>NW_028327179.1:18922500-23922500 GCF_987537825.1 Furipterus horrens | reverse complement strand
AATTTACATCGAAAGCTTACTTATTTAACCTCACACCGTCTCATTCTTCTCCTACCACTCAATGTTTATAACTGCTTCCACAGGCCAGGTTCTTATCCTCCTTTGAATGAATTGTTGTATTACTTGCTTATTGATTTCTCCACTTCCTTTCCTTTTCAAGTCATCGATCAATGGGTTGTAGAATTAATATGAAACACAGATAAATAAGTTTTGAACATATTCTGTGACACACAAAAGGAAGTAAAAACTTTGACCAATTGTAGTAAAACATTTTATCTAATGTATCAGAGGCATGCCCACTAGAACCACAGAGACACCCGCCCCACCACACATACACACATACACCAATGATCAGTATCTTCTGACTTTTGTGTCTGTATAGATTCCTCCCACACTGAATAAGACTGACCTATGTAACCAATCAAGTATTGTGCCAGTGATAGTGAGTGCATGACTCCTGTGGATAGGTCATAAAAAATATGATGGTTTCTGCCTTGATCTGTCTTAGATCACTAGTTCTGGTGTAAGCCTGCTGCCATATTTTGAAGTTACTCAAGTATCCCTCCCTGTAGGGTCTACTTAAGAGAACAGCGTCACATATTGAGTGAGAAACGGAGGCCTCCAGCCAACAACCCATTCTAATGTTTTGGGCACATGAGTGAGTCACCTTAGAAGTGGGTTCTCTAGCTCCAGTCAAGCTTTCAGATGACTGAAACTCCCCTCAATATTTTGATGCAACCTCATAAGAAATCCCATGCCAGAATCACCCAGCTAATCGAATCCCCGGATTCCTGACCCAATAAAATTGTGAAATAATAAACAGTCATTGCTTTAAGTCCCACAACAATAGATAATTACACAGCAACGAATAAATTACATGGCAAAGGTAAATTTTTACACATCAATAGATAAAGTAACACAAAATTTTATGGGGAGCATTATGTAGCAATAAAATACCCTAAATACAGAATCAAAACTTTAGTGCTAGGTATCAGACAGTAGAAGCATATGTTGTATTAAGTACTCTACAAAGTCAGAAGATAAAAAAAAGGAAGGTCATTATGCAACATCTACTCCCATGTAAAAATCCAATTTCACAACCTTTCCCCAGAGTCCATTTTATTTCATACATGGTTCATGTGTTTGCTGCAAATGAAACAGATATTATCAAAATGTATGTGGATCCTAAATTAGAAAGATCTGTCAAGTCACATGTTTATCTTGTATGTATATTTACTGAACGTCTCTTTGAGATACTGAAAAATAATGAAAGATAACGTAGGATTTGGCTTTCTATTGATAATGACACAAGTCTTCCATTTTGAAATCCAGTTGTTACATAGCTCTATCTCCAAAAATTTAATGCAAAAATTGCTTGAATATTTTAAGCAGTTATAAATTAAAAGAAAAATATGCGAATTTTTCTAATTCATAAGCCAGGCTCTCTCTACTTCTTCTTTACACACTCGTGGCTGCAGGCCCTTTCCTTTCTATTGTAGGACGCTTAGCAACATCCTTGGCCCCAGCCCTTCAGGTGCCAGGAGCACTTCCTTTCATCTTTCCACACCATAATAAAAAATGCTTGCAGACTTCAACAAATGTCCCTGGGAAGACATTTTATCCTCCATGAAGGATCACTGATACAGATCTAAGGATGTAATGGAATTTATAAACATTTACTAAAAAAAAATTTTTTTTTCAATATGCGGGCATGTTCACATCTGTTCTGCAGCACTTCGTATCTAAGGGTGAAATACAAAGAAAATCCAGAAGCATCAGTTTGGATTTTCTAATTAAAGAGACTGAGGCCATCTGCCATAGTTATAATAATCTGCCAGACTGTCACATATGATCAGCCCAATGCCAGGAATCAATAGATAATAATATTTTTAGATGCATATATGATATCTTTACTACAGAGGATAAAGAAGGCTTTTAATTAAACACAAAAACTGCAAACTCTTTTTTACTTAGGAAAGAACAAACAATAACCTTTAAGCACCAGGGATGACAGAAATAACAAACTAAACTCTGTTTTGTTAAAATTTTCAAAGCTGAGTGAACACATATCACCACCTAAATTAGTGAAAGGTCTTCAATAAATTAAGAACATAAACTGTTTAATTAATGGTCTTAAAAGATAAATACAATTTTATTTCTTTCTACTTATTAGAATTACAGATATTTTGGTTGTAGTGTCTATGGCTATAGAAAGCAAAGGGAATAATTTTTGCAATATTAGGGACTTCTTTGCAATATTACAAGGTATTTTGGAATATTTTCCTTTAATATATGCTAAAATTGTACAAAATTTTTCAATTTATTTGAATAATTGGCAGTGAATCATTTTCTTGAGTACTGGAATCTTGATCATAGAAATAGAAAAACTATGCTTTCTGTTTTAGTTACATTTTCTGCAGAAGCTGACTCTGATACAATGATTTGGGTGTGCATAATTTATTTTCTGGTTAAAAAAGAAAACCACTGGTAGAGGACTTAAAAAATGAGACACAGAAGATGGGGTATCCAATGAAAGGCATATGGTTAAGCCAGCTGTCACTCAAAGCAACTGCAGCTTAACCCCATTAGGGAAAGTTTAGCCAACAAACAATGCACATTCAGAGCCATCCCACTGAGGTGCAAGAGGGATGGAATATTTATATACTAGCCCTCATCAGCCATTGTTTGAGTTCTGTGGCCAGGAACACTAATGTCCTAGTACTTTTGCTTCCTCCACAGACAGTGAAAGCAGAAAAGGCCCTCGGATGAAAAACGACAGCTTTGGGCAATTAGAAGTCATCTAACTAGTGAATTAGAGGGCATACAGGTGGGGCACTGGCCAGATCTGCTATATTACAATTCCTATAAAGTGATAAATACAATAGTTTAGAAATGGCAAGGAAACACTGCCTTCTTAATTTATTGTTGCAGTTGTAAAATTTGTCTCTCCATATCAAAAATGCAACAAATTGTTTTTTTATTACAAGAATCCAAATGAAATTAAAAATGAAAAAACATTCCCCTTTGGTTCATAAATTAATATAGGTCATAACTATCCACTTATTGCTGTCCATTTTTATAGTATTAGTTGCTTTAAAGATAAAGTTTTTTTTTAATCTGTGCAAAACTATAGAATTAACAAGATTCAAATACCATAGAAACTTCACACAACAAAACTGAATATCTCCTCCTCTGAAACTAGGATCCCCATAATCTTGCTAATGAGAACTATTGCTAATATTTGCTTATGATTACTCCAGAAATTCATTTATATGTATTTTTGAATTTTTGACTGAAATTTTTTCATGCTTTCCAAATCTTAAGAGACATGTCTTCCATTGATTCTAAAGAATTCTCAACCAATATTTTCCAAATATTGCCACCTGAAATTCCATTTAGATGTAAGATAATCTCATTTTCCCTCCATGTCTCTTAACCTCTTTCATAATTTCCAGTTCTTTGTACTGCATAAATTTAACTGTACCTTCTTCCAGTTAACTTATTCTCCATTCATCTATATGTAATCTGCTAATTTATGCACTAAAGTTTTTTTGCTTGTTTTGTTTTGTTTCTAGGTTTATTTCTTTCCCTTTTGAATATGTCTGGTCTTCTTGCATAGAATCTTTTTCTGTTCCCGGAAGTTTTCATTTTATATTTAATTTTTAAACATTCTAAACATACTTATTTTTCAAATTGGGGCCAATAATTTCATGCACTAACATTCTTGGGGCTCTAATCATGTTGTTTGTAGTTTCTCCTGAGTCTTAGTTACAGGGATTCTTTTATATGCATTGAAATTTTAGACTTTGAATAAATATTTAGATTATACTGTTAATTTTGGGTTTGCAGTGGCTTTTGTCAAGTATCCAAAGGAATACAATTAAAATGATATCACTATAAATTATATTTTACTTAGTTTAGGTAGAATGATTATTCACTTCAAACACATGAGATGGAGACCTGTGATTATACCCTTCTTGATACTAGGGAGTAGCCCTTCCTGTGTCTAAGATTTAGGTAGAAAATCTAAGTTCCAACTACCTACTTCTCAAACTCCGTACCCTTGTCTCCTTTCTTCATATTTCTACAATACAAAAATCCAAATCCCTTGATTACTAAATTTGTAAACTCACCAGATCAGCCTTGGCTTCACTGTAGAGTTAACAACTTTGGATTTCAGTTTCATTTTATTTCTGACCCTTCAAAGTTCCTCTCCATTCTTATGAAGAGCTCATCCCTACTTTCCATGTTATATTACACTTCAGTTCATATTTATATTTTATAACACATATCACATGCTCATGATATGTAAAACATTATTTATTTGATCTGTTCATTCCCATTTTTACTCACTCCTAATTTTCATTATTAATCCTTCTCCTCAAATATCTTCTATTCTCTTAGCACATTATGTGTCCCATTATATTTTTATTTCCTCCATATTCATGAATCCATGATTATTAAAATAACATTTTAATAAGCACTTTGAATTTATTCACATATACTCTCTATATTTCATATTTTAACCTTCTTTTTCAGTCATAAACACTGAGTATATCAGTCTCAGCTGAACCTCACACACAGCTGCGATCAGTTTGCCAAGCCTTAATAAAAAAAGAAATGGGTTAATCTTTTGCTTTACAAAATAACTCTAATATCTCAAATGGGCTCTCGGGGCTAATTTGTAATCTCTAATTCATTTTTTACTAAATCTTTGAGACATTTCTGTGCTTCTCCCTGAATTTCATTTCCCGTTTCAATCTGAAATGATTTCCTTTAAACTGTTTTATCCATTACAGAGTATCTCTGAATATTAATCCATTTCTTTTTCTCTTTTCTTCTCAAACATAATTTGCTTCATTTATTATTTCCTCTTCTTTTGAATCTTCAATTTTTCCTTCTCCAACAGATCCTTCTTTCTCTTCTAAAATATTTTGTTTTTTTATACTAATTCTTGTCCTAGAAACGTATTGTGGCAGATACTGGACCAATTACACAAAAGCCATCATTAACGGTATTCTCCCTTACTGTCATAAAATAGAGGCAAGTAAACCCAATTATTCAATTGTGCATCCTTCCTTGCAGTCACGAATAGCCTTGGTATGTTGTTGTGACGAATCAACTGTAGCCAGAAAACCCTGGGGAGAGATTTCCTCATTACACAGAAAGGCAAAGTCTTGCCAGGAGAAATAACTTTTCTCTCTCTGCCTCCTCCACTCTTTCTGCATGGAATGTGGTTGTTAAGTGTAGAAGCAAAGCAGCTGTGTTACTATCATAAGTCATGCTCTTATGAAAAAGATGCTAAGAAAGTTGAAGAATGCAGAAAGCACCTGGGACCTTGATATATTATTCAGCCACGAATTCCCTGAATGTCTCACCCCACAGTTCTTGTTAATGGAATTAATAAACCACCAATTTAAAAAAAGCACAAGAACAAAAATTATTGTAGCTATACTTTTGTTACTTGCAAGCCAATATAATAATAATAGGTACCTTTCTTTGATCTCTCCCTACCCCCACACCCAACTGACAAAAAATGTAAAACATTAACCTGACTATGTATGCTTGGAATAGTCACCTACCATTCCCTGCAGAGCAGCTGTTGCAAACTGGTGGTCTCAGGGCATATTAATGGCAACAGTTGTTATGCTTTTCTCTAAAGAGTTTTTACAAATTTTATATTACCAACACTTAAGCATTAGAAACTGTTAGCTTTTTGGATTTCTGGGTTCAACAAAGCAAAAAAAGAATCAGGTAACACTGGGCGGACCCCTACATCCTGAAGCATCCCAGCTGCAGTTGTATAACTGCTGCTTTTGAAATTGAAGCAAAAAGTACACTAGGAAAAAGATGTATTGGGTTGGCCAAAACGTTAGTTTGTTTTTTTCCATAAGATGGCTGTAGTAGTGCTTAGTTGTCTTTAACTTCATTCGGAATAGTTTTCTTAGATTGTATTGTGACAGCTGTCATAGCAGCGTGCATTTTAAAAAACGTTAAAAGTGGTGAATTTTTGTGTAGCCATTTTAATATTGAAGATGGAAGAAAATGCACAACATTTCAAGAAAAGTAAAAACACAATTGAAATGTAAAAATAGATTTGTGCAGTGTATGAAGAAGATGCTGTGACTGATGGAATGCATCAAAAGTGGTTTGCAAATTTTGTGCTGGAGATTTCTCTCTGGACGATGCTCCATGGTTGAGAAGACCTGCTGAAGTTCATAATGATCAAATCAAGACACTAATTGAGAACAATCAACATTACACCATGCAGGAGATAGCCAACATATTCAAAACATACAAATCAATAAAGTTATTGATGGAAATGAACAATGTGTCTTTTATTCTATGGAAAAAACTAAATGAACTTTTTGGCCAACCCAATATTTTCAACAATAATGTTGGACATCCACATGCATGAGAAAATGAATTTAGACACAGATCTTATACCCTTCACAAAAAGTAACTCAAAATAGATATAAATGTGAAACAAAGTTCTAAAATGGCCATCTATCAGACAAGAGAAGATCACATGCTCCCATCTTTTCTTCCAAGTAGATAAACCTTGGTCAAAAGTACTGTTGTGTTAGAGACTCTGCTGATCCTCCTTAAATCCCATGTAGCTATACTTTCCTTATGGCATTTGGTATATAATTGTGCACGTCTTCCTGAGTAACCTATACGGTCTCCATGGGCAGGATTTATGTGAAATGGATTTCTGGGTCTCCAATTTTGGTCATAAATACTTGCTGGAGAAAGTAATTTTGTATATCTAATTTTATATATCTAGAATTAAATATTAAGATGCTATAAAATATGAATAACAAAATCTATGCACTACACTGATACTTTCCTTTCAATATTTATTTAAATATTCAATCTTATGGAAATACAAATGAGAGTAGGCAAGGAGACATAAAATGTGTATTGAAATAGAATATAAGAGAGGGAAAGTCAAAAAGGGGCAAATTAAATATTTATTGACTTCTCAATCAGAGTCAAAATAAAAGCATACATGGTTGAGCTGAAAGTGCTGGGTGTTTTCAGGCTCCCAAACTGTCTTGGGTTGAAAATCAAATTAAGCAGCTCAAATACTGCTATCCTGTAGAGAAAATGAAAATGAATAAAATAGAAAAGGGATGCTGCTGACTGTCATGTAAGGTAACCAGTACTGCTGAGAAAATAAAATGATTATACACTCTATTTAAGGGAACTAAGGTGTAAACTGATCTCCTCAGATTGGTAACATTGGCATAAAAGGAACAGGAAGAACAACTGTCAGGAGCTTTGGAAAAGGCACCCGGTGCTTTACTTTGCAATAGCATGGTTTCATACGCAAACTCTTCAAAGTCTTGCATGTTGGTTCACTGTTTTAGTACAACAGACAGAAGTAAAATAAGACTGCCTTAATGAGAGATAAAAGGAGCAGTGCTGTAAGAGCAAATACTAAAAAGTACATTAAAAAGATGTGAATTTTTCCTTATAATTCTCCTAAAATTATAAAATTCATTGCTGAATAATATTAGACTGACAAATACTGATGTCTAAAAAAAGCTTGTACCAAATGATCTTGATTATAAAAATTTAAGAGATAATTGTACACATGTATATACTTACATAAATGCCACATATATATATATATATTATTACAAATTTATAAAAATAGCATCCATATAAAGACTGGCAGACACTCTTTCTGACAAGTCAGTGAGACAGTAGGTTATTTTAAAACTTTCTGTATTTTACATGAAAAATGAAACTTAGCATAAACTTTTCACTTTATGGACTACTCACATACCTTCTCCCTGCCCTCTATATTCTGTTGTAATCTGAAATCATGTTTACAATATTGTGAATAATGAAATATAGTGAGGAAGCTCAGAAGTCGAGCCTTTAATAATTTCCTTACCTACCACAAATTTACAAAATGAAAATTAAATAAAATTACATTTAAACCTTTTATGTCTATGGACAAGTTTAGTAATATGCACTTAATTTGCCTGTGAGGACATAGATTAGTCAATGCATAAATACAGCTTGAGATTGCAGCCTAAAATCTTGACGTTTGTGTCTCGGTGGCTACCTCCACAGGGTCCACTCTGATTATCACACAGGGCCCTCCATCCAATTTCCTTGGCTCCTGGTGTTTGTTATCTTTTATTACAGATAGCTGTGGACATCTTATTGGACTGCTTCTCTCTCATACTGATAAAAATATTACCCACCCCCCACCAGCCCATGTTCTCCATTGCCTAGGAAGCTTTGTAGTATAAGTGGTACGATGAGATATGTTTCTCTCTGTCAAGACTGGGGTAAAGTTGTAGTTTCCCAAAGTTGAATTGATTGTGATAGCTGAGTGTTTTCTGTAAAGTGCATGTCATAGTGAGGTTTTCTTTTGATAGGATCAGAGTTTCAGAGTCAGAACTCCATAGTAAATGACAGCAGCCTTTTAAGAATATTTTTAGAAATAAAGAGGGCACAGCCTGTAGAGTCTAGTTCTTTAAATTTCAAATTTTGACACTAATCGCTACTTTTTCTTTCATGTAAGCTAATGAAAGATAATCTCTGCTTTCTATAGTCACAGAGGGATGACTTTGCATGAAATGAGTGGAGCATGTAACGTAATGGAGCATTGCATCATTGCATCGTGCCCTTTCCCTGCATGGCTCATCCTTTCCCGTCTGCTGCTTCCTCTTCCTTGCCCACCCCCTACATTGGGACACTTCCTGGTGCCATCCATCGAGGATTTTTCCTACTTTTACTCTTGTTTACTGGCGGTCTACCCATTTTATAACTTCAGCTAAATACCCCACAGACACATTCAACTCCATATGCTTAAAAAGTGAACCATTAGTTGATAGTAGAACACTCTTCTCGTTGCATTTCCTATCATAAACCCAGTCACCCAGACTAGAGCCCACGGAGTAGACGTTTCCCCTCCTTCCTTTTCACTCTTGACAGCTCACCTCTCATTGCTTTTGCTCTCTAAACATCACTCTTACCTCTCCATCATTATTGCTTTGACTGAAGTTTCTTACCCTTTCTGGCTTGGATTATTCTGAGGCATACCTGATCATTTTGCTGGTAATGTAAAAGCTTTTCAATTTCACAACAGAGCTTTTCCACAGTCAGCAGTGATCTGCCTGCCCCACAGCATAAATCTGAATATCATTTTCCTGCTCAGGAGTCCTTGATGGCTGCCCACTGCAAACTATTCTTCATGGTATATGAATCCTTAATAATCTGACTCCTAACTCCAAGTTCTATCATCTGAGTTTATTACCAACTCTGCTCTCCCCCAATATATCCTGTAGCAAGGTTTATAGCAGTGACTCCTATCAGAGCTTCACCAGCAGTGTAATGTATTCAAATACAAATCCCAGGAGTAGCATATCTGAATAGACTAGCTAAGGTTATTTGCCTGGCCCATGGAGTAAATGCAATACCTCCCAAAAGTATCTAATGAGGAATCTGTAATTCCAATAAAAAATATTAAAACCTCTTAGGGGAAATGGGTGGGCAGCCCAAAGCAAACATAACAAAACATATATAACAAATTTTAAAATGACCACTATAGGTCAGCAAACATTTTATGTAAAGGAACAGACAGTATACAGTTTAGTGTTTTCCGTACAGTCTTTGTCATGACTATTTACCTCTCAGCTGTGGCCCAGATGCAGTGAAAGATAATATGTAAAGAAATGGACATGGCTGTGTGTCAATAAAAATTTACTTACAAAAACAGACTGTAGTTAAGATTGGGCCTGGGGGGGTTTTAGTTTTTTAGTCCCTGCAATGTATCATAGGATTGTAATTTTAAAGTAAGATACACATAGATCAATTAAGATTTTGTTGTGTGCTTAATCTTATTGTCAGAAACAGGAAGAAGCTACATATACCTCTTTGGTATCTCCAAATGAATAGAAGAATTACATAGTCTCTATGCAACAGAAAGGACAACCAAAGGAAAAATTAAGCTTGGGGGATGAAATGGAATGATAATAAGAAGAAATAAAGAGAGAGATTAAGGAAGAAAGAAGTATTTCAAGCCATCAAAATGTAATGGCAGAATTAATATTTACTTTATAAGCAAAACAAGACATAACTAAAAATGCAAAACAATTTGCCATCTGAGGAAAACTGCAAATAACTCTTTCATTATGTAATGAAAAAACATAAATGACAACGAGAGCCATGTCATATAGGGACTACAAAGTGAACATGAAAAATTTCTGTCTCTGAGGAAGAAATAAGAAAGCTTTTCACAGAAATTAAATTCAGGCTTAAAAATAGGCAAAAATTTAAAAATCTAGAAATTATAATAACACAGATATAGCATTTTTCTTCTAGAAATCTAAATTAAGGAAGAATTATAAAATAATCAAAAGTGGGGGCATCCAACAAAAACAAAATTATCTTCTGGAGGGCAGGCCCCTTGTAGTACAGGCTTCCTCCCCTAGGTGAGTGTTCTAGGTATCCATCTGTATCAGTATACCAGCTGGCGTTTTTGTGGGAGGCTGCATTCAGCTTCCATAAATTTTTATGAGGACTCTTTCAACATGTTCACCCATTTCTTGATGGATGATTTACGAGCACACCTACCCACACCGCACTGAGTGTTCAGTAGTTTTTGACCAAAAATGGCATGACCCTCATGCTCCACCCTCCTTACTCACCCAGTTTCACCTTGAGTGACTTTTTCTTTTATTTCCTCAGATGAAAAAAGTTTTCAAAGGGAAACATTTGATAATGTGGAAAAGGTGAAACAAAAAACTGCAGAGCACTAAAAGGCATCAAAATAGATGAGTTTAAGAATTGTTTTGAACAGTAGAAAAAAAGAGGTGTATTGCATCAAATAGAGAGTACTTTCAAGGTGGCTGAAGTTTAAAAATATAAGAATAAATATACACATTTTAATAAATAAATTCCAGTTGGGGGGTTATTAAATAAGATAATAATGCTTTTTAAAAGTCATATGGAAATGCTACACAATACTTTTCAAATTAAAAAATCAGATATAAAAATTTATAAACAGCACAATCTAGTATTTTAAATAACTAAATAAAACAGAATGAAAAGACTCATGTTTAATTTTAATCATGTTGTCTTGAACTTCCAATAATGTATTTTTTTCAGATTCCTTATGTATTTGTTTTTTCTTCAAATGTTTGAAAGAAAAGTAAAAAAATAGAAATAAATGAAAACCAAATATGCAAATGTATTTTCAATCTGTTGATCAGATAATCAAATACAGAATGATCTAAAATTTTGGAGTATTTAGGAAGAAAAACAATTAATTTTAGGTTTCACTCTCAAAAACTGATATGAACTAATGGGGAAAAAAGAAAGAATAGGAAGAAACATGGATTTTCATGTCAAAGATTTTCTTGTTATATTTTCACTTAATTATGTTCTAACATATTTCATTTCCATTAAAATCAGTAACAGTGAGTAAAAAATAAAGAAGTTTGTCAGGCCAAGAAACATAGGTGTGCCTACTATGCTTTCTTAAAATATAAAAATAAAGTATATGACACAGAGATGTATAACAATTTTACTTAGAACCTGAAAACCTATAGTCAGTACTTCAGAGCTCATCCAGTCACTCAAGCAGTGTTTCCCTGCATAATTTAATTGAGAATTTCTTATTAAGCCAAATTGAATAGCCTACTCTTGGCCTAGAATCACATCCATATCAAACTTCTGCTCAGGAATTAATGATCATTAGTGAGGTCTTTCAGAGCAGATATAAAGGGAAGTGGAAATCTCTGCAACAAATCCATTCTTTCTACCTTCACCCCCACTCCTGCGTCTTTTGTATTATGCAACATGATATACGGATTTAATTCAGGTCAATCTCTTCCTGACCCACAGTGTGAAGGGGAAAGCAGCATTGCTGAGGGTCTGTGCCAGTATTTAAGCTTGCTTAACTTTCCAGTAAGCTCTATATCATTGCCTAAGACCTAAGAATCCATAATAAAGGGTTCATCTTCATGAAGTCACTTGAGACATGTCTCATTGTCAGTAAAATATTTTTCAACATCGCTCTTACTCACTTTACTATCATGTCAAAGCACACACACCATCTCTGGCTTCTTCAGACTAGAGGCAAAGTCCTTATGTCAGAGTAGTGTGCACCAGAAGTTTACTTTTTAAATTGCCCTGTATATAGGGACAATAAGACACAAATGGATTAAAAACAGGATTTTATTTTTCTAAGCATCAAATAATCATCAAATAAATTATATACTTCATTATACTATCACTGGCTTTGGAGTTTTTTGTCCTCCAGAACAATTTCAAACATGCATAAATTAAATGTTGTCATATATATAGCAATTAGAGGCTTTGAAAGTGTGCTCTTCTTTAAAGGTTAGATTTTAACAAAATGTTGCCAGAGTTTTTTGTTTTATTTTGTTTTGTTTTTACTGACGAAATGCCCTACCTTGGGTTTTTCAAGACATTAGAGAGAAAATTACAGTATTCTCAAGAAAAATTAACTGCACTTTAAATATTAAAAAAATATTTGAAGGTACACATATACACATGCACGCACACACATACACACAACTAATCTATTTTTAGGATGGAAAAAAGATAATATTAAAACCTTAAGGGTCACAGTAATATTTTAATAATCCTAAACTTAATCCCCACTGGTATTAACAAGCCTTTGATGCTAAATCAGAAAATGATGCTATGCTGTATGTAGGAGATCACAATTACATTCATGTTTTACAAATAACAGATGGCCTTCGGGGACTTTTCTGAATACGGCCTGATTAAAAAATAATTTTTAATCTAATATTACTTGTAAGCTCTCCTTACTCTAAAATTTTATTAGTCCATACATTTAAGTTTTAGGTTTCATTAAAATAAGGATATTTACTTAAAATTCAAGTATGTATCATACTATGTATTGCAGAACTTCCATATAATTTACAAATAAATATACATTTTCTGGAGTGTTCTCCACTTCCCTTCCCATCTGCTTCCTGCTCAGGATGGAGACAAAAACAATTGGAAACAATGCACCAGAGTATTTGATGAACGGCTGCATCGCAAGGCCCAGGGAAACATGAAAGGTATTTGAGAAGAAGAGAGAGGAGCAAAACTATGGGATCAAGAGAGACCCAAATGAAGAGTTGCAAACAACTAAGCAAAACATCAATTTAAAAATTGTATATGGTCAGTCCATCAACCATTTTCAAATAAAATTTAAATAATTACAAATTATAATACTAATTATGCTTAAATTGTTTCTTAAAACTGTGATAAAACATGTATTTTTGAGACTTCTTTGAAATTACAGCCATCATATTTTTTTATAACTGTCATGATTCCTGAAATGGTCTTGATGTAGACACTTAGCAAGCATGAAATTGGCCTTTGTGATCATATCAGGTGTTATAGGATTTAAAACATAAGGTTTATAAATATATCGTTTCATTATATATGTATATAATTCTAGATTTTATTCTTTACATTGATACATGTTTCTATTCTTGTGCTAAAATTTAGGGTTTTGCTTAAAATAATGTTCATTAAATCTTAATATCTGGAAAAAGGGCCACTTTCATACTATTCTTTAAAAAATATTTTTTAAATTATGGTATTTCTCCTGTATTATTCTTCCACACAAAGTTCAAAATAATCTTGCACAGGTCGCTACAAAAATCCTTTGGCACTATGATTACAAATGTATAACATTTGTATATTAATTTAGAAATCACTTTCATGTTTATGATATTAACTTTCCATTCAGGATATGGCATATCATGCTACTTAAGACTTGTTTTATGGTTTTCAATGGAATTTAGGTCTTCCTTGTTCTTTGTTAAATTTATTTAGATTTGATGCATTGGATGCTATTGTTATTTTGTAGATAATGGGAAAGGTGCTTTTACTGCCTTTTCTGTTTGTCTATTAATAACTATTAATTTGTGTGTATTTATCTTGCATCCAAGCATTTAGCAAACTTTCCCATCAATACTAATATTGTGCTATACTGTGTTAGCTTTTGTAGGTACACAGTCATAGCATGGGTAATGCAGGTTAAAATGTATATTAAAATAACATTACTGAATTTCCATTCAAAATGTTATTTAAATGTGAATAACAAATTGAATGTGGAACAGAGAATGATTTTTGATTCTAGTTTTGACTTCTTAGTCTGAAAAAACTTCTCTAAAAGGAGCCAACTAATACTAATAGATAATGTTTGAGACAATTCTAGTTAAGTCCACCAGCAATCTGAAATGCTTCTCAGTTAGAAACATTGTGCCAATCAAAACAACTCTTTGACTAGTTAAACATTTATATTTCATATGTTTTTGTTTATTCTCATACCTGTTTTATCCAGTAGAAATAAAAACTTTGCTCTTAAATTTAATGGACTAATATTTTATAACACTGATGTTATGTATGAATAACACGTTTAAGTCACTTGGTTTTTGCAGCAATCTAATTTCCACATCGTTCATTTTACTTTCTCAATTTTACTTTTCTAATAGTAGACACATGTGGAATTTCACTTTAAATAAAGTGCTAAATTACTTTATAAATAAAAACAGTTCATAATCTCAAAGGCAAGCAAGAATGTATCATGCCTCTGAATGACCCTGAAAAAATAGCTATTTTAATTATTTAGATTTTAACTCAATTAATATAGTGCTATTCATGTAATATGTTTAATAATTTACCAGAGAAACTATCATTGAGCCATATATACCTCAATATAAAACTAAAATATCAGGAATATAGACATTGTGAGGACCATGTAGACAGAAGGGGGTCAAAGCAAAGGCAGAAGCATTGATTAGAACTAATGCACAGTTATGATAAAAGTTTACATAGAATTCATATAACCATTCTGTCCTAGTAACATGAACAGAAAGAGGTATATTTATTAGCATTGTCTTTTTACTACTCTAATAGATTTATCTGTCATATTTCTTTAGTTTTTAAAAATAAAACATAAAAATTTACACAAATCATGTGTTCTTAATGAATACTAACAGATTGAGCACACTTGTGTCACCATTATTTAGGTGATTTGAGTAATATTTTAATTTTTTTAATACACACAAGCATGAAACTAACATGAAGATATTTTTGTTATTAATGTGTTAAGTCAGTATATAACTAATAAATCAGATGATCATCTTTAAATCATTTCATTCATTTTGACAACTGAAGAGTAACTCCATGCACATATATTAACAATGGCATTCATTTCTTGGGGAAAATAGTGCTAGGTAAAAGAAATAATACTAAACATATTAGAAAATAAGGTTAAAAAATGTGTTTCCCCTTATTTCTCTATTTGGTATATATCTATATTTTGGTTTAAACTCGAGAGTCTTATTGAACAACCAATATGGTCACAGTCACAAAAATGATTGACTTTGTTTTAGCTGCAAGAATGGTTAGAACAGGCATATAAATTTGAACAAATAAGTTCTCTAGTTTCCAGTGTAGAAAATTCTACAACACTGATGTCCTTTTTATTTGTAATTACTTAGTATAATACATTGTTTTTAGACTACATCATACTCCAAATTATATTACTTCATAACTGCATCAGGAAAACATTAATGCTCAGTTAATAAAGCTAGTCCATTTTGCATAACAAGGGGAACTAAAAATATATTTAATTAGAAAATGAAGATTGTTTTTATTCTAAAAGGCTTCATGAATCTTCTTAAATAAGTATGCCTACAGTATAAATGCACTCATATCTTGGTTGTCATTCTACAACATTTAACTGTATTGCTTATTGGCAGTAAAAGAACCAATATTTATCACATTAAAAGTCCCTAGGCATATTAAAAATTGCTTTCCATTTAATTATTATTTGTCTTATACAAAACTAGATCTAAATTGGTATGATATAAAAAGAGTGTTTGCTACTTGAGGAAACATTACAAACTGGTGATTTTAAGAGGTTGGTGTGAGTATACAGAAAATCCAGTTGGCTTGTTAACAATGGTTAAAACTCAATATTACACCATTAGTTAGCAGCAGAACTATAGATTTTGATACTTTAGTTCACATATGTAAAAATAACATAGAATGAAGTTCTCATGTGCCTACTTGGAGACACGGAAATCTTTTGTGAGATGCTGGCTCCACTACATGTGTCTAGATCACAAGTAGGAGTACAGGGAACCCAGGGCACAGGGGAGAGGAGGGCATGTGCTGGCCCACAGGTGAGGACTGCCAGGGTCTCAGGAGGAGCCCACTGTCTTACAGTCCAGAGAGTTATACTACTGGATGTCATGTTAGGTGTCAGTATGACTCACTGTCTTTTATCCTTAACCAGAGATCTCTTTTTTTTTCTAAGGGCCACAGTAAGTCTTTCGCATGCATTATTTCAGCTAATTTTGACAGAAAATCTGTGATGTACAGATGAGTGAATTGAGGTATAATGACCTTAAGAAACTTGTCCAAGGTAACAATGCTAAAATGTACCAGAAACCAGGTGTATTTAAGTTCAGAATTGTCATTGTATCTCACATCATGGATTTTAAATTAGTGTCATCTACATTGCTGAGTGAGTTACATTTTTAGTCACACCCACCCATAAAATACTTCAACACATATAACTTCATTTTGTAAAAGGTTTTCTCAAAGAATTGGAACAAATTAAGTTAATTCTATTTAGATTTGGAAAGCTGAGTGGGAAAAATCACATAACAAAACCAATGATAAAAATATGGAACAATGACAAAAATACCCGCAAGAAATATGGAAGTTATAATCATGTTTTTCTACTTTGTTCAAGAGCAGTAATTTAAAAAGTCGCTGATATTATGCACATAGTATATTGTTCTAATTAGGCAAAACTTACTATAAAATTACAGTGACACATATTTAAGACTATATATGCACATTCTCACACTGCATAGTTATTTGGAATACATTTAAATCAGTTCACATAAACAATTTCAGTTTTTTTTTATGAAATAAAAATTTCTCATTTCACAGGCATTGTCTCAGTATGATATTTAAAGCCATTTACAATTGATAGCTTTTCAGCCTATTGTGTATGAGAATCTGTAACCACAAAGACACCTCTATGCTCTTACAAAACTTTTTAAGTCTCCAACAGTTAAGAGTTCATTTCTCAAGCTGAAATTTCCTGCTTTTAAAGTACAGAAACTTCTCAACTGTATCACTTTATCACTTCCTTGTTCCCTTCAAAATCTTTCTTTTCCCACATCAGAGTTCCTAGGGCTTAAGCTTCTCCAACAGTGATGTGGACATGTTACTTGCATTATCATCACTTATTTCATACAAATGTACTTTGGCCTCTCCACTGTATTACTGAATTCATCCTGGAGTGTGGAATCAGGATGTGCATTTTGAAAATTTTCTCAAATGCTTCTATGATGCAGACAAAAATTTCAGAAATGCCATCTGTTGTTGAAGGCCTTGCCAAAGTATAAACTTCAAACCCAACACAACTGAAATTACATTACTTCACATGCTTTGGAGATTAGTTGAATGCTTTACACAAAGGTCTCTACACAGTGTTTCAATCTGCGTAGCTTAAATTAACCAAAATAATGCTTATAGCTGAGAAATTCTACATTTGTGATATCATGTGACCTTCAATTCCTAGCTACTGATTAAGGCTAATGTCTTTCTTTCTCAAAAGGAATGAAAACCAGGTTCATAAGCCTTTAATACATTAAATATTGTGACTGAATTTTATACATTTCCATTGTTTATTTGACAAACTGCCTGGTACTGTTCAGCCCCCAGACCTGTTGCCTCTCAGTTCCCATTTGCACATGGAGCCCACCCGGGTTCTAAGATCATTTGACCGGGACGGGGAAAAAGTAATAGAGGAACACATATTTGGCGACATATAATGCTGACACAGAGTCAGCATCAGTTCTGGTAATGGATGTTTTCCCTTGCTCACTACCCTCAAGCCCTTCTATTTCCCCCCTAGTTCTGGGAGCTGAATCCCTGCACTGGTTCCCTGCCGGGGGCTGTAGTTATGCAGGGCCTATCACCATAGCCTAACTACGCGCCTGCACTTGTACTCCCATCCTCAAGTGTCCTAACCTTTGGTCCACGTGTCCAGACTTTCTCCTCTTGTTTACCTATGAAGATGTCTCCATTCTGTTCCACTGCAATAATGTATTGGGATTGTTTCTCATTCCAAAAGAAAGGTGAAGGAAATGGAGACTGTCTCTTTTGTGTACCAGTGATTGATGCCACAGTCATCAAATGTTGATTGAAATATTCTGCTGTATTTATTATTCCTAGCACTTATAGAAGAAGTACCAAAATGTGACAGTATTACCTGTGTTTACTCAATAAAAGTATATTGCATTTTACTTGGCATTTCATTGTGGGTATAATTTTCTATGTTATCAATGTAATGTTTCCACACAAAATAAATATACATATATATAATATCCACAGGATTTTAATGGTCCCTAAATTGTGCTTAATAGTCTATCTAATTAAAGAAACATTTTAACATATCTCTAAAGTGTCTTTAGAGAACATAATGTCCTTATATCATGCACAGATGAAAAGACTTGTTCAAAACTTGTATTGATTCACATCTGATTATATGGTTTAGAAATGTCAGTTAGTAACTTACAGTGTAAAAAATTAGAGCAATTTCAACTTTAAAGAATTTGAAATTTCTAAAATGACAGTAATTTTATTTAGAAATGGTTGTAATCTACCTACATTCAACATCATTTCTGTATCACTACTGTAAAAATACAGTGCAGTTACAGCCTAACGGGTCTCAAATTTTCACATACTTTACTCTAAATAATACAAGAGATTATTTTTTGAAAGGGTAATAAGACGTATATTTGCCTGACTGGATGATATCAGATGTTTGCAAGAACAAATGGAAAATTATTCAGTAATTGATTATTTTATTTTGACCATTCAAAAACCAAAAGCAGTTCTCATTGTCACACTTTTCTGGATTTCTCTATGAGAGCCAAAGCCCATTTAATTTAGGTAAGAAAAACAATCTATTTAATGCTCTATGATCAGCTAAAGATTTACATATGTCTTCCTCACAGTGCTAACCAGCATTATACAGGTCAGGAATTGTAACTCCACATTTTAAAAACATTTATTCTGTATTATGTTCAAACTTCAACATATGTAATAAATTCCACAAATGTATGTTTTATTTCAAGAAAAAAAATTTTTTAAATCTAAATAGAAATAACTCCCTAAATTAATTTCAAAATGTATGTTAAACCTAAACTGAATATTTCATTAAGAGTAAGTAACCAGGAATCAAGACACTCAATGGGCAAAATATAGAGCATTTGAAACATGGTCTATACGGTTCATTTTCCTAAAGAAATGGTAACAAAAATTATTAAAATTTATAAATAGGAGACTTCAATTTCAGTCCAAAGAGTTTAGAAATGGCTGCTGGTATACCTCATATAATCATTTTAAAATAAAGTAAAATAAAAAGGCAGAAGTACAGTGGGGCCTCTGGTGTGAAAAATGGTTCTGCATTAGAACTGATCGATGTTTCGCTCCAACAGTTCTTGGATGACAGAGCATCGTTCAGGACCTCAGGCTAAGCAAGCAGGAGAGGCTCATGGGGCCTGGTGGTGAGCCAAGAGCTGAGAGCTGGTGGAGGAGAGTGTTCAGTTTGCAGCTAAGGGAATGCAGATGCCAATCCCCAGGGACCCTCCTCTTGGCTGGCTATTTGTGTCTTCAGCTGTTTACTTTCCCCATGCAATGGCCTTGGAACTTCATGTCTCTCTTCCACTGCTAAGACCACCAGCATAACTCCTCACCTGAATGAAATATTCAATCAGCACGGTTATTTCTTCTGCCCTCCCTCTGCCCCTCTGCCTCTCTCTTCCTCCGTCTCTCTTGCTCTTGCTCTCAGTCTCACTCTCTCATACAAGCTCTTCTTCTAGAGGCTTCTAATTTGATTTAAGGTTTTAGGCTGACATGACATAGACCCAAGTGATCATGACTAACTGCCTTTGCACTCTGAAGCATTCGGTTAAAAACAATATCCCCTAGGTACATCTTTTGCGTTTTTTCTAAGGAAAATGTGTAGAGTCTGCTACACCCTCAGGCCTTCTAAATTACACGTGGTAATTGGCTGCGACCATATGGGTAGATGCTACAATGATCACGAGCCGGGTACTATGATCCAGGGCTTGGAAAAGACCTAGACAGGACCTTATTCGCATAAATATTTCAAAATAACTATTAGCTACTAGTCAGCATTAACAGCCTGCAATAAGTGTTTAAGAGAGTGGTATCCCTGCATACAGCTTATTTTCTGTGTCAAGAGAGACTATAATTATTTACTATATTTTGAATGAAGTAAAAGTCTACTTTCTTACAAAAAATAGGTATGAAAAATAATAAAAGAAAATAAAAACATAAAGCAACTTATTGATTTTATCATCTTTTTCATTTGAAGTTTATATAACAGTAAACCAAATTGGAATAACATTAAATATGCAATTTTTAGCCCCATCTGAACCCAAATTTATTTTGAATAAACCATTTAAATGTGATCCAAATTATTCACAGCATTACTCTATTATTGGAAATTAAGACAGCATGCTTTTTATTTATTGGGAAAAGATTTATAACACCTAAGGCTTGATTTGAGCAACTCCCTCCCTATAAAAAAATTACCTGACATAAGTTTTAAATCAATAGATATTTTGCTACAATTATAATACGTAAGCCTGAATTCTTTTTTTGTCTTTGCCAAAAAAAAAAAAAAAAAGGGGAGGGGGTTAGTCGTCTCCTACAAGACTAACTTTTTGTACATATTTTCCCAGTTCTCAACTAGGATCAATGATTCTAAATTAAGTAATGCTAAAATGAATGATAACTAACAAACAAAACACTGTCAGAACTGTTGATACCCACCCATGCCTGTCTTCTAAATGCCACCTATTGCTCTCCTGTCCCAAGTACCCCAGAGGTACTGCTGCCCCTATCCACCCACCAATACACAACTACTCAGAAGCCTCACCATCCCTCCTGAGCTGTTCTGCGAACACCAGAATGGAGCATCTCCAGGCCCAGCTCCACCCTCTTCAGAGTAGTTTAGAAATACACAAAAAAACAAAATCAAATAAACCAAACCACAACAACAAAAAACCCAACTATACAACAAATGGAAAAGTATATTTTAATAATATTTAAAAGTTACACCTGAAAATATACATAATATTGAGATAGAAGACTTGAGATCCTTGTCATATTGGCAAAAGTTCTTAAGCTTTTATACCCAGGTTTGAGTATGTGGATATACCCCTTCATTCCCTTCTAGTAGGTACAATAATTTGACAATCTGTGTCAAGAATCTTAAAAATGTTCATTCCTTACGATAACTCCTTTTCTAGGAATGCATCATAAAAAAGTCTTAGAAATGTGCAAAAAGATATCCTTAACTACAATATATTTCACAGCATCTTTTGCATAATAAAAAAAAAGAAACAACCTGAATGGCCAATAAAAGGTATCACATTTTCTAAGAATATTTAATAAGATAAGAAAATTAGCATGAATGCTATAAAGTAAAATAACATGCGATGTAAAATGATGTTATCTGAAATATGGTTCAGTAATTTATTTATTAACCATGTATGGACATCTAGCATGTCATAGATGCTGAGGAACAAAGATGACTAAGATAGCCCCTGTCTAAAGGAGTTCACATTTTAGTAGTAAGCGTAAGAGATGTAGAATCAATAAAATAAAATAAAATAAAAAAGCTATAGGTATTTCAGTGGAGGTATATATTACACACATACAGATGCAAAAAAAGAAAAGAAAGAAAGAAAAAGAAAACCAAGTATTGTCATTTCAGTGGTACCACAAAGCAGGAAGATCACAAAAGCTTCACAGAGGAAGTGGTATTTGAGCTGAGTCTTGCCAGGATGACAGTTTTTAAATTCTGTAATCTTCCACTCTTAAGAGTTATGGCTATCTGTTGCTTAGGTACTCAGGACTTCTTAGAAGAGAGCACATTTTACTACGCACAATTATGCCTCCCTTTCTGCAGTTGCCTGTGAGTATAAGAAATTCATAGCTCATTATTAGAGGAAGATTTTCAAAGCCTATGGTCACAGCCTTGTGAATGTATCAAATTATACATGTGATGAGGAGTGATAAGAATTAATCATGCTAAATATTACAGTAAGCACTGTAAAGTCATCAAGTAAGACAAAGCTAAGATATTTTTTAAACTTGAATAAACTATTTTAAGTAAATTTGGAACTTATTTACTTGTTTAACTCCTGGAACTAACAGGGATAGTAACAGCACATTTCTCCTCAACAGATTTTAATTAGTTTTCCCAATAAAGCCAAACAATGGGTTTCATATGTACCAAAGCATAAATGATATGAGGTAAGGTTCAAAGGAAATATACCTGAAAGCTGTATCTAACACCCAATTTTAGTGATTTTGTATTTCTGGGTTCACGTTAAAGTTGAGGGTTCTTGACCAGTGGGCTTGACCAGGAAGTTGAACTGAACTGACCATCTGGTTAAATAACATGAAACTGACAGCTTGGAAAAGTAATCCATGAGGAACTAAGTCAGAATCTGGGCCTTGAGCAGACAGTCCCATGGACGCATTACAAGAAGATTAAACAAGGAAGCAAAAACCAGGTAGAAAGTGTGGCTGTTTCCTAAAGCTAGCAGCTTCAGGAAGGAGGACAAAGGTAAATTGGACAGGGCTCACTGGGCTTGCTGAGGGCAAGCATAGGGAGTTGGCGTAGGGTTCCAAGGTAGAGAGAGTGCTGTTCAGAATATAAAAGCCATTTATGTTGTCAGTTCACACCTTTGTGTCTTTCCCATGGGGACCCGACATCTCTCATCTCCCAGATTTTTACTCATGCTCTCAAGCCCAACATAACTGTCAACACCTCTGGCAGGGCTATTCTGGTCCCTGCCCTTTCCCAGCCCAGATGAATCGATCACTCCCTCTTCAGCGTCCTTAGAGCACTTCACACGTGCCTCTTCGATAGCCCCAATTACACTGATTTATGGTTGTGTATCTGCATCTCCTTCGAAGATAGGAGCTCATCAGTGACCAGGGGCCAGGCACATGTGTCTATATATTTCCCCAGAGCTAGAAGACGATCTGGCCCAGGGGTCAATAAAATGTTTGCACAGTTAATAAAGCAGCTCAGAGGGCTCCGTACCTTATTCTGACATAACTAATATGTTCTCAATAGATTAAAAGAGGGAAGGGGAAGGAGAATAGCGTGGCCTGAAGAACAAAATCTCCAATATTTTGTCTTTATCTCAAATTTATCTTTACAGTCTAGATACATCAATATTAGGCAAAAAATAATAAGGTAAATACAACCCACATGTACATGCAGGCAAAATCACTGAAGGTATTAGCATCACTTTAAAGTGGTTTAATTTCAACTCTCAAAGGTATCGATGTGAGTAGGATAATATGGATATCTAAATTCTTAAAGGTGTGATGACTTATTTCTCAGTCATTCAGAGAAATACTGATACCTTTAAATATGCTTTAAAAGTGCACAATTAAATGAGAAAAACTAAAAGCCTCCTCCAATATGGCTTAATTCACATCCTACCAACCAGAAATTTCTCACAGAACTTCCCCACAGTTCTATTACAGCAATAAATTTTTGTTCATAATAAAGACTCTGGTGCACTTCAACCTCCTGAAGAAATTTATGTATCATAATAAACTACAGATTAAATTATGCACAGTATGATGTTAGTGTTAAGTACATTTTATTGGTTTATAATATTTTAAAACTTGGTGATTTGTATATAATGTCTCTTTTGTCCATTAAGCAGACTTTGATTAAGATACCAAATTTCCTGTGCGTAATGGCCAACAGAATTATCAAATGCACACACACACATACACACAGAGAATAAAACAACTTAAAATAAGGATGTGCACTGTACAAAAGCTTTCCATCTTCAGATGGAAAGAATACTCTAAGTTTTCCTCTGGGGTAAAATTGTAATATATACTTAAAAAGTAAAATGCTTCCATAATGTGTTCATGTTGCATTTAGCAGTAGCTAGCCATCTACTTCGTCAAGAGGAACTTTTGATATTGTTCTAATATTCAGAAAGAGACAAGCATAGATCTGAATTCAAATTAGAAATCCCACCACACTGGTGGTAGGACAAATCTACCACATAAAGTCCCTGAATACTGACAATCCTAATTTTCCTCTCTTTCATCATGTGCCCTAAGATATGTAGTATCTTGAGAAAAGTCATTTTTAAGGTACAAGAGGCAGAATGAAAATGTTTCAAAAGCCTATTTACTGTAATGTTTGCGAAGAATTTCATTTGAATAAATTTAAGCTAGTTCTTTTACTTTCAATAATAAATTCTAGCTCATTTCACAGCTGTATCACATACAGTGGTCTACACTGAATATAATCCTAGTTTGGCTGCCTATAAACAAATGTAATGATGCCAGCAGGTTTTCACTTTGTCTCTTTCAAGGAAAAGGAGAAAATGAAAACTACAGCTGGAATTCAAGTCTCTCTGTACAGCACACTGCGAAAGTCAGCATTTCTTTTGTCGATAATATTCCTACTCAAGAATTGTACCAATTTATATACTTGGAGAACTATTCCCTGAAACTAAAGGTAGACTGCATATCGTACCCAAACACAACACAGATGGTCAGACATGGAAGGTAAGAGAGAAAGAAAAGGAAGAGCTTAGTAGTAAAGAGAACTTTAAGGAGAGAGTGAAAGAAACCTGAGACTGTGTAAGATGGGTAAAGAAGGTAATGTCTAAGAGTGTGTGTGTATTGGGGGTGTGATACCATAGGAGGAAGAGAGAGAAGCTCTGTGGGGTATTTTGGGAAATCAAGATGGTATTTAGGATGCTTTGTTGTACAGTACTCAGTATAAACTCTTGTGTTAAACTGTCAAGAAAATCCAGTTCAAATCAACATTACATTTTTAAAATGGAATAAAAATGATAACATCAATATACTGAAACTAAATACTGAGTTATGGCTTGAAGCAGCACTTTATACTTTTCTATGTTACGATTCATCACATCATGAAAAAAATATGAGAATAAGTTTCTATTTTATTATAGGGCAATGAATTGTTTAGATTAAAAATATTATTTTTCTCTGTCACAAATTGAAGAAAGCTCCGAAAATAAATGTTAAAATCTCAAGAACATTGTCAAATGGAAAATAAATGTTAAAATCTCAAGAACATTGTCAAATGCTCATTTAAGATAGAGTAGTCAAAATATCAAAACACAAATCTGTAATCATTTACTATATTTCCCTGTTTGTCTAAAAGTATTAAAACTAAATTTCTATATTGCCTTTTATATCACATAATGTTCATTTAACTATCTTAAGCATACTCTTCTTCACACAAGCAAAGATTATTGCCCTTAAACTTTACTTCTTCAATTAAAATGCTAGGAGTATATTTTCAAGTGTTTCATAAAAAATTATTATTTTTTGTGTATGTCATACCATAAAGAAAACCAAGAACATTGTCCTGGCTGCTAGTCTTGTAAAAAGTGTGGTTTAGGTCCATTCAATTAACCTCAGCTACCTAAGTTTACCCTTTCATTAAGAGAGAAGGGCATTACTTCCTGCCCCATATTAATGAAGACATTGTGAGAATCTAGTGAAAGAATATGTGTGCTTGGAGAATTGTAGAGTACCACAAGAACACTAGCACACCCTGTTATTATATTCGCGAAGCTGTAAAAGCTACATGGGCAACTTCCAAAATGCATTAACATCTTAAATTTTTCATCAGTTTCACTTAGATTTGTCTGTGCATTGTAAATATGTGTTATGAAGCCATCCTCCCTTTCTTTAAGTCATCACAGCATACTCATCCTGATTACTTTATTTTTTCTTTATTGAAGCCTTCATTATATGATCAGATTAAAAACCCAAAAGAGTTTCTTGTAGGCACCCTAGTAAGTATGCTTGTGATTACTTCAGCAGATTTTCCTCCTAAATGTGCTTTATTTTTTATGAACTAGGTCCCCTAAAGCACTTCCCTATATTTTCCACTACTTACTTTCTAAATACACAATGATATCTTTATTGGAGGCCCTGGCTGGTTTGGCTCAGTGGATTGAGCGTCGGCCTGCGAGCTAAGTGTCGCTGGTTCGATCTTCCAGTCAGGGCACATCAGAGAAGGAAAACTCTGACTCCAAAAAAAAAAACCTCCGCTGCCTTGCGGCATACCTCTTCAGGGGAAAGGCTAAGGGAGTAAACCCCGACAGAAAATCCGGAGCCGGAGTCCCTAAGGCGGTTCGACGTTGTAGTCAACACCGGCAACTCCTGCGGCGCACCTGAAGCCAAGCTGTATTGACTCCGTCTTTTCCTTGGACCCTTCAGCTGCGAAGAGAGGGGGGGTCTGCTGCATGGGCAACAGCAGACCCTCCATATCACCCTGCCCAGGCTCTGTAGCTTCAGCTTCACTGGAGAGGACACTCCAGCGTCATCGCAAGATGTCGATTCAACACGGGAGGAGACAGATACCGTGTCACTCCCGAGTTGGACTGCACAGCCATTCTCGGCAGTGCAGATAGACTCTTAAGAAGCTACACCATCGTCTCTCGAGACGGACGGCTGCCAACGAGATCTTTATTGGAACTTTAATTTATTTTCTCAAATGACAACTATATCATCACGGAAGTTCCTGGAAAATAAGATGTACGTTATGCTGTGCAGACTTCAGAAAATATGGCTTAAATTGTCTGTCAGTTTCTTATGATGTCTTAAAATTCTGGCATTTTCTTAAGATTAAACATAGTTACCATAAGACCTAGCAGAGAGAATTGAAAATACACAAAAATGTGTATACAAACATTCATAGCAGCATTAATCATTCTAGCGAAAAAGTGCAAACAATCCAAATGTTCATCAACTGATGAGTGGACAAATAAAATGTGGGTTATCCATACAATGGAATATTACTCAGTAGTAAAAAGAAATGGGGTAATGATACATGCTACAACATGGATGAACCTTGAAAACATGCCAAGTCAAAGAATCCAGACACAAAACAGCATATATGGCATGATCCATTTATATGAAATGTCCAGAATAGGCTCATCTATAGAGACAGAAAGTAGATTAGTATTTACTGAGGGCTGGGCCTGACAGGGAGGAATGAGGAGCTTGGGGTGATGGCTAAGGGTACAGGATTCCTTTCTGAAATGATGAAAATGTTCTCAAATTAATTGTGCTCAGGGCTACACAATTCTCTGAATATAGTAAAAGCCATTGAAGTGTACACTTTAAACAGGTGAATTTCATGGTATTTAAATTATAACGAAAAAGCAGTTAAAAACTGTCTCTGTGATAGCAATTCCAATATTCTGCACATGGCCAACAAAGCAGATTCATTTTATATACAATGACATGGTACAAGAATTATTTTTTCTCCAGTTTTCAGATTGTCATTAAATAATCAAATTACTTTAACCTTTTGATGATTCTGTCAGGATAGAAAATTACTTAGAGGAGAATGAACTTCAAAGCTCTGAAACTTTCATCATGCTTTGGGACATCACGATGTTCATGGTGCGGCAGCGCTTGCTTGATCAACCGAGGTTGAAAGACCACCTTGTCCACTCTATAATATTTATTCTCTTGTGGAATTTTCACAGCCGACGCAGTTCAAAGCCAGTTGTTATAAAACAAGCCAAGGGAACTAAAGAAGTTACATTAAATCTTGCAGTAAGAGACAGGGAGAGACATTTTTCTCGGCAGCAGTCAAAGCTTTCCCTTTGAGTTATTGGATTCCATAAATCCTAATCCATTTTGATGACTCTCCCGTTAGAGATGCGGAGTCACCACTGCAAACTGTCAGAAGAAGCTGTTTTATAGAATGATTGAACCCCACGGTCTTCGCTGCGTTTCTGTGATCACACACGCGAGCTCCAGGCAGCATACACCTGGCTCCTGCAAGCTCCTCTCATTCCACAGGGCCCGTTAGCTAATGAGAGCTAATGGAGCACTGCACGGAGAGAAGCGGAGGGAACTTGTTGCCGGCTGGCAACGCGCTGTTCACACACTGTAATTTGATTTTGATGTTTCATATATTCTCATGTAGTCATTCTCTAAAACACAGAAAAGTAGCTTTCAAATATCTTCTCTGCCCCTATAGTTCAGTTTCCCGTTTTAAAAGATCTGATATGATTGCCAAAGCCAAAGGTTATAAACAAGTACCCCATAACCTACCTTTGGTTCACTAGATATTATATTTGGTCAACAATCTTGTTTCTTGTGAGATTTTTTTAAAATTGGACCCCATCTCTAAAGGATGGCAAATAATAGACCCACAGCAGGGTAAATGAGTGGTGTTAATTCTTTAATTAACCATGTCCACACAAACAAGTTAGTACAACCAGACTTTATACTATGGTCCGCATCACTAATTTATATTCTCTGTCAATGACCCCACCAGAGAAATAGCACACAGATTTAAGGCATATTCATTTCAACATTGGTCTAATCAAAACTATTGGGGAAAAATAAAATATTAAATCACCCTTATATATAAAAGCCAGAGAGGATGTCTCATTATTGAAATGACTATGTTTAATTAGCATGACCTAAGGATAGCATTTCTCATAGGATGCTCTTAACTAGAAAATAATATTCATTTATACAATTACAATCTTCTAAAATTCATAAATTCATGTATGACTTTAGGTTTACAAAATATATTCTTTTATTCTTGGCAATGTGGTATCAATTCAAATAAACTTGGCCTTCTAGATCCCATGAGGCAAATAATAGTAAACCAAGGCCAGGCTCCTGATTATGGCCAATCCTGTGTAGTCTCCACACTCCCTTCTTATCACCTCAGCTCATTCCCTGCCTTTGATGCCTCAGAACGTGCTGTCCCTGACCATGAATGCCATTTAATTTCTTCCCAATTGCTCCTCTTTGCCCAGAATTCTCCCTTTGTCCATTTTGTAAACTATTAATTTTACAAACTGTTTTATGAAATCTTCCCTATCTTGTCTTCTTCTGCAAAATAATCACCCCTTCTCTGTTCTATGTATGTATATATGCTTCAGTTTTTACAATAAGTTCACTAGACAAAAATTACTAATTTACACATTAGGGGACTTCAGAGGGATGGGTCCATGTAATATTCATGTTTGCTCCCCAGTACCAGACACAGAAAGTGACATAAAATAGGCACCAAGTGCCTGCAAGTTTTACTTAATCGAACACGATCTTCACAAACTGATGAAGAAACGGGTCACCTAATTCTCACTATGACTGGAGTCCCTGAAGTTATACAATGCAGTGGCACTGAATGAACTTTATTTTTATAAGAAAAGTATATACATAATTAGAGACACACGGAAGAAAATGATAACCTATATTACTCCACCAGGTCTGTTACCAATCCTGCCTTAATGATATCATGGTTAATGTAAAATATTTATAAGTAACATTTTATGTAAGTGATGTTCATGCATTTGCTGGCAGGCAGATGCTCTTTGAAAAAACGTACTTCTTGGAAATTTGTGCCGGCACTGCAATTTGAAGACATTGTTCAGGCACCAGTGTGACAAACACAGGAAGATGGTTAGACAAAAAACGATTTTAAAATAAAAGCTAAAAGTTAGTGGGAGGTCATGCAAGGGCTTTTATAATAGATCTTTTTTATGAGCAGTTTCCTGATGAATATAAGGTTGGCATAAAGTTTCCTAAAATAAAAATTTTCCCATAAATTCTTGTATAATTAATATTTTACTGAAAAGTATACACAATTGCACATATTTTTAAAGTCATCACTATAAATACCAGATATAAAACACAAAACCAGGTAAATTATGAAGTCCCATGTAGTAATTTAGTCATTAATGATGGTGCTATTTGCATGTACATGTACATTTTATGTATTTATGCATCTAGGTATGCAGGCATGTAAATATACATCTGTATGCTGATAATGGTGCATTAAATTATTAGTGTAATACTATCATAAGTTTACCAATGCTACATGCATTTTAGAGAATGTACTGGGAAATAGGTTCTAATGGGCATGAACCAATTAAATAACTACCTGTCCTCCAAATTGAGTAACATTTTAATTTCCTTTGGAAGCTGTGGAACCACATATATTGATGTGTGTATATAAGGATCTTTAAATATATAACATATGTATATGCATATACAGATCATATACATGACACATGTATATGCACATACAGAGTATATACATGGCAGGTATACACACACACAGAGGAAAGGGGACTTGGAGAGAGGATAATTGCAGCATTTTACTCAGAGAATCACAAACCACAGAAGTCATGCCAAGAATATGCTTAGGTGTTTCCACACAAGGGAATTTTGGAGTGCACAGTCCCACTTAAAAAGTCACACCTCCAGCATTTCCTACATGGCAAAGATATGCGCAATCACAAGCAAAAATAAAATGCCAAGGCAGAATGTCTCTGGGTTTTAAAACTATACTCTGAACAACTCTGCAAAGAGCAAAGCTGAGGGCTGCGCCACTGTGCTGGTGGCCCTGGCAGTAGGTGGAAGGAAGAGCAATGTCAGAGGCCAAGAAGCTTGGGACGCATATGCAGCTTCAAAAGGAAGACTCCGAAAAGAGGAGGAAAGGATGCAGACAGAGGCAGGAGACACACTCTGCCCCAGGGGCAAGGCACTTGCAGCTCACGCGGGGATTCCACCAAGTAAGAGATAACATTTACTGAGCAGTGACATATGCCAGGCACCATCTAAGTGGTCTACAGGTTTGTCTCAAGCTACCTGTAAAATAACCTGGAGAGGCAGATATCATACCTGCAGTATAATTGAGGAACAAGAAATCGAGAGATTATAGATCTTATTCTTAATAAATCACAAAAGTCAAGATTCACACTTGTCTGGCTCAAAAGTTTGTTCTTGAACATTTCACTTTATTTATTACACGGATGCAAATGTGCACAAATATATATTTATTTAACTACTGAGCGATTGCTGCTTCTTTCATTTCAGGCTATGGGTTTAATTCTTTGCAACTAATCTCTTTCACGGTCAAGTAGAAGTACCTGAATAGAGTGGACCCCTCTGCCACTTACAGTGGCACTCTATACTTTTAGTAGAAAAAACAAAAATAATCTTTAAATAGTGCAACTGAAATAGGCACTATTTGTGTTCTGACACCATACTTTAGCGGGCACATTATAGAGCATATTTATAAGCACACCCAACTACAATAATCAGACTGTCCTGTTATTGCTACTGCTATTATAATCCAAGGAGTAACTTTTTATCCACAAAGTGTGGCACAGTCAGAAAGCCCTGCATTGGCCATATACCGTAAGTTAAATTATTCCAACTACATAGTCCAGGCCTATGCCTGACACATTTGCTCAGGAAAACTAATTTCCCACCAAGCTCTCTTTATAGTTCTAGGTTAGTTACTTCGATAATATCTTGTATTTCTATCCCTATGTACACATACAAACTATCCATTTCTGAGTCATTGTTCTACTATTGCCATTTTGTGTGTGCTCAACACTTTGTGTCCATGGGAAGCTTAGTAGGAGCAATCTAAGCAGCAGGTTGCCTTGACAACTCAGTTCCCGGTCCAGCTTACCCGGGGTTCAAGACAGCAGATTGCCAATGCTTCCTGAAATTTAGGAGGATATCGTACTTCAACCTTATACCAGCCCATGGCTTCCTCCACGCAAGAGCAAGAAGTGGACATACAACTACATGATTCATTAACCAGACCACAGTCAGCTAGCGATACAGCGCGCATGGTGCACTTGAAAATCTCACAGGTTTGCAAGCTCAATTTAACCTTTAATAGATCCGACCATTTTCTTTCATTTCAAGGTGTCATTCATCACTCCCAAGCTCTCTCCCAAGGCATTCCCCTCCAGGTGGAACAAACTAGAACAAGTTTAGGCTCATCTCCATTTATTCTTTATTCTTACCTTCCATGTGTGTTTTCTCTTTATAAAATGATTGTCTTTAGTGTAGGTCACATCATCAGAGCAACAAGAAGTGTAGCATGGGCAGCACAGTCTGCACTGAGACTTTGAACTGTCACATAAAAGTTCTACTGGCTCCTGCTGCTCTTGTTCATATTATGGAAAGAATGCAAGTCCATCACCAGAGAAGATACAAGAATGACAAGTAAACAGATGAAAAGATGATGCTTACATCGTTAGGGAATAGCAAATTAAAAGAACAATGACATACAACTACACACACCTATGAAAACAGCTAAAATTCAAAACACTGACAATGCCAGCAAGGGAGTGGGGCAGCAGGAACCTGCATTCGCTGCTCGTGGGATTACAAAATGATGCCCCCACTCTGGAAGGCAGTTTGGCAGTTCCTTACGAAACTAAACACACTCTTACCATGTGATCCAGTGAAGTGCCCCTTGGTATTTACCCAACAAAGTGGAAAACTTATGTCCACACTAATACCTTCAGGTGGATGTTTACAGCAGTTTTACTCATAACTTCTAAAACTTGGAATCAACAAAGATGTCCTTCAACAGGTCAGTGGATAAACTGTGCTACATCCATACAATGGATTACTATTCGGTAATTAAAAGAAATGAGCTATCAAGCCAGTAAAAGACATGACAAAACATTAAATGTATATGATTGTGTGAATGAAGCCAATCTGAAAAAGCTACATACTATATTATATCAACTACATGACACTCTCAAAAAAGCTTAAGAATGGAGACAGAAAAAGGACCAGTGATTACCACAGATTTAGGGGGAAAGAGGGAGAGAAGTCGAGGGATGACCTTCACCTCTGATGAAGACAGAGGCTTTTTTGGTCAGTGAAGCTACTTTGTATGATACTTAATGATGGATACATGTATTGGTGAATACATATGGGTGTATTTGTCCAAAACCCTAAAATGTACATTAGAGTGAACCCTATCAAAAACTAGCGACTTTAAATATAATTTTAAAAGAATGCAGATGATTTGCCTGTTTTCTCTTTTCTCTCCCTGTTTTGTTGCTCTTTTATAATGTCTTACTTCCTCCCCAAGATCTAGCAGTCATGCATAGCCACCTGAACTTACTGTCAGTAAATTCCATGTGGACATTCTCTCTGATGTCTCATGGGACATAGAGACCCCCTGAATGTTACTCTATTACATATGTCATCTGAAAATTATTTTCCACATTAGGTAGCACATATGTGCTTTTTCACATCTGCCCTTATTTCTTTTCTCATGATATAACATTGATACAATAATATGGAACCAATAAGAAAGGTAAAAGAAAGGTTATGATTTCACATAGTTTCTCTTATGTTTCCCCACTCTTTCCGAATGTTTTCTTTTTCCGAATATGTTTTTTAATTGTTATATCACTTCCTGTAAATGTTACTTTTCTTTTTGCTTGGGTACCTGGGGATCAAATGCAACTTCCTTTATCATTCCTCATTTTAATGTATTCTAAAGTGTCAAGAGCAAAGCTCTGATGAAAAAAGTAAGGGAAAAACTCTACCTTATGACTCATTAGCACCTCTCCCTCACACTCTGTGATGTTCTGGTGATAAAAACATTATATTTTCCTGAATGCTTTTTCCTCAGTGTTTCTTTAATTAAGGACCATGTTAATGTGCCTTTAAATTAATTCCAAGGGAGCCTGTTCTATACATTTGCTAGACTGACAGCCTTCCACTTTCCCTTCCCAGAGAGATTCCACTGCAAACTATCAGTGGTCGAGAGGCTTCATTTCCTCCTAAAAGATTCCAAAGCACATCACACTTCCCCAACATCTTAATCAGGATGTCAGCATCTTATCCCACCAACATCAAGCCAGTTATTACATAGCAATAATGCATAGAAAAAGTCTGGGTGTGTGCTGCTCTAGAGCACTCTCAGCATCAGTTCTGACTGAGTCTTCCATCACTCTGCAAACCAGGTAGCTACCTACAGTTTGCCTAAGGAGTGACCTGTGTGACAACAGTCCACTGAGATGTCAAAGCTTCAGAAAACCACCTGAAAATTTGATTTTCTGATCCAAATAATTAATAAACTTTGAGCAATAACTGTGCTATGTATGCTAAGAAGGAAGGGCAGGAGAACAAGACATAATTTGTAGTATTTTTAAGTTTACTTAAATAATTACCTAACAAGTAAAACAAAACAATACATGAACCACAAACAATTCTACTGTAAAATAATTCAACTTGGAAGGCATATGTGACAACGTTAATTGCAAGATTGTGAAATTTCAGATTCTTGAGAAATCCCAAGACACAAACAAAATGAAGTATAAAAAAGTTATGATAAAATAATTCACCCCGAATTTGCTTCTTAAAATATTTTTATGGTCTTCTGTCCTTGCTGTACACACAGGTTCCAAACTAACAAAAAAAAAGACAAGTCTATAATAAAATAACTTCTTTCCAGACTTGTCTTGTTTTCCATGGTATCCCTTAGTTGGAGAAGACAGATAAATGTGTTGGGTCAGTATAATTCCTACAAGTTGGGTCATTTTTAGGGGATAAAAAGATAAAGAATATGAAGAGAACTAACATTTTTTGACTGTCTATTACATTTAGGACAGTATGCTGGATACTTGTTATTTACTACCTGTTAAAGCTGCACAAATGTCCTTCCACTTCAGAACTTCTGTCACCATTCTAAGGTAAGAAAACTAAGTTAGAGAGTTTAAGTAACTTGACCAGTCAGGAAGAAGCAAGATTTAAACAGTTGTTTGATTCCAAAGCCCATGTTCATTCCATCCCACCCTACTGTCTCTTATATTTGCTGGAGTATCTAGGACTCTAACTGTATCAATTTGTAATTTCTAGTGCACTTATAAAAGAAATTATGCTTTAGAGAAAGCTAATGCACATTACTGAACTTGCTCCAGGTCATAAAATTAAGTAGCCTTTGTATTGTATGACAGAATAATAGCAAAAATAAAACTACCATTTACTAAAGTTCTAATATGTCTCAAGCACTCTATGTTACATGTTACCATATTTGACCCTCAGAAAACCCCTATGGAATATATGTTCTTTGCTTATATTAGAGATAGAAAAAATAAAGATTCAGGGAGGCAAAATAATTTTTTAGGTAACATGGATACATTTTAATCCACGTCGCTCCAGATTAATTGATATCAATGCCCACCCTTTGCCCACTCCACTCCATCCCTAGCCTTCATTTAATGAGCAAACTGTGACATAGTCCAAATAAAGGCAAACTATAAGCACAACTGAAGTGCAAAACACTCTCATTAGGATAATGCCACCCTCATGTAACTACTACCTAGAAAGACATCCCCTTCTCATTTGGTACTTAATCAACAGTAAAATAAGGACTGATATTTTCCCACATTCATTACAAAATATTTTATATTAGTACAAGTACATGAAAAGAGAAAAGAACAACATTTTTATTTCATACTGAAGCAGGGATTATTCCATGCACAATTAACTAGGTAAAAGACAGTGATTGTCATTAATAGTATTATCTTGTGTTGGATGAACCTAGTTCAGAAGCATTTCATGTCAGAAATAATTTCCTTGAGAGAAACTCACACCGTTAAATATACTCCTAACCTGAATTATGAACAATGGCTAGTGCATAACTATTTATTGAATTTCAATGTAATTTAATTCTTATAAAAATCAATTCAATTACTACTTCATTAAGGCCCTTTTCAAAATATCACTATGACAAAAACTGATAGAAGTTGGATGTATTCACTGTTTTCTGACTCATGTTAAGTCAATCACATTTTGTCCCATGCATTGATACTCTTAATTTGGAATTGCAAGGTGAAAATAACTAACCATAATTGTTATTGAAATAATTCCATATTCTAGAATATTAAGAAGCAAACCAGTAACTTATCAGTAATGCTAATTATTCATATTCCAATAATGTAAATACTTTACCTCTGTGTGTATAAAATGTTTTCCAATTATTCACACAAAGACTATTTGAAACCTTTCAACAGTCTCTGACAGAACTGTTAAAATATTTAACTTTTATATTTTAATAAACATTTTAATGTATTATATCTGGGTTTTCTCTGTTAAAAGCAAAAATTGTAGTAGAGACTTAGGTGTCACTTCATTACTCAACTTTATTGATAGTATACATTTTCACTATCTTTCTTCAATCAAATTCATGTCTACCACTCAATATAAAAAGTCCTTTATCGAAGGAAAAAAAAATTATTATTCACAAATAACATGACAGAAAACCCTAAACACTCCAAGTAAAAACTACTAGAACTTATAAATGAATTAGGTAAAGTAGCAAAATACAAAATTAAAATCCAGAAATCAGTGGCATTTTTATATACTAATAATAAATTATCAGAAAGAGAAATTAAGAAAACAATCCCAATTACTATTGCAACAACAAAAAAAACAAGGTACCTAGGAATAAATTTAACCAAAGAGATAAAAGACCTATACTCGAAAATTATAGGATACAGAAGAAAGAAATTGAGAAAGACACAAATGACTGGAACTATACACCATGAATAGGAAGAAATAATATCATTAAAATGCCCATACTACCCAAAGCAATCTATAGCTTCAATGTAATTCTCGATAAAATACCAATGGCATATCTCACAGATCTAAAACAAATATTCCAAAAACATATGGAACCACAAAAGACCTCAAATGTCCTCAGCAATCTTAAGAAAGAATAAAAAAGTTGGAGGTATTATACTACCTGATATTAAATTATACTACAAGGTCATTATAATCAAAACAGAATGGTACTGGCATAAGAACAGGCATATAGATCAATGGAACATATTTACCAGTGATACATGTGATAAGGGGTTAATTTCCAAGATATACAAAGAATTTACACAACTCAACACCAAGAAAACAATCGATCCAATTTTTAAAAATGGGCAAAGTTTCTGAATAGACACTTCTCCAAAGAAGATGCACAGATGGCCAATGGACATAAAAAAAGATGCTCAAATCACTAATCACCAAAGAGATGCAAGTTAAAACCACAATGAGATATCACCTTGTACCTGTCAGAATGGCTATCATCAATAAATCAACAAACAACAAGTGCTGGCGAGGATGTGAAGAAAAGGGAACCTTTGTGCACTGTTGGCGGGAATGCAGACTGGTGCTGCCACTGTAGAAAACAGAATGGAGTTTCCTCAAAAATTAAAAATGGAACAGCCTCTGACCCAGTGATTTCACTTTTGGGAATATGTCCAAAGAAACCCAAAACACTAATACAAAAGAATATATGCACCCCTATGTTCATTGCAGCATTATTTACAATAGCTAATATCTGGAAACAGCCCAAGTGCCCATCAGTAGATGAGTGGATAAAAAAGCTGTGGTACATTTATTTACACAAAGGAATACTACTCAGCAATAAAAAAGAAGGAAACCTTACGTTTTGCAATAGCATGGATGGACCTGAAGAGTGTTATACTAAGTGAAATAAGCTGGTTTGAGAAAGACAAATATATGATTTCATGTATATGTCTAATCTATTGAACAAATTAATTTAGGAAAATAGAAACAGAAGCATAAATGCATGGAACAGACTGAGACTTGTCAGATGGGAGCAGGCTAGGAGGGCTGGGTGAAAAAAAAGGTGAAACAATTAAGTAAAAAATACATACACACATATAACAAACCTGTGCATATATACACATAACACACATATAACACATATGTATGATATACACATATATAACATATATACAAGACCTGTCCAGAAGGTATCCAGCCACATAATATAAAAAATAGAGACATTTATTCAAGAAGATACAAGATACTAGAAACATTTCACATAGGACAATGACACCCCAGTTCCCTTCAAAGGACCTCACACAGTTCTCCCAATCACTATCAGATGCCCCTTCATATTTTCCTAAATCTCATCCATGGTCTGAAATCTCTTCCCTTTCAAAGGTGATTTTAGTCTGGGGAAAAGCCAGAAGTCACAGGGCACCAAATCTGGGCTATAGGGTGGCTGAGTCACTTGGGTGATTTGATGTTTTGCCAAAAAACTGCACAAGATGTGATTCATGAGCAGGCATGTTGTTGTGATGTAGGTGCCAGTCACCAGTTGCCCATAGCTGCAGCCTTCTGAATTATCTGAATAGTTTCTGCAGAGGAATGTTCAAGCTTAACACAAAATCTGATGCAGGTTCGTTCCTCTACTTACTCAGTCATTTTGAATGTGATGGCCACACAGTACACATGTTCACTCAATGTCTCTACCGCCCCCACTAACCGGTACAGTGAAGTCATCATTGTTTATGCATGTGCACTCCAGTCCACTCTCCTTGGCTGCCAGGGTACACAGATGTTGCACAAACCACTCTCATTATATTAAGAATGGCTGGACTTTTTCCAGACAGACCTCATATACATACAGATGCAGACAACAGTGTGGTGATAGCCAGAGAGAAAGGGGGGTGTGGGAGGTAGAATGGGGGACGAGCAGTTAATGGGGATGGAAAGAGACTTTAGGTGATGGGCACGAGATGTATTAGGCAGATGATGTTTTGTTAAGATGTACAGTTGAAACCCGTGTGGTTTTGCTAACCAACGTCACCTAATAAACTTAAAAAAAATGTCCATTCCCCAAACACTGTTAATTTTATCTTACCAATTCCTTCTTTTTCTTGATCTTCTCTGAAATATTTCATAATCCCTTTCCAGCCTTTCATAATTTTTTTATACTTTCTGTCACCATCACCTTCATAATATATCTTCTCTCATTTAGTACCTATGCCCATTTTCCTTGAATCTGTTCTGACCACAGGTTTTCAGGCTCTTTCACAATTTTCTCTCCCATAGTGGCCCTTTAAATCTCAATATTCTCTTTGAAATATCCCGACTCCTCTTTTCAATACTTTTTTTCTTTTAATGATCCTTACAACTATCGCATCTTAAAATCTCATATATTTATTGAGTTCCTAGCCTACACCTTCAGCCTTACTCTTTCTCCTGAACTACCCATTCATTCATTAAATTTCCCATTAGATCTATTCATCTGAATGGATTATTGCTACCTCAAGTGTAGGATATCTAAATTAAATTGATATTCTTTTCCCCCAGCCCCAAGAATGCTGCTCTTTATTTTTTCATATCCTGTCTCAAGGAATTGGGTGCAGACATGATGGAGATTTTGATGTTATTATTCTCCTCTCCTTGAGGATACTGTGTTCCCTGTACTCTAAACCTCAGCTGAAACTTCTACAATGTGACCGCTAGTCCTCCTGTACTCACCCTTCACGGTAACTTTGATGGTCTTAAGTTTTGCTCCCCTTTGCCTCTCAGTCCCTCTCCTTACTGACCTGTTAGCCTCATTGTTTCCCTCTCTCCATGCTGATCAAAGAATAAGTCAATACTTTACTCAAAGATTCCAACAGTTTCCACCTGCTCATAGGTTAAGCTCTAACACCTTTGCCATGGTTTGAAGGTTTCCTTACAATCTGGCCCCAACTCACTTTGTTAGCATTAAATCCACTCATTCCCACCAAACATGCTGAACTTGAGCTGCACAGTATTTCTAAAACCTGGTAATGTTTTCGTGCCTATCATTTTTGTTTTCTCTCTTTCCTCTGCTTGGAATGGACCTCTACTCCTCCCTGAGTAAAAGTCTAGCTCATCCTTCAAAATCCAGATCAACATTAGTGCCTGTTTAAAACTCTCCACAACCCCCTTTATCAGCTACACAACGTCCCTGCTCTCGTAGTGTTACATTTATGAGTATGATATGCCATGTTTGAATTGTTGTGTATTATTCAATGGCAAGTTTCTTGAGGGCAGAGATGACAATATCCTAGTCAGCTTCTCACACCACAGTGACTTCATATAAGTGACAGAGGGTCCTCAATAATTTCTTTGTTGTGAGTTGATATAATAAAATTTTTATATAATATACATGATACATTAAAATTTCATACAATTACATTATATAGTATATGTCACAAACTTATTATGTTCATATATATTATGTTTATATTATATACATGTCAATGCACTATGTGTGTATATGCATATATGTATGCTCATAGTGTATATATATGCATATGTGTACATACACTTGATGCATTTTCAGGCTGACAAAGCCCTTGGATATCATCTTTCCTAATTAATAATTACAAAATAAGAAACCAAGAACCAAAGTCAAATGACTTTGCTAATGTCCTACAGCTTGTTGGTGATAAACAGTGTTAGAATTCCCATCCCAGCTTCTCATCCACTGTACCTTTCACTCCATCACTTCAATGATCTCCCCCAAAATGTGACTCCCTATAACTTGCTCTATCAAGACCAAGCTTATCCCAATGGAAGAGATATCCTAGACTGTCTCACCTCATTTTCTCCCCAATTCCTTTCCTGAGTCTTTATTTTCATCAAATGAGAAACACTCATAATTCAGTGATCTCTGTATTTCCATTTACAATGTATCCCTCTCCTTTAAATATTCTCCAATAAGTACTCTCAATTCTTTTATAGATATTGTAAATTCTCCTTTCCCACTCAAAAACAATAAAGAGGTAGTTATTTTGCTGTCCAGTTTAATTCACCATTTTTTCCCACTAAACCAAGGATCACCATAAAAAAAGGTGTAATTACCATTCCCATCATTCTATCTTATTTATATCTGAACATACACACCACTTTGGAGTTTACAGATTACTTCTCATAACTCACTCATTTGATCTTCATAATCCTGTGAACAGTCAGAGAAGGTATCACCACATTTACATGCATAAAAAACTAGGCATCAAAGTTAAGCGAACTGCCAACGTTCCCATAGCTAGCAAGAGCTGGAACTGGCACTGCAACCAAGGTCTCCATATCTTTGCTCATGACAGCTTTCCGCTATTTCAAACTGTTTATCGGCTTGTGTTCCCACCATGACATTTATGTTGACATATATTGGCACCTCAGTTCCCGCACAGTAAATGTTGCCTAGCCTCTTTTTCTATCTGAATAACTGCTTGGCTCTTGTTACTACAGCACAAATTTCACCAGGGCAAGCTCTATTTTGTCTAACACTTACCTGAGATGCTCTTAACAAGCATTCAAATAATCCCATTTCATGGTAAATTAGGGTTTGATTAGTATGTGTTGTTATGACTGAACTTTTTAAAAGTAAAATCATGGCTTTGGCTAAATTAGAAAAGATCTTCTAATCTTTGTTTTAAATTGAAATTAATTAATTTGATTTTATCTACATCCACTCATCAACTGATCTTGAAGCTGCAAGTGTTAACAACAAGAATTCACACGAATCCAAATGGCTTTTCTAAAAACCAGTGTGTATATTTCGTGCAACAATGTAAGGCAATTATGTACGTTAGCTTTAAATCAATTTCTGTTCAATCTCACTAAGTTGTTGGATAGATGCAACTTCTTTAAAAATGCAGGATGTCAGTATAATTGGAAAGCCCTCTGATCTGTCTGTGTAGCAGAGAACTACAGACAGCTGAAGTTAGCAGAGACTCGTTCTGCTGTAACTTATTTGCAAACCCTTGACGAATACATACTCTCCCTCCTTCCTACTGCATCCTTCTTTTAATGTTTAGGCATTGCCAAGAAACTTACTTAATCCCTAGCTCTAAGCAACAGGAATAATGTTTCCCACTTCACTCTGATAAACATCACAAGTTTCAAGTCTGCTAAAGAATTCACAGTGTCCTTCAGAGGAGAAAGGAGTCTCTGGAGAGGGAGTGCTAATTCCTCACTTGGTATTGTTTTCCTGCCTGTCACTGCTCCACCAGGACCTCTAGTCAGCACTTTGCCAGGAGGATCAGAGGAACAATTAGCTGCTGCTTTTTGTTGGCTGGTTGAAAAGAAAGCAAAGAATTCTCCAGGCAGAAAAAGTTTAAAGCTAACCACCTAACTAACGATTGTGCACTTCAAAATCCCCCCAGTTCACTCATTAAGAACTGAGTTTCACCTGGTCTCAGTGAACTCATTGGAGCCCTGTTTGCCTTGAACTGTCAGGACTGCTCTTGGCTGGCTTGCTTCCACGTGTCCCACATTCCACAAAGCTATATACTTACCCAAATTCAATTTTATATGCCTCAGTATCGTGGCACTGAACAAATAGTTTGCCTCGAGACCGAATAAGGACCGGGGCTAGACTGTTTGCTGGCTCTTTGCTAGAAATATATTTAAGAAGCTTGTAGTAGAATGAGAATCCAGAGGTTAAAAGCATCGCACTTCACCTTAAAAGTGCAGCGTTGGTTGTCCTTATTAACTACAGAGCTGCGCCAGAGAGCTCATTCCAGTGACTCACTAATGCCTCTGAGTTGTTAGGCTTCTCTTTCCAAATAGCATCGGACGTGACCTCATTTGCTTGCTAGGAATCATACTTTTTACCTTAGGACCCCAGCACACCCGCGCCATCGGGAAGCACAGGGGTCCCTCCCCAAGCCCGGCACTTTGGTGATGTGTACCTAGCCGTGGAGGTGGGAGAAAGGGAACTCCGTCCCACTTACCGGTCTTCCACAGATAGAGGGTGGGTGTCTCGGCCTTGCCCGGAGCCGCAGCCCCGCAGGCGCCCGGACACAGTAGCAGCGGTAGCAGCGGCAGCAGCTGCAGGACGCCCCGGCGCGGGCCCGCGGCTCCCGGGCTCCGCGACGCCGAGCGCCTCGCTGGCAGCCCCATGCCCTCGCAGCCGCTCCAGCGTCCAGATCCGGAACACGGGCGGCAGGGAATGTTTCTTCGCCCTCGGAATGTCTTCTCAAGGAGTACAGAAAGCGACGCTCTTCCCTGCTATTGTTCGTTTCCGATGAAAAGGAGGGAAAGCTCTTTTAACACCAGGGAACAATAGCGTCCGCGGTGGCCGTGGCTGCAGCCGCCACCTCCGCTGGCGGGGATGCTGCTGCCGCTGCCATTCCGCGCACAGTGGCAAGTCCTAGCGGCGAGGGAGGCAGGCGTCCGTCCGCAGGGGGCCCCAGCTGGCTGAACAGGTCCTCCAGGTCCCGCGAGTAGCGCAGTCCCGGCCGCCAGCTGGGGAGAGAGGAGGGGGCGTGAGCCCAAATGAGGGAGAGGGGGCGGGACGGGGGGGGGGGGCAGGGCGAGAAAGGAAGCGAGCGAAAGAGAGAGGGGGCACCCAGATGCAGCACACCCACCCAAAGAACTCCCGTGCACATGGTGTGATGAAATATGTTTGGAGAGCTACACCAATAAAAAGAAGCATCACCCGACAGGCTTCAAGACGTTGAGATGCCTCGTCACCCAAGATGTCAAAGGCTAGATCTTGTGGTATGTTCTTCTTAGTGTATATTTACGCAAAGTATCGGCGTTTATCGTTTATTTTAATCGGTGTCTTCTGAATCACTTTTTGTGGGAGGAGTACTTATGATCAGATATGAAAACACAGTAAAACAACAAAGGTGTCCACTTGCTGCCGAAATGCACTTAACCACTTTTTAAATGTCTTAACTTAATCTATTCTCAATAAAAATGAGTCATATTGACCTACTCTGACAAATCAAAGTACATCGTGTTTTATTGCTTTTACGACAGAATTAATACGTACAATAATAAGTATTCACAATGCGATCTAGTTTTACGGATAAAATTTTACAAAAACTACATAAAAATTATATCTCATATAGAGTAAGTAAAATTGCTATCCCTTTACTTCTCTCCGCCAAAAACAAGTCTTTGAATATCCACAAACTTGTAAAATTAAGGGGGGGGGCAATGGGGGGGAAAGTGAGACAACTGTAATCGAAAAACAATAAATTTTTTTTTTTTTTGGTTTTTCAATTACAGTTGTCCCCTTTTCCCCTAATTTCTCTCCCCCACCCAACCCACCCCCTCTCCCGCAATCATATCCCTCCCCGTTGTCCATGTCCATGAGTCATTTATACAGGTTCTTTGACTAATCCCTTCCCTTACTTATCCCCCTTCTCTCCCTCTCCCCTCCCCCCTATTGCTGCTATTCTGCTCTTTGTTCTATTTAGTTCCTTTGTTTGTGTTGTTCTTTAGTTTCCTGTATTAGGTGATATCATATGGTATTTTTCTTTCTTTGCCTGGCTTATTTCACTAAGCATAATTCTCTCTAGTTCCATCCATGTTGTTGCAAATGGCAGGAGTTCCTTCTTTCTTTTTGCTGCATAGTATTCCACTGTGTAAATGTACCACAGTTTTTTGATCCACTCATCTACAGATGGGCACTTAGGTTGTTTCCAGCACTTAGCTATTGTAAACAGTGCTGCAATGAACATAGGAGTGCATAAGTTCTTTTGAATTAAATTTTTTTTTTAAAGGCACTGAAAACAACCCACACATGTGCAATATAATGAGGGGATAGATAAATGACAAAAATTAAAGGGAAAACTGAGTTTTCATTTTTTGGCTATCTCCAAATTAGTAAATTATTTACTTAAAAATCCCTGGCAATAATTTCTCTGAACTCTTAGTGTAGAAAAATGTAATCTAAATAAACTCATGGGTGTGGGTCTTTTGTTCTTTGTGTTTTCACTTTCTTAAACAGTAGTAATGGAGAAATGTGTGTGATGTCAGATAATGCTTTTTGCCTTTCCTCTTTATTTCCCCAAATTATGGCCTTTTATTACTTCATTTCCTAGTAAAGCTAAAGTAATATCAAGGCATTTAGCCAATTAAAAACTCTGCAAACAGAAAGCCAAGCCAAAGAAAACTATTCACATCCGGTCAGCAATATTTAGCCCAATGAAATAAAATTTAAAAAGCAGGAAAGCTACTTTTATGAATTTACTCTGTCAGTAGAACCAACCAAGAGTTGAAACTACTGTTTCTGAAAGAGGAAACCCATAAAGCTCTCTTGGGACGCTTGTCCTTTTGCACATCATTCCAGGCACAGCCCTTCTGCATGCATTAGATTAAGAGCAGGTTTGATCAAATAATTCCCAGATCCTGCCTGTTTAAGTATTCTGACATCAGAGGAAATTAGCAATGTTGAAGGTTGCAAATTCCTTCTTTGTTTACTTTCCACTCTGTTAGGCCTCTAAGAGGGAATTAAAAGCTCAGAGGGCCCTAGCTCTGTGAGTCTGTGATTAGGAGAGATAAGCTAGTGTGGATTACTATTTCTTCACTGGTGAAAAACAGGCAACAATCAAAAGATTATGGGTTGATAAGGGATACAAAGGAAGCCTGATCTAAACTAATATATGGCTCCCTGAAGGAGTTACAGCCAACAAGAAGCAGTTACACCAAAGAAGATAGGACCTGCTTGGTTCTGACCTCTGAGGGAAAATTGCTGTAACACTACAAGGACAGTGCTTTCCTATCCAGTTTGTTTTTATTTCTCAGCTGCCATAACAGCCCTAAACCCTGAAATCCTCTAACTCTGGCACAGGGAGGATTTCAAACCAGAGGTACTCTGTTAATATCAGTCTGTTCTAAGCATTCTTGGGAAGTTCCAAGTCAATTCACCAAGTAAAAACTCATTAATAATAACAAAGACAGAGAATCTAAGAAGTCAAGTTAGTACAATTTAATGTACAGGGTAATTACTTAACCCTTTGAAAAGTCATCAGAAACTATACTTAATAGCTTAATGTCCAAAGAAAATGCAAGATTCTGATCTTTATATTTATCCACAGTTTTCAAATAACTGCCCAACTGGGGACAAGTTTAAACATTATAGTCACAATCTCAAGCATTATATTTAAGAGCCAAGGACCACTTCTAAGTCAAAATTTGCTGCCAGTTAAACAAGTAAAGGAATATTCTACAGTAGTGTTTGAAAATAGCCAACAACAGATTTACTTCTTTTAATTCCAATTTATACACAGTTAGGATCACACACAAACACATACACATGCAGCATCAGTCAATAGTAAAGACAGCTCTGGACTAGGTTACAGAAACTAAGTCAGATAAACATCTGTCTCCACCATTGTCACATATCTGTTCTATAACAATGTCATTATTGCACTTGAGGACAAAAATGTATGGCTCTCTGAGGAGACAGAAGTGATATATATATTCAAATGCCTGCTCCTTTGTGAAAGCTATAGTATCTAGTTGGGTAAATCCTGTCAATAAAACTGATAAAAAGCAAAAGATAGCAAGACATAACATTCTTTGTTTTCTAGAGTATGATATAAATAACATACAAATGTTTAATGACATGATGTCAAAATATAGTCTTGAGAAGTCTCAAGGATACAGATTAAATTGACCATCTGTACAAACTGCCATGAAGGAAATCGTTCATCATTTTTCATGAAGAACTGTTCAAGTATTAATGAGCCAGGGCTATAAAAGTTTTCCAAACCAATGGATAAAATATGCAAAGCATATTTTTTCAATGTTTAGAAATGAGACAGTTCTGAACCTATCACCTCTCATGTGGTGTTCTTTCATCTGTCTTTATTATTTTTCTATCATTTCTAAAATCCATATAGTGGAGTGGGGGAGGGTATAGACATATATATCTAAGCAAGGGATTTTTATCCTAACATAAGCATATAAACATAATTCATAACCTATAAGACATATGGATAACGACTTTCAGTGATTAATACCAACATTTAAAATGAATTATTAAAAATTCAATTGCTTGACAGAAATGGAAATAACTTTTAATATAACCATTTTTATGAAGAAATATATAGTAATTGATTGATAGAGTGTTACATAGGATAGTGTCTAAGAATGTCCATTTTGAAATAAAAATTCTAAATATTTTTCTCTATATAAGTGCATCTTACTTTTTTTTTTTTTTTAAGGAATTCTGTTTGTGTGGCCTCTAGGTGTCATACTTGACCACGATTTGGGGTGGACAAAATTTATTTTGGGCTTCTTTTTATTCCCCCCTTCTTGCCACACCCACCAAATTATTAAAAGATAGAACATATCACTCTTTTTTAAAGTATATTTTGATTATATTGTTACAATAGTTCCAATTTTTTTCCCATTTGCTTCCCTCTGCCCAGCACCCCCCCCTTCCCCAGCAATCTCACCCCCCAGTCCATGTCCATGGGTCATGCATACAAGCTCTTTGACTTCACCCTTTCCTATATTATCCGTTTTTTAAATTAATTAATTATTTTTTTAATAACAATAAAAAATAACAATTCCCTCCTCTCAGACTTAAGACCCTTTATAATCTTATAAAGGACAATGGGCGAAGGTCTCGTGCTTCTCTAGCTGCTTCAAGCTGGACATGGTCGTCATTCTACCTACTGTTGGGTCCAGAAATCCCTAATAAGAGTGGGGGTGTGGAGGGGAGGGTGGCCTTCCCACATGGGGAAGGATCGTGCAGACTCCAGGTCAGCTGGCTGTCCCCAGACAATGGCATGCTTGGTTTAACAGGCTGGCGTCCTTGTTGTATTTTGGGGGCAACAGATTTGGCAACAGGGTTAAAGGGCATCATTAAATCCATAACCACTAGATGACAAAAGGCAGGGATTAATTTTTCAATATCCCACATTAGGGAAAAAAGGGCTTCTTTGGAGGAAGGTATGCAAGACACATCACACTTGTCCAAAACCCTTTTGCCCATTATACTTAGTTTGGGCTGGGGGGAAAATTTTAGGTTTCCCCCCCTCTCAGATCTCTGGGCCCTTTCTGTCCAAGCCATTATGATAGAAAAGAGAACCAGTTTTAAAGTGAAGCCCAAAGACCACCCCATACTTCACCAACCTAGCTACTTAGTTCAGCCAAACCATTGAGTCTCAGGAGGCAACAATGCAGACAGGATTAAGTGAGGCCTATATATACAGACACTCACTCAGGTAATGAGATCATAGGCTTATGCCCTATGAAAACAGAATACACATGTTAATTTATGTAACATAACCTACAAACCAGTCTCTAAATCTGCAAGACTGTCTTATTGGAAAGACATCCATTTGCAAGGCATTTGACATTCTTCTTGCCTGTAAATTAAGCATCTTTGATGATGTCACAGACCTAGTTTAACTTTCAAATGGAAACAAACTTTAAATGAAAAGAAACTTTAAAGACGGTTAGCTGCACTACTTTATAGTCTACCACTGAGTATTGTGATTTTCCTTAAGATTCCCTTCCTTGTCCTTAAAGAGACTGCATTAAATCCAGTTTTAACTTAGCCTGTTCATTTGCATAAACACAACAAGAGCAGCAAATGATCACATAAAAACATATCACTCTTTATGTTTGTAATTAGCAGCCCTAGATTTTACTTTCTCCTCCAAGTCTGATTCTAACATTTACCTCTTATATTCCTTTCAATGTCTTTTTTTTATAACAACTTTTCTTTGTTTGTTTGCTGGTTGGTTGGCTGATTAGTTTGCTAGTTTGCTGGTTTGTAGGTATGTGTCATAGTGAAGGGAGAGCAGGTTCTGGTTTCAGATAGTTTCATTCAGCCTAAAAGAAACCCCAAATGCATTAGCAGTTGCTCCCATTCTCCCCTCCCCTAGACTCTGGTAACTGATCACTCACTTTCTGACTCTATGGACTGACCTATTTTGAACATTTTATGTAAATGAAATCATACAATATATGACCTTTGGTGAATGACTTCTTTCACTCACCATAAGTTTTCAAGGTTCAATCATGATATATCATAAATCAGTACTTCTTCACTTTTTATGATTAAAGAACTATTTCATTATATAGTTATACTACATTTTTTAAAATGCTGTAATGAGTTGATGGATATTTGGTTGCTTTTATTTTTTGGCTATTACAAATAATTCTACTATGAACATTTATGTACTTCTCACATCTTTTTGTCCTTTCTTTCCCCTTTATGCCTTTTTTTTCCATAAAAATAATTTTAAACCCTTTGAATTTAAAAACTAATTTTATATATTTATTACTCTAAGGACTACACTATCTATCTCAGTGTTTCACAATATACGTCATAATTTTATAACTTAATTCCCATGAAATATAGAATCTTTTTTCCAATGTCTACTTTTTCTCCCTTCCCCTATGTGACCTATACATGTTATAAACCCAAGAGAACAGTATGTAAATACTACTGCATAAAATCTTAAATAATTTAGAGAAGTTAGGAGACAATAAATATATTGTCTAAATATATATAGGCTCTTCCACATATTTACCATTTCTGACACCCTTCATTTTGTACGTGGGTTGGAATCACTGGTTTTATTTTCTTTCAGACTAATGGACTTCCATTAGCCCTCCTTATAAAGCAGGGCTGTTAGCAATTAATCCTCTTAGATTTTATCTGGCAATGTCTTTATTTCATCTTCATTTTTGAAGGATGGTTATGAAAGATCAAGATTTCTTGGTTTGCAGTTTTGTTTTCTTTAACTCTTTGAGTGTGACATTCTAATGTTTCCTGTGAAGCCATTATTCCTAATGAGGAGTTCACTGTTTATCTTACTGTGGTTCCCTCATTCTCAAGTCATTTTCATTCTCTGTGCCTTATAACACTTCCTTATTCTCTTTGATATAGAACTCTAATTCTAGTCAGGGTTAGCTGAGGCTCTTAGATGTTTAGATGAATGTTGCTCAACAAATTTGGGGATATTTTGAGCACAATTTATTCAAGTGTACTTTTTTCTTTTCTCTTTCCCTCTTTTCCTCTGGGACTTCTATTATGTTAGCATGCTTGATGTTGACTCACAGGTCTTTGAGGCATTGCTTTTTAATATTTTTCTCCTCTCTATTCATCAAATTAGATAATTTCTATTGATCTATGTTAAAATTTACTGATTATACTGTGTTATTCTCCAGGGACTTAGGCTATTTCCATCTTCTGACTCAGTATCTCAACATGTGGCCACATGGTGGCTTTAAAAGGAAAGGAGAGGGCAAGAGAGTTCTAGAGACCTGTGAGATGTTTATAATACTTCTCCCTACTGACCATTGCACAACATGATACCATACAGCCACAATCAAATTGTAAGGACAGCTGAAAAATTTACCTCCCTATATTCCCAAGATGAAGAAAATGGAATGGTTTTAATAAATACATAGTAACATCTCCATTATAAATTCCTACATTCAGGCAACTCTGTCAGCCAAACGGCTTACAATTTTTCTTTGTCTGCTTACCTGTATGTCATAAACCTCTATGTGTTTTCTAGTCAAATTGTTGGGCACATAGGTAGGCAATAGTGGGTTGATAAATATTGAAATGTAAAAATTAAAGTCTATTCTCTAGAGAGCTGGCAGTGATTAAGTTGATAATAGTGTACTTCTCGTACGGTTCAACTCTGATCAAATAGACATAAAATTCACAACATAGGCAGGTTGGAAGTAATGACTCCATGGTGGCTGCTATGATGGGTTGCACATGAGTACCCTCTGCTTCAACCCCAAACCGTACTAAAACATCAACAGCAACATTTTAAATGTACAGTAGTCCCTCTCTATATTGTGGTTCACTTATCACAGCCTCACTGTATTGTGGGACTTTTAAAAATATTAAATTATTTATCGCAGATTTTTTGCTATATCATGGGCTTTTGCAGTACTGTATACGTATGTTGTTAAAGTTACGTAGGTTTAAGAGTGTAGAATATGTTTAAGAACATAGATAGTGTTTATAAAAGTATGGAAAAGGTTACTAAGTGACTGGGAATGGTTTATAAGTGGGTGGGAAAGGTTTATAAAGCCTTAAAATATATATCAATACTAAAATAAATGGAAGGTTCCTACTTCGCGGATTTTCGCTTATCACAGGGAGTTCTAGAACGTAATACCCGTCATAAGTGAGTGAATACTGTACAAATATACAAGACCTAACAGAACAGGAGAGGAAAAAAAACATAAGACACGAATCTTTGATTAGAGAAGTGAATAGTGGTTTCCTACATTGCATTACCCTTTTATGGTTGGGCAGGTTTTTATAACAGGTTATCAGACTTCACTTTATAATCCTTTGGATATCATCTACATAAACAACAATGTGAATGACTCTCTCTGGGTTATTCAATATGACAGCCCTTCAGAGTATGAAATACCTCTGATTTCTGACCCTTCCTAATGATTTTTTTTTTCTTTATACTTTGATACATACAGGATCTCAGCTTCCTCTATTATGCTGTTATTTTTTAAGTTTTCTATTTTAATTTTTTCTAAGCTTACCATTCATTTTGACACCACTGATTTGTACTATACTAAGCCCTGAATGTCATTGACAGGATCTGCAACTTAAAGCTAAACACCATATAACAAAACCAATTTCAGTGTAGGCTAATTAAACAAAAGTGGTGTTCCTACAGTGTTACTTCAACATTATAATGAAACAATGTTGAATGAAATGTTATTAGAGTACCTGTTTTATCTTCCTTTCCTATTCTATTTGGTCTTATGTATTTATACATTTTAAATTTTGCTGTTGGTGTTCTAGTGGAGTTTGAGGATGAAGCAGGGAGAACTCTTATGTTCAGCCCATCATGTTTAATTGGGAGGCAATTACTTTATTTTCTCTTCTTCTTTTTCTTATATATTGTCTAATCAGCTATAAAATAAAACTTTAATATTTAATTGATGTTCGTTACTTTCACATATTAAATGTCATTTACACCCTTCACATCAGATGAAATAAGTGGGAAAGATACTAGTATGTAGAAAAAGAAAAAATTAACACAGAGAGAATTAAGAACTTTTCATATAGTTAATCTGAAAATTCTAGAATACCATAAGTTCCCCATGCATTCTATTTTCCAAGTTAGAGACAGCTTTCTGAAAATCAGAGATTTCTAGAGTAACTCTCCACTGAAAAAATACAATAAACACAAACACTTGTCTAATTTGAATTTAATTATAACACAAGTCCACAATAGGTGCATGAAAAGTATTTGTGAAAAGAGAAATAATTCACATACATAATTCACATGCCTAAAAATAAAATTTAAAAAAAATTTAATTTCGTATTTAGAAAGGGAAACAATTGTGCCCAGATATTCCAAGACAGGTATGCAGAACAAGTTCAAGGACAATACTTTCCTAAGAAAGAATGACTGTTGGTATAGATGATTACCTATAAATAAACTAAAAAACTGGAGCTCATCCTTGAGATAAAACTTAATTGATTATATAAAAGTTATGTTTGCTTTAGAAAAATTGACAAGCATTGTTGACAGTCTTGCTGCTGATTATTTCAAGCTGATAGAGCTTTCTTTGCTAAGAGAATGGCTTTTCTTTATACTTCTTCTTAGTAGGTGGTGAAAAGAGACCAGCTGTTCACCACATCTCGGCATTCCCAAGTGTAAGAGAACTCATTTTTGTACAGTAAGATATGCTTACACCTCACACACCATGCATTATAATGCAGTAAGGACCTAACTGATATATATAGAACTTTCCACCCCAAAGAAGCAAAATATGCATTCTTTTCAAATGCACATGGGACATTTTCAAAGATAGACCACATGATAGGGCACAAAACAAGCCTCAACAAATTCAAGAAAATTGAAATCATATCAAGCATCTTTTCAGATCACAATGCCTTGAAACTAGAAATCAACCTCAGAGAAAAAAAATCAAAGACACCCAAACTCATGGAGATTGAATAACATGCTATTAAATAATGAATGGATTAACAATGACATCAAAAAAGAAATCAAGAAATTTCTAGAAACTAAAGATAATGAACACACAACAGCCCAAAACCTGTGGGACACAGCAAAAGCAGTCCTGAGAGGGAAGTTCATAGCAATACAGGCCTATCTGAAAAGGATAGAAGAATCTCAAATAAAAAACCTAACCATAAAGCTACAAGAACTAGAACAACAACAACAAACAAAGCCTAGGGCAAGAAGAAGGAATGAAATCATCAAGATCAGGGCAGAACTAAATGACATAGAGACTAAACAAACAATCCAAAAGATCAACAAAATTAGGAGCTGGTTCTTCGAAAAAATAAACAAAATCGACAAGCCTCTAGCCAGTCCAATCAAGAAAAAAAGAGAGAAGACCCAAATAAACAAAATCAGAAATGAAAAAGGAGAAATCACGACTGATACCACAGAAATACAAATGATAGTTAGAAATTACTACAGACAACTGTATGGCAAGAAATTTGACAATCTAAAACAAATGGACAAATTTCTAGAAACATACAACCTTCCAAAACTGAATCAAGAAGAAGTGGAAGGTCTCAACAGACCAATAACAAAGAAGGAAATTGAAACAGTAATCCAAAATCTCCCTGCACACAAAAGTCCTGGACCAGATGGCTTCACAGGCGAATTCTACAAAACATTCAGGGAAGAACTAACTCCTATCCTCCTCAAACTGTTCCGAATCCAAGAAGAGGGGAAAATCCCAAATTCTTTCTATGAAGCCAATATTATCCTAATCCCCAAACCAGGTCAAGACACAACAAAGAAAGAAAACTACAGGCCAATATCACTGATGAACATAGATGCTAAAATCCTCAATAAAATATTGGCAAACAGGATCCAGCAATACATCAAAAAGATCATACATCATGATCAAGTGGGCTTCATTCCAGGGATGCAAGGATGGTTTAATATGTGCAAATCAATAAATATAATACATCACCTAAACAAAATGAAAGACAAAAATCACATGATCATATCAATAGATGCAGAAAAAGCATTTGATAAAGTACAACACCCATTTATGATGAAAACACTCAGCAAAATGGGAATAGAGGGAGCATATCTTAACATAATTATGGATATATATGAGAAGCCTGAGGCCAACATCATACTCAATGGGCAAAAACTGAAAGCATTCCCCCTGAATTCAGGAACTAGACAAGGTTGTCCACTCTCTCCACTCCTATTCAACATAGTGTTGGAAGTCCTAGCCACAGCAATCAGACAAGAAAAAGAAATAAAAGGCATCCAAATTGGGAAAGAGGAAGTAAAACTATCATTATATGCAGATGACATGATAGTATACCTAGAAAATCCTATAAACTCCACTAAAAGACTACTCGATATAATAAGTGAATTTGGCAAAATAGCAGGGTACAAAATAAATATACAGAAATCTAAGGCATTTCTGTACACCAACAATAAAATATCAGAGACTGAGACAAAAAAGAAAATACCATTTACTATAGCAACAAGAAAAATAAAGTACCTAGGAGTAAACTTAACCAAAGAGATAAAAGATCTGTACTCTGAAAATTACATAACATTGAAGAAAGAAATTAAGGAAGATACAAATAAATGGAAGCAAATACCATGTTCTTGGATGGGAAGAATCAACATCATCAAAATGGCCATACTTCCCAAAGCAATTTACAGATTCAATGCAATCCCTATTCAAATACCAATGACATATTTCACAGACCTAGAACAAATATTCCATAAATTCATATGGAACCAAAAAAGACCCCAAATAGCAAAAGCAATCTTGAGACAGAAGAACACAGCAGGAGGAATCACTACACCAGATATCAAACAATACTACAAAGCCACTGTAATCAAAACAGTCTGGTACTGGCATAAGAACAGACATATAGATCAGTGGAACAGAATAGAGGTCCAGAAATAAAACCAGGCCTCTATGGTCAACTAATCTTTGATAAAGGAGGAAGGAACATAAAATGGAGTGAGAAGAGCCTCTTTAACAAATGGTGCTGGGAGAACTGGATAGGGACCTGCAAAAAAAATGAAACTAGACCACCAACTTACAGCACACACGAGAATAAACTCAAGATGGATCAAAGACTTAAATGTAAGCCGTGACACCATAAAAGTCCTAGAGGAAAACATAGGCAAGAAAATATCAGATATCTCACGTAACAATTTCTTCACAGATACATCTCCTAAAGCAAGAGAAATAAAGGAAAAAATAAATAAATGGGATTATATCAAACTAAAGAGTTTCTGCTCATCAAAAGAAAACATCAGCAAGATGAAAAGGAAACCAACCATATGGGAAAACATATTTGCCAATGACATCACAGACAGGGGACTGATTTCCAAAATATATAAAGAGCTTATACGACTCACTATCAAGAAAACAAACAACCCAATTAAAAAATGGGCAAAGGACCTGAACAAACACTTCTCCAAAGAGGACATACAGAAGGTCCATAGACACATGAAAAAATGATCAACATCATTAGCCATCAGGGAGATGCAAATAAAAACCACAATGAGATACCATTTTACACCAGTCAGAATGGCCATCATCAACAAATCAACAAACAACAAGTGCTGGCGAGGATGTGGAGAAACGGGAACCCTACTGCACTGTTGGTGGGAATGCAGACTGGTTCAGCCACATCTTTAGTTCACTAAACTAGAGTCCTCATAGTTTACAGGGGCCTCAGCGGGCCTGGTGGACACGAACTGGTCATTTGTACCCAACCGTGGATCTGGGGAGGAGCCGTGGCACAGTGTTTGTACATACTCTGCTTCTCCGTCAGCTCTGGCCTCTCTAGGAGACTGTCTGCATATTAGTTTAGTGTACAGACTTGTAAACAGCTGCCCTCCTCTCAGCTCAGACTAGGTTCCATGTCCTTTTTCTTTTTACTTGCTCATTTGTAAAGTTGTCTTAATCTTTCCTAGCTTTTAACTTAGGAACCCTTTGATAGTCTTCCTTTGAGTTCGTGAGCTCTTCTCCCTGTAGCCCTGAAGGGTCACTGTATTCTGTATGAATGCATGGCATGATACAACTAATTTAAGAGTCTTTTATAAGTAAAGTTTGCATTAACTATACCTGTCTCCCAAGAGACTCCATATCTGGGAGTATTGGGAAACTTTCTGTCACCTGTTCTAGGAACCAGCTGGGTATTTAGCCGGTTAAAGAAAGATTAAAACGATTTGCCTAAGAAAAAAAAAAAACTATGGAAAACAGTATGGAATTACCTCAAAAGATTAAAAATGGAACTGCCTTTTGAACCAGCGACTCCACTACTAGGATTATACCCGAAGAATCTTGAAACACCAATTCAAAAGAACTTATGCACCCCTATGTTCATTGCAGCACTGTTTACAATAGCTAAGTGCTGGAAACAGCCTAAGTGCCCATCTGTAGATGAGTGGATCAAAAAACTGTGGTACATTTACACAATGGAATACTATGTAGCAGAAAGAAAGAAGGAACTCCTGCCATTTGTGACAACATGGATGGAACTAGAGAGAATTATGCTTAGTGAAATAAGCCAGGCAAAGAAAGAAAAATACCATATGATATCACCTAATACAGGAAACTAAAGAAGAACACAAACAAAGGAACTAAATAGAACAAAGAGCAGAATAGCAGTCAATAGGGGGGAGGGGAGAGGGAGAGAAGGGGGATAAGTAAGGGAAGGGATTAGTCAAAGAACCTGTATAAATGACTCATGGACATGGACAACGGGGAGGGATATGATTGCGGGAGAGGGAGTGGGTTGGGTTGGGGAGAGAAATGGGGGAAAATGAGACAACTGTAATTGAAAAACCAAAAAAAAAAAAAAAAAAAAAAAAAAAAACACCAAATAAATAAATAAATAAATAAAAATAATGCAGTAAAAAACCTATAGTGATGCAGAATTCAACATTTGACGATGGAAAGTCAAACTCAGTGTAGGATTAAGATGTGACACTTGGAGATAAAAAGAAAACAAATGTCAGTAAATTAGCTCCATCCATTGTACTACCCTGTGGAGACAGCAGATATCACTACCAGTTTTCTCAAGCTGCTAGTACACATCTGTAACTGAAAATACTATGAAAACTTTCTAATTAATTGCTACTGGAAGATCTGCCACTTCCTAAAGTTTTTCCCTTGAGATACAGATACTAACCTGCCTCAGCATGTGACAATTGCATCCTTTTGCAATTTACAAAGAAAACAACGTTTTTCATTTGCTAATCTGCAGCACAAAAACTTTTGCAATAGATCCCAGATGATGATAAAAGAGGAAAAAAGTGTTTAATTTGTTTTTTTTTTTTTATAAGTTGAATAATGAGTTGAGAGCTGCCAAGTTCTGGCTAAACAATAGCTCACGATCCAATTTTACCTTACTCAACTGAAAGAGATGGGAACATAAGCAAAGCTGGGATGTGAGCACTCCGTGTAAGAAGGCTGATGGTGTGGACAAGATGCCCTCGTAAACACATGTGTCTCTATATGAAAACTGCTAAAACCTCATTTTAGAGAGGTTTGCATATTCTGAAGCTACTACATTTCTAGCTCTCGAGACGGACGGCTGCCGACGACGACATTTCTAGTCCAAATTAAAAATAGAAACAGAACACTGACTTAAGAGGAATGCCATCAAACTCACGCAAGCCAAACATCTAGATGTAAAGCTTCCCATCGTGCCTCTGGATGTGGTTATGGGAAAGTTCACAGTATCCACTATTCCATTACAGTTCTTATGTGATCTCTACTATGTCCCCCATATCAAACCTTTGATGAAAACTCACCCATTTATTCAACCAATGGGAAAATATTTAATGTGTCCCTACCATGTGCCAAACACTGTGTCAGGCTCTGTAGATACAGTGACTTATACATCATCTATCACTTGCTGAGCCTTCATGTATGGATGGCACTGAGCTTGGAATTGCATGTGTGCTAATCAAAGTGCCATGTTCCTCTACTCTAGGACAGCATGACATACAGGATCAGCATTATGTAAACAAAGGTAAAATGTAATATGAAGAAAGGGTACAGGAGCAAGAGAAAAGCCTATTAATATATTAACACCCAGGGTATTCTGTTGGCATGTAAATAACTAACAGTGGGCATTATCCTCAATCGACACTTTACAGCATGAACTCCTCCCGACAGGCAGCCCACAGTGTGTAATGAACAGAAACTTCACGCTCTCTGTTGTCACTGCTGATGTTTGAGTCCTGCTGTTTTCACATTCCGGACTGCTGAGATGACTGCATTTTGTCGGCAGCTGGGAGGGAAGCTCGCTCTGCTTTCTCCTGCAAGGAGCAAGGGACAAAACCTATAATCCATCTTAATTTCACCCCATGTGACTTAAAAGGTAGTGTTGGTGGCAGCAGGAAACATCACTGACAATGGCTTGGGTGAAGAAAACAACAAAGCAAACAATAGAAAAAAAAAGTATTAACTCAATGGGTTTAAATTACAAGAGATTTTTCTTCAGTAAAATGGAACACAGACCTAGATCTTGTCATATTTCAATAGTTCATCATGCATATATGGGGCTTCTAATGGTTTATGTATTCTTAGAAAAAATAGGTTTCACACACGAAAAGAATAAGTAGAAATGTTTAAATGGCCAATGTGTTGTTGATGTTAACACAGATGGTGTTTTTTTCATGAATAGATGGCCAATGTATTTTATTATTTCAAGTCATACAAGTACTAAAGAGCAAGAATGCTACTCTATTTTTAATTACTATTTTTTCTTAATATAGTCTCATGGAATTCCTGCAAGTGTATATGCTTATCTCTGACATAATATGTACTATTTCCTTAGTTTTCCATTAAGTTAAAAAAGTTCTTGCATTATGTTGCTTCATGTTAGACTGTTAACTACCATGTTCTTCAGTCTTTAACAAGAAGAATCTTAACCACACGATAAATAAATCTAATGCTTATCTCTAAGCTATAAGTAATTAAAGTAAAATCATAAGCATTTGCTTTACAACATGTTTTTACTTTCTAAATTATGATTTTGAAACATTTTTCTTAAATGGCTTTCACTTTTATTGCATCACAAAAGTGCTATAATATTCTTTGTATGCATTTCATTATCTCATTTGATTGGGTTTTAATTCCTGCAACATACAGCAAAGGCTGATGTGCCTTTTGCAATTTGAAACAGTGGTTGCATGCTGAGAATAATTAGCTTCACTACGGCAGAACAAATGATTTCTTTGCAAAACACCAAGTCTGTGTTTCAACAAAGATAATTGCAGAATGCTCAAATTATCTTGGGTATTCCAGTACAGTGGTTACTTTGAGTTTAATTAATATTTTTGTAATCTTAATTTCTAACAACTATAGTGACCCAGAGATTATCATGAAGAATGTTGTTTTTGAAATTCGTTCATTTGATTTGTCAGTTTTCATTAAAATTTATTTTACATAGATATGCTATCAAATTTTATTTGTTTCTAATCATAATTTAAGCAGAATAATTTCGTTGATGCCTGTGGCTACCAGATTCCTTCCTTTCCAATTAACCCTTAACTTTTGAAGTTCTTTTATTAATCCAATAGACCATTTATAAAAAGCCATATTAGTACAGTTTTCTCCACTTATTTTTTAGTAAGATAATACAAATATGATAATTAAATCCCACAAATCAATTTGTGCTATAAAAGAAGTCATTTAGTAATAGCAACAACAGAGAGGTTATTATAATTTCTTATAATTAAGGGCCTAATCTTCTTTAAACCAGTAAAATCTGCACTAAAAGGTCATTTAATTGTTTATATTTTAGTTAAGTTTCTTGTTGAGTTAATGATTATTGTACCATCTTGAGTGGAAACATTAAGCAGAGTTCACTGTGCAACAGAAAAGTTCATGAGTGCACACTGCTCTGAAATTAAACCCTCCTTTCATATCCCTATATGGCTGCAGAGGACTTAATTTGTAACTGCATTAGGTTGAGCCATCTAGCATCTTATACCTCCAGATACCAGTGGTTTGGCAAGCCTAGTTCCATGTAATGCTTCGACTCTTTCAACCTTGCTACAAATAAATTCATCCTCTAAAATGTTTCTGGAATAATCAGGTAAACACAAGCTTTCAAAGTTTTAAATTTTATAGTCTGTATTGACATTTATGGCAGCATTAGCAGATGATGAAACCATCATTAAATTATGTTTCATTCTATGTATTTTCAATCCTGAATGTTAACAAGTCTTTGTTATTTATTTGATTGAGATAGGAGGAATGCTTTTAAAACCTAAGAAATTAACCTCCTTCCCTCACTTTGAAACTGCTGAATCCCAAAAAAGCTTGGTGCTTTTTGGAAAGTGAGTTATCTTCAGAATTGTAACTCTGAACACAATTTGAAATGCAAACTGATCTTGTTGTATAGATGCTACACATCTCATTGTGAATGTAAATATCAGCCCAGTATCAAATGCAATAAAAGTAATACAAATTATTTGAAGATTATTGGAAGAGTAAAAAAGGAAATTTAATAAAAACAAACTTGAATTCAAAAAGTATGAAATTCAAAAAGTATTAGATTTCCAAAGGATAATACCTTATGTTCATTCAACTTTTTATAGACGGTTTACTTAATAATGTGCTTTTTATACCCCTGAACATCTATAGAGGTTTTCATATTATTATTATTTTTCAGTAAATTACTTTGATTAGGGTCAAGGTGCTATATCTTGGAATATTTAAAATATTCATATCTCATATAGATTTAGAGAAACACACACAACTATAAAATTCATTTTCTCCTAATAAGAGCTTTTAAGTAAAGTCTTTTTAATTTTTTTGTTTGGCAAACATGTGATTTAACATTTTCTTTTCTCTCTCTTACTAAATTCCATTTTTGCCTTACTGGTTAGATCAGGTTCAAAGGTATATTTATTTCATTTAATAAATATGAATTTTAAAAAAATTTAAAAATAGAGAATGTTCATTTAAATGCTGTCCCATTATAGGATGAGTTAATTTTTCTTTCAAATCAAGTTTAGTTGCCTTAGCAACCCTTTCATTTAAAAAGTTCAAAGTCATTCAAACTCTATTAAAAGAATGTAATTGAAACACCATATTAAGGATACAAAATAAATGTACAAAAATTTGTTGGATTCCTATATACTAATAATGAAACATTCAAAAAAATAAAAATTCTATTTGTAATTGTTACAAAAAGGATAAAATACCTAGAAATAAACTTTACAAAGTGATAGACCTATATACACTGAAAACTACAAGACATTGTTGAAAGAAATCGAAGTAGACACAAGATATTGTAAAAGAAGAAGAATCAGCACAAGAACTAACACTTTAAACTTAAGAGTATGATAGTAGAAATAAATTGTGCAAAGATGTTACTGGGTAAGGTTAAGGAAATATCCCAAAAAGTAGAAGTAAAATGAAGATGAAAAATGTAGTTTCTAATTTGCACTTTACTAAATAGGATAGTCCTTCAAAATCCAAAAAATTGTGAATAGTTTACCAGGGGTAAAAGTCTCCAAAAACTCTCAAAATGATGAACAAATGGAAACACAGCTTTTTGAATGTTTCTTTTAGTCATTTTCCCCAGTTTCATTGAGATATAATTGACACCTAATATTGTACTAGTCTTAGGTGTACATGATGATTTGATATATATACAAAGAAAGTTTCTAAAAAGAGAGAGAACAGAAATTATGAGGTTGAAGAAATATGCAGGTACCAAATTTTTTTGGATGTTTTTCTCCTTCAGAGGAAATAATGAATGTCATGAACATCTATTTCTGATGGAGATTTTTACTGAAGGGTCGTACAGTTTCTCCTCAATAAACTTTGAAAGAAAACTTAGCTTTTATTGTGCCAAAATCCTGTGACACCCTGTCTAGGCCCTTTGCCATTTAGTCACTCACAGCAGCCAAAGTTGTCTCCTCTAAACTTTTCTCTTCAAGCCATGGGTGTTATTCAGCACTAAAACTTTTCACAAGATAAACTCCACACTTTATAATACATACTCCCAGTTATATCCCATGTGAATACACACAAACAACATGGAGTCTGAGAATCTACTTCCTAGAGATTCTTCTATTCACACTTTCAAGTCTAATCTGTTGGCAGCTTCAATGCACTTACAAGTTGACCAACATAAATCTCTCTTGATCACGGTTTCCATATCAAATGGCTCTGGGGCAAAGTAGTGTATGACAGACAGACACAGCAGTTTGTGTTTCAGAGCTCCATGCAGTGATTAATTAGGTAAAGCTCACATGATATGCGGTTGAAGAATGTTGACACGGTAACATCAAGTTCAGAAGCAAAATCGGAACCGCACTGGTATTACATACTGCCTGCAGTGAAAAACGGAATCAGTAATAAGTCTCAGATTAGTATTTGGTCTTTAGTTTTGTGAGATACTCTTGTTGTCTATGATCTAAGCAAATCAACTAGTATGTTTTTAGACCTGCAAATTGTGTGCAAAAAAAATGGCATGCCTTGTGGACTTCTGAAATTTTATTATACCTTACTTTATTTTTGGATAGTATCTTGAAATGCATTACATTTTTTCAACTCTTAAAAATACTCCTGGTTTTGTTATCACAAAAGAATTTTCATTCTGAAAGGGGAAAGTCTCTTTTTTCCACATAATTTTGTAAGGAAGAGGTGACAGGTATTTCTTTTCAATCAATGTTTCTTAATTTTATCTCAAACATTTTCTGTGAAATATATTTATCTATATAATTTCAAGAATTTCCTTCTCTTGTCTTTTCATTTATTCTTTTCCTTAAAAAAACAAATAAAAAACATATTTTATTACTCACGACTGTCATAGCCTTTGGTAAATGAGAGAATAGCTATTAGTAAAATAAAATTCAGTTCATGCTGATTATACAGAAAACACAGAATGAACTTGTTTGTCTGAAGTAGGTTTTTTGCCTAAAGGTTGCTTTAAATAGGGTTCCTGGGTTGTTGGAGGTGTTTCCCGGTTACATTTTGGAATGGAATTAGCCCCATGGTTCAACTCATGTCCTAATGTGATTCTTAATATTCAGAGGGAATGTCTGGCAGCACCATTATGTTTGTCATAGTGACATAAAGGGGGGAGAAGATACATATCTTATTCTTTAGTAATTTGTACATGGATGGAGATGACGGTGTCTTTACAATTGCATCTAAGATTATTGTCTCAAAGTAATAAAAGATGGAAAACTCATCTTTATAGACTTACTGGCCTCAATCTAGAGATCTGTCAAGGTTCTCCAGTAACCGGCTTCTTAAATTTTCTGCAGTTCTGTTTATTCACATCCACCACGTCTGTAATTATCCAGGACCTTACCTTTTTAGCTAGTACTCTATACTACTGCCATTTAAAAGTGAAAATTAAATTTCTTACTCATCAATGACAAAATACATTTAGAGAAATTGGAGACAATTACATTAAGGGTGGCTACAGCCAAAATGGCTGACTCCCAACTAGCCTAGAATACCTGCAGAAACATGGCTTTGTCAACTAGAATCCATAATTCATTAATTCTGTCACTTATTTTACAAGCTTTCTCCAAGACTCTGTGTAAGTCTCCTGGCCAACAAAGTTGTATGGTACATGATCTCAAAGAGTTCATAATTCATATATCTAAGCTCAGCCATTCAGAGTATGCTGAATAATAAAAGACTAACATTTTTTATGCTACTTTATTTTGTTTTTTTTTTTAATTTTAGGATATTATTTTTTAAACGCCATCACAAATATCTTGCATCCACAATCAAGAAAAAAATCACTAACATTTTTCATATTTACATCAAATACTTTTGATACATAAAGAAAGAAAATCATATAAATGGAATTGGTTTTACAGTCTGAATTCTATTCCTTTTGCATCCACTAAACCCCACCAGCAAGCACAGTCATCAATCTAGTGGAGTTGAATGGCTCCCCGTACCCTCCCAGCACTTACAGCACTGGCCCTAACCCGGTACTGCCAGTGCCTGAATCGCTTTGCCCTTGGCTACCTTTGACCACTGGAGCCTACCTAGCCCTGTGCAGCAGGACGGAAGTCTCAAAAATAAGCTATGCCCTGCTTTGTCCCTACTCTGAAGTCCTTAACAAGTGATTGATGGAAGTTGGTGTCCCTGATCCCTAAGTGAGATCTCAAAAGTGCTGTTCCACCCAGCTTTCCAGAGGTCTCCAGCAGGACTGTATTTATCCCGGTTACTTACAGTTGTGATTAACCTGATAACTTATACTTTATTGGCTTTCTTCTCTTTCTTGTGTCACTTCTCCACTCCCCTACTGGTACTCTTGAGGATCACCTCCCAAATATACTACTTGAACTTAAAGTCTTGCCTCAGGGTATGCTTCTGCATAACCCAAACTACAATACTGCCAATCTGTATTAACATAGATGAAAAATAATGTTTATTCACTCTAAAAACTATTTAAAAAAGCATACATTTATGCATTTTCCTCTTGGTGGTCACTTAAATGAGGTCTATTATTTTGCTACTAAAAACAAGGCTGCCTTGAGTACCTTTGCATACTCCTTCCTGCACACACATAAGTTTCTCTCCAAAAGACACCCCTATGTGGTATTATAGCTTAGTCACAACCGTGCACATCTTCACTTCATCAGATATTGTCATTTTATGCTCCAAAATATCTAACAAATTTTTATTCCAGTGACAGTTGACTTCATAAGATTTAAAAATTTTTTTTTCATTTTTGTTTTGCTTCTTCGTAGTTCTTCAAAGAATCAACAAATCAGTATTAACCATTTGTTTAGGACTTAGAACTGAACAGGAGAAAGTGGAGAATATAGAACACTGACACTTGTCCAAAAACTAGAAACCAGTTCAAAGTCAATACTCACATAACTTAAATAAAACAACTCAATACATATACATATATATACACGTAAATATATATATATGTATGTATAATATTTATATTATATAAAATGAGTAGTATGTGTTCCATAACTAGGCAATATACCGGTATAAATGTTTGTATGTATGTGTGTGTATATATATCGTCGTCGTCGGCAGCCGTCCGTCTCGAGAGACGATGGTGTAGCTTCTTAAGAGTCTATCTGCACCGCCGAGAATGGCTGTGCAGTCCGACTCGGGAGTGACACGGTATCTGTCTCCTCCCGTGTTGAATCGACATCTTGCGATGACGCTGGAGTGTCCTCTCCAGTGAAGCTGAAGCTACAGAGCCTGGGCAGGGTGATGTGGAGGGTCTGCTGTTGCCCATGCAGCAGACCCCCCCTCTCTTCGCAGCTGAAGGGTCCAAGGGAAAGACGGAGTCAATACAGCTTGGCTTCAGGTGCGCCGCAGGAGTTGCCGGTGTTGACTACAACGTCAAACCGCCTTAGGGACTCCGGCTCCGGATTTTCTGTCGGGGTTTACTCCCTTAGCCTTTCCCCTGAAGAGGTATGCCGCAAGGCAGCGGAGGTTTTTTGGAGTCAGGGTTTTCCTTCTCTGATGTGCCCTGACTGGAAGATCGAACCAACGACACTTAGCTCGCAGGCCGACGCTCAATCCACTGAGCCAAACCAGCCAGGGTTGTATATATATATACATATATATATATATATATATATATATATATATATATATATATATATCAATGTATTCATATAAACTATATGTCCTTGTTATGAATAATGTACCAAATATACCCCTTAGGTAGAATCAGAATGTATAAGATATGAAATTTCTTAGAACAGTATCCTTTTAAAGGCTTAAATACAGTATCTTCAAATAGTGACTGATTTGTTTATACAGACTCCCATGAAGCCCCCTTATTACCTGGATAATTGTGACTAGAAAGGAATTGAAACCAGGGAAGTTGAGGGTAAATATGGAGTAGGAGGAGCCACTACAAAATCCAGAATTATGGGAGATACAGTAGAAAAATAGTGTGAATGTGCCTGAAAAACAAAATGTGCAGCTTGGCCCAGGGTCAACTCCATCCTAGATAATGATAATAATATTTAGTACTGGTGCTGTTATCTTGTATTTCTTGCTTTCATTTTCTGGAAGCTTCTTCAAATTATGAAATTATTACTTACTAGAACCCAAAATAGTATTTTAGGAAATATTTTTATTAGCTAGCCTTTCGTTTATAAACAAGGCTATACAAAATAAAATATACAGTCCGTGTACTCCTAACATTCACATATTCCAGTGAAATTCTAAATAAAAATTTAGGCAACAGATGAGTTAAAATGAAACTTGGGAAATTTAGGGGATGGATTATCTATCCTGGATGATTTGTCTATGAATAATCAAGAATGGACATCAGAAGGATATATCTATGACAGTTGAGTAAAGCATAATCCTCTATTGATGAAGATAATACATGTGCATCTGACATATAAAATAATATAAAATCATAAGCCATGACTACTCTTGGCTTATGAAGAGCTTGGATTTAGTTTAATTCTCAAGAATATATAGAGCTAATCATTACTAAAAGCACCTAGAGTTTGGTGGCTTAATTTGGAATGCTTGCCTAAATCCTGATAATGTGGTGACCATCCAATATGACTAAAGCCTTCCACATTTATTATTCACTTTATCTAAATGTATGCATGTGTAAAGGTGACCAACCATGACAAGATTTAAAAGTTCTTGAACAATTTTAATTCCACTGGAAAAAATTTAAATAAGCCAAATATACATGTAAACATGAAAATTTTGGCATTTTCCATTATTGAGTTAACTTTGTATCCATTGAATAGTGGATTATTTGCAAAATTAGTTGCATACATATACTTATAAGTAATGAGAAAAAAAATCCTATCACAGTAATTTGAATAAGAAATTAATCTTTAAAAATATGTAGGATATTTTTAGATAAAACTCAGTTTATTCTTTATTAAATATTTCACACATTTCCTTAAATATGAATGGAATAGAGAGTATAGCCTATTAATATTAATATGTAAAGAGAATTTATTTAGAACTCAAAGTTTCAAATACTTATCACACTGAAAAATCACTCAGCAGAGAAACATATTAGTGAAAGAAAATTAGCAATCTGGACATGTAAATAATTATTAAAAGGAGGTTGAAGAATTTTGTCAGCCTCTTAAAAATTAAAATGAAAATAAACTGAATACATTGATATTTATATAGAGATATCTACAGACACATGTATGTATATACACATACAAATACATATACAGTCCATAAAGACTCTTGAATGTGCACTTTCAAAACTCTCTACTGGGATCACCTGCAGGCTTTTTCAGGCTGATTGCTGCTCAAGGGAGAGAGACTAGGGAAACCCACTCGGCCTGATCCAATTTAGATATGCAAATTTTATCTTGTGTGCATGAAAGGAACATTATGGCACTGTGTAATTTGCATTTTCAGTTGTAAGATATAATATTTCTAATCTAATAAAAACATCCCTCCATTGGCCACTTTAACACTCACCACATTTTATCCAATCCATTGTTCCCTTCCACTTTTAAACTATATTTCATATTTGAAATTATTAAATTAGTTTATTAGGAAAAGATAAATATATTATGGAAGTCAGCCTCCCCACAAAAGAGGGAAACACTGTAAGTGGTAATTCATTAGTAACGTATGACATACTTTGGAGGGAACAGACAAAAAGAGTCCTTGGAAGAAAAGAAAGAATTACATTATCCTATGCCAAATATATTTTTCTTGATGAGTCTGATGAAAAATGAAAAATTTTGAAATGATAACTAGATTTTTTTAAATTAATAATATACCTTCACAGAGAGATATTACACTGAAGTAAGGTTTTATTGATTTAGCTAATCAGCTTTGAAAAATCATTTTAAGAAAGTGACTATTGTGTTAAGATCTATGTCACATTTTTAGAATAATCTTTTTCTCATTACCAAGACAAGTATTAATAATTATTTTTACTATTCAGAGATTTCAACACTTAAGAAGGAGAAATTATTGTATATCTGCCCTCACTTCTACTAATATTTCTGTCAAAGTCATGTCTACATGGAAGAATTTAAATAAGACCAAGTTTCATTTGGTAGACAAGGTACTATGAAATTTTTATTCTACAAGTGGTATCACTTCTCCAGTTGACTCTCAGTCCTACTCCTTTCCCTTTATGTTATCCAAGCTGGAGAATGCAGGAGGAAGAGCAGTTTGGAGAGAGTTCCATTTTGGTTCTTTATAGTGTGTAGAGATGTGGGAGAATAATATGTGGACAACTGTATATACTGCTCTGATATACAAAATAGGTACTAAAACTGAAAGTTTTGGAATTGTAAAAAAAAAAAATGCATTTCAAGAAGTTCATGCTTACTTTTTCCCTAGGCATTAAATAATTTATTAGGAAGAGAACTACAAATTTTATATTTCTTAACTTTGCCCTTTCTTCTTCAAGCTAACTTCCATTAACTTGGCTTTGGACCCACTTACCTCAGAAATGGCCTTTTGTCTCTAAAACACTTCCCTGCAATACTGTCAAAAAGCTTCTGTTAAAACCATGCTAAGTGAAATAAGCCAGTCAGAGAAAGACAAGTACCATGATTTCACTCATATATGGACTCTAATAAACAAACTACTAACAAGGAAAATAGAGACAGACTCATGATAAAAAGCAGGCTGGTAGCTCTGGGGAGGATGGGGGAGGTGGAGGGATTGAGCATAAAAGAGAAAGAACTCGTGGACATGGATAACAGTGTGGTAACTGGCAGGGGAGGGGAATGGATGGAGGTGGAAGAGGGTATAGGAGGGATAAATGCTGATGGAAAAATTATAAATAAATAAATGAACAAACAAATCATATTTTTATTGAAGAAATACAATTTGTTTTTCCCCAGCTAAAACATGTTCTATGGTTTCCTTTTGTCTTTAAGAAAAGTTCTCTTCATTTCAACATCATCATCGCCTTATTCTCATCCACTCCTAGAGCACCACTTCCCATGTCTCCCCCTCACACGTAATGGCTGCACAAGACTGGTTCCTTGCGTGCAATGTTCAAGCTCAGACCTCCTTGTCTTTGCTCATGATATCTCGTCTTTCTGAAAACTCTTGCCACCTTCTGTGTCTGGCTTACTTCTATGTCTACTGTAAAATTCCTATCATTGTTTCTCATGCAGTGGTTCTTTTCTAATCTTTAGATTGGGTTACATGACCCATGTGTGGAACTCTGTAAGTCATGCTCCGTCCAGGTTCAGAACTCGTTTATTTTAGTGATTGGTACACTTGTATGTTCTGGGAGTTAGTACTGTTTTTTACATTCATTATCAGAGCTCCCCAGAGAGGACCCTGGCTATTTGGCTGAGTTGGGTTGAGTTAGGATTTTCACATGAAGTGTTCAACTGATAAATCAGCAATCAGGAATTGTACCTTATGGATATGGAAAAGAATCAAGTTTTTTATTGCATATGTAACTTATTTCCAATCGTCTTCTACTTTATTTTCTTTATATTACTTGGACATGTCCCATAACTTTTTTAAAAGGCCATAAACTAGCAACACTTATTACTTCGATATCCCCAAACTTTACCTACTAAACCAAGAGGAAAGAAAGGCATTTCAATTAGTAATTATTTGCTATATTCAGTCACTACTTGGTTCACACCTCAGATTCAGCATTCTCAGGCCTAAATGTTTGTCAATTACTTAAATGGTTTAAGCCTAAATTTTCCTAATTCTAGAATGGATGAGTGCTATATCAGAAAACAACAGAATTTACTATACTTTTACAGATTAAATGAGGCTATACATTTTACATTCATCTAAAGGAGTAGGAATGACAAATACAAGGTCTGTCCAGAAGGTATCCAGCCATGTAATATGAAAAATAGAGACATTTATTGAAGAAGATACAAGATGCAAGAAACATTGTCTGTAGGACAATGACAATTCAGTCCCCTTCAAAGTAGGCACTGTGGAACCTCACACAGACCTCCCAATTGCCATCAGCCACCCCGTTGTATTTTCTTGAATCTTATCAATAATCTGAAAGCTCTTTCCTTTCAAAGGTGATTTTAGTTTTGGGAAAAGCCAAAAGTCACAGGAACCAAATCTGGGCTGTAGTGGGGCTGAATCACCCGAGTGATTTGATATTTCATCTAAAATCTCTACACAAGACATGATGTATGAGTGGGTGTGTAGTTGTGATGAAGCTGCCAATCACTAGTTGCTCATAGCTTTGGCCTTCTGAATCATCCAAATAGTTTCCATGGAGGAATGTTCAAGCTGAATGAAAATGTGATGCAGATTCATTGCTCTGCTCGCTCAGTCATTTTGAATGGGACGGCCACACAGCACACATCCTCATTCAACAGGATCTACCACCCCCACTGACTGGTACAGTGAAGTCATCATAGTTCACGCATGTGTATTCTGGTCTACTCTCCTTGGCTAACAGGTTACATTGATGTCACACAAACTATTCTCCTTATATTAACAATGGCTGGACTTTTTCCAAACAGACCTCGTATAATGTACTTGTACATTCAACAAACTTCAATTAATTTCAACTATATTTATAGATATGAATAAGTCTAAAATATAATATTGCATAAGGTCAAAAAAGGATACAAACAGGATTATTCCATTCACTATATATTTTTTATTGATTTTAGAAAGAGGGGGTAGGAAGAGAGAGGGAAGAGAAAGAGACAGAGAGAGAAACATTGATTCATTGTTCAATGACCAGGGACTGAACCTACAACCTCAACATATTGCAACAATGCCCTAATTGATTGAGCTACCTGGTCAGGGCCTCAACTTACTAAACTTTTAAAACACTCAAAAGTATATGCTATATTGAAAGTAGTACAAGGTGAGGGCAAAAACTGAATTATCTTCTGGAGGGTGGGCCTCTTGTAGGACAGACTTTCTTTACTTGGTGAGTGTTCTAGGAATCTATCTGTATCAGCATACCGGCTGGTGTTATTGTGAGAAGCTGTGTTCAACTTCAGTAAAATTTTTTGAAGACTCTTTCAATGCGTTTGCCCATTTCGTGATGGGTGATTTACGAGTGCACCTGCCCACACCATGCTGAGTGTTCAGCAGTTTTTGACCAAAAACAGCATGACCCCCATGTTCCACTATCCTTATTCCCCCAATCTCACCCCCAGCGACTTTTTTCATTTCCCCAGATGAAAAAATTCCTCAGAGAGAAACGTTTCATTCATGTGGAAGAGGTGAATCAAAAACAGCAGAAGCACTAAAAAGCATCCAAATCGACGAGATCAAAAACTGTTTTGAGCCATAGAAAAAAGTCTCATTAGGTGTACTGCATCAAATGGAGAGCATTTTGAAGGTGACTGAAGTTTAAACATGTAAGAATAAATACACAATGTTTTATAAATAAATTCCAGGTTTTGGGGTCACCCCAAAAAATACTTCTATTATTTAGAAGTGGGCAGGAATGATACAAATCAAGCTATTGCTTTATCTTCATGAAAGCAGAGGAATAAGAAGAAAGCACTTTTAGTTGTATCTCTAAGTATCTTGCTCCTCTTTAAATATTTTCAGAAAATATAGTAAAATTTAACAATGTTACATAGTGACTGGTAAATTTTGTGTTTGTGTATTTTTAATACATTTGAAAGAGTTTATATTATTAGTAGAAATTAAAGGGAAATAACTTATATTACCTAGAAACATATCCTTGTAGTTTCAGGTGATATGATCAAATAGACTTAAAGTTACACCTAAAAGAGAAAGTTAGATTTAAACTATTAAAATTAATATTAGTTTGGATTTTAATAAACATCACAGCGATAAGTTATTTCTATTTATCTTTAATGGTGAATTAGGCTTCAAAAAAATAAAAAGTGACTATTAGCACCAATTTAAGGATCATTAGCAAAACAGACTTTTAATGACTGTACAGATGCTGATTACTAAAGCTCGAGTTTTTAATTAATTATAGATCTCTGAATTATATTAGTGGATCAAGAGAAAAGGGGCTTATATTAAATTAAAATACAATTATTTAAACATTTTCACTTAAAATACAAATCATGACAAAAAAACAAATAATATCCAAATTCATTTTTTTTTAAATTTGCCAAATATTTAAAACTCTTTAACATTCTAACCAGGCAACAAGTAAAGTAAAGAAAATGTAATGTCAACAGCTCAAAAAATTGATGCTTCAGAATCTACTTTATGCAACAGCATGAAGCAAGAAGAAAACTATATCATTTCTCAAGCCATCATTTAAAAAATAATGTCTTTTATGTAATTTGGAATCATACTATACACATTTTTATAATTTATTTTCTCCATTACATTAGCTCATGAGCTTTTCACTATTTAAAGATTCTCCTATAATATACTTTTGGATTGCTGCACAGTATATTTGCACTATAATTTGTTAAACCACTATCATGTTTGGATTTTTTGTTTCTAATTTTTAATTTTTTAAATCAACACTTTAATATACATTAAGTAATTTCAAGGTAAATTCCTACAAGTGAATCACTGATTTCTAATACATAATTTGTTGAAGAGGCTGTTTTAGAATAGTTTTTAGATTTGCAGAAAAAGTGAAAAGAGTGTACCCAACACTCTTATATATTCTATACCCAGTTTCCCCTATTATGACAATTTTACATTAATATAGTATATATGTTATAATTAGTGAACAGTATCAATAAATTATTAACTAAAATTCATAATTTATTTTGATTTTCTTAGTTTTTACCTAATCTTTTCTGTTACAATATAGTTTTCTGTATGCATCAGGTATTTTGTAAGCTGTCCCATTATTTGAATTTGATGTTTTTATCATTACAGTGGGGTTATGAGTTACTGGGAGAAAGACCACAGAGGTAAAACACCATTTTTACTACATCATATCAAAGGTACTGATAATCCACATGATTGATTAATGTTGATGTTGACCTTGATTGCCTGGCTTAGGTAGTGTTAGTCAGGTTCCAGTGTAAGGTCAGTCTTTTGTCTTTTCCTGTTGCACTGTATTCTTTGGAAGGAAATCGGTATGTGCAGCCTACTCATAAGGAGTGGGGAGTTAGGCTCTCTTTCCTTGAGCGTAGAGTAGCTACATAAATCACTTGGAATTCTTCTGCATTGGATATTTTCCTCTTTTCCTTCACTTATTAATTTAACCAAATACTTGTTTATATTAGTATGGATAAAAATAATGATATTATTTTATATTATAATCTAGTACTGTTTTATTTATTTTGTTGTTCAAATTGTTCTGGCCTTGGCCATTGGGACTTCTTTCAGTTGGCTCTTATGCTCCTTTGTAAAAATCTATAGACTTTATTCAATAATTATTATAAAAACTTTAAATACATCCTTGACTGGTGTGACTCAGTTGGTTGAGCATTGTCCCGCAAAAAGGAAAGTTGCTCATTCATGAGAGTCAACTGACTGATGTTTCTCTCCCTCTCTTTCTCCCTCCCTTCACCTCTCTCTAAAAATAAATAAATAAAATCTTTAAAAAGAACTTTAAAGGCACATAAAAGTTGAACAAATTACAATGAATAACTCTATATCTACCACCTAGACTCAATGCAACAGTTTTAAACATTTTGCCATATCTGCTCATTTCTCTCAATATATATTTGTTCCTTTTGTTGTTGTTGAAGTTTATGGTAAATTGTAGGCATTTCAGCCATAAATATTTAAGCATGCAACTCCTAAAAATAAGAACATTTTCCTGTATAACCACATATTTCACATTTTAGAAAGTTAACAGTAATTCTCTGATATCATCTAATTACCAATCCATACTCAAATGGTATCATATAAAAGACATTTTAGATGTTTGTTTGTTTGTTTGAACTTAGATCCAACAAAGGCTCATATTTCTTTGGTCTCTATAATAATCTACCACATCCATCCTTTTAGAATGGTCTCCTTTAGATCTGATATCCTTCTTAGGTAAGTTTTTAAATTTTCTCCTATTAACTCACTAAGAAAGAATCTTAGCTGTCAATTGTCACAGTCCTCAGTAAGCCAACTGCATTTTACTGTACTTTATCTAGTAAACTTGTTTTCAAATGTTTTATCAGTGTGACTTCCTCTTAATTCTCAGAAAAGCTCACAGGGTTTGCAAGCCAATGGTAGTCTCACTGCATTCTATCTAAACAATAATCCTTTATGGTTCTGATTGTTGAATGACAATCTTCATAACATCCAATGTTCCTTAAGATGTTTTCCTTTTTTTTTTTTTTTTTAGTCTTGATAATACAGATGTGGTATAGTTGCATACCTGTGCTTATGCTCCCTGCTATATTTTGCTAAGATTATTCTAGTTTCATCCTTAACAGTTTCCTCAGCATTTACAAACCAGGTTAAAACTAAGAGTTCAAAGACAATCAATAGACTATATGAAAAATGTAAAGTTCTTATGAGCTTAAAGAGAGGAATGAAAAAGTTAACATGATCCTTAATCTTTTAATGGTAAAATCTAGTTTGCCCCATTCACTTCCATCAGAAAAAGAGGTTTCAGTTCATGCTGGCAGAGACATTGCCTTGCCAACAGAAGATTAATTAGAATGCTAACAAAAGAGTCACACTGTTCCAAACACTCATCTTAAATAGTCTTTAATCTATTTACGTATACAAGGATAAGTAGATTGTCATTAACAGTTTGAAATTAAAGCAATGAATGGGCAGAGGGGAAAAAAACCCCAAAACTTAAGTCACCTTACTAACATCTAAACAATGTATATCCCCAGCCAAATAACTGACCACAAGACTGGAGGACTCTAATGACAACACAGACAAATGCCATGGCATCCATGTAACTTTCACTCTCCAAGAGAATCCAGGGTTCATGGCTGACACAGTAATATCATATTAGAATAAAGAATGCTTCTCAAAATCACAGAAATAAAGAAAATCTAAATACTATTGCAATCACATCATTTCACATTTTGAAGACATTTCACCCTTCCCAAGTTTTTGTTTGTTGACATATTGAAACTTTCCTCATTTTACAGACTAATCTTTAAAGTAAATTGGTTTTGCCTATGTTTTGAGTTTACTTTTATTTTTTCTTCTGAATCCATGTCATCCTAAGCAGAAATGAATGCCCATAAATACAAACACAGGGTGAGTTAATTTACAGGTGATACAATTAACTTAGACTTGCAGGAATACTCAACAAGCATCCAACAACTACCATGCAGTTTCTCTCCCCTCCCCCAAATGTCCCAGGGGCTTCATTTTGTAGTCAACACTGGTGATCTCAGGGGTTTACTACACTGCGTGCTGGTTCTGTTGGAAGTGGCATAAAAGCCTCCCTGCTCCCCTGATTATCTCATCCCTCAAGGCCCTAACAGCGTGTCCCCAGCCCTTAATTACAGAGTCTCTTTTTTCTTTCCATGTGAAGAACCTTTGTGAAATAGCTATTATACCTCTACTCTTCCATAGTGTACTTTTAAAAAAATGGCTGGAGTGTAAGACAGACTATTAACACAAATTAACCTGACTCTTTCTTATCGATTTAGCACATTTATTGCTGTATATGGCACAAAGTTGTGGTAACTGGTTTTTACAATTTATTCAAGAGAGGGCTGTTATATGAACCTTCAGCTTAGCATTTAGATCCCTCTATAGATATAGAAACAGGATCATTAAATATTTAGCCTCTGTATCTCAAGGCTGCTAAAGTAGTTTGTATGCCTTTACATTTTTTTCACTTAATATTTTAATCTTCCATTCACATTGTTCAAGGTTTCCACTAAAAGACACATGACTTTTTACCTTTTCAAGTACAAAGTTCCTTTTCCATTGTGAGGATTTTTGAGTTTACCCTAACAGTGATTTCCCAACACTGATTTTTAGCTTAATGAGTTCTTATAAAGATAAACTTCCTACAGCATTCATTTTAATTGTCATCACTGGTATTTTCCATGTGAGTTATGTTGGAGCCTTTTGTCTCCTCACACCAGTTTCCTACAGGATTCACTTGCACAGCTGGTTTGTGTGTGAGGGTGTGCATTTTCAAAATGGGGACTGGCTGAAGAAAGAAGCAAACTTGATACGATGACAAATCAGGGCATTGCCAGCTGTCCAAATATTCACCTGCTAAAGGTCTCACCAGGCAATTTAAAAAACATTAGATAAAGCAATGCTCACTTGGAGAGAAGGCACTTGTCTGTGAGACAAGTTTTTCTTAATTAGATACCGCCTTTGGTATGTGCACTGGAAATGAGTATTGCGTTCACCAGCCGAGTAAAACTTCATCAGTGAAACCATGACATCCCTTTTTCTAAGACCTGTATTCACTTTATTCAGCTGTTCTGCCCTTTGAATGGACTTGTCAATTTCCTGCTTTCCCATGGGAAAAATTTCAATAGCTTTTATGTAGACACACATTTTTTTAAACCTAAGTATGCATCTGTATGCAGTTACTCGATAATAGTAAGTCTGTTTTTACAGTTTTTACATATTATATCATAAATGAAACCCTTTTTTAACTTAATGGCCAACAATCAAAGCTACTGTGATTTAAAATACTTTTCTGAGTTTTTTCTTTGTTTACATTCAAAATTCCAAAACTCTTTGGATGAAATCGCTTTGCAAACATTGATTAAATTATCTAGACACAGCTGTATATGAAAGCACAAACCTAGTAAATATTTGTAATCCATTATATTCTCTGCTTTGGTGATTAACAGTCCATAAAGAGATTTTAAGCAAAGCTCCAGGTTTAATCTATGCGGGCTTTACATCTAGGGTGCCTCCTGAACCAGGCTCTTATAGTAAGGAGTCAAGATTGCAGCCACAATTTCAAAACTATGACAGTGAATTTCTTAAAACCCTGAGGAATTGCAGGCCCATTTACTCCATCTGCGGTACAAGGCAGAGAAAACAGAAGCAAGGGTGGATCATACTTCAGTTACTGAATATAATGAATCGTTCGGGCGTGGAGGGCTAACAAAACACACGTTAGCATTCACTATGGGGTTTAGTATCTTCCACAAAGTGAGGAAGATGGGCTGTTTATGACCAAATCCTAACGGCCTGGAGAACCGAGCTAGTCTTAGGTTATTTTCAAAGCATCTAATAAAAAATAATTCAAATTAATTGATATTTTTATAGCTTGATGGATTTATTTTCTCTAACTAGGAGCCTCAGTTACAAATTTTCAAATGTGCCTTTACCAAAATAATAATAATAATAATAATAATAATAATACATATTTATAGCAAGGGTAGAATCTGTCAGGCTATGTCTGTAACATCAAACAGTTACAATTCCACTAGGAAACAACAGAAAAGAGCAATGGATGCAATTAAAGGACATTGTCATTATCCCAGGTTAGTCATAAATCCTTTTTTAAACAGTGATTTGCTCAGCAGGGCAATAACTAATTGACAGTCATTTGATTGAGGATCCATATCTACAATCCAATGCTGTTCAGGTTTAACTGTTTAGCAGGTCCAGCCTGAGCACAGCATTTGAAACGCTAACAAATAAACAAAGCAAGAGGCTCTTGAGTAACAGAATGTCCTGACAACTAACATCATTGAAGCAGAAACATAAAAGTGCTAACAAATTTTCAGAATGAGGCTTATTAGGAATTAACTTGCTGTTAATTCTATTTATTCATCTTATTGTTTTAGAACAACTTACCTATAAAAGGAAAAGACAATAGGATAATTGGCTAAATCAAATCCAACCTCACAATTCTTGGACACTCTATTACCAAATTCTTTGTCCTTTCTCAGTCTATTGCCACTTTCCAAGCTATGGGCATGTATGTTCCTGTTGTGTATTGCATAAAAACAAATATAAAGTTAAAATGAAGTTCAAGAAATTCTCCCTGGTTTCAAAACTAAAATAATAAAAATGTAAAGTCATAAGACAGAAAAATTATTTCAAAAAAACCTTGCTATCTATAATGGAAATTCTAGGGGTAAAAGAGAGAAAGGAAGAAACAATGACTAATAATAATAATCATCATAATCATAATCATAGAAGGGCTTCTCTTGCAATGTTTACAAAACAACAGACAAAGATTAAAATACAAAAAAAAGGTCAGTAAGAGAGCAGAATAGAAGCTTCCCCATGCATACCCCCCACTTTAACAACAATAATTGGACAGCCATCTACAGATAAAATGGTTCTGTGCAATCTTTGGGACCCAGGTAGGGTATTGTGAAATGCATGTGGAGTCCAAGACAAAGGAGGGCTGGTTTCTGAAGGCAAACCCATGCCCAGGTAGCTGATTCAGGGACTGTGGTCCTGGCTACAGATTTAGAAACAACTCTGTCACCCTTTGGCTCAGTACAGCCCCATCTGCCTTTGATTCTGCCAGCAGCATCACATGCCAAGTGACTCAGGAGGGTCACACCTGCACATGCTTCAGGCTTAGGTCTGCAGACCGTAGTCCTAGCTGTGGATCCTGAAACATCAATGGGACTTGGTTCCATCCTCTCTCAGACACAGTCAGAAGCCAGTCCCAACTGGCCAAGGACTCAGTGGGTGATCAGCAGGAGCTTTTCCCCAAGAACATGGTAGGAATTATGGTCATTTTCACACCTGGTCACAGGCCCAACATCTGTGGACCCAACTGTGAACCCGAAAGCATACCCTCCTGAACAAGGGACAGCTCCATCTACCCAGGGACCAGACAGAATCTGGGTCTGCCTGACACTCTGGAGACAGGCTAACCAACCATACAAACCGCTGTAGACCCAGCCACAGCCGTGTCACCAGGCTCTAGTCTAGCTTGACTACAAGTCTGGAGGTAATTCCGTCAGCCTGGAGAAACAACAAGAGTACATCTTTATCTGCCAAAAGCAGTCTGTAAAGAGAGGTCTTCTTTAAATATACGGGCACCAACACAAGACTACAGGGATCACAAAAAAATCAGGAAAACATGACATCACCAAGGTGAAGGAGTGGTCTGATATGTGTAAATCCTGAAAGAAAAGGAACTGCCAATTAAAAGTACTACACTCAGCAAACTGTTTCAGAGATGAAGGATACTTGGAAACCAACAAAAGGCGAGGATATCACCACCACTGAGCCCTTCTACCAGAAACCCTACAGGGAATTCTTCAAGTTAGAACAAAAGGACCCTAAGAAACAACATGACAACATGTAAATATATAAATTATAGTGGTAAAGGCAAATAAAAGGTTAAATTCAGAACACTCGAATACTGTAATGGCAGTATATAAATCAATTTTAACTCTAGTGTAAAAGTTAAAAGATAAAAGTATTAAAAATAACTATAGCTACACTTATTTGAAAATGGGTATATATTATAAAAATGTTAAGTAGGGCATTCATAGCAAATATGGGGGGAGAGAAGTCCAAGTTTAGAGTGTTTGCATGCAATTAAAAGTAAATTGTTATTACCTTACAATAGTTTGTTATAAATATGTTTATGTAAGCCTCAGAAAAATCACAAACAAAATGCTTTAATAGATACACAAACGATAAAGGAATAAAAATCATACAACAACAAAATAAATGCAGAGAGAAACAGGGAGAGAGGAAGAAGAAACTACCAGTCAGAAAACAACAAAATATCAATAGTAACTCCCTTCCTACCAGTAATTACTTTAAATGTAAATGGATTAAATTCTCCGATCAAAATACAGAGAGTGGTTGAATGGATTAGAACAACAACAACAACAAAAACAATAATATGCTGCCTACAAGAGATTCAGTTCAGCATTAAGGACACATGTGGGCTGTAAGTGAGAGCTAGAAAACGATATTTCTCTCTCCCTCTTCCTCTCTCCCTTCCTCTGTCTCTAAAAGCAATGAACTAGAAACACACAATCCTCCAAAACTGAATCAAGAAGAAGCACAAAACCTGAATAGACTGATAACAACTAATGAAATTGAAGCAGTAAACAAAAAACTCCCAGCAAACAAAAGTCCTGGACCAGACAGCTTCACAGGATAATTTTACCAATCATTCAAAGAAGAACTAACACTCATCCTTCTCAAACTACACGTATTCCAAAAAAGTCAAGAAGAGGGAAGACTCGCAAACTCTTTTTATGAGGCCAGTATCATCCTAATTCAAAAACCAGGTAAAGACACAATGAAGAAATAAAATTAGAAGCCAATATCCCTGATGAACATAGATGCTAAAATCCTCAACAAAATATTAGCAAACTGGATCACAACAATGCATTAAAAAGATCATACACCATGACCAAGTGGGTTTTATCCCAGGGATGCAAGGTTGGTAAAATATTCACAAATCAATAAATGTGATGCATCACATAAACAAAATCTAAGACAAAAATCATATGATCAAATAAATTGATACCAAAAAAAAGTATTTGATAAAATCCAGCACCCATTTATGATAAACACACTCAGCAGAGTGGAAACAAAAGGAGAAAACCTACACATAATAAAAGCCATATATGAAAAACCTATTGCCAACACCATACTTAATGGGCAAGAACTAAAAGCATTTTCCTTAACATCAGGAACAAGACAGGGGTGTCTGCTTTCACCACTCTTATTCAATATAAAACTGGAAGTCCTAGCCACAGCAATCAGACAAAAAGAAAAAATAAAAGACATCCAAATGGGAAAGGAAGAAGTAAAACTGTCATTATTCATAGACAACATGATATTGTACATAAAAAAACCCTATAGCCCTCACCAAACTACTTGACCTAATAAATGAATTTGGCAAAATAAAAGGTTAAAAAGTCAATATTCAGAAATTGATGACATTTTTATATACCAATAATGAACTATCATAAAGAGAAACTAAGAAAACAATCCCATTTACTATTGCAAAATACATACATATATACATACATACCTAGGAATAAATTTAACCAAGGAGGTAAAGGACCTATATTCAAAAAGCTATAGTACACTGAAGAAGGAAATTGAGAAGATACAAATTAGTGGAAACATACACCGTGTTCATGAATTGGAAGAATTAACATCATTAAAATGTCCAGACTACCCCCAAGCAATCTATATTCAACAGAATTCCTATTAAAATACCAATGGCATTATTTCATAGGTCTAAAATAAATATTCCAAAAATTTATATGGAACACAAAAAAATCCACAAATAGCCTCAGCAATCTTGAGAAAGAACAAAGTTGGAGGGATCACAATACCTGACATCAAACTATACTATAAGGCCACTGTAATCAAAATAGTCTGGTACTGCCATAAGAACAGACATACAGATAATGGAACAGAACAGAGAGGCCAGAAATAAACTCACATGTTTATGGTCAATTAATATTTGACAAAGGAGGCAAGGGATAGTGGAGTAATGACAGCCTCTTCAATAAGTGGTGCTTGTGTAACAGAACCCCTGGGCTGCACCGATTGAAACAGAACCCACGGGCTATTTAGTTAGGGGCCCGACTGCCCACCGCCAGAATTATAACTCTCAATACCAGAGTTTAGTGAAAAGAAAAACAATTGTTTATTTACATATAGTCCTGCCTCTCCCTCCCAGACCTGGCCAGTCTTAGTCCGTTTCCCTACTTCCTAGGCACAGTTCAGCTTTACCAGTAGCTGCCAATCACTCAATTCTGATTGGGGAGGTCCTTTCTGTGCTGTGGTGCCCTACAGCTCTTAATGCAGTACCTTCTGGATTCTCAGCCTTCTTATAAACTGCCTTCTTCCTGCAAACCGCGTGGTGAGAGCCTCTTCTTAAAGCAGCCTGGAGAGACCAGCTCCTCCAAGCCACATGGAAGGAACACACCCTAAAATGTCCGCAGCTGCTTATATATCCCTGAGTGTGTACTCTGACACAGTGGGTATTGCAGGCAGTTCTGACCATTCACAGAACCCTAGGCAGGCTCTGTAGGCTCCTTCCGTACCAGCCCACAGTCCAAGACCGCTCCCATCTTCCTGAGCCTTGGAAGTTTCAAAGCCGATCTTTGTGCAACAAAGTTTCCAGCTACTAGCCCCAGGCATGCAAGGCATCCTGAAAGCTGCTTCCTTTTCCCTATCTCCCAGCCGCAAACTCTGGGGTTTGTTTTTGGACTCCCCTGTTTCTGTAACACTTGGAGAGCTAGACTGATACATACAAAAAATAAAACTAGGCCACCATCTTACACTATACACCAGAATAAACTCAAAATGGATATAAGATTTAAATATAAGTTGAAATACCATAAAAATCCTAGAGGAAAACAAAGGCAGTAAAATTCCAGATATCTTGCATAGCAATATCTTTGCCATTATACATATCTCCTAGGGCAAGGGAAACAAAAGAGAAAATAAACCAATGGGACTATTTCAAGTTAAAAAGCTTCTGCACAGCTAAAAAAAAAAAAATACACAAACAAAATAAAAAGGAATCCACTGCATGGGAGAACATATTTGCCAACAATCCCTTGAACAAGGGTTTAATCTCCAAAATATATAAAGAACTCGTACAACTTGGCAAAGGACCTGAATAGACACTTTTCCAAGGAGGACATGCACAGGGTCCAAAGACATATGAAAAAATGCTCAACATCACTAGCCATCAGAGAGATGCAAATTAAAACCACAATGACATATCATCTCACACCTGTCAGAATGGCCGTCATTAATAAATCAACAAACAAGTGCTGGTGAGAATGTAGAGAAAAAGGAACTTTAGTGCACTGTTGGTGGGAATGCAGACTGGTGCCGCCTCTGTGGAAAACAGTATGGAATTTCCTCAAAAAAATTAAAAATGGAAGCACCTTTTGACCCAGCAATTCCACTGCTGGGAATATAGCCTAAGAATCCTGATACACCCATTGAAAAGAACTTATTCACTCCTATGTTCATAGCAGCACTATTTATAGCAGCCAAGATTTGGAAACAGCCTAATTGTCCAACAGTAAATGAAGGGATAAAAAAACTGTGGTACATTTACACAATGGAATACTACAGTACAGTTAAAAAGAAGGAGCTCTTACCTTTTGTGGCCTCATGAATGGAACTGGAGACTGTTATGCTAAGTGAATTAAGCCAGTCAGTGAAAGACAAATACCATATGATCTCACTTATAAATGGAATCTAATGAGCAAAATAAACTAACAAGTAAAATACAGCCAGGGGCATAGAAACACAGAACAGACTCCCAGCTGTTAGATGGGAGGGGGGAGATGGAGACTGGTTGAAAGAGGTGAAGGGATTAATCAGTATGAATGACCAATAGACATGGACAAGTGTGGGGATTGACTCTGGGAGTGGAGGGCAGCTGGGTGAAGGGCGGCAAAGAAGGAAAAATTGGGAAAACTGTAATTGCATAAACAATAAAATATTTAGGTTAAAAAAATAAAAGCAATGAAAAAGAAATGTCCTTCGCTGAGGATACATTTTTTAAATGTTACACTGTTATGACCAAAAAATTGTGAAAGGGTTAAATTTCTGTAACAAATAGCAAAAACTCTAAGACAAGAATAAAAATACTTCCAGATTGTGTGTGTGTGTGTGTGTGTGTGTATGTCTGTATGTGTGTGACATAAAGCTGCCATTTTGAATTGAAGGAAAGTAATTATGCTGGGATAATTGTTTTTTATTTCCTCTCACTGTGATCCCAAACCGATTAAAGGGTTAAACACTGAAAGATTCTATAAGCAACCTGGAACAAAATATAGATTGATATCTTTAACAATCTTCTTGTAGAACAGGCATTTCTAAGCATAATGCAAAAGGAAAATATTAATGCAGAATATTGATAGATTTGACTTCTCAAAATTTGTTTCACAAAATACATATCAAGAGCGTTAAGAATGCTTGTATTCTTTGACTTAGCACTCTCACTTCTAAGAATATAGGCTTAAGTGATAAGATAGGATATTCTTAAATAAATGCTTCCTACATGATCTTATTTATCACAATATTGTAGTAGACATCTTTGAATCTACATATTTGCACAAGTGTACAAGTATATGAAACAATGAATTATTAAGTCAAATTGTTTGACATGTTGGTGGGGAGTACAAAACATAGAAAATGAGATTTATGTTGAAATTCATTATAGAAATAAATTTCATTCTGAAGCGCCGAGTGTAACATGAAATTGGAATGTTATCTTTACCTGCCTGAGAGGAAAACACTCAAAATGAATAAAAGCTGTTATGCTTAATTGTTCTGGTCCCAGATTATCCTTCATTTCAAAACCATCACAATTACTTCGCTTCCTAATTCTCTTGATTATGGCCTCAGTCATATATTGAGTTGTATGTCTTTTGTGAATTAAGTACAGCTATGTAAGTTGCCAAGTTTCAAATAAAACCACATAACCAATGTTCTCCAATCCTAAGAGGAACAGATATTTTGGGTGAACAATGATAGTAATAACTATTAATAATATTTGCTGAGTGCTTATTTGGTTTCTGACAAAAGAGCTCTTTATGAAAGAACTTTGCAAAGGGCATCTTACTCACTTTTTATCTAGCCCCTGTGAGGAAAGTACAAATCAAATCACCAATCTTATATGAGAAGAATGAAGCAGGGAAAGCTTAAATAGCTTGCTGCACAGCTCAGCAATAGCATAACAACTATTGTAAGCCAAGGTAGCTGCCTATAAGGAGCTCACAACATGATTGGGTTTCTAATATATTGTGAACAATACATTCGCGTATTGAAGACTAAGAAGGTGCTGATGAGGTTATGAAAGAAGAGGAGTTAGTGGTACAGGAAACAGCATGGAAAGGTGATTTATAAATAATGTAAACATTATATGGTACATCTGGGAACCATAACTGGCTTTGTAGCTAGAAGGTGACTTGAGTGAGGAAGTGGCAAATGAGAAGACTAGATGAATGATCTGGAGATAGGGGTGGACACACAGGCCAAGCCAAGAGATATGATGAAGACTGACGCAGCATTACCAGCATGGCTCACCAGGATGTCTATGTAAGTACAAGATGCTTTCAGAAAGTGACATAGTGCTGGCACCCTTCCTTAGATAGTGCAGACACTGGTGACTGGAGCAGCTACATTATATTCTGTGTCGGAAGCCTTTCTATGGTGAGAATGTCAAAGCCAGCATTCAAGCTTGGGTCCCAGGATAACCCAGTGAAGCAGATGTTGCCTACCTAGGATTATCAAAAGGAAATGTTTCTCTCTTATTTGAGCTACAGTATTTGGGGTGTTTTTGAAAACAGCTTCTTGGCCTATGCCCTCATTTAGTTGATTCAAATATGTCAATACAAAAGCTTTGTTATCAGTTACATTAACAGGCAAAAATAAGCACTGTATTATCGTAAGTTTGAGAATGATAAATATGTGAGAAATATTGAGAATACTTATAGGGGAAAAATTTAAATAAGATGTTTTATACATACATAGAGTTATCAAGAGTATATTTTATTTTTTATATATGTTCATTCTAGTTTTATGGACAATTTAAGGAGATTAGAAGCTTAAAAGCAATGACAAAATAAACTGAAATATGTATAAACTAGGTCATAGACCACTTAAGTAAAAGGGCCACAAGATATATAGCTAAAAGAATTAAAATTAGGTACTGAATTTGTCACCAGGTTTTCTTTCAGCTAAGGCAAATGAATTATAAACTTATTTTCTTTTTGAACATGCTTTAAAATATGTTAATGTTTTTGAAACAAAAAAAAATAATAACGCAAACTTTTCACCTAAGGTCCCACACTTTGGACATCTTCAAATATGACTTCTCAAAGAAACATTTAAAATAACAGACTCTCTTATCAATTAAATGCAAAGTCACTAGGCATTTTCCTAAATATATGAAATCTAATTAATTACATAAAAGACAAAGAAATAGTAATACATAACCATTTAACTATGAATATGCATGGCTTAGGAATTATATATAAGTTGAAGAGATTCAATAAAATAGCTCATTTTCTTCCTCAATCACATGGATTTGTGAGAGATCAACCAAACTATCAGAGTGCTCACATTTCTTCAATATTAGCATCATATACATAGTATTGCTCAATCATCATAACATATTTTTCAGCTGATTAAAAACAATCAAAATTAAAATAATCTTTATCAAGGTAAAAGTATATTCATTAGGTGAAAAAAAGTTAAGATTAATATTATCCAATCATTTATTTGAAAGGAAAATAACTAAGGAGCAGAAAAATTCTTTGTCTATAATAGAGTCCATGTCTCTGGGATTCTGATTTTGGAAAAATGACCTGCCCTGATTTCACATTCACTTCAGTACTACTTTTTTTTTTTCGTGGTGGAAGCCCTAATTTCAAGTAGCAGTTTGCTTTTCCTTCAAAGACATGTAGTTGTAGTTGTTTTTTTCCCAGCTAGTACCGAGAAGATTTGAGGCTTTAAAATGGATGTTTATATATATAACACATGGGTGCTGTTTGACTTTCAAATTTTTATTTTTCCCTTTATTTTCATTTCAGAGTATCTCTTTAAATGGAAAGATTAAAGTAATTATGAGGATATAGAGAACATTAAGAATGAATACAAGATTGACATACAAGTAATCTTAATTGAATCAAAATTTTACTGAGTAAAAACTGAGACAAAATATGCTTTACTAAAACTGAGACAAAATTAAAGTATAAAAATTGTTTGTAAATATGGGGGTTGTTTCCAGAGAAAGATGAATTCTTAGGCCTATTCAAGCAAACAAATCTGTGAATGATAACAATAAAATGTACCAGGAAATTATGGTAACAAGTACAAAAAAATTTAAGGATGTGATATTTTAATAACTTGAAAGAAATGAAATCTGGCTAAAATTAAAATTTACTAAAGAGCTAAATTATATATATATATATATATATATATATTTACCTATGACTATAATTTTAGTGGATAATTCATCACTTGAATATGAATCTAACACTACAATCTTTTTATGATGAAGAAAACTTCATGAATTACTTTTGTTACATAAAAATTAGAGATAAAGTAATTTTAAATTAACAGATCCCATAAATAAAATGTTAAGTTTTAATTTTTGAAAATAGATCCAACTTTGACAGTTGGCCCACTCATTACTGCTGATAAGTAAAAAAAGTAATAAGTGGACTGACTTCCCTTTAAGTCACCTAGTCTATACCTTTCATTTTTATCTTAAAAATAAAATCTCAAATGTATGTATGAAAGTCTATACATTTGAATCTCTTCCTTTTTAAGAAAAATAGAGTTGAACAATTTTAAAATAAAAATGTACCATAGTAGTAACAACAGTGATCAACTTTTATTACCTCCCTGTGCCAAGCATTATCTAAGCACTTAAAATGTATACTCCCCTTTAATAATGGAGAATAATAATGGTAAACATCATCTATAATAATGCTAGAAGATGATCTTGAGCACTTTATGAAGATAACTCCTTTTGTGTTCTCAGCAACCTTAAAAGATAGGAATTTATTATTATACTTCTATAGATATTCAGACTGAGGCAGAGGAAAGTTAAGTAACTGTCCCAGAGTTACAAAAAGAGGCAGAGCTGGGATTCACATTTGGGCACCTGAACTCTGGATCCCATATACTCAACCCACTATACTAAACTGTCTCCCATTAGGATAATTTGAACCAAATTCAACATGGACTACCATCAAAATTGAATTGCTACTTATATAATTAAAGAACTTCCTGGAGAATTTGGTGGTGTGATACTGGCATCAACTCTGTCTTTCTAAAAATCACCTCATGACCAATGGAAAAATAATATACAAAAGTGTAAACACTAGCTTTGATAAATGTAAACAGAAAAATAGATAAAAGTGCACAAATCAAACCACAGTAGAAAATCAGAATCTCATGTTTGCAGTGGCAGGAACGGAATGCATAGGCACATAAGCAAACCATACTTTGAAAGTATTATTCTGGTCGTATGGCATCAGGGAATCAGGAAATCTTTTACTGTGTGCAAAACTACAGTTGCATAGCTCCACTGGCTCAAGACACAGATAAACAAATATAAACACAAGCCCCTAGGTCACTAGCAAAAATTTGTTTATCTGGAAAAATTTCCCTGGTTCTCTATAATTTAAAAAAAGACAAAGAAAATAGTTTTCTCTTTAAAAGCTAATCCATTATAAATCCTGAATAAGTATACAAAAATATTGCAAGGAAAAAAACAAACAAACAGTGGCAGGTGAAGAAAATTCACTATAAAAAGGTTACCAAGGTTATCAGAAAGCGATTGGCTTATGAGAGCAAAAATTCATTCTCTCACAAATCTGGGAGCTAGAAATGCAAAATCAAGGTGTTGGTAGGAACATCCTCCCTCTAAAGGCTCCAGACAAAAACACTTTCTTGCCTCTTCCTAACTTATGTTGGTTGCAAATAATTTTTTTGGATTCCTTGGCTTGCAGATGCATCATTATCACATGCATTTCCCCAGTGAGGTCTCTCAGTGTCTTCTTATGAGGACACTGATCATTGGATTTAGAGCCCACCCTAATTCCTTATGATCTCATCTTAACTAGTTATGTAAGATCCTATATCCAAATAAACTCACATTCTGAGGTTCTGGGTAGATACAAATTTTGGGGACACATTATTAACCCCATGACACCAAGGAATACAAGAAAATCCTGTCCAAAAAATTCTATATGAATTCAAAAAGTTAAAGAAAGGTATTGCTTTCATGAATCAAAAGTTCAAGAAAAAGTATAGGGATCTGGGGAACAGATAACGTGTAAACTGAAGGAGCTCAGTGAATATGTGGCATTAAAATTAAAACACACAGAAATTAAGGGGAAATCAGATGAGCCTGACAGAACAAATTAAGACTATGCAAAATGGAAAGTCCTAAGGGATAAAATAAACAATGGACATAATATTTACAGGTATACAAACAAAGTCTTAAAATACAAGTATATTTGAATTTATACTATGGTAGAAAAATTTAATACTAAGGGGAAAAATGGCCAGAATGGGCTATATGCAAACATACGCTACTAAAGTTATCAGTAATGAAAACCAAAGAAACTATCATTTGTGCAGTCAGATAAAAGATCAAAAAACATATGAGAAAAAATTTGAAATAGTGTCAAACACTTTCATATCAATCTTTAATGTTCAAAGACAATGAAACATGTCCAAGTTTCTAGGTGAAAACTAATATAATCCAAGAATTTGCATTCAGGCAGTGTGCAAGAGTTTTAAATATGTAAAAGGTTTGGGAGTAATGTTCCTATAAACTTTTTCCAAACAACGTGAGTCAACTAAGAGCTGACTGGGAAAACTAAAGCAATAGAACTAACAGTGAATGTAAAATCTATACAATATTATGTTTCCATAGTATATCTGAAACAAATATGTAAAGGGGCGGGCAAAGGTAGGTTTACAAGTTGTGAATATATGAAAGTTTATTCTTATTATTTACTGATTATCGTATTCTTTTCCATGTAAACAACAATAAACCTACTTTTGCCCACCCCTATATATTATGATGATAAAAATAATATAAAACATAAAATCAAAAAGGGGAAGACTATAAAAAATGAGCTAATGTAAGTATATTAGTTTTATCTCCTATATTTAGTCAAATAATATCAATAGATGCGTATTTTAAAGCTTACAAATCAAGAACAGTAATATAAATGTATTAAATGATAGATAAATTCTATGAAAAAGTGTTATTGACTAAGGATGGACATATACAAAAGGAAGTAGAATAGGGAGGAAGAGGATACTTTATCATTAATGTTAATAGTCATTAGAGCACAGTATAAATAAAACAAAATTTATAAATTTATTATTTTTATTTCCTAGGGAAAAATAATATAATAATTACAAATATCTGTAGATACCTAACAATATGATGCCAATGTTTGTAAAGCAAAAACAGTATAAGTGACCCAAGACAAAATATATTGAAATAAATCACTAATATCAAGCTTATTTACACTTCTCATTCATTTTCAGATTAATTGAACAAAATATTAAGACTATAGAATATTAAGACTATAGAAGGCCTAAAAATTAATTAAAAAACAAATAGAATACACCTCATTTGATATTGTCAAAGCATTAATCACCGAAACGATTAGTATGATTCTACAAAGAAAAACTAAACATTCCATAGGAATGTAGCATCTTTTCAAAAATAAGCTATTTAATATAAATACGTTATAGGTTTTATACTTTATAATTTAAATATCAGTGATTACCAATGTTACTTTTTGTCTGAGTCTCATGTTACATTTCTAAAACAGTTAACTTTTATATGGTGGATATAAGGCAATAGTATTAAAAAATAAGAATGACATTCCTATTTGACTCTCAAGTAATAATTAAGCACTTCCTTATTTTTATTTGTTTTCCAGATATTTTCCAATGTATTTTCACTTGTGCAAAATATTGACAGTGTATTGCCAATGACTAACAATTTACCTATTACTCATTAGACAATGAATGGCTATGGCATTAAATATTTACTGAAATCATTCCATTTATTACTTGACTTGCCTCGGCAAACATGATCATACCTGCTTTGAAAGCAACTATGATATTTATAATAATTATTTGTTCACATACCAAATGTATTCTACATATTCTACAATATTAGGACCTTCTTTAGAGGAGGAACCACATTAGTTGTTTCCTCATTACCTTGCACATCATATTATACATAATACAACCATATCAGTATTTATTGAGTTAAAATATTTTTGCAGATAGGCAAAGATATTTGCTTTAAAAAATACTTGATGTTTTTCTTAAAAAAAGATTAAAAATAATTTGACAAAAGGAAAATATAATGGACAAGTAAAGCACTTAATTTTTGCTTAGGCTAACAGCCCAATTCAAATTAGACCATGAGAACATGGGCCTCTACTTACTTCCATGCTTACGTTAAAGCCCTGGAGGTAGTAACAACAGTGACCATGGCAGCCAAGCAAACCATATGGTAACCAGAAGACCACAACTTAATTAGCACTGAGAACTATGCCAGTAGTGTCAGCTTCTATTTTTATATTACTTCATCTTCAGAACCTCTAAGTAAAATTCACCATTTTGCCTCTGCATTAAACTTTTCTTAAAATATAAATGTTAGATAAAACCATAATCATAGTTACCAAAGAAATTGAAAATAAAATCTCACTACAATGGGCAGCAAAGAAAAAGTTCTAATCCTGCCTTCCAAAAATCACTTTATCATTATGTTCTAAATATTATTGACTATTTAAAAGTAAATTTTATATTTAAACAAAGCACACTAGCTTCATTTAGACCAGGCACCTGTAGTATATTCCAATAAAAATATTAAAATTAATGTTATGTAAAGCCTTGACATTCTAATCTTTACATCATAGTGTATCTATCAAGTTAATGAAATTTAGGAAGACAATATCTCTGTGCTGAATAATTTAGCAATATGCTGATAAAGGAGTGGTTGATTCCAAGTCAGAGTTGGGAGCAAGATTGTGGTCATCTGAATTGTTAGTTCAGCACTCTTTTTTGAGACTAGGAAAAAGTGAAATCTCAGAAGAACTGGATTCCATTTACTTGGCTATCATTTATATCTAAATTTCCATAGTTTAAAACCCCATGTAAGAAGCTCACATAAACATTATCTCAATTTATGTGCCTACAAATAACAATTTAATTTTAAAAACTGAGATAATTTGAACACTTGAATTGTTTTTTTGCATTTTTCAACCTAACCTCACCATTATATTGGGATAGAAAAATTAGTTGGCAATCTGTGGATATCAGTTCAATTTAATCAGTATTTAATTTTATGGAATCTATATTATTCTAATTGAGTTACCACACAAGGATAAGACAACTAAAAGCTTGTGTCTATGTTGCTGGTTTTCTTTTCCCCCTAAAATTCTTTGTTGTACCATCTGGCCTAGAAATCTTGCAAATATTGCTGTCTGGACACAGATATGACCAAGCACCCAGAGGCTAAATCTCAAAACATTAATGGTCTTCAATAATTCACTGCTCTAACCACTAGTCTGCCATTGTCATATCTTTTAATAAATCAACTATTATATTAGTCATTCTGACTGTTTTAAACCAAGCTTAAATATTTTATATAAGAAAAAGGTCTACAGGAAAAAAAAAGAAAAATATCATTAAACTAGATCATGTGGTAAAAAGAAACTGGATGTTGGCAGCATTGAAACAATTTTTAGATTTACATAAGAATCTAGTTTTTAAATTTATAAAAATATGTAGTTATTGCCAAATAAACTATTTTAAATTGATAAAACTTGATTTAATTCAATATCACAATATTATTTTTTTGTTTTACTAAATTTATCTTTAAAATCTCCTCCATGAGATTATAGTTATGATTACCAATATCTATTGACTAAGCAATTAGTATTATAATGGGACTTACTGACTTTGGTGTTTTGAAATGAAATAATAATAAATGAAATAATATATAATTATAATGGGAATAATAATATAATAAATACAAGTGAAAATATAATATCAACAGTAAATAAAAATTAGTTTTAAATTATGGGCTACTGAAACAAATTTTGGACATCTCCATTTTGAATAAAAGGAAAATAAAGAAATTTACCAAAAAGCATTTGGTGATTTTAATTGATCTGATGAAGCTTGAGTTCACCACACTTTACTCTGACAGTTAATTTCACTTTTCATATTTTGTTCTTCAAAGCATAAATCCCTGGAGTGAATGGCAACTACAATGGCTTCTTTGGCTCAAGGAAGAAATCTTTAGGAATGAGACTCCCATGTCAATTTAGATGGCTGTTTCCATTCTATAAAATTTCTCATAGACAATGAAAGAGTTAAAGGGTACCAGCATGATAAATAGAGTTCCCTACAGATCCCTAAGTACTTACACAAAAAATTTTAATGAACACATAGCAAACATAAAGTACACAATGGCTGCAACAAGCAGGCCCTAGTGGGTACCTTTAAATGTAAATTGACAGTATAATATAAAAATGAGTGTTATGAATTATACTTTGCACCTTTTTATCATGTCTTTGAATTGCTAGATTCAGCATCACTTGAGTTTTGATAGGAGGAAGTTTTAAAAATGAGTTGAAATGATAAAATTAATAATTTTCACTTTATATAAATAAAATGAATAATGAAAGAGGTAGAACCAATATAGCAAGTTAATTATTGTTTCTAAATTTCACAGTAAGCTATTTGAAAACTCAGAAATATAAAAAAACAACAGTCATGTTCAGTCAAGTAAAATAAAATAAAAGTTCAAAAGAATAGATGTGCTTCTCAGCAGAGTCGAAGAGAATTACCTTTAAAATTAAAATATTTTCATTAAGAAATCTATTTTCTGATTCTAAGAAGCACCAACAAACAATAGGAGTCAAAAAAATGGGGAGACAGAGAAACAACCTCCCATCAAAAGGAAAGGTAGAATCCCCAGAAAGAGTGCTAAATGAAATAGAGGGGAGCGAACTATCAGATATGGAATTCAAAACATGGATTATGGAGAAGCTGAATGAGCTCAGCGGAAACTACAAAGAACTCCAGAAAAACTACAAGGAACGCACAGAAAATTACGTGAGCATGAAAAAGGACATAGAAGCTATCAATAAGAGCCAGGAGGAAATGAAGAATACGATCTCTGAATTGAAGAACACAGTAGAAGGAATTAAAAACAGGCTAGAGGAAGCAGAAGATTGGATCAGCGAGCTAGAGGACAACCTACACAAAAACTCCCAGACAATGCAACAAAATGAAAAAAGACTGAACAAGACTGAAGAGGCTCTAAGACAGCTGCAGGACAACATGAAACGTAATAATATCCGTATCAAAGGAATTCCAGAAGGAGAAGAAGAAGAGCAAGGGATAGAAAACCTCTTTGAAAAACTAATGACAGAAAACTTCCCTAACATGATGAGAGAAAGAGTCACGCAAGTCCAGGAAGCACAGAGAGTCCCAATGAAGATGAACCCCAACAGGCCCACCTCAAGACACATCATAATTAAAATGGCAACATTCAAAGACAAAGAGAGGATCCTAAAAGCAGCAAGAGAAAAACAACTAATAACATACAAGGGTACTCCAATAAGGCTATCATCAGATTTCTCAGCAGAAACACTACAAGCCAGAAGGTAATGGCAAAAAATATTTCAAGCAATGAAAAACAAAGGCCTACAACCTAGAATACTATACCCAGCAAAGCTCTCATTCAAAATTGAGGGTGAAATAAGGAGCTTCCAAGACAAAAGAAGGCTAAAAGAATACATCTCCACCAAACCAGCAATGCAAGAGATGCTAAAGGGTCTGCTCTAAGAAGATAAAGAAACAGAGAGAGACAGAGAAGAGCACAAGTACAAAGGGGAAAAATGACAATGAATAAGTACTTATCGGCAATAACCTTAAATGTAAATGGATTAAACGCTCCAATTAAAAGACATAGGGTAGCTGAATGGATTAGAAAGAATGACCCACATATATGCTGTCTACAAGAGACCCACCTTAGAACAAAAGATCTACACAGACTGAAAGTAAAGGGATGGAAAAAAGTATTTCAAGCCAATGGGCATGAAAAAAAAGCCGGGGTAGCAATACTTATATCAGACAAAACAGATTTCACAGCAAAGTCCATAAAAAGAGACAAAGAAGGGCATTTCATAATACTTAAGGGAAAAATCCATCAAGAAGATATAGCCCTTATAAATATATAGGCACCCAACTTAGGAGCACCCAAATATATAAGGAAACTTTTGAAAGACTCCAAGAAAGATATAGACAACAACACACTCATAGTAGGGGACTTTAACACCCCATTGTCAACAATGGACAGATCTTCGAAGCAAAGAAACACCAAAGATATTGAGGCACTGAACAACACTCTAGATCAATGGACTTAGTCAATATATATAGAAGTTTTCACCCCAAAGAAGCAAAATATACATACTTCTCAAGTGCACATGGAACATTTTCAAACATAGACCACATGGTAGGACACAAAACAAGCCTTAACAAATTCAAGAAAATTGAAATTATATCAAGCATCTTCTCAGATCACAATGGCTTAAAATTGGAAATCAACCTCAAGGAAAAAACTCAAAAACATTCAAACTCATGGAGAATGAATAACATGCTATTAAATAATGAATGGGTTAACAATGACATCAAGGAAGAAATCAAAAAGTTTCTGGAAACTAATGATAATGAACACACAACAACCCAAAACCTATGGGATACAGCGAAAGCAGTCCTAAGAGGAAAGTTCATAGCAATACAGGCCTACCTAAAAAAGCTAGAGGAATATCTAATAAAAAATTTAACCCTACAGCTACAAGATCTAGAGGAAGAACAACAAGCAAAGCCCGGATCAAGTAGAAGGAAGGAAATCATCAAGATCAGAGCAGAATTAAATGACATAGAGTCTAAACTAACAATTCAAAAGATCAACAAAAGTAGGAGCTGGTTCTTTGAAAAAATAAACAAAATTGACAAGCCTTTAACCAGGCTCATCAAGAAAAAAAGAGAGAGGACCCAAATAAATAAAACCAGAAACGAAAAAGGAGAAATCACAACTGATACCACAGAAATACAAAGGATTATAAGAAATTATTACGAACAACTGTATGGCAAGAAATTTGACAACCTAGAGGAAATGGACAAATTCCTGGAAACCTATAGTCTTCCCAAACTAAATCAAGAAGAAGCAGAAAGTCTGAATAGACCAATAACAGCTAGTGAAATTGAAGCAGTAATCAAAAAACTCCCAGCACACAAAAGCCCTGGACCGGATGGCTTCACAAGTGAATTCTACAAAACATTTAGGAAAGAACTAACTCCTATCCTTCTCAGACTATTCCAAAAGATACAAGAAGAGGGAAGACTGCCAAACTCATTCTATGAAGCCAGTATAACCCTAATTCCAAAACCAGGTCAAGACACAACAAAGAAAGAAAACTACAGGCCAATATCGCTGATGAACATAGATGCTAAAATCCTCAACAAAATATTGGCAAACCAGACCCAGCAACACATTAGAAAGATCATACACCACGATCAAGTAGGATTCATCCCAGGGATGCAAGGATGGTTTAACATTCGCAAATCAATAAACGTAATACACCACATAAACAAAATGAAAGACAAAAACCACATGATCATATCAATAGATGCAGAAAAAGCATTTGATAAAGTACAACACCCATTTATGATAAAAACTCTCAGCAAAATGGGAATAGAGGGAGCATACCTCAACATAATAAAGGTCATATATGAGAAATCTGAAGCCAACATCATACTCAATGGGCAAAAACTGAGAGCATTCCCCCTGAGATCAGGAACAAGACAAGGATGTCCGCTCTCCCCACTCCTATTCAACATAGTCTTGGAAGTTCTAGCCACCGCAATCAGACAAGAAAGAGAAATAAAAGGCATCCAAATTGGAAAAGAGGAAGTAAAACTGTCATTATTTGCAGATGACATGATAGTGTACATAGAAAACCCTATAGACTCCACAAAGAAACTACTCGACCTAATAAGTGAATTCGGCAAAATAGCAGGATATAAGGTCAATATTAAGAAATCAAAGGCATTTTTATACACCAACAATAAAAACTCAGAGATAGAAACTGAAAGAAAAATTCAATTTACCATAGCAACAAGAAAAATAAAATACCTAGGAATAAACTTAACCAAGGAGGTAAAAGACCTGTACTCAGAAAACTACACAACACTGAAGAAAGAAATTAAAGAAGATACAAATAAATGGAAGCATATACCATGCTCATGGATGGGAAGAATCAACATCATTAAAATGTCCATACTACCCAAAGCAATTTATAGATTCAATGCAATCCCTATTAAAATACCAGCAACATATTTCACAGACCTAGAACAAATACTTCAAAAATTTATATGGAACCAAAAAAGAGTCCGAATAGCCACAGCAATTTTGAGGAAGAACACAGTAGGAGGAATCACAATACCTGATATCAAACTATACTACAAGGCCACGGTAATCAAAACAGTCTGGTACTGGCATAAAAACAGACATATAGATCAATGGAACAGAATAGAGAGCCCAGAAATAAACCCAGGTTCATATGGTCAACTAATATTTGACAAAGGGGGAAAGAACATCAAATGGAGTGAAAAGAGCCTCTTCAACAAATGGTGTTGGGAGAACTGGACAGGGACATGCAAAAAAATGAAACTAGACCACCAACTTACACCATACACCAGAATAAACTCAAAATGGATCAAAGACTTAAATGTAAGCCATGATACCATAAAAGTCCTAGAGGAAAAAATAGGCAGGAAAATTTCAGATATCCCACATAGCAACATTTTCACTGATATATCTCCTAAGGCAAGGGAAATAAAGGAAAGAATAAACAAATGGGACTACATCAAACTAAAAAGTTTCTGCTCAGCTAAAGAAAACATCAGCAAGATGAAAAGGAAACCAACCATATGGGAAAATATATTCGCCAATGACATCTCAGACAAGGGATTGATCTCCAAAATATATAAAGAACTCATATGACTCAACACCAAGAAGACAGACAACCCAATTAAAAAATGGGCAAAGGACCTGAACAAACACTTCTCCAAAGAAGACATACAGAGGGCCCATAGACATATGAAAATATGCTCAACATCACTAGCCATCAGAGAGATGCAAATAAAAACCACAATGAGATACCACCTCACACCAGTCAGAATGGCCATAATCAACAAATCAACAAACAACTTGTGCTGGAGAGGATGTGGAGAAACGGGAACCCTGGTGCATTGCTGGTGGGAATGCAGACTGGTGCAGCCACTATGGAAAACAGTTTGGAATTTCCTCAAAAAACTAAAAATGGAACTGCCTTTTGAACCAGCAATTCCATTACTGGGATTATATCCGAAAAATCCTGAAACACCAATTCAAAAGAAACTATGCACTCCAATGTTCATAGCAGCACTATTTACAATAGCCAAGTGCTGGAAACAACCTAAATGCCCATCTGTAGATGAGTGGATCAAAAAACTGTGGTACATTTACACAATGGAATTCTATGTAGCAGAAAGAAAGAAGGAACTTCTACCATTTGCAACAACATGGATGGAACTAGAGAGAATTATGCTTAGCCAAATAAGCCAGGCAACGAAAGAAAAATACCTTATGCTGTCACCTATTACAGGAAACTAATGAACAACACAAACAAATGAGCAAAATTGAACCAGAGAGCATAAGCCTATGACCGCATTACCTGAGTGATTGTCTGTACACATAAGCCTCACTTAATCCTCTCTGCAGCGCTGCCTCCTGAGACTCAACAGTTTGGCTGAACTAAATGGCTGGGTTGGTGAAGAATGGGGTGGTCTGTGGGCTTCACTTTATAACTTAATTCTCTTTTCTATCCTAATGGCTTGGACAGAAAGGGCCCAGAGGTCTGAGAGGGGGGAAACATAAACTATTTCCCTCAGCCCAAACTAAGTATAATGGGAAAAAGGGTTTTGGACAGCTGAGATGTGCCTAGCACACCTTCCTCCAAAGAAGCCCTTTTTTTTTTTTTTTTTTTTTTTCCTCCTAATGTGGAACATTGAAAAATTAATCCCTGCCTTTTGTCACCTAGTAGTTATGGATTGAATGATGCTTTTTAACCCTTTTTGCCAAATCTGTTGCCCCCAGAACACAACAAGGATGCCAGCCTGCTAAACCAAGCACGCCGTTGTCCGGAGACAGCCAACTGACCTGGAGTCTGCACAATCCTTCCCCATGTGGGAAGGCCACCCTCCCCTCCACACCCCCACTATTATTAGGGATTTCTGGACCCAAGGGTAGGCAGGACGACGACCATGTCCAGCTTGAAGCAGCTAGAGGAGCTTGAGACCTTTGCCCATTGTCCTTTACAAGATTACAAAGGGTCTTAATATCTGAGAGGGAGGGATAGTTATTTTTCATGAACCATGGGTATGGACTTGGGGGGGGATTGCTGGGGGAGGGAGATACTGGGTGGAGGGGAGTAAAGGGGAAAAAATTGGAACTACTGTAACAACATAATCAATAAAATATACTTAAAAAAAAAGAAATCTATTTTCTGTACTTTGGATGTCAGATAAACTATGGGGCAGATTGTTCAACACAGATAAATTAAGTTAGCATATTGGCTTTGATGGTTATTCTGAAAAAGATTCACACTACAGTCAATCTAAATATTAGATATGCTATGCAGGAAGTTATCTGCCCTTTGATTGAGAGAGAGACTGTCTCAGCCCTTTTCTTCCTCTGCATCTACCCACCCCTGTCTCTCTAAAGCTTATTCGTGGGAGATCATGGTGAATAAAATAAATAATGGCTTTAATGGAATTGTTTAATAAGTGTAATAAAAATAAATTCTGTTAATGATTACTGTTAGCAAATACAGAATGGGGCAAAAGTAGGTTTACAGTTATAAGTACACAAAACAGTTTATTCTTGTATTATTATTTATTATTGTATTATTTTCCATATGAACAACTATAACCCTACTTTTCCCCCACCCTGTGTGTATCTGTATGTATGTATATACATATGTATAAGTACAATATAAGGGGGAGAATTCAGACAAGTAAATGTGAGAATTTTTCCCCTATATGTTCATAAAATTCTAAAATTTAACCCAAAAAAGGTAAAAGTTTGAGATCTGGATAATATTTCTTTATTTAGTAGATTTATATTTGGTATGTCTGAAGGTGTCCCAGAGGCTCCTCAGCCTATCTTTGTATTCTTGGATTCTTTTTTTCTTCTTGCTGTTCTGATTGAATATTTTTTCTTCCTTATATTCCAAATCATTGATTTGACTCTCAGCCTTATCTCCTCTACTGTTGGTTCCCTGTAAATTTTTCTCTATTTCACTTAGTGTAACCTTCATTTCTTTCTGGGTCTCTTCTAAAGTGTTGAAGTACCCAGTGAGTCCTTGAGCATCCCAATAACCAGTGTTTTGAACTCTGCACCTGATAGATTGCTTATCTCCATTTTTTAAAATAATTTTTCTGGAGTTCTTTTCTTTCTTTGGAGCATATTTCTTTGTCTCCTCAATTTGCCAGTCTTCATTGTTTGTTTCTGTGTATTAGATAGAGCTGCTTTGATTCCCTGTCTTAGTGGCATGGCCTATTGTAGAAAAGTGCACCCATAAGTTGGATGGGGTGGAGCCTTAGGTAATTGCCAGGGTAGGGCAACCCATGTGAACCAGGTTGAAGGAGTCTAGAATATGGGGTCATTGCTCTGTGGCTCTGTGTGGGGAGGGCTCAGAAAGGGGACAGTGTCGCTGCCTGGCCTCTGGAGTTTTATCCAGGAAGAAGATGTCCCCTGGCACTTGCCATATGCCACTGGTGCCCTTCTAGCTGCTTCCCCCGTGTTGGAGCCCAGAAGGAGTGAGTCTGAGTAAGTCCTAAGTCCACTGTGGTCCCTTTAAGAGGAGACTCCTGGGAATTCCACAGATTCTTCCATCACCCCAACCCCCAGTTTTTTTACCAGCCAGAAGTTATGGGGACTTATCTTCCTGGCACTGGAACCCTTGTCTGGGTGGTCTGGTGTGGGGCTGGGAATCCTCACTCCTGAGGTATCCCTCTCAATTTTTGTCCACCACTCGTGGGTGTGAAACTGCCTGTTCCATGTCTCCATGTTTCCGCACCTCTCCCCATGTCTCTGCTTCTGTGTCTCTGTCCCTCCTACCCATCTGGATGAATGTGACTTCTTTAATTCCTTGGTTATTGAACTTCTATACAGTTTGATTTTATGATGATTTTGGGTGATAGTTGTTTTGTAGTTTAGTTGTAACTTTTGCTGTGGTGTGTGAGGAGGCAAGCTGTGCCTCCATCTTGACCAGAAGTCTATACTTCAAAATTTAAAACAAGGCTTGGATATCTGAAATGTCATTGTTGGTTCTTCATTATTATTAAAAACTATATACATTACTCTATCATTTACTGGCACTTAACAGTGCCAGAAAGAAGTCAGATATCAGCCTGGTTGTTCTTTTGTAGTCTACCATCTCACTTCTTTGAAACATGGAGGAATTTTCTTAATCATTTTAGTTAAGAAATATGGGTGTACTCAGTTTGGAGCTTTTTTGCCAACTAAGACACAGAGGTTTCTTTTAATTTGCTTGTAAAGATGTGTTTCTTTAGCCAAATACAGTATTATTTTTCCTTTTATTATATTTTGTATCCATTTTTACTAAATTCTTTTTCAGTAAAGCTATATATCTAATGCCTTTTTTTCTTTTTTGCCTTTATCATAATCACCTTTTCTCTCCTGTTATCCTTTTGCAATTGAGAATGGCTTCTCTTAATCATTTTCTGTAGTTTTGGTTTTCATTTTATGATTGATTTCTATTGCATCAATTCTACATTTAACTTATTCCAGTGAAGATTTTACTTTCAGCATTGAATTTTGTTTGTTTGTTTCCTTTCCGTAAATCCCATATACTTTCCTCTCTTATTTTTGTCATTTTATACATAATTATCTCCATTTCAAGAGGATAAATTTTATTTTACTCTAATGAAAATACTAAATTGCTTCCTATTTATCTCATCCAAACATTTATTTAAAAAGTCATTTTTGGAGCTCTTCAGACATTATTCCCTTTTCTTTGTTCAGTAGTAATTTGAAGAGCATGCTATATTCTTTTCTTCTCCTTATTCATACCCTAGAAATGATGCTGGCCCACTCTTGTTATTTGTTACTAGTAAAGTAAGATGTTTGTTAATATTAAAGAGGTTGGTCTTGATGTATTTCTTGTGTTGTGATTCCTGTCAGAATCGATGGCTCAAATTTGCACAATGGTTCTTGTTCTTGGTCGATATCAGTCTAGATTTTCCCATCATCCTGAGGCATACACTTCCCTGTTTTCTAAGGGATAACAACCTCAAGCCTCCTTGAAATCTTGAAATACACTGATACCATTGTGAGCCCCCTCCTCTAGTATTAGCTATAAGCTGTCTGTTTATTTTTAATTTATTTTTCTGAAAAAATTTTTTCTGCCAATGGCAGTCTCTCCCTAGATATAGAATGACAGTAGTTGGGGAAATGGGAAGAAAAACACCAAAGATGCTATTTGCCTCACAAAGCAGCAAAGAAGTCATAAGAATTATACATGAATAAGTCACAAGTTCTCTGTTATTTTTGCTCTAAGTTTCTGAAACAAGATACAGATTTGGGGAGGAAGGAATGAGAAATTATATCCTTTATTTTTTTCAGGTATTTTGTTTCATAAAAAAGAAACAAAGACATATCATGTTTCAAATATGGGTCGTCGTCGTCGGCAGCCGTCCGTCTCGAGAGACGATGGTGTAGCTTCTTAAGAGTCTATCTGCACCGCTGAGAATGGCTGTGCAGTCCGACTCGGGAGTGACACGGTATCTGTCTCCTCCCGTGTTGAATCGACATCTTGCGATGACGCTGGAGTGTCCTCTCCAGTGAAGCTGAAGCTACAGAGCCTGGGCAGGGTGATATGGAGGGTCTGCTGTTGCCCATGCAGCAGACACCCCTCTCTTCGCAGCTGAAGGGTCCAAGGGAAAGACGGAATCAATACAGCTTGGCTTCAGGTGCGCCGCAGGAGTTGCCGGTGTTGACTACAACGTCGAACCGCCTTAGGGACTCCGGCTCCGGATTTTCTGTTGGGGTTTACTCCCTTAGCCTTTCCCCTGAAGAGGTATGCCGCAAGGCAGCGGAGGTTTTTTGGAATCAGAGTTTTCCTTCTCTGCAAATATGGGTATACTTCACTTAATCTACATCTATTTATTTATAATAAAAACTAGCTTTTAATAGAATCTTACATTGGGTTTTCTGTTGAATCTTTGTTATCAGCTCTCTTATTCTTCAAGAGGGAAGAAGGAGGGAGAGAGATAGAGAGAGAGGAGGAAAGAAAGAAAATATGGGGCACAAAACAATGTGAATGTACTTAACACAACTAAACCATACACTTAAAAAAAAAATTGGCTACAAAGCACTGCAGCCCAACTTCTAGCTCTGCCAAATTCTATTCCCTCAGTTCCTCATAAATGTTATTGCTGAGTGCACTCCTTAATATATTCCCTGCATAAAAATCTTGTCAAAGATCTGTTTCTCCTGGGAATATGACCGAAGGAAATAGTACGAGGTCTATCCAGAAGGTATCCAGCCACGTAATATGAAAAATAGAAGCATTTATTGAAGAAAATACAAGATACAAGAAACATTGTATATAAGAAAATGACACTTCAGTCCCATTCAAAGTAGGCAGCTTGGGACCTCATACAGTCCTCCCAATTGCCATCAGCTGCTCCGTCATATTTTCCTGAATCTCAACTGTCTGAAATCCCTTTTCTTTCAAAGGTGATTTTAATTTTGGGAAAAGCCAGAAGTCACTGTGAGCCAAATACGGATTTTAGGGGGGCTGAGTCACCTGGGTGATTTGATGTTTCACCATAAAACTCTGCACAAGACGTGATGCATGAGCAGATGTGGTGTCGTGATGAAGCTGCCAATCACCAGTTGCCATAGCTGCGGCCTTCTGAATCATCCCAACAGTTTCCATGGAGGAATGTCCAAGCTTAACAGAAAATCTGATGTAGATTTGTTGTTTTACTTACTCAGTCATTTTAAATGTAATGGTCACATAGTACACATGCTCACTCAATGATGTCTACCACCCCTACTGATTAGTACAGTGAAGTAGTCATTGTTCACACATATGTTTTCCAATCCACTCTCCTTGGCTGCCAGGTTACATTGATGTTGCACAAACTGTTCTCATTGTATTAACAATGGTTGGACTTTTTCTGGACAGACCTCATATAAAGAGAAGAGATAGAGACGAACTATGTGCATTTTTATATCCCTAATGAGCAACACAGTGGCTTAATACCAAAGGTCTTTAATAAAAGCTTGTTGAATGCATAAATGAAAAAACAAAAAAACAGAAGGATATATTTGAGAATATACCATCATAAATATCTCTAAGAATATTATTGAATTGATATTAACTAAACTTGACAATATAGTTAACCTTGAGAAAATTCAGAGAATTAACATTCGTGGAATTAAAAATATTAAACTTAAAGGTATTAAATTTTAAAAGTAGGCCAACATATTAATAATCAATAAATGGAATCAATGTTATTTAAAAATTCAATAAAAGTAGGAAACAGATGATCTAAAAAGAAATGGATAAGTATGTCTTAGCTCAATAAATTAAATGAGAAAATGTGACTGAAAGTTCAGACTTAAGTAAAAAAGAAAGTATAGCAGAATAAGTTTAATCACTCTAAATATCTTTTTTAAAAGGAATAAGGATATGAAGGCCACTTGCCCAGCTTTCTCCAACTGATACTCAAAGTGAATCAAAATATTTGACAAAAAAATGTTGTTATTGATATTGGTAAGAAATACAGAAAATTGAAAATTTAATGAAGTTATCATCCTATCATCTGAAAGCATTTTATAATGGAAAAGTCCATTGTTCCTAATAAAATTGGTTCATAAATAAAAGGTAGTTTCTATACTGCAGTCTGCTAAATTTTATATGGAAGTGATAGGACTTTATACAGAATACCTTTTTCCCTTATTTGAATAGAAAACTATAGCAATGTGTTGTACTTAGAGCAATCAAATCATCAAATATTTAATCCAAAACTGCCTTGAATAATAATAATAAGATGAAGTGATGAATTTTCTTAGGGGTGTTTAAATATATTTAAATTTTAAGTCTTTGAACTAAGGGGGATATTTCTGGAGGCAAGGAGTGTACTGGGCATAGATGGGCAGAGGGAAATAAACTGGGACAACCATAACAGCATGATTAATAAAATATACTAAAAAAAGAAAAACACTTTAAGTCTTATTAACAACAGAAATAAAATAATGTGTAAGATTCAAAACTAGTAGTCACTAAAACTGAAATATGCCAAAGCAATTAATAGTCATTCACAGACATCTTTATCCTATAATTCACTTGTCATAAAAATTATTCAGATAGGTAACATGTTTTTTAATTAGGCAAGTGTTAATTATAAAATAAACTGCCCACTGAAGAGCTACACCATAATATTATTTTTAGTTTTTGAATGATATAACAATGACTTTACACCTAAAAGCTAGTAATCTATACTAACTTTGCTCAAGGACAGACTATTTTCTTTCTTTTTTAATTGAAGTAAAATTGTCATACAATATGTTATTTTCAGGTGTACATCATAGTGATTGGATTTTTATATACATTATAAAATCATCACCACAATAAAGTCTAGCTACCATCTGTCACCATACAAAGGTATTATGACATCATGGACTAATTTCCTATCATGTACATTACATTCCCATGACTTACTTATTTTACAGCTAGAAGTCTGTAGTCTTTAACAACTCGTTTAAAATCTGTAGGCAAGTCTTAAACTACTTGAGGTATCCATGAATAAAAACAGCAAAACGGAGCCAAAGTAGTCAACAGACCTGAAGCAATGCAGGTGTCAAGAGGCTAAGGGGAAAGATAAGTCCCTAACAATGATTTCCATGTAACATGAAAAATTTAATGTAAAATAATTGGTGCTAAGTAAGGCTCATGTTTCAAGGATATCATAGTTAGATTCTAATCTTTTTTTTCCAAATGTGAGATTCCATTTAAATTTGTTAAAGCACTTTGGCCCTGAGCTTTACAAACCAACTGTGATGAAAGGCTAATATTTTTCTACCCACTACATACATACATACATATATATGTGTATGTGTGTGTACATATATACACACATATATATGTAAATATTTGTATAGTATAAGCTTGGTTTTAAATAGAAATTCAATGGCTAATAAAGGCTCATATGAAATCAAAATTAGTGCCTATAACATTATCATATACTATTAGAATATTAGAACTACTAAGGCTAGAATGAGATAACAACATTAGAATTATTTTTGAACCATGTTTTATAATTGAGGACTGGCAAAAGAATAGGCCAACATTTGGGGACAATAATAGAATGCAGATTTGACAGTGGCAGCTGCCACCCAAGCCCCTGATAGACATTGCTATTTGATTATGCCACTTTTAGCCACTATGTAAAGCTGTGACTGCTCAGTCTTTCCCATTACAGCACTCCAGACAGCCACTTCTAATTGATTGGTGTTGACATAAGACCAACCTGCCATGGAGAGAGGAAAAAAAAACTATGACAAGAATAAAAATGCCTATTTGACTCTTATCATGTGTCTATCTTTCAAATTAAACATATGTACATGACAGTATATAATAAACTTGCTTAAGGAAAATGGTATAATGACATAACCAAGCTAATATGAAAGAGCATATAGCTCCAAACCAAATAAGTCATATTCTAGCATCCTGTAATAACATAGAAATGTGATTATGGAACTATAAAGATTAACTTTAAAGAAGTCATGGAGGGTTAAACACATATGGATATGGAAGTCCTATTTAAATAAGTGGAAAAGAGCTAGATTTTTCCTATACAATATGTCATAAAGAAAGAGAAAAGAAGCAAAAAATAAAAGAACCTCAGGAAGATTTTTAGTAAACTGGGATGAAAGGGTAAAATGAAGTTTATGGTCAGGTTCTAAAAATCACCTTGTTGCCTAAATCTTTTCAGGCCTAACCCCTATAATGAATGAATTATACCCATTCTTTGAAAACATTTTCTCACTAGCATAATGAGCTTTAATACAGCTTTTTAAAACTATGAAATGTGAAAGATGAATGTAGCTTGATAATTTATTTTATAAGAATTTTTCTTAAAGTTATTCAGATTTTTTTCAAATATATGTTTAAGAACTTAAATAAGACATTCTAAATAGATTATATATACTGCATACTATACATAATATACAATAATATATAATACTATATATATATATACTGTATACTCGTCGTCGTCAGCAGCCGTCCATCTCGAGAGACGATGGTGTAGCTTCTTAAGAGTCTATCTGCACCGCCGAGAATGGCTGTGCAGTCCGACTCGGGAGTGACACGGTATCTGTCTCCTCCCGTGTTGAATCGACATCTTGCGATGACGCTGGAGTGTCCTCTCCAGTGAAGCTGAAGCTACAGAGCCTGGGCAGGGTGATATGGAGGGTCTGCTGTTGCCCATGCAGCAGACCCCCCCTCTCTTCGCAGCTGAAGGGTCCAAGGGAAAGACGGAGTCAATACAGCTTGGCTTCAGGTGCGCCGCAGGAGTTGCCGGTGTTGACTACAACGTCAAACCGCCTTAGGGACTCCGGCTCCGGATTTTCTGTCGGGGTTTACTCCCTTAGCCTTTCCCCTGAAGAGGTATGCCGCAAGGCAGCGGAGGTTTTTTGGAGTCAGAGTTTTCCTTCTCTGATACTGTATACTATATGTAATATAATTATATACTATACAATATATACAAATTATGTATATGTGTCTGCACACACATTCACAAACCACGTTCATACACAGGAAGACTCAAAATTGTTAAGTTGTAAATTATCCCCACATGAACCTATCTGTAGATTCAACACAATACCATCCAAAAATACAGTTGTTGTTTTTTTTTAAGAAACTGACAGATGGATTCTAAAATATATATGGGAATACAAAGGATCTAGAAGAGATGGAACAATTCTTAAAAAATTGATTGCAAAAATTACTGTATATCTTCAGTAATCTGTACTGCTTGGGATTGGCAAAAGGCTAAATAGGGAGTTCAGTGGTATCAAACAAAGAGTTGAAAAATAGACCCATATATACGTGGCCATTTGATTTTCAAAAGAGGTACCAAAGCTATTCAGTAGGGTAAATGATAGCCTTTTCAACAAATGATGCTGGAATTACTTGTTATCCTACTAGGAAAAAAGGAAATATTACCTTAAATTTTACCATATACAAAAATTAACTCAGCAAGTTACAGAACTAAATTTATAAGTTCAAATAATACAAATTCCCAAGGAAAACAGAAATATCTTTGCCACCGTGGGGTAGGCAAAGATTTCTAAGACAGGTAATAAAAAGTACAAATTAAAAACACAAAAGAGGATACACTGGATATCAAATTTACAACATTGCTCATTGAAAGACACTATTAAGAAAATAAAAAGGGCAAATCACATATAACAGAAAATATTCTCAGTACATTTTCTGCCAAAGAATATGTAGCCAGAATAATAAACTCTTGTAATTCAATAATAAAAGAAATAAACCCCAATCAAACATAAGCTATTAAATCTGACTTTCACAAATGAAGACACAAATGACAAATAGGCACATGAAATTCTGCAGAGAAATGCAAATTAAACTGCAAATGAGATTTCACTACATACCCATTAGAATGGTTACAATTAAAAAGACTCAAATAGTCCATGTAAATTTTTACCTCAGTTGGGCAGCAATATAACAAAACAAACTTCTTAGGCTAACTCAATGCACACAAAATCTAATGCAGTTCTTTGTGGCTTAAATTAGTGTGTGGTTGTTTTCCAGATTCTACTAAAAGTTCAGACAATAATGCAAAATGACAGATACAATGCTGGGGAAAAAAGTTAAACAAATCTGTATAAGCCATAAAAAGTAAGATTCTATTCAAATTAAACTTTCTTGGTCTTTATTACAAAGGCATAGTTCAAAGTAAAACCAACTCAGCTCATTGTACACGACTCACTTTACTCCTTTGGTATTACTTAGAAGTCAGAAGATTCTCTTTCAGCCAAACAGGTAGCATCTTCCTCACACCCACTTTACTCCAATATGATAATGCCATTTTTGTAACTCCTTTTATTTTTTTAATGATAACAGTCTTGGTAATATATTTTTGGTTTCAGACTTCTCTTAGGGGATTTCATATTTTTTCAATACTTCTAGGCTACCCAGAGAGCAGTTTATAACAAATAAGATGCATGTGAAAAATTAACTAAACCACAAAATATCATCCTACTATTATCAACTAATTATTACTTGGGTCACCTACTTGCTGAGCTGTAACTGACTCTGCAGAAAGAACTCTGATATTTTTCTGAACCTGCTTAAAATAAAATAATAAATATTTCTTTTGGAGGTTACCAAAACAATTTTTTAATACTGTGTGCAAAAAGCTTATCTTCTCACTTTTTATGTTAATATAATAAAATCCAGCCCCGAATGTTCCCTTAACTTTTCTCTTTAATGTCCATCCAATATTCCCTCACCTAAAAAAGTCATCTATTTATTACTAGCAAAAATTTAAAAAAAAAGAAATCAAATTGATGCTCACAATATCACCTTTCAGGCAGGTACTGTTTTTTAATCTTTGTAACTTTCCTAGAAACTAAAATACTTTTGAATAGCATTAAAATTATATGACACAGTTTTTTCATTTATTAAATTCTTTTAAAAACTATATGGCCCTTGGGAATATGTTAATTAAATACTTAGCAACCTTCAGGAGTCGAGTGCACATTGTTAACAGTAACAGTGTGAAGCATAGCTATTTCTAGGAGATATCAGGAAAGAAGATTAGAAAATCACTGTGAGAAAAGGGACTGAACAGTGAATTGGGATGTGATGGAAGAAAACTGAATTTATTGATCATAATAAGTATATCTTCTTCATCTGCTTAACATGAAAATGTCCAGAGTTTTAGAAATTATTTTATGATAACTTTGGACTCGTATGAGTTTCAAAAACAGTACAGATAACACCCCAAGATCCTTCACTCAGCTTCTCCTTGGGTTAACATTATACTTAACCACAGAATATTTATTTATCAAAGCTAAGAAATTAACTTTGGTATAATACTTTTAACTAATATACTGAACTTATTCAGATTTCATAACCTTTTCCTCTAATGTCTCTTTTTTTTTTTTTTTTTATGTTCCAGGATCTAATTCAGGATTCCACATAGCATTTAGTCCTCAGGTTCCTCCTACCTGTGATTTCCTCAAGTAGGAAATCACATTTTTCAAGTGTATTATTCAGTTATATTTTACAATGTCCTTCAATTTAGAGTGAGGTTTCCTCAGGACTACACTCATATTTTCAATTTCTGGGGTAATGCCCCAGAGGGGATGTGTCCTTCTCAGCATATCACATCAGGGAGCCCAGGAAGTCTGTGTATTAATACTACATGTATAACCTTGATCCCTTGGATAAAGTAGTGTTGGCCAGGACTCCGCCCTCTATAGTTACTATTTTCCCTATTTTGTTACAAAATAAAATTTTAGGGAGGAGACACTGGGAAACTATGTAAATATGTCATGTCTGTTCTTTTTACACTTGCTAGTGCAGTATGCATCCGTGAATCTTTTCTGTGCCGATCACGTGTTCCTCAGATGCTGGGGAAATGAATGCGAATGAGAGAGATTTATTGGGAAGACTATCTTTTCAAGAAGGAGAGATTTTTTTTTGGTCCCTTTTAAAGTATGCTGTGAAGGAAAGTGCTCACTGTAAGATTGTTTAATACCGGCCTTGCCTTGGTCAAATTCAACCCTACTTTAGGCAAATTGCAAAATTTTATAACTTCAAATGCCCTTTGTCAGAAGACTGGGTATTTAGCTTTTGCAGCAGAACTTAAGACAATTTTTTTTAGAATGACAGGCCTATGCAGAATTCATTTACTAAAGTTTCCAAGGACCAACATCAATAAGCCTTCTTTTCTCCTCATCACTTATTATTTGAAAAATGTAATGAGATCCTTGAATAGAAGGGACACTAAAATTTATTCAACACCTTCCTTGTGCTGCATTGATTTAATCATCAGAATAATTTTATAAAGAATATACTATTATTCTCATTCAGGTGAGGTGAAACTAAGACTTAAGGTATGGGATAACCTTTTCTAATATCACAGAGCAAAGAATGGAGCTCAATGTAAAACCCAGGTGTGTCTTTTTCCCAAAGCCTGAGCTTTTCAACAGCACATATATCTTCTAAAGAAGAAATCTAAACAGGAACAAAAATAGTAAAAAAAATGACAAGTATAAACTTAAAAAAAACACATACCGTGTAGGAAAACAAAGTCTGTTCAGATGCATACCTGAAAGTACATTGTGCTCTCTAAATAAAACTGTGAAAATAAATCATGCTTGTTTGAGGCACCAGTACAATAGACAATGAAGAAAAAATAGAATGCAAAGTGCAAAAACACTCTGGCTCCTGAATTCATTATATTCACGATAACAGTTCTCCCAAATGCCAAGAAAACTATTCTTGCTGTGCACATACAACATTTATGCCAAAACAGCAGGAGCCCATCAATGCCAGAACAGTAGCAATGGCAGCCTTTGAAGAGACTGCACCCTTCCAGGCTGAGAGTGGAGCTGAGCTACCAGGAAAGGAACATGCTTCAGAGAAGGAAGAAAGCTAGCCTGAGGACAAAATCCAAGCAAAAAATCTGCCAGAAGAATAAGAATCCTACACAATCTAAGCCATCAGGAACTGGCACCTTTGATACAAATGGCACAGGATGGGCAATAAATCATAGTTTTCTGTTCTTTCACATTGACTTACAAGAAAAGATGTAAGAGTTGCGAGAAAATGATCAATTAGTACTTATTTTTCAAATTAGAACTTGTAAGCCAGGAGGGAGTTTCAATATATCAGACACATGGTATAAAATCAGATACAAAATGACTGCTACAGAGGAAAATATTAATTGAGATTATAAAATTAATTTCACTTTTTTTTTTTGGTTTAATAGCCTGTTTGAAAATTTTGGTTGTTTGTATACTTCATGTGGAAAAGTGCTTTCCATTTTATTTGCACAATGTGTACCTTAATAAATTTTGGACCTAGAAAATATAAAATAAAGTACCTAGTAAAAATGAGAGTAATATATGCATTAGTATTTTAGCTCTTTATTCATGAGCACCATCAATTGCTTAGTAATTAACTATACATTATCTTTATGACAACTCTTTTTTGAATACCATTCAATTCTTTTCTACATTTAGGTTACACATTTAACTGAATTAAACACATAGAACACTAAAAGAGATTGATTGAAAAGGTTGCAATTTACCATAGCATTCCTAGCCCTAAATAAGATCTTAATCCTGGAGACTGAAAGATAAAATTGTGAGAACTGTACATGTAAATATATAAAGCCAAAGGCTTCTAGGGTGGGGAAGAGGAGAGAAGAGAAATGAAATTCATACTTTCTGTCCTTTGCATTGCCCTCTCCTTTTAAATTCTTAATTTAATATCAATGCTCAATAAACTTTTTTTATCCAACTGGCAAGTATATATTGAAGTGCCAATGAAAGAGAAATGCTGAAGACAGTTAATGGGTATTCAAGAGCAGCCAAACTGCCGTCAGTCCAATTCTCTTTTAGTTAAGACCTTGTTAATTTGCATTTAATAATTATCAGTAATAATAGAAGTTCAGATGGATAGTAGGAAATTCCTAGAGAACAGCTAAGAATAAATATCTGCTAGCCTTTTCAAGCTATTCTGCCAAATAAAGGATCTTTCTCTAAAATATATTGATTTAGAAGGGATTCCAGAATAAAATACTTTACAAAATAATGTTTATGCTAAGTAACTTTTAGAAAACCAGTTAATATCATGATCAAGGTATTTAATATTAAAAGACTATAAATATAATTATAAAACATGTTTCTAATATATATGTATAAACCATAGACACAGACAACGGTGTGGTGATGGCCAGAGGGAAGTGGGGGCGGGGGTGGGCGAAAGGTGGGCAAAGAGGAGAATAATGGGGACATTTGTAAACAATAAAAATAAAGAAAAAAATCATATTAAGAGGACATATAATTGTATAAAAGGTAAAATCCCAAGACTCTTGGTATTTACTCCAGTTGTGTACTTTTTTCAAGAATAAAATATATGATAGAAGCCTAGGCTTCATGAATAGAATGAACTGTGATTATAGTATCAATGAAAATATCAATTATATCAGAATCAATTATCTGTTAGAATAGTAGTAACAAAAATCAAATAATCAAATTTAATGTCTAAAATTTGAGAGTTTGGTTTTATTAATAAATTTCACCACAATATTTTGTGATAGACACACAATTCCTGTTGTAAAGTGAAGAGACTATGAAATTAAAATTATCAGGATTTTATTTTCAGGATGACTAAACTTAGGAATGGTAGGGAAAGCCAGTAAGGCTCATTTTAAATACCCTAAATGGCATCAGTGCTTAAGCTATGATTCAATCCCAGAAATTCCTAGTGTCAGTTTTCACAAAGTCTGAACAGTTGGTTTTCAATTAAATCATGGTCATTATAAAACTTGAACCTGCAGTCGACAGACCTTTTATTATTGAATGTGCAAAATAAATTAGCCGTCTGTTAAAATTATCTTTCTACCTTTTAATGAAAAAAATTTATTAGTTGGTAGGAATTCCCCATTTTCAGGAATAAAGGACACAAGAAACTTCCATTGTTCAAGCTGACCGGCTGCCAACTAGAAACCTCATCAGTCACTGAATTGCCCTTGAGCAGCACAGTTTTATGATATTTCTAAAGAGTCTGTTTGCACCTGAAAATGTTCTTCCACTTAAGAAACGCATTCTGGAAGTAGACACATTTTCTCTCTGTTCTATTCACAGGCAAAACAAAAAGGTATTTTTCTTTATTGCCTTTCTTTGTTTTCCACACGCACATTCAATAAACTGTACTGTCAAGAGAAAGAGCAAAGGGTTCAATTCAATAAAAAATTGCAGTGATTATGCTATGCAATTTTGCTCCTGCTACTTTATCACAATTTGCCATTCAAGTGGACACTGCTATGCTCCCAGCTTTGGGCGGTGGGGGGTTGGGGAGTGGGGTCCATCAAGTGGGCTGCAAGGTCATTTTATCCCAGAAAGACACACGTCTAATTGGAGAGTGTACCTATGTCTGAATGCCAGCAGTCCTTGCATCATAAAACAAAGTCGTGACTTCATGCAACACAAAGCAACCAGAAGGATCATTATCAAACACTTATTTGCCGAAATAATCTGAGGGCCCAAGTTAGTCTCCGAGTTACATAAGAAGCCGTTCGCAGCTCATTCGGGCCCCACAGGTACAACTTAACTAGTTACTGCTGTTTACTATGGCTCCACCTCAAGGCCATTCTAATAGGTATGAAACACTAAGAAGGAGCTCAGGATTGGAGGGATGATTCAGCTGGCTTGTTGTGCCCATAAAATTGAAAGGGAGAAAAGTAAAGCGTCTCTACCCTCCAGGATGACCCAGGTCTCCTTTCAATTAGGCTATTTTCCTGGAAACTACCCGACTTGAGAATTGATTCAGTAGCAACATAGTAAAGATTTCCACAAACATCTTTATGGCTGTGCTATAATTTGCAGCATGCTTGCAGCTGTCAGGGGTCCCTAAAATAGTTACATTCTTTTTATTTGTACTGTTACCAAAATCTGGTGTGCATTTTACACTTACAGCGCATCTCAATTCAGACTAGTCATATCTCATGCAGCTCGTTGCTACTATGTGGGAGAGCAGAAGTCTAGAATCTTACAGGTAAAGCTAGACATGTAAAAATGTATTATAAATATGCCAAGATCTCTAAGATGCTCTTGGAACTCAAAACGTAGAAAGTATCCATCTGGAAAATCAGGCACAGTTCATGAGGACAGCTGCTTAGTATCTATCCAGCCATGGTTTTAACAGCAAAGAATGTAAAATATTGCATATATGGGGAGCTAAAAATATATAAATAAAAACTTGAGGTGGAAAAGCAGAGTGTATATGAGGAAGACTATATATTTTAGTGTGCCTGGAAGTGATGTTAAGAGACAGGTGTGTGGAAGCTAGCTTGAAGGCTTTTATTCCTCAATAAGAAACATTATTGATAAATGGAACAGCAGTGATGGAGTCTGGAAAGAAAAGTGAGAAAAAAAACAAAGAAGACATGACACATACAGAACTAGTAGGTCTTTGGAGGGTAAGAAAAGATTTACTACCAAGAGATTCTGATATTTTGAACCTATAAAAGCAGGAAACTAAGATCATCAAACAGATTGGAAATGGCAAGAAAGGAAAATTGATGAAATAGGCCACTTTTGGCAATTTGACTATACTATTATATGTCATTGTGCAAAGAGTATTAATGGTAATAAATAAAATTTCTCATTTTTGCATATATTCAGAATTCCATGGTTTTTAAAAACATCAGAACTCACATAATACACTTCTCATTCTAATAAAATAATCCATAAGGCAGTATGTGATCCACACAAACCAATCAACAAAGTGACTATTTCAGGATCTAAGCTTCAGCTAATTAACCATATAAGTGAATATGTCACAAATAAGTAGGCATTTATATGACAACTATAAGGAAATCTTCTCTAGCACTCTTTGTGTGGTATTTATTGAGTGTGACTTTTTAATGAAATTCTCGGAAGTCATTTTTCATCCCCTAGGTCTCAGTAAATACCCTGAGAAATTGTACATAATCCACTTTAACATCATTTTGTCTTTAACATTGTCTATCTTGTACCTCATGAGAGTAACAAAGAAAAACAATATGACCATTTTAGAAAGAAGAATATATTCAGTTTTTAAAGTACTTTTGGTTTTATTTTTTAATTATTGAAATTATAATATTTAAAAGATCTAGATTTTAAATAATTCAGTTTCTGATAATATTTGTAGGATTCAACCGGAAAATAATAAATCTTCAAAGTGAACTTGTTAAAATTTTGTTTGCCACTTGGTCATGAATATTCTATATGCATCAACTTTATCGGTTGACCAACTAATAAGTACTTGTTCAAATAAAAATATCCAGGCTATTTTCATCTTTACATGGGACACTTAATAAGTGCCTTTCAGAACATGAAAGAACACTACATGCCTTTCCTCTGTCCAGTTTATGTATAGGATAGATGCCATTGTTTCGCATTTCTCATTGTTATTATTTTAATTACCCAGGTCTTGTCCATAGAAACCTGTATATCCAGCAAATCAAACACACACCAAAATATTATACACTGATGCCTTTAGAGAAAAAACTTTTTGAAACTTACAAATCGACCAGCTGTTCAAATAAATAATGTATGCTGCAGCTGGCTGTTACATGGGCCTAAGTGTCCAATAGTGGCAGATGTCCTCGTTCTATAAATGTGCTCATAGAGGAAGGTCCTAAATTGACATTGAAACAAATTGTGATGCAAGCCTACAAGTGAGCATCTTATTAGAGGAATAATAGGTTGAATATATTTTCTAAAAATTTCTGTAGATTTAGAGTAAAATACTTTTTAGCTAAAAGATATGAAAATACCCTATAGTCTCCAAAAGAATGAACATATTTCTTGTTGGTTTGCTTTAGATAAGCTCTTAGTTCCCTAAACTTGCAAGTAAGTATGTTTTCTTTAATTTAGAAGTGTATTTAGGATCTAGAGAAACAGCAATTCAGACAATTGATATGGATATGTCTAAAATGACACTTATTTCGTGATTTAATGAGGACCTGTCCGAACCTAGAATTGTTGGTAAAGTAAATTCAAGGGTGAAAAATTTTAAACCAAATATTTAATGACAACATTAAAATATAACATAAACCCTGCTTCAAGAATGTCCACTTAATGGGGAAAGAGATATGAATCAATAATATTTTAATTCCAATAAGTGAAGGGTGCACACAAAATAAAAAAAGATGAATATAGGAGTCCCCCCCTTATCTACAATTTGCTTTCTGGGGTTTCAGTTATCCATAGTCAACAAAGGTCTGAAAATATAAATAAATGGAAAATTACAGAAATAAAAATTCTTACGTTTTAAACTGTATGCTCTTCTGAGTAGCACGATGAAATCTTCAGCTGTCCCACTCTGTCCCCCCCAGTCAAGAATCAGCCCATTGTCCAGCATATCCACTCCATATACACTACCTGCCAGTCACTTAGTAGCCATCTAGGTTATCAGATTGATTGCTGCGGTATCTCAGTGCTTGTGCTCAAGAAACCCTTCAAATATCTACAGCTCCGGAGTCCAAACCGGTTCTGAACCTAGTTCTGCGTTCTCCCGCTCCTTCTTTCCTTCAACATGACAGATGCTGCTGCGTCCTTTGCCAAGGATTTCCTGGCAGGTGGAGTGGCGGCGGCCATCTCCAAGACAGTGGTAGCGCCCATCGAGCGGGTCAAGCTGCTGCTGCAGGTACAGCATGCCAGCAAGCAAATCACCGCAGATAAGCAATACGAGGGCATTACAGACTGCGTGGTTCGTATTTCCAGGGAGCAGGGAGTCCTGTCCTTCTGGTGCGCTAACCTGGCCAATGTCAGCAGATACTTCCCCACCCAGGCTCTCAACTTTGCCTTCAAAGATAAATACAAGCAGATCTTCCTGGGTGATGTGGACAAGGGAACCCAGTTTTGGCAGTACTTTGCAGGAAATCTGGTATCGGGTGGTGCCACTGGGGCCACCTCTTTGTGTTTTGTATATCTTCTTGATTTTGCCTGTACCCATCTAGCAGCTGATGTGGGCAAAGCTGAAGCTGAAAGGGAATTCAAAGGCCTCGGCGACTGCCTGGTTAAGATCTACAAATCTGATGGGATTAAGGGCCTGTACCAAGGCTCTAATGTGTCTGTGCAGGGTATTATCATCTACTGAGCTGCCTACTTTGGTATCTATGACACTGCAAAGGGAATGCTTCCAGATGCCAAGAATACTCACATCTTCGTCAGCTGGATGATTGCATAGTCCATCACAGCGGTGGCTTGGTTGACTTCCTATCCATTTGATATTGTTCGTTGCCACACGATGATGCAGTCAGGGCACAAAGGAAATGATATCATGTACACAGGCACACTCGACTGCTGGAGGAAAATTGCTCGTGATGAAGGAGGCAAAGCCTTTCTCAAGGGTGCATGGTCCAATGTTCTCAGAAGCATGGGTGGTGCTTTTTTGCTTATCTTGTATGACAAAATCAAGAAGTTCACATAAATTATTTCGTAGTTTTCCCCCCTCCCCCCTGAACAGGCATGTTGTATTATGTAACATATCTTGAGCATTCTTGACAGACTGTTGGTGTCTATTTATCAGTGGCAACTTTTTACTGGTTGAAAATGGGGAGCAATAATATTCATCTGACCAGTTTTCTCTTGAAGCCATTTCCATGGTGATGGTGGGACTCAATTATATTTTTTATTTCAGTCACTCCTGATAAATGACAAATTTGAAGAAATAAAAAATATCTGAAATAAAAAAAAAGAAACCCTTCAAATAGCCCAATGCTACATCGCAATGCCTATGTCATTCACTGCACTTCATTACATCAGGTAGGCATTGTGTCATCTCACATCATCACAAGAAGGGTGGTGAGAATAGTACAGTAAGATGTTTGAGACAGAGACCACATTCACATAACTTATTACAGTATATTAATTGTTATATTTTATTTTAGTTCTTATTGTCCATCTCTCACTGTGTTTAATTTATAAATTAAACTTTATCATAGATATGCATGTATGTGTGAATGTATGCATGCATGTATAGAAAAAAAAGAGTATATATAGGATTCGGTAGTATCCTTGATTTGAGACATCCATTGGGGATCTTGGAACATCTCTGTGAATAAGAGGGGACTACTGTAAGGCTATCATGTGCAAAAAGGAAGGTTAGAGAAGTCCTCATAAAGGAGATGGTTATCAAATTGGTTTGAATTTTGATATATTTCCTCAGTAAGCACCCTAATGGTAAGGGGAAGTATTCTAGGCAGAAGGTCAGGTATAGTAGAGGTCAAATAGTAAATTGGTTTTTAATGACTGAAATACAAATTAGAAAGTGGAAGCAGTAGTCTGGGGAAGAAGACAGGGGAGGTCATAAATAACCTTGTATATTATGCTAAGGAGTTTAGACTTCACCTGGTTAAGCAATGGAAATATACTTAAACTTTTGAGATGTGGAAGGACATATATTGAAAATTTTACATTAGAAAGGTAAAATTCCTCCTTTTCACTGTACTGAGAATAAAAGAAAGCATGAATACACTGGAGGTATAGATGAGAAAACACCTGAGTCATCTATGGGAGAAAAGATGAAGAGCTGAACTACCACAATGAGGATTGAGGCCATTTCCTTAGTCAAAACCAATCTATGCCTCCTCATTGACCTCCTCAAGAGTCAAACTCCTGGTTTGAGCATGAAGTTTCCCATACATTTGAACCAATCTGCTCTTTTAACTTGTTACCTATTCCCACCTATATTCCCATAACAACCATGGCAGTACCCTGGATCATTATTCCAAAGTAAGATCTGGTCTTGCCCATATGTCTCTCCCCTCAACTGTCATTCATCTTCGCTAGCAAAATGACAGCTCTCCTTGATGCCTTTCAGAGCACTTCAGCTTTATTTCTGTAATTCCTAGGACAATAGCTTCTACATACAATCTCAATAAATGTTTGGTTAATTTAATTTACTTCCTTGCCTCATCACCTGAAGACACAACCTCAGATAGTTCACTTGTTTATCCAAGATAAAACAGCTACTACATGGCAAAGTCAGGAGTATAACTTAATCCAACAATAAACTCTCTGATTACTTCTTTCTTGACCATATTATGAGACTCTTTTTTGTAACAGTCAAATTGTCTCTACCCAGATGTTCCTCCAGCATTATGAGCTCAACAGTCATGTCCAAATTAATTGACTTCTCAACTATTTCCTGCCTTCCATGCTTTTTCCAGTATCTGTTAATTCAATCACCAATGCAACCATCTATACGTAAAGCCTCAGTCAGCTTGAATTCACTTACTACCATCTATGACTTCAATTACTCCCCAAGTTTTGTCAATTTTACCTTCATGGTGACTCTTTCTTCCATTTTTACTCTTTGTCAGACTTTCAAAATAATATCCTAACCATTTTTCCTACTGCCATTAAATCCCTCTTCATCCAATGTATTCTATATACCAAGACAAACTAATCTTCGTAAAGTACAATGCTGACTATGCCAATACAATGGTAGTTTCAATGCCATTAAGTACTATTTTGAAAAGTGTTTAGCTAATACAATAGGCCAATAAAATTAAATATTTGAAAATATATATTGAAAAAGAAACTACCTTCTTTGGGAATACTATTATTAAAACAAAATATCTTATTCTTAATAGTAAGGACTTTCAAAATTATAAAATACCTGAAAACTATAATATAAAAATTTCCTTATACTGAAATTTAATAAAACTTAACTATTTAAAATTGTACAATAATGTTGGAAAATCACGTCAGGAGAATAAAAAAGGCTTATGTGAAGACAAATTTCATTTTCTTTTTTTTTTAATGTCTTTTATTGATTATGTTACATTTGTCCCAACTTCCCTTCCCTCTGCTCCCCTCCACCCGGTGGCCCCCCTCCCTCCAGTTGTCCCCCCCTTTTAGACCATGTCCATTAGTTGTGCATATAGTTCTTCTCAACCTCTCTCTATCTATTCCATTCCCTCCTACCATGCTCCTTAATTCCTATATCATCTCCCTCCCTCTCCCCCTTACCCCTCCCTGCTGACTTCCCCCCAATATGTTCCCCATACCTATAGTTCTTTTTCCACTCTCATTGCCTATTTAGTTTGCCTTTGTTTCAATTCCCTAGCTTCTGTTGTTTCTTGTGATGCAGTTTTCATTTTAGTGTTCATAGTTTTGATCCTCCTTTTTCTAAACCAGTCCCTTTAACATCTCATATAACAGTGGTTTGGATCTAATGAACTCTTTCAGTTTTGTTCTGTCCTGGAAACACTTTCTCTGCCCTTCTATTCTGAATGACAATTTCGCTGGATAGAGTATTTGTGGTTGTAGGTTTTGGATTTTCATTACTTTGAATGTTTCTTGCCAGTCCCTTCTTGCCTGCAGGGTCTCCCTTGAGAAGTCAGCTGATAGTCTAATTGGGACCCCTTTGTACATGATTCTTTTCTTCTCTCTTGCCGCTTTTAAGATTCTCTCTTTATCTTTAACTTTTGACATTTTGATTATAATGTGTCTTGGAGTGGTTCTCCCTGGGTCCAGTTTTTTTGGAACTCTCTGTGCTTCCTGGACCTGTAAGTCTATTTCCTTCCCCAAGTTTGGGAAGTTCTGCTTTATTATATTTTCACTTCGTCGGCAGCCGTCCGTCTCGAGAACGATGGTGTAGCTTCTTAAGAGTCTATCTGCACCGCCGAGAATGGCTGTGCAGTCCGACTCGGGAGTGACATCGTATCTGTCTCCTCCCGTGTCGAATCGACATCTTGCGATGACGCTGAAGCTACAGAGCCTGGGCAGGGTGATATGGAGGGTCTGCTGTTGCCCATGCAGCAGACCCAAATATTTTCACTTAATTTTTCAATTTCTAGTTCATCTTCTTCGCCTTCTGGCAAACCAATAATTCTTATGTTGAGCCTTTTATAGCTGTCCCAGAGGTTTCTGATCCTCTCATCCTTGCTTCCTGTTTTTTCTCTCTGCACTGGTTGACTGTTTGTTCCTTCTCTATGTTCTGTTTTGTTGATATGAACTCTGGATTTTTTTTCGTCACCATCTGTCTCGTATGTGGTTTTGTTACTTTCAGTATGAGTGTTTTTCGATTCTTTCTCATCTTTTTCCAGATCTTTTGTTAATTCTGTAAGTCACCTGATAACAATGGCCCTGAACTGAGCCTCTGACAGGTTTCTTATTTGTTCATCTGTCAGATTCTTCATCTGTTGCCTGGTGAGCTGCGCCACCGGGATTTCTATAGTTGTCTGCCTCATTTTGACAGATGCGTTTTGTTTTCTTGGGCCGGCTAAAGGGGGCAGTGCCTGTATACTCGTCACGACCCAGCGACCGGTGGCAATCCGCAACCTTTTTCGCCGCGCTGTGGCCCTTTGTCGTCACAACCCAGCGACCCGCGCCATTCCACAACCTTTCTCGCTGCGCTGTGGTGCTTTGTCGTCACAACCCAGCGACCGGCGCCTGTCCGCAACCTATTTCGCAGCCCTGTGGGGCTTTGTGTGGGGGCGGGGGTCCAAGATGGATTCACACAGTTATTCCGCGAGGAGACCGGGATCCGTCCTCCCGCCCTCTGGGCCTCACTGTTCAAGGCGATGTGGTGGCTGCTTTCCTCAGCGTTGGGGTCGCGAGCTGCCGGGGTTCGACTGCAGCTGGGATTGTTCTCCCTGCCGCTGGGATTGTTCTCCCTGCCGCTGTCGCTGGTGCGACCGCAAACAGCACCGCCCCCTTTCGCTCCCCCTACCTGCCCAAAGGGCGCCGCTGGTTTATAACTTCATACGTTGGGCTTCCATGTAGTTTTATTTTCTGGAATTTCTAGTTATCTTTTATTTTGAAGTTGTAGTCCTCTCTAGTTGTAGAGGGAGACCGAGCGTGTCAGTCTAAGCCTCCATCTTGGCCGGAAGTCCTCATTTTCTTTAAAGGATTATAATGTCATGTGATTAGAAGTTAAGATATGATGCCATTTGAATGTTAACCATTATTACCTTTTTATTGCTTTTGTTTTGAAAACCAGAAAATAATTTTTAAATGAATACAGGAGAATATATGTAAAAAAAAAAAAAAAAAAAAAAACCCTGAAAAATGTAAAAAAAAAAAAAACAAAAAACCGTGTAAAGGAAACTTGGCCTACCACTGTAGTAATTTACCATTGCTGTTACAAATCACCACAAAAACAGGTGCTTAAAACAACACCCGTTTGTTATCATACAGTTCTTTTGGTCGGAAGTTCAGCACTGCTTCGGTGGGCTCTCAGTTCAGAATATAACAAGACAAAAATCACAGGGTCAGCTGGCTGCATTCTCATGTGGAGCTTGGGAGCTTTTAGATCATGGCACAGGAAATAAGATTTATGCATATTGCTACTTCTAACTGAGAATCACTGCACCCTGTCTCTTTTAATAAGGCTAGAGATATGGAACTGAACATGTATCCCAGGCAGAAGTAAACCCTAGCCTGGAGAAGCCAGGCCTCTGAATGACGGAAAAGCAGGCACACAAACATCAGTCACACCAATACTTTCTTTATATGTTTCACATCCTTATTTTAACCCAATATATATATCAATAATATATTAATTTTAACCCTTATGTCATCTTGTTCAGTGCAAAAATATTAAAATATCTCCCCCTTTGGGACTGTTCATAGAGAATGAGACAGCCACCTCAGCAGTCTCACCCATTTTGAAGATAACATTGGCTTTAGAATACATTATCCTAAACATATAATTTTCTTCATTACAATTTCTTTTCACGTAGTCCAGTGCATTTCCTGAAAAAATGTACTATTTGTCTAACCATCTTTAAGGCAGCACCAACATTTTCCTCTAAAAAATGAGAATATGTATTTCTTTCCAAATGCATCTTAAAATAAATGCAGTTGTGCTGAGACAATATTAACAACCAATTATAAAATTTGGTGCTGGTGGACAGTGACATTTTGAAAGCAACTTTAATACTATGATTTAGATTTGAAGAACTATCATTATGTTTAAGACCTAGAGAAAAATTTACAAAGGCTGTTAAAATAAGGATGGGTACTTATTACAGCTATATATCTAAAAGACAAATAATCAATTGACAAATTATCTTCTGTAAATTATGATATGTAATAATTCTGTTTATTAAAAAATTAATAGAGGATGTTATCTCTAATCATGTTCAATGAAGAATTGGTTCTTTTGGCCCAAATGATCAAATTATCTCAAAAGCAACTATTAGTATATGGAAATTCCTATGTAAATCTGACTGAAAGAGAATTTATCCAACCCATAACACATTTATGCTGCAGCATATTTCAATCTAATTCTTTCCTTCTTCTAATACACACCCTTGGAATTAAAATGAGAAGCTTTTGCACTTTAATGAATGCACAAATGGAGTATCAATATTTACTCAACAATATTGTTTAAATTTCTCACTGTAAAAAGAAAATGGCCAAACTCATTTGCATTGGTAATTACTCAGTATAGACTCAATTAGCTGACCCAGTGCTTTTATATCCTTACTGAACTTAAAGTTGGATAACTCCATGTCTCTGCATATATTTTTTTTCTAATGCTCTGACAAGAAATCATATATTAAATTTGCCAGAAAGAATAATTAGGCAGCTGAAAGCAGAAATTCTTAATGAGAACAAAAAGAGTGATTTCAGGGGTTAATTTCCAAAATATATAAAGAACTTATACAAATCAACACCAGGAAGACAAATGATCCAATTAAAAAACAAGCAAAGGACCTGAATAGACACTTCTCCAAAGAGGACAATACAGAGGGCCAACAGACATACAAAAAGACACTCAATAGCACTAATCATCAGAAAAATGCATATTAAAACCACTATGAGATACCACCTCACACCTGTCAGAATGGCCATCATCAAATAAATCAACAAACAAGTGTTGGCGAGGATGTGGAGAAAAGGGCACCCTAGGGCACTGCTGGTGGAAATGCAGACTGGTGCAGCCACTGTGGAAAACAGTATGGAGTTTCCTCAAACCTTCGCCCATTGTCCTTTATAAGATTTTAAAGAGTCCTAAGTCTGAGAAGGGGTGATTGTTATTTTTTATTGTTAAAAAAATTGATTACTTATTTATTTATTTTAAAAAATAATAATAATATAGGAAAGGGCGAAGCCAGAGAACTTGTATGTACGACCCATGGGCATGGACTGGGGGGTGGGGGAGTAGGATTGCTTGGGGATGGGTGGTGCTGGGCAGAGGGGAGCAAAGGGGAAAAAATTGGAACTATTGTAACAATATAATCAATAAAATATATTTTAAAAATTTAAAAATGAAAGTGTCTTTTGACCAGGCGATCCCACTTCAGAAATATATCGTAAGTCTCTGAAACAACAATTCAAAAGAACTTATGTACCCCAATGTTCATAGCAGCATTATTTACAATAGCCAAGATCTGGGAACAACAGAAGTGCCCATCAGTGAATGAGCAGATAAAAAAGCTGTGGTACATTTACACAGTGGAATACTACAGGGCAGTAAAAAAGGAGGAACTCTTACCTCTCGCAAAAGCACAGATGAACCTGGAAATTGTTATGCTAAGTGAAATAAGCCAGTCAGTGAAAGATAAATACCGTATGATCTCATTTATATGTGGAATTTAAGAAACAAAATAAACTGATGAACAAAATAGAAAGAGGCATGGACACATGGAACAGACTGACAGTTGTCAGAGGAGAGGGGGATGGAGGACTGGATGAAAGAAGGTGAAGGGATCAGCCAAAGAACATATATGCATGACCCATGACCTATAGACACAGACAACAATGTGGTGATAGCCTGAGGGAAGCGGAGGTGATGGCTGGAAGGAGATGGGCAGAAGAGGGGAAATGGGGACATCTGAAATAGTATAAACAATTTTCTAAAAGTTTAAAAAAAGGGAGAATGAGTTCCTAACAGTAATGGTAACTTAATAGGTATGGCTAAATAGTTTTTTGAATATCAGAGGTAAGAAGAAACTATGTTTAATTAAAATAATGGTTAAATAAGTGTTTGAATACATTTTGATAAGAATTATTAAATAAAAATTTATTAAAAGATTGATACAATTTTTCTCTCTTTTTTAATAAACCCGAAAAAGTATAAAATTTCATTTTTTCTTATTTGTTTTTTGTTTGGTTTTGTGCACTTTTAAATTGTTTGCTTGCCTGCAGATATAACCCAAGTTTGTCTGTTCTTCAGGATATTATTCTACTTATATAAATAACATTATATTAAGTATTTCAGTTTATCCATGGAGGAGGTCATACCCTTAATATCTTTTAATTAAAAATATGAATATTTAGGGGCATTTAAAAGTACAAAAAAACTGAAGAAGAGTCACTCATAATAAGTAAACCCCTGATGTTTTTTATGTGTTTTCCTTTTTTATAATAAAGAGTAAAGAGAAATGTCTCAGGTCAAAGACAAGCAAGGTAGCTTCAAGGTTTACTGACCCTGCTACTTGCTTGGTTTAACATACATCTTAATACACATCTATCAAAGCAGAAAGATAATTTGTATTTTATAATTGACAAGTCTAAAGTAAATTAAAAGCAGAAATTTGTTCACTAAATTGGCATTTTTTGGTTTGGGGATAACTGGTGTTATTTTAGGTAAGTGCACCTCACCTCCAGGTTTTAATCAAAGAATAAACCAAAGTCTTTATAAATTTAGAAGGACTGAAACCATATCAAGCTTCTTTTCTGATCAAAATGCTATGAAACAATAAATGGATTACATAAAGAAATTGGAAAATACACAAATAGTTTAAGATTAAACAGCATGCTACTGAACAACCAATGGATCAAAGAAAAATAAATAAATAAATACCTTGAGACCAACAAAAATTAAAGTATAATGTTCAAAATTTTGTGGAATTTAGTAAAAGCAATTCTAAGAGGGAAGTTCATAGTGACTGATGACTGACTCAAGCAACAAGAAAAGTCTTAAATAAACAACCTAACATTACATCTCAAAAAAAAAAAAAAAAGTAAAGTTTGTAGAAGGAAAGAAATAAAGATTAGAGCAAAAATCAATGAAATTGAGACTAAAAACACAATAGATTTCAATGAAATGAAGGTGGGTTCTTTGAAAAGATAAACAAAGTAAGCATACCTTTAGCTAGACTCACCAAGAAAAATAGAGGACCCAAATAAATACAATCAGAAATAAAAGAGGGGGTGTTACAATTAATACCACAGATATAGAAATGATAATTAGAGACTACTATGACTATTATATGCCAACAAATTAGACAACCTAGCAGAAATTAATATATTCCTAGAAATATACAACCTACTGCAAAAGAATCATAATGAAATAGAAAATCTGAACAGACCAATAAAAGATAAGGAGGTTAAATCAGTAATCCAAACCCTTCAAAATAAAAGTCCAGGGCCAGACAACTTCACTAGTGAAACCCACCAAACATTAAAAAAATAACACCAATCCTTCTCAAACTCATTCAAAACATAGAAGAGGAAATTCTTCAAACTCATTGAATGAAGCCAGCCTTACCCTGATATCAAAACCAAAAAGGGTGGCAGAGGAAAAGAACACAACATACCAATATTCCTAATAAAGATAAATGCAAAAATCCTCAATAAAGAATTAGCAACAATACAGTAAAATGATCATACACCATTATCAAGTGGGATTTATTCCAGGAATCCAAGGGCAGTTCAACATCTGCAAATCATTCATTGTGATATACCACATTAACAAAATGAAGGATAAAAATGATATGATAATCTCCATACATGCAGAAAAATAATTCATTTGATAAAATTCAATACCAATTTATGATAAAAATTCTCAAAAAAGTGGGTATAAAGGAAATGCAACCCAAAATAACAAAAGCCATATGTGACAAACCCATAACTACTTTCGTACTCAATGGTAAAAATCTGAAAGTTATTCCTCTGAGGTTAGAAATAAAACAAGGCTGTACACTATTACCACTTTTATTCAACATAGTTTTCAAAGTCCTAGACACAGCAATAGGACAAGAAATAAAAAGTGTCCAAATTGGAAAGGAAGAAGTAAAACTGTCACTATTTGCAGATGGCATGATATTATATGTAAAAAAACCTTAAAGATTCTATCACAAAACAGAACTAATTAACAAATTTAGTAAGGTTGAAGGATATGAAATGAATATGCAAAAATCTGTTGCATTTCTATATACTGATAACAAACCATCAGAAAATTAATAAAACAATCCTATTTACAACTGTGTCAAGAAGTATAAAAGACCTATGAATAAGTATAATCAAAGAGACAAAAGACTGGTATTTTAAAAACTGTAAGACATTAATGAAAAGAATAGAAGTCACAAATAAATTTAATGATACTCTGTGTTCATGTATTGGAAGACTGAATATTGTTAAAGTATCCATACTGCCTAAAGCAATCTACAGATGTAATGCAATTCCTCTCAAAATTTCAATGGCATTTTTCACAGAAATAGAAAAAACAATCCTAAAATATGTATGAAACTACAAAAGATCCTGAATAGCCAATGTGATCTTGAGAAAGAAGAACAAAGGCTGGAGACTTTATGTTCCCTGATTTCAAACTATATTACAAAGTTATAGTAACTAAAACAGTGTGGTACTGGCATGCACACACAGTATCAGTGGAATAGAATAGAGACAGAAATAAACCCATGCATATATGGTCAATTGATTTATGACAAAGGAGCCAAGAAGATGTAATGGGAAAACACAATCTCTCCAATAAATGATGTAGGAAAAAATAGACAGCTACATTAATAAGAGTGAAAGTGGACCACCGTCTTATACCATACACAAAAATCAACTCAGAGCAGATTAGACTGGAAACCATAAAACTCCTGGAAAAAAACATAGGTGGTAAGCTCCTTGACAAAAGCATTGGCTATGATTGTTTGAACCTATCACCCAAAACAAAAACAGCAAAAGGATAAATAAACAAGTGGGACTATGTAAAGCTAAAAATCTCCTACATAGCAAAGGAAATAATCAACAAAATAAAAAGACAACTTAATGAACAGGAGAAAATATTTGCAGATCATGTATCTGAAAGGAGACTAATCTCCAAAACATATAAAGAACTCATAAAACTCAAAAGTAAAAAAAAAAAAAAAAAAAAAAAATCCAGTTAAAAATGGGAAAAAGAATAGACATTTTTCCAAAGAAGACATATATATGGCCAAGAGTATATAAAAAGATGCTCCACATCACTAATCATCAGGGAAATGCAAATCAAAACCACAATGAGATACCACCTCCCACCTTTTAGAATTGTCAAAAGGACAAGAAATAAAAAGTGTTGGCAAAGATGTGGAGAAAAGGAAAACCTTGTGCCTGTTGCTGGGAATGTAATTGGGGCAATCAATGTAGAAAACAGTATAGAGGCTCCTCAAAAATTAAAAATAGATTTATCATATGATCCAGCAATTCCACTTCTGGGTATTTATCAAAAGAAACCCAAAACACTGATTTTAAAAGATACATGTAACCCTACAGTTACTGCAGCGTTATTTACAACAGCCATCAAAAGATGAACAGGTGGAGAAATGGTGCCATACATACATACATTATTCAGCCATGTGAAAGAATGAAATCTTGCCGTTTTCAACTACATGGATGGACTTCAAGGGCATTATGCTCAGTGAAATAAACATATAAAGGCAAATACCATATGATTGTTTTTCTACATAGAACCAAAAATATATATACACTCACACATAGAGAGAGAAAATTGTTGCTTGCCACAGATGGGTGTTAGGGTTGGGAGAAATGGCTAAGGGGTCAAAAGGTAAAAAGAAAAAAAAAGATATTTTTAAACTTCTGGGTAAAAAGATATAGAGAAATAGAGAAGGATCATTCAAATAAGAGTCCAAGATGCAGGAAAAAAAAAAAAAAAAAAAAAAAAAACAATGAAAAATGAGCCACTCCCTCATACAGTTCTACTTTATCCTTCTTCAAAAATAATTTTTAAAAGCATAACAGGCTATTAGCGGAAGAATTGGTGAAATTCCAATAAGGTCTGTAATTTAATTAATAATAGTGTACCAAGGTTAATGTCCTAAAATAGAAACAAAACAAAAACTGAGAATAAGGAAGTTGCACCCTTTGATTTTTTTCCAACACAAATACAGGGTAAAAAGCAAAAGTAGGTTTACCATTGGTGAACGTGAAACACAGCATTTATTCTTGTATTACTATTTATTAATCATTGTATTATTTTTAATACAAACAATAAACCTACTTTTACCTCACCCTGTATTATATAAACCTCTACTGAGCTACTGACCACAGTCATTTAATTAATATCTATTAGATTAATGATTGGAAGAATAAGTTAATTGATTAAATTATTTGATTAGGACTGTGGGAGAAGGGGTGGGCTGGTTGGGGGGAGGGAGAAAAAGTGGGACAACTGTAATAGGAAAACAGTTTAAAAATTTACTTGATTAGGTTAAGTGTTGCTGCTTCTAATATTTTCCACATTCTCCCCGACTCAGGAACATTTTCATTAGAATAACTGAGAAACAGAATGTTGCTCCTCAGCTTTTTGATTCAACTTCAGCCAGATTTACCAAAGCAGGGTATGCACAGATGGTGTGACAAAGTCTAGCTTTTTCGTCGCTCCTGAGGAGACTCTTCTGTGGAAACATATTATCAATTTTGTCCTTTAAGATATAAATATTAATCCCAGAAAATGCCCTTTCCCACCAATCTGTACTGTATGAGTCATGGAAGCAAAGATCTCATAAATAAGATAGATGTTTGGCAGTCATATTAAAAAAAAAGAAGCTCAATAACAAATTACTTTTTCTAGCATTTTATGCTATTTTTATTGTGTTTCTAAATGTATTTCAAAACAAATCAGAATAGTTTAAATCATCTCTTCAGTAACTAACACACATGAAAGAAATATGTTTACAAATACTAATATGATAAAATGAGTTCAGTGTCAATATACTTTATAAATTGCAATAAAACTCACCCATCAGTTTTCTGCTGTCAGCTGGCAATTGTTAAGTAGTCTACATTACTTTGGAAAAAATGAATTCTCCATGGTTAGCGCTCACTACCCTTGATGGTTATAACTGCTGGTTAATGCTGTCATCACTCAGGATGCTATTGGGCTTTAACCTGCTCTATTGTGAGAATGGCTTAAATGTTCTAAAATCCAGTGGTTAAGGGCATTTGGTAAATGGAAGGAAGCAATTATATAGCAGGGTTTGTATTTATTTTCAACTAATTTATCACTTGAAGAATAAAAAATTACTGTGGCAATGTGCATCACAGAAGCCTATAAAAATTGGGCAAAGCACCTTAATATCTTGCCCAGATGTTTACAATATACATTCCGAAGTGATCTATTATATTCTATGAGTTCACTTCCCTGGATGGAATAACTGTATTTAATGCCAATCATGGCTTTTTGTTAACAGATCTCTAAGGTTTAAATTGTATTTTATACTAAAAGCCAGCTGCTGCATATATATCAATCACAACTGAGTTGTATAACTCAAAAATAAATCATGCTGTCTAAACCCTATTCTTTCTCCTTGCTCTGATATAGTTTCATTCTATAAAGTTAATTGCAAATACACAGCTTAGAATTCGGGGTTATGTATTATTTAGAGCAATCAGCAGGTAGAACTGGGTGAGAAACTGTGACTGTCACTAGAATTATACCCAGAAGAGCATAAACTCTCTGTGGGCTGCCACGGATGTGGCAGACATTTGCAGAAACACTATAGAAATTAAGGGACATCATTGTTTAAGCACCAGAATTTTTCCCGTTTAGCTAATCATAACTATAAGGTACAAGTTTGTATCCCCAGAACCATATTTTACTCATGGGTTTCCTCTGATATGGCATCACCAAAGCAGAACAAATTTTATATTATTCCCTCATACCCTCACAGGACCTCCTAATGTCTTTGTCATGAGTTTGGTTATTGTATGTGTTTCAGGATGTTCCCTTATTAACAAATAGAAATAGTTGTTACAGTAAAAAGACTGTTTTGCAACTGACCTGTCCCTGTCCTGACAGCAGGGCCTTCTAAGGTATATGCTGAAGTCTGTGCACAATGTACTCTATTTTTAAAAATCCTCAATGAATACTCATTAACTTAAAATAGGGGGAAAAGCAGGCTATACCTTCCTTAAATATGCTCTAGACAATTTGTGCTATTACCAAAGTCTATAAAGATAAAAGAATCTACATCAAAGAACAAGATATTCACATTAATCCTGCTTTCTTGTTTTGTATAATATTCTTTTCCCAATCATGAAAAAAAACATATTTAGACAATGAGGGGGAAGAACTATATCCCTTCTTCTTTTGTTTTTTCCTTAGTTCCTAAGAATTAGAATAGCCCTAATAATTTATATAGTCCAACCTGTGAATTTCACAGATCAGGAAAATGAGACACATTTGAAGTCATGTTTTATCTAATTGATTAGAGCATGTCTCTTCAAAATAATTTTTGCAATGAGAAAATGCCTTAGCTTATGAAATACACACAAATTTACTTTCCCCCCTAAATTTTATTATTATAGCATACATGATTTAAGGCCTAGTTTAGTGTAAAATAGCAGAAAAAACAGTAATTTTAACAACAGTCTCATTTGTGCATACGAAATACATAAAATTGCTAGCAGCATGGGTGTTCATTTCAATTTACATTTTACTAACAGACCAAGACTATTTTGTTAAAGAATTTGAAATTCAAATTAAAGTCAGATAAAGGTGAGAGCGGTATTATGTTTGAATGATAAATCATTTTGAAGCATTCTGTTCTCTATATGCAACTATCCTGATTATTCTATTGTTACAGATTTAGAAGAATTTTTGATGAGCACAGTTGCCATAAGGCTTGACTAGCCATAAATATTTTTGGAGTTTTACTTGTCTCTCTTCAAAAACTGAATGAGATATAAATCGATGGACAAGCTTTATTTGGCTGAAATCTTACATGCATTTTATCAGTGAATTGAACCACTGTGCGGGCTGCTCTATGAAAGCCTAATTATCTGATATACCCATAACCACAGGTGGGTGATTCCCACAGTGATTAGTCAAAACCCACCCCCCAGACTATAAATGCTGCTGAAAAAAATAATAAAACTAAATAAGTAATTAAACTTTGATAAGTAAAATCTATTTGATCCAGTGCATTAATTTTTCAAGCAACTGAATTATGCCTTCTGAATAAATTGACTTTGAGGCATAAAGAAGTATTAGTAATAATTAGTAAGAATTATTATTTAGCATTAATAAAAAAATAATTGAAACAAATACCAAATACATACATGCATTGACTTATGTTCAATTATCATTTTACATGCCTAGAAGACAGGTGCACTTGGCCCATTGCCTTTGATAGCATATTGTTTTTAAAAAATAGTTTGTAATTTTGAGTCAAAAGGAAAAAGGATAGAGACATATTTTGCTTTCAACTTTAATTCAATAGGCTGCCAATATTTTACAGTCAGGGAAACTTTGTGTATTGGTTTGATAGGATTGCCATAACAATGTATCACAAACTTGGTGGTTTAAACAACAGAAATTTATAGTGTCACGGAAATGTCTATTAGTCCAAAAAGAGTTGGTAGAGTTGATTCCTCCTGAGGGCTGTGCGGGAAGGATTTGTTACAGGCCTCTCTCCTCAGTTTAAGGTGGCCACTTCACCCTGTGTCTTCTCACATTATCTTCTCTGTGCGTGTGTGTCTTTCTGCCCAAATTTCCCTTTTTATAGGGACACCAGTCATATTGGATCGGGGTTGACCCTAATAACCTCATTTGAATTTGATCCCCTCTGCAAAGACCCTACTTCCCAATAAATTAAGGTCACATTCTGAGGCACTATGTATTAGTAGTCAGCATATGAATTTGCATTGGGGGGAGGAAACCTTTCAACCCATATGTTTTATAACAATAAATTCTGGGTTTTTAGCTTTAATTGAGAAAAATCAAATGACTTGGCAACTGCGAGCTAGCATCTTGCAAAGCCTTTGTAAGTATGGGCTAAGCTGTGGTTTCTCTCTCCTATACACCACACTCTCTACTTGTTCTGTTGTCTTAATTTCTTAACCTCTGGTTTAATGTTTGTCATCTATAAATGTATGAGTATCAGCAATTATTTTTAGACTCTTATGTTCTTTGAATAAAAAGAGAACACTTAATTTCCTGTATCTGTGGAGTGGAAATCATAACATTCATCAGAAAACAGAGAGAAAAGGCAGAGAAGAAAAAAGCATGAAGGACAGGAGGGAACCAAATCCGGGCAGAACTCAAATTTCCACTGAGTCACCAGAGTTGTTGACAGACTGCAAGGGCTACTGATTTACCCTCAATGAGGATAATCAAAGTTCCAGCTTTTCCTGACTCCCTTGCTCCCCAAGGTATCCTTACAATAAAGCCCTATCAACTGAAAAAAAAAAGTATGCATGTCTGAGTTCCTTACAACTAGATAGAAATAACACAGATGACTTGTAAACACTTCTTCTGATTTACACTTATGCTATAAATAAGGTGATATTGTGATAAATCCAATGTGCCCTTTTTTTCTAGCATATACCAATTAGATTAACATTAACATCTTCATGAAAAAAATGAATATATTTCATTTCATTTCCATATAATGATCAGTTGCTCAAATGCGATTGTAGTAAAAATGCAATTAAATAATTTACTTAGTTCTTTACTAATTACATCTACCAAGAAACTATAATACTGAGAGGAATAAAAATTAAGCTGTATATCTATATTAAAATTACTATATCCCAATAAAAAAGCTGAACACAGCATAATTGGGGTTATATGGCATATGATTTGGGAATTAATTGCTTTCTAAAATTTTAGTCAGGTTTATTGCACCATGAATTTGATACTCTCTTTTATAGTATGTTATGGAGCATGAGTTTGCAAATTATGGCCTGTGGGCCAAATCTGTCTCCTGCCTACTTTTATATGACTGGTGAGATTAAAATAATTTTTTACATTTTTATATGATCATCTTTCAAAGGATGATATAGGGACCAATATAGTAGTTTCAGTTTTGCCTCCTGACACACAAAGCCTAAAATGTTTATTAATCAAATCTTTGCAGAAAAAGTTTGTCCTAATATTGAGTATACTGCACCCATTAATAAACTAAAATGTTATAAACAAAGCATTGTCATAATCTGAACTAGGCTCTTAATAGTTCAAACGCAACCAGTAATCACTAAGTTATCAGCCTCTCTCTTCTCTGGATAGTTTTTAAAGCTATAATCATCTATCTACCTCTTACTCTCTGGTCCTCATTCAGAGAGAAGATATATTTTACAACAAGCTTTTGTAAAATATTATGCACATATTATTTTATTCAAAAAAATATATTAGGTACCTCCTCTGTACTTCAAAAATAAATGAATAAATGTGCTCTAGAAGGTCAATGTCTAGGTTATTGGCTTGGCCAGCTGTGTGGAGAGCTGTGCACTCAGCCGGAAAAAGTATACATATTGAAAAAGCTTCAAGGTGGAGTTCCAAGATAAATTAAGATTCTGAGTTGCTTATGAGGCATGAGGTGGAGATACATGAAAGCAGTTGAAAATATGGTCTAGTGGAGTGTGGCCTGGAGAATAACATTTCAGACCCATAAGCATGTATTTGGAAGTTGAAATGAACTTGAAATTAACCAAAGAGAGACATACAGATAAGAGAATGCAAGAGGACTACATGGGGATTACCAACAGTTCTGGAATGGCTAAAGAACTACCAAATTAAAAGCAATTTTGGGGAAGATGATATAGCTTTGATCTAATTTATAAAGAAGGAAGTCACAGTTATATCAAATAGGCTTAGCGATGTCAAATAATAAAAAGTTTTTAAAAAGTGATTTTTGTTAAGAGAAAACTTGTGATCTTCATGGCAAAAGAAAAGGGGGAGTACTAGGGAAAGAAATCAACTATACTGTGTCAAGAAAAATTTCTGCTGGACAAAGTAAAACAGATAAGACTATTCAAGGCTATTGCAATACAGGAGAAAGACTGGACTCAGCATGAGGCCAACTGCACTGAAAGAAAAGGCTGAAGAGGTGTAAGAGATGGGGTGTGGGGGGTGAGGGGGTGGGTAGCTTAGACCACCTGGGTTTGCTAATTGGCTTTGGCCAAAGAAGAAGTAAACTTTCTCCTATCTTTACAATGGAGGGTAGTTTCACAACTTTGGAGCAAGATGTCAGCCAAAGCTAGGTCCTTACCCTTTCACACACACCAGTGGAGAAGGGACCCTATCTCCCCTGATTGCATATATTTCAAAGGGAGGACATAGGGTTTTTGAGAAATACACTCCTGGGTATAAAACTGGCAAGCAGGACTTTAAAAAGATTTATATCTCAAAAGGGAGAGAAAGGATAAACCAGTGCAATATTTCTGAAATAGATACTCTAAGAAATGGGAAGTTAGGGGCCTAGAGTCAGGAAGAGGCTTGTCTAAACTTGGTCTTGAAGGCTCTCTTATTCGGGTAATCTGAGGAGTGAATTGAGGTGAAAAATTAGAGAAAGATAACAAATTACTTCTTAAAAAAACTCATGTGTGAAGAGATGAAAACAGATTGAGAAGTAGGCAGAATGCAGGCTTAGAGAATGAATGTAAATTTTTACAATAGGAGAAAAGCATTTTATAACCTAAAAAGGAATGACAAGGATATGATACAGATATCATGGGACTGACCATGGAAACAAAGCCTTCCAGCAAGAGTGTTGGGAACAAAGTACATTTTTAAGGGAGAACGGTGAGAGTTTCTCTTCCACAGAGACCTAAGGATAGAAGAATCAACAAAAATTTTTGTAGCATTGTTTAACTGAATTAAAATATATATAAGTTAATTAAAATTAATGTTTCTCAGAATAGGGGTCTAGTATTAATGCGAACCTGCTTTTTACAACTTCATAACAAAATGTTTTAAAATAAAATGTTAATATTATCATCTTGTTTACAACTCATATTTTACTACATATTTTTAGGCATTCGAGTTAAAAAGTCATAACTGATGACCTTGGAAATTACATGAACTCTCTCATAGCACAGTAGCGACCCTCCTATTTTTGGAGGAGTGACAAGCAGTTAATAATCAGTAGCTGTTTAGAGTGAAAGTAGGATTCTAAACTGAAGATTAAATGCAACCTGCCTTCCTGTCTGCAGAAAAATGATGTTATAATCTTGAGTTTTTAGATGGATGACTGAATGCTGAAAAATTTCACATGACAAAAGTAAAAATATACCTAAATATAAATGAGCTCTGGTAAGTAAGTAAACCCCCAAGTCATACACAAAATTCTATATATACCAACTAGAGTAGCAGTTTTTACCTTTTGTGTAGTCACGATATTCTTTGAGAGGCTGATAAAACCTTTGGACACAAATTTCCTGTAGTGTAGATGGACTTCACTGTCTTTGTTCTCAATTGGCAATGTTATCCTGGGATAAAGCACAAAGATAAAACAGTGAGAACACACTGAAATATTTGATGAAGAAAATAAAGAATATTAAAATGACATGTTCTCATAAATTGAAATGGAGTTTCAGATTAAAAGTTACATTTGTTGTTTTTCATACTTCAATATTATATAGTAATTTTATAGATTTACATCAGTAATATTTTGTTGGAAAAGAAAATACTAAATCTAGGCTCTAATATAGGAGCTAAAAAACTTTTAAAATATCTTCATATGTGGGTCAGATTGTCTACTTTGACACAAAATTAAACCAAAGGAAAATATGTGGTACTTCAAATGCCTTTCAGTAAATTTAAAAGTTTACAAATAAAAAGCTCTTACTATAAGTTAGGAGACATACATAAGAAACATTTTTCTTAGAAAAAATCCCTAGAGAATCATCAATATCACAGCATTCAATAAAAGATCTTTAAAGAAATATGTAATTATGTTTAAAATTTTATATCTAATATAAAAAGTTAGTTTTCCTAATGCTAAATATTGCTTTGATCTTTGAACCAATATAATTAGGAAAAGTTATGTCATTTTATTTACCAAAAGTTGTTTCACTCCAGATTCTTAGGATAAGTGAGGAAACAAAACATATTATATAGCAGTATTAAAGTTAAATTAAATTAAAAAACGAAGACCAGGCTTGAAAACACCCCAAGTTTACAAAACCATTTAAGCCACCTAAGCAAAACTAAATCTATTTTATTTCATGAACATTAATGAAACAGACTATTTCTTGCAAATCCCTCTGATATAATCATAAAAAGGACTTAAGTCATCCTCCTAAAATGGTACAAGATAATCAGTTATCTAATCCTCCATGCTTGTGATCTCCTTTGCAATCACCAGTCCTTGTAAAGGTTAAACAACTTACTCATTTTCACTTTATAAGCCATCCTGTAACATCACAACTCCGAGATTCATACAGGTTTTGGGTTTGAAGTATTCCTGTTGTCAAACATTTTGTTTCTCACTCAATAAAATGTTTATATCAAGTAAAGCTTTCTGAATTATCTTTTAACAGTATAAAGCTGACAAAAATTTGAGACTGATTTCTTTTTTTTAAGTTTTCATGTTGATTAACAAGCATCTTAGATACTGGTAAGATGTCTAGAAAATAAGATTCTAAGGTTATTCTTCTCTAATAAAGTGATACAAAGTAGTATTAACAGGTAAAAGTCATGGCACTCAAAACAAACATATGATATGTTAGTACAGCCCATGTAAAAAGCAGAGTAAATGCTTAGAAGTGGTTCGAGGTATAAGGAGATTCCAAACTAGCTATAATGAAGACCAATGACTAACTACAGAATACAAACTACTTTCAACTCCAAACCAGCTCTAACTTTTGTGAACGATGAAGTATTATAATGAGTTAATATCTATTACATTAGAAATCTATATCTCCAGAGAAGAGCTATAAGAACATTGGATGGTGATAATTATGAATGTGGTCTCCATGCTAATTATTTCAAACTTAAGTAGCAATCTTTAGGATCTATTAGCTGCCAAGTTACTAATTTACTATGAAAATATATTTGCAATGGAATGTATCAGTAAATATAACAGAAATGGAACTCCATTAATTGTTTTACTAAAGTGCACATTATCATCAATGTCATAATCAACTTTTGTGGGAAGCTATTTATTGTAATGTGCCTGCTAGTCTTACTTAAGGATAAGTAGACAAACAGCAATGCCAACAAAACAAGTCAATCATTATTAATATCTACTGATGGGGAAATGTACACCACAGTACAATTTTTGTCTCACTGTTGACAACTTATTCTTTCTTGATGTAGAAGGAAAATATACAGATCCTATATGCCCAACTAGCTTTAATGTAGTGAAATTAAAGATACCAACCATATACAGGAAGGCACAAATAATAACAACAACAAAAAAAGATAATTAGAGATGTGTAGATGCATAGATCTATGTCCAGTTATATACACAGTAAATCGGTATATACATAAAGCAGTCTTAGAAGTCATGGTGCATTTTTAAGCTTAAGATGCTCTAAAAATCAGATCCAAAGACTGAAGCACTATTTTAGCCCATTAGAAAACAATAGCAAATAATGAGCAAACTGTATAGCCAGAATTTATTCATCCTTTTCTCCCTTCCTCTCTTCTTCCCTCCCTTTTCTTTTTTCCTCCTTTATTTATTGCTTTTCCCAGCACATATTGCACACCTTCATTGTGATCTTTACTGTTCAGGATGATAGAATATAGTGTTTTAAATGGCTATTAAATTCTCTATGTAATAATTAATTTCTACTTAGGAAGGAGACAAAAATATCTAAAACAAAAACAATACATATAATCTAATAAATGCATATGATGCCAGGTAATGAATGGTAAGTGCTATGAGAAAGATAAAGAAGATTAAGAGGGTAGAAGAAAGTCAGTGGTTGGGAGAGAAAGATTTGATTGGAGAGCAAAAAGGTAATGTTTTAGTAGAGATATAAATGAGGTGAAGAGCAAGTCATGTGACAATGTGGCAGGAGAGTATTTCAAGATGAGAAAATCCTAATTAAAAGCCCTTTCTGAGGTGGGAAACGACCTTGTTGTGAATAACCAGAAGACCATTGTGGCTTCTCACTTGGGGTAGTTAATAGGAGACTGACAGAAAATGAGTGTGAACAGACAGGCATAAAGACTGTAAGCCATGATATATCTGGATTTTATCCACTTAGTATGGCCATTATGCAGAAAATATGTGACAGACAACTGTCTTTTTTTTTTTTTTTTTACTCAAACTAGAAGTTTGGCAGCAGATTTCAAATGAAGACACTCATCATTTCATACCTCACACTTGGATACAGGCTTTATTTATTTAATTTTATTAAGTTTATTGGAGTGACATTGGTTAGTAAGATTATATAATTTCATTGTACATTTCTCTGATACATAATCTGCATATTTCATTGTGTGCCCAGCACCCAAAGTCAGATCTTCTTCCATCACCATACATTCAGCCCCCTTTACCCTTGATTATCTTCCCACCTTTCCTCCTTCTAGTAACCAGCATACTGTTGTCCGTCTAGGAGTTTCTGTTTGTTTTCCTTGTTTGTTCATTTGTTGCTTTCTGTTCTATATCCCACATATGAGTTAAATTATATATAGTTCTCAGCTTTTTCTGTTTGACTTATTTTGCTTAGCATGATAGTCTAAAGGTCCTGGATAGAGACTTAAAAAGAAAAGTATGGTATGTTTTTAAATCCTTTTGACAATACATAGACACATAATACTATTAACCTGTGTACAATGCTTTTCAGCTTATAAAATAATTTAATTACATCATCCCATTTCATAACCAAAGCCTTATATAGTACACAAGAAGATATTTTAATCCTCATTTTATACATACAACAGTGAAGTTTTAAGAGGTCAATATGAATTGACAGTCAAAATACTAAAAAAGAAAAAAAAAAAAAAAAAGGCCTGACTTTGCAATCAAAACACATACAAGTATACAAGCAAGTTGAAATGAATCAATGGTACTTACAGCCACAAAAATATGGATAATGGAATATGGTATACATAAAAGTAAGCAAAACAACTCCTTTCAACTTTGTCTCAGTTCATACATGTATTTTTCCACCCATTTGTGTCTTCAATTTTTCATCATTGTATTATAATTTTCAATATATAGATATTTTATCTTCTTGGTTAAATTCATCCCTAAATTTTTTATTCTTTTAAATGCTACTGTAAATGGGGCTGTTTTCTTTTATTGTTGTTTACAGATTGTTCATTGTTAATGTAGAGAAATGGAACTGATTTTTGTATGTTCAATATGTATCCTGCAACTTTGCTGAATTCACTTATTAGCTCTAACAGTTTTTTTGTGGAATCTTATGGTTTTCTGAATATAAGGTTATGTCATCTGCAAACAAAAACACTTTTACTTCTTTCTCCCATAATTGGATGCCTTTTAAAAACTTTTTCTTGCCTAAGTGCTCTATGACTCCCAGTATTTTGTTGAACAGAATTAGTGAGAGCTGATAGCCTGTCCTATTCCTGATCTTAGAAGAAAAGCCTCCAGCTTTTACATTAAGTGTGATATTAGTTGCTGGCTGTCATGTGTGGTCTTTATTACACTGAGGTACGTTTTTTCTATACCTAATTTGTTGAGAGTTTTTATGTTGAAAGAATATTGAATATTATCATATGCTTTTGTTTTTCTGGATCTACTGAAGTGATAGGATTTTATTATCCTGTTATTGTGGTGTATCACTTTATTGATTTGCATATAATGAAACATCCTCGCATCTCTGGAATAATTCCCACTTGATCATAGTGTATTATCCTTTTAATGTGCTATTAAATTATGCTTGCTAGTTTTTTGGAAATATTTTTACATCTATATGGATCAGGGATATTCACTTGTAATTTGTTTTTTCTTGTGCAATGAGGGCAATGCTAGACTCATAAAATAAGTGTGTGTTCTGTCCTATTCAGTTTTGGGGGAAGAATTTGAAAAGGTTTGGCATTAATTTAGAGAAGGAATTAAGGCCAACCTTTCTCTAAATGTTTGGTAGAATTCATCAGGGAAGCTAAGTCCAACATAAAAATAGGGATAAGCAATGCACAGGAAACACACGTCTTTTTTTTTTTAAGTATATTTTATTGATTATGTTGATATAGTATCACAATTTTTTCCCCTTTGCTCCCCTCTGCCCAGTTCCCCTCTTCCCTCCAGGAATCCCACCCCCCTTAGTTCATGCCCATAAGTCATGCATAAAAGTTCTTTGACTTCACCTTTTCTTATATTATTCATAACTTCACTATGTCTATTTTGTACTAACCAATTATGCTTCTTAATTCCTGCACCATTTCCCCATTTCTCCCCCTTCCCCCTCGCAGGTGATAACCCTCCAGATGATCCCTATACCTTTGATTCTGTTCCTATTCTGGTTTGCTTCATTGGATTTTGTTTTTATTTTTTAGATTCAGTTGTTGATAGCTGTGAGTTTGTTGTCATTCTAATGTTCATAATTTTGATCTTTTTCTTAAGTGAGTTCCTTTAACATTTCATATAATAACAGCTTGGTGATTATGAACTCCTTTAGCTTCACCTTGTCTGGGAAGCACTTTATCTGCCCTTCCATTCTAAATGATAGCTTTTTCTGGATAGAGTAATCTTGGTTGTAGGTCCTTGCTTTTCAACACATTGAATACTTTTTGCCAGTCCTTTCTTGCCTGCAAATTTCCTTTTGAGAAATTAGCTGACAGTCTTACAGGCACTCCTCTGTAGGTAACTCTCTGTTTTTCTCTTGTTGCTTTTAAGAATCTCTCTTTATCTTGAACCTCTGGCATATTAAACATGATGAGTCTTGGTGTGGTCCTCCTTGAGTCTAGGTTGTTTGGGACTCTCTGTGCTTCCTGGACTTATATCTATTTCCTTCACCACATTTGGAGAGTTTTCCTTCATTATTTTTTCACTTAAGATTCAATTCCTTGATCTTTCTCTTCTCCTTCTGGCATCCCTATGGTTTGAATATTGGTATGTTTAAAGTTGTCCCAGAGGTTCCTAAGCCTCTCATTTTTTTCAATTCTTGTTTTCACATTCTGTACTGGTTGACTGTTTTTTTCTTCCTTATGTTCCAAATCATTTAGTTGAACTTTGGTTTCCTTCCCTTCACCATTGGTTTTGTGTGGATTTTCCTTTGTTTCATTTAGCATAGCCTTCACTTCTTCCCTTATGCGTCTGACATACTTAAGCATATCTGTCAAGCCTATGACCATCTTTATCACCAGTGTTTTGAACTTTATGTCTGTTAGGTTGGCTATCTCCTCATCTCTTAGTTCTCTCACTGGAACCTTGATCCGTTTCCTCTTTTGGGCCATACTTCTCTGTCTCCTCATCTTGACAGGATCCTGTGTTTGTTTGACTCTGTGTCTTAGGTAGAGCTGTCGGACCTGTTACATTGTAAGAGGTGGAGTCTTAGGTTTTCGTCAGTACAGGGCAACCCGTTTCACCACGTTGTGGCATTGTATGTTGGGGAGGGATCTGAGAGGGAACAATGCCACCTGCTCTGCACTTGCCATCCCCACCAGGCACCTCTCCCACCTTCGCATGGGACTGGCACCTTTCCAGCCATCACCCTGGCCACTGTTCCCAGGGGTGGGGGGGTGTCTGCAGATGCTCCAGGACTGTGGGGCCCTTTTAAACAAGTGAACTCTGCTGAGAGACTAGCAGTCTCTTCCTCTGCCCCAAACCCCACTGGTTTTTACAGTCAGAAGCAATGAGGCTTCACTGTCCCCAGCACTGGAACTTTGAGCTGTGAGGCCTGATCTGATGCAGGGAGCTCTCCCCAGGTGTCCCTCCTGACCTTTTAAGATGTGTGACTGCGCTTTCTGCCACTGCCACCACCACTGCTGCTGTCGCCACCACACTTCATCCTCTCCACCCTGGCTCTGTCCCTCCTACCTGTCTGGATGAGCATTTCTTCTTTACATTTCTGTCTGTTGGACTTCCATGCAGCTCGATCCTCTGGAACGTCTGGTTGTCTCCAGCCCTGAGGCAGTTGTATTGCTTCTTAGTTGTGGAGGGAGATGCAGTGTGTCTGTCCAGGCCTCCATCTTGACCAGAAGTCCCCATCTTCTTTTTTTTTCAGGTCTTTTGTTTTTGGCATTACCTCCAGCTTGGTGAGTTTCTTGTACAATATTTCTCAATATTTACCCAGTCCTGGATTGTATTTGTTTTTGAATAGCATTTTCTGCATTCCCAAGTAAATATGATTCAAATTTTAACATGATTTTAAATAAACAATGTCTCTGGTGGTTCACCATGCAAATCATATTTTCTTTGGCTGTAAAGTAACTCCCCATATTTGCATGTCACTATTGAGACATTTGGTAAAATAACCGTGCTAAATTATTTGCTGCCATGGAAACCCTTCCAGAAACTTTAGTCATTTTACACAACACACTTCTAAGGGCAGTAAAAGAATAAATAGCCATGCTTCACAGAAAACTACCTATACAAACTCTATACAGCACTACTTTTGGAAAAAAATAAAAACCTGCTCTAAAGGAGAGATGGCCTCATGTGCAGCAGAGAAATGATGTAAAGTTGTTATAAAATTTTCCTTTGTGAACTATTGGTTTTCTCATATTCTTCCCAATTGACTCATATACAAAGATTTGAGCTGAGTATTGGGCCAAGGCAAAGACCTTGAAAGGAGAAGTATACTCTGAATGCAGATAAAAATTAATAGATGACCAAAAATAATCCCAGAAGAAGATAACCTGAACTGATTTAAAAAGGAAAAAAAAAAAAATTAGTTACGACTTAGCTCCAAAAGGATTCCTAGACTAGGTATTTGAGTTCCCCACATAAAATCAGTTCTGCTATAACACTTGTTTTAAATAGTGGATTTGTTCCAATACTATTAAACATTCAGAAAAAAAAAATTAGCATAGCAAGAATTCTGTGTTTGCTTAAATGTGATGTCATCTGCAAGGAAGTCTTGGTAACAGCAGAAAACTGAAACTAGCTTAACACAGCTATGTAAGAATACACAACACACACACACCTCAGCAGCAGCCTTGGTTCAAAGTGTCTATTATGAGCCACCCCCATCCCCTGATGGTATGACAACTTTTCTTCTACTTCAGTTAACCCACTGTCCACAACTTCAAAATAACTTATTGCTGTAACTCTTCCATCACCTACTCCACAATGCCATATTCATTGTTATATATATATTTAACCAGTTAACAATGCTCTCATTTTTTTATTAAGTTCCAAGTTTTTTTTTTAATGTGTCACAATGAAGTTTTTGAGAGTTGTGCTCATGTCCTCATTTTCCCCATAATTCATGTAGTTTTTTATTACATAATTTTGCATTGCAGGTGTCTCAGGATGAAGCTGAACTGAATGTATAGGAAAAAATTGTAATTTCAATGCTACATGAACCATTCAGGGAAAATTTATTCTTCCATAAGATGTTTATTTAGCATTTACTATGTAAGAAACGTGGTAAATTGGGATTCATTTTACCTAGCAAATACTATCAGTATGACTACCCAATATGATTTTCATACAAAAATTATATATGCAGCACGTGGTTTTTATTATTTTTATCTAAAGACATCTCTTTTTTGGTAATGACGGTGGGGTTTTTTTTAGTTTGTTTTTTCTCAATATACCTTTAAAAAAATTTTTAAAGGTTTTTAAGAACCTCATTTTTAACTTGAAATGTAGGTTTCAACTTACTTCAAAAATGTCAAACTGCAAGCACCTGTTAATAAAGTAGTAAAACCACATAAAAATAATAAAACCACAGGTCAAGCTATTGATCTGTGAATCTGAATTTCATAATGCTAAACAAAATACTAGCAAGTGAATAAAATTTTAGTGTACAGTAAAATTGTTAGTTATCATGATCATATCAGATTATTCCATTAATATATTGATATTTTAGCATTAGGAGCCAGTATCATGTTAGAGGTATACTATGTGAACAAGGGGAGGAAGAAGAGTATGACCTAGGTCAAATGCTTTTGATAAAGTTCGATACCCATTCCTTAAATAAAAACTGTCAAAAATATTTTTGTTCCAATCAATCTTACACATAATAATAAAATATTAGAAATTCTCTACTACGGGGGGGAATATAATGTTTCATAGTATCAATTAAAATTTCATTTTGCATGTGTTAAAATACACAAGTGATAAAGCAAAAATAAACAACTATTATTATCAAAAATTTAGACATTTCAAGCCCATTTACTTAAAAAAGAAAAGTAGTAGAGAACCAACTGAAAAATAATTTATATAAGTAATGTTTGTTAAATGACTGCCTTTTTTCAGGTACCAAGGGAATGCATTACTTAATGTATAAGGTAACCATTAAGCAAACCATTAACTGTTAATGAAAGGGCAGGAAGCGATAATAGCTAGCTTGAAGTATGATTTTAAATAGATAAGAAACTGTACATCTTTATGGAAATGCACGTAGAATATCTAAATAAACAGAGTCAAAAATAATCCTGTTACTAAATAGGAACAAAGTATTTCTAAAAACTTTTATTCTGGACTTCCGGCCAAGATGGAGGCTTAGACGGACTCGCTCGGTCTCCCTCTACAACTAGAGAGGAATACAACTACTTCAAAACAAAAGATAACTAGAAATTCCAGAAAATAAAACTACACGGAAGCCCAACGTATGAAGTTATAAACCAGCGGCGCCCTTTGGGCAGGTAAGAGCGAAAGTAGGCAGTGCTGTTTGCGGTAGCACCGGGGACAGCGGCAGGGAGAGCAATCCCAGCGGCAGGGAGAACAATCCCGGCTGCAGTCGAACCCAGCAGCTCCCGACCCCAACGCTGGGAAGAGCAACCACCACATCGCCGAACGGTGAGGCCCAGAGGGTGGGAAGACGGATCCCTGTCTCCTAGCGGAATAACTGCAGGAATCCATCTTGGACCCCCGCCCCCACACAAAGTGCCACAGGGCTGCGAAATAGGTTGCGGATCGCCGCCGGTCACTAGGTCGTGACGAGTACACAGGCACTGCCCCCTATAGCCGGCCCAAGAAAACAAAACGCATCTGTCAAAATGAGGCAGACAACTATAGAAATCCCGGTGGCGCAGCTCACCAGGCAACAGATGAAGAATCTGACAGATGAACAAATAAGAAACCTGTCAGAGGCTCAGTTCAGGGCCATTGTTATCAGGTGGCTTACAGAATTAACAAAAGATCTGGAAAAAGATGAGAAAGAATTGAAAAACACTCATAATGAAAGGAACAAAACCACATACGAGACAGATGGTGAGGAAATAAAATCCAGAGTTCAAATCAACAAACCAGAACATAGAGAAGGAACAAACAGTCGACCAGTGCAGAGAGAAAAAATGGGAAGCAAGGAAAATGATGAGAGGATCAGAAACCTCTGGGACAGCTATAAAAGGCCCAATATAAGAATCATTGGTTTGCCAGAGGGCGAAGAAGATGAACTAGAAATTGAAAAATTAAGTGAAAATATAGTAAAGCAGAACTTCCCAAACTTGGGGAAGGAAATAGACTTACAGGTCCAGGAAGCACAGAGAGTTCCAAAAAAACTGGACCCAGGGAGAACCACTCCAAGACACATTATAATCAAAATGTCAAAAGTTAAAGATAAAGAGAGAATCTTAAAAGCGGCAAGAGAGAAGAAAAGAATCATGTACAAAGGGGTCCCAATTAGACTATCAGCTGACTTCTCAAGGGAGACCCTGCAGGCAAGAAGGGACTGGCAAGAAATATTCAAAATAATGAAAATCCAAAACCTACAGCCACGAATACTCTATCCAGCGAAGCTGTCATTCAGAATAGAAGGGCAGAGAAAGTGTTTCCAGGACAAAACAAAACTGAAAGAGCTCATTAGATCCAAACCACTGTTATATGAGATGTTAAAAGGGCTGGTTTAGAAAAAGGAGGATCAAAACTATGAACACTAAAATGAAAACTGCATCACAAGAAACAACAGAAGCTAGGGAATTGAAACAAAGGCAAACTAAATAGGCAATGAGAGTGGAAAAGAACTATACGTATGGGGAGCATATTGGGGGGAGGTCAGCAGGGAAGGGGAAGGGGGAGAGGGAAGGAGATGGTATAGGAATTAAGAAACATCGTAGGAGGGAATGGAATAGACAGAGAGAGGTTGAGAAGAACTGTATGCACAACCAATGGACATGGACTAAAAGGGGCGGACAAGAGCAGGAAGGGGGGCCACTGGGTGGAGGGGAGCAGAGGGAAGGGAAATTGGAACAAATGCAACACTGTAATCAATAAAACACATTTTTTTTAAAAAATTTAAAAATAAAATAAAAAATAAAAACTTTTATTCTTTCCATAATAACACTCCAATGGGATTAGAGACTGGAGATAAATTTAATGAAATTATGGAGAAATTCAACTAAAAAAGTTAACAAACAAATAGCCAAGATAATTTTATAAAACATTATGACAAGGAATTTGCATTAACACATTTAAATAAAAAACTGCATAATATAACACTACAGTAGCATGCAAACATATAAACATAAATAGAAGGCAAGCCATAACTTAAAAAGAGAAGTTTTTAATATATAACATTTAACATGTGATTAATAAACAAGTCAATAAAAAAAATTGTTCTTTAGTAAATACTAACAGGGGAAAAAAACGTTGTTAGGAAAAGAATCAGTTTAGGTGTTCAATTCCCACAGTACCCTAGCATAAATTCCAGATGGATTGAAGTGCTGAATAATATTTTAAAGTCACATAAATATTAAAAGAAAAAAAAATACCAGGACAAAAACACTAGAAAAACGTTTTCAAGGAACAGTTATGTATCTGTTACTTGAATAAAGGAGATTTCTAAGCATAAAAGTAAATAAATCACAAAATTTTTTTTTAAAAATAGCAAAATAGATGGCAAACATAGAAATTGCTGAGTATAGTAAGTCTCAGTTAATGTCTATAGTTCAACAAAAGAAAATCCAAACCTATAAAAATATTTTATAAGAGTTGATTTAAGCCAAATCTGGGAACATGCTTGGAAATAAGATATCAAAGGATTGAGAAAATGCTCTGAAGAATGGCAGTTTTGTAGTTCTTTTTATGCATTTAGACTCAAAGGAGAGAACACAAGGAAGGTTACTTGAGAGCCACTGGTGGCAGGTAAAGGAAATGGGAGAAAGCAAAATGGGGAAATTTCTAGAATTAAGTAAGAAGCAAAATGGAGAGATGCATACTTCTCTAACATTGGTGGGTACAGGATAGTTAATGTTTACAGTAAATAGAGATGGAATACCCCAAACAAAATAATGAGTTTTGTGTTCTTCTGCTCTGGTGCACATGGTTATTCTCCCAAGGAATCAGCAAATTACTCTGATATTTCAAATGTATGCTATCCTAGACACATCTCAACAGACAGAGATTATTCAAGGTAAGGACTGACCTTTGCTATAGGGTAGAACATGACTCCCCACCGTGACCTGCCCAGTTAGAAATTTATGATCAGATGATGCTGTGTGGTTATCTTCGGTCACTGAGCTTGTCAGGCATGCCAGGTAGCCCCTTTATATTCATAATAGGTTCTGCCACCTTTAAGCAAAACGATGTATAATAAAACCAATTTTTCCATAAGCTAATGGATATAAATGTTAAGTTTCTATGACCATATTGAGGACCTAACGTATTTAAATATGAAGGGCCACTCAAATATTTTTATAAATAATAACACTAAGATCAAAAAGAAAAATGGCTCAGGCATTAATTGGTTTTTTAAGAGGATAAATACACGGAAAAATAAATACAGAAAATAAAACCTTACTGTTAATCAGTGTAAACAGAAAGCAAAACAATCAAAAACAACTTTTCAGTTACTAAATTAGCAAATACTTTTAACTGTTCAATATTGACTACTGGTGACCTTGCAATAACACTGGCCCTCTCATATTCTACTAGTGGGTTATCCTATTAGGTTACTATGGCTACCAGAACAAAATACCACAGCTTCTGTGGCTTAAACTACACAACGTTATCTTCTCACAGTTCTGCAGACTAGAGCTCTGAGATTAGCAGGGCTGGTTTCTTCTAAGGCCTCTCTCCTTGGCTTTAATGGCCATCTTTTCCCTGTATACTAACTGCTCTTTCCTCTGTGTGCTGTGTCCTCATCTCTTCTTATAAGGACACCAGTCAAATTGGATTAGGGCCTACCCACCCATACGATTTTATTTATACAGGCACATTCTGAGGTATTTGGAGTGAAGATTTCAGCATGTGATTTGTGGGGCAGAGGCCCATAACAGGAGTCAAAAATTACACTGGCCAAGGAAGACTGCATTCAAGGCTATTACAATAGGGGAAAGAGGTCAGAGCCCAGTCTGGACTCAACTCCACTGAAACAAAGGACTGGAGAAAAGCTTCCAGAACTGAGGAGGTGGTGATGTTAGGCCATCCGAGTTTGCTAATAGGCTTTACCCAAAGGAAATCTATCTTCCTTATCATCACCATGGGAGACAGGAACTCTATCTTCCTGGATAATGACATTTCAAAAGGACGGCTCTTAGGTTTTTGAGAAAGACGCTTCTAGGTAGTAAATGGGCAAGAGGCCTTTAAAAAGATTTACACCTCAAAAGGTGGAAAAAGAATAGACTAATACAAGTTTTTCAGATAAATGCTCTAAGAAAAGGGAAATCAGGGGCCTGGAGTCAGGAAGAATCCTGTCTAAAGTTTAATCAGAGTGAAATGTTAAGGCCATCATAGGGTGGTTACTTTTCTCTAATCCTTCTTGTGAACATTTTGAACTATGTATCAAAGTTCTTGTCAGATCATACCTTTTCAACAACTCATTTCATTTTGGGAGTGCCACTACAAGGGGAAAATAATTAGAAATGCACATAAAAATAAGTATGTGCTTTCAAAGCATTGTTTATAATAGTAAGTAATTGTAAATATATTGTTTCCAAAATACATAATTAAGTGATTCTAGTTGTATTTACCATGCCACAAAATATAATGTAACTGCTACCACTAGGGCTTACTAGAAATTTTTACCATATCAAAAATGCCCATGATTTATGTTTAAATATTATGTGTTTAGCAAAAACATTTTACATATATACACACAGAGAGAGAATCAGACACAACAGATTTGAAGTAAACTTACCAAAAATGTTTGCAGCAGACATCTCTGTTACACAGTTATGGGACTGCTATATTTATTTTATATATTTGTAATAAAATACAACATAAGCATGTCAAGAACAGGTGTAAGAAACATAATACAGAGATTACACAGATGAAACAGACTGATTTAAAGGGCTGGTAGAAAGGCAGAACAGATTATGTTAGTGAAGGGGAACAGAAATAGTCACCACAAATATATTTTAGGCTGATCATTTTTCTTTAACAGCTGATGAAAGAAACTCTCAAAACAGTAAAAGTTACCCATTTGTAAGAGAAATTCATATTTATAAAAAAATCTCCATTTGTAAGGGTGTCTCCCTGTTACCAGGCAAAAGGGGGTTCTTTCACATGGCGCTTTGGTGTAAAACTGAACAACCAGTGTTAAGGAAAACAGGTCTGTATTTACAATATTCCAACCTGGAGAGGGCTGCGAGCACTTCAGCTCAGAGCCCTGTTCTCCCGTGGGACCCAGCACTTCCCCTGCTCCCCAAAAGGCTATAAACCAAAACCAAGCCCAATAGTTCCCCACCCTTTATCTGTCAGCTCTCTCCTTCAGGATCTGGGGTACATTGTCATCAGCCTCCGTGTAACAGTCCAGGAAAACATGTGCCGTGTTATACTGGATTGTGCATGGTTCTCCCTCTCTCCTTTTCAAAACTGCATGGTTGTCCCTTATGCCTTTCAAAACCACATGGTTCTCTTTCCCACCTCATTTTTAAATCCCTATCTGTGGCCTGTGACACAGTGGGCATGGTAACTGGTTCTGGCATTTAGCAGAACCTTGTGCAGGCCCCCTAAGCTTTTTCCTCACCATTGTATGATCAAGGCCCCTCCCATCTCCTTGGGACCTTGGAAGAACCAAAGTCATTTGCATAACTAAGACCCTAGCTACCAGCCATAGATATGCAAAGGTATCTTGAAACCTGTCCCCTTCCCCGACCCCCCAACTGTAGGCTGTAGGGAATTTTGGGGACCCTGCTCTGTAACAACCCTTTCTATACCAGGAAGAGGAGCATGACTAAATTCCTATGTACAAAGCAACTGACTTGAATCTGTACAGCAGTTTACCTTCCCTAACTGGTTTCTGCACTGCTCAACACCTTGTTTTGTCTTTAGTAGGAGATAATATTTCAGGTGGTGACTTGGGCCATTTTCTGGTAGTTACTTTTGTTTTCCAGGGTATCCCCCATATATTCAGGGGGTATGCATGTTATTAAATTTCTATTTGTTTTTTCCTGTTAACCTGCCTTTTCTTATGAGGGGTAGGTGGTGGGGAATGTCTCAGCCAAGAATCTAGGAGGGGAAAAGGAAAAATATTCTTATCATGCACTAGCATTTTAGAAATATTCCTCTGATGGCCAGTTGCAGGCTAGATTTCAAAACTAAGAGGATGTTAAATAGACAAAGAGCCAACTACTATTTTATTCTCTACTTCTAAACCCAGTACTCAACGAACATTGCTAACAATATTTAAAAGGGAGAATTATTTTCAAGTTCATTTTCTATTTCATTTTGTTCACCTGCGGGATGGTGGGGTTTCAGAGCTTTCTGTCCTCTACACAATTTTTTTTTCTTATCCTTCTTAACACGTTGTGTACCGGGGAATTTAAATGCCTTATAGATATGACAAGAATTCTCGCCACCCATACGCAACGTATTTAATTGCCTCATGTAGTGGGAAGGAAATGTTTCCATAGTGTGCATGAGTGGGAGCACACTGACATGCAAGAGCCAACTGTGGGTATCTCTTCCCCACCACTATGTGCAGTGATGTCAAGTTGGTAGTGTGAAACCTTCAATAATGGAATTATTTACACCAGGGACAGTGGCTACAAATCAGGGCATTTTTTCCCCTTAGGAACTAGTTGTTAAACATTTATCAGCACACCCTAGTTTTAGTGTGATAATCTATCAAAGCAATGCAATGAAAAGCAATCAGTAATATTTAGAAAACAATGCATTTGTCTTCTAGATGATATTAAGACTGATGATCCAGGGCAATTGAAACTTGCACACATAAATTTAAAAGACAGCTATATGAAAGAGAATTTTCTTGGAGCAAACCAAGGTTGCCATTGGATTGTGGCCCAGTGGGAGAGAGATAGGAAAGAAAAGAGAGAGGGAGACCAACAGGGTAAAGTCAAGGTATTTATGTGAGGAGATTCAGCACTGGTTGAAAAGGAACTAGAGAGGATCAGTAAATAAAGGACTGCACAATCCTTAAATCAAAAAATATGGGTAATTACTGATCTTCCTCAGAACTGGACCAGCTCTGGTGTGGTCTCAAGGAGTCTTTTTATATGTCAGGGGAAAGGGAGAATTTCCCCTTTCTACTCTTCCTGAGTTCTTATGGCCAGACTAATAACAAAATTGACATGAAACAAGATTAACAAACAAAAAAAAAACGATTTAATATGTGCACACAGATCATAAATAATGCTCAGAGAAATGATGAATCAGCCAGCTTTTTATATCTTTACAAAATAAACTATACATTTGTGAAGAATTAACAAGACAAAGAAACTTAGGTTTTGGTGCTCATTAGTGAAGAAGCTAAACAAAGTTCGGGCTTCTGTAGTAAGTTAATAAATAAGTAATAAGGGTTGTTTATACAGATTTGTCAGTCATGAATTCCTTAATTCTGACAATGAGGATGTCTCCCTCTCAGACCCTTGGAACAAGGAGGCCACCTTTCACAGGGGAGATTTATTTCCTATACTCAAGGAGAAAAGGGAGGGTCAACGTGTCCCTTTTGCATGGGCTACTTGTCATGTAACTTTAATTCAAAGTAATTAATATTCCATTGTGGGTGGCTGGTCTAGGACCCCAACATAACCTTTGCAAGTCGCAATATGCCTAATAGGCACAAAACACAATAGATAATTGTCAAACAAATATGAATAATACCAGATTTCTCCTTTTTTCTATTGCTGTATCTGATAAGTCTTCATCGATATGGAGCTATATCAAGATTTAGAGAGACTACATCCTGCCTAAAAAATCCTAACTAGCAGATCAATTTAAACAATAATTGTTCTAAAATGCGAATCAGCTCACTCAATTCTGTCCCCATTAAAATCATTTTATGGTTTACCATTGTTGATGGGATTAATTTTAAAATTCTAAGCATAGTTGATTAGGCAATTCATAATCTGTTTCTGCCAACTCTCCATGCTTTGGAAGTTGCAGCCATGTGTCCCTCCCATCTACTCCTACATGTCTCCTAGTTCCCTACACCAGACTAGATTTGCTGGTTCTACAGAAGTTCAAAGAGCATGCTAAAAAAGTTCCAATCCCATAACCCAAATCACCTTGACATGTAAATCATAAATCCTTATCCCTTAAAGAATCATAAACTCAGGGAGAGACAAGACTATACTCACCCAACACTTGCTCCCTGCATTGTGCATATACATGAAAAAAATATTTTAAATGAAAAGATGAACATTAAAGGAGTACTGATAGTGTCCAAGGAAAGAAAAACTAGTACTTGCTTACAGAATAAGTATAGTTTATGTATTATTTATTTTTTTATTGGTTATGAGGTTATGTGTCACTAAGAAAAGGCCCAAGGATACTTAGGTAGCTAATGAAGTTTAAATCTAGTACTTTGTTTTTATACTAAATACCTTACAAACTCAAATAAAAATTCCTTATGCTTTGGTCAGAATCAGTTGCTACCATCTCAGACTAACATTCTAACCACTCTCTTCCTTATTAAAAAAAAAAGTCCTGCAGAAAGGGTTAGTTAAATTTAATGAAAAATTTTCTAAACTAAGTACAATATATATTACTGCTTAACTCTGAGGAAACCTGTGTGTCTATGTGCAAATACATAAACAGATGTGGATAGTCAGATGTATATGCACAATCCAATTTGAAAGCAAAATAAATAAGTAAAAAAAAATAGAAATTAAAAGCAAACAAAAAGACAAACATTTGTATCAATTTTGGGTAACCCGATTTAACCCAGTCAATTCCCTTCATCACCTACCTCTTCCCCCACAAATCCAAAACACTGTTCCACCTAGCTTGACCAAGTGATATCTTCTGTTGATTAAAAGTGAAACCTGTGACTAAACCTAAGCATTTCAACCAGACTCACTTTTCTTGAGAACAACCCAAAACTCAGCTCTGCATAAATCTGCCCAGCAGGCAGCTCCATATATAGTTTTTAATAGCGTGAATGTGTATTGCCAGACATCTGTTTTAAACCTATCTTCTTTATTGTACTTACTCCATCTAAATGCATTATTTTGGTAAACAGAATAATTTAAAACTAAATGACGTCTATTGAATCCATCCCAAAATAATTAGTTTATTTTCCTCCCCAAAAGATGTAAAAACAGATGTTTTTGTGACTTTGCCCTGATACTGCATATCTTTTTATTATGGAATCAATTTGTTTAATCTTTTTCATTTTCTATTTTTAAAGGATGTTACTACTTGCAGTCTTATACAGAAGTAATCTTTAAACACTTAACTCTTAAAATGTTTATGTCCTAACCATTATTAACTTTAAAATCTGATATCCTTTGATGTAAAAGTAAGAAGATGCAAAAATGCCTCCCACTGAATTAGTCCAGCATATGCAGTGGAAGAACTTCGGACTAGGTATTAGAATCCTTGAAGAAATACATACCATCTCTGACAAAATTAACCAATGGCATCAGATATCTATTCAAAGTTTGTTTCCTTATCTATAGAATGAAGAAATCATACTATGTAACATCTGAATTCTCCAGGTCAAGGATAAGACCCTGAATTTACTACCCTCCCCCTTTTTGGTGGATGTTAAAAAAAAAATGGTGCCAGCAAAAGCAAAAGAAGAGAAATAGTTAGAAAAGCTGAATAAAGGCCAAAATACCACAAAGCCAGAAAGAAGAGTTGGGTAAAGAAGGAGGTTGTCAATAGTGCCAAGTGATAATAGTAATAATTTCACATTTTTAAATATACATAAGAGTTGTTACCAATGACAACTCTGTGATGGAAGGACAGATATTTCCTTTCTTCTTGTATGGATTAAAAAAATCAAGGTTAAGGAAGATTAGGTCAAAGAGATAAACATGAATACAAGAAAAGCTAGATCATAAAATATTTTTATTCCTCAGTCATGACTTCTTACAAGCACAGCTTCTGATTTGGACTGCCTGGGTTCAAATCTCAGACCACTGGGTCATTACTGACCTTTTGACCAGTCTGGGCCTGAGTATGCTCATCTATAAAATACAGATCCTTACAAAGCAGTGTAGCCCTGGCTGGTGTGGATCAGTGGACTGAGCGCTAGCCTGTGAAAGGTCACGATTTGATACCTGGTCAGGGCACATGCCTGGGTTGTGGGTCAGGTCCCTGGTTAGGGGCGTGTGAGAGGCAACCAATCAATGTTTCTCTCATACATGGACGTTTCTCTCACTCTCTTTCTCCCTCCCTTCCCCTCTCTCTAAAAACAAATAAATAAACTCTTTAAAAAAAAAAAAAAGTAATGTAGAGACTTGTAGTAAGGCTTAAAAAGCTGGGTATGTATAAAGCACTAAGATAATTGCCTGGCATAATAAATGCTAGCTGCTGTTACTACAGTCAATAAGGTACCAGCAGATGGAAGATACAGCTACAGCATCACTGCCTCTGTTTACTTTCCCTTTATGGGGCTCTGGAGGGGTTGCAGAGACAAAGAACATGTGTCAAGGGAATTTTCAATGAGCAGGGGCCAAGCAGCCACTTAAGGAAGCAGGATGACAAGGCCCTACTCCCTGCCACTAATGCTGGGAGTTGTTAACCCTGGTCTGGACTGTCTCCTCAAAGGATATCGCCGGAGTAGATAGCCAGAATTTTCCCATTTACAAAGAACTTACATCACTCTAATAAAGGCTTTTGTTTCAAGACAGTGTTATGGAAAGGCATAACGTGTGAATTTAATTCCAGTCTAAGAAACTGTGCAAGTGTAAGCATGTAAGTTAATTACTTTTAATGTTGAAGATGGAATTAACTCATGTAGTAACATCTGGTGAGCCTATTTGCTTTTTCAAATTAGGATAATTAGAATTGACAAAGTACCTTTATTCCAATTTCTCTTATCATCCCTTAGATTATTTGCCAGTGTGCTTTTTGTTGTGGAAAGGGTTTTTCTTTCATTTTATTCAACATCGTCAATGTGTTTTACATTAAATGATAGCAGCTGTAATCATTACCATGTCACTGTTCATAATTTAAACAAATGTATGTTATGTTTAAAAAATCCTAATATGAAAGTACATGGAATTTAAATGATTAGGACCCATAATTGTTACCATAATTGAAACTATACAAGTTGAAAGACAAGTTTCTAAAAGACTTTCACTCTAGTATTCCCAGCTCTTAGAATAGGGCCTGACATATAGTAGACATTCAATAAATATTTGTGTCATGAAAAAAAAATGAATTATTGAGACAGTCAATTAACTATGTGAAATTTTATAGTGCAATATGTTGATTAGAACATATTTTGCCTTTATTTTAGAAGTCTGTTTTATTGCTATTTTAATTTATAAAAATCTTTCTTTCCTTTATTCAAATGCATATTTATCTCCCATGGATTGTATCCTTTTCATCCTGTGCTTTCTAAAAAATCTCATTGCTAGAAAAAATTGCTTGCACATATCATAAAACCCCATGATCTCATGCTTTATTACAAGGATAGGGATTACTCATTCTATGATTTTATAATGACTTTTGACCATTCCTTTATAACTGATATAAAACTGCACTGGTTTTCAGAAGAGTCGAGTACTCACTCGACCCCTTAAAAAATTCACTTAGTCTCTCTGTGCTTCAATCTCCTCATTTATACAATGTCAGTAATCATATACTTATTTTCCTTAGCTCAGAGGGTTGTTCTGAAGGTCAAATTGTTTCTTGATAAAAAGTTAAATGAAATTATTAAATTTGGATGTATCCCAATGCATTTCAGGATTCTATTTTATTTGTTTAGGGAAAACAACAAAATATTTCAAATGTAATACTTCAAGAATCTATATTAAGACAATTTTCTTCTTTAATCTATTGAAAAACTTATGTGGCAAAAATATGTAGGTATTGTGTTTGAGTAAAGTAAAATAAAATAAAATAAAATAAGGAAATCTACCTTAAAAATCTGAACCTATACATTCAAACAAACTTGCAAGGTTAATTGGGCCATTAATATTTTCTTTAATGCATAGTCCAATTCTGTCAATTCAGGTAATAAATATTCTCTATCACTTTTCATTTTTTCTACCTTCGTCCAAAAGTGAGGTTACATTTTCAAAAGAATACTTGTGAACATATCCAAAATAGCTACATGGAGATTTTAATGTTTTTCAAAACTAACCTGAGAATGTGTCAAATGTTAAAAAAGAGAATTTTAATCAATCTGTATTATACCTAAAATATATTTATCACATGATGGTAATAAAATTTCACAAGCTCAGTATCAATTATACTTTGTGAGATTGTTAAAATGCCAAGAGAAAGTCAGATCTATCCCTTAATTTATCTTAAATATTTGTACCCTGTGTTTGTTAGATATGCTAATGTTGAAAATTTACATAAGCAACTTTTAATCTGCAATACACAGTGAATGATACCAAAGGGTCCCTGATATAGAATACACTAAAAAAATAATTTAAATGAATATAACTAAAAGCTTCTAAACTGAGACATCATTTTCATAATATCCTAAACATGAATACGTATTTCACAGAATCTCAGAGAGTATAGAATTTACCAAGAATAAATGCACAAAGAACCATATGGCAGCATTTCAGTGATAAGTTTATTGAGATTATTTAAAGTTAGAATTTACTCTGCCTTAGGCGACCTAACAACTGCCAAGTATAACAAACATTCTAAATTTCCAAAGCATTAATGAAGCAATTAGCAGAGATGAATGCAAATTGTAAGCATTTATGGGGAAATGGGAAATTAAAAGAAGGAAAATTCAACCCATTGAGTACGTGACTGTTTTCCCTATTCAGTACCTTTGAGGATAACCTGCTTGCCCATTAAAAATGAGCGTCTGTCAAAGTTGTTGTATATAAGATGCTTTCTTGGTTTAAACATGTGTACCAGATGGTAAAACTCATCATAGACCTTTACCTCCAGAGTGTAGTCATTTCTTACACAAAAGGCTTCAGTGTTTGTAAAATATCTTTTATTAAGGGACCCTAAAGAATGTTTCAGGGAAAAAAGAGAAGGGAATTTATTCTTCCCTAGTGTCTTTTAGTCCCACAGAGTTAAGTCAAGAGTCACATTAACTATGTATGAGCTAGAAATTAGAGGATACACTGAAAGATATTCTCAAGACATAAAGAATTAATACACTTGACTTTCCCTTGGCACATTACCTATTGTCAGACGGAAGTTTCACTGAAATTATTGGCTGGTTTTTTTCTCACAGGCCTTTAATGTTAGCTAGGAACAAAATTCATTTCATTCTACACTGGAATTAAGGCCTCCTGAACAAGTGGAAAATGATTTAATGTGACTAAATTAATCAAGTTGATTTTATTATAAAATATTGGTTATTAAATGTCTCTCTTTTTAAATGACCAAAATATAGGATGTGGGATGGGGGGGGGGGTTCCTATGTAGAATCCTAGTTCTGCAAGTATTACGCAACTTTGGGAAAGTCCCTAACTTTTTGTGCTTAAATTTCCCTATTTATAAAATGATGATATAATAGAAAATGCCTTCTGGCCTTGCTATGAAGTTTAAATTAGTTAAAATAAGAACTTAGAAAAGTATCTGATCTCTGTAAGCACTCAAAACATATTAGCTATTTTCATAAGTTAAATCATGCATTTAAAAAAATAGCTCCTGGTCCCTACCACATTGAAAACCTTACCTCATTAAGGAAATCAGTTTTCATGTATCATTCTACACCACATTTATACTCATACATATACCTAATTTTTCTTTATTAACAAAAAATTGGTCATATTGGGTACATTATATTTTAACTTGCCTTTTCACTTATCATAGCAGGTAATTAACACAGCATATAATTTTTGCTTAATTCTTGAAAGTATTTAAATTCTATATTACATTTTTCCAAAACAATACAAAAAACAAAGGAATAAAGCATGTGCTTGGCTAGTCTAATAAAAAAAAAATCTTCAAAAGCAAATCCCAAAGTACAGTGTTAGGTGTATGGAGGTAACTATAACGTTTATGAGAACATAGTCTGGAATCCCTGCCTTGGAAAGCTGGGAAGCTGGGAATGCCTAAAAAAAAATCATTAAGGGCACTGAAAAACAATGTCAAAGTTAAGTTTTTCTGAATTCTGAAAATTAACCAAAGTTTTGTAACAACCCCCCAAAAATGTTTATCTGAGGAAAGTGGTTGAAACTCCTTAAGATCAACAAGTTTTGTGGTGTTTGAACTTGCATATCCCTTTCTTCCCTGTCCTTCGGTAACCTTAAAAACCAACAACCTTGCAAACAGGAGCTGTGACAATCAGCAAGAAGCAAACACTGGAGAAGCAAAATTGGTTCGGGGCTCTGCAAATGCCCCATATCCAGACGGCCACTATTTAAGCTGCCTGACAGCTCCCTGAATGGCACCGTTCTCGGGGCCTGTCTTTATTTGGCCCGGTGTAGACTTGACTCTGTATGAACAGCCCAATTACCAGGGCCTATCAAAAACAAATTGGGCAAGTGTTTAACATAGCAGCTGATTCACTTTGGGGAGTTGAGGGGGGCATATGACATTAACTGGGTCTAATGAGACTCTGACCAATATATTTAAAAGGAAAAACTGGGGAATAACATGCTCACATAAGGCTTTAAAAATCTCAGATATTTTTGGAAACCTAGAAGGTCATGTACTAGTTTTTCCTAAAGGACATGTCAGAGGAAAATATCTAGGGTGAAACACAGAGAGAAAAAGATAATAAATAAAAAATAAATAAAAAGAGGGGGTTAGAAACATAGAAGATATAGTGATAAGGTCTAACATATATTACAACCAGAGTCTCAGAATGAGAGTGAAGAGAGAGAGGAGGGATGAAGCAAAGTTTTACGATATAATTAATGGCTTAGAACTTTCCAAAACTTATTACAGCCATGTAGCCATAGATTTAGACCAGCCCTGTACATCCAAGGAAAATGAATGCAAATAAATCTATACAGATGAACATGACATTAAACTATTAAATAACAAAGAAGAGAAATCTTAAAAGTAAACAGAAAAAATGCACATTAAAGCAGCAGCAATGAATCTATCACATAAATTCTCAAACCGAATGGAAACTAGTAGAAAATAAACTAAATACTTTGAAAAAGTAACTTGCAACCTTGACTATGCAGAAAAATATGTGATGCTAAATATGTGAGTAAGTATGTGGATTTGGAAATTGCCTATATACAGCAATAATAGTAATGTCTTGTTTAAATGTAAAATATGTATAAAATTAAATTCACAATGGTGTTTATGGTGGAAGGGGTAAATAAATTTAGAGTATTCTAAGGTACTTGAATGGTGATAATATTTTAATGGTGACAATTTTGACAATTCAGGAGTGCTTATTTTCATATCAAGGAAGTGCACTAAGTTAATTGTAAAATGTATATAACTTCTAAGTGGATATATGGTGATGACAAAAAGAACTATAGACTAAGTCATATGTATATAAAGCACTTATATAAGTAGAAAGATGGTTTATTAAAACCAAAATAAATCATTACTTACATCAATATGTGTGCCTAATGCTCCAATCAAGAGAAAAAGAGAGTTTGTATTAAAAAAGCCAAAAAACAAAAAAACCCAATTCTATGCTACTACAAAAAATTCTAGAAACCAGGAAGCATGTTTCATAATGATAAAAGAATCAATCCATAATATACATATAGCAATTCTCAATTTTTGTTCCCCTAACATTATATTCACCATATTTATAAAAGAAAAATTGAGAGAAATACAGAAGAAATAAACAAATCCACAACTATAGTAGATTTTTATTTACACCTCTCTCAGGCACTGATAAAATGAAAAGACAGAAAGTAATAGAGAAAACTGATTTAACTTTTAGCAATCTTAACCTAGTTGAAAATTAAGTACATGTATACATATATACACACAAATATACACACATATAGGTAGGACTCTGCCCACAAAAAAACAATTTATCTTCTGGAGAGTGGGCCCCTTGTAATACAGGCTTCCCCCACTAGGTGAGTGTTCTAGGAACCCATCTGCATCAGTGCAACAGCTGGCATTGTTGGGAGAGGCTGCTGTTGGCTTCAGTGAACTTTTTTTGGAGACTCTTTCAACATCTTTGCCCATTTTATGCTGGGTGATTTACAAGTGCACCTGCCCACACCATGCTGAGTATTCAGCAGTTTTTGAACAAAAATGGCATGATCCCTGGGTCCCACCCTCTCTAGTCACAGGATCTCAACCCAAATGATTTTTTTCTTGTTTGCCCTGATGATAAAAGTCCTCAAAGGGAAACATTTTACTGATGTGGAAGAGGTGAAACAACAACAACAAAAAAAAATGGCAGAAGCACTAACAGGCAACAAAATTGATGAATTAAAAAACTGCATTGTATCAAATGAAGAGTACTTTGAAGGTGACTGAAGTTCAAACATTAAGAATAAATACACAATATTTTATAAATAAATTCCATTGTGGGGAGTATCCCCTTGTATAACCACATACACAGCAACTGCAAAGTAGTCAAATGTACCACATTTTCAAAGCATATGGGAAGTTTATAGATATTTACCATATGTTAACACAAAACATGACTTGATGAGTTTTAATACATAGAAATCATACAGAATCTAATCCTTGATTGCAAAGGACTAAAACTAGGTATTAATAACAAAAAGAATATTTTGAAGAAATATACTTGGAAATAAACTATTGATCAAATGAGAAATTGCCAAAAAATTAAGTACACATTTCAAACTATAAATAAAATTATATTTTTAAATGATGAAAAATTTATATCCATTGTAATGGTAAAGCTGTACTTAGAAGGTAATGTATACTTTAAAATACGTATATTAGAAAAGAAAAAATATTTGAAAATCAGTGAGCTAAATATTGTATGCAAAATTTAAATGAGAAATTTAAAATGAACCTAAATAAACTAGATTGAAAACAATAATGATGTTTAAACCAAAAAATATACAAAGAAAACAGCAAACATATGAAAATGTAAACAAAGGCAAAAAAAAGTTCTTTGAAAAAAGTAATAGAACTGATTAACCAACCAAGACTTAGCAAGAAAGGAAAAAGGAGATACAGCACAAATAAACAATGTCAAAAATAAAAATGGGTTACAAGTTCAGATTTTATTAACATCAAAATGATTTTAAAGGATTTTACAAATAACTTCATTGTGACGTATTTCTGAAAATGTGTATAAAGAAACAAGAATGCCCAAGTAATTGACAAGCAAATGGCACCTTTTGCCAATCACTATGAGTAGAAGTCCAAATCCCTCTTCCTACTGCATTTTGGTACTGGGATCATGCACTGAGTAGAACATTTTACTCACAAAGAGAGGCACAAGGTCAACTTCAGTAGTGGCTGTTGGTCACTTCATGGCCAACAGGTTTCTCCAAGCATCTGACACAAGGTCATTGGCCTATAACCACCCCTCTTGTGCCATGGAGTGAAAGGTCATGATCCCTCCCTGCAAACAGGACAAGATATTCCCAAATAAAGCAACAAACTCAGCACAAACTGTGGGAGCTCTTTATCTTTTGGGAAGAAAGTGTCCCCACCCCAACACCCATTTTTTATGTAGCCAAAGAGGGGTTGAAAGACTGCATGAAGGAGATGAGACTATAAACTGAAATCTTGAAAATTATAATCAAATGAAAAAATTTCTTCTACTATTATAAAGCTACAATGGTTCATACAAAACAATACTGGTGCAAAGACAGGCAAAATGACTGATGCAAAATAGATTTTATAAACAGATCCATAATACAGATACCTGATTTACAACAAAGATGACACTTCAGAGCAGCAAGTAAAGGGTGGTTTTCAATAACTGGTGTTGGGTCAATTGAAAACACGCATAGAAATGGCATGTAACTTGACCTTATTATCACTACAAAAAAAAATCTTTTCCATTTGTATTGTAAATCTCAATGTGGAAAGCAAAGCAATTATGCTTTGAGGACATCTTTATAGTTTCAAAACTCAGAAAACTCAAAGAGGTAAAAAAAGAAAAAGAAACATTGACCATTAAAAAAAAAAACAAATTGGACTAAAATGACATTAAAGAAGCCTGTTCATCAAAAACCATTAACAAGTAGATGGAGGCTTAGACGGACGCGCTAGGTCTCCCTCTACAACTAGAGAGGAATACAACTACTTCAAAACAAAGGATAACTAGAAATTCCAGAAAATAAAACTACACGGAAGCCCAACATATGAAGTTATAAACCAACGGCGCCCTTTGGGCAGGTAAGAGGAGCGAAAGGGGGCGGTGCTGTTTGCGGTCGCACCTGGGACAGCGGCAGGGAGAACAATCCCGGCTGCAGTCGAACCCCCGGCAGCTCGCGACCCCAACGCTGGGGAAAGCAGCCACCACATCACCTTGAACAGTGAGGCCCAGGGGGGCGGGAGGACGGATCCCGGTCTCCTAGCAGAATAACTGTGTGAATCCATCTTGGACCCCCGCCCCCAAAGAAAGCGCCACAGGGCTGCGAAATAGGTCGCGGACAGGCACCGGTCGCTGGACTGTGACGACAAAGCACCACGGCACAGCAAGAAAGGTTGCCGAACGGCGCCGGTCGCTGGGTCATTGCGAGTACACAGGCACTGCCCCCTACAGCCGGCCCAAGAAAACAAAACGCATCTGTCAAAATGAGGCAGACAACTATAGAAATCCCGGTGGCACAGCTCACCAGGCAACAGATGGAGAACCTGACAGATGAACAGATAAGAAACCTGTCAGATGCTCAGTTCTGGGCCATTGTTATCAGGTGGCTTACAGAATTCACAGAAGATCTGGAAAAAGATGAGAATGAAGCAAAAAACACTCATAACGAAAGGAACAAAACCACATACGAGACAGATGGTGAGGAAAAAAAACCCAGAGTTCATTTCAACAAACTGGAATATGGAGAAGGAACAAGCAGTCAACCAATGCAGAGAGAGGAAATGGGAAGCAAGGATGAGAGGATCAGAAACCTCTGGGACAGCTATAAAAGGCCCAACATAAGAATCATTGGTTTGCCAGAGAGCGAGGAAGATGAACTAGAACTTGAAAAATTGAGTGAAAATATTATAAAGGAGAACTTCCCAGACTTGGGGAAGGAAATAGACTTACAGGTCCAGGAAGCACAGAGAGTTCCAAAAAAACTGGACCCAGGGAGAACCACTCCAAGACACATTATAATCAAAATGTCAAAAATTAAAGATAAAGAGAGAATCTTAAAAGCAGCAAGAGAGAAGAAAAGAATCATGTACAAAGGGGTCCCAATTAGACTATCAGCTGACTTCTCAAGGGAGACCCTGCAGGCAAGAAGGGACTGGCAAGAAATATTCAAAGTAATGAAAATCCAAAACCTACAACCATGAATACTCTATCCAGCGAAATTGTCATTCAGAATAGAAGGACAGAGAAAGTGTTTCCAGGACAAAATAAAACTGAAAGAGTTCATTAGATCCAAACCACTGTTATATGAGATGTTAAAGGGACTGGTTTAGAAAAAGGAGGATCAAGACAATGAAATCTAAAATGAAAACTGCATCACAAGAAACAACGAAAGCTAGGGAATTGAAACAAAGGCAAACTAAACAGGCAACGAGAGTGGAAAAAGAACTATAGGTACGGGGAACATATTGGGGGGAGGTCAACAGGGAGGGGGAATGGGGAGAGGGAGGGAGATGATATAGGAATTAAGGATCATGGTAGGAGGGAATGGAATAGACAGAGAGAGGTAGAGAAGAACTGTATGCACAACTAATGGACATGATCTAAAAGGGGGGGACAGCTGGAGGGAGGGGGGCCACCGGGTGGAGGGGAGCAGAGGGAAGGGAAATTGGCACAAATGTAATATTATAATCAATAAAATACATTAAAAAAAACAAAACCATTAACAAGTAAAAAGGAAGAATGAAGAACATATTTAAGTATGTATAACGTAGTATAGTACCAGTAGAATGCTCAATAAGGAGAAGATCCCCCAGAGTAGAAAAACAGATGAAATATATGACAGGCACTTCACAAAAGAGAATATCCAAGTGCTATTAATGGACTAACCCTAGAATCTCACCTAACCTATAAGTCACTTGAGTGACTCTAGGCCTGCACTGTCTAATATAATAGCCAGTAGCCACACGTTGCTACCAAGCACATAAAATGTGGCTACACTAGATTTTGAAGACTTAGAATGCAGGAAAAAATATCTCATTTGTAATTTCTGTAATGATTACATGTTGAAATAATATTGGGGGTATACTGGTGAAATAAAGTGCTTATTAAAATTAATTTCACTTGCTTACTTTTTAAAATTGGCTTCTGGAAAATTAAAAATTATGTGTGTTCCTCCCATTGAATGCTTTGTGTTGTATTTCAGACTGACAGTGCTGCTCTAGGTTATTCTACCCATGTTCCCATTCTTGGCTCACGCTTTGTATTTGTGAAAGCTATGACCTCAGGCTTGCAACACTGGCTTCTTAGCACAAAGATTATGATCCTCCACTTTGTTGACCTTTGGATATTTCCATCCAATATGGAAATCAGGTGTGAGAAGAAGCTATAAAGGAAAAAAAGTCCAATAACTGTACATGTCATATCACTATTTCTAAAGGAAGCCAGGGGTACTTCTGATAGTTAACCCATTTGTCTTATATTGCCTGTGACATCCAGGGTCTAAGGCACTCTCAAAATGTTACCAGGTTTTAGAACTCTCCTTCCACAATTCTTTCTAATGTCTCATGTATTTTAGACCCTCATAAAATACTTTTTATTTTAAAAATTATTTCCAAATTGTTGCAGACCAATATATATGAGAAAATTATTTGAAAAATAAAAAAATGTCTGTTTCCATTTTTATTACTACATTCAAAATATACATCAATAATATCAGAATAAATATAAAATAGGAGTAAGAAAATATTTTAAGAAAAAAGATATTAATATTTGTTGAGAATGCATATATGGCTGATGAAAGTAGAAAATGACTGTAACTCTTGTAACCTTTCTTTTAGTTTGGAAATAACTTAAAAAGCTGTGAGTGGAATAGTAATTACCCATACTAACATACATACAATTTGAACAAAACTATGTATAAGAATATTTAATATCTAATGTGCCTATTTTTATGTGCTTATTGCTCATCAGTTTTTCTAAACTCTGGATGGATGGCAACACTGTTGTCGTAATGTATATCTAAAGTATTTCTACATTTGTTAAATAAAACTTGCAATAGACAGCATTCTTACATAGGTATGCTGACAAGAAAGAATGAATACCTCTTAAAGCAATTTCATCAAGATTAAGATATTATTTTGGGGTTTTTATCCAATATAAAACAAGAAATATAATATTTTCAAAATTAATCTTCTAAATAGCAATAGTCAGTTTAAACAATTTACGCTATATTTATAATTCAGTTTACATATTTAAATAGAAGAAGTGAGTAAATTTTAAGTTTTGTATACTACTGGGTTGTAGCTATCACTAATCTTGAAATATTGCATATTATAATGTAACTGTAATACAGTGTGTGCCTTCTGAATTCAACAATCAAGTTCAACAACACCCCAAATAGGTTATATACCCTGTTCAACCAAACCAGCCATGGACCATGTTTGGACACCATGACAATGTCAAATTGCTATAAAAGTTTCTAAGCACTTACTCTCAATGTCAGTATTTATTGCATTGTGATTAGGTAACAGTCAACCCGCAGTCCATTGATCATACTCTCTCATTGTACCCTTCCCAGTATCCAACATCTATGCCACAAAAATCTTACACTAATAAGATGTTTGTGTACTATCTAGGGGCAGACTAAGTCAGTAGCAAAGGAGGCAAATAAATGCAGAATGTGGAGGCAAGTATTCTAAAGCAATGTCTGAAAAAGCCGTCACGAAAACTAACAATTACACTTTGAGAGAATGTCAGATCCCCACATGGGAGAGGCAATTTCAGTGTTCAGCATGCTTGTATAATTCACTCCAATTCTGTTAAATATTAGACATCCATAGGGTTCATATCAATGTCTGCAATTTTAACATTTTATAATCCTCCTACACCCAGTAGGCCACCTGACAACACTTCATTCAGTCCTTTTCTACTTCCTTGTTCTTTGGAGCCAGAACCCATATTTTTCCTTTAATAATTACCATTGTTAAAGTTTTCTTCTGATACCTCTGATTGTCTGAAAGTTATAAATGCAAAGTCGAATGGAACATGGGAGGAATATTTAGAAGAAATGTAAGTGTTTCTAAACAGAAATACTAAATGGGTTGTCCACACAGATGTATTCATCATCTCTAAGTCCCTCAGGAACATCTCATTTCATCACATAACCCTGAGGCACCTCCAGGAAAAAAAGATAAATCCTAGGCTTCAGGGGATTGCTGATAATGCCAGCTGCCACAGTTATGGTAGTAACAGAAATGAGGATATACCCAATTACTTAAGAGTTTCAATTAAAAATGTATTGTAGCCCTGGCTGCTGTGGCTCAGTGGATTGAGCGTCGGGCTGCGAGCCAATTGTTACTGGTTCGATTCCCAGTCAGGGCACATGACTAGGTTGCATGTCAGGTCCCCAGTTGGGGGCGCATGAGAGGCAACCATACACTGATGTTTCTCTCCCTCTCTTTCTCCTTTCCCTTCTCTCTAAAAAAATAAAAAATAAACAAATAAATAAATAATTTAAAAAATAAAAAATAAAAATGTATTGTAGATTTTAATGCAGAGGGAATACAAGATCAGGGTACAGTGGGCACAAATTATTAATTTCATATTAATATTAATATTAATTTCATATTAACACCATATTAATATAATATTAACCATATTATATTATATTAACATTTGATAATCTTTACAAACCCAGCTGACCACCTGACAAAATTACACTCATTCCATTTTTACTTCTAAATAAAATAAAGTAAAATAAAAACTTTAATAACTGAGCACATACATGTATGGCAATTCTAAAGAAAATCCTTTAAATCTGATGCTCCTCTGGTCAAGATGGAGGCATAAGTAAACACACCTTGCCACCTCACAACTACAGCAAAAATTATAACTAGACTACAAAACAAATATCATGGAGAATTGTCAGAAAATCAAGCTGTATAGAAGTACAAGAACCAATGATTTAAAGAAGGCACAATCATCCAGACAGGTAGGAGGGGCAGAGCAGCACAGAGAGGCATGAAGAGGTGTAGAGGTGGGAGAGGCATGGAGACATGTGTTGGCATGGAGACAGAACGGGCAGGCCCACATCCATGTGTGGTAGATAAAAATCAGGACGAATGCCTCATGAGTGAGAGATCACAGCTCCCCAGTACCAGGAAGATAAGTCCCTATAACTTCTAGCTGTAAAAAGCAGTGCAGGTTGGGGCAGCAGAAGGAACTGTGGGATTCTCAAGAGACACCTATTAAAGAACCCATAATGGATTTAGGACTTATCCCCCTCTGGGATTCAGCACCAGAGCAACAGCTGGAAGGGTTCCACTAGCATACAGGGAGAAATTGAAGTGGCTGGCAACAAGGCACGTGCCAGGAGACAGCTTTCTCTCAGGCAAAACTCCACAGTTGAGGCAGCAGCATTGTCCCCTTTCCAATTCCTTCCCAACACAGAACCACAGAGTGGTGACATGGGTTGCCCAACCCTGGTGATTACCTAACACTCTGCCCCATACAACTTATAGGCATGCTTTTCTACAACAGGCCATGATGCTAAAATAGGGAGTCAAAACAGTTACACATAATACACAGAAGCAAACACAGGGAGGCTGCCAAAATAAGGAGACAAAGAAATATGGGCCAAATGAAAGAACAGAACAAAACCCCAGAATAAGAACGAAACAAAATGGAGATAAGCAACCTATCAGATGTAGAGTTCATAACACTGGTTATTAAGATGTTCAAGAAACTCATTGGGTACTTTAACATCATAAAAAAGACCCAGGCAAAATGAAAGTGACATTAAATGAAATAAAGAAATATCTACAGGGAAACAACAGTGGAGGGGATGAAGCCAAGAATAAAATCAAAGATTTGGAACATAATAAGGAAAAAAGTGTTCAATCAGAACATCAAGAAAAAAGAAGAATTAAAAAAAAAAAAAAAAGGATAGGCTAAGGAACCTCTGGGACTCCTTCAAATGTACCAGCATCTGAATCATAGGGATGTCAGAAGGAGAGGAAGAAGAGCAAGAAGTTGAAAACTTATTTGAAAAATAATGAAGTAATACTTCCCTAATTGCTGAAGGAAAGAGACATACAAGTCCAGGAAGCACAGAGAGTCCCAGATAAGATTTACCCAGAGAGGACAACAACACAACATAATTAAAATGCCAAAGGTTAAAGATAAAGAGAGAATCTTAAAAGCAGCAAGAGAAAAGCAGATAATTACCTACAAAAAAGTTCCCATAAGACTGGCAGCTGATTTCTCAAAAGAAACTTTGCAGGCTAGAAGGGCCTAGCAAGAAGCATTCAAAGTGATGAAATCAAGGACCTACTAGATTACTCTATCCAGCAAAGCTATCATTTAGAATGGAAGGGCAGATAAAGTGCTTCCCAGACAAGGTAAAGCTAAAGGAGTTAATCATCACCAAGCCATTACTATACAAAATGTTAAAGGGATTTATTTAAGGAAAAGAAAATCAAAACTATGAACATTATACTGGCAATAAACTCACAGCTATCAACAATTAAATCTAAAAACCAAACTAAGCAAACAAGCAAAACAGAAACAGAATCATAGATATAGAGATCATTTGAAGGTTTATCAGTTGGAGGCAGGAAAGGGGAGAATGGGGGAAAAGGTTCAGGAATTAAGAATACAAATTGGTAGGTACAAAATGTTAAGAAGAATGTAAGAAATGGAGTAGCCAAAGAACTTATATTCATGACCCACAGACATGAACTAAGGAGAGGATTGCTGGAGGGAATGGAGGTACCAACTGGAGGGGACAAAGGGGGGAAATTAGGACAACTGTAATAGCATAAGTAATCAAATATACCTTAAAAAAGAAATTTGATGCTGAGAACTTACTAATGCACAAGTAGATATTTTACTGATTCAGAGCACTGAAATACAAGCCTTAATATATTAAAAATAACCTGTACATCAGAATTAATAATGGTCTAATTCACAGCTGTGCTAGAATATTATCCCAATTCTCTAGGAGAAAGCGCTGTCCTAAATTCTTCTCACTTGGGCTGTTGATACTCATAGATACTCGAACCATATAATTAATAGTCTCACTCTGTATCAGTTCCACTCCTGGGCTCATTTACATTTTTTTCTGTCTTTCTCCCATTCTCATACTAGTTTAACCTATTGAGTGATAAAATCTTTTAAATTTCTATTTTTTATGATTGGTATTTAATTTTATAAATTGTATCAGGAGGGCCCCCCAAAATTAAATTTATAAAAAATTATTTAATTATTTTTACATGTTCAAAATTTAGTCACCTTCAAAGTACTATCCTCTTGATGCAATACACCTTACACCTATTGAAACTTTCTTTTCCCACTGCTCGAAACAGCTTTGGAATTCATCAATTTTGATGCCTTTTAGTTTTCTGCCATTTTTTGTTTAATCTCTTCCACATTGGCAAAACGTTTCCCTTTGATTTTTTTCTCCCTGGGAACAAAACAAATGTTGCTGGGGCAAGATGAGGTGAAAGGGATGGTGGGGAGTGGGGGTCATGCCGTTTTTATTAAAACTACTGAAAACTCAGTGCAGTGTGGGCAGGGGTGTTCATAAACCACCCATCATGAAATGGGCAAACACATTGAAAGAGTCTTCAAAAATATTCACTGAAGTTGAGTGCAGCTTCTCACAACAATGCCAGCTGGTACTCTGATACAGATAGGTTCATAGAACTCTCAACTAGTGGGGGGAACCCTATACTACAAGGGGCCTCCCCTCCAGACGATAATTCTATTTCTTTTACATCCCCCTTATATATATATTTTCTGGTTTTAAAAGAAATATACCCATATTGTGGGAAAATTGGAAAACTAATATATATATATATATATACTCCCCAGTAAACAATTGTATTTTATTATACTTATGCAGTTGAAATCGTTATCAAATTTTCTGCTTTTATCTCCTAGTCCAACTTTCACTCCCCTTTCCAACAGATTGTAACATACTTTTTACACTGTGCATAACACTAAGCATTTTGCTAGGTCATTATATATTCTTTATAAATATTAAATTCCCCAACAAAATTGCAAGTCCCTCCTCCCATATTCTTATAACTTAACAACAATAAACTTGACAGGATGTATCTAGAGATTATATATTTTATTGTTTTGACTGTATGTATTAGTTTGTTGGAATGTGGTAAGTTTTTTTGAGCTAAATAATTAGCTCTCAAAATTTTTCCTCCATTGATGTCATATATTGCTCTTGTTCTGGTTTCTCTACAGTAATTCTATGTCCTACATAACTAAGATTTTTCATTGTTTTCCTTATGTTGCTTTATTCTTCATTTGGAAATAAGTCTTCATTCTTAACATTACTGATCATCAACATTATTAATCAAACTATATTAAAACCAATTTGGATTTTAATGATATTATAGCCTTTCCAATTTACTTGCCATCTTGCCTCAGATTATCCATCTTTTTAGTAGTTTGATTTTTATTTTGAATTTCAGAAGCATATAATTAAATGAATCACATTCTTAAGTTTACATTATGTCATGTCATTACCTATTATGAAATCCCTTGCATTTATTCCCTTAAATTTCCAATTCTAGAGATGATTCTCTTCTCACCATCTATCATAAGCAGTCACTTTAATATTTATTATGTATATTTTGACAAGTATATATCTTCTAAAAATATATAATGTTATTTGATGCATATAAGCATTTTTATTTATAAAAATGGGGTTGTGTCACAGGTTCCTATAAATTTTTTCTTTCCGCTCAACACTGAGTTTCAAAAATCAATTCATAAAACCAGGGTTGCATCTAGTTCTTTACAACTGCTTCCTGCACAGTTAATTTTATCACTTCTTACTTACCTGTTCTCTTAGTGATGGACATCTATTTTATCTAACTGTTCCTGAGAGCATAAACAATGCTTTAAATGAATGAATTTATATGATTGAGAAGTTTTCCACCTTTCAAATATTAAGAATACAATTCCTGGATTATAGAGTTTTCACATATTTAATTTCATGAAATGCTGTCAGATTACTTTCAAGAGTGCTTATATTAGTGTATGTACTAACCAGAGGTACATAAGGAATTTTGTGTTCCTTATTTCCAAAATAATCAATAATTCAATTTTGTAATTAAAAAAAATCTATTCAGGACTTCTGGCCAAGATGGAGGCCTAGACAGACATGCTGCATCTCCCTACACAACTAAGAAGGAATACAACTACCTCAAAACTAGAGACAACCAGAAGTTCTAGAAAATCGAGCTGCATGGAAGTCCAGCAAACAAAGATATAAAGAAGAAATACTCATCCAGACAGGTAGGAGGGGCGGAGCCAGGGCAGAGAGGACTCAGTGTGGTGGTGGCAGTGGTGGCAGCAGTGGCAGGCTGGCAGGAAGTGCAGTCACATGTTTTAAAAAGTCAGGAGAGATGCCTGGGGAGAGCTCCCAGCACCAGACCAGACCAAGCATCTACAGTTCCAGTGCCAGGGACATTAAAGCCTCATTGCTTCTGACTGTACAAGCCAGTGGGGGGTGGGCAGAGGAAGCAACTGTTGGTCTCTCAGCAGAGTCTGCTTGTTTAAAGGGCCCCCACTGTCCTAGAACGTATGCAGACCCACCCACTCTGGGAACGACAGCCAGGACAACAGCTAGAGAGGCACCAGTCCCATATGGAAGTGAGAGAAGTGTCTGGAAAATGGGCAAGTGCTGAGCAAGCGGACTGTTCCCTCTCAGACCCCTCCTCCACATACAGTGCCACAATGTGCTGAAATGAGTAGTCCTGTACTGACAAATACCTAAGGCTCTGCTCCTTAAAATGTAACAGGTGCTACAGCTGTACCTAAGACACACAGGGAAACAAACACAGCAATCTGTTAAGTTGAGGAGACAGAGAAGTATGGCCCAAAAGAGGGAACAGATCAAGGTTCCAGTGGGAAAACTAAGTGACAAGGAGATAGCTAACCTAACAAATGAGGAGATAGCCAGCCTAACAAACACAGAGCTCAAAACACTGGTGATAAAGATGGTCACAGACTTGACAGATATGCTTAAGTATGGCAAATGCATAAGAAAAGAAGTGAAGGCTATGCTAAATGAAATGAAGAAAAATCCTCACAAAACCAAGGCTTAAGGGAAGGAAACCGTGGTTCAGATCAATGATTTGGAACATAAGGAAGAAAAAAACAGTCAACCAGTACAGAATGAGGAAACAAGAATGGAAAAAAATGAGGAGAGGCTTAGGAATCTCTGGGACAACTTTAAACGTGTCAACATCCAAACCATAGGCATGCCAGAAGGAGGAGAGAGAGCAAAAAATTTAAAACCTACTTGAAAAAGTAATGACAGAAAACTCCCCAAACTTGGTGAAGGAAATAGACATCTAAGTCCAGAAAGCACAGAGTCCCAAACAAGCTAGACCCAAAAAGGACCACACCAAGACACATCATAATTAAAATGCCAAAGGTTAAAGATAAAGAGAGAATCCTAAAAGCAGCAAGAGAAAAGCAGAGTTACCTACAAATGAGTGCCTGTAAGACTCTCAGCTGATTTTTCAAAAGAAACTTTGTAGGCAAGAAGGGGCTGGCAAGAAGGTGATGAAAAGCAAGAACTTACAACCAAGATTACAGTACTCTATCCCACAAAGCTATCATTTAGAATGGAAGGGCAGAGAAAATGCTTCCCAGACAAGGTAAAGCTAAAGGAATTCATCTTCACTGAGCCATTATTATATGAAATGTCAAAGGGACTTATTTAAGAAAAAGATTAAAATTATGAACATTAAAATGACAACAAACTCACAACTATCAACAAGTGAATCTAAAAAATAAAAATAAAAAAAAAAAAAAACAGCTAAGCAAACCAGAATAGGAACAGAATCATAGGTATGGGGATTATTTGGAGAGTTATCAGCTGTGAGGGGGAAGGAGGAGAAATGGGGAAATGGTGCAGGGATTAAGCAGCATAATTGGTTGGTACAAAATACACAGGGGGAAGTTACGAATAATATAGGAAAGGGTAAAGCCAAAGAACTTATATGCACGACCAATGAACATGAACTAAAGGGGGTGAGATTGCTGGAGGAAAGTGGGGTACTGGGCAGAGGGGAGCAAAGGGAAAAAATTGGGACTACTGTAATAACATAATAAAGTATACTTAAAAAATAAGTAAAATCATAAATTAGGATAAAAAATCTATTCAGCACAAAGTATATCAGTTATTTTAATTTAAATTTTTTGAATTACTGATAAGCTTGCATTAGCCTATCTTTATATACTTGTCAGACATTTCCTACCTGTGTATTATCTATTGTATACTTTGCTTATCTCTCTTTTGAGTTTCCTGGGTTTTTTTCTTGCTGATGCAAATGAGTCCCTCCCATACTTTTGAACATTTATCTCCTTCTTGCTCAGCTTTGGAATGCTATAACAGAATATCATAGGCTGTGTGTGTTAAACAACAGACATATATCACTCACAGTTATGGCCGCTGGGAAGTCCATGAGCAGGGTGCCATCATGGTCAGATGTCAGTGACGGCCTTCTCACTGCAACTGCACATGGTGGAGAGAACGTAACCTCTGGGCTCTCTTCCCATTCTTATAAGAACACTGATCCCATCATGAAGGCCCCACCTTCATGACCACACATAAACCTAGTTACCTCCCAATTACTATCACATTGGGGGTTGGAGCGTCAGTATAGACACTGTGGGAAGCATTCATTCCATAACAATCCCTTATTGGTCTCCCAATTTGTTAACATTTTGTGTGTACTTGAAAAACCACGACTTTGATGTAGTCAAATGTATTGATATTTTTTTCTCATAGTTTTTGCTTCAATTTTTTGCCACAGCTCTTGTTAGAAAGTTCTTCCCACTCCAAAGCCTCAAAGACGAACTTCTATTGCTTTTTAAAACTTGTCTTATTTCTCAGAATTCAATTGAAGAGTATTTTGCTATCTCTTGGGTTCCTTTCAAAACTAGTAATTTTTGATGCATTGTCAGAGAATGTTGAGAAATGAAACAAAATAAGGAATTTCAGAGAAATTACATGAGCAAGCCTTCTGGTGGGATTAGATTGTGTAGACTTTTAATATGTTGCCAAGATCATTTGTTTTGGTGACTTTTAGAGGCTTATATACTAGTTTCATGGGCTTTTAATTTAACTATGTGACTGGTCACACACTATTCTGAATTTGGTAAGTGACTAGAGCTTTTGGTGACTTTGTCTATAGCTGATTTCCAATGAAATACATGCCCCTATAGTCCTTGGTACAAACATACAGGTGACATCATCAGATGATAGACTCTCAGCTCTAGCAGGGAGCTGCAGTAGCTCCAGGGTTGCTTTGCTGCAGCTTCTCTCAGAGCTTTTCCTCAGGGAGGGTGGTCTGAGACCAAGATTTTATTCTAAGAAAGAAGTCTTGATAGCTCTTTCTGACTTCAGGGGAGCAGAAAAATATAGATTATTTCATCGCTTTATTTTTTAAATCCTCATCCAAGAATATATTATTTTTATTGATTTTGGAGTGAGAGGATGAAGGGGGAGGGAAAAAATCTATGTGAAAGAGAAACTTTAATCAGCTGCCTCCCTTACACGTGTTCACCAGGGATCAAACCTGTGAGCTTTTGGGATACAAGACAACGCTCTAAAGGAGCCTTGCAGCCAGGCTATTTTACTGAGTTTTAAAGCCACACCTGCAATTACGGACTTAAAAAATGTTTTATATAGTCAGAGTTTCCAAAATATCAGGGTAGTAGATGGAGCTTGCATTCACCTCCTTCCAGAACCAAAGTGGAAATTCAACTAAATTAGGGGAAAATTACCCCTGATGCCCAATTGAAACCTAACTAAAGAGGATATTTATTCCCAAGCAGCTGTAAAAGAAGCCAGGTCAAGACTAGTAGGAAGGGTGGGGCAGCAAAAAGCGCTGGCTCTACTCCCATGGGCTCTATTTCATCTGTGGAAGGCTCCCCCTAAGGGGTGCAGGGCCTAAATCCCAGCACAGTCTCCCCAGCCCAGAGTACCAGAGTCAGGAATAGACACCCACATAGCATTAGGTGGTGAAAAGCAGAGGGGGCATTTCTGTCTGACAAGGAGAGGCAGAGTACGCTGGAAGCACAGGCACCCTCTTAAAGGGAAAATGCACAAAATTGCATTGGCAGCTACTCACCCAGGTCCTGGCTGGAGTCTCCTGTGGAGAGACTGGGGCTTGTGGCTCTGGGGAAAGAATGAGGGGACGGACAGCTGGCCAGGATCCTGGTGCTGAGTCATCCTTATATACTGTAAGTAAACATCTTTTCTGAGCAGAGCAATCCCCTCCAGACTGGAGGAAGGCAATTAACCCACTCTTAGGAAATTTTCTTGCCTCACTGAAGAAGCCAGCAGCATAGACAGGGGCAGAGCACAGCAGTCTTGGCAGACTCAGAGGGAATTAGTATGGGAAATGGTTATTCTCCCACTTTCCTGTGAACCCGACTGGCGCTACCGCCCGCCCCGCCCCGCCCCAGGGAGATCCAATAGAAATATCTTCCCTCCATGCAGTAGATGGCTCAGGAGGCCCCACCCACCTGAATACTTGGGGCTCTCTGCCTGCCAAAGTCAGAGCAAAATCCAGAACAGACTCCGTAGCTCTGGGGCAGAGCCACACCCACCACATTCCCTGAAGCCTGAATTGTACATCCCCATCAACAGAGACCCATTAATTCCATCCTCTGGATTCTGCCACAGCCTCTCTTAGTGACTAAGCCTAGCAGGCAGCTGGTGGGGCTATGCAGGCAGACTGTGGCAGAACCTGTGGTATCTTGGAACTGGAACATTTGCTGGCCTGACCTCATGTCCAGTGCTGGACCTGGAAAGCAGTTTGGTCCTTCTCAGGCACAAACAGATCCAGCAGAGGCAGTCACAAACTGTGGAGTGTTTGTAGCTTCATGCAGGTTGCTCAGCGCAAGGCACAGAAATAGCATCTGACATTGGCCTGTGCCAGAGTCCCCCCCTAGGGGCCTAGAACCAACACACCAAGAAGCCACTGCCACACGATGGAACAAGATCCAACAAACTTAAAAAACAGTATAATCAAAGGGAAATCCCAGACGGCATCAAACTGCAGAGGAGAATTACAGTTTTCTCTTTTTCTAATTTGTATATTATTTGTTTTTCTATTTTTTATTTTCCTCTTCTCCATTTTATTTTTTCTTTTCCCTTTTTTTTTGTTTCTTGTTTGTTTTTTATTTTCCTTTCTGCTTTTCTTATTCTTTTTTCCTTTTTTAAGTTTAAACTTTATTTTCTTATTTATATGTTTCTAAATATGCTATTATTTCTTATTCTATATGTTGTTTTCTTTCTTTTATTTCTCCTTATTTTTTTTTCTTTTTTGGATCAACCTACACAGCAGCTTACACAGAGTGATATCAGTTGCCAGCCTGAGGATGGATCCCATACAAGAGCAGGCCAATAGCAATCAATACACAATTACAATAGGAGGATCCACAAAACCCAAAAAAAAGGTATTCCTAGAGCACCCAGCACAGGAGGTTAAGGAGACCACACCACTGAGTCCCACAGGACATCTGTTACATAAAGCCACCCATGAAGACTGGGATCTACCTAATACATAGAAGCAAGCACAAAACACAACCAAAATGGGGGGGGGGGGCAAAGAAACAATCCCCAAGTGAAAGAACAGGAGGAATATGCTGTCTATAAAGGACCCACCTCATAACAAAAGATTCATACAGGCTGAAAGTGAAGGGATGGAAAAAAATTCCAAGCAAATGGAAATGAAAAAATAGCTGGTATAACAATGCTTATATTTGACAAAATGGACTTCAAAACAAAGGCCATAGTAAGAGCCAAAGGAGGTCACTACATAATACTAAAGAAGTCAATCCAACAAGAGGATATAATGCTTGTAAACATATACACACCAAATACAGGAGCACCTAAATATATAAAGAACATCTTGGCAGACTTTAAGGGAGAGAGTGACTGTAATACAATCATAGTAGGGGATTTTAACACTGCACTGTCATCAATGGATAGGCCATCTAGACAAAAATCCAACAGGGAAAGAGTGACCATAAACGACACACTAGGTTAGGGGTATTTAACTGATTTTTACAACTCATCTCAAAGAAGCAGAATATACATTCTTCTCAAGTGCACATGGAATATTCTCAAAGATAGACCAATGTTAGAACACAAAATAAGTCTTAACAAATTTAAGAAGACTGAGATTATATGAATCATCTTCTCAGATCACAATGGCATGAAACTGGAAATAACTACAATAAGAAAATTGAAAAACACTCAAACACAAGGAGGTTAAATAGCATGTTATTAAACAATGAATGAGTTACCAATGAGATCAGGAAAAAAATAAAAAATTATGAGAAAACAAATGAAAACAAACACAAAACAATCCCAATACTATGGGACACAATGAAAGCAATCCTGAGAGGGGAGTTCATAGCATTTCAGGCCTACATCAAGAAGCAAGAAAAATCTCAAATAAATAACATAGCTCTATACCTAAAAGAACTAGAAAACAACAAACAAAGCCCAAAGTAAGTAGAAGGTAAAAAATAATAAAGATCAGAATGAAGAAAAAATGACATAGAAACAAAAAAATACAAAAGATCAATGAAACCAAGAGCTGGATCTTTAAAAGATAAAAAGATAGATTACTGTTTAACCAGATTCACCAAGAAAAAAAAAGGGAGAGGAACCAAAAAATTAAATCATCAGTGAAAGAGAAGTAACAATAGAAATATAAAGGATTTTTTAAAAAACAAGTAAATATTTGCCAAGAAATTGGACAACTTGGGTGAAATAGATAAATTCCTAGAAACATACAATACTCCAAAACTCAATCAAGAAGAATCAGAAGCCTGAATAGACCAATAACAACTAATGAAATTGAAGCAATAATCAAAATATTCCTGGTAAACAAAAGTCCTTGACTGGATGGCTTCAGAGGATAATTTTACCAATAATTCAAAGGTGGACTAACACCTGTCCTCCTCAAACTATTCCAAAAAAATTCAAGAGGAGGGAAGAATTCCGAGCTCTTTTTACGAGGCCAGCATTATCCTAAACCCAAAACCAATAAAAGACACTACAAAAAAAAGAAAATCATAGGCCAATCCCTGATGAACATAGATGCTGAAATCCTCAAAAAAATATTAGCAAACCAGATCAGGCAATACATCAAAAAGATCATACACCATGACCAAGTTAGATTTATTCTAGAGATGCAAGGTTGGTACAATATTCTTAAATTAATAAGTGTGATATATCACATAAACAAAATCAAAGACAAAAATTACACAATCATATCAATAGATGCAAAAAAAAAAAAAAAAACATTCGCTAAAATCCAGTACCCATTTATGATAAAAACTCTCATCGGAGTAGGAATAGAGGGTTCAAACCTCAACATAACAAAGGCCATATATGAAAAACCTACAGTCAACATCGGACTTAATGGGCAACAAGTAAAAGTATTTTCCTTAAGATCAAGAACAAGACAGGATGTTCATGTTCACCATTCTTATTCAACACAGTACTGGAAGTCCTAACCACAGCAATCAGACAAGAATAGAAAATAAAAGGCATCCAAATTGGAAAAGAGGAAGTAAAACTGTCATTATTCACAGATGACATAACAGTATACATAGAAAACCCTGAAGATTCCCCTAAAAAACTACTATAACTAATAAATAAGTCTGGCAAAGTAGCAGGATAAAAAATTAGTATTTAGAAATCGGTGGCATTTTTATGTAACAATAATGAATTGTCAGAAAAAGAACCTAAGGAAACAATCCCATTTGCTATTGCAACAACAACAACAAAAAAGGTAGCTAGGAATAAATTTAACCAAGGAGATAAAAAGACATGTACTTGGAAAACTATAGGACATTGAAGAAAGAAATTGAGGAAGATACATATAACTGGAAGTATATACCATGTTCATGGATTGGAAGAATTAATAACATTAAAATGCCCATACTACCGAAAGCAATCTACAGATTCAATGGAATCACTATTAAAATACCAATAACATATTTCATAGATCTAGAACAAATATTCCAAAAATGTATACGGAACCAGTAAAGGCCCCAAATACCTCAGCAATCTTGAGAAAGAAGAACAAAATTAGAGGGAATCACAATATCTGATATCAAACTATACTAAAGACCACTGTAATCAAAAAAGTCTGATACTGGCATAAGAGCAGGCATATAGATCAATGAAACAGAAGGGAGAGCTCAGAAATCAACCCTTGTCGATAAATATTTGACAAAGAAGGCAAGAGCATACAATGGAGTAAAGACAATCTCTTCAATAAATGGTTCTGGGAACATTGGACTGGCACATGAAAACAAAAAATAAAACCAGACTGTCAACTACACCATACAGGAGAATAAACTCAAAATGGGGAAAAAAATCTTGAATACTTAAATGTAAGTTTCAAAACCACAAAAATCATAGAAGGAAACATAGGCAGTAAAATCTCAGACATCTCTTGTAGCAATTTATTTGCTAATAATTCTCCTAGGGCAAGGGAAATAGAGGAAAAAATAAATAAATGGGACTACATCAAACTAAAAAACCACTGAATGGGATAACATATTTGCCAATGATATATCTAAAAAGGAATTGATTTCCAAAATACATGAAGAACTTATACAACTTAACACCAGGAAGACAAGCAATCCAATTAAACAATGGGCAAAGGACCCGAATAGACACTTCTCCAAAGAGGACATACAGATGGACAATAGACATATGAAAAGATGCTCAGTGTCACTAATCCTCAGAGAAATGCAAATTAAAATCACAATGTGATATCACCTCACAGCCGCCAGAATGGCTATCATCAATAAATCAATAAACAAATGCTGGCGAGGATGTAGAGAAAAGGGGACCCTCGTGCACTGTTGGTGGGAATATAGACTGGTGGAACAAGCCACTGTGGAAAACAGTAAGGACTTCACTGATAAAATTAAAAATGGAAGTGCCTCTTGACCCAGCAAGCCCACTTCTGGGAATAAATCCTAATAATCCTGAAACCAATTCAAAAGAACTAAAGTACCCCTATGTTCATAGCAGTGTTATTTACAATAGCCAAGATCTGGAAATAGTCTAATTATTTTTCCTTTCTCTACTAAGTGCCCATTGGTAGATGAATGGATCACAAAGCTGTGGTCATGTACATAATAGAATTCTATGCAGCTGTAAAAAAAGAAGGAACTCTTACTCTTTGGGACAGCATGGATGGACCTGGAGATTATTATGTTAAATGAAATAAGCCAGTCAGTGAAAGACAAATACCTTATGATCTCATATGTGGAATCAAACGAACAAAATAAACTGACAAACAAAATAAAACCAGAGGCATGGAAACATGGAACAGACTGCTATATCTCAGAAGGCAGTGAGGAGGAGAGACTGGAAGAGACTAGCCAAAGTACATATATCCATATATGCAAATCCCATGGATACAGACAATAATGGTGGTGAAGGCTGGGGTTTTGTGCAGAAGAGCAGCATTTATGGAGGGAGTAAAATGGGGTACATCTGTAATAGTGTCAACAATAAAAAAAGAACATTTATAGCATTTGCCTGCCCAAAGTCTAATCTAAGAACCCAAAATGGAAATGCAAATGAATTGTTTAAAAACTATAATTATTAACTCAAGGCTCATGTCATTGAAGAAATGTCTAAAATGTATAAAAACATATCCCAATTCATTTTTAATGATCATTTATGGTCTCTTACGTGTGTGTGTCTTTATTTTTCCTCTAACTTTTGAAATAATGTTCTCTTTTTTATAATCAAATACACTCATAAGTTTCAAAAAAATATCTAATGTAATCTGTAATCTGCATGTTTTCCTGAAGAGGCTTTAGTTCATCAAGTGATATTTAACTTGGTAAATGAAGTAAGTCTTAGCTACAAAACTAAAATATATTATTAGCTTAGGGATCATGTAAATGACAGAAGAAAAAAGGACATTGGGAGCTACAAAGAGGGAGATGGATACAAATTATTCAGGAAAGATCAACAAACCACCTTCAGTTAAAACACAGTCTGGAATAACCCGAAAGAACACTGGCTGCCTCCTGAGACTGTGCTCTAGAGGAAGAGGTGAGAAAGAAAGATGCCCTACTAATACGTAAGGTGTGTGGATTGCCCTTAGTCCCACCTTCCTTCTCACTTTGAATAACTGGATCCACTTTCCTGACCCAAATCTCAATGTCCAGAGACCATGGAGGAAGTCTTTGTTAGCCCCATCTGGGACCGTCACAGGTGTATTTGGTCACCTCTTTGCTTTTTAACATATGGGACATATGAAAAACAATAATTCTTAATGTAAATTGCTATTGTTTTTCCTCTACTACTCATACTTTACTTCATCTATAAAGATGGTAGAGCAGAGTATGTTTCATCCCATTCTCTGCCTACTGGCAACTGTTTTCTAATATGAATATAAAAGATGCCCAGGTGGCAGGGGCCAGATGATGCAAGTGGCACTCTAGCTGTTTAAATAAATGGCACCAATTAAGTAGAGAGATGGCTTTCCATTGTCACCCTATCAAAGCTTTCATTTCTCAACTGAAGGACAGAGCATGGAGAAAAGTCCACATAATCTTCCTTCAGATCAAGAGGTATCTTCTGTTTCTAATGGTATGAGTAGACTTGGATTATATTCTAAATTCAGTTGCAATAGTCTTTCAAGTCATTGAAATTTCTTCTAGATGCTACTAATAGCTACATTTTTATCCTTTTATTTTTTGACATTTTTTGTTTTCATAGGTCTTCTATTGTGAAACTGAAGGTGGCTAAGAAATGATCAAGTTATAACCTCATTTTAATTCCAATACCTAATGTTTATGCTTTTCCCTTCTTCTCCAACTAGACTGCAAATTTCTTAGATTACAACCCATTGCAAAACAATGTGTATTCCCCAAAGCAAATAGTCTAGAATTATGCATATCATAGGCATCTACAAATTAGCTGAATGCATAAAAATTTATATCTAAAGTATAAGAAAAAAAGCAGAAATAAAACGAATTCAGAGGATAGTTGAAGTTACTGAGCTCACTTTTTAACTTGTCAGGCTCTTATAGATACTGCTGTTTTATTAGACTTAGTCAGTGTGGTTTATAAATGGGGCTGTAATTTTTATGTCTATTCTCTTGAGAGCCAGAAGCCATTATTTCAATAAAATATTTATATAATACCTCTTCGAGCAGCTTGAGGTCTAAATGAATGGCTGTCTATGACAATGAAATGAAATGACTTTGGTTCACCAGAAAATGTATAACTCGCCAAAGGAAACATGAAAGGAAAAACTTTCAAGATGATGGGGAAAACGTGTTAGCGGTAAACAAAAGAGCAACTCTAAAAGCACCCACGCTGTGATCTCAGAAAAGTTTTATTTCCTAAAGAGTCTTTAACTCTGGAATGAAGATACAATTTTATATACTTTAGATTGTTTGAAATGTCCACAAAATCCTTTTGTTGCTGGAAACCACTTCTAGGGCAGAGATTACCTGGTCTGGGCTCCTGTTTCTATGACAATGCTTTAAACTAGCTCCCCTTGTAGGGAGATGCTTTGAGAAACAAGGCACAAGGAGAGCAGAAACACTAAAGTGAAGTGCAGTTGAAAAATAATTGTGTTCTTTATTGAATCTGAGAAAACTGCTACAGAGCCCACCGAAATGTGGTTACCACTTTGCCGCTATCAAAGATTCAATGTTCAGGCTGTCACGGCTTTTCACAGCCATGCTTAGTTACATAAATGTAAGAACCAATGACTTTTTAATCACTATGTAAAATTTCTCATTTTACACTTAATCTTTTACAAGTGGAAGCAGAAATTCAGTTTCCTGGTTTTCCCAAATATTCAGCACATGCTATTTTTTTCAAGTTGCAACATACATAATAAATATACTGCTAGTTTCAGCCTAAGTAATTTGCTTCACCAATGAACCTTAAAAAGAGACAACTAATGAAAATATGTATAGAATTTAGGCTCAGAACGAATGGCATGCCCAAGTAAAATAACTATGGGTACAGTAAATAAAAGGGAGCAGAAAGGTAAAGAAAGGAAACTGACAATGGTAAAAAAAAAAAGAAAAAAAGAAAAAGAAAACTATCTGCAAAGCATTGTGCAAAGTGTTTTACTCTATTACTAATAATAATTCTGTAAGTTAAGTTTTATTATTCTCACTCAGATATAACTATAAAAATTTAGAGGTTAAGAGCATTGCTTAAGGTCACATATGTTGCCTAGAGCTGTCTGCCTCAGAGTCTATGAAATGCATTATGGAGGACATGTCAATCCTGATGTGGAAAGAAAATAACTTCTTTACCCAATGAGAGGCCAATCTCTCGGATCCTTGAAAGCTGAATAATAAGAACGTGGTTGATCATAAAGAAAAAAGAGGCCCGACAATTTAGCAAAAATAATACCATGAATCAGTATTTTAAAAAATAGAAATATAGCAAAACATTAATTACCATGTAAGAGACCAGGGAGAAACATGTCAGGAAGCTATTTTAGTAATTAGACCACATACAAGAAGGATTACAATGAGAATTAGCAGGAGAATGCCATACTTATGATAAAATAAAGCTTATAAAGATGTGTTCCCTATTTGCATAGTCATCTTCATGGCCCCAATCATTTTGATAAGAAAAAGGGTATTCCACCCAAATGTTTACTGCTCCCCACACCCCACACTCCCACTCCATGCTGGTGAGTGTAGGGAAGTAGCTGGAGAGGAGCTGCGTCTCTGCCAGTGCAGAGGAGACACGCATTTTCTATCAGAGTAATTGTAAGACTGCATCCATGATTACTTTATTTCTAGAAACAACAGTCTTAGAGTAGGGAGGTTCTTTTAAAATAACCAATATATGAATTCTCGCAGTAAAACCTCTGATGGATGCTCACTCAGACTCTGCTTGAGCACTTCCAGCTGTGATTCCCTCTCTGTGGTGGAGGAACTCTCATTATTGAAATAATGTCTCATAATTCATGTTCAAATAGATAGCAAAAAAGTGGGGGGGAGGGCACACCAACCAAATGCATTGTTTGCATCCAGATAAGAATAAACCAACTATGAACAGACATTTTTGAACTAACTGGGGAAAACTATGAATTTATTTTTAAGAAATTACTATGTACTTTATTGTTAAATAGAGTTATAGTATGGGACTAAATTTTAAAAAGTCCTCTGGTAGAGACATATACTAAGGTATCAATATTGGTGGATATAAAATACATAATGTCAGAGGTTTTCTTTGAAATACATACACAAAGCATTAGAAGGGATTACATTCTTCTCTCCGTTTTTGTTTTTTTTTTGGATGTTTGAAAATTTCTAGATGTTAAGAGAAAGCAACTTAATTTAACAACAGAGTCAATAAATAAGATAAGGGGAAAGGAATACGAAAACACTATCTCAAGAATGCTGGCCTGGGAGAGCTCAGTACTGCCAGAGGTGATGGGGAAATAGAAAAGCCAAGAGAGAAAAAGAAAAAATAAAAATAAAAAAAATTTAAAAATTAAAAAAATTTTTAAAAAGAGAAAAGAAAAAAAGAAAAGCCAAGAGAGCTAAGGTTGGAAGACCTAGTGCTCACAAATGGAGCTCACTGATGTGGATGGATGCAAAAGGAGTTTGTGTGTGTGTGTGTGTGTGTGTGATTTTATTTATTTATTTTTAGAGAGAGGAGCAGTGGGGGAGAAAAAGAGGGAGAGAAACATCAATGTGAGAGAGAAACATCGATCAGTTGCCTCTTGTATGCATCCTATCTAGAGACCAAATCCGCAACCCAGACATGTGCCCTGACTGGGCATCAAACTGACAACTTTTCACTTTGTGGCACTGAGCCACATTGGTCAAGGCAGAATGTCTACATTCTTACATAGTAAATAAAAGGTAATCTGGGGCAGGAATAATTTGTAAATGGAATATTTATTTTATTTTAAAGTAACTCAAGAAGGAGCTATCATACCTCTTTTTACTCCATTTTTATTCTTAACCCTTAGAATATAGGGAAACACAGAGTTGTGAGTGCTTCTATATTAAAGTAAAATAGAATGTCTGATAATAAACACAAATGTCTATAGAATGGTAACAAAGCTTTCTCACTTTCTTAATAATATGCTTTTGCCCCTCAGTGATAAGTCTTGAATGCTTAAACAGCGGACCTCCAGGGATACAAGTAAAAAATCTAGAGACATCTTAGGAAAAATACTCCAAGAAATGTTTTCAAAGTTTCTCCATAACCCACGATTCTATTTTAAAGAGATACACTCTTAATTTATCTTTTCTTGTCACTAACATGCCACAGACTAGAACCCTATGGGAGCACTGCAATGAGACAATTGCATATCACAGAATATAAGTTTAGGTTATAACAAAAGTAAAGTAAATTTTAGCACAAAGATCCTTTTGTACCATCATCACATGAAGGTCGAAATTCTTACAATTATTAAGGAAATGTGGTCTTATAACCAATCATTTTATAGTCAATTGTGTTATGGTTACCGGTGTTATGTTTTAATTTGGGACGTCAAAAAAAAGTACATCTTTCTTTGTGTGTAATTTCATTACATATAGTACCTTCATGGGTAAGTGTGGCTAATTTTTTAATTCTCTAAATACTGCCCACATTCTAGGAACTTGTATTTCTAGAACCACAATATCAGATGAAACATTCTCCATGACATGTGGAAAACTGTAAAACGCAATAATTGATATCTTATATCACAAACAAAATCTAATTCCCTATACAGATTTATAATTAGATATAGTTTAGAATCATTATTCTTCATGCAATTTTACCAAATAAGTGTAGTTAGACTATTTTTTAAAATAACAATTTTTACTAATCTAAATGTAAAACAGTTGTAAGTTCTTATTTATGATGCTTTCTCTGACCTTCCAAATTAATACTGATAATTTGTTTTGAGGTGAAACACAAGAAACACTGAAATAAAAGGAAATCTATATAACAATGCACATAGAAATTAAGAACTCTCACACACTCCACTGTTTAAGTTTGGGACAAAATTATTTCCAGTGTAGCCAGCTCTAAACAAGATTTCTATGGTATATGCAAATTGTCAGTAAAAAATCATTTTTTAAAAATGAAATTCAGCATGTAACTCTATCTCTGACTTCTCATCCAAATGTTCCATCATTCTGATATTTTTTCTTGCATTCACATACTTTGGATTAACATAAAATAGTAAACTATATTTCACTTAGCATGGAAGAATAAAATGACTCAAATATGCTTTTATAGAGTATGTTATATAATCATTTAAAAAGATGTTCTCTAATTTGGCTATTATGAGTCATGATCAATAAAGGTAAAAACAACTTCTTACCTTTAATTTGAGCCACACCTTAAATCAACATTTGCAAAAAAGATACTAACAAGCTTCCTGCTTCAACTTTGCACTTTATTTTCATGACATCAGATTTTAGAGTTAGAAAATAAGCAGAAAGTATTCAGTAAGGAACACCTAAGTCAAAGAAGTTCTACAAGAATAGTCAATATTTTGAATAAAAGTAAATCTCATGATTAAATTATATCTGAACAACTCCTAAAAGCAGGATATGTTACTAACCTTCTCTCTTTATGAAGATATAGCTTGTACAGGGTTAGTCTTCCTAAAACAGGAAAGAGACAACCTTTACTAGACACACAATAAGCATTGAATAAATTAGTTTCTTGTTCCTCCAGGCTTCTTAAAAACAGACACCAATTATAAAAACAACAATAAAAGTGTTTCTGGTATCTGTTTACATTTTACTACATATAAATAGTATTAAAATCATACTTTTATAACATGTCCATAAATCATGTAATCTCCACTTTTATTTCACCTTTGTTTTATTTGTTTTGTTTTTTGTGTGTTTGTTGGAGAAAAATGCCCTCAGGCGCTTAAGTTATTCAATGAACTAATTTTCAACTGTCATAAACTAAAATATTTAATATCAACATTTTAAAAACTGCCTTAACTATGCATTATATTTAAAATAATATTCACCATTTCTAAGTTATGAGAAATTTTCTATTCTGTGCAAAACTGGAAGTTACATATTGAGAAATGAGAGAAGCATTTGGGCAAGTCAGGCTTACAAAAAATATCTTCCCACTGTGCAAAATAAACTGCATTCAAGCCAGGCTTTTTTTTTAGAAGAATGTTTACATAGCTTTCAAAATATGTGTTTTATCTGTAATAATTTTGCTGACAAAAGGGGAAATTCACATAATAACTGTTGTGGAAAAAACCATAAAGAATTCAAAGGTTGTAAGAGTGCTAATGAACAGTTTAATTTAGAAGAAAAATGTGTGGGGGAAGGTGAGGGAAGGGATGAATGGAAGGAGGAAGAGGACTTAGGGTGTCTCATGCCAGGGTCTGACTTTGTATGCACTCCTCCTACTCAAAAGCAATAATGGAGAAGAAAATAAGTTCTCAGGTTTATAATCTTGCCTCTAGATCTCAACAATACTTTATATCTAAATGTTAAGGAGCCAAGAAAAATTAATACAGAGGAATACATGAGAATATTAAACTATATGAGGTATATATTTCAATTCAGTTGGCAGTCAGAATTTTATAAACATGTCAACACAGAAATTGCTGGCAAGGTCATAATTAAGCTATTAAAATATCAAATTAAGCTTCTTGCTGAGGTTAGACAAGTAAACAAAAACGAAAACTTACACTAGAATGGTGTGAATGAAATTTTTAATGGGTATGTTTTTGAGGAAAAGTACTTGTGGTTCCCAAGACTTTTGAGATTGATTCTAAAAGTCATTTACTATAAAAATACTTGAAATTTATTCCATTGTGGTTGAAAAAATATGTGAAAAGTTTAAACTTCGATTTTCAAAATATATAATCATTAAATTCAACTACAGTTGAATATATTAAGGTGAAATAATCTATACATCGAAACACTTTACCAAAAAATTTTAAAAGAACTCTGTTCTAATTTCTCATATAATATAAATAAAATTGTTGCAGTCTAAAATTATTCTCCCCACAAAAACAATTTTTAGTGATATGAAGTAAAGACTTTAACATTTATCTAAAGAAAATTCACATTTTAGTTTTATAGTAACCATATTTCTTAAAAAGGATTTGGAATATCTGAAAAAATAGGGATATATAAAAATAACCATCTTCATAAATCTTCAAAAATATAGTCACATTTAATCAACAATTTTAATAGGGAAAGATAAACTTTCCATATTAAAGTAAAGTGTAACTATACTCATTAAGGCTATATTAAGATTTCAAATTTGAGTTAATTCACAGAGAGTTCCAAATTAAGAATGCTATGACTTGGATCTTTTTAAAGATAACAAACTTCCATCTGTTTTTAGAATGTTTAAAAGACAAACAAACAGAGTAATGAGAAGTTAAACCTCAAATTTATTCATAAACTAGTAATTCTTGTTTATTTATCAGACATACAGAAATGACTAGTGATGGAGAGCTTTTAATTTTTAAAGAATTTAAATTTAAGCAGAATAAATTTGAAAAAAGTAGACATCACCACTTCCTCCCCCTTTTCTATCCTTTTTATGGTAATATATAGAAAATTATGATGTAGAACACAGAGTGAGGCATACATAGTTGCTTTCTCTCAGCTTTGTCACTACCCTGTTGTGTGCTCTTAGGGATGTTACTTCATCTTTCTGTATAAGCAGAAGATTGAATTTGATGATTGGTATAGTTTATTCTTACTTAACATCTCAGGTGACTTAACAATATTTAGATGGTTGAGAAAACATGGTTTAGAAAAATGAGACAACTCATCTTTTTAACTCTACATTTTTATCAGTAATTCAGGCAATTAGATAATTCTATAGATAGAATTGGGTTAGTTTACATGGTGATTAAGGGTGATCATATCCTGAGTGTTTGATGTAAATTAATTCATTCCTTCAGGAAGTGCTGTTTCAAATGATCACAGGGGATTGAATTTAATTTCATCATAATTGTATAATTCTCTGGCAACCTGGAAGAAACAATATCCAATATGACGATTTAATTCCAAATTAACTAAAAATTAAGCCTGCAAATTTATTTCTAACTTTTAAATACTAAGAATGTAGTACTTACTTAGAAATTTTTACTTTAAGTTCTTGGAGATATAGATCTACCTAAATAAATACAAATATATAGATATATATTTGTACTATTTTTATCAGCGAAGAGGTTGAGAGCAGGCCTTCCCAGGGTGTGATATACCACTTTGGCATTGGATTATTTGCAGCTGAAGGCAGTCAAGACCCTGTGAGCTCAAGAGAAACTTTTACCTCTCCTTTAAAGAACTTAAATTGAGGCCTTGCCCATAGTAAGAGCTATCATCAGAAATAACTTTTTATGACTGATCTATATGGAAGGGTCAAATATCTAGTAATTACTGAACATCTGCTCTTTTAATCATGTGAATGGCCTTCCTCTCTTGGGAAGCCCCAAGGCACCTTACCTCATCCTTCCTTCAGAATGCCAATATACCTCATTTTAACTTTCCTTTTCTGAACCACTTGTGTATGTGGGCCTCCCATATATACATGTATAATTAAATTTGGTTATTTTTCTCTTGTTACTCTGTCTCGTGTGGATTTTATTATGAGACCAGACGAAAGAACCAAAAGGGGAAAGTGTCTTCGTGCCCTAACAGCAGCAATGTGGAAAACAATGCTAATTATAATTTGTCCTTAGGTGTTATGTAGTTTAAGGTGAATTAGGATTAACTTTAAACTTTGCTTTCCCTCTTTTTTATCCAATAGTATATTAGCAGAATCACAAAAATCCTATTCATTAGAATACCCCTTTTCCCATAATTTAGAAATGTCAAGGTTTTAATATGATCTTTTCAGTAAAGAATGTAACAGGAGACCTGGCTGCTATGGCTCAGTGGATTGAGCGGCAGCCTGCAAACCAAGTGTTACTGGTTCGATTCCCAGTCAGGGCACATGACTAGGTTGCATGTCAGGCCCCCAGTTTGGGCCATGTGAGAGGCAACCACACAGTGATGTTTCTCTACCTCTCTTTCTCCTTTCCCCTCTCTGTAAAAAATAAATAAATAAATAAATAAATAAAAATTCCAAGTGTGCTTGCAAAAAAAGAAAGAAAAAGAAAATGTGGTGACTTTATTCTGTAGTCAAACCTCTTTAAAAAAAAAAAAAGAATGTAACATGAAGAAGTGCTTCTTTTTCTCTCCCAAAGGAAATAAGTATTATTCTGGATCATAATGATTATATAGCATAGGGAGAGTTTGTTTTGCACTGTTTAAGGAAGAACATGTAACTACAGTAAACATATTTCGCTAGTGAGTTGGCATCCAAAAGGATCTAAGGAGTCAGGCTTATTAAAAACCAATGCTGAGGAGAAATAAGATGGCGGAGGAGAAAGTAGAAGCTACACTAACCTCGTCCCAGAACTAGTCTGGATTTACAACTTAATTTTGGAGAAATCATCTGGAATAACCAACCGAACACCAGCTGGAGAGAAGTCTTATAACCACGGAGAGACAGAAAAGGCCGCTACATCACAACGTGACCGATAGGGATTGCGGAGACCCGGAAGGGCTGGCTGGCGTCACAGGGGTAGCAGCTGAAGGGACTGAGAAACAGTTCAGCAGCCGGGGATTCCCTCTGAGAAGGGCAGGGTCTAAACCCCCAGCTGAGCTTCCCAGCCTACAGCAACAGAGTGGAAAGTAAAATAGTATCCAGCTGAGAAAAGCAAAAAGCCACAGGGTTTCTTGCTAGCCGGAGAGAAATAGCTGGAGAAAAAGAGCTCTTAAGCGGATCACATACAAAAATATTTTGGCCCCCACTTACCCTGGGCACAAGCAGAGGGAAGACAGAGAGGACTGGAAATGCTTGGGGAGAGTTTGGTGTGGTGGCTTTGGGGGGAGAGCTGGGGAAGGGGCCAGCCGGGTCCCAGTGCTGACTCATCCCCACACTGCAGGCAGACCGTTCCTGGCCAAGTGGCGTCAGCCTGAGGGGAAGCAAAAGCCCTCCTACAGGAATTAAGCTGCCACACCCACGGTCCTTAAGCCTGACGGCTAATCACAGATTGAATAGATTAACAACTAAAGGAGACAGACAAAGGCAGCAGATCCCTGGAAGTCTCCAACAGGCTGCCTAGGCCCAGACTGGTACAGGATCTGACGCCACCAGGGGCAGATCCAGGAAGTGCAGATCATTCTAAGAAGCACCAACAGACAATAGGAGTCACAAAAATGGGGAGACAGAGAAACAACCCCCCATTGAAAGGAAAGGTAGAGTCCCCAGAAAGAGTGCTAAATGAAATAGAGGGGAGCAAACTATCAGATATGGAATTGAAAGCATGGATTATGGAGAAGCTCAATGAGCTCAGCGGAAACTACAAAGAACTCCAGAAGAACTACAGTGAACTCCAGAAGAACTATAAGGAACTTACTGAGAATTATACCAGCATCAAAAAGGACATGGAAGCTATCAATAAGAGCCAGGAGGAAATGAAGAATACGATCTCTGAATTGAAGAACACAGTAGAAGGAATTAAAAACAGGCTAGAGGAAGCAGAAGATCAGATCAGCGAGCTGGAGGACAATGTAGACAAAAACTCACAGACAGTGCAACAAAATGAAAAAACGCTGAACAAGACTGAAGAGGCTCTAAGACAGCTGCAGGACAACATGAAACGTAATAATATCCGTATCATAGGAATTCCAGAAGGAGAAGAAGAAGAGCAAGGAATAGAAAACCTCTTTGAAAAACTAATGACAGAAAACTTCCCTAACATGAAGAGAGAAAGAATCACGCAAGTCCAGGAAGCACAGAGGGTCCCAATGAAGATGAACCCCAACAGGCCCACTTCAAGACACATCATAATTAAAATGCCAACATTCAAAGACAAAGAGAGAATCCTAAAAGCAGCAAGAGAGAAACAACTAATAACATACAAGGGAGCTCCAATAAGGCTATCATCAGATTTCTCAGCAGAAACACTACAAGCCAGAAGGGAATGGCAAAATATATCCCAAGTAATGAAAAACAAAGGCCTACAACCAAGAATACTCTACCCAGCAAGGCTCTCATTCAAAATGGAAGGTAAAATAAGGAGTTTCCAAGACAAAAGAAGGCTAAAAGAATACATCTTCACCAAACCAGTATTGCAAGAGATGCTAAAGGGTCTGCTTTAAGAAGATAAAGAAACAGAGAGAGACAGAGAGGAACACGAATACAAAGGGGGGAAATGACAATGAATAAGTACTGAAAGAAAGAAGGAACTTCTACCATTTGCAACAACATATGATTGGAACTAGAGAGAATTATGCTTAGCGAAATAAGCCAGGCAACAAAAGAAAATTACCTTATGCTATCACCTGTTACAGGAAACTAATGAACAACACAAACAAATGAGCAAAATTGAACCAGAGGTATGTAAACGAGGAATAAACTAACAGTAACAAAGGGGGAGATGGGAGGGAGAGAAGTGGTAAGAAGGGGAAGGGTCTAGTCAAAAAACATGTATAAATGACCCATGGACATGGACAACTGGGTGGAGACTGAATGTGGAAGAAGGGGGAGCAGGGTGCAGGGAAGCAAGAGGGGGAAAAAAGTGAGACAACTGTAATGGAAAAACAAACAAACAAAAATTTTTAGTGGGGGAAAAAAATAAAAATATAAAGAATAGAAATGCAAGTTCAGTGAATATTAGAAGGACAAGGATTTTCCTTCACACTGTATATATTTTCTCCCTATCTGATCCCTCCAGAATTTGGCATTCTAAAGAAGTAAGTAATGACCTAACTTTCTTTGCATAAAACTAATAAGACCAGTTGTTAATAGAGGGGTTTTTTTTGTTTGTTTGTTTTTTTAACTAAGACTTTGAATGGAATGTCATGCCTAAAGGAGACATGGTTGGGCTTTGGTTGTTACCAAAAAGCCCTGAGCAACTGGGACTGACTTTCAAAGGTAATAAAAGTCCACGAGATAAAAGGCCTGGTACCTTGGATGGATGAGCGGTCCATAGCAATCTTTCCAGGGAAGGAATGAAGGTTGTTTTCCTGAAAGATGGCTAGTAGGGACCTTAAGGCACAATGGAAAACCAGGAGGACCGGAAAAGACAGGAGTTTACAGGCAAGGCTGAATGCCAGGTATGTGGCTCAGCTTCTGTGCCCTGAAGGGCAGACCAAAGGTCACCCTAAATATTCCTTGGGTAAGTTCCAGCAAAGCAGAACTAAAGATCATAAGTGATCATTTGCTGCTCTTTTTGTGTTTATGCAAATGAACAGGATAAATTAAAAATGAACTTAATGCAGTCCCTTTAATGACAAGGAGGGTAATCTTAGGGAGAAAAATCATGATTCAAGGAAGATCACAATGCCCAGTGGTAGACTATAAAGTAGTGCAGCTAACCATCTTTAAAGTTTCTTTTCATTTAAAATTTGTTTTCATTTGAAAGTTAAACTATGTCGCTTTTTCCGCCCGCTCCCCCTACCCCTAGAGCGCCGTTCAGGCTGCGCCGCATTCTGTAGAGTTCCGGGCTCCCGCTCAGCCAGCGCCGCTGTCGTATTCCAGCCGCCATCATGATCATCTACTGGGACCTCATTAGCCATGATGAGATGTTCTCCGATATCTACAAGATCCGGGAAGTCGCAGACGGGCTGTGTTTCGAGGTAGAGGGGAAGATGGTCAGTAGGACAGAGGGTAATATTGATGATTCGCTTATTGGTGGAAATGCCTCTGCTGAAGGCCCCGAGGGCGAAGGAACAGAAAGCACAGTAATCACTGGTGTTGATATTGTTATGAACCATCATTTGCAGGAAACCAGCTTCACAAAAGAAGCCTACAAAAAGTACATCAAAGATTACATGAAATCAATCAAAGGGAAACTTGAAGAACAGAGACCAGAAAGAGTAAAGCCTTTTATGACAGGGGCTGCAGAACAAATCAAGCACATCCTTGCTAATTTCAAAAACTACCAGTTCTTTATTGGTGAAAACATGAATCCAGATGGCATGGTTGCTCTGCTGGACTACCGTGAGGATGGTGTGACCCCATATATGATTTTCTTTAAGGATGGTTTAGAAATGGAAAAATGTTAACAAATTGGCAATCTGGATCTATCACCTGTCATCATAACTGGCTGCGTTTCATCCACACACCAGGACTTGGACAAATGGGACTGATGTTACCTTGAGCTCTTCATTTATTTTGACCTTGATTTATTTGGAGTGGAGGCATTGTTTTTAAGAAAAAACATGTCGTAGGTTGTCTAAAAATAAAATGCATTTAAACTTATTTGAGAGAATGCCTCTTAGTTTAATACATATTTAAATCCATCTTGTATAGCATTCCTGGAGAAACTAGAAGCTGGTTGTAGACCACTACTACAAAGCATAAGACTGTCTTCAGATAACTTCTACAGTGAAAACTACTGGGAATGGAATATAAAAAGCAAGAATCTTAATTCTGAGTTGAAGTAAGGGGGAAAGACTGTGTTCACAGCAGAGCCAACATTTGAAGTGGATTCCTTAGACATTTTTCATCACCTACAAATGGAAGTAGTTAACTGGAAGAGATAACCAAAAGAATAAAAAGACTAACCCAGTTGGAAGCAAAGTATTGTCTGAGCTTATTTAGCGTATCAAGTTAGTACCAAGTTCTATAGAAATCTAGGTCTCCTGGTATTGTGTGTTAAGCTTTGGTCAAATTCCTCTCCTGGAACAGGGTTGACAAACTAGGTCATCCTGCTACCTATTTTGAATGACTTTGAGGTGGTCATATGTTTAAGTGGGGAAAAAGTCAAAATAGTTTATGGGATATGAAATCTGATTTCGTGTCTAGCTTTATTGGTTCACTGCTATAATCATTTGTTTATGGATGGACTGGCTCTGGCACTGCAATAGTAGAGAGATGAATGAGACAAACGTAGGGTCTGCAAATTCTAAAATAAATATGTGGCCCATTAAAAAAAAAAAAAAAAAAGAAAGTTAAACTATGTCTGTGGCATTATCAAAGATGTTTAATTTACAGGCAAGAAGAATGTCAAATGCCTTGCAACTGGATGTCTTTCCGATAAGACAGTCCTACAGATTTAGAGACTTGTATGTGGGTTATGTTACATAAATTAACATGTGTTTTCTGTTTTCAAAGGGCATAAGCCTACGATCTCATTACCGGAGTGATTGTCTGTACGTATAGGCATCACTTAATCCTGTCTACATTGTTGCCTCCTGAGACTCAATGGTTTGGCTGAACTATAGTGGCTGGGCTGGTGAAGAACAGGGTGGTCTGTGGGCTTCACTTTAAAACTGGTTTCTCTTTTCTATCCTAATGGCTTGGACAGAAAGAGCCCAGAGGCCTGAGAGGAGGGAAACCTAAAATATTTCCCTCAGTCCAAACTAAGTATAATGGGCAAAAGGGTTTTGGCCAGGTGAGATGTACCTGGCAAACCTTCCTCCAAAGAAGCCCTTCTTTTCCCTAATGTGGGACATTGAAAAATTAATACCTGTCTTTTGTCATCTAGTGGTTACGGATTGAATGATGTCCTTTAACCCTGTTGCCCCCAGAATACAACAAGGATGCCAGCCTGTTAAACCAAGCATGCCGTTGTCCAGAGACAGCCAACCAACCTGGAGTCTGCACGATCCTTCCCCTTGTGGGAAGGCCACCCTCCCCTCCACACCCCCACTCTTATGAGGGATTTCTTGACCCAAGGGTAGGTAGGACAACGACCATGTCCAGCTTGAAGCAGCTAGAGGAGCTCAAGACCTTCATCCATTGTCCTTTATAAGATTGTAAAGGGTCTTAAGTCTGAGAGGGAGGGATTGTTATTTTTTATTGTTAAAATATTTAACTAATTAATTAATTATTTAAAAAAAAAGAAAAAGAATATATGAAAGGGTGAGGCAGGAGAGCTTGTATGTACGACCCATGGGCATGGACTTGGGGAGGGGATTGTTGGGGAAGGGGGCTGCTGGGCAGAGGGGAGCAAAGGGGAAAAATTTGGAACTATTATAACAATATAATCAATAAAATATACTTAAAAAAAAAGAAAAAAACCAATGCTGTAATCCTAGTATGATTATTGGACTGCATTAAAGTTTAATAAACTTGAATTCAAGGCAGGGAAAAAAGTTATCCAATGCATATTTCTGAAAAATATTTATCTCCCTTCCATTATTTATTTGGTAAAAATCTGTAAGAAAGGAAAATTGAAGCACCCTTCTCAAGAATATGGAGGGGAAAGTGGAACCTTTATAGCTCTATGATATGTATAGGAGACATACACCCACTGAATTTTCAAATTTTTGGCCAAAAGATCAGCAGAGAGTTTCCATAGAGGTTTTTTCAAGAAAGGCAAATTTACTTTGGCAAGTCCATGCTTTCTGCCAAGTACTATATAAGATCCACTGATACTTAGTAACTCATTTCTCCCACTATAATCTCATCAGAAACAATTTCTGGGTTTAAGTTAAACCTCCAGGAAAGGTTTACATCAGCCTCATTTTGTCTCTGTGTTTGCCAAATTTCATCTCATTTTAAGAAACACAAAGGGACTGAGGGAGTAAAAGAACAAACTTTCAGTGGAAAAAAAAAGATTTTAAGTTTTTCTTTCTCTAATTTGCTCTCTTGAAACCTTCTCTTTGGGTCTTTGCCTTTCTTAGAGTTTTCCCTTTCTCTTTGGTTCCTTCCTTTCTCTCCATTAGGCCACCATTTTGGAAGCTGTAATCTATATTTGCAGAGCTCCAAACACCAGCCAAGGTTGGGTTCAGGGGAAATGATGCATGAAGAAGGCTGCTAGACCTATGTCCAGCATGGCTAAAACATGCCTTTTTTTTTTTTTTTTTTTTTTTTTTACACTGAACCGTGCCAAGTGTGAGTACAATGTTTATGGTCAGGTTCAAGATCTTGGATTTCCTGAAAACTCCAATAGCCCTATGCTAAATGTTCCCCAAATCTAAAATATAGATACAGATAAATAAAGTTGTAGCTGTAGATGAAATTAACTGGAGAGTTTAAAGCATTGAGACCCAGACTTGGCTGAACATTAGAATCACTTCATGACTTAAAAAAAAAAGAAAAAGACAGAAGCCCAGACTCCACCCACACCAATTAAATCAGCATTTCTGAGGGACATATTTGGTCATCAGTCATTTTTCTAAACTCCTAAGATGACTCTAACATTCAGCAAGGTTTCAGAGCTACTGATATTAAATCAGAAGAGAAGATTATTTATTCTTTAGGAACTCTGGCATTTAAAAACCATATTAAAGATGATGAATAAGTAGCAAAGAAATGAGAAGCAAGGGATGAAATTGTTTAAGTAAGTGGAAAATTAGGAAATTGAGACTAAAAGAGGAACCAAACATCTTGAGTTTATAAGCAGTGGCAGTTGGATTAGGATATATAAGTGCTGATAGGAAAGATCCAGCAAAAAAAGGAGTGGTTTAGGGTAAGATTAGTGAAAAGGAAAAAAATCTATCCTAAGGTCCCGGAGTCTGGAAGAGGAGCTGGGATCCTGATCACAAGAGAGGCAACTGACACCATAAAAGAGAATGTCTCCTTTTCTTCCTGTAGCAGGAGAAACAATGGGAAATATTGGCCCAAAAGCCAAGGTTTGGAAGTGAAAGCTTTCTGATAGGATGGCTTCTCCTTTTCCTCTAAGGTAAGATCTCATATATCTGTAGGAGGAAAGTGAATCTGCCTAATAAGTAATAAATATTTTCCAAGTTGAGAGACTAAAGAAAAAACGATGTCTTGGTCTCTGCCCCTAGTTTCTGGCACAGAGCTCTTAACCCTTGCAATTTCCTAAGTAATAAGAACATTAGGAATAGCTCTTGTTCTAATATTGGGTCTTTGACCCTGTGCCTGATACAGGGTTCCTAAAACCCTTGTACGTAAGTCCTAGGCAATAACAGCACTAGGCACATCTTTTGTTCTACTGGATGGGGGCTGGGCACGAGAAAGACCAAGTTGTGGTTATAAGCATGAAAACTTCAGCCCCACCCTTCATCTTCCAGAGAGGACAGAGGGGCTGGAAATGAAGTTAATAATTTATCATACCTATGTGAGGAGGCCTCCATAAAATTCTAAAAGCACAGGCTTCAGAGAACTTATAGGCCAGAGTCTTCATCCACAGTGGAGCGATGATGCACCCCAAACCCACGGAACACAAGCTCCTGCAGTTGGGAGCCTCCCAGACCTTGTCCTATGTATCACTTCTGGCTCTTCATCTGTAATCTTTATCCTTTAGTAAATGGTAAGCATAAATGTTTCTCTGAGCTCTGTGAAGCAACTTAGCAAAGTAATCAGACCTGGGGTGGAAGTCATGGGAACCTCTGCTGTGTAGCCAAATTGAATAGAAGTTGTGAGTAACTTGGGGACTTGCTACATCTAAGATGTAGTGAACAGCAGACTTACGGGACTAAGCCTTTAACGTGCGGGATCTGATGCTATCTCTGGGTAGAGAGTGTGAGAAATGAGTTAAATTTTTGGACACCCAGCTGATGTTGCAAACAATTACTTCATGCAGGAAAAAGCCTCCACAGATTAGGTAACCACAAGTGTTTGTGTGAGTATTAAAGGAGACACACAGGAGCAAAACACGAAAGGGAAGAACTGAGGTTTTCCCTACATGGATAGAAAAAAATCTAAGTTTTCCCTACACACAGATATTAAAGAGGAAACACAAACTACAGTATCAAAAATGACAAATACTAATATGGAAACAGTTACACAGTTTCTAGGTGCATCAAAAAAAAGGTCATAGGATATTATTTAAAAATTTAGCAATAAATTAAAATATTTGATTGAAATGTACAAATTCCTCCATATAAAACTGTAGGAAATAAGAGCAAATATAAGAAAACTGAATTGCTTGACATCAAGCAAAGAAATTGAATCATCTATTTAAAACATTCCAACAAAAATGACCCTCAATGTAGATGTCTTCAATGAATCCTTTAAGTTGTTTAAGAATTTCTGAATTGTTTAAGTATTATTGTTAATATGTGACATAATTATGCACTTAGAATATCTAAAATAATATTTAGAAAAAAGTTGGAACTTAAGCAAATAGAGTAACTTCACCAGATACAAGACTAATGTAGTATCAACTGTAAAATAAGTTGTATTTCTCATAGCAGCAATAAATACATAGAAAATTCATTTTAAAAATGAAATAGAATAGCATCAAAATTCAAATCGTCGGCAGCCGTCCGTCTCGAGAGACGATGGTGTAGCTTCTTAAGAGTCTATCTGCACCGCCGAGAATGGCTGTGCAGTCCGACTCAGGAGTGACCCGGTATCTGTCTCCTCCCGTGTTGAATCGACATCTTACGATGACGCTGGAGTGTCCTCTCCAGTGAAGCTGAAGCTACAGAGCCTGGGCAGGGTAATATGGAGGGTCTGCTGTTGCCCATGCAGCAGACCCCCCCTCTCTTCGCAGCTGAAGGGTCCAAGGGAAAGACGGAGTCAATACAGCTTGGCTTCAGGTGCGCCGCAGGAGTTGCCGGTGTTGACTACAACGTCAAACCGCCTTAGGGACTCCGGCTCCGGATTTTCTGTCGGGGTTTACTCCCTTAGCCTTTCCCCTGAAGAGGTATGCCGCAAGGCAGCGGAGGTTTTTTGGAGTCAGAGTTTTCCTTCTCTGATGTGCCCTGACTGGAAGATCGAACCAGCGACACTTAGCTCGCAGGCCGACGCTCAATCCACTGAGCCAAACCAGCCAGGGGGAGTGAATGGGATTAGTGCCCTTATAAAGGAGGCCCCAGAAGCTCTCAGCCTTCCACCGTGTGCAGACGCAGTGAGAAGACAGCCATGTGTGAACCAAGAATTGGGCTTTCTGTGACCCTGAATCTGTTGGCGCCTTGATCTTAGACTTTACAGCCTCCAGAACTGTGAGAAATAAGTTTCTATTGTTCTGTAAGTCACCCCGTCATGTCTCTCTGGTCTTGTTTAATCTGAGGTACTTCCCTTACCTTGCTTGTCACGGCAGGGACTCTGTTGTGTTCCCAAGCCCTTCATGTGCATTCCTTTGAGTTTTCCTTGCAGTTGTTCTTGTGCTTGGGCTCCTCTGAAAGCAGAGGCTGAGACTAGGGTCCAGGTGCAGGAGTTCCTTGGGAGGAAGAAGAGAGGGAGTGCAGTGGGGAAGGAGGTGCATTCTGAGGTCAGTGCTGTGGCAGCAGAGGCTTGTCTTCTGCATGAAGCGCCCAGAATGGCCCATCACTGGGCAAGCAGGAGCAGTCAGCTACTGTCTCCTCCTCCAATAGGTTGAGGATTGCTTCAGAGGCATTAGCTTCCACACCCTTCCAGGCCGCCCCTGCCCAGGGACCCAGCAAGCAAGGTGTACCTTTTTGCCCTAATCAAATAAAAGTTCTAGAAGGCAGAGGAACAATCCAGTCTGGCCCTTCATGGCCAGTGAAGCCCAAAGCATACTCACAACTGTGGGTTCTCCACGTGTCTCTCCCCAGCTGGATCCGGAAGTCACAAGAGCAGATATTGTCTCATATGTGTCTCCTCCATGCAGGTGATCCAGGTGAGCCGAAGTGAACCATGCGGAAGGAAGAAGGGATCTCTGCTGTCTGTCTGGGCTCCAGAAGGCTTAGAGGGAAGGAACGTGTGTGAGCAGAGCAGGCGGGAAGGGGGGTGAGAGACTCAGTTCAAGAGGGAGCAGGGCCTTTTGGTGGGTAGGAAGGAACCTAGCATGTTCTGGGTGTGGTGAGGAGACCAGAGGATCGAAAGGGTTCTCCCCAGGAAGAGGGTCTCAGAGCTCTGTGCTTGCCCACCATATTCATTTCTAGTGCTGCCGTAACAAATTCAAATACATAGAAATAAATCTAATAAAAGATGTGTTACAACTCCCCACTGAACACTAAATGAAATTATTGAGAAATACTAAAGAAAAACTAAATAAACATACTATGGTTTTTGGTTTCATGACTCAATAACATTTGAATGCCAATTCTTCCAACATTTGTCTACAGACTTAATGAAATCCTATGATTGCCAGTCTCTATAATGATTTTCAATGATCCTCACATCCTGATGTTCACACCCTTTGGAAATTCGCTCCCACATCATACCAGGTTTGGTCTGATTGAGCAATACAATACTATAGAAGTGATTGTTTTTTACTTCAGAGGTTTTGTTATCAAACACTCTGTGGCTTACATCTTGATCACTTTCTCTTTTGTGGGTCACCTGCTCTGAGGGAAGCAAGTTACCATGTTTTGAAAGCATTCAGTCACCCTTGCAGCGAGGCCAAGACAACAGTGATCTTTATTGGAGGAGAATAATAGAGTCTTAGCAAAGCATTTATATGAATGCAGCCCAGCTGACAGCTTGACTAGACCCTCATGAGAGATACTATGCCAGAATAACAAGATGACTGAGTGTTTAAGATAATATTTGTTGCTTTAGGGTGTTATATCTGGGGGTGATGCATCACATAGCAATAGATTACTAATGTAAATCCCAATTTAAGTCTCAGGGATAATGGTGGAAGCTAGCAAGATGACCTTAAAGTTAATATAGAAATGTAAACAGCCCAGAATAAACAAAGCAACCTTGGAAAGGAACAAATCTGGTGTATCAACACTGCCAAATATCAAGACTTATTATAAAACTATAGTATAGACACAAGAATAAAAAATACCTCAATAAAAAAATTGAAGAATCCAGCCCTGGCTGCTGTGGCTCTGTGGATTGAACATTGACCTGCAAGCCAAGTGCCGCTGGTTCGATTCCCAGTCAGGGCACGTGCCTAGGTTGCATGTCAGATCCCCAGTTGGGGGCCCGTGAGAGGCAACCACACAGTGATGTTTCTCTCTCTCTCTTTCTCCTTTCCTCTCTCTCTAAAAATAAAAACAAACAAACGAATAAATAATTTTTTAAAAAACTGAAGAATCCATATACAGTCATCTATCTTATGACATATCTCTGCAGTGCAACAACAAAAATTGTCTTTTTAACAGATGTTACTGGGTCAGTTAGATATCCTTATTTCCATCCTTATAACACTCAAAAAAAAAAATATTCCAGACGGATTGCAGACGTAAATGTGAAGAAAGTTAAAACAGCAAGTATTTTAGAATAAAATATAAAATATCGTTATGACCTTGGGAGTTGGTAGGTATTTTCTAAGTAGAGAACAAAATTGCTGTTCAAAAAAGAAAAATTAATTTAACATTACTGTCAAGAATTTTTGTTCATTTAAAGACAATGAAAAGAGCGAAAATTGAAACTATGAAGTTTGATGTTTGCATAATATATATCTAACAAAAAATTTGTATGCATAATACATAAATATTGCCTTTATAGCAACTCAATTAAAAATCTGCTATAAGATGCTCAATGTCACTAATCATCAGAGAAATGCAAATTAAAACCACAGTGAGATAGCATGTCACATCACTCAGAATGGTCATCATTAATAAGTCAACAAACAAGTGCTAACGAGGATGTGGAGAAAGGGGAACCCTAGTGCCCTGTTGGTGGGAATGTAATTTGGTGCAGCCACTGTGGAAAGCAGTATGGAGGGAGCTACCTCAAAAAATTAAAAATGAAACTGCCTTATGATCAGCAATTCTACTTCTGGGAACATATCCAAAGGAATCCAAAACACTAATTTGAAAGAACATAAGCACCCCTATGCTTATTGCAGTGCTATTTTACAATCGCCAAGATCAGGAAGCAGCCCAAGCATCCATCAGTAGATGAGTGGATAAAACTATGGAACTTTCAGGAAATGAAACACTACTCAGCCAAAAAGAAGAAGAAAAGTTTACCCTTTGCAACAGTATGGATGGACATAGAGAATATTCTGCTAACTGAAATAAGCCAGTCAGGGAAAGACAAATACCATATGATTTCACTCATATGTGGAATCTACTGAACAAACTGAACTAACAGCAAAATAGAGACAGACTCATAGAGCGCAGGCTGACAGATTGAGGTGGGGTGTTAGGGGGTGGAGGGACTGAGCAAAGAGAAAAAAGGACTCATGGGCATGGACAACAGTGTGGTGATTGCTGAGGGGAGGGAGTATAAGGGGGATAAATGGCCATGTGAAAAATACAATTTAAAAAATTTGTCCAAAGATTTGAAACTACAGAAGAGAGCATCTAAATGGTCAATTTGAAGATGAAAATGTGCTCAACTTATTTTTTATAAGGAAATGAAAATTAAAACCACAATTCATTTATCATTACACCTCTTCTTAAAAAGCTAAAATTAATTTTACAAAAAGACAACTAATACTAAGTGTTTGGAGGATATGGAGGAAGTGAAATCTCAAAAATTCCTGTTAGAAAATTTTGGCAGTAGCTACTAGCACTGAGCATATGTATACTTTGGGATGAGCAGTTCTACTACTGAGTATATACTCAGTAGAAATGTATACGTGGAATTCTATACAGCAATGAGAATGAACATTCTAGAACCGTGACAAAATATGGTTGACTCTCACCAACATCATATTGAGCAAAAGAGCCAGATTCAAAAGTGTGCATGTAGCATAAATCCACTTATATAAAGTATGAAAACAGGCTAAACTATTGTATCTGTTAGAAGTAGGAAAAATGGTTAACCATGTATGACAGGGGCTTCCCAGTTAAAAATTAACTGTAAAAATTAATTGAACTACATGTCTACGATGTGCAATTTTCTGTATGACTAGTATACCTCAATAGTAGTTTTTAAAAGTTATAAAATTGTTTATAATTTTCTTCAGTTTTGTTCAAAACCAAAAATATTGCATTGGTACTTCTCACTAACTAGAGATATGAATTCACACCTTATACCAGTGATTTTCAACTTTTCATCTCATTACACACATAAAATAATTACTAAAATTCTGCAGCACACCAAAAAATATATATTTTTGCTGATTTATAGGTATAATTTTGATTCATTCACACTGGACGGCTATTGTGTTGGCTGTTGTCATTTTTTAAATGTGACAAACTAAGGAAAAAGAGGTCAGTGCCCCCTTACTAAAAAGCCAGGTATTACATGTTTTAAGAATTCTTGTGTCACACCAGCATGCTGTAGCACACCAGTTGAAAATCACTGCTTTATATTATTACTCTAAACATTTGTCTTATTTTTAGCCATGTCTACAAAAGTAATCTATTCTTTCTCATTAAAACTAGCTTTAAAAATATATGGAAGGTTTAAATGTTTTTTAATTCAAAAAATGTAAAGCAATCATTTCTTTTTCATTAATTATACCTGTCAGCATTTATTCTAAAATATGTGATTAGTTTAAAAAACATGTGCTTAGTCTGAAAAATAATGTGTCAATACCACATTGTATCATGTTTCATCCTGGAAATGTTCAATAGCTCTACACTACTTACAGGAAAAAGTTTATCTTTTGACATTTAAAAAATAATAGCTCACAAAATGACCTTTATTTGTGTTTACAGTATCAACTCCCTTTACTCATTATTTCATTCATTTGCATAATAAGAAACTACTGATTCAGGGCTTATTATGTCCCAGGCACTATTTTAAAAGTTACCTATCTAGAGGTAAATAAAAGAGGCAAGATCCCTTTATCCAGTGGGATTACAGTCTAATGCAAATGACCTATAATAAAAAAGAACTGTACATACGGGGTATCCCCTCCTCATCCCCCTCACCACCACTTACTCGTGGCTAATAAAAGACATGCAGAAGATGCTTTTGGTTTTGTCCTTTTATATGCAGCTGAAATTGATCCTAAATAAAGCTTGTGGAAAATGTGACAAGTTTAAGAAGGGGTTATTAAAAAGAAGATAGAGAAGGTAGCCAAAACTATCAGTCATTCATTCAAGAACATGTAGGAAATATCCCTGTGGCACCACGGGAAGGGATCTAAGAAGCAGAACTGGATTCAAATGATGCTGGCAGTAGGTCAAAAGCTACTGTTAACTTCATTTATTCTTACTATAAATGAATTCCCAGGTGCGATATGGTAGAAAAATGTGTACTATCCAATAAGTATAAGCAAAAAACTTTTGAGAAAATTACCAAGTAAATTATGGCCCTCATTCACTAAAAATCCAGATCGGTCCTACTGCAAAGAAAAAGATATCTTAGACCTGAGATTTCAGATAAGTATTCCTTAAGGCTAAGCTTCAGGATATGTCAACCTGCCTCTACTGCATTATTTTGAAGTACACTAGTTTCATTGTTGTACTAGTCATCTCAGGCTTCCATAATGAAGTACCATAATCTGGATGACTTAAACAATAGACATTTATTTTCTCACAGTTCTGGACCAGAAGTCCAAAATCAGGGTGCCAGCATGGTCAAGTTCTGGTGACAGCTCCCTTCTTGGCTTGTAGGTGGCTAAGGCTGACTTCTCCCTAGGTCCTCACATTGAGGAGAAGGAGAAAGAGAGAGAGAGAGAGAGAGAGAGAGAGAGAGAGAGAGAGAGAGAGAGATCTTCCTTTTCTTATAAGGCCACCAATTCCATAGGTTAAGGTCCCACCATCCTGACCACATTTAACTTTACCTCCTAAAAAGCCATAAATCCAAATACAGTCTTATTAGCATTAGTCACACTGTGATTCAGAGCGTCAACATATGGATTTATGAGGGGACCCAATTCTGTTCAAAACAATTATACTTTGTTAGTTTAGAATATAAAGACACAGTGATTAGTGATGACAGCAGTGTAACTCTATTCATGCTTCAAGGTGCTAATAAGCCTATGTGTTAAGTTTTCTCCTTTAGTTTGAGAAGAATGCTAAGCTAACCAACCAATTATGCCAGAAAACTAGACTATAGATATATATCTGTACTCAGAGGTCAGAAGAAAAAAATATAAGATGAGAACTGTTTTTCAAGACATAGTTCTTGATCTGCTCTATTAATTATAACCTACCAAATCTATTGTCTTAATCTTAACATTAGATAATTGTTTTAAATTACCTATTTGAAAACAAAGTCATCTTTTAAATTTTTCTATAAAATATATTAATCAATAAAAAGTAAAGACTTCATGCTCTTGATTTTTGTTTTTTTTAAATAAAAATTAAGGCATTTTATCTTCATATTATTCTTATGTTTATTTGAAAAAATGACGACCTCCCTTTTCTGGTTCTCTTTTCCCGTACTCTAAATATTGTTCCAACACCAGGAACAAACATTTCTTCAAAAGGGGAAAAATGAAAGTAATAAAACAGAGATAAGACTCAAGTAGTATTTTATTCGTTTAAGTTTATTTTCTCAGTATTCAAGGTCAAATAGCATAGGCAAACAAGCTTTGAGAAATGCAACAAACTTATAATTTATAATTCTCTTAAGAAATAAAAACTGCTGAGGAGATTTTTATATTTTAATGGAAAAAATAAATTGAACACTGAACATGATTTACAAAATGTTTCCACAAAACAGTATTCAGTAAATTATTATACACAACCTCACATCTGTCATAAGTCATGGCTATTTTTAAGCATATTTAAATGCCATTTCAACAAACCATATTATTTTCCAAAATGCCTTTTTTGAGGTCAGGTTTTATTTTAGCAGTGAGTCACATCTCATTTGCTCTCTCATGGAAAGCTGTATTTTAGCTCTTTTCATTTATCTATAAGTCATCTTGGATCAACCAATGAGCTAATTCATCTGCTGTGTTTCTAATTTTTAAGATGCATTTGGCATAGGTTCCAAACTAAAATACTAAAAATTATTATATACCCCCAAAGTTTTTTAATGTGCACCCCCCATTTAAGCAAATACACATTTGAAGAAAATCTCTTAAAGTACAGATGTCTGTCTCCTATAAATTATGTTTTTAAAAGTTAAGCCCTTCAACTTCTCGACAGAAAGACCAATTTTTAACTTCCTTGTGTTTAGTTCCATTTTGCTTTGCAGAAGAAAGGTACTCAGGATATGTTAGAGTGAATTGGCTTTTTCTGGCCCTACTTCTCAATTATTTTTCTAGTGTTACCCTCTCAGCACTTAGACTAATAATTAACTAGTTTCTTTTATAGAGATGCTGCTAAATTATTTCCAGAGTAAATTATAAGCTGTAGAAACTGCTAACAGAAACTATGCAGAAATGCAAAAACACCACCTTCAGATCAGAGAAGTTCTTAAAGTGGGTTTATTAATGTTACTACTATTTCAGCATTGAGGTTAGTGGCTGACAGTGTTAAAGGTATATACCTTACAATGTGCAAGAATAATTATGATCCTACCTGAAGGCAGATTTGCTATTGAGATATCAGTAATCTCAGCAGTACATTATTGGATAGGTAAATACAAAAGTCACATGTAAGAGGCTAAAAGAAGTCTCTTAAGTATTTGTGCTTAGTGGAGCTATCAACTATTATCTAGCTGTAGAGCATGGCCTTTTTGTACATTGTCTTTAGCAACAAAAATGGTTCTCAAGGAGTAAGAGTTTGAAATGAATTCCTTAGTAGGGGACAGAACTAATGCTAATAGAGACAGTTTCCCTTAGACAGGAGTTTCTCAGATTCAGTAAGGCTCCACAACAGGGTTATTTTGTACTCTACTTTAAGCTGAATTCTATTGGCATAGCTTAGAGAAGGAACCTAAATAGACTTTTCAAAGTGTGATATATACAACTACACAAATTCTCTGTAAAACAAATATTTAGACATCCTAGGAAAAGGCTTACTTGGTTTAATCCTAAACATAAGCCCCAGCCATGTCTCTTTCTAAGCCATTCTTCCTGTTTTTAAACATTTATAGAGTGCTTCTTATACATCATTTACTGTTCTGGTAAAAAATAAAAAATCAAAGCTTAGAAACAGCGCAAAGGGAAAGCAGCGTATCTTTTGAATTTCACATTAGAGCATTGTTTAACCTGCCCATCTAAGGAAATTTATCTTGACTGACTTGGCATTTACTATTATTTAAAAGCCCAAAGGAAGCAACGGTACAGGTTAACATGTAGATTTTCATTCTCTTAGCACTGAAGATGATTTCTAGCTGATAGAAAAGGTAATCTGTAAATTTATGGATTATTGCCCTGTGTGACATCAACCAGTTATGGACCTGACCTAGCCATAGTTTCCTGACAATCTTTCTCTAATGCCAAACAGCATGTGTTCATCCTATATTTGCATGAAAGTCATATAATGAACTTGAAAACTAAAAGTTTAGAAGTTCTAAGTGCTTTAAAAACATTAACTCATCAATTACTTATCAGGTGTTTTTTTAAAATAAGGAACTAAAATGTTTTCCCTTAAACTGCCAGCTCTTAAAATACTACCTTAAAGGGAGGGGAAGATGGCGGCGGAGTAGGGACAGTGTCCTCAGCTCTCTCCTGTTAAGGAGAGACTCCAGGAATGAATGTGGAGAGGAGTGACTGAGTGAGTGTGGATCTCCGATAGCGTGAACAGGGAGGAGAGCATGGGAGCAGCGTGGAGGGGGGTGGAGGGGTTTACCACAGACTGCAGGCTGAGTCATTCCGGGACCCAGTGCGTCTGCAATACCACGCCTGAGGGCTCACTAGCTGAGAGCTGCTTGGAGGCTCCCCCTGCTAGGGGCGCACCGATAAGTGAATTCTTGTAGGGAGTTAGGGAGAGGATTTGGCTGAAAAAAGCCAGAGGCATGAGAGAACAGTTAACAACCAGGACTGGGAGAAACTGTGTGATCTGAGTCTAGAGGGAAACCTCCTCAACTGCAGCCTCCGACCTAAAAAGCTCGGCATTCCCGGCGCGCGCAGCACCTGCGCTAGGGCCCTACAGAACAAAGGGACAGTTTTGGGGCAAGGAGACGGGCAGCACAGAAAAGCTGCTGCGGAACCCCGGACCGGGGGAGAACTCCTGAGCAATTGCGCTAGAATCCCACAGAACAAAAGGCGGGTTTGGGGCTAGGAGAGAAATAGGACGTGCAGGGTAAGTAGGGAAGAGAGCAGAGGTAGTGGTTCTGGAGTGGAGATGGTTTTAGGGCTGGGAGAAGGGCCCCAGGGAAAGGCTGCTGCGGAGCTCCAGACTGGGGGAGAACTCCTGAAAAGGAAAGTGCTGCGCTGACTGACCACACTAGAGTCCCACAGAACAAAGGGGCGGTGCTGGGGCGGGGAGGGAGATAGAGCGCGCAGGCCTATAGACAGGGAAGCCAGCAGAAGCTGTAGCTCAGAATAGAGACAGTTTGGGGGCAAGGAGAAGAGCCCACGCGGGAAAGCCACTGCAAAGCTCCAGACTAGGGGAGAGGCCCTGGGCAGGAAAGTGCCACTGGGCCAGTGCTTTGACCGACTGTGCCAGAGTCCTGCAGAACAAAAGGACGATCTTGAGACAGGGAGAGAGGTAGCGTGCACAGGCATATAGACAGGGAAGAGAGCCGAAGCTGTAGCCCGCGAATAGAGACAGGACTGGAGGCAGGGCGGGGATTGCTGGCAGGCACAGGCTGGACCAACAGAGGGAAGGAGTAGCTGGACAAGCCTGAGGAGGGCTGAGGCTGCCTCAGGAGGGGACAACTAAACGCAGCTCACAGCAGAGTGGCGGTAGGCCCACTAATAAAAAGACTAGCAACCCCAGAATCAAGCAGAACCCTCCCACAGCCAGCCAAACAACCAGAAAAGATTTGAAACCTATGGAATTTTGAATAGGGGCGGACTCAGGAAGGAAGGAAGGAAAAACAAGAAAACAAACAAACCAAAAATACCCAGAGACTGTGCCTAAAAGTTGAATTGAGTTAAAATCCTCTCATTCTTTTATCTCTCACTCTCTCTCTAACTGCCCCCCCGTCCTTTCTTATTCTCTCTCCTTTTCTCCCCTCCTCTTCCCTCCCTTCTCTCCCCTTAGCATGTCTCCCCTGCATCCTATTCTGTTAATTTTTTAATTTTAAGTTCTCTCCCTTTCTCTCTCTCTCCTTTCTCTGCGCTAAGCACCTTCAATTTTATTAAATTTATTTCTTTATTTTGTCCCCCTTCAGTCTACATTCGTTTTTCTTTCATCCCTTGTCCTTATTTTCCTTCTCTCCCTATAAATATTCTCTCTCTCTTTCTTTCTCTCTCCCTATTCCACTTTATATTCTAATCTTTTAATATTCAAATTATAATTCTAATCTATCCCCCTCTCCCTTCACCCTCCCATTCTTACCCCTTCTCTCTTTCCACCTCATCCCCTCACTTTTTTCTCTCCCTCTTGTATTTCTCTCCTTCATCCTATCTTTTGTCAACTCTTCAATTTCAATCTTTCCCTCCCTAATATCTCCTCTTCCTCCTGATTTCCTTCCCTCCTCTGTGTTCTTTCCCTCCCCATCCTCTTGCTTTCCCATCTCTTATTCCTCTCTCTATATATTCTCTCTTTCCCTCTATCTTGCAATTTTATATCATGTTTTAATCTCCTAATCTTTTTCTATAATATATAATTTAAAAAAATTTTAATCCAGTCCCCCCTCTTCTTCCTCCCCTTCTTCTTTCATTCTGTCTCCTACCCTTCTCTTCTCTACTTTCTCTCTCTCTTTCCTCTCTCCCTTCCTGTCTTGCTATTTTCTACTCTGTATTTTTATTCTTGAAAAATTCTTTCTCAATCTGTTTCCTACCTTCTAACCTCCTCAGCCCTCTCTTTCAATTTCTGGCTGTCTGTCTGCCTAGATGTCTGTTGTGTCTATCCTCCCTCCCACGCTAATCACATAGCATATACCGATTATATAATCCTAACACTATACACTTCAACTTTCTCACTCCACACTATAACCCTCTCCTCCTTTTCAAACATACAGTGTAAATGTTAATTGCTGTCTTACATAACCTTGATCCCAATTGCTAATATTAATACTCTATCAACTTCCAGCTCAAAAATTACCCTTCCTTCATTTAAAACAACTCCTATCTGTTTCTCCTACGAAAAAAGAGTCCCAATATCTCCACAAGTATATTAATACGGGCTCATTTGCAGCCTATAGTGAGGTTGTAGTTGGGGGAGATATTGGAGGGTGTGGGTTTCTTGCCTGGGTTGTGTGATTATGTTTTAGCAGCACCTCCACAAAAGATCTCAGGACAAGGTGGGCAGAGTGACTCTCAAACAACTAACCAGAGAAAAAGATCCACCAAAGATTAGCTGAAATACAAGCAGACAGATTAAAGAAATAACATCAAGGACAACACAGACGGAGATCAAAGAGGGCGGAGGAGTAAGTGGAAGCTACACTAACCTCCTCCCAGGACCAGCCAGTGCTGACTCAGCCCCAGTACAGCAGACGGACCATTCCCCTCCAAGTGGCATCAGACTAAGGGGAAATAAAAGCCCTGCCTACAGGAATTAAGCTACCACACCCACAGTCCTTAAGCCTGATGGTTAATCACAGATTGAGTAGATTAACAACTAAAGAAGACAGACAAAGGCAGTAGATCCCTGGAAGTCTCCATTAGGCTGCCTAGGGCCAATCTGGTACATGATCTGACACTACCAGAGGCAGATCCAGGAAGAGCAGATCATTCTAAGAAGCACCAACAAACAACAGGAATCACAAAAATGGGGAGACAGAGAAACAACCCCCCATCAAAAGGAAAGATAGAATCCCCAGAGAGAGTGCTAAATGAAATAGAGGGGAGAAAAATATCAGATACAGAATTCAAAACATGGATTATGGAGAAGCTAAATGAGCTCAGCGGAAACTACAAAAAACTCTAGGGAAACTACAAGCAACTCCAGAAAAACTACAAGAAACTCACAGAAAATTACACGAGCATGAAAAAGGACATAGAAGCTATCAATAAGAGCCAGGAGGAAATGAAGAATATGATCTCTGAATTGAAGAACACAGTAGAAGGAATTAAAAGCAGGCTAGAGGAAGCAGAAGATCGGATAAGCGAGCTGGAGGACAACATACACAAAAACTCCCAGACAATTCAACAAAATGAAAAAAGACTGAACAAGACTGAAGAGGCTCTAAGACAGCTGCAGGACAACATGAAACGTAATAATATCTATATCATAGGAATTCCAGAATGAGAGGAAGAAGAGCAAGGGATAGAAAACCTCTTTGAAAAACTAATGACAGAAAACTTCCCTCACATGAGGAGAGAAAGAGTCACGCAAGTCCAGGAAGCAAAGAGGGTCCCAATGAAGATGAACCCCAACAGGCCCACCTCTAGACACATCATAATTAAAATGCCAACATTCAAAGACAAAGAGAGAATCCTAAAAGCAGCAAGAGAGAAACAACTAATAACATACAAGGGAGCTCCAATAAGGCTATACTCAGATTTCTCAGCAGAAACGCTGCAGGCCAGAAGGTAATGGCAAAAAATATTCCAAGCAATGAAAAACAAGGGCCTACAACCTAGAATACTATACCCAGCAAAGCTCTCATTCAAAATGGAGGGTGAAATAAGAAGTTTCCAAGACAAAAGAAGGCTAAAAGAATACATCTCCACCAAACCAGCAATGCAAGAGATGCTAAAGTGTCTGCTTTAAGAAGATAAAGAAAGAGAGAGAGACAGAGAAGAACACGAGTACAAAGGGGAAAAATGACAATGAATAAGTACTTATCGGTAATAACCTTAAATGTAAATGGGTTAAACGCTCCAATTAAAAGACATAGGGTAGCTGAATGGATTAGAAAGAATGACCCACATATATGCTGTCTACAAGAGACCCACCTTAGAACAAAAGATCTACACAAACTGAAAGTAAAAGGATGGAAAAAAGTATTTCAAGCAAATGGACATGAAAAAAAAGCCGGGGTAGCAATACTTATATCAGACAAAGCAGATTTCACATCAAAGTCCATAAAAAGAGACAAAGAAGGGCATTTCATAATACTTAAGGGAAAAATCCATCAAGAAGATATAATCCTTATAAATATATATGCACCCAACTTAGGAGCACCCAAATATATAAGGAAAATTTTGAAAGACTCCAAGAAAGATATAGACAGCAACACACTCATAGCAGGGGACTTTAACACCCCATTGTCAACAATGGACAGATCTTCGAATCAAAGAAACACCAAAGATATAGAGACACTGAACAACACTCTAGATCAAATGGACTTAGTTGATATATATAGAAGTTTTCACCCCAAAGAAGCAAAATATACATACTTCTCAAGTGCACATGGAACATTTTCAAAGATAGACCACATGGTAGGACACAAAACAAGCCTTAACAAATTCAAGAAAATTGAAATTATATCAAGCATCTTCTCAGATCACAATGGCTTAAAATTGGAAATCAACCTCAAGGAAAAAACTCAAAAACATTCAAACTCATGGAGAATGAATAACATGCTATTAAATAATGAATGGGTTAACAATGACATCAAGGAAGAAATCAGAAAGTTTCTGGAAACTAATGATAATGAACACACAACAACCCAAAACCTATGGGATACAGCAAAAGCAGTCCTAAGAGGAAAGTTCATAGCAATACAGGCCTACCTAAAAAAGCTAGAAGAATCTCTAATAAAAAATTTAACCCTACAGCTACAAGAACTAGAGGAAGAACAACAAGCAAAGCCCAGATCAAGTAGAAGGAAGGAAATCATCAAGATCAGAGCACAATTAAATGACATAGAGTCTAAAGTAACAATTCAAAAGATCAACAAAAGTAGGAGCTGGTTCTTTGAAACGATAAACATAATTGACAAGCCTTTAACCAGGCTCATCAAGAAAAAAAGAGAGAGGACCCAAATAAATAAAACCAGAAACGAAAGAGGAGAAATCACAACCGATACCACAGAAATACAAAGGATTATAAGAAATTATTATGAACAACTGTATGGCAAGAAATTTGACAACCTAGAGGAAATGGACAAATTCCTGGAAACCTGTAGTCTTCCCAAACTGAATCAAGAAGAAGCAGAAAGTCTGAATAGACCAATAACAGCTAGTGAAATTGAAGCAGTAATCAAAAAACTCCCAGCACACAAAAGCCCTGGACCGGATGGCTTCACAAGTGAATTCTACAAAACATTTAGGAAAGAACTAACTCCTATCCTCCTCAGACTATTCCAAAAGATACAAGAAGAGGGAAGACTCCCAAACTCGTTCTATGAAGCCAGTATAACCCTAATTCCAAAACCAGGTCAAGACACAACAAAGAAAGAAAACTACAGGCCAATATCGCTGATGAACATAGATGCTAAAATCCTCAACAAAATATTGGCAAACCGGATCCAGCAACACATTAGAAAGATCATACACCACGATCAAGTAGGATTCATCCCAGGGATGCAAGGATGGTTTAATATTCGCAAATCAATAAATGTAATACACCACATAAACAAAATGAAAGACAAAAACCACATGATCATATCAATAGATGCAGAAAAAGCATTTGATAAAGTACAACACCCATTTATGAAAAAAACTCTCAGCAAAATGGGAATAGAGGGAGCATACCTCAACATAATAAAGGCCATATATGAGAAACCTGAAGCCAACATCATACTCAATGGGCAAAAACTGAGAGCATTCCCCCTGAGATCAGGAACAAGACAAGGTTGTCCACTCTCTCCACTCCTATTCAACATAGTCTTGGAAGTTCTAGCCACAGCAATCAGACAAGAAAGAGAAATAAAAGGCATCCAAATTGGAAAAGAGGAAGTAAAACTGTCATTATTTGCAGATGACATGATAGTGTACATAGAAAACCCTATAGACTCCACAAAAAAACTACTCAACCTAATAAGTGAATTCGGCAAAATAGCAGGATACAAAGTCAATATTAAGAAATCGAAGACATTTTTATACACCAACAATAAAAACTCAGAGATAGAAACTGAGAGAAAAATCCCATTTACCATAGCAACAAGAAAAATAAAGTACCTAGGAATAAACTTAACCAAGGAGGTAAAAGACCTGTACTCAGAAAACTACACAACACTGAAGAAAGAAATTAAAGAAGATACAAATAAATGGAAGCATATACCATGCTCATGGATGGGAAGAATCAACATCATTAAAATGTCCATACTACCCAAAGCAATTTATAGATTCAATGCAATCCCTATTGAAATACCAGCAATATATTTCACAGACCTAGAACAAATACTTCAAAAATTTATATGGAACCAAAAAAGAGCCCGAATAGCCACAGCAATTTTGAGGAAGAACATAGTAGGAGGAATCACAATACCGGATATCAAACTATACTACAAGGCCACGGAAATCAAAACAGTCTGGTACTGGCATTAAAACAGACATATAGATCAATGGAACAGAATAGAGAGCTCAGAAATAAACCCAGGTTCATATGGTCAACTAATATTTGACAAAGGGGGAAAGAACATCAAATGGAGTGAAAAGAGCCTCTTCAACAAGTGGTGTTGGGAGAACTGGACAGGGACATGCAAAAAAATGAAACTAGACCACCAACTTACACCATACACCAGAATAAACTCAAAATGGATCAAAGACTTAAATGTAAGCCGTGATACCATAAAAGTCCTAGAGGAAAAAAATAGGCAGGAAAATTTCAGATATCCAACGTAACAACATTTTCACTGATATATCTCCTAAGGCAAGGGAAATAAAGGAAAGAATAAACAAATGGGACTACATCAAACTAAAAAGTTTCTGCTCAGCTAAAGAAAACATCAGCAAGATGAAAAGGAAACCAACCATATGGAAAAATATATTCACCAATGACATCTCAGAAAAGGGATTGATCTCCAAAATATATAAAGAACTCATACGACTCAACACCAAGAAGACAGACAACCCAATTAAAAAATGGACAAAGGACCTGAACAAACACTTCTCCAAAGAAGACATACAGAGGGCCCATAGACATATGAAAGTATGCTCAACATCACTAGCCATCAGAGAGATGCAAATAAAAACCACAATGAGATACCACCTCACACCAGTCAGAATGGCCATCATCAACAAATCAACAAACAACTTGTGCTGGAGAGGATGCGGAGAAACGGGAACCCTGGTGCATTGCTGGTGGGAATACAGACTGGTGCAGTCACTATGGAAAAAAGTTTGGAATTTCCTCAAAAAACTAAAAATGGAACTGCCTTTTGAACCAGCAATTCCATTGCTAGGATTATATCCGAAAAATCCTGAAACACCAATTCAAAAGAAACTATGCACTCCAATGTTCATAGCAGCACTATTTACAATAGCCAAGTGCTGGAAACAACCTAAGTGCCCATCTGTAGATGAGTGAATCAAAAAACTGTGGTACATTTACACAATGGAGTTCTATGTAGCAGAAAGAAAGAAGGAACTTCTACCTTTTGCAACAACATGGATGGAACTAGAGAGAATTATGCTTAGCGAAATAAGCCAGGCAACGAAAGAAAAATACCTTATGCTGTCACCTATTACAGGAAACTAATGAACAACACAAACAAATGAGCAAAATTGAACCAGAGCTATGTAAACAAGAAGTAGACTAACAGTAACAAGGGGGGAGGTGGGAGGGAGAGAAGGGGGTAAGAAGGGGAAGGGTCAAGTCAAAAAACATGTATAAATGACCCACGGACATGGGCAACTGAGTGGGGAGTGAATGTGGGGGAAGGGAGGGGCAAAGTGCAGGGAAGCAAGAGGGGTAAAAAAGTGAGACAACTGTAATGGAAAAAAAAATTTTTTTAATGGGGGAAAAATGAAAATATGAAGACTGGAAACGCCAGTTCAGTGAATATTAGGACAAAGATTTTCCTTCACACTGTATATTTTTCTCCCTATTTGATCCCTCCAGAGTTTGGCATTCTAAACAAGTAAGTAATGACATAAGTTTCTTCGCATAGAACTAATAAGACCAGTTGTTAATAGAAGTTCCTTTTTTTTTCTTTTTTGACCAAGTCTTTGACTGGAATGTCAAGCCTAAAGGAGACATATTTGGGCTCAGGTTGTTACCAAAAAGCCCTGAGGAACTGGGAATGACTTTCAAAGGTAATAAAACCCCACGAGATAAAAGGCCTGGTACCATGGTTGATTGTGTGGCCCACAGCAATCTTTCCAGGGAAGGAATGAAGGTTGTTTTCCTGAAAGATGGCTAGAAGGGACCTTAAGGCACAATGAAAAACCAGAAAGACTTGGAAAGGACAGGTGTGTACAGGCAAGGATGAATGCCAGGTATGTGGCTCAGCTTCTGTGCCCTGAAGAGCAGACTGAGGGTCACCCTAATTGTTCCTTGGGTAAGTTCCAGCAAAGCAGAACTAAAGATCATAAGTGATCATTTGCTGCTCTTGTTATGTTTATGCAAATGAACAGGATAAATTAAAAATGAACTTAATGTAGTCCCTTTAAAGACAAGGGGGGTAATCTTAGGGAGAAAAATCATTATTCAAGGAAAATCACAATGATCAGTAGTAGAATATAAAGTAGGGCAACTAACCATCTTTAAACTTTCTTCTCATTTAAAAAATGGTTTCACTTGAAAATTAAACCATGTCTGTGATATCATCAAAGATATTCAAGTTGCAGACAAGTAGAATGTCAAGTGCCTTTCAACTGGATGTCTTCCCAATAAGACAGTCTTACAGATTTAGAGACTTGTTTGTGGGTTATGTTACATAAATTAACTTGTGTTTTCTGTTTTCAAAGGGCATAAGCCTATGACCGCATTACCTGAGTGACTGTTTGTACGCATAAGCCTCACTTAATCCTCTCTGCAGTGCTGCCCCCTGAGACTCAACAGTTTGGCTGAACTAAATGGCTGGGGTGGTGAAGAATGGGGTGGTCTCTGGGCTTCACTTTAAAACTGGTTTCTCTTTTCTATCCCAATGGCTTGGACAGAAAGGGTCCAGAGGTCTGAGAGGGGGGAAACATAAACTATTTCCCTCAGCCCAAACTAAGTATAATGGGCAAAAGGGTTTTAGACAGGTGAGATGTGCCTAGCACACCTTCCTCCAAAGAAGCCCTGTTTTTCTTTCTTTTTTTTTCTTTCTTTCTCCTAATGTGGAACTTTGAAAAACTAATCCCTGCCTTTTGTCATCTAGTAGTTATGGATTGAATGATGTCTTTTAACCCTTTTTGCCAAATCTGTTGCCCCCAGAACACAACAAGGAAGCCAGCCTGTTAAACCAAGCACGCCATTGTCTGGGGACAGCCAACTGACCTGGAGTCTGCACGATCTTTCCCCATGTGGGAAGGCCACTCTCCCCTCCATACCCCCACTATTATTAGGGTTTCCTGGACCCAAGGGCAGGTAGGACGACGACCATGTCCAGCTTGAAGCAGCTAGAGGAGCTTGAGACCTTCGCCCATTGTCCTTTACAAGATTACAAAGGGTCTTAATATCTGAGAGAGAGGGATAGTTATTTTTTACGAACCATGGGTATGGACTTGGAGGGGGGATTGCTGGGGGAGGGAGATGCTGGGTGGAGGGGAGCAAAGGGGAGAACATCGGAACTATTGTAACAATATAATCAATAAAATACATTAAAAAAATACTACCTTAAGCTTCAAACACATGCACTCACACACACACACACACACTTACTTTATACAAAGTGTGAAAGATTTTAAAACATTAATAATACAGTATTTGCCTTTGGTTTACCTCTGAGTAGCAGACCGCGTTTTGCTAACAGTCCCACTTTCATTTTTTTCTGATTAAAGTCAAAATTATTCAAAGGAGCAGTCACACAGAAGTAAAAAACTGTTCTCTCATTCACACTAAAAAAATATTACAGAGGAAGGTAGTTATTATGACATATTTATCATGATGCTGCTTCTATCACTTTTGCAGCATTCGCAACTAACATTATCTCTGGACCAGATGTTTCTGTGTAAATGGCACTAGGTCAGGGACAAAAGTCTGGCAGGACAACTTTTTCAAATATCTCCCTCCATTTGGGGGAACATTCCTGAAGCACCAAGTCAAAATAATATTAAATAAAGCCATTCTTTTTTTTTAGAGAGAGGGAGGAAGGAAGAGAGAAAAAGAGGGAGAGAAAGATCAATGTATGGTTGCTTCTCATGCGCCCCCGACTGAGGACCTGCCCTGCAACCCAGGCATGTGCCCTGACTGGGAATCAACCTGGCAATGCTTTGGTTTGCAGGCCAGCGCTCAGTGCACTGAGCCACACACCAGCCAGAACTTAAATAAAGCCATTCTTAAATTTATGATAATCTGCTTTAATCATCTAGGGTGTGGTTTTTAAATTTGTTTTACATATTTTTTATTTTTCAATTACAATTTACATTCAATAGTATTTTGTATTGGTTCAGCTAAACAGTGTAAAGGGTAGAAAATGATATAGTTTACAAAGTGTCCCCTGATATTTTCAGGACCCTCACCGTACATAGTAATAAAATATTATTGACTATATTTCCTGTACTATACTTTACATCTGTGACTATCAATTTGTTACAACTTAATCCCTCCACCTTTTCACCCAGCCCCTTAACTAACTCCCCTTTCCTCTGACAGCTGTCAGTCTGTTCTCTGTACCTATGAGTGTGTTTCAATTTACTCTATTTATTTTGTTCCTTAGATTCCACATGTAAGTGAAATCATATGATATTTGTCTTTGTCTAACATTTCACTTAGCACAATTCTCTCAAGGTCCATCCATGGTATCAGAAATGGCTGAATATATTCATTATACACACACACGCACAAACACATACACACTATTGTATATAACACTGCAATGAACATAGGATGCGTACCTTCTTTTGAATTAGTGTTTTGGGTTTCTTTGGATATATATCCAGAAGTAATCTCTGAGTCATAAGGCATCTCCATTTTTAATTTTTTGAAGAAATTCCACACTGTTTTCCACAGTGGCTGCACCATTTTGCATTCCCACCAACAGTGCACGAGGGATCCCTTTTCTCCATGTCCTTGTCAACATTTGTTGTTTGTGGATGTATTGCTGACAGGTGTGAGGTGATATCTCATTGTGGTTTGGGTTCAGATTTCTCTGATAATTAGTGATGTTGAGCATCTTTTCATGTCTATGGGCCTCCTGCATGTCCTCTGCAGAAGTGTCTGTTCAAGTCCTCTGCCAATTTTTAAGTGCATTGTTTGTTTGGTTGGTTGGTTTTTGGTGTTAAGTTGTATGAGTTCTTTATAAATTTTGGATGTTAACACCTTATCAATGTATCATTGGCAAATATCTTCTCCCATTCAGTAGGTTGTCCCATCTTGGGTATTTAAATAAAAATCATAATTGAAACCTATGCTCTTATGTTACATGTACAAGCTTATACATGCACATATATACATATATTTACTTTACATTAATCAAATTAAAGAGGTAATTTGTAGTTGCATTAACTCAGAGTACACTGTCAATTTGACTTTTTATTAAACTTGATGATTTGGTTGCAGAAAAGTTACTTTAATAATGTTACTGATTCTTTAAGTTTCTTAATATATGCATCAAGGAACACAGGAAATATCTGCTGTTCTTCACTTAGCATTCATTCTAAAGATTATGTACATCAAAATATGTAATATCATAGTCATACCTAATAAAAAGCTAACATTATCAAATGATGTGATATCAAATAAAAGTTAACATTATTATCAAATGAGTGAATGTGTGAATATATGCATACTATGTATTTGTATCTATTCTGCCACATACAGATTACTAAGGGTAAAGGTTAAAAATTTATTTATAAAATATATTTTATAGTACATTTTCCTGACAAATGATTAGATCCAAGCATTAATATGAAAATAATTTAATTTACTTTACCTTTTATAGTTTCACCCACAGTTGTAGGTCATTCATAGAATAGATGAAAACATACAAAATAATGCTAACATAGAATATATGATAATATTTCACTTTTCATAAAGAGGTGCTGTAGACAGGAAGTACAGAAGGCAAAGTTAGTTTTTGCTTTCTGTTTCATTTTCATTTCTGTTAGTGGCATTTAGCATGAGCAGTAGTATCACAGGATATTTTATATATTTTCTCAGAGACTCATCCAAAATATGCTTTCTGAAGGAAAGTCTTGGAATTTAGGAACCTACAAATCTATGGATACAAGAGATTTTTTCCCCTTAAGTTATAGAAATGCAGCTGCATTAAGTATTCAAAAAGTGACTAAAAAATATGGAACAATAGGCACCATGCACCAGAATTTAAAAAAAAAAAAAAAGAAAGAATTGTAAAGAGTAATTATGCACACACGATACCTGCCAGGAGCTCCAACTTGGGATGGAGCAACCATACATTGCGCTATTCTTCATCAGGCCCAGTGCCCACCAGTGCTGAGCAAAGCCCCACAGATGCTGATAACAGGTCTAAAGACTTGGGAGACAGTAGAAAAAACAGGGCAGGTAGAAGAAGAAGGGCAAAACAATAGAGAGTGTCGAGAAAGAAAAAATAATAAGCTAAAAAAGGATGGCATGTGCCCCCAAAATGACCTTCCAATGCCAGCCTGATGTCATTTTATAAGAATGTTCACATATGCCTGCTTATTATATAAACTAAAAGTACAAGATTTTTTTTCTCTCCATTGTTTACTCAAAAGAAAGTAAATAAAAATACTGCAGGTTTTGTGTTTGGATTATTTATCTATTACATTTGAAGAAAATACTATTTTGTATTTTGCTGAATAAAGTCAGAGAAGGCACAAGAAAATGTAGACAATAAATTAAATCTTGTCATTAGAAAATATTATCACAATACATGGCAATAAGCTTTCCCTTTCTTCCTACCCCTTGAATTAACCTGGAAATTTGTACATATCAGCAAAGTAGTATATGTGTGTATCGTACAAATTGGTTATATTTTACACAGTCCCTTCAGTACTTGCTGACATTATGCAAACAATCTGCTGTCAAGCATTCGGGTAGATTAACATCTATGATATATGATGAATAAAAACTTCTACTGAAGAAACATACAGCTTTTGTAAATATTAATAAGAACATCAATAACACATAAATATATATTTAAAATATTGATGACTGCTATAAAGTTAAAAGTTAGAATAGTAGTCGAGTGTTTGGATAGTGGTTACTGGAATGGGGGATACTTTTTACTTCACATTAAGAAGTTATAATTTTTTTTGATATATTTAAGTGGAGATGTCAACTAGGAAACTGGGTGTTTAAGTTTGAGTTGTTTAAAAATGGTCTGGGTCAGAGAATAACTGATCAGATTTAAGCATGTCGGTGGCATTTACAGTCATAGAAGTGAATGGTAAAAACTAGAGAAAGCGGATTGTCCTCCAATGCTATAAACATAAGAAATATTTAAGTGTCAAAGTCAGACACTTAAGGTTTAGTTGTTTAACTCAAATTCTTTTAGTAAATATGTTATTCAAATAACAGTCATATCTAGTGATTCCCACCCATGTCTCTCAGTGATATCAATGGAAGTAAAGGAAATTAAAAAATCAAATCTATTTGTTTATTTGAAAGGAGGAACTACTGATGGGTTCACGTTTCAACCCAGTCACTTCTGGCTCTTTGACTTTTAATTATTATAAGGAAAATTAAAGGATTAAAATAAGTGGGGTTTCAGCAATAACAAATCTCAATTGCTAACAGTTCTCTTCTTCAAACAATATCTGAGAATATAAATAGTAAAAAATAAATGATGCTAAGAAAAGTTAGTCACAAAATTATGGGCAGTAATCTTCCAGAATTAGTAATGACTAGTGTTTCAGGCTTTGCATGAATACAGGACTGTGTTTGAATCCTTACGCCCACAATTACCTAGCAGATTACATAGTTATTAGTCTCTCAAGGTTGACTTTTTATACTTGTGAAATGTTGCTAATAAGTTTTATTTCATAGGGTTAATATAAGGATTAATTCATTGTGATAATGTTCATAAAATACAGAGATTTAGTAGAGACCATACAACGATCAATTTTAACTTCCCTATTGTAAAGCTCAAGAACGCTAAGACCAAGAGACTTGACCAGAATTGAGACCACAATTAAGTCTTCCTAATTCTCAATGAATTGATTATTCTAAAATTACATAATGCTCTGCTGTTTAGAATAACCTTGATCTTAATTATCTCCACTATGAAGAAAAAATGAGTATACAAAACTAAGATATATTTGTGACTATGAAAAATGTTTCTCTCACTTAAAAAAGCTAATGCTTCTTTAATTCTTATATATAATATATGGCTGGATATGCCACCCTGAAATATCTAGAAGAAGAAACAGCACTACTACTGAAATTGAAGAATTAATGACATTTATGTTGTTTTGTGTTTCTCCATCCATGACTGTCTTTAAAGTGTCTCAGCAATCTTTAGAGACAATCACTGTCCCGATACTTTGCTTACCTCAAGATATCCTGAATCCTGAAATGTAAAGGACAGACACTTCTAACATGATTTTGATTGAATTATTTACAGTGCTTTATAGATAAAGCAGATCAAGGAGTATCATAACAAGTCAGAGACAAAATTTCAAATATATATTATCCATCATCCTTAACATTTCTATTAATATCACATATATCATGTCCTGAAAATATGTTTCATATGTATTTCAAAATTAAAATATATATTTTACTTTCCAACATGTATTTAAAGGATCAACACATCCAATTAAGAATACTGGATATGCCAATATATGCAACAAGACCCACAAAATGCATTCTTTTACATATCTTTGTACAAACTATCATTATGGCAGTATCTTCTTAGCAATGGAGGATTATATATTTATCAAGAAAATGAATCAAAAAGCAGCTGGAGAAAAGTTGCATGTACTCAAAAATCTTTTATTACTTATCGTAATCCAACACATTTCTAGGGTTCACATTTCTAAAAGTGACTTTAGCTATTCAAAGAGTTATTTGCCATCTCTGATAAAAATTCTTTTGCCTTAATGATAATATTACCATCTAGCCTGGTTTTAACCAATTCTTCTGCTGCCAGGCTTTGCTGACTGGATTTCAGGGTGACCACATTCACTATCCTACAACAGATGAGGTAAATATGAAAAAAGGCCACATGCAGCTGGGCTCCTGTTCAGTCACCATAGCAACTGACAAAGTGCCACTTGCACAGACATAACAGCAAAACTATGACCCTAAGAGAGAAAACACAGAAACTGTTGTCTGTTTCTGAAGGTACAGAATTATCAATTTAAGAGTTCTTTCTTTTTTTAAATATACGTATTTTGTTGATTATGCTATTACAGTTATCCCAATTTTTGACTTTTTCTCCTCTTCTGCCCAGTAGCCTCCTTCCCTCCAGCAATCCCCCCCACCCCGCCTCGCTTAGTTCATGTTCATGGATCATGCATGTAAGTTCTTTGGCTTCTCCATTTCCTATACTAAAAGTAGGATATGTGTCTAACTAAAATGTGCCTATGGAAGTGTTACCTATGCCTCCATCTTGACCAGAAGTCCTAAAACTTTTCTTCAGCCTCAGAGTAGAGGGTGGAGGGTCTCACTAGCCCAGTATTAGGGTGGGGGGCACCGGGGTCACAGGGAGAGGCACACTCCTTTTTTTTTGCACTAGGGAACAGGGGTTAAGAGTTGCTTCTTATCATTGTTTTTCATGGCAGCTATTTGAAAATTATTGTTTGAAAAACTTGAACATGGACTGAGTTCAGAACTGTTGCAAATGTCCAGTGCAGGCCCACTGACCCAAACTGAATCAGAACTTCAAATAAACTCAGCTGAGTCATCAAAATTCATCTGTATAGCAGATTAAGTTCAATTCAAGTCAATCCCAAACCATCCAATTTTAAATTCTGATTTTAGTTTTCTCTAATAACTACTATTCTTTGAATGCTTCTCATTGACTGACTATAACTTAGAACCATTAGGAAAGAGAGATCCTGGAATATTTATTTCTTGGAGTCACCTGGAAGAAGGGAGAATGTAGAGGGGTTAGTAATGATCCCAAGTTTATAACAAAAACCTAGCACAGGAACCAAGTGCTAACCTACACATTGGATAATAGGGCTTCTTACCTATGAGAAAAATTGTTCCACTTTGTTCATAACCAAAGAATAGTAAATGTATGTTAATACAGATTTAAAAGACCAATAAAACTTAGTGCTTTTCACCATTGCTTAAAATGGTGCAAAATGAGAAAAAGCCTAACTATCCATTTACTGGAATATGATTTGTCCAGGCAGTGGGATGCTATGTAACCAATGAAAATGAAAATATTTACATTGAAAAGAATAAAGTAGACTGAAAATGTTAAAATATCTAACAGGAATTGAACTCTTTTTTACCCGGGATTTCTTTCTTGGTGCACTGCAGAAATAAATGTACTTTTTTTTTTGTAGGTTTTCCTCCTATCATCTTTTCCCGAAGTGAAAACCTTTTCTTGATGTTTTCATCAATTGGGTACTTCCTGCAGCAATGTCACTCATTTCATTCCCACCTTATTTGCATCTGCAAGGGAAATACATACAGAAGATAATGCAGGATGTTTAGTAGTCCCTCTCTGTATTGTGATTCACTTATCATGGCCTCACTGTATCCTGGCATTTAAAAAAATATTATATTTAATTATTTATCACGGATTTTTCGCTATATCGCAGGATTTTGCAGTACTGTATACGTATGTTGTTAAAGTTACGTAGGTTTAAGAGTGTAGAATAAATGTAAGGTTCCTACTTCGTGGGGGGGCGGGGGGGGTCTAGAACATAATACCCGCGATAAGTGAGGGAATACTGAATAACATTAAGGACCAAAGCAAGCAGACTGGGAGAAGAATGAGGCCCCTGACATACATAGCAGCAAGGCAAGACGGGGTCTGAATGAAACAACCCGTCCGTCAGAACAGTAGAGAATTAGAAATGACAGTAGTCTCCTCTTCTTCATGAATTCTTAGGATTTCTAGTCTGAACGTCACATTCTTTTTTTTGTTATTATTTTTTAATTTAATTAATTTATTTTTAGAGAGGGGAAGGGAGGAAGAAAGAGAGGGTGAGAAACATTGCTGTGAGACAGAAACATTGATCGGTTGCCTCTTGTACACATCCTGACCAGGGTCCAATCTTAGAACCTGGGCATGTGCCCTGACCAGGAATCAAACCGGCAACCTTTGCCTTGCAGGACGATACTCCAACCAACTGAGCCACACTGGACAGTTGCATTCTTTATCCTGGTATTGACACATTAGAAAAAAACATGAAAGTGAGTTTAAACCAGAGTTTGAACAAAGCTTTGCAATAACAGAAAAGGGACATATGAAGTTGCAGGATTTGGGGAAGAAGGAAAATTAGAGTAGACAGTGGGCTAAATCAGTTATTTCTAAAGAAACTTTTAAGACATACACACAAATCAATCACAAAGGAAAGATTACCTATGCACAAAAATATTTAGACTAAAAGCTACAAATTTTAATTGGTGTTATCGGTTTTCAACACTTTAGTTACTAACATCTTATGGAACACAGTAGAACAAGCTAGTTAGGTTTCTAACATCAGAGCAATTGTTTTCAACCTGCTCTCTGAGTCTGTCTCTATTTTTCTTGTTAGTTCAGTTTGACAGCTCTGGGGGCTGTGGAGGGATCAAGCAAAAAGGAAAAAGGACTCACGGACGTGGACAACAGTGTGGTGATCATTGCAGGGAGGGAGGTATAAGGGGACTAAATGATAATGGAAAAAAATACAGTAAAGATTAAATAAAAAAATAAAACAGAGCAAATTAGAAAAATAAAAACAAATAAAACAACAACAACAAAAGCAATAGCTCAGTGAGGATGTTAAAAGGTAACACACGCAAGGCAGAATGACTGTCACATAGTAGTCAATTAATAAACATCAATTAACTTTTATCCTGATAATGTAAAAAATACCATTAATTACATTTTCCAAATATACAGTTTCAAAAATATGAACATATTTTTCATTTTATAATTATTTCATGTAAAAGTAGTTTTTAACTTTGCTCATTATTTTGTATCATGATAATAATACTCCCCACCATTTCCCATCTTCTAGACCAAATCATTTAGAAAAGGTTATGAAGAAAAATGTACAATACGTTTTAAAGTGATTTCCATTTTGATAGTGTAAAATAAGTAAAGAACTCAGAAATTTCTCAATTATTTAGAAATACTAATTTTTCAGACTGTTTTTACTCACCAGCAATGCAAAAGGACTAGTTAGCATATATGATTCAAATGTCAATACCAGCTCAAGTAAGAATATGGAGAACTATTAAAATTTACCAATATAATGAACATGAGTCCATGAATAATCAATCTGCAATCATAAAGCAAGCAATTACATGAAGCAGATATTTCTCTGGAGCTTAGTTTAAAAGTTCTTGACTTCAGAACAGTAACTTCTTTATCCTTTTGTCCCCAGGGCCTCTAACACAGTGGCTGTCATATGACTTTGTAAATGACCAATAAACTCATAAACTTCATTGGGAACAGTAGAGGAATAGAATGCAATTCCTGTTGCCTCCACATAATATGACTAGATCACTTTCCTTCTCACTTTAAGACCCCTGGAAAGGAGATAAAAATTCAGGAAATGATGAAAATATAGTTATATCAGATAATTTGAGCAGAAAAATAGCAGTTAGTAAAGAAAAGAATATTTGGTAATGATAAGATCCAGGCAAACACAAGGATGAAAAGAAACAAGTAACCAAGAAATATAAAGAAAAATGAAAGAAAGAGGGATGTATGAATAGTAGGTACCAAGGGTGATACATTATTGACATTTTATAACTGTTAATAATAGAGACTAGTGGAGGATTTGGACTAAAATAGCAAGCTTCAAATAACTAGAGAAAGAAGAAGATACCAGGACATAAATGAGAGAGAAAATGTAAGAGCATTCAGAAAATTAAATAAATTTTGTAACATATTAGTTACCAAAATATTATGCATAGACTAATAGCCTCAATGTATTTTTTAAATGTTTATTTATTTATTTTTAGAGAGGGGACAGGAGGAAGAAAGAGAAGGAAAGAGAAACATCAGTTGGTTGCGTCTCTTACACACCCCTGGGGGAGCCTGCAACCCAGGCACATGTCCTGACCAGGAATCAAACAGGAGACCTGTGGATTGCAGGATGATGCCCAACCAACTGAATTACATTGGTTAGGGACTTAGGGTCTTACTAAAATAACAGTTGAGCCATGGCTGGTGTGGCTCAGTGGACTGAGCACTGACCTGCGAATGAAAGGGTCTCTGGTTCTTTTCCCAATCAGGGCACATGCCTGGGCTGTGGGCCAGGTCCCCAGTTGGGGGCGCATGAGAGGCAGCAACACGTTGATGTTTATCTCCCTCCCTTCCCCTCCCTCTAAAAATAAATAAATAAAATCTTTTTAAAAATAAATAAAATAATAGTTGAATATGTGAAATTCACTTTTACAAAAATATAAGAAAATGCAGTAATCAATGGCTATTTCTAAAAAGTGAATAACCATATCTGTTTGTGAAAATATTTATTCTTTGAGGACAGCAGCCCTGAGCGCCTCTGTGTTACTTTTGTCAACATCAACCAAAAATTGCTCCTAAAAGATTCAGAGATCTAAATGACTATGAAGTTAATCTTCATTATTCTCAAAGAATACATAGACATTCTAAGCAAAATTTTGTAATTATCCTGTTAATGTTGACCTCCCTTCATAAATAGAAGCATCTGTAATTTTAGTTTTAGATTATCTTATCTTGAAAATTTGAAAAAATAAAATTACTCTTTCAGCAAGGTATCTGTAAGCATGCCTATTTGATATAGAACGTAAAATACAGAATGACCGGGGTAGGATTAAAGAAAGCAAGATTCTTAGAGGCTATGTGTTTCCTGGTTTACTAATTTCTGGACAACACTGAACAAATTCTTTTATAAGAAGTGATTTGCTGAACTGAACGTCTTTCCTATCTCCCTATTATTCAGGGAGAAATCTAGAAGTTGAAGAGAAGCAAATAGGCGTAACGCCTTTCATTGCTTGTTAATATAAGACAATTTTTTACATAGCCCAGGGCAGGGAAAGGCGGATGCTCTTGTGTTATAATAAGACCAGAGTTATTAGTTATTTGTTTGTTACAAATAAGGTCAAAGTTATGTTAATGGAAGGAATATGAATTTTTCACAGAGACCAGATGGGGACCTTCAGAAATAAATGAATCATCACAGTGGGAGGTGTGTTTGATTTCAGATACTTTGGGTGAAAATACTTACAGCCTGGAGTGAAAACACCTACCCTACTCCATCATCTATTTCCTCTCTCTAAATGGGAAACAAAGTCTTCATTCATTATGTTTCCCTAGCACAGCAAGAAGCCACGGAAATCCTAACACACAGGTCCTCCCTCTTCAGGGCCAGCAGAAAACCATCAAGATAGGAGAGAAATCCCAACTGCTCAGAAGATGCTTTAGGCTGCAGAATTTGAAAGAAACAAGGGGTAATTGAAAACAGAAGGGTTGGGAAATCCTGTGTTTTGGTGGTGGGGAGCTCCAGTAAAAACGGAAAGAGGTTAAGAGGACTGAAGGAAAGGAGCAGAGAATGGAGAGTGTAGTATAAGATGTTCAGCTAAGACGTCTATGCAACTAAATCTGGGTAAGTTTGGGTCAACAACATGAAGCCTACAGTAAATTCCTTAAATGTCCCTTAATATTCTGCATATTTGCCATGGGAATAGGTGCTTACAGTCAAATCTAGAGAAGAGAAGGTTGTGGCCTCATGCCTACGCGATAGTCATCAGCAAACTTTGGCAGCATCCTGGATGTGACTACTTGGTAATGAGTGAAATGTCCCCACAGACCAAGTTAGGCAAGTCAGTCCTCCTCACTTTCACCCTTTTTCTAAACAAATGGCTTGAGGCAACAGAGGTTGGACAGAAAAGGAAAGAAACACAACAGGAATTACAAAGTATGTTATCTCTCTTGAAATATTACTATCACTAATATCAGATTCCTAAAATGCAAAATAGGAATCACAAGATTTTTTTCCCCCTAGCTACGGTTTCAGAATACCATCGTTACAAGTTTGCAAACAGGATGATGATCTACACTGAGAATAATAATAATAATAATAATATTAAAATACAAAACCTCAAATAGGAAACAGTCTCCGGGGTTTAGAGAAAATAACAGAAGTATAAATGTATATATAAGAATAAGACAAAATAAAACCTGGAAACTAATATTCTCCAGGTGTTCAGGAGGCTATAGTAGCTTCCAGCACTACTTTTGAGTTGCTCCTGTGTGTTATTAACATTCAATGAGAGATCATGTCAGGAGTCAGTTGCTCCAAGGCAAAGACCTCAGGTGACATATTTTAGCACAGTGCACAGTTTTTAACATCCAATTAAAAAATAAAAACTACAAAAGAGTATGAAATAGACAAGTCATGATGAAACATAAAAGAGAAAAGCATTTTTTTAAATGTGAGCAACCAACTTTGTAAAACTCCACTCAAGCTGGTAGAGATGTAAGTGCGTATAGAAGTTACAAATTTTGATAATTTTTGCCAAAATAATTAAATACAACTTAGGGTCACTCTTTATGCCATATACAAATATATAAAGCATTTACATAGAATACATATATAAACAAAATCAATTTGGAGCTATTTTAGTGCGTCAGCCAAAAGAAATCCTTATAAGCAAAAGATCAGCCTAAAGGTTTCTCTGAATGAGTGTTATTCATGAGATCAAGGACTTAGAATTAATGAATAGTGTAACTATGGCAGTGACTATATGGAAAGTATTTTTACTGAACAAAATAGATGAGGGAGACAGAAAGAAAGTGAATTTTTTAAAGGGTTACCAGTTTCAAACAACCTAAAATTTAATTTTTATCTAGAATTTATTTTGACATAGAATACAGTTTGAAAATAAACATTTTGACCAAAAACTAATTTTAACTCCAGATACACTAAGAAACAATGAAGCAGGATGCTATGATCAACTTCTCACTGCATTCCACTATTCTAACATTTTTACTGTCTCAGAAAATGTGTTTATTTTCAAGGCTGTCGTACATATTAACTTTTGATCTATGTTTGTACTCATGACTTACGAAAGGCAAGGTTGATAAGCAAAACAAGGTAGAAGGAATAATATCAATAAAAGCAGGAAGAACTGAAGAACAGCCTCGTAACCTAATCCCTTACTGATTTTTCCCATACCTAAGTTTTTCCTAGTGAAATAAATCACAGCACAGGGAATAGAGTCAATAATATTGTAATATAACTATGTATTGTGTCAGGTGAGTACTAGAATTATGGTTTATGGGGGGGAATCACTTCATAAGTTATAGAAATGTCTAGCTGCTGTTCTGTACACCTGAAATTAATATAATATTGAATGTCAACTGTAATTGAAAAATACATAAAAAACTTAATTTTGCCTTATCATTAAATCAAATTGTGTATTAAAAAACAAACAAACAGAGACTCAAATGGTGAAATCATATAATGAAGGCAGAGACAAAAAGGCCTGAAAACATGGGTTTATTCCTTTGGAAAAAAAACTCTTTACATTGTTTTTACTCTTCATTTTTTCCCTAAAATATTCACCCTGAGAACATTTTTACTTCCTGTACTCTAACATTTCCCTTCTTTTCTCTTTTTTCATTTGTTTTCTTTTTTCCTTAAAAAGTGACTTCCAAACTTTCTCCAAGGTCCGTTTTTAGGGTTTTGCTAATGAAATCATCAAAGACAAGAAAGTCAGGAGACCTGACTATTATTTCTACCTGGTGAGACATTCTTTATAGAAATAGGAGAGCAGGAAAAATAAAACCCACACTCTTTTACAAATAGTCTCAACTTTAATTTTAAAAACCATAAAATATTTATTTCAATTGGTCTAAAACTCTAGTGAAAGTTTAAATGTTTTGATATATCCTAACCCCCATCCCCCTTCAAAGTTGCACCACGACTTTCTCGGAACATGTCAATTGTGGAAAACTAAAAGCTTTTTTAAAGTTTCTTATAAATATTATTGCAAATGAATATTCTACAACTCTCAACATTTTTCAATTTCTTATCTTTTTTCTTTTTCGCCATTTATTCCCCTATACCCTCTTCTACCTCCAACTTATTTTTGTTTCATCGCTGGTGTAAAGCTACTGGAATTTGCCTGGACTTTTGTCATGTCATCCATTTCTGGCTTGCTAAATTCGTAGTGGACAAAAACTAATTGTGGACAGTAGTGTCTCGGGAAACAAAAATAACATTTAAATTTCAGTTTGCCTGTCTCTCCAGTTTGGAGGATAATCAGTTTGCCCCGCAACTTGACTTCCTTGATGAGTCTATAGAGTTGTTAATTTTCAATTTGTTTAGCTTTTTTTTATTGTTGTTGCAAGGCTGAGAATTATGACTTCCAAGCTCTTCCCATGCTGGTTCTGGCTTTATAAATGCTACTTTAAGGACTCATTATTCATCCTCATTTGCTTATACTTACAATACTTTTTAATCGTTAAAAATTTGATGATTGAGGGACATAACCAATCTAATCACCCATGTATCCTATTGTGAAATTCAGACTTGATTTTCTTGACCTGCTGAGAAACAGAGCTGGGTTCTGCTGACCTTTGCAATACATATCCAGACCACTAGGTTCAAGCCTGATCCAAAAAGGCTTATTTGTGGCTTGAGACACACCCGGTATTCACTAGCATATGAATACCCTGATTGGCAAGAACTGCTGAGCCAACATCATAAAAGTGATTAGCAAGTCTGTCTTTATTTGGCCAAAGGTAGAATACTACTCACCGTTGAATGAGAGTGTGCCTTCTCCTCTAGAAATTTATGAAAAAAAAACAAGTCAAATTATTAGAAGCTAGAAAGCAGGCCTAATGTTTTGTTTGTATGTCACTCCAGTGCAGCAGAAACCTGGGTAGAAAGTGCAAAAACACTGTGTACAAATGTTAAATAAATGACCTTGAGCTGACTGTCAATGGAAGATGATTTAAAAGTAAAAGTTTTCATAATAAACTCAACATTGAAAAATGGTCCCATTGAAGAGAGTTTCTTGTGATGTAACCATGGCAAACCATGACAGTCAAACTAAAGGATTCTTTCTGGTGGTTTTTTCTGCAATATAGCTAGTGTGGCACCATTCATGTAGCCAAAACAAAATATTTGTACTTCTAAAATATCCTCAAACACACTGAGTCACCACAACTTCATATACCCACTTTGAGCCAATGCTTTGACTATTTTTTAAATAAAATTACAGAAGATAATTACACTAAACTGCATGAAATCTCCCTTAATATTTGTCATTAGTAGAAGGAAAATGCCTTCATGGAGAAAATGACATAAAGGAAAAAAAAATAAGCTGAAACTTTAAAGGAGGTGGGGACTAATGATGTGTGAAAATTTAATAGGCTTCAGTACGCCCACTGTGCTGTACCCCATTTGTTAAGGAATGGTAGAAGCCGCAGTTCTCTGGGTAATGTGAATAAGGGTTATTAGCACTAATAATGGTTTGCTAGCTGATAAATTTGCAGATTAAGCAACCTCTGCCATAGAGGTTAGTAATATTTCAAAGATATTGCACAGAAGAGAATGGAATGGCTATTTTATTTTTGTATCAAGAAGTCTGGACTCTTTACCAAAGTGTGTGGCAGCAGAAGTCTAGCTTCTCTCACTTTTCAATTTAATGGATGGTAAGAATTCTACCCAGCAGTGAAAATGTTATGACATTTCACTCATTAGATCACGCAGTGTTCTACAGTTATGCTCAAATTGTCTGCTTCTCTGCTCTTCTTGTTAACGAGCATATCAAGAAAAGCAACAACCTATTTTACTTATACCCAGGCCTTTTCATAATAAAAATAATAAATTATGTGAGTTTTCTCAGTGGGACTGCAATTTTGCTATTTTTGTGATAAAAATAAACAGCGCTAAATTTTCAAAATGATCACTAGGTTTCCAACCTTTGAGTTGTCATTTTTAGACAAAATGTCTTTAGGGAAAGGCCTTTGAAACTCTCATAAAGTCACCCTAGGGCGCCAGAGTTATGATTATCTAGACTGATGGTTAGACTTGTAGGTGTGGAAAAGCTACATGATTGTTTTGTTGGTAACAAAGAGAATCCGAGAAGGTCCTAAAGAATATGTCTCCATAGCTGAATGCCCTGTGAATGTGGTTTAGTATTATCTATGTCATGCTGTAGGTTGTCCATCACGATACCTTTCCTCATGACATCTTCCAATAGAAGCCAGAACAAGTCCAACTATATAATCAATTCCATTCATTTTCCATCACAATTACTGTTTGATCTAAGCTCACCATGTGGCCGCGGCCATCAGTATTTCCACAGACACACGGGGTTCACAGCAACTCTCAGCACTAGCCGATTTGACTAAAATAACAAAGTCTGCACTAAAACTTTCATGCAGATCATGCCTAGATGACGTGGGGGTGTTATTTTCCAGATACTAATCCAAAAGGCACAAGAAAAACTATTTTGGGTAGAGGAGGGACTGCACTGGGACAATAGCTTGACCGAGGTGAGGTCCAGAGAGCCAGGTGGGATCCAGCCCTGGGTTGCAGACAGGCCCTGAGCCAGAGTTGCTCTGATCTGGGGTCAATTTAGGAAGCCAAGAGCCAATACCAGAGACCAGCAGACACAGAACTCAGTGTCTCTGGTCAGTGTGGAGACTTTCTCATGAGGGCAATGATCATGATTCATGATAAAACCCCAGAAGGGTGAAGTGAAGAATCACTCCCAGGCTTTGAAGTTGAGGATGATGATGGTGATGATGAAAACTCCTGTACCATATAAAATTCCTGGTCCATTGGTCCTCAAGTTTTGCTGCATACTTAAATCACAGAATGTTCTTTACATAAAACTGATGGGCAATTTTATTTGAGGAGTAGATATTAAGCAATTTCCTTTATGAAACTGAAGCATGTGGTTCCCATCCTAAAATAGAGAATGGCTCTATAAATTCAAGGTCTTACCAGTCATTCTCAATGGGTGGTCCCAGACCTGGAGCTTTCAAGATCACACCTGAGATTAGTTTAGAAATGCAAATTCACCCCAGACCTACTGAATCAGTTCCTCTGAGGGTGGAGCGTGGCAATCTGCATTTTAACAAACCCTCCAGATGATTTTGATGGATTTTGAAGTTCAAGAAGCATTGATTTTTACAATAATTTACGTGAACTTTTTACTTTTTTTTTCCTCTGAATTGGTGGACAGGCCTATAATAAATACATAGATTATTACAATTTTCAGATTCAATTACATTTGTCGTAAAGTTTATTTAAATGTAAACTCTGCCCTGGCCCATCTGCTCATTTTACTTATGATTCTTACTGAAAGAAATCTCTTAAGAAACCCAGACCAGACTTCCGGCCAAGATGGAGGTTTAGACGGACACGCTAGGTCTCCCTCTACAACTATAGAGGAATACAACTACTTCAAAACAAAGGATAACTAGAAATGCCAGAAAATAAAACTACACGGAAGTCCAACATATGAAGTTATAAACCAGCGGTACCATTTGGGCAGGTAAGAGTTAAAGAGGGCAGTGCTGTTTGGGGTCGCACCTGGACAATGGCGGGGCGGCGAGGAATCCCGGCTGCGCAAGCCCCTGGCGGTGCGCGACCCCGGCGAGGAGTCCCGGCTACGCAAGCCCCTGGCGGTGCGCGACTCCGGAGCTGGGGAGAGCGGCGCCGCATCGCCTTGAACAGTGAGGCCCAGGGGGGTGGGAGGACGGATCCCGATCTCCTAGCTGAATAACTGTGTGAATCCATCTTGGACCCCCGCCCCCAAAGAAAGCACCACAGGGCTGCGAAATAGGTCGCGGACAAGCAGGCGCCGGTCGCTAATTTGTGACGCGTACACAGGCACTGCCCCCGACAGCCAGCCCAAGAAAACAAAACGCATCTGTCAAAATGAGGCAGGCAACTATAGAAATACCGGTAACACAACTCACCAGGCAGCAGATAGAGAACCTGACAGATGAACAGATAAGAAACCTGTCAGAGGCTCAGTTCTGGGCCATTGTTATCAGGTGGCTTACAGAATTCACAAAAGAGCAGGAAAAAGATATGAAAGAAGCGAAAAACTTTCATAACGAGAGGAACAAAACCACATATGAGACAGAAGGAAAGGAAATAAAATCCAGAGTTCATTTCAACAAACTGGAATATGGAGAAGGAACAAGCAGTCAACCAATGCAGAGAGAGGAAATGGGAAGCAACAATGAAAGGATCAGAAACCTCTGGGACAGCTATAAAAGGCCCAACATAAGAATCATTGGTTTGCCAGAGAATGAGGAAGATGAACTAGAACTTGAAAAATTGAGTGAAAATATAATAAAGGAGAACTTCCCAGACTTGGGGAAGGGAATAGACCTGCAGGTCCAGGAAGCAAGGAGAGTTCCCAAGAGACTGGACACAGGGAGAACCACTCCAAGACACATTATAATCAAAATGTCAAAAATTAAAGATAAAGAGAGAATCTTAAAAGCAGCAAGAGAGAAGAAAAGAATTATGTACAAAGGGGTCCCAATTAGACTATCAGTTGACTTCTCAAGGGAAACCCTACAGGCAAGAAGAGACTGGCAAGAAATATTCAAAGTAATGAAAACCCAAAACCTACAACCACGAATACTCTATCCAGCGAAATTGTCATTCAGAATAGAAGGACAGAGAAAGTGTTTCCAGGACAAAATAAAACTGAAAGAGTTCATTAGATCCAAACCACTGTTATATGAGATGTTAAAGGGATTGGTTTAAAAAAAAAACAGAAGCTAGGGAGATGAAACAAAGGCAAACTAAATAGACAACGAGAGTGGAAGAGGAACTGTGGGTACGGGAAGCATATTGGGGGGAGGTCAACAGGGAGGGGGAATGGGGAAAGGGAGGGAGATGATATAGGAATTGGGGATCAAGGTGGGAGGGAATGGAATAGATGGAGAGAGGTTGGGAGGAACTGTATGCACAACTAATGGACATAATCTAAAAGGGGGGGACAACTGGAGGGAGGGGGGCCACCGGGTGGAGGGGAGCAGAGGGAAGGGAAATTGGCACAAATGTAATAATTTAATCAATAAAACACATTAAATCTGAAAAAAAAAAAAAAAAAAAAAGAAACCCAGACCAACAGCCCATATTCCCAGAGGTTTCCTGGACCTGGGACTAGCCTATAATTTTCAAGGGCATCCTTTGTCTTCTACCATATAACAATCTGAAATAGCCACAGGAGGAGGAAATCTTGTATCAGAAAATCTGGTTCAGCCTTTGATTTCTCCTATAACTAGAAGCATGACTTGGACAATTTGATGAGCTTCAATTTCTACATGATGTAGGAATAATAAAAAATAAAGTGAACTAAAAGTAACACCAATGGTGAGAACAGGGAGGGATCATTTATGTGGGGGAAAAAGTCCTACCAAAAATAAATCAGTTTGCTCATTTTACCTAATAGTTCTGTGTATTGCTGTCTTAACCTATTCTATGGTAGGCAGAATAATGTTCTTCCTCCCCTCAAAGTGATATACATCATAATCCCTAGACCTGTAATGTATTACCTGACATGGCAGAAGGGACTTAGCAGATGTCATTAAGGTGAAAGACCTTGAGGGGAGGTTACCCTGTATTGCTCATATGGGCCCAATGTAATTATATGAATCCTTAAATGTGGAGAGTTATTCCTAGCTGCAGTCAGAGAGCTCCTCTGTTCTTCTGTAAGAACAGAAGAATGGTCAGAGAGAGAGACCTTGCTTGCTTTGAAGATGGAGGGAGGGTGCCATAAGCCAAAGAATGTGGGCAGCCTCTAGAAGTTGGGAAAAACAATGAACTATGTTCTCTCCAAAAGTCTCCCAAAAGGGAATGCAACCCTGACACCTTGATTTTAGACCAGTTGAACTTCAGACCCCTGCAGAATTGTAAGATAATAAATTTGTGTTATTTTAAGCCACTAAAGTTTTGGTAATTTGCTATGGCAGCAACAAGAAGTTAATACATATTCCTATGTTATTCTCTTTAAGTTGCTTTAATATGGATAATTGGGGAGTGCTCCACCCATAAGCATAATAGGGCCACTGACACCCGAATGGATCTCAGGAGCCAATTAATGGTATTGAGTACCATGAATACAACACACAGACAAGGTAGTGACTACATGTAAGCAACATGTACCCTCCTTTCACTGAATCAGAGAAAATAAACACCTTTAGAAAACTGAGTCAGATCACAACTTGTCAATGAAACTGGCCTTTTAAACTTTTCAACTTGCTTTGTTGAAAAGGATGTTTCTGTTGTGGTTTTCTCTCTTTTTTTGCAAGACATGCACGAGCCACCACAAAGCAGAGCTATATTTACCATTAAATTCCTCCAGGGAGAAATCAGAAATTAGTGGACATAGCAGGAGAGTGCTGAGTTTTTCTGAAAGTGCATCCACGACTTGTGTTTGCCTGACATTGTAGGGGAAGAGTGGGAATGAACACACCACGTGCTTATTGATTGTTAAGTGAAATATGCACCCGATTGCCTTACCAGCAGAAATACATTCCAATGGTCTTGAAAAGAAATTGAAACATATTATATTGAGTGATGCTGGTTTTTTTTTTGCCAGGACTGCAAAAAGAAAACAGCTTACTTTTAGAATTATTTTCAAGATTTATAATTTTAGTATTTCAAATACAAACAGCAACCTGAACTGACTGAAGAAAATATGGGCTTGCAAAGAACAATAAGTAGCTTCTCTAGAGACTTTATGAGAATTACTTGTGAGATGTTTGCAGATGGCCATCTTCTCACTATGTCCTCACATGGCAGACAGAGGGTAGAGGGAGCAAGCTTTCCCATCTTTTTTATGAAGACACCAATCCTATTCATGAGGGTACCACCCTCACGACCTAATTACCTCCCGAAGACCCCACCTCCTAATAACACCCTACTGGGAGTTAGGATTTCAACCTATGAATGGGGAACGGGGGACTCAAACATTCAGTTCATGTTACACAAAAGAAAAGGTGCGACTGTGGGACTGAGCAGACCACTCTAGAGGAATGTTCCACAAGCCTAGAGAGCTGGAGACAAATGTGTGGGATGAGGAACATGCTAAAGCCTGTCAAGAGTGGAACAGGTGCGGGGGTGGACGCAGGGATGCTGGCCTGAAGGCCAGCAGTACTGCACAACCCTTCTGTAAAAAACTACTTAAAAATCTGGGCTGGAAATCATATATCTTAGAGCTGAATTCCATCACTATCACTTTGTGCTTATATTTCCTCCAGAAAGTACTTTTTCTAAGCTTTATTCACCCATCTGTATAACAGAGATGAGTGTCTGTGTATAAGGCTGTTACCAGCATAAATGGAACAATCTTAGGCCCAGCCTAGTCCTGCACAGAGAGTAAACATTCAGTAATGTTAACTATTATCAAAACTATTGACAATGATTATTATGCTGGCTCTGCTGTTTGGTAACACATAGACTGGGGCTGAAGATAGTCAGGAATAACCTATGTCTCCTTTTCTTCAATCCTTTTTTAAAATTAAGGTAGATCATAAGCTGGTTCAGCACTGGGGTTATGGAAGATACCAAAGCAGGGTCTCACGGCACAAGATGGGAAGCAGCAGGCTGGTTGTCAGTGGTGCAAACACAGAAAAGGAGAAGGTGGGGGCGGTGTCTCGGTGTAATAAGTGGTCTAGATGACGAGGCTTTAGACCCCAGATGGAGGAACGTTTGGCTGCAAGTAATACCTCCAAGTTTCATTCACCAATAAAATTAGACATTTTGTTCATTTCTGATGAGAGTGAACACTATTTGGTTGTCTGTCCAGTTTATTCTCCTTCCTCATTCATTGACTCAAGCACCCAGACACCAGTGCTCACAGATTACACATCCCAGGCCATCGCTAGTGATGAGTGGGTCACTGAGCAAAGCTGAAACAGTCAGGTCCTCTCTTCCAGAGCCATTTTTATTTCAAATATGCCTAGATCTACCACATACAATATTGGGAGATGGGGTAGTCATATCCCACTAAGTAGATAGCGTCGAAGAGAAATGTAGCTTGCAAAAACAGTACAAAAGACATGCAGGAAGGAATAAAGATGACGGATAGAGCCCCGGTGACTTTTCCTGTTTATGTTAGAGAGGCATGGATGAATTTCTGTCCCTGGAGTCTATGCTGTGCCCCAGTACTCTCATTATTAATTTGCCTTTTGACTTAATAAATATCTCTAGTTGGTTTCTGTTACTTCAAATCAAATAATTCAAACCATAAAACTATAAAACCTCTGTTACTGAGGCAGAAATTTCTGCCTCAATTGCCTTCTCCTCAATTTGGAAAGTATTACTGGATCTTTCTCCTGAATAGTGATGGTAATGGGCAGAAAGTATCACTGTAACTGCAACAGCCTAATGTTGTGAAGTCATGAAAGGTTTTCATGGGTGTTGATGCTATTTTATAGGGATAATAGTATGGCACTGTTGCTAACTCCAAATAATAACCCTGAGCCAAGTACAAAACCAGTAAAATATCCTGAGGAATCTTAACATTGTTGCTCTTAACACCATATGATGTAAAAGTGCAGATTATTGGAACTTTGTAAATATAGTATTTTAACATTGTTTGCCAAGTAAACAAGGTTCTCTTTATTTAAAAACAAAAACAAAAACAAAAACTCGTATTTGTTTTGATAAGAATAACTCTTCCAATAGAGGAAAAAAAACCACACACGCCATATAAAATAATCAAAACACAAGTCATAGAACATAAAGATTTTTATTTCCAAACAAAATTTCAACTTATCTATATATTTTGTTTGACAAATTGCCTTTGTTTCCAACCTTCTGCTAGCATAGGGAACTAATTGTTACCAAATTATATTCCTAATAATAACATCATACTTATTAACATGTTTATACATGAAGACTGAATTTTTCATACTATAATCATACATTCTTGAAAAAATAGTAATTATACTTTCTGGATAAAAAGTACTCATAGTCAACCTAATTAGAATCACTAATACAGGAGAGAAAGAACAGATGAGTCCTATTATCTAGCTTTAAGAAACATATAATTTTGGAGGGGTCAAAGATTTACTTGTTTTAATAACATATAGTTATAGTCTAAAATGCTAATGTACTTTCATTGGCTCATTGAAGAGGAGGGTAGGGAAGGATTTCAAACATTTTGAATTGGAAGGCACACACTAAGAGGGGTAAAATGCAAACAGTTTCATGTCTAGTCTAATATGAATTACAGTCCAATCTCTTCTCCTAGCTGAGAGAGGAGGCTGGCCTGGAGCTGCAGAATGTGAAGCCAAGGTGAATTCTTGTCCAAGTCCTATATAGCCACAAGGTAGGAAACCAGAGAAAATTTAAACTATTAAGTACAAGTCAGCAGGAAGAGTAGAAAGATTCAGTACCCAAAATTAAGCAAGACTTAGCTGGAAGGCAGGACTTGGAAGTTCTCTTGGACAGAAGTAGTTAGTAGCATGGCCAAGCTGAGGGAGAAGGTATAAAGGCCACCGAGAGTCAACATGCTCCCTCTGCTGCCATGAGTAAATGGCCCTGGAGTTTCCCTACATCATCTAATGCAGTGTTTGCTCACCACCCAGGGTGGTCATTGCATCAACCAGGGTGGGGGGAAGTGCTTTAAAAAATACTAATATCTGCTCTCATCCAAAACCAATTTAGTAAAAATCTCTGGAGATTCAAATGCACAGCCAGCATTGAGAACGACCTATTAAATAGAAAAAATTACCCACTCATAGAAATGCTGAAGGTGAAGTGTGGGTTACTATAAGAAATCCTTTGCATCCAAACCTTTCCAGGGGCCTGTACATAGAGCTGGTGAGGTCACAGGGCTTTAACTGCGGGGGGAGCTGCTCAGCATCCTACAGCAGAAAAAAGTACATAAATGCATACCTAACATGTCCATAATAAAATATATTCTAAAATGGGTTACCACAAAATGATTGTGACTTAATAGCCTATGTATGTGCCCATTTAAAGGAAACAATGAGAAATGCCCAAGTCCTTTCCAGATTCAGTCCAAGGCACAACAGGAAGAAAAATGTTCATGTTTCTTTTGTCTACATATGAAAGGGTCTTAATTTATAGAATCTGCTTTGTCCCAAGTGTTTGTAAGTTTATATCTGCAATAAAACAAGAAATCACTTAAGCTGATCATTATAGCTGCAGTGTTTTTTCTATCCTGAAAAGCAGCATGCTTTCTGTGTATTTCTCTACGTTTTTCTCCTAAAAAGTGTACCTAAGAACCAAAATGAGATGCCATCCTCCTCTGTCTGACACAGAAAAAGGGCTCCTAGCCTTTGCCCTGAGGAGGTAGGAGCCCTCTTGGAAGGTGTCCATCATTAAAACAGTGCTTGAGGGAATTTGCCTGCTCACATTTTAATTGTTTTACTCACATTACATATGTTAACCCTATCCAAGTCAACCCCAAACCTAATTTCTGGCAATTATTTTCCTGCTTTATTAAGACATTTGGGTTTACACCAAAATAATAATCTGGTTTTAAAAATTCATCATAGTCACTAGTGTCACAGTGAAATCAATTCCTTCATAGCACTGGAGCTGGAGGACAAGAAAAACATGCCACGTGAGCTAGCACTTTAGCCTGAGTCAGCATAATAATTATCTTGTTATTAATAGAGAATTCTGCTGTGCTTATTAGCATACATCAGCATAGAAATAAAGTTCAGTGTAGGCACCAAAATCTTTCTGCAAATTTAGGTTCATTTATCCAATTCCCAATCTATCCCTACATCCTTTCTGCCAGAGAAAGCTGGGAAATTTAGGGCCCAAAAAAGGATTTTATTTTTACATTACTTAAACAGTCAGGAAAAGACATGGTTTAGTTTGTAATGAACTATTATCCGGCTTTAAATGCTTTAAATATATTATGAGAGGGGGCCAGTTATGTAAAACAAGAATAAGAAAAAGGAGTGGATAATGCATTGGGCAGTCTGGGTAGGATTCAAGATAAAGGTTGGGTCTGGTGTGTCTCTAGGATTAAAGACGAGAAGTTGGATGGTTTGCTAAAATGTAAAAGACAAAAGTTCATTCTCTTAAGAGGCTCCTTAAGGATAAAAATTAATTCTTGGAGGTCCTTGAAATTCAGTACTTTTTATCTGTTCCAAGAGCACAGGCTCTACAAGAGGGAAACTTTCCTTCCTTCAGCTTCTGTCTGCAATTTAGCAAATTCCATTTTTATTTACCTGTGGTTAATATTGCCTTTTTTCTGTTTTAAGTTTCCAGAAGAAAGAAATCACATCTTACTGATTCTTCATGATGCTTAATATTCAATATGTTTCTTTTCATTAGTTGCTTTGTTCTAGAAATGTGGTAAGATGTCTGGAAAATTATTTACTCAGGGCATTCCTAAGTGAAAGAGATGAATAGAAGCTCCTATGCCATCAGGCATTACCTCTCAGGTTTGGCATGTGCAAAAAAGAATCATGCTTATTATGGAAAATAAATACAGTTTGACATATATGAGGTCAAAATGCATATTCAAACAGGTAATAAATCTCATAAATAAAATCAGTTTTCAAAAGTATAAAGAGTAATGCTTAAATGGTAAAGGTCCAAGACTTGATGTCATGCATTCTAAAACATGCTTGGACAAAGAATATACGTATTTTTCAGCCTTGCTCTTTAGCATGTCCCATTTCATCTCTGAAGACACTTATTCACTATCACTCCTGCTTTATGTCCTTCATTGGGTGATGCTAAAATGTCAGGAACTCTAAGCATTTCATAAGCATTTAATATCTCTTAGTTTAACATAATGATCATGGGCATTATTATGATTATCTTGTCTAAATTGTATATTTTTTCTTTCTTTTCTGCAAGTAGAGATTCTTGGTGGCTAGCATCTATTTCTATAACTCTTAGTTCAACAATTCAAGCATTTACAGTATTCCCTCACTTATCGCGGGTATTACGTTCTAGACACCGCCCCCCCGCGATAGGTGAAAATCTGTGAAGTAGGAACCTTACATTTATTTTAGTATTTATATATATTTTAAGGCTTTATAAACCCTTCCCACACACTTATAAACCATTCCCACTCCCTTATTAACCTTTTCCACACTTTTATAAACACTACTTATGTTGTTAAACATATTCTACACTCTTAAACCTACATAACTTTAACGATATATGTATACAGTACTGCAAAATCCTGTGATATAGCGAAAAAGCCACAGTAAGTAATTAAATATAATATTTTTTAAAATCCCGCAATACAGTGAGGCTGTGATAAGTGAAACGCGATATAAAGAGGGACTACTGTAGTTGTGTCTACGGAAGTAGGAATGTGTGTATAGGATGCAAATCATGGTTAAAGTAAATCAATGCTCAAATGCACCAAATGCATTCATGTGCCTATAAAAAACTTTTGTACATCATAACTGATAGCCACTTAGTACTAAAAGATAAAAACCAAAAATTCATTTTATCAATAATATACTATTTTTTTAGAATTTATTTAGCATATGAATAAATACAAAAGCAAATAATAACACGTGAAGATTTATATAGAATTGTATGTTTTCATTCCTAGGCTCAGGGGGCTGATGGTCACTACAGTGAAATAAAGAATGGTGACATTAATCCACTCATCAAAAAAACTGCACATCAAAGAAAAAAAAAGTAGCCTCAACAAATTATTCATATAGGATATTAGCTATTGTATATGTCACAAGTGAAAGCCATGCTGCTGTTGACTCTTTAGGTATTAGAAAAACAACATTAGAAGTCAAAATTTTCTAGCATGTATATATGCTAATGGTTCAGTCAAACACCCTCACTTCCAGAGATGGCCCCTTTGTATTAATTGATGATTGTGCTTTGGAGGTAGTAATGAGGAGGAAATGTTTTTTTACTCAACTGATCCACAGAAATGATTAATGAAAGGTATCAATACTTAAATGAATGCCCACAGATTGTAATAATAATAATAATAATAATAATAATAATTCACATTTGAAATTTTGGGAACCAAATATTTCAGAGTATAATTTGTAGTCTAACTACTTTTCCTAGAATCAATCATATCATTGTTTTGTTAAAGTGCTGTGTCAAAGCCGTAAGCTGGAAGTGCTACTAAATGATTAAATACCTAGTTCCTTTCCTGTGCCTTCCTCATTTATTTGCAAAGCTATGTGAAATAAGCTTCTGGGGAAATCATATATTAATGTGCATTTGTAGTAATTCATAGTGCTGAATTATGTGAAGTAATGAAATGGCATTTCCTCTAATTTATTGAAGGAGAATATTCTCATCAGGAACTGAAAGAAATGACATTTTTATAAGAAATATGAACTTACATTGAGACTAACAGTCAAGAGCAAGAAATACACATTTTCAGGGTTTTTTTATATTCGTCATCATTACTTCTATCACTCAACTTCAAGCACTTTACCTATTACCAATTTATTTATTATAAGATTAAAACAAATTGATTTTAATGATAAAAAATGAAATAGATGAAGTTGAGGCCTGAGTTACAGCAGGAATCCTGCTGACACTTGGTTCTAGCTACAGCATGGACCATCAGACACAGGTTATATATTTACGTGACTTTTTCAATGGCATAATGTTGTAGTCTAAAATATAGGCTATGATCTGGACTGAGAGATCCAGATTTAACCAATTAACCCAGTGGTACATGACTAATGTTAAGCCATACGTTCAAGCTAGTCATGACCTTGAACCTATGCACCCAATATATGTAACAATAGTTAAGAAAAGAGTTTGCATCTCTCAGATCAGCCAGGACATCAGCAGGGTTAAGGTAACAAATTATCCATTATATATTGTATTTCAAGCACAGTAGTTCATCCACTCCCAAGTAACAAGCAGCTATCTACTGCACAGTAGGAATATTTTTGAGTGTAGTTGTCATGTGATCTGAAATCAGTTATCACAAATTCTGTGATGCATAACATGCTTAAGTATGCTTTAGATTTTTGCATCTTCAACAATGTGTTGTGTTTTCTGCAGAAAATCTTGCAGGCCAATGCTCTTGGTGATCACTGGTTTGGGGAAAACTATCCAAAGTCCAAATTACACCACTTTGAAGGCACTGGAGAATTACCAAGGCTGTGGACTTGAGACCGTGATTCCAGACAGAAAGGAAGTACAAAGGATAGAGCCTGAAGTTCATTTCTGCTTTCCTTCTTGAATCATTTGCTAATTTGCAAGCAAAAGGCAGGGGCTGAGAAACTGAACAGCACTTCTTACAGGGCTGGAGCGCTCCAGCTGGAGCTGAGGAGCATCAAGGAGTAGGGCTCCTGGCAAACACTGCGGCTGGGACCCATGAGTGCTGCCATCAATTCTCCATAGCCCAGCGAGACCACATGTCAAATGTTTAGATTTGCATTTGTGTGTATGTGTGTGTGTGTACACACACACACACACACACACACACACTTATTTCAGAGCTGAAACAAACACAGAGCAGCCCAAAGACTGAATTATAATCCTGAAGCCACACCCCTGCTTGAACTGTTATAACCTATCCCTCCTCTCTGCCTGAAGGAAGCAAAAGTAAATTCTCTCTTGAGGAAAAAAAATATCCAGAGACTCAAATACCACTAAAATTTTCATACACAGTGAAGGAAAACATTCCATTAAAATTTTTTCAGGCATGCCAAGAGAAAATATCAAATGGTTCTAAGCCAGAAAATAAAAAGAAGATGATAGAAACAAACCTATAGCAGATATAGATTCAGACATAGATATTAAAATAAACATGATCAGCGTGGTCATGTGGTTACATAAAGAGGTGGAGAACTTCAGTCAAGAGCTGGAAAGAAGTATGGAAATCAGTCAAAGAGTTGTTCTAAAAACAAAAAAACTTAACTTACACTGACTTAACTTACACAGTTTAAGTAACACTGTGTGGTCTCTAGGCACAAAGTTATATCAAATATCACACTAAATTCTATCCAAGTGAGATTAACACTATCCTTTTTCTAAAATGTATAATTTAAATAATATTATTGGCTAATTTTCTTAAAAATTACTTCACTAACATATGAATTTCATCATTATACTCAAATATAGGTTCTGTTTCTCATACTCCTTCTATGAAAGATCATTTTTTACACATATGTGTCAGATAATTTGAAAATTTCACTTTTCCAAGTGCATTAGAAATGAGTTTATGATTATATTGCATCAAGTTAGACAAAGAGAATCCTGAAATACTAAATGGACCTAAAAAATTTAGAATTTTAGCAAGTGTAGGCTTTTTATTTTCATTTATTTCTCTAAGTCTTATTACAGTTTTTGAAGGAGAAAAGGTTAAAGGCAGCCACTTTAATTCTCTTAATTTTTTCTAAAACATCAAGAAATGATGCATCAAGTAGAAAATACTTCTTAAAAGCAAAAAAATATACTCACCACTTTTTATAACAAGTCTGAAGGCACACACACCAAAGATATAAAAAAGTAGTCATTCACCATTGAAAATATTGTCAGATATAATAGTAGAGAAGGAACAAACTAAAAAAAAAGCTTACCCAAGGAAAGCTCAGATATTATTCAATAAATAAAGCTATTATTAATTTGCTATCATGCTTTGGTCATTGATTTAGGCAGTGTGAGGATATCATCGAGCCTGCACATGCACAAGGGAAATAATATTTAATACCTCCATTGCACATTTAGATTGTATCTCATGTTTGAACACGTTGTTCTATATGGTTTTCTATATAGCCCTTACTTCCCTTCTTTAGAAAGATAGCACAGAGTAAGAGGCAGATTGTCCGGGTTCAAATTCCAGGGCACTTCACACCAGCTATGTGAGTCTGTACAATGCTCTTAATATCTCTCTGAGCTGAAGTTACCTCATTTACAAAGTAATATCATCACAGTATTGCTATAAGGATTAAATGAGTTAGCATAAAAAGGTCTTCAAACAACTCTTGGTAAGCATGATGCGTTTGCTGCTGTTGTTCTTGGAGCCATTACAATTTTTACTAATATTATTTTATTTAAGTTTTGATGTCCTTCTGCTGGGTATGTATTTCCTACCTTCCTTCACTTGGCAAAATACTTCTTGTTTTTTTCAAGACCTGACTCAGAAAGCTTTAATGAACCCCTCATGACTCATAAAACTTCCCTGAACCCCTAGCACAATGTTTCTTTTCAGTCTTCCCATAGCACTCTCTTTATAACTGTCATTTTCAACCAAATTGCATTGAAATGATCTATTTGAACATCTAATATCCCTTTAATACACCTGCCCCCTCCCTCCCCACTGTAAGGTAATAAATTCCTGAACGGCATGTATCCTGTCTGGTTCCATTTGTCCTGTAGCACTGATGCACAGCTGAGTCAGGGGGCCCCGGGAGCACCCCGACGTGCACTGGTTCACCAGGAGAGCTCAGCATGACTCAGCATACAGTTGCATTCATGGCTATGAGTTATGACAGTGAAATGATACAAAGCAAAATCAGCAAAGGAAAAGGGTGCATGGGGCAGAGACCAGAAGAAACTAGGTGTAAGATACCAAGAGTCCTCACTCGTGGAGTCACACTGGACAGATTTTCTCCCCGCTGCAGCACACCATTGTGATAATGTGTGCAAAGTATTGTCTACTCTGGAAGCTCATTGGAGATTCCGTACCCAAGGTTTACAGTGGGCACTGATCACATAGGTCTTCTCTGTCCAGACAACATCAAAACTTCTGCTGACTCGTGGGGAAAAAAGAAGGTATTCAGCCTAAATGACAGTTTAGGGAGGGTGAGTCACTTTTTTCATCCAGCTAAAGTTTTATATCACTGTAGGAAGTTGTTTACTGCCTTTGTTCCCAGGGACCAGCCAACGACCCATCTTGCAAGCAGGCCTCTCTTTTCTGCACAAGAGCAAATGTGTTCCGTAGCTATGTGTCTATACTGGACTAAGTGAGCCAAGCTGTCCACAATAGAACAATGTTACCGACAGTAAGTAAAATAAACCCCATTCTCAAAATCTCATAGAACTTGTAATACAACTGTAATGTCAAGAAATCACGTACACCTTCATCCCATAAACACTTTTCTCGACATTTACCTTGTACTATGCACTATATTAGGTATTTCAGTTACAAAGATCAGTGAGACATGCTATTATCAAACAAATTTGTTCGGGCAGGGAACTCAGATATTTAAAGAAATACTTAGAACTAGCTAAACCCAGTGTAAAATACATAATTATGGCAATATTGCTAGTGATTAATAAAATATCATTACTTTTTACTTTATGGAATATTTCAATATTCTTAAGAGTGCTCTAATTAGCAATATACAAGTGTCAGCATGTTCCCAAAACTTGTTTCAGTTCTGCTTTTGATAGTATGTTAGAAAAGATACTCGAAAGAGTCTTACTGATAAAAAATTTAAGAAGAACTGAATCCAATATGAAACATGCTCTTACTGTTTTTCTTGATTTTCAGAAATTAAGGAATTAAGGCCCCTCTACAAAAACAAGCAAACATACAAATAAAGTCCTGAAAGCCACGAGTTGGAAGTAACTATGAAAGCTGGGTTTGGCCAGGGGGCTGATTCCAATATCAGCGCCGGGACTGGAGCTATGCCTTCGACCCACCACAAAGGAGAGCTGGGTGGGAGCTGAAAGAGGGTTAGAGGAGGAAGTGGGAAGGAGGTATGGAGGGAGGGGGAAAGATAAAAAAGATCCATAGCTTTTAACAGGGTTGCATTGGAGTGTATTTTCAAAACAAATTAAGATCCACTAGACTAGAGGTTTAGAGTCCATCTAAAGAGACTATTTTAGGAATCCAGGCATTAGATACTGATCTTGAAGCACCAGGGAACTGAAAAGGAATCATTCCAAGTTCCAAAAGAAAAATCCACTACATTTGAACAACAGATTAGAAAATTAAGCATTGGGAACTGGAATGAAATAATTGTTTTTGAAAGAAGTGATAAATTTAACCGTGTGGATGTAGTGAAATATACCTCCTCATCTTGTTTCAATTAACTTACTAAAAAAATTCAATAATTTTGAGAAATCATAAGTAATTTAATAACCTCCACACTCCCACTCTTACCAGGCTTTATATAAAACTAAGCTCTTACAAAGTAATAATTCTGGGGATAAAAACTTAGACTGTAGAAAATGATTCTTGATAAGCTGAAGGTCATCTAAAAAATGCAGCTAAATTTTGAATAGAATATTTCTTCCAAAAACATGTCAGAAACTCGATATCCACATGAAAAAAAATTTTACTTTGTATGACTATGAAGAAAATGTGATATGGTGAGAAACAACTAATCATTTATTCACAAACTAGCAGATCTTCTATTTAATACTATCTTAAAAAGATGTTCTTCTTACTCTGATTCATTATTAAGAGCATGCAATTAAATAAAATACATAACCAGTAACTAGTCTCTAAATAAAATTAAATCTGAAATATTAATCATTAGTTTGAATATATTTTATCCTAAATGACACATCAGCTCTGGCTGGTGTGGCTCAGTGGATTGAGCGCCAGCGTACGAACCCAAGGGTCACCTGTTCGATTCCCAGTCAGGGCACATGCCCAGGTTGTGGGCTGGGTCCCCGGTTGGTGGTGCATGAGAGGCAACCACACATCGATGTTTCTCTCCCTCTGTTTCTCCCTCCATTCCCCTCTCTCTAAAAAAAAAACCTAAATAAATAAATACAATTCTAAACGACACATCACAGTTTCTCCATGTGTAGCCAGTTTAAGATTCAACAGTCAGCCAATGCAGACCTCCAACTACACAGATTACAAAATTTCTGTCAGGGTCCAAAGTGCACAATGAGGCTAATACTTCATAAAGACCCTCAAGGGCTACTTAACCCAAATGCTGCTTACCTGAATAGATTAAAGATTGTATGTAATTCTATATACATGATTTTTATAATTATCATTTTAAAATGTTTCTGTGAATGCTCGAAGCCAGGGAGGAAAACAAAGCTATTCCAAGTATATCCTAGATGCTATATTTATACAAGATAGAATATTTATGTAAATATGGCTCAATATAATTTAATAATTTTTTAAAAATTCAGGCAAGACTGCCTGAATTCAAACCCAAGGGCTGAATGCTCTGTACATCTTAAAATCTATCTAACTTACTTGTATAGACACATTAGTCTGAATAGGCTAAGTTATACTACATTCACAAACAATCCCCTCAAATCTCAGTGTCTTTAAATAACAATTATTTCTCACTCATACTACTAATATATGTCTATTTGTATTAGTTAGAGGCTATGTTCTATTGGGTTGTCTTTTCATGGACACAAGCGGAAGGAGGCTCCAACTCCACGTGACAACAATTGCTAAGGCAAAGGAGAGAGAGAAAGGAAAGGAAAAAATAGAGCAAGAAGGAAGACATCACTTACAAACTCAAATGTATGCTTTTGCTCTCATTTCATGAGCCAAAGCAGGTAATAGGACATACTTAATTTTGTCAGCTTGTGGGGAATGTCAGTCCTAGCCTGTGCCCAGAAAGTGCTGAGTCAGTAACATCTGGTGAACAGCACGAACAGTGACTGTAACAGTCAAACATATGCCAAGCACAGTGGTGGTTACTGCAGACATCCAGGTTATAAATAGAGAAGCATAGTCTCTCTTGCTTTTTTTTTAATTTAAAGAATATATATAGTATCAATACTATTCTTCAGAGTCTTTTATTTTATATTTCATATTTTGTTCTCCCAAAACATATATTGGAAAATTATTATTTAGCTGAAAATATTAGAAAAAAAAAGACATATAGTTCCTAAGTTAAACAGTAAATTGGAAATCAAATTTTTCTTGGTACAAATGATTTATAATTACTTTCCTAGTACAGTTATCCATTTACTTAACAACATTTATGAGCTCAGAGCTAGCTGTACAGAAGCTTTAAAGCTGTATGTAATTTCCTTACCACGGGTATTTACAATTGCATTTCCCTACTGGTTATTAAATGGTGACTTAACTACACCTTTATGAATGAAATGTCTTGGTTCTAACACAGCACTACAGATCTAGGTATATAAATGAGACACATAGAAACATTTTTTACAGGGAAGTCTTCAGTTTTACATCAGGTTTTCTAGCGCACACAAGGAAAACAAACATTATTAAAATCACATTTTAGCAGAATAGTTTTAAAGAATCAGATATCCAAAAACATATTTTCTAATGGTGTTCCATGTGAAGAGCTATCTAGTGGGAAATCATCAGGCTCTATTCTACTCAACATGTTTACCAAAGACTAAATTCTCTATATAAAAGCAGTTCTCTAAATCATGATGCTCTAGCATAGACAAAGCTTAAGAAGCCAGCATCATGTACGATTAAACACTCTGCAATAATTCATGGTGCCCCAAACAATTATAAGAGTAACATCAAAGAGTACTAATCACAAATTGCCATAATAAATATAATGATATAAAAGTTTTAAATACTTGGGTAATGACCAAAATGTGACACAGGGTTACAAAGTGAGCAGATGCTGTTGGAAAAATGGTGTCGATAGATTTGCTCCATGTAGGAATGCCACAAACCTTCCACTTGTCAAAAAAAGAAAAAGAAAAAAGGCAATATCTGTGAAGTGCAATAAAGCAAAGAGCAATAAAATGTATGGCTATGCACACATACATCCATATCAGCGAGGAAGATTTATATTTTCAAGAGTCTAAATAACTACTACACATTTTACAATACTGCAGGAAATTTTATGTCTAAGTTGGCTTTTGAGAAATAGAAATTATGGGAAATCTAACTCAGTTTCAGTTTTCATTAACACTAATATATACATAATCTGGAATAATGTATTTTTAGATGCAGTGCTTTTAGAAGCAGATATTACTCATGTTAATTTACTAAAAGATTATACTATTGATGAAAAAATATAAATGCCAACCTCAATAGAACATGAAATAAATCAGTAAGAAAAACTATTTCCTTGTTTTTTAACCAATTTAAATCATTCAAGCAGCTTACTACGTAGTTTTGCTTTTAAACTGCAAATAGTTTTTAGTTGGAAGTGAAATGTCATTTCTTATAATGCTTGGGATTAGTAAAAGAAATAAACTATATAGAAATTCAGGCAGAAGCAAGAAAATAAAACATTTTGAATCTATATGAAACCAAATCTTAGACATTACATTATCAAAGTGATTTAGTGAATCTATCACTATATTAGCATATCATAATTCTTGGCTGGTTGATATTATTTAGACCTCAGAAGTCCAAATAGTTACAACTGAATAGGTACTTCTCTTCCTCTCCCTTCCCCCCCGCCCTTCACCCCTGCTTCCCATTCCCCACTTCCCACTTCACCTCCTTCCTTTCCATCCTTCCCCCCTACAAGTACTACAGATAAACAACTTGATAAAAACACCTTTTATTATTCTAAAGCTACATGTTTTCATATTTCAAACTAATTATGTTTGGCAAAAATTAATTAAATTTACATGAATGAGCACTTGCTATTCTTTGGTTCGCAAACAAAATATTCCTTAGTGAGATAAAAGAGCAGTCACAACAGTAAGGTCTTTCTTTCTAAGTAGGGAAATTTAGTCAGGAAGAATAGTTGAATTGATTTTCAAAGAGTGATCAAATTTCTTCACTTCTTCAGATGAGCTTCCAATGTAGCAACGACAGTAAAGAACCCCTCATGAGGCACCATTTTACTGTTCTGTGTTGTTAGATTAAAACGCATTAGAAACAACAACAACAAAATAAGTTCTAATATACTTCGAATATTTTTTGATGTCAACCCTGATATTACCTTCCTCTAAAGAAAATGTATTCCACTCCTCAGCCGTTAAAAAAAAGGACAGAAAGGGGAAAATCTTATCTTTTGCAAAAACATGGATGAACGTAGAAGGTATTATATTCAGTGAAATAAGCCCGTCAGAGATAGACACAAACCATATGATTTCACTCATATGTAGAATCTAATAACAAAATAAACAAACAAACAAAACGGAAACAGATTCATAGAAACAACTGACTGACAGCTGTCAGATGGGAACGACATTGGAAGGCTGGGTGACATAGGCAAAGGGATTAAGGGAAAAAACCTCACAGACACAGACAACACTATGGTGATTATCAGAAGACAAGAGGGGTGGAGGGAGATAGAAGGAGCTAAATAGGGGATAAAGGGTCAATACACAGTACAATATACAGATGATGTATTATAGAAGTCCACACTTAAAATCTACATAATTGTATTAACAAATGTAACTCAAAAACCCAATAAAGATATATAATACTAAAAAAATTAAAATTAAATAAAACAAAGAAAATGTATTCCAGATATCCTAATGAATGGGGAAAGCTATGTATATTATACTCTAGCACAGTGCACATAATGAAATGCCATTAAAAGGTCCTTAAAATAAACAAACTCAGTGTGCTCTCTCTATAGCTATCTATACATGAGTGTGTGTGTATACATATATGCATGTGTGTGTATGTACACACACACACAGCATCTATCAGTACATTCATGTTTATTTGTCCCCACCTCCACTTTTGAATGTTTTTAGGGCAAGTGGGAAAGATAGATTTTGGTGAGAAAGGAAGAGAAGAGGGGGAAATCTAAGTCTCAACCCAATGTTCTACCTAAATTCTAAGTACAGAGATTTGTTCTTAGTTAGAAACTTTGCCTCTGAGAATTAAACATGGCAAAAAAGGCACACTGAGTAAGAGAAAATGTTATGGGGCTGCAAAATTTACTCATTAATTAAAGTCTTATTAAGTGCCTATTAAATTTCATCCAGATAAAGGCAGGAAGCACATTATCTGCTCTCAAGGAGCTCACCATCTAACAGGTGGTCAGAAAAATGTACCATGAAGTATGATATAGTCAAAGTTCAATAACATTTATGTACAGGTTATAAAAGAAGCATAGAAGTCAGCAACACTGAGAAAGGAAAAAAGTATTCAACATAGAGAAAACAGTACAAAAATGCAGAGGAAGAAAGGGTATTGAATTAGAAAACTAAATTGTAAATACCTTGATATATCTGGAGTACAGGACTATGAGTAAACAAGAAAATATGACTGAAAAGTAGGCAGTGCTTTTAACACTCTGCTAAAAAGTGAGGTAGTTTAAATAAAACAATGAGATGCCATTAAAGGGTTTTTCCATATAGTAATAGCATAATTAAGATTTTTTAATGTTTTCAAAATTTTATCAATTCTAGAAAAAAATAAATCCCAAAACCACAAAAAACACATATAATTCTAACCTCTAGAGAAAATCAACATAAACTTTTATTTCATTTCTACTATAAATAGAAAATAAGGACTCCTTTTTTTTTTTGGTAACATGACCACAATACCAAGAACACACTGGGAAAGAATAGCAACAATTTCTTATTGACTATAATATCCAGTCAGTGTTAGAGAAATTTTTTTAAATAGGATAAGGATATGACCATATTTGCCCTGGCAGTGGTAGGGAGGGGAAAGTTGAGGTGGTACAGGGGCGAAATTAGAAGACAGGAATATGACTAATTAGAAGCCTATTGCAATGATCCTGACCAAGCAGGTATGGCCAGAAGATAGTTCTGCAAGCACCTTTATTTAACTGCTTCCACTTACACAAATAATGCATCATCTAGTTCTACTTACATTGAAGGTGATTAATTTTAGCAAAATTCTAGTTGGAAGAAAATGATTAGGCTTTCCAGAGAAGGACCCCAAAAACTCAAATTAGAAAATATTAGAAAACAGAAAATATTAACTCTTGGATCCCCTGTATTAAACTGTTCAAAATTAGCCTTGGCCAGGTGGCTTACTTGGTTGGAGCATCATCCCATATGCCAAATGGCTGTTGAGTATGATTCTTGGTCAGGGAATATACAAGAGATAACCCATCAATGTTTCTCTCTCTCATTGATGCCTCTGTCTCTCTGTCTCTCTGTCTCTCTATCTCTGTCTCTGTCTCTCTGTCTCTGTCTCTCTCTCTCTTCCCCCCTTCTCTCTCTCTCAAATCAATAAACATATCCTCAGGTAAGGACGGAAAAATAAATAAATTTTCAAAATGATAATAATTAACCTGTATTTATAGTTATTGAGTCATTTTAAATAGAAGTATAATAGCTTTAAGGCCTTGAAGCAATGACAGAATAATTAAAGGATAGTTCCTGACAATATCAGCTCTAAAGGCTGTTCCTAAGAGTTATAGTATAGCCATAGAGACCAGGAGGAGGGAAAAAGGGAATCCAATTCAAGAACCACAGATACATAATCATTCTTAATACTGCCCAATCCAAACTCAGCTAACCCTGGAATATCCTTATTGAACAGGCAATACTGGACCTTCTGAAAAATAAAATAAAATCTCCTTTTGTAACTAAATCTAAGAAATATTTGGACATTTTGGAAAGTACGCTTTCTAATTATATGCTGCTTCTGTCACTGAAAACAGAATCTTGCTATGAAAAAATAAAAGGGATGGCTAAACAGTGTGTTTAGTAATTGGTAAAAAATGGGAAATATATAATTCATTTATTATGTGTTAAAATTCAAGATTTCCTCTTCATCCATATGATAGTATGGAAGATGATCACAAACACCTAATACTGCATGCTGAGGTAAGTCACTTACTGTGGGGAAAATTCTGTTGCAAATGCAAATGTTTCATGTTTGAAAAGGACCTTTAGTTTTTTTTGAATGGTAGGAAATGTTTGGTGCCAAATTTGTAAAAATGAAACCTGGACACCTATTCTTGTTAACCTGTCTTATATTTTCAGTATGTTTAATGATCTTATGTCCACACAATTACAAAATACATTATTTTCAACAATAGATATTACCTAAAGGAAAAAAGAAGTGTAAAAGGATATCACCTAATACAGGAAACTAAAGAACAACACAAACAAAGGAACTAAATAGAACAAAGAGCAGAATAGCAGTCAATAGGGGGGAGGGGAGAGGGAGAGAAGGGGGATAAGTAAGGGAAGGGATTAGTCAAAGAACCCATATAAAAGACTCATGGACATGGACAACGGGGAGGGCTATGATTGCGGGAGAGGGGGTGGGTTGGGTGGGGGAGAGAAATTAGGGGAAAAGGGGACAACTGTAATTGAAAAACCAAAATAAGAGATCATTCTAAGAAGTACCAACAAACAATAGGAGTCACAAAAATGGGGAAACAGAGAAACAACCCCCCATTGAAAGGAAAGGTAGAGTCCCGAGAAAGAGTGCTAAATGAAATAGAGGGGAGCCAACTATCAGATATGGAATTGAAAGCATGTATTATGGAGAAGCTCAATGAGCTCAGCGGAAACTACAAAGAACTCCATAAAACTACAGTGAACTCCAGAAGAACTATAAGGAACTTACTGAGAATTATACCAGCATCAAAAAGGACATGGAAGCTATCAATAAGAGCCAGGAGGAAATGAAGAATACGATCTCTGAATTGAAGAACATAGTAGAAGGAATTAAAAACAGGCTAGAGGAAGCAGAAGATCAGGTCAGCGAGCTGGAGGACAATGTAGACAAAAACTCCCAGACAGTGCAACAAAATGAAAAAAGGCTGAACAAGACGGAAGAGGCTCTAAGACAGCTGCAGGACAACATGAAACGTAATAATATCCGTATCATAGGAATTCCAGAAGGAGAAGAAGAAGAGCAAGGAATAGAAAACCTCTTTGAAAAACTAATGACAGAAAACTTCCCTAACATGAAGAGAGAAAGAATCATGCAAGTCCAGGAAGCACAGAGGGTCCCAATGAAGATGAACCCCAACAGGTCCACTTCAAGACACATCATAATTAAAATGCCAACATTCAAAGACAAAGAGAGAATCCTAAAAACAGCAAGAGAGAAACAACTAATAACATACAAGGGAGCTCCAATAAGGCTATCGTCAGATTTCTCAGCAGAAACATTACAAGCCAGAAGGGAATGGCAAAATATATTCCAAGTAATGAAAAACAAAGGCCTACAACCAAGAATACTCTACCCAGCAAGGCTCTCATTCAAAATGGAAGGTGAAATAAGGAGTTTCCAAGACAAAAGAAGGTTAAAAGAATACATCTCCACCAAACCAGTATTGCAAGAGATGCTAAAGGGTCTGCTTTAAGAAGATGAAGAAACAGAGAGAGACAGAGAGGAACACGAGTACAAAGGGGGAAAATGACAATGAATAAGTACTGAAAGAAAGAAGGAACTTCTACCATTTGCAACAACATGATTGGAACTAGAGAGAATTATGCTTAGCGAAATAAGCCAGGCAACAAAAGAAAATTACCTTATGCTATCACCTGTTACAGGAAACTAATGAACAACACAAACAAATGAGCAAAATTGAACCAGAGGTATGTAAACGAGGAATAAACTAACAGTAACAAAGGGGGAGATGGGAGGGAGAGAAGTGGTAAGAAGGGGAAGGGTCTAGTCAAAGAACATGTATAAATGACCCATGGGCATGGACAACTGGGTGGGGACTGAATGTGGGAGAAGGGAGGGACAGGGTGCAGAGAAGCAAGAGGGGGAAAAAAGTGAGACAACTGTAATGGAAAAACAAACAAACAGAAAAATTTTTAGTGGGGGGAAAAATAAAAATATAAAGAATAGAAATGCAAGTTCAGTGAATATTAGAAGGACAAGGATTTTCCTTCACACTGTATATATTTTCTCCCTATCTGATCCCTCCAGAATTTGGCATTCTAAAGAAGTAAGCAATGACCTAAGTTTCTTTGCATAAAACTAATAAGACCAGTTGTTAATAACGATTTTTTGACTAAGACTTTGACTGGAATGTCATGCCTAAAGGAGACATGCTTGGGCTTTGGTTGTTACCAAAAAGCCCTGAGCAACTGGGACTGACTTTCAAAGGTAATAAAAGTCCACGAGCTAAAAGGCCTGGTACCTTGGATGGATGAGCGGTCCATAGCAATCTTTCCAGGGAAGGAATGAAGGTTGTTTTCCTGAAAGATGGCTAGAAGGGACCTTAAGGCACAATGGAAATCCAGGAGGACCTGGAAAAGACAGGTGTTTACAGGCGAGGCTGAATGCCAGGTATGTGGCTCAGCTTCTGTGCCCTGAAGGGCAGACTGAAGGTCACCCTAAATGTTCCTTGCGTAAGTTCCAGCAAAGCAGAACTAAAGATCATAAGTGATCATATGCTGCTCTTGTTGTGTTTATGCAAATGAACAGGATAAATTAAAAATGAACTTAATGCAGTCCCTTTAATGACAAGGAGGGTAATCTTAGGGAGAAAAATCACGATTCAAGGAAGATCACAATGCCCAGTGGTAGACTCTAAAGTAGTGCAGCTAACCGTCTTTAAAGTTTCTTTTCATTTAAAATTTGTTTTCATTTGAAAGTTAAACTATGTCTGTGGCATTATCAAAGATGTTTAATTTACAGGCAAGAAGAATGTCAAATGCCTTGCAACTGGATGTCTTTCCAATAAGACAGTCCTACAGATCTATAAACTTGTGTGTGGGTTATGTTACATAAATTAACATGTGTTTTCTGTTTTCAAAGGGCATAAGCCTACGATCTCATTACCTGAGTGATTGTCTGTACGTATAGGCCTCACTTAATCCTGTCTGCATTGCTGCCTCCTGAGACTCAATGGTTTGGCTGAACTAAGTGGCTGGGTTGGTGAAGAACGGGGTGGTCTGTGGGCTTCACTTTAAAACTGGTTTCTCTTTTCTATCCTAATGGCTTGGACAGAAAGAGCCCAGAGGTCTGAGAGGGGGGAAACCTAAAATATTTCCCTCAGTCCAAACTAAGTATAATGGGCAAAAGGGTTTTGGACAGGTGAGATGTACCTGGCATACCTTCCTCCAAAGAAGCCCTTCTTTTCCCTAATGTGGGACATTGAAAAATTAATACCTGTCTTTTGTCATCTAGTGGTTACGGATTGAATGATGTCCTTTAACCCTGTTGCCCCCAGAATACAACAAGGATGCCAGCCTGTTAAACCAAGCATGCCGTTGTCCAGAGACAGCCAAACAACCTGGAGTCTGCACGATCCTTTCCCTTGTGGGAAGGCCACCCTCCCCTCCACACCCCCACTCTTATTAGGGATTTCTTGACCCAAGGGTAGGTAGGACGACGACCATGTCCAGCTTGAAGCAGCTAGAGGAGCTCGAGACCTTCGTCCATTGTCCTTTATAAGATTGTGAAGGGTCTTAAGTCTGAGAGGGAGGGATTGTTATTTTTTAGTGTTAAAATATTTAACTAATTAATTAATTATTTAAAAAAAGAAGAAGAAGAATATATGAAAGGGTGAGCCATGGGCATGGACTTGGGGAGGGGATTGTTGGGGAGGGGGGTGCTGGGTGGAGGGGAGCAAAGGGGAAAAGATTGCAACTATTGCAACAATATAATCAATAAAATATACTTAAAAAACAAAAAAATAAAAAAAATAAAAATAAATCTGAGAAAAAAAAAAAAAAGAAAAGGATAGTTTCTACTGATTGGTATGACAAAACCTATAGCAACAATCTAACAATTATCAACAAAGTAGATTACCTTGGCACTTCCTACAATTTACAATTTGACAAAGAATTATGAAGTTCATTTCCTATCAAAATAAGATCTATACATAGGAAATTCATAGATCTGGAATCAATATCCTAAATCAAAAGAGACTTTGAACTGAACTATGTCCTTTCAGGGTAAGTTGTTGGGAGAGGCTATTGACAAAGGATTAAAAATGATTTTTGAAAATATAGCATCATTGCTCTGATTGGTATGGCTTAGTGGGTTCAGCATCGTTCTGTGAACAGAAAGGTCAGCCGATTCGATTCCCTGTTGGGGTACATGCCTGGGATGTGGGCCAGGTCCCTAGCTGGGGGTGTGAGAGAGGCAACTGATAGATGTTTCTCTCACACATTGATGTTTCTCTCCCTCTCCTTCTTCCTCCCTTCCTCTCTCTCTAAAAATAAATAAAATCTTTTTTTTAAAAAAGAAAATATAGCATCATTTACTTTATTTTGGATAAAAATTAAAAAGAGATATCCTGAACTTGCCAAAGTTGTTTTAAAATTTCTTCACCTAGTCTCATTAGCATATCTATAAGACACTGGTTTCTCTATCAGTGTCACTAAATATGAGGGTCACTCATATGTGGAATCTAAAACCGAAATGAACTAACAAGCAAAATAGTAACAGACTCATGGATAGAGAGCTGTTGGGGGGAGGGTGTTGCCTGGATTGGGGGAGTGGAGGTATTGAGCAAAAAATAAAATAAAATAAAATAAATAAAATAAATTTGGAAACAATATATTATAGACCATTGCCCCATGTGAGCAGCAATTCAATTAATCCAACCTAGCTTAAATTAATTCACAAGAAGCAAGCTCATTCATCACATTAAATATCAATATACAGAAAGAGCAAAGTGTGCACATTGGTGTTGACAATGAGAAATCCTTATTTCCTTTATAACTGTTTAGTTAAAATTGCACAACAAAATGTTATGCATGTTATTGTGGTTTTCTATATTAATCCCCAATGCATCATTTTTTAATGTATAAAACATATAGTTGCATAATTACCTTCTCTGCTGTTAATGTTTATTCTGTTCATATTTATTGAAATGTAATTTTAGTTATATTGAATCAAATAATAAGAAACTGAATTTGAGTTAATTTTTTTTTATTTTCATACTTCTAGTAATCCATTTTTAGAGTATTTTACAAAAGTATTAGTCCAGGAGTGGTTGGAAGATCACTGTTCATCATGTGCAAGAGTTTAAAAGCATTGGTTTACTCGACCATCAATTTCCCCATGTTTGTGCCTCATGTACCCAAGCAAAAATGAAGTTAAGAGCCAAAAAAAAAAAAAAAAAAAAAAAAAACTTGAATTGTCATTTCCGTGTATGATATACAAAAGATAAAGTTACCACTTATTTAATCAAATTCTTTTTGAAATATCGAGTCTTATTTTATTTTCTGCTTTTTAACTTTCCTTTTTCCATTCCAAGTGGAGACTGAAGCCCTGAGCATTTATTTATTTGTTTCATAATTTTTTGCTGGGCAAAAAGCAAAATTATTTTATTTCAAGGTTTTTCCTTTTTATGGTAAAAGATTAAATGTAAAAGAAGAAAAATGTTATCCTACTTCAGTGATTTTTAACCTTTTTTATTTCATGGCACACATAAACTAGTTATTAAAATTCTTCAGCACATCAAAAAATATGTTTTTTGCTGACATGACAAAAATAGGTATAATTTTAATTCATTCACTCTCGACAGCTACTATTGTATTGGCTGTTGTTTCTTTGTTTTTTGTTTTTTTTAATTTGACAATCTAAAAAAAAAAAAATAGATGAGTATCCCTAACTAATTGGTTAGGTATTACATGTTCTAAAATTTCTTGTGGCACACCCATGGAAAATCGCTAACTGTGGCATCATTAGTCACAGAAAAGAAAGAGGGAGTGTCTTCAAATGGAACAAAAAGAGAATCCCACTAACAATGCAGGTTAAGAGAACAGAATTGAGGGTATAGCCAAGAAAATGAAAAAGCAGCATTCTAGGTAAGCAGAAATTACAATGCAGCCCATTGCATCATATGATCTATCACAGGGAGAAGGCTCCTTACCGGTAGAGAAATAACTAGAGATCTTGGAAGAGATCAAGGTATTAGTTTGACCTTTCCTGAAGGTCTAATATGACTGAATATCAGCAATTTCATATGCTCAATCTATCCATTTAAACATGAATTACTATGAAACTAATGTTTTAATTGATCTCAACATGTACAGCTGATACCTCAGGACTCATTCATGCTGTGATAGAGATTATCTGAGGCCAAATGGTCCTAGGCATATTATATTTGAGGGTGTGTGTGTGTGTGTGTGTGTGTGTGTGTTAAGGGGAAAATGGCAGTAGCAGGGAGAAATAAACAACAACAAAAATATATAGTTCAAACTCCTAGTTTTCAAAAGAAACACACACATGCACACACATGGATTATACAGGCTGCGCCCTGGAGTGGGGCAGAAGAGGGAGCAACTTTTCTGTTGTTGTTTAATGTTCTCATAAAACATTTCACTACTTCCCCAATTTGTAATCTCGATCTACTTTCCCACGCAAAGGTAAATCAGTCACTTCATATAGCATTGATTCCAGCACCAAAGTCCCTGGTATTATACATATAAAATAAATTTTATAAAATTACTAATGTCTTCATTTTGAAAGAAAAAAATTGATGGAGTAAGAGTATTTAATGAACCCCTTTGTGTGCCAGACATTGTATAGGACATTTTACATATTTTATTTCTCATTAAGTGATTATTTAGCTGTTGGAATAATTTGATAAAAGTAAAGATGTGGTAGAGAATTAAGGCTGGAAGTCTCAGGCATCAAGTTATATAAAAAGCTGTACCTTCTTCACTCACCTCTGAAATTAATTCAATTTATGTTATGGCACCTAACTAAAATGCATATAATGACTATGCTTTGGTCAATATAGAAACTAATTTGTCTAAGAGATTAGTATTGATTCATGTAGAACTATGATCAATATTGGAATCTGAGGGTCAGTGATTTTTAAAATGTGTAACTTACTGACCATACAGGTTATAACTTATGAAATATGCAATGTATTAGAAAAAGATATATTTGAGGAGAAGGCATTTGCCATTTTAAAGTGATATTAATATAGAAAAAATAACTATCAGCTTAGTCAGTTCAGAGACATTTTTAAACCATCTCTATATCTTATTTTGAAGGTTTATCCTCAGAGCTTTCTGTATTGACCTGAGGTCTGCTGGGGCTGGCTGGGGAGAGAACTGGGAAACCGTACTCCACCTTCTCCCTCGTTGTGACATGCAGAGCGAACACATCCTCCCTGTGGTGTGCATCTCTAGGTTTATAAGAAGAGAAGAGCAAACAAGGAAAAAAAGGAAACATGTAGCTGGGAAAGTAGATAGGATATGTGAATAGCTCTTGAGAACAATTTCCTCCAAAATCAAAGCAGGTGATTTAAGCTAGCAAAAGACCAACAGCATTAGTCCCAGCCATGGACTGGAACTGCAGAGACCCTCCGAGTGTTAGAGGCCCCTCTGCGAGAGGCAGGTGAGCTAACCACAAGTTCCAGAACCCCACCAGAAAGTTGACATGTTAATTGCTTTTTGGAATAAATTATTTTCAGAAGAGAGTCCGTTTACCAAGGATTATTGCTTTTTCCTACATTGTAAGATTAAACACCTTGCGCAGCAAAAGACATTTCTGAATCTTTTTTCCATATACTTTGAACTTTGGCCAATACCCCGTAAAATAAAACATCTTGTCACTTCTCATTCTTCATTCCTGTGTTTGAGTAATTTTTTTAAGTTTCTCAAGCCAGTATGCTAAGGTTGGTGCAAAGGATAATCACAAAAGAAATGTTCAGTTAATTAATTTCCATTTTTTCTTTATGCGAAAAATATTGAAAATGGCTTACGATTCCTGTTACTGCTAGACAAAGATTAGGACTTAGCATTGTTTCTGGCTATTTGCAGTTTGCAAACACAAAAACATACATTTTCTGTGTGCTTTCTGTGTCCCAGGCACTGAGAAGCCCTTTACATGTATTAACTCATCGCTACCCTAGGAGGTATGTGCTATTATTTGTTTTTTACAGATTAGAAAATTAAAGCACAGTTTAAGAAATTTATCCAATATAACTTAGCCAAAAAATGAGAATAAAGGAATTCAAATCTTCTCAATCTGGCTTTATAGTTCTATGCTCCTGGCCACTATGTCACATGAAATTTATTGAGTTTTCCATCTATTGGCTGGTGTTTGCCTAAGTTTTTCAAGGTCATCAATTGCTAGAAGGCAAACTAATTTTTTTATTGATTGATTTTAGAGGGAGAGTAAGAGGGCAGAGAGAGAGGGAAAGAGAGAGAGAGATTGATTTGTTGTTGCACTTATTTTCTTCATTCATTGGTTGATTCTTGTATATGTGCCCAGACCAGGACTGAACCCACAAATTTGTTATACTGGGACGACACTAACCAACTGAGCGACCCAGCAAGGGCCAAAAGGCAGACAATTTAAAACAAAAATAGTGTCCATAAAAAATAGATAAAGTCCATAAACTAAAGATGAAGGAAAAGAGTGATGTAATTTAAGAAGAGATTTTAAAAGTATGTTCCGGCATAAACCAGTAATTTTCCAGAAATAGGATTATCTAGGCCAGCTTCCCAAAATGTCAATTTAATTTTTCAGAACCATTCTCCTAATGTCCACAGGCAAGTAGCAAATAGGAGGTATTATTAGATACTGCCAATTAAAGAACATTTAAAATGTATTTATCTTATGTAAATAATGCAACAAAAATTAGCAATTCACAGAGCTGTGAACCAGATGAATACAAACTACAAATCTTTGATTAAGATTTGAAAAAATAAGTCAATTTTGGAAGTGCTTTCTGTAGAAGAGTAACTCAGAGAGAAAATAGCAGTTCATAAAATGGGACAAATATGCAATATGAGCACCCATTGAAGACAAGTAGGTCATGTTTTCGATACTGAGCAATCTAAGAAAAATGGTATAGAAATCTAAAAAGTTCTTTATATATACATATATATAAATTTATAAACTAGTTTCTTCTGCTATTTAATAGGAGAATACTTCCTTGAAAAGCTAAATAGCTTTCTTCTATTTTTCTATTAAAAAAAAAAGCCAACTGGGGGCCAGGACCCCATCAAGAAGAGCACACAAAACTCCCCTTAAGTCACTGCAGACCTACAGCTCCCGTTAGCCAGCCACGAGGTTATCGCAAGACCACCAGGATATCAAGCACCTGTGACTGGCAGATGGGGTGGGAGAGGAAGAGACAATCCTTCCCTGCCACAGAGATAATTAAGAGTTTTCGCCAGACCTTTTGAGCACACATTGAGATAGCGAGGAGCCATTTGCAAAACACAGACTATGGCACTGAGATGGATTAATAAGTAATTTAGTGATTTGGTCTGTGACTCTCCAGCACAATGTTCTATAGGTTCAGTTAGGGATGATATTTTTCATTGACAAGCCACAATTATTCTTTTTAATAATTCATTTCCCTACAGACTACTCTTTCAAACCCCCTAAGGTTGCATTTACAGCAAGAAGTTATCATCCAAATATTAACAAGAATGGCAGCATTTGTCTTGCTAGTCTAAGATCATAGCGGTCTCTTGATTTAACTGTTTCTTAAGTTCTTTTTTCCATTTGTTCACTGTTATGTGATCCAAACCCAGATGACCCCCTATGCCAGACATTGCGCAGATCTATAAAACCCAGATAAGTACACCAAACATCTCAGGAATGGACTCAAAAGTATGCCATATGATGCTACCTTAAAGTCAGAATAACCTGCATTATAGCTGGCATCAACTTTAAAGTACTGTTCCTTTTTTGATTTTCTTATCTGGCTGCTCCCCTATCAGACCTCATCTTCTTAAATTTTATTTTATGTTTACCTCCCTCCATTCTTCACATGCTCATCCGAAAAGACTTAAGTCCTTCCAGCTTTGAACAATAACTGCTTTTAGAAACTGTAAAGTAGTTATAAGAGAACAGCTGCCCAAGATTCAGAACTTTTTAAAAAATGGAGCATGTGTATCATGTGGCCAATGTCTTCAGTGGGTATGGGACTAAAACCATTCCTCACTGCTCTAACATGCTGAAGAAATCACCTGAGGGCCAGGGAGATGGGTGCTCAGGTGTCACATCAAAGGAAGCAGCATTGTTCTAGCAGCATCCATTCTTGTCTAAGCCTTCCACTGTTAGAGATATGAGGGTACATGATACACTCTATGCTCATAACTGATGTGGCTGGAGAATTGGTATTGAATTTATAGCATTGGCAGAACAGAAAATATGATGTATTTTATGCATGTCAATAAAGGAATGACCTGTTCTTGTTCTATAGGGAATGGAAATTGGAAGTCAAACACCCTTTGTATTCCAAAATAGGGTCTCAAATATTTTGTAATTTTCATGTAAATTGTTAGGAGGCTGGGAGCTATTAGTTAATCTATCTTCCAATACATTGTTTAATATAGCACTGAATAAATGATGCAAGTTGTCCATGGATGAGTGATCAACTAATAGCTCTGCTAGTAATTGATTCATTTTTCTTCAATAAAGTTGCATAACCCCAAATAAATAAATAAATAATTTTTTTTTAAAACATGATTAATTCCTCTCATAGGGAGGGAGAAAGAGAGGTAGAGGAACATTGATGTAAGAGAGAAATATCAGTTACCTTTTATACAAGCCCTAACCAGGGACCAAATCCACAATGCAGACATGTGCCCTAACAAGGATCGAACCAATGACCTTTCAGTTTATGGGACAATGTCCAACCAACTGAGCCATACCAGCTAGGGCAACATTTAGGAAGGCTTTGAGAAGTCAGTATCCTATAACACGGCAGTAGAGTACCATTATATCTAATTAATAATAATATAGCTAATTAGTATTTCTATAACTACAAAATGGTATTTTAACATATAATATTCCTACCGATTGCCCCTCATCTCTATTTCCAATGCTGCTTCTGTCTGTCCATGTTTTTGACACTGAAATAAACATGGGAGAAGTGGACTATGGCATCCATCCATGAGTTACAGTTTTACAATTCACAATTACAAAATAGTATTCATAGTTAACAATTATTTAAATTAATTATTTACATGCCTTTATTAAATTATTCACAATTTAGTTAGTAAAAGGGGTAAGAGCTGTAGCAGAAAAAACTTAAAAGGACATTATCGAAGAATCAGACCTTGATCTGACTCTTTAGAGATGTTTTAAATAACCAGAAAATGATAAAAAGCAATATAAATGCCCATCAATGGATGAATAGATCAAGAAATATATTGTATATATACAATAAAACATTATCTAGCCATGAGAAAGAAGGGGATCCATCCATTTGGGACAAACATGGATGGCCCTTGAGGGCATTAAGCTAAGTGAGGTACGTCAGACAAACACTGCATGGTGTCACTTATATGCAGAATCAAAATTAAAAGGTCAAACTTGTAAAAACAGTAGAAGAGTGGTTGCAAGGGTCTAGGGAAAATAGGGAGATGATAGTAAAGGATACAAACTTCCAGCTATAACAGGAATTAGGTCTGAGGACCTAATGTATAACTCAATGACTAGAATGATAACACTGTTTTGTATAGTTAAAATATGCTCAAAGTAGAACATAAATGTTCTCACACACATACAGAAGATAAACATGTGAGGTGATGAATATGTTAACTAGATGGGTAGAATCCTTTCAAAATGAATATGAAATCATCATGATTCACAATTAAAATATTTTAGAGTTTTTTTGTTAATTAATTAGACCTAAAAAAGAGAGGAGGAAGAAAAGGAGACTTGTGTTTTCAACCATTTAAAAAGCAAGTTAAAGTTCATAAAACGTAATAGAGGTAATAAAGGTATACTTAAAAATTAAAATGGCCAGAAAAGAGGGCAGGGAATGTTCCAAACAGAATTAACAACACAGAAAAGTTTTTTCTAAAATATGAACATTATATATCAGCAATTTCTAAGAGCAACGGGGCAAAGGTCTGACAGGGATGGTATTTTGTTAGGAAGCAAGAAATACAAAGATAGAAAGAGGAAGTATATGGTTTTCATTATATTACTTCTTTGTTAATCCTTAGATTGAAATAATATGATAAAACCATTGTTTTTCAAGTTAGCAAAGTAAAAGCATCTGTTCAAAGAAGTAAAATTGTTTGCCCTTTAAATAGTTAACCTAATTCTGCCTTCCTTAGTTGCAAGCATAGAATCTTTTATAACCTTACCTCTTAAATTATATAATTTTATGAAGAATATTTTTCTTTAAGAGATAAATACCTTGCATACCATTCTCATCTCTATTTTTTAATCTCAGAATTTGAATTTGTTTTGCCCATCTGTTCTAAATAACAGATGGGCAAAACTTTATCTTCCTGTTCTCTAGTCTGTACAATTTCCAGCTGCAGATAGGCGTCTGCCAGGAAATTACTCCTTCCCCATTCCATTCCCCTGTCTTTCCACAGTCCACTGCAAATGTAAAACAGAAGGGAAGGAAAAAGGCAACTCTGGGCATGTCTATGATAAGTCCATCCATTTTTCTTATTGATTTTCCCCATTTCCTACCAGCTCACACCTTCAAAGAAAGAAATATAGTCCTCTCCTGCCTAAACTTTTATACTTTCTTGGTAGAATGCGGTTAAAATGCACATAAAATAACTTTCTTTACAGCTCCTAGATATTTGCCATTGTTATAAACATCCTTACATATTATTGCTTTATGAAGATGATGTCTTACAAAATGTTCCTAAAGAATTTTGTATACCTGGGAGAGTATATTTTTCAAAGCCTTTAATATTTATGTTTTAACTTAAAGTGGTTTCATGGTAATTATCATTGGGGAACATAATTTTCATTGAGTTAGATCTGATGCTTCCCCCTGGCTGGTTTGGCTCAGTGGATTGAGCGTCGGCCTGCGAGCTAAGTGTCGCTGGTTCGATCTTCCAGTCAGGGCACATCAGAGAAGGAAAACTCTGACTCCAAAAAACCTCCGCTGCCTTGTGGCATACCTCTTCAGGGGAAAGGCTAAGGGAGTAAACCCCGACAGAAAATCCGGAGCCGGAGTCCCTAAGGCGGTTTGACGTTGTAGTCAACACCGGCAACTCCTGCGGCGCACCTGAAGCCAAGCTGTATTGACTCTGTCTTTCCCTTGGACCCTTCAGCTGCGAAGAGAGGGGGGGTCTGCTGCATGGGCAACAGCAGACCCTCCATATCACCCCGCCAAGGCTCTGTAGCTTCAGCTTCACTGGAGAGGACACTCCAGCGTCATCGCAAGATGTCGATTCAACACGGGAGGAGACAGATACCGTGTCACTCCCGAGTCGGACTGCACAGCCATTCTCGGCGATGCAGATAGACTCTTAAGAAGCTACACCATCGTCTCTCGAGACAGACGGCTGCCGACGAGATCTGATGCTTGTTTTTGACTAACTTTTAGCATCTGAATCCAAAAATGACTGCAGTTTTTCTCTATCATGTCAACTTTTTAAGGTACAAGATACCCTCTCTTTGTCCCCAAAATCATACAAAGGAAAATAAAGAAAAAACTACCTGAATATACTGTTTATTTAGAGTTATTTTATTCATATAAAGGCTATATATTGTTACTGTAAGTCAAATTGTGTACAAGTAGTAAAGTTCTGCTACCAAGCATACATATTAAGGTATTTTATCTTTTCAAATGACAGGCTAGGAAATGCCAAAATGAGATACTTGAAACAGTCTCCTTCAGTGGGCAAAGCTTTAACAAATTGCTTCATGAGACCCGGTTTTATATGCAGAGGTGGGAATAGAATGTTCTTTCTGTCAACAAGTGGCCCATGTAGAATGTTTGGATCACCAAGTTTGAGGTCAGATCTTGGAGGCCAATTTGACTCCACCCAATGCTTCTCACGAGCTCTGCTGTCCCACATACACAGAAAACAGGGATACTTGGTGTATCCGCATTGCTGACCAAGAAGGAAGCAGACCATTTTAAGGTCAATACAGATGATCCAATTGTGCTTGTGATATTGCAAAAGATAAATGACTTTCTTTATGTCTTCATATTCTTCATGATAACAAACTGAACCACCAGTTGGGACTGCACCAAATAAATTGCTGTTGTGAAGGAGGACACACTTCAAACTTCATTTTGAGCTATTAATGAACAGTTGCCATTCAGTTGCATTATAGATTGGAATTCCCAATTCCTCCATTAAACCATGTATGTTATGGCAATACATAAAGCCACCATCACTTTGAAAGTACTGCAGAAATACACTTTCTCTTGATTGAAAGTAGGATACCTTCGCTCCTTTTTCAAGCAAGTTTTTCTCATCCAGTCTTGATGCTAGGAGTTCTGAAACCTTTTTGGATAGTCCCAAATCTTGTGCCAAATCATTCAACTCATGCTGATCAAATCCCTTATGAACTGAGTCATCTTCAACTTCAAAATCTTCATCATTGCTGTCACTTATTTCTTCACTATACTCCTGTTTTTCGAAAGAGGATAGTTAAATGAAAACTGGCACTGGGATTTCAGCTGAATGAGGCACTGGGCGTATAGCTGATGGTAGACTAGGATACTCTATTTTACATTTATTTTTCTTCTTATATCCTGATGTTTTCACTATACAAAAGTAACAGTCACTTGAATTATCTCTGGGCTCTTGACAAACCATAGGTATACCAAATGGCAATTGATCATGTGTTCTCTTCTTCCACATCTGTAAACTCTTGACACACTATTTGCACACCTCATGAAGAATCCAAGACTTATCTTGATCACCAAGTTTTACTTTAAAATATCCAAATAGGCTTGCCTGATTAGTGAGCTGATGTTTGTCCTTTGACTGGGAATGGTGAAACTTCTACAGATAGAACAAAACGAATCAGGGTTGTTTAGACACTTACGATGAGAAATAGCAGAGGCAGACATGATCTGAAGGAAAGGAAATAAGTACATATGTAAATAAAAAAATAAATTCTGCTAACTCCTTCTGTACAGACAAGCACTCGGACTGCACTTTGGAATATGATTCACTATACAGAGTTGCACACAACCTCTCAGCACACTGTCTCATGAGTAACTGAATAGCCAAGACAAGTATGAACCTTCCTTGGTCTCCAAGGTCATCCCCCATCCCTCCCCACTTGATGGAAGTTTAGTCTCAGCCAATAGGTGAGCAGTAATGCTTCCCTCAATCCAGGCTCGATCCAGGCTCAATCCAGGCTCAGTTCAGCCTAGAGTGGTCACATTAAGATATGCTGTATAGAAAAATTTTGATGTGATAGAAGAAAACTAACTGCAGTTTTGAAGTCAGCATGCCTATATAAGTCTAAAACAGCTGAAAAATCAAACTCAACAGAAATTATGTTAAAAATTGTTACCCTGTGTTATCAGTATATGCCATAGCTATAAGCTGGGCCTGGAAATAGATTTCACTTTCAAACAATAAATGCCCTCATAAACGTTTGAGTTTACAATATCTTCTACCTTGTTTGAAAAGGTTCTTAGGCAACTTAAAAATAATTTATGTCTTAAAGAAGATCTGTAATTACTCAGTATATTCCATAGACATTGCTGCACTATTCAGAACTCAACAAATACACTGGATATTCCATAAATGTTGAGTAACTTAGCATGAGCTACTGTCCCTGCAGTTGCCCCAATCACATGGGTGAAAACCTTAATAATTGCTCATTCAGAATTCTTCATATTTAGCTCACAAACACATTTTCTTTCATTTTACTTGGGTCTGTTATCTAATTTTTGGAAAAAGTCTAATAATATGTGGACTTGCATATTTGAAGAATAAAACTATTTTCTATTTTGTTACCTTCTCACTAAAATGTTTTTTGGGGGTTTGGGGCTTGATTTGGGGACTTATTTGCTGAGGTTAACTTGTCTTTAAAATAATCATGAGCTTTTTTCCTTTCACATTAATAGATCCTTCAAAGTCTCAACATTTGTTGAAACTGCCACTGGTAACTCACAAGTTGCTTTATCTTATAATAAGAAATGACTGCTCTTCTTGCTTAGATCTTGGCAGGGCAAGATGTAGTTAGGTATATCTGGAACTAACGCTTTCAAGGCTGAGTTCCAAGCAAAGCAAAGTTGAGGGTTAAGGCAGTGTCTCATGACTTTTGAGCTGATTAGAAATAAGATTATTCTATAGCAAAATTGAAAAGTAAATAACAGACATTTATAGAATCAACAGATCATTTGATATTGGGGTTTTTGCTTAAATTTTTAAAACTATTTCAGATGTGGAATACAGTCTAGTTTTGCACCTTGACATTAAGAAAATATTTTTGATGTCTCCAAATTAAAATAACATCGCTGTTTTGCAAATACTATTTTCATGGAATAAAAAGTCTTGTTCATATATGAAAGTGCTCTCCTGGTATACTACTAGAGATTTTTTGGAGACTTTTTCATTGAGGGGGAAATAATGATGTGCTTCTCCTGGCTCTCCTTATAAAAGGCAAACATTTCAGACAGTGGTAAGAGAAGTATAGAACAACAACGACCACAATCACATTTTTCACCGTTTACTCTTTGGCAGCTCCTGTTTTAATCATTATTTGAACCATGAGAAACATCATATAAATTCTATAAATGCATTTAAATGAGGGATGAGAAATGTATAATTTTCAGACCATTTTGAAGAGGAAATCTTAGTTAAGTAGCCTGTGTAAGATTAGACAGCTATTAAGTATCAAGAGCAGGATTGTTAACAAATCTTCAGTCAATAATCTTAACCACCACATCAAATCTTTAGTATCCTTCAAGGGGAAAAATATTTCTTTGAATATCATGTTCTATTACACAGCTTTGTCATCATTCAAAAAATCTTCAAAGATGTTTGGGAACAAGTGACTTAATGTATACATTGATAGTTGTGCTTGTCCTTTGCCTGTCCCTGATTAAGCCTTGTAAACATTGTGTTCAAGTGCATATACAGAACAGCCCAACTGCCTCTAACAAGAAGATAGATCTTTAGGGTAAAGGGGAACCCTATAAATACTTCGGTTATATTTCCCATCAAAATATTACTTATCTGTCTCTCATAAACACACACTTCTATATATATAATCACATACTTCATACACACACAATTTAGTCTTAAAGAAGTTTCATTCAAAATATAGAATTTACAGAAGGAACTAACATTAGAAAGCAAAGCAAGAGGTGAGAGGTTAGCACAAGATAATTTAAACACCAGGGCAGGACAGAAATGGGGAAGAATTAGATGTTACTTAATATTTGTTGATAATTCATGATAATTCCTTTGTACTAGGCAACATCTTAAGTGCTTATATGTATTAAGTTATTCAATCCTCATAGCAATGCTTTGAAGAATGTATAAATATTACATCACTTTATAAATAAAGAAACTGAGCCTCATGGGGGATCACTACCACTACATCCGAAATCATGTGGCTGAGCAATGGTGAAGCCAAGGTTGGCATGCAGTCTTTCTGTCAGAAGCATCCACATTTTTCACCATTAATGGACTAGCTTTTCTGTTTGTTTGCTTGTTTCGTTTTTTAAATCAGGAGTGCAACATCTTTCCAACATGTGACAATATAAAATTTCTAGTGCATGTGATGAAAGCACTATCCTGCGGATAACAACTGATATACAATAGAACACTGCCTTTGTTTTATGATAAGCCAACAATAATGATTATAAGTTAGTGATAATGTAATTTTAGAACCAAATTTAACTGTATTCTTTAAAAAAATTTTTTTCTTTTATTGATTCTAGAGAGAGGGAAAGGGAAAGAGAAAGGGAGAGAAAGATTGGTGTGAGAGAGCAACACAGATCAGTTGCCTCTTGCACGTGCCCCAAAGGGGGACCGAACCTGAAACCCAGGCATGTGCCCTGATATAAAATCAAACCCACAACCTTTTGGTTTGGAGGACAATGCCCAACCAACTGAGCCACATAAGTCAGGGCTACCTCTGGATTCTTGAACTGTTATGGAAGACAACCCAGTTTCAATCATGCCTTACATATATTATAACATATTAGTCACAATTAGTCCCCGACCCCTATACTTGATGTATCTGATTTGAGTCACCTAATTAAGTGCTTAAGTACCACAATTTCAGTCTCATAATATAACAGACAATATCAAAGATACCTAAAGACATAATAGCAAATGGGAGAAGTTTACTTCATGATGCATTTTATAACCAATTTCAGGAACTGATATGAATGAACAACCATCTACCCTTTACTTAATGACCCAAATCTCCGTTCAGGTACCCCCAGTGAGTTTAACATGACTATACATTAAACAGATGAAATTTCCTGTGAAATTATTCAATGTGTTTTATATGTCTCTAATAGCAGCATTCATTGTTACTTATCTAGTTTCACATCAAGTCTGTCACATGGTTAGTTAAATTAAGAACATTTTTTTTACCCAATGCAAAAGTTCTTTTACTTTAAATCACGGTGATTGAAAAATGAAAAAAAATTTTTTAATGTGTTTTATTGATTATAATATTACATTTGTGCCAATTTCCCTTCCCTCTGCTCCCCTTCACCTGGTGGCCCCCCTCCCTCCAGTTGTCCCCCCCTTTTAGATCATGTCCATTAGTTGTGCATACAGTTCTTCTCAACCTCTCTCTGTCTATTCCATTCCCTCCTACCATGATCCTTAATTCCTATATCATCTCCCTCCCTCTCCCCATTCCCCCTCCCTGTTGACCTCCCCCCAATATGTTCCCCGTACCTATTGTTCTTTTTCCACTCTCGTTGCCTGTTTAGTTTGCCTTTGTTTCAATTCCCTAGCTTCTGTTGTTTCTTGTGATGCAGTTTTCATTTTAGATTTCATTGTCTTGATCCTCCTTTTTCTAAACCAGTCCCTTTAACATCTCATATAACAGTGGTTTGGATCTAATGAACTCTTTCAGTTTTATTTTGTCCTGGAAACACTTTCTCTGTCCTTCTATTTTGAATGACAATTTCGCTGGATAGAGTATTCGTGGTTGTAGGTTTTGGATTTTCATTACTTTGAATATTTCTTGCCAGTCCCTTCTTGCCTGCAGGGTCTCCCTTGAGAAGTCAGCTGATAGTCTAATTGGGACCCCTTTGTACATAATTCTTTTCTTCTCTTTTGCTGCTTTTAAGATTCTCTCTTTATCTTTAATTTTTGACATTTTGATTATAATGTGTCTTGGAGTGGTTCTCCCTGGGTCCAGTTTTTTTGGAACTCTCTGTGCTTCCTGGACCTGTAAGTCTATTCCCTTCCCCAAGTCTGGGAAGTTCTCCTTTATTATATTTTCACTCAATTTTTCAAGTTCTAGTTCATCTTCCTCGCTCTCTGGCAGACCAATGATTCTTATGTTGGGCCTTTTATAGCTGTCCCAGAGGTTTCTGATCCTCTCATCATTGCTTCCCATTTCCTCTCTCTGCATTGGTTGACTGCTTGTTCCTTCTCCATATTCCAGTTTGTTGAAATGAACTCTGGATTTTTTTTCCTCACCATCTGTCTCGTATGTGGTTTTGTTCCTTTCGTTATGAGTGTTTTTTGCTTCTTTCTCATCTTTTTCCAGATCTTCTGTGAATTCTGTAAGCCACCTGATAACAATGGCCCAGAACTGAGCATCTGACAGGTTTCTTATCTGTTCATCTGTCAGGTTCTCCATCTGTTGCCTGGTGAGCTGTGCCACCGGGATTTCTATAGTTGTCTGCCTCATTTTGACAGATGCGTTTTGTTTTCTTGGGCCGGCTGTAGGGGGCAGTGCCTGTGTACTCGCAATGACCCAGCGACCGGCGCCGTTCGGCAACCTTTCTTGCTGTGCCGTGGTGCTTTGTCGTCACAATCCAGCGACCGGCACCTGTCCGCGACCTATTTCGCAGCCCTGTGGCGCTTTCTTTGGGGGCGGGGGTCCAAGATGGATTCACACAGTTATTCCGCTAGGAGACCGGGATCCGTCCTCCCGCCCCCCTGGGCCTCACTGTTCAAGGCGATGTGGTGGCTGCTTTCCCCAGCGTTGGGGTCGCGAGCTGCCGGGGGTTCGACTGCAGCCAGGATTGTTCTCCCCGCCGCTGTCCCAGGTGCGACCTCAAACAGCACCGCCTTCTTTTGCTCTTACCTGCCCAAAGGGCGCCGCTGGTTTATAACTTCATATGTTGGGCTTCCGTGTAGTTTTATTTTCTGGAATTTCTAGTTATCCTTTGTTTTGAAGTAGTTGTATTCCTCTCTAGTTGTAGAGGGAGACCTAGCGCGTCCATCTAAGCCTCCATCTTGGCCGGAAGTGGAAAAATGAAAAATTTAATTAAAGGAGTTTGACTAGTAGATAAGTACCTGTAAAATTTCTAAGTCTTATAGAAACTCAAAAACTTCTAAGAAAAAACAAATGCTTATTTTATTCACTGTTTTATATCAAAAGTATTGATCTCAATAACACAATTATTTGTCTTATAAATCATAAGGCTCATTTTGTACATTAAGAAGTTTAACATCCTTTTTAAGTAATTAGTTTAAATATAGTGTAGAGTTTAAAATATTTTCTTATTTAATATATTTTAATTCATCCACAATCTGTTCAATTCCTTTCAAATGGGATTGCCAATTTTCCCAGCATCATTTGTTAAACAAACAGTCCCTTTTCCATGTATAAAAATCCTCACAGACAGGTTGGAGTTTCATTGACAAGTAAATGTTCATGCATATATAGAATTTCACAGATTGTAAATAAATAAATAAAATTTTAGTATATAATCCAGTGAACTCCTATAAAGCTATTTTTAGAACAATGGCTTACAGTGTAGTTAATAACTGGCACACACCATATAAATCAGAACTACCTGAATGACCAGAATCAAGACACTGAAATTAAGTACATAAACCAACACATAAGAGAATACTTAACATGGTAAGCCCTGAAATTAAAGTTATAAAGTAAAAACTATTAAAAATTGAAATAATAATGCTGGCTTAAATTCCTTAAAAAGTCTAGTTTATTCTATTCAACAAAGTTAGAATCCAGAAAATGTTGAAAAAAAATGAGAGTTTTAAGAAAGATTGCTATGGTTTACTGAAGAAAGGACTATTAATAAATCCAAAGGCATATTTTTTTCAGATAACTTTTAAATGTTCTCTCATATTTTTGAACTAGGCTTTAGAGCTCTAAATAAACTAAGAAGGTAATTTACATAAATGGTTTTAAGACATTATTTCCTATTACCTCATTAATTAAGACTAATATATTAAAATAGCTATTCTACCAATTCACTTATATAAAATTAATAAAAATCAATATTTTAATTTTTCATTATATTTTATTTATTACATTATTATAGTTGTCCAAATTTGTCCCCCTTTGCCCCTCTCTCCCCAGTGCCCCCCACTCTGTCAGGCAATCCCAAAACCATTGTCCATATCCATGGGTCATGCATATATGTTCCTTGGCTACTCTATTTTCTATGCTGTATTTTATATCCCTATGATTATGCTGTAATTATCAATTTGTACTTCTTTATCCCTTCACTTCTTCACCCATTCCCCCATACTGCCCTCCTATCTGGCAACCATCAAAACATTCTCTGTATCTATGATTCTGTTTCTATTCTACTTGTTTGCTTATTTTCTTTTTAGATTCAATTTTTGATAGATATGTAATTATTGCCATTTTACTGTTTACATTTCTGATCTTCTTTTTCTTAAATAAGTCCCTTTAACATCTCATATAATAAAGCTTGTTGATGATTAACTCCTTTGGTTTTTTTCTTGTCTGGGAAACTCTTTATCTGCCCTTCAATTGTAAATGATAGCTTTGCTGGGTAGAGCAATCTTGGCTGTAGATCCCTGCTTTTCATGACATCGAATATTTCTTGCCAGTCCCTTCTAGCCTGCAAAGTTTCCTTTGAGAAAACAGCTGGCAGTCTAATGGGAACTCGCCTATAGGTAACTAACTCCTTTTTTCTTGCTGCTTTTAAGATTTTTTCTTTGTCTTTAACCATTGGCATTTTAATTATGATGTGTCTTGGTGCGGGTCTCTTTGGTTTCATATTGTTTGGGACTCCCTGCACTTCTGGACTTGTCTATTTCCTTCACAAAGTTAGCGAAGTTTTCTGTCATTACTTTTTCAAGTAGGTTTTCAATTTCTTGCTCTCTCTCTCCTCCTTCTGGCACCCTCATGATGCGAATGTTGGTACACTTAAAGTTGTCCCAGAGGCTCCGTAGGCTATCTTCATTTTTTGGATTCTTTTTTCTTCTTGCTTGTCTGACTAGGTGTTTTTTGCTTCCTTATATCCCAAATCACTGATTTGATTCTTGGCTTTATCCATTATATTCTGATTCCCTATAAATTGTTCTTGATTTCAATTAGTGTATCCTTCATTTCTGACTTTTTTTTTTTTTTATGGTTTCAATGTTCCTTCTTATGCTGTTGAAGTTCTCTCTGAATTCATGTGCTCTTCCTTTAAGTTCACTGAGCATCCTTATAACCTGTATTTTAAACTCTGCATCTAGTAGATTGCTGTCTCCATTTTGTTTAGATTATTTTCTGGACTTTTGTTTTGTTCTTTCATTTAGGTCATGTTTCTTTGTCTCCTTATGTTAGCAGCCTCCCTGTGTTTATTTCTATGTATTAGGTAGAGCTGCTATGACTCCCTGGCTTGGTAGCATGGCCTAATATATTAGGCATCCTGTATGGTCCAGTAGTACAGCCTCCCCTATCACCCAAGCTGGATATTCAAGGTGCTTCAATTCCCACTGGTTTTCACAGCCAGTAGTTATGGAGACTTTTCTTCCTGCCACTGGAACCCTGGGCTGGGGGCCAATTGTGGGGTGGGGACCCTCACTCCTGAGATAGACAACCAATGGGCATGGACTAAGAGGGGGGAACAACTGGAGGGAGGGGGTTCACTGAGTGGAGGGGAACAAAGGGAAAAGAAATTGGGACAATTGTAACAGCATAATCAATAAAGCATATTTTAAAAAAATACAAAACTGTGTATAACAGCATTTTCACTAAAACTATATTATTTACTGCTCTTCAAAACCTGGCTTTTTTTCAAATAGCTTATATTATGAAAAAATAATGATACTGTATATCCCAACATGAAAACTTAGTTAAAAATGTAAAATGATTCTAAATTCAGACGGATTTTTACTGGTCCTTTGCTTCCCACGCTTGAATTTTTTTTTTTAATCTCTGCAATTTAAGAGCTAAGAAGCTGTGGAGGGAAAATGAACAAGGAGTTGCACAAAGTTATTTTGTCAGATCCTAGTGATTACATATTTATGAAAAAGTAAATGTCATTGAAACCATGTTTAGAAGTGAAGAGACTAGAGACAAAAAGATAAAAATACTAGTTAAGTTTTTTTTTCTTTGAAAGAACAGAAACACACTATGAATATTCAATGTTTTTATACAATATAGTTCAATTTGTGTGCTTGAACAAGTCATAATGAGGTACTTTTTAGTGAGTTGGATGCCTTCTCCTTTGGGTATTTTACTAATGAGGGTAGTTTCCCTGGTCTGCAGACACTTGCTTTTGTAATTTCACTAAAATTGAATAAAAGGCTGGAACCAAGGCTTCATGCTTATAAGGCTATCAAAGCCCATTTACACATTTTTAGTGCCTTCCTAAACACATATGATGCCCATAAAATTTTGTATCTCTTTCATTTAATAATACATTAATTTATTTTCCTCATCAAACAACGGAAGGTTAAAGACAAAGAAAACAAAAATGTTACTACTGCTTACATGGTGAGCATTTAAGCATGAACCTTCCTGGTGTTTAAAGTCAAAATAGTGGTTCTGAGATTTTCAAATGTTTGCTTATTACTCACAATCACTTGTGCCTTTGATGTTGTATTATTTGAAAATAATTTATTGGCATTTGGATTTGAATTTCTATATAATCTGACCTAGAAGTATTAGCTTTGCCTTCAACAACTGAACTCCATTTTGAACTTCATCAGAATCCTTTTATTCCTGAAACAATTTTATAAAAATAGCCACTAGTGTCCCTGATTTGTGTCCCAATTTTCATAACTACATATTTAGTTGTATCTTTAAAAAGCTGTTTTATTGTGTTTACTTCCTCACATCTGGAAGCAATAGTCAATCAGACAGGTGTATGCCTTTGGTCACCACTTTCTTCTAGCCCAAGCTCAGAAATGTGTTGCTTTCTATTGCCTTAGCCATGTCACTCTGAAAATTCAACTTAACAGAAGATGAATTTGAACTACCTGAGCCCAATACTCAATTAGGAGCTATGACATTTGTGTAAAAATCAATGGTATTAATATATATAATATTTGCTTACATGTGTTAGGCACTATGTTAATAATAAGCTAAGTCTCGCAATAATATCTGAGATAGATACTGATACCATCCTCATGTTCTGATATAGAAACCAAAGCTTTGGACAGATTACGCACAATGGCCAAGATCCCACAGATGAGCCAAAGTCCAAGAGATTATTATGGAATAACCAAGTCATTAAAGAAGTGAGACTCCTTAGTGTGCATAAAGACCTTTCTACCACTATCTTTCAACCTTCTTGGGCTAGTTCTTTCCCTGATCCTGGATAAAACCTCAGAAAGCATCCACAGTGTTCTAATTCCCTTTAGTTAAAAGAATAATGTCACATCACTAGTTAGAGTATCTACTTAATGCAAAAATCAAAACCTCCAAGTACATAGAAAGGTAAAACAGCAGCTTTGCCCACCTTGAGCTCATTTCAGGCTACGAAACCTATAGCGGTGACAGGGTTAGTTGACTTTCTCCCCTCCTCCCTCCCACTACACTGTGTGACTGAACAGAGATCAGAAGTGGGAGGGGAAAGGGGCAGCTACCTTTGTCCTTTGGGTGACAGAAGGACAACTCATGATTGAGGGGAGAGGGAACACATCTGTAAGTTCTCAAAGGCTCACCCACTCTGAATGCTGAACTTCCTCTGACATGGAGCATTCCTTTGTCTGCTGGTGGCTTCCTCTCACTTCCAGAGGTCTACCTTTCAGAATGGCTTCAGGTCAACCCCTTCCCAAGAATCAGTCAAATTTAGACATCCTTCCCCACTGCATATGTCATTGCTGTTTACTCCCGATACAGCTTCCAAGCTCTCTGTGGTCGGACATGGACATCTCACAGTCTCATCTTTTTGGGCACATGTATTAATCTCCGAAACACCAAGAATCACTATCAGGCCCTGTGCAGGGACACTTTGAAGCCACTCCAACCTGACTTCAGGTGAGGAGAAACATTCCCCCCTCTCATAAAACATCCCCTTTCATTCCTCCCGGGGAAAGAGGTAAAAGCACAAATAATTTGGCTCAAAAAGCCTTTGACAGGTTTCAACAGCCATATCAAAGCTCTAGCTACCCCTCGTAGTATCTGAATTGAAAACTAGATTTTTACTCCTTTCCAAGTTCCACATAAGTGATGTGGATATGACTTAAAATGTGCCCAAAACACTGACACAATTCTTGTAATCCTTAGTTGAAATTCCCAAATTTTAATACCCTGTTACAGTACCTTAGAGAGAAGTTAAAGAAAAAAAGGAGAACTTTCCCAAAAGTATCCTTGGCAATAGCTAGTAAGTTTACAGAATCAAATCTGTATAGATTACCTATCCAACATAAGCAATTGCAAATAACAGCTCATCAAGGACTGAGCGCTCTTGGCTCAAATTACTGATATCAAACATAGAAAGGAACAGCAAATCCCCAATCTGTCAAAATCCCACTAACATATGCATACAGTATTTATAGTCCAATCAGAGATAATTGAATGCTCTACTTAACTTCACATGTATTTGCATGTATATATTATAGCAATCCATTTAAATGAAATATAAGATAATTTCTAACCATGGCCTACTAATGATAAAATATCTTAAATATTCAACAAAATGATAAAAATTCGTCCCAGCTACTAGTGATTAAATTCCAGTGAAATCTGGAAAAACAGGGTACATTATAAGGCTGAGAAGTGGCTCAGGTGAGCCCAATATAAATGGAGGCACTTATCTGGCAGCCTGAGACAGAAGTAAACCCAATTGGAAATTAAAAGCTTATAAAACTACTCTCCTATACCCCAATAAGACTTTGAAATTATTTATTTTTAAAAGTCTAAGCCTGCACAAAAAACACAGTGAATTTAACACGTGTGGTTTGCCATACTCAGGTTTAGAGACAAAAATATGTCAACTAAATAACATTTCAACTACAGCTCAAGGGTAAAGTATTCAACACCCCACTCTGTTTAAACCTATGTTTTACATTTATGATTCATCAGAAAAATAAATTATATGACTAAAGAAAAATCTTGGGCAGAAAAATTAATTATTCAGTATTTTATACAGATAAATATTAACTTACCCAGCCTTTAGCCCAGAAGGATTCAATGATTTCCTGGGGGGGAGGGAAGAAGGCCATGATCAGAATCACCTGGGAAACACCCTATCCCACCTCCTCCTGGTCTGCCTAAAGCCGTTGGGATGGCAAAGCTAATTACACGTTGCACAGTGTGAAAATTTGCTATACAGTATAATCTCACTAATCAAACCACCGACCATCTTTTAAGATTGATGAAACTGGCCCCAAAGCGACTTGGTTTAGATCACACAATTAGTAAGCAAAGCTCCAACAAAATCTTCAGACTCCTTTTACTCTATCATACATGAAATTAAAGTTGTATCAAAGTAGTTTAGCTTACAAGGTTGGCATTAAATTTGTTTTATATTCCTGAAAGGTTTCCTTATCTCCCACCTACACACTTCCCCTCTCCCACAAACGATCTTTTTCCAAATAGGTTACATTCACAGAACTGTTCAAAAGTCTGTTTTGTTTTGTTTTTTTCCTTTCCCAACAAAATATTCAAGGAGCCACGGTTTTGTGTAGCACAATTAGCAAACCTAACCTTAACTTCCTTTTCATATAAAATAAACTTTATCTCTAGCTGTAGGCAGGAAATAGATAATAGAAATTTATTTTTTAATTTTGAAACAGCGTATCCTGCCATTTTATTAACCAGCCCTGTCTCAGCTAACTAGAATGATTCCATTCACTTAGGTCCGCTTGTCTCACCAGAACCCTCTACATTTTACTTTCAGCGTGGACTTCAGTTTTTCACTAAGTCTAACTTCAGGTCATATTTGTTCAAGGAAATAAAAGATGACAGCTTGGAACAGTGCAACTATGCTGTAAGTGCACTGATTTAAAATATTTACTGTTTCTGTTGGATCAAGTCTCCCTAATCTATACATTAAAAAAATTAATAAAATTAAATTAAGGGGGAGGAAGAACTATTTTGGAACTTCAGTTCTTCGGATGTTGTCTAACTAGATAAAACGTAATAAGCAACAGTGCTGACTATGGGTTCTTGCCCAAAATACCTGGGCAGGGAGCAGAGGGCTTGCGGGGTGAGAGGTGGAGGGTCCCCCTTGGTGTCATGTCCGGAGCAGGCACTGCCGGGGGTTGCGCTGTCCCCGAGGAGCATCCGGGGGCTCTTTCCAGTGCCCAAACGTGGGCCAGAGACATTCACTCAGCTTGTGATAGGGAAGGTGAAACTTACTGGGGCACGCCTGGTTGCTGGAACCAGGGTCGGTGCTCAGGACCTGCGCTCCCTGCGAAGGCGCCTGCTGGTTGTGCCTCCACCCTGAGGCCATAGACCCACACACCCCGCCCAAGCAAGGAACACAAGATCTCGGTCCTACGCTGCGCCAGCCTCCTGTTCAAGCCGCAATGCACCACCCGGCGTGCCCTGCAGGGCTCTTTAGGTTCGGCCTCTCCATTCCTGCTCCGGAAGGAAGCTTGGCAGCGGCGCCCTCACCTCACCACATCTCATCTTCCCCAAGGTTCACTTCCCCTTGCAAGGGTCCAACAGGGGATCCCCACTCGTAACACGAACCCAATGTCCCAGGGCCCTAGCCGGTCCTGAGACCAGGGTCCACTATACCTGCCAAGGCTGAGTTGAGAAACTGGCTCCTAGTTTCCCGCTTAATACCGATTTTGGGTCAAGCATCCCACATCCTCACCAACCCCTGTCTGCCGTGAAGCCCTCTTTCCAACACCCCTCAGTCCAATACACCACGTAGAATAACAAAAAACGCCACTGTGTTCCTATTTTCTTTCCACACTTTCGCTTTTAGATTTTGTTCTTATTCTACTTTTTCCTCCATTTCTTTTTCTTACTAGCCGTCCTTCGTGATACACAAAGGCCAAAGTGACCACGAACCTGATCGCCCAACACCCTTAATAGTACAGCTTTCAGATCTAACTTATTAAAAGTTTACAAGGGCTTTTTCCCAAACTTTTCCAAGTTTCGGGTGAAACTGATGTGACCAGCATGGCCCTGCCGCGCTGTAGGCTGAAACCACAGTTTTCCTTTACACTTATTTCAATCTGTTTCTATGACATTTCTGCTTTTCCATGCACAATCCTCAATGAATAGGCTCTTTTCAAGTAATCGTGAAATTTTATCACCCTCAGCACTACTGACCTTTTGGGCAGAATAATTGTTTGGGGGACTCTCCTGTGCATTGTAAGATGTTTAGCAAGCAGCATCTGTGACCTCTACCAACTAGAGAGAACTAGCACCCCACAAGGTGTTACAAACAAAAATATCTCCAGATATTACCAAAATTTCCTAGGAGCAGACCATCTCCCCTTCCTCTAAACCTTTCAAGTACTGAATTCTACAAGTAACTTGGAAAAATCTACTTCTTTATGTTTTAAGTCATTCCTGGTGTGCTTGAAGTGATAAGGAGATAACATTTAGGGTTTTCCTGGGGCTAGCATATATATTTCACCCACCTATATTATTCAAAACTGAAAGTAAATGGCGTGCACGGCAATTTCTTTACTAGTGTTTTATGTTCTATTTCCTTTCCCTAACTAATAGGAAAACTACAAAATAGACCCTAGGGAAAAAAATAAGATTAATTGCCCTGTATATGGGGATATGGATGGATGCACTACAAGAGAATTATAGATCACCTGCAAGAAAAATGCTTAAAAATTTTACAGGTTAAATCTGAAAATAATAGGGGAAAAAATACAACCTACTGTGTTAGATATGGTTTCAGACCTTACTTCATCTATAAAACCAATTTAATAAAAAGATGTTATATCATAAATTAAAATATGTTATTACATCTGATAAAAGGTCTAATGCCAGTCCTTAGTTTCCTGATAATGAAGGAAAAATTGCATTAAAATTATTATGTTAAATGTATTCATATATTTGAGATTAATTTTACCTGTAGCAATGAAAAGCATTGTTCATGTGAAACAAAGTTATTAAGTAGCTAAAATAAAGGCATTCAATAAAGATTATGCAATTATCATTATTATCTGGACTCTGTTTAGAGCCCTTATTTGACTCATCTCCCTGGACAGCCCACAAAAATTTGTTCAATCTCCTTACAATGACTTCACTTTACCATTCATAAATTTTTCATGTGTCTTCAACTTTTTGAATTTCAAAGAAATTTCATATCTATTACTTCGTTGTCATTCATAGGTATCTGAAACAAGTGGGGGGAAATTAGTCATTCATCTTAGAGAAGTGGAAACTGAAGGTCTGAAAAATGTAAGCCCTCTCTAAATGATGGCCAATAAATAAGAGCAAGGACTTATATCTGTTTTTGATATGATGTTCTTTCAATGTGTCCCAATTGACTCGCACTTGTTCTTGATCCTATATTCTTTCCTCTCTTCCAAACTGACTTAGACTTCTTTCTTTACTTCACTGACCTGGCTGTTACCTGACAGTTGTTTATAAACTCTCCAAAATACACAGTTAGGCTCAACATACTTCATAAAGAAACTCTCTATTCTTTGCTGAGACTTGAAGACAAAGAAATGTATAAACATGAATTCAAGCTTCAAACTAGAGCCAATTTATTCTGTCTTGGCATAACTCTGGAGTCTCAGTCATCTGATAAATACTTCATCAAGAGCATTCAACATAATCTTATGAATATAGTAAATTTTACTTAAAATTATAATCTATGAAATTTTGAAAATAGTTTATTTAATATGCTTTTTATGGAAGCATGTGGTTAGCAGAAGTAGAGAAGAATGAATAAACAGGAACAACCTATTTGTACAAGGGAAGAGGAGCGAAGGAAAGCATTTACTGAGACTATGGACATGTGGTAGTCCCTACTTGGAACTTTTTCTGCATTTATCTTCAGATAATAAAGGAAAACGAAAGATGAGGGGCAGAAAATGGGGGGAAAACATTTCACCTTGAAATGACTGGCTAGCTGGCTGGTAAACTTCAGAACTAATTAAGAGAGCTAAATGAGAAAATTACTATACACTAGGAATCACAGAATTTCATAGCCAGAGAAGAATTAGAGGCCATTTAATCTAACCCTCTCTTCAATAATCTTTTCACAAATTGCAGTCAGCAAGTGGATATCATTTCTGATGATGGTGAAAAACTGGAACAGGTGAAAGCAAAGAGCACCCTTGGATACTGAGGCAGCATGAGATATAATATGTTTCAAAACTGAACATCTAGTACAAAGATGACTGAAAGTTGAAGTTCCACCTTAGCAGAGTCTTGAGGTTTGTGTTTATGAGTGCTATACACAAGTGTATTTCATTATCACCTAGACATCTCCAGCTCAGCAGATCCGATGTGAGCAGAAGTTGATGACCCATGTGATTCTCACAGCCATCCCTCAACATTGACCACTCCCTGTCCCATACTCCAACATATGGGTGAATATAGAAACCACCTGTAGAGATTTAAAAATTAGAGTGCCTGGGTTGAGAGATTTTGAGTTGATGGGAGAGGACCTGGGATTGTTGTAAAAGTCCCAGTGTTGTACTAACAGGATGGAAGACAATGGTTTTAACATTATGGTAATGTCAGTCATATTTGACCATATTATATTCTTTTTTTGAGCACACTTGTGGATTTGGTTAGCTAGTGTTTTGTTTAGGCTTTATGTATATACAACATCAGTCCAGAAAGTATCCAGCCATGTACTATGAAAAATAGATACATTTATTGAAGAAGATACAAGATACAAGAAACATTGCACATAGGACAATGTGGCCTCAGTCCCCTTCAAAGTAGGCACCTTGGGACCTCACACAGTTCTCCCAATGTCTCTTCCATTGTTCAAAACACTCTGTAAAATCCTTTGTTGGAATCACCATCACATGCCCTGTTGTATTTTCCTGAATCTCATCAATGGTCTGAAGTCTCTTTCCTTTCAAAGGTGATTTTAGTTTTTTGGAAAAATCAGAAGTTGCAGGGCACCAAATCTGGGCTGTAGCGGTTCTGAGTTCAACATTCTCAGGTGTTCTGCTTGTTGCAGGCCTTCCAGAAAGTGAATAATTTTCAACAGATTCTCGACCATCTTTGAAGCATTTGCACCACACTTTTATTTGTGTTGCACTCATTGCATGGTCCTCAAAAGCCTTCTGAATCATCCAAATGGTTTTCATGAAGGAATGTTTAAGCTTAATGCAAAGTTTGATGCAGATTCATCGCTCTATTTGCTCAGTCACTTTGAATGCCACAACCACAGGGTACACACGCTCATTCAATGATATCTATTGTCTCCACTGACTAGTACAGTGAAGTCATCATTGTTCACACATGCACATTGCAGTCCACTCTCCTTGGCTGCCAGTTTACATCGATGTTACACAAACTTTCTCATTACATTAACAATGTCTGTACTCTTTCCGGACAGACCTCATAGATAAGCAAGTTGTAGTGGGTATGTACTATTTGATACTATGAAGCAATTATATATAATTCATTAGGTAAATTTACATACAGAAATATAAATAAGTATTTAAGTATAGTGTAAATATATTATAAATAAAAATATTCAAAGTATCAAGCAGAATAAAGATTATATACAAAAATATTTACATAAATTAAAACATAAATATACAAAATTATATTTTTAATAATACATATACAAATGTGTGTGCACATATATAAATATGTACATATTATATGCATGCACATACACACAATAACAAGGGGGAAGAAAATAAAAGTGGAGATAGGCCAAAAGGGAAAACAAACAAAAGAATAATTAAAAGAAGAAGCACATAGATCAATGGAATAGAAGAGAAAGTCCAGAGTCCAGAAATACACCCACACATATATAGACAATTAAAATTCAACAAGGATGCAAAGTCAACTGAATGGGAAATAATAGTCTTTCAACAAACAGTGCTGAAATAAATGGACATCTATATGCAAGAGAGAGAGAAAAAGGGAAGTAACAAAAAGAACAAAACCACAACCCATACCTTGTACCACATATAAAAACTTATTCTAACTAGATTGTAAACCTAAATGTAAAACCTAAAACTATAAAACATGTAGAAGTGTAGAAAACCTTTGTGACCTAAGCAAAGATTTCTTAAATATAATACCAAAAGCATGATCTATAAAAGAAAAAACAGTTAATTGAACTTCTTTAAGAAATTTTGCTTCTCCTAGACATTGTGACATAAATGAAAAGGCATATACCAGAATGGGAGAAATATTTGCAAAATGTATATCTGATAAAGGACTTGTATCTAGAATATATAAAGAACTGTTAAAACTCAATAATAAGAAAACTCAATACAACATATACACAATGCTTTAAACAGACACCTTGCCAGAGAAGACATACAAATGGCAAATAAACACATGAAAAGACTCTCAACATGGTTAGTCATTAGGGAAATGAATATTAAAACCACCATTGTACTGCTAAACACGTATTCGAATGGTGGCAATTAAGAGACTGACAAAGTCCGAGTATTGGCGAGATTGTGGAATTCTTTTTATATATATATAATCGATTATGCTGTTACAGTTATCCCAATTTCCTTTCTCTCTGCTCCCCTCCACCTGGTGGCCCCCCTTCCTCCAGTTGTGCCCCACTTTTAGTCCATGTCCATTGGTTGTGCATATAGTTCTTCTCAACCTCTTCCTGTCTACTCTGTTCCCTCCTACTATGCTTCTTAATTCCTGTACCATCTCCCTCTCTTTCCTCCTTCCCCCTCCCTGCTGACCTCCCCCCAATATGTTCCCCACACCTATAATTCTTTTTCTACTCTCGTTGCCTACTTAGTTTGCCTTTGTTTCGATTCCCTAGCTTCTGTTGTTGGTTCTTGTGATGCAGTTTTCATTTTAATGTTTATAGTTATGATCCTCCTTCTAAACCAGTCCTTTTAACATCTCATATAATAGTGGTTTGGATCTAATGAACTACTTCAGTTTTACTTTGTCCTGGAAGCACTTTCTCTGCCCTTCTATTCTGAATGACAGTTTCGCTGGATAGAGTATTCATGGCTGTATGTTTTTGATTTTCATTACTTTGAATATTTCTTGCCAGTCTCTTCTTGTCTTCAGGGTCTCCTTTGAGAAATCAGCTGATAGTCTTTTTGAGACCCCTTTGTACATAATTCTTTTCTTCTCTCTTGCTGCTTTTAAGATTCTCTCTTTATCTTTAACTTTAGACAATTTGATTATAATGTGTCTTGGAGTGGTTCTCCCTGGGTCCAGTTTTTCTGGAACTCTCTGTGCTTCCTGGACCTGTAAGTCTATTTCCTTCCCCAAGTTCTGCTTCATTAATTTTTCACATAATTTTTCAATTTCTAGTTCTTCTTGACCCTCTGACAATCCTATTATTTGAATGTTCGTTTGCGTATTACTGTCCCAGAGGTTTCCGATCCTCTACTCACTTTTCTTACTTTTTGTTTCCTCTCTCTGCACTGGTTGACTGTTTGTTCTTTCCCTATGTTCCGATTTGTTGATTTGATCTCTGGATTTTATTTCCTCACCACTTGTCTAGTATGTGTTTTTGTTCATTTCAGTATGAGTGGTTTTCATTCCTTCCCTGCCTTGTTCCAAATCTTTTGTTAATTCTGTAAGCCACCTTATGACTGTAGCTCTTAACTGAGCCTCAGAAAGGTTTCCTATTTGTTTGTCTGTCAGGTCCCACATCTTCTGCCTAGTGAGCTGTGTCACTGAGATTTCAATCGTTGTCTGCTTCATTCTGACAGTCCTGTGTTTAGCTTTGCTTCTTGGGCAGGTTATAGGGGGTAGAGCCCTGTGCACTCATTACTACCCGGAGACCAGCAGCAATCGGCAACCTTTATCGCTGCACTGTGGCGCTTTGTGTGGGGGCAGGGGTCCAAGATGAATTCCTGCCATTACTCTTTGCTGAGAGACTGGGATCCGTCCCCCTGCCCTCTGGGCCTCACCATCCCAGGCAATGGGGGAGCTGCCTTTCCCAGCGTTGGAATTGCAAGCTGCAGGGTCTCGACTGCTGCTGGGATTGCTCCCCTGGCATTTCTCACAGTCCCACCACTAACCCTGCTACTACCACAGACAGGACCGTGGTTTCTTGCCCCTCCTACCCTCTGGACGAGCACCGCTGGTTTATAACTTCATACGTTGGGCTTCCATGTAGTTTTATTTTCTGGAATTTCTGGTTATCTTCCGTTTTGAGGTAGTTGTATTCCTACTTAGTTGTGGAGGGAGACCCAACGTGTCCGTCTAAGCCTCCATCTTGGCCGGAACTCGAGATCGTGGAATTCTTGCGCAAAGCTAGTGAGATTGTAAAATGGCACATCCATTTCATAAAATAATTTGATACTTTCTTAGAAAAGTAAAACCTACTTACTGTATGACCCAACCATTCCATACCGAGATATTTAATCAATAGAAATAAAACATATGTACACACAAAGACATACATGATTGCTCATAACAACTTTATTTGTAATAGACAAAACTATAAATGACTCAAATATCCATTAAGGGATGAATTGATAAACAAATTCCATACAATGAAATACTGTTCAGCAATATATGGAAGGATTTATTGATATGCACTACAACATGAATGGATATCAAAATAATTACAGGGCATGAAAAAAGCCAGACAAAAAATTAGTGCATACTGTATGATTCAATTTATAGAAAATTCTAGAAATTGCTAGCTAATTTATAGTGATAAAAAGCAGATCTACAGTTTGGGAAAGATAAAGGAGAGATTACAAAGAAGCATTTTGCGGCTAATGTGCTCATTATCTTGATTATAGTAATGGTTTCACAGGTGTATTCATATGTCAAAACTCATCACGTCATACACTTTAAATATGTGCACTTTGCCTTATGTAAGTAAATTATATCACAACAAATTTGTAAAAATAAAGGTTGAAAACAAGAGAGGTGCTTTGCATGGAATGATATTGACTGATAGTATGCCATGAGCAGAAAAAGATGAGTTTAACTAACTCATTCATCTGCACCTAAAATCCTCTTAAAATATTCTAAATTTAAAAATCATGCTTGACTAGAAGATCTGCTCATTGCTCTCAATTATGGCATCTCAGAACCAAATAAAATCTACTCCACTACTCATTCAGTGCTGGCTAACCTTACTATGATTACAGAAACAATGGTCTGCCTTTTATACACAAGCATTAAGACTGCTAACATGAAAAAATAAAGCAATTATTGGTGTCCTAAACAGCTGAAGTTTGGAGAAGACTTTAACAGCATTTTAAGAATAAGACTTGGATTAGGAAAATTGGGATTTTGATAGTTTATCTACCATGACCAAGCTAAATGACACTGCCAAAGCTATTCTGGGCAGCAGTTCTCTGTCTCCTTATTAGTACTTCAAAGGATTTTTACACAAATAAGTAAGATATGAAGCTAGTTTTACTCACTTTTGGAGTTAAAAAAATTATCTATTACTCCAGGCCCCTATTGAATTGTCCTTTATAAACTCATGTCTAAAGGAACCATGTTACTTTAAGGATATTTTCAAATATGTGCACAGGCACACACACACACATACACACACAGACACACACATACACACATGATATTCAGGCATGCACAGATATCCTTAATGAATGCACTATATTGGAAGATTTTTCTAATACTCTTAGGGTGAGGAGAATTTTGGAAAATAGAAAATTCATGAACAATGATCATCTGTTTCTATCCTTTTCATCAAATTCTAAGCTAAAATCTGACATAGTAAGATATTCAAGCCTAGAAGGAAAAACTGTAAAAGAAAGCAACTGAGTTACCTGCACCTATTGAAGCATGTTCAGGCACTGCCCCTAAGGAACAAAAAGGGGAAAGGCAGCTCAATTTATGGTCCTTCTCAAAACTACTCAGAAAAATGTCTTTGGAGACACTTTCTTAGAAAGAGAAGGTTATTAATTTCAAGGTAACATTGAGTTTGGGTCAAACAGAAAAATGTCACTATTTCATTGCAGAATATCCTTAGAATGTTGTAAGTGATCATAGAATGCCTACACTCTTTCCCTAGAAGCAAATAATATCTTGCAGACTGTGGAGCACACACAAGGGTAGCTTTCTTCCCGAGGTGAAAGCATTGATCTGTCATTCTCATTCGGATACCTCATAAATACTGGAGTCTCAAAGAGAGTTACTTTTCATTTCAGCTTTGCTATTAACTTTATATACAACTTTACTCAAATTTCAGGCCTTTTATATCTCTTGCTTTTCATAAAATTGCAAAAATCTATATTTAAAAATTAATATACATTATAAGCTATTTACCACAAATAAGTTAAAAGTATTTTAAGCTTATTAAAAAAAGAATATGTCACTAAGTTCTAAAAGATAACTAAAGAGATGAAACTCTTCAGATGAGAAATATTAAAATGATATATTTTCAACATTTTATTGGAGGCTGTTTGAAATTTATAGCTTGAAATAATAAAATAATCTCAAGTCGCTGCAGTCTTATACTGATTGACATGTCAAAAGCTTCATTAATAAAAACCTTGTATGGTTGTCATCAAAAGATTGTAGAGTGACATGCTCTTTGAAGATGAGGTCAAGCAGTAACCCTGGGTATTGTATTATGTGTATAATACACTCTGTATTATATTATGTGACATTACAGCACCAGTTTATAAAATACTGTGTAAAAAATACCTTGACTTTAAGTAAGAGTAATCCAAGTTTTCCTATATAGATTACTAAATATAAGTGGATTTTACTGAACAGTAATTCTAGCTACCTGTTTTTCATTCTGCAAAGGAAAAAAAAGTTTATTCTCCAAAAGGCCTTTTTAATTTACAGTTAGCTGACTGAAATGCATGCAAATGGAAATAAAACTGCTGCCCTGGGACATTCTAAAACATGACACATGAGGTTGCCAAGGTAACCCACCAGGAGGCTGTCTTGGCAACTTCTGGAATAAAATGGAAAGAAAACATTATAGTGAACAGATGGGGGATGGGGATCTTTTGGGCCTGGTTACATAATAAAAGTGTTGAAAAAACTATAGCTCCATGAAATTGGTTCCAAACAAAAAAAAGCAAGAAAGTATATCTCTCACACTTCCAGTGTTTAAATTGGGCTGGATTTATAATTCACAAGAGTGAGATTTAAAATAAATTACTTTAAATATTATTTACATGCACTAATTTCTTTAATGCCACTATATGCTAACATTTCTCAATTTTTATACTTACAAAGCATTCATTAGCATTATCCAACTAATATTCAAAGTGTAAAAGTGATGCTGACTTTGCATTATTTTGCTATTTTGTCTCAGGGAAAGACAGCAGAATTTGCCTGAGAAAATATTCTCAAGATACAACATCTCAAGAAAACAATACAAGAAAGGAATAGGTGACACTAACAATCATTTACTTTAGCTCATTGTTAATTTTACATTTATCCCTTGTATTCTTTTAGAATTACAAAGTGTTCCTTTGACTGAGGAGTTGTTTCCTTGCATTTCACAATGCTGCTGCTTCTATTAACCACACACAAAAAGCTTTCATTTCCTCTCTTTGAAGAGCTGATTCTCTCTAACATAAGGTTATTCTATAAATAGTCAGTGAATCTCCTTGGCCTGTCCTTAGGCTTTTTTTCATTTCTCCTCTGTCCCTGAAGATTGAATAAAGACTCTCAGCTGATGAAGGACAAATGTGAATCAGGCCATTTTGGTGTGGCCTATCATAGCCCTTGTGGCTGTCTCAGCTGAGTTGCATTTAAGAATTCCACATGCAAGCAAAAAGTTCCAGTAGGAAAGAGGGGAATAAAAAAGAAAATACCACTTTATTTTAAATGTTTCTAAATTAAATAACTGAGTTTTTTTCATCACATAAAAATACAGAATTTGTCACATTTGGAACAAGATAATGGAATATTAAATTCTATGTTCTGGATGGCAGTAATCCAATCAATTAACTTAAAAAATCAGAGCTAATTATTTACACTGTGTATTTATTCATAATAATCAAAGTTATTTTGCTGTTTCGATGCAGTGGAGACATTAAGGCACAATCTTCTTTTTAAGAGTTTATTTTTTAAATACTTAAGCAGCTATGAACCTCCATTTGGTTATATTACCACTTCTCTTAAAATTTTTCAATATTTCTCAGCACTGATAGACTAGAGGTCCCCTTAACATAATTCATAAAGCCCTTCTCAATTAAGCTCCTAGATTTCTGTTTATGAACAGTAGGCTCCAGCCTCAAGACCCTTTCATTGTCTCTGAAAGTATGGAGCATTTACTTTTCTCTTTTAGGGGCCTGTCCACTTCTCTGGAAACTTGCTGCATCCGAGCTCACATCATGTCTTCTGTGAAATAGTGTTCTCTCCCCTTCTCTTCTAAGGGAGGTGGCTTTCTAAAATTTTGTTCCTATTACAATTTGCATTTATCTAATGCCATAGGTATTACATTGACATGTGTTTTAGAACTCTATCTCCCATGTGTGGTATACCTATTGAAAACAGAGATATGTCTTACTCATTTTGGATCGCTGGTACCTACAAAGTCTCCAGCACACAGTAGGCAAACAACAAATGCTTCCTGAATATTGAATAAACTGCTTCAATTATAGTGTGAAGAAGAGCCAGGGTGAGGCACGGACCCACAATTAGTTGATTCCTAAACTTTGAATTTGATCAGAGTCAACTAGGGAAGCAGGTCTAGGGTTAAACAGGCATTTCAGGTGATTCTGACATCAGAATTTGGAAATTGAGACATAAGACTATTGAAGAGTATTTAACATATACCATGAAAGTTTCCAACATAGACAAAATGGCTAAATGGAATAATAACCTGAAGCTGGAGATATTTTCCATTTAATGGCCGATCTATTTCATTTTAAGAATATAGAAACTAATGCAGTATGAAACCTTACCCTTGAGTTTAAAAAGGTAATTTCCCTGCAACTTTGTTTTTTAAAAGTCACGTTTCTAACATTTTGGGGAGAAAGTTACCGTATTTTTCACTCCATAAGACACACTTTTTTCACCAAAACTTGGGGGGGGGGTGTCTTTGCATCTTATGGAGCAAATATTGCGCTGCAGGCTGTGATGTGTATTACCTGACCTGTCAGCAGTGGCAACAGCTGTTAGAAGAGGAAGTGGTGGGTCCACATGAAACCCCATGTGACACATTTAAGTGTCCCACTTTACTGCTGAATCTCAGGGCGTCTGGTCAGTATGAAGAGAGAGAAGAAAGTTATATCAGTGATGTGAGCAACTGAGCTTCATAAATTCTGACACTAGCTATGATGAGTTCTTGGGGTTCCCAGAAAACTAGAAGAGTACTTGAACCTTAAAGTCTCTCCTCATTTGTTAATGACAGTGATGATGGTTCTTAATACCGCTGTTGACTGCTGTTCACTTTACATGGTTGAAATATTAGTCTGTTATATTTTATTAAATATTTTAGTACACCATTTAGTTCAGGTTTTTTTTTTCCTGTTTTCCTCCTCTAAAACTAGATGTGTCTTATGGTCAGGTGTGTCCTATAGTGCAAAAAATACAGTACAAGGTCATAAACTTATAATCTAAAATAGATGGTCTGCCCCATCTTCTCAAGGTTATAATAACATCCTTATAACATTCAGACAAGTCAGACAAAATAACCCTAAAGTTCCTGCAGTGAGAATCTTCAAATTCCTTGTTTTTGAGAGAAATGATAGGGAAGAGTTTTAAAAAATGTGTGTCAAGTATGAAACACCACTGTAGTGCTCATATCATAGAATTAAATCTTTGCTGCTTGGGAAATAAACACTGGGCAAAAAGCACAGTTATTGGCTATATTTCAAACTTTTAAATAATTTAATTAAACCAAGCTTATTTAAAGACTTAGATAATTGATGCTTATATATTTCAGGTTATCTATTCCTAAAACTACTCACTTAGGGTCCCAAGGGTCCCTAAGGATCCCAATGGAAGGGTGGGAATGAATTGTAAAGGAGAGGCTGAGTGGACTTGTCTCCAGTCTCCTCTGCTTACCAGTCTTTGGGGATTAAAACTGATCTCTGAGCCATACACATAGTTTATGACGTTGGGCCCTGCATAGTCAGCCTGCACCGACTTCTCGGCAGGAATAAGGTAATAGATACAAACCTGTGATTCTCACTCCACCTCATATATAAGTACTAGCTCTCAAATAGGGAAGAAACATCTCCGGAGTCTCTCATTCTTTGCTTGGTTCTAATTTCCTGTCTTGTCTTTACTGTTGCTAACACATTAAAGTGCTGAACAGCACTACTCTGTACCCTCCCATCTCAATCCTAGAATTCTTTAATGGTGGGCAGGTCACCTGGACTACGATGCTACCTAATTCACATTGTACCAGTGAAACTTCTGTTGCTGAACCCAAGTAAAGCACAGGACTCTCTGTCATTAGCCACAATTGCCATATTCATGACTTTTCTCTCTAAGCCATTCAAATGATATGCCACATCATTTACTGCAAGATCCAGCTCTGTAGCTGTGTTTGTATTCCTGCCCTTATTAAGTTGGATATTTATATCTACTTCCTCTTGTTTTCATTAGTCTGATATTCTAGGGCCTCAGCATATATTATTATTGAGCCTGCATGTGCTAGGACATGATTAAGTCCTGACTAACTCACGAACTCACTGGGAAACTAATGCATTACCTGTTACTGAGAGTCTAAAAGTCCTAACTCTTGCTAGAAAATAAACACTCATATCATTTAAGCATAGAATCTTTGAAGACAGATGGTTGTCACATTGATCACCTGGCACACTTTTCTTTAAAGGCAATTTTTGCCCTGGTCGGTACGACTCAGTGGTTCTAATGTCATCTGCTAACCCAGAGTTTGCGGTTCTGTCCCAGGTCAGGACACATACCTAGGTTGTGGGTTCACCAGCGGTCTGCACGGTGGATGCCGGGTCTGGGTGCATAGGAAGGCAACCAACCAATCAATGCTTCTCTCTCATCAATATTTCTCTCTCTCCCTTCCTCTCACCCCTTCTCTCTCGCTCGCTGAAAAAGGAAATAAAAATGTCCTCAGGTGAGGATTTGAAAATAAATTTTTTAAATGCATTTTTCCCTGTACATTAAAAACATTCCTTTTACTCTCCTTTAGAAATTCATAATTATTTACCCCCTCCCTAAAGTAGCATAGAGAAGAAATCTCCCCATAGAGGAAGAAGCATCCTTTCTAAGGGAAAATACACCTAGAATATAAAAGGGAAATTGTCCCAATTTTGTTCGATTTTGGTTGGTTATTATTACTTCATACTTTTTAAAACCTTTATACCTTTCTCATATTTTTTTTATTCAGCTTGTTGGTTTAGGTAAGTTGAAAGATTATCAGACTAAATTGGAAACAAGGAGAACAGAGAGAAATGACAGAAATAGAAGAGAAACAAGAAATTATAACATAATTAAAATTTTTTTCCTAATAATTTTCTCCAAAAAGCTTTAAAATCTGAAAAATAAGAGAGTCCAAGATCAGAGGACCCCCAGATACTCAAAAGTATGATATGTTATGGATGTTAGGAAGTCATGGGAGAAAAGCAGCTGTGAAAAACGAAGAAGAGCAACTTTATTTGCTTTCCTTCCTTGCTCTACTTCTATGGTCCCCTGAAGACTAATAATGCAAAGTGCTGTAATCTCTCCATCTCCTTTGTTTCTAGAGCTATAATATTAAAGGATAAGTGTGTATGTAAATTAACCGTATGGAACATCAATTTCTATTTGTAAACTTTACTAGAATTTGACAATTATCCCAGGACTTTGCTGAAGATGGGAAGAAGAGCTTTAGCAACTTTGCCTGAGTGAAGACTAAGAATTAAAACCAATGCAATAAAATAAACATACTTTTGATATCACAACCAATTACTTCTCCATAATATCTACATAAATATATATGTGTGTGTGTGTGTGTGTGTGTGTGTGTGTGTGTTCATTTAGTAATAAAAATATTCTTAAAAAAATTAAGTATCTTCAATTCTTGATTACAAAGCAATGTAGCTCTGGCTGTGTAGCTTAGTGGATTGAGCATCACCCTGTGAGCTGAAAGGTTGCCAGTTGGAGTCCTGGTCAGGGAACATGGGCCAGGTCCCCGGGTGGGGGCATGCAAAAGGCAGCTGATTGATGTTTCTCTCTCATATCAATGTCTCTATCTCTCTCTCTCTTCCTTTCTCTCTCTAAAATCAATAAGCATATCCTCAAGTGAGGATTTAAATAAAAAATATGTTTAAAGCAATGTAAATATTACTTCCAAATATGATACAAAGGAAAAATATAGATGTGTGTGTGTTCAGTAGCAGTAGTGGGTGGTAGTAAAACCTACAGATATCATGTCCTGAATAAAATCTGGTCAGGAAAATACCTCAAAACCCAATATCAATCTTATAAGTTGAACCTTACCAATAAGGATAATTGTTAACTGATATTTATTAAGAACCACATGCCATTCACTGTGCTAAGCATTGTAATTATAGTATTTCATTCAAGCTTCATGAATTCCTATGAGGTAGACAGTAGAAGGAAAAAATTAAAGCCTATATCTGCCTTTTTCTCTAGTTTTAGGGATGTCTGAGTGAACCCTTGGAAACTCTCCAGTCAACAAATTTCACAAATTTATAGTAAATAGGATATTAGATAGAAGAAAGTGAGAGTCCAGCCAAGAACTATTTACTGGACCAAAAACTTGACTTATTATCCAGAACAGGTAATGAGGAATAATATATATTGATAAGAAGCAACTTTTCTGAAGATTATGAGCACCTGAGGTGACTATATGCCTAAATAAAGAAAACAGCTAAGGATACTGCAGTGTTGAACACTCTTCTAAACCCGGGTTGTACAGCATCTTATCTCATGATCACATTGCCCCAGGTATGGAATGACTGGACCATCCAAAGCAGTGCGTGTTAGTCATGGAGAACACATAGCCTCTGCTGTGATGTTGCTATGTGTGCTTTTTTTTTTTTCCCTTTCCTTCTTTAAAGCTGAAAAATTTGGTGCTGGTCAAAGCTACTGTGTCTCATAAGTCTGATGATCAATCTAAACCATACAGGTTGGCTGCTAGTATGATAGAGAGGGTTTGTAAGAACTATTTGCTATCTCTATGTTGCAGATAAGAAAATGTAGTTTTAGAGATTGCTATGATAAGTGGCCAAGCCTGGGCTGGAATTGTCTGACATCACACAATGTGTTTTTAAATAATTCCAGATGTTTTGTTCATATTGCTTCCTGCTGTCTTACCAAGTCCTGTTATGGGACTCTCAATGGTTGGTTACTAATGACTTCACCATATAACTGCATTTAATAGGTGATATTTAATCTAATTATGTTCTCAATGCATGAAACTCATCACTGTACTGTGGGAATCCTGATATCAAGAACAGCCATCCCTCAGCTCTTTCTGGGTTACTTTCTTTTACTATTAAAACTATGAGTGAAATCTCATATTTTCTTTGAATTTTTTCCAGGAACATAGAAGAGAATAACTTTTTTCTGAATTTATTTATATTTTCATCTATAACTATTTTGCAGCAACAACCTAGCTTATTATTTTTGTTTCTTCTTTTTAATATAAGGTAATCTGTAATTTCAAAATCTTATATAATGTTGGTATCATTTATTTGCCTGAATATTTTTTATGTAATTGTTCTCATCAATGTTATTATAGACTACAATTACCTTAAAGGTAGGGGCTGTATCTGCAATATCTTCTTTGTGTGCTCAGATATCACTTTGTTTACAATGATAAATATTATAAGAGATCATTAATGCACATAGGTGGTATGCAGAGCTTTTTTACATAATTAAATACATGTCTTCTAAATTCAGTTTAGATCACCATTTTTAGAGGATATCAAAATAAAAAGCTGAAATCTATGAACCTGGATTTGTTAGAGGGTGCACAAAAAAGAAATTTTATCTGAGTTGCAATTTTGTGTTAGCCTTTGGTGTAGAAAACTTTATTCCCTTTGCTATTACTTTTAAAGAAGAGATAAATTTTACTACAAAACCTATACAAATTTAATCATGAGAAGAAAAGGAGTAAGTTTATCTTCTAATCTAACCTTAAAATAAAAATAACTGAATGACCTGGCTCTGCTATTTATAAGATCACATGGTAAAATCACTTTTCATTTTTGTGGGCCCAATTTATAACTGGCCTTTGCAATTCACTGTGTTAACCTTTTAGAGATCTTACCCTCCTAATCCAGAAGCACAATTATCCCTTTAACATCTCAATGAATCACATTTTTTCCTACAGGGTACATAAACACATAATCAAGGCAGATACTTTCTGGAGATACTTACAAATACAGATAATTTTCAAGAATACATATTAAGAATGATACAGATTTTTCATAACAAAAATTACTATTTTTATTCTAAAAAATAAGGCAATACAGACTCACTAATGTTATATATATATTGTACTCACTAGCTTATCCAAGAATTCTATTAGCTTACTTAAAATTCTATTGTCTTCCCCTAGTTTATTACACCATTGTTTTTTATATATATACACATATATATATATATATACACTCACACATATACTATACATTTAAATATACATATATTTAATCTACGAGAACTGTCCTATTTCATTTGGGTTGCTAAAACCAAACACCATTGACCAGATGACCTTTACAACAAACAAACATTTATTTTTTACAGTTCTAGAGGCTGGGAAGTCCTATATCAAGATGCTAGAAAATTTGGTGTCTAGTGTGAGCTCTTTTCCGAGCTTCTAGAATGGGCAGAGAACTCTCTGGAGGGGTTTACTTCCGTTCACGAGGGCTCCGTTCTCTTGATTAATTACTGTTCAAAATCTCCACCTCTAAATACCATCAGATTGGGGATTAGGATTCAATATATGAATATGGGAGTGACACAAACATTGTCTATAGCAGTAAGTTACTAAAATTATAGTTTTTTTCAATGTTAGGAGCGTTAGTACATTGCCAATATGATCTTCTCACATATCTTACAAGGAATCTCTTATAGTCCTACTTTCAGAGAAAATAAAAGTATGACTCAGAGAAGTTAAATTAGTGAATACTAGAGCATAGACGTAAACCCAGTCCATGTGACTTTGGAGCTTGTTATATTTTATTTATAATGGTTAACTTTTAAAAAAATTAATTAATTCATTCATTTTTTAACAATGTTACTTTATTTTATTTTATTTTTATTTCATTTTATTTTATTTATCTGTTTTTAGAGAGAGAGGAAAGGAGAAAGAGAGGGAGAGAAACATCAATGTGTGGTTGCCTCTCACATGCTCCCAACTAGGGATCTGACATGCAACCTAGTCATGTGCCCTGACTGGGAATCCAACCAGCAACACTTGGTTCGCAGGCCGACACTTAATCCACTGAGCCACAGCAGCCAGGGCTATAATGGTTAACGTTTAAATTGTGATTATAAAAGTAATTCACATGCATTGCAAAGCAATTGTCAATAAAACTATCACACAGAAATATACCTGTTTATACTTCTATAACATCTATTTACATTCAATGAATATAAACTCTTCCAGTAATATTTATACATACATACATATATTGAACATAATATATAATAGTTAACATTGACATATTTTTCTATTTATGTGTATTTATACATAAGTAGATGTGTTATAGTTGCATATTTTTGGATTTTTTCATATCCAATATTATTATCTGCATTTCAGTGAATGAGTTGGTGAGCTTTTGCATTTATCATTAAATATTTTTTTCTCACATCTCTGTTAATGGTTGTGTAATACTACCTCATAATAATTTACAGTGTAATAATGTTATTAACTTACAACTTATAACCCATGTTGCCAAGTATTTAGATCATCCAATAACATGAAATTGGACAACAAATTGTTTTTGAGGTTAGCTATGTTCGTGGGCTTTCCTTTCACTCCTACCATCCCCACACTCCTTCATTCTTCCAGACTGAGCAATTTTTTTAATTAAAGAATAGTTGACACACAACATTATATCTTTTACAGGTGCACAACATAGTGATTCAACATTTTAATACCTTACAGTGTGATCACCATGACAAGTCTAGCAATTTGAATTTTGTTCTCTACCACTCAGCTGAAACTACTCGTGCCAAAGCCACTTTCAACCTTCCTGTTATGAAATATAATGACAATGTGTCATCGTTCTTCACTAACTGATCTGCTGGGGGTAACACCATAAAGAACTTCCTCCTTTCCTTCCCTTGGTTTACATAAGGCCATATTCACTTGTTTTCACCCAGTAATTTCTCATTGTATCTTTTAAATCTCAGCTTAAAAGCCCCGCCCTCCGCCAAAGAACTCCTTCTAAAACATCCTCCCTAACCAAATTTACCACTGTTTTATGTCCTGAACACTTCATTCAGAGATGTAGCACAAGTTGTTCTTTAAGAAAATGTTTATCAGGTGGGAAACACCAGAGTGCAATAAATGTTTCAGTTTTATTTAGCAATGTAAACCTATCATACATTACAATGGCTAGTACTGCATACTGTGCTGAATAGTGAATAAAACTTTCCTACCCCTCCTTGTTCATGGAGGAAAATTACTTTCTTTGAAACTATCACTGAAGGGCATTTGGCTCAGAGTAATGCTGTAAGCTTTATATAATTCACAAAAAAATATTTTAAGGTTGTAACATCAAAAAGAAAAGGTTTATCCTGTAGGAAAAGAAGTTATCCCATTTGCACTCATAAAGTCCTTGTTGATGAAACCCATTAAAACTCTTTGTCACTGAGCTATTTAGTCAACATGCCTAGAAGAGATTTCGATCAGGAATTATAGACATCTCACCTAGATTAAGAGTTTGAGACTCTTCATTAAAAAAATAAGTGTGAGGCTAAGGTAATGTCATAAATTCACACGTTAATTGTTTTTACTTTTAAAAGTAGATGATTCTATGGTTCTTGAAAATTCAATTATATATCTCAAATAGGACAATTGCTATTACAACACTTTCACTCTTGAAGATTAATTACCTTCCTCTAGCTTTGCTCCTTCAGTAGAGCTTCCTATAACAGGCAGTTGCTGGTGAGTCCATTGTCAGCATTTTTAAATGTTGATATTAATTACATATACATTTTTCATACTTCTTTTCAAACTATTGTGTGACAAAGTATTAAATAGATGCTCATATGAATCCATGCATATTTAAGTGTGTTTCTGTAAATCCAAGTTTTAAGTCTTGTCTCCTGATAAGAAAACATGCTTGATTTTATTCTTAATCTTAGAGAATTGATTGAAGTTAATTTCTTGATTTAAAAAAGTAAGTTAAACTACATTGTTTTTTCAATATTGAAGAGCTCCCCCATAGAAAAAATAAAAAAGCAAGTTCTTTGCAACCCATCATTCATTCAGTTCCTCTCCAGATTTCTGTTTTCCCTAGCCCTCATTGCCAGTAATAGAGATTATAGGCCAAATACTAACCAACTTCTGTATTAAACTCATCACCTGGCAACACTACACAAGCTAGAAGCAGTCCCAGGATATGTTTACTTAACCAAGATACGATTCTTTTCTTTTCTTTTCTTTTTTTAAATGGAACTATCATGTCCCTTTCAATGATAGCAGTATACTCCTAAAATCACTAAAATTCCTGAGATATTTATGGTAAACCATATAACAATAGTCTTAATCCTAAACAAGTTGTTCTCATGCATGGGTTTCCTTAAGAAGATAAATAGATTGCAGCTACAATAGGTTTCTTCATTATTTTTTTCTTAGAATACATGATATATTTACATTGTCTAAAATATATTTAGTTAGTAGGAATATAACTTGTAAAAATATCTTATAAATAGGGGCTAATAGTTAATCCATGATTACATCTCAGTGAAAAGAGTCGTTATGTCCTGACAAGGGAGCAACATGTATTCAACATCAGATATGATGTTCCCAGAGCCTGAGGTTTTGTGATGATTACTGAAGAATCACAAGTCACAGAACTTATTAAGATTTTGACAATTAAAGTATAAACAAAATAAATCAAATATGGCCCTAACTTCAATAACTTTCATGTGTGACCTATAAATTTTGTTTGTGAGATTATATGTATATACATTTAACAAAATTTGAATTATAATTCTAAGTTTGATATTTAAATATTCTATTATATCCTGAGTTTATTCTTTATTTTGTTTATTTTTTATTTTATTTTTTATTGAATCTATTGGGGTGGCATTGGTTAATGAAATTATATATGTTTTGGGTATACAGTTCTACAATACATCATCTATATATTGTATTGTGTGTTTACCACCCTAGTCTCCTTCCATCACCATTTATATATTTCTAGTTATCTGCATTAGAAGTGCGGTCTTTTTTTGAAGTTTGGGGGGAAAAGGGAAAGCACAAAGTAATATATGCAACATGCAAATAGGAACTATGCTTGTTTACATTTTTAAGTTTTGATTGAGATTTTTTGGGAAGAAATAACTTAGATACTTTTTTAAGAGCTTGAAAATTTATATAGAGAGTCAAACCAAAAACACATGAGGTAAAATAAGCATTTTTTAAAAGTGTGAATCTGCTTTCTTTAGAAATAGTAAAAGCTGCTTCCAATGGAGATTTGTGTGGAACATAGATTCATTCAACAAATATATGCTGAGCCCCACCAATGAGACAAACTGTTCTGGATGCTGAGAATAATAAGATGAACTAGGCACATTAAAAATATGCTTATAGACCTTGTATGCTGACTGGAGAGGAGGTAGGGACTAACCAGCAATAACCAATATAAACCAAAAGAAAATATTACCAAAGACCAGGTCCAAAAAGACAATAGAAATCAGCTTACACATTATTCAATGACGAGTGGTAAAATTCTAGACTGAGTAGTCAAAGAAAACCTTCTGAGAAGATGGCATTTGCTTTGAGAAAGAGAAAAGGAGCAGGAAGAGGGAATAACTACTTCAAAGACCTGCACTGAGAACAAATTTAGGGTATGACTGGGGCACAGGGGCAAGGGAGAAAATCACAGAAAATGATTAATGGGCCAACTCATTTTGGTCTATAGACCTTGGTAAAGAATTTGACCTTTATTCAAGAGTGTTGGGAAATTAAGAAAGAGTTAAAAGCAGAAGGAGGAGAGATGTGGCTGAAGACTATGAGTTATGAATCCAACTGTATTTTTAAAACATCATTTTCTAAATCATAATAGATTATTCAATTACAATAGGATTACTTACTAGATTCTTACTTTTAATAAAGAACTTCATCAATGTGCACGTGGAGGGAATATTCTAAGGTGGCTTCCTGAGGTATATCCTGGTATAATCCCCTCCTTTTGGGTGTAAGCAGAACCTGTGTCTTGCTTCCAACCAATACAAGACAACAGAATATGGCAAAGGTGATAGGCTGTTACTCCAATGACTATGCTGTTTTCTATTCTGTTAAGAATAACAATGACTTAAGATGAGTCCTTAAGTTGTTTTATTGTGATAACTCTGTATCTATAATTCTGAGCATCATTTGATCTTCTAATAAATGCAGCAAATAGTGGTAGATGTTTGGGGAAGTACAAAGGAAAAGAACATCATATTCCTCACCCAGCAAGGGCTTAAAATGCAATTGTGGAAAGAGAGATACATCCATGAAACCACTGAGTACAGTATTAAGTGACAAAATGCAGGCAACATGAGTTCACAGAAGAGGTCGATTAACATTGACTAGATTATTCTAGTAAAATTCCACTGATAGCGTGGTTACCTAGGCACTGGCTCCCTGATTTGTCCCCCATAATAATTTGTTCTTAGTCCTAATACAGCTCTTGTCACCTGGATTGTTCCTTTCTGCAAGTATGTCTGCTTTCTCACATATCGTGAGCCCCTTCAAGATCAGACAGTATGTATTTATTACTCATCTCTGCATCAACAACATAAAACATACATCACTGCATGTAAAATATGTTCATTTATATTTGTGAGACTGATTCAATAGGTAGAGGGGATGCTATATTAAGTAGTGTATGTCATAAAAAGAAGGACAGAGAAATGAATGAGTGTGTCATGTGGATAAGGAGAAAGGGCTGGCTAGAAGGAGGATATATTAGCAGGTCACAGGTGACAAAACCCAACTCAAAACTTAAGCAAAAGAAACAATGTACTGGAAGACCTTTCAGAAATGGAGGAAGAATTAAATCACCAAGTCTTGGGAATACACAAAGTAATATAGTTTCAGGGACCACAGCAAGTAAAATCAAGAACTCTTCCCTTTTCCTGTTCCTTTTCTAAACTTGTCTTTGCATATTGATTTAAACAATTCTTAATGAAGGCCAGTTTCATCTACCAAGCTGGGGAGAAATGGCCACCCTCTAGGCGCATCTTCATATCCACACCATCAGAGTGTAGAGTTTATTTATTTATTTATTCATTTTTAGAGAGAGGGGAAAGGAGAAAGAGAGAGAGAGAAACATCACTGTGTGGTTGTCTCTCACACGCTCCCAACTGGGGACCTGACGTGCAACCTAGTCATGTGCCCTGACTGGGAATAGAACCAGCGACACTTAGGTTTGCAGGCTGAGGCTCAATCCACTGAGCCACACCAGCCAGGGCTGAGTGTAGAGTTTTTTTAATTAGATCCAGTTCTAAAAATATTCAGTGGATCTATTCACAGGTCCCATGTAGTTCACATGCAAATTCCCTGAACCAAATTTTATGCTGGAGCAGAGGGTTTGAGAAGTTCGATGTAATGTGGATAATGTAATATTAGAGGTCTTAAAACCTAGTCATGTAATCACTGAAATTTTTTTAAGAGGAGAATCATATATATAAATTAATGTTCTAGAAGTATTATGAGGACATAGTTTGTAAGATGAGAGGAAAGATATTCTTCCATTTACCACAATAAGGTACTGTATTTAAAAATATCATTTCTCTGCTATACGTGAAGTTTCAATTTACACATGCTTATTAAGTCTCTAAATCTTTCTTTTTCCTCCAGATACATTCTCTGATTCATTTTCCACATTACAATCAGAGGAGCCTTTCTAAAATCTTTCCATTGCTTTTTCTCCTTCAATTGTCTTTTGTAGGCTGAACAATAAACTTCTACCTTTGCCTTAGCATGTAAGTCTCCAAAATATGCTCCTGCCCAATATTCTAACTTCATCCCTCATAATTCTCTTACATTCCGCTCATGCATAGCCAGTCTTTAGCAGAAACATTCTTTCACACCTCCAAACCCTTGCATAAACTGATCTCTGTGTCTGGAATATCCTGGCCCCACCTACAATTCTTATCCCTATTCACACAGGCCCACAAACCCTCCCCAAACAGACTGAACCCAATTTACTCATCCAGCTTTCATTCAAGTGTTATCTTCCTTGTGAACATCCCTCTGATTCCACAGTCTGATGAAAACAGTCCTAAGCTTTTTTTTTTAATATGCTTTATTGATTATGCTGTTACAGTTGTCCCAATTTCTTTTCCCTTTGTTCCCCTCCACCCAGTGACATCCCTCCCTCCAGTTGTCCACCCCCCCCTTAGTCCATGCCCATTGGTTGTGCATATAGTTCCTCTCAACATCTTCCTATCTACTTCACTCCCTCCTACAGTCCTAAGCTTTTACACATCTTTACAGCTTCAGAGATGCCTTATCTACTTATGTCTATTCTTCTAGATGATAAGCTCCTTGGGGGTAGAAAATATTTATTTTATGAATAAAGATAAGCTTAAACAACATGGTAATTACTAGGAGTCCAATGTTTGCATAGGCATAATTTTTACAGATACCCATCTGAGTTTGAGGACACTTTGCTTTGCCAGAAACTTCAATCTGTTTCTAACCCCAACATTCATGTATAAATTCTGACACAGTTGTCAAGAACAAAATAAATGGTAACACAAACCTCTCTTCATATCTATTTGTTTAATATTTGTCCCTCTCCCAACTTCATTTACATAAGAGCAACCACATCATAGATTGGTAAAAAGAAATAAAGATAACAACCATGTTTATGACATTTTTAACAAAGCTAAATATAGATTTGATCAAGGTTTCATTGGGTCAGATCAAGCATTATAATTCATCATAAATTAATGTTTTGCATTTTTAATGTTTCTATCCTGTCATCTAGAAGTAGTTCTAATTGTATGTTAGTCTCTCATTATTACTTTTATAATGAAATTTCCCCCAAAGGGTTTGCCATATAAGAATATTTGACATCATAGATAATGTATTGCAGCACGTATCTTTATTCACATTTATACCAGACAGATTTTAACAATATCTTTAAGTTTTTCATAAAAAGATAATAAATGTGATTTGAATAATTTGAATATCTATAATTTAACACAAGTTATTTAATATTCATGAAATACAAAACTGGCTAATAGTGCAATATTATTTCTTTTACTGTAGTTTAGCGCTAAATATGTTCTATTCCAACTGTGCTTAATCAGTACATTGCAAAAAAATGAACACTATAAATATCACAGTGAAAGAAACTCAAAAAGTGAATGTTAAAGTAAACACAATATATCTTAGTCATTTAAGTCACTTTCTTTTCCTATATTCCTTTCCCAACATGTCATAGACATTGCATCTCTTTTTATTTAGCATTAGAAATTATTTTAAAGAATAATGTATTTTCCACTTTTTTAAATCAATGGAGTTAGATAATATCACACATAAAATTGTCTCTTATTTCACCCACAAACACCTCTACATCAGTCATCTTTTCCACGTCAATTTTATCCTTAGTGAGGAGGGAGAAAAAAGGCACTAAAAGAGTATTTATTGAGTATCTGTGGTATAAAAGACCTTTGACTGCACGCTCTGAGTATAAGTACCAGATTTTTTTATTATTTTGCTTTCATTATTTCCACTCTAAATGTTTATATCATATTTAAGATGGCCCTGTCTTTTACATATTTCCCACTTAGTGGCATCGTCTTACTGTTACTGTTCTTCCTATCTAGCTCAGATGCCACTGCCTATTATTTTAAATACTCTCATCAATATCGGTCCATGCTATATATTTTGGCTTTTCCTCCCACCATATGCCAAAATCTCAGGTATCCACCATCTGTGAGCTTGATTCTAGGTTGCTAAGATATGCTAAAATAAACAAACAAAAACAATAGTTATGCACAATAAAGTTTTCCAATTTCACTGATTCTAATAATGCCTAACAAATTTCTGAATGCATTACAAGTCAAGAAAATTGAGGGGAAAGGGATATATATCAGGTTAAGGAAAACATTCTATTTTTTTTCCCCATAAGATGGCTCTAGTAGCACTCAGTTTACTTTAATGTCATTGAAAACAATTTTATTAGATTGTTTTTGTGACAGCTATCACATCAGCCTGCATTTTAAAAAATCATCAAAATTGGTGAATTTTTGTAGCTGTTTTTTGCATGTTATGCCTTATTATTTCAAGAAAGGTAAAAATGCAACTGAAATGCAAAAAAAAAAAAAAAAAAAAAAGATTTTTGCACCATATGGAGGAGGTGCTGTGACTGATCAAACATGCCAAAAGTGGTTTTGCAAAGTTTCACACTAGACAATGCTCCACAGTCAGGTAGACCAGTTGAAGTTGATAGCGATCAAATTAAGACATTGAGAACAATCAACATTATACCACGCTGGAGATAGCCAACATACTCAAAATATCCAAATCAAGCATTGAAAATCATTTGCACCAGTTTGCTTACATTAATCACGTCAATGTTTGGGTTCCACATAAGTTAAATGAAAAAGACTTTTTTGATTGCATTTCTGGATGTGTTTCTCTTCTTAAATGGAACAAAAATGTTCCAGTTTAAAAACAAATTGTGACAGGGATGAAAACAATGGATACTTGACAGTGATGTGAAATGGAAGAGATCATGGGGCAAGAGAAATGAACCACTATCAACCACACCAAAGGCTGGCCTTTGTCCAAAGAAGGTGATGTTGTGTATATGGTGGGATTGGAGGGAGTCCTCTATTACAAGCTCCTTCCAGAAAACCAAATAATTAATTCCAACAAGTAGTGCTCCCAATTAGACCATCTGAAAGTAGCACTGGATGTAAAGCATCCAGAATTAGTCAACAGAACTCATAATCTTCCATCAGGATAATGCAAGACCACATGCTTCTTTGACGAGCAGGCAAAAACTGTTGAAACTTGGACAGGAAGTTCTGATTCATTCAGTGTATTTACCAGACATGGTGCCCTGAGATTTCCGTTTATTTCAGTCTTTACAAAATTCTCTTACTTGAAAAAATTGCAATTCCCTGGAAGACTACAAAAGGCACCTGGGACAGTTCTTTGCTCAAAAAGATTTAAAGTTTTGGGAAGATGGAATTATGAAGTTGCCTGAAAAATGCCAGAAGGTAGTGGAACAAAATGGTGAGTACGTTGTTCAATAAAGTTATTAGTGAAAATGAAAAATGTGTCTTAGAAAATTAAATTTAATTATATCACGAAAAGCTGGTGTGCTTACTGGAGCTGTACAAATCAATCTATCAAGAGGTGAGATAATGACAAGCACAGAGAGACTTTATGATGACTCATTTTCTGAAGAAAGAACCACTTGAAAAGACTGCTCTTGAGCAACACTCAATTTATTTTATTGGTATAAATTGAATGTGGTTTTCCTTTATGAATCCAATCTGCCAAAAACCAAATCTATGATTCCTCTCACTGCTTTTTTATTTAACCCAAGGGCACCTAATGTCATCACTCTGGCTCTAAACATACATAATGTGGTTGAAGGTATCAACCTGTCAATTTTTTCTCATTCACCATATACTGTTCCATTAACCATAGCTGTATCTGTGACATAGTGATTAGATTTAACTCATCTGTCACCTCCTTGTGCAATAATTTTTCCTACCCCATGTGAAAAAAAGTGGAGTTTTAAAAATTTATCCCTTCATAATTATAATGAATTCCTAAGCTCTTTCAACAAGTCAATCTAAATATGAACATTTAAGTAGATAGTTTTTAATCATTTAAAATAATTATTTCCAGCCCTGGCTGCTGTGGCTCAGTGGATTGAGCATCGGCCTGCGAGCCAAGTGTCACTGGTTCAATTCCCAGTCAGGGCACATAACTAGGTTGCACATCAGGTCCCCAGTTGGGGGCACGAGTGAGAGGCAATCACACAGTGATTTTTCTCTCCCTCTCTTTTTCCTTTCCCCTTTCCCTAAAAATAAAATAAATAAATAAACTAATTAATGTAAATAAATAAATAAATAAAATAATTGTTTCCTTGAAATCTATGGGTAAAAGCTCTCATTCTGTTTTTAAAACATATTTTTAAAATTATTTAATGTGTATTCCACCAAGCAGAAAATAAGAGGATATATTTTTATTATGACTAGGATGAACATCAGTCTTCTACCTGTCATAATATTAGACTACTTAAGAAAAAAAATCATAAAGTGTCTGGATTAATTATTGGCTTTTCATTCTGATCAACTTCAACACAGATTATTTGGAAATTCAGTTCCAACTATCTAACTGTCAAAGTCAAGATTTAAAAGATTAAGTTAGTACATCTTCCACTGCTCATTCTTGTTGATCGTCTTCCTCCTATTCACATTTTTATTCTCTCTGTTCTTTTGTCTTTAATTCAAGTTAAGTTTTTAATATTTTCCCTCTCCTCACCACCTCCCTTACCTCCCCCTGACACACAATTTAATCAGTCTTTAACATATCTTATTTTGCCCACAAATATCTCTACATCAGTCATCTCTTTTCCACCTCAACTTCTACGAACATGGTTTGGATGTTCAATAACTGTTAAGTGGTAAAATGCAATAACAATTAACTGACTTTCTTATCTAATTCAGTTGTTTCTAGTCTTTGGAAGTTTTCAGATTTCTATGAAAACCTAATGATAGCTTTAGATCCTCTTGCCAGAAATACCTTATATACACAAAATTCACCATGCAGTTTCTGATGATTAGCAGAATTACAGAAGCCAGACCACAAGTATGTTCACAGATTGGCTTTTATTCCCACCCCCTACCACCACTTCCAATCTACCCCTACCATGCTGCCACTTTAATCCTCCTAATCTATTAATGAGTCATATTAATTTTCTCCAAAAAAACATATTCAACGTCTACTATTTGTTGAATTGAATTGAAGCCTTTACTCAGGGCTCAAAATGCCATAAGTTGCAGCTTTAATTCTGATCAGAATCACAATTACTTTGCTCTGTGGAACCTAGAGCCTAGCCCATCCTGAAATTCATAAAAGTGGCTTCCATGCTGTCTTTCATTTGCTAATGTTCTCTTCTTAAAAGCTCTCCACACCAATTAAAATAAACCGGTGCCTAGTGATTCGGAATTAGTCAGTTTAGGGTATCAGAGAAGCATCAGGGGTTTTAAACCTTCCAGGTGTCTCTAACACTAAAGTTTGAAAACCACTAATGAGACCCTCCAACACCCTAACACCTCAGTTCTTCCTCCATTTTAATAATCCTTACATTCAGTCCCAACTAAGAGGATAGCATTAGGAAAATATAATGAAATGAAAGTCAATGCTTTCTTAAATAGAACTCAAAAGACAAGCAAGAAAGGAAAAGACTGTTCAATTAGACTTGATTCAAATGGGGGATTTATGTCCATCAAGAGACACAAAGCTGGGAGAATATATTTATAATATATTTATCTGGCAAAGTACTCTTATCTATAATATAGTGAAAACTTCTGCAAATTATTAAGAAAATGGCAAGAAAGGTATTTAAATGTGCAAAATATTTGAGAAGGCATTTCACTAATGAGAGTACACTTATCTGACCATTGATAAAATAAAGATGTGCCCTTACTCATATTCATAAGTTGCCTGCAAGTACAAAACCACAACTACATAAGAATATTGAATACATAGTTTACCCACACAAAGTGGTGGTGAGCAAGTTCAGAATTCTCTTATGCCTCTGATACCATGTAAAACCACTTTGGATAACCATTTGGCATCATCTATTAAAGCTAAACATAGCTGAATTTCTACAACCTTATGACTGACTGGCCAATGCAATTCTACCCTTAGGTATTATCCCCCAAATGATATTCTCATTCAAAAGATAGGTAAATACAGCATTATTCAAAATAGCCCTAAAGAAGTAAACATATCAAATTTTATTATACTGTAATTAGACAATTAGTCCTATTTATTAATAAAAACAATATTGAAATCTTGTCATAACCTTAGGGGGGGCTCCAGAGTACATAAAAAATTTCTTTTCTCTTGCTGATTTCAAGATTTTGTTATTGTCTTTGACTTTTGGTGGTTTAATTATAATGTATTTCTTGGTGCTGGCTTCTTTGTGTTCATCCTACTTGAACTTCTTTAATGCTTCCTGAATTATGGTGTCCTTTTCCTTTCTCAGATTTGGGAATTTCTCAGCATTATTTCATCAAATATACTCTGTTTCTTTCTCTTTCTCCCTTCCTCTACAACTCCCATAATGTATATATTGTCTGCTTAATTGAATTCCTTACATTATTTAGACTTTCTTCCTTTTTTATATTCTTCCCTTATTTTTTGCTCCTTGATTTAATAATTTTAAACAATCTCTCGTTGAGTTCATTGATTTTGTTTCTGCTTGATCTGCTGTTAAACCCCTCTGATGAAGTTTTTCAATTCAATTATTGTATTTTTCAGGTCCAGAATTTCTGTCTGGCTCCTTTTTATATGTTCTTGTCACTTTGTTGATATTTGCATTTTGTTCATGCATTTTCCTAGTTTTTCTGATTGTCTACTTCTGTTCTCTTGTAGGTCACTGACCTTTTTTTTTAAGACAATTATTTTGAATTTTTTGTCAGATAATTCACAGATCTCTGTTCCTTAATTTTGTTCCTTTGATTGGACCATGTTTCTCTGTGCCCCTATGATTTATTTTCCTTCCTTTCTTTCTACCTTCCTTCCCTCCTCTCTTCCTCCCTCCCTTCGTTGACTCTTGGAATTGAAAACACACCGCTTCTTCCAATTAGTTGTCTTTGTAAAGGGGAAGGCTTTCCCAAATTAACCCAACTAGAGATTCTGGGGGCTTCTGAAACCTTTTTCTAGAGGAGGCAACTTTTCTGGGTTTATACATGAATTGATCACTTCCCAATTAGAGAAATTTTGTTGTTTTTTTAGGAGTTTATATCTCTTGCTCCCTCTGGTGTCTCTTTGCAATACTGCAGGTTCTGTGGTACTACCGCAGCAAGTTGTCCAGCTCCTTTTTATTCTCATTGTCTGCCAGGAATTTAGGGTATCCTGGTTCCGTGTCCGGGCTTTAAGTCAAGCCAGACAGAAACCAGTCCCTCAGGAAGCCCTCCATAACGTTGGATGAATGCTCCACTCTTCTCCCTACCTCCCCAAAAGCCCTGAGTTGGGTGCGTTCTCCTGATAGCACCAAGCCGTACGGGCTTAGGACGGCAGCACTGGGGGATTCCGGTGCAAGAGCAAATTACCCCCTTCTTTCAGCGGCCCTCTGTGCAGCTAGACTATGCTGGGTCCAACACTGCCGGTGCTCCAAGTCAGATGAGAGAGAAACAAGTCCCACAGGCAGCCCTCAGGAAATCTTACACACTGGACACAGGTTGGGCTCTTCTTTATACTCCCCCCAGGGAGAAGTCATGAGCTGAAATTCTCTACAAAGGCACTGAGGTTTGCTGGCTCTGGGTTGGGACAATGGGAGATAAATTGAAACAGTTCTCATTCATTTTAATACAGCTGTTATCAACTTTCCACCTGCCTGCAGTACTGAAATTTCTTGGCTGGTTTCGAGAGTTCCCGTAAAGATATTTTGTTTCATAGATCATTGGTATGTCAGTGTCTCTGCAGGGGAACAGGGGCTGGATCTCCCTAGTCTGCCATCTGGCTCTATTCTTATTGATTTCTGCTCTGATCTTGATTATTTCCTTTTCCCACTCACTTTGGTTTAGTTTTACCCTTCTTTTTTTTTGTGTAGTGTGGTGAACACTGAAGTCGTTCCTTTGAAATCTTTCTTCTTTCCCAATAAAAGCATTTTAGTGCTATAAATTTTCCTTGTAATATGGCTTTAGCAGTATCATACAATTTCTGCTACATTACAATTCCACTTTCATCAACTCAAAATACTGTCTAATGTTTCCTCTTTTTTTTTCCTTTGAGCCATATGCTATTCAGAAGCATATTAGTTAAATTTTGGAGGATTTTTCCAGAGAGCATTCTGTTAGTGATTTCTTACCTAATTCCCTGTGCTCAATAATTTATATTGAATAAGCAGAATCCCTTTAAATTTATTGAGATTTGTTTTACAATCCAGTATAATCTATTGTAGTAAATATTTTATGTGTACTTGAAAAATACAGCAGTCTCTCTTTATATTGTGGTTCACTTATCATGGCCTCACTGTATCCTGGGATTTTTAAAAATATTATATTTAATTATTTATTGCAGATTTTTCACTATATTGCGGGATTTTGCGGTACTGTGTATGTATATTGTTTAAGTTACATAGGTTTAAGAGTGTAGAATATGTTTAAGAACATAAGTAGTGTTTATAAAAGTGTGGAAAAGGTTAATAAGGGACTGGGAACGGTTTATAAGTGTGTGAGAAGGGTTTATAAAGCCTTAAAATATATATAAATACTAAAATAAATGTAAGGTTCCTACTTCGCGGATTTTCACCTATCGCGGGGGCTGGGGTCTAGAATGTAATGCCCGCGGTAAGTGAGGGAATACTGTATTTGTTTTTGGTGGAGTATTTATGGATATTAGGTCAAATCAATTGATAGTGTTCGAATCTTTTATTTCCTTATTCATTTTTCTTCCCTCAATTCTATACATTATTAGGATCCAGTTAAATTACTTGGAAACATTGGTATTTTTCTTGCTTTTGTTTGCAATATTTGTTATATGGAGAAAATGTAGTGTTTGCTCCTGGGTCAATTGATGTCTGTTGTTGAGGAAAGATCCTTCTCTGTACGTTGCCCAATGTCCACGGACCCTGAGATTTCCCGGTGTGTTTGGTGGGTGCTGATCCTGCCTTGTGTGAACACTAACCACTGCTACATTTTGTTTTGTTTTGTTTTGTTTTGTTTTTAATGTTTTTTATTGATTATATTGTTACAACAGTTCCAATTTTCTCCCCCTTGTTCCCCTCCACCCAGCACCCCCCTCCCCCAGCAATCCCCCCCAAGTCCATACCCCTGGTTCGTAAAAATTAACTATCCCCCCCCTCTCAAATATTAGGACCCTTTGTAATCTTGTAAAGGACAATGGGCGAAGGTCTCAAGCTCCTCTAGCTGCTTCAAGCTGGACATGGTCGTCGTCCTACCTACCCTTGGGTCCAGAAAACCCTAATAAGAGTGGGGGTGTGGAGGGGAGGGTGGCCTTCCCACATGGGGAAGGATCGTGCAGACTCCAAGTCAGTTGGCTGTCCCCGGTCAACGGCGTGCTTGGTTTAACAGGCTGGTGTCCTTGTTGTGTTCTGGGGGCAACAGATTTGGCGAAAAGGGTTAAAAGACATCATTCAATCCACAACTACTAGATGACAAAAGGCAGGGATTAATTTTTCAATGTTCCATATTAGGGAAAAAAAAAAAGCTTCTTTGTTTTGGAAGGCTGTTTCCCTGTCCCTGCATCCTCACACACATGTGCTGATCAGTAATCACCTGAATACTCAATTGAGCATTCTCTTAAGATCTTTGGAGCTTTCTGTCTGTGTAGCTTACTTTTCCTATTAACCACAATAATTGTCATCCAAGAAAGAGGTACTTTACTCAAAATTATATCACAGTTAAATAAAATAACAAAAGATTTTACAAATAAAACAAATATCCTTTGTGACTTTAGAGATATCTAAAAAATAAGAGTATAAATGCTAACATAGAGAAAACTAACTTAAGTTTATTTACATGACAATCAGCCAATACTGGTCTCTCTAAGGAATGTGAAAGATCTTTGATGATAATACAACCTATAGAACTGTCTTTTGTATGATTTGACATTTTGACATATGATTTGACATCTGCCAAAAATGTTCTCTAGTTTCTTTACTTCAAGCTATTGTGGATAATTTTTCTCTATATGTCATTTTTTCTAATTATTGAAAAATATGAAGTAAATATATTTCTGATGTAGTCTTAAGTTTTCTGAAATTTTACTCTAGTCTTACACATGGATCCTCAAAAGTACTTTATAAAAAGAAATCATATTACCTTCTACTTTCCTTGCTCAGCTTACAAATATATTCACTTGCTTATAAGAAATCAATGCCCAAACTTAAAAGCTAGCAGTGGACTCCCTTTTTAAAAATTAATATCTTAATTCAATAAATAGCTATCAAATATACAACTGAATGACTTTAGACAATCCTTCTGTCTTAAGATTTTAATATGCACAATATTATTTTTCAGAGATTTTGACTTGCTAGTGTGCGTGTGTTATATAATTTGGATTATTAAAGTACATATTAAAGAATTCTCTTTATTTCATTTTAATAATGGCTTATAAGAAAATAGAATATATGACTGCAGATATCAGCTTATTTACTTATGAGACTCTAATTTGGATTGTCAGATAAAAATGACATCACCTATAATAAACAACCCTAACAAAATTTTATCATCACAATCGTTACTTCTTTTGGTAACATTTAAATAAGAAAAATAATTAACATTTCCTTCTATTATTTTTTACTTTAATGTACTAAAAAGAAAAACATTTACATGGGTTTAATATTTAACCAAGGTTGCTTGACTTAATATAAGTCTAATTAGGCAGTAAAACTTTAGGTAGTAATAGAAATTTTTATCATCTGTAAATAAAAGGACATTTTTCTTGGGTAAAATATAGAGAAGATGAAAAAAGAAATGGCAAGCTAGAACACAGTAGCATAAATGAAGCCTGAAATCAAACACAAAATTTAAAAGAGGCCCTGGGAAATCTGTTTAATCCTGGATTTAATACTATATCAGAAGTTTTACATACCTTTAAAAGTAAAAACAATGTGTTGCAGTTTTAATTTTTTTTCTTCTCTAAGACAACCACTAAGTAATATGATAGGTAGTGTCCATCTAGTCCACATTTTTGTTATTTTCTCTCATAATATAGTCATAGTCTTTCTGTGAATAAATGAAAAGAAAATCAAGCTATAGATTATAATTGATTTTAAGACATTGTATAAGGTACTACACCAGCATTATTCAAACTAGTGATTTTTACATCCTTTAATCTTTGCTTTCAAAGTGCTTATATTATGAATAATATGACATATTTTATATCTCTAATTGATAGCATTTTGTTAAATTTTAACAGGTTAGGGAGAAGGAAGTGTGGAGAGTCGGGGGGGGGTGGAGAAGAAGACTCTTACTTTCAAGATAGCCCACAATGTCCACCTCCAAATAATTCCCATATATGAAACCCCTTAAATTATATTGTAACCCTTCCCCCTGGAGTCTTGACCTGAAATTTGAGAAATACTGGCATTGATATATGAAATACACAGATAATGCAAAAAAACTCATTTTACCAGATAGTTTCACCTTCTGCCCCCATCAATCATATTACAAATCTGTCAACAGGAAGTAAATTGCCTAGCTTAAATTTCACCCCCACTCCTCTATATGGTCACTTTAGAGGAAGTTAATGTCCAATATAAATGCTGAAAGTGAAGAGGAGTAAAGATATGGAGACACTAGTTAATTAGCCTCTAAATACTGATATTAAACTATATTGCAAAAGTTGTGTCAAAAGAATAAAATGGAGAAGCCTTCTGGATCTTGTTTTATTATGTATATATTTTTCTTTTCTTTTCTTTTTTCTTTTTTAATTTTTGACACTATTACAGATGTCCTCCATTTGCATCTCTTTTGCCCGCCTCCACCCAGACCCCGCCTTCCCCCGCTCGGACGCTCACCACACTGCTGTCCATGTCCATGGGTCATGCATATATGCTCTGGGCTAATCCCTTCACTTTTTTCATCCAGCACCCCCTACCTCCCCTCTGACATCTGTGAGTCTGTTGTTTTATTATATTTTGAGGAAGACTAGTGTTTTCCAGTAACATCGTTTCTCTTTTGCCTTCTTTTTGCTTCCCTCCTCTGCAGCTCTACAGCCAATCTTTTCATCCAATTTTCTCCTTTTTTACCTGACCTACTACGCTGGTAAAGCTCAACATGGTAAGAGATGCAAATAAACATGGAAGAAAACCTTTTAGGTACATAAAACTACATAGTAAATTCTAAATTACTGGATCTGTCAGGAAGCTAAAGAATATTTACTGTGTGTCTACTACCTACCAGATAATATCACGCATTCAGAGGATGGACATGGTTATAGTGCTATGGAAATGTATAATTTGGGGATCCAGCTTATTCAAGTGCATTATAAATGTTTACTTGCATAGCAATGTTCATACTGTGCTTTGGAGGCCCACCAATTGGCTAAGGTAAAAAGAAGGGGCAGAACATTCCAGGAAGAGGGAACAGGATACACAAAAGCCAGAAGGTGGGAGAAAGCACAGGATGCTCTGATAGAAAACCAGAGCAGCGAAGAGGAAGTGTGTATATGAGGCTGGAGAGGCAGCTAAAGGTCAGGGTGTGAGATTTGGCGGACAGTATTGAAGGACCATTGGAAACCATTGAAAGATTTTCAAGAGGGAAATGATGTATGCAAATCTGCATTTTAAAAAGGAAGAATGGAGAGCAGGCGGGGCATACGGCTGGGAAGACTGCAGCCAAGTGGAGGTTACTGACAATGAACATAGAAGTGAATGGATTCAAGAGCGAGTTTTGGGGCTGGTGGAATGTATTGACTGGGAAGTAGGATGATAGAAGAGTCTAGGATTATGCTTATTTATTTTATTAAATATATGATATGTAGTGGAGTTTTCTAAACTTGGGGAAACTGGAAGGCAGATTTCTTAGATGAAAGAAAAAAGCTCTTAGGATCACAAAGATGACCTAAAACTAAACAGCCAGCTGAATATTAAATACTTAGTTGTCAAAAAATTTAACTGCGCTTATTAGGGAATAAAAGAGAAGTGGGTAGATAATTTGGATGACCCATTTCTTATTTAAATATTCCTAAGTTTGCCTGCACATCTAAGGCATCTAAAACAAAAATACCAGAATTACTTTCAAAATCTAGATGCACTCATTAATTTATTTCTCATGAAGAGAAAAGCTATGATTAGAGGAAGGGCTGAGCAAGTGTCTTACCTCTTGCTGTAGTCATAATTATGAAAGAAATTTCTAGTGGTGAAAATAATACCATCAGGAAACCATAGAGCTTTGAGCCATTTTCTTCCTCATCTATCCCTTTTGTCACTGACTCTGCCACTGCAATTTTCAGTTTTAGCTTGTAATTCTGTATTCTCTACACAATAGACTGCAAGTTATGTCTTTTGCAGACACACAGTCCCAGAAGCTGCCAGCTGCTCACGCCAAATTGCTTCGACTATCCTTTCTGAAAACTTTTTTTTCTATTACAACCATACGTTTTGGTTCAGTGATCCAAAAATCAATCATTCGTTCAAGTTTAGTGTAGCATCTATTCTGAGCAAAGCAGTCTGCTAAGTTCTGAGTTGAAATGTACAAACGTTAACTTACTGTATCTCACAAAGATTGAAATCTTGCTGAATTGATAGCCCAGTACTTCATATAGTTTTGGGAAAACTAAACAAATATAAAATTATGAGCAACCACTCTATCTTGACTAACCTATGAAGGTTGTTTTCCAGTAATTATTCAATTCTGTTCAGATTTTAGGATAATTGTACTAAATTTACATAAATATTATTTTAAAATGACACCTTTTCAAGAATAAATAAAATGGGATAATATCTTAGGATGCTTTCATGGATTATATATACTTTATTGCTTCTCTGATATATTCTCTCGCCTGACGTTTGCTATTAATTTGAATCATACATAATTTATAATGCTACAATAGGCTTCTGGCTTAAGATAACAAATTTGCTACCAATGTTTACCTCTTCTTACTAACAAGTTTAGAAAATCTTGCAGATTTTATAAAAACATAGAATGCTAGAACAAATAAAACTAGAATCTTGAGGGAAATAAATTAAAACTGTATAGCCAAGTTCTAGTTCAAGTGTGAAGTAAAATGTTTGAAACAGAATACAAAGTCAGCAGGCTTAAGAAAGAATAATGGAAAAGATACCAAGAAACAGAATGAATGAATAAGATGTTGAAAATAATAAAGATATGGTGAGAAAGGGAAACACCTTTTCTTCCAAAAAAGAAAAAGAAAAAGAATGCCAGGGAAAACAAAGCTGCACAAGAAAAATATGGGAAAGATGTAAAAAGTTAAATATGGCATGATTTTGAGAAATAAATCAAAGATGTGTATTACTTCTCTCTAACTCAGTTGTGGCAAGCAGAGGCAGACTCAACGGTGGGTGCAACGGGCACGTGCCCTGGTCCCTGACTTCTGAAGGGCCCCGCAAAACTGTGTATTTTTATTTTCTCAGTCTCTCTCTCTCTTTTTTTAAGGGGCCCAATATTTTCTTCTGCGCCTGGGGCCTCAACTGACCTTAATCCGCCTCTGGTGGCAAGCTGCAGTTACTGTGGAATACTAACAGTTTAAACTCTTATTTTCACTCCAGTATTCACATATATGATCTTTTGACTCCTCACTTTGCAAGGTGACAGTATATATCTTTATTGCAAGGTTGATAATATTTACAGTCTATTTAATAATAATAAATTTAGCTGTCTTTTGAATATTGGTTAAATATAAAAGTATATAGTCCATAACAACATTTATCTCATTATAACTATGTAAATTTGGTTCACTGCAGTGCCACATTATATTATATTGTTATACTCTTTTACAGTTCTATATGCACTTCACAGGAGGAGAATATTTAATGGATTTTCTTATCTTACTTTTTAACCAATTTGAACAACAAAGAGAATATATACATCCACTCTGCCCAGTGCGGCTCAGTTGTTTAGGCATTCATCCTGCAAACAGAAGGGTCATGGGGTCAGGGCACATGCCTAGGTTGTGGGCTCAATCCCAGGTGGGGCATGTACAAAAGGCAACCAATCCATGTTCCTCTCCCACATCAGTGTTTCTCTCCCTCTCTTTCTCCCTCCTTCTCCTCTTTCTAAAATCAATAAACATGTCCTCAGATGAGGATAAAAAAAGAATATATACATAATAAATAAGTGGACAAATGTTTAGGTAGGTAGATAGATATGCAGACAAACAGAGACATGTGGGACCATAAAAGATTAAAAAATGTAACATTGCTGCTATCAGAGTCCCAGGAGAAGCGATAAATTATGAGGCTGGATAAGTTATGAAAGACACCATGCCTAAATACCTCCCAAATATGGCAAGGAACATAAACCTTCATATTCAAGAAGATGAGTGAACTTTAAATATGGTCAACCCACAGAAATCCATGCCAAGACATGATTATCATAATGATAGTTTAAAAACTAAAGGAAACACATCTTGAAAACAGCTAGATAAAAAGAAAACCTTACCAAAGAGGGCAAAAAAGGTGGCATAATATTTTTCAAGTGCAAAAAAAAAAAAAACAAACCTCTATCAACCTACAGTCCTAAATACAATGAAAATATCCCTCCAAAATAAAGGTGAATCCAAGATATCCCCAGATGAAGGAAACCTAATAGGTTTCACAGTAGGCAAAATTATGGGTAAATAAAAGTGATTTTCCTTCTCTTGAGTTCTTAAATTATCATAGATAGTTAAAGCAAAAATTCTCACACAGTTGTGGTTTTAAATATATGTAAAAAAAATAGTCTTAAAAATTACCAATGAGGGGATAAAGGAAGGAAAGGGGAGACAAGGTTTCTATATTTTACTCACTACTGAAGAGATTATATAAGGTACCAGTAGACTGCGATACATATCACAGAGATAGATATAATATAAATATGTAAGTATAATATAAACACAGGCATGCATATATTAATGTAAAAGAGCAACCATTAAAAAGTCATACAGAAATATACACTCATAAACAATATAGATAAATCTAAATAGTAATCTAGAAATGCAAATAAAAGATATCAAAATTTGAAGAAGACAGCTAAAGCAGTGACAAGAGGAAAATTTCTAGCACTGAATGTGTGTGTGCTTAAGTGTATTTGTATGTGTGAATGTGTGTGAAATCTCTTTAATCCACTTACCATATTTTCTCCTTTAAGCAGAGATTACAATTCCTTTCAGGAAAAAAAATTACAAGTCCAGAAAACAAGCCAGAGTTCCTTGTACTGATACTTTTCTACAAAGCACAAAAATGTGAGATGACAGGTCATTTTTCAGCCACTGTTGATAAACACGTTATTGCTTTTGTGTCTCTAGTATATTATTACAAAGTACATACAATTTGATTCAAAAGTTAGAAAACCTGAGAGTGTGGCCCCATAGTATTGAATGTCACTGTGCTCTACTATCAGGGTACTGGAAAGAGAGCAAAATTAGTGTCAACCTGCAACATCCTTGCCCAAGTACAGTACAAATCTGTGGAGGACTTTTCCTGTTTATTTTGAAGTCTTTACTCTCAATGCATAGTTCTGACAATTGAGTTGACATGTTTTTAAGATCCTGGAACAGTATTGGAAATAGAAATGATGAGGAAAGAATAACTATATTTCAAAAAACAGAATTCAGTTTTCAATATCTTTTTCTTCATAGAGTATATAATAAAATGGAAATAAACTCAAGAGTAAATGCAGTAAAATATTAGAATTAATTATATAAGACAAGTATTATGCAAATTGAAATCATTCTTATTTAGAGACTATAAATTTTCTTCCCTTAATTATAGGAGGTTCTACTACATAAAGAATGAGTAAAATAAACCACTGGTCCTAATGGAGTTCATTCAATCAATAACACTTGTTGAGACTATGCTTACTATTTTTAGAAGCCTTCTTAAGAATAATCAACCCTACAAATCATTCTTACACCTTTAGATCAGATTATTATGATGAACAAGTTCAAAAAGGATTAACAATGACCTTGTATGTGACATATATTCTGTAAAGAAATTAAGCATTAGTTATGAATTAATTTATATATGCATACTCTATAACTCTGATATGAAAGTGATTTACATATATCTAGAATCATTCAAAGTTGTATTCATCATTACATTAGAAAATTAAGACCAATGACTTTGAATTTGCAGTATAAAATATCTTGGTGTCTCTTAACTTTAGTATTCTTCATACACCTCACAACTGAAAGTCACTAAAATTAAAATATTTTAGGTAATTTATCATCTCATACTATTCTATAAGGGTGATTTTTTATTTAATAGACTTAGTCTAAATCTTTAGTCCATTTCTACTTAAACACAAATCTAACTGACTTTCTAAAATTTTCAACCCGTAATTTTGTGTCGAAATAGAAAAATATTCAAATTAAAATGTAGGGGGCCATGTGATGAGATAAATGCACACCATTAAAAAGAAAAAGAGTTTTACAGGGTTCAGAGGCTGGCATACTCTGCACTCACAGGGATATGACCATTACCTGGTCAGGGGTCTTTATTTGTTTCATTTACTGCTGTATTCTGAGATCCAAGATGGAACTATAAAACACATGCTTTAATCTCCATTTTATGGCTAAAATCTAAAAATCTAATAAAGCATTGACAAAGAAAAGATAGATAATTTTAAAATAAGGCCTCCATTCTACTTCTTTCGTCAAGACAAACCATATTAGATTTGCAATGGTTATCACTAAAATGAAAACAAAAAATATGATGTGGGACTTCTGGCCAAGACAGAGGCCTAGACAGACATGGTGCATCTCTCTCCACAACTAATAAGGAATACAACTACGTCAAAACTAGAGACAACCAGAAGTTCCAGAAAATCAAGCTGCGTGGAAATCCAACAAAGATATAAAAAAGAAATACTCATCCATACAGGTTGGAGGAGTGGAGCCGGGGCAGAGAAGACACGGTGTGGTGGTGGCAGCAGTGGTGGCAGTGGCAGGCTGCTGGAAAGCACAGTCACACATTTTAAAAAGTCATGAGGGACACCTGGGGAGCATTCCTAGCATCAGACCAGACCATGCAGCACACAGTCCCAGTGCTGGGGAAAATAAAGCCTTATTGCTTCTGACTGTGCAAACCAGTGAGGTTTGGGGTGGAGGCAGAAACTGCTGATCTCTCAACAGTCTGCTTGTTTAAAGGGTCCCCGCAGTCCTAGAACGTTCACAGACCCATCCACTCTGGGAAAGATCACCAGGGCAACAGCTAGAGAGGTGCCAGTCCCATATGGAAATGGGAGAAATGCCTGGAAAAGGGGCTAGTGCAGAGCAGGTGACATTGTTCCCTCTCAGACCCATCCCCCACATACAGCGTCACAACGTGATGAAATAGGGCACCCTCTACTGACAAGAAAACCTAAGGCTCTGCCCCTTAAAATGTAACAGGAATGAGAGCTCTACCTAAGACACAGAGGCAAACAAACACAGGAGCCTGTCAAGATGAGAAGACAGAGAAGTATGGCCCAAGAGGGGGAACGAATCAAGGTTCCAGTGGGAGAACTAAGCCACAAGGAGACAGTCAACCTAATAGACACAGAGTTCAAAACACTGGTGATAAAGATGCTCACAGGCTTGACAGATATGCTTAAGTATGGAAAATGCATAAGGGAAGAAGTGAAGGCTATGCTAAATGAAATGAAGAAAAATCCACACAAAATCAATGGTGAAGGGAAGGAAACTGGGGTTCAAATCAATGATTTGGAACATAAGGAGGAAACAACAGTCAACGAGTACAGAATGAGGAAATAAGAATTTTAAAAAATGAGGAGATGGTTAGGAACCTCTGGGACAACTTTGAACATGACAACACCCAAACCATAGGGGTGCCAGAAGGAGAAGAGGACAAGCAAGAAATTGAAAACTTATGTGAGAAAATAATGAAGAAAAACTCCTCATATTTGGTGAAGAAAATAGAGATTCCCAAACAAGCCAGACCCAAAAAGGACCACACCCAGACACATCATAATTAAAATGCCAATGGTTAAAGACAAAGAAAAAATCTTAAAAGTAGCAAGAGAAAAACAGAGAGTTACCTACAAAGGGGTGCCTATAAGACTATCAGCTGATTTCTCAAAAGGAACTTTGCTGGCAAGAAGGGACTGACAAGAAGTATTCAAGGTGATGAAAAGCAAGGACTTACAACCAAGATTACACTACCCAGCAAAGCTATCATTTAGAATGGAAAGACAGATAAAGTGCTTTCCAGACGAGGTAAGCTAAAAGAGCTCATCATCACCAAGCTATTATTATATAAAATTTCAAAGGGACTTACTTAAGAAAAAGGAGATCAAAATTATGAACATTAAAATAACAACAAACTCACAACTATCAACAACAGAATATAAAAAATAAAAACAAAATCTAACTAAGCAAATCTGAATAGGAACAGAGTCATAGGTATAGGGATCATTTGGAGGGTTATCAGCTGGGAGCGGGAAGGGGGACAAATGGGGAAATGATGCAGAGATTAAGAAGCATAATTGGTTGGTACAAAATAGAAAGGGGGAAGTTAAGAATAACATAGGAAAGGGTGAAGCCAAATCACTTATATGCATGACCCATGGACATGAACTAAGGGAGGTGGGATTGCTAGAGGGAAGAGGGGGTTACTGGGCAGAGGGGAGCAAAGGGAAAAAAAATTGAAATTACTGTAACAACATAATAAAATATACTTAAAAATATAGTATGTTACAATTTCATATGGATTATTTGTAATACTCTTTTATAATAGTAATAATTAGATAACCTCTTAAGTCAGAATATCTGATTTCTAATCCCACATCTAATAACTCACTGTGTGACTTTTCTGTGCCTCCTCTTCCTCATCTGTATTTTGCAGATAATAATAGTGCCTAGCTCATAGTGTGGTTAAGACAATTAAATGAGAAATAAAAATTGCTATTTGGGTGTTAGCTAGTAGTAGTAGTACCAGTAGCAGCAGTAGCAGTGTATCTTAACAAGGATACTGAGTTATTGAGTGTCTTTATTTATGGACACCTCTAATCAAGATAGAATATGCTAAGAAAGAATTTCACTATACAGATGAAATGCATATATAGCAGTAATTCATTGAATTTCTAATGTTTTTATAGTTACAAACATTAATAATTTGCCTCTAAACATTACTATACAGATATATAAAGACCATAAAACAATTTAAAGAGTCTCAGGATTAACTTGTTGAACTCATGCCTACTGCTAAAATCACATGTTACAGTCTCCTAACCACAGGTTATTTAATATGTATTTAGATACAATATAAATTAATGTCTAATATTGTTCATAATTATGCATCTTAATTTTAATGTTACAGTTAACTTTTGTGATATTTTTTGCTTACTGCCTCTAGTGTTTCTTCTCTAGATTATCGTTGTGGTAATACTATTAATTTCTCCTTGAGTCTACCTATGTTCAGTCATGTTGAATTATAAAAGGAACAAAAAATAAAATAAATGTAGTTCAATAAATTATAGTAATATGAACAAGTTTATTTAAAAATAAGTTAAATAACAGTTTGGTTACTCTTCATAAAGTAGTAAAGATGAGGGCATCAATTTCAACACATAATCTGAATTCAATATTTCAGCACTGTTTTAAAATATGATTTTAAATGTGCAATTTTTTACAAATGTAATGAGTTGAATTGTGTATTCCCCAAAGAAAGTATGTTTAAACCTTAATCTTCAGTACATCCAAATGTAAGTTTATTTAGAAATAGGATTTTTATGGGGTAATAAGGTTAAATGAGGTCATTATACTGGCTTAATCCAGTGTGACTGGCATCCTTGCAAAAAGAGAAGATTCGCACACAGAGACAGACAAATAGAGGGAAGATAATGCACAGACACACAGGGAAAATGTCATGTGAAGAATGTCATATGAAGATTAGAGTGATGTATCTACTATAAGCCAAGGAATGCCTGAGACTACAAGAACTGAGGCTCAGAACAAAGGCAGGGAAATTTCCTTCCTTAGAATCTCACTTCTATTCTGGCCTCCAGAACTGTGAACAAGAAATTGCTTATCATTTTAAGCCATCCAGCTTGTGGTACTTTGTTACAGTAAGGATGTTACATCCTTAGAGGAAAAAAATACTAAATCAGAAAGTGTGACACCACAGGCATGCCAGTATTTTTTTTCATCAGATTTTACTGTGTCTTGTATTTTATTTATGCTGAAAATTGGATTAAGGTTTTCCATAGAAAAAACTAATGTAAATTTCAGAGTTTAAAAAAAATTGGAATGTTTTATCTTGAACTGGTTTTCAGGAAGAAATAGGACTTCCCGTGTTCTTGTGCACTTTGATTTGACTATGCTATAGAAACACCAGCTAATGCTAACATTGGGTCAAAAATAACAATCCTTAGAATGAAAGAGATACAGACCACATCCTACATATATTTTGAACCACAGTGGATACAGCATTGTATAATATGTATTAGTTATAACCATTCATCATAAGCTGAGTACAAAATAACAACAAGAAGTCAACTAAAATTTCTACTATAAAGCATTCCACTATAATAGGAAACATATTTTGTATCATCCTTTTTTAATATTTGAGAAAGTAAATGTAAGTTATGGCTTCATTCCTCAAGCCATAACTCCTAGATTATTCTTATATACAATTCACAGAACCTACAGAACAATAATTGTAGAAATGACTAATATGTTTACTTCTTTTTCTCCTACTCAAAAATATTTTCCCTCTTTCTGTTCTTTAGCTTCAAACGAATAGATTTTTCTGTGATGCCATCCTAAGCACTAATTCAATTCACTTTTTAATTCTGCAGATATTTTAGTCTTTAGTGAAAATACTAAAGTTTTTAAAAGATTGTCTTTTATACAATGTTAGAGCAATTGTGGCCTGAAAACACAGATGTTGAGAGCTCCAAAGGAAAGAAGAAACTTGGTATGATCTGGGTGGGGATAAGAGAAAATGATAAAGAAAAATGGAATTGTAATCTTTTTTTCAACTTTTCTGTAAGTTTAAAATTATTTCAAAATAAAAAGTTATAAAACAAAAAGAAGGAGGAGGGGGGAAGGGAAAACCCATATAAGCATAAAGAATACCAATCACTAATCAAAGGTGGAAACTTGGAATCAAAGATCTATGCAAATTGGCCACAAAGGGAGGCCTCATTAAGGATGCAGTTAAGTGTGTAGATTGTGGAATCACACTACATTCATTGGCTGTATTCTTAGTATCTGTGTGATATTGAATATCAGTTTTCTCATCTTTTTAAAAAGAATAATACTACCTGTTTCATTAGTTGTTTATAGGGATAAAGTGAGATGACCTTTATAAAGTTCTTATGAGGCACAGTATTTGTGTGGCACATCTGATAACAGCCAACAATTAGTAAAGAGTGGCAGCCATGTTAAGGCAAACAAGAGCTGACCCATTAAATAGCAAAACTGACCCTTTGATTATTTTCTGCAATATTTTTTAAAAGCTAGCTGACTAAGATTTTCTTCCTATCTGTCTGTCAAGATAAAATATCTATCATTTTTATGTTTATTGATTATATTTTCATCCAGACCCAAAGTTTTAAGATATCAATACCTTCAAACCTCAAAAATTTCTATCTCCACCCGTGGTGTTCCTTATGAAATGCATATTCAATTTCCTGCTCAGTTTATCCACTTGGGTGTCTACAAACTTTTAAGTGGTTTCTCATCATCCTCACATCCTAGCTCTCATGCCCTTGTAGAACTACCTCCCGTTAAATGTGAACGGGACATGGGACTTGAATACGATAAAGATGATGGTATGTCACTCTTGTGATTGTCACATTACATTATTCCAACTTGCTAGCTGGCTTGCTCCAGAATTGCTCTCCTGGCTGAATTTAAAGAAGCATCCATGAATCCTATAACTATTAAGAGAGGAAGTCTGTACACAACCTGAGTAAGCTCAACCTGAGTAAGCTTGGTTGCAGATCCTTCCCCAATCAAGCCACCAAATGAGAACCCAGCTGGCTGATACCTTGTTTGCAGGCTTGTAGAAAACCCAGCTAAACTATGCCCAGAATCCAAACCCATAGAAACTGTGAGATAATAAATTTTTTGTTGTTTTAAATCACTAACCTTGTGGTAATTTGTTATGCAGTAGAGAAAACAAATGTAAGGATCTGGTAAGCATCTTCTCATAGATTAATCCTGTCTAAAATAATTTGCCCTCCTGCCATTCAAATCTACAGTTCTTTAAATTATCCCAAAATTAATGGCCCTACCATTCATCTAGCTGATGAGGTCATCCTGATGACCTTGTTCTTCACAGACTCAAACATCCTATCATTCTTACACATTATATCCAAAATAAGAATTCTTAGAGTCATTTGGTTCCATACATCATAAATTCTTACCCGGGCTACTGTAATAGCCTCTTTGCTTCAATTGTTATTGACCATCTAGAGCCTATTCCTTCGTAACAGCCAGAAATACCATTTATCAATGCCCTACTCTCAAATCTTCCAAATACCCTCGTAATACTTTGAACAAAATCCAAAGCATTTTATATGACTTGGGGGTCCAAATTATCTAGCCCATGAATAACTCTCATCTCATACAGTCTCCTCCTCTCATTCATTTTCCTCCAGCCACACATATCTTCTTGGCAGTTCTTGAGCACTCCAAGAAAATTCCCTACTATGGACCTTTAATTTGGTAATTTGTTGTTCATTCTGTCGGAAATGATTTTCCCTTAAATAATTTCACAACTTACCGTATTTTTAGCTCCATAAGAAGCACTTTTTTTCCCCCAAAAGTGAGGGGAAATGTCTGTGTATCTTATGGAGCAAATATTGTGTCACAGACCATGATGTGAATTACATGACCTGTCAGCGGTGGTGACAGCTGTTAGAAGAGGAAGCAGTGGGCCCACGCAAAACCCCTGGGGACGCTTAAATGTCCCACTTTACTGCTGAATCTCAGGGTGTCTGGTCAGTATGAAGACAGTGAAGAAAGTGGTTATCAGTGGTTATGAGCAACTGAGCTTCATAAATTCTGACACTAGCGGTGATGAGTTCTTGGGGTTCCCAGAAAACTAGAAGGGTACTCGAACCTTAAAGTCTCTCCTCATTTGTTAATGACAGTGATGATGTTCTTAATACCGCTGTTGACTGCTGTTCACTTTACATGGTTGAAATATCATTCTGTTACATTTTAATAAATATTTTAGTACACCATTTGGTTCAGATGCTTTTTTCTTGTTTTCCTCCTCTAAACCTAGGTGTGTTTTATGTTCAGGTGTGTCTTAAAGTGTGAAAAATATGGTATAGTTTTTAATTCAAACTTTTGTACACATGCTAGCTAGCTCCTCATACAGTTCTTTTGTAGGTGACCTATCAAAAGTAGGAAACTGCATGACTCCCACTTCACTTATCTTGCCTTATGTTTTATTTTCTATAGTACTTATTAAAACTATCCTTATTACCTTTTGTTTAGCCATTTATTTTCTCTTCTCAGTAGAAAACAAATTGCATAATGCTAAGTAACTTGTTGATCTTGTTTATTTCTATATTCCAGTACACTAATGCACAAAGTAAGAAGCCGATCAATTTGGTATAAAATTGCAGCTGAAACCATTTTGGAATCCTTCCAGAAAAGATATTCCACCTCAGTGCTTTTAGAAGTCTATATTATCTCAGAGAAAAGCACCAGAGTATATTTCAAACTCTTATTGAGTACTTAATGCTAACTAATCACGAGACTAAATTCTGTCTTCATCTTTTTGTATTCTGTTTTGATAAATAGTTTATATGAATTATCTTCATAAAGTAATGGATATATCAAAATGCAGCTCTTGATGTCTCTGTTAGCTATATCTCTGCAATCATTTTATACTCTCTATAGGGTATTTATTGCAATGAAATAAAAAATAGTGTAGCAGAAAAGTAAAATAATTCTCCAAGTATATTAACAGTGAGTGTTCAAGATAGGTCTGTAATGTTATCTGACAGGAGCCAGAGACTGTGTTCACAGAGATCTGCATGGGGTGACTCAATCCATCTTATTAGCACTGTTTGACAGTTACAGACAAGAAGAAATACCTAGGAACCGCAAACAAATTTTCTCACTAACAATTCATAGCAATTTTCAGAACATTGTATTTTACACATTTTCTTCATATATGTTCCATATGTTAAATAAAAGAAAGCTGCTTTTTATGATGTCCATAATTTACACAAGATGATATTTGATAATAGAGTTGTGCAATGTGTCAATAAATAACATCAAATAATTCTCTCCTCTGTCTCAGCCAGTGCTTTGCTGATGGAGCAATGGGTAGCTTTGATGATTGATAACAGAATCCACAACCTTTCGCCTCCAAGCCACCAGTTTGAACCCAAACTAGTTGAGCAACGATAGATATTTGTTTCCATAGACAGTTCATCAGAGGCTTGCATGAAATAAATTGGCAGTGTCTATTTGCTTGCTGGACCTGAAATGATAGTTACTTTGCAGTGAGAAATATATTATGCTGTGAGTGAAGGCCTAGATTATCATTATACTAATATTCTTCTTCAAAATCCTAAAGTAAACATTTGATATTGGGTGGTATTCAGTTGTCTGGCTGGCATTTTTATTCTCTAAGGCAATTCATAGTCAGTGTTTTCAATGTTTTCAACATGAAATAATTATTATTTTAGATTTTTCATAATTAAAACTGAAATGTAATATAGTAACAAACCAAATATGCATGTAATAATTAAGGTTTTGCCTTAGATTTATTTCCACTTCTCAGAAATAGAGATGTCAACTTTTGGAAAATTTAAATTGCTTTTATAATATTTTGTTAATTTAATAATTAATTAACTTAAATGTAAACTCCATAGAAGGATATTTTTTGAGGATACTTCACAATAAGAGAAATTTTATTTTCCTCTATTAGACTGGCATGTGAGCCAATGGGTTAGTTAATCAGGAGTCTTTTTAATTGGACCCTCCTTTATCCAAGAATGTCTCAAAATCTATGTAATGGAAGAAAAGTTATTACACGTAATTAAAATATATATAACTATTTGTAAGAGTCTCCTTTGTCTGACATATAGAGAGTCCCTATGCTCATTATAACAGTTACAGATGCCCTTAGAGCTCTTTAAAAATATTCCTATTGTCCTTCCTGGCACACAGTAGGGTAAGTATGATATTAAACCTCCCTGCCTCTATTGAAGTTAGTTGTTCACATGTGATTGCTTTTTCTAATTAAATGTGAGTGGAAAATGGCATGTGTCACCTTTTCTGCTGTTGCTGTGATCATGGAAGCATAAATCAATCTGGCTCATACCTCGCCTACCAACTTGCACTGAGCACGTACCATGAATCTTTTTTTTTTTTTTTAACCATTAAGCACTTGAGATTTAAGAGATATTTATCACTAGGAAATAATCTAGCCTATCCTGACTGACACGAAGCTATTCCACAGATATAACTATAATATCAAATTCTGTCTCTGAGGATATAAAAGAAGGAAGCTTGAGGAGAACTAAAACACATAGCATCAGAAAAGATTGACACAAAGCAAAAAAAAAGGGGGGGGTAGAATTAAAGGAAGATTTATGCACATGGAATTACATAAAGTATTAGGACAAGTAGAGACATCTTCACTGTCAAGTAACTGACAAAAGAAGAATAATAATAACTTTTCTTTTAAATATAGAAATTGATTCATCAGGGAGATTTTTAGAGAAATCAGAATTGTATGTAGTATATAGTATATGACACATGCCCCTTCAAAGCCTTTTCCCTACTTAGTCTTTGGTAAATCTTATTTGCATACTACTCCCTTGTGAGTGTACTTTCTTTGGGATGCTGAAAAAAAGAAATTTTAGAGTTACCACAGGAAGAAACCAGAAGCTACCAATGTGAGGCAATCAACAATCTTCTTTCCCAGAAGATAAACTAAAGGTTCATGTGGCTAGAAAAATCTATAATAGTCATGTATTGTGATTAATATATAGTTATTCATAAATACTGCAAATGCTAAATATTGATTCAACCAACAATCGTGAATATGTGAATGGAAACTATTAGAAGAGGGAAAGTGCGTGTGTTGAGAGAGGCGGCAAAGAGGAGAAATAAAATGTCATCCAAGGAATTCAACAGATACCTATAACTGACAATTAAGAAATATCAGTATGCATGTTATTTAGAAATATGGACTAAAGCACTGAAATAAGCCATTGAATGAGTTGAAAGTGATTCTCTCCGGGTAATAGAACTTGGGAATGAGGAGGAGTGAGAACTGTATAAAAGAATCAATCTTCCAAAAAGGTGTATTGTATTTATTATTTGACACAAATTAATGTATAAGTAAAATTAAAGAAACAAAAATATATTCACACATTCTCATTTTTAATCACTTAAATTTGTTTTGATATCTTTAATTTTTTTAAAAAAATGTTTGATATTTTTGTTATTATCAAATAAAATATGTGCTCATTTTATAAAACTAGAATACATAGGGAATTACCTTTCTAACTTGGCTACACTTCCCTAGCCAATGTCCAGAGTTGTCTCAGACAGGAAATAATGATCTCAGATGAAATAAGAAACTACTCAACTAAACATCAGTGTTTTACTGGAATAGTGAGACTATCTCCCATCTCAGTATTCACAGGCTATAAGAGAATTCCAGCTTAATAAATAATTTGGACTGAAATTTTCCCATTGACAGTTGAATGTGAGAAGGCAATCAATGCAGATTACCAGAGCACAAAACAATGTATACTATTCAGAAAATATTTGAAATAATCAAGAAAATTATTACTTGTGAAGTATTACACAATTATATTATTGTAAGAACCACGAGAATGTTCATCTATTTTGTTGAAGAATTTTTGAACAATCAATCAAGAGAATAATTAAAGAAGAAACAGACAACAATAGACATTTTCCTCTTATTTTTTCTCTTCCCTCTTCGCTTTCTTTTTCCTTCCCTCCTCCCTTCCTTTTCTGTAAAAAGTGAAGAAAAGGTAATTCTTAGTAAGCAAAAAGGTTTCTCCTCAGGAAATAGTTGTTTCAGGCTCAGGATTCAGCCCAGAATCAATCTTAGCTGAGGAGCAGGGGGAGAGAATCAGGACTTACCAGGCACTTTTTTGATGGTTGTGACCTCCAGGGCTTACTATTCTTGTTGATGTTGTTTTAGACTTGTAGTTTTCTAATGTTTCCCACTAAATCGATTATTGCCTTTCGAAGTAATTTCATGGCTTTTGGAGTACTATAGCTTTATCTTCCTAACCTTCATGGTGCTGTGAAAGATTGGTCTCATTTCTTGTTAATTCCGATTCTTCTTTGAGGTTATTCTTTCACTCTCCAAGGGAGTCATCAGGTATCGTTTTATTAGTCTTACACATCATGACACCTCTGGGGAATTTGTACTGACTAATTCATCTTTCCTGACAATTGCTAAATAAATGGTAGCCAGAGCACTTGTTTTAGCTCTGTGAACTTATTTTATGGCTTGCCACCTTTCACAGCAGTGAGCAGTCATAAAGACCAAATAAACCAGCATTTCTTTTTCCAATATTATATATAATGGCCAGTTTTAAATCATTTTAGTTGCAAAACTTTTTAAAGAATAGTTCAACCCTACAGTTTTATCTGATATATTCATTTCTTCCTGTATGTGGCAGCAAAGGGTAATGCAAGAAACAACTCAGAGTCTAGATTCTATATTTCCAGTAAAGAAGAATTATCTCCTAATTGTCAAATCTTTAAACACCATTCAGGTCACCCAAGACTACATTTTACCTTCCATTCATTAAACTGTATGTAGAGAGTAATGTTCAAAAGTCTCAGTTTTTAAAAAGATAGCTTACAATGAAATGCTCTGTTATACATACACTATTAACAGTAGAGCAACAGATGCCAGAATCATTAAAGGTTACAAGGTTTGGAACATGGTCTTAGAGAAAGTTAGTAGAGTAATAGACACCTTTGATTTTTCCCCCCAAAGCCAGCCTTCAGAGCCTAAAATATTTACTCTCTAGTCCTTACCAAAATTTTTTCTACTCCTTGGAATTAAATTTTGAAATGGGGAAGAAAGGGTCGATTTTTCCTTACAGAAGAATTCCAAAAATTAAATAGAGAAGAAATGTGAGAAATACAATAGAAAACCACCATTAGAACAGAACAGTAATAATTGCTGCAGACAAGATTCACAAATGAATGATAAAATTAGTGGACAAAACTTTAAGGGAAAACAGGATAACTGCATAGCTTCAACATATTCCTCCCAAATAGATATTAATTATAATCTTAATATGTACACAGAATTTTTAATTCTCCTCTGTTCAGAAAATTAAGCTCAATTATCTTACTGTTCAGTGTGGGCTGGATTAAATGACTCACTTGTAAAGAATAGAATATGCAAAGGGGAAAATAATGACTTTACAGTAGAGAAACTTGGGAGATACAATCTTAAACAAGTGATTGAGATTACACTCACCAGTGATAATGTGTGTTGGTATAATGTGCCTCTGGTAGGATGCAATGAGAAGAGCTTTTCATTTACATGGTATTCCTCCCAAAGACCCAAAATCTCAGTGGAATCATGAGAAAACATTAGTTATGCCAAAATTATGCAACATTTAACCATCAATCTTCAAAGGTCTTAAGGTCCTGAAAAATAAAAAATAGTGAGAAAATGGAATGAACCAGAGGAAACTAAGACACATGAGACCTAAATACATTGCAGTAATCTGGGTTGGATGCAGTAATGAAAAAAGGCACTAGTAGAAAAATACATATCTAATAAATGTTTTGCAGAATGTCTAGAGAATACTTAAAATTCTATAAGTCAAGCAATACCATTGAAATAAAAAACCTTAAATTGGCTGAGACATGCTGATTTTCCCTAGTGAACGCAGAACTAGAGTGGTCACTGAGGCCTAAGCTTTTCACTGTCCTTCTCCATTCTCAAAGTCCTATCCCATTATCAAGGCCAAATTACATAAAATACATAGGAACAGCAGTTTTTAAAAGTTTAAATAAAAGTGTCTTAAAGTTTTAATAAAGTTTGTTATTTAAATAAAGAATTCCAATGTTTGTCTACTCTTCTCTCAGAAACCACAATCACCCTCAAAAGATGCTAGAACAGAAGAGAGATGTGGAACTCATTGTCAACAAAATAACAGAATAAAGGACCACCAAGAGAAGCCCAGGTCAAAGAGAATGCAGGAAAATGTGGAGAACAGATGCCCCCAGCTGTACATCCTTAACACTGTTTGTAGAATACATTCTCCAAATAAGTGTCTCATTCTGAGACAAAAAATACAAAAAAAAAAATTTCTTTAATAAGGCAGAAGGCTAAGTGGGCAGGTGGTGAGAGAATTCCTATATCTCATTTGGTAGAAGAATGAATGGGGGTGGGTGGGCATAGATAAGTCAGGTTTGAACATTGCTTTTTTTCCCTGGTATTGATTACTCAAGTATTCAGTTGTGATAGTTCATTGATCTGTACATTTATTTTTGATGTGTTTTCCAGATCTTACATGTCAATAAAAATAATTGATAAAGGGAAGCCAAATTCTATTTATTGACTTCTATAATCTCAGGAGAAAGAATGCACCTTCAGTTCTAGTTACAGCTATGTAACAAATTATTCCAAACAACTATTTATTATCTTCAGAGACTCTGTGGGTCGAGAACTCAGGCAGAGCATGGCAGGAACGGATGTTCTCTGCTCCAGTGTCTTCAGTGAGGGCTCCAAATACAGGGGCAGGAATAATCTTGACATGTTCCCTCACACATCTGGAAGTTGAGGCTGGTTCACAACCAGTTGGAAGATATTATAATGGATACAACTCCATTTACAACAGCAACAAAAGAGACCAAAAAGGAACAAGGAATGTATAAGATACCTGTGAAGAAAACTTTTAAGTTCTACTGTATATAAAAATCAACAGAAAATACTATATTTTTGAGTTTTTAAAAAAGTGAATACGATGATGTTAGCTCTCCCTATGTTAACTTACAATCTTAATGTAATGTGAACTAACATTTTAAGAGATTCTTTTTCTTAATAAGGTAAGCTGATTCTAAGGCAAATTAAACCAGTTGTTTCACAAGCTTTTATTGGATTCAAATCACCTTTGTCCCCTCCACAGCTGGTCCCAAGCCACCATCACCTCTCATTGGGCTGCAGAAATAGCCTAATGGGACTGCCTGTGCCATTCCTGCCATCTTCTCCCTCATTCCCCTCCCACCTGTTAAACTATTCTCTAAAGCAGCGTTCCTTTGGCAGCACCAATCAGGTCCCATCCCATCACCCACCTGCTCCAATGGCTTTCCTACACACTTAGAATCTAATACAAAGTTCTTAATGTGGTTGAAAAGGCATTCTAGGGCCTGGATTTTTCTCTAACCACTTTTCCTACCACTATTCATTCGCTTTCTCCTTTTTCTCCTTTTTCACTTTTCTCTAGTCACATTCCTCATGTATGCTTTTCAATCCCCAGCCTGCCAGCCTTTGCCTTCATTGTCCCATCTGCCAGCAACACTTACCCTGAGAGCCATATTCACTCCACTCTCAACTCAAACGTCACCTCCTCAGAGAAAGTGTCACTCAAAATTCTATATAAAATACAGGTATTTATACTGCTCCATTTTCTTCATATCATAGATTGAGTTGTTTTGGGGTTGTCTGTCTTCACTATCAGGTGCATTTCCATGAAGATAGAGAAACTCTTTTTCCTGAACACTGAAAATAATAATTATCTGACAGACAGTAAGTACTCGATAAATATTGAAATGAATGAATAAACAGAGTCAAAATAATTCTGAAAGTTAGTATGTCATAAAAACAACAATGCAACCCTTTGCTAGCATAACAAATAAAGAACTCAATCAATAGAATATACAGAAGAACCAGAAATTGATCCAAGTACGAATGCAATTTAGTATAAAAGAGGAAAAAAACTTTTCAAAATAGAGTAAAAATTGGTTCATAACTATTGGTATCTTAACACCTGAACAACAATATGGAAAAAGAAAAGAATATTAAGTAACATCCTACATCTTAAAACAACATAAACTCCAGGTGAATTAAGTATTTAAATATAAAAAAAAAAAGAAACTCAGAAGTACTAGAAAACCCATGGTAAGATTTTTCATTACTTCAGACATGGGATGTGTTTTAGAAAAATGGCACAAAGCCCAGAAACCATTTTATTAATGTTGAAAATTCTGACCACAAAAGTTTTTTTAATGTCTTTATTTTTTAAATCACTTTTTTAAAAAGGAGGGGCAAACGTCTGTAACTCATATCACAGACAAACTGCAAATTTTCTCAGTATGTGATGAGTTCCTAAAAATAAATAAGAAAACAACCGTTGGGGAGTGGAGGGATGGAGCAAAGAAAGAAAAAGATAAAGAAAGAGAACTCATGGACATGGACAGCAGTGTGGTGACTACGGTGGGGAGGGTGGTGGGTGGAGGTGGAAGAGGGTATAAGGGGGATAAATGGTGATGGAAAAAATACAATAAAAAATAAACTATTTAAAAAAAAAAACAACCAACAATCTAGTAGAAAAATGAGCAAGGCATATTAACAGCTATAATATTGAATTATATAATTCTTAAATATACGAACATATACTCAACTGCACTAAGAGAATGCAATTCAACTAACAATGATATATTTGCCTATTTCTTGGCAAGCATTTAGAAAAATGATACCACACTGTGTTAGAGGGCATCAGGGGCTCTCATACGCTGCTAATGAAAATATAAGCTGGAACAACTTCCAAGAATGAATTAGTTATTTATTACTATATAACAAATTAGCCCCAAACTTAGAAGCTTAAAACAACAATAACCATTTATTTTTGCTGACCCTTTCTCTGGGTCAGAAACTTAGAGGCAGCTCATGCTGGGCATTCCCGCCTCAGGGTCCCTTATGAGGATGGAACCAGGATGTCAGGCGGGGCTGCAGTCATTTTAAGGCTTGAGTAGGGCTGAATGATACACTCTCAAAAGTGTTTCGCACAACTTGCAGGCAATTTGGTGCTGGTTATTGGTGGGAATCATCAATTCCTCCACATATAAGCCTCTCCCAGGGCTGCCTGGTTATCCTCATGAGACACATAGCAGCTGGATTCCACTGGAGCCACAAATCCAAAAGAAAGCGAGATAAAAGCTGTGATGTCCTCTATGACCTGACTCTGTAGTCACATGTTCTCTCAATATCTTATTGGTCACATAAGTCAGCACTACTCCATCTGGAAGAGGGTGACACAGGAGCATATATTTCAGGAGAAAGGGAGAATTGGGGGTCAACTTGGAAGCTGCTTACCAGGAGGAACAATTTGGGAAATGTTTTTCAAAATGAAAATTCTGCATAATTTCTAAAACCCAAATTTCACTGCTAGTTACCCTTCAGACAGCCACTCAGATATTCATTTCAGCGTTGTTAGCAATCACAGAAAATTGAAACGATCTAAATGTCTTTCATTGGGGTCTGACTAAATAAATTATAATGCATCCATACAATGTGATGTATGTGTTTTAAAGGAATAGAATACCTTTGATAGAATCCACAAGAAATAGAAATAGTATTGCCTTTTAAGAAAGGAAGTAGTGATCAAGATGACAAGGGGAGTGGGAAACATTTTTCAGTGAGTACTCTCGTGTACATTTTATATTTTCTAACGATGTGCAAGAATGACCTACTTTGAGAAAGGGGAAAAAATACATAACTACTGTAATCTTTATAAAACTACCTATTTCCCAGGCAAATGTGAGTTGGGTTTCACTGAGCCTTTATCACTTTTTGTTTTTTTGTGATATAAATAGTATTCAATTTGCTATCATTATCATCTTCATTATTTGGGCTTTCAACTCAATTCTTCACTGAGATTACAAGCTTGCTGAGTGTACTAACTACCTGGCACACTTTGTATCCTTCTCATGTTCCTAAGCAGAATATCAAGCATGAAGGAAGTGCTCAGTGCATATTTATTTAAATCGAGGTTTCCTAATCTCAGCACAATTTAGTTTGGACCAGATAAGTTTCTGTTATAAGAAGCTGTTTTGTGCTATGTATGATGCTTAGCAGCATCCCTGGCTTCTTCCTACGTGATGCCACTAGCACACTCATAAGTTGTGACAAACAAAATCTCTCTAGACATTGTCAAATGTCCCTGAAGGGGAAGAATCATCCCCAGTTGAGAACCATTCTTTTAAGGTAATGACATATCCAATCTTGAGAATTAGGTATAGAATTTAAAAACAGATTTTTAAGCAATATTTAGCATACAGTTTTTACTGCAATATAATAATTTGGGATATTTCACTGCTATAAGTGAAGTAAAAGTTGGAATATAATATTTTATATACTATAAACTAAACAAAGACTAAAATTTAATATTTTGTCATTATTTATCGATTATTCTTAACAGTGCCTTATTTTATATTCAGAATTGACCTTGCATAGGAGGATAAAGAATTTAGAATCCCTCATTTAGTGAAACAGTGTATTTGCAATAAGATGAATGATGACCTATATGTGAGATACAGCATGTTCTTCTCTTTCTTCTAGATTACTATAATGATAGTAAAAATTGATTATGAATACACCTAGGGTATGATTTGGAGTGAATACTCATTCTTTGATGCAGATCACTTCATCAGATAAGGATTAAACTATATAACAATTACATTAGCCAAATTGTTAGTTCTGGATGATCTCATTTAACTGACAACCAGTAGTTTACAAACTAGAAATTACCATCTATGAAATTGGATAGACTTTAATAGCGAGAATGATAGACAGAGTAACACTAAAGATATATAAGATAGATCATTGTCATCTCACAAATGGCATTACTGGAGAGGAAAGACACATGGGGAAGGAATTAACAGATCTTTCCCTATCTCTAATATTGTTATTTGGTCATTAAAAGTCTTTATGGTATTAAAAGCATTTCTCATTTCTCCTTGAATACTTGCTAAATAGATTATCATTTCTCTGACTTCTTTAGAAGTTCAAAGTGCTACTGTGTTTTATTAATGTCCATAATTTTGCAAGGCCAAGTGTATTTTATTGAGAGTCTGAGGATTTTGGTTATGGGTCCAGGAGGAAGGAACATGGCCAGCTCCCCATCTGGTCTGTGTATTTTATTATTTTAATTAAGCAAAATAAAAAATGCTACATGTCAGAGAATATCAGGTCTCATACAGATTTTTTAAACAAATACAAATTTTCTCCAAATATGTAGTCTTATGACAAATATGTGGGTTTTTAAAATGAATTTGACTTCCTCAAAAATATCACATAGCAGAAAAATTGCTACCCAGTATTCTAATTGGTACAGACCCTTAGTACACCCTGGCTGGTTTGGCTCAGTGGATTGAGCGTCGGCCTGCGAGCTAAGTGTCGCTGGTTCGATCTTCCAGTCAGGGTACATCAGAGAAGGAAAACTCTGACTCCAAAAAACCTCCGCTGCCTTGCGGCATACCTCTTCAGGGGAAAGGCTAAGGGAGTAAACCCCGACAGAAAATCCGGAGCCGGAGTCCCTAAGGCGGTTTGACGTTGTAGTCAACACTGGCAACTCCTGCGGCGCACCTGAACCCAAGCTGTATCGACTCCGTCTTTCCCTTGGACCCTTCAGCTGCGAAGAGAGGGGGGGTCTGCTGCATGGGCAACAGCAGACCCTCCATATTACCCTGCCCAGGCTCTGTAGCTCCAGCTTCACTGGAGAGGACACTCCAGCGTCATCGCAAGATGTCCATTCAACACGGGAGGAGACAGATACCGTGTCACTCCCGAGTCGGACTGCACAGCCATTCTCGGCGGTGCAGATAGACTCTTAAGAAGCTACACCATCGTCTCTCGAGGCTCTGTAGCTTCAGCTTCACTGGAGAGGACACTCCAGTGTCATCGCAAGATGTCGATTCAACACGGGAGGAGACAGATACCGTGTCACTCCCGAGTCGGACTGCACAACCATTCTCGGCGGTGCAGATAGACTCTTAAGAAGCTACACCATCGTCTCTCGAGACGGACGGCTGCCGACGACGACGACGACGACGACAGACCCTTAGTGAATTTGCCAAGAAATACAAAAAATATTAAAGATAAAAAGTATCTTCCTACATTCATTCAGGTAGACAAATGGGACAACCCTATGGGAGTATGCACCCCCTCCCTACAAGGGGGGCTTGCCAGGGGCCAAGCCTTGCGGGCACCTCAGCCCGCCTAGAACAGACAAATGTGAGGGTGTTTGCCAAGGTTATAGATTTCTTCTCTGACACTCCACTCCCCTTTCCCCTACCCACATAGATGGAGGCCTTGCCAATATGTTTATTCTAGGCACCCTGAATTCTTTCTGGCAATATTTATGTAGTTCATGGGTAGGCATCTCATCTAAGCTTGTAATATAAGATTCTTTCCTGAGAATTTGGTTTCAGTCTTAGATACAGCAGTTAGATTCTTTTAAAAAATTAATTAAAGAGAGATCTATAGTGGGTGTTGGATTGATAGTTCTAGGACATATTTTAAGTGATTTCACCTAGTTCGAGGTACTAAATACCACCTACAGTTGATGACAACTGTATCAGTTGTCTGTTGCTGCATAATAAATTACCACAAACTCAGTAGCTTAGCATTTCTCTGTGTCAGCAGCTCAGGCATAGCTTTGCTGGGTCTACTGCTTAGAGTCTCACAAGGCTGCAGCCAACATGTTTCTCAAGCTGGCTGTGTTCTGAGTTATGTTCTTGAGCTTAACTCAACTTGGAAAGTAACTGCTTCTAAAACTCCTCCAGGTTTTTAGCAGAATCCATTTCCTTGCAGCTGTATGACTTAGGGCTCACCTTCTTACTGGCCATTGGGTGGACAAATCTTTTAGAACCTAGAGGCCATCTTCAGTTGCCTGCTCTGTGGCCCTTATGCCTGGGAAGTTCACAGCATGACTTTGCTTATTCGAGGCCAGCAAGAGAATCTCTCCTCAGGCTGCTTCAATAGTCATATATAATTAAACATAATCATGGGAGTGACATTCCATAACCTCTGTCACATCCTGTTTGTCAGGAGGAAGTCACAAGTTCTGCCTACACTACAGAGTTAAGGGATTTTACAAGAGCATGACTGATCAGGGGGCCACTCTAGGGTATGTCTGCCATAATAACCCAATGAATATAGCTAGCTTTGCTCTCTCTGCTAGGCTTCAGATTACCCTATATTTCCACATGATATTGAACAGGTATGCCAAAAGTGAACATGTGAAAACAAAGTTTTATCCTTGTTCATTAACCCCCAGCCAAATCTACTTCCCTGAATTTTTAGTGGATGATACAATTTACACTTTTCTCACAGTAAAATCCTTGGAATCATCTATAATTTAGATCAGTGAGTGTAATTAACTCAACTTTCAAATCCCAAATCTAATTATATATACTGTTCACCACCCTAGTCACGAAAAGCCTTCTTACAGGTGTCCCAACTCTGGCTCCCTACGATACATTTTGACACAGCAAACAGAATTATATTTAAAATAATAATGAGAGAGAGCAAGACAGATTAAAAAGGAAAGATGAGGGGGAAGACAGAGAAAAGCAGAAGGAGAGGAGGAAAGTGGAGGAAAGAAGAGAAACTTCAGAAGAATCAGGTGTATGTGAGAGAAAAAGTGAGAGAGGGAGGAGAATGGAAGGATTGGGGGGAAATGGAGGAGGATGGAAATCTAAAGAAAGGAATGAGTTAAGAGATAACAGAAGGACACAATGGAGTCATCTTTTTTCTCTCTTTCTCACCTTCCATATGCGATCCATCAGAGCCAATCCTATTGATTCATATATATTTGAAATTGGTCCATTTATCAATACAAGCCATTACCTCTTGCCTAGACTACTTTTCACAACACTTCCTAACTGGACAACTTATTATGTAATAAGTCTTATTATCATTCCATAGTGTGTAAAATTGGTTCCTGATTTCCTTCATCTTTATAGAGCATCTTTCATGAGTCTTATAAAGAAGTTCAAATGCTTGTAAGAGTTCAGTGCAGTAAAAATTTTTGTGGGAGGCAAAGTATTGATACTGGTGGGGAGGGAGTAGAGAATAAATGAGCCACACAAATGGGAATAATTAGTAATAATGAAAGACTAAATAATAATGATGGGCGGAGCTGGCTGGTTAGTTTTCCACCTCTCAGGCTTTAGCACCATTTAACTGGATAAAAATATATATGCTTCAAATGATAGTAAAATATTTTTTCATCTTTGATATTCATTCAACAAATATTTATTGTTCACCAATGATATTTCTTGGATATGTGGTATGGACTAAAATTACTTTTTAAACTTTCTGATAAACATGAATTTTAGGACCCTTGCCTTTTGCAATTACACCTTCCAACTTCAACCTGCAAAAAACTTTTAAAAGGTGAATAAAGCTGTAACGAAACTGTAACAAAAGAACATCCACATAACTTAAAAATATGTAAAGAAAACTTGAATTCAAACATTTTAATTTGGAAAACAGGCAGAAAAGGATTCTCGTAAGTCTATATTTTTGCAGGCTATATTTTTGCTTTAGAAGAATACATGATCTGCCCATTTGCCATACCTGAGAGATGTCTAGGCTACTTATATCTTATTAACAATATCATAGGTCTACAAACACCATGGTGATCAAAAATTTTCCTAAGGTAATTTGTCAGAATGAAATTAACTTTTACTACTATATGTAAAAATATTAATTAGAGTAACAGTTGAAAGTACTGTGTTGTAACTTCTCATCTAGGTTCTATGTGAAGTCCCAATATAGAAAACAGATCATTGGAACTTTAGAATGATCGTGCCAAGAGGGAAAAAAAAAGTCATCTTCACTGTAAAAGTTATAGAATTAAGTATGAAGACAAATATTATAAACTTTATCATCTGTTGGCACCTGGGTCTTAATATTTAACCAGAAATCCTTCAGTATTTTTTGTTGTGACTCAATACTAATTTAAGCCACCTACTTTCTGATACTGTGGACTACAATGCTGATGTTCAATAATATATATAACAATGTTCAAAATTACTTGCAGATAACCAGCATAGTATCAGCATAAAAAGTTTGCAATTAACACTCCAGGGTCTATTTTCTGGCATACAAAAAAGATGTGTTAAGTATATTTCTGCTCTTTTCATCTTGGATTCTTTCCTTCAGAATGAGTAGAATTTGGTACCACTCTTATGAGTAAACCACTTAGGCGGTTACCCAGAGAACACAGACACCCATAAAAATATAAAATAAAAATAGGTGCAACATATTTTCTTTAAAAACAAAAAAAAAGCTGTATCTAGAAGTATGAAATTGACACTATGTGTTTTATAAGGTATAAAAATGATGTCTACCTTTTTAAAAATATGATAAAGACAATACTTGAAACAAACTGTGAAGACCTGGAGTAAGAGAAAAATTTACAAAACCAACAGGGGACATGAGCATCGAGACAATGCAACTTATCATATTTGGAAATCACAAGAAATGAACTCAGATTTTACTTTTAATACATGATGTCCTTACATACACAGGGTAAATTTTATGGCAATTTCTTAGTGAAAAGCTATTTGTAAACTCATTGTCTGCTGCATGTAATTATGTTCCCCATTGATTGCATAGTACAATTTACGCAGTTCTCATCCATTGTGAACTCAGTGATTCTAAACATAAACATAAAATCTCCTTAGAGTCTTAATAAAATGATTCTTCCAGACATATCTGAAACAATGACCACTATGTAATTATTGTAGCCATGTTCTACTGCCAGGAGTAGGAAAATAAAGTATGTAGAAACTTCTCACAGATTATTGTTTTTAACAAGGCTTATTTTTGTTCGGATGTTTGACTACTTACTATCTATGCATGCCTGCTCTCTTGTGAAACTAAAACTTTATAGGAATATCAAGGTTAGAAGTGAGGCTCTGTAACTTTCCTCTTGTCATCAGGTACTGGATTCAAGCATCAGCTTATCTTTCGTTTACTTGGCTGGAGCCAAAGCCTGTTCAAATGTTCCTTGTGTTGTTTACTTTTATATTTGTGACTCAGAGTATTGCTTCCAAGTAGTCTATGAGCTTTCCGAAGTATTTCAATGAAAATAGATTGGCAAATGTCATAGGAATGATTATATTAAGAAAAAAGTTAAAGTAAATCTACAAGAAAGTGGGGATGGCACACACATCCACGTAGATCATTAACTCTTAATAATAAGGATAATAATTAAAGTAAGGCACTGATGATATAATGTGTACTTACTATTAGCAGGGAATAATGGTTAAGCCGTAAAAACATAAAACTGAGATTGGAAGGTGATGAGCATGTCCCAAGCTGAAAGCCAAGTTGGAATTAAACCACAGTGGCAGGAATAACAAGACAGAAAAAGCAGCAGAGCAAAGACTGTAGGGCCTTGGCAGAGTGTTTGCACTTCAGTTCCATTTAAAGGCATCAGTATCTGGATAAATAACCATCCTAGCAAACACTCAAGCCCATATGCCCAGGGTCAGATACTGAGGGGCTAAAAGCTACAATGAATGTGACCAGATGAACAAAAGGGCACACTTATGTGGGATTAATCAGCCAGTTCTACAAGACACAATTCTCATTATTTTTTTCTAGTATCTGACAGTATTTTCTAACTCCTTCACTAGAATAAAGTCCAAATGGCATGGTGCTACCATCATCTTATATCAGTTCTAAAAGTCACTGTCATCCTGGTCATGTAGCTCAGTTGGTTAGAGCATTGTTCCATACGCCAAAGTTGTGTTTTCTATCTCCGGTGAAGGGCACATACAAGAAGAAACCACTGAATACAGAAAATAAGTGGAATGACAAATCAATATGTCCTTCTGTCTCTAAAACCAATAAACTGAAACAAAAAGTTTTTAAAAAAAAGAAAATAAAAATAAATCCACTGTCAACTCTTGGTTTAGTTGGTTTATAGGCTTTACTATCAATAGTCTGTTTCAAAAATATGGCTATCATATGCCCGTTCCTTTCTCTTCTTAGTCTCTGTCCAGTAAGATCCTAAAATTAAATCAGAAAACTAATAGTAAATATGAAAGAGTATTTAAGAAATAGATAAGGATTTTGTATTAAATTTAAAAGTTTCATCCAAATTATTTATGATCAGATCAGGCCTGGTGTACAAGAGAAAATGCATCTATTCAAACACAGTGTCAAAGTGTCAACTCCTATTTATTATTCACACCCATTATTTTAATTTACTTTTCATGAAAGTAATTTCTTTCAAATTTACATCAATAGTATGCAATGTTAACATTTATTTCAAACCCAACATGTTCCTCTATTTGATTGAGCGGCAGTGCAGAGATAATGCAAGTGTTACCAAACGAAGTGGGAAGGGCCAACTGCCACCAAACACAGGCATAACGCAAAGATCGATGGGGAAGGAAAACGGTCTTTTAACAAAAGGCTGTCCAGTTTTGGGAAGCTGGGGACTACCTGGCTCAAAGCCAACCTCTTCCGCAAAACACAGAAAGAACCCAGCCACCCCCAGAGCAAGAGTTCAACACCCCGCTCCGTTCTTCTGTCCTTCTGGGGCGGAAGGCTCTTAACCCAAGGAGAACGGGTCTCTCCGGCTTTGCTTCAGTTCTCTTTCCCTGGAGTGCGCATTTGTGGGGCAAGTGTTGCTATTGCCTCACCGCAGCTTCTTTCCTCTCCTGGGGTCCCAGTTGCTACCAGACCACTCCACCAGTCCTGCAGGGTGGGGGGGGCGGGGAGGGAGGCAGGGAGGGAGCTCGGTTCTTGGGGCCCTTGGGACCTGAGGCTCCTTGCGACCCTAGGGCCACCAAGCATGCTAGTCCCCACATCCATGCACTAATCTTAGAGCAAGAGAAGGGGTGGGGTGCAGTTCAGGACCTGTGTAGCAGGGAGCCCCAGCGTCCCACGGCCACCACCAGCAGGATACGGCCCAGCATGGGACTCAACCTTGGCGTTAGCTAGCTCCTGACTGGATGAGCAAGGGGCAGCAGAAGGGGCAAGTCTCCCACACCCTCCTTTTAAAAGTCAGGGCCCAAAATTGCAGGTGCGGCGGAAGTGTGCAAATTCCCAGCCAGTCCAGGTTAGGATCTCTGCTCCTCCTCTTGACGCCATGATAACCTCCACGGTACATGTGTGTTGTGACCTTTTCAGTCCATGCATACTCTCTTCAGGCTTCCTCCAGCTGTGCCATGAGCCCCACTAGTTTGTTTACCCTTACCACAGGGTATTGCAATCTATCAAGGGACAGCAATTCTGTTGCCTCTGGCACTTCCTGACCCATCCCAGGAGTCCCTGCCCTCTGCCCAGCGATCTGGCTAGATCCCGGCTGTAACACAATGAATAATAAAGATACATAGGCACAAGAAGAGACTTTAAAGTTCATGCAGGTACTGATGATCAGAAATGTCAATAGGTTCAAAGTCCAGGAAAAGTTTGGGCAACAGGGATGAAATAAGGCAGAGAAGGGCAATACAGGCTAGACAAAGGCACACCTTCTGTATAATAGGAACTTAAGAGCTCAGCTCTGAATATTAATGGGAATTATGGGGTATCATCATCAAATAGGACCTCAAACTAATGAACTAAGTTTATGACCTATTGTTGCAGGGAAATAAGTACGAAGTATTAAATGTCTGTAATTAATGAAAAGCTAAGACAAATAGGAACTTCCAGGATAAAAGATGACGTAATGTGACAGGAAAGAAAAGTTCATCTAATACTTTTCCTTTTGTTAAGTATGATTTTCTTAGTTTTTATTGAAGTATAATCTACATAATAAAATGAAAATCCTAAGTATTCAGTTCAATGAGTTTGGGAGGTTATATGAATCCATTTACCTATTGCCAAAAACGATAACCTTTATATAATCCCAGAAAGTTTTATGCCCCTTTTCCTGTCCATTTCTACTTCTATATGAGGCAACCACTTTCTGATTTCTATAACCATATGTTACAATAATTTTGCCTTTCCTGGAAATTCATATAATAATCATATTATAATTGTATACAATTTTTTGCATCTAAATTCTTTTGTACAAAATGATCTTTGAGATTCATCCATGTTGCTTCTTTTATCAGTAGTTTGGTGCTGTTTATTGCTGACTAGTATTCCATATAGCTCAGTGGATTGAGCGTCGGCCTGCGAGCTAAGTGTCGCTGGTTCGATCTTCCAGTCAGGGTACATCAGAGAAGGAAAACTCTGACTCCAAAAAACCTCCGCTGCCTTGCGGCATACCTCTTCAGGGGAAAGGCTAAGGGAGTAAACCCCAACAGAAAATCCGGAGCCGGAGTCCCTAAGGCGGTTCGACGTTGTAGTCAACACCGGCAACTCCTGCGGCGCCCCTGAACCCAAGCTGTATTGACTCCGTCTTTCCCTTGGATCCTTCAGCTGCGAAGAGAGGGGGGGTCTGCTGCATGGGCAACAGCTGGCCCTCCATATCACCCTGCCCAGGCTCTGTAGCTTCAGCGTCATCGCAAGATGTCGATGCAACACGGGAGGAGACAGATACCATGTCACTCCCGAGTCGGACTGCACAGCCATTCTTGGCCGTGCAGATAGACTCTTAAGAAGCTACACCATCGTCTCTCGAGACGGACGGCTGCCGACGACGACGACGAGTATTCCATATGAATTATTCATCATTTGGTTTACCTTGTTGATGGATTTTTTTTCAGGCTTGCCTGTCTTTCTGTGCCTCAGTAGAATTATTTCCATCCTGTCTCCCTGCCCCCAGCCCTCACAGAGCTGCTGCAGGACACTTGATGAAAGCGTGGAATCCTCAAAGGGATTGCCCTCAGGAATCCTGCCTCTCAGATGCTACTTTTGAGCATGAAAGGCCTTAGGAACAGAGTTAGAGGGTGGGTGCAGAAGGTTCATTCTATTACTAGAGCTTCAGGAGCTTGTCATCTATCATTCCAGCCCACACACAGCCCTTGAACATTTGGCTGGTCTCCATTACACATTTGTGGTGCATTCATGTTGTTACAGAACCCCTGGGCTGCTCCAATTGAAAACAAACCCACGGGCTCTTTAGTTAGGGGCCCGATTGCCCGCTGCCAAAATTATAACTCTCAATACCAGAGTTTAGTGAAAAGAAGAAGAATAGTTTATTTAACAGTTATATAGATTTAGTTATTTGCGGATTTCTGTTGTTAAGTCTTATGTTCTTTAAAACACCCATAAACACATATCCTTGCCTCCCCCCTACCAAACCAGGCTAGTTTTAGAAAAGTCAGAGAAACCGTTTCCCTACTTTCCAAACACAGTTGAGCTTTACCAGTAGCTGCCAATCACTCAATCTGACTGGGGAGGTCCTTTCTGTGCTGTGGTGCCCTCCAGCTCCCAATGCAGAACCGCCTGGATTCTCAGCCTCCTTGCAAACTGCCTTCTTCCTGCAAACCACATGGATCTTCTCTCCTCAAAACCACATGGCGAGAGCCCCTTAAAGCAGCCTGGAGACCCCTTCTCCAAGCCACATGGAGAACTTAACTTCTTTATTCCACATGGAGAAGGCCCCTTCGCCAAGCCGCATGGAGGGGGCAAGAGAGCGAGAGCACAAGAGAGCGAGAGCACAAGAGAGCGAGAGCACAAGAGCGTGAGACCGAGAGAGCGCGAGCGAGAGCGAGGGAGCTGAAACATCCGCAGCTGCTTATATATCCCTGACTATGCCCTCTGACGCAGTGGGCATTGCAAACAGTTCTGACCATTCACAGAACCTCACGCAGGCTCTGTGTGCTTTTTCCTTACCGTCCCCTGGTTCAAGTCCCCTCCCATCTACCTGAGGCTTTGGATTCATTAAAGCCATTTTACATAAGAAAAACACTAGCCACCAGCCTCAGGCATGTGGAGGCATTCTGAAAAGCTGCTTCCTTCTCCCCATCCCCCAGCTGCAAACTCTGCGGATTTTTGGAACACCCCTGTTTCTGTAACAATGTGGTAAAAGTTACTTGATGTACCACAAACTGCTGTGTAGGAAATGAAAGAAATGCCATTCTTTTCTCTCTTAGGAAGCTCTCATTACCTTTTGGATTTAAGTCCATTGGTTTAGTTGTGCTCTCAGGTCTTTGTTAAGTAACTGATTTAAAAAAATCTTCTCTGGCTTGTGCTTGTTATGAAGTGCAAAAAGTCTCTTGTAACTTTATAGATCCTGATTGTACCCCCCCCTCCTCCAGGGTTTCTGGCCCTGATTCTCTTCTATTCAGAGGTAGTGATAATCACTTACTAAAAGACTAAAAGTACTCCTTTTCTCCCCTATGTGCTTAACTTTACTTTTTGTTCTCCTTTGGATGAGTGTAGGAAAAATCTACTTGATCCCCTTGTGACTTTTCTATCTGGCCTTGATTCTTATTCCCCAAGTCTCTCACTCCAGTCATGCTTTCCTTTTTCTCTGCCTATGCATAGTTGGGCCTCCCTGTACTGTGAGAACAGTTTTGATTTTTGGTAGTGAATGTATAAGTAGAACTTACCTTAAAGGCTCTTGTTTTATTATTAAACCCCATTCTTGGATTACTACCTACCATAGATGTATTGCTCAAACATTTTGCTTAGATCTTTAACTTGTATTATGTTGGCTGTTTGTTCAGGGTTTTTCAAACTGTGTTAAGAATGGCCTCTTCCTGAAATCTTTTGTTTCCTTAATACTAACCAACTTGTTAACAGTGGAATATGAAAGTACTGCGTCCCACCTGGCCAACCTTTTAGATTTGACTCATTGCCCATCTGAACACATAAAACTTGTCTATAATTATCTAACCTCAGCTATAGTTATAGCCTCTGAAGAAAAAAAAAATGTCATTTTTCCTTCCCTCCAATTACTCCAACTCCAACTTGAATAGTCCCATTGTCTCCCGTCACTTGTTTTCTCACCTGAGATTGTTCTGATTATCTTAATATATAACCTTAAAATACAAATATAACATATGAATTAAGATACAAATACCAGAATATATTTAAATTCTGAATATTTGCAATTTGCAAAACTTATCAGGATATATTTTTTAAAATAGTAGGCTTCACCTAGTCCTTGACTACCAGTGGTTATTACCAATCTAGTGATTGTCTTGGTCTTTCAGCCATCTCATTGACCCCACGCCACTAGTTTGTTAAGAGAATGAAATACATAAAACAAATGATAAAATTTCAAATTATGCAGTACTCCTTAGCTACATCACTGATGCTGTTCAGGCTTAAAAACTCCTTTCTCTAAACTTCATATTTAACTACTTCCACAGTGTCTCAAGAAATACTTGATAATAACCAAATCCTGCCAATTCTGCTCTGGCTGGTGTGGCTCAGTGGGTTGAGCACCAGCCTGCAAACGGAAAGGTCACTGGTTTGATTCTCTGTTAGTCAGGGTACATGCCTGGATTGCAGGCCAGATCACTGGTTGGGAGGGAGAGGCAACTGATCAATGTTTCTCTCACACACTGGTGTTTCTCTCTCTCCCTCTCTTCCCCTCTCTCTAAAAAATAAATAAAATCTTTAAGAAATAATAAAGTAAATAAAAACATAAATAAATAATTTTTAAATCCTGCCAATTCTCTTTCCCAATTATTCCTACTTATTCACCTTCTCTGTCCCCCAGAAACCATTACTTTAATACTGGTTTATTCTCATACTTCTTATCTGGTCTCTTAGCCTCCAAAATCCCTCCTATTCATTTCCCATTCATTTTCAGCAACAATACCAGAATTGTCTTTTAAAAATGCTTATTATTACCGTAATGAATAGCATTGTCATAATTCCTTAATTTAATGGACAGGAGCCTTCACAATTAACTTGCTTTCTCAGTTTTCAGCCTAATTTCATTTTCTATTTTGTCCTCACATATAGACTATGCTTTGGTCATACAGATGTGCATAGTTAAATACATCATACTCTTTCACAGCACAAAATCTGCACACTTTCTTTTATTTTTTTATTGTTGTTCTATTACAGTTGTCCCATTTTTCCCGTTGCTCTCCCCGTCCTCCCACCTCCCCCCACACATGTTCTTCTCTTGTCTGCAACTCCATTTCCACATTCACTCAGCTAGCTCTTCCTCAAATTATCTCCTACTCCAGAAAGTCTTTACTAATCACTGCCTGAATCAAGTGCCGTTTCTCCATACCCTCTGTGCAAATCCTTATCACAGTACTTATCACATTAGGTTGTCATTGTTGATTACTTAACTCTCTTTCCCAGTAGGCTTTAAGTAATGTTGATGAATCTGATTCCATAAAAATTAAGAACTGCTCTTTGAAAGACACAGTTAAGAGAATGAACAAATAGCCAGACTGGGAGAAAATCCTTGCACATCACATGTCTGATCCACAATCCAGGCTTGTTATCCACAATATATTTAAAATTCTCATAACTCAGTAAAAAGAAAACAAAATAATAACAATAAAAATGGACAAAATTGTGAACAGACATTTCATCGAAGATACTATTAGGATGGCAAATAAACACTTAAAAAGGTGTTCAACATGCAAAATAAAATCATAAGAAGCCATTATTCATCTATAAAATGGCTAAAATTAAAAAGAATAACCATATTATTATGTGTTGGCAAAGGTGTGGATCAGCAGAAACTCTTAAACACTGCTAGTGGGAATGTAAAATGATACAGTCACTTTGTAAAGTAGTTTGGCAGTTTCTTGAAACTTAGAACATACACCTACCACAGCAACATGTCTTGGACAGACTTGTACATGAATGTTCACAGCAGCTTTGTTTGTAATAGCCAGAAATTTGAAACCTTATTCAGTGATAAATATCCACCAACAGGTGAATACCTGAATTTCTTACTTTCACATATCTTCATATTCCATTGGTCAAATACACTGATCCTGTCAGCAGAACAGAGGAATATATATATGTATATATATATGTTATGACTATAAATCTAACAATTCATTAAATGTTAAACTTTCTGCAAACCATGAGTCTAGTCTGTGCTGGGCAGTTATTTCCTGTATTTCACTTACCCCTCAAAATAATTCAGTATTGTTATTCCCATTTTCTAAATCAGATAACCTGGCCCTTAAGATGTTGGGGAGAGTAGCCCAAGTCACAGCGATGAGTTGAAGCACTGGGATTTAAGCCAGGATCTCACACTTCTGCTAACCATTGCGTTAAAGAGAAGCGAGAGGGGAAGCAGCATGTGCAAAACCAGAAACAAAAACAAACCCCACCCCAAACCAAAAACAAAACGACCAAAAACAGGATTCCTTCCCGCTTACAGTTACCTCCTACTGAACACGAAGTCCTAAATTAAAATAAATACGACTTAATATAATTAAAGCCGTGAGTCTATCATCCAGTTCACTGGCCTCCCAGCGTCGCGAATGACACGGACGACTTGAAGAGCGAGCACTAGAGCTGCTCAGCTGAGGTCTGAGGCATATAGTACACGTTTTTCCCCTTTGCAAAAGGCCTAATTGGAGAGGTGAGGGGTTGTACTATTATTTCTAAATTTTCCAGGGCGAAGGCGGCCAATGTTTACCTTTTAAGTCTTGGGAGACCAAGGTAACCACCGCGAGAGCGCACAACAGCTGCGCTTCCGGGTTTAGGATGGCAGAAGAAAGACGCATGCGTGGGACCCTCCTCCGGGCCGCACACTTCCTACAGAACGCTCTGCGCAGGCGCGGGTGCAGGTTACCGTAGGGTCGGGCATCAGCCGATTCCATCTTCGTGCTGCCCCTCCCCCCTGACTCCGCTGCGACCCTGCCGCAGGCTGGTCCCTTCAGCCTTAGCACCTGGACAGCGGATTTCTTGACCCAGTCCTCGGGCCCGTCCGCGCCGGAGCAGCTCGGGACTGCACAGCAATCCTCCTGCGGGTGAGAGACCCCGGACGCGCAGCCCCCAGGTCCTGTTCCGGAGCGGGGCCGGGGAGGCGCCTTAGCAAGCGCCGAGGGGAAAGAGGGGAAGCCGCGGGGGAGCTGAGTCCGTCAGGCGACGGGGGAGGAGCTCAGGGCTGTGTTGATGGAGGTGTTGTGCCACCTCCTCCAACCCAGACCCAGACTCCTGTCAAGGGACTCGGGCTTCGGCCCAATGCCGACGCACCGCGGTGATTGCAGGCCGCCACACTTTGTGCGGCCAGGTGGCCCCTCGTTTTGCCATTCTCGAGTTTTCTTGTACAGTTGCCTGGATCTTATTTTTAACTTTTTCAGAGTAGGCTGTATGCCAGGTTTTGTTTTGTTTGTGTAGCGTCCTTCGTTACCACAGAACACCACGAACCATTTCAGTTGGATGGAGTGCTGTAGTTATGCTTGCTTTCTTCATACTGAGTCTGAGATCCATGTTGGTTTTCAGTAAAAGACTGTGGTAAAAGATTTAAAAACAAGCAAAAATACTGAGCACAGGCCAGAGAAGGGGGCCTGTAACCTCTCTATACATCAACCGGCCTCCAGGAATAAAAGTGGTTAAATTCATCAGTGCTATGAAGAAAAGCTAGTACCTGGCAAGATCTGGCGCCTGTTCATAGCCTTGATGAACAAGCACCTGTCATAGGCAGACCATCCAGGCAATTGTTAGATGAGGTCCGGGCAGAGATCCACTGGTTTTGCCTTCCGTGTTCTTCTCCCTTAAGGAATCCCAGTGTGGGGACAGTAATGTTCATTCACCGCTGAACCACCTGTGCCTGGCAAGTATTGGTTTGGCTGGGATTTAATGTCATTGAAACACATCGAGAGAAGATAATGCATTTGTAGAAGTCATAAATTATATTTTTGAACTTAACAGGGACAAAGTGTACATAGATTTTTGGAATAGTTAAATAATGAAAATAAGCATCTTTATTCATAATTTTGTCGACCAGTTGAATAGTTTTTGGGTTTTCTTTTACCCTTTTGCTTACATTGTGTTGAGTGACCCCAATACATAGATGGCATGCCAGTTTTAAAAAGCAAACTTCTGTACATTGAACTATTTTAAGTATCAGTTTTCTTTATTCAAGTCAGTGACAATTTTTAAAGGAAATATAATTTATCTCTTTATATGAATGTCTGTAATCTATTTTTAGGAACTAATAGAAGGTATATAATCAAATGTAGAAAGAAATTTTTTTTTAAATTTTCTTTATCTCTATTAATTTTCCCCTCAATATCAACAGATTGGATCTTATCACTTTAGCTCTTTTCATTCTTAAAATTGTATGGCCTTCCTGCAACATTATTGCATTACCTACCTACAGAGGCTATTTTTGTATAGGTAGTAATACTAATTACATATAGAGAAACTTGGTTTTAAATTTATATTTAATTTTCCCCATGTTATTTTTGATACTGTCATCCTAAAATTTTGAAATTAGCATTCTATATTTTTCTGCTTTATATGGGTAGGTTATAGTCCATATTTTGGCATGTTAATTTCTTCTTTTTTTTTTTAATCTCTGCCAACCGCTGAATGAGAGAAAAAAACTGTAGGATTTGGTTTTTGAGTTGTTTTTGTTGCACATGTTTAAATGTTTAAAGCAAGAAACATGAGGTGGGGAGAAATTGTAAGTTTTTTTATCACAAAGGAGCATGAGTTTTAAAGGATAAAAAAATATTACTTTGCATTTACTTGCTGTTATAAAATACCTAGCTGTTATCTGCCCAAAGCAGCTTTTGCCTTCAGTGCTAATTGGTTTAAAGGTAGAATGTGGTTTTGTTTTATTCTAAGAAATGTGAAGCCCACGTGTTACTTTTCAGAGAACTCAAAGGAAGTATAGACTTGTTAAATTGTAGCCCGTTCTCATCACAAGTCTGATATGATATCGTTTCATCATATTTTGTTAGAAAAACACTTTCGGACTCTAGTAAATGGCTCCCTTGTTTCAGACATTACTTTGATTGAGTATAATTCTAACCCCCAAAGTAGAGCTGGAATGTTTGAAGGAACATTCCCCGGCGTTTTTTCGAAATTAGATTGGCATAACTATCCCATGATGTTCTTGAGTATACATTTTTTTCCCTGAAATTTACTGTAAGATCACTCTTTTTCTCTAGACATGGGGAAGTCTTTTTCTCATTTGCCTTTGCATTCAAATAAAGAAGATGCTTACGGTGGAGTTGCATCAACGGAAAACGTGAGGAATGGATTGGTTAATAATGAAGTCCATAATGAAGATGGAAGAAGTGGAGATGTCTCTCAGTTTCCGTATGTGGAATTTACAGGAAGAGATAGTGTTACTTGCCCTACTTGTCAAGGAACAGGAAGGATTCCTAGGGGTATGTGCATTGTTTTCACTTTAAGAATGATTCCAGGCATTTGCACAAGAACTACATTAAGAGGGATGGTGTGTGATGATGAGTCAAAGGGAAAAACATCAGTTTATGGCATATCACAGAGGAAGTCGGAGGGCATGATCTCCATGTGCGGTGGTAGGCTACTTTAGAAGCAGTGGCAACAGTAGAATAGTAAAAGTACCTTTGTGCTCTTGTCATTTTCTGCTTTGTCAAGTTGATAATGTGACTCTGGAGAGGCCCCAGTGGAATGACAGAGTGGCAGTATAAGGTCCAGCAGAGTCATAAATGCCTTGGGTTGGGAAAGTTTATATTTGAGGTGGCTTTTGAATGTGATGATTTTATCTTTGCAGTGATAGCAACCATTTGAAAATAAAAGGATTATTTTAGTTGAAGAGATTAATGTACCGGGCTGGGGGGAGGGGAGAATTACCTGGATGTATTTTTCAGGTGTGGCCACTGGGCTTTTTTGGCAGCTTGGAAGTGGGCAGTAGGAAATAAAGGGTTACTCCAAAGGTATTTTTTATCTGAACAACTGAAAGAATGGAGTAGCTATTTATTAGGATGGAGAAAAGGTTTTAATGTGTATGTCAGGGGAGAGCTCAGTAGCTCAATTTTAGTTATTTACGTTTGGAGTTACCTATTTGACACCTAAGTGGATATGTTCAGTCGGCACTTATAGCGAGGGCCTGGTATTCAAGTGCAAGGTGTAGGCTAGAGTCATTATTATACAGGTGTTACTTGAAGCTGCGATGGATGAGAGCACCAAGTTCAGTGGTGTAATAGAAAAAGAGACACTGAACCCTGGGGTATTACATCTGAGGTCAGTTACATGAGAAAGAAATAGTAAAGACAGTGAAAAAGAGCAGCTGGAGTAGGAGGAGGGAATTCTGTATCTGTGGTGTCCTGGAAGATAAATGTAGAATGTATAATGAGGAGGAAAGGGTGACTGACTAGTTATATGCTACTGATAGATCAATTAATGTGAGGACTGAAAACTGACCTTTGAAGAGCAGTTTTGGTAGCCTGCATAAGTATGTACAGAGCATAGGAGAAATGAAATGAAATGAAATTCTACAGTGGAAAGATAGTTTTTTGGGGGGGTTACTGTGTTGAAAAGGAGAGATGTGGTATTTATCTAGAAGGGGATGTGAGGTCAAGAGAGGGATTTTTTTAAAGATGGAGAGAATAATATATTTGTATGCTAATGAGAATGATCCACAGAGAGCATTGGTAATGCAGGAGATGGGAAAATTATTAGATCTAGTGCACAAGTGCAGAGGGCTACTCCTAGTAACAGGAGAGAAGGGAGACTGTGGATACAGATAGGTGGGTGGATGTGGTGTTGGGAGCTTGTGGAAGCGCTCCTCTGTTTGCCACATCATGAGCTCAGAGGGATTCTGGGGAGGAAGGTATTGGCATCATAAGGGCCACTTGAGACTGGTGACATAAAATGAGATCATTGAGCCTAGTTGTATAGTTTTCTCTATCCACATGTAGCTATGGCTATAGGCCTAGTAGCTAAAGGGTTGGTTTTAACCAGGATTGTAGTTTAGCCAAATGAATACTACCAAGAAAGATGTGATATTTATATGCACACAAAGAGACATATTACATAACATATATGTATTTATATGTGGGTGTTTAGGGGGTGTAAATGAGGGGAGTGTTGTGGAGGAATCTGGGAGGAAGGATGGAAGTGTTATGAAAAGCTTTAAAAATGAATGACCGTTGTGCTTAAATAGTTAATACAGAGCCAAGTTCTGATAGATTGGAAAATTGGCATTTAAAGATTCATTTATCCTTTAAAATACATGGATTTAGCACAACCCAAGAAATAAATGATGGATTTTGAAGTGACTTAATGTAGAAGAGGGTGTGGCCTGAAGGAGTCCTGGAAGGGTCATTCCAGAGGCTCTTAGAGCATGAGACTCAGTATGCGTCAGTTTTGGTTTTCAAGGGGGTGGTGTAGGAACCTCTGTAGTTACAGGAGTTTCAGGGTACAGAGGAAGCAACATGTTTCTTCTGCTCTGGTCCAGATAACCAAATCAGTTAATGGAAATGTGTGGGGTTGAAGGAAAGCCTGTAAAACTTTTTTTTCAGTGAAGAATGACTCTTTTCTTATTCTTTATACTACTCCAATTAGAGATCTAGGAATGAAAAACATAATTATTGGCTCTGGCACTCAACTTTTTCTACTGGATAGTTTTTGAAGATTTTGAGAGCAGTTTACTAAAGGAATGAGATGAGAACCACATGATATTTTGGTCTTTCCAAACCAGACTTTGTTGTGGAGCTACTACATTTTTAATTAATCATGTTAATAAATTTTTAAAACTGCTTTCAATTTTAGGGCAAGAAAACCAGTTGGTGGCATTGATTCCATATAGTGATCAGAGATTAAGGCCAAGAAGAACGTAAGTGATTATGAGAAAGTGGCAAATTTTTTTGTTCTTTTCTATTTCTTGCTTTTCAAGTTATGTATAATAATTACTCTCATTAACACTATTAAAGAGGAAAATGCCATCATATTATTAAATTATGCTCTCATATGCTTTGTGTCATTAAAAAAAAATAGATTCCTAGTTGGGGTAAAGTCTTGAAAGCAGCATAATATCTGAATCTTCTCAAATCCATTTAGTTAAAACAGACTAACCTAGAATAGTAGTAGGAAACACACTTAGAGAAAACGTGTATTTTAAAAATGGGTGTTCAGGTGTTCCCACAAGCCATAAAAACAGATATTCAAACCATAATGATAGCAAGGACCTAACATGCTGCACAGCTGTGCAGAAGTTGAAGGGAAGCAGGTAGAGAGTTTCTAAGAGTCCTGAAACCCCTGATACCAAAAGAAGAGGATCCCAGAGGACTTTCAGTAAATACCTCTAAGAATAACCTGTTAAAATGGGAGGACTCCTAATACTTAAGCTTGGAGAGAGTGCAGAAAAGGCCCCAGAGATCCACCAAAGGGCCATGAGAAAGCCAGAAGAAACTGGACCATCCTAAGCCCTCAAAGACCTGAGGGAAATTGTATTTTAAAAATTCTTAAAAAAATAACAGGCACAGTCTAAGGAATAACCTGCTGGGGGTGGAATCCAGTTTGCAAGAACATAGATAAAGGAGAGAGAAGGTTCAGAAACTAGAGAAATAATCTCAAAAGTATAGAAGTGGATATACACAGTGGCCGTCTTTTTTAATACCTTGTATAACAACAGAGGATGGCTATAAACTCGGGGTGAAATTGATGGGGTGTGTAGATACGTCATTTTTTTAAGAGCTTCAGAGGTGGGTATGATGAGTAGTCACTTTAGGGAATGTTGATGGCAAAATTCACATGTGAAAATTCTGCTTCAGTGAATTCAAGAGGGAGTCTTGAAATCAATGTAATTTTAAAGCTCCCTATCTTGATTTTAATGTGCAGTGCAGTTTGGGAATCACTGTAGTAATGTTCTATCTGTAATAAGCCTGAAATCCTAGTGTTCAATAGGGTAGAGACATCTTTTAAGAAAAACGTTTTAACACTTAATAGACTCAGACCCAACCCTACTCAATACTTCTATAATGTAAAAATTTGATAAAATACATCTTACACTGCTAGCATAATAGGAGAGAAATTCAAGTTGAAAATACTCTCTAAATGTTTCTTTATGTAATATTTGATGCACATACAATATATAAATTCCCCATTTTTCTTTTCAGAAAACTGTATGTGATGGCTTCTGTATTCGTCTGTCTGCTGATTTCTGGATTGGCTGTGTTTTTTCTTTTCCCTCGCTCTATCGACGTGAAATACATTGGTGTAAAATCAGCATACGTCAGTTATGATGTTGAAAAGCGTACAATATATTTAAATATTACAGTAAGTAAAAATTTATATTAAAAATACTTAACTTTATTCCTTTATGATGTTAAGCAGCACCTTTGTACCTGTTGAGAGGTTATTAGATGTGACACCGGTTGGTTTGCTTTCTGTATGTGTGCTATTGTATACTGACCTTCTCTCTATCATTTCTGGTTCTGCTGAAAGTGTTGAATAATAAGTATTGGCAGTTGTGTATACAAAATCACTTAGCATTTGAAGATGCCTTTAGGAGGGTAAATGAATTAAACAATTAGTTGCTAGCAAAAAATATATTTACAATCTTTTTACTTTTCAACACTTCATTCCAAATTTAAGACCATTGTGAATTGGAATCAGAAAAGTTAGGCCCAACTGTTACCTGAGTATGGAAGTGATGCACCTGCACTTCTTTCCAATCAAAGAAACTTCACTCCTTTCCATTTCTTCTCCTTAGTAACCTGGTGGAAATTTCTATTTGTGTATAAGTTAAAATACCAATTTCTTTTAAACAAAGAAATTTGTTTAAGGTAATATTTAACATTTTATATGGCCATCTTTATAGTTATTAGAATAAGTAAGAGCTTACTATATTAACATTGAGTAAAAACTTAGATCAAACTTAAAAGGTATTTTTATTTCATTTTTACTAAGAACACAAATACATTTTCTAACATTCATTTTTCTATATTCCTGTACCACTTCTGGGCCTATTTTTTTTTTATTGTACATTTATTGTAGCATATTCTATACATAGTATTCATGCATAGAGCCAAATAATTGGTTTGTTTAATGTTCTTTAACACTTTTTTAAAACTTTTATTTCTTCTAATAATGAAGCATGGCCATAACTGAAGTCATTTTTTAAAATTAATTTGAATGCATATTTGTTTTGCTTATTTTCAGATAACTTGTACATTTTTGACCTCCTTTCTTTTGCAGAACACATTGAATATAACAAACAATAACTATTATTCTGTTGAAGTTGAAAACATCACTGCACAAGTTCAGTTTTCAAAAACAGTTATTGGAAAGTCACGCTTAAACAATATAACAAATATTGGTCCATTGGATATGAAACAGGTAAGCTTCAATCATGAAATATTTTGGAGAAGTTAAATGAGCCTCAGCTTTGTTTGTCATACTAACTTGAAGGAGGTGAGGGTCTCCTCAAAACTTGACTTTGAAATATATCCCATTAATGTATACAAGAGAAAGTCTTAGCATCAGACTCATAAAGGGAGATATTTCTGAACTCTGAAGGTATAAATTGTATTCGTAATTCTTGATTATACTTGATTATTGATCCTGTTTTGTATCTGTTTATTTTCATTTTTTGCCTTTCAGATTGATTACACAGTACCTACTATCATAGCAGAGGAAATGAGTTATATGTAGTAAGTTCTGATTTTTAATAATTTCTCTCATTCAGTTATAAGGTCTGAAGAATTAAATATATGTGTATTTAATATCCCATAATCTTAGCAGTCATAAGACTACATTTTGGAATATTCCTTCTGGCTTCTATTCATCTGTTCTTTTCTCTTTTCAACATATGTGACATTTATGTACATCTATAAACATAGATTATTTTTAGTTTTCAGAATTAAGATCATATATCCATGTCATTTTTTGTTTACTGTGTTGAGAACCATATTTTCATATATTCTATTATTTATTGATATTTTATTGTAGGAAGATTAATGCTAATGTGTAATACACATTAGCTTTGAAGTTCTAAAGCTTTTAAATTGATACTAAATGATTATTAACTCTTGTTTAGTAAAACAATGATACATTTTCATCATCTTTTGTTAACAGCCTGATATAGAATTTCTGAGTAAGAAATTGGTTAGTAAAATTTCAAAAGGTGAACAAAAAGTAGAAATAAATTGTGGCACATGTTAAAACGACTCTACAACTGCTGTAGCAGAAAAGTGTATTTGTTTTTAGAATAAGAATTCATGAAAAATTAATCATTATTTGAGATACAGAAAATGCGCAACCATAATGCTTACTTATATCTTAATAATATTTTTAGCTTTAACATAGCAAGAATTGTAATTAAACTTTTACATTTATAATGTCATCGGTCTCATTTGTTCACATTGTTTTCTCTTTAACAGTGATTTCTGTACACTGGCATCCATCAAAGTGCATAACATAGTACTCATGATGCAGTGAGTATGAATTTCTGTTTAAACTTCAGATTTATAACATTGGCTTAAAGCGGTGATTTTTCTACCAGTGTACCACAAGAATTTCTAAATTTTTAAAATGTGCACTGCCTGACTACTCAGGGCACTGACCTCTTTTCCCTTAGATTGTCAAATTAAAAAAAATGACCACAACCAACACAACAATAGCTATCTGGTGTGAATGCCCTGTCTTGAACCCTAAATATGTAGTTGCATCTTATTGGTCATGTTGCATAATAAGTTTGCATCTGATTGGTTAATTCTTGATACCAGAAACCCTTATACAAATATAAGCACCTCACTTTTTAAAATATTTTATTTATTTATTTTTAAAGTGGAGGGAGAGAAACATCAACCAGTTGCCTCTTGCACTTCGCTCTGGTGACCTGGCCTGCAACCCAGGCAGGTGCCCTGACTGGGATTCTAAATGGCATATTATTCCACTTACAAATGAGGAAACGGGAGTTTGAGAAGTAGTTCAGGAACACGTGGCTGCTGAATAGTGAACATGGACCTTGCAAGAACTCAGGAAAATGACAGTGTTTGGGATACCAATTCCTTGCTGCCTGTGGGAAATGGCCATTAGCATTAGTGAGGAGAAGTAAGGTTATTGGTTTGTAACTTGGGAATTATTCTAAGCTGTTAAAACATTGTAGCTTATAGGTTTAATGTTTGCCATGAGCTAACATTTGATTAACCCTTTTCCTATGATGATAGAAGTATATAATTTTTAATCATGTAATGCACTTATATGGGGGTGGGCCAAAGTAGGTTTACAGTTGTTTGTATGAAAAATAATACAATAATTAATAAGTAATAACGCAAGGATAAATTCTGTTGCATGTACTCAAAACTACAAACCTACTTTGGCCCTACATTTTCTAAAGATCAGTGTTTTGAAAAAATTACATTTGTTGTATATAATTATTTGGCTAGGGCTTGCTCAGTGAGCATTTCTGTTGTTTGTTTGTAAAATATTCCCTAAGAGACCCATGTCAGAATATGAAGTTGTCGTTAATCAAATAATCTGTCTGGAAAGAATTTTGATGTATAAGAGTATTCTTACTTCAGAAAACTTTTTTTTTATACATATCTATTCAGTGTTTCTCCTCATTTCTTTTATTTTTAGAGTCACTGTGACAACAACATACTTTGGACACTCTGAACAGATATCCCAGGAGAGGTACCAGTATGTAGATTGTGGAAGGAACACAACTTACCAGCTGGGGCAGTCCGAATACCTGAATGTACTTCAGCCACAACAGTAAAAATTGAAAGAGATGCAGCTAAAGAAAAAGAAATACCTATTGATATTCTTTAAACTCTGAAGGATGAGGCACTTACTTCCTGACAAGAGATCTTAAATTGAACAAACCTAAAATACAGCTAAAAGTATGTGGACTTGCAAGTTCCTGCAGCTCTTCATTCTGTGTTCATGATATTGGTACCCGGATCTCTCCTTTAATCTAAATTTACTGATTCCTTTTCTTTTCCCCTCCTATCCTCTACCCCCACTCCCCAAAGAGGGAAACTGAGACTTCCCCTACAGGAATATAAATATTTAAAATTCACAGCTCGAATCACTATTGAATACATAAGTTTGGTGATGAACATAATTTAAGAAACTATTTCTGAAAGTTTTTATAGACTATTACTGATAGCCTATTCTTTAAGAAAGACTTCTAAGGAATAACTTTTTTCCCTTTTATAAATTCCCATTGCTACAAGGGAGTATTTCAACTATATAGTATGTTATCTTTTAGCTAAACATTTTTAGTTTTTCATTTGTTGAAATCTATTCATTGGCATTTTTTGGTCCCTCTTATTTCAAGCCTGTGCTTGAATAACACTTATAAACCAAAATAATCTACAAAATTCTGTACCTAAAAAATTTTAAGTCTCTAAATAATGTTTCACATGTCTTTCCATTTTATAGTTTTGTGAAATTTTTGTGTAATCTTCAAACATAGCTAATGTACAAATTGTAAATAAACTGCATGATTTTTATACAGCTTTAATAAATGTCAAATAAAGTGACACAGATTCAAAATAAAATAATTAGCTCATAAATATAAAACAGGAAATGGAATTCAGAAACCTATAGAATGTGATTGTTTCCATTTACGTATTAGATCAGGCATAAAGTAGATTTGAAATAAATTATTTTGATGTGCCACTCTTTTTAATGTTACTTTTTATATTAAAAATTGTGAAGACACTTTTCACAACTATTAGGTACTTAACTCATCAATTTTATGAATCCTTTAGAGGTGGAAATTATTTCTTTGGTTGAAATTATCCAAGAAATCCTGTAATTAAATGATGGTGGCTGTATCAAAATAAAACCTGTATTATGATATTAAAAATTTAATCACTTTGCAGATCACATGGATATCATGTCTAACAGTTATATTTTTTAAAGTTTTTACTTTAGGTTTGGATATTTAAAGTTTTTTTCAAGTGCGAATTATTGACTTACTCACTTTGTTGTTTTATACTTTCAGTACCATTTACCAATTGGGCTTTTTGCCTTTTCTCTTACCAAGGTCTAAGTACCTTTTAAATACGTACTGCTGAGTGTAGGGGCCAACTGTGATACCAAGAAGAAGGGAGCGGGTGACTTCAGATTAGTTTTCTTCTGTTCCCCAGTATCAGAAATCAGGTTCCCCCTAGCCTTCTCCCCGGAAGTGCCTAACTTAGGTCTGAAACATACCTACTAATCATTCCGACTCTCCACTTTAAAACATACACTGTATTAAATGATGCAGGTTAATTATTAACAATGAATGATTGATTATTTGATAATTATTGATAATGATTTAATAATAATTGTTTATTATGAAGCCCTCCTGCCTTTAAACACACTCAGATCTCCCTTTTGCTTTCATACCATTTTCTCCATGTTTTCCTGAGTGAACATTTTAAATACATAAGTAGAATACACTGACTTTTTTTAAACTACTTTGTCTTCCCTTAATTCATTCCTAATTCATCCATTGTTATTTTTAACTAAAAATCACCCTTTTACATTTATTATGGACTTTCTAATGAAACCCAATTTTTATTTTTATTTTTCCTTTTTTTTTTTTGCTACTCGCATTCTTCTTGATACTGCACACTTCTCTAGTGCATTGATTCTATTTGTTTTTCAAATCATTCTCATTTATTTTCCCTCTCTTTTAATGACTATTATGTAGACCCTCTTTTGTCTCAGAATTTCTACTCCTGTGACTTCAACCATCATCTGTATCAGGGCTTCCAAATCTATTTCTACATACTTGACTGATCCCTCATCTAGTTTCTCATTTAGCTAGTAACTGAGAGACAATAGTATTTCAGTGACTAAGTGTAAAACCAAAAAATGTTTTATAATTTTTTTGTTTTGTTATCAACTTATTCTCATGTCCTGTTTCCTTCAAAATCACATTTATTTCTTCAGAATGATCCTTCAGATGTGTCTTATGAAAATCAATCCTGATTTATTTTCTTGCTTTGTCATCTTTTAACCTTGGAAAATTATATAGTTTAACTTAAATGGATTTTTCTGTTGATCTGTGGTTCTAACATTTTTTTAGAGTAAGTTCATAGTATCTCCTGAAGAGGCAGGAACGTGAGGGAACATTTGCTTTTAGTGACTTAGTTTCAGTATTTATTTTCTTTGTTCTCTAAATTAAAAACATTATACCTACTTTCTGTGAGTTTAAGTCAGAAGAAAAACGAGAACTTAAAGTAAGTGAAAAAACAGTAGTAGAGAAATAAAGATCAACTATGATTACTTTCGGAGAAGGTTAAGTAACTACCAGAATGAGCTTAAAACAAAGCAGGCTGTGAATTAATAAAACCACAGAAACACATTCAGGTAAATCCAAATTATAGCCATGTAAAAAATCTGGAAAGAATTAATGAGGCTTATCTTTTCTTAGGTCATGTCCAATGTAGTTTCTTACATGGTAATAGGATAGGTATCAATGCATCTTTTAAAACTGCTCTCAGGCCTTATCCAAAGGACATGGTAAAGATGTCACAATTTTTTTTCCTGATACTTTCAAGATTAACTTCCTCTTAAATTGTACTTTTACAAGACTGGTCATTCTAACTACGTATAATACTGTAACAAGCCTCTGTGTGTTGACGTTACATGTATATAGCACTCAGTCCTTTTTAGAGCACTTTCATATGTTTTTCTTATGTGATTTCTTTTAGCCCTGTGAGTTAGAGAGAAAAGGTAGTAGGATTCTCATGTTTTAGAGAAGGAAGGAGAAGCGTGGAGAAGTTGAGGGACTTACTGAAGTTTAGTAAATAGCTTGATGGGCCAGACCTAGTTTTTCTCCCTCCCATGTTTATGCTCTATTATTTAAAATACCCATTGGAAAGCCCTGTTGACTCAGGTTAGTATCAAAAATTAGAGAAACTATTCACATGTTGAATAGTGACAATCAAAATAACATTGGTGGACTATGATTTGGGTAACTTTAAGCTGGTACCTGAAATATTTTAAATGGGAAGTGAACACTAGTAAAATATTTTGTAACATAATCTGTAGCTTAATATTTCTGTAAAATATAGTACTCCTTGATAATTCCAATACAGATGTGACAGATATGTCACCAGAGAGACTATTTACAAATGAGAAATTTTTAAGATTTGAAATATGAACAGTATGAAAATATTAGACCAGATAAATTGCTTGAAACTGTTAAAATGATTACTTTATAATATGTAACATGTAAATAACTGGTTTTATTTGTGTAGTTTTTCTATGCCTTCTTTGCTTTTATAGACCAATGAGGTAATTCTCTAAAAATTCATGACAAGAAAATAAAATTCTCTTCAGATCTTCTGAATTGTAGTTTGGAAATGATAACCATGCATTGTTAAAATATATAGGAAGTGACTGCCAAAACACAATAAAAGTAACCTAGGAGACTTCAAATGTTAGTCTAATGAATCCTTTGTGGTTCTTAGCCTTATCATTATTGCTATATAATTTTGGATATTTCACTGGAGGGCATGTCTCCAACCCTCCCACGCTATTTTTTTTTTTTAAGTTCTTAAATAATTCTTTATATGATGATTACATCTTATTTAAGAAAATAGTTTTCTAGGTACTTGACCCCAAAGTAAGTCACTTTGGTATAGCTTGGTATAGCTAATATTAATGGTTACTTACTATGTCATATACTACATTAATCTTTCATGTGCATTATGTTACTCCTCAGAGGAGCCCTCTGAGGTAGATACTTTTGTTGCTTCCCATTTTATATGAGAAAATTGAGTTTTAGGGTGGCAGATTCAAGATTTACAATGACTCTCTTTGACTCAAGCAGTATTGCTCTTACAGTTAGCATATTTTCTTTCCAGTCTTTGAAAATGTTCTATTTATAAAAATATATTGGTTGTTGCACTTAGTATATAAAAGACTTTGAGGCGTTTGACAGCACAGTTGATCCTTAAACAACGAGGGGGAGTTAGGGGTGCAGACTTCCCACCTAGTTGAAAGTTAGCATATAAATGTAGTAGGTCATGTGCATGTGGGGATTTCCAACCACAGAGTGGATGAACAAGATGGGTTTAAGTTGCACTGGGCATTTGTGTATAAATTGGCCCCTGCAGTTCAAACCTGTGTTGTTCAAAGATCAACTATTTTCAAAAACACTATTAGGATATTCTGCTATTTTGTACATCTTTGGTATAATAAAAAATGGTTATTATTTTTTAAATATTCATGTTAGGATTTTTTTCTTTTACAACATGAAAAATTTTTAAATTACAAATACATATCAACCTTCTTTGATAAGCAGTATAAATTGAATTTGAAGTTATTACGTTGTAAGCCTAAAGTTGCTTACCATAATGTCATGATATTTAACTCAATGTCTGGAAGCAGTAAATACGTGGCTTAAATAAATCTTAAGAATAATTAATTTGACTTATTTTGTAAAATCATATTTTAAATTAGATGTTTATCTTTATCTTTAAGGAGAAATGTGTTTGAGAAGGTAGGGTAAAAAGACTTAAAACATTATTTCTTTAAAAAATTTATTTTTACATGAAAAAAATATATTTAAATGTGCTATAATCAAATACTTCACTTCTATTTCCCAGATCAACTTATTTCAAAGTAAAAATTTTCACTTGTCAGCTGAAATTTCTGACTAGAACTACTAATACTTAAGTGTTTTTGTGCTTAGAATGTAAATTTCACAGTGGATTTTTGAAATTCTTAATTTGGATGAAAGCAAGTGATATATATTTATAAAGTTACTATTGGGGAAAATGTTAATTTTCATTTTTTTTTAACTACTAATATAATTGGTTATGTTTGTAGTTCTTCTTACATGTGTTTAACACAGGCGCTAAATTTAAAAATATACTATAGTCTGTATTGACCCAAAAACTTTCATAAATTAATTTAACATATGTCAAGTTTTTCATAGTTAAATATAATTCTTCTAGAAGGAAATTGTTGCCTTCTGTTTAATTATATTAAGTGAAATGTGTTTAGGAGAAATATTTTCAGCATATATTGTATACTAAAAATCAAAAAGGATTAGTATTGGGCCAATGGCCAAGAGTTAATATTACTACCATGTAGACTGTTAAAGTTCAAAGTGTTTCACTTTCCCCAGAATTTTAGAAACTAGAAGTCTGGGAGATACTGTATCAGCTGTAATTGGGTGATTCTAAGTGCTGTTGAAGTACTATTCATCTTTTAATTATTGTGTGACATGGAACATATGCCAACTTGCAAAACATGCATAATTTCATTATGTAATGGTTTGATTTAGGCATAAAATATCAGCAAGCCATGCCTTGTGTGTTTCGTCTTATATTTCCATATGGAACTAAATTAAGTAAGATTTTGGAAAATGAAATGCTTGCTGACTTGACTTGCTTGGTCAGATATTTGGTGGTGGCATTACTGGGTAGGTTCTAACCCATTATTCTAATTGTGGAATAAAGAATAATATAGAATATGAGACTATGTTTGGGCACTTACTCTTTTGTTTATATAATGTATTAACCTCCATCATAAGACAGTAAAATTTCTATGTCCAGCAGTTCTGTAAGTATAACTATTGTTGCTATTCATGTAACAAAATATGCTTATAGTAAAATGAATAGAAGTGCCCCAAAATGCTATTTTTAATTTACTTACAACTGTTACTCTTGTAATTCTGTATGATATAATACAATTTGTAAAAATTTTAGCATGAAAAATAAAATTTGTATCAGTCAAGTATCTTGGTTATGCTTTTGAAATTGTCTTTATACAAACAATCAATGTAGATTGAAAGTCCTTTAGCTTAAAGCTCTTCAGTCCTTACAGTCTTTACCCAAACTCCACATTAGCATCATCTTTGATTTCTTTTTATTTCATTCACTTTGCTTCTGATCCATTGCTGAATTCTATCTGTATAACCTCTGTAATATCTCTGAAATCTGTCTCATACTTGAAATATTTTTTCCTAGAAAATTGACCATATATTTTTAATATGCTTTATTGATTATGCTGTTACAGTTGTCCCAATTTCTTTTCCCTTTGTTCCCCTCTGCCCAGTGACCCCCTTCCTTCCAGTTGTCCCCCCCTCTTAGTCCATGCCCACTGGTTTTGCATATTGTTCTCAACATCTTCCTATCTATTCCACTCCCTCTGATTATGCTTCTTAATTCCTGTACCATCTCCCTCCCTTTCCCCCCTTCCCCCTCCCAGCTGTACCATCTCCCTCCCTTTCCCCCTTCCCCCTCCCAGCTGTACCATCTCCCTCCCTTTCCCCCCTTCCCCCTCCCAGCTGTACCATCTCCCTCCCTTTCCCCCCTTCCCCCTCCAAGCTGACCTCCCCCCAAAATGTTCCCCATACCTGTAATTCTTTTCCCACTCTCGTTTCCTACTTAGTTGGCCTTTGTTTCGATTCCCTAGCTTCTGTTGTTGGTTGTTGTGATACAGTTTTCATTTTAATGTTCATAGTTTTGATCCTTTTCTAAATAAGTCCCTTTAACATTTCATATAACAGTGGTTTGGATCTGATGAATTCCTTCACTTTTACTTTGTCCTGGAAGCACTTTCTCTGCCCTTCTATTCTGAATGACAGCTTTGCTGGATAGAGTAATCATAGTTGTAGGTTTTTGCTTTTCATTACTTTGAATATTTCTTGCCAGTCCCTTCTTGCCTGCAGAGTTCCTTTTGAGAAATAAGCTGATAGTCTTATTGGGACCCTTTTGTACGTAATTCTCTCTTGCTGCTTTTAAGATTCTCTATCCTTAATTTTTGACATTTTGATTATAATGTGTCTTGGAGTGGTTCTCCCTGGGTCCAGTTTTTCTGGAACTCTGTGCTTCCCTGGACCTGTAAGTCTATTTCCTTCCCCAAGTGAGGGAAGTTCTGCTTCATTATTTTTTTCACATAATTTTTCAATTTCTAGTTCTTCACCTTCTGGCAACCCTATGATTTGGATGTTGGCCTGCTTGTAGCTGCCCCATAGGTTTCTGAGCCTCTTCTTATTTTCCTCACTTTTCGTTTCCTCTTTCTGCGCTGATTGACTGTTTGTTCCTTCCCTATGTTCCGATTTGTTGAGTTGATCCCTGGTTTTCTTTTTCTCACCACTAGTTTCGTATATGTTTTCATTTACTTCAGCAGCACTAGCCTTCATTCCTTCCCTGTCTTGTTTAAGATCTGCTGTCAGGTCTGTAAGCATTCGTATAACCGAAGCTCTGAACTGCATCAAAAAGATTCCCTATCTGCTGAGCCATTAGATTAGATATTTGCTGTCTGGTCAGCTGCATGATTGGGATCTCTTATCATGATCTGTACCATTCTGACAGTTTTGTGTTTACCTTTGCTTCCTGGGCAGGGCCGTCACACCTCCTACGCTATTGGGGGCGGAGCCCTGTGCACCGGTCACTACCGGGTGACCCTTCTCACCACACTGTGACATTTTGTGTCGGGGTAGGGGTCCAAGATGGATTCGTGCTGTTCACTCTTTGCTGAGAGACCGGGAGCCTCCTCCTCCCTGTCAACACCCTCTGGCCCTCAGTCCAAGACAATGGGGGCCTGCCTTCCCCAGCATTGAAATCGAGAGCTGACGGGTTTGGTCTGCAGCTGGGTGTGCTCCCCAGGTGCTTTTTGCCTCCCCTTAAATACAGGTGTCTGTGCTTACTGCCGTCCTGCCACCGTTGCCGCAGCTACCACCGCCAACACAGTTTGACATCTCCCTGGCTTCACCCCTCCTAGCTGTCCGGACAAGCACCACTTCTTTATAATTTCATATGTTGGACTTCCATGTAGATTTATTTTCCAGAACTTCTGGTTATTTCTGGTTTTGCAGTAGTTGTATTCCTTCTTAGTTGTGGAGGGATACGGAGCATGACAGTCTAGGCCTCCATTCTGGCCAGAAGTTGTCTCATCTTGACAGGCTCCTGTGTTTGTTTGCCTCTGCGTCTTAGGTAGAGCTGTAGCTCCTGTTATGTTGTAAGGGGCGGAGCCTTAGGGATTCATCAGTACAGGGAGACCTATTTCACCACATTGTCGAGCTGTATGTGGGGGTGTGGTCTAAGAGGGAACAATGCCGCTTGCCCAGAACTCGCTCCTTTTCCAGGTACTTCTCCCACTTCTGTATGGGACTGGTACCCCTCTAGCTGTTGCCCTGGCCACTGTTCTCAGAGTGGATGGGTCTGTGAATGTTCTAGGACCGTGGTTGCCCTTTAAATAAGCAGACTCTGTGGAGAGACCAGCAGTTCTGCCTTAGCTCCAACCCTCACTGGTTTGCACAGTCAGAAGCAATGAGGCTTGATTTTCCCTGGTGATGGGACTCTGAGCTGCACGGGCTGGTGAGGAGCTGGGAGTGCAACACCAGGTGTCCCTCCTGACATTTTAAAATATGTAACTGTGCTTTCTGCCAGCCTGCTGCTGCTGCTGCTGCTGCTGCTGCTGCTGCCGCTGCCGCCGCCGCCGCCGCCGCTGCCGCCGCCGCCGCCGCCGCTGCCGCTGCCGCTGCCGCCACCACCACCAACACACCACATCCTCTCCGCCCCAGCTCCACTCCTCCTACCTGTCTGGATGAGTATTTCTTCTTCATATCTTTGTTTCTTGGACTTCCATGCAGCTTGATTTTTCTGGAACTTCTGATTGCCTCTAGTTTTGAGATAGTTGTATTCCTTCTTAACTGTGAAGGGAGATGTAGTGTGTCTGTCTACACCTCCGTCTTGGCTGGAAGTCCAACCAGAATTCTATTTGGACATATTTTTAATCCTCTGATCTTACCTTGTTCAATGCCCAGCTCAGGTGTGCCACCCATCTCTCCCTTCCTTCAAACTTAGTAAAACATTTGGTGACTTTTCCCCCTGAATGTGTACTTTCAAAAGAAGTGCCCAATCACAAAGAATTTTATTTTGTTTTTGAATTTAAAACGTGTTTTGAATGAAAGCACATTTTACCATCTAGAGTTAGTGTTTTAATTATGGTTTAGATTACTTGGGTGTGTTCTACCTAGCCAATTAATCAAGGGAGGAAGAGGAAGGATCAATAGCAAACTCAGGAGGGTTTTGTTGTTGTTGTTGTTTTCTGGTAGATTTTCGTTCCCTTTATCAGTAGTTTTCAGATTTTTTAAAATTTTAAGTTGTGAGATCTTTTTAAACTTCTTACACAGAACCCCAATATGTGACAACACATAGCTTCTTGCATCTAATTGGAAGCAGAAGACCTCTGTAGTTCTGATTACTCATCTTCCAAGACCCCTGAAGCCATCAGCCGAGAGTGTAGTGTTTAGCCACTCCTTTAATGATAACTTAGAGAAATTTAACAAAACACCTTTGGTTTATAACTGAAACATATTTCATATGCTGGCAAAAACAAGCTTCAATGTATATTTTAAGTTTATATTTTGTAAATAGCTTCGAAAATGACAATGAAGGGGAAAACAAATATAATTTTGAATTTTCTAATTACTTCTAGTAATTTTTACATATATTTCAAATGGTTAGTCTTCAAAGGGATCTTTTTAAAAAGTTTCGAGATTTTCATCGATGTGTATATCTTAAAGTAAGTTAATAATAAAGACTCCAACATTTACTTTCATTATATAATTCCAGATGAATAGAATAGCATTAAAAAGAAAATGATACAAAAGAAACTTCAACTACAAAGTATACTGATCCCAAATATGTGTTAGATATTTTAATTCTTAAATTTGAAAGGATACACTTTCTAAGCAAAACTGACTTTTCTGCCTTGTTGATAATTTTTGAACAATTATTTCTACTGTGAATAAATACAAATGGAGGCATCACTATTATCTATGTAAATTTAAGAATAAGATTAAAGTCAGACTTTTTTATAGTATTTACTTAAATGTAAATGTCCCTGGCTGGTTTGGCTCAGTGGATTGAGCGTCGGCCTGCGAGCTAAGTGTCGCTGGTTCGATCTTCCAGTCAGGGCACATCAGAGAAGGAAAACTCTGATTCCAAAAAACCTCCGCTGCCTTGCGGCATACCTCTTCAGGGGAAAGGCTAAGGGAGTAAACCCCGACAGAAAATCTGGAGCCAGAGTCCCTAAAGCGGTTTGACGTTGTAGTCAACACCGGCAGCTCCTGCGGCCCACCTGAAGCCAAGCTGTATTGACTCCGTCTTTCCCTTGGACCCTTCAGCTGCGAAGAGAGGGGGCGTCTGCTGCATGGGCAACAGCAGACCCTCCATATCACCCTGCCCAGGCTCTGTAGCTTCAGCTTCACTGGAGAGGACACTCCAGCGTCATTGCAAGATGTCGATTCAACACGGGAGGAGACAGATACCGTGTCACTCCCGAGTCGGACTGCACAGCCATTCTCGGCGGTGCAGATAGACTCTTAAGCTACACCATCGTCTCTCGAGGCTCTGTAGCTTCAGCTTCACTGGAGAGGACACTCCAGTGTCATCGCAATATGTTGATTCAACACGGGAGGAGACAGATACCGTGTCACTCCCAAGTCGGACTGCACAACCATTCTCGGCGGTGCAGATAGACTCTTAAGAAGCTACACCATCGTCTCTCGAGACGGACGGCTGCCGACGACTTAAATGTAAAGTTTGTACCTGAAATTGTCTCATTTGAGTAAAAAGTCTTTTATCCCAAAGGATATTTGTTCACATATAAATTATAATTTTGAAAGTTACACCCTTACTTGATTGTACATTACTTTTATTTGTGTCCTTACTAGATAACTTTTGCGTTTTCTAAATTTAGCAATATGGTGTTTCCTAAAATTACATTATTAAGAAATTACACTTACTTTAAAAGAATCATCTTTTTCAACCAGTATCTTTTTGTCCTATAATCCTAGCTTACTATTTATAAGCCTGTACCTGGTTAAAAAAACAAACAAAAAACAGGAATGCTTTCAACACTCCTACCAACACCATGGAATTTCCTTTTTTTAATGCCTTTTATTTTTTCCATAGCACCTATTACCATGTAAAATATATTATTTACCTATTTATTTATTGTCTGTATAAAACTATACTAGAATGTAGTAAACATGAGAACAGGGATTCTTGTCTATTAACTGCTTCAGCACAAAATTACTTACCATACAAATATCCATCAATGAAAGAAAATATTCAATAGCTTATGTAGATTTATATATACTTTATTAAAAATGTTTTACTATATTCAAGATTTTTCATTTGTAACAATCAATATAAAAATATTGTTCAGGACTTCCAGCCAAGATGGAGGCATAGACAGACACACTGCATCTCCCTCCACAACTAAGAAGGAATACAACTACCTCAAAACTAGAAACAACCAGAAGTTCCAGAAAATCAAACTGCATGGAAGTCCAGCAAACAAAGATATAAAGAAGAAATATTCATCCAGACAGGTAGGAGAGGCGGAGCCATGGCGATGTGGTGGTGGCAGCAGCAGTGGCAGTGGCAGGCCGGCAGAAAGCATAGTTACATGTTTTAAAAAGTCAGGAGGGACACCTGAGGAAACTTCCCAGCTCCTCACAGCTCATAGTCCCAGCACCAGGGAAAATCAAGCCTCTTTGCTTCTGACTGTGCAAACCACTGGGGGTTTGGATAGAGGCAGAAACTACCGGTCTCTGAGCAGCGTCTGCTTGTTTAAAGGGCCCCCACTGTCCTAGAACATCCACAGACCCACCCACTCTGGGAGCAACAGCCAGGGCAACAGCTAGAGGGGCGCCAGTCCCATACAGAAGTGGGAGAAGTGCCTGGAAAAGGGATGAATGCTGAGCAGGCAGCATTGTTCCCTCTCAGGTCCCTCCACCACATACAGCACCACAAAGTGGTGAAACAGGTCACCACTGATGAATCCCTAAGGCTCCACCCCTTACAATGTAACCAGAGCGATAGCTCTACCTGGGATGCAGAGGGAAACAAATACAGGAGCCTGTCAGAATGAGGAGGCAGAGAAGTGTGGCCCAAAAGGGGGAAGGGATCAAGGTTCCAGTGGGAGAACTAAGTGATGAGGAGATTGCCAACCCTAACAGACGGAGGAGATAGTCAACCTAACAGATGCTGAATTCAAAACACTGGTGATAAAGATGCTCACAGGCTTGACAGATATGCTTGAGTATGGCAAAAGCATAAGAGAAGAAGTAAAGGCTATGCTAAGTGAAACGAAGGAAAATCCACACAAAACCAATGGTGAAGGGAAGGAAACCGGGGTTCAAATCAATGATTTGGAACATACGGGAGAAAAAAACAGTCAACCAGTATAGAATGAGGAAAAAAGAATTGAAAAAAATGAGGAGAGTCTTGGGAACCTCTGGGACAACTTTAAACGTGCCAACAACCAATCATGGGATTGCCAGAAGGAGAAGAGGAAGAGCAAGAAATTGAAAACTTATGTGAAAAAATAATGGAAGAAAACTCCCCAAGTTTGGTGAAAGAAATAGACATACAAGTCCAGGAAGCACGGAGAGTCCCAGGCGAGTTGGACCCAGAGGAGACCACACCAAGACACATAATGATTAAAATGCCAAAGGTGAAAGATAAAGAGAATCCTAAAAGCAACAAGAGAGATGTGGAGAGTTGCCTACAAAGAAGTGCCTATAAGACTATCAGCTGATTTCTCAAAAGACACTTTGCAGACAAGAACAGACTGGCAAGCAGTATTCAATGTGATGAAAAGCAACCTACAACCAAGATTACTCTATCCAGCAAAGTTATTATTTAGACTGGAAGGGCAGATGAAGTGCTTCCCAGACAAGGTAAAGCTTAAAGAGTTCACCATCACCAAACCATTATTGTATGAAATGTCAAAGGGACTTAAGAAAAAGAACATCAAAACTATGAACACTAAATACAACAAACTCACAACTATCAACAATTGAATCTAAAAAGTAAAAACAAAATCCAACTAAGCAAAGCAGAATAGGAACAGAATCATAGGTATGGGGGTCATTTGGAGGGTTATCAGCTGAAAAGGAGAAGGGGGAGAAATGGGGAAATGGTGCAGGGATTAAGAAGCGTAATCAGTTGGTACAAAATAGACAGGGGAAAGTTAAGAATAATATAGGAAAGGATGAAGCCAAAGACTTATATGCATGACCCATGGACATGAACTAAGGGAGGTGGGATTGCTGAAGGGAAGGGGAGTACTGGGCAGATGGGAGCAAAGGGGAAAAAAAATTGAACTACTGAACAATATAATCAAAATATACTTAAAAAATAAAAATCAAAAATCAAAATAAAAGCATTATTCAACAATTTTTAGTTATAAAGTATTTTTTAATTGCGGTGTATGATGTACAATTAGTTTTTAAGACAATATTATCACACACTTAATAGAATATAGTGTAAACATAACTTTTATATTTAGTAGGAAACCGAATAATTTGTGTAACCTTATTGTGATATTTACTTCAGTGATCTAGACCAACAATACTTCCAAGTTATACCTATAAATATAAGGCACTGTATTTGGTCCTCTAGGGAATACAAAGAGGAAAGTACTATAGTCCCAAACTCAAAAAATGACAGGTTAGTGGCTATGACTAAAATGGGCTCCCACCATTACCTCTTGGACACTTTACCCTCTATTCTTCAGTGTCCCTCTCAGTTCTATGGGGAGCAGTTGGAGTACAACTATAGAATTTGGGAGGCAGGGAGAAGGATACAGAGTCATCTCAAGCAGTAAGCATCCTTGTCAGTTTTTCCTAATTGGCTGAACAAATATTTTCTATGAATGCCATGAAGGGGGAAGTTGGAAAACCCTGTACTTGAAGGAGATGATGAATAAAATAATTTCTCTTTGTTTATCCTAACAACTGATAGGATGTATGTTGCCTATTTCGCAGCTTGCATTAGAATAGACTGTAGTATTAGTATCTCTCTATAAGTCAACTCTGGGTTTTAATTTAGATTTGCTTTTATCATTTTATGATTTATTGAGGGCAAAGAAACAGGTAGTCATGTGCCACATAACAATGCTATGGTCAGTGAGGGAGTGGTATATCACATGTGAGAGTGGTGTACCATGTGGCCTAGGTGTGGTAGTAAATTGTATACCATCTAGGTTTGTGTCAGTACACTCTGTGATGTCACACAGTGATGAAATCACTTAATAGCACATTTCTCAGAATGTATTCCTGTTATTAAGCAGCACATGATGGTATATATATTCTTAATTCTGAAGACAATTGTATTATATACCAATTCTGGGTCAAAATGGTACATAAAATGAGTCACAACATTCTTTTCAAAACATGATTTTAAATGCTAGTAGCTTTATTCAAATGCTCTTTCCACTTTCCGATTACAGAAATACAGTATTCGGGAACTTGCTCTCTTGGTAAGCATTTTTATTTAGTTTATCTAAAGCTGTAGACCAAATCCTGGCAGCAAGTAGCCACTGGGAATTGCTTTACAAACTACCTATTTAAAGTTTTGGACAGTTCAGTCTAATAGGATTCCAGCTGAGCTGCAGATATTTAGCCTGACCATTTGGCTGTATCCAGAATTAATTGGAATTCTAGTGCAAATAGTAGATGTATTCACCCATATTTATTTTTCAAGGCTAAGTTATTTTGTGGCTGAAAGGTTGGAACATTACAGCAGCCTAGTCACCATGTCTCCACGGACACTATTGTCTATTTCATGTCCTAGGTAATGTAACCAAATGATTATTTGAACTTGATTTTCAGCCCACTGATAAACTTATGATCTCATGATTAAATTTTTTTAAAAGATGAGGCTACTGCAAGCCCATCCTTTGTAATTCAAATTCCTTTATTTCAGAAATCCATTGTAATCAAAGTGTCTCTGTTGAAATTTACACTTGAACTTACAAGTAAAGAAATGCAAATAAAATGTTATTTTGCTCCTTTCAGACTGGAAGGTAGTAAAAAGATTTATATTAACCATGGGTGGCAACAGTACAGAAATGGTCTTTATTGTGCATTCTTGGCAGAAGTTGAATGTATGTAGCCTTATTAGAGGGCAATGTGTCATTACCTCTCAGTTAAAATGTATATTTGCCTGGACTCAATTCTGCGTTCTGAAATTTTCTCTCTCTGGAATATTTATATGAGTATATATAAAGGTATGTATTTCGAGTTTTAAGTTGGAGTTTGAACACAAATACCACAATATATTCTTCCTAACCCAAATAATATTTTTAAGAAAAAAAGTAGGCTAGTCAAAAACAGCAACTTACAATTGACTAGTAACTGAAGAAAGCTCTAGGAAATAGAAATAAGAAGTTAAAGAAAAAGAGGGTTATGTTAAAGGGAGAATATAGTTCATGCGATGATACCATTCTAGAAGACAGGCCCGGAGGGGCAGGAATGGGAGCAGGAAAGCCCAGGGGAAATGCACATGTGATCTTCTTGGGACAAGCAATGGGAGTTGTACTAAACTAAACAACTCAAAATACAGAAATCGAAAAGTAACATTGGACACAGAGAAACTGACAAGGAGAAAATGTTAATGGGAGATGTACCATTTCTTTCCTTGAAACTGAAAATTAAGGGCATTAAAGATTTCAGTAAATAATGAAGAAAAGTACTCTAAACCAGAAAGTACATTCTTTTCAAACACACAAAATTTTGTCAGAACATTGCTGTGTGGACAAACCGTAGGTAACTTTCTCTCAGCTAGAATGCAATACAACTAGGAATCAATATAAATAATCTTTATAACAACCTTATGAGTAGGTAGAGCATGAATCCATAGATACAAGAAACACAATATTTATCAAGCAGTATAAATAAAAATATTAATTGATATTCAGCCACCTTGTACTTGAACGATAAAACACCAAATAAAAAATGAATAGAAAAAGAGCCAGAATAGAAGATAGCAGCAACAATTAGGTTGATAATAAAAGATTTAAGAACAGTAAAGTAATAGCTTCAATGTATCAAAAGAAAATGATTATAAACCTAGATTTAGACATTCTGGAAAAATATTTTGGAATATAAGGGAATCATAGTAATATTTTAAGATAAAAACAAAATGTTTACCATTAACAGACTCACTAAAAGTTTCAAATGAGTGTACTTCAAGAGAAGGACCATGATGTTAAAAAGAAGATCCAGAGGCAAATACAAATGGTGAGCAAATTAGTAAACATCTAACTAAATTTAAGCAAATATTGTCTTTATAAAATATTAGAGATGTTATCTAACAGGGTATAAACAAGAATTAAATTAAAATATAAGAGCATGTAAGTTGGGAAGAAGTTGACAGGAGTTAAACTATTGAAAATGTCTTATGTTTTGTAAAAATGGGAGTTAAGAGCAATTTATATTTTGTTCATCAGTTAATAATTTCAAAGGCAATAACCAAAAGGATCAAAATATATGTTATCCCCAAGACTGTTAAAGGGGAAAGATGAACCAAGCATCAAACAAATATAACATCTCAATCAATCAGAAAGAAAGCAAGAAAGGAAAAAAAGTAAGAGTAGGACAACTAGCAAAAACAAAAATGGTAAAAATATGTCAAAATATTTATAATCATAATACATTTAATTCTTCCAATTGCAAGAATAACTAATTGCACTTTAAGAAAAAGAAATTCATCTATACATTAAATTTAAGACGTATGCATAAAACCTAAGAAGACAGAAAAATTGAGAGTATAGTTAAAAAAAAAAAAGAAGAAGAGCAATCAGGAAAACACATTTTTTAGGAAACAATTTTTCTTTAAAGATGGGGTAACTATCAGAATAACTTTTACGTAACCCTTAAGCAAAAAACACTATCAGGGATAACGTTTCGATGAAGAAGTCAAAATACTTATCGATTTACCATTATCTGTGTATCAACTACAGTTTTAGACTTGTAAGTATTGACTTATTTACATCTCATTTTAATCCTGTTAGGTAGGCATTATTTTTATTTCCACTTTTTGGATGAGGAAATGAAGGGATGGAGGTTAAATAATTTGCTCAAGTTCAGAAAGCAAGTAGGGAATAAGACTTGGATTCAAATGCAGAAGGCAGTTTGTCCCCAGAGTCTATGCACCTAACCACCACACTACGCTGCCTGATAGAGGACTTAGTACATTAGGCATCTAATTTAATGGTCTCATGTATGTAAAACAAAACGTGATAAATTACAGGGAGTAAGAGGCAAACAGAAAAATGATTTTAAAACATTTCAATACTTTTCTAAATTGTTAGATTAAGCAGATGAAAAAATTGCAAAATGAAGAATTAAACACACCATTTGAAAATTTAATTTATCAGAAATTAACATGCTCTGTAGTCTTTATCAAAACTATTAAAAGCAAAGATCTTGGTTATCTACTGCTGACTAAGAAATTACTTCAAAATACAGTAGCTCAAAATAACACCCATTTATTATATCACATTTCCTGTGGGTCAGATATTCATGTATGTTTTAACTGACTGCCTCTGGCTCCTGGTCTCTTGAGGTTTCTATCAGGATAGTGCCAGGGTCTTCGCTTTCATCTCAAGGCTTGATCTGTGGATGGCCCATTCCCAAATCACTCCTGTGGTGTTGTCAAGATTCAATTCCTCCTGGGCTGTTGGACTGAGGGCCTCAGTCCTTGATGATGGTTGGCTAAAGGCCTCCCTCAGTTCTTTGCTGTATGTAGATTTTTTTGAGGGGTAAATTGACAAGATGGCATCTGGCTTCCTTCAGAGCAAGCAAAAGAGAATGAGAGGAAAGTGAATAGAGGGGCAGGGGGCGGGCAGAGACTAAGACAGAGAGAGATGCTACAGTAATTTTATGACCTAATTTCAAAAGTGACAGTCACTACTTCTGTCATATTCTTTTTGTGAGAAGTGAATAACTAAGTCCAGCCCACTCTCCAAGCAAGGGGGTTACACAAGAATGTGAATAACAGAAAGTGGTGGTCACTGAGAACCATCTTAGAGGTTACCCAGCATAAGCAAGAAACACAGAGCACAGGACAGTACTTTCAGGTGGGGAGAAGCGGGATTAGAAGAGGGTCCTAGAAGTAGGTACAACCCTGTTGGCATTGGCATAATTCTGAATTAGATGATTGACTTGTAGGTCTTCATTATGGTATGCTTTTTAACTTTAGAGATACAGTAATATTTTCTTTGGTTGTATAAAATATCATATATTTTTTGAAAATGAAAGTTAGTGGTCATCTTCTGAAACAAAACAAATCTTTACCTATTCAAGACTGATCTTTAATAACTTCACTTTCTCCAAAAAATTAACCATTGATTTTCATCCGATTTATGAGTTTTGAGGAAAGTCATGTCATCTCTGCATACCTTGGATTATATACATAAAATGAATGGTGTGTTTTAATTCTCTCTATCTTTAAAGTAAAATATTCATAAATTCATTTTAAAGTGTCATTAATTCTGTCCTTTAAAGCTTCCAAATTTTTCACATTAAAGTCACTCTACAGACTTATAAGAAAAATTATTTTGTGGTATATTTGCTTTCAAAAATCTAGGCAAATGTAAGATTTGTGCTGCATTATTGAATAAACTCAACTCTTTGCTGTAATGTTACCTCAAAATATTAGAATTAATGAAAACAAAAGAACTTGGTTCCATCATTTGGATGTTTAGTGTATTTCTCTCCCATCTATCCCCTTGCCTAGTATTATCAGAAATATAGTTTGATGACAAGAATGAAGCTAAAAACATTAGCCTATGACTGATTACCTGTCCAGTTTGGCCTAATATAAAAATTCTGAGCAATTAATTTTAATCTTATGATGGCACTCATGGGACTGTAAACCATTCTCATTCATTAAAGTACAATGGTTTCCAACTCAAATACAGATGCAAGATAATAAATAAGCAAAATCTTTTACTCTGAAAACTATAATTTTAAGTTTCACAACTAAAATTATACAAATAGCATTAATTTTTAATTAATTTTTATTACCCTTTTTCATTTAAGGAAAACTATTCAGTGGTTCTTCGGTTTTCAACTCATTGTCCTAAATGCCTTTTAGTTGGTATTTAAGAAAGCTGCATTGTTGGAGGCAAATTGGAGATTCTACAAAAACATAAATTACAAAGATGATTTAAGATCACTATAAAATTTTAAGCAGTACAAATATACATAAAATAAGTAAAATCTATCTAAATCATCCCTCAACTCCTAATCCTGCCTCTCTGAGGTAACCAATTTAAAAAATTTGATGTCTGTCTTTTTACAAATTTTCTGCTATTAAAAAGATACATGTGTTTATACATATGCAAACATATACATTTTAAAATGAGAAAGTACCGTAATTATGGTCTGGAGATTTTCCTTTCAACAACATAATAGCCATATTTATAACATACAGTTCTCCATGAATTGCTATTTTATTGACTGTATAGAAATGCCATAGCTGGATATATAATAATTCAACTATTTTTCTGTTGATATCATTTAAATATTGTATGTATCTATTAATCTTCATTTTTTAGTATTAAAAATGAGGCCATAATAAACTATTTTGGCAGTGAAATTATTATTCTAATAATTAAACTATTAGAAGAATAATATATCAGAGATATTATTTAAAAATTTATGTACTGTCCTCTCTTAAATTGCCATATCTCTTAAAATTACCACTTCATAGCACTGTTCCCAATAGTGGATGTGATAAAACTTTAAATTGGGGGCTCAATAAACTGTTACAAATCTTGATTTTAATTTTCATTTATTAATTCAATTATTATGTATTAGCTAATGGATTCATAATAGTATGCCAATTTCAGCTTAAATGAACAGCTTAAAAATAAAGTTAGTTTTAAATATTTTATCTATTTTAGCATAAAACCATAATATGGTAGTGTAAGAGTGTTTACTTTTTTCTGACAGTTTCATACATATAATAAAGAATTTGCTTTTTTAAAAATAATGAGTAGCAATCATCCTAATTAATTGCAATGTGGCTTCTACAAAGAGCTTGGGGCTTAATTAGTTAAATCTCATATGTAATATTTTCAGCATGAGTATTCTATCAGAAGTTACAAACTGATGATTCATTTCGGTGTCAACTATGCTTGTCATTTCAGTATTCCCTGAGGGTTGGAGAACCTAAAAATTCTTTTCTTCTAGCAAGCTGTCTCAGCAGTGTTTAGTAATACGGACTGGCAGAGCCTGTGATCTGTCTGCTTACATGGGTTGGTAAAGGATTTTTGTGTTTTAGCAGAAATGCAGTATCTACCTGCTGGGAAGGCTATAATGATGTTTAAACAGTTAGAATAGGAATTTTCTCTTAATAGTTTCACAGTGATTGGAAGGTTGGGTCATCCAAGCAGAACTGACAGGGAGTACTCTGTCTGGCCTCTTTGTTTTCTCATTTCAGGAGATGAAAAAACATCATTGTATTTCCTGGCAGCCTTCTCTTTTCTGGTGAATCTAATTTGGGAGCTTTTTCAAATACACGATGCATCAAGACTTTATCATTAATTATAAACTGCCTTCTGTCCGCTCTAGCCCGTTGCCCTTCTTGATTTGACAATATGGCTCTAGAAAAATCCCTCTGAAGAACCAGGCACACAGCCATATGTCGGCCCTCAAAATGAGCTATTCATGCTTTATGTTCTGGTAATGCAAATCCCCATTTCTACAGCTATTTCTTCTTTTATGGGGAGAAAAAGAAAACTAGAACTTTTTCTTTTCAAAATATTTGTCTGACTATGTGAGACATGATGCATTTTCTCTGAATGCGCCCTCATTTTTCCCCAAGCTCTGCTGCTGCTTTGCAATTTTCCCTAGATTGAACCATTGTACGCTCAGTACAGGCCACTGTGTAGGAGATGAGGTGGTCAAACTATACATATAATCTCCAATGCTTTTTATTTCACCTGTAATGCCATGGCAGGGTACACTCATGACATTGCATTAGAAATGGCTGGACTCTTTGATATGTGGAGATAGATTTCAGGCCAACTTGAAAGAAAGAATTGACTGTTACTACAAGAAAGGATAAAAAAACATTTGTCCATTTCTATAGTCCTCAGAAATCGTCAATCATCAGTTAGAAAACATGAGCAGAGAACACTGATGTGGCAAGAAGCAGTGGGAGTAGGGGGATGAGCCACCCAGCTGCTGCCATCTCCATTAACTAATAGAGAAGGCATCATCAAAGTCTTCCTTAGAAATAAAGGGCAGGTTTTGGTGGCTAAAAGCACAACTATGGGCCATGGAAAAGGCAAACCCTAAGAATTTCCTATTCTGAACCCTAAGCCTGAGAGGAACATCTCAGCTCAAGCAGCATTGACTCAAAGCAGTGAAGAAAATGCAGATGAAGATCTTGAGACCCTAGACTGAGAACCCAAACTAGACCATGAGAGTATCTCTTGGCTACACTAGCAAGGAATACCACCAATTCTTTGGTGAGGAAGACTGAAGCTGGATAACAGAATTCACTCTATATATGTTGGATCTATATCTATATCTATACCTATACCTATATCTATATCATCTATATCTGTATGTGCATCTATTTATCTAGCAGTTTAAATTAAAATAAGCCAGTCAGTGAAGGACAAATACCATATGATCTCACTTGTAAGAGGAACCTAACAAACAAACAAACAAGCAAAATAGAACCAGAGGTTTAAGAATCACAGAATGAACTGACCATGGTAAGAGGAGAAGGGGAGGGGAGACTATTTGAAAGAAGGTGAAGGGGTTAGTCAAGGGATATATATGAAGGCCTCATGGACATGGACAATGGGGTGGGGATTGACTATAGAAGTGAGGGGGTGGCATGGGCAGAGGGGAGACGAAGGGAGAATTAATTGGAACAACTGTAAAACTGAAAAAATAAGCATAACTACACACAATAAAAGGAATAAATAAAAAAAATTAATTAGGATTATTCTCACTATAATACTTACGTCCAGAAAGTCTTATTACTTTTTCAAGGTCATAGTATCTCAAGTCACACATTCTCCAGGTATTGTCATGAACACGACAGATAGCTAGAGAGATCCTACTTACTTTAGAATAAATTATGGTGCAAAGAAGAAGCATATCAGGAAAGCATTATCCTTTACAAATACTTTTTTCTCTTAGGGTTTGCTACCTATTGATTTATGATTATTTCTCAATGACAAGGAAAAAGGTATAATTTTGAAATGCCTGAAAGTATTGGCTGTTTTGTTAGAATTTTCCAAGTTCAATGTATTCATGAAAAACAACCTGGCCGCTGTGGCTCAGTGGATTGAGCCTCGGCCTGCGAGGAAGTGTCACTGGTTCGATTCCCAGTCAGGGCACATGATTAGGTTGCACGTCAGGTCCCCAGTTGGGGGAGCGAGTGAGAAGCAACCACACAGTGATGTTTTTCTCCCTCTCTTTCTCCTTTCCCCTCTCTCTAAAAATAAATAAATAAATACATAATTCTTTTTTAAAAAAAAGAACAAAATGTTTCTGCTTGCCCTAATACCACCCACAAGAATTTAAATCTCATATAGATTGAGTAAATCACCAGGTTTTCAAATAAAAGTAATATCCCTTACTAACAAATGGGAATTGTTAACAGTACTCAGCCAAGTTTCTATAATTATTTATTGATCACTAGGTGTAACAAAGACTTCCTGACTCACAGAAAAGACTCATGTTGTCTTAACAAATAATTTTATTTTTGAAGTAATGTCATGTTTGCATTAAATATTTAACACGCTCTCTTACCACAGTGGTAAATTTGCATTTCTGGCCTGAGAACTGAGGATCTAGCACCATCTGCAGGCCAAAATCTGCTAATTTCATCTGGCTGTAGAAACAATTTCTCAAAAGCTTTACAACTGAGGTTAAAATTGATTCCATATAATGGAGAAGGCTGTCCTTACAATAAAAATAAAAACTGAAATGCTATCTAGTTTGTCTTCCTTTTCTTTTATTCTCTCAGGGAGACTGCAGTGGCTATTTCAGGAGCACAGGGACTATGACTTGGTGTGCCTCAGGCTACCACAGCCTGGCAGGCAGGGCCACATTTCCCATCAGGCACCAAGGTCAGGCACAGCACCTAAGGGCCACAATACTTCTAAAGGGTCGTAAAAATATTCTTTTTTTTTTAAGTCAGAGAAAAGAACTTTTTGGTCAAAGGAAATGTTTTCATGTATGACATGAATATACCAAGCCAGCTTATGGAATATCACTTTTAATGTTTTTAAGTAAAGGAAAAGGTCTGGAAAGACAAAAGTGCCTAGAGCCCACCAAAGTCTTACCAGCAGGCCGATTGCTCAATGCTGAAGGACCAGGAAGAGTCAAGAGACATAATCTAATCAAGTTAATCCTTGTAAATCACTTAGAACAGAGTTTGGCACACATGCACCTAGAAAATTTGTCCTCATATGCCAGCTGCTTTTAGTCTTTTTAGTCTGCTTCTTACTAACTGTATGCCAGAGTTGACTTAAAATTTATGTTCACTTATCTCGTCTTGTTTAAATAAATTCTTTAGGGAACAAAAAGAGCCAATATACAGTTATCATTGGAAACCTAAAAACCCCCAAAAATGGAATCTGTCATTATTGCTAAGGGTGGTTCCACTGATGGATTTTTAGCAACAAAGACAAATAATAAAACTTATATACTGGGCAATTATTAGATGACACACATCATGAAAAATTACTTATAATAATCTCATTTTAAATACAAAACTACCCAGTAATCCTATGAAATAAGTATGACTTATCCATATCTTACAAATGAAAGAATAAGTACAGAGGGAAGTGAAGCATGCAAGTCTCTGCATAGTTTTTTCTATCAACCCGTAACATGGATTGAAAAGGTAGCGGGGAAGAGATACTCAAGTGAGATCCCTTATCAAGTGGTCATGAATCATTGAAAGCCTTTGAACATTATTGGCTTTCTTTTTTAAAATAATATTTTATTGATTATGCTATTACAGTTGTCCTAATTTTTCCCTTTTTGCCCCCTTCCACTCAGCACCCCCACTCCCTTGGGTCATGCATAAGTCCTTTGGCTACTTCATTTCCTATACTGTACTTTATTTACATCCCCACAGCTATTCTGTATCTACCTATTTGTATTTAATCCCCTCACCTCTTCATCCATTCCCATAGCACCCTCCCATCTAGCAACTATCAAATTGCTATCGGTATCCATGGTTATATCTCTGTTCTTGTTTGCTTAGTTTGTTTTTTAGATTAAATTGTTGGTAGATATGTATTTTTGGTCATTTTATTGTTCATAGTTTTGGTCTTACTTTTCTTAAATAAGTCCCTTTAATAGTTCATATAATAACAATTTGTTGATGATGAACTGCTTTAGTTTTTTTCTTGTCTGGGAAGCTCTATCTGCCCTTTGATTCTAAATGATATCTCTGATGGGTAGAGCAACCCTGGCTGTCGGTCCCTGCTTTTCATGACTTTGAGTATTTCTTGCCAATCCCTTCTAGCCTGAAAAGTTTCTTTTGAGAACTCAGCTGACAGTCCTATGGGAATTCTCCTGTAGGCAATGAACTTCTTTTGCTGCTTTTAAGATTCTCCCTTTATCTATAACCTTTATCATTTTAATTATGATGTGTCTAGGAGTGAGCCTCTTTGCATCCATCTTGTTTGAGACTCTCTGTGTTTCCTGGGCTTACATGTATTTTCTTCACCAAATTAGGAAAGTTTTCTTTCATTATATTTTCAAATAGATTTCCAATTTCATGCTCTTTCTCTTCTGCTTCTGGTACCTCTGTCATGTGAATGTTAGACCTCTTGAAGTTGTCCCAGAGGCTCCTTACACTATGCCCATTTGTGTGAATTCTTTTTTCTTCTCGTTCTGATTGGTTGTTTTTGCTTTCTTATGTCCCAAATCATTGATCTGATTCTTGGATCAATCCCTATAAATCGTTCCTTATTTTAATCAGTATATCCTCCGTTTCTGACTGGACTTTTTTATGCTAGTGAGGTCCTCACTAAGTTCCTTGAGTATCCTTATAACCAGTGTTTTAAATTCTGCATCTGATAGATTGCTTATCTCTATTTTGTTCATTTCTTTTTCATGAGTTTTGGTCTGTTCCTTCATTTAGGTCATGTTTCTTTGCTCATTTTGGCAGCCTTACCCTGTGTTTGTTTCTGTGTATTCGGTAGGGCTGCTTTGACTCCCTCTCTTGGTAGTATGGCCTAATGTAATAGGTGATCTGTAGGATCCAGTGGCACAGATTCCCCAATTACCCAAGCAGGGTACTCAAGGTGTGCCCTTCATCTGGGCTGAGTGCACCCTCCTCTTACAGTGGAAATGTAATTGCTGTTGGCAGGTCAATGGGAGGGATTTATCCAGGCCAGTCAACTACAAGGACTGGTTGTGACCACCAACCACCAGCCTCCACCCTCCGTGGAGACTGAGTTGTGTGGGAGCAGGGTGATGGTACTCCAGCGCGGTCTGTAGCTATTTACTGGGCGTGCAGGCTCTGGGATTTCCTGAGTGGTGCAGGCCAAGGTCAGCCCCTTTCTATGTTTTGCCCAAGGCTACCCTGGCAAGTATTTCATAAGAAATAAACTATTAAGTGAAATAAAGAAAAGCAAAATATTATATAAATTTGATTAATAAGTATATACAGTTTAAACTTTCACTGATACTTTAAAAACAATTACATAGTTATAATGGTATTTATAAAATGGGTATAATGGGCTATTACGCATATTTTAAAGTTTAGAGAGGTACTGTATTTTAAATAGAGTGTCAAAGAAAAGATAAGAATATTTGATAACACAGATATTTCATGTAAATGTTAATAGAAATAAACACAAAGTAGCCAAGCATATAAACAATTTCTATGATCTGAATTTTTTTTGAAAAATTATTTATAAGGTAAATATTGAATGTTACACATTTTAAAGTACCTTTGCTTAAATTCTCAAATATTCATTATCCTCAAACTATTTTCCAAATAGTTTTGGGTAAAAAAAAAATTTAATGTAATACATGTGAAACTATCACCAAGAAATAAGCAAAAAATTAAATTCTTCTCTATAAATTTATTAAATTACTTGCTTTTATAAATTTATATTACATTTCTAAAACATTACTTTCATTTGCATGAATCATTAGATTTCATAAGGAGTACTTTTATATAAAATCTATAAACCATAGCAGTTCTTCATTATTAGTATATACAGGTCCATTAAATCTATTATAAATGGATAGTCTACTGATTAATATTTTAATTATAGCTTGGAGTTTGTGGTGTGGATCTAGAAAATATTTATGAAAGATTTAAAGTACTGGTTTAGACATTTCAGAATTAATCCCCGAACAATTATAACTTTTTAACCATGGAAAGGATATATTGAAAATCAATTAAATAAGGCTACTAATAAATTTGCCATGTTGTATACCAAGCAAAGGTGACGAAGAGACAGATATTAAAATTATATCTAGCTCTGACCAGTGTGACTTAGTTGGTTGGGCAATGTCCCACAAAGTGAAAGGTCACCAGTTCAATACCCAGTCAGGGCACATGCCTGAGTTGTGGATTCAGTCCCTGGTCAGGGAGCATATGAGAGGCAGTCAATCATTACTCCTCTCTCATACTGACGTTTCTCTCACTCTCTTTCTCCCTACCTTCCTTTCTATCTAAAACTAATAATTTTTTAAATTATATATACTTCTAGAGTAGAAATTTCAGTTCTCATTATTAACTTAAAAAAAGTATTTAGTTTTCTCTATAGTACTTATTCTTTCTAGTACTCATATTTTCACAAGAGCTTAAAATTTTAAGTACACACTAATTGTTAAATGTTTATTTTGAATTTATATTTCTATATTTTTGGTAACACAAATAAAACATTGTGAAATGTTACATTCCCTTAAATAATTCTTTAAAACTACCTTTTAGCAAATATGATATGATAAATTAAAGTCTTATTAATTCTGACATTAAATGCTATTAATTAAACGATTATTATCAGAGTTAGCAATAATTTTATTCTAATAATGTCTCACTGTATCTTCTAATTTCGACATGGCTTTGAAGAATGTTTACTCTCTGCATAAACAAAATAAATTTTGTAAACTCATATGATTTAAAATAGGTATGTTCAAATTAAAATGAAGTGTTCTTTGGATGTCAAATGGAAAATTTGAAATCACATGTGAAATAGTAATGAAAGAGATTTATAACTCTATAATTATTTGCATCTCTGAGACAAATCTTTCAATTACGCATATCTTTCCTATTAACAGAACCCACTTCCCTGACAATTCATGTCATTTGATTTTGCTTTTATTAAGCATATATTCTCTTTTGATATTTTAGAAAGATTTGATTTTGTGATCATTTTCTCTTGTTTCTACACCAAAATAGATCAAGATTTCAAAAGAATTAAAAGAAGAAACAGATAGATATATTCAGGTTCTGTTTAACATAAACACAATTACTATGTCTTTTTTTCTTTTTTTAATTGAATATATTAGGGTGACATTTGTTAATTATATAGGTTCAGGTGTACAACTCTATAACACACCACCTGTGTACTGTATTGTGTGTTCACCGCCCCAAGCCAAGTCTCCTTCCATCACCATTTTTTTTTAATAAGAGGGTTTTATTTAGTTAGTTAGTTATTTTATTTTTAAAATTTATTTATTTGTTTGTTTATTTATTTATTTATTTATTTATTTGTAGAGAGAGGGGAAAGGAGAAAGAGAGGGACAGAAACATCACTGTGTGGTTTCCTCTCACTCGTGCCCCCAACTGGGGACCTGACGTGCAACCTAGTCATGTGCCCTGACTGGGAATCGAACCAGCAACACTTTCCTTCCATCACCATTTATCCCTCTTTCACCCTCTCCTACCTGCCTTCATTCCCCTTTCCCTCTGGTAATCACCATATTGTTGTCTGTTTATGAGTTTTTTTTCCCTTAATCCCTTCCTTTCTTTTACCTCAACCCCACAAGTCTTTTAAAATAAAAAATGTCATCATTTCTTCTCCCTTGTGTAGAAATGGTGCAGTTATCATCATTAGAAGTTTAAAGTGAGCAGCTGGGCAGCAGTTGAAAGACTGGAAGAAAAGAACAAACAGACAAAACTAAATGTGGTGTTTTTATCAGTGAAAAGTGATGGCTTTTCTCAGGAATGTATCCCAAAGCAATGGGATGCAGAACATTCAGTATCTCTTTCGTTAGCTTACTGCTGTTGGCACCACCGTTACTTCTTTCCAAGGCTGGGAAATAAATGTTCCAGAAGCCTCTTCTCTGTGAGGTTCTGGAATAGAGTTTGCCATTGAGAAAAGCTTTCAGGAGAGTTCGAAGATGGAAATGTATAGGAAGCTTTTGTGGTTTTTTTTTCCCCCCAAAGCTATTTGCAGCTACATACTTGGGTAGATGAAAGATTCACCGTGGCTTTTCAGCAAATGTTGGATAATGACCCACATTGCCTGAGATAGTTGGTGGCAATTTTTGAAGATTCTCAGGTATTGCAGCCACTCCAGGAAAGCTTCTGAAAAGCACCGATATCTTCAGTATCAACCTCTTTGACTTCAAAAGCTGCTTTTCTGGCCTTTAAACCCTCCCACACCTACTCCCTCCATCCTCACACCCAACTTTCCCAAAAGTCCTGTAAATTCATAATTTTGCATTAAACACTTTATATCTGAATACATCCAATGGCTTCTGTTTTGCTTACTGATTCCTGATGATTAAGACACTGTCATGGTAAAGATGGGGAAAATATTCAGTTTATTAAATATTGTAAATGTCTGGACTATCAGATACATCATCTCAGTATGTAAACACCAAATCATATTTCAAAGTCAAATTTAGATTACTGGGATTTCTTCTTTGTTTTTCTCTAACAATGACAACTAAGACCATTCTATATTTTATTAGTTTCTTCAGTCCTTAAAATAGTTTTTTAAGGGATGTTCAAATAGACTTCAAGTAGGTATCTTCAATATTTTCTGAATAAAAATTTCTGTTCTTAAGGTATAGGCTTGTAATTCATATACTTGATATTACTCAATGGCGTTTTATCTGTAGAAGGAAGAGAGAAATTGGATTTCAATGAATATTAGAAAACTGTTTAACTATCACTCATTTGCTGCCTCCTTCCTCTGACATGATCTATAAAGCTCTGCAGGTCCTGTTTGCTACTAGAGACTAAGTACTGCTTTCATAACATTCAGATGTGATCAGGATCATATTTACAGATCAAAGCGTTGTGACTCAGTGGAGCTTGGGTACTCCATGACTCAATCTGGCAAAGGGTTACGTTCAAGAAATTTCCAGTCAATAAAAATGAATACTTTGTTTTCCCCAATATACTTCGGGAAAATACCATTGATATTCACAATGTGTTACAACATCTCTCTTAAGTCTCTTTTCTCATTCTTCTCTTTCTCCACTTCTCTGTATCCCTCTATTTATGAAATAACTAATAACAAACATACATAGTGTTTTTTACATACCAGGCACTGTTACAGGTACTTCACATATATTAACATGTTTAATACTTATAATGCAGAGAAGGAAAACTCTGATTCCAAAAAACCTCCGCTGCCTTGCGGCATACCTCTTCAGGGGAAAGGCTAAGGGAGTAAACCCCGACAGAAAATCCGGAGCCGGAGTCCCTAAGGCGGTTCGACGTTGTAGTCAACACCGGCAACTCCTGCGGCGCACCTGAAGCCAAGCTGTATTGACTCCGTCTTTCCCTTGGATCCTTCAGCTGCGAAGAGAGGGGGGGTCTGCTGCATGGGCAACAGCAGACCCTCCATATCACCCTGCCCAGGCTCTGTAGCTTCAGCTCCACTGGAGAGGACACTCCAGCGTCATCGCAAGATGTCGATTCAACACGGGAGGAGACAGATACCGTGTCACTCCCGAGTCGGACTGCACAGCCATTCTCGGCGGTGCAGATAGACTCTTAAGAAGCTACACCATCGTCTCTCGAGACGGACGGCTGCCGACGAATACTTATAATGACACTATGATTAGGTTTTATTATTATTAGCCCTATATTACAGATGAGGAAACTGAGGCTCAAAAGGGTCCAATACCTTGTTCACAGAGAGAACAAGTGGCAGGGACAATGCTAAGTGTACTGAGCATCTAGGCAGCGGGTTATGAATCTCGAAGTTGGTCATCAAACTGCTCTCTTCAGCATCTCTTTTCTCTCCTTCCCATTTCTCCTTTGTCTGTGTCGATTTTTTTCTCTAGCCAGTAATTCTCCATCTGTTTTCACTGAAATATTCTAACAATCCAATCAGTATCCTCCATTTCTTTTTTTCACCCAGGATCTCAGGGTGCTGGAGGAGGGTCAGGAGGTGATGCACCAGCCTGAATTCTTCTTTGAGACAGTAGACAAGAGAGGAGCCAGAGAGGAGTCAGGAAGAGTTCTGTGTCACTCATAAAAGGTAGCTGGGTTTTTTCCCTCTGTTAAAGATAAATTCACTCCCCCTCCCCCTATGTTTAGGAGCCAAAGAAATAGTAAAAACAAATGAAACTGATGACAACAATGAGCAATAGAATAAAGCTAGAATGAAAATTGCATTAAAGAACTCGGGAGAATAGGTTATAGCAAAGCAGGATGCATGGTCCCTGAGCTAGTCTCCTTGTTTTTTGTTTTCATTTTCCTTCCCCATGACCTCTGTTCTCTTCTTAATATCATTCCAGCCACCATCTCAGAAGCAACATTAACGGGGATGAAGATGATCTGCCATTTATTTTAGGAGAAAGGGTTAAGTTGTTAAATAAATACATAAAATTAAAATAGAGAAGTAACCTAGTTTAGTATGTCAAAATGGAGTTGAAAAATTTTGAAGTCATATGGCTTTCTGTGCCATAAAAATATCAAACAAAATAAAATAACATATATTTAAGCTGCCTTCAAAAGGAGAGAACTCAAGTCTTTATATTTATTTTTCTCAACAATTGCTGATCAAATAAGTATTCAATAATTTTTGTTTTCTGGTTTTGAAACTGTGGTAGTATTATGATCTTGTGTTTTTCAAAATGGGGGCCATACACCTCCAGGCTGAACACCAGTGCTAGGAGAAAAACATAAAAACATACACATGTCCACTTTGCCTCTAGGCCAGACTGGTTCAGTATCATGCTTCAAAGAAAATTCCTTATCATTCTTCAACTTCCAGTATACCTACATACTTCATGACCCTTTGGCTTTTTGCAGTGCTAAATAGTGTATAATTACTTTTTAAATTAAAACCAATACATTTGAATTTCAAGCCATTTTTGAGTTCTGTAGCAATTTTTATAGTGATCATGAGAACCACCCTGGTATGAATGGAAACTGGGACTAAAAAAATAATCTTGGCTGTTAATATTTAGACATTTAAGATTGGGGACCAAACAAAATTCAGCTTAATGAGTACAGATATGATCACAGAAACTTTTAAAATAGATGTTTTACCAGTAAGTATGGGACAACTGCAGAAACTCTAAGGAAGTGTCTATTCTTCCTTTGCTTTCTTAATTCCTGAAATTCAAATAAATCCTAATTCTAATAATGTCAAGAATGTTTATATGGCTTTCCCTGAAAAAGGATTGTAATAGAGAGCAAATAAAGAGAAATAACTACTGTAAAACAAATGAATAGGGATGGACAAGTCTTTAGTGGCACATGACCTACTGAAAATGTTTAGGGCCATCCCCAGATCAATAAAGTAGTGATTGATTCATTGATTTAAAAGTGGTAGAGTTTTTTGAGAGGGATGAGGGTGGTCACTTCTTTATTGAATTTATTGGGCTGACATTGAATAAAATTATATATGTTTCAGGTGTACAGTTCTACAGTGAATCATCTGTCTATTGTACCATGTTTACCACCCAAAGTCACCATTTATCTCCCCTATACCCTCTTCTACCTCTCCCCACTCCACTTTCCCTCTGGTAATCACCATACTGTTGTCTGTGTTTATGAGGGTGTTTTTTTTTTTTTTTTTCTAAGTCCCTTCACTTTTTTTCACTTAGGCCCACAACTCCCCACTCCTGAGGATGGTCTTTTTATCTAATATTTGACCAAAATATAAATTAATTATGTCTTAAATCTGTATTATGGAATATTTGCTCTCTTTCAGCTCTAATGTTACAAAATACTCCATTGTATTTCATAGTTGTGTCAACTCAGTGAAATTCCTTAAGTACACGTCAAAATTTTAAATAATAACTCTACAGTGACACAAAATAATATTTTTAGATTTAATAGCAAATAGAAAATCCTTATGTTTCTCATTTTCTAATAAAAGAAAATAAAACATTAATAGATAGCTGTAAGTTACTAAGTAGAATATCTGAATAGATAGCATATGTCAATATATAATACTTTTTTTCTGTTTGAAAATTTAAATATTTAAATACCTGTATTTTCTTTTCACATTTGACTCCTGAATATCCAGAGCAGCAAGAACACACATTGGGAAGTATACATCTGCCTCCATAAAGACACCCTTGATTGCAAATTGCTGCAATACACAAATTTTTACAATTATCATCTTTTGACACAAGTGTTTGTGACACGTTATATTCCAGTGGTCTTTAGTTATTCAACAACACACCTACAAAAATAGTCATAAGAATCTATAAATGGCCAACTGCACTCCCATCTTCTTGCAAATAGAGTGCAAACCGTAAGTGCCTGCACACACATACCAAAAACAAAGCACCCAAATCTCAACACAACACTTTTACAATGATATAAATATGTTATTAAAGTAAACAAACTTTTCATTGACTACATGTTAAAGTATTTAAAATATATGTTTTTGTTATCTTTAGAGAAGAGATTCAAGTCAGTAGCATAATACATCATTCATAATTTGCTTTTCAACAATTTAGCAAAAGTTTTAAAAAGGCAGTTCAGTACAGGCAAGTGCATGGAAAATACAGACAATTTTATATACCACCATTAGAAGTTTAAAGTGGAATAACTCTATTGGAGACTTTCTAAATATTTTAACACTGTCTGTACTGGAAATCTTTCCTTAAGATCTCTCCAAATGAAATTTAAAAATAATTATATTTTAATCTATCTCAATATCTATCATTTATCTATCTGCCCATCTACCTATTTATCTTTCTACCACCTATCTATGGAAACAGTTATAGAGAGAAAATTCATATAAGAGTAATAACTCCTAAATAACTAAAGTGTTCCACAAAAGGGGAAAGATCAAGTGAATTATACTGTCAATACTGTGGACCTTAATATATCATTTAAAGTTATTTTTTTTTTCAGATTTAATGTGTTTTATTGATTAAAATATTACATTTGTGCCAATTTCCCTTCCCTCTGCTCCCCTCCACCCGGTGGCCCCCCTCCCTCTAGTTGTCCCCCCCTTTTAGATTATGTCCATTAGTTGTGCATACAGTTCCTCCCAATCTCTCTCCGTCTATTCCATTCCCTCCTACCATGATCCCCAATTCCTATATCATCTCCCTCCCTCTCCCCACTCCCCCTCCCTGTTGACCTCCCCCCACTATGCTTCCCTTACCCACAGTTCCTTTTCCACTCTCGTTGCCTGTTTCGTTTGCCTTTGTTTCATCTCCCTAGCTTCTGTTTTTTAAACCAGTCCCTTTAACATCTCATATAACAGTGGTTTGGATCTAATGAACTCTTTCAGTTTTATTTTGTCCTGGAAACACTTTCTCTGTCCTTCTATTCTGAATGACAATTTCGCTGGATAGAGTATTCGTGGTTGTAGGTTTTGGATTTTCATTACTTTGAATATTTCTTGCCAGTCCCTTCTTGCCTGTAGTGTTTCCCTTGAGAAGTCAGCTGATAGTCTAATTGGGACCCCTTTGTACATAATTCTTTTCTTCTCTCTTGCTGCTTTTAAGATTCTCTCTTTATCCTTAATTTTTGACATTTTGATTATAATGTGTCTTGGAGTGGTTCTCCCTGGGTCCAGTCTCTTGGGAACTCTCCTTGCTTCCTGGACCTGCATGTCTATTCCCTTCCCCAAGTCTGGGAAGTTCTCCTTTATTATATTTTCACTCAATTTTTCAAGTTCTAGTTCATCTTCCTCATTCTCTGGCAAACCAATGATTCTTATGTTGGGCCTTTTATAGCTGTCCCAGAGGTTTCTGATCCTCTCATTGTTGCTTCCTATTTCCTCTCGCTGCATTGGTTGACTGCTTGTTCCTTCTCCATATTCCAGTTTGTTGAAATGAACTCTGGATTCCTCACCATCTGTCTCGTATGTGGTTTTGTTCCTTTCGTTATGAAAGTTTTTCGCTTCTTTCATATCTTTTTCCTGCTCTTTTGTGAATTCTGTAAGCCACCTGATAACAATGGCCCAGAACTGAGCCTCTGACAGGTTTCTTATCTGTTCATCTGTCAGGTTCTCTATCTGCTGTCTGGTGAGTTGTGCCACCGGGATCTCTATATTTGTCTGCCACATTTTGACAGGTGCGTTTTGTTTTCCTGGGCCGGCTGTCGGGGGCAGGGGGCAGTGCCTGTGTACGCGTCACAAATCAGCGACCGGCCGGCGCCTGCCTGTCCGCGACCTATTTCGCAGCCCTGTGGTGCTTTCTGTGGGGGCGGGGGTCCAAGATGGATTCACACAGTTATTCAGCTAGGAGACCGGGATCCGTCCTCCCGCCCCCCTGGGCCTCACTGTTCAAGGCAATGCTGCGGCTGCTCTCCCCAGCGCCCGGAACCGCGCACGCCAGGGGCTTGATTGGAGTCGCGCATGCCAGGGGCTTGATTGCCTCCGGGATTTTTCGCCGCCCCGCCCCGCCGCTCCGCAAACAGCTTTGCCTTCTTTAACTCTTACCTGCCCAAATGGCACCGCTGGTTTATAACTTCATATGTTGGGCTTCCGTGTAGTTTTATTTTCTGGAATTTCTAGTTATCCTTTGTTTTGAAGTAGTTGTATTCCTCTATAGTTGTAGAGGAAGACCTAGCGTGTCCGTCTAAGCCTCCATCTTGGCCGGAACTAAAGTTATATTTTTAAGGACATGGAAATGCTTTTAATTACTATTGAGTGAAAATAGCAGAATATAACATTATATACAACACATTTATGTTTCATGAGAGAGGTATCTGCTCCAATAGCTCATATTAGAAACTGGTATAATTAAATATAGTTTTCCCTTTGGTATAAATGCAACATTTAAAGGCTGTGTCTTCATCAGGACTACTGTGTGTGAAATGCACAAAGTTGCACAGCTAAGGAAGTGCTGTTCACATCACAGGCATCATGGATCTGAACAGTTATTAAACAATTTTCCAGAAAATGACAGTAGGACATCTTGTTCAAATAATGTCATCCATATTTACACAGTCTCTGGATAGTTGGAAATAAAGATTTTTGAGAAAGGGGACTTTTAAAAATACACATAAAAGGAAAGCATTTGACATCTTGCTCCCAAGTGCTTGTCATTAGTTTAGCGTAAATACACTCATAAGAATCCCCTTCAGGACTGGACGTTTCCGATGTCAGTGTTTACCTGACGTAGTGCGTCAGGATCACGAAAAAGCTCCCCCAGGATCACACTGCCTTCCTGCTTCGCGTCAAGTGAACTTGGTGAGTTTCTCTTGGAGTTCTGGGCCTCCTTGCTCTAAGTAGGAGGCCATGACTTTATCTAAGCTGTTCTTAGAAAATCTCAGAGGTGGATAAGGATTGAGATAACCCATGGAAAGAAAAAAAAAAAAAAAAGGCCGCCCCTTTTAATTCACTTCCGCTTTTTAATTGGATTGTGTTCTGAGAGTCAGAACAAAAACCTGCGCTGTTTACATGATTGAACTCCCTTTAGTTTCAAAAAGGAAAAAGACTCGTTTCCCCAGCCCAAATAGCCGGAGCGACGACAGTTGACAGTTGTTCAGACTTACCCACTCCGAATCCAGACTGGGAGAGACGGGTGCCATAACGTGTCCGGTGTGGTAATGCTGCCCATCCCAGAGAAGCCCCTCGGGAGAGAAAGGCAGGGCGCCCAGGTGGGTTCGTCCGGAAACAGGAGCCCGAGAAAGGAGCCCATGACTTGGAGAGTGTCGCAGTGCCGGTGGCGTATAGTAAGCTCTCCCTGGCCCTTGCTCGGGTGACTGAGAATTTTTATGGGATTGCCTGAGAAAAAATTTCCTCTAGGGAATAAGGCAGTGCTGTAAGTATAACCACTGCATTTGGCTTGTCCAGAGACATGCATGTAGGGCTGGTTTTCCCTAAAAATTTGCTCAGAGCTATGCATCGCAAAATTAACCCCGGAAACCGTGCCTCAGAGGCCAAGCAGGCCCACCACAGTCTGCCAACCGTTAGTACCAAGATGGCCGAATTAACAGCCCTTTGATACTTTTAAATTGTGCACACAATTTGAAAAAGCTGCCTATCAAGTTTGGTCTCTTGAAGCTTCAAAAAGAGGATTTACATAAATAGATTAACCTATGATGTCGTTTAGATGTCAAACCAATTTTTTTGAGGTATTAAAATTGTCTGTCCTAATTTTAAAAGGGAGAAGGTCATTTGGGACTTGGCTTGTCAAAGACACATTTAAATTGTAATTGCCTCCAGAGAAAGTTTGGATCCAATTGTTCTTTCATAAACTTGTGAGTTTTTCTCATGGCTAAAAGGCTTCTTTCTGTTTGTGTACATCTAATGTAGTAAATGTGAGATAAGTTTCTACGTCTGAAGTTTAGTGTTAAAAATTAATTTAAAGGCAACAGTATTCTAAAGTTCTCAGAAATATAGAAGCTAACTCAAATGCTTTTCAAGTTCATGTGATCTAAGATTAATACTTAGTAAATAAAAGCGAGTTTAATTTTGTTGTTTAAGCAAAACAGATATGTCTTTATTTTGCCTGGGTTTTACAAAAATAATTCCATGTTAATGATTGACTTTTAGGTCTATAAATAATGTTTCTAGAGGTTATAAATTGCCCAAGCTACAGAAAGCCAGTTCTTATTTAGTTTTAATTAGAAATTGAGGTTTTAAGGGTTAAAAATCTTAATATATGTAAGAAAAAGTTGGAGGTATTTCAGAAGGGCCTCTGGAACACCTCAAAAGATTTGGAATTGCATAGGAAGCATTGTAAAAGAACTGATGAAAACTTCTAGGGTATATTGTATGGTAAACAATGGTTGTAAATTAAACAAATATTGGGGGCTATGGGAAGCCCAAGACGCTGGTTGGCTCTTCCCTGCTCCCTGGCTAATAATTGTAACAGATTGAGGTTCAGTACCTATAGTAGAAAACCAATGCTATAGGCTTACGTATTTGACACTGCATTCCTTCCCAGCTGGTAAGGCAATGGCATATACCGGGAGCAATACACTCACCACCATTTTCACATTTCTGAAAGCAGATAGCTGCAAATAGAAACATAAACAAGTTACAAATATAATTTACTAGTCAAATCCTATCATAAAGCCACAAAAATATTCATTAGAGGAAAAAAAGAAAAAGAGGCTAATGATTAAAGGACCTTTTCTTGTAACATTTTTTTCAGAATATTTCCAATGTCACTACTTATTCTTGAAAAACATAATTTTAATGGTTGTATAATGTTCTATCAATAGAGTGCGTAGTGATTTAACTTTACTGCAATTGTTAAACATTTATGTTGCTTCTCATTTTTCTCTTTGACCAATACATTATAGTAGCTGCTAATTTTTAACTAACAGTTTATAAAAAGGAAAAATAATGAAACATTCGAAAGAGGAGAGGTGCCATCATTTTAAAAACTAACCAGATTTGAAAGAAGTGGCACCCCACTTTGGGAGGTTCTGAATTGGTTGGTCTGAGATGGGACTAAGGAATTAGTAATTTTTAAAAGCCTTCCCCTGACTCCTATTTAAGATTAGGAGACCAGGACTTACACACTTGCTATTTATCCTGGCAACTGTAGTAGACTGAACAGAAAATACATTATTCCCTCGTCCTCTGCTAACTTGAAGACATGAATCAAAAGGACTTGGCGTTTTACTTGGATTTTTATTTTAAAGAGATATCACCTAAAATAGAAACAAATAAGCAAAAATAAAAACAAAAACAAGGAAAATGGTATTTGTCTTAAATTTTAATTAATGTTGAGAGGAGAGGTAAGCCTTAGCATTTTGAGGATTCCTCTTACGTGTGTTGCACTGTTTTCCTCTCCAACCAGAAGGACAAGAGCAAATGTTTGGTCCCACACATTTTCCTCCATTCACGCACACAGGATCACAGATATCTTAAGATAAAAAAGGAAATATCAGCACTTAAATAGCAATAGTTTTGCTATATAATGTGTTTGCTTTACCTGTAGTTGGCAAATACATGTAGAGGTGTCTTACTTTTTTGGCATCTCCTACCAGTGTATCCTTCACGACAGGCGCACACATTATTTCTCATGCAGTGGCCACCGTTCTTACAGGGAGGGTAACAGATAGCTGAAAGAATACATGGCAGCAATCTGTGAATATTATACATTCAGTTATTATATATTACATATTTCATCATGTGCTTGTTATCTATGGGTCATAAGGCAGAGAGATATGCTATAAAAATAAACAATCACAACTGCAAGTCATTAAAATCATCCTTTCTAAATCATAAAACGCTTAGAGCTATAAGCTGCTAGCTAGTTAGCACAGTTTGCAATGTATTGGTAAAGTGTTCATAACAAATGGAGTCTTTGTATGATACTACATGTATAATGAATTTTGTCTTATGTTTCACCACACTTTGAGGCAAAGAGTGAAATGATCTGGTCAAAAACCAAGAAAACAAGTCAAAGTAAGACTGTATCTGTTCCTGTGGTAATTAGAAAAATCTGTCACATAATATTGAGAAAATACTTTTAACTTTTAAATACCTACTGAGGTAATGAATGCAAATCTTTATATGTGACATTTCTCTGATTTTTTGGTAAAAAATATTTTTAACAATAAATCCTTGGCTTTGTTAGAAATATCAATTGATTAATCTTGACTGTGCTATAGTATCGTCTAGATACTGTATATGTATGATTCTGTTCCATGAAGGTCAGAAGCTAACATCGTCTTTTATGAGAGGATTATTATTGCTTCATGTTTCTTCCAGATATGACAATTAAATGTAGTTGTTTTAAAAATAATAATATATAGGCAATTTAAAATTTAATTTCCCCTGCATGATAAATTAATGAATTTCAGATTGAGTTTTAAAAATGAATGTCAAGTTAACTGGTTTTGATAATAGGGATGTTGCAGACTGACCACCTATTTGAATTAGATCCATCTTATTAAATAGGTGCTTTCTTTATTTCTAAAAACTGTAAGAAAAATCCAGCTGATTTTAATAGATTTATAAATAAAAATACTGTGGTGCTTTATAAATAAAAACAATGTAATTGAATTATTTTAGCAAATGGATTATTTTTTTAAATTTTATTGAAATTATTGGGGTGAGATTGGTTAATAAGATTATATGGGTGTACAGTTCTATAATACTTCATCTATGTATTGTATTGCATGTTCACCACCCGAAGTCTAGTCTTCTGCCATCACCATTTATGATAATACCCTCTTCTACCTCCACCCACCCCTCTTTCCCTCTGTTAATCACCATACTGTTGTCTGTGTCTGTGAGTTTGTTTGGTTTTTTTCCTTAATCATTTAGCAGGTGGATAACTTTCATCATTTTAGACTGAGCTTTTTTTCTGGTTAATGCTTGAGTCTACTTTCTCTGGAATTTTTATTATGAAGAAACGCTCTTTTATTTTCTGCTTCTTAATCTTTACACAATTGAAGATTGTTTCTATTTATTTAAAAGTATTGTTTTCATTACAAAGCACCATAGGAAATACCTATGGTTAGAAATTTAGAACTAAAATAAATAAATAAATGAACAGAGACCTATTTATGATGAGTAACTTTGCTATAACCAATACTCATTCATTCCACAAAACTTGATTATAGAGATATTACATTTATACAAAAGATACATGTGATAAGAGTAATATAGAGAAATGGACGGGCTAAAAGTTAGGCTTGGTCATGTCTGTACCCTAATCCCATTTAGCAAAAGGAGATTTAGGAAAAAATTCATCTTCACACATATATTTAAGAGATTCTCTCTAGGCTTCAGATAAATCTTTCATCAAACTACAAAGTGAGCCAAGTAATCTGGCTTCACCTTCTGTGTGGATCGGGCTCATGGCATTCAAGGGATGAAGGAAATTGGAAGATGCATTTAATCATCTCTCCAGTCACACATTTTAAGCCTCGCTCATTAATAGAGTAGTTTAACCCTTCTGTGATATTTCAAGCTCCATTTCTATCTTTCTCTTTGAAATTCTACAGAACATGCAGTATATGCTTCTCATAGTTTACTCTTAACCATATTCTGCCTGATTTTATTCAATGGCTTTTGATAGGTGTACCATGTTTCCTTCCTACCAATTGGGCTCACATCAGGTTCAAAAGTGCATGTGGTTTAATAAGAATAAAGATCATGTTTTATTTCCTCTGCATCTCTGAAACATGTCTTAATGGCATCAATACTATTACTCAATAGTAGCTGGCAACATGCTGATTTTATGTGCAGGTAGTGACTGTATGTCTCACCTGTACCTGACAGCAACTGTGTGGTTCAAACTTGAAAACTAGGATGGTTGAGCCCTATAAAACTTAGGTAAATTCCCAAATCCATGCCAGCTGGGAAGTTGGAGAGACTAGCTAATTCCAAAACCTGCTAACATGACATGTGTTCAATAGATAATTTTTAGTTCTATTTGATAATTTAGAGATTTCCCTCCTTGTCCAGTTATACAGTTGGCGTATAAATTTTAGAGGATTTTTCTTATTATATCTTACATTTACTTAAAATATTGATAGTATAAGAAATATAAGCTTTTCATTCCCCTGCTAACATTCTCCACTCAACACTATACATATAACTCATAAACACAGGTTTCAACTTAGTCTCCTAGTTTTCAAGATTTGCCTTAACTTTGTCTTTACTTCTTCCATTTTGCTATCTGGTTCCTTACAGGAAATCTGAATTAAAGAAACTAATTTCCTATGTACACATAACTACTGTTAGAGTAATGGGTTTTTCTTTTTCTCTGCCTTAATTGAAACCCAAGACCCCTAGCCAACCTTTAAATAAAAGAATGGGATCAAATCAAAATGTAACATGGCAAGAAAAGTATAGATTTTAGGAATTAATTTGTGACATGTCCTGACATGATTTTACTAAAAAATCTACCCTACATTTTGCATAAACTCAAAAATATGAAGATCAGAAAATACATTTTAAATTTCATTTATTGACATTAACTCATATAAACCCTGACAGCTTCAGGACATACCCATTATTCTGAAAAACACTATAGCATTAACATTATGAGGCAAAGTGTTAAAATAACAGGCCATAAAGGGGAAAATGATGTATCTTTAATGTTCTCATATCACCTATCATAGAGATGTGCAAAGATGACTCTTCATAAATGTTTAATGAAACTAACGTTAAAAAAAATCATGAGATAATAGAGGACATTAGATTGAGCACAAGGCAAACATTTTTCTGTAAAGGCAACAAAAATGACACCATTTCATTATAATAAGCTGCAAGAAAACTTTGCTTATTTGTTTTATACATTGGTCCTGCAAAACTTCACAGACAATTGACACAGTTGTGAGCCTAATATATATTGAATAAATATAACCATTTTTCATAATAACTCTGATATGTTTCTATGAAGTGAGCCTTTGGTGGCCAAACCAGAATATCATAAGAAACATAAAAAGACAGACACTAAAGAGTATCTTTCCTTTGGAGCTTGTCTCTTGGTATTCACTCAGAGCTTTGTTTCTGTCTAACTTTCCCTTTGCCTTTTTATTTATAAAGAAAAAATAATTACCATTCTGACACTGTGCACCAAAGAATCCATTTGGACAGAGGCAAGTGTTTGGCTTACTACAGGAACCACCATTGAGGCAAACAGGGTCACACAAGGCTAATAAACAGCAGGAGGGAGAGAGACCATAAAAGTTTTATTATTTAAAAAATAAAAATACACAGGAGTACAAAATAGTGCACAAAGGAATAGTTTATTTTTGCTGCAAGTAAAACCGTTAACTTGTAATTAATTAGACTTTGCCAAACATAAGAGGAATGAAATAAGTGGGTCATAGCTTTGAAAGTCTTTTCATTAAGGTCACGAATAAATACCAAGCTAAGAATGTGGAGACTGTGGTTAGAGCTCAGAATGCCCTTGGTGAGCTGAAAGGATGACTAGAAGTTATAAGACAATTCAAAGGCTCAAGAGGATGGTCTGTAATCTGCTCAAATACAGGTGGCCACGGGTACTTCTTTAAGTCTCCTTCCCAATTCAAAAAGGAACACTGCACTCAAGTCCTAGCACTCTCAAAAACAATCTTTCTTTTTGCTTCTTTACCCTTGCTCTATTTTCAAAGCTACCCCAATTTCATTATTTTTTAAAATTAATTTACTGGGGTAACACTGGTTAATAACATTATATAAATTTCAAGTGTATAACTTCGTAATACATCTGTATGCTACCTTGTGTGCTCACCACCCAAAGTCTAGTCTCCTTCCATCACCACATATTCGGCCCCCTTTACCATCTTCATTCTCCCTTCACCCCCTCCCCCCTGGTGACCACCATATTGTTGTCTGTGTCTATGAGTTTGTTTGTTTTGTTTGTTCATTTATTGTATTTTGTTTCATACCCCACATACGAGGGAAACCTTTTTCCATCTTTGAACCCAAATTTTACCCATTCTCTGAAGTCTATCTCAAATATTTTTTTTTCCAAAATATACTTTCAAAATAAATTTTCCTCTTCTCTGCTTCCAAGGAACTGTACATTAATTACATAACTTATTATAACTCAACTTGTATCATAGTCTTTTAAAAATTGTATCCTACATCCCCTTCACTAATGATATGTTCTTTAAAGTCAGGGCAAAATCGAATTGATCTTTGTTTCCTTTTGCATCATGCTTCACACATAGTTGGCAGGCTATAAACATTGAATTAAATCTATGTGAGAGAAGTCATTAGATCACAACGTATTAGATTAAACGTAGAGAACTGCAAACACTGCTGCCAAAGAAGTAAGCCCACTACTGTGATAAATAAATGAAATCACGTGAATTCACTTAACCCAGAATTCCTTCAATGTTTGATGAAATACAATGTCTGTGGGAAAAAAAAGAAACTTAAAAGAGATCTAGAAGATGCAGCACAGATATATCTCTCTCCATCATAAGGCAAGTGTATGAAGAAAATATAAAAGCAAAAAATATATATATTGGGTGAGCTGGCTAACATTAAAGCTGTTTATAGTCTAATACAAAAAGAAAAAAGAATGAAGATGAAAGATAGGTTTTTGAAAATATGTTTGAAATAAAAACTTCATACCAATCTTGTCAGATTAGTTTTATGTGTTGGGGTGTGAGTCTTTAGGACATTGTTTCATTTAAAATTTCTTTTAACTGACGTATTTATTGAAAATATTTTTTATTTTACCTGTACTGCAGGTGGGTCCATACCAGCCCGGCTTGCACTGACAAACATCTGGTGTAAGGAATTCGCCTCCATTTTCACAGTGCCTGCTACAAACCACTGAGATCATAGGATAAAAATAAACCAACGGTTAATTAGGCTTGGAACTGGTCATATTATTGGTTATTATCTGGCTAGCTCATAACTGCCAATTATATTTTCTAATTAATAAAATCAGAGAGAGAGTAAAAAATAACTCATTCTTTGGCTTTAAATAGTCTCCAGTTCTCACATTCAGTTATTTTTATGTTTATTTTTTATTTTTGCTAATAAAGAATGAGCCGAACGGTAAATAAGAAATGGCCATTTGGAAAAATTGTTAGTTACTGATGAAAGTATTCACAGACATAAATTAAATGAGATAAACTTATATGAAATTCAACAGACTGAATTATTGTTACCTAAAAAAAGATATTGGAGAAATGGTTATAGATAAGGTCAAAAAGAGAATTGCTTCTAAAAAGAAACTTCTTTATCTTAGTATTGGCACCTAGCACTCTCAGTAGTACACAGAATGGTAACTGTGGTAATAAATCATAAATGTATGCTTCTTAATTGGTGTTTCAGTTTATATTAGTTAGCATCAAAGCCATTCAAAGGAGCAATTTCATTATATGAGATCACTTTGCTTACTTGTTTCACACTGTGGTCCCACAAAACCATAAGGACAAGTACAGAGATTTCCAGCCAAGCAGGTGCCACCATGTTGACAAGGCAGGCTACAAATTTCTGCAGACACAACTTATGTTATTAAGACAGCTTTCAATTTTTAAAAAGTTAGTTTATGTTTATGAAGCATAGCCACAATAAAAGGTCCTTGTAAGAGCACATTATAATAAACTCAGTTATCTTTTACTTTGAACTTTGGTTCTGTGGGATTCACTATGAGTTCACACTCTGAAAACACACACGAATCATTAGCATGTCTTGATTTATAAAACTTATGGTTAACTGAATGGAAATGTATAATCTTAGCTTTCTTCTGAAAGGTAAAACTTGGACTTAGGCACTCCAGCCTAGAAATAGGACATTTTGATATTTCCATAATTATTTTCATATGCTACTGATATTATTTCGTTAGTTTATTCTAGATGTACTTATTTGTTAATTTATACCTTCTTATGAAAGCATTTAATGTGGTTCTATTTTATTAATAATTACATTACCATCTACCAACATATATTCTTAACAAATATTATTTTTACAATAACAAATTTGTTTTTTAATATCCATTTTAGGAATACCATTTTATAAACTCTCCACTCAATATTTCAACAAAACAATAAAATTATATGGTTATAGACATGATTTTTTAAAAATAATTTATTTGTTTGTTTATTTATTTTAGAGAGAGGAGAAAGAGAGGGAGAGAAACATCACTGTGTGGTTGCCTCTCACTCGCACCCCCAATTGGGGACCTGACGTGCAACCTAGTCATGTGCCCTGACTGGGAATCGAACCAGCGACACTTGGCTTGCAGGCCGACACTCAATCCACTGAGCCACAGCAGCCAGGTAGACATGATTTTTAAAATCACTTTTTAGATTTTTTTCTTACTACCTGATATCTTCTAGTTATTTGGTATTTCACAGTTCTTTGGAACCATGTTTGATAAATCATTCAATAATCAGGTGCTGTTTGCTTGAAGGTAAATATATTTGTAGGGATATGGCAACTTATAACTAAATCTCAAAAAACTATTTCTGAAGATAATTTTACCAAAGATAAATATGCCATTCCTCTTTGGATCTCTATTTTAGAAATTTAAGTTTTTTAAATTTTCAAATAAATTATTTTAAACATTAAAAATTTTGAGTCACCAACCTTAATGAATATATATTAGTATGTATACAAAAAAGACTGCCTTTAAGGAAAATATTGTTTTATTTTGTCTCTATTATTTCATTTTTAATTTGAGTTATTACCTTCATCACAGATTGCTCCACCATGTCCTGGGGGACATTCACAAATGTTAGGTTTAATACATTTTCCATGGTTTTTACAATCAGGATGACACACAGCTGTATAAAATAAAGCTCATAGTTAGAAATATCTATGATCAATTAAATTAATTATGCAAACTGCTGAGCGCTGTACCTACCAGTTTGGCAGTTAGAACCAATGTAACCAGGTTTACATTTGCATATGTTTGGGGCAACACACTCCCTTCCTGTTCCACATGTGTGTCTACAAATAGCTGCAAAAATCAAGGACAAAAGGCTGAGTTGTTGGCACAATATATACATGTTGCCCGTAGACTTAGTCATAATAAAAGCAAAATTATCTGGAATTTGAAAAACTCGACACGGATACTAAACGATAACCACTACATTTATCCATGAAATTATTTTTCTCCTTATATTTGTTTGATTACTAGAATGACTGAGGAAAATGATTAATAGGGTATGAAAGAAGAACCATATGGGTAATTTCTCCCATAGCAAAACCTGATGTTAGAGATGGCTGCTAACCATAAATGGAATTACAGTCTTTTCCAGAGGACAATGAAATGTCAGGTACTAATAAGGTAAATGTTGATGAATGGAAAAAGATAATCAGAATTTCAAAGATGCCAAGAACATCATAAGCTTATAGGTTTGTATTCTTTAAGCTTCTATAGCTACCTGATATAACTCTTAGGCATTTTACACTTCTGAGGTAACTGAAATGCATGAGGTTGTTTTATTTCTTAATAATGTTTTATATTACAAACATGTAAGTCTTGAAGATTATTATCTTTTTTCCTATAGAAAAACAACCACAACAACAGGAGTTCCAGGGGACACTGAGAACAAAGGAATACTCAGACAGCACTATTGTTTAAGTCTCAAACAGATCAAAACAAAATAACAGTAACAAAATATAGCTTCTGTGTTGTCAGAGCTAAAAATTTGATTTGCATCAGAGAAAACAATGCTCATAATTGTAAAAAAAATGGTAACACTTTTTTCAAAATTGGTGTGATGCCCAATTTGTTTTATTCTCAAGAGTTGGAAGAATTCTAGAGAAACCTAGTTTATGCAAATAAACGAATACACCAGAATTAGTAACGTAAAGGGTTAAATGCCTACTGTGAGCTGAAAAGAACCCAGACAACAATGTTATTCACATCCTTATTTCATCTCTTTAGCTGCTTAATTTCAGGAAAGACAGCTCTTTGAGGTTCTGCTTTCTCATCTGTATAATGAGAAAAATAACACCTAATTTATGAGGTCCTTGTGGATTATTTGACAAAGTTGATAAAGAATGTTTCCATTCAACCTGGAACACAGTAGGTACTCAACAAATATATTTATATTACATAGTTATAATTCTATTTAACTTAACATTATTTTTAAAAACTCAGAAATGCCCATGTTAATTTTTTGAAATGTGAAAAAATAGACAAATAATAAATTAAATGAATAGAAATTAGTGAACTAAATGGAGTAAATAGAAATTAATAAATAATAGAAAGCATATCTTCTTTAATACTTTAATGTGAACTAGATAGTTTTCTTTGAATCTTCTGAGGAGTTTTCATACTACCTCTGCAGTTGATACCATTTCCATAATATCCAAAGGGGCAGAGTCCACATCGGAAGTGACCGTCTGTGTTTGGCACACAGGAAACACCAGGAAAGCAAGGAGATTTAGCACAAGTTGATATTTTGGTTGACTCGGGCTTTTCGGGCCAAATAGTGATGGCAAATCCATCCTTATGCTCTGTGTAACCTTGGGCAGACTTGTTTATTTGAGAATTATATCCTCCAGCCTCTGTTTGGATGATGCCCTGGGTAACATCTTTTACTTCATCACGGGACTGATTTGGGTTAATGCTTACAGAACTATGGTTGTTCATAGGAACTTCCAACTCTCCCAGACTGAGATTTGTACTCAGAGTATGATCTGCATGTTTAAAACCTGATATCTGATAAGAAATAGCCTTTGAATTATTCACTCGAGTGGTAACTGATTTTAATGAGAAGTATGAGATGTTGTTGGTTTTGATAGTAGCCAGACTGTGGGTAAAACTTGTGCCAGTTAGTAAATGCTCTGTTGATGGTGACTGAAAATTTATATCTGAACAAGAGAGAGAGAGAGAGAGAGAGAGAGAGAGAGAAGGTTAGTCAATAATATTTATTAATATTCTGCTCTACTCACAGTATTTAATATAAAGTAATTCATTTCTTCATTTAATATATATTACATGTATAACACTATAGTGGGGAATGTGCAGTAATAGGAGTTGTACCACAATTCCTGCCTTCAAGAAGCTTATAATCTATTTGAATACACAAGATAACATTAAATGTTAAACAGTATAACAGTGAAAGGACAACAGCTAATAACTTTATTAAGAGTTAGAAATAGTCTACAAACATTTATTACTACTTTATACACATTAGGCTTCAAAATTAAAGAAAGCACAGTCTTGACTGGTGTGGCTCAATTGGTTGGGCGTCCGGCAAAGCAGAATGTCTCCTGGTGGATTCTGATCAGGGCACTTGCCTGGGTTGTGTGTTTGGTCTGTGGTCAGGGCGCTTAACGAGAGAGAGGGATTGATGGATTGATGTTTCATTTGTTCTCTTTTTCCCTCCCTTCCCGGTTTTCGAAAAAAAAAAAAGAAAAAAGAAAGAAAGAAAAGGCAGTGTTCCATCCCTGAAAAACTCAATGTTGTTAAGGATACTGGAAAGTGGAGGCCAGACACTGAATGCTTATATAAAAATTAATTGATAAAGTATATAAATGCTATTTTTGTATGAGAGGCAAAAAACTGTGGCTCTAATCATTTTACCAATGTGACAAAATGGAATTTTATATCCCCATATTTATTGACTGCTCAAGTAGGAATTAAACATTTTTGTGTCTTTTTGAGAGGGACTATCATTTTTTTCCATCTTCCATGGTACTTTATTTTTCTTACCCAATAACTCTTTTTAAAACATTTCTTTGGTATGGAAAAATCTACTTCATTTTAGAGTATGGGCAATTTTAAGCAGTGGTTAGATGCGTTTCCCTTTTATACTTTCTACGGCCCATTTGGGGTTGATTTTTGCATTGTTTTCATGCACAGCTTCTCATATCCCTTACAATATGAATAAAAGGGGAAACCAAATCAAAACCAGGAAAAGAAAACATACCAAAAACAACAATAAAAAATAATTCTTAACATAATTGACAAACAGAAACAAGGGCAATGAAAGATTTTTGGTAATTTTGAGGACTTCATAAAATACAAAAGCATAGGAGTTCAGATTAATAGAGAAACAGGAGTGTACCAAATATATGCCAAACAAAAGATAACACCAATGCAGCAATCATAATACAAAGAGCAAAAGCATTCCTCAGGGAACCTAATTAAAAATTTGAGGCAAGATAGTGCCCTCCTCCCCAGCCACTGTGCCCTGAAGGACTGCTCCTTCCTGCTCCTTCCTGCTCCTTCCTGCTCCAATGATCTTAGGAAAGCTTTTGGTATTAGGATTGGAGGAAGAAATAGAGAAGAAATGGAATTAGTTCCAGATTACAAAAGAATATAGCAGAAGAAATGAAGAAAGAATATATGTATTATATTATCAAATGCACATTAGTAAAATACATTGTTTTCTCTTGAAATTTAATATCTTAGGGTTCATATTGAAGTATACATCAGAAATACTGAAAAATTACAAAATGGGAGAACTGTGAGGAGGTATTTGCCTCAGCAATATTAAAGTGTATTATAAAGCCACACTAATAAAAATAAAGTATTATCAGCATAGAAAAAGACTATTAGGTGATACAAACATAATAGAAATCTCAGAAAAATATCTCAATGTATATGTGAATTTAATATATAAAAAGCATGGTATTTAAATTCAGTATGAAAGTTTGGCTTATTTTATTTTATTTTATTTTAATCATGGCTTATTTTAATAAATGATTATAGATAACTGCTTATTTATCTGGAAGAAAAAATAATGAGCCTCTAACAGCATAAAATCCAGATGAACTAAGAACTAAATGTAAAATATAAAATAAAATAATAAATATTTATAAGAAAATTTAAGAGAGTATATGCACAACTTATAAGTCAGGAGATACTTGAAAATAGAACCCATAAATAAAAGTTGTAATAAAAGATGTCTCTATTTGATTACATAAAATTTTAATATTTCTGTATGACAAGACAGCATGGATAAAGGCAAGCCACTGAGATAAAGAAGATAATTTCAGGAACTTGTAATATGAAGTACTCCTACAAATCAACAAAAAGTCAAACAGAGTTATGACCAGACAATTAACAGAAAAGCAAATCTAAATGATTATATGAAAAAACAAATAGATAACCTCTCAGTGGGAAGATACAACTAAACAATTTTGGAGATGAGAAAAGAGAAAAAGCTACATATATGAGGATAATTTTAAATTAAACAAGAATACTAATATGATTTTAAACAAAGAATTTGAACCCTGGATGGTGTGGCTCAGTGGACTGAGTGCCAACCTGTGAACTGAAAGGTTACTGGCTTGACTCCCAGTCAGGGCAGTCCCTGGGTTGCAGGCCAAGTCCCCAGTTGGGGGCATGCGAGAGGCAACTGGTCAGTGTTTCTCTTGCACATCGATGTTTCTCTCCCCCTCTTCCTCCCTCTTTTCCCTCTCTAAAAAAATAAATAAATAAATAGATAGAAAAAATCTAAAAATAATAATAATAATAAAGCCGTAATAATATTAGACAAATACAAAAGGAAAATTTTAAAGTACATTTTATTGATTATGTTGTTCCAGTAGTCCCAATTTGTTTTTCCCCTTTGCTCCCCTCCACCCAGTATACCCATTCCCTCCAGTAAACCCACTCCCTTTAATTCATGCCCATGGGTAGTGCATATAAGTTCTTTGGCTTTACCCTTTCCTCTATTATTCTTAACTCCCCCCTGTCTGTTTTGTACCAACCAATTAGGCTTCTTAATCCCTGCACCATTTCCCCATTTCTTCCCATTCCCCCTACCAGTTTATAACCTTCCAAATGATCCTCATACCTATGATTCTGTTTCTATTCTGTTTTGCTTAGTTGGATTTTGTTTTGTTTTTTAGATTCAGTTGTTGATATGTGTGAGTTTGTTGTCATTTTCATGTTCATAGTGTTGATCATCTTTTTCTTAAAGAAGTCTCTTTAACATTTCATATAATAATGATTTGGTGATGATGAACTCCTTTAGCTTCACCTTGTCTGGGGAAGCACTTTATCTGCCCTTCCTTTCTAAGTGATAGCTTTGCTAGATAGAGTAATCTTGGTTGTAGGTCCTTGCTTTTCATCACTTTGAATACTTCTTGCCAATCCCTTCTTGTCTGCAAAGTTTCTTTTGAGAAATCAGCTGATAGTCTTATAGGCACCCCTTTGCAGGTAACTGTTCTTTTCTCTTGCTGCTTTTAAGATTCTCTCTTTATCTTTAACCCTTGGCATTTTAATTAGGGTGTGTCTTTGTGTGGTCCTCTTTGGGTCTAGCTTGTTTGGGACTCTCTATGCTTCTTGGACTTGTATGTCTATTTCCTTCACCAAACTGGGAAAGTTTTTCTTCATTATTTTTTCGTATAAGCTTTCAATTTCTTGCTCTTCCTCTTCTCCTTATGGCACCCCTGTGATTTGGGTGTTGGCACGTTGAAAGTTGTCCCAGAGGTTATTAAGCCTCTCTTCATTTTTTTTCAATTCTTGTTTTCTTATTTTGTACTGGTTGGCTGTTTTTTTTTTCTTCCTTATGTTCCAAATCATTGATTTGAACCCTTGGCTTCCTTCCCTTCACCACTGGTTTCATGTGGATTTTTCTTTGTTTGATTTAGCGTAGTCTTCACTTCTTCACTTATGCATTTGCCATACTTAATCAATTCTGTCAAGGCTGTGAGTGTCTTTATTGCCAGTGTTTTGAACTCTTCATCTATTAGGTTTGCAGTCTCCTCTTCTGTTAGGTTGGCTATCCCCTTGTGGCTTAGTTCTCCCACTAGAACCTTGATCTGTTTCCTCTTTTGGGCCATACTTCTCTGTCTCCTCATCTTGACAGACTCCTGTGTTTGTTTGCCTCTGTGTCTTAGGTAGAGCTATTGCACCTGTTATGTTGTAAGGGGCAGAGCCTTAGGTGTTCGTCAGTATGGGTGACCTGTTTCACCACGTTGTGGTGCTATATGTAGGTGAGGGGTCTGTCTGGATGAGTATTTTTTCTTTATATCTTTGCTTGTTGGACTTCCATGCAACTCAATTTTCTGGAACTTCTGGTTGTCTCTAGTTTTGAGAAAGTTGTATTCCTTCTCAATTGTGGAGAGAGATGCAGCGTGTCTGTCTAGGCCACCATCTTGGCTGGAAGTCAAGGAAATTTTATTTTTAACTAAGAATTTGAAACCTTGATGGGTACATGGTTATTTTTACAAAATATAAATGATTAAATTGACTGAAGACGTGATAGAGTAGCTGATATAATAATTACCATGAAAGAAACAGAAAATAATCTAAAGTCACCTCTCAAAACAATGTCAGAATAGATGATCTTAATGGAAAAACTTTTACCAGATAATCAAGGAAGGGATATCTTACAAAACTGTTGCAAGGCACAGAAAGAGATGAAAAGTTTTATAAACATTTATCAGAGTGGCATAATCCTATAATAAATATTATTTATAAATATGTATAAAATATAAATGAAATACTAACAAATGTAGTACTGTGGTTATGTATTACTGTAACAGGATTAAATAGATTTGTATCTTTACTAACATAATGAATTACCTAATTACATGGAGATATTAATAAAGAAAATAATATAAAATAGTGTCAAAAAAGTAATTTGATACATAAACACATTCTAAATAAGTTAGTCTAAGGAAATATTACCAAATTATAGCAAGTTAATAAATGATACTGAAAAAGCACTTGATAAAATTTAAAACCTACTTCTGATTTCAATCACTGACCAAGTACTATCAATTTGCTTCTTTAGTGTCTCATTTCATTTGCTAGGTCACAATATCTTCATGTCTGTATATATTTGTGACATTGTCTTAACTTCAGACTTATACAGTTCTTTACCCACAAGTGGTCCATCCCCCATACTGCTCTTAAATAGACTTTCTCTAATGTGAACCTTAATCCCGTTTCTCATGATGTCTGTGTGGTCTGGACATGGGCTATCTCTCTAGCTTCAACTCCTATGGCAGCCCCCCTTCCCCTATACTTCAGGTTTACCAAATAATTCAGTTCCCAAAGTGTGCTGTGATGTTTGTGTGTGTGAAGCCTCTGTTCCTTTGCTCCTGCTGTTTCCTCTGCTTAGAATGCCTTTCTCTTTCTGGAGTGGATACATCAGATTTACCTGTAGTGACACTGCCTTTTGAAAACTTCATTATTTTTCCAGGTAGACATGATTCCCTGGGTAATACTCCTATTAAGTTCTCTAAGCACTCTATCAAAAGACAAAGAACAATGCCCTGATTGGTGTGGCTCAGTGGGTTGGGTGCTGTGCAAACTGAAAGGTCATTCCCAGTCAGGGCACATGCCTGGGTTGGGGACCAGGTGACTGTTTTGGGGTGTGCAACTTATCAATCGATCAATCAATGTTTCTCTCCCTGTCTTCCTCCCTCCCTTGCCCTCTTTCTAAAAATAAATAAACAGAAGTATTTTTAAATGTTTTTAAAAAAATTTTAAAGACACAGAACACCATATTGAACTATGTAATGACATGTCATATCCCCTGCTATTATACTCAAACCCATTAAGACAGAGGAAATATATACAGGTGGGGCAAAAGCGGGTTTACAGTTGTTTGTATGAAAAATAATACAATAATTAATAAATAATAATACAAGAATAAACTGTGTTTTTGTGTATTCACAACTGTAAACCCGCTTTTGCCCCACCCTTGTGGTTTTGTGTTCTCTGCATCTAACTTAAACCATGACAGTTAATGCATATATACTGAATAAGTACATGAATAAAAGGGAGAATAAAACCAAGTGATTTGAATTAAATTCATCAAAAAACATTTTATAGAAGAAAATAGGGACTTTTACCATGACATATTTTTCCGTCACCATAAAATCCTTCAGGACATGAACCACAGTGATAGGAAGCAAAGGTATTGAAGCACTCTACTTCTGGAAAGCAAGGTCTGGATTCACACTCATTAACATCCTCCTGGCAATTTTTGCCTAAATGAAATATAGATTGAGTGTTCAAATTGTTTAACTTGAAAAACAATATATGTTCAAACAAGTGTTCATTATTTGAATTCTTTTACTTTTTATGTATGCCCTCCTAAGTCCAAAAAAAGCTGTCATATATTAAGAGAAGTGTAGTGTTTTAAAATTTTCCTATATAATGAAACATCAAGTCATTTATTAGATTCTATTTAACATTAAACCAGACCCTTCAATTACATAAGATCTTTCTATAAATAAGAAGACTTTAGAAGTCCATTAATACTTTAAGACAAAAAAGTACCCTATTATTGAACTTTGTTTTAAAACTTGGTGATTAAAACAAGATAAAAATTATTAGAATGGTGGTCTGCTTAGCTTAAGGATTTATTCAATCCAATTATTTCATTGGCTGTGAAAATCCACAAAAATTTTACTATGTGCTAGGATAGTCAGTCTTTCCTCAAAAAAAGTTTTTGAGGTGTAGTGTTTCTCTTTGAAATATTAGCAACTTCTTTAAGTGAATAAATTCACAGTAATTAATGGATGATAATTCCTATTACAGTAGAAGTCCACGAAGCAATGAATATTTGAATTTTTCCAAATGCAGTTTGTAGCATAATAGTCCAAAATGATACCATTGTTATTGTAAAAAGCTGAAGAAAATTAGAAAGCACCTAAATATCCTTCATAGTTGTATTATAATGTTAAAATAGATGCCTCTAAGAAAAATATCAGCTCAACAACTTCTACTTACTTATTTAATATTTACATCTATTTAAATTAACTAAAATATTCGTGAGTTTTTAGAAACCCTTGGGAAGTTAAAGGTTGCCAGTTATTTACTTACTTGGGGTTTCTGGAATCAGATATTTTAGGACAACTAATGCGTGAACAACTATGTTAACATTTCACTTGATTTTAACTCAACTTTATACCATGATACTTCTAAGTTAATAAATTAATGAAACCTCTCTTAAATGATAATTTTTATATTCCCCATGGCAATTTTCTATATTATTCCATTTTATATTTTAATCGTAATGCATTTTAATATATTTCTACCTACCAAATACAGATGGAAATGTTTAGAAACTTGCAAAACACAATGTAGAAACAGAATATTTCTATCAAAATTATGAAAATGGGCAAAATTATAAGAATACATGTATAAGCAATTTACAATAAAAGGAGATATGGATAACAAATGTATTTGTGATGACTTTTACTAGATTTTTAAAATCTGCATTAAAATCTTTAGGACTCTACATTTGCTTGAGTAACCTATAGATGAAGGTTCCAAGGATCTTTCCTTTCTTATTTGTTCATATACAGTATTCCCTCACTTATCGCGGGTATTACATTCTAGACCCCCTGCGAAGTAGGAACCTTACATTTATTCTACACTCTTAAACCTACATAACTTTAACAACATATGTATACAGTACCGCAAAATCCCATGATATAGCAAAAAATCTGCGATAAATAAATATAATATTTTTAAAAATCCCGTGATACAGTGAGGCCGTGATAAGTGAACCATGATATAGAGAGGGACTACTATGTACTAATTTTGTTTATGAGGAACCCATACTTACCTTTGAGTTCAGGTGGACAATTACATGAATACCTTTGAAAACCCCTAATACATCTGCCAAGTCCACAGGGGTTTGATTGACACTCAGTGACATCCACTTCACAAAGACTTCCCTTGAAACCAGGCGAGCAGACACATAGGTATGCTCCACTTCCTAGAGGAAAGTTAATATCAGACACCCATTGTCCACCATTCAAGCAATCACAAGACTTCACAGTCAACTGCAAAAGAAACAAAAAAATAAATGCTTTATTTGCAATAAAGTCATCTTCAGTTTATGTCCCTGTAGTCACGATAGGAATGTATGTTTGTGTACAACTAGGAGCAGATCATGCATTTTTGCGAATATATGTATATTTAATATACAGCAGTGTTTAAAATATTCTAATAAAGCAATTATGCCTATTCTCAAGAGCACAGCCAAAATATAAATGTTAAAAATAATTTTTCAATGTTACATGACGATCAATTTCTGTAATGAAAGTAAGAAAAGAAATTTAAGGAGAAAATCATCAATCTAGAGAGTAAACACTTGAATTACCATGGTTAACATGGCACAGTACAAACTGCCTTCATAACACTACTTATGTGTGAAAGTGTGTCCAATTTCAAATGAAAAAAAAAACACAAAAAACAATATTGGAAGCTTATGACTAATATAATCAAAATAATCATTAGCCCTGGTCCAGGGCTTTTATTTCTTGGAAATTCTTTGATTATTGCTTCAATTTCATTAGGCATAATCTGTCTATTCAAATTCTCTGATTATTCCTGATTTATTTTTGGAAGATAGTATGTTTCTAGGAATTTATCCATTTCATCCAGGTTATCTAGTTCATTGGCAAATAATTGTTCATAATATTTTCTTATAATTCTTTGTATTTCCTTGGTGTCAGTTGTCATTTCTCCTCTTTCATTTCTGATTTTATTTATTTGGGTCTTTTCCCTTTTTTTTTTGATGAATGTGGTTAAAGGTGTGTCAACCTTTTTATCTTTTCAAAGAACCAGGTCTTGAATTCATTGACCTTTTGTATATTTATTTAGACTTTATTTAATTTATTTCCACTCTGATCTTTATTATTTCCTTCCTTCTATTGGATTTGTGTGTCTTTTTCCTTCACCAGATTAGGAAAGTATTCTTCAAATAGTTTCTCAATCCCTTGCTCGCTCTCTTCTCCTTCTGGTGTTCCCATGATGCATATGTTGTATGCTTCCTGTTGTCCAAAATGTTTCTTAAGCTCTTCTCATTTTTTAAAATTCTTTTTCCTTTTGTTGCTCTGCCTGGCTGTTTTTTTCTACCTTGTCTTTCAAAACAGTATTTAAATTCTCAGCTTCACCCTACCTGTTTTTTCCTTCTAGTGTATTATTTATTTCAGATGTTGCATTCTTTATTTCTGACTGGTCCTTTTTTATGGTTTCTATATATTTTTTCATGCTGTTGAATATCCTTAAAATCATCACTCTAAACTCTCTATTTGATAAATTGCTTGCCTCCATTTCATCTAATTCTTCGGGAGAATTCACTTGTTCTTTCATTTGGCATCTGTTCCTTTGTCTTCTCATTTTGGCTGCTTCTTTGTATTTTCCACATTAGTTGTTAAGCAAATGAACCATCAAACTGATTGTCTGTTAATCTAATCAAGTTGTAATCATGACCTGGTTTAAGTTCCATAGGGTGGGGCAGAGTAATTCCTGCAGGAGGGGGTATTCCTTTCCCTCAGGCTATGCCATTCAGAGGGCAGTGTTCTTCCTGAGAGAGATGGCTCCTGCAGTATGGGGAATGACTTAGCTCAAAGATCCTGGTGGCTGTTCGTTTAGTTCACTCCCCAGAGCCACCAAACCCAGACTCTCCTCAAGCGCCTCTAGTCTACTCTGCCCTCCTTTTGCCAGAGTAAATGGCTACAAACAAGATTTTGTGCATTGGCCCTTTAAGAGGCTCTCTACATCTCCAGCCATCTATCCCTGGAAGCCAGAGACCCTGCTGTTTTTCATAGTTGGATGTTCCCTGGGTTTCTTTCTGGCTCTGGTACTGTAGGCTCAATAGCCCAGCTTGGGGTTTAGACCCCACACTTCTCAGGAGGAACCCCCTGGCTGCAAAAATATCCCTCCAGCATTTCAGCTGCCATGCATGGGAGCCCAGCCAGCTCTCTCATGACTCCTCCCCACTCTATACCAGTCACGTTGTGATGAAGCAGTTTTTTCTGTCCTTGGTCTCTCCAGCTATTGTTCAGTTAGTTATTCTGGATGATTTCTCTAAATTTAGTTGTAATTCCAGGCTGTTCCTGGCAGGAGGTAAGTATAGCTTCCACTTACTTCTCTGCCACCCTGGATCTAACCCAGGTTTTAAATTTTTACAAAAATGGTCAAAATTTTGGCAGTTTAATTTTCCATGAAATGTTAAATAGTTTGGTTACTCTTCATAAATTAGGACTATGAATTTTATTTTAAATTAAAAATAAATTTATTAATTTTGCTAATTAATTGAGTTGCATTTATACAATTCTAAATAATACCTCAATTGTGACTTTAGTTTCAGCATTGCAGTCATCGCTAAGATGTAGAGTGAATGGCCAGGGAGTTTGTGACGCTGCTCTCCACATAAGAAGTCCTGCCGAGGAAACATTCGCTCCTTCAGGACCAGAGTACAAGGTAAAATGGATGTCAGAGCCTTCTGGGTCAAAGGCCATGAGCTGGTACACAAAATTTTCCCCATAAAATGTCTGTAATTTGTCTTGCTGTATTTGAGTCACTGGGGGTTGGTTGTCTGTAACAGAGAAAACATTTACTTTTGTACCTGTGTAGAAAAGGAAGAGGAAAAGTGTGATACGGAGAACCCAGTGAGACAAAAATTTTGATAAAGTTCGAACTCTGTGAAAATGTCTATTACCTGCCTTCACTTTTTTTTGACATTCTGAATAAATTCAATTCAAATGTAGAAGTAACTGACAGGTACAGACATCAAGCTTTGCTATAAGAGTTTGAAAACACTTTGAATATAACATAAAATATTTTTTTGTTGCCTAAACTGGATGCACCTTTTCTTCTTTCTGAGATTACTTAGTGTTAACAATCCCACTGCTTGCTCTTTCACTGGCTCTTATTTGCCCTCTGTCCTTTTCAGCTTTACTTTTCCTCTTTATACCTCCCTTTCTCTATTTCTCACTTCCTATCCATGAGTGGATTATTCCTGGCCATATATGCTTCCCCAGTTATAACACTTAGGAGCCATTTAGTCATTGCGAATTTGCTGCTCTTCAGAAGTCCTTTTAGTGGCTGAGCTCACATGCTGGAATGGCAGCTATTTTAGAGGACAAGGAGATTGTTCTCTTTATGTTCATGAGAAGATTTAAAACATATTTTATGTTGTCTTATATTTTAAAATGTTCCCCTTGTTTACATGCTTAGTCGATCAAAAGAATAACCTCATTTCATTACACTGGGCACAGACATTTTGCTTGCATTAACAAAGCTCTGATGCCAAGACACTGCAGTTCTGGCTCCCATTCTGTCCTTGAAAATATAACCTTATACAATTTACTGATTTTAATGTCCTCACCCTCAATATAAAGGGTTTAAAACAGATAATGTTACCAGACCCATTATGTCTTTGAACACTGTGAGTCAATGATGAACCATACATACCAAAGCATTAAAAACAAAGGCAGCAACTCAGAAGTTACATTGCATTTCCCCTTATTTCTTGCAGTAAGGTCTTCACCAAATTTGCATTGTCTTCCATAATATCTAATGAGTCTTGTATCTGAATAATGAATCATGTGACATATGGTCCAATACAGTAATGAACTTTGCACATGCAATACATATATAGTGATATTACAAAACACTTTAGAAATATAAGGTTTTAGGACCCCCATAGACAAAATTACATGGGGCCAGTGAGTAATTATATCTGTGACTTACGATGGCTGGTCTTTTGACTAAAGAAAAAGAGTGTGAAGAACACCAATGTGTAATCATATAGCTGTGTTTAGGGCAGTGAAGAAATTATATGGTCCATGACTATAATTTAGGGCATTTTGGGGTGGTACAAAGAATCCAGAAATTATTTTCCCAATATTATATTCAGAGAGTCATAAAATGGGCTGGGGGGCACTTTATAGGTTATCAAGTCCACATAATCTCATTTAATAGGTGATGAATGCATGACCTTTGGAACTTAAATGGTTAGTATTAAATGCCATGTCACAAAACTGAAAAGAGTTAAGGATAAGAATAGGATTTAAAACATCAGTGTCAAAGTAATAATCTCTTTCCACTAAAGTCACCAAATTTTACTGATGAACATTTTTGTATACTTAGGTGGTACTTGAGAGGTTAGTAATTTGACTTGCACAAATTGTGTGTAGCCGGATTAACTGTTACCATTTCTTCCATTAATATTTCACTCTTGCTTCCCTTATCAAATATTAAAGTACAAAGCCCATATTCTATTATAATATAGTCATAGATATTATACAAAATTACCATTTTATCATATATATTCTTCTAGCAAAGTAATTTACGCAGCTAGGAAAGAAGTTAAATATGATGTTCATCTTAAGCACATTTATGTAACTTGTGGTTTAAAATCACTTAAAAATATTTTGTATAGAAAATATTTAAATTAATAAAGAATAACTTACTTTCTAAAACTGACCAAGTAAATTTTGAAAGTTTAGGTCTACTAATCAAACAAGGTCTGGTAGGATTTTTATCCCCATCAGTGAAGCAGAGTCCGTCAATAATGCAAACATTTTCCTAGTGGAAAAAAAATTTTTTTTAATTTTAAAAAGGAGAATACCAAAATATAGCAATAGTTAGTATTTAGGGGAAAAGCTGTGCAAAGAAGAATAGCAGCATATATATTAATGATTCCATTGACATCTTATAAATCTCTTCTGATCAAGAAATATTGTTCATATCCCCTAGTCATAAATGCATGCTAGAAAACAAATAATTTCCTTTATATGTTAATGCATATGGAATGGATCAATATAGAGGGATAAGAAAATACGTATAGTTGTATCTTTGTGCAGAATTATAACTTATAGCTTATAAATAACATGGAAGAAGATCTCTCTTTTTTCTTTGTCTTTTTTACTGCTAACTCATGCTAAAAGTACTTTATTTATTTAAAAAATAAAACAGACCTTTCCCCCAGCACATCTTATAGAATCACATTTGTTTATAGTTATCCTCTCTTCTTATTTTCTTGAAGATTTTATTTATTTATTTTTATAGAGAGGGAAGGGAGGGAGACAGAGAGGGAGAGAAACATCACTGTGTGGCTGCCTCTTGCACAGCCCGCAACTGGTGACCTGGCCTGCAACCCAGGCATGTGCCCTGACTGGGAATTGAGCCAGGGACCTTGGGTTCACAGGCTGGCACTCAATCCATGAGCCACACCAGCCAGGGCAGTTAGTTATTCTCTCTTCTTCCGGGAACCCACTATATCCTGTGAACACAGCAAAACTAGAGAAGACCTACAGCATAATTATCCACACATCACCGTGGATATCACACAAAATAGTGGAAAGAGATGCTGACATGCACCAAAATAATATTAAATGTAGCAATCATTTTTAACCTTGGAAGAAGACCACATTTTGTTCAATATATATATATAAATAAACTTAGTTCACTTTAGAAAATCTCTTTAAACATCCCTTGGAACATTGCACAAAAATAAAAACAAAATAGCCCAAAAGGATAAAACAACCACAAATAACAACATTTCAAAGGTACTTATTGTAGGATATGTAGAAATAAAATATTTAGGGAAGATAAAAATCAAACAATTTCTCAAAAAACAGAAACTTCTTATTGATGTGATCAGATTGCTAATCTCAAGGGAAAAATTTTTAAATGTAAAATAGTAATACTTTAAATTTCTATATACATAAATAATATTTGATCTGCTCCTCAGTTTTGAAGAGCCAATTGGATATTAGATTCAAATATTAGATCCATGGCATCTGTTAAATCAGCAACTGACATGTGAAAAAGACCTGTTGATAAACCCAGTAGACCAGATATAGATAAGAAGGTGTGGCTGTGAGGATTCAGGTCAGTCTGTGCTGTTCTTTAACCCTCATGTGGTAGTTATTTTCATGGTTCAGTGAACTCAGTTGCAACAAGAAATTGCCTGTAAAATTGCCAGTCTTACATTTTTAATAAACTTGACACAAATGCATGTCCCTTGCCACAAAGATCATTAGGTAACCGTGAACCATTATCTTATTGAAGAATTATTACTACTACTTTAAAAGCCATGTATGAAGGGGGGAAAATTCAACCTGAGCCTCCTCTTTTGATTTTTTAGGAATAAACAACCTGCCACTTAAATGTTAAAGGTATAAACTTCTTCCTTGCCATTTGAAACAAGAGTTATTGGCAGAATAACAATTTTAATTAATCTTGTATAAACTTGAGGAAGGATTTTCTGTATTAGTATTTCTGATAGGAAGGTTTAAAAACTACATTATGAGAAATGAAAATACCTATGATGAAAAGTGTGAAAATAAGTGAAAAGGTACATACCTTGGTAGTACATGACTCCTTTTCATAGAGACCACAAACTTGACAAGCCCCATCATATATTGTCATTATTTTGGGATTACTGAACCTGTGACCATCATTGGATACCTGTAAGACAGTTGTATAAATAAGATAACTTATTCTAAAGGTAGCTCTATAAATTATAAAATCTCAATTATGTTTACTTTAATTATAACTATGAGAATATATTTTCTTTTTTACCTTTAATTGCCACTTCACAAGTGGTTCCTCACCCCTGAGATCCATGGTACCAAGCTGCTGACCATCAGCAGGCAGCTGACAATCAACAGCTCTGCTATTTTGAAAAACAGTTTGTGTGTAGACAGCTTCTCCAAGGGCCCACTTACTGCTATTATACTGCAGGCATAATGAGAAAGCAATTAACCTCTTTGGAAATATTTTGGAAATGTGTTCCTAATGAATTACATATGATCAAAATACAAATTTAAAAATGCATGCCTGGTATAATGGAATATATAATGAATAAAAGTAATAGTGGTGGTTTCTTTCAGAATAATAAAAATACATCTTCCTTTGATGTAAGCTGCTTCTAATCCTTCACACGTTTCTTGCAGACTAAGTCAAAGTAGTCACTAATATCGGTCATATATAATGGATCACTATTTAATGACTTCTGTAGCAAGAGGAAACACACTTGACTATTAGTAAGCATATAATGGATTGATTTTCTGCCAGCAAACTTCCATTTTTCCTGAAAATGTCCCACTTCCTACTTCACTTGAAACTGTCCATTTGATCCTCCATTGACTTGCTCCCGCTGGGCGTCTTACTCTCTTATATGAGTCACCTCCCTAACTGCACCTGAATGCTCCAGAGGTGAACTTAAGCTGAGTCAATGCTTAGATTCTGGGGATATTTTAAATTTGTACTACAGTGTGTTTGGCCAATCCACTTCTGGTGGCTTGAGTAGCAAGATATAAACCTATGGAGCGGTTGGTGGCCATGTTTTTCACTATGTGGAGAAAGCCAGTATCTAGTAAAATGGAAAAGCAAAGGTCACAAACAGAGAGAAGCAGAACTGAGATAGACAGACACCTCACACACATACAGATGCACGCATACTGAGTCTTCACCATGTTCAAGTCCCAAATTGAAGTTTTTCCCTGAGAATTCAGCTATTCAGTACATCCTTGATTCTGTGAGAAACATATTGTTGTCATGATAAACATCATTTTTGCTCAGATTAGCTCAAATGAATTTATGTAGCTTAAAACTAAATCTAGCCAGTCCATCCTATTTAATAATTCGATGGTATATCATGCTTCACCTACATATTAAGTATTCTCTTTTAGTATTGGAAATGCATTGGTGTCTAAAGAAGAAAATCCCATATAATTTTCTAGGTACTGGTAACTACATAGAAAACTAAAAGGATATATTTTATTGCCAAAATTTAGATTTAGACTTTATGAACATAGAATACTTTCAGTCACTCAAATGGTCATCGAGTTTGCTGATACTTTGATACTGTAGGTCAGTAGGAAAAAGTAAGGAAGGAAAAAACAAGCTAAACTGTGGCTAGTGGAAACTATCTTTCTAAAGATTTGATCGTGGAGAGTGTGTCTCAGTGTTGATCTCCATAATTAAGGGGATATAAGTCTAGCCTATCAGATATATCAGTGGTTTCCCTCTAGCAGGGAGGGAATGACAACAATGTCTTGGGGTAGTCTTGATATCAACACTTAGATGGGTACAGTTTCTTTTGCTTTTGTATGTTGAAATAAGACTCCAGCCAATGACTAGGAATACGGGGATTATATGTTTGGAGGAGGATACCCCAAATGAGGAATAAACAGGGTTTTCTTTCTTTTCTATATTTTGTGAGTATTTGTATATGCTGGGGATAGTCTTGTGAAAAGAGATAACAGAAGAAATGACTTATTGCTATAACCAAAATTTTTATAAAGGTATAATGAGAGAGAGAAAAGGCACTAGGCTTCATGTGAAAGTGAAGGGAGTATCTCCTCCTTAGTATTGATACAAAAGAAAACAATGAGACAATACCAGGAAATAATAAGAACAGCTACCTTCAGGGGTTGGATGGTAATGGAATGGAATGAACACTAATGGAAGGAGGGAGATAGGGATGAGAAGACAGTGACATTCTGTGTGTCTTCCTTTAGTATGACACCAACCTTTAGAACAATGATAATATTTTACATACCTTCCAAATAAGTAAAATAACTAAAATCAACTAGAGAGTGGAGGAAATTCAAAATGGAATACAAATATTTAAAAATAAACATAACTGTATTACAAATGAAATACATAAATGCTATGAACAGGGAGCAGAAGAAAATAGCTAATCTGTTTGGTTTTGACTAGTGAACATATTTGTTTCTTTCTATAGCTCTGTAATAGCGTATTAGAGAATTCCAGAGTATACCCTGTTTATCAGATGTTTGGAGAAAGGATATTGTATGAGAACAAATATCAGAGCAAAAATGTCTAAAAGTAAATACAAAATGTACTTTCCAAAAGAATATAAACCTATGAAGCTCTGTCTTGGCAAATCACTTAATAGTAGAGTGGTGCCATTTGATTTATTCTGCCAAGAAAAATAAAATGTCTACTTGCCTGAGTGATATTCATTGAAGCAAATGCATTTACACTATTGTGTGTCTTAGTATTTTCATTGGCATTAAAATATTTCATGACCCATTTAGAAAAATAATACTTATAAAATCTTGAGATAAACATGCTTCTTGAGTATAAATACTTGAAAAGAACACAAAAGTTATTTTCTCCTGTAAATTCTCAGTCTCAGAATCACATTTGGCCTCATCAGTTTGGAGAAAAAGTAAAAAGAATGTCAAAATATGATTTGTTGTTTTAAGTTTTCAGAAAATTATGCCTAAAACATTCAAAGAGCTTTCTTTAAAATAAAATTCCACTTGAATAAAGAAAAATAAGACTATATAAAAATCATTAAAAATAAGATACAATTTGATATACCAATATTCAAACTAAGTGCTCATGTCCATCTTTTGTGACCTCAAAAAAAAGAAAAGTTTTTTTTGTATTTTTCCAGCATGAAATTCACAGTATGGGAAATACGAAGGTTGAGTGGTTTGTAAGTGGAATTGTTCCTATCTGTATATCCTACAATTCATGCAGGAGATCTTAAGTTAAAAATGATCTCCATCCTTCCTGTTTTTACATTGTAAGAAATAAAGCAGAGCTTAAATATCAACCTCGATATTCTTTTCATTTTTTATTATGAGTGAAGTAGTCAATACCTCAATAAAAATTATATAGAGTAGTTAAATAGAGTTAACACAGAAGGAAGTTTAAAGGTTAAGAAACGTAATCATTTTCCTGTTTATATGTGGGTATGGACATACTTTGGGATTGTGTTGATAATTCATACACCAAATTAATCCAAAATAAAATTAATCTGAATAACTCATAAACTTAATTGTTTTTCAACTCTATAATTAACATACCTGCAGTTTAGTAACTTCACATTTAAATGAAGGCGATTCTTTGAAACCTTGACCAAAAACTCTCACCATCATACAGTTGTGTTTTCGGACATTACAGAATCCAGCATGCTCAAGCTCTATAATTTCAGGATCCTTGTCTTTGGAAAAGATAAAATGAGGCATATTTAACTTTAGATAAAAACTAATTATTTTCAAAGCCCAAAATAAAAAAAAATGTAAAATAGTATTTCAATGTCTACCCCAAATATTATTTAGGACATTAATTAAACTATTGAATGTTAAGAGTGATCTGATATTTAAATAAGTATTACCTACCACCAAATACAAATATCATTACAGATACTACCAATCCCTAAAATATTCCAGGTTAATTAATATTAGTATCAATAAAGGACAAGTATTAAGAAATTACTACTACGATGGCCTATGTTTTGATTTTGGTTTGTGCCATAGAAATAAATGGGTTATAGGAAAAATACTTTTGTAATAAAATAGTGTAGTTAGCAATGTATTATATTAAAATTTTAAAATCCTTATTTTAAGTTTTAGAAAGAGTTATCAAAATTTATATCTGTTGCCATTCTAGTATTGTTGATGTTTTTGTGTATTATTGCTATTCTACATGCTACCATAATCTTAAGTGTACCTCTCATTCATAGAAGAAAAACTCATCTGGTAATCAGAGTAAACTGACCTTCAGAATATGGTTATATCTCTGGTCTTGGTAAGATCATATATTATTTATACAAATAAGATCTAGTTGTCATAATAGATAAAGGCGGTATGTGAAAGTAATTGAGTCAGTACTGGCAAAATCTAAGCCAATATAACTTTACTAGCAATAGGATACAAAATTGTGTTACAACAAATGGTTATGGAGCAAATTCTATTTTCCTGCTTTTACTTGGAAGGAGATGAAGAGCCAGTAGAGGGATTTAAGCAGAGTAATATGATCTGATATATAATTCAGAGGAACCACTTTAGCTGCTGAATAGAGAATCAATTTTGAGAGAATCTTTAATAATCCAGGTGAGAGATAATGGTGGCTTGGACTAAATTTGTAGAAGGAAAAGATACAAAAATCTTTTGAAGCTAGAACTGGATATGCTAATGAATTTGTTAATGAATTAACTCATGGATTTGCTAATGGATTACATATGATGCATGATAGAAAAAGGAAGGTCAAAATGACTACAAATTTTTAATGTGAGCAATTAGAGGAATGAAGTTTGCATTTAGTGAAATAGAAGAGTCTGCAGTTAGGAAAGGACAGGATGGCAGTGGTAGTAGGAAAATCAGGAGTTATTGATTTACTGACAAATTGAATCAAATTGATTCTAAAACTTCTTTCTAATGTTTTGGGAGAAAACAGTTCCATGTAGATGCGTTAGAGAAAAAAATTAAGCTAATGAGTATAATTAGCAAAATATTATAAAGACGGTATTTTTAAAAAAGCTAACTTTGAGTTCTACAAAAACTTATTCTCTGCCAGTAGAGGGAGAAGCTGTGTGCCAAGTCCCTGAGGTCAAGAGAACCTGGCGTTTTCAAGGAACAGCACAGAGACCAAAGCGGGTGGAATGGAACGAGTGAGGGCAATGATAGGAGGGGCTGAGTTTTGAAAGGTATCGTGTGCAAGATCATGTTGTGCCTTGTAGGCTATCATATAAGTGCTTCCACTTTTGCTGTGAAAAAGATGTAACCCTTTTGGAAAATTATTAATGTATTAATATAACTTGTTTTTCCCCCTATATTACCTGTACTCTGCTAAAAGAACAAAGATATTTTCATAATCAAATAATATTCACAATACTGCAGTTGGAGAGTATTACTTACCATGTGAACCACTGCAGTCATAGGCACTAAAGCCTGGGGAACATATGCATCCCCATTGCATACACTGCCCATTGCCACTGCATAAATTGGGGCATTTCAATACCAAGAGAATGTCTTCAATCGATTTGGCATATTCTTCTGTGTTATATTTCCCCTCTTCCAAAATCCTCCTTTCACATTCATTTTCTAAAAGGGCCACACCTGCTTCTGCCCAGCTAAGGTCATCTTTTAGGAGAACATCCCTAACACACATATCTATAACACTGTCTAGTCTCTTGCCAAGAAAGGCAAGACAGCGCCTTCCTAAGCTGGAGTTGGCTAGAGTCTGCTGACACAGGGCCAAGGTGCTGTGTTCTGCCAGGCCAGAGGGTGTGGGCCACGTGGGGAAAAACTCTTGTGGGACATCCTCGGTATGGTCCTCAGGGAAAAAATAAGCCAGCTTGTCTAGGCCACTCTGGCTGAGAATTTGGAAAGAAAACAAAGGAAGAAACTCATGTGAGTTTTCCCGTTTCTGCCTGTTTTCTTGATGCCATTCTGTCTCTTGGCCGTGGCTAACCTGGTCTTATGTGTGTGTCCCATTGTCCAAGGTTTGGGGTGCATTTTGTTTGTCATTCTCAGGATATATTTATAAATTTAAGTCCAGTTTGGTTAGGTTCAAGTGTTGTTGTTTTTCCTGAGGAAAGAAATTCCAGTTAGTTTCTTCTTGAGATGTATGCTTATTTATCCCTTGGACAAGAGCTTCTGAATTAAGATATTTAGAGGTGACATCTAGTTCTGGTATCAAGGAAGAAAATTTAACATATGTAAGGTCTTTGCAATCTGAAACAATGTCTGATTGAGAAACAATGACCAGATGATTAGAAGATGGATACAAGGAAGGTGAAGTGGTGTCCAAGGAGCAGCTACAATAGGGTAGTTTTCCAGGTGATGGCAGAGAAGTTGGCATTGTGTCAAACATGCTTTTTCCTGGCAAAATCCTTGTAGATGGAAAACAGAAAGGAACAGTAACTTGGACAAAAACATTTTTTCCCACTAAGGTTTTGCAAAAAAAGCAGAGTATTGAGTCTCTACTCATTTAAAATCAAATATTAAATAATACAATAACAAGTGAAAATAATTTACTTTCTTACCTCCATTCATTAATAAAAGCAAGACAATTATTAAAAGTTTGATCAATTTTGATCCCATTTTTGTCATGGAAGTCATTTTCTGGGTTTTCATCAAAGGTGCCCCAGAGTCCCAAAGTGTTTCTGTAATCTAAACTAGGGGCTCTGATCGTTAAACTCATGCCCCATTCACTAAGATCAGCACGGATAAATGCTCCAGAAGAAAACCATATCTGAAACACAGAAATAAGTCATTGGAAACCATACTCAATATAGATCAAGAGAAAACCATTAAAAATTAAGAGACAAATTTATTTCCTTCATATAAGGGAATAATGAAATACTGATTTTCCTTATACTACAACTTCCCTTCTAATGCTATATGTCAAAATAACGTTTTTTTTTACATCTTGCAGACTTGAAATTTCATCTCCATATTGAGAGATTTTATACAATTAGAACATCTATAAATGTTGAGAATAATGCTTACCAAGTAATAATGTGTCTGATAGTAATTATTTGATATTGACCTTGAATGTCGAGTCATCAACTCACCCATATAAATGTAATTCCAGAAGGGTGTATATTCCTAATCAGCACTCCCTTGCTGCCAGTTTGGAAAAGAATCAGAAGCCGAATTACTGCCAGAATGTTGCTTGGGGAGTTGGGAATGTGAGCAGGGGGCTGTTGAATCATCCCAGTAGTCTGTGTCATCTAACTGGGATACTCCTCCCAGGGGTATCACTCCCAGATCAGGGACTGGGATGTATGTGTTGAGAACCTTTGAAAATTCACTGTGTCTGTTCCTCTGACTCTACTTCAACTTCTAATTGTTTTTTAGATTTAAAAATTGCATTTTTTCTTTTTTAGAAAAGTGGTAAGTGTTCATTACAGAAAATTATTTTAAAAGCAAGCAAGCCTCGTATTACTATGCAATCAGAGGTAGCTAATGTTAGGATCTTGGTGCAGATTCTTTGAACACCTCTTCTATATTTCATTAATTTCTTTCGCTGTCAGTAAATACACATCTACTCCAAATTTTCATGACTACAAAGTGTTCTATTATGTGACATTACTATATTTAGGGTTTTGGTTAAACTCTTATTCATCCCTGATTGATTGTAACTTTTCCCTTTTAGAAAAAGAGAAGCAATGCTCATTGGGGTTCTGCACATCCTTAATTGTTTTATTATGATAAGTTTTCAGAAGTAAAATTTCTTTTAAAATGCCATGCACAAGTTCAATTTAGATATATATATTATATATAAATATGTAAATAAAATATGCAGTCTGTCCAGAAAGTTGTTGTCGTCGGCAGCCGTCCGTCTCGAGAGACGATGGTGTAGCTTCTTAAGAGTCTATCTGCACCGCCGAGAATGGCTGTGCAGTCCGACTCGGGAGTGACATGGTATCTGTCTCCTCCCGTGTTGAATCGACATCTTGCGATGACGCTGGAGTGTCCTCTCCAGTGAAGCTGAAGCTACAGAGCCTGGGCAGGGTGATATGGAGGGTCTGCTGTTGCCCATGCAGCAGACCCCCCCCCTCTCTTCGCAGCTGAAGGGTCCAAGGGAAAGACGGAGTCAATACAGCTTGGCTTCAGGTGCGCCGCAGGAGTTGCCGGTGTTGACTACAACGTCAAACCGCCTTAGGGACTCCGGCTCTGGATTTTCTGTCGGGGTTTACTCCCTTAGCCTTTTCCCTGAAGAGGTATGCCGCAAGGCAGCGGAGGTTTTTTGGAATCAGAGTTTTCCTTCTCTGCTGTCCAGAAAGTATCCATCCATATACTGTGAAAAACAGATATTTATGGAAAAAGATACAAGATACAAGAAACATTGTACACAGGACAATGACACTTCAATCCCCTTCAAAGTAGGCACCTTGGGACCTCACACAGTCCTCTCCAAGCTGCCATCAGCTGCCCTGTCGTATTTTCCTGAATCTCATTGACAGTCTGAAAAATCTCATCCCTTTCAAAGGTGATTTTAGTTTTGGGAAAAGCCAGAAGTTGCAGGGCACCAAATCTGGGCTGTAGTGAGGCTCAGTCACCTAAGTGATTTGATTTCTCTAAAAGCCTCTGCACAGGAGGTGATGCATGAGTGGGTGTCTTGTCGTGACGAAGCTGCCAATCACCAGTTGTCCCTAGCTGCAGTCTTCTAAATCATCCGAATAGTTTCCATGGAGGAATGTCCAAGCTTCTCACAAAATTTGATGCAGATCCATCACTCTGCTCACTGTCATTTTGAATGCAACGGCCACTCAGTACACATGCTCACTCAATGAGGTTTACCACCTCCCTGACTAGTACACTGAAGTCTTCAATGTTCACACACGAACGTTCCAGTCTTACTCTCCTTGGTTGCCACATTACATCGATTCTCATTATATAGCAATGGTTGGACATTTTCCGGATAGACCTCATGTATATATATTTCTTTTCTCTGGAAAGACTGTACTACTTACTCTTGCCAATATTGTATGGTAACTGTATAATCTTCATTTCTTTGATTACTAATGAAGTTGAAGTTAATATATTTTTGTTGGCTATCTGTACTTTTGGGCATATTTATCAATTTTATTTCTTTTATGAATTGTGTGTTTATATGATTTGCTCATTTTAATTGGAGGGCTGATTATATATTATTGATGTCTAACTGTTTTCTATATTAACTTTTATATGTAGCAATTATTTTCCCAGTTTTTTATTGACATTTTGGTTTTTAATGATGCATTCAAATATGTAAAGTTATGCTCAAAATTCTTGTTCACCTGAATATTATAAAAACATTCACCTCTATTTTCTACTACTTACAGTTATATTTAAATTTTATTTACCTGGAATTGACTTTTTTGGAAGATGAAAGGAAGATGACCTTAAAATAGAAATAATTAGCTCACAGATATGAAATATCACTTAAAAGTATTAATGACTGTGTAATCTTTGATATTCTTGTTTTTTTTCATCTCTTCCATGTATCTACCAGCCTATTCCTAAGGCAGAACAATCTGTATTTATTTCAAAAGTTGACTAGCTATTTTTGAATATTTATTTTTAATTATTTATTTGATCTTTGTCTAACATACTGTTCATCAGGCAGGGTCAAAAATAATTTTTATGACTAATCCACACAATTATATTGAAATATTAAATAGAGAAGTTTAGATTTGACAAAGTTTTAACTATTGTGTCTATTTGTGTGTGGCAAGTGAATAAAATTTTTACTCCTTCTAAGATCAGTGTTAATCTAAAGGCTATTTTCTTGGGGAAAGAAAAACCCTAATGTTGAAAATGATAGCTTTTAATTTAATAGAGGTGAAAAAAAGTTCAAAATAAATCCAAACTCTGTAGATAAAAAGAAAAATTACATAATCATACATACTGTGACTTTTCTTCCTTGGTAAGATTCACTTATTTTGATATTGTTGGTTTCATCTTGGCTCTTTACAAATAAATATGGCTGTGATTCATGCAACTGACCTCCACATATATTGAAAGTAACTACATCACTTTCTTCTTTAGCAACAAACCCGCAGTTGCATGACACAGAATAGTGAAGGCTTCCACAGTCCCATTGACGTACATGGACTTCAAAGTCACGTGACATGCTCTTATAAAGCACAAACGTTCCAGTCTTGAAATTATCATATACCCTATCATTAACAAAAGTCAATTGCATTAAAAATTGGTATAAGATATCACAACAGTATGTTATAAACCAAAATGCCTGTTAAGTTTATTTATATGCATTCAATCCACTTCACTGCAGCAATTACAAATCTATATTTCTAATAGGTTTCCGTATCATGAGCATTTTTTTGTAGCGCACTGGAGGAAACAGTTAGTGATAACAACCTGTATCTTTCCACTACTATTCTACCCTTCAACATTTCCATCAACTCCTGCCTCCAGCTTTCTCTTTCCACCCCTGCTTTAGTTTTCTTCATAATGCCTGTCTTTCTCAGACATACTATACTACATGTTTATTTATTAACTATGTTTATCTAGTTCACCTTTGGAAAGGTGAGCTCCATGGGGATGGAGTATGTTTGTCATATCACTGTCATACCTCCCAGCACTAGAACACGGTTTGTCACTTAGTTGTTGAACAACTAATCCTGTTGGATTATAATATGTTAAATTAGTCACCACTATGCTTTCCTGAGGTATTTCCACTAAAACTTATAAGTTTTAAATTATAACCATAAAAGAGTCTTGAATGTGGAATCAGTTCCTACAACTTTTCATCCTTGTTCAAATTTTGGGAGTATCATTCATTATTGGAGGGGATCTGCATCTGTGCACTAATACTGAATAATTTTACTGACAATGATCACATTATAATTTTTTTAAAAGAATGAATTACCTTGCATCAGGAAGGAAATTTTGACTCAATAATGAAGTGTTCATATTATTTTCTTTCAGGACATTTTAAAATCATAAATTCCCCAGAATAGTAAAACTGAATTTAAATCCTTCTATGCAGGTATTAATAGTAAGATAGATTAGATTTCTTTTTGGTCATGTTGTCCATTTTACTTTAAGTTCCTGAGGCAAATATCCAGGTATTTATAATAAGTACAATAAGTTTTCCCTCGAGTATTCTTGCCGTGAATTAGAAGTGATTGGATTTTTAAATAATTACAGTGTGTTAGTTTAATCATCTTACCTTAAACCTTAAAGATTATTTTAGTATCACATAGAACTGCAATACATTATATATATCTAGATTTAATCATTATTAAAGATAAATAGTCATGATTAAATGATTGTCTGTAGTTATAACAATCTTCATTTTTCCAAATTTAACCTCACAGCTAATCCATATGTTCACTAAGAGATAGATTAAACAAAATTAAAACATTCAACACAAATAAATTAGTATTTTGAAATAAGGCAATGATGTTTATATATGCCTTCCTTTTAAATCTTTCAGTGAAAAGGACTAAGTAACTTACAATAAGGTGTTTTTCTTAAAAAAAAAAAAAAAAAAGACAACAACAAAACCCAAAAGAAACACAAACTATTCAAAAAATGGAGAAATTACCTGCCATCAAATGTAATTATATGTGGGTCTGTAAATGAGTAGCAGTAAGCAGTTGGGACGTCCTTTACTCTGATCTTAAAAGTAAAATATTTTCAGTGAATATTATTAATAAATGATAAATTACTTAGCAATCTCAATAAAATTCTAATTAATTATTTTTAGCATAGATATTGAAAATAAAAGCATTTTAAAATTGAAATAATATTTAAATAATTTGAAATGTCAAGTTTTCAAGGTATAGTGATCAAATATACATATTTCTGAAGCTTAAGTTATAAAGGTATTTTTTTGTTGTTTGTCAACCTGAATGCTGTCTGGAATGTAGCCGTTTCACAGGAAATTCTCATTAACTATAGATTCCACTATAATGTCTGTAACTCTATCTCCATCTTGAAAAAAATCTGTTACAGCAGTGTAGTACACAAGAGTATGGCTGCAGGTCCCACTAGCACAGGGTGATGTCTGGTGAAGGTCCACGTGACAGGAAGACAGTGCCAAATTTAAGCCTAGCTGTTCTTTACCTATGTTTTAAAAAAACAAAAACACTGAGAATTTTTGTAATGGACTATACCAACCAAAGCATGCGATTAGTTGATTAACATGAAACATTAAATGGAGAGATTATTCTTAAAGTACTTACTTAAAGTATACAGTTGTGATTTTTGCCTAAATAAAAGCAGAGCTGTTGAACTCTGCCTGATCTTTACAAATAATTAGTCAACTTCAATATATATGTATATATGTACATGAATATTACTATTTCCAATAAGGTTTTAAACTCGTATGCATTGGCTAAAATTCAAAAGCAATACATAAAATGTGTCTTTGCATCTGTAAAAGAGTTATAATTTTAACAGTGAGTAGCACAATTAGATTTTTTTCTGCCTGAGAAGTGGGCCTTGGGTCTAGGCAGGTCTTAACGTTTCTTGGCGCTTGCACTCATGTTGCATCCATTGAATGACAGCTATGATTATTGATACAGGGTTCACCATCTTAAAAAATAGGAAAAAATCAAAATAAATTAAGGTCATTCCACACTAGTGATAAACCCTCTACCTCTTTTTACCTCCCAAATGTCCCCATATAGTCAGAACCTCAAGATGCTTCCTTGCCTATGGAGCAAAGGACAAGAAAAAACAATTTGGAAAGACAATGGTAACAGAAGAAAAAGAACTCCAGGAACTTGCATAATGAAACAAAAGGATAGAGTCTTCTAAAAACTGTCTATAAAGAATGTTTGCTCACATATACAATTCATGGTTACAAAATCCTTCTGAGAATCAAGGAGGAAGAAAGTCATTAAAAACGAATTTCCACATATGTTTTTCAGGTGTAAAATCATATTTCCCTTACATAAGTAGGCAGCATTAGATTCAAAATTCCTGGAAAAAACGCTTCTCTTCGTGCATTTTTTTCTAGGAATACATATTTTTATCAAGCACATAACAAATAACAGAAACATCCAGATTCTTAAACTGTCCTTTAAAGTAAATATTGACTATATCTGGTTTGATATAGCCCCGGACCTAATTTTCTTTGGTTTATGGTATGATGGCCAAGTATTGTTCTTCTTTAAGTCTGTGGAAAAGCAGTAATCTTTGCAAAATTAGACTAGGAGACACCAACTTTTTTGTAATGAAAGTAGAGATGTAATAAAAATATACTAAAGGAGTTCCTATGAGATGAGTAATATCTAAAATAAAATCCAGAAATTTTCCTCCAGGAAAAAAATGAATATTATATTTAATTGGCAAAGAATAAAATCATGCAAACTTCTAAAATAAAGGAATACATTTAGGCTGTTTTATGTCATTGCAAGCAATGCTTGCTGACAGAATTAAGAGCATGCAAATATAGTTTAAAGTATATTTGTAACTGAAAACAACCTTTGCCTAATAACAATTTTGAAAATATCAGTCACATCACTCTTTCCTTATTCTCCCTCATAAACTGTAGTAAAATTTGCATAATTTGCTTTTCAGAGACAGTTTGAGTACAATTGTGTCAAATTGTCTGAGACAGAGGGTTTAATTTCATATTTGTGGGCTGCATTTCAAAATACAGTGTTGCTCATGATGCTCCTGAAATTTGAGTAACTGGGTATTATCTACTAAACCTGTTTCCTGTCAAGTATCTTGGAATAGTCTTTCTTGATTCTTCTTTGTTCCTCTATATCACCTCTTTTCCTGGGTCCACCATTCCCATGAGACTCTGTGTCTTTCCCATAGCACTTTTATCCTTTCGTTTCTCTGATTTAATTAGGAATAATAAAGACATGAAGGCCTAGATCATTTTATTTGGTGTATTTACTAAATAAAATTTAATGCCTTATGCTGAAAATATGTGCTAACAGAATTATAATCTCTCTTAAAGGTTATATTTTAAATTATGAATCTTTTAACATGTTTGGTCTCTGCTTCAGAGACTTAGGAAGACAAAAAGAACCCAGTCAGTCCTGTCACTGCTGTACATGGTTTGTCACCTTATTTTCTTGTTCTGTGGAAGAATTTCAGATGTGTAAATGGCTATGACAGTGACATGCATGTTCCATGTATCATATAATCTATATAATTAGTAAATTAAATAGAAGAATTTTTAAAAGGTCTTAAACATAAGCCTGTTAGGGAGAGAAGTACAAAGAATGCATTATGAGAGCCACGGTGCCCAAGCTTGAACTTTTAGCATAACTTATCATCCCTCATTCATTTTATATGATTTGGAAAATCTTAAAGAGCACTTTGTTCTTCAATCTCTGAAAACAAAGCAGAGAGAAGAATAAATGGGAAGATGGGTGGAGAAAAAGGAGGAGGAGCAGAAAAAAGGGTAGGAGAAAAAGGTGAAGGAATAGGCCGAAATTGTTCATTATTGTTTTGTTATTTTAATTTATACTTAGATCCCAGAAGGAATAAGTGTGGATTGCAATATGGATTACTCTGACACTCAGTTTGGTTCAGTATTATTAATATAATTGAGCTATAATTTGATGTAAACATATAACACAGTGACTTATAAGAGAACACTTCAGCGACTTGGAGAAAAAAGCATTAGTTATTATTTGAAGTCTAATAATAAAATTGCATGGATTTAGTATATTACCTTGATCAATGTTTTCAGTTTTAATGAGATTTTGCATTCCTGATCAAGCTCACTGAATTCAGAACAAATGATAGGAATTGTGCTCTCTATCTCAACTGGTATTCTTTTCCATCTTCTGATATAGTGCTCAATTCAGGTTGTAACTGGTACAAGAAAATATGTAAAACAGTCACGTAAAAATGTAATTTATGTCTGTGATATAATTTTGAAAGGATGCTTTTTCTCAACAGGTCATATTTTGCTTGATGAGTTGGTAGTAATGACTTAAACAATGGACTTCTTTTTTAATTACACAAAATCAATTAAAATCAAACTCTTAAAAACATAAACATAGGGAAGAATACATGGAATTGCTGCACTGCTCTGAGTTAGGGTGTTTGGTTGTCCAACACATGGTAGTTAGCCTGGTTGGAGCCTTAGTGACTCTGGTTCTGTGCTGGGCACTGGAGAATGAAGGAGACAGAAGGACTCCTATGGTCTTACATTAGCTTGCTGATGTTTACTGGCACGCTAATGGAAGAGTCTGTTTATCCTTAGGGATTAGTATCATCCCTAATATAAATCACAAATCCAATTATTTACACCAAAATAAAAATATTAGTGTCACCTGAAATATCTCAATCTTCAGCTTATTCCTCAGCCTTTGCTTTCCACAGTTGGAGTTCCTGGGCCTTATTTTTTCTAATAAAGTCCTGAAATCCAGGACTGGTCCCCATCCTAGTTCACAGATAAATCATTTTTTGAGGCAGGGAGTTTTTATGCAGTCTTGGTTCTTGGCCAGCTTTCAACACAGATGATTCTTTGTACAGAATACTCTCGCTGTTAGCCTAATCGTAAAGTCCTTGGCGGCTGACAGCTGGCCCTCATAGTCTCCTGCGTTCCTGAGTTTTCACCAAAGCAGAGCCTAGGGTTCTGTGTTTCTAAGGACTAAGCTCTACTTCCCCTCCCACTGTGACTCTGCTCTTCTGACAATGTCGTTCACTCTTCTCATTCTTTCCCTGGTCCCTGTTGTGTATAAATGGTCTTTATTCAAGAACAAGCTCTGAACTGATTCTGAGTTCTATTCTGACACTCTATCAATTATCCAACCCAGGTCAGACTCCAGTCCCGCGGCCGAAGCCTGAGAGCGCGCACAGGCCCGCCTGCTTAGACCTCTTGGTACTGCCCCACTCCTTCCATTATTCTGGATTCCCTGTCATCTGCTGGAATAGCTCACCAGTCTTGAGACCCAGAGCTACCGGCAGTCACCAAAGATATTGTCTGTTTAGATAGCACAAGTTTTGCAGTTCATAAAGTCCAGATTTCTGGGCCAATTCTTCTCTAGTTAGAGGCTCTAGTACTGCTCTAATTAAGAGGCTCTGTCTTCCAAAATGCATGATAACTAAATATTGATACCCTAACTTTTACTTATGTGATGGAATAAATTGTGATGATGGAATTTGTGCTTTTCTCTAATTTGAGGTTTTCTGAAATAAATGCAAGTATATTCCATCTTTTAACTCACTAACAGGGGCCCTCAAACTTTGCTGTGCATTAGAATTATTGGGGTTACTTTATTTATTTTTATTAAATGTATTGGGGTGGCATTGGGTCATAAGGTTCCATAGGTTTCAAGTGTACATTTCTATGATACATGCTCTGTCTATTGTATTGTGTACCCACCACCCAAAGTCAAATCACCTTCCATCACCCTTGGGTCCCAACATCAGTCTGTGATGAGGTCCTGTAACCGGTATCCACAGATCACAGCATAGAAAACACAGTTTCAGAGAAATAGAATTTCTTATCCATCTTTATTGCTATATACCTTAATGCCTGCAAAAAATTCTTGGCTTTCAATGGCTAAACTTTTTACATGTGGTTTCTCCAGGAAAAAGATGGAAGCCATACAGAATATCTGTAAATATTGTTAACAAATAATTATTTAGCAATAACATTATAGAGAAAATATGTGTAAATTATTACAGTTAAGTACTTAATTTTAATATTTGGTAGATAGCACTTAAGAGATAAACTAAAAAATTTAAAAATGTTTAAAAAATTGAGAAAAATTATCTTTATAAAATACTTATTATTCATATTTCAATAAAAAATGTTGCAGATTTTGTATTTAAGAGGTATTTAAAAATGGATAATAAGTGATGTCATCATTGTAAAAAAGTGAAAACATTTTAATAGAATAAAAATATATCATTTACAACCAGAAAGAGACAAAGTTACAAGGACTCATCAGTAATAATCAGTGAATTGCTAGAAGCAAATACTCCTAGTCACTAAGATTGCTGACTCATCCAGTTATCACTGGAGTTGGCACAATTACCAAGGGAAAAAGAAAACATTAGGGCTTTATATTATGGGGACAAAACCTATTTTTAGAATATGATTAAAAAATCAATTTTGCAAGTTAATACATTCATGCAAGGAAAAGAAAACAAACCCAGCTGTTTTTGAACATACCCTGTCCCCCAGTCTGAGATTTACGCCATCCAGTTCTAAAAGAGAGACTGCCTGAACCGTGCTCTCTTGCTTCAGTTCCTCTTTGATTTCCTGAGAAGAAAGCCTAGACCAAGCTATGAGAAATCCCACTGAGTTGTTTGAAGGGGAAACATCAAAAGCACACCTGCAGAAAACCCTGGACTCAATCAGCTCCACCACAACCTCTGGCCTTCCTGGAGGTGGTGGCGGCAATGCAGCAGACAACTGACCTGCTGGGAGGAAATGCATAATTTGTAGTTGGGCATCTTAAAAAATGGAGACTAACTCAAGGATTTATATTAAGAGAAAATAAAATGTATTTACTAGAAAAATAATTATTCTCTAGCAATCAGCAAAGTAGCATTCTTATTTTCACCCATAATCATATAAACGTTGATAACCAAGAAATTCATCAGCCAATCAAGCTTATATTAATTTATGTCGAATATGTCTACCCTTGAAAAGTCTAGGTCTTGAACAAAAAAGTAATTTACCTTCTTTTAAGCTATTACTTTTTCTATTATTGTTTCATATTATTAGAAAAATGCTATTATAAATATTGTACCTGCATACTTCTTTAAATATTTCTCTAAACTAGATTTTTGGAACTCAAATTGAAAGGAACATATACATGTGGATTTTTAAGATTGTTGAGATAAATTGCCAAATTTTCTCATAAAAGGACTCTACCAATATACACACGTCTCTGGGATATGAACATGCCCAACCCTCTGCACCTTTGCTGGTTTCAGTACTATCTTCCTCTTTTTTTAAAAAAAGATTTTATTTATTTATTTTTCAAGATAGAGAAAGGGAGGAAGAGAAATATCACTGTGTGGTTGCCTTTTGCACGCCCCTAACTGAGGACCTGGCCTGTAACTCAGGCATGTGCCCTGACTGGGAATGGAACTGGCTACCCTTTGGTTTGCAGACCAGCACTCAGTCCACTGAGCCACACCAGCCCGGGTCCAGTATTATTTCTTAAAAGCATGATAAAGTGATTTTTATTTTTGATATCCCCTAGGTTGGGTGTTGTCAAATATTATCATAATTCAACATCTAAAGTAAGTCACAGAACATAAAAGCCTGTTGAAATTATTAGTTTATAAATACATTATTAAAAATAAAATCTGATACGAACACAGTCACCTCCTATTTCAGTTTCATCAGGGCCGCATGGGTGTAATTTTGCGTCAGAAATAGCTGCAAAAGGTTGGTGTTTTTATATTTATCCAGTTGAGCATAAAGATACAACTATATTTATATATATGATATATATGAGATGACAAATCTTCAGAGAAGTGTGTTTTAATACAGACTAAAACATTCCTTTTTTCACAATAAAATTTTTCCTTTTTTAGGATGAGATCAAATAGAGATAATTTGGAATTATATTTTGAAACTATTATAGTTTTTATATCTTGTTTTCTAAATTTTAGCCTGCGTTAAGTAAGGAAACATTACAACCTCCAGAAATGTATACAACAGTTTGTTATCAATTCCTTGGAAATTGCCTCCCACACCATCATGTACAGGATTACAGAAATATGTCAACAGCTATCACGTTGATACTTATAAATCCTATGCCAATGTTGGTTTATTCTGGAACTCTGTTCTTTTCCATTGATCTGTTTGTCTATCTTGAGGCTAACATAGCACTCTGTAGATTACTGTAACTTTAGAATAAGTCTGAAAATCAGATAGTGTAAGTTGTTCAATTTTATTCCTTGTCAAAGTAGTTTGGGGATTATAGGTACTTTCTGTTTCCATATAAATTTTAGAGTAAGCTTGTCAATTTCCACAAAAGAAAAGCTTGCTGAAATATTGGTTAGGACTGTTTTGGAACTATAAATTATTTTTAGAAGAATTGACACCTTAACATTGAATCTTTTGATTTTATGAGCATTGTTTATCGCTCCATTATTTTAGGCTTTCTATGATTTATGTTAGCAAAATTTTACAATTTTAACTTTATAGTTCATGTACATTTTTCCATGTTTATTGCTGAATATTTTATATATTTGGTACTATTATTGGTATTTTCAGTAAAATTTCTAATTCATTGCTAGTATAAAGAAATATAAATGATTTTGTATGTTTTCCTTTTTCTTTCAGCATTGTTAACCTTGCTTACTAGCTCCAGTAGCTATTTTGTACATTCCATTGAATTTTCTAACTAGATAATGAAGTCATTTGCCTTTATATTCTGGAGGAATATTGTTCCATACTTTCTTTTCTTGTAATGTCTATATCTGGTTTCAGCCTGACAGAGTTTAGAAGTAGTTGCTCATTTTCGTTTTTCTGGAAGAACTGTGTAAAGTTGGTATTATTTCCTGTCTACATGCAGATAAAAAGGCAAAAATGGACCCTTATCTTGCCATCCTGAAAGGAAAGCCAGAGACTCATGGTCACCTGTGCTGATATTTTAAAATGGCCACATCAGCATCAGCAGCGAATATCTGCTCCAGATTCATGGTAAGTGACTTTCACTTTAGTTTGCAATCCATGCAGTTTAATTCAAGTTCTAAGTGGTATTTTAAGGTAAGCCTTTCTTTATCAATAAGATGGGATCATTCATGTATATGTCTATTTAATGTCATATATTAAGAGTAGAAATGAAAATTACTTCCCAGGAATTCCCTCTCCCTCAAACTAGGAGGACTTGAATATGGTAAAAGAGAGAAATAATTTTGAATATTCAGACTTGAGAAATTTAGTGGGTGGTAGTGACATTACAAAACAGGAAATATGTTTGTGTTTAAAAGCATGTCATAAAATGCAAATTTTAAATGTTGAATTTTTTAATTCAATGTATATAACAGTAACATTTCTATTGAACTGATTATTTGTATTTTACATATTTCCTGGTGTGAAAATTTGTTTTCATTTTACAAAAATTAACTGTTTTTGATGGCAAGAATACTGAGTGAAATACCAGAGACATTTTTTCAGAATCTCTCATCTTGGCCACCCAGTGAAGCTGATCCATCTCTGGATTTTCTCCTTCTCAGCAACACTCCCATTAACTGAGCAGATGGCAGACTTCCACATTGAACACACCGCTTTCAGCCAGGGTTAGCTGGCCAGCAACTGTGTAAGAAATGTGAAAATTCACTGGCTCACTCTTTCAGGATAATTGTCCAAACCTTTCTCAATGCACAGAAAATAAAACGCAGAGTTCCTTAAATATCAGGCCCTGTTGCCCTTCCAAATCTATGCCTTGTTATGCTCTCCCTGTCCTGCTTTCACTCTTAAAAGGACACCACTTTCTTATCGCCTTAAGGTCTTTCGTGTATTGTTGCTCCCTGGGATGTCCTTCCCCTCACTCCATCTGCCCACGAACTGTTTACCCTCAACTCTCAAAGTCAATGTCCTGTGCTCAGAAGAGGCGTTCTCTGGTGACACATCATCATACATGTCATCCTCCTCTCGCCTCCAGTGTTCTCACCTACAGCAAATTTTAACCTTTTAATCCATACCATTCATTGCAGTTTATAATTGTATGTATGTTCTCTGCCACTGTATTGCTGTACTTGTGTTATTTGGGGTTTTCTAGTTTGGAAAGTCTAAGAACCTGTTCACGGGTGTTGCTCATACAATTATAATTATTTGCAAGTGTTTGCTTAGTTTAATAACACTGGTACATAACAGTATTTTCTAGAATTTTCAGTCTTCTACATCTGAATTTGCTAACAATTAGACCAAGGTTATGGCTTTTGAAGAGGAATAGCATAAAGGAGAAGGGCCCTTGTTATTGCATGTTATCAGTAGGTAAATGACATCATCATTTATAAACATATTATCAACAGTGAGGTTGTTTGATACTTTCACACCCACAGTTTTTTTTTTGAGGATTTTAAGATCTTGGCAAAGAATCCTAAACAGATCTGGCCAATTTAAAGCAGAAATTTAGCATCACTGCAGCAATAATAGTAGACCAAATCTCTTGAGCTTTGCATTAGCTCCATATAACGTATCCAGAGAATGGCGCAAACACGTTCCTTGATTAGCAGTTCATTTGTATTACCCTGGTTTTCTTACCTTCTGCACAATATCCCATACATCCCTGAGTGGGTTGTAGTAAGTACACAAAAAATTGTCCACAGTTTCTTACAGACACTGGGATTTGAAAAAGGCAGCAGTCTTTCGTAGTGCTAAGCAAAAACTGCCATGTGGCGCAAGCTGTCAGCTCCTTGATCTCCCCAGGTGGAGGCAGTGTTTCTGAATCTCTCAGAGACAGCCAGATGGGAGCCTGTGTTCCACAGTGGTTCATCTTTTGCATCAGAGAAAACAAAAGGTAAAAATCCAGTTGATTTTTTCATACGTAGTAGATAAAGCAATTTTGTATTGTCATCTAAAGAACCTTTAAAATATTCAATTGTCAGTCATATTTTTAAAAATCTAATAATTTGTACCTGTGCTATAGAAGAAAAGTAACTTTATGGAACAATGCACTTAAAGGTAGATTCCTCATAATTAATGCAATCTTATTTAATTTAAATATCCTTATTTCATTCATTACATTTGTATTATGAACAAGAAAAATTCAGTATCAGATAACTTAGTAAAATAGCTGATAAATTCTAAGACAAAGTAAGTCAGTCTAAAGTCATCTTAATGTCCAGCTCAAAGATAAATTGATCTTAGAGAGTTTTTTAAAAAGTTGCTGGAAATAGTATATGTGAGAAGTTAACGCAGAGTTCAGGAGGCATAAAATATCAGGAGAGAAGGAAAGGATTGTTCAAAATCTGGTGAAAACAATTGGATGGCAATTTGAAAAATATTAAGTTAGAGCCTCACTTGAAGCCCATTATCAAAATCAGTTTCAGATGAAAAATAGAATTAAATAGGAAATTAACCCAGGGACAATAAGAGACTATATATGATTTGGAAAGAACTGAGGCACTTACTAAATACATGACCTTGGGCACTTAATGTGCTTTGCTTTTGTATTAGGTGAATTGTGGTACCCACCTCACAGTGCTGTGAAGTATAAATAAAATAATGCATATAACACAACTTCTACATAGCAACAGCACAATAATTGTTAGATTATAATTTTTAATATTATTGTTATTTTCATGCTTAAAAACAAAAACTCATAGAGGAAAAGATTGATTGTTAAAATTAAATAATAATTTAAAAAACAAGATAAGAGTTAAAGAAAAAATTACTTGTTAATAGCATTATGTTTTGTACATATTATTTATTGTTACATTATTATATTTCTTATTTTAACCATGTAATATACATTTTAAACTTCTAAGGTCACAAATGGACATAATACACAATTTAAAGAATAAATACAGATGTCTAATGAATACATGAGAATATTTAGTACTAGAAAAGGTATTTTTATATCTACTGCTACTTAAATTAAAAATTAGCATTAGATATTCGAAGAACAATTTATATGAATTGAAAACCTCAAAAAGACTAAAATAGAAAAATGACTTATATGCACATTTGCTACTTGCAGATTTACTTATTATAGCAAAAGCCTAAAAGTATACACATATGGTAATGGTTTAAATAAATATGGTGGGTATATGACAGAATATTATATTCAAACTAATATAAATAATTTTTAATAACAGGCAGATGTTAATGCTATAGCTGTAACTGAAAAATGAGCATGCTACGCAACTGAACATATAGCCTGAACCTTACAAAACAATATAAATAAGAGGGAACATAGAAAAATGTTAATGGTAGAATGAGTGTGTGGGTGGATTATAAATGAATGTTATTCTATCACCTGTCCTTTATTTTCTAAGTTTTCTATAATGCATATAAATTACTTTAAACATTATTTAAATTTTTTTATTTACACAGACTTGTATTATCGTATAGACAGAAAATTCTATCAATTCTCCAGCTGAATGGTACAAAGGCTTGGTTCAAGAGGGCATGAAGAATGGGAACAGGGAACACCTTCCCATGGGGCACAGCTGACCTCCAGGAAAAGTCAGGGGAAAAAAAGTAAGTTCACTTTCACATTTGTGTGAGGTTCTAGAATCAATTATAGTGAATTTAGTCAAAGAACTAAAATATAGAACCAAAAGAACTAAAATATTTAAGGACATAGTGAATTGCCTCAAATTTTACTCTCAAATTCAGATTCTTTTTTCTTTTTAGTTTATTGAAAGCAAAACATTACAGAAATGACAGCAAATAAATGAAAAGGAGAAAATAGGCAGCTACAATGTCACAACTTAAAAGTTGGATATCTTTCCTGAGTTTTTTTCACAGTAGTTACGTGCTTAAAAGGGAAAATAATTTCTGTTTTTGCCTAATTCATAAAATGTGGGTAATAATAAGGAAAATTAGCTTCCTATCTAACACTGACAAGAACGGAAGCAGGTTTTCAGGTTACTTGTGGTTAAATACTTGAGCCCTAGAGAGTGACGACCTGTGATCCTAACCTGACTGGATGACCTGCTAGCTTGGTGACTGTAGGAGTGTTCCGTCTAAGAATATATTATATGTGTCCTTCACTGTATAATGGAAATTAGAATGATAGACTGCATTCTAGAGTTGCTGTAAAAATTACAAGAGATGCTGTAGGTAAAACATGTGGTGGACAGCATGAGCATAGCATGAACTGTTTCTGTCTTTATTACATAATATAATAAGAAACAGGAATACTCCAGATTAATTCAATCTTGATACAAAATTAAAATAGTAATTCAGCACAAGAAATAAATTGATTGTAATAAGATTCAAACCTCCTATGAAAAAAATACCTAACAAAAAGCACAAGGAGTTCTTAGTGGGAGTTGAAATACCTCGACACATTTGGTTGGCATCTCAGCAGGTCTATCAAAGATGAGGAATCGATACCATCCAACCACAAGGGAATGGTCACATATCAGGTCGCGAGTGGCTGACAGCTGGAGGTGCAATGAGTCAAAATGGACACTTCTGTGAGGGCTCTGAAGTAACTGGTGTCCCCCAGGAGAGCACTCCAGGGCTAGGATGGAAAGAGAAGTGTCTTTATGTAAGTGCACTCTTCAGTTTAATAGTTCAACTCTCAGTTCAAACTGATCCCCAAAACAAAAGTAAATCATATCAAACTATAATTACATATAAAGCCATCTGAAATGCCAGCGTCTCTTAATAAATACAGTAAACCAATCAACACACTCTCTAGAATGCCTTTTTTACATACTTGAGTTTCAAGTACTTTATTTTCATTTAACTGGGACAAGCAATATTTAAAAAAAAAAGTTCAGTTGCAGTTGACATATTGTGTATTAGTTTCAGGAGTACAACACAGTAATTAGGCAATTATATACTTTGTAAACTGATCACCCTGATAAGCTCAACAAACAATATTGCTGATGGATTTTAAGTCAGGATTTGTTTACTTCTACCCTACATTGTTGCAAGAAACTCAAGATCTAAGTAAATACATGGAAATACACCCATGTTCATTAATCAGAAGACTTCCTGTTACTAAGATGGCAATACTCCCCAGGTTGATATGCAGACTCACCACAAATACTAGCTGACTCCTTTGTAGAAAATGACAGACTAACTCCAAAATTCGTGTGAAACTTCAAGGGACCCAGAATAGATAAACCAATCTTGAAAAAGAACAAAAGAGAAGTACTCAAATCCTCCCATTTCAACATTTACTACAAAGAGACTGTAATCAAGACAGTGTGATGGTGGCTTACAGATAGACATAAATTGATGAATAAAATTTTAGAGTCCAGAAACTGACCCATATAGCTGTGGTTTTCAATGGATTTTTTTGATGTAGATGCCAAGACCACTCAAAGGGAAAAGGACAATTATTTCAACCAATGATGTTGGGAAAGCTGGACATCAACACACAAAAGAATGAAGTGGGACCCTTACATTATAACATGTACAAAATTTAACTCAAGTGGATTAAAGAACTAGAACTATAAAACACTTAGAAAAAAATGTTGGAGTAAATCATCATGATTTTAGATTTGGCCTTGGGTTTCAAGATATGACAACAAAGCACAAACAAGAAAAGAAAAGATAGAGAAAATGGACTTCATCAAATTTAAAATTTCTGCTTTGAAGGACATTATTAAGAAAGTGAAAAAAAACCCACAGAATGGAAAGAAGTGATGGCAAATCACATAGCTGATAAAAGAATTGTATCTAAGATATACAAATTATTCATATGACTGAATAATAAACAGGCCAATCACCCAATTTAAAAATTATTGAAGGATCTGAGTAGGTATTTCTCCAAAGAAGAGATTCAAATGTCCAATAAACATATCAAAAAATGACTGACATCATTAGCCACCAGGAAAATGCAATTAAACCAAAATAGGATACCACTTCACACCCACTAGGATGACTGGAATCAAAATCTCAAATAATAACAAGTGACGGTAAGGATTTGCATAAACTGAAACCATCATACCCTGCTGCAAGAGTACAAAATAGTGCCGCTACTTTAGAATATATTTTGGCTCCTTCTCAAATGTTTTAACATAGAGTTACTCTATGATCCAGTAATTTTCCTCCTAGATATATACCTAAGAGAAATGAAAACAACTTCACGCAAAACTGTACCCAGATTTTTATACCAGCATTATTTATAAAAGCCAAAAGATGGGAAGAACTCAAATGTTTATCAACTGATTAATATATATACAAAATGTGGTGAATAATCAACAATGGGAAATGATTTCATCACAAAAAAAGATGAAATACCAATGACACATGCTACAATATGAATCTTGAAAACATAAAGAAGTTAGTCACAAAAGACAATCTATTATATGATTTTATTTATACAAAATATTCAGAATAGGAAAATCTATACAGCAAAAAATAGATTAGTAATTAGACATGATTAATTTTACCAAGATACAAGTCTAGAACCTGAGAAGGATCACAAGACTATTTGTTATACAGAGGCAAGAAGGGGGGTTATGTGATTCATAGTAAACATTGAAACAAATTCTTTTATAAATATTGGTCATTTTTCTTGAAATATTTTATCTAACTGTAATAAGTGCATGTTTAATGTTATTACATGTACTTTGAACAGTTATTCATGAATATGTAGGTAATCTGTAAGCAAACCAAATAAGGCACAGAGTAATGATACCTTATTAAGGTATATCACCTTATGAAATAACTTAATATATTGAGTTTTACTATCCTTTGTAAAATTTTACATGGATAATTGTCCCCCCACCCTTTTTAGTAGCAAATTTGCCTTAGTAAAATAGATTCAGATCAACAAGATGATAAAAGAGACAAAATTAGGGACTTCCGGCCACGATGGAGGCCTAGACAGACACGCTGGGTCTCCCTCCACAACTAAGAGGGAATACAACTACCTCAAAACTAGAGACAACCAGAAGTTCCAGAAAAATCAAGCTGCATGTAAGTCCAACAAACAAAGGTAGAAAGAAGAAATACTCATCCACACACCACCACAGCATGGTGAAACGGGTCGCCCTGTGCTGATGAATACCTAAGGCTCCATGCGTTACAATGTAACAGGAGTGACAGCTCTACTGAAGACACAGAGTCAAACAAACACAGGAGCCTGTCAAGATGAGGAGACAGAGAAGTATGACCCAAAAGGGGGAACAGACCAAGGTTCCAGTGGGAGAACTAAACCACAAGGAGATAGCCAACCTAAAAATGCAGAATTCAAAACACTGGTGATAAAGATGTGCACAGGCTTGACAGATATGCTTGAGTACAGCAAACGCATAAAGGAAGAAGTGAAGGCTATGCTAAGTGAAATGAAGGAAAATCCACACAAAACCAAGGGTTAAGGGAAGGAAACCAGGGTTCAGATCAATGATTTGGAACATAAGGAAGAAAAAAACAGTCAACCAGTACAGAATGAGGAAACAAGAATTGAAAAAAATGAGGAGAGGCTTAGGAACCTCTGGGACAACTTTAAACACACCAACATCCAAGCCATAGGAGTGCCAAAGGAGAAGAGGAAGAACAAGAAATTGAAAGCTTGTGTGAAAAAATAATGAAGGAAAACTTCCCAAGTTTGGCAAAGGAAATAGACATACAAGACCAGGAAGTACAGAGAGTCCCAAACAAGCTAGACCCAAAGAGGACCATGACACATCATAATTAAAATGCCAAAGGTTCGGGATAAAGAGAGAATCTTAAAAGCAGCAAGAGGAAAGCAGAGTTTCCTACAAGGGGTGTCTATAAAACTCTTAGCTGATTTCTCAAAAGAAACTTTGCGGGCAAGAAGGGACTGGTAAGAAGTATTTAATGTGATGAAAAGCAAGGACCTACAACCAAGATTACTCTATCCGGCAAAGCTATCATTGAGAATGGAAGGGCAGATGAAGTGCTTCCCAGACAAGATAAAGCTAAAAGAGTTCATTATCACCAAACCATTATTGTATGAAATGCTAAAGGGACTTATTTAAGAGAAATAAAATAAAAACCATGAACACTAAAATGACATCAAACTCACAACTATCAACAACTGAATCTAAAAAGTAAAAACAAAATCCAACTAAGCAAATCTGAATAGGAACAGAGTCATAGGTATAGGGATCATTTGGAGGATTATCAGCTGGGAGGAGGAAGGAGGAGAAATGGGGAGATGGCGCAGGGATTAAGAAGCATAATTGGTTGGTACAAAATAGACAGGGGGAAGTTAAGAATAATATAGGAAAGGGTCAAGCCAAAGAACTTACATGCACGACCCGTGGACATGAACTAAGAGGGGTGGGATTGCTGGGGGAAGTGGGTACTGGGCAGAGGGGAGCAAAGGGGATAAAATTGGGACTACTAGAACAATATAATCAATAAAATATACTTAAAAAAAGACAAAATTATACCCAAGTAATTATAAATGTGGCACATATTTTTTTTTTTCAAACTGCCATTGTGTGTACACAGATAAGATTTATTTTGGAAAAACATAAGGAAACTTACAATCTAAGAACAAGTCACATTTCATTTCAACTTCTTATCTCCATAGCACAAAAACAATCAAGAAAAGCTCATGGTTTTTCTGAGCTACAAACTTTTGCTGAAATATAAAAGCAATATTAACCTTACCTAACATACCAATTCCCTTGTAGGCGACAAATAGCAAACTCAATATTCATTAATTGAATTTGTGAGAAAGCAGTTTATAGACATCTATGACTAAGTGCAGGCTTGAGAAGGGTAAGGAGAGTCTTAGCAAAAGCTTTCCCCGTTCAACTTTTATGCACATTTTTAAATTCAAACTTGGTGACTAAAGTTAATATTTAACAGAAATTCTATGATAATTATACAAAAAACATTAAGCAAAGGCTCAAAGCTGAATTTAATTCCTATAAAGCCTTAAGTATTTGTCACTTATTAGTGTTACCTTTATAGATTAATAAAAGGTTGTTTTCCTGTGAATGCTAATCATGTACATACCATCGCCTGTGCCAGCTGCATGAGAACACATGGCCTTGGAAGCATACCTGTGTTTCACATAGCAAAGCATGTAGAAATGTGGTGCTCGCTGCGGCCTGCGGGGGTGGCTGTTTGCAGGAGGACACTGTCCTTTTCTGTGGGGACAGCTGTGGGGATGAGGACACAGTGCTGTGTCACAGCTGACTGTGGGTCACAATGGAGAGCAAAGACATAAAGCTGTCCTGCCAGGGGCTGAGGTTCAGACCAAGGTAGAGGTCCCAGAGAGGACGTGCCTCAGTCAAAATGAAGAAGAGAAATGGGCGACAGAGAAGCGCCCAGAACAGCCACGTGCTGCCCATGTTCTGTGGCTGCACGGGGAAGCTGCAGAAGCAGCTGCACAAGGGAGAATTTGCCATGTTTAAAGGCATTCGCCTATTTGAGAGCGACTTCATCCAGACAAACAAAAGCGGGGAGGTGATCAACATACAGAAGAGTGCAGAGACCATCACTGTGGGCATCGCATACAGCAGCCCCGACCTCGTCATACCTGACATCATGCTGCTGGCCCGACCTGCTGTCAGCTCTGCGAACGGCGCCACACACACCAGGGAAAAGGGACGCGAGTCCAAAAGCTTGGAGCTGACCAGGCTGCTTCCTTTGAAGCTTGTCAGCTTATCGATCCACAGCCACGAGAAACAACAGCTCCACTTGAAGCTAGCCACTGGCCGCTCTTTTTACCTACAATTGTACCCCCCTTCAGATGCAAAGGGAGATCTGTTTGCACAGTGGGAAGACCTGGTGTTCTTCCTGAGACCGCCAGTGGAGGCTTACAGCAGTGCTCACGCCGTGCCAGCTTGTGACAGGATGGACATACCTGCGTTGGAGGCAGAGGACAGGACGAGCCCACCAGTAAGTTTTGGCAGCCGCTCTCAGAGAGGGTCCCGAGTGCTTCAGGAGAGCAGCTGAAGCTCTTAGGCTGCTCCCTTAGGCTGACGGGGGAAACAGCGCATGTGGGAGGGCTCAGCCACTGTGTGGAGGCCTGGCCACATTAGGGAGGTCCCTGAGTGCTTCTGAATACCCGAAGTCCCTTCGATGCCATTCCTCCTACCCCGTACCCAGCGGTGTAATGCTGCTAACAGCATCCTGAGCACCCAGTCTGTTCTGGGACCCTAACATCCCACTGTGGACTCTGACAGTCTGATCTACTGTGGACATTTTAACTATGAGAAAGCCCTCTCTCCATTTGAGCCATGAACTGATTTTTGTATAAACCTGTGGCAATGCAGCGTGCTTTGTCCGCAGGTGCACAGTTTGTTAGCAGCTTTCAGAGTGCAAAATGGACGTGCTCTTGACAAGCAGTTTCCCTTTAGGAATCTGGTTTGTAGAAGTGCTGAGACACGTGTATAAAGTAAAAGCGTGAGGGTGCTCACTGGTGAGTCACATTAGTGCTCTCCGTGGCACTGGAGCTGTCCAAGCAAAGCTGCAGTGACCCTTGTGAGGGAGCCGCGGGGGGATTTCTGCATCCACTGGGAAACTGGACTTGGTCACTTCCAAGGTTCCCTTAATGATAAACACTTTAAGACTGGTGACAGCCCTTTCTAGTCTCTCTTACTTTTTCCTCCTCTCGGCACAGGCCATGGCGCTCCATGGAGAAGGTGACAAAGACCAGCTCAGCATCAGAAGCCTTCCCATGGCTTCTGAGGTGTCTGAGGCCACCTCTCCTGCTTATGCTGGTGGCGAAGAATGTCCCTACAAAAAATTGCTTTGATCTCAAAGCAATTCGAGTCTGGCTTTCTTCTTTGGAAGTTGAAGTGGATATGTGATTCCTAGTATATGCTTGGGTTAGACAAGAAAATCAGAGTTTGGTGTGTTTGGAGCTCTCACTGTGCATCAGATTGCCAAGATGTTGAGCTTGCCCATGTGTGAGAAGTGACTACTTCTGAAGAGTTACATACTCTGTGTTTGTCATAATTTGTGCCCAGAGATTTCAGTGGGTTTGGACTGGTCCATTGGTCTAGAGTGCTCGCCTTTTTTCAAAATGCTGTTTGTCTGGCACAACTGTGAGTTACAGGAGGTACTGTTCTTTGTAGTGCTCAATGTTTTAATATTGTCTGTCTATGAATATATTAATAAAGTGTCAGCAAGCTTTATCTCTGTCCTAACTGTGTTGAGATTTTTCCTTTATTTGCCTATATACTTTTCTTATGTTTTTCTACCTTACAGCTTTTTATCTTTTCTTTTAGTGGCTTACTTCCAAGTATTATGGAGAGTTTCATATTCTTAAAAATTATTCATTAATTTTAATGCATAATAATTATTAACATTTACTACTATTATGTTTCAAGTATTGTTCCCTGTTTATAAATTATTCCATAATTTCCTTTAATCTTTTAAAACTCCTTACAAGATATTGTTATGATCTATTTTAAGAGTGAGAAAACTGAAATCAGATTGGTTAAGCAATTGTCCATCATCAAATGACTAGTAAGTACATAGGGAAATCTGGTTTTAAATCTTAGGTTGCCTGTGGTATTTCACTTCCTCATATGTATGATCTTTAAAAATATTGACTTCTTTTCACCATTAAAGTCCCAAATCCATAATGCCATTGGGTTTGTAAATCCAATGACTGTCAGAATTTATGAATAAGAACATACAATGCAGAAATTGCTGGAGATATACATTTTTCTTGTAACTTTGTCCCATATAAACCTTCTCTGCGATATGAATGTGATTAGGGGTAGAAGGTGATTTGGAGGTAGTCTTCTGGGGGAAGAATGCTTTTTGAGAAATGCTCCTGTATTACTTTACCAGACTACAAGCAAATTTCCCAAAATAAAAAAAGTGCTTGCACTTCAGGCTGAGGACACTCCAGTTTAGTAACAAATTAACTCATGTCTTCTCTGTGTGAGATATTAATTTTTTACTGTCACCCATCTCCTTTAAGAATTCTGTAATCAGTATGTATTTTCCAAGTTTCATGTGTTCAGAGAAACTCTCCCAATGTCTTTTAGAACCCCTGCCCAGTATTAGCTTATATTTATCCAAGATGCTCTGTACAAACAAGATTCTATAAACTCTGATTTCAGTATGCAACATCTCTGGTAAAATAATAACTTGTTCCTCGTTTGAGATAAGCATTGAAAATAAGGCAGAATAGATAAACTAAATAAAATGGAAAAGCATTGGGGATTTTGATTGAGGGTGAGAACTTTAAGTTTATATGGAAAAAGTAAACAAATGAGAATAGTAAATCACGTTAAGGAGTGAATTATGCTATGGGATATTAAAATTTATTTTAAAGTTATAACACTTAATGCAGTGTGGTAGTGACTTGAGAATAAAAGAACAGATAACAAGATAGCCCTAAAACCAAAATTGGAATATCAATATAGGACTTAAAATACCACAATTCCATAGGAAAACAATGTATTCTGTTTAACATTGTGTTGGGAAAATTATTATTTTGAAAAAAGTTCTCTTTTGGCATTACATCCAAAATATACAGTTTTGAAACTTGATGGAAAGTTAAAGGTGACAACTGAAATTATAAAATACATGTGAATACCTAAGATATGGAAGATAATATATATATCTAAAATTAAAACCAGCATAATGCATATGAAGATAATGATTATGTATTTGTCTACTAAATAAAAATTTAAATATTTAATATATCAAACAATATTTTCTATACTATTAAAATTTAGTTCCTTTTTACATATAAATAATTAATGTAAATCTGTAAACAAGAAGGCCAAGTTTATGAATATTTTACAGAAGTCATATAATTAATGGCCATATAAAATGAAACTTATTATAAATCAAAGGACTGCAAATAAAAGAATGCCAATGGGCATAATAGCTTATAGATTAGCAACAAGAAAAAGATAGTACTGACAGTTGCCACTTCAACCACAGTTGACATCACAAGGAGGCAATAAGATGACCCAAAATTGAGGTGAAATGTATTTTCCAAAGAGCAGTGAATGTAGGAGAAAGTAAATGTTTTTGGTTCATATAATTTGTACATCTACGTTTCCATTATTTCTTAGGGTAGAACAGAGGCAATTTCAAGTCATTTGAGTCCCATTTAGAATAGAGTTCCAGCACTCAAAATATCAAAGATCCCCGACTGATGTGGCTTGGTTGGGAGTCATCCTGCAAAGAGAAAGGCGACTGGTTCACTTCCTGGTCAGAGCACATGCCTGGGTTCCAGGCTCAGGAGCATGTGTAAGAGGCAACAGACCAATGTTTCTCTCCACCTCTTTTTCCCTCCTTTTCCCCTCTCTCTAAAAAAAATAACAAATTTTAAAAACACCAATTATCAATGTGATGCCTTAGTCTATTAGGGCTACTATAGCAGAATGCCATAAATTGAATGGCTTATAAACAACCAAGTTTTATTTCTCACAGTTCTGGAGGCTGGAAAGCCCATATCAAAGTGTTGGTGAATTCTATGCTTGCTGAGGTCTGGCTTCCTAGTTCAAAAGCGACAGTCTTTTCCCTGTGCCCTCACATGGTGGAAGGGGTAAGGGAGCTTTCTGGGTCTTCTTCTTAAAATGGCACTAATTCCATTTACAAGGGCTCTACCTTCATAACCTAATCACCTTCCAAAGGCCATACCTTCAACTACCATTACATTGGAGATTTAGGTTTCAATTATTAAAATTTGCAAAACACAAACATTCAGTGTATGGCAGGTGGTAACTATTGACAGTCACTATGTATATTATACACATATATGTAATACATATTTATATTTAATAACATATAAAAGTAATGACTGCTCTTTTAAGATTTATTGATACCTATAAGTGCTAATATTTCACAAATGTTGCAAAGTTTAAAATGTATAGCTTTGTTTAGAACAGACTTAATGAATATCTTTATATATTATTTATAAGGAAAAAAGTCACACTTCAAATCATGCATGCTTTTCCTTTATAATTGTAATATAAACAGGATCCCAGCTTGGAGTTTAGTTTTTCTTTCTTAGCTTCTTTTCACATTTTAGTAGAGCCACATAAATACAGAATAAATAGTACATATGTATTTTTAATATGTTATTTTTCCAGGTTGTATTTCTACCAGAATCTTTTGTTCCAAGTGACTGAAAGCATTTCATAAGAATGAGTCACTTCAAAATGAGATTTCTTAGCTTATAAGCATAATTTGCATATGTTTGGAAAAAATAGAAAGAGAAACATTTTTTTTTTTAAAGTAGATGAGTAAGTCAGCATAGCCAAAGGGCAGCAACATCTGATGTGGTGACAGGCTTTGCATGCTTCATGTATTCGTGCAGATTCCATAGCAGCCACCACCTCACATGATAGTTCAAAATAATCTGTAATTGCCATGAACTCTTAAAGGGAAACATCCTCAACTCTGATACAATTTTTAAAATCAACGACATATTTCTGAATCTAGATCCTTTACTCAAACTCAACAGTGAAACGTTATGGAAACCACAACCTCCAAATCTCCATTTCTTTATCTACAAAATGTGGATAAAGTGTCAGTGAATAATAAAAAGAGCAATATGCTGTAAAAATGCAGGGCGCAGTTAACTTGCAGAATCATAGACTATTATGACTTAAAGAAATGTTAGAGGTCGCCTGGTCCCAAACTTTCGCTTGCTAAGTCTAGTAAAAAGCACTAAACTCTTGCACCGGGTCCCATTAGGTGAGTGGCAAGGTCATTATTAGCACTCAATTGGTCATTTGTATCCCTGCCCAGTGGTCCTGGCCTTTATCCCTTCTGTCCCTGTGCTCAGCTCCTACTCTATGAGACCTAACACCTCTGCCTCCCGATCTTCCACACTGATCACTCGGATGGAAAGCACTCACTCCAGCCTTCAGAACATAACCTGCAGAGATCTGGTCACACAGAACTTCAGATTTATCTTTTTCACAGCTGAGATTTTACAGTGAGTCCCACATTGAATCCTAAGCATACTCTTCTAAGCTCTTCAGCCTTTCCAGTGTTTGAAAATGATCTCTGGTATAATGGGGATTTTTAATAGAAATTTCAAGAGTCTAAAAGTATCTAGGCATTATGTAAATCAAAAAGGAGCAAAAATCTTTCTCCGGAAAGAGTTATTATCTGAGCACTCTTCATTGAGATGATATTGCATTCATAGCCAATTTTAATCATGTATGGAATATTTCAGTTTGGGGCAAATTCATTTACAGATCTTTTTATTTTGTACAGATCTAATTTAACACTCAAAATAAAGCTCTCTTTGAGGGATGTCATCCCCCAGCTTGCTGATGAGAAAATTGATTTTCAAAGATATTAATAACCCTTTTTATTGTGACAATAATATTGGAGCCAGGATTTGAACTTAGATGTTTTTGATGTTGTTTTGTTTTGTTTTTAATTAGCTGCTTTTTCCAGTACTCAATGATGTCTACACAGTCAGTAAGCTTTGGCTCAGTCTTGCCGACTGCTCAGTGTCTTGTGCCTACGTGAGCTACAATGGAAGAAGCCTGACACCAAGAGCAAGTTCTTACACAGGCCTCTGAGATTTCCTCCCCTGTTCAAACTTGACTCCCCTGTTTATTTCCTCTGACTTCAGTGGCTCACCTCACTTGTTGTCTTCATCTTGTCTTCCCAGCTTGACTCGTAGTCTCTCAATTGTTGGCTGTAACACTGATTACTGATTTATGACCATCTTGATTTAATCCCACTGTCCCCATAAACAGACCTCACCTAGCCTATCCAGCCCTGAGAGAAAAAAGCCACTGAAGCTCTGCCACCAACAGCTTACTGTTAATCAACCACCAGCTAATCACAGTTAACAAATTCACAAGCGGTATGAAAGATACTATAGAGTTTCTCTTATCTTTCTTGTAGAGTCACCAGGACTTGTTGAGGGTGACACCCTCATCAGGTCTCTTTTTTCTAGCATTCTGTACTTACATGATTAAACCATGGGATGATAAATCCAGAATGTTTCTGGATCAATTGGCTTTGAAGGAAGCTGGGAGAGGACTAGGAGGAAAACTGAAATGTAAAAGGGTAGAGCTGAATAGAGAGAGGGGCTAGTTGATTTACATGCCCGCATGCATAATTTAAAAGACCACTATTTAATTATTGTTTGCCTTTGTGCTCCCCCTTACTATGTCAGATCCAGAAAGGAATAATTTTATTTACCTTTCACTATAATCTAGCACAGTGACTGCTACGTAGATTTTCAAAGATTATATTCCGAAAGAGTAAACAAGTGAATATATCATTTGCATCAAAATAACAATTGATAATTTAAAATATACTTCCTTATTTAGAGATACAAGGTTAGTTAATGACACTCAAATTGCCTTATTTATATGCTATTATAGTCTCTTCTTATCCCTGCCTATTTGGAAGTTGTTTGATAGAAAAAAAAGAGAGAGAGAAAGAACAGGGGCTGCTAACAGGGGAGAGAACCTGTTATAGACAGGGTTTAAGTGAGATGATAACACTAGACTTCTCAATTTATTGGCTTTTCTGTTTCAGACAATTAACAAATGAGGCTATTTACACAATGATAGTTTTAGTTTAGGAATATTTGAAAGCCAATAAATGCCTAAAGCCCTTGGCTGTAATATGGTTTAGAAAACAACTGTTGACAAATATATTTTTTTTTAATCAGTAACTGAAAGAAATTCAATGTTTTTTGTTTTTTTGTTATTTTCCTTCAGGTACACTTTTTGAACTAAAAATGAATCTGGGTACCTCAAAGTTTGACAAGCTAGAAAAGGTTCAAAAGTAGTTGAAGAGTAGCCTGGGATGTGTGAAGACAGTCTCCCATCTTCTGACATTATTGCTGCTAAGTCAGACTCTTTTTCTGTAAGATCTTTGGATGGAGGTGCTCCAAGCTTTCTAGGTTATTTCGTTTCAATGTCTAATACCTGCCTAGAAGATGACAGATAGATAGATAAATAATAGATAGATAATAGGTGATAGATGATAGATAGATATTAATTCATTCCCATTGCAAAATAAGAATTTGCTTTGTTTTATACTTAAAAGGCAAGCAGTTGAGCTGATCACCATTCTATGATACTATTCATATGCTAGTGTTTTACACATAATAGAAATCAATAAATAATTAATTGTTTATTCTCACAAGTATTTTAATTCATTGCAGTTTATGCAATTTCTAGTAATAGATAATGCCCTGACATTCATAGAATATAGTACAAATATTATCATCCCTAACTATAATAAATTCTAATGACCTTGTTTACTTTGTAAATCACATTTTCATTTTATGTCTGTATCCACAAACTAGCTCCACCACCCTCTTAACATTCCTATTCCCCATCCCTTTACCACTGCTATCATCTATTATTTGTCAGGATAATCTTGTACTTAACATTCCTCTTATAAAAAGTACTCAAGCTTTAGAAGTAGAAAGACTTTCTAGAGATCATAAAGCCCAACCTCACTATTTTGCACATTAAGAATCTGAATCTCAAGCCCTGGTTGGTGTGGCTAGGTGGATTGGGTGCTGGCCTAGGAACTGAAAGGTTGCTGGTTGGATTCCCAGTCAGGGTACATGCCTGGGTTGCAGGCCAGGTCCCCAGTTGGGGGCACACGATAGGCAACCACACATTGATGTTTCTCTCCCTGTCTCCCTCTCTTTCTCCTTCCCTTCCCCTCTCTCTACAAACAAATAAAAACAAAATCTTAAAACAAACAAACAAACAAAGAATATGAATCCAAGAAAGCGTAAGGTCACCCATCAGCTGGTTGATGGCAAAGTCAATGACAATTCTCAATCTATCTTCTTTCTACTTTGATTTTTTATTAAGTATATTAATAAGAAAATGAATGTATTTATTCTTATACTTAATATTTTTCTTTTCTAGAAAGGAGTTCATAAATAGATTGTACCCTATCTAGTTATCCTGATGCTGTCTTATTGCCCACACGTGCAAACGCTGAGAGATTTCACATCAGTTCTCTCAATTCACTAGACAGGAACAGTTATTCAAATTATCTGGGTACGTCTTGTAAAATCACTCAATTATTTATAAATCCAAGGATTCCTTGACAAAGAATACAGAATTTAAGTCTGCAGCCATTCAAAGTACATTGCAAATCAATCATGTGATATTCAAATTCCTTGGACTTCAAATGGTCCTAATTAATGCTGCCACCTGGATGCCATTCTTCATGCTATCTGCACTCTTTAGGCACTAAGATACCCAAGAAGGATACCTTTCAGTCTAGTGTTACACTACATGAGTGTTCATAGATGTTGATGAATGACTAATCCATTGGAGTTGTCCTCGAGGGTGTGATCCTTGGTATCTAAATACCTGAACTCTGTCTCCTTACTGACTTTGTGACCTGAACGAGTTATTTATTCTCTGATCCTCAGTTTCCTTATCTTTAAAATGGAGCTAGGAATACCTCAGATGATTATTGCAAGCATTAAATGAGCTGTTTCAGACAAAGCACTTAGAAATCACCTGATACAGAGGGAACATTCATGAATGTTAGCTATTATGAGTAAGTCATTGAAAATTTCTTTTTCATAGATATAAAAACAAATGGTAAATTGTGTACCTTTTCAGAAAAAAAATAGTATATTCATGTCCAAGAAAAAATACCTGTTTTTTAAAATCCTTGCCTGATGACACATTTATTGATTTGGGAGAGAGAGAGGAAGAGAAGTGTGTGTGTGTGTGTGTTTGTGTGAGAGAAAGAGAGAGAGAAATTGAAATGAGAAACATCAATTGGTTTCCTCCACTATGTGCCCTGATTGGGAATCAACCTGCGACCTTTTAGTGCACAGGATGACACTCCAACCACAGAGCCTCACTGACCAGGGCAATATATCAGTTTTTTGTTGTTTTTTTTTTTTTTTTTTTTTTTTTTTTTTACAATAGCCTAGGTCTGTGTCTCACCACTGCCCCAGTTGTGTGACGTTGGCCAAGAAGATTAATCTTCTTGTTTCTGTTTCCTCATATTTGAAATAAGTATTAGAGTATTGTTACTTTGTGGCATGTAATAAGGTTTAGATGAATTACTATATATAAAGCACTGAATTTCTAAAAGGCCTGTAATTGGCATCTTGCCAAAATTTGTTGTTATTCTGGATCTTCTATATAAAGAAGAGTATAATTACAACTATTCCAATCCATAGACTTGCTTACATACAAAATTAAAAGATTTGCCAGACACTTTTTGCCAGGTAGCCTTGCTCTGAGAAACAACCCAGAGACCATTCTAGGATTAAACACCAGGTTTATTGAAGAACTCCCCCTGGCTGGTTTGGCTCAGTGTTGAGCGTCGGCCTGCGAGCTAAGTGTCGCTGGTTCGATCTTCCAGTCAGGGCACATCAGAGAAGGAAAACTCTGACTCCAAAAAGCCTCCGCTGCCTTGCGGCATACCTCTTCAGGGGAAAGGCTAAGGGAGTAAACCCCGACAGAAAATCCGGAGCCGGAGTCCCTAAGGCGGTTTGACGTTGTAGTCAACACCGGCAACTCCTGCGGCGCACCTGAAGCCAAGCTGTATTGACTCCGTCTTTCCCTTGGACCCTTCAGCTGCGAAGAGAGGGGGGGTCTGCTGCATGGGCAACAGCAGACCCTCCATATCACCCTGCCCAGGCTCTGTAGCTTCAGCTTCACTGGAGAGGACACTCCAGCGTCATCGCAAGATGTCGATTCAACACGGGAGGAGACAGATGCCGTGTCACTCCCGAGTCGGACTGCACAGCCATTCTCGGCGGTGCAGATAGACTCTTAAGAAGCTACACCATCGTCTCTCGAGACGGACGGCTGCCGACGACGACGACGACGACATTGAGCAGGTCATTTACATCTCCCTGCTTTCCCCCCACCAAGCCAGTCACTATATTGTGCTAGGTCCATCAACCTTTCTTCTGGGAAGAGCAAAGTCCATTTTTATTTCCTATAGGAGGGGCTAGGTCCAGGTTAATTTGCATATGGTTCATTTGCATACATCAAAAGTTCAGGTGGGCAGCCCAGCTGCTGCCATGTTCTGAAAATTTTTGTTATTTTTGAATCAAAATATTTTATATTTTTGTAATACCCAATAGTTATTACTCTCTTTGACAAGAAATGATGTGAGATGAGAAGGTCTATAAATCACACTTTTTTTCAAAGCCTACTGCTGAATTGCTGGATTGTGTTAGATGAGTTAAATAATACACTACCCCCACTACTACCCAATTCTTACCCAGGCTTTCTGTGAATTTGTCAATTTGTAAGCAATAGAGATTTAATTAAATTACAGAAGAATACAGATGTCAAAAATTTCATTACATAGGCAGTACTGCTATGTGGAATGCATCAGGCATCTTGGCTGAGAAATCCCTACCATAAAGGTTACAATACTCTTGGGCACTAAGAGGAACAGGGAGCTGTTGTGACGCAGATTAAAATGAGGATGAGGAAACACAGCGTCACTCAGAAGTCTAGTTTTACCCTCTCCTTAACCTTTTCTGACAGAACACCTTGATTTTAGTTTTTAGGCTGTTTCAGAAATAAGTGTGTGTGTGTGTGTGTGTCTACAAAGAAAAACTAATTATACAGATATCTTTTTAAAAACTAAAAGAAAAAATATAGCTCCAATACACAAGACATTTATCTTTTTTTGTCTACTTGTTTGCTTATGTGTGCTATCTTACAGTATTAATATATATATTAACATATTTATGTCATGATTTTCACTCTTAAAATGCCATATTTTCACATAATATTATTTGACAAACACCAGGAATATTACCCCCTGCCTTTGTTTAAAGCATGGACATTTTTAGTTATTTTATTAATTATTTAATATAAGTATTCCTGAGAATAAAAAAGCTTTTCTTTTCAATATATTGGGTTTATAACCCCTTAGAGATAAGTTCTACCCTTTCCACTAGGAGTGACAAGAAATCTGGGGCCTCACATTTACACTCTATCACAGGTAGGCATGGGAGGAAAAAAATGAAAGGAAGAAAAGACTAGCAAGCAGGCAATAGTGATTACATGTATTTCCTACTTTCATCGCTGCCCAGGCTATGTCCTACCCAAGTTATTTTCTGACTAGTCCAACAAAATAGGAACTCTGTTCTTTCCTCCAAAGGGACAACACAGTACTCCCATGGTTTGGAGTAACTAACTCTAAGTTACATATAGTAAATACCCATCCTACATCACTGCCGATTCATTCACCTGCCACATGTGACCTAAACATATAATCAGGATCATCTCTTTTCATAACAGCTCTTTTCTCTATAGCAGTGTAACAAAAGAATCATTACCTCCATGACCAATCAAGAAACCATCTATGTATATAGCATTTCGAGAATTTACTCTTCCAAGGAAAGAGAATCTGCCATAAAAGAGTACTGGGTTAGCTCTGTTTGGGAACACTGTGTTGCCTGTGCACAGTGCTGAATTAGTACTAATGGGAATGAGGTCATGAGCTTAATCCTCATGAGGATTCTCTTGGTTCTCCAGTTGTCCTAAATGGGCCTGGTTTGTTGGCTTACAAGAAGAACATGAACCTCACAGGCTCTTCTATGCCTCCATGATGGATGGAGAGTTGTTAGACCAAGACTTTTGAGGTTATCAAAACAAATGGGTTCAGAGCCTCTTCATGGGAACCTCAGTGACACACATGCCTTGACAAAGAATAACCTGTGGTCTTAAGATATGAGAGCTGTCCAGCCCAGGGATCAGGGAAAACTTACCCCCAAAACTATATCTCAGCTGCCATGTCCTAGAGCAGCAATTTTCAACCTTTTTCATCTCATGGCACACATAAACTGATGCCTGAAATTTTGTAGCAAACCAAAAAATATACTTTTTGCTGATCTGACAAAAAATTAGGTAGAATTATGATTCATTCCTACCAGGCAGCTATTGCTGTGTTGGCTGTTGTTATCTTTTAATTTGACAATCTAAGGAAAGAGATCAGTGTCCCTGACTAAATAGTCAGGTATTGCATGTTTTACTTTTTTTTTTTTTTTTTTTTTTTGTGGCACATCAGTTAAAAATCCCTGCTCTAGAGAGACCGCTATGGCAGCTTTTCACTGGAGCTAAAGTTTGACCATGTTCAGGGATCCACAGGTCTATTCTCTCTTCTCTATAGTGAGGTGCCAGGAAAATTCATACAGGGTCTGCAAAGACATCAGCCTCTGCTTGTTTCTCAGAGTCAATGCAACCACAGCATTTTCTTCTTCTCCAAAGATTTTCAAGGCTCTTATTCTCTTTCTCTATCCTGACATCAGGTTCAGAAGTTTTTGGAATGTACACCTGGTCCCCTTCTCCCTGTAAGGTGAGACGCAAGATTTCTTCCAGCAGAGAGAAGAGACCAGTGTTTCCACCAGAGGGAGAACACCAGATGTAGAGGCACTTGGAAGATAAACCCGGTGGTTGACTTCCTCAGGCAGATGGCCTTCCCCTCCAACAGCCTGGAATATTTGGGTCACTTTTTGGGAGTCAGCACAGTGCAAGAGGTGCAAAACAACCCTCCTTTTTCCTTTCCGTAGGGCTTTAATTTACATGCAGCCCATTTCGACAGTATCATAATGTGAAAATCTCCCTTCTCCACTGGGAGATGGAAAGACACAGGAACACTTACATTTTATGGGGTAGAAAATTTCAAATGGATGTGAAAATATAAATGAGGTCATATACTAACAGTAATAAATAACATTACAGAGTTATTGTTGATAGGCATATTCTGTGGGTGATTTTCCACTCTGGAAAAATAACTATACCAAAGTTGTATATTCATTCCTTTCTGAGTAAAGATGGTAGTGAGTAAAATTGAGGGAAGCCTTAAAAATGCAAAACAATAACAACTGATTTTCATATAATTATCATTATGCCTTTAATACAGTGTAATCCAGATACTGCCAAATATTCCAGTGTAGGTATATGTACTTACATACATGCTCGTGAATAGAAAAAAAAAGACACACACTCTATCAACCATTTGAAATAAGAGCCTTTACAAGGAAACTGACTTAAGTCACATGATATATCGCTTGCCTCCTACTTCATATGTTTCCAGGTTGGTCCTGGGCCGCTGTCACTAAGGTACAGTTTACTATGGTTATCTCTCTTAAAAACTGGAGTGTATGTCCATGGACTCCAAATTACCCATTATTAAATTATATTTATTACAGCTAAAATAATTTGAAGAAAGAAAAACTGTTACAATTTTAACCTTCACTCTCCAAATTCACTGTGACCTTAAATGAAAAGGAGAACGGCTATGTGTTGAAAAAGATCAGGCCATCAGCGGTTTCACATGTTCACCTGATTGATCTATCTCTACCATTCCAAATCATACCAAATATTACATAGCACAATATCACAATCGTAGGACATATTGCACAAAATTGCTCAGAAATAAATGAAAAGTTTAGCTAAGTGATTCAAAAAACAGTCATTTGAGTAGAAGAGATGGTGAGTAAAAATACGATGAAAACTGACAAAATTTTCATTCCTGCAGGAAAACATTAAATTGGTAAATATGTTACAAGTTAAAATAATAAAAAGATAACAAGATGAAAGAAGCATCCTATATTACTTTTTTTTAGATTTCAGAGTAAAAAATGACCATTTCAATCCCTAAAGTTAATGTAAGTAAGCCAAAACCAAAGAGTTGAGATCACTTTTCCAAGACAACACTGCAAGTATAACTAAGTCTTAAACTAATCTCTTTGGACTCCTGGCCCAGTGCCCTTTTCATTGCCCGCTACTGACAATAGTCTGTAGAGTCAATAGTCTCATGAAGTGTCTGCTGTAATAAATCTATAATATACTTCCATATTAGTCTGCCTTGGGGGCTTGAACCTATCACTAGCCACTGCATTCTTTTCGAGTGCTTCAAAAATTTCCTTCAGAAGATGATCCACTTCTGAACAGGATATTATCACTAGACAATAACGATGACATTAGTAGCTTTTCCTCACCAGAATTTTGCAACAGCTGTGACTGAAGTGAATAATGTAAACATGCATAAAGCTCTCCAGCAGAAAATGGCAATACTACACAATTTGCTAATGAATGTTCCTTGAGGAGGGAAGTATGGGAAAATTTTTAAAAGAATTAAGGTAGCTATTTAAGACAGATGGTTTAAAATAAGTGTTGTATTTACATCTCTCAGAAATCCTGTTTTCATATTTCTGTATAACATGATTGATAATATAAAAGGAACATGTCTTATAAATACAGAATCTGAAAAAATACTTGTTCAAACTCATTTGGTATCTATATCTAATTTGTTCTACCTCATGGCATCAGGGTGTGGTTAAGGCTGTCCTAGTAAAGTTTGTTACTGTTATCAAGCGGGAAAAGTTTTGAACATTTTCAGTGCTCTAATACTACAGATTTCCTACATTTTTCCCTTGCTCAATTCTCATTAAACAGAGACAACTCACTTTGAAAACAGAATTCTGGGGTCCATTTCACTCAGGCAGCCATTTACTTGAATACACCTGGAGAATATGAGCCATAACTTATAAAGATGTAAAGGTCAAGATCAAGGGCATATCAAATTTCAATAATAAATTTAGATCTGGAAATAAGAGATAAAACCAAAAATAGGTGCTTAGTGGAGTTGGGGATGAAATAAAAGGGGGAAGCAAGATGAGCAGATCAGATCAGGTATGTTTGCCTCAGGTGAGAGATTTGTCAGTCATTTCTAATGATTAGTGATTCATTATGAAGCAAAATTCAAGAGTGACTTAATGGTTCACCACTACCTTCTTCAATCTCTCACTACTAGGTGCAAGACTTCCCGTCAGTAACTTTTAAAAATGTATCACATCTTCTTGTGTATTCTAGAGACAGGGATATTCTCTCACAACTTGTGTCTGAATACTGTCTTTGCTTTTATGAGTAGTTTGGGCTATTTATATTAGCACTCTTAATCTGTGCTTTAATCTGCAAAGTGGGGCTAATAATACCTAAGGTAATGTACATGTCACTAATATAGAGTAAGTGCTCAACAAATGATAGACACTACTATTGCTACTACCTTGATGCTTTATTCTCAAACTGAGCATGTCATGATTCCAGCTCATTCTATGTCAGAAATGCTGACTTCTTCTTTAGGATCACAGGTAGAGGTGGTAAGAACATGGTTGTAAAGCAGAGATTATGCTCCGTAGGAATAACAGGGATCATTAGAAATATAGATTCATGAATGTTCACAATCTTTATGATTTTGAATGGGCAGAGAAAGTGGTTTCCAAGTTATCCAAGGAATTTTAAAAACAGTATGTGTCTGGGAAAAAAAAGCACATTCAAACCTTAAAAATGCACTATGTTAAAATTCCATGTTTTTCGTGTTTATTACACCATCTATCAAGAATATACAGCACTCGATATGTAGTAAGTATTCAGGAAATCTTTGCTAAAGGGGTAAACATTTTCAAAAAAAGTTTTACTTATTTGCAAGAACTGTGACACAGTAAGCTGCTCTCTATTGTGCCTCTTCTGATGGTACTTTACTCTCTGTGAGCAAACTAACACTTAAAATTACCTGTATCCTGTTTTGTTGATAAAGTATAGCTCAGTGTCTAAGAGCTCCTGGATCCAATTAGGTCTGGTCTCAAAGCACACCACAATTTCTGGGTTGTCTTTAAACAACAGTATCATTATCAGGAGCGTGCGCATTTCCCTGACCTAATATATGCACTCAGTGTGTCTTTATTCTGGGAAACAAGCACAGCTGCAGAGTAGAGGTTTGCATTCATTATCCTATTACCTTCCACTTGGCGAATGCTCTCATTAGTTGATAAAGCATCTTTTCAAATGTGTCTCAACAATCATTCAAAATTTGGTGCAATCCGCCATGTCCTTTGGCCATGATCACATTTATATTTTTTTGTAGTACTTTGTTTATAATGCCAAGTATGAAAGTACCTTGAAAAAGTTCCCTGTTGTTATGATCAGAACTCCATTTAATACAGCTACTTACTGTATCATATTTTATTTCCCAAATCTTTGATCAAAAGCTATAAAAATCTTATGAGGCCTGACATACTTTACTTCTCAGTTTTTGTTTTAAGGAATATGTTTAAGAAATCATGACATTCTGTTTTTATTGTTAATGTCTACTGACTAAAGTGATTTATTTTTTATGTTATCCCTGTGATGCTTGACTATCACTATAGTTTAAGTGTTTCATCACTATCATATGAAGAAATTTTTGACAAGGCTATGGAGTTTTCATGTAAATTGTTGTAGCCATGTTTATAGCTATGGGATGCCCCACCTATCTATGAATAACAACTTGATTTGTCTCCAGTTTAACTTAAGAGTTGCATAATGTTCTCTAAAAATAATGTCCCAAACACCAAGTATTTGTCTATATAAAAGTCAAAAGATCCTGAGCCAACATTAATTTTCTGAAGTCAAATTTATTTCAAAGGTAAATAAATAGATGATCAGCACTCTAACTAGAAGCAAATAAGTTATATTTATTTTTAGCCAAACACAGAAAGACAAATACTGCATGATCTCACTTGCATGTGAAATATAAAGAAGGTGAACTCATAGTAGTAGAGAGTAGAATGGTGCTTACCAGAGGCTGTGGTGAGGAGGTGAGGCAAATAGGGAGTTGTTGGCCAAAGGGTGCAAACTTTCAGTTATAAGATAAATAAGTCCTGGAGACCTAATGTACAGCATGGTGACTATAGTTGTGGTGATTGAGGAGAGGGAGGGGGGTACCAGGGGATTAAATGGTAATGGAAAAAATACAATAGAAAGTTTAAAAATAATAATAATGTGTTATAGACTTGATATTTGCTAATAGAGTAGATGTCAAGTATTCTCACCACACACAAACAATGGTAACTGTGTGATGTGATGAATATGTTAATTAGCTTGACTGTGATAGCTTGATTTCACACTGTATACAAACATCAAAACATCACAGTGCACATTTTAATTAAATACAATTTTATTTGTCAATCATTTCCTGAATAGAACTGAAATATAAATTTCTGCTGAAAGTATCTATTTTATTTTTTATAATACCCAAATAATAAAGAAAAGAACAAAATAAATCTATAATATAAATTTAATATTGACACAGACCTCTACAAAGCAATAACAATATCATATATTTCAATGACTAGGGGGTTCTATAAGTAAAAATATTGGTTTTAAGAGAGTAAGTGAAATGCTTGATCTATTGTAATTAAATACCCATCATGGTACATATCTCTGAGACACCTCAACAGCTCAGTAATAAATTCACCAGCATCAACACCTACAAGCTTGACACTGATATATCTGTTGGGCACCTTAGGATGAAACCAGCTTGCATTTACTTCATGTGGTACGGAGTTTCCCTTTCACTCCAAAGCAGGAACTTAATTGCTTATATCTGGTAGGAATGGTAGAGTGAAATGATAGAGTAAGATGGAAGAAAGGGGACACAATCCCTCGAAATTGCTTCAGAAATTTCCTTCAATAAGTCAAGGAAGTAAAGAAGGAAGAAAGGAAGGAGCCTTTTCACTTGCCACAAATAAAGAGGTCATTGAGATTCACTGCACATAGATAAGAGCAAGGTGAGAAAATTGAATTTGTTTTTTGATTTTTTTCTTTTTGATTGTTTGTAAAAACTGAAGACACAAATGCCAGTCTCTCAGTAACCTTTTTTTTTTACATAAGCATAGTAGTTGATGAGCATAAAACAAAAACAAAAACAAAATAATTAACCATCATTTGTTCTTGAAGGTGATCCACTTGATTCCTGTGGATACACTTAACCAACAGCATTAGGACCTAGGAAAAGCTCCTGAAAACCAAACTCAAGACTGACTTGTGACTGAAAATTAATTTAATCATTTAAACTAATAAATCCATAATTTTAAAGATAAAATGAAGCACAGATTATCATAGCCTGAGGTCCAAATTTCTCCTCAAGATTTGGCTTTCTGTATTGCCTCAATTAGCTAATAATCTCTCTTGTAATACTTGTAACATAAGTGCTAAACTTTCTTTACCATATAAACCAGTTCTTCTATAAAATAGCCCCTGTCCCTCCCTTTTAAATTAGATTACTTAACAGTAGCTTGGGAAATTGTTTCAACTAAAATTAAAATGATGAAAAACAGATAACAGGAGAAAAACATATACATTTATTTAATATAAGTTTTATGTGACATGATAAAGCCTTCATAAGGAAACGAAGATGCAAAGAAACAATTAGACCTGAGTGCTAGGTTTGATGAAGAGTATGCAGTAGTGGAGGAATCTGATAGGTTAAGGAGTATGATCTAAGTGTAGTAAATGGGGGAAAACTTAGCAAGGCCTTGTAGTGAAGTATCTTCTCAGCATTTCTTTGCCTTCAAAGATAAAGATGCTCCTTTCCACTGGATCTAAGGAGGTCACATCTCATATAAGGAGTGTTGGGCTGTTTCAGAGAAAAGGGGTGCTGGAGGAGAGGTCCAAGTGAACTTCCCGTTTCTTTCATTTCTCTCCAAGTTCTTCAGCTCATGGCATTCAATAAGCCAAGATGTCCTATTTAGGAGTCATTTTCCTGGATCCCCATCAGTATATATGTGTATGTGTATATCCATCATGGTCGCCTATCTATATTAGCACATGGCAACTAATTCATTAACCCACTTCTACAAAAATGAGATCGACTTAACCAGTCTCCTACAGGTGAACATTTATGATGGTTCCATCATTTTGCTAACACCAATAATATTGAAGTAAACAGCCTGGTATCTTTGAATACATGTGCAAATTCTTAGCAGTGGATTTTCTGTGACAAATTTTATATGCATTTAAATTTTTTTAGACATTTTAAATTAGTATTCAAAAAGGTGAAAACAATTTACATTTCTATCATGACTTTATGAGAGTGCCTGTTTATCCACACTCTCATCCACTGGATATAATCAAACTAAGTTTTACTACTTTCAACGATTAAAAAGAAAAAGAAAAAAAAAGAATTATGCATTTTTGACATTCTTTTTTTTCTTATGTCCCTGTATTTCTTCAGCAAAGATTAAATAACTAGAGCTGATGGTCAAATGCTTTATAAGTAAATCAGAAGGCTCTGATGCTTTTCTTTAGGAGAGAAGAAAAGAGAAGGGAGAGAAGCGAAACACCCAATTTACTACACCTAGGTCAGGAAATATTCAGAACACATTGAATGTGGAAACAGCTCTAAAAAATAAGCTCATCTTTTGTTCCACAAATGTACTATAGTATAAACTAGTCAAAATGAAATGGTCTTGCAGAGCACTGACTTTTTCAGCAACAAAAATTAGCTCTGTGTATTTTATTTTCTACTTTGGGAAAAGCTTATGATGCATGCACAGTGTACATCTGAGTTTCACAGATGTAGTTTAAATGACTCATATGCTAAGCCCTTTTATTTGGCCACTGCTGGGTCAGTTGCCTGACATAAGAAAGAACAGAGTGATGTGTTTTCATAGTCAGAAATTGGATTTAGCTTTCAATTTGGTTTTGCCTTTAAAGATACTATTTAATTCAAGGAAGCTCTACTCAAAGTATGAGGGATATTGTTTACCACTTTTTATTTGGTAGCCTAACCAAATAAATAAAACCACAGAAATGCTTTAATAAATATTAGGCTCAGTTAATCAAAGTAATTTACTTAGCCACCTTGTTTTTTCTAATGAAAGAATGCTAACACAAAAAATCTGTACCTACATAACAAGGGAATAACGATAAAAAAATGTAAAAATTATTCATGGATATAAAATTATTGCTCTGTGTGGACATTCTACCAAAGATTGCTTAAGTTGTGAGAAACATGATTCAAATTCACATTTTGTTCACCTTTTTTTATGTAGTTTATGTGTAGATAATTACTTATATATTTTGGGCACATAACTATGACATTAACTTATTTACCGATTAACTCTAAACATCCTCATTTTGGCATTCTAAAATTTTAACCTTTGTTCCATTATTATCTGTTTCTTCCTGGGTCTGATCCTGTTGTTTCATGTATAATAACACAAAATGAATATCTTTTTTTAAAAAAGACCTTTTTTTAGAACAGTTTCAGATTCATAGGAAAGTTGAGAAGACAATAAGTAGAGAGATTTCCCATATACTCTCTGCCTCACACATGTATAAGCTCCTCCATTATTATCATCACTCAGAATGGTACATTCATTATCAAGGCTGAACCTGCATTCACATCATTATCTCCCCACAGTTCATTAGGGTTCACTTGATACTGTACATTCTATGCGTTTGAACAAATGTGTAATGACATATATCCATCAATATAATATCAGACAGTGTATGCTCATTGCCTTAAAATTCTCTATGCTCTGCCTATTAATTACTCCCTTCTTTTCCCACACATTAACCACTGATCTTTTTATTGTCTTCATAATTATGCTTTTACAGAATGTCATATAGTTGGAATCATGTAGTATGTAACTTTTCAGATTGGCTTCTTTCGCTTAGCATGTAGTTTCCTACATGTCATTTCATGTCTACTTGCTGATTTCTTTTTAGCACCGAGTAATATTCCATTTTCTGGATATCCCACAGTTTATTTATTCATTCACCCACTGAAGGACACTCTGTTTGCTTCCAAGTTTTGGAAACTATGACTAAAACTGCTCTGAACACCCATGTGCAGGATTTTGTGTACATTTAAGTTTTAAATTCCTTTGGATAAATATGAAAGAGTGCGATTGCTGGATCTTATGGTAAGATTATGTTTAGCTTTATAATAAAATGCCAAAATGTCTTCCAAAGTGGGTGTGTCATTTGCATTCCCATGAGAAAAGTATGAAACTTTCTGCTGCTCCATATCCTCTCCAGCATTTGGTGTTGAAAGAAGGTGGTGTAGTTTCTTTTCTTTCCTTTTTTTTTTTTTTTTTTTTTTTGCATGTATCTGTCCAAATTTCCCAACACCATGTATTAAATAAACTATCTTTACCCCATTGTATGTGATGCCTGCTTTGTTGAATATTAGTTGACCATAAAAGCATTTATCTGTGGGTTCTCTATTCTGTTCCATTGATCTATATGTCTGTTAATATGCCAGTACCATGCTCTTTTGATTACTATAGAGTTGTAGTATAGATTGATATCAGATAGCATAATTTCTCAAACTTTGTTCTCCTTTTCCAAGATTGCTGTGGCTATTGGAGGTCTTCTGTGGTTCCATATAAATTTTTGGAATACTTGTTCCAGTTCTATGAAACACATCATTGGTATTTTGATAGGAATTGTATTGAATCTGTCAATTTCTTCAGGTAATATGCACATTTTAATGATGTTAATTTTTCCTATTCAAGAACATTGTCTATGCTTCCACTTACTTGTATCTTCTTCAATTCCTTTCTTTAGTATCTTATAATTTTGCAAGTACAGGTCTTTCAAATCCTTGGTAAAATTTATTCCAAGTTAATTTTTTGAAAGTAATTGTGAATGAGATTGTTTTCTTAGTTTTCCTTTCTGATGATTCATTTTTGGTGTATAAAAATGCTACTGACTTCTGGATACTTATTTTGTATCCTGCTGCTTTACTGAATTTATGAGGTCTAGTAGGTTTTCAGTTTTTGAGGGTGGAGTCTTTGGGGTTCTCTCTCTACAGTATCATTCCATCTACAAATAATGACAGTTTTGCTTCTTCCTTTCCAATGGATGTCTTTTATTTGTCCTTCTTGTCTGATTGCTGTGTCTAGGACTTCCAGTACCATGTTTAATAACAGTGGTGAAAGAAGACATTCAACCAGCAGTGTATATGAGTTCCACTTCCACCCAATTAATCTTCTAAACACTCAATCAATCTTCTAAACTTTAAGTGTCTGATGATATCTCATTGTAGCTTTAATTAGCATTTTCCCAACAGAACATGATATTGAACATATTTTCATGTGGTTTTTTACCTTCTCTGGTAAATGTCTTTTCAATGTTTTGACTATATATTTTTTATTATTTGTTTTCTTACTACTGAATTTTGAGATCTCTGTATATTCTGTCTGGATACAGGCTGTTTATCAGATTTGTGCTTCTTAGTAGGGTTCATTTAAGTAAACACGTATTTGCTTGCCTCAAGTGGTAAGAAAAATATTTGGGATATTTTATATTTATTTAAAGTAGTAATGGAAAAAACAATAAAAAATTCAGAAATAATAACGGATTATAAACGTGAGTATATATATATATACAAAGTTTCTGCAAAAAGACCAACCATTGTTAATATAAAAAAACTAATTTACATGACATTGATGTAACCTGACAGCCAAGGAGAGTAGACTGGAAAGTACATGTGTGAACAATGATGACTTCACTGTACTAGTCACTGGGGGCAGTAGATTCCATTGAGTAAGCATGTGCACTGGGAGAAGCATTCAAAATGACTGAGTAAGTAGAGTAATGAATCTGAGTCTAATTTTGTGTTAAGCTTGAACATTCCTCCATGGAAACTATTTGGATGATTCAGAAGGCTGCAGCTATGACAGCTTCATCACAACAACACGCCTGCTCATGCATCATGTCTCATGAAGAATTTTTTGGCAAAACATGAAATAACCCAGGTGATTCAGCCCCCCTACATCCCAGATTCAGAACCTGTGACTTCTGTTTTTTCCCAAAACTAAAATCACCTTTGAAAGGGAAAAGTTTTCAGACTGCCAATGAGATTCAGGAAAATATGATAGGGTGATTAGGAGAACTGTATGAGGTCTCAAGGTGCCTACTTTGAAGGGGATGAAGGCATCATTGTCCTATGTATAGTGTTTCTTGTGTCTTGTATCTTCTTCAATAAATGTCTCTATTTTTCATATTATATGACTGGATACTTTCTGGAAAGACCTTGTATGTATGTGTAAATAAGCCAAAAGAAAAGTCATTGAGCCAGTAAATTATGTTCAATCATTGAAATAACAGATATATGAGGCAAGGAGTAAGAATTTGATTCAGTGAAAGCTGTCCCATCCCCGTGCTTTGAGCTGGCCTTTCTCTTCTCTTATTCCTGTGACCGACTGTGGATAGTTGCCTACAGTTCACATCATTAGCTATTAATGACTTGGTTAAAATTTCCTGTAGCTCAATCCACACAGCTCTCTAAAAATCCATTTAAGCTCCTATTAAAGACTATGCAAGAAATAGATTTACTATTTATGGAACAACCTTGAGTATATTTTCTGGCATGCATCTTCAGAGGCAAGAGTTGCATCAGCTGTGGTTCCACAATTTAATGAATAAACTCACTAACTAGTCTAGACTACTCTTCAACTTAAAATTGATAAGCATACTTGAGTGAAGACTAATCTAAATATTTAATGGAAAAACAGGAAAAAAGAACCGAGAGAGTAATTTGTTCCCTCCATAAAGGACAAAACAATATTTAAGAGACATCAATAAGGGCAATGTATTAATTCAGAACACTTTACAATGATTTACTTCATGAGATAAAAATAAAAAGGTCAGGAAAGGTTTTTATTAGAAGAGAAATTCAAATTGGCACCATGTTGTGCACCACACTAAGGTCAGCAAAATTACATGTCTGTTAAGGGAATTCACAATTCCACAAATTTATCTAAGTAAAGCGTGCACAGAGATCTAATGCTGACTAATTGGTCCAGGGTTCCCATGATTAAAAGTAAGAGATTCCAGATATGAATTCTATGATTTTATAACTCTAGTTTATATTTTATTTTCTAAACTCATGCAAAATGATGGACATATATCAAAGAAAGGAAGAAAAAAATACACAAATTTATAGCGCTATTCAGTTCTTCAGTGTAACAGTTACTGCTAGTGTTTGTCATATACAGTTCTGCTTGATATTTTACTAACCAAGAATATATTATGCAGTTTTTTCTTTTTCTTTTTGACTATGTAAACCAAAGAAAAGGAAATTATTCAAACTCCTGAAGTATCTGTATTTTTTAATGAAAATCTTCTTATCAAAACCTTTATAATGTCACTCCAATATTATCGTCTGACTAAATAGAAAAGTAAACAAGCCAAATGTACACTTCTAAAAAATCGTCGTCGGCAGCCGTCCGTCTCGAGAGACGATGGCGTAGCTTCTTGAGAGTCTATCTGCACCGCCGAGAATGGCTGTGCAGTCCGATTCGGGAGTGACAATCCCTGCCGCACTTGGTACAGGTGAAGGCAGATGGCTGTTGTTGCTGCTGCTGACGCTGCTTCCGCCTCGATCTTTTCTGGACCTCCTCCTCGTTGCGCGCAGCCTCCGCGCGTGACGTACCTTGCCTGACCGCGAGCCTCCAGGCTAGGCGGTCGTCTGCTTGAACTTCCCATGTGTTGAGATTGATGGAGCATTGTGTCATGTCCTTTTTGCAGATGTCTTTGAACCGCAGTTTTGGGCGCCCTGTCATCCTCTTGCCTTCTGCTAGCTCGCCGTAGAGGAGGTCTTTGGGGATACGGCCTGCATCCATTCTTTTGACATGGCCGAGCCACCTGAGGCGTCTCTCGCTAAGAACTGCATGCAAACTGCTCATATTGGCTCGCTTCAGCACCTCGGTGTTGGGAACCTTATCCTGCCAGGCGACATGCAGGACGCGTCGCAGGCACCTCATGTGGAAGCTGTTGAGTTTCCTTTCGTGCCTTGCGTAGGTGGTCCACGTCTCGCTGCCATAGAGGAGAGTGCTGAGTACGCAGGCTTGGTAGATGCGCAGTCTGGTTTTCTCAGTGAGGCTGGAATTGTTCCACGCTCGCCGGTTCAGTCTGGCCATAACTGTGGCTGCCCTGGCGATTCTCCGGTTGACCTCCAAGTCGACTGACAGAGAGCTCGAGATGGTGGACCCGAGGTAAGTGAAGTCGTTGACAACCTCCAGGGTGTATCCGTCGATGGTGATGCATGGGGGAGTCCCCGTGCCTTGAGCCATAACATTCGTCTTCGTCAGGCTGATGGCTAGTCCGAACTCCTTGCATGCGTGGGAAAGGCAAGTGACTAGCTGCTGGAGTCCCTCTTCGGAGTGTGATGTCAAAGCTGCGTCGTCGGCGAAGAGCATCTCACAGATGAGCACCTCTTTGACTTTGGTCTTGGCTCGTAGACGGGCCAGGTTGTAGAGCTTGCCATCGGATCTGGTGTGAATGAAGACACCCTCGCTGCAGTCCTTAAAGGCGTATTGGAGGAGCATGGAGAAGAAGATTCCGAACAGCGTAGGCGCGAGGACGCAGCCCTGCTTTACTCCGCTGCTGACTGGGAAGGCCTCAGAGGTTGCGCCGTTGTAGGACACCGTGCTGTGCATGTTGTCGTGAAAGGACATGACCACAGCAAGCAGATGTGGTGGACAGCCAATCTTCCGTAGCAAGCTGAAGAGACCGCTTCGACTGACCAGATCAAACGCCTTCGTGAGGTCGATAAAGGCGAGGTAGAGTGGTTTATGCTGCTCGTGACACTTCTCCTGCAGCTGGCGTAGGGAGAAGATCATGTCCACTGTTGATCGGCCAGCTCTGAAGCCACACTGGGACTCTGGGTAGACGCGGGAAGCAAGGGTCTGCAGGCGGGCAAGAGCGACCCGGGCGAATACTTTGCCGACGACGCTGAGGAGAGAGATGCCCCGGTAGTTGTTGCAGTCGCTGCGGTCTCCTTTGTTCTTGTACATGGTGATAATGTTGGCGTCTCTCATATCCTGGGGGATGTAACCCTCCTTCCAGCAGAGACAGAGTAGATGGTGGAGCGGCTGTAGCAGGACTGGTTTCCCGCTCTTTAGGATTTCTGGAGGGATTCCGTCGCTTCCTGGTGCTTTCCCGCAAGCAAGGCGGTCGATGGCTTTGCCGAGCTCTGCCGCAGTAGGTGGGGTGTCTAGCTCCTCCATGACTGGTAGGTCTGGGATGGCTTTAAGAGCAGTGTCTGTTACGGTGTTCTTCATTGCGTACAGCTCGAGGTAGTGCTCGGTCCACCGCCGCATTTGCTGTTCCTGGTCAGTGATGACCTCACCTGTCTTGGACTTAAGGGGGGCGATCTTGGAGGGGATTGGGCCTGTTGCCTTCTTGATACCCTCATACATTCCTCGTGCGTTGCCTATATCGGCGGCTTCCTGAATGCTTCTGCACAGGTTTAGCCAATAGGTGTTGGCACAGTGGCGGGCGGTCTTCTGGACTTTGTTCCTGGCAGCCCGTAGAGCTTGAAGTGTACTGGGAGTGGGCGTGACCTTGTAAGCCAGTAGGGCCTTCCTCTTAGCCTCGATCACGGGTTCCATTTCTTCCCAGTGAGCCTCGTACCACTCAGCGTTCTTCCGCTCTTTCTCCCCGTAAGCAATAATGGCGGAGTTGTATATGGCGTCGCGGAGACGTGGCCAATTGGATTCGATAATGTCATCTGCCGCCACTCCCTCGCCGAGTGCATCTTCCATCTTGTTGATGAATTGCTGGGTCTTAACTGGGTTGCTGGCACAACTGGTGTTGATGCGTGGGCGACCCTTCATCTTGGAGTGGTGCAACCTCTTCGGCATTATGCGCACCTTGCTTACCACGAGGGCATGGTCCGTGTCGCAGTCTGCACTGTGGTAGCTGCGGGTGAGGAGTGTGCTGCCAATATCCGTTCTTCTGGTGATGACGAGGTCAAGCTGGTGCCAATGACGGGAGCGGGGGTGCCTCCATGACACCTGGTGGATCTCTTTGCACTTGAAGAATGTGTTTGTCACGCACAGGCCGTGGTGACACAAAAGCTCAAGCAGTCGCTGACCATTCTCATTGATCTTTCCTCTCCCAAAGTTTCCAAGGCAGGTGGGCCAGGCCATGTGGTCGGCTCCTACTCTTGCGTTGAAGTCTCCAAGGAGATAGAGAGCGTTACTTCTGGGAATCTTGGATAACGCTTCGTCCAGTGCATGGTAGAACTGTTCTTTCTCTTCGGTGGTGGCGCAGAGGGTTGGGGCATACGCGCTAAGAATGCTGACTGGGCCGAAAGTTGTTGACAATCGGAGGGTAAGTAATCTCTCTGTGCCTCCTGTGGGTGGCTCTATGGAGTTAACAAGCGTGTTCTTCACAGCGAACCCAACACCGTGCTGTCTTGGTTGGTCCGGAGACTTCCCTTGCCAGTAGAAGGTGTAGTTGGTTTCTCTGATAGTTCCGTTGTCGGCCAACCGGGTCTCCTGTAGAGCCGCAATGTCGATGTTTAGTCGTGCCAGTTCCCTATCGATGACAGCGGTTTTCCTGGCACCCTTGATCCACGGAAGGTCTGCAGTAAGTCCGGGGCACATGGTCCTGATGTTCCAGCTAGCGAGGCGAAGAGCCGGAGGCTTCTTTCTTGTTGTTTGCTTGGAATTAACTGGTGCGGGTGTTTTGTGGCCCACTTTTCGAGAGGCGCCTCTCTGATCCCCACGCACCCAGTGGGGCAGGCGAGCCATAAAAACCTAAAATTTCAACCTTGGAGGACTCTTAAAAATAGTAATATACTTCCAGCCAGGATGGAGGCCTAGACAGACATGCTGGGTCTCCCTCCACAACTAACAAGAAATACAAATACCTCAAAACTAGAGAGAACAAGAAGTTCCAGAAAATTGAGCTGTATAGAAGTCCAACAAACGGAGATATAAAGAAGAAATACTCATTTAGACAGGTAGGAGAGGCAGAGCTGGGGCAGAGAGGACACCGTGTGGTGGTGGCAGCAATGACAGCAGTGGCAGGCCAGCAGAAAGTGCAGTCACATGTTTTAAAAAGTAGGGAGGGACACATGGAAAATGCTCCCAGCACCAGGCCAGACTGCACAACTATGGTTCCAATGCAAGGGAAAATAAAGCCTCATTGCTTCTGACTGTACAAACCAGTGGGAGTTGGGGTGGAGGAAGAAACTGCCAGTTTCTCTGTAGAGTCCACTTGTTTAAAGGCCGCCCACAGTCCTAGAATGTCCACAGACCAACCCAATCTGGGAACGATGGCCAGGGCAACAGCTAGAGAGGCACCAGTCCCGTACAAAAATGGGAGAAGTGCCTGGAAAAGGGCCAAGTGCTGAGCAAGTGACATTGTTCCCTCTAAGACCCCTTTCCCACATACAGCGCCACCACATGGTGAAATGGGCTGACTGTACTGACGAATACCTAAGGTTCCTCCCCTTACAATGTAACAGGTGTAACAGCTCTACCTAAGACACAGAGGCAAGCAAACACAGGAGCCTGTCAAGATGAGGAGACAGAGAAGTATGGCTCAAAAGAGGAAACAAATCAAGGTTCCAGTGGGAGAACTAAACAATGAGGAGATAGCCAAGCTAACACACATAGAGTTCAAAACACTGGTGATAAAGATGCTCACAGGCTTGACACACATACTTAAGTATGGCAAACACATAAGGGAAGAAGTGAAGGCTATGCTAAATTAAACGAAGGAAAATCCACACGAAACCAATGGAGAAAGGAAGAAAATCAGGGTTCAAATAAATGATTTGGAACATAAGGAAGAAAGAAACAGTCAACCAGTACAGAGTGTGGAAACAAGAATTTTAAAAAAGTGAAGAGAGTCTTAGGAACCTCTAAACAACTTTAAACATACCAGCATTTGAATCATAGGGATGGCAGAAGGAGAAGAGGAAGAGCAAGAAATCAAAAGCTTATGTGAAAAAATAATGAAGGAAAACTTCCCAAGTTTGGTGAAGGAAATAGACATACAAGTCCAGGAACATGGAGAGCCCCAGACAAGCTAGACCAGAAGAGGACCACACCATGACACATCATAATTAAAATGCCAAAAGTTCAAGATAAAGGGAATCTTAAAAGCAGCAAGAGAAAAGCAGAGAGTTACCTACAAAGGGGTGCCTATCAGACTATCAGCTGATTTCTCAAAAGAAACTTTGCAAGTAAGAAGGAACTGGCAAGTAGTATTCAGTGTGATGAAAAACAAGGAGCTACAACCAAGATTGCTCTATCCAGCAAAGCTCTCATTTAGAATGGAAGGGGAGATGAAGTACTTTCCAGACAAGGTAAAGCTAAAGAAGTTCATCATCACCTAGCCATTATTATATGAAATATAATATATCAAAGGGATTTACTTAGGAAAAAGAAGGCCAAAACTATGAACACTAAAATGACAACAAACTCATAACTATCAACAACTCAATCTAAAAAATAAAAGTAAAACCCAACTAAGCAAACCAGAATAGGAACAGAATCATAGGTATGGGGATGATTTGGAGGGTTGTCTGCTGGGAGAAAGAAAGGGGAGAAATGGGGAAATAGTGCAGGAATTAAGATGCACAATCAATTGGTAAAAAGAGACAGGGGGAAGTTAAGAATAATATAGGAAAGGTTGAAGCCAAAGAACTTAGTATATGAATGACCCATGGACATGCACTAAAAAGGGTTGGGATTGCTGGAGGAAATTGGGTACTGGGCGGAGGGGAGCAAAGGGGCAAAAACTGGGACTACTGTAACAGCATAATAAAATATACTTTAAAAAAATAAAGGGAGTTGTACATAATGGTAGAAATCTGCCCTTATTCTGAATCTGTATGACTATTAAATAAATGCCCTTTCCTTTTACACACACACACACACACACACAAATAGTAATACAACATATCTATAATAGCACATTCAGTCCCACTTCCCAATAAACTCACTCTTCAGAAAAGCATAATAATTGATTTCAGAGAAACACAGATAACCTGGCTTTTTCTGTTGTTGTTTATATTTAAAACTTGTGTCTTCATTTTGACCTCGGAAGCATTGAGTATAAAAGCTGGGAACAGTTAGAGTTAGTTAATCTAGCTGTTGAGCCATAAAAGCCAGAATACGTAGTTCAAATATGCAATTAAGATTGATAGAAGTTAAAAAGTAATTTCAACCTTACAAAACCATACTTACTTCTTTTTTTACAAAGTCAATTTCTTTATTTGAAATAACTAAAGTGAGAATTAATAAATTTTGGAAGGTAGTTGTATTAGACTCTCAGCCCAAGCTCTGGTCTTCACCTTTATAAATGAGAGCTCTACATAATAAATATCTTTGGTTAATAATTAAGTATTTTAATAATGTGGTCTGAATCTCATACTAAAAGTCATTTTATAGGAATCAGTGTGTTAATGTGTTCTAGAAAAAGGGCAGTGTGCTGTATCTTTTCAACAAAAGTATCCTTTTTTTACCTAGCAAATATCTTTGAAGTTAAAAATGTTATGCGTACACATTTGTGGTATGTATATCCATACATTTATAGCCCTACCCTAAAAGTTTTATGAGTATGTTTTATTAAGGAAAGAAGAGCAAGTTTGCTGTTTATAGTAACAATCTGGAAATAGTTCATAAATATTTGTTGAAACAATGACTTATTCAGAAACAAATTCAAGTGACAAGATAAAAATCTAAGTTAACTTTTAAGTAATTTGTTCCAAGACCAAACAAGCACATAAACTAAAGATGAGTTTGAATGTACTTCGAAGGTCTAATTTTGAGTACTACAGAGTGTCTTGAAAGAGTAAAGACATGTAATGAAACATTACTAATGTCAGCTTAGAAACAGAAAAGCATGGGAATAGTTTCATGGCACCTGGGACGGTAGGTTTCCAGCAACTCACCTGGGAGACTTGGCTTCTTGAGTGATCATGGCTTGGCATACAATGGCTTCCCCACACCTTGCCCTGTCTGCTCCAGAAAAATGTATTCATATACCAGTTTTGCTGTTCTCATGACTGTTTACACATAAGAATACTTTACTATATTAAAATTGTCCAAAATGCACCCTTAACTTAATCTTTAGCAATAAGGACTATGTATTCCTACTTTGGGGGTAAGAAAGAACACTCATTTTTTGCCAAAGCTATTCACTTGGCCCTAAAATCATTTCTTCATTGCTTGAAGAAACTATTTTCTCTGTGCCTAGTGAACATGAACTTGAAGCTTCCTGGACTCTGCCTGTAGAATTACACTCTACCCAGTTTTCCTTTCTCTAACACTACTTACCAGAGTCAGATTTCCAAAGCAACCTATATTCAGACAGTTGTCTAATGTTATTAAATGCTTCATCTCATGGGTGCCCTTTCTAGTTTCTATGAAAGCACACAATTATCTGTCTCCTAAATCTTTCTTTCCAGACCTACTAGTCTTTTTAATTGACCTGACATGCATTTGACATTGTTATTGCTAGACCAAGGGAGATGGAAATGTTTATGTGCTTTAAAATGTGATTGTATATTACTTTGAACCAAGCCAAAAACAGTTTATTCCAAAAGTTCACAGGATTTTGGGCAGGCTTTTTTATTTATTTATTTTTAATGAAACTGCATCTTTCTTTTTTGTTGTTGTTGTCGTTATGTAAAATTTAATTAGAAAATTCAAGGTTCACAAAAAGTACATACATTTTGTTGATAGCACATGAGAACATTATCATAAATTTACTTAAAGATACAGAACAAAATTCACAGTTAAGCCTGACATTCAGTACTAGAAAATTTTGTGCTGAATCCACTGATATTTTTGTTAATGATGATACACTTGAAATCATTCATATCACAAATGAATCGACACTTTACTGTATAACCAAGACCTATTGGTTTTACAATATGTCTAGTAATCAACTATTTTACCAGTAAGTGAGATCTAGTTGAAAGCACCACTGACAATGAAAACAAAACGCACTAGCAGCTTTGATTCCCACTCCATGAATACCACACACAGGACTGGTCTGTATCTTACAGTTAAAATCTGTACAAAAAGTCAAGCCCTGAAGTATTTTCCCCCACGAGAAAAGTTCTGATGTTAAAACTTTGTTTAAAAAGAGAGAGAGAGAGGTAGTGTGTGACTTAAAATGCTGAACCCCTGGCACTGCTTATAAATGAAATTTAACCTTATACATACGATCATTGTTTTGCCATTCAAGAGTCAAACTGATAAAACTCACAGAGTGTTAAAGCTAGAGTGCCACTGAAAAGGTCGGTGGTGGTATCTAAGTGGAAGAATTTCAGTGAATTCAATAAAAAGTACATTGTATTACATAGTGTTGTGCAGTTAATAGTTTATAGTGATAATATGTTTAGTGGTAATATGAACAAAATACATTGAAGTATTCTGGGTCAAGTGATCTTCATTTAATCAAGACTTTACTTCTTCATATATTATGACCATAGAAAGAAAATACCCTTCAAAATGGAGTCATTGGATTCTTCATTGTTTTAATAGCACACCATTGTTACAAGGCTATCCATACTAGCCCTACCATAAAATTAATCAATAAATAACTTTGAGAGTAAGATCCCTAAGTACATAAGGGAACGTATGTACTTCATACTAGTCTTCATTTCTATGTACAAGCATGCTGTAGTGTTATGCAGCTCGTACAGTGAGATCAGGCAAGGAGTGCGAGTTAGCAGCCTTACTCTTAATTTGTTCTAAGTGGATGCCCTGGAAAGTAATAAATATCCCCATAAAATTACTAGTGATAAACTCTACCTGTCGAAAGTGAATACTATATCATTTTCATAAAGTGTAGGCAGTGTTCTTAGAAATCCCATGAAGGAAAGCCCCAATTGTTCATATAAAAAGTGCACAAGTTTGTCCTGTGTGTAAAAAGCTCTTAATCTGGGTGCATTTTTTTAATTCGAAATGATTCGTCCTACTTAAAAACATGAAAAGAGTATACAAAAAGCACACCAACAAAACACACACACACAAACAACAAAACGGATGACTTCCGGTGGGACTGAATGAGGACGAGAAAGGCTAAGAGGAGGCTGAGGTTAAGGAGGAGTCTCGCGTACGCCCGGAGCTGCCGGAACTGCCGGTTCCAACATAAAGTCACCCCCACACGGAATGAGTTTGAGTGTGAAAGCTCCAGGATGGACAGGCGTGACCTTAACCAACTGTTCAGAGTTTCTTAATTCAGGAACATAGTTTCGATGACTTGTAACATAGGAAGCAACTCCCAAAAACAGTCAATCAGTTTTATTTCTTAGAAATCAGGGAGGGAAAGCACTTGAAAAAAATTACTTGTTAAAATTAGCAACAGAGGAAAAACATTAAAAAATCAAAATAAAATACAGGGAACATAGGAGCTGGGGTCCCCAAGGTACCAAAAGATAGACTCAGACTTTTTCACATTAGAAGTAGAAATATATATAAAGAAAAAGTTAACTGGGCTCCGTACAGCAGGTTAAATATGCAACCACTTCAAACGAAAATGATCTGGTCCTCTCTCACAGTTCTGAGAATGTGCTGTACCTTCCAGTTCTCCGTAGACAAAATAGCAAAAGCATGCAATTACATCAGCAAAGGCCCCTTTGGTTTAGACTTAAATTCACCTCTGACCCATCAAAGTTTATATTAGCTATTACCAAACTACTATTTTAATAACCTTTTAAGCTTGCAACATTATTTTTCCTCATGCCTATTCAGGGTCACTGGTTCAGAGGTGTATATGCTTCCAACTCGCCAAATTGACAGGTCCCCATGGCATCCTCACTCAGAAAATGTTCAGTCAGTGGTTTCATAGTGTTATATGATTGTTCCGTCTTCTTCTAAGAGTTTTTGATCTGGAACACGGGTTTCAAATTCAGTGTTTGTCCCACTTGCGACGGGGGTTAAGCTCACTTCATTAGAAGGAATGAAACCTTTCTGTCCAGACTCCAAACTGAGTTCTTGTTGCGTTAACGATTCCAGGCTCTCTGTGGCAGCAGGAACGGCTTTAGGAATCTGCTGCGGGACTCCATTATCTTCGATAACAATGTCATCTTCGTCGCTGTCTTCGTCCTCCGGCTCGAAGCTGGGTTCCACCTGCTGCGGGTAGCCGAGAAGGCTGTTGTCAGTGGACTGGCCGGAGCTCCGACTGTTCCTGACAACGTTGTTCCTCTGGTTTGCTGGCCTCTCTGTTAGGATGAGGTTGCGGCTGTTTGCGATCATCATGTCTGTGACTTGATCCAGACTCTTCCCTGAAACTTCTACGCCATTAACTTCTAAAACTTCATCATTAACAGCTAACAGTCCTGTGCGCTGAGCCAGACCTCCGGGACAAGCCTGAATATAAAGATCCCTGGGACCTTTAAGCCGTGCGGTGTTACCCTGACACTGGAGCCTTAACGGATGGAGAACCCTAGGGGTTTCTCGGTTTCGTATTTGTAGAGACGAATCCTGCGATGCGTTTCGGGGAGGATATCCACGTCTATAATAGAAGACACGGGTCTGAATTCCTGGGGCATGCTGATGACTGTGGTTTTTTTCTGTGGTTGTCAGGACACAACACATTGGTTAGAACATTCTTCTTCTTTATTAGCGTGTCTGTGCCAAAGGCACTGTAGTCTGCTTCTTCCTTTCTTTGTATAAAAAGCCTAAGCAGTGGATCGGCCGTTGAAACAGCTTTGTGGTAATTATCATTGTTATTTATAGGTAGTAAGTCCCCATGGATGTCTGCATAGCTTACTAAAATGTCAACATTGGGGATCCTATGAACATGTTGCAGTAATCTATAAAAGTCCTCAAATTTTCCCGGTTTTGAACTTTCCATTGAAAAGCGACGAAATTCAGCTCCAAACTTGCTCTTCGCAGCCAGAGGGCCCGGGCAGCCGCTGCCGCCCCCTGTCGGTGGCTGTGGTTCCTGCTGAGGCTGGACCTGGCTGCGGCCCGGGAGCCTCCTGGCAGGGGGCGTAAAACATCAAAAGAATAATATTTCATGAAATTCAAGGTTCATTCCCCACCAATAAATTGTGATGGGCACAGCCGAGCTCACTGGCTCGTGGACGTCCCTGGCCCGTCCCCGGCTGCCTTGTCACTGTGTGACCAGAGCTGAGTCCTTGGGACAGAGCGCATCTGGCCCACCAGGCCTGAACGACGCAGTCACTGCGACCCTGTACGGAAAACATGCCGGCCCCGCTCGGGCAGAGAGGCACTAGTGGCCGGCTGGGGGGGCAGCAGGGAAGGCGCTGGGTCAGGCGGAGTCGGGAGGGAGGGCGGTGGGGCCTCAGCCCCAGGGCTGCAGGGCTCCAGCCTGGGCACCTGCCTAGCCCAGGGCCCTGCACCGGGCCCACCAGCACTGCCTTGTCCCAGTCACCACCACCCCCCCCCCCCCCGCGCCAAAAAAAATACTAGGGCAGCCCATGCGGCAGCTGCGGCCTGAACACGCGACCCACGCCTGTCTGGAATGAGGAGGGAGTCTCCTCCTGGGAGGGGGCAGCCCCGGTCACCTGGGCCTCATGGCAAGAAAGGGCTCAAATGTGGCCCTGGGGTGGGGGCACCCCAGGGCTACTATCCCAGTCTGGCCTCCAACCAGGCTCTGCCCCCACCCAGGCCCAGTGGAGCCCCCCACCCCGTCCCGGCACTGAGATGCCCCCTTTCCGTGGCCCAGATCACCGAGGATCTTTCCACCAAGCCCACAGCGTTATCCGCGGCTTCGCCGGGCAGCGGAGGCCAGTCCCAAGCCTCGGGACCCTGCCCCCCACAGCCCGTCAGGTCCCTGCGGAAGCCAAGACCCCTGGCCCCTCGGCCTCTGCTCTCCGGCCCCCACCCGGCCCCGCTCCCCAGGACTCGGTTCTGGCGCACACTCAGCGCCTGTGGAGACAGGGAAACACTAACGTCAGGGAAATCGGTGCCCCTTTTCCCTATCGCCGCCCCCCCCCCCCGGAGCCTTTCCAGGTGTTCTTCCTCAACAGCCTCCCACATGCAATGCTGATCCCACAGGTGCACTCCACGTCCGTTTTATACGTCCGTTTTATACTCTGCGTATGTCTGCGCTTTACGCATAAAAAGTATACATTTCTTCAGCCCCAACGATCTGATTTCCGCCCCCCTGTTGAGAGCACGTGGCTAAAATAAAGTGTATTATTAAAACTAACACTGCCTCCTGGCTGGTGTGGCTCAGTGGAGTGAGCGTCGGCCTGCGAGCCAAGTGTCGCTGGTTCGATTCCCAGTCAGGGCACATGACTAGGTTGCAGGTCAGATCCCCAGTTGGGGGCACGCATGAGAGGCAACCACACAGTGATGTTTCTCCCCCTCTCCTTCTCCTTTCCCCTCTCTCTAAAAATAAATAAACAAGTAAATTTTTAAAAACACAAAACTAACATTGCTTGTTTGTTTCTGCACCGCAGGTGCGGCTCACACCTCCAGCAGCGCCATGACAGGCAGAAACGGATACAAATATAACTGTGTGCGGGCACACATGTGTCCGCAAACACATGCATGTCCGCAGACACACACAGATCCCTGCGGTGCTCACAGACACACATGCGCAGACACCTGGGGGCGGGGACACCGGCGGCGGCGCGCATACCGGCACCCAGACCTTGGCTGCTAAGTACCCCTGCCCGCTGTGGCGCCAGAGCGCATGGAGACGGGCTGGTTCCTGACCTGGGCCAACACCACCACCACTTGGTGCCAGACGGAAGGCCGCGCGCTCAGAAACGATGGGGACACATCAAAGCCACACAGCAGCCGGTTTATGGCAGGTCGCACTGGTCAGGCCTGAGGGAACCTGAGCGTCACAATGAACAGTAACAGTCACAGATGCCAACCCGTGGACAACAAGCAACCAAAATCCCACCTGGGGGAGGATGAGGGGGAACAGCCCGGGGCAGAGCACTTTCCGGCAAACAGGGTGGGGGGGGGAGGCCTATATATTTATATTTTCTCAGAGAACCTCCTCGAGAGCGTCTGAGCTACGAGGGGGAGCAGAGTGACTGCCCAGCAGACCCGTCCGGTGAACACCCCCCAGGCAAGCGCATGAGGTCGACATCCCCACAGACGGGCAAACCTAAACCCCGTGTCACCTGCGAGACAGGCGCCAGAGAACACAGCACCAGGCCGCTCAGTCCCTGCAGGCGCGAAACCCCGCGGAGGGACCTCTGCAGCCGGCCGAGTGTCAAGGTCACGAACATCCAGCAAAGGCAGAGGAACCGTCCCAGACTGAAAGGGGCTGAGGAGAGCACGTGGCCCTCCGGTGAGCCCTCTGCTGCAAAGGGCACATAGTAGGTGGCTTACGGGGCAGGACGACCGCTGCTGTGTCGGGGTTCGGCTGTGTCGGGGTTCAGCTGTGTCTGGAAAACGCCCTTGTCACAGGAAACACGCGGGTTCAGGGCACCCACCAAGTCCCCAGCTGACTCCCACGTGGGTCAAGAAAAAGTCATGTGTGCGGCACCTACAGTTTCGGTCTGAGACATTTTCAACATTTTTAAAACATCTGCCTAAAAGAGAAGAGAAGAAGAGGCTTCCCTGTTCCCAGTGGAATCAGCCCACCTGTCTGCTCCCGGCCGCCCTGGTGTCTGTCACAAACCCCAGCCTCCGGCTCGCACTCGGCAACTCTCTGGACACCCTCCTGAAGGACGCTTTCCCAGTCAACAGGCACCTCGTCAACACCAACACCGATGTGGTCCTTGCTCAGCGGGAGCCGGGCCTGCCCCAGCCCCCTCACCACCACACAGGGCTCCGCAGTTAACCCTCAGGAGACAGAGCGAAGGGACTAAGGGAGGCCAGGCCCTGCGGGACCCAGAGGTGAAGACGCAGTGTAGGGGGAAGTGATGACCCCCGATGGGTGCTGGCACCCCTCACTCAGTCTATCAAGGAGGAGTGAGGCTCCCAAGTGGTGAGAACACTGAACGGAAGTGGGGGGAGTGCTGGCTTAGGGATACACAGCAGGTGCCACCCACAGGATGGCAGAGAGTGAAATCTGAGGAGGCTTCCCAGAGGAGGTGGCCTCCACACTAGCTCCTACAGGAAGAGCAGGCTCAGAGCCGAGGAGGTCTTCCAGTAAGGGCACAGCACATGATGGACACAGGGGTCAGGGCAGGCCAGAGCATTGGGCACGAGAGAGGGACCCATGGGGACAGGAAGGTGGGGCAGGGGGTGGGGCGAGCCTGGGTCCCAAGCCTGTCTGTGCAGTGTCGCTAAGGCCCACCCTTAGGGAGGACGCCCACCAGGCGCGAGGGCCGTCTGCCAGCCTCAGCAGCCAAGGACCACGCCGCTGAGCTGCTCCAGCACACGCGGTCTCTTCCCAGGCAGGCTCAGCAAGCAGACTGTGGCCACCCCTAATTAGTTTAATTAAACCCAAGGTGGCTTCCAGGCATTTTGAACAAAAACATAAAGCACACCCTGCCTGCTCCAGGAGCGCGGGACCAAGGGGCAGCTGGATCTCTCTGTCCCCGCCCCCCATCCCCGGCTCTGCACACAGCGGGCACTCCATAAGTGCACGCTGCTATTAAGCTCCTTTAGGGCCAGTCACCCAGCTACCTCCTGAAAAATGGTGTCGCCACGTGGCACTCTGAGAAGAGCAGCAGCACAGAGGCCTCCAAGGGGGACGGGCCCTGGGGTGCACGGCAGCGGGGATGGCAGGGCCCAGTGCCGTATCTGGGTCCCCACGGGAAACAGGTCGTGCTCCCCACCCGTCCGTCCCACGGAAACAGACACCACCACGAACCACCTGAGGAACAGGCCGGGACCACCCAGCGGAACGTCGCAAGACAGCTGCGGGGAGTCTTGAAGCCAGAATCTGTGGGGCCAGTCCTGGAAGGGAAGCCGAAGTCTGTGTTTCAGTTGTGCCACTTACTGACTGTGTGGCCTGGGGCAGGTCACTGGGCCTCTCGGAGATGCAATGGCCTCATCTAGGAAACAGGGGCGGCGCCCCCTCCAGAGTCCCGCCCAGCCCAGGGCGGTCAGAAGGGGCAGGTGGGACTTTCTGGTGATCCAACCACCACGGACAGACGCAGAGAACATCATCTCTGCCCCCCCCCCTTCCCCCGGTGACAAAGAGCAGCTGCTCAGAGAGGCCGCGGAGCTCCTGTCCCAGACCCTACACGGCCAGTCCCGGTGAAGACAGTTGTCTCTTTAACTGAGAACACACCGGTGGAGCCACGTGCACCTCCCGACCCAATGACGTGGGTTCGTGGAGCACCGCAGCCATCCCAGCGCCTGCGACAGCACGCAAGGATCGATGGGGTGACCGGCCCCATCCTCCATGAGAAGACAGGTCTGGGAGACGGGCCCTCACCCTCCTACAAGGACCACACCCACCAGTGTCCACATGGCCGCCCCGAACTCGCCACCGTTAACCAGCACTGTGCCGAGGACATCCTCTGCCCTCACGCCTGGTGTCCTCACGATGCGGCTGGGAAACGGCTGCCATTACGGCCCGTTACACAGATGGGGAAACTGAGGCCCCAAAGGCGGTCACCTACCTGGGAGGTGACAGGGCCAGGTTTCAAGCAGAGCATGTGGCCACAGAGACCCACAGACACCCACCCGGTTCTTCTACCCCGCAGCCCCCAATACTCCTCACCGGGGCTGGGGCAGTCAGTGACGCTGCCCACTGCTGGCTCCACTCTGCACTTCCAGCCCAGGGGCTGGGCCCAGCCACCTGCCACAGCCAACACCCTCTCCTCCCGCATCCTGCCAGACCCCCAGCTGGGGAGGGGCAGGCAGCTCCAGGACCCAGTGGCCCGCCAGACCCAGCCCTGCTATGTAGACCCACCCTGCCCAGGCTGTGCCCCGTGTCCTGGACACCTTGCCAGTTAGGTGGAAGCCACCAGGAGCCAGCAAGCCTGGGCAGCCCTGCCCATCACAGCCAAAGGCAGGAGCTGCCACTCTGCAGCCCTTCTCCCTGTCTGTCCAGGGGGGAGGGTGGTGAGGACGGAGGAAGGGGCTGGATCCGGGCCCCCGGGCCACTTAGCTCTGAGGGTGCTGGCTTGGGGGCGCCCTGAGACCTGACTTGGGGTCCACCCCCTGGGTTCTGGGTTATTATTACTGGGACAGAGGGCGCCCCTGCCCCGCCTCCTCAGGCTCTTCTTTGTCAGAGGCCATACTCACCTCCTCCCTGGATGGGGGTGGTGTGGGGGGGCGTACCGCCATCTCCTTGGAAACGGGGTCATAGCCAAAGAGCAGAGGCCATGAAACCCAGCTTGAAAAAGCAGTAACTCACTCCATTCCCTGTCCCCATGTCCCACTGTGAATGCCCTTGTCCCCATGGATCTGGCCTCAGCTAGGGAGGAAGGGGCTCTGGGGCCAACAGGAAGGGTGCTCCAGGAGAGTGCTGGCCAGACCCTGGCGGGCCCCCTGGGACCCTCACAAAGAGTGCTGGTGTGGGGGTTCCACGACCCCGGAAAAGGCAGGATGAAAGCCTCGATTCTGCTCAAGTCTTAGCCAAGTTCCCTTTAAGGGGCCAACAAAGGCAGCTGCTGCCGGCGAAGCAGACATTTTCCTGAGGCCGGCGGCCACACGCGCCTCGGCCACGACAAAGGCCACACTGGAAGGTGCCCGCTGATAGCTCCAGCTGGGGAAGCGGCCGCGGGTCCCCTTCACACCAAGCTGCGTGGTTCTGGGACCCCGATGTGGCTCAGCCCTCGCTGGTCCAGGAGGAGGCGGAGGCCGGCGAGGGGGCGGTGCCCCGGGCCCACCCACTCCCTGCACCCAGCGGCCTCCGGCTCCCCGCCCCGCAGGGCCCCTCGGGCCGCGCCCCGAGCCCCGCTGCGCCTGCTTGGCCTCCTCGGAGTCCAGGACCGGCGCGGAGCCGGACCACGCGGTGCCTGCCGAGGCCCCGTCGCCCCGGGAGCGCGGGCGGCAGTGGCGGGCGCCCCGCCCGGATTGGAGTCTCCCCTCACCCGGGCAGTGCCCGCGGGCGGCGGAGGCGCGCCCTCGGCTTCAGGGACTTGCATCAACTTCGCGTCTCCCGGGGCCGCCCCTCGGAGGAGCGGGCTCCGCGGGCAGGGGCGCGCCCCTCTCTCCGCTCCGGGCCCTGACGTCCCCGATCCCCGCCGCTCCTGTCACTGTCCTGTGGCTGCGACCGCCGAGTCCGCGCGTCCCTGCCCCGCGCGCCCGGACGCTCACCTGGGACATCTGCGGCCGGAAGTTGATGTCCTTCAGGTCGATGGGGCCGGGCGCGAGGTGGTGCAGCAGCTGGCACAGGAGCACGCCGTCCCGCAGCGCCTGCGCCAGGTCGGAGACCACAGCCGAGGGCCGGACGACGCGGTGGTTGGGCGGCAGGACCTTGCCGTCGATGAGCCAGCGGCCACGCTGCCGCCACTGCTAAATGGCGCCCGCCGGGCCTGCCGCTCAGCGCCGCGCTCGGGCCAAAGTGCGGCGGCCGAGGGGCATCCCGCCTGGCTGCGCCGGGCTCGGCGGCCGGGGCGGGGCTTCGCGCGGGCGCCCCTCGTCCCCGCCGCGCCGCCGCGCGCACACACACGTGCCCTGGGGCCCCGGGCCGGGCGCCACGCCGTCTGCCGCCGCAGCGCTCCGCGATCAGCCCCGCCGGGAGCCGCATTTTGCGCTCGGGGCGCCCCGTGGCCGCGGCGGTTCCTGCCCTTAAGTAAAACATAATAATCAGCAGATTTTCTTTTACTATAATTATAAATGGAACTTAAAAAAAAAAAAAAACTCTCAGTGTACACTGAATAAAGTACTTTTCCCATTCTGCATCATTTTACTCTTACCCTTTAAAGTTTTACATTTAAACTTTTTAAGGAGATAATTTCTAGAACCATTGTGGGGGGGCGGAAATGCTGAAATATTTAGCCTACTTACCAAATATCAGTAGCATGGCTTCCCTTCATGTAAAAGATACTCTTAAAGAGAGAACAGTTTTTAAAGTGTGAAAGCTTTTATTTTTCAGATTTAGGCGGCATTTTCCCCTTATGATTTTGTTCCCCCCTCAATTTTGGCTGTCTCATGGACCAGCATTTGAGTTTCCTTCAACAATTTTAGCCTAATTTTTATATAATTACGTTTATTCCTCACATTATCCCATCAAATAGTTGGATTATAAGAGGAATAGAAATTGTGATCATGCAAACAAATAATGTATGTAGAGGGGCCAGGATTCATCAGCTCTGTTTCTAAAGCTTTTCTTAGAATTCTCAGACATGCTTGGGTCTCCTTGTGCTCTCAGATGGAGGGGCTAACATTTTGACATCTAATATATGATTGATCCAAGAAACCAAAGACCTGGCGTGAGTTGAGGCATGATGTCAGAGCTCTGTGTTCCTTTCTCAAGTCTCAAAAGTCACACAGCTAGCACTGCAAGAACAGTTACCTAACAGAGATCTACTATTGACCTGAAATAAAACCTTACCTAATAAAAGGTATGCCCTCCAAATGATTTTGATATATGCAAAGGATTATAGTCCTCAGGCTCCAGATTCTCTGTTACACTTTTTGAAAAACTGGCTCCAGCTAACACGTTCTGGAACCCCAGAATTTGGGATAGAATCTATACCAAGGAGACTATGTTTGAAACCATCTTTGGTGCAGAGATGGTTCCAATGTTTACTCCAACTTGGAATTGACTCCTCGAATTTTTGTACTCTGATGGAATGAACCCTACACGACCATAAGTTGGTTACAGGCTTGGGTTCCAATTGAATTTCCCATCTGAGGATGGAGGTAAGGGGACAGTGTTTCTAAATTTTAATTGTCACCCATATACAGTATTCCCTCACTTATCGCGGGTATTAATTCTAGACCCCCCACCCCCCGCCCCCGTGATAGGTGAAAATCGGCAAAGTAGGAACCTTACATTTACTGTATTTTAGTATTTATATATATTTTAAGGCTTTATAAACCCTTCCCACATACTTATAAACCGTCCCCAGTCCCTTATTAACCTTTTCCACACTGTTATAAACACTACTTACGTTCTTAAACATATTCTACACTCTTAAACCTACATAACTTTAACAACATACATATACAGTACTGGAAAATCCTGCCATATAGCAAGAAATCTGCGATAAATAATTAAATATAATATTTTTAAAAATCCCATGATACAGTGAGGCCGTGATAAGTGAACCGCGATATAGAGAGGGACTGCTGTACTTGTTAAGTAATATGTCCATTGGGTTAGGCCTAGAAATGTGTTTTTTAGTGATGTGTTCATGAGATCCTTAAGGCAAGTTTGGGAAAAAGGAGCCAATCCAACTATATTTATGCTACTTAGTCATATGTGATTTGGGAGTCTTGATTTAATTATTGACATCTGTTTTCTGTGCTCTCTCTCTCTCACACAAACAAAATGTGAACTTGATGAGATCCGAAGTTGTCAAATGGTACAATTGTCAAAAAAGCACAAATAAGTGCTACGGGTTACTTGAAAGTGTGAGAAACTAAAGCAAAAACCCCACAAAGGACAAGCCAGCAGTGCATGCATATTGGCATCAGGAGTGCAAGAAGGCTAGGAACTCCTAATCCTAGGCGAAGGGGCAGCAGGGCTTCAGAAAACCAGAAACAGGGAACAATGAGGTGGTGGCCAGGCACAAAGGTAGATTGAGTCAAGGCCCTGAGAGGGAAAGGAAGGGAAAAGGCAACGAGAGAGCACGTGCCAACATCTGGGTTTATTCAGTGAGGCAAGACCCAGTTCTAGGAGAGCTGGTCTAACTGGAAGGTACACCCCAAGATAAGCAAAAACAGCCTCCCTTCACACTGCTGCAAGGGCTGTCCCTTTCACCTAGGACTTGGAGCAAGTGACAGAATTGCAAAGAAGGTTGTATTACAAGCAAACTGATTTGACTAGTTTGATTACCTGATCACAGATTAGAAGGAGAGCAGTGTAACAGCTGAGAGCTGATTAGAAGGGGAGAGAGAAAACAAGATGATGTTAAAACTAGTTTAAAAGCGTAACAAAATTTAGTGACACAGTATTATTCATAAGGGTAAAGTAATTCAATCTCTTGTCCAACAACAGGAAATTTGTTAATTGTGGTAGATTTATACATTGGAATACATAACAGTCTTCCTAAATGACCTGAAAGAATAGGGAATAACTGGGAAAGGCTTTTCGCCTATAGTCAGGGGGCAAAAGCCGGTCATAAAATAGCATGTACAACGTTGTCCAATTTGGGCAAAAGTATATATATTCAATGGGAGGGGGCAAAAGGTTAATAAAAGATTTGTTTTTTTTAAATTGTGGTTAAAAAACACACATTAAATCTACCGCCTTAACCATTTTTAAGTGTACATTTCCACAGCGTTAAGTAGTGCGCACAGCACTCACACTGTCGTGTAACAGATTTCTAGGATTATTTAATCTTGCCACACTGAAACTATACCCACTAAACATAATGCCTTCTCCCTCTTCCCCCCAATCCCTGGCAACCACATTTCTGCTTTCTGTTTCTATGATTTTGATTATGTTATCTCTTTTTTTGTTTTGTTTTAGATTGCATAGGTTTATTTTTTATTTTTTGAAGTATATTTTATTGATTATATTGTTACAGTGATCTCTCTATGAATCCTTATTTAACACCCTGGACACGGACCTCAGACACTGTGCATTATGATGGAGAGACTATAAGCCGTCAAAGTGACAAATGTCTATGCAAAATGTTAGTTTAATAAAAGGGGCATCTGCAGAAACTGTACCAAGTTCATGCAGGTGCGTGAGTCTGTGTATTTTCCAGACGTGGCAGAATGGGTCCTAGGCCACGTTTATCGTTTGGATTAGCCATGCTTTGCTACGAGGAATGTTCTTCCTGCGTGTAAAGGAGGGGCAGGCTTGTGAGGTCGCCCACGCCTGGGGCCCAGGCCCTGTGGTCAAGCGCCAGACACTGTCACCAGCTCACGGCCACATTTCTCAGGTTAATCACTTGCACTGAATTTGAAGCCATTTTTTACTTGGAATATTCTAAATGCCTCATTGAGGGCAGTACCTGCAATGTGAGCGAAGCCTCTGGCTTCAAAGTTCAGCTGTTTGAGAGTTATCTGACCGGACAAAAGGTCGCAAGAGATCATTCTCAGCAGGAGGAGTGTCAATCTCCACGTCTCCATGATGGCTGGAAGTGGCTAAAGTGATTCCCCCCCTAAAATTCCCACAAATAAAGGACGCTTACCAGTGGAGGAACGAGTTCTGAGACGCCTTGGCAAAAATGTGGGCAGTGGCCCTCTCCCCGCCTCTCCACAACCAGGCCCGCAGGCTCATCCTCAGTGCGCACCCTCGCGGGGAGGCAGAGGCCACCCCAGGTTGAAGCTCCCACCCCCCACGTTTGGACGAAGGGCATGGAAAGGGCTTCTGGAAATCTCTGCACCTGTGAGGTCACAGCGACGCCCTCACCTCCATCACGACTTGTCTGGTTTCAGCAACAGCTGGGAGACACCCACCTGCCCGGTCTGCGCAGGCGGGGCCCCTGCCATGCTTGGCTGATCGTGGAGCCACCCGTCACACCTGTCCACGGACTTCACAGGGACTTTCCTCTTCTTACAGTTATTTCCGACCTCCTGTGCCAAGGAAACCCGGCAGGCTGAGCTGAGCTTGCAGGGTTTACCTCCGGGGGCCCAGCAGTTTTTACTATTTCTGTGCACTTTGCTCAAACATTGCTCTTTATGAAGACGGACCTGCCAGGGGTTAGGACTCCCACAACGGAGCCGAGGGCCCGCGTCGGCGCACGGACACGGGGGCAGCCTCGACTCTCGCCTCTCCCGTCCTCCCCTTGTCCGCAGAACGAGCTTTCATTCTGACCATCCACCAGCGTTCGGCCCTCCTTGGAAAGGGGGGGGGGGCAGGAAGGGGGATTCGGAGACTCAGTTCCCGGCCTTTGAGGGGCTTCTCCTTCCTGCCGCCCCAGCAGGTGTATCAGGTGTGTCCCTCTGGGTCTCCCTGTGCTGGCTGGTGGGTGACAGCCCCTTGGGCTGGCGCGGGTTCTCTCCTTCGCGCACGATTTACATTTCCCGAGTGTCTCCCTCGAGTTGTGCGCGTCTGCCCGTCGCCAGCTCTTCGCGCAGCGGAGGTCGCTGTCCCCCGGGACCCCCCACGCCGCCGCGCGCCCAGGGCCGGCAGGTCGGACCGGGAATCGTCCAGCGGCCGTGTCGCCGCGGTCGTGCCGGGGCGACCCGGGCGGCCGCGCCCGCCGCCGCGTCGGGGGTCTCGGGTGCGCCCCGCTCGCTTCCCGCTGCGCAGAAACTTTCCTGCTGCCTGGGAGTGGGGCGAGCCGGACCGCCGGGCGCGAGGCGGCGCGCGGGATCAGGGGCGGGGAGCGCGGGACTGGGGCGGGGCGCGGGGCGGCGCGGGGCGGGGCTCGGCGCGTGGCGAGCGGGCGCGGCGCGGGGCGGAGCAGGGCGCGGTCAGGCCCGCGGCGGAGAAGGCGGCGGCCATTGGCTGGGGCGCCATCCGGGGCCTGCTCGTCGCCCGCTCGCTCGCTCGCTCACTCGTCCGCCCGCCCTGAAGGCAGCAGCATGGCGGAGGTGAGCGGGGCCGGCGGGAGGTGGCCGAGCGGCCCGTCGTCCCCTCCGGCCCGGGCGTCCCGTGCCTCCCGCGTCTCCGGCGGCAACCATTGGCTGGGGCGCCATCCGGGGCCTGCTCGGCGCCGCTCGCTCGCCCGCCCGCCCTGAAGGCACGAACATGTGGAAGGTGAGCGGGACGGGCGGGAGGTGGCCGAGCGGCCCGGCGTCCCCTCCGGCCTGGTCGTCCTGGGCGTCCCGGGCCTCCCGGGTCTCCGGCTGCGGCAGCGGGCGCGCGCGGGCCCCCGGCGGGACCAGGCCGCAGCGGGCGGGCGGCGAGCCCCGGGCCGGGGCCGGCGCCGAGTCGTGGCCGCGGGCGGACTGCGGTGCGGCGGCGGGGCCACGACGGTGCCCGCGGGAGGAGCGGCTCCCGGCTGCGGGGTCCGGGCGGCGGGCGCCGAGCGCCGCGGAGTGCGGGAGCCCGAAGGCGCGGGGCGGGCGGACACTGTGCGCGCTGCGCCCCGGGGCCCTGGGCGGCCCTGTCCCCCGGTACCGGTGAGCCCCGGTGAGCCGCGGTGGGGGGCGTCGGGGCGGGACGGGACGCGCGGGAGTGACCAGCGTCTCGGCACTCCGCTCGGGGGATGCGTTCGCTCCTGTCTGGGAAGACGGGCTAGCTGCGCTCTGGCCTCCGCTCGGCCCGGACGGGGGACCCGGGCGCGGGGTGCGCAGGTGCTGGGGGACGAGCGAGGACCATACAGGGGAGCCGGGGGTTCGGGGCTCTGAGATGCAGGGTGGCGCCGGGGTTGCGGACCCCCCTGCTCCGGCGGTGATTCCTTGAGCGCCCTGGCCGGCAGCACCCGCCTGTTCTGATTATGTTATCTTATTTTTAGAGAAGGGGAAGGGAGGGACTGCAATGTGAGAGAGAGACATTGATCAACTGCTCTTCATAGGCACCCTGACTGGGGGCTCAACCCACAGTCCAGGCATGTGCCCTGACTTGAATCGACCTAACGACCCTTCGGTTTGCAAAAACAGGCCCAACCAACTGAACCACCCAGTCTTGTATGCCTCATATGAGTTTAATCATACAGTAGTTGTCCTTTTGTGACTGGCATATTTCACTTATGATGTTGTCAAGGTTCATTCATGTGGTAGGATGTAACAGGATTTCCTTTTTTAAGGTCGCATAATATTCCATTGTATGTATATACCACCTTTTCTATATCCATTCATCTGTTGATGGAGTTTGGGTTGCTTCTACCTCTTGCCTAATGCTATAATGAACATGGGTGTGCAGATATCTTTTGGGGATCCTGCTTTGAATTTTTTTTTTTTTTTAGATTTTATTTACTTTTAGAGAGAAGGGAAGGGAGGGAGAAAGAGAGGGAGGGAGGGAAACATTGATGTATGAGAGAAACAGCAATCGGTTGCCTTTTGCACAGCCCCAACTGGGGACCTGGCTCACAACCTAGGCATGTGCCCTGACTGGGAATCGAACTGGTGACCTTTCGGTTCACAGACCAGTGCTTAGTCCACTGAGCCGCACCAACTAGGGCCTGCTTTGAATTCTTTTGCACGTATACTCAGCAGTGAGATTTATGGATTATAGATGTATCCTAGGAGTTTTTGAGTTTCACGAATTTGTATATCCACTACTATTCTCAGATATTGGGAAGCTTTTGGCCATTATTTTTTCAATTAGGCTCTCTCTTCTTCCTCTGCCTCCTCCTCCTCCTCCTCCTCCTCACCCTTCTGTAGTACATATGTTGTTCGGCTTGATGGTGTCTCACAAATTCCTTAGTTGTCTTCATTTTTCTTCAGTCATTTTGCTTGTTCCTCTGCCTCAGGTACTTGGAAGTACTATATTTGAGTTCACTGAATCTTCTTCCTAGTCAGATTTGATATTGGGTCCTTCTAGTGAATTTTTTAGTTCAGTTATTGTTGTTTTCATTTCAGAATTTCTGTTTGGTTCTTCTTTATAGTTTCTGTCTCTTTATTGATATTCTTATTTTGGTCATGTATTGTTTTCCTAATTGTGTTTAGTTGTCTGTACTCTTTTTAATTCATTAACCATCCTTATGATGGCTATTTTGAATTCTTGGTCTGGCAACTCATATGTCTCTTGCTTTAGGGCCGGTTTCAGGAGATTTAAATGGGTCATCTTTGCTTGTTTGTATGTTTTGTTATCTTTTATTAATATTACAGCATTTAAAAAATCAGCCACGTCTCCCAGACTTTGCAATCCCGTTTCATACAGGGATGACATTCTCTATTCAGCCCTGCTGGAGATTCTGGAGACCTCTCAAACCTACGCTGGGGATGAGTCCTGCCTGGGCGTGTGTGGACTATCCTAATGGAATAGGTTTTGCGATTTGTACCGTGGCGCCGCTGCTGTTACCGTGTGCCATGGTCCTGGAGACCCAGCTAGTGCCTGTCTGTGGTACTGCAGATTCTCGTGCACGTGGCTTGCTTTTGTTCACCGAGACCAAGCTCCCAACCTGGCTCCTGGTTCTTGGCAGTACTTAGTTAGATTCAGGCCAGATTGATACCCACCCCACTGGGCAGCCTACCTAAAAGTCGGAATGTTGGATGTACATTCCTCCGCAGGGAGAAGACGGGGATTGGGTGTTTCCCACAGTCGCACCACACGGAGCCAGGGAGAGGGGCTCTGGAGAGAGAGAACCACGAGTTTTCCTGCCAGGCTGTGATGGGTTTGGTTTTGCGTTAGCCTGGAGTATAAGCACCTCTTAACTGGGTTGCAGATTTTTTACAGAGGCAGTTGGTCCATATATTGCTATTAAATCCAAGTGTCCATGGGGAAAGGAGGGTTGAGGGTTTCCTATTCTTTATTCTTGCACCTCGCTGATATCACCTCCAATAGCTCTAGTTTGAATGAGCTTTGGCTCTGCGTCAGACAATGACTTACCACTTTACATCTATTACTACTTTAATCTTCACAACACTGACTTAGGTACTGTCATGATCCTCATTTTCTAAGTGAGGAAACCAAAATCTAGAACTAGATTATGGGTTTGGAGTTGTTTGTTTGTTTTTGCTTATCAGCGTTTTCTACAATACACATGCATTACCATTGTAACACATGTAGCTCCCATTTTTCCTTATACACATGTAATTTGTGGGATAAAGCATAATAGGATAGAGCGTAACCATTTTAGATGGCAAAGACTTAATTTGGGCAGAATTCTTGACTTAAGTGAAATTCATTCCCCTAGGAATCCATAAGAAGTACTCAAGAAAGATACAGACCTCTTACCCCTCTGCCCCTAAGCTTCCGGCTCCTTCTCCCTCACTCAGCTAGGGAAGAGTGCAGAAACAAGAGCAGACGTTCTTCCCGCTGGCTCGTGGTAGCTGCTTCGCTCTGCTCCCTTCCAGGGCCATCCTTTCAGTTCTGCCTTTTCCACTTTTATTTCCAGCACTTTAAAAAGGAAGAGTTGAAAGCCTTGCAAATATGAGGGAATCTTCCAAGAAGGATGCTTTAAAGAGTGAAATGGGTATATGAGACATTTTACTTGCCCCAAATATTAGTTTATGTTGATAATTATTATTGAAGAAGAAACTGCAATAGTACTCATGAAAGGCTGATTAATATAACAAGATACCACTTGATGCCTATTAAATGGGCAAAAATTAAAATCCAACAATAACAGACATTGAAGTTATAATGTAGAGACTTGTGAGCTGTTGCTAGGAGTGTGGGTTGGTGTGAGCATGTAAGAGAGCCATCTGGCAACATCTAGCAACGTCAAAGATGCACACCCTTACAGCCTAGCAGCTCCGCTCCTCCGCAGAACCCTCGCTCTTCAAAGTGTGGTCGTGGGACCAGCAGCGGCAACGCCACCTGTGAGCTGAATACAAACGCAGACCCTCAGGCCCCGTTTCAGACCTACTGAATCATAGACTGCATTTTAACAAGATCCACCGGATGACTGTACATGAACACAGGGGTGCGCAAAAGGAGGATTACAGTTGGGAGTATGAGAAAGAGTTCATTCTTGTTTGTTTATTATTGTATTACTTACTATTAGTGTTAGCCTACTTTTGCCCACCCCTGTATATGAGAAACTGTTGCATTTGGAAGAAAGAGACCAGTATAAAACTACATAGTATTGTTTGTAATAGCATTTCTCACAGCCTCTCACTGGCTCTGATCAGGGCTGCGTACCCATCCTGGATCAGTCACGGAATACGCAAAGCCTCTTCTGATATCCTGACCAAACTGATTCAAAGAGCTACCTCCTTTTAACAGCTGTGTAGTATTCCATTGTACCAATGTATCATAATTTACCTAACCTCTCCTTTGCTGACGGTCATTCAGGTTTCCCCAGCGATTTACTAACACAACCGGTGCAGGATGCCGTTTTTTGGACCTTGCCCACGACACACACACACACAGTTCTTTCTTTACCAACCTCAACGAGCACATGACTGCTGAATTGTGCCTTTTGTGTTTTTAAGGAACTTTCCATCTCACCACCAACATGTCACATTGAATATCCCTGTGACTGCTTTGAGGAAGAGCAGTCGGGAGGGGACTGGAGGCTGCAATGTCTAGACTTTTTCTTCATTGTCTTCTGTTCACCAAATGCAGTCCACCTGTCACTAGAGAGGCTCTATGAAACTTCCCCTAAATTAGGGGGAAAGCTTCAGATGTCCATGGAGGCCCCACTTGCCTACTAATTTCTCTGGATCTCCTGGGGACGGGGGCACCTGTCCCCTCACCTCTTCTGCCTTGTAGCTTCCGCTTTCACCACAACAGTGCAGAACTGGTAAAAACCTTGGCGTTTCCAATTGCCCTTCTCTTGCTATTGTCTAAGGGCCACTATAACTCAGGCCACGAAGAAAGCTACTTCCACAGCCCACAACCTCTACCCTCAAAGAGGTGATGTTACCCCAGGCCAATGCCTGGCTCCTCAGTCCTTGTCTCAGTCCTCTGGCTTTGTGGTGGTCTTGCCTCTCCCACAATGCCCTTATCCTGCCAACCCATCACCCTGAAGCCATGAATCTGCACTTCAGACAAACTGCAGCATCTCTCAGAAGTATGTCCTATGTCCTTTCTGCTTCTGGTGTCTGATTTTTTTTTTTTTTATATCACTTTACAATTGTCTCTGGGCTAGCCTCAGTTTTGAAGTCCTAGAACTTAGCTCTAACATGGTCCAGATCTTGAGTTAATACCCAATAACCTTTCCCATCCTTGTTTTATTGCTGGTAAACAAGCTCGCTCTCCCTTGGCCTGGCAGAAATTTTATTTTTCTCTTTCGCCTTCACATGCTCAGTTGTGCCATAGTAAAACAACACCAATCCCATTTTTAACCCTTACAACAGAGGCCTTCCTCCTCCTCCTCTTCCTCCTCCTCCCTGCCCCCCACGACCAGCACAGGGTGAAAAGAGACTGAAATATTCTCTCTCCAGCCCCTTTTGGATGGGATCCCCACCCTCTCCATCACCATTCTTAGTTCCACAGGGGTCCCCAGTGAAACTCCCAGCCCACTTTGGAATACAGTCTTCCCTCAGACCACAACATTTGCTGATCTTTTAGAAAAAAAAAAAAAACACGACATTCCTTTACTGGCACTTGATAAACTGAATGAACTTATAACTTCAGCATTGCTTCTAAAGGACTTTGTAAATGCTGTACTATTGGCATTAGTAAACGTAATTGTTTTAGAGACTCCGTTTTACCAGCAGCAGCCTCGAAACAGAAGCAAGAATGGCCTGCAAGTTATACTCATACACCCTAACCTTCTGATTATTTTGGTTCTCCAAAACCTAATTTTTTCCCTAGATGTGTGTACATTATTTATCCTTTATCCTGTGACAGTAGCACTTTATTTCAGCACAGCTCCCTAAATCCCATTTAAGCAAGCGATTTAGACGAAAGCAGTGCACAAGGAAACTTGAAGCAAAATTACTAAGTAATGTTTGAAGCAGAAGAGACACCAGCTGGCCTCCTTACCAAATTTAGAAGGTGGAACTGATATACAAGAGTCTGCTGATTGCATTGATTTGGGGGGTCAATTACATTTATGGCATTCAATGACAGGAATGACAGAAGCCAGGAAGACCCTGCTCTCGCTCATGCTGGTGAAAGCATCATGGTGGTTCATCACAGTTCAGTCATGGGATGTCTAATCCTCACCCATTCTTCTTCCTGCAATATTTCAAATAATGTGCCACAGGCGAAGTAAGTTAACTTAGTGGCTGGCTTTCTGGGCTCCCTGTTTCCTGCATAATTGGTGGACTAATTATGTTGCATTTGGGTATCAGAGAAGACCGTAGGACATTTATCTGCTCAGTGGACAGTGAGTTGATTTGGATTTGTTTCCGTCAAGAAAGCCGGTAGTTAATGGGCGTCCCGAAAGGGGCTGGGCACAGCCCAGCCCACGGTCTCCTTCTGCCATTTTCTCCTGCGTGTGAGGCGCTGGGCTGGTGTCTGATGAGCGAACAAAGGCAGGAGGGGCTTGGTTCTGGTGTTGCCAAGCAACGAGTTTCAGGTAGAACTTAACGTGTCAAAGCTACAGTGTCTGTGAGTGGCAGTGGTTGGGAGACTTGCCGTAGGGCGACCCAGACGCCGCCTTGCTTTTGTACACTCCTATGAGTAGTTGTTTTTTTTGGCCCTTGACTCAAATATAATTTTTACTCAACGTTGCTTCCAGGGAGAGGCTAGCAACCAGGGTCCGAGTCAGGGCTCCTAATTCTGGGGAAGTCGCGAACTTCTTTGGAAATATAGTAAAAGCGTACAGAGCCATTGCTCAGACGCACATGTTCATAAAATTTGGGGTAAAATTGGGAGGATAGGATACCCAATGAAGACCTCTGGGCGCCGAGGGAACGGGGCGTGGAAGGACACGTCGACTTGCTCCCCGGGCCTAAGCCCTTTCCGAAGGGTTCAGAATATTTCATTAAATCAGTTATGGATGGTGCGAACAGCGCTGTCTTCGAAGAAAGGTAAGACACGAAAACACAATACAACACAAGACTTTAAAGGTAAGATGTATTTATCTTTTCTTAAAATTGGAACTTCGTCCTGAAAGGTGTCGCAGGATGCTGGCTCCCCCTGACGCACTCTCCCGCCCTTTCAGCCTTGGGATAGTCGCATTGTGGCTTTCACACCTGTTGCCTCTTCTTGAGGACAGTCTGTGTGCATTACCACAATAGGTCTAAGGAAATATCCCAAACCAAAAATGAGGGCTCGGGGTCGGGTAAATGTGAATGGACTTCCACTAAACACGGGGTGTCATAGTTGACATTCTGTGGAGACTCTCTAAATGTAGTGATTAGAAAATAAACGATGAGTGGATAGGTTAATTGAGGGAAAAATGTGTAATGAACTGTGTCAAAGAAACAGTTATTTAGCTACCTGCAGCAAGTGAATGCTTCTGGCATTAATAAGTGTGAAGGCCCAAAGCTGTCTTCAAAAGATGACTTGAATTTCTTCAGCTGTGTCATTCGCCAACGGATTTAAAGCTTTAGAATAAGAGAATGCTATTAATCCCTACTTGAGGGATCTGGTTCAGCTATCTGCTGCCTTTTCTCTTTGGTTTTAGTAAGTAGTTTTAGAGTTGGGAGATCAGTTTTCATAAGGAGTATATTTCCCATCACTCCACTTGTTATTACACTTAATGGAATATCTCCAATTCAGTGAGAAACAAGGTGAATTATCTTAGACCCCACTAGAAAATGATGAGTAGTTGAGACAGTTCAAGTGATAACTGGAGACAGAAAGGATAGTCTTGTTGGCTCATTTTGGTGGTTATGAAACATTAGTAATATGCTCGTAATAGAGAAACTCAAATGCATTATTCCCATGTGAATTCCCTTTATAATCTCCCCCTGAAAGATCCATGGGTATGTGTTTTCCGAAAGGGAAGACTGAAATAGATTTCAGCATCTATTCAAGGACAGAAGGTGGAATCTAATTGTTTATGCTCAACAGACTTTTTCATACACGCCCCATCTTTCAGAGGTTATTACTATATCGGGCCCAGTGGGAAAGCCAAGACTGAGAAAGAGAGCTTTTGATCCTGAAGGAATTCATGATTTAGGATATATGCCTTCCATCCACTCCACCATCAAGCAGTTATTCACTTAATAAGCCTATGTCAGCTGAACTTAGCAACACATCATTATTTTTCTAGAGCTAACAGTCCCCTCCATCTTGTTAAACAGAAATGCAGTTAGGCCATTATGCGATCTGTTGATATTACACTGAACTATATAAGTCAGAATGAAGAATTTTGTGACTTTCTGTAAGTGGAAGTGTTGGATCTTTGCATAATGTCTGTATGGAATAAGCAAAATATAATGATGTTTTCAGAGATTTAAAAGATGAATTGCCAGTAAAATTGTTTTGTTTTATTGTTTATTCCAGGTCGTGCCAGACGTGGGCGCAATGCCACGAGCCAGAGATACTCCAGTAGTATCAAACCATCCAGCTTGTCCCAATCTACAGGGTGCGCGGGCAGCCGAGAGCAAGGGAAGTCATCTTCCGGTTCTTCCGATTCCGGAGCTTCAACTGACGGGAACGGGGCATTTGGAGCACCTCAGAACCCATTTGCTTCTTCACCCAGCTCCTACGCACCGAAAGACGAAAACGAATTCCTGTAAGTGAAAGCCCTCAGAAAAGTTACCCATTCGCTTGCTTTTCGAAAAGAAGTAATACATTATCTAAAAATTGGAATAAGCAGAAAGTACCCATGATCCTATCCCTCAGAGGTAACCACGTTTTGCGCGCACATATACATGTAATATAATGGGTGTAATACATATCGTACTAGATCTTATTTCGCTTAAAAATGTGTCATCTTTCCGTATCAGTACAGTGTCTTCTCAGAGCTCAGTGTGCTTTTTCCACTTTGTTGATAACGCTGTATTGTGAATAGCTTTGTAAGGTAGTCCTGCTTAATTAAATCTGTTGTAAGTTATGAGACCTTTAAAAAGGATGAGGTAATTTAAAGCAACTTGTGATAATTTAAAGCAACTTGTGATCTTAGAGGTCACATATCATCTCATATTTTTCTTTCTAAAACTTTTACTTCATTTGCCTCATTCAAATTGGTTTCATTTGGTTTCCTTCGTTATTGTAGAGTAAATTCCTTATCATTTCTCGAGAACATCTGTAGTAGAATTTGTGACTGGTACCAAAACGGTGCCTGGCTCTCTGTAACTTCCCTCGGCTCCTGGCTTCTAGGACAGAACATCAATATAGGTATTTGTTGGTCTTTTACTTCCATAAATTAGAAGTCGGTCAGTAGTAAACATTTTGAGCCATGTACCATATACTACTGACGTTTCAAAAGAAGAAAAGAAACAAATGAACCCGTTCTTCCTATATTTGATGTTACAGAAACCCTAAATTGAGTATAGATTCTCTGTAGTATCTGTGATTTTATTAACCATAGCATTCTGGACGGCATAGGAGGGGATTTAATTTAGAGCAGATACTATCCACAGCTTTGCCAACCAATGAACTGCATGGCTGTGGGTCTCTTCACCCGTTTGCAAAATGTGAGAATTAGACAAAATGTTCTCTAAAAATGTGATGTTTCTATATTACGGAGTGCTTCCTGTCTTTCCCAGTTAAATACTCGTTGATGTGGATGGTAATGAACAAAAACCATTAAAGTTGTGTTGTGTATTTTATTATATCTTAGTTCTTTAATCTATGTATGACACAGTTGTTCTCAATGAAATGAATTAGCGAATGGTTCCGTGTACTGCAAAAGCAAAATTATGAACTTCTTTAATATTGTATCTATCACATGAAATGTAGTTTATAGTTCTGTAACTTCTGCTTTAAAGGACACTTGAGAAAACATAACGAGAAACCTAAAATTATATATTTACTACAATTTAACATTTCAATCATTGAAAATGAGAAAAAGATAAATTTTAATAAGCAGATGAAAACTATTTTCTTTTTCTTTGTCAGGGACGAAATGGGAAAAGATGTGGCCGTTTGGGAGTCCTCTGGTCAGTGGCCGTTCTCCGTTTATTCACCAGGGGGAAACGTATCTAGCATTTCAGGTAACTGAGAAATTGTACATTTTTAAACTACGTTTTACGACTCTCATTCTCTAAAAGCGAGACCATGCCAAATAAAGAAATGAACCACAAACTTAGCTGTAGTTAGGAGAGGTTGGACATTCTTTAAAGTGCCTGAGCATTGCAGCAGAACTTCATGATTCGGAGATTGAGGTTGAAAGGTATAGTTCTTTTAAGATATGTGGTTCTCATGAGAAAATAGTAACATCAGGACCCACCACAGTTCTAATTCTGTAAGCCCAAGCAGAGGCTCTACTCTCTTGGCTCTCCATAGGTACCCCTTCAGAACCTCTTGGCTGCCTGCGGTGAATAGAAGAGTCATATCCTGCCTGCCACGAAGGCCTTAGCTGTCTGATTCTGCTTGCTCTTTCTTCCCTGTCTTTCCTTTTAAGGGTAGTTGTTTTTCATAAAGCATGTGAAGGCCTATCCTGGAGATAATGTTTGAAGGTCAGGAGCTTTAGCTGGGCTGCAGGGATAACACTTCTGTAGAATACTCCTTCCCTTCCCATTTTCTTTTGTCTAGAGTTTCTAAAGCTCCTTCTGGGCTGAAACCTAAACTGCCACACCGCCAAGCCCACCTGGCTGGTTCTGAGTGAATAGCAGGCTCCTAGCGGACGACAGTCCTTGCACTCCCTCAGAACTCTGGCATCTGTACTCTGTCTCAGCTCTGCCTGCTCATTCTCTGCAAGCATTTGCATCACACCGCTCCTCAGTTGCTTCGGTACTCATTCAACAGATCCTTACCGAATTTCTTTAGTGCCAGGCCCTATTCTAAGTGCTGGGGATATGTTGGTGAGCAAGATAGGCAAGATCCCTCCCTTATGAAGCTTATGTTCTTGAGGGAAGGAGACAATAAGTAAAACAAGGAAATAAGAGAACTCCAGCTGGTGATTTTTCTGTAAAGAAAATAAAGAAGTATTGGCCTTGTAAAATCAGTTCAGCATTGAACCTAATGCCTATCGAATGCCCTAAAGCAGTTCCTCCCAAGTGTGGGACGTAGATCCCTATGTCGGGTTGCCGGATAAAATATGGGGTGCCCAGTGAAGCTTCAATTTTAGGTAAACAAAGAATAATATTTTAGCATATGAACAACCCATGTAACATTGGTGACATATTTATACTACAAGTGTGTGTGTCTGAAATTCAAATTGAACTGGGCATCCTGTATTATTATTTGCTCAATTTGGCAACCCTGTTCCTGAGACCCTTGCAGGAGCTGTACAAGTTCAAAAATCTTTTCATAATAATACTAATGCATGAGTTGCCATTTTCACTGTGTTGACATTTGCACAGTTGAAGCAAAAAAAATCGATGAGTAAAGCCCCTTATATCTTAGTGTAAATCAAGCTAGAAACAATAAACCGTAGTCACAAAGTCTAACAGTAGTCAGTGAAAAAGATTAATGTCATTTTGGCTTAAGATTATGTCCGAAATGAAATGGTAGAAGTTTTTCATTTTATGAGATCTTGACCTCTGAGTGCAAACCTTTTTTACTATACTGTGTGACCAAATGGGAAGCACACACAAAGTTGTTTCTGCCACATGAACTCAAGTGCGATGGGTATTGGAAGGGAAAGTCCTGGTGTGCTCGTTTGACTTGGGAGCTGAACCAGCCACTTTTTCCCCCCACAGAACAATGGCTAATGAAAGAATAAGTGGCAACTACGGTTATTTTGACTCAGGCCAATGCTCAATGCCACCGAGCTTCACCAAATTCCTAAAGACAATAAATAATATTCACTTTTAATTTTTGCCAGTCTGATAAGTAAAGGCTTTTATCTTAATTTTCAGTTGTATTTTTAAATTGAACTTTTTTACTTCATTTATTTATTGGCTCTTTGAAATTTTTGCGAGTTGGCTGTTTGTTGTTTTTGCTCATATTAACTTATTCTTCTCAGTGATTTTGTAAGAACTCTTAATGTGTTAACATCAGTTCTTCTCCTGTCATGTCGCAATTCTGGTTTTCCCAGCTTATCATCTGCGTTTTAATTTTGCTTATTATAGTTTGACGTAGAGAGTATTTTTCTACATAGAAATTTGAATGTATGTGTAGTCAACTTTCTTTTTCTGTTACTTCTTCCTCTCCATTTATATTTAGAAAAAGAATTTCCCCTTCAAAGATTATAGCCAACTACATTTTATTCTAATTTTTTCCTTATGATTATGAAAATTTTCTGATATCAACATTAGTGCACTTTCTTGTCTAGCCCCTTTAGCTTGACTATTCTATCAAAAACATTGGCATTTATTTTAAAGATTCCAATTGATTTCTCCCTTCAGGTTTCACTGACATTTCACCAGAGGAGCTGAGACTTGAATACCATAACTGCTTAGCCAGCAACAACTTACAACATTATGTAAGTTTGTTTCCTGTTCATCTACCTCAATAACAGATTAACTGTGAATTACTATCTTCTCCATATTTAGAGGCTTGCTTGTTTTGGTAAAGTGGGTGAGGTCTACAGTTATTTTCAAGACAAGGCTATTTTTATTTTCTAAGTTACTTTATTGGAAATTGATTGGTTATCCAAAATGGTGATAATGTACTTTGACCGTAGTAACTAGGAATGTCACCATTTCATTACGAACTCTCCCAACAATCGGTCCCGGAAATCAAACCCTTTCATCAGTTGGCAAACACTTAGAGAGCATCTCTTAGGTGCAGACACTGTGATGAATGTTAGAAAAACAAAGTTAAACAAAGCAGTCGATTATATAGATTAACATTCTCACATGTCAAATATCAAAAATTAAAAAGCTCAGCTTGAGGAAGTTTGTGCTAAAGGAAATGACAAACTCTTTTGTTGTTGTCTACAGTCATGATCATGCGTTTTAACTGGCACACACGCTCTTCTCCCACCCAAATATAACTAACTGTGTGCCGCCAGGTACTTGTGCTTCTGAACCGGGTGATTCAAGGAGCTGGAGAACAGGCAGAGGGGACTAGAGCTGGAATATCTTTGGCAAACAGGGGCGGGTCAATGCGAACTTTACAAGTGATGGGCCGTAAAAATGTTTCATAAACTTTCTGTAATTTTGGCAAAGATGTGAAGTTGTTTGAGAGATGAAAATAAACACTCGATATTGACTCGTTATTTTTCTGTCTTCTCTCTCCAGCTAAATTCCACCCAACGGTTAAGAAATCAGTGGAGGAACAGGGTAAATGGACTGAAAAGTCTAAACACATCACCTAAAACAGCTTTGGTGAGTACCTGAAAGTTTGCTGAAGGGAAGTGTCTTTCTTATCTATTGCTTTTTTTGCAAGAATTTTACTTTCAATTTGGAAAGCACACTTAAAATTTTCTGTCAAGCCCTGGCTGGTATTGATGTTTCTCTCCCTCTCTTTCTCCCTCCGTTCCTCTCTCTCTAAAAGTAAATAAATAAAATCTTTAAGAAAACATGTAGGTCGGCCTATAGATACTGAAATGTGTTATTAAAAATTATTTTTCTCAATTTAGTATGTATTCATTGAAATTTAGAAAACAAAAAATTTTAAAGGTTTTGTTTACTTTTTTTAGCAAGAGGGGAAGGGAGAGGAACATCAATGTGCAAGAGAGAGATTGGTCAGTTGCCTCTTACAATGCCCCTACCCGGGGATGTGGCCCACAATCCAGGCACGTGCCCTGACCGGGAATCGAACCGGCGACCATTTGGTTTTCAGGCCGGCACTCAATCCGCCGAGCCACACTAGCCAGGGCTAGGAAAAATTTAAAAGCATAACTAAAATTAAAACCGTAATTCATCAGCCATTAACTCTTATTCTTTGAGGCTGGTGTACTTTTTTCTGTCTGTATTCCTATTGTGGGCATTTTTCTATGTTAAACATGTCACGTTTTTAAGTACATACTTTAAATTTTTAATTTGGCTCTAAAGTACATATATAGAAAGGTACTTGAGAATTTTTCAGCAGGTACTTTATTATGTGCCCTTTCTTATAGCTCTCTGACGATACAGAGAATGGAATAAATGAAGCACCCTCTACATCTGGATCTGGGAGTAGGCAAACAGCAGCATTTGGATGCCCAGGTAAGTGATAAAGTAATGCAGGACTTCACTGATTTGGAAAAACAGGGTTTTATAGGTTTCAAGTTGCAAAACCTGAAGGGATGTTAAGCACCATTTTAAGTCAGCCTTGCAGAGTCGACCGCCTTCCATAATGGAGCTTGAGAGAATTTGATTCATCAAGCCTTAGTGAAAGGGGGGCCAGAATGGGCTGGGCTGTTGTTTGGAAGACCCTTTGGATGGTGCGAAAAGCGCTGTCTTCGAAGAGAGGTAAGACACGAAAGCAGAATACAACACTTAAGACTTCAAAGGTAAGATGGAGTTTTCTTTTCTTAGAATTGGAACTTCGTCCTGAAAGGTGTCGCAGGACGCTGGCTCCCCCCGACGCACTCCCCCGCCCTTTCAGCCTTGGGATAGTCGCACTGTGGCTTCACACCTGTTGCCTCTTCTTGAGGATGGGCTGGGCTGTTCTTTGGAAGACCCTGTGGATGGTGCGAAAAGCGCTGTCTTCGAAGAGAGGTAAGACACGAAAGCAGAATACAACACTTAAGACTTCAAAGGTAAGATGGCGTTTTCTTTTCTTAGAATTGGAACTTCATCCTGAAAGGTGTCGCAGGATGCTGGCTCCCCCGACGCACTCTCCCGCCCTTTCAGCCTTGGGATAGTCGCACTGTGGCTTCACACCTGTTGCCTCTTCTTGAGGACAGTCTGTGTGCATTACCACACTAGGTCTAAGGAAATATCCCAAACCAAAAATGAGGGCTCGGCGTCGGGTAAATGTGAATGGACTTCCACTAACCACGGGATGTCATAGTTGACATTCTGTGGAGACTCACTAAATGTAGTGATTAGAAAATAAACGATGAGTGGATAGGTTAATCGAGGGAAAATGTGTAATGAACTGTGTCAAAGAAACAGTTATTTAGCTACCTGCAGCAAGTGAATGCTTCTGGCATTAATAAGTGTGAAGGCCCAAAGCTGTCTTCAAAAGATGACTTGAATTTCTTCAGCTGTGTCATTCGCCAACGGATTTAAAGCTTTAGAATAAGAGAATGCTATTAATCCCTACTTGAGGGATCTGGTTCAGCTATCTGCTGCCTTTTCTCTTTGGTTTTAGTAAGTAGTTTTAGAGTTGGGAGATCAGTTTTCATAAGGAGTATATTTCCCATCACTCCACTTGTTATTACACTTAATGGAATATCTCCAATTCAGTGAGAAACAAGGTGAATTATCTTAGACCCCACTAGAAAATGATGAGTAGTTGAGACAGTTCAAGTGATAACTGGAGACAGAAAGGATAGTCTTGTTGGCTCATTTTGGTGGTTATGAAACATTAGTAATATGCTCGTAATAGAGAAACTCAAATGCATTATTCCCATGTGAATTCCCTTTATAATCTCCCCCTGAAAGATCCATGGGTATGTGTTTTCCGAAAGGGAAGACTGAAATAGATTTCAGCATCTATTCAAGGACAGAAGGTGGAATCTAATTGTTTATGCTCAACAGACTTTTTCATACACGCCCCATCTTTCAGAGGTTATTACTATATCGGGCCCAGTGGGAAAGCCAAGACTGAGAAAGAGAGCTTTTGATCCTGAAGGAATTCATGATTTAGGATATATGCCTTCCATCCACTCCACCATCAAGCAGTTATTCACTTAATAAGCCTATGTCAGCTGAACTTAGCAACACATCATTATTTTTCTAGAGCTAACAGTCCCCTCCATCTTGTGAAACAGAAATGCAGTTAGGCCGTTATGCGATCTGTTGATATTACACTGAACTATGTAAGTCAGAATGAAGAGTTTTGTGACTTTCCGTAAGTGGACGTGTTGGATCTTTGCATAATGTCTGTATGGAATAAGCAAAATATAATGATGTTTTCAGAGGTTTAAAAGATGAATTGCCGGTAAAATCGTTTTGTTTTATTGTTTATTCCAGGTCGTGCCAGACGTGGGCGCAATGCCACGAGCCAGAGATACTCCAGTAGCATGAAACCATCCAGCTTGTCCCAATCTACAGGGTGCGCGGGCAGCCGAGAGCAAGGGAAGTCATCTTCCGGTTCTTCCGATTCCGGAGCTTCAACTGACGGGAACGGGGCATTTGGAGCACCTCAGAACCCATTTGCTTCTTCACCCAGCTCTTACGCACCGAAAGACGAAAACGAATTCCTGTAAGTGAAAGCCCTCAGAAAAGTTACCCATTCGCTTGCTTTTCGAAAAGAAGTAATACATTATCTAAAAATCGGAATAAGCAGAAAGTACCCATGATCCTATCCCTCAGAGATAACCACGTTTTGCGCGCATATATACACGTAATATAATGGGTGTAATACATATCGTACTAGATCTTATTTCGCTTAAAAATGCGTCATCTTTCCGTATCAGTACAGTGTCTTCTCAGAGCTCAGTGTGCTTTTTCCACTGTGTTGATAACGCTGTATTGTGAATAGCTTTGTAAGGTAGTCCTGCTTAATTAAATCTGTTGTAAGTTATGAGACCTTTAAAAAGGATGAGGTAATTTAAAGCAACTTGTGATAATTTAAAGCAACTTGTGATCTTAGAGGTCACATATCATCTCATATTTTTCTTTCTAAAACTTTTACTTCATTTGCCTCATTCAAATTGGTTTCATTTGGTTTCCTTCGTTATTGTAGAGTAAATTCCTTATCATTTCTCGAGAACATCTGTAGTAGAATTTGTGACTGGTACCAAAACGGTGCCTGGCTCTCTGTAACTTCCCTCGGCTCCTGGCTTCTAGGACAGAACATCAATATAGGTATTTGTTGGTCTTTTACTTCCATAAATTAGAAGTCGGTCAGTAGTAAACATTTTGAGCCATGTACCATATACTACTGACGTTTCAAAAGAAGAAAAGAAACAAATGAACCCGTTCTTCCTATATTTGATGTTACAGAAACCCTAAATTGAGTATAGATTCTCTGTAGTATCTGTGATTTTATTAACCATAGCATTCTGGACGGCATAGGAGGGGATTTAATTTAGAGCAGATACTATCCACAGCTTTGCCAACCAATGAACTGCATGGCTGTGGGTCTCTTCACCCGTTTGCAAAATGTGAGAATTAGACAAAATGTTCTCTAAAAATGTGATGTTTCTATATTACGGAGTGCTTCCTGTCTTTCCCAGTTAAATACTCGTTGATGTGGATGGTAATGAACAAAAACCATTAAAGTTGTGTTGTGTATTTTATTATATCTTAGTTCTTTAATCTATGTATGACACAGTTGTTCTCAATGAAATGAATTAGCGAATGGTTCCGTGTACTGCAAAAGCAAAATTATGAACTTCTTTAATATTGTATCTATCACATGAAATGTAGTTTATAGTTCTGTAACTTCTGCTTTAAAGGACACTTGAGAAAACATAACGAGAAACCTAAAATTATATATTTACTACAATTTAACATTTCAATCATTGAAAATGAGAAAAAGATAAATTTTAATAAGCAGATGAAAACTATTTTCTTTTTCTTTGTCAGGGACGAAATGGGAAAAGATGTGGCCGTTTGGGAGTCCTCTGGTCAGTGGCCGTTCTCCGTTTATTCACCAGGGGGAAACGTATCTAGCATTTCAGGTAACTGAGAAATTGTACATTTTTAAACTACGTTTTACGACTCTCATTCTCTAAAAGCGAGACCATGCCAAATAAAGAAATGAACCACAAACTTAGCTGTAGTTAGGAGAGGTTGGACATTCTTTAAAGTGCCTGAGCATTGCAGCAGAACTTCATGATTCGGAGATTGAGGTTGAAAGGTATAGTTCTTTTAAGATATGTGGTTCTCATGAGAAAATAGTAACATCAGGACCCACCACAGTTCTAATTCTGTAAGCCCAAGCAGAGGCTCTACTCTCTTGGCTCTCCATAGGTACCCCTTCAGAACCTCTTGGCTGCCTGCGGTGAATAGAAGAGTCATATCCTGCCTGCCACGAAGGCCTTAGCTGTCTGATTCTGCTTGCTCTTTCTTCCCTGTCTTTCCTTTTAAGGGTAGTTGTTTTTCATAAAGCATGTGAAGGCCTATCCTGGAGATAATGTTTGAAGGTCAGGAGCCTTAGCTGGGCTGCAGGGATAACACTTCTGTAGAATACTCCTTCCCTTCCCATTTTCTTTTGTCTAGAGTTTCTAAAGCTCCTTCTGGGCTGAAACCTAAACTGCCACACTGCTAAGCCAACCTGGCTGGTCCTGAGTGAATAGCAGGCTCCTAGCGGACGACAGTCCTTGCACTCCCTCAGAACTCTGGCATCTGTACTCTGTCTCAGCTCTGCCTGCTCATTCTCTGCAAGCATTTGCATCACACCGCTCCTCAGTTGCTTCGGTACTCATTCAACAGATCCTTACCGAATTTCTTTAGTGCCAGGCCCTATTCTAAGTGCTGGGGATATGTTGGTGAGCAAGATAGGCAAGATCCCTCCCTTATGAAGCTTATGTTCTTGAGGGAAGGAGACAATAAGTAAAACAAGGAAATAAGAGAACTCCAGCTGGTGATTTTTCTGTAAAGAAAATAAAGAAGTATTAGCCTTGTAAAATCAGTTCAGCATTGAACCTAATGCCTATCGAATGCCCTAAAGCAGTTCCTCCCAAGTGTGGGACGTAGATCCCTATGTCGGGTTGCCGGATAAAATATGGGGTGCCCAGTGAAGCTTCAATTTTAGGTAAACAAAGAATAATGTTTTAGCATATGAACAACCCATGTAACATTGGTGACATATTTATACTACAAGTGTGTGTGTCTGAAATTCAAATTGAACTGGGCATCCTGTATTATTATTTGCTCAATTTGGCAACCCTGTTCCTGAGACCCTTGCAGGAGCTGTACAAGTTCAAAAATCTTTTCATAATAATACTAATGCATGAGTTGCCATTTTCACTGTGTTGACATTTGCACAGTTGAAGCAAAAAAAATCGATGAGTAAAGCCCCTTATATCTTAGTGTAAATCAAGCTAGAAACAATAAACCGTAGTCACAAAGTCTAACAGTAGTCAGTGAAAAAGATTAATGTCATTTTGGCTTAAGATTATGTCCGAAATGAAATGGTAGAAGTTTTTCATTTTATGAGATCTTGACCTCTGAGTGCAAACCTTTTTTACTATACTGTGTGACCAAATGGGAAGCACACACAAAGTTGTTTCTGCCACATGAACTCAAGTGCGATGGGTATTGGAAGGGAAAGTCCTGGTGTGCTCGTTTGACTTGGGAGCTGAACCAGCCACTTTTTCCCCCCACAGAACAATGGCTAATGAAAGAATAAGTGGCAACTACGGTTATTTTGACTCAGGCCAATGCTCAATGCCACCGAGCTTCACCAAATTCCTAAAGACAATAAATAATATTCACTTTTAATTTTTGCCAGTCTGATAAGTAAAGGCTTTTATCTTAATTTTCAGTTGTATTTTTAAATTGAACTTTTTTACTTCATTTATTTATTGGCTCTTTGAAATTTTTGCGAGTTGGCTGTTTGTTGTTTTTGCTCATATTAACTTATTCTTCTCAGTGATTTTGTAAGAACTCTTAATGTGTTAACATCAGTTCTTCTCCTGTCATGTCGCAATTCTGGTTTTCCCAGCTTATCATCTGCGTTTTAATTTTGCTTATTATAGTTTGACGTAGAGAGTATTTTTCTACATAGAAATTTGAATGTATGTGTAGTCAACTTTCTTTTTCTGTTACTTCTTCCTCTCCATTTATATTTAGAAAAAGAATTTCCCCTTCAAAGATTATAGCCAACTACATTTTATTCTAATTTTTTCCTTATGATTATGAAAATTTTCTGATATCAACATTAGTGCACTTTCTTGTCTAGCCCCTTTAGCTTGACTATTCTATCAAAAACATTGGCATTTATTTTAAAGATTCCAATTGATTTCTCCCTTCAGGTTTCACTGACATTTCACCAGAGGAGCTGAGACTTGAATACCATAACTGCTTAGCCAGCAACAACTTACAACATTATGTAAGTTTGTTTCCTGTTCATCTACCTCAATAACAGATTAACTGTGAATTACTATCTTCTCCATATTTAGAGGCTTGCTTGTTTTGGTAAAGTGGGTGAGGTCTACAGTTATTTTCAAGACAAGGCTATTTTTATTTTCTAAGTTACTTTATTGGAAATTGATTGGTTATCCAAAATGGTGATAATGTACTTTGACCGTAGTAACTAGGAATGTCACCATTTCATTACGAACTCTCCCAACAATCGGTCCCGGAAATCAAACCCTTTCATCAGTTGGCAAACACCTAGAGAGCATCTCTTAGGTGCAGACACTGTGATGAATGTTAGAAAAACAAAGTTAAACAAAGCAGTCGATTATATAGATTAACATTCTCACATGTCAAATATCAAAAATTAAAAAGCTCAGCTTGAGGAAGTTTGTGCTAAAGGAAATGACAAACTCTTTTGTTGTTGTCTACAGTCATGATCATGCGTTTTAACTGGCACACACGCTCTTCTCCCACCCAAATATAACTAACTGTGTGCCGCCAGGTACTTGTGCTTCTGAACCGGGTGATTCAAGGAGCTGGAGAACAGGCAGAGGGGACTAGAGCTGGAATATCTTTGGCAAACAGGGGCGGGTCAATGCGAACTTTACAAGTGATGGGCCGTAAAAATATTTCATAAACTTTCTGTAATTTTGGCAAAGATGTGAAGTTGTTTGAGAGATGAAAATAAACACTCGATATTGACTCGTTATTTTTCTGTCTTCTCTCTCCAGCTAAATTCCACCCAACGGTTAAGAAATCAGTGGAGGAACAGGGTAAATGGACTGAAAAGTCTAAACACATCACCTAAAACAGCTTTGGTGAGTACCTGAAAGTTTGCTGAAGGGAAGTGTCTTTCTTATCTATTGCTTTTTTTGCAAGAATTTTACTTTCAATTTGGAAAGCAGACTTAAAATTTTCTGTCAAGCCCTGGCTGGTATGGATGTTTCTCTCCCTCTCTTTCTCCCTCCGTTCCTCTCTCTCTATTTATTTAAAAATAAATAAAATCTTTAAGAAAACATGTAGGTCGGCCTATAGATACTGAAATGTGTTATTAAAAATTATTTTTCTCATTTTAGTATGTATTCATTGAAATTTAGAAAACAAAAAATTTTAAAGGTTTTGTTTACTTTTTTTAGCAAGAGGGGAAGGGAGAGGAACATCAATGTGCAAGAGAGAGATTGGTCAGTTGCCTCTTACAATGCCCCTACCCGGGGATGTGGCCCACAATCCAGGCACGTGCCCTGACCGGGAATCGAACCGGCGACCATTTGGTTTTCAGGCCGGCACTCAATCCGCCGAGCCACACTAGCCAGGGCTAGGAAGAATTTAAAAGCATAACTAAAATTAAAACCGTAATTCATCAGCCATTAACTCTTAATCTTTGAGGCTGGTGTACTTTTTTCTGTCTGTATTCCTATTATGGGCATTTTTCTATGTTAAACATGTCACGTTTTTAAGTAAATACTTTAAATTTTTAATTTGGCTCTAAAGTACATATATAGAAAGGTACTTGAGAATTTTTCAGCAGGTACTTTATTATGTGCCCTTTCTTATAGCTCTCTGACGATACAGAGAATGGAATAAATGAAGCACCCTCTACATCTGGATCTGGGAGTAGGCAAACAGCAGCATTTGGATGCCCAGGTAAGTGATAAAGTAATGCAGGACTTCACTGATTTGGAAAAACAGGGTTTTATAGGTTTCAAGTTGCAAAACCTGAAGGGATGTTAAGCACCATTTTAAGTCAGCCTTGCAGAGTCGACCGCCTTCCATAATGGAGCTTGAGAGAATTTGATTCATCAAGCCTTAGTGAAAGGGGGGCCAGAACGGGCTGGGCTGTTCTCTGAAAGGCCCTGTGGCTCAAGCTTTAGAAGTATATTTTAGGAGTGGCTTTTCAAGACTTTTATAGCTGTGGTAGTAGCAACACCTTTCAGGACTTTCTTGTCACTGTATAACAGCATAGTGTCCTCCTCAAGTGACAGCTCCAGTGAGATGGGAGGCGGGGCGTGGGCAAGCCGGAAGTGTCAGAGCGCTCGCTAAGCCCTCAGGCTTTTCAAAGCGGCCTCATGGAGTGAAGCGGAATCAGGTGCAGATGAGGTCGGTGCAGCAGGACGACAGTGGGTTTGTTCTGGCTTCTCGTCGTTCCTTTTCTCCCTTGTGATCTCTTTCCAACATCCAAACGTGGCAGGAAAAGGGGAAATGAGGGGGACAAAGTGGGGATTAGCATGGCCACATTTCTGACTGTAATAGGTTTTTTTTTCTTTTTCTGGTTTATTTGTATGTTTTCCAGTGAAGAACAGCATGGGTGATAATGCTCAAAATTTTAGTTTTAAAACAAGCTCTGGATTTGCCAGTGCCCCTTCTGGAAGCCCTTCTGTGTTCGGGAACACGCCCGCATTTGGAGCTGTTCCCTTTCCCGGTCCTGCAGTCACTACTTCTACTCGGTACCTGGATTTGGGAAACCTGAAGTCACATCTGCTGCTTCGTTATCGTTCAAAACCCCAGCAGCTGCAGGTTCTGGCGCGCCCGGGGCTCCAGGCTTCCCAGCTCCCACGGCAGCAGGCCCTGTAGGAGCCGCGGGGGCCCCGGCCTTCACAAATGGCAGGTCGGTGGCTGGCGCTGGAGATCCAGGCTCCCAACCTGACACTACTTGTTCCAAGTCATTCAGTGACAGTTTCGGAAATAGCAGCCCATCTACCTCTGCCCTGTCTCAAATGGTAGCACGACAACAGTTAATGAATTATTCACGCCCAAGCATCAACTAACAGCAGAAGAACGAGAGCAGTTTCAGTCCAAGAAATTTACTCTGGGGAAAATTCCAGTGAAGCCCCCACCTGTGGAATTTCTGAATATCTGAAAGACAATTTTAAATAAAGAATGACTTATGAAATTATTTTGAGTGGTTCATATAAAAGAGCAGATACATACACGTGTGTATCATATATACATATTTATTTATAAGGAATAGAGCTTTCAATAATAAACTGAGGAGTTTGAAATCCATCATTTTTTCTTGAGCTTGACTATTTTTTTTTTCCTGTGGCCTAAAGTTTAATAATTATTTTTAACACACCTACTCCCTGGCGCAGGGGGAGGGACAAGAAGCAGGGGTGCCAAAAACATTTACTTTATCCTTACACAAATGCACCCCACCACACAGCGGCACAGAGGCTTCCCAGCCCGTGGCCGGCGGGCGGGCGCCTCGTTTGGGTGCCTCCACCCGCAGTCCTGGCGGGCGCTCCAGGCACCCACGGCCCAGCCTGCCTCCGTCTGCGGCCGCGTTTCTTATTCTTTCTCTTTGACAGAAACCAAAACAGTCGTAGCAGCTACAGGACACTGGAGAGAGATGCAGAGGGCACGGGGTGTCGGAGGGCCCCCCGCAGGGAGCTTATCCAGGCTGGGGGCGGCGGAGTGGGGGGCGCTTGCCCTGGCTGGACACAAAGCTTTTCTCGCCGCAGGGCTCCTCCCACCCACATGCGGCGTGCTGGCGCCTGAGCCCAGGGTCTGGCCCCGAGTGCCCACTCCGTGCACTGGGCTTCTCTCCGTTCCGTCTCGGGGCACAGGTAAGGGGCGGGTCATTCCCGGGCATCAAAGAGCCAAAATGCCCAAAGTGAGGGTGTCCAGGGAGAGAAGAAGACCCCACAGTGGGGCGTGGGGGCTCCGTCCACTGAGCTGGGCTGAGAGCTTTGGCCCCCTCTGTACACCTCTGTGCTCTGTCGGAAACCCCTCTTTATAGAGGAGGAAACGGGCCCAGAGGAGGAGTTGCCAGCCGGGTGAGGCCAGACTTGAACCCAGGTCTCAGAGGGTCCTGGGCTGCGCCCAACCTGATGCTTCACGCAGCAGAGTGAGGCCCCGGGGGATGCCAGTGCTGGGCAGAGCGGCTGGGCAGCAGGGACCTAGAATAGCTGGGGGACAGTGGGAGCCCCCCCTACAGAGCCTCATCCTTGTAGCAGCTACAGACACCCAGTTTTCAAGGCCAGCTCAAGTGTCACCTCCTCCTTGAAGCCCTCTGCAGTCACTCTGCAGTCACCCTACCCCCAGGAATCCAAACAAGGGCATCTGAGGACAAGCACCAGCCCCAAACATGGGGACAGCGAACGCCACAGCTGCTCCAGTTCCTACTGGTCCAGCTGGGAACTCCTGGGGGGGCGGGGGCGGAAGCAGCGGAGAGAAGCCTTCCAGCAGGCGACCCGACTCGGGTCACCATCTGAGACAGAGGCAGGGCTGCCGCCTGCCGCCCTTGGCTCTCCACTCCTTGGCCAACGGCCATCCATCCTCCATCCTCCCTCACCGACCACAGCGTCCCAGGGGCAAAAGGGAAAATGCACAGTGGGAGGGGCTGGGGCAGGAGGGAGGGCCCCTCCGTGTGCTGGCAGCCACCCTGTCTTGCTCAGGGCACCGCTGGGCAGCCAGGACAGGGGCGGCTGCTGCCCCCGTGCCAGGGCACTTGGAGCCCGTGAGACTGGAGGAGAAAGCCTTGCTCTTCCTATTTCCTGCGGGAGGAGCAGCGCTGGATACAAATGGAGACACAGTTACAGACCAGACTGGGATGGTGTCTGGGAGGGACCCAGGGGACCAGCACACCTTCCAGGCCTCCTAAGGCCCACTGCTGGCTCTGCGTAGCTCACAGGCTGAGAGGTTTTCACATATTTAAATGTGAAATGAGAACGAGGGTCCGACTATGAAACTCCAACGGATCAGTCGTACAGAGATCCATTCAGAGTTCTAGATAGAACAATGGATATGATGACGCAAAGCGAGAAATGCTGATTGAAACGGTTTTAGATTCCACACTGTATCTAGCTTCTAAGAAACTACCTCTTATTGAATTTTGTAAAAAACAAACTTATTCACAGATATAATCCCCATATATACTATCAAAACATTCCAGGTGTATAGTTCAGTGGCTTTCAGTACATCCACAGACATGTGAAACCACATCCACAGTCAGTTTTATCACATTTTAATCACCACAAATAGAAATCTTGTACTCTTCAGCTATCATTTTTCTCTTCTCCCATACAGTCCAGCAACCACTTATTAGTGTCTATAAATTTGCCTACTGTGACATTTCACACAAATGGAACCATGCAATATGTGACCTTCTGTATCTGGCGTTTTAAACTTATTACACTGTTTCTAAAATTCATTTATGTTGTATCATGTGTCAGTACTTCATTTCCTTTTATGGTCAAATAATATCCCATTGTGTGGACATACCACATTTTGTTTATCCATTCCCACATTTAATGGGTATCTGGGTTGTTCCTCACTTTCAGTAATGAATAATGCTGCTACAAACATTCATGTATAAGTTTTGTGTGGACAAGTCTTTTCATTTCTCTTGTGTATATCCCTAGAAGTGGAATTGCTAGATCATGTGTTAGCTCTTAGTATAATTATTTTAGGAACTGCCAGACTGCTTTCCAAAAGTGGCTGCCTCATTTCAGATTCCCACAGTTTCTGAGGGTTCCAATATCTTTACAGGCTCACTGACACTTGGTAAGAGTCTTTTGGGATTATAGCTATCCAAATGGATATGAACTAGTATCTTGTAATTTTGAATTAATTTCCCTGATGACTAATGACGTCAATATTTTTTTCAGGTGTTTTCTGGCCATTTCTATATCTTATTTGGAGACATGTCCTTTTGGGTATTTTGTTCATTTTTAATTTTTGTTAGTTTTTATGATTTAGTTGTAAGAGTTATATAGTGTAGACACAAGTCCCTTATCAGATAGATGATCTGCAAAATTTTTCTCCCATTTTGGGGGTTGTCTTTTCACTTTATTGCTAGTGTCCTTTGAAGTAAAAAAAAAAAAAGAGGTTTTAATTTTGGTGAAATTTGATTTTTTGTTTTTCTTGTGTTGCTAAGCCTTTGCTATCATATATAAAAATCTATACAAACCCAAAGATACGCAGCATTATCCCTATTTTTTTCTCTAAGAATATTATGCTGTTTATTTTACATTAGGTTTTTGATTCATTTTTAATTAATTTTTATATGATATGAGGTAGGGTCCAATTTCATTCCTTTGCATGTGGCTGTTCACTTGTCTCGGCACTATTTGTTGAAAAGGCCCTTCTTTCTTTTATCGACTGATCTTGGCATTCTTGTTAAATATCAGTTGATCATAAACACATGGGTTTATTTCTGAACTCTCAATTCTATTCCATTGATCTATATATCTACCTTATAGTAGTACCACAGTCTTTACGTCTGTTGCTTTGCAGTAAGTTTTGAACTCAGAGAGTGTGAGTCTTCCAACTCCGTTTTGCTTTTTCAAGATTGTTTTGGCTATTTTGGATCCTTTATAATTTCATATGAATATTAGAATCAGTTTGTTGATTTTTTTTACAAAGAAACCGTCTGTGATTCTTACAGGAATTGAGTTGAATTTGGAGAGTATTGTCATCTTAAAATTCTAAGTTTTCCAAATCTGTCCTCTTTCCAAGCATTATTTTTATTGAATTTTAAAATAGAATTTTCCTTTTCCTCCAAATGTTATAGGAAAAGAACTAAATTGGAAGTATTAACAACATTGAATCAGTGATCTGGACAATTCAAAAATAACGTAAAGGGAAAGAGCAACAAGGCAAGCGAATGAATAGAGTTTTAGAAAGGAAAACAGGCTTCTATGCCTCTGTTCTCACCCATAAGAGATTTCTCCCTCTATACATTTTAAAAATCTGCATGTTAATGAGGAACAGAGGTTACTCCAACATTTCATTTATCAAAATTAGAAATATAAGAATGGAGTTCCCCAGAGTTTAGGCCCTAACTCTTCATTGATTGGGATAAAATATGAATTACAAGATCCCTTTTCAAAAGAGTATAGTAGAGGAAATTTTGCTAAAAAAAAAACTTTCAGGAAAAAGATTCCAGAGGAATAAAGAAGAGATAAGAAAGCAACTTGAAAGAGATGAAAAGAAACAAAAGGGTACTATGTTTTATCCTTTCATAATCTGTAGATTTTAGACCATAAGCTAGAGAGAGAAATAATTCTTAAAAGCTAGCTTGACATTAAAGTAAGGCAAAATAAAGAATAGAAACTAACCTACATAAAATTATTTCAGGTATAGTAGGAGCTCTCCTGAAAACAGTTCACTTATAATGTCTGCAATATTTTTTAATAGGAAAAACAAGCACTATTCATTTCATAATTACTTAGAGGCAAATATAATGCTCATACCCCTTGGGAAGCATGAATATTGAATAAAATTCATACAAGTTTTAATAAAGTAATATCTTTTGATAATTGCAGAGAGATGAAAGATAAGCTCTGCAGTGGAAGGGGGTTCCTGGGCTGAAAGATGAACAGAGGGATCACAGCAGAGTATGAGGTCAGAGGAGTAAACTGGTGAAACACAAACCTCTAGGGCATATCCTACAGAAAACCCTCAGGTTCCTCAACATACCAAGCGCCATCAAGAAAGAAGTGAACAGCTTCTTTCTGTTTTAATCTCTTATACTTGATTGCAATGTTTGAAAATAACAGAAGAAATGTAAATGGGGATAGTGTATGAAGGGTCTCCCTATATACCTTCTCATCTCTTCTCTTACTCACAGAACACACACCGTGTGGCCTCTTGTCATGGAACACATGCAACTACCTTAAGAAAAGGCTGTAAAGTAAACAGGACCTAGGGAAGGAACAAGGGTTTTAAGTTCCTTATTGCCAATAATTTTATATCCGGATCCTTACTAAAGTCCAGCAACAGATGATACATTTTATCACTGGCTTTCAGGAGGAATACTGCTGAGAAAGGAGCTTAACATATGCTCTTTGCCTCGTAATATGTGAGGGACTCGCTTGCTGAAATACAGGAAGTATGCTTTAAAGCAATGTTTCCCAGCCTTTATTGTTTTTACCTTTATATAAGTTTTTCCCTTACTACGTCCCATTAGACTTAAACATCACGCATATGCTATGTATTTGTTGATGTACTGTATGCTTATCTGTGATTTAAATACAAAAAGAGAGATTTTCTCTCCCCCAAGAACCAATCAGTTTTTGCCCCACTGAGGGAGATATTTCTTCCACTGAAAATGCTTGTTTCAGAGATTTATCATTGGCTGTTATTGCACAATGCGGCTTACATTCCCTTTATCCTAATTTGTGCAACTAGAATAGACTGTTAAAATTTGTTTTTATCCTTAAGAAAAAGGCTTAGCACCATATTTTTGAAACTACTGTGGAGAAATCGTTCAGATTAAGCGATTAAACACAAGGAGTCAACTGGAGTTTTTCTGGCATGAAGTCAACCGCCAGTATGCTTTCACATCCTTCCCACTACTGCAATCTGAAAGAAAATGTGTGATGCCTTAGAAATAACTTACATAGAATTACTAAGTCATTTGTGTTGCAAATATTTCATACTCTTCATATATCTTGTTTAGAATAAAGAGTTGAAATTTCATAGAATCATAGTAAACCAAAAAGGCTACCTCAAGGATAGAATCACATCACATTTGTATTTTAATCAAATTTACTTAATTGTTCTTCATTGTTATATTTACTTTCCTACATATTTTGAAAATAATTTTAAGACTATATTTTATACAACTTCTCATGTTGTATTTGAATGCACACACACAAAACACAGACACACAGAAATGTTTCCTTCTCTCTCAGTAAATCATTTTATTCTTCTTACAACCAATCAGAACAGCAAGAAGAAAAGAATCCAAAAGAATGAGGATAGTGTAAGAAGCCTCAGCATACTAACATTCACATCATGGGGGTGCCAAAAGGAGAAGAGAGAGAGAAAGAAATTGGAAACGCATTTGAAAAAGTAATGCAGAAATTTTCCCTAACTTGGTGAAGGAAATAAACATAGAAGTCCAGGAAGTGCAGAGTCCCAAATAAGATGAACCCAAAGGGGTCCATGCCAAGACATATCATAATCAAAATGCAAGGTTTAAATACAAAGAGAGAATCTCCCAAGCAGTAAGAGAAGAGAGTTACTTACAAAGGTGCTCCCATAAGGCAGTCAGCTGATTTCCCAGAAGGAACTTTACAGGCTAGAAGAGACTGGCAAGAAGTATTCAAAGTGATGAAAAGCAAGGACATACAACCAAGATTACTCTATCCAGGAAAGCCATAATTTAGAATCAAAGAACAGATAAGTAGCTTCCCAGACAAGAGAAAGCTAAAGTAATTTATCACCCTCACACCAGTATTACATGAAATGTTAAAGGTTCTTCATGAGAAGAAGGAGAAAGAGAAGGAGAAGGGGAAGAGGAAGAAGAAGGAAAAATATGAACAATAAAATGGCAATAAAGACATATTCATTAACAATTGAATCTGAAAAACAAAATAAACAAATAGAACAGGAACAGAATTATAGATACAAAATATATGCAAGACCCGTAGACACGGACAAAAAGTGTGGGGATTGCCTGAGGGAATGGAGGAGGGCGCTGAGTAGAAGGGGAAAAAAGGGAAAACATTGAGACAACCGTAATAGCATAAACAATAAAATGTAATTTAAAAAAAAAGAAAAGAAATAATAGCCCTTGCTTTCAGTACAATATATAAACTATGCCCTTTACCGTGTATAATAACAAGTTGTTACCCACAGCTTTTCTTTGAAAGGGAAGAAGTAGGAAGCCAGCAATTTCTGTTCAACACTGCTCGCCCTATTCATTTAGAATGTGTCTCTCACTGGCTTCAGGGTCAAAGTACACAGCTTTATGCCTTCATGGTGTATTTCTTCATGTTTTTTGAAAATACTAGAAATAAACTGGATAGGAACCATCAATACGAATAAAACTGTACAAAATCCATATCTAAAACTTGAAAGAGAAAAAACCTTGAATACACACCAATGAAATTATCAATTTTTTAAATTGCCATCTACGATAGAATCAAAGCAGGCACTCAGGTATAACATAAGAGCTTGGGATTTTGTCAAGCATGGCTGGAACTCCAGCCCTTCTACTCACTAGCTATGTGACCTTGGAGAAGTTTACTTAACTTTTCTAGCCTTGATGCAAATTATATACCACTGAGTTACTAATAACACTGGCCTCAAATGGTGGCTTTGAGGACTGCAGAGCATAAGTGGCCAGAAAAGTGTCCAGCATATTTCAAGCATCCATAAAGGATTAATCTTGTTAATCTATTTCTCCTGGTCGTCTTTGTTTTTCCCCAACAGCACCTAACACAGAGCTTGTACGTTAGTACAACAGTAAATAGGAAATACATGTGTTAATGAATTAATGAATGTAATTATGATAAAACTATATGCAACTCCTTAGAATATGTATAGCTAAATGAAATATTTTCTTCTTTCTTTAATGTTCATTATTGACTACTCTATATGGTGCTGAAAATCTCAAAGTTTGATGGTGATTATCAAAAATGAAAATGATCTAGAGCTCAGATGGCAATTCATGTTTTCAACTAAAATTAAAGTATTGGAATGAGAGTGGAGAAAATTCACAAATAATATAGGTTTCTGTTATGACATTCTACAATTTTAATTTTTGTAAGTGTCATAATCCAGGAAACTGATAAATCAATTGGTTAGTTTTATGTCTTCCTGAAAATAAACAACAGGATCTAAAATGATAATTCAAACAATAATGGACAGATGCATTACTAGGGACCTTTGTGTGGACCCTAAAAGGACCTAAAAGGTAGATCTTAAATTACGTGTCTCTGGTATGGGGGCCTGAGATTCCGCGGATATGGATTCAGTGATGACGATGCTGTCTGCAAACTACAGTTTGAAAAATAAAAACTTACAATCTTGGGATATTCCACATTACTAAGTTGAGAGATAAATAAAATCGTTTTGAGCCACTGAAAAGATATGTTATAATAAGTAATGCAATGTTATCGTCCATTTGCTCTTCAGGGTAAATTTTTAGCTCTTTCTATCTCTATCATTAACTGTAAAAAAGGGATGCTAAACAAATGGAGATTATAACAGATAAGTAGAGACAAGTGACAACTAACTGTGACTTGCAGATTTAGTTTAGCTTTCAACAACAAGTCTGGTAAAAACCAAAAAGGTGTATTTGAAAAAGATTACTCAAATGTCAGTTTTTGACAAAAACTACAAAAAAGCGGGAAAAATAGGAAAGGGTTGAATATTTAAAAGCATAATATTATAGGCAAATGAAAAAGTGGGAAATTACTTGCAATGTATATAATGAACAATAGGTTAGTTTTCTTAATATATAAAGAGGTCTTAGACACAACAAGTTTTTAGATATAAAGAAGTCCGATTTAAAAAATGGGAAAAGGATTTAAACTTGCCATCAAGAGAAGAATAAATGTATATACATTTTCAAAATATAACCATGCTAGTAATCAAGGGATTACAAATGTAAAATATACCATTTATCAACTGTTAAACTGCGAGACTAAAAATGGTTATTTCCAATGTTATCAAAGATACAGTGAAATAGATACTCTTAACAAAATGTGCTTTGATAATGTTTTAAAACCATTCAGTAATCTGTATCAAGGTCTTTAAAATACTTGTACACTAGGTGTCCACTCAGGAGCATAAAATATTTTCCATTCAAAAGTAGAAAGTTTCTCTTCTTATTTCTTCCTAGACACAAAGAGACTAATTCCTAGCCTTGATATTTTATATAATCTTCTACACTCATCCCTTCTTTGATTTTACTGAAAGCAAAATAGCATTCCCAAAGACTATTGCCTTGAAGAGTCAAGGGATCAGATGATTTGTATGCCTTACTTCATATCCTCTCAGTTCAACATTTTGCTCTGGCCATTGCTCCAGCCACCAGTTGCTTGCGGATGTAACCTGACAACACTGCTTCCTAGCTCTCTGAATGTCTTCTTTTCTGACCTGGAGCTTTTCTGCCACCACCATGTGAAAGGCATCCACTCAGTCTTTCTGAGGCCTGTGCAAGTTTGGATACATGAGAAAATTAACTTCCCATAGGATAACCCTAGGTGAAGGGGTAACAAAAGTACAAATTTTCCACCAAAGCTTCTGAACTACCCACTTCCAGTGTGGAATTCCCAATCTGCCAGCAACAGAAACCCATGCCAATCCCTGCACATAGTCATGCCCTTAGTGGAGTCCAGCCACACTCTCTATGGCAGATTGCTTACATCGGTCATCTTTACCCTGGATGAGGCAGCAATTTTCTCTTGACAGAATTGAAATTAGTTCTATAATCATGTTGCATCTGGGGGGTGGGGGGTGGAATGGGTACTAAAAAGAAATTATTACTTTTTACTACAAATCCTTCATATTTTCTGGATTTTTATACCATATACATGTATAAATTATTTTTAAATGGTCACATAAAACTCAATTATTTTCATCATTACTCTGACTTCAGCTATCTATTTACTTCATTTTAAAATACTTCTTAGAATTTTATCATAAATAAACAATCTATTCAATCATTTCTCTATTGTTGCACATTTTTTCCTAATCATTGATATTATAGATTTCATATACTTGTACATATTTCTCTTCCATACACATGTTCTAGCCAAGCTGGTCTTCTCACTAACACACTCTGCATATTCTTATCTATAATCTTTTCTTTTCCATTAACCTGACTTGCCTTTCCCTATCTCTTCTCAACAGCATTTAGTCTAATCCATCTTATAGCCTATTTCCCTTTCAAACCCTGACCCTAAATTTTCTCATTCTTTTATTTCCTATATATTTATTACTTCTCTGTACCTATTTCGCTTCATTGATGAAATAGAAACACCGTCATCAAGCCCAGAGACTATTTGTGAACATTAAGTCAAGTTAATATGAGGAAACATGTGTAAGTGATTAAACATTACACAAATATAAATTATACATACCATCCACATTATTATGTAATATATGGTTACATTTAATTATGATTATCTCTTTGTTATTTGTTGCATTAGTCTCACCGTTATATTTATCATATTGTGCATCTTCTGCCTTTTTACTAGATTATCAATGTTCTTAAGAAGAATGTACTGTCATCGATGTCTCTTCCACTAGTACATACAGCTGGCACTTAGCACATGAGAGATCATCAAAAGATGTTGTTGATAGGGCAATAAATGCCATTACATGATTGATTCTAATATTTGGATTTGGAGTTATAAACCTTACTATAAAGAATTTTAAAATTGAGAGATCAGAGTATAAATGAGAGTCCATAACTTGTAGATGAGCTGCATTAAGAGAAATGCACAACCAAAGGGGACATCCCCCTTGCCTGAGTATGCCCCAGTCCACCAAACTCGTATAAATACACATCTTGAAGGAGGCTGTTGAATCAAATACAAAATGCAGTTCAGAGCACAACTTCTCTTTAAATAACCTATAAAGCTCTTAGACACAGTTAATCACATTCTCTGCGACTTATTTCTGTGGCATCTACTTCATTCACAAACTTTGCTTCACCTATTCTTTTGCATATAATTGTTCATTTACATAGTCTTTTCCATGGTTATATGCTGACTCTTTGAGGGCATGATTTTTCATCCTCATATTCCCAGTTCCTGATACAATATCTGTATATTTTATATAATATCATACTAATAGTTGTGGTAAAGTTAGTAATAACAGTACATAAAGATAATATACTACTAAGTATAGAGTTGAAAAAAAAGAATTGCATAGTATCTGCTAAATATACATCAACCAATATCTGTCTGAGGTACCCTTAGTTACTACCTAATTACTACCTACCGGCTAGTATTCAACCATGATGTATTCATGTATTCAATTGATAGACTGTATTCCTGATGATGCTTTTATTTTTCTGTCTAATGGTGTATTAACATAGCTAATGTTGGCTGTTGAGATTAGAATCAATTAGCACATTAGAACATTGTTTATTGAGCATGGCAAATGTTTGCCTTAACTTCTTTGCTTACTTATCTTAAAAAAATTTTTTTTAAATGATATTCTAAGGAAGCCTAATAAGAAAAGAAAATTAAATAATTTTGGTCAGAGCAGGAGCATCCTCTGCCCCAATCTCTTGATGTTCAGCTAACTAGTGGGCTTTTATATATACAAACCTTCTTAGATAAAATCGTGGTATGTTCGTATGTAGAATTTATTAAAATGCACTTTTTAATAAAATATATACTTATATGTATAATTTATATCTTTACATATAAATATATATCTGAATTAAGATATTGATGTTAGTAAAAAATACTAGCTAAGAAAATACCATAATTAGGAGGTATAGACTATACTAATAAGCACATTAATTTTGGCTAACATAAGAAGTTTGGCTCTAAGTTCTAAGTTCATAATCAATTAAACACTGTATTGTGTGCATTAAGGCAGGATATTGGCAAACTAGTCCTTAAAAGTAGTTTGATGTGGTGCTTTTCCTCTGCTAACTTTCCTTTTAGGCTCTGCTCTAAAATACTTCAGTGAATTGCATTCCTGGGCTCACCCACTCTCTGGCTTATGATTGTATCTGGCCCCCCCAAAAAAGGCACTGGCAAGAGATGGAAGAAAGGAAGGAGACAGAATCCAGAGAATATATTCACTTGTCCTGGGATACTGTTTGGTTATGCCTGCACTTTTTTTTTTTTTTTATGGTCCAGTATCTGTCAGAAACTTTATTTCTTTGGCTATTTCCCCAATCAAGTTCTAACACCACCATGCCACTCCTAGTTTCGAGATAATAATACACTGAACGTACACACCAAAATTTCTGGCTCGTATTCAAAATATATTGTAGTTTATCAGTTTAAAACAAATATTGTATCAAGTTTAGAAAAATAAATATTAATACATAGTTATATTGAAAGAAAGAGATGGGATTAAATTGTTCTTATATCAGAAAAGCAATGAACAAAGGCTGTCACTACTGCTAGAGCTAAACTGATGACGTCACCAAAAAGGTGTTACACTGAAGGCCATGGTGTCAGCAGTTGTCATAACTGAGGACATAGGATCAACATATGACTAAGAATCATCATCATCTGAGAAACACCAGAAGAGGAAGCAACACATTCATGAGTCAAAGAATTTATACCCATAACATAGAGATAATATGGAAACAAAAAGGAGTTGAAATAAGTATAGTTACTACCTACAAAGAAATAAATAAAAGTAATACACCCATGACACAAAAAAGTAAATAGTTATAAAACAAAATTTTATAGTTGTGGAAAAAGAAATTAGTGATCATAGGAAAACCAATTCATTGAAATCAATTAAAAAAACCTAATCATAGTCTGGTTGAATAACAAAATGAACCTAGCTAAAAAACAAAATAGTTCTCACATATAAAATGTATGCATTCCTCTTGGGGACAATTGCTTAATATTTGCAAATTCAATTCTTGCAGACACTTTATAGGATATAACTATGAAGAACAATGAGTCGGCTCTCTAAAGTACCAAAGAGAAGTGAAGGAGCACAAAGTAAAAATCCAAAAGTTTAAGTTTTTATTTAAATGGAATTTCATAATAAAGTAATAGAAAAAAATTAAGCCAATATTTGAAGTAATAATAGCATGATTTTGCATACTGTAAAAGTTAATGCAAACAAAATTAAAACAAATACACAATAAAAGAACAAATAAAACTTCACAGTTGAACATGTTGTGGGTAGCTTCCACGTGTTAAGGATAAAGAGACAGTTCGAAAGCTATCAGAGAATAAAACAACACAATAAAGTGAAAAAAATCAGTTTTCATCACTATTTTATCAGGTTCAGTAGATGCATCACATCCATAAATTTTGTCCATTTTCAAAATACTAAGGGGGAGTTCTGCATTAAAATTGCATGCTAACTTGCTTCAAACCAACCTTGCCACCAAGGAAGACTAAGACATGGACAAAATTTAAAGTGGGAAAAAAATACATGTGTTTGAAAATGTGCAGTAAGGCATTAATCATCAGGCTTAGAGTGTGCAAAGCTTTCACATTCAAATGAAAGGGCTGTTCCTTAAAAATCCATCTTTTCAAAACATCTTGCATACATGAGGTCTTGGGGCATGCCACATCAGTGTGGTTTATGGTGGAGAACCAGGGCCAAATTGTATTAGTTTGACCTCTGGAGTTGCTGGAAACTAAGTAAGTATAAATTCAGCCCCATGGGCAATCAGCTATGCCTACTTGACTGACCCCCAATAAAAGCCTCAAAACCAAGCACAGGTGAGATCACTCTTTGGCAATACTTCATACATTTTGCCATAGGTTGGTGAGAAAGTAAGTCCAATCAATGACTCCAGGGGAAAGAACAACTGGAAGCTAGTGCCTATTTCTCCTTGACTCTGCCCTTTGCGCCTTTTGCCTTTGCTTCAGCTACTCTGTATCCTTTCAGTGTAATAAACCATAACCATGAGTATAGCAGGTTTTTTCAGTTCTCTGAGTCCTTCTAGCAAATCATCAAACCTGAAGGTGGTCTTGGGAACCCTCAACACAGAAGATATCAGAGAGCTTGAAGGTAGTAAAGACAAACCATAGAAAATTCTGAAGGAGATCATGCATAAGTGGGAATTCGATGTATTCTGGAAGTTATATAACAAATCAGTGATTGGAACGATTAACTATTTAATATGTCTGTCTCTCCACATGGCCAAATATATATAATATAAATAGAATATATGTGTAAGCATTTTTGCTATTCATTACCTCAAACACAAATTTCAGTTGGAGAAGAGACCTAAGTAAAACAGAAATATCATTTTTTAATAAAGAAAACTGTCTCTAGAATATTAAGGTAAGGAGGTCTTTTTAATAGACTCATTTTGAAAGGTAAATTTGGTAAAAGAAAACATTACCAAATGGTGTGACTATTTCAAAAAGACTAATACTCATTTGAAAAAAGAGAGCATAAACGAAGTTAACAAGAAGGAGAGAAATTGGGAGAAAAACATATATAAATACAAATAAAATATTATATATCGATAACACAAAACAAGGGAGTATACAACATAAAGAACATTAACAAGGCAACAAGAAAAGTACAGACAACTATACAAAAACTGGAGAAAAACAGAGATAATTCTTCAAAAAATGAAACTCAGTCGACTTGAAAATTTATTTTTAAATTATCCAATTGCACTAAATAAGCAAGTGAAATTTGGAAGAACAGTAAGATACCATTCTTTTCTTTTGTCAAATTAGGAAAACAATTGAAATTAATTTCAATGTTGGTTACGTTTCTGGAAACAAACTCTCATAGAGTGATATTATCTACATCGGGGCAGCCAGTTTTCAGGGCAATCTGAGAATGTCTATTAAAGTATGAATGGTGCAGACTCTGTAACTTAGTATTTCCGTTTCTAAACACTTCTAGGTTGTTCTCCCTTCATATAACTTGCTCATTCCTCATTCTCCATTGTTGTTTTCTCACTTTTCTGGCCCTGTCAGTTCAGAGTATCCCCAAGCTCAGACTTTGAGCTTCTCCAACTACATTCATTTTCTTAGTTATGTAAAATGTGTGGCTTTAAATGGCATCTGTAGGCAGATGACTTCAAGATAAACCAGCTCACTCTCCTAAACTACAACCTCACACATCCAGTGGCCTGCTCATCAACTACTGTTTTATTAGACAAAAGCCTTCTGTGCCTCTTCAAATTCCTTTGACCACCTTTTTCTTTAGAGATGCTTTCTAACTTAGGGGCCACACTGCTGCTGTCTTTGCCAGCGCCCTTGCCAAGTTTTCTGAGCTCACTGGAAGGCTTCTCCACCCTCGTGTGCCACAAACCAAGCCCCATCTACTTCTGAACTGCAATGAAAAGAATGAGGTGTGGAATCTCTTTTGCTCATTGACCAACAAGGAACTACCTAATAGCATCCAGAAAAGCATTGCGATTGTATTCCCTTGACTAATGGAAAACGAGAGATGGGAGGAAACCGGCCAGGTAAATTTTGTCTTTCTTCTGAACGATTCTGAAGTGCAGTTTTTCTTTGAAAACCTTTCTTAGAAGTCTAAACTTCTGAATAAACACATGTGTTTACTACCTGCTGCATCTCTTCCTGGCTCTGAATGATGCAGCCCTTTTAGTAAGCTATTACTTAGTTTGATTTTCATCTGGCTTTACCTCACTTGCTTTCTCCTTCTTATCCTCACGGCCTTGGTCTTGCACTTCCCAAGTCAGCAATTTAATCCTCATCTCGGATTCTGGTTTCCAAATGAGCAGATGCTCCAAACCTGCTCCTCTTTCAGCCTTCTTTATTCCAGTAAATGACAACTTTCAGTTATTTAGCCCCAAGTTCTTAAAGTCATCATTAACTCGTCCCTTTTTTTATGCCTCAACTAATCAATTAGCAAATCCTTTTGGTACTACTTTAAGAATATATCCAGACTCGCACATACTTCACACCTGCACTTCTATTTTCCTGGTCCAGGATACCATTAACTATTGCCTGAATTACTTCAAAACCCTCCTAAGTAAATGAGTGGATAAAAAAAAAAACCCCAAAAACTGTGGTACATTTATACAATGAAATACTGTGTAGCAGAAAGAAAGAGGGAACTCCTACCTTTTGCGACAACATGGATGGAACTGGAGAGTATTATACTTAGTGAAATAAGCCAAACAGTGAAAGACAAATACCATATGATATCACCTATTACAGTAAACTAATGAACAATGCAAGCAAATGAGCAAGATAGAACCAGAGGCATTTAAACAAGGAACAGACTGACAGCGACCAGGAGGGAGCGGGGAGGGAGAAAAGGGGGAATGTAGGGGAAGGGTCTAGTCAAGGAACTAATATGAATGACCCATGGACATGGACAACAGAATGGGGATTGAATGTGGGAAGCGAGGTAGGCAGGGTAGAGGGGAGCAATGGGGGAAATAATGGGACAACTATAATAGAAAAACAATAAAAATGAGTCAGTATGTAAAAAAAAAAAAAAAAAAAAAAAAAAGAACCCTCCTAAGCTCTTCTGCTTTTGCCTTCCTACGATCTATTCCATAAGTGGTAGCTAGTATAATACTCTAAGTACTTGCTGCTTAAAACATTCAGTACCTTTCCATTTCATTCAGAGTAAATGGCAAAATCTTTATAATGGCCTATGTGGTCACATACACACTGTGTCCTTCACCCTTCCCTCCACCTCTTCTTCTACTACTTTCTCCTTCCATTTCTCCATTTCAATCACCTTGCCCTTCTTGATGTTCTTGAAACACATGGGAAATTCTATTGCTTTAAGGTCTTTGTATTCCCTTCCTATAACCATTTACTCCAAAATAGCTTCTTGGCTAATTCCTTATTGCCGACAATATTTTTTTCAAATATAATATTCTCAAAGAGTCCTACCTTGACCACTCTATTTAATACAGAAACTCAAACTCTCACTTTAGTGCTTTTATCCTGTTTACATTATACTGATTTTCTTTGTTTCATAACTTATATTCTCTTCTATTTTTAATTGTTTATTATTTATTGTCAAACTTGTTATAATGCAAACAACAGTAAAGTAGAGATTTCTGTCTGTTTCATTCACTGACATATTCTAAGCATTCAGAACAATGTCTTGCAACCCTGACAGGTGTGGCTCAGTGAGTCGGACATAATCCTGCCAAGCAAAAGGTCTCAGGATTGATTCCCAGTCAAGACACATACATGCCTGGGTTGCAGGTTTGGCCTCAACTGGGGATTCATTTTTCAGGGTATATGAGGCAATGAATCAATGTTTCTCTTCCTCTCTCTCTCCCAGCCCCTCTCTCTAAAAATAAATAAATAAAGTTAAAAAAAAAGAAGAGCAATGCCTTGCACTTGGGAAATACTCAATAAAGCATATTTTGATGAGTAATTGCTTACTAAAATATTTTAATAATAGTAAAATTTGAAGGCCATTAGCATTCATAAATAGATTAGATTAATAAAATGCAGTATATTCACATGGAATATTAAAAAGCCAGTAATATGAATGAACCATACTTATACATCTCAATATCAAGAGATCTTCTAAAACAAAACATTGAGTGAAAAAAATCAAGCTGAAAAATAAGGTGCAGTGTTAGATTTCCTTTATATAAGACATACATGCTAGGCAAACCACTATGATGAATGTTTTATGAGTGTGAATGTGCCCATAATCTGCTACATATAAAACTCCTGAAGTTAATGATCAAATGGGACTTCAGCTTTACCTGTAAAGTTTTTGGCTTTGTTTTTAAAGAATACACTTATGTGTTACTGACCACAGGATGTAGTTGCAAATTAAAACATATCTTGAAGACAAAAAGACACCTCTGGCTTGTGTATGAGAAATAAATTTAAGTGAGAGTGAGATGGGACAAAAGTTAATGTGACTTCATGACTTTCTCTTTTCTGCAGCCTGGAAAATGACCTGAGGGTATTAAATTCAAAGGGGGAGGAGACAGATACCACTGCCCTCAAAGTGAAAGGCACCTGAGTCAGAGCAGATATGTGGTCAGTCACACATTAGTGGATCCTTCTCCAACTTTTCCTGCCCATACTGATCACTTCCCCTTCGAGATTCCTGAACATACTGTAGATCTCTTTTTTTTTTTTTCCAAACGAGTGGCTTTATTTATTACAACAGAGAACACCAACAGGTTTAGTGCAATGCAAAGTCACCGTCAATAAATACTGTTGCTCAGACAGTTTCAAGTTTGTACAGAAACCGGGGGCCAGACTAGACCTTGGTGCGGGGGGCGCTGGGCCCTGTGGGCAGTCACGAATCTGAGGGCTTCATCGATCATTTTGTTGGGGTTATCACTGCTTTTTACACAAACGCCATGTAAACAGGTTGCAGTTTTAGCTCGGGGACGTGTACCAGTTGTGTGTGGCCCCTGGCCGGCCCGGTGTTACCGCGCGGCGCCCATTTCCGAGGTTCGCGGTCACTGCCAGATGGGCCGCTGGGAACCCACGAGGAGACCACCTTCTCAGCAGCTGGTGGAGGACGCGCGGGGACAGGTGACCAGGTGCTGCCACTGAGGACGCAGGGGGAGGGGGCAGGCCAGCAAGGCTGTGGACGTGGCGTGGCCTTAGCAACGGGCGCTGCAGAGCCCAGCACTTCAGCCAGCGTCACTTGCTGCCTGGGTTGTGTCTTAGGAGCTTCTGGGACCCGACTTCTCCCCGCCCCCGCCCATCACTGCTCCTTGGCAGGCCGCGGTGTCACAGATGCCGGGGGTCCCCTGCGCGCCAACAGCTCCGGGAAGGCCCGCGTCTCCGGGCGGCCCGGGCTCGCCGTGGGCCCCGTCTTGGCCATCTTTGCCAACGCCAGGCACGCCTTGCGGTCCTTGCAGGCCCTGGTCTCCGTCAGGCCCGTCCAGACCCACACCGACCGCGCCCTTGTCTCCTCTGTCCCCCGGGTTTCCTCTGGGTCCGGGCTCTCCCAGCTCACCGGTGGGGCCGCGGAAGCCAGGGGGCCCCCGAGCGCCAGGGTGACCGATGGAACCAGGGGGCCCGGGGCGCCCGTGGGGGGCCAGCAGGGCCAGGCCGCCCGATGGCTCCCGGCGCTAACGGCTTCCGCAGGTGAGCAGCCAACTGCGCGATTTGTTCACTGATCATGCCCCCACACAGCTCCCTGATGTGCTGCTCACTGGCTTCTTTTCCCGGGACCCTGGGTTTTCCGGTGATGCCAGGAACGCCCTGCACGCCCTGTAAGCCCACAGGCCCCGGGGGGGGGGGGGGGGCGGGGGCCTGGCACACCCTCCACGCCGCTGGTGCCGTTGGGACCCTGGATGCCTCTCGGGCCCAGTTCCCCTCGACTGCCAGGCTCTCCTTTGGGTCCAACGGGGCCGCGGGGTCCCGGCTCGCCTTTGTCCCCGGGAAGACCATCGGAACCGGCGATGCCCTGGTCTCCCTTGGGACCCGTGGCTCCTTCCGGGCCCCGGTCGCCCCCGCCGCCTCGGAGGCCCTGGGGGCCTGGCAGGCCAGTGTCCCCGATGCTGCCTTTCGGGCCCTGGAAGCCTCGGATACCAGGCGCCCCAGGAGGGCCTTGCGGACCGAGCGCCCCCGCTGAGCCTCTGTGGCCCGCCTCGCCGCGCTCGCCCGGCACGCCCATGTCCCCTGGGACCCCGGGCTCTCCCAAGGGGCCGGCCTCACCCAGCTCTCCAGCTTTGCCCAGCTCTCCTTTCTCACCCTTGGACCCTGCTCGTCCAGGCAGGCCCGGCAGCCCGTTGGGACCCTTCTCTCCTGGGGCGCCAGTGCGACCCGCCTCTCCCTTCTCACCATCCAGTCCTAGCAAAGCCGTCCCGGCCGTCCTTGCCCGGCATGCCCGGCTCTCCAAGTGGCCCGGCCACTCCGGGGGCTCCTTTGGGACCCGGTTTGCCCAGGTCGCCCTTGGGGCCCCGGAACCCGTCTGGGCCCCCCCTCGCCTCTGTCACCCGCTTTCCCGGGGGCTCCTGGGATCCCGAGGGGTCCTCGGAAGCCAATGGGAGGGACCCCGATCCCCGGGAGGCCCAAGCGGCCCTGGCAGTCCTCGCAGCCCCCGCGGGCCCTGCAGCCCCACGGTGCCGGGGAGACCGGGGGGCCCAGGCGGGCCGGGGTCACCCTTCTCGCCGTCCTTGCCGACCTCTCCTTGCTCCCCTTTGTAGCCAGTGGGTCCCTTGAAGCCCGGCATTCCTGGGGGGCCGGGGGGCCCTGGCGGACAGATGGCCGGGCACTGAAGGTCAGCCGCGCCTTCGGGAAGGACTCCTGGGTGACCAGGGGGTCCAGGAGGTCCGGGAGGGCCAGGCAGGCCCGGGAGTCCAGAGGGTCCCGGGGGACCCCGGAGGCCGAGTCCGCCTGGGAGCCCACTGACCCCTGCTTCTCCGGGGGGTCCGGGGAGTCCTTTGCCCCCAAGCCCAGGTGGCCCCGGGGGGCCCAGACTTCCCCGTTCTCCGGGAGTGCCCTTGAGTCCAGGCGGTCCTTCTCTCCCGGTCAGGCCGTCCACGCCGGGCAGCCCTGGCAGCCCGGCCTCTCCTGGCTTCCCTGGCTTCCCCGAAGCCCCTTTCAGTCCCGGGGGCCCAGGCAGACCCGGAGGACCAGCTTCTCCATCGATGCCGTCCTTGCCCGGCTTCCCAGGGGGCCCTGGGGGGCCAGGGGGGGCCTCGAGGCCCCATTTTCTGCGCCTCGGTCACCAGCGCCACGGCCAGGAGCTGCCCGAGCAGGAGCGGGAGCAGGGTCCGGGCTCCGGCCATGGCTGCGCGCGCTCTGAGCGGCGCTGGCGGCGGCGGCCGGGCTGGGGCTCGGGGCTCGGTAGATCTCTTTTTGTGTATCCCCATAATATCCAGCATCTTGTTGAATACACGTTAAAAATTCTGTACAGATAAGATTGGGTGTGTTCAGGGTGGGAAAAAAATAAAATAAAACAAGAAAGAAAGAAAAAGAAAAGAAAAGAAAGAAAGAAATACCCTTGGAAAATACTTTGCATTTACACTTTATTATATTTGTGTTTTTATAACATATTTAAATAGGTGTTACACTCTACATATTTAAAAATGTAGCTCCCCCCACATAATTATCAACTAGATGTGTTAAATTAACACTAGTTATTTATACCCTCCTCTTACCTCGGGTCTTTTCAAGAACATGTCTATTATCTGTTTTACGGTAGGGTTGATGGTTAAAGATACAAATTCATAAATTTCTTCAAACAAGAAAGGGACAGAGACACTGAAAAAGAGATCAGAAGGAAGATTGAGGTGACAGGAAGAGGGAAGAGAATCTGAAGGGTTTCAAAGAAAGAGGAAAAGGGTCAGGGGTTAGAGGGAACAAATTTTAAAGATTTGTTGTGTTATCTATTATGTAACTCTTCTCTTAGCTGCCCCACAAAACCAGAAGTAAAACTCGGTTTTTGGTCAGAAAAAAACTCTGTACAGTAAATGCTTGTTAAAAAGAGAGACAGTGAGGATGGAAGATGGAATGTGTGGAAGAAAAAGAAGAGAAGAAAAAGAAATCAGTTTAAGCTAACACATCCCCTACTCTAGTCTCTGTACAGTTGTGAATACCTAGTGCTTTTTTTCCCCTCTAAGTAATAAAATCCCATCATTTATGTTGGCAAAGGAGCTCAAACAAATATTAAAATTTAGATGTATCAAACTAAAGGCAATTAGATTCTTGACAGGCATGGGAATGTTATTTGTACATCTTAAGTATCCTTCAAGCTTCTCTTCCTCCCATTTGGAATTTATTTTATATAGAACTGACAGGTTACTCTTCCTAATTATTGCTATCTTTGGGCCACTGCCACCTTTCTGCACAAGGACTTTATAGCATTAATTCTCTACTTCTACTTCTGAATTTATGGTCTACTCTTTAGTCTAACAATATCTTAACAATAATCTAAACTTACTCCCAAATAATATTTTTTCTACAGCTCCCTTAATAAATATCCACTTTGTTCAGAGAGTTTTAACTTTGTCCCTTGTTCTGTTTATGTCTACAGGCTCAGGATAATGCTGCTTTATCTTCCCATAATGCATTATCCCCTCACCCCACCCCCCACTTAAATCTATACTAGTGTAAGGACTTTTCCTTCTTAGTGACTATTGGCCTTTGCAGTGGTGGGATAAATAAAGACAAGGCAGAGATAGGTTTGGTTTCTAGGATTTCAGTAATGTAGTTGTTCTCATGATGACTGTCACCGTCAAGTGCTGTTGTAATGCATTTGGTGCTAGGGCCTAACTATAGCTCAAATACACCCTTATAAGATACATAAAATTAATTTTTCCTCATTGCCATTACAAGTGACACAAGTGAGCCCTCTGTAATTGCCACCAGCATGTCTCATCTATTACAGAGTCAGCATTAGTCATTCAAAGCATTTATATTCATCGACATATTTTATATGTCAGGTGATCTTCAAGGTACAAAGATTTAATGGTAATCAAGATAAACTTGATTCCTGCCCTTTTAGAGCATAAATTTCAGTGGAAAGAAACAAAAAAACCAATACATAAAGAAGATAATTTCAAGGCTATAAGTGCTATCACATAAACAGAATGATATGGCAGTAAATTGTAAAAAAAAGAAACAACTATAGATTGAGTCATCAGGGCAGATTTTCTGATGTTGTGCGATGTGAATTAAACCCTGATAAAGGTGCAGCATTTCAAGAGCGTGGGAAAGAGTATTCCAGGTAGTGGGATCAACAGAAATAAGAATCCTGAGTTTGGAAGGACATTGGTATCTGGATAATCAGAGGGTTCAGTGAGGTTGCAGTGTAGTGAGGAAGGGGGAAAATGGTACAAGTTGATGTAGAAAAGAAGACAGAAACCAATCATTCAGGACCCCGTGGATCAAGGTATGGAATTTTCATTCTATTGAAAGGAAAATAGGAGGCCATTGGAGGATTTTAGTAGGGGCTTAACATCTGATTTCCATGCCAAGACTGATCTTTTTTCTCAATGGAAAAGGAAGAAGGAAGAAGATGGCATATCAATTCCACTGTTGCTCCTACTTCAGAGAGAGGTTCTGGAAAAACATTATGCATTCTGGATAAAGGGGCTTGTAGTATCTGCTAATAATCATTAAAATGATTCTAGGTAGACCTCTGTTCCCCTGACATATTACCACTAAAGGTCTTGCCTGCAGAGTATTCCACATCTGACATCAGTAGATCAAATGACTACCAAACATTCCAAAGTTCTACAAAAAAGTAGGTAAAGCTGAAAGGAAAAAAAATCTAAGATAGAGGAAGTTCCAATTACTACTGGGTGAACCAGCTTACTGAACAAGACAATAAAAAGGCTAAGAAAAGTAAAAAAGGCCAAAAAGCCTGATTAAAAAGATACTAACCAGAGCAACTCTGTATTTAAGTAGAGAAATTAGCATAGCTTCCCCAATTCTGATTTACCCTCTTTCAATAATAGAGATCTCCTTTGTTCTTTAAGATTAAAGTTAAGTTCCACATCTTATATGAATATTTATCTTACGTTTACCAACACTTTCATAGAGTGTAATGTTGTGTTATTCTTAAAGTGTGTTGCACTATTGCTAAAAACTATAGCTATTGCAATAACTGAGGAAGTAAAATTGATCATTTTGACAATTTATTTTTGGAAACTATTTGCTCATATAATGTACTTCTACCAAAAGCTTAGAGCATTCAATAAAAGAAGTGAGTGAGGTTCCATTCAATCTGTTCAAATATTTTCAGAAAGTTACATAATCCTAAGTAGGTTATAAATTGAAAATACTGAATGGCTGTATTTGGCAAGCTCTGAGCACAAGAAAGGAGAAAGTTCTGATAAGAAGAGTATGTCAGAAATATGTACAATAAGTACTAATGCAAATGGGAGGAGGGGTAAATTAAAAAGAGGCAGGGAAAATATCCTCTACCGTCAATCATTATTAAACTCAGCTGAAAGGAATATAGGTCAACCCAATGACCATCCTTGATGGAGCCCATAGCAGATGTCTGACATTGTTTTTGTTGCTGTTGTTGTTAGCACCCAAGTTCCTACTTCCTATTAGCATCTTATCTCCCTGTTGTTAAAATTCCCTTTCTATGTATTGTTTATGAAAGGTAATGCCCAGCTCCATAAATATCAAAGGGGAGGGTGTTTCTCATTCCATATCTGCATAGACAGGAGATAACATATAACATGGAAATGGCCAGTTGACATTGTGGCTCCTGAGACTGAATTTTGATGATGTCATTCACTAGTTAGAGTCGGTATTCTCTGAAGTGGCAGACTGGACCAGCCTCTTATTGCTACATAAACATTGTCATACATTAACTAACCTTCCAGAGCAGACTTGGTTTTTCCCAATTTTTCAAATCAAATTCTCCAGGCTATCATGAATTTTGTAAGGTTCCAGTAAAATTGCTTTTTTGGCTTAGGATAGCCAGAGCTTGATTCTAATGCTTGAGAGGAATAAATGTGGTTAGTACTGACCCAGGCATTGTTTAATCATTTTTTTTCCCCCTCGGTGTCCAAACTCCCTCCAAGCCAACACTGCCTAATTCTACTTCCCCATTTAGCGAAACTATCTTCTATGTTCCCAGTGTGCGTTCCTCCCCCAACCACAGCCCCAAGAACCGCAATGCCTTATGTCTCTGTTTTTCCAACTGAGAACCTACCCCTAAAATACAAAAATTATTAGGAGAAAATTTAAGCCAAAGCTAGAGCAACTATTCTTTTTTTATTTTTAATGAAGGCTTTTTAATTTTTTAAAAGATTTTATTTATTCATTTTTAGATAGAGTAGAAGGGAGGGACAAAGAAAGGGATAGAAACATCAATATGTGAGAGAACCAACTGGTTGCCTCTCACAGGCCCCCAGCTGGAGACCTGGCCCACAACCTAGCCATGTGCCCTGACTGGGAATCAAACCAGTGACCTTTCAGTTCACAGGCCGACACTCAACCCACTGAGCCACTCCAGTCAGGGCTAGAGCAGCTATTCTTAAACTTAGTATCCTTAGAGTCTGAAATGGTATATGTTAAAAGTGTGGTCTCAGAGACCACACTAGGTCAAAATTAAAGCATGAGAGAAGCCTAGAAATTAGCATTTTTTACAAACTAAATAGATTTCTGCTCAACAGGATCAAGGAACCATTGGACTATGAAGGAAAAGAGCCATATATGAATGGGTCTCTGTCTCATAATGTATGTCATATTTCATTCATATTTACCTCACCCATTGATTTCTTCAGCAATATGAGATTTCTTTGGCATTCAATATACAGTTTGCTCTGATTTGCCCGTGCTTTCTGGTGAATTTCTTGTTACTATTTAAAGCTTGTTTATTTATTTTGTCAACAGGTCTAGCTTCTTATAATCAACTTTAGAGCATTTTGCAAAGGTCAGTTTCTCTACAGAGACAACTTAAATTCTGCCCCTCAAAGGAATCCTTCCTCTAAGCATGGGAAATGGTAAACATTTGTCATTAGCAACCACTTGCCAAGGAATCCTAATATAAGCTGAAAATAAATGCTTACTGCTTCAGCATCTCAGAGAACACATAAACCTGTGTTTCCTTTTAATATATCAAAAATAAAGATTACTGGGAGTGAAATATTTTCATACCAAATTGAAATCAAATTAAATTTTTCTCTTTTGAAAATTATTATATATTTACTATTCTGAGAATAATTTCTGTGTAGAAGGTGAAAAAACCAAAACATTTTTTCTAAACTCTATATAGTTTTAATTATAGCTATATAATAAAAATAATTCTGGTTGGAAGTTGAAAACACAAGTTTTAATCTCAAATCTGACTTTTAAAAATCTTATAATTTCTTATTTTATTTTTTTATATATTAAATTGATATAATTCTACCTCTCTTGATTATAGTATTACAAGACAGGATTAAGTCTGTAAACTATAAAAGCATTTCACAAACAGGAAATACTGGAAATACTAAGTTAATATTGTCACAGAATAAGTAATTTAATTTAAATAGTATTGAAAAAATTGGTCTGTGGGGTTCACTTTAAAACTGGTTTCTCTTTTCTATCCTAATGGCTTGGACAGAAGGAGCCCAGAGGTCGGGGGTGGGGCGGGGCGGGGGCACCTAAAATATTTCCCTCAGCCCAAACTAAGTATAATGGGCAAAAGGGTTTTGGACAGGTGAGACGTGCCTGGCACACCTTCCTCCAAAGAAGCCCTTCTTTTCCCTAATGTGGGACATTGAAAAATTAATACCTGCCTTTTTTCTTCTAGTGGTTATGGACTGAATGATGTCTTTTAACCCCGTTGCCAAATCTGTTGCCCCAGAATACAACAAGGATGCCAGCCTGTTAAACCAAGCACGCTGCTGTCCAGGGACAGCCAACTGACCTGGAGTCTGCACAGTCCTTCCCCGTGTGGGAAGGCAACCCTCCCCTCCACACCCCCACTCTTATTAGGGATTTCTGGACCCAAGGGTAGGTAGGACAACAACCATGCCCAGCCTGAAGCATCTAGAGGAGCTCAAGACCTTTGCTCATTGTCCTTTATAAGGTTATAAAGGGTCTTAAGTCTGAGAGGGAGGGATTGTTATTTTTTATTGTTAAAATAATTAATTAATTATTTTAAAAAAAGAAGAATATATGAAAGGGTGAAGCAGGAGAGCTTTGTATGTATGACCCATGGGCATGAACTTGAGGGGGGGGGGATTGCTGGAGGAGGGGTGGTTCTGGGCGGAGGGGAGCAAAGGGGAAAAAATTGGAACTATTGTAACAATAAAATCAATAAAATATACTTTAAAATAAATAAATAAATAAATAGTATTAAAAAATAACAGCAATAGTTTATATAGTTTTATGTGTTTGGGACTATTCTAAACAGTGTGTGTGGGGGGGGAGAGAAAGAGATTGAGAAAAGGGGGGAGAGCCTCAATTAATACTCAAAAAACCCTATGATATCATGATCCCATGTCTCAGATGAAAAAGCTGAGTCACGGAGAAGTTAAATAACATGTCAAAGACCCCATAGTATTTCACAGGCACTTTGCATAAATGCATCAAGAACAAAATATTTTTTTAATATTCATACCAATATCCACAAATATTTTGGAATTCATCCTAGAATCTTGATAGTTCCATGACATAAATATACATTTTTTCTCCTTATGAAGCTTAACAAAATAAATGCATTATATTTAATTAAGAGGAGTTTGTACTGTGCTCACTTCCCTTCCAAATCCTGTGTCTCTAAGATGATTGCCTGCTTTTACACAGATAGCAAAAATAGCCAACGGGAATGCCATGTAATTGCTGGAATTTTAATTGCCTGGGAGAGAGGAGCATAAAATAGTATTACAGTCAGAGCCAGGGTGAACTTAAAGTTAGTGACTATTCAAGTTTGTGATTTATGAGGCTCCTCTGCAATGTATGCTCATTCCTCAGAATCTTCACCAGAGAACGAGTCCTATATATTTTCTTACATAATCTAAATTCCCATCCCTAATATCACTTCTATGTACATCACTTCATTTATTTATCAAATATATTCTGATAAAAGACATAGAAGTCATTATGCTCATTGTGCAACACTATGAATTTGATCAATAGTAACCATGAACTTACAATACCAAAGATTTTATGCCAAATGAGATACCATTGCTCACTAGATCATGACGCATACTTAGCAGTTTCAAGAAAAAAAGTTAAAAGTATAAAATTTGATTTATCAGATTCATTTGCTTCTTAAAATTAGAAAAATTTACCACTATTGGATAATTCAAGTAATTCTCAAGTTCAATGGGATAGTTTTACATTCCCAGTATAGATGTAGACTGTTTGGAATGGGGAAAGAAGAGATTCTTGTTATTTCTCTCTTTAGTGAAAAGACATCTACAGTTATTGCTTTACCTATTTTATAAGTTTTCACTCATGGAAGCATGGAGAAGCTGGCCTCAAGATCATGAGATTCAATAGGTTGGTACACAAGTTAACAGAACAGAAAATGGGATTTAGGCAGTAACCTAAGGGTCAGCTGGGCATAGAATGAAGACCTCTGGGTCTTGATTCAGCCCAGGGGCACAATGTGAGAAAGGAGGGCCAGATGCTGGAAAATGCACTGAATGGGATGTGTTAGGAAAACCAAATAATTGTCACTTTTTGGTAACTATATATAAGACATTTATTTTATGCCAGATTTTTGTTAAGGACCTCATTTTTCTGACCTATCTTTCAATGTGGAAGCATTTTTGTTGGAGTAGCCCTCCTAATTTCCTTCTACCCATTAGATAAGCATAGCTTATATGATTAGTGAGTTTATGAGGAAGACATGTTCATCCCATAATACAAGAGGTGCCCGCGGGAGGAGCGGCTCACGGCTGCGGGCTCCGGGCGGGGGGCGTGGAGGGGCGCGGAGGGCGGGGTGCCGGAGCCCGAAGGCCCGGGGCGGGGCGCGGGGCGGGGTGGGGCGGGGCGCGGGGCGGGGCGGGGCTCGGCGCGTGGCGGAGCGGGCGCGGCGCGGGGCGGAGCAGGGCGCGGTCAGGCCCGCGGCGGAGAAGGCGGCGGCCATTGGCTGGGGCGCCATCCGGGGCCTGCTCGGCGCCGCTCGCTCGCTTGTCCGCCCTCCCTGAAGGCAGCAGCATGGCGGAGGTGAGTGTGGCCGGCGGGAGGTGGCCGAGCGGCCCGGCGTCCCCTCCGGCCCGGGCGTCCCGGTCCTCCCGCGTCTCCGGCTGCGGCAGCGGGCGCGCGCGGGCCCCCGGCGGGACCAGGCCGCAGCGGGCGGGCGGCGAGCCCCGGGCCGGGGACGGCGCCGAGTCGGGGCCGCGGGAGGACTGCGGGGCGGCGTCGGGGCCACGACGGTGCCCGCGGGAGGAGCGGCTCCCGGCTGCGGGGTCCGGGCGGCGGGCGCCGAGGGGCGCGGAAGCCCCAAGGCCCGTGGCGTGGCGCCGGTCGCGGCGGGGCTCGGCGCGTGGCGGAGCGGGCGCGGCGCGGGGCGGAGCAGGGCGCGGTCAGGCCCACGGCGGAGAAGGAGGCGGGCATTGTCTGGGGCGCCATCCGGGGCCTGCTCGGCGCCGCTCGCTCGCTCGTCCGGCCGACCTGAAGGCAGCAGGATGGCGGAGGTGAGCGTGGTCGGCGGGAGGTGGCCGTGCGGCCCGGCGTCCCCTCCGGCCTGGTCTTCCTGGGCGTCCCGGGCCTCCCGCGTCTCCGGCTGCGGCAGCGGGCGTGCGCGGGCCCCCGGCGGGACCAGGCCGCAGCGGGCGGGTGCGAGCCCCGGGCCGGGGACGGCGCCGAGTCGGGGCCGCGGGCGGACTGCGGTGCGGCGGCGGGGCCACGACGGTGCCCGCGGCAGGAGCGGCTCCCGCCTGCGGGGTCCGGGCGGCGGGCGCCGAGGGGCGCAGTTGGCGGGGTGCGGGAGCCCGAAGGCGCGGGGCGGGCGGACACTCTGCACGCTGCGCCCCGTGGCCCTGGGCGGCCCTGTCCCCCGGTACCCATGAGCCCCGGTGAGCCGCGGTGGGGGGCGTCGGGGCGGGACGGGACGCGCGGGAGTGGCCAGCGTCTCGGCACTCCGCTCGGGGGATGCGTTCGCTCCTGTCTGGGAAGACGGGCTAGCTGCGCTCTGGCCTCCGCTCGGCCCGGACGTGGGACCCGGGCGCGGGGTGCGCAGGTGCTGGGGGACGAGCGAGGACCATACAGGGGAGCCGGGGGTTCGGGGCCCTGAGATGCAGGGTGGCGCCGGGGTTACGGACCCCCCTGCTCCGGCGGTGATTCCTTGAGCGCCCTGGCCGGCAGCACCCGCCTGTTCTGATTATGTTATCTTATTTTTAGAGAAGGGGAAGGGAGGGACCGCAATGTGAGAGAGAGACATTGATCAACTGCTCTTCATAGGCACCCTGACTGGGGGCTCAACCCACAGTCCAGGCATGTGCCCTGACTGGGAATCGAACTAACGACCCTTCGGTTTGCAAAAACAGGCCCAACCAACTGAACCACCCAGTCTTATATGCCTCATATGAGTTTAATCATACAGTAGTTGTCCTTTTGTGACTGGCATATTTCACTTATGATGTTCTCAAGGTTCATTCATGTGGTAGAATGTAACAGGATTTCCTTTTTTAAGGTCGCATAATATTCCATTGTATGTATATACCACCTTTTCTATATCCATTCATCTGTTGATGGAGTTTGGGTTGCTTCTACCTCTTGGCTAATGCTATAATGAACATGGGTGTGCAGCTATCTTTTGGGGATCCTGCTTTGAATTTTTTTTTTTTTTTTTTTTAGATTTTATTTACTTTTAGAGAGAAAGGAAGGGAGGGAGAAAGAGAGGGAGGGAGGGAAACATTGATGTATGAGAGAAACAGCAATCGGTTGCCTTTTGCACAGCCCCAACTGGGGACCTGGCTCACAACCTAGGCATGTGCCCTGACTGGGAATCGAACTGGTGACCTTTCGGTTCACAGACCAGTGCTTAGTCCACTGAGCCGCACCAACCAGGGCCTGCTTTGAATTCTTTTGCACGTATACTCAGCAGTGAGATTTATGGATTATAGATGTATCCTAGGAGTTTTTGAGTTTCACGAATTTGTATATCCACTACTATTCTCAGATATTGGGAAGCTTTTGGCCATTATTTTTTCAATTAGGCTCTCTCTTCTTCCTCTGCCTCCTCCTCCTCCTCCTCCTCCTCCTCCTCACCCTTCTGTAGTACATATGTTGTTCGGCTTGATGGTGTCTCACAAATTCCTTAGTTGTCTTCATTTTTCTTCAGTCATTTTGCTTGTTCCTCTGCCTCAGGTACTTGGAAGTACTATATTTGAGTTCACTGAATCTTCTTCCTAGTCAGATTTGATATTGAGTCCTTCTAGTGAATTTTTTAGTTCAGTTATTGTTGTTTTCATTTCAGAATTTCTGTTTGGTTCTTCTTTATAGTTTCTGTCTCTTTATTGATATTCTTATTTTGGTCATGTATTGTTTTCCTAATTGTGTTTAGTTGTCTGTACTCTTTTTAATTCATTAACCATCCTTATGATGGCTATTTTGAATTTTTGGTCTGGCAACTCATATGTCTCTTGCTTTAGGGCTGGTTTCAGGAGATTTAAATGGGTCATCTTTGCTTGTTTGTATGTTTTGTTATCTTTTATTGAGATTACAGCATTTGAAAAATCAGCCACGTCTCCCAGACTTTGCAATCCCGTTTCATACAGGGATGACATTCTCTATTCAGCCCTGCTGGAGATTCTGGAGACCTCTCAAACCTACGCTGGGGATGAGTCCTGCCTGGGCGTGTGTGGACTATCCTAATGGAATAGGTTTTGCGATTTGTACCGTGGCGCCGCTGCTGTTACCGTGTGCCATGGTCCTGGAGACCCAGCTAGTGCCTGTCTGTGGTACTGCAGATTCTCGTGCACGTGGCTTGCTTTTGTTCACCGAGACCAAGCTCCCAACCTGGCTCCTGGTTCTTGGCAGTACTTAGTTAGATTCAGGCCAGATTGATACCCACCCAGCTGGGCAGCCTACCTAAAAGTCGGAATGTTGGATGTACATTCCTCTGCAGGGAGAAGACGGGGATTGGGTGTTTCCCACAGTCGCACCACACGGAGCCAGGGAGAGGGGCTCTGGAGAGAGAGAACCACGAGTTTTCCTGCCAGGCTGTGATGGGTTTGGTTTTGCGTTAGCCTGGAGTATAAGCACCTCTTAACTGGGTTCCAGATTTTTCACAGAGGCAGTTGGTCCATATATTGCTATTAAATCCAAGTGTCCATGGGGAAAGGAGGGTTGAGGGTTTCCTATTCTTTATTCTTGCACCTCGCTGATATCACCTCCAATAGCTCTAGTTTGAATGAGCTTTGGCTCTGCGTCAGACAATGACTTACCACTTTACATCTATTACTACTTTAATCTTCACAACACTGACTTAGGTACTGTCATGATCCTCATTTTCTAAGTGAGGAAACCAAAATCTAGAACTAGATTATGGGTTTGGAGTTGTTTGTTTGTTTTTGCTTATCAGCGTTTTCTACAATACACATGCATTACCATTGTAACACATGTAGCTCCCATTTTTCCTTATACACATGTAATTTGTGGGATAAAGCATAATAGGATAGAGCGTAACCATTTTAGATGGCAAAGACTTAATTTGGGCAGAATTCTTGACTTAAGTGAAATTCATTCCCCTAGGAATCCAGAAGTACTCAAGAAAGATACAGAGCTCTTACCCCTCTGCCCCTAAGCTTCCGGCTCCTTCTCCCTCACTCAGCTAGGGAAGAGTGCAGAAACAAGAGCAGACGTTCTTCCCGCTGGCTCGTGGTAGCTGCTTCGCTCTGCTCCCTTCCAGGGCCATCCTTTCAGTTCTGCCTTTTCCACTTTTATTTCCAGCACTTTAAAAAGGAAGAGTTGAAAGCCTTGCAAATATGAGGGAATCTTCCAAGAAGGATGCTTTAAAGAATGAAATGGGTATATGAGACATTTTACTTGCCCCAAATATTAGTTTATGTTGATAATTATTATTGAAGAAGAAACTGCAATAGTACTCATGAAAGGCTGATTAATATAACAAGATACCACTTGATGCCTATTAAATGGGCAAAAATTAAAATCCAACAATAACAGACATTGAAGTTATAATGTAGAGACTTGTGAGCTGTTGCTAGGAGTGTGGGTTGGTGTGAGCATGTAAGAGAGCCATCTGGCAACATCTAGCAACGTCAAAGATGCACACCCTTACAGCCTAGCAGCTCCGCTCCTCCGCAGAACCCTCGCTCTTCAAAGTGTGGTCGTGGGACCAGCAGCGGCAACGCCACCTGTGAGCTGAATACAAACGCAGACCCTCAGGCCCCGTTTCAGACCTACTGAATCATAGACTGCATTTTAACGAGATCCACCGGATGACTGTACATGAACACAGGGGTGTGCAAAAGGAGGATTACAGTTGGGAGTACGAGAAAGAGTTCATTCTTGTTTTTTTATTATTGTATTACTTACTATTACTGTTAGCCTACTTTTGCCCACCCCTGTATATGAGAAACTGTTGCATTTGGAAGAAAGAGACCAGTATAAAACTACATAGTATTGTTTGTAATAGCATTTCTCACAGCCTCTCACTGGCTCTGATCGGGGCTGCGTACCCATCCTGGATCAGTCACGGAATACGCAAAGCCTCTTCTGATATCCTGACCAAACTGATTCAAAGAGCTACCTCCTTTTAACAGCTGTGTAGTATTCCATTGTACCAATGTATCGTAATTTACCTAACCTCTCCTTTGCTGACGGTCATTCAGGTTTCCCCAGCGATTTACTAACACAACCGGTGCAGGATGCCCTTTTTTGGACCTTGCCCACCACACACCCACACACAGTTCTTTCTTTACCAACCTCAACGAGCACATGACTGCTGAATTGTGCCTTTTGTGTTTTTAAGGAACTTTCCATCTCACCACCAACATGTCACATTGAATATCCCTGTGACTGCTTTGAGGAAGAGGAGTGGGGAGGGGACTGGAGGCTGCAATGTCTAGACTTTTTCTTCATTGTCTTCTGTTCACCCAATGCAGTCCACCTGTCACTAGAGAGGCTCTATGAAACTTCCCCTAAATTAGGGGGAAAGCTTCAGATGTCCATGGAGGCCCCACTTGCCTACTAATTTCTCTGGATCTCCTGGGGACAGGGGCACCTGTCCCCTAACCTCTTCTGCCTGTAGCTTCCGCTTTCACCACAACAGTGCAGAACTGGTAAAAACCTTGCCGTTTCCAATTGCCCTTCTCTTGCTATTGTCTAAGGGCCACTATAACTCAGACCACGAAGAAAGCTACTTCCACAGCCCACAACCTCTACCCTCAAAGAGGTGATGTTACCCCAGGCCAATGCCTGGCTCCTCAGTCCTTGTCTCAGTCCTCTGGCTTTGTGGTGGTCTTGCCTCTCCCACAATGCCCTTATCCTGCCAACCCATCACCCTGAAGCCATGAATCTGCACTTCAGACAAACTGCAGCATCTCTCAGAAGTATGTCCTATGTCCTTTCTGCTTCTGGTGTCTGATTTGTTTTTTTTTTTTGTTTTTTTTTTATATCACTTTACAATTGTCTCTGGGCTAGCCTCAGTTTTGAAGTCCTAGAACTTAGCTCTAACATGGTCCAGATCTTGACTTAATACCCAATAACATTTCCCATCCTTGTTTTATTGCTGGTAAACAAGCTCTCTCTCCCTTGGCCTGGCAGAAATTTTATTTTTCTCTTTCGCCTTCACATGCTCAGTTGTGCCATAGTAAAACAACACCAATCCCATTTTTAACCCTTACAACAGAGGCCTTCCTCCTCCTCCTCTTCCTCCTCCTCCCTGCCCCCCACGACCAGCACAGGGTGAAAAGAAACTGAAATATTCTCTCTCCAGCCCCTTTTGGATGGGATCCCCACCCTCTCCATCACCATTCTTAGTTCCACAGGGGTCCCCAGTGAAACTCCCAGCCCACTTTGGAATACAGTCTTCCCTCAGACCACAACATTTGCTGATCTTTTAGAAAAAAAAAAAAACATTCCTTTACTGGCACTTGATAAACTGAATGAACTTATAACTTCAGCATTGCTTCTAAAGGACTTTGTAAATGCTGTACTATTGGCATTAGTAAACGTAATTGTTTTAGAGACTCCGTTTTACCAGCAGCAGCCTCGAAACAGAAGCAAGAATGGCCTACAAGTTATACTCATACACCCTAACCTTCTGATTATTTTGGTTCTCCAAAACCTAATTTTTTCCCTAGATGTGTGTACATTATTTATCCTTTATCCTGTGACAGTAGCACTTTATTTCAGCACAGCTCCCTAAATCCCATTTAAGCAAGCGATTTAGATGAAAGCAGTGCACAAGGAAACTTGAAGCAAAATTACTAAGTAATGTTTGAAGCAGAAGAGACACCAGCTGGCCTCCTTACCAAATTTAGAAGGTGGAACTGATATACAAGAGTCTGCTGATTGCATTGATTTGGGGGGGTCAATTACATTTATGGCATTCAATGACAGGAATGACAGAAGCCAGGAAGACCCTGCTCTCGCTCATGCTGGTGAAAGCATCATGGTGGTTCATCACAGTTCAGTCATGGGATGTCTAATCCTCACCCATTCTTCTTCCTGCAATATTTCAAATAATGTGCCACAGGCGAAGTAAGTTAACTTAGTGGCTGGCTTTCTGGGCTCCCTGTTTCCTGCATAATTGGTGGACTAATTATGTTTCATTTGGGTATCAGAGAAGACTGTAGGACATTTATCTGCTCAGTAGACAGTGAGTTGATTTGGATTTGTTTCCCTGTCAAGAAAGCCGGTAGTTAATGGGCGTCCCGAAAGGGGCTGGGCACAGCCCAGCCCACGGTCTCCTTCTGCCATTTTCTCCTGCGTGTGAGGCGCTGGGCTGGTGTCTGCTGAGCGAACAAAGGCAGAAGGGGCTTGGTTCTGGTGTTGCCAAGCAACGAGTTTCAGGTAGAACTTAACGTGTCAAAGCTACAGTGTCTGTGAGTGGCAGTGGTTGGGAGACTTGCTGTAGGGCGACCCAGACGCCGCCTTGCTTTTGTACACTCCTATGAGTAGTTGTTTTTTTGGCCCTTGACTCAAATATAATTTTTACTCAACGTTGCTTCCAGGGAGAGGCTAGCAACCAGGGTCCGAGTCAGGGCTCCTAATTCTGGGGAAGTCGCGAACTTCTTTGGAAATATAGTAAAAGCGTACAGAGCCATTGCTCAGACGCACATGTTCCTAAAATTTGGGGTAAAATTGGGAGGATAGGATACCCAATGAAGACCTCTGGGCGCCGAGGGAACGGGGCGTGGAAGGGCACGTCGACTTGCTCCCCGGGCCTAAGCCCTTTCCGAAGGGTTCAGAATATTTCATTAAATCAGTTACGGATGGTGCGAAAAGCGCTGTCTTCGAAGAAAGGTAAGACACGAAAACACAATACAACACAAGACTTTAAAGGTAAGATGTATTTTTCTTTTCTTAGAATTGGAACTTGGTCCTGAAAGGTGTCGCAGGATGCTGGCTCCCCCCGACGCACTCTCCCGCCCTTTCAGCCTTGGGATAGTCGCATTGTGGCTTTCACACCTGCTGCCTCTTCTTGAGGACAGTCTGTGTGCATTACCACAATAGGTCTAATGAAATATCCCAAACCAAAAATGAGGGCTCGGGGTCGGGTAAATGTGAATGGACTTCCACTAACCACGGGATGTCATAGTTGACATTCTGTGGAGACTCACTAAATGTAGTGATTAGAAAATAAACGATGAGTGGACAGGTTAATTGAGGGAAAAATGTGTAATGAACTGTGTCAAAGAAACAGTTATTTAGCTACCTGCAGCAAGTGAATGCTTCTGGCATTAGTAAGTGTGAAGGCCCAAAGCTGTCTTCAAAAGATGACTTGAATTTCTTGAGCTGTGTCATTCGCCAACGGATTTAAAGCTTTAGAATAAGAGAATGCTATTAATCCCTACTTGAGGGATCTGGTTCAGCTATCTGCTGCCTTTTCTCTTTGGTTTTATTAAGTAGTTTTAGAGTTGGGAGATCAGTTTTCATAAGGAGTATATTTCCCATCACTCCACTTGTTATTACACTTAATGGAATATCTCCAATTCAGTGAGAAACAAGGTGAATTATCTTAGACCCCACTAGAAAATGATGAGTAGTTGAGACAGTTCAAGTGATAACTGGAGACAGAAAGGATAGTCTTGTTGGCTCATTTTGGTGGTTATGAAACATTAGTAATATGCTCGTAATAGAGAAACTCAAATGCATTATTCCCATGTGAATTCCCTTTATAATCTCCCCCTGAAAGATCCATGGGTATGTGTTTTCCGAAAGGGAAGACTGAAATAGATTTCAGCATCTATTCAAGGACAGGAGGTGGAATCTAATTGTTTATGCTCAACAGACTTTTTCATACACTCCCCATCTTTCAGAGGTTATTACTATATCGGGCCCAGTGGGAAAGCCAAGACTGAGAAAGAGAGCTTTTGATCCTGAAGGAATTCATGATTTAGGATATATGCCTTCCATCCACTCCACCATCAAGCAGTTATTCACTTAATAAGCCTATGTCAGCTGAACTTAGCAACACATCATTATTTTTCTAGAGCTAACAGTCCCCTCAATCTTGTTAAACAGAAATGCAGTTAGGCCATTATGCGATCTGTTGATATTACACTGAACTATGTAAGTCAGAATGAAGAGTTTTGTGACTTTCCGTAAGTGGAAGTGTTGGATCTTTGCATAATGTGTGTATGGAATAAGCAAAATATAATGATGTTTTCAGAGGTTTAAAAGATGAATTGCCGGTAAAATTGTTTTGTTTTATTGTTTATTCCAGGTCGTGCCAGACGTGGGCGCAATGCCTCGAGCCAGAGAGACTCATCCAGCTTGTCCCAATCTACAGGGTGCGCGGGCCGCCGAGAGCAAGGGAAGTCATCTTCCGGTTCTTCCGATTCCGGAGCTTCAACTGACGGGAACGGGGCATTTGGAGCACCTCAGAACCCATTTGCTTCTTCACCCAGCTCTTACGCACCGAAAGACGAAAACGAATTCCTGTAAGTGAAAGCCCTCAGAAAAGTTACCCATTCGCTTGCTTTTCGAAAAGAAGTAATACATTACCTAAAAATCGGAATAAGCAGAAAGTACCCATGATCCTATCCCTCAGAGGTAACCACGTTTTGCGCGCATATATACATGTAATATAATGGGTATAATACATATCGTACTAGATCTTATTTCGCTTAAAAATGCGTCATCTTTCCGTATCAGTACAGTGTCTTCTCAGAGCTCAGTGTGCTTTTTCCACTTTGTTGATAACGCTGTATTGTGAATAGCTTTGTAAGGTAGTCCTGCTTAATTAAATCTGTTGTAAGTTATGAGACCTTTAAAAAGGATGAGGTAATTTAAAGCAACTTGTGATCTTAGAGGTCACATATCATCTCCTATTTTTCTTTCTAAAACTTTTACTTCATTTACCTCATTCAAATTGGTTGCATTTGGTTTCCTTCGTTATTGTAGAGTAAATTCCTTATCATTTCTCGAGAACATGTGTAGTAGAATTTGTGACTGGTACCAAAACGGTGCCTGGCTCTCTGTAACTACCCTCGGCTCCTGGCTTCTAGGACAGAACATCAATATAGGTATTTGTTGGTCTTTTACTTCCATAAATTAGAAGTCGGTCAGTAGTAAACATTTTGAGCCATGTACCATAAACTACTGACGTTTCAAAAGAAGAAAAGAAACAAATGAACCCGTTCTTCCTATATTTGATGTTACAGAAACCCTAAATTGAGTATAGATTCTCTGTAGTATCTGTGATTTTATTAATCATAGCATTCTGGACGGCATAGGAGGGGATTGAATTTAGAGCAGATACTATCCACAGCTTTGCCAACCAATGAACTGCATGGCTGTGGGTCTCTTCACCCGTTTGCAAAATGTGAGAATTAGACAAAATGTTCTCTAAAAATGTGATGTTTCTATATTACGGAGTGCTTCCTGTCTTTCCCAGTTAAATACTCATTGATGTGGATGGTAATGAACAAAAACCATTAAAGTTGTGTTGTGTATTTTATTATATCTTAGTTCTTTAATCTATGTATGACACAGTTGTTCTCAATGAAATGAATTAGCGAATGGTTCCGTGTACTGCAAAAGCAAAATTATGAACTTCTTTAATATTGTATCTATCACATGAAATGTAGTTTATAGTTCTGTAACTTCTGCTTTAAAGGACACTTGAGAAAACATAACGAGAAACCTAAAATTATATATTTACTACAATTTAACATTTCAATCATTGAAAATGAGAAAAAGATAAATTTTAATAAGCAGATGAAAACTATTTTCTTTTTCTTTGTCAGGGACGAAATGGGAAAAGATGTGGTCGTTTGGGAGTCCTCTGGTCAGTGGCCGTTCTCCGTTTATTCACCAGAGGGAAACGTATCTTGCCTTTCAGGTAACTGAGAAATTGTACATTTTTAAACTACGTTTTACAACTCTCATTCTCTAAAAGCGAGACCCTGCCAAATAAAGAAATGAACCACGAACTTAGCTGTAGTTAGGAGAGGTTGGACATTCTTTAAAGTGCCTGAGCATTGCAGCAGAACTTCATGATTCGGAGATTGAGGTTGAAAGGTATAGTTCTTTTAAGATATGTGGTTCTCATGAGAAAATAGTAACATCAGGACCCACCACAGTTCTAATTCTGTAAGCCCAAGCAGAGGCTCTACTCTCTTGGCTCTCCATAGGTACCCCTTCAGAACCTCTTGGCTGCCTGCGGTGAATAGAAGAGTCATATCCTGCCTGCCACGAAGGCCTTAGCTGTCTGATTCTGCTTGCTCTTTCTTCCCTGTCTTTCCTTTTAAGGGTAGTTGTTTTTCATAAAGCATGTGAAGGCCTATCCTGGAGATAATGTTTGAAGGTCAGGAGCTTTAGCTGGGCTGCAGGGATAACACTTCTGTAGAATACTCCTTCCCTTCCCATTTTCTTTTGTCTAGAGTTTCTAAAGCTCCTTCTGGGCTGCAACCTAAACTGCCACACTGCTAAGCCCACCTGGCTGGTCCTGAGTGAATAGCAGGCTCCTAGCGGATGACAGTCCTTGCACTCCCTCAGAACTCTGGCATCTGTACTCTGTCTCAGCTCTGCCTGCTCATTCTCTGCAAGCATTTGCATCACACCACTCCTCAGTTGCTTCGGTACTCATTCAACAGATCCTCACCGAATTTCTTTAGTGCCAGGCCCTATTCTAAGTGCTGGGGATATGTTGGTGAGCAAGATAGGCAAGATCCCTCCCTTATGAAGCTTATGTTCTTGAGGGAAGGAGACAATAAGTAAAACAAGGAAATAAGAGAACTCCAGCTGGTGATTTTTCTGTAAAGAAAATAAAGAAGTATTAGCCTTGTAAAATCAGTTCAGCATTGAACCTAATACCTGTCGAATGCCCTAAAGCAGTTCCTCCCAAGTGTGGGACGTAGATCCCTATGTCGGGTTGCCGGATAAAATATGGGGTGCCCAGTGAAGCTTCAATTTTAGGTAAACAAAGAATAATGTTTTAGCATATGAATAACCCATGTAACATTGGTGACATATTTATGCTACAAGTGTGTGTGTCTGAAATTCAAATTGAACTGGGCATCCTGTATTATTATTTGCTCAATTTGGCAACCCTGTTCCTGAGACCCTTGCAGGAGCTGTACGAGTTCAAAAATCTTTTCATAATAATCCTAATGCACGAGTTGCCATTTTCACTGTGTTGACATTTGCACAGTTGAAGCAAAAAAATCGATGAGTAAAGCCCCTTATATCTTAGTGTAAATCAAGCTAGAAACAATAAACCGTAGTCACAAAGTCTAACAGTAGTCAATGAAAAAGGTTAATGTCCTTTTGGCTTAAGATTATGTCCGAAATGAAATGGTAGAAGTTTTTAATTTTATGAGATCTTGACCTCTGAGTGCAAACCATTTTTACTATACTGTGTGACCAAATGGGAAGCACACACAGAGTTGTTTCTGCCACATACTCAAGCGTGATGGGTGTTTGAAGGGAAAGTCCTGGTGTGCTCGTTTGACTTGGGAGCTGAACCAGCCACTTTTTCCCCCCACAGAACAGTGGCTAATGAAAGAATAAGTGGCAACTACGGTTATTTTGACTTAAGTATTTGGTGACGCTTTCTTTAAAAATAAATGAAGGGAGCCCGTTACTTCATAGAGAACAACTGACAATGATAAAATGCAAGCTTTCAAGTGAATATTAGATGATGGAGAAATTTTTTTCTCATGTGAGCTTGATAACTTCTCGATACATAAAGTCTCTTCTGATGAGATGGATAGTGACATTAACAAATATGAATATTTTGATATTGTAAAAGACCATTTGGCCGTGTTTGGGAGTTCTCGATAACTCAGTGAACCAGTATTTTCCAAATATTTAATCTGTAATGTTGCAAAATTATACATACCTAAAAAGTCCATTCGAAGTGCAAAATTATCCAGTGAATTGAATGTGATAGTACAAAAAGTTTGAGTCGACATTGGAGCTAAACTTTTAGAAACTACCACCTGTCAAGTTCTGGTGTGACGTCAAAGAAGAATATTCCAAACTATCTGAAAAGGCCGTTAACATCATTCTTTTCCAGCTCCATATCTGTGCAAGAACAGGTTTTCGTCCTATACTACACCCAGGCGGTATATTGCAACAGACTCAATGCATCTGATTATTTCCTGAGGTTAAATCCTAGCAATGCTATTAAGATCAGAAGGTGTGAACATTTCTGTGGCAATTGATGCTTAATGACAATTTTCCTCCTGTAAGAGTTGTACATTTTTAGTCCCCTCAATGGCAGTTTAGGAGACTGTCCACTTCACCACATTTTTTCTTTTATTTTATTAAAAGATTTCTTGTATTTATTTTTGGGGGGGTGGGCGGATAGAAGAGGGAAACATCAATGTGTGAGAGAAATATCAATTGGCTGCCTCTCACACATGCCCCAACTGGGGACCAGGCCTGTAGTCCAGGCATGTTCCCCGATTGGGAATCGAACTGGCGACCTTTCACTCTGTGGGACAATGCCCGACAAGCTGAGCCACGCTGGTCAGAGCCACTTAACCAAATTCTTTTTCTTTTTTTTTTTTTAATTATTTCTTTGTTTGTTTGTTTATTTATTTACTTTTGGAGAAAGAGAGGGAGAGAAACATCACTGTGTGGTTGCCTCTCACTCGCGCCCCCAACTGGGGACCTGACATGCAACCTAGTCATGTGCCCTGAGTGGGAATCCAACCAGCAACACTTGGTTCGCAGGCCAATGCTCAGTCCCACCGAGCTTCGCCAAATTCTTAAAGCCAATAAATAATATTCACTTTTAATTTTTGCCAGTCTGATGAGTAAAGGCTTTTATCTTGATTTTCAGTTGTATTTTTAAATTGCACTTTTTTACTTCATTTATTTATTGGCTATTTGAAAATTTTGTGAGTTGGCTGTTTGTTGTTTTTGCTCATATTAACTTATTCTTCTCAGTGATTTGTAAGAACTCTTAATATGTTAACATTAGTTCTTCTCCTGTCATGTCGCCATTCTGGATTTCCCAGCTTATCATCTGCGTTTTAATTTTGCTTATTATAGTTTGACATAGAGAGTATTTTTCTACATAGAAATTTGAATGTATACGTAGTCAACTTTCTTTTTCTGTTAGTTCTTCCTCTCCATTTATATTTAGAAAAAGAATTTCCCCTTCAAAGATAATAACCAACTACATTTTATTCTAATTTTTTCCTTATGATTATGAAAATTTTCTAATATCAACATTAGTGCACTTTCTTGTCTCGCCCCTTTAGCTTTACTATTCTATCAAAAATATTGGCATTTATTTTAAAGATTCCAATTGATTTCTCACTTCAGGTTTCACTGACATTTCACCAGAGGAGCTGAGACTTGAATACCATAACTGCTTAGCCATTAACAACTTACAACATTATGTAAGTTTGTTTCCTATTCATCTACCTCAATAACAGATTAGCTGTGAATTACTACCTTCTCCATATTTAGAGGCTTGCCTGTTTTGGTAAAGTGGGTGAGGTCTACAGTTTTTTCAAGACAAGGCTATTTTTATTTTCTAAATTATTTTATTTGAAATTGATTGGTTATCTAAAATGGTGATAATATATTTTGACTGTACTAACTAGGAATGTCATTATTTTATTACAAATTATCCAACAATCAGTCCCAGAAATCAAACCCTTTCATCAGTTGGCAAACATTTATAGAGCATCTCTTAGGTGCAGATACTGTGGTGAATGTTAGAAAAATAAAGTGAAATAAAGCAGTCGATTATATAGATTAACATTCTCACATGTCAAATATCAAAAATTAAAAAGCTCAGCTTGAGAAAGTTTGTGCTAAAGGAAATGACAAACTCTTTTGTTGTTGTCTACAGTCATGATCATGCGTTTTAACTGGCACACACGCTCTTCTCCCACCCAAATACAACTAACTGTGTGCCGCCAGGTACTTGTGCTTCTGAACCGGGTGATTCAAGGAGCTGGAGAACAGGCAGAGGGGACTAGGCTGGAATATCTTTGGCAAACAGGGGCGGGTCAATGCGAACTTTACAAGTGATGGGCCGTAAAAATGTTTCATAAACTTTCTGTAATTTTGGCAAAGATGTGAAGTTGTTTGAGAGATGAAAATAAACACTCGATATTGACTCATCATTTTTCTGTCTTCTCTCTCCAGCTAAATTCCATCCAACAGTTAATAAATCAGTGGAGGAATAGGGTAAATGAACTGAAAAGTCTAAGCACAGCACCTAAAACAGGTTTGGTGAGTACCTGAAAGTTTGCTGAAGGGAAGGAAGTGTCTCTCTTATGTATTGCTTTTTTTGCAAGAATTTTACTTTCAAGTTGGAAAGCAAACTTAAAATTTTCTGTCAAGCCCTGGCTGGTATGGATGTTTCTCTCCCTCTCTTTCTCCCTCCGTTCCTCTCTCTCTATTTATTTAAAAATAAATAAAATCTTTAAGAAAAAATGTATATCGGCCTATAGATACTGAAATGTATTATTAAAAATTATTTTTCTCATTTTAATATGTATTCATTGAAATTTAGAAAACAAAAATTTTTAAAGATTTTATTTACTTTTTAGAGAGAGGAGAAGGGAGAGAAACATCAGTGTGCAAGAGAGAGATTGGTCAGTTGCCTCTTACATGCCCCCTACCTGGGTATCTGGCCCACAATCGAGGCACGTGCCCTGACCAGGAATCGAACCGGCAACCATTTGGTTTTCAGGCTGGCACTCAATCCACTGAGCCACACTAGCCAGGGCTAGGAAAAATTTAAAAGCATAACTAAAATTAAAACCATAATTCATCAGCAATTGACTCTTAATCTTTGAGGTTGGTGTACTTTTTTCTGTCTGTATTCATATTGTGGGCATTTTTCTATGTTAAACATTTCACGTTTTTAAGCACATATTTTAAATTTTAAATTTGGCTCTAAAGTACATATATAGAAAGGTACTTGAGAATTATTCATCAAGTACTTTATTATTTGCCCTTTCTTATAGCTCTCTGATATAAAGAATGGAATAAATCAAGCAACCTCTACGTTTGGATTTGGGAGTAGGCAAACAGCAGCATTTGGGCCACCAGGTAAGTGATAAAGTAATGCAGGAGTTCACTGATTTTGAAAAATAGGATTTTATAGGTTTCAAGTTGTAAAACCTGAAGGTATGTTAAGCACCATTTTAAGTCAGCCTTGCAAATTCTACAGCCTTCCATAATGGAGCTTGAGAGAATTTGATTCATCAAGCCTTAGTGAAAGGGGGGCCAGAATGGGCTGGGCTGTTCTTTGAAAGGCCCTATGGCTCAAGCTTTAGAAGTATATTTTAGGAGTGGCTTTTCAAGACTTTTATAGCTGTGGTAGCAGCACCTTTGAGGACTTTCTTGTCACTGTATAACAGCATAGTGTCCTCCGCAAGTGACAGCTCCAGTGAGATGGGGGGCGGGGCATGGACAAGCCAGAAGTGTAAGAGCACTCGCTAATCCCTGAGGCTTTTCAAAGCCGCCTCATTGAGTGAAGGTAAATCACGGGGCAAGTGAGGTCGGTGTAGCAGGAAGACAGTGGGTTTGTTCTAGCTTCTCGTTTTTACTTTTCTCCCTTGTAATCTCTTTCCAACATCCAAACATGGCGGGAATAAGGGGAAAATGAGGGGGGAAAAAGTGGGGATTAACATGGCCACATTTCTGACTGTAATAGGTTTTTTTTTCTTTTTCTGGTTTATTTGTAGGTTTTCCAGTGAATAACAGCATGAGTGATAATGCTCAAAATTTTAGTTTTAAAACAAGCTCTGGATTTGCCAGTGCCCCTTCTGGAAGCCCTTCTGTGTTCGGGAACACGCCCGCATTTGGAGCTGTTCCCTTTCCCGGTCCTGCCGTCACTACTTCTACTCCGGTGCCTGGATTTGGGAAACCTGAAATCACAGCTGCTGCTTCGTTTTCATTCAAAACCCCAGCAGCTGCAGGTTTTGGCTCGCCTGGGTTTCCAGGATTCCCAGCTCCCATGGCAGCAGGCCCTGCTGGAGCTGCGGGGGCCCCAGCCGTCACAAACAGCAGGTCGGTGGCTGGCTTTGGAAATCCAGGCTCACAATCTCACACTACTGTTTCCAAGTCATTCAGTGACAGTTTTGCAAATAGCAGCACATCTACCTCTCTTCCTGTCTCAAATAGTAGCATGACAACAGTTAACGAATTATTCACGCCCAAGCATCAACTAACGGCAGAAGAACTAGAGCAGTTTCAGTCCAAGAAATTTACTCTGGGGAAAATTCCACTGAAGCCACCACCTATGGAATTTCTGAATATCTGAAAGAACAATTTTAAATAAAGAATGACTTATGAAATTATTTTGAGTGGTTCATATAAAAGAGCAGATACATACACGTGTGTATCATATATACATATTTATTTATAAGGAATAGAGCTTTCAATAAACTGAGGAGTTTGAAATCCATCATTTTTTCTTGAGCTTGACTATTTTTTTTTTCCTGTGGCCTAAAGTTTAATAATTATTTTTAACACACCTACTCCGTGGTGCAGGGGGAGGGACAAGAAGCAGGGGTGCCAAAAACATTTACTTTATCCTTACACAAATGCACCCCACCACACAGCGGCACAGAGGCTTCCCAGCCCGTGGCCGGCGGGCGGGCGCCTCGTTTGGGTGCCTCCACCCGCAGTCCTGGCGGGCGCTCCAGGCACCCACGGCCCAGCCTGCCTCCGTCTGCGGCCGCGTTTCTTATTCTTTCTCTTTGGCAGAAACCAAAACAGTCGTAGCAGCTACAGGACACTGGAGAGAGATGCAGAGGGCACGGGGTGTCGGAGGGCCCCCCGCAGGGAGCTTATCCAGGCTGGGGGCGGCGGAGTGGGGGGCGCTTGCCCTGGCTGGACACAAAGCTTTTCTCGCCGCAGGGCTCCTCCCACCCACATGCGGCGTGCTGGCGCCTGAGCCCAGGGTCTGGCCCCGAGTGCCCACTCCGTGCACTGGGCTTCTCTCCGTTCCGTCTCGGGGCACAGGTAAGGGGCGGGTCATTCCCAGGGAGGCTACAGGCCCGGGCATCAAAGAGCCAAAATGCCCAAAGTGAGGGTGTCCAGGGAGAGAAGAAGACCCCACAGTGGGGCGTGGGGGCTCCGTCCACTGAGCTGGGCTGAGAGCTTTGGCCCCCTCTGTACACCTCTGTGCTCTGTCGGAAACCCCTCTTTATAGAGGAGGAAACGGGCCCAGAGGAGGAGTTGCCAGCCGGGTGAGGCCAGACTTGAACCCAGGTCTCAGAGGGTCCTGGGCTGCGCCCAACCTGATGCTTCACGCAGCAGAGTGAGGCCCCGGGGGATGCCAGTGCTGGGCAGACCCAGGACACCGCTCCCAGGCTGGGCAGCAGGGACCTAGAATAGCTGGGGGACAGTGGGAGCCCCCCCTACAGAGCCTCATCCTTGTAGCAGCTACAGACACCCAGTTTTCAAGGCCAGCTCAAGTGTCACCTCCTCCTTGAAGCCCTCTGCAGTCACTCTGCAGTCACCCTACCCCCAGGAATCCAAACAAGGGCATCTGAGGACAAGCACCAGCCCCAAACACGGGGACAGCGAACGCCACAGCTGCTCCAGTTCCTACTGGTCCAGCTGGGAACTCCTGGGCGGGGGGGGGGCGGGGGGGGGCGGGGAGCGGAAGCAGCGGAGAGAAGCCTTCCAGCAGGCGACCCGACCCGGGTCACCCTCTGAGACAGAGGCAGGGCTACCGCCTGCCGCCCTTGGCTCTCCACTCCTTGGCCAATGGCCATCCATGCTCCATCCTCCCTCACCGACCACAGCGTCCCAGGGGCAAAAGGGAAAATGCACAGTGGGAGGGGCTGGGGCAGGAGGGAGGGCCCCTCCGTGTGCTGGCAGCCACCCTGTCTTGCTCAGGGCACCGCTGGGCAGCCAGGACAGGGGCGGCTGCTGCCCCCGTGCCAGGGCACTTGGAGCCCGTGAGACTGGAGGAGAAAGCCTTGCTCTTCCTATTTCCTGCGGGAGGAGCAGCGCTGGATACAAATGGAGACACAGTTACAGACCAGACTGGGATGGTGTCTGGGAGGGACCCAGGGGACCAGCACACCTTCCAGGCCTCCTAAGGCCCACTGCTGGCTCTGCGTAGCTCACAGGCTGAGAGGTTTTCACATATTTAAATGTGAAATGAGAACGAGGGTCCGACTATGAAACTCCAACGGATCAGTCGTACAGAGATCCATTCAGAGTTCTAGATAGAACAATGGATATGATGACGCAAAGCGAGAAATGCTGATTGAAACGGTTTTAGATTCCACACTGTATCTAGCTTCTAAGAAACTACCTCTTATTGAATTTTGTAAAAAACAAATTTATTCACAGATATAATCCCCATATATACTATCAAAACATTCCAGGTGTATAGTTCAGTGGCTTTCAGTACATCCACAGACATGTGAAACCACATCCACAGTCAGTTTTATCACATTTTAATCACCACAAATAGAAATCTTGTACTCTTCAGCTATCATTTTTCTCTTCTCCCATACAGTCCAGCAACCACTTATTAGTGTCTATAAATTTGCCTACTGTGACATTTCACACAAATGGAACCATGCAATATGTGACCTTTTGTATCTGGCGTTTTAAACTTATTACACTGTTTCTAAAATTCATTTATGTTGTATCATGTGTCAGTACTTCATTTCCTTTTATGGTCAAATAATATCCCATTGTGTGGACATACCACATTTTGTTTATCCATTCCCACATTTAATGGGTATCTGGGTTGTTCCTCACTTTCAGTAATGAATAATGCTGCTACAAACATTCATGTATAAGTTTTGTGTGGACAAGTCTTTTCATTTCTCTTGTGTATATCCCTAGAAGTGGAATTGCTAGATCATGTGTTAGCTCTTAGTATAATTATTTTAGGAACTGCCAGACTGCTTTCCAAAAGTGGCTGCCTCATTTCAGATTCCCACAGTTTCTGAGGGTTCCAATATCTTTACAGGCTCACTGACACTTGGTAAGAGTCTTTTGGGATTATAGCTATCCAAATGGATATGAACTAGTATCTTGTAATTTTGAATTAATTTCCCTGATGACTAATGACGTCAATATTTTTTTCAGGTGTTTTCTGGCCATTTCTATATCTTATTTGGAGACAGGTCCTTTTGGGTATTTTGTTCATTTTTAATTTTTGTTAGTTTTTATGATTTAGTTGTAAGAGTTATATAGTGTAGACACAAGTCCCTTATCAGATAGATGATCTGCAAAATTTTTCTCCCATTTTGGGGGTTGTCTTTTCACTTTATTGCTAGTGTCCTTTGAAGCAAAAAAAAAAAAGAGGTTTTAATCTTGGTGAAATTTGATTTTTTGTTTTTCTTGTGTTGCTAAGCCTTTGCTATCATATATAAAAATCTATACAAACCCAAAGATACGCAGCATTATCCCTATTTTTTTCTCTAAGAATATTATGCTGTTTATTTTACATTAGGTCTTTGATTCATTTTGAGTTAATTTTTATATGATATGAGGTAGGGTCCAATTTCATTCCTTTGCATGTGGCTGTTCACTTGTCTCGGCACTATTTGTTGAAAAGGCCCTTCTTTCTTTTACCGACTGATCTTGGCATTCTTGTTAAATATCAGTTGATCATAAACACATGGGTTTATTTCTGAACTCTCAATTCTATTCCATTGATCTATATATCTACCTTATAGTAGTACCACAGTCTTTACGTCTGTTGCTTTGCAGTAAGTTTTGAACTCAGAGAGTGTGAGTCTTCCAACTCCGTTTTGCTTTTTCAAGATTGTTTTGGCTATTTTGGATCCTTTATAATTTCATATGAATATTAGAATCAGTTTGTTGATTTTTTTTTACAAAGAAACCATCTGTGATTCTTACAGGAATTGAGTTGAATTTGGAGAGTATTGTCATCTTAAAATTCTAAGTTTTCCAAATCTGTCCTCTTTCCAAACATTATTTTTATTGAATTTTAAAATAGAATTTTCCTTTTCCTCCAAATGTTATAGGAAAAGAACTAAATTGGAAGTATTAACAACATTGAATCAGTGATCTGGACAATTCAAAAATAACGTAAAGGGAAAGAGCAACAAGGCAAGCGAATGAATAGAGTTTTAGAAAGGAAAACAGGCTTCTATGCCTCTGTTCTCACCCATAAGAGATTTCTCCCTCTATACATTTTAAAAATCTGCATGTTAATGAGGAACAGAGGTTACTCCAACATTTCATTTATCAAAATTAGAAATATAAGAATGGAGTTCCCCAGAGTTTAGGTCCTAACTCTTCATTGATTGGGATAAAATATGAATTACAAGATCCCTTTTCAAAAGAGTATAGTAGAGGAAATTTTGCTAAAAAAAAAACTTTCAGGAAAAAGATTCCAGAGGAATAAAGAAGAGATAAGAAAGCAACTTGAAAGAGATGAAAAGAAACAAAAGGGTACTATGTTTTATCCTTTCATAGTTTGTAGATTTTAGACCATAAGCTAGAGAGAGAAATAATTCTTAAAAGCTAGCTTGACATTAAAGTAAGGCAAAATAAAGAATAGAGACTAACCTACATAAAATTATTTCAGGTATAGTAGGAGCTCTCCTGAAAACAGTTCACTTATAATGTCTGCAATGTTTTTTAATAGGAAAAACAAGCACTATTCATTTCATAATTACTTAGAGGCAAATATAATGCTCATACCCCTTGGGAAGCATGAATATTGAATAAAATTCATACAAGTTTTAATGAAGTAATATCTTTTGATAATTGCAGAGAGATGAAAGATAAGCTCTGCAGTGGAAGGGGGTTCCTGGGCTGAAAGATGAACAGAGGGATCACAGCAGAGTATGAGGTCAGAGGAGTAAACTGGTGAAACACAAACCTCTAGGGCATATCCTACAGAAAACCCTCAGGTTCCTCAAGATACCAAGCGCCATCAAGAAAGAAGTGAACAGCTTCTTTCTGTTTTAATCTCTTATACTTGATTGCAATGTTTGAAAATAACAGAAGAAATGTAAATGGAGATAGTATATGAAGGGTCTCCCTATATACCTTCTCATCTCTTCTCTTACTCACAGAACACACACCGTGTGGCCTCTTGTCATGGAACACATGCAACTACCTTAAGAAAAGGCTGTAAAGTAAACAGGACCTAGGGAAGGAACAAGGGTTTTAAGTTCCTTATTGCCAATAATTTTATATCCGGATCCTTACTAAAGTCCAGCAACAGATGATACATTTTATCACTGGCTTTCAGGAGGAATACTGCTGAGAAAGGAGCTTAACATATGCTCTTTGCCTCGTAATATGTGAGGGACTCGCTTGCTGAAATACAGGAAGTATGCTTTAAAGCAATGTTTCCCAACCTTTATTGTCTTTACCTTTATATAAGTTTTTCCCTTACTACGTCCCATTAGACTTAAACATCACACATATGCTATGTATTTGTTGATGTACTGTATGCTTATCTGTGATTTAAATACAAAAAGAGAGATTTTCTCTCCCCCAAGAACCAATCAATTTTTGCCCCACTGAGGGAGATATTTCTTCCACTGAAAATGCTTGTTTCAAAGATTTATCATTGGCTGTTATTGCACAATGCGGCTTACATTCCCTTTATCCTAATTTGTGCAACTAGAATAGACTGTTAAAATTTGTTTTTATCCTTAAGAAAAAGGCTTAGCACCATATTTTTGAAACTACTGTGGAGAAATCGTTCAGATTAAGCGATTAAACACAAGGAGTCAACTGGAGTTTTTCTTGCATGAAGTCAACTGCCAGTATGCTTTCACATCCTTCCCACTGCTGCAATTTGAAAGAAAATGTGTGATGCCTTAGAAATAACTTGAATAGAATTACTAAGTCATTTGTGTTGCAAATATTTCATACTCTTCATATATCTTGTTTAGAATAAAGAGTTGAAATTTCATAGAATCATAGTAAACCAAAAAGACTACCTCAAGGATAGAATCACATCACATTTGTATTTTAATCAAATTTACTTAATTGTTCTTCATTGTTATATTTACTTTCCTACATATTTTGAAAATAATTTTAAGACTATATTTTATACAACTTCTCGTGTTGTATTTGAATGCACACACACAAAACACAGACACACAGAAACGTTTCCTTCTCTCTCAGTAAATCATTTTATTCTTCTTACAACCAATCAGAACAGCAAGAAGAAAAGAATCCAAAAGAATGAGGATAGTGTAAGAAGCCTCAGCATACTAACATTCACATCATGGGGGTGCCAAAAGGAGAAGAGAGAGAGAAAGAAATTGGAAACGCATTTGAAAAAGTAATGCAGAAATTTTCCCTAACTTGGTGAAGGAAATAAACATAGAAGTCCAGGAAGTGCAGAGTCCCAAATAAGATGAACCCAAAGGGGTCCATGCCAAGACATATCATAATCAAAATGCCAAGGTTTAAATACAAAGAGAGAATCTCCCAAGCAGTAAGAGAAGAGAGTTACTTACAAAGGTGCTCCCATAAGGCAGTCAGCTGATTTCCCAGAAGGAACTTTACAGGCTAGAAGAGACTGGCAAGAAGTATTCAAAGTGATGAAAAGCAAGGACATACAACCAAGATTACTCTATCCAGGAAAGCCATAATTTAGAATCAAAGAACAGATAAGTAGCTTCCCAGACAAGAGAAAGCTAAAGTAATTTATCACCCTCACACCAGTATTACATGAAATGTTAAAGGTTCTTCATGAGAAGAAGGAGAAGGAGAAGGAGAAGGGGAAGGGGAAGGGGAAGGGGAAGAGGAAGAAGAAGGAAAAATATGAACAATAAAATGGCAATAAAGACATATTCATTAACAATTGAATCTGAAAAACAAAATAAACAAATAGAACAGGAACAGAATTATAGATACAAAATATATGCAAGACCCGTAGACACGGACAAAAAGTGTGGGGATTGCCTGAGGGAATGGAGGAGGGCGCTGAGTAGAAGGGGAAAAAAGGGAAAACATTGAGACAACCGTAATAGCATAAACAATAAAATGTAATTTAAAAAAAAAGAAAAGAAATAATAGCCCTTGCTTTCAGTACAATATATAAACTATGCCCTTTACCGTGTATAATAACAAGTTGTTACCCACAGCTTTTCTTTGAAAGGGAAGAAGTAGGAAGCCAGCAATTTCTGTTCAACACTGCTCGCCCTATTCATTTAGAATGTGTCTCTCACTGGCTTCAGGGTCAAAGTACACAGCTTTATGCCTTCATGGTGTATTTCTTCATGTTTTTTGAAAATACTAGAAATAAACTGGATAGGAACCATCAATACGAATAAAACTGTACAAAATCCATATCTAAAACTTGAAAGAGAAAAAACCTTGAATACACACCAATGAAATTATCAATTTTTTAAATTGCCATCTACGATAGAATCAAAGCAGGCACTCAGGTATAACATAAGAGCTTGGGATTTTGTCAAGCATGGCTGGAACTCCAGCCCTTCTACTCACTAGCTATGTGACCTTGGAGAAGTTTACTTAACTTTTCTAGCCTTGATGCAAATTATATACCACTGAGTTACTAATAACACTGGCCTCAAATGGTGGCTTTGAGGACTGCAGAGCATAAGTGGCCAGAAAAGTGTCCAGCATATTTCAAGCATCCATAAAGGATTAATCTTGTTAATCTATTTCTCCTGGTCGTCTTTGTTTTTCCCCAACAGCACCTAACACAGAGCGTGTACGTTAGTACAACAGTAAATAGGAAATACATGTGTTAATGAATTAATGAATGTAATTATGATAAAACTATATGCAACTCCTTAGAATATGTATAGCTAAATGAAATATTTTCTTCTTTCTTTAATGTTCATTATTGACTACTCTATATGGTGCTGAAAATCTCAAAGTTTGATGGTGATTATCAAAAATGAAAATGATCTAGAGCTCAGATGGCAATTCATGTTTTCAACTAAAATTAAAGTATTGGAATGAGAGTGGAGAAAATTCACAAATAATATAGGTTTCTGTTATGACATTCTACAATTTTAATTTTTGTAAGTGTCATAATCCAGGAAACTGATAAATCAATTGGTTAGTTTTATGTCTTCCTGAAAATAAACAACAGGATCTAAAATGATAATTGAAATAATAATGGACAGATGCATTACTAGGGACCTTTGTGTGGACCCTAAAAGGACCTAAAAGGTAGATCTTAAATTACGTGTCTCTGGTATGGGGGCCTGAGATTCCGCGGATATGGATTCAGTGATGACGATGCTGTCTGCAAACTACAGTTTGAAAAATAAAAACTTACAATCTTGGGATATTCCACATTACTAAGTTGAGAGATAAATAAAATCGTTTTGAGCCACTGAAAAGATATGTTATAATAAGTAATGCAATGTTATCGTCCATTTGCTCTTCAGGGTAAATTTTTAGCTCTTTCTATCTCTATCATTAACTGTAAAAAAGGGATGCTAAACAAATGGAGATTATAACAGATAAGTAGAGACAAGTGACAACTAACTGTGACTTGCAGATTTAGTTTAGCTTTCAACAACAAGTCTGGTAAAAACCAAAAAGGTGTATTTGAAAAAGATTACTCAAATGTCAGTTTTTGACAAAAACTACAAAAAAGCGGGAAAAATAGGAAAGGGTTGAATATTTAAAAGCATAATATTATAGGCAAATGAAAAAGTGGGAAATTACTTGCAATGTATATAATGAACAATAGGTTAGTTTTCTTAATATATAAAGAGGTCTTAGACACAACAAGTTTTTAGATATAAAGAAGTCCGATTTAAAAAATGGGAAAAGGATTTAAACTTGCCATCAAGAGAAGAATAAATGTATATACATTTTCAAAATATAACCATGCTAGTAATCAAGGGATTACAAATGTAAAATATACCATTTATCAACTGTTAAACTGCGAGACTAAAAATGGTTATTTCCAATGTTATCAAAGATACAGTGAAATAGATACTCTTAACAAAATGTGCTTTGATAATGTTTTAAAACCATTCAGTAATCTGTATCAAGGTCTTTAAAATACTTGTACACTAGGTGTCCACTCAGGAGCATAAAATATTTTCCATTCAAAAGTAGAAAGTTTCTCTTCTTATTTCTTCCTAGACACAAAGAGACTAATTCCTAGCCTTGATATTTTATATAATCTTCTACACTCATGCCTTCTTTGATTTTACTGAAAGCAAAATAGCATTCCCAAAGACTATTGCCTTGAAGAGTCAAGGGATCAGATGATTTGTATGCCTTACTTCATATCCTCTCAGTTCAACATTTTGCTCTGGCCATTGCTCCAGCCACCAGTTGCTTGCGGATGTAACCTGACAACACTGCTTCCTAGCTCTCTGAATGTCTTCTTTTCTGACCTGGAGCTTTTCTGCCACCACCATGTGAAAGGCATCCACTCAGTCTTTCTGAGGCCTGTGCAAGTTTGGATACATGAGAAAATTAACTTCCCATAGGATAACCCTAGGTGAAGGGGTAACAAAAGTACAAATTTTCCACCAAAGCTTCTGAACTACCCACTTCCAGTGTGGAATTCCCAATCTGCCAGCAACAGAAACCCATGCCAATCCCTGCACATAGTCATGCCCTTAGTGGAGTCCAGCCACACTCTCTATGGCAGGTTGCTTACATCGGTCATCTTTACCCTGGATGAGGCAGCAATTTTCTCTTGACAGAATTGAAATTATTTCTATAATCATGTTGCATCTGGGGGGTGGGGGGTGGAATGGGTACTAAAAAGAAATTATTACTTTTTACTACAAATCCTTCATATTTTCTGGATTTTTATACCATATACATGTATAAATTATTTTTAAATGGTCACATAAAACTCAATTATTTTCATCATTACTCTGACTTCAGCTATCTATTTACTTCATTTTAAAATACTTCTTAGAATTTTATCATAAATAAACAATCTATTCAATCATTTCTCTATTGTTGCACATTTTTTCCTAATCATTGATATTATAGATTTCATATACTTGTACATATTTCTCTTCCATACACATGTTCTAGCCAAGCTGGTCTGCTCACTAACACACTCTGCATATTCTTATCTATAATCTTTTCTTTTCCGTTAACCTGACTTGCCTTTCCCTATCTCTTCTCAACAGCATTTAGTCTAATCCATCTTATAGCCTATTTCCCTTTCAAACCCTGACCCTAAATTTTCTCATTCTTTTATTTCCTATATATTTATTACTTCTCTGTACCTATTTCGCTTCATTGATGAAATAGAAACACCGTCATCAAGCCCAGAGACTATTTGTGAACATTAAGTCAAGTTAATATGAGGAAACATGTGTAAGTGATTAAACATTACACAAATATAAATTATACATACCATCCATATTATTATGTAATATATGGTTACATTTAATTATGATTATCTCTTTGTTATTTGTTGCATTAGTCTCACCGTTATATTTATCATATTGTGCATCTTCTGCCTTTTTACTAGATTATCAATGTTCTTAAGAAGAATGTACTGTCATCGATGTCTCTTCCACTAGTACATACAGCTGGCACTTAGCACATGAGAGATCATCAAAAGATGTTGTTGATAGGGCAATAAATGCCATTACATGATTGATTCTAATATTTGGATTTGGAGTTATAAACCTTACTATAAAGAATTTTAAAATTGAGAGATCAGAGTATAAATGAGAGTCCATAACTTGTAGATGAGCTGCATTAAGAGAAATGCACAACCAAAGGGGACATCCCCCTTGCCTGAGTATGCCCCAGTCCACCAAACTCGTATAAATACACATCTTGAAGGAGGCTGTTGAATCAAATACAAAATGCAGTTCAGAGCACAACTTCTCTTTAAATAACCTATAAAGCTCTTAGACACAGTTAATCACATTCTCTGCGACTTATTTCTGTGGCATCTACTTCATTCACAAACTTTGCTTCACCTATTCTTTTGCATATAATTGTTCATTTACATAGTCTTTTCCATGGTTATATGCTGACTCTTTGAGGGCATGATTTTTCATCCTCATATTCCCAGTTCCTGATACAATATCTGTATATTTTATATAATATCATACTAATAGTTGTGGTAAAGTTAGTAATAACAGTACATAAAGATAATATACTACTAAGTATAGAGTTGAAAAAAAAGAATTGCATAGTATCTGCTAAATATACATCAACCAATATCTGTCTGAGGTACCCTTAGTTACTACCTAATTACTACCTACCGGCTAGTATTCAACCATGATGTATTCATGTATTCAATTGATAGACTGTATTCCTGATGATGCTTTTATTTTTCTGTCTAATGGTGTATTAACATAGCTAATGTTGGCTGTTGAGATTAGAATCAATTAGCACATTAGAACATTGTTTATTGAGCATGGCAAATGTTTGCCTTAACTTCTTTGCTTACTTATCTTAAAAAAAATTTTTTTAAATGATATTCTAAGGAAGCCTAATAAGAAAAGAAAATTAAATAATTTTGGTCAGAGCAGGAGCATCCTCTGCCCCAATCTCTTGATGTTCAGCTAACTAGTGGGCTTTTATATATACAAACCTTCTTAGATAAAATCGTGGTATGTTCGTATGTAGAATTTATTAAAATGCACTTTTTAATAAAATATATACTTATATGTATAATTTATATCTTTACATATAAATATATATCTGAATTAAGATATTGATGTTAGTAAAAAATACTAGCTAAGAAAATACCATAATTAGGAGGTATAGACTATACTAATAAGCACATTAATTTTGGCTAACATAAGAAGTTTGGCTCTAAGTTCTAAGTTCATAATCAATTAAACACTGTATTGTGTGCATTAAGGCAGGATATTGGCAAACTAGTCCTTAAAAGTAGTTTGATGTGGTGCTTTTCCTCTGCTAACTTTCCTTTTAGGCTCTGCTCTAAAATACTTCAGTGAATTGCATTCCTGGGCTCACCCACTCTCTGGCTTATGATTGTATCTGGCCCCCCCAAAAAAGGCACTGGCAAGAGATGGAAGAAAGGAAGGAGACAGAATCCAGAGAATATATTCACTTGTCCTGGGATACTGTTTGGTTATGCCTGCACTTTTTTTTTTTTTTTTTATGGTCCAGTATCTGTCAGAAACTTTATTTCTTTGGCTATTTCCCCAATCAAGTTCTAACACCACCATGCCACTCCTAGTTTCGAGATAATAATACACTGAACGTACACACCAAAATTTCTGGCTCGTATTCAAAATATATTGTAGTTTATCAGTTTAAAACAAATATTGTATCAAGTTTAGAAAAATAAATATTAATACATAGTTATATTGAAAGAAAGAGATGGGATTAAATTGTTCTTATATCAGAAAAGCAATGAACAAAGGCTGTCACTACTGCTAGAGCTAAACTGATGACATCACCAAAAAGGTGTTACACTGAAGGCCATGGTGTCAGCAGTTGTCATAACTGAGGACATAGGATCAACATATGACTAAGAATCATCATCATCTGAGAAACACCAGAAGAGGAAGCAACACATTCATGAGTCAAAGAATTTATACCCATAACATAGAGATAATATGGAAACAAAAAGGAGTTGAAATAAGTATAGTTACTACCTACAAAGAAATAAATAAAAGTAATACACCCATGACACAAAAAAGTAAATAGTTATAAAACAAAATTTTATAGTTGTGGAAAAAGAAATTAGTGATCATAGGAAAACCAATTCATTGAAATCAATTAAAAAAACCTAATCATAGTCTGGTTGAATAACAAAATGAACCTAGCTAAAAAACAAAATAGTTCTCACATATAAAATGTATGCATTCCTCTTGGGGACAATTGCTTAATATTTGCAAATTCAATTCTTGCAGACACTTTATAGGATATAACTATGAAGAACAATGAGTCGGCTCTCTAAAGTACCAAAGAGAAGTGAAGGAGCACAAAGTAAAAATCCAAAAGTTTAAGTTTTTATTTAAATGGAATTTCATAATAAAGTAATAGAAAAAAATTAAGCCAATATTTGAAGTAATAATAGCATGATTTTGCATACTGTAAAAGTTAATGCAAACAAAATTAAAACAAATACACAATAAAAGAACAAATAAAACTTCACAGTTGAACATGTTGTGGGTAGCTTCCACGTGTTAAGGATAAAGAGACAGTTCGAAAGCTATCAGAGAATAAAACAACACAATAAAGTGAAAAAAATCAGTTTTCATCACTATTTTATCAGGTTCAGTAGATGCATCACATCCATAAATTTTGTCCATTTTCAAAATACTAAGGGGGAGTTCTGCATTAAAATTGCATGCTAACTTGCTTCAAACCAACCTTGCCACCAAGGAAGACTAAGACATGGACAAAATTTAAAGTGGGAAAAAAATACATGTGTTTGAAAATGTGCAGTAAGGCATTAATCATCAGGCTTAGAGTGTGCAAAGCTTTCACATTCAAATGAAAGGGCTGTTCCTTAAAAATCCATCTTTTCAAAACATCTTGCATACATGAGGTCTTGGGGCATGCCACATCAGTGTGGTTTATGGTGGAGAACCAGGGCCAAATTGTATTAGTTTGACCTCTGGAGTTGCTGGAAACTAAGTAAGTATAAATTCAGCCCCATGGGCAATCAGCTATGCCTACTTGACTGACCCCCAATAAAAGCCTCAAAACCAAGCACAGGTGAGATCACTCTTTGGCAATACTTCATACATTTTGCCATAGGTTGGTGAGAAAGTAAGTCCAATCAATGACTCCAGGGGAAAGAACAACTGGAAGCTAGTGCCTATTTCTCCTTGACTCTGCCCTTTGCGCCTTTTGCCTTTGCTTCAGCTACTCTGTATCCTTTCAGTGCAATAAACCATAACCATGAGTATAGCATGTTTTTTCAGTTCTCTGAGTCCTTCTAGCAAATCATCAAACCTGAAGGTGGTCTTGGGAACCCTCAACACAGAAGATATCAGAGAGCTTGAAGGTAGTAAAGACAAACCATAGAAAATTCTGAAGGAGATCATGCATAAGTGGGAATTCGATGTATTCTGGAAGTTATATAACAAATCAGTGATTGGAACGATTAACTATTTAATATGTCTGTCTCTCCACATGGCCAAATATATATAATATAAATAGAATATATGTGTAAGCATTTTTGCTATTCATTACCTCAAACACAAATTTCAGTTGGAGAAGAGACCTAAGTAAAACAGAAATATCATTTTTTAATAAAGAAAACTGTCTCTAGAATATTAAGGTAAGGAGGTCTTTTTAATAGACTCATTTTGAAAGGTAAATTTGGTAAAAGAAAACATTACCAAATGGTGTGACTATTTCAAAAAGACTAATACTCATTTGACAAAAGAGAGCATAAACGAAGTTAACAAGAAGGAGAGAAATTGGGAGAAAAACATATAGAAATACAAATAAAATATTATATATCGATAACACAAAACAAGGGAGTATACAACATAAAGAACATTAACAAGGCAACAAGAAAAGTACAGACAACTATACAAAAACTGGAGAAAAACAGAGATAATTCTTCAAAAAATGAAACTCAGTCGACTTGAAAATTTATTTTTAAATTATCCAATTGCACTAAATAAGCAAGTGAAATTTGGAAGAACAGTAAGATACCATTCTTTTCTTTTGTCAAATTAGGAAAACAATTGAAATTAATTTCAATGTTGGTTACGTTTCTGGAAACAAACTCTCATAGAGTGATATTATCTACATCGGGGCAGCCAGTTTTCAGGGCAATCTGAGAATGTCTATTAAAGTATGAATGGTGCAGACTCTGTAACTTAGTATTTCCGTTTCTAAACACTTCTAGGTTGTTCTCCCTTCATATAACTTGCTCATTCCTCATTCTCCATTGTTGTTTTCTCACTTTTCTGGCCCTGTCAGTTCAGAGTATCCCCAAGCTCAGACTTTGAGCTTCTCCAACTACATTCATTTTCTTAGTTATGTAAAATGTGTGGCTTTAAATGGCATCTGTAGGCAGATGACTTCAAGATAGACCAGCTCACTCTCCTAAACTACAACCTCACACATCCAGTGGCCTGCTCATCAACTACTGTTTTATTAGACAAAAGCCTTCTGTGCCTCTTCAAATTCCTTTGACCACCTTTTTCTTTAGAGATGCTTTCTAACTTAGGGGCCACACTGCTGCTGTCTTTGCCAGCGCCCTTGCCAAGTTTTCTGAGCTCACTGGAAGGCTTCTCCACCCTCGTGTGCCACAAACCAAGCCCCATCTACTTCTGAACTGCAATGAAAAGAATGAGGTGTGGAATCTCTTTTGCTCATTGACCAACAAGGAACTACCTAATAGCATCCAGAAAAGCATTGCGATTGTATTCCCTTGACTAATGGAAAACGAGAGATGGGAGGAAACCGACCAGGTAAATTTTGTCTTTCTTCTGAACTATTCTGAAGTGCAGTTTTTCTTTGAAAACCTTTCTTAGAAGTCTAAACTTCTGAATAAACACATGTGTTTACTACCTGCTGCATCTCTTCCTGGCTCTGAATGATGCAGCCCTTTTAGTAAGCTATTACTTAGTTTGATTTTCATCTGGCTTTACCTCACTTGCTTTCTCCTTCTTATCCTCACGGCCTTGGTCTTGCACTTCCCAAGTCAGCAATTTAATCCTCATCTCGGATTCTGGTTTCCAAATGAGCAGATGCTCCAAACCTGCTCCTCTTTCAGCCTTCTTTATTCCAGTAAATGACAACTTTCAGTTATTTAGCCCCAAGTTCTTAAAGTCATCATTAACTCGTCCCTTTTTTTATGCCTCAACTAATCAATTAGCAAATCCTTTTGGTACTACTTTAAGAATATATCCAGACTCGCACATACTTCACACCTGCACTTCTATTTTCCTGGTCCAGGATACCATTAACTATTGCCTGAATTACTTCAAAACCCTCCTAAGTAAATGAGTGGATAAAAAAAAAAAAACCCCAAAAACTGTGGTACATTTATACAATGAAATACTGTGTAGCAGAAAGAAAGAGGGAACTCCTACCTTTTGCGACAACATGGATGGAACTGGAGAGTATTATACTTAGTGAAATAAGCCAAACAGTGAAAGACAAATACCATATGATATCACCTATTACAGTAAACTAATGAACAATGCAAGCAAATGAGCAAGATAGAACCAGAGGCATTTAAACAAGGAACAGACTGACAGCGACCAGGAGGGAGCGGGGAGGGAGAAAAGGGGGAATGTAGGGGAAGGGTCTAGTCAAGGAACTAATATGAATGACCCATGGACATGGACAACAGAATGGGGATTGAATGTGGGAAGCGAGGTAGGCAGGGTAGAGGGGAGCAATGGGGGAAATAATGGGACAACTATAATAGAAAAACAATAAAAATGAGTCAGTATGTAAAAAAAAAAAAAAAAAAAAAAAAAGAACCCTCCTAAGCTCTTCTGCTTTTGCCTTCCTACGATCTATTCCATAAGTGGTAGCTAGTATAATACTCTAAGTACTTGCTGCTTAAAACATTCCGTACCTTTCCATTTCATTCAGAGTAAATGGCAAAATCTTTATAATGGCCTATGTGGTCACATACACACTGTGTCCTTCACCCTTCCCTCAACCTCTTCTTCTACTACTTTCTCCTTCCATTTCTCCATTTCAATCACCTTGCCCTTCTTGATGTTCTTGAAACACATGGGAAATTCTATTGCTTTAAGGTCTTTGTATTCCCTTCCTATAACCATTTACTCCAAAATAGCTTCTTGGCTAATTCCTTATTGCCGACAATATTTTTTTCAAATATAATATTCTCAAAGAGTCCTACCTTGACCACTCTATTTAATACAGAAACTCAAACTCTCACTTTAGTGCTTTTATCCTGTTTACATTATACTGATTTTCTTTGTTTCATAACTTATATTCTCTTCTATTTTTAATTGTTTATTATTTATTGTCAAACTTGTTATAATGCAAACAACAGTAAAGTAGAGATTTCTGTCTGTTTCATTCACTGACATATTCTAAGCATTCAGAACAATGTCTTGCAACCCTGACAGGTGTGGCTCAGTGAGTCGGACATAATCCTGCCAAGCAAAAGGTCTCAGGATTGATTCCCAGTCAAGACACATACATGCCTGGGTTGCAGGTTTGGCCTCAACTGGGGATTCATTTTTCAGGGTATATGAGGCAATGAATCAATGTTTCTCTTCCTCTCTCTCTCCCAGCCCCTCTCTCTAAAAATAAATAAATAAAGTTAAAAAAAAAGAAGAGCAATGCCTTGCACTTGGGAAATACTCAATAAAGCATATTTTGATGAGTAATTGCTTACTAAAATATTTTAATAATAGTAAAATTTGAAGGCCATTAGCATTCATAAATAGATTAGATTAATAAAATGCAGTATATTCACATGGAATATTAAAAAGCCAGTAATATGAATGAACCATACTTATACATCTCAATATCAAGAGATCTTCTAAAACAAAACATTGAGTGAAAAAAATCAAGCTGAAAAATAAGGTGCAGTGTTAGATTTCCTTTATATAAGACATACATGCTAGGCAAACCACTATGATGAATGTTTTATGAGTGTGAATGTGCCCATAATCTGCTACATATAAAACTCCTGAAGTTAATGATCAAATGGGACTTCAGCTTTACCTGTAAAGTTTTTGGCTTTGTTTTTAAAGAATACACTTATGTGTTACTGACCACAGGATGTAGTTGCAAATTAAAACATATCTTGAAGACAAAAAGACACCTCTGGCTTGTGTATGAGAAATAAATTTAAGTGAGAGTGAGATGGGACAAAAGTTAATGTGACTTCATGACTTTCTCTTTTCTGCAGCCTGGAAAATGACCTGAGGGTATTAAATTCAAAGGGGGAGGAGACAGATACCACTGCCCTCAAAGTGAAAGGCACCTGAGTCAGAGCAGATATGTGGTCAGTCACACATTAGTGGATCCTTCTCCAACTTTTCCTGCCCATACTGATCACTTCCCCTTCGAGATTCCTGAACATACTGTAGATCTCTCTTCTTTTTTTTTTTTCAAACGAGTGGCTTTATTTATTACAACAGAGAACACCAACAGGTTTAGTGCAATGCAAAGTCACCGTCAATAAATACTGTTGCTCAGACAGTTTCAAGTTTGTACAGAAACCGGGGGCCAGACTAGACCTTGGTGCGGGGGGCGCTGGGCCCTGTGGGCAGTCACGAATCTGAGGGCTTCATCGATCATTTTGTTGGGGTTATCACTGCTTTTTACACAAACGCCATGTAAACAGGTTGCAGTTTTCTCTCGGGGACGTGTACCAGTTGTGTGTGGCCCCTGGCCGGCCCGGTGTTACCGCGCGGCGCCCATTTCCGAGGTTCGCGGTCACTGCCAGATGGGCCGCTGGGAACCCACGAGGAGACCACCTTCTCAGCAGCTGGTGGAGGACGCGCGGGGACAGGTGACCAGGTGCTGCCACTGAGGACGCAGGGGGAGGGGGCAGGCCAGCAAGGCTGTGGACGTGGCGTGGCCTTAGCAACGGGCGCTGCAGAGCCCAGCACTTCAGCCAGCGTCACTTGCTGCCTGGGTTGTGTCTTAGGAGCTTCTGGGACCCGACTTCTCCCCGCCCCCGCCCATCACTGCTCCTTGGCAGGCCGCGGTGTCACAGATGCCGGGGGTCCCCTGCGCGCCAACAGCTCCGGGAAGGCCCGCGTCTCCGGGCGGCCCGGGCTCGCCGTGGGCCCCGTCTTGGCCATCTTTGCCAACGCCAGGCACGCCTTGCGGTCCTTGCAGGCCCTGGTCTCCGTCAGGCCCGTCCAGACCCACACCGACCGCGCCCTTGTCTCCTCTGTCCCCCGGGTTTCCTCTGGGTCCGGGCTCTCCCAGCTCACCGGTGGGGCCGCGGAAGCCAGGGGGCCCCCGAGCGCCAGGGTGACCGATGGAACCAGGGGGCCCGGGGCGCCCGGGGGGGCCAGCAGGGCCAGGCCGCCCGATGGCTCCCGGCGCTAACGGCTTCCGCAGGTGAGCAGCCAACTGCGCGATTTGTTCACTGATCATGCCCCCACACAGCTCCCTGATGTGCTGCTCACTGGCTTCTTTTCCCGGGACCCCGGGTTTTCCGGTGATGCCAGGCACGCCCTGCACGCCCTGTAAGCCCACAGGCCCGGGGGGGTGGGGGGGGGCGGGGGCCTGGCACACCCTCCACGCCGCTGGTGCCGTTGGGACCCTGGATGCCTCTCGGGCCCAGTTCCCCTCGACTGCCAGGCTCTCCTTTGGGTCCAACGGGGCCGCGGGGTCCCGGCTCGCCTTTGTCCCCGGGAAGACCATCGGAACCGGCGATGCCCTGGTCTCCCTTGGGACCCGTGGCTCCTTCCGGGCCCCGGTCGCCCCCGCCGCCTCGGAGGCCCTGGGGGCCTGGCAGGCCAGTGTCCCCGATGCTGCCCTTCGGGCCCTGGAAGCCTCGGATACCAGGGGCCCCAGGAGGGCCTTGCGGACCGAGCGCCCCCGCTGAGCCTCTGTGGCCCGCCTCGCCGCGCTCGCCCGGCACGCCCATGTCCCCTGGGACCCCGGGCTCTCCCAAGGGGCCGGCCTCACCCAGCTCTCCAGCTTTGCCCAGCTCTCCTTTCTCACCCTTGGACCCTGCTCGTCCAGGCAGGCCCGGCAGCCCGTTGGGACCCTTCTCTCCTGGGGCGCCAGTGCGACCCGCCTCTCCCTTCTCACCATCCAGTCCTAGCAAAGCCATCCCGGCCGTCCTTGCCCGGCATGCCCGGCTCTCCAAGTGGCCCGGCCACTCCGGGGGCTCCTTTGGGACCCGGTTTGCCCAGGTCGCCCTTGGGGCCCCGGAACCCGTCTGGGCCCCCCCTCGCCTCTGTCACCCGCTTTCCCGGGGGCTCCTGGGATCCCGAGGGGTCCTCGGAAGCCAATGGGAGGGACCCCGATCCCCGGGAGGCCCAAGCGGCCCTGGCAGTCCTCGCAGCCCCCGCGGGCCCTGCAGCCCCACGGTGCCGGGGAGACCGGGGGGCCCAGGCGTGCCGGGGTCACCCTTCTCGCCGTCCTTGCCGACCTCTCCTTGCTCCCCTTTGTAGCCAGTGGGTCCCTTGAAGCCCGGCATTCCTGGGGGGCCGGGGGGCCCTGGCGGACAGATGGCCGGGCACTGAAGGTCAGCCGCGCCTTCGGGAAGGACTCCTGGGTGACCAGGGGGTCCAGGAGGTCCGGGAGGGCCAGGCAGGCCCGGGAGTCCAGAGGGTCCCGGGGGACCCCGGAGGCCGAGTCCGCCTGGGAGCCCACTGACCCCTGCTTCTCCGGGGGGTCCGGGGAGTCCTTTGCCCCCAAGCCCAGGTGGCCCCGGGGGGCCCAGACTTCCCCGTTCTCCGGGAGTGCCCTTGAGTCCAGGCGGTCCTTCTCTCCCGGTCAGGCCGTCCACGCCGGGCAGCCCTGGCAGCCCGGCCTCTCCTGGCTTCCCTGGCTTCCCCGAAGCCCCTTTCAGTCCCGGGGGCCCAGGCAGACCCGGAGGACCAGCTTCTCCATCGATGCCGTCCTTGCCCGGCTTCCCAGGGGGCCCTGGGGGGCCAGGGGGGCCTCGAGGCCCCATTTTCTGCGCCTCGGTCACCAGCGCCACGGCCAGGAGCTGCCCGAGCAGGAGCGGGAGCAGGGTCCGGGCTCCGGCCATGGCTGCGCGCGCTCTGAGCGGCGCTGGCGGCGGCGGCCGGGCTGGGGCTCGGGGCTCGGTAGATCTCTTTTTGTGTATCCCCATAATATCCAGCATCTTGTTGAATACACGTTAAAAATTCTGTACAGATAAGATTGGGTGTGTTCAGGGTGGGAAAAAAATAAAATAAAACAAGAAAGAAAGAAAAAGAAAATAAAAGAAAGAAAGAAATACCCTTGGAAAATACTTTGCATTTACACTTTATTATATTTGTGTTTTTATAACATATTTAAATAGGTGTTACACTCTACATATTTAAAAATGTAGCTCCCCCCACATAATTATCAACTAGATGTGTTAAATTAACACTAGTTATTTATACCCTCCTCTTACCTCGGGTCTTTTCAAGAACATGTCTATTATCTGTTTTACGGTAGGGTTGATGGTTAAAGATACAAATTCATAAATTTCTTCAAACAAGAAAGGGACAGAGACACTGAAAAAGAGATCAGAAGGAAGACTGAGGTGACAGGAAGAGGGAAGAGAATCTGAAGGGTTTCAAAGAAAGAGGAAAAGGGTCAGGGGTTAGAGGGAACAAATTTTAAAGATTTGTTGTGTTATCTATTATGTAACTCTTCTCTTAGCTGCCCCACAAAACCAGAAGTAAAACTCGGTTTTTGGTCAGAAAAAAACTCTGTACAGTAAATGCTTGTTAAAAAGAGAGACAGTGAGGATGGAAGATGGAATGTGTGGAAGAAAAAGAAGAGAAGAAAAAGAAATCAGTTTAAGCTAACACATCCCCTACTCTAGTCTCTGTACAGTTGTGAATACCTAGTGCTTTTTTTCCCCTCTAAGTAATAAAATCCCATCATTTATGTTGGCAAAGGAGCTCAAACAAATATTAAAATTTAGATGTATCAAACTAAAGGCAATTAGATTCTTGACAGGCATGGGAATGTTATTTGTACATCTTAAGTATCCTTCAAGCTTCTCTTCCTCCCATTTGGAATTTATTTTATATAGAACTGACAGGTTACTCTTCCTAATTATTGCTATCTTTGGGCCACTGCCACCTTTCTGCACAAGGACTTTATAGCATTAATTCTCTACTTCTACTTCTGAATTTATGGTCTACTCTTTAGTCTAACAATATCTTAACAATAATCTAAACTTACTCCCAAATAATATTTTTTCTACAGCTCCCTTAATAAATATCCACTTTGTTCAGAGAGTTTTAACTTTGTCCCTTGTTCTGTTTATGTCTACAGGCTCAGGATAACGCTGCTTTATCTTCCCATAATGCATTATCCCCTCACCCCACCCCCCCACTTAAATCTATACTAGTGTAAGGACTTTTCCTTCTTAGTGACTATTGGCCTTTGCAGTGGTGGGATAAATAAAGACAAGGCAGAGATAGGTTTGGTTTCTAGGATTTCAGTAATGTAGTTGTTCTCATGATGACTGTCACCGTCAAGTGCTGTTGTAATGCATTTGGTGCTAGGGCCTAACTATAGCTCAAATACACCCTTATAAGATACATAAAATTAATTTTTCCTCATTGCCATTACAAGTGACACAAGTGAGCCCTCTGTAATTGCCACCAGCATGTCTCATCTATTACAGAGTCAGCATTAGTCATTCAAAGCATTTATATTCATCGACATATTTTATATGTCAGGTGATCTTCAAGGTACAAAGATTTAATGGTAATCAAGATAAACTTGATTCCTGCCCTTTTAGAGCATAAATTTCAGTGGAAAGAAACAAAAAAACCAATACATAAAGAAGATAATTTCAAGGCTATAAGTGCTATCACATAAACAGAATGATATGGCAGTAAATTGTAAAAAAAAGAAACAACTATAGATTGAGTCATCAGGGCAGATTTTCTGATGTTGTGCGATGTGAATTAAACCCTGATAAAGGTGCAGCATTTCAAGAGCGTGGGAAAGAGTATTCCAGGTAGTGGGATCAACAGAAATAAGAATCCTGAGTTTGGAAGGACATTGGTATCTGGATAATCAGAGGGTTCAGTGAGGTTGCAGTGTAGTGAGGAAGGGGGAAAATGGTACAAGTTGATGTAGAAAAGAAGACAGAAACCAATCATTCAGGACCCCGTGGATCAAGGTATGGAATTTTCATTCTATTGAAAGGAAAATAGGAGGCCATTGGAGGATTTTAGTAGGGGCTTAACATCTGATTTCCATGCCAAGACTGATCTTTTTTCTCAATGGAAAAGGAAGAAGGAAGAAGATGGCATATCAATTCCACTGTTGCTCCTACTTCAGAGATAGGTTCTGGAAAAACATTATGCATTCTGGATAAAGGGGCTTGTAGTATCTGCTAATAATCATTAAAATGATTCTAGGTAGACCTCTGTTCCCCTGACATATTACCACTAAAGGTCTTGCCTGCAGAGTATTCCACATCTGACATCAGTAGATCAAATGACTACCAAACATTCCAAAGTTCTACAAAAAAGTAGGTAAAGCTGAAAGGAAAAAAAATCTAAGATAGAGGAAGTTCCAATTCCTACTGGGTGAACCAGCTTACTGAACAAGACAATAAAAAGGCTAAGAAAAGTAAAAAAGGCCAAAAAGCCTGATTAAAAAGATACTAACCAGAGCAACTCTGTATTTAAGTAGAGAAATTAGCATAGCTTCCCCAATTCTGATTTACCCTCTTTCAATAATAGAGATCTCCTTTGTTCTTTAAGATTAAAGTTAAGTTCCACATCTTATATGAATACTTATCTTACGTTTACCAACACTTTCATAGAGTGTAATGTTGTGTTATTCTTAAAGTGTGTTGCACTATTGCTAAAAACTATAGCTATTGCAATAACTGAGGAAGTAAAATTGATCATTTTGACAATTTATTTTTGGAAACTATTTGCTCATATAATGTACTTCTACCAAAAGCTTATAGCATTCAATAAAAGAAGTGCGTGAGGTTCCATTCAATCTGTTCAAATATTTTCAGAAAGTTACAGAATCCTAAGTAGGTTATAAATTGAAAATACTGAATGGCTGTATTTGGCAAGCTCTGAGCACAAGAAAGGAGAAAGTTCTGATAAGAAGAGTATGTCAGAAATATGTACAATAAGTACTAATGCAAATGGGAGGAGGGGTAAATTAAAAAGAGGCAGGGAAAATATCCTCTACCATCAATCATTATTAAACTCAGCTGAAAGGAATATAGGTCAACCCAATGACCATCCTTGATGGAGCCCATAGCAGATGTCTGACATTGTTTTTGTTGCTGTTGTTGTTAGCACCCAAGTTCCTACTTCCTATTAGCATCTTATCTCCCTGTTGTTAAAATTCCCTTTCTATGTATTGTTTATGAAAGGTAATGCCCAGCTCCATAAATATCAAAGGGGAGGGTGTTTCTCATTCCATATCTGCATAGACAGGAGATAACATATAACATGGAAATGGCCAGTTGACATTGTGGCTCCTGAGACTGAATTTTGATGATGTCATTCACTAGTTAGAGTCGGTATTCTCTGAAGTGGCAGACTGGACCAGCCTCTTATTGCTACATAAACATTGTCATACATTAACTAACCTTCCAGAGCAGACTTGGTTTTTCCCAATTTTTCAAATCAAATTCTCCAGGCTATCATGAATTTTGTAAGGTTCCAGTAAAATTGCTTTTTTGGCTTAGGATAGCCAGAGCTTGATTCTAATGCTTGAGAGGAATAAATGTGGTTAGTACTGACCCAGGCATTGTTTAATCATTTTTTTTCCCCCTCGGTGTCCAAACTCCCTCCAAGCCAACACTGCCTAATTCTACTTCCCCATTTAGCGAAACTATCTTCTATGTTCCCAGTGTGCGTTCCTCCCCCAACCACAGCCCCAAGAACCGCAATGCCTTATGTCTCTGTTTTTCCAACTGAGAACCTACCCCTAAAATACAAAAATTATTAGGAGAAAATTTAAGCCAAAGCTAGAGCAGCTATTCTTTTTTTATTTTTAATGAAGGCTTTTTAATTTTTTAAAAGATTTTATTTATTCATTTTTAGATAGAGTAGAAGGGAGGGACAAAGAAAGGGATAGAAACATCAATATGTGAGAGAACCAACTGGTTGCCTCTCACAGGCCCCCAGCTGGAGACCTGGCCCACAACCTAGCCATGTGCCCTGACTGGGAATCAAACCAGTGACCTTTCAGTTCACAGGCCGACACTCAACCCACTGAGCCACTCCAGTCAGGGCTAGAGCAGCTATTCTTAAACTTAGTATCCTTAGAGTCTGAAATGGTATATGTTAAAAGTGTGGTCTCAGAGACCACACTAGGTCAAAATTAAAGCATGAGAGAAGCCTAGAAATTAGCATTTTTTACAAACTAAATAGATTTCTGCTCAACAGGATCAAGGAACCATTGGACTATGAAGGAAAAGAGCCATATATGAATGGGTCTCTGTCTCATAATGTATGTCATATTTCATTCATATTTACCTCACCCATTGATTTCTTCAGCAATATGAGATTTCTTTGGCATTCAATATACAGTTTGCTCTGATTTGCCCGTGCTTTCTGGTGAATTTCTTGTTACTATTTAAAGCTTGTTTATTTATTTTGTCAACAGGTCTAGCTTCTTATAATCAACTTTAGAGCATTTTGCAAAGGTCAGTTTCTCTACAGAGACAACTTAAATTCTGCCCCTCAAAGGAATCCTTCCTCTAAGCATGGGAAATGGTAAACATTTGTCATTAGCAACCACTTGCCAAGGAATCCTAAGATAAGCTGAAAATAAATGCTTACTGCTTCAGCATCTCAGAGAACACATAAACCTGTGTTTCCTTTTAATATATCAAAAATAAAGATTACTGGGAGTGAAATATTTTCATACCAAATTGAAATCAAATTAAATTTTTCTCTTTTGAAAATTATTATATATTTACTATTCTGAGAATAATTTCTGTGTAGAAGGTGAAAAAACCAAAACATTTTTTCTAAACTCTATATAGTTTTAATTATAGCTATATAATAAAAATAATTCTGGTTGGAAGTTGAAAACACAAGTTTTAATCTCAAATCTGACTTTTAAAAATCTTATAATTTCTTATTTTATTTTTTTATATATTAAATTGATATAATTCTACCTCTCTTGATTATAGTATTACAAGACAGGATTAAGTCTGTAAACTATAAAAGCATTTCACAAACAGGAAATACTGGAAATACTAAGTTAATATTGTCACAGAATAAGTAATTTAATTTAAATAGTATTGAAAAAATTGGTCTGTGGGGTTCACTTTAAACCTGGTTTCTCTTTTCTATCCTAATGGCTTGGACAGAAGGAGCCCAGAGGTCGGGGGTGGGGCGGGGCGGGGGCACCTAAAATATTTCCCTCAGCCCAAACTAAGTATAATGGGCAAAAGGGTTTTGGACAGGTGAGACGTGCCTGGCACACCTTCCTCCAAAGAAGCCCTTCTTTTCCCTAATGTGGGACATTGAAAAATTAATACCTGCCTTTTTTCTTCTAGTGGTTATGGACTGAATGATGTCTTTTAACCCCGTTGCCAAATCTGTTGCCCCAGAATACAACAAGGATGCCAGCCTGTTAAACCAAGCACGCTGCTGTCCAGGGACAGCCAACTGACCTGGAGTCTGCACAGTCCTTCCCCGTGTGGGAAGGCAACCCTCCCCTCCACACCCCCACTCTTATTAGGGATTTCTGGACCCAAGGGTACGTAGGACAACAACCATGCCCAGCCTGAAGCATCTAGAGGAGCTCAAGACCTTTGCTCATTGTCCTTTATAAGGTTATAAAGGGTCTTAAGTCTGAGAGGGAGGGATTGTTATTTTTTATTGTTAAAATAATTAATTAATTATTTTAAAAAAAGAAGAATATATGAAAGGGTGAAGCAGGAGAGCTTTGTATGTATGACCCATGGGCATGAACTTGAGGGGGGGGGATTGCTGGAGGAGGGGTGGTTCTGGGCGGAGGGGAGCAAAGGGGAAAAAATTGGAACTATTGTAACAATAAAATCAATAAAATATACTTTAAAATAAATAAATAAATAAATAGTATTAAAAAATAACAGCAATAGTTTATATAGTTTTATGTGTTTGGGACTATTCTAAACAGTGTGTGTGGGGGGGGAGAGAAAGAGATTGAGAAAAGGGGGGAGAGCCTCAATTAATACTCAAAAAACCCTATGATATCATGATCCCATGTCTCAGATGAAAAAGCTGAGTCACGGAGAAGTTAAATAACATGTCAAAGACCCCATAGTATTTCACAGGCACTTTGCATAAATGCATCAAGAACAAAATATTTTTTTAATATTCATACCAATATCCACAAATATTTTGGAATTCATCCTAGAATCTTGATAGTTCCATGACATAAATATACATTTTTTCTCCTTATGAAGCTTAACAAAATAAATGCATTATATTTAATTAAGAGGAGTTTGTACTGCGCTCACTTCCCTTCCAAATCCTGTGTCTCTAAGATGATTGCCTGCTTTTACACAGATAGCAAAAATAGCCAACGGGAATGCCATGTAATTGCTGGAATTTTAATTGCCTGGGAGAGAGGAGCATAAAATAGTATTACAGTCAGAGCCAGGGTGAACTTAAAGTTAGTGACTATTCAAGTTTGTGATTTATGAGGCTCCTCTGCAATGTATGCTCATTCCTCAGAATCTTCACCAGAGAACGAGTCCTATATATTTTCTTACATAATCTAAATTCCCATCCCTAATATCACTTCTATGTACATCACTTCATTTATTTATCAAATATATTCTGATAAAAGACATAGAAGTCATTATGCTCATTGTGCAACACTATGAATTTGATCAATAGTAACCATGAACTTACAATACCAAAGATTTTATGCCAAATGAGATACCATTGCTCACTAGATCATGACGCATACTTAGCAGTTTCAAGAAAAAAAGTTAAAAGTATAAAATTTGATTTATCAGATTCATTTGCTTCTTAAAATTAGAAAAATTTACCACTATTGGATAATTCAAGTAATTCTCAAGTTCAATGGGATAGTTTTACATTCCCAGTATAGATGTAGACTGTTTGGAATGGGGAAAGAAGAGATTCTTGTTATTTCTCTCTTTAGTGAAAAGACATCTACAGTTATTGCTTTACCTATTTTATAAGTTTTCACTCATGGAAGCATGGAGAAGCTGGCCTCAAGATCATGAGATTCAATAGGTTGGTACACAAGTTAACAGAACAGAAAATGGGATTTAGGCAGTAACCTAAGGGTCAGCTGGGCATAGAATGAAGACCTCTGGGTCTTGATTCAGCCCAGGGGCACAATGTGAGAAAGGAGGGCCAGATGCTGGAAAATGCACTGAATGGGATGTGTTAGGAAAACCAAATAATTGTCACTTTTTGGTAACTATATATACGACATTTATTTTATGCCAGATTTTTGTTAAGGACCTCATTTTTCTGACCTATCTTTCAATGTGGAAGCATTTTTGTTGGAGTAGCCCTCCTAATTTCCTTCTACCCATTAGATAAGCATAGCTTATATGATTAGTGAGTTTATGAGGAAGACATGTTCATCCCATAATACAAGAGGTGCCCGCGGGAGGAGCGGCTCACGGCTGCGGGGTCCGGGCGGGGAGCGTCTAGGGGCGCGGAGGGCGGGGTGCCGGAGCCCGAAGGCCCGGGGCGGGGCGCGGGGCGGGGCTCGGCGCGTGGCGGAGCGGGCGCGGCGCGGGGCGGAGCAGGGCGCGGTCAGGCCCGCGGCGGAGAAGGCGGCGGCCATTGGCTGGGGCGCCATCCGGGGCCTGCTCGGCGCCGCTCGCTCGCTTGTCCGCCCTCCCTGAAGGCAGCAGCATGGCGGAGGTGAGTGTGGCCGGCGGGAGGTGGCCGAGCGGCCCGGCGTCCCCTCCGGCCCGGGCGTCCCGGTCCTCCCGCGTCTCCGGCTGCGGCAGCGGGCGCGCGCGGGCCCCCGGCGGGACCAGGCCGCAGCGGGCGGGCGGCGAGCCCCGGGCCGGGGACGGCGCCGAGTCGGGGCCGCGGGAGGACTGCGGGGCGGCGTCGGGGCCACGACGGTGCCCGCGGGAGGAGCGGCTCCCGGCTGCGGGGTCCGGGCGGCGGGCGCCGAGGGGCGCGGAAGCCCCAAGGCCCGTGGCGTGGCGCCGGGCGCGGCGGGGCTCGGCGCGTGGCGGAGCGGGCGCGGCGCGGGGCGGAGCAGGGCGCGGTCAGGCCCACGGCGGAGAAGGCGGCGGGCATTGTCTGGGGCGCCATCCGGGGCCTGCTCGGCGCCGCTCGCTCGCTCGTCCGGCCGACCTGAAGGCAGCAGGATGGCGGAGGTGAGCGTGGTCGGCGGGAGGTGGCCGTGCGGCCCGGCGTCCCCTCCGGCCTGGTTTTCCTGGGCGTCCCGGGCCTCCCGCGTCTCCGGCTGCGGCAGCGGGCGTGCGCGGGCCCCCGGCGGGACCAGGCCGCAGCGGGCGGGCGGCGAGCGCCGGACCGGGGACGGCGCCGAGTCGGGGACGCCGGCGGACTGCGGAGCGGCGGCGGGGCCACGACGGTGCCCGCGGGAGGAGCGGCTCCCGCCTGCGGGGTCCGGGCGGCGGGCGCCCGAAGGCCCGGGGCGGGGCGCGGGGCGGGCCGGGGCTCGGCTCGTGGCGTAGCTGGCGCGGCGCGGGGCGAAGCAGGGCGCGGTCAGGCCCGCGGCGGAGAAGGCGGCGGCCATTGGCTGGGGCGCCATCCGGGGCTTGCTCGGCGCCGCTCGCTCGCTTGTCCGCCCGCCCTGCAGGCAGCAGCATGGCGGAGGTGAGTGTGGCCGGCGGGAGGTGGCCGAGCGGCCCGGCGTCCCCTCCGACCTGGTCTTCCTGGGCGTCCCGGGCCTCCCGCGTCTCCGGCTGTGGCAGCGGGCGCGCGCGGGCCCCCGGCGGGACCAGGCCGCAGCGGGCGGGTGGCGAGCCCCGGGCCGGGGACGGCGCCGAGTCGGGGCCGCGGGCGGACTGCGGTGCGGCGGCGGGGCCACGACGGTGCCCGCGGGAGGAGCTGCTCCCGTCTGCGGGGTCCGGGCGACGGGCGCCGAGGGGCGCGGAGGGCCGAGTGCGGGAGCCCTAAGGCACGGGGCTTGGCGCCGAGCGGGGCGGAGCAGGGCGCGGTCAGGCCCACGGCGGAGAAGGCGGCGGCCATTGGCTGGGGCGCCATCCGGGACCTGCTCGGCGCCGCTCGCTCGTTCGTTCGGCCGACCTGAAGGCAGCAGGATGGCGGAGGTGAGCGTGGTCGGCGGGTGGTGGCCGTGCGGCCCGGCGTCCCCTCCGGCCTGGTCTTCCTGGGCGTCCCGGGCCTTCCGCGTCTCCGGCTTCGGCAGCGTGCGCGCGCGGGCCCCCGGCGGGACCAGGCCGCAGCGTGCGGGCGGCGAGCTCCGGGCCGGGGACGGCGCTGAGTCGGCGCCGTGGGCGGACTGCGGTGCGGCGTCGGGGCACGACGGTGCCGCGGGAGGAGCGGCTCCCGGCTGCGGGGTCCGGGCGGCGGGCGCCCGAAGGCCCGGGCGTGGCGCGAGGCGGGCCGTGGCTCGGCTCGTGGCGTAGCGGGCGCGGCGCGGGGCAAAGCAGGGCGCGGTCAGGCCCGCGGCGGAGAAGGCGGCGGCCATTGGCTGGGGCGCCATCCGGGGCCTGCTTGGCGCCGCTCGCTCGCTTGTCCGCCCTCCCTGAAGGCAGCAGCATGGCGGAGGTGAGTGTGGCCGGCGGGAGGTGGCCGAGCGTCCCGGCGTCCCCTCCGACCTGGTCTTCCTGGGCGTCCCGGGCCTCCCGCGTCTCCGGCTGTGGCAGCGGGCGCGCGCGGGCCCCCAGGGTGACCAGGCCGCAGCGGGCGGGTGCGAGCCCCGGGCCGGGGACGGCGCCGAGTCGGGGCCGCGGGCGGACTGCGGTGCGGCGGCGGGGCCACGACGGTGCCCGCGGGAGGAGCGGCTCCCGGCTGCGGGGTCCGGGCGGCGGGCGCCGAGGGGCGCGGTTGGCGGGGTGCGGGAGCCCGAAGGCGCGGGGCGGGCGGACACTCTGCACGCTGCGCCCCGTGGCCCTGGGCGGCCCTGTCCCCCGGTACCCGTGAGCCCCGGTGAGCCGCGGTGGGGGGCGTCGGGGCGGGACGGGACGCGCGGGAGTGACCAGCGTCTCGGCACTCCGCTCGGGGGATGCGTTCGCTCCTGTCTGGGAAGACGGGCTAGCTGCGCTCTGGCCTCCGCTCGGCCCGGACGTGGGACCCGGGCGCGGGGTGCGCAGGTGCTGGGGGACGAGCGAGGACCATACAGGGGAGCCGGGGGTTCGGGGCCCTGAGATGCAGGGTGGGGCCGGGGTTGCGGACCCCCCTGCTCCGGCGGTGATTCCTTGAGCGCCCTGGCCGGCAGCACCCGCCTGTTCTGATTATGTTATCTTATTTTTAGAGAAGGGGAAGGGAGGGACCGCAATGTGAGAGAGAGACATTGATCAACTGCTCTTCATAGGCACCCTGACTGGGGGCTCAACCCACAGTCCAGGCATGTGCCCTGACTGGGAATCGAACTAACGACCCTTCGGTTTGCAAAAACAGGCCCAACCAACTGAACCACCCAGTCTTATATGCCTCATATGAGTTTAATCATACAGTAGTTGTCCTTTTGTGACTGGCATATTTCACTTATGATGTTCTCAAGGTTCATTCATGTGGTAGGATGTAACAGGATTTCCTTTTTTAAGGTCGCATAATATTCCATTGTATGTATATACCACCTTTTCTATATCCATTCATCTGTTGATGGAGTTTGGGTTGCTTCTACCTCTTGGCTAATGCTATAATGAACATGGGTGTGCAGCTATCTTTTGGGGATCCTGCTTTGAATTTTTTTTTTTTTTTTTTTTAGATTTTATTTACTTTTAGAGAGAAAGGAAGGGAGGGAGAAAGAGAGGGAGGGAGGGAAACATTGATGTATGAGAGAAACAGCAATCGGTTGCCTTTTGCACAGCCCCAACTGGGGACCTGGCTCACAACCTAGGCATGTGCCCTGACTGGGAATCGAACTGGTGACCTTTCGGTTCACAGACCAGTGCTTAGTCCACTGAGCCGCACCAACCAGGGCCTGCTTTGAATTCTTTTGCACGTATACTCAGCAGTGAGATTTATGGATTATAGATGTATCCTAGGAGTTTTTGAGTTTCACGAATTTGTATATCCACTACTATTCTCAGATATTGGGAAGCTTTTGGCCATTATTTTTTCAATTAGGCTCTCTCTTCTTCCTCTGCCTCCTCCTCCTCCTCCTCCTCCTCCTCCTCCTCCTCACCCTTCTGTAGTACATATGTTGTTCGGCTTGATGGTGTCTCACAAATTCCTTAGTTGTCTTCATTTTTCTTCAGTCATTTTGCTTGTTCCTCTGCCTCAGGTACTTGGAAGTACTATATCTGAGTTCACTGAATCTTCTTCCTAGTCAGATTTGATATTGAGTCCTTCTAGTGAATTTTTTAGTTCAGTTATTGTTGTTTTCATTTCAGAATTTCTGTTTGGTTCTTCTTTATAGTTTCTGTCTCTTTATTGATATTCTTATTTTGGTCATGTATTGTTTTCCTAATTGTGTTTAGTTGTCTGTACTCTTTTTAATTCATTAACCATCCTTATGATGGCTATTTTGAATTTTTGGTCTGGCAACTCATATGTCTCTTGCTTTAGGGCTGGTTTCAGGAGATTTAAATGGGTCATCTTTGCTTGTTTGTATGTTTTGTTATCTTTTATTGAGATTACAGCATTTGAAAAATCAGCCACGTCTCCCAGACTTTGCAATCCCGTTTCATACAGGGATGACATTCTCTATTCAGCCCTGCTGGAGATTCTGGAGACCTCTCAAACCTACGCTGGGGATGAGTCCTGCCTGGGCGTGTGTGGACTATCCTAATGGAATAGGTTTTGCGATTTGTACCGTGGCGCCGCTGCTGTTACCGTGTGCCATGGTCCTGGAGACCCAGCTAGTGCCTGTCTGTGGTACTGCAGATTCTCGTGCACGTGGCTTGCTTTTGTTCACCGAGACCAAGCTCCCAACCTGGCTCCTGGTTCTTGGCAGTACTTAGTTAGATTCAGGCCAGATTGATACCCACCCAGCTGGGCAGCCTACCTAAAAGTCGGAATGTTGGATGTACATTCCTCCGCAGGGAGAAGACGGGGATTGGGTGTTTCCCACAGTCGCACCACACGGAGCCAGGGAGAGGGGCTCTGGAGAGAGAGAACCACGAGTTTTCCTGCCAGGCTGTGATGGGTTTGGTTTTGCGTTAGCCTGGAGTATAAGCACCTCTTAACTGGGTTCCAGATTTTTCACAGAGGCAGTTGGTCCATATATTGCTATTAAATCCAAGTGTCCATGGGGAAAGGAGGGTTGAGGGTTTCCTATTCTTTATTCTTGCACCTCGCTGATATCACCTCCAATAGCTCTAGTTTGAATGAGCTTTGGCTCTGCGTCAGACAATGACTTACCGCTTTACATCTATTACTACTTTAATCTTCACAACACTGACTTAGGTACTGTCATGATCCTCATTTTCTAAGTGAGGAAACCAAAATCTAGAACTAGATTATGGGTTTGGAGTTGTTTGTTTGTTTTTGCTTATCAGCGTTTTCTACAATACACATGCATTACCATTGTAACACATGTAGCTCCCATTTTTCCTTATACACATGTAATTTGTGGGATAAAGCATAATAGGATAGAGCGTAACCATTTTAGATGGCAAAGACTTAATTTGGGCAGAATTCTTGACTTAAGTGAAATTCATTCCCCTAGGAATCCAGAAGTACTCAAGAAAGATACAGAGCTCTTACCCCTCTGCCCCTAAGCTTCCGGCTCCTTCTCCCTCACTCAGCTAGGGAAGAGTGCAGAAACAAGAGCAGACGTTCTTCCCGCTGGCTCGTGGTAGCTGCTTCGCTCTGCTCCCTTCCAGGGCCATCCTTTCAGTTCTGCCTTTTCCACTTTTATTTCCAGCACTTTAAAAAGGAAGAGTTGAAAGCCTTGCAAATATGAGGGAATCTTCCAAGAAGGATGCTTTAAAGAATGAAATGGGTATATGAGACATTTTACTTGCCCCAAATATTAGTTTATGTTGATAATTATTATTGAAGAAGAAACTGCAATAGTACTCATGAAAGGCTGATTAATATAACAAGATACCACTTGATGCCTATTAAATGGGCAAAAATTAAAATCCAACAATAACAGACATTGAAGTTATAATGTAGAGACTTGTGAGCTGTTGCTAGGAGTGTGGGTTGGTGTGAGCATGTAAGAGAGCCATCTGGCAACATCTAGCAACGTCAAAGATGCACACCCTTACAGCCTAGCAGCTCCGCTCCTCCGCAGAACCCTCGCTCTTCAAAGTGTGGTCGTGGGACCAGCAGCGGCAACGCCACCTGTGAGCTGAATACAAACGCAGACCCTCAGGCCCCGTTTCAGACCTACTGAATCATAGACTGCATTTTAACAAGATCCACCGGATGACTGTACATGAACACAGGGGTGCGCAAAAGGAGGATTACAGTTGGGAGTACGAGAAAGAGTTCATTCTTGTTTTTTTATTATTGTATTACTTACTATTACTGTTAGCCTACTTTTGCCCACCCCTGTATATGAGAAACTGTTGCATTTGGAAGAAAGAGACCAGTATAAAACTACATAGTATTGTTTGTAATAGCATTTCTCACAGCCTCTCACTGGCTCTGATCAGGGCTGCGTACCCATCCTGGATCAGTCACGGAATACGCAAAGCCTCTTCTGATATCCTGACCAAACTGATTCAAAGAGCTACCTCCTTTTAACAGCTGTGTAGTATTCCATTGTACCAATGTATCGTAATTTACCTAACCTCTCCTTTGCTGACGGTCATTCAGGTTTCCCCAGCGATTTACTAACACAACCGGTGCAGGATGCCCTTTTTTGGACCTTGCCCACCACACACCCACACACAGTTCTTTCTTTACCAACCTCAACGAGCACATGACTGCTGAATTGTGCCTTTTGTGTTTTTAAGGAACTTTCCATCTCACCACCAACATGTCACATTGAATATCCCTGTGACTGCTTTGAGGAAGAGGAGTGGGGAGGGGACTGGAGGCTGCAATGTCTAGACTTTTTCTTCATTGTCTTCTGTTCACCCAATGCAGTCCACCTGTCACTAGAGAGGCTCTATGAAACTTCCCCTAAATTAGGGGGAAAGCTTCAGATGTCCATGGAGGCCCCACTTGCCTACTAATTTCTCTGGATCTCCTGGGGACAGGGGCACCTGTCCCCTAACCTCTTCTGCCTGTAGCTTCCGCTTTCACCACAACAGTGCAGAACTGGTAAAAACCTTGCCGTTTCCAATTGCCCTTCTCTTGCTATTGTCTAAGGGCCACTATAACTCAGGCCACGAAGAAAGCTACTTCCACAGCCCACAACCTCTACCCTCAAAGAGGTGATGTTACCCCAGGCCAATGCCTGGCTCCTCAGTCCTTGTCTCAGTCCTCTGGCTTTGTGGTGGTCTTGCCTCTCCCACAATGCCCTTATCCTGCCAACCCATCACCCTGAAGCCATGAATCTGCACTTCAGACAAACTGCAGCATCTCTCAGAAGTATGCCCTATGTCCTTTCTGCTTCTGGTGTCTGATTTGTTTTTTTTTTTTTTTTTTTTTATATCACTTTACAATTGTCTCTGGGCTAGCCTCAGTTTTGAAGTCCTAGAACTTAGCTCTAACATGGTCCAGATCTTGACTTAATACCCAATAACATTTCCCATCCTTGTTTTATTGCTGGTAAACAAGCTCTCTCTCCCTTGGCCTGGCAGAAATTTTATTTTTCTCTTTCGCCTTCACATGCTCAGTTGTGCCATAGTAAAACAACACCAATCCCATTTTTAACCCTTACAACAGAGGCCTTCCTCCTCCTCCTCTTCCTCCTCCTCCCTGCCCCCCACGACCAGCACAGGGTGAAAAGAAACTGAAATATTCTCTCTCCAGCCCCTTTTGGATGGGATCCCCACCCTCTCCATCACCATTCTTAGTTCCACAGGGGTCCCCAGTGAAACTCCCAGCCCACTTTGGAATACAGTCTTCCCTCAGACCACAACATTTGCTGATCTTTTAGAAAAAAAAAAAAACATTCCTTTACTGGCACTTGATAAACTGAATGAACTTATAACTTCAGCATTGCTTCTAAAGGACTTTGTAAATGCTGTACTATTGGCATTAGTAAACGTAATTGTTTTAGAGACTCCGTTTTACCAGCAGCAGCCTCGAAACAGAAGCAAGAATGGCCTACAAGTTATACTCATACACCCTAACCTTCTGATTATTTTGGTTCTCCAAAACCTAATTTTTTCCCTAGATGTGTGTACATTATTTATCCTTTATCCTGTGACAGTAGCACTTTATTTCAGCACAGCTCCCTAAATCCCATTTAAGCAAGCGATTTAGATGAAAGCAGTGCACAAGGAAACTTGAAGCAAAATTACTAAGTAATGTTTGAAGCAGAAGAGACACCAGCTGGCCTCCTTACCAAATTTAGAAGGTGGAACTGATATACAAGAGTCTGCTGATTGCATTGATTTGGGGGGGTCAATTACATTTATGGCATTCAATGACAGGAATGACAGAAGCCAGGAAGACCCTGCTCTCGCTCATGCTGGTGAAAGCATCATGGTGGTTCATCACAGTTCAGTCATGGGATGTCTAATCCTCACCCATTCTTCTTCCTGCAATATTTCAAATAATGTGCCACAGGCGAAGTAAGTTAACTTAGTGGCTGGCTTTCTGGGCTCCCTGTTTCCTGCATAATTGGTGGACTAATTATGTTTCATTTGGGTATCAGAGAAGACTGTAGGACATTTATCTGCTCAGTAGACAGTGAGTTGATTTGGATTTGTTTCCCTGTCAAGAAAGCCGGTAGTTAATGGGCGTCCCGAAAGGGGCTGGGCACAGCCCAGCCCACGGTCTCCTTCTGCCATTTTCTCCTGCGTGTGAGGCGCTGGGCTGGTGTCTGATGAGCGAACAAAGGCAGAAGGGGCTTGGTTCTGGTGTTGCCAAGCAACGAGTTTCAGGTAGAACTTAACGTGTCAAAGCTACAGTGTCTGTGAGTGGCAGTGGTTGGGAGACTTGCTGTAGGGCGACCCAGACGCCGCCTTGCTTTTGTACACTCCTATGAGTAGTTGTTTTTTTGGCCCTTGACTCAAATATAATTTTTACTCAACGTTGCTTCCAGGGAGAGGCTAGCAACCAGGGTCCGAGTCAGGGCTCCTAATTCTGGGGAAGTCGCGAACTTCTTTGGAAATATAGTAAAAGCGTACAGAGCCATTGCTCAGATGCACATGTTCCTAAAATTTGGGGTAAAATTGGGAGGATAGGATACCCAATGAAGACCTCTGGGCGCCGAGGGAACGGGGCGTGGAAGGGCACGTCGACTTGCTCCCCGGGCCTAAGCCCTTTCCGAAGGGTTCAGAATATTTCATTAAATCAGTTACGGATGGTGCGAAAAGCGCTGTCTTCGAAGAAAGGTAAGACACGAAAACACAATACAACACAAGACTTTAAAGGTAAGATGTATTTTTCTTTTCTTAGAATTGGAACTTGGTCCTGAAAGGTGTCGCAGGATGCTGGCTCCCCCCGACGCACTCTCCCGCCCTTTCAGCCTTGGGATAGTCGCATTGTGGCTTTCACACCTGCTGCCTCTTCTTGAGGACAGTCTGTGTGCATTACCACAATAGGTCTAATGAAATATCCCAAACCAAAAATGAGGGCTCGGGGTCGGGTAAATGTGAATGGACTTCCACTAACCACGGGATGTCATAGTTGACATTCTGTGGAGACTCACTAAATGTAGTGATTAGAAAATAAACGATGAGTGGACAGGTTAATTGAGGGAAAAATGTGTAATGAACTGTGTCAAAGAAACAGTTATTTAGCTACCTGCAGCAAGTGAATGCTTCTGGCATTAGTAAGTGTGAAGGCCCAAAGCTGTCTTCAAAAGATGACTTGAATTTCTTGAGCTGTGTCATTCCCCAAGGGATTTAAAGCTTTAGAATAAGAGAATGCTATTAATCCCTACTTGAGGGATCTGGTTCAGCTATCTGCTGCCTTTTCTCTTTGGTTTTATTAAGTAGTTTTAGAGTTGGGAGATCAGTTTTCATAAGGAGTATATTTCCCATCACTCCACTTGTTATTACACTTAATGGAATATCTCCAATTCAGTGAGAAACAAGGTGAATTATCTTAGACCCCACTAGAAAATGATGAGTAGTTGAGACAGTTCAAGTGATAACTGGAGACAGAAAGGATAGTCTTGTTGGCTCATTTTGGTGGTTATGAAACATTAGTAATATGCTCGTAATAGAGAAACTCAAATGCATTATTCCCATGTGAATTCCCTTTATAATCTCCCCCTGAAAGATCCATGGGTATGTGTTTTCCGAAAGGGAAGACTGAAATAGATTTCAGCATCTATTCAAGGACAGGAGGTGGAATCTAATTGTTTATGCTCAACAGACTTTTTCATACACTCCCCATCTTTCAGAGGTTATTACTATATCGGGCCCAGTGGGAAAGCCAAGACTGAGAAAGAGAGCTTTTGATCCTGAAGGAATTCATGATTTAGGATATATGCCTTCCATCCACTCCACCATCAAGCAGTTATTCACTTAATAAGCCTATGTCAGCTGAACTTAGCAACACATCATTATTTTTCTAGAGCTAACAGTCCCCTCAATCTTGTTAAACAGAAATGCAGTTAGGCCATTATGCGATCTGTTGATATTACACTGAACTATGTAAGTCAGAATGAAGAGTTTTGTGACTTTCCGTAAGTGGAAGTGTTGGATCTTTGCATAATGTGTGTATGGAATAAGCAAAATATAATGATGTTTTCAGAGGTTTAAAAGATGAATTGCCGGTAAAATTGTTTTGTTTTATTGTTTATTCCAGGTCGTGCCAGACGTGGGCGCAATGCCTCGAGCCAGAGAGACTCATCCAGCTTGTCCCAATCTACAGGGTGCGCGGGCCGCCGAGAGCAAGGGAAGTCATCTTCCGGTTCTTCCGATTCTGGAGCTTCAACTGACGGGAACGGGGCATTTGGAGCACCTCAGAACCCATTTGCTTCTTCACCCAGCTCTTACGCACCGAAAGACGAAAACGAATTCCTGTAAGTGAAAGCCCTCAGAAAAGTTACCCATTCGCTTGCTTTTCGAAAAGAAGTAATACATTACCTAAAAATCGGAATAAGCAGAAAGTACCCATGATCCTATCCCTCAGAGGTAACCACGTTTTGCGCGCATATATACATGTAATATAATGGGTATAATACATATCGTACTAGATCTTATTTCGCTTAAAAATGCGTCATCTTTCCGTATCAGTACAGTGTCTTCTCAGAGCTCAGTGTGCTTTTTCCACTTTGTTGATAACGCTGTATTGTGAATAGCTTTGTAAGGTAGTCCTGCTTAATTAAATCTGTTGTAAGTTATGAGACCTTTAAAAAGGATGAGGTAATTTAAAGCAACTTGTGATCTTAGAGGTCACATATCATCTCCTATTTTTCTTTCTAAAACTTTTACTTCATTTGCCTCATTCAAATTGGTTGCATTTGGTTTCCTTCGTTATTGTAGAGTAAATTCCTTATCATTTCTCGAGAACATCTGTAGTAGAATTTGTGACTGGTACCAAAACGGTGCCTGGCTCTCTGTAACTACCCTCGGCTCCTGGCTTCTAGGACAGAACATCAATATAGGTATTTGTTGGTCTTTTACTTCCATAAATTAGAAGTCGGTCAGTAGTAAACATTTTGAGCCATGTACCATAAACTACTGACGTTTCAAAAGAAGAAAAGAAACAAATGAACCCGTTCTTCCTATATTTGATGTTACAGAAACCCTAAATTGAGTATAGATTCTCTGTAGTATCTGTGATTTTATTAATCATAGCATTCTGGACGGCATAGGAGGGGATTGAATTTAGAGCAGATACTATCCACAGCTTTGCCAACCAATGAACTGCATGGCTGTGGGTCTCTTCACCCGTTTGCAAAATGTGAGAATTAGACAAAATGTTCTCTAAAAATGTGATGTTTCTATATTACGGAGTGCTTCCTGTCTTTCCCAGTTAAATACTCATTGATGTGGATGGTAATGAACAAAAACCATTAAAGTTGTGTTGTGTATTTTATTATATCTTAGTTCTTTAATCTATGTATGACACAGTTGTTCTCAATGAAATGAATTAGCGAATGGTTCCGTGTACTGCAAAAGCAAAATTATGAACTTCTTTAATATTGTATCTATCACATGAAATGTAGTTTATAGTTCTGTAACTTCTGCTTTAAAGGACACTTGAGAAAACATAACGAGAAACCTAAAATTATATATTTACTACAATTTAACATTTCAATCATTGAAAATGAGAAAAAGATAAATTTTAATAAGCAGATGAAAACTATTTTCTTTTTCTTTGTCAGGGACGAAATGGGAAAAGATGTGGTCGTTTGGGAGTCCTCTGGTCAGTGGCCGTTCTCCGTTTATTCACCAGAGGGAAACGTATCTTGCCTTTCAGGTAACTGAGAAATTGTACATTTTTAAACTACGTTTTACAACTCTCATTCTCTAAAAGCGAGACCCTGCCAAATAAAGAAATGAACCACGAACTTAGCTGTAGTTAGGAGAGGTTGGACATTCTTTAAAGTGCCTGAGCATTGCAGCAGAACTTCATGATTCGGAGATTGAGGTTGAAAGGTATAGTTCTTTTAAGATATGTGGTTCTCATGAGAAAATAGTAACATCAGGACCCACCACAGTTCTAATTCTGTAAGCCCAAGCAGAGGCTCTACTCTCTTGGCTCTCCATAGGTACCCCTTCAGAACCTCTTGGCTGCCTGCGGTGAATAGAAGAGTCATATCCTGCCTGCCACGAAGGCCTTAGCTGTCTGATTCTGCTTGCTCTTTCTTCCCTGTCTTTCCTTTTAAGGGTAGTTGTTTTTCATAAAGCATGTGAAGGCCTATCCTGGAGATAATGTTTGAAGGTCAGGAGCTTTAGCTGGGCTGCAGGGATAACACTTCTGTAGAATACTCCTTCCCTTCCCATTTTCTTTTGTCTAGAGTTTCTAAAGCTCCTTCTGGGCTGCAACCTAAACTGCCACACTGCTAAGCCCACCTGGCTGGTCCTGAGTGAATAGCAGGCTCCTAGCGGATGACAGTCCTTGCACTCCCTCAGAACTCTGGCATCTGTACTCTGTCTCAGCTCTGCCTGCTCATTCTCTGCAAGCATTTGCATCACACCACTCCTCAGTTGCTTCGGTACTCATTCAACAGATCCTCACCGAATTTCTTTAGTGCCAGGCCCTATTCTAAGTGCTGGGGATATGTTGGTGAGCAAGATAGGCAAGATCCCTCCCTTATGAAGCTTATGTTCTTGAGGGAAGGAGACAATAAGTAAAACAAGGAAATAAGAGAACTCCAGCTGGTGATTTTTCTGTAAAGAAAATAAAGAAGTATTAGCCTTGTAAAATCAGTTCAGCATTGAACCTAATACCTGTCGAATGCCCTAAAGCAGTTCCTCCCAAGTGTGGGACGTAGATCCCTATGTCGGGTTGCCGGATAAAATATGGGGTGCCCAGTGAAGCTTCAATTTTAGGTAAACAAAGAATAATGTTTTAGCATATGAATAACCCATGTAACATTGGTGACATATTTATGCTACAAGTGTGTGTGTCTGAAATTCAAATTGAACTGGGCATCCTGTATTATTATTTGCTCAATTTGGCAACCCTGTTCCTGAGACCCTTGCAGGAGCTGTACGAGTTCAAAAATCTTTTCATAATAATCCTAATGCACGAGTTGCCATTTTCACTGTGTTGACATTTGCACAGTTGAAGCAAAAAAAATCGATGAGTAAAGCCCCTTATATCTTAGTGTAAATCAAGCTAGAAACAATAAACCGTAGTCACAAAGTCTAACAGTTGTCAATGAAAAAGGTTAATGTCCTTTTGGCTTAAGATTATGTCCGAAATGAAATGGTAGAAGTTTTTAATTTTATGAGATCTTGACCTCTGAGTGCAAACCATTTTTACTATACTGTGTGACCAAATGGGAAGCACACACAGAGTTGTTTCTGCCACATACTCAAGCGTGATGGGTATTTGAAGGGAAAGTCCTGGTGTGCTCGTTTGACTTGGGAGCTGAACCAGCCACTTTTTCCCCCCACAGAACAGTGGCTAATGAAAGAATAAGTGGCAACTACGGTTATTTTGACTTAAGTATTTGGTGACGCTTTCTTTAAAAATAAATGAAGGGAGCCCGTTACTTCATAGAGAACAACTGACAATGATAAAATGCAAGCTTTCAAGTGAATATTAGATGATGGAGAAATTTTTTTCTCATGTGAGCTTGATAACTTCTCGATACATAAAGTCTCTTCTGATGAGATGGATAGTGACATTAACAAATATGAATATTTTGATATTGTAAAAGACCATTTGGCCGTGTTTGGGAGTTCTCGATAACTCAGTGAACCAGTATTTTCCAAATATTTAATCTGTAATGTTGCAAAATTATACATACCTAAAAAGTCCATTCGAAGTGCAAAATTATCCAGTGAATTGAATGTGATAGTACAAAAAGTTTGAGTCGACATTGGAGCTAAACTTTTAGAAACTACCACCTGTCAAGTTCTGGTGTGACGTCAAAGAAGAATATTCCAAACTATCTGAAAAGGCCGTTAACATCATTCTTTTCCAGCTCCATATCTGTGCAAGAACAGGTTTTCGTCCTATACTACACCCAGGCGGTATATTGCAACAGACTCAATGCATCTGATTATTTCCTGAGGTTAAATCCTAGCAATGCTATTAAGATCAGAAGGTGTGAACATTTCTGTGGCAATTGATGCTTAATGACAATTTTCCTCCTGTAAGAGTTGTACATTTTTAGTCCCCTCAATGGCAGTTTAGGAGACTGTCCACTTCACCACATTTTTTCTTTTATTTTATTAAAAGATTTCTTGTATTTATTTTGGGGGGGTGGGCGGATAGAAGAGGGAAACATCAATGTGTGAGAGAAATATCAATTGGCTGCCTCTCACACATGCCCCAACTGGGGACCAGGCCTGTAGTCCAGGCATGTTCCCCGATTGGGAATCGAACTGGCGACCTTTCACTCTGTGGGACAATGCCCGACAAGCTGAGCCACGCTGGTCAGAGCCACTTAACCAAATTCTTTTTCTTTTTTTTTTTTTAATTATTTCTTTGTTTGTTTGTTTATTTATTTACTTTTGTAGAAAGAGAGGGAGAGAAACATCACTGTGTGGTTGCCTCTCACTCGCGCCCCCAACTGGGGACCTGACATGCAACCTAGTCATGTGCCCTGAGTGGGAATCCAACCAGCAACACTTGGTTCGCAGGCCAATGCTCAGTCCCACCGAGCTTCGCCAAATTCTTAAAGCCAATAAATAATATTCACTTTTAATTTTTGCCAGTCTGATGAGTAAAGGCTTTTATCTTGATTTTCAGTTGTATTTTTAAATTGCACTTTTTTACTTCATTTATTTATTGGCTATTTGAAAATTTTGTGAGTTGGCTGTTTGTTGTTTTTGCTCATATTAACTTATTCTTCTCAGTGATTTGTAAGAACTCTTAATATGTTAACATTAGTTCTTCTCCTGTCATGTCGCCATTCTGGATTTCCCAGCTTATCATCTGCGTTTTAATTTTGCTTATTATAGTTTGACATAGAGAGTATTTTTCTACATAGAAATTTGAATGTATACGTAGTCAACTTTCTTTTTCTGTTAGTTCTTCCTCTCCATTTATATTTAGAAAAAGAATTTCCCCTTCAAAGATAATAACCAACTACATTTTATTCTAATTTTTTCCTTATGATTATGAAAATTTTCTAATATCAACATTAGTGCACTTTCTTGTCTCGCCCCTTTAGCTTTACTATTCTATCAAAAATATTGGCATTTATTTTAAAGATTCCAATTGATTTCTCACTTCAGGTTTCACTGACATTTCACCAGAGGAGCTGAGACTTGAATACCATAACTGCTTAGCCATTAACAACTTACAACATTATGTAAGTTTGTTTCCTATTCATCTACCTCAATAACAGATTAGCTGTGAATTACTACCTTCTCCATATTTAGAGGCTTGCCTGTTTTGGTAAAGTGGGTGAGGTCTACAGTTTTTTCAAGACAAGGCTATTTTTATTTTCTAAATTATTTTATTTGAAATTGATTGGTTATCTAAAATGGTGATAATATATTTTGACTGTACTAACTAGGAATGTCATTATTTTATTACAAATTATCCAACAATCAGTCCCAGAAATCAAACCCTTTCATCAGTTGGCAAACATTTATAGAGCATCTCTTAGGTGCAGATACTGTGGTGAATGTTAGAAAAATAAAGTGAAATAAAGCAGTCGATTATATAGATTAACATTCTCACATGTCAAATATCAAAAATTAAAAAGCTCAGCTTGAGAAAGTTTGTGCTAAAGGAAATGACAAACTCTTTTGTTGTTGTCTACAGTCATGATCATGCGTTTTAACTGGCACACACGCTCTTCTCCCACCCAAATACAACTAACTGTGTGCCGCCAGGTACTTGTGCTTCTGAACCGGGTGATTCAAGGAGCTGGAGAACAGGCAGAGGGGACTAGGCTGGAATATCTTTGGCAAACAGGGGCGGGTCAATGCGAACTTTACAAGTGATGGGCCGTAAAAATGTTTCATAAACTTTCTGTAATTTTGGCAAAGATGTGAAGTTGTTTGAGAGATGAAAATAAACACTCGATATTGACTCATCATTTTTCTGTCTTCTCTCTCCAGCTAAATTCCATCCAACAGTTAATAAATCAGTGGAGGAATAGGGTAAATGAACTGAAAAGTCTAAGCACAGCACCTAAAACAGGTTTGGTGAGTACCTGAAAGTTTGCTGAAGGGAAGGAAGTGTCTCTCTTATGTATTGCTTTTTTTGCAAGAATTTTACTTTCAAGTTGGAAAGCAAACTTAAAATTTTCTGTCAAGCCCTGGCTGGTATGGATGTTTCTCTCCCTCTCTTTCTCCCTCCGTTCCTCTCTCTCTATTTATTTAAAAATAAATAAAATCTTTAAGAAAAAATGTATATCGGCCTATAGATACTGAAATGTATTATTAAAAATTATTTTTCTCATTTTAATATGTATTCATTGAAATTTAGAAAACAAAAATTTTTAAAGATTTTATTTACTTTTTAGAGAGAGGAGAAGGGAGAGAAACATCAGTGTGCAAGAGAGAGATTGGTCAGTTGCCTCTTACATGCCCCCTACCTGGGTATCTGGCCCACAATCGAGGCACGTGCCCTGACCAGGAATCGAACCGGCAACCATTTGGTTTTCAGGCTGGCACTCAATCCACTGAGCCACACTAGCCAGGGCTAGGAAAAATTTAAAAGCATAACTAAAATTAAAACCATAATTCATCAGCAATTGACTCTTAATCTTTGAGGTTGGTGTACTTTTTTCTGTCTGTATTCATATTGTGGGCATTTTTCTATGTTAAACATTTCACGTTTTTAAGCACATATTTTAAATTTTAAATTTGGCTCTAAAGTACATATATAGAAAGGTACTTGAGAATTATTCATCAAGTACTTTATTATTTGCCCTTTCTTATAGCTCTCTGATATAAAGAATGGAATAAATCAAGCAACCTCTACGTTTGGATTTGGGAGTAGGCAAACAGCAGCATTTGGGCCACCAGGTAAGTGATAAAGTAATGCAGGAGTTCACTGATTTTGAAAAATAGGATTTTATAGGTTTCAAGTTGTAAAACCTGAAGGTATGTTAAGCACCATTTTAAGTCAGCCTTGCAAATTCTACAGCCTTCCATAATGGAGCTTGAGAGAATTTGATTCATCAAGCCTTAGTGAAAGGGGGGCCAGAATGGGCTGGGCTGTTCTTTGAAAGGCCCTATGGCTCAAGCTTTAGAAGTATATTTTAGGAGTGGCTTTTCAAGACTTTTATAGCTGTGGTAGCAGCACCTTTGAGGACTTTCTTGTCACTGTATAACAGCATAGTGTCCTCCGCAAGTGACAGCTCCAGTGAGATGGGGGGCGGGGCATGGACAAGCCAGAAGTGTAAGAGCACTCGCTAATCCCTGAGGCTTTTCAAAGCCGCCTCATTGAGTGAAGGTAAATCACGGGGCAAGTGAGGTCGGTGTAGCAGGAAGACAGTGGGTTTGTTCTAGCTTCTCGTTTTTACTTTTCTCCCTTGTAATCTCTTTCCAACATCCAAACATGGCGGGAATAAGGGGAAAATGAGGGGGGAAAAAGTGGGGATTAACATGGCCACATTTCTGACTGTAATAGGTTTTTTTTTCTTTTTCTGGTTTATTTGTAGGTTTTCCAGTGAATAACAGCATGAGTGATAATGCTCAAAATTTTAGTTTTAAAACAAGCTCTGGATTTGCCAGTGCCCCTTCTGGAAGCCCTTCTGTGTTCGGGAACACGCCCGCATTTGGAGCTGTTCCCTTTCCCGGTCCTGCCGTCACTACTTCTACTCCGGTGCCTGGATTTGGGAAACCTGAAATCACAGCTGCTGCTTCGTTTTCATTCAAAACCCCAGCAGCTGCAGGTTTTGGCTCGCCTGGGTTTCCAGGATTCCCAGCTCCCATGGCAGCAGGCCCTGCTGGAGCTGCGGGGGCCCCAGCCGTCACAAACAGCAGGTCGGTGGCTGGCTTTGGAAATCCAGGCTCACAATCTCACACTACTGTTTCCAAGTCATTCAGTGACAGTTTTGCAAATAGCAGCACATCTACCTCTCTTCCTGTCTCAAATAGTAGCATGACAACAGTTAACGAATTATTCACGCCCAAGCATCAACTAACGGCAGAAGAACTAGAGCAGTTTCAGTCCAAGAAATTTACTCTGGGGAAAATTCCACTGAAGCCACCACCTATGGAATTTCTGAATATCTGAAAGAACAATTTTAAATAAAGAATGACTTATGAAATTATTTTGAGTGGTTCATATAAAAGAGCAGATACATACACGTGTGTATCATATATACATATTTATTTATAAGGAATAGAGCTTTCAATAAACTGAGGAGTTTGAAATCCATCATTTTTTCTTGAGCTTGACTATTTTTTTTTTCCTGTGGCCTAAAGTTTAATAATTATTTTTAACACACCTACTCCGTGGTGCAGGGGGAGGGACAAGAAGCAGGGGTGCCAAAAACATTTACTTTATCCTTACACAAATGCACCCCACCACACAGCGGCACAGAGGCTTCCCAGCCCGTGGCCGGCGGGCGGGCGCCTCGTTTGGGTGCCTCCACCCGCAGTCCTGGCGGGCGCTCCAGGCACCCACGGCCCAGCCTGCCTCCGTCTGCGGCCGCGTTTCTTATTCTTTCTCTTTGGCAGAAACCAAAACAGTCGTAGCAGCTACAGGACACTGGAGAGAGATGCAGAGGGCACGGGGTGTCGGAGGGCCCCCCGCAGGGAGCTTATCCAGGCTGGGGGCGGCGGAGTGGGGGGCGCTTGCCCTGGCTGGACACAAAGCTTTTCTCGCCGCAGGGCTCCTCCCACCCACATGCGGCGTGCTGGCGCCTGAGCCCAGGGTCTGGCCCCGAGTGCCCACTCCGTGCACTGGGCTTCTCTCCGTTCCGTCTCGGGGCACAGGTAAGGGGCGGGTCATTCCCAGGGAGGCTACAGGCCCGGGCATCAAAGAGCCAAAATGCCCAAAGTGAGGGTGTCCAGGGAGAGAAGAAGACCCCACAGTGGGGCGTGGGGGCTCCGTCCACTGAGCTGGGCTGAGAGCTTTGGCCCCCTCTGTACACCTCTGTGCTCTGTCGGAAACCCCTCTTTATAGAGGAGGAAACGGGCCCAGAGGAGGAGTTGCCAGCCGGGTGAGGCCAGACTTGAACCCAGGTCTCAGAGGGTCCTGGGCTGCGCCCAACCTGATGCTTCACGCAGCAGAGTGAGGCCCCGGGGGATGCCAGTGCTGGGCAGACCCAGGACACCGCTCCCAGGCTGGGCAGCAGGGACCTAGAATAGCTGGGGGACAGTGGGAGCCCCCCCTACAGAGCCTCATCCTTGTAGCAGCTACAGACACCCAGTTTTCAAGGCCAGCTCAAGTGTCACCTCCTCCTTGAAGCCCTCTGCAGTCACTCTGCAGTCACCCTACCCCCAGGAATCCAAACAAGGGCATCTGAGGACAAGCACCAGCCCCAAACACGGGGACAGCGAACGCCACAGCTGCTCCAGTTCCTACTGGTCCAGCTGGGAACTCCTGGGCGGGGGGCGGGGGGGGGGGGGAGCGGAAGCAGCGGAGAGAAGCCTTCCAGCAGGCGACCCGACCCGGGTCACCCTCTGAGACAGAGGCAGGGCTACCGCCTGCCGCCCTTGGCTCTCCACTCCTTGGCCAATGGCCATCCATGCTCCATCCTCCCTCACCGACCACAGCGTCCCAGGGGCAAAAGGGAAAATGCACAGTGGGAGGGGCTGGGGCAGGAGGGAGGGCCCCTCCGTGTGCTGGCAGCCACCCTGTCTTGCTCAGGGCACCGCTGGGCAGCCAGGACAGGGGCGGCTGCTGCCCCCGTGCCAGGGCACTTGGAGCCCGTGAGACTGGAGGAGAAAGCCTTGCTCTTCCTATTTCCTGCGGGAGGAGCAGCGCTGGATACAAATGGAGACACAGTTACAGACCAGACTGGGATGGTGTCTGGGAGGGACCCAGGGGACCAGCACACCTTCCAGGCCTCCTAAGGCCCACTGCTGGCTCTGCGTAGCTCACAGGCTGAGAGGTTTTCACATATTTAAATGTGAAATGAGAACGAGGGTCCGACTATGAAACTCCAACGGATCAGTCGTACAGAGATCCATTCAGAGTTCTAGATAGAACAATGGATATGATGACGCAAAGCGAGAAATGCTGATTGAAACGGTTTTAGATTCCACACTGTATCTAGCTTCTAAGAAACTACCTCTTATTGAATTTTGTAAAAAACAAATTTATTCACAGATATAATCCCCATATATACTATCAAAACATTCCAGGTGTATAGTTCAGTGGCTTTCAGTACATCCACAGACATGTGAAACCACATCCACAGTCAGTTTTATCACATTTTAATCACCACAAATAGAAATCTTGTACTCTTCAGCTATCATTTTTCTCTTCTCCCATACAGTCCAGCAACCACTTATTAGTGTCTATAAATTTGCCTACTGTGACATTTCACACAAATGGAACCATGCAATATGTGACCTTTTGTATCTGGCGTTTTAAACTTATTACACTGTTTCTAAAATTCATTTATGTTGTATCATGTGTCAGTACTTCATTTCCTTTTATGGTCAAATAATATCCCATTGTGTGGACATACCACATTTTGTTTATCCATTCCCACATTTAATGGGTATCTGGGTTGTTCCTCACTTTCAGTAATGAATAATGCTGCTACAAACATTCATGTATAAGTTTTGTGTGGACAAGTCTTTTCATTTCTCTTGTGTATATCCCTAGAAGTGGAATTGCTAGGTCATGTGTTAGCTCTTAGTATAATTATTTTAGGAACTGCCAGACTGCTTTCCAAAAGTGGCTGCCTCATTTCAGATTCCCACAGTTTCTGAGGGTTCCAATATCTTTACAGGCTCACTGACACTTGGTAAGAGTCTTTTGGGATTATAGCTATCCAAATGGATATGAACTAGTATCTTGTAATTTTGAATTAATTTCCCTGATGACTAATGACGTCAATATTTTTTTCAGGTGTTTTCTGGCCATTTCTATATCTTATTTGGAGACAGGTCCTTTTGGGTATTTTGTTCATTTTTAATTTTTGTTAGTTTTTATGATTTAGTTGTAAGAGTTATATAGTGTAGACACAAGTCCCTTATCAGATAGATGATCTGCAAAATTTTTCTCCCATTTTGGGGGTTGTCTTTTCACTTTATTGCTAGTGTCCTTTGAAGCAAAAACAAAAAGAGGTTTTAATTTTGGTGAAATTTGATTTTTTGTTTTTCTTGTGTTGCTAAGCCTTTGCTATCATATATAAAAATCTATACAAACCCAAAGATACGCAGCATTATCCCTATTTTTTTCTCTAAGAATATTATGCTGTTTATTTTACATTAGGTCTTTGATTCATTTTGAGTTAATTTTTATATGATATGAGGTAGGGTCCAATTTCATTCCTTTGCATGTGGCTGTTCACTTGTCTCGGCACTATTTGTTGAAAAGGCCCTTCTTTCTTTTACCGACTGATCTTGGCATTCTTGTTAAATATCAGTTGATCATAAACACATGGGTTTATTTCTGAACTCTCAATTCTATTCCATTGATCTATATATCTACCTTATAGTAGTACCACAGTCTTTACGTCTGTTGCTTTGCAGTAAGTTTTGAACTCAGAGAGTGTGAGTCTTCCAACTCCGTTTTGCTTTTTCAAGATTGTTTTGGCTATTTTGGATCCTTTATAATTTCATATGAATATTAGAATCAGTTTGTTGATTTTTTTTTACAAAGAAACCATCTGTGATTCTTACAGGAATTGAGTTGAATTTGGAGAGTATTGTCATCTTAAAATTCTAAGTTTTCCAAATCTGTCCTCTTTCCAAACATTATTTTTATTGAATTTTAAAATAGAATTTTCCTTTTCCTCCAAATGTTATAGGAAAAGAACTAAATTGGAAGTATTAACAACATTGAATCAGTGATCTGGACAATTCAAAAATAACGTAAAGGGAAAGAGCAACAAGGCAAGCGAATGAATAGAGTTTTAGAAAGGAAAACAGGCTTCTATGCCTCTGTTCTCACCCATAAGAGATTTCTCCCTCTATACATTTTAAAAATCTGCATGTTAATGAGGAACAGAGGTTACTCCAACATTTCATTTATCAAAATTAGAAATATAAGAATGGAGTTCCCCAGAGTTTAGGTCCTAACTCTTCATTGATTGGGATAAAATATGAATTACAAGATCCCTTTTCAAAAGAGTATAGTAGAGGAAATTTTGCTAAAAAAAAAACTTTCAGGAAAAAGATTCCAGAGGAATAAAGAAGAGATAAGAAAGCAACTTGAAAGAGATGAAAAGAAACAAAAGGGTACTATGTTTTATCCTTTCATAGTTTGTAGATTTTAGACCATAAGCTAGAGAGAGAAATAATTCTTAAAAGCTAGCTTGACATTAAAGTAAGGCAAAATAAAGAATAGAGACTAACCTACATAAAATTATTTCAGGTATAGTAGGAGCTCTCCTGAAAACAGTTCACTTATAATGTCTGCAATGTTTTTTAATAGGAAAAACAAGCACTATTCATTTCATAATTACTTAGAGGCAAATATAATGCTCATACCCCTTGGGAAGCATGAATATTGAATAAAATTCATACAAGTTTTAATGAAGTAATATCTTTTGATAATTGCAGAGAGATGAAAGATAAGCTCTGCAGTGGAAGGGGGTTCCTGGGCTGAAAGATGAACAGAGGGATCACAGCAGAGTATGAGGTCAGAGGAGTAAACTGGTGAAACACAAACCTCTAGGGCATATCCTACAGAAAACCCTCAGGTTCCTCAAGATACCAAGCGCCATCAAGAAAGAAGTGAACAGCTTCTTTCTGTTTTAATCTCTTATACTTGATTGCAATGTTTGAAAATAACAGAAGAAATGTAAATGGAGATAGTATATGAAGGGTCTCCCTATATACCTTCTCATCTCTTCTCTTACTCACAGAACACACACCGTGTGGCCTCTTGTCATGGAACACATGCAACTACCTTAAGAAAAGGCTGTAAAGTAAACAGGACCTAGGGAAGGAACAAGGGTTTTAAGTTCCTTATTGCCAATAATTTTATATCCGGATCCTTACTAAAGTCCAGCAACAGATGATACATTTTATCACTGGCTTTCAGGAGGAATACTGCTGAGAAAGAAATTTGCCCTGGCTGGTTTAGCTCAGTGGATTGAGCGTCGGCCTGCGAGCTAAGTGTCGCTGGTTCGATCTTCCAGTCAGGGTACATCAGAGAAGGAAAACTCTGACTCCAAAAAACCTCCGCTGCCTTGCGGCATACCTCTTCAGGGGAAAGGCTAAGGGAGTAAACCCCGACAGAAAATCCGGAGCCGGAGTCCCTAAGGCGGTTTGACGTTGTAGTCAACACCGGCAACTCCTGCGGCGCACCTGAAGCCAAGCTGTATCGACTCCGTCTTTCCCTTGGACCCTTCAGCTGCGAAGAGAGGGGGGGTCTGCTGCATGGGCAACAGCAGACCCTCCATATTACCCTGCCCAGGCTCTGTAGCTTCAGCGTCATCGCAAGATGTCGATTCAACACGGGAGGAGACAGATACCGTGTCACTCCCGAGTCGGACTGCACAGCCATTCTCGGTGGTGCAGATAGACTCTTAAGAAGCTACACCATCGTCTCTCGAGACGGACGGCTGCCGACGACGACTGCTGAGAAAGGAGCTTAACATATGCTCTTTGCCTCGTAATATGTGAGGGACTCGCTTGCTGAAATACAGGAAGTATGCTTTAAAGCAATGTTTCCCAACCTTTATTGTCTTTACCTTTATATAAGTTTTTCCCTTACTACGTCCCATTAGACTTAAACATCACACATATGCTATGTATTTGTTGATGTACTGTATGCTTATCTGTGATTTAAATACAAAAAGAGAGATTTTCTCTCCCCCAAGAACCAATCAATTTTTGCCCCACTGAGGGAGATATTTCTTCCACTGAAAATGCTTGTTTCAAAGATTTATCATTGGCTGTTATTGCACAATGCGGCTTACATTCCCTTTATCCTAATTTGTGCAACTAGAATAGACTGTTAAAATTTGTTTTTATCCTTAAGAAAAAGGCTTAGCACCATATTTTTGAAACTACTGTGGAGAAATCGTTCAGATTAAGCGATTAAACACAAGGAGTCAACTGGAGTTTTTCTGGCATGAAGTCAACTGCCAGTATGCTTTCACATCCTTCCCACTGCTGCAATTTGAAAGAAAATGTGTGATGCCTTAGAAATAACTTGAATAGAATTACTAAGTCATTTGTGTTGCAAATATTTCATACTCTTCATATATCTTGTTTAGAATAAAGAGTTGAAATTTCATAGAATCATAGTAAACCAAAAAGACTACCTCAAGGATAGAATCACATCACATTTGTATTTTAATCAAATTTACTTAATTGTTCTTCATTGTTATATTTACTTTCCTACATATTTTGAAAATAATTTTAAGACTATATTTTATACAACTTCTCGTGTTGTATTTGAATGCACACACACAAAACACAGACACACAGAAATGTTTCCTTCTCTCTCAGTAAATCATTTTATTCTTCTTACAACCAATCAGAACAGCAAGAAGAAAAGAATCCAAAAGAATGAGGATAGTGTAAGAAGCCTCAGCATACTAACATTCACATCATGGGGGTGCCAAAAGGAGAAGAGAGAGAGAAAGAAATTGGAAACGCATTTGAAAAAGTAATGCAGAAATTTTCCCTAACTTGGTGAAGGAAATAAACATAGAAGTCCAGGAAGTGCAGAGTCCCAAATAAGATGAACCCAAAGGGGTCCATGCCAAGACATATCATAATCAAAATGCCAAGGTTTAAATACAAAGAGAGAATCTCCCAAGCAGTAAGAGAAGAGAGTTACTTACAAAGGTGCTCCCATAAGGCAGTCAGCTGATTTCCCAGAAGGAACTTTACAGGCTAGAAGAGACTGGCAAGAAGTATTCAAAGTGATGAAAAGCAAGGACATACAACCAAGATTACTCTATCCAGGAAAGCCATAATTTAGAATCAAAGAACAGATAAGTAGCTTCCCAGACAAGAGAAAGCTAAAGTAATTTATCACCCTCACACCAGTATTACATGAAATGTTAAAGGTTCTTCATGAGAAGAAGGAGAAGGAGAAGGAGAAGGGGAAGGGGAAGGGGAAGGGGAAGGGGAAGAGGAAGAAGAAGGAAAAATATGAACAATAAAATGGCAATAAAGACATATTCATTAACAATTGAATCTGAAAAACAAAATAAACAAATAGAACAGGAACAGAATTATAGATACAAAATATATGCAAGACCCGTAGACACGGACAAAAAGTGTGGGGATTGCCTGAGGGAATGGAGGAGGGCGCTGAGTAGAAGGGGAAAAAAGGGAAAACATTGAGACAACCGTAATAGCATAAACAATAAAATGTAATTTAAAAAAAAAGAAAAGAAATAATAGCCCTTGCTTTCAGTACAATATATAAACTATGCCCTTTACCGTGTATAATAACAAGTTGTTACCCACAGCTTTTCTTTGAAAGGGAAGAAGTAGGAAGCCAGCAATTTCTGTTCAACACTGCTCGCCCTATTCATTTAGAATGTGTCTCTCACTGGCTTCAGGGTCAAAGTACACAGCTTTATGCCTTCATGGTGTATTTCTTCATGTTTTTTGAAAATACTAGAAATAAACTGGATAGGAACCATCAATACGAATAAAACTGTACAAAATCCATATCTAAAACTTGAAAGAGAAAAAACCTTGAATACACACCAATGAAATTATCAATTTTTTAAATTGCCATCTACGATAGAATCAAAGCAGGCACTCAGGTATAACATAAGAGCTTGGGATTTTGTCAAGCATGGCTGGAACTCCAGCCCTTCTACTCACTAGCTATGTGACCTTGGAGAAGTTTACTTAACTTTTCTAGCCTTGATGCAAATTATATACCACTGAGTTACTAATAACACTGGCCTCAAATGGTGGCTTTGAGGACTGCAGAGCATAAGTGGCCAGAAAAGTGTCCAGCATATTTCAAGCATCCATAAAGGATTAATCTTGTTAATCTATTTCTCCTGGTCGTCTTTGTTTTTCCCCAACAGCACCTAACACAGAGCTTGTACGTTAGTACAACAGTAAATAGGAAATACATGTGTTAATGAATTAATGAATGTAATTATGATAAAACTATATGCAACTCCTTAGAATATGTATAGCTAAATGAAATATTTTCTTCTTTCTTTAATGTTCATTATTGACTACTCTATATGGTGCTGAAAATCTCAAAGTTTGATGGTGATTATCAAAAATGAAAATGATCTAGAGCTCAGATGGCAATTCATGTTTTCAACTAAAATTAAAGTATTGGAATGAGAGTGGAGAAAATTCACAAATAATATAGGTTTCTGTTATGACATTCTACAATTTTAATTTTTGTAAGTGTCATAATCCAGGAAACTGATAAATCAATTGGTTAGTTTTATGTCTTCCTGAAAATAAACAACAGGATCTAAAATGATAATTGAAATAATAATGGACAGATGCATTACTAGGGACCTTTGTGTGGACCCTAAAAGGACCTAAAAGGTAGATCTTAAATTACGTGTCTCTGGTATGGGGGCCTGAGATTCCGCGGATATGGATTCAGTGATGACGATGCTGTCTGCAAACTACAGTTTGAAAAATAAAAACTTACAATCTTGGGATATTCCACATTACTAAGTTGAGAGATAAATAAAATCGTTTTGAGCCACTGAAAAGATATGTTATAATAAGTAATGCAATGTTATCGTCCATTTGCTCTTCAGGGTAAATTTTTAGCTCTTTCTATCTCTATCATTAACTGTAAAAAAGGGATGCTAAACAAATGGAGATTATAACAGATAAGTAGAGACAAGTGACAACTAACTGTGACTTGCAGATTTAGTTTAGCTTTCAACAACAAGTCTGGTAAAAACCAAAAAGGTGTATTTGAAAAAGATTACTCAAATGTCAGTTTTTGACAAAAACTACAAAAAAGCGGGAAAAATAGGAAAGGGTTGAATATTTAAAAGCATAATATTATAGGCAAATGAAAAAGTGGGAAATTACTTGCAATGTATATAATGAACAATAGGTTAGTTTTCTTAATATATAAAGAGGTCTTAGACACAACAAGTTTTTAGATATAAAGAAGTCCGATTTAAAAAATGGGAAAAGGATTTAAACTTGCCATCAAGAGAAGAATAAATGTATATACATTTTCAAAATATAACCATGCTAGTAATCAAGGGATTACAAATGTAAAATATACCATTTATCAACTGTTAAACTGCGAGACTAAAAATGGTTATTTCCAATGTTATCAAAGATACAGTGAAATAGATACTCTTAACAAAATGTGCTTTGATAATGTTTTAAAACCATTCAGTAATCTGTATCAAGGTCTTTAAAATACTTGTACACTAGGTGTCCACTCAGGAGCATAAAATATTTTCCATTCAAAAGTAGAAAGTTTCTCTTCTTATTTCTTCCTAGACACAAAGAGACTAATTCCTAGCCTTGATATTTTATATAATCTTCTACACTCATGCCTTCTTTGATTTTACTGAAAGCAAAATAGCATTCCCAAAGACTATTGCCTTGAAGAGTCAAGGGATCAGATGATTTGTATGCCTTACTTCATATCCTCTCAGTTCAACATTTTGCTCTGGCCATTGCTCCAGCCACCAGTTGCTTGCGGATGTAACCTGACAACACTGCTTCCTAGCTCTCTGAATGTCTTCTTTTCTGACCTGGAGCTTTTCTGCCACCACCATGTGAAAGGCATCCACTCAGTCTTTCTGAGGCCTGTGCAAGTTTGGATACATGAGAAAATTAACTTCCCATAGGATAACCCTAGGTGAAGGGGTAACAAAAGTACAAATTTTCCACCAAAGCTTCTGAACTACCCACTTCCAGTGTGGAATTCCCAATCTGCCAGCAACAGAAACCCATGCCAATCCCTGCACATAGTCATGCCCTTAGTGGAGTCCAGCCACACTCTCTATGGCAGGTTGCTTACATCGGTCATCTTTACCCTGGATGAGGCAGCAATTTTCTCTTGACAGAATTGAAATTATTTCTATAATCATGTTGCATCTGGGGGGTGGGGGGTGGAATGGGTACTAAAAAGAAATTATTACTTTTTACTACAAATCCTTCATATTTTCTGGATTTTTATACCATATACATGTATAAATTATTTTTAAATGGTCACATAAAACTCAATTATTTTCATCATTACTCTGACTTCAGCTATCTATTTACTTCATTTTAAAATACTTCTTAGAATTTTATCATAAATAAACAATCTATTCAATCATTTCTCTATTGTTGCACATTTTTTCCTAATCATTGATATTATAGATTTCATATACTTGTACATATTTCTCTTCCATACACATGTTCTAGCCAAGCTGGTCTGCTCACTAACACACTCTGCATATTCTTATCTATAATCTTTTCTTTTCCATTAACCTGACTTGCCTTTCCCTATCTCTTCTCAACAGCATTTAGTCTAATCCATCTTATAGCCTATTTCCCTTTCAAACCCTGACCCTAAATTTTCTCATTCTTTTATTTCCTATATATTTATTACTTCTCTGTACCTATTTCGCTTCATTGATGAAATAGAAACACCGTCATCAAGCCCAGAGACTATTTGTGAACATTAAGTCAAGTTAATATGAGGAAACATGTGTAAGTGATTAAACATTACACAAATATAAATTATACATACCATCCATATTATTATGTAATATATGGTTACATTTAATTATGATTATCTCTTTGTTATTTGTTGCATTAGTCTCACCGTTATATTTATCATATTGTGCATCTTCTGCCTTTTTACTAGATTATCAATGTTCTTAAGAAGAATGTACTGTCATCGATGTCTCTTCCACTAGTACATACAGCTGGCACTTAGCACATGAGAGATCATCAAAAGATGTTGTTGATAGGGCAATAAATGCCATTACATGATTGATTCTAATATTTGGATTTGGAGTTATAAACCTTACTATAAAGAATTTTAAAATTGAGAGATCAGAGTATAAATGAGAGTCCATAACTTGTAGATGAGCTGCATTAAGAGAAATGCACAACCAAAGGGGACATCCCCCTTGCCTGAGTATGCCCCAGTCCACCAAACTCGTATAAATACACATCTTGAAGGAGGCTGTTGAATCAAATACAAAATGCAGTTCAGAGCACAACTTCTCTTTAAATAACCTATAAAGCTCTTAGACACAGTTAATCACATTCTCTGCGACTTATTTCTGTGGCATCTACTTCATTCACAAACTTTGCTTCACCTATTCTTTTGCATATAATTGTTCATTTACATAGTCTTTTCCATGGTTATATGCTGACTCTTTGAGGGCATGATTTTTCATCCTCATATTCCCAGTTCCTGATACAATATCTGTATATTTTATATAATATCATACTAATAGTTGTGGTAAAGTTAGTAATAACAGTACATAAAGATAATATACTACTAAGTATAGAGTTGAAAAAAAAGAATTGCATAGTATCTGCTAAATATACATCAACCAATATCTGTCTGAGGTACCCTTAGTTACTACCTAATTACTACCTACCGGCTAGTATTCAACCATGATGTATTCATGTATTCAATTGATAGACTGTATTCCTGATGATGCTTTTATTTTTCTGTCTAATGGTGTATTAACATAGCTAATGTTGGCTGTTGAGATTAGAATCAATTAGCACATTAGAACATTGTTTATTGAGCATGGCAAATGTTTGCCTTAACTTCTTTGCTTACTTATCTTAAAAAAATTTTTTTTAAATGATATTCTAAGGAAGCCTAATAAGAAAAGAAAATTAAATAATTTTGGTCAGAGCAGGAGCATCCTCTGCCCCAATCTCTTGATGTTCAGCTAACTAGTGGGCTTTTATATATACAAACCTTCTTAGATAAAATCGTGGTATGTTCGTATGTAGAATTTATTAAAATGCACTTTTTAATAAAATATATACTTATATGTATAATTTATATCTTTACATATAAATATATATCTGAATTAAGATATTGATGTTAGTAAAAAATACTAGCTAAGAAAATACCATAATTAGGAGGTATAGACTATACTAATAAGCACATTAATTTTGGCTAACATAAGAAGTTTGGCTCTAAGTTCTAAGTTCATAATCAATTAAACACTGTATTGTGTGCATTAAGGCAGGATATTGGCAAACTAGTCCTTAAAAGTAGTTTGATGTGGTGCTTTTCCTCTGCTAACTTTCCTTTTAGGCTCTGCTCTAAAATACTTCAGTGAATTGCATTCCTGGGCTCACCCACTCTCTGGCTTATGATTGTATCTGGCCCCCCCAAAAAAGGCACTGGCAAGAGATGGAAGAAAGGAAGGAGACAGAATCCAGAGAATATATTCACTTGTCCTGGGATACTGTTTGGTTATGCCTGCACTTTTTTTTTTTTTTTTATGGTCCAGTATCTGTCAGAAACTTTATTTCTTTGGCTATTTCCCCAATCAAGTTCTAACACCACCATGCCACTCCTAGTTTCGAGATAATAATACACTGAACGTACACACCAAAATTTCTGGCTCGTATTCAAAATATATTGTAGTTTATCAGTTTAAAACAAATATTGTATCAAGTTTAGAAAAATAAATATTAATACATAGTTATATTGAAAGAAAGAGATGGGATTAAATTGTTCTTATATCAGAAAAGCAATGAACAAAGGCTGTCACTACTGCTAGAGCTAAACTGATGACGTCACCAAAAAGGTGTTACACTGAAGGCCATGGTGTCAGCAGTTGTCATAACTGAGGACATAGGATCAACATATGACTAAGAATCATCATCATCTGAGAAACACCAGAAGAGGAAGCAACACATTCATGAGTCAAAGAATTTATACCCATAACATAGAGATAATATGGAAACAAAAAGGAGTTGAAATAAGTATAGTTACTACCTACAAAGAAATAAATAAAAGTAATACACCCATGACACAAAAAAGTAAATAGTTATAAAACAAAATTTTATAGTTGTGGAAAAAGAAATTAGTGATCATAGGAAAACCAATTCATTGAAATCAATTAAAAAAACCTAATCATAGTCTGGTTGAATAACAAAATGAACCTAGCTAAAAAACAAAATAGTTCTCACATATAAAATGTATGCATTCCTCTTGGGGACAATTGCTTAATATTTGCAAATTCAATTCTTGCAGACACTTTATAGGATATAACTATGAAGAACAATGAGTCGGCTCTCTAAAGTACCAAAGAGAAGTGAAGGAGCACAAAGTAAAAATCCAAAAGTTTAAGTTTTTATTTAAATGGAATTTCATAATAAAGTAATAGAAAAAAATTAAGCCAATATTTGAAGTAATAATAGCATGATTTTGCATACTGTAAAAGTTAATGCAAACAAAATTAAAACAAATACACAATAAAAGAACAAATAAAACTTCACAGTTGAACATGTTGTGGGTAGCTTCCACGTGTTAAGGATAAAGAGACAGTTCGAAAGCTATCAGAGAATAAAACAACACAATAAAGTGAAAAAAATCAGTTTTCATCACTATTTTATCAGGTTCAGTAGATGCATCACATCCATAAATTTTGTCCATTTTCAAAATACTAAGGGGGAGTTCTGCATTAAAATTGCATGCTAACTTGCTTCAAACCAACCTTGCCACCAAGGAAGACTAAGACATGGACAAAATTTAAAGTGGGAAAAAAATACATGTGTTTGAAAATGTGCAGTAAGGCATTAATCATCAGGCTTAGAGTGTGCAAAGCTTTCACATTCAAATGAAAGGGCTGTTCCTTAAAAATCCATCTTTTCAAAACATCTTGCATACATGAGGTCTTGGGGCATGCCACATCAGTGTGGTTTATGGTGGAGAACCAGGGCCAAATTGTATTAGTTTGACCTCTGGAGTTGCTGGAAACTAAGTAAGTATAAATTCAGCCCCATGGGCAATCAGCTATGCCTACTTGACTGACCCCCAATAAAAGCCTCAAAACCAAGCACAGGTGAGATCACTCTTTGGCAATACTTCATACATTTTGCCATAGGTTGGTGAGAAAGTAAGTCCAATCAATGACTCCAGGGGAAAGAACAACTGGAAGCTAGTGCCTATTTCTCCTTGACTCTGCCCTTTGCGCCTTTTGCCTTTGCTTCAGCTACTCTGTATCCTTTCAGTGTAATAAACCATAACCATGAGTATAGCAGGTTTTTTCAGTTCTCTGAGTCCTTCTAGCAAATCATCAAACCTGAAGGTGGTCTTGGGAACCCTCAACACAGAAGATATCAGAGAGCTTGAAGGTAGTAAAGACAAACCATAGAAAATTCTGAAGGAGATCATGCATAAGTGGGAATTCGATGTATTCTGGAAGTTATATAACAAATCAGTGATTGGAACGATTAACTATTTAATATGTCTGTCTCTCCACATGGCCAAATATATATAATATAAATAGAATATATGTGTAAGCATTTTTGCTATTCATTACCTCAAACACAAATTTCAGTTGGAGAAGAGACCTAAGTAAAACAGAAATATCATTTTTTAATAAAGAAAACTGTCTCTAGAATATTAAGGTAAGGAGGTCTTTTTAATAGACTCATTTTGAAAGGTAAATTTGGTAAAAGAAAACATTACCAAATGGTGTGACTATTTCAAAAAGACTAATACTCATTTGACAAAAGAGAGCATAAACGAAGTTAACAAGAAGGAGAGAAATTGGGAGAAAAACATATATAAATACAAATAAAATATTATATATCGATAACACAAAACAAGGGAGTATACAACATAAAGAACATTAACAAGGCAACAAGAAAAGTACAGACAACTATACAAAAACTGGAGAAAAACAGAGATAATTCTTCAAAAAATGAAACTCAGTCGACTTGAAAATTTATTTTTAAATTATCCAATTGCACTAAATAAGCAAGTGAAATTTGGAAGAACAGTAAGATACCATTCTTTTCTTTTGTCAAATTAGGAAAACAATTGAAATTAATTTCAATGTTGGTTACGTTTCTGGAAACAAACTCTCATAGAGTGATATTATCTACATCGGGGCAGCCAGTTTTCAGGGCAATCTGAGAATGTCTATTAAAGTATGAATGGTGCAGACTCTGTAACTTAGTATTTCCGTTTCTAAACACTTCTAGGTTGTTCTCCCTTCATATAACTTGCTCATTCCTCATTCTCCATTGTTGTTTTCTCACTTTTCTGGCCCTGTCAGTTCAGAGTATCCCCAAGCTCAGACTTTGAGCTTCTCCAACTACATTCATTTTCTTAGTTATCTAAAATGTGTGGCTTTAAATGGCATCTGTAGGCAGATGACTTCAAGATAGACCAGCTCACTCTCCTAAACTACAACCTCACACATCCAGTGGCCTGCTCATCAACTACTGTTTTATTAGACAAAAGCCTTCTGTGCCTCTTCAAATTCCTTTGACCACCTTTTTCTTTAGAGATGCTTTCTAACTTAGGGGCCACACTGCTGCTGTCTTTGCCAGCGCCCTTGCCAAGTTTTCTGAGCTCACTGGAAGGCTTCTCCACCCTCGTGTGCCACAAACCAAGCCCCATCTACTTCTGAACTGCAATGAAAAGAATGAGGTGTGGAATCTCTTTTGCTCATTGACCAACAAGGAACTACCTAATAGCATCCAGAAAAGCATTGCGATTGTATTCCCTTGACTAATGGAAAACGAGAGATGGGAGGAAACCGACCAGGTAAATTTTGTCTTTCTTCTGAACTATTCTGAAGTGCAGTTTTTCTTTGAAAACCTTTCTTAGAAGTCTAAACTTCTGAATAAACACATGTGTTTACTACCTGCTGCATCTCTTCCTGGCTCTGAATGATGCAGCCCTTTTAGTAAGCTATTACTTAGTTTGATTTTCATCTGGCTTTACCTCACTTGCTTTCTCCTTCTTATCCTCACGGCCTTGGTCTTGCACTTCCCAAGTCAGCAATTTAATCCTCATCTCGGATTCTGGTTTCCAAATGAGCAGATGCTCCAAACCTGCTCCTCTTTCAGCCTTCTTTATTCCAGTAAATGACAACTTTCAGTTATTTAGCCCCAAGTTCTTAAAGTCATCATTAACTCGTCCCTTTTTTTATGCCTCAACTAATCAATTAGCAAATCCTTTTGGTACTACTTTAAGAATATATCCAGACTCGCACATACTTCACACCTGCACTTCTATTTTCCTGGTCCAGGATACCATTAACTATTGCCTGAATTACTTCAAAACCCTCCTAAGTAAATGAGTGGATAAAAAAAAAAAAAACCCCAAAAACTGTGGTACATTTATACAATGAAATACTGTGTAGCAGAAAGAAAGAGGGAACTCCTACCTTTTGCGACAACATGGATGGAACTGGAGAGTATTATACTTAGTGAAATAAGCCAAACAGTGAAAGACAAATACCATATGATATCACCTATTACAGTAAACTAATGAACAATGCAAGCAAATGAGCAAGATAGAACCAGAGGCATTTAAACAAGGAACAGACTGACAGCGACCAGGAGGGAGCGGGGAGGGAGAAAAGGGGGAATGTAGGGGAAGGGTCTAGTCAAGGAACTAATATGAATGACCCATGGACATGGACAACAGAATGGGGATTGAATGTGGGAAGCGAGGTAGGCAGGGTAGAGGGGAGCAATGGGGGAAATAATGGGACAACTATAATAGAAAAACAATAAAAATGAGTCAGTATGTAAAAAAAAAAAAAAAAAAAAAAAAGAACCCTCCTAAGCTCTTCTGCTTTTGCCTTCCTACGATCTATTCCATAAGTGGTAGCTAGTATAATACTCTAAGTACTTGCTGCTTAAAACATTCAGTACCTTTCCATTTCATTCAGAGTAAATGGCAAAATCTTTATAATGGCCTATGTGGTCACATACACACTGTGTCCTTCACCCTTCCCTCAACCTCTTCTTCTACTACTTTCTCCTTCCATTTCTCCATTTCAATCACCTTGCCCTTCTTGATGTTCTTGAAACACATGGGAAATTCTATTGCTTTAAGGTCTTTGTATTCCCTTCCTATAACCATTTACTCCAAAATAGCTTCTTGGCTAATTCCTTATTGCCGACAATATTTTTTTCAAATATAATATTCTCAAAGAGTCCTACCTTGACCACTCTATTTAATACAGAAACTCAAACTCTCACTTTAGTGCTTTTATCCTGTTTACATTATACTGATTTTCTTTGTTTCATAACTTATATTCTCTTCTATTTTTAATTGTTTATTATTTATTGTCAAACTTGTTATAATGCAAACAACAGTAAAGTAGAGATTTCTGTCTGTTTCATTCACTGACATATTCTAAGCATTCAGAACAATGTCTTGCAACCCTGACAGGTGTGGCTCAGTGAGTCGGACATAATCCTGCCAAGCAAAAGGTCTCAGGATTGATTCCCAGTCAAGACACATACATGCCTGGGTTGCAGGTTTGGCCTCAACTGGGGATTCATTTTTCAGGGTATATGAGGCAATGAATCAATGTTTCTCTTCCTCTCTCTCTCCCAGCCCCTCTCTCTAAAAATAAATAAATAAAGTTAAAAAAAAAGAAGAGCAATGCCTTGCACTTGGGAAATACTCAATAAAGCATATTTTGATGAGTAATTGCTTACTAAAATATTTTAATAATAGTAAAATTTGAAGGCCATTAGCATTCATAAATAGATTAGATTAATAAAATGCAGTATATTCACATGGAATATTAAAAAGCCAGTAATATGAATGAACCATACTTATACATCTCAATATCAAGAGATCTTCTAAAACAAAACATTGAGTGAAAAAAATCAAGCTGAAAAATAAGGTGCAGTGTTAGATTTCCTTTATATAAGACATACATGCTAGGCAAACCACTATGATGAATGTTTTATGAGTGTGAATGTGCCCATAATCTGCTACATATAAAACTCCTGAAGTTAATGATCAAATGGGACTTCAGCTTTACCTGTAAAGTTTTTGGCTTTGTTTTTAAAGAATACACTTATGTGTTACTGACCACAGGATGTAGTTGCAAATTAAAACATATCTTGAAGACAAAAAGACACCTCTGGCTTGTGTATGAGAAATAAATTTAAGTGAGAGTGAGATGGGACAAAAGTTAATGTGACTTCATGACTTTCTCTTTTCTGCAGCCTGGAAAATGACCTGAGGGTATTAAATTCAAAGGGGGAGGAGACAGATACCACTGCCCTCAAAGTGAAAGGCACCTGAGTCAGAGCAGATATGTGGTCAGTCACACATTAGTGGATCCTTCTCCAACTTTTCCTGCCCATACTGATCACTTCCCCTTCGAGATTCCTGAACATACTGTAGATCTCTTTTTTTTTTTTTTTCCAAACGAGTGGCTTTATTTATTACAACAGAGAACACCAACAGGTTTAGTGCAATGCAAAGTCACCGTCAATAAATACTGTTGCTCAGACAGTTTCAAGTTTGTACAGAAACCGGGGGCCAGACTAGACCTTGGTGCGGGGGGCGCTGGGCCCTGTGGGCAGTCACGAATCTGAGGGCTTCATCGATCATTTTGTTGGGGTTATCACTGCTTTTTACACAAACGCCATGTAAACAGGTTGCAGTTTTCTCTCGGGGACGTGTACCAGTTGTGTGTGGCCCCTGGCCGGCCCGGTGTTACCGCGCGGCGCCCATTTCCGAGGTTCGCGGTCACTGCCAGATGGGCCGCTGGGAACCCACGAGGAGACCACCTTCTCAGCAGCTGGTGGAGGACGCGCGGGGACAGGTGACCAGGTGCTGCCACTGAGGACGCAGGGGGAGGGGGCAGGCCAGCAAGGCTGTGGACGTGGCGTGGCCTTAGCAACGGGCGCTGCAGAGCCCAGCACTTCAGCCAGCGTCACTTGCTGCCTGGGTTGTGTCTTAGGAGCTTCTGGGACCCGACTTCTCCCCGCCCCCGCCCATCACTGCTCCTTGGCAGGCCGCGGTGTCACAGATGCCGGGGGTCCCCTGCGCGCCAACAGCTCCGGGAAGGCCCGCGTCTCCGGGCGGCCCGGGCTCGCCGTGGGCCCCGTCTTGGCCATCTTTGCCAACGCCAGGCACGCCTTGCGGTCCTTGCAGGCCCTGGTCTCCGTCAGGCCCGTCCAGACCCACACCGACCGCGCCCTTGTCTCCTCTGTCCCCCGGGTTTCCTCTGGGTCCGGGCTCTCCCAGCTCACCGGTGGGGCCGCGGAAGCCAGGGGGCCCCCGAGCGCCAGGGTGACCGATGGAACCAGGGGGCCCGGGGCGCCCGGGGGGGCCAGCAGGGCCAGGCCGCCCAATGGCTCCCGGCGCTAACGGCTTCCGCAGGTGAGCAGCCAACTGCGCGATTTGTTCACTGATCATGCCCCCACACAGCTCCCTGATGTGCTGCTCACTGGCTTCTTTTCCCGGGACCCCGGGTTTTCCGGTGATGCCAGGCACGCCCTGCACGCCCTGTAAGCCCACAGGCCCGGGGGGGGGGGGGGGGGCGGGGGCCTGGCACACCCTCCACGCCGCTGGTGCCGTTGGGACCCTGGATGCCTCTCGGGCCCAGTTCCCCTCGACTGCCAGGCTCTCCTTTGGGTCCAACGGGGCCGCGGGGTCCCGGCTCGCCTTTGTCCCCGGGAAGACCATCGGAACCGGCGATGCCCTGTTCTCCCTTGGGACCCGTGGCTCCTTCCGGGCCCCGGTCGCCCCCGCCGCCTCGGAGGCCCTGGGGGCCTGGCAGGCCAGTGTCCCCGATGCTGCCCTTCGGGCCCTGGAAGCCTCGGATACCAGGCGCCCCAGGAGGGCCTTGCGGACCGAGCGCCCCCGCTGAGCCTCTGTGGCCCGCCTCGCCGCGCTCGCCCGGCACGCCCATGTCCCCTGGGACCCCGGGCTCTCCCAAGGGGCCGGCCTCACCCAGCTCTCCAGCTTTGCCCAGCTCTCCTTTCTCACCCTTGGACCCTGCTCGTCCAGGCAGGCCCGGCAGCCCGTTGGGACCCTTCTCTCCTGGGGCGCCAGTGCGACCCGCCTCTCCCTTCTCACCATCCAGTCCTAGCAAAGCCGTCCCGGCCGTCCTTGCCCGGCATGCCCGGCTCTCCAAGTGGCCCGGCCACTCCGGGGGCTCCTTTGGGACCCGGTTTGCCCAGGTCGCCCTTGGGGCCCCGGAACCCGTCTGGGCCCCCCCTCGCCTCTGTCACCCGCTTTCCCGGGGGCTCCTGGGATCCCGAGGGGTCCTCGGAAGCCAATGGGAGGGACCCCGATCCCCGGGAGGCCCAAGCGGCCCTGGCAGTCCTCGCAGCCCCCGCGGGCCCTGCAGCCCCACGGTGCCGGGGAGACCGGGGGGCCCAGGCGTGCCGGGGTCACCCTTCTCGCCGTCCTTGCCGACCTCTCCTTGCTCCCCTTTGTAGCCAGTGGGTCCCTTGAAGCCCGGCATTCCTGGGGGGCCGGGGGGCCCTGGCGGACAGATGGCCGGGCACTGAAGGTCAGCCGCGCCTTCGGGAAGGACTCCTGGGTGACCAGGGGGTCCAGGAGGTCCGGGAGGGCCAGGCAGGCCCGGGAGTCCAGAGGGTCCCGGGGGACCCCGGAGGCCGAGTCCGCCTGGGAGCCCACTGACCCCTGCTTCTCCGGGGGGTCCGGGGAGTCCTTTGCCCCCAAGCCCAGGTGGCCCCGGGGGGCCCAGACTTCCCCGTTCTCCGGGAATGCCCTTGAGTCCAGGCGGTCCTTCTCTCCCGGTCAGGCCGTCCACGCCGGGCAGCCCTGGCAGCCCGGCCTCTCCTGGCTTCCCTGGCTTCCCCGAAGCCCCTTTCAGTCCCGGGGGCCCAGGCAGACCCGGAGGACCAGCTTCTCCATCGATGCCGTCCTTGCCCGGCTTCCCAGGGGGCCCTGGGGGGCCAGGGGGGGCCTCGAGGCCCCATTTTCTGCGCCTCGGTCACCAGCGCCACGGCCAGGAGCTGCCCGAGCAGGAGCGGGAGCAGGGTCCGGGCTCCGGCCATGGCTGCGCGCGCTCTGAGCGGCGCTGGCGGCGGCGGCCGGGCTGGGGCTCGGGGCTCGGTAGATCTCTTTTTGTGTATCCCCATAATATCCAGCATCTTGTTGAATACACGTTAAAAATTCTGTACAGATAAGATTGGGTGTGTTCAGGGTGGGAAAAAGATAAAATAAAACAAGAAAGAAAGAAAAAGAAAATAAAAGAAAGAAAGAAATACCCTTGGAAAATACTTTGCATTTACACTTTATTATATTTGTGTTTTTATAACATATTTAAATAGGTGTTACACTCTACATATTTAAAAATGTAGCTCCCCCCACATAATTATCAACTAGATGTGTTAAATTAACACTAGTTATTTATACCCTCCTCTTACCTCGGGTCTTTTCAAGAACATGTCTATTATCTGTTTTACGGTAGGGTTGATGGTTAAAGATACAAATTCATAAATTTCTTCAAACAAGAAAGGGACAGAGACACTGAAAAAGAGATCAGAAGGAAGATTGAGGTGACAGGAAGAGGGAAGAGAATCTGAAGGGTTTCAAAGAAAGAGGAAAAGGGTCAGGGGTTAGAGGGAACAAATTTTAAAGATTTGTTGTGTTATCTATTATGTAACTCTTCTCTTAGCTGCCCCACAAAACCAGAAGTAAAACTCGGTTTTTGGTCAGAAAAAAACTCTGTACAGTAATGCTTGTTAAAAAGAGAGACAGTGAGGATGGAAGATGGAATGTGTGGAAGAAAAAGAAGAGAAGAAAAAGAAATCAGTTTAAGCTAACACATCCCCTACTCTAGTCTCTGTACAGTTGTGAATACCTAGTGCTTTTTTTCCCCTCTAAGTAATAAAATCCCATCATTTATGTTGGCAAAGGAGCTCAAACAAATATTAAAATTTAGATGTATCAAACTAAAGGCAATTAGATTCTTGACAGGCATGGGAATGTTATTTGTACATCTTAAGTATCCTTCAAGCTTCTCTTCCTCCCATTTGGAATTTATTTTATATAGAACTGACAGGTTACTCTTCCTAATTATTGCTATCTTTGGGCCACTGCCACCTTTCTGCACAAGGACTTTATAGCATTAATTCTCTACTTCTACTTCTGAATTTATGGTCTACTCTTTAGTCTAACAATATCTTAACAATAATCTAAACTTACTCCCAAATAATATTTTTTCTACAGCTCCCTTAATAAATATCCACTTTGTTCAGAGAGTTTTAACTTTGTCCCTTGTTCTGTTTATGTCTACAGGCTCAGGATAACGCTGCTTTATCTTCCCATAATGCATTATCCCCTCACCCCACCCCCCCACTTAAATCTATACTAGTGTAAGGACTTTTCCTTCTTAGTGACTATTGGCCTTTGCAGTGGTGGGATAAATAAAGACAAGGCAGAGATAGGTTTGGTTTCTAGGATTTCAGTAATGTAGTTGTTCTCATGATGACTGTCACCGTCAAGTGCTGTTGTAATGCATTTGGTGCTAGGGCCTAACTATAGCTCAAATACACCCTTATAAGATACATAAAATTAATTTTTCCTCATTGCCATTACAAGTGACACAAGTGAGCCCTCTGTAATTGCCACCAGCATGTCTCATCTATTACAGAGTCAGCATTAGTCATTCAAAGCATTTATATTCATCGACATATTTTATATGTCAGGTGATCTTCAAGGTACAAAGATTTAATGGTAATCAAGATAAACTTGATTCCTGCCCTTTTAGAGCATAAATTTCAGTGGAAAGAAACAAAAAAACCAATACATAAAGAAGATAATTTCAAGGCTATAAGTGCTATCACATAAACAGAATGATATGGCAGTAAATTGTAAAAAAAAGAAACAACTATAGATTGAGTCATCAGGGCAGATTTTCTGATGTTGTGCGATGTGAATTAAACCCTGATAAAGGTGCAGCATTTCAAGAGCGTGGGAAAGAGTATTCCAGGTAGTGGGATCAACAGAAATAAGAATCCTGAGTTTGGAAGGACATTGGTATCTGGATAATCAGAGGGTTCAGTGAGGTTGCAGTGTAGTGAGGAAGGGGGAAAATGGTACAAGTTGATGTAGAAAAGAAGACAGAAACCAATCATTCAGGACCCCGTGGATCAAGGTATGGAATTTTCATTCTATTGAAAGTAAAATAGGAGGCCATTGGAGGATTTTAGTAGGGGCTTAACATCTGATTTCCATGCCAAGACTGATCTTTTTTCTCAATGGAAAAGGAAGAAGGAAGAAGATGGCATATCAATTCCACTGTTGCTCCTACTTCAGAGATAGGTTCTGGAAAAACATTATGCATTCTGGATAAAGGGGCTTGTAGTATCTGCTAATAATCATTAAAATGATTCTAGGTAGACCTCTGTTCCCCTGACATATTACCACTAAAGGTCTTGCCTGCAGAGTATTCCACATCTGACATCAGTAGATCAAATGACTACCAAACATTCCAAAGTTCTACAAAAAAGTAGGTAAAGCTGAAAGGAAAAAAAATCTAAGATAGAGGAAGTTCCAATTACTACTGGGTGAACCAGCTTACTGAACAAGACAATAAAAAGGCTAAGAAAAGTAAAAAAGGCCAAAAAGCCTGATTAAAAAGATACTAACCAGAGCAACTCTGTATTTAAGTAGAGAAATTAGCATAGCTTCCCCAATTCTGATTTACCCTCTTTCAATAATAGAGATCTCCTTTGTTCTTTAAGATTAAAGTTAAGTTCCACATCTTATATGAATACTTATCTTACGTTTACCAACACTTTCATAGAGTGTAATGTTGTGTTATTCTTAAAGTGTGTTGCACTATTGCTAAAAACTATAGCTATTGCAATAACTGAGGAAGTAAAATTGATCATTTTGACAATTTATTTTTGGAAACTATTTGCTCATATAATGTACTTCTACCAAAAGCTTAGAGCATTCAATAAAAGAAGTGAGTGAGGTTCCATTCAATCTGTTCAAATATTTTCAGAAAGTTACAGAATCCTAAGTAGGTTATAAATTGAAAATACTGAATGGCTGTATTTGGCAAGCTCTGAGCACAAGAAAGGAGAAAGTTCTGATAAGAAGAGTATGTCAGAAATATGTACAATAAGTACTAATGCAAATGGGAGGAGGGGTAAATTAAAAAGAGGCAGGGAAAATATCCTCTACCATCAATCATTATTAAACTCAGCTGAAAGGAATATAGGTCAACCCAATGACCATCCTTGATGGAGCCCATAGCAGATGTCTGACATTGTTTTTGTTGCTGTTGTTGTTAGCACCCAAGTTCCTACTTCCTATTAGCATCTTATCTCCCTGTTGTTAAAATTCCCTTTCTATGTATTGTTTATGAAAGGTAATGCCCAGCTCCATAAATATCAAAGGGGAGGGTGTTTCTCATTCCATATCTGCATAGACAGGAGATAACATATAACATGGAAATGGCCAGTTGACATTGTGGCTCCTGAGACTGAATTTTGATGATGTCATTCACTAGTTAGAGTCGGTATTCTCTGAAGTGGCAGACTGGACCAGCCTCTTATTGCTACATAAACATTGTCATACATTAACTAACCTTCCAGAGCAGACTTGGTTTTTCCCAATTTTTCAAATCAAATTCTCCAGGCTATCATGAATTTTGTAAGGTTCCAGTAAAATTGCTTTTTTGGCTTAGGATAGCCAGAGCTTGATTCTAATGCTTGAGAGGAATAAATGTGGTTAGTACTGACCCAGGCATTGTTTAATCATTTTTTTTCCCCCTCGGTGTCCAAACTCCCTCCAAGCCAACACTGCCTAATTCTACTTCCCCATTTAGCGAAACTATCTTCTATGTTCCCAGTGTGCGTTCCTCCCCCAACCACAGCCCCAAGAACCGCAATGCCTTATGTCTCTGTTTTTCCAACTGAGAACCTACCCCTAAAATACAAAAATTATTAGGAGAAAATTTAAGCCAAAGCTAGAGCAGCTATTCTTTTTTTATTTTTAATGAAGGCTTTTTAATTTTTTAAAAGATTTTATTTATTCATTTTTAGATAGAGTAGAAGGGAGGGACAAAGAAAGGGATAGAAACATCAATATGTGAGAGAACCAACTGGTTGCCTCTCACAGGCCCCCAGCTGGAGACCTGGCCCACAACCTAGCCATGTGCCCTGACTGGGAATCAAACCAGTGACCTTTCAGTTCACAGGCCGACACTCAACCCACTGAGCCACTCCAGTCAGGGCTAGAGCAGCTATTCTTAAACTTAGTATCCTTAGAGTCTGAAATGGTATATGTTAAAAGTGTGGTCTCAGAGACCACACTAGGTCAAAATTAAAGCATGAGAGAAGCCTAGAAATTAGCATTTTTTACAAACTAAATAGATTTCTGCTCAACAGGATCAAGGAACCATTGGACTATGAAGGAAAAGAGCCATATATGAATGGGTCTCTGTCTCATAATGTATGTCATATTTCATTCATATTTACCTCACCCATTGATTTCTTCAGCAATATGAGATTTCTTTGGCATTCAATATACAGTTTGCTCTGATTTGCCCGTGCTTTCTGGTGAATTTCTTGTTACTATTTAAAGCTTGTTTATTTATTTTGTCAACAGGTCTAGCTTCTTATAATCAACTTTAGAGCATTTTGCAAAGGTCAGTTTCTCTACAGAGACAACTTAAATTCTGCCCCTCAAAGGAATCCTTCCTCTAAGCATGGGAAATGGTAAACATTTGTCATTAGCAACCACTTGCCAAGGAATCCTAATATAAGCTGAAAATAAATGCTTACTGCTTCAGCATCTCAGAGAACACATAAACCTGTGTTTCCTTTTAATATATCAAAAATAAAGATTACTGGGAGTGAAATATTTTCATACCAAATTGAAATCAAATTAAATTTTTCTCTTTTGAAAATTATTATATATTTACTATTCTGAGAATAATTTCTGTGTAGAAGGTGAAAAAACCAAAACATTTTTTCTAAACTCTATATAGTTTTAATTATAGCTATATAATAAAAATAATTCTGGTTGGAAGTTGAAAACACAAGTTTTAATCTCAAATCTGACTTTTAAAAATCTTATAATTTCTTATTTTATTTTTTTATATATTAAATTGATATAATTCTACCTCTCTTGATTATAGTATTACAAGACAGGATTAAGTCTGTAAACTATAAAAGCATTTCACAAACAGGAAATACTGGAAATACTAAGTTAATATTGTCACAGAATAAGTAATTTAATTTAAATAGTATTGAAAAAATTGGTCTGTGGGGTTCACTTTAAACCTGGTTTCTCTTTTCTATCCTAATGGCTTGGACAGAAGGAGCCCAGAGGTCGGGGGTGGGGCGGGGCGGGGGCACCTAAAATATTTCCCTCAGCCCAAACTAAGTATAATGGGCAAAAGGGTTTTGGACAGGTGAGACGTGCCTGGCACACCTTCCTCCAAAGAAGCCCTTCTTTTCCCTAATGTGGGACATTGAAAAATTAATACCTGCCTTTTTTCTTCTAGTGGTTATGGACTGAATGATGTCTTTTAACCCCGTTGCCAAATCTGTTGCCCCAGAATACAACAAGGATGCCAGCCTGTTAAACCAAGCACGCTGCTGTCCAGGGACAGCCAACTGACCTGGAGTCTGCACAGTCCTTCCCCGTGTGGGAAGGCAACCCTCCCCTCCACACCCCCACTCTTATTAGGGATTTCTGGACCCAAGGGTACGTAGGACAACAACCATGCCCAGCCTGAAGCATCTAGAGGAGCTCAAGACCTTTGCTCATTGTCCTTTATAAGGTTATAAAGGGTCTTAAGTCTGAGAGGGAGGGATTGTTATTTTTTATTGTTAAAATAATTAATTAATTATTTTAAAAAAAGAAGAATATATGAAAGGGTGAAGCAGGAGAGCTTTGTATGTATGACCCATGGGCATGAACTTGAGGGGGGGGGATTGCTGGAGGAGGGGTGGTTCTGGGCGGAGGGGAGCAAAGGGGAAAAAATTGGAACTATTGTAACAATAAAATCAATAAAATATACTTTAAAATAAATAAATAAATAAATAGTATTAAAAAATAACAGCAATAGTTTATATAGTTTTATGTGTTTGGGACTATTCTAAACAGTGTGTGTGGGGGGGGAGAGAAAGAGATTGAGAAAAGGGGGGAGAGCCTCAATTAATACTGAAAAAACCCTATGATATCATGATCCCATGTCTCAGATGAAAAAGCTGAGTCACGGAGAAGTTAAATAACATGTCAAAGACCCCATAGTATTTCACAGGCACTTTGCATAAATGCATCAAGAACAAAATATTTTTTTAATATTCATACCAATATCCACAAATATTTTGGAATTCATCCTAGAATCTTGATAGTTCCATGACATAAATATACATTTTTTCTCCTTATGAAGCTTAACAAAATAAATGCATTATATTTAATTAAGAGGAGTTTGTACTGCGCTCACTTCCCTTCCAAATCCTGTGTCTCTAAGATGATTGCCTGCTTTTACACAGATAGCAAAAATAGCCAACGGGAATGCCATGTAATTGCTGGAATTTTAATTGCCTGGGAGAGAGGAGCATAAAATAGTATTACAGTCAGAGCCAGGGTGAACTTAAAGTTAGTGACTATTCAAGTTTGTGATTTATGAGGCTCCTCTGCAATGTATGCTCATTCCTCAGAATCTTCACCAGAGAACGAGTCCTATATATTTTCTTACATAATCTAAATTCCCATCCCTAATATCACTTCTATGTACATCACTTCATTTATTTATCAAATATATTCTGATAAAAGACATAGAAGTCATTATGCTCATTGTGCAACACTATGAATTTGATCAATAGTAACCATGAACTTACAATACCAAAGATTTTATGCCAAATGAGATACCATTGCTCACTAGATCATGACGCATACTTAGCAGTTTCAAGAAAAAAAGTTAAAAGTATAAAATTTGATTTATCAGATTCATTTGCTTCTTAAAATTAGAAAAATTTACCACTATTGGATAATTCAAGTAATTCTCAAGTTCAATGGGATAGTTTTACATTCCCAGTATAGATGTAGACTGTTTGGAATGGGGAAAGAAGAGATTCTTGTTATTTCTCTCTTTAGTGAAAAGACATCTACAGTTATTGCTTTACCTATTTTATAAGTTTTCACTCATGGAAGCATGGAGAAGCTGGCCTCAAGATCATGAGATTCAATAGGTTGGTACACAAGTTAACAGAACAGAAAATGGGATTTAGGCAGTAACCTAAGGGTCAGCTGGGCATAGAATGAAGACCTCTGGGTCTTGATTCAGCCCAGGGGCACAATGTGAGAAAGGAGGGCCAGATGCTGGAAAATGCACTGAATGGGATGTGTTAGGAAAACCAAATAATTGTCACTTTTTGGTAACTATATATAAGACATTTATTTTATGCCAGATTTTTGTTAAGGACCTCATTTTTCTGACCTATCTTTCAATGTGGAAGCATTTTTGTTGGAGTAGCCCTCCTAATTTCCTTCTACCCATTAGATAAGCATAGCTTATATGATTAGTGAGTTTATGAGGAAGACATGTTCATCCCATAATACAAGAGGTGCCCGCGGGAGGAGCGGCTCACGGCTGCGGGCTCCGGGCGGGGGGCGTGGAGGGGCGCGGAGGGCGGGGTGCCGGAGCCCGAAGGCCCGGGGCGGGGCGCGGGGCGGGGTGGGGCGGGGCGCGGGGCGGGGCGGGGCTCGGCGCGTGGCGGAGCGGGCGCGGCGCGGGGCGGAGCAGGGCGCGGTCAGGCCCGCGGCGGAGAAGGCGGCGGCCATTGGCTGGGGCGCCATCCGGGGCCTGCTCGGCGCCGCTCGCTCGCTTGTCCGCCCTCCCTGAAGGCAGCAGCATGGCGGAGGTGAGTGTGGCCGGCGGGAGGTGGCCGAGCGGCCCGGCGTCCCCTCCGGCCCGGGCGTCCCGGTCCTCCCGCGTCTCCGGCTGCGGCAGCGGGCGCGCGCGGGCCCCCGGCGGGACCAGGCCGCAGCGGGCGGGCGGCGAGCCCCGGGCCGGGGACGGCGCCGAGTCGGGGCCGCGGGAGGACTGCGGGGCGGCGTCGGGGCCACGACGGTGCCCGCGGGAGGAGCGGCTCCCGGCTGCGGGGTCCGGGCGGCGGGCGCCGAGGGGCGCGGAAGCCCCAAGGCCCGTGGCGTGGCGCCGGGCGCGGCGGGGCTCGGCGCGTGGCGGAGCGGGCGCGGCGCGGGGCGGAGCAGGGCGCGGTCAGGCCCACGGCGGAGAAGGCGGCGGGCATTGTCTGGGGCGCCATCCGGGGCCTGCTCGGCGCCGCTCGCTCGCTCGTCCGGCCGACCTGAAGGCAGCAGGATGGCGGAGGTGAGCGTGGTCGGCGGGAGGTGGCCGTGCGGCCCGGCGTCCCCTCCGGCCTGGTTTTCCTGGGCGTCCCGGGCCTCCCGCGTCTCCGGCTGTGGCAGCGGGCGCGCGCGGGCCCCCAGCGTGACCAGGCCGCAGCGGGCGGGTGGCGAGCCCCGGGCCGGGGACGGCGCCGAGTCGGGGCCGCGGGCGGACTGCGGTGCGGCGGCGGGGCCACGACGGTGCCCGCGGGAGGAGCGGCTCCCGGCTGCGGGGTCCGGGCGGCGGGCGCCGAGGGGCGCGGTTGGCGGGGTGCGGGAGCCCGAAGGCGCGGGGCGGGCGGACACTCTGCACGCTGCGCCCCGTGGCCCTGGGCGGCCCTGTCCCCCGGTACCCGTGAGCCCCGGTGATCCGCGGTGGGGGGCGTCGGGGCGGGACGGGACGCGCGGGAGTGACCAGCGTCTCGGCACTCCGCTCGGGGGATGCGTTCGCTCCTGTCTGGGAAGACGGGCTAGCTGCGCTCTGGCCTCCGCTCGGCCCGGACGTGGGACCCGGGCGCGGGGTGCGCAGGTGCTGGGGGACGAGCGAGGACCATACAGGGGAGCCGGGGGTTCGGGGCCCTGAGATGCAGGGTGGCGCCGGGGTTGCGGACCCCCCTGCTCCGGCGGTGATTCCTTGAGCGCCCTGGCCGGCAGCACCCGCCTGTTCTGATTATGTTATCTTATTTTTAGAGAAGGGGAAGGGAGGGACCGCAATGTGAGAGAGAGACATTGATCAACTGCTCTTCATAGGCACCCTGACTGGGGGCTCAACCCACAGTCCAGGCATGTGCCCTGACTGGGAATCGAACTAACGACCCTTCGGTTTGCAAAAACAGGCCCAACCAACTGAACCACCCAGTCTTATATGCCTCATATGAGTTTAATCATACAGTAGTTGTCCTTTTGTGACTGGCATATTTCACTTATGATGTTCTCAAGGTTCATTCATGTGGTAGGATGTAACAGGATTTCCTTTTTTAAGGTCGCATAATATTCCATTGTGTGTATATACCACCTTTTCTATATCCATTCATCTGTTGATGGAGTTTGGGTTGCTTCTACCTCTTGGCTAATGCTATAATGAACATGGGTGTGCAGATATCTTTTGGGGATCCTGCTTTGAATTTTTTTTTTTTTTTTTTAGATTTTATTTACTTTTAGAGAGAAGGGAAGGGAGGGAGAAAGAGAGGGAGGGAAACATTGATGTATGAGAGAAACAGCAATCGGTTGCCTTTTGCACAGCCCCAACTGGGGACCTGGCTCACAACCTAGGCGTGTGCCCTGACTGGGAATCGAACTGGTGACCTTTCGGTTCACAGACCAGTGCTTAGTCCACTGAGCCGCACCAACCAGGGCCTGCTTTGAATTCTTTTGCACGTATACTCAGCAGTGAGATTTATGGATTATAGATGTATCCTAGGAGTTTTTGAGTTTCACGAATTTGTATATCCACTACTATTCTCAGATATTGGGAAGCTTTTGGCCATTATTTTATCAATTAGGCTCTCTCTTCTTCCTCTGCCTCCTCCTCCTCCTCCTCCTCCTCCTCCTCACCCTTCTGTAGTACATATGTTGTTCGGCTTGATGGTGTCTCACAAATTCCTTAGTTGTCTTCATTTTTCTTCAGTCATTTTGCTTGTTCCTCTGCCTCAGGTACTTGGAAGTACTATATTTGAGTTCACTGAATCTTCTTCCTAGTCAGATTTGATATTGAGTCCTTCTAGTGAATTTTTTAGTTCAGTTATTGTTGTTTTCATTTCAGAATTTCTGTTTGGTTCTTCTTTATAGTTTCTGTCTCTTTATTGATATTCTTATTTTGGTCATGTATTGTTTTCCTAATTGTGTTTAGTTGTCTGTACTCTTTAATTCATTAACCATCCTTATGATGGCTATTTTGAATTCTTGGTCTGGCAACTCATATGTCTCTTGCTTTAGGGCCGGTTTCAGGAGATTTAAATGGGTCATCTTTGCTTGTTTGTATGTTTTGTTATCTTTTATTGAGATTACAGCATTTGAAAAATCAGCCATGTCTCCCAGACTTTGCAATCCCGTTTCATACAGGGATGACATTCTCTATTCAGCCCTGCTGGAGATTCTGGAGACCTCTCAAACCTACGCTGGGGATGAGTCCTGCCTGGGCGTGTGTGGACTATCCTAATGGAATAGGTTTTGCGATTTGTACCGTGGCGCCGCTGCTGTTACCGTGTGCCATGGTCCTGGAGACCCAGCTAGTGCCTGTCTGTGGTACTGCAGATTCTCGTGCACGTGGCTTGCTTTTGTTCACCGAGACCAAGCTCCCAACCTGGCTCCTGGTTCTTGGCAGTACTTAGTTAGATTCAGGCCAGATTGATACCCACCCCGCTGGGCAGCCTACCTAAAAGTCGGAATGTTGGATGTACATTCCTCCGCAGGGAGAAGACGGGGATTGGGTGTTTCCCACAGTCGCACCACACGGAGCCAGGGAGAGGGGCTCTGGAGAGAGAGAACCACGAGTTTTCCTGCCAGGCTGTGATGGGTTTGGTTTTGCGTTAGCCTGGAGTATAAGCACCTCTTAACTGGGTTCCAGATTCTTCACAGAGGCAGTTGGTCCATATATTGCTATTAAATCCAAGTGTCCATAGGGAAAGGAGGGTTCAGGGTTTCCTATTCTTTATTCTTGCACCTCGCTGATATCACCTCCAATAGCTCTAGTTTGAATGAGCTTTGGCTCTGCGTCAGACAATGACTTACCGCTTTACATCTATTACTACTTTAATCTTCACAACACTGACTTAGGTACTATCATGATCCTCATTTTCTAAGTGAGGAAACCAAAATCTAGAACTAGATTATGGATTTGGAGTTGTTTGTTTGTTTTTGCTTATCAGCGTTTTCTACAATACACATGCATTACCATTGTAACACATGTAGCTCCCATTTTTCCTTATACACATGTAATTTGTGGGATAAAGCATAATAGGATAGAGCGTAACCATTTTAGATGGCAAAGACTTAATTTGGGTAGAACTCTTGACTTAAGTGCAATTCATTCCCCTAGGAATCCAGATGAAGTACTCAAGAAAGATACAGAGCTCTTACCCCTCTGCCCCTAAGCTTCCGGCTCCTTCTCCCTCACTCAGCTAGGGAAGAGTGCAGAAACAAGAGCAGACGTTCTTCCCGCTGGCTCGTGGTAGCTGCTTCGCTCTGCTCCCTTCCAGGGCCATCCTTTCAGTTCTGCCTTTTCCACTTTTATTTCCAGCACTTTAAAAAGGAAGAGTTGAAAGCCTTGCAAATATGAGGGAATCTTCCAAGAAGGATGCTTTAAAGAATGAAATGGGTATATGAGACATTTTACTTGCCCCAAATATTAGTTTATGTTGATAATTATTATTGAAGAAGAAACTGCAATAGTACTCATGAAAGGCTGATTAATATAACAAGATACCACTTGATGCCTATTAAATGGGCAAAAATTAAAATCCAACAATAACAGACATTGAAGTTATAATGTAGAGACTTGTGAGCTGTTGCTAGGAGTGTGGGTTGGTGTGAGCATGTAAGAGAGCCATCTGGCAACATCTAGCAACGTCAAAGATGCACACCCTTACAGCCTAGCAGCTCCGCTCCTCCGCAGAACCCTCGCTCTTCAAAGTGTGGTCGTGGGACCAGCAGCGGCAACGCCACCTGTGAGCTGAATACAAACGCAGACCCTCAGGCCCCGTTTCAGACCTACTGAATCATAGACTGCATTTTAACAAGATCCACCGGATGACTGTACATGAACACAGGGGTGCGCAAAAGGAGGATTACAGTTGGGAGTACGAGAAAGAGTTCATTCTTGTTTTTTTATTATTGTATTACTTACTATTACTGTTAGCCTACTTTTGCCCACCCCTGTATATGAGAAACTGTTGCATTTGGAAGAAAGAGACCAGTATAAAACTACATAGTATTGTTTGTAATAGCATTTCTCACAGCCTCTCACTGGCTCTGATCGAGGCTGCGTACCCATCCTGGATCAGTCACGGAATACGCAAAGCCTCTTCTGATATCCTGACCAAACTGATTCAAAGAGCTACCTCCTTTTAACAGCTGTGTAGTATTCCATTGTACCAATGTATCGTAATTTACCTAACCTCTCCTTTGCTGACGGTCATTCAGGTTTCCCCAGCGATTTACTAACACAACCGGTGCAGGATGCCCTTTTTTGGACCTTGCCCACCACACACCCACACACAGTTCTTTCTTTACCAACCTCAACGAGCACATGACTGCTGAATTGTGCCTTTTGTGTTTTTAAGGAACTTTCCATCTCACCACCAACATGTCACATTGAATATCCCTGTGACTGCTTTGAGGAAGAGGAGTGGGGAGGGGACTGGAGGCTGCAATGTCTAGACTTTTTCTTCATTGTCTTCTGTTCACCCAATGCAGTCCACCTGTCACTAGAGAGGCTCTATGAAACTTCCCCTAAATTAGGGGGAAAGCTTCAGATGTCCATGGAGGCCCCACTTGCCTACTAATTTCTCTGGATCTCCTGGGGACAGGGGCACCTGTCCCCTAACCTCTTCTGCCTGTAGCTTCCGCTTTCACCACAACAGTGCAGAACTGGTAAAAACCTTGCCGTTTCCAATTGCCCTTCTCTTGCTATTGTCTAAGGGCCACTATAACTCAGGCCACGAAGAAAGCTACTTCCACAGCCCACAACCTCTACCCTCAAAGAGGTGATGTTACCCCAGGCCAATGCCTGGCTCCTCAGTCCTTGTCTCAGTCCTCTGGCTTTGTGGTGGTCTTGCCTCTCCCACAATGCCCTTATCCTGCCAACCCATCACCCTGAAGCCATGAATCTGCACTTCAGACAAACTGCAGCATCTCTCAGAAGTATGCCCTATGTCCTTTCTGCTTCTGGTGTCTGATTTGTTTTTTTTTTTTTTTTTTTTTATATCACTTTACAATTGTCTCTGGGCTAGCCTCAGTTTTGAAGTCCTAGAACTTAGCTCTAACATGGTCCAGATCTTGACTTAATACCCAATAACATTTCCCATCCTTGTTTTATTGCTGGTAAACAAGCTCTCTCTCCCTTGGCCTGGCAGAAATTTTATTTTTCTCTTTCGCCTTCACATGCTCAGTTGTGCCATAGTAAAACAACACCAATCCCATTTTTAACCCTTACAACAGAGGCCTTCCTCCTCCTCCTCTTCCTCCTCCTCCCTGCCCCCCACGACCAGCACAGGGTGAAAAGAAACTGAAATATTCTCTCTCCAGCCCCTTTTGGATGGGATCCCCACCCTCTCCATCACCATTCTTAGTTCCACAGGGGTCCCCAGTGAAACTCCCAGCCCACTTTGGAATACAGTCTTCCCTCAGACCACAACATTTGCTGATCTTTTAGAAAAAAAAAAAAACATTCCTTTACTGGCACTTGATAAACTGAATGAACTTGTAACTTCAGCATTGCTTCTAAAGGACTTTGTAAATGCTGTACTATTGGCATTAGTAAACGTAATTGTTTTAGAGACTCCGTTTTACCAGCAGCAGCCTCGAAACAGAAGCAAGAATGGCCTACAAGTTATACTCATACACCCTAACCTTCTGATTATTTTGGTTCTCCAAAACCTAATTTTTTCCCTAGATGTGTGTACATTATTAATCCTTTATCCTGTGACAGTAGCACTTTATTTCAGCACAGCTCCCTAAATCCCATTTAAGCAAGCGATTTAGATGAAAGCAGTGCACAAGGAAACTTGAAGCAAAATTACTAAGTAATGTTTGAAGCAGAAGAGACACCAGCTGGCCTCCTTACCAAATTTAGAAGGTGGAACTGATATACAAGAGTCTGCTGATTGCATTGATTTGGGGGGGTCAATTACATTTATGGCATTCAATGACAGGAATGACAGAAGCCAGGAAGACCCTGCTCTCGCTCATGCTGGTGAAAGCATCATGGTGGTTCATCACAGTTCAGTCATGGGATGTCTAATCCTCACCCATTCTTCTTCCTGCAATATTTCAAATAATGTGCCACAGGCGAAGTAAGTTAACTTAGTGGCTGGCTTTCTGGGCTCCCTGTTTCCTGCATAATTGGTGGACTAATTATGTTGCATTTGGGTATCAGAGAAGACCGTAGGACATTTATCTGCTCAGTGGACAGTGAGTTGATTTGGATTTGTTTCCCTGTCAAGAAAGCCGGTAGTTAATGGGCGTCCCGAAAGGGGCTGGGCACAGCCCAGCCCACGGTCTCCTTCTGCCATTTTCTCCTGCGTGTGAGGCGCTGGGCTGGTGTCTGATGAGCGAACAAAGGCAGAAGGGGCTTGGTTCTGGTGTTGCCAAGCAACGAGTTTCAGGTAGAACTTAACGTGTCAAAGCTACAGTGTCTGTGAGTGGCAGTGGTTGGGAGACTTGCTGTAGGGCGACCCAGACGCCGCCTTGCTTTTGTACACTCCTATGAGTAGTTGTTTTTTTGGCCCTTGACTCAAATATAATTTTTACTCAACGTTGCTTCCAGGGAGAGGCTAGCAACCAGGGTCCGAGTCAGGGCTCCTAATTCTGGGGAAGTCGCGAACTTCTTTGGAAATATAGTAAAAGCGTACAGAGCCATTGCTCAGACGCACATGTTCCTAAAATTTGGGGTAAAATTGGGAGGATAGGATACCCAATGAAGACCTCTGGGCGCCGAGGGAACGGGGCGTGGAAGGGCACGTCGACTTGCTCCCCGGGCCTAAGCCCTTTCCGAAGGGTTCAGAATATTTCATTAAATCAGTTACGGATGGTGCGAAAAGCGCTGTCTTCGAAGAAAGGTAAGACACGAAAACACAATACAACACAAGACTTTAAAGGTAAGATGTATTTTTCTTTTCTTAGAATTGGAACTTGGTCCTGAAAGGTGTCGCAGGATGCTGGCTCCCCCCGACGCACTCTCCCGCCCTTTCAGCCTTGGGATAGTCGCATTGTGGCTTTCACACCTGCTGCCTCTTCTTGAGGACAGTCTGTGTGCATTACCACAATAGGTCTAATGAAATATCCCAAACCAAAAATGAGGGCTCGGGGTCGGGTAAATGTGAATGGACTTCCACTAACCACGGGATGTCATAGTTGACATTCTGTGGAGACTCACTAAATGTAGTGATTAGAAAATAAACGATGAGTGGACAGGTTAATTGAGGGAAAAATGTGTAATGAACTGTGTCAAAGAAACAGTTATTTAGCTACCTGCAGCAAGTGAATGCTTCTGGCATTAGTAAGTGTGAAGGCCCAAAGCTGTCTTCAAAAGATGACTTGAATTTCTTGAGCTGTGTCATTCCCCAACGGATTTAAAGCTTTAGAATAAGAGAATGCTATTAATCCCTACTTGAGGGATCTGGTTCAGCTATCTGCTGCCTTTTCTCTTTGGTTTTATTAAGTAGTTTTAGAGTTGGGAGATCAGTTTTCATAAGGAGTATATTTCCCATCACTCCACTTGTTATTACACTTAATGGAATATCTCCAATTCAGTGAGAAACAAGGTGAATTATCTTAGACCCCACTAGAAAATGATGAGTAGTTGAGACAGTTCAAGTGATAACTGGAGACAGAAAGGATAGTCTTGTTGGCTCATTTTGGTGGTTATGAAACATTAGTAATATGCTCGTAATAGAGAAACTCAAATGCATTATTCCCATGTGAATTCCCTTTATAATCTCCCCCTGAAAGATCCATGGGTATGTGTTTTCCGAAAGGGAAGACTGAAATAGATTTCAGCATCTATTCAAGGACAGGAGGTGGAATCTAATTGTTTATGCTCAACAGACTTTTTCATACACTCCCCATCTTTCAGAGGTTATTACTATATCGGGCCCAGTGGGAAAGCCAAGACTGAGAAAGAGAGCTTTTGATCCTGAAGGAATTCATGATTTAGGATATATGCCTTCCATCCACTCCACCATCAAGCAGTTATTCACTTAATAAGCCTATGTCAGCTGAACTTAGCAACACATCATTATTTTTCTAGAGCTAACAGTCCCCTCAATCTTGTTAAACAGAAATGCAGTTAGGCCATTATGCGATCTGTTGATATTACACTGAACTATGTAAGTCAGAATGAAGAGTTTTGTGACTTTCCGTAAGTGGAAGTGTTGGATCTTTGCATAATGTGTGTATGGAATAAGCAAAATATAATGATGTTTTCAGAGGTTTAAAAGATGAATTGCCGGTAAAATTGTTTTGTTTTATTGTTTATTCCAGGTCGTGCCAGACGTGGGCGCAATGCCTCGAGCCAGAGAGACTCATCCAGCTTGTCCCAATCTACAGGGTGCGCGGGCCGCCGAGAGCAAGGGAAGTCATCTTCCGGTTCTTCCGATTCCGGAGCTTCAACTGACGGGAACGGGGCATTTGGAGCACCTCAGAACCCATTTGCTTCTTCACCCAGCTCTTACGCACCGAAAGACGAAAACGAATTCCTGTAAGTGAAAGCCCTCAGAAAAGTTACCCATTCGCTTGCTTTTCGAAAAGAAGTAATACATTACCTAAAAATCGGAATAAGCAGAAAGTACCCATGATCCTATCCCTCAGAGGTAACCACGTTTTGCGCGCATATATACATGTAATATAATGGGTATAATACATATCGTACTAGATCTTATTTCGCTTAAAAATGCGTCATCTTTCCGTATCAGTACAGTGTCTTCTCAGAGCTCAGTGTGCTTTTTCCACTTTGTTGATAACGCTGTATTGTGAATAGCTTTGTAAGGTAGTCCTGCTTAATTAAATCTGTTGTAAGTTATGAGACCTTTAAAAAGGATGAGGTAATTTAAAGCAACTTGTGATCTTAGAGGTCACATATCATCTCCTATTTTTCTTTCTAAAACTTTTACTTCATTTGCCTCATTCAAATTGGTTGCATTTGGTTTCCTTCGTTATTGTAGAGTAAATTCCTTATCATTTCTCGAGAACATCTGTAGTAGAATTTGTGACTGGTACCAAAACGGTGCCTGGCTCTCTGTAACTACCCTCGGCTCCTGGCTTCTAGGACAGAACATCAATATAGGTATTTGTTGGTCTTTTACTTCCATAAATTAGAAGTCGGTCAGTAGTAAACATTTTGAGCCATGTACCATAAACTACTGACGTTTCAAAAGAAGAAAAGAAACAAATGAACCCGTTCTTCCTATATTTGATGTTACAGAAACCCTAAATTGAGTATAGATTCTCTGTAGTATCTGTGATTTTATTAATCATAGCATTCTGGACGGCATAGGAGGGGATTGAATTTAGAGCAGATACTATCCACAGCTTTGCCAACCAATGAACTGCATGGCTGTGGGTCTCTTCACCCGTTTGCAAAATGTGAGAATTAGACAAAATGTTCTCTAAAAATGTGATGTTTCTATATTACGGAGTGCTTCCTGTCTTTCCCAGTTAAATACTCATTGATGTGGATGGTAATGAACAAAAACCATTAAAGTTGTGTTGTGTATTTTATTATATCTTAGTTCTTTAATCTATGTATGACACAGTTGTTCTCAATGAAATGAATTAGCGAATGGTTCCGTGTACTGCAAAAGCAAAATTATGAACTTCTTTAATATTGTATCTATCACATGAAATGTAGTTTATAGTTCTGTAACTTCTGCTTTAAAGGACACTTGAGAAAACATAACGAGAAACCTAAAATTATATATTTACTACAATTTAACATTTCAATCATTGAAAATGAGAAAAAGATAAATTTTAATAAGCAGATGAAAACTATTTTCTTTTTCTTTGTCAGGGACGAAATGGGAAAAGATGTGGTCGTTTGGGAGTCCTCTGGTCAGTGGCCGTTCTCCGTTTATTCACCAGAGGGAAACGTATCTTGCCTTTCAGGTAACTGAGAAATTGTACATTTTTAAACTACGTTTTACAACTCTCATTCTCTAAAAGCGAGACCCTGCCAAATAAAGAAATGAACCACGAACTTAGCTGTAGTTAGGAGAGGTTGGACATTCTTTAAAGTGCCTGAGCATTGCAGCAGAACTTCATGATTCGGAGATTGAGGTTGAAAGGTATAGTTCTTTTAAGATATGTGGTTCTCATGAGAAAATAGTAACATCAGGACCCACCACAGTTCTAATTCTGTAAGCCCAAGCAGAGGCTCTACTCTCTTGGCTCTCCATAGGTACCCCTTCAGAACCTCTTGGCTGCCTGCGGTGAATAGAAGAGTCATATCCTGCCTGCCACGAAGGCCTTAGCTGTCTGATTCTGCTTGCTCTTTCTTCCCTGTCTTTCCTTTTAAGGGTAGTTGTTTTTCATAAAGCATGTGAAGGCCTATCCTGGAGATAATGTTTGAAGGTCAGGAGCTTTAGCTGGGCTGCAGGGATAACACTTCTGTAGAATACTCCTTCCCTTCCCATTTTCTTTTGTCTAGAGTTTCTAAAGCTCCTTCTGGGCTGAAACCTAAACTGCCACACTGCTAAGCCCACCTGGCTGGTCCTGAGTGAATAGCAGGCTCCTAGCGGATGACAGTCCTTGCACTCCCTCAGAACTCTGGCATCTGTACTCTGTCTCAGCTCTGCCTGCTCATTCTCTGCAAGCATTTGCATCACACCACTCCTCAGTTGCTTCGGTACTCATTCAACAGATCCTCACCGAATTTCTTTAGTGCCAGGCCCTATTCTAAGTGCTGGGGATATGTTGGTGAGCAAGATAGGCAAGATCCCTCCCTTATGAAGCTTATGTTCTTGAGGGAAGGAGACAATAAGTAAAACAAGGAAATAAGAGAACTCCAGCTGGTGATTTTTCTGTAAAGAAAATAAAGAAGTATTAGCCTTGTAAAATCAGTTCAGCATTGAACCTAATACCTGTCGAATGCCCTAAAGCAGTTCCTCCCAAGTGTGGGACGTAGATCCCTATGTCGGGTTGCCGGATAAAATATGGGGTGCCCAGTGAAGCTTCAATTTTAGGTAAACAAAGAATAATGTTTTAGCATATGAATAACCCATGTAACATTGGTGACATATTTATGCTACAAGTGTGTGTGTCTGAAATTCAAATTGAACTGGGCATCCTGTATTATTATTTGCTCAATTTGGCAACGCTGTTCCTGAGACCCTTGCAGGAGCTGTACGAGTTCAAAAATCTTTTCATAATAATCCTAATGCACGAGTTGCCATTTTCACTGTGTTGACATTTGCACAGTTGAAGCAAAAAAATCGATGAGTAAAGCCCCTTATATCTTAGTGTAAATCAAGCTAGAAACAATAAACCGTAGTCACAAAGTCTAACAGTAGTCAATGAAAAAGGTTAATGTCCTTTTGGCTTAAGATTATGTCCGAAATGAAATGGTAGAAGTTTTTAATTTTATGAGATCTTGACCTCTGAGTGCAAACCATTTTTACTATACTGTGTGACCAAATGGGAAGCACACACAGAGTTGTTTCTGCCACATACTCAAGCGTGATGGGTATTTGAAGGGAAAGTCCTGGTGTGCTCGTTTGACTTGGGAGCTGAACCAGCCACTTTTTCCCCCCACAGAACAGTGGCTAATGAAAGAATAAGTGGCAACTACGGTTATTTTGACTTAAGTATTTGGTGACGCTTTCTTTAAAAATAAATGAAGGGAGCCCGTTACTTCATAGAGAACAACTGACAATGATAAAATGCAAGCTTTCAAGTGAATATTAGATGATGGAGAAATTTTTTTCTCATGTGAGCTTGATAACTTCTCGATACATAAAGTCTCTTCTGATGAGATGGATAGTGACATTAACAAATATGAATATTTTGATATTGTAAAAGACCATTTGGCCGTGTTTGGGAGTTCTCGATAACTCAGTGAACCAGTATTTTCCAAATATTTAATCTGTAATGTTGCAAAATTATACATACCTAAAAAGTCCATTCGAAGTGCAAAATTATCCAGTGAATTGAATGTGATAGTACAAAAAGTTTGAGTCGACATTGGAGCTAAACTTTTAGAAACTACCACCTGTCAAGTTCTGGTGTGACGTCAAAGAAGAATATTCCAAACTATCTGAAAAGGCCGTTAACATCATTCTTTTCCAGCTCCATATCTGTGCAAGAACAGGTTTTCGTCCTATACTACACCCAGGCGGTATATTGCAACAGACTCAATGCATCTGATTATTTCCTGAGGTTAAATCCTAGCAATGCTATTAAGATCAGAAGGTGTGAACATTTCTGTGGCAATTGATGCTTAATGACAATTTTCCTCCTGTAAGAGTTGTACATTTTTAGTCCCCTCAATGGCAGTTTAGGAGACTGTCCACTTCACCACATTTTTTCTTTTATTTTATTAAAAGATTTCTTGTATTTATTTTTGGGGGGGTGGGCGGATAGAAGAGGGAAACATCAATGTGTGAGAGAAATATCAATTGGCTGCCTCTCACACATGCCCCAACTGGGGACCAGGCCTGTAGTCCAGGCATGTTCCCCGATTGGGAATCGAACTGGCGACCTTTCACTCTGTGGGACAATGCCCGACAAGCTGAGCCACGCTGGTCAGAGCCACTTAACCAAATTCTTTTTCTTTTTTTTTTTTTAATTATTTCTTTGTTTGTTTGTTTATTTATTTACTTTTGTAGAAAGAGAGGGAGAGAAACATCACTGTGTGGTTGCCTCTCACTCGCGCCCCCAACTGGGGACCTGACATGCAACCTAGTCATGTGCCCTGAGTGGGAATCCAACCAGCAACACTTGGTTCGCAGGCCAATGCTCAGTCCCACCGAGCTTCGCCAAATTCTTAAAGCCAATAAATAATATTCACTTTTAATTTTTGCCAGTCTGATGAGTAAAGGCTTTTATCTTGATTTTCAGTTGTATTTTTAAATTGCACTTTTTTACTTCATTTATTTATTGGCTATTTGAAAATTTTGTGAGTTGGCTGTTTGTTGTTTTTGCTCATATTAACTTATTCTTCTCAGTGATTTGTAAGAACTCTTAATATGTTAACATTAGTTCTTCTCCTGTCATGTCGCCATTCTGGATTTCCCAGCTTATCATCTGCGTTTTAATTTTGCTTATTATAGTTTGACATAGAGAGTATTTTTCTACATAGAAATTTGAATGTATACGTAGTCAACTTTCTTTTTCTGTTAGTTCTTCCTCTCCATTTATATTTAGAAAAAGAATTTCCCCTTCAAAGATAATAACCAACTACATTTTATTCTAATTTTTTCCTTATGATTATGAAAATTTTCTAATATCAACATTAGTGCACTTTCTTGTCTCGCCCCTTTAGCTTTACTATTCTATCAAAAATATTGGCATTTATTTTAAAGATTCCAATTGATTTCTCACTTCAGGTTTCACTGACATTTCACCAGAGGAGCTGAGACTTGAATACCATAACTGCTTAGCCAGCAACAACTTACAACATTATGTAAGTTTGTTTCTTATTCATCTACCTCAATAACAGATTAGCTGTGAATTACTACCTTCTCCATATTTAGAGGCTTGCCTGTTTTGGTAAAGTGGGTGAGGTCTACAGTTTTTTCAAGACAAGGCTATTTTTATTTTCTAAATTATTTTATTTGAAATTGATTGGTTATCTAAAATGGTGATAATATATTTTGACTGTACTAACTAGGAATGTCATTATTTTATTACAAATTATCCAACAATCAGTCCCAGAAATCAAACCCTTTCATCAGTTGGCAAACATTTATAGAGCATCTCTTAGGTGCAGATACTGTGGTGAATGTTAGAAAAATAAAGTTAAATAAAGCAGTCGATTATATAGATTAACATTCTCACATGTCAAATATCAAAAATTAAAAAGCTCAGCTTGAGAAAGTTTGTGCTAAAGGAAATGACAAACTCTTTTGTTGTTGTCTACAGTCATGATCATGCGTTTTAACTGGCACACACGCTCTTCTCCCACCCAAATACAACTAACTGTGTGCCGCCAGGTACTTGTGCTTCTGAACCGGGTGATTCAAGGAGCTGGAGAACAGGCAGAGGGGACTAGAGCTGGAATATCTTTGGCAAACAGGGGCGGGTCAATGCGAACTTTACAAGTGATGGGCCGTAAAAATGTTTCATAAACTTTCTGTAATTTTGGCAAAGATGTGAAGTTGTTTGAGAGATGAAAATAAACACTCGATATTGACTCATCATTTTTCTGTCTTCTCTCTCCAGCTAAATTCCATCCAACAGTTAATAAATCAGTGGAGGAATAGGGTAAATGAACTGAAAAGTCTAAGCACAGCACCTAAAACAGGTTTGGTGAGTACCTGAAAGTTTGCTGAAGGGAAGGAAGTGTCTCTCTTATGTATTGCTTTTTTTGCAAGAATTTTACTTTCAAGTTGGAAAGCAAACTTAAAATTTTCTGTCAAGCCCTGGCTGGTATGGATGTTTCTCTCCCTCTCTTTCTCCCTCCGTTCCTCTCTCTCTATTTATTTAAAAATAAATAAAATCTTTAAGAAAAAATGTATATCGGCCTATAGATACTGAAATGTATTATTAAAAATTATTTTTCTCATTTTAATATGTATTCATTGAAATTTAGAAAACAAAAATTTTTAAAGATTTTATTTACTTTTTAGAGAGAGGAGAAGGGAGAGAAACATCAGTGTGCAAGAGAGAGATTGGTCAGTTGCCTCTTACATGCCCCCTACCTGGGTATCTGGCCCACAATCGAGGCACGTGCCCTGACCAGGAATCGAACCGGCAACCATTTGGTTTTCAGGCTGGCACTCAATCCACTGAGCCACACTAGCCAGGGCTAGGAAAAATTTAAAAGCATAACTAAAATTAAAACCATAATTCATCAGCAATTGACTCTTAATCTTTGAGGTTGGTGTACTTTTTTCTGTCTGTATTCATATTGTGGGCATTTTTCTATGTTAAACATTTCACGTTTTTAAGCACATATTTTAAATTTTAAATTTGGCTCTAAAGTACATATATAGAAAGGTACTTGAGAATTATTCATCAAGTACTTTATTATTTGCCCTTTCTTATAGCTCTCTGATATAAAGAATGGAATAAATCAAGCAACCTCTACGTTTGGATTTGGGAGTAGGCAAACAGCAGCATTTGGGCCACCAGGTAAGTGATAAAGTAATGCAGGAGTTCACTGATTTTGAAAAATAGGATTTTATAGGTTTCAAGTTGTAAAACCTGAAGGTATGTTAAGCACCATTTTAAGTCAGCCTTGCAAATTCTACAGCCTTCCATAATGGAGCTTGAGAGAATTTGATTCATCAAGCCTTAGTGAAAGGGGGGCCAGAATGGGCTGGGCTGTTCTTTGAAAGGCCCTATGGCTCAAGCTTTAGAAGTATATTTTAGGAGTGGCTTTTCAAGACTTTTATAGCTGTGGTAGCAGCACCTTTGAGGACTTTCTTGTCACTGTATAACAGCATAGTGTCCTCCGCAAGTGACAGCTCCAGTGAGATGGGGGGCGGGGCATGGACAAGCCAGAAGTGTAAGAGCACTCGCTAATCCCTGAGGCTTTTCAAAGCCGCCTCATTGAGTGAAGGTAAATCACGGGGCAAGTGAGGTCGGTGTAGCAGGAAGACAGTGGGTTTGTTCTAGCTTCTCGTTTTTACTTTTCTCCCTTGTAATCTCTTTCCAACATCCAAACATGGCGGGAATAAGGGGAAAATGAGGGGGGAAAAAGTGGGGATTAACATGGCCACATTTCTGACTGTAATAGGTTTTTTTTTCTTTTTCTGGTTTATTTGTAGGTTTTCCAGTGAATAACAGCATGAGTGATAATGCTCAAAATTTTAGTTTTAAAACAAGCTCTGGATTTGCCAGTGCCCCTTCTGGAAGCCCTTCTGTGTTCGGGAACACGCCCGCATTTGGAGCTGTTCCCTTTCCCGGTCCTGCCGTCACTACTTCTACTCCGGTGCCTGGATTTGGGAAACCTGAAATCACATCTGCTGCTTCGTTTTCATTCAAAACCCCAGCAGCTGCAGGTTTTGGCTCGCCTGGGTTTCCAGGATTCCCAGCTCCCATGGCAGCAGGCCCTGCTGGAGCTGCGGGGGCCCCAGCCGTCACAAACAGCAGGTCGGTGGCTGGCTTTGGAAATCCAGGCTCACAATCTCACACTACTGTTTCCAAGTCATTCAGTGACAGTTTTGCAAATAGCAGCACATCTACCTCTCTTCCTGTCTCAAATAGTAGCATGACAACAGTTAACGAATTATTCACGCCCAAGCATCAACTAACGGCAGAAGAACTAGAGCAGTTTCAGTCCAAGAAATTTACTCTGGGGAAAATTCCACTGAAGCCACCACCTATGGAATTTCTGAATATCTGAAAGAACAATTTTAAATAAAGAATGACTTATGAAATTATTTTGAGTGGTTCATATAAAAGAGCAGATACATACACGTGTGTATCATATATACATATTTATTTATAAGGAATAGAGCTTTCAATAAACTGAGGAGTTTGAAATCCATCATTTTTTCTTGAGCTTGACTATTTTTTTTTTCCTGTGGCCTAAAGTTTAATAATTATTTTTAACACACCTACTCCGTGGTGCAGGGGGAGGGACAAGAAGCAGGGGTGCCAAAATCATTTACTTTATCCTTACACAAATGCACCCCACCACACAGCGGCACAGAGGCTTCCCAGCCCGTGGCCGGCGGGCGGGCGCCTCGTTTGGGTGCCTCCACCCGCAGTCCTGGCGGGCGCTCCAGGCACCCACGGCCCAGCCTGCCTCCGTCTGCGGCCGCGTTTCTTATTCTTTCTCTTTGGCAGAAACCAAAACAGTCGTAGCAGCTACAGGACACTGGAGAGAGATGCAGAGGGCACGGGGTGTCGGAGGGCCCCCCGCAGGGAGCTTATCCAGGCTGGGGGCGGCGGAGTGGGGGGCGCTTGCCCTGGCTGGACACAAAGCTTTTCTCGCCGCAGGGCTCCTCCCACCCACATGCGGCGTGCTGGCGCCTGAGCCCAGGGTCTGGCCCCGAGTGCCCACTCCGTGCACTGGGCTTCTCTCCGTTCCGTCTCGGGGCACAGGTAAGGGGCGGGTCATTCCCAGGGAGGCTACAGGCCCGGGCATCAAAGAGCCAAAATGCCCAAAGTGAGGGTGTCCAGGGAGAGAAGAAGACCCCACAGTGGGGCGTGGGGGCTCCGTCCACTGAGCTGGGCTGAGAGCTTTGGCCCCCTCTGTACACCTCTGTGCTCTGTCGGAAACCCCTCTTTATAGAGGAGGAAACGGGCCCAGAGGAGGAGTTGCCAGCCGGGTGAGGCCAGACTTGAACCCAGGTCTCAGAGGGTCCTGGGCTGCGCCCAACCTGATGCTTCACGCAGCAGAGTGAGGCCCCGGGGGATGCCAGTGCTGGGCAGACCCAGGACACCGCTCCCAGGCTGGGCAGCAGGGACCTAGAATAGCTGGGGGACAGTGGGAGCCCCCCCTACAGAGCCTCATCCTTGTAGCAGCTACAGACACCCAGTTTTCAAGGCCAGCTCAAGTGTCACCTCCTCCTTGAAGCCCTCTGCAGTCACTCTGCAGTCACCCTACCCCCAGGAATCCAAACAAGGGCATCTGAGGACAAGCACCAGCCCCAAACACGGGGACAGCGAACGCCACAGCTGCTCCAGTTCCTACTGGTCCAGCTGGGAACTCCTGGGCGGGGGGGGGCGGGGGGGGGGGCGGGGAGCGGAAGCAGCGGAGAGAAGCCTTCCAGCAGGCGACCCGACCCGGGTCACCCTCTGAGACAGAGGCAGGGCTACCGCCTGCCGCCCTTGGCTCTCCACTCCTTGGCCAATGGCCATCCATGCTCCATCCTCCCTCACCGACCACAGCGTCCCAGGGGCAAAAGGGAAAATGCACAGTGGGAGGGGCTGGGGCAGGAGGGAGGTTCCCCTCCGTGTGCTGGCAGCCACCCTGTCTTGCTCAGGGCACCGCTGGGCAGCCAGGACAGGGGCGGCTGCTGCCCCCGTGCCAGGGCACTTGGAGCCCGTGAGACTGGAGGAGAAAGCCTTGCTCTTCCTATTTCCTGCGGGAGGAGCAGCGCTGGATACAAATGGAGACACAGTTACAGACCAGACTGGGATGGTGTCTGGGAGGGACCCAGGGGACCAGCACACCTTCCAGGCCTCCTAAGGCCCACTGCTGGCTCTGCGTAGCTCACAGGCTGAGAGGTTTTCACATATTTAAATGTGAAATGAGAACGAGGGTCCGACTATGAAACTCCAACGGATCAGTCGTACAGAGATCCATTCAGAGTTCTAGATAGAACAATGGATATGATGACGCAAAGCGAGAAATGCTGATTGAAACGGTTTTAGATTCCACACTGTATCTAGCTTCTAAGAAACTACCTCTTATTGAATTTTGTAAAAAACAAATTTATTCACAGATATAATCCCCATATATACTATCAAAACATTCCAGGTGTATAGTTCAGTGGCTTTCAGTACATCCACAGACATGTGAAACCACATCCACAGTCAGTTTTATCACATTTTAATCACCACAAATAGAAATCTTGTACTCTTCAGCTATCATTTTTCTCTTCTCCCATACAGTCCAGCAACCACTTATTAGTGTCTATAAATTTGCCTACTGTGACATTTCACACAAATGGAACCATGCAATATGTGACCTTTTGTATCTGGCGTTTTAAACTTATTACACTGTTTCTAAAATTCATTTATGTTGTATCATGTGTCAGTACTTCATTTCCTTTTATGGTCAAATAATATCCCATTGTGTGGACATACCACATTTTGTTTATCCATTCCCACATTTAATGGGTATCTGGGTTGTTCCTCACTTTCAGTAATGAATAATGCTGCTACAAACATTCATGTATAAGTTTTGTGTGGACAAGTCTTTTCATTTCTCTTGTGTATATCCCTAGAAGTGGAATTGCTAGATCATGTGTTAGCTCTTAGTATAATTATTTTAGGAACTGCCAGACTGCTTTCCAAAAGTGGCTGCCTCATTTCAGATTCCCACAGTTTCTGAGGGTTCCAATATCTTTACAGGCTCACTGACACTTGGTAAGAGTCTTTTGGGATTATAGCTATCCAAATGGATATGAACTAGTATCTTGTAATTTTGAATTAATTTCCCTGATGACTAATGACGTCAATATTTTTTTCAGGTGTTTTCTGGCCATTTCTATATCTTATTTGGAGACAGGTCCTTTTGGGTATTTTGTTCATTTTTAATTTTTGTTAGTTTTTATGATTTAGTTGTAAGAGTTATATAGTGTAGACACAAGTCCCTTATCAGATAGATGATCTGCAAAATTTTTCTCCCATTTTGGGGGTTGTCTTTTCACTTTATTGCTAGTGTCCTTTGAAGCAAAAAAAAAAAAGAGGTTTTAATCTTGGTGAAATTTGATTTTTTGTTTTTCTTGTGTTGCTAAGCCTTTGCTATCATATATAAAAATCTATACAAACCCAAAGATACGCAGCATTATCCCTATTTTTTTCTCTAAGAATATTATGCTGTTTATTTTACATTAGGTCTTTGATTCATTTTGAGTTAATTTTTATATGATATGAGGTAGGGTCCAATTTCATTCCTTTGCATGTGGCTGTTCACTTGTCTCGGCACTATTTGTTGAAAAGGCCCTTCTTTCTTTTACCGACTGATCTTGGCATTCTTGTTAAATATCAGTTGATCATAAACACATGGGTTTATTTCTGAACTCTCAATTCTATTCCATTGATCTATATATCTACCTTATAGTAGTACCACAGTCTTTACGTCTGTTGCTTTGCAGTAAGTTTTGAACTCAGAGAGTGTGAGTCTTCCAACTCCGTTTTGCTTTTTCAAGATTGTTTTGGCTATTTTGGATCCTTTATAATTTCATATGAATATTAGAATCAGTTTGTTGATTTTTTTTTACAAAGAAACCATCTGTGATTCTTACAGGAATTGAGTTGAATTTGGAGAGTATTGTCATCTTAAAATTCTAAGTTTTCCAAATCTGTCCTCTTTCCAAACATTATTTTTATTGAATTTTAAAATAGAATTTTCCTTTTCCTCCAAATGTTATAGGAAAAGAACTAAATTGGAAGTATTAACAACATTGAATCAGTGATCTGGACAATTCAAAAATAACGTAAAGGGAAAGAGCAACAAGGCAAGCGAATGAATAGAGTTTTAGAAAGGAAAACAGGCTTCTATGCCTCTGTTCTCACCCATAAGAGATTTCTCCCTCTATACATTTTAAAAATCTGCATGTTAATGAGGAACAGAGGTTACTCCAACATTTCATTTATCAAAATTAGAAATATAAGAATGGAGTTCCCCAGAGTTTAGGTCCTAACTCTTCATTGATTGGGATAAAATATGAATTACAAGATCCCTTTTCAAAAGAGTATAGTAGAGGAAATTTTGCTAAAAAAAAAACTTTCAGGAAAAAGATTCCAGAGGAATAAAGAAGAGATAAGAAAGCAACTTGAAAGAGATGAAAAGAAACAAAAGGGTACTATGTTTTATCCTTTCATAGTTTGTAGATTTTAGACCATAAGCTAGAGAGAGAAATAATTCTTAAAAGCTAGCTTGACATTAAAGTAAGGCAAAATAAAGAATAGAGACTAACCTACATAAAATTATTTCAGGTATAGTAGGAGCTCTCCTGAAAACAGTTCACTTATAATGTCTGCAATGTTTTTTAATAGGAAAAACAAGCACTATTCATTTCATAATTACTTAGAGGCAAATATAATGCTCATACCCCTTGGGAAGCATGAATATTGAATAAAATTCATACAAGTTTTAATGAAGTAATATCTTTTGATAATTGCAGAGAGATGAAAGATAAGCTCTGCAGTGGAAGGGGGTTCCTGGGCTGAAAGATGAACAGAGGGATCACAGCAGAGTATGAGGTCAGAGGAGTAAACTGGTGAAACACAAACCTCTAGGGCATATCCTACAGAAAACCCTCAGGTTCCTCAAGATACCAAGCGCCATCAAGAAAGAAGTGAACAGCTTCTTTCTGTTTTAATCTCTTATACTTGATTGCAATGTTTGAAAATAACAGAAGAAATGTAAATGGAGATAGTATATGAAGGGTCTCCCTATATACCTTCTCATCTCTTCTCTTACTCACAGAACACACACCGTGTGGCCTCTTGTCATGGAACACATGCAACTACCTTAAGAAAAGGCTGTAAAGTAAACAGGACCTAGGGAAGGAACAAGGGTTTTAAGTTCCTTATTGCCAATAATTTTATATCCGGATCCTTACTAAAGTCCAGCAACAGATGATACATTTTATCACTGGCTTTCAGGAGGAATACTGCTGAGAAAGGAGCTTAACATATGCTCTTTGCCTCGTAATATGTGAGGGACTCGCTTGCTGAAATACAGGAAGTATGCTTTAAAGCAATGTTTCCCAACCTTTATTGTCTTTACCTTTATATAAGTTTTTCCCTTACTACGTCCCATTAGACTTAAACATCACACATATGCTATGTATTTGTTGATGTACTGTATGCTTATCTGTGATTTAAATACAAAAAGAGAGATTTTCTCTCCCCCAAGAACCAATCAATTTTTGCCCCACTGAGGGAGATATTTCTTCCACTGAAAATGCTTGTTTCAAAGATTTATCATTGGCTGTTATTGCACAATGCGGCTTACATTCCCTTTATCCTAATTTGTGCAACTAGAATAGACTGTTAAAATTTGTTTTTATCCTTAAGAAAAAGGCTTAGCACCATATTTTTGAAACTACTGTGGAGAAATCGTTCAGATTAAGCGATTAAACACAAGGAGTCAACTGGAGTTTTTCTTGCATGAAGTCAACTGCCAGTATGCTTTCACATCCTTCCCACTGCTGCAATTTGAAAGAAAATGTGTGATGCCTTAGAAATAACTTGAATAGAATTACTAAGTCATTTGTGTTGCAAATATTTCATACTCTTCATATATCTTGTTTAGAATAAAGAGTTGAAATTTCATAGAATCATAGTAAACCAAAAAGACTACCTCAAGGATAGAATCACATCACATTTGTATTTTAATCAAATTTACTTAATTGTTCTTCATTGTTATATTTACTTTCCTACATATTTTGAAAATAATTTTAAGACTATATTTTATACAACTTCTCGTGTTGTATTTGAATGCACACACACAAAACACAGACACACAGAAATGTTTCCTTCTCTCTCAGTAAATCATTTTATTCTTCTTACAACCAATCAGAACAGCAAGAAGAAAAGAATCCAAAAGAATGAGGATAGTGTAAGAAGCCTCAGCATACTAACATTCACATCATGGGGGTGCCAAAAGGAGAAGAGAGAGAGAAAGAAATTGGAAACGCATTTGAAAAAGTAATGCAGAAATTTTCCCTAACTTGGTGAAGGAAATAAACATAGAAGTCCAGGAAGTGCAGAGTCCCAAATAAGATGAACCCAAAGGGGTCCATGCCAAGACATATCATAATCAAAATGCCAAGGTTTAAATACAAAGAGAGAATCTCCCAAGCAGTAAGAGAAGAGAGTTACTTACAAAGGTGCTCCCATAAGGCAGTCAGCTGATTTCCCAGAAGGAACTTTACAGGCTAGAAGAGACTGGCAAGAAGTATTCAAAGTGATGAAAAGCAAGGACATACAACCAAGATTACTCTATCCAGGAAAGCCATAATTTAGAATCAAAGAACAGATAAGTAGCTTCCCAGACAAGAGAAAGCTAAAGTAATTTATCACCCTCACACCAGTATTACATGAAATGTTAAAGGTTCTTCATGAGAAGAAGGAGAAGGAGAAGGAGAAGGAGAAGGAGAAGGGGAAGGGGAAGGGAAAGGGGAAGAGGAAGAAGAAGGAAAAATATGAACAATAAAATGGCAATAAAGACATATTCATTAACAATTGAATCTGAAAAACAAAATAAACAAATAGAACAGGAACAGAATTATAGATACAAAATATATGCAAGACCCGTAGACACGGACAAAAAGTGTGGGGATTGCCTGAGGGAATGGAGGAGGGCGCTGAGTAGAAGGGGAAAAAAGGGAAAACATTGAGACAACCGTAATAGCATAAACAATAAAATGTAATTTAAAAAAAAAGAAAAGAAATAATAGCCCTTGCTTTCAGTACAATATATAAACTATGCCCTTTACCGTGTATAATAACAAGTTGTTACCCACAGCTTTTCTTTGAAAGGGAAGAAGTAGGAAGCCAGCAATTTCTGTTCAACACTGCTCGCCCTATTCATTTAGAATGTGTCTCTCACTGGCTTCAGGGTCAAAGTACACAGCTTTATGCCTTCATGGTGTATTTCTTCATGTTTTTTGAAAATACTAGAAATAAACTGGATAGGAACCATCAATACGAATAAAACTGTACAAAATCCATATCTAAAACTTGAAAGAGAAAAAACCTTGAATACACACCAATGAAATTATCAATTTTTTAAATTGCCATCTACGATAGAATCAAAGCAGGCACTCAGGTATAACATAAGAGCTTGGGATTTTGTCAAGCATGGCTGGAACTCCAGCCCTTCTACTCACTAGCTATGTGACCTTGGAGAAGTTTACTTAACTTTTCTAGCCTTGATGCAAATTATATACCACTGAGTTACTAATAACACTGGCCTCAAATGGTGGCTTTGAGGACTGCAGAGCATAAGTGGCCAGAAAAGTGTCCAGCATATTTCAAGCATCCATAAAGGATTAATCTTGTTAATCTATTTCTCCTGGTCGTCTTTGTTTTTCCCCAACAGCACCTAACACAGAGCTTGTACGTTAGTACAACAGTAAATAGGAAATACATGTGTTAATGAATTAATGAATGTAATTATGATAAAACTATATGCAACTCCTTAGAATATGTATAGCTAAATGAAATATTTTCTTCTTTCTTTAATGTTCATTATTGACTACTCTATATGGTGCTGAAAATCTCAAAGTTTGATGGTGATTATCAAAAATGAAAATGATCTAGAGCTCAGATGGCAATTCATGTTTTCAACTAAAATTAAAGTATTGGAATGAGAGTGGAGAAAATTCACAAATAATATAGGTTTCTGTTATGACATTCTACAATTTTAATTTTTGTAAGTGTCATAATCCAGGAAACTGATAAATCAATTGGTTAGTTTTATGTCTTCCTGAAAATAAACAACAGGATCTAAAATGATAATTGAAATAATAATGGACAGATGCATTACTAGGGACCTTTGTGTGGACCCTAAAAGGACCTAAAAGGTAGATCTTAAATTACGTGTCTCTGGTATGGGGGCCTGAGATTCCGCGGATATGGATTCAGTGATGACGATGCTGTCTGCAAACTACAGTTTGAAAAATAAAAACTTACAATCTTGGGATATTCCACATTACTAAGTTGAGAGATAAATAAAATCGTTTTGAGCCACTGAAAAGATATGTTATAATAAGTAATGCAATGTTATCGTCCATTTGCTCTTCAGGGTAAATTTTTAGCTCTTTCTATCTCTATCATTAACTGTAAAAAAGGGATGCTAAACAAATGGAGATTATAACAGATAAGTAGAGACAAGTGACAACTAACTGTGACTTGCAGATTTAGTTTAGCTTTCAACAACAAGTCTGGTAAAAACCAAAAAGGTGTATTTGAAAAAGATTACTCAAATGTCAGTTTTTGACAAAAACTACAAAAAAGCGGGAAAAATAGGAAAGGGTTGAATATTTAAAAGCATAATATTATAGGCAAATGAAAAAGTGGGAAATTACTTGCAATGTATATAATGAACAATAGGTTAGTTTTCTTAATATATAAAGAGGTCTTAGACACAACAAGTTTTTAGATATAAAGAAGTCCGATTTAAAAAATGGGAAAAGGATTTAAACTTGCCATCAAGAGAAGAATAAATGTATATACATTTTCAAAATATAACCATGCTAGTAATCAAGGGATTACAAATGTAAAATATACCATTTATCAACTGTTAAACTGCGAGACTAAAAATGGTTATTTCCAATGTTATCAAAGATACAGTGAAATAGATACTCTTAACAAAATGTGCTTTGATAATGTTTTAAAACCATTCAGTAATCTGTATCAAGGTCTTTAAAATACTTGTACACTAGGTGTCCACTCAGGAGCATAAAATATTTTCCATTCAAAAGTAGAAAGTTTCTCTTCTTATTTCTTCCTAGACACAAAGAGACTAATTCCTAGCCTTGATATTTTATATAATCTTCTACACTCATGCCTTCTTTGATTTTACTGAAAGCAAAATAGCATTCCCAAAGACTATTGCCTTGAAGAGTCAAGGGATCAGATGATTTGTATGCCTTACTTCATATCCTCTCAGTTCAACATTTTGCTCTGGCCATTGCTCCAGCCACCAGTTGCTTGCGGATGTAACCTGACAACACTGCTTCCTAGCTCTCTGAATGTCTTCTTTTCTGACCTGGAGCTTTTCTGCCACCACCATGTGAAAGGCATCCACTCAGTCTTTCTGAGGCCTGTGCAAGTTTGGATACATGAGAAAATTAACTTCCCATAGGATAACCCTAGGTGAAGGGGTAACAAAAGTACAAATTTTCCACCAAAGCTTCTGAACTACCCACTTCCAGTGTGGAATTCCCAATCTGCCAGCAACAGAAACCCATGCCAATCCCTGCACATAGTCATGCCCTTAGTGGAGTCCAGCCACACTCTCTATGGCAGGTTGCTTACATCGGTCATCTTTACCCTGGATGAGGCAGCAATTTTCTCTTGACAGAATTGAAATTATTTCTATAATCATGTTGCATCTGGGGGGTGGGGGGTGGAATGGGTACTAAAAAGAAATTATTACTTTTTACTACAAATCCTTCATATTTTCTGGATTTTTATACCATATACATGTATAAATTATTTTTAAATGGTCACATAAAACTCAATTATTTTCATCATTACTCTGACTTCAGCTATCTATTTACTTCATTTTAAAATACTTCTTAGAATTTTATCATAAATAAACAATCTATTCAATCATTTCTCTATTGTTGCACATTTTTTCCTAATCATTGATATTATAGATTTCATATACTTGTACATATTTCTCTTCCATACACATGTTCTAGCCAAGCTGGTCTGCTCACTAACACACTCTGCATATTCTTATCTATAATCTTTTCTTTTCCATTAACCTGACTTGCCTTTCCCTATCTCTTCTCAACAGCATTTAGTCTAATCCATCTTATAGCCTATTTCCCTTTCAAACCCTGACCCTAAATTTTCTCATTCTTTTATTTCCTATATATTTATTACTTCTCTGTACCTATTTCGCTTCATTGATGAAATAGAAACACCGTCATCAAGCCCAGAGACTATTTGTGAACATTAAGTCAAGTTAATATGAGGAAACATGTGTAAGTGATTAAACATTACACAAATATAAATTATACATACCATCCATATTATTATGTAATATATGGTTACATTTAATTATGATTATCTCTTTGTTATTTGTTGCATTAGTCTCACCGTTATATTTATCATATTGTGCATCTTCTGCCTTTTTACTAGATTATCAATGTTCTTAAGAAGAATGTACTGTCATCGATGTCTCTTCCACTAGTACATACAGCTGGCACTTAGCACATGAGAGATCATCAAAAGATGTTGTTGATAGGGCAATAAATGCCATTACATGATTGATTCTAATATTTGGATTTGGAGTTATAAACCTTACTATAAAGAATTTTAAAATTGAGAGATCAGAGTATAAATGAGAGTCCATAACTTGTAGATGAGCTGCATTAAGAGAAATGCACAACCAAAGGGGACATCCCCCTTGCCTGAGTATGCCCCAGTCCACCAAACTCGTATAAATACACATCTTGAAGGAGGCTGTTGAATCAAATACAAAATGCAGTTCAGAGCACAACTTCTCTTTAAATAACCTATAAAGCTCTTAGACACAGTTAATCACATTCTCTGCGACTTATTTCTGTGGCATCTACTTCATTCACAAACTTTGCTTCACCTATTCTTTTGCATATAATTGTTCATTTACATAGTCTTTTCCATGGTTATATGCTGACTCTTTGAGGGCATGATTTTTCATCCTCATATTCCCAGTTCCTGATACAATATCTGTATATTTTATATAATATCATACTAATAGTTGTGGTAAAGTTAGTAATAACAGTACATAAAGATAATATACTACTAAGTATAGAGTTGAAAAAAAAGAATTGCATAGTATCTGCTAAATATACATCAACCAATATCTGTCTGAGGTACCCTTAGTTACTACCTAATTACTACCTACCGGCTAGTATTCAACCATGATGTATTCATGTATTCAATTGATAGACTGTATTCCTGATGATGCTTTTATTTTTCTGTCTAATGGTGTATTAACATAGCTAATGTTGGCTGTTGAGATTAGAATCAATTAGCACATTAGAACATTGTTTATTGAGCATGGCAAATGTTTGCCTTAACTTCTTTGCTTACTTATCTTAAAAAAAATTTTTTTAAATGATATTCTAAGGAAGCCTAATAAGAAAAGAAAATTAAATAATTTTGGTCAGAGCAGGAGCATCCTCTGCCCCAATCTCTTGATGTTCAGCTAACTAGTGGGCTTTTATATATACAAACCTTCTTAGATAAAATCGTGGTATGTTCGTATGTAGAATTTATTAAAATGCACTTTTTAATAAAATATATACTTATATGTATAATTTATATCTTTACATATAAATATATATCTGAATTAAGATATTGATGTTAGTAAAAAATACTAGCTAAGAAAATACCATAATTAGGAGGTATAGACTATACTAATAAGCACATTAATTTTGGCTAACATAAGAAGTTTGGCTCTAAGTTCTAAGTTCATAATCAATTAAACACTGTATTGTGTGCATTAAGGCAGGATATTGGCAAACTAGTCCTTAAAAGTAGTTTGATGTGGTGCTTTTCCTCTGCTAACTTTCCTTTTAGGCTCTGCTCTAAAATACTTCAGTGAATTGCATTCCTGGGCTCACCCACTCTCTGGCTTATGATTGTATCTGGCCCCCCCAAAAAAGGCACTGGCAAGAGATGGAAGAAAGGAAGGAGACAGAATCCAGAGAATATATTCACTTGTCCTGGGATACTGTTTGGTTATGCCTGCACTTTTTTTTTTTTTTTTATGGTCCAGTATCTGTCAGAAACTTTATTTCTTTGGCTATTTCCCCAATCAAGTTCTAACACCACCATGCCACTCCTAGTTTCGAGATAATAATACACTGAACGTACACACCAAAATTTCTGGCTCGTATTCAAAATATATTGTAGTTTATCAGTTTAAAACAAATATTGTATCAAGTTTAGAAAAATAAATATTAATACATAGTTATATTGAAAGAAAGAGATGGGATTAAATTGTTCTTATATCAGAAAAGCAATGAACAAAGGCTGTCACTACTGCTAGAGCTAAACTGATGACGTCACCAAAAAGGTGTTACACTGAAGGCCATGGTGTCAGCAGTTGTCATAACTGAGGACATAGGATCAACATATGACTAAGAATCATCATCATCTGAGAAACACCAGAAGAGGAAGCAACACATTCATGAGTCAAAGAATTTATACCCATAACATAGAGATAATATGGAAACAAAAAGGAGTTGAAATAAGTATAGTTACTACCTACAAAGAAATAAATAAAAGTAATACACCCATGACACAAAAAAGTAAATAGTTATAAAACAAAATTTTATAGTTGTGGAAAAAGAAATTAGTGATCATAGGAAAACCAATTCATTGAAATCAATTAAAAAAACCTAATCATAGTCTGGTTGAATAACAAAATGAACCTAGCTAAAAAACAAAATAGTTCTCACATATAAAATGTATGCATTCCTCTTGGGGACAATTGCTTAATATTTGCAAATTCAATTCTTGCAGACACTTTATAGGATATAACTATGAAGAACAATGAGTCGGCTCTCTAAAGTACCAAAGAGAAGTGAAGGAGCACAAAGTAAAAATCCAAAAGTTTAAGTTTTTATTTAAATGGAATTTCATAATAAAGTAATAGAAAAAAATTAAGCCAATATTTGAAGTAATAATAGCATGATTTTGCATACTGTAAAAGTTAATGCAAACAAAATTAAAACAAATACACAATAAAAGAACAAATAAAACTTCACAGTTGAACATGTTGTGGGTAGCTTCCACGTGTTAAGGATAAAGAGACAGTTCGAAAGCTATCAGAGAATAAAACAACACAATAAAGTGAAAAAAATCAGTTTTCATCACTATTTTATCAGGTTCAGTAGATGCATCACATCCATAAATTTTGTCCATTTTCAAAATACTAAGGGGGAGTTCTGCATTAAAATTGCATGCTAACTTGCTTCAAACCAACCTTGCCACCAAGGAAGACTAAGACATGGACAAAATTTAAAGTGGGAAAAAAATACATGTGTTTGAAAATGTGCAGTAAGGCATTAATCATCAGGCTTAGAGTGTGCAAAGCTTTCACATTCAAATGAAAGGGCTGTTCCTTAAAAATCCATCTTTTCAAAACATCTTGCATACATGAGGTCTTGGGGCATGCCACATCAGTGTGGTTTATGGTGGAGAACCAGGGCCAAATTGTATTAGTTTGACCTCTGGAGTTGCTGGAAACTAAGTAAGTATAAATTCAGCCCCATGGGCAATCAACTATGCCTACTTGACTGACCCCCAATAAAAGCCTCAAAACCAAGCACAGGTGAGATCACTCTTTGGCAATACTTCATACATTTTGCCATAGGTTGGTGAGAAAGTAAGTCCAATCAATGACTCCAGGGGAAAGAACAACTGGAAGCTAGTGCCTATTTCTCCTTGACTCTGCCCTTTGCGCCTTTTGCCTTTGCTTCAGCTACTCTGTATCCTTTCAGTGTAATAAACCATAACCATGAGTATAGCAGGTTTTTTCAGTTCTCTGAGTCCTTCTAGCAAATCATCAAACCTGAAGGTGGTCTTGGGAACCCTCAACACAGAAGATATCAGAGAGCTTGAAGGTAGTAAAGACAAACCATAGAAAATTCTGAAGGAGATCATGCATAAGTGGGAATTCGATGTATTCTGGAAGTTATATAACAAATCAGTGATTGGAACGATTAACTATTTAATATGTCTGTCTCTCCACATGGCCAAATATATATAATATAAATAGAATATATGTGTAAGCATTTTTGCTATTCATTACCTCAAACACAAATTTCAGTTGGAGAAGAGACCTAAGTAAAACAGAAATATCATTTTTTAATAAAGAAAACTGTCTCTAGAATATTAAGGTAAGGAGGTCTTTTTAATAGACTCATTTTGAAAGGTAAATTTGGTAAAAGAAAACATTACCAAATGGTGTGACTATTTCAAAAAGACTAATACTCATTTGACAAAAGAGAGCATAAACGAAGTTAACAAGAAGGAGAGAAATTGGGAGAAAAACATATATAAATACAAATAAAATATTATATATCGATAACACAAAACAAGGGAGTATACAACATAAAGAACATTAACAAGGCAACAAGAAAAGTACAGACAACTATACAAAAACTGGAGAAAAACAGAGATAATTCTTCAAAAAATGAAACTCAGTCGACTTGAAAATTTATTTTTAAATTATCCAATTGCACTAAATAAGCAAGTGAAATTTGGAAGAACAGTAAGATACCATTCTTTTCTTTTGTCAAATTAGGAAAACAATTGAAATTAATTTCAATGTTGGTTACGTTTCTGGAAACAAACTCTCATAGAGTGATATTATCTACATCGGGGCAGCCAGTTTTCAGGGCAATCTGAGAATGTCTATTAAAGTATGAATGGTGCAGACTCTGTAACTTAGTATTTCCGTTTCTAAACACTTCTAGGTTGTTCTCCCTTCATATAACTTGCTCATTCCTCATTCTCCATTGTTGTTTTCTCACTTTTCTGGCCCTGTCAGTTCAGAGTATCCCCAAGCTCAGACTTTGAGCTTCTCCAACTACATTCATTTTCTTAGTTATGTAAAATGTGTGGCTTTAAATGGCATCTGTAGGCAGATGACTTCAAGATAGACCAGCTCACTCTCCTAAACTACAACCTCACACATCCAGTGGCCTGCTCATCAACTACTGTTTTATTAGACAAAAGCCTTCTGTGCCTCTTCAAATTCCTTTGACCACCTTTTTCTTTAGAGATGCTTTCTAACTTAGGGGCCACACTGCTGCTGTCTTTGCCAGCGCCCTTGCCAAGTTTTCTGAGCTCACTGGAAGGCTTCTCCACCCTCGTGTGCCACAAACCAAGCCCCATCTACTTCTGAACTGCAATGAAAAGAATGAGGTGTGGAATCTCTTTTGCTCATTGACCAACAAGGAACTACCTAATAGCATCCAGAAAAGCATTGCGATTGTATTCCCTTGACTAATGGAAAACGAGAGATGGGAGGAAACCGACCAGGTAAATTTTGTCTTTCTTCTGAACTATTCTGAAGTGCAGTTTTTCTTTGAAAACCTTTCTTAGAAGTCTAAACTTCTGAATAAACACATGTGTTTACTACCTGCTGCATCTCTTCCTGGCTCTGAATGATGCAGCCCTTTTAGTAAGCTATTACTTAGTTTGATTTTCATCTGGCTTTACCTCACTTGCTTTCTCCTTCTTATCCTCACGGCCTTGGTCTTGCACTTCCCAAGTCAGCAATTTAATCCTCATCTCGGATTCTGGTTTCCAAATGAGCAGATGCTCCAAACCTGCTCCTCTTTCAGCCTTCTTTATTCCAGTAAATGACAACTTTCAGTTATTTAGCCCCAAGTTCTTAAAGTCATCATTAACTCGTCCCTTTTTTTATGCCTCAACTAATCAATTAGCAAATCCTTTTGGTACTACTTTAAGAATATATCCAGACTCGCACATACTTCACACCTGCACTTCTATTTTCCTGGTCCAGGATACCATTAACTATTGCCTGAATTACTTCAAAACCCTCCTAAGTAAATGAGTGGATAAAAAAAAAAAAAACCCCAAAAACTGTGGTACATTTATACAATGAAATACTGTGTAGCAGAAAGAAAGAGGGAACTCCTACCTTTTGCGACAACATGGATGGAACTGGAGAGTATTATACTTAGTGAAATAAGCCAAACAGTGAAAGACAAATACCATATGATATCACCTATTACAGTAAACTAATGAACAATGCAAGCAAATGAGCAAGATAGAACCAGAGGCATTTAAACAAGGAACAGACTGACAGCGACCAGGAGGGAGCGGGGAGGGAGAAAAGGGGGAATGTAGGGGAAGGGTCTAGTCAAGGAACTAATATGAATGACCCATGGACATGGACAACAGAATGGGGATTGAATGTGGGAAGCGAGGTAGGCAGGGTAGAGGGGAGCAATGGGGGAAATAATGGGACAACTATAATAGAAAAACAATAAAAATGAGTCAGTATGTAAAAAAAAAAAAAAAAAAAAAAAAAAGAACCCTCCTAAGCTCTTCTGTTTTTGCCTTCCTACGATCTATTCCATAAGTGGTAGCTAGTATAATACTCTAAGTACTTGCTGCTTAAAACATTCAGTACCTTTCCATTTCATTCAGAGTAAATGGCAAAATCTTTATAATGGCCTATGTGGTCACATACACACTGTGTCCTTCACCCTTCCCTCAACCTCTTCTTCTACTACTTTCTCCTTCCATTTCTCCATTTCAATCACCTTGCCCTTCTTGATGTTCTTGAAACACATGGGAAATTCTATTGCTTTAAGGTCTTTGTATTCCCTTCCTATAACCATTTACTCCAAAATAGCTTCTTGGCTAATTCCTTATTGCCGACAATATTTTTTTCAAATATAATATTCTCAAAGAGTCCTACCTTGACCACTCTATTTAATACAGAAACTCAAACTCTCACTTTAGTGCTTTTATCCTGTTTACATTATACTGATTTTCTTTGTTTCATAACTTATATTCTCTTCTATTTTTAATTGTTTATTATTTATTGTCAAACTTGTTATAATGCAAACAACAGTAAAGTAGAGATTTCTGTCTGTTTCATTCACTGACATATTCTAAGCATTCAGAACAATGTCTTGCAACCCTGACAGGTGTGGCTCAGTGAGTCGGACATAATCCTGCCAAGCAAAAGGTCTCAGGATTGATTCCCAGTCAAGACACATACATGCCTGGGTTGCAGGTTTGGCCTCAACTGGGGATTCATTTTTCAGGGTATATGAGGCAATGAATCAATGTTTCTCTTCCTCTCTCTCTCCCAGCCCCTCTCTCTAAAAATAAATAAATAAAGTTAAAAAAAAAGAAGAGCAATGCCTTGCACTTGGGAAATACTCAATAAAGCATATTTTGATGAGTAATTGCTTACTAAAATATTTTAATAATAGTAAAATTTGAAGGCTATTAGCATTCATAAATAGATTAGATTAATAAAATGCAGTATATTCACATGGAATATTAAAAAGCCAGTAATATGAATGAACCATACTTATACATCTCAATATCAAGAGATCTTCTAAAACAAAACATTGAGTGAAAAAAATCAAGCTGAAAAATAAGGTGCAGTGTTAGATTTCCTTTATATAAGACATACATGCTAGGCAAACCACTATGATGAATGTTTTATGAGTGTGAATGTGCCCATAATCTGCTACATATAAAACTCCTGAAGTTAATGATCAAATGGGACTTCAGCTTTACCTGTAAAGTTTTTGGCTTTGTTTTTAAAGAATACACTTATGTGTTACTGACCACAGGATGTAGTTGCAAATTAAAACATATCTTGAAGACAAAAAGACACCTCTGGCTTGTGTATGAGAAATAAATTTAAGTGAGAGTGAGATGGGACAAAAGTTAATGTGACTTCATGACTTTCTCTTTTCTGCAGCCTGGAAAATGACCTGAGGGTATTAAATTCAAAGGGGGAGGAGACAGATACCACTGCCCTCAAAGTGAAAGGCACCTGGGTCAGAGCAGATATGTGGTCAGTCACACATTAGTGGATCCTTCTCCAACTTTTCCTGCCCATACTGATCACTTCCCCTTCGAGATTCCTGAACATACTGTAGATCTCTTTTTTTTTTTTTTCCAAACGAGTGGCTTTATTTATTACAACAGAGAACACCAACAGGTTTAGTGCAATGCAAAGTCACCGTCAATAAATACTGTTGCTCAGACAGTTTCAAGTTTGTACAGAAACCGGGGGCCAGACTAGACCTTGGTGCGGGGGGCGCTGGGCCCTGTGGGCAGTCACGAATCTGAGGGCTTCATCGATCATTTTGTTGGGGTTATCACTGCTTTTTACACAAACGCCATGTAAACAGGTTGCAGTTTTCTCTCGGGGACGTGTACCAGTTGTGTGTGGCCCCTGGCCGGCCCGGTGTTACCGCGCGGCGCCCATTTCCGAGGTTCGCGGTCACTGCCAGATGGGCCGCTGGGAACCCACGAGGAGACCACCTTCTCAGCAGCTGGTGGAGGACGCGCGGGGACAGGTGACCAGGTGCTGCCACTGAGGACGCAGGGGGAGGGGGCAGGCCAGCAAGGCTGTGGACGTGGCGTGGCCTTAGCAACGGGCGCTGCAGAGCCCAGCACTTCAGCCAGCGTCACTTGCTGCCTGGGTTGTGTCTTAGGAGCTTCTGGGACCCGACTTCTCCCCGCCCCCGCCCATCACTGCTCCTTGGCAGGCCGCGGTGTCACAGATGCCGGGGGTCCCCTGCGCGCCAACAGCTCCGGGAAGGCCCGCGTCTCCGGGCGGCCCGGGCTCGCCGTGGGCCCCGTCTTGGCCATCTTTGCCAACGCCAGGCACGCCTTGCGGTCCTTGCAGGCCCTGGTCTCCGTCAGGCCCGTCCAGACCCACACCGACCGCGCCCTTGTCTCCTCTGTCCCCCGGGTTTCCTCTGGGTCCGGGCTCTCCCAGCTCACCGGTGGGGCCGCGGAAGCCAGGGGGCCCCCGAGCGCCAGGGTGACCGATGGAACCAGGGGGCCCGGGGCGCCCGGGGGGGCCAGCAGGGCCAGGCCGCCCGATGGCTCCCGGCGCTAACGGCTTCCGCAGGTGAGCAGCCAACTGCGCGATTTGTTCACTGATCATGCCCCCACACAGCTCCCTGATGTGCTGCTCACTGGCTTCTTTTCCCGGGACCCCGGGTTTTCCGGTGATGCCAGGCACGCCCTGCACGCCCTGTAAGCCCACAGGCCCGGGGGGGGGGGGGGGGGGGCGGGGGCCTGGCACACCCTCCACGCCGCTGGTGCCGTTGGGACCCTGGATGCCTCTCGGGCCCAGTTCCCCTCGACTGCCAGGCTCTCCTTTGGGTCCAACGGGGCCGCGGGGTCCCGGCTCGCCTTTGTCCCCGGGAAGACCATCGGAACCGGCGATGCCCTGGTCTCCCTTGGGACCCGTGGCTCCTTCCGGGCCCCGGTCGCCCCCGCCGCCTCGGAGGCCCTGGGGGCCTGGCAGGCCAGTGTCCCCGATGCTGCCCTTCGGGCCCTGGAAGCCTCGGATACCAGGCGCCCCAGGAGGGCCTTGCGGACCGAGCGCCCCCGCTGAGCCTCTGTGGCCCGCCTCGCCGCGCTCGCCCGGCACGCCCATGTCCCCTGGGACCCCGGGCTCTCCCAAGGGGCCGGCCTCACCCAGCTCTCCAGCTTTGCCCAGCTCTCCTTTCTCACCCTTGGACCCTGCTCGTCCAGGCAGGCCCGGCAGCCCGTTGGGACCCTTCTCTCCTGGGGCGCCAGTGCGACCCGCCTCTCCCTTCTCACCATCCAGTCCTAGCAAAGCCGTCCCGGCCGTCCTTGCCCGGCATGCCCGGCTCTCCAAGTGGCCCGGCCACTCCGGGGGCTCCTTTGGGACCCGGTTTGCCCAGGTCGCCCTTGGGGCCCCGGAACCCGTCTGGGCCCCCCTCGCCTCTGTCACCCGCTTTCCCGGGGGCTCCTGGGATCCCGAGGGGTCCTCGGAAGCCAATGGGAGGGACCCCGATCCCCGGGAGGCCCAAGCGGCCCTGGCAGTCCTCGCAGCCCCCGCGGGCCCTGCAGCCCCACGGTGCCGGGGAGACCGGGGGGCCCAGGCGTGCCGGGGTCACCCTTCTCGCCGTCCTTGCCGACCTCTCCTTGCTCCCCTTTGTAGCCAGTGGGTCCCTTGAAGCCCGGCATTCCTGGGGGGCCGGGGGGCCCTGGCGGACAGATGGCCGGGCACTGAAGGTCAGCCGCGCCTTCGGGAAGGACTCCTGGGTGACCAGGGGGTCCAGGAGGTCCGGGAGGGCCAGGCAGGCCCGGGAGTCCAGAGGGTCCCGGGGGACCCCGGAGGCCGAGTCCGCCTGGGAGCCCACTGACCCCTGCTTCTCCGGGGGGTCCGGGGAGTCCTTTGCCCCCAAGCCCAGGTGGCCCCGGGGGGCCCAGACTTCCCCGTTCTCCGGGAGTGCCCTTGAGTCCAGGCGGTCCTTCTCTCCCGGTCAGGCCGTCCACGCCGGGCAGCCCTGGCAGCCCGGCCTCTCCTGGCTTCCCTGGCTTCCCCGAAGCCCCTTTCAGTCCCGGGGGCCCAGGCAGACCCGGAGGACCAGCTTCTCCATCGATGCCGTCCTTGCCCGGCTTCCCAGGGGGCCCTGGGGGGCCAGGGGGGGCCTCGAGGCCCCATTTTCTGCGCCTCGGTCACCAGCGCCACGGCCAGGAGCTGCCCGAGCAGGAGCGGGAGCAGGGTCCGGGCTCCGGCCATGGCTGCGCGCGCTCTGAGCGGCGCTGGCGGCGGCGGCCGGGCTGGGGCTCGGGGCTCGGTAGATCTCTTTTTGTGTATCCCCATAATATCCAGCATCTTGTTGAATACACGTTAAAAATTCTGTACAGATAAGATTGGGTGTGTTCAGGGTGGGAAAAAAATAAAATAAAACAAGAAAGAAAGAAAAAGAAAAGAAAAGAAAGAAAGAAATACCCTTGGAAAATACTTTGCATTTACACTTTATTATATTTGTGTTTTTATAACATATTTAAATAGGTGTTACACTCTACATATTTAAAAATGTAGCTCCCCCCACATAATTATCAACTAGATGTGTTAAATTAACACTAGTTATTTATACCCTCCTCTTACCTCGGGTCTTTTCAAGAACATGTCTATTATCTGTTTTACGGTAGGGTTGATGGTTAAAGATACAAATTCATAAATTTCTTCAAACAAGAAAGGGACAGAGACACTGAAAAAGAGATCAGAAGGAAGATTGAGGTGACAGGAAGAGGGAAGAGAATCTGAAGGGTTTCAAAGAAAGAGGAAAAGGGTCAGGGGTTAGAGGGAACAAATTTTAAAGATTTGTTGTGTTATCTATTATGTAACTCTTCTCTTAGCTGCCCCACAAAACCAGAAGTAAAACTCGGTTTTTGGTCAGAAAAAAACTCTGTACAGTAAATGCTTGTTAAAAAGAGAGACAGTGAGGATGGAAGATGGAATGTGTGGAAGAAAAAGAAGAGAAGAAAAAGAAATCAGTTTAAGCTAACACATCCCCTACTCTAGTCTCTGTACAGTTGTGAATACCTAGTGCTTTTTTTCCCCTCTAAGTAATAAAATCCCATCATTTATGTTGGCAAAGGAGCTCAAACAAATATTAAAATTTAGATGTATCAAACTAAAGTTATTTGTACATCTTAAGTATCCTTCAAGCTTCTCTTCCTCCCATTTGGAATTTATTTTATATAGAACTGACAGGTTACTCTTCCTAATTATTGCTATCTTTGGGCCACTGCCACCTTTCTGCACAAGGACTTTATAGCATTAATTCTCTACTTCTACTTCTGAATTTATGGTCTACTCTTTAGTCTAACAATATCTTAACAATAATCTAAACTTACTCCCAAATAATATTTTTTCTACAGCTCCCTTAATAAATATCCACTTTGTTCAGAGAGTTTTAACTTTGTCCCTTGTTCTGTTTATGTCTACAGGCTCAGGATAATGCTGCTTTATCTTCCCATAATGCATTATCCCCTCACCCCACCCCCCACTTAAATCTATACTAGTGTAAGGACTTTTCCTTCTTAGTGACTATTGGCCTTTGCAGTGGTGGGATAAATAAAGACAAGGCAGAGATAGGTTTGGTTTCTAGGATTTCAGTAATGTAGTTGTTCTCATGATGACTGTCACCGTCAAGTGCTGTTGTAATGCATTTGGTGCTAGGGCCTAACTATAGCTCAAATACACCCTTATAAGATACATAAAATTAATTTTTCCTCATTGCCATTACAAGTGACACAAGTGAGCCCTCTGTAATTGCCACCAGCATGTCTCATCTATTACAGAGTCAGCATTAGTCATTCAAAGCATTTATATTCATCGACATATTTTATATGTCAGGTGATCTTCAAGGTACAAAGATTTAATGGTAATCAAGATAAACTTGATTCCTGCCCTTTTAGAGCATAAATTTCAGTGGAAAGAAACAAAAAAACCAATACATAAAGAAGATAATTTCAAGGCTATAAGTGCTATCACATAAACAGAATGATATGGCAGTAAATTGTAAAAAAAAGAAACAACTATAGATTGAGTCATCAGGGCAGATTTTCTGATGTTGTGCGATGTGAATTAAACCCTGATAAAGGTGCAGCATTTCAAGAGCGTGGGAAAGAGTATTCCAGGTAGTGGGATCAACAGAAATAAGAATCCTGAGTTTGGAAGGACATTGGTATCTGGATAATCAGAGGGTTCAGTGAGGTTGCAGTGTAGTGAGGAAGGGGGAAAATGGTACAAGTTGATGTAGAAAAGAAGACAGAAACCAATCATTCAGGACCCCGTGGATCAAGGTATGGAATTTTCATTCTATTGAAAGTAAAATAGGAGGCCATTGGAGGATTTTAGTAGGGGCTTAACATCTGATTTCCATGCCAAGACTGATCTTTTTTCTCAATGGAAAAGGAAGAAGGAAGAAGATGGCATATCAATTCCACTGTTGCTCCTACTTCAGAGATAGGTTCTGGAAAAACATTATGCATTCTGGATAAAGGGGCTTGTAGTATCTGCTAATAATCATTAAAATGATTCTAGGTAGACCTCTGTTCCCCTGACATATTACCACTAAAGGTCTTGCCTGCAGAGTATTCCACATCTGACATCAGTAGATCAAATGACTACCAAACATTCCAAAGTTCTACAAAAAAGTAGGTAAAGCTGAAAGGAAAAAAAATCTAAGATAGAGGAAGTTCCAATTACTACTGGGTGAACCAGCTTACTGAACAAGACAATAAAAAGGCTAAGAAAAGTAAAAAAGGCCAAAAAGCCTGATTAAAAAGATACTAACCAGAGCAACTCTGTATTTAAGTAGAGAAATTAGCATAGCTTCCCCAATTCTGATTTACCCTCTTTCAATAATAGAGATCTCCTTTGTTCTTTAAGATTAAAGTTAAGTTCCACATCTTATATGAATACTTATCTTACGTTTACCAACACTTTCATAGAGTGTAATGTTGTGTTATTCTTAAAGTGTGTTGCACTATTGCTAAAAACTATAGCTATTGCAATAACTGAGGAAGTAAAATTGATCATTTTGACAATTTATTTTTGGAAACTATTTGCTCATATAATGTACTTCTACCAAAAGCTTATAGCATTCAATAAAAGAAGTGCGTGAGGTTCCATTCAATCTGTTCAAATATTTTCAGAAAGTTACAGAATCCTAAGTAGGTTATAAATTGAAAATACTGAATGGCTGTATTTGGCAAGCTCTGAGCACAAGAAAGGAGAAAGTTCTGATAAGAAGAGTATGTCAGAAATATGTACAATAAGTACTAATGCAAATGGGAGGAGGGGTAAATTAAAAAGAGGCAGGGAAAATATCCTCTACCATCAATCATTATTAAACTCAGCTGAAAGGAATATAGGTCAACCCAATGACCATCCTTGATGGAGCCCATAGCAGATGTCTGACATTGTTTTTGTTGCTGTTGTTGTTAGCACCCAAGTTCCTACTTCCTATTAGCATCTTATCTCCCTGTTGTTAAAATTCCCTTTCTATGTATTGTTTATGAAAGGTAATGCCCAGCTCCATAAATATCAAAGGGGAGGGTGTTTCTCATTCCATATCTGCATAGACAGGAGATAACATATAACATGGAAATGGCCAGTTGACATTGTGGCTCCTGAGACTGAATTTTGATGATGTCATTCACTAGTTAGAGTCGGTATTCTCTGAAGTGGCAGACTGGACCAGCCTCTTATTGCTACATAAACATTGTCATACATTAACTAACCTTCCAGAGCAGACTTGGTTTTTCCCAATTTTTCAAATCAAATTCTCCAGGCTATCATGAATTTTGTAAGGTTCCAGTAAAATTGCTTTTTTGGCTTAGGATAGCCAGAGCTTGATTCTAATGCTTGAGAGGAATAAATGTGGTTAGTACTGACCCAGGCATTGTTTAATCATTTTTTTTCCCCCTCGGTGTCCAAACTCCCTCCAAGCCAACACTGCCTAATTCTACTTCCCCATTTAGCGAAACTATCTTCTATGTTCCCAGTGTGCGTTCCTCCCCCAACCACAGCCCCAAGAACCGCAATGCCTTATGTCTCTGTTTTTCCAACTGAGAACCTACCCCTAAAATACAAAAATTATTAGGAGAAAATTTAAGCCAAAGCTAGAGCAGCTATTCTTTTTTTATTTTTAATGAAGGCTTTTTAATTTTTTAAAAGATTTTATTTATTCATTTTTAGATAGAGTAGAAGGGAGGGACAAAGAAAGGGATAGAAACATCAATATGTGAGAGAACCAACTGGTTGCCTCTCACAGGCCCCCAGCTGGAGACCTGGCCCACAACCTAGCCATGTGCCCTGACTGGGAATCAAACCAGTGACCTTTCAGTTCACAGGCCGACACTCAACCCACTGAGCCACTCCAGTCAGGGCTAGAGCAGCTATTCTTAAACTTAGTATCCTTAGAGTCTGAAATGGTATATGTTAAAAGTGTGGTCTCAGAGACCACACTAGGTCAAAATTAAAGCATGAGAGAAGCCTAGAAATTAGCATTTTTTACAAACTAAATAGATTTCTGCTCAACAGGATCAAGGAACCATTGGACTATGAAGGAAAAGAGCCATATATGAATGGGTCTCTGTCTCATAATGTATGTCATATTTCATTCATATTTACCTCACCCATTGATTTCTTCAGCAATATGAGATTTCTTTGGCATTCAATATACAGTTTGCTCTGATTTGCCCGTGCTTTCTGGTGAATTTCTTGTTACTATTTAAAGCTTGTTTATTTATTTTGTCAACAGGTCTAGCTTCTTATAATCAACTTTAGAGCATTTTGCAAAGGTCAGTTTCTCTACAGAGACAACTTAAATTCTGCCCCTCAAAGGAATCCTTCCTCTAAGCATGGGAAATGGTAAACATTTGTCATTAGCAACCACTTGCCAAGGAATCCTAATATAAGCTGAAAATAAATGCTTACTGCTTCAGCATCTCAGAGAACACATAAACCTGTGTTTCCTTTTAATATATCAAAAATAAAGATTACTGGGAGTGAAATATTTTCATACCAAATTGAAATCAAATTAAATTTTTCTCTTTTGAAAATTATTATATATTTACTATTCTGAGAATAATTTCTGTGTAGAAGGTGAAAAAACCAAAACATTTTTTCTAAACTCTATATAGTTTTAATTATAGCTATATAATAAAAATAATTCTGGTTGGAAGTTGAAAACACAAGTTTTAATCTCAAATCTGACTTTTAAAAATCTTATAATTTCTTATTTTATTTTTTTATATATTAAATTGATATAATTCTACCTCTCTTGATTATAGTATTACAAGACAGGATTAAGTCTGTAAACTATAAAAGCATTTCACAAACAGGAAATACTGGAAATACTAAGTTAATATTGTCACAGAATAAGTAATTTAATTTAAATAGTATTGAAAAAATTGGTCTGTGGGGTTCACTTTAAACCTGGTTTCTCTTTTCTATCCTAATGGCTTGGACAGAAGGAGCCCAGAGGTCGGGGGTGGGGCGGGGCGGGGGCACCTAAAATATTTCCCTCAGCCCAAACTAAGTATAATGGGCAAAAGGGTTTTGGACAGGTGAGACGTGCCTGGCACACCTTCCTCCAAAGAAGCCCTTCTTTTCCCTAATGTGGGACATTGAAAAATTAATACCTGCCTTTTTTCTTCTAGTGGTTATGGACTGAATGATGTCTTTTAACCCCGTTGCCAAATCTGTTGCCCCAGAATACAACAAGGATGCCAGCCTGTTAAACCAAGCACGCTGCTGTCCAGGGACAGCCAACTGACCTGGAGTCTGCACAGTCCTTCCCCGTGTGGGAAGGCAACCCTCCCCTCCACACCCCCACTCTTATTAGGGATTTCTGGACCCAAGGGTAGGTAGGACAACAACCATGCCCAGCCTGAAGCATCTAGAGGAGCTCAAGACCTTTGCTCATTGTCCTTTATAAGGTTATAAAGGGTCTTAAGTCTGAGAGGGAGGGATTGTTAATTTTTATTGTTAAAATAATTAATTAATTATTTTAAAAAAAGAAGAATATATGAAAGGGTGAAGCAGGAGAGCTTTGTATGTATGACCCATGGGCATGAACTTGAGGGGGGGGGGGATTGCTGGAGGAGGGGTGGTTCTGGGCGGAGGGGAGCAAAGGGGAAAAAATTGGAACTATTGTAACAATAAAATCAATAAAATATACTTTAAAATAAATAAATAAATAAATAGTATTAAAAAATAACAGCAATAGTTTATATAGTTTTATGTGTTTGGGACTATTCTAAACAGTGTGTGTGGGGGGGGAGAGAAAGAGATTGAGAAAAGGGGGGAGAGCCTCAATTAATACTGAAAAAACCCTATGATATCATGATCCCATGTCTCAGATGAAAAAGCTGAGTCACGGAGAAGTTAAATAACATGTCAAAGACCCCATAGTATTTCACAGGCACTTTGCATAAATGCATCAAGAACAAAATATTTTTTTAATATTCATACCAATATCCACAAATATTTTGGAATTCATCCTAGAATCTTGATAGTTCCATGACATAAATATACATTTTTTCTCCTTATGAAGCTTAACAAAATAAATGCATTATATTTAATTAAGAGGAGTTTGTACTGCGCTCACTTCCCTTCCAAATCCTGTGTCTCTAAGATGATTGCCTGCTTTTACACAGATAGCAAAAATAGCCAACGGGAATGCCATGTAATTGCTGGAATTTTAATTGCCTGGGAGAGAGGAGCATAAAATAGTATTACAGTCAGAGCCAGGGTGAACTTAAAGTTAGTGACTATTCAAGTTTGTGATTTATGAGGCTCCTCTGCAATGTATGCTCATTCCTCAGAATCTTCACCAGAGAACGAGTCCTATATATTTTCTTACATAATCTAAATTCCCATCCCTAATATCACTTCTATGTACATCACTTCATTTATTTATCAAATATATTCTGATAAAAGACATAGAAGTCATTATGCTCATTGTGCAACACTATGAATTTGATCAATAGTAACCATGAACTTACAATACCAAAGATTTTATGCCAAATGAGATACCATTGCTCACTAGATCATGACGCATACTTAGCAGTTTCAAGAAAAAAAGTTAAAAGTATAAAATTTGATTTATCAGATTCATTTGCTTCTTAAAATTAGAAAAATTTACCACTATTGGATAATTCAAGTAATTCTCAAGTTCAATGGGATAGTTTTACATTCCCAGTATAGATGTAGACTGTTTGGAATGGGGAAAGAAGAGATTCTTGTTATTTCTCTCTTTAGTGAAAAGACATCTACAGTTATTGCTTTACCTATTTTATAAGTTTTCACTCATGGAAGCATGGAGAAGCTGGCCTCAAGATCATGAGATTCAATAGGTTGGTACACAAGTTAACAGAACAGAAAATGGGATTTAGGCAGTAACCTAAGGGTCAGCTGGGCATAGAATGAAGACCTCTGGGTCTTGATTCAGCCCAGGGGCACAATGTGAGAAAGGAGGGCCAGATGCTGGAAAATGCACTGAATGGGATGTGTTAGGAAAACCAAATAATTGTCACTTTTTGGTAACTATATATAAGACATTTATTTTATGCCAGATTTTTGTTAAGGACCTCATTTTTCTGACCTATCTTTCAATGTGGAAGCATTTTTGTTGGAGTAGCCCTCCTAATTTCCTTCTACCCATTAGATAAGCATAGCTTATATGATTAGTGAGTTTATGAGGAAGACATGTTCATCCCATAATACAAGAGGTGCCCGCGGGAGGAGCGGCTCACGGCTGCGGGCTCCGGGCGGGGGGCGTGGAGGGGCGCGGAGGGCGGGGTGCCGGAGCCCGAAGGCCCGGGGCGGGGCGCGGGGCGGGGTGGGGCGGGGCGCGGGGCGGGGCGGGGCTCGGCGCGTGGCGGAGCGGGCGCGGCGCGGGGCGGAGCAGGGCGCGGTCAGGCCCGCGGCGGAGAAGGCGGCGGCCATTGGCTGGGGCGCCATCCGGGGCCTGCTCGGCGCCGCTCGCTCGCTTGTCCGCCCTCCCTGAAGGCAGCAGCATGGCGGAGGTGAGTGTGGCCGGCGGGAGGTGGCCGAGCGGCCCGGCGTCCCCTCCGGCCCGGGCGTCCCGGTCCTCCCGCGTCTCCGGCTGCGGCAGCGGGCGCGCGCGGGCCCCCGGCGGGACCAGGCCGCAGCGGGCGGGCGGCGAGCCCCGGGCCGGGGACGGCGCCGAGTCGGGGCCGCGGGAGGACTGCGGGGCGGCGTCGGGGCCACGACGGTGCCCGCGGGAGGAGCGGCTCCCGGCTGCGGGGTCCGGGCGGCGGGCGCCGAGGGGCGCGGAAGCCCCAAGGCCCGTGGCGTGGCGCCGGTCGCGGCGGGGCTCGGCGCGTGGCGGAGCGGGCGCGGCGCGGGGCGGAGCAGGGCGCGGTCAGGCCCACGGCGGAGAAGGCGGCGGGCATTGTCTGGGGCGCCATCCGGGGCCTGCTCGGCGCCGCTCGCTCGCTCGTCCGGCCGACCTGAAGGCAGCAGGATGGCGGAGGTGAGCGTGGTCGGCGGGAGGTGGCCGTGCGGCCCGGCGTCCCCTCCGGCCTGGTTTTCCTGGGCGTCCCGGGCCTCCCGCGTCTCCGGCTGTGGCAGCGGGCGCGCGCGGGCCCCCAGCGTGACCAGGCCGCAGCGGGCGGGTGGCGAGCCCCGGGCCGGGGACGGCGCCGAGTCGGGGCCGCGGGCGGACTGCGGTGCGGCGGCGGGGCCACGACGGTGCCCGCGGGAGGAGCGGCTCCCGGCTGCGGGGTCCGGGCGGCGGGCGCCGAGGGGCGCGGTTGGCGGGGTGCGGGAGCCCGAAGGCGCGGGGCGGGCGGACACTCTGCACGCTGCGCCCCGTGGCCCTGGGCGGCCCTGTCCCCCGGTACCCGTGAGCCCCGGTGATCCGCGGTGGGGGGCGTCGGGGCGGGACGGGACGCGCGGGAGTGACCAGCGTCTCGGCACTCCGCTCGGGGGATGCGTTCGCTCCTGTCTGGGAAGACGGGCTAGCTGCGCTCTGGCCTCCGCTCGGCCCGGACGTGGGACCCGGGCGCGGGGTGCGCAGGTGCTGGGGGACGAGCGAGGACCATACAGGGGAGCCGGGGGTTCGGGGCCCTGAGATGCAGGGTGGCGCCGGGGTTGCGGACCCCCCTGCTCCGGCGGTGATTCCTTGAGCGCCCTGGCCGGCAGCACCCGCCTGTTCTGATTATGTTATCTTATTTTTAGAGAAGGGGAAGGGAGGGACCGCAATGTGAGAGAGAGACATTGATCAACTGCTCTTCATAGGCACCCTGACTGGGGGCTCAACCCACAGTCCAGGCATGTGCCCTGACTGGGAATCGAACTAACGACCCTTCGGTTTGCAAAAACAGGCCCAACCAACTGAACCACCCAGTCTTATATGCCTCATATGAGTTTAATCATACAGTAGTTGTCCTTTTGTGACTGGCATATTTCACTTATGATGTTCTCAAGGTTCATTCATGTGGTAGGATGTAACAGGATTTCCTTTTTTAAGGTCGCATAATATTCCATTGTGTGTATATACCACCTTTTCTATATCCATTCATCTGTTGATGGAGTTTGGGTTGCTTCTACCTCTTGGCTAATGCTATAATGAACATGGGTGTGCAGATATCTTTTGGGGATCCTGCTTTGAATTTTTTTTTTTTTTTTTTTAGATTTTATTTACTTTTAGAGAGAAGGGAAGGGAGGGAGAAAGAGAGGGAGGGAAACATTGATGTATGAGAGAAACAGCAATCGGTTGCCTTTTGCACAGCCCCAACTGGGGACCTGGCTCACAACCTAGGCGTGTGCCCTGACTGGGAATCGAACTGGTGACCTTTCGGTTCACAGACCAGTGCTTAGTCCACTGAGCCGCACCAACCAGGGCCTGCTTTGAATTCTTTTGCACGTATACTCAGCAGTGAGATTTATGGATTATAGATGTATCCTAGGAGTTTTTGAGTTTCACGAATTTGTATATCCACTACTATTCTCAGATATTGGGAAGCTTTTGGCCATTATTTTATCAATTAGGCTCTCTCTTCTTCCTCTGCCTCCTCCTCCTCCTCCTCCTCCTCCTCCTCACCCTTCTGTAGTACATATGTTGTTCGGCTTGATGGTGTCTCACAAATTCCTTAGTTGTCTTCATTTTTCTTCAGTCATTTTGCTTGTTCCTCTGCCTCAGGTACTTGGAAGTACTATATTTGAGTTCACTGAATCTTCTTCCTAGTCAGATTTGATATTGAGTCCTTCTAGTGAATTTTTTAGTTCAGTTATTGTTGTTTTCATTTCAGAATTTCTGTTTGGTTCTTCTTTATAGTTTCTGTCTCTTTATTGATATTCTTATTTTGGTCATGTATTGTTTTCCTAATTGTGTTTAGTTGTCTGTACTCTTTAATTCATTAACCATCCTTATGATGGCTATTTTGAATTCTTGGTCTGGCAACTCATATGTCTCTTGCTTTAGGGCCGGTTTCAGGAGATTTAAATGGGTCATCTTTGCTTGTTTGTATGTTTTGTTATCTTTTATTGAGATTACAGCATTTGAAAAATCAGCCATGTCTCCCAGACTTTGCAATCCCGTTTCATACAGGGATGACATTCTCTATTCAGCCCTGCTGGAGATTCTGGAGACCTCTCAAACCTACGCTGGGGATGAGTCCTGCCTGGGCGTGTGTGGACTATCCTAATGGAATAGGTTTTGCGATTTGTACCGTGGCGCCGCTGCTGTTACCGTGTGCCATGGTCCTGGAGACCCAGCTAGTGCCTGTCTGTGGTACTGCAGATTCTCGTGCACGTGGCTTGCTTTTGTTCACCGAGACCAAGCTCCCAACCTGGCTCCTGGTTCTTGGCAGTACTTAGTTAGATTCAGGCCAGATTGATACCCACCCCGCTGGGCAGCCTACCTAAAAGTCGGAATGTTGGATGTACATTCCTCCGCAGGGAGAAGACGGGGATTGGGTGTTTCCCACAGTCGCACCACACGGAGCCAGGGAGAGGGGCTCTGGAGAGAGAGAACCACGAGTTTTCCTGCCAGGCTGTGATGGGTTTGGTTTTGCGTTAGCCTGGAGTATAAGCACCTCTTAACTGGGTTCCAGATTCTTCACAGAGGCAGTTGGTCCATATATTGCTATTAAATCCAAGTGTCCATAGGGAAAGGAGGGTTCAGGGTTTCCTATTCTTTATTCTTGCACCTCGCTGATATCACCTCCAATAGCTCTAGTTTGAATGAGCTTTGGCTCTGCGTCAGACAATGACTTACCGCTTTACATCTATTACTACTTTAATCTTCACAACACTGACTTAGGTACTATCATGATCCTCATTTTCTAAGTGAGGAAACCAAAATCTAGAACTAGATTATGGATTTGGAGTTGTTTGTTTGTTTTTGCTTATCAGCGTTTTCTACAATACACATGCATTACCATTGTAACACATGTAGCTCCCATTTTTCCTTATACACATGTAATTTGTGGGATAAAGCATAATAGGATAGAGCGTAACCATTTTAGATGGCAAAGACTTAATTTGGGTAGAACTCTTGACTTAAGTGCAATTCATTCCCCTAGGAATCCAGATGAAGTACTCAAGAAAGATACAGAGCTCTTACCCCTCTGCCCCTAAGCTTCCGGCTCCTTCTCCCTCACTCAGCTAGGGAAGAGTGCAGAAACAAGAGCAGACGTTCTTCCCGCTGGCTCGTGGTAGCTGCTTCGCTCTGCTCCCTTCCAGGGCCATCCTTTCAGTTCTGCCTTTTCCACTTTTATTTCCAGCACTTTAAAAAGGAAGAGTTGAAAGCCTTGCAAATATGAGGGAATCTTCCAAGAAGGATGCTTTAAAGAATGAAATGGGTATATGAGACATTTTACTTGCCCCAAATATTAGTTTATGTTGATAATTATTATTGAAGAAGAAACTGCAATAGTACTCATGAAAGGCTGATTAATATAACAAGATACCACTTGATGCCTATTAAATGGGCAAAAATTAAAATCCAACAATAACAGACATTGAAGTTATAATGTAGAGACTTGTGAGCTGTTGCTAGGAGTGTGGGTTGGTGTGAGCACGTAAGAGAGCCATCTGGCAACATCTAGCAACGTCAAAGATGCACACCCTTACAGCCTAGCAGCTCCGCTCCTCCGCAGAACCCTCGCTCTTCAAAGTGTGGTCGTGGGACCAGCAGCGGCAACGCCACCTGTGAGCTGAATACAAACGCAGACCCTCAGGCCCCGTTTCAGACCTACTGAATCATAGACTGCATTTTAACAAGATCCACCGGATGACTGTACATGAACACAGGGGTGCGCAAAAGGAGGATTACAGTTGGGAGTACGAGAAAGAGTTCATTCTTGTTTGTTTATTATTGTATTACTTACTATTAGTGTTAGCCTACTTTTGCCCATCCCTGTATATGAGAAACTGTTGCATTTGGAAGAAAGAGACCAGTATAAAACTACATAGTATTGTTTGTAATAGCATTTCCCACAGCCTCTCACTGGCTCTGATCGGGGCTGCGTACCCATCCTGGATCAGTCACGGAATACGCAAAGCCTCTTCTGATATCCTGACCAAACTGATTCAAAGAGCTACCTCCTTTTAACAGCTGTGTAGTATTCCATTGTACCAATGTATCGTAATTTACCTAACCTCTCCTTTGCTGACGGTCATTCAGGTTTCCCCAGCGATTTACTAACACAACCGGTGCAGGATGCCCTTTCTTGGACCTTGCCCACCACACACCCACACACAGTTCTTTCTTTACCAACCTCAACGAGCACATGACTGCTGAATTGTGCCTTTTGTGTTTTTAAGGAACTTTCCATCTCACCACCAACATGTCACATTGAATATCCCTGTGACTGCTTTGAGGAAGAGGAGTGGGGAGGGGACTGGAGGCTGCAATGTCTAGACTTTTTCTTCATTGTCTTCTGTTCACCCAATGCAGTCCACCTGTCACTAGAGAGGCTCTATGAAACTTCCCCTAAATTAGGGGGAAAGCTTCAGATGTCCATGGAGGCCCCACTTGCCTACTAATTTCTCTGGATCTCCTGGGGACAGGGGCACCTGTCCCCTAACCTCTTCTGCCTGTAGCTTCCGCTTTCACCACAACAGTGCAGAACTGGTAAAAACCTTGCCGTTTCCAATTGCCCTTCTCTTGCTATTGTCTAAGGGCCACTATAACTCAGGCCACGAAGAAAGCTACTTCCACAGCCCACAACCTCTACCCTCAAAGAGGTGATGTTACCCCAGGCCAATGCCTGGCTCCTCAGTCCTTGTCTCAGTCCTCTGGCTTTGTGGTGGTCTTGCCTCTCCCACAATGCCCTTATCCTGCCAACCCATCACCCTGAAGCCATGAATCTGCACTTCAGACAAACTGCAGCATCTCTCAGAAGTATGTCCTATGTCCTTTCTGCTTCTGGTGTCTGATTTGTTTTTTTTTTTTTTTTTTTTTTATATCACTTTACAATTGTCTCTGGGCTAGCCTCAGTTTTGAAGTCCTAGAACTTAGCTCTAACATGGTCCAGATCTTGACTTAATACCCAATAACATTTCCCATCCTTATTTTATTGCTGGTAAACAAGCTCTCTCTCCCTTGGCCTGGCAGAAATTTTATTTTTCTCTTTCGCCTTCACATGCTCAGTTGTGCCATAGTAAAACAACACCAATCCCATTTTTAACCCTTACAACAGAGGCCTTCCTCCTCCTCCTCCTCCTCCTCCTCCTGCCCCCCACGACCAGCACAGGGTGAAAAGAGACTGAAATATTCTCTCTCCAGCCCCTTTTGGATGGGATCCCCACCCTCTCCATCACCATTCTTAGTTCCACAGGGGTCCCCAGTGAAACTCCCAGCCCACTTTGGAATACAGTCTTCCCTCAGACCACAACATTTGCTGATCTTTTAGAAAAAAAAAAAAAAAAAAAGCAACATTCCTTTACTGGCACTTGATAAACTGAATGAACTTATAACTTCAGCATTGCTTCTAAAGGACTTTGTAAATGCTGTACTATTGGCATTAGTAAACGTAATTGTTTTAGAGACTCCGTTTTACCAGCAGCAGCCTCGAAACAGAAGCAAGAATGGCCTACAAGTTATACTCATACACCCTAACCTTCTGATTATTTTGGTTCTCCAAAACCTAATTTTTTCCCTAGATGTGTGTACATTATTTATCCTTTATCCTGTGACAGTAGCACTTTATTTCAGCACAGCTCCCTAAATCCCATTTAAGCAAGCGATTTAGATGAAAGCAGTGCACAAGGAAACTTGAAGCAAAATTACTAAGTAATGTTTGAAGCAGAAGAGACACCAGCTGGCCTCCTTACCAAATTTAGAAGGTGGAACTGATATACAAGAGTCTGCTGATTGCATTGATTTGGGGGGGTCAATTACATTTATGGCATTCAATGACAGGAATGACAGAAGCCAGGAAGACCCTGCTCTCGCTCATGCTGGTGAAAGCATCATGGTGGTTCATCACAGTTCAGTCATGGGATGTCTAATCCTCACCCATTCTTCTTCCTGCAATATTTCAAATAATGTGCCACAGGCGAAGTAAGTTAACTTAGTGGCTGGCTTTCTGGGCTCCCTGTTTCCTGCATAATTGGTGGACTAATTATGTTTCATTTGGGTATCAGAGAAGACTGTAGGACATTTATCTGCTCAGTAGACAGTGAGTTGATTTGGATTTGTTTCCCTGTCAAGAAAGCCGGTAGTTAATGGGCGTCCCGAAAGGGGCTGGGCACAGCCCAGCCCACGGTCTCCTTCTGCCATTTTCTCCTGCGTGTGAGGCGCTGGGCTGGTGTCTGATGAGCGAACAAAGGCAGAAGGGGCTTGGTTCTGGTGTTGCCAAGCAACGAGTTTCAGGTAGAACTTAACGTGTCAAAGCTACAGTGTCTGTGAGTGGCAGTGGTTGGGAGACTTGCTGTAGGGCGACCCAGACGCCGCCTTGCTTTTGTACACTCCTATGAGTAGTTGTTTTTTTGGCCCTTGACTCAAATATAATTTTTACTCAACGTTGCTTCCAGGGAGAGGCTAGCAACCAGGGTCCGAGTCAGGGCTCCTAATTCTGGGGAAGTCGCGAACTTCTTTGGAAATATAGTAAAAGCGTACAGAGCCATTGCTCAGACGCACATGTTCCTAAAATTTGGGGTAAAATTGGGAGGATAGGATACCCAATGAAGACCTCTGGGCGCCGAGGGAACGGGGCGTGGAAGGGCACGTCGACTTGCTCCCCGGGCCTAAGCCCTTTCCGAAGGGTTCAGAATATTTCATTAAATCAGTTACGGATGGTGCGAAAAGCGCTGTCTTCGAAGAAAGGTAAGACACGAAAACACAATACAACACAAGACTTTAAAGGTAAGATGTATTTTTCTTTTCTTAGAATTGGAACTTGGTCCTGAAAGGTGTCGCAGGATGCTGGCTCCCCCCGACGCACTCTCCCGCCCTTTCAGCCTTGGGATAGTCGCATTGTGGCTTTCACACCTGCTGCCTCTTCTTGAGGACAGTCTGTGTGCATTACCACAATAGGTCTAATGAAATATCCCAAACCAAAAATGAGGGCTCGGGGTCGGGTAAATGTGAATGGACTTCCACTAACCACGGGATGTCATAGTTGACATTCTGTGGAGACTCACTAAATGTAGTGATTAGAAAATAAACGATGAGTGGACAGGTTAATTGAGGGAAAAATGTGTAATGAACTGTGTCAAAGAAACAGTTATTTAGCTACCTGCAGCAAGTGAATGCTTCTGGCATTAGTAAGTGTGAAGGCCCAAAGCTGTCTTCAAAAGATGACTTGAATTTCTTGAGCTGTGTCATTCCCCAACGGATTTAAAGCTTTAGAATAAGAGAATGCTATTAATCCCTACTTGAGGGATCTGGTTCAGCTATCTGCTGCCTTTTCTCTTTGGTTTTATTAAGTAGTTTTAGAGTTGGGAGATCAGTTTTCATAAGGAGTATATTTCCCATCACTCCACTTGTTATTACACTTAATGGAATATCTCCAATTCAGTGAGAAACAAGGTGAATTATCTTAGACCCCACTAGAAAATGATGAGTAGTTGAGACAGTTCAAGTGATAACTGGAGACAGAAAGGATAGTCTTGTTGGCTCATTTTGGTGGTTATGAAATATTAGTAATATGCTCGTAATAGAGAAACTCAAATGCATTATTCCCATGTGAATTCCCTTTATAATCTCCCCCTGAAAGATCCATGGGTATGTGTTTTCCGAAAGGGAAGACTGAAATAGATTTCAGCATCTATTCAAGGACAGGAGGTGGAATCTAATTGTTTATGCTCAACAGACTTTTTCATACACTCCCCATCTTTCAGAGGTTATTACTATATCGGGCCCAGTGGGAAAGCCAAGACTGAGAAAGAGAGCTTTTGATCCTGAAGGAATTCATGATTTAGGATATATGCCTTCCATCCACTCCACCATCAAGCAGTTATTCACTTAATAAGCCTATGTCAGCTGAACTTAGCAACACATCATTATTTTTCTAGAGCTAACAGTCCCCTCAATCTTGTTAAACAGAAATGCAGTTAGGCCATTATGCGATCTGTTGATATTACACTGAACTATGTAAGTCAGAATGAAGAGTTTTGTGACTTTCCGTAAGTGGAAGTGTTGGATCTTTGCATAATGTGTGTATGGAATAAGCAAAATATAATGATGTTTTCAGAGGTTTAAAAGATGAATTGCCGGTAAAATTGTTTTGTTTTATTGTTTATTCCAGGTCGTGCCAGACGTGGGCGCAATGCCTCGAGCCAGAGAGACTCATCCAGCTTGTCCCAATCTACAGGGTGCGCGGGCCGCCGAGAGCAAGGGAAGTCATCTTCCGGTTCTTCCGATTCCGGAGCTTCAACTGACGGGAACGGGGCATTTGGAGCACCTCAGAACCCATTTGCTTCTTCACCCAGCTCTTACGCACCGAAAGACGAAAACGAATTCCTGTAAGTGAAAGCCCTCAGAAAAGTTACCCATTCGCTTGCTTTTCGAAAAGAAGTAATACATTACCTAAAAATCGGAATAAGCAGAAAGTACCCATGATCCTATCCCTCAGAGGTAACCACGTTTTGCGCGCATATATACATGTAATATAATGGGTATAATACATATCGTACTAGATCTTATTTCGCTTAAAAATGCGTCATCTTTCCGTATCAGTACAGTGTCTTCTCAGAGCTCAGTGTGCTTTTTCCACTTTGTTGATAACGCTGTATTGTGAATAGCTTTGTAAGGTAGTCCTGCTTAATTAAATCTGTTGTAAGTTATGAGACCTTTAAAAAGGATGAGGTAATTTAAAGCAACTTGTGATCTTAGAGGTCACATATCATCTCCTATTTTTCTTTCTAAAACTTTTACTTCATTTGCCTCATTCAAATTGGTTGCATTTGGTTTCCTTCGTTATTGTAGAGTAAATTCCTTATCATTTCTCGAGAACATCTGTAGTAGAATTTGTGACTGGTACCAAAACGGTGCCTGGCTCTCTGTAACTACCCTCGGCTCCTGGCTTCTAGGACAGAACATCAATATAGGTATTTGTTGGTCTTTTACTTCCATAAATTAGAAGTCGGTCAGTAGTAAACATTTTGAGCCATGTACCATAAACTACTGATGTTTCAAAAGAAGAAAAGAAACAAATGAACCCGTTCTTCCTATATTTGATGTTACAGAAACCCTAAATTGAGTATAGATTCTCTGTAGTATCTGTGATTTTATTAATCATAGCATTCTGGACGGCATAGGAGGGGATTGAATTTAGAGCAGATACTATCCACAGCTTTGCCAACCAATGAACTGCATGGCTGTGGGTCTCTTCACCCGTTTGCAAAATGTGAGAATTAGACAAAATGTTCTCTAAAAATGTGATGTTTCTATATTACGGAGTGCTTCCTGTCTTTCCCAGTTAAATACTCATTGATGTGGATGGTAATGAACAAAAACCATTAAAGTTGTGTTGTGTATTTTATTATATCTTAGTTCTTTAATCTATGTATGACACAGTTGTTCTCAATGAAATGAATTAGCGAATGGTTCCGTGTACTGCAAAAGCAAAATTATGAACTTCTTTAATATTGTATCTATCACATGAAATGTAGTTTATAGTTCTGTAACTTCTGCTTTAAAGGACACTTGAGAAAACATAACGAGAAACCTAAAATTATATATTTACTACAATTTAACATTTCAATCATTGAAAATGAGAAAAAGATAAATTTTAATAAGCAGATGAAAACTATTTTCTTTTTCTTTGTCAGGGACGAAATGGGAAAAGATGTGGTCGTTTGGGAGTCCTCTGGTCAGTGGCCGTTCTCCGTTTTTTCACCAGAGGGAAACGTATCTTGCCTTTCAGGTAACTGAGAAATTGTACATTTTTAAACTACGTTTTACAACTCTCATTCTCTAAAAGCGAGACCCTGCCAAATAAAGAAATGAACCACGAACTTAGCTGTAGTTAGGAGAGGTTGGACATTCTTTAAAGTGCCTGAGCATTGCAGCAGAACTTCATGATTCGGAGATTGAGGTTGAAAGGTATAGTTCTTTTAAGATATGTGGTTCTCATGAGAAAATAGTAACATCAGGACCCACCACAGTTCTAATTCTGTAAGCCCAAGCAGAGGCTCTACTCTTGGCTCTCCATAGGTACCCCTTCAGAACCTCTTGGCTGCCTGCGGTGAATAGAAGAGTCATATCCTGCCTGCCACGAAGGCCTTAGCTGTCTGATTCTGCTTGCTCTTTCTTCCCTGTCTTTCCTTTTAAGGGTAGTTGTTTTTCATAAAGCATGTGAAGGCCTATCCTGGAGATAATGTTTGAAGGTCAGGAGCTTTAGCTGGGCTGCAGGGATAACACTTCTGTAGAATTACTCCTTCCCTTCCCATTTTCTTTTGTCTAGAGTTTCTAAAGCTCCTTCTGGGCTGCAACCTAAACTGCCACACTGCTAAGCCCACCTGGCTGGTCCTGAGTGAATAGCAGGCTCCTAGCGGATGACAGTCCTTGCACTCCCTCAGAACTCTGGCATCTGTACTCTGTCTCAGCTCTGCCTGCTCATTCTCTGCAAGCATTTGCATCACACCGCTCCTCAGTTGCTTCGGTACTCCTCACCGAATTTCTTTAGTGCCAGGCCCTATTCTAAGTGCTGGGGATATGTTGGTGAGCAAGATAGGCAAGATCCCTCCCTTATGACGCTTATGTTCTTGAGGGAAGGAGACAATAAGTAAAACAAGGAAATAAGAGAACTCCAGCTGGTGATTTTTCTGTAAAGAAAATAAAGACGTATTAGCCTTGTAAAATCAGTTCAGCATTGTACCTAATGCCTGTCGAATGCCCTAAAGCAGTTCCTCCCAAGTGTGGGATGTAGATCCCTATGTCGGGTTGCCGGATAAAATATGGGGTGCCCAGTGAAGCTTCAATTTTAGGTAAACAAAGAATAATGTTTTAGCATATGAATAACCCATGTAACATTGGTGACATATTTATACTACAAGTGTGTGTGTCTGAAATTCAAATTGAACTGGGCATCCTGTATTATTATTTGCTCAATTTGGCAACCCTGTTCCTGAGACCCTTGCAGGAGCTGTACGAGTTCAAAAATCTTTTCATAATAATCCTAATGCACGAGTTGCCATTTTCACTGTGTTGACATTTGCACAGTTGAAGCAAAAAAATCGATGAGTAAAGCCCCTTATATCTTAGTGTAAATCAAGCTAGAAACAATAAACCGTAGTCACAAAGTCTAACAGTAGTCAATGAAAAAGGTTAATGTCCTTTTGGCTTAAGATTATGTCTGAAATGAAATGGTAGAAGTTTTTAATTTTATGAGATCTTGACCTCTGAGTGCAAACCATTTTTACTATACTGTGTGACCAAATGGGAAGCACACACAGAGTTGTTTCTGCCACATACTCAAGCGTGATGGGTGTTTGAAGGGAAAGTCCTGGTGTGCTCGTTTGACTTGGGAGCTGAACCAGCCACTTTTTTCCCCCACAGAACAGTGGCTAATGAAAGAATAAGTGGCAACTACGGTTATTTTGACTTAAGTATTTGGTGACGCTTTCTTTAAAAATAAATGAAGGGAGCCCGTTACTTCATAGAGAACAACTGACAATGATAAAATGCAAGCTTTCAAGTGAATATTAGATGATGGAGAAATTTTTTTCTCATGTGAGCTTGATAACTTCTCGATACATAAAGTCTCTTCTGATGAGATGGATAGTGACATTAACAAATATGAATATTTTGATATTGTAAAAGACCATTTGGCCGTGTTTGGGAGTTCTCGATAACTCAGTGAACCAGTATTTTCCAAATATTTAATCTGTAATGTTGCAAAATTATACATACCTAAAAAGTCCATTCGAAGTGCAAAATTATCCAGTGAATTGAATGTGATAGTACAAAAAGTTTGAGTCGACATTGGAGCTAAACTTTTAGAAACTACCACCTGTCAAGTTCTGGTGTGACGTCAAAGAAGAATATTCCAAACTATCTGAAAAGGCCGTTAACATCATTCTTTTCCAGCTCCATATCTGTGCAAGAACAGGTTTTCGTCCTATACTACACCCAGGCGGTATATTGCAACAGACTCAATGCATCTGATTATTTCCTGAGGTTAAATCCTAGCAGTGCTATTAAGATCAGAAGGTGTGAACATTTCTGTGGCAATTGATGCTTAATGACAATTTTCCTCCTGTAAGAGTTGTACATTTTTAGTCCCCTCAATGGCAGTTTAGGAGACTGTCCACTTCACCACATTTTTTCTTTTATTTTATTAAAAGATTTCTTGTATTTATTTTTGGGGGGGTGGGCGGATAGAAGAGGGAAACATCAATGTGTGAGAGAAATATCAATTGGCTGCCTCTCACACATGCCCCAACTGGGGACCAGGCCTGTAGTCCAGGCATGTTCCCCGATTGGGAATCGAACTGGCGACCTTTCACTCTGTGGGACAATGCCCGACAAGCTGAGCCACGCTGGTCAGAGCCACTTAACCAAATTCTTTTTCTTTTTTTTTTAAATTATTTCTTTGTTTGTTTGTTTATTTATTTACTTTTGTAGAAAGAGAGGGAGAGAAACATCACTGTGTGGTTGCCTCTCACTCGCGCCCCCAACTGGGGACCTGACATGCAACCTAGTCATGTGCCCTGAGTGGGAATCCAACCAGCAACACTTGGTTCGCAGGCCAATGCTCAGTCCCACCGAGCTTCGCCAAATTCTTAAAGCCAATAAATAATATTCACTTTTAATTTTTGCCAGTCTGATGAGTAAAGGCTTTTATCTTGATTTTCAGTTGTATTTTTAAATTGCACTTTTTTACTTCATTTATTTATTGGCTATTTGAAAATTTTGTGAGTTGGCTGTTTGTTGTTTTTGCTCATATTAACTTATTCTTCTCAGTGATTTGTAAGAACTCTTAATATGTTAACATTAGTTCTTCTCCTGTCATGTCGCCATTCTGGATTTCCCAGCTTATCATCTGCGTTTTAATTTTGCTTATTATAGTTTGACATAGAGAGTATTTTTCTACATAGAAATTTGAATGTATACGTAGTCAACTTTCTTTTCTGTTAGTTCTTCCTCTCCATTTATATTTAGAAAAAGAATTTCCCCTTCAAAGATAATAACCAACTACATTTTATTCTAATTTTTTCCTTATGATTATGAAAATTTTCTAATATCAACATTAGTGCACTTTCTTGTCTCGCCCCTTTAGCTTTACTATTCTATCAAAAATATTGGCATTTATTTTAAAGATTCCAATTGATTTCTCCCTTCAGGTTTCACTGACATTTCACCAGAGGAGCTGAGACTTGAATACCATAACTGCTTAGCCAGCAACAACTTACAACGTTATGTAAGTTTGTTTCCTATTCATCTACCTCAATAACAGATTAGCTGTGAATTACTATCTTCTCCATATTTAGAGGCTTGCTTGTTTTGGTAAAGTGGGTGAGGGCTACAGTTATTTTCAAGACAAGGCTATTTTTATTTTCTAAATTACTTTATTGGAAATTGATTGGTTATCCAAAATGGTGGTAATGTACTTTGACCGTAGTAACTAGGAATGTCACTATTTCATTACGAACTCTCCCAACAATCGGTCCCGGAAATCAAACCCTTTCATCAGTTGGCAAACACTTAGAGAGCATCTCTTAGGTGCAGACACTGTGATGAATGTTAGAAAAACAAAGTTAAACAAAGCAGTCGATTATATAGATTAACATTCTCACATGTCAAATATCAAAAATTAAAAAGCTCAGCTTGAGGAAGTTTGTGCTAAAGGAAATGACAAACTCTTTTGTTGTTGTCTACAGTCATGATCATGCGTTTTAACTGGCACACTCGCTCTTCTCCCACCCAAATACAACTAACTGTGTGCCGCCAGGTACTTGTGCTTCTGAACCGGGTGATTCAAGGAGCTGGAGAACAGGCAGAGGGGACTAGAGCTGGAATATCTTTGGCAAACAGGGGCGGGTCAATGCGAACTTTACAAGCGATGGGCCGTAAAAATGTTTCATATACTTTCTGTAATTTTGGCAAAGATGTGAAGTTGTTTGAGAGATGAAAATAAACACTCGATATTGACTCGTTATTTTTCTGTCTTCTCTCTCCAGCTAAATTCCACCCAACGGTTAAGAAATCAGTGGAGGAACAGGGTAAATGAACTGAAAAGTCTAAACACATCACCTAAAACAGCTTTGGTGAGTACCTGAAAGTTTGCTGAAGGGAAGTGTCTTTCTTATGTATTGCTTTTTTTGCAAGAATTTTACTTTCAAGTTGGAAAGCAAACTTAAAATTTTCTGTCAAGCCCTGGCTGGTATGGATGTTTCTCTCCCTCTCTTTCTCCCTCCGTTCCTCTCTCTCTAAAAGTAAATAAATAAAATCTTTAAGAAAACATGTAGGTCGGCCTATAGATACTGAAATGTGTTATTAAAAATTATTTTTCTCATTTTAGTATGTATTCATTGAAATTTAGAAAACAAAAAATTTTAAAGGTTTTGTTTACTTTTTAGCGAGAGGGGAAGGGAGAGGAACATCAATGTGCAAGAGAGAGATTGGTCAGTTGCCTCTTACAATGCCCCTACCCGGGGATGTGGCCCACAATCCAGGCACGTGCCCTGACCGGGAATCGAACCGGCGACCATTTGGTTTTCAGGCCGGCACTCAATCCACCGAGCCACACTAGCCAGGGCTAGGAAAAATTTAAAAGCATAACTAAAATTAAAACCGTAATTCATCAGCCATTAACTCTTAATCTTTGAGGCCGGTGTACTTTTTTCTGTCTGTATTCCTATTGTGGGCATTTTTCTATGTTAAACATGTCACGTTTTTAAGTACATACTTTAAATTTTTAATTTGGCTCTGAAGTACATATATAGAAAGGTACTTGAGAATTTTTCAGCAGGTACTTTATTATGTGCCCTTTCTTATAGCTCTCTGATGATACAGAGAATGGACTAAATCCAGCACCCTCTACATCTGGATCTGGGAGTAGGCAAACAGCAGCATTTGGGTCCCCAGGTAAGTGATAAAGTGTTGCTAGAGCTCGGCGTGTAGGGCTACCGGATCTTTGCCTCTGAGCTGCTGTCAATCGATTTCTTCTCTCTCCAGGAAGAAAAATGGTATCAGCTGCAGTTGATCCACAGCCGAGTGTGGTGACTAGGGTGGCCAACCTACCGTTGGTCAGCTCCACATATGACCTCGTGTCCTCGGCCTATGTCACTACAAAGGATCAGTATCCTTATTTGAAGTCTGTGTGTGAGATCGCGGAGAAGGGTGTGAAGACCATCACGTCGCTGGCTGTAATGAGCGCTCTGCCCATCATCCAGAAGCTAGAGCCACAAATTGCTGTTGCCAATACCTATGCCTGTAGGGGGCTGGACAGGATTGGGGAGAGACTGCCTATTCTGAACCAGCCAACAAATCAGGTTGTTGCCAATGCCAAAGGTGCTGTGACGATGACTGTGACCGGGGCCAAAGGTTCTGTGGCCAGCACAATCACTGGGGTGATGGACAAGACTAAAGGAGCAGTGACTGGGGCAAAGGATGCTGTGACAACAACTGTGAGCCGGGTCAAGGATTCTGTGGCCAGCATGATCACTGGGGTGATGGACAAGACTAAAGGAGCAATGACTGGCAGTGTAGAGAAGACCAAGTCTGTGGTCAATGGCAGTATTAACACAGTCATGGGGAGTCGGATGATGCAGCTGGTGAGCAGTGGAGTAGAAAATGCACTCACCACATCAGAGCTGCTGGTAGACCAATACCTCCCTCTCACTGAGGAAGAACTAGAAAAAGAAGCAGAAAAAGTCGAAGGATTTGACACTCTCCAGAAGCCAAGTTATTATATTAGGCTGGGGTCTCTGTCTACCAAGCTCCGCTCATGTGCCTACCAGCAGGCTCTCAGCAGAGTGAAAGAAGCTAAGCAGAAAAGCCAAGAGACCATTTCTCAGCTTCATTCCACTGTTAACCTGATTGAATTTGCCAGGGAGAATGTGCATAGTGCCAACCAGAGAATTCAGGGTGCTCAGGACAAGCTCTACCTGTCCTGGGTGGAGTGGAAGAGAAGCATTGGCTACGATGATACTGATGAATCACACTGTGCCGAGCACATTGAGTCACGTACTCTTGCTATTGCCCGAAACCTGACTCAGCAGCTGCAGACCACGTCCTCCACTCTCCTGTCCAACATCCAGGGGTTACCACAGAATATCCAAGATCAGGCCAGTCACTTGGGGGTGATGGCTGGAGACATCTACTCCGTGTTCTGCAATGCTGCGTCCTTTAAAGAAGTGTCTGACGGCTTCCTTACTTCTAGCAAGGGGCAGCTGCAGAAAATGAAAGAGTCTTTAGATGATGTGATGGATTATCTTGTTAACAACACACGCCTCACCTGGCTGGTAGGTCCCTTTTATCCTCAGATAACCGAGTCTAAGAAAACTGAGGATCGAGGTGCAGAGAAGGACACAACCAGTCAGGAGGCCCAGCAGCTTGAGCACAAACCACATTAATCCTGTCCCTTTCACCAGTGCATGGTGCAGCCAGATGACACCTTCTATTATGTTGAAATTAACCTGCTAGACAACTTGGAATTGGGGAAATAGCTGGCTAGAAAAAAGGTCTCTTCATTGTAGTTGTTTCCAACTGGACTAAGATCTTTAAAGTTTCTGACATTAACAGATGAGTTCTTTGTCTTATGTGGCTGGTAAGAAAAGAATGATAGACTGGTCAGAGCCTAGTCAGAGGTCACAAAATGTTACGTTGCATTTGTGGTCTCATTCTGTTGCCACTGTTGCTGTCTGTTTGCATTGAATAAAAGCACCTTCATGTGGGCTGTTGTCTGAACTGGGTCTGCCCCGGTTTGGTCTCAGCAGGCCTGATCACTGGTTTGTCACACATGCATGCTTATACAAATTTAGTTTTTTGTATTTTGTTTTTTTCATAAAGGATTGTCTTTGGTGTATTCAATAAAATTCATTACAGAAAAAAAAAAAAATCAGTAGAGGAATAGGGTAAATGAACTGAAAAGTCTAAACACATCACCTAAAACAGCTTTGGTGAGTACCTGAAAGTTTGCTGAATGGAAGTGTCTTTCTTATCTATTGCTTTTTTTGCAAGAATTTTACTTTCAATTTGGAAAGCAAACTTAAAATTTTCTGTCAAGCCCTGGCTGGTATGGATGTTTCTCTCCCTCTCTTTCTCCCTCCGTTCCTCTCTCTCTAAAAGTAAATAAATAAAATCTTTAAGAAAACATGTAGGTCGGCCTATAGATACTGAAATGTGTTATTAAAAATTATTTTTCTCATTTTAGTATGTATTCATTGAAATTTAGAAAACAAAAAATTTTAAAGGTTTTGTTTACTTTTTAGCGAGAGGGGAAGGGAGAGGAACATCAATGTGCAAGAGAGAGATTGGTCAGTTGCCTCTTACAATGCCCCTACCCGGGGATGTGGCCCACAATCCAGGCACGTGCCCTGACCAGGAATCGAACCGGCGACCATTTGGTTTTCAGGCCGGCACTCAATCCACTGAGCCACACTAGCCAGGGCTAGGAAAAATTTAAAAGCATAACTAAAATTAAAACCGTAATTCATCAGCCATTAACTCTTAATCTCTGAGGCTGGTGCACTTTTTTCTGTCTGTATTCCTATTGTGGGCATTTTTCTATGTTAAACATGTCACGTTTTTAAGTACATACTTTAAATTTTTAATTTGGCTCTGAAGTACATATATAGAAAGGTACTTGAGAATTTTTCAGCAGGTACTTTATTATGTGCCCTTTCTTATAGCTCTCTGCTGATACTGAGAATGGACTAAATCCAGCACCCTCTACATCTGGATCTGGGAGTAGGCAAACAGCAGCATTTGGATGCCCAGGTAAGTGATAAAGTAATGCAGGACTTCACTGATTTGGAAAAACAGGGTTTTATAGGTTTCAAGTTGCAAAACCTGAAGGGATGTTAAGCACCATTTTAAGTCAGCCTTGCAGAGTCGACCGCCTTCCATAATGGAGCTTGAGAGAATTTGATTCATCAAACCTTAGTGAAAGGGGGGCCAGAACGGGCTGGGCTGTTCTCTGAAAGGCCCTGTGGCTCAAGCTTTAGAAGTATATTTTAGGAGTGGCTTTTCAAGACTTTTATAGCTGTGGTAGTAGCAGCACCTTTCGGGACTTTTCTTGTCACTGTATAACAGCATAGTGTCCTCCTCAAGTGACAGCTCCAATGAGATGGGCGGCGGGTCGTGGGCAAGCCGGAAGTGTCAGAGCGCTCCGCTCGCTAAGCCCTCAGGCTTTTCAAAGCGGCCTCATGGAGTGAAGGGGAATCAGGTGCAGATGAGGTCGGTGCAGCAGGACGACAGTGGGTTTGTTCTGGCTTCTCGTCGTTCCTTTTCTCCCTTGTGATCTCTTTCCAACATCCAAACGTGGCAGGAAAAGGGGAAATGAGGGGGACAAAGTGGGGATTAGCATGGCCACATTTCTGACTGTAATAGGTTTTTTTTTCTTTTTCTGGTTTATTTGTATGTTTTCCAGTGAAGAACAGCATGGGTGATAATGCTCAAAATTTTAGTTTTAAAACAAGCTCTGGATTTGCCAGTGCCCCTTCTGGAAGCCCTTCTGTGTTCGGGAACACGCCCGCATTTGGAGCTGTTCCCTTTCCCGGTCCTGCCGTCACTACTTCTACTCCGGTACCTGGATTTGGGAAACCTGAAATCGCATCTGCTGCTTCGTTATCGTTCAAAACCCCAGCAGCTGCAGGTTCTGGCGCGCCCGGGGCTCCAGGCTTCCCAGCTCCCACGGCAGCAGGCCCTGTTGGAGCCGCGGGGGCCCCGGCCTTCACAAATGGCAGGTCGGCGGCTGGCGTTGGAGATCCAGGCTCCCAACCTGACACTACTTGTTCCAAGTCATTCAGTGACAGTTTCGGAAATAGCAGCCCATCTACCTCTGTCCCTGTCTCAAATGGTAGCACGACAACAGTTAATGAATTATTCACGCCCAAGCATCAACTAACAGCAGAAGAACGAGAGCAGTTTCAGTTCAAGAAATTTACTCTGGGGAAAATTCCAGTGAAGCCCCCACCTGTGGAATTTCTGAATATCTGAAAGACAATTTTAAATAAAGAATGACTTATGAAATTATTTTGAGTGGTTCATATAAAAGAGCAGATACATACACGTGTGTATCATATATACATATTTATTTATAAGGAATAGAGCTTTCAATAATAAACTGAGGAGTTTGAAATCCATCATTTTTTCTTGAGCTTGACTATTTTTTTTTTCCTGTGGCCTAAAGTTTAATAATTATTTTTAACACACCTACTCCCTGGCGCAGGGGGAGGGACAAGAAGCAGGGGTGCCCAAAACATTTACTTTATCCTTACACAAATGCACCCCACCACACAGCGGCACAGAGGCTTCCCAGCCCGTGGCCGGCGGGCGGGCGCCTCGTTTGGGTGCCTCCACCCGCAGTCCTGGCGGGCGCTCCAGGCACCCACGGCCCAGCCTGCCTCCGTCTGCGGCCGCGTTTCTTATTCTTTCTCTTGGACAGATACCAAAACAGTCGTAGCAGCTACAGGACACTGGAGAGAGATGCAGAGGGCACGGGGTGTCGGAGGGCCCCCCGCAGGGAGCTTATCCAGGCTGGGGGCGGCGGAGTGGGGGGCGCTTGCCCTGGCTGGACACAAAGCTTTTCTCGCCGCAGGGCTCCTCCCACCCACATGCGGCGTGCTGGCGCCTGAGCCCAGGGTCTGGCCCCGAGTGCCCACTCCGTGCACTGGGCTTCTCTGCGTTCCGTCTCGGGGCACAGGTAAGGGGCGGGTCATTCCCAGGGAGGCTACAGGCCCGGGCATCAAAGAGCCAAAATGCCCAAAGTGAGGGTGTCCAGGGAGAGAAGAAGACCCCACAGTGGGGCGTGGGGGCTCCGTCCACCGAGCTGGGCTGAGAGCTTTGGCCCCCTCTGTACACCTCTGTGCTCTGTCGGAAACCCCTCTTTATAGAGGAGGAAAGGGGCCCAGAGGAGGAGTCGCCAGCCGGGTGAGGCCAGACTTGAACCCAGGTCTCAGAGGGTCCTGGGCTGCGCCCAACCTGATGCTTCACGCAGCAGAGTGAGGCCCCGAGGGATGCCAGTGCTGGGCAGACCCAGGACACCGCTCCCAGGCTGGGCAGCAGGGACCTAGAATAGCTGGGGGACAGTGGGAGCCCCCCCTACAGAGCCTCATCCTTGTAGCAGCTACAGACACCCAGTTTTCAAGGCCAGCTCAAGTGTCACCTCCTCCTTGAAGCTCTCTGCAGTCACCCTACCCCCAGGAATCCAAACAAGGGCATCTGAGGACAAGCACCAGCCCCAAACACGGGGACAGCGAACGCCACAGCTGCTCCAGTTCCTACTGGTCCAGCTGGGAACTCGTGGGGGGGGGGGGGGCGGAAGCAGCGGAGAGAAGCCTTCCAGCAGGCGACCCGACCCGGGTCACCCTCTGAGACAGAGGCAGGGCTACCGCCTGCCGCCCTTGGCTCTCCACTCCTTGGCCAACGGCCATCCATCCTCCATCCTCCCTCACCGACCACAGCGTCCCAGGGGCAAAAGGGAAAATGCACAGTGGGAGGGGCTGGGGCAGGAGGGAGGTTCCCCTCCGTGTGCTGGCAGCCACCCTGTCTTGCTCAGGGCACCGCTGGGCAGCCAGGACAGGGGCGGCTGCTGCCCCCGTGCCAGGGCACTTGGAGCCCGTGAGACTGGAGGAGAAAGCCTTGCTCTTCCTATTTCCTGCGGGAGGAGCAGCGCTGGATACAAATGGAGACACAGTTACAGACCAGACTGGGATGGTGTCTGGGAGGGACCCAGGGGACCAGCACACCTTCCAGGCCTCCTAAGGCCCACTGCTGGCTCTGCGTAGCTCACAGGCTGAGAGGTTTTCACATATTTAAATGTGAAATGAGAACGAGGGTCCGACTATGAAACTCCAACGGATCAGTCGTACAGAGATCCATTCAGAGTTCTAGATAGAACAATGGATATGATGACGCAAAGCGAGAAATGCTGATTGAAACGGTTTTAGATTCCACACTGTATCTAGCTTCTAAGAAACTACCTCTTATTGAATTTTGTAAAAAACAAATTTATTCACAGATATAATCCCCATATATACTATCAAAACATCCCAGTTCAGTGGCTTTCAGTACATCCACAGACATGTGAAACCACATCCACAGTCAGTTTTATCACATTTTAATCACCACAAATAGAAATCTTGTACTCTTCAGCTATCATTTTTCTCTTCTCCCATACAGTCCAGCAACCACTTATTAGTGTCTATAAATTTGCCTACTGTGACATTTCACACAAATGGAACCATGCAATATGTGACCTTTTGTATCTGGCGTTTTAAACTTATTACACTGTTTCTAAAATTCATTTATGTTGTATCATGTGTCAGTACTTCATTTCCTTTTATGGTCAAATAATATCCCATTGTGTGGACATACCACATTTTGTTTATCCATTCCCACATTTAATGGGTATCTGGGTTGTTCCTCACTTTCAGTAATGAATAATGCTGCTACAAACATTCATGTATAAGTTTTGTGTGGACAAGTCTTTTCATTTCTCTTGTGTATATCCCTAGAAGTGGAATTGCTAGATCATGTGTTAGCTCTTAGTATGATTATTTTAGGAACTGCCAGACTGCTTTCCAAAAGTGGCTGCCTCATTTCAGATTCCCACAGTTTCTGAGGGTTCCAATATCTACAGGCTCACTGACACTTGGTAAGAGTCTTTTTGGATTATAGCTATCCAAATGGATATGAACTAGTATCTTGTAATTTTGAATTAATTTCCCTGATGACTAATGACGTCAATATTTTTTTCAGGTGTTTTCTGGCCATTTCTGTATCTTATTTGGAGACATGTCCTTTTGGGTATTTTGTTCATTTTTAATTTTTGTTAGTTTTTATGATTTAGTTGTCAGAGTTATATAGTGTAGACACAAGTCCCTTATCAGATAGATGATCTGCAAAGTTTTTCTCCCATTTTGGGGGTTGTCTTTTCACTTTATTGCTAGTGTCCTTAGAAGCAAAAAAAAAAAAAAAAAAAAAAGAGGTTTTAATTTTGGTGAAATTTGATTTTTTGTTTTTCTTGTGTTGCTAAGCCTTTGCTATCATATATAAAAATCTATACAAACCCAAAGATACGCAGCATTATCCCTATTTTTTTCTCTAAGAATATTATGCTGTTTATTTTACATTAGGTCTTTGATTCATTTTGAGTTAATTTTTATATGATATGAGGTAGGGTCCAATTTCATTCCTTTGCATGTGGCTATCCACTTGTCTCGGCACTATTTGTTGAAAAGGCCCTTCTTTCTTTCACCGAATGATCTTGGCATTCTTGTTAAATATCAGTTGATCATAAACACATGGGTTTATTTCTGAACTCTCAATTCTATTCCATTGATCTATATATCTACCTTATACTAGTACCACAGTCTTTACGTCTGTTGCTTTGCAGTAAGTTTTGAACTCAGAGAGTGTGAGTCTTCCAACTCCGTTTTGCTTTTTCAAGATTGTTTTGGCTATTTTGGATCCTTTATAATTTCATATGAATATTAGAATCAGTTTGTTGATTTTTTTTACAAAGAAACCATCTGTGATTCTTACAGGAATTGAGTTGAATTTGGAGAGTATTGTCATCTTAAAATTCTAAGTTTTCCAAATCTGTCCTCTTTCCAAGCATTATTTTTATTGAATTTTAAAATAGAATTTTCCTTTTCCTCCAAATGTTATAGGAAAAGAACTAAATTGGAAGTATTAACAACATTGAATCAATGATCTGGACAATTCAAAAATAACGTAAAGGGAAAGGGCAACAAGGCAAGCGAATGAATAGAGTTTTAGAAAGGAAAACAGGCTTCTATGCCTCTGTTCTCACCCATAAGAGATTTCTCCCTCTATACATTTTAAAAATCTGCATGTTAATGAGGAACAGAGGTTACTCCAACATTTCATTTATCAAAATTAGAAATATAAGAATGGAGTTCCCCAGAGTTTAGGCCCTAACTCTTCATTGATTGGGATAAAATATGAATTACAAGATCCCTTTTCAAAAGAGTATAGTAGAGGAAATTTTGCTAAAAAAAAAACTTTCAGGAAAAAGATTCCAGAGGAATAAAGAAGAGATAAGAAAGCAACTTGAAAGAGATGAAAAGAAACAAAAGGGTACTATGTTTTATCCTTTCATAATTTGTAGATTTTAGACCATAAGCTAGAGAGAGAAATAATTCTTAAAAGCTAGCTTGACATTAAAGTAAGGCAAAATAAAGAATAGAGACTAACCTACATAAAATTATTTCAGGTATAGTAGGAGCTCTCCTGAAAACAGTTCACTTATAATGTCTGCAATATTTTTTAATAGGAAAAACAAGCACTATTCATTCCATAATTACTTAGAGGCAAATATAATGCTCATACCCCTTGGGAAGCATGAATATTGAATAAAATTCATACAAGTTTTAATAAAGTAGTATCTTTTGATAATTGCAGAGAGATGAAAGATAAGCTCTGCAGTGGAAGGGGGTTCCTGGGCTGAAAGATGAACAGAGGGATCACAGCAGAGTATGAGGTCAGAGGAGTAAACTGGTGAAACACAAACCTCTAGGGCATATCCTACAGAAAACCCTCAGGTTCCTCAAGATACCAAGCGCCATCAAGAAAGAAGTGAACAGCTTCTTTCTGTTTTAATCTCTTATACTTGATTGCAATGTTTGAAAATAACAGAAGAAATGTAAATGGGGATAGTGTATGAAGGGTCTCCCTATATACCTTCTCATCTCTTCTCTTACTCACAGAACACACACCGTGTGGCCTCTTGTCATGGAACACATGCAACTACCTTAAGAAAAGGCTGTAAAGTAAACAGGACCTAGGGAAGGAACAAGGGTTTTAAGTTCCTTATTGCCAATAATTTTATATCCGGATCCTTACTAAAGTCCAGCAACAGATGATACATTTTATCACTGGCTTTCAGGAGGAATACTGCTGAGAAAGGAGCTTAACATATGCTCTTTGCCTCGTAATATGTGAGGGACTCGCTTGCTGAAATACAGGAAGTATGCTTTAAAGCAATGTTTCCCAACCTTTATTGTCTTTACCTTTATATAAGTTTTTCCCTTACTACGTCCCATTAGACTTAAACATCACACATATGCTATGTATTTGTTGATGTACTGTATGCTTATCTGTGATTTAAATACAAAAAGAGAGATTTTCTCTCCCCCAAGAACCAATCAATTTTTGCCCCACTGAGGGAGATATTTCTTCCACTGAAAATGCTTGTTTCAAAGATTTATCATTGGCTGTTATTGCACAATGCGGCTTACATTCCCTTTATCCTAATTTGTGCAACTAGAATAGACTGTTAAAATTTGTTTTTATCCTTAAGAAAAAGGCTTAGCACCATATTTTTGAAACTACTGTGGAGAAATCGTTCAGATTAAGCGATTAAACACAAGGAGTCAACTGGAGTTTTTCTTGCATGAAGTCAACTGCCAGTATGCTTTCACATCCTTCCCACTGCTGCAATTTGAAAGAAAATGTGTGATGCCTTAGAAATAACTTGAATAGAATTACTAAGTCATTTGTGTTGCAAATATTTCATACTCTTCATATATCTTGTTTAGAATAAAGAGTTGAAATTTCATAGAATCATAGTAAACCAAAAAGACTACCTCAAGGATAGAATCACATCACATTTGTATTTTAATCAAATTTACTTAATTGTTCTTCATTGTTATATTTACTTTCCTACATATTTTGAAAATAATTTTAAGACTATATTTTATACAACTTCTCGTGTTGTATTTGAATGCACACACACAAAACACAGACACACAGAAATGTTTCCTTCTCTCTCAGTAAATCATTTTATTCTTCTTACAACCAATCAGAACAGCAAGAAGAAAAGAATCCAAAAGAATGAGGATAGTGTAAGAAGCCTCAGCATACTAACATTCACATCATGGGGGTGCCAAAAGGAGAAGAGAGAGAGAAAGAAATTGGAAACGCATTTGAAAAAGTAATGCAGAAATTTTCCCTAACTTGGTGAAGGAAATAAACATAGAAGTCCAGGAAGTGCAGAGTCCCAAATAAGATGAACCCAAAGGGGTCCATGCCAAGACATATCATAATCAAAATGCCAAGGTTTAAATACAAAGAGAGAATCTCCCAAGCAGTAAGAGAAGAGAGTTACTTACAAAGGTGCTCCCATAAGGCAGTCAGCTGATTTCCCAGAAGGAACTTTACAGGCTAGAAGAGACTGGCAAGAAGTATTCAAAGTGATGAAAAGCAAGGACACACAACCAAGATTACTCTATCCAGGAAAGCCATAATTTAGAATCAAAGAACAGATAAGTAGCTTCCCAGACAAGAGAAAGCTAAAGTAATTTATCACCCTCAAACCAGTATTACATGAAATGTTAAAGGTTCTTCATGAGAAGAAGGAGAAAGAGAAGGAGAAGGAGAAGGGGAAGAGGAAGAAGAAGGAAAAATATGAACAATAAAATGGCAATAAAGACATATTCATTAACAATTGAATCTGAAAAACAAAATAAACAAATAGAACAGGAACAGAATTATAGATACAAAATATATGCAAGACCCGTAGACACGGACAAAAAGTGTGGGGATTGCCTGAGGGAATGGAGGAGGGCGCTGAGTAGAAGGGGAAAAAAGGGAAAACATTGAGACAACCGTAATAGCATAAACAATAAAATGTAATTTAAAAAAAAAGAAAAGAAATAATAGCCCTTGCTTTCAGTACAATATATAAACTATGCCCTTTACCGTGTATAATAACAAGTTGTTACCCACAGCTTTTCTTTGAAAGGGAAGAAGTAGGAAGCCAGCAATTTCTGTTCAACACTGCTCGCCCTATTCATTTAGAATGTGTCTCTCACTGGCTTCAGGGTCAAAGTACACAGCTTTATGCCTTCATGGTGTATTTCTTCATGTTTTTTGAAAATACTAGAAATAAACTGGATAGGAACCATCAATACGAATAAAACTGTACAAAATCCATATCTAAAACTTGAAAGAGAAAAAACCTTGAATACACACCAATGAAATTATCAATTTTTTAAATTGCCATCTACGATAGAATCAAAGCAGGCACTCAGGTATAACATAAGAGCTTGGGATTTTGTCAAGCATGGCTGGAACTCCAGCCCTTCTACTCACTAGCTATGTGACCTTGGAGAAGTTTACTTAACTTTTCTAGCCTTGATGCAAATTATATACCACTGAGTTACTAATAACACTGGCCTCAAATGGTGGCTTTGAGGACTGCAGAGCATAAGTGGCCAGAAAAGTGTCCAGCATATTTCAAGCATCCATAAAGGATTAATCTTGTTAATCTATTTCTCCTGGTCGTCTTTGTTTTTCCCCAACAGCACCTAACACAGAGCTTGTACGTTAGTACAACAGTAAATAGGAAATACATGTGTTAATGAATTAATGAATGTAATTATGATAAAACTATATGCAACTCCTTAGAATATGTATAGCTAAATGAAATATTTTCTTCTTTCTTTAATGTTCATTATTGACTACTCTATATGGTGCTGAAAATCTCAAAGTTTGATGGTGATTATCAAAAATGAAAATGATCTAGAGCTCAGATGGCAATTCATGTTTTCAACTAAAATTAAAGTATTGGAATGAGAGTGGAGAAAATTCACAAATAATATAGGTTTCTGTTATGACATTCTACAATTTTAATTTTTGTAAGTGTCATAATCCAGGAAACTGATAAATCAATTGGTTAGTTTTATGTCTTCCTGAAAATAAACAACAGGATCTAAAATGATAATTCAAATAATAATGGACAGATGCATTACTAGGGACCTTTGTGTGGACCCTAAAAGGACCTAAAAGGTAGATCTTAAATTACGTGTCTCTGGTATGGGGGCCTGAGATTCCGCGGATATGGATTCAGTGATGACGATGCTGTCTGCAAACTACAGTTTGAAAAATAAAAACTTACAATCTTGGGATATTCCACATTACTAAGTTGAGAGATAAATAAAATCGTTTTGAGCCACTGAAAAGATATGTTATAATAAGTAATGCAATGTTATCGTCCATTTGCTCTTCAGGGTAAATTTTTAGCTCTTTCTATCTCTATCATTAACTGTAAAAAAGGGATGCTAAACAAATGGAGATTATAACAGATAAGTAGAGACAAGTGACAACTAACTGTGACTTGCAGATTTAGTTTAGCTTTCAACAACAAGTCTGGTAAAAACCAAAAAGGTGTATTTGAAAAAGATTACTCAAATGTCAGTTTTTGACAAAAACTACAAAAAAGCGGGAAAAATAGGAAAGGGTTGAATATTTAAAAGCATAATATTATAGGCAAATGAAAAAGTGGGAAATTACTTGCAATGTATATAATGAACAATAGGTTAGTTTTCTTAATATATAAAGAGGTCTTAGACACAACAAGTTTTTAGATATAAAGAAGTCCGATTTAAAAAATGGGAAAAGGATTTAAACTTGCCATCAAGAGAAGAATAAATGTATATACATTTTCAAAATATAACCATGCTAGTAATCAAGGGATTACAAATGTAAAATATACCATTTATCAACTGTTAAACTGCGAGACTAAAAATGGTTATTTCCAATGTTATCAAAGATACAGTGAAATAGATACTCTTAACAAAATGTGCTTTGATAATGTTTTAAAACCATTCAGTAATCTGTATCAAGGTCTTTAAAATACTTGTACACTAGGTGTCCACTCAGGAGCATAAAATATTTTCCATTCAAAAGTAGAAAGTTTCTCTTCTTATTTCTTCCTAGACACAAAGAGACTAATTCCTAGCCTTGATATTTTATATAATCTTCTACACTCATGCCTTCTTTGATTTTACTGAAAGCAAAATAGCATTCCCAAAGACTATTGCCTTGAAGAGTCAAGGGATCAGATGATTTGTATGCCTTACTTCATATCCTCTCAGTTCAACATTTTGCTCTGGCCATTGCTCCAGCCACCAGTTGCTTGCGGATGTAACCTGACAACACTGCTTCCTAGCTCTCTGAATGTCTTCTTTTCTGACCTGGAGCTTTTCTGCCACCACCATGTGAAAGGCATCCACTCAGTCTTTCTGAGGCCTGTGCAAGTTTGGATACATGAGAAAATTAACTTCCCATAGGATAACCCTAGGTGAAGGGGTAACAAAAGTACAAATTTTCCACCAAAGCTTCTGAACTACCCACTTCCAGTGTGGAATTCCCAATCTGCCAGCAACAGAAACCCATGCCAATCCCTGCACATAGTCATGCCCTTAGTGGAGTCCAGCCACACTCTCTATGGCAGATTGCTTACATCGGTCATCTTTACCCTGGATGAGGCAGCAATTTTCTCTTGACAGAATTGAAATTATTTCTATAATCATGTTGCATCTGGGGGGTGGGGGGTGGAATGGGTACTAAAAAGAAATTATTACTTTTTACTACAAATCCTTCATATTTTCTGGATTTTTATACCATATACATGTATAAATTAATTTTAAATGGTCACATAAAACTCAATTATTTTCATCATTACTCTGACTTCAGCTATCTATTTACTTCATTTTAAAATACTTCTTAGAATTTTATCATAAATAAACAATCTATTCAATCATTTCTCTATTGTTGCACATTTTTTCCTAATCATTGATATTATAGATTTCATATACTTGTACATATTTCTCTTCCATACACATGTTCTAGCCAAGCTGGTCTGCTCACTAACACACTCTGCATATTCTTATCTATAATCTTTTCTTTTCCGTTAACCTGACTTGCCTTTCCCTATCTCTTCTCAACAGCATTTAGTCTAATCCATCTTATAGCCTATTTCCCTTTCAAACCCTGACCCTAAATTTTCTCATTCTTTTATTTCCTATATATTTATTACTTCTCTGTACCTATTTCGCTTCATTGATGAAATAGAAACACCGTCATCAAGCCCAGAGACTATTTGTGAACATTAAGTCAAGTTAATATGAGGAAACATGTGTAAGTGATTAAACATTACACAAATATAAATTATACCATCCACATTATTATGTAATATATGGTTACATTTAATTATGATTATCTCTTTGTTATTTGTTGCATTAGTCTCACCGTTATATTTATCATATTGTGCATCTTCTGCCTTTTTACTAGATTATCAATGTTCTTAAGAAGAATGTACTGTCATCGATGTCTCTTCCACTAGTACATACAGCTGGCACTTAGCACATGTGAGATCATCAAAAGATGTTGTTGATAGGGCAATAAATGCCATTACATGATTGATTCTAATATTTGGATTTGGAGTTATAAACCTTACTATAAAGAATTTTAAAATTGAGAGATCAGAGTATAAATGAGAGTCCATAACTTGTAGATGAGCTGCATTAAGAGAAATGCACAACCAAAGGGGACATCCCCCTTGCCTGAGTATGCCCCAGTCCACCAAACTCGTATAAATACACATCTTGAAGGAGGCTGTTGAATCAAATACAAAATGCAGTTCAGAGCACAACTTCTCTTTAAATAACCTATAAAGCTCTTAGACACAGTTAATCACATTCTCTGCGACTTATTTCTGTGGCATCTACTTCATTCACAAACTTTGCTTCACCTATTCTTTTGCATATAATTGTTCATTTACATAGTCTTTTCCATGGTTATATGCTGACTCTTTGAGGGCATGATTTTTCATCCTCATATTCCCAGTTCCTGATACAATATCTGTATATTTTATATAATATCATACTAATAGTTGTGGTAAAGTTAGTAATAACAGTACATAAAGATAATATACTACTAAGTATAGAGTTGAAAAAAAAGAATTGCATAGTATCTGCTAAATATACATCAACCAATATCTGTCTGAGGTACCCTTAGTTACTACCTAATTACTACCTACCGGCTAGTATTCAACCATGATGTATTCATGTATTCAATTGATAGACTGTATTCCTGATGATGCTTTTATTTTTCTGTCTAATGGTGTATTAACATAGCTAATGTTGGCTGTTGAGATTAGAATCAATTAGCACATTAGAACATTGTTTATTGAGCATGGCAAATGTTTGCCTTAACTTCTTTGCTTACTTATCTTAAAAAAAATTTTTTTAAGTGATATTCTAAGGAAGCCTAATAAGAAAAGAAAATTAAATAATTTTGGTCAGAGCAGGAGCATCCTCTGCCCCAATCTCTTGATGTTCAGCTAACTAGTGGGCTTTTATATATACAAACCTTCTTAGATAAAATCGTGGTATGTTCATATGTAGAATTTATTAAAATGCACTTTTTAATAAAATATATACTTATATGTATAATTTATATCTTCACATATAAATATATATCTGAATTAAGATATTTATGTTAGTAAAAAATACTAGCTAAGAAAATACCATAATTAGGAGGTATAGACTATACTAATAAGCACATTAATTTTGGCTAACATAAGAAGTTTGGCTCTAAGTTCTAAGTTCATAATCAATTAAACACTGTATTGTGTGCATTAAGGCAGGATATTGGCAAACTAGTCCTTAAAAGTAGTTTGATGTGGTGCTTTTCCTCTGCTAACTTTCCTTTTAGGCTCTGCTCTAAAATACTTCAGTGAATTGCATTCCTGGGCTCACCCACTCTCTGGCTTATGTTATGATTGTATCTGGCCCCCCCAAAAAAGGCACTGGCAAGAGATGGAAGAAAGGAAGGAGACAGAATCCAGAGAATATATTCACTTGTCCTGGGATACTGTTTGGTTATGCCTGCACTTTTTTTTTTTTTTTATGGTCCAGTATCTGTCAGAAACTTTATTTCTTTGGCTATTTCCCCAATCAAGTTCTAACACCACCATGCCACTCCTAGTTTCGAGATAATAATACACTGAACGTACACACCAAAATTTCTGGCTCGTATTCAAAATATATTGTAGTTTATCAGTTTAAAACAAATATTGTATCAAGTTTAGAAAAATAAATATTAATACATAGTTATATTGAAAGAAAGAGATGGGATTAAATTGTTCTTATATCAGAAAAGCAATGAACAAAGGCTGTCACTACTGCTAGAGCTAAACTGATGATATCACCAAAAAGGTGTTACACTGAAGGCCATGGTGTCAGCAGTTGTCATAACTGAGGACATAGGATCAACATATGACTAAGAATCATCATCATCTGAGAAACACCAGAAGAGGAAGCAACACATTCATGAGTCAAAGAATTTATACCCATAACATAGAGATAATATGGAAACAAAAAGGAGTTGAAATAAGTATAGTTACTACCTACAAAGAAATAAATAAAAGTAATACACCCATGACACAAAAAAGTAAATAGTTATAAAACAAAATTTTATAGTTGTGGAAAAAGAAATTAGTGATCATAGGAAAACCAATTCATTGAAATCAATTAAAAAAACCTAATCATAGTCTGGTTGAATAACAAAATGAACCTAGCTAAAAAACAAAATAGTTCTCACATATAAAATGTATGCATTCCTCTTGGGGACAATTGCTTAATATTTGCAAATTCAATTCTTGCAGACACTTTATAGGATATAACTATGAAGAACAATGAGTCGGCTCTCTAAAGTACCAAAGAGAAGTGAAGGAGCACAAAGTAAAAATCCAAAAGTTTAAGTTTTTATTTAAATGGAATTTCATAATAAAGTAATAGAAAAAAATTAAGCCAATATTTGAAGTAATAATAGCATGATTTTGCATACTGTAAAAGTTAATGCAAACAAAATTAAAACAAATACACAATAAAAGAACAAATAAAACTTCACAGTTGAACATGTTGTGGGTAGCTTCCACGTGTTAAGGATAAAGAGACAGTTCGAAAGCTATCAGAGAATAAAACAACACAATAAAGTGAAAAAAATCAGTTTTCATCACTATTTTATCAGGTTCAGTAGATGCATCACATCCATAAATTTTGTCCATTTTCAAAATACTAAGGGGGAGTTCTGCATTAAAATTGCATGCTAACTTGCTTCAAACCAACCTTGCCACCAAGGAAGACTAAGACATGGACAAAATTTAAAGTGGGAAAAAAATACATGTGTTTGAAAATGTGCAGTAAGGCATTAATCATCAGGCTTAGAGTGTGCAAAGCTTTCACATTCAAATGAAAGGGCTGTTCCTTAAAAATCCATCTTTTCAAAACATCTTGCATACATGAGGTCTTGGGGCATGCCACATCAGTGTGGTTTATGGTGGAGAACCAGGGCCAAATTGTATTAGTTTGACCTCTGGAGTTGCTGGAAACTAAGTAAGTATAAATTCAGCCCCATGGGCAATCAGCTATGCCTACTTGACTGACCCCCAATAAAAGCCTCAAAACCAAGCACAGGTGAGATCACTCTTTGGCAATACTTCATACATTTTGCCATAGGTTGGTGAGAAAGTAAGTCCAATCAATGACTCCAGGGGAAAGAACAACTGGAAGCTAGTGCCTATTTCTCCTTGACTCTGCCCTTTGCGCCTTTTGCCTTTGCTTCAGCTACTCTGTATCCTTTCAGTGTAATAAACCATAACCATGAGTATAGCAGGTTTTTTCAGTTCTCTGAGTCCTTCTAGCAAATCATCAAACCTGAAGGTGGTCTTGGGAACCCTCAACACAGAAGATATCAGAGAGCTTGAAGGTAGTAAAGACAAACCATAGAAAATTCTGAAGGAGATCATGCATAAGTGGGAATTCGATGTATTCTGGAAGTTATATAACAAATCAGTGATTGGAACGATTAACTATTTAATATGTCTGTCTCTCCACATGGCCAAATATATATAATATAAATAGAATATATGTGTAAGCATTTTTGCTATTCATTACCTCAAACACAAATTTCAGTTGGAGAAGAGACCTAAGTAAAACAGAAATATCATTTTTTAATAAAGAAAACTGTCTCTAGAATATTAAGGTAAGGAAGTCTTTTTAATAGACTCATTTTGAAAGGTAAATTTGGTAAAAGAAAACATTACCAAATGGTGTGACTATTTCAAGAAGACTAATACTCATTTGACAAAAGAGAGCATAAACGAAGTTAACAAGAAGGAGAGAAATTGGGAGAAAAACATATATAAATACAAATAAAATATTATATATCGATAACACAAAACAAGGGAGTATACAACATAAAGAACATTAACAAGGCAACAAGAAAAGTACAGACAACTATACAAAAACTGGAGAAAAACAGAGATAATTCTTCAAAAAATGAAACTCAGTCGACTTGAAAATTTATTTTTAAATTATCCAATTGCACTAAATAAGCAAGTGAAATTTGGAAGAACAGTAAGATACCATTCTTTTCTTTTGTCAAATTAGGAAAACAATTGAAATTAATTTCAATGTTGGTTACGTTTCTGGAAACAAACTCTCATAGAGTGATATTATCTACATCGGGGCAGCCAGTTTTCAGGGCAATCTGAGAATGTCTATTAAAGTATGAATGGTGCAGACTCTGTAACTTAGTATTTCCGTTTCTAAACACTTCTAGGTTGTTCTCCCTTCATATAACTTGCTCATTCCTCATTCTCCATTGTTGTTTTCTCACTTTTCTGGCCCTGTCAGTTCAGAGTATCCCCAAGCTCAGACTTTGAGCTTCTCCAACTACATTCATTTTCTTAGTTATGTAAAATGTGTGGCTTTAAATGGCATCTGTAGGCAGATGACTTCAAGATAGACCAGCTCACTCTCCTAAACTACAACCTCACACATCCAGTGGCCTGCTCATCAACTACTGTTTTATTAGACAAAAGCCTTCTGTGCCTCTTCAAATTCCTTTGGCCACCTTTTTCTTTAGAGATGCTTTCTAACTTAGGGGCCACACTGCTGCTGTCTTTGCCAGCGCCCTTGCCAAGTTTTCTGAGCTCACTGGAAGGCTTCTCCACCCTCGTGTGCCACAAACCAAGCCCCATCTACTTCTGAACTGCAATGAAAAGAATGAGGTGTGGAATCTCTTTTGCTCATTGACCATCAAGGAACTACCTAATAGCATCCAGAAAAGCATTGCGATTGTATTCCCTTGACTAATGGAAAACGAGAGATGGGAGGAAACCGACCAGGTAAATTTTGTCTTTCTTCTGAACTATTCTGAAGTGCAGTTTTTCTTTGAAAACCTTTCTTAGAAGTCTAAACTTCTGAATAAACACATGTGTTTACTACCTGCTGCATCTCTTCCTGGCTCTGAATGATGCAGCCCTTTTAGTAAACTATTACTTAGTTTGATTTTCATCTGGCTTTACCTCACTTGCTTTCTCCTTCTTATCCTCACGGCCTTGGTCTTGCACTTCCCAAGTCAGCAATTTAATCCTCATCTCGGATTCTGGTTTCCAAATGAGCAGATGCTCCAAACCTGCTCCTCTTTCAGCCTTCTTTATTCCAGTAAATGACAACTTTCAGTTATTTAGCCCCAAGTTCTTAAAGTCATCATTAACTCGTCCCTTTTTTTATGCCTCAACTAATCAATTAGCAAATCCTTTTGGTACTACTTTAAGAATATATCCAGACTCGCACATACTTCACACCTGCACTTCTATTTTCCTGGTCCAGGATACCATTAACTATTGCCTGAATTACTTCAAAACCCTCCTAAGTAAATGAGTGGATAAAAAAAAAACCCCAAAAACTGTGGTACATTTATACAATGAAATACTGTGTAGCAGAAAGAAAGAGGGAACTCCTACCTTTTGCGACAACATGGATGGAACTGGAGAGTATTATACTTAGTGAAATAAGCCAAACAGTGAAAGACAAATACCATATGATATCACCTATTACAGTAAACTAATGAACAATGCAAGCAAATGAGCAAGATAGAACCAGAGGCATTTAAACAAGGAACAGACTGACAGCGACCAGGAGGGAGCGGGGAGGGAGAAAAGGGGGAATGTAGGGGAAGGGTCTAGTCAAGGAACTAATATGAATGACCCATGGACATGGACAACAGAATGGGGATTGAATGTGGGAAGCGAGGTAGGCAGGGTAGAGGGGAGCAATGGGGGAAATAATGGGACAACTATAATAGAAAAACAATAAAAATGAGTCAGTATGTAAAAAAAAAAAAAAAAAAAAAAGAACCCTCCTAAGCTCTTCTGCTTTTGCCTTCCTACGATCTATTCCATAAGTGGTAGCTAGTATAATACTCTAAGTACTTGCTGCTTAAAACATTCAGTACCTTTCCATTTCATTCAGAGTAAATGGCAAAATCTTTATAATGGCCTATGTGGTCACATACACACTGTGTCCTTCACCCTTCCCTCCACCTCTTCTTCTACTACTTTCTCCTTCCATTTCTCCATTTCAATCACCTTGCCCTTCTTGATGTTCTTGAAACACATGGGAAATTCTATTGCTTTAAGGTCTTTGTATTCCCTTCCTATAACCATTTACTCCAAAATAGCTTCTTGGCTAATTCCTTATTGCCGACAATATTTTTTTCAAATATAATATTCTCAAAGAGTCCTACCTTGACCACTCTATTTAATACAGAAACTCAAACTCTCACTTTAGTGCTTTTATCCTGTTTACATTATACTGATTTTCTTTGTTTCATAACTTATATTCTCTTCTATGTTTAATTGTTTATTATTTATTGTCAAACTTGTTATAATGCAAACAACAGTAAAGTAGAGATTTCTGTCTGTTTCATTCACTGACATATTCTAAGCATTCAGAACAATGTCTTGCAACCCTGACAGGTGTGGCTCAGTGAGTCGGACATAATCCTGCCAAGCAAAAGGTCTCAGGATTGATTCCCAGTCAAGACACATACATGCCTGGGTTGCAGGTTTGGCCTCAACTGGGGATTCATTTTTCAGGGTATATGAGGCAATGAATCAATGTTTCTCTTCCTCTCTCTCTCCCAGCCCCTCTCTCTAAAAATAAATAAATAAAGTTAAAAAAAAAGAAGAGCAATGCCTTGCACTTGGGAAATACTCAATAAAGCATATTTTGATGAGTAATTGCTTACTAAAATATTTAAATAATAGTAAAATTTGAAGGCCATTAGCATTCATAAATAGATTAGATTAATAAAATGCAGTATATTCACATGGAATATTAAAAAGCCAGTAATATGAATGAACCATACTTATACATCTCAATATCAAGAGATCTTCTAAAACAAAACATTGAGTGAAAAAAATCAAGCTGAAAAATAAGGTGCAGTGTTAGATTTCCTTTATATAAGACATACATGCTAGGCAAACCACTATGATGAATGTTTTATGAGTGTGAATGTGCCCATAATCTGCTACATATAAAACTCCTGAAGTTAATGATCAAATGGGACTTCAGCTTTACCTGTAAAGTTTTTGGCTTTGTTTTTAAAGAATACACTTATGTGTTACTGACCACAGGATGTAGTTGCAAATTAAAACATATCTTGAAGACAAAAAGACACCTCTGGCTTGTGTATGAGAAATAAATTTAAGTGAGAGTGAGATGGGACAAAAGTTAATGTGACTTCATGACTTTCTCTTTTCTGCAGCCTGGAAAATGACCTGAGGGTATTAAATTCAAAGGGGGAGGAGACAGATACCACTGCCCTCAAAGTGAAAGGCACCTGAGTCAGAGCAGATATGTGGTCAGTCACACATTAGTGGATCCTTCTCCAACTTTTCCTGCCCATACTGATCACTTCCCCTTCGAGATTCCTGAACATACTGTAGATCTCTTTTCTTTTTTTTTTCAAACGAGTGGCTTTATTTATTACAACAGAGAACACCAACAGGTTTAGTGCAATGCAAAGTCACCGTCAATAAATACTGTTGCTCAGACAGTTTCAAGTTTGTACAGAAACCGGGGGCCAGACTAGACCTTGGTGCGGGGGGCGCTGGGCCCTGTGGGCAGTCACGAATCTGAGGGCTTCATCGATCATTTTGTTGGGGTTATCACTGCTTTTTACACGAACGCCATGTAAACAGGTTGCAGTTTTCTCTCGGGGACGTGTACCAGTTGTGTGTGGCCCCTGGCCGGCCCGGTGTTACCGCGCGGCGCCCATTTCCGAGGTTCGCGGTCACTGCCAGATGGGCCGCTGGGAACCCACGAGGAGACCACCTTCTCAGCAGCTGGTGGAGGACGCGCGGGGACAGGTGACCAGGTGCTGCCACTGAGGACGCAGGGGGAGGGGGCAGGCCAGCAAGGCTGTGGACGCGGCGTGGCCTTAGCAACGGGCGCTGCAGAGCCCAGCACTTCAGCCAGCGTCACTTGCTGCCTGGGTTGTGTCTTAGGAGCTTCTGGGACCCGACTTCTCCCCGCCCCCGCCCATCACTGCTCCTTGGCAGGCCGCGGTGTCACAGATGCCGGGGGTCCCCTGCGCGCCAACAGCTCCGGGAAGGCCCGCGTCTCCGGGCGGCCCGGGCTCGCCGTGGGCCCCGTCTTGGCCATCTTTGCCAACGCCAGGCACGCCTTGCGGTCCTTGCAGGCCCTGGTCTCCGTCAGGCCCGTCCAGACCCACACCGACCGCGCCCTTGTCTCCTCTGTCCCCCGGGTTTCCTCTGGGTCCGGGCTCTCCCAGCTCACCGGTGGGGCCGCGGAAGCCAGGGGGCCCCCGAGCGCCAGGGTGACCGATGGAACCAGGGGGCCCGGGGCGCCCGTGGGGGGCCAGCAGGGCCAGGCCGCCCGATGGCTCCCGGCGCTAACGGCTTCCGCAGGTGAGCAGCCAACTGCGCGATTTGTTCACTGATCATGCCCCCACACAGCTCCCTGATGTGCTGCTCACTGGCTTCTTTTCCCGGGACCCCGGGTTTTCCGGTGATGCCAGGCACGCCCTGCACGCCCTGTAAGCCCACAGGCCCGGGGGGGGGGGGGGGCGGGGGCCTGGCACACCCTCCACGCCGCTGGTGCCGTTGGGACCCTGGATGCCTCTCGGGCCCAGTTCCCCTCGACTGCCAGGCTCTCCTTTGGGTCCAACGGGGCCGCGGGGTCCCGGCTCGCCTTTGTCCCCGGGAAGACCATCGGAACCGGCGATGCCCTGGTCTCCCTTGGGACCCGTGGCTCCTTCCGGGCCCCGGTCGCCCCCGCCGCCTCGGAGGCCCTGGGGGCCTGGCAGGCCAGTGTCCCCGATGCTGCCCTTCGGGCCCTGGAAGCCTCGGATACCAGGGGCCCCAGGAGGGCCTTGCGGACCGAGCGCCCCCGCTGAGCCTCTGTGGCCCGCCTCGCCGCGCTCGCCCGGCACGCCCATGTCCCCTGGGACCCCGGGCTCTCCCAAGGGGCCGGCCTCACCCAGCTCTCCAGCTTTGCCCAGCTCTCCTTTCTCACCCTTGGACCCTGCTCGTCCAGGCAGGCCCGGCAGCCCGTTGGGACCCTTCTCTCCTGGGGCGCCAGTGCGACCCGCCTCTCCCTTCTCACCATCCAGTCCTAGCAAGCCGTCCCGGCCGTCCTTGCCCGGCATGCCCGGCTCCCCAAGTGGCCCGGCCACTCCGGGGGCTCCTTTGGGACCCGGTTTGCCCAGGTCGCCCTTGGGGCCCCGGAACCCGTCTGGGCCCCCCTCGCCTCTGTCACCCGCTTTCCCGGGGGCTCCTGGGATCCCGAGGGGTCCTCGGAAGCCAATGGGACCCCGATCCCCGGGAGGCCCAAGCGGCCCTGGCAGTCCTCGCAGCCCCCGCGGGCCCTGCAGCCCCACGGTGCCGGGGAGACCGGGGGGCCCAGGCGGGCCGGGGTCACCCTTCTCGCCGTCCTTGCCGACCTCTCCTTGCTCCCCTTTGTAGCCAGTGGGTCCCTTGAAGCCCGGCATTCCTGGGGGGCCGGGGGGCCCTGGCGGACAGACGGCCGGGCACTGAAGGTCAGCCGCGCCTTCGGGAAGGACTCCTGGGTGACCAGGGGGTCCAGGAGGTCCGGGAGGGCCAGGCAGGCCCGGGAGTCCAGAGGGTCCCGGGGGACCCCGGAGGCCGAGTCCGCCTGGGAGCCCACTGACCCCTGCTTCTCCGGGGGGTCCGGGGAGTCCTTTGCCCCCAAGCCCAGGTGGCCCCGGGGGGCCCAGACTTCCCCGTTCTCCGGGAATGCCCTTGAGTCCAGGCGGTCCTTCTCTCCCGGTCAGGCCGTCCACGCCGGGCAGCCCTGGCAGCCCGGCCTCTCCTGGCTTCCCTGGCTTCCCCGAAGCCCCTTTCAGTCCCGGGGGCCCAGGCAGACCCGGAGGACCAGCTTCTCCATCGATGCCGTCCTTGCCCGGCTTCCCAGGGGGCCCTGGGGGGCCAGGGGGGGCCTCGAGGCCCCATTTTCTGCGCCTCGGTCACCAGCGCCACGGCCAGGAGCTGCCCGAGCAGGAGCGGGAGCAGGGTCCGGGCTCCGGCCATGGCTGTGCGCGCTCTGAGCGGCGCTGGCGGCGGCGGCCGGGCTGGGGCTCGGGGCTCGGTAGATCTCTTTTTGTGTATCCCCATAATATCCAGCATCTTGTTGAATACACGTTAAAAATTCTGTACAGATAAGATTGGGTGTGTTCAGGGTGGTAAAAAAATAAAATAAAACAAGAAAGAAAGAAAAAGAAAAGAAAAGAAAGAAAGAAATACCCTTGGAAAATACTTTGCATTTACACTTTATTATATTTGTGTTTTTATAACATATTTAAATAGGTGTTACACTCTACATATTTAAAAATGTAGCTCCCTCCACATAATTATCAACTAGATGTGTTAAATTAACACTAGTTATTTATACCCTCCTCCTACCTCGGGTCTTTTAAAGAACATGTCTATTATCTGTTTTACGGTAGGGTTAATGGTTAAAGATACAAATTCATAAATTTCTTCAAACAAGAAAGGGACAGAGACACTGAAAAAGAGATCAGAAGGAAGGTTGAGGTGACAGGAAGAGGGAAGAGAATCTGAAGGGTTTGAAAGAAAGAGGAAAAGGATCAGGGGTTAGAGGGAACAAATTTTAAAGATTTGTTGTGTTATCTATTATGTAACTCTTCTCTTAGCTGCCCCACAAAACCAGAAGTAAAACTCGGTTTTTGGTCAGAAAAAAACTCTGTACAGTAAATGCTTGTTAAAAAGAGAGACAGTGAGGATGGAAGATGGAATGTGTGGAAGAAAAAGAAGAGAAGAAAAAGAAATCAGTTTAAGCTAACACATCCCCTACTCTAGTCTCTGTACAGTTGTGAATACCTAGTGCTTTTTTTCCCCTCTAAGTAATAAAATCCCATCATTTATGTTGGCAAAGGAGCTCAAACAAATATTAAAATTTAGATGTATCAAACTAAAGGCAATTAGATTCTTGACAGGCATGGGAATGTTATTTGTACATCTTAAGTATCCTTCAAGCTTCTCTTCCTCCCATTTGGAATTTATTTTATATAGAACTGACAGGTTACTCTTCCTAATTATTGCTATCTTTGGGCCACTGCCACCTTTCTGCACAAGGACTTTATAGCATTAATTCTCTACTTCTACTTCTGAATTTATGGTCTACTCTTTAGTCTAACAATATCTTAACAATAATCTAAACTTACTCCCAAATAATATTTTTTCTACAGCTCCCTTAATAAATATCCACTTTGTTCAGAGAGTTTTAACTTTGTCCCTTGTTCTGTTTATGTCTACAGGCTCAGGATAATGCTGCTTTATCTTCCCATAATGCATTATCCCCTCACCCCACCCCCCACTTAAATCTATACTAGTGTAAGGACTTTTCCTTCTTAGTGACTATTGGCCTTTGCAGTGGTGGGATAAATAAAGACAAGGCAGAGATAGGTTTGGTTTCCAGGATTTCAGTAATGTAGTTGTTCTCATGATGACTGTCACCGTCAAGTGCTGTTGTAATGCATTTGGTGCTAGGGCCTAACTATAGCTCAAATACACCCTTATAAGATACATAAAATTAATTTTTCCTCATTGCCATTACAAGTGACACAAGTGAGCCCTCTGTAATTGCCACCAGCATGTCTCATCTATTACAGAGTCAGCATTAGTCATTCAAAGCATTTATTCATCGACATATTTTATATGTCAGGTGATCTTCAAGGTACAAAGATTTAATGGTAATCAAGATAAACTTGATTCCTGCCCTTTTAGAGCATAAATTTCAGTGGAAAGAAACAAAAAAATCAATACATAAAGAAGATAATTTCAAGGCTATAAGTGCTATCACATAAACAGAATGACATGGCAGTAAATTGTAAAAAAAAAGAAACAACTATAGATTGAGTCATCAGGGCAGATTTTCTGATGTTGTGCGATGTGAATTAAACCCTGATAAAGGTGCAGTATTTCAAGAGCGTGGGAAAGAGTATTCCAGGTAGTGAGATCAACAGAAACAAGAATCCTGAGTTTGGAAGGACATTGGTATCTGGATAATCAGAGGGTTCAGTGAGGTTGCAGTGTAGTGAGGAAGGGGGAAAATGGTACAAGTTGATGTAGAAAAGAAGACAGAAACCAATCATTCAGGACCTCGTGGATCAAGGTATGGAATTTTCATTCTATTGAAAGTAAAATAGGAGGCCATTGGAGGATTTTAGTAGGGGCTTAACATCTGATTTCCATGCCAAGGCTGATCTTTTTTCTCAATGGAAAAGGAAGAAGGAAGAAGATGGCATATCAATTCCACTGTTGCTCCTACTTCAGAGATAGGTTCTGGAAAAACATTATGCATTTTGGATAAAGGGGCTTGTAGTATCTGCTAATAATCATTAAAATGATTCTAGGTAGACCTCTGTTCCCCTGACATATTACCACTAAAGGTCTTGCCTGCAGAGTATTCCACATCTGACATCAGTAAATCAAATGACTACCAAACATTCCAAAGTTCTACAAAAAAGTAGGTAAAGCTGAAAGGAAAAAAATCTAAGATAGAGGAAGTTCCAATTCCTACTGGGTGAACCAGCTTACTGAACAAGACAATAAAAAGGCTAAGAAAAGTAAAAAAGGCCTAAAAGCCTGATTAAAAAGATACTAACCAGAGCAACTCTGTATTTAAGTAGAGAAATTAGCATAACTTCCCCAATTCTGATTTACCCTCTTTCAATAATAGAGATCTCCTTTGTTCTTTAAGATTAAAGTTAAGTTCCACATCTTATATGAATATTTATCTTACATTTACCAACACTTTCATAGAGTGTAATGTTGTGTTATTCTTAAAATGTGTTGCACTATTGCTAAAAACTATAGCTATTGCAATAACTGAGGAAGTAAAATTGATCATTTTGACAATTTATTTTTGGAAACTATTTGCTCATATAATGTACTTCTACCAAAAGCTTAGAGCATTCAATAAAAGAAGTGAGTGAGGTTCCATTCAATCTGTTCAAATATTTTCAGAAAGTTACCTAATCCTAAGTAGGTTATAAATTGAAAATACTGAATGGCTGTATTTGGCAAGCTCTGAGCACAAGAAAGGAGAAAGTTCTGATAAGAAGAGTATGTCAGAAATATGTACAATAAGTACTAATGCAAATGGGAGGAGGGGTAAATTAAAAAGAGGCAGGGAAAATATCCTCTACCATCAATCATTATTAAACTCAGCTGAAAGGAATATAGGTCAACCCAATGACCATCCTTGATGGAGCCCATAGCAGATGTCTGACATTGTTTTTGTTGCTGTTGTTGTTAGCACCCAAGTTCCTACTTCCTATTAGCATCTTATCTCCCTGTTGTTAAAATTCCCTTTCTATGTATTGTTTATGAAAGGTAATGCCCAGCTCCATAAATATCAAAGGGGAGGGTGTTTCTCATTCCATATCTGCATAGACAGGAGATAACATATAACATGGAAATGGCCAGTTGACATTGTGGCTCCTGAGACTGAATTTTGATGATGTCATTCACTAGTTAGAGTCGGTATTCTCTGAAGTGGCAGACTGGACCAGCCTCTTATTGCTACATAAACATTGTCATACATTAACTAACCTTCCAGAGCAGACTTGGTTTTTCCCAATTTTTCAAATCAAATTCTCCAGGCTATCATGAATTTTGTAAGGTTCCAGTAAAATTGCTTTTTTGGCTTAGGATAGCCAGAGCTTGATTCTAATGCTTGAGAGGAATAAATGTGGTTAGTACTGACCCAGGCATTGTTTAATCATTTTTTTTCCCCCTCGGTGTCCAAACTCCCTCCAAGCCAACACTGCCTAATTCTACTTCCCCATTTAGCGAAACTATCTTCTATGTTCCCAGTGTGCGTTCCTCCCCCAACCACAGCCCCAAGAACCGCAATGCCTTATGTCTCTGTTTTTCCAACTGAGAACCTACCCCTAAAATACAAAAATTATTAGGAGAAAATTTAAGCCAAAGCTAGAGCAGCTATTCTTTTTTTATTTTTAATGAAGGCTTTTTAATTTTTTAAAAGATTTTATTTATTCATTTTTAGATAGAGTAGAAGGGAGGGACAAAGAAAGGGATAGAAACATCAATATGTGAGAGAACCAACTGGTTGCCTCTCACAGGCCCCCAGCTGGAGACCTGGCCCACAACCTAGCCATGTGCCCTGACTGGGAATCAAACCAGTGACCTTTCAGTTCACAGGCCGACACTCAACCCACTGAGCCACTCCAGTCAGGGCTAGAGCAGCTATTCTTAAACTTAGTATCCTTAGAGTCTGAAATGGTATATGTTAAAAGTGTGGTCTCAGAGACCACACTAGGTCAAAATTAAAGCATGAGAGAAGCCTAGAAATTAGCATTTTTTACAAACTAAATAGATTTCTGCTCAACAGGATCAAGGAACCATTGGACTATGAAGGAAAAGAGCCATATATGAATGGGTCTCTGTCTCATAATGTATGTCATATTTCATTCATATTTACCTCACCCATTGATTTCTTCAGCAATATGAGATTTCTTTGGCATTCAATATACAGTTTGCTCTGATTTGCCCGTGCTTTCTGGTGAATTTCTTGTTACTATTTAAAGCTTGTTTATTTATTTTGTCAACAGGTCTAGCTTCTTATAATCAACTTTAGAGCATTTTGCAAAGGTCAGTTTCTCTACAGAGACAACTTAAATTCTGCCCCTCAAAGGAATCCTTCCTCTAAGCATGGGAAATGGTAAACATTTGTCATTAGCAACCACTTGCCAAGGAATCCTAATATAAGCTGAAAATAAATGCTTACTGCTTCAGCATCTCAGAGAACACATAAACCTGTGTTTCCTTTTAATATATCAAAAATAAAGATTACTGGGAGTGAAATATTTTCATACCAAATTGAAATCAAATTAAATTTTTCTCTTTTGAAAATTATTATATATTTACTATTCTGAGAATAATTTCTGTGTAGAAGGTGAAAAAACCAAAACATTTTTTCTAAACTCTATATAGTTTTAATTATAGCTATATAATAAAAATAATTCTGGTTGGAAGTTGAAAACACAAGTTTTAATCTCAAATCTGACTTTTAAAAATCTTATAATTTCTTATTTTATTTTTTTATATATTAAATTGATATAATTCTACCTCTCTTGATTATAGTATTACAAGACAGGATTAAGTCTGTAAACTATAAAAGCATTTCACAAACAGGAAATACTGGAAATACTAAGTTAATATTGTCACAGAATAAGTAATTTAATTTAAATAGTATTGAAAAAATTGGTCTGTGGGGTTCACTTTAAACCTGGTTTCTCTTTTCTATCCTAATGGCTTGGACAGAAGGAGCCCAGAGGTCGGGGGTGGGGTGGGGCGGGGGCACCTAAACTATTTCCCTCAGCCCCAACTAAGTATAATGGGCAAAAGGGTTTTGGACAGGTGAGACGTGCCTGGCACACCTTCCTCCAAAGAAGCCCTTCTTTTCCCTAATGTGGGACATTGAAAAATTAATACCTGCCTTTTTTCTTCTAGTGGTTATGGACTGAATGATGTCTTTTAACCCCGTTGCCAAATCTGTTGCCCCAGAATACAACAAGGATGCCAGCCTGTTAAACCAAGCACGCTGCTGTCCAGGGACAGCCAACTGACCTGGAGTCTGCACAGTCCTTCCCCGTGTGGGAAGGCAACCCTCCCCTCCACACCCCCACTCTTATTAGGGATTTCTGGACCCAAGGGTAGGTAGGACAACAACCATGCCCAGCCTGAAGCATCTAGAGGAGCTCAAGACCTTTGCTCATTGTCCTTTATAAGGTTATAAAGGGTCTTAAGTCTGAGAGGGAGGGATTGTTATTTTTTATTGTTAAAATAATTAATTAATTATTTTAAAAAAAGAAGAATATATGAAAGGGTGAAGCAGGAGAGCTTTGTATGTATGACCCATGGGCATGAACTTGAGGGGGGGGGATTGCTGGAGGAGGGGTGGTTCTGGGCGGAGGGGAGCAAAGGGGAAAAAATTGGAACTATTGTAACAATAAAATCAATAAAATATACTTTAAAATAAATAAATAAATAAATAGTATTAAAAAATAACAGCAATAGTTTATATAGTTTTATGTGTTTGGGACTATTCTAAACAGTGTGTGTGGGGGGGGAGAGAAAGAGATTGAGAAAAGGGGGGAGAGCCTCAATTAATACTCAAAAAACCCTATGATATCATGATCCCATGTCTCAGATGAAAAAGCTGAGTCACGGAGAAGTTAAATAACATGTCAAAGACCCCATAGTATTTCACAGGCACTTTGCATAAATGCATCAAGAACAAAATATTTTTTTAATATTCATACCAATATCCACAAATATTTTGGAATTCATCCTAGAATCTTGATAGTTCCATGACATAAATATACATTTTTTCTCCTTATGAAGCTTAACAAAATAAATGCATTATATTTAATTAAGAGGAGTTTGTACTGTGCTCACTTCCCTTCCAAATCCTGTGCCTCTAAGATGATTGCCTGCTTTTACACAGATAGCAAAAATAGCCAACCGGAATGCCATGTAATTGCTGGAATTTTAATTGCCTGGGAGAGAGGAGCATAAAATAGTATTACAGTCAGAGCCAGGGTGAACTTAAAGTTAGTGACTATTCAAGTTTGTGATTTATGAGGCTCCTCTGCAATGTATGCTCATTCCTCAGAATCTTCACCAGAGAACTAGTCCTATATATTTTCTTACATAATCTAAATTCCCATCCCTAATATCACTTCTATGTACATCACTTCATTTATTTATCAAATATATTCTGAAAAAAGACATAGAAGTCATTATGCTCATTGTGCACCACTATGAATTTGATCAATAGTAACCATGAACTTACAATACCAAAGATTTTATGCCAAATGAGATACCATTGCTCACTAGATCATGACGCATACTTAGCAGTTTCAAGAAAAAAAGTTAAAAGTATAAAATTTGATTTATCAGATTCATTTGCTTCTTAAAATTAGAAAAATTTACCACTATTGGATAATTCAAGTAATTCTCAAGTTCAATGGGATAGTTTTACATTCCCAGTATAGATGTAGACTGTTTGGAATGGGGAAAGAAGAGATTCTTGTTATTTCTCTCTTTAGTGAAAAGACATCTACAGTTATTGCTTTACCTATTTTATAAGTTTTCACTCATGGAAGCATGGAGAAGCTGGCCTCAAGATCATGAGATTCAATAGGTTGGTACACAAGTTAACAGAACAGAAAATGGGATTTAGGCAGTGACCTAAGGGTCAGCTGGGCATAGAATGAAGACCTCTGGGTCTTGATTCAGCCCAGGGGCACAATGTGAGAAAGGAGGGCCAGATGCTGGAAAATGCACTGGATGGGATGTGTTAGGAAAACCAAATAATTGTCACTTTTTGGTAACTATATATAAGACATTTATTTTATGCCAGATTTTTGTTAAGGACCTCATTTTTCTGACCTATCTTTCAATGTGGAAGCATTTTTGTTGGAGTAGCCCTCCTGATTTCCTTCTACCCATTAGATAAGCATAGCTTATATGATTAGTGAGTTTATGAGGAAGACATGTTCATCCCATAATACATGAGGTCTCTGTCTTCCAAGTTGAATACTTTTGGAGAGAGCTACAATCTGGTCTCTTTCCTATCATACAGTAAGTGGTCTGTCCCTACCAAGGAGGACTAAGGTCATTCGACCTTGTTGATGACAAAAAGTATTAATTTTTTTCAAGAATTTCCTTGGTGTTAGCATGCCTGGCAGGATCTAGCAGAAATTTCTTAGAGACTATTAAAGAGGGAGCAGCATATCAGCAAAAAACACGACTTCAGGGAGGAGGCAACAGTTGCCCATAGGAAAAGAACTAAAACCGCTGGAGGCAAAGTGATATAACAAAGACAGAAGGAGCCAAGTGTGGTGGCCGTGGTCAGGGACTATCACACATCCAGATGTAAAGATGCTCAGTGAGGACTTTCGATGAAGATGGAGGCATAGACAGACATACTGCGTCTCCCTCCACAACTAAGAAGGAACACAACTACCTCAAAACTAGAAACAACCAGAAGTTCCAGAAAATCAAACTGCATGGAAGTTCAGCAAACAAAGATATAAAGAAGAAGTGCTCATCCAGACAGGTAGGAGGCGTGGAGCCAGGGCGGAGAGGATACAGTGTGGTGGCGGCGGCAGCAGGGACAGCGGCCGTTTGAAAAGTCAAGAGGGACACCTTGGGAGCATTCCCAGTTCCTCACCGGACATTGCAACCCACAGCCCCAGCATGGGGGAAAATCAAGCCTCATTGCTTCTGACTGTGCAGACCAGTGGGGTTTGGGGTGGAGGCGGAAACTGCCAGTCTCAGGAGAGTCTGCCTGCTTAAAGGGCCCCCACGGTCCTAGAACATTCTCAGACCCACCCACTCTGGAAACAACAGCCAGGGCAGCAGCTAGAGGGGCGCCAGTCTGGTGCGGAGGTGGGAGAGGTGCCCGGAGAGGGGGCGGTGAGTGCTGGGCAGGTGGCATTGTTCTCTCTTAGACTCCTCCCCTACATACAGTGACACAACGTGGTGAAACAGGTCGCCCTGTACTTCGGAGTCCCTAAGGCTCCGCCCCTTACAACATAACAGGAGCGACAGCTCTGCTTGGGATGCGGAGGCAAACAAACACAGGAACCTGTCAGAATGAGGAGACATTGAAGTATGGCCCAAAAGGAGAACTGGATCAAGGTTCCAGTGGGAGAACTAAGTGACAAGGAGATAGCCAACCTAACAGATGAGGAGATAGACAACCTAACAGATGCAGAATTCAAAACGCTGATGATAAAGATGCTCACAGGTTTGACAGATATGCTTGAGTATGGCAAACACATAAGAGAAGAAGTGAAGGCTATGCTAAGTGAAACAAAGGAAAATCCACACCAAACCAATGGTGAAGGGAAGGAAACCGGGTTTCAAATAAATGACTTGGAACATAAGGAAGAGGAAAACAGTCAACAAGTGCAGAATGAGGAAGCAATAATTGAAACAAATGAGGAAAACCTCCCAAATTTTGCCAAGGAGATGGACATACAGGTCCGGGAAGCACTGAGGGTCCCGGGCAGGCTGGCCCAGAGGGGACCACACCAGGACGCATCATGATTGAGATACCAAAGGTGAAAGATAAAGACAGAGTCCTGGGGGCAGCAAGAGAGAGGCAGAGAGTTGCCTACTGGGGGGTGCCTATAGGACTATCAGCTGATTTCTCAGAGGACACTTTGCAGAAAGGAAGGGACTGGCAAGCAGTATTCAATGTGATGAAAGGCAACCTACAACCAAGAATACTCTATCCATCAAAGCTACCATTTAGAATGGAAGGGCAGATGAAGTGCTTCCCAGACAAGGTGAGGAGTTCACCATCACCAAGCCATTATTATATGAAATGTCAAAGGGACTTACTTAAGAAAAAGAAGATCAAAACTATGAACACTAAAATAACAACAAACTCACAACTATCAACAACTGAATCTAAAAAATAAAAACAAACTTCAACTACGCAAATCTGAAAAGGAACAGAATCACAGGTACAGGGATCATTTGGAGACATATCAGCTGGGAGGGGGAGGGGGGAGAAATGGGGAAATGGTGCAGGGATTAAGAAGCATAATTGGTTGGTACAAAATAGACAGGGGGAAGTTAAGAATAATATAGGAAAGGTGAAGCCAAATAACTTACATGCAAAACCCATGGACATGAACTAAAGAGGGTGGGATTGCTGGGGGAAGGGGTTACTGGGCAGAGGGGAGCAAAGGGGAGAAAATCGGGACTACTATAACAACATAATCAGTAAAATATACTTTAAACAAAGACAAAATTATACCCAAGCAATTATAAGTGTTGCACATAGTTTTTTCAAACTGCAATTATGTGTACACAGATTAGATTTATTTTGGAAAAACATAAGGAAACTTACAATCTAAGAACAAGTCACGTTTCATTTCAAGTACTTATCTGTATAACGCAAGAACAATCAAGAAAAGCTAATGATATTTTTTCTGAGATAAAAACTATTGCTGAAAAATAAAAGCAATATTTACCTTACATAACATACTAATTCCCTTGTAGGTGACAAATAGCAAACTCAATATTTCCAGGAAAAAAGTAAAAAAGCCCAATAATTGAATTTGTGAGAAAGCAGTTTACAGACATCTACGACTAAATGCAGGCTTGAGAAAGGTAAGGAGAGTCTTAGAAAAAACTTTTCCTGTTCAACTTTTATGCACATTTTTAAATTCAAACTTGGTGACTGAAGTTAATATTTAACAGGAATTCTATGATAATTATGAAAAAACATTAAGCAAAGGTGTTACAGAACCCCTGGGCTGCTCCAATTGAAAACAAACCCTCGGGCTCTTTAGTTAGGGGCCCGATTGCCCGCCGCCAAAATTATAACTCTCAATACCAGAGTTTAGTGAAAAGAAAAAGAATTGTTTATTTAACAGTTATATAGATTTAGTTATTTGCGGATTTCTGTTGTTAAGTCTTATGTTCTTTAAGACACCCATAAACACATATCCTTGCCTCCCCCCCCTACCAAACCAGGCTAGTTTTAGAAAAGTCAGAGAAACCCTTTCCCAATCCTGACTGGGGAGACCTTGTCTGTGTTATGGGGTCCACCAGCTTTTAATCCAGAACCTCGTGGATTCTCAGCCTCCTTGTAAACTGTATAGTTAGTCCTTTTGTAATCCGCACGGTCAGCCTCAGCCTTAGTCAAATACACATAGTCAGCCTCAGCCTCAGTTAAATCTGCACAGTCAGCCTTAGCCTTAGTCAAATGCACATAGTCAGCCACAGCCTTAGTTAAATCCGCACAGTCAGCCTGGCTAAGATGTCTGCCACTTATTCTTAAATCTCTGACTACGTCCTCTGATGCAGTGGGTGCGGTAACCAGTTCTGACCATTCACAGAACCTCACGCAGGCCCTGTGTGCTTTTTCCATACCATCCCCTGGTCCAAGTCCCCTCCCATCTACCTGAGGCTTTGGATGCATTAAAGCCATTTTGCATAAAAAAGACACTAGCCACCAGCCTCAGGCATGTGGAGGCATTCTAAAAGCTGCTTCTTTCTCCCTATCCCTCAGCCAGAAACTCTGGGGTTTTTTGGAACACCCCTGTTTCTGTAACAAAGGCTCAAAACTATATTTAACTCTTATAAAGCCTTAAGTATTTGTCACCTATTAGTGTTACCTTTATAGATTAATAAAAGGTTGTTTTCCTGTGAATGCTAATCATGTACATACCATCGCCTGTGGCAGCTGCATGAGAACACATGGCCTTGGAAGCATACCTGTGTTTCACATAGCAAAGCATGTAGAAATGTGGTGCTCGCTGCGGCCTGTGGGGGTGGCTGTTTGCAGGAGGACACTGTCCTTTTCTCTGGGGACCAGGACACCGTGCTGTGTGGCACAGCTGACTGCAGGTCACAATGGACAACAAAAACTTCTAAAGGTGTCCTGCAAGGGGCTGACGTTCAGACCAAGGTAGAGGTCCCAGAGAGGACGTGCAGCAGTCTTAATGAAGGAGACATGGGTGACAGAGAAGCGCCCAGAACAGCCACGTGCTGCCCATGTTCTGTGGCTGCACGGGGAAGCTGCAGAAGCAGCTGCACAAGGGAGAATTTGCCATGTTTAAAGGCATTCGCGTATTTGAGAGCAACTTCATCCAGACCACCAAAAGCAGGAAGGTGGTCAACATACACAACAGTGCAGAGACCATCACTGTAGGCATCGCATACAGCAGCTCCGACCTCGTCATACCTGACATCATGCTGCTGGCCCGACCTGCTGTCAGCTCTGCAGTCGGCGCCACACACACCAGGGAAAAGGGACGCGAGTCCAGAAGCTTGGAGCTGACCAGGCTGCTTCCTTTGAAGCTTGTCACCTTATCCATTAAGAACCATGAAAGAAAACACAATTTGAAGCTAACCAGGCTGCTTCCTTTGAAGCTTGTCACCTTATCCATTAAGAACCATGAAAAACAACAGCTCCACTTGAAGCTAGCCACTGGCCGCTCTTTTTACCTACAATTGTGCCCCCCTTCAGATGCAAAGGGAGATCTGTTTGCACAGTGGGAAGACCTGGTGTTCTTCCTGAGACCGCCAGTGGAGGCTTACAGCAGTGCTCACGCCGTGCCAGCTTGCGACAGGATGGACATACCTGCGTTGGAGGCAGAGAACAGGACGAGCCCACCAGTAAGTTTTGGCAGCCGCTCTCAGAGAGGGTCCCGAGTGCTTCAGGAGAGCAGCTGAAGCTCTTAGGCTGCTCCCTTAGGCTGACGGGGGAAACAGCGCATGTGGGAGGGCTCAGCCACTGTGTGGAGGCCTGGCCACATTAGGGAGGTCCCTGAGTGCTTCTGAATACCCGAGGTCCCTTCGATGCCATTCCTCCTACCCTGTACCCAGTGGTGTAATGCTGCTAACAGCATCCTGAGCACCCAGTCTGTTCTGGAACCCTAACATCCCACTGTGGACTCTGACAGTCTGATCTACTGTGGACATTTTAACTATGAGAAAGCCCTCTCTCCATTTGAGCCATGAACTGATTTTTGTATAAGCCTGTGGCAATGCAGCGTGCTTTGTCCGCAGGTGCACAGTTTGTTAGCAGCTTTCAGAGTGCAAAATGGACGTGCTCTTGACAAGCAGTCTCCCTTTAGGAATCTGGTTTGTAGAAGTGCTGAGACATGTGCATAAAGTAAAAGCGTGAGGGTGCTCACTGGTGAGTCACATTAGTGCTCTCCGTGGCACTGGAGCTGTCCAAGCAAAGCTGCAGTGACCCTTGTGAGGGAGCCGCGGGGGGATTTCTGCATCCACTGGGAAACTGGACTTGGTCACTTCCAAGGTTCCCTTAATGATAAACACTTTAAGACTGGTGACAGCCCTTTCTAGTCTCTCTTACTTTTTCCTCCTCTCGGCACAGGCCATGGCGCTCCATGGAGAAGGTGACAAAGACCAGCTCAGCATCAGAAGCCTTCCCATGGCTTCTGAGGTGTCTGAGGCCACCTCTCCTGCTTATTCTGGTGACGAAGAATGTTCCTATAAAAAATAAAGAGCTTATAAATTGATCTCAAAGCAATTCCAGTCTGGCTCTCTTCTTTGGAAGTTGAAGTGGGTATGTGATTCCTAGTATATACTTGGGTTAGACAAGAAAATTAAGATGCCCTAAGAGTTTGGTGTGTTTGGAGCTCTCACTGTGCATCAGATTGCCAAGATGTTGAGCTTGCCTGTGTGTGAGAAGTGACTACGTCTGAAGTGTTACATACTGTGTGTTTGTAATAATTTGTGCCCAGAGATTTCAGTGGGTTTGGACTGGTCCATTGGTCTAGAGTGCTCGCCTTTTTTCAAAATGCTGTTTGTCTGGCACAACTGTGAGTTTGAAAGAGTAACTGTCTTGGCTATTACTATGTATAGAATGGTACATTTGTTTGGGTGCATTTTGTTGTTGGCCACACGATTGAATCAACCACCATTTCCCACATCCTTAAAAGTTGACATCAAAACCTGTTCTTCTAGCAAACATGGTGGTGGGTCTTGCGGGGATGAAGTCTCTCAGTGCTCCAGCATGATCCCTGGCACAGATGTTCAGGCCATCAGAAGCGTCCCAGTCACATGGGATTGGAGTCCCTCAGTACCTGCCATAACTGTATCCTAATTGCCATAATTCTGAATCACACACTCAGTATTTCCATCACTGTTAATTCTGCCCTTGAAAGCCTCACACTCTAGACTCTAATCCACTCATTGCACCTCTACCCAAGACTGAAGGCTTCTAAACAACCACCATTCCAAGAGCTCCCTCCTGCCTTTGCACCTACAAATAGCGAGGGCTTGTGTGAAGCTGAAAACCGGGCTTAAGCAGAGGGGGAGCACAGGCGCCAGCTTTCGACAATTAGGGCTTCACCCCGGGCTTTCCCAGTCAAAGGCTGTCTGACCTTAAAAGTGACATTGAACCCCTCTAAATTGAGAGATAATGATACTAAAATCTAATTAACAGGATGTCGTGAAGGGTCAATCAGTCTCAAGTTGAATTCAGAGTCACAGTTCCAGCTCCCGCGTTGCTTAGCTGCTTCCAGGAAGACAACTGCAGCACAGGGATTGTTCAGGCTCCTCCGAGGAGTTCGGTTCAGGGCGGTGTCAGGAGATCCAGTCCTGGCTTCAGAGTCCCACCTTGGGCTCCATGGAATGTCAACCGGAGGTCCCTGGCGTCAATTGAAACGCCAACAGAAACCCCCAGTTTGAGGTGCAGTGAAGAAGGAAAGTTCATGTAGTGCAAACAGCTCGAGGGTCATACAGCATGGCTGTGCAAACCGCACTGGTGCGGCACGGCTGCATCGTGCTAAGGCCCGGCCGCTATGACGCAGTACCCACCTAGTGGGTGCTGAAACTGGGGAGGCTGCTCCCTTGTCTTCTGTGCAGGCAAATTGCTGGAAACATTGACTGATATTCTCCTTTTGTACTTGTTTGTTTTGTAAAGAATAGCTGTAAACATTCTAACATCCACATCTTGGTTATTAGTCTTCCACTTTATTGCTTGGATGTTTCTTTGGTGTTGGTAAGTTTGTGGTCTGCTTTTTGTTTTATTTTTTGAATGGTCATTAATTCTTTAGGTCACCTGCTGATGGTGAAGGTGCCTGGGGAGCCTGGTGTCACTCAGCACTGCTCTGCTCGGTGGCCGGAACAGGGTTCTCAGATGGCACTTCACCTGCCTTGGTCTCTCTGCCATCTTGTGAAGGAGCATTCGGAGGGTGGGAACGACGCTGATAGGTCTACGGGTGCCGATATCCACGGCGAACAGATGGCTGCTTTGGACCAGTGGCCACTTGTTGATTCTCTTTTATCTTCAGCCTCTCCCACAGCTGGGGTGGGTCGCAGGAGAGGAGGTCCCCTATAGTACCTGGGACGGTAAGTTGGATTTCGGTGGACTGGACCTTGAAGTGCTCCCTCTGGGACGCCATCCTTCATCTCTCCAATCTCCCCGGCATTACGGGGAGGCCCATGGCGTCTGCTGTAGTAACCACGTCGGTAACGGCGCCGATCGGCAGCATAGCGACTGCCTTCTACAGGAACTCCATCTGGGCCAGTCACATTGGCGCCTCAGCAACCTTCTCTCTTTCAACCACATCAAAGCCAACAGTTTCTCCGTCTCCTACGCTGCGCAGGTATTTCCGTGGGTTATTCTTCTTGATGGCGGTCTGATGTACAAATACATCTTCTTTGGTGTCATTTCAGTTAATAAATCCATATCCATTTCTGACGTTAACCATTTGACAGTGCCAAGGACTTTGGTGGCGAGAACTTTTTTTTTTCCGCGTCTTCACTGCCAGCGGGGGCTGAAGAGCCTGGGGCTGCGGGGGTCGCGTCCCCACCGGGGTTTCGAGGGCGAGGGCAGCGGGCGCAGTGGCAGCGGCCTGGGGCGCGCCGCCGCCCACCGGGCTCTTGGGCGCGGGGTCCTGGGGGGCCGCGGCGGCGGTGGTGGCCTCGCTCATGCCGCCTCCTTTGCTCTCACTCGGGCACCTCGGTGGCGGTTGGTTGGCTGGTGGTTGGCGGTTAGCGCGGCTGGTGGTCGCGGCGGGCTGGGCGCGCTCTCGGGGAGGCCGGTGCAGATCTCGAAGCGCAGGAGGCGGTGGCGGCGGCCGGGGTGGGGTCTCGCGGCCGAGGCGGCTCGAGCTCTGGGGCTGCGCTCTTGCTCTCGGGCTCCTTGCTGGATCTTACTCTCCCTTCCATTTTTGATGGATGAATAGCAGTTCATGAGTTTACAACAGGCAAAGAACCAGTTTTCCTCCATATAAGTGAATCAAGATGGAAAAAACTGAAAACCAATTGTTTTTCAAATCTCTATGGAAATCTTCATGTAAACTGCCTTTTTAACATATTATTTTTATTTTTTCAGAATGAAGTATGGATTTTAGTTAATAATATATTAATATTGGTTCATTAATTATCATAAGTATACGATAGTAATATAAGATGAGACAGACTCACAGATAGCTAGCAGGCTGACAGCTGTTGGGGTGGTTGTTAGGTCATGGGGAGCAGAGGAATTGAGCAAAAAAGAGAAAAACTAAAAAATAAATAATTTTCAACTTATGATAGTTTTAAATTTAGAAAAATATAATGTGTATTCTTAAGCTTCTTAGAAAAAATAGGATCACTTCTTAATTTCAGTCATATTTATCTGATCAACAACTATTGAGTGATTTGATACAACAGTTACAGGTATGGAAGAGGAAGAATTTTTACTTTATTCACTAGTTTTTAGATGTCACAGTCAGTATTCTAGCTTGATATTTCAGGATCAGAAGAAATATGTCTCCTCAAAGTGTTGGAATTTTTTATGTAGATACCTTTTGCGAAAGCTTAGTTTACACACACTGCTGTGAACATAATGCTTTTTTCTCTGAGTTAACACAGAAGGCCCACCTGACCACATCCATATGTAAATCAAGGGAGGGTTGTACTCTTTTTTCTCCACTTGTAGATGAATTGCTTCATACGACCTTCTGAAAGGTTCATATATTGCCACTTCAATTCATCAGGATTTCTTCTGAAATGTCAGTATCACTGAAATTGAGCACAGAGCTTTTTTACTTTCTACAAATGTCTCAGGGTAACATCAGTTAAATCTCAGACAAGGAAAAAAATACCATTTAATTAAGCTTTTGAAATCTCTCCAAACAAAGGACATAGGGAATCAAAGGACGGAAATTGATCTTGAATTCATCGGCAGCCGTCCGTCTCGAGAGACGATGGTGTAGCTTCTTAAGAGTCTATCTGCACCGCCGAGAATGGCTGTGCAGTCCAACTCGGGAGTGACCCGGTATCTGTCTCCTCCCGTGTTGAATCGACATCTTGCGATGACGCTGGAGTGTCCTCTCCAGTGAAGCTGAAGCTACGGAGCCTGGGCAGGGTGATATGGAGGGTCTGCTGTTGCCCATGCAGCAGACCCCCCCCTCTCTTCGCAGCTGAAGGGTCCAAGGGAAAGACGGAGTCAATACAGCTTGGCTTCAGGTGCGCCGCAGGAGTTGCCGGTGTTGACTACAACGTCAAACCGCCTTAGGGACTCCGGCTCCGGATTTTCTGTCGGGGTTTACTCCCTTAGCCTTTCCCCTGAAGAGGTATGCTGCAAGGCAGCGGAGGTTTTTTGGAGTCAGAGTTTTCCTTCTCTGATGTGCCCTGACTGGAAGATCGAACCAGCGACACTTAGCTCGCAGGCCGACGCTCAATCCACTGAGCCAAACCAGCCAGGGGCATGAAGTATTATGTCTGCAACTCACTTTGAACTCTTTTATATATATGGGGAGAAAGAAAGCAAATCTAGCAAAATGTTAAATATTAAATCTAGGTACAGGGTTTATGAGTGCTTTTTGTACTCTTGCCTCAGCTTAAAGTTTTTCAAAATAGAGATTTGGGGGTGGTTAAATACAAATTGCTACTCTTAAACTATGTTATAGTTGAACCTACACACCAATTAGTCTCTTAAGCAGTTTAAAAATAAATAAACTGTTCTGGCAAAACTATACTATAGTCCCACCTACGCTCCAATTAGTCTTTAAAAAATGGCAATAAGGGTTTCAAGGAAGTTGAGAGCTACATGGTATCGGACGTCACTTTCTGATGCTTTTCAACATGAATCGACTAAATCTGTACGGCATATGAGTATTTTCGTAAACTCGAAGGTAGTTCAACATGAATTGCTTTCTTATTTCTAGAAAAACTGGATCCCCAGAGTTGCTCTACTTTCCAAACAACTGAATAAATTTAAACAGCAAGAGAAAAAAGCAAACACTTTGATAAACACACTCCAAACGTTAAGTCTTAAGTTGGGCAAACACTGTTAATTCTTTCAGAAGAAACGTTTGCCTGAAAGAGGCAACCCACACACTAAGTGCCAAACAACAAATGTGCTCCGGTGTGTTAATTATAGCGCCAAGGCGACAGCACCTATTTTACAATATAAACAGTCCCTCCAAACATCATTGCCTTTACAGTACCACAGTCTCTCCGAATATTGCATTTACGATTCCAAGAAAAGAAAGAAAGAAAGAAAGAAAGAAAGAAAGAAAGAAAGAAAGAAAGAAAGAAAGAAAGAAAGAAAGAAAGACCGCACACATTCGAAATGCGTAAGTGGGTTTGAGTGAGCGTCAAAGATCCATCTCAAAAGTTCTTATATTCTCTTTCTCTGCTGCTACATTTTTCCATCGGTGTTCATGCACTTGGATTTGTAAGAAAAATCCGGGTCTAGAACATCTCAACTAAAAGCGCTTAACTTTTCACTTCCTACCGGACCGCCCCCAAGCAACGCGCCCCACCTCCACGGGAGGATAACGGGGTGGGGCCGTTTCCCGCTCCGAAACTAAGAAATAAATGTCCTTTTCCCTGCTCTAAGTGGAGGGAGAGAGGGGCCGAGGAGCTGAAGACTCCAGGATGCACCTGACCCAAAGGAGGTAGTCGTTAAGAAAGCTTCCTTCTCTCTTCCGAACTCCTTCCTGCCTTTCCCTCCTTTCGGGTCATTCAGTGACTCTGGGCGGGGACAGGTGAATCCCGAGAGGAGAGGAAGAGGGAGGGACAGACCACGCGGGGAGAGCCGCGCTCGGGCAATGAATGAGCTGCGCTGCATCCGCGCCACCTGTTCCTTCCAAGGGTGCCGGCAGGGTTCCCGCACCACCCGGGCCGTGGCTCCTGCCCGTACTGCCGGCTTCTCTCCTAGAGGCCGGGCCTCGCCTCCCTTTGCTCCGTGGGGCGTATAGAAACCGGCGAACTAGAAGCTGGGAGACCAGGGCCTAGTCCGGAATCACGGCCTCCGAAGCAAGAGGACGGGAGGAGGAAGCCTCGGGTCCCCCGCGCACGGGCTGAAGCGGGAACCTCAAGGAGGGGACGAGAGAGTTCGTTCGGCCTGACTAGGAGTAGGAAGGCGGGGTCCCGGGCCGAGGTGGCTCGGTGCCCGTCGGGCCGAGGTTAAGGGTGACAGGCCCATGCACCGGCGGAATCTTTCCCATTGCTTGCCCGGAGCTTCCCACTTACTAAGATCCGCTTGAAGGGAGCGTTCTCCTTGGGCGGGAGGCTCACGGCCGGCATCGTTCCGGCTCCTCCCGCTGCTCCCGCCACCGCCCGGCTCGGTCAGTGTGTTTGTCCGACCGCCGCCGTTCCCTGGCTGCTTCAGCCTTGATTGCCCCGATCCACCGCCGCCACCAGGCCTCGGGTGTCACAGCGTCGTCCAACCCTGACACCCCCTTCCCCTCGTTGTCTTTTTTCCTTTCTCACTTAATGCTACCGCCGCCTCCCCCACCACCACCACGGGTCTCCGTCGGCGGTTCACGTGGTAACTGAACAGACCGACAGAGCGATCTTGAATTAGAGGCAGCCCAAACTACCATACTAATGCTAAAGAAGATAAATGAGGTGTTGGAGTTTTAAATGCTTGCTGATTGGTTTCTAGCTGCAACAAATCTTTCCTTTTAAAAATTTATCTTTTACAGATCAGAAAAGTAGTATGAATGTACCATCTCTGTCAAATTGCTCTCTTTTCATTGTGAGTCCAGAGCAGTGATAGAAATCTAAAGGGTCTTACCCTGTAATTTGGTCTCTTCATATATGGAATGCATATTGATAAAATGAATATAAGCACATTGAAGAAGGGACAGATCACTGGCAAAATATCTAAACATTGTGTGTTTATTCAAATGTATTGCAATAATTTGGCCTCCCAAACGGGCCAAATAGCAGTCTTTCCTGACTTTTTCTTATGTGTGTTCTAAACCATGATTTGGAGTTAAATTTGTTTTATATCTCAGCAAATTAAGTAGATCAACTATGGAGAAACTGTTAGCACACTTAAAAATTATCAATTTTAATATATGGACTTCCAAGCTCATTTCTACTTTTGTCATGGATTGTCTGGTTAAATTTAGGGAAGTTACCAAACATATCAAGACTATAGTTTTCTATCTTGACAACAGAGATAACTTTTCTACAAATACTAGAAGTTTTTTTAAATTTAAATGAGCTTTTTGCACTCAGTATTTTGGTAAAGATTGTATCATTTAAATACCCAGTTTACTTATTATCTTATAAATATTTTAGAAAGTCTTAATTGAGGGAGTACATCTATGCTACTACATTATTTCCTGCTGTCAACCACTTTTCCTGATTTTGTACATGTGTACTAAGGAATACTAGACCTCTGAAGGCGGCTATAATCCTTTTCAGTATAGAGGTGTAATACATAGGATGTATATTTTACTTTCATTACTACACCATTCTAAACACTTCTCTCTGACTTTTGAACTAAGCCTTTATTCTTCTGTCTGTGTCTGTTACGTTATTTAATACTTATTCAATTTTATAAAAGAAAACATTCTTCCCCCAAATTTGCCTTTCTCCTATTATCTTCCATACTTGTTTCAGAGAATGGCCCAAACACTGCCAATGTGTGAAAAGAGGTCTTTTAAAGCTACATAGACTCCTCTTTACACTTCCAATTACCATATAATGACAACAAGACAGATTGTAAGTGAAATTTTGAGTCAGTTCTCTACAGAAGGCCAAAAATTTTTTTTCAGTGTTTTTTATAGAAATAAGCTAATTCAATGGATTAATTAGGCCCCAAAATGGATTCAGTCTTTAGAGCCAAATATCTCTGCAAAACTTCAATACCAAAGCAAGGGTAGTAAAAATTGAAAACAAAAATATTTTCAACTAAAGAATGAAAACAAGCTTCAATTTTCTTAGCGATTCACAAATCACCAAAGCACTGGAAAGTAATAGCAATTCAATGTGCTTGTTTTCAAAATTCAGACATTTGTGCAGTTATAATCAATAAGAACTAAATAAGCTAATCTCTGTGCACAGGAAACACCTGGAACTAATATCAATATTTAAAGTTCATCCTAATTTGTATAGCAATATATGAACGTCGTTTTAGAACTAGATGACTCTTACCATGTTATTCAAAACAAAAGCAAAACAAACAAAAAACTCCACTGGAAGAATGCCCATTTTCAAGGTTCACGTGAGCATTTAGAAGAATATATATCGATGTCTAAACTGAAATTTGCTCAATGGATTATAAATATACAGTGTCTCTTGGTAGATATTGTTATTTGTTTTTATTTTTTATTTATTTATTTTTTAATGTTTTTTATTGATTATATTGTTACAACAGTTCCAATTTTCTCCCCCTTGTTCCCCTCCACCCAGCACCCCCCTCCCCCAGCAGTCCCCCCCAAGTCCATACCCCTGGTTCGTAAAAATTAACTATCCCCCCCCTCTCAAATATTAGGACCCTTTGTAATCTTGTAAAGGACAATGGGCGAAGGTCTCAAGCTCCTCTAGCTGCTCCAAGCTGGACATGGTCGTCGTCCTACCTACCCTTGGGTCCAGAAAACCCTAATAAGAGTGGGGGTGTGGAGGGGAGGGTGGCCTTCCCACATGGGGAAGGATCGTGCAGACTCCAGGTCAGTTGGCTGTCCCCGGTCAACGGCGTGCTTGGTTTAACAGGCTGGTGTCCTTGTTGTGTTCTGGGGGCAACAGATTTGGCGAAAAGGGTTAAAAGACATCATTCAATCCATAACTACTAGATGACAAAAGGCAGGGATTAATTTTTCAATGTTCCATATTAGGGAAAAAAAAAAAAAAAGGTTTCTTTGTAAGAAGGTGTGCTAGGCACATCTCGCCTGTCCAAAACCCTTTTGCCCATTATACTTAGTTTGGGCTGAGGTAAATAGTTTAGGTTTTTCCCCCTCTCAGACCTCTGGGCCTTTTCTGTCCAAGCCATTAGGATAGAAAAGAGAAACCCGTTTTAAAGTGAAGCCCACAGACCACCCCATTCTTCCCCAACCCAGCCATTTAGTTCAGCCAAACCGTTGAGTCTCAGGAGGCAGCGCTGCAGAGAGGATTAAGTGAGGCTTATGCGTACAGATAATCACTCAGGTAATGCGATCATAGGCTTATGTCCATTGAAAACAAAAAACACGTGTTAATTTATGTAACATAACCCACAAACAAGTCTCTACGTCTGGAGAAGAAACTTTTAAGACGGTTAGTTGCCCTGTTTTATACTCTACTACTGATCATTGTGATTTTCCTTGAATAATAATTTTTCTCCCTAAGGTTACCCTCCTTGTCTTTAAAGGGACTACATTAAGTCCATTTTTAATTTATCTTGTTCGTTTGCATAAACATAACAAGAGCAGCAAATGATCACTTATGATCTTTAGTTCTGCTTTGCTGGAACTTACCCAAGGAATATTTGGGGTGACCTTCAGTCTGTTCTTCAGGGCACAGAAGCTGTGCCACATATCTGGCATTCATCCTTGCCTGTACACACCTGTTTTTTCCAAGTCTTTCTGGTCTTTCCTTGTGCCTTAAGGTCCCTTCTAGCCATCTTTCAGGAAAACAACCTTTGTTCCTTCCCTGGAAAGATTGCTGTGGACCGCACAACCAACCATGGTACCAGGCCTTTTATCTCACGGGTTTTTATTACCTTTGAAAGTCATTCCCAGTTCCTCAGGGCTTTCTGGTAACAATCTGAGCTCAAGTATGTTTCTTTTAGGCTTGACATTCCAGTCAAAGACTTGGTCAAAAAAAAAAAAAAAAAAAAAAAAAAGAACCTCTGTTGACAACTGGTCTTATTAGTTCTATGCAAAGGAACTTATGTCATTACTTACTTGTTTAGAATGCCAAACTCTGGAGGGATCAAATAGGGAGAAAAATATACAACGTGAAGGAAAATCTTTGTCCTAATATTCACTGAACTGGCATTTCCATTCTTCATATTTTCATTTTTCCCCCACTAAAAAATTTTTGTTTGTTTTTCCATTACAGTTGTCTCACTTTTTTAGCCCTCTTGTTTCCCTGCACCCTGTCCCTCCTCTGTTATTTGTTTTTAAAAATATTTATTTTTAGTAAAGTTTTTAGAGATGGTTTAATTTGAAAAAAAATCTCTGTTTGGCCAATGCCTTTCTAGATCAATGAAGAAACCTAAGAATTATTAACTTCAAGATTCTCTTAGTCTCAATTAACTTTTCTCAGATCTGAGAAAGAGCTCTTCACTAAAATGCTGTTTCCAAAATTAGATTCAGTAAGGCCAAATGCAAAACAGTCCACGTGACAGGAAAATCACAAATGCAAATACAAACCAGCTAAATTGTGGCCGAACATCAATTACATCTTTAGAATAGTTCTTGGAAAATTTAAGCTTTCTCTTCAATTAACTGTTGTGTTTAGGGATGCAAATAAGAGCTGAAATGCAGATTTCAGAATGAAGTCAGTTCTGGATAAATTCAAATTTCAGCAGAATTATATACTGCACAGACCACGCTGCCAACTGCAGCTGTGTGAATGTAACAAATGAAAGATTGTTTGAAAATGGCTCAGGAAAAGGATTGTAAATCACTTGGACATTCAGTGAGTATAGATTCCCCATTACAAATTAATTTTTAATCTAAGAAATCAGATTCAAAATAACTTTATAAAATGTTTTGTGTGATTTCATATTTTCTTAAAGATTTATGTATCATAGTATGTAGATGTGCATTCTGAGGTAGCTGTTATAAATATTTAAATTTTTTAATGAACTGCTTTTTATAAAATATAATTGTCAGAGAAATTAATCTTGGTTACAATCGATTTGTTATTTTTATTTTCTTTATTTTTTTGTTTATCAAGAATTTCCATATCATCTTTTATTGCCCTAGTTTACCATGGAAAATTGAGAGAAAGGACCATAGAAAAGGAATTATGGGGAATGAAGAAGATAATGTGATTATTGTCTCCCCAAATACTGCCTATCAGATAACGATATTTGAAATTTTAAAAAATCTTTATTGTTATACTAGAATAAGACATACATATTTTGGACATATTCATACATTCTTTGCGACAGTACAAGCAAAAGCAGTGGACATCTATCATAATAAAAAAAATTACTCATTAGGTGATTTTAGCACTGACATTGGCTTTCATGGGCTAGTGAATATACATTCTGTGGATGACTCTGGAAGGCGCTAAACACCATGAATGATGTTGGCAATGCGTGTCAAGTCTAGTTCTTTGCGTTTTATCTATTTTCAATGCCCTTTCAATTTTAATTCTTACTGAAAATATTTAAACTGTTAAATAGAGTCATTATTTTTTTGCTGGGGTAAACACAGTATGAAGACAGACATGTAATAATATTAATAGTTAGCATTTGTTGAGTGCTTAGTATGACCTTGCCACTGAACCATAAGCCCTTTGAGCACCATGTCTTCTTTATGAAGTAGTAATGACTTATTTACATTTGACCTGTGATGTGATTAAAGTTTTTGAAATAGAGTAAGCTCATTTTAACACACAGATAATTATGCCCTCTGCTGGTGATTAGAAGTTTCTGTAGCATCTACTTTTGATATGATACTCTTCAGCCTGAACATTGGATGATGTCAGATGTGGATTAATTATGTACTGGTTTTATCACTGTTTTGCTGACCCTCAGATCAGAATTCTACCAAGGCTTTGAAATTATAAACAGTCACTTAGGAGAAGGCAAGATTCTTATACAAAGTTAGTTCCCAGGAAATGATTTTGAAATGTGGAGAAGAAATTGTCTGGTGGGCTTGAGGTGTCGGGGAATGTATTAAAGGATCTTGGAATTATTATCAGGAAAAAAGTATATGGAGGTTGTATACTTAGGGCAATAATAGGAAATAGTTGTCTGCCCCAAGGATGTGGCATTTGCCATTAGGAAAAAAAACAAAGAAAAGAAATAATAGTAACCTAAGTAAAACCTCTATAATCATATTTTTGGCAAAATTGTATAAGAGTGAGAACTGAAAAATGCCAATATGGCAACATTTTCCTAGGATATAATTAGAAGACAAAACCATCATTCAAATCTTTGGTTTTGCATACCCATAGTTTCATCTGAAGGGCATCAGATTCAAAAAGTAGTCTCTCTGATTTTCTTCCTCAGGGGAAAAGTCTAGTGTAGGACTGTACTTATGATCCAGGAGTTGGCAGTGAATCAGATTTTTCAGGCTATATTCCCATCTACAAGATCATCTGGAGGAGGTATTTAACACCATCTACAAGGAAGAACTAAGATTTGTGGTAGGAGACATGACCTCCTCTTTATCAGCTATTTCTCACGCTATTATCATGTCAGCAGAATTTATTACAGGGATTACAGTAAATGGATTTCTTATAATCATCAGCTATAATGAATTGATCAAAAGCAGAAAACTAACACCAATGCAACTCCTTTTCATATGTATAGGGGGTTCTAGATTTGGTCTCCAAATTGTGTTAATGGTGCAAAGTTTTTTCTCTGTGTTCTTCCCACTCCTTTATCAGACAAAAATTTATGGTGCAACGCTGTTATTCTTTTGGATATTTTTTAGCTTTGTCAGTCTCTGGTTTGCCACCTGCCTTTCTGTATTTTACTGCTTCAAGTTAATAGGCTTCACCCAGGCCTATTTTCTTTGGCTGTAATTCAGGATCCTCAAGTTAATGCCTTGGCTGCTTCTGGGAAGCCTGCTGGCCTCCGTGACCACTGCATCTCTGTGTATCGAACTGGATTACCCTCAAACTGTGGCGAATGGTGTCCTCAGGAATGCCACGCTGACGACGTCTAAATTCAAGATAAAACAAACCAATGAAGTGCTTTTTGTCAACTTGGCACTCGTATTCCCTCTGGCCGTCTTTGTGTCGTGCACTTGTATGTTACTCGTTTCTCTCTGCAAGCACACTCATTGGATGCAAAACAGATCTCATGGCTTCAGAGGTGTGAGCATGGAAGTCCATATAAATGCCTTAAGAACAGTGCTGACGTTCTTTCTCTTCTTCATCTCTTATTTTGCTGCCTTCATGGCAAACATGACCTTCAGTATTCCTTACGGAACTCAGCACTTCTTTGTGGTGAAAGACATAATGGCAGCATATCCCTCTGGCCATTCAGTTATAATCATCTTGAGTAACTCTAAATCCCAGCAACCACTCAGGAGACTCCTCTGCCTCAAAAGGAATTAAAGAAAAGGAGGACCAATATATTCATATCGTTATTTTCTTGACATGGGGTCAATGGACTTGTGTTTTGCTTTGTTTACTTTAGATGGATTTTGTGTGCTCTCTCTGGCAATTCCCTGTCCATCTCCCACCCCCAGGACATGTTGGATGGGCAGGATATCTCTTTTTCTAGGGCTACGTACTTTAAAATATTATAGTAGTGGCATATTTTAATAACTAGCACTTCTGTTGGAGTGCCAAAAATGAGAATAAAATACTAAGACTTTGTTTGGCTGACCAGCATAGGTCTGTTATGTCTTCCCAGGTCACTGAGAATGTTGTTTCAGATAAGCAAAATCACATTGGTTAGTCTAAGACTTGGAACAATATAATAATATAACAATATAATAACAGCTTTTCAAAGTGAGTCATGAGTGCAATTTTTGTTGAAAGAAAAATATATGTTGAAAGGGCATGTCAAGGCAATGTACCCAGATATACAGGTTAATGTCTTATTTTTGCTTTTGATTTGCTACTAATTTAGATTGATAAATGCTGAGGTGCAAATGAAGCTGTGTATGTGCTTGCATACGTAACAGGGTAGGCCAGATCCCAGGTCCAGAAAGCCAGCACAAAGGCAGGGTGCTGCAAAGGGTACAGCCAGGCCTGGAGCTTAATAGCTTAGTAGCACACAGCCTTGAGGCTACCAGCTTGTGACAAAGGGTACACAGCGCCTGTGAGCTGTCGGGGCTGGACACCCCACGGAGGGTGAGTGGAGGCTTCTGCCCGTGCCTGGAAAAGGAGCAAAGACAGACCTGGCCATAGGTTAAAAAGCTGGATGCTCCCGCTGGCTTCCTGTGCATGTGGAGTTTTGGGAGGGCCCCTTTTAAAGCAAAGGCAGGGAGAAGCAGGCTGTCTTGGTTTGGGGCTTTCTTGCTTTGGAGCTTGGTGCAGGCTCCCTCTTGGCTCTTGGCTCATGGAGCTTTGGCTTGGGACTTTTGGTAGCAGGTGCACTTGGATGCTCTGAGTTTCTGGCCCTTGCACCCCCTGTGGATGGGAGCATTGGTGGGACTGGCAGATGCCAGGCCTACCAGAGGCTTGGGCCCCACATTGTTGGAAGCCCACTCCTGGAGGCTGGGTCCCATGCTGGGATGCATGCCTTACTGGGCTCCAGCCTCTGGGACACTATGATCCCATGCAGGGTGGCACATGGGTCCCGGACTGCGACATGGGGACTGAGAGCAGTGCACCCCAGATCCCGAGAGAGCTGCTGCAAGAAGATGGCCACTCTGAAACCACAGTGCACACTCCAGAGAGGATGGAGATCTGTTTGCGTGGCTGGCTTAAGGACAGATAAGGAAAAGGGGAACTTCTGAGTTCGGTTTTTTGGTTTATCGCCTTTCGGGAAGCAAGAGAAGTTTTGGGTTTTGTGGGAGAGGAGGGCTCAGAGCTGGAGTTCTTTCAGCCCTCCAGAGTTGGAACCCTGTTAATAAAAACCTGTTTTGTTCAACACAAATCTTTGGGTCATGTGAATTAAGGGCGACAAGTGGCCAAACCCCATGCTGTACAGTTACATATGCACACGTAATTCAGGGTCTCCGTTTTTTACAAAATGAAGAAATATTTTTCAACTCTCAGCAGTGTTAAACACATGCCCCGAGAGAGTTGGGGGAGGTTGCTGACTATGAAGGCTCATCAGAAAAGCATTCAGCTGGTGTCTTAACCCTTTAACTAGTGTCTTAATTCTCTCCAACTGAGAATGTCATCTGGAGTATGATGGCAGCAAGTGACGTAAAGATCTAGGGGAAGATTTTGAAATCTATTTCTAAATTCGAATGGATTCTGCTCTTTAAGGATCTTGAATAGTCTTGCTTTGAGGAAGAAAAAGTTTTTATAATATCTTACATCTCAGGGTATTTATTTGAACCTGTGACATTCTCACTGGCTCTTAGAAAACAAAAAGATGTGTAGTTTTTTAATTGTAAATAAATTGTAATTAAAGTAGATTAGAAGTTGCCAGGATGAAAAAACCAAACTGTATGTGTGTGTGTGTGTGTGTGTGTGTGTGTGTGTGTGATCTTTTTTTTTCTTCTTCTTTTTTTTTTACTTTACAAAATATTTTCACATACAATCATTTACTTCATTTTCAGAATACCCTGTAAAGTAGGCAGTAGAATTATCCCAATTTTACACTTGAAAAAATAAGCTTTAGCTAAGGTCACTCAACTACAACTGGTATTATAGTAAAATTAGTATCGAAACCTGGCTCTTCTGTCTCTAATACCAGTATCCTCTCTGTTTGGTTTTCTTTTTTATTATTTTTATGGCAACTGTAGACTCTGAAAGCCATAACAAAAAATGACGTTCAACCTATGACCTATGACATACTGTAACCTTTCTCTATATGTCCCTAGAAAGTCAGTTAAGAAATATTTCACAAATCTTTGGACTATTTATTATTTGGTCAGATTATTTATTTTCTATTTTATTCATTTAATATTTGGTTTACTAATAGACTGAAGTGATCTAAGCATAGGTGCCCCAACTTACACTTCAGTATCACTTGACTTGACTCATCTAGTAGAGAAATTGCTATGCCATCCTCACTTGTTATAGATCAGGTGGTCAAGGGGGCAAGACAAAACTCTCTGCTAGGAAAAACAGAGAGTTTTTACATCCTGAGTTCTGGATAATTGTGCAGTTGGAACTGACTCCTTAGATTATAGAACAAACCTATAAGCTTTTGCATCAGCTTAGGAGAGCCCCACAAGTCCTGATATCCCATGTCCACGCTGAAGGTCCTTTTCATGCTAGTGCCTGAATGACATAGGTAGTCATGGAAGACACTTCATATTGAGGTCTGATATCATTGGGTCAATTATATTCTCTAATATAGTAACTTTTTTTACATTTAAAAATAATTTTAATAATTATTTGTAAATTGTAAAATAATATATAGTCAATGCAGAAAATTTGGGAAATTCAGAAATATAAGAAGTGAGCCTAATATGATCACAGGTAAAATTTTCACATACATTCTTTCAGGACTCGAAGTACTGCATATGCGTATGTAAGTATGTGTGTGAGTGGGTTGATTTATTTCATATGGGGATCCTGCTGTGTATATACTTTGTACTACCTTTTCATTTAAATCATGGAGAGAAATTTTGCATTTTTAATGGTTTTATAATATTTCATTTTATAGATGTGTTTGTTCTTAATTATTTTTCTATTATTAACTTTTGCACCTTCATTAATAAAGAGTTATAGAGTTAAAAGTAGTGTTTATACTATTGAAGAAAAAAAGAAATGCACCCAAAGAAAACAAAGTAAACCCCCCAAAACAAAATAGAAGTCTCAAGTAAAGAAAAGAGAATCTTTTATTATTATTACTATTTGTACATGAGTAACCAAATAGGTTCTAATTCATTGAAAGACTTTGGCATAGGAACCTTTTGTAACGATGCTGTGAACTGGGAATTCCTGGCGCTGTGGCACAGCAGGCAATCTAAGATTCCATTAAGTCGGTGTAAAGAAACACCAATGCCTTCAGGAACTTCAATAATCATATAATTAATGTTCTATTCCAGAATTGATTTACTTTTTGTGCATATTATCTCACTGATCTTCAAAACCCTGGTAAAGGATATTTTTATCTATATTAAAGATGGGAACATCTGAACTTGGAGAGACAAAAGAATAAGCTACTTATCTGGACCTGAATTTTACCTTCTAAATCTAAAGTCCATATTTTTTTCCTAAACATAATTGTGTATCAAAGTCACAATTAAAAATATTTTTAAATTGTTGATTCCCAGGCTCTTTCTAGACATGTTGTATATAGGCTCTAGGGATGGAACCCAAGAATCTATATCGCAAACATCCATGAAAAACTCTGATACAACATGTTTATGGACCAGATTTTGTGGCCTACCAGTTTAGAGCATGTTAATACTCCTAAAAGAAGCCTAAAAAATATATTCATGTCAATATAAAGTCTTTGTTAGGAGAAACTTCTAAAGGCATTTAAAATATTAAAATTATAACTCACTCTTTTATTTATACTCTTTTTATTAAAAGAAACTGATTCGCATTTGGACACCTAATATAACAGGAGACATGTGGAATGATAAAGAAGAAATCCTGTCTTGGAAATCCAAAAATAGAAGCTGAGACTGGCTGAGTCAAAGGCAGCTCTTTAGAGCTCAACAGTCATTATCTTTGGAACCTTCTCTAGAGCTCATCCAGCACTGTGAGCCAAGCTCTCTCTGCGCATCTACTTCCCTCCCCTCACTACAGACATTTGTTGTTTGCCTTCTCTGTATGTCTTTTCTCTCATATTTTTCTCATTAGTGCTTCTGCTTATACATAATTCTTACTTCATTATATATACAACATACTCTGGGCCTTGAATTTATCTCATGGTTTCTCTCAAACTATCCATTATTCTTAATTCATATTAGTATCTGTGATTTGTTATATTTCTCTCAATTCAAGGTATTCTAGAGTGAATCTGATTATGCTTTGTCATTATCAGGCTATCTACTAGAATCAATGCTAAGACAAGTACTACTGTCCTTGGATCAGGGTCCAAGTCTCAACCAACCAAATTGAATCTGGAAGGTGATGCCACTCGTCTTACCAGGACTGTCCCTGTCCAGTTTAGCTGGACTGTGAGCAGGGAAGTTTCTCTGAAAGCATCTTGGCGTAGCGGGCATCACAATTATCATGAATCTATATGCTTCTATAATGCCTTATTTTTTTCAGGACTCAGATAAATCAAGGGATACCCACAGATTCCATGAAGACTTCTCATGTCATTAAAAGTTTAGAATCCATGCCCTGGCTGCTGTGGCTCAGTGGATTGAGCATCAGCCTGCGAGCCAAGTGTCGCTGGTTCGATTCCCAGTCAGGGCACTTTACTAGGTTGCACGTCAAGTCTCCAGTTGGGGGCACGAGTGAGAGGCAACCACACAGTGATGTTTCTCTCCCTCTCTTTCTCCTTTCCAGCTCTCTAATAAAATAAAATAAAATAAAGAAACAAACAAATAATTTTTTAAAAAGGTTTAGAATCCACAAATAGGAGTTTGACTCATCTTTTTATATTCCAGATAATTATTTTTTATCAAAGAAAACATAATTTATGAAAATGAGTTTTCTTTTTTTACTGTATAAGACCATCTACACAGTATTTTAAAAATAATTAAATTCTGAGAGTTGATTGATTATGTGGTCACACTGAGAGGTGCACATTGTTATAGTTTACCATTATTGGGCACATCACAGCTGATTTAAACCTAAAAATGGGTTTGAGGACATCTATATGTACCCTATTTCTTCCGGCTTTTTCCTCACTAGACACAGCTCTCTCTCACTCATCTCAACACCAGAAAATTTATATTTAATTAATCAATAAAGAGTTTTTGTTTTAGTTACTGGAGTTATTAGAGAGAACCATTTTCCAATTTAATCCTAAAATCTTATACCTCTTCTGTGTGACATTTCTTAAATAGTAAATTATTTTAAAAGATTTAAAAGCTTTCTCTTCACATACACATATATCTATCCAAACTTCTAAAAAAAAATTACAAAGCGTTTTTGCTTAAGAAATTCTTCCCTTTTTTTAAAGCAAACTTCCTGGATTTTACTGAAAGGCTGGATAGAAAAATGACCAATAAGTTCCGCCTAAGTAACTTCAGGGTGAGAAGAGATCATATAAACTTCTCAAGATTAAGGTTCTGAATGGACCACTCACTCTGCCAGTGACACCAGATGTTGATAAATTCCTAGCAGAAGGAGATACTCTGATAAGCATGGATTAGCTCCATATCAGTTATTTGACCCCTGATTTCACAGAACAAAGAGAGGAGGTCAATTTCAACAAGGGTATGTTGGCTGGAAAACTATAATAGCTCTGTGTGTTTGGCTTGGATGGGGATGGCTCTCAGTATGAGGACTAGTAAGGGCTGGGATAAGAGAAAGGACAGGGGGAAATAAAGGAATATCTTACTAGCTTTGTAATTTTTGTCTGTGGCTCTGTTCTGTGTCAGAGATTTCATAGAACAGAGGCTCCCTGACACATAGGAAATAATACTGAGATTCCATGCTTCAAGTCGAGGGGAATGAGTCATTGATGAATTTCTTCATATGGTGCTGCACTATAAGCCCATGTTATATGTAAAAGACAAATGAAAGAACATTTTTAAGTGTCATAACACAGAGGTGCTAAAGACAAGCACTCCATGGAAAATTATGAGAATTAGAGAGGATGGGGCTTTATGGACCCAGTTTTCTGTGTTATGATTTTTAACTTTGAACCTTAGGTATTCATTTTTGGAGACTCTTCATTGTTAGGATTTGTCTCAGTAATTAATTCAAAATTGCTAAGTCTGTGCTCATGTCCCTTTTTAAAAACGTTGCTTCCCTGTTGTGGTCTACTGCAGGTTTCCCAGTACTTAGTTTTATGAAAGTATAATAAAATGTCCATTTTTCCTTTCAATTATCTTAAAATCATTCATGGATTTTGTTTTTGCTTTTCAAATATATATTGTTTTCTAAGGAATTTCTGTAGCTCTGCCAGTATTCCCAAGTTTCTAACATACAGTGTGTGTTAAAGTTTCTGTAAAAAAAGTTTCCCAAAGATACCGCCTCATTTCCCACTGCCTGTTCTCTCATTGTTCTGAAATGTAACTCATGTGGGTTTATGAGCTTGAATGCATATGAATAACTATTATTATTTTCTCATTTATCTCAAGCTTTAAGTAATTTCTATTTATGTTTGTTATTTTCACCTTGACAATTGTTCCCTTTCCTGAAGGAGATAAAATGGAAGTTAAACTATTTAGCTAACATTATAGCATCTGCAAATATTACTTTTTCTACCTAAGTAAAGAAATTTCTTTATTCTTATTTTTTTATTCTGGCATAATTCAAAACCAGTTTTACTTCATTATTAATTTATAGAGTATTTCAAACTACAGTTACTGGTTATATGATGAAATCATTACTATAGTGAATTTTTAGTTAATTCATTTGTGTACTCATATGTTATTCAAGTAGCTTTTTCAAAAGTCAGCACATTCTTTTTTAAAATTATTTGTTTTTTGCTTGTTTATTTTATTAGAGAGAGGGGAAAGGAGAAAGAGAGGGAGAGAAACATCACTGTGTGGTTGCCTATCACTCACGCCCCCAACTGGGGACCTGACGTGCAACCTAGTCATGTGCCCTGACTGGGAATCGAACCAGTGACACTTGGCTCGCAGGCCATTGATCCACAACAGCCAGGACTGCACATTCTTTAGTACCTGGAAACATAAAAGTCAGAGAGTTTAGGTTTTAATTTCCCACAACATGTTACCTTCCCAAATTTTAGAAACTGAGTAACAGATCTCTGCACATTCCATAGATATTCATGTGCAGTAAAATTTTGTTATACATTCAAAATTATCTACCTAAGAATAGATTTTTGGATGGTTCTATATATAACTTGAGTCACTTACACATGAAATAATATTTTCCTATCAGAAAACTCTGGAAGGTCATTCATGAATGCATTAAAGAGAATTCCAGTAGTTTTTACGCTGTTCATCCATCCAAACCACACCTTCCTCTCCTTTTTATTAAGAACTGCTATTGTCAAGGATGAGAACTGATCTTAGTTGCCCTGAGCAATCTGCAGAGATGTTTTCAAATTTCAGGGATCTTTAATTTCCCACAAGAGGAACTGTTAGGACTGATCATTGGTGTTTAGTACTGTTTTCTTTTAGGTCTGTATCTTTTCTAGCCAATTATTTGTAACTTTCTCAAAATCTAGGGCTATGTTATAAGTATTTTGGTGTCACAAAGAAGTAATGTTAATGAATTCAACATAAGCAGGCACTCGAACATGTCTTTTGAGAAAGAATCATATGCATCTCTGTGGAGAGAGAGAAGTATCAACATAAAAATAGGCTAATTTCATTTCCAAAACTGTGAGAAATTGAGTAAGACAATTCTACTGTCACTTCCATGAGAAAAAAAAAAAAAAAAAACCACAATAAAATCGAACACTGATGGAACCATTACCTGCAAATTTATCTTTGTGTCTCAGTTTATAAACTGGGATAAAATCATAACTAACGCTCTGCCACCCAGTGGCAAAATTTCACTTTAAATAAAATAATGGTTAAAGTAGTCAAAAGACTACAGCCATTAGGGATCTTGCTTCAGAAACTTTTATACCTTGTTGGGAAAAAATGTGGGAAAAAAGAAGTTAATATTCAGGTCAGGGGAAATTTGGGGCTAAATGAGAATAACTAGCCCAAACCAAACAAACAAGCAGTAAAGAAAAAAAAAAAAAAAACAGAAACAAAATTATTATGACTTGAGGAGATAACTGAAAAACTTGAATTTTGCTTGGATGCTCAATATCAGTGGATTTGCGTTCATTTTTTAGATGTCATAGTGGTGCTGTGCTTATGCTTTAAAAATAAAAGCATTTTAATCTTTTAGGGGAAACCTAAAATGATTACTGGTAAAATAATGTGCTACATCAAAGTACTAGGAATGAAGGGAGATACATTGGAGATATATTTGAAGAATCTGGGCTAGAAATTGATTATTTTTTAAGCTGAATGATGGTTAGATGGAGATTCATTACATGATTCTGAATGAATATAGCCTATACTTAGACTTGTAATTCAATACATAACTATGACTCTCACTAAGAGAAAAGAAAGAAGACTGATAATGCAAAAAAAAAAAAGTTAGAAAAAAGAATAAATATATTCCAGTAGGAAAATATAGAAGAGTAGTTAAGAGCATGGCCTCTGGGATCAGATTATCCCTGTTCTTTTACTTTCTAATAATTCTGGGAAAGCTATTAAGCCCTTTTCCTTATTTATGACAGCAAATAGCAATACTATATTTTTATGGTTATTTTAAGTAATGGAGGAGCCAGTTGTATACAAAGTGCTTACAACGTGGTCTGGAGTAATAAAAGATATTCAATAAATGTTAACTTCTATGAACTATTAGGATAAAAAATGCAAAATCCAGAACGCCTCAGTCCATAACTCTCTTTATTCAGGGCTTCTAATCACTTCTGTTCATAGTAAAGGAGAATGTTACCTTGGAGGTGTCATCAAATGTCATCGGTTTAGTCAAACATTTCTCTAGTTAGAATTAGAGACTTCATTAACATTTTCTTGGAGGCAGCATGATATAAATTCTACTACCACCAGGTGTCAGTATTGCTACAAATTAGACTTTAACAAGAAATTTTTTGCAACTTGGCCTCACATTTTATTTAATTAAAGAGTGAAAAACCTTATTTATCGAGTTTCCGTCGTTGTAACTTTTAATATTTTCCCAGCTTGTGACAGGACCTAGCGTCACTCACTAAGAAGAGAATCCTATTTAACTTCTGCTCGATGCCGCAAGGAACTTTTTCAAGCAGAGACATTTCTGGTGTTTTATTTTGTTAGTTTCTGAAAGGGCACAGATTACCTTTCAGTTCAAACTTGTGCATTTAAACTATCTAACAAAACCTCTACTGTCTTTTATAGCTTACTAAAAACAATCACCAGTTACTCTACTCCAGGCTCAGCAAATTATTTTAGCTTTTTTTTTTTTTGATATTTTTAATGTCCCTGAAATAAGTTCAGCTCCAGAAATATAATATGTAACTCTGCATGCCTTAAGATTAAGTTGCCAACTTTTCAATAGATTCCTTTATTTTCATCCTCTTTAAAATACCATTTCTGATTTATTTATGCACAAATAAATGAAGTACTGCTCTTCACCATAAAATGAATTGTTTGTACAGTATCTTGAATCTTAGATTACCTTTTTTCAAATTTTCATATACAAATTTTAAGTATTACAACAAAATCCTCAAAGTTGCATTTTGCCAATGAAATATTTATTTGGAAAAATCATATTCCAAATACAGTAAGAAACTGTGTTTATTAGTAATAGTACAGTCTTCTCCTTACATATCTAACATCAATGTAATTTACCAAATTTTGTGATAATTTATAAAAGATACCTGTTGGATTAAAATATAAGTCATGACACTAAATACAGGTAAATCATTATCATCAAGTTATTAATAAGGTAGAAAATAAACTTCCTGCATTACATTTTAATAGTAACACAATGGCATATAACTAAAAAGGTAAATTTTTACTTACCACTTTTAATAATATGGTAATGTTTTAAATGCTAACTTAATTAATGGCAACAGTCCATTTACTTTGTCACCCACACTTTTAATCTATTATTTAAAGTTAAGTTTGTAATTCAATGTATTATGTGTAGAGAAGTGATAGAGTTTGCATGCAAGAGTATGACTCTGGAAGCAAGCTGTGTAGCTTTGAAACTTGGCCGAATTGCCCCAAATTAGCTGTCTATCTCTTGGTTTCCCCATCTGTAAATGGGGAGGATAATAATTGAATCTATATCATAGAATTGTTGTAAGCATTAAATCTGTTCTACCATATGCAAAGCATGTAGTTAATTATGTACGTAAAGCACATGTTGTCTGGCACATGGTAAATACAAACACACCATTATTATTATTATGGTGCCACTTGTACAGTATTTACCTGGAGATAATTTGTTTTATCCAGCATTCTTTATTTGGATAAGAATGAATAATATATGCACACTATGTTTACATATTACCATTACTTACATATATCCATAAACAAAGCAATATGTTAACAGTGGTTGTCCCTGGATATTGGGATAAAGGTTGAATTTTATTTTCTTCTTTCCAAAATGAGAAGCAAATAGTTTTATAATTGTAAAATTAAGATAATTTCTTTTCAAACAATGTACACATTTTAGCATGGTTTATATCTATGAAAGTCTTGTCCAAGTGTGTAATAAAATGGATCATGTCAGCCTCCCTTAACTGTGCTATGTGCAAGTCAGTATAGAAGATAATGCCAAGGATATTTTATAAGACCCAGCCTCTCATTTCAAGTAAAATATAAGGTAGAATGTAAAATATGCTATTTAAGTCACAAGGCACTAATGAGAAGTTTTAAAAAGAAGGTTACAAGAAAATCAAAGAAGGTGAGATTTGAAGGACAACATTTATTCCAGCAGACGTAGCAAAAAAAAAAAAAGAATAGGCCAATTTTATTTAGATTTGCAATTTCCTAGTCCTGGGTCCTAATCTCCAAAATAATACCGTGTTCTGAGACACATCATGAGCAAAGACTTGTGTAATTGCTAAGTTTCTCGTTTCTCTGCATTTTTCTACTACATGGGTGTTAGTTGCTGAAAGATGATAAATAGAAGAACAGCACAGAAAGATTTATCACTGACAAACCTCATAAATACACTTAGGATTCAAAAGTAAATTTACCAAAAGCCCCGCGGCCCGTTAAATCTGCAGTGAGTTTGCCTCTTTCTCTACAGCTGTTGGGAAATGTCCCCAGCAGAGACATGTAATGAATATTTTCCTCTCAGCTTGTGGCAGGATGATTGTTAATAATTGCTCTAATGCAGGGTTTTGTTTTTTTAATTTATATAGGGAAAGACACTCCTCTCATTAAAAGTAAAGCATGCAGATCTCTGCTTTTTCTTAAAATGCAAGTAGTGGATTATCTAGAATTTTGGATTCTCTTTGCTCATTAAGATAGTTGGTGTGGTGGATTGAGGCCTGAATATTGTGAGTTTTCTCCAAATTTACTTCCACTGCATTTGGAGCAGCTCATTTTGAGTGAATTGCTCTCAAATAAGAAGGCCTGAGAGGAAGACTCTGTCATAGACTCATAAAAATATATTGAAAACCAGCTTTGACTATGGCTCCAATGGACAAATAAGGCTGCTTTGTAGCACTGTATGGTATGTGCAACCAGAACAAGATGTGCATTTGGCATACAGGGCAACCTTTTAAAGCAAAGATTATTAAATAGCAATTTTAAAAAGATAAACAACAATTAAAGCCAATACATGTTTGCTTTCACTAACTTCCTTGTGCCATCTTCCTTAAGAGACAGAGAAGGCCAGGAGTGGAGGGGAAGTTTACCAAGACATACAAGAACAGGTGGGCAAAATTTTAAGGTTTGCTGGTGAACACTTATGTTAACTCTTTATAATTACTACTCAAATGAGTGTTTTCAATAATATGTACTTTACCCTATAGAAGCCCTACTGTCAAAGGAACTATAAATAAAGTATTTGCACGGTGCTTAAACCATTTTTAGTGGCGCCAGGAAGAATCCAGTCCTTTGATTAGATAATTATCATTATTTTTTTCCTGGGTTTCGGTGGAATTCTGGGTGATTACTAGTGACACGTCACAATTCCAGGTTTGGCAGACACTCTCGGTGCCACCTCCACCCCCTCAGTTTTTATCCTGCCAGAGCACTTCTGCCTAACCTCCTCTCCTTGCTGGAGCTGCCCACGCGTCATAAGTGCTGAGGTTTAATACCACCAGCGACTCGCGAAGCAATAACTGAGGGGACTGTTTTACGGGGCTCCCCCGGGGCGCTGAGCTCCAATTGCTCCACTTCATTGGCTTCTTTCCTTTTCCTGTCTCCCTTACTCGCATTCTTACCTCTGTTTGGGGGATCACCTCTGATTTCGCCAGAAACCTTAAGTGTCTGCTTTTGGAAAAACCTAAATCAAGACACCAGGAGGCGGTATTACGATCTCGGGAGGCAGAAAGCCTTACCTAGCGATCTTGGGCGGATAACTTGACCATTCTCCTCAGTTCTTCACCTTTAAGATGGGAATAATGGGTACTATCCTAGACACAGATGGGGGGTGGGGAGGCAGAGTCTGAGTCACAACATGCCTTATAGCTTCTCTTATCTGTCTTCAATTACTTGTCAATGTCGTCGATGGGAAGGAGGTGTCCGGGAAGGTTATTACAGTGGATAGACTTTGGCCTCTGAGTCAGGTCGAAATGGATTCCAAATTCTAACCAAACTATCTATAATTGTGTAATCTTGAATGATTTGCATAAATTTTCTAAATCAACCTTTTTCGGGTTTTAAAAGAATTAAATGCATTGGCATATGTAAGTTGCTGCAAAGTCCCTTATATCTTCTGGATTCACTTATTATTAGTATTACTACTACTCCGTCGGCAGCCGTCCGTCTCGAGAGACGATGGTGTAGCTTCTTAAGAGTCTATCTGCACCGCCGAGAATGGCTGTGCAGTCCGACTCGGGAGTGACACGGTATCTGTCTCCTCCCGTGTTGAATCGACATCTTGCGATGACGCTGGAGTGTCCTCTCCAGTGAAGCTGAAGCTACAGAGCCTGGGCAGGGTGATATGGAGGGTCTGCTATTGCCCATGCAGCAGAACCCCCCTCTCTTCGCAGCTGAAGGGTCCAAGGGAAAGACGGAGTCAATACAGCTTGGCTTCAGGTGCGCCGCAGGAGTTGCCGGTGTTGACTACAACATCAAACCGCCTTAGGGACTCCGGCTCCGGATTTTCTGTCGGGGTTTACTCCCTTAGCCTTTCCCCTGAAGAGGTATGCCGCAAGGTAGCGGAGGTTTTTTGGAGTCAGAGTTTTCCTTCTCTGATGTACCCTGACTGGAAGATCGAACCAGCGACACTTAGCTCGCAGGCCGACGCTCAATCCACTGAGCTAAACCAGCCAGGGTTTGCAACCAATATTACTACTACTACTACTACTAATAACTTATTAATATTAATAGTATAGAGATATGACTTTGCATGACCACGAAAATTCACTTAATTTTCTGTGGCTCAGTTCTCTCATCTGTGAAATGACAATAATTATAGTTTAAACTTCATAGAGTTGTTATGAAAAGTCAAAAGTCACACGTAGTAATTGTTATATTTTATGACAAAACACTTGGACCATAGTATATGACACAGACTAATTGCTTAATTTTATGAATAAAAATCCAAAAGCTATGCATTTTCTGTGTACAAAATAAGTTTTATACTATCTCTAGGGAGTGGCCAAGTCAAGAATTGACTGAAAGATACACGTGTGTGTATGTGAGAGAGAGAGAAGGAGGGAGGGAGGGAGGGAGGTAGTTCATGTTAGTTGGTAAGATTAACCTGTGGATCTGTATAAATGGAGCGAATCCAGAAAGTGAACTGTCAGCAGACTCAGCAGACAGCTCTCTTAAAGAGGACCAGGAGACACATTAACTACACAAAGAGGAGAGAGATGGCCAGAAAACTGTCTTCGAATGGGCAGAAATTCATTTTATATTTATAAGCAGTAGGTATGAAGTCAGTCCACCAATGACTTAGGGCAGAGACTTGTCCTTGCAAAATTTATAGCATGGTTATTTTAAATTGCAAGGATCTTGTTGCACATAGGAGAAATTATTAATTGCTACAGTAATAGCAGGGGCTTCTCCTCCACAGACAATACTGTACTTGAACTTAGTAATTAGGAACGCAATGTTAACTACTGTCTTGCAGCCAAATATAAACTCCAACCACAAAGGAAATGACATGGTAGTCCCTCACTAAGTTTCTCAAAGGCAGTTTCAGAAAATCATGGTCTACATCTGATGGCAGCACAATGAATTAATGGCCTCCAGCCTCTGCCTGACCTCACCCTTCCCAGCTGTCACTGGGAAACAGCTCCTTCTGCTGCTTGCTTCAACAGCACATCTACTTTTATGTCCCATGGGCTTCTCAAAATAAAAATGTTTTCATTTAAAGTCATGGTTTCCCCATATTTTTCTCCTTTTAAAAATATTTGTTATACTACTTAGCAAACTGAATCCTGTGAAGCTTCAAACAAAATGGCTTTATTTTTTTTCAAATCATGACTTTTTTTTTTTTTTTTTTTTGTTACCTGTCTTCTGCCTTCACCCCGGGGGGCGTGTCTACCAGCCCGAGCAAGCTGCTCACCTGTTTTTTGTTACCTGTCTTCTGTCTTCACCCAGGGGTTGGGTCTACCAGGCCGAGCAAGCTGCCCACCTCCTCTTTGTTACCTGTCTTCTGCCTTCACCCCGGGGGGAATCATGACTTTCTAATGTGAGATGTTGAATCTCCCTTCCCTCAGCTTGAGAGCATCCCTGCCACCGTAGCATTTCAGCCACCTGGCTTGTAATACCAGCAGTGTCATTTCTGCAGTTTGAATTAGTGTTCCACCATGAGAAAGCCCAGGCTAGGGTAAAAAATATGTGTGAGTCCTACCTCACACCATGCATAAAGAAATCAGTTGACATGAATTGTAGATCTAAATATGAAAGAAAAAGTAAAACTTCTAGAATAATTTTGAGAAATTGAGATTTGGGGACCTATTAAAATCAGTATCCATTAAATGTGCTACTTAAGCATTAGAATTCCAATGTTCTATTTATCAAATGACACCATTAACGGAATGAAAAGGCCGTCACAGAGATCAGAGAAGATATTTGCTACCCATATAACCAAAAATGTTTGTATTAATAATACGGGGTGGTGCAAAAGTAGGTTTAAAGTTTGTGAGTACGGGAAACACAGAGTTTATTCTTATATTATTTCTTAATTATTGTATTGTTTTCAATACCAACAGCTGTAAACCTACTTTTGCCCCACCTTGAATGGATCACTGTACAGCAAAAAAAAAAGTACAAAGTGTTGCTATATGCAACAACGTGGTTAAAAGAGAGTGATGGAAGGAGGGAGGGAGACATAAAAAATAGAAAAGAAGTCTCACCTACTCTCAGTTAAAACTTGAATCTCACAACTTCTTTGCTCTCTTCAACAAAAAGCCTGCCCTGCGGCTCAGGGATTTACAACAGGAAAGAGAACATCATCTCCCTTTTTTTCCGCTTGAGCACAATTGGACATAAGACGGTTCATTGTAACACTTCTCAGCACTCTTCTACCCTCTTGTTGTTGGTGGAGGAGATGTTTAACTGTGAAACGCAATGTATTTAGCAGTTCTCGCCTTTTGCATCCTCTAGTTGTCTTTTACCAATCAAACTCAGCAGTGCAATCACATTCATAAGCACAACTTCACCATTCTGTCCAGAGCACATAATGTTTAAGTTGGATATTATCATTATCATCATCATGGCTATTATTATTACAATTTTTTAAACTAGGAAACTGAAGTCCTCATCAGGAATTTAATGTTCAGAGCACTTATTCAAGATGACGATCCCAAACACAATACGCTGCAGATCACAGTGGCACGTGCATACTTTCTGATGAATGACAAAAAAAATATATTTGTTTGACTAACATGGTGTAATTCTCTTTTCATATCATAGTGTAGTCCAGCTCCACTAGTCCTTTTTGTTTCAGGCAGTTATGAGCTTGGTTTTAGATGGATATCTCTAATGAGATGAGAGGGTTGAGCAGATGACAGTTTGCAATCAAGTTTCTGGTTCTGGGAGTGACAGATCAGGTAAGCCTCACCCTTTATAGAAGTTGATTCAGGAAATTCTGGTCTCACATTTTTCTCTTTTCTTCACTTATATAGCTGACAGATCAAAACAGCACAGGGCTCCCTGAAATCTGTCTTGGATGTTTATCTTCTCTGCATTTCCTTATGAAAACAGATGGAGTTTGGCATTGTCCTGGATTCTGGGGAAATATGCACTCTCCCAGAGGCACAAAAGAGTTCTAAAACAACAAACTTTTCAAACTAAGGTTGCCTAAATTGAAACTCCCTTGTTGTAACAGCAATAAGAATACTGTTTGTGAAAGTTAGATCTTTCAACTACTAGTGGAAATGCTGACAACAGCTGTACTTTCTGTTAGTACCCAGTGTTAAAGTGATGCTCTGGCCTCAGGTGCAGCTCAGCAGATAAGCGAGAATAATGCTCACTAATTTGACCACCAAGCTTCTCTAAAGCAGACATTGCAAATTGCACTTGTTTTGCACCCTTCATAGTAACTAGAAGAATTCCATATATATAGCCATATATTCCCTTAGGGGATAAATATTATACTATCTGGGGGATATAGCTGGTTAAAGGTAAAAAAATTTGACCTCAAAAAGATAGAGAACAATGTAGCAACCAGAGTTGAAGTATATACAGATAAGATACTTTTCCAGGAGGAAATTCCAAACACAAAAAGGAGCAAAGTTTAATTTGTGGTACAGCATCATTTCTTAAGGATTAAATTGTTCCCACAAGTAGATACTTTTCCTGAAATCTTAGGATATTTATCTCTCCAAAAAATTCAAGAGTTATATGTATGAACTTTATGTTCATATTTAAAAGGTAGCATGGGCTAAAACAATCAAAATTTATTTTGTATGGATACAGCATATTGAATCAAAATCTGAGTCTTTATTTTTCATTTTTTTCCAATACATTTTTGGAAGTTTATTTGAGACACTCAAATATATTAAAATAGAGATCTCCAACTGAAACAAAATAGGTCCTTGAAGATCAGACTTGGAGAATTTGTAGTTTCAGAGAAGGAAAAGTCTTTCCTTTAACATATTAATTAAAATCATTTTCTAAAATTTTGTGTAACACATTGTTGACCGGTCATGAGTTAACTCATGTTTTCATGCCCAAACGTTGTTGACCTGTCATGAGTTAGCTTGTGTTTGCACTTGCATTAGCTATTTCAATTTCTAAAATTCAGGGTGATATAGGATATTGTAAAACCTTTCTTCATCTTGTTCAATCATGTTCACTTTATTATTGATAAAATTACTTTTCTTGATATTTAGGTTTTTGTCAAAGTTTTGGTATTACAAAAATTTGAACCACAGACGGATCATGAACAATTTTTCAATGAACTATATGCAGATGCTTTATCTGATTGTCTGATTGATTTTGAAATATAGTAATTTGGAAGCTGATAGTTTATCAGAAAACAGTTATCCGTCTGACATTAGACCACCAAAATGGCAAAAAAGAAATGTAATAGGATCTGAAAGTAAAAGTGATTTTGAATAAGAGTGGATTGAAAATGATATCACACCAACTTTGCAGGATTATTCAAATATTTCTGATGTAAATGTCAAACTTAGTGATCCACAGAGCATCAGTTAAGTGACAGATTTACCTTTTGATAATGATTTTTTGGGTTTAGTTGTTTCTCAAACCAATTTATATCATCACCAAATGGAACAATTTTGTAAAAACTACTAAAACTTTACCATGGATGGAAGTTACCACTAGTGACATAAAGTAATTTCTTGGTTTATTGATATTGATGGGACAAACTAAAAAATCAGATTGGAGAGATTACTGGCCAATGGACCCTTTGGTTGAAGCACCAATATTTCCTGAAACTATGAGCAGAAAGAGGTTCAAGCAAATTCTTACATTTTTCCATCTTAGTGATAATTTACAAAATACACCTAATGAAAACAGACTATATAAAATAGACCTCTTTTGGATTACTTGATTCCAAAATTTCAGTCTTTGTATATACCTAAACAAGAGTTATTCCTAGATGAAGCAGTGGTACCATATAGAGGATGTATCAGCTTCAGAACATAAAATCTGGCAAAGATAACAAAATATGGAATTTTCATGAAAATGCTTTGTGAAAGTGAGACTGGCTACATTTGCAACTTCGAGATCTATTCAGGTGAAGGCAAAAAAGACACAAAGAACTATATTATCTCTCTTGGAGCCATATCTTGATTCTTGACACCATGTATAGCAAGATAATTATTATAGCATCTCTACAGCTGAAATATTATTAGAAAAGAAAACACTAGTCTTTGGTACCATAGGAGAATCATAGTTTGCCAAAGGTACTAAAAGAAAAGTCAAAGAATCTTCAGAGAGGGGACATGATGTTTTCATGGAAAGGACCCGTTGTTCTTACATCATGGAAAGATAAAAGACTAGTGAATATGATATTGACTATTCACAATGCCTCTATGAAATTCACTGGAAAGCGAAAGAAGAATTCTATGGAAGACATAGTTAAACCTGCATGTGTATTAGACCACAACAAATACGTGAAAGGTGTCAATCGAGCAGACCAGTGTTTGGTGAACAGCAGTGTCTTGAAAAGGTATAAAGCAGTATAAAAATGTAGCATTCTTTCTGATCAGTTGCACTTTATTCAATGCATTCAAAATTTACTGTAATTACAATTTTCAAAATAAAATAAGGTACAAAAATTTCTGCTAGAAGTAGCTAGGGAATGGATAGCTGCTGATTCAAATGAATGCAGCACAGAGCCTGGCACTTCTGGTGCCCCTAAGAGAGCTCCTTACGTTGATTCACCACTCAGGCTCTCAGGACAACTAAAAGACCACATTTTAGAAAAAACAGTCACTGATGTAAAAAAGAATTCAACTAGAACATGTTGAGTATGCTCTTCAAAAGGAAAGCACAACAAACCCAGATATATTTGCAAAACCTGTTGTGAATCATTGCACGTAAGTGATTGCTATAAGTTTATCATACCAAAAAAATTATTAAAATTTATGTAGAAGATATGTACAAAGTTTCATTTCAATTCATTATGTATAAATAAAGTATACTGAAGTTTATTAGATTGTTTCACTTTCATACTCAATTATAAAATAATAGCCAGTGACTTGAGATAGCTTCTGCGTAAAATTGCCAGTCAACAATGTAGGAAAGCAAACAAATGACTTCAGATTTCTTTGTTTTTGATCAATATGTGATAATTATCATTTTAAGTAATAAACCAAAAGGGGGTAAGACTCATATCATTGACATTTTTATTACATAAATTACCTTGTCTTTTTTCTTTCCCAATTTCAATATGAAAACTAATTGGAATAAAGTCAAATAAGGATTTAATAGCTCTGTTTATATAAGCAACATTAGGTGGAAAGATGAGGCAATGAGTTATGTCATTTCCCAAAGGAAGTTCTACATAATTAAAATTCCTTGGAATTTTAACAGTTGAGCTGTGTAAAGGAAATGTATTCTTTATAAAAATAAGTGTAAAAAGAAAAGAAAAAGAAATGAAGCAAATACTGATTAAATACATTAGAAGTGAATTTACTCAGGACATGTAAGTAGAAAGGTTGACATGCTCTGGGGCGCAGTTCCTGGCCCTCATCTCTTTCCTATATATGCAGTCTCTCGGTGATCTCACTCATTCTTGTTGCTTTAAATATCATCTACATGCCTAAGACTTCCTAATGTAAATTCCTAGTCCTGGCATCTCTCCTGAACTCTATTCAGATCCTTACACTCTTATGTATGACAACCTACTTGATGTCTCCCATGAGGTCTACCAGTCCTCTCAAACTTTACCTATCCCCAACTTAGCCCTGATATTCTTCCCCTATCCTCTCAGTCTTGCCTATTTCATTATAGAGCAACTCCATTCTTTCATTTCCTCAGGCAAAAAATGAAAACCTGGAGTCATCCTTGTTTCTATTCTTTATTTTATACCTTATGTCAGCAAATCTTGTACTTTTTACTTTGCGTTGTACCATAAACCCAACTGCTTTTATTCACTTCTAGTAAATACACTGGTCCAAATTCCCATCATCTCTTGTCTGAATTACTACAATAGCTTCCTATCTGGAGGTCCCCTGGAGGCCCACCCTCACCTCCATCTAGTCTCAACGAACAGCAGAGGGGTTTTACTCTTGTAAAATGCAATTCCCATCATGCCATTCTTCTGCTCCAAACCCTCCAATGTCTTTACATCTTAAGCCAAAATTCTTTCAGTATCCTACATGGTCCTTTGCCGTTTGTCCTGATTACTTTTCTGTACTCATCTCCTCCTCCTACTCTCTTCATTTACTCTTCTCCATGCCCTGGGGCTCTCTTAGTAACAGGGAAGCTTCATGATAGCAGAGGATTTGCCCTTGTGTTCACTGTTGTGTCCCAGTGCCAAGTAGAATAGTTGTTGTATAGTAAGCACTTATTAAATATTTGTTGAATGCTTGATTTCATTGGAATAGCCTGAGAACTGTACAAGACATAGATAACTTAGTTATTGATTCCCACTCTTAGGAGCCAATGAAGCTGAAGTCATCTGCTAGCATTTGAAGAGTACTGGGTTATATAAATAGTCTATTTATCTCTTCTCTTCTAGTTTACAATAGGTGAAAACCAACTTTGATTTCAAAATTAATACCTTTGTGAAGCAGTGTACCCTTACACTTCTTTGTATGTGCCAAGAATGTTAAAATGTTAAGATTCACGTTCCTTGCACTTGAAAGGGAATTATCATCCAAAGTAAGAAATGACGCTCTTAGAAAAAATGCTTGCATTTAATGATTGGTATGTCTTTTCATCAGTAATGTTGTTCATCAGGCCTTTTTTTTTTTTTGAACCAATAATCAGTTATTTTTAATCAAGATCATAATGAATATTGCAGGTATAAATAACAGTGAAAATAATTAAAACTTTATATGCTATAATGTGTTATTTACCAAATTTAACAGAAGAGTAAAATATTCTTCACAAAATTTAGGTAGCAGTATTTTACTTGGTATGAGAAAATTGTCACAAAATGACTGAAAGTATAATCAGTAAACCTTGGACTAGATGAAAATCTCATAAGTGATAAAAATCTTCATTGTAGAGTTTAGCCCAAAAGAACTGATCTTGATAAAAATAATACCATAAAAAAAAAACAGAAATGGAAAAATTAGGAATACTTTAAGTACATATAGAACCTTGGTAAAAAAAATTATAATGATTTAGTAAAATTCTCCTTAGCATGTGTTTTTCTTTAAAAAATGTGGCCAAAACAACAGAGTGAAAATAACTAGATCAAACCTGTGGGGTAAAATTATTTTCACATTTTTATATATCTTATCAGCATCTACTGTAGGATCTTGTTCATCATAAATACCTTACTAAAGTAATATACCATACTTGGTATGCTTAGTTTTCATTCATTTTTTAAAATGAAATTAAAATTTTAGCATCCATAAAGTTTTATTGGAACACAGCCACATTCATTCATTCACATATTGTCTATGGTGGCTTTCCTGGTACAATGGCAGAGTTGGTAGGTTTTTTTTTTTTCCCATTTTTTTCTGTTTTTTTTTTAAGTATATTTTATTGATTATATTGTTACAATAGTTTCAGTTTTTTCCCCTTTGCTCCCCTCCGCCCAGCGCGCCCCTCCCCCAATAATCCCCCCCCCAAGTCCATGACCATGGGTCGTATATACAAGCTCTCCTGCCTCACCCTTTCTTATATTCTTCTTCTTCTTTTTTCTAATTAATTAATTAATTTAACAATACAAAACAACAATCCCTCCCTCTCAGACTTAAGACTCTTTATAATCTTATAAAGGACAATGGGTGAAGGTCTCGAGCTCCTCTAGCTGCTTCAAGCTGGACATGGTCATCGTCCTATCTACCCTTGGGTCCAGAAATCCCTAATAAGAGTGGGGATATGGGGGGGGGATGGCCTTCCCACATGGGGAAGGATTGTGCAGACTCCAGGTTGGTTGGTTGTCCCCAGACAATGGCATGCTTGATTTAACAGACTGGCATCCTTGTTGTATTCTGGAGGCAACAGATTTGGCAACAGGGTTAAAGGACATCATCCAATCCATAACCACTAGATGACAAAAGACAGGTATTAATTTTTCAATGTCCCACATTAGGGAAAAAGAAGGGCTTCTTTGGAGGAAAGTGTGCCAGGTACATCTCACCTGTCCAAGACCCTTTTGCCCATTATACTTAGTTTGGGCTGAGGGAAATAGTTTAGGTTTCCCCCCTCTCAGGCCTCTGGGCTCTTTCTGTCCAAGCCTTTAGGACAGAAAAGAGAAACCAGTTTTAAAGTGAAGCCCACAGACCACCCCATTCTTCACCAACCCAGCCACTTAGTTCAGCCAAACCATTGAGTCTCAGGAGGCAGTGCTGCAGACAGAATTAAGTGATGCCTATACATACAGACAATCACTCAGGTAATGAGATCATAGGCTTATGCCCTTTGAAAACAGAAAACACATGTTAATTTATGTAACATAACCCACATACAAGTCTCTAAACCTGTAGGACTGTCTTATCAGAAAGACATCCAGTTGCAAGTCATTTGACATTCTTCTTGCCTGTAAATTAAACATCTTTGATAATGCCACAGACATAGTTTAACTTTCAAATGAAAACAAATTTTAAATGAAAAGAAACTTTAAAGACGGTTAGCTGCACTAGTTTATAGTCTATCACTGAGCATTGTGATTCTCCTTGAATAATGATTTTTCTCCCTAAGATTACCCTCCTTGTCATTAAAGGGACTGCATTAAGTCCATTTTTAATTTATCCTGTTCATTTGCATAAACACAACAAGAGCAGCAAATGATCACTTATGATCTTTAGTTCTGCTTTGCTGGAACTTATGCAAGAAACATTTAGGGTGACCTTCAGTCTGCCCTTGAAGGCACAGAAGCAGAACCACATACCTGGCATTCAGCCTTGCCTGTAAACACCTGTCTTTTCCAAGTCCTTCTGGTTTTCCATTGTGCCTTAAGGTCCCATCTAGCCATCTTTCAGGAAAACAACCTTCATTCCTTCCCTGGAAAGATTGCCATGCACCACGCATCCACCCAAGGTACCAGGCCTTTTATCTCGTGGACTTTTACTACCTTTGAAAGTCAATCCCAGTTCCTCAGGGCTTTCTGGTAACAACCAAAGCCCAAGCATGTCTCCTTTAGGCATGACATTCCAGTCAAAGTCTTAGTTAAAAAAAACACCTCTATTAACAACTGGTCTTATTGGTTTTATGCAAAGAAACTTATGTCATTACTTACTTCTTTAGAATGCCAAACTCTGGAGGAATCAGATAGGGAGAAAAATATACAGTGCGAAGGAAAAGCCTTGTCCTTCCAATATTCACTGAACTTGCATTTCCATTCTTTATATTTTTATTTTTTCCCCCACTAAAAATGTTTTTTGTTTGTTTTTCCATTACAGTTGTCCCACTTTTTTCCCCCTCTTGCTTCCCTGCACCCTGTCCCCCCATTCTCCCACATTCAGTTCCCACCCAGTTGTCCATGTCCATGGTTCATTTATACATGTTTGACTAGACCCTTCCCCTTCTTACCCCCTTGTCTCCTTCCCATTCCCCTCTTTGTTACTGTTAGTTTATTCCTTGTTTACATACCTCTGGTTCAATTTTGCTCATTTGTTTGTGTTGTTCATTAGTTTCCCGTAATAGGTGATAGCATAAGGCATTTTTTTTCGTTGCCTGGCTTTTTTTGCTAAGCATAATTCTCTCTAGTTCCAAACATGTTGTTGCAAATGGTAGAAGTTCCTTCTTTCTTTCAGTACTTATTCATTGTCATTTTCCCCCTTTGTACTCGTGTTCCTCTCTGTCTCTCTCTGTTTCTTCATCTTCTTAAAGCAGACCCTTTAGCATTTCTTGCAATGTTGGTTTGGTGGAGATGTATTCTTTTAGCCTTCTTTTGTCTTGGAAACTCCTTATTTCACCTTCCATTTTGAATGAGAGTCTTGCTGGGTAGACTATTCTTGGTTGTAGGCCTTTGTTTTTCATTGCTTAGAATATTTTTTGCCATTCCCTTCTGGCTTGTAGTGTTTCTGCTGAGAAATCTGATGAAAGCCTTATTGGAGTTCCCTTGTATGTTATTTGTTGTTTCTCTCTTGATGCCTTTAGGATTCTCTCTTTGTCTTTGGATGTTGCCATTTTAATTATGATGTGTCTTGAAGTGGGCCTGTTGGGGTTCATCTTCATTGGGACCCTCTGTGCTTCCTGGACTTGCGTGACTCTTTCTCTCCTCATGTTAGGGAAGTTTTCTGTCATTAGTTTTTCAAAGAGGTTTTCTATCCCTTGCTCTTCTTCTTCTCCTTCTGGAATTCCTATGATACGGATATTATTACGTTTCATGTTGTCCTGCAGCTGTCTTAGAGCCTCTTCAGTCTTGTTCAGTCATTTTTCATTTTGTTGCACTGTCTGGGAGTTTTTGTCTAAGTTGTCCTCCAGCTCGCTGACCCGATCTTCTGCTTCCTCTAGCCTGCTTTTAATTCCTTCTACTGTGTTTTTCAATTCAGAGATTGTATTATTCATTTCCTCCTGGCTCTTATTGATTGCTTCTATGTCCTTTTTCATGATGGTGTAATTCTCAGTAAGTTCCTTGTAGTTTTTCTGGAGTTCCTTGTCATTTCTGCTGAGCTCATTGAGCTTCTCCATATCCATGCTTTCAATTCCATACCTGATAGCTGGCTCCCCTCTATTTCATTTAGCACTCTTTCTGGGGATTCTACCTTTCCTTTCGATGAAAGGTTGTTTCTCTGTCTCCCCATTTTTGTGACTCCTATTATTTGTTGGTGCTTCTTAGAATGATCTATACTTCCTGGATCTGCCCCTGGTGGCATCAGATCCTGTACCAGTCTGGGCCTAGGCAGCCTGTTGGAGACTTCCAGGGATCTACTGCCTTTGTCTGGCTTCTTTAATTGTTAATCTATTCAATCTGTGATTAACAATCAGGCTTAAGGACCGTGCGTGTGGCAGCTTAATTCCTGTAGGCTGGGCTTTTGCTTCCCCTCAGGTTGACGCTACTTGAAGGGGGGGGGGGGATGATCTGCCTGCAGTATGGGAAATGAGTCAGCACTGGGACCCAGTCGGCTGCTTCCCCATTTCTCCCCTCAAAGCCACCACACCAAACTCTCCCCAAGTGTCTCCAGTACTCTCTGCCTTCCCTCTGCTTGTGCCCAGGGTAAGTGGGGGCAGAATATTTTCATATGTGATCCGCTTAAGAGCTCTTTTTCTCCAGCTGTTTCTCTCCAGCTAGCAAGAAACCCTGTGGCTTTTTGCTTTTCTCAGCTGGATACTATTTTACTTTCCACTCTGTTGCTGTAGGCTGGGAAGCTCAGCTGAGGGTTTAGACCCTGCCCTTCTCAGAGGGAACCCCCGGCTGCTGAGCTGTTTCTCAGTCCCTTCAACTGCCACCCGTGGGAGTGCAGCCAGCCCTTCTGCACCTCTCCACTTCCTACAAGTCACGTTGTGATGTAGCGGCCTTTTCTGTCTCTCCATGGTTATAAGACTTCTCTCCAGCTAGTGTTCGGTTGGGTATTCCAGATGATTTCTCTAAAATTAAGTTGTAAATCCAGACTAGTTCTGGGAGGAGGTTAGTGTAGCTTCCACTTACTCCTCCGCCATCTTGTTTCTCTCATCAGGCCTTCTGAGAACATTAATGATTAACTGCTCAAAGCTTCCTGAGAGAAAAGATCTAATTAACATAAACCTCTTTGATACCAGTAGTCACATTCTTGTAGACAAAGGATAAAGGGTAAGCTATAAACTTCTGGTTACTTTTCTCTTTGTGAGTTGCTTGTGAATTGTGAATTGTAAAGTGACTTTTAGAACAATGTTATTTTATGTCATACCTGAATTTTAAGAAAAATATTACATAAATCACTTTACTGAAGAAGAGTAGTAAAAGCCAAGCATAATAAGAATTTTTCCATCCAAGTATAATTTTCAGAAAGTTAAAAAAAAATACTTTTTTTCAGATATATTATTAACTGGAAATAAACTCTTCTAAACCATATATATTAAGTCCACTAGAGTGAATGTATGGCAAATTTTTGCTAACTCATTATTAAGGAAATCAAAAAGATGGTCAAGCTGGTTAAAAGACCATTTTGAGATGATGGGTATATATACACATTTTTTAAAACATAGTAAGATTCGTAGGTTGGTTGGTTGGTTTTTTTAATATAACTGCTTGCTGTCCTTAACAACAGTAAAATTGTAACCTGTAGGGTTATCTTTTCTACAAGAGAGAAATCATTTGCATTCTTCCTGAAACTAAATCTACCAATTAATATATAACTTCAGAGTTTGGGACTTAGTTAATGGTGAATAGTGAGATCTACAAGGCTACATTCTGTAGATCAGCATCATCCAATAGTAATAAAGTACCAGTCACATAATTCAAAATTTTCTAATAAGCTTATTATTTTAAAAAAAGAAAATGTAAAATAATTTTAATAATAAACTTTACTTAACCAACTATATTAAGAATGTTTCAATTTAACATGTACTATAACAAATTATTAATGAGGTATTGTACTTCTTTTTTCATACTAAGTCTTCAAGATCTGGTGCCCATTTTATACCTCCAGCATGTCTCAATTCCAACTAGTCCCCTTTCAAGTGTTTGATAGTCACATATGGTGAGTGGCCACTATATTAGACAGCGAAGCGTTCAATGATTAAATAATTATTGAACAGGCTTGCTAATGTGCCAGGAGGATGTTGAAAGGCCATGCTGTACTTCTTTGGACTTATTTCCAAATTTTGGGTCATTTTACCTCACATTTCCAAGCAGAAGTTATAGTTTTTTTTTTTCATTGGATGTCAGGACATTAAATGATAGCAAGTAGAATCTTTCTACAACACTACCTCATTTAGTACAATAAAGTTGTTTTTTAAAAAATTATTTTAAAGACATCTTTGTCCATCATATGTATTATGTTGCTTAAACTTTTAACTAAATATTCTTTCAATTATAATTTAAGTGTTCTAACAAAATCTATCACACCACAGATAATAACAAAAATGCATAGAGGATTACCCTGAGCCAGCTACTCTAAATTTCTTTATATTTATCATGTACTTTAATTTTTACAAAAATTGTTTAAGATACCATTTTAAAGATGAGGACACTAAGAGAGTTTATATAACTTGACAAAGGTGATACAGCCTGTAAAGAGGATCTAGAAATAAAATCCAGGCTTCCTAACTGCAAAACCTGACCTGTTAACCATTGTGCTATTTGCAAGGATGACTTCAGAATTAACTCTTTCAAACCATATCAATGAAATAGCTAAACACTTGCTATGCAATTTAAAATTAAGGATTCATTATTCTTTCTTTACATTGGAAGAATTGTTTGTTTTCCACAAAGAGCAGGGAGAAACTGTACACCCCCCCCCCAATAACGTTTTGAGTAACTGTAGGAACAAACTATTTTTTTTTTTCATCAAATGAAAAATTATGTAAGGGAGAGAATTACTCACAGTAAATTTTTTGTAGTGGAATAAAATACAGCACTTCTGTTTTATCTCAGTACTACTTTATAGGTTTGGCTTGTGAACTGCTCTTATGTGATAGGTAGAAATCAGAAGAGATTAATTCTGATTCTCACTATCACAAAATATAATTTCTGAAGATTTTTGAAATTGAAATAGACAATTGAAATAGAAATGAAACTAGGAAGAGCTTGTTGCTTAATAATTTTGAAAGGCAGAAGCCTCCTTGAGGAAATGCAGCCATGGGAAATAAAATGTGGCCTCATAATAAAAGTTTAGTGTCTTGTTCTTTTTCTTTCTTATAAATTTAATTTATATAAGCTAGGGATGAGCACTGTTCCCTGAATATATGTAGAAATTACATATAAAATTTTAAAAAATTAATTACAGTTGACATACAATATTACATTGTTTTCAGGTGTACAGCATAGTGATTGGACATTTATATACCTTACGAAGTGATCGCCCAGTAAGTCTAGTACCCATTTGACATTATATATAGTTATTATAATATTATTAACTATATTCCCTATGCTGTACTTTATATAAAAATTTTCTTGTCTTAGAGTGGCCAGAAACCTCAGAATTTGGGGAATGGGACTCAGCCGAGCACAGTCATTTTCCTGGGAGATACCTGGTTTCTTAGTTGTGCAAATGGCTGTGGCCCGCTCCAGGCACCAAGGAGATGGGAGGGCCTTTGACCACAGAATGGTGATGAGAAAGCTTACTGGGTCTGTGCAAGATTCTGCGAGTGGCCAGGACCAGTCACCACACTGACTGTGTCACAGCACGGTCAGGGTTTTAAAAATAAGGTGGCAGTCATTTGGGGAAGGGAGCCACGTGGTTTGAAAGGATGTAGAGGCACCCAACAGCCTGCCATGAGGTCTGGTGTGTAAGGAGGTGCCCCACGATTCTGGATTAAGAGCTGGAGAACATCTTGGCACAAGCAGAACCTCCCCATCAAGCACGGGTGAATGGGAGCTGCCGGGAAAGCTGAGCTGGGAAATACGGAGCTATGGACTTCTATTTTCCTAGAGGGAGATGGTACCTCTGACTTTTCTGTTCTGAAACTGGCCTGACTTGGCAAGAGGGGAGGTGTTTTAAAGGGTGTGGGGCTTAATGGCAGAACCCAGCCATTAATCTAAACCTGTATAAACTTTGAATTAAACAATTCCTTTTTTTTCACCAAACTCTGGCATTGGGAGTTATGCTTTTTGTTGGCGGGCAATCAAGCCCCTTATAACTGAACAGCCTGGGGGTTCTGTTTCAATCATACAATATATTTAGTGGTTATTAGTCTACTCAAGTTGTTTGTTTGTTTTTTTTTCATCTTTCTGTCACTTCACACTTTTACATTCTTTGTTCACTTAATTAGGTTTCCTAATGTGGCATGAAATTATAATTTACAACATAATTTGGTGTTTAAGTATATCTTTTATGTCTTTAGTTGGTTTCCTTATGCTTGGGTTAATTACTTGGCTTTCTTTGGTGGGCCGTCGTCATCTGAATAGCAAGCTATAACTATGGACTGAATAATCTTCGAAGTTCCATCACCTCTCAATTTCTTTGATTTCACTTTTATTTAACTGTGAGAAAATTGGCTACTCAATCAATAGAAAGATTAGAATTACAAGCACCATGTGCAAAAGTATTTTATATGTAGATCAAATATTTAAAGAGCAAAATCATAGGTAGACAATTGAGTTACAGCCTGTTTAGTGCTGTCAGCTTCTCAGGATCCCAGGAATCCTAGGCTCTCTTCTCTGATTCATTCATAAGCGTTTTGAGAGCTCTCATACATTTTTTAAAGGCTTGGTCTCCTTTTCTTCTCCAACAAATAGGTGGCTGAATGCTCTCCTGGATCTCTCAGTCAACACCTCTATGGAATAAAATGGAGGGTCAGTGAGTTTAAAATGTTAAGGTCCAATTAGATAAGAAATAGCTTTTGGAGAAAATGCTGGCACTTGTATGACAAGAAGCTTTCTATTGCATTCACAATAACACTGATTTAATTCTGACCTTGATGAGAACATCAAGGATTGAAAGCAGTTAGGAGAAATGTTCTATATTTGAATACAGTTGTAAAACAATGGGGAGCTAGAAGGGGCCTGTTCACATTCTGAAGTTCATATAATTGCATTAACAATCGGTAAAGGGCCAAGTATAATCTGCTGCTTATTTTTCTCTTTGTGAAAGTTCTGAGCAATCAAGTGACTATCCAAAAATAATGACATCATCATCAGGGTTATGTGAAGATTATTAAGCCCTTATATTAGAAAAAAAGAGCAGTGATTCCAAAGGCTAATTCAAACCAGATGCAGTTTAAAACTCACAGAAAGTAGTTTTCCAATTAGGAAACTGTCTCTTTCAGGGAATCTCGGGGACAACATTCAGAATCATTCAGTTGTGTAAATAACATGCTGCATTTTTACCTCATTCTATACAAAGAAATATGTTTCTAAAACTTTTCAAAAACAATTACTTTTCCAAGCATGCATGTTTACTAATATATATATATTTTAAAGTAAATGTAAATGTTGCCCCAGAGCACCTAATAACTACTAATTCATTTATACAGAGCCTCCTATGAATGACCTAGTTACTTGAATTTTGTACCTTTTATACAGTCTAATTTAACCTTTACACCAATGTGCATTATGTTTTCATATATATGCATTAAGTATATATTCATCAGCACCATTTTAGAGATGGGGAGGTTGTGGAGGTTACTAATTTGCCAAAGGCCTCACTACGTAAGAATGAAGAATTTGGAAATCAAACCCAGGTAATTTTGTTTTTTATAAATGCAAATTCCAGATACCTAACTACATGTGGAAAGGTCAGGAAATAGGTTTCAAGTGTTTTTCATCTCAAATTTTATCACTGGAAAACCAGTTCAGCTCAACTAGACCTCCTAAACTACAAAATATTTGACATTTCTTGTGTTCATCTACAAAATTTTACATGCAAAAAAAGGGTCGTTATTCTTCTCTTTAAGTTGAATAATGCCTTTTCCTATGTTTTCCAGAATAATAGAAAAAAATTTAAAGCAAAGATAACTGCCGTTTTTAATGACTGTGAAGAAACATTCCACTGCTTTACTTGTTAAAACAGTTAAAATATTTAAATTTTAAACTATTTTCATTTTAATGAAGTAAAACTTAAATTTTTTTTCTATTTCAATTTCATTATGTAACTTTTAAACTTCTCTTAGCAGATGGGCAGAGCACTTTGTCTTGTAACCCCAAGTGAAAAAATTGAAGGCTATGTAAAAAAAAAAAAATCTCCGTGATCATCCAGATTACAAAAGGAAGTTAACTTCTTGATGACCTTTTAGAAGATATCACCCTTCTCTAAAAAATGAACTTAATTTACTTGACATGGGAAGGGAAAGAAGCCAGGTACTTACATTGTTGCCTGAAAATTCTCCTTGGCAGAGACCTCCAGAGATGTTCTCATCAGTCTCTCAGCATTCTCCTTCAGGTGTTAGTATGCGTCATTTAAAATGTTAAACTTATCATAACTTTCAAAATAAATATTACTAATTTTCAACTGGTATTTTAATATAGACAATTCTCCCCAAAACAAACTACCCACAAGTTTAAATTGTGTCAATAACATTGACCAATGTCATTCACTAATTTTTGGGGGGCAATTGTTCTCTATACTGTGTTGGAAATTGCTCTGCTCCCAAAATCTTTTTTTTCCTTCACAAAGTTATTGATTATCATAAATATTCAATGCCTGATGGTTTAATTTTGAAATCGCTGAAGAGGGAAAGCAACGTTTATAGACAGGAGCTGCCCCACACAGGTTTGAAAAGGATGAAGATACTCCAATGATTATCACACATATGGAAAAGCAGCCCCACCTGCCAATTGTTTTGGAAATGGGATACAGGTGTCAGGCTATCCGTCATCCTGAATGTGGCTGGCCTTTTGGATTGGTACCATGAACTCTTCTAAATATACCCAGCCATGCAGCTCTGAAAGTTTTATTCATTTATAAATGTTTCAGAAGGCAATTATATGCAGATGACATGATACTATATAGAGAGAACCCTAAAGATTCCAATTATATGCAGATAACATGATACTGTATATAGAGAACCCTAAAGATTCTACCAAACAACTATTAGAACCGATAAATACATTCAGTAAAGTAGCAGGATACAAAATAAATATCCGGAAATAAGTTGCACTTCTATACACCAATAATAAACTATAAGAAAGGGAAACTAAGACAACAGTCCCATTTACAATTGCATTGAAAAAAAAATGCCTAGGAATAAAGAAAGTTAAGCAAGGAGGTAAAAAACCTTGTCTCACAAAATTATGACACTGAAGGAAGAAATTAAAGAATATTCAGAAAAGTGAAAGCATATACCATGTTCATTATAGGAAGAATTAACATCATTAAAATGTCCATAACCCAAAACAATCTATAGATTTAATGCAATTCCTATCAAGATACCAGTGGTATATTTTTAAAAACTAGAACAAATATTCCAAAAATTTATATGGAACCACAAAAGACCCCAAATCACCACAGCAGTCTTGAGAAAGAACAAAGTTGTAGGAATCATGTTACCTAATATCAAACTATACTAGAAGGCCGTAGTAATCAAAACAGCTTGGTACTGGCATAAAAACAGACATATAGATCAATGGAACATAACAGAAAGCCCAGAAATAAACCCAAGTCATTATGGTTAATTAATATTTTATGAAGGAAGCAATAACATACAATGGGGTAAAGACAGACTTTTCAACAAATGGTGTTGGGAAAACTGGACAGATACTTGCAAAAAATGAAACTAGACCACCTTCTCATACAATATACAAGAATAAACTCCAAAATATATTAAAGACTTAAATGTTAGACTTGAAACCATAAAAACCCTAGAAAAAAACAAAGGCAGTAAAATCTCTGACATTTCTCATAACAATATTTTTTCCTAATGTATCACCCCTGGCAAGGGAAGCAAAGGAAAAAAATAAACAAATGGGACTACACCAAACTAAAAAAGTTTTTGCACAAAAGAAAAAAAAAGGAGAACGCATTTGCCAATGATATGTCTGATAAAGGATTAATATTCCAACTTTATAAAGAATTCATAAAACTCAGCATTAAAAAAAACAAATAATCCAATTAAAAATGGACAAAGGACCTGAATAGACACTTCTCCAAAGAGGATGTATGGATGGCCAATAGGCATATGAGAAGATGCTCAATATCACCAGTCATCAGAGGAATGCAAGTAAAAACCACAATGAGATATCATCTCACACCTGTCAGAATGGCTATCATCAATAAATCAATAAACAAGTGCTGGCAAGGATATGAAGAAAAGGAAATCCTTGTGCACTGTTGGTGGGCATGCAGACTGGTGCATCCACTAGGGAAAGCAGTATGGAGTTACCTCAAATAATTTATGAACAAGCGATGCCACTTCTGGGTATTTATCTGAAGAAATCAGAAATACTGATTTGGAAAAAATATATGCATCCCTATGTTCTTTCAGCAATATTTACATTAGTTGAGATATGGAAGGAACTAAGTACTCATCATTAGACAATTGGATAAAGAATATGTGGTACATATATACAATGGAATACTACTCAGCCATAAAAAAGAATGAAATCCTACCACTTGCAACAACATGGATAGACCTAGAGGGTATTATGCTGAATGAAATAAACCAGTCAGAAAGTCAAGTACCATATGATTCACTTACATGTGGAATCTAATGATGAAAATAAACTAAGAAGCAAAATACAAACAGACTCATAGATGCAGAGAACAGGCTGACAGCTATCAGAGAGGAGGGGATAATAGGGCTGGGTGAAAAAGGTGAAGGGATTAAAAAAAAATTATAGACACAGATAACAGTATGATAATTACCAAAAGGAAAGGGAGTGGGGAATTTAGAAGAGGGTGAAGAGGAGATAAACGGTGAGAGGGGAGACTTGACTTGGGGTGGTGAACACACACCATACAATATACTGATAATGTGTTGTAGAACTGTGCACCCGAAACCTGTATAATTTTATTAGTAGTCACCCAAAAAATTTAATGAAGAATTTTTAAAAAGCTATTATATATAGTAAAATAATTTTAAAACCACTCAAAGTTGCAGATTATTGCTTTTTAAAGAAAAAAACATAATAATGGAGGGTTTTAATCTTATACAAAAGTTGTCCAAAGAAAATAGTGAACCCCTATATGCCGATCACTCAATATCAACAATTATTATTACTTTACCAATTTCTTTTCATTTCTTCCTTCCCAACTTTCTTCCTGAAGTATTTCAAAGTAAAGCCTAGACACCGTGTCATTTTATTTATAAATTTTTACTATATTTCTAAATGAGAATGAGATGCTTTTATCTTTTTAACTTTTTTTAAAGTAATATGTACATTGCACTTTTGTCATTATTTAAGTAATTATTTACCACATAATAAAGGCTGTAAATGCTAGGGGATAGTAATTAAGACCATTGGGAAGAATATAGCTTAAAGAGAATAAACATTTTTCTCCATTTTTCTGCCTTATTTTACATTTAGTACTCACCAAGCTGTTTCCCCTTTGCTTTTTCCTTGATTCAATAAGTAAACATATTTATTGGGTCATTATAAGCATTAAAACGGACCACATAAAAGGCCAACATAAATGCAATATAAAGCATATCATCCTTAACAATTATTTGGATGTTTTTGTACTTATGGTTTTTTGGTAAGGCTGCAAAATTACAAGTAATAGAAACAAATATTTTTGTACACATTCTTAAACCAGATGGTAATAAATTAGTAAATCAGTAACCCAGGTTTTACAATTCATGTGAAACACTTCCTGAATTAAGTATTTTTCTGTTACATAAGTTAAAAGAGTATACTACTGGGAAAAAGTGGAATTAGAACCACTATGTTCTTCTCCAATAATTTTTCATATGCCATTATTTAGCCTTCCCCCCAATTTATTCATATCCCTACATAATGCTTATTATAATAGGTCTAAAATTATATATATGCCAACATTAAAATCTCACTTAAATGTAGATAGATGATAGATAGATAAATAGATAGGAAGGTTTGTACATTTTGTTGTTATTTTTATTTTGTTTTGCTTTGGGATTTTGGATCTCATAATTGAATTGATTATGCTCCTTGGTTTGTGGCAAGTTTTTATTGTCAACCAGTGCACCTTCCTCTTTTGTTTTATTTCACGGTTTTTCCCATTCTTCCCTCCAGCATCAATTCCCCTCCTACCCCTACCTGGCACCTACTCACAGTTAATGTACGCTCTTCCAACTCACATTCCACGTGGTTCATAGTCAATTAATTCCAAATATGGGCAACCATGAAATTTATTTTTATAAATACTGATATGTTTATAATGGCACAAATGGAATCATACTGTTTCTTACTATTTTATTAAACTTTATCATTTTTTTAAATCCTCGCCTGAGGATACGTTTATTGATTTGAGAGAAAGAGGAAAGGAGAGGGGGAGGGATCGAACCCACAACCTAGGTATCTATCCTGACTGGCAACCAAAGCCACAAACTTTGGTGTAGAGGGACGGGGCAATGCTCCAGCCAACCAAGCCGCTGGCCAGGGCAGCTTCACAGTTCTGATATGCCTGCACTGCCATCCCTTCCATGCTGTTCATTGGCTCTGGTACTACACAGCCTTCCTGTCATGCATGTCCATACACCACATTTTACTCACACATTTACCTGTTTTTGAACTCCTAGGTTGCCTTTAAGTTCTTTCTATCACAATATGCTTTGGTGAACATCATTGTGCATGAGTCCTTGTGCATCTGTGAAGACCATAATTAGAGTAGCCACCCAAGAGTGGAATTTTGAGGTACGAAGTACATGGCTGCAATTTTCACTTAATACTGCCAGATTGCTCTCCAAATGGCTACATTGTATTAGAGCTACCCCCCTCACTATTATGTGAGATTTCTCATTTCCCCACCTCCTCAGCAGCCTTTGATGTTGTCTTTCTAATTTATAGCAATGTGATAGCTATATTAATATGATGGCTAATTAGTGTAACAGAAGCAGTAGAATCATTGTGGGTGGTTAGATGTGTGGACTCAAAGTCATTCCACCTGGATTCAGATTCTAGTTCTACTACTTCATACTTGAGCAACTTTCTGTTGCCTACTTTGTAAAATAAGACAACAATAACACCTAGTTTATAGAATTGCTAAAAGGATCAGAACAGTTACATTTAAAAGTACTTACCGTAGTGTTGAACCACATAAAGCACTCAAATATTGGCTGTTTATACAGTTCCTCCAATTAGTAGTGAAGACCAAATCAATTAGCATTCTTCATATAGTGACCAGATTACTCTATATTTTTACATTTTCCTTAAAGTTCCTTTATTTTTGCTGCATCATTTTTGTTTCTATATATTCTTGATATTCTTAGTCATTTCAGAAGTTGAAAAGATTTTCACAGTCTACCACCCATCATTTAATTTTGTCTTTGTTTTGTTCCATTTTGAGGCCACATCTTCAGTTCAATGTAGTCAAAGTGAACAGTTTTTCCTTTATATTTATATTTCACGGTATTTTGAGTATTGTTCATAAAAATTTTTTCTACTCAGAAATACACATACAATTCTAAGTATTTTAATTCTTTTGACTTTGCATTTTATTTATTCTAATCATTCAATTATCTTGTTTGGCTTTCTTATTAGTTCTATTAGTTTGTCAGTAGATTTTTTAGACTATTCATTTTCATATTACCATCTGCAAATAATGAGTTTTGATATTTTCTTAACAATTTCTAATGTATTTTATTATTTTTCCTGATCTTACTGTGTTATCTAAGACTTTCAGTACCCTGTTGAGCAGTAGTGAGATAGTGGGGTTCCCATTGTTTTTTTCTTCTATCTTTCCATTCTCAATAAAATCCTTCTAAGTATTTTCCACTTGATAAGTTATTGCTATAATTTATCATTATGCCATTAGATTAACAAGTAGTGTTTTTTTTTCTTTTTGCCTAGTTTTCTCCCTTTGCCAAATTTAAAATACAGAGTTCTCTGAAATATATAAAAGTATCGTCAACAATCCTTCCAATCAATTTGAATAGGCTACAGGAATCTATGATACCAAGGAAGTCTCAAAATATCAAGCTAAGGGGAAGGTAAGATTGAAAGGAGTACCATCTAATTGCTTACTCATATTGAGAGATGTTGAATCAAGAAGAGAATTAGCTTTAAAAAAAGGGAAGAAGAAAGAGGAAGGAGGAGGAAGAGGAGAAGAGAATTAGCTAAAGGAAGTGATTTCTGGTCAGTGGAAAGGAAATCCGGAAGTTATAACTCTTTTAAACAACCTGCCATTTGGTTTAAGTGAACTAATGAACCTTATTTTTGTAAGTACCTGCACAACAAAACGATCATCTGATCATGTATATGTTCAGTAATTGTTGACATATTCCTTGAAAATTTGAAGCTATTTCTCACAAACTGGTAAAGTCCAGGCTACAAACAAAACTTAAAAGCATGTTAATTGTGATTATTAATAAATAGAGACATTTAGAAAAATTAGGACCAAAAAAGCTGTTATAGTCTCAAGCAGCTATAGCCTCAATTTTATATTTTAAAACTACGATTATCTTCAGATCTCTATTTGCATAAATATAAGACTAAAACAAAAATTATCATTTTAAAATCATAAACCTTCATGAGACCTTGGATTCTCAACCTTTTCTTTTGGCAATAAGCATTCTCTAATATGTAAATTCCTAAAATGATAATGATATCCTCTCAATAATCTCTCAAGTGTTAGCTATTTCCTATATAATAATAACAATAATAATTTTATTTACAGTAAAAATAAAAGAAGAAAGTGCTGAATTAACCTTCTGTGGTAAGCTTGTTTATAAATTATTTATCCAAACAGCAGCCCTGGCTGGTGTGGCTAAGTGGATTGAACACCTGCCTGTAAACCAATGGGTTGCCGGTTTGATTCCCAGTCAGGGCACATGCCTGGGTTATAGGCCACGTCTCCAGTTGGGGGCACGCGAGAGGCAACCACACATTAATGTTTCTCTCCCTCTCCTTCTCCCTCCCTTCCCCTCTCACTAAAAATAAATAAATAAAATCTTTTTAAAAAATTTAAAACAACAGCAGACATTGAAGATGAATACAACCTTCACCTGAGTACTGAACCATGACTATTCCTTTATAGTAATAGCATGTGTAATTTTAAAATGACTTATTAATGAAAGAAAAAGTCCTAGATCTTGACTGATGCTTTTTTTTGTTTTTTAAGGTGAATTTAAAAAATAAGTTCTAGTTTGTCCAGGGTAGAGAGGAAAGATGAAAATACAATTTCTTAGAGTACATTTTCACTTTTAATCACCACATATCTTTGAGGAGTACTAGAGCTGGGCAGCCCTGCTGATTATTAATTAACCGTGTTTATTGACTGTGTTCCTAGGCTTTGACATACATCATCTCTTTTAATCCTCCAAACACTCAAGCTTTCTCACTTCAGTTTCTATGCTTAAACCCTCAAATAATTTGGTAAATCAAACATAAGTTATTAAAATTTAGTAGGATATGGGAGCTAAAAATATAATACTTTTCCTCCTACATTCTAAGTTCTCCTAGCTGGGCTAATAATCAACAGAGACAGAGTAACAGGAGAAAATAAAATTTGTCATTCATATGCGCAGGAAATTCACATAAGCATAGGAATTCCGAAGACAGTGATGCAAAATTGGGTATATCTGACATTTTGGACAAAGGAGGAAGCAGAGATGTGGACTTAGATTTTAGAGGTGAACACAGACAATTTGCACGTAACTGAAGAAGAGACTGCAAGTAAATGTTTGCAGCCCCAAAAACAAGGGGATGGGAACAGGTAATCTAGTAAACATGCCACTGCTAGATGCCCTCCCACGCACCAAACTCAGTTCCAATGAGGCCAAGGTGAATACGTTCAGGTTTCTTTCCTGGAGCCAGTTTTTCTATCTGAATCTCTTGGGCAGAAAAGGGGAAGTGGGTCAAACATTCTTTCTGACACATTTTTTTTTTTCTTAATAACTAGCTTAAAATCAATATCCCAAAAAGGCACAGTTTTAGGGGTGGCAAAACTTTGGTTTCCTTTAAGGACTACCAGTAAAAGAAATGTATTTTTAATTATATTCTCTCATGATTTATAATCCAAGGAAAGCAAACAAATAGCACAAGGAGCATTTTTTCCTCCTAAGACAAAAGTACACTTCCTGACTTTCCAGTCTTTCACATATATTTAATCTCAACAACTCTCTGGTCACAATGCCGTGATGGAAAGAAAATAGCTTCTCAACTCTAAGAGTCTACAGCTTGGGGAATGAAGATTACTTGAAGCCAGCTGGTTTGTGTGTGTGTATATGAGTTTTTTGTTTTGCTTTATTTTGTTTTGTTTTTTAACCAGTTCATCCCAATAAATTGCATGCACAATGAATCCATTATATTATTTAACGTTGTTATTTATTTCCAAGATTAAACTATGCAACATTGCCCTTGGGCATTAACATTCTAGAAGAACAGCTACCTTGAATTCAGTCAACCACAGGCCCCACACCTCAAACTTTCTGACTCTTAGTAGCAACAAAAAACATTTCATTCACCTTCACTGTTTCTAGCTGGATTGAGAGAGGATTGGTAAATTGATTTTTTTTTTAATGTAATTTAATCCAAAACCAAATATGCAACCACATCTTTTCATCATGTATTTCCATAAGGCCAGGGAATAAAAGAATGAGACCTAAGTCTCTCAGTGAACCCGCAATCTGTGAGAGAAGACACACTTCAGAGTGTGGTAACTGCTATAATTCAAGAGCATATCAAAAGCGTTTGGGGCACAGAAGATGCTGGAATTTAGTGAAACCAGGAGAATAATGATGATAAAGATGTGTATCTTCAGTTAAATCTTAAAGAATTGATAAAACTTCAACAGAGAAGTAATAGAAGAAGGGCAATATATGAAGGGGAGAAAATTTACTTTTTAAGAACCTAGGAAGTGAGAGAGAGAACATAAAGGCATAGAAAGGAAATTGGCTCCTCATTTTAGAGATCTTTCATGTATAGAAAACTGACAGTCCTTATCTGAACTAGACTTGGAAATATTTGAAGAAGTGAATTAACCACTCATCGACTTTAGTATACGCAGGCACCATTCCAGGTTTATAATTGTATTAGAAAAACAATCTGTTATTGGTAGGAACAAAACAGACGGGATGTGAGGAATGATATTAGAAAGGGTGAAGCCAAAGAACTTACATGTATGACCCATGGACATGAACTAAGGGGGGTGGGATTGTCTGAGGGAAGAGGAGGTACCAGGAGGAGGAGAGCAAAGGGGGAAAACATTAGGACAACTGTACCAGCATAATCAATAAAATATACTTTAAAAAAAATCTGTCTTTATGACTTTATCTCACTGAGCCTGACATGTCAGTTAGCAACTTCTGCTTAGTCTGGCATGTAGATATGCTAATCATTAAAGGAATCTAGCCTGTAGCTTAGAAATTACAGAAACAATCTTTCTGCTTGAAACTACCCCCCTCCCCGCACGGAGATAAGGAAGGTGGTGCTGGAGGGGTGAGTCCCTAGTAGGGACTCAAGCCTGAGCCAAGAGGGTTCTTGGCTTCAAGCAGGAAAAATTCAAGACTGTCTAGACAAGAAGTTAAAATGGAAAAACATATTGAGCAGAGGAGGCAAGCAAGAAAAGCCACTCCATAGATAGAGTAGCAGACTCTCCTCACAAGAGAAGGGAGAGAGACCCCAACCATCTCTAGAGGTTGAGTTTATATGTATCTGTATTGCTGGTATGAAAAACAGAGAATGGGAAAATGTTGAGATTAACTTTGACCACTACAAGGTTATTTTGTGGCCTTGTGGTTTCCCTCTATGGTATGGGTAAACGATAATAGGGGTGGGTTGCTGTTAATCTCTATAGGAATTTTCTTTGTTGGGAGGCTCCACATGGTCTGCTTGCATCTCCAGTCAGTGAGTTTCATGTCAGGCAGCATATAGCAGGCCCCTGACTTCACCGTGATTTTAGTTGATTTGTATAGTTCTCATGTCCCTCTCCTATATAAAAGTTATGTACAAAAATAATGATCATCCCTCAAAAGATTTATAGTAACTTTGTCACTGAGACCATCACAATAGGAGATGATGTTTCACAATCCCCCTGGGACCGTTGCTGATAATCAGATGTTTCCAGTCATCAATTACCTCCTGACCTCCAATTCCTTTGGGTCCCCACTTCTTCTGACGTAAAAGAAGCCTGGGTTCTGTACTTTCTCAAGATGGGTCTTTAGGACACTAGTCCACCATCTTCTCGGTTTGCTGGCTTTCTGAATACATGTAGTCACTTTTCTTGCCCCAAATCCTTGTTGTCACTCAATTTATTGGCTGTTGTGTGATGAACAGAATGAGCTTTCACTCATTACATATTTATTTACCTAGTTACTACTTGTGACAATCCTATGAGGTAATTTCTGTCAGTAAAAATGAGAGACAATAATGTTAGGTAACTTGTTCCTGCTCAATTAGCTGGGACAAGTTACTGTAGGATTCAACCTACATCAAGGCCATACTGTAATCTAAGCCCTTTTACTCCACTGCATGTCTCTCCTGAAGATGAGAATCAAAGAAATAACAAGAAAGTGGGCAGCTGGGATGGATTTGAAAAATATTCTGGATACCTACTTGAATGAATGTGAAGATAAAATGAGTGTTGAGTCAAAATGAAATCATGCTGTTAATGAAATTAGGAAGAATTAGAGAACCATGTTTGGAAGGAATGACGAGCTTGTTTGAGCACGCTGAACTTGACCTTGGCAGAATCAGGTAGCTAGCTCTAGCAGGTAGTTACAAGTTGAGTCCAGAGGTTGCTTAGCCAGGTCGGAGCTAGCACGATGGGAGTGAGCACTTAACTTGGGCACAAAATTTAAGGGGTTGGCAAAAAGAATCAGTAATCAAGATCAATAATATTTTAATGTAATATGTTTTGAAATACCAAAATTAATGCCAAAAATGATAAACCAAATATCAAAAGTCTAAGTGAAGAAAGATCAGTATTTCCTTTAAGGCCTCAGCCTTCAACACAGTACCATGCAGCACTGCCAACAATCCTGCCTTTATCATAATTTTCACATTCATTTTGATTTTTTAAAATATTGCCTCAAAATAGTATTGACCTTGATTACTAAGCTTTTTTGGTGTATCCCAGGCATGTGCCTCAGACCTGGTCTAAGTGAGAGGGTATTTCACTTACCTAGTCCAAAATTTTCTTTTTATTTCTTCACTGAAAAGAATCCCTTCACTAAAAGGAAATGAATTATCACTAAAACTGAATCTGAACTTAATAACTTTGATTGTAAGTCCAGAACACAAGTTCTCTTTTTTTTTTTTTCCCTAGAGAAAGCAAGGAAAAAAATGATTTGCACTTTACAGATAAGGAAACCAAGACATACAATGACTCAGTGACAAAGTTAAAACTAAACTTCTTGGTGCTGCATTTAACTCACTGGATCAGAAGCCTCTCTAGGAACAAGCAGGAATAAAATGAAAACATTACATATACCTATATAAATAAACCTTGGCCAAATAATTTGGATTGAAAAAATAAGTTTGCAAACAGCATGTGCTTTTGCATTAAACACAGTGAGTGGGCTTGAATTCCTCCTTGGGTGCTCTATGACAAGTTCCAAAGCTTCAGTTTCCTCATCTGTAAAACGAGCCTTACACACCTGCCTTTCATTGTCTGGGTTAGGAGGGGAAAGAGAGCTAATGATATTTATCAACCAGGATCTCAACCTATAACAGAAAACACAGACACACACACAAAAAACAGGAAAATTTCAGATATTTTTAAGTGTCAGGTGAAATGGAGATAAACTTTATTGCACATCTTGTACTTTTGATTTTCTTTCTACCATGGTCATGTAATACCTATTAAACACTATTTAAGGAAATAAGTGAATTACACATTATTAGTAACTTTCTGGAACTCCAGTAATTTGGGACTCAATGACAGGAAATGTACATGCATAAAAATCATCTTTCTTACTCTTCATGTGATAAGCGATTTGCTTTTTCAATAACAGCAATTAACAGTAAACTCCGTTGCCATTTCAGCTTCAGTTAAATGAGTGCAAAATACAGAGTAAACCTACATTTGTATTTAACAGTGCTTCACTGGTGCTGGAAAAGCAAAGTCTGTAGCAGAAACAATGAGAAAATTAGCACTTTGAAGCCTGGTAACAGCTAACTCACAACGCAGGACAAGCATAACGTCACCGGACAAGCATAATGTCACCGCCACAAACAGCCTAGCCTGAGGACACCCCAGGTGGGCGGCTGCTGATTTTTTCAGCAACTTTCTTGGCCAAGAGAGGCAGGTGATGGCTAAGAGTTTAGACACAGCTCCTGAACCCCCAGGGATTACAGACCTCTGTCCTCAGGGTAAGACTGCCAACCTTCCAGGTTTTCATCCTTTCCGAGAAACTTGACGTGCTGTTTCTGAAGGCATATTTGACCTGGGAAGATCAAGACCGAGAGAACATTCAGCCATCAAGAATGGAGAGAAATGACCAATGAAATGATGGCATTGATAATTAGGATGATTGTTATCTGGATAGCCAATTTTTTTTCAAAACGATGCACCATCCAGGTTTAATGGTTAATCTTCTCCATCTGTTGCCAGGGGAAACATTCTAACTTGGAGGAGGCATTTCCAAGAGAGTTTATAAATTCCCTCCGGATCTCAAGATTTTTTTTTTTTTTTTTGTCATTCAGAAAAGAATCTTTTTTATTTCTGTGCCTTCTGAAAATTAAGAAACATTTCTTCTGATCACACTGAGATTTGGGGGAGGATGGGGGTCCAACCCTAGTTAGAGGAATCTAGAGTTTGTTTTTTTTCTGTTACAGTTGTTCCACTTTTTCCCCCACTGCTCCCCCCCCAGCCCACCCCCTCTCTCACAGTCATCCCCACCCCGTTGTCCATGTCCATGGGTTATTTATACTAGTTCCTTTACTAAACCCTTCCCCTACTTACGCCCCTTCTCTCCCTCCCCCTTCCCCCCTCCCCCCTCGGATCTCAAGATTTTAAAATTCCGATTTCTTCCTTCCCAGGGGCAGGGCGTAGGAGTTAGGTAGTAGGCGCTGCGTTCCTGCTAGGAAGGGATCTGCTCCCCGAGAGCAACTCCAGCCTGGGCACTTAGCCACACCCGTTTCGGGGCCACGCCTCCCCGCAGGGCGAACCCTATAAAGTCTCAGCGAACAGGGTCCTTTCGAACGCTGTTGGTTCAATCCGACGTCAAGGTCAACAGGTCCTGTGCCTCTTCTCCGGAGCATCCCGTGTCCAAGTCATGGCCCAGGAGCTGTACCACAGGGAGTTCGCCCGGGCGGGCAAGAAGGCGGGACTGCAGGTCTGGAGGATCGAGAAGATGGAGCTGGTGCCTGTACCCCGGAGCGCTTACGGCGACTTCTACATCGGGGATGCCTACCTGGTGCTGTACACTGCCAGGGCGTGCCAGGGCTTCACCTACCGTCTGCACTTCTGGCTAGGTAAGGGCGGCGGGCGCCGGACCTGGACGCGCCCAGGTTCGGGAGGGGCGAGGCCACGGGAAGCTGAGATTTGCCTGCCAGGGGAAAAGAGAGCAAACGGGGCGGCCTGCCCTGGAGACCTGGCGCCAGCTGCACCCCCGCGGGGCCGCGCCTTTGGGGCTGGCCACTTTCTCCTCGCCAGAGTCCGCTTTGCAAACGCCGGGCGCTGCGAAGTCCGGAGCAGTTTCATCCCACTGGCTTTTATCTTTGCGGAGTTCCTCTCCCGGGATTTGGGACTGGTTCCTCCAGCTGGTTCCTCCTTTCACCTTCCAGCTCCAAGCCCCACTCCCTGCCAGAGCTGCTGATCGGCGCACCTAGGCGCTGGCCAAGTCCCGCTCACCAGTGGACAAGTTCAGTCCTGAGTTTCCTATCAGGGAAAAGATGATTTCAAATTTGTGGGCATCCGCTGCAGCTGGCGAGAAGTTTTGTTGTTGTTATTGTTTGTTAACTAATCCTTTTTCTTTTCTCTGGCGCATGAGCTTGCATTTCTCCACTAATTGCGGCGATTAATGTCTGGCTACTTTAAGTCAGCATCCCACCTAAACCACGTTGCTCGCAGGTGTGGCTAACATTCCTGTTTTTTAGGATGCTGGGCACCTTGGCTACAAGCTGGAAACAATGCAGATTTTGTCACTATAAATAAATAGCTTTATATGGCCTATTTATGTATTTTAATGAGCTGCTTTTTTATAGTTAGTTTTAAATGTAATATTTATCTATTTGAACAAGAACACTCTGGAACAAAACTACTCCTTCAGCCGTAATTATTTTGGGCTGCACTCATGCCAGACTAAGGACACTGGGCCTTGTGTGTTCTACTTTTTCCACCTTCTACTTTTACTTGTAAACATCCTGAATGTCCAGCCTCTCCCAGTGGGATCCTGGGCCAGTGGGCACACCCCATCTAACAGCGTGCTGATTATCTGAGCCTCATTGACTTTTAAAATTGGCTTGCCTCCCTTGGACTGTGTTTCTTACTTTTAATTTTATTCCTGAGCTAATGGGAAAACCACACACACATACACGTTTTGAAGACCCTGAAAGCCATGAAAAGGCATTATTTTTACTTCTAACACTTGAAAATTTTAAGGAAAGAAAAGGTAGAAAACATTAAGAAGTGCTGTTCTCAATGTCAGTCAACACTTGGAGCAGATACCCAAATGACAAATACATACATAGAGGGGGAAAGGGCTGTTTTCATTATAGCATTTGATATTAAAATTTTGGGCTTGTTTGAGGATGCTGAAGCTCATTTTGGTTTCCCATTGTAATGTCACTATTTTATACCAAAAAGAAAACAAAACAAAATGCTGAAACCCTAATATATAACCATGTTCATGAATGAATGATGCCAGATAGAATAATAATGTCCTCCCCTTGGTCTTCCTATGTAGAACCTGCATTTGGAATGAGTGAGCATGTCTGAAATGCTGCATTTGCCATTTTGATGAACTGAAATGCAAATTAATTTCAGATCTCGCTGTAGACAACAGCTGAGTTTGCCTTTGTCAGAAGATTGCAAGAGGGCTTTGAATACACTTTTAATTCTAGAGGTTCTTTCTTATCCTAATAAGGTCTTTAAGCATTGTTTTTCTAAGGTTTACACAGAATCATTATTAATTATTGACTCTTAATTATTCACGTAGCGCTCACCAAGTTCAAAAAAATGTAATAGAAAATGCTTTGGGCAGAAACATGATCTTAAAGATCTGCTAAAACTGAAGTTAATGATTGTTAATAAGTTAATTTCTTCAATAATTATTCAGTATACCCAGCATTATATAAGGCATTTTTACTTATGAATTATTTATGAAGCTTCCCTGAAAATTTATAATCTCAAAGTTACAATAAATCAAAAGATGACATAAGACAGATAAAATGTGATAATCACTGTAAAAGAGGCACTCAGTGTCTGTGGATAGGGGGAAGCAAAGAAACCTTGAGAGACAAGAGGAAAATAAGGGTAATTGGGAGGGATCTTATGTCAAGAGAAGATCATGGGGAACATGGAAAAGTTTAGAGTAAAATAGTCCAACAGGCCTTAAGATTAAATTGTTCAGCGCTCCTCCTACATCTGTCCCCTGAAGCAAGCTGGATGTCATCCAGAATATTTCACTCTGAGACCTAAATTCAGATGAATTCATGAGGATTAATAAAAGAGAGTGAGTGAAAGTTCCTAGAGGAAGAGCTGAAAGTTCAAGGAAAAAGAAAGTTTGACACAGGAAATCAGCTGGAAGGAAGATGAAAGAGAGTGAAGTTAAGGTCAGACTGGGTGAAAAGAGTGCACAGGTGAGAAACAAAGAAACAGGCCATGTAAGAGGGAAAAGGGGGAAAAGGAAGAAGTGGGACATAAAATAGGAGAATAGAGAATCATCTTTCCTTGTCTGTCCCTCAATGTCTTTCTATAATACCCTTGCATATCTCAGATTATGTCTTTTTTTTTTTTTTAATTTGAAAAGAATTTGTTGCATGAGACTGAGTGTTGCATGGGTCCTTCCTAAACATTTCAGCTTTGTACCTAGTGGTTTAAATGCATCTACCTTCTGCTTCTGGTTACTTACACCATGTCTATAAGCAGGGCTAGATGGTGAAGGGACTGACTGTCACATCCCAGAACTATGATACAACACCCACCCTCACCATTTCTCCTTGCCAGTTTTAAACTTTACATAAATAAATTTGAGAGCAACAAACATTTACAGTATAACTAGCCTGTGCTGTGCTCTAGGCACTGGCAATGCAAAGAATTGGATTACATTATATAACATACAATACAAGGAACTTATACAAGGGCTGGAGAGGATGCTGAGAAACTGAATTTTCCTTATTGCGTGGCGGGGGCATATAAAATGAGGGCTATGAGTATTATGGAAAAGAATTTGGCAGTTTCTTACAAAACTAAACATGCAGTTAGTTACCATATGACCCAGCAATTGCATTTGTGGACATTTTTCCAGAGAAATGAGAATTTTTATATTCATTTAAGAACTTATATATGAGTATCTCCAGCAGCTTTATTTGAATAGATCAGAACTTGAATCAGCTCCAAGATCCTTGAAAAGGTGACCGGTTAAACAAGCTGTAGCACCTCAATAACCAGGAGTACAACTCAACAAGAAAAAGGAACACATTTTTGATACACACGGCAACTCAGATAAATGCTCAGGCAATATGCCGAATAAGAAAAACTAATGCCAAAATGTTCCAAACCATATGCTTTTATTTACATACCATTTTTGAAATGACAAAATTTTAGATTTGTTGTTACCAGAGGTTAGGGATGAGGCGGGGTCAGGGTGATGTAGGAGGGAGGTGGGTATGGTTATAAAAGGGCAACATAAGAGATTTTTTGGTAGTGGAATTATACAATATTTTGACTGTGGTGATCGATACACACATGTGATAAAATTATATACAATAGAGTTAAATATACAAACACACAGGTGAGTACAGGTAAAGCCGGGGGAATATGAAAAAGATCAGTGCCTTGTATCACTGTCAAATCCTGATTGTGGTATTCTGTGCTGTACTATACTTTTATGCTTACACATTAGTATGCTGTGATATACTAAACTATACTGGAGGGGATTTTTTGTTTTTGTGTTTTTCTGGCTGTGTGTCATTTATTTTCCACTTGGTGCAAGGCACATGGTCATGGGATGCCATGAAGGCTTACGTGTGTCTTGAGTAGTAAAGAACTGGGCTCTTCCAACTTCCTTTTTGGTGTTTTGCTGTTTTGATATAAAGGACGAACTTCTTCTGCTTACTGCACCCTGCCTAGTCTGTGGGTGGGTGAGGAGGGGGAGAGGGGAAAGTGGAGGACGTGGGAGTAGAGGGGCTCAAAGAGCCTAGTGCCTCTAGAAGTCAGGTGGCTGGTGGTGGCCATGCAGGATAGGGACGTGACATTGCTTTGCAAGGCTGGTCACCAGCCTGCTTCCTTGTGGCTTCCTGAGCCAGGTTACAGGTTGTCACGCCGCTGGAGGCCTTACGAGTGCTCTGGGGATTCCAACACTGTGGCCTCAAATGGGAGAGTAGACTTCCTGAAAGAGAAACTCGCCCACCAGTTACCCAGCTCGGCCTTGGGGGGCCCGGGCTGGTGGAGGGTGGCTTTCCCCTGGTACTCGGGACTTCCGCTGAGGCTGTCCCGGAAAGCAGAACCCAGGCGACGCCGGTGGTTGTCGTGGGTGGCACGAGCGAGCCGCAGGAGGGAAGGCTGCCATGGTCTTGCTTGTGGGCTGGTGGAAACCTCGGCCGCAACCCTCCAGGCGCCTCGGCATGACCATGGGTGGCGGGAAGTGGGTGCTAGTCCACCGAGCCCATTTACAGAGGACACGGCAGGAGGCCGCTCCACCATGAAAGGCGCAGGGGTCACTATGTTAGAGTTTTACAAAGTGTTACCACTGGGGGAAAAGAGGTCCACCCATCTGTGTGTCTTTCCACCAATACCGCCGTCTTAAGTACTGTAGCTGTATAGTGGCCATTCATATCAGAGAGTTCTTTTTCCTAGCTTAGTTTTCTTTGTCAAGGTTGTTTTTGCTATTCTAGGGCCTACGCCTTTTCATATAAGTTTTATAATAAACTCATATAATTTATAATAAACCTTGCTGTGATTTTGCTAGGAATAGCATTACGCCTACAGATCAATTTGGGGAAAACTGACATCTTTATTATATTGAGTCTTATAGTCCATGACACTATGTTTTTATATTTATTATGGTCTTTGATTCTTTTCATCACCATTTTGTAACTTTTAGCATATAGATCATGTACCAATTTTGTTAAATATATACCCTAGCTTTTTGGAGTGATCATAAATGGTGTGGTGCTTTTTATTTCAAGTTTCTCACATTCATTGTTTCTACATAAAAAAAAGAGACTGCCTTTTTTTAAAAATTAATTTTTATCTTGCTGAATACACTTATTTTGGGAGGTATTTTAAAAAGTTTCTTTATTTTGTAAATTTCTTAAAATTTCCTTTGTAGATGATCCTCTCATTTCAAATAAAAACATTTATTTCTTTCTTTCCAGTCTGTATGCTTTTCTCTTTCTACCTCCTTGCAGTGGATAGAACTTCTTGCCTAATGTTGAGTAAGATTAATGAGTAGGCAGATTTGCCGTGGTCCCAGTCTTAGGGGAAGGCATTCAGTCTTTCACTGTTAAGAATTATATTAGCTTGAAAAAAATTATCAAGTTGAGGATGTTACCCTGTTTTCCTAACTTGGTAAGAGTTTTGTTCTTTTATACGTATACGATAATGTAACATAATATTAAAAAAAACAAAACACCAAACAACATAACCAGTAAAATTAGTATAGGGAAAATAAATGAAGTGAAGTTCTTAAGTTTCTGAGTACTTGCTAGGATTTCATCATGATGCAGTTAAATTTGGTTCTGGTTTTCATATTCAAAGACTGCTATTAGCTTCATTAATGACTTTCAACCTCTTTAAAGCAATGACTCTGGCTTATTCATAATGATATTTCCTGGCCTAGCACAGTACATAAACACCAACAAGTGACAGTGTAATTTAATTAATTTACTGCAAGTCCATTCATTAATTGTACTGTATATCCATTTACCTAAAGAGACTTGGGTTTCAACTTGTACTCAAATAAGAGTGTTTTTATCAAACATATCCTTAATAGCTTGATATTAATTTTGATTTTAGTTTTCCTTTTAAAGCATCACTATACAATTGTACCTTTATTAGCATTCTCATTTATGACTGGGAAAGTAGGCTTAAGAATGACACTGGAGTCCTTTTGGACTTCAGAATTGCATGTGTGTTTTCTTAAGTGTGTTACACAATTTCCTTTGACCACATCAAGTTCACTATATATATATATATATATATCATGTCGAATGCTCTTCTAGCTACTGAATATTTTACTAAGAAGATTCTTGCTACACAGGCTCCCTTTGAGAGTAAGAAGAATTGTAAAGAAATCAAATTCTTCCTTCAATTTGGCTGACTGATTTCCTGTCTTCAACATTGGGGAATGTTCTTAACTGGGGTTTCAGGTGAACTACAAGTTCTGTCTAGAAAGTATCCAGCCATGTAATATGAAAAACAGACATTTATTGACAATGATACAAGATACAAGAAACATTGTACATAAGACAGTGATGCCTCAGTCCCCTTCAACGTAGGCACCTTGGGACTTCACAGAGTTCTCCCAATCGCCAACAGCTGGCTCATCATATTTTCTTGAATCTCAACAATGGTCTGAAAGCTCTTCCTTTTCAAAGGTGATTTTAGTTTGGGGAAAAACCAGAAGTAACAGGGCTGTAGTGGGGCTGAGTCACTTGGGTGATTTGATGTTTCACCCAAAAACTCTGCAAAAGAAGTAATGCATGAGCGGGTGCATTGTTGTGATGAAACTGCCATTCACCAGTTGCCCACAGCTGCGGCCTTCTGAATCATCCAGATAGTTTCTGCAGAGGAATGTTCAAGCTTAATGCAGAATTTGATGAAGATTCACTGCTTTACTCGCTCAGCCATTTTGAATGTGACAGCCACACAGTACACATGCTCACTGAATGGTGTCTACCACCCCCACTGACTAGTACAGTAAAGTCATCATTTTTCATGCATGCGTGTTCCAGTCCAGTCTCTTTGGTTGCCAGGTTACGTTGATGTCCAACAAACCATTCTCATTATGTTAACAATGGCTTGACTTTTTCTGGACTGACCTCATATAGTATTGTTACAGCTTCTAACTTTTATGCATAACTTGTTCATGAAGGAAAATAACGTATCCCTATTACCACAAAATTTTAACTGCTAATGAGAGTCTGAGTATACACAAGAAGAATCTAGTATTGTAGTTTCTAAGAGCCTGTACTTCAGAGCACAGATAAGTAGTTCTGCATGGTGCTCTTCCAAAGGTCAACTTTATGATCTTAGGGAAGCCTCCAATTCCACTGTTGTAACAAGGTAGAACATAGTTTCTGCTGCATGGGGTTGCTTAAAGATTAAATGAGATCATCCATGGAAAACACTAACACAATGTCTGGCCTATAGCCAAGATATTATAAATGAATAAATGTTAGCTATTACTGTTTCTGCAATCATTTATGACTTCCAGATGTAGTAAGGCTTTTGAAGTGTCTTATAAAATTTGAGTTCCCCTCGGTGCTATCCTGGCTCTTATTTTTTTGCACGCTGAAGATGCTGGTTCTTAAGAATTGGTGTTTCTACCTTAGTTAGGTTACCTGGATGGGATCTGTATAACAATTTAAAAAATTAATTGTGTGTTTAATTCCTGGGATAGTAGTACATAAACATTCAATAGGTGTGAGCATGCTAGTTTTTTTCCTCTTCCTTTTCCTTCAGAGGATATTATGCCATTAAGATAATAAAGTTGGGACAATGGGACTCAATGAGGGTAAGGTCAAATTGTGTTCATTTCCCATTCTAACAGCCATTTTCTTTTCCAAAGTTGTTTAACTATGGCCTATCATGTGCATATTTCTTACAAATACTAACATATTGACATCAGATACCTAAATATTGATGCTAATAAAGGCTAAAACAGTTTTATTGTGCTAAGTGAAGTAAGTCAGGCAATGAAAGACAAATACCATATGATTTCACTTATAACTGGAACACAATATAAGGAACAAAATAAACTAATGAGCAAAATTGAATCAGAGGCTCAAAAACAAAGAACAGACTGATAGCTGTAAGAGGGGCGAGGGAGATTGGGGACTGGTTGAAAGAAGGTGAAGGGACTAGACAAAAAGGAGACGCATATACGCTTTGCCCATGATATGAACAACGGTGTGGGGACTGACTGAGGGAAGAGGGATGCTGGAGGGAGGAGGGCAAGGAGGAAAAATTGGGACAACTGTAATAACATAAACCATGAAAAGAAATATTTTTAAAGCCTGATCTTATTGATTGAATGATTCTGAATCCTACTAGAATACACTGTTATATCTTCCTGAACGTATTTGGACAGTGGTGTTTTGTTTTTGTTTTAAAAAGAATTGGAAAGCAGGAACAAAATTATTTTTGTTGTTAGCAACATAATATTTAATATTACACCATTTCTATTAAAAGATTGTTCATTGAAGATGAGTTGTTCCACAGATACATAATTCAATACTTTTTTCTGAGGTTTTAAATATCAGAAGTTCTGCCACACTCCTTTTCCATGCTTGACAAATGAGGTGCCTTCTTTTGCTGTTTCAGGACGGGAGTGTTCTCAGGATGAAAGCACCGCAGCCGCCATCTTTACTGTGCAGCTGGATGACTACTTGGGCGGCAAACCAGTGCAGAATAGAGAACTTCAAGGATATGAGTCTACTGATTTTGTTGGCTATTTCAAAGGAGGTTTGAAATACAGGGTAAGCAGTTCTCTCAAACAGTTTTTGTTATGACCACCTTTCTCTTTCTGTCTTCATTAGAATAAAAGTACAATATTTTTTTAACCGATTCTTTCTTTTTAAATTTTTTATTTCTCCTCACCCAAGGATGTGCTTACTTATTTGTTTATTTATTTTAAAGAGAGAAGGGAGGGAGGGAGGAAAGAGAAACATTGATTTGCAAGAGAAATATTGATCAGTTGTCTCTTGTAGGCACCCCAAGTGGTGACTGAACCCGAAACCTAGGCGTGTTCCCTGCCCAGGAATTGAACCTGTGACCTTTTGGTTCGCAGGATGATGTCCAACCAACTGAGCCCCACTGGTCAGGGTGAGGGCAGAGTTTTTGGGCTTTTTTTGTTTTAATCTGTTTTGTTCACTGATATGTCACCAGTACCTGCTGGACACATAGTAAGTGCTCAATAAATGTTTGTGAAATGTGTAGTGGCAATATGTGAGCTTTGATTACATTTAATATGTTGACTTTTAAGAACGTTAAGAGCCTTCAGCTATGTTGTCACAAATAATTATTGAAGTAAAATTACTTCAATCATTAAAATTGATAAATTGGGTATCAACAGTTTTTGTTTTTGATATTCTGAAGAATTGCTGACTTTGCTGCAAATAATCCATGATGTGGGAATCTCAGTGGTTCCAGAATATCTTAATATAGTATTTATAACAGTTATAACTTCCGTTAATACAAAGAACTATGCACACATTTCCCATATAGTGTGGTTTGATGTTGGAAATGATACAAATGAAACCATTGAGTTGATTATGTGTGGTTCAGCCTCATAAATTCAGATGCACATACACTGGCATGAACACACAGAGTTTATGTGTATTTGGCTTTATTTTTAAAAATTAAAGAAAAAAACAAAGTGTTAAGTAGTTCTGCCCCTGTAAGTCAATTTTCAGTAAAAGATAGCTTTGTGGGGGAACTCTCTCAGTGACCTTTGCAGACTGGCCATCCTTCACCACCCTTCTGTCCCTGGAGGGTTCAGATAAAGACTGAGGAATACCCTTCCTAGACTAACATTTTAGAAACACTCCTTTTCAAAATCAAACATGCTCCAATAGGTATTCTGCAGAGCCTAGCACTGCCCCTTCAAGCATGTTAGCCTAGTGAAGACCTAAGACCTCAGAGCTGAACTAGAATTCTGAATATACACTAAATTTGCCTACTACAGTGCCAGGGTTTATTTTTACTCTTACTTGGTTAGAGACTTAGTTGAATATTTTGTGATGCCATTGAGATAAGGACAAAATGCTATCAAGTTCTCCTATCTCTTGGAATCATTTTTCCACTCTAGGATATCAGTCAACCTAAATATGGAACTATTACCTCTCATTTTATTTAATTTACATGAATTCCTACAGTTTATGTCACGTGATTGTAAAACCTCCTCTGTGTCAGTGAACCCAACATTTTGAAAAAGCTGGGTGTTACGGTTACTAGAAGCATGTGCTATGTCATCAGACTGGTTATGGACCCCTTTCTTCCACATAATTACTGGTTTGCCTCAGGTCAAGTATGTAAGCTTTCTGTGCTCAGTTTTCTCAAATGTGCAGTGAGTATAACAACAGGTTCTTCATATAAGTGTCATAAGGGTTAAGGATTGACTTAAATAATAAAATAACTGTATAGCGCATTCTCAATCAATAGGAAGTTACGTTATTAGTAATCCTTATGGCTATTTGCAAGACCTCTGAAATCAAACTTCTGAATACATATTTAAAATTGGATATGATAAAAGTAATTTTATAGTTATTGGATAATTATTTTCTAATTATCAACATTAAAGCCACTGTGAATCAGCATTTTTTAAGAAAGAGGATATTTGCAAATGGAGGTCAAATTTATCAGCAACAAAAATCAGTTCACTATCTTATCATTAGTGACCTTGAGCAGATAAGGTGTTGCAGTTGCAACAATACTTGATAGGAAATATAGAAGCAAAGATAATTTACCACCCAGCATAGCAAAGATTGTTATACTTAATTCCACGCTTATAGGATTGCGCTAAGCACGTCATGAACATCATCTCATTTAATCTAAACAACAGCTGTGTGGTGCAGTTTCTGTCATCATCCTATTAAAATAAGTAAAGGGAAGCTTAGAGAGACTGTAGCTTTGCCGAGGCCTAATAGCTAGTATGTGAGTGGGTGGCCAACTGACTCCTGTACCTAAGCTGGTAATCATTATACTGGGACGCTCTCAACGTAAAGAAATGGTTAAAATGTCAGGACAATTTTTTTGTGTCTATTTGAAATAGAAGAAAACTTGGCCAAGCCTACCCTTACTAAGTCAGCAACAACCATATGTAGTTGTCATATGTGATGTAAAGATTCAGGCAGAAACATTAAGACCATCTTCTCCTATCATTTCATTGACCTGAGGTTTTTCCTCTGTGAGGCATTTCAGGAGTTGAGAGGGATGATAGAGGACTATTACCTACCACTGCTCCCTCATGTTCAATCTCCAGTTAATCACAGCTTTTCCACACTCAAGGAGACCCAGCCCTTGGCAGCCATCTGACATCTGTCAACCAGGAAAAGTGTAGTTTTCGTGTCACAGGTTTAGAGGAACTTGTTGAAGGTAAACGCCCACCTTGTTTTCATTCTGTGGAGTAGATAGAGGCAGGGAGTTTCTAGGGTTGATTCAAACAATATTAAAAGAACTACTTACTATCTGATACAGACATGTATCAAACTTAGTTTTTCTTTTTTGCATTTTTGGCATCAAAGAGACAAAATTAGTTTTTCAGGTACTATTAAAAGTTCTGTTGGTTCACTATATGAAATTAACCTAAATGTTGTATATGCATACTCAGTCTAGTCTATGGTTTATAACTCTTTCAGATTACACTGTTCTTATACTACTTTTCATTAGATCACAATGTACTTATTGAAAAAAATGGAAATGGCTAAGAACAGTGTATATATGATGATAACTTATATGCATTTTTATTATATAATTGTTTAGTCAAAAAATATGGCAATCTTTGTACAATTATAGAATGGAAAATTATTATATATTTCTTAAAATTTTTGGTTATAATTGTCCTGAAGTCATCTAGACCATACTAACAAAATTGTTCTATTCATGAGGGCCTTTTCCTGGAGAATGGGAAAAATTTAAAGTCAATGGAAATATAAAGAATGTGTTAAGGATTATATATGCAGCTAAACCTTTTTTTTTTTTGATTCTCTGTATATGTTTATATAATAAATTTAAAAGTTGGATTATTTTATAGGTTTCTTATACTGCTAATTTTTTTACCACATCATAGAAGACTTCTGATCAATAAATAATATATTTATTTATACTGAATCTTTATTATGTACATTACCTCATAATTAATTGTGAAAATAAGTTTATTGTTTCTAACAGGAAAAAAATGATAAAAGCTGATTTCAAATAATGCAAGAAGATGTACTTGATGCAGTTAGTATCTTTTTCAGCATTTCTTAATTCAGTGTGGTTGTATTTTATTTTATTTTATTTTGTTTTGGGTTGGGGATGTGCAACCAAGATCTTCATCTCTCCTCATGTAGACTATAAATACCTTACACTGGCATATTTAGTAAACTCTTTCTACCGAAGAATAGATAAATAAGACAGGTGATTCTTTAAAATGTAAAAACAAGCACCATAAATAGAAGCAGCCCATTATCTGGCCAGCACTTAACTCCCTTCTGTGTCCTAACGCTGTGACGGTGGGCACTCTGAGGGGCCTCATTCCCTGGGTGCTCCTCATCCGTGCTTGTTACCTCTGGCTCCTCCAACCTCCCGTTGCCTTTTTCCTTGAAATCCTTGTCTACCTTTGCGCTCTATGACTTGAGAATAATTAGTTCCCAAAAGACAAGAACTACGGCTTCTTTTTGTTTATGTACCAGGTTTTATATGCTGACACTTCTCAGCAAATATTTGCAGTTATTAAATTGAATGTTGGGATAGGAAGGACAAAGAACCTAATTTTTTATTTTTGAAAAGCCTGTTGATTTGCCAAGGCATTCTCTTCTTCCTATTTAATTTTTCACATGCACTGAGGTGGCTTTTTTCTTGGCTTGACAGACCATTTGGGCACAACTACCTTTGCTTTTATACATGACTGTGTCTGGTTAGAAGCGTCACAGGTTTTGTTTTTTTCTGTCCCCTCCCATGATCAGGTTGGAGGTGTAGCATCTGGACTCAATCATGTTATCACCAATGACCTGACTGCCCGGAGGCTCCTGCACGTGAAGGGTCGGAGAGTGGTCAGGGCCATAGAAGTTCCCCTGAGCTGGCACAGTTTCAACAAGGGGGACTGCTTCATCGTTGACCTTGGCACTGTAAGTTTCATATGAACATGCAGACATCAAAAGAAAAGTAAATTGTCTTCAGATCAAATCTGATATTTGTATCAAGGAAAATAATCACTTTTTCTACATACTGAAAAGAGGTCTTGTTTATGTGAGATGCAATTGTATCATATGAGTAATTGGCTGGTATTTAAACGACACGAAGTGGGACTTCAAAGTTTTTATTTTCTTTGATGGGTTTGGAATGGTATAGTGATTTAGTTCTTCCTACCATAGAACAGAAATTGAATAATTTTTTCACGTATTTCCCCTCCTCTCTGAACAGAGCTTCCTCTAATTATTTTTGTCTCTAATTGTGTGGGAAAACATTACTTGAGGGGAAAATTGGCTTTCTCCACAGAACAAAGGTTCTAGAATTTTAAATGGACACAGTATGAGTCTAAGCAGTCTGCCTGAAGAGTTCTGGGCCATTTCCCTTACACACACACACACACACACACAGACACACACACACCATGCTACTTTACATTTTTTACTTATCTTGGGTTATTGGAAGAATAGGCACAAGTCCAAATATCAGTTATCATTTTAACGGGATGGGCAATGGTATCTCTTCTTCCAGAAAAAGAGGTATACTTATAAATTATTATTATTGTGACAAAGAAGTATTATTCCGAGGTTTTGTGCTAGACTCTAGTAGGTAGACTGTAAGTTGTGTCTTTATAACTTTGTAAGGTCCTAAAACTAGAAAGAAAGGGCATTTCCTGTCACTGGAAATTCATGTGCAAAGGCACAGAAGGCAGGAAAGCGCAGGGCCTTCTCCTTTTCTTCATGATTATTGTTCTCATCACACTTCAGATGTCTGCATTTGAAGTGTCATCCTTGACATTTCTGGACTGAGCGTCCCACAGAGCCTTGATCTGACCTGTATTGTTTCAGTTAAGCATGAGGCTTGGACAGGCTCAACGTTGCACAGTCAGTAAACGGTGAAGCCAGGATTAGACCCTAGGTCCAGTGTGCTGATTCCCACCAGAACATTTTATTTTATTGCCTCTTCTTGGACACTACACTGGGGGAGAGCAGCAGACAGAGGCCAAAAGAGTTTATTTTATATGCATAGAGAAGGGACACTAAGGGTTTTGAAAGTGAGGCTACACAAAATTCTGTTTAAGCATTATTAATTTAGCAACAGCACAGAGATTAAATGTGCTTAAGTTATAAATGGTTTGGAAAATGACCCCAAGCTATAAGCTTCATTGCATTCCCTAATTTAGAGTACACCTATAGTTTTATTACCACTGATATGTAATTCAGCTGTCTTGGATCACACCAGCTTATGTGTATAGTGCAGATCATGATATGCCCAAAGTATAATTCTCAGTGTCACACTTAGACATCTGCACCCACAATGGCAGTACTCTTGCCCTACATCTCAGAAGTTCATGAAAAAAAGTCCTTTTCCACTTCAAATGCTAACCCATTCCCTTAACCAGTCTTGACTACTGACCACTCAGATCAAGGCAGAAAACAAATACTGTTTCATCCCTCCATTCCCCTGCCACCAAAACCACAATTTAAACAGACAGATGACCACATGGTGTCCATCAGGCCACACAGTCCCAGAAACAGTGAGTCCAGAAACACTCAGAGTCTTTCAAAGCCTATGCACAATCATTAATTGTCTAAACTTTCATCTCAAACACTTAACATTTAGAGCCTTTTATCCTCCTTTTAAAGTACTTTTACATATAAGATGGTATTTTTTTATAGAAAAAGGGGACCTCATTTTTCATCCAACTTTACTAGTTTCAGGTTCTTACCTGTAAAAGTTGAGTATTTGATTAGATGATCTCTAGGGCCCCTGAATGAGAGATACTTCCCACTGACAATGTAATTTATCACTACCATCACTTAAAAGTATTATTTCCTTTTTAAAAAAACACTTGTTGATAAGGTAATTGCTCTATAAATGTAACAGTCTCTTTATCATGAATAGTGTTGAATTCAACTTTTCAGCTATCTACTCTTTGATCTTGAGCAAGGCTTTAATCTCTTAGAGCTTTAACTTCTTTATTTTTTTTTTATCTTGACTCTGGTTTCTAATGGCATTTTAAACCTTAACTGGCTGTGACTCAGTCTCATCTGACACCCAGTCATATCTGGTAATGGCAGTTATCATACCAGTTTCACAAGAGGAAAAAAAAAAAAGCCGTAGAAGGTGTGAGCAAGTCACTTGCACTGATGCAGGTTGAGTGGTGACCTGGGATACGATCTGGATTTTTCTTCTTCTAGTTCACATCCTTTTCACTACACCAAGTGAACTTGGTAGTATATAGGATGCTATGGCTCCCTAAAAAAACATCTTGTAACAGTTTCAGAATCTGCTGAATCAGAATTGAGTATGTCTAATCTGGCTTAGAATTCACTGGAAGTAGTACTATTAATGAAATCATTTATTTTGTTGAACAAGTATTAATTGAGTTTCCACATGGGCTAATAGTTGGGTGTTGTGGTAGGTTGTTCTTCTAGTAATGTATGCTCTCTTCCCATAGGTAAGGCTGACCAATGGTTGTACAACCCACAAATCCAGCTCATAAAAAAGGGACAAACTCTCTATTATAAGGTTCAAGAACCTTCATCTGTTTAATAGTAAATTATCCTTATTTAATGTAGTTAATTATCCTTAATAACTTTCAAGTTGTCTCCTACTCATACCTAGTTAGAGACATTTGGAATGGTTTTGTTGTAGAGCTTGAGTTTGATGAACTCTTCTGTTGTGAAAGTTCCCTGCACTCCAAAGGGATACCCCAGTAGGAATCAAGCCCTGGATGACTAAGTACACTGGAACAAATATCACATGATCTGTCTTTATATGAACTAACCTTTAACTGGTTGGTATATTGCCAAAAGTTACTAATTGATGATAAGATCTTGGAGTTACTTTAGTGATTTTATTTTTGAGGTGTGTCAGAATAAGCAAAGAAGGTATAGAACCAAAATTTACTCTACCATAATATTTTAATTTGAGTTCATTGTTTTGACCACTTTCTGTATTTGGCTACACAAAAGGAAATCAATACAGGTTTCTTCGTACTTGTTTGATTACCCACGTATGAAAAAGGCAGATTAGACGTAGCTGTCTCCCAACGAAGGCCAACTGGCCAGCACTAAGGTTATTGATTGAACATAAATCCTATATCTTGATTGTGTTTGCAGAAGGTCAGCTTTTTTGATAATTAACTATTACTAATATGATATGACAAATGCCTTGAAAATATTTACTATGATAGGATTTGAGACTACAGTAAATACCCACAGAACATGACAATATATATAACCTTCTCAACCTAGAGCATAAGATTATAAAATTATCTGTTTAATCATTTTGAAAATTGTCTGCATTTTAGAGGATAATTTGGATAAATTGACTTATATTTAGTATGTATTCAGAAAATAATATGAAACATGATTAGATGTCATCAATTCAGAATTTACTGAGTCTTTGGAAAATGCTTTTGAACCATATGTTTTGATGTTGACGAATTTATACATCTCTATTTCTCCACTATTTTTAAAGATATGGGGTATTTGTAGACATTGATAAAATCAGATGTAAATATATTACAACAAAACATCCATAACTCCAGAATGTCAGTGAATGATAATGACAAAAAGGCCATATTCTCAAAGTTTGGCATCTGGAGTTAACTCCTTTAGAAATAGATGCCCAGGTCAGCCACTAGTGGAGAATTAGATTTCACAGAGCGGTGAGTTCTGCGTATTCTGTTTCCTTGTTAACTTGTTTGGTCAGTTATGCAGCTTTGCCCTACTCCACTTGCTATTTATAATCTACAACCTCCTCCTCTCTCACTGTTCAGTCATGCAGCCTCCACTTCCTCATTTCCCAGTTAGTCTGCAACCCATGTCTTTGACTTTCACTCCCACTAGTTGTTTGAAACTGTTCTGTCTGAGGGCATGATGCCTTCTGATAAATCCAGTGATATTCTGATCATTATCCACTTGTCCCCTGTGCTGCCATTGACACACTTGATTACTCCCTTCTCTGTCAGCCTCACTTCTCCCATAGCTCTAATCCTCCCCTCCCTTTCAAGCCACTCTTTCTCATTCTTCTCAGCATGGTCTGCTCACCCCCTCAAGATTTTTGTTTGTCTTTTTTTTTTTTCCTCCAGGATTTCACTTGGATCATTGTCTGTTCTTCATGCATTCCTCCTGAGCAAACTTATCTTTCCCCAAAGTTTCAACTACTCACCCACTGGTAAATCTCACATTTATAGTGTGGTGATGACCTCTCCCCTAAGCTCTATGCCAGTACTTCTGACTACCTCCCAGATACTTCAACTCATGTGCATCATGGGAACCTCAAATGTGGCAAGTCTAAAAATGGAACTCATCAACTTCACCCTCTCATTACAAAATGACTTCTCTTTATTGTCCTTGTCTTGCGAATAGGGCCACCACTCATTCAGACTCTCAAACCCCGAATCCAAAGTCATGCTGACAACTTCTCCCAAATGCTACATGTGCAGTCAGTGAATCACTGTGCCTAGTCTAGTCTACTTCCTAAGCGTCTCTGGAGTCCGTCCTGTCCTCTCGGTCACCATGATACCCTGTGCACGGCATTTTCCAAGTTGTCATGATTTTGCTTTTGTGCACATTGTTTCTTTGCCTAGAATACTCTCCCCATCTGCTCACCTTTCTCCAGCAAGCATCCATATCATCTCATCCTTAAATTTCCAACTCATGTAGTGACTTCTTTACGATGTATTCCCTGACCGGCTCCTCTTTCCCTTCCACTGTTCCATGTCACATCCCTATAAAGTTAGGCACAGCTTATCTTAACTTCCCTATCACCTTGCAGAGACTTGCCTCTAACACTTTTTACATTGATTATCCATTCGCTTACTAACCTCAATTTCTCACTTTGTTCCTAATATGTGGCCCAGAACTTAATATCACTCAACAAATGTTTCAACAGATAGATGGCCGTCCAACAAAGCATACAGTCTCATATAGTCCTGTGCATAAAGGTGTAAGTTTTTTTCATCTATAACTCAAGGTGACTTTACTTTCAGGCTTCTAATTCCACAGGAAGGTTTATAATAAAATAATCTTGCCTCATTAAGATGAAGTTTGTTTACCAATTAAAGCAATTCAAACTCACCCAACCCGTTTCCTTTTCTATCACTCAGGTTGGAATACATGTCTGATTTTACGACCTGGGCATGAGGGGTCGCGTTGAGAATGGAAGTGTGAGTCTGGTTTGCAGTCTTCAGTCCTCACTCCTCTCTAAGTTTTGAGGCAGAGCCATTTTATTATTTCTGAGCTTTGGGCTTTGGCCTCTGTCCCAAGATATTTGTTGGAAAATATGCATGGCCTCACTTTGGTCTTCTGTTCTGCCCATATATCTACTACAAGACCCTTTCTGGTCTGCCACCCTCCTACCCACACCCCTCCCCCTCCCAGCTCAGGAATTCTGCTTCAATTTTCCCACACCACCCTGACATTGTAGGGGCATTGTAGCCACATTGCTCCAACTGCCTAGACACTGCCCACTGTCATTTCTGCTCTAATGCTCAGGATCATGGATGAATATATGACAAATATATTGAAGGGAAAGTATACTGAGCTCTTTTCAAAGATTTGTTGTACCTGATCAAATTTCGTGGCTCTCCTGTAATCTCCTACCATTCTATTCTTGGGCCTGACAAACAAGTCTTACACTATTTCACACTGTCACCTACTCTGTGGGTCCTGCCATACACTCCAGCCCTAAGGCCAAGACTGGTTCTTGATATGCAAAATCAACTTTCTAGACTGAATTCTCACTCTTCTTTAACAAAATCAAGATTCTTGTAAATTAAAGCAACGTTGGTTTTTAGACTTTTATCTCTGCTATTACTTAAAAATTCTTATTTTAAAACTAAAAACTGAGCAAAAAATTTGCCCTCACCCCTAGGCAGTGCATTCCACGAGGTTTATGAGGGGAGAGCATGAGGTAACAGGAAATAATAATGGAGAAGATAAACCTAATCTTAAATCTCTAAAAACTTACCTTCAATGAAAGTAGGGATGAATGACCGTTATTGTGTACTTAGCATGTGCTGGGCTCAGGGAGTCTAAGGATGAAAACCAGATAGCCTTTGACCTCCAGGTACTGTCAATGGTGAGAGATACAGACACCTGCACAGGTCAGAGTATTTCACATTAGAGTCATTTGAAAGTTTCTAAAATACTGATACTTGTGATTTGATCTTTAGGATTCTGATTTTTAAGACTTTGGGATGGGACTTTGGTGTAAGTACTTTTAAAGCCCCACCCCCAGGTTATTATAATGTACAGCAAACGTTGAGAACCACTTCAAAATGGGAATGTCTACCGGTCCCAGAACCTTTAGAGATTATATGCTTGGAGAACCAATGAGTCAGTTAAAAATAGTTGGGCAACAACTTATGTGGCTTGCAGAATCGGTTTTTGATAAACTATGATGATAAAACTTCTTGAGTATGCCAAATACTTTGACTTGTAGAGAGAACATCATTTCATCTACTCTCACTGTCACTACAAAAAAGAAGCCTCCAAGTTGTCCCCTGGTCCCAGTAAGTGGCATTACTACCAGCAGCTAAACTGAAATTGTCCTAGTCCTTCCCCTTTCCCTGTCCTCCAGTCCACATCCAAAGAGCATTGCTGATCAGTTCTGTAGGCTTTTGCCTACTAAATATCCTTCCGTTCTTCTCTTCCTCTCCATCATCACTGCTCTGCCTTCCTTCACATACAGTTGCTTCCTTTCTGGTCACCAAGCCTGCAGTGGCCCTGCATACTCACTCTGTTCATCTTCCATCCTTTCATCAGAGGTGTTTTAAAAAAAATACATAAATGCCATTGAGGAATATTGAGTTGGTTTGGCTTTCAACACCAATCGTACAGAACATAAATTACTATTTGTTTATCCAAAAGAAAAAAAATGTTTTATAATTTTAAAACAAAAAAATGTATTACTGGAGGTATCACATAAGTCCGTATTATTTTTTAAGCTATGTTTAGAAAACTTGCAGTCTAGAGGGGTATCTGAATGAATTTCCATATTTGGTTAATTAGATCTAAAGGCAAACAAAAATAAAGGCAATAGAGACAAGGAAGAGGACAACGTGTGGTCCCCTTTCTCCTTTTAAAAAATTTTAGATGTAGTTAGAATAAGTAACTCAAGAAAAAAGGGTGGCTAGCCTATGGTGACTTCTTTGCACATGTTATGAGTCAACATCACATTGGCCGTTTGGAGTGTTCTTTTAAACTCAGCTTCCGAAATCTTGCTTCCCTTAAAAGGCATCACTGACCATTGTTTTATTTCTGCTCTTATTTTCTGTCCCCTAAATGAGGTGTGACTCCACTTTGATGTTTTACTCGTTGATCCTGACTACGTAGTTTACAGGACATTTTAGAAAACTCTAGTTTGCCCCCTGTGTGGCTGCTTCTGTAAATATCACTCACTTGCTTTTATTTCTTATTGTAGTGGACCAAATTAATTGCCAGCAACGGATTGTCTTTATGCCCCATTTCTTCCTTTTCTAAGTATCCAGAGCATTTTTGTTTCCTTTAACAATTTGTGTATCATGAGTTAACTATAGTTCAACAAACTTCTACTAGACAGTGTTCATGGGCTCCATATACATCAGCAAATTTAAGCCAAAATTTAAGTGAACTTCATTCTGAATTGAATGGACACTTCCATATTTACAGGGAGTTTTTATGACTCTTCCCCAAAGAAAAACAACATTTAGCACTGAATTGTTAAAGTCTTTAGAATCATAGAGAGTAAATAGTTGCCTCTGATGCCATGTTTGCATTACAGTTTTCCTTGTATAGTGTACTTACATCAGTTTTATGAAAGGCATTTCTTCTAAATCCCCATAAAGTGTTATAAATAAAACAATTTATATTATAATGAGCCCTGGCTAGTGTGGCTCACTGGATTGAGCACAGGCCTACAAATCAAAAAGGTAATCAGTTCAATTCCTGGTCAGGGCGCATGCCCAGATTGCAAGCCAGGTCCCCAGTTGGGGGCGTGTGAGAGGCAACCAACTCCACACCAATGTTTTTCTCCCTCTCTTCTCCCTCCCTTTTTCTCTCCCTATAAATAAATTAATTAATTAAATTAAAAAATTTATAATGAAAACTTCTTTTGTAGTAATACAGCTCCACCTATCTCATCAATTCAGGTACTTCTTAGCTCCATGAAGAATTTCTTTTTTGCAGCCCATTCCCTGTACGAAACAGGTTAAGCTGAATTACAACAGAAAAATTTTCAAGCTGAATACAAAGTTTCCTTGTGCACAGAGTGGTGAAGTAGTCTTAACCACCTCCCTCTAAATAGAGTAAGGGTTGAGCAGTACAGTCTATTAATAGTACTACACCCACATATTTCAGCACAATAGAGCTCTGTTAAAATAAGATGCCCTAAACACATTATCCACACATGGTGAAATAGAAATTGCTCACATTTAATGAGTTGCTAAAATTCTGTTTAAGATTTTAAAGCGCATTTAAAGGTGCTACTGCCATAATTGAATGAACCATAGCTGCATAAAAACTCACTAATATTGAATGAAAAGGGTGTTTTAATTAATATGACTGTTTAAACAGTTCTGGCTTTTAGCAGTTAATAATTTGAATTCATATTTTATTGCATTTCTTGTCTGAATTAACCATTAAAAATTAAGTTATTAAATAAGATGTCACTTTTATAGAAATAGCAGCACAGAATTAGGTGAAAATAATAAGAGTAAACATAACACAAAGCATTCATTTTTGTGCTCAGTAGGAAAAGTTTTGTAACACTTTCTTTAGTGATTTAGTCATCTTTGAGTTGAAAGGAAAACTTCACTTAAAAGTTTTATTATTTTTATGAATATTTCTTAGATATGTTTTTGTTATTTTAAAGGTAGAAACTGGTCTCTAAGCAATGGCGAGGAACATTTACTGTAATTAAATTTATCTGTGAATTGATACTGCACATAAAAATTCCCATCACAAAGATATATTGTAGAAAATATGTTGGGATCCATACAATATTATAAATTCTAAATTAAATAATAATTATGTTTGTCAGATTATTATTACCTATAATTCACTTTTAAACATATTTATCAAGCTGCCATAATGCTTTATAGATGCTAATAAAATTTAGTATAATTTTATAATCTCTTTGAAGTAGATAAGAGGTCATTATACAACTAAGGCTGGGAGAACAAACATCTGTTAGATTATTATAGAGCAAGTCAGTAATGAAAGTTGCTAACAAGTCTGAGAAATCTAGAGAGCTAACTTCTGATCTACTTACTAAATTTCACTATAATATACATGTTAGAAATTTGCTTTCTCAAGACTACTGAGAAAAGAATCATTTGCAAAATCACATGGAATGAGCTAGGAAAGGGATCAGCTAAGAGCCTAGATGTACTCAGTAGAGTAGCTTGCCTGGCTGCATTAGATAATTGGATGTTATAGGTTCCCTGTAATTTGTACCAGGTGCTAGGTTCTCAGGGCTACTAGCAGGGGATCTCAGCTTTGGGTGAATGCTAGAATCGCCTGAGGATTATTCAATAAACACACCTGAGATTACCTGGGGGTAGGGCTCAGGTATCTGTATTTTCAAAAATCACCTTCCTTCTTAGCTAAAACAATCAGAAAGAAAGAGAGAAAGAGAGAAAGAAAAGGAAGGAAGGAAGGAAGGAAGGAAGGAAGGAAGGAAGGAAGGAAGGAAGGAAGGAAAGAAGGGAAAGAAAAAGAAAAGAAAAGAAACAAAGAAAGAAAGAAAGAAACAAAGAAAGAAACAAAGAAAGAAAGAAAGGGAGGGAAGGGAAAGGAAAGGAAGGAGGGAGGAAAAGAGGGAAAGAGAGAAAAAGTGAGGAAGGGAGAAAGGGAGGAAAGAAGGAAGAAAATGGTATCCAAATTGGAAAGGAAGAAGTAAAACTGTCATTATTTGTAGATGACGTGATACTATATAGAGAGAACCCTAAAGACTCTACCAACACACTATTAGAACTGATAAAAAATTCAGTAAAGTAGCAAGGTACGAAATAAATACTCATAAATTGGTTCCATTTTTATGCACCAATAATAAACTAACAAAAGGAGAAATTAAGAAGACAATTCCCATTTACAATTGCATAAAAATACCTACAAATAAATTTAACCAAGAAGTTAAATGACCCATATATAAAAAATTATGACATTGAAGAAAGAAATTAAAAAAGATACAAATAAATGGAAGTATATTCCATGCTCATGGATAGGAAGAATTCATATTGTTAAAATGTCAATGCTACCTAAAGCAATTTATACATATTCAATGCAATTCCTATTAGAACCAATGGCACTTTTCATAGAACTAGAACAAATAATTCTAAAATTTATATGAAACCTATAAGACCTTGAATAGCCACAGCAATCTTGAGAAGGAAGAACAAAGTTAGAAGTATCATACTACCTGGTACCAAACTATACTACAAGGCCATAGTAATCAAAAGAGCATAGTATTATCATAGAAACAGACACAGATCAATGGAACAGAATAGAGAGCCCAGGAATAAACCCATGCCTATATAGTCAATTAATCAATGACAAAGGAGGCAAGAAAATACGATGTGGTAAAGACAATCTATTCAATAAATGGTGTTCAGGAAACAGGATGGATACAAGCAGAATGATGAAACTAGACCATTTCTTACACCATATTTGAGGATAAGCTCAAAATGGATTAACGACTTAAGTGTAAGACCTAAAAACCAACTCCTAGAAGAAAACATAGGAAGTAAACTCTTTGACATTGCTCTTACTAATATTTCTTAGATATCTCCTTGAGCAAGGGAAACAAACAAACAAAAATAAACAAATAGAATTACATCAAACTATAATAAAAAGAATTTGTACAGCAAAGGAAACCATGAACAAAACAAAAAGACACCCTACTGAATGGGAGCAGATATTCACCAATGATACATCCAAAAGGGTTAACATTCACAATTTATTAAAAACTCTTACAACGTAAAACCAGAAAAAGCCAAACAATTTAATTTAAAAAAGGTCATAGGACCTGAATAGACAATCCTCCAAAGAGGACATACAAATGGCTAAAAAACATATGAAAAGATGCTTAACATCACTAACCATCAGAGAAATGCAAATTAAAACTACAGTGAGCTATTACCTCACACCTGTCAGGATGTCTATCATCAATAAATCAACAAACAAGTGCTGGCGAGGATGTGAAGAAAAGGGAACCTTTGTGCACTGTTGTGGGAATGCAGACTGGTGCAGCCACTGTGGAAAACAGAATGAAGAGTCCTCAAAAAATTAAAAATGGAACTACCTTATGATCTCACTTTTTGGTATTTATTTGAAAAAAACCCAAAACACTAATTTGAAAAGATATATGCCTCCCAGTGTTCATTGCAAGATTATTTACAATAACTGAGATATGGAAGCAACTAATTACTCATCAATAGATGAGTAGATGACGAAGAGGTGGTACATATATATGTATACAATGAACTACTACTCAGCCGTAAAAATAATGAAATCCTACCATTTGCAACAGCATGGATAGACCTAGAGCGTATTATGCTAAGTGACATAAGTCAGGCAGAGAAAGACAAATACCATAACATGATTTCATTTATATGTGGAATCTAAAAATCAAAATAAATGAACAAATAAAACAGAAACAAACTCATAGGTACAGGGAACAAACTGAAGGTTGACAGATGAGAGGGAGGTTAGGGGGCTGAGTGAAAAGGGTGAAGGGAATTAAGAAGCACAAATTGGCAGTTACAAAATAGTCACAGGGATATAAAATACAGCCTAGGGAATACAGTTAATAATATTGTAATAACTATGTATGGTGCCACAGGTGTACTGGATTTAATGGGAGTGCAGGGATCACTTCATAAGTTATAGAAATGTCTAACTACTATGCTGCACACTTAAAACTAATGTAATGTTGAAAGTAAACTGTAATTGAGAAATATGGTATTCCCTCACTTCTCGTGGGTATTATGTTCTGGACCTGCCAGCGATAGGTGAAAATCCGCGAAGTAGGAACCTTACATTTATTTTAGTATTTATATATATTGTAAGGCTTTATAAACCCTTCCCACACACTTATAAACTGTTCCCAGTCCCTTATTAACCTTTCCCACTCCCTTATTAACCTTTTCCACACTTTTATAAACACTACTTATGTTCTTAAACATATTCTACACTCTTAAACCTACGTAACTTTAAGAACATACACATACGTTACTGCAAAATCCCACGATATATCAAAAAATCCACGACAAATAATTAAATATAACATTTTTTAAAATCCCGCAATACAGTGAGGCCGCGATAAGTGAACCGCGTTATAGAGAGGGACTACTGGAAATTTTTTTAAATCGCCTTCCTGTTCCACCACTTGATTTCAATACTTGGTGATTAGGGGTTGACTGATCATTTGGACTCATTTGTCCTCACTCTTTGTAACTGCTAACCTGGTCATGGCATTCAAATTGCTTCCAAATGTGAGCCCAGGTGCCCAGATGTGGAAAAGTTTAGAAAGGAAACAGAAGTGCACAATTCTCTTAAACACAGGAAAGAAATGCCCCTTGACCATGTTGAATAACTAAATCAAATTCAAGGGATTTCAGAACATAGTTGTTCATTTTACTTTTTATGAAGGCTTGTATTCTTAAAACATATACTTTGTTCTTAAAGAGGAATGTGGGATAGTTGAATCAGGAACAGGGTGGGGTGAGGGTGTCCGAGAGACTGTAGCAGGTCTGGGGTTTGAAGTAGTATCCCCAGGGTCTGGAAGAGAGCCTGCCCCGTTTCCAGAAGCAGTAAATTATTTTTGAATAAAGAAAAGAACTCAGGACTAGATGTGTCTTGTAATTAGAGAAAAGAGCCCGTCTTTGAACCTTGGGTGTTCTTTCATGTTGCTGTTATTAATTTACTTGCTCTTTTAAAAACTTCAAACATAAAATCACGTGACCAGTCAGTGGCCACCAAGGTCTGTCTCCTTCACACCTAACTATGCTAACCTCCTCTTCAAAACAGACTAGATGAAATATGCGTGGGAACCTTTTTAAAAATCAAATGTAGTAGAAGTATATTACTAGCATTAATTGTCTACATGTCAGTTTATCCTGCTCATTTTCTCTCGTTCATCTCTCTATCCCCAACATCCAGCTCATACTAGGCACCTAATAGTGTGAGTGACATTATTTTTTTAAAAAGGAAAATACACTGACTTTATACTGTGAAAACTGAAAAATCTCTTTCTGCATATACATGACCCTCCCCATGTGTTAAAATTATATATCTTAAAAATTTTTCTTCTACAAACGCAGAAACAGGTATTATGTTTTGGTTTCTATTTGCTTGGACCCATATTATTCTAGGGCTATATTTTATTCTTGATGATATACCTTGGATAATTTTCTACATCAGTAATGAAACATTTTTTTCTCAAATTTTAACAACTGAAATGTAGTCTGCAGTATCCTTGTGACATTTATATAGCCATATTTCTATTGATGGAAAGTTTTTGTGTTATTTCTTTTTTTTTGTATCCCATCTTTGATTGCTATAGAATAGATTCTTAGGAGTGAATTTTCCTGATTCTAAAAGCACATGTAATTTTTCAATATGATGCTAAACTGCACTAAAAAAAAAAGACTATGTCAAGTTTATATAACCCACATTGTATGTGTTAATGCCCATTCCCACACTCCAGCAGGCATACGTACTATTAAATTTCTTTTTCTTATTTTTGTTAAACTACATTTAATGGAGAAAGTGGTATTTTATTGTTATTTTACATTTGTATCTGTAAAGCTTCTGAGCACTGTACCTAAGTCTAAAAATACATTTATTTTAATATAAATGTCAGCTAATATAATCTATTTAACTTATATCAGACTGCTCTGTTTCTTTCTTTTTTTTTAAACAGCATCACTTTTATTCCATTATTTTTAAATAGGCTCTGCCTTAACATTTGCGATATACTCAGATAGTGTTGTCACAGTCTGCATTCCATTGTGCGTACCCATGACTTCCGAGTTGATTTTTTTTAACTCATTTATTTATGTTCATTTGTTTTGCTATAATGTTCTCTTTCTATTTCTCTAAATTGTTGTTGAAGTATAACTTTGATATTTAAGTATTTATTTTTTCTGTGTCATAATTTATATAACTATTGTTCTATTATTGAACATTTAGTGTCTTTCCAATGCCTCACATAATAATGAAAACCCTTGTACAATATATGTGTTTTTTTTTCTCTTTATGAATAGTTTATTAACATAAATTTCAGATACTGGAAAAAGTGCTTACTTTATGATGCTGAGAGCAACAGAATACAAAATGAAGTATAAATTAAGTACTATATAAAATCATGTATACTTAAAATAAATCACTTAAAAATATTTTAGTATTAAATTTGTTGGAATAACATTTGTTAATAAAATTATATAAATATCAGGTCCACAGCTTTATCATAAACCATCTGTTTGTGCTCACTACCTGAAGTCTGGTCTCCTTTTTGATATTATTTTTTATACCTTTTCTCTTTTTTTTTGGAGTTAATCACAATGTGTATTACAACAGGCCTGAATGTCTGCCACATATTTCTGGGGTCCAAAGATCTGTCTCTTTCTTTTAGGAAATTTACCAGTGGTGTGGTTCATCATGCAACAAATATGAGCGTCTGAAGGCCAGCCAGGTTGCCATTGGCATTCGCGACAGTGAAAGGAATGGAAGATCTCAACTAATTGTGGTGGAAGAAGGAAATGAGCCACCAGAGCTTATAAAGGTAACATGACTTAGGTTGTTTCTGAAAGGTTACCACTCTTAAGTCGTGTGTGTGTGTATTAGTTTTAACAAGATCTCTAGTCCTTCAGCTAAGATTAGGTAAGAGAAAATGGAGTTATCTAAGTGGTGATACCAGGAAAGAAGAACATCAAGACTGTTCCCTCACCATCGGTATGACTATCAGAGGAAGTCTTGACCCTGTCTTCTGTGATATTCAAGGGCAAATAGATAACACTTTTGAGATTGACTATAAAAATATATTTTGGAAGGAAAAGTAGTTTATTCATCTAGGTTTCTCAATGGTTTTTTTAAATGCAATGGTATTTTTAAATTTTAAAATTAACAATTATTTCATTAAAAGAATTAAATAAAATCTTATACCAAGAGATTAAATACACCAATATTTTAAAAATATTTCAATAATTTTAAACTAAGAATTATAGGCAAGAAAGTTATAATTTTAGTGCAGTTGTTAAATTAATTTAAAAATTGTCTTCATGGCTCTTTATTGTCTACCTCATTTAGTTACCCATTATACCAGTCTTGGACATTTAGTTGTGACCTGTTTTCCCCCTTTAAGAAAATTGCAGTGAGTACTTGAATGTATATATTATATATATTCCCTTAAATAAGATTATCAGTCTAAGGGTATGATCATATTCAGGTGTCTAGATACATGTTGATAAGTTGATTCCTGTGTATTCATTCAGCAAATATTTATTAAACTCCTACAGTGAGCCAGGCACTAAAAGTTCACACCAAATGGTGCTTCCTTCCATAAGCACTGAGATCCCTCATGACTTTACAAAGCCCTGTCAGGATGTAATATTATAAACTTTTTTGAATATTGCTACATTTAATAGTAGCATATGGTATCTCTGAATCTTAATTTCTGTTATTTCCTGGAATAGTATGCAATTTTCCCCAATGATTTTAGCCATTTGCATTTAAATTTTCTTAAAGACTATCTTGTAAAGATACTTTCTAAAAATTTTTATTTAAAGCAAAGTAATGCATTACAGTCACCTGATGCCATGATAGCCTTCATAATTCAGTGATCAAGAATTATATGAGATAATTATATTGATTATAATGTTTTTAAACTTTATTACTTTAATAACCACCAGAGATTTTCACATTCATGTTGTTTTAAAAATAATTTTAATTCAGTGGGAAGATGCTCATGATCTAATGCTAAGAGAAACGGCAGTATATAAAATTTTATATACAATATTACCTTAATACATAAGCTTATATTATAGCTATATATTCATGTATACATACATATCTAAAAGAAATATGCTGAAATATTACTAATATTACCAATATTATCTTTGACTTTTTGGATATGGCTGCTTGATATTTTCTTCATCTGTCCTTGTATTTTTAAATTTATTATAATATATTTATATTCCTTTTATAATCAGAAATAAAGGCCATCTAAAAAAATAAAATTAGGAAAGGCTTAACTAGGTTTTCAATAGTCAGAATAACATTGCTAATAAATTAGACCTTGAAACCTATTCAAGACAAATTATTGATCTTTAATATTCTTTTAAGGCCTTTGTTCTAGACATGTGATCACCATTTAAGTCTTCTAATTCTTACATTTGGAAGCAAAAGTCTATAAGTAAGATGTACTTTTAGTTGATTGTAACTTTTTGTTTCAGTTGTTTCAAAGCTAGTCTCTGATAGAAATGGACCCAGGAACAGAATTCATCCTTACAGAGTGGGTCGTGGACAGAGAATTCATTAACTTTCAGACTGAGCTTTTCCATTGTGATCTCAGGTGTGAGTCAGTCCGTTAACCTCTCATTATCTCTGGTTCCTCTTTTGTAAAATGAAGGGTTAGACAGAGTGGCTTCTATGGTCACTTTCAATTCCCATGACATGCAATTCTGTCTTGTCTTTTAGACAATATCTGTGTTTAATTCCAATGATTTGTAGTCTGTTCCAGGAAATGGAGCCACTGAGGCTGAGGCCTTAACTGTGTATATATACATTTGATGTTCTTGCTAATTAGATTTTATTCAAAGTTCTGAGAAAGAAAAGTTTAAACTGCCAGTTAATATATTATACTGTTAAAAAAAGGAAATGCAAACCTGAAGAAAAATATGTGTAAAATATAACTTTGATGATAAAATGTTAATTATAGGGATAAGGAACATACTGCTTAATATAAAATTCTTGTCTATATATTAGGGGATTTTCATTTTGGGGCTTTTAAAAAATTCTAGAAAACACCTACTTTGTTTCCATTCAGCGCATCCAATATATCCTGCATTATATTTGACAGTGCTCACTCACACAATGAACTGAATTTTCAGTGAGAGAGTCTACTTTTTCTCTTAAAAAGCATTTAGTGGGTGTTTTGTTTTTATACATGTTATTTTGTAGCCTGGTCACAACATTTAGTAGTTATTTAATGAATTAATTATACACCTGTGATAAACTAATTTGTTTAGGCTTTCTTAATGCTGTACCTACCCATAACTGTAGAATTCAAGGGGTCATGAACCGGATTAAGTAAAAAAAAAAAAAATCACAACTTTAAGCCCTGGCTGCTGTGGCTCAGTGGATTGAGTGTTGGCCTGCGAACCAAGTGTCGGTGGTTTGATTCCCAGTCAGGGCACATGCCTAGGTTGTATGCCAGGTTCCCAGTTGGGGGTACATGAGAGGCAACCATAGCATTGATGTTTCTCTTCCTCTCTTTCTCCTTTTCCCTCTCTCTAAAAACAAATAAATAAAATTTAAAAAAAATCACAACTTTATTTTCACCAACCTCGTAATGAAAATTTTCTCCCATTGTGAATTTAGTCAACAAACTAAAGTAGCATGAACAGTACCTGTGACTCTTCATGTCACATTATTATTGCAGATAACCTCAAAATATTATTAATATTAATCACTACTTGGTAATTATGATAGTTATTAGACCTGCTCATCAATAATATTATTTAATGGGTTAAATAATATTACCGTTTGTTTATTCTTTTATTCCCCTTGCTTTAGGAGATATATTGGTAAAAATACTGCTACATGGGATATCTGAGAGTTTCCTGCCTGTTTTCCACTAGGACCTTTATGGTATCATGACTTATATTTGAGTTTATTCTGGTGTATGGTGTAAGTTGATGGTCTAGTTTCTTTCTTTTTTTTTTTTTTGATTCATTGGTCTAGTTTTCCCAGTATTGTTTGTTGAGGAGACTGTTTTTACTCCATTGTATGCTCATGTTCCCTTTGTCAAATATTAATTCACCATGGAGACATGGGTTAATTTCTGGGTACTCTATTCTGTTCCATTGATCAATGTGTCTGTTCTTATGCTAGGACCAGACTATCTTGATTACAGTGGCCTTGTAGTATAGGGTAAAATCAGGTATTGTGATCCTTCCTACTTCGTTCTTCTTTCTCAGGATTGCTGAGTCTATTGGGGTCTTTTTTGGTTCCATATAAATTTTTGGAGTATTTGTTCTAGATCTGTAAAATATGCCATTGGTATTTTAATAGGGATTGCATTGAATCTGTAAATTGCTTTGGGTAGTATGGGCATTTTAATGTTAAATCTTCCTATCCATAAGCACACTATATGCTTCTGTTTATTTGTATCTTCCTCAATTTCTTTCTTCAGTGTTCTGTAGTTTTCCAAAAGCAGGTCTTTTACCTCCTTAGTTAAATTTATTCCTAGGTACTTTATTTTTCTTGTTGCTATAGTAAATAGGATTTTATCTTAGTTCAACAAGAAATGACCCTATTATCATTATTCCATATTTGATGCTGAATTTTTGGAACATGTCTTTCAAACACATTAACATGCTCAAAACAGAAAATATTGAAAAGTAATTTTTCTGAGAATTTTTTTGAAAATTTTATCTTTATTTTGAGGTATTTCAGCCACTTATTTATCACAATATTATTTTCACATAATTTTAATACGGTTTATCATTAGAATGATGATAATTTTTTTCAAACCAAAGCACTTTGGAGAGTAATAGGGGCACCAACCAGACAGGACATGGAGACCTGTATCAACGAGACCATCTGGGGAAACAGGATGTGTGGTCAGCCTCTGGTCTTGCATCTTTAGTAACCTGTGAAAGCTCGTATTAAAATAACATGAGAACTAAAACTAACTAAAGCCTGTAACTGAAGTCACGCTTTACTCCATTCTTCTTTTCCCTTCACTATAACCATATTTAAATTGAAAAGCATCCTATAAATTATGTAAAGCTTTTGTCTTGGACTTTCTTTTTTTATTTAAAATGAATAATCCATGAATGTGAAGGAAAATTAACTATCTCACTAGCCCTAAGGCCCCAAACTCTTTTTGGTGGCCCTGTATATTCTCTAAACATTAGAGGGGCAGGGTTAAACCATCCCCAGAGGAAATATTGCTAAGATCAATAATTAATGTTTTATGGTCATTCATTTTTATTGATTTTTATAGGGTTTTATTGAATGTATTGGGGTGACATTGATTAATAAAATTATATAGGTTTCAGGTGTACAATTCTATAACACATCATCTGTATATTGTATTGTGTGTTCACCATCCCAAGCCAAGTCTCCTTCCATCATCATTTATCCCCCCTTTACCCTCTTCTACCTCTATTTTTTTTGAACTCTATATCTGATAAATGACTTACCTCCATTTCATTCAGCTCTTTTTTGGGGTGATTTCTCTTGTTCTTTCATTTGGGGCATGTGTCTTTGTTTTTCCATTTTGGCAGCCTCTGTGTGTGTGTGTGTGTGTGTGTGTGTGTGTGTGTGTGTGTGTGTGTGTGTTTAAATGTATTAGGTAGATCTGCTATGACTTTCAGTCTTTGTAGGGTGACTTTATGTAGTAGGTGTCCTGTGGAACCCAGTGGCACAGTCTCCTTGATCACCTGAGATGGGTGTTCCAGGAATGTTTCTTGTGTGGGTTATGTGGTCCCTCCTTTTGTAACTGAGTCTTGATTACTATTGACCTATTCATGCATGGCATTGACCCTCAGGCTGGCTGACTATGAGGATCAACCCTCACCAAAGTGTACAAGCTGCTGTGCAGTTCTGACCACACAAAGCAGAATTCACTTCAGCAGAGTTTGGTTCCTGCTGAGATCTCCCTTGAGATATGCTGCTTGTGAAGGTAATTGAATTTTGTTCTAATGTCTGAAACTGGCCACTGGGTGTGTTGTTTCCGGGTCTCTTAGGAAGGATTCTGGTACAGCAATGTCAGATGCTGCCTGTCACTGGCCGTGGGCAAGTGGTTTTGGGCTACAAAGTGACCCACCGTTTGTGGCTGCCTCTGCTGGGCCTAGATATTGACAGGAAGGACCAAGCTGTGCACTAAGGCCCACATTTACCAGCATCGAGCCCGGGGAGAAGTCATCTAAAATATCAAGTCACTTTGAGGTCTGCCTGCACCTGCTGACTGTCTGTTAGGCTGAGTCACTGAAAGGGCCTCTGGTGGGATTTGAGTTGCATGAGGTAGGTTCTCAGTGAGACACCAGGTAGGAATGACAAGTGTTCACTAGATTGATATGGGGTCAAAATTGGTGTGAGTGCTGGGTTTGAGGCTACCCAGCAAATGTCCCAGGACATACCAAGTCTAGCTGCCACCCATTGGGTGCTCACATACTTTTGTGATGGGGTGGGGTCTCAGGTAGTTGTCAGGGTAGGGCCATCATATTCTATCAAGCCCAAACAGACCAAGATTTGGCCATATGAAGGAAGAGTTTACAATAGCTGGGCATGCAAGGAAAAAATGGCCCCCTTTAGAGCCACACAACTCAGTTTGTAGGATTCTGTCCAGCCCTCGGCAGGGCTGAGCCACCGGGATCCCAGAGAATGGGGCTAGCAGATCTCCCACGATGGGGAGACGCCAGCCAGGTTTTCTGGGCAGTGGTAAGAAGGGCCCCTACCCAAAGCCAGGGAATCCAGAGGCTGGGGCTATTGCATTCCCCAAGGCTGATGCCATGTGGACAGGAGTTCTCCCCCCAAGAAAGATGGTGTCTGCAGTGTGCGAGAGTGACTCAGCACAGAGTTCCAGGCCAGTATCCCTTGAGCTCCCTCTCAGAGCCACAAACACAGTCTCTCCTCAGGTGACTCTAGTCTCCTCCGCCCTCCCTGTGCTGAAGCCCAGGGTGAGTGGCTGCCAACGAGGTTTTTGTGTGTTGGCCCTTTTAGAGGGCACCAGTGTCTCGTATAGACTCATGTCTCTTTCTGGCAGACAGAACCCCCACCGACTTTTATAGCCAGATGTTATGTGGAGGCCTCTTTCCTGTTCTGGTGCTCTGGGCTGAGGAGCCTGGCTTGGGGTTGAGACCCCATGCTTCTCAGGGGGAAACTTTGCAGCTAAATTATCCCTCTGGAATCTCAGCCACTGCCCATGGGAGTGAGGCTAGCGCTTTTCACATCTCCGCCCTCCTACCAGCCTCGATGTGGCTTCTTCTGTAAATCCTAGATTATGAGATTTCTGTTCAGCTCATCTTTACTTGACTATTCAGGCTGACTGTTCTACATTTTAGTTGTAATTCCAATTTGGTCTTGGGAGGTGGCGAGCGTAACATCCACGTACTCTACCGCCACCTTGGATCAAATCCTATAGTTGTTTAAAAAGACAACATCTGGTAGATATCAAAAAGAGAATAAGAAGGGGCAAATTATTTGAAATGACAACTGGAAACAGCTAATTTTTCTAACCCAGAAAAACTTTTTTCAATATAATTTATGGACTTCTTAAGTCCATAATTATTATAAATGCTAATAGTGAATGACTGGCAGTAAAAATACTACAGGGAGATAGGAAGCAGATGCTGTGTTCCTGAATGGTTAGATTCTTGCTTTTGTAAAAACACCAGGCTCCCGTGCAATCATTGTTTCTGAATCTGGATTAAAGAATGAGAAAATTGTAAGAGAATTTAGATTATCATATTATGTATCAGTTATTAAGTGTTTACTGAACACTGTTGGTTCCCAATAAAGTTCAAAGACTCCTTATTTTATTATCCATTTGAAGAGATAAACATGCCTTGGATCTAGAACAGTCAAGAGAATGGGAACAGATTGTAAGGGTCTGCAAATGCTAGGAAGAATGGTCAGAATGATACCATCATTAGTTTGAAGTCTTGCCATGATAAATTTATGTATTTTAGACTGTATGATAATAGTGTATAGGCTAGATTAACTTCCAAAAGATCTCCCAATATAGAGGCTGTGTTCATCTTGTCATAATGTTAATTGACAACTTGAAAATAAAATCATTCATTTAGTCATTCCCTTGGCAAGTTGATTGGGTATTTATGATATGCTCACCTGGGTATCTTGTAAGTGAAATCTAGAGTTAAATAATGCAAATACTTCTTAAATTATTCTTTAGAGATATCTATTTAGAAAAAGAGTAAAATGTTAGTCATATTTCCCCACAGTGTTTTGCCAAATAGAATTTATACCTCATTAATACTGCTCTAAGTTCCTCTAGGGCAGACAGTGCCTTCAGAGCTGTGTAACCATAAGAGCTCTAACTCATTGCTCATTGGTATTTGAATAATTAATGAAATTAACTTCGAGCTCCACTGTGCCAGAGAACCATTCCATTTGCTTTCCTGTTTTCTAGAGGACAGTATCGCTTTTTAAATGTTTCTGCATTTTAAGAATGGATACTACACTTGATCATAGCCAAAAAGCTGAGAAGCTATTCCCTTGCATTTTAGATGACACTGTTGAAGATACGAATAAAGTCACACTATTGATTTAGTTTTAAAACCAAGTGCACCTGCAAAGGAGCACTTAGTGTTTAGATGCGGATAAGTCATGTATTCTTCTAGTCTTCTTTCCGCAGATGGAGAGTTACAACTAACCTCTTGGAGAGCAATAACCAAATCAAGATTATTCACATTTATGGCAATTCCTTCCCATCTATTAGGTAGAATATATATTCCAGGTGAAAGTACCTAGTACAGTGAGAAATAAATAGCTGGTGTCTAACGACCTTCATTCAGTGAATAAAGATGCGTGTTGCCAGGAGTTGCAGTTGGATACCCCCATCTGTTGAATTGTCCTTCCCAGGTCAGGTCACCTTCCACTTAGTGTCCAACAACCACAAACACCAACTCCTTCTCTCACCCTCTAGCACTTAACCCTGCAGACTGCTGGTCTCCACCACTTTTCTGGGCTGTTGCTCCTAGACCTGGTGCTGCCTTTTCTCACCACTGAGTTGAGTAATTATACTCCATGAACTCCAAGGAACTACACAGATGTAGAACTTTATCTTATAAATATTCCAATATATTTTTCTTATTCTTCCTCCAAAACTTCAAAAAGCCATGCACATTGTTAATGCTTCCTAAGGTTTTATACAACTTAAATTTATACAAAGTAAAAACAAGGGTGATTCTGAATATTTAATATTCTAAGCATTGGAATGGTCATACATTCCAGCATTGTAATTATTTTCTTTATTTTGCTTTAAAGCAATGATACTTGGCATCCACCCAAAATCTGAAGAATCAAAGTGACAAGCAGTGCATGCTGCAAGAGTATAATGGTTCCCAGAGCACTATAGTTGCTCTAGCTATTTATATCTACCATTTATTAATAGTTTACTATGTGCCAGGCACTGTTCAAGGCACCATTCATTTGTTGTTTATTTTAATGAATTTTCTGTTTGCATTTCTAGTATTTAATTCAGATACCCAATTTGTTACTCACCAGTTCATCCAGTGAGGGAAGTGGAAAGATTTTGAAGAAAGCTAAGAAATATATTAACCATGCAGTTAACCATATGGTGCAATAAAATAATATTTCAAATAGTCTTTCATTTGGTCACACCAAAGTTTAATGTGAAGACTGTGACCTTATTGATAAGGTATCTTTTTTATAGGACCAGTCCAAATTAATGCCATATGGCAATCGTTTCTGAATGAGGTACTTTTTCCTGTGATTTGCAGCTGGAGTGAGTGAATAGTGATACAGTATAAACAGGACAGTGCAGTTCTAAGACAAATGGACTGTATGTATGGATGGATCTTTGCTCCCACAAAGTCTATATCTGAGTTGATAAACTAACATAACTATTAAACTAGAATGGCAGGTTTCTAATTTCTATTTCTATTGCCCCTCATGTTCATTATAATATTAATGATAATATATAATTTTAAATATTAACATTAAGACTATATTTTCTTTCAGCCGTTTAGGTCAATTTCTTCTTATCCCTTATGCTAATAATTAGCCAAACTCAGATATCAAAGGGCCAGATCTCTACAATTCAATGATTCACTGACATTTGTTTTGTAAATTAGTTTTTAAAATACATAATAATAGTCAACAGCTATATTTATTTTATATAAGTTTACTTGTACTAAGAATAAGCCCAGCCCATATATTAAAAAGTTGACTCTTCAAGAGTCCACAGCTCACAATTCCTTAGTGTTCATTTTATAATTAATGTTTGTTATTATCAGGAGGAAATGTGTTCACATATTGGAAAGAACTCTCTAAAATTGAGGCCATCTGGATGGTGCTTCTAAGTCCTGCTTTTTCAGAGCCAAGAATCACACTGTTGTGGAACTGGGTTATATTGACAGTACTTGGCCAAAATAAAAGTCAATGTTATTACTATTATGTTTGTCAGGGTATCCAGTGCATCACAATTTTACAGTTACATTGCTTTGGGTATATATGTCCAGAAAGTATCCAGCCATGTAATATGAGAAATAGAGATATTTATTGAAGAAGATACAAGATACAAGAAACATTGTACATAGGACTATGATGCCTCAATCCCCTTCAAAGTAGGCACCTTGGGACCTCACACAGTTCTCCCAATTGCCATCAACTGCCCCCTCATATTTTCCTGAATTTCATCCACAGTCTGAAATCTCTTCCCTTTCAAAGGTGATTTTAGTTTTGGAAAAATCACAAGGTACCAAATCTGGGCTGTAGGGGGGCTGAATTCACCTTGGTGACTTGATGTTTGGGCCAGAAAATTCTGCACGAGATGTGATGGACAAGCGGGCACATTGTGATGAAGCTACCAGTCACCAGTTGCCCATAGCTGTGGCCTTCTGAGTCATCCAGATAGTTTCCATAGAGGAATGTTCAAGCTTAAAGCAAAATTTAATGCACATTTGTTGCTCCACTCACTCAGTCATTTTCAATGTGGTGACCACACAGTACTCATGCTCACTCAATGGTGTCTACCATCCCCACAGACTAATACAGTGATGTCATCATTGTTCACACATGTGCATTCCAGTCCACTCACCTTGGCTGCCAGGTTACATCAATGTTGTGCAAACCATTCTCGTTATATTAACAATGGTTTGATTTTTTTCTGGACAGAAGTTGGGTGTATGTGTGTGTGTGCACGCACACACTCATGTATATTTATTATTTACAAAAAGGATTTTAAAGTGAATGTCAGGAAAGCACTGTTTCTTCATAATACACTCTCCATGTAAACCAACAGAAAATCCTCAATTCTGGATATTTCATAGCAGTCTAGTAGTCAGGGAAAAGGCATGAACAGACTGTTAAAAGAAAATATATTAGTATCTGTGTGCAAACAAAAAAAATCCATATAAATACCCTGGGAAATAAGGTCTGCATGACTGAGAAACCAAATATCAGTGCTGTATTTCAGTGAATGCTGGCAAATAATAAAGCAAACCAGAACTGAAAATACAACTTAATGAAGTCTGATAGAGTACATGCGAAAAAGACAAATATGTTGATTTAAATCTGTTTTGAAGCAAGTGGCAAATACATTGCAATTGAATATTGGTTGCTGGAGAGTCACTGTCCTGGAGCTCCCTTGCTGGGTGACGGCATAGTTTCATTTCCTTGTGCTTTACAAGGGTAAACTGGAAAACACAGCTCAAAAAGATATGTAGATTCAAATGAAAGAAAAGTAACATTGTTACCTTGGCTCACTGGAAGGCTGTATTTTCTGTGCACTTCTTGCACTTTCTAGTTGCATTTTTATCTCTATGATACAAATACTTCTTACCATTAACACGGAAACCCCGTAATCTAAGAAACCACTTGTCATATGTTTATTGCTGCAGAGAGGACAACAGCCAGCAATATTATAGCCCCAGACCTTTCTCATACTGCTGATAAATCATAGACACTGCATAATAAGTCTTACATAACTAGTATATACTGCCTCCCCAAAATAAGGTCATATGTACAACATTAAATGGGGAGATAGGATTGAAACACATGGGAAGATCAGAGAGTTGGTTGTATAAGCACAGACTAATGGTATTATACACACGTAACTGTGAAGAGACTTTAAAGGAGGAAGAGATCACTGCTTATTCTTACTAAGCATTGTCAGCTATTTCCTTGCTGCTGACACAGGAGGTAATTCTCTAGGCTTTGCTTGGAGAAGGATTATATAGACCTGTCTTCAACTTGTAGTTTTCAACCTAAAATATAAGGCATTGACAAGGGTACACTATCAAGAGACATAGACAACTTAATAACGTTAGATTAAGACATGAACAAGTAGTAAGTAAGTGTAAGTCATTGGGGAAGTGTGTGACAAGAAGTTTAATGGTACAGTCGTCATGCAAAGAACCAGAGCAATGATATGCAGGAACATCTCAAGGAGACAGAGTGACCTTTTGACCAAAGCAGGGCTTGACTCAAGATGCAAGATCTGAGTTTCGTTGAGTTTTCACCATGTTCCAGGTATAGTGACAATCACTTCCCATACATTATCTCATTTTATTATCATAATGATTGTGAGTGGGGCCTCGCTTCAGCATCATATATCCTAAAATACTTGTGAGGGAAATTAATTCTTATACCACTTTAAATGTGGGGATTCACTTAGTAGTGGGTCCATCTAGCTCAGCTTGCCTAAACCTACCAAATGGAGGGATTGTCAAAAGATGGGGGATGGCGGGTGCTCATTGTGAAGCATAGAAATTAGGAACCCCAGAGGCAAATGGCAGGAGTGTCTGTTCCAACACTAATCAGATAGAAATGTTCAAGTAGGTACGAGGTCTTACAGAAAAAGGTTTAATGATCCCCAGAAAAGGAAAATGGCCTAAAATCTTTACCTGAGATTTGCTGCAGGGCAGCTTCCAGACCATCAAACCATGAGAATTTGTCCAGGGAAGTTTCCTGAGAAGCAAGATGAACATCAGAAACGCTTGGCAGCCCTGTCCTGATGGTGATGATCAGCCTGGTTAGAACAAAGCTGATACCAGTGAACACTTATATCAGGCTTCAGTCAGAATGGGGCTCAGATCCAGACTTTTGTATTCTTTACTCCCTAGATGACTCCAGTATGCAGCCGGTGAGCACAACTCTTCTAGTTGAATAAGTTAGCATTTCGGCTTATGTATTTTAATAACTTGTGAGTGAGCGATCCATGTTATAGTAACTTGAAAGTTAGCTTTCCATGTGATAGTAACTTGTGAGTTAGCTTCCCATATAGTGAGAATTTATGAGCTAACTGTCTTGTGATCTCTAATACGTTGCTGTTACAGTAGCACTGAGGACCATACTTGTGTTAGGGTGAGTTCCGCAAGACCACTGCATTTCCTGAGTCCTCTAGAGATACACTGTCAACTACCGCATCTGTGAGACACATATGGCTGAGTTCTGGTTTAAATTAATTAAATTGAGGTAAAATTTAAAATTTATTTATTTGCTCACACTAGCCACCTTTCAGGTACTCACTAGCTGCCTGTAGTAGAAGCACAGAAGACCCTCTATGTTAAATGCTTTTAGAACTTGACACCAACTTAGATGGCTAGTGACTCTCATGTTGGGTAGCACAGATATGGAATATTTCAATTAGAGAAAATTCTTAGACAGCCCAGACCCAGACACTTAAAGAGCCACATCTCTTGCAGACATCCAATTCACTCTATCCTTTTATCTAAACATGTATGGCACATGGTTTCTCTGAGTCTAAATTACCTTTACCCACTATTTGTTATACTAAATTACCCTTTACTTGAGATAGGAATAAAGGGATGAAGGTGGTTTTAGTCAGGAAAGCATCTCAGTGAGAGAGAGCTGGAGGGCAAATGCAGGGATTTCACATCCAGATTAGGTGGAGCCAGCTAAATGAGGTCAAAGGAGGTTGCTGCTTTTCTCAAGAATTGCCTGTGCTTTTATCTCTCTGTTAGCAAATATTTTATCTTCCTTAGTAGCAAATATTTAGTTGCCTTGAAACAAGTAAATACACCATAACAATTTATTTCTGTTTACCATCTGCTTGCAAACTACTGATCTATTTTTTTAGTTAGGTATAGGAAATCAGACACAAGAATTACTGAGTAATTAAAATGTTAGCCGGCAGAACCTGAGAGCTTAGTTTGTTTTTAGTAATATAGAAGCAGGGCTCACACTAAAATGATGAAGCTAAGAAGAAGGAGATGTTTCCTTTTCCGTAGAGAGCAGGAGAAGCTGGAGGGCCTGGGGTCTACATCCTTGCTTTAATATTGATGGGACTTGGGCGGAAGGCAAAAGCCTTAACATCTCTCAGCCTCCTTTTCCTAATCTGTCGGGCTGAAATCAGGCTTGAGAAGCACAGAAGGTCCTCTATGTTAAATGCTTTTAGGCCTTGACACCAACTTAGGGCATACTTATCCAAAGTGACCTCAAGTTTTGGGTTGTGTATCATATTATCCTCTCTTTTCTTATTTTTTTACTTAAAATACTTACTGTAGGGTTTCCAACTGTCTGACTTTTCTGTAGAGAGTGAAAGGAGGGAAAACTCATCCTGAGTGAGCAAGGTTGTAAATGTTGGGATTTCATATCCAAAATAGGTAGGGCTGGCTTAAAGGTTTGAAATAAGTAAATAAAGACAGGAGCCAATGTGAAAATTAGGTAAGAATTATAAGGGTTCAGCAAAGTTCTTAACTGACTGGACCTTCTTTCTAAGAAAAAAAACTTACTCATAGACCAACTTATGTTTTAAAAGAAATAGTCGTCGGCAGCCGTCCGTCTTGAGAGACGATGGTGTAGCTTCTTAAGAGTCTATCTGCACCGCCGAGAATGGCTGTGCAGTCCAACTCGGGAGTGACACGGTATCTGTCTCCTCCCGTGTTGAATCGACATCTTGCGATGACGCTGGAGTGTCCTCTCCAGTGAAGCTGAAGCTACAGAGCCTGGGCAGGGTGATATGGAGGGTCTGCTGTTGCCCATGCAGCAGACCCCCCCTCTCTTCGCAGCTGAAGGGTCCAAGGGAAAGACGGAGTCAATACAGCTTGGCTTCAGGTGCGCCGCAGGAGTTGCCGGTGTTGACTACAATGTCAAACCGCCTTAGGGACTCCGGCTCCGGATTTTCTGTCGGGGTTTACTCCCTTAGCCTTTCCCCTGAAGAGGTATGCCGCAAGGCAGCGGAGGTTTTTTGGAGTCAGAGTTTTCCTTCTCTGATGTGCCCTGACTGGAAGATCGAACCAGCGACACTTAGCTCGCAGGCCGACGCTCAATCCACTGAGCCAAACCAGCCAGGGGCTAAAAGAAATAGTACAGTGGGTCATATAGAAAAACACACAACACTGAGGATGGTATTTATGAAATAAAAATATGGTTACTTTTTAATTTTACCAAATATATAGTCATATAGAGAAAAAAATCTCACAAATCTCACCTCTGAGGAAAAAAACAATTTTTTTCTGATTTTTGTTTTTATGTACATATCTCTATGCTTTTACAAAAGAGTTTATACTGTAGATAAGGCTTTGCAATCTAAATTTTTACTTTAATTATTGTGAACATTTTCCTGATTATTATATATTTTAAATCATAATTTAATGTCTATATAGTTTTCTATTTTACAATTATAGCCTTATTTATTTAATCAATTCCTTCCATGTTAGACATTTAGATGGTTTGCATTTTTATATCCTGTAAAATGTTGTGATGTACATTGATTCTTTGCATATATCTTAATTATTTTCTTAGAATACTAGAATAGAATTATTGGGTTAAATAATTAGCATGCTCTTAAGGTTTCTGTTACCTACTGCTAATCACTATCAAGAACTGTCCTTCTCGTTAGGAGAGTGCCAAATAAAATACCAAATCTTTGCCAGCACTAGATGTTATCAATGTTCTCTTTAACCTTTGGAAATTTTATGATTAAAGAAGTCCTATTGTTCCATTTTACATTCTTTGGTAGATCTTTCATGTTTGTTGAACACTGTTATTTCTTCTTTAAAGGCTATTTACTCACATAGCACTCATATAAAGGAAGAACTTCCCTCTCTGAGCCTCTATGCCAAAGATAGGCCAAATGGAGAAGAGAGGGGAATAGAAAGAGGAGGCCTGGGGAAAGATGAAAACAGCTAGTGGAGAGGATGGCAGAACACTGGAACCATAGTGAATAGCATGTGTGCTGCTCAGTATCTTTATTTGCTGGTATAATTCTAATCAGAATGGGAGGACACAAAATGGCCCCTATACAATCTCTGCTGTGGAGTGACAACTGCTTTATCTCCATAGACAAGGCCTGAACAATTAAGTGAAGACTTTTTGAAGTGCTTACAAGAGCCAGCAGAGCATATTAGTTGAGAACACACACTCTGGAGCCAGAGTTCAAATCCTGACTTTGTCACTTAGTAGCTGCACGACCTTGGGCAAGTGGCTTAGCCCGTTTCTTTGGCATAAAATGAGATAATACACAGGCCAACTCAGGGTTGTTATGAAGGTGGAATGGCTTAATAAATGCAAAATGCTTAGAATGGTTTTTGATAGATACTAATATGTTAACTGATATTTTAAAAGTTCCTGGCATGGCACAGAATGGCTCTTGAAAGTATTAGCTGAATATACATAATGCTAGTAAAGGCAATAAATATATAAACAGGGGCCAATACATGTGGTTTAGACAAGAGGGGTACTATAATTTAAGGTAGTTTTCTTTTTCATTTTTTGGGGGGGAGAAGGGTACTACTTCTGAAGCCAAAGGTAGTCTTTAAAAAATAAATAATAATAATAATAATAACCCATGTGAAAGATTTTAAGTCATTTATTCATAGGAGAACTAATAAAGTATTATAACTAATTCAAAGAAGAATTCAAAGAACAGACAGATGTACAGACAATCAATGTTAAGATGAATTTTTTAATAAATGCAAAGCTGGCCTTGACCACAGAGCAGATCTTACTTTCATCTTTATCATACAAAAATTCCTGTGAATCTCTGTGGACAAAATCATTTGCTTTTATTGATCTTCTACTGAATTAGAAAATAACTCAAAGTAAAGGAAAGGTGCAGACCTTTATAGCATCGGATCACCAGAAGGGTCAAAGTTACAGAACAATCACAGGGATGTAAAGTACAGCACAGGGGATATAGTCAATAATATTTTAATAACTGTGTATGGGGCCAAGTGGGTACTGGAAACATCAGGGGGATCACTCTGTAAAGTATGATTGCCTAATCAATATGCTGTACACATGAAATTAATACAGAACGATATTGAATATAAACTATAATTGAAAACTTTAAAACAAAACAAAAAAGAACCTTTCTGTCCCATCCAAGTACTAACCAGGCCTTGTGCTGCTTGGCTTCCGAGATCACACACGATCGGGCACATTCAGGGTCGTATGGCCATAGACAGCAAGGATGGACCTGGAGAGCGTTATGCTAAGTGAAATAAGCCGGTCAGAGAAAGACAAATACTATGTGATCTCACTCACATGTGGAATCTAATGAACAAACTGAACTAACAAGGAAAAGAGAGACAGACTCATAGATGGAGAGCAGGCTGACAGCTCTGGTGAGGGGTGTTGGGGGTGGCAGGATGGAGCAAAAAGGGGAAAGAACTCACAGACAACAGTGTGGTGATTGCAGGGGTGACAGGGGTGGGGGTGGAGGCAGAAGAGAGTGTAAAGGGGATAAATGGTAATGGAAAAAATACAACAAAAATAAACTATTTAAAGAAAGAATCTTTCTGTCCATTTCCAAGACTGGCCCAGTTTTTCTTGATTTAGGGAAGTATGTGATAGTTATTCTAAAAGTTCCTGAAAGAGCATTAAAGGGCTCGGTGCTGCAGCCTCAGCCTGGGCATGTAGCCGTTCTGTGAAACAATCGCTTCACCTCTTTAGCACCATGACCTTTTCTGTAACATGATGATACTAGGACCCAGTTCATGGGGGCTCTAACAGGGATGAAATGACATGTGTCTGAAGCTCCCGATACAATGTGTGACTCGCAGTAGACATTCAGTAAGGGGTAACTATTACTGTGCTGCTTATAATTAGCTGAGCCAACCACAGAATAATTGCTCAGTGGTGCTTCAGGCAGCATCAGGTAAGGCCCTGGGGAAGGAAAGTGCAAGGGTCCCCCAAGGAACAACGAAAACATCACTCTGGTTAGAGACAGTGCCCGGTAGAGAGGCTGAGGAATAATGCACGATGGGTAAGCGACAGCCAGCCTCTGAGGGCTTTGGAATCCAGACAGAGCGGTTTGGCTGTTCCAGTAGCATTCATTTCCGAAGGATGTGGAGTGCAGATTCCTGGACTTCACCCCAACCTTTATTTAGTAGCTGGCAAATAGGAATCTGTCCTTTATCAACTTATCCAGATATTGCTTTAACGCTGAACTTTAAGAATCACTGCTCCAGATATAAATCTTTGTTTAAATAGAGTCAGATTCTTGAAATATAAGATTAAAGTGAAATAAAGGGCCTTCTGGCCAGAGTCCAGAATAATTTTCTGGATGAAAAGATGAGGGGAGACTGAGGCAGTAAGAAGTTGACAACAGTAGGTAGAACTCATGACTCGGGCGATAGGGGTCTTCACTAGGGTAAATTAAGGAATAGAAAGGATCAGTGACTCCAAACGTTATCATAAAAAAGTACTGGGTTGGCCCAAAAGTTCATTTGTTTTTTTCCAAAAGATGGCTCTAGTAGCACTTGTCTTTAACTTCATTCAAAACAATTTTGTTAGGTTGGATTGTAACAGCTGTCATATCAGTGTGCAGTAAAAAAAAAAAAAAAAAAAAAAAAATCAAAATTGGTGAATTTTGTGTAGTCATTTTAATACTGAAGATGGAAGAAAATTTGCAACATTTTTGGCATATTATGCTTTATTATTTCAAGGGAGGTTAAAAACGCAACTGAAACACACAAAAAAATTGTGCAGTGTAGGGAGAAGGTGCTGTGACTGACTTGAATGTATCAAAAGTGGTTTGTGACGTTTTATGCTGGAGACTTCTTGCTGGACGATGCTCGAAGGTCAGGTAGACCAGCTGAAGTTGATAGCGATCAAATCAAGACATTAATTGAGAACAGTGAACATTATTCCATGTGGGAGATAGCTGATGTACTCAAAATACCCAAATCAGTATAGTTATTGGTGAAAATGAAAAATGTGTCTTTTATTTAAATGAACTTTTCACCCAACTCAGTAGAATTTAATGATGAAGTGGGTAGGAGATTCAACGTGGAGGACAGCAAGTATTCAACACTGACCACATGATTTTCATTTCAGATGCATAGAACACTGGAGACTCTGGCACATGGGTGAACTGAGAACAGTCAGTTTGGTGGAAAGACATGTTCTGTTGGGAGCATGTTAGAGGGTAGTGATACTTTTAAGTAGAAACTTAGAGAAAATGTCTAATGGAAAGGGGGGGAGGTGCTCCAAGCTTGAGTGACAGGTCTTAGCTAGAACAATAGATAAAATTTTTATGGAACATCCTTAAATAAGGCTTCTCTGTTTCCCTTTTTCTTTGAATTGTCAAAATGCGCTATTTCCTACAAAAAGGATTACATGAGTCAAAATACTGATTGCTTGAAAAATCTTAAGTGAGCATTTTAAGTTGAGGCCTTATCCTACCTGTGCGGGGAAGCTGTATTTACAATTTTTTAAAAATTATTTATTTTTTAGATAGGAAGAAAAGTAAAAAAAAAAAAAAAAGAGAGAGAGAGAAACATTGGTATGAGAAGGAAACATCGATCAGTTGCCTGTGGTATGTGCCCCGACCAGGGGCCCAACCTGCAACCCAGGCATGTGCCCTGACCAGGAATCGAACCAGAGACATTTTGCCTTGTGGGGGCGACACCCAACCACCTGAGCCAAACCAGTCAGGGCTGTATTTAGAGTTTATTTCCAAGATCAAGATGTATGGCATAGTTGATAAAATGAGCATGTTTAATTTTCCTCTTTCTAGGCCTGATGAAAAGAACTTAAGGGCCAGGCAAGGTGGTAAAAACTCATTTATAAACCCCAATGAGGGTTTTTTGGTAAATGCTTAGTTGTTGAACTGAATCTTAAAATGATCCTTAGGGACATCTGACAATATCCTCATACCCCTGTAGTTAAGCCCATTTCCGATCAATCCCCTGTGTTCAGTTCCCAACTACGCTACAGTCCTTTGAGAGGTTATTTAAGATCCCTGGCTAATATGGGAATTGCTGGCTGAAAATTAAAAGTTAGAGGATGCCCCAAATCTCAAGCTCACCTGGCCCCCTGGGAGACTTACCGGTATTAGCTGTGTCCTTAACACAGACTATTGATTCCAAACTCTACTATCTTGGTTGGAGTACAGTTAGTTACAAAACGGCATATCATATGAGGAGACCCCTTAATGCTCTTCAAAGATATACATACTTCTACCAAAATAAAACTGTTAAAAGCTTTTGGTGCAAGTGCTTTAATTTTTGTCTTGATCTTACTTTTAGCAAAAAAGAAAGACTATATTATAATAATTTAGTATATATAATAACTAATCCCCCTGGCTGGTTTGGCTCAGTGGATTGAGCGTCGGCCTGCGAGCTAAGTGTCGCTGGTTCGATCTTCCAGTCAGGGTACATCAGAGAAGGAAAACTCTGACTCCAAAAAACCTCCGCTGCCTTGCGGCATACCTCTTCAGGGGAAAGGCTAAGGGAGTAAACCCCGACAGAAAATCCGGAGCCGGAGTCCCTAAGGCGGTTTGACGTTGTAGTCAACACCGGGCGGTTTGACGTTGTAGTCAACACCGGCAACTCCTGCGGCGCACCTGAAGCCAAGCTGTATTGACTCCGTCTTTCCCTTGGACCCTTCAGCTGCGAAGAGAGGGGGGGTCTGCTGCATGGGCAACAGCAGACCCTCCATATCACCCTGCCCAGGTTCTGTAGCTTCAGCGTCACTGGAGAGGACACTCCAGCGTCATCGCAAGATGTCGATCCAACACGGGAGGAGACAGATACCGTGTTACTCCCGAGTCGGACTGCACAACCATTCTCGGCGGTGCAGATAGACTCTTAAGAAGCTACACCATCGTCTCTCGAGACGGACGGCTGCCGACGATAATAACTAAAGCAATTTTATTGATTATTTTATAGACAAAAAGGTGGGCTTGTTCCCAGAGGAAATCAGTTCTAAACTCCAGGCTGTGCCCATACTCCTACAAGGATTAGAATTTATATACATTATTATTTTTGTCTAACATTCAGCAATCTGCACTTCACCCAATATATTGCAAGGAATATTAAATATAAAGCACACTATACAAGGAATTTCTTTGTATATTAAATATTTGTTAAATTGAAATGAATACCTTTTTTGCATGTTCTAAACTTAAATTTATATCTATGTTGTTATAAAATCACATTGTTTAGAATACATCTACATTTCATTCTTGTCCTTAACATTCTAAAATATTTGTGTCAATAAGTTAATTAAGGTGTTTTATCAATTTTTTTGTGTATATGTGTATTTGATTTGAGTATACAGAAATTCAAATCAGATTCAAGTGTACTTCTAAATGGTTTGCTTAGACTTTTGGATTGCATCAAATATACAATAATAAATAAATACATTCATTTGTTCATCTGACAACTACTTACTGAGCATCTTATATCCCCCAGGCACTGTTTTGAGTGCCAAGGTGCAACAGAAAAGGAAGCATGATATGGTCGTCAAGAACTTGCACTTTATCTAGCCTGTAACATGCCAATAATGATAGTACCTAACACTCAAATAGTAATGTTGATCCAAGTCTTTGTAATAGTAAATTGATTAAACCTATAGATTGCTTCTTCAAGAAGCAGAGGTCCCAGAAGAAATTCTGTTGCAGAACTTGACTTAGAACTCATATTTTATTTAATTCCTGATAGTTTTCAATAATATGGACACCTAAGCTTATAAACTTGGGATTTTACTTTCTTGGAAGTTCCCACCACTAGCAGACTCGGTGTTCGTTTACTTAATGCCATTGATGGACTTGACTTATGGGAAAAGGCCGATGTCGTATGATTGCTGAGAAATATTTAAATCTGGTCATTTAAATAGCAAATATTTTATAATCTGTGTCTTTAGAAATGCAGCGTGGTTTACTGTTCTTTTTTTTTTTTTTTTTTTTTTCAACTTTGCATTCTTTAATGAGAGGTCTTTATCTTTTATCTGTTCACTTTTGTCCAGGTTTTAGGGAAAAAGCCAAAGCTTAGGGATGGAGAGGACGACGGCGACACTATCGCAGACATGACTAACCGGAGAATGGCTAGACTCTACATGGTGAGTCCGCTGGGAGAGTTCTGCTGCTTTGATGGGCTAGATGTAGTTGGGAGGCCTGGACTCGGAGGAACTCTTTGCTACAGTTGCACTTCTCCTCCTTGCCCTCAAAGAGACATGTGTGAGTAAAATAGGTGTTTGCTCTAGTGTATTTATTATAATTCCTCTTTTCATTATTTTTTGTTATTTTTTATTGAAAACAACAAATAAGTGAACTTATAGTGGTAAAAATAAAATTATACATTGCTGCTGTACTGTTTTGCTACAATGTGTTTGATAAGTCAATATTACATTCAATAAAATGTTTTCTTCATGGAGTAAAAATACTTGGTAAGCTTTTCCTAACAAATTCTTGATAAGCTAGAAAATCCTCACCTTATTTTAAGTATCCTGGTTAGCCATAGTGAAGGCTTTCTTTGTTACAGGCAAAGCTATCAAATCAAACAGCTGGAAGGAGACAGGGTAAAAATAGCTCTGTCCTGGGGACTGGCAGACCCAGTTCCATGTCACCTCCATGGTGACCTGGAGCAAGATGTGACCATTCTGAGTCTTAGTTTTCTTATCTGGAAAATAAAAAGAAGAGAGAGAGAGAGAGAATGAGATTACATTAGAAGATTACTCTGTTCCTTCCAGCTCTATAATTCTATGATTTTATTGCTGGCAAGGGTAACAAAAGCCACAAGACGTACCAGTGAGGAGACTGCTCAGATGGGATTATTCAAGCGTTCCCTCCCCTTGCAAGGCCCTAAGCATGTGATTTGGAGCAGACTGTCATCTCCCTACAGAATCGAATAGTTTTCTCATCTGTCATAGGAAGGAGTTGTAGTTGCTGCTCTTTAAGTGACCTTCTAGCTTAGATCAGGACCACTGATTTTAGATGGAGATCAGATTACTAACTTGTGCGGCATAACTTTATTTTTGTAAAGGGAAAGTGGATTGTTTTCTTCCTAGATGGCAAAGGAAAATGTGTTTATCTCTTCTGTTAAATATACTGATAATAAGCCATACAGAAATATAAAGACTTTGTGGCCGCTTGTTTTTTTCACTAGTTTCTAAAACTAATTTTCAACAGCTGAACATTAAATATCTTTTATGTTGAGCCCTCAAATAAAACTATTGTCCCTCTTGGGCAGCTTTATGTACTAAAGAAATATTTTACCATGTGAACATGCTGATCCTGAATCATCGCTCCCTCTAGTGGACCTATCATGTGTTGCATGCATCTGAAGTATCAGTCCTCTTGAAAATACTGCAATTGGGATTGCTGAACAAAGTAGGGAAGCAGAGTCGCCTAAGTAAGGGCAGTTTCTAAACATACACAATTTAAGCCCCACCAAGGTGCTGTAAAACTCCACCAGTGAGCTAGGGAGGGCCCTGGAATCTGCATATTTTTCAAATACCCAGGTGGTTATATTGTAGCTTACAAGCTGACCATTGAAAAGCAGTGAATTCTAACTTGAGAATTAATAACACTTTCAATTTTGTAAGTCCACCTTCAGCTTAAAAAGTTTGTAGTCATTTCCAAACTTTTGAGGATCTAGATAAATAACAATTAATTTGTGGCAGAGGACATTTACTTTGATAACTTATACAAATTATACATAAATTATAGAACTTGTATTGAAAAAAATTCATAAACTGTAATTTAGCAATGCCTGGCATATGGTAGGCACTCAGTAAATGTTCACTGATCGAATATTTAAGCTTCAGCCTTGTGTGTGTGCATAATGACTGTAATATAATTGTCTATCTGAAAAGGTTGCTGTAAAAATTAAGAAATAATCATGGAAAGTTCATAGCATGATGCCTAGTATATGAGAATCTCAGCAAATCTTAGCCGTTTTTATTACCACTATTATTTTCTGATGTTTTAAATGTGGTGCCAAAACTTAACTTTTTATTAGTAGTTTTTTTATCCCAAAGAACTTTTGAAAGCCTTTAAGGGTATAATTAGGCTCACAGATTTTGTTATTTGCTTGTTTTCTTTGAAACGGCTTTGTTGAGATATAATTTACATACCATCAAGTTTACTCATTTGTACAATTCAGTGCTTTGTGTTACATTTACAGAGTTGTGCAATTATCACCACAATCTAATTTTAGAACATTTATATCATCCCCTAATTGAGCTGCTCATTTTTACATTAGGTTTCAGATGCCACCGGGTCCATGAGGGTGACGTTGGTGTCCAAGGTAAACCCCTTCTCCATGAAGATGTTGCGGTCTGAAGAATGCTTTATTTTGGACCACGGTGCTGCAAGAAAAATTTTCGTATGGAAAGGTAAAAGTTGCCGTTGACTTTGTTGCTGTACTTCAGATTTGTAGCTATTTCTTCAGCAAGGTACAGAAAACCTCTTTTTGGATTAAAAGTTAAAAAAACTATCTTTCTTAGATTTGATTTGTAAATAGCTCATATAAAATACAGACATCTAAGCCATATATTTTCCTACCAGCATCATTTGTCAGGGATTGAAAAAGCATTTGGACAATACAAAAAAATATATATATATATTTTAAAGATTTTATTTATTTTTAGAGAGAGGGAAAGGGAGGGAGAAAGATAGGGAAAGAAACATCGATTTGCAAGAGAAGAATTGGATTTGTTGCCTCTCACATGCCCCCAACTGGGGACCTGGCTCACAACCCAGGCCATGTGCCCTGACTGGGAATCAAACTGGCAACCTTTTAGTTTTCAGGCCGGCACTCAATCCACTGAGCCATACCAGCCAGGGCAAAAGTCTTTTGTGTGTAGTGTTCATTACCACATTTCAAATATATTTAATGTACTAGAAATTTCTGTGATTTTCTCAGTGTTACATTTAAATTAATTATGTTTATGTCTGTACACAATTTTCACTTGATCTAATAATATCTTTCCTTGCTAAAATTCCATCTCTCTTTAATTTATCTTGTAATTTAGGTAAAGATGCTAATCCCCGGGAAAGAAAGGCTGCAATGAAGACAGCTGAACAATTCCTACACCAAATGAACTATTCCATCAACACTCAGGTATGTATGGAAATAAACTGCCTACAAAAAAAAAAAAATTGAAAACATGAGTGCTCATGACATCTCCACAAAACTCATAAAAGCATTTGATTTAAAGTAATGTATCAATGAGAAGTCATTCTTCATTTGAGTGTGTGCAACGGTCTGTCATATGTCCCTAGTAATCTATCTGTCTGGAACAGTGATTTTCAACCAATGTACTGCAGAATTTTTAAAACATGTAATACCTAACTATTTAGTCAGCGGCACTGACCTCTTTTCCTGTGGATTATCAAATAAACAAATGTCAGCGGCCAATACAACAATAGCCTACTGGTGTGAATGAATCAAAATTATACCTGTTTTCTTGTGTGTGTCAGATTGGCAAGACATATATTTTTTGGTGTGCCACAGAATTTTAGTAATTAGTTTATGTGTGCCATGAGAAGAAAAGCCTTGAAAGTGGCTGGTATGGAGGATGAAATTTTTCAAAAACTGAGGAAAGAGACCTTCTGCGGGGGCTGCATAATAAAAATAAGAATTTCTCTCTTAATATTCTCTCCACAGTCTTCAAGTCAAAATAATCAACCACGGTTGAAATAACGGGGAGCTCTTACCAGCTATTCCTTAGAAGCATCTGGGCAGACATGGACTCTCACCTAGATACCGTTTGGCTTCATCAGGATCAGCTTAGACACTGGCTTCTTGCTCTTCTCTTCCAGATCTCTCCGCCTCATCTTCTCTCTTCATTTTTATGTCCTGGCACAGTAGCACCATGAGATCATGTCTTCTGGGTCCAGACCTCTTATGAACCTAATGTAGAAAAACAAACTTACTTGACTGCCACAATAACATACTAAATAACTTTATTCTTACTGCAGACTCCCAAATTCAGTGGCAATTACTTCAGTTATGAGAAAAAAGAATGATTGGATTGTTACCTTTCCTCTTGAGATCATTTAAGGATCCCAGCTCCTAAGTTCCCGTCAGTCATCACAGAAACCAGGACAGCCTTTTCAGTTCCTTGGATTTTCCTTTGCTACTAGATTAATACATTTCCCCAGTCTCTTAGTTTTCTGTTTTATAATTATTAATTTTTCTTTAAATTTCAGATTCAAGTCCTTCCAGAAGGAGGTGAGACACCAATCTTCAAACAGTTCTTTAAGGACTGGAGAGATAAAGATGAGACTGAGGGCTTCGGGAAAGTATGTGTCACAGAGAAAGTGGCACGGATAAAACAAATTCCATTTGATGCCTCAAAGCTGCATACTTTTCCCCAAATGGCAGCCCGACACAATATGGTGGATGATGGTTCTGGCAAAGTGGAGGTATTTACCTTTTATTTGTTTGTTCGTTTGTTTATATCAAGCCCATTTATGCCAGTATATGTGGAATTGTAACTTGAGGAAAATACAAACTTGGTAAAATGTGAGTTTTACTTATTAAAAAAGATATTCCAAGACTGTATATTAAAGCTGGGCATTTAAAGCTGGAATAGATGTCTGATCTTCAGTTCTAATTTACAAAGCACGTGTTGAGATTCTAAGAAATTAGGTGATTTGTGCAAGATCACCTAATTAATTATCATCTTAGAGATCTGACGTGGAATGGCCCCCCTTGTTCCTTGGATCAGAACGGCTCCTGCTCTCAGAAGTGGGACTGTGCAGGGACGGGGTGCTGCCCCGAGGGCACCAACTACCAACAGAGTGTGTCCTTCCCTCGCACCTTAGAGGCACCCACAGAAGCAGACTGGACATGTGTGATGTGCTGAAATCACATATTTTTAGAGCATTCAAATTGAGTTAATTGATTATGCCTTGATTTTTTTTTTTTGACAAAAACACTATATAAAAAAAAAAAGCCCTATTAATTTTCCCTAACTCAAATCTCTTCACATGTAATCCACTACTGAGTCATCTAACTTTATGAGAACCAGTGATGTCACTTATAAAATATTCTTGCTGTGCTCTCTAGCTCCCTTCCTCTGCCTGATTGCCCCCCCCCCCCGCCCCTCGCCCCCACTATCCAAGTAACATCCTCATTCCTCCTTTGTAATTTATTTAAGTCCTATCTCTTCCGAAAGCCTTCCCTCCACACGGAAATGGTCTTTGTGCTCAAACCACAAGTAATCTTTTTCACACAACTTATCATATAAGTACCTTAGAATGGCTCATTTGCTCACAAATTTCTCCTCCTACGCCTCTTGTTACCTCCTTGGGGGCATGAATTGAATATTTTTATCTCCATAATCCCAGGTCTAGCCAATGTTTGAACTAAAATACATAGTAAAGAGATTTAGGAAATTGTTCTTCCTCCTTTCAAAGACAGGAAGTGGGAATCTAAGCCTTACCGGGGTGGGAACTGCAAAGGGAGAAGTGTGCCCCTCGTGGCCGTTATTGGCAGGGTAACACTTCTGGGTTTGTCTCCTGCTCAGACGTCCTTTTCTGGAACTCAGCTCAGTCAGAGGTCCCGGTGGCAGATTTGGTTCCCCAGTACCAGCTATGTCCCTGCTGCAGCCCCATGTCAGGTCACCGCATCTCTGAGATGTCCTCCCGGGCCACCCAGGGCTACTGAAATCCAGGGGCTGTCTCTAGGCTCTTGGTTTGGCCAGGCCTTGTTGCCCTTTCTCCTCTCCTCACCGGGGCAGCGTGGGAATGTTCTGTATCCCTCCTCTCCACCTGCACATCTCCCAGTCCCTATCCTGCCCATCCCAGGACCTGGCAGGAGGGCACATGTGTGCATAAACGGTGCCTTGCAGTCTCTCACTCACATGCCACTTTCCCATTGCACCTGCCACTCTCGAACTTGGAGTATCTTTAATCTGTGACAAGGATGAGGAATTAGGAAAAAATGGTTCTGCAAACAAGACAAACAAAAACTTGCAGGCACAGTTGAAACCTATGTGATTTCATTAACTAATATCACCCCAATCAATTTAATTTAAAAACAACAACAACCAAAAACTGGTCCTGCCCACTTTGGTCACAATCTGTCACTCTTGTCTGGGGAAACAATAGCCTCATGCTTTCAAGCGCAGGGGAAAAGGAAATTTTAAAAAATTATCTCCCAACTGATGAAACATTTTATGTAAGTTAAGAGGTATGTTTCTGAGCTGAGTATATTCCACTAAAATGTCATGTTATTTTCATTAATTGATCAAAAACAGGTATTTATTAATCAGCTTATTCAGAACTGAGCCAGGTTCTATGAAGGATGAAAAAGAAAGATAAGCACTTAAAAAAACCAATACACAAATTACGAAATTAATGAAATTCTTATTGTTTGATTTCTAAACTCACTAGAAAAGTAATTTAAAAGTTACTTAAAAATAGATCAAGACCAGTTTCTTTAAAACTTCTGAGAAGTATTATTAGACCAAGGACATTTTAATTTTGGCATGCATTCCATCCCTTTCAGATCTGGCGTGTAGAAGACGCCGGTAGGATCAGCATTGACAAAAACTCCTATGGTGAATTCTATGGTGGTGACTGCTACATTATACTTTACACGTATCCCAAAGGACAGATTATCTACACATGGTAAGTCTCCCTCTTTTATAAAATCTCAGTTTCATAGAAGCCAGATTTTTGCTCCAAAGTTAAATGTTATTAAGTTCTGTGCAATATGGGATAGAACTGCCCTGTCGTTATCCCAGTGAGATCTGTAGAGCTCGCAGTTATTTCTTTTGATTTGATTTTGATTGAAGTTTGTAGGGGCTATCTACAAGCAGGAGGAATTAGATAAAATCACTCTCTCTAGTCTAGGGAAAAGGTTCTGACATCCAAAGAATAGTGTTCTCTTAGAAGATACGTAGATGAATATCTCATCTCCTCGGCACACGAACACTCCAGATGGCTAGCCTTGGGTACCAGGCCTTCTTGTCATTCAAATTCAAAGGCCCGTCCTGATTGGAGCCAGACTTGCAATGAGGCAAACCCTGTAAGGGACAGATATAATTAATGACTCTGTTTTATACTCCAGAGACCTCAAATCGAGGCATCCTTATTCTTTGTCCCCAGGAAATCCATATGATACAGAAAAATACCATTGCATCCACATCTTATATGGTTTTGCATAATGGTCTGAGATAGATGAAGGTTAAGTTTACTAAGTGCCAGCGGCAAGGCCCTGCACCATGGGGAATGTCCATCCAAGTGCATTAAGTCCACATTCCATGCTGGGCTATTCCTAAAGGGTTAGGGGGTTCTGCAATAAATCTTATAATGGGGTATTCTCTAACTTTTTCCTAAATGAAATCAGGTAAAATGGAATATTGCTGAGAAAACTGGAAAAAAGAATTCTCAAAAAAGATCTTAAAGATGAGAGGTGTAGGTGGAAGGTTGAAGGGCTGAGCCTGCCTTTGCCCACATGGTTCTGGCAGCCTTTGGTGGCTTTATTGAATGGAAATGGACTCAGGTCTCTGCTGATATGGTGACATGTCTCTTTGGTGAGTGTCCCACCAGATGACAAAGTCGTATCTGTCGCCACAGTGGAACCTTACTACTTACGCCTTTCCACTTACAGCAAACAGTACCTTTAGTCCAACCAAGTTCAGAAGAAGGGATAATTATCTCTATCCCATAGGCTCTTGTTATTCAAAGTGTGGTCTAGGAACCAGAGATGTCAGTGAGACCTGAGAGCCCGTTAGAAATACAGGATCTCAGGCCCCCCCCTTTGACCCACCAAACCAGAACCTGCATTTTAACAAGATCCCCTGGTGCTTCACATGCTCTTCCATGATTGACAGGCACCACCTTAGGCAATGGTTCCAAACTAGCTGCACATGAAAACCTGGGCATTTTTTCCAAATTCAAGCGCCTGGCCCCCACCTGACACCAAATAGCTTCTGACTCTCAGTGTGCCACGACTCATGAGATTCTCATGTACACCACGACATTAATGAGAATCACTGTATCCAGGGACATTTCTGACCCTGCAGCCGTATCATATCTGTCAAAGATGAACATATTTAGCTTTGTGTACAAGCTGCTATCTTCATAGCAACCGTTTTATTTATTTAATTTTTTTTTTTTTTGAGCAGCATGTTTGTGCCAGCAAGGTGCTAGATGTTTTCAAATATTATCCCTCTTGCTCATCACACGTTTATTTGCAAAAGAAAAAAAGGGAGGGGAAGAATCAGGTAAATGAAGTAACCGTATCCAAAGACACAATAATTGTAACTTGTGAAGCAACACTTCACTTTGATCTGTAGTCCTCTCCTGATCTGAGGCTGGAGCGCAGCCATACCAGCTATACCCTGTAGGCATGTCCTTATTTTGCAATTTCCTTTTCTAAAATTTTAATTCAGAAAAGTGTTTGTGCAAAGCCTGGCATCTATAGTGATCCATTAATTGTTCCCAGTCAGCTTATCTTTTGCATTCTGTTCTTGGTCTCCCTCTTAATGCTCTTTTGTGTGTAAAAAATAGAATTGTGGCACTTAGATATAACAAGTCTCAACAAGTAATTCAAGAGGATATTTTGGGCAATTGACTATTTGAGATCCACATAAATAACTATGTGGCTGTAACTAAAACAGACTAAATCAGGTTATACATTTTAACTGCAGAAGCTATTCCTTTAATCATTTGGAAGTATTTACTGAGCACTTTCCATGTTCCAAGCACTGCACTAGATACCAAAGGTACAATAGTGAAAAAAACCAAAAACAAACCCCCCATGACCACAGGAATCTATACTTTAAAGAGAGGCAGATGATTAACAGGCATTTCAATGAAGTGTAAATGATTTCAAGAGAAGACCAAGCTGAGTGATCTTTGGAGAATTATACATAATCACTCCAACCCTCTCCTAGGCTGGTAGTGACAAGCTCCTAGAAGAAGGGACAGCTAAGTGGGAGCAGAGGTGGGAGCTAGCAGGCAAGCAAATAGGGAAGTTGTTCCAAGCAATGCCAGGAAGTGTGTGCTCACCTCCTAGTGATGATGTATGGCTGGAGCAAGGTGATTGAGCAGAAGATTAAGCCACAGAACTTAGAAGGAGTCAAATTGTCGATGGCCTTGTCACCAAGCTCTGGAACATGAACTTTAATTTTCAGACTGTTGGGAGCCATTCAAAGAATTAGCATAAGGCGTGAATGGTTTTCATCTTAGAGAAATTATTCTGGTTGAAATCTAAAGAATAGACTAATGGGAGAAGATTAGTAGTAGGGAGGTCACTGGGAATTTGTTGTAATATCCAACTGAAGGATTATGTGTCCAGAATGCAATGTAAGGGTAACAGGGAGGGAAAGGACGAGATAAGTTTGCAAGGTATTAAGGAGCTGGCATCTGAAAGACTGATTACAGGGGACAGAGAAGATGACCAAGTCAAGGATGACCCCCAGATTTCTGGTCTGTTCATGAGTGGATAGTGCTTTATTCACTGAGGCAGGGAACTTAGGAGGAGAAGTTTGCCATGCCACCCCCATACAAAAACAAAGAAAAGAAAGGTAATATGAATACACCACATTGTTAAAAGTTACTACCTTTGGGATAGGACTAGGGATCGGGGAGGAGGTCACTTAATTTTTTTTTCAATTTGATGGGTTCAACATTTCTGTGATGAGAATGTGTGCATTTTTGAGATATCAAGAATATAAGTTAGTTATTGGAGTCCTTCTGTGAGTCTTTGCCACTTATTATCATGGATCTTAAATATGTATCTTTGCTAATGTTGTTTGGTCTGCAGAGCCTCTGAAGTATCCACAAAGGGAGTAAAGAGGCATTTAGAAAAGAAGAAAATATCATGAAGACTGCCTTTCAAATCAAAACCCTTTCTGGTTTAACTGATAATTTCAATGCAGGGATGGAAATAGTTAAGTCCAGGAGGCAGAGTTAAGGGTGAAAGATAAGAATTCAACCACCTGCTGAATACACAGATTTGTCTTTATATTTGTGAAACCAGTTACATTCAAAAATGATGAGACAAATAATTCCAGCAGTGTTCTTTTCTTCAAAATGTCAGTTAATTGAAATTGAACAAACATCGAACAATGGCAATGATGAATTTCTTGAAGCAGTAAATTCCATGTTCAGGAAGAATTTATGTTTAATGGGCAATGAGCACCATGAATTTATAAAGAAATTATGTCAAAGTAGATGGCCATTTTTTTTCCTCCCGTAAGTGTAGGATTTCACAATCAGAGGCAAAGAATGACTTTATTATCTCTTGATTGGAGTACTTGACCCTCTGCATTATAGATTCATAAAACAATCGAGCATGAAGCTATATGGATAGGAACAAGGTCACCTTGACAGGGAGGGGAAATAGAAGACGAAGAGGAAGAGGGGCTCCAGATGAGCAGTGAAGTATCAATTAGGTATCAGAGGCAAACATTCGGTCAGGTTTTTCGGGTTTGCTGTTTGGAATATTAGAGGGGGTAGCACAAAATAGAGATAAAAGTGGTGATATTGTCTATTAGTTGGTTGAATTTTTTTTTTCTGTAGCAAAAAAGCAAAATGGAGAAACCACCAGAAAACTGCAGATGTGGTGAAGCAATGACAGGTGGTCACACAACCGGATGTTCCCCTCAGCTCTGTGTCACTCCCAGTCTGTGCTCCAGGGGCTCCCAGGAGTGTTGGTTACACTATGAGCTCTTGAAATTTTTAAGCTAGTCACCTCAGAAAAAAAATATATTTTTCATGAGTGCTTTTATTAGGGAAAGCATTTAAAAATTTTATTTTAAATGTGTATCTGACATGAGCGTGAGCTGTTGGGGGACGTCACTTGTCTGTGGGCCATTTTTATGTCAGTTGGCTTTATTGGTACAATGAAATATTCTGAGATAAATAAGACATGCTCCCTGCACTCAGTGTGTGTGAGTGTATGTGTGTGTGTGTATGCATATGTTATGCCCAGGATGGGAGGTTATTGTTAATCTGTTCTGGGTGTGAAACAGGTCACTCCCAAGGCTTCAGAAAAAAGATATGGTTAATTTTCAAAATCCAGTTCTGGGGTGAGTGTTTTTCTTACTAACCCCTAGCCAGATAGAGATGGGAGTGTTGGCTAGAAACAAACAATACTTGCTTTGGCTAGTTCTGCCCCTGCTGACACCCCTCCCCCACCCCCCACGTCCCCACCCCCATCCCCCGCCCCAGCATACACACACACACAAATTCATCCAACAGGCAGATCTCCCAAAGGTTGCTTACAGGTTATAGCTAATGACTGGAGTTAGAGCCACAAGATACCCTAGAAAAAGAAATTGCAAATGAACCAAATTGATTCATCGGCCCTTATCTGGGTCACTGGCAGTTGAGCCTCTCTTACAATTTTATTCGAATGACAAAATGGGGCCTCTCCAGAGTCTACTTCTCATGATTATTGTCTTGATTTTCTGGGCTTAGACATTTGGTACTATGCTCACCAAATATTCATGAAACAATGAAATGCCTCTAATATCCAGCCTAAAAGATTTGGCTCATATTCTTCTACTCAGGTGGAGAATTTTTGTTATGGATGTGGTTTTCCAAAACAGACAGGCAGTTCTAACTTGAAGTCAGACAGACCTGATTACTTATCTAAGTTATATAAGGAGCTAAGCCTCAATTTCTTTACCTATAAAATGGAGATAAAGATGCCTACCAGATGTAGTTTTAGACAGTACACAGGACAATTTATGGCTCAACATTAGACTTGTAAAAAAACAATGGCTTCTATAGCCATATCATGTGAAATCATGGTAACTTAAGTCTGCTTGAAATGCCTATATTAGAAGGTCCTAAAACGTAAATACAAGCTAATTTGATTTCCCTTTGGTCCCTTCAGGCAAGGAGCAAATGCCACGAGAGATGAGCTGACGACATCTGCATTCCTGACTGTTCAGTTGGATAGATCCCTTGGAGGACGGGCTGTGCAGGTTGGAATGTTTTTTACCCCAGACTCATAGAAGTTCGAGTTTTACTAACCCAATGTCTAGCTTAAGTCCTCCACTCGAGTTGAGATGGGAACTTGACCTTTTCTAGATACTATCTTTTTTCCATCCTGGAATTCAATTATTCCTACTCTTGTGCCATAGTAGTCCTCTCAGACCCTGGAAGAGAGAAAGCAAACAACATAAACTAAAATAAACTATTAATAGATTTAAGAGCCCAAGAGAATGTTTCCTTTCACATCACATCATATGTCAATGTCAGTCACCTGACACTGAAACTATCCTGAGTTACTGCTTCCTGCTGATGTTAAACAGATGCAATAAGGTAGATTATTCCCCACTGCCACCCCTGCAAAATGTCAGCATCGTAATCTTCTGGACCTGTGAATATGTTATGTTATAAGGCAAAGGGGAATTAAGAATAGAGATAGAATTAAGATTGCAAATAGCATATCTTAAAATAGGAGGGTTATCCAGGATGACTGGGTAGATCCTTCCATGTGAAACAGGGAGACAGGTGGAGTTAGCAGGAGGCAACCTGAGAGAGACTCAGCCAGCAATTGCTAGCTTTAAAGATGGGAGGGGTCCTCCATCCAAGTAATACAAGCAGCCTCAAAAAGCTGAAAAAGCCAAAGAAATGGACTCACTCCTAGAGCTTCCAAAAATGAATGTAGCCATGCAACACCTTGATTTTAGTCCAGCGAGACTCATTTAGCACTTCTGACCTCCAAAACTCTAAGATAAATTTGTACTGATTTAAGTCACTAACATCATGATAATTTGTTATAAAAACTATAGGAATTAAATGCAGGAGTATAAAACAAGCACAGCTTAATAATTCTAATTAATAGTTAAAACATAGAACAATGTTTTACACTCTCCCAAGTCATAAAAGTACATAAAATGTTTTGCACAGATGATGAGATAAACCTGATGAGAGCATGGACCCTTATTTTCCCTTCTGAGTTCCAGAATTTTGATGGGTACAAAGTCTACCAACCAAACTGAGGGAGCTGGGGAATGGAGGAGAAGGAAAAAGAGGAAGAGCAAGAGGAGGGCAGGGGAGAGAGAACAAGAGGGAATGGGAAAAAGGAGGAGAGAGAGGGAAGAGAAAGGGGAGAAGGGAAGGAAAAGAATAGGTGGGAAGAGGAAGGAAAACTATGGAGGAGATGAGAGGGAAAGACAAGAAAAAGGAAAAAGGAGAAGATGGTGTGAGGAGGAAGAGAGTTAGATTCATTATTTGGGTATTTCTGAAAATAAATAATTTGAGAATGACCTACCCCAAATTCGAAGACAATTCTATATAAATGAGTCAACCTGAGCATTGGGGAAAAACACAACTTCTTTCTTTTCTTCTATCTATCTACTATCTATCTATGTAGAGAAGATAGATTAAGATAGAGAAAGAGAAGGAGAGAGAAATAATGTGTTGACTAACTATAAAAGTTTGAACGTCATACAATGGGACTCTAATATCAGTGTCTAGTTCCAACTGTCCTCATTGTGTCCAAGGGACACTTTCAAGACTGGTTTGATCTTCCTTCTTCTCTCAAGCTCCTCTTCTTATGTTTATGATGGAATATCTGCTACCTGTTTCAGGACCCTAATTAGGAAATTCTTGGTCTTTGATTATTTAATTCCTCAATGTGTAACTGAAGTAGACTTCAAGGAGACTTTGTTTCTCTTCAGTGTGCTCCAACCTGTCTGTCTACTTTTCTTAACCCCAGGAGTGGCCCTGGCTTGTTCCTTGGCCTGACTGCAAGCTCTCCCTAGGGTGTGTTTCTCTCTCTCTCTCTCCTCATCTCTCTCCATCTCTCTCTACACCCCACTCCCCTCCTCCCTCCCTCTCTCCCTTTCCCTCCTTCACGTTCTAGTTGGAGCATCTCACACTGCCTGGGTGTTTTCTCTGGCTGGTTTTGGGGAAGGAGCCTGCTCCTATCTGTTGGGAAAAGCATCTTCCAGACTGGGGTTCAGGCTAAAAGCAGGTGCTGGTTTGGCCAGCATGGTGACATTTCTGATAGAGCAGCATTAAGCATTCCTTTCCTAGGCCCGTGTCTAACTTCCTCATGCCTGATGTTAAGTGAACCAAGAGTCTACATGGTGTACAAGTTTTTTGTTTTGTTTGCAATGCTTTATAAATGTGTGATAGCTTCTTGCAAGGCAATAATTAAATAGGTAAGTCAGATACTGTAGTATCTTATAATCCAGAATTTGGTCTTCCAGCTAGTTTTCTTTCTACCTTGGTATTTGTTAATAGTTAATATTAAAATATTAACTATTTGTTGATAGTTAATATATATACTAAAAAGCAAGTTAGATTTATATTTAAAGTGCATATTAACTTTTTTAAAAAGTTAAATTTGTTTATTGTTAATTAACAAATTAGTAAGATGATTGAATTTTTAATGTACTGAACTTTATTTCACTGTGAAGTATTATATTCATTTCTTTTTAAATTATATTTTATTGATTATGCTATTGCAGTTGTCCTGATTTTTCCGCTTTGCCCCCACTCCAGCCAGCACCCCCTATTCCCTCAGGCAATACCCTCACCATTGTTCCTGTCCATGGGTCATGCATATAAGTTCTTTGGCTATTTTATTTCTTCTACTGTATTTGGCATCCCCATGACTATTCTGTAGCTACCTATTTGTATTCCTTAATCCCCTCACCTCTTTACCCATCCCCCACTCCCCACATTCCCATCTGGCAACCATCAAAACACTCTGTGTATCCGTGATTCTGTCTCTGTTCTTCTTGTCTGCTTGGTTTGTTTTTTAGATTCAATTGTTGTATTAATTTTTTTTTTTTCATTTGATTGTCCCTATTTTTGATCTTCATTTTCCTTAAATAAGTTCTTTAACATTTCATACAATAATGGTTTGGTGATGATGAACTTCTTTAGTTTTTTCTTGTCTGGGAAGCTCATTATCTGCCCCTTGATTCTAAATGATAGCTTTGATGGGTAAAGCAATCTTGGCTGTAGGCCCCTGCTTTTCATGACTTTGAATACTTCTTGCCAATTCCTCTAGCCTGAAAAGTTTCTTTTGATAAATCAGCTTACAGTCTTATGGGAACTGCTTTTCTCTTGCTGACTTAGGATTCTCTCTTTATATTTAACCTTTGGTATTTTAATTATAATGTGTATTGGAGTGGTCATCTTTGTATCCATCTTATTTGGGACTTTCTGTGCTTCCTGTACTTGCATGTCTATTTCTTTCACCAAATTAGGGAAGTTTTCTTTCATTATTTTTTCAAATAGATTTCCAATTTATTACTCTTTCTTTTCTCCTTCTGGCACCCCTATTATGTGACTGTTGGACCTCTTGAAATTGTCCCAGAGGCTATTTATACTATCCTCATTTTTTGGATTCTTTTTTTTTCTTGCTGTTCTGATAGGTTGTTCTTTGCTTCCTTATGTTCCAAATCATTAATTTGATTCTCAGCTTCATCCTCTCTATTGTTTTGTTTCCTTGTAAATTGTTCTTTATTTCAATTACTGTATCCTTTGTTTCTGACTGGATCATTTTTATGCTGTTGAGGTACTCACTAAGTTTCTTGAGCATCCTATAACCAGTGGTTTGAACTCTGTGTCTGATAGGTTGCTTATCTCCATTTTGTTTAGCTCTTTTTCTGGGGTTTTGATTTGTTCTTTCATTTGGACCATGTTTCTTTGTCTCCTCATTTGGCAGCCTCCCTGTGTTTGTTTCTGTGTATTAGGTAGAGATGCTTTGACTCTGTCTTGGTGGTTTGGCCTAATGTAGTAGATGTCCTGTAGGGTCCAGTGTTACAACCTCTCCTATCACCCAAGTTGCGTATTTGAGGTGCGCCCTTTGGGTGGTCTGAGTTCACCCTCCTCTTGTAGTTGAGCTTTGGATGCTGTTGGCAGACCAATGGGAGGGATTTACTCAGGCCAGTCAGCTGCAGGGACTGGTTGTGACCACTTATCACCAACCTGTCCTCTCCGTGGAGGATCAGCAGTGCAGGGGCAGGGTGGTGGCGTTCCTGTGTGGTCTATAGCAGTTCACTAGGTGTGTTGGCCCTGGGGTTTCCTGGGTGGTGCAGGCCAAGGTCAGCCCCCACCTGTGTTTTTCTCAGGGCACCCTGCCTGAGCAATAAAGCAATCTGAGATGGCTGCTACTTGTGCTGGGCTTGGAGTTTCCCAGGAAAAGCCAAGCTGTGAATCTAGGCTGGCTACTGCTAGTGTCGGGTCTGGGGCTCACTGAGGCCAGTTATTGCTTTTTTGAAAGGGTTATGAAGTTGAGAAGCATGAGCCAAGACCAGCCATTCATATGGAAAAGCAGCTTGGGTGGGCCCATAAATTGGGTGAGGCGGAGTCTCTGGGAATCCTCAAGGCAGATCAAACAGTGTTAGCCAGGGTAATGGAGTCTCAGATGTGGCACCAGCTTGCCAGCTCTGTGGGGGGAGGGTTTAGAAAAGGGACAATGGCCTCTGCTCACCTTGATGACAGATATTTCAGTTTCTCCCTGTGTACCACTGGTGCCTTTCAAGCTGCTAGCCTGGTGCCGGAGCTCAGAGGGAGTGAGTCTGAGGAGGTCAGTCCATGTGTGGGTTCTTTAAGAGCAACTGCTTGGGGCTCCAGTAGTTTCTTCCACCAACTCAATACCCACTGGTTTTTGCAGCCAAAAGCTGTGCGGACTTCTCCTGCTGGCACTGGAACCCTAGGCTGAGGGGCCTGGTGTGGGACTGCAACTCCTCACTCCTGAGATATCCCTCCCAAATTTTTATCTACCACCCAGGAGTGAGGGACCAGGCTGTTCCCCATCTGTGCCCCTCCTACCAGTCTGGATGGATGTGGTTTCTTTAATTATAGTTGTCAGACTTCCATTCAACTCAATTTCTGACATTTCTGAGTGATGGTTGTTCTATATTTTAGTTGTGATTTTGATGTGTTTGTGCAAAGAGACAAGCGATGTCTGCTAAGCTGCCATCTTGTCCGGAAGTTCTATGTTCACTTCTTGAATGAAACCTTTCTAGCTAAGAACTGGCATCATCTATGACATTTAATTGATATTTACTACATTCCTTAGCCCCTGGCTGGTTTGGCTCAGTGGATTGAGTGTCGGCCTGCAAGCTAAGTGTCGCTGGTTCGATCTTCCAGTCAGGGCACATCAGAGAAGGAAAACTCTGACTCCAAAAAACCTCCGCTGCCTCGCGGCATACCTCTTCAGGGGAAAGGCTAAGGGAGTAAACCCCGACAGAAAATCCGGAGCTGGAGTCCCTAAGGCGGTTTGACGTTGTAGTCAACACCGGCAACTCCTGCGGCGCACCTGAAGCCAAGCTGTATTGACTCCGTCTTTCCCTTGGACCCTTCAGCTGCGAAGAGAGGGGGTTCTGCTGCATGGGCAACAGCAGACCCTCCATATCACCCTGCCCAGGCTCTGTAGCTTCAGCTTCACTGGAGAGGACACTCCAGCGTCATCGCAAGATGTCGATTCAACACGGGAGGAGACAGATACCGTGTCACTCCCGAGTTGGACTGCACAGCCATTCTCGGCGGTGCAGATAGACTCTTAAGAAGCTACACCATCGTCTCTCGAGACGGACGGCTGCCGACAACGACTACATTCCTTACCAAATTATGTTTAAACTTGGAAGATATTTATCATGCTTGTAAGTTTCACATTTCTTAGTAAAGTATCCAACGAATTTCCCTTGCTAGCCAGTTGACTCCCATTGACAATGCAGTGGTAATGTTTAGTTTAATCACTAGATGGCAGTCATTTACAAAAATGCATAAGCAACCCAAGTACTTTATTGCTGTTTTAAACACTCTATCTAAAGTATAGTAACAGTAATGAAAAAATTTCAGCTTACCCTTTCTCTCTCTTATTCTCCTTTCCCAGGTAGAATAAGTCTTAATCAGTGGCCTTTTTTTTCTTTTAAGTTGGCAGTTAAGATTTTCTCAATGTCATGAGAAGTGCGAAGCAACAACTAACTCCTAGCTAACCTTATCCCAAGCTTTGAGGCTGTGACTCAGAAGACATTTTTATAATGTGTTACTCACTTGTTTGAATGTTTACTCATTGAGGGATATCTGTAAAGCTAATTATTGTCCATGCTCTGTAGGCCTCCCTACAATAGTATATGCATCAGCATTTCCATTAACTTGGCTTCTAGAAAAAAGACACACTAGAGTAGGTCAGAGATATCCAGTTTTAGCATAGGGCAGAACAACTGACAAAAATAGGGGACCAGCATAAAATCTGAACACTATATTTTTAAAAAATGCATCAGGCCCTGACTGGTGTGACTCAGTGGGTTGGGTATCAACCAGCAAACTGAAAGGTTGTTGGTTTGATTTCCTGTCTGGACACAAGCCTGGGTTACGGGCCAGGTCCCTGGTTGGGGGCACGTGAGAGGCAACTGATCAATGTTTCTCTCTCACACTGATGTTTCTCTCCCTCTCTTTCTTCCCCCCTTCCCCTCTCTCTAAAAATAAGTAAATAAAACCTTTTAAAAAGTGCTTCAATAGTTTATGCAAGAAATAGGAAGTATCTTTCTAGTGCAATATCTGGTGTTAAATAGGTGAAATTAAATAATTTCCCATTTATTTTCTTAAATTTCCTTATCCTGCCAAGTCTTTATAAATGTACTTTTTTAACTTGACTTGGGAGAGAGGCAGAGAGAGACGTTGATTTGTTGTTCCACTTATTTATGCATTCTTTGGTTGGTTCTTGCATGTGCCCTGACCAGGGATCAAACTTGCAACCTTGGCATATCGGGAAGGTGCTCTAACCAATTGAGTGAGATACGTGGCCAAGACAATAATGTAGTTTTTCAAGTGCTTATATTAAGCAAATCTATTATTACCATTTATAAAGTTAAGTTTAAAAATAGAAAGTATATTCTGTGTACTTTTTGTCCATTTCTGATTTTTGAACAGAAATTATTTATCTATCCCCAGATGGATATACATACAGTTATTTTTTCATCTGAGTGGTAGGGATGTGAGAACAATTAGTATTCTTTGTGTTGTCTTATTTTGGGGGGCATTTAAATGTCCATCTCTTCACCTGAATGAGACCCAAAATATGTGAAAAGCAAGCCTATCTCTAAATATCTGTCAGGTGCTGGTACTCTTGAAAAAGGAGTAGTTTTCATGAAAGATGGCATACATCAGGACTTCGTTCTTTTCTCTTTTGGAGGTATAGGTGAACTTCTTGTTGTTGCTGTTGTTGTTTTCTTTCTGGAAAGAGAAAGTGGCACAGTATGACGATGTTTCCCCTGAGGAAAAACTGGTTGGGGACACGGGATCTGGAGTAACAACTAATTCTGAAGTCAGTGACAAAACTGTGCTAGATTATCATTAATCTATATCTTCTGTTCCTCATTATCCTCCTGCTCTTGACTTGTGGCTTATTTTTTTGTTTTATTTTCCAAAAGTAAAGTGGCAACACATTTGGAAATGCTACCTTCTCTCTCAACACCCTTCGTTTTATTTCTTTCCTCTCCCTTCCCCCAGATTCGAGTCTCCCAGGGCAAAGAGCCCGCTCACCTGCTGAGTCTGTTCAAAGACAGACCACTCATTATTTACAAGAATGGAACATCAAAGAAAGGAGGTCAGGTGCCTGCTGCCCCTATCCGCCTCTTTCAAGTTCGAAGAAATCTGGCATCCATCACCAGAATTGTGGAGGTAATGTCATGCATTCCATGAGGCAACCTGAGCCATCAGCAAGTATTACTCTTTAAAAAGTTGGCAATTAAGTTCCCTTCTTTTTTATAGCAACTCTAGTGTTGACAAAAAAAAAAAAAAACTAAATGCAGCAAAATTGAGTGAAAAGCTAACTCCAGATACCAGGCCTCTCACATTTTTCAACTGCATTGTACCAAAGCAAATGAAATTTAAGAATAACATAACAGATCAAGCTGTCAAAGGCATGAGGCAGCTTACGTGCTGTCGGAAGGCCTGGGGCAAGATGGATGTGGGTGATGATCAGTTGGCCACACCGGGGAATTCGAGAGGGAAGCCCCTGTCTGTACACGCGGAACGAATGTGGGAAACAGGTTTCAGCACATTGGGCCAGACCATAACTCAACCAGCCAAATAAGCTGTCTGACAGCAGCTGTGAAAGAATCATCCCCCATATCACATTGTCACTAGACAAGGAGACCTTCAGGTATGGACAAGGTCAGCAGGTGCAGGTTTTTAAATGGCTGAGTGCTTTGACTTCTAGGGTGATCCATTGCCTTGTATCCTGGTCACCTCATTCTCTCTTGAAATTCGGGTCTCCCAAATCAACCTAAACTGCCCTTCAGACCCTATATATCCTCACACAAGGGCCCATCTGCCAGCCCTTCTGCACAAGCCATTCAGCTGAGCCCTTAAAACCAGGAAAGGTCATAGCGTCTCTCCACCTGCTACCCCTCCACCAAGCCACCCTCCCCTGCATGCTGTCCTCTTCGCTGAGGGTACAGATCCCCGTACGCCCCCTCAAGCAGAAATTGTGTTTTCCCCGGTGCCCCTTGTGCTGCTATCTCCTGAGCAGCCCGTCCTTCCTTTCTTAGCCTTCGATGGCTTCAGCCATGGCCTCGCTGTCCCCATCACTCTGGCTTCAGTCTTGAGCTTGATCCCATTTCACCTCCTGCTCATGTGACTCGAGACCAAGCCTTGCCATTGTGATAACCACAGCACCTCAGGTAGCTGCTTCAGACATCTATGCTCGGGCACACGTGGCCTCTCCTTCAGCTCCTTTACTCCAGAAGGCATTTTTCAGCAGTTCTCAGGTTCAGACCTGAGTCCTCGAACCCTTTGTATCCACCCCACCCTTCAGGGCCCTCTCTCTCTCCAAATCTCCAGCTTTCCTGCTCTCTATGGTTAACGGGATCAGAGTTCACACAAGAATCACCTCTGCTCACCTCCAATTTCACTTTATATTCTTCCCAGCTGTTTTGTGAAATAAATTTAGTTTATGTTTAATAGTAGTTATTTTATAGTAGTTATTTACATGTAAGTTCTAAAACATTTTATAAATTAGTATCAATCTATTCTTACCCATAAATAAAAAATAAATGGTAATGTTTGCATAAAGTATATATTGGTAAATAATGTAATGCATATCTATTACATAAAGAAATAAAATGTGACTTCTATTTAAGGCTTACTCATGCTTCATCTCCCTGTTATCACACCTGACACTGAGTCCCACGGTCATGCACAGAATGATACACATGCTGTCATAGTGACACAATCACGTAGCCAGACAGAGGTTCTCACACACACTGACACAGAGTCACAAAATCACAAGGTCCTAGACACAAAGACTTAAGCCCATCCTAGACCCTCAGGCTCACTACCAAGCCTGAGTCTCTGAACACGCCTGTTCCTGCCCAGAGGTCCCACCTTTGGCCTCACTCTCCAGCCACAGTCTGGCCCTTCAGGGTCCCTTTCACTCCTCTGTGGCCACATGGGGCAGACAAAGGTTCACTGGTCCTGGACAGTGTCCATAGCTTCCTGGTTGAAAGGAAAGGGTAGGTCAGTGCTGGTTTTTTAATCCACTATAAACAGTCTTGTAATTTGAGCAATACTTTTCAGAGCCTGGAGCACTTTTTAGAGACACTGTATTATTATTTCTTTGCCTACATTGGACCCCAGCCCCTGTTTTGTGATTTTTAGGTGTCCCTTTGATTATTTGATAATCTTCTATTTAGCAGGAGAAAGAAAACTGAATACCTTTGCTTTGTAGATGTCATTTGTAAATTTTATTCCCTCTTTTTCTTTTCAGTAATATCCCATCCTTGTTTTTATGATGTCTTTAAATGTCCTTGTTAATTATCACTTAGTTTTGGCTAATTTTATGCTTAGAGCCTCATGCTACTGCCTGTGGGCTGTTGGGAGTTAAACTGACATAGACCCAGGCGCTCCTGCTCAGTGTTGTTAATGCCATAGTGCTGCCCACCTGCTGCCCTGAACTAGTTCCCTGGGGTGGGGACAGAAGGCCATGGATGATTTGTCACTGTCACAGTTTTTTCAATGTGTTTATTGAAGGGGCAGCAATGAGTTTGAATCATTGTTATTTTTCTTCATACTGTAGGTAGATGTTGAGGCAGATTCGTTGAATTCCAATGATGTTTTTGTCCTGAAACTGCCACAAAATAATGGCTACACCTGGATAGGAAAAGGTGCTAGCCAGGAGGAGGAGAGGGGAGCAGGCTACGTGGCCAGTGTGCTCAAATGCAAAACCGCCAGGGTTCAGGAAGGACAGGAACCAGGTGTGTACTGTGGGGCTGAGGCTGCTAACCAGAACCTACCCTTGGTGTGATTGCTAATCGTGTGACTTATTTTGCCCATAAACAGTCATTCTGTAAAGGTTATCGGGAGGGGGGGGAGTGAGAATCCATTAGCTGCCAACCTGGGTGATGATACCTTCTGTGTTTAAATAATTTCTTAACATTAAACTCAAGGTAAGAAATTATTTGTTAATAATATCTAAAAATGCATGGGGTAACTAACTCATTGTGTCTTCCCCAGAGGAGTTTTGGAATTTCCTTGGAGGGAAAAACAACTACCAGACCTCTCCACTGCTAGAGACCCAGGCTGAAGACCATCCGCCTCGGCTTTACGCCTGCTCTAACAAAACCGGAAGATTCACTGTAAGTGTCTGGGGGGGCCTTCCTCCCGTGTTGGCTCTGACTGGTTCCAGCTATGTGATGATCTGATTCTCCGTTTTTACTCACTGGCAAACCATAGGTGATACTCTTCACTTGTCACAGGGTAGTTCTAAGAGTCAAGGGCGTAATGGATGTGAAAACACAAGAATATTGTAATGCACTATATAAATCAAGCTGCTCTTAAAAATATCAGTTACCTTGCACAAGTGTCAGCATGCATGTGGTTGGATTTGCTAATTGAGTAACCTGACACTCCTTGTGGACAACAAGAGTCATTTCTAATCAAACTATGTAAATGTTACTCTTCAATTTCCAAGGGAAATAAAGTGTTTCACCGTGTTGACTGAATATAATATATTATGGAAATATTGTAATCGTTGGGAAAAATCACAGAAAGCTATATATGCACCTGCAAATTAACTGAAATCAGAGGAATGTTTTATGTCAGAGTCATTCACTGTTTTTGAATTCAAGTTATTTGGAAGTAAAGGTATCTATGTCCAAGAGTGATTTTATACTGGGCTCTGGAGTTTTCTGGGCTGCAGCCCATCATCACAGTTTAACCAGAAAATTTCTCTCTTTGTTTGCCAGGCTAGGCTCTTGTATAAATTTTTTTTTTAGAGAACAAATTCCTTTACTATATACAATTTGATCTAAAGATTTCGTCACCACATCCTGGTGAATGCACACTTTATTTTTAAACACATACACACTTAAAAATTTCCTAAGTATTTTCCCAGGTACATGCTTGCTAGAAATAAAAGGCTTTGAAGAAGAAACTGCTCATATACAAACCACATTTGATATTTGTAAGTGATTAGACCTAAAAATTAAAGATGTAAATAGTGGATTGTGATAAATATTTCATTGTTGGCCACCTCAATTGCTCACCTACTTTTCAAGAAACCACTGTATTTTATAAACTTGTCATCAGAAAAATCTGTTGTTTTGCTCTTTTGATTGTTAATTTGATGTTGCATCCAAACAACTTCTTTTTCAGCATATGCGTCTATAATTTCTTATTAGTATTATTTGCTAATATTACTATAAATAACATGTTTGTTTTAAATGAAGATATATTTTACAAAAATAATACATAGGCTTTGTTCTTGGTCAGGCATAAAAACTCTGTTAGTCTTTATTGTTGTTTTTTGTCATGCACATATTTAAAAGAAATATACTTTTCCTCTGCACCTACTCATTTTTTTGTTTGATATTTGGAACTCCTACTTCCTTCACAATTTAAAGAAAAGAAGTGTTACTGAAAAGTGTTTCATCTTATCACCATCAGAAAACGGTCTTTGGACATGTAGATTCATGTCTAAAGGCAGGGGTGCCCATTGGTTAAAAGCACAGCTTTTAGAGCTAATCTGCCTGTGTGATATTACTTACCTGGTGTTATTATTTACTGGCTGTGTGACCTTATTTACTGGTTACTTAACTGTCTCTATACTATAGTTTTCTCCTCTGTTAATTGGAGCTAATGCTAGTATCTTCTTCATAGGCTTGTTGTGAATGTTAAATTAGTTGTTGTATATAAAGGATTAGAATAATGCACAGTGCAAAGTAAGTAATATTTTATGGTTTTTGCTTTTTAAAATATGTATATGATTAGTAAATATTCTGTAAAAAGATAATATAAACAAGTTCCTTGCCCTCTGTAAATGGTTAACTTTTTATTTGTTTACTTTTTGTTTTTTCGTATAACAATCCAGTATCCCATCCATATAGTAGATGTACTGTCACACTCAGAGGGCTACAGATTGCCTAGGACCTGGTTTATGGAGGTTGGGCACAGCTGGGAGGTTCTCCTTTGGCTGCAGGCTGGGTACATGCCTGTTTTTCCCATGAGAAACCCCAAAGGCACAAGAGGGTCCCTGCAGAGTCACATTGGCTAATATGACATGGGCAAGGCCACAGTCAGCTCTGACAGCTTAGCTGTACTGCAAAGTCACATGGCAGAGGGAAGGAGTGAAAAAGTGGGAGCCACAATCCAATCTCCCACACTTTCCTAAGGATCAGGAAGGTTTTATCCAGAATTCTTTCAAAATATTGAACTTTAATACTCACCAGTACTGGGTGTGCAAAACTAACCTTCTGCATTACCCTTTAATCTTAACTATAGAGAACAGAATTCAAACCACTTAAAAATAATAAAACTTTGCATATGGGATATGATGTTATAATTTTATCTTATTGAAAATTGTCAATTTAGGAAAATGACCGTACCTATCGATTTTACTAAAATAACCTTGGCCCATAAAATGAGAAACAATTTAATACTCAGGCCATAAACTCAAATGTATTGACCTAAGAAATGTCCAAATGTGTAGAGAATTTTTTAAGAGTTTATTTGAGCCAAAACTGACAACATATGCCAGGAGCAGATCTCAAATGCTCCCGAGAATAGCAGTTTTGCAGCTTTTATACATTTGAAATGAGGAGGGGAACAGAAAGAAGGTTACAAGCAGGTGGAAAAAAGCAAGGCCGTGATTGCATCACAGGATAGGTAACAAGATTATGTGCTCTTCCTCACTGCCTCCTTCCAGGAGTATTACTTCTGTCATTTCAAAGGTGTGTTAACCGGAATGCACAAGAATCATGGACAGGGCTTTGCTTAAAACCTTTCAGTAAAGAAGTTACAGGCCTGGGGCATGACTATCCCCCATGACCTGCCCAGCTAGGAATTTATGAGCAGATCACTCTGCAATTATTGTCCATAGATAGATTCCATGCCCCCCCACTCCCCCCCCCCCACAAATGCCTTTAGAGACTTTAGTAAGGCAGCATAAATCTGTGAAGCAACTTGTCTATATATTAGAAAAATTACTACTTTACCATTTGGTCATAAAGTTTTTTATACATTTCAGATTGAAGAGGTTCCAGGAGAGTTCACCCAGGATGATTTAGCAGAAGATGATGTCATGTTACTAGATGCTTGGGAACAGGTAACATTATACTTTGTTCATAACAAGAGAGGGTACTTGTAGCTGGCAGCTGACGTAACTGCTTTGAGAAGTGGCCAGTCTAATAATAAATGAACCTGAGAATTTAGGCTGTATTTAAAAGAGACAACACGTTTTGGCAAAAAATAAAACTGATACATGTAGTAAGTTGATGGGTTTTTTTTTTTTTTTTTTTTTTTTTGTCTCTTCTCTTTTTTTAAAGATCTTATTCAGTTTTAGAGAGAGGGGAAGGGAGGGAGAAAGGGAGCAAACATCAGTGTGTGGTTGTCGCTTGTATGCCTCCAACTGGGGACCTGGCCTGCAACTCAGGCACGTGCTCTGACTGGGAATCGAACTAGTGACCCTTTGGTTCGCAGGCCAGTGCTCAATCCACTGAGCCACACCAGCCAGGGTAAAAGTTGATGTCTTAATGTCAAAACAATTCCACGGTTACTATCTTTGGCTATATAATTTTAGGCAAAAAAGCTTCTATGTTTCATTTATTTGTAAAGTTCACTCACTCCTAACTTGTTCATACATTTATATATCCATTTAACTAATAAATGCATTCGTGGGCATCATAAATGGGTATAATGGGTACAATGCTGTGGGAGAGACCAAAATACTCAGAATTTCTCTAAAAATTTTAAAAAAGTCATAGGAGATACTTCCCCTAGGAAAGAAACAAACACAGAATAGTTTTGAGTCTGCAAAGTAAAACATGTCACTATTATGTTTATTTTGGAGAAAATTAATGGTGTTTTAACATGGCACATTTGACAATTGTTTTATTTAACCTCTATTTACTGTTGTAAATTAGCAATAGTAAAGGATGGAAATAAATGTTAGAAACTAAATGATATAGAACAATTATAAAACATTTACATATCTAAATTTGGCCTAATCTTAGCATCAACCGAAGATATTGTTACTTATAGGTCTGCTGTTAATTGCTAAGTCATTCAGTTACATTGCCTCTTAGCTTCTTGTTAACTAGACTTACTGTGGTGCTGATCACTTCACAATAGGTACAGTATTGAATCACTGTGTTATACCCCTGAAACTAATATATGTCATATGCCAATTATACCTCATACTTTTTATGTATGTTAACTTATACTGTCATGGTTTGTTCTGTGCCCTTCAAGCAAATATTTTAGCCCTTTTAGTGTGAATTAGAACATAATCAAAAGTAATTTGACCAAAATTTCTCTGCCAACAAGTGACTTTAAAATGATCTACATATAAAATAGTTCAGGAGAATTTTTTAGCATTGAAGTACCCAACCTACATATTTAAGAAGGAGAAGGATACATACAGAATATATAATTATAGCATAAATAAAACCTCAATATTTAAATACTGTAGCACTTTTACCAAATTGTTAAAGGCTATAGTACTATAAGAGAACACTAAGCTTCAATCAGAGGTTCGTCAACCTCTTGTTTGTGGGGTACCCACAGAAAGCTGAGTGCTGTCCCCGCCCCCAGTATAATATAGAGATAATGATCATCTTACATACCCCAGGGGAGGGTGAAACAAAAAACAAAAAACAGTCAATAAGTTGTTTTTGAGAAAGTTCACTTTATAAATTAGAAAATGCTATATAAACACAAAATATCAGAATGTGAAATCTGGAGTGAAACTTGTTTGGATGTAAGTTTAGGTGTCTCCTAATAATTGTGAACATTGGAAAAATGGTTGAACTTCTCCACACCTCTGGTCCATATTTCCAACTGCGGGGCTGCTGTGAAGTATGAATGAGTGATATAAGAGAAGCACTTTGCATGGGGCCCAGCACTGAGTTAATGCTTCCCAAGCAATATATATTATTATGGTTTCATTTTCAGATTTTTATTTGGATTGGAAAAGATGCCAATGAAGTTGAGAAGAAAGAATCTCTGAAGTCTGGTAAGCTAGATATCAATTATCCTGAAAATTTTTAATTCACTTACATTTTTTGTTATAGAAATAGTAAAACCTCCATGACTGTTATGACCTAGATTATTTCAAATTCCTTTTGAATAATACTATTTCTTCGGCACAATTTTTTTTTTGTTACTAAAAACATAAGAATAATTATGCTGTAAGTATAATTCCATAAAGTTTGGATTTTTTTTTCAGGCAATAATGAAACTCATGGTACATTCTGTAGTTGATGAAAGAAATCTATAAGTAATTGTTCATGTGAAACACTATTTGACTACTTTGGGGAAAGGAAGATTTAATTTATTACTTTTCTTGGAAACTTGTCATTCTATAGTTACTTTAATCAAAACTAATGAAATTTATGTCTTTGCACTTCTTTTTAGCCAAAATGTACCTTGAGACAGACCCTTCTGGAAGAGACAAGAGGACACCAATCATCATCATAAAACAGGGCTGTGAACCACCCACATTCACAGGCTGGTTTCTGGGCTGGGATCCCAGCAAGTGGTAAACTGAGTTTTGTAGGAAAAACCAAACGAACACTGTTTGGAGGATAACAAGGGGAGTTTTGTTCATGTGACTTCAGAAAATTAACCTCAGCTATCTGACTTTTTTAAATGCCTAGTATTGGCTTGAAATTCTTTTTAAACAGGATTTTCTTATGTTAATATTTTAAAATAACCTAAACTCTTATTATGGACCATTGCTAGCTCTGCTTGAAACTGATCTATGTATTTTTATACGACCTTTTATAGGTGAAAAGTTATGCCAAGCTAGGTGAGTGTGCCAGGAAATTTTATTGTTCAGGAGCCACTAGCCAGACTTGTTCTTGAACATGCCAGCGAAGATGGCCATCATGTTCTGGTCGTTATTCTCCTTTCTGTGCGTTGTGTTCAAAAGAGGAATATATTTGCAGTAAAGTTTATGTTCATATGACTTTAAAAGTCTGTTTTTCTTCTTTAGCCAACGTGACTTTGATACCATTGACTCCTTAGAGTCATTTTCTAAGAGAAACTTCACCCTTTTTTGCCTCTTTAAAAGCCTTTAATAACACAGCTCTTTCATGACAAAACAATTTGTACTCTTATCCACTTAGAGATATTTATATTTGACAGTACATGTTTAATATCACACAAAAAAAAATGTACAAAAAAACTTCACTAATGCTTTCATCATTAAAATACATCTTTTTGAAAAGGTTTTTTGTTGTGACATTTTATTCAAATGTGATAGATGAGTTAATCACATGATTAATTTTAAGGTTAAATTTTGTTATGCATAAATAAACATAAATGTCAAAATTAGACAACCTTTCCATGGTTACATAATTATGAAAGAATTTAATATCATATAGTTCATATGAAACCTGAGTCCTGTTAAAAGATAAACAGAGCTATATTAAAAGTTTTAAAAGTTTATTTGATCAAAAATCAATTGAAATCAGGCAACATCAAACCAACGGGAGTTCAAGGTGAGACATTTATAGATAAAGTGGGAAGCCAAGCAAATAAGTTATTGATTGGCTATAACCGAAAGCTTAATTGGTTTTTCATGATTGGCTGTCCTAGCATTTCGATTTTTGCAACCTTGAGGCATTTACAGGCTTAGATTTTGGTTTGCTAACGCAGACCTCCACAGCATTACAAACCTCAGTCTAATGGCCTCCTTATGTAATCAATTTAATGGCCCCAGAAAACAAGAGTTGGGCAAAAGATGGAGCCCCAGTAAAGTAGAAATCAACTTTGGCAGTGGGTCAGGGGTAGCTGGGTGAGGATGGGAAGCTGCTCTTCCATGGAAAGGGGAATCTGAGCTGGGAGTAATGGAGAGAATTCTCATCCTGCCTCCAGGGCAATGAAGGGCATACATGTTTCAGATTAGGTCCTGGCATGGAGAGGTGTGCCCAGTCCCACTGTGGACTAAATGTGAATGGTCTTGTGGGGACCGGGGCTTGTGTGGGTCGTAAGGGCAGCAGTGAGGAGCTACACTTCCAAGGTCTACTCATGCATTCAGTAAGTATTTATTAGGCATCTACTTGGTGACAGGTGCTATTCTGGGCATTTTCCATGCAATGTGAATGAAACCCACAAAATCCCAATTGTCATAAATTTTATGTTCCAGAAAGGAGGCTAAAAAAAAATCAATAAATATATATATTATAAGATATTCTGAGTTCTATGGAGGAAAAAACACAGGGAATGGTGAAGAAGGAGGTGAGCTGCGATATTAGTAGGGTGGTTAGGGAAGGACTCGTTAGCAGGTAACCAGATCATTGGTGATAGGGGGGTAGTGAACCTTGTGACCACGCCCAGGCAGAAGGGGTACCAAGTACAACTGCTCGGAAGTGGGGGGTATGCCTGGTATGTCTGATGTAATGGGGCTGGAATCTAAGGGAGCAGGGAGATTCTTAATGCTCTCCTACCGCCCCCGCCATACGAGATTAAAAATAACATCATCTTAAGCAGAGCTGCTGTTTCAAGCCTGGGCTGTGGAAAGATCGCTTTCCTAGATCCCAAACACAAGTACTTCGTGATGTTGATACCTGAGACAGCCACGTCATTCGCTAAATCAGTGTGGGGAGGGCGTAGCTGGTGAGTAGCATTGCTCTCCTGAAACAGTGCCAGCAAGGGCCGCTGCCGCGTCGAGACGACTTAGGAGCCCGGCTGGAGGGCAGCTGGTGGGGAGAAGGGTGAAGGAAGAATTGTAAAATTTCCTGGAAAGGGGGAGTTAGGGATTTGCTGTTTTAATTTCACACCCAAAGCTGACAGGTCTTGAAGAAGCACCCATAACACATGTAAAATTAGTGCAGTGGGGAGAGATATCAGTCTACTTTAAAAAAAATTTTTTTTTTATGCTATTACAGGCATCCCCACTTTTTCCCCCTTTGCCCACCTCTACCTAGCTCACCCCTCAGGTGATCCCCACACAGTTGTCCATGCCCGTGGCTAATCCCTTGGCCTTCTTTTAACCAGTCCCCACTGCCACCCCTATGAAAGCTGTAGGTCTGTTCCATGTAGCCATGCCTCTGGTTCTATTTTGTTTGTTTTGTTCATTAGATCCCACATATAAGTGAGATCATATAGTACTGTATGGGAAGCCGGGGTGCTTGGTGGTGGCAAATGTAGCTCAGCCCCAGAGTGGAAAACCACTGGGAGCGTGGTGGCACGCAGGACCCACTCCACACACCAGTTTTCCCGCGGGGAACCAGGCCTGCATTTATATAATAGTTAAAAAGCTTGCTTTCTGCTAAAGGACTCCCTCATCCTGGGTTGTAAACAGATGTTCAGCGTGTAACCTTGAACCAGTCTTTTAGGGCCTATTCTGGGCCAATTTCTAAGAACAGGATGTGGCTAGACAAGTTATCCTTATCATCCATGCATGTGTAACATTCTTTTCTCTAATATGTAGAAGTAATAATCATTTAAGGCAATGATTGGCACTATGATTCACAATTTTCTTGGTTGTAATCCACCTAAGAAATCAATAAAAGCCTGTTAAGGCAGGGGCAAACTGCGCTTTCTCCTCTAGAAAGTGGCTTGTTCTGTCCCCTCTTCTCCACAGGATTCTTGTAGTCGCTGTGCATTTATTCCCTCATCCACAACGCCATGGACTCTGCTGGTCAGAGGCCCATGGCAGTTCTGGTCTTTCTCTGACTGGCTCGTTTCCCTTAGCATAATAGTCTCCGCGTCCATCCCTGCTGTCCCGAAAGGTAAGAGTTCCTTCTTTGCCGATGTGTGCTATCCCCTTGTGTAAATGTACCACAGCTTCTTTTATCCACTCACCTACTCACAAGCACTTGGTAGATTACAGATGGGCCATTGTTCTATGAGAATGTGTATAGTCTTAAAACTCAAATTATATGTAAACCTGCATAGATATTCGGCTTTTGGATTTGAAATGTGGTTTCATACAGCCAATTAACAAATACAGAAGTTTCATAATAAAATTTCTATTGTTTTGGATGGAGCTAATGCTTATTCATTTTTAATATAAAATAATAGACTTCTCACTCTGACTGGTGTGGCTCAGTTGGTTGGGCATTGTCCCACAAAGCAAAAGATCACCTGTTCAATCCCTAGTCAGGGCACATGCCTGGATATCAGATTTGGTCCCTGGTTGGGGTGCATGGGGAGGCAACTGATCAATGTTTCTCTCATATCAATGTCTCTCACCCTCTCTTTCTCCACCCTTCCCGTCTCACTAATAACAACTAAAAAATCTCTTTAAAAAATTAGATTTCTCTCTTCTCTTTGATCTTCCTCAAAGATTTTCAGGATGAACAAAAAAAAAAAAAATTGATAAATTGAGTCCTCAGCTACCAGTGCTTTACAGACCTTTCCTTGCTTCAAATAAGATAGCACACTCATTTTATGTGAAATTTGTGGCTAGAAAACAACAAAATTTAGTGAATCCAGGAAAACCAAGTGTTAATCAGAAATAAGTATTCTGGTCAGAAGTAGCATGTCTCAGGAATTTCAAATAAGCAATCAGATTATGGTATTAAGTTTGAGGGGAAAAAAAAAACAGGAAACAAGGAACTATTTTATTGTCTTAGCTACTGTTTGTTTTGTTTTGCAAAGACCATTAGAGAATTGACTTCAAAGTAACATGTATTAGGCAGGGCATTCAGAGGGATAAAATAAACACACATATTTGTTTTTTTAAAGGCACTTAAAATATATACTGAGAGGACATATTCTGGGCCATAAAACAAATTTCAGGAAATGTAAAGTATTGAAATTATACAAACTGTGTTCTCCAACCACAATGTATTAAATAAGAAATCAATAATAGAGATATCTGGCCAATCCTCTAATATTTGGATAAAAGTCAGAAATCACAAGGGAAATTAGAGAATATTTTTATCTCAATGAAAATTTAAAACAGTCCACTAAAATGTGTGGGAAACAGCAAACTCAATGGTTAACAAATTGATAGCAAATAAAAAACAGTTTTATGCTTATACATTTGGCACTGATGAAACAGGGAGATTTATTGGGAGACAAGTGAAAAAGATAATTCAGGAAGAACCAGATAACCTAAGTAGCGATGTACACACATATATTAAAGAAATTGAATTCACAGTTAAACACCTGAAATAAAAGTCTAGGCCTAATTGAACTTTAGTGGTGATTTGTATCAAACATTTTAAGCAATAAAACCAACTCTAATACAAACTCTTCCAGATAATAGAAGATAGAACATTTCTCAACTTATGCATGAGGCCAGTATTACCCTGACCAAAATAAAACAAAAAGATTGTAAGAACGGAAAACTATTGTACATATCAGTATTCATCAAAACATAGATGTAAAATTTTTTTAATTTCATCAAATTGAATCCAACAACACATAAAAATTAAAGGGGTTTTATCCCAGGAAGTCATTTGAACATTTAAAAATTGATCAAGAAATCTCTATGTTAACAGCCTAAAAGAGAAAACCATATGAATATCAATAACATTCATAATAAAACACAGAAAACTAAGACTAGAATGGAAATTCCTTGATCTTAAAAAAGATATCCACAAAAAATACAGCTGACATATTTAAGAGAAGACCAAATTTTTTGCCACTAAAATCTGGAGCAAGATAAGGTGTTTGTTCCCACCTCTTCCATATTTTTTACTGGCGGTCTTAGCAAGTCTATTGAGGCAAGGGTTCTCCCTCTTGACACTGCTGACATTTTGACAAGCCTTTGTTTACCCTGTGCAGTACGAGATGCTCAGTAGCATTTCTGGCTTCCGCTCAGTAGATACCAGTAGCATCCTTCTCTTCTGACCAACCGCGTCCAGTTGTAACAATAAAAAATGTCTCCAGGAGAGGAGATCTACACAGTTTGCAGGAAGGAGAAGGTATCCATGTGGCTTTGGGAGGTGGAGAGGAGACCCATACGGTTTGCAGGGAGGAGAATTCCATGCGGCTTAGAAGGGAAAGGGAGGACTCCATGCGGCCTGGAAAGGAAGAGGAGAACTCCATGCTGCTTTGAAAGGGAGAACCGTGCATGATCCAGTGCAACACGACACGTTTTCCTGGACTGTTATACGGAGGCTGATGACATTGTCCCCCAGATCCTGAAGGAGACAGCTGACAGATAAGGGATGGGGAACTTCTGGGCATGGTTTTGGTTTCTAGCCTTTTGGGGAGCAAGGGAAGTGCTGGGTCCTCTGGGAGAACAGGGCTCTGAGCTGAAGTGCTCACTACCCTCCCCAGATTAGAATATTGTAAGTAAAGACCAGTTTTCCTCAAAAAAAAAAAAAAAGTCTCCAGACATTGCCAAATGTCCCTGATGGGAGAGGAGAGCAAAATGGCCCCCTGTGGAGAACCACTTCAGTGAGGTAAGAGAAAGAACTAAAAGGCAGGAAAATTGGAAAGGAAGAGGTAGTACTCTGGGTGTAAGTGACCTGGCCATGAATAGTCTGAATGCTCCCTGGTATTTATACTATGCAGCAAGGCTAGAGACCTGCTAGTACCTGTTGCCAATCAAATAGAGCTCTCTCCAGCTCCAGGTGCCGCCTCCCTTCCCCAGTCAGGGAGCATTCTTATCCAGGCATCCCTTGTTTTACTGTGCTTCACTTTATTGCACTTCACAGATGTTTTGTTTTTTGCAAACTAAAAGCAAGACCCTTCACCAGCAGAACGATTACAACTCATTTTATCACGATACTTGCTTTACTGTGGACCTGGATAGAACAAAAAGGTGAAGAAAGGTTGGACTGGCGTTCTCTGCCTGCCTGCTTCAGCTGAGATGTTGGTCTCCTTCTCTTGGACCGTCGTGACTTACCTGGTTCTCAGGCCTTTGGACACAGACTGGAATTTACACCACCAGCTGTCCTGAGCCTCCAGCTAGCAGACAGCATGTGGTAGGACTTCACAGCCTCCATAATCATGTGAGCCAATTTCTTGTATGAAATCTCATTTTATATATACACATAGCCTAATAATTTTCTTTCTCTGGAGAACATGACTCGTGACTAATACAGAGCTCTGGGCATATCTCTGGGTGGGGACCAGCAGGGCCTTTCACGCAAAGCGGTAAGACGCTGCTGGGCTTGTTCAAGGAATTGTGAAGAAGCAGCGTGGCCAGAGGAACTGAAAGAGATGGAGAAAGGTGGGAAATGAGGGTAGAACGGCCATGGAAGCATGGATGAGTGGAATTTCCATTTTCCCTCTGGGTGAAATATGGTGGCGTGATGTGACTTGTCACGCGTTTGGGAAGGCCCACCCTCACTGCTGAGTTAAAAGCAGACTTCAGGGTCGCAAGCCTGGACGGACAGGCCAGTTAGGAGGCAGAGCTGATGGGGGTGGTGAAGAGGGACTGGATTCTGGTATGTTCTGCATATGAAGCTAATAGGAGGGTAATGGGTTTGATAAAGGGTGTGAGAAAGTGAGAGAAATCGAGTATAGCAGGAGGTGCCATCTACTGAGCTTAGAAACATCGTGCGAGGAGAAGGTTTGACTGGGGAAATGGGAGTTTTTGCGATGCGTATCCTGTTGGACAGTCATGAAGTTGTTGAGTGGGATGTTCAGGTTCGATAGAGAATGGGCGGCCAGGAGCATAAATTTGCTATGAGTCAGTGTATAGATACATTGAAAGACATAAGAGTGGATGTGATGACCTGGGTGTGAGAGTAGATAAAGAAGACATCTGAGAGGTAACTGGGTCCTGGGATGTCTTGTCACATGGGGGTGCAGGAGGCGAGGAGCAGCCAGAGAAGGGAATGAGAAAAAGATCCCAGTGGGGCAAGAAAAAAACAGAGGGCGTCTGTGAGAGAATGGATTACTGAGGGTGCTGACCCTCTTCAGTCATAGACATGTGCAGGATAGGGAAATGGCCACCTATGCCTTTCTGATAACTTCCTAATATAACTAAATATTCTTGTGAATGTTCTAGTGGATGCTTATGGGGTGTTTATAACTAAAGTGTGTATTACCTAACGTAATGATGTTCAACCAGAGCCAATTTTGCCCCACAAGGGACATTTGACAACAACGTCTGGTGACATGTTTTGTTGTCACAACTGGGAGGTATTTAGTGTTGCTGGTATCTAGTGGGTAGAACCCAGGGATGCTGCTACATATCCTATAGTGCGCAGGAGAGCGCCTAACAACAAAGGGTTATCTCGTCCCGAGTCAATAGGGCCAAGGCTGAGAAGCCCTAACCTATAGCAACTACAGTTCAAAAGGGAAATAAAGCAGGTGTTACTACAGAGAAATTTTTTAAAGAAAAAACTAATATAAGATAATAGCCATGTGATAAGGCAGCTGTTTCATTTTTTATATAATGTTCCACAAAAAAATAATAAGATCTCTGAATTAATAAACTAAATTTGCCATATTCTTATCATCATAAAATAGAAACTATGCATAAGACCTCATTATTTAACAGATATAAAATATAGGTACAAAGATACATGTAAGGTAATATATTTAAAAATTTTTTAAACACTATAATTTTGATATTCTATATTTAAGATTGATATTGTTGACTCTTAGTATATTCATTTCCTATTGCTACTTAAACAAAATTTTCCAAATGTAGTGGCTTAAAACAAAATAAATATATTGTCTTTTAGTTCTGGGGCTCAGAAGGCTAAAATGGGTCAACAGGGTTACTTGTAGTCCTTCTGGAGGCTCTAGGAGCAGAAGCCCTTTTCTGCCTTCTCCAGCTTCCAGAGGCCTTCTAAATGCCTTGGCTTGTGACCACGTCTTCCATCTTTAAAGCTAGCTGTGAGACCTCTCCAAAAATCTTTTTCCCTATCTAAACTGCTGTATGACCATCAGTAATATCTCCTTCTCTGACTCTGACTTCCTGACTCCCTCCTTCCTTATAAGGATGCTTGTCATTACATTGGGCCCACCTGGATAATTCTGGGTACTCTCCCCGTCTCAAGATCCTTAATTTAATCATACTTACAATCTCTCTTTGCCATGTAAGGTAATATATTCACAGGGTCCAGACAGGATGTGGTCAGAGAGGCTATTACTTTATCTACCACCCTGGATGAAAAGGTATACAAAGAAACCAGTATTCTAGTCAGTTGGCATATTGGGTAAAACTGATCAGCTGAGGAACAAATAGACTTTCCCATTCTCTTTCATCAATTCCACCTTCAACTTAGACCCTCATTTTACAAATAAATGAATAAATAAATAAAATTGTAACTGGGGGAAATCTAGTAAGCACTTCATCTCTTTTCTAATCTTTTCAAAATCGCCAATCTTGTCCAACCTGACACTCTTATAAACAGAGGCAGAAAGAAATTCCTCATACTGGGCGCTCATAAAGCAGCTACTGCCTGCACAATTACAATAATAGTACCTGAAAAACAAAAGCATAGGTGGGACCATTAAAGACACAAGGGAATGGAGAGGCTATCTTATTTGAGTTTAACCAGAACTGAAATATTTTGAATAACTAGAGATCTAATTTTTTTAAAATCCTCAATGAAAAATATGTTTACTGATTTTTAGAGAGGAAGGGAGAGAGAGAGAGAAAGAGAGAGGAATGTCAATTGGTTGCCTCCCTTACGCCCCCTGATTAAGGATTGAGCCTGCAACCTACGTATGCCCCCTGACCTGGAATCGAACCCTCAGCCATCTGGTGCCCAGGATGATGCTCCAACCATGCCACTCAACCAGGGCACTAGAGATATAATCTAATAAAATAATTCAGAGCTTTGGTTTTTGAGAGTGGCATTTTTCTATTTTCCGCACAGGATACCTGTGAATTTTATGTATTTCAAGATCCAGCAGGGACATTACTAGATTGATAATATTCTCAGTGGGTCATCAGTGAGGTTAAGCAGCAGGCTTCTAACTGCATAATATCCAACCAAGATTTGAATGAGAAGAAGCATTATTTGAGATTTTTGACTTCTGAATATAAAAGTGCTTCTGAAAAGGTTATATTTTTATAAGGTCAAGTATTATTTTACAGGAACTCTTATTGAGGGCATCAGGGATAACATCTTTTTTTACAATCCTTGAGTCTTCTGCTCATTTGAGTCTGCATTTTATTCTTTTGTTGTAATGTTTCTGGCCCCAAGAGCTCATCAGTGACTGAAAGCGGAGAATTTGTATAATGTCTAACTCTCCCGGTGGAATCCACATAACCCCTTCTTTATGTTTCCATGATGATATTCCTTAAGAGAAGAGGTCACTGCCAGACGCAGTATATTTCTCAAGGAATTTCATAGATGATACATAAGAGCAAATTTTTCCACATTCCAACACCCAAACTGGCACAAGCTGAGAAGAATATGTGGGCAAAAATAGTCACAGAATAATGAATACCCAATTTTAATTTAAAAAAAAAGAGTTAATAACAAAAAGTATGAAAATTATGTTCTATTTTCTCATAAGGATTACAAGTACCCTATAGTTTGTGAAAATATTCTATGATTCTAAAATTTCTAGCTCTGTGGGCTATTTAAAAATGTACTTTGTATTTGTTGGCTTTTAAGATAATTATTAAGTGAGACCAAAAAGGAAAGGGTATAATTTTCTGTAAGGCATGTTTCTCCCCTAGAAAGTAATCTATTCAGTCTTGGCAGAACCAGATCCCCTCCTGGGCATCTCCATGATGAAACCTAAGAGCCAAATATAAGGGACAGATTATTGATGCTGTTGGACTTCCTTCACTTTATTTGAAAGCGCTGTGGTTGGTTAAAATAGCAGCGCAATACTAAAGAACACTGTGTGGTGTCTTTAAAAAATGTTTTATTAATTAACTTGAGAGGGAGAGAGAGAGACATTGATTTGTTGTTCCACTTATTTATGCATTCTTTGGTTGGTTCTTGCATGTGCCCTGACAGGTGATCAAACCTGCAACCTTAGTGTAGCAGGACGATGCTCTAACCAACTGAGCTACACAGCCAGGGCCTTGTGTAGTGTCTTGATAGGTCCTTAAATTAAAAGACCTTTGGGAGGATCCTGGCTCCACCTTTACTAACTAGGCCAAGTGTATTAGGTAAATCACTTAATTACTTTTCAACATCAGTTTCCTCTATTGGTTAAGAGTGCATTTGCCCACCTACTCTCCTTTACAATCCACATATTAAATAGACTTCACTGGCTAGTGTGGCTTCTGGGAAAATCCCCACATAGCTAGCTGCTGGTGGTCAGGAGGAGGTGGTTGATACCTGACCCAGGCTACCTCAGATGAGAAGAGAAGGAGGAGGCTGACGATGGCATGGCACAGAGCAGGACAGACAGATTAGGGAGACAAAGACTGTCTGAACAAAACCAAAATAAACAGATATGTCAGAAGTGGACATGCTGAAGAAGGAAGCGATAAGCCTAACTGAAACCTTGAGGGGGGGTGGGGAGAGGGGTACTCGGAGAAGTTCAAGGGCTGAGTAGAATAAATAAAACAGTAATGGCGGTGAGGGCGGGGTGAAGGTCAAGGAAACTGAATGCGAGGAACTATTACTAACTCAAAGTACTTCGTGCTCAAGGAGACGTGTTATGTATGCAGAGGTGGGAAGTGAAAAATGACCTGCACAGCACCTGTGCAGAAGGCAGGGAAAACTGTCTTTTTGGAAGGAAAAAAGCCCCTTTTATAAAAATATTAACCATTTCATGTACTCACTCATTTTTTGCTTTTGCACATCCAGTCTCTCACCATCAAACTCACCTGTAAATTTTGATTTTATTGAACATTTCAGAAAGTACAACGTAGAAGTCTAACTCTGAAACAAAGCTGAAGGACTAAGAACAATAAAAAGAAGCAAAATGCATCGCAAATAAAATATGTTTATTGGTTAGTGAGTTGGTGCCAGTAAATAGTCTGAATATTCCAAAGATATGAAACCTAGCTTGAAAATATGTAATTTTTGTATGTAATTTGGATGCTAAAATATTGTTTCTAAATATGCATGCTATTTTCCCCAAAGTAAGTTAGGTCCAAAAGAAAAAAAAAAAAACAAGGAAGAACAAATTATATTAATGTAATAACTATTATCCATAACTACTATTCATTCCTTCCCTTTTCCTTTTCATATGTAATAGAAACCCCTCTGCGTGACTCAGTAGGTCACATTCTCTGAGTCCCTGGCAGCAAGGTGGGGTCACCTGACTGAATTCTGGCAAAAGGTCTTTGAGTTATAAGGACAGGTATCTAGTCCCTTCTTTTAAAAGGAAACGCTTAGACCTTCACTTTCCTATTCCCTTTTCTACTACTGAAGAAATGACGAAAGTTGGAACAGCCACCTTGGGCCCCAAGAGGGAAGACTCATGTAACAGGTGGTGGCAGAGCTTCCCCACCATGACTGGATCTGTTTATTGAACAACTGATAGATAAAAGGAAAGGACTTTCTGTCTTATTTGACCCTCTGTATTTTGGAGTATTTTTTAAGAGAAGTTCAGCCTGTACCCTAATTAAGATAAAAACTGGTTATCAGAGCTGGAGTTTTACACAAAAATGTTCTAATATGGGGCCCTGCCTTCATGCGAACTGTAAATAGATATTGTGCGGTGGAGAGCCAACAATCCTTTTTATGGGAAAACATTCAAATAAAAAAAATGTTACCAGTGGTAACTAAGAAGGTAGGGCAGACCCAGCCTGTCGCTTCTAGAAATGGGTTAGGGAAATTCAGAATATTAATGTGTACTGGCTATTCCTGGCAGCTTTTAGCAATGTCTTGTAAGAGAGACGAAGTCAGACAAGAATGAATCAGTTCAAAGCAGAGATGAAAGAAGATATAGCTCTGCTCTATTCTCAGCAGGTGGCTTTTAATCTAAATTCACTAAGGGATCAGTAACTGTAAAAGCCAACTGTTTTCTGTAAACAAAATGACAGTAGATAAAGTTGTCACTAGGGACATTTGCTCAAGAGCTTTCCCTTAAATGCTCCCAATCAGGCATGGGAGCCAATCCAAACTCAGAGGAAGGGTGTTGCTTTCTAATTCAAGGGAGAGAGGGTTGATAGCATTGTCATTTCCATCCATATAAAGCCTTTGGCTGTGGTTTGTTTCATATACAACTACCCAGAACTAAATAGACAAAGAATCAGCTATGTTTTTGAGAAAACTGTATTGCTAAAAATCTTGGAAGTCTTGCCTGCATAAGTTTGTGGTTGTGTACCATAAAGCACCTCCTGAGATCCTAACTTAGCAGCAGCAGAGAGTTGAGACCCATGTGCTGCATTCAGGTCAAAGGGATGCTCTCCAACATGCATGGTAAATGTGTCTCAGGGGACCACAGACAGAAGAATTTCCCAAAGGACAAAACCAGGAAACCAAAAGCACAATGTGACAAGGGAGTTCCCCAGGAAGCATAGGTAGGATTTCATCAAGAAATGCACTCCATTGCTAGTGAGGGGAGTCTCTGCCATTTCTGCCCTGCAAAACTTCAGCTTTGCTATCCACAGTGGTTCCACGTGTTTCCCATTCTTCTCTTTCCCAAGTACACATTTTTTATTACAGTCATCCAGATTCTATTCCACCTCTGTATATTAGTGAATTTGTGTGTCTGTGTGAGGGGACATGGAGGCTGGAGGAAGAGACATGAAATCATCTGCGAGTTTATTGGTCACACAACCAGAAAGGGATTCATCAGGACTCATGGAAAGAACTTTGCATCATGTAGAGATTCTGGATTTTGAGCTAAACTGGATTAGATTCTACATTGTTCACCTTTGAAAAAGAGATGTGTTCTTCATGAAAGAAACAGGAGATAATTCAATTATCACACCATTAGATGATGGTAGAAGCTGCTAAGTGAATCCACAGTAACTTGATATCCCTAAATTCCTTTGAATCATAGAACCTGCCACCATTTTAGCAGATTTGTGGTTGTCCAGGTGGAAATTAAACTTCTCAGCCTCACTTGGAGCTGATTATGACCACATGACTGAATACTGACATTGACCAAATGGATATTTACCTAAAAAAGGAATCTTTTTGCTACAGCAGCTTAATTTGTTCCCTAAAAAGGATAGCATTTCTCCTGCATTCAAAAGAGTGACATATGAAGGCATTTAACTATTTCTGGAAATAATATGGAGTGCAAAATAATAAAAGGCATTGTAAGTATGTTATGAAGCAAGTTTAATATTATTCTTGTTTAAGGCTAGTGAGAGGGAAATGGTTATTTTTTCACAAATTAGAAAAGAGCAAGGTTAGTGGGTTAATGTAAATTATAATTGATTATGTCTCTGTAGTTTACCTGCTGGCTTTTCTCATCTCCTATTTCTACGCATATAGTAGGGCCTCAGTTAGTAGTTACTGCTTGGAAACCTCAAAAATGAGATAGGCAGCAAGATAATAAGAAAGAATGTTATGAGAGCCTAAAATATTTATTCAGTTGTGTGGCAGAATGTTTTAACCTGCTCGCAAAAGGAGAGAGAATAAAACACAGCTATGTAATTTCTGAATACATCATAGCAAAAACATATGCACTCAGAAGGCATGAAAGAAAAACATGATATAATTAACTACATGAAAATAAAAAACATACATAGTACCAAAAACCAATGAGAAACTTAGAAATTAATGTGTAATACATATAGCCAACACTATAGTTACACAAATATTAATTTATTTTATTGAAAAGGAACTCTTATAAATCAATAGTCAAGGATCCAATAGAAAAATTGCCAAGGAATGTGAAGAGAGAGTTCACAAAAAAGAGTGAAAATACTGTAAAGATATTCTATGATGCTAATAATAAGTTCAAAATAAAACAGAAGAATCATATTTTTGTCTATCTACTAAATTGTCAAATGTTAAAATATCAAAATGTTGCTGCTTGTCAGAGTACAGAAAAACTAGTTCACAAATATAAGTGGGTGTATGAATGGGTCAAAACTTTTTTATCTATAACAAAGTATTATTTTTGTAAAAAAAAATGCCTGAAACATTATATGTTTATCAAATACGCACTAATCTGAAATCAAAGAGATTAGATTGGATACTTATGAAAGAGAGAAGGATGGATTTGTTCTCAAGCAAGCTAATATGTTGGCATCCCTTCAAACTGATATATTAGCATATTTTTCTAATGTTTAATGAAAGACAAAGGAAAGCGAAGGATCCAGATCTGCTAGCAGAGATCATTCTCATCTCTCTTCTCTGATCCCCAAAGTGCATACTCTCCTCAGTCCCCCTGAGTCCTGCTTGGAGAGCCATTTAGAAATCATTTATAAGATAATTTATTCAACCGTAGTTCCTGGTATTCTCATTGCCTCAAATATTTTTTTACACTATTATTTCTAACAGTCTTGGTAAAAAGAATTACTTTCACCTTGTGTTTTTGTAATGTTTGGCCTCCAGCAATGTTTAGGAACACACCACAGACTTATACATTAAGCATCTGTCCACCTGGCTTGTCATTCGGTCTTGCATACCAGTCATTTTCCGAAGCTAAACATTATAGATATATATCGTTGTACAGAGAAACCAGCCCTTCTACCAAATAAATAAGTTAAGATTTACTTTGAATTAAAAATTTTCAAAAGCTTCATAGTTACTTTAAGCCTAATGCATCTGAACTGGGTTTGGATTTCAAAGCCTGCATATGCCCAGCATGTGGAGAATGACCATTCATTCCAGTTTGCTGTTGTTCCCGGGTAAGACAAACAACCCAAGAGAGAATAAAAAGTCTTCTAAATGCTCTTCACAAAGAATAATGTTAAAAATCCATTAAACCTATAAAACATGCTTCAACATAAGTATTCATTAGGGAATGACTAATATCAAATATTTTACTTGGCAATGCCAAGTCTGGATCAGGGTGCCTCACAGGGCAAGAACTAAAAAAATCTTTTCTTTTCCTGAACATCTGTCTGAATACAAAATATCACAAGTATCAGGGTGTACACACACACACACACACACACACACATATCCTTCTTCATCTTCCTTTGTCAAAGCAAAGTTACTTTTATTTTCTTATAAAAATGTGACCTATTGCCCTGACTGGTGTGGCTCCGTGAGTTGAGTGTCATCTGAAAAAGCAAAAGGTCGCTGGTTAGATTCTTAGTCCATGCACATGCCTGGGTTGTGGGTTCTGTCCCCAGTCAGGGCATGTACATGTTTCTCTCACACATTGATGTTTCTCTCCCTTTCTTTCTCCCTCCTTTCTCCTCTTTCTAAAAATAAATAAATAAAATATATTTTTAAAATATGACTTAGTTTAAATGCTCCCCATTGTTCTAATCTCCGCATAGTAATGTGGCCTAAAGAAACAAAGACCCAGCTTCAGAGATACTTGTAAATAGTTCCAAGGTTTGTTTGGGTTCCTCTTGAGAAGGCAACCAATGGGGATTTGTATTTTCGAACACAGAGCAAGCCTTCTCCCAAATCTGCTTTCCATAGAAGCTGCTCCCTTTCCCTCCCTTTTCTCACTCTCTTTCCATTCTCCCTGCCTTCTGCTTCCAGCCCAAATTCTGCTCTTAGTGAGACTCTCCTTTCTACCCTTCAAATATGGTCAAACACAAAAACAAACACAGTAGCTGGCTGAGCTGGCAAATGATGATCCTGTCCCAAAAGGGAGGAAAACAAGGAGAATTGTAAATCACATACATTTAATTGCATCTCCTTTATTGCTGTCACAAAAACCACAAGTGCTGTATTAATTTGTTGGAGCTGCTGTAACAAATTAGCACCAACTTTGTGGTTTTTCTAAAACAACAGAAATGTATTCTCTCCCAGTTCTGGAGGCCAGACATCTGAAATCGAGATGTCAGCAGAATCGGGCTCCCTAAGAAGGCTCCAGGGAAGAATCCTTCCTTGAGTTTCAGATTCTCCTGGCTTGAGGCATTCTCTGGCTTGTGACAACAAAGTCTTATTCCTTCCTCACATGGCCTCTTTCACTGTTTGCTCTTCTTATAAGGGCACTTGTCTTTGGAATTAAGGCCCACCCAGTTAATCCAGGATGATCTAATCTCAAGATCCTTAATTGCATCTGCAAACCCCCTTTTTTTAAATGAATTAAATGAATTCACATTCCCAGATATAAGTGAACACTTTAACTCAAATTCTCCCACATAACTACACACAAAGTAAAAGCCTAGATGGGTTTATATTTTCCCCTGTTACGTTCCCTGATAGAGTCCAGAGTACAGGCTGGTGAAATTGGCTGAGCTGTGTGAATACAGGTAGCTTGGCACCACAGCCTATACTCCTAACCTTATGCCCCAGCATTAGCCAATGCTCCTGAGAGTGTCTAATTGCTCCCAGCTGGTAATGAAAAACCCCTGCTAACAAGACCTGCTCTGGAACTTGAATCAGCGGTTCCATAGAACGAATACAGAATATGAGTCAGGACAGAAGTCGAAAGATGGGAGTGTCTTCCTATGTCAAAATAGTTTCAATCTGCCAAAGCTAAGATTGCACCAACACCCTTCCCTGTCTGTCAGGAGAGGAGGGAACTGCTCTGGCACCTTGTGACATCCTGAGCACATATTGGGTTTCTCTCTCAGACAATAGGAACACTGTGACCTTGCAACAGTTTAATGCGAAGAATATCCTCGAAACCTTTTAAAGAAAGAGACTGTGGACAAAGTGAGAAATGAGAATGGCTCACTCCCTGAACATACGGCTTCATGCTTCTGGGCACCCAGGGGTGTCGTTGACCAGTGTTCAGCCTGAATGACAGGGCTGTACACATCGCTCCCCCTTCTCCAGAAGCAAGTCTGACTTCCTGCCTTGCTTGCTTCTTTCCATCCTTCCTTTCCTTTAGTCTTCCTTCTTTTCTTTTTTTTTTCTTTACTTCTGACTATGTAACTTTCCCTTTTGCAAATTTACTTTTCTAGACCTTTTTTAAAACATGTAGTCAAGTAATTTGTGATAATTAAAACAGAAATATTAAACACAATGTATAACCCTTATATGAGTTAGAAAAGCTGCTTTATTCATTATCTTTTAGGGAAATCTACTAAAGTTAAGAAATTTTGGTTCTACCTGGAGGGCATTATGCTAAGCAAAATAAGTCAGAGAAAAATAAATACTGTGTGGTCTGTGAAATCTTTTTAAGAATTTTTTTTTAAATAGTAATACTCAGAGAAACAGAGTGGTGGTTACCAGGATCAGGGTGGGAGAAATGGGAAGATATTATTGGTCAAAGGGTACAACTTTCTAGTTATAAGATTAACAAGTTCTGGGGGTCTAATGTACAGCATGGTGATTTAAGCTAATAATAGTCTAGTGTATACTTGAATATTGCTAAGAGAGTAGATCTTAAATGTTCATACCACACACACACACACACACACACTTGCACATGCCACACACACAAAGAAATGGTGATTATGCCATGCAATGGAGGGTTAGCTAATGCTATTGTGGTATCAGGTTGCAACATAGAAATGTATCAATCAACATGTTGCATACCTTAAATGTTATGTGTCAATTATATCTCAATAGAACTAGGGGAGAAAATAAAATAAGAAAGAGGGAATAAAAGAAAAATATTGCTCTAGGTTTGGGAGCAAATATTTTCCCAGAAAAATCCAAGAGATATTCCTTATATCAGGGCATGTGATAAATTTGGATGAAGTTATATAGAATGTTTACATAATGGTTTATTTACAAGTTGAGTTTTAACTTCACTTATACCTTAAAGTCATTCTTTATTTGTTTTCATCATTTTTACAACCTTATCAATAATGTACACCACTGAGTGATGACTTTATTTGTAATGAAGCACTAATATTTTCAGCAAGCTATCATACTAGTGAAACTTTAAAGTTATATATTTTATTTACAGATATAGCTTGTTTTCCCAAAGCATATTCTCTGATGGCTGGCCCACTTAGAATGAAGTTAGCAAATATAAACTCTTTCTGATTTATTTTAATTTCCATTTTATATTTCAGTTTTTCTTTAATTTTCAGAAAACATTAATTCATAAGTAGTTTGTCTAGATTCTGAGTCCATGTGTAGCCAAGAGTGAGGATTTCTGTGTTAAATGATCAGTACACGTCATTAAGAATGATTAGCAAAGAACTACAGAATTCTGCACTGAGAAAAAGTTAGGCCTGAGGAACATACAAAGAGCCTTAGCTTTCTGCAGAACTCAACATGAAAATCCCTAAGCAAGAATTTCTTAGTTAAGTTTTATCAATCTTCACCATTTTTCTTCTAATACGAGGAAAAATTTCACTATGATAATGACATTTCCACCCATTTTCTCTACATATATTTTGTTCAACATATATTTATTTAGTATATGTTAAGTGCTAAGACATTGGAAAATGTGAAAGGATGTGTAATAATATTTGAAAGTTAATGTTGATCTTTCAATATGTAAGACTTCATAAAGTAGAAATAAAACTATTTTGTTTTAATTAAAGAGCTTTGTTTGCCAAGGTGTTTGAGAGAAATATTAGAATCTCTCCTTTGATCCATTACCTGATATATGCTTAACTCCTCATCTTTATACTAGCCATTATTTCTTCAAAGTTAACTAGTTCTATTGAATGTCATTGATCTATTTTATGTATACCCACATCTTAAGGATATTACATCTGTTAACAGTGAAAACAACACCAGATATTAGAAGTTAGACCTTGGTCTTTGAGTTTGGCTAAGAAAGAATTCAGAGCCAAGAATTCTCTGATGCAAACAAATTATTTAGAAAGTCACAGAGATAGAAGTGAGCCATCTGGGCTACATGGGCTCAGAAAACAAGTTACAGAAGTAAAAGAAGGGCCCTGGGAGCTTTGGGGGAAGAAAGCAAAGATACATGACTTGCGGAAAGAAAGGGGAGGTAAAGGTGGGGGTGGGTGGGGGAGAGAGAGATTCACTCTGGGTCCTTCATCTTAAGGTCTTTAATCTGGTTTCCAAAGGAGAGGTCTCAGGGTAGGATCACAGTAGAATATTCATCAGCCTTTCCAGGTGTGTCCTTTCAGGGTTCTGCTCTCTACTGATTGGTTGGCGAAAGGGCAGAGAATTATTAGTCAATGCAGTGCAGCTGGTCCTGATGTCAGCCCTGGCATCCCTTGGTCTGGTTTTGTTGCTTTTCTGTGTCTGGAGCTGAAACACAACTGAGGCCTAGATGTTATCTCTAGTTTGACTAAAATTCTGTCTCTGGCTTTGTTCTTAAGACTGTTCTTTGCAGGCCAGACCCTCATAGTCCTGAGACCTTCTATAGGAGTCATATTAGGCTATTCTCCAGCCCCTTTTTCATCCTCTAAGGGCATCTACCACATGACTAGTGACGGGCATGGGAGGAGAGGTCAGGGGGGCCCGAACCATATGACCAGCAATATGAAAGGTCAGGGGGTCTAACCCACATGAACAGTGCTAGGGGAGGAAATGTCACCTTGGGGATGTGGTCCCACACCATAATACTTTTTCCTCAGTTTTCCTTATTGCAAGGCACCTGGGAATTTCTGCCCTGGTGACCTTCTGTACCTGGCCTGTCATTTCTGCTCGGCTCATGCCTGTCGAACTGCTTACTATAACACATCCAAAAAAGATAGGCAAGTGGCCCAGGAAAGAATAATGCCAGTACCATGATGGGCTGGGATGGGGGGTTATTATTAATAGCAACTAAAATTGATCCACCCCATATAATTCACATCATATTTCTTTTCAAGCGTGCTATGTTCTAATTTCTTGGATCTCTGCTATATACTGTGTCATATATATATATATATATACATATATATATATATATACATATATACATACAGATAGATAGACATACATATATATGTGAACATATAGAATATGTGTATACATCCTTTTAATCTCTAGCATATTCAGTTTATTTCATATTTATTCAACAGCTTATACTGAGTGCATATCCCGCAGGTTGTGAATATGTGATCATGAGCAAAATAGGAACAGTCTAGTGAGCAAGTCTGAGAACTTAAGAGAAAATTATAGCACATTTTAACAAGCCAGTCTTGCTGAGAGTACATAGGAGGGTTAGTTCAGAATTTGAAGGAGGGTGAATAGGAGTGACATTCTAAGAGAAGTGACATTTAAGCTAGACTTGAGGAATAAGTAGAAGTTAGCTGGACAAATGAGAGTTAAGAAAAATTGTTCTAGGAGAAGAGAGTAGCAGAGACAATGACAATGGCCTGCTGGTGAATGCTATGTATGTAAGAAAGTCCGAGAAAGCTCTTTGGAAAGTGCTGTTATTTAGTCAATATGTAATTTTTACTTCTTTCTTAGGAACAGAACATTCAGGTTAAAAGAAACACACAAACCAAAAACTTCACTTTCCTGCCCGACTTAGAGGGAAGGACCAGTTAGCAGAGTTCCGGCCAGTAGGAGAAAATGACTTATGAGTAGATTTTGTCTTCCTGATATAGGTGTCATCCCTTCTGTGTTGTTTCCTCCTTTGTCCCCTATCTGGAATGTGGCTGTAATGCTGGAGGTGAAGCAGCCATCTTGTAACCATGAAGTCAGCAGCGGAGGAAAGCTGTGAGCTGTGGGTGGCAGTGCAGGAGGGTATAATAAGGAGCCTGGGAGACTGAGGATACCTTGGAGCCTTTGCTCTAGCCCTGCACTGACTACCACTGGATTTCTTCATATGGTAAATAATAACAGTATAATATCACACACACCCCCATTCAGTTATTGCTTGTATGTGGCTGAATGTAATCTCTAGCTGAGACATTGCACATGGCTGTGTGAAAATTAAGGCTGACAAAGCAAGCAGGAAGCAAGGTCAATGAGGGACATTCAAATGTCAATGAGCTTAGACCTTAGACTTGGAGACTCCGGGACTCTAGTAAAAGGTTTTAGATTAAAAAAGCCAGTAGCCAAATTTGTGTGATTGAAGTTTCAGCTTGGCTGCAGAATGTCCTGATGAGAATGTACTAGGAGGGGGTAAAAGATGAGGCTGGAGGACTGATGAAGCTGGCAGCCATCCAGACAGAGATGGTAATATCATCGAATAGAGAAGTAGCTTCAGGGATGAACAGTGAATAGTGACCAGAGGTACTGAAGTGCTAAATCAGTAGGAAGAACTTTGCAAATGATTGGATACAAAAGGTGAGAAAAACAGATGAATGAAGGGGGATAGCATGTTTCTGGCTCAGTCAGCTGGAAGGATGGTGGTGTCATTTCATGAGAAAGACATGATGTGGCCCTGACTGGTGTGCCTCAGTGGACTGAGCACTGCCCTATGAACCAAAGGGTTGCTGGTTTGATTCCCAGTCAGGACACATGCCTGGGTTGTGGGCCAGGTCCCCAGTTGGGGGCACGTGAGGGGCAACCACACATTGATGTTTCTCTCCCTCTCTTTCTCTCTCCCTTCCCCTCTCTGTGAAAATAAATAAATAAAATCTCCTAAAAAGACAATGTGGAAGCAGGCCAGCTTTGAGAGGCTATGGGAGTTCAAGTATGGGAAACACAGGTTTCAGCTTAGGCAATATCTCTAGGTAGAAAATACAGATTTGGGAGTCATAGTCATTTAGATGTTATCTGGAATCACAAGAAGAAGCATGGAAGCCCAAGGGGGCATGTAGAGAGAGAAAAGATGAGATCAGGACAAAATTTGAGGAATAATAACATTTAAGAGATAAACAGCAGTGAAAATAAAACCTTCCAAGGAGTCTGAGAAGAAAAGGTCAAAGAAGGAGAGACAGGAGGCAAAGACTGGGGTATCGGAGAAATCTGGAGAAAAGAGGTGTCAGCAGACCCAGAGCTGAGGGACTGAGGAAGGTAAAATCCAAAGTCTCTGTTAGATTCCGCTCTAACAGTTTTTGCTGACTTCTGTGAGACCACTTACTGCAGAATCTCAGGGACTAAATAGGTGGGATCATAAAACACCTGAAAAACGTGTGGCATGGTTCTTCGCTGCGCAACCCAGAAGCCAGGCTCTCTCGGGCCCTCCTACAGGCTCGAAGAGCTGCCTAACATCCTTATCCAGACCCTTTCTACTAAACTAACTAGAACTGATTTCCTTGCTTGGGAGCTAAGAACCCTGACTGCTACATGCAGACCAAAACGCTGGAGGGGACATTTTCTTGGAAAAAGAAAACAAGAGATATAAATTACCTCTCATCCTAACCTCAGTGAGAGCCGTGGTTCCAGAGCATTGGTGGGTAATGCAGAAGCTCCATGATCTCAGGAGAGTTCCCAAAGTTGCCTTAGCAACATTTATCTAAAAGAATCTAAAAAAGAACCAACAGTTTCTCCCTTCCAAGTATGAAATGATTTGTTATTTGAACTCCTCGGGGTGGAGAAAGAGAAATCTGGCAACCTGATCCCTTTTAAGTCACTTAAAGTTATGTTCCTAGAAGAGGCATGAGGGAAACACAAAGCAAATTTAAATTTTAGTGTTCTATGGATTTTATTAAATTTGTTTAGGGTTTACTTTTTTAGGGTTTTTGTGAAGGAAAATTGTATGTGGTGAGATCTATTATAACAATGCTTAAAGAGCATACTGTATTTCTTTTGCATGTTTTTATAAATAGGTATCATCATGCACTTTATTTCTTCAGAGACTAGTACAGAGAGTGCTAGCAAGAAGGCAGTCTATAAATATCGCATACATGTACTGATATACTCTGCCTTTGCATTTGTGCATGTTTAATTTCTAAGACATAAATATCAGGCTGCAAAAGGAATTAACATACATAGCACGGCCTGTGTTTATGCCACAGTTTTACCAGTCTCGTGAGTGCTCAGCCTAGTAAGGAGTCCAGTTGTTCAGCCTGGATAAGAACGTTTACATCAGGGCTGCCAGCACTGAGATTTGTGTCATTATCCACTGGCATGGTGACTGCCAAGTACCTTGGCTTAATCTGTGTTTAGTCCGCTCCTTTGATGTTGTAGTAGTGCGATTTTTATACTTTATTTGGAGTGGATTATCTGTGAGATGAGAACACATAAAGGACACAATTCTAAACTGAACCCCTGAAAGGCATTCTGTTGTTTTATGATGACTTGCATATATGACTGGAGATAGTCAACTAGAATATGTTAATTATTTTCTTGTCAAACAGTCACTCTTCAGATGACCAGATATTTTGATTAAAAAAAACTCGAGAAGATCTATTCAAGCCTGATATTTCCCCTGTAAAGTAAAATAACTATAATGAATTCAGTCAAAATGTTAGTTCTTCTGAACACAACATGAATAAGAGCCTACCTACCTATCCTGAAAAGCATGAATATTGCAAATATTTTTTTAACCTCTCTAAATGTGCTAGATTTGAATAACCATGTGCATGGGCAAGTGTCTAAATCTTGTTAAAAGAAACATGATTTACTTGTTTAAACTGATTAGTTTTGGAGTAACCAAATTTTTACCAATTTAATGATTTTTTGTATAATCAGTGTTGTATAACCATCATCAAAATTAATTTTAGGACATTATTATAACCCTGAAAAGAAACCCCAAATCTATTAGCAGTCAGTTCCCATTTTTCCCCTACCCCCTTCCCAGCTTTACACAACCACCAATGCTATACTTTCTGTAGCTATAGATGTCCTGTACTAGACATTTATATAAATAGAATCATGCAATATTTGGTCCTTGGAGACTCACTTCTTTCACTTAGGATGTTTTCACGGTTCATCCATATTATAGTATGCATCAGTATTTCATGTGTTTTCATTGCCAAGTAATATTTGTTTGTATAAATACACCATGTTTTTTTAATCAGTTTATCACTTCATAGACATTTGGGTTGTTTCCACTTTTGGGCTATTATGAATAATGCTGCCATCAACATTCACATACAAATTTTTGCGTGGACATATTTTTCAATTTCCTTGGGTGTTTACCTAGGCATGGAATTGCTCGCTGATATGGTAGTTCTATGTTTAACCTTTTGAGGAACTGCCAGAGAGTTTTCCAAAGTAGCTGCACCATTTTGTATTCCCATCAGTGGTTGCATATAAAACTTTTTTTTTTTCTTTTTGGTTTTTCAATTACAGTTGTCCCATTTTCCCCCATTTCTCTCTCCCACCCAACCCACCCCCTCTCCCACAATCATATCCCTCCCTGTTATCCATGTCCATGAGTCATTTATACACGTTCTTTGACTAAACCCTTCCCTTACTTATCCCCCTTCTCTCCCTCCCCCCTCCCCCCCATTGACTGCTATTCTGCTCTTTGTTCTATTTAGTTCCTTTGTTTGTGTTGTTCTTTAGTTTCCTGTATTAGGTGATATCATATGGTATTTTTCTTTCTTTGCCTGGCTTATTTCACTAAGCATAATTCTCTCTAGTTCCATCCATGTTGTTGCAAATGGCAGGAGTTCCTTCTTTCTTTCTCTGCTGCATAGTATTCCATTGTGTAAATGAACCACAGTTTTTTGATCCACTCATCTACAGATGGGCACTTAGGTTGTTTCCAGCACTTAGCTATTGTAAACAGTGCTGCAATGAACATAGGAGTGCATAAGTTCTCTTGAATTGGTGTTTCAAGATTCTTTGGGTATAATCCTAGTAGTGGAGTCGTTGGTTCAAAAGGCAGCTCCATTTTTAATCTTTTGAGGAAACTCCATACTGTTTTCCATAGTGGCTGCACCAGTCTGCATTCCCACCAACAGTGCAGTAGGGTTCCCTTTTCTCCACATCCTCGTCAGCACTTGTTGCTTGTTGATTTGTTGATGATGGCCATTCTGACAGGTGTAAAGTGGTATCTCATTGTGGTTTTTATTTGCATCTCCCTGATGGCTAATGATGTTGAGCATTTTTTCATGTGTCTGTGGACCTTCTGTATGTCCTCTTCGGAGAAGTGTTTGTTTAGGTCCTTTGCCCATTTTTTAATTGGGTTGTTTGTTTTCTTGATGTTTAGTCGTATAAGCTCTTTATATATTTTGGAAATCAGTCCCCTGTCTGTGATGTCATTGGCAAATATGTTCCCATATGGTTGGTTTCCTTTTCATCTTGCTGATGTTTTCTTTTGCTGAGCAGAAACTCTTTAGTTTGATGTAGTCCCATTTGTTTATTTTTTCCTTTATTTCTCTTGCTTTAGGAGATGTATCCATGAAGAAATTGTTACGTGAGATATCTGATATTTTCTTGCCTATGTTTTCCTCTAGGACTTTTATGGTGTCACGGCTTACATTTAAGTCTTTGATCCATCTTGAGTTTATTCTCGTGTGTGGTGTAAGTTGGTGGTCTAGTTTCATTTTTTTACAGGTCCCTATCCAGTTCTCCCAGCACCATTTGTTAAAGAGGCTCTTCTCACTCCATTTTATGTTCCTTCCTCCTTTATCAAATATTAGTTGACCATAGAGGCCTGGGTTTATTTCTGGACTCTCTATTCTGTTCCACTGATCTATATGTCTGTTCTTATGCCAGTACCAGACTGTTTTGATTACAGTGGCTTTATAGTATTCTTTGATATCTGGTGTTGTGATTGCTCCTGCTGTGTTCTTCCGTCTCGAGATTGCTTTTGCTATTCAGGGTCTTTTTTGGTTCCATATGAATTTATGGAGTATTTGTTCTAGGTCTGTGAAATATGTCATTGGTATTTTAATAGGGATTGGATTGAATCTGTAAATTGCTTTGGGTGGTATGGCCATTTTGATGATGTTGGTTCTTCCCATCCAAGAACATGTTATTTGCTTCCATTTATTTGTATCTTCCTTAATTTCTTTCTTCAATGTTATGTAACTTTCAGAGTACAGGTCTTTTATATCTTTGGTTAAGTTTACTCCTAGGTACTTTATTTTTCTTGTTGCTATAGTAAATGGTATTTTCTTTTTTGTCTCTGTCTCTGATATTTTATTGTTGGTGTACAGAAATGCCTTAGATTTCTGTATATTTATTTTGTACCCTACTATTTTGCCAAATTCACTTATTATATCGAGTAGTCTTTTAGTGGAGTTTTTAGGATTTTCTAGGTATACTATCATGTCATCTGCATATAATGATAGTTTTACTTCTTCTTTCCCAATTTGGATGCCTTTTATTTCTTTTTCTTGTCTGAATGCTGTGGCTAGGACTTCCAACACTATGTTGAATAGGAGTGGAGAGAGTGGACAACCTTGTCTAGTTCCCGAGTTCAGGGGGAGTGTTTTTAGTTTTTGTCCATTGAGTATGATGTTGGCCTCAGGCTTCTCATATATAGCCTTAATTATGTTAAGGTATATTCCCTCTATTCCCATTTTGCTGAGTGTTTTCATCATAAATGGGTGTTGTACTTTATCAAATGCTTTTTCTGCATCTATTGATATGATCATGTGATTTTTGTCTTTCATTTTGTTTAGGTGATGTATTATATTTATTGATTTGCGAATATTAAACCATCCTTGCATCCCTGGGATGAAGCCCACTTGATCATGATGTATGATCTTTTTGATGTATTGCTGGATCCTGTTTGCCAGTATTTTTTTGAGGATTTTAGCATTTATGTTCATCAGTGATATTGGCCCGTAGTTTTCTTTCTTTGTTGTGTCTTGACCTGGTTTTGGGATTAGGATAATACTGGCTTCATAGAAAGAGTTTGGGATTTTCCCCTCTTCTTGGATTTTTTGGAACAGTTTGAGGAGGATAGGAGTTAGTTCTTCCCTGAATGTTTTGTAGAATTTGCCTGTGAAGCCATCTGGTCCAGGGCTTTTGTGTGCAGGGGGATTTTGGATTACTGTTTCAATTTCCTTCTTTGTTATTGGTCTGTTGAGACTTTCCACTTCTTCTTGATTCAGTTTTGGAAGGTTGTATGTTTCTAGAAATTTGTCCATTTGTTCTAGATTGTCAAATTTCTTGCCATACAGTTGTCTGTAGTAATTTCTATCATTTGTATTTCTGTGGTATCAGTTGTGATTTCTCCTCTTTCATTTCTGATTTTGTTTATTTGGGTCTTCTCTCTTTTTTTCTTGATTAGACTGGCTAGAGGCTTGTCGATTTTGTTTATTTTTTCGAAGAACCAGCTCCTAGTTTTGTTGATCTTTTGGATTATTTGTTTAGTCTCTATGTCATTTAGTTCTGCCCTAATCTTGATGATTTCGTTCCTTCTTCTTGCCCTAGGCTTTGTTTGTTGTTGTTGTTCTAGTTCCTGTAGCTTTATGGTTAGGTTTTTTATTTGAGATTCTTCTATCCTTTTTAGATAGGCCTGTATTGCTATGAACTTCCCTCTCAGGACTGCTTTTGCTGTGTCCCACAGGTTTTGGGCTGTTGTGTGCTCATTATCATTAGTTTCTAGAAATTTCTTGATTTCTTTTTTGATGTCATTGTTAATCCATTCATTATTTAATAGCATGTTATTCAATCTCCATGAGTTTGGGTGTCTTTGATTATTTTCTCTGAGGTTGATTTCTAGTTTCAAGGCATTGTGATCTGAAAAGATGCTTGATATGATTTCAATTTTCTTGAATTTGTTGAGGCTTGTTTTATGTCCTATCATGTGGTCTATCTTTGAGAATGTCCCATGTGCATTTGAAAAGAATGTATATTTTGCTTCTTTGGGGTGGAAAGTTCTATATATATCAGTTAGGTCCATGTGTTTTAGTGTGTTGTTCAATGCCTGTATATCCTTGGTGTTTCTTTGCTTGGATGATCTGTCTATTGATGATAATGGAGTGTTGAAGTCCCCTACTATGAGTGTGTTGTTGTTCATATCCTTCTTATGGTCTTCTAGTATTTGCTTTATGTATTTGGGTGCTCCTATGTTGGGTGCATATATGTTTATCAATGTTATATCTTCTTGATGGATTGTTCCTTTAAGTATTATGAAATGTCTTTCTTTGTCTCTTTTTATTGCCCTTGCTTTGAAATCTGTTTTGTCTGATATGAGGACTGCTACCCCGGCTTTTTTTTTCTGGTCCGTTTGCTTGGAATATTTTTTTATATCCCTTTACTTTCAGTCTGTGTAAATCTTTTGTTTTGAGGTGTGTTTCTTGTAGACAGCAAATATGTGGGTACTGTTTTCTTATCCATTCCATTACCCTATGTCTTTTAATTGGAGCATTTAATCCATTTACATTTAATGTTATTATTGATGTGTATTTATTCATTTCCCTTTGTACCTCTGTTCCTCTCCTTTTTTATTTTTTTTCTTCTTTTTTCTTAGAACACTCCCTTTAGCATCTCTTGCAATGCTGGTTTGGTGGAGATGTATTCTTTTAGTCTTCCTTTGTCTGAAAAGTTCCTTATTTCACCTTCTATTTTGAATGAGAGTCTTGCTGGGTAGAGTATTCTTGGTTGTAGGCCTTTGTTTTTCATTGCTTGAAATATTTTTGACCATTCCCTTCTGGCTTGTAATGTTTCTGTTGAGAAATCAGTTGATAGCCTTATCGGAGCTCCCTTGTATGTTATTTGCTGTTTTTCTCTTGCTGCTTTTAGGATTCTCTCTTTGTCTTGGAATGTTGCCATTTTAACTATGATGTGCCTTGGAGTGGGTTTTTGGGGGTTCCTCTTCATTGGAACTCTCTGTGCTTCCTGAACTTGTATAACTTTTTCTCTCATCAGGTTCAGAAAATTTTCTGTAACTATTTCTCCTATCAGTTTTTCAATTCCATGCTCCTTTTCTTTTCCCTCTCTAATTCCGATGATCCTGATATTATTTCTTCTCATGCTTTCCTGTAATTCCCTTACATCTTGTTCACCTTTTTTCAATCTTTTTTCATTTTGCTGTATTGTCTAGGAGTTTTTCTCTACATTATCTTCTAACTCACTAATCTGATCCTCTGCTTCGTTTAGTCTGCTTTTGACTGATTTTACTGTGTTTTTCAGTTCAGAGATTGAATTCTTCAATTCTTCCTGGTTCTTGTTAATAGTTTCTATGTCTTTTTTTATGCTGGTGTAGTTCTCTGCAAGTTCCCTGTAATTTTCTTGGAGCTGCTGGTAACTTCCTTGAAGGTTGTCTTGGTTGATTTTAAGGATGTCGAGTATATTGAGCTTCTTTACCACCATTGTTTTGAATTCCATGTCTGACATTTGGGCTATGTCTACTTCATCTATCTCTCTTTCTGAGGATTCCTCTTTTCTTTTCATTGAGGGGTTATTTTTGCGCCTTACCATCTTGGATTCTTCTTGTTTGTTTTTATTTATTTGTTCATTTGTTTTGGGGGGTATGGTCTGCTTTGACTTCCCTCCTTTGTGGTGTGAGATTCTTTATGGGAGATCTGGAGGTTTCAGTGGTGCAGTCTCTTTGATATCCTGAGCCTGATGTTCTTGGGTTACCCTTTATGTCATTTGTTTATGCTGTCTGGTTATATTTCAGATGTTCTTTGCTAGGATCTTCCTTCTGGCTAGTTGATTGAGAGTCTCTCTGTCCACTTTGTCTTGAGTTCTTTGGTGGAGATGTCAGTTCAGCCTTGGTGTGTCGCCTTCTTTTTCTGCATCCACAGCTGGTCTAGTGTGGTGGTTCAGAGGTTCTTGTTTCTTGCAGCACTGGTGTGTGCCCACGGTTGTCAGCATGGCGCGCTCCCTTGCTGCCCATTGGAGCCAGCTGAGGAGTCCCTGCACGTGTGCGGCCCCTGCACACGCGGGCGGCCTGAGAGCTTGCCCGTGATTGGTGCGTATTGTCCCCGGGCTGAGGTGTTTTCGCGCTCGCGCACCCGTGCCCTTAGTCCCACTGAGCCGAGCTCCGGGAGTTGGTCTCTCGCCTCTTAGGGCGGGGCCCCGGACACTTGTGCTCAGTGGAAGTGAGCGTCCGTGAGTCGCTGCTGCCCGCTGTTCTGACACCGCAGCCGCCTGCCTTCCCTCACCCGTCTGGGCGGGCACGAACAGAGCCTGCGCTAGTGGTCTGCTTTCTGGCCTGGGGCCCAGCGCCCATAGGAGCTGTCTAGGGGTGTCTGCGCATGGTCCTCTGCGTGTTCAGTGGGCCCTCTCTGTGCCCGTTGGGGCACTGATCTTATGTCCATTGGGGAGTGTCCGAGGAACGCCTGGACGCACAGCCCCGCGCACCTGGGCCAGTGAATGAGAGCACTTCCCTATGCGCGCCCCCGGGACCCAAGGGGAGGGTTGGGCAGTGGATGAGCGCGCCACTGCACCTGTGCTCCTCAAGAATGGCCTACCACCCCCAAACTTTCCTCCCCTCTCCACCGTCCACTAGAGAAAAATATAAAGGAGAGTTATGTTCTCACTTGCCTGGCAGCACGCTATCTCCTGTCCTTCAGCACCAATGCCACTTGGTCGAGTTCCATCTCTGCCAGTGGGCAGAGATCTGCTCTCCTCCCGACTCCTCTCCGGGGCAGCCTGTGGTCGCCAAAAAGCCTTTGTGTGCTTCCCGCCACAGCTCGGGCAGCCGCCCCAGTCAGAAATCCCGTTTCGTCCCCTTTTCCTCCGCTATCCTCACTAAACAGGTTGTTCCCAGATGGATTTTCTCTAATCCAGCAGTGCCATGGCTTGACTCCTGCCAGTGTCCAGCTGCTCACTGAAGTGTTCTGTCTGCAATTAGACCAAACTGCAGACGGGTCTCCGGAGCCTGAGAGTGCAGCCTCCCCTCACTCCTCCGCCATCTTCCTCCTAAAACTTTTAATATAAAAATATTTCTATATTCCTGGAATTTATTAAAACTTTAACTTCATATTCAATAATATACTCTAATATTTGAATAAAATTTATACAAGTGAAAATTTTTATATGGAAATGAAAATTTTTAATTTTTTTGAAAATTATTGTTTCAGATCCAAAATATAAAAAGGTATTTTATTTTTTAAATTGCTTTTCTATTACAGTTGTTTCATTTTTTCCCCCATTGCTCTCCTCTATCCTGCCCACCTTCCTCCTCTCCCACAGTCAATCCCCACCCTGTGCCCATATCCATGGGTCATTTATATTAGTTCCTTGACTAGACCCTTCCCCTGCTTTCCCTCCTTCCCCCTCCCCCTTTCTCGCTGGTTACTGTCAATCTGTTCCTTGTTTACATGCCTCTGGTTCTATTTTGCTCATTTGTTTGTTTTGTTCATTAGTTTCCTGTATTAGGTGAGATCATATGGTATTTGTCTTTCACTAACTGTCTTATTTCACTAAACATAATACTCTCTAGTTCCATCCATGCTGTTGCAAATGGTAGGAGCTCCTTCTTTCTTTCTGCTGCGTAGTATTCCATGGTGTAAATATACCACAGTTTTTTGATCCACTCATCCACTGACGGGCACTTAGGCTGTTTCCAGCACTTGGCTATTGTAAACAGTGCTGCAATAAACATGGGAGTGCATATCTCTTTTCAAGTTATTGGTTTTATTTCCTTCGGATAAATACCAGAAGTAGAATTGCTGGATCACACAATAGTTCAATTTAAAATTTTTCAAGAACCTCCATACTGTTTTCCATAGTGACTGCACCAATTTATATTCCTACCAGCAGTGCATAAGGGTTCCCTTTTCTCCACATTCTTGCCAACATTTGTTATTTATGCTTACCATTTATAGTTATAAAAATAAAAAAAACTAAGGCATAATTACAATTTTACTCTTAGATACAAAACATTACATTTTAAATTGCTCTTTTAATGCTAATAGTTAAGCAACTATTGTTTTTATGGTCAGATTTTAACACGCACACATCTGTAGTTATCTCAAAATACTCTGGTGGATCATTTATACTTTCTCTATACATCTGTTTTAGAATGAAATAAAATTTTGATACAGTGAGACTCAAATGGTAGAACTGAGTTCTATTTTGTGGTCTATATCACAAACTATTTTATATAGATCAGGATTTCAAATTGATTGCTACTCGTCTTTGTAATTATTCATTGTATAGCTTTCTAATATTTCAGATGTTTTCTGGAACAATGTTGCCTTTTTTATATTTAGTGTTTAGTGCATCTTTTTTTTTAATTGATTTTAAAGAGATGGATAGGGAGGGAGGGAGAAAGGGAAAGAAACATCTATGTAAGAGAGAAACATTGATAAATTGCCTCTTGTAAACACCCTGACAGGGGACTGAACCCACAACATAGACATGTGCCCTGACCAGGAGTCAAGCCCATGATCTTTTTGCTTTATGGGCCAACACTCCAACTAACTGAGCCACACTGGCCAGGGCAGTAATTAGACTATGTTGGAGACAACTTTAATTTCAGAATATAGAAGTATTTGAGAACTTATCTTAGTACATTCCTATCTAATGTTTTAAGCTATGCTTTAAAACAGGGTGATGTCCCACTCTGAATATCTGACTAATTTAATTTTTAGGTTCCTGAAGAAGCACATTGCCTCTAAGCTTAATAAGGCATGTTTCATACTTTCAATTTATATCACAGAAAGCTACTATTCTAACTAAAATATAAAGACCCATTGCTTTAATGTATAATGATCATTGGGGCACAAAGAAAACCCCCAATTTTCTATTAAAAGGCAGTTTTATCTTTAAATAAGAGATACCAGGGTAGCCCTCAAGACTAGTTATTTTTGTGTAAAGGTTAAACTTTAAGCTTATTTCATTCCCTGATTTTTAAACCACATCTGGATGCATCTTAAGACGATACAATCTTTTTGGATTGAGAACATAAATTTGTTGCCAGCTCTCATTGCATTCCAGACTGACAGTTATTAATCCTTAAATGTTATATCCTTGTGATAAATGTAGTGTGCTGAGGGATTATTGTACTAAAATCAGGAAATGTACTTTTAAAACAGGGACACGATACTCTTACATATTTTTTACTGCCCTTATCCGTTCTAGTAGAAACTTTAGGAAAAAACCTTTTTTCTTCCTTCACATGCCACATCCCAGAGTCAGTCAGCATGTGATCATAGGCCCAGCCCTCACACGGAGTCAGCCAAGCTACATCTCCAAAACACGATCCTGGTGCCCTTAGCAAGCAAGTCATTTAGCCTTGGGGAGCATCATTTTCTCTATTGAGGAAATCAGAATAAATCGCACAGATCTTGCTTTCCTTATGAGGCAGTGGGAGGATAATTGATAAAGAAGGAAAACTCCTTTTTAAGTAAATTTATAGGCTGTAAGTGGTCTTTATCCACTTACTAAACAAATACTGATATCATAAAAATACAAATGACTTACCAGATGTCAAATTTAGGGTTCAGTTTTCTAATTAAATTACTTGAAAATAGACGGCAATTTTATCTTTCTCTTCAATGGAAGGTTAGAAGTTATGAAGTAACTTTGCTCAGTTTACCTGGTTCACACCAAAAATATTCAGTATCTTAAAATAATTTTTAAAGTCTAATTACTTATGACTAAAATACTGTTGATTTAATAAATTCTGTGACTTTTAGGAAGCTAAAAATAAAAATAATAGATTGATGAATTATGTTTTATCTAACAATTTATTGATGTATTGCATAGAGTAACTTTATTTGATGTCTCCCCCCAAAAATCCCCAAGGAGAAAATGGGGCACAAAGACTATGAACACACTTGATTTGCTAATTTATTCATTTTACAAATATTTCTTACCTGCCTATCCATTGTTAGGTGCTGGACTGGTTGCAGAATATCTGGGAATTAAGTTTCTGTTTGAGTCTTCTGTGATCCTGTACCACCTACAGAGGGCGCCCGCCCCACGCCTGTCTCAGGTCTTCCCTGTCAGCTTGACTATTGTACTTTCACAGCGCACCCTTCCGGTGAAACGAAGACCCATGTATCGGCCACCTAGCAGTACTAATATAGCTGAACAGCCACAATTCCTTCCTCAGCCTCCACCCAACCCCTTTGAATTCTGTACACAAAGATCACAATAGTGATACACACTGGGCTGGATTGTCTACAAAATAGAGAATTCTCCCCTGCCAGAGCTAACACTCCTCTTCTTTTGACCCTCCCATCTCCTTTGGCACCATCTCTTCTGACCCCCTTGACAATTGGAGAATTGTAACAAGTAATGTACTTTTAAAAATTGCTGTGCATGTGAAAACACAGGATTTTCTCCAACTTTCTGCCCTTCCTTCTTTTGGAATTACACCTACCAAGCCAGAAACTCTGGAAATTTATCCTGCACCTACTTCTATCCTAAGCTTCAATTACTGTTTCCAGCTACTTCTCTTACCAAAAGTTTTTTAAAGACCTTCACCTTGGGTAGTCTGATTCAGTAGATCTAGTTCAGAAAACTGTAAAATCTTTTAACTGTACATTAGAGTTGTATTTGTAAAACAATATCACCAAGTGTATTATTAAAACAAATGTTTCAATGACAAATAAAATATAATGGAAGCTAAAAAGTTTCAGTCATACAGAAAAATAACTTTTCCTACAACACTTTAAAAAATGATAATGAGTATGTCTATGAAATAGATACAAAATCCAGCAACTCCATATATGATTTCATATAAGTTCACCTATCATTTTACCCTTTCTCAACACCAGGACTCTAAAAAAAAAAAAGATTTTATTTATTTATTTTTAGAGAGCTGGGAAGGGAGGGAGAAAAAGAGGGAGAGAAACATTGATGTGTGAGAGATACAGCAATGGGTTGCTTCTCACATGCCGCCAACTGGGGACATGGCCCATAACCCAGGCATGTGCCCTGATGCGGAATCGAACCTGCGACCTTTCCAGTTCACAGGCCAGCACTCAACACCAGCCAGGGTTCAACACCAGAACTCGTATTAGCACTGGGATTCTTATTCACAACTTACCACTTTCAAAAACTGTTGACATAGGAGGCACAAAGCCACGCAAAGCAGCTGTTGCCCAAGAAAAAAGCGTTTATTTTAATGCCTGCTGCTGAGTTTCCAATCATTGTTTTCCTGCTACTGTCTGCTCACGAATCACTATAACCAATGGCAGCCCGTAGCAGCATGAGAAAATCAAAATGTGCTCCCTGTTTAATCAATTTTGATATGTCAAACTGTAATCTAAAAATCTCCTTCTGGGTGAGGGCGGAAGCGAGGTTGACGAGCGCAAGCGGCAGCCGCACCTTCTAGACCTACGTGGTGGCGGTGCTCAAGATGGTAGGGATTCTGAGCTCGCATTTGCCTTTGGGAGGTTGGGGACGCGCGGAGGGCTGGGAGTGTGGTCCCTGGGCTCGGGGTGGGTGGACCCCGGGGCCCCGGGGTGCAAATATATATATATATATATATATATATATATATATATATATATATATATATATAAATCCCGACTCTAATAGAAATCTCTGCATTAAACAAGCATGCAAACAAACAGACCTCATCAGGTGATCCTGATCACAGCTTTGAAAACCACTGGGCTGACTGCTGTATATGTGTGCACCTCACTCACCGCCGCTTCCACTGGCGTACTTATTTCAGACTCGTTATCTTGTCCACCGCCTTGAGTTCAACTTTGGGCTTCCCACTGTTTGTTAATGGTTCCACTATTTTTCTAGGTACTCTGGCTAAACACATAAAAGAGCCGTATGACATCTTCCTTGGGTGATATATCTAATCAAGGACGAGGACCCGAAAACATTCTCTCAAAATTATTTAACTCCTGTTTTACCCTTGTTAAAGGGTAAAAGAGTGGGGAAGGGAGGGAGAAAAACAGTGTGAGACAGCAACATTGATCAGTTGCCTCTCATAAGCACGCTGACCAGGCGCCGAACTTACAACCCAGTGATTAAGAAAAATGTGATACAACTTTCTCTTCTCGTTATTTTCCCTAGGATATTAGGCTGTAGCCTTTCTAAATTGTTTCAATAAAATTATTTAGTAGGTAGCTCCTTGTAGAGAGAACTAGTTTATTGTTTGCTTGTTTTATATATACTGGTATTCACAAAGCTTGTTTAATAATACTTGAAATTGTTAGAAATTCTTTAATAATGGAATATTTAAGACAGTATTTCTCCTATGTACCATTTTATTAGAGTTTAAAATGTAGTTTTCTCTTAATTTAAATAACCAGAAGTATTATGATATCATTTCTATTTTGATTAGTAACTAAATTTCCCTCACTAGCTACATATACAGATGTTAAATTTAGATTAAGGAATTTGAAATTAGTTATCTAATCCCTTTATTCTGTGTTTGAAAAAAGAAGGAACACTTGTAATTATATGTGGTTGTTCTGAATAATCATTTTAAGAGTGGTTGTTAACTATTTTATACCAGGCATCTAGGATCCCTTGAGATTAAAAGTATAAGGACACATTTTGTGGAACTGAAGAAGGGACTTTCTGCCTATTCCCAACTTGTGGTGATCATGTTTTTCACTTCTTACCTGAGGGGAACAGTGTGAGAGTGTCAAGCATGTACATGCACTCTGATAACTGACCCCTGACCCCTGCCACAGGATGCCCACCACTAATAAAACAAAAAAAAAAAACAAAAAAAAAAAAACAAATATTGGATGAAAACAAAACAAAACAAAAAGTTTAAAATTGAAAAACTTGGCTGAAACCTGATCTAAAGTATTTGGAATGTGGATGGTTTGAAAGTAAAGGAAAATTGTTATTCTCAAAATTATAATGTTTCAGCCCTGACCAGTGTGGCTTAGTTGGTGGGGCAATGTCCTGCAAAGCAAAAGATAAATAGTTCAATTCCCAGTTAGGGCATATGCCTGGGTGTCGGGTTCGGTCCCCAGTTGGGGTGCATGTGAGAGACAACCGATTGATAATATTTCTCTCTAACATCAATGTCTCTCTCCCTCTCACTTTCCCTTTCTTCCCCTCTCTCTAAAAGTAAATAAAATATTTTTAAAAATTATATTACTCCTTCAAAAGTTGTAAAGATCTGAACATTCCTTTGTATCCTCCTGCTCTTGGGATTGAGAAAACCACTTGGATGTGCTAATTGGTTATAAAAACGTAGAAAGTACCTGAGAATTCATTTTTGGAATACTGAAACAACTGTTAAATGAAATGCAGATATTTTACACTGAGAAGCTAAGCATTCATTTTGTATCAAAGTGAATTCAAAGCTGCTTCTACAAGCGTTGTTGCCAATTTAAGAATAAATAAGTACAAGTCATTTGTTTGTTAGTTTTCTGTATGAAATTGTTTCTTTAAGATTATTACTTCTTTTTTTGTGGAGATCTGTGGGCTCCTGTTTGAGGAGTTATTCTTAGGATATTAAACATTCATTCAATAAATTCACTGAGCTCCTACTAGGTGCAGCACATGATTGATATTATCCTTGCCTGCTAGAACTTGTAATGGACAAGATGGGGCCAGTTAGTGAAGTGATAAGAAGTGGTGAGGTTTGGATGTGTGTGTTCACAGAACTTGCTGATGATTAGCTATGATGTATGAAGACAATTCCTAGGTCCTTGCTCTGAACAAGAAGGCAAATCAGGTTGCCAACATATAGGATGAGAAAGGCTGAGTGTGGGGAGTCAGTTTAGGAGTTGTTAGAGGTGCTTATACTCAGCTTTGGAGTTCAGGAAGAGGTCCAAGTTTAGAGACAACTTTTGGAGAGTAAAGGATTTTTAAAACCTTGGTACTAGAGACGATTATTTAAGGAGAGAGTAAAGACGTAAAAACTGAGCCTTGGAGCACTCCATTGGGAGGACACGAAACCTGTGGCAGAGATGGTTGAAATGTTTTCAATAGGAATGTAAAAGGACTGGGCAGAACTGGATGATTGAAATCAAGTATAGCACAGAATGCTAGGTAAACTGGGAAGAATCAGGATTCATCTGCTCTGATATAATAGCCATGTAGGGATTCTGTTGGACTGACATTCTCACTGTCAATCAGTCCAGAAGAGGCAGGTCCAAGACCAGGAACAGAGACATAGAGAGTAGGCCTTGTATGGACTGTGGTATGACACCTTTCTACCACGGGGCCTCTTGGCATTTGGTGTCCAGATGCACATAAAGGCCCTCCACCTCCCAGAGGAAGAGATAAATGGTCCTGTGACGTCAAAGTACATGAAGCTGGACCGAACGAGGAGGGTTTTGGACTGTGTTTCCAGGGGATTCTTATCTAGGAGTCATTCTAAATGATTTTTGGGTTGTACTTCTGACATCTTTTTTTTTTACAGACTTTTCAAAAATTGTACCCTGGTTTTATGCTACAGCGAATCAAAGTGAATCAACTAAATGTGGACTCCCTAGAGTGTAATGACTAAGAGAACCGACTCTGGTGCCAGACATAGGGACAAATCCCAGCACCACTTCCTATTAACTGAAAAATCAGTTTAGAGGAAAATTAACTAGTTTAGGGGAAACATCATGAGAACCAGATGTATCTAGTGGAAGTGGAATGTAAAGAAAGAAATGGATTAAAGAGACAGTGGGCAGCCGAGAGCAAGGGAAGACATCTTCCGGTTTTTCCGATTCCGGAGCTTCAACTGACGGGAACGGGGCATTTGGAGCACCTCAGAACCCATTTGCTTCTTCACCCAGCTCTTACGCACCGAAAGACGAAAACGAATTCCTGTAAGTGAAAGCCCTCAGAAAAGTTACCCATTCGCTTGCTTTTCGAAAAGAAGTAATACATTATCTAAAAATCGGAATAAGCAGAAAGTACCCATGATCCTATCCCTCAGAGATAACCACGTTTTGCGCGCATATATACATGTAATATAATGGGTATAATACATATCGTACTAGATCTTATTTCGCTTAAAAATGTGTCATCTTTCCGTATCAGTACAGTGTCTTCTCAGAGCTCAGTGTGCTTTTTCCACTGTGTTGATAACGCTGTATTGTGAATAGCTTTGTAAGGTAGTCCTGCTTAATTAAATCTGTTGTAAGTTATGAGACCTTTAAAAAGGATGAGGTAATTTAAAGCAACTTGTGATAATTTAAAGAAACTTGTGATCTTAGAGGTCACATATCATCTCATATTTTTCTTTCTAAAACTTTTACTTCATTTGCCTCATTCAAATTGGTTTCATTTGGTTTCCTTCGTTATTGTAGAGTAAATTCCTTATCATTTCTCGAGAACATGTGTAGTAGAATTTGTGACTGGTACCAAAACGGTGCCTGGCTCTCTGTAACTACCCTCGGCTCCTGGCTTCTAGGACAGAACATCAATATAGGTATTTGTTGGTCTTTTACTTCCATAAATTAGAAGTCGGTCAGTAGTAAACATTTTGAGCCATGTACCATATACTACTGACGTTTCAAAAGAAGAAAAGAAACAAATGAACCCGTTCTTCCTATATTTGATGTTACAGAAACCCTAAATTGAGTATAGATTCTCTGTAGTATCTGTGATTTTATTAATCATAGCATTCTGGACGGCATAGGAGGGGATTTAATTTAGAGCAGATACTATCTACAGCTTTGCCAACCAATGAACTGCATGGCTGTGGGTCTCTTCACCCGTTTGCAAAATGTGAGAATTAGACAAAATGTTCTCTAAAAATGTGATGTTTCTATATTACGGAGTGCTTCCTGTCTTTCCCAGTTAAATACTCATTGATGTGGATGGTAATGAACAAAAACCATTAAAGTTGTGTTGTGTATTTTATTATATCTTAGTTCTTTAATATATGTATGACACAGTTGTTCTCAATGAAATGAATTAGCGAATGGTTCCGTGTACTGCAAAAGCAAAATTATGAATTTCTTTAATATTGTATTTATCACATGAAATGTAGTTTATAGTTCTGTAACTTCTGCTTTAAAGGACACTTGAGAAAACATAACGAGAAACCTAAAATTATATATTTACTACAATTTAACATTTCAATCATTGAAAATGAGAAACAGATAAATTTTAATAAGCAGATGAAAACTATTTTCTTTTTCTTTGTCAGGGACGAAATGGTAAAAGATGTGGTGGTTTGGGAGTCCTCTGGTCAGTGGCCGTTCTCCGTTTATTCACCAGGGGAAAACGTATCTAGCATTTCAGGTAACTGAGAAATTGTACATTTTTAAACTACGTTTTACAACTCTCATTCTCTAAAAGCGAGACCCTGCCAAATAAAGAAATGAACCACAAACTTAGCTGTAGTTAGGAGAGGTTGGACATTCTTTAAAGTGCCTGAGCATTGCAGCAGAACTTCATGATTCGGAGATTGAGGTTGAAAGGTATAGTTCTTTTAAGATATGTGGTTCTCATGAGAAAATAGTAACATCAGGACCCACCACAGTTCTAATTCTGTAAGCCCAAGCAGAGGCTCTACTCTCTTGGCTCTCCATAGGTACCCCTTCAGAACCTCTTGGCTGCCTGCGGTGAATAGAAGAGTCATATCCTGCCTGCCACGAAGGCCTTAGCTGTCTGATTCTGCTTGCTCTTTCTTCCCTGTCTTTCCTTTTAAGGGTAGTTGTTTTTCATAAAGCATGTGAAGACCTATCCTGGAGATAATGTTTGAAGGTCAGGAGCTTTAGCTGGGCTGCAGGGATAACACTTCTGTAGAATACTCCTTCCCTTCCCATTTTCTTTTGTCTAGAGTTTCTAAAGCTCCTTCTGGGCTGCAACCTAAACTGCCACACCGCTAAGCCCACCTGGCTGGTCCTGAGTGAATAGCAGGCTCCTAGCGGATGACAGTCATTGCACTCCCTCAGAACTCTGGCATCTGTACTCTGTCTCAGCTCTGCCTGCTCATTCTCTGCAAGCATTTGCATCACACCACTCCTCAGTTGCTTCGGTACTCATTCAACAGATCCTCACCAAATTTCTTTAGTGCCAGGCCCTATTCTAAGTGCTGGGGATATGTTGGTGAGCAAGATAGGCAAGATCCCTCCCTTATGACGCTTATGTTCTTGAGGGAAGGAGACAATAAGTAAAACAAGGAAATAAGAGAACTCCAGCTGGTGATTTTTCTGTAAAGAAAATAAAGACGTATTAGCCTTGTCAAATCAGTTCAGCATTGAACCTAATGCCTGTCGAATGCCCTAAAGCAGTTCCTCCCAAGTGTGGGACGTAGATCCCTATGTCGGGTTGCCAGATAAAATATGGGGTGCCCAGTGAAGCTTCAATTTTAGGTAAACAAAGAATAATGTTTTAGCATATGAATAACCCATGTAACATTGGTGACATATTTATACTACAAGTGTGTGTGTCTGAAATTCAAATTGAACTGGGCATCCTGTATTATTATTTGCTCAATTTGGCAACCCTGTTCCTGAGACCCTTGCAGGAGCTGTACAAGTTCAAAAATCTTTTCATAATAATCCTAATGCACGAGTTGCCATTTTCACTGTGTTGACATTTGCACAGTTGAAGCAAAAAAATCAATGAGTAAAGCCCCTTATATCTTAGTGTAAATCAAGCTAGAAACAATAAACCGTATTCACAAACTATAACAGTAGTCAATGAAAAAGGTTAATGTTCCTTTTGACTTAAGATTATGTCCAAAATGAAATGGTAGAAGTTTTTAATTTTATTAGCTCTTGACCTCTGAGTGCAAACCTTTTTTACTATACTGTGTGACCAAATGGGAAGCACACACAAAGTTGTTTCTGCCACATACTCAAGTGTGATGGGTATTTGAAGGGAAAGTCCTGGTGTGCTCGTTTGACTTGGGAGCTGAACCAGTCACTTTTTCCCCCCACAGAACAATGGCTAATGAAAGAATAAGTGGCAACTATGGTTATTTTGACTTAAGTATTTGGTGACGTTTTCTTTAAAAATAAATGAAGGGAGCCCGTTACTTCATAGAGAACAACTGACAATGATAAAATGCAAGCTTTCAAGTGAATATTAGATGATGGAGAAATTTTTTTCTCATGTGAGCTTGATAACTTCTCGATACATAAAGTCTCTTCTGATGAGATGGATAGTGACATTAACAAATATGAATATTTTGATATTGTAAAAGACCATTTGGCCGTGTTTGGGAATTCTCGATAACTCAGTGAACCAGTATTTTCCAAATATTTAATCTGTAATGTTGCAAAATTATACATACCTAAAAAGTCCATTCGAAGTGCAAAATTATCCAGTGAATTGAATGTGATAGTACAAAAAGTTTGAGTCGACATTGGAGCTAAACTTTTAGAAACTACCACCTGTCAAGTTCTGGTGTGACGTCAAAGAAGAATATTCCAAACTTTCTGAAAAGGCCGTTAACATCATTCTTTTCCAGCTACATATCTGTGCGAGAACAGGTTTTCGTCCTATACTACACCCAGGCGGTATATTGCAACAGACTCAATGCATTTGATTATTTCCTGAGGTTAAATCCTAGCAATGCTATTAAGATCAGAAGGTGTGAACATTTCTGTGGCAATTGATGCTTAATGACAATTTTCCTCCTGTAAGAGTTGTACATTTTTAGTCCCCTCAATGGCAGTTTAGGAGACTGTCCACTTCACCACATTTTTTCTTTTATTTTATTAAAAGATTTCTTGTATTGATTTTTTGGGGGGTGGGCGGATAGAAGAGGGAAACATCAATGTGTGAGAGAAATATCAATTGGCTGCCTCTCACACATGCCCCAACGGGGGACCAGCCAGGCCTGTAGTCCAGGCATGTTCCCTGATTGGGAATCGAACTGGCGACCTTTCACTCTGTGGGACAATGCCCGACAAGCTGAGCCACGCTGGTCAGAGCCACTTAACCAAATTCTTTTTTTTAATTATTTCTTTGTTTGTTTGTTTATTTATTTACTTTTGGAGAAAGAGAGGGAGAGAAACATCACTGTGTGGTTGCCTCTCACTCGCGCCCCCAACTGGGGACCTGACGTGCAACCTAGTCATGTGCCCTGAGTGGGAATCCAACCAGCAACACTTGGTTCGCAGGCCAATGCTCAGTCCCACCGAGCTTCACCAAATTCTTAAAGCCAATAAATAACATTCACTTTTAATTTTTGCCAGTCTGATAAGTAAAGGCTTTTATCTTAATTTTCAGTTGTATTTTTAAATTGAACTTTTTTACTTCATTTATTTATTGGCTATTTGAAATTTTTGTGAGTTGGCTGTTTGTTGTTTTTGCTCATATTAACTTATTCTTCTCAGTGATTTGTAAGAACTCTTAATATGTTAACATTAGTTCTTCTCCTGTCATGTCGCCATTCTGGTTTTCCCAGCTTATCATCTGCGTTTTAACTTTGCTTATTATAGTTTGACATAGAGAGTATTTTTCTACATAGAAATTTGAATGTATATGTAGTCAACTTTCTTTTTCTGTTACTTCTTCCTCTCCATTTATATTTAGAAAAAGAATTTCCCCTTCAAAGATTATAGCCAACTACATTTTATTCTAATTTTTCCTTATGATTATGAAAATTTTCTGATATCAACATTAGTGCACTTTCTTGTCTAGCCCCTTTAACTTTACTATTCTATCAAAAACATTGGCATTTATTTTAAAGATTCCAATTGATTTCTCCCTTCAGGTTTCACTGACATTTCACCAGAGGAACTGAGACTTGAATACCATAACTGCTTAGCCAGCAACAACTTACAGCATTATGTAAGTTTGTTTCCTATTCATCTACCTCAATAACAGATTAGCTGTGAATTACTATCTTCTCCATATTTAGAGGCTTGCTTGTTTTGGTAAAGTGGGTGAGGTCTACAGTTATTTTCAAGACAAGGCTATTTTTATTTCCTAAGTTACTTTATTGGAAATTGATTGGTTATCCAAAATGGTGATAATGTACTTTGACCGTAGTAACTAGGAATGTCACTATTTCATTACGAACTCTCCCAACAATCGGTCCCGGAAATCAAACCCTTTCATCAGTCGGCAAACACTTAACAGAGCATCTCTTAGGTGCAGACACTGTGATGGATGTTAGAAAAACAAAGTTAAACAAAGCAGTCAATTATACAGATTAACATTCTCACATGTCAAATATCAAAAATTAAAAAGCTCAGCTTGAGGAAGTTTGTGCTAAAGGAAATGACAAACTCTTTTGTTGTTGTCTACAGTCATGATCATGTGTTTTAACTGGCACACACGCTCTTCTCCCACCCAAATACAACTAACTGTGTGCCACCAGGTACTTGTGCTTCTGAACCGGGTGATTCAAGGAGCTGGAGAACAGGCAGAGGGGACTAGAGCTGGAATATCTTTGGCAAACAGGGGCGGGTCAATGCGAACTTTACAAGTGATGGGCCGTAAAAATGTTTGATAAACTTTCTGTAATTTTGGCAAAGATGTGAAGTTGTTTGAGAGATGAAAATAAACACTCGATATTGACTCGTTATTTTTCTGTCTTCTCTCTCCAGCTAAATTTCACCCAACGGTTAAGAGATTGGAGGAGGAACAGGGTAAGTGAACTGAAAAGTCTAAACACATCACCTAAAACAGCTTTGGTGAGTACATGAAAGTTTGCTGAAGGGAAGTGTCTTTCTTATGTATTGCTTTTTTTGCAAGAATTTTACTTTCAATTTGGAAAGCAGACTTAAAATTTTCTGTCAAGCCCTGGCTGGTATGGATGTTTCTCTCCCTCTCTTTCTCCCTCCGTTCCTCTCTCTCTAAAAGTAAATAAATAAAATCTTTAAGAAAACATGTTGGTCGGTCTATAGATACTGAAATGTGTTATTAAAAATTATTTTTCTCATTTTAGTATGTATTCATTGAAATTTAGAAAACAAAAAATTTTAAAGGTTTTGTTTACTTTTTAGCGAGAGGGGAAGGGAGAGGAACATCAATGTGCAAGAGAGAGATTGGTCAGTTGCCTCTTACAATGCCCCTACCCGGGGATGTGGCCCACAATCCCGGCACGTGCCCTGACCGGGAATCGAACCGGCGACCATTTGGTTTTCAGGCCGGCACTCAATCCACTGAGCCACACTAGCCAGGGCTAGGAAAAATTTAAAAGCATAACTAAAATTAAAACCGTAATTCATCAGCCATTAACTCTTAATCTTTGAGGCTGGTGTACTTTTTTCTGTCTGTATTCCTATTGTGGGCATTTTTCTATGTTAAACATGTCACGTTTTTAAGTACATACTTTAAATTTTTAATTTGGCTCTGAAGTACATATATAGTAAGGTACTTGAGAATTTTTCAGCAGGTACTTTATTATTTGCCCTTTCTTATAGCTCTCTGATGATACAAACGATGGAATAAATCAAGCACCCTCTACATCTAGATCTGGGAGTAGGCAAACAGCAGCATTTGGATGCCCAGGTAAGTGATAAAGTAATGCAGGACTTCACTGATTTGGAAAAACAGGGTTTTATAGGTTTCAAGTTGCAAAACCTGAAGGGATGTTAAGCACCATTTTAAGTCAGCCTTGCAGATTCGACCGCCTTCCATAATGGAGCTTGAGAGAATTTGATTCATCAAGCCTTAGTGAAAGGGAGGCCAGAACGGGCTGGGCTGTTCTTTGGAAGACCCTGTGGATGGTGCGAAAAGCGCTGTCTTCGAAGAGAGGTAAGACACGAAAGCAGAATACAACACTTAAGACTTCCAAGGTAAGATGGAGTTTTCTTTTCTTAGAATTGGAACTTCGTCCTGAAAGGTGTCGCAGGATGCTGGCTCCCCCCGATGCACTCTCCCGCCCTTTCAGCCTTGGGATAGTCGCACTGTGGCTTCACACCTGTTGCCTCTTCTTGAGGACAGTCTGTGTGCATTACCACACTAGGTCTAAGGAAATATCCCAAACCAAAAATGAGGGCTCGGCGTCGGGTAAATGTGAATGGACTTCCACCAACCACGGGATGTCATAGTTGACATTCTGTGGAGACTCACTAAATGTAGTGATTAGAAAATAAACGATGAGTGGATAGGTTAATTGAGGGAAAATGTGTAACGAACTGTGTCAAATAAACAGTTATTTAGCTACCTGCAGCAAGTGAATGCTTCTGGCATTAATCAGTGTGAAGGCCCAAAGCTGTCTTCAAAAGATGACTTGAATTTCTTCAGCTGTGTCATTCCCCAACGGATTTAAAGCTTTAGAATAAGAGAATGCTATTAATCCCTACTTGAGGGATCTGGTTCAGCTATCTGCTGCCTTTTCTGTTTGGTTTTATTAAGTAGTTTTAGAGTTGGGAGGTCAATTTTCATAAGGAGTATATTTCCCATCACTCCACTTGTTATTACACTTAATGGAATATCTCCAATTCAGTGAGAAACAAGGTGAATTATCTTAGACCCCACTAGAAAATGATGAGTAGTTGAGACAGTTCAAGTGATAACTGGAGACAGAAAGGATAGTCTTGTTGGCTCATTTTGGTGGTTATGAAACATTAGTAATATGCTCGTAATAGAGAAACTCAAATGCATTATTCACATGTGAATTCCCTTTATAATCTCCCCCTGAAAGATCCATGGGTATGTGTTTTCCGAAAGGGAAGACTGAAATAGATTTCAGCATCTATTCAAGGACAGAAGGTGGAATCTAATTGTTTATGCTCAACAGACTTTTTCATACACTCCCCATCTTTCAGAGGTTATTACTATATCGGGCCCAGTGGGAAAGCCAAGACTGAGAAAGAGAGCTTTTGATCCTGAAGGAATTCATGATTTAGGCTATATGCCTTCCATCCACTCCACCATCAAGCAGTTATTCCCTTAATAAGCCTATGTCAGCTGAACTTAGCAACACATCATTATTTTTCTAGAGCTAACAGTCCCCCCAATCTTGTTAAACAGAAATGCAGTTAGGCCATTATGCGATCTGTTGATATTACACTGAACTATGTAAGTCAGAATGAAGAGTTTTGTGACTTTCCGTAAGTGGAAGTGTTGGATCTTTGCATAATGTGTGTATGGAATAAGCAAAATATAATGATGTTTTCAGAGATTTAAAAGATGAATTGCCAGTAAAATTGTTTTGTTTTATTGTTTATTCCAGGTCGTGCCAGACGTGGGCGCAATGCCACGAGCCAGAGATACTCCAGTAGTATCAAAGCATCCAGCTTGTCCCAATCTACAGGGTGCGCGGGCAGCCGAGAGCAAGGGAAGTCATCTTCCGGTTCTTCCGATTCCGGAGCTTCAACTGACGGGAACGGGGCATTTGGAGCACCTCAGAACCCATTTGCTTCTTCACCCAGCTCTTACGCACCGAAAGATGAAAATGAATTTCTGGACGAAATGGTAAAAGATGTGGCGGTTTGGGAGTCCTCTGGTCAGTGGCCGTTCTCCGTTTATTCACCAGGGGGAAACGTATCTTGCATTTCAGGTTTCACTGACATTCCACCAGAGGAGCTGAGACTTGAATACCATAACTGCTTAACCAACAGCAAGTTACAGCATTATCTAAATTTCACCCAACGGTTAAGAGATCGGTGGAGGAACAGGCTCTCTGATGATGCAGACGATGGAATAAATCAAGCACCCTCTACATCTAGATCTGGGAGTAGGCAAACAGCAGCATTTGGATCCCCAGGTCGTGCCAGACGTGGGCGCAATGCCACGAGCCAGAGATACTCCAGTAGTATCAAAGCATCCAGCTTGTCCCAATCTACAGGGTGCGCGGGCAGCCGAGAGCAAGGGATGTCATCTTCCGGCTCTTCCGATTCCGGAGCTTCAACTGACGGGAACGGGGCATTTGGAGCACCTCAGAACCCATTTGCTTCTTCACCCAGCTCTTACGCACCGAAAGACGAAAATGAATTTCTGGACGAAATGGTAAAAGATGTGGCGGTTTGGGAGTCCTCTGGTCAGTGGCCGTTCTCCGTTTATTCACCAGGGGGAAACGTATCTTGCATTTCAGGTTTCACTGACATTCCACCAGAGGAGCTGAGACTTGAATACCATAACTGCTTAACCAACAGCAAGTTACAGCATTATCTAAATTTCACCCAACGGTTAAGAGATCGGTGGAGGAACAGGCTCTCTGATGATGCAGACGATGGAATAAATCAAGCACCCTCTACATCTAGATCTGGGAGTAGGCAAACAGCAGCATTTGGATCCCCCGGTCGTGCCAGACGTGGGCGCAATGCCATGGAGCCAGAGATACTCCAGTAGTATCAAAGCATCCAGCTTGTCCCAATCTACAGGGTGCGCGGGCAGCCGAGAGCAAGGGAAGTCATCTTCCGGTTCTTCCGATTCCGGAGCTTCAACTGACGGGAACGGGGCATTTGGAGCACCTCAGAACCCATTTGCTTCTTCACCTAGCTCTTACGCACCGAAAGACGAAAACGAATTCCTGGACGAAATGGTAAAAGATGTGGCGGTTTGGGAGTCCTCTGGTCAGTGGCCGTTCTCCGTTTATTCACCAGGGGGAAACGTATCTTGCATTTCAGGTTTCACTGACATTCCACCAGAGGAGCTGAGACTTGAATACCATAACTGCTTAACCAGCAGCAAGTTACAGCATTATCTAAATTTCACCCAACGGTTAAGAGATCGGTGGAGGAACAGGCTCTCTGATGATGCAGACGATGGAATAAATCAAGCACCCTCTACATCTAGATCTGGGAGTAGGCAAACAGCAGCATTTGGATCCCCAGGTCGTGCCAGACGTGGGCGCAATGCCACGAGCCAGAGATACTCCAGTAGTATTAAAGCATCCAGCTTGTCCCAATCTACAGGGTGCGCGGGCAGCCGAGAGCAAGGGAAGTCATCTTCCGGTTCTTCCGATTCCGGAGCTTCAAGTGACGGGAACGGGGCTTTTGGAGCACCTCAGAACCCATTTGCTTCTTCACTCAGCTCTTACGCACCGAAAGACGAAAACGAATTCCTGGACGAAATGGTAAAAGATGTGGCGGTTTGGGAGTCCTCTGGTCAGTGGCCGTTCTCCGTTTATTCACCAGGGGGAAACGTATCTTGCATTTCAGGTTTCACTGACATTCCACCAGAGGAGCTGAGACTTGAATACCATAACTGCTTAACCAACAGCAAGTTACAGCATTATCTAAATTTCACCCAACGGTTAAGAGATCGGTGGAGGAACAGGCTCTCTGATGATGCAGACGATGGAATAAATCAAGCACCCTCTACATCTAGATCTGGGAGTAGGCAAACAGCAGCATTTGGATCCCCAGGTCGTGCCAGACGTGGGTGCAATGCCACGAGCCAGAGATACTCCAGTAGTATCAAAGCATCCAGCTTGTCCCAATCTACAGGGTGCGCGGGCAGCCGAGAGCAAGGGAAGTCATCTTCCGGTTCTTCCGATTCCGGAGCTTCAACTGACGGGAACGGGGCATTTGGAGCACCTCAGAACCCATTTGCTTCTTCACCCAGCTCTTACGCACCGAAAGACGAAAACGAATTCCTGGACGAAATGGTAAAAGATGTGGCGGTTTGGGAGTCCTCTGGTCAGTGGCCGTTCTCCGTTTATTCACCAGGGGGAAACGTATCTTGCATTTCAGGTTTCACTGACATTCCACCAGAGGAGCTGAGACTTGAATACCATAACTGCTTAACCAGCAGCAAGTTACAGCATTATCTAAATTTCACCCAACGGTTAAGAGATCGGTGGAGGAACAGGCTCTCTGATGATTCAGACGATGGAATAAATCAAGCACCCTCTACATCTAGATCTGGGAGTAGGCAAACAGCAGCATTTGGATCCCCAAGGCTCCTCCGACCCACATGCGGCGTGCTGGCGCCTGAGCCCAGGGCCTGGCCCCGAGTGCCCACTCTGTGCACTGGGCTTCTCTCCGTTCTGTCTCGGGGCACAGATGAGGCAACTGAGAGTCAGAGAGATTGACTTGCCCAATGTCACACAGCCTATTAATTTGGTGAGTTACAGAATTAATACATGTAGAGGTCAGAGAAATGACCTCCAATAAATATTTAGGAGTGATATGAAAAACTGAAACAATTCCCCTGTTTTCTCTCAAGTCAGGTTCTCTTCATTGTATTTTCTGGTTTTAATTTATTTCTTCTCTCTTCGAATTCCCAATGTGCACACCAAATAACCTTTCCTTCATGATTTTATTTATAATAATTTTGTGAGCCTTTTATTACTCTCTTTATAATATTGTATAGCCACAATCAGATTTGGCATCATCACCACGGGCTTAGAGACTTAAATTCTAATCTTACTTCTGCTAATTCCCCTTGGCTGGTTTGGCTCAGTGGATTGAGCGTCGGCCTGCGAGCTAAGTGTCGCTGGTTCGATCTTCCAGTCAGGGCACACCAGAGAAGGAAAACTCTGACTCCAAAAAACCTCCGCTGCCTTGCGGCATACCTCTTCAGGGGAAAGGCTAAGGAGAAGGGAAACTCTGACTCCAAACCTCCGCTGCCTTGCAGCATACCTCCTCAGGGGAAAGGCTAAGGGAGTAAACCCCGACAGAAAATCCGGAGCCGGAGTCCCTAAGGCGGTTTGACGTTGTAGTCAACACCGGCAACTCCTGCGGCGCACCTGAAACCAAGCTGTATTGACTCTGTCTTTCCCCTTGGATCCTTCAGCTGCGAAGAGAGGAGGGGTCTGCTGCATGGGCAACAGCTGGCCCTCCATATCACCCTGCCCAGGCTTTGTAGCTTCACTGGAGAGGACACTCCAGCGTCATCGCAAGATGTCGACTCAACACGGGAGGAGACAGTTACCGGTTATAAGCTCATCCGATTGGCGAAGGAAACGAGCGCCAGGGGTCTCCTCTGACGGTGGGAGAGGTCATCACACCTCACTGGACAGCTACCGCCCGCCTCAAGCTGGGCAGCCCCCAGCCAATTAGGTGCCGTCTCGCCATGGCTCGCCTGCCCCACTGGGTGCGTGGGGATCAGAGAGGCGTCTCTTGAAAAGTGGGCCACAAAACACTCGCACCAGGCAATTCCAAGCAAACAACAAGAAAGAAGCCTCCAGCTCTTCGCCTCGCTAGCTGGAACATCAGGACCATGTGTCCTGGACTTACTGCAGACCTTCCGTGGATCAATGGTGCCAGGAAAACCGCCGTCATCGACAGGGAACTGGCACGACTAAACATCGACATTGTGGCTCTACAGGAGACCTGGTTGGCCGACAACGGAACTATCAGAGAAACCAACTACACCTTCTACTGGCAAGGGAAGTCTCCGGACCAACCAAGACAGCACGGTGTTGGTTTCGCTGTGAAGAACACGCTTGTTAACTACATAGAGCCACCCACAGGAGGCACAGAGAGATTATTTACCCTCCGATTGTCAACAACTTTCGGCCCAGTCAGCATTCTTAGCGCATATGCCCCAACCCTCTGCGCCACCACTGAAGAGAAAGAACAGTTCTACCATGCACTGGACGAAGCGTTATCCAAGATCCCCAGAAGTAATGCTCTTTATCTCCTTGGAGACTTCAACGCAAGAGTAGGAGCCGACCACATGGCCTGGCCCACCTGCCTCGGAAACTTTGGGAGAGGAAAGATCAATGAGAATGGTCAGCGACTGCTTGAGCTTTTGTGTCACCACGGCCTGTGCGTGACAAACACATTCTTCAAGTGCAAAGAGATACACCAGGTGTCATGGAGGCACCCCCGCTCCCGCCACTGGCACCAGCTTGACCTCATCATCACCAGAAGAACGGATATTGGCAGCACCCTCCTCACCCGCAGCTACCACAGTGCAGACTGCGACACGGACCATGCCCTCGTGGTAAGCAAGGTGCGCATAATGCCAAAGAGGTTGCACCACTCCAAGATGAAGGGTCGCCCACGCATCAACACCAGTTGTGCCAGCAACCCGGTTAAGACCCAGCAATTCATCAACAGGATGGAAGATGCACTCGGCGAGGGAATGGCGGCAGATGACATTATCGAATCCAATTGGCCACGTCTCCGCGACGCCATATACAACTCCGCCATTATTGCTTACGGGAAGAAAGAGCAGAAGAATGCTGACTGGTACGAGGCTCACTGGGAAGAAATGGAACCCATGATCGAGGCTAAGAGGAAGGCCCTACTGGCTTACAAGGCCACGCCCACTCCCAGTACACTTCAAGCTCTACGGGCTGCCAGGAACAAAGTCCAGAAGACCGCCCGCCACTGTGCCAACACCTATTGGCTAAACCTGTGCAGAAGCATCCAGGAAGCCGCCGATATAGGCAACGCACGAGGAATGTATGAGGGTATCAAGAAGGCAACAGGCCCAATCCCCTCCAAGATCGCCCCCCTTAAGTCCAAGACAGGTGAGGTCATCACTGACCAGGAACAGCAAATGCGGCGGTGGACCGAGCACTACCTCGAGCTGTACGCAACGAGGAACACTGTAACAGACACTGCTCTTAACGCCATCCCAGACCTACCAGTCATGGAGGAGCTAGACACCCCACCTACAGCGGCAGAGCTCGGCAAAGCCATCGACCGCCTTGCTTGCGGGAAAGCACCAGGTAGTGACGGAATCCCTCCAGAAATCCTAAAGAGCGGGAAACCAGTCCTGCTACAGCCGCTCCACCGTGTACTCTGTCTCTGCTGGAAGGAGGGTTACATCCCCCAGGATATGAGAGACGCCAACATTATCACCATGTACAAGAACAAAGGAGACCGCAGCGACTGCAACAACTACCGGGGCATCTCTCTCCTCAGCGTCATCGGCAAAGTATTCGCCCGGGTCGCTCTTGCCCGCCTGCAGACCCTTGCTTCCCGCGTCTACCCAGAGTCCCAGTGTGGCTTCAGAGCTGGCCGATCAACAGTGGACATGATCTTCTCCCTACGCCAGCTGCAGGAGAAGTGTCACGAGCAGCATAAACCACTCTACCTCGCCTTTATCGACCTCACGAAGGCATTTGATCTGGTCAGTCGAAGCGGACTCTTCAGCTTGCTACGGAAGATTGGCTGTCCACCACATCTGCTTGCTGTGGTCATGTCCTTTCACGACAACATGCACAGCACGGTGTCCTACAACGGCGCAACCTCTGAGGCCTTCCCAGTCAGCAGCGGAGTAAAGCAGGGCTGCGTCCTCGTGCCTACGCTGTTCAGAATCTTCTTCTCCATGCTCCTCCAATACGCCTTTAAGGACTGCAGCGAGGGTGTCTTCATTCACACCAGATCTGATGGCAAGCTCTACAACCTGGCCCGTCTACGAGCCAATACCAAAGTCAAAGAGGTGCTCATCCGTGAGATGCTCTTCGCCGACGACGCAGCCTTGACATCACACTCCGAAGAGGGACTCCAGCAGCTAGTCACTTGCCTTTCCCACGCATGCAAGGAGTTCGGACTAGCCATCAGCCTGACGAAGACGAACGTTATGGCTCAAGGCACGGGGACTCCCCCATGCATCACCATCGACGGATACACCCTGGAGGTTGTCAACAACTTCACTTACCTCGGGTCCACCATCTCGAGCTCTCTGTCAGTTGACTTGGAGGTCAACCGGAGAATCGCCAGGGCAGCCACAGTTATGGCCAAACTGAACCGGCGAGTGTGGAACAATTCCAGCCTCACTGAGAAAACCAGACTGCGCATCTACCAAGCCTGCGTACTCAGCACTCTCCTCTATGGCAGCGAGACGTGGACCACCTACGCAAGGCACGAAAGGAAACTCAACAGCTTCCACATGAGGTGCCTGCGACGCGTCCTGCATGTCACCTGGCAGGATAAGGTTCCCAACACCGAGGTGCTGAAGCGAGCCAACATGAGCAGTTTGCATGCAGTTCTTAGTGAGAGATGCCTCAGGTGGCTCGGCCATGTCAAAAGAATGGATGCAGGCCGTATTCCCAAAGACCTCCTCTACGGCGAGCTAGCAGAAGACAAGAGGATGAGAGGGCGCCCAAAACTGCGGTTCAAAGACATCTGCAAAAAGGACATGGCACAATGCTCCATCAATCTCAACACATGGGAAGTTCAAGCAGACGACCGCCTAGCCTGGAGGCTCGCGGTCAGGCAAGGTACGTCACGCGCAGAGGCTGCGCGCAACGAGGAGGCGGTCCAGAAAAGATCGAGGCGGAAGCAGCGTCAACAGCAGCAACAACAGCCATCTGCCTTCACCTGTAACAAGTGCGGCAGGGATTGTCACTCCCGAGTCGGACTGCACAGCCATTCTCGGAGGTGCAGATAGACTCTCAAGAAGCTACGCCATCGTCTCTCGAGACGGACAGCTGCCGATGATGATGATGATGATGATATGATCGTTATTGCTGATAGAGCAGGAGTATCATTTTTCTATGAAGAGGCAGAAAACAAATATTTTTAGGTATTGTGGGCCACAGATGGTCTCTAATGCATATCATTATCTTTTCTGGTGCAGCCTTTTAAACATAAAAAAAATCATTCTTATCTCTTAAATTTGGCCCACAGGCTGTAATTTGCCATGCCCTGTTCTAGCTATAAGATTGGTTCTGACATAAAATACATTTCAGTGAAGGTGATTCTGCAAGGCTGTAAGCTCTCAGTATTTTGCTATCTCATCTTTTTGCTTCAGGGAAGTCTGCAAAAATCCACCCCTGCGACTAATATGGAAAGGACCTACTTGGTTTCAAAGCTATTGTAAACAGAGAGCTGTCATTGAATCATGTTCTTTCTCCAGTTTAATAATGAATCCTGTTAAATTTCTAAGAAAAGGAGACTGGTCATTGCAATAAAGCTTTTGTCACTTGTTTGCTGATTATTGTAAATGGCTAATGAGATTCCACAATTAAGGCTGGCCTTGACTTATACTGCATTTGCTCACCATTCTATACCTAAGCACATAGAATAGTTCCCACTGCCAATTAGGTGTTCAATAAATATTTGCAAGTTTATGGGTCAAGTACATAATTGTATTTAATCAGAATTATCCAATGCATTTAATGACTTACAAAATTAAGTTCCAGGATCACTACTAATTTTCCTTGGCATATTAGAAGCAGCCATTTAATCTGTCAGTGTGTTTCCTCATCTATAAAACCGGGATATTTCTACCCGTCGCCTCTTCACAGAATGTTGCTAGGATCATGTGAAAGAGGGTGTATTCATTTGCTTTGCAAAAGGAAGGTGCGTTTCAGACTCCAGTCTGGCGAGAGGCACGTCCACGTCACCCATTATATAAGGGGACTCCCCGTCGGGTGTCTTCTGAAATCCCAGACCTGCGTCACCGGCCATCGCCCCGAGGAAGCCTTATAGTGCCCTAAAGATAGAAAGTGCAGGGTGGAACACTGGGGACCCGCCCAAGCTAGCCGTTGGCGGCAGAAAGCAACAGCTCAGGGGGCTGAAACCGGAAGCCCCACCCCAGCTCGCTGGCTACCCGCCAGCTTCAGGCAGGATCAAACGTGACCTTGTTTTGTGGTTGCTAGGAGACCCGGCTCCCGTACGCCCCCCACTGGCCGGCGCCAGGATGAAAGCTGGAAGGGGGCGGGGCCGCGGCAGGTTCGGGAAGCGGTTGGCGCAGCACCGTTAAGACAGCCTGGCCCGGGGCCCCGCCCGGTGCCTCTTGGAGCAGAGTCCTGGTCCCTGCCACCACCCAGGCCTCGCTGGTGCCTTCCGGAGCAGCTGTGAGCAATGTGGGGTCAGGACGAGACATGACAGTTAGTCAGGTGAGCGCGGCGGAGCAGGCAGCTGGTGTGGCCACACCCTGTCTCGGGAGACTCGCTGGAGGGGCTAGGTGAAGGGTTCTTGCTGCGGGGACGATGGGGCTGCTCCCGCGGTGCCGCGGTTGGGGCATTCACGACTAGGCGCCGGCAGAGCCGCAGGGAGCCCCTCCCACCAGGGGACAAAGGGTTAACGGGCCGTTGGTGACCACGGACCCTGGACTCCGGATGTGAGAGCCCCAGCCTGGCGTCTGTGGCCCATTTTGCAGGTGCGCCCAGATGGGCGGAACAAGCGGGCTGGCGACCTGACCTGTCGGCCGAGGCTCCTCTGCCCTGCAGGGGCCGCTCAGCTACCTCCGCAGGCACCTTGTTTTCTAACTTGAGGGCAACAGGTGGTGCCTGTGGACCTAGGGAGAGCAGGGCTGAGAACGGCAGTTACTCTCACCTTTTAGGGCGCGGGGGCGGGTCTGGGGCAGACTGGCTGATTCGGTTGACCAATGGGATTTGGGCTCATGGGTGGGCCGTGAGGAGTGGGCGTGGCCGGAGCCTGAAACCACGGTTTTAGTGCAGCAAGCGCCAGAGCTGCTTGGAGAGCTAAGCAGAGTGGACGTGCGTGGCCTTCCACCCCACTGCATGGAAACGCCTACCAATGCTTTCTCATTTGGAGACTCCACTTCGGGAGGTGAGCTTTGTGGTTTTTTGGGTGGGGAGCGGGGGCAAGGTAGGAGGTTACCAGTGGCCTTGGGCTGGCTGTTAAGTATGTGGAATTAGAGCCGCAAGATAGGATTTGGGGTTACGAATTTCTGCCAAAAAAAAGGCACTTGTGTGGTTACTGACACCTGGAATGGGGTCTTTGAGGTTTGTGGACTCAGAAGGGTCGAGAACAGTATGCATTACTGCAAATTCACAATGTTAAAGAATTTCAATCACAATGATTGTTTTCTCATTTGCCTCGGATTGCTTACGTTTCATATCTCATTTGGTTTGTTTACTGAAGCAAGTTTTACTTATCAAGTTCCTCGTGTTGTTTATTTTAGCACCAAGAGAGAAAAACGTACATCATTTCACAAGAGTAACTTATTCATTTTCCCCCTCAGCAGTCTTGTAGCTGGATCCCCTAGAAGGAGAAGTTCTAAAGCAGTAAGACGAAACCATTTCAATTTGGAACACTTTTTGCAACTGGAAATGGGGAATGGACTGTCAGACCAGACTTCTATCCTGTCCAGCCTGCCTTCGTTTCAGTCCTATCACATTGTTATCCTGGGTTTGGACTGTGCTGGAAAGACAACTGTATTGTACAGGCTGCAGTTCAATGAATTTGTAAATACCGTACCTACCAAAGGATTTAACACCGAAAAAATTAAGGTAACCTTGGGAAATTCTAAAACAGTCACTTTTCACTTCTGGGATGTAGGTGGTCAGGAGAAATTAAGACCACTGTGGAAGTCATATACCAGGTGCACAGATGGCATTGTGTTTGTTGTGGACTCTGTTGATGTTGAAAGGATGGAAGAAGCAAAAACTGAACTTCATAAAATAACTAGGATATCAGAAAATCAAGGAGTCCCTGTGCTTATAGTTGCTAACAAACAAGACCTAAGGAACTCATTGTCTCTCTCAGAAATTGAGAAGTTGTTAGCAATGGGTGAACTGAGCTCATCAACTCCCTGGCATTTGCAGCCCACCTGTGCAATCATAGGAGATGGACTAAAAGAAGGACTTGAGAAACTACATGATATGATAATTAAAAGAAGAAAAATGTTGCGGCAACAGAAAAAGAAAAGATGAATGGTGATACCTCTCATATCTGTGTGGAGTAGGTTTTCTGTGGTCTGATTTTGACAAATGGAAGAGTGTCTACAGCCTGGTTTGCCTGCCTGCCCTCCTGGATGCTGTTAAAGCTTTGTTTTTTGAACAGTCAGATGCCCAACTCTGTTGTTGCCTTGTGAAGATGAGTAAATGCAGTGCTTCTTAAAATGGTCTCTTCTCCCTACCCCAGAAATCTTTTGGTACTGCCATTTTGGGAAGCCAAGTAAAGATAGTAAATTGACCAGAAAACAGTTTTGGAAATTTGACCTGAAGTTAGTGAAATAAAACTTTGGAGAAGAATGTCTGTCTAGTATTTTATGCTTATGTCTTCTTGGGGGAATGCCTTCACAAAGACATTGCTTATGAGGCTTTGTATGTATGTTTAGATAAAATGCTAATGAATGGAAATGTTAAGGTAGATTAATATATATACAGTTATATTGATCACATTGGTCCATTCAGTAAGGGACAAGGAGGAAGTGTTTGGTTTTTTTAGGTTTTGGCCAAATTAATTTTGACCTTTTTTGCAGTCAGATAATGTAACACTATATCTTAATTCTAGACAATGTTTAAGTTGGTTTCACTTAAAATAATAAAGTATTTAGGACATATTCAAGTGCATGGATTAGTTTCCCTGATAAAGCATGTTTTGGTGTGTAGTCTACTTTTTAGAAATAGCTATACATCTTTCTACACAGGTTTTAAACACCTTTTTGGGGGATGGGGATTTAGAAATAGTTTGTTATCAGAAGCACTTTCACTTGGAGAACCTAAAATAATTTACTTAACTCTTTCATATAGTAAATTGGGGTATGTAGACTAATCATAAATACATGTGTTTGGATGTATGTCTGGATTTATGAAGGGAGCAATTGAATTCAGACAAGAGGATGTAATTCCAGTACATGGTCTCTAAAGTATTCCAGTTATAAAATGTTTTATTAATATATGCTGGCTAAACACATGTGGTTTTTCATATATTTTTGTAGTGTTTTGAGAGATAGAAGCAAAAGCTTTATAAACAGCACCCGATGCACTGTGGAGTGAAAATGTAAGAAATATCTTATGTTGTACTCTAAGCTTTTAATTTTTTGTTTACAAACAGAACAGTGTTACACAGGCAGTCCAGTCCTGATTATAAGGTAGGGAGAAATGATACAGTACTGCCAAAAAGAATTAGGATTGTAGAAAATGAAGGGGAAAGTAGCAAAGCTATGTTTTGTGAAAATTCACTGGTGCTGTTTACATTGGAACCCAAAAACCCTATAAAATAAAAGAAAAACCTTCAATTCTTATCCACAGGCAAAGACTTAACTTCTACCAATCATATATGAACAAATCAACATAATTCCTACTTGTAAAGCCAACAGTTATTTGTAATGAAGATAACCAAAAGAAATTCACTTTGTTAGCAAGGTTTGGTTTTTTTTTTTTGTTTGTTCGTTTTTTTGGTGCCACAACTGAGTTTTTGGAGCCTTGATTCTTGTTACACACAAAATAAAGTAGCTTCCTGTGGAGCTTTCATATGTTAAATGTACCTGCACTAGTGACAGTCACTTAGAATGTTTATATTTATAGAAATGTGGATAATAAATACCAATAAACTACTTGAGGCACTAGGAGAACAGTGTTTGAGTTTTAATGCATTTCCACTATCACTGAAGCTTTTAATTAGGGGTGTGAAAACTTTGACAGCTGGGTTACATAGTCCTATAGCAGCTTGGTTCTGCTCCCGTGTGACAGAGGCACTGAAAGGTGTGTTCTGGGAAGACCTTTATTTTACCCTTCACTGGTATGAAATCATGGTGTATACTAGAAACATTACTAAATCCATAATAGATTCATAAAGCTTGCTGGGAAAAAGAAAAAAGGTGTATCAATTTAGATTTTCAGCCTTCCTGAATTTTTTATATACTTGTATAAAATAGTACTGTTTTACCTTTATTTGTGTGTGTGTGTGTGTGTGTGTGTGTGTGTGTGTGTTGAAACTTATTTTGTAGCCTAGGAATTAGGTGAGCAAGTCCATGTTAAGTTTTTTATGTTTAGCAAACAATGAAAAAGAGAAAATGATGTTAACATCATACCAGCTTTTATTTGCATAAAGTATATTTTCAATTACAAAACTCACTGTAAGGTTTTCCAAGTTGCTAAATTCAAGATCCTTACCACCTCTTCCATTTGTTAGTACCATTAGGATAATAGAATGAGTCTCAAAAAAAAAAAGCCTGAAGAGTTTAGACAGTGTTTTTATATCTAATTTTTTATTACAGTACACCTTTTCTAAAGTGTATTTCTAACATATATTTAAGGTTATTAAGTTCAATACCAAATATTAATTAAGGACTGGACAAATCCAATTTCAAATTACTATCAAAAGCAACATTAAGTTAACAAAAAACAAAATCCTTTGCATACTTAAGAGACTTAAAAGTTCAATGTCCAGAGTTGTTCCAAAATGGATTATAAACATTTAAGGAGAAAAGGTATACTTTAATCATAAAAAATAAGTCATTGGAAGCTAAAAAGTAAAGTTATTAGTATAAACCTATGTATGTAGAGAAGGACTAGTCTGTAAAAAAATGATGGTTCTGAACTAAGGGAAAGGCATAGACTTAGAATGTTCTTGCTTGTACAAGGCATTTGACACTTAAAGAGTGTTTGATTAATTATACATGTTGACCTGGAAGGAGATCTTAGGTAGAATGTTTCAAGGTTCTATTTAATACAATTTCATCAGTAACACCAATACATGGTTTCATCACACACACAAAAATGTCTCTTTAACCTTTTCAGTGATATCGCATTTGACATTTAGCTACTACAATGTGGAATCAATTTAAAATTTAAATTTAGCAGAACATTCTGTAAGTGCATAGTGATTATGCTTGTGCAACATTGTGAATGTACTTAATGCCACTGAATTATACATCTAAAAATAGTTAAAGTGGTAAATTTTATGTATGTATTACCACTAAAAGAAATGTAGCAGAATATTAAATGTATATTTAGTTTCAAAATCAGCTAATAGTAGACGGAGAGCAATCTGGTTTAAAGACCAGATTTAATTACAAATTAAATTGAAGACTGGAGTATTGAACTAAATTAAAGCTTAAAATGAACTAACACAGCATGCTAATCTAATAAAAATATTAAAATGTATAACAATCAGTCCCAATTAACCACAGCTGAAGTATGTATCAAATTCTGTGTATGCAAGTCAGAAATGTACCTCCATGGGAGGATCTGTTAGGGGAATGTTAGGTGAACTATCTTAAAACAACAAACTTTGGGATCATATCAGGGTTCATATCCTGGTTCTCCCGCTATTACACATGTGGACCATTTGACATGTTCCTTGGAACTTCTCATGGTGTGAATGTTCTCGGGTAAAATGAAGACTCACATAGAATTTTGAGAAGTGTGAATGAAATAATGTAAGCTATTTAGCACATCACCAAACATTTGATAACTCAGTAAATGGTAGATATTATTGAATCAATATATGTTGAGAGGCAGTGTGATATAGTTGATAATGGCTATATAAGCCCAGGTTTGGGTCCTGAATCCACCACTTACTACTTTTATCTTGGATAATTTGTTTAACTGTTATCAGCCTTAGTTTCTTCATTGGAAAATTGGGGCATATACCTACCATTTCAGTTTAATTGGTTGAAAGGATTAAATGAAACAATATATGATACTTAGCAGAGTCCCTGACACATAGTAAACATTTAATTGATAGTTGTTATTAATAGCAAGAATATTTTCTGATGTGTATTTTTTTTTTTTTTTCACTGTGTGGTTGCCTCTCACTCGCGCCCCCAACTGGGGACTTGATGTGCAACCTAGTAATGTGCCCTGACTGGGAATCGAACTGGCAACACTTGGCTTGCAGGCCGATGCTCAATCCACTCAGCCACAGCAGCCAGAGCTGCTGTGTATTTTTTTTAAGTTACTTTAAAAGTACTATTACAGAAAAAGCTCTTTAAAAAATAATTTTTTTACAATTATAGTTGACATACATTATTATATTAGTATCTGGTGTACACCCCAATGATTAGACATTACAAAAGTGATCATACCGATAAATCTTACACCCATCTGACAACATACATTGCTATTAGAATTTAATCGGCTATATTACCTATGCTGTACTCTCCTTTCCCATGACTATTGTATAACAACCAATTTCTGCTTCCTAATCCCTTTGCCTTTTTAACCCTGCCCTCCAAGCCCTGTCTCATCTGGCAACTGTCAAAATGTTCTCTGTATCTATCTCTATTTCTATTCTGCTTATGTTTCTTGTTTTTTGCTTTGTTTAGATTCAATAGTTGGTATGTATTTATTGCCATTGTTAACATTTTTTTTTGTTTTTTTCTTCTTAAAGAAGACCATTCTATATTTCATATAATACTGGTTTAGTGGTGATGAACTCCTTTAGCTTTTTCTTGTTTGGGAAGCTCTTTGTCCTTTGATTCTAAATTATAGCTTTGCTGGATAAAGGAATCTTAGTTGTAGGTTCTTGCTTATATCTCTGAATATGCCTTCCCAATCCCTCTGGTCTGCAAAATTTTTGTTGAGAAATCAGCTGACAGTCTTATGGAAGTGCCCTTATAGGTAACTAACTGCTTTTCTCTTGCTGCTTTTAGGATTCTCTTTATTTTTATCCATTTGTATTTTAATTATGATATGTCTTGGTGTGGGCTTTTTTGGGTTCATCTTGTTTTAGGATTCTCTGGACTTCCTGAACTTGTTTGTCTATTTCTTTCATCAGGTTAGGGAAGAATCCAGTCATTATTTTGTCAAATAGATTTTCAATTCCTTGGTCTGTCTTCTCTTCCTCTCATGCCCATGATGTGAAATTTGGTATGCTTGAAGTTGTTCCAGAGACTCCATACATTATCCTCATTTTTTTCCATTTCTTTTTTCTTTTTGCTGTTTTTTTGCTTACTTATGTTCCAAATCATTAATTTGGTTCTTGACTTCTTCTACGCTACTGTTGATGCCTTGGAAATTATTCTTCATTTCAGTTAGTGTATCCTTAATTTCTGACTGGTCCTTTTTTATGCTGCTGAAGTTCTAAGTTCATTGAGCATCCTTATAACCAGTGTTTTGAAATCTGCATATAATAGATTGCTTGTGTCCATTTAGTTCTTTTTCTGGAGTTCTTGTCTTTTATTTGGGACATGTTTCTTTGTCTCATTTTGGCAGCCTCCCTGTGTTTGTTTCTGTGTATTAGGTAGAGCTGCTACCTCCCCCAGGTTTAGTAGAATGATGTAATGTGGTAAGTATTCTGTAGGGTCCAGTGGCATAGCCTCCCGAATCATCTAAGCTGGGTACTCAAGGTGTACTCCCTGTGTGGGCTCTGTAAACCCTCCTCCTGTAGTTGAGCCTTGATTGCTGTTGGCATGTCAATGGGAGGGACGTGCCCCCCTGGCCAATCAGCTGCAAGAATTGGCTGTGACCACTGACTTCTGACTACTGTGGGATCAGCGGTTCCAGGATCTGCCTCTGGAGGTGGTTGAGTGGTGTTGCTTCAACATGGTCTGAAGCTGTCCACTGGGTGCAATGGCTCTGGGGCATCCTGGGAGGTACAGAGCAAGGTCAGCTGCCACCTGTGTTCTGCCCAGGGCCACCCGGTATGAGCTACAAAGTGGTCTACAGATGGTTGCTACTTATGCTGGGCTTGGAGGTGCCCAGGCAGAGCCAAGCTGTGAACCGAGACCAGCTTCTGCTAGTACTGGGCCTGGGGCCACTTAGTGAAAGGCACAGGGCTCACTGAGGCCAAATGCTGCTTGTTTGAGAGATTTTAGGAAAAACTGAAGCATGATTTAAGACAGGCCATTTGTATGGAAAAGCCACTGAAAACAACTTGTGTTGGACCTGAAAGCTGGGTGATACAGGGCCTTGGGGAATCACCAGGGTGGGGCAAACAGTGTGAGCCAGGCTGATGGAGTCTCAAATATGCCACACACCTACCTGTTCTGTGAGGAAAGTGCTCATCAAAGGCACAATGGTCTCTGCCTGCACTCTGGTCTGGAGGAAAGCTGACCCCCTCAGTTCTTTCCCTGGTGCCAGACAATTAAGTTCTTCCCTGTATATCTCTGGTGCCTTTCAAGCTGCTACCCCAGTGTTGGTGCTCAGAGCGCATGAGTAAGTCCGTGCGGGCCCTTTAATGTCTGGGACTTTAGGAGCCCTGCATCTCACTCAGTCACACTCCCTTTGGATTTTACAGCCAGAAATTATGGGGGCGGACTTCTTTTCCTGGCACTGGAACCCTTTGCTGGAGAATCTGGTGTGCAGCTGCGACCCCTTGCTCCTCAGGGGGAACCTCTGCAGCCAAGTTATCCCTCCTGATTTTTATTCACTACATGTGGGTGTGTGGCCAGCCCCCATTCTGCATGTCCGCCCCTCATACCAATCTCTATGTAGCTTCTTCTTTAATTCCTTAGTTGTAAGATGTCCATTGAGGCAGATTTCGGGTGATTTTGAATGATGGTTGTTCTGTAGTATAGTTGTAATTTTGATGTGGTTGTGGAAGGAGGCAAGTACTGTGTTCACTTACACTGCCATCTTGACTAGAAGTCTCCAGAAAAAGCTCTTAATATGTTTGTTTGTTTGTTTGTTATTTTTAGTGCTCATGTGGCATGGCACAAAATGGGAGCATGGTGGAACTTGGGATAGACTAAACATGCTGAATTTTCTTGAAATATGGGTCATTTTCTTAAATTTCTAATGCACCACTCTATTTTAACAAAAATAATCTCACCTTCCCCTTTAAGGAACAAATGAAATTTAAAATCATGGCTATTTTCTGGTATAGATATAAAATAAGTCACTTTGCAGAAATTAAAAACCTAGAACTGTCTATACATTGTAATTCTTCAAATTGCCCCAAGATTGTTAGTAGTCAATTTACAAATTTTAAATAGTGATCTGTATACTGACCCTTCTTTGGAAATATTGTAGGGACATCTGACAGATGATGGTGGTGGCTTGTGTTTGTAGAGCAGGTATGTGTGCTGTGTTATTTTTTAATTACTTTCAGGTTTTGTTCTTTTAAAAATGTCTTCTGTTTCTGTTTTATTGGATTGAGATTACTCATATTAGGCACTGGGTTATAAACAAGTTGAATAGGAAAGCCTGGGTTATTATTAAAAAATAAACCCATACTTGGGGCCTCTCTCCCTTAGCTCTGTAATAAGAAAGAAATTAAAACAGTGCCAAAACAGAAGAATTACCTGCAGCATGGCCCCTTGCCCCATCTCCTCCTGTTTGAGGGCTAACTCAGGTAATGCAGCTTAGATATATACCTCATAAACTGTTTTCAAAGTGTGATCCCCGAACCAGAAGCATCATCATTACGAAAGAGCTTGGCTCAAAATGCAAGTTCATAGGCTTCACTCCAAACCTACAAATGTATACTCGGGGTTGGGCTCAGCAATCTGTTCTCACAAGCCCTCCAAGTGATTCTGATACTCACTAAAGTTAACCATTAAGTTAACAGAAAATCCAGTCATGTTTCATGCTTAAAAAAAAAAAAAAAAAAAAACTGAATTAAGTAAACTTTTAAATAATTTCAATATTATAAAAATTGAGGCTTTTAAAAAAAGTGCTTTTTCAAAAAGCACAATGTTTGCTTTATTTGCAGTTAGTTATCCAGTAAAACTTTCTTGAATGAACTTTAATCAATGCCAGCAGAAACACAATACACTTTAGGAGTCTCTCTTTTGTAAACTGAGCTACATGAATATTTTCCATAATCAAGAAGAATTTTTTTCTAGACATTTTTTTCCATTTTTACTTTGAGACCCAATCTTTGTACTATAATTGTTTCATGAAAAATTTAAGTTCATGCCGGCTGTGTTGGAAGACATCTGATATAAAATAGCCTCCTGCCATCTTATTGCAACTCTAAGTAATATCAATAAGAATACAAATATTTAAAAAATCTTAAATGCAGAAACTGAATATCTAAGCAACAAGGTATTAGAAAGCATGGCATCCAGTGGACCAACATATTTTTTAAATATTAAAACGAGATATGCTTGTTTCCCTTAATCTTTCATCTCTGTAGATGCTCCAAAATGGGTCAATGACAAAATGGAGTTCCCTAGAACAGCAGTTTTCAAACTGGCTATACTTCAGAATGGCTTAAGGAGCTTTATAAAATTCCTAGACTTTACCCCAGACATTTTAAATCAAATGTCTAGGAGATGGAGGTAGTACTTTATGATTCTAACTCTTCCTTAGTTTTAAACACACTTAGATCAGCCAGATTTAGAAACAATTCCTTCGTTGGAAATGATGGAGGGATTGTACTTTAGGAATGAAGGGATCATAAATAGAATTGGCATAGTGAAAATTTTCCTGGCTCTCTTTGATCCCTTTTCTTGTGTATGGTGGGTTTTTTTGTTTGTTTGTTTGTTTGTTTTTTAATCAGTTTGACATTGATGTCAAAACAACTAAGCTAAAAACATTGTCTGATCAAAGAATGTCTCAGATCAGATGGCTCCGGGCAAATTTGAGAGCGTCCAGGGGAAAGGCAATGATGTAGAAGAGATGCTTTTCCTTATGTTAACCTTGAATATAGTTTGTGCTAAGAAGCATAAGGTGTCATAGAAATTTACAAGTAGTTCTGCTCTCTTCACAAAAGATAGAGACCAATTAGAGATTTAGAGATAAAGTACTAACTTCTGCCTTCAGTGCTGCTTTTTCATAGTCCTCTAGGAAACTTTGAGTGTCACAGATTTCAGTGATCATAGCTGTTTTGGGACTACAGATATGATGAGGAAAAATAAAAGATATTTGACAGTAGCAACACCTGAAGAAAATGGGCCTTGTCAAATGGCCTAGACTAAACCCTGACACATTCGATTAATCAAATAAATAAAACACTTTGTCTCTCAGTTTAGTAGACAAAAATGGTCCTTCTTGCTCAATCTTTCAACAACTCCCATGCTAAAAACAGAGTGTTTGTTTTAACTTTTACAGAGAGAGGTTATATCATGATCTTGACATGCATTAGCTGTGTGACTAAATGCAAGTTACTTAATTTCTCTGAGCTTCACCCTTCTCACTTTGAAATGGTGATACTACCTCTCTTAAAGGGTTAGGTAATGAAAGGTTTGTAAGTCTTCTGGCATAGTTTTGGGCACACAGATCATTCAGTCAAGAAGTATTTAAGTGATTGCCTCATGCTGCTAGGTATTTGGGATACAGCAGTAAGCAAAACACAGATGGGTACTGTGTCTCTCTTCTACACCAGTAAGTCAGCTCCAGCAGGACAGGGAATTTATCCATTGTTGTATCCTTAGCTCTTAAAACACTGCATGCCATGCACATGCTAAACATCTACAGATATAATTAATGAATAAGTGAAGCTTAATTTTAATTGGGCAGCCAGACAAAAGTTAGTAAACAAAAAAAGTATAAAACATGAAAAGTGCTAAAAAGGGAACAAAAGGCTGAGAAATGGAAAGCAATAGGGATGACTTTCTTTCAATCAAATGATGGTAGAACATTTTTCTGATCTTTCTAAACAGCTATGGGAACACTAGAGAGAAAAGCATTTCAGGCAGAGGGAACATTGTATACAAAGGCCCTGACATGGAAGAATCACTCAGTGGAGTTGAGAACCAAGGTACACTAGTATGATTGGAACTTGTGAGCAAAGGAGAGAATGGCAGGATGTCAAATTGTAAGATCGGAGTAAAACATTTATCCAGTCTGACAATTGTGTCCTTAATGAGAATATTAATTTGCTTTTATTTAGTCTCCATATATTTAATTACAAATTACTGCTATTTTTGTTTAAATCTACCATAATATTTTTCCATGTTTTGCCATTTATGTTTCTTTTTAATGTCCTTTTTCCCTTTTTTTTGATTTATTAAGTATTTTTATCCCTCCCCCCTTTAACTTGCCATGAATTCTTTTATTATTTTTGTTGTTAGCATAATTATAACATACATTCTTGATTTACTGAAGCCTAATATAAATTATTACTTTACCACTTTCACTTCTTGAACAATACAAAAACATAAAATGTGTTAAAGTATATTTACTTCCCTTCGGATATATGGGCTATTATTGTTGTATATTTTGGCTTCGCACATTAAAAATCCTCCAAGACACGATTACTTATTTATTTAGTGCATATTTATCCTTTCTGCTCTCTATTTTTTGAGTCTCTTGATGTATAATTTGGGATTATTTCTCTTCTACTTGAAGAACTTTCTTTAGTATTTTCTCTAGTATTATTTTCTGGCAACAAACCTTTCCATTTTTGGTATCTGAAAATACTTATTTTTGCTTTTATTTTTAAAGGATATTTTCACTATGTGAAGAATTTAGGTAGGAAGTTTTGTTGTTTTTAGAGATTTAAAGAATATCCTATTGTCTTCTTGCTCCCATTGTTGTTGAGGGAAGGTTGGCTGTTAGTATAATTTTGGCTCTTATGCAGGTGGTATGTCTTTCATTCTCTGGTTGCTGGAAAGATTTTTCTATGTTCTGAGTTTTTGCATTTTGTCTGTATGTCTAGGGATGTTTTTCTTTGTATGTCCTGTGCTTGGGATTTGTAGCGCTTCTTGAATTTATGGCTTGAGTCCCCTGTCAGATAACACCAATATCTGATTACCTCTGAGTCTGTCTTCTGTTTTTTAAATCCTTGGCATTCTGTCCATTGATGTAATTTTCAGAGATTCTTCAGCAGTCTGAATGAGCCAGGACTCTCCTATATATGGTAATTTGTGGTCTGTATAATAATAAGCAAATGTTTATTTAAAACTTAGTATTGGAAAAGGGAAGGGTAGATTTTAACACAAATAAACGTGAGAGAATTGAAAATACTTTTCAAGCAGCAGCACTAAAATTTTGCCTCCTGGCTGCAGTGGGGAATTTTCAGGGAGCTCTGATTCAAAGGGAGGAGCCGCAGCAGCCACAGGTTTGTCCAGGTTCTGCCTTTGCTGGTTTCCTCTGACCCCATTTGTAACTGAAAGTCAGATAGATGAAGGGATGCTGCATCCTGGAAGTCACCAATAAATGTAAGTAGTAAGTGTTACCTCTTTAATTACACAGCCTCGCCGAAATGTTGATGGCCTGTGGTTGCACAGGTGTACTGTAATACTAAATTGTTCATGGCCACAACAGGATGTCATTGTCATTCCTTTCAAATTACAGAGCAGTAATTTGGTAATGTCTGAACACCTGGATTGGTACCGCCTTTAACCTGCAGTAAAAGGGAGAGGAATAGCTGAGTCTAGTTTTCTCTTTGTGAGATCTGACCCATGGCCCTCTGCCCCTTTTTAAAGATTGTATTTGTATATGTGCCTGTATGTATATATTTTAATTTTTTCAAAAGAGCTCCTTGAGGGAACTATTACATTTGCCATATTATGTACAACAGTGTGTGTGCTAAATGAATATTAAGTACTACTAATAATAATAGTAATTCATAGATGAGGCTTTTGGTGTTTAGTGTTTCAACTTGGTTTTGCAAATGTATTAGATTATTTCTTAGATGAGCTTGACTATTAGGAAATTCAACCATTGGAATCATGGTAAAAAAGTAGCACTTACATTTTTTTTCACTTTTAATTTTGGAACAATTTCAAGCTTGTAGAAAAGTTGCAAGAATTGTTTAAAAATTTTTTATATACACTTTCGCCAGGGACTTTATCCATGGTGGACAAGGTGTGCCAGTGATGTTCTTTATACGTGAGATGCAATCCAGGATCGCTGTGGTCCTTGGTTGTATCATTTACTCTGGAACCATTCCTCCTTTCCTTGACTTTCTCAGCCACGCCATTTTTGAAGGTTATTGGCCAGTTATTTTGGAAACTGGCCCTCAATTTGGGTTTATTTAACATGATCTCACAATTATATACAGGTCATGCAATCTTTGGACAAAACTTTACAAAAATGATGCTTTGCTTGTTTTTTTGCCCATAGTCAGGCGGCACAAGGTGTGAATTTTTATTATTTTTTCTATTACTGGTAATGTTTACTTTGATCACTTACATAAGATGGTATCTGTCTCTGAGGTTTCTCTACTTTATGGTTTTGTTTTTAGATTTTGAAGTCAGTGATTACTTAGGGGGAGAAGTTTTGAGACTGTAAATCCTCTTCCTCAGCACACATTCACCAATTAATTTTAGCATCCATTGCTATTTCTGGTCTGATTAATTATTATTATATTGATTGAAAAAATGTTAATTTTCTAATCCCTTCATTCCTTCTACATTATGAAGTATTAGACTGTAAGGAAGAGCTTTTTGTTCTCCCCACTTATTTATCTTTGTCATTGAGAATTCATGAGTTCCTATTTTATTCAACAAGTTGCAATTCAGTACAGTCAGCACTGTATAATGACATTTCTGTCAACGATGAACTGCATATACAACAGTGGTCCCATAGGATTATAATAAAAATGAGACATTCCTATTGTTTAGTGACATCTTAACATTGTAGCCCAATTGCTCATGTGTTTGGTGATGCTGGTTTAAACAAACCTACTGTGCTGCCAGTCCTATAAAAGTGCAGTGCATACAATTACAGCAGTAGGCTATACCATCTAGGTTTGTGTACCTGCAATCTATGACGTTTGAACAAGGACGAAATCCCCTAATGACACATTTCTCATTAAGCAGTGTATGACTGTACTTATTTTGATGCTCAAATTTCCCAGATGTGTCTAGTAGGAGCCCCTTCAGACTTTAACACGTATCCATCGTTCTTTGAGCACTTCCTTATTCTTTTCTTGTACTGAGCCTGGGATTAGCCATTTCTCCAAGACGCCCTGTTTCTTTTAGTAAAGTGCCATCTAGAAACCAAGATCTGGGTACAAGATGTGCTCATTTCAGGGATACTGCTGCTTCTAGACTCCTCTAGTGCACAAAGGAAATTTTCTTTCTTCCTTTCTTCCTTTCTTTTTCTTTCTTTCTTTCTTTCTTTCTTCCTTTCTTTTTTTCTTCCTTCCTTCCTTCCTTCCTTTCTTTCTCTTCCTTCCTTCCTTCCTTCCTTCCTTCCTTCCTTCCTTCCTTCCTTCCTTCCTTCCTTCCTTCCTTCCTTCCTTCCTTCCTTCCTTCCTTCCTTTCTGTCTTTCTCTCTTTCTTTCTTCACTGACAGTAAGAAATTGGGTTTTCATTATCGCAATATATTATTCACTGAATCTGCCTAAATGCAGCCGTCTTTCTAGGCTGCCTTCCTTCCCTCTTGGGCCCACCTAATGGCTTTTTCACTGAATAATAAGTATGGAGCAGAGGAAAGGATAGAAGGGAGGGGGAGATAACCTATTTTTAAATCTAAATTAAATCTGAATTAACATTGAAAAATACTTCTTGGTGGTTTTTTACGTATAGGTATTGTAGAAGTAAAGTTCCGTGAATGGAGTTTAATTTTTTTCAGATCTTGAATGTATATTCTATTATTTTGTCTTTATATATGCATTCACAGAACTCAATTGTAATAGGCATTAGGCATACAAAGACGAAGGAGACATAGTCTACAAAGAACTCAGCATTTGATAACACAAGTAGACATGTTTACAACTCCTATGATAGTATGATAACACTATAGAAGAGGAACATAAAGACATTCCAGGAGCGCAGAAAAGAGATGAATAGATTTGGCAGCTGAATGATTTTCTTCTCCATTAAGAGTATTAATCAACATACTAAAAGGTCTATTTCTAGGTCTCCTTCTGAATTGTCTTTTTCTTAATTTCCTTTTCCTTCTGCCCCAGTAGGACTGTGGAGACCAGAGAAGATTAGACAGGCCAGTCTCCTTTCATGGTCAGTATGGACTGCTCCTGAGCCACAGGAAACACGACAGGTCCTTAGAGTCCTGTGGTCCTGTTTCTTCCAGCTCCGAGGTGGGGGCTTTTGGCATATTTTGAGTGTAGCTTCTGAGTACAATGGATCAGAATATTTTTGCATTTAATACCATATAATTCTTTTGAAAGTTATATTTTTCAGTGATCTTAAAGCCACTATTACGAAATTTCTTATATTTTTAAATAATGTCAATCTTCTAGAATTTTTGTGCAAATGAAATGTGTTATTATATGTAGTTAAATGACTTCTAGATAAATCAATTCAATTTTTGTTATTTTAGGTAAAGCACTCTTAATTGTATAAAGTGTCTTTAAAACATGTTATTAGTTAAGCCTCTCAACAATGTGGAAATGTGGGCTGGTTTCATCTCTCTCCAATTAAAAGTTATTGCTCCATGGTTTCCAAGAAAGGACTTTAAGGTGCTTGGAGAAATTTGTTCAATTTTCCATGATGCAAGTAGAATAAATCAGTCCAGATAAATGAATCTTGACCTGTTCTCTGCCCCAAGTCATTTGAGAGATAAATGTGCCCCCTGCTCAAATGGAGTGCCAGATTCTGCCTCAGAAAGCCATCGTGCCTTCTTAGTACCGGCCTTCAAAAAACCAAGATGCTAAATTTTTAAGTATAATCAATTTGCAATGAAAAAAAATGTTCTCTGAGATTACAAAAAAGGCAATAGTAATGTAATTTATTTTTAGTAATTTAATTTAAAAATCCATTAAAGCTATCTCTCTCCCTGCATTGCCATAATTGGCAACTCTTTAATAATATATTAACCATATTACACCACTATTATATATTTTACAACATACAAATATTTCTTAAATTAAGTCCTAGTGTCACTTAGAACTACAGTCATCTGTCTATATTGATATGAAGTGTGGATACTGATCACATCTTGACGAGGATCTCCGGTCTGTTGAAAGCTGATTGAAACTTAGGGTGGAGTTAGCTTGAAAAGCCCATTGTAATTATATATCTTGGACACAGCACAGTGACACTTTCTTTATAGTTTACAAGTGCACAGAGCTCACAGGCAGTTTGTATAAACTCAAAATGTCTGAATAGCCATGTAAGAGACTGTACCTTGAGGGCATCTAGATCTCAGTTTTCAATTCATTTCTATATATCTAGCAACTGCCACAGTTACCACCTCGGAACTCTGTCTTGATGTAGGTACAATGAACTCTCATTGCTTACTTTTGGGTTGGATGGTTTTAAAACCAGAAAGGCACTAAGTATAGCATGCTCACCTTGTTTATTCTTTTAGAGCCTCCTTCTTATAAGTAGATAAGAGTTTTTGAAAATCTGTTTTCAAAGCTGTTAAAGGAAGATACTCTTCTGAGATTTCCTGCTTGGATTGCTTTAGTTAGTAGAATACTATGATAAGATATTTTCACAGTTATTTAATCAAGCATAATATTAAGCAAATTATAATACTAACCTTTTTATACAGAGTCTCAGGAAATAGGTGATAAGTATTATTATTTTGTGCTTAGTGATAGAAGCATTAAGGCTGACAGTAACAAGTGATTTTAAAAATAATGATTATGTTTCAGCTAACCTAGTCTTTGACAAGCATTTACAATTTTAGAAAACAGCAGTAATAATGATAGTGATAATATAACAGCAGGACAGACTTGCGTCTTTCATGCCCATGACTCTTGTGCAATGTGTGTAATTAACAATCATCGAAACCACTGGAGCAACATCCTGTAACATGGTTCAAAGGACCTTTGTCCTCAGATTTACTAGCTAATGATATTCTATAATGATCTGGTAAATCATTGAATTCTATTGATTCTTGTATATTTGGGAATATATACTTAAAAATAAAAATGCCTTACTGAGGGCTTGGAATTGGTACCTTTTCTTTTAAGCTCTTCGCAGTAAGCTCCCAACATGTTCTCAGCTTCTGTGGAATGCCTAGAATGTTTGCCTCTCAATAGATGAAATGAAGTGTCAACAACAGACTTTCATTTGGAAATCCAGCAATTTCACAAGCCTACTGAAATTATGTTCATCATTACACAACTACTGGTATAAGTATTACATAACAAAATCATGACTTATTGGTAAATCAATTCATTTGAACTTTTGTAACAAAGATCAAGAAACATAGCATATTCTGCATTTTTTTCTGCTAACAAATATCTAATGTGTTTTTAAATTATATATGAAATTATAATAAATGTCAAAGTTCTTTAAAAATATATATTATTAAGCAATAAAAGTTATATGAGATGTACCAGCTCACGATGGCAGTAAATATTACTGTTAAACTGAAATATGAAAGTCTGGCTGAGGATTTGTTGAGAATCCAGTCTGTAAAATATGTTTTCAAGGAAAATGACATATAAAAATGGTTGAATAATTGAAAGCATTTTGTTTTACTATGGTTTTAATTTAATTAAAACACAAGAATAAACCACTTGTTTATTACTTCCTTCCGAGATATTGTAAATGCAGCCACTTTTAAGGATGTTCCTAGCACAGAGATTCTCAAACTTTTCTGGTCTGTGACACTCATAGTATCAGTAATTTTTTCATGGTGACCTTAGGACAAAAGGAATACCTAATAATACATTTATTAAGTAGTTAGGCCCAAATTTAACAGTAGTATTGTAGTAGTAGTTCGTGTATTGTCTGAAAGATGCTGCTGTGCTTTCTTCAAAATTTAAAAATATTTCGTGATACTCCTGTGGGTTCACGGCAGCCAGCGCAGTTTGAGAAACGTGGTCTTAGCAGTATTAATGGCAAAACACTGGTTATGACTTATATGCTCATTAATTGGATGATGTTTAAATGATAGTGTGTCTGTATGATGTACAGCTATGTAAGAGTTAACAAGAATAAAGAGATCTGTATATCGATTTTAGAAAGGTCCTCAATACCCATCACTGAGTGACACTTGGAAATTTACAGAGGAATAGCTAAATGATACCATTTAAACACATGCATGTATATTGAAGCAAAACTTCATATATATATATATTTTACTATACTTATGCATATACATGCATACATGGATGCATAGAAAGAGGCCTAGAAAAATTTATCCCTGAATGATAAAAAAATATTTCTAAATGGATTATAAGGTTGAAGATAATTGTCAAGGGACCCTTTAGCTTTATCTGTAATGTTTGCAAGTTTTATATATATTAAATTATTTATTTATAATGTATATAATTAAGTTTATTTAAATTAATGTTATATATAAGTTAGTTAGGGTATGATATTTTTCTAACAGCTAACAGTGTAAGATAATACTATGTGAAGGCCTGGATCTACCTAAAATATTAACAGAAATAAATAAAAGTAAATATTGAAAAAAAGTCATCTAAAAATCACTTTAAAGATATATAGGCATAAACACATTCTTTTTTCCTTTATTCCTTAACCTATGAAAGCAAGATATGTTCTTTAAAATAATAATAACAATGCAACACAAATAAAAATGGTGGCAGTCTCAATTTCCTCTCTAATCCCAGTCTTAGAATACATATACCTCTGCATCTAAATTGATAGTTCTTTTTTCACTTTCTAACTATTCACATATGCCAATTTGCTGTTGTCACTTAACATGTTTTTGGGGATATTTCTAGGATGACCAACTGGTCCAGGTTGTTAGGGGAGCGTCCTTATTTTAACACCAAAAGTCCTGAGCAATGACCTTATCCCCAATCCTAGACAGAGCAAAAGGCTGGCTACCGCAGGTCTCCGTCAGCGTTTATACTTCTATATCTGTCTCACTTTTAATAGCTGCATAATAGTCCATAAAACAGTAATACCTCAATTACTAGCCACTGAGATTATCTTCAATTATTTTTGCTATTATAAACAATTAGATTTTAGTTTCTGTTTTGTAAATTATATTTGTTACGTATCAAGTATCTGAATCATTCTTGCCTAACTAGGTTCTTCTGACCTCAGGTTCACACATTTCTCTCCAACCTTGCCTACTCTGCAGTACTACAGGATCTTTCCTCTCTCCTCAGTCCATCTCCACGTTTTCCCTTAGTATGTTCCCCATACAGAAGTAGGTCTCTCGTACAAGGAGAGAAGGGGTTCACTTGTTCAGATCGACCGCCACAATTTCTCAGCACTATAACTTGCAAGCACACTGTTTCTGCTCTAGGGCTTTTGCTATAGCTCATTTCCGGTGTGCTGTCAGTACCGTACTCTCGCAGAGGCCTTTCCCACCCTCCCAATTTAAGAAGTCTCTCACGTAGGGATTCCAGGTAAAGCACAGGAGGCTGAGTGAAATTTCAGTTTTACATAAGCGATGGATACATTTTTTATAGCGGTATGTCCCAAATACTGCATAGGACATATCCATACTAAAAAACTATTTACTGTTTGTCTAAAATTCAAATGAACTCAGCTCCCTGTATTATTATTTACTAAGTCTGGCAATGCTATCTCTAGTTATTTCCTAATACAAAATGTTGTCATTTTCTCTTTGCACTCACCACTCTTGTTGACTTAGTTGTCTGTGTGTTTTGTGTCTGCCTTCCTCCATAGTAATATAGTGTCCATGATAGCTGGAACCACATACATCTTGCTCCTCACTGTAGTCCCAGGATCCAGGACATTGCCTAGTGTACGCTAGGTGTTCCTCACACTCTCTTCAGGGATGAATACATGTCTGTCAAAAACAAATTTCATTCTCAAGAGTAAAGAATTATTTAAGCTTTTTAAAAAATTTCAATTATAGTGGACAGTCACTATTAATGATTAGATATTTATATAACTTAGGAGGTGATCCCCCTGATATTTCCAGTACCCACATGGCACTATATACTTGTATAGTTATTACACTATTACTGTTTTCCTTACGCTGTACTATTCCTGTGACTGTTTTTTAAATACCAATTTGTACTTTGTAATCCCCTTCACCTTTTTTACCCAGCCCCCCAACTGCCTTCCCATTTGGCAGCCATCAGTTTCTACTCTGTATCTATGAGTCTGTTTCTGTTTTATTTATTTATTTTGTTTTTTAGATTCTACATATAAATAAAATCCTGTGGTATTTGTCTTCCTGTCTGACTTATTTCACTTAGCATAATATCTTCTAAGTAAATCCATGCTGTTGCAAATGGTAAGATTTCATTCTTTTTACGGCTGAGTCATATTTCAATGTGTATATGTGCCGCCTCTATCCAATTGTCTGTCAGTGGACACTTGGGCTGCTTCTATATCTTGACGATTATAAATAATGCTTCAATGAACATAGGGGTGCATATGTCTTTCTGAATTAGTGTTTTGGATTTCTTTGGATAAATACCCAGAGGTGGGATTGGTAGGTCATATAGTAGTTTCATTTTTATTTTTTTTTGAAGAACCTCTATACTGTTTTCTATAGTGGCTGCACTGATTTACAATTCCACCGACAACGCACGAGGGTTAACGGTACTGCATTTTAAATAGAAATATTCTCTACCTGTCTTGTATTTTGTAAGGAACCTCAACTTTCATGGATTTCTACTGTCACATAATTATAGACAGTGTGGTTTATCTTTTACTGTTCCTACCTGTGGCTTCAGAAGTTCTAGAATAAGAAAAAGAGTCATGTAATCAGTTACAGAAAGAAAATCTTTAAAAAGACAAGTCTAAAAAAACCCACCCAAACCCTATTATATTATTACATTTATTAATCTAGATGAAGGGAAGGAAGTTCCTATATTTTACCAATTCGTCGGCAGCCGTCCGTCTCGAGAGACGATGGTGTAGCTTCTTAAGAGTCTATCTGCACCGCCGAGAATGGCTGTGCAGTCCGACTCGGGAGTGACATGGTATCTGTCTCCTCCCGTGTTGAATCGACATCTTGTGATGACGCTGAAGCTACAGAGCCTGGGCAGGGTAATATGGAGGGTCTGCTGTTGCCCATGCAGCAGACCCCCCTCTCTTCACAGCTGAAGGGTCCAAGGGAAAGACGGAGTCGATATAGCTTGGGTTCAGGTGCGCCGCAGGAGTTGCCGGTGTTGACTACAACGTCAAACCGCCTTAGGGACTCCGGCTCCGGATTTTCTGTCGGGGTTTACTCCCTTAGCCTTTTCCCTGAAGAGGTATGCGGCAAGGCAGCGGAGGTTTTTTGGAGTCAGGAGTCAGAGTTTTCCTTCTCTGATGTATATATAATTTTACCAATTATATATATATATATAATTTTACCAATTATATATATATATATATTAACTATTTTTTAAAACTTTAATGAAAATATTCATGAATGTTTAAATTTAACCCATAGGATATTGTCAACACATTAGATTGTCCTGAAATTAACATTAAATGTTTGTTTGTTTTTGGCAAAAGCCTCACAATATAGCTTCTCTTAACTATTTGTATTTTCAAGCTTTCTTTTTGGTAAATGAAGCCTTATATATAATTCATGAATTTGTTTAAAAAGTAATTTGTTCTTAATCAGTTTTCTGGTAGTTTAAGAAAAGGTATGAGGAGGGTTCCCCCCCCAAATTAGAATTTATTAATTAAAAAATGTGTACTTATTTTTACATATTTAAACTTTAGTCACCTTCAAAGTACTCTCCATTTGATGCAATACACCTATTGAGATGGTTTTTCCACTGCTTAAAACAGCTTTTGAACTCATTGATTTTGATGCCTTTTAGTACCTCTGCCATTTTTGTTTCACCTCATCCACATTTGCAAAACATTTCCCTTTAAGGCCTTTTTTCATCTGGGGAAACAAAAAAAACAAGTCACTGGGGTTAGATTGGGTGAATAGGGAGGGTCGGGCACAAGGATCATGCTGTTTTTGCTTAAAAACTGTTGAACACTCCATGTGGTGTAAGCATAAATCACCCATCATGAAATGGGCAAACACATTGAAGAGTCTTCATAATAATAAAAAATTCACTGAAGCTGAACACAACCTTTCGCAACAACACCAGCTGCTACACTGATACAGATGGGTTCCTAGAACACTTACCTAGTGGGAGAAGCCTGTACTACAAGGGGCCTGCCCTCGGAAGAATAATTCCAGTTTATTTATTTATTTAGTTAGTTCCTCCTTTATAAATCAATAGTGTTTCTTGTTCATCATAATAAATTATTTTTTTCCCTGAATATAAGTTTCCTTGGATGTAAGTTCCACAGAACATTATTCTTATTAATATAATAGAAAGTTCTATCTGGTCTTTTTTACAAAAAATGTTTCCACATCCTCTTAAGTGACATTGACTAAGTGGTATTTAGACAAAATGATCGGAGTCAAATTAGAGTTGAGCTATTATAGGGGCAATCTAATTGTTAATGGGAGAAACCTGGTCCTTGCCAATGCAGTAAAGAATTACAGATCAGCAAGTGCATTAGTGTGTGAGCAGGATTTATTAATGATATGTTCTCATGGGCCTTGCCAATGTAGGGGTGAAAGACATAGGTTCAGGGCATGAAAAGGTGGCAAGAGCCCCAGGTCCTTTGTTCTGAGGACTTATATAGTTGGCAGGATGGGAGTGAAGAAGTTACATATTGATTGACGGGTAAAGGTGGAATCAACTTTTCCAGGGGGGAACATGACTACCCAAGCGAAGGTATCTGTGGGGGTCTGTTACCCCAAATTCTTATATTGCTCCAGACCCCATTTGTTCATCTTATTGTAAAATAAATACATGAGAGGAGGCAGTTAATTAAAGTTGGGGCAGTTACCCAAAGTTATTTACTGCGTCATTCTGTAAGCATTAGGGACTCCCCTGTAAAACAGATAGTGACCAGATGTAAGCAATTAACCAAAGTTGTTTTATAGGCTTCTTTTTTGGGCATTGTAGACCCCCCCCCCCATTCCCCCTTCCAGGCCCTGGGATGAATACACAGTTTTAAAGGCTTTTTTTCCCAGATAGTGGAAACACTACGTAGAATTTTAAGGACTGCCCTCTTCCTGTGTTAGCATGGTGTTTCTTGTGATGTTGGAACACCAGGCTATTAATATTATTGGACCAGTCTCAGAACTGCTGAGCTAGAGGTGAGACATGTCTCCCTCCTCTTCCCTGCCTTGGTTTACTATTCATCCTACCTAAGTGCAAAAAGGCGTTTCCTGGCAACCAGGACGCTAGACGCTGGCCAGCAGCAGCAGCAGTGCAGTCTCAAGAGTTCTTCCTATGCGATCGCCTGCCTCATAATCACTATGGACTGATTTTGCATAATTCAGATTTCCTTTTTTAAAAAATTTTAGATACAGGGATCAGAGGATTAAAGTTCCCTGGCAGTTTCTAAAATGTGCGCCGTGTATTTATATGAGACCCAAATCTGTGGTGGCAATATCGTATGTGTGTAGAACCTAAAAAAGTGCATGAGTAAAGTCTTTGATTTTAATTCACCAGTTAATTTTTGCACGACGAATTGTGGAGCTATCAGTATCTTGCTTTCAAAATAGAGATCTCTTTTGGACATTGATAACCAAAGCATCTCTCTGTCATGGTTCTCAGCGCCCCCCCGCCCCGCCCCCAATATTAACTGGGGATGTTTGATGTGGCAGCCTCTTTTACCGGAGCGGCTAAGGTGGTTTAGCACAATGAAGGAGCATTCCTTCCCCAGTCCCTGAGAGCAGCTAGGTTTTGCTTGAATGAAGCAGCAAGAAAGCAGGAGACTGGAGGGAGGTAGTAAAGAGCTTGCTGTGGGCTCCACCCAAGTTCCCCATGGGCGTATCTCATCCTCTCTTCTGCTTAGCCCATGAGTGTATGCATGTGTGTGTGGGTGGGTGTGTGCGAGCGCGCGCACAGAGCTGATGAACCCCCTTCCTGTTGGGTTGTGACAGAACTAAGTGTTGGGGGGCGGGGTGGGGGGATGTCGCTTTGGAGTGTTCTGAAATCTAAGAACAAGCTTCCTTTCCCACCACTTTCCGCTGAGTCAGTTCGCTGCAGTGCTGGGCAGGATCTCCAGGCCTTTGTGTTCAGATTATTTTACTGGCGGCAAAAGCCACACCCTTGTGCTACACAAACAGAACACTTTGTCCTTCCGGGAGGTCGTACTCTGAGCACAGCCCTGGGATTTCTCAGCTGCCTCGTAGCGGCTTGCCTGCTGTGATGCGGAGTGTGAGGCCAGGGAGAGAGTCTCCCAGTCTTAATGCAGCTTCTTACGATTACTAGCTCAGAGGCTCACAGGCTGACGGGGGCTTTGAACAAAGATTGACTCTACCACTTAAAACAGGCTCAGAAATCCATTTATTATACACACAAAAAAGAAAAAGTGCAGTGACAGTGAGAAAGAAATGCATTAATGCATTTTGATTTGGAAAACTCCATACTTTTATTCTTAACAACACATTCTTTTAGAGCAAATACCTGCTTATATGTTAGGGTAGTAAATGACCCATTGGTCTACACAGGCAGCTCTAGGAAAGAAGTAGTGTAGCAGGAGAAGTCTGACCTTGGAGCCTGAGCTGCAATTGGCAAATAAATCTGCTTCCCAACATAGCAACAATCACCTTCATGAGATTTTAATCATCTTTCTATTCTCTTTAAACTCCGCTACAGGTTCAAATGCATCTTGTGTAATATTACACTCTGAACTCAACACAATAGATAATACAAAACTACCTTCTATTGAATGGCGATTACAGGCACTACGCGAAATGCTTTTAAAAACAAAATTCAACTAAGTAAATTTGAAGATCTAATTGGCTTTATTAAGTGATGCGTGAATCAGGCAGCATCCCATTTAGCAACCAGAAGGATGCTCTGAAGAGTTGTACAGAATTGAAGGTTTTCAGAGGAAGAAGAATGGGGCAATGGAGCTCTTAACAAAAGAAGACAAAGGATTATTTTTTAGACCAGGACATCTTCTTTAGGAAGAAGGAAATGGTAAGGATTTTTATCATGCAGATTGCCTCTTCTTTCTGTGGGGGATGGAGAGGGCCCAAGTGACAGATTGCTGGTGCTGGACCAGAAAATTCCAGACTGGTTGATTAAGATTACATTTCTGGGAGAGGCTGAAACTGCAATTAAATCAGGTATTAAGTTTAGGTTTGGCATCCTGGGCCTCAGCACCAGTGACACCATTTTGGACCTGTGGTTTTCGCTTTCACAATGCCATGTTCATTTTCTCATTTTATTCTCTGCATAACTTTGTGAAGTAAATTCTATAATCCTCTTTTCACTAACAAAGAAAGAGAGGCTTAGAGGTGTTAAATCTCTTGACATGGTCCCTCAGTTAAGAAAGGGAGGATCTGGGATTCTAACAAGGCCTGGTAGAATGCAGAGCTCAAGATCTTAACCAGTGAGAAATTCAGTCCATTAATTACATCAACCTTTACCTTAAAAGGAGGGTGTCAGTCTGGTCAAACCAGGGGGCCAGAGGGCTTGCTTAGAAGTAGAGGCATGAAAGGAATGTTGTTTTTATTTAGATTGGATGCTTATCGGAGGAGGGGATGATATTGAAGATATCACTACACAGTTAAGCACCTTTCCCCGGTGGCCTCCCCACCAACCCTGACAGTCACCATTGCTTCTTCTATTGCTGTATAGACTTCATAAAACTATCTGGGATATCATTTGTTCTCCAGCTGAGTAGATCTTATTGAAGTCTTCCTTTTTTATCATCAGACCCTCTTCCCTGGGACAGGTGTTCACTATTGTCCATCACAAAAACTTATTGGCATTTTTCTAGTCTCACACTTAAAAAAAAAAAAAAAAAGTCTCACATTTAGACTAATTCTACTACCAATTTCAGCCATTGCCAGAAATCCTGTAAAACAACCTACTCCTGCCTCTTTTTCTTAACAAAGCCCAATTGGGTCTGTCTGAGGCATTTAGAAAATGTTTGGTTTCTGTATATGTTGGTTTTTTAAATTTTTTTATTTTAGATATGTGGCTTTATTTGGCCCAAACAAATATCATTCATTTGGTGAATCTTATAACTGAATGTAAATGATCCTAAGAAGTTTTTCTTTTCTTTTTTTAAGAGGTGATTTGATCACTTGTTCTGGAAGCACTATTGTCATGGCTTCTGTGGCACTGCAGTTATAATATACTCTCTCTGCCTCATTTGCTATTTCTCCTTGCTGGTCTTGGCTGGTTTTTTCCTCTCTACTTAACTGCTAAACGCTGAGGGACCTGGGATTTGGCTTTAGCCTTTCTTCTCTATTCTCTATCTGTTTCTGACCTCATCAGACTTCACATATTTAGAAACCATCTCTACACTGATGAGTCTAAAATGTCTCTCTTCAGTCCTGACAGCTCCCTTAGTTCTAGACATCTAGTCTACATCTCCCTTCATCTGTACAATGACAATGTTTGTCACATCTACAAAGAAGGACTTTTAATTTTCACTATTTCTCTCCCCATCTTGTCTATCTTAATGTAAAGCACCACATACCGTATTTTTCAAGTTATTTTTTGGTCTCTTGTTTCTACACCTTTCTACACCGCTTTCATGCTTTTCTCTCTCTACAGACTCATTTTTCTGCTGTATTTTTCCCCAATGCTAGCAGCCCACAGAGAGATGGAAGCTTCTGAACCACAGCTCCATCCCTGGCTTAGGAAAGAGTCATTGGATGAGCTCTTGTTACCTGTTTGCCTTGATTCTCAGTAGCCAGAATAGGACTAAGTTCTTGTTCTATAATCAGGCCTGGTTATGGGAAGGGCATTTTTTCAGAAAATGGGGGTTTTTGGTAGATGGGTTGGACAGATATCCTAATAATATTGACTCTACAATCTTACCAAATTTTCAATAATTTTATATCATGACCCCCTTGACATGAACATTCATGTAAAGAATCATAAAGGATAATGTTTTATCAATACTGATTGTAGTCAAAAGACTTCTTTTTCTGCTCTATCATTTCTTCTTTTCCCTTATTGATAAAGAAAAAACTTAAGACTATATGATTTCCCAACCCTCCTTGACATAAGCTCTTTCTCCAATCTCAGCTCAGCAAACTTTTAAAAATTTTATTTCTTCCCTGAATGTGCATGCGTAGTTTAGACTACCAGCTTTTGCCAATTAGGCCTTTGGGGAGTAATCAAATATACTAGGAGTAGTGGTGATTAAGTTGCTTCAAATTCAATGGACTTGGCTAAAGTCAATTTCATTGTAACCATTATAATATGATCCTGAGTAATTGACAGAAAGTTTACAACCATAGGAATTCTCCAAAAGAAGTGATATCTAGTGAGAGAAAAAATAGAGCAAATATTTTTAGTTTTGACAATTCAGTGAAAGCCTGGTGGATGGCACTCACCTTTCCCTTGGCCAGGATTTTGATCCATATGAAGTCATTCTGCCTCATAGAAGGAGAAGGTGCACTGTACACTGTGGTTTATCTTTCTAAGAGAAAGTGGCATTCATGCCAACAAAAGAGGGGGACAGCCTCTCTTTTCATGAACTAGAATTATTCATCTTCTTACCTCATCAGCTTCTCAATAGTAATTTTCAAACGGAAATCTACTGTTCCCCTCCCCGAGACGGGCCTTCCTGTCTAGCAATGTAGCTATTTTTATTTAATTATTACATAATCATTATGGAAATTCCCTTTTAAAAGCATCACTTTAGAAAATTGTGCAACATTTCTGCCTGAACTTCTTAGAGAATACATATGTTGCACCAAGAATAAATTATGTGAAATTGCTTTTCTGCAATACTATGGCCTTTAGAGAGAAATTAAAGCAAGTTTTAGTAGCCTGTTGCTTTACAGAATAAACATCATTCTTGTCATTCTTCCTGAATTGATTTTTGTCTTTTTGATGACAGAATTCTTCACATGATAGCTAAATTGTTTTGATTCCTTAAAACGCCACAATACAAAAGATGGTGCAACTGTAATTTCCTTATCTTTCCTCCTTTATCTAATACAGTGATTTTTCAACCATTTTTCTCCCATGGCACACATAAACTAATTACTATAATTCTGTATTGTAGCACACCAAAAAATATATTTTTTGCCAATATGACAAAAAAAAATGTGTAATTTTGATTCATTTACACTGGACAGCTATTGCTGTGTTGGCTGTTGTCATCCTTTTAATTTGACAATCTAAGGGAAGAGAGGTCAGTGCCCCTGACTAAATAGTCAGGTATTGAGTGTTTTAAAAATTCTTGCAGACACCAGTTGAAAATTGCTGATCTAATCCAAATTACACACCGAAACTGAAAAAAACAAGTCACTGGATATTGGAGAGTCACAAACAAATGAAAACCAGATAGTAATAATAATACTGTAATAAAAGGATGAGTCATGAAATATATTTTGTTTTAGAAAATATCTGTTTATTCTCATAAATATTCTACCAGTTTTTAATAAAACTGAAAAACAAATCTTCAGTAGAATAATAAAGAGTAGGAAGAAGATGCAGATATGGTCCCTGCTGCCTTCTTCCTTGTTTTCTTTTCATGGCTATTCCATTGTTGAAATAAATGGGAAGAGTTACTGATACAGCCTCAGAATTTTCCCAGAAGGAGAGACTTATAAGTTCTTTTTGGAACACTTGCTCTGGTGAGATGAGTTCAGGGATCACTGGTGTATACGTACTCCATGATGTCAGCCATCGCCCAGACCTCTTAAGTGTCAGCTCCCACAGCCAGCGACCTTTGTCACGTGTGCTCCTGGAAGTTCCACAGGCAACGCAAATTCCAAAACCGAGCTCCCCGTTCTTCTGTCCATATCTGCTCTCTATGCATTTCCTGCCACCTAGCCTGTTGCTGGAGTCAGATATTCATTCCAAATACCTCTCTCTTTGTCCCCTCCCCAACCACCTTGATTGAAGTCATCCAGCTCTTTTATTTTATGCCTTTCTAATCTTTCTGACAAACTCTCCTTTCACTGTTGTCAATCAGGCCACTGTCCAGGCTCTGCCTTGTCCAGCCTGAATTCATTCTCCTCTTCTTCTAACTCATCATTCACAGTGTTGACACATTTCCTACACAAATTTGTCCCAGCAGGTCCTCTTTCTAAAATGGTTTCTCTTCAGGGTAAAGTTCTTACCTGTACTCTTACCCCCTCAGAATTCCTATTTGAATTATATGAACCCTGTGCTTCACAAGTTGCCTGAAGGTAACACTCTTTCTTTCCATCCTGACTGAATGTTCTGCTTTGTTAAAAACACCCTTCCCATCCTCTATGATTGCCCAATTTCTTCTCATTCAAGGCTTATCTATTGAGTCACCTTCCTGACACTTCTGTCTCCAAATTTCGGAATAATTGCCCCTCCTTTATACTTCCTAAACAGAGCTCTGAAGGCAATAGATACTTAAAGACAATAGATACTCAGTTGCTGAAAGATTATTGCCACTGGAATCAGGTAGATCTGGGTTTGAATAATGAGTCTTTCATTTATTAAACAGAAACTCAGACATATAGTGTAACCTCAATATATTTTATATATTAATAATATATAATTTATATATTAATAATACCTGGCATAAAGAGGATATATGTTTTTTAAAGATTTTATTTTTATTTTTTAATTTAAAAAATATTTATTTATTTATTTTTAGAGAGAGGGGATGGTAGGGAGAAAGAGAGGGAGAGAAGCATCGATGTGAGAACGAAACATTAATTGGTTGCCTCTCATACACAGCCCGACGGGGGACCGAACCCACAACTCAGGCTAGTGCCCTGACTGGGAATCAAACCAGCAACCTTTCTCTTTGCGCCTCAGTGCCCAACCAACTGAGCTACACCAGTCAGAGCAGATTCTATATGTTTTAAGTAAAATAAAGTATATAAAGCATAAAAAACAGGGCCTGGTGTGATAGGCAAATGTAATGGTCTCTCACCCTGAATGGTGGTCACATGTATTCCCTTTGGGGTTCTCAAGCTGGAACAGAATTGGCCTTCAGATAATGCTGATGAGATGTGAGCATTTGACACTGTCGCCAGCTTTCTGCTAAAATACACTCTCCTGCCTTGGATTTTCTTATACAACTCTGATCTATATTTCTCCTCTCATTCTGGCTACTATTTTTCCATATACTTTGCTGGGAGTTCCTCATATATGAAGGGAATGAAAAACTTCCCCACTTCGTTTCAGTCTCAAAGGATTGCGGATTGAACTGGCAAAAAACTGAATAACGAGAGGAAAAGCATAGTTTTATTTTTCTTTGCACACGCGTGGAGGCACCACAGAAAAGAAGTGAAAACCCGAACAAGATGTTAGACTCGGTGGCTTATATACCATTTTAACGAAGAGCAGTAAGTGATGGGAAGGTGACTAGGAGATGTATGGTAAATATTAATTGTTCATATGGTTTGTTATGCAGGCTCTTCTCTTTGCTATCTGTGGTCTTCTTGGTACAGAAGAGGGGAGATGCCTTCACAAATGAAAATTAATGTCATCTTTCCAAAGAGCCTTGTATGCCCTGCTTTTAAGCAGAATGGAGGAGGGCAGAGAGCTTTTCCTGTGTCTGCTGTTTCTCAGTCGCCTTCAGCTCAAAATCCTTATGCCAAAGTGGCATATTTTGTGGCGTCACATTTTCATCCCCTTCATATATTTACCTTTTAAGTGTTAGAGTTCATCAGGGCCTGTTCTTACCTCTTCTTATCTCATCCTCTCCCTTTCCAAGAGTTTCTTAGAGTTTAATTGACCAAGGGTATAAGAATCACCTGTTGCCTTTTCCCTAGCTACATGCAGAGTAAGAATAGTCTGGGTTGGAGGGAGGTGGGATCATGGATCGGCCTTTTAAAAAAGTCTTCAAGTGAATTTGGGACAAATTGCACTTGACAATTTTGGCCTTAGCAATTTTATTCTCTTCTGTTGCTTTAATTACCCCACATTTGCTAAAGATTTTCAAATTTCTGTCTTCATTCCATACCTTGCTGTTGGACTTCCAACCCATATAGCCAATAGCCTCTTTGGCATTTCCCATTGGAAGTTTTTCAGGTAACATGTTCAAAAGTAAAATTTTCATCCTCCTCTGCTAAGTTTTTTGTATCCTAACGGAAGCAACATCTAGCCAAATGCTCAAACCTAAGATCAGTTAGTTCTCTCCTTCCCTTCCTGATTTCCTCTATGAAGCCCCAGAGTGCACGTCCTATCTCTATCATCTTTACACTTCTCTCTCACTCCATTGCCACACTCTCTAATCTAAGCCACAGTTATCTTTGATCTGAATTTCTATAATGGGCTCCTAACTAATCTTCTGATCTCCACTGTAAATAATAATAAATTATGGGCTCTGAAGTCTGACTTCTAGGTTTCAAAATCCTTGTTGATTCACACCTTGCTTAGCCTCAGTTTCTTCTATGAGATGGGAATAAAAGACAGTAGTATTTACCTCAAAGGGTTTTCATGAGGATTACAGAAGGTAATGTGTGTAAAGCCCTTTGTATTGTGTGTGGCACTTAGAAAGCTCACAAGTGTTAGCTGTCCCTACCGTCCACTGCTAGCTCCTTTAGCGTGTCAACCACCCAACATTAGTGATCTTTTCAAAATGCACATCAAATCAAGTCATATATTTCTACTAAAAACTTTTCGGTGACTTTGAGACAATTTTAGAACATTGACCTTTATTAGAGTTGCATGCTCCTGTGTGGTCTGATGGTCTGTCCCAGTGCTATTTTTCACTACTTTATCTTTTGAGCCCCTCCCCACCACCCCCACCACCCCTGCCCTGGATTTCTTTCATTAGTTAAACACACCACCCTCCCTTTTGCATCCAGGCTTCTCTGGCATGAAGTTCTGCCACCTACCACCCCCAGCTTCCTCAGCCTGTAATTGCTTAGAAAATTCTACTTTTCTGTCAGTTTTATTTTTCTTTTAACAGATCTTAAGAGGAAACACACACACACACACACACACACACACACACACACCCTGTCTTTCTTGGGTGGGCACCTTTTTTTGGATTTAGTTTTTCCTTTTTTTGTAACATTCATCACAATTATAATTTCTTTCTTTAGCCATCATTCCCATATTCCACTTTGATGATGGGGCATGCATCTGTCTTCTTCATGGTGCGTTCCCCAGTACATAGTATGTTGAAGACATTCAATAACATTTATTAAGTGAATGAATGTTATGATCAAGGTATTGACAATTTCCCATTTCTCATTTGAATATTTCTTCTCTCTTAAGTGTTTAATCAACATTGTATTTTCTCTAGAATCTCACTTTGGTTTTCATATTTGAATTAGTAGTAAGAACAACTAAACAATGTTCTAAAAATCCTGAGATTTTTCTCAGAAATATCTACATCTGCAAAATGAAATACTTTTGATGTTTAATAAATCAATTATTTATTCAATAAAATTGAGTGTTCCTGATTATAAATATAACTTTAATTACATTTAGGATATTACTATTCTATTTCATATGACAAAACTGCTTTCAGACATAGTTTACCCTCAAAAAGGGGGCTTGAGTTTTATTTGGATGTGACTAAATATTTTATAAAATTTATTTTAATTATGGTTTGTTCTTTTGTAGTCATTAATATGATAATTGGTTTAGAGATAGTTGATCAGTTCTGTAAGCCAATGGAAAATCTGGGGTCTGTTGTATTGAAGGCATCAGGACTCCTTAGCTTTTTTCATGTTTTATTTATTATTAACAGCAAAGAGGGTCTTTAGCCTTTTCTTCATTCAGACTTGTAGCAGGTCATCAAATTTGTCCCCAGCTGCACCTTTCATTATTCTGTTGCTTTCTTCACCCTTAAAAAAAAAAAAAAAAAAAATCCCCTCCCTTGTTCCACACAGCTTATTAGAACCCACCCTTTCAATTAGTTACACTCTCATGGACCCTGAGCTCCCAAGCCAGCACCCACATTGCCTCTAAGATTTATAGCTCAGGATGGTATCTATAAATAGCCCATTTTTGTCTACACTTAAGATTAAAAAAAAAAAAGGGAGTGTTGCTGTGGGTAAGGGCAGAAGTAAGGTTCAGTGAGTAATGTAATTCTGGTAGGACTGCTAACCAACTGCCAGACAGAAAATATTATGAGGAGAGAAACTTTGAGCCCTAGGTTTCCACTGTTCCTACACTCTCATAAATCTTGATACCTCTGGCTCCAATGTCATTTGTTTCACAGAGTCTTTCTGGGCCTCAGATGTTAGCTCTCCTCCCAGAATGTGCACAGGTATTTTGGAAATGAAGAAGCTGCATATCAGCATGGTTGAGTAATACGCCCAGATCCTCCTGTACAGTAAGTTGCAGGGCGTGGTGTTCAAGCCCAGAGCTTCCTGATTGTAGAGTCGGTTCACTTTCCGAGGTAACTTACTGCTTTCCCTCATCACACAGAGCAATACAGCTCTGTATTTAAGTGGCTAGTTTGATAAATGCCCCTTCCTTTCTCATGTCTGTTTCAGTTCTCTGCCCCTCCCTCACGAGCTGGCATCCATTGGCTCCTCCTTGGTTGGCTTTCCCCACTACTCAACACCTTCCTCCACCTTTTGAGAGCTAGCTGTCATAACATGGAGGCAGCTAGAATGCACACCTGGACTTTTGGTATATGCTAATCAACCTGGCCCTGGACTTAGCCCTTCCCAAAGATATGCTGATGGACTTAGCAGTTCCCAAAAGATATGCTGAGGAGCAATGAGATGTAAATGATCTACTGAATATGCTGATAAGCAAACTCACCCTCACCAAAATGTGTGGCTGAAAAGTATAAAAAAAGGTGCCTGCAGAAGTACAGGTGGGACTCCTACGGGCCCATGAGGAGGACTGGGAGTCCCCCTTCCCTGTTCCCTGTTCCCATTCCCCTTCTCCCCATTCCCCTTGTTCCTACGGGCCCTGGAGTTGGTCCATGAGCTGTCTCTCCCCTCCTCCCCTCTTCCCCCCTTTTTCAATAGACCCATTGCCTAATCCCACAGTGATCTCAGGGTGATTTCTCAGAGCAAGACTGCCCTGACAGTAGCCTTCCTTGAAGGCATTGCATTATCAAAGTACTATTGCCATTAAGGGATAAGTCTACTAGGGGCAGGGTTTGTTCATAATAAGAGTCTATTTTTGAACAAAGTATAAAATGAGGGAAGGCCTTAGTCAAAAATACCTCCACAGAAATCTCATCAATATGTTTTCCTTTGTATTTACAAGTCACTTACAACTAACTATATAAGTTCCCTGGGAGGGTTAACATTTATTGCCACTATTTAGCTTACTCTGAATGTTTTAATCAATAGCTTTTCTTCTACCAATAAGCTCAGATGAGATTTCCTGAGCCAAGATATTTTTTTTTTTAGATTTTATTTATTTATTTTTAGAGAGAGGGGACGGGAGGGAGAAAAGAGAGGGAGAGAAACATTGATGTGTGGTTACCTCTCAACATGCCCCCAACTGGAGACCTGGCCTGCAACCCAGGCATGTGCCCTGACTGGGAATTGAACCGGTGACCCTTATGGTTCACAGGCCGGCACTCAATCCACTGAACCACACCAGCCAGGGCTTAAGATAAGTTTTAAAGTAGAGTAGGGTAGGATGGCAGGAGTGGGAAAGGAAACATAAGTGGAGATGGACGTTACCTTATTTGAAGTTCTGTTTTTGGAGTAGAACCTTCACTAGGGTGAGCAGTTCTGGAACAATGCGATTTTCTTATACCAGTTCAGCCAGAGATTGGCAAAATCTGCAGTGCTTCAGAGCAGGTAACATGAGACATGGAAAGGTGTTGGGTCTCAGTCATGGAGATAAAGATGTTTCCCAGTGTGGATAAGGGCAGTCCCTGAACTCTGAAAAAGTGATACATATTTGCATTCCCATCTTCCCCCACTAGTGTTTTTCATAATAGAAAGGCTCCCATGTGAGCATACTTTGTTTCATTCTAAATCCTACCTGTCTCGGTGAGAAATCACTAGTTGGATGCCACCCACTCAACCTGGCTTAGGAATTCTCTAGGGAGCATCATGATGGCTTTCACCAAAGAAAAGTGCAGGACCTATAGCTGGCCTCAGACAAATTGGACATTGGTGGGGAACTGACTGTTTTCCTTCCTTTCTTGCGCCACATGGTCTCTTGTCTCAGCTTCTTTCTGGGAATCGGTTATACACTCTGGTCTTTGAAGACTAATTTCCTATAAACATTTCCAAAATTTCTATATAGAAAGGGTTAGAGTCAACATTCTGTGGTGGTTTTGGTGGGCGTGTAATAGGTCTTGTACAGAAGCTTTGAGTAAATTGTTTTAAATTAGATCGTTGTTGATTGGGGGGGGGGATAAGCCCCCTACCCCCCACCCCCACTCACACACCATCACACATCCCCTGCATCTGGGCTGTCTGTGAGCATCCTGGCAGATGACTCAATGTGCCCTTTCACTGCCCTGATGCCAGCTTCCTAGGCCAGAGAACCTAGTTGTCCCAGCTCGTTTTCATCTGGCCCAAAACATCAGTGCTCAACCTGCTGTTAATTATTCCTTCCTCTTCCTGCATGCTTCAGCCCAAATCAAGAAAAACTGGCATGAGGCTGCAAGCGAACAGCTCTCTGTAATAGAAAAAACTCGCGGCTAATCCCCTCCCAGATGTTATCACCTTGGTATTTCTTTTCATACATATGAAAGACAGAGCATGTATCCTGACTTCGCATGAAAAGCAAAACAAAAGCACCCACTGGGAGAAGCCTTCCTCAAATTCCCTGCACCAGACATCTCCCATTTCCTTTGCTTAAGCCCATTTCCTGACAGCCAGCCTTATGCCTTTCTGAACTCTTTTATTATCTTTGACTAAAAACAAGCAGTTCTCTGCACTGCCTCTTCGCATGCTCATGTCTTCTTTAGAAGGTAGTTTCTGAGGCTTCGTCTATGAGAATTATTTGATGCAATGAAATTCTATATACACACATATGCTTTTAGAGTACTTTTGAAAGTCTAGAAATAAAATTGTCAGCAAAATTCTCTGCCTTTTTATTTTCAGATTGTCTTCTTAAACACCAACAAAAACATTGAACTCTTGCATACTTACTCCAAGGAAACTCTTTTCTTTCCTCTGTAGCTTCTGGGACGAAAGCAAACTGATTTTTTATTTTTTAATTTGTGTCTATGAATAAAGCTAATATTGGTGATATTTTAATTCATCCAGTACGGTTTGACATGCTTGACTCTTTTCTTTTTTTCTTTTTCCTTTTGCCATGCTTTCCTGTTTTAATCATTTACCTAAATGTGTTTCTTATAACATCAGACAACTTCATCTAGAACTCATTTTTCTGGGTTTTCTCTTCTAAATAAACAAAATAAAACTTCTGTTTGCAGTTTAGGTCAAAAAGTGTGTGATCATTCAAAACAAAACTAAACCACACACGCAGGCCACAGCTCTGGCTGACTTCCAGGATTCCATCGGGCAGACAATGAGCGGGCTCCAGCAGACGGGCAGGGGGGTGGGGGTGGGGCAAGAGGAAGTCTGTTTTACGCTCTTTGGGGTGTCAGGGGGCTGAGCAGGGTCAGCATCAGGTTGAGGCTGGGAATGGGATAGACCAATTGTTTTGCAAATGGTTGGTGATAAATATCTGTCATGGCTTGTTTTACTTAAACATGCATTAAAAATGAATTAAATTCAGTAGTGAGTACTTAGAAATCCATTTTACAAGTTTTTCACTCTCAGAAGAGTTCAAACTAAACCGTGACCAATTTTGGAATAACTGCAGCTGAGCAAGAAACGGCTTAGTGGAAGCTAAAAATAGATGTCTTCCTTTATATTCTTTTTCTTGTTTATTTCCAAAAAAGCTTGCCAGTGTGCTTGAGATTGTAGTCTATAAAGACTAAATTAGTCAAATAAGACAATGAAAATAGCAAGGAATAGTATTTTATTGCATAAAAAAGAATTATTGCTTTATATATTTGGATTTCTGAATTCCCATAGTGTCACAGCAGTTCTCTATCAATCTTTGCAAAAAATTGACAAAAGTGAAAAGGATTGACATACAATAAACAAGTCCAAAGTAATATCTTTGACAGGACACTTTAAGTGTTAACGGTAACGTGTAAAATTCAGTGTATTATGCAGTGTATTTCAGTAACTCCTCCAAACAACCCCCGCAGTTCCTAGAATGTATAATCCATGAAGGCGGGGGTCTTACTATCCATGGCATCCGCAGACCACAGGAGACGGCTGGCTTTCCAGCACCAATATGAAAACTCTCAGGAAGAGAAAGGGTGAAGAAACCACGTACTTATTACACCAAAGCTCTGCTGTCGCTTCACATACATAATTTCATGTCATAACAGGGCTTCCCGCCCACCCTTAGCCACCCACTCCTCGTCCCAGAGTTAGGAATTTTTACCACATTTCACAGATGAGCACATTGAGGCTGAAATAAGACCTACTCATTCTTGTTGAACATTTTTTTCTTCTGCTTTATTCTAAACCGCACTGCCACAAAAATTACATGCTGAAAGTCTCACAGCTTCTACTTGGCAGACCTAGTACATCTACCCACATGTTCTGTCTTCAAGTACAGGTCTCTTTTTTTACCAACAGTTACCTGCCTACTGTTTTTTTTTTTTTTTTTAACCTATCATTTTGTAGACATAGAAGAATAGGGAGGCATCATTCAGATTGGGCTGGAATAGACAGTAAAAATTTAGGTTTCGTCTTGGGAGGTCTGGCAAGGGTCTGGAAGGAAGATTCTCATCCCTCCCAGTAGGATTACAAAGGCTAGCAAAACAGCATATAGCCCCCAAACTGGAAATTGGCAGCAAGATGGAAAATGGGATCCAGTCTTTTAGGATTCCCATGTTTTCGCTCCTGCCTTCTGCACTGCTTTCTCGGCTGTGAAAATATATACTCATTGTTTGGGACCTACCCCTTTGCCACCCCTTTCTTTTCCCTCCTCCTCCTTTAAAGAGGCTGTTTACTCCAATCTTTTAAAGAAAAGTAGGACCTGCTGGCTTGCGCTGGGAGCAAATTAACCATCTGGGGAGAAAAGGACTCACAGGTCTCATGCATCAACGTGTGTTGATTTGATATCCTGAGTTTCAATTTAAGGGTGTGCCAGTAACTTTACAAAGACATCCATTCTGGGTTATTTCTATCATATGAACCTGAGTCAGGCAGGGGGAAGGCTGTGCCTGATACACTGGAAGGAAAACACCATGCCTGGGGAAAGGCAGACTCTTTCCTGGAGGTAAACAGGGTCTAGATGACCTAAGGGAAAAAAACCAAAAACAACAAAGATTTTAGGCACAGCTTTCATTTGAGTTTTGAACTTACAAGGACAGAATTTGGCTGTTGCTTACAACAGGAGCGATTTTTTTATAGGAAGTATTTTTTTAAAATCTCAAATCCTCACTGTACTCATTTTTTCTTCATTTCGATTTCTTTTTTTTAATCCTCACCCAAGGATATGTTTATTGATTCTAGAGGGAGAAGAAGAGAAGAGGAGAGAGAGAGAGAGAGAGAGAGAGAGAGAGAAACATCAATGAAAGAGAGAAATATTATTGATTGGTTGCCTCCCATATACCCCGGCCAGGGATTTAACCTGCAACCTAGGCATGTGACCTGACCAGGAATCCAACCCACAACCTCTTGGTGGACAGAATGATGCCCCAATCAACCTAGCCACACTGGCCAGGGTTCTATTTCTTTTTTTCTATTCTTTTATAGTTTAACATGTTTTATTATGAATATAAAATTGATCTAATATATTGGCAATTCTGGAATTTCTGCTTTGAATTTTAAAAGAAACTAATACTAGTTGAATTGACATTTTTTTTTCTTTTTAATACACATAAGGGAGTGAATAAAAACAAAGCTTTTTATTTATTTTTTGCTTGTACTTAGTGTGGTGTGTGTGTGTGTGTGTGTGTGTGTTATCAAGGATGACAGGTTCTCCAGCCACACCCACGCCCAGGAAGTCTCTTAAAAATATTGATAAGGCTAAAGCTGTCACTGCAGACACATCCTTAGGTAAAGAGAAACCAACACATTACTAGTGTAGAAATTTGTATTCTATAAAAAAATAGATACTTTAAGTACAAGATCTAGCAAAATGTTAGAAAATGTGTACATGTGATGGCATTAATATACACTTCCTAAAATTGCCATAACACTTTAGCTTCTGATTTTGCTCAACTTCACTGAACTCTTCTGAGGCATTCTGACTCCCACAAGTAGACTAATTGTGTGCAGAAGTTCAAGGACCTCGTTTTGGTGAATTGAAAATGTTAGTACAATATAAATAATTATTCAAGGTCCAGTATTTTGAAGCACCTACTATGATTATAAAACAAGTACAGATTAAAAAAAAATGTACCTGTAAATTCATCTGCAGCTGCCATTGTAAAGGAGGTTTTTCAAGAGAAGTTTGGCATTCAGTGGAAAACTAATTAATAGCTGGTTATTAACTAAGTATCATTTCTCTATTTTAACAAAAAGAGTACATGAGTCTAGTGTGCATGTTTTCCAATTAGTGTATAGGCCTACTTATACTCTTAAACTGCTCCAGTCAAAAGTTTTCTTCAACCTTTTGGCTTGGTTGGTCTATCAGTCAGAGCTTTCTAGAGAAACAGAACAAATAAAATGTATGTTATCTATCTGTCTGTCTATATATCTATTGTGAAGGAGGAAAAATAATCTTCTCTCTAGTCTTCTGGGTTCTTGGCTGAAAACTGCCTGTAAAAAAAGACATATTCACAGGAGAAAAACCCACATATATACTTCCTGTGTACCTGGGAGATACTCCCCAAAATTGAGTAACTCTCTCAAATGGCCCAAGCTACCACCTTAAATACCATGTCCAGCTAAGGACAAAAGAAAGCTGTTGGGGGAAGGGAGGCCAGTTATGGGAGGTTTCCAGGAAACTCTCCTAGTAAGGAAGATATGGTTGTTATGCCGATTTAAGTTAGAACTTTCTCCGTTCATAAGTTTCTAAAGATTTGGTCAACCTCCTCTTTGTACTGAGGGAGACACCCTTACAAATGAAGACTTCCCTTATAAATAAGAATGTTTCTTGCAAAGGGGTAATGTTTACTTAGCTTTTAGAGCTTCTCCTGTGTCTGCAGTTTTTAAAAAATATCCAGCTCAAAATAATTTTTATGCCAAAGAGACATATTTTGAGATAAGAAATTCTGCTCCCCTTTATTATCTATTGAGAGATTTAATTCTTCATTTTACGAAACTGGCTTACAGGATTATAGACTCAAGCAAGTCCAACATCTGCAGACTAGATCACAGGCTGGCGACCCTGGGAATAGTCACAGCTTCAGTATGAAGACACTGTTGGTATAGAATTCCCTTTTCTTTGGGGGACTTCAGTCTGTTTTCTTAAATTCTTCAACTGATTGGATGAAACCAAACCACATTATGGAAATTAATCTGCTTTATTCAGAGTCTACTGATTTAAACGTTAGTCTCATCTAAAAATACCTTCATCACAGCATCAAGACTGGTATTTTACCAAACACCCAGGTGCTCTGGCCTAGCCAAGTTGGCTCATAAAATAAACTCAGTTGCCAATTTAAAACCATCTATTTAATCTCTGAAGTTAGATATTCAAAGTAGATTCTTTGCAGAGAGAATGGATCAATACTACAAGGGAAATGAAGAAATTCTCCATGGATTCTATTAGCTATCTGTCCAGTAATTAGCTTCGCCTTCTTAGGGTTGCCAGATTTAGTAAGCAAAAATATAGGATGCCATGCCTAGTTAAATTAGACTTTCAGGTAAGTGATGAATACCTTAAGAAAAAAAAAAAAGTATGTCCCTCTTTTTGTATAGGGCTTACTTTTAAGAATTCATTTATTTGAAAGTCAAACTTAACTGGATGCCCTCTATTTTTTCCCTCTAACTGTATATTAACAATTTTTTAAGACCTCTTTTTTAGGACAGGTTTACAATAAAATTGAGAGGAAAGTACAGAGATTTTCCATATACCCTCTGCTCCCACACATGTAGGAACATTCCCCATTATCAATATCACTCACCAGAGTGGTACATTTTTTACCAAAACTGAAGCTACGTTGATGCATCATAATCACCCAAAGTCCACAGTTGACCTTAGGGTTCATTCTTGCTGTTGTACCCTCTATGGGTTTGTACCAAAGTATCATGACATACATTTATCATTTTAGTATTTTACAGGCTATTTTCACCATGCTAAAAATTCTCTGTGCTCTGTGTATCCACTCCACACCCACCCCAGGCAGCAACCACTGATTTTTTTCATTGTCTCCATAGATTTTACCTTTTCCAGAAGATGACTCTATTTTTACCTACCCCTTTTACTTAGTACCAAATCAGTTTTGGAACAGTGGGAGCATCTTGGCCAACAGAAAACAGTGTTCCAGTCCTCAGCTCGGCTGGTTGTTGGACACACAATTGTGGCCAATGGGATATAATTAGAAGTCAAATGATTGAGTTTTTCCTTTTTTTGCTATTTAATCTTTGCACTTTCATTCTTAGTTCTTTATGTTCAAACAGAAATACACTGTCTTGAGGAGGTGAGGGCACCTTGGGACCATGGGAATGAGAGGCTCATATTAAAAATTGCAAAGACTATACTTTCTTTCTGGGATTGTTTCTGTTCTTTGTTAAAAATGGCAGAGCATGCATGATCTGTATATTACATTGTGTACCCAAAGCACTCAAATCAAGTAATCTTCTGACAATATACTTGAAACCCAGTAGCCAATGCTACCTCAGTAAATTTAATTTTTAAAAAAGTGGCAGAGCAGGAGAGAAGAAGGAACCTGGTTTCTTGATGAGATACTTAAGTTAATACACCAGCCCTAAATGGCTCACTTTAGAATTTCCTGTTGTGTGAAAATGTAAACCTTTACTTGGTTAAGCCATTGTAGTTGTGTTTCTGTTACATGAAAATACACAGAACCCTAAAAATTGTCGATTTCTCTTGGTCTTTTGGAATGAAATTCAGGAAATACTTTTGTATTTCTGTTGGATATACCTCCTTTTATCCTCTTCTTGTCTATCAAAAACAATCTTTTTTGCTTTCTGATTCCTGAGTGAGTTTGGAGAGAGATAAAATTCTGTCCAAGCCAGTCTTGAGGATATGATAGAAATTTTTTTGTATTCTGTATATTTATATATACGTATATGTGCTACAGAACAGTGTGAGGAAGGGGGAAAATTCCCCTTTTCCTTTTACTGCTTTGCTTCTATTTGGTTGGCCAAATAATCAATTCAACAGGAGGAAGATTGACAAGAGAAAATTAAATTTAATCTTTTGTGCATGGGAACCACACATACATAAGAGAGTCAGAGACCGTATACATGAGCGTTTCAGAGGTAAAAATGGGAATTGAGGTATATAAGAAATCCTGAGCTAGGGGAGAGGTGAGGTGCCTTGAGGACTTCAACAGTCATGCAAAAACAAAAAACAAACAAACAAAAAACAGGTCATTACAGTATAAGAAGAACACACATTCAGTAATAAGTAGTTTGCCCTGCCCTACAGATAAGCCAAAGGAAGTTTTCTCTAATAGTCTTATGGGCAAAGCCTTTAATTCAAATTCTTCTGAGTAGTTAAAGGGAGGGAAAGATGTTTCTCATGAGCCGGAGGCTAAAATTGCCTTTAGCTCAAATTAATCTTCAAACGACTAAGGCACATCTTAGGGTGGCTTGTTCTGGACCCCCACAATAGTTAATTTTATCAACTACCACTTAAAACAACCATGGAAGCAAAAAAAAAAAGGAATTCCTTTTGTAACTATCCCAAACCTCCTAAATTCTGTTCCAAACTCTGTTGGTCTTCAATAGACCAAGTAAATTTAAGAAACAAGAATACATCAGCTACTTTTCCAACAGATCTAGTGAAAAGTAGGCATTATTGAATTCAATGGGACTTAGTAGGCTGTGAAGCTGTACTTGGAACAAATGGGGAAAAATGTATTGTTTATTATTTCTAATAAACCAAGTAATAGTAACAAGTAAATTAGGCACTTGAGTAACATGGGTAAATGTGGAAAACATAAAAACAGGTATTTCTGTATCTAAAAATAATGCAGCTCTCTCACAAAAGCCAGTGGAGTTTATGTTTATCAGGTACAAAATAAATTTAGTGTACCTTCTAAGGTACATTAAGAATCATAATCCCTTCCAAAGTCTTTATCATCCATATATATATCCCTGGACCTCTTTTCACTTTGAAGGAATTTTTGAGTTGAAAGGGTCATTTGTGGCAAGTGAAGGATTATATCTGGTCCTTTGAGAACAAGTATGGGTAGAGGACATAGTGTATGATTTTTATATTACCTAGTAAAGAAAACTGAAAATTACTTACATCTTTGTTTTTATTATAACCAAACCATCCAAACTTTCTGAGCACTAATTTATCAGGATAAAAAAATAAAGATGGTCATAAGTATACTCCATTTCTAAGAGGTGTTTAAGTAATTGACAAGAAAAATTAATATTGTTTGTGTAAGAAAACAGATGTTCTATCACTTAAATTGTTTTATATTGTCTTTCAGAATATAGGAAACGTTTCTTTAGTGAATAAAACCTTATTTGACAATAGTCAGGAAGTGGGTATATGAGTTTTATTTCTGAGAGGAAATGAAAAAAATAAGAATGTTTTGGAAGCAATTTGTTTTTCAGACAATATATATTGACTGTTATTTTACTTTTATATATTTATAAAAGCTTATAAAATTGTAGAGAACCCAAACTTAAAAGACATGAAAATAACTATGTTTTTTCACATGTTGATAGAATCACCTTAATGTTTTAGATTATAATTGTATTTACAACACAATCCATTTTGAACTGTTCAATACATGGAAAATAACTGCACCTTTTGACTTAATACTGTAGGGATTCAGAATGGGTCACCCAATATGTGACTCTGGGGCCTGAGATTACTTTGAGCTAAAGGCAATGGAGATCCTGAGGGTTCAAGAGAAACTTCTGACCCTCACCCACCCCAACTACCAATAGTTGAACTAAGGGCATAGCCCATAATAACATTATCAGAGAACACCTATTAAAAATTTTTTTAAATTGATTGATTGGAGAGAGAGAAAGAGAAACATTGATTTGTTGTTCCATTTATTTGTGCCTTTATTGGCTTATTCTTATATGTGCCCTGACCAGGGATCGAATCCAAAACCTTGATGTACTGGCATGATCCTTTAACCAATTGAATTACCCAAGTCAGGGCCAGAGATAACCTTTTTGGCCTATTTACAGGACATGGCAAACTGCCAGTTACTGAACCTCTGTTCCCCTCTAAAATCCCAGCGTATCTCACCTTAGCCCAGAATGCCATATATACCTCATTTCAACTTTCTGTCTCTGAACCTCTCATGTATGTGGGCTCTCTGACTCTCTCATGTATGTAGTGTTCCCTATGTATATATGTAATTGAATTTGGTAATTTTGTGTTGTTAATCTGTTTCATGTCAATTTACTTATTAGACCAGCTGAAAGAACCTTAGGGGGATAGAAGAAAGTTTCTTCCTCCTCCACAACACAATGCTATCAACTATGCATTACTGATGTTTTTTAAGAATAATACTTAAATTATATTTAAAATTAAAAAAAATAAATTTTTATTTTATTTAAAAATGATTTAAAACAATACCTAAATTCATTTTTTATATAAAAAGAGAGGCTCTTATTTTTAGAACTTAATTGCCCAGATGCAGCTATGCTGTGCTATGTATACTATACTATGAAAGTATTTTTATACTATACTTTAACATGTAAGAAAGTGTAAGGATAGTTAATATAAAACTAAGATTGGTATTTTCTATATATTTTTAAAATCTCATTTAATACTAGTTATTTATAGATTAAAAATAGGGAGAAATTATAAAAATAAAATGCTCCTAAAAGGGGAATGAAAAAATATCACCCTGGCACATTTTTTGGTCACCTCACATTATTTAGTCTAGTTTCTGATTTTCAGGGTCATTCCTTAGAGTTACAGCAGTGATTGACATTTGTACCTTTACCACATCATTTTATCAGCTTAAGCAGTTCCAACTAGTACTAAAAAGATTCATGTAGATCTGTGTACATTAGTCTCTCAGCCATTTAGTTTTGGCAATGCAAAGGCATCATGTTGGAATATTTTTCCCTTTTCTGAGGACCAGAATTTATTCCACTATGGCTAGTTTGAATTGTTTTTTCCTGTCTCATGGCTCTCCTAGACATTCATTTCAGTCTGACTTTCCCTGTACCTAAATGTGAGGGTATTCCACACTGTAATTACTGTTTATAGTTATTCAGCCTGAGCATATTATTCAGAAAGAGTGTTAGCCCATGTCCATTTTAAAACACTGGATTATACTGAATATCCAAGCCAGATATATTGGAGAATAATTTGAAAGTTAAACTCCTAATTGATAGCCACTTCGGGAATTCAGTTAATCAGGAAACTACAATTCCCAAGCATTCCAAATATTGGAAATTTTATGACACAAATTAATTATTATGCTCAGTACAATTCAGTTTTGTTTAGAAATGGAGCATAATCTTTTCATGCTTTTAACTAATGATTTTATGGTCTCAACTAAGACAGCCTAGATTACCTGGGATACCACCGGAAGTCCTTTGCTACTCAGGTTACTGATTATCCTGCTACCCCTAATATAACCCAGTCTCCCAACCCTCCCAAACTCCTATAATCTTTCCACTGTGTCGACTGTACTTTTCCACAAAAAGAACTCTTCTTCATGCTTCTTCATATTTTCCTTGCTTGCCTCACAGGACAGCAGACTCCCACCATTTTCTTCTAATCCATGATTTTTTTTTAATTGCTCCTCTTGCTTTCCCTAACTTCTAAATATTGGAGTGTTTTTCTGTTCCCTAACTACACTTCTTAGGGGAGTTTATCCAATCTTGTGGCTTTAAGTGCCATTTAATAATGATGAATCCCATGTTTTAATATCCTTCCCTGACCTACCCAAACTCCTAGGTATATTTGCCTGTTCCTTATTTCTTTTGGCATTTAATCGAAATCTCAAATTAGCATATGTAAAATAAGACTCTTGAACTTTACCTGCCCATGACAAAATGTGTTCTTTCTTTTTCTTCTCACTTCATTATATGGCATTTATATTCATGCCCTGCTTAGGCTAAAAGGCTAGGAATCATTTTTAACTTTTTTCTTTCCAATTCAATCCAAAGATTAGTTCTTCAGCTCTACCTTTAAACTATATTTGAATCAAATCACTTTTCATACTTTTTAGCATTCCCATCTCACACAAGGCATTACTATTTTTTGCCTGGACTATTGCAGAAGCTACCTAACTTTTATATTTGCCCACCTACAATACGTTCTTCATATAGCAGATTTCAGTCTATTTATGCTTTAAATCCAGTCACTTTAGCCTCTTCGTCAAAGCTTTCCAAAGACTTCCCATCATATTCGGGTTCAAAGCCAGAGTTCAGTTAATGACCTACAAGACCACACACAGACAAGCCCTTGCCTAACGTCCTGCTCTGGCCCATTTGGCTTCAGCTCACATGGGATTTCATGCTACCTTAAGCAGGTCAAAGTTTGCCTGTATCTGGATCTTTACACTGCCTAGCACACTCTTTTTCAAAGCCTTTTCATGTATACCTCCTTTATATCATTCAGATTGCTTCTCAAATATCACCTTATTGAGAGGTCTTTCCTCTAAAACTTTTCTACCCTGCTGAATGGCAAATGTGTTACTACCTGAAGTTTTATGATTTATTTATTAAATAAGAGTGGCACCTAATTTATCTTTTTTCACATCTTATACAGAAAGCACCTATTACATAATTAACAATGAATGTTTGTTGAATGAACAAATAAATCTTATCAATACTGTGGGGTTTTGTAATTTTTAATGCATGGAATTGGTAGGAATGTTTTATCACACACATTCTGAAATTGCTTATGCAACTTGCATATTTCTTTATTCTTTTTTCAGAAATGTAGTGAGAATTTATTCATGAGCTTTATTGTTCAAAGGAGAGACGCAGGTTACATCCTAGCATTTCTACCTTGATCAGGTTTATTTACCATTCTAAAAATCTGTTATTGCATTCTAAAAATTTTAGAAGCAGACCTAACACTTCCTACCTTGTTGAGATGAAATATTGACAAAAAGTATTTTTAAAGGCGTCTGTTATAGAAATTTGTACATGCTCTCAGTATGTGGTAACCATTTCTACCACTGCTCTGTACCATGTACAGCCTTTGCACACATTGCCCTTTTTGAAAACAAGGAATAAGTCTGGGCATATGATGGTTATATGATAAAGTTAAAATACGCTGGGTCAGGGATCAGGCAACCTGGCTCCAAGCCAAGTTTTGTCATTTACTAGGTTTTCTAAGAGGTTGAAAGCATATTAAGCTCTTTGATCCTTTGACTCTTCATATATAAATTGAGGGGTTTGGGGTTGGCATGGAGGGTGGAGAAGAACTGTATTATTTTTAGGTTTTCCAGGTTCCACCACATTCTGTAATTCTGTGGTTCTATGTGTATGGAAGGCTGCTTTCCAGTCTGAAAAGAACTCGTTGAGAGACGTTCCTGTGGCAAACTTTCTATATTTCAAAATGAACATTTCTCAACGCAGTTTGTATTTCTTCATCATTTCATTTGTGGGATATTTGAGATAAGAGTGTGGGATTGAAGCCACTGGTGAAAGAGACTGATATTTCGAGACCATTATCTTCATACATCTCAGGCTTTCATTCCAGTTTATCTAAGATGTTAACTACAACAAGTATTAAAAGCAAATTTGACATGCCAACCTTATAAGGTTTGATTTTGGAAAATGTGATATTGGTACACAAAATCAGTCATTTTGGCCACGAGTTACGTGTTAACAGATAGACCAGGTTAATCTAAGCCTTCTTCACATGCTGTTACCTAAATCAGTTAGAGTATTTTTTATAATTTAATTGAACTCTCTGACACCCTCCTAAAATATGTTGTGGTGTATGGACTAAGGGCTGCACAAAGTTGTCCGTGCCCTAATCCTTGGCATCTACAAACATGTTACCTTGCAGGCCAAAAGGAACTTTGAAGATGTGATTAAGTTAAGGCTCTGGAGATAGATGTATTTTTCTGGATTATCTGGGTGGTCCTGATGTAATCACAGGATCCGCATAAGAGGGAGGTAGGTCAAAGGAGAGAAGAGGCTTTGAAAATGGAGGAAGGGTCACAAGGCAAGGAACTTTGGTGGCCCCTAGAAGCCAGTCAAGGCAAGGAAATAGATTATCACCCAGAGCCTCCAGAAGGAATGTAGTGCTGTGGACTTATTTTATACTTTTGGTTTTTAGGATTGTAAAGTAATGATTATTGTTTTAAACCATTGAGTTTGTGGTCATTTGTTATATAACAACAATAGAAAACTAATACAGTTGTACCATAAAAATAACTTATGAGGACATTTTCATTGGAAAAATCTTCCTACTAATTTCATAAGTCGTAGATCAAGTTAATCACTTTAATTAAAAATTTTCAAAAAATTTTAATCATCTGTAAGTGTTTGCATGTGTAACAAGTTACCTGTAGCTATATTTAACTACCAGGAAGACAACTAGAGTCACTTTTTATTGTAAATCATACACATTTAAAAAATTAATTATAATTGGTAAGAACATATAGCGTGAAATCTACCCACTTAACAACATTTTAAATATACACTACAGTATTGTGAACTATAAGCGCAGTGTTGTACAGATTTCTAGAACTTATTCATCTTGCATAAATGAAACTTTATACCCTTTGAACAACTCCCCTTTCTCTCTCCCCTCAGCCCCTGGCAACCACCATTCTACTTCCTGTTTCTATGACTTCAACTGTTCTACTTATACGACTAATATAAGTGGAATCACACAGTAATTGTCTTTCTGTGACTGGCTTATTTCACTTAGCATAATATACTGAAGGTTTATCTATTATTGTTGCATGTGGCAGGATTTCCTTCAATAATTCATCTACTTTTTAAAGGGGTGATTATTTTTGGATGAAAATTCCAGATATTGTATATGAGATTGCTGAGATTGCTGACCTTCACATAGGCTTCCCTTCAGTGATAGTTTTAAAAATATATCCACAAATTCAAAAGGTTGAACATAAGATTCCTCACCCAGAGTGAGGGTTGGTTGGCCCAACTAACTTGCTTCTAACAAATAGAATATTGCATAAATGTGTGGCTTTCAGGACTAGGTCCTAAAGACATTGTCCACTTCTGTACTCTCGCTCTAGGGGAAAGCAGCTTCCATGTCCTGAGGACAATCAAAGACCGCTACTTACAGTGAGGACCATGTGGTGAGGGGCGGAGGCCTCCTGCCAACAGCCAGTAAATGAGCCACATTGGAAAGGGAGTTTTCAGCCCCAGTGGAGCCTTGAGATAACTGAGACCCCATTCTAGGTGTTGACTGCAACCTGTGAAGAGACCCTGAGCCAAAACCATTCAGGTATGCCACTTCCATTTGACTCTCAGAAAATGTGTGAGGTAAGTAAATGTTGATTGTTTTGAGTTGTTGTGATTTGGGGTCATTTGTTATGTATTAATAGAGAACAAAGACACTCTTCTGTGGTATTTTTCCTGAGCTAAGTAATACAAAGGTGGGCAAAAGTTGGCTTACAGTTGTTCATATGGAAAAAGACATACAGGTTATGATGATTACAATGGTTTTATTAACTTTGTTTCATGTGTACTCATAACTGTAAGCCTACTTTTGCCATTCCCAGTATTATGTTACTAATATTATTGAGATGGTTTACTTTTTTCTTTTTAAAGAGTTCAAAGAATGGAAATGATCCAGCCTGAATTATGCCTACTATTTAGAGAAGTGGAAAAGTAAGAAATCACATACTTTGAAAATTCCTTTTGAGAGATAAACGAAAGAATTCACAGGAAAGTGACTAATGGGGGATGAAAGGGTAAAGGAAAGAAAAGGCTTTTCTTCTGCCTCCTTTATTCTCTGTCCTACTAATTAACATCATTTACTTTCACAGTTCACAATCAGTTCATACAATTAGAGAAGGATTAAGCTCTTCTCTCTTGGAGAGGATGGTTAATTTAAACTCTTTGGAAACCACTTAAAGAAAACCACTGAAAGACTCAGGGATGGAATCTAGATATCACGTAAAAAGAGCGCACATGTGAACAAAGCCAGAATGATAACTCCACGGCAGTCCTAGTGCCAAATTGCCTCAAGATTAAATCACGCAAGAAAATATGTGTTATTTATAAATTTGTCTGAGTCTATAATGCTGCTTTTCATAGCTGCCAGTGTGTGATTGTCCTACCATTTACCGACAGGACATCAAAATTTATTTTAGATAGTGTGATTAGAGTTCACACAACTGAATTATTTAAATTGTTGTTTTTTCTTAGATCGTCTCCTTCTTTTTGTATTTATTTTGAGTATCTACAGTTTTACCACCTAAGAGGGTCATGGACATTTCCAACTTGGCATGTAGAGTGACTTGAAATTTGTACTTTGAAGGAAGTAACACAACAGCCTACCATCCTCTGAAACTCAACTGCCATTTGAGTGACTGAAGGACACTGTGAAAACACTATCTCCTCCTCAGTGTACGCGTCTAACTGTAGAAATAGATTATGTTCAATCTCCTTGGTTGCTTCACTGAATCCAAGCCCTCAAGTAAACAGAAAGGTGTTATGATAAAAGAAAGTCTCTTCGACGAAAGCCTGAAATTGTGTGTCTGGCCTACAGGTCAGACTTTAAACAGAATGGACCAATGTGATTCTTCTGCCTATGACAGGGACTGGTGAAGGGTATGAATATGGCTCCAGTCTAATCATACTAAAATTCTCCACTTCTTTCTCACTCTCAATGAGGGCAGGCAGGCAGGGTCGGGGCTTCCAATGAGACTCGCCTCCTAGAAGCTCTTCAGCCTTACAAGTTAGTCTATAGCTCCATTTGCAAGTGAGTCTTTGAAGGACCTTCCTTGAACTCTCAGTCTGTCTGTGGGCAGCTTCATCATTTTGTTAGAGAGAATGGCTTTATTTATAGTGGAAAAAAAAGGCCAATAGAGGAGCCCTGTTTTGGTGTCTGCAGTTCAGGCAGCCTGGGTTGCTGCTTGCCCAAAGATGAGTGATAGGTCTGGGATGAGGCTGAAAAGCTAGGGAAACATTCCCATGGTAGAAAATTCATGAGAAACTAAGAAATCTGGCTGCGCACGTAGACACTGAATGCCAGGTCACACAGAATCCCTGAATCTCTTTATGGAGAGACTTCAGGCTGCAGCTCTTTCCTCTGATTCACTCATATCATGTCTGGGGGCCTAGGTCAATTCTTCTGTTCAAACCCCTGATGCTCCATCTCCTCTCTGAGTGTACACCAGGAATGAATGAAGAGAAACCTAACTTTATTATAAGTACAACAGATTCACTGCAACGTATCAGCCTATTTAACTATGCTTCCTTAAAGAAGGAAGAAAATGCTGCAGTAAATGACCTTGATTTTCCTAGGAGATAAAATGGGAAGAAATGTGAGCATGCCAGTCTTTTCTGGAATTTATACAATAACTATGTTTCACTAAAGTATTAATCATCAAACGCATATTTCTATCAAGTTTACATGCACTTTGCTAATGTCCTAACTTGGAGATTTTTCTATTGATACTTAAACATTCTTTGACACGCTTCATCTTTTGATAAAAAAAGTTTCCCTCTTGCATTTGACCCACTTACCACCATTTGCTCCTATCTGGAGATCATATATTCAAAATGTATTTGAGGAAGACAATAAAGGGGGTGTAAGAGTTGAATCAAGATGTTAGAAATACCCTGTGTGACAGCAGGGTAACTAAACACATTTTAATTAAAAAAATAAGTAAATGAAGGAACCAAACTCAACAGATTCTTTTTTACTGACCTTACCAAATTAGTCAGATGATTGAGTCAGCGTATATTGCCAATGTTTATATTCTAAAAAACAAACTCACTTTCTATGAGCATATTTCACTTGCTATGCGCTTTTTATTTGATTGCCCCAGAAAACACAGCCCTGTTATTGAACAGCTTTTTCAGCATTTCTCTCTGAATAGTGCTTAACACAAATAAATGGCACAGTTCACTACTAACATCCAGCACCCCCACCTTATCCCTTTCTCTGTCCCCCAATTTCATGGCATTAATGGTTTTGTCACAGTTTCTCAGCTGCATTGTTGAGAGCAGATTTGTTAGACAAAGGATGACCAGAATAACCAAGGAGCTTCTAAGATGGGATGAATGCAAGTAGAACTGGCAGAAAAATGAAGCACTATTTACAGCCATTTCAAGATACTTTTTTTGAGATAAGACAGCTGTGCAATTCAAGGAAAAAAGTGATAACCACTAACCATTGTTAAGAAATGGGTGTGCTCATTTTGATCAAGTACATCAGTGGCCAACAGAGTAGAGAGAGGATGGTGTGGGGGCTAAAAAACATAATATTTCCTCTTACCTTCTAAATTCTTCTAGCTGGGCTAATCATCAAATCAACAGAGACAGATTTACAGGAGAAAAATCACATCTTAATACATGCACATGGGGGAATTCACGTAAGTGTGAAAATACCCAAAGAGAGTGAGGTAAAACTGGGTATATATGTTATTTTGGACAAAGGATAAAGTGGGTAGGGTCTGAGATTGTGAAAGTAAGAATGGGCAATTTACAGGTAACTGAGGAAGAGTGGAACACACATCTCAGGTCAAGTCTGCTTCAGTGGGACACAGGGGCTGGGTGATCTATTTGAGATTGCTATTCTCCCACTCACCATATTTAATTCAGGTTAAGGTAAGAGATTTCAGATCTCTTAGGTTGAAAGGGGGGGGATCATCAAAGTTTCTTTAAGAGTCTTTTGCTTCTTAATAACCAACTTAACATCAATATCCCCAAAGGTAGCTTTAGGGTTCTGCTCCCCTTCAATGGTTTTAATGTTAACCTTTGAATGTGCAGTTTCATTGAAAAATCAAGCACTGTATTTTATGTGAAGACTCTTGGACTTTTTAGCTGACTTGGACCGCAAATCTTGTTACTCGATCAATTAGGTATCACAAGTTTAGTTGTCTGGGTAGCAGATGCTGAAGCCAAGTTTAAGGTATAGGATGTTTATTAGGAAGTGTCTTGGGTTTAACATCTGTAGAAGAGAAAGGAAGGAACAGGATTGGGTAGCGGGAGAGATTGAACTGCTGAGCAGTGAACAGTCTTCGTTGACTCCATAGGAAGATATGAAACTAAAATGCTCTGTGACAGCTGTCTTGATTTGGAACAAAATAGCCTGATTTTTTTTTTTTCCTGTGTCAACTTTTGGATGTGGGACAACCTAGAAAGGATGAGACCCTAACCGAAGTGCAAGGTGGCTCTGTCACAGAGCTGTCCTTGAAGGGGCTGATAGCTGAAGTAGTTTGACAACAGCACTTCCGTAGCTGAGCAACAAACCCTTCCTTGAAGTGACTTCTGGGTGACTGATCTATGTGTCCATTACACCAATTCAGTGACTTTAAAAGATTTTTCACTATGGTCCACAATAAGAAATACCTCTTACATCACGACCCAGGCAAACATACAAAAGTTTCAAAAAATAGTATTTTAGTATTTGTCTCTGTTGCATGTAATACCCTCTGACATTCCTATTTCAATTTTGATTGTATTCAATTCCATTTTATTCTCTTCTCCTTTATTTTTTAAAATGCTATTTATAACACACTAATTTGATTTCAATATGCAATTTAAAAAAAAGGAATTAGGCTGATTATGGAAATAGACTAATTAATGTTGAACAAGTAATGTAGTATAAGTGGAATGGGCAAGTGTTCTGTGATATGTTTGTATTACAATATTCCCTTACTTATCGCGGGTATTACATTCTAGACCCCCCCCCCCACGACCCCACGCAATAGGTGAAAATTCGTGAAGTAGGAACCTTACATTTATTTTAGTATTTATATACAGTAGTCCCTCTCTATATCGCGGTTCACTTATCGTGGCCTCACTGTATTGCAGGATTTAAAAAAATATTATATTTAATTATTTATTGCAGATTTTTCTCTATATCGTGGGATTTTGCGGTACTGTATACGTATGTTGTTAAAGTTACGTAGATTTAAGAGTGTAGAATAAATGTAAGGTTCCTACCTCGCGGGGGTTCTAGAATGTAATGCCCGCGATAAGTGAGGGAATACTGTATATTTTAAGGCTTTATAAGCCCTTCCCACACACTTATAAACCGTTCCCAGTCCCTTATTAACCTTTCCCACTCCCTTATTAACATTTTCCACACTTTTATAAACACTACGTATGTTCTTAAACATATTCTACACTCTTAAACCTATGTAACTTTAACAACATACACATATAGTGCTGCAAAATCCCGCGATATAGTGAAAAATCTGCGACAAATAATTAAATATAATATTTTAAAAAATCCTGCAATACAATGAAGCTATGATAAGTGAACCTTGATATAGAGAGGGACTACTATACTTGCATTTCTAGGAAACAAGAGAAGTGCCACAGAAGAGCAGCTTTGTGGATTTGTGGGCCCCACAGAGGGTGTGGTTCATCACAAATCTCCAAATCCTCAAATGCCTTGTTTCAGGTGGCATGTCCTTTGTGATTACTTGTTTTAACAGTGTAAGCTCCAGGCAAGATTTTCAAAGAAAGATCTTAATTACTAGGGGATAAAACAGTAACTGTCAGGGACAACCCTCATTTCCATTTACTTGTAAAGTTTTTGGATGAGGTCAGGTATAAGCACCTTAGTTTTCCAGGTGGATGCCTGTGATCGGTTCTGTGTTGCAACTTTCTCATGAGAAGGATTACTCAAAGAAACACTTAATGTCATGCAACAGAACACTGAGTTTTAAAATGTATAGGGTAAATGCCTGAAGGATAGTATGGCTACAAACTAAAATTAAGAAAAAAAGACTCTATTTTTAAACAAAGGTATAAAAAAAAAAAAGTCATGAATAGAGTGAGATCAAATTCAGGAAAATCATAAACCAATATATGTTTTTTCTCTGGGTGAAAGACAACAATAACAAACTAAAAGATACCCTGTTTGCTTGAAACTAAAGCAATGAGTTCAGGGTACTTCCTTGTACAAGATTTACACAGGAGCAAAGTAGAAATTTCATTACATGCATTTAAAATTTAAGATATGTAAGAAGAATAAAAATGGTTCTACTGGAGAAGTAGACAAGCAAAGATGTAGTAAGATATCTACTAGTTTTCATGTTTTGTGCCAGAAAATCTACAATTTGTATCACTTTAATTCTTGTAGGGGCCTTCCAACTGGACTTGATGGCTACCATTTTTATAAATGAAGAAATTGATGCTAAGCTGTGACTTAGCTAGGTTGGTGGAATTAGGATTGGAAGTTAGATCTGGTGCCATCCTTTGTGATACTTCAAAGTCACATATATATTTACATTTCTAACTTTTAAAACATACAGAATAAATATACATTAAAATTGTATGTATAGACCTCCCCCACCGGGAAACCTAGCTCTCTGATGGGAATTTTTCCCCCCAAAGCCCCTGGGGAGAACTCAACTGCAGCCACGTTGTCCTGGCCAGAAATAAACCTGGAGAACGTCAGGCCGCTGCCCCTGACTCAGTACATGGGAAGGAAGGAAAAGCTACCACTCTGTGAAGCATCAGCGAAAGGCACAAAGACTGAATGTGGCCTACGAGGCCTCAGATGGTGAGAAAGGGGAGGGGACCAAGCCGCCCAAGGTGCCAAGCTGGGAGCCTCAGGACTGGCAGCAGCAGCTGGCAAACATCCGCACCATGAGGAGTGGGAAGGATGCACCTGTGGACCAGCTGGGGGTTGAGCACTGCTATGATCCCAGAGTGCCCCCAAAGGTGCAGAGGTACCAGGTGCTCCTGTCACTGATGCTCTCCAGCCAGACCAAAGATCAGGTGACAGCGGGTGCCATGAAGCGGTTGCAGGCCCGGGGCCTAACAGTGGACAGCATCCTGCAGACAGATGACATCACGCTAGGCAGACTCATCTACCCTGTGGGCTTCTGGAGGAACAAGGTGAAGTACATCAAGCAGACCAGTGCCATCCTGCAGCAGCACTATGATGGAGACATCCCAGCCTCTGTGGCAGAGCTGGTGGCACTGCCAGGTGTTGGGCCCAAAATGGCACACTTGGCCATGGCTGTGGCCTGGGGTACTGTGTCAGGCATTGCAGTGGACACACACGTGCACAGGATTGCCAACCGACTCAGGTGGACCAAGAAGGTGACCAAGTCCCCAGAGGAGACCCGTGCAGTCCTGGAGGAGTGGCTGCCCAGGGACCTGTGGAGTGAGATTAATGGACTGTTGGTGGGCTTTGGCCAGCAGATCTGTCTGCCTGTCCGACCACGATGCCAGGCCTGCCTCAACCAGGCCCTGTGCCCAGCTGCACAGGGACTCTGAAGGCCATGTCTGTTCTGCAACTTCGCTTGGGAGCTGTAGCCTATTCTTAATAAACTATGGGGTTCCGCAAAATAAAAAAAAAAAAAAAAAAAAAAAAAAAAAAAAAGTTGTATGTATATATTTACATGTCAAAATAGAAGTTGAAAACTGATTAATCAATTCTTTAACATATTTTCCTATTTTGCATTATTGCTGTTCATGAGTGTATTATATGCTTTTTAAAAATTAATTATTACTGTTGCAAGTCTTTGGAAATTTTTTTCTCCTGTGGTTGTATCTGTATTATAGTTCAGTTAGCTGTTTAAAAATCCAGAAGCCAGGTTTTATGAACTTGAAGTAATAAGTATGCTTACACACTGAAGAAAAATTGAGATTGAAGTCAACTAAAAATCTGAAAACCAGTTAGAATAAAATGTTTTATGGTATGGGAGCCCAGAATGCGCCACCCCGAGATGCACCCTAGTAGTGTACAGATTGCTTTGAGCTAAAGGCAATTTTAGCTTTAGGTTCAAAAGAAACTACTAGAAGAATGTGAATTAGGGGCCTTGCCTTTAAGAGATTTTCAGAGGTAACTTCTTTTGACATATCTATAGAACAGAGCAAACTTCTATTTACAAACGTTTGCTCTTATCATCCTTCAATAACCATTTGAAGTCTCTAAGGCACCTCACCTCATCCCTAGCTCAGGATGTCTTATGCTTCAACCTCCCTTTCTGCCTCTGAACCTCTCATGCAGGAGGGGTCTCTGACTCTCTCACTTATGAGGGTTTCCCTGGGTGCATGAGATTAAATTTTATTTTCTCTTGTCAATCCGTCTCCTTTTGATGTGATTATTTGGCCAGTTGAAAGAACTAGAGGAATTTTTCCCTTTCCCTACAAAAGACATATTCCACATCAATTACAGTTATATAGTAAAGAGAGGTATATATCTCTACCTCTCCAGTGTGTGACTATTTTCAAGCACAGCACATCTAAAAACTGTAGTATCATTTTTAAAGTGAATACCAGGCTATGTTTGATTTGGCACGATACATCCACTTCAAATGTTACTGGTGTGTTACCAACAATGATTCTACAAAAGAGGAAAGTGATTTATAAAGGACAGGCTTTAAAAAGTCATTATTAGCCCAGTTACCTCAAAATAGCACAAGAAATTAGGTGACTGACCTCATTAAATTGCTCACCTCACATCATTTTATTCTCTGGAAATTAGCTCTGAGAAGTTAGAGGACAAATCCAACTTCAACATTGGAGATGAAAAATAAACTATAAAATGAGTTCAGAAGCTGATAAAGACACTAGACTGGGTAAAATATTACCACATTATCTCTGTTTGCATTATCCATACAAGTGAAATTTCAGACTTTAATTTGTTGCGCAGAGGCTTTTGTATTTCTGTGACATTGGGTGCGCAACAGTTCTTATATTTCTGTGAATTTGGTCACATCATGACAGTTCTGGGTCTAACATTTCCTCCCTTTTAAAATGGGATTGTGTTTAAAATTTGTTTTGTGTTTCACTATTGTTTTCTTTTCTGGCCATATGGTTTATTCAGCATAGGAGTGATTACAAGAGACCATATGAAGATTTAAAAGTCTTGTACTTGAGGAACAGAAGATAACAGTTTTCTTGTTTGGATTCTGATGGGGTTCTTCTATGTGATCTTGGACAGGTCACTTAAATTCTTTGTGACCCTATATGCAAACAACAAAATGGGGATTCTAATTTGTACTCCTCATTTCTCACTGGAATTTGCTGAGGATGAACAATCTGAAAGTATTTGAAGGATATAATACATTACAAATGTAAGGTATTATTGTAACAATTTATTACTGCTACTAAAGAAATCGGTTGTTCTATTAGTGAGTCAAACAATTACCCTTTCATATATGAACATAGTTTCAACTCTTGGTTTTCCTAAGACATTTATTAAATAATGATGCATAGAATATTTATTTATACCTTTTGAGAAGTGTTTAATGATGCTAGATGGAATAGAAATAAAAATATTTTACATCTGGAGGAAAGATAGATATTTTGAAATATGTATATTTCTAATAATTATGGAAAACAAAACCTTAAATTTTGATACCAACATCAAATGGTATTTATGATTACTGTCTACTATTCTCTGTATAACATATTGAATACAGAAGTTTTTAAAGTGCCTAACATACTCTTTTTGAACATATAAGTCTAAGTTGCAATATTCTTATTAGACCTTCACAATTTTGTAAGTTTCAGAAAAGATGAAAGATTAGTCAAATTTTAACATTTTATCTTATTTTCTGTTGTAGTTGAAGTGCTGAGGGCTGATGAACTGCCAATAAAAGTGTGCAGAGAAGGAAAACCACAGGCTGGGACTGTGCCTGAGCATAGATTATGTCTAAGAAACCACAGCTAACAATAAAACCATGAAAGAAACAACAAGGGAGTACAAAACAGGCCTGAACAGTTCTAGAAACTAAGGGAAGAGAGAATTTTCACAACTAGGGCTTGCTTAATGTAGGACGGGAAAGATTGAAAGTGGCTGGGATTTAGGAGCTAGACGTATAAAACCACAGTGTGAATCATGGAAGAGGTCTGATAAAAAAATGAATATAGTGTAACATGGGGCTGGTGACAGGGGCTTGACAGCAGGTATCAGGGAGCCAGATGTGAGCACTCCTCCGCAGAGGTCTGGTTCCAATTCCTTGGACTTCTTGGTGGGAATAAATAGGACTCACCCTAGAAGGTAATGGACAGGAAAACAAAGAAGAGACTCAGATTTGTCTGGGAGAGTATGGAAACTCAGTAAGTGGATGCAGAGCTGAAGTTTGAGCTCAGTGAAAGGAATCCTACTGAATGTCAATTACTGGAAAGAGGAAATATCATCATAACAGGGTTAATAACAAAATGGATCTGATACTCACCTCCAGAGCTCTGTGAAGGTTCTTTGTATTTTACATGTTTAGGTGTCTGATCGACCCTTGAGGTTTGGATTACCTTTAAGCTAAGAAGAGGAACTTAAGTGCTTAGCAGATGTTCAATCAATATTTGTTGAATAAATACATGAATTATGATATCTTAGCTCTGGAGAATGGAAGCCTTCCATTCTCAGCCAAATACTTTCAAGGGCCTCAATTTATAATAGTTTCCTAAATGTGTTCCATGAAAAAAAAATTTCTTAGTATATAGGTTTTAAGATCAAAGAATGTTTTGACCAAGTAAGTCAGGAAACTGCCAAGTTAAATAAAATTAATTGCATTTCTATACTGCAAGACTTCTCAGAGAGTTTATCTCAATATGTATTATGAATTTCTGAAACATAGGTAGTATGTAGACATTTCCAAGTTTATTTGACCACAAAACTCTCTCCTCAACAATTACCTTTCTTTTTCCAAGTATCTTTTGGATTAGTGTTATGAAGAACATGGATTGGATACAGAGTCATATAAAAATCACCAGAAAAAATGAATAAATAAAAATCACCAAAAGGACAAAAAGAGAATGGATTTTGATAATATTAGAAAATATTTTTTATAGAACTTTCAAGGCTTTCAAAAACAAACATTGCATTGAAAGACTTAAGAGAATCCTCATTGTATGTGTAACATACATCTTCATAAATGAGAGACCAAGAGTCAAGAATCTTCATTAACTTCTGGTCAATACTTGGATGTTGGGCTGGAACAATTTGGAGACTCTGGAACATTTTCAGGAAAGATAGATGGGGTTAAGAAGATTATGATTCAGAAGCAGAAGATTATGAGTCAGAGGTGGGAGATTATGAGTTCACAGTAAGAGTAATGTCTTATTTAGATATTATTAAAGCTTTATGTAATTTTTCAATTCAAATTTCCATTGGGAAGAAGAGTTGCCTGAGTGTAAGGAGACTGCAGTGCGTGGCAGGAGGAAGAGGAAGAGAGATCTTGTTCTTCTCATTCCAGAAGATATTATCCATCGCTATGTCTGTCTCCCCCACTTAAAGGCAGGGTGTGCACCTTGATTCACCTTTGCATTGGCAGCATCACCCACTGCTTGTGGTGAATAGTAGGTACTTAGAAAATATTTGAACTGAATGGAACTAAGAGGAGCTGAAGAAATGAGTCAGGGCTTGTGTTCTTACAGAGCTCGTTTTTTACCAAAATGGCAGGGTCATAGTCCCCTCCTCCTCCTTGGGCGGGTGATCTAGGGTAACTGGAGCATTCCTTCCTTGAGGATGACATTTTATTGACATTGTTCATGACACTTTCAAGGAATTTTGCACAAAAGCCCACAGGCTGTTCTTTATTGCTTACAGTGGGACATAAGGGGAGGCCATCTCTAAGATGACTAAATTTACCATTCTGGGAAAGGAGGAGAAAACTGGCAGAATATAAAAGCCTTTATTTCCAGGAATAAGAAGATTTAGAGATGATATTAAAAGGGTTGATATTCTATACCTCCCTCCAGCTTTTCATGCAGAAGGTAGTTTGACTCATTCCAAAACACATCTCAGAATAATGTCATCACAACAGTGGCTAATAAGCTTCTTACAGAAATAAAACTCCTGGAAAAAGAATTAAGAATTAGCTGATAATATGAATCTTTTATGTAAACTTTGAATCTGGCTGAAACAGAAGTATCTAATTAAAGTATTATTATCAAATATAGGAGAGCATTTTAAACTATTTATTTTATTTAACAATTGGACACCTACAGTGACAAAGTACTATGCATACCTTCAAAGTTATTTCTAGTTGAGTGAGAGTGACAGGCATGTACGAGGATAATAAAGGGAGTGAGAGGAGGCAGTGGTGGACCGGGGAGGTGATGTGAATGAGAGATGAGTGTGGAACTCTGTAAGTTCCAAACTTATATGCAGGTGTAGTGATGTCAACATGCTGGCTTTTCAACCAGCCCCTTGGATGGCTTTGAGAACCCTAACTGAGGATGTGTCTGGGTCTTAGATAGGCAAACTCATAAACATTTAATCGAGAGTCATTATGATAGATTGGCTAATTCCAAAGGATTTCTTATAAGAGAATCCTTCTGTGCATAATAAAACAATTCAGAGATCTAGACAAAACACAGACTCTAACATCTCCTGACAAATATATCTTATCTTTCTCTAATTCTTACTTCAGCAGTTAGAATAAAATGGAACCCTAGCTGGTATGGCTCAGTGGATGAGCACCAGCCTATGAACCAAAGGTCACTGGTTTGATTCCCAGTCAGAGCACATGCCTGGATTGCAGGCCAGGTCCCCAGTTGTGGGGTGTGCAAGAGGCAACCACACAGTGATGTTTCTCTCCCTCCCTACCTCCTTCTCGTCCCCTCTCTCTAAAATAAATAAATAAGATCTTTTTTTAAAAAAGAAAAGAATAAAATGGAGCCAGGCACTTCACAAAATCGCGTGACATAGAAGAAAGACTATGGAACCCTGAGAGACCTCCACTGGCTCAAATCCCAGCTCCAATATTTAGTTCCCAATTGACTTTGGGGGAAATTCCTTACTTTCCCTATGCCTCTGTCAGAGCCTGTGAAATGGTATTACAGCATCCCACTTAAGAGATCATTGTGCAGGAGATGGCATGTGTGAGATTAGCTTCCTTCCTTACGTCCTCTCACGGAATCCTGCACTTCTCTTTGATAGCACATCTTGCACTGTGTAGTCCAGTAATTGTAAAACAGGATCTTTTATGAATATCTCCTCTGCCTTCTGCTGGGAGATACACCTCCTGAGGGAAGGAACCGAATCTCTCCTACTTAGCAGGTGTCTAGCTCATCCTGGAGTAAATGCTGACTGGGAGAAAGCTGAGCATGTTCTCCCTTTTAGTAAACCTTGCCTCCCTTCCTTCTCATGCCCAGAAACCGGACAGCTTCTTTTCCTTGTTTAGTTCCATCACGAATTTTGGGAATTTCTGTGCTTCTCTTACAATACATGGTATTTTGAGCATATTGCTTGCTTATAATACTTCAGAAGTGATCCTTATATGTAATATGGATCTTCTTGATCATTGGCAATCTCTTTCTGAACTAAAACATCATCTCCTTTTACCTATCTTTAAAATGGGATTTTTTCCCCTGGGTTGCTTCTTACAGATAAAAAGTGATTTCTGTGTCCACTTATATGATTTTAAAATTAAAAAAATTTTTATTTCACTTAAGTTTATAGGATAAAGATTAGCCTGATTATTGGTAGCTTTGTATCTCACTGCGATTATACTATTGATTATTAAGAAACCTATAGATTTCTATATTATATTTACCCAAGCGCAGAAGGAAGATGAAAAGGTATCATTCGGCTCACTGTGTGCTCATTTTGCTCATTTTCATGTTCACCAACTCCTTTACCAATATAACAATTATTCCTTGATTTCATCATCTCACGGCAGCACTAAAATAGATTACAGCTTAGGTTTGTCTTCTGCTTGCATTCCCGATGAGGGCTCTGAAGAACTGCACATTCCAGGAGCGGAGTTTCCATGGAAACCCGGACAAAAGCAAAGCAAAACCATTCTTCAAGGCCCACAAGAAAACACATTCCACCTTGCTTTTTGTTTGCAGGTCTCTGCCCCCTGAGCAGTCCAGCGGCTGGCACCGTCCCTGCCCTCCAGGAATTCCTGTTTGAAATTTATATATAGCATTATGCAGCTCTGAGGTCTGCAAAATTGGATTTGGTGGGAATGACTAGGAAGTTATTTCTTAAGAGGACTCAAGCCCAGGGTTTTTTAAAAATAAGATTAAAAAAGAAAACAATAAAGTATACATTGAAACAGCAACTAAATGTACAGCCATGGAGTTGCTCTTTAAATTATAAAATTTAAAAAATAGTTTTCAAAGAACAGAGTTTTAGAGTAAATAAATGGAGTTAATGATTAGGAGCAATTCGGTATTTCAAGATAATTTTTTTTTTTAAATTTGAAAATAAAGACCAGGTCAAACAGTTTCTGATGAACTTTCAGGTCATGTGTCTTGAGTAAAAGGAAGTCATAGGGTTTCTATGAATTTCTGTGGAAAACGATGTCTCTCCCATTGGTTCTCAAGCTTCCAAAGCAGGCTGACTGTCTCATTCATGTGACTTCCATTGGATTGAGTACAGTCCTTGGGAGGTGTTTTGGGGGCTAGACTGTTGCAGGGAAGAGCTGCCACCATGCCCTCCTCTGGAAGGTTCTATTGCACTGCAGTCAGAAACAGAGCGCTCTGTGCTCCAAGGCACAGCGGTTGGCACTAACAGACTCATGGCACCATGCATACTTCACGTTCTTTAGTTGAACTTACTTGCAATTATATTAAAAAATATATTCACTCTTCGATTCATTCTTCCAACAAATAACCTCTGAACAGTTATTGCACACCAAGTACTATGCTAGAAATATGCCTCCAGGGAGTCCATCAAACACTGCCAGAATTAAAAAAAGAATGAAATAACACAAAAGAAACACACAAGAAAATGGGACAATTACTACACACTGTAAAACGCCATGATGTTGAGGCTTGTCCTGGGTTTTATGGCATACCAATACAGAGGCGTGTCTCAGCTTCAAGGTGCTGGTTTTATTAAATGTGGGTTAAATCAGGTGAGGCCTTCAAAAAGAGATGTTGCTTGTTCTCAGTCCTGAAGGATGATTGGATGTGAGTCAGGCAGACAAAATGGGGCAAACACATTCAGAGAAAACAAATGTAAAAGCACAAAGATATGGAAGAGTGCTGATCTTTCAGGCACTGGGCATAGGTCCTAATGTAGGGAGTAAGGGCAGTGAGCATGGAGAAGAAGGCAGGAACCAGGTCCTCAAGGGATTTGCAGAGCTGAGTGTGAGTTCTACTCTAATGACAGGAAAGCCACTGAGCCAATTCAACAGAAGTGTTAAATCTGTATGGTTGTCCTGTAGAAGTGTTGAGGAGGAAGGAAGTCACCATTAAAGGAGAACATTAAGAGGCTAAGAGCAGTCCTGGCTGGGTAGCTCATTGGTTAGAGCATCATGCTGATATGCCAAGGTTGCACATTTGATCTCCAGTCAGGGCACATACAACAATCAACCAATGAATGTATAAATAAGTGGAACAACAAATTGATGTTTTTCTCTCAATCTCTAAAAAAATCAATTAAAAAATACTTTAAAAAAAAAGGGAGCTAAAGGTAGTGTTGATGAGAAACTGTGAGGGCCAGAACTAAGGCTGTAGAGACAGGGATGGAGAGGAGAGCTAGATCTGGAGGATGGGTGGACTTAATAACCATTTGTTTGGGTTATGGTACAAAGGAAAGAAAGACTGGAGTGGGCTTCAGGTTTCTAGTGCAGGTTTTGGGAAGATGATACTATTGAGTAAAATTAGTTTGAGAAACAAAAACAAACAAACAAACCAAAAAACCCCATAAGTATTAAAAATAAGGCTTTAATCCTTTTTCTTCCCCCAGCTGATCAAGTGACCTCAGGCAAGACTGTTAAACTATTTGAGCCTCAGTTCTGTTGAAATAATCACACAGGATTGTCTGGAGGAGTAAAATAAATTGTACTTATAAATCATTCACACATTTGCTCAACCTATATTTTTTGAGCATTTATTATGTAGCAGGGTAAGGGATTCAGAGGCGAAGAAGATAAAAGCTTCTGCCTTGCTGGCAATGCTATTGTATGAGTGGGAAGGTAGACATGAACAATTTAATAAATAACTGAGTCAACCAATGGTACATTTGGAAGAGTGCTTTGAAAGAAATAAACAGCTTGATGTGACAGAGATAGGGTTGAAAGCTCTACTTTCTGATATGTTGTTAGGAAAGGCTAAAACTTGTGAAAGCATCATGGACTCCAACTCTTCAGTTGGAGACGAGCATTCCAGGCTGAGAGCATAATCAATTCCAAGACCCTGGAGTGGGAAAGAATTTGAAGAACAGTACACACTTGGCAGTTCCTCAAATTAGTGAGCATATCATGAATAATGTATATTTAGGAACAAGAAGGCATTTATATAATTATATACCATGGAAAACTAGCTTAACGAAATACCTCTTTCATTTCATTTTCATGTAGTAATCAGAACAATGTTTAAAAATGCCATCTTTAGTATGTTCATATTATGAATGTAAATAAAATTGTCAGTGGAAAGTGAGTGAAGAGCTCTTTAAAGCAGTATTGAGGTTTATTGGCCTGGGATTCCCACTGGATACCTTGTGATTAATATTCTTCTTAACTAGAAATATATTTTTCTTTTCTTTTTTTCAATTGTTCTTATTCGTTTGAATCTGACTCAATCTTAACACTAGTTTACCCTTCAGATATGGGAGACTGTTAACCATGTCTGGAAATCTGACATTCATACAATTGTATATGAAAAATTCTATGTTAACCTTCATGCTTCTGGTAGGACTCTATGATTAGTCACTTCTGCATTTTTTTCTGTGCAGCAAAAGGAGATGTATCATTTACATAATCAAAAATGATTATTCAATATAGATTTAATGTAATATATTTTCTAAATTGCAAATGGGGAATGTTATATAAGAAAAGTTTACCGCTGGAATGGTTTTCATCAATAAATCAACAAACAACAAGTGCTGGCAAGGATGTGGAGAAAAGAGAAACCCTTGTGCACTGTTGGTGGGAATGCAGACTGGTGCAGCCACTATGGAAAGCAGTATGGAGTTTCCTCAAAAAATTAAAAATGGAACTGCCTTTTGACCAAGGAATGCCACTTCTAGAATTTAGCTGACGAAATCTGAAACACTAACTCAAAAGAATATATGCATCCCTATGTTCATTGCAGTGTTATTCACAATAACCAAGCTCTGGAAACAGCCCAAGTGCCCGTCAGTTGATGAGTGGATAAAAGCAGCGATGGGACATTTACACAATGGAATACTAAGAGGCCATAAAAAGGAAGGCTTACCTTCTGTGTCACATGGATGGACCTGCAATTATGTTAAGTGAAGTAAGCTGGTCAGAGAAAGACAAATACTATATGATCTCACTTGTAGGTAGAATGTAGTGAAGAAAATAAACTGATGAACAAAACAGAAACAGCCATTGACACATGGAAGAGACTGACAGCTGTCAGAAGGGAGGAGGAAGGGAGGACTGGATGAATGAAGGTGAAGCGATTGGCCAAAGAACATATATGCATGACCCATAGACACAGATAACACTGTGGTGGTGGCCAGAGGGAATGGGGGGAGGAAGTAGGTGAAGGTGGGCAAAGTGGGGGTGGGGTGGGGATGGAAAAAGACTTTGCGTGGGGTTATGGGTGCACAATGCAATGTGCAGAGGATGTTTTATAGAACTGTACACTTGAAACCCGTATGGTTTTGCGAACCAATGTCACCCCAATAAATTCAATTAAGAAAAAAAGTAAGTGATTGCACTATCCTGTTGTTAAGTATCATATCTGAGAATTTACCGTATTACATGCCAAGAAAAGATTATAAACAACTTTTGTAACACACTCACAGAGCATCTAAATTTGATACGAATCCTAGTTGAGATTTTTCTACCGTTATTCTACTTATTTCTTGAAGTAGAATGTATGAAAAGAATGAATTGCAAATATTGAGGGATATAAACTTAAGATGGAAAATGTAGAAACATTAAATTGGATAAAGATCAATGCATGGTGTGTATTAAAACATGATAATAGAAATTGAAATTTTAAACATGAAACAAAGAACCAGAAAAGAAATAGCTGAGCAGACACCAGCACCATATAAAATGGTGATAGTATCGCTCTAGAATCCAATGAATGACAGTCTTCTTGGCTGTTGCGAGTGAATTCTAACAAAGCGCTAATGAGGATAAACAGTCTACTTAAGTGCTGCTGGAAAAATCCCCTTCAGCTGGCAGCTGGCGTGACTGTTGTCATTCAAAGGGCATAAGTAAATGCCACATAATTGAGTCATTGGGAAACTTAGATGACAATGAGCTATGTTCTCATTAACTTTGTTTAAAAATTCTTCCTTGGACTATTAAATAGATGATGTTTAATAGTGATAATAAGTAAAGAAAAACCACAAGATATCAAAGTTTGAATAGGTCTCAGCTCTTTAACTGGAAGTTCCCAGAGATGTTGGCTGTGGCTCATGCCTAAAAGGGGGAGTGTGTTTCTATGAAATGACACTGTTAGGATTCTGAATCACCATCTTTTCAAGATATAAGAAATACAAACTTCATATGAGACAATGTGTGCTTCAATCAGGTACAAGATTGCCATATTCTTGCATAGACCGTGTCTTCTAAATGCCCTTCCTGCCTCTGTACAACAGAAGATGAGTGCCCTTACATTTTTCAAGGAACCCTAGACCGGCAAGGTGTTCTTTGCCAGAATTAAGTTGGATGTGCCCCTGTACCCCCATTTCCTGCTTCCTCATTTACCTTTGGCTTTCATCCATGACTATTAACTCATGTACTTACACATTCATTAGTTGGCGTCTTCTAGCCTGACACGATAATTGACCTTGGCTTTGCCTCTTGATTGTGTCTTTGCTTCTGGGATGAACTCTGTGTCTTTGGAGCTAACTCCACACCTTTTTCTGGTTTAGTCTTGCTACACTCCGCCCTGAGGCTGGATATGTTTATGATACTCTAAAAACTGAAGTGTGAGCTCTTATATCTCGCCCCCAATTTAACAGCTTCCCCAGCTACTGCATACGCATAGTCATTTAATATCAAAACCCAGTAAAAGGTCTGGGTTTGGTTTTTACAGTTAGGGTTTCTTTTATTTTCTTTGTTTGTGGCTTTAAGTTTTGAAAATTCAAAGACCATCAGGCATATCCATATATACACATAGGGTTTTGTAAAAAAAAGGAAAACAATCCCACTAATGAAGATAATAGAGTTTCTAAGAATGCCTTAAATATCACACACAAAATCATAAAGTTGCAAATAAATTAATATATAGGGATAGGATAGAAGGTTTACAAGACCCTATTTAGAGAAACTTAAGTAAAAGAGGCTTTAGTCTCAATTCTCATACATCTTTTAGTGACAAACAGAGATAGAGAATTTCTATACCCTTGAAGTTAAAAAATGTTCAAGTTCAGAATCTTAATTGCTATTCAGATTTGAGCTCAGTGACATAAACTATTCAGCTAATCTGTTGGAAGCAAGATCTCCTTATTAAACCTGGAACTATATCAAGAAAACCAAAGAGATTGTCCTGCATATAATCTGAATATTTATAAAAATGTTCATTGAGAATATCCATTAGTTAAGAACCAAAAGAGTAAAATCTATTTTTAAACATCACCATAAATGACATATATGGTGTATTTCATGTGTTAATAGAAACCGCTAAAACATAAGTTCTTTGAAAGTTCTCTAATAATTCATAAAATAATTATTGTTTTAAATCAAAACATAGTCATGGTTATGAAATGTGGTTATGACGGGAGAGGTCTGATTTCATAGCCCACCCCTTAATACCAGCCCCCTCCTGTCTTACTCATATATTAAATATATCCAGTAGTGAATGTTGTTGCGTATCCCCTTTACTGAATCTGACCTCCCATTCCTCAGCTTCTTTGCTAACAATTTTGCTGCTAACAGCTGTCACCCACAGCTCTCTATCAAAGACTATCTTTGGGCTACAGAGCAGCTCTGCCCAGCAGCTGGGTGAGTGGATTGCTGGAAGTGTCTGGGGGCTCACACTTCCCAGGGTGGGAAAGGCCGAGAAATGACTGTGTGTGAATACACAAGCGTGCTTCCTGAGTGGGACGCAGTCTGCTGATTCCTACCATAGACACAATCCTGCAATGATTCTAAGAATCACACTTGTCACCTTTTTACATGTTTGAAATGGGATGCAAATTACAATTGATTTGTCATACTTTAACTGGCAATGTTTTTTTCTTTCTCAGTACGTATAATGTATCTAACAGCTGATGGTAAATTAGAGTTAATCAAACTAAGGACTGGAAAAGTGAACAAAACTTTCTGTTTGAAAAGAATCAGGAAAGGATTCAGGGAAGAACTAGCACCCACACTGGCAGCATGTGGAAGTGTCAGGCAGCTTGTCCTATTGGTTTGAGGATACAGTAGTCCCTCTCTATATCGCGGTTCACTTATCGTGGCCTCACTGTATTGCGGGATTTTTAAAAATATTATTTTAAATAATTTATCGCGGAATTTTTGCTATATCACGGTATTTTGCTGTACTGTATATGTATGTTGTTAAAGTTACGTAGATTTAAGAATGTAGAATATGTTTAAGAACATAAGTAGCGTTTATAGAAGTGTGGAAAAGGTTAATTAGGGAGTGGGAAAGGTTAATAAGGGACTGGGAATGGTTTATAAGTGTGTGGGAATAGTTTATAAAGCCTTAAAATATATATAAATACTAAAATAAATGTAAGGTTCCTACTTCGCGGATTTTCACCTATCGTGTGTGTGGGGGTGGTGGTGGTCTAGAATGTAATACCCATGATAAGTGAGGGAATACTGTACACAATGTGGAAGTTAAGGCCAATCACAGTTTAGGTAAGAAGTTAAAGGGAGGGGCCACTTTTGTTTGGGTCACTACTATGAGTCTAGCACATAGGTTCTCTGCCTGGAGAAACTCTTTTACTCTCATAATAACCTTTTGAGCCATGAGGTAATGTGGTGGACAGTGATCCCAGCCCAAGCACATGCTTGGGAATCAGTGCATTGATTGGCATCAAGATGGTTTACAACCATCTGCTCTGATGACTTCATTTCTCATGGCAGCCAGACCCCTATTCTAGGCAGGAAAGACACCAGTGGGGCATGCAGGTTTGGGTCAAGCCCAAACATTTTAATTTAATCACTGCATGATGTTGAACAGATTGCTTATCATTTAAAAATAATTTGAAACAAATTAGACCTACCCCTAACAGCATATAGTATAATAGTTGCACATATGCATAATAAATATTAGTCCACCTCCCTGTCCCTCTACTCCTTTCTTTTCATTATAAAATATATTTTCTTAAATAACAAGGAGGTCAAAACAAACCTAGGGATTTTGGGAGCAGCAGTTAAGTTCAGGGGCCAACCTTTGCCCTGGGACACAGGGTCACTTGTCACTGGGAAGTCAGTGGTAGCAAAGAACTGGACTCTTCACGTTCAGCCTGCCATGTTTATTCTTTCCAAGGCCAGACTTGGTAGGAAGTGGGAAAGAACCTACAGTTTGGAATTAAGTTCAAGAAGTGCAACAAATCACAATCAGGCAGACTACCTTCAGCATCGTTTATAGCCTGTTAGTCACATTATAATCTACTCTTTTCGTGAACTGCAGTATTTGAAAGATTTGTTTCTATCAAATGACATATAATCGTCATTTGTGTTCCTATTTTTATTCATCTATAAATTTCAAATGGAGCTACGAGCAGCATCAAACAGCCAGGGTTGCCACTTCGGGCTGATGCAGTTCATCTATCCTGTCGTACATACATCCATTCCACAAATATCTCTTGTTCCTTTTCTGTGTACGAGCAGCCCAAGGGTAGAGAGAATCCAGTGTAGACACTGTGTGGACCCTGCTGCTTTCCTGCCTCGAGGCGTCTGCTCGTCAGTGGGGGTGAAAACCACCATAGGAGTGTTCTGATCTAGGAATGAGGTTGGAGCACTGTGGGGCTTTAACAGAGGGACCACCTTAACCTCTTTTGTGATGTGAACCTCTTCTGAGTAAAGATAAAAAATAAATACATGACAGAAGATGTATGCAGTAGCAATAAAGAAACTGATTATAAAGAATTATTAAATTTCTACCCATGGAGGCCACAGATCTCAGGTTAGGAGTCCCTGGAAGGAAGTTGTTCAAAGCTGAGGGAACGTATCAGGAAGAAGGAGCCAAATGATAGCAGGGAGGCAGAAAAGTATATTCTAAGCAAGGCAAGCATTTATGTGAAAAGAGCCGTCAGTAAGAAGAGAGGGCACAAGGTTTGTTTTCTGAGCTCAAAAGTTGAGGTTGCTATATAGGTCCAGCAAAGAGCAAAGGCACTTGTTGTTTTCAATGAGTCTGCAGCTACATTATAGGCACAGGTACAATTTCTATTAAGCTTTGTTACATAAACAGAATACATAAAAATCTTCTTTCTATAAGATGTTCTCTATGATTATATACTAGTGAGAAACATATGTAGATTATTTTAATATATCAAACTACAACTTTTATTACACCAACTTTCAAAATAAAAATGATTTAAATAAATGAAATCAACTGATCCAAATCACTTTTTGTGTAGCTTATTTTATAGAGAATCAAGCCACAGCTGGGAACCTAAATGCATACTTGTAAATCCTCTGGTCCAGGAATTTTTAGTCTGAAACACCTTTGGTACAAAAACAAAACATGCAATAGTAGGCTTCTGTGTTTTTTTTTTTTTTCTAGTATGTTTCTGAAAATTAGGGTACTGTGCAGATTTTTAAAAAATGTATTACATGTATCAGATATTTTGTATCTTTCACTGGGTAATCAATAATTACATGTTGATGGGACAAGTAATATTTTTCACAAACTACGAACAAAAAAGACAGTGCAATACATATACAACAACTTAGTTCTGTGTGAAGTTGTAGAGAGAGACACTTACTCTTTAAATCAGAAAAAAAAAAAAGTTTGAATCATGACCCTATTGTTTACTCACTTGTGTGGCTGAAAATCCTTAAGACTCAGTTTCCTTATTGGTAGAAGAGGGATAGTAATACCTACCATTTGGGATTAAATAAAATAATACATGTAGATCACTAATACAATGCACTCTTCTTTTGCCTGGAATTTTCTGACTTTCCTCCACTCACCCCACCTACTTGCACAGAGTGCAGTCATTTATAGAAATGAGTGGAAGATCAGGGAGAACAGAAGGTTTGAATAGGGAACAAAGACTGGAGTTTTTATGTAACATTTTCTCAGCTGCTGATTTGAAGATCATGGTTTCCCAGATACTTTACAGGTATTTGAGTTAAATACATATGAACTTTAATCATTGAGGGGTCCCATATATGATTGCCCCTTTTATAACACAAATAAAGGGACAGTAAAAATAGATAAAGTGTTTTCTGAAACATATTTTCCAAGACAGAACACATAAACTAAAAAAGGTTATGTATACATAACAATTATTTTTCAGATGTATTTTGAACTCTTAAGCTTTGTTCAATTTGACTAACTCTATTTGGGACCTAGTAGATGTTATGATGTGTACACAGTACTTCAGATCCCAAGCAGATAAAATGTGCTTTCTGGCCTCAAATCAGTCTCATTGGAACAGACAATTGGGATGTGGGTGAGGGTGGGTATGTAGTGCAATGGAGGGTGGGAAGCTGGGGGCTAAGGGGCAAAATAATCACTAAAAATTTAATGACATGAATGTAAATATAGCTCCAGTAGAGAGACACAGGTAAGTGAACTATTTTAATTCTACTGGCAGCAGGAAGAGGAGCTGCTAGGAAAGTGACAGGTTGTGGGACTATAAAAAGAATTTTATAGACCCAGGTGGGAAACAAATACCCTAGTTTGAGGTGGAGGACAAAACCCAGTGTGAAGAGAGATGAAGAGATTTTCTTCAAAAATCATGATAGCGTGCTGAATTACGACCGACATTAGAAGGCTGCCATCTAGCATAATGGTTTTATGTTTAATCTGTGCATACTTTTACACACACACACACACACACACACACAGAGTCACATTCCTCAGCACTTTGAAAACTCTGTTTCTCAGTGTTCCTTTGTAGCTCAGGGAAAAATGAAGAGTAACTGAATTCTAATGTCTGTCACTCTGTTACACAGAAGAAAGGAATTGGGTTTGCACAAAGACAAATAGGAAGTCTTAGTCACCTTTAAGTGAGTCTTACTTATACAGACAAATAGATTCCAGGAGACTATTGCTAATGGACGCCCTAATCTTCATATTTAAAGTGTTCTCCGGACAGTGCTTTTCCCCATCTGCGTTTGAAGCACCCACTTCTTATATTTCTTTACGTTTCTCTATATTATACTTGATAATTGATTCTAAATTCAAATGGGCTAAGGCAAAAAACTAAAGCGAACAAATGTGTTGAATTGCTTAATTTGGAGGAGGAAGGCAACCAAGGAAGGCAAAATCAGTTGTGCCAAACTAAACCTACAAAGGCCCCTCTGGAAAGACCATTGTCATAGCAATATTTACTATTTAGTTTTAATTAGAAGCTCCACCCAAAGCTGCAGCCCTCTCCAGAGTGAGGACTATAAAGATACCCACAAATGCAATTACCCCATTTTTTGGCTTGTAGGTTATTTATTTATTTATTTATTTATGGCTTGTAGGTTATTTATTTATTTATGGTTTGTAGGTTATGTATTTATTTATTTATTAATGATGACCATTTTTTCCATTTATCAATGCCTCTTCCCATGATTATGCCTAATATTCTACTTCTTACGAAGACCTCCTTTTTAATTGTTTTGTTCATTCATTTTTGCTTTCTGTTTTATATTCCACATATGAATGAAAGCATATGACTCTTTTCCTTTCCTCCTGACTTATTTCATGTAGCATGATACTCTCAGGATCCATCCATACTGTTGCAAATGGCTGTATTTCATCTTTCCTTACGGCTGAGTGATGCAAGGAGATGACACTTCAGGTGATGAGCACACAATGCACCACACAAATGATGTATTATATACTATTGTACATTTGAAACTTATATAATCTTATTAACCAATGTCACCTCCAATACATTTACTAAAAAAATAAGGTCAAGAAACCCTGAAAAACAATAAAGACATCTTGTTGGTTAAGTAGTTATTGGATATGACTCCCTAGAAGCTACAGTCATCTGGATATTCTGGCTTTTGCTGCCGGGGGTAGGGAGGGTGAGGAGTGAACAGAGAGGATTCCGGAGTAGCTGAGCCAGCTGTGGCTTTCCGCCACCTTTCCTTTCTATCCCTTCTTTTGCTGGAATCCCCTGGCTCCCCTCCAGTCACCCTACTCACTGCCCAGAGAGCTTGGCAAGTGACAGAAAAGGGTAGAAGGTGAGGTGGAATGGGAGATTTGGGCAGATGGATTCCAATGTCTACGTAAAATCTCTAGGCTATTGATTTGAAGATCTCAGATGCCCAGCTATACCTTTTCATTTCAATTGCAAAGCTACTTAAACCTCTATGTAAAACAGTCACATTCTAAGAGAGGTAGAAAAGAACATGTTACTTCTGTTACTAAGGGATAATTGCATACCATCCTCACTGTGTCATCAACAGATGCTTATTTGATTTTATTAAAATGAATTAGGGCTTGCTAGGTTGTAACAAATTCTAGTCCATGAGACAGCCTTCCCCACTAACCTGTGGCTTATTGTGGCATTTTCTCTGTTTAACTTGACAAGTTAACCTTCCAATACCCATCTTTTAACGGAATGTTCAGCTAATGATGCTCCTTCTTTTGCAACAGTTGGTTGAGATTTCAATTGTAGTTCTAGAAACATAAGTTTTTTAGCTTTTTTCACTGCATGGAATCAGCAGTCTTTTTTCTTCTTTTGATTTTTCATAGACATAATCAACCAGCTGTTCTGTTTGTTGACTGGATATTCTGTAGCTTCCAGACACCACATGTCAAAATGCAATAGAGTTATCACAATAAAACATGAGCAAGGCAGTAAAGTAGGGAATATTATAATATATTTTTTGTAACCAAGACTTTGAATGTGAAAAGCTCCCAGATCTCTTCATTATAGTGCCAGCTGAGAGTGTATTTCTCAGCTTGCGTTAAGAAAAAAAGCTGTGGATCTGTGATTCTGCTGAATAAAGCTGTGTATAAATGAAATATCCGCAGCACAATCATAGGAAGCGTATTTTTTGTCCCACCAGTACTTGCTTGTTTCACTCATATGAACAATATGATTGATTTTTACTTTATCTCCAACTGGCAGAGGAGTCATAAATCTATCTGCGAGGTAACCGGTATGGGATAAATTGTTATTTTTCCTCAGTGTGGTCTCATTTGATTACAATTGCAGCCTTGCCTGGCCGCATTCCATCCATAATTAATCGTCGCTTTGGTTTCCAGTTGCAGTGAGGCCAGCGCTGTAGCTGTTCACATCTTCAGATAACGGTCTACCATGCCAGCTGGCAAGTGAATGGAGACCTTTCACACCGAGTCTAATGGGCGCAGAAGCCCGAGCTTTTGTCAGGCGCAGCTCTTGAAATGACACCGTGCGAGAGAAGGGCCAACTTGCTGTGGCCGACGGTCTCTTTGGCACCTTACCCTTCTGAGCAAACACCGTATGCGGAGAGGTTTCGTTTTGCCAATTTATTTTAGTTCTTCTCATTCTATGATAGAAAGTATTCTTGGCGGTGGTAGAAAAATGAGTTCCTTTAAGGCTTTACCCCAGGGTCCAGGTCTCTGTCTCTGTCTGTTTCTCTCTCGTATTGAGCTGTAATCCTATTAGCACTAGTGACTGCCATTTGGTTGTAACATAGTTATTTGTTTTCTGTTCTATTATTTATTTCTTGGGCATAGTTTCATAGTACTCCCAGGGAAAGAATGTGAAGTATACTAGCAAAAAGGTTAGGTAATTATCCTTCCACATCCAACTCTGAGATTTATCTTTGAGCAAGAGGGCATGTTACAATTATTGGTACAAAGACATATTAGATGTAATTTTAGATAGATGTATTTAGTTACTTGATTCACTCTTTGCCGTGTTACTTGGGGTTGGGGGTGGGGGCTCCAAACTCCATAGCTTAGTGTTATTTGGTACGAATTAGGGAAGAATCTCAGTCTCATAAATTTTCAGAATTCTAATTCATTTGTAATTATTCAAAGAAAATTGAAGCCAAGATTTTCATACTCAAATGTCTTCAGGAGCCACTCAAGTAACTGAGTAAAGTGGACCAAGTACGCAATTCTGAGAGGCTGTGTGCAGCAAATACAGAAAGGGGCAGACCGGTGGTATGTGGGGGAAATGAACAAATGAGGAAAAGTGGGCTTAGTCACGCCAGATCTTTCTTTTATCAAAGGAAGGCAGTTATCTAGATTTTTATCCAATGCCTCTTGTTTTTAAATGATACAACTGCAGATGTTCAATTAAAAACAATAAGAACAAAAATTATTCCATTCGTGAATAGAGCAGGACCTGCACGCTGATGTTACATTGTACTAAAAGTCTTAACAACAGAATAAGACATTTAAAATGTGCTTCTTTCTTTAACAAATTTACAGTCAAATATATTTCATATTGGTGTATAAATATAAAAAACAATCTTGAATTAATGTAAATAATAGTGACCCATTTAAACACAGCAATATATTTTGAATGTCTATGAAATCTTCCCAACACAGCTGTCGCCAGAGAATGTATCTTCTATTGGTTTATGGTGAAAGAAGGTTGGGCTGTTTTGGAGAGGAAATCCATTGTATTTCTCTCATGAGCTGTGTGTTCTCCTATGTCCTCCACACCCAGGTTGGAGCCATGGCCAAACACCATGACATGATTGATCAAAATGGAATTTTTCTTGTTATATCGTCTAAGTTTTTGCCTCTCTATAACTTGTTTTGCATTTTACAATGCTAAAAATAATTAGAATTAAAGATTAGCAGAACATCTGACGCTGTTAATGCAACAATATATTCTTTAGTGTAATCACAATAAAACCTTGATTTAGGCTTTGGCTGGTGTGGCTCTGTGGATTGAGTTCCGGCCTGTGAACCGAAGGGTCACTGGTTTGATTCCCAGTCAGGACACATGCCTGGGTTGTGAGCTGGGTCACCAATTCGGGGCGTGTGAGAGGCAACCACACATTGATGTTTCTCTCCCTTTCTTTCTCCTTTCCTTTCCCTTCTCTAAAAATAAAATAAATCAAGTCTTAATAAATAAAGTCTTAAAAAAACATCTAGATTTAGAATCCAACAATTCTATTGCTGTGTTTGCGAATGCAAGGAAAGTCTTAAGGAGGAAAGTATAGTTCAAAGCAAATTTTGAGGGAGAGATAATGTACGAGGGTGGTGCACATACAATCAAGGAACATGAAAGGATAAAGATCTTTTCTTTTTTAAAGGGAAGTAGAAAATAAAGATGTGAGTTCAAGACTTGATATCTAGAAAAAAAAAGAAGGGCGTATGGATAATAGGTGTAGTGAATAACTCAGCAATCTTGGATGTATAAAAATGGAAAAATTTCTTTATTTTCCTCAAGTCACATTTAATTTGATGCCAAGCTTTTATGCAGCAGGGCTGCCAGGAGGACTGTCCCTCTCCCAGACCCTCATTAGGAGCAGGGCCCTGACGACACCCCGATTTCAGACTTCTGGCCTCCAGGACTGTGCAAGAATGGATTATTTGAAGTCCCCAAGTTTGCAGCAATTTGTTACGGCAGCCCTAGAAAACCAATACGGTAACCATAATATGTATATATGTATATATATATATATAAACTATAAGAAGAACCCAAAGCAGTTACAAGCTGTTCCTTTGGGGAGAGAGTTTGTGAGAGAGGAGAGATGAGATTTCTTTTGCTTTTAGTTTTTATAAAATCATTTGCATTTGATTTAACACATATGTATTACTGAGTTAGAATTTTTTTTCCCCAAAGATTTTACTTATTTTTTTTAGTGAGAGGGCAAAGAAGGGAGAGAGAGAGGGAGAGAAACACCAATGTGTGGTTGCCTCTCTCATGCCCCCAGTTGGGGGCAGATAATTAGGTAGGGAGTTCATATGGCCAAAAGTAGGGCAGATTCGACTTGCATGTAAAGATTTAAACTTCTAGTAGAAATAAGTCTCCCAAAGGGCATGATGGTATGAGCTGATTGGTTTAGTAAGTGGCCCAATAAGTTGAATTACTCTAATTTATCTAAGGACTCTCTCTGGTTTTGCAATGATAGAATGAACTTTCACCTCAAAGTATGTGACTAAGCCTATGATGTGCTACTGTTCTCTCTGAGGGATAAACTGAGAGGCCAAAGGTTCCAAGAGGATTTTCCTTCTCCATGATTCAGACCTTAGTGGGGAGGAAAATAATTGGAGATAAGAGCAAGGTGCCTCATGCTTGAGGACACATAAGCAGAATTATTCTAGTTAATGCTCTTGGTGCCTTGCCAAAAGGCCTGTAGAGATTGTAGCGTCCTCTCCGTGCGTTTCCTCTCCTTGGCTTGCTCTGCCTCTGGATGTTTCCAATGGTCTCAAAATTATCACATATCCATATCGATTTCACATTGTTTTACTTTACTCCTTTTTTTAAAAAAGATTTTATTTACTTGTTTTGAGAGAAGGGAAGGGAGAAAGAGAGGGACAGAAACATTAATGTGTGGCTGCCTCTCACTCACGCCCCCATCTGAAGACCTGGCGTACAACCCAGGCATGTGCCCTGACTGGGAATTGAACCAGCGACACTTGGTTCGCATGCCAGCGCACAATCCACTGAGACACAGCAGCCAGGGCTCCATATTGTTTTACTTTAAACAGGAAATGCATGACTGACATATGCACATGCATGTGTCCATATATCTATACAAAATCTATATCTATCTACTTATCTATACTATATATTTATTTCTGTTTGGGCACCACTACAGGTTCTGATTCAACAGGTGTGGGATGGGAACTAAGATTCTATATTTTTAAAACAACTCCTATCAAGTTTTTAAATGGGATAGACTGATTCTTTGGCTCTAATACTAAACCATGCACCAGTAACCACAGAACATAGGTTAATTCAGCCCTGGTCTATGAATCTTACAGTTCCATGCAACAGAGATGCTTGAGTGCCCTGACTTAGGAAAATCAGCCAATCCCTAAACTGCTGGCTTTCCCTAAATGTAACATAAATTGGGTTCTTTGCTTAATTCAGAGATTGTTTTCTGCCAGCCATTTCCCTTTAACAAGTAAGAAGTTCAACTTTGTATTAGATTATACTGCAGGGGTAATCTCTTTCCTTGACACTTGTCAAATGAATCTCAATATTATACACACACACACACATATAATGAATATATATATATATATATATAAATATATATATATATATATGTTCCCACTTTCTCCTTTTTATTTTTCTAGAGCTGAAGTATAGCTCCAAATTACCTTGGCAAAATAGTAACCTGATCCAAGCCAGTCTTCCTTTCCTGATCTTAGTCAGTGGACTTTATACGCCAGTGAAGTGGCCTCCAGGGCAGGTTTTAGCACCTGCCCCTTTACACAGCAAAGCTTTTATTAGTCCATGGAGAAATGAGAGAAACAAGGACAATTCTCTTCATTAACCAGTTCATGTTTGTTGAAGTAAATAAAAATGGTTTCTGAGATGTGTAGCATATGGATTTATGCTCTAGAATAATTCTATGAAACCATCACATTTACAAGGTATTTAAAGTTAAGAGCACTGCAATACAAAATTTGAAAGATTTATTGAAAGGAAATGTTCCACAGAAAGTGTAAGTGACAAATGTGCAGTGTAAAATAAACAGGAAAAAATATTCTTAAAAAAAAAGATTTCATTTATTTATTTTTAGAGAGAGGGGAAGAGAGAGTTAAAAACAAGGAGAGAAACATCAATGTGTGTTTGCCTCTCACCCCCTGCCCCCCAACTGGGGATGTGGCCTACAACCCAGGCATGTGCCCTGACTGGGAATTGAACCAGCAACCCTTTGGTGTGCAGGCCAGCACTCAATCCACTGAACCACACCAGCCAGGGCTACATAACATTTTGTTAAATAACATAATTATAAAGAAAGAGAACAGATTAACAGTTGCCAGTGGTTAGGGATGGGGCTCTAAAGGGTAGCATTTTGGGATGATGGAATGGTTATATATTTTGACTGTAATGGTAGATGCATGAACCTACATATATGATAAAATTGCATAGAACGAAACACACATGCACTCATACACACACACACACACACACAGAGGAATCTAAATAAGCTTTATGGGTTATTCAGATGTCCATTATCTGATCTTACTATTGTACTGAAATTATGTAAGATGTTAATATAAGCTGGGTGAAGGGTGCGCAGGATGTTCTTGTAACTTTTTTGGTAACTTTTCATGATTCTATAATTATTTTAAAATACTAGGTTATAAATATTAGTAATGTAGTTTGTTTCAAAGCTTGAGAAGTCATTTACATTCTTGGGAGATAATTAAGCCATGTTTAAATGCATTTGCTTTGGGAAATCTGATTAATTAGTTATTAAAAAAATAATTACTTCTGTTAAATAATACAATTCCAAAAGAATTATAAACTAGACATCAAATGGAAGAGATCTTATGATGCAGGTCAAATATTTTAGAAAACTAATTTTTAAAATAACTCATCTGATATAAAATAAGATTTTTTTTTGTTTATTCAAAACTTTTTAAAAAGCTTTTGATATAAACATGCTGGTTACCAAATATCTTCTTGGAAAGTATTGTTTTTTATTGTGAGATTATATCTTTTGAAGTTTTAAAATATATATAGTTTATTTTATATTTGATTTATATTCTGATATAGTTTTTCAGCAATAGTTAAATAAAATATAATTGTTATGAAAATCTGAAAAGCCAGGAACCACTGCCCTAGTACATGCAAAACATAATTCTCTACCAAAATATTTGATTAATATTTCCTCAGAAATACATCTGTTATAACGAACAGTGTACAGCTGTGTTTATTTATATATTTTAAAAAATATTTTAGTTATTTTTAGAGACAGAAGAAGGGAGGAAGAAATAGAGGGAGGGAAACGTCCACATGTGAGAGAAACATGGATTGGTTCCCTCTCTCACGCCCCTAACCAGGGACCTGGCCCGCAACCCTGGAGTGTGCACTGACCAGGAATTGAACTGGCAACTCTTCTGTTCTCGAGCTGGTGCTCAAGCTATTGAGTCACACCAGTCAGGGCATCTGTGTTTAAATTTTTTTTTTTTTTAATGCACATGGAATTCTGTTGAAAGGAAGGATAATACTGTTGGCTCCTGTTCCAAAGAGTGTGTTGAAATGGCATGCATTTTCATTCCTATTTTTCCTCATGCTTTTGGTTAGAACTTCTAAATGCTTGGCTTCTCTTGGGCCAAACTGAAATTGGCTTGGAAAAGTCCATGCTGGCAGGCTTTGCAGCAAGGTCTTGTGTTTCAGTGTGGCAAATAGAGTTGATTTCTATTCCATACTTAATATGTCACAGTTCAGAAATCAATTAAAAAGGGAATCCAATCATGTCCCAAGGAACTTCTTGAGCCTCATTTTCATGTTTTTTTTTCCTTTCCCAAAAGGAGTTTGGTTTTATGTCTAAATATGAAATTAGGTTTCCTTTTTATGAAAAATTTTATAATTCTGAAAATATTGGGGTATCATATATATTTATTCTGGACTCTTATTTTCCACAGGAATTTGTGGTCCCAGTATTTTGTAGACTTTAGTAGATCTGATTATAGTCATCACACCTCCAACCTGAAAGCATCAGTATTCATCTCAGTGACAGATTGTAGTTTAAAGTTTTCCCCATAATCCACTCCCCAAGGCTGTGACATGACTTCTGGTTCTTTTCAGAGAAGTCTGACTACAACAGGCCAACCAGCCCACAGATAAACCCACGGAGTCTTTTGTCCTTCTTATAAGAAGGATTTCCCCTCTGATTTTCTATCTGCCTTAAGCTTGTGTACCATGTCTTATTGTAACTCAACAGGTATATTTAAAACATGGCTTAGTAATCTTGTATGCACAGAGTAAGAATTTGTACAATGTACTAAAATTACTAAATTTATTTATTACATTATTATTCCTAGTAACATGCAGATTGCTATATTCACATGTCCCTCAGGCTTGACACACAAATTTTAGCTTAAACCTTAAAAAGAAATCTCATAAATTTTCTACTAACATGTCATTAGCTTTCTTACTATTTTGTATTGAATATTCTGTAGTGGAAGGGTTATATGATTATGAATTTTCTATAGAGAGATATGTGTATTTTCACATACATGAGGTACATGTCCAAGGTACCTTCATATATGAATATATTGTTCAATATATGTTAGGGTCAGGTGCTTTTAGTTGGAAAGTACAGTTATCAAGGACATTTGACAATTTCTTGGAATTTATTTAAGGACCTAACTCTGAGCCTTCAAAGTTCTTTTGTGGCCATGGTAAATGTGTGCAATAGCATCTATTCCTGGGTCATGAGTACAGGCCATTAGTAGAAGGAGCAGGTTACTTTTCACTAACAGGTCTAGAGACTGAATTACTTTTGTCCAATGATGATTGCCGTCTTGTGTTGCAAAGATATATTTAATAGTTATATATTTATGTTAACATGTATTCCAGTACAACTAAAATTTAAACAAATGATTTCACATGTTATTAAGATGAATAAAGTTAAAAAAACACAGTTCATTTAAAGAAAGTAATATGTAAAGAAAACTATAATCTTATATTGATATTAGGTAAAAATGGCAAAATCTGAAGGATTTTTTTTCAAGTGAACGAATTTTGTACAATGGTGTTTAGGACATGAAGAATAGTGTTAGTAATAGGACACTAGAAAGGTGCAGAAGAAAATAGGAATTTACTGATTTTTTTTATAAGGAGCAGCTGTTTACTGATTGTTCTCCTATTTAAACTTCTTCAAACCTGTAAGGTAAGTACGGTTATTCATAATTTGCAGGTTTGAAACTCTCAAGTGGTGGAGCCAAATTTTAAATACAGGTCTCTCTGTTTCCAAAGTTTAGGGTAAGAGAGCAGAGAGCATAATACCAAGCAGACATTGGGGGAGCTGTGCTGAATTTCTGGGTCAGCCACTAAATGAATGGGCTATTAAATTGTTGCCTGTTAGTTTTCAACTTTAATGGAGACAAAATTGACCAGTTGTGGTTTGTTCTGCAAGTGCCACAAGCTAATACCTTTAACAGAACTAGAGCTTTTCAAATGAAAGATAAAGGCAGATTACTATATTATTATTTTTTAAAATTTTAATTAGTTCAATGGTTCATCAGATCAAAGTATGCATAAGAAAATATAGGTGTTTTGGGCAATGTTATTCTTACTTTATTCTACTATTTAAAGTACATGGTTCTCTTTTTATCAACAATACTGTGTTTTGAACTTAATTATGAGACTTGTATTGGGAAGACTAATCTTAATAACAACTAATCACAGAAAACAGGTAGTAACTAGAAATCCAAGTGAGGAAGAAAAGCAATATCAAGTTAACAGACAACTCCTTTTAAGAATGGCTAGTTCAAAACCAATCTTCATTACTTCTCTCTGAAAAGACTCATACATTTCTAGTACAAGAGAGAGTCTTAATTTTCAAGATACCCATTATAGGCCACATGGTAGTGAAGGAGAGGTATTCTTCCTCTTATTTCTCAGGCTTACAACACCCTCCCCCCCCCAGGCACACATCAGTTCATACACAGCCCACACCCGTGCTATACGCACCACTCCACATACACCTACGTGTGCGCACTCCACTTTATACACCACAGATATACAACTCACAAATACACCACTCCACACATCTCACACAAATGCACACATCACTCCACACATCCACATATATGCATAAGCCACACACACCACACACAAAATGCACACACATGACACATGCCACCACTATCCATATGCTCACACCCACATAGTCACGCCTTAGAAACCTAAAAATGAAGGCAATATATTGCCTATTTAGTGCACCGGTAAATGTTCAAAGTTGAGATATGCTACATTGCCTTAAAGTCCTGTGTCTAAAATGGAGAAGAGTGTAAGAATCACCTGGGGCACTTAAAAGTACAGTCTGGGCTCTGCCTCTGATTCTAGAAGAACCCATAGGCAGGGGCATGAAATCTGTGTGTTTAATCTGCCTTTGAGAAAGATGGTTCCCTAGTAAGACTTGTCTAAGTTGACTGAGGTAGGGTTCCATCCATTTACCTGACTGGGATGAAGCTTAAGGTTCAGGACCTGCACTCACGAGGCCCCCTGAAGGCCTACTGGAGGCAGTAGCCTCTGGCCAAACCTGAGGGTTAAGGTTTGTTTTAAGCTGGGCAGTGCCAATCCTGGGTCCGGAGATGGGCCTCCACTTCCAGCAATCTTGCCATTGGCCCTTGTGGATCTGGAAACATTGTAGCGCTAAGTTCGACCCCAAGTAAAAGAGCTGGGCTAGAGGCTGAACTGCAGTTTGCAGGCTCCCATGACCCAGCTTCATGGTCATGCTGTTCACGTCCTCCCAGCAGACCACAGGGACACGGGTGTGTTGGGAAGTGGGACAAAGACTGATGTTCATGCTGGAGCAGCTGCAGCAGCAGGGCGCTTCACTAGCCAGCAAGGTCAAAGGTCTGGGGTTCCCTCCTTCACACCCTGCTGCCTGAACATGAAACAAAGGAGGAAGGTATAAGTGTACCAGTATAATAACTTGAGAAACTAAAGTGAACTTTTATAAACTTTTATAAAAAAAAACAAAAACAAAGTTGTCCGGGGACAGCCAACCAACCGACCTGGAGTCTGCACGATCCTTCCCCATGTGGGAAGGCCACCCTCCCCTTCACACCCCCATTCTTATTAGGGATTTCTGGACCCAAGGGTAGGTAGGATGACGACCATGTCCAGCTTGAAGCAGCTAGAGGAGCTTGAGACCTTCACCCATTGTACTTTATAAGATTATAAAGGGTCTTAAGTCTGAGAGAGAGGGATTGTTCTTTTTTATTGTTAAATTAATTAATTAATTATTTTAAAAAAGAAGAAGAAGAATATATGAAAGGGTGAGGCAGGAGAGCTTGTATGTATGCCCCATGGGCATGGACTTGGGGGGAGGATTGTTGGCGGAGGGGGGGTGCTGGGCGGAGGGGAGCAAAGGGGAAAAATTGGAACTATTGTAACAATATAATCAATAAAATATACTTAAAAAAATTTGGATTTGCTGTGCTAGAGAAAAGACTGAAGTACCTTTCTATTCTCTCTATAGAAAATGATATTGCAAACCAGTAATTATACAAAAGGATAAAAAGTGTAAGAAAAATATTAAATGGTGGATTAGGCAGTTAGTTAATATTAGTTCAAATATATAATTTTTATAGATTTTTAAATGCTTTCCATATTTACCAGCTCCCTAAATGTATAAATGTGGTTTCTTTTGTTATTCTAAATAAGTAATCACTTTTATATCTAATTATACATCTATGTATATATTTCTCCTCCTAGGGAAAATTTCTAGTACCAACTAAATCTAGGTCTATCCATGGAATTATAGAAAAAGAATAATCACACAGTAAGTGCCAGATTCTATCAAAGAACTCTATCCTGGGCAGATGCTAGCTTGCCCAGTTTATGTAAGCTTCCGGGTTACTTCTCAGAAATATTAATTGTGTAGAATGAACTCTGTGCCTCTCAGTCAGAATGAGATTCCACTAAATAACCAAATTATATTCCACATTCATCCAGCCACTGCCTGATCATTTGGTTTCCCATGTAGTTTCTTTAAGGAGAGATCTTCTGGTCAGTTCAACGGTAGTTAGTCTCATTGGTCGACACCTGCTATACATTAATAACCTGGTTTATTTATCAGTCCTTTGGGACCTTTGTTAGTGTAAATCTGTATTCTTGAGAGTAAGCTATTCTGGGTTATAACATCAATTTCTAAGCTGGAAAAGCTACTGAGGAGCAGATTTGAACTATGGTATATGTACCAGGACAATCGCCACCTCATGGAGTACCTGCTTGCCCCTAACAGAATGTGCCATTCCAGTGAAAACTGTTCCTAGGCACAGTGTTGTTTTATTTAGACAAAGTACTTATTTTTCTCTAAATCCTAGTACTTTATAAAGGTGGAGAGGCCTTTTGTCAAGGAAATTGTCTCACGTTCCAGTTGTAATTTAAAATGAAAGTCAATTATTGTATTTTTCTCTTTCATTCTTTTTCCAGAACTTCGGAAGCTAGGACTTTAGAAAGTTCTTGTGTGACGTGTAGGAACTGTCCCCTTGGCATGTGTTGTTTTAGCACATGTCACAGTCAAATATGTATTTTTCTCAGATTAGGAAAATGTCTCAAGAAAATAAAATGTAGCCTTAAAATACGCTCATTTTTTTTTTCAAACATAATCCATAAACTCCTATTCTGGTTTTTAGAAAGTGGCCTGTATTCTTACTTATTCTTGAAGTTCATTTGTTGAGTCCAGTTGTTCTAGGGCCTGGAAGATAAAGGACATCCCCTGAATATCTTCTAACGGGAGCTACATACAGCATTAGGAAAGGATGAACGCACAGCAGCTTACAAACTGACACAAGTGTTGTTTCATTTCACAAAAACGTTAGGAAAAGGTTGTCCACGGTCTTGAGAATCTTTATGTCTTTCCTGGCAAATCGCGGTGCTTACGCAATATTCTTCCCCACCGCATTGACCTCCCACACCATCCATTTACTCTGGATTGGCTTTTACACACGACGAACCAAACCGCACTAGGACATCAGGTTAAAATGGAAAACTGTTAGGAAGTGAAGGATTATCTTTTCCTGTTCTCATTAGCTGACTCATTGTTCTCATAGGTGACTCAGAGATAAGTCCCTCAGAATGGTTTTACGGTTCAGAGTTCCAGAGAGTAGGTTGTAAGAAACTTATCCTAACACCAAAGATGATTAAGTACTTTGAAATTATTTTTAGATATGATTTATTCTGAATTTTGTTTTATGTTATTTAACGAGAGGTATATTGATGGTTATTCTAGACACGCTGAAGTTTAAACCATTTTGTTTACCAAACTAAATATAATGGCTGTTTCATTTTGAATGCTGTTCTGAGAACCTCAGGCTTTGTAACAGTTTCATCACTGCAGTGGCTGCGGTGGGGCGCTGCGTCTGCGCCTCCCTTATGATGGAAGCACTCGTGGTACCAACTGCTGAAGGCTCACCCATCTGAGCGTTCCTCAGGACAGTGGCCTCTGCTGGAGGGAGCTACTGCACCTAGTTTATGTATTCTCCCCAGGGGCAGACCTTGTCCCTGGGGGAGGCAGGGGAGTTGGGTGATAGAAGCTTGGCCTTGCTGCCTCATCCAGGACAGCTCGGAAAGGCCCTGGCATTCCCAGAGCACCCTGTCGGATCTGGTGAAACTTCTGTTGCTTTGAAGTTCAACGTCTGCCTGATCCTGCTTTTCTCAGTCCCTTAAAGGGACTTCATCTCCCAGGACACTCCCCAATAAGGTTACTGCACTCAAACTTATTTTTCTTGGTCTTTTTCTTGGACAGACTCCTGATTTTCATCTTGTCTTTAGTAGGGGTGCTCATGAAATAAGGTGTCCTGACCGCAATCAGTGGTCATAGAACTGCTGATCTATTTATGTAATCCTTTAGGCTTAAAATATGTACCTAAAGGCACAAATGCATTCATGACTAGTAGGATCATCAATGACTTTTAAAGTGCTATCAGTGACATATTTCAAAGTTTCTTGATTGTCTGTTTAGTTTCTTTTACAGACCATTTAGAAATTCTACTTTAGGCCTTGATTTACTCAGAAAAATTTAACACAGGAGACATATTTCAATGCTCCCGTAGTAAAAAAAAAAAAAAAAAAAGAGTACCTCCTGTGAAAACCTAGAGGTGACCTAGAAGGTGATTAGGGTTGTCAGATGTCCAATATCTATGTGAAGAAATACATGATTAAAAAAAAAAAATCTATGCTTTCTCCCTACATTTGAATAAAGAAAATCATGGGAGAAATAACATTCCTATGATTTTGTAGATAAAAATCCAAGTTGCTTCTGCTTCATAGGCTAAGAAAACATGTGCCAACAAAACGTTAAGCTCTCTCCACTCATGGCATGGATCCCTCAGTTGCTAGCTGATTTCCTGTTACTTTTCTTACGTCAAAATGATTTATGGCTTTTTCCCAAAGACTGTTGTTAATAAGAGTGAGAATAATGACACTTCTCTTTAGGAAAATGGTGTATTTGTCAGAACCTGCTATTGTTTATTTTAATTTGGGAAAATCATACCTGTCCTTTGTTTATGTGACAGTTGAGAAATATGGTAAATCTGACCTCCTTTTTATTTATGAGATTGTTTAAAGGCCAGAAATAAACACTTATGAAACCCAATTCTCAGGCAAAATTTCTCTCAACTGCTTTTTGAAAGGGGGCAGAAGCTCATATTTATTTAAATTGAAGGGCTAGTCATTTACAAATTCTGATCGAAACCAAATTTCCCTTATTACAAGAGTATATTTTTAAGGAAGTAGGAATTTTTTAGCTCTGGCATTGTTTTGTGAAAAACTATAATTATTTAATCAACCGTATATTGGTAGAATTTTTATAGAATATTTAAAAAGACAAGAAAAATTCAAATAATATAAAATATATGTATTAAAATTAGTGTATACTAATGGGGGATGGAATTATAATTGGACTTAAGAATCAGTAATATATTTTGAAAATTTAATTTTCTCTAGTTTTGTATGATGTGAGGACATCTATTATCCAAAGAAATGTCATGAAATTATTAAAATATACAGTTATTACTATATCCAAAGCACTAACATATGAAAATAATAGAAACCATAGAGTGCTCTGAGGGAAACAAAAAAGATGTGTTTCGACTTTAACAGAAATTTTTATATTGCAACCAAAAGTCCATCTACGTTGTCATTGTCCTTTAAGTCCCCCTCCCTTGCCTCCCACAAAATTATTTATCCTTACATATCCCCTATGAGCTATGGTGCACTTTAAGGATAAGTTCCAGTCCATCCAAAATATGGCAAACCCTGAAAATTATGTCACATGAGATGAGCTTTGTTTAGGAAATTCACTCTCTAACATGCGTCACCTCTCTTGTGCTTTGATTCCAACCCCACTCTGCTCCACAAGTCTTGACTTCAGTTTATTCATTGCTTTGTTTCCAGTATGAGGATTGGTCCCCTGGTTCTTTTGGCTTTGGACCCTTCTCATTGCAGCAGTTCTTGGACCCACAACATAAGCATGCTTCTTTGGGGCTCCTGACCCAGGATTTAGCCTTCCATCCCTTCTCCCTGTACCCCCACCCCACCATCTGCACGCATCCATGTGTGTGGGCCTCCAGGTCAGCTTTAAGTGAGTGAGATCCGGACCACTTTTATTTTTGTTTCAAAATCGAAGAGATGAGCCAGGAAAATCACACCCTTTCCCTAATCCTGGCTCTACTTCTCCCACCCTGCCTTTTTTTTTTTTTTTTTTTTTTTTGATTACTGAGGAATTCTGGTTGTTTAAATATAGACATGTTTCTAAGGAGAAGTGTGTGTGTGTGTGTGTGTGTGTGTGTGTGTGTGTGTGTTGTATTTGTGTATTTATATGCTTTGAAGGACCAGTTCCATAACGCACCCATTTCAAAGAGAGATGTCATTCTGCTGGTTATGTTAGTTCCTACTCAACTTTGAAAATACATTTAGGTCTTATCAAACTGTTTAAATATAAATAATAAAGTATTCATATAAGGAAAATTGTAGAAATTATCCAGACAGAGGAATTTTTCTATTTTCAAAGGAATAAAATGAGATTATCATTGTCCTACTTATATCTTGTGGGGCACTCTGAATTTTTATACTTAATACATCAGAGGAAATGCCATTTGTTTTGCAAAGAGACATACCTACATGTCAATGGAAATAAAAACCCAGAGTCATAGGATTTGATCAAAGAAATATTGTAGTCAAAGCTTTTCAATGTTTTGAAAGTGGTCTTCAACCAACTCTAACACAAAAGTGAAAAACATGGAGTTGCTCTGATGGTAACAATGGTGGTGGCAGGACTGGGGGAGGGTGGTAATTGCCACATCCAAAGTGGCTACTGGGTCACCCTTCAGAGTGTTAAATGCTTTTCGGATCATGATTTCAAAACTATATATTTTCATTTTACATAGAAGGACTCTGAAGCATTTCAAGTGATATTACTAGAGTTTCCCAGGTAACTTTGTGGCAAATCTTGTTTCCCCAACTCTTAGACTAGGTCTGTTTTCACCACAAGGACACACAGATTCTTAAATGTCTGTATTTAGATAATAATATAAATATTGCACAATATTTACATTATCATTGTATATAAATTTTATGGAGAGAAAGTACTTTCAAAATGTCCCTTAATTTTCAAAGTATCTATCCATTCTCAATTTTTGAACTATTTAAGTAATTTAAAGAGGCCTAATCTATATTTGTTCAAAAAACATTCCATGTGTTAAAGCGTTTCCTTTATTTAAGCTAGTTTTTAATTAAATTATTCCATGGATCGCAAAAGAAAATACAAATAGCTCACAAGCATTTCTGCATTTGTCCAAGACCCAAGTTGGCTGCTGGCTGGCAACTTTAATCTGATAAAGAATGAATGCCACCCTATTTTAAGTTCTTTATCCAGTTAGCTGTCTGAAATGATTTCATAGCTCAGGCAGGGAGGTTAGCTGGGTAAACAGAACATTCACAAATAAGTTCTGTGTGGAAAATGAAGAAGCCAGGAGAATGTTAGGCCTTACGACAACTGTGGAATTTGAGTCAAAAATAAAAGTACTGCTGCTGATTCCCCATTGACTCAGGGAGTGGTTGCCCTGCCCTGGAAGTTATTTCTTTGTGTTCTGTTTTTAGAGATTTCTAGCTCTATTCTAAAAAAAAATTATTGGCTGCCTATAGCAGGGCATTGAGTTCATCTCTAAACAAAGATGAACGTAGCATAACTCCATAATCTTTTTTACTGGTCACATCCGGTTAACCATTTTTTGCCTATGTGGGAAAGCACAGATTGTGGGTTTTTTTTGAGGAGGGGGGCTTCTGAAATCATGCTTTCAGATTCCTTAAAAGTAAAAGAAGACCTACATATATTTGGGCTCATGTTGTTTGTTCTCTAGACAAAATAATCCCCAGTCGGATAGCACATTACCTTTAAGATTTCCTATGATATCATTACGTATTCCTGGAGTCACTGACTCATTCATTTCTATCAAGATGTACACTCATTGGCAACAACATCCTCCTACCTGAGTAGGCGTGATTTTAATATTACTGTGACAGCATACGTGTACAAAGGCAGGTGCAACTGAGATAGTCATTGGCCCGCAGGGTAATTGTAGCGAGCCTGCAATCAATTGACCATTGCACCTACTGCCTTACAGCAGGTAGGAACTGGGGAAGATGGGAGGATGGTGAAATTATGACTGTGGGTGAGGTATAGGATCATTGTAGACATCGTAAACTGCTCCCTGTGTGAAAAGGTGTAAACCTCAGGTGCAAAGTCCATAGGCTTTGAAAAGCGGTAGGGCTGTCTCACTAAGACGGAGAAGTGGGAAGAGCTCAAAGATTGTATTTAAGCTCTCTTTGTATTCTCATTCCCCTTATATATCCAGCCACTTCCTAACTACCCCACTTCCTTAACCTCTAGGATTTTCTGTTTAATATTCTACCAGGAAGACACTGGACTCTTTGCAATGAATCTTCCCCTTGTGCGTCTTTAGTTGACTCTTTCTCTTCCTACCTTCTGCTAGGAAAATGTGAAGCTATTCTGGGTTAAAGTGCTCAAAAGCAATGCAATGAAGAATGAACTGAATGGGCTTTAGAATCGAATAGACCTGGGTTCAATGATTCACGTTGTCTTTTATCTTTTAAGATTTTGCTTATTCAATTTTAGAGAGGAGGGAAGGGAGGGAGAAAGAGAGGGAGAGAAAAATCGATCAGTTGTCTCTTGCAGGTTCCCCAACTGAGGACCAGGTGCACAGACCAGGCATGAGCCCTGACAGGAAGTCAAATCAGTGAGCAACATTTTGCTTTGCAGGACCATGCTCAACCAGCTGAGCCATGCTAATCAGGGCTCACTTTGTTTTTTTTTCCTGTGACTTCGGACAACTTATTTAAACTATTTGAGTCTTAATTTATCTGTAAAATGTGTATAATAATTGATAACTCATAGAGTCATTTTAAAGACTAACTGAGATAAGATATGTAAAGTGGCTTGTATTTAAAAATGTTAGTTTCCTAATTCCTTTCCAAGTCACTGCCAGTGCTACCCCACATTTATAGATTATCAGCAATATTAAATCTCTGAAGTAGCTGATTATGGAAATTTTGAACATGAAAGACATTAATAAAGTGCAAATATCCAGGGAAAATTCTTTTCTGAGAGGTTTTTAAATTATATATATAAGTATCTTTGTGTGACAAGGAGCATGTGTAGGCACAGGAATTTAATCATATGTGTTGGGTATCTTCTTAGGCTTCCCTTTTTCCATCTTGATCTTTGACTCAGGAGATTGACTCATTCATACTTTATCAACTGGATCTTGTACCTTCTGGATCTTGGTTAGGTTTGGTCACTGGGGAACCCTGGCAGGAGATCCAGAGGTTTTTACTCTCCTTGATACCTTGTGGAGAGGTCTCTTAGCGTGATCCTGGTGACTGAGGACATTAAAGCTGCCATTCTCTCCATGCTTTCTGTTGGGTTGTCACAGAGTGACCTCCCTGCCGGATGCCCTAGGGCTGCCTGTGTTCTCCTTGGAAGGTCACTCATCCTTTCAAGGTGGATGTCTCTCTGCATGACTGTCTCCTTCCAGATCCAGTGGCCATTCCCTCACATGTCCTTATGGAAGTAAGGGTGTCAACTTGTAACCAGTTTAGCATGCTTGCACTGCCCCATGTAATTCTCTTACACCCACACCTCTGTAAATAGTCCCTTTGTAAATAAACCCTCCTCAAATTATCCTAATTTGAGTGCACCAGCTGTTTCCTGTTGGAATCCTGATTTACACACTAGTAAACAGAGTGGAATTGGAGAAGAGGACTAATTCCTCAAAAGGACTAATTCCTGTAATGAAAGCTAACAGGGTTGGTATAGCAGAATTCCAAAATTTATAGTGTGTTCTCTAGTACATGTTTTGACTTGAAGTGTCTTTGAATAACAGTCATCATTGTTTAAACCTCCTCTGTGATCTTGCTTAATACTTAATCGATGTTGCTTGGGAAGCATAATACAAAAACCAGAATAGAAAAAGATGAATAAAGACCACAGGATGAATACAGATATGTGGAGTATACTCTCATGTAGATGTTCAAGGAAATTTGTTGAAATAAATTTAAATTGTCCTTTACAATTGTGCCCTAAATTATAATGCATTTCCCTTCAATATCTCTGAACTCAGCGGAGTATCTGGGGAATACAGTTTCCTCAAATCCTTTACACTGGATAGTAGAAAAATCCCACTGAGACTATTGGAAATAAAACAAACATTATTAAGACATTATTTGCTAATTCTGTGAGTCCTCTCTTCGTGTTGCCACTGGTTCCTTCAGGTTTAGTTTTGGAGAGATTTGATGAGGCAGCCCCAGATAGAACAAGAGATTTTGTGAGCATTTAGGAGCCTAGGGTGATGGTGGCATTGATGAAAGGGCACTCCTGGCCCAGACATGGAGTTGGTCCAGTATGGCTAGGAGAGGGGTTCCCATATGAGGCCAAAATTAAAAAACCCAGTCTCCAAACAGAATTTATTTTTTATGTAAAATAGAGTAAAAAATAAAACCCCAAACAACAGCAACAGCAGCAATAGACTATTGAGCCAGAGAAGGATTCTTACACTTTCTAGATATTTTTTCCTTTATCAAAAGACTGATGAATATGGCAAGGCAGCATTAGAAATACCAGTTTATTCTCTTTCCAGGTCTTAAAAACGTTATTCTAATTTGAACTCTAAATAAATTTTTACCTCATATTATTTATTTGCCAGCAATTGTCTCAAGAGATGGATTGCTCTTCCCTGGCGATCTTCTCATCCGTTAATATAATAATAAACTTAAATCAGCACATATGTCACAGAGAACTGGTAATGTTTTAGATTTTTGTCTTTTGACTGGTGTTGCATTAAACTAGACTATAAGAAGTCTAGTGATAGATATACAAGTGTTTCTACTCCCTAAAGTTTGCATTTTCAGAGTAAATAAGTGTGATTTTGGCATGTATGTAAACACAGAATAGAGTTAGCAATCTTGCTCTATGACAAACAATACAAGATAATCCAAGAGAAGAAATTAGTTCCTATGTGGCTCTTCAGAAATGTTTATTTTATGAAACAACATAGTATTTGTTAAAACAGGATGATCTCAGTCACTGTTTCTTCTACTGAATATTTATTTCCCAAAACGATTTGATTACTTTCCCACAAAGAATTCTCCGTTTTACATTTATTGAGGAAGAGCTCATTGTTTCCTTTATTTGAGTCTTTAAAAAAATCAATCTTCTTTATGTAGACTTATTTGTGGTTGATACATGCTGTACTCAGATGTTTCAAAATCCTTTACTAAAGTCTTTAAGAAGAACTACATAATTTGACTTTGTGATACAGAAACTTGATATAAATAGATGGACTGAATCTGGATTTTACTGGGACCAAAGTGAGCTATGGAAAGACTTGATACATCCTTTGAATGCCCTGATATATTCAGTATTGTGTGAAAATAGATTTATATACTGCCCTGCCCCCAAGAGTGGATTTTTCAGTTTTCAATAGAATCTCAAAGATCTGTTTGATTTTTAAAATACTAACAAAAAATGCTCACTTAAAAATTGTAAGCAAGTAGTAAATGAGTTTTTTTCTCTTTTTAAATAGTGGTAAGTTTTTTATAGTACTTTCTTTGGTAGGTGTTAACTGTTGTGCTCTTCAGCAATCATTATTGGTATGATTTAATCATTAGTTTATATAATATACAAAATGTAATGGCAGCCTAATGTCTGAGGCAGTGAGGTATATAATAATAAGTAAGACATTGTGTGATGTGTAAGTAGTTATAAAATAAGAAAGAATACAAGCATTCTTACATAAACAAATACACAAATATATGTATATATAAAAATAAATGTATATAATGCCATTTTTATTTAATGTTTAATTTTGGAGGTTCCTTTCCATATCACTTTTGGAGAGATTTCACTATATTTGAGAGTGGTATAATGTTCATGTATTTACTTTGTCACTTTTGTATTGACATAGATGCATATTTTATTTAATATTTGTTTTAATGGATTCTGAAATGCATGCATGAGAAAAGTAAAGTTATAAAGCCAGAATATTTGTGAAACCAGACCTCTTGCTCAAGAGGCAATTTTCTTCAGTGTTTACTCATAGTCTACTCTTTGTCATAGATGTCAGACATCTATGGAAGGCAAATCAAATTAACAGAGACCACAGAGTACTTTGCTCCAACCCTCCTGACCTATACTTGGTTATCCGGCCAATCTGGTACGCCTACTTTCCTTTTCCCTTTGGATTTCTACCAGAAAGCTTCTCACTTCCTGATAAAGTCAAAGCAATGATCTGTCAACCATACCCAGACCTATCTGGGTCCAGTTGTGGGCCTGGCCACATCATTGTGGCAACTGGGACAAATAAGCTGATCAATACATGTTATAAGGACTCAGTTAGTATATTATAATAGTGTTCTCTGCTAACTCAGCCCCAAGTCTCTGCATGATGCAATTACAGCAATTCAAAAAGATCACCACACTACCTTCAACCTTAATACCCCCTGGCCTATAGCATCATTAGTGTTTTTTTTTATTTTTTATTTTTATTTCCTGTCCTATAATATTCTTGGCACATAATTTAGGAATAAATGTGGCTTTTTTGCCCTATAGCAGAAGAGTTTAATTCTACTTGGTAGTTGAATAACATAATAATTTGTGCATGATGAAATAAGTTTTAAGGACATCAAATATATATATACTTGAATTGAATTCCATGTATCAACATTTTATGATTGTGCAATTTTTTCTGCATAGTTTTTTTAATGCATCCCTTGTAGAAACAGTTTTATTGAGACATAATTTATTTATATACACACTTCACAATTTAACATGTACAATTCAATGGTTTTTAGCATATTTACACAATTGTGCAACCATCACCAAACCAAATTTTAGAACATTTTTGACATCCCCCAAAAGGTTTATCTATCCAATACTAGACAGTGACTTTCAACTAGCTCTGCCTTCTCTTCCCCTCTCCCCTACTGCTTTCCAGCACTACTAATCTACTTTCTCTTCATAGATTTGTCACTTCTGGAATTTCCTATGAATGGAATCATATAACATCTGGCCTTTTGTGACTGGCCTCTTTTGCTTGCATAATCTTTTTGAAGTTGTTCCATGTGGGAACATTAATAATACTTCATTGCTTTTTGTTGACAATTATTATTTCATTGTATGGATATAAATATATTGTACTTTGTTTATTCATTCACCAAGTTTTGGACAGTTGGGTTGTTTCAGATTTTTGGCTATATGAATAATGTTGTGATGATGCTCATGTGCAAGTGAACATATGTTTTCAATTTCCTTGGGTTTATTATCTAGGAGTTGAATTGTTGGGTCATGTAGTAACTTTATGTTTAACATTTTCAGGAACTGTTGTGCTATTTTTCAAAGTGGCTGTACAATTTTACATTCTCACCAGCGATGTATGAGAATTCCAACTTCTCTACAGCCTCATGAAACATTCATTGTCTGTCTTTTATTATAGCTGTCCTCCTGGTGGTTGTGAAATGCTATCTCACTGTGGTTTTGATTTGATTTCCCTAGTGACAAATGATAGTGAACATCTTTTCATGTTCTTAGCCCTTTGTAGATCTTTTTTCGGAGGGATGCCCATTAAGATTAATACCCCATTTTAATTGGGATGTCTTTATTTATTATTAAGTTGCAAGAGTTAAAAAATATCTTCTGCATATTAGACTTCTAGCAGATTGATTCTAAAATATTTTCTCTCATTCTCTGTGTTATTTTTCTCTTTCTTCATGATATTGTATGCAGCAAAAAAGTTTTAAAATTTGATGAAATCCAATTTATCTATTTGACTTGTGTCTTTGCAGTTAAACCTATGATCTACTTTGAGTGAATTTTTCTGAATGGTGTAAAGTAGGTATCTAATTTCTTTTCTTTGCATTTTGGGTGTCTGTATAATTTTAATGTATGCTAATGGTGCTCAACATGGAAATAAATTGCCTTCTCTTGAGATTACTTGAGGCCTTTAATTCTTTCTATAGACCGTAGTTAGATTTGATATATGGTGATTCAATAAAAAGTCTACAAGGATAACATTTAGGCTTCAAGCATCATATTATATCCCATATCAAATCTAGTCATTAAAACTAGTTTTGAGAACAGTATGTAGCATGTTTATTTTGTAAAGTTGAGGAAAGCCCAATGCCACAGGACTTACATTTCAGCAGGAATAGAAACGCTTTCTTTCTAAGCCACATCTTCATTTCAGTGCTTGAAATAACTCATTTGGCTAATCCTATATTAAGCCCAGGATTCAGAAAGTTTTCTCAGCTCAAATGGTATTGAGAAAATCTTATAGCAAGTAAGAGTAAAAATGAAATTGTCATTTTAACTGCTTTGGGAAAGTATTTTTTTTAGTTGGTCTTATCTTTGTTTTTCTCCCGAGTTTATGATTCAAACCCTTATATTCAAATAAAAAGAATTAAGTGTTTTTGACATGGAGATTTTTAAAGGTTCAAGTTTGTACTCACAGAAAGGACATGTATCTTTTTCAAGGAAATGCATTCTATTAAGTGAATTGTAATATATTTTTTTCCTTTCATTTAGGAACAATTTTGATACTGGAAATAAAGAGAACTTAAGGTGCCAAATTTTGAAGAAAGAGACTACTGACATTTGAATTATGTAAAATTACTATTAGAAAAAAAATTATATAAATGAAGTTTAATTCATACAAATTTAAAGGTGATCAAACAAATTATCAATGGCCAGACCATTCAAAATGACTTCAATGGATAATTGTGAAGAAATTTCACAAAAGTGAATTTATGTTTCAATACATCAGATTTTACCCTCAGAGCCAATACAATTCAACGTGAATTATGTACATTATTTAGGTCCAGTTGTCTGTGTGGATTCCAGGTGGCTATTCAGGGAACACAAAAACACTGAACCAGCAATAGCAATTCATCATGACTCAATGTAACCTTCACTTGCTTAGTATTTGGTCTTAAATAGATATCCTCTCATTCTCTCAGTTATGGATGGCAACTAACCCCCCAAAATCCTGGTCCAGTACTTCAATAGGTTAGATAAACATATATACCTCTCTCTCTCTCTCTTATTTATCTAATTATCTAATTTTTATTTTTGTAATTAGTCATGATGTTTCCGTCCTGCTTTTAAATCTATTCCAACTACTGGGAATGATTTACTTATACTTTGTTTCCCTCTGTCTGTCACAGAGTCAGGATGAGGTGGAGTTAGTAATTATTATGCTCAAAATACCAAGAAATAAGATGCAATTATCCCAGTTAGTGTGGACTTCAGCAAGCATGTGCTACTTTCTTTCAATAGAGGAAGTATTTTTAGATATTAAGCTCTTTTACATGATGTTAACTTACAGGGGTAGAATTAATCTTTATGAATCAGCACTACTTTTGAGAAGCAGTGAAGCAAAAACCAAAAAGTAATTTAGCAAAATGGCTTTTGAGATGATTAAACTTAATTATAGCCTCTGGCAAGAGTTTAGCCCTGAGCCAAGGCACCTTGCATCTCCTCTCCAGCCTGTCCCAGCTTGCCAAGTGCTTACCCTCAAACACTCCACCCTATCCTATCCCCCTTTCTTTAGGAACTCCCCATTTTCCCCAAATTGGCTGCCCGATGTTCCTGGGGGACCCTTCACTTCCTGTTCAGCACCCCATGTTGTTCTGTAACAGCCTTAGAATTATTTCAATGCTGCTTCATGTGCTAACTCGTCTTACTGTGCTTGCTCTCTAGTTGCCATGCTGTGAACATGGGAAAGGCCATTTGGAGCCAGGGAAAAGGGGAGGCGGTGCCCTGACAAGCCCTTGAAAGAATTATTGTAGGAGAAGTAAGTTCTTGCCATCCATGAAACCCACATTCTCTTTGCTAATGATTAGGGCCAGCTATACTTAACAGTTACAAAACCCATACTCTTTAAAAAATTTTTTTTATTTATTTGTTTGTTTGTTTATTTATTTTTAGAGAGAGGGGAAGGAGAAAGAGGGGAGAGAAACATCACTGTGTGGTTGCCTCTCACTTGCGCCCCCAACTGGGGACCTGATGTGCAACCTAGTCATGTGCCCTGACTGGGAATCGAACCAGCGACACTTGGCTCCTAGGCCGACGCTCAATCCACTGAATAACCCACGCTTTTGTTCAACAATCCTTTCTGATAATTCCATGGAGGACTTCTTAACAAAATTGCTGAGAAACTCCTGCTTTAGTACAAACAAGACTTTCTAAGGAAGAAGTATCAGAGGTCATGTAAGCACAATACCCCTGCTGCTTCTGGTTGAGTATTTAAGACAGATAATGACTGTGCTACCCCTTATTCCCATGTTACTTTCTAATTTCAGGGGACTTTGCAATAATAGAGTTTTCTCTAACAACACGCATACACTTATCAGTTATGTTGGTGATTAATGTCTCAGAGGATAGAGTTTTTAAGGGCAGGCACAGACGTTTCATTGTAGATGTTGGCCCAAGTTCTTTAATGGTGATTCTAGGTGCATGCTGACCTAAGTAGAGTCACTAAATTATATGAATGGAAAGGAATGAATAGATCTAACTTTCTTATTTTTCTAAAGAGAAAAATAAGCTTCAACACTTGACCGAGTAACACAGTCAAGCAAAGACTAGAACTCGAGCTTCCTGGCCTGTGGCTCAAGCACTGGTGATGCAACGGTAGGATTCTGGCTCTCTCTCTTTCTTCCACAGACCCTCAGTCCTAGCCCACTCACCCACATGGCCTTCAAGGACCCTGTTATTAATCTCATACTGTGCCTAATAAAAAATTATAGTCAATCATATGTATATGTAAGAAAAATCATAGTATATACAGTACAGGTTTTGGTACTACCCATGGTTTCAAGCATCCACTGGGGATTTTAGAACATATCCCCAGTAGATAAGGGGTGATTATTATATCTTCAGATGTTATATTGAATTTATTTGTGCTTTCTCTTTATTAATCTTATCAGAAATGCCTATTTTCTTCTTCCATTTTGAAAATACCAGATTTTATTTTACTTTTTCCTTTTTGCTGTATTTTCTTTATGTTTTCATAACTATTTCAAAATTCAAAAATCTTATTTTTGCCTGCTCTATTACCTATATCTTATCAGACAAAAATTTCTCACTCTTTTATTTTGTTGCCTTTATAGTATTGGCTTTCCTTAATAATTGGAACTTTTTGGTTGGGGAATTTTATTCTTCCTTGAGATTCACTGATAGACTGTCAGTTCCAGCACTATTTTGTAGAGCAGGTGCAATTACCAGGTACAGGTTAGTGGGTCTGAAAACCTTCAATATATGCATTTTAGTTTTAATTTTTGCAGTGTCACTGTGGTGCCATTTACTTAGACAAGGTGTGACTTCATGTGTGGCTTTCTTGCTGTGACATGGAAATTAAATTTATGAAACAGAAAGTACCAGTGTTGATGTTAGGATATGATAGAAAGAAACTCCCTAGATTAGTTTTTTATTGTGTCCTCTCTATAGCCTCAGGCCGAAGTAATCTATTACAGAAGGGATTATCAAAAGTCATTTAGAGTTAAGACTTCTGACTGAAGTGGTTAATCAATTGGTTAGGAAAAAAACTTTAAGAAATGTTAGTAACATGTATGGGTTTAATTTATGGTAAAATAGTCTAAAAAAAAGCGCTGTATATGAATTGATAAAATCTTTAGGAACAATTTGGTGATATGTATTAAAATCTTAAATATGTAAATAGGCCAACAATTCTACATCTCAGAATTTATTTAAGGAAAATAATAAAAATGTTCTAAAATGAATATCTGAAGAATCTTTGTCAAAGAATTATTAATAATAGTTAATAAAATCAAAACAGCCTAAGAACACAACAGCAGGAGGCTGATTAAATCAATTTTCCAGGTACATACCTTGAAATTTGAATAACTTAGAAAATTAATTTATTTTATCAAATAAAAAATCTAATGGCTTATTTCATTTTTAAATGCATCATAAAATATTTCACTTTTGAAAGTTCGCAATTTGAATTAGCATATTACACAATCTGAGAAGTCTTGCACTTACGATAACCTCTACCTGTTTTTAACTTCATTTGATCCAGATCACTCATCTCTTCCCTTCTGCATAATTTGTAACATTTAGGAAGATTTTTAGAAAGTAGTTTGAGAAACAGTTAAAAATTTGTGATAGATCCAATCAATAAAGCACTACTCACTATTTAACAAGAATTTAATGGGGCATATTTGTTAAGATAGAAAGTCTTAGCAATATAATCATATTACTAACTATATGTCACTCCTGAGTCGGACTGCACAACCATTCTCGGCGGTGCAGATAGACTCTTAAGAAGCTACACCATCGTCTCTCGAGACGGACGGCTGCCGATACGATACGATGTAATATGCATGTATTGTATGTTATATATGTACTATATATGCATTGTATATAACATATATTAAGTAAAATGCACTATATATAGAATGATACCATTTTGTAAAATATTATCTCCATGTGGCATATTCATATGAACATTCTGGAAGGATATACACTAAAAGGTTAATATGGAAAGGAGTTATGGGTAATTTTATTTTTTTATTTTTATATCTAGTTTTAAAAATTAAAAAAATTGCATAAGAGAGATATATTAGTTTGTAGTGAGAACAAAGAAACTGAAAATTTGGGGAACTTTTCTTCAGAGGTCACAGATTTCATTATAAAGAGAATTCAAACTATATTTGAATGACGGTAGCATTTCTGGAACAATAAATATGTAATATCTTTGAGTACCTATACTGTACAGAAGGTAGACTGTACATATTTATGTGTAAAATGTTGGTTTATTTTAAGAAATTCAAATAAGCACTATATTGATTTTTTTGCCCATGTATACTTAAATTATTAATTAATCTCCACATTCAAAATTAATGGCAAATAAAAATTTGCAGTATTCAGAAATATACATCAGTTTAGTCCTGGCCAGAGTGGCTCATGCTCCGGTTGAGGGTTTGGTCCCCAGATGAGGCAAGTGGCGGCCGATCAATATTTTCCTCTCACATGGGTATCTCTCTCTCTCTTTCTCCCTTTCCGTCTATCTGGAATCAATAAAAGAAAAAAGGAAAAGAAAAAATATATACATCAGTTTACTCTGGCTTTGGATGAAGAGAAAAAAATTCTTCATGTTTAAATAAGTTAAATCATTCTATTAAAAACATTAAAAATGCCACCTTTAGCCTTTGGCTTCTTCGCTTAGTTGACAAGTCTGGGTGAATTTGGTTTTGTTCTAAGTGCAAAGCCAATGGCTCTGAGTGCAAAGAAGTGTTTTTCAGGCTTTCTCAGCATTTTGCACTTTGATCTTACCCTTCTGTTCTTTTGGCCAAATCTTTCTCTTCCTTTTGTATCCCACAAAGCTTATTCCATACAGGAGTCCTTTGAAGTCAAAGGCAAAACAAGATTTGGATAACTTGACTTTTCCACATCTGAGTTTTGTTTTTAAGACTTTCTCTCTAGATGAATTTTGCTGGAGACAGGTAGACAAGTACTCCAGCAAACAGCTACAGGTGATTGATTCCCAATGGTTTTCTGTGATGAAAGAAAAGGAGGAAGCATGGCCATCTATGTATTCATATACAAATGGTATAGCTTCCACATATGTTTTCTGTAAAATTAATAGAGGAAAAGCTAGCACAAATGTGTTTGCTGTAGAAAACCTATAGACCAAGATAGGAAAAGACCTCCAGAGTATGCATTGTGTAAAAGTCCTTATTCAATATGCCAAAAACAGAAACTCTTTTTTTTTTCCAGGTTCATTATAAAAAGATTTATTCTGTTGATTATTTATCAATGTTTTTATTCTCATATAATTTCATTTTAATCTATAGAAAGTCTATAAATACCTATGAACAACTATTATTTGTACATTTGTACAGAATAGTTATTAGTTAGTAACTGAGAAAGCCTTAATTTCAATAGAAAGAAGTATCTGAAATTAACATACATGTCAAAGAAAGATAAATTTGATATAATTATGTGATTTGGAATCCCACCCATTCTGTTTAATAATTCTTTCTTTCTTACCTTACTCTCTTGCCCTTCATATATTAGGATTTAAAAATGCTTCCCTCATGTCTGAACCAGTTGTACTGCTCTGCAGAAATCTTCTGCCTTTTTTGGAGACAGCATTATGGAATTAATACTACAATTTTATTTATATTGTAATAATGCAATATTACAATGTATTGTTATGAGTTCTTTTTAAACTGTGATGCAGATGGTTTGAGTGGGCAGACGTTTATCCATCAAACACCCAGGATATCCACAAATTGTGTTAAAAGCAGCCAGGATTTTATTCAGTCCCCAAATAATTATTGTTGCCTTCCCCTCAGTAGAGTGTAAAATAAAGATACTTATATAAAATTTTCAAATTTAATATCTGAAATAATTTTTAAAATTAAAAAATATAAGTGGAAGTGAGAGAGTATCCAGAGGACAAACATTAATTTTCCAGAAACTTGTAAGGTTTTCTTTTGAGTAACATTAGATCGTTTATGATAGTTACCTCATTTCTGTATGGTTGCACAGGTTACTAACATGTATGCATGAAAGGCAAAATGGTTCTACATGAGAAAGTTGTCAATTGATGCTTTAAGTGCATCATAATTCATTATTGATTTTTTTCACTTTAAGTCCATGACTAGATAATTAAATCATTTAAGGAGACTTAAAAATTAATGCAAGTTATAAGATTTTGGGAAAGATGCACAGGAAATTTTAAACAGTATTTACTTCTGTGGAGTAAAACTGTAGGGCTGTTTTCAGTAAAAGGGACTTTTAATTTTTATTATCCTTTGAACAGTTTGAGATTTTTACTATGAGTATATTTTACTGTTATAATGAAATAAATTAAAAAGTGATCCTGGTATGCTATTTAACTATTCCAGGAGAGAGAAATATCATATGCACTTACCCTTAAGTGGCCTGAAAAATCCAAGCATAATCAATTAATTGTAGTAATTGCCATTTGAGATAGGTTTGCAGAAATCTGATTGTAAATAGGGAAAAGTTCTTTCCTAAACACATACATGAATTTCCTATCAAATGACTTTTGTCACATTCCCATTTTCACATAGAACTGGTAATGGAATTTTCAGAGGCTGTGTTAGATATAACCTATACCCCACTTAATACAAATAATGTTATGGTTTAATATTTTAACTTTTATAATATCCTGCTATATAGAGAAAAAATAATTTTTACTCTACCATTCTGAGCTGAGACCTTTGTACAAAGAGATTGATTAATAAAAGGAAATTAAACAGAAGTATATTAATATGCACAAGTCATGTATACATGGGCGATGCCTAGAAAAAATGATTAACTCAAAGAGGTAGCTTAGAATTCAGGCTTAAATGCTATCTTAAGGAAAGGGGTGAGGGAGTATAGGCCTTGTAAGAGACAGTAAATGATTTATAGGAAATATTAATGGGCCTTTAGAAGAACAGATGGGAGGAATGATAGTTAAAGTTTGTCTGGCTGTGGTATGGATGGACTTCCAGTCTTCTGTCCTGCGATGAGAGTTAATTTCCTCTGGTTGTTGAAACCCCTGGAGAGGGAATTTATGACAACCAAGTTCCTTTCAGAGGACCTGTCTTTAGGAAGACAAGGGGAGTTCAAAGGCAGCCTCTCCCTGCATTGCTACTTTTCAAATGCTACATCTCAAAACAATCATATGCCAAAGTGGCATATTTTGTGGTAGCATAATGTGCTACCCTCCACTGCCCTAAAGAATAACCATAATTATATTACAATTAGGTGATTTAATATTCTGGACTAGGGGCTACCTTCAAAGGTAAACAAAATCTTGAGAAGAGTTAACTATGGCTGTCTAGTAAACAAACCCTTATATCCTAGGGATTTTTCTACCCTTTTGTACTTCATGATAGTATTCACCCAGATTCAGGGATCAGAGTTTAACTAAAATACAACATATAGAACATTTTTAATGTCCCTAGACTGATTAATTTGATAAATCAATATATAAATATAAAAGGCAATAGCCAGAAAAATTTAAAAAGTAAACCTAGTTTAAAAAAAAAGCCTTCTAATGTGTAAGGAAGAATTTCAAAATCATTTGCTATTGAACTGGATTTTTAAAAATATGCATGAATATTTAATTACTATCACAAAGATATTTCCACTGTCTAATCTCCAAATTTAGAAAGCCATCAGTGTTGGATCTAAGTTCACATTCATTAATGAACTCTCCAGAGCAGAAGATTAACAAACAGCATTGCTGGAAAACACTTCACTACAGGGTCAATGGAATCACTGGGTAGATTCCAGGCCCCAGTGGGTCACCTACAGATGTTGTGTTTGTCTTTAATCACCATGAAAGCCTGCATTGTTGTTCTCATCTTGGTATTCACAGGACTGTACCAGCAGCACAATGTGTTCTCCATGGAGGGTCTTTTTTTCTTTTTCCTGCTACATCCCTGGTGAAAGAAAATGCTGTGTCTCTGAATTTGTCTTTGGGATATTGTCACAGTATTAAATGTAATGGCGTGTCATTTTGTGACGCCAAACTATTCAAAATTTTGAGAAAAAACATGCATCTCAGTCACGGGACATAACCAGTTCTGTGGAAGTGTTTTATTTCATGTTCATCTATTTATTTTACTGATGCTACATTTCAGAAGTCTTTCCATATATGAAATCTTTTTATTTATATTTCTTCACTTAGAAAGTACATGAAAATAAGTCACATTGAAAAATACTGAAGAAACGTAAAGTCTGTATTTCACAGTTGAATGACAGAGTAGTGAGAATTATGTACTTATTTTGGTGATGATATTAAAAATATGGTTATTCATATGCATGATTATTATCTTTCTTTACATGGGATTTATATCTAAGTGGTTACCAAACACAGTACGGGCAAAGTGGAGTTTAAATTGAAGTTATGAATTGCAGCTTTGCATTAGTACAAACGAAATTTCTTCATTGCAGATAAAGTTCAACCATCATCTCTCGACTTAATCCCTTTTCTGACTGCTTCTCAAGGCAGCTATTATCTTGAACCTATTGTGTTTTCTCCTAGGCCTTTTTCCCCCACTTCAGAGCTCATAGTTAGAATCCCGGAAGCCTTTAAAAAGAGGTCAGCTGGTGATAAATTTTCACTAAGGTTTTTACTTATATTTAGATTTTACCTGGAAATTATTTTTCTTTGAAACAATAAAATAATGGGCCTTTGCCATTAAAAAATTTTCTTTCAAAGAATAAAAGCTTGAAAGTTACACTGTAACAATTTTCTTCCTCCTAAACAAAACAGTTACCTGCTGAATTATAGACTCAATGTGTAGTTTAAAAGCTGTATAAATCTATCTTTACAATTTTTGAATGAGCTCATCTGAAAAAAATAATTGTGCATGGGTTCTTTTCTTCATTGTAACTTCCTTATGTATTTTTTATAATTAAGTATAATTTTTATAATGTATTTAAGGAAAGAGGTTTTTAAATCATAGCTCCTCCCAGAACACACACACGTGCGCGCGCACACACACCCCACCCACACACACCCATACTTAATCCCCAATAATGAATATCTAGAGAAAAAATGATTTGAGCCCTCTTGTTATAAACAAGCCATTTGTAAGGAATTTCCCACCCCCCAAAATGTCCTCTCTTGCTGTATCCCTTCTTTTTTATTTCCCGATATTTTTCACATCTTCCAGAAGAAGATACCATTAGGTAGTGTCAAGGTACTAAGGAGGGGTATAACATAAAGGAACAGTCATCCAAAGGTAGTCTTTAAAAAGCAGAATATAAACAAATACACATTTAATAAAAATATATACAGGTATACTTAAAAAGCACTGCTATGCATATAAATACTAATGAAATATGGCCTATCCCATAGAGAAAATGCTTTGACCCAATAGTTCATACTCAGAAAGCATAGCCAATTACATAATGTGCATAGCAACTGAGAATAATAAACTCTGATTGCTTAGCCATAATAATAATATCTCATTGCTGAGTAGCGTTTTTATGGTTTAAATATAGTTCTCCCATGTTCCAATAACATTATAAAATAGTTTTGATCTCTGCTGGCAAATGAGAGAACAGAGATGCTGGGGGTTGACAAATGTCCTATGGGGTCACTCACCAACCAAATGCAGGGCCATGCCTGAATCCCCCGCTTGTCTAAATCTAACACTTTGGCTCTTTCCTCTAACTCATGCTGTTTCAGTCCTGCAATAAAAAGTCCAGAGTCACTGTTAATGATTTGGCAGTTAAATCATTGGCAAGGACTCCAGTTCCTGAGGCGTGTCCTTTCAGGCCTATAATCTGCTCAGTTTAGTTTTGTCAGCTTTGCGCTGCCCCAAATGTAGCAGCAGGGAATTTAGTCATGGCTGTCCTGGAACATCGGAGTGAAAGGTGGGCCATGAAGTCCTCTCAAGGTGTCAGCTCTTGGATTTCTATGGAGGGAAAGAAAATGATCTACGTGGCACAGGGCTTCTTCAAATTCGTCCTGTGCAGACTGTAGTGACTCAGAATTCCAGTCTACTCGCGACCCTTTGTTCTATGGCTCGGAGGAACTCCATCACCATTGCTTTCTAATATTCCCTAAGGAAGAATACGACTAGTTCTGGAACTGGAAGGCTGAGGGGTACAAGATGGAGACCCTTGCTGTGGGAGGTAGTGTGGTGCAGCAGTTAGGAGGTGACTGGGGACTCTGGGTTCTGCTTTAGGCTCTGTGGCTTTCCAGCCCTGTGACTTTGACAGCGAAGTGAGAGGCAGCACGCTATAGTCACCACACTGCCTGTGAAGGGGTGCCGGTCGGCTTCAGCGCTCTCTGAGTGTGAATCCAGCTCCGCCACGTGCCAGATGTGTCGGTTTTAATCTTTCCCATATTCAGCAAAAATAATAATGAGAATAATAACACCCCATAGAGCTGTTCTACTAATTGAATGAAGACTCTATATGAAGGGTCTAGATCTGTATACGATATAGTTTTGCTCATTTAAATGAATTGCTTAGTCTCCCACTCTTGATGTCATTTCTTTTCTTTTCACAGGACCAAGACCTGGGGATCATCTTCTATTTATTTTTATTTCTTATATCACTCCTACCCCACATTCAGTTATTTTTACAGGGTCTTGTCAATGATATCTCCCTGATCTATCTTATTATTAGCCTTTCATTTCTGCTTTATCTTTTCTTGATGGTGTTTTCCAATAATCTCTTACTTGATCTCCTATTCAACAAGTATTTATTGTAACTACTTTAACTAATTATGGGAGCAAGGATGGTGTTTGTTTACTTTTTAAAATTTGTAACCTTAGTGCCATCTCAGTGCCTGACACATAGTAGATACTAATGGGTACACGCATGCACACAACTTTTTTTTTGCAGTTTTGTAACTTTTATTGACAATCAGCAGTTAATTCTTAACCACATTAACTATTTGCAGATTTTTGAAAGTGGTGACAGGTGTGTGGGTAACTAACATAGAAAGCTTGTTTGGTGAGTCTTGATCCTCATTACATTTTCTGGATACCTGCACCAGAATATGGATGGGACATTCCTTATCCTTTGGCCCAGACAGCTTAGTTGAGCTGGTGCCAGTGTGTACATCTGGAGTTCCCATCTCCTTCATGAAAAATTTCTAGATCTCTTAGAGTGTCCTAGGGGCATGCTTCTTGAAACCCCCTCCATGGATGTGCTTGTGAATGCTGATGGTGTATTCTCTGGTCACTGCCTTGTTGATGGCAGAATGGCCTTCCTTTTTCTTGTTACTCTTCTTTGTGGGAGCCATTCTGCTCAGCCCAGGTTGGAAAGGAACACACACACACACACACACACACACACACCACACAACACAAACACATTTAAAAAAAATTTAACAGAATAGTGGCATTCCACTGTCATCACTGAAACTACTTTTCAAAATGTAAAATTGATCATATTATTCTCTGGTTACAACCTTTTGGTACTTTCCATTTGTGTTAGGTGGGATTCACAGAGAAATAGTAACACAAAACGAACATGTACAACATTGCTCAGAAGATAATTTCAAATTCTTAGCATAGAATCTAAGGCCTTTTCTGGGTTGGTCTCTGCATCCCCTGCCATTCTAAACCACTCCCAATGCCCCTCAGGAGCCAGGCATCGTTGCCCTTCTGAGCTGCGACACCTGCTGCAACTTTCATACCAAAGTCCCTGTCACCTTGCTCTATGTCTTTACCCTTCAAAATTTATTTTTAATATCTTTCCCTTTTTTGAAGACTTTCAAATGTTTCTCATTCTACCCCACTTGGAAGATTTTGGCCTCTGCTAGCTTGTGCCTCCACTGTTCCATGTGCATATCCCTAATACGGAACTCATAGCATTATTGTAACGATTGCTCTGTGGTCCCTCTAGCACTTTCCTGAAAGCAAGACTGCATTTTAGTCATCTTTTCATTTGCATCTCTAGTAGGAAGACAAGTTCTCAGCAGGTACCTACTTAATATTGTTGAGTTTCTTCATGGGAAAATGAAATAGGGAGTTGATGATTTTTTAAAAATAGGACACAAAATTTTTCTTATTTTCATTATTCTGCTTTTCTATATTTTATCTTTTTAGAATCTAGGACACAATTTGAATTATTGACATTACAAGGAATAGTCCATCCCATAGAGTCTGTCCTTTAGCCTCTGGAAGCTCCTATTATACCACAGACATTGTCTCTGAGGGTTAACATACTAGAATAGGCTAGTCTATTAAAGAGAATGAAATCTCAAGGGTGTAAGAAGAGGCTTAGAAAAAAAAGTTGTCATGAATAATAAGAAAATGGTCATTTTCGCAAGTTTTTTTGACCCATGTTCTAGCAGTGAGATTTCTAAGTTTTCAATACCCGCATAAATAAAAACATGAATTTGTGAAAGAACCATAGAGTTAACTACCCATGATAATGATTACCTTTGAAGAGCAGAAGGGTCCAAGAGAAATTTTCTAGCAACATAGAAACCATACATATGTTATTTATTTATATACCAAAAGATATACACTGGGGATTGAAGCCATCAATTTATAAATTTGAAATGTAACATAAATGAACGCAGTAAATTGAATAAATTTGTTAATCATTTCATTCTTTATTCTTATAATTTTTGTGCTTTTAAAATTCTTATATATTTTAATATTTTAGCTAATGTATAATTGGAACTAGCTTTCTATTCTTTTCAAAAATATGTAAATATAAAAATAATGTTTAAAGTCCCATTCTACTTAGAGATTAACAGCTTATATGAGTTACTCAGAGTTTACACTCTGGAGACTACTAAAAATATTTCTGTAGTAACTATGGCTTTCTAAAATGAAGATTCTCTCCATCCCATGTACTATAAAATAGGCTAGAAAGGCATGATAACAAATATATTTTATTTATTGTTTGTAGCAACTGAGATTAGGGGCTGGGAGATAATTCTTGCATTATTTTCTATGCTGCTACGGCATCAGTTCAGACATTTTCCAGATATTCACACTGCAGATGAATTAATATTAAAAGGAAGCAATGACCCCATTTCCTTTGCCAAGTTTAAGCCTTGGAGGCATCAGAAAATTAAAGAGAATTTTTCTACCCTAAGCTACCCACTCCTTAGGTGGATTTTGCTTAATCATCTTAAGTCATTGCACTTTCCTGGTGGGTGCTTTGTTGTTATGGTGAAAGCGGTCTCATTTCTGGGCCCTGGCTTGAGAAGGGCAGCATATGTGTTCTTTAACATAGGACCTCATGGGTCTTGGAGTAAGACGACCAGGTTCAAATTCAGGGCAAGTTATCTAACCTTTCTAAGAATTCATTTCTGCAGCTTGAAAATCCAACTATTTAAAATGACTGGTTTCTTGCATTGTTGTGAGCTTTCAATGGGATAATCCATGACCTGGCACTGAGTTAGTATACAACAAATATTGTCAATTTTTATGACTAATTTTTTCCCTGTTTATTTTTTCTGTTTCTTTTGTTTTTATTAACAAACATTTTTGGGAAAAAGTCCTAGCCTTTTTTGTTTCTTTGTTTCTTTTAATTTGGAAATTTTAGCAGTTTTATGAGCTATGCCTTTCATTGAAAAGACAAAAATCTTGCATTATTTTGTTATATATATAACTTTTAGGTTACTTGTATAATGTCAACCTCTCCTCCTCCTCCTTGTGGTAGCCAACTCCCCACATTTGATATTTTTGGCTAGGAGATATAAGGAGAAGTTGGAGACTGGTAGTGGTTCTCTTCAGTATTTCTTTCTTTAGTTTCTAAAATCTGTCTTTTCTATCCATTATGTTGTGCTCCAGGTTCACATGTGTACAGGAAATTGATGACAGGACAGTGCCATTCGATGCCGTGCTTCAGACTGGTGTGATTATCAGTGGAGAGTCTGGCTGCCAGACTTAGATAAACACATGCTTATCAACAACCAGCACTACAGGGCAGGAAACGGGCTCTGACATGGGCAGTGGCATCCAGGATCAGTCCTGCTGGTGTCTAGATGAGGCCCAAGCTGCCAGAGCAAGGTACAAATCAATTGCTTCTCTCTCTCTCTTTTTTTTTTTTGCTCCCCTAGACATTATATATCCCAAAGCCTTTGGCCCTCATACTACTTTTACCAATCATTCTATCCTAGTGTTTCTTTCCCCTTCTAGAATAAACAATTCCTAGTAGTTGTTTAATCCATTAATCAATTAATTTATTAATGTACCTCATTTAAGCAACATGGATTTGCAGAGGGATAGCCCAAGAGAATTATTCAGAATTACTTACTTTCCAATGTATACAAATGGAATATTCAAATTTTTTTAGATTTTCTGACGTTTTAAAATATAATGCTCATTGAGGCAAGCATACAATGATGATAATGAAATTAATTTATAAAAGCAGTGGAAATAACATAGGTAAGGAAAGCTGATCTTTGGTTCAAGCATATGTTTATAGAGACAACAGGAATTTGAAGTAGTATTAAAATGAGTCAAAAGTTAAACATTTGCTGCTTTTTCTTGGTCAACAGAACTGCCAATCAGCTTTCTTGAGCTACTTTCTCATCAGAACTGTTCCTCTTCTGAAGGCAATGGTGCTTTCCAATTTTTTTCCTCCAGGTATTTTGCCATCTTCCTGTAGGAGTCAAGGTTTTGATGCATGAGTTTGATGCATTCATATACCTTGGGAAGTTTCTCCTCTGTTTTTAAGTGGTAAACTCCCTTCTCCACTTCCTTTTTCTATGAGGTTGCATTTCATGTTCTGGATGTAGTTTACAAAGTCTCTGGAGTTTTAGTTGAAGCCTTTGAACTTCACTTTGAAATTTTAAAATTTCACCTTGCTCTGGTTGGAGACTTTTTAAGTTGAGGTAAGTAATTCATACACATAATTTTCTTCCTGTTTTTCAAAATGTTCCTTGTTTTTCTCTTTTGAGTTTAAGATAATATTTTCGATAATATCATTAGTGAATTTCCTGAAATCGACATCCGACCGGTAATATTGGTCTCATTTTCTGCTTCACTTTTTTTTTTTCTATTTCCTGTTGCCATCATCATGTGATTTTCTGTAAAGAAAGCAGGTAAGTTTATCAGCTTCAGTCTGGATGCACTCACGACTTTTAAGTGACTCTCATTTATATCCTATTTTCCTGTGTGTTCAAGTGTCCAAGCATCTCTTTCAGTTCCTTTAGGTCTGCCATTCTTTCCTGCCATTTAGCAACTGCTTTAGGCTTTTCTGCAGCTGAGTACTTTCTTCAAAACTATTAACTATTTTCCTCCAATGTTGTTTTACATTCTTCTTAGGTCCTTTCAGATATTTTTGGGACTGGAGAGAGTGACTACTTTTGTCCTTCACGATGAGGCGCCTGAACTCCATGAAGTGAAATTTTAGAAGACTTACTTTTTTGTTATTACTTGAGAAAAACCTCCTGTATCCCCTATGGAAAAGGTAGAAGTGTTCACATCTCCTACTAAGTGCTGCTAAACACAGTTTGTAATTTCAGATGACTTGTGTCCACTGTCGGTGACTTGAGTGCCCCGGAGGCTTCTGTAGTCTAATCTGCTCACTAATTTATGATACTTTTCAACTCTAGCAGAAAATCTTTGGCTAACTTATTTTTCCTCAAGGGACACCAGCATTTTCCTATCCAAATGGTCAAAGCCATAACACATCAGAATTTCCGAGGGATATTGAGAGATTTGAGCGTTGTGTCCAACAACATCATTGCTTAGCTGCCACTAGATTAGCTGAAAGAACATTTTCTGTGGCCAACAGGAGGTCCTCCCTGTGGGACTGCAACCCTGCTTCCTGCCAGTGACTGATGGGGTCCAACAGCCTTCCCAGAACTCTGAGTCTTCTACCTCAAATTGTCAAGTTCTGACAACCAGGATAGACCAGTAGTGGGCTGTGAGAGGGGTCCATGTTAAAAAAGTATGGCTCTTTAAATTTGCTCTGAAACTGCACAAGTAGGCAGAATTATTATTTGTATAGTACATTGGGGGGAAAGGCCAATTACAGGCAGAGCAGACCAGCCCATACGCTGTGAGGACTCTCGGCCCACGTGGTCCCACAAGAAACCCGGAGGATCCAAGAAGTGTCATGGCCTACCCAAACCTGTCAAACCGAGAGGGAATAAACCCATGTTTTCAATCCTGGTTCTGCCTTGTTAATACCTTTATGACATGTTCATTTTGTTGATGATTTCCTTTGCTGTGAAAAAACTTTTTAGTTTGATCTAGTCCCATTTAAAAATTTTTCTCTTTTGTGTCCCTTGCCTGGAGAGATGTCTGATAAAAAATTTCTACTAGCAATATATGAGATTTTGCTGCCTATGTTTTCTTCTAGGATTTTTATGGTTTTGGGTCTAGCATTTAAGTCTTTGATACATTTTGAATTTATTCTTGTGTGTGGTATAAGAAGCTGGTCTAGTTTCATTTTTCTGCATGTATCTGTCTGATTTTCCCAGCACCATTTATTGAATAAACTATCTTTAGCCCATTATATGTGCTTGCATCCTCTGTTGAATATTAACTGACTATAAAGATGTGGGTTTATTTCTGGGCTCTCTATTCTGTTCCACTGTCTGTTCTCATGCCAGTACCAAGCTGTTTTGATTCCTATGACCTTGTAGTATAGTTTGATATTAGGTAGCATGATTCCTCCAACTTTGTTCTTCTTTCTCAGGATTGCTGTTGCTATGTGGGGCCTTTTGTGATTCCATATAAATTTTTGAAATATTTGTTCTAGTTTTGTGAAATATGTCATTGGAATCTTGACAGGAATTGCACTGAATCTATAGATTGCTTTGGGTAGTATAGACATTTTAATGATGTTAATTCTTCCTATCCATGAACATGGTATATTCTTCCACTTATTTATATCCTCTTCAATTTCTATCTTCACTGTCTTTAATTTTCCATGTACAAAGTCTTTTATATCCTTGGTTAGGTTTATTCCTAGGTATTTTATTCTTTTCTGAAGCAATTGGATAAAACAACTGTGGGACATTTATACAATGGAATTCTACTTGGCCATAAAAAGGAAGAAAATTTTACCCTTTACCACAGTATGGATAGACTTGGAGAACATTATGCTAAGTGAAATAAACCAGTCAGAGAAAGACAAATACCATATGATTTCACTCATATGTGGAATCTAATGAACAAACTGAACTAACAAGGAAAATGGGAAAAAACTCATAGATGGAGAGTAGATGACAGCTAGTGGGAGATGGTTAAGAGGTAGAAAGATTTAGCAAAATGGAAAAAGGACTCATGGACGTGGACAACAGTGTGGTGATTGCTGGGGGAAGAAGGGTATAAGGGGACTAAATGGTAATGGAAAAAATAAAGATTAAATAAAAATAAAAAAAACAAAAAAAAATACCTTTACGACCTGAATCTTCAAAATTATAAAGAATATACTTCCTATGAAGTATATTTTTAAATTATTTTTATTGATTATGCTATTACAGTTGTCCCAATTTTCTTCCCTTTGTCTCCCTCTCCCTCAGGCAATCCCCCCACCATTGTTCATGTCCATGGGTCATGCGTGTAAGTTCTTCAGCTACTCCATTTCCTATACTGTACTTTACATCTCTGTAGCTATTCTGTAACTACCTCTTTGTACTTCTTAATCCCTTCACCCATTCCTTGACACCCCTCTCCCATCTGGCAACTATCAAATGCTCTCCATATCCGTGATTCTGTCTTTGTTCTTGTTTGCTTAAGTTGACTATCCTATGAGACTGACCATCCTAAGAAGTTTTTAAGTCTCTTTTGACTGATTACATTAAGGTTAGACATGTTAAATGGTTTGCCCGAGAATATAAGCTATGAAGTTGCAGGGTGGTTTTCTGAATCAAAATCATCTGAGTCCCAATATAGGTTTTAACTTTTTTGTAGATATATCTTTAATGTGAACAACTTCCATTCCTCCCCTTTTTAAAACAAAAATTTATTAAGTAATTTCTAAGCTCCATATAACCAAAATATTCAATAATTTCTTTATTATTCTTTTTTCCAATTCTTAAAAAAAATGACCACTTGGTAACATTATTTATCCATTTACTTAACTAGCTTAATGGAACAACTTAAGTTCTAATGTCTGTTATCCATTCTTTTACTACTTTAGTGACTAAATCTCAAAAGGAGTATGAAGCAACGTTCTATTAGATACTAATAACCTGATTTTTTTTCTTTTTTTAAAATTTAGTTTATAGACTAAATTTTACTTTTTAGAAAAAAGTTAGAATTATTGTTTTAAATAATCTAATATCTTGAAATAAAGTGATTGCCTTTTCCTATTTATTTTGCCTATAAATAAATAGGTAATGCTAGCAATAGTTGAATGTACTTAGCCTCCTAAAAACCAAATCAGTTGTTTTAGTCTATACCTACCTTTCCACAGATCAATTTGAATTTAGTTCTGTCCTAAACTCATACCTAGAAACCATAAGATTCTATCTTTGTGGAGGAAAATGGGACAACTGTAATAGAACAACAATGAAAAAAGAAATTAAAAAAAAAGAAAGAAAAAAATAGATTCTATCTTCACCATGACATGAAACAAGATTTTTATAAAATCTTCACCCGAGGATCTGTTTATTGATTTTAGAGAGAGAGGAAGGGTTGGAGGGTGTTGCGGAGAGAGAAATCAATCAGTTGTTTCCCATATGCCATCCTGTCTGGAGATTTAACCTACAGCCTAGATATGTGCTCTGTCTGAAAATAGAACCCACGACAACTAACTGAGCTGTTCTGCCAGGGCCAGAACCAGATTTTTAAATGGCCTTCACTATCATTACACACCCTTATTTTCTAAGGAATAGTAAAGTTGCATTATTCCATATACGATGCATTTTGGATATCCTTTTCCTCTTTTACTCCCTTTATTGTATTCATGTTTTTCTGCTTGTCGCAAACATCTACCACCTTCGTTCTCTCCACAGGCTTTTAAACAATTTGAAGTCAACGTGTCAAAGAGTATGTTTTATTTCCCTTTTATAGTCCTTTATTTTTCCTCCTGGACCTTAAATATAGTGCTTTGCATAGAGAAGTTTATTGAGTGTTTATTGAATAAAAACAGAAGAGTTGACCTACTTCCCTGAAACTAGAGTATTTTCCTTGCATCTAAGAACATACCTCCTATCTTTTCAATATAGAAAACAAAACCAACAGAAGTGTAAGTTGGTGCTGGGGAGGGCAGCGGTTCAAGAGCAAGGTAGAGGTGAGTGGTGGTACTGCAGGTGAGCAGCACCTTCCTGTCAACAGAGATCCCTAGACTAGTTCTCTCACTGAACTCATGACTTAAGTAAGTTACCTGCTCTCTCAAGGAGCAGGGTTTCTGTGCCCTTCTCAGAGATGCTCCCTTTCTCCGCTATGCCTTACCAGGTAATGACAGAATAAAAGGTGTAGGCATTTGACGTTCAGTTCTCTAATGGATCCTGTCGCCTTCCTTTGATTAATTTCTTTTCCCACTCAATTGAAAAAAATACTCACAGAAGGGATTAGAGGTTTTTTCTGTCCCTTTCTCCTCTGGTTCTGCATGTGTGTGTGAATTATTTTTAAAATACTAGATGTTTTAGGTAGTTTGTTCTCTTTTTTTATTTACTTTTTATCTTATTGACAACAGAAGAGTAAGGCCGCTTTTCACATTCCTCACTGAGGGAGGGAGGGGCTATTAGAAGAGTTTCGAATAAGTGAAAGTATTGAGTGCACTTTGGAGCCTGGGCAGGTGTATAGTTTTCAGAGAGGGAGGTCATGGGCAGGATGAACACTCCTCCCCTCCCAAAGTGTTTGCATCAGGGAATTACTGACTAAAAACTTTAGGTCCTTGTATTTATGATAGTCAGGTATATACTATTAGAATGCTTTTCACAGCGACTGTTTTCTTTATCAAATTCTATTTTTCAAGAGAGTTATGTGGTACAAGTCATTTTAATCCAATTTGCTATAGAATTCCAAAAGTTTCAAGGTAATTCTTCCCAATTAAATCCATTTGTTGGCTCTGGTCATACCTACTTTGCCTTAGTTATGAACAGAGTAATTTCTACTTAAAATACTTTTGTTTTTCAAGAATGCTTTATCAGTGAGAAACACTGAAACTCATTTTAATGAGCTCATATTAAATAAACAGAAGGACATTCAGAAGTGCTAAATATACTTTCTTCCTGTCAAGATATACAGTTATAGAGCAGCTTTTTATTTTTCTGCAAACATAATTAATTCAAATTAAAATCTTGGCAAGTCCTTCCAACTGACTCTATTATATGCAATATTGTTTTGGTGTATTCTAAAGCAGCTGAGATAGAAAAAGAAAGAAAGATTATATTTTAGAATATAATATTGAAAAGCTATAAACCTCTACTGGTAGTAGTTTTTCTGTGTACAGTTCTTAAATATGAAAATCAACTAAGTTTTATAAATGTAGATACCTATGTAACCAGCACATAGATCAAGGTAAAGAAAACCTCCAGCCCCTCTGGAGGTTCCTTCATGCCCCTCCCATATCAGCCCACAAAAGTAAACATAATTATCACCTGTAGCACCATGGGTTCATTTTTTCTTCCCTTAGACTTTAGGTAAATGGAATCATATGCCCTTTCCTCTTTTAAGTCTGTCTTCTTTTGCTGATCATTATGTCTGTGAGATTCATTTATGCTGTTGCAGATAGCAGTGATTTGTTCTGAGCATCATGAATACTGCCCAGTATATTTATCCATCCTACTGTGGCTGGACATCTCTGTCAGACTCAGTTTTGGGCAAGTATGAATGAAGATTCTATCTATATTTCTGTACATGCCTTTTGGTGGGTAGAAGAAGTCATTATTTTTTAGTACATTCCCCAGTTCAGACTTGCAGGGCCACAGGCACTTTTAGTATTACTCTATGTGTAGCCAAATAATTTTTTAAAGTGGCTGTCCCAATTGACACTCTCAGCAGCAGTGGGTAAGAGTTCCAGTCGCTCCACATTTTCACTGTCACTTTGTATTGTCAGTTTCTTTCTTGTTAAGCAATCTGTTGTGTGTACTGATGAATAATTGTAGTTTTAATTAGCATTTCCCTGTTAATTAACTTGTTGTATACCCTTTTATTGATCATAATACTAGTTGTCTTTGATAGCTATAACTACTCAAGGATTCCATTGGGCCTTTAGCCTCTTACTACCTTTTAATATTCTTCTCACTGTTTTCTTTTTGTTAACTATTTGAAGTTATATCTAGATTTCCTAAATTTAAGAATCATTGCAAGATGGACCCTCTGATATTTTAGAGTGCAGGAGTCAAAGTATTAGAACAGGAAATGATTGGCTTTATGTTTGTGGTCTGCCTTGTACTAATTTTTTTTTAAGGCTTGAATATGATTATAAATTGTTGATCTTTTGGTAACAATGACAAAAAGCAAAGAGAAACAAGGAAACACATTGCTTTGTTTTGCTTTCCTAATATCCTGTGGTAAAATTTTGTTAATTTATATGCTACATCACAGATTGTGTTATTTTATTTTGCTATCATGGTTAAATACACATTGTTAATATTGGCATGAGTTGATTTTAGATATAAATAGTTCCCCTCATAAATATATTCAAGCAAAAATTGATGACCATCTGTCAGAGAATAAGAATGCATTTTTGCACTTAATAGTAAGTTAAAATAGTTGTATTCTAGTTTCCTTCAAACTCAAAACTATTTTAATACTAAACTATGGAAATCTTCTTTTCAACACAAATACTTCAGTCACGTGCCATTTACAGATGTTCACTTTTTATTAGCTTACTTGATCCCAACGAGCACTGTGAATAATAAGCTGCACAAATTTTATGGATGAAAGAAAGTAGGGCCCTGAAATAGTTCCATCTGGCTAGTCTATAAAGGGGCAGAGTCTGGAATAGCACACAGTTCCCCTGGCTCTGGTCCTAGTTTTCAGTCACCGTATCTCTGAGGTGGACTTTATAACCCCAGAGAATAGCAGGAGTACAAAGGCATCCAGACACAAGTGTAAGGGTTTGCTCATATGTTGTTCATTATATGTACATTCATTCGGAGTGTTTACAGGAGAGGGAATATATAGTGTTGAGATGGGATTGTGTACAGAACATAATGTAGGGTAAAATTGAAAAGTGGTAGCTACAATAAGGTTTCGGTTAACATGAGTATCCCAGGAGCTTGGGAAGGATCAGACAGATAAGAAATATATGAACACACTGCCAAGACAGAATGAGTGCAAAAGTCTGTATACTTAAGTGATTGACAACTTGTAAGCAGTGGATTGTGATTGAGAGTGAGACAGAGGGTGAGGTTTGACTGTGGACTTGTACATTCTCAACACACGTGTTCTGTATCCCTTTTCTCTAAGATTATGGAGAATGTAAATATTAACAATGACTCCTTAAAAACATAAAAAGAAATGGGGAAAAAATAAAACAATACAACTACTTCTTATTCAGTGAAAATACTGTCTTTATACAGACTTCTAAATCGCATGTTTTGAATTTTAAAAAATTCCCCAACTTAAGTATGGGCCTGGTAACGAAAAGAAATATATTGGGCATTTATGTTCAATTGTAAAACTCAGTTTTCCCCAAGAAACTCTCTTGTGCTGTATATACATATTGAAAACCAGATGGAAAATCCTGTTCATTTTGTATTGTCCTCAGTGTGGCTGGTGTTTTATCACTTGCCAAGTCATGACCACCTGTGGCTCTGTCTTGGCAGCTCTGTGTTTAATAGGCCAGGCGTTCTGTTCACAGGAAGGGCCTCCTGAAGCCTGACTAAAAAGCAAATCGCTCACATGACCAAGGGCCTGATAATAAGGATTTGCTGAACACATAATTTGACGTGTTTTGCTTTGAACAGACACACTGTCCAGTGCTTTTGTTGGCACCACTGCCAAAGGCTTTTGCACACAAACAATTAGTGGCAAGTCGTTTGATTTTCCACACAGGAAACCCAGCACAGAACAGTCAGTCCTCTAAAGATGTACCTTCTCTTTTCCTATTGTTTTCACTCTATTAAACCCCAGCCATTAACACATTAATTGACTGGTTACTGGGACATGGGACCCTAAATTAGAGTCCCCAAACTTTCCCCAAATTAGGGCTTTCAGAATCACTTAAAATGCAAAGTGGGCCTAGATGACTCAGTAAATAATCTGACCAGAGGGAGAAGAAGCAATAAATAGATAAGATGCATAATTGGCTGTTTTTTTTCTGGAAGATTTTAAACGATGCCATATTTTCATCTGTTTTGGGCAGCCTGAAAACTCTGACTTTTTCCCCCAGGGATTATTTTTAAAATTAAACTTATTAGGATAACATTGGTTAATGTTATATAATTTTTAGATGTACAGCTTTATAATACATTTGTATACTCCATTGTATGCTCACTACACAACGTCTAGTCTCTTTCATTCACCATATATTTAATGCCCTTTACCCTCATTGTCTTCTCCCTGCCCCTGTTCTCCACTGGTAACCACCATTCTGTTGTCTGTGTATATAAAGCTTTTGTTTGTTTTATTTGTTCATTTGTTCCTTTTTGTTTTATAGTCCACATATGAGTGAAATCATAAGTTCTTGTTCTTTTCCATCTGTCTTAATGCCCTTCACATAGTACTCTCAAGATCCACCCATGTTGTTGCAAATGGCACTATTTCATTTTTTTTAATGGCTGAGTAGTATTCCCTTGTATATATGTACCACATCTTCTTTATTTAATCATTCATCAAAGGATACGTTGGTTGTTTCTATGTCTTGGCCACTGTGAATAATGCTGCAACGAACATAAAGGCACATATACCTTTATGCATGAGTGTTTTCAAAATTTTGGGGTGAATATCTAGAAGAGGGATTGCTGGGTCATATGGTAACTCGATTCTTAATGTTTTTTTCAAGTTTTGCTTTTTTAACTTGTGAAAAATGTTTGATAAGCAATTGACAAAACACAGAAATGTAAGCACCCTGGGAAATGATCATGAAATGAAAGAGATGAAACCTGTTAGCAAGTTTATTTTAGCCACTTAAATGTGTCAGTTTAATGAATCAAACTCATGTATTTGGAGTTTCTTTTCTTTTCTTTCTTTTTTGTATGTTTTATTGATTATGCTGATACAGTTGTCCAAATTTCTTTTCCCTTTGCTCCCCTCCACCCAGCATCCACCCTCCCTCTAGCAGTCCCTCTCCCCATAGTCTATGTCCATGGGTTGTGCATTTAAGCTCTTCTCTACATCCCTGTCTTTTCTGAACCCTCCTACTATGCTTCTTAATTCCTGCACCATTTCCCTCTCTCTCCCCAGTTCCCCCTCCCAGCTGACCTCCGCTCCACATGTTCCCCATACCTATGACTCTGTTCCCACTTTGGTTGTCTTCTTAGTTTGCCTTTTTTTCATTCCCTAGCTTCTGTCATTGATAGTTGTGATTCTGTTGTCATTTTAATGTTCATAATTTTGATCTTCTTTTTCTTAAATAAGTCCCTTTAAAATTTCATATAATAATGGCTTGGTGATGATAAACTCCTTCAGCTTTACCTTGTCTGGGAAGCACTTTTTCTGCCCTTCCATTCTGAAGGACAGCTTTGCTGGATAGAGTAATCTTGGTTGTAGTTTTTTGCCTCTCATCACTTTGAATGTTTCCTGCCAGTCCCTTCTTGCCTGCAAAGTTTCTTTTGAGAAATCAGCTGATAGTCTTATAGGGATCCCTTTGTAGGTAATTCTCCTCTTCTCTCTTGATGCTTTTAATATTCTCTCTTTATCCTTAGCCTTTGGCATTTTCATTATATGTCTTGATTTGGTCCTCCCTGGGTCTAGTTTGTTTGGGACTCTCTGCACTTCCTGGACCTGTATGTCCATTTCCTTTCCCAAATTAGGGAAGTTTTCCTTCATTATTTTTTCACATAATTTTTCAATTTCTTGCTCTTCCTCTTCTCCCAGCACTTCTATGATTCAGATGTTGGCATGTTTAAAGCTATCCCAGAGGTTTCTAAGCCTCTCCTCATTTAAAAAAAAATTCTGTTTCCTCATTCTGTACTGGTTGACTGTTTATTTCTTCCTTATGTTCCAATACTTTAATGTGAGCCCTGGCTTCCTTTCCTTCACCATCAGTTTCATGTGGATTTTTCCTCCATTGCACTTAGCATAGCCCTTATTTCTTCCTTGTCATGTTTAATCTATTCTGTCAGGTCTGTTAGCATCTTTATCACCAGTACTTTGAAATGTGGGTCTGTTAAATTGGCTATCTCCTCATCTGTTAGGTTTGCTATTTCCTTGTTGCTTAGTTCTCTCACTGGAACCTTGATCTCTCCCCCCTTTTGGGCCATATTTCTGTCTCTTCACATTGATAGCCTTTTCTGTTTGCTTCTGGATTTTAGTTAGAACTATCTCATCTGTTATGTTGTAAAGGGGTGGAACCTTAGATATTTATCAGTGCTGATGACCCGTTTCACCATGTTGTGCCGCTGTATGTAGGGGAGGGGTCTGAGAGGGAACTATGCCACTTGCTGATCACTCGCCTGTTTTCCAGGCACTTCTCCCCCTTCCTGTACTAAGCCAGCTGCCTCCTCTGAGAGACTGGTAGTTTCCTCCTCCACCCCAATCCCTGACTGGCTCTCACAATCAGAAGCAATGTGGCTCTATTCTTCCTGGGACTGGGATCGCAAGCTACGTGGTCTGTTCTGGGGCTGGAACCCATCTGGTTTGGGGCTGGGATTGTTTCTGGGGTTTAAAATGTATGGCTGTGCTTTTTGCCAGGGCTACAGTTGCTGTACTGCTGGCCATGCTGCCAACCGCTGCTGCCTCCAGCTGGGCTGCCAGCTGCGCCCACCAAGCAGCGCCCCGCCAAGTCCCACTCCCGCAGCCGCTGCTCCGTTCCTCTTTCCGTCCAGGTTCTGCCCCTCCTACCTTTCTGGCCGAATATTTCTTTGCTGAACTTCCCTGTAGTTTCAATTTTCTGAGTTCTTTTAGTTCTGAAGTGGTTGTAAACTCATGCTTAGTTGTGCGGGAGATGCAGTGTGTTTATTCACACCTTCATCTTGCCGGAAGTCTATTCTTAAGTTTTTGAGTGATCTCATTACTGTTTTCCATAGTGACCATACCAATTTACATTCCTACCAGCAGTGTATGAGGTTCCCTTTTCTCTACAACCTCACCGGCACTTATTTCTTGTCTTATTGATAATAGCCATTTTAATAGGTATGATGAAGTAATATCTCATGTTCTTGATTTGCATTTTTTTTTTTCTTTTAAAAGTGTGCTATATGTGGCCTAAGCTCTAACATGAAATCTAATCAGCCATTTAACTTTGGGGGAAAACTACTGAGCACTCAGGTCTCAATTACACTCATCTGTGAAACAAATACATTGGGGAATTGCTCCTTAGGACATTTTCATTGGCTCTCAAGCTGGTCTGCACATGTTTCTCACCTGGGGAGCATTGGAAAATGCTATTGCCCATGTCCTACCTCTGCAGATTCTAATTTTATGGTCTGGTCTGGTACAAAGCCTGAGTAATAGAATTTAAAACCTTGGCTGCACAGTAGAATTACCCAGGGAGCTTTTAAAAATCAATGCTTACTCTGCAATATCTCCTTAAAGTTCCCAGGCGATTATAATGTGCTACCAAGCCTGAGAGTCACTGCTTCAAAACAATATAATCTGTCATTTGAAAAAACATTAAGGGGATATGTGGCTCTGCTGGCTATGCACAGTGTGTGCACGTAAGATTGCACATGCTATTTAGGCTGATTATGTTTTGCAGCCCTGCCTAACTCAAAGCAAACACGGTCATTCATCAGTTTTACTCAGAGAATTGACTGACCACTCAATGTATGCTGTGTTCTTTACTAAGTACTTATGTTTATAACCCTGCCATTTGCAGAAGTTTTCTTTAAGTCACAAAACGAGAAAAACTGCAATATTTTATGTTATGGGGCATAAGATAAAGTACATGGTGATGTTTATACAGGGATATTTATCCATCTTTTAAAAAGCAGCTCAAAATCCCACAGAACTTGCAATATAAGTTATAGTACATCTACATTATGAAATGTTATTTAATTATAATCTGAAATATGTAATTATTGACAGGAATATTTTCATGATAGGCTGATCTGGATGAATGTATATAAAAGAAATTATGGTTTTCCATTGTAGTGGGATTAGGAATGCTTTAAATTTATGTCTTCCTTTACTTAAAACTTTAAATATCCTCATGAGGACAAAAAATAATTAAATGCTAAGGTCAGTTTTGTTCTATTAAGCATTTATTTGGCTCTTATTTATTTTTTGTTTTACCAATTTATAAAAGGCCTAATAATTATTTCATAAAGTTTCTTGTAATCTTTGTTCGGGCACACACAGAAGGACAGGTGTTGTGAGTTTGTTGGGACAGGCCAGAAAAATAGTGATCTAGCTGGGATTTTAAGAGGTGCTGACAGAAAGAAAGTATTTTCAGTTCTAACTATTTTCTAATTTATATGATTTAAAAGTGACAAAAAGAAACACAAAGCAAACAACACAAGGGTAGGCAGAGTAATCCCTCCCCACAAAGATGTTCATATGCTAATTCCCAGAACATGTGACTATGTTGCAGTCCAAGGCAAAGGGAACTAAGGTGGGGGATGGAATTCATTTTGTCTGGCCTTGAGATGATCCAGGTGGGCCCAATGTAATCACAAGAGTCCTTATAAATAAAAAAAGGGCTTTGGGAGGGTCACTGAGGCAGTGTAGGAAAGGCCTGGGTCAAAGCTGACTTTGAAAATGGGGAAAAGGACTATAAGCCAAAGAACACAGGCAGCCTCTAGGAGCTGGAAAAGGCAAGAAAACAGCTTCCTTCCTAGTGACTTCAGTGAAGAACACCCCTGAGCACACCTTGATTTGAGACCCATTTTGGACTTTTGACCCCCAGAACTGTGAGTTAACACATCTGTGCTTCTTTTGCCCATTAAGTTTAGCAGCAATAGAAAACTAATACAAGTGCTTATATGATATATAATGTGAAAAAAAAAAACCTTCCTGAAATGCTTATACTTTGGTTGTGAGTAAACTTCTTTCTCGTCCCTTTCTCTACTCGGCTCCTCCCCCTCTAGTCAGATGAAAGTTCTTGCTGTTGTCAATAATGTTTGCTGCTAAGAACAGTGATATCGGGGCAGCAGTGAGGCAGAATATGATTTTCCTAAAAACCTGGGAGTGTTGTGAAAGAATGGAATGCATGTTATGAAGTGTTGAATTGGGAAAGATAGAAAACAATACCCAAGATTAAATTTAAAAAAATTACTATTTGGTGGTAGCTAAGAAGGAATTATTCTATTTTTTGAATTGAGAAAAAGGAAACAATTGTAAATAACAGTATGAGTGAAAATAAAAAGTTATCTAGGCTAAGGTAGTTATCTTCATTATGGCTCAAGTACAAGAAAAAAATTTTATAATTGTATGAGGTCATGGGGATTTTGTTTTATTGTGGTTCATTTGCTTGATTGGTTGTTTAATTGTTGAATGATCAGGAGAGTTAGAGAGAAGTCACAAGGCCATAGGAAGAAAATGCCAAAATTATAAATGAGCTAAATTCAGCAGTTGTAGACAAAACAGTGGGTATTGGGGTTCAACTTTTAAGAAAAATTTGGATGGAGAAGTCAATACCTGGAACAGAAGGTGGTGACCCATCTGAATCAGAAAATAAAAGCTGAATATCAGTCAACAAATTGTAATCTCATGATTGTTTCTGGGGCAGAAGACTGTGAAACTGGCAAACACAGAAAAAACATTCACATAGTGATAAAGATGAGGTAGATATATGTGAATGACCTAATTCCTCTGTGAATTATTGAACTAACTAATCCCTAATAATTTGAGACCAATGATTTAGTAGTGTATTTTTTTCTCTTTTTTCTCTTGCTGAATGGTTGAAGAAGTTAGGAAGGAGTAAGGAACAAGTGTGAAAGTTGGGAGGAGAGAGTTGGGGGAGGATGCAGAAGAGGGAGAAGAAGCTAGCAATAAACTTGGTGAATATTCCTGTTATCAGACAACTTTGAGGGTAGTGCACTGACTATAGTGGGCTATATATATAGCACAGTGGTTTTTCATAGGCATTATTATATTAAACTTTAAGATGTTGAATTATTTGCTAAATGTTCTCTAGTACATCTAAAACAAACATTAGTTTTGAAGACAAAATATTCAAGTTCTAAATAAAGTCTGAATTACTTAAGGAGAAAACACAACTGCCCAAGCAAGCTAATAGTCTGTCCTGACAGAACCTCTAGGAGATGTCAGAGCAATCTTTGGCCTTTGAGTGAGTCTCTGATGCCTGCCTTTATACAGCCATGGCACCAAGCCTGGAGTCAGATGTGTGTGCATTCCAGTCCCCACATTGCCACCTGTAAGCTATTTTACTAGGCTTCTCTGAGTCCCAGTTTCCTAATCTATGAGACAATGACAATGTCAGTGACAGTAATCATAATAAAAATAATGATACCAATAGAAGCAAACACCTGTAAGGTACTTTTTATACCCCACTCTATTTATTGATTAATTTTATCCTCACAATAACATTACAAAATATATAAGATTCCTATCCCCATATTACAGGTAAGAGGCAGATACACAGAGGTTAAGATGGTAAGCGTTACACATATAGAAAGCATGAGAGCTGAAATATGAGCCTGGAGTGCTGCCCACAAAGCTCATGGTTTTAATGAAAACTTTATGATGTTCCCACTTTCTCAACAGACTGTCATGGAAATTTAATGAGATAGATGTGATGGGGAAATAGAGTAACAAAAATATTCCTTTGAATTATTAGGTTAGCAGCTCATTTGTCATATTTGCTTTTGAAAGATGATTTCCTTGTATATTACAGTGTTTTCTCCATTTTATCCACCTCTGTGCCCCTTTCCCTTTCCTTCAAATGGTTCTTATTGGGTTGGCCAAAAAAATACATATTATTTTTTCTGTATAATAAAAGATACATTTTTCATTTTCACCAATAACTTTATTGATTTAGAAATTTTGAATATGTCAGCTATCTCCCACTATTTGCTTCTAGTGGGTGGAGGCTGCTAAACATCTTTTAATGCAGAAGACAACCCTACAGCAAAGGATTATTTGGCCAGAAAACTTTGCAAACTACTTCTGACACATTTGATCAATCACAGTAACTTCTCCACATACTGCACAAATCATTTTTTTGTGTTTCAGTTACGTCTTTACCTTTCATGAAATAATAAAGCATAATATGCCAAAAATGTTGCATATTTTCTTCCATCTTCAATATTAAAATGGCCGCACAAAAATTCACCAATTCTGATTTTTTAAAACAAGTACATGCTGATATGACAGCTGTCACAATACAATCTAACAAAATTGTTTTGAATGAAGTTCAAGACAGCTAAGCACTACTAGAACCATTGTACGGAAAAAATGTAACAGAACTTTTGGCCAACCCAATAAAATCAGGAGGGGAACTGTTACTATATTATTGTGTTGAAGTACTCACTGGATTCATATATTTCTCTTCACATGTTCTAATATTTAAGTATAATTAAACATGTATCACAAACTTCCTCATATAGCAGGCTTTCTCAGCTATAGCACTGTTGACATTTTGAACCAGATGATTCTTTGTAGTGAGAAACTATGCTGTGAGTTGTAGGATGATTAGTAGTATTCCTGCCCTCTTGTCCTCTAGCTACTAGAGGCCTCCCAGTTGAGACAACCAAAAATGTCTCCATATATTGCCAAATGTCCCCTGGGGAGCAAAATCAACCATAGTTAAGAATCACTGCTCAAAGTAAGAAAAAAGAAATGTATCTGTTGTGCAGATTATTGATTATGTTAGAATGTTAGCTATTGAATGCAAGTTGGTTTTAAAAATTAGTTTTTAGTTCTAACCAGTGTAGTTCAGGTGGTTGGGTGTTGTCCTACAAAGTGAAAAGTTGCTGGTTCAATTCCCAGTGGGGGCACAGGCCTAGGTTGCAGGTTCAGGGTCCATGCAAGAGGCAACCAATCAATGTTTCTCTTCTTCTCTTTCTCCCTCCCTCCTTCCCTTTCTCTTTAAATAAATAAATAAATAAATAAATACATTCTTTATAAAAATTTGTTTTTAATTAAAAAATTTTGTTTTAATTATCATCGTTTTCCCCTTGCCTTTCAGTACTTTTGGGGAAGAGAGATTTGGAAAACTGTAACTTTCATTCTTAAAACAGGAGGAGGAGTTGGGGAAATCAAATAATTAAAAACATTTCTTTAAATTATTAGGTTAGCTCATTTCTCACATTTTCTCTTGAAAGATATGATTTTCTTGTATAGGACAATGACCAACAAAGTGATTTAGGCATTGGGAGTTACCTCATATACTTTCATGAAGTGTAAGCCATTGAATTAAGAAAGTAGAAGCTATTTGGATAGAACAGAGAGAGCTTCATAGTAGAGACCCTATTCCCATTTTCATGAGATTAAATATGGGTGCGTCCTTGTTTTCTCTAATTGCTATAGGTCCCTCCTGTTCAGCACAGTGCCTGGGCCACAGAGAGGAGGAGATCTAAGCATGAGGTCCCAGAGTACTTCTTGGCTCAGGATGTGGGATTTGGGGTGTGTTTATATATACACAAAGTAGGTTAGAGTCTTTTTTTACATTAAGACTTGGCATACGCATATCTTGCTCTCTTTCAGTGAATAAAGACTGATGTTTCACTAACAAATTTTGTCTTATAATCATCATATGTGTATCATAACTATAAGTGTTAGAATGCAAAGAATTTGCATGGCAGGAAAGTTGGTCCAAGTTTATGGAATAAAAATGAAAAACAAATTGAAGTGAGAAATGATTGATTCAAGAACACATTAATTGAAGAAAGGCAGAAAATTCTGTGTATCTATATGTCTTTAAATTCAACAGTTCATTTATGTCTAAAGTACCTATATCAATAATTTATTTTGCCATTGATCTATCATGATAAAAGTGAATGCAAAGCACTTGAGAGTCTGACACATATTAAGAACTCAGTATATAATAGTTACCATTTTAAAATATTATCTATTACTTCCTGAGTGCTTACAACAAGGATTTTGAGATGGTTAAGTTGGAAAAAATGATGGGTGAGAAAAACTTGAATGGGAATAATTGGAATCTAGTAATTGCCAACAAGAATACGTTTGATGATATAAAAGAGAATAAAATTTTAAAAGACATGTTTTAGGGGTAAAGGAAACAAAAATGCATGGCGAGGTGAAGGCGAGAGAAGAAAAGGCAGAATGGAATGTATTAACTGTGACATAACTGATCATTTGGGATAGAGGTGAAGAGTCAAGTAGAATAACTCCAGAAAAGCATGGAAGTGGATGAACAGTAGAGGAACAGAATTAAAGAAAAGGGAAATTTAGAAAGGTTATATTGAATAATAAAATCATCCTCAATGTTTCTTTATTATTTAGAAGGCATATAACCCTTAAAATTTTAAAGAAACTTTCCTAAAAGGGGAGGGATAGAACACTATTTTAAATAGCTTTAACTAGACTAGATTTCCTTGGAATGGCCCTATTGAAAATGATTCTAGATAATCTCCCATTAAAGCTAAATCATTAGGAACAAAAGATTTCTGAGAAGCAAAATATTTTAAGGGATTACTGACTTAGGTTGTTAGAGCTGCTTCTATTTAATGAGTTCCTACTCTTTTGGTGTACTTAGTTGGGTCACTGGGTTTCATTGGTGAGGAGAATCCGGTGTAAAGCAAAAGAGTAATAACAGTCAAGCTTAAAATGCCACATGATCTTGTAGAGACTTTAAAAGTCAATCAGTACAATGTGTTAAAAGATGATAACTGGAAGATTCCAAATGCTAAGACTTTACATAATACCTTTAATGTCAGGAAGTAATATATTATAAAATGTCATTCTTTCATTTTAGGAATGCATCAATGACAGAATATTTTATAATAAAATATTTGTCTACTCAAAATAACATACATTTCAATATTACTTAATCCCCAAATGAGATTTTAAAAAGGACATGTACTAATTCTCTCTCTCTCTTTTGTATCATGTTCCCAATTGGTAACATTGTCAGTAGGAAATAACTTACTTTGTAATAGGAAATTTGTATCACATGTGAATAAACCTTTTAAAAATTTATAAAATATAATATTTTCAGTTTCTACATTATGCAAATATACAGTGATATATAATGATAGATGGTGCTGTTAGGGTAAAGGGATATTTTCATAGCCAGTGTGAGGTTGTGTGTGTGTGTGACATACATGCCTCATTAACAAAGATTTTCATTGTGTAATGAGAAACATACAAAGAAAAAATGTTTTTTTATTCACAACACTTTATGGTTTAGCTTATAGTTTTAGTCTTCTTTTGAAAGTTTTTATTTACTTATTTTTAGAGAGAGGGGAAGAGAGGAAGAGAAACATTGATGTATGAGAGAAACATCAATTAGTTGTCTCTTGTGTGACCCCAACTGGGGACCTGGCCTGCAATCCAGGCATGTACTTTGACTGGGAATCGAACCAGCGACATTTCAGTTCACAGGCCGATGCTCAATCCACTGAGCCACACCAGCCAGGGCTGAAGTTTTATTCTCTATAAAATTGCAATATTAAAACATGTTACTGGATGTGAAAAATATTTCATATGAACAAGTATAAACTTTTTCTCACTCTCTAGATACCGTAAAGAGAATGAACCTTTTAATCTTTAGAGGGCTGTTTTTCTTGAATTAAAAGGTATAATAATGCCTCATAACAAATTCAATAGCTGTAATAGCATTGTAACATTATGGCTTCATTTAGAAACAATGTCCACTACTCAATCTAGAATGATCTTCTAGGGTTTACTGTTTCAATAAATTTCATAAAAATTTCCCACACTGATCAACTTTGTTATACTGGACCTTCATTCACATGGGTCTTACTGCTGAAATTCCACTGGCCAGAGCTCACCTTAGTGCAGCTCCACTGCAGAAGCTTCTTTTCATAAGTAAAGACTCCTAAGTGGGAAAAAATAGTAATTAAAATATGTTTTTGTTTATTTTAAAATGCTTGATCAAAGTCTTCAGAGAGGTAATTGAAGCATGAGGCAATCTCATCTAAAAGGTGGTATAATAAGGGGATCTAGCAGATTTTGCTGAGTAGTTAGCTCCATGTCTAGTTCAAGGAATGCATCTTCTTAACCTACTTATTTCCTTCCGATTTAATAGTGGCATCCTGAGTGAGATAGCTCTCCATTCATCATTTCAGTGGAGATGAATGTCAACTATTATCTGAAAGATAAATGCCTGGAGATATGGATGTTCAAATACCTATTATAGAGTTCTGCTACACAGTGCAGATCCAAGATTAAAAAAAAAAAAAGTTCATGGAAGCCCTTTGGAGGTGGGTTTACCATGACTGAGATGTTGTTTCCTTTGAGTTGTACAAAATCTATATGGACTTTTTACCATAACCCCTTTGCCTAATGGATGCTACAGTCCATTAAAGCAGCTTTAGTATAATAATTATTAATGAGCATAATATATAAGTATTTTCTAATCCCTTTTTGTAAGGAATTATTTAATATAATGATAATAATATCTAAGAAAATAGAGCGATGTTTTGAAAAAGAGTGTTCTGTAAACATCATTCATTTGGGGGCACATTAGTAACATCTTCTTTGGCAAATATCTCTGTTGTCTACACAATCTACAAATATTTTAAGACTGTGATCCATGTAAATTCTATATTTTTACTTCGTAATACCACCGGGTGAAATAAGAATTTCCACTGTACAGGCAGTGGCTCAAGGCTGAGGAAAATCAAGCACACAACTGTGGAAACAATGATATTAAAATTACTAGAGGGGAAGCTGATTTTATATCCTTTTCTGTTGCTCCATGGAAGATAAATTATTGAGATTGTTACATAGTGTATAGAGTAGAGACCAGTAGGGCATGAGGCTCTGTCTCTTTAAACAATAATTTTTGGGAAATCAATCCAAATAATGATAAATTAAAATTTCAGAATCATGTACCATTTAATGCTAGTAAGAGGGTTTACAATCCATTCATCTTACATTTTGACATTCTTAAGAGTATAGACAGGAAAGTTTGAAGTACATAAACCAATATAGTAATATTCCATGAAATCATTTCACTTAACTGAAGAAATTGTGGAAAAGTCTATGGACAGAAAGGTTAGTTAGGATATCTCCCAAAGTATATATTTTTGAAGCAGATGGTTGAACGAAACAGGAAATTTTTACTAGATTGTGATTCCACTTACAGAATTTAACCAGTGAATAGTAACTAATACTTCTGGGGCTAATTGGCTAATTAACTTTCAGTAATTTGGTACATTCGTAAGAGCCAAATTGGTAAACATTTCTGTACCTAAATTGAGGGTCCTAAACTTGGATGGGAAACTGATTACTTATTAGATTCAGTGCAAAATTTTGATCGCTAAGGACGTTGTGGTAGTACATATCAGAGTGACATCTTTGGTTTCCAAAAATGTAATAAACATATTATGCAACTGGTCGTGTTTTTTTTCTATATTTAATTCATCCTATATGAAAATGATCTTCTGATATTGAACTTTTTAGTATTCATCCATTTTAGAATGGATTTTAGTCCATGCCAGTTATATCAGTTCTGGAATGGAAATTTTAGTCTGTTGCATACCAAATCTGGTACTGAAAAAAAAAACAAAACAAAGTAACATATCATTTCATCCAAATGCTGTTAAGTTTCATTTTTATCAAGATTTCGTTCTAGTTTCTAGGTGATACTGCATTGATTATCCATGAGATAATAGCAATTAACCAAATTTCAATTTTTTTTCTTGACTTTATTTTGTGTTGCTTTAGGGTGTATATCTTAGTGGTTAGACAATCATATACTTCATAGAGTGTTCCCCTCAATATTTCCGGTACCCAAACTAGTATCATACATAGTTAAAGCAATGTTATTGACTACATTCCCTATGCTTTACTTCGTTACCCATGACTATTTTGTAACTAGCAATCTGTGCTTTTGATCCCTTCATATCTTTCGCCCAGTGGCCCAGCACTCCCTCCCCTCTGGCAACCACCTGTTCTCTCTCTGTATCTATGAGTCCTTTTCAATTTGTTCATTTATTTTGTTCTTTAGATCCCACATATAAGCGGGATGATGGTATTTGTCTTTCTCTGACTGACTTATGTCACTAAGCATAATACCCTCCAGGTCCATCCATGCTGTTACATAAACAAAATTTCAACGAAACAATAGAAGATCATGCTACCTTCTTATCAGGGCCTCTCATATTCTGAGACTATTAGCAATCTCAAAACAGGGTTATAAAAATTGGGGATAATTTAAAATATATATTAGAGCATAAATTTGTCAAAGTATAAACTTTGGTATAGAAAAAAATAACTACTCCTATTTAAGTTAATTCAATCTCCATTTGAGCCCTCATTTATTTGTATTGACAGAAAACATGATTTTGGTAGATTTTTTATTTGTCTCAGTCATTTTGTGAATTTGGAAATCCTGTTTTTCTATAGCCCAACTTAATTTCTACTTCAAGTTTCTATTCTGCATTTAGGTAGAAAATATCAGTTCTCATATGTTATGGTGGTTCGCTTTGGGAAACTGCACCTGTCCTACGGTTCTCAGCTTCTGTCTGAATTGGCATAAGTGAGATGTTCCATCTTGTTCTCTGGTATCAGCCTCCTTCAATTGGCATATGCTGAGTTACATTCATTTTCACCTGGGCTTCAGACTACAATCCATGCTCAACTCCTAAGATTTTTTTTTCCCCCTGAGCTGTATCTTTGATATGTCTTGGAATCCACAGACCTTGTCCTCTCTTTGGAAACATATGGAGGGCTCAGCTTGTTCCCCTCCTCCTCTTCAAGGCCACAGAAAATTCTGGGCTGTTTTGGGTCATCGGTGATAATGAACAACCATTTTAGCAATGTCTATTCTATTGCTTTTATTCTGGTATGATGTGTGAAACATTATCCAAGGTGTCACTTCCCAGGTTCCCAGAAAGACATGGAACATTTTTCTTTTCTCTGAATAATCTAAAGTTTTAGAGAATGTAATATGCAAGTGACCATGATGCATGTCTGTCTCTTCTCCCTCTGGCCATAATCCTGGAGCATGGGGAGCATGAAGGATTGCTTTAGAGCCAAGTGTGCAGAAGCTTTTACTCCACTGCTGCTCCTTCCTTCTCTCTCCTCAACTCTTACTTGTTTCAGATCAGGGTAGGAAAACTTATACATCATCATTCATTCTTCTTAAATATATTATTTGTGCAGATGTTTCCATTCTTCATCTTACTATCTCTTCCAGGACTTTTCACAAAAGTTATTTTGGTGTGGAAATGTTGAGGACTGACTCTTTTACCTCCTGTCTCAATCAGCTATGACATTATCTCTCTGGAGTTAGAAACCAACACTATTCTAGCTGTTAACTAAAATGGGGATCATTTATGATGCAGAAGGGAACTACCAAGATATAATAGCTATATGAGTAACATGAAAATATTATTCCCACTACATTTCCATTTACAGTAAAATGTTTTGAATAAGAACAAACATTTGTAATATTTATTATAAGCATAAAGTAATATGGAATAAACTAATTTGGGAAAAACACCCCAAATCTAAACCCTTTCCTAACTGCAAGGCCCAGACAAAATGGTTCTCCTGGCCCTATGTGGGACAGGTCTTATTTTGATCCACTTAAACATAAAAACAGAAGTACTAAAAAGGAAAGTGTAAATTGCACCTAAATCAATCTATTCTCAGTATTGTGTACATAATGAAAGTCAACCCCAAAGCAACACAATTGGCTGGCAAATCTTCAAAGAGAAAATTCGTATCTATAAGGCATTGATAGGTAATTGATTTTCATTAAGAGATTGAAAAGGCAAGGTTGGTGGTCTTGTGTGAAGTGGCATTTGATAGATAAAGCAATAAAGCACATTATTTGAGGCTAAATGATACACCGTTTGACAAAGCCAGTGAAGAAGAAAAATCAATCTTTACATTCATTTTCTTTTAAAAGACATTTTCCCTTACTTTTCATGTCTGCTCACCATGTGATTTTTTGTTGAGGTTTTTAGTTTTCCACTGTGATTACTTTGTCTGGAACTATAAACATCTAGATTAGAATGATAGTGAAAAAAAATTTTTTTTTTGTCATAGTCATCCAATTTTTATGAAAATAAGGAGAGAGCGAAGACATCTGGGATTCCCAACTATCTTTACATGGTCTCATTATAACTTTTGAAATACTTCCAAATAAAATTCCAACTCCTATTTAGCACACCTTGGAGGTTTCATCTTTCCTACCCCCCAAAACTCTTTAATATCCTAAATATCCAACACTATTAAGAGACTCTTCTCTCAATGGACATACCATTTCTCCTGTAAACAGAAACACAAGCAGGCAGTTCTACATAGAGCATAGGCAAACATTAAATATTATATGCAATCAAATAGCCCAGAGGTAATTCAAAGCTTTGAGTATCATATTCCTTTTTTCAGTATGTCTTGTCTTTGCTTCTCCTTTCCCTTTCTTTTTCTTTCCTCTTCTCCCTCTATTTAACAGTTGGACCTATAAACTCTGTTTTATATCTATGTTAGGAAAACATTAAGTATTTTTAAAAGTGTTATTTTTTTTTAAAAAAACAACTAGGTGTATGATACTCAGTTGTATGAATGTATCATGTTCTTTTTAAACTATTTTCTACTGTTTGATATTAGTTTGTTTCTAATCTACTATAAACAGCTCTGTAAAAATGCACTTATAATCCTTTGTGTATTCTTCTAATTAGTTTTTGGGATAAATTTTCACTTAGGAACCGTTAGATCTGAGTTATGAGCATTTTTATACTCCTTGATACATGTTAAGTTGTTCTCCAGAAATTTTATACTGATTTAAACTTTCATGAGTAACAGTTACTTTAAGAGTTGAAATTAAATGGCCTCACAGGTTGGCATTCTGCCTGCCAGAAGAGGATATTCTTTTATTAGGATTTGGTGGAAAACTTGAAATAATTCATGTGGTATTGATTAGGATGTCATGTTAGATTAACCTAGACTTGACATCAGTTTATGGAGGACCTATGCATTATACAAGGAGAGTGTTTTATTTTTGTCTTGGTATTTCCTAAGAAAATACAAAAATATTGTGTAAATAAAATATATATAACTCATATATGCATATAAACATATATAACCTTAATCAGTTCTTTCTGCCTCCTAACATTAATCCAGAAATTTTTATCTATAATCACACAGAACTTCTTACTATACTGGGCAAAGTTGTCTTCTGTGCTTCTGCTCAGGCTGTTTATAACTCCCAGAATACTTGTACCAAGTTGAAGTTCTTATTTTATTATTCAATGCTTAATTGAAATCCTTTTCCTTGGCAAAGTCTTCCTTCAGCTGTTTAGAATTAGCTACTCATTACTGTAGTTTATGTCTGAAAATATCTTTCTTCTATCTAATTAAACACTGATTTTCAAAGTTTTCCATATTTAAATTGTAGCTTAGCTAGTAAAGTATTAATGGTTGTATTTCTAACTCACCCAGAAGGTTATATATAGCAAATATTCAACAAATGTTAATTGAATTGAACTGAAATTACATATGATGAGGAGATAATAGTATCTGTCTTGTATAATCTATCCATTTAAGTCCCTATCTGTCATCCTTCAGAGATTGGGAACTACTTCCATATTATAATATGGTATAGGTTAAGGCATAGGCTTTACTGGAAAAAAGGAACATTTTGTCTAGAGAAGGAAAAGTGTGAGTTTCCCTTATCCTCCCACCATGCTGTTGAGAAACATGCCAAAGATGGAGCACAGCTGGGCTACAGCTGTGTGGGTTTTTGTTCTGGTGGACAGACCTCACCCCAACTTTAGTGCCTCTCCTATCTTACGGTATAGTCCTGAGAACTACCTTGGCTGTGGAATAACACACACCAGGCACCAGGCAGTCTGGATTTGGAGTACCAACTGTTTAATAAGTTATCTGGAGATGCCAACTGCCCAGTACCAGGAGTTTTTAGGCCAGTAGGATGTTATGGCTCCTCATGCTGTGGGAAGAGAAACACTGTGGGAGCTGGGTTTAGGTGCAGCCTTCCTACTGGGCTATGGAATGAAGCAGCTCTTTGTGTTCTCCAGCATCCAAAATGGTACTCGTATAGGTGACTCAGAGTGGGCTCCCAGGTCACTTTCAGACAATTCTGCTCATTGTTCCATCACTGTTCTCCATCATGTAAGACACCTTTTGAGGCATACACCAAATCACCTTTCTGTTTCCCTTACATTTCTGTGACTGTTATTCCATCAAACACTGAAGTGCTGTTACATGTTAGGTGCTGTGATTTCTCTTTGTTTCATTGAATGCAACTTTCATTTCTGCTTGGGCTTTTTTTTTTTTTTCAGACAGGAGAAGGGAGGGACAAAGAGAGGAAGAAAAATATCAATTTGTGGTTGCCTCTTGCACACCCCAAACCAAGGACTTGGTTCGCAACCCAGACATGTACCCTGACTGGGAATCAAACTGGCAACCCTTTGGTTCACAAGCTGGTGCTCAATCCACTGGGCCACACCAGCCAGGGCTTTCTGGGCTTTTTTATGCCATTGAAGTACCTAGTGAGTGCCTGGAGCATCCTGATAAGCAGTGTTTTGAACTGTTCATCTGATAGGTTGCTTATCTTTATTTTATTCATTTTACTGGAGTCTCATTCTTTTCTTTCATCTGGGCTATATTTCTATGTCTCCTCATTTTGGAAGCCTCCCTGTGTCTGTTTCTGTGTATTAGGTAGAACTGCTTTGACTCCCTATCTCAGTATTTAAGAAAGAAACAAAATGCTTTAAAAAGATGCTGTTGTAAATTCCATAATGGCTACTAACCTGAAAAATGAATTTATTATATGGAAATGTATTTATATAAACACTAATGTTAAAATGATTCTAATTTTTAGAAAATTGTACAAGATGAACCTTAAAAATAATTTAAATAGATTAATTTCAAATACTTTCAGATTATAAAAAAATTATTTGTCATTTTATTTTAGTTATTCATGGAAGACAATTTTTAATTACACATATTTGAAATTTTATATTATTAAAATATTTTTTGGAATGCTTCAACACAGAGTCATTAGATAACTAATTGTATTTTTATAATGGGGACTAGATATGAAATCACATTGGCCTTCCTCTTTTTTATATCTGCTTTGAAGATTGACTAATATGTATTTTAATGTCTCAGTAATTTTTATGGTATTAATAGCCTAATTCTCTTATGGGGAGGCAAAAAAACCTCAGCATAATATACTTGAATTTAGGGTGACCTCTTTGTAAAACTGAATAAAAGCTCTGTGAGCAGTATACTGTGGTGGAAATGGCATTGGAATTGATCAAGGATGACAGGGTTCTAGACTCATCTCATCACTTACTCTCTACTTGAGTGGCTAAGGCACATCTCTGAGCCTCTCTTTTCTCTTCTCTGAATGACTGTTAATAATAGTAGCATTTACATGTTTTTTTTTTTTTTGTGAGGACTAAAACAAAATAATTACTTTTGCCTTCTGTGAAAATGTGACTGAGTGCCATATAGACATAACAAATTGAAGTTCATTTGGCATGCAAATGGATTGGCTGCTGCCAGATTTAAGTTTTACAATAAACATACATGATGAAATCCTTTTAGGAAGAATCTTTTCATGCATTTGTCAATGCCAACAGATTGTTATTGTAAGTCTATTATAAAAGATTTTGGTATAACTGATGCATAAGACCATGTGCCATCCTCAAACTTATAAAGTAGTGGAGAAAAATGTTTCAAAATTTTATAGTTTCATCGGAGAAAGGGATCCAAGTATCAACCAGCACCATGATAATGAGTGAACATTACTTTCACAAACTATTTTATTGTCTGAGAAATTGTCACAGCCTGAAGATATAATAAATGCCATACAGTATCCTGAATGGCATTCTGGAATAGAAAAAGGACACTAAGTACAAACTAAGGAACTACGAATAAAATGTAGACTGAAGTTTACGATAAGGTTTATTACTTGTAATAAATGTACCACACTAACTTAAAATGTTAGTAATGGGGGAAACTGGCTGTATAATATGTGGGAAATCTCCATAGTACATTTGCAATTTTTCTGTAAATCTAAAAGTATTCTAAAATGAAAGTTTGTTCAAAAATATTAAAAAAGAGAACCTACTTTATGATGATTAAAAAAACAGCATATTTAATGAATTTGTGAACCTTCCCAATTATAATGAATTTTGGGCCACAGGTACACAATCTTCACCTTTAAAAGGAGTCCCCTTGACTCTTCTTTACAAAAACCTTTGCTGCACAAATTGGACATGCTGAGTGAGATAATCTATAACCTATTATTAATCATTGCTAACACCAGTTTTTTAGCGAACTAATCAGATTACATTTGTTTTCATACTGAGCTTAAACCTTCTTGTCATCTTTCTAGTATCAAACTATTAATCTATTTATGTGAGATAACAAGTGATAAAAATGACATTGCATCATTGTGGTGAACGATAAACTAAATTAACCATGTCTCCTACATGTAGAAAAATATATTGTGCCAAGTTTCATGAACAATCAACATAACTCCTTTGAGAAGATGGAGAATGGCATATTTAGAATCAATGGTTACCCAGAAATACTGCTTGCATCTATAAATGTGATCTCATAGGTAATGTACCACTCTTCCATACTGAGCCAATTATTTTCAATATTACCCAAAATAAAACAATTCTGCTCATTCAAGTAGAACAAAGTAACTGTACTTTACATAGGAGTTAAAGATGTGTGTTAAGACAAAGTAGGAACACAAGTGAAAACTCAACACAAGAATGGATAGTATAATCTTTGGGGACGATCTTTCAGATCTGTGTATTGCTATAAAATACAAGCTTAAAATGTTCAATCTGCCAAAAAGTATGAATCGTTGAGCAGAAAATGTAATAAAACTGCTGGATGTCAGGCAGGGGCTCAAACAAGGATAAAAATAGTACCTGTTCCCAACAGATAGAAGGGAAAACCTCAATATAAAAAAGACCTTGGGTAGAGAACATAGACAGAGACCTTGACCTAGTTTCAGCAGTTGGGTAAAAGATAGGCCTGGAACGAATAGTACATCTAATAGAAGTTCTAAAACTTTCAATGAAAATTGTTTTGTTTTCTATATTAAATTCAGAATTTTTAAAATTTCGATTATTTTAAAGCCAAAGTCATTGTATAGTTGTGTTTATTTTTTTAAGGCAAAGTCATGTACATGTTAATAAAAATGATTAGCAAGCTAATACAGCTGTGTTATAATGGTAGATAGCTAAGGCATGGTGTACTTCTTTATTGGAATAAATTATCTTATTTTGCTTGATATACTTGGAACTGTCATCTTACCCTCAGGAAACTGATGACTTTTAGTTTGGCAAAGTAAGTTCTAGAACTCATTGCCCCTAAATACCTCAGAAATGTCCACATTTTAAAGAATGAGCCTAAATAAATATATACTATTGCCAATATTTTGAAAGATGTTATCTTCTTTAGAACAGTGCTTTTCTGTTTAATGATTTCTATTTAATCCCAGTAATAAATATAACAGTAATTACTTTCAAGGAATATTATTTTATATCACTGAGGAAATATTAAAAATTTATAAATAAAGTCACTCAAGAAATAACTCAGTATGTACTAAAATGATTCATAATATAATATCTTAATAGAGTAAGACATACATTTGTTTTGTGATATTGCTCTATGAGTTTAACATATGAAGAACAGTTTTACCTGAGCATGATTGGCATGTAAGTAAACATTGTGCAAGTTCAATATTATGAGAGCATGCAAGTCAGACTTGAATGAAGAAGAAAATGCTTTTTCAGGTGGAAAAAACCACTGCAAGTTAACGAATAGTGGTCACTGGTGTGTTAGTTTTCTAGTATGTATTAGCTATGAATGACTTTTAATCACAGGTTAAATATAAAGATATATAGGTTTTAAAAACTAAAATTAAACATTAGTAGAAATTCAGCAGCAACCTTGTGGACTCTTTGGAATTTGGAGAACACAATTTTAAGTCTATAGAAATGGAAAGATTTTCAATCCCTACTCCACAGTTTTGTTGGGGCTAATGGAAGCAGAGATACCTTGCTTAAAACTCCAGATATCTTTTTTTCCCTTAAGATTTAAAAGCAAACATGGAAAAAATGGAATCGTATTTAATATTTTGTACCACTTAAGTTAAAAATTATAATCAAATTATATTGAACCTGATAATATATCCTCAAGAATAGAATATTTGATGTAGATCTCCCTTATTGAGTTATTAACAGTTTTTTTCCTGAGATAATTCAGTAAGATTCATTGATAACTGAGGGAACATCAGACGTGAGTATTACAATTTATGTGAATTTTAATCCAATTCTGATGCCTCCAGCTGCTCTATTTTGTAGGAAGATGTAATTTTTATATCTGTAGGCCTTAAATAAAATAAAATAAAAGCAGAAAACAAAATCCAAAGTTAAAAAAAAAGCATTTCTAAAGCCACCATTCTCCTAAGAAGACACTGATACTTTAGTCAAATTTAGTTATTATAATAATCTGTAGTTTCATATCTTTGACACATGCAAATAGATAATTGCTTCCATTTGAAATCACATTACGGGGCACATTTATCTGAAGGTGACTTATGATCCTTTGTAATGTTGGTAGCTAGATTTTCCATGCCTAATGAAAGATTCCCAAAAGTAAGAAGTTCTTAATTAAAAATGTATTACTAATAGCTGGAGAGCTGTGGAGAGAATATTTATGTCTGAACATTTCTTTAATGTCTTTCCTTAAACAAGAAGTACATGCAGTCTTTCCAAGTCTGCCCTCCTCCCTTCGCCCCCCATATAGTATACAGTATTACCGATTAGGAAAGTTCTTGATTTTTTTAACATCTTCTCTAGATGCAGCCTGTGTTGCAGCTTTTTCTCTGCTTCTACCTGCTGTTCCAACCCCACCTGCACTGCCCACGACCACCTGGAACTTGGGGCATGTACTTCAGTCTTTTTTTGGGTGCTAGTTCTGACATTCTGAATATTAAGGAATGTTTCCTGTAGCAAACTATGTATAACTCACCAACTGCTTTCTGTCAATGTTTGATGTACCGTGCTTCCTCTCCAGGCTTGCATGCATTAACTTTCTTCTATTCCTTCTTTAACACAAGGATGTAAAATGAGGAATATAAACTGCCACCCCTAAAGGATATTATGACTGGTTAATAAGTCAGGAGGGGCAATCTTGGATTCTTTGGAAAACTGGAATATTTTTAGGATCTCAGAAATAGCACTATTCTCAAAAGCAACACAAAAGCCATTATGTGCATTAACTCATAATTTATGTACACAAATGAATGGAAATCAAGCTAGGAAGCTTAAGTATCATAACTCAACTTATTCACAAAACAGCCCATTCTGCTTTTTAAAGTGTTAGTATTCAGGGGAAACTGTAGGAAGCTCAAGCAAAAGGAAGTTATGGATTAAAACATGATAGATAAGGGGAAGAAGAAAAGGGGGCCTGGAGGACATTCTGTGTGACTGACACTGCTGAGCAAAGGCCACTTCTTGTTTCTCCTTCTTCGTAAAATAAGGTCAGTGTCCCTGGTTTGTGAATTATTTTCCCCTAAGCCTCTCTGACATTCCTGAAAGGGTGATGAGCTATTAATGATATTGACATTAAGTTCTTCTAGATTTAAATAAAGTACAATATCTACAGCCTTTGAAACCAAATTAGTCCAGACCTTAATTTTAGGATCCATTAATTCAGATGATGAATCTGCCAAGAAAGAACCAGCATGAAAGAAAATTGTTAGAAAAAAAATGACTTTATCTATTTCTAGAATCACAGGTTTGTACGCATGAGACAAATGTTACTAAATGAAATGTGTTCTTTGGTGCAAGAGGTGCTTTGTCATTAGGTGTTTACCCAGATTTAGCTACTGTATGGCTAATATTTTGCATCATAAATATGGGCTCCTACAGGGACAGGAGTGTGGTTATTAATATATGTGAGCGGGCTAAGATCTTAGATCATGTTAGAATGTGTGCTGGACGAAAGTTAGGATTTACAGCAATGTAAAAAATGTGGGCTGATAGTAAGTAGAATTTTAAAATGCCTTGGAACAGTAATGACTTATGTGCTAATTAATTTCTTTCTACTTAGTCTGATATTCACATTAATGTAGGTAATTAATACCAAATCACAATTTTCTTTTTTTTTTGTGGAAATATAATTGGTATATAGCATTGGGTAAGTTTATGTTGGATATGTGTTAATTTGATATATTTGTATATTGCAATATGATTACTACCATAGCATCAGCTAACACCTCTAGCTCATCATATTATTATTTTCTATCTTGGGAACAATTAAGATCTAGTCTCATTGCAACTTTGAAGTTCATAATACACATTATTGTTGACTATTATCACTATGCTGTGCATTAGATTGCCAGGACTTAAAAATATACTGGTTGTAAGTTTGTACTTCTCCACATCTCCCTAATTCCCTCAACCCCCAACCCCTGGGAGGCTTTTTAAGATTCCACATATAAGTAATATTATACAAGATTTGTCTCACTTAGCACAATGTCATCAAGGTCCATCCATGTTGTCTCAAATGGCAGGATTCCCTTTTTTCTCATGGTAGAATAATATTTTACTCTATATATAATAACTTATTTATCCATAATTATAACTTTATCCATTCACCCATCAATGGACACTTAGTCTTGCTTATCATAATTTATACTGCAATAGACATGGGAGTGCATATATGTCTTTGAGATAATGATTTCATTTCATTTGGATATATACCCAGAATAGGGTTGCTAGGTGTAGGGTAGATCTATTTTTTACTTTAAAGATCCTCCATACTGCTTTCCACAGTGGCTGAATCAATTATATTTCCACCAACAGTGCATGAGGGTTCCCTATTTCCACATTCTTGCCAACATGTTATTTCTTGTCTTCTTGATGCTAGCTATTCTAATAGGTGTGTGATAGTATCTTATTATAGTTTTGATTTTATTTCCTTGATTATTAGTGATATTGAGTATCTTTCCACATATCTGTTAGCCATTTGATACCGTTTTTTGAAAAATGTCTATTTAGTTTATCTACAAATTCTTTTATCAGATTTTATTTTTGTTATTGAGTTGTATGATTTCTTTAGTTGTTTTGAATATTAACCCCTTATATGACACATGATTTGTAAATATTTTCTACTTTTTGGTAGGTTGCCTTTCATTTTGTTGATGATTTCCTTTGCTGTATAGCTTTGTAGTTTGATGTCACCCTGCTTGTTGATTTTTTGCTTTTGTTGCTTGAGCCAAAAAATCATTTCCCAGTCCTATGTCAAGGAGTTTCTACTTTATTTTCTTCTAGAAATTTATGGTATCATGTCTCATGTTCAAGTCTTTAATCCATTTCAAATTAATTTTGCTGCATGGTGTGAGATAGGAGTCCAGGCTTCATTTTTATTCATGTGGTTGTTCAATTTTCACAATACCACTTGTTGAAAAAAGTATCTTTTCCCCATTGAGTGTTCTTGACTCCCTTTCAAATATCAGTTGACCAGGAGTTTATTTCTGGATATTTATTTTGTTTCATTGTTCTGTGCTATTTTTATGACAGTGCCATACTGTTTGAATTATTATAGCTTTGTAGTATAGCTTGAAATCAGAAAGTGATGCCTTTTGCTATGTTGTTCTTTTTAAAAATGTTATTAATGTGTATGTGTGTGAGAGAGAGAGAGAGAGAGAGAGAAAGAGAGAGAGAGAGAGAGAGAGAGAGAGAGAGAGAAATTGATTTGTTGTTCTACTTACTTATGCTTTTATTGGTTGATTCTTTCATGTGTTATGACCAGGAATCAAACTCGCAACCATGGCGTATAAGGATGATGCTTTAACTAACTGAGCAACCTGGCCAGGACATTTATTGTTCTTTCTCAAAATTCTTTGGCTATTCAGGGTCTTTTCTGGTTCCATACATACTTTAAAGGTGTTTGTTTATTTCTGTGAAAAATGTCATTGGAATTTTGATAGGGGTTACATCTTCAGATGAATCTTTAGATGGCTTTGTGTAGTATGAATATTTTAACAATATTAATTCTTTTGATCCATGAATACAAAATAACCTTCCATTTGTTTGTGTCTTCTTCAATTTCTTTTATCAAGGTCTTGTAGTTTTCATTGTACAGCTCTTTCACTTCCATGGTTAGTTTTATTCCTAAGTATTTTATTTATTTTTTGATACTACTGCAAGTACCATAGTTTTCTTTATTTCTTTTTTAGATGTTTTATTGTTAGTGTCTAAAATGCACTTGATTTCTGTATGTTAACTTGATATCTTATAGCTCTATTTAATTTATTAATTAGTTCCAACAGTTTTGAGGTTCAATCTTTGGGATTTTTTTGTATATGAACTCATTACAGTCATACCTCAGTACTTATTGGCTTCACAACTGGTCGAACTGTGTACCCATTGCATTTTGACAGGAAAAAATTTTTTTTCAGCACTCGGTTCTTGCTCGGGACTCATCACACTTGCTAGAACTGGTATAAGTCACAACACTGTCCTGCAAGAGAAAATGCTTCATCAGTTGTTGCTTGCTTGGCACTTGTCAGTTTCAGCACTGTCACAAGTTCTGGAATGAATTCACAACGAGTACTGAGCTACCACTATATCCCTAAATAATGACAATGTTACCTCTTTAATTTCAATTTGGATAACTTTCATCTATGTCTTGCCTGGTTACGGTATCTAGGACTTCCAGTACTTTGTTGAAAAAGAGTGGTAAAAATGGGTACCCTTGGCTTGCTTGTAATTTTAAAGGAGAAATTTTCAATTTTTCACAGTTGAGTATGATGCTAGCTGTGGACTTGTCATAAACAACCTTTATTATGTTGGGGTTTGTTCCTTTCATACCAGTATATTGAGAGTTTTAATCGTAAGAGGATGTTATACTTTTGTCAAATGTTTTTTCTGCATCTATTGAGATCATCATGATTTTTATCACTCAGTTATTATCATGTATCCACATATTGACTTGCATATGGTGAGCTATCCTTACATCTCAGAGATAAATCCCATTTGGTCATGATATATAATCTTTTCAATGTGTTGTTGAATTTGGTTCACTAATATTTTGTTGTGAATATTTGCATCTATATTCATCAGTGATGTTGGTCTATAGTTTTCTTTCTTGTAGTTTCCTTATCTGTTATTGGTATCAGGATAATGCTCGGTAAGAAAAATTTGGGAGTGTTCTCTTCTCTTCAATTCTTTGGAAGAGATTGAGAAGAATTGACATCGATTGTTCTTTAAATGTTTAGTAGAATTTGCAAATAAAGCCATCTAATCCTGAACTTTTCTTGGTTGGGAGGGTTTTGATTACTGATTTAATCCCCTTATTATTGATGTACTCAAATTTTCTGTCTCTTTCTGATTCAGTCTTGGTAGGTTGTATGTTTTTAAAAAGTTATCATTTTTTTCTAGGTTATATCATTTTTTGGCATATAATAGTTCTTAGTAGTCTCTAATCATCCTCTGTATTTCTATACTATTAATGTGAATGTTTCTGCTTTCATTTCTCATTTTGAATATTCTCTCCTCTTTCTCTTAGTCTAACTGAATTTTGTTCAATTTATAATTTTCTTTAAGGGGAACTTTTATGATTAGTTTGGTCTAACTGTACTTCCATTGCAAAGGCTCAATTATAATGTACTCTCTAATACAATGCATTTAACAGTTCTATTTCTTCCTTAGTAAGAAGGATGATATTGTACACAGAATATGCTCAATAAATGTTTGTTCAATTTGTTTGTCTCTGTTTGTGCCTTTGGATAAGAATTCCCTTAGCGTTTCTGTAGTGACCCATCTTTATTTTTCTTCTAAGTATATTTTTATTCTTTATTTTGGTCTTGACCTTGGAATTAATATGCCACCAAGAAAAACAACACACCATTTCTATTCAGAAGTAATTTGAAGATGCCCCAATACTTCCATTTTGCACAATGGGAGAGTCTGGCTTACTCTCCAGCTAGCAGGAGAAATTTTAATTAAAATTATTTTGGAGTGATTTTCTTTATTGTATTTTAAAGGCCACCAATAGCACGAGAGTGTTATGATGGCTATATTTTAGCCAAAATATATAATGAAATCTTTGAAAAAATTTTGATCCTAGTATTAGTATTGTGCCCCTCTTTTTCTGAGGTGATGATAATATTCTAGAAATGACTATGGGGATGGTTGCTTATATCTGTGAATTTGCTAAAAACCATTCCTATCTTATAGGAATTATATCTCAAAGCTGTTTTAAAAAATGAAGTTAATTGTCTGAGATATTAGTGAAATACTATGTTGAAATATTTAGCATGGTGCCTCAAACATAACATGAACATAATAAGCATTGTTATTATTACCACCTCATTACTAAGCTATACAGGGATTTCAAAGCTTTTATTTTATTGTATGTCTGGGTTCTCTTGTTTATCTCCTCTACTCCTGGGTTTTCTCTTTTATCTCCCTATTCTTGTATCTTTCTCCACACTGTTTTATCTAGTGATACTTAAAACCATGATTTGCCTCTATTGGAATTTGTCGGGAAAAGAAATGAATGCTCATGACCCTTTAAACTGCCCACAAAATATATTTGTTTAAGTTAAAAGAAGATGACTACTTAGCTACACATAGTTCTCATTGATTTAAAAAAAAAGGTAATTTTTCTTTCATGCCTCTGCTTTTTTCTGGGGGGGGGGGGGGTTAGGCAATGGGTTTATTGAGGGAAAAGTGAGGGAAGTGATGGGAAGGGGAGAGACAGCTCCCGGACCAACTCAAGGGCCCATAGGAGCAAGGGGAATGGGGAACGAGGAATGGGGACTTCTGGTCCTCCATGTGGGCCCATAGGAGTTCCTCATGTCTCTGCTTTTAATGAAATGAAGACAAATTTTCTGGGTTTATGTTTCATTGAGGTGTATTTAAAATTTTCAGTGTAGCTTTTTACTATGAAAAATAGCTCCAAGTTATATGTGCAAATTACAATTGTTCTACTGGTCCCTTAAATGGTGCTTATATAGCTTTTCATACCATAGGCTATTTATGTTGCAATTAAAATGCCAAGCCATATTTTATCCAGAAGAATTTAAGGCAAATAAAATTGATAATGAACTCAGATATATTGTACATGTCATAATTATTTTTTATTTAAATTAATACAAATGTAGAGATTTACATCATTTTACATATTTGAAGCTTTAAAAAATTTACTTTTTAATAAAATATGTTTAATAATTGCCAGTTAGTAAAAGTAAATTCTGGGTTGGATATTTTATTTTTTTGTGTTTTATTGATTATGTTGTTACAATTGTCCCAATTTCTTTTCCTTTGCTTCCCTCTGCACAGCACCACCCCTCCCTCCAGCAGTCCCACCCATTTAGTTCATTTCCATGGGTCATGCATATTTCTTTGACTTTACCTTTTCCTATACTATTCTTAACATTCCCCTCTCTATTCTTCACCCTTCTACTATGCTTCTTAATTCCTGCACCATTTTCCTCCCTTTCCCCACATCCTCCTCCCAGATGACACCCCTCCACATACTCCCCATACCTATGATTCTGTTCCCACTCTGGTTGTCTGTTTAATTTGTTTTTGTTTTTATTTTTTAGATCCTGTTGATAGTTGTGATTTTGTTGTCATTTTAATGTTCATACTTTTCATCTTCTTTTCTTAAATAAGTCCCTTTAACATTTCATATAATAATGGCGTGGTGATGGTGAACTCCTTTAGCTTTACCTTGTTTGGGAAGTATTTTATCTGCCCTTCTGTTCTAAATGATAGCTTTGCTGAATAGAGTAATCTTGGTTGTAGGTTTTTACCTCTCATCACTTTGAATATTCCCTGCCAGTCCCTTCTTGCCTGCAAAGTTTCTTTTGAGAAATCAGCTGATAGTCTTATAGCTATCCTTTTGAAGGTAATTCTCCTCTTCTCTTGTGCTACTTTTAAGATTCTCTCTTTATCCTTAACCTTTAGCATTTTAATTATGATGTGACTTGATTTGGTCCTCCCTGGGTCTAGTTTGTTTGGGACTCTCTGTGCTTCCTGGACTCGATTGTCTATTTCTTTCCCCAAATTAGGGAAGTTTTCCTTCATTATTTTTTCACATAATTTTTCAATTTCTTGCTCTTCCTCTTCTCCTTTTGGCACCTTTATGATTCAGATGTTGGCATGTTTAAAGTTATCCCAGAAGTTTCTAAGCCTCTCCTCATTTTTTCCAATTTTTGTTTCCTTCTTCTGTACTGGTTTGACTGTTTGTTTCTTCCTTATGTTCCAATTCATTGATTTGAACTCTGGTTTCCTTTCCTTCACCACTGGTTTCATGTGGATATTCCTTCATTTCACTTGGTATAGTCTTCATTTCTCCCCTGTCATGCTTAATCTATTCTTGTCAAGTCTGTGAGCATCATTATCACCAGTGCCTCCATCTTTGCCGGGAGTGTAAATTTTAAATTTTAATAGCTACTTACGGTCCAAAACAAATTAGGACAAACCTGCTATAAATTATAAAAGATGCAAAACAAGACATTGATATGAACATCAGTGTTATAAATGCTTATAAGGACCTATTAGAGCAATGTTTCCCAATGTCTTCTGAGTATCACTTAGATCTGCATCATTTGTTTCTGACATTTTATTAAAAAGGCAGAGTCCTTGATGTTACCCAACCCTATTGAATCAGAATCTCTGGAACTGAGTCACCAGCCACCTGTATCTTTAAACATGTCTTTTGGGCAATTTTCATCTATTCTGAAACTGAGAATTTCTGTTTTAAACCTAGCCAAAACATTTTATTTTTTAATTTTTTAACAAGGTTACTTTTTTATTTTATTTATCTGTTTTTTGAGAGAGGGGAAAGGAGAAAGAAAGGGAGAGAAACATCAATGTGCGGTTGCCTCTCATGTGCCCCCAGTTGGGGATCTGGCGTACAACCTAGTCATGTGCCCTGACTGGGAATTGAACCAGCGACACTTGGTTCGCATGCCAACGCTCGGTCCACTGAGCCACAGCAGCCAGGGCAAAACATTTTCTTACCTCCAATTTATAGTAAGATACAATCTCCAAAGGCTTTGAGCTTGTTTCCTGGAGATGGCATGAAACGGGAATCAGTATTTATTTACTGATTTAGTGCTATGAACTATACTCTTCTCTAGATTCCTGCAGCCAGCCTGCATGAGCCATGGGAGCTCCAGGCTGGTACCTCTCACTGGGAAGCGGTAGGGGGCTAGTATTTCTCAGTGGGTCCAAAGTCACCCAGAATCAAGCTCATCCTGTGGGTTGGCTGAACGCAGTTTCTGGGACCCCACTTAAGACCTGGGTTAGGATGTTTAATGATTAGATTGGAATCTGTTTTTAAAATAATAAACTGAAAATAATATTTTATGGATGTATTTGAACAAAAAAATGTTTCACTAATGATCTGTATTTCAAGTCTTTCAATTAATTTAATCCTCATGAATTGCATGTATTTTTAATCTATGAGAGGCACTACTCTTTCATGTGTCTTCAAGGCTGTCAAGACGTGTTTAAGACCAGTGCCAGGATTCGGATAATGACCTCGCAGGAATGAACTATTTTAAATTTTCATTATCTTTATCTCCTGTCCCTCTCCTCATGCTCATTGAAACTATTGTTGACTGATGGCATTCTGGCCTTTCAACTTGGTACCTTTAATTGCTATTCCAATATCTATAGGTGAAATTTGTTTTGCTACTGTACTTTCACATTATTGCAATATGTTCATAATAACATTTATCAAGTTGTACTATAATTATGATACTAGTCTAAATCACTTTCTCTCCGTAAGGGGGTTTCCCCAGAAGATGAGCTGGATCTTATTCCTGTTAGTACACCCTGTGGTGGCCAGCACATTGTGTGCTATAAGTGACTCTTATTTCTCATGGGCTTCTACATTCAACTCCCCTTGCTTCATTCAGAAGAATATATCCCAGAGATGTGACATGCCATTCTGAAACAATTTTTTCACTGTCTCACTAATAATGGCTTAGTTAATTATTTTCTCTAATGGACAATTCTTTTGCTCTGCTGTGAAAGTCTATGTAGAGCACATGATGGCAATGTCACTTCTTACATAGTTTCTGTTACTCATGTTTTAATTTCAGGTCTCTACTTGTAGGAGGTTGAGATTGGAGCTTAGAACATGTTTTCCTCAGTTTAGGGAAAGCTAGCTGAGGCAAAACACATTGGCTGTCTTTCAGGACATTAGAAGAGTTACCAAGAAATCCTCAAACTTCCAATGAAGGACACTGTTACTGTTCAGAGACACCAAACTTAAAATAACAGGTTTTTGTTGCTATGCATACCTATGATCAACCGGTCTGATAAATATGTGAGAACACCTGAGAAGGAAAAGGTGAAGAAAAAACATTGCAACTTATATATTCAAAGCATCTCTAGCCCTGCGTCAAATAAAATAACTCAATAGCATGTAACTTTTTCTAATTTTTACTGGTATATGATGAATTATTTCGAGTTCTCCCTAATGAGTAATTTCATAAAGAGCCTTCCCAAAGTTCTGCCAATTGTAGATTATCTCTATGTGAGGTATGTGGGGTATTGAGATAAATTCTAGATGGCATATTGGAAAATACACAGGATTTTCAGTTGGAGACCTTTTGCTTGTATATATGTATTTCTAGTTTCATGCTGTGCGAGCTGAACTTATTTAAGGCTTTATCTTCTCAACTATAAACCCAGGACAAATTGTAAAGATCTCCTGAGAGGGGTGTTTTGTGCATTAAATAATAAGATGCATGTGAACCTATCAGGATTATTCACTGCCTGGACTCTGTGAGGCAAACTTGAGGCTGGTTGATCTTCAAGTCACTATGGCAAGATATCATTCTTTTGGACCCCTGTCTGGGAAAGGGCTGGAATCCAATGGCCTTGAGCAGTACCTGAAGAGTTGCATCACTCTGCTGTATTTTCTTGCAATTTAGTTATCATCTACCATGTTACCACTTCTCAAGTATAACCAATTATTCAGATATGTAAAACTTCTTTTAGCTGACCATTACCTGGGAATGATGTGCCAGACCTTGCATTGAACTAATGTGTATTTTCTAGAACACTGAAATTGGCAATTGGAAGAAATTTGTATCTGACTCTAAGGATTTGTTTATTTCATAACTGGCTCTCAAAGTCACCAGAATATTAAATGTGTCTCTTAAAATACTTAAAAAATTTAAAAGCTAGATTCAATTATCAGCTACATGCTTTTAGTACTTGATAAATGGTTGTACTTTTTCTATGATTTAATTTAGCTTATTGGGTTTTATATATTGAGTTTAATATAATTTCTGATACTCATATTAAAAGAATACTGAATTAGAGTAAGAGTGCTATTACAATTTTCACCTTGTCTCTTTCTTAATTCTTCAATTAATTTAATCCTCATAAATTCCATGTTCCTTAGAAAAACTATTTCACAGACACCCTTGTGTTTCTGTTTTTTGACCATTTAAGTTCCAAAAAGTATTTCACTACCATAGTAAGGATTCCTGATTGCCTGATCCTCATCCTCATTCCCACTGGGAGACTCACTCCTGATAGTTTTAAATACTTTATTCTTTTGCCTTTAGCAACAGTTCCTTCTAATAATTGTAATTGTTATGTTTTCTTTAACATACAATATTTCTCCCTTTCCCATACTTGTAGCTGTTTTCCCCCTTTTTTGAGTGGTACAATTAATTACATTTTAAATGTTTAGGCAATGTCTACATAAGGGTAAAGAGGCAAGATACCTTGCACAGGAGTAAGAAAGCTTTCACTGTCATTTCTACCACTGATGTTCCTGTAAGAACTATTTATCTAGTTCATATGGTCTCTGGGTATTAGAAATCAAAACAGGTAGCATCAGAAAAGCATATGATTCCATCTCCTTCTCATTGCCGAAGGTAGCACTTATAAAACTCTGTGACCTCTTCCAGAGAGAGAGATAAAGGAGAACAATTTTGTGTATGTAAAGCTTATATGGTGTGTTAGGTAATATAGAAGTTGAAAATGTTAGATCTATAGAAGCACTTTAATTGGTCAACAAAAATCAGAACACTGAGCAATTGCAAATAGGCTATTTTTTCTATGATAAAAATAAATGGTCATTTCAGTGTGGATTTGCATGAAATGTGGATCAACATAAAATGCAGAAGAGGCTCAGCAGGAGACAGAACTGGTAACTCAAGAGGAAGGAAAGCTATTTAGAATGAGGGCACTGCAGTACTTAGCCATGTCGTTGTCCCAGTGAAGGAGGGATGGAGAGTTAGGACATTGCCACATACATGCTGCACACATTTTAATTTTACACCAATGATGATAGTGGTATTACATTTGCATATATGTTATAGTATACGTTTCAATATATATTGTTGAACAAAATTGAGTCCTGGCTGAAGAACTGGCCAGTGAAGCGAAATGTTTCTCATCGTGGTTATAAGAAGGATGAGGGTTCCTCAGCTCACGGTCCAGGAAGTAGAGCCTACTCTAACTCATTCTAGATGAGCACAGATGACCCAGAAACCATTATTGGACTAGAGGATCATGGGTGCAGAGGCTCAGAAACAGAGATGCCCCTGACGCACGTAGGCGGAGCCCAGATGGCACATGCACATAGGATCTCCATGATCTTCTGTGGGTAAGTTGCAGGGAAGTGGTGTGTAGGTGACACAAAAGTGGGAGTGGCTTCTTACTCTGGGAGGAGAAGGCTGGGAAGTTGACTTTCTTAGGAAGCCTAATATTGGGTGGAGGAAGGCTACTTTTTCCTTTCTGCTTCTTCTTAATCTTCCACAACTTCCTGTATTTCTTCTTTTTAATAACTTGCTTTGGAAAGACTAGGGCAGAGGAAAAAGCAGGACTCTTGAAAGGGGAATTGGCTAAGCTTCAAGTAAGCACAAGCAGCTCAAAGAGTCTGGGGCCATCAGTGGGTTGGCAGCCTCTCAGGCGTCTGCACCACCAAGCACTGGGGCAATAATCATTTCAGGGAAGAAGTAATGATCAGAAGGTTGGGACTGATATATTGTTCAGTTCTTCTCAAACTCTTAACTTAAAATGTACAGTGATACCTGTAAATTTACAGGTATCATTTAGTTGATGATAAAACCATAAACAGGATGAACAAAAACACTCCAGATGTTAAGACATGGCTGTACACGGGTACTCAGCTAGTATCTGCAGACCAAATTCAGGGTGTGTGTTGGCCTGCATGAAAGGTGGTCCCCTCGTGTTTGAGGTGTTGCCTACTTCACGATGACTGGTCACAGCATTGCTCGATGTCATCCGGGCTACCTAGTAGAAGAGAAAAGTAGCATACCTACTCGTAAGCTGTGTGTGTTGAATTCTCTTAACCAAAATTAAACAAATGACTCTTCAACTTCATTGAAATGCTGACATTGAAGGTCGAATCAGTTTTTTCTGTAATCGTTTTTGAAAATTTGTGCTCTTTAAGAAGTATTGTCTACAAAAGCTTCATGTGATAAGATTAAAAAGAACTCACAGTGCCCTGTAAGAGCTATCTGACTTAGGCTGGCTGTAGTAAGCACAGTTTTACGATTACTGTCATTGGTGTGCAGTAATTCTTATTTTGTTATTTTTAAGAAAAGCACATCTATAGAGTAGCTTTAGCTTTTAAAATACTCTGAAGTTGGATAAAAATAAATTAATACATATATTTAAGTAGTTAAGAATTTCAAAACATCATGAAAATTGTTTTTATACTTGTTTTCTCTTAAGTAAATAGGAAACGTTGTCATGCCAAACACTAACATTGAGGCTTAAGACATAATGTTTTACCTATAGGAGTACATTAAAGAAAAGTGTTTTAAATAGTAGTCCAACTGCTTTTGAAGATACTTGCCCCTTCGAATTGTTTTGTTTTATTAGTTTAGGGTGTCATATTTTGGAATTAAAAAAAAAGTTCTGCAGGGATTATCAATGTTAAAATGATATTTAAAAAATATTTATGTACTAGACACTTGAACAATAAACAAGTTAATTAATACTAAAAGGCATTTATATTTTAAAAGGTAATTGGAATATATAAGAAAAGAAATCTGCATTTTGACCCAGGGCTTCCAAATCTTGCCTTGCTGAATTTCTTGTCCATTTAGGAATGAAAGACTGAAAGGTATTTGACCCTAAAAAATCCCCTAGAATTTGCCAAGAAGACTAGGGCTGCTGGAAGAAAGGAAGGTGCCTTTGAGATGAGTCCATAATACTGAAGTGTAATTTCTATATTATTTCTGTTTTTGGCACCCTTTGGAGGTACTGGACTGATTGTGAACTTGTGCTGTACCATTTTTTAAAGCTCTACTCATTATATTTTACATCAACTCTACTCAGATAATAAAAACCTATTTGCAGAGACGATAAACAATGCAATTGGAGTTATATAAGAAATAACATTTTAGAAACAAAAGGCCATATGGCTCAATATCCATGTCATTAATTAATGAATTTATGAAAACATCTAGGGTGCATGTGTGATTGATTATGTGGGTGGAAATGGAGAAAATATATTTGGATCCTAATATTTTTTGATTGATGAAAATATATACTTATTCATTACATGCCACACATCTGTGTAAGTATATTTTAAGGTTGTATATGATTATTTATACTTACCAATAAATACATCACCATGTAATCAAGTTTCTTGGAAAACAATATGGAACTAGAAGCTAAAACAATATAATGAAAGAAATAAGGCATCAAATAATAAAATAAAGTTTTATTTAAATACTTTTTTGGTTTTATGAGATAATCTTCATAATTCGTATTATCTACTTCTACAATTTGACCAACTGGAAGAAATTTAGGGCTACATTACTTTCATATTTGACACCTCATTAGTAATTTTCTGTATATTGATTATTACTGTGGCAAAGCAAGTTATTGAAATTAGAAAAGAGCACCAGTTCTTTGTCAAGCTTGTTAAAATGATGAAGAATTTTTGATATTTTTTAATGTGAGTATACTTTTTCAATGATAACCAGTCTACCTATGCCTCACATAAAGAAAATGCTAATGGAAGGAAGGGAAAAGAGAGATATTAAACATAATAGTACTTGGGAAAGGGAGCATAGCAGGAAGCATTGGCCAGAAGGAAGACACGGTCTAAGACTCAAATTCCATAACATTTTTGTTTCTGAACAATTTATTACTTTCTTGGGTTGCCCCATAAAATGCACTTATGTAAAGTTTTTTACTAATATGTACTTAAAAATTAAGTGTACTTAAAGATTAAAGTGACATATTTTTGGTGCCCAGACAGATTACATCTCTTCTGTTTTTTCTAACATGACTCACAGGATAGTTTTATGAAATGTATTATTTTTTACTAGCCCTTTATGAGATGGAGAAAGAGCTCTAATTGTGAGACACCTGTATTTGAATACATACGTATATTAAAGTGGTGTCACAGTACAATTACTTTTTTCTTGGCAAGCTAAGATGTCATGTGACTGAAACTCTAGTGACACGGTGTGGGGCAAGCAGCAGTTCAGAGTGCGCCATAGAGTGAAACGGCCTTGGGTGGATGCCCGGTGCTATTCTGTTTTTGTCTCTAAGATCTTGGACAACACGCTTGGTCATTGTGAGTCTCAAATTTGTCTGTAATGTGGGGATGGTAATAGTATGTCCCAATACATAGGGCTGTCATGAGTCTCTCTCTCTCTCTATTAATATATGCAAAGCAGTCAGGATATTATATCGTTCATGGTAGGAGCTATGTTATTTTTATGAATAAATCTTAGAACTGACCTCATTCATGCAAAGATCATCCTGGCAACTTCAGACAACTTTGGGTGGGAAAACACACCACAATATCTCATGTTAAAACTTACAGAGCTTTTAAAGAGTGCCATGAAAGAATAAATTGCTAGTGTAGATTGCATATTGGGGCACAAAAAGAGGTGTAGTTCTTCAATAGGAGAAGTTATAGAGAGTGAGGGGAGAAAATAAAGAGAAATAAAACGAGAGTGTAGGGGAGAAAATTCACGAGAGTCTTGGAAGGAAGTTAAGGACTCATTAAGTGAATTTATCTTACCTTTTTGAGTCTATAGGAGTCACATTGTCTAATAAAATTGTATAGGTTCCAGGTGTACCATTCTATAATCCATCATCTGCATGTTGTACGTTCACCACCCCAAGTCAAGTCTCCTTCAATCACCACATTAAGTGAATTTAAAGTAGCGGTGGAGAGTAAAAAAGTAGGAAATATACTTAATCAGAGCTGAGTTAAAATTTTTTTCCTTGTTCTTGAGAGGAGATCTATACACATGGAGTGTGCACATTGTTTTCTGATTGGAAGTCAAAGGATCACTTCTGAAAAGGCAAGAGTGTACTGAGAAGGGTTCCATGACATTAAGAATAATAATGGTGAAGTTTTCTGATTTCTGCTGGAGGATTTCTACAGCCTGTCAACAGGAAGGGGGAGGAGGAGGAATGGCAGAGGACAGTTCCTCGGAATTTTGTAAGTCTGCCCTAACTTGCTTTGCAGAAAGCCAAGCCCAGTGCTATAACCCCTCTAGGTAATTGCAAGTTGGCTGCATTTTAGAAGTTTGACATTTTAAAAGCAGGAAATCAGATAACTTGACCCAATTTTATAAGGTGAATGAATAATAATCTAGTTGTGCTATTTAATTGAAGCTTTGTTGAAATAGATCATGTTTATTTCTCTTGGCTACCAGGAAGTGCAAACATATTTATCCACTGTGCATAATTCATACGACCTCCCTCTGAGTGGGCTCAGCCCCACGAGCCCTTAACCATGGTGGGGAGCAATGTGTATTTCTAAATGAAGGAACAGGTCTCCTTGGCTATTGGTGGTTAACATCAGATTTGGAGTTGGGGAAACAGCTTGATTAGGAACTCCAAATAGAAGTTACCACTTTTCCAAAAGGAAATTAATTTATATTACGGGTCATTTAACATTTTATTTTATTTTATTTTATGGTAAAGACTGCTTTATTGGTGGCAGTTAGTACAAGTCAATAAATATTGATCCCCAAAGAAGAACTCAGTTATTAATCAGCTTACTGGTCAATAGAGAGCTGAATGAAATTGAATCAACTGATGCTGGGAGGATAAACTAAAGTCAATCCTGCTTCTTGGGAAGGAAGCGACAGCCAGCTGATAGATGGCATTTGCTGTTCCACCAACTGTAAGTGGTAGCATTAGCTACCCCACCCTTTAGATGTGCTGGAATTCCATTATCCTCCTGAAATAGCTTTTGTTTATCTGGAACTTTATTTTCAAACTGCCTGTTTGAGGCGGTACTTACGGTCCTCTGGGTGGTCTGATGAAGAGCTGGCAGATTCCGCAGCACGTGGGCTCAGTTACTGAGCACCAACAGCCTCATTCAACATTTTTGAAGAGAGGCCTTGTCAGTGAATTAGTTTATCAATTAAGCCATAATATTGCAGAGGTAGTGTTGGGTTCCCAAGTTACATTAAAAAAAAAAAACAAAACACTATAGTCTATGACATTCACTAAGCTAGACTCTTCTCGCCTTTCTTTTTCCTACCCATCCCATTCCTCATTCTTTGTTGCAGAAACTAAAGGTTCCCTTTAGCTAATTGCACGTTAGCCAGGAGCCTCACTCAAAAGCTCTTTGCTCTTCTCAGGTAAATACCCACATGTTGTGCCATTTAGCCACTCATCCTGTTCCTCAGGGTGCACATGGTTGTTTGGTATTCAGGTAAATAATTCGTACCAATGGAGGAGGGCCTGGCAACGGATTCTATTCCATGTTATTGGCAATACAGGTCATCAGGAGATATAATGTTTTAACCCAAAGAAATAATTCTAATGGTATACATTTCATTCTGTAGAAAGCTGGTAGAAGGAAAATGCTTAGGCAGGCACATGCTTAAGAGACTCGGAGTTATAGGTCTAAGTAGTTACCAAGTTACCTAGGAGATGGGTAGCTTGCGCCAGCCATGATATGAAGTGAACATATAATTTGTTATATAAAATGGGGTGGTTGTGGGAAAAAGGAGAAACTATTAATAATTATGTTGGACAAAAAAGTAATCCAGGACTGTCCTAGGCAAACATGTGGGATACATATTTACCTCCTGGTAAACAGATGGAAGCTAGGCATTTTTCTTATTCTGTCATTATAAATCCCTTTTTTCATACAACTTTGAGTTCAAGGAATAAAAGGGCACTGCTATATTTACTTATCAACTGTGTCTCTAGAATGGAAGCCAGATTTGTATAGCATATTGTGACAAATAATAAATTTTTAAAGAAAATTGTGTCTCTAAACTAGGCTTATTTATTTGTTTGTTTCTGCTTCAACATTTCTATAGTTTTATTGCATATACATACATATGTAAAGCTGTGCATTCTGTCCAAATCTCTATCACTGTCTAGCTGAGTGATTATAGATAGATTAAAATGCTTCACTTGTAAAGTGGTGGAAAAATACCTACTGTATCAAGATTAGTTCAATGCCAGGAATGTTGGTCCTCCGTAATAACTTATAGTTGATATAAATATATAATAGTTCTGATTAAGAGATTTGCATAAAATTTTGTAAGATATAAATTTTTTTTTGGAGGCTTAAATATAATGTCACTTTGAAGGCACCAGTATCGAAAAACATGAGACAAGCTACATTTTTTCAAAGATGTATAAACCCAATGAAGCTCCCCAGTGGGTAAAAATTGTAGCAAATGTGAAACAGTGTTTTCAAGAAAATCACACTCGCCTGACAGATGGCTTTGGCATTGGCAATGTTTAAGATTAAACAATTCATTTTCGACCTGGCAGAACTGAAACTATAATAATAGAACTGGCTTGGGAAAATTTATCATCCTTGTCATATCATCAAGAAACAACTCCTTTCATTGTAAAATAGACCCATACCATGTTTTACCTTGAAAAGTGACAAAAAGAAGTAGGGTAGAGAACACATGGCCAACCTTTGTTGAAGCATGAACAGTCTTGAAGTCACCTCATAATACAATTTGGCTGACACAGAGAACTAAATTGATTTCTTAACTAAGCAGGGGCTATTAGGCAGGGAGTCACTCTGCACATTAACACTCAAGGCTGGAAAACACATGCTATGACTATGAGAAAGTGTAATTTTCTTTGTCAAGCTTTGTAAAAAAAAAAGATTCTGAACTAATACAATTACTGTGATTCTTTAAGTGCCTATGAATGTAGTGTTACACTATTACTCTTAATTGATCTACATGATTTTCAAGGGAGAATTGACAATTTTCTGTAAGAAAGCATCCTATATGCTTTGTTTAGAAGGGTCTCATAGTGATTGAATATTTAGTGTACAAAGTGCAGAGGTCCTCAAAATTTAGCATGTGTCAGAATTACCTGTAGGGTTTATTGAAACAGAAATTGTTAAACAAATGTTGCTGGGATAATTGGATATCCACACGTAAAGGAATGAAGTCGAGCCTGTATGTCACATCTTATATAAAAACTAAGTCAAAATGAACCAAAGATCTAAATATGAGCTAAAACTATAAAGTCACTTAGAATAAACAATAGGCATAAATCTTTTTGACCCTGGATTAAGCAATAGTTTCTTAGATGAGACACCAAAAACATAAACAATAAAAAAAGCAAACTGAATAACATAAAAAATAAAGACATTTATGCTTTCAGGAATGTTATAAAATGAAAAGACAATGCATAGAATGGAAAAATTATTTGCAAATCTAATTATATCTAATAAGGGACTAGAATAAATACATAATTATTAAAACACAACCCAATGAAACTATGGGCAAAGAAACTGAATAGACATTTCTTCAAAGAAGAAATACCAATAAGGACATAAGAAAATGTTCAACATCATTATCCATCAGGGTAATGCTAATAAAAACCACAATAAGATACTACTTTATACCTAATCACATGTTTGGAATCAAAGTCAGATAACAAGTATTGGCAAGGATGTGGAAAAAATAAGCCCTCATACAGTGCTTGTGGGAATGTAAAATGTGCAGCTGCTTTTAAATAGAATCAGGCAGTTCCTCAAAATATTAAACATAGAGTGACCATATGACACAGCAATTCCATGCCAAGATAAATATACTAGAGAAAAATGAAAATGTATAGCCACACAAAAAGTTACACATGAATGTTTCATAGGAGCATTATTCATAATAGCCAAACAGTGGAAACAATCCATTTATCCACCAACTGATGAATCGATAAATAAAATGTGGTCTATCCATACAATGGAATATTATTTGGCAATAAAAAGGAATGAAACACTGATGCATGCTGGAAAATGGATGAACCTTAAACACATGCTTGATGGAAGAAGTCTGTAGCAAAAGACCACATGTTATTGGATTTCGTTTATCATGAATGTCCAGAAGAGGTAAATCTGTAGGGTCAGAAAATCATTTGTGGTTGCCTAGGAGTGGGAAGATGAAGAGATTGAAGGCCTGCAGGGCTTCTTTTTCAGATGAGGGAAATGTTCTAAAATTAATTGTGGTGATAACTGTACAACTTTGTGAATATACTAAAAGCTTTAGAATTGTATACTTCAAATGAGTGAATTGTATGACAGAAGAGTTGTAACTCAAAGCTGTTAAAACACGAAAACACACCTCTCTCTCTCTCTCTCTCTCTCTCTCTCTCTCTCTCTCTCTCTCTCTCTCTCTCTCTCTCTCTCTCTCTCTCTCTCTCTCTCCTTGACTTCACCTCCATAATCTCTGAATGGGTACGTGTAAGGAGTCCTATGAGAAACTATAGCTGTAGTGAATTCCCAGGTGTTGCCAATGATGCTGGCCCAGGGACTACAAATTGAGAACCACTGCAGTGGAGAGGTATAACCTTGGCTGCATATTTACTGGGGAGCTTGAAAAAATATGTATGCCCAGGATGAAATCAGCGTTTCTGAGGGTGAGACCCTGGTAATTTCTAAAGCTCCCCAGGTGATTCAAACCAATGTACAATAAAGTTTGGAATCCTGGAAAAATTTGCATCAGTAGTTATGGGAGATCATGAGCAAAATACATAAGGAAGAGAGGTTCTGAGTCTCAGCTCAGAGGTGCCTAATACCTCACAATATTCTAAATGCAAAATTAGCTATAAATGGAAGTTAAGAAAATAATTTATTTAAACACTATATTTACAAATAAGTGGAATTGAACTTTCAACTCTCACTCAGAACATTAACACGATCTCAAATGCAAATCAAACTGAACACATTCTTAAGGTACACACTTAAAGGTGTTCCAGATTCTTTTCATTGTTGGTTTCTAAGATTCATAGGAACTCTTTCTTCTTGTGCATGTGTTCCTGCACTAGAACAGTGTCTGAGTCTGCTATTTTTCTCCTCATCCTATAAACAAATATATTCCTCTTACGTTCTTTAAAAAACAAAAGCTTCAGCAAAAACCTTAAAGTAGTTACAAGTCCTAGTTACTGTCATGCCCATTATCATAATTTTGCAGGTGTTCAGTCCAGGTATGTAGCACAAACAAAGGTGTAGTCGGGTTGCACAGGCCAGGGACTCACTTGGCTTGGCAGTGGCACGCAGCAAAGCCAGCTTGGGCAGTAACAAGTTGCAAGAACCTGAGGATGAGGCAGTGTTTGGCTCTCAATCCTAGCATGAAGGAACAGTGAAGGCATGGCATTCAGACCAAGACTGCAAGCAAGCAGGCAAGTTGGCCCACTAGCAAAACCAGTATGTGAAGGCTGCTCCCCGGGAAGTCCTGCCAAGCCAGAGTCAGTTCTGCAGGTGCAGAGGAATGCAGTGGGAGGTCAAATGCTCTGAAGAGTCCCCAGGTGGCCCCAAGCTTCCCTTGAAGCTCCACCTTTGCCATTTCTTCCTAAGGTCGGTCATTTGCCAATTGATATTTTGACAGAAAGAACAGGGAAAAAAAAATTATCCTACCTGTGGAATTGTCTAATACCTGACAACTACAAAATTTGAATATCAAATGTTTTCAAGTATTCAAATTCTTTTGATTCCTGAAATAATCAGCTAAATCACAGAGGCCAATTTAATCACAGTCTCAAAGCTCAGTCACATCAGCTGTTCCCTGGATTTAGGTCTAAACATCAATCTGAAACAAAACAATAAGTAATAAAATCCTAAGTATTCTCTTTTCTGCTTCTCATTGAATTTCAACATCTGTTTATTTCCACAATGTACCCTGCTACCTGCTATTTCTGGGTTTACCACACTGATCTGTAAAATAATACAAATACCTTGCTATTCTTGATTTGGCTTAATGCATGCATTTCTTTATTTAAATATGTTTAGTGTACCTTTTTGCACAGCCCTGGCTGGTTTAGCTCAGTGGATTGAGCGTCGGCCTGCGAGCTAAGTGTCGCTGGTTCGATCTTCCAGTCAGGGTACATCAGAGAAGGAAAACTCTGATTCCAAAAAACCTCCGCTGCCTTGCGGCATACCTCTTCAGGGGAAAGGCTAAGGGAGTAAACCCCGACAGAAAATCCGGAGCCGGAGTCCCTAAGGCGGTTTGACGTTGTAGTCAACACCGGCAACTCCTGCGGCGCACCTGAAGCCAAGCTGTATTGACTCCGTCTTTCCCTTGGGTCCTTCAGCTGCGAAGAGAGGGGGGGTCTGCTGCATGGGCAACAGCAGACCCTCCATATCACCCTGCCCAGGCTCTGTAGCTTCAGCGTCATCACAAGATGTCGATTCAACATGGGAGGATACAGATACCATGTCACTCCCGAGTCGGACTGCACAGCCATTCTCGGCGGTGCAGATAGACTCTTAAGAAGCTACACCATCGTCTCTCGAGACGGACGGCTGCCGACGACGACGACCTTTTTGCACCAAGTTATTTTTTCAGTTTCTAAATTCCTGAAGGTAGGCATACTTTTAGGTTTCATTCTAGAGTACACTCCACTGTGGAATACTAGAGGTCAGTCCCTCTTTGCACTCATCTCATCAACTGGCCGGTCCTTCCTGGTGTAAAGGGCAGCCATCTTGCTAGCTGTCTCCCTGGTCCAGTTCTCTGGTTTTGTCTCATGGAAGCTCAACCATCAGATCCTTTTGATGAATCTCCCAACTTGTTCTGGCTACTGAGAGGGCTTGCTGGTTGTTTCAAACACCAGTTTTGTCTCATTTAGATCTGTTAGCACCATTTCTTATTCTGGTCAGTTCCCCCAGGCTTCTACCAGCTTTAGGCAGATGCAACAGGACAGCACCTCACCTGAGATTCTACTGTGCACTCTCCTCTCACTTCCTGCCCCAGGGACTTCTCTGATTTAGCAGCATGTGCCAGCCATAGCAATCTGCTCAGCATCCCGCATGGCCCACGCAGAAGTCTGGGACAGTTAATACCTGTGCAACTATTTCTGGCTATTGGGAAAGGAACCTAATGGATATATGGCTCCTCTTTGTCTCCTTGACAGACAGTTCTTAAAAGGTCCCCCTGATTTAATCACCAGTTATCCATACCTGTGGTTAGCTATGTAACCCATCCCCTTTTCTGCTTTCTTTATTTTCTCATTTGATTGTCTCTTTACCTCACCTCTGTTCCCTGGGGTGGCATTTCCAAATTATGTAACTATACGAAGCCTTTATCTCATGTATTGTCTATGGGAGAAACTCAAGCTAAGACACCAACATTTTTTTAAAATTTATTTTTCTCTTTTTGTTTTGGCTTGCCTATTCTAACCTCCAGACTCACCTGTCATCTGAATAATATTTACTTTCCAAATATTTTTCATTGCGCTTATGTCTTGTCTGACTCATGAGCTACCTACACAGATTATGCTTTGATGATTTTTTGTATACACTTTGGTTTCATCTTCTAGATTTAAGGTATTTCTAAAGAGCCTCTATTTATACTAACCAACACCCGGACACATTATCCGCCATATCAAGTCAGCTTGTCCTGGCCTGTGAACATTTATACTGTTGACCTAACATTTCTTAATGCAATCTTCATCATTTGGGCAGACACCCTTGGGCTCTTAGGTAATTTAAAGTACTTTGAGGTGAAGATGTTGTACATGATAAATCCAAGATGAGTTTAGTGTGAGTTTGTTATAGCTAAGGACTTGGGATAGAAGGTGCCCAAGAATATAGAGGAAGAGAAGAATAAGCATAACAGTCTTATGGGAGGATAGCAGTGTGTTTGGAGAGTGAAGGTTTGATACTAAAGTGATTGTGGTGGATGAAGACACGTACGTTGGAGAGAAAAAAACAGTAAAACAAGGCTTTTCTGGAAAAGGTCCAACCATTATTAATATAATGAGAATAGTTTGGGTGACATTGATGTAACCTGGCAGCCAAGGAGAGTGGACTGGAATGCATATACATGAACAATGACAACTTCACTGTACTAGTTAGTGGAGGTGGTAAACACCATTGAGTGAGCATGTGTACTGTGTGACCATTGCTTTCAAAATGATTGAGCAAGTAGAAGAATTATCTGAATCAAATTTTGCATTAAGCTGGAACATTCCTCCATGGAAACTATATAGATGATTTGAAAGCCTGCAGCTATAGGCAACTGATGATTGGCAGCTCCATCACAACAACGCAGCCATCTGCTCATGCATCATGTCTCATGTGGAGTTTTTCTGTGAAACATCAAATCACCTAGGTGACTCAGCCCCTCTACAGCCCAGATTTGGCATCCTGCAACTTCTGGCTTTTCTCAAAACTAAAATCACCTTTGGAAGGGAAGAGGTTTCAGACCATTGATGAGACTGAGGAGAATATGATGGGGCAGCTGTTAGTGAATGGGAGAACTGTGTGAGGTTCCAAGGTGCCTGCTTTGAAGGGGACTGAGGCATCATTGTCCTGTGTACAATGGCTCTTGTATATTCTTCAATAAATGTCTCTGTTTTTCATATTACATGGATTGATACTTTATGGACAGGTCATGTAAGAAATATTGCTGAGGAGTATTGTCTACTTTATGGTATTCAGAAAATGCTAAGAGACTGAAGTTATGTTGAAATTAGTATGAGCTCTATTCTTGTGACTTTGATACTTCCATAGAACTGAGTCAAATAGGTAGAGGCTTCTAAGAATTGCATATGTTTCAAAAGATGTATGCTTTACCAAGCTCTAAGTAGGTAGTATATTTTACACAGAGAGCTTAGGTTACTTGCCCAAGGTTATACCACCTATTTATAATCCCATTGCAGCTCAGTGTATGAGAGTTTGGGGCTCTGATAATTGAGAAGACATTTGCTATGAATGATGCTCAAAGTGCAGATATGGTGCCCATTTTTGAAAAGCAAAGCCATCCCAGGAGAGAACTGGGGGACCCCCAATGGAGCCCTTTCCTCTTGCATTACAGGTTAGATTTGTAATCTAGATTTTAAGTGAAGAGACATTTTCAGATATCCCTGCAGGATTTTAAGAGTCTTAATAAACCTAATTTTAAAAGATGCACAGTGAAGAGAAAATATCCCTGAAAAATATGATTATTTTATATATTTATTGACATTTGGGGTCTTTCATCTCTTAAAACCATCTTCTCTCTTTCTCTTCTTTCCACTTTTAAAAGCCTCTTGAAGTTGATGAGGATTCAGAGCTATAGTTTATACTTAGAGTAAACATTAAACATTATTTGTGAAGTAGATATAAAATTAGGTTAAAAGCTTAAAACATACCATATGATGCATAAATGAGAATAATGATGAATACCATGGCCTTCCTCAAGTGCTTAAAGGCATTTCACTGAAAGAAAGGGGGAAATTGGCATCTTGGTTTTCACCTTTAAAAGCTTTCTAAGAAGTAGGTTTACTTGTGCAGATGAACAGAGGTTAAAGAAGCACATGAGCTATGTTTGACCTCACCTTCCATTGTTGCTCAGGTCGTTGATTCTTGGTTGACCAGAGGTCACAATGGGAGGTTGAAAGCTCTGAGGAAAGAATTAGGAGTCCTCATTATTACTCTATGCTCTATGATTGCATGCTAAATTAATGTCTAAACTGACTTTACACAAGAAACACAGTAAAGTCAGCAGAACTCTGTGTTGCTAAGTTCCTATTTTAGATCCTATGTTTTGCAAAAGTCTTTCAGAATGTAATTTTTATTTGCTGTTTCCTATATTTGTTACACTGGTTGTATAGAGAGAAATTTTATGGTTTTATCTAGTATAAGTTAATTAATTCATTCATTAATTTTACTTATTCTTTTAGACACGCTTATTGATTTTAGAGAGAGGGAAACTGAGGGCAGGGAGAGGGGGAGAGAAACATTGACATAAGAGAGAAACATCAATTTATTGCCTCCCATATGTGCCCCAACCGGGCACCAAACCTGCAACCCGGGCATGTGCCCTGATGCGGAATTGAACCCACAACATATTCACATTCAGGATGACACTCCAGCCAACTGAACCACCTGCCCAAGGCTATGTAAGTTATTTTTAAATGAATATTAGAAAGTAAGACAAAGGTGAGGACTGGATGTGTGGAGGAAGTTGACTTTTTGAGTGGATATAACAAAGAAATCAACACTGAGTGAGACTGTAATTATGCCTACTATTTTGTTTTGTCTTCTCAGGTTTATTCTCAGAGAGAAATGTGAGGATTTTAGGTTTCTGTTTTTGAGGTTGAATAAATTACAGTGAAAATTGCTAATATTAATAACAATCAAGGATTTTGAGGGAATGAGGTAATAGAGACTTCCGTGGTAGAGTTTCAAAAGGACTCAAGAAATAACTAGTTGCAAAGTTATTTTGGACAAAGGAACATGAGATTATAGAACATTTGTCTAGCATTTATTCATTCCATTAGTCAATGTTCATTCGAAGTCCTGTTAAAAATCTGTCCTAGTCAAACCTTTCTCATTTTACAGAAAAGAAAACCAAGGCATCAAGAAGTTAAATATTAGCATATCATATTTATTAACATATTTACAGTTTAAAAACTATGCTTATTATTATATTCCCAATGACATATCATGTGTTGTGCTCCAAATGGTTTATGTTAACCAGATGACAGGATGGAGCCTGGCCACACCAGAAACAGCAACCCTGGAATTAGAGGGTTGAGGCTTTAAGCTTCATGACATTAATCCAATGCCTGTAAATTTGACCTTCGAGCTAATGATTCAATCAATCATACTCATATAATAAAGCACCAATAAAAATCCTGGGCACTGTGAACTTGCCTGGTTGGCAATGTTCCAGATTGTCACACACTGATATGCTAGGAGGATGACATGTCCTGACTCCACAGGGAGAGGAAAAGAGAAACTGTGTTTAAACCTCTCCCTATCCTTATTCTATGTCTCTCTTCTTTTGAATGGTTCTCTTTGCATCCTTTTGCCCTGTAACACGGCAACGGTAAGTGCGCATTACCCCGAGAAGGGTGGGGGTGAGAGTGGGATGTTGGCAATGGCGGGAAGTAGTGTGTATGGCATGGTCCCAGGCAGTGAAATCGCATACAGTGCCTGTATGCTGAGAACCTTTTACAAAAGGTGGTTGTGGTCGACATTGCCAGTTGCTCCTGTGAAGTTTGTAAAACCCAAACTCAACACTCTTTGTACATTTTTTTTGTAAATGGGTGTGATAATCAGAAGAAATATTCTACAATATGTTATTCCTAGGAGACATACATACTCTTGTCACCGAAAATGAAAGATAGTAGAGTATTGTTGGTGAAAATTAAATAAAATTCCTCGACATAGTTAATAAAATAATAAAAAATATACTCCTCTAATTAATCATCTTTTTTCCCTATACTTGATAAGACTTCTTACACAGAAATCCATTCTTTTTAAAAAATAACAAGAATGAATATATGAAACACTGAATCTTGCCAATAAAAAAGAAATCCGGCAGGATCCATATTTTGACATTATTCAAGAACTACCTGCCTTGTTTAGAACAGTACCGACAACACATTATAATTTTTAAACGCTGTGTATTTCATTATCAATATAAAATTTGTCTTAGAAATAGAATTGTTAACTCAAAATTTATGCACAGATTTGAGGTTTTAGTTATATTGTCTGGTTGTCTCTAGTAAATTTGTGACGATTTACTCTTCGACCTTTCTTGCATAAATGATACTCTTACCAAGGCTAATACTGTCATTTACGCACATTACACACATAGATACAGACACATACAAATTAACTAACCTAACATATATGACATGACATCTGGTACTCTTTAGTTATTTGGGTTAAAATGTGTTTTTCTTGTGTTAGTTTTCATTTATGGTTGCTTTTTTCATATAGTTTGATTAGTTTATTGAATGAGAGTAACATGTTAAAACTGACATTAAAAAATAGTGTTGCCCACCAAACCCATGAGGAGCATAATTTTACAGTTAAGTCACTGCTTGTTGGGTTCTGGAGTGATTCAGGGTAAGTTTTTAAAGTTTTCTAGAAGAGTCACATGGAAGTGCAAATTATAAAACATTTGTTGGTTAATGGAAGCTAAGTAATATTAATAACACTTCTGAATTGAAAAAGGGAAACATATGCTGAAGTAACTCTAAGTGTGTGTATTTGTTAAAATAGCCTTAATTTTGTCCTTCAGTATGCTTATTTTGATTACGTTGGCATATCTGGGCAAACTGCAATCATGGAGTGATAGCCTCACTTAGGAAAACTTTTAGTGAATTAAAGGTTCTAAAGAGACAAGGTAAAGGACAAGGTAAGCACCATTTTTTATCAGAAAAAAATGTGATTTAGAGCATAGTAAAGTCATTTTAATTGTATGTTGTGCTTAAAAACGACAAATTGAAAGTGATATGTTTAGAATAAAAAAGTCCTCAAAAGGGAAAAAAAAATCATAGGAAGCATCTAATTTGCCAATATTGCCTGGAAAATTTATTTATATTCTGTATTAGTTGTTAAGTGTCCAGAAGTATTTTATTTTCCATTAAATCCAATTTTCTTTCTGACCACGAGCAATACTCAATAAAAATTCCTTATATCCTGATTACGAATTCAGCCTGCTGATTTCAGAACTAGGAAAAAATTTTTAAAATATCCTCCCTTGGCATTTTCTCCCTGAAGTTGATTATTTTTTCTCTCCCCTGTTTCCTTCATTTTGCATATTTCTGTCCTTGGCCGGGCTTCCTGGCAGTCTCTCTTCCTTTGCTTTTGCCTTTTCTCGCCTCATTCCCACGGTGAGATCATAGTCTATCTGAGCAAATCACTAATGGTGTTTAGATGTGGGATTTGGACAGAAACCTACACCGAGAAAGTCTACCACATGATGATAGAGGGGAGACATACGACAAAATTTATTTTCCTTGACGAGTGCTTTGCTATTCTATTTTTGTCACTTCGGTAATCTGTGATGATAAATAGGGCAATTGTGCTATAATTACCACTCCCTGCAAGAACCCTCTGTTCAACCTCCCTCCCTCCCTCCCTCCCTCCCTCCCTCATCACTTGCTTTTTGCCAAAAGACTCACTATGGGACTCAGAGCATTTAGAAATACATTATCTTCAAGGGTATAAACAGAATATGTTTAAAGGTTCTTAATTACCTCCAAATTTTAAAATGTCACACCTTCATTATAAGAAGAGGTATTATCTAGACTCTTTTATTATGTTAAAAAAATATTAATAAAACCGTGTGAAGCTTTCTGGGCAAACTACTATGATGTGGTGAGGATGGATTTTTCATGAGGTCAGCTCCTAAGAACCACACGCTGTAGGAGTCATTGAGGTCCATAAAGATGTTCATTTGATGTGAAATGTACCCTACACAGTGCCTGGAAGAGAGTAAACATTCAGTAAAATGATCATTCTCTCTCTCTCTCTCTCTCTTTTCTTCCTCTTCTTCCCCAGCCTTAGGTCAGAAATATCATCTGAATCATGAAAAAAACAAAAACTCAGTCCCACCACTCTCTGCTTTAAATTGTTTTCAATGTTGTTTCACTCCCTGCAAGATACAGCTTGAGCCCTTTTTGGCATGTCCTTCCTGTTTGAACCTCCAAATCTTGTTCCTAAGATAATGAGAAAAAAAGGAAAAACAAAAGATAAAAACTTGATTAAAAAAATTGTTCAGAACAAAGCAGCATTTTTTTTAATTAAAAAAATTTTAACAAGGTTACTTTATGTATGTATGCAAGTATTAATTAATTAATTTATTTTATTTTTATTTATCTGTTTTTAGAGAGAGGGGAAAGGAGAAAGAGAGAGAGAGAAACATCACTGTGTGGTTGCCTCTCATGTACCCCCAACTGGGGACCTGGCATGCAACGTAGTCATGTGCCCTGAGTGGGAATCGAACCAGCGACACTTGGTTCACAGGCCGACGCTCAGTCCACTGAGCCACACAAAGCAGTCTCAGAACTTTTATACGTGGTGTTCCCTCCCCCTGGAACACCTATCTCTCACGTTGGTGATCACTCCCCTCTCCCACACCCGCACCTTGAGTTCTTACTTGGTTAATTCTTTCTTATTCTTCAAGAGCAACATCAGAGTCATCACGTTAGAGATGCGTTCCCGACACCTCTCTTGCAATCTGAGTTGATACCCCTACCGCTATATCTGATTCCACTGTCACAACCACATGTTACATACTTTATTGCTGCTCTTGTCTCAGGGCTTTCTCCATGGTCTCCTCTGAGTTACTTGAGGATGGAGACAATGTCCCTTAATCGCTGTGTCTCCATGTCCCAAACCTAACTTTTGTTTAACAATTCCCAGTGACTGGATGGATGAGGGCTTAAAGAACAAAGACTGCACTCAGAAGCTATTTCTGGATTAGAATCCAGAGTAGTATTGGGAATTGAGCTACTTACATGCATGTTTCTTATATGTGTATATATATATATTTTTTTTTTCCCAAAATTTGAAAATTGAGAGGTTATATAGATTTTATTGTCTTTGGTGGGAGAGATGTAATAAAGATAATATAAGTGAAAGGAACTATAACTTTTGGATTAATAAAAGTAAAGGATAAGAATTAGCAATATGCTTCAATGCAGCATTACTGCAATGCCTGTGGCCTTTTAAGCCATTTTTCTAGCTGATTCTGGAATACTTTAAATCCATGATCTCCTGATACTGCTTAACAGGGTTGTATGTTTTTTTTTTTTTTTCTTTGAATGGTTTATACACTAACTGACTTCCACTCTCACAGTGCAAAAAAAATGAGGTCAGGGATGACTAGTGGGCCCAATTCCAGTGAGACTGGTTCTAATTTGGTCTGTAGCACCTGACCCCCATGACTTCTCCATGTTAGAGGTCATGGGCATTGTGTGTAACTGCTTTATGATAAAAAGAATACTGTGGCATCATAGAACTCATTAGACAAGAGTTCAGTGAGAAACGAGAACTCTTCTCTTTCCTAACAGAGAATGGTAGAAAATGAAGTACAATAAATACATTCCGCACTTTGATAAGCTTTAGTTTTCATTAATTAGCAGACTTGAATGGCCTTCCATATTGTGACAGCTATTCTATTGATCCATATAATTAGGAATCATGAAAGTAAAAAGGATTTCTTTTTACTTTGGTAACTGAATTCCCCCTTGAGTCATTTCAACTGCTCAAATGGCTATTCAGAATAATGTTGGCAATGATATACGTGACATTCAATGTATGTATATATATTCATGTGAGTCATATCCATTGCATATTTTTACTTGACTTTTGTTAGATAGTGATGAAGAGGATGGAATACTGGGAAGGGACAGTGATATCAAACTGTGTAATACACTATCAAATGCCCTGCAAAGAGCAGATTTAATTATTCATAGCTATTGATCAAAACCCCATTTGACATCACATTCATTTATTTCGTGCTTATTCCAGCATGAAGTACTATAAAAAAGACTGACATATTTTATTAAAACTTGTAATAGATGGGAAACCGTGGGTTTTGAGTGTGTGATATTTCTTAAGCAATTCTATGCTGCATAAGAGGTAATCATATATGCTAAGACCTCTTTTAACCTCAATAAAATGGAATAGAGAAATATTAAGTAAAACACATGGGAGAACCACAAATAAACCATGTGTGACAGTTAGGGTCTTTCTTTCCATCACTCTCTCCCCCTCTCTCCCCCTCTTCCCCCCCCCCCCCCCTCTGCAAAGGGAACCAGAGTAGGATGCTGCCTAGCCTGAAGAAAGGCAGTCTGCCCTGAGGTATGCAAATTCCTCTGGGCCTGCAGCCTGTCATTTCTATTTCTCTCTTTCATTTCTTCTTTTCTTTTTCTATCATCTGCTTAGTCATATTAGTTGGTGCCATTGTGAAACCATATTAAAATGCTGTACTACAGGGAATGGTAAGATGGCATAAAAGAGCATAATATTACATTCAAGTAGTTTAGACATTGAAACACCTATAAATGCATTTTTTATAAACGAAATAGCAAATAAAGTCTGACTACTTTTCTAGTGGTTAAAAGCTTATTTTCCATAAAGTGAGAAGTATCTTGGTGAAAGCAAATAAATTATTCATAGTGGGTATTCCAGTTCTTTAGAAGAGCACGTGGAGAATTTGAGTTTTGTATAATTGCAAACACTTCATTTGTTAATTTAAAGACCAGAGGAAGTGTTAGCCTAGCAGTTTGGACACAATAAAGTATTGGTTTAATTTCTGCATCACACCCATTCTAAAGTACTTCAGTAAATAATATTTTTCATGTTTTGTAAAATGTATAAATGAAATGCCAGGCTACTTTGAATCACTGATGGTAAGTTTTTAGATAATAAAATATAATTTTTAAACTCCTAACATCTGGTAAGTCAGTGAAAAGAAAATATAAGCCCTCCCGCCTTTTAAATAGAACAGTGGCCATTCATATAGACAAAATGGAACTTAATATACTTTTCAATATACTGGGTTATTCAATTTTGAAAGAGAAAAGTAAACCATGAAAATATAAGAAATTATAAGAATTTATATCTTTTGCTCAAAAACAGAAAACATATCACGATCATCCTGGGGACATGGGCTATCTTAATTATGAACTTGTATCCTACTGTTGTCAAGCTGTGCAACTCTACAAAAGCTGCATATTAGGAATAAAAAACGTACGACATTCAATACAGTGCTAGAAATACAATGCTTTCAGTGTACAAAGTTAGGCATTTCTCAGGACCGCAACACTGGGGACTCTAAATTGTGAATAATGAGAAAGGAGTTAAGAGTTTTGTACAAAAAGTTCCTTTTGGTAAATATTTTTCATTTATATAAGTTCACTTTTGTTCCTTCCTCCTAACAGTTGTCTCGGTGTCCAGCATTGTGTACATTGTAACCATTCTTCTCTGGAATATTTATTTGAAACTATGTATCTTAAATAATTACAAATGAATTTTTTTCAGTTGTGGGACATTACCAAAATAGCACGTTTTAAAAATCATACTCCATTTCCAAGTCCACTTGACAATTAAGCAGAACATAGGTTTTGTGTGGGGGATGCTGGCTCTGCCAGGGAGTGCTGGGCTTTGTCACACTCTAGGATGTCCTTGGGTCTGGTGGCCACACCCTTCAGACCACGTCTAGGAAGCCGAGATACTGTCTGAGCTCAGGCCTCTGTTTCTATCCTGACACATTCCTTTGCCTTTCTCCATCCTGCAATTGCTGAAGGAATTTCCTTAAGTCTTGCTCTTCTTACTCCTTGCTGGGTCCTCTGCTTCATCATGGCCAGCAGTCCAGGTCTTGTGGAGTTGGGACAAGGTCTCTGCCCCTCTCTGAACTCCTGAATTTAAGAGTTCTGACAGCTGCCTCCCATTCGAGCCCAAACTGGCATAAATTAATCTAAATTGTCTTTTCCCTTTGTAATCTTGTCCCTGGGTGATGAGAGGGTACCTGATCTGACTGCCCTCCTAGCTGTTAACAGGCAGAGCACATCTCTGTCTCTTGCTTTCTCTCTCTCTCTCTCTGTCTCTCTCCCCCCCCCCTCTCGCTTTTGTTCTTGCTTTTTGAGGCAGGGATTTGTCATAAATTTGGACACTTTCTGAGCATCACAGACTTTCTCCCAGAGCATTTTGGGGCCAATAGTTAGATACGTGGTTGACGCTGATGGTCCTTCCCTTGATCTTTAACCCATTAAAATGAATAACAACCAGAATCATCCTCTCTAGACTTCAAGGTAATGATAAAACAGAATCCTGTGGACTCACAAGTCCTCTTGACTCACAGGAAAGTAATGTTAATATTTTCTTGTATTGTGAGAATACATAAAAGATCCCCCCCCCCCCCCCCCCCCCCGCCTCAGCTGGTTCCTAAGGAAGACCTTGAGACAATTCCTTGGAAGTGGAGTGCTAGACACCCAAGGCACAGACCTGCGCTGGGTGTCCTGCTGATTTTGTTCACTGATCAGTTTTACTTTAATGAAGGTGTTCATCTCTGCTGGCTAGGGCTTCACACACGTTATAATTTCTGGGAATGGCTTGCACCATAGATACTTCGGCGTGTCCCCTAATGCATACATGTTCTATAACTAATATAATTCAGGTTGTTTTAGAACTATGAATATATGAAAATTAAAAGTAAATTCGTCTAAGACTGATATCCTATAAGCTGGTATCTTAGAAAAAGGGTTGCCTCCTGCAAAACACCATAGTGACCAACATGGCTTCTGGCTGATGGTACTTGTCAGCCACCGGGCTTGGAGCACAGCTTCCCCATCATGCCAGGGCAGGGCTAATGCTTTCCTGAGCAGGATTCCTGATGTGGCGAATTCTGCTGGAAGCTTTCTGTGTCTTGCAGCTGCAATTTTAAGGCTCGGATGCCTGACCCTGTGAAGGACTACACTGAGCTGGCAGGTTAGTGCTAGAGACAAGATTTCTACCATTGTATACATTTTTAAAAAAATTCAATTCTTTAAAGACCCTCAGATAACACATTTAAAAGAAGTTTGCCTTCCAGAGTCAGATGTCTGGCTCTCTGAGATGGCTGTGCACCTCCCCAGAGTGTGATGGGGCATGGGGTACTAGTATATCAGCTACTGACCCTGCACCCAGGAGTTCTCCCCAGTGAGTGTTTCTCCAGCAGGTTAGATCTGTGCCACGCCTTGCTGATTTCCTTGTTTGCACAGTATTCTTCAGATCGCTTTATGTCTTTGGTGTCTACATTGTTGGAGAGAAAAATACAAATGATGAATACTTTCTTGAAAATGAGTCAATTTTTTCAATTCATTCATCAAATGGTTGAGTGTCTGCCCATTGTGCTATAGGGAGTGTACTGGGATTATCTTAACAGTAATAGATCCTGCTTTCATTCTTGCAGGGGAACTAAGACCTATTCCCTAATTATGATAACAAAGTATACATGTGGTAAGGAAAAATGTTAAAGGTGCTGTGAGAGTTATAGAGGGAAAAGAAAGTGCTTTTAGTGGCAGTTTTTTTGCAAGGCTTTTTGATGGCCTTAAAGGTAAGTATAATCTAAGTGTTTAAAGACTGACTAAACAGCATTCTACCTGGAACTCAGTAAGCAAAAGGGAATCAAGCGGAAAAAGAGTTTGACTGGAGTGGAATGCTTATGGGAGGCATAGTGAGAAACTGACTTTGAAAGACAAGTTGTATCAAGACTAAAGAAGGTTTTGGAGGCCTGGATAAATCACTTCAATTTCACTGGAATTAATTCCCAGGAAGATTAATCCGACAATAGTGTCTAAAAGTTTTGGCACAGAAAGACATGTAATAAGGCTGACAGAATCTAGGTGAAAGGTACTAACTTCTCATGCCCCTCGGTTTGAATAAAGTACAAATAAGGGAGTAAAATCCAACCTACAAGGGAGGATATGACAGGCATTGTTCAACATGGGGAGTAAAGCATCATATTATTAGGGCTGAGCAGGACAAGATAATAATGGCCATTAACAGCGCTCACACAACAAGATGTATAAATAATATATTGAACATATCAGTGTACCTTGGTAAGCTATCTTGATTTTGTGCTTGTACCACTTGAATTTGTGGTTTTGTTTAGATGAATAAGTGAGTCAACAAACTTGCTTGACATCCCCACCAGCTGTAATGCAGAAGCATTCATTACAAAATGACACCTGCCTTTATCATTTTACTTATTATTACCAGTTTAAGTGTTTCCGAAAAGGATTTGATATGGTTAAAGAAAAATAAGAACATTATTAAAGTCAGGGTAAGGGGTCAATGAAATTTAATGTGATTCAGAACAAAATTTGTTCCTATGATTTTAGCCAGCCAAGACAAATATTGTTGAGACAAATTACAATCCTCAGTTACAAATTGGGATATTTTTTTCTGATGCCAAGGGCTGTGAAGAATATATTGCTCATTATAAAAAGGACATTGAACAAAAACAAACACTGGTATCTGTCAATCTGAGTTTCACAAATAGCTTGAGCCCTTTGCTCATCACGGTATGTGTCCAGTTAGTCATTTTTTCTCACACAGAAAAAGTATCTTTTTATTCCTAGTCACTGAACAGATCAACTCAAAGCTAAATTTTATCAGAAATTTTAGGATATTTTCATGTAAACAATAATTAATGATTGTGAACAAGGTGAAAACAACTTGACCCAAATAAAATAAGCAAAGCTAAATATTGCCCCCAATTGTAGCAAAAAAAGTCTTTACACATCTACATGCCTCTGTCTGTAAAATCTAGGGGTGCGGGGTGGTGTCGTAATGAAATCCTCTTGTCCTTTCTCAGCCAGGAACAAATTAAAGCTGACCTCAGATACAGTAACATGGCTTCCCGGGGGAGGAATTCAATGCCCTCACCTCTTGTGGAAAGCTGATAACTTTTTAATGCAGACAGTAGAGAATGTGACCCAGACTGCTTTCTCTTTGGGTTTTACACAAAGATGCTGCCAAGTCGGACAGTGCTACCCATGGTATGAAAGTAGGGCAGTATTTTCTAATGAGAAGCTAGAATTAGAAGAAAACCCTTCTGTATGCAAATTCCTCTGGCTCCTTTATTTATCTCCACATTTTAAAATATCCTCACCTGAGGATATGTTAACTGATACTAGAGAGAGAAAGGGAGAGAGAGAAAGAGATAGAAAGAGAGAGAGAGAGAGAGAGAGAGAGAGAGAGAGACATAGATGTGAGAGAGAAACATCAATTAGTTTCCCCCAGTGGGGACTGGGGATCAAACTTACAACCTTCTGGTGTATAAAATGATGCTCCAACCAACCAACTGGCCAGGATTATCTACACATTTTTTTTTACAGGGATTGGTAATGAGTATATGAGGTTGATCAATTGCTGTTTCTTTTCATAATAAAGAAAAGTTTACATTTGAAACATTCTTCTTCTTTCAAATAATTTAGGTTACGTTTCTTCCTTCTTCACTTTGATACCTTTAATTATTAATTAAAATTTGGAAGTGTATGAGGTATGGCAAATCTTGTTTGTTTCTGTCATGCCTAGCTGAGAAGTCTGTGATATACTCACAGTGGGAAATCCCCAGAAAACACCAGCTGGTTGTAGAAAGATCGTGTCCATCTGAGCAAGTATACAAGGCAAGCTTTTTATAATTCAAAGCCAGCTTTGCCATCCGAAGTATACAGAGCTCCTGTTGGTCAAAATAGAGAGTACCCGACTCTTATCAATAGAAACCGGTTAGCTTGTGATGAAGGTACTGGTTCACATTTCTGTCAAAATCTGAATTAAACAAATACACGTTGAGGAGAGATTAAGAGACAAGCTAGCTATTCAATTGTTTCTCACAATCATTAGTTTTCAAATTTTGAAGAGGGACATTCACAAATACACTCACATACACAGCACCGGAAGTCATATTAAAAATGTGTTTCTGAGATTGCAAAGGTGCTAATTCACTAGGGCTGAAGTCCTCGTTCTCAACAGGTACAGCAAGTGCTGGAGAAGATCCCACTTGGAGAAGCACCGCTGGTACCCTTAAACTTGACTCATTTACCAACGCTTATAATCAGAGAATCTGCACATGGGCTAATTACTGTAATTTACCCCAGAAGTGGCTTCACAGAACTGTAATTCACTTTGGTTTCCTTGTTTTTGCTGAAGGGCATTATGTGGAGTGACAATATGAAGAACCAACCATTGCTCATAATCACTAATTATTGTTTACATAGAAATGGCCCCAAATTTCTGATAAAATTCAGCTCTGATTTGATCTGTTCAGTGATTAGGGTTACAAAGATACTTTGTCTTTGTTTTTGTAAGAAAAAATGACTAACTGGACGTGTACCACGATGAGCACAGGGCTCAGGCAATTTGCGTGTAATTTCTGACTCCATCAAAGACGTGCATTTAAGATAACCACATTCTATTTGCCTAGGTGTAACACAAAAATAATATTCTGGCGGTTTAAAATAGTTGCTGAAGCTCCCACGAACAAATAGCCCTTTTGGCGTGAGTAGTATCAGGCTCAATTAAAATAAAGAAATAGTATTTTTCTTTCAAAGATTGCACATTTGTCAGACATATCTCTCTTATGTTTACATGTCAGTAGCAATTGCATGTAAGGCATTTTTACATTATTCTTGAATGATGCAAAACTTGTTTTTTTTTGAGTTATGGGAGCTGTCATTTATTTTCTAGGGTGTTGCTTCTAACACCATCCCTGTTTCTCACGTCGTTTTATGTTGGTACAGAATTTTAGAATGCCTGTGCTCTGGCTTCAGGATGTATGTACTGTCTCTTTTAAAGTTTTCATTAATGTTGCAACCATTTATAATCTAAGTTTTTATCTAACAGAAAGAAATTAATCCTCAGATTGAACAGACAAGCAAGACATAGGTGGCAGAATCAGTAAACAGTTTAACAAGCCCCATTTTAGGTAGACTAGATTGTGTTTCAAGCCAGATAGCCTCCAGCAGGCATCGGGAACTTGGGCTGGTGGGAAAATGCATTTGCTTATGACAGTTTGCCTTAGTCAGAGTGCTATTCCTTAGGTTATCTCAGTTGATCCTCTTAAGATTAAAAAAAGAAAAAAACAGCCAATAAAATTGTTCTTAAAACACAAAGCATAGTATGGTTAAGGATCTTGGTGGACAAACTAGCAGTTAGGAGCTCAGAGCCTATAAGTTGGACCTGGCTGGGCTGCAACTTATTAGCGGTGGGACCTTGAGGAAAGTTAACTAGTTAGTCTTTTTAAGTTGCCATTTCTTCAATGATAAAATTGGGGCTTAAAGTTGTGAAGAGTAAATGAGATTTTCATGTACTTTTGTAAATGAAGAAAGGATGTAGATTCAAAGCAAAGTAAAGGATGGAATTATTGGCTCACACAAGGTAGACAAAGGACAGTGTTGAGCTGGCTTTATTGCGACACTGGAATTAAGGACCACTTAGATGCCCAAACCCTACCAGACTCCCTCTATCCACCTCTAGTCCCTGCTTCTCTCTGTGTATGTGTCTTCATGAGGTGAAGATTACAGTCATTTGCATCTCCAAGGCTCATATTTTTACAGTTTTGCTGTTGCAGACGATAAAGTCACTTTTCTATGTTCAGATTGGAAAATGCTATAGAGCGTTTCAATTGCTTGGACCCTTTGTCAGTTTCTGAACCATGTGTGTGTGTGTGTGTGTGTGTGTGTGTGTGTGTGGTGAGGCACACTACCAGCTGGGCCTTGGACACATAATTCAGTGACCATGCCTTTCCATAGCATCCCAGCGTGCTAAGACTGGCACTCTTAGAACAGACACACAATTAGAAAAGCATTTTGCAGAGGGAAGTGAGGAGAGGTCGATGTAAAATTTGATGAAACTTCAACAGTAACAATCAGTACAGTAGGTGAAGGGCTAACGCCTGGTTTACGGGAAGCACCCATACATGATGGGCGGCTTCTGTGCCTTAGTTGTTGCTATTGTTTGTAGTAGAATTGTCTACTGTGTCTGTCTGAAGTGTATCCAGTTGCCTTTCCACCATCTCTTTCTGATCCAAGAAAAAGTGACTGCCAGCAATGGGCAAAACTGCCAAGTGAGTAAACTGTCTTCTCCAATTTCTCTTTGTTCTTTCTCTGTCAAGGGTCACTCACTAGTCCTGCTTGCCTTTAAATATCTCAGATTTCAATATTACTTCTCCCCCCATCACAGTTGATAAGAACTCACATTTAAATATGGTTGATCTTACTAGCATTCAGTAAGAATGTTTCCTAGTTAAGAGAAGTTTACAAATCCTGAAGGATCTTTGGCTAAGAATATGTTTCTAAATCTGAAACGTCAGCAGTGAGCACGGTGATTGTCCATGTATTTTGCCTACTATGGCCGCTACCTCCTTTCCATGACACAGACATTTATCACACTTCATCTTTCCTTCTTCTGGTCCTCCTCCCACTACACCTCCAAAAGATCAGTACTTTAACCATTTACTTTATGAAAGATAAACACACACTGACAAATGAAATGTTATCTTCTCAGGAGCCATGGAAAGGCACTTGAGAGATAAACAAATCATACAGAAGTGAATAATGTATATTAAATCCAACTGCCTATGTATAAGATGATAATAGAGCTGAGGTTCCAAAGCTTTTACCAGGGGAAAGGGAAATAAAAGCAAACCATTGTTATCTCCCTAGATGCCTGCATAGTCTGTTGTAGGCAATAGTGAACTTTAGGGCTGCAAAGAGTTCATAGCTCTGAGTCCATCCTCAGGGAGGTAATAACTCTGTGAGAGAAAGACAAAAATGCTGCACAGATAAAGCTAGAGAACACTGGAAGAGAAGAGGGAATATAGCGAGGGAAGGCTTTATTTAAGAAATATGTCAATTATGAAACATTAGTGACCACTAAGAATTTTGTCACAACTAAGAAAAATCTAAAACGGGCCCCTTCTCTTTTTTGTGTGTATTGATAATTCAACAAATGAATACTAGATTTCTGTACTACATGGAACTTTTGCTTATAAAAATTGCTGAGGAGTGTCACCCTTTTTTAAACTTACTTTTCAATAGTTTTATACTGCTTTTTAAAAATGTCCCATGCTGACTAATAATTTAATAACTTTCAGTAAACTGAATCACTGCTCCTGCCAGTAAAGTGAGAGCTACTATAAGCTAGGACAGTTAGTTGATGTGAGATATTCATTCAAATGCACTGTCTCATAGATAACTAGAGACTTCTGATAACCCTATAAATATATCTCACAAAGCTTGCAAAACCTGCTTGTAAGTCAAAAGCTATTTTAAACTTCTATTATTTTTAATTGAAGATTAGATTTTTCAGAGACCTCCTACCTCTGGGCTCCTAGGCATAGCTTTGGATAGAAATTGGACTGCCTGAGACCAGCAAGATAATCAACTATCTCTGATTTGAAGATGAATGTGTATCAAAAGCTCTTTATATTGAAGTCACCACTATGTTAGGTCTAGAGGAGATTAGCCCTAGAAAGGGAAGGTTGGAGTCCCCAGAGGGCAAAGGGAGCCAAGCCTCATTTCCATGAACTTTCCCATATCTGGTGTCCTTGACCAAGTCCTTTGGGTACAAAATTTGGTGCAGCTATGTCTCATTTTTGGCTGTTGTTACTTTTTTCATTTATTTTATTTTATTGTATTGTTCAATTACAGTTGTCCCAATTTCTCCCCATTGTTCTCCCCTGCCCCCCTGCGCCCCACTCCCACAGTCAATCGCCACCCTGTTATCCATGTCCATGGGTTCTTTATATTTGTTCCTTGACTAGACCCTTCAGGTTGGTTCCTTATTTCCATGTCTCTGGTTCTATTTTGCTTGTTTTGTTCATTAGGTTCCACTTATAGGTGAGATGTTGTAATTTTGGGGTTGTATTCTTGTGTTTGTTTGTTCTTATGATTTGTGTTGTTTTCTAACTTTGCCTAACTAGATACCATAAGACATCTATTTAAGAATTTGGCATAGATATACATGTTTTTTCTCAAGAAAGTTGATTTTTTGAAAAAGATTGAAACAAACTCATTTGTGTTTTGATGGTGATGAACATAGTAGGAATGTTGTGAGCATTAAAGAATAAAGGCATTTTTTTTCACATTGTTATGGTCATCAGATATATATTCATTGGTATTTACATGGAACCGTGCAGTTTTAAATTACTTTCATTTATATTCTTACTTGATCCCCCTTCCTTTTGGATGTCTTACTCTTTTTTTTTTCTTCTTTCTTTGTTAGGAAGATATGAGAAAAAGTAGTAGAGTATACATTGAATAATAGAAAAGTTCTTTGTAGTTCCTTTGATGGAAATACTTCCAGATGTGAGGACAGTGGGTTTGCCACACAAGGCTCTGCAGCAGTCCAGCTTCAAAGACTCATGCCAAAAAAAAAAAAAAAGGCAATGTGATTCAGCTGTTTGCTCGCTGGTATTAAACAAATGATCAGAGGTTGATGTGATAAATATAGTTTATTGAAGACTTCCTGACAGGATCTATAAAGTATGTTCATCTCCCATGTGCAAAATTTCCTGAATCAAAACTTGTTTATGGGTAATGTATCCTAGATCATATCCTCCAAGCCATCATCATAACTCTTGAGTTTAAACAGTTTTTCTAGACAGGGTCAGGAATTCAATGTCTGGCTTTGTTTTTTCTCAAACTGCTTATAGAATAGTCATGATTGTGATGGTGAACTTTGTAGGTAATCTGTTCCATACAATGAGAAAATGCAACAGAGGTCAATATTCCAATTTTTCTGATCAGAAAATTAGTTAATGATTTGCTTATAACTGCATGATTGTAAAAGAAGGAAAATAAAGATTTCTAGATATATTGATTTAGTGGGTTTTAATTAAATTTTAGAATAAGGTTGGGCTTTGGAAGACATACTATATTTAGAGATAAATAGCAGGGTATAATGAAGCAAGGACTGAATTCACAGAGAAGAAATGTGAGGTCCAGTTGGGTCGGTTTGATGAAGTTCCTACAACTTTCTGCACCTGGCTTTCCATCTATGTAAAATAAGGGAAGTTTAACTCCAAAAATTCTTAACAGCTCCTATTTTTTTTATTACTCCTAAAGTACAAATACAGAGAAGGCCAATTTAAATTAGAATAAGAGGAAAGGCTTCAGTGGCAATGACCCTGGACTGAATTAAAAAGTGTGTGTAGGGGTTGTGGGGGCGGGCAGTTGAAGCCAAACCCCTGCAGAAAGAGATCTCAGTAGGCATGTGTTCAATGTCCCAGGGACAAAAACTTGCTGTACCATACCATGTTGCCTCTGTAGAGGAAAAACAAAATAAAACAAGATTTATCTATATCCGCATTATAGTAATTCCATCACAGTTTCTTTGTTCAGGATTAATATTATTTCTAAGAAATGAAAGGAACCTAATATAGACATATGACTATGTGATACATATTTATATACACACATATATCCTACTTGTATTTCTCTGAAGTTTTTAAGTGGATTTATTAATATTTCAAAACACTTTGAAAATATGAAGAAAAATACAACATAAATATGACTGGGGATGCACCAATATCTTTTGATGCTTTCTATAAATACATGCATTTATAACCATCTCTGCAATCCTTGTAAAATAGGAGAATCTCCTGGAGTTTTATGAAAACACAAGATGGGAAATCAATTCTATATTGGATATTACAATTTTATTTTCTTTCTCTGATAGGTGCATGAGTTTGAGAAGATTGTATCTGTCCTTCACTTGTGTGAACAGGCAGGGTTAGACAACAAACAACCCCTTTGTCAAACAGAAAGGTATAAACACACTCAATTGCCCAAGCAGAGCCAACTCCCCTGCAGGCTGATGCATATACTTAATGAAGGGCACGTGCTAACTCAGCCAGAAGCTCAACAAGTCTGCACAATTCATCCTGACAAAACTTGACTTAAAATATCTTTGTATATCTCTGGGAGCTGTTTGCCTGTGGGTTCTTTAAAGAACAATCTGAAAATGAGAGTCAAGTACTCCTGTACAATCCACCCAAATCTTGACATTTCAAGAGCTGCTAGGCTGTCCTCTTTTATGCCCGCATAGATATTCCACAAATCACAGTGACCTTATCTGCACATGCATAAGGTGAATGAGATGCAAAAATCCAGATAAAAGTTTTCCAGGTCCTTGTTATAGTATATTGTTTTCCCCTTAAATATTTAGAAAATATGATTATAAATACATTATCTAGGATGTAAGTTCTTACCCACTTTGGATTCATGATAGATTTAAATGCAATGTTTGGTTTCCTGTTTTCTTGGACTTTTATGATACAGTATAAATTATTGCTCAAGGTTTAAATCTGTCTCTTTCTATACATCTATATCTTGGACTAAATTAGGTTGATTAAGCATGAAACAAACAAAATAGTCTTCTTTATTAAAAGTTACTTTTCAGAATGACCCAATCAGCAATCACTGTTTATTTAGAAACACCAAGTGGTATTTACAAAAAAAGGGCCATTTTAAAAACATTTTAAATATTTTAAAATTCACTACTTATCCATCAAGTAATGCAGAAGTTTCAGTGAGCTTAGAAAGAAATGTGACATTTTAAACAGGTGTGTTATTTTTTCAGAATTCACCTTTATGTAGAATATTGGTTATATAGGAAAAGCAACCACTGGACTTTTAATTAAAAAGAGTAATTGAATTGTAGTCCTCACCGCAATTTGACCTTGAGTAAGTTAGTTAATGCAGATTCTGTTGTATTCACCTTTGAAATGGAACTCATGACATCTGTCCTGCCTACCTTAAAGAATGGGTTACAGATAAGTAAATTAATGTAGGAGAAAGTGCCTGTCAAGTAATTAAGTCCTATATAAACATAATACAAACATTATGTTAGTTATGTCAATAATAGCTTGTTTTCATTTCTTCATCTGGATTGGTTTACTTTGCCATGTTGATCTGGTCCAAGCAATAATTAAACTAGACCTTGAAAAGAGAATTGGATTTGGAATAAGAATCGTAAAACATCTGAGTGCAGATGTAATCCAAGTTTTTAGTGGTCAAAAATAGGTGCCAAATGGCTAGGTTCAAGACATTTATGTTCTCATTTAGGACATTTCCCAGAAACAAATTTCCTTTGATTTTCTCTTCATTCATTATCTTTGGGTGAAGAAGTGAGTAAAGGGTAATTTAACTATTTTATTTTGGAATTCTGTGTGTATCTACATTTAGGTATCAAGCAGTTTTATAAAAATAGCTTGAATGTTTATGCTGTTTTTCATGTTTTTGATAGCAATAGTTAGAAAGATAGACACACACACACACATACACACACACAAACACACAGAATGATCAATCTTAAGCCTTAAAAACAATTCTGTTAGATATGTATGGCAGGTGATATGCCCACTTTACCAATAAAAAATACCTAGTCACAGATTAGCAAAATGACCTCTCTAAGTTCACAAATTGTTGTTTGTAGTGGGTAATGTTGGGTAAAGTGGAAGAAAGACTAGAATTCAAATACCTAAATTAAAGACACATGTTATTCTACACTATATTATAGCTCCATCATTTTGCTATACTTTCACATATCATGACTTCAGATGTGCCATATGCCTGATTTAGCTAACTCTGCTTATCTAAAGCCTACTTACTAGTAGCAGAACCAACATTACCTCCTCAGAGAAACATTCTCTGTGTGGTTAGGTGCCCCTCTTACATGCACTCATTCTTCCAACAATGCATCGATTACATTCCATTGTTGGTTTTCTTCTGCCTCACCCACTGGTCTGTGAAAGTCTTGATCATTCACAGAACGAAGTGCATAGTGGTTAAATGAATAAACTTTTCTCATGACCTATCTGTAGTTTCTAATGAACTGCAGTTGGTTGGCTTTTCTTAAGAATTCAGTCTGCATCCTCTCCTCACCATTTGGGGATACATATACCCAAATTTCTATATGCTTACTATCATCTCCAGTAATAACCTTTACATAGGCGGGAGATGTTTTTAAGAAATTTTAGCTTATCTGTATTTTAGCTTTTCCCTTGCTCTTTAGGCTGGTTCTCATTTTATGATTCAGTAGAATGTCGGTTTGTTTTCCTGAAGTTCAACCCTCACTTTCACTACTGGCTTCCAAATCCTCACTGCTGTATCTACGTGCCAAAATCTTGATATTACAATGTCCTCACACTTTGCTCTCCCTGATAAACTTCTTAGTGTTCTAAACCATTTTCTGTATTCTAAAGTCTTTCCAGGTATGTCTCCACTTTTGTACGATAATTTTTTCCTCTTATTCAATCCTGGTAGTCATGGGCTTTGCCTCCTAAGGAAAGATTTTCTTAATGCTGGTTGCTTTCCCTCCTATAGGTGTTTTAAAATCTAATCTATACACGGAGTCCCTGTCATCAACTTTCACTTACCTGATCCCATATGCTTGCTAATGGGTGTTGAACTTTTAGCATCTCCCCTGTTTAATTCTTCAGAATAACTTCTTTCCTGTACTTTTATACCTTTGTTATGAAAATAATTATACTAATCTTTAATGGCAAAAGTCAAGTTTTATCTTCCCAGGAATAGTTCACAGCTCACTACTAAGTCTTAGCCATACCCTTTCTTTTCATGAACTTCATTATCTACCCAGATCATTCAGCCTACTTTCTTTACATTCTCCCCACCTCAACACATACAGCAGCACATCCACTTATAGAGCGTGTAGAATAACAATAACCTGGGAATGATGAAACAAAATAAAAACATAAGGGGCATTTATTTTTCCTCATAGAGGTTCCTTTATTTATTGGTAAATGTGAGATCACCTAATTAGTTTATCAAACATCAAAATTGATAATAATACTTTTCTGGGTGATTTAAGTCACCCAATTACTCAATAGGATAAATGTAGATAAAAATATTAACAGAAAATAATCTAATGCATTTACTAGATTTAAATAAATAATATTATTGATAATGGATTTAAAATAAAATTGATCAATAAAATAATTATTTAGTATTCAAATGTGTTCTGTACTTTCATCGATGGAACAAATGAGTTAATATGCAGCTTATCAGTCACAAAGGAACATTTCTATATATGTAAATACTCCTATTGACCAACTTTAGAGAAACAAAATATGTTTATTTGTGATTAACTTTAATTTACATTTCTATTTTAAGACTTAATTTGATAGACATCCCATTAATGTTTTCTTTTTTCCTAAGGCTAATTTTTTTCCCAGGGAGTCCAGAATTCAGAGATATAAGTTGAAGTTTCATTCTGCAAGTTGCCATAACTTCATTTTGCCTCATAGGGGCAGAGTGATGGTTTTCTGCTAAAATAATTCATGAGATAATAATTTTAAAAAACACTGATTTTTTTTTGTTATTTAATGACATAACTATGGGGATCATATATATATATATATATATATACCGTAAGTGGTCTTTGTGGTCACCCCCCTTCACAAGACTATTTTCCCTTGCCAACAGAAATGGAGTAAAAGTAAACATAGTATTATGTAAAATGATAGGCCTGCTTTCTTTCTGGATTAGTGGCAAGAGCCAGTTGGTATTTACTGACTTTTCTCTTTAATGGGTGAATGAATTCTGAAGCTACATAAATAGAATAATGCAGAAATTATGTCTATTTACTCCCAGTGTGGTTCTTTGGTCTCGAAAATATTTTCTTGGCTTTTTAATTCTCTTAAAAATAGCAGTCAATAGGGGGGAGAGGGGTGGGAGAGAAGGGGGATAAGTAAGGGAAGGGTTTAGTCAAAGAACCCATATAAAAGACTCATGGACATGGACAACGGGGAGGGATATGATTGCGGGAGAGGGGGTGGGTTGGGTGGGGGAGAGAAATTGGGAGAAAAGGGGACAACTGTAATTGAAAAACCAAAAAGTAAAAAAAAAAAAAAAGTACAGGTGTTTAAAATATTAATATACAGGGTGGGGAAAAGGTAGATTTACAGTTATGAGCATGCAAAGCACAGTTTATTCTTGTATTATTATTTATTAATTATTGTATTATTTTTCATAAAAACAAATGTAAACCTACCTTTCCCCCACCTTGCATTTTTTTCTGTCTGTGATGTCTTTATGCATTTATTCTATTGCTGACAAAAAGAATTATTTATTTCTAGATACTATAAACATTCTATAAATTTCTGTAAACTCCCCTCTTCTAAAATTTTGGTCAAATTTTTCTCTAGCTGAAGCTTATTTGGATTGTTATTAAGATATATTTCTAAATTTTCTTTCTGCATTTTAATTTGGTAGCTCTGAGTTTCTACTTAGTTACTATTTTAAAAATAATTTTAACTCCTTGTTTTGCACATAAGGGATCTTATTTGGACTTACATTTTTTAAAATTAAACATGACATACATATAAAATAACAAATAATGAACATACAAGCATGTAGATAATACTTACCTAAAAACCTGTTAGGGGAACTTGGAAGTCTCCAATGTGTCTGTATTTTATCTATGCACCCTCCCACCATCCTCCAGAAGTTAATCATCTTATTTTCTTTATAAGTTATGTCAATATTTTTTAGTTTTGCCTCTTTTTTGAAATTTACATAGAGTAGTAATGTGTTCTTTTACCACTTGCTTTTTAAAAACATCATAAAGATTCTTCTATGTGACACAAAAAGCTGTCATCATTTTCACTATTCTAGAGAAGTCTGTCATGTAATATTACCAATAAGTACTTATTTATTTTCTTAACTATGGAAATTTGTTTTTTAAGATTTTGCATTTATATAATACTTCTATGAACATCATCTTTCCAATAAAATTTTTAGACACATAGGAGCATTTTCTTGGATTCTTATTTGTTCAGGTATGTATTTACCTATTAGCCTCATTGACATAGGCATTTTGAAACCAACTGGAAGCATTTAATATATTATTATAAACTATATAATCAGTATTTTAAATTCTGTCAAAAGCTGGCATAAGAAGCATTGCATCTGGCTCACAAATACGGAGAAACTTTATTTACCAAGAGAAAATAAATTGTAAATAGTATTTAAAACTCTGAAATATTTAATAAAATTTGAAGCAAATTTCTATATTTAAAAATGATATAATTTTTATTTTTTGTGGACTCATTGCTGAGTTTCATAAATAAGCTGAGTGCTAATTAAAACTGATTAAAACTGTTGCTAACCTTTTCTTTCTTTCTCTTTCTTTCTTTCTTTCTTTCTTTCTTTCTTTCTTTCTTTCTTTCTTTCTCCTTTTCTTCATTTCTTCCTTTTTTCTTTCTTTTAGAGATTATAAATAGCTTTGGATCCACTTCCCCAAATGAAGTCATTAGGAATGAGATATAACTCTTTAAAAACATTTTCTTCTTTGGAATGTCATAATACTTTAATGGTACTTTTGTTAGGAATTCAGGTGGCTCACCTCATATTTATGGTAAAACTGAAGCAGTGCTTTTCTATGGCTAAATAGAAAATATGTGGTATATTTGGGATTAATGCCTATATTCTTAGTAGATTTTAAATAGAGGAACACTGATTTTGGAATGTGAAAGGAAAAGCAAGTTGACATATTATTGTATGCCCTATAGAAATATAGACTAACAATAATATATGTCCAATAAATAAGTAGACAAACATTTGAATAATTTATACATAAGAAATATAGGCAGCATAACAGGTTAATAGCAAGAATTTTGGCCAGTCACACCTGTGATGAGCCTTGACCCTCTGCTTAAAGGTTGTGTGAGGTTGGGCAAATTACTAAGCCTCTCTGGATTGAATGGCTTCAGCTATGGAATGAAGATAAAAATTGCACCTACTTCATATAGTTGTTCTGGGATTAAGTAAGATTATACACCCAAACATTCATTGTAATGTCTGACATCTCTAAGTACTAAATACCTACCTGTCAGTTCTTAGTAAGAGCATTTCTAGGGGGAAATGTCATTCCCTAGAGATGTATAGTGAACAAAACACACTCCTATATTACTGTATCAGTAAAAATCAATCCACTCTTAAAAAAAAAAAAAAACTTTCAAGAGTTACATAATTGACAGGTAGCCTTTTTCTGAATAAGAACACATCTAGACTTTATGATAAGGAGAGAAACTTAAAATTGGAAAAATTTGCATGCAAAGATATTATCTGTAGCAGAGTATCAGAAATAACTGAAAGGAGCCAATAGTTATTTCACTTAACTGGATAGAATATTTTGCAACCATTGACAGGGACAATTATGAGGATGATGACAAGATACAAAAATGCTTACAGCAAAAATGAAAAAATCAGATAAGAAATATGTGTATGTGTACATAAAGATGGACTAGAAGGGAACATAGTGTCCTGTTGACATAGTTAGTGACTATGAATAAGCATTGATAGGGATTTATGGGGGCAGCCTGCTTATTTAACACAAGAAGAAAAAATGCAGCACCTTAAATCATCTAAGAAACAACGTGCAGCACCTTAAATCACTCTCTCTGGGGTGCTTATTTCATTTTGGAGGAGCATGTGAAGATTTCCTAAGGGCTTGAGATAGTCCACATTAATTCAGTTTTATCTCCTTCCATAGCTATCTGTCTCAATCAACTCCTGTTCTCTATGCATTTATCTGCACGTCTCATCAGGAATGTGCCAGTAACAAGTTGACTGAATTTAAAGTCCTCTGGAAAAAACTGAGCAAGGGATGTCAATGTTCAAGTGTTCATTCTGAGCAGCACAGCCTCGTAATTGTGCACTGACTACAAAGAGATTCTGTCTTGTCATGAAATTGTTACTGGCCAGACAAACTTGTTTTTATATAACAGGATTAATGGTAGGACTACAAGTACAAACCCAGTTTGTTGGCCCGAACAAGCTATGAGCTTGCAAAGGTATAAGGACGTGAGAACAAGGTTTAGAACGCAGCAGTTAAATGACAGATGGCACTATAATACAATGTTAGTCCTCTGGCCCCCAAACTCCAAACTTCTTACTTCTCCACACAAGATAAGGCCTCCTAAGGAATACCAGCTGTGAAAGACATTTGTCTTTGGTAAGCCTCTCACCTCTCTCCTATCACGAAAGCACAGGGCACTGCTGTAACCTGTATGCGCGGGATGACCACTCAGTTAGCCCTGTCTAAAGGTATTATTGACTTACACAATAAAGCTTACACTTTAATAACAATACACTCTGTGATTTCGCAAAAGGGAATGGAAGATAGAATGCTAGATAGGCAATCATTTTTAATATAATTCATAAATCTATATTATCAAGTGTGTGTGTTAATACTCCTGTATTGAAGGTAGAGGCGTGATTGACAACAAAAGTCCATTTTTATTTCACTTAAAAAAACAAAACCAAACATTCATCTTTGTAGTCAAATATTTGTTATTAGTATGAGATGGCTGCAATAATTTATAAAATGGTCCACTGAGTCATGTAAAGTAGTAAAGGAAACTTTTTTTGCACTGTAGTTTATACAGTTCCACAGAGTCACTGTTAACAGTGAAGTAGGGGGTTTACCCAACATGACTCAAAGTTGTTTTATATGTCTAACCAAGATAGCTCTTCTTTCAATATTGGCCATATTTTAAATTATATAACTCTAGAGAGAGAGAGAGAGGTTTTTTTTTAAAGCATTTAACTTGATAAGCCTTGAAATAGTAATAGTTATCTATAGGCTTTTTAAAAACAATTTCTCTGGCTTGGGAGAGGTCTCATTCCATACATTGTTGTTTCTTGATACGGTGGTCATTCTTGGTCCCCAGATACAGTCCCATTTGTTTCCCATGTTGCAGAATAAGGAAGAACCTGAAATAGATGATAGAAAAATTGAGATGTCGCTATGCAAAAGCAATGCCACCACATGTGTAGGCACAATGCATGGCAGAGCTTAGCTGGTATTTCTAAGGAAACCATTTACCTGTGTCTCCAATCTGCCATATCAAGTGCCAGAGCAGCAGAAGAATTATCATCACCTCCAGCTCCATTATCCAGTGCTTGTTTTTAAAAGATTTCTTACAGCTGGAAATAATTGACCAGATAGTCTTTCATTTCATCCACTTGGTATTTGTACTTATAAAAAATTGAGTCATCAAATCACTATTTTCATCTAGAAAATTTAGTAGAGAAACTCTATTAAAATATGCTATTGAAATATGTTAAAAGATTATCATATTTATTTATTTGTCTAGCATGCATTAAGATCTGCTTTGTGCTTAGCACTGGGCTAAGCCCTGGGGTTAACAATAAGATACTCTCAGTTTTTAGAAACTGACAAGCTACTGTTACTTTATCAATTATAATTCTACATTAAAGAATATCCCATCTGAAGAGGTTAACAAGTATTTTTAAAGAACAGTTTTTAAGTTTTTCTTTCCTCAATCAAATTTCTCCTGGTTTATTCTACAGTATATCTGAGAAAGATGACCTGAATAAGAAAGTGTCATGTGAATTAACAAAGCTTCAGTTTAAAGACAGAAATGTATAAATTAGGCAGGCAATTCTGAGAGCATTTGAAGGCTAAAGGGGAAGTGAAGGATTCAGTTGTCTGGTTTTCAAATTATTTGGGATATGTCCTTGCTTAACAGGTCATGAAAATAAATCCTTGGTTGGCAAGACAACAAATAAAAGCACTGTTTTTTTTTTTTTGGTAACATTAGAGTCATAAATAAAATAAGAATGTATAAATCACAACCTAGATGGTCCAAATTACTGAGCTGGTATGTGGGAATAACTATACGCATGCACAAATGTGGCATTCTCTGAATATGATGAGGGCATGCACACTTTTACAAGACATATCTGTTACCCCGTTACTAAAATTTGGCTGTTAGCCTCCAAATTTTAAGTGTCAGCTGCAGCTTCCGCAACAGCTCAGAGAGAGGCAAGCTACAGAAAATTTACATTAATCAGCCACAACCTACCCACCCAGCCCCTCCTCTTTTTAGTGCTGTCCCTTTGATAAAAAACAGTCATGTTTCCAGGTAACATGCCAAAATTCTCACTTAAGAGAACTCTTCTGAGGTGATGAACATTTACTGTTGATGTGATTATTTTAGTGCCTTGTTCAGGTAAGTTCAGGTGGGCAAAATTGTTATTTGGAACTTACAAGGTTTGAATAGTTGTTATGCTTTCTGGCTCTGAACTATACCCAAAGACAGAAGAAATAGTGAGATCTCCACCATTGGACACATTTAGTCTCTCGCCCTCACTTTCCCTCAGAATTCCTGATTTAACATTGAGGATCCATGCAGTCTCTGAAAACTTAAATCCTGTCTCTGAGAGCAGAGCGCATGACCAAGGCTAAGCCGAACATCAGTTCAACCCTTGGGTCAGAGTTACTGGCTGTCCAGTGAGTGTGTGACTTAAGGCAGCCTCTCACACCAAGCCCGGCATTTTGTGTTGGTTGACAGGACAGTGTTCTTCCTGGATGTGTAGAAAGTAGCATGTCACCCTGAGTACTGTTGACTCTTTGCTCACCACCAGAGGAGTTACCTTTAGGATGACTTGACATCATGGAGTACCAAATAGAGACATGTGTAGAAGATGGGACCATGGTGGCCATATTTTGCCACTGAATTAAATCTTCCTTGAAACCCAATCTACTTCAGAACTTCAGTTATATGAACCAATTAAGTATCTTTATTATTTAAGCTAATTAGTTGTTTCCTATTATTTGCTACTGACAAAGAATTCTGATGAATACATTCCAGTATACACTAGGTTACACAATGGAAAAAAATGTTAGAAAAGGGATTCCAACCCTAGATTGGTAGTTGAAATGGATGGTCTTTAAGAAGGCTTTCAAACCTGGAATTCTAAACAGGATCCACTGAGATGCTGGTAGTCCATCACCTCCACGTGCATCTAGAAATCTTACCCAGATTTCCTTCAAGCTGTCTGTGTGCCACACATAATGTATGTTTCTGTAGCCAAACTGAAGACCATCCATTTCTTTTTTTCTCAGTTCAGTTATTTATTGCATAAAATGATCCCATTTTATTGTTACCCCTCATTTAAAATGGTCTTTAATTAATTTTAATTAGGACACCTTTATTTCTGATTAATTCTAATTAGGATAATTTCTGGGTATGCTTTCTTTTTAATAGGTCAATATTTAGAATAAAAGAACAAGGTATAAAAGAGACCTAAGATAAGATTGAAGCAACATAGATTCTAGCTGAATCATTGCCTTTGATAGGTTGTTTCTTATTAATTAAAAAAAAACAAGGTATATCATTTTACACCTCATTATATAATAAATGTCTCTGCTAGAGAAGAACACATCTTTCTTTTTGGTTTGAAGCTTATTGCAATCCATCCATCTTGGAATCGTATTCGACATTGAAATTGTGTTCCAAGGAAATCACCACCTGAGGCTGTTTGGACTATTTCCAGAGCAGGATGCCTGTGCTACAAAGACCTTCTGTTGTCCTCTTCCTGGAACTTGTAATTCAGAGCTTCACATTTCTGGCAAACAGGGCTCCATTCCCTTTAGGCATCTGTGCTTTTCTTCTCTGAAGATTACCATTTCTTTCCCATTAATTATAAATTTATTTTCAATTTTCCAATGCGGAAGGAATCTCTAGCATTTACATGTATTTCAGTAAGCTATTCTATGCTTTTAAAAAGATTTTGAACATCTTTTAAAAATTAAATCAACCTTATCTGACCTGTGTTGCTCAGTTGGTTGGAGTGTCATCTTGTAAACCAAGAGATTAAGGGTTCGATTCCCAGCCAGGGCACATACCTAGGTTGTGAATTAGATACCTGGTCATGGTGCATATGGGAAACAACCAACTGATGTTTCTCTCTTACCTTGATATTTTATTTTCTCTCACTCTAAAATCAATAAATATATTTTAAAAACTAAAAATATTAAATCAAATCAAGTATGTTACCTGGTTTTTATGCTCAATCAGTATGAGTTATGAGCAGTAAAGGTTAGATACAGAGAGGTGAATTAATAAGCTTCAGATGCCACAGTTGCCAGGCTTGGATTTCTAGATATTTCTCGAGAGTGCAAATTGTCCAATTGTTATGACAACCCAAGAAAACATTTCTGATGCTTACTTAACACATTTTTATTGTCTATTTTATTCACGTGCTGTAAATTGTTTAATACCTTAGTAGGTTTGTTGTTTCTGTTACTTTACACATACCCTGAGAGAACCAAGTGGGACCATTTTTCAAGTTAAACTTCAGTCTGCAGGAAAAGACTTGGCTTCCTCAGCCTGAAATGTACTGAAAGATTTAATCTGAGGAAATTGCTTGTGTCAGCAGCTGTCACCAAACATGTGGCCTGTTTTGGAATCTGGAGCAGCTGCCGTACTGAAATATTACTTCTTTTTCATGGGGAAATGAGGATATCAGTGGAATTTGTTTTCTTTGAAGTGCTTCAGCCCTTTTAGGTCTAATTTCAGATGTCAGGAGCCCGTTTGGAATGGCCAAATGAGGCAGGGAATAGTTCACTGAGCCTTTAATATCTGGGGTGCTCCCCAGTAGCAAGAATGTTTTAAGCATAACTGGGTGGGGAACATCCATCCATTATGGCAAATGCCACGAAGTTCACAAGGAAAACATGCTCTGGCTTATGGAAGGTTACATAAGCTTTCCTGCAGAGTGATTTATGGGAGGTTTCTTAGAGGGAATGGGGATTCTTTACTCCATCGTGTGACACCTTAGACCATGACCCCCAAGCTATACCCTGAGCAACACATGTTCAGTCCTTCTCAGGTCTTCAAAATGAAAGAAGATAGAAATAAAACCTTTTGCAGTGTTAAGTACACAGATTTGATAAAGCTAGAGTAGCTGTTTGGAAAAGGGAAGGAGAGGCGGTTACTCCTATAAGACAAAATAAGGAGCAGCTGGTGCAAATTTTTATGAAAACAATCCCAGTATTCCAGTGGCCTCTCAGAACTCAAAATTACCCATGCAGCATCAGGGTCCTTAAATGTAGCTCACCGTCTTCATGCAAGAACATTGGTTTTTTCACACTTTACCTCCTGAGAATGTCTCTCATTTTATCAGTTAATGAGCAGTGCACATTTTAATTCATTAATCACTTCTTGTAGTCATTATGCACTAAACACTGTTCAAGACACTCCCACTTTGACTGACAAGAAATAAAACTGAAAATTGACACAACCTGTCTAATCTCGGGGAGCTCAAGTGTCTAGCAGGACAAGTAGAGGTGCAGACAACTGATTCCATGGCTAGGCCAAGTGTGATAAGAGCTATCATAGTAGCACTCGTTAGAGTATTAAAAATACAGGGGAGAACAAGAGTAATTGATTGCCCACAGGGTTTTCAGCAAGGGCTCCTTTTAAAAATACACCCAAACTCTATTGATGTCCCAGGTTAGAATTTCACAGAACTCAAGCTGGGAGAGTTTAGCTCTGGTTCAGAGTGCATGTCATTTTTTTTTTTTTTTTTTTTGCTAAAATAGAGGCGTTATGATTCTAAAGACTCTGTTCCATGCAGAAGTTGCCCACCTCCAATTTTCTGCCTTTACCCATTAAGAAAAACGTGCAAAGATGCTCTGTTTAAGGCACCATGAAATCTAAACAGTGAGCCACTCCTCTTGAGGTATTTCACTTGATTTCATTCTCTTTCACCTATTCAGGTGAAAGAGAAAAATACTTTTATGGCAAAATGAAGGCTAAAAATATGACTTTCAAAATGTGGAAACACCACTTACACACACAGGCTCATGTGCTACCACTTTGTTCCTTTTGTTTGATATCTGTACCAAAATAAAGGCATTTGGGGCTTCTTTAAACATGCGCATATTTCTTTCATATGTGACCAGAACCCACAGAGACAAATGAATTGTCTGCCTCAAGCTGTAGTGTAGAAATGACACTTACTATGTACTTATTTTGTGTGTTTTGGGTAAAAAGTTATCATGTAGGGGAAACAGTCAAAAAAGTCATATAAAACATGGTGTTGACTTCAAGGAGCGTAAATCTGAAAACCGAACAGTTGTATGTGTGTATGTATTTATTGAAAGCTATAAAATAACAAATTTTGAGCTTTATGAACAGTCTGCTTCAGGATGGACCATTCAACACCCTGTGGTACATTTATTTAATCTCTTCCACAGGCCTTTAGAACATTCACTTTAGTAGAAAATATTGAGAAAAATGGATAGAACACATTGCTTGCTCCTGCCACCTTAGAGAGAATTGTATCTCTGCCCTTTGCATCCTCTCAAACTTTTCTGACATTTTCTTTCTTTCTTTCTTTTTTTTTATTTTATTTTTTGGTTATTCAATTACAGTTGTCCCATTTTTCCCCCATTGCTTCCCCCTCCCCTTTTCTGACATTTTCTATGGTTAGAAAAGGAAGGAGGGATGTGGGGAAAGAAGTAGACAGAAAGAAAACTAAAATCATGTGCTGGGGCCCTGTCTTTTATTAATTTTTACTTTACTATTCAGCCTCTTTAATTTTTTTTTTTTTGGTTTGGTAAGAACAATTAACATGAGATCTACTCTCACAAGGACATTTGCAATCCAGTCTTGTTACTATAGGAACGATAATAATAAGTTCAGATCTCTAGAACTTACTCATCTTGCATAATTGAAATGTTATATATGTTCATTAGCAACTCTTTCACCCCAGTCCCTGGCAACCATTATTCTTTTCTTTGCTTCTATAAATACTCTAATCTGGTTGACATTTTTGAGAAAAATTGATACAGCCCATTTTCTCTTTTGCTTCTGTGGGTCTGACTATTTTAGATACCTCATGCAGTCTCTGTCATTCTGTGACTCTCATTTCACTTATGTAATGTTCTCCACGTTGATCCATATTGTTTTGTATGGCAGGATTTCCTTATTTTTTTAAGGTGGAATAATGTTCCATTGTATTTGTACACTACATTGTCTCAATCCATTCATCTGTCAATGAACATTTAGGTTGTGTCCCCATCTTCGTTGTTGGAAATAGTGCTGCAATGAACATGGGAGGGCTAATATCTTTTTGAGATCCTGATTTTAATTTTTTTTTTTAATTTTTTTATTTTGGTTTTTCAATTACAGTTGTCCCCTTTTCCCCCAATTTCTCTCCCCCACCCAACCCACCCCCTCTCCCACAATCATATCCCTCCCCGTTGTCCATGTCCATGAGTCTTTCATACAGGCTCTTTAATTAAACCCTTCCCTTACTTATCCCCCTTCTCTCCCTCTCCCCTCCCCCCTATTGACTGCTATTCTGCTCTTTGTTCTATTTAGTTCCTTTGTTTGTGTTGTTCTTTAGTTTCCTGTATTAGGTGATATCATATGGTATTCTTTCTTTGCCTGGCTTATTTCACTAAGCATAATTCTCTCTAGTTCCATCCATGTTGTTGCAAATGGCAGGAGTTCCTTCTTTCTTTCTGCTACATAGTATTCCATTGTGTAAATGTACCACAGTTTTTTGATCCACTCATCTACAGATGGGCACTTAGGTTGTTTCCAGCACTTAGCTATTGTAAACAGTGCTGCAATGAACATAGGGGTGCATAAGTTCTTTTGAATTGGGGTTTCAAGATTCTTCGGGTATAATCCTAGTAGTGGAGTCATTGGTTCAAAAGGCAGTTCCATTTTTAATCTTTTGAGGTAATTCCATACTGTTCTCCATAGTGGCTGCACCAGTCTGCATTCCCACCAACAGTGCAGTAGGGTTCCCGTTTCTCCACGTCCTCGCCAGCACTTGTTGCTTGTTGATTTGTTGATGATGGCCATTCTGACTGGTGTAAAATGGTATCTCATTGTGGTTTTTATTTGCATCTCCCTGATGGCTAATGATGTTGAGCATTTTTTCATGTGTCTATGGACCTTCTGTATGTCCTCTTCGGAGAAGTGTTTGTTCAGGTCCCTTGCCCATTTTTTAATTGGGTTGTTTGTTTTCTTGATGTTGAGTCGTATCAGCTCTTTATATATTTTGGAAATCAGTCCTCTGTCTGTGATGTCATTGGCAAATATGTTTTCCCATATGGTTGGTTTCCTTTTCATCTTGCTGATGTTTTCTTTTGCTGAGCAGAAACTCTTCAGTTTGATGTAATCCCATTTATTTATTTTTTCCTTTATTTCTCTTGCTTTAGGAGATGTATCCGTGAAGAGATTGTTACGTGAGATATCTGATATTTTCTTGCCTATGTTTTCCTCTAGGACTTTTATGGTGTCACGGCTTACATTTAAGTCTTTGATCCATCTTGAGTTTATTCTCGTGTGTGGTGTAAGTTGGTGGTCTAGTTTCATTTTTTTGCAGGTCCCTATCCAGTTCTCCCAGCACCATTTGTTAAAGAGGCTCTTCTCACTCCATTTTATGTTCCTTCCTCCTTTATCAAAGATTAGTTGACCATAGAGGCCTGGGTTTATTTCTGGACTCTCTATTCTGTTCCACTGATCTATATGTCTGTTCTTATGCCAGTACCATACTGTTTTGATTACAGTGGCTTTGTAGTATTGTTTGATATCTGGTGTTGTGATTCCTCCTGCTGTGTTCTTCTGTCTCAAGATTGCTTTTGCTATTCAGGGTCTTTTTTGGTTCCATATGAATTTATGGAGTATTTGTTCTAGGTCTGTGAAATATGTCATTGGTATTTTAATAGGGATTGCATTGAATTTGTAAATTGCTTTGGGTAGTATGGCCATTTTGATGATGTTGATTCTTCCCATCCAAGAACATGGTATTTGCTTCCATTTATTTGTTTCTTCCTTAATTTCTTTCTTCAATGTTATGTAATTTTCAGAGTACAGGTCTTTTATCTCTTTGGTTAAATTTACTCCTAGGTACTTTATTTTTCTTGTTGCTATAGTAAATGGTATTTTCTTTTTTGTCTCTGTCTCTGCTATTTTATTGTTGGTGTACAGAAATGCCTTAGATTTCTGTATATTTATTTTGTACCCTGCGATTTTGCCAAATTCACTTATTATATTGAGTAGTCTTTTAGTGGAGTTTATAGGATTTTCTAGGTATACTATCATGTCATCTGCATATAATGAAAGTTTCACTTCCTCTTTCCCAATTTGGATGCCTTTTATTTCTTTTTCTTGTCTGATTGCTGTGGCTAGGACTTCCAACACTATGTTGAAAAGGAGTGGAGAGAGTGGACAACCTTGTCTAATTCCTGAGTTCAGGGGGAATGCTTTCAGTTTTTGTCCATTGAGTATGATGTTGGCCTCAGGCTTCTCATATATAGCCTTAATTATGTTAAGATATACTCCCTTTATTCCCACTTTGCTGAGTGTTTTCATCATAAATGGGTGTTGTACTTTATCAAATGCTTTTTCTGCATCTATTGATATGATCATGTGATTTTTGTCTTTCATTCTGTTTAGGTGATGTATTATATTTATTGATTTGCGAATATTAAACCATCCTTGCTTCCCTGGAATGAAGCCCACTTGATCATGATGTATGATCTTTTTGATGTATTGCTGGATCCTGTTTGCCAATATTTTATTGAGGATTTTAGCATCGATGTTCATCAGTGATATTGGCCTGTAGTTTTCTTTCTTTGTTGTGTCTTGACCTGGTTTTGGGATTAGGATAATACTGGCTTCATAGAAAGAGTTTGGGATTTTCCCCTCTTCTTGGATTTTTTGGAACAGTTTGAGGAGGATAGGAGTTAGTTCTTCCCTGAATGTTTTGTAGAATTCGCCTGTGAAGCCATCCGGTCCAGGGCTTTTGTGTGCCGGGAGATTTTGGATTACTGTTTCAATTTCCTTTTTTGTTATTGGTTTGTTGAGACTTTCCACTTCTTCTTGATTTAGTTTTGGGAGGTTGTATGTTTCTAGAAATTTGTCCATTTCTTCTAGATTGTCAAATTTTTTGTCATACAGTTGTCTGAAGTAATTTCTAACTCGTCGTCGGCATCCGTCCGTCTCGAGAGACGATGGTGTAGCTTCTACTGAAGCTACAGAGCCTGGGCAGGGTGATATGGAGGGTCTGCTGTTGCCCATGCAGCAGACCCCCCCTCTCTTCGCAGCTGAAGGGTCCAAGGGAAAGACGGAGTCAATACAGCTTGGCTTCAGGTGCGCCGCAGGAGTTGCCGGTGTTGACTACAACGTCAAACCGCCTTAGGGACTCCGGCTCCGGATTTTCTGTCGGGGTTTACTCCCTTAGCCTTTCCCCTGAAGAGGTATGCCGCAAGGCAGCGGAGGTTTTTTGGAGTCAGAGTTTTCCTTCTCTGAATTTCTAACTATCATTTGTATTTCTGAGGTATCAGTCGTGATTTCTCCTCTTTCATTTCTGATTTTGTTTATTTGTGTCTTCTCTCTTTTTTTCTTGATTAGACTGGCTAGAGGCTTGTCGATTTTGTTGATTTTTTCGAAGAACCAGCTCCTAGTTTTGTTGATCTTTTGGATTGTTTGTTTAGTCTCTATGTCATTTAGTTCTGCTCTGATCTTGATGATTTCATTCCTTCTTCTTGCCCTAGGCTTTGTTTGTTGTTGTTGTTCTAGTTCTTGTAGCATTGTGGTTAGGTTTTTTATTTGAGATTCTTCTAGCCTTTTCAGATATGCCTGTATTGCTATAAACTTCCCTCTCAGGACTGCTTTTGCTGTGTCCCACAGGTTTTGGGTTGTTGTGTGCTCATTATCATTAGTTTCTAGAAATTTCTTGATTTCTTCTTTGATGTCATTGTTAACCCATTCATTATTTAATAGCATGTTATTCAATCTCCATGAGTTTGGGTGTCTTTGATTTTTTTCTCTGAGGTTGATTTCTAGTTTCAGGGCATTGTGATCTGAAAAGATGCTTGATATGATTTCAATTTTCTTGAATTTGTTGAGGCTTGTTTTGTGACCTATCATGTGGTCTATCTTTGAAAATGTCCCATGTGCACTTGAAAAGAATGTATATTTTCCTTCTTTGGGGTGAAAAGTTCTATATATATCAGTTAGATCCCTGTGGTTTAGTGTGTTGTTCAATGCCTGTATATCCTTGGTGTTTCTTTGCTTTGATGATCTGTCTATTGTTGATAATGGAGTGTTGAAGTCCCCTACTATGAGTGTGTTGTTGTTGATATCCTTTTTGTGGTCTTCTAGTATTTGCTTTATGTATTTGGGTGCTCCTATGTTGGGTGCATATATGTTTATCAAAGTCATATCTTCTTGATGGATTGTTCCTTTAAGTATTATGAAGTGTCCTTCTTTGTCTCTTTTTATTGTCCTTGCTTTGAAATCCATTTTGTCTGATATGAGAACTGCTACCCCGGCTTTTTTTTCCGGTCCGTTTGCTTGGAATATTTTTTTATATCCCTTTACTTTCAGTCTGTGTAAATCTTTTGTTTTGAGGTGTGTTTCTTGTAGACAGCAAATATGTGGATCCTGTTTTCTTATCCATTCCGTTACCCTATGTCTTTTAATTGGAGCATTTAATCCATTTACATTTAAGGTTATTATTGATGTGTATTTATTCATTTCCCTTTGTACCTCTGTTCCTCTCCTCTCTTGTTTTTTTCTTCTTTTTTTCTTAGAACACTCCCTTTAGCATCTCTTGGAATGCTGGTTTGGTGGAGATGTATTCTTTCAGTCTTCCTTTGTCTGAGAAACTCCTTATTTCACCTTCTATTTTGAATGAGAGCCTTGCTGGGTAGAGTATTCTTGGTTGTAGGCCTTTGTTTTTCATTGCTTGAAATATTTTTGACCATTCCCTTCTGGCTTGTAATGTTTCTGTTGAGAAATCAGTTGATAGCCTTACCGGAGCTCCCCTGATTTTAATTTTTTTGTGGGTAAATACCCAGAGGTGGAATTGTTGAATCATAAGGTTGTTCTATTTTTAAAATATTGAGGACCCTTCATGCTATTTTCCATAGCAGCTGTACCATTTTTCATCCCTACCACCAGTGTGCAAGGGTTTTAATCTCTCTACATTCTCACCAACACTTGTCTTTTATGTTTTTGATAATAGCTAACAGGTGTGAGGAGATACCTCATTGTGGTTTTGATTTGCATTTCTCTGATGATTAGTAATATGGAACATCTTCTCATATACTTGTTGGCAATTTGTATTTTGTCTTTGGATGCATGTCTATTCAAGTCTTTAGCTCATTTTTAAATCAGGTTATTTATATTTTTAGCTATTAAGTTGTAGGAGCTCCTTATATACAGGGATGGCCAAAAGTCACTTTATAGTTGTGAGGACACAAAAGAGAGTTTATTATTCTTTTATGAATTATTGTATTATTTTTTATACAAACAACTGTAAACCTACTTTTGCCCCCCCATGTTTTAGATATTAGTCCTTTATCAGATTCATGTCTTTCAAATATTTTCTCCCATTCTGCACTCTGCCTTTTCACTCTGTTGATTGTTTTCTTTGCTGTGCAAAAGCTATTTCAGTTTTTGTAGTCCCACTTGTCTAATTTTGCTTTTGTTACCTGTGGCTGGAGTCCTGTCTTATATTTTGAAAACCGTTCACCCAGTTGAAACATTAAGAACAGAAAGCAGAAAAAAATCAGTTAACAAACATTCAACGACAAAACCTCCTGTTACACTATTGGTGAGGAAGCAAGTGCTTTTCCAAATGAAAACATATCTTCTGTTCTCAGAATTGGCAAGAAATATTTTGTATTAAGAAAAATGTGAAAAGTGGGAATTACCATCCCCATTCTAGAGCATTTTCTTCGGACCAACATCTTATTGAAATCTATTTGGTAAAAGGGAAAGCTTTTCTAGTTTAAAAAGTTTCTGAATTTCAAGTAGTATATACTATGCTTTGCGGGATAATTGGGAATCAGGCAGGTACTGTAAGCAGAGAACAAACAAAAGCATCTCAGCTACATGATAGTAAAGCAGAATTAATTTCTAGAGTAAAATTTTAACTCAGGTAAAAGGGCAAGAGAGCCTACTAATATAACTGTGATATGTTGATAATATCAGTTAGCAGCTAAAATAACAACTTTATTTAAATTATGTAGCTCTAGCCAATCATTTTTTAAAGAGAAATCTTTTTTTCATCATATACAGAGTGAAGAAATTATGGAGACAAACTAATTTCCACATTGCTCACTATACTAGATTAAAAACCACAGTAGGATAATTAATTTATAATTTTACTAAATAACTGTAAACTCTATTTGAACTGTTAAAAGTATTTTAAAACAGCGTAATTCTCAAGACTTTCTCAAGTTACTTTTTTTGATATCCAACCTTTGCTTTTTGCCAAACTGAGAAGATAAACCAAATAAAATGAATGAAAAATTAATGTGCATCATTGTCACACTGAGATAACATGTGTCCCAATTAGTTTTATATTTATTCATTATTAGGTAAAAGAAACACAAAATATCAAGACATTCTAGGTGACAATGGCATGTTTTTCTTCTATAGTTATGAATGGGCATTTTTAGAGTCTATGGATTTTAAATGTTTTGGAATTCTATCAGATTATGCTTCTTATTTGAGATTTTTGAAACAATTTAGTACTAAACATGGGCATTTTAGCTTTTTAAATCAGACTTGCAGACTTTTTTATAAAATTTCGAAATAAATGGGCAAAAGGCAAATCAAATATTTTAACCGTGGTTTTAGATGTAAGTAATAAAGGAAACAAAAAGTCCCTAAAGGAGAAAGTGGAGAAAAACCTAAAGCAAAACCTTCCCATTATGGCTCAAGGGAGAGAGACTGACTTAGCATCTTCTCACCTGTATGGCTGTAGCCAGGTGACCTGCCTGAGGCAGCTAATCATTTTCACTCTAGGTGAGCTGGTGGCAGGCTGACTGAAGAGAACTCGTTCCAAGACTTTCCTCTCAGAGAAACCAGGTTAAAGAAAAGCACATCATTTAGTAATAAAGAACTGGGTGTGTTTGCCAGCCTGACTTTCTTAGTTTTCTTTCTTTTTGACAAATACAAATTGTGCATATATATAGATAGATACCTGTATATATACAGAGTACAGCATGATTTGATATACATATATACATTGAGAAACGAGTACCAGAAACAAGTTAATTAACATGTCCATCACCTTACCTACTTACCTTTTTTTTGTGTGTGTGGTGATAACACTTAAGATCTACTTCTTAGCAAATTTCAAGTATGCAATCAAGTATTATTAACTATAGCCAATAGGCAGTACTTCAGAGTCCCAGAATTTATTCATCTTATAAATAACAGTTTGCATTCTTTGACCAATGTGTCTTCTCCTTCCCCCATCCTAACAACCACTGCTCTACTCTGATTCTGTGGATTCAACTTTTGTACATTCTATATACATAAGTGAGATTATCCAGTATTTGTCATTCGGTGTCTGGCTTATTTCATGTAGCCTAATGTCCTCCAGGTTCATCCATGTTGTCGCAAATGCCAGACTTCCTCCTTTTTTATGTCAGCCTGAAATTTTCAACATATTACTTACCCTGCATTCTTTATTAATTAATGCATGCAACAAATGATTATAAAGATTACTAATGTCAGATATGCTACACACATTAGAGGAAAGGAAGGCTGGAGGCAGATGGATCATTTAGAAAGCTATTATTGTTCTGTGATTTCATTGTGAATGCTTTAAAGATATATGGGTACTGATGGAAATACTGAATATTATAAGGCAGAGACTGTATCAAAGTGATGTTGAAAGTTTTGTTCTGGACTCTTTGATTGCAGGCCTTAGGTTAATGTTCAGGCAGCAACATCACTGGGACAAAACTCAAGAGACCAGGGAGGGATGAAGAAAGAGTAAAATTTAAGTAGTGCATCTTATTCATTTTGAACATAAATAAAATTGTAGTATATTAAGTATATAATTATTATTTAAGATCAGTTTTCTGTTTAATAATTAACATTTATGGAGCCTTTACTATGATACAGGCCTAAGATAAACACATTATGTAGTTTTTCCTTCACTTCATAAGAATTCTGTGAGTTTACTTTTCTTATCCTTTTTTTAAAAAAAGACTATCTACATTTTTTTAGAGAGAGGAGGAGGGAGGGAGAAAGAGAGGGAGAGAAGCATGGATGTGAGAGAGAAACATCGATTGGTTGCAGGCAAGGCATGTGCCCTGACCAGTAATTGAACTGGCGACCTTTTGCTTTGCAGAATGATGCCTAACCAACTGAGCCACACCGGTCAGGGCCCTTATCCTTCTTTTATAAATGTGATTTCCCAGCTAATAAAGAGATTCCTAATTAGAGTGGACTCTAATTTCAATGTCTATACTTGAATCTCCACCGTGTCTTTGCATCACAGTGCCTAGGTAAGAATCCATATAGTACACTTGGCACTCAACCTGTGTCTGTTTAACGGATGACCGACTACACAATAACATTTTTGACACAGGACTGTTTGAAGTTACAAATGGTGTGTAAAAAAATGAAACTGTAAGGATTAATTAAGAAGTGATAACCCCAACTAAATACAATTAAAAGGAAAGATTTAGAATTTTAGGGGGGGTATGGCAAAGAAAGAGAGAGACATCATGAATTTTAGGAACATTCTTGCTTTAGCCTGAATTTTATTAATTCATGACAGATATGGTAATTCAGTTGGTCTACAATTTAGTTCATGTTTCCAGGGGTAAATTGTTCTTATTTGAGGAACCCAAAGATATTTGCAACACATTTCTTTGTGTCCCAATGGCAGTTTCTTGTTATGTTATTAAATATCTAAGTGTGCAAGGTCTCATTGGACATTCTATGGCAGATTTAAAATTGCATGTGTCAGACGGTTCTGTACTCATAGAACTTTACATGGAAGCTGGGAAGGCAGCCTGAAAACATTAATCCTCCAAGACTTACTATGACTCTGCACCCTGCCATCTCACGTCCTTTTCCATTTCCCTCACCCTGCCTGCCCGTCTACACTGGCATCTGGAAACCATCATGTCCACTCTTGCCTTGGCCTTATTTTGCATTTTCTCTTCCACCGTCCGGGTTACTTTTATCAAAGTATCATTATGGCTCACTCACTTCCGTCAAGGTTCTGCTGAAATATTATATACTATATATGATAGTTAACTCCCTAATATAGAATATTTATATTTACGTTGTTCCCTTTTTCTACTTTATTTTTCCCTATGGCACTTACCACCAACTTACACACGCTTATATAACTTACACCAGTAATGCATTTAATTATTGCTTTCTAGCTGTCTCCATCCACTAGACCGTGAGTCTTTGAGAAGAAGAAGTCACTGTTTTCATGGCTGTCTATTCACCTAGAATGGTGCAAGACTGGAGTGAAAGAATGAAAAATAAACTGATTATTGAACAGCCAAACTGCCAATACAGGTGATAATCGCTATAGAAATTCATGAGAAACATTTGGGCATGCACATTTTTCTGAATTTTACAGTATGAAACTGCTCAGGGAGAGATATCCTGTCTTTGAAATATCTGTGTCCAGTGATGTGCTTAGGAGAATACCTAACACATAGTTATTTCATATGTATTTTGAGAAATGCTGTATTTCCAAGGGGAGCTGTGTCTTTAGCAGGGCTTTGAAAGGGTGATGGGGTTCAGGTGAGTGGCAAGTAGAAGAGCTGATATCAATCTTCTGAATAAGATATAGACGGAGATACACACAGTTTCCTTTGACACAGGGTCTCAGGAAACATTCACAAGAGCAGAAGCTTAAGATAAAAAAAGGAAGTAGATAGTGATAGGATTGGGGATAAATTGTAGAAGGCTTGTGTTGAAAGGTGCACAGGATGTTAAAAATGTTTTTGAGTCATATAATTTTGAGCATGTGACAAAGTAAGAAGAGTATTTTTAGAAGATGCATTTTACACTTGCATTCATTTGTATGCATTTCTATTCAGTGTAATAGGATCAAAATAGCTATGTTTTTGGAAAGCATAGCATCATCTTTGCTACATTGGTTCAGGGGGAAATGAAGGTGAAGTGATCAGATATTAAGTCTGTAGAGACAGGCTGGATGGGTGTGATGATAGCATGGACTGCAGTAATAAGAATAGAAACAAATAAATTATGTGAGTTATAAAGATATAATGGACAGGATTTTCATATGCAGCAATTTCAAAGAAAGATCATGGATAGAACTGGTAACATTTGGTTGGAAAGTGATTTGATTGTTAAGCTGAAGTTCAGGTACAGGGAGAAAACCAAGATGGAGTAAGCAACAGGCAGGTGAGCCTGTGGCTAGGAAGTGAAGGGAGACCCTGTGGTTGGAAACAGACATTTGGGAATTAGCAAAACATAGGTAATAGTTGTGCTAATACTCCCAGAGCATTTGAGGTTCCTGGTTCTCATTAATTTACTTATACAATAAGTGTTGATTGGACACTTATTTGCCAAGAATACTTCTAGGTGTTGGGGGTGCAGCAGAGACCAAACAGAATAAACCCTTGCTTCTGTGTCCTTGACCTTTGAGTAAGAGAAAGTGAGATGTATGTCTTATCTTATCTATGGGTGTTATGTGACTCGGAGAAAAATAAAGCAGGGCAGGAAGGTAAGGACTGTAAGTGTGAAGGGCAGGAGGATTGAAGTTTTCCAATGGAGAGGTCAGGACAGGTCTCATTGAGAAGGTGAGCAGATTCTGAAGGTGTGAATGTGAGCCATATTGAAATCAGGAGTTGGGGGAGCAGCTTAGAGAAAGCAGGGAAGCCAAGACCCTGTTCTTGCTTCCGATGTTCAAGGAGGAGGCAAGAGGCCAGCGCAGCAGGGGAGAGGGAGGAGGAGCCGGGGAGATTAGGGCAGAGCAGGAAGGGTGAGGAAAAGGCTTTGCCATGCCTTGTGGGTCCAAAACAACTGGCGCTGACTCTGAATGATCAGGCAGCTGGTGAAGAGTCTGGAGCAGACACGGTACAGGATGGGACTTGTATTTTAATGGATCTTTCGGATGCCCCTATTGATAAACCGGGCAGTGAGTCACGTGGTGTGGAGATGGGCTTACTGCCTCTAGTCAAAGGCAGCTTTATTGACAAAATAATTTACCACTTTAGTTTGAATTTCAAAAAAACATCTTTTGAGGTTTCAGTGAAACTTCCCTCATTTCCATTCAAGCACATTTCCAGCCTCTTCTTCAGCATTTCTCACATCTTCACTGCTGCCGTGGGAAAAATTCACTGTCAGAAAGTTTCCTGGGCCAGATAGAAGATAAATGAGTAATTAATTATCTTCTCCATTGACTTTCTGTAGTCAAGTGCACATGACATTGATCTTATTGGATTTTAACTCATTGTCTGTGTGATCTTTCTAAGGTTAAGATAAATGTATTCAGATGAGAAATCTGTCATAGATTTCTTATACTTTCCATCAGTTCCAACTACACTTTCAATTATCTGTCTGTTGAGGTCTGGCATCAATTAATTATATCATAAAAAGATATGCTTTATGTTATTCAAAATCACATTTTACTGCTGTATCAGACAAACTATAACAAACTAGAAAATTCCAAACAGGACTTTAACTTACCCTGGTAGTTCTGAAACTTTTTGAGATATCCTTTCTTTCATATTTACATCAGTCTTATAAATGTCTAGAGTCCTGACCTAAATTTAGCTTAGATATTGCAAGTAATTATGGAGAGATAGCTACTTTAGAATTCAGATGGTAAGTTTCCCTGCTTAAAATCTATTTAGGCATGTGGGAAACAAAATGGTATGACATTTATTAGCCGACATATTTTTTCATCACTTTTTAATAAAATTCATGTTTTTTTCAGAGCATGTTGCTGTGTTATTTAGGAGAGGACATGCATTGGCTCCCTGTCATAGCTCACTGTAAAAAAAACTCCACAATACTACCTAGCAATGCCTCACTGAAGACAAAATGAATCCAACACACCTGGAATGAGTCATAATTTTCTTTGATCTTTGATAAACATTCAGATAGGAGTCTTAAAGTTTAAATTCAAATAACTTAATAAATAAAAAAAATTGCAATCTCGTATGTCAACTCCTTTGCTCAGGTTATGAAAAATTATCACATAATGCATAATTTAAAAAATATAATTAACCAAATTCTATATATTCCTGAAATTATTAGCAAAAGTTTCTAATTGAGTTATAAAACTCCTAAAGAAAATTAAGGTTTTAAGTTGAGTAATCGAGGGATAATTTTCACTGTTATCTCCTATTGCAAACAAACTCTAGGATCTATTGATTATTTTGCCTAGTGTAATGAAGTCTCTTTATATAAACATTTCTTTTTCTTAAACTACAATCAAAATAAATTTCAGTTTTGTAAAGTACTTCTCTAAGAAATCCTCTGCAATAAAGTAAAATAGGCTTGATAACTGAGGCTATGAATTAGGTAGAATATATTTCTCTCACTGTTTCCATATTTAAGTAGAAGAATATGAAAATGCACATGTAAAAGGCATACTGCTTTGGTTTTGTTTATTCACAATGCCATCATGTGCTTATGCCTATTGTTTAGAACTCCTTTGGATATTTAAAAATTTAAATCCAGTTAAGAACCCCTGTGGGGTGGGTTACTCACAAAATTTCTGAAGTGATAAACGCGACTGTTTCAAAGAATATAGCTTGTTATGAAAATGACATAAAATCTACAGAAAGCTGACATTTTAGGGGCAGAAGATTTCTGATAAGATTTTCTTAGAAAGCAATGAGAAAAATAAGTGGTTCATTTTCCTCCCAAGGAAATAAGGTGCCAGGTCTATTTCTAACAATTTCCCATGATAACACTCCAGTCATAGGAAATAGATTGAAATTAGTTTCTGATCTGATTTGACTGTTTTTATAATTTATAATTCCATAGTTTCTCTGCTTACCTAAGCCAATTTTCTCTGTGTGTCCTTTTCAATCTTAATGTAATATCTCTGTCTGCATGGCTAGGAAAATATTAGTGCACCTGTGTGTGTTTAAGCATTGATGTTTTTCTTAATCCTTTGTTTAAAAATCAAAGAGTTGGTAGAGAATGTATTTTGGTGACAAGGTCATAGATTTTAAAGTGTTGCCTCTGAGAGTATTCACTGAAATTTTCTCTTATGAGAAAATGGGCATTCAGCCCCACGCAGATAATATAATAAATGAATCAGGTCCCAAACCTGAGCTATAAAAGTCACAGTAAACATGAAATGTTGTCTGGGATTTTACTTCAGTAACTCACAGCTGCATAACAATCACCTTTGTGGAAAACACAGGCACTTGAGTACTCAAAGAATGCCTCTCATATTGAAGTTTCAAAAGGCTTTATATTTTTATTAAAAATGAGCACTGTTTATGAGAATAAACATAGGGAATATGGATACCTTTATTCACTCCTACATTTGAGTGTATCACATAATGCCTACTATATAATAAACTCTCAGTAAATATCTGTTGCTTTGTGGCCTGATGAAAGAATGAATGAAAGAAAGAATAAAATAATTTCATTGTTTTTGTTTATCTATGTTTTTAAAATTTCATCTTTATTGTATTTTTTCCCATCACCATTTAGTCCCCTTAGACCCCCTCCCCTCAGCAATCACACACTGTTGTCCATGTCAATGAGTCCTTTTTCCTTTTTTGCTCAACCCCTCCACCCCCTTACCTCCCTGCACCCCAGCTATTATCCTGCTCTTCATCTCTGAGTCTGTCCCCTTTTTTCTGTTAGTTCAGTTTGTTCATTTTATTCCACACATGAGTGAAGTCATATGGTATTTGTCTTTCTCTGACTGGCCTTTTTCACTTAGCTTAATGTTCTCCAGGTCCACCCATCCTGTCACAAAGGGTAAAATGTTTTTTGTTTTTTTTTTTTACAGCCAAATAGTATTCCATTGTGTACATGTCCCTTATTTGGTAGCATCAGAAAGTCATTTGGAAATTAAATGTTATTTTAATAATTTAATAATTTAAATAATTTTAAATGTTATGTTAATAATTCAACAATTTTGTAATTTGTTCATTTATCAAATACATATTGGCCTGTGATGTGCCAATGTTATGTCCTAGGGGAAAAATAGTGAATTGGATAAACATCATCTCTGATCTCATCATGTTTATAATTTGATGAGTCTTACTCTCAAGATGAAACATGTAGCATGCAGACACATATTATGACATTTTCTTAAAATATCATGTGACTAATTTAGAGTGGATAGGTGCTCTCCAGTTGATTAGTGCCTTGATAGCATGTTATCAGTCTTGAGGCTTATTATGCATCAATAGTGTCTAGGGAACTTGTAAAATGGATTTTTAGGCCCTAACCAGATCTATTAAATCAGAATCTCTAGAGTTGATGTCTAGAAATTTGCATTTTAAAGACAATATAGATCTGTCTGATGAGGCTAAATTGGCATTCAAGAATTAGTCACTATTCTTAGATAAATAGAAATCTGAAATTGTTAGTATAAAGACTTATGTTCATCCCAACCCCAAGTAAAATATCAATTGATTGTCATTCATTATCAGATCATTTATATCTTTAGAAGATCAATCAAAATAACATCAGTCAAAAAAAAAAAATAGCATCAGTCATTGGCCCTACCTTATCACACCCTATAACTTCTCCTCTAGAACGTTTTCTTCTTCATGTGGTTTTTCTCCCCTGAGCTTTCTGGGGTTGGTTACCATTCTTTGGATAGTGTACCTCTTCACATTTTATTTTCATTACTTTTTTTTCCTATAATCAAATCAATTTAGGATACTCTCCATTGCTACTTGGGGGGTTTATTTCACTGGCCGCAAAAACGTTCACTGTCATCAGAAAAATGTTGCTTTTTTACACATCTCTGCTCTACATGTTTAATCCTTAACTGCATAATGACATACTCAAGGGCCTAACAGAAAATCCAATTTTTGATTATTTACACAGAAGGAATTTTAGACACAAAACATGTACTCCAACTTTCTCTTAACTCTCAGTTTTGATGGTCTCAATGCTTTAGTCTCCTGGTACATAGCTTTCAAAGAACCATCTCTATGAACTTTCATAACTTTTGTCCCTGTGGGCCTGTCCACTTTCAAAGCTATCCTACCAGACTCTGCCAGTCAGCTGGGCCAAAGTGTCAGGGTTGGGGGAGAAGTTACCCAGACTTTACCAAATGCCTGCATGACTATGTAGGAAGTGTTTACTTTAGAACTCATGATCCAGGAGCAACTGCGGGCTGTTCTAACTAGCAGCAAGTAGCCCTGACTGTGGTTCTGGAGAGGTGATTAGAGATGCTGAGCCAACCTGCCTTTCTCTGAGAATGGGGCAAGTGGTGCCTCATCCCATCCTTTCTGAAATCAGAGATATGCTTCATTGTCTCAGAACTGCAGAGAGTGCACTGACCTTACTTGATGCAGAGTATTAAGAATTCTCAGAAAAGAGATTGAAGTAGAAAGTCTGTCCAAACAAATAACTTCTTCTGTAAAAGGGAAATTGACTGCATATATTTTCCTTGTTATATGGAGGTGAAGTGCATTAAACAAACTTCTTTATCAAGAGAGATCCACAAGTAGTTTTTTTAATTTTTAATTTTTTTTGAAGAGTGAGGGGAGAATTAGAATTCTGTTTACTTTTTAGTTAGGAATGACAGCTTATTAAGCTAAGTAATTATCATGCCTTATTTATTTAGTCACAGCCTCTGTCTTAGTGCAGCAGCCTTAGAGACCCCAAGTAAGGACCACCTAGTGGAACCCATCAACTCCCCAAGCCATGTGATAATAATAATAAGTGATTATTGATTATTGTTTTAGACCATAGGCTTTGGTGACTTGTTGTACAGCAAAAGATAGTTGATCTCTTTCTGTCTTTTACTCTTTCTCTATTCTTTTCAGTTTTACAACATTTATTGTTGAAGCTATCTTATAGCGTTTTCTAAAATATAGGTATAAAGACTTGTATCCCCCATGTTTTCTAAACATGTCCCTCTGTCGTATGGTTCATTTGTAAAAAGTAATAAGCATGTGCAATTATGTTGACAATGATAAAAGTATATAAAGTTTGTAAGTGTTAAGCCCACGTTGTCATTGACTGGTTAATTGCTGCATGGTAGAAGACCAAAATGAAATATTTTTGTTTGTCAGTTTTGTATAGTTTTAGTTTCTGAATTTCATAATTAATAGCATAAAAGTAATAAAATATCTCCAGAATATTTTAAGGAATTTTCTAGGTATTACTTTCAGAAAAAAAGACTTGGTTATAGAAATTAGTGAAAGTTTACAATATTTTTATTTTTTAAGTTTTTGAAAGTACTTTTTATTGAAGACTTAGAGAGTAATATATATTTTGGCTTATGTCAACCCAAAAATATGTTGTATATATTCTCTTCTTTCAGGCTGATCTTTAAACTGTTTTTAACCTGATGAATCTTTTAATATCCCATTTCTGAAACTGAGCAAATTATGTAGCTGTTTTGTATACTGTGCATTGCAAATTCCTTTTTTCTTTTATATTTGTTTTGTTTTTACAAGATTTGATCTATTTGCACAGAGAAGTGGTATTGAAATGACTATCGGAATTAATTAGAGAATCTTTTATTTGGCATATTGGCATAATTTGAAACCATCTTAAAGAACTACATCTGTTTTCATCAAAGTCTTAAATGGTGCACAATTTCAGCATTCTTCTCATGCTGAAAATGGCCAGGCAGTTTGTTTTTTATCTTTTTAGCTTGGATTGCTATAACTTTCATTAATGATTGAGCTAAGCAAAAACAGCCTAATAGAAACTTCTCTACAAGCCTCTTTTATAAACATTTGAAAAATCACATCTATAGGAAAAACTATCAGTTTGTTAAGCTGCAAGTTAATCAAATGCATTGTAATGTTCAGATTGGAGCAGAAACACAGAAAATTGCAGCAGTGTTTCTAGACCAGACTGATGGGCAACACAAATGCTTGGCTTTTTGTTAATTGAGCTGAATGTTAAACTGACTGAGAATGCTGCCTACTCTTGTTAGTTGAGTAGCCTACATTCTCAATAATCTAATTTCCATTGTGTGATGGCCTGGAGCAAAGTGCTTACTTGGAGAGCTGCAATTTATAGTCACAGATGGGCTTGAATTGAAACAATCTCCTGTGACCTCCTTAAAAGTCTATTGTCCACCTGTGAGACCACAATTGCTAGATGCGTCCTCACCTCTTCTTACTTCCCAAATTTCTCTAGTAAGTCTAAATGGCTGGTGAAGGACAAGAATTGTGTCTATATCACAGAATGGGCATTTTAAAAAAATATGCTTTATTGATTATGCTGTTAAAGTTGTCCCAAATTCTTTTCTCTTTGTTCCCTTCCACATAGTGACACCCTTCCCTCCAGTTGCCCCCCCCCTTAGTCCATGCCCACTGGTTGTGCATATAGTTTTTCTCAACATGTTCCTGTCTACTCCACTCCCTCCTACTATGCTTCTTAATTCCTGCACCATCTCCCTCCTTTTCTCCCCATCCCACTCCCCGCTGATCTTTCTTAATATGTTCCCCATACCTATAATTCTTTTCCCACTCTCGTTACCTACTTAGTTGACCTTCGTTTCAATTCCCTAGCTTCTGTTGTTGGTTGTTGTGATACAGTTTTAATTTTAATGTTCATAGTTTTGATCCTCTTTCTCCTAAACAAGTCCCTTTAACATTTTATATAACAGTGGTTTGGATCTAATGAACTCCTTCAGTTTTACTTTCCTGGAAGCACTTTCTCTGCCCTTCTATTCTGAATGACAGCTTTGCTGGATAGAATAATCGTGGTTGTAGGTTTTTGCTTCTCATTACTTTGAATATTTCTTGCCAGTCTCTTCTTGCCTGCAGAGTTTCTTTTGAGAAATCAGCTGACAGTCTTATTTGGATCCCTTTGTATGTAATTCTCTTCTTCTCTCTTGCTGCTTTTAAGATTCTCTCTTTATCCTTAATTTTTGACATTTTGATTATAATGTGTCTTGGTGTGGTTCTCCCTGGGTCCAGTTTTTTTGAACTCTGTGCTTCCTGGACCTGTAAGTCTTATTTCCTTCCCCAAGTTAGGGAAGTTCTGCCTCGTTATTTTTTCACATAGTTTTTCAATTTCTAGTTCTTCTTCTTCACCTTCTGGCAACCCTATGATTTAGATGTTGGCCTGCTTATAGCTATCCAATAAGTTTCTGAGCCTCTCCTCATTTTCCTCACTTTTCATTTCCTCTTTCTGCACTGGTTGACTGTTTGTTCCTTCCCTATGTTCTGATTTGTTGATTTGATCCCTGGTTTTCTTTCCCTCACCACTAGTTTTGTATGTGTTTTTGTTCATTTCAGCAGGACTAGCCTTCATCCCTTCCCCATCTTGTTTAAGATATGCTGTTAGGTCTGTAAGCATTTGTATAACCAAAGCTCTGAACTGAGCCTCAGAAAGATTTCCTATCTGATGCTTCATTAGATTAGATATTTGTTGTCTTATCAGCTGCATCACTGGGATCTCTATCATGATCTGTGCCATCCCTATGGTTTTTTATTTACCTTTGCTTCCTGGGCGGGGCTGCCACACCTCCTACACTATAGGGGGCAGAGCCCCATGCACTCGTCACCACTGGGCGACTTTTCTCACCACACTGTGGCATTTTGTGTGAGGGCGGGGATCCAAGATGGACTCTTGCCATTCATTCTCCACTGAGAGACCAGGAGCTTCCTCCATCCTCACGCCCTCCAGCCCTCAAAGTGCAAGGCAATGGGGGTCTGCCTTCCCTGGCATTGGAATCGTGAACTGATGGGTTTGGTCTGCAGCTGGGGGTGCTCCCCAGGCGTTTCTCACCTCCCCTTAAATACGGGTGTCTATGCTTACCCTCATCCTGCCACGGTCCTCACAGCTGCCACCGCCAGCACAGCTTGACCTCTCTGCCCCAGCTTCACCCCTCATACCCATCCAGATGAGTGTCACTTGTTTATAACTTCATCTGTTGGACTTCCATGTAGCTTTATTTTCTGGAACTTCTGGTTATTTCTGGTTTTGCGGTAGTTGTATTGCTTCTTAGTTGTGGAGGAAGATGGAGTGTGTCAGTCTAGGCCTCCATATTGGCCAGAAGTCTTTAAAAATGGGCATTTAATTGCAACTCTTAATACAGGTCATCCCTGAAAAAGAAGCTAGTCACTAAGACTTTTACAAAGCCTTAGATTACTTGACTCAGGTTAATTTCCTCATTTCTTGTTTTTGGCCTATTCATCTGTTTATTATCATTAGTAGTAGTATCTGCCATACACTGTTTGAATTACATACCATGTGTCAATTACTGTACAACTTTCATTAAGTCTAATTTCTCATAATCTCACATTTTAGGTGTTATTTTCTCTGTTATGCAGACAAGAAAACAAAAAGTCTGTGGCCAAAACAAAGCTAGAAAGTGGTAGACTTGGGATTCAAATTTGATTTCAATTCTCCTTCATTTCTTTCCACTCTTCTTTTGGTTGTAACCAAATTCCACTTTTATTATAAAATAATCTATAATATTAAGAAAAACCCACTGTACACCTACTGCTGATTAATAGTTGTTATGACCATAATCCACAGGCTACATGAGCAACCCCCTCTGCACTATGATTGAATGTTGACTATAAATAATACTCTACTCCCAGTAATTATTGAGTTATGTAGTTCTCCCACTAGTTAGGCTATGAGCTTTTTAATCACAAGGACCAAAATTTATTTATTTTTGTTATCTCTGGTGTCTAACACAGAGTAATTATTCAATGAATAGGATATGCTTCAATGAGCTATTAAGTTTACTTTGATACTCCTGCCATCAACAACTCCTCTTCCTCTGTTGAATTTTAGATAAAAGCTTAGTTAACACATACAGTACTTTATTCATTTGAACAAAATGTGAACTGAAAAGCCAGCTTTTCAATAAAAGGACAGAATACATTTTCTATAATGGAACTGTAATGTATATATAGTATGATGTCAATTCTAATTAATAATTAGTTAATTAGCAAAAAACTAGTATATTTTACATTCTCTTCTGCTGAGCTCTGCTAAGACTTGGTTTCTGAATGTTGCCCTAACTTTACGTTCAGAACTCTCAGCATAAAATTTCAAAAGGACAAAGGTGGGGTTCCCATTGACAAAATCATTGATGGGTGCCAGATTGTATTGTGATAAAGAGGAAAGCTTATATACACAATAAGGTAAGATAGCATGAATAATTGCTTGTTGAATTTGCACAAAGAAAATTTATCATGTATATCAACAGAGGGAGAATCCAAGCTTTGCAAAAGTTCATATGTAAATTTTTGGAATTTTTATTACCTCCCTGTTTATTATGATCCAAAGTTGCAAGGGGATAAAAAGGGAAGAAGGGATGTGGAATATGCAGATCATGATTAATAAAGAGACTTCATTTTGCCATTTACTGGTTTTGTCATCTCAGACTTTTTTTTTTTTTTCAAATGAGGATGATAAAGATTAGTTCTTGTTATATGATACACACTCATGAATAGTTGACTTCTTCCTGCGTCATGTTGTGGCACATTGGTCACATAACTTCTAAGACATGATACACCATTTAAACAGCCACAGTGTAGAAAAGATATTACATATTCATGGTGTACAAAATTCTGGAAATCAGGCAATATACAAAGAAACAAGCAACTTGGGATGCCTACTTTGCAAAGTATCAGACTGTTTTCAGATATAGAACCATGTGGTATGGAAAAGGCTGGATTTATGCTGTATTTTTATAGAGGATGAAAATTTCAAAATTACAGGGAGGAATTTCTCAGTTCATTAAAAGAAAGAAAAGTTTAATAACTGGATAACTTGAGGGAAAATTAAAGAAATACTCCATTTAATATAACTAAAAGTATTCAAATAACAATATGTTAAGAATGCTATAGAATATTGCTGCTCAAATTTTATCATAAATGTAGGCCACCTGGGAATCTTGTTAAAAAGGGAATTCTGGTGCAATAGGTCTGGGATAGGAACTGAGCCACTGATTTATAACTGCCTCCCAGGTGGTCCTCATACCACACTTTGAGTAGCTACTACAAAAGAAATTCCCTCATTAGGAGACAGGTAGAGACTAGGTGATCACTAATGTACTTTTAGTAATTCTGCCAATATTTGAAATGAGATATTGCTTTTTTTGTTTTCTTTCCTTTTTATAATGAAGTAAAACACAGATAACAGAAAATCATACAAAACAAATGTGAAGTTTGTGAATTGTTATAAGGAGACTCTCCTCACAATTACTACTCAAGTCAAGAAAGTGAAAATTGCCAACTATCTCAGTATCTCCTCCATCATCCTCATCTTATTCATGTCTTCAACTTTCTTGAAGAGTAACTACTATCCTGAATTTTATAGTAATCATTTGCCTACATTTCTTTATGTATTTATCTCCCAAATGTGAAATATAAGAAACTATAGTCTAGTCTAGGCCAGTTTTTAACTTGATATATTTTGTCTCTTTTAATGTAGACATTCTTCAACTATCCTTTTCTTGCAATTTACCTGTTGAAGAACCTGGGTCATTTTACTGTTGCACAGTTTGGGTTTTGTTGTTGGCATGCTCCTGGCATGGGATGACATGTTCCTCCATCATCTACTTTTCCTGGAAATTGACAGCCATATTCAGTAACTTGTTCAGACTCAAGTTTGATTCTTTTACAGAGATATAAACAATGTCATGTAATTTTATCACAGGGTCCATGATACTAAGTTTTCATTATTTTTTGAGTTGATAGTGTCAATTCTTCATACCTGGATCTATCAACTAATTGATGAGGAAAAATGGTAATAGTCTCACTTTTATCATTATATATATATATATATATATATATATATATATACACACACACACACACACACATTTTATTTTTTCATTTTAATAACTTATTTATATTTTTATCTAAAAACATTTATAAGAAGATGCTATCTCTAATCTACGTTGATGGTACCATTTTATTTAGAAAAGGCAGACAATGTTTTATCTTTTCCTCTTATTAGCCTATTTTTCACATTATAAATTGGGTTCCTTATTATGATCCTTAGAAAACAAATGATTGTTATTTTAAAAATTATATATCAAAATGAAAAAGGAACCAACATATGGGAAAACATATTTGCCAATGATACCTCAGACAAGGGATTGATCTCCAAAATATTTAAAGAACTTACATGTCTCAACACAAAAAAGACTGACTGCCAAATTAAAAATGGGCAAAGGACCTAAACAGACACTTCTCCAAAGAGGATATACAGGGTGTCCATAGGCATATGAAAGAATGCTCAACATCACTAGCCATCAGAGGGATGTAAATAAAAATCACAATGAGATACTGCTTTACACCAGTCAGAATGGCCATCATCAACAAATCAACAAACAAGTGCTGGCGAGGATGTAGAGAAATGGGAACCCTAGGGCACTGTTGGTGGGAATGCAGACTGGTTCAGCCACTATGGAAAACAGTATGGAACTTCCTCAAAAAACTAAAAATGGAACTGCCTTTTGAACCAGTGGTTCCACTGCTAGAATTATACCCAAAGAATCTTGAAACACCAATTCAAAAGAACTTATGCACCCCTATGTTCATTGCAGCACTGTTTACAATAGCCAAGTGCTGGAAACAGCCTAAGTGCCCATCTGTAGATGAGTGGATCAAAAAACTGTGGTACATTTACACAATGGAATACTATGCAGCAGAAAGAAAGAACTCCTGCTATTTGTGACAACATGGATGGAACTAGAGAGAATTATGCTTAGTGAAATAAGCCAGGCAATGAAAGAAAAATACCATATGATATCACCTGATACAGGAGACTAGTGAACAACACAAACAAATGAACAAAACTGAACAAGGAACAGAGTAACAGTTATCAGGGGGGAGAGGGGAGAGAGAGAAGGGGGTAAGTAAAGGAAGGGCTTAGTAAAGGAACTAGTATAAATAACCCTTGGACAGACAATTGGGTGGGGATTGACTGTGGGAAAAGGGGTGGGCTGGGTGGGGGTTAGCAATGGGAGAAAATGTGGGACAATTGTAAAAGAAAAACAATAAAAATAAAATAAATTCTATATCATTATGAACTTCTGGATTTAAATATTTTTTATATTCAATCCATTAGAATACTTATTTTTATTAAAACTCAAAATGCCTTATCTTTTCCATTGAGAATCTGTTCAAGTTGGCTCCTGAGTTCTTCGGAGGTAAAATGAGTAGTTCATGGCTCTTCCTCTTTTCTTGTACCTTGTCCCACTGATTCCACTTCCCTCCAACTGCCCAAACTCCACTCTCTGTTTTCTTGATCCAGAGAGATCACTGTGTTCTGTTTGGGTTCTTTCTTCTTACATTATGATACAGAATCTGCCTCCACACAGATGCCTAGGGCAATTGTTAGGATCACTTTATTTATTTTCCTTATCTCAGAAATCAAAGTTTCCATACAAAAATGTAGTGCTTAACAAAAATATGACTCTTTTTTGTCTGTATAAAGTAACATATTTTTCCTTAAAGATTATTCATAAAATAGTGAAAAATATTTTATTCAGAAATTTTGAATTAATTCTTCATCTATGAACTTATAAAATATTTTCTTAAAGTTCAATATTACCCAATAATATTACACTATCAAAATTGTTTTTTATTGGAACTATTGTAACAATATAATCAATAAAATACACTTAAAATTGTTTTTTAAAGATGATGGAATAATGGCATTCATACCCCTTTGGTCTCCATACTGACAACGAAAAGCTACAAAGCAGTGTAAATGGGAGAAGAAAATAGCATCACCCATGAATGTAGGAGACATCCACAACTTTTATCAAAATACCAGTCATGCTGCTCTTGATTTGAACCCAGTCAGGAGAGGAAGGCACAGATAGACATAAGCTATCAGAGATCACAATGTAATTGGGTCCTCTGAAAGTAATATTTGGGTAGGACAAAATTGGGCCTTAATTTGAAATGAGATTTTTAGGCATTGGCATTCCACACTTAGCTGTGTGTTAGGTTTAAATAATAATTAATAATAATAATATAGTTATTATAATAAAAAGGACATTGAAGATGTGTATGAGGTTTAAACATCAAAAATGAAAGTAGATCGATATGAAAGAATAAACAACTTTGGATAAAAGACAAATCCAATATGAATCTACAGAATTGCTAATAAATAATAAATAAACCCTGCATATTAAAAATCAATGTGATATTGTAATACACGGGGAGAACTTCTAGCCTTATGTGCTTATTAAAGAAGCCAGAATGGTTCAAAATAATTAAGCATTAAAATAAGAAGATAGAAGAAAACTAGAGAGAATGAGGAAATAGAAAAAAATAAATGTATATTAACAAAATATGAAAATTATTTAATTAATACATAATTTAGGAGTCCATTCTTTGAGAAAAAGGTAATCTAATCAATAAAAGATAAAAATAGCAGTTGTACAAAATTAAATAAAAATCAGAATAGAAGAAAATCTCTATATATAGTCAGTCTTTGCTTTACAGAGCACCATTTTAATTGAAATGTGTTTATTAGAACTTTGTTCTTGCTTTGTGTAGTTCCCATGCATGAGTTAACATTAAGATAGTATTATGCAGAGTGAGGACTTCATTACAGTTATAAAATATGTTTGCCAAATCAAAGAAGTGACTTGGCTCAACTCTAGGCAAACTAATTTAAAAAATACTATAAGCAATAAATAAACACATAGAAAGTTATGTTACTGAAACTTACACAACAAGAGATACAAAAGTTTAACAAATAAAACAGAGGGCGTAAAATGAAATTGTCATAGTTACTTGAAGTTTCCAGTCCTAGGTTACTTGTTGTATTGTCATTTTTGAACCCATCGTCGTCGGCAGCCGTCCGTCTCGAGAGACGATGGTGTAGCTTCTTAAGAGTCTATCTGCACCGCCGAGAATGTCTGTGCAGTCCAACTCGGGAGTGACACGGTATCTGTCTCCTCCCGTGTTGAATCGACATCTTGCGATGACGCTGGAGTGTCCTCTCCAGTGAAGCTACAAAGCCTGGGCAGGGTGATATGGAGGGTCTGCTGTTGCCCATGCAGCAGACACCCCCTCTCTTCGCAGCTGAAGGGTCCAAGGGAAAGACGAAGTCAATACAGCTTGGCTTCAGGTGCGCCACAGGAGTTGCCGGTGTTGACTACAACGTCAAACCGCCTTAGGGACTCCGGCTCCGGATTTTCTGTCGGGGTTTACTCCCTTAGCCTTTCCCCTGAAGAGGTATGCCGCAAGGCAGCGGAGGTGTTTTGGAGTCAGAGTTTTCCTTCTCTGATGTGCCCTGACTGGAAGATCGAACCAGCGACACTTAGCTCGCAGGCTGACGCTCAATCCACTGAGCCAAACCAGCCAGGGTATAAATAACGTATCAGTACATGAAATAACCACATTAAAGTAAAAAGGTTTTATGTCTAAGTACAATTTATGTGAGGATAATGACTGTTCAATATTACTAAATCTTTAAGTTAGCATTTGACATGTTAATAGGAGAAAACCATATTCATGTCAAGAGATGTTGAAAAGGTATTTGAAAAAATTATATTCATTGCTTATTTCTTTAAAAAAAAAACCACACATACACAATCAAAATTAAATAGAATATTTTAAACCAAAAACCACATCATTCTCAATAATGAAGCAATGTCTTTATTTCTATTAAAGTCTAGAAGAATAAATGCCATTCACTGCCATTGCATTTAATATCATTATATAAATTCTAATAAATATGATTGCATTAGAGGAAGTCAAAGTGTAAGTATTGGAAAGAAAGTGGCAAAATTATTATTTAAAGTTGGTATAATAGTAATCTGAAAAATTAAAAAACTTAGTTCTAAATGAGAAATGATATGAAATAAAAAATTTCATTAAAATTTATGGTTACAAAGTTGATATAATATTAATATCATTTAATTTTGTCAAGAAAACAATTCATTGTAATATATGAGAAGATATCTCATTACAAATAATAAATCAAAAGATAAAATATATTGAAATAAATTTAAGACAAATTATAAGGAATCTGAATTAAAAAATATTAATTCTATCGACTTTTATTTTATTTTTTAAAGAGTTTATTTATTTATTTTTAGAGAGAGGAGATGGGAGTGAGAAAGGAGAGAGAGAGAAACATCAATGTGTGGTTGCCTCTCATGTGCCCCCAACTGGAGACCTGGCCTGCAATCCAGGCATGTGCCCTGACTGGGAATTGAACTGGTGACCCTTTGGTTTGCAGGCCAGTGCTCAACCCACTGAGTCACACCAGCCAGGGCTCAACTCTTATTTTTAAAAACTTGGCTAAATATAAATACATTGTTTATTCTTGGACTGAAGAGCTCCTTGTAAATGTGTCAGGTCTCTCCAAATTAGTTTATAAATGAAAAGTACTCCCAACCACCCCAACATTTTTTATTAGACTTTAACAGTTTGATTTAAAAGTTCATTTGGATATGTTATCGTACTTAAAACAGTTTTCTATGTTTTTCTGGGCTAAATATTTTAAAAAGAACATGATATAGTAGTAAGAAATGAACTCAATTTCAGTGAGAATTTAACACAGAATAAAGTTAGATATCAAATAATTATCAATATGTGGTATTGAACCAAATATTAGTTCATTGTGGGAAAAGTTATATTCCTACTGGTTTTCAAAGTTTAAAAAAAAAAAACTGGTGTCCTGATAAACCTAGATGGTCATGAATATTGGTAAATAGATTTTACTTAACAGTGTACAAGAGAAGCTTTTGAGAACTCACACACAAACATCTGCCTTACTTTAATAAATATATTTTTCCAGTGTATGACTATGTCATAAATTTATTTTTCAGATTTAATGTGTTTTATTGATTAAAATATTACATTTGTGCCGATTTCCCTTCCCTCTGCTCCCCTCCACCCGGTGGCCCCCCTCCCTCCAGTTGTCCCCCCCTTTTAGATTATGTCCATTAGTTGTGCATACAGTTCCTCCCAACCTCTCTCCGTCTATTCCATTCCCTCCTACCTTGATCCCCAATTCCTATATCATCTCCCTCCCTTTCCCCATTCCCCCTCCCTGTTGACCTCCCCCCAATATGCTTCCCGTACCCACAGTTCCTCTTCCACTCTCGTTGCCTATTTAGTTTGCCTTTGTTTCATCTCCCTAGCTTCTGTTTTTTTAAACCAGTCCCTTTAACATCTCATATAACAGTGGTTTGGATCTAATGAACTCTTTCAGTTTTATTTTGTCCTGGAAACACTTTCTCTGTCCTTCTATTCTGAATGACAATTTCGCTGGATAGAGTATTCGTGGTTGTAGGTTTTGGATTTTCATTACTTTGAATATTTCTTGCCAGTCCCTTCTTGCCTGCAGGGTCTCCCTTGAGAAGTCAGCTGATAGTCTAATTGGGACCCCTTTGTACATAATTCTTTTCTTCTCTCTTGCTGCTTTTAAGATTCTCTCTTTATCTTTAATTTTTGACATTTTGATTATAATGTGTCTTGGAGTGGTTCTCCCTGGGTCCAGTCTCTTGGGAACTCTCCTTGCTTCCTGGACCTGCAAGTCTATTCCCTTCCCCAAGTCTGGGAAGTTCTCCTTTATTATATTTTCACTCAATTTTTCAAGTTTTAGTTCATCTTCCTCGTTCTCTGGCAAACCAATGATTCTTATGTTGGGCCTTTTATAGCTGTCCCAGAGGTTTCTGATCCTCTCATTGTTGCTTCCCATTTCCTCTCGCTGCATTGGTTGACTGCTTGTTCCTTCTCCATATTCCAGTTTGTTGAAATGAACTCTGGATTTTTTCTCACCTTCTATCTCGTATGCGGTTTTGTTCCTTTCGTTATGAAATTTTTTCGCTTCTTTCATATCTTTTTCCTGCTCTTTTGTGAATTCTGTAAGCCACCTGTTAACAATGGCCCAGAACTGAGCCTCTGACAGGTTTCTTATCTGTTCATCTGTCAGGTTCTCTATCTGCTGCCTGGTGAGCTGTGTCACCGGGATTTCTATAGTTGTCTGCCACATTTTGACAGATGCGTTTTGTTTTCTTGGGCCGGCTGTCGGGGGCAGTGCCTGTGTACGCGTCACAAATCAGCGACCGGCGCCTGCCTGTCCGCGACCTATTTCGCAGCCCTGTGGTGCTTTCTTTGGGGGCGGGGGTCCAAGATGGATTCACACAGTTATTCAGCTAGGAGACCGGGATCTGTCCTCCCGTCCCCCTGGGCCTCACTGTTCAAGGCGATGCGGCGGCCGCTCTCCCCAGCGCCGGAGTCGCGCACCGCCAGGGGCTTGCGTAGCCGGGACTCCTCGCCGGGTCGCGCACCGACAGGGGCTTGCGCAGCCGGGATGCCGCTCCGGGTGCAACCGCAAACAGCACTGCCCTCTTTAACTCTTACCTGCCCAAATGGCACCGCTGGTTTATAACTTCATATGTTGGACTTCCGTGTAGTTTTATTTTCTGGAATTTCTAGTTATCCTTTGTTTTGAAGTAGTTGTATTCCTCTCTAGTTGTAGAGGGAGACCTAGCGTGTCCGTCTAAGCCTCCATCTTGGCTGGAAGTCCTCTGTCATAATTTTTTTAAATCAGGCTTTATGGCTAGGCATTAAATTATTTTCATATTACAAGTAATGATAAAATGAACATCCTTTCATAAAGGAATCAGCAAAATCTTTTGATTAACATGCAAGAGTATGACATGTTCACACTAAAAAACATGATACAGTCACATGTGTATTCTGGAATGTCCAATGTCAATTTAATATGTTAATAAAACATGACAATTTTGCTTGTGCTTTGAATAGAAATTCTGTTGTGAAATGGAAAAGACATCACTTTAATGTACTTTTAAATGGTGCCATGTAAACTTTTTTACCTTTGCGTGTTATTAATTTATTTAATGGATAATAGCTAAAGAAAGGTGGTCTGGAATGAAAGTGAAGAGAGCAACCTGCAGAGCACTGTGGATTCTGTGCTCTGATTTTTACAGATAAACAAAGGCTATTTGTGCAGATGTAATTTGATCTCACAAAGGACTGGAACAAAAGGAAAAAAGCTGAAAATAAAAAGAAGAGTAAAATAAAATAGTCTAATTGGGAAGACATAAAAAATATCTGGATTTGTTTCTAATGATTTTTCTTAATTAGTTAAAATTAGAATCATAACTAGAAAGTATACAATAGATATTTTATAACATTACTTAAGATAATTAGAATGTGTGTGTTTTTGTCAAATATTTAATTTTTTAAATTACATTATTTCCTTCTTGTTAGAAATTCTACAACCCTTGTAGTGTGTGTCATAGTGATTTTCAGTTTCTAAATAGCAATAGTATCTGCTAAACATGGAACTAAGAAATAAAAAGAAAAATAAGAAACAAAGGTGTTAGATTTTACTGCATGTTTCAGATATAATATTTTAAAACAAATGGATAATATGTTATAAATTAGCAATTTTCTTGTCAGCAAAGCAAGGAATCTAGGTTTTGATTCATATGAAATTATCTTTAAGATAATAGGGTTTTATTTAAATTTGATGTCAAAACTGAGAATGTTCTTTAGCTTTCAAGTTCAAGAATCATTTTCTTTTGGACTTCAATAAAAAAGTAAATGGAAAAAAATGGGCTTTGTTATTTCACATGAATTTGTCTATATAAGCTTTTTCTAACTAATAAAGATAAAGAGAGATTTAATCAACATTATTTTCATATGCTGATAGTATCAAGATTATCCAAAGTAAGACATAAAAAGTAAGGAATAAAAAATACATCAATAAAACATAGGGCTGTCTAATTAGTTGGGTCTTCTCCAGAAGTCCGTAAGACCTTCTTCAAGTATCTGCTCAAATGGCACCTTCTCACCCACTAACCCTATCATCTGGATCCCAGCTCTGTTACATGTTCTTTTTCATAACATTTATCACCTTCTAAAAGATCGTAAATTTATTATGTTGATGATTGTATCTACCATCACTGCTGAAACCAAAGTCCCAAGAGGACAGACCTTTCTGGTTTGATCTCTGCTGTGGACCTAGCACCTGGACTCAGGCTGACATATGATAAGCCCATAATAAATATGTGTTGAATAAATGAAAGCAGGGAGAAGAAATTTCTGACCATAAAAGCTAAATATGGCAATGAATTATTAGGTCAGGCTGGAGAGTCATATCTCAAGGATTTAAAGGCCTCTTTAATAGACTGAGTAGAGAAATAGAGTAATTAAAAATTTAGAATCCATAAAATATTTATGAAATACCTCTCTAATAAAGCATATTAATCCAAGTGTATGATTGTATTAATTATTAAAATCATACTAAATTTTAGCATTGATATTGTACATTTAAAAAAACACCCAACTTGCTTTCATAGAAACAATATGTTTGCATTCCCTCCTTTGATAAATGCACACAGGTCCCAATATCTTCCTCAGGGGCTGCAGTCTTGTGTAGCTACTGCACCCAGTACTTTGCACATCTTTGCTGCCACTGTTCTTTTCTTTTTCTCCCCTTCAGCTACTCATTCCTCCAACCACACCTTAGACATTGCCAACACTTGGAAATCCTTTATTTTTTATATAATCAATTTGCATAACTAGCTATCTGACCATAACTTTCTATCTTTCCATCAAGCTCAGTTACTCAGGCAGCTAGTCAAACTCCATCTAATCCTGAACTTTAGGATTGAACCCTATATCCCCTGGACCATTCCTTTGCCTAAAATCATCAGCACTTTTCATAGTAACATCCCATCTTTCCAAGGATGGATTGTATGGCCTATCACTTGACCCACTCTTTTTCCACAGATAATATTAATAATAATAATGCCACACTAAAACTAATACTAAATAAAATAACAATTCTGATATGATAGCCAATATTCTGAGTCTTTGCTACATGTCCAACACTATTCTAACCTCTTTACATGTATTTTCTAGTTTAATCCTCACAACTGCATGTCTGGTATTGTTTTATCCTCATTATACACATGAAAAATAAATGAAGGGAAATAAGGTTAAAGTTCTTGGACAATTTGGAACTAGGTTATGAAGCCCAAAAATTCAGGTTCCAGAGCCTATGCACCTAAGCATGGTAGCTGTCTCCTAGCACCACTGAAATTACCCTCAATTTCCAGTGACCTGCCTCTATCTATAAGTAACCAACAGTCCTTACTCTGGGTGAAGTTACACGTCTATGGCCCTCAAACTTAACGAGAGCCTCAGAAGCTCTCCAACTAGCCTTTAAAATTTTCTGTTTGGTTGGTCTTTCCTGTTCTACCTAAAAACTGTCAAATTATTTGTTCTTATCTCAACTTGATCTTCCTCTTCCTGTCACCCACATTTCCTTTATTATTAAAATATAAAAATTAGTCCTGTTCCATGGAGAAAGTAGAAACTATTAGATCAATTTCCCTGCACCTCTTGCATTCTATTATTCTATTATTTTATTTTATTACCATGGAACATGTATTTTTTTCTCCTTTTTTAATATTGTTCCTCTGTCCTTGCTTTGAGTTTCATCTTCCCCTCTTACTGAAGGAGTAAGGAGACCTCCCCTTTCACTTTCATAAAACACCCTTGCCTTCCGTGTGGTCCCAACCTTATGATTTTCCACTTAATTCTCTGGCTGCTCCTTTCTATTAGCATTTCTTCTCTTTCACTGCTTTACTCTTAAGTGTTTGTCATGGTTCACCTGCAGGCTTGATTCTCTCATGCCACACACTACCTCTAGGCTCTACCAGGCATTCTAAAAGCTTCAGTTATTATACATAAGACTTCGGGTAAAAATTTGTATCTGCAGCACAGATCTCTTCAGAGCTTTAAGCCAGTGTATTGAAAGACAAACAGAAGAATATTAAAATTTTGTAGAGTTTATTTGAGCAAAAGTAAATTTGAGTCAGGTATCATCCAGTGGAGCAGATAGAAGCTCTGAGGAGTTGTTCGGAGTGAAAGATGTTCATATGCTGAAGGAAGCAGGAACAAGAAAGTTATAATAGGCCAAAAAAATGCATTGGTTAGTCCCTTTCCTTAAGGGGATGGTAGAAGTCTATCAAGCAGATTACCTAGTGAGTGCTCATCAGGCAATTTCTAATTGACTGATTTAAGATTCTATTTTTTTGAGAAAACCAAAACTATAATTAAGTCTTGGTTTGATGACATTTGCTTAGCATTTGGGACCTGTTGCCTCGTTTATTGACACTATGTAATCATGTTCTTCGCTTGAACATTCCAGAAGCACCTTAACTTCAATATCTAAAATTAAACTCTCATTCCTTCACCCCATCACCCCCAGCTCTCTTCTTCCTCCCATATCTTAGTGAATGGCATCCTTACCCACTTAGTTTTGTAAAATATGAACTTTAAAATAGAGTCATCCTAAAATGTTGCCTTTCTCTCAATCCTTACCTCCGACCAGTCTTTGAAACCTGTTATTCTATGTCCTGTATATCTCTTGAGCCCATTTACTTCTAAGTCAACTGACACTTTCCTAATATAGAGAATAATGATTTCTTTACCATAGTATTGCAACAACCGCTTAAATGTCCTTTTTTCATCTAATATAACTGTAATAATCATAATCTTACCAATATTAAAATATCAAGTGAGCCATAAATTTTAAGAGTTTATTTGAGCAAAAATCTATTCAAATTGGGTGGGGCCAAACAGGAAGTTGTTAGAAGCAGTCTGACAGATGCTAGGGGTAAGGCCTTTACAGAGAAGGTGAGGAAGCAAAGCAAGGAAATTATTTGATTGACTATAGATTAAGTGTTTGCCTTATTTGGAAGAGCCTAGTTGGCTGTTTGTGATTGGTTATCTTTAGGTTTCCATTTCTTAACCTTGTGGGATTTACTGGCTTGGGTTTTGGTTTGCTTGTATAGACTTCCAAGGTACTAGAACCACCTAGGTCTAATGGCCTTCTTGTTTAAGCCAACCAGAAAGTATACTTCCTTCTTCCCAAGACTTCCAAAGTTTCCATCCCATTATGGAATTAGGCTCAGGTTTGAGGTCTAGAATCTTGATATTCAAATCAGTTCTAGGTGAGGATGAGTCAAGTATGTGAACTAAAAAGACAAGTCAATTGCCTTTCTTCTACCCAACATAGAGTCTTGGGACAGAAATAAAATAACCACAGTAGACAGCGCAGTTCATTGGGGTGGGCAGGGGATGAGGAGGCATAAAGGAGGCACATAGCAATCACTAGCTCCGGGAAATTTTGAAATCTAGCTAGGTATGTATTGACAATTCTAGTTAGGGTCCAATACCTCAGTTTGAATGTTTTTTTCCTGTACCAATGTAGAATAGTGTTGTGCTTACTTGGCATTTTACACAATAATACCTGTATAATTCAAAATTGGTAATATGAAATACTAATGGTTATTTAATTATAATGGAGTTATTATTTTAGTTATAAAGTACAATTCTCCCTGGAAGTGGGTTTCTGTGGCTTTTGGTTCCTTCCTCTATCGTCGGCAGCCGTCCGTCTCGAGAGACGATGGTGTAGCTTCTTAAGAGTCTATCTGCACCGCCGAGAATGGCTGTGCAGTCCAACTCGGGAGTGACACGGTATCTGTCTCCTCCCGTGTTGAATCGACATCTTGCGATGACGCTGGAGTGTCCTCTCCAGTGAAGCTGAAGCTACAGAGCCTGGGCAGGGTGATATGGAGGGTCTGCTGTTGCCCATGCAGCAGATCACCCCTCTCTTCGCAGCTGAAGGATCCAAGGGAAAGACGGAGTCAATACAGCTTGGCTTCAGGTGCGCCGCAGGAGTTGCCGGTGTTGACTACAACGTCAAACCGCCTTAGGGACTCCGGCTCCGGATTTTCTGTCGGGGTTTACTCCCTTAGCCTTTCCCCTGAAGAGGTATGCCGCAAGGCAGCGGAGGTTTTTTGGAGTCAGAGTTTTCCTTCTCTGATGTGCCCTGACTGGAAGATCGAACCAGCGACACTTAGCTCGCAGGCCGACGCTCAATCCACTGAGCCAAACCAGCCAGGGTTTTCCTTCCTCTATATTCTTGGCTTTATGCTCTGAGTCTTCCTTTCTTTTCTGTAAGAAATGGCTTGTGCTGAGTGCTGATCAGTCTCATTCTGCTTCCTCACAGGAAGGTTGAGCACACTATCTGTCTTTCCACTGAGGCATTTGGTGCCAAAGAATGACAACTCTTGGTGTCCCACGTACGAAAACCCTGGTATCTCCTGCTCACAACTAGGGTCATTTTTTAACGTTGTCCTTGGTCTGCCAGGAAGTGCATTCTGGTAGCCAGCATAGCAGAGGGCACAGGGAGATTAGCAACAGGTAGGGGTGAAGAGATCTAGGTGGTAGCAGGTGATATTTACACCCTGTGATCTGTGAACACTTTCCTTCCCCTTCCTTGGCATTGGAGGTGTCTTTCTGGCAGTCACTGTTTTCCTCAGACAAAACCACTGAAAGTAATAATATTAATACAGACTAACAAGAAAACAGATAAAGGTCATCCTTCCTATTCAGTTCTTTTAAAGTTAGTTCACCAGTGGGAGTAAAATTTGCTCATAATAATTTTCACCAAAAGCAGATTATATTTTTACCCCACTTGATAGTTAATCTAAAGAATCTTTCACGTATTGACTGTTTCTTCAGCCAAAGAACAGAATAGACACAAAATTCTTATCTCCCCTGAAGCCACGTGTGAGCTTTTCTAATTCCCTTTAAAGGGCCACAGCAGCTTTCAAAGCTTTAAAGTAGCCTTCAGGGTCATTTCCCTGAAATAGCATTTCTGCGAAAGAACACATGCTATTAGATAATTACTAAGAAGTCTGGTCCTTAATAACACACTTATCTTGTTCTGAGAAGTGTGTCAATTCTAATAGGTCAGGTGCCTCTGTGGAAAGTATGAACCAGTTCTTACATATAATCTTTTCTTTAGAGCCCATATTTCCATCACTTTCTTAGATCTATTAATAAATACTACAGCATTATATATATATATATATATATTTTATTTTGGTTTTTCAATTACAGTTGTCTACAGCATTTTTGTACTACTCATAAAATGCAAACGACTTCTATTTGTCTTTGAGAAGAAAAAATTTATGTCGCAATAAAGACAATGACAATGCACAACAGGCAGTTTTCTGTTCTTTCTATAATAATTTTGCGCCCAAGGGAATCTTATATTATGTAAAAATATCTCTTCTCTGATTTATCTGTCCTTTAGGCTGAATTTCCTCAAAGACTAGCAAATTATGACTAACATTATCTATTTACTGGTGAAAAGCATAACTGTAAGTATTTTTCAGGTTAGAGGGCTTTACAGCACATATTTCTACATAGAGGTCCTGTTGAAAAGTCAATATCCACTCTATTCCCACGATCATAGTTGAAACTGGATTTTTTCTTTTCCAACAGTAATTTTGAAAAGAATTTTAATATTTTCTATATTTCACTGTGTCAACGTGGTTAAGCTACAATTATGCTTCTTGAAACTTGCTTCCTTCTGTGGCCCTGCGCTAGAATTGGCCAAAGGAGAAAGCTGTGTGGCAGGTGAAAAAAAGGCTGAGGCAGTGAGATGTGGTCACGAACACAGATGTGATGGCAGGTTCCGGCCTGTGCTCACTGTGCTCTATCCACCTCCCTGCCCAACGGCACTGAGGACCAGCAGGGGCCTCCAGACCTCATTAACAGACCTTGGGCTACCGACCAACGACCAACGACCAACGGAAGCAGTAGCTACACAAAGGCAACAGTTTTCCATAGGCGTCTCCAGCAGCAACATTTCGTGGTCCCACATTCACAGCTTGATGTGCCTACTTCCCAGACTATTGCAAGCTCCAACTTGTCGACCTATCCCAGAACATTGGCATTCGCCAGCTATGATAGCAATGCTGTTTGTTGATAAATAAAATCCTTGAGAGCTTACATAGAGAGATGGCTTAAGGAACATTCAAAGTATTCCAGTGCAGCAATTAACTGATTTTAATTAGTAAGATCTGGTGAACATTTATCTAGAAGTATAGCAACTCCCGCTCAGTGATGAGGAACTAAATTTTAATTTTAGCAATTTAAATTTACCTAAGATTAAATTTAAAAACTGAAGTAGTGTTGCCTTTGCTGAGTGGCTTAGTTGGTTGGAGTGTTGTCCTAAACACCAAAAAGTTACAGGTTTGATTACCGGTCAGGGCATATACCTAGGTTGCGGGTTCAATCCTCAGGTGGGGCACATATGGGAGGCAAGCAAACAATGTTTCTGTCTGTCTCTCTGTCTGTCTTTCCACCTTCTTCTCTCGCTAAATCAATAAAAAAGCAGTTAGACAATGGAATACTACCCAGCCATAAAAAAGAAGACGATTTTACCCTTTGCGACAGTATGGATGGACCTGGAGAATATTATGCAAAGTGGAATAAATCCATCAGAAAAAGCAAAACAGAGACAGACTTACAGATAGGGAACAGGTTGATAGCTATGGGTGGGTAGGTTAGGGTGTGGAGCGATTGGGCAAAAAGGAAAAAAACTCATGGACATGCACAGTAGTGTGGTGATTGTAAGGGGAAGGGAGATATAAGGAGGTTAAATGGTAATGGAAAAAATAAAATAAACATTTTTTTTTAAAAGCATATTCTTCAGTGAGGATTAAAAAATAATGAAGTAGTGTAATTTATTTTTCTTTTAAACACAATTGTATTGTCTTGATAAAACTGCATTTTACTTGTGGAGGGAGCAATGGAGGAAAAATAGGACAACTGTCATAGAAAAACAATAAATAAATCAAATTAAAAGTCAAAAAATAAAAAAAGTAAATACAGAAGAAAAAAAAACACTGCATTTTACTTGAACCATTGCATTAAGTTTCTATTTTATTGGTGGTGTGTACCTAGTTACTGTCAATGGAGCGCCTCAGTCTGAATGTTGTTTTCCTGTACCAATGTAGAATAGTGGTGTGCTTGCTTGACATTTTACACAATAACACCTATATAATTCAAAATTGGTAATATGAAATACAAATGGTTATTTAATTATAACTGAGTTATTATTTTAGTTATAAACTAAGTACAAACACATTTTAAAATTTGAAATGAAGTCTTACTGCTGAAGCAGCACTGAGTAGGGGAGCCACTACCAGAATAGTAAAGGAAACAAGGTGACTAGATGAAATGTCACAGATGTCATCATGGATGGCAATTGCAAGTCACTAGAACAAAACAGAACAACAAAGCTGTTTCATTTCTATGTAAAAAAATTTAAAACATAAAGTGGACAGTAAGAAAAGATATTTTCAACAAATTCATAATAAATTTGATAAGATATATTCTTACAACAAAAAGAATCAGTGAAATGAGCCACATGAAATTAAAAATAGAAAATAAAATCAGGAGAAGTGAAAATTAAATGCATAACAGAAGTTTTAAAATGATTAACAGGATTTGAGTTTATAAATGACTTGAATTTTTATATAAAAACTTTTTAGGTAGATGGGAAATAATGATTATTAATTTTTCCTTTTTATTATCTTTTAACCTATCAGGCAATTAAAAATTACATATATGACTTGTGTTACATTTCCACTGAATAGTGCTGATCTAAAAAGTACATGAAGGCTTCATTCAAACAAATCTGAGAGGCTAAGAATGGGTCATCTCAATATTTCAGATCTTTCAAAAGTATATTTATGAACTATATAAATATTTGATAGTTTGCTGTTCATATTACCAGCTACTCATGTGTCTATGCACTAGTAAATATTCATAAATTAGATAATATTTCTATATAAACTGAGAAAATTAAAAATAATTTACTACCTTATTCAGTCATTAGCATGTCAATAGCTTTTCTTTTCTGCACAAAATTTCTTTTAAAGTAAGTAAAAACATACATGAAAACATGAAAAGGACACTATTGCACTATTGGAAATAAAGACTTATCAAGCACAGCTAACATGACATTATGTAATTAAAAAGTTGGGGAACAAAATATTGCCAGTAAATATTAGTTTTTATAGGTATTGAGGAATAAATACTTAAAGGTAGATAAAATACATAAAGGCAGATATTAGCATTCCTTCATTGTTTGGAAATGGTTCTTGAAAACCATATTGCTTATATTAATTATTTTTCTATATTTAGGATAATATTTGATATAACATTTTAGTAACATGACTGTCTTTAAATTACCAATTTTGAGTTTAGTGAACTCCTTGCCCATTTAAGAACCAATCTCAATACCACCTCACACCAGTCAGAATGGCATCATCAACAAATCAGCAAACAACAAGTGCTGGCGAGGATGTGGAGAAAAGGGAACCCTGGTGCAGTGCTGGTGGGAATGCAGACTGGTGCAGCCACTGTGGAAAACAGTATGGAAGTTCCTCAATAAACTAAACATGGAACTGCCTTTTGAACCAGCAATTCCATTGCTAGGATTGTATCCGAAAAATCCTGAAATTCCAATTCAAAAGAACTTATGCACCCCTATGTTCATAGCAGCACTATTTACAATAGCCAAGTGCTGGAAACAACCTAAGTGCGCATCTGTAGATGAGTGGATCAAAAAACTGTGGTACATTTACACAATGGAATACTATGCAGCAGAAAGAAAGAAGGAACTCCTGCTATTTGTGACAACAAGGATGGAACTATAGAGGATTATGCTTAGCTATATAAGCCAGGCAATGAAAGAAAAATACCTTATGCTGTCACCTATTACAGGAAACTAATGAACAACACAAACAAATGAGCAAAATTGAACTAGAGGCATGGAAACAAGGAGTAGACTAACAGTAACAAGAGGGGAGGCAGGAGTGAGAGAAGTGGGTAAGACGGGGAAGGGTCTAGTCAAAGAACATGTATAAATGACCCATGGACATGAACAACTGAGTGGAGACTGAATGTGGGAGAAGGGGTAGGCAGGGTGCGGGGATACAATAGGGTAACAAGTGAAATAACTATAATAGAAAAACAAACAAATGAAAATTTTTAGTGGAGGAAAAAAATGAAAGCAAAATAAATTAATAAATGAGCCAGTACCCCCCCTTTCCAAAATACCTCACATGTAGGACAGTGAACAAAAGAAAATGTAAGGTATAGAAATGCAATTATAGTAAATATTAGAAAAACAAAAATTTTCCTTCACATTTTATATTTTTTTCCCTACCTGATCCCTAATAATAAAGAAAAAAAAGAACCAATCTCAAAATTTTCTTTTGCTTTGTGATTTTATTGGCATCATTTTAACCATATTGTGCCATTTCTGGAATAAATTTTCTTCCACAAATACCATATAGGCAATGTCCTGGCAAAATATATAGTGAAGTATCAATCTAAAGATTGGGTTCCCAGGCTTGGCAGCCAACATCATTTAATAACTAAACAAATACTCTGTAGAAACAGACCTGCTCAGCTCCTCCTGGCCATTTTAAGCACTTTAATTCTGCCAGAGATGTGACCTGATGTTTTAATGAATAATCAGCAAGGAGCCTAATACACACGTATATAGTGATTCCAGCTGGAGATGCCTATCAACCGGGTTGACATTTAATATCTTTTGAAAAGGGGAATAAAAGGATAAAAAAGCCAAACGTGCTTTATCATTTAAAAAATATATTTATCGACTTAAAAGAAAATTAGGTTTAAAAAAAAACAAAGCAAACTCAACGTCATCAGATAAAAATAAGTGTTGTTAATGCCAAAACATGTTTTAGGAGCCCAGAAGGGGCCTCCACAGACAAAGCCTGATTCAGAAATAGTTTTGATTCCTGTGTCTGATTCAGGATTCATGCATCCAATGTGTCGAGTTTGTGTGGAGGACTGCAATTGGTTGAGGGAGTTATCAGCACATTAAAATATATTCCACAGGAGCAATTTTCCTGCCGTACTTCTCATCTCATACTTCTGACCTCGTATGGTAGGAGAGAAAATTTGAAAAGGGCATGTCATTCAGAATATATATTTATGCCACTTAACTAGTGATCAAGCTGTGGAATGTGAAGGAGCTGTGACTCCCAGAACGGCCAAGTAAGGTACTTGATAAACCCTCTCCCCAGTGAAACAATAATTTATTTGGTACACATTATAAAGAAAATAATCATTTAAAGTCTCTGGAAATTGTCCTAAGGGCACAGAGCAAACACAAAGACATTCATTCACAGAAATGTGGTAAGTCTCAGTAGGAACAGAGAGAGTCTGCTTGCTCCCTTAAAACACCTCCCTCCCCACAGTTGTGTGGTACAAAAGCTATAACCCAGCTGCTCCTACCTGGGCAGCTTCAGGCAAGAGGACAGGGACTCCCCTCCCCCGAGCTCCCCAGTATGGGGCTTCTCTTTCCATTTCCCACTCTCATTTCAATCCCTTGTTGCAGAATCTCTATTACAGGGTACATGGAGGTTTACTCCCTTCTCAGAAGTAGACTCTACTATAGGTTCAACATTTGCATATCACTTTGCATTTAAATTGCTTTCCTTTTAGTCATCAGTTATTTCCCATAACAACCATTATCAGGATAAGTGTTTATGAAATGTCCACTGGCATCCCCTTGCTTGTGGGCTCGAGGTCTGGGTCTGCAAAGAGAAAGAAACAAAGATGTTTTACAGAAGTTTGTTCAGCATGCCAAGATCACAAAACAGTCTCGTGGCAACCCTGGGATTAGTACTCCGTTTTCTCATTTCATTTACTCAGAGGCCCACTCACCTGCACCACTTCCCTAGAAAATGACAAGTAAAGAGCGTATCCCCGCATCTCCTGTTCCCAGTGTGTTTGCTGAGATCTGCATATTCTAGCAATTTTAAGGGGCACACTTCTGTGGTTATAGTCATGCCATCCCCTAGGCTTACATTGTAACCACATGGCCAACTGGAGCCCTAGCTTTCGTTAGCAGTAATTTTCCTTCATGCTGGTCTGATCTTCCCCTTTCATTTCTTTGCTATGTGATGGGCTTTTCTAATTATCATTTGAGCGAAGTATGCAAACATTATTCCTATTTTTAAAAGATTTTACTTATTTTTAGAGAGAGGGGAAGAGAAAGGGAAAGAGAGGGAGAGAAATATCGATGTGTCAGAGAAACATCTATTGGTTGCCTCTCAAAAGTGTCCCAATTTGGAATGGGCCTGCAAACCAGGCATGTGCCCTGGCTGGGAATTGAACCTGTGACCTTTTGCTTTGCAGAAGGACAACCAAGCAACTGAGCTACAGCGGTCAGGGCACATTATTCTTATTTTTAACTGTTAAATATCAAAGTTTATGATTTACAATGCGAACTTGAATTTTACAAAGTAATTTGATGATAAACCAGTTCTAAAACAGCTGTTGTTAGGACATTTCCCATCAAACGGAGTAAAAAATTTTTTTGTTTGTGTAATTTAGAGCCAGCAGAATAGGGCAGGTATAAAGCCTTGTGAGCAGTGAAGATAGCTCTCTCATCCTTAATTTTAGGATGATTGGAAGAAAAGAGACAGAAATAAGATCTTTTTTATTAAGCAAATTATTCCCTTAATTCCACTGAAAATGCACATGCGTTTGAAAAGCTCACCCTGAGGAAGTAATGACCACATGTTTATAGCGTCCACTTTGTTCTAATACTTCCTCCTTGTCTCTCCTCCCAACATGTACACACCACACAAAGATTCACATAAGATGGAAAATTGCTTAGGTTTTTAAAGCACTCTACGTAAGTGCTTTAAAGAATTTTTAACTTGCCTTTTTAAAAAAAATTATTTATTTTTTTGTTTATTTATTTATTTTTAGAGAGAGAGGGAAGGAGAAAGAGAGAGAAACATCACTGTGTGGTTGCCTCTCACTTGTGCCCCCAACTGGGGACCTGACGTGCAACCTAGTCATGTGCCCTGACTGGGAATCGAACTAGCGAAAGTTGGTTCGCAGGCCGATGCTCAATCCACTGAGACACAGCAGCCAGGCTCTATCTTGTTTTTTGTTAACTACCACATAGATATTACATTTTGAAAGTGACATGCGGTAGCCTTTCCTATTTATGGTTCAGATTAGTTCAACACCCTACCAACAATCTAAATTTTCAATGAAAACATAGGTTATTTTAAGAAAGTTCTTTGGGAAGATTTTTTTGAAAACTGTGAACCATGCAAATCAGCCTTTCCCTAATGATATCTGAGTGTGTCTGTGTTTTAATGGTTGCTGTAGAACTGTGCAGCCCCTCCAAGGGAGGCTACAGTATTAAGTGTCTATGTGTGTTTGAGTAAGTATTTGATTGGAAGAAAAAAATAAGCACATAGCAAGAACTCAAAATTGAAACCTATGTGCTTGCAAAATGTAAAATAACCCATAACCATTACTAATTTAGCACTCAGTCTTTTGCTGGCTAGAAACTATTATAATGTCTCCATATGCCAATAATTTTCTACCGTGGGAAAAAAATCAAACTCTGGTTATCACCAATAAAATTATCAAGTACTATTCATTATATATTCAGGATTTTTATAACAATTATAACTGTATGAAATTATTTGTTGACTCTCATATCCTGTCCTGAGTAGAATGCAAACTTCATGAGTAAAGGGCCTTTATCTGCCACGTCTACCACTGTATCCCCAACACCTGGAATAGTACTTGTCATATTGTAGGAGATTAATAAATATGTGTTAATACAATAGTGAAACTAGACTAAATATTGTGTTCATTGAAGGTCAAAGTTATGTAGAATGTTTCATCTATTAAATTGCAATGTTTTGTCACTAAAAGATAATTTCTTCCTGGAAATTCCTTTTCCTCTATTTTTTTCCTTACAAAATATTTTTAACCTTAATTATTCATATCTTGAAAGTTATTACTAAGTCTCAGATTTAAGACTTTTTGGAACATACACACACACACACACACACACGTTCTGAAAGTGTGATAGTGTGATTTTGTTAAAATTTGCTGACATTAAAGCAAAAAGTTTCAAGAGTATATATTTTCAGAACTTTCATCATCTTCCCACTTGCAAAAGTTCTATCTAAGATGCCATGGCGGTCATTTTATGTAAAATGAATTAAGCAGCTTAATTAGGAAGACTTTATGTGTATTTCTCAGGCTTTCTTCAACATTAGGTTCTCATTCTCCATCCATCTCCATGATTCCTTTCCCACCTCCTGTCTTCTTTCTCACTTCTTGTTTCTCCTGGGGCCCCCACATCATGGCCACATTACAATTGGGAATGGGGGATTTTTTAAGACTTTATTTTTTAGAGCACTTTTAGATTCACAGAAAAGTTGAAGGGAAGATACAAAGATGTCTCAATACTTCTTGCCATCACACATGCACAGCCTTCCCCATGCAATGATATGTATCCATCATTTTGGAGATTAGAATTTTTTGTTGTATTTTTTGCTGTGCATAAGAGCAGTGAAGGAAGATAGAATTACAGTCTAGTTAGTTTGCCAGTTACTAAAGGCTTTCCTTATAGGTATACATGGAAAAAATTTGGAGGAGTTTGAGAAGATATGTATGGATTGAAATTGTCTATTTTATTTTATGATTATAGATCCTCATGGTCATAGATAATGGAAATTTAGATTAATTATAAATCTTGTCCATTCCAAGAGAGTTCTTCTTGGGCAGTGGCTCAGAAGTGCTGCACATCAGGGGTTAGTTTACCACTTGAGTTCTTTCAGTTCAGAACCAGGCTGTCATGTACCAACTGTCAGGAGAAAGTGTGCCAGTAAAGATAGGCTTTCACTTCCCACCTGGCTGGCCTACCCCCTGGATCAGTAAAGTAGCGAAGACTCTACAATGGTAATAGAGGACAGAAGAGATAACCTTTGTGAAAAGTCACTTCACTTCTTAGCACACAAATGTGTATGTTTAGAGATTATTTCTCTCCGCTCTACCTTCCTCTTATATTGAAAGAGGTTGTTTATCTAGTGTTTTATTCTATACATTTTCAGTAGTATCTCTCAAATCTATTAAAGGTGGTTCTCTTCCTAGACTGCACATTACACTCACAGGGGAGATTTTATAATAAGATGCCTGAGCCCTAATTCAATATAAATTATATATCTGGAGTGGGAATCTGGGTATAGTGATTCTAATATGTGGTTAGTATTGAATCCTGCTATTATTCTATGAAAAGAAGCCTAAGCTCAGTTTCCCTATGCAAAATAAAAAAAAAAAAAATTACCTCTCTATGTTTCCTTGGGCTATATGTGATCCATTTTAGTTTGGTCATTTCAATAAACTATAATTTCCTCCTTTTAAGGTTCTAGAAGACCCCACACTGATATGAGTGGAGACTGGCAGGAAAAAGATTACTAGTTAACTCTTACTTTGAAGTTGAAAAAATAAGTAAGATATAAAGATTTCCATGAGCATAAATAAGAAATGAATCATATAAGGAGGTATAACTGACTTAGCTTCACTTAAACTTTATTTATGGATGAGAGGAAAAAGCATGAAAAAATATTTTCAATTACTTAAACCTATTTAATGTTTCTAAGTTGTCTGGCTATTGTTACTATGTGTAAAGGTTGACTTGGTTGCTGAATGAAGAGTAAGAATATACTAAAGAAAGATTAAGACGCTTGCCAGGTACAGAGAAGAACCCAAGGAAGTTGGATAGCTTGAAACTGGAGTGGATCTAATCAATATTCATTCATTCATTCATTCATTCATTCACTTACTCTTAAGTGCAAGTAAGCATGTATTTATGTGTTCATACAATATAGATTTGTTAAGTGTTTCAGTTAACAGTGCTTGACATGAGTGAATAAGACTAGTCAGAGTACTTGTCTTCAATGCCATGGTCAAGTAATGAGCATAGGTATGTAAACATATTACTACAGAATGGGCTAAGAGCAATGAATGGATTATGTCTAAAATATACAAGTAGTAGAATAGGAGTGGGTAACTGTTTTGGAGGAGTACAGAGAGGAGAAAACAAGCTTCTTTAGGTAATAATAGTTATGCTGAGTTTTAAAAATGAAAATGGATTTCCAGGCATTTTAGGGTTAGGAGAAAAGATCATTCCAGGAAAAGAGAACAGCACATGAGGACACAGAGCGTGATGTATTTGGGGGTCAATATCCTGTTTATTATTGAAGAACCAATGGTTGTTAGACTGGTGGGAGATGACTAGTTAGGTAAGCAAATCACATAAGACCCAACACTCCATCTTAAAGAGTTTAGACTTTAAGAAAAATAAGGATCTGATAAAAATCTTATCACCAGGTAGCTGATGTGACCAGACTTATAATATAGATTGGTAGCAGTTTTTAGATCTTTCTGGGAAGGGAGTGAGGCTATGGTGGTGATATATGTAGTTAAGAAGCTATTGCAATAGTCTGATTGGAAGAAAATGAGGCTTTAACTAATGGAAATTCACATGTTAGTAGAGAAATTTTTAAAAAACGCACTTAAGATTTGAATATAGGAGATGAAATGAAGAAACTTATGGTGAGTCCTTGATTTCTGATTATGGATTCTTGGGTTGTTGACAGAAAAAAATTAGTAAAAAGAAGAAAAACAAGTTTTAGTATTTGGGGGATAAGATATTGTGTATAATTATGCATATTTGAGTTTAAAGTACCCATAGTACATCAAGAAAATAATATCTTATGTATAGTTTGAAGGAGACATGTCTGCTTTGAAGGTAAAGAGTTTGGTGTTTTTATCTGGTAAATTATTAAATCCACAGAAATTGTTATTCAAGGTGGTTTCTGTTTCTAATTTTTTTTAATTTTATTTTTTGGTTTTTCAATTACAGTTGTCCCCAGAAAACAGTATGGAATTACCTCAAAAAACTAAAAATGGAACTGCCTTTTGAACCAGTGATTCCACTGCTAGGATTATACCCTAAAAATTCTTAAACCCTAATTCAAAAAAACTTATGCACCCCTATGTTCGTAGCAGCCCTGTTTACAATAGCTAAGTGCTGGAAACAACCTAAGTGCCCATCTGTAGATGAGTGGATCAAGGTGGTTTCCTCAATTCTATTCATAGGGTTCTGTCTAGAATTGATCTAGAAGTCCTCAGGAACTATCATCCTAATTCTGCAGAAGAAAGACACATAAGCACTCAACATGATGATTTTTATCAAACTGTTATTAACGTGATCTTAACAAAGCAAAAATTAACGTTTTTGCAATATTTGTAGACCTGTTCCAAGTGTCGTATACGTTTTGGGTCTTGAGGATCCATATCAAGACCACTCACCCTGTACATGTGGGGTGAAAAATTCTTATTCTCTATTTATAGCTTCCCCTCTTTTTCTTTTCTTTTCTTTTCTTTATTTTTACTTTTTAAGTACTGAAAATTCCCTAGAAACACAGTTTTCTGAATTTAATTTCAAGGGTCTAGTTGAATTTTTCCAAAGAGTAAATGGAGAGAAGAAGAATTGTATCTTTTCTGCTTCCATTTTTCTATTAGCTTCTGCACAAACCTTCAACCCATAGTGCTAAGCAAGTGTTTCAACTGAAGTGAAGTTGATCTTGATCAAAAAATCTCCATCCCTGACACACAAACAAACACACACTCTCTCTCTCTCTCTCTCTCTCTCTCTCTCTCTCTCTCTCACTCACAGCTCACATCCACACAGTTTCTTGAGTCTGGATTCACAACTTTGAAAGTGTTTTTCTATTTTTTGAAGATCTCTAGGCTGTTAGAAAATTCTAACAAGACAATCAGTTGAGAGACTTCTGGTTATTGTATCAAACTACTTAATTCTAACATCTTTAATTTCTATGATGGGGTGTGAATTATATTTCTCTATTTAAGTGACTTTGGAATCAATGGCTACTTTGACCAATAATCCAGAAATACTGAGACCCAAATTCCTTCCATGTCCATGCCATCTCTGCCTTCTACTTTATAGACTATGGGAAATTGGGGCTGCCATCCATTTGGCGTGAGCCCCCCATGTTGGTGCCAAGAGAAGTTTCTTACTCTCTTCCCTTTGCTAGTTCCCAATTTCCTCTAGATTCCCTTTATCTTGCTTTTGTAATACCGTAGCACAATGTTTTATTTTGATTACAACTCATCTCATCTGCCTGGCATTCTGGTGACATACTGGGTTTGTCCATTTTGTGATGCTAGCTCAGAAACTTGCCCTTTATCAGACTATTAAAAAAGCACTTCTGTTCTCTGGGAAAAAAATTAATGTTCTCTCAGGATTTGTCCTGTAGTATTAGGCTTCAACTGTAATAGCTGATAGTATCTTATAATATTATAAAATGTGATCTTTAGATAATTAAAACTGATGTCACCTGAGAAATTTGTAGAGCTACAGAATCTTGGGTCCCACTCTAAGACCACTGAATCAGAATCTGTATTTTAGTAAGATCCTTAGATTATTTGTATGCACATTAAATTTTGAGAAACACTGCTATAGTACAGAAGCACAGCATAGTGGCTTTTATCACCTTTTCTGCACTGTTCTCATTTCTTATTGCTCTGAGCAAGTCCTTCCTTCTCATACCCACCTTTTAGTAATTGGAAGATGTTAGGAGGTGAGATCATGGTCAGAGGGTCAGATCTTGAGTGCCTTTACTCAATCTAAGGGGTCTCATCTATAGTTCATTCATTTTATTTTCTTAATTATTTTATTAGATGGCCTTTAGCTTTGATATAGAGCCAACACCCCTTTCCCAACTACACAGCTCTCTACTTTTCAACTTTCCAAAATGCTTGCTGGGACATTTAATGATTGTCATCAGGCACACTCACCTTAAGATAATGGATGGCCTCAAATATAGTTATGAAGGGCTATCCTTAAATATCTTGTTTTCTGCCTTTTGAATATGTCACCTTTGCAAATTTCAGTAGCATGGGTAGGTGCTATGTACTTTTTCAGATTTTCTTGGCTCAACTGTCTCCTGAGACATCAGGTGTAATGCTTCACCCAACAACTACCATCAACGACCAGCGCCTTACTAGCCAAAGTGTTTCTGTCCTCTGAAACCAATGGAATCTTGAGTCTTTGGTATCTCTTATCCCTTCTGGACTTGGATAAAAACCTCACAGGAAAAGTCATAGTCTGTCCTTTAAGTAAATGGCAAAGGGACTGGGTGATGGCACCCAAAACTGCAAGGGATAACCTATCCCAATGGAAGACAGGAAGTGAGAGGAAGCTGGGCAGATGAATTAGCTTCAGTTTTCTCCCTTTGATGGAACTTTCTGACCCACAATATCTCCATTCATTCTTTATAGAGATTTCTCCCATGGACAGACATGTGCATCTGATAAACTTCTCATGAAGCAGAAAACTGCATTCACACATCACATTGTTTCATTTCCTTTTTCTCTACTTTGTGTTCTTGGAATTCCACCTGCAAATAAATTACTAGTATTGAATTCCTGCCTCAGGGCCTGTTTTTCTAGAAAACCAAGTGGTTCTATAAAGCAAACTTTCACAACAACACTTGGAAGTAGATTGCTCTCCTGTATAAAAGAAGTAAGGACACTTTTTCTGGTGACGGTGGCATGATATTAACCTCTGGCATGCAGTGACATCACAGTTATATCAAACCTTAACTTGTGGTTAATTGGGAAGATGTGTAATTGGAGAGGAAGCGTTTAAACATCAAGTACCTGAAGCCTCTGATCATTATGGGACAATGATTCTTTTAAAGATAATAAAGTAGGGTAACTGCTTTTAATCTCATGGGAGACTTTGGAAGGAAAATGATAGTATAGAGCAGTTAATTGCAAGCTTAAATGTCATGTTCTAAAGGCAAAAGTCCTGTATGGCATTTGTAAAACAGATTTTTACTTCCTGCGGCCACAGAGTAGACTTTCTGAACATCAGGTCTAGGATATTATTATATAATGAAAAGGATATTAAAGCCCCAGCCTCAACAGATCTTTTGTCAAAGATAAGGTTCTAATGGGGAAAGGGGAGAATTCTGAAACTCGCATAGTGACATTTCAGTGAGTCAGTTTGAGTATCTTGAACCCTGGCTCAGTCTCTCCAAACCTCCTGGCCAGCATAAGTCCTTCTCTCACTGCCAGAGGAGAATGCTGGAATGACGTTTCTTAAACAGATGCCTTCCTAGATGCTGTTGTTTTCCACAAGACCTGCTACCACCCCCACTCATTGGTCCTGGGCCTACAACAAAATTCAAGTCTTAGAGCCCCCTGAGAAGATAAGTTCTTTGCAAGTAAGAAATAGTCTATACTCCAAAGGAAGTGCAGTTCCTCTTTAATATATACTAACAGAATCCAAGAGAACATATGTAGAAGTTAATTTTGAGGGTATGTTAGCCTGGGGAAGAGGTGAATATAAGGCTCAATGGGGAAGAATTTCTTTTCATAAAGGTAGAAGGGATTTGATATTTTTGAAATACCAACTATATCTAGAGAATCTGAGCTAACATAATGTGCTATCCAGGGTTTAAACACTGTGCTAAAGTAGCACATCCTGAGAACTGTGTCAACATTTGATAGTAATTGTCGTGGTAAGAGAATGAATAAACTCTGGTTTTGAGGGTCAGTCTATAAAGATTGCTCTAGACCAGTGATTTTCAACTTGTATGCAGCAAGAGGCACAATGGCGTGTCACAAGAGTTTTTAAAACATTCAGTACCTGACTATTTAGTCAGGGGCACTGACCTCTTTTCCCTTAGACTGTCAAATTAAAAAATGAAATCAGCCATTACAACAATAGGTATTCCAGTGAATCAAGATTATACCTACTTTTTTTTGTCAGGTTGGCAAAAAATATATTTTGTGTGTGCTGCAGAATTGTAGTAATCAATTTATGTGTGCCATGAGATGAAACAGGTTGAAAATTGTTGCTCTAGACAAAGATCTAGTCTAGAAAAGCTATTTAATCAACTGATCTTGATATACCTCTTACAAAGATAGATTAAAAAAGAAAACCCAAATTACTAGAAATCAATGTGCAATGTAATTTCCATGTCTCAGTAACCTTCCATTTTTTTCTCATTTTTTTGTGTAGTTTTTAATTATCCTTAATCTTTCCTATACCCTCTTCCACCTCCCTTGTCCCCTCCACAATCACCACATGTGGTCCCTGTCCATGAGTTCTTTTTCATTTTTTCTTGATCCCCCACTCTCTCCCCACCATGTCTCAGTAACTTTCATTCAAACCTCATTTGACTTGGTATGTTAACATGACAAAGTAGCACATAAGTACTGTTCTATTAATTAAGGTATCTACAATCTCCGTTCATAATACAATAAATAGCTTTCATAGCACTGAGAAGCTTGGGCAAGTATATTTGTATATTTCCTTTTTTTTTTTTTTTTTTTTTACTTTGCTGCATCTCTCTCCATTCATCTGAAATTATGCCCAAGAAAAATGGTTCTAATCTAAGATTACTAACTAAAATTGCCTTTGGTGGAACTGGTTGTGCTATAGAACAATGGGTGTTCTTGCTATTAGATATTTCTTCCTAACTTGAGGTACTTAATAGAGTTCTAAAACACTCAAGAATTTATATATCTGAATTAACATGAAGTCCAGTGTTTCCTCTGCCCATCCCATCCCTGTCCTTAGCTAAGAAACCTCTCAAGGTAGTAGTTAATTGGTTTTGTGTTTGCTTTTGCTTGGTAGCTTCAGATGAACTCAGATATTTCCCCCAAATTCCACAAAAGTACATGACTGGATATTGTTTGTTTGTTTTTTTCAAGATATTTTTACCATTATAATTCCCCTAATCAGGGTGGTCCAAACAGGTAACATTAAAGGAGGATTGAATTCTTCATTCCATTTTTTCCATCAGGTTTTTGGACTTCTGAGGCAAATTTAGCTTATTCCCTCTAGTTTCTTTAAACTTACTATATTGATAGATACTCTTATATAAAACGGCAACAGAAGTATCTACCTTATTAGCTACATAATAATTACTACAAATTAACTGTTGCCATGTGACAGTTAATGTGTTAGGTTTTTTTTTTTCCTGTACCTAACTGTCCTTCCAGATAAACATTACTATTCTGTTTTGCAGAAAGGATGCCGCGGTTCAGTATGGCTAAATTGTCAATATCACATAGCCAGTAAGTTTCCAAAGACAAGACCAACACACAGGTCTTCCTAGCTTTCTAGCTTGAGTTGTTCCTACTCATCACAACCACCCTGCACTTGTTGAAAACCCCAACTTAAAGATTGTAATTAGAAATGTGTTGTGTGGAGGGAATGTCATTCTACACTTACATCACTTAATGACTGAATTTATCTGATGGGATTATGCTCCAACATACTAAACTTGGTGATAACTCCCTAATTAGAATTTTTTCCTTCTTGCAGACAGAATAACAAAATTATTGTCTAGTCCCAATATGGGAAATAATGCTTTGTTTTTCATTATTCTTCAGCATGTAAGGAGAGGATTCCTAACTTAGACTTTTTTTTTTTATGAGATCAAGGCAACATCTGAGACTAACTTGGTAGTCAAAGTGCTAGCACATATCTATTAGTAATGGAAAGAAAGAAACCTACACCCAAGTCTAGGAGAACAAATTCAGTGTTTAGTGTTTCTGATCCTGAGAGAATCTGGCTGAAAAATGTTAGAGCGACTGAACAATCTCAATTTACATGTCCTAGGATTTAATTCAAACGAGAATGTGTCAGATTAATATATGAACAAAAATGACTCAATTATGTAGAAGAGTTAAAATGGCTTTTGATTTCTGATGCGTATTGTGGGAGCAGCTCTGATCTTTATATACTGAAACATTACCAAGGCAACTTTATACTAGCTGCACTGTGATGTCACCGGGGAAAGAACAGGGAACTCATTAAATAAAGATGCAAGTTCACACCCAGCCATTATCTATGACTATGGTTAGGCCCAACAGACCTATTATCTTTAGTAGTGCTTAGAGCATTACTTTTCTAAAGAGTTTGCCCATGCTATCAGGAAAAATATGATCAGAGAAAACCTGATATTATTTCAATTAAATTTTCAACGGGGATATATTTTTAGTTGACAAGCTTCTAGGAACTTTTGTTCTATTGTTTTCCCAATCATAATATTCTCTTCCAATCAATAAGTATTTACTGAGCAGCTGCACACACTGTTTCTGAGTGAAAAATGAAGATTACAAAAGTAGCAGAACTGGTACCTGCATTTAGTATTCCTTTTAATTTATAAGGTTTATGAAAGAAAAATATCATAGAAGCAAAGTATGTTCTAAGGCAGAATTTCTCAAATAATTATAAAACATGACTGAGGACCACAAAAACTTTTCTAAAATGTAGTTTATACCTATCAATATTTATGTCTATTAAAATCAAAATTTCCAACCATTTAAAATACTTCTTTGTTTAAAATAGCAATAACAAGCCTGTTACGTGTTAATATAACATATTTTTCTTAAACAATATTTTCCAAACAACATACAACATTAATAGGAAGAGTGACCTTGTTTTACATTTTGGCAAATCTCATGACAGTCTGGTTTAGAAAAGACAGCTGGGTTGTCATATTTGCTTCTGTTGTCATGTAGCCTCTGGGCTGTTTCACTGTGCACTTTTGAGAAAATGAGTGTAAAGCAGAAAATAATATTTTAGTGTTATGAAATAATTTTGGTTTCATGGATCCCTTTAAAAAGTTTCAGGGACCTTCCAGAAGTCCCTGGACATCATTTTGAGAATGCTTAATCTAAGACAGGCATTGGCAACTCAATATTATCCATCACTATAAAATTGAAAACCAGATGCATTTGAGTGAGATGGTATTTATGCTAAATTCTCTTTTCATTATGGAGGTCTAATCTATATCAAAGTATTGACCCAGTATTAGCAAAATGAATACAATTTGAAGAATTATTCTGACAAGTAAATGTCATTATGCTATATGTAGGAAGGTCCGTGTAAGCTCATGGATTTTTTGTTGTTGTTGTTGTCTATTTAAATTTTCAGACTCTGTCAGCAAGAGGTATTCGTTTGCATTCTAACTTTTATGTTTTTCTGTATGATTCTGTTTCATCTTTAGAAAGTAGCAATGATGGTGAAGAAACTAGCCATTCTCATTAATCAGCTCATTTATAACACCGTTTTAATGTAGATATATATATTTTTAATATTGGTACCTGAACAAGTTATCTTTTCAGCTGGCTAACACTAACCACCAAAACCACTCACTATTTGGAGTCATGAGAATGAACCCAGCAGACAGAATGGCTTATGTTGCTGCAAGAATAGTTGATCAAATATCAACTAAGTAGTCTGAATGAGTTATCCAAAAAATAAAAATAAAAAATTAAGAAATGTATTTTTGCTTCACTACAAAAAAGTTCATCATGTTTTAATAGTGTTATCAGTAAGTAAAAGTTTAGTTTATTGCTGTTATATCAAAGATTTTATATTATAAAATAATTTTAATTATGATTACTTTTATAGATTATAGAAGAATCAAAAGACCTTATATTCAGGTGTAATCAATCACTTCATTTTTTAAACCTGAAATCTAGTAATAAGATGACAGGTTCTATATATTCTGCTTCCCAATTTCCTCCAAGGTTGTTGATCACAATTTTCAGAATTTAAAATGAAAAATGGAAAGATACATCCAGATGGCATTGAGAGAACCAAGATCTCATAATATTAAAACAAAAAGAAAAAATACAAAACAAGCAAAGGCTCAAAAGAATATAAATGCTCCTTTTTCTCTCCATATTTCATCTCTCCCATTACCGACCTGATAAAACCCTCTCAGTTTTGGAAGCAATATATTCAGTTCTAAAAACAGGTTTTTCAGTGGCTGGATAAAGGGCTGCTTATTTCATGGATGGTCCTTCTGTACAAAGAACTGTGTGTTACTATTAGTAACACAATAGTCCAGCAGGTAATAGAAAACTTATGAATAGAAGGGAAGAAAATTGTAGTAGAACCAGAAGATAATCTGCATTTCATGTCAAGTACAAAGGCAGCCCTGTTCGACCATGGAGTTTAGACCCAAGTCACATCTGGTGGTGCATCTACAGCTTCATCAATGTATTGGACGGACATACTTTTCTATGCTGTTTGAAATGTTAAAAAAAAAAAAAAAGCATATGAGAAATAACTAGCTTTAAGTCATCTAAAAATATGTCTCATTTTCTTTTTTTAAAGTGCAATCGCTGCAACGTAAGAAATCAAGTTACTGTGCAGAGTCACCACGCAACTAGCACTAGGCAGTGTGAGAAGGATTCTTATTGAGGTTTTAGAGTCCAGTTTAAAAAACCAGAAATTCATTCATTCTTCAGAATGTAGAAGACAATGTAAAATCACAGCCACAGAGCAGAGAATGTTCCCAGTTGCACAGGAGTTGTTATGCTGATGGTATTTTTGTACCCTGAAAGAAGAAAGATGAAAGTTTTATAATTCACATATAATATAAGAAATAAGCCTGTTGGAACAGATAGTCATACATAATAACTTTTAAAATTTTATAGTCGGCACCATTCCTAACATTCACCTACAGAATTTGAAAAGTTTGATTCAGCTAAATGTTAACATTCCCAAAATGTTAGGAAAGTGGCAAGATAGTTTAAAATAAGATCAAAGGAGACAAATGATTATACTATAATCATTGTTTAATTAAAAGCAATGGTTGAGAAAGCATTGCCAAGGTGAATCATACATGTTCACCTGCATTTCCATTCTTACTGAACTTTTTAATTTTACATGCCTCAAATATCTTTGAATCATTTTTGATAATTGATTTTCTCTCTAATTACCTGTATTTGAGGCACTTTTTGCCTTTATTTTTATACATTTTAATTTTTGTAGCTTCTCTACCAGGGTAGATTGGGTGTTTATATGTGTGTGTATATGTGTGAATACAAATATATATATATATATATATATATATATATATATAGAGAGAGAGAGAGAGAGAGAGAGAGAGAGAGAGAGAGAGAGAGAGACAGGAGACGCAGAGACAGAGAGACTTTTGCAATTTACATTTTATATACGAGGTCTGTCCGGAAAAAGTCTGGCCATAGTTAATATAATGAGAATGGTTTGTGAAATATCAGTGCAATCTGGCAGCCAAGGAGGGTGGAATGAATGGGCATGTGTGAACAATGATGACTTCATTGTATCTGTCAGTGGGGGTGGTAGACATTGTTGAGGCTGAGTGAGCATCTATACTGTGTGAATATAATATTCAAAACGACTGAACAAGTAGAGCAATGAATCTGCATCAAATTTTGCGTTAAGCTTGAACATTCCTCCACAGAAAATATTCAGATGATTCAGAAGGCTTTCAGGGATGATGCAATGAGTGCAGGACCAATAAAAGTGAGGCACAAATGCTTCAAAGATAGTCAAGAATCTGTTGAAAGTGATCCACATTCTGGAAGGCCTGCAATGAGCAGAACACCTGAGAACACTGAACATGTACTAGCTACAATCCATAAGGTTCGGTGACTGACAGTGTGAGAACTAGAAGCTGACCTAGAGTTTCCCAAAACTATGGTGTCCAAGATTTTGATGTAAGATCTTGGCATGAAATGTGTAGTGGCAAAATTTGTTCTGTGGATTCTGCTACCAGAGCAGAATTTGTTTCAAACTGATACCAATGAACCAGATTTCTTCAAGGAGGTCAGAGCTGGAAATGAATCATGGGTCTATGGTTATAGTCCAGAAATGAAGGCCAGTCATCCCAATGGAAGTCATCTGGTTCTCCATGTCCGAAGAAGGTGGAGCAAAGTCACAGCAAGATCAAGACCATGTTAACTGTGTTTTTTAATTGGGAAGCTGTCATCCATCATAACTACACCCTTCCAGGACAAACAATTAATAAGGAGCACTACCTCCATATTCTTCATTTGCTGAGAGATGCAATATGATGAAAATGGCCATACCTGTGGGCAACTGGTGATTGGCAGTTTCATTGCAACAATGCGCCTGCTTATACAACGTGTCTCATGCAGTTTTTTTGTGAAACACCAAAGCACCCAGGTGATTCAGCTCCCATACCGCTCAGATTTGGCACCCTGCGATTCCTGGCTATTCCCAAAACTAAAATGACCTTAGAAAGGGAAGAGATTTCGGACCACTGATGAGATTTAGGAAAATACAACAGGGCAGCTGATGGCATTTCCAACAAAGGATTTTGCAGAGTTTTGAACAGTGTAAGAGACTCTGGGAGAACTGTGCGAGGCACCAAGGTGCCTATTTTGAAGTAGACTGAAACATCGTTGTCCTATGTACAATGTTCCTTGTATTTTGCATCTTCTTCAATAAATGTCTCTATTTTTCATATTACATGGCTGGATACTTTTCTAGACAGACTTCATATATAACAACTATATATGTATATATAGCAGATATAGATATATAAATATAAGATACAGATAGTAATGATCTGGAGGGATGAAAATAAAGCAGTTAGTAATAGTTGCACAGATATCTAGTTTGACTTGCATGGATTTATTTTTATTCCCCTGTGATTTCTGTGCTTGCTTTCAATGAGATCCATAATCACCTTCCTCCCTTTCTCCTTGTGTGGGAACCTCAGCCTGCTTCAGCACACAAGGGCCAGGTCAGGCCCTTAGAGTGTGGAATGTGTTGGATACTGGGAATGCAGTCTAATCAATTTGCTACTGATAGAGTGAAAGGAGAACAGAGAAGTGGCTTTTGAAGTTTCCTCCTTCATGGGTCTGAGTTATCCACAGCTGTAGGATTTCAGCCTGTTTGTTTTAAGTTTTATAGGAGGAGCAGGAGCTCTAAGTTTAATATCATGTTTATTTTCTCCTGTTAGTTTGAGATATTCCTCTAGAGCAATGATTTTCAACCATTTTTATGTCGTGGTGCACATAAATAATTACTAAAATTCTGAGACGCAGCAAAAAAAAGGTTATATTTTTTGCCAGTGTGATAGAAAAAAATGTATAATTTTGATGGGTTTATTTTAAAAATAAGAAGAATAAAAGCCCTGACTGGTGTGGCTCTGTTGGTTGGGCAATGGTCCCGCGAAGCAAAAAGTTGTAGGTTTGATTTCCAGTCAGAACACATGCCTGGGGTGTGGGTTTGGTCCTCCTTTGTGGGTGAGTGAGAGGCAACTGATCAATATTTCCCTCTCACATTGGTGTGTGTGTGTGTGTGTCTTTTTCTTCCTCCCTTTTCTTCTCTCTAAAAAAATTAATAAAAATAAAATCTTAAAAATTAATAATTACTTATAGTTTTTGTTCCAGAGTGACTTTAATAGTCAGGTATTGCATGTTTTAAAATTTCTTGTGGCACACGCACACCACTGTGTTGGGGCATAGCAGTCGAAAATCACTGCTCTAGAGCAAAGAAGACAAACCTTGGCATGGCATTTTCAGCTCTAATCCAAAACGCTCAGATATGTCCATGCAAGGCATGTGGTTGGATGCCTTACATTATTTGGCAGGCAAAGAAACCCACCTATAAGGGCAATTACACAAGACAATATTTATCATCCAAAAACAAAACAAAAAATATCAGTGCCCTCTTCAGGCTCTTCATTTCCTGCAACTGAGAAAATAATTTAGTGAAAATACATGATCTGTTTCTTCCTTTCTCTTTCTTTTCCTTTTTTCTACCCAATGTGAAATGATGTGCTCTAGGCATTTAAGTAATATGTAGAGCAATTACTATCCTCTTACCTTCCTTCTCCCCTCTTTGTGTAGCTCCAGCAAGCTGTAAATCTGTGAAGAGCTAAAGAAATGGAATCTTGTAGTGAGCTCACAGGAAGTCCTACCTTCTTGCTTTGCGGGAACTCACCCTTCAGCACTTTTGCGGGGGGTTCATTTCTCCTACACTCAGTCAGAAAGTGAACTGTTTTCCTTAGAGGGAAGTTTTACACCTGTATCTCTCCCCTTTTTAAAGATTTAAAAAATTTAGAGTTTAGTTTTTATATAATAAAAAGATAACTACTAACATTTTAAAAGTATTTACATATTATCAAGTAGTATGTTTAAAGTTGATTTTTATCACCTTTTAATAAATTTAATCATTTCTAATTTACCACAATTTATTAGTAAATTAACTTAAAGATCAAATGTTTTATCATGTTTAAAGATTTTCTATATATTACAATGTAGACTGAATTTAAACACGTGTTAGTACACATAAACTGAGAAACTGATAAAATCAGCATATATTTGCAATTCTTGCATTTTGTACTTAATAGATTGGTTAATTGTATAATTTCTTGATTTTATTTCTAAATGAAAAAGTTTTAGGCTACTTTGCAAGCACTTACAAATGGCACATCTGAGTGAAGATTTAGAATATTTTTTAATAATTGAAAATCTAAAAATAAATTTAATACTTTCTTTTTTTAAAAATTTGTTTCTGAAGTACAAGAAATAGCTATATAAGGAATAAGCTGTATTAAAAAGTTGGTGAAATGACTTTGAATTGTGGAAAGGAGTAAGAGACAAACTTGCAAACTTATCTTCACCCCCACTAATTTGCCATTTAATATTGACATTTTTAATGTCTGCAAGCAATGGTCTACTTTGGGTTGAAATTTTAGCAGTCTATGACTTAAGATAAAAACAATTCAAAACTCTTTGTGTTGTTCTGAATCACTGTGTATTGTTCTAAATCACCATGGGAGCCATTGTATTTGTGGCCTGTGTCAGAAGCATACACGTCTAACCTCTTCTAGGCCTGACATGCTTTTACTCTTGAGCGTCTCAAAGGCTCTCCAAAGGAACTATTTTAAAGGGAGGTCATTATTGAGTAATTTAAGCTGATATTTTTCAAATGGAGAATCCAACAGATGTCACTTGTTCATGTGCAATCTTAGCCTTAGAGTTTGGGATCATCTCCCTCAGGAAGAGTACAGATAGGAATTATACTATGTGTATAAATAAATTTGTCGTCCACATTTTGTCTTGCTTTTTAATAGCTATGGTTTGGATAAAAAAAGCAGAGTTTGTTTGTTTATTCCTAGAAAGAGACACATGTTAAAGCTTTCTTTTTTTTTTTCTGACTATGTTAGTAAATTTTTTATTGCAAAAATTTGAAAAATCAGAAAAACAAAAAAATACAATAACGCCTGTTCTCATTACTGCAGAAAAATCACTGTTTTAATTTTGATGTCTATATTTCTATTTAGTCATCAATAAATCATCCATTTTTATTGGAACTTTAATATAAATATTTTTTCATAAATTTTGCCGTTCATTCATTGAAAATATTTTTGGGTGCCTACTATGATTCTAGAAACCATTCTGGGCACTTGGTGATATAGCTGTGAACAAAACAGACAAAAGTCTGTACTCGTGAGAGTGTTTATTTCTGTGAGGGAGATATAGTAAATAAGAAAAAATAAAATATACAAAGCAAAAAAGAAAAGTAAAGCAAAAGACGTTGATACACAGCGTGTGGAGAGGAGCAGAAGAGAGGGCAAGTTGTGTCATTTTAAATGCGTCTGCTAGAGAAAACATTCCTCTTTGCTTCAGTAAAAAGATGTTTGGGTAAAAACCTAAAGAAAGAGAAGGTACCTGGTCTCTGTATGGAAGTAGGAAGAAGCCAGTATGACTGGAGCCAAATGAACAAGAGGCACGTAATAGGACATGGAGAGAAAAGATGGGTAGATCCTGAAGGGTTTTCTGGGTTACGGGAAGGATGCGGCTCACACTGTGAGCCAGCTGGAATGTCATGAGGGAAGTTGTTGAGTAGAGGAGTGATATCCATCTGACTTAGCATTCTGACTCCTATGTTAAGATTCTAATGATTTATGGTAAGAGCAGATGCAGAATCCACTTAGGAGACTCTTGCAATACCATGGAAAGAAATAATGTCAGTTGAACACAAAGGATAGCTATGAAAATGATAATAAGTGGTTAGATCCTGAAGATAAAGCAGCCAGATTTATTGAAAGATAAAAAATAAATAGGGAACGAGAGAAAGAAAATAAAGATTCCTCCCCCCTTTTTAATGTATTTAGCAACTAGAAGTCAATACTTTCAATCACTAGATGAGAAAGCCAGTGAAGAGCAGGTTTGCATAAAAATATCAGGACTTTGGTGTTGGACACAAGTTTGAAATATTTGAAATGTTGAGTAAGCAGTGGGAGCTGGACCTAAGAGAAATAGACACATACTTTTGGGAGTCATTGGTTTTGCATCTGTCAGTTATTGCTGTGTAAGAAAGAACCACAGAATCTGAGTAGACTACAATATTAAGATTTTTAATTCTCATGTATCTGTAAATTGACTTGGGGTTGGCTCGCTCTAGGGGTGGGCTTCTCTGGACAGCTCCGCTAAGCTAAGGGTCGGGTTGGACTTTGCTCCTCATTAAGGGTTGGGTTTTGTTTGCCTGTGTTCATTCTGGGGCTCAGGTTTAAAGGGAAGCGGCTACCATCTTCTTTTGATGATAACAGGCATAACAGGGTAAGCTCCACTATTCAAGGATGCATCTAAAGCCATTCCACTGGCTAAACCAAATGACAAGGCCAACCTCAAAGTCAGAAAGTGAGAAGTTTCACTGTAGTTCTTGTGAGAGAAAGGGCAAAGCTACATATCACAGGGTGTGGCAGATACAGAGAGAAGTGAAAAATGAGAACAGTAATTCATTTACTGTGGGCATATACATCATATTTACAATCATGAACCTCAATGAGATCCAAAATGATTGCACCAATTTACACCCTTGGCAGCCCTATATAAATTTCTGCTTCCTTTACTCTGGCCAGTTTTGTTTTATTGTTTTAAAACTGATTTGCCAAGGTGAGTAATGAAAACTACTTTTGTTTTGTTTTGTTTTAACTGCAAGAATTATAGTTCTAAACCAAGCTCCAAAGATAGAAATGCTTGGAGTCAGTGTGTGATTTTGATTTTCTAGTAGGATTTTCTTTCAATGGCACATTATGCTTAGGTCTGATAGATTTTGCTCCCTTTAATATATTTAACCATCTTAACGTCCTTTATAACTTCTAAAAAGTGATGAGAATGAATTTCAAATAAGTGTGACTTATAAGTCTAATCTAACAGCTTTACCCTCCTTTAATTACTATTAATTTATCAGAAGAGATCAGTTGCTGGTGAGAACCAAAGGAAACAATGATATGTATATATATATATTATGACTAAGAAAATCTTTATTGAATTTTTGGCTCACACATGCAGTGTTGACAATATGATAAATGGTAAAGCTGCTACAGAAGAACTTACCATGCTCCTCTACAGATAGGGGTGGGGGGCTTCTTATTTTAAAGTCATTATTGTGAGAAAATAACCTGTGTGTCTGCCTTTGGCTAAAGGCTCACATGTACCTGTTCATTCTCAGGAAAGGGCATTATGCCCTATTTACAATATATACAGTCTGTTCAAGCCTTCCGAAATTCATTAGGTGTGGGATCTATATATTTTGAGTGAGTTAAACACATCCTTAAGATTTTTGAGGTATGGTAAAATTACGTATTTTTAGTGACTGGGATATTTATCTTACAAAAGAAATTCTGAGATTAGGATTTCCAGCACTGTCCACATGCAAATTGCATGTCAGGTTAGCAGCAATTTTGGAAACAAGCACATGGCTGGGGAGCAAGGGTCAAGCTCCAACTAGGAGGAAAATGAATCAGTTTCCCAGAGCGACTGCACTGGGAAACTATTTTCCTGTTTTATGTGATAAAGAGCACAGTACTGCATACTTTTAGTGTAAAAATAGAAAATCCATTAAGAAATAAAAGCACTGTTGATCGAGAAAAATATCTCTCCATTCATTCACAGAAAGTTTGTTCTCTCAGAACAGGACTTTTTGTATTACCTTGAATTAGATCCAAGAAATGTGTGTGCTGAACTCTAATGAACTAAATCATAGTGAATGGAGTTCTGCATTCAATAAGTAATAGATTTCATTGCTTTATGTGCCCTATTTTTATATCAAGCAGACTTCATCAAATTATTCATGCTAACTCTAACTATTTGTTCTTTTTAAAATTTAGATGCATAGTTCCCTTTCTACTAGCAAATGTCAGATATGCTAAAAGTATGTTTTTAAAGATAATTAAGTAGGTGCTGTATCATTATTAGGCTTGGGGAGGTCAACAGGGGGAAGTCAAACAGCTGGATTTAAAATGGGTCCAGATCCCCAAGGGTAGGTAGGACGATGACCATGTCCAGCTTGAAGCAGCTAGAGGAGCTTGAGACCTTCGCCCATTGTCCTTTACAAGATTACAAAGGGTCTTAATATCTGAGAGGGAGGGATAGTTATTTTTCATGAACCATGGGTATGGACTTGGGGGGGGATTGCTGGGGGAGGGAGATGCTGGGTGGAGGGGAGTAAAGGGGAGAAAATTGGAACTATTATAACAATATAATCAATAAAATACATTAAAAAAATAAATAAAATGGGTCCAGATCTTTTTTGGTAGAAATTTCTTCCAAAGACATCAAAGTGCAGACTTGATAGTTATATGAGACAAAAAATAAAAAATAAAAGAGAATTGCTGTTAATTTATGCTGTGTTAATATAAAATAAAATAATTCAAACCTGAAAAAAGGGCACAAAGTTTTCTAACATCACTGGGTTTAGATGCTACCTAATCAACTAAACATGTCAACTCTACAGCATTTTTATTAGAGACAGTCTGACTAAGTCTAAGTGACTATACAGTCTAAAATGTGAAGCACAAATAAGGCAAATGGTCTTTAACTTTGCTACTTTAACTTGCAGTTTGGTGTGGTAACTTAAGTAGATGATGAAAAAAGTTTTACATATACATTTTACTAGCACCCAATTCTTATTTTCAGAGCTTATATAAGAGGAAATGATATGTATAACAGTAATAAATGTGTGGTTTTAAGTTATATGCTAATTCTCAAAGGTACTCAAGATCAAAGATCAACACTTCCATAAACATTTCAAATACTTGCAAATGTATTTTTTGAAAGTCTAAGTCATAATTTCACCCATAGTTTCCAAGTGCTCCATTTATATTAGAGAAATACAGATGGGTTTGTAAAAGATAAACATGTAATAACCTAAGTGTGTATATTTCATTTTTTTAATGGCCTGAAGAAAATGTATGTGTGTGTGCATTTGCACAGGTGCACATATGTGAAAGAGAAAGACAACTATTTATTGATAAGTTCATAAGTGATTATATTGAACAATAGAGATATGCTGAGCAAAACTTTAAAATAAAAAATTAGACCCTGCTTTGATGTCAAACATACTTTTGCACATCTCTCTTTCCCAAGATCTGTAAAATTAATGAATGCTCGTTTCTAATTTGTGTGAAGCTCTATTTATAGTTACAATTCTTCCATAGTCTAAAATGTATAATTTTTGTTTAATATATCTTGAAATTTTAAAGCCAAACTGTTCATAATGTGTACGTTCTCTGATATGGCTTGGAAGAAAGAATCGCGTTTTGATGTAATCAGTTGAGGCAATTAAATCATTTATACCAAAGTTCATTGACTCAGATACCCACTTGGCTTGAATAAATTCCAGGATTAAGCTTTACTGTTAAAACTGCCACATGCCAGTGAATGGTATCTCAAACAGGATTTTCATTATCTAGCTGCTAAATGAACTTTTTTTCTCCATTTGTTTCTGTGAGGGGTTGGGGTAAAAAGTTCTCACAGCTGCCAGACAAAGAATGATTCTATTTAAAGAGTGGTTGGAAGCACAAATGTTGATTATCTGAATGAAAGAATTTAATTAAGTTTCCTAAACAACGGGATACTACTGACATCATTGATTGGCAAAATGAAGCAGGGAAATACAGTATTTAACATTACAATTATTTTTCACTTAAGCATGCCAGTATTAGATCTTGGCTGGTGTCCTGGAATATGCACAATGGCTTGGCAACAAATTAATTATTTTGCAATTGCAGATGTGGAGCTTTGGGGTGTGAAACTCTCTTTGCCAAGATTGTTTTGGGAAAAGAACCAAAGAAATCATTGTATTTCCTCATCTCTGTGCATAGCCTTGTTTATGAATATGGTTAAAATCACGATGTCAGATGATCACATCACAACCCACATTCAATTAATCTCCAAAAATGGTTCTTAACACATCCAATGCAGGGGAAAAAAAACCCAACTGACCTGGTTTGTAATTAATAAAAATAGATTAAAATCTGTGTGAAATATTTCCAAACAGTTATTTATATTTTGATAAAGTAGATCATGTCTACTCTTCTGTGAAAACTATTTAATGAGGATATTTAAGGTATTTACTTTCACTAAAACTGAAAATTATTGTGGGTGGCCAATGTTAATGGAAGTTTTAGATAACATAATTAAAAAAAATTTTAAATCCTCACTCGAGGATATATTTATTGATTTATTGATTTTTAGAGAGAGAGAGAGCACGTGAGTGAGTGAGCATTGATGTGAGAGAGAATCATCGATTGGTTGCCTCCTGTATGTGCCCCCAATTGGGGATAGAACCCACAAACTAGGTATATGCCCTGACCAGGGATTGAACCCATAATCTTTTGGTGCACAAGTCGACATTCCAACCAACTGAGCCACTTGGCCAGGGCGTAGGTCACATCATTCTTACTTAACCACAAAAAATCTACATCAATGGGTAAGGACCCACAACATTGAAGTCATCAATGTAAAGGACATTGATAAGAGTATTAGGCCTTGGGTGTTAAATGATATTCAACACACCATCATAGCTCTCTGTGAGAACGATATAAAGATAGCCAAAGTATTGAGAATCAAATTTCTTTTTTTGTAATAGACCATGAAAACATTAATTGTAGTGGAGAACTATGCATTCATCTCTGTGTGGTTCAGTGTGATTAGAATTCAGTCATACACTATTGGTTGCTCAGTAGCATGTCCTTTACCCTGCATATATTTGTGAATTTTCCAGTTTTCTTCATGTAATTTCCAGTTTTATGCAGTTGTGGTCAAAAAAGATGCTTGATATGATTTTAGTTCTCTTAATTTTATTAAGACTTGTTTTGTGACCCAACATATGATCTGTTCTAGAAAATGATAAATTTCCTGTTTATTGAAGAAAGCATGCACCAAATAAGTAGAGGGTGCCCAAAATATATGAACTTTTGCTTATCCACACCCAACACCCACTCCCATGACCCTCCTCATCCCATGCACATAGCCATTTACATAATTTTATAATTGAATCAGAGCTTTTTTTGGAAAGACTTTGAAACTCTCTTATTTGACTCCCACTGGTTTGGCGTTTAAATGGAAACATAGGATAAAAGCATCTATTTCAGGATTGGACATATTTAAAGTGCAGTGTACTTCTTTTGTTTATATTAAGTTAAACAACACAGTTTCTCTTTATCAATTGGCTTATAATATAAACTTGATACAACACTGACAGAAAGGAAAATAAACACACAGGATAAACATTGTACTTTAATATAGGTATGTGGACTATATATCCCCCAATAATGTAGTGCTGGCAGAGAAACAAACAGATAAATAGATACATTCTTTGCGAGCTTCTCCAAAACCAACAAACCATCACTGTTTTATCTTGCTTTTATCCGAGAGATGCAAGTATAATTGTTTTGACTTGTGATGATTCATACAATATTATTTGAAATTGATTTTTGATTCACTTACTATCTTCCAAAATATAACTGTAGACTTAATTGAAGTTGTCTCCAAGTCTAGTTCTATGGTGTATACTGTTGACATTCATTTTAATTATGACTAAAATACCATAGTTACTAAAATATATTTCTTTGTACTACTTCTCATGTGTATCACCTAATCTTTTCTAAAGAAAGCTATTGTCAAGAATTTATCTTCTCATGGATATTCAAAATTAAACCCTCACACTTATACCAGGAAAACAAAATAAAACAAAACATTATCCCTTGTTGTCTTAATGAGCTTTCCAATGGATTCTCCATTGAGATAATAGTAAATTTGGGCCTACTGAGTATTCACATTGAATTCTGATAAATTGGAATAAGAATTAACTGAATTTCTAGAAGCATTTTGAGAAGAGTTTGAACAAGAGATACTCTGAATCAAAATCATGAAATAAAATTATATGGATATTTTAAATTTAGCTAACCATATTATTATAACGTTTAGGAAGAAAAGCTATTTCTATGTTAGCACTAAGAATTATTTGATTTTCTTTCAAAATTGACTATTGTTTTGAATTTAACACAAGGATATTGCGAAAGCAACCTACAAATAAAAGTTATATAAAAATACTACCCCTTTGACACTGAGCCAATGTAAATTCTGATTTGGATGTTCACTTGCTGAGACTTTCTGGGTGTTATTTAAGGTATCTCTAGAATATCTTTATTATTATTATTATTATATTTATTTGTTTTTAGAGCAAGGGGAAAGGAGAAAGAGAGGGAGAGAAACATCAGTGTGTGGTTGCCTCTCATGTGCCCCCAACTAGAGACCTGGCGTGCAACCCAGGCATGTGCCCTGACTGGGAATTGAACCAGAGACACTTGGTTCACAGGCCAACGCTCAATCCACTGAGCCACAGCAGCCAGGTCTAGAATATCTTTATATGTGGGTTTATTTTTTAATAATGAAAAAGAATAAAGCAAACTTCTTTTTCTTACTTTATGTGCTGAACCAAAAATATAATTCAACTAATGCCTAACTTACCTATATAAAGAATAATGTTTTATTTATTAATTAGGAAATCACTGTGAAACTGAAATATTTGTATAACCAATCAGAGCAACTTTTGAGTTGTTGGCTTCTAACCTTATTGCCTGTTCAGAGTGCTATGTGATGAGACCATCGGAGGTTCCCAAACATTTCATGGTAAGCACGGCTTCTCTACGGTTCTGTGAAACAGTGATAATGTGGGATTGTTCTAAATCAGAATGTCCTGAAGCCAGTCTTAGGAATTCTTGGATAACTCTTTCCTTAGTCTTTAATGTTTAGATTCCCTGAGTGACCTTTGAGTTTGGATCGCTACAAGTGGGATTGCATCAGAGGTTTTCCTGGATTAGGGAACTGGAGATGGAGCAAGGGAGCTATTTGCTGTGGCTGCCAGGACACCTTGGGAGAGGAGCTTACAGCTGGTTGTGTTTAATGTTTTTGTTATTGATATGGAAGAGCTGGTAAAAGTGCATTAAATTAATCTCACGGGAAATACTGTAGACTACAAAGGCATATGAAAAACACAGTACAAACAGGATAACATGAAGGAAATTGTACTTTCCTTGGGTTGTAATTTCCACCGCAATTTTTTACTGGAAAAGAAAAACACAGACACTCCCTTCCTACCCTCTCCCAACTCCAGCCACCACAACACACAGGACTAGTAATTCCAATTTAAAATATGCTACTGGCAATTTATACAAATTTAATTTACTCTTCACAATAACATTAAGTGGAGAGGATATTAGAATTGTATTAAGATGAGAAAGTGGAGGCAAACAGTATAGTTGCAAGTAAGTGGCAGAATGTGAACTTGAACATAGGACTGTCAGACATCAAATTCATGCATGTCCACTCACTGCCCTGGATGCTTTGCCTCCCCAGAATGTAGACTTTAGAGCAAGTAAACATCATTAGGTTTTACTAGTGGAGGACACGGAAAGTATTTTAGAGTTAGTTACTTCTTTCTGCTTGGTAAGATCTTAATCAGAGTTCATCAGGACTATTAGATTTTCTGAATACTTGTAAAAACTAGAAATATTGTAATGCTTTAATTTCTCTAGCTAATAAAATGGTAATCGGCAGAAGTTGCAAAAGTAAAATATATAATGTAATACATAAAATCTATATTAACATAATTTAGACTTTTTATAAACTAATGATTTACATAATCAATGGTTTACATCCAGAAATCTTAAAAGAACTAAAGTATATATTGAAGTCAAATTATAAGGAGATTATTGGAAGGAAATAAGGAATATAAGAATAAGACTATCTTACCCACTATTAATATTAATACCTTACTATAAATTATCTACAAAATTTAAAAGGCAATATAGCATGATGGTTAAGAAACTGAACTTTAGAGCTAGAATGCCTGTATTGAAATTGCTTACCAATTGTCCTGGCCTGTGTGGCTCACTTTGTTGGGCATTGTCCCACAAACCTAAAAGTCGTGGGTTAGATTCCTGGCCAGGGCACGTGCCTGGGTTGCAGGCTCAGTCAACAGTAGGGGTGTGTGCAGGGGGCAACTAATCAATATTTCTTTCTCATGTCCATGTTTCTTTTCCTCTCATTCTCCCTCCCTTCCCTTCTCTCTGGAATCAATAAAGGAAAAATAAATTAATAGCTTACCAAATATAAGCCAAAATTAATTTTAGAAATGTACTAAAGATTAAAAAACATTTATTTAAACAAAAAGGAACCATAACCTGGGAGACACCTTCAGGTAGCAGCCTAAATTGGGTTCCATTGTGACAAAGCGGAGGCCACCTTTTGTAGCAACAGCTTCCACCCAGGTTCTTGGTTAGGTCCGTTTTATGTAATGAGGTATCTAAATTGTGCACTTCTGATTGGACGGGGCAGGTCTCATTTCATTGGTGGAAAGATAAAACCAGGGTTTCCCCATGATGGTCGGCTCAGATGGCATAAACAAGCAGGGCATGGTGCAGGAAGCTGAGAGTTCAGTCTAAGGTTCTTCTCAGTATACAAAGTACGTGAGGAGTCTTGGCAGCAAATGGCTGCCAGATTCCTATTGCCTATAAATTGTGGACCCCTGGTTGACCATGCAGAGTCCATCTCAGCAGATGCATTTTTTTCCCTTCAGCTAAGACAGGAGAGATAATTTATTGTACACAAAACATTCAGCCACAACTGGGAACAGAACCAGAATGTCACAGGTCCAGGGAGAAGGACCAAAAGAAACTGTTTTCGTAGAACAGGGTGGGTCTCTCAAAGGGTGGTTATAGTGATCAAATGTGTGTTCGAGATCCATCAAGAAGTTCTAGACAGCAGGCATGCAGTCCAACAATTTGTACCAGTGTCCCTGGTCTCTGGCTTCCCTTGTTTCTGCTCCTGTATTGGCTTCACCGATTCACAGCTAGCAGTTTACTTGGACCTCTGTCTCATCTTTCTTGTTTCGTCTGAGCTTCAGCCTGCACATTTGTTCCTTACTCCGCCTGGCTGTCACGGTGCAGAGGCTTCTAAGAAGGTGGTGTAAGACTGAGAAGAAGCAAGCAGATAAGTTTCTTGTTGGAGTTCACATAAAATGAATCTTTCTTCTCAGGGTCTAAACAACTTTTGGCAAGTTGTATTATTTCTCTACATTATATAGTCTTGTGCCTCTTTTCTTTCCATCTGTAACATAGGCATAATAATTACAAATAACTAATATGGTCCAGTACAAAAGATATGAGTTAAAGCTAGTAAATAATTTTGAATTAGTACTCAGCATAAGTCAGCTGGGTTATAACATTGAATAGAATGAGTGCTAATTATTATTATTAGCTATAATTGTATATTTGGAAATTTGTGGGATCATTACTATATTCCAAAGTAAATTCGATAAACTCTGAATTTATTTTCCTTGACTAAATTTCTACTAAGTGCATTACTATTAACCTATAATATCATATATATGTTTAAGAGCAACTGGATATAACTCAAGATGGATGAAAGACTTAAATGTAAGCCGTGACACCATAAAAGTCCTAGAGGAAAACATAGGCAAGAAAATATCAGATATCTCACGTAACAATCTCTTCACGGATAAATCTCCTAAAGCAAGAGAAATAAAGGAAAAAATAAATAAATGGGATTACATCAAACTAAAGAGTTTCTGCTCAGCAAAAGAAAACATCAGCAAGATGAAAAGGAAACCAACCACATGGGAAAACATATTTGCCAATGACATCACAGACAGGGGACTGATTTCCAAAATATATAAAGAGCTTATACGACTCAACATCAAGAAAACAAACAACCCAATTAAAAAATGGGCAAAGGACCTGAACAAACACTTCTCCGAAGAGGACATACAGAAGGTCCATAGACACATGAAAAAATGCTCAACATCATTAGCCATCAGGGAGATGCAAATAAAAACCACAATGAGATACCATTTTACACCAGTCAGAATGGCCATCATCAACAAATCAACAAGCAACAAGTGCTGGCGAGGATGTGGAGAAACGGGAACCCTACTGCACTGTTGGTGGGAATGCAGACTGGTGCAGCCACCATGGAAAACAGTATGGAATTACCTCAAAAGATTAAAAATGGAACTGCCTTTTGAACCAGCGACTCCACTACTAGGATTATACCCGAAGAATCTTGAAACCCCAATTCAAAAGAACTTATGCACTCCTATGTTCATTGCAGCACTGTTTACGATAGCTAAGTGCTGGAAACAACCTAAGTGCCCATCTGTAGATGAGTGGATCAAAAAACTGTGGTACATTTACACAATGGAATTCTATGCAGCAGAAAGAAAGAAGGAACTCCTGCCATTTGCAACAACATGGATGGAACTAGAGAGAATTATGCTTAGTGAAATAAGCCAGGCAAAGAAAGAAAAATACCATATGATATCACCTAATACAGGAAACTAAAGAACAACACAAACAAAGGAACTAAATAGAACAAAGAGCAGAATAGCAGTCAATAGGGGGGAGGAGAGAGGGAGAGAAGGGGGATAAGTAAGGGAAGGGTTTAGTCAAAGAACCCGTATAAAAGACTCATGGACATGGACAACGGGGAGGGATATGATTGCGGGAGAGGGGGTGGGTTGGGTGGGGGAGAGGAATTAGGGGAAAAGGGGACAACTGTAATTGAGAAACCAAAATAAAAAAAAATTATAAAAAGTTGACAAAAAAAAAAAAAAAGAGCAACTGGGCTCAGCAATACTGAAATAATAGTACTGTATGCCTAGCAAAACCATGATACTACATTCAAAGTTATGCTATAGCAAAATGTATATACCAAGCTGTGAGCTAACTTGCAAAGTAATCCCTCTTGTAAAATAAATATTTATTGAACAAATGATGTTGCCTTTGTTGTCAACTGTGTTTGAGCTATTCTTTTGGAAATTTCCAGTGGCATTTACAAACATATCCACAGTGAGTCAGTAATTGAAGATCTTCATACTTTGAACAAGAATTTAATTTGAGAAGACAAGTATTTGGAGCCAAGCTTGATAAATAAGGTGGTTGATCAAGACTGGGTTTAATTAAAATGATGAGATTGATTTTTGTGAGTGATTCATAAGTAGTTTTGAAAACATTTCCCTATTTGGGGTGATGGCAGCAATTCATATGCTCCAAGTACTTTGCCAGGGACTTTAGTAGTAACTTTCATATGCCCAGGGTGATTTGGGGGTCAAAACACTTTTTTTTTTTTTTTTGCATTGATAACTGAATGATTGGTGGAAAAATAGTGTCCACTAATTTAAAGTCATGTGTTATTATCTTTGATAATCAGATTTTAGTTTTATACCAGAGAGGGTCAGGGGCTGAGTGATGCTCTCTCTGCAAATACAGACACCTGCTGGTGAGGAAGCTCGGAGGCCTTTCATTTATCCACAAGTTTGGAGCTGCCTTGCCAAAGGAACAATGTTGGGAAGGAATGGTATGAAAAGAAAGGCATGGATCAACCCAGAGAGGCTGGGAAGAACTTTGCATGATAAAGACCGGTTTCCCTGGTCCCAGGATAGAACAATCATAAGGAAGCTGGAGACGCATTTCAGGAAGGTTTCTTAGATTTGGCCTCCCTTAGCCATGCAACACTCTCCTTAAGGACACATTGTCTCCTGCACTTTCATGCTTGACTTGAACTCTTTCAGTCTCTAAACAATGAAGGCATGGGTGCTTCGTTATGCAGTTTTAACAAATGAATGTACTCTAATGTATTCTTCTAAGATTTAACTGCAGTTACAAAATAAAATGTAAGCTAAAAATAGCCTAAACTGTTAAGAAACAAACTTGGAAATAGCAAGTGATATTTCATTGTATAGCTTTACTTTTGTTGCATGGTTTTGCCTTTTGTGACTGTTTGTAATTACCCTTCCAGTGACCTTCTTCATTGTCACTCCAATAATAGTCACTGTTTTCAAGAGAATTGGGTAAGAAAAGTCATTCTGTGCTGTATACAAGTGGAGCACTTCTCCAACCTAATTAATTCACAAATGGATGTGGTGATGTCTTTTGCCACCTGCTGAGGAGCGGTTTAGAGGCCACCTCCTCAGTCACCCAGACTGCCACTTTTGTCTGCAGGCTCTCAGGCGGCAATTGTAAATGAGGCTCCTCCTTTAAAGGCCAATGGAGTCTTTATGGAATGCACCATAATTCTTTTTTTCTGGCCACTGAGATCAAAGTCTCCTTCTAGTGCCTCCACAGCCAGAATTGAGCTGGCTTTCTCTCCAAAGAAAATATGTTTATTTCCATATAAAAGGGTGACCTCAGTTCCCTACAGATGATTTAGAACTAACCTATCAATCATTTGCATATATATTGCATCAGCTGCTGCTTGCCTTGATAAAAAATAATCTTGACTTCAAATGGCTTTCTTAGATATAATGCTTGATTACATGTATGTTTCCTCTACCATATGGAAAAATGATTGGAAGCAAAGAAAAACCTTAGCCCTTGCTTATTTTTGTTTGCTTCATTGGAGAGGTTGCTCTATGATTTACTTCTCAGTAGGTTACTCTGCACATTCTTCACTTAGGGATTTAGTACTCATTTGTGTTTAGGGGAGTCATCTGAAAGGAAGTTTGTGCTAGTGGGGATTTTATGTGAAAAGAAAACATTACTTATATTAAGTAATAACCTTTAAATAGTGTTTATTCCTTTTTTTAAAAAAAGCATAAAATTGGGCCAGTACCCGGAGGGGTGCTTATCACTTTTATAGCAGTAATTTCGATATGGTAGAGTTTGTTATTTGAGATCTAGTCAGAATGGGAGCAGCAGCTGTTATAACTTATGAATGTTTGTTTTCTCTTTTGGATTTAGTCCATAGTATCAGGAAGAATGAATTTTGGCTCAATTGCATTGCCTTACAAGGCAGCCTATTGGAATTAGAAAGACAACAAGGGGTTGGGAGTCCACCCCATTAATTTTGGTGCTATTTCTGCCATTTACGTATTGGGCACATCATATATGCCTTAACATTCAGTATTTTATTAAGAAATAGTAAATCTTTGCTCATCAGGGTATTGGTTTGTAGTTTTCTTTTCTTGTAGTGTCCCTGCCTGGCTTTGGTATTGAGGCAGGTTAGTAAGAAAATAGGAAAAATTCCCTGGCAAATGGAATGAGGAAACTGAGACAAATGGTCGAACAAATGACCAGTATAGCTGAGACATTAACAGCTAATAAATCAGAAGAACCTGTCTTTCCTAACCAAAGATACCAGAGAGCAAATGATTTAAATTATTATAGTCAGGAAGGTGTATAACAAAAACCACTTAGATACAGACTAATCCAAGATGGAGGAAAAATGGACCAGAGAATGACCCCAAAGCTCTTTATACCATCATTATAAAAAAAATTGACACCACAAACAGAAAATGGGCCAGAACACACTATATTAGGAAAAAGACCCCCTCTCAACCAGAAGGCAGAGTGAGAATTTGGGACCATGCCACAAAGTTTGGAGACAAACCGCCACCCCCCAAAAGACATAAAGTCCCTAGAACTGACCATTGTTCACCTCACTCATGAGTCGGCCCATGTCTACTCAGATGCATACTTTTCACTTCTTTCACATTGGCTCCTGTGCCCTAGCCTCCTTCTTTTTCTATAAGAGAAAACAAAACAAAACAAAACAAAACAATACAAATAAACAAACAAAACACCCTTGCTTTGCTCTTTCTCCAGTTTGTCTTTGAAATTTTTCCTGGGAAAGTTAAGAACCTGGAGGCCGTCTGCCACCATGAGAGGCCTCAGACCCTGCCAGGACCCAGCACAGAAGCTGTCCAGTAATAGTATCAGTGTAATTCTGGCCTCCATATAACGAGTTTGAAGTATTCTCTCTTCTTCATTGTTTTTGGAAAAGTTTGAGAAGGGTTGTTGTTAATTATTTTTTAAATGTTTGGTAAAATGTACCAGTGAAGCCATTTGGCCCTGGGCTTTTTTTTCATTGGTAGCTTTTGATTACTGATTCTTTACCACTAATGGTTCAAATGTTCTATTTCTTCACGATGCTGTCTGGGTAAATTGTATGCTTCTAAGAATTTTTCCATTTCTTTTAGGTTGTCCAGTTTGTTGGTGTAGTCACCCATACTTTTTTTTTTTTTAATTTTTTTCACTTTTATTATCAGTTTGGTAACCCCTCCATTCATTCTCAGTCATGCTGCTTTGTGTAATTGACCAAATCCCCAGCTGTAGGTTAGCCCCATATTGTTTAGGGTTTAAAGACAATCTATACTCTAAATTGATACAATTAAAACAAATATCAGGAATTCTTGTAATGTTCAGGAACAATATCTTCTTCCTCATGGAGACACAAAGACAACTGATAACTGTCTTGAGATCAGTGGTAAAGGTTACTAAGGATGTAATAGCATCATAATCAGATAAATGGGGAAAAAAATGTTCCTGGTCTTACAGAGTGAGTTACCTGATTAGGAAGGGTTCACTTAAAGCCAGTCCTACCTATGTATTTTTCAGTTAAGTATATGCTTTTTTTTTCATGCAATTTTCTTTTTTCTTGGTTTAGGTGACTTGCATGTTTATTTATTATAATGATTCCTTATACAGCATGTTCTAGTATTAAAAAAAATTAGTTACCTATTTTTAGAGAGAAGGAAAGAAGGAAGGAAGAGAGAGAGAGAGAGAGAGAAACATTGATTGGCTGCCTTTGGTATGTGCCCTGACTGGGGACTGAATCTGCAACCAAGGCAGGTGTTCTGACCAGGAACCAAACCAATGACCTTGTTTTTTTGTGAAATTACACCCAAACAACTGAGCCACACCAGTCAGGGTGATATACATCATATCCTTATAAACATTAAGTAATATTCTCTATCCCAATGTCTGTGTCGGAATTTCCTCTTTTTTGTTTCATCTAACCTAACTCAGGGATAATTCCTTGCACTCATATTTAGACCTCTTGAAAAACAAAAGCTTGTGTGATGATGGGATAAGATACTGCCAGAGAAAGTGAGAATAAGAGCAATAATATACATCTTTGTCCTTTAAATAACATATGTGTTGTTTGAATAACTAGGGGAAAAAAAAAAGTGCAGTTCAATCTTTAAAAGTAGGTAGTTAATGTCTGGATTATAAGTGGCCACTACTGCATCTTAATCATACAACTCTTCTTAGTCTTCCTGGAGGCATATAAAAGCTGCTTCAGCCATATGACATTATTAACTGTTATAGTTAAACCTCATAGTCAGTGAACCAGAATTTGAGAATGGTGGGCTTGAGGAGGATCAAGGTTCCCCTTCCCACCTCTGTATCTCCCTATTTACCAGTAAGTGACAGACTACAAAAGCTTGCCTGAGCTGGGCTGGGAAATAACAGACAAAGAAATCCAGAAGAGGCAGCAAAATCCAATATTGGTTTGTGGGATCCAAGAGAAAAATGGGTCCACCACTCTCAGGGGTGTAATGAGAGGTAGACTGTCTGTACAGCTGAGTTCAAGAAGACAGGACCATGGGCACAATCAAGGGACAGTTAAAAATCTGACTCGGAGAATGCAACATGAATTCTATCACTCAGGCTTTAGAACTGGGGGCAAGATTATTTGGATCTCAAGCGTTCTGGTTGACATCGGTAAGGGAAATTTTCATGGTGACTTTAAAGATGAATGTCTGAGGACTAGATGGGTGAATGAATGTCTTAGAAAATATCACTCAGAATAGAAAAAGAAAGAGAACCAGGTGGTCCCTTCCTTTCCAGTCCTTCAAAACCACATAAAGACCTTGGAAATTAGACCTGACCTGGGAAAAAAGGGAATCCTTCATCCAAAAGAGATTTTTACTGCTCTGGTAGTGGGTTAGAGGCTTAAAAATAGCAACTGGAATAATTTTATGAAATTAAGTTTAAGTTATTGCACACTTGAGAAGTGAAATGAATATCATATCCACTACATGGTGATGACAATTTCAAGTAACGACACATTAGAAGAATAGAAGTTAATTCTGAGGTACCATGCTCTCTTCTGAAATGATCACGCCTTTGACAAAAATGACCACATCTGCTGTTGCTGGTAATGTGTTTTTTCATCTACTTAATCTTTGAACTTTGTCTCACACTCACATCTTAAATACTGTTTAAAATGAGCATATCAGAATAATGACACATTTGCCTGCTATTTTAACAATTTGCTCAAGTTGAAGTAGTTTTATTTTAGAAGGAAAATAAAGCAAAGGTCAACTTTCCCCTGATAAATAAAGTCACTTCAGCCTACATAAGATTACTTGTACCTGTGAGAATTTATGGAGAACAGTGTCTGTGATTTGACTCAACACTTCTTGCTGTCCAGATTAAAGCTAAACTTCTGTGAATATGCCTTTTTCTTACTGCAAAAGTTCAAGAGAAGTGAAAAAAACTTTTGGACTACAATTCTGTTGGCATGCAAATAAAATGAGATATTAAGCAATTGCTTTAAAAAAAAACAAAAATTAATTAAAAATAAATCCTGTAGCACAGCAAATCATTTAGGGGAGAAAATGAAGCATCAGACTGAAACACTTAATATAGAAATAATTAAGGTAAAAATGACATTGCTTAGGAATGTATTTGCTGTTAATTAATTTAATTGATTTTATAGCAAGAAGTCTTATTAAATTAGTCAAAATCTGAGGACAAGCTAGAGAGAAAAATCAATTCATTAAAAGATTGTTTTAGAGGTCAAAAATACTAAACAAAAGAACAAAACAAAAGAGCAAAATAAAATATATAACTATTAACATATCAATATTCTTCAGGTGTTAGCATACTACATTGATGCTGAAAAGTTCGTACATGTATAGTGATGAAAAAGAATTAATTCATTTACTAGTTGCCTTATTCTAATTGACTAAATTATAGTCAAGAAACAATTAGGTCCAGACATTGCAAACTAATAAAATACAGGAAGGTTTACTTGTGACAAATCTATTATGTCACTTTTCTCCCTTACATGGCCAGAAGTTCTCATTTAATATTTTTAATTCTCATTATTAAAAAAATTCTTTAAACATAATCCCCCCAAATTTTATATTCAGTATTTTAATGTATTAAAACAGATTAAAAAATAATTGTGTAATTAATGTTAGTCACTGCCTTTTCTCTCTTTAAATTTTCTCATTATCCACATGACTCAACTTATTTTCAGCTTTCTTATTTATTTGTTAGTTGTTGGTACTTTTCGATCTTGTATTTTCCATTTGGTTATTGTTTATAGTTTCTTGTTGTTTATTGAGTTTCCATATTTCTTGAATCATTGTTATCATATTATCCTTCATTTATTTTAATAGTTTTTTTAAATTTTAAAACATTTTAATAGCTAATTTGTAACTATTTTCCAGTCACCTTTGATACATCCAACATCTAGACCCACTTAGAGTCAGTTTCTATTGGCTTGATTTTTTTCCCCACATGTTTTTAAAATATATATTCACATGACTCAAGTCTTTATTGAAAATCAGACATTTTAATATATTGTAGCAAGTCTGGATTTTTATTTTTATTTTTTCTAATGCTTGCTGTGTGTCCTTTGTTTTGTATCCTGCCTGCACTTAAACTGTGGAATCTGGCCTTCTCATCAGCAGCTGCTAATATCTCTACAGTATTTTTCTTTCAGTTTTTCCCCATTGTATGCATATTTCAGCTATCAGACAAACATTGAGCAGAGATTGTGTTCAAATACCTTAAACCTGTAATGTGCCTACCTTTTGACAATATAATTTTGTGTAGGTAGAGGAGCACATTCAAAGTTCAAACAGTTTTTAAGTCTATCTCAGCTCTACCATTTGAGAGGCCCTTGAGTGTCTCATGCCCATAGTCATAGTTTCTGAGTCAGTCAGAGATATGTGCAGAGTTTATATACTGCTTCTGTAGTTGTCTTATTTACAGCATTTCCCTGTCTTGTTTATGGGTCATCCATTGCTTACCCCAACCAGGACTGCCACCTTATGGTGGGGTTGTGGGTGGAGGGATACAGCAAAAAGAAAAAAAAAAGAACTCATGGTCATGGACAACTGTGTGGTGATTGGAGGGGGGAGGGAGGTAAAAGGGGGATAAACGATAATAGAAAAAAATCAACAACACCCAATGATTCAGTCAACCTTGCCTATATAATGAAGTGTCCATGCAAAATCAACGGACCAGGTTTGCAGAGCTTCTGGGTGGGCCAACACATGGAGATTTGAGTAGCATGGTATGCCTGGAGGGGGCATGGAAGCTCCTTGCTCTTTCCCCATATCTTGCCCTATGCATCTCTTCCATCTGGCTGTTCCTGAGTTACTTCCTTTTATAATAAACAAGGAAATTTTTTTCATTATTTTAAAATATTTTTAAATTTATTGGGGTCACATTGGTTAATAAGATTATATAGGTTTCAAGTGTAGATTTCTATAACACATCACCTGTATTTTGCATTGTGTACCCACCACCTCAGTCATCTTTCTCACCATATATTTGGCTATCTTTATTCTTTCCTACCTCCCACTCACCTTGCCTCCGGTAACCACCATGCTGTTGTCTGTGTCCATGAGTTTCAGTTTTATATCCCACATATGAGTTCTTAATTTTTTCTGGTTGACTTATTTCACTTAGCATAATATTCTCAAGGTCCATCCACGTTGTCACAAATAGCAGTATTTCATCTTTTCTTATGGCAAGACCTGGTAACAACCAAAGTGTTCTTTGATAGATGATCATATAAAGAAGATGTTTCACATATATACTATGGACTCTACTATTCTTATAGAATTTTAGATTTACAGAAGAGTTGCAAAGATTACACAGAAAAGTTCCTATATACCTTATACCTTCATTCCCCTAAAGTTAATATTTTATATAACTATGGAATTAAGAAATTAATATTTATACAAGCTTTAGACTTGATTTGGATTTAAACTGTTTTTTTACACTGATGTCCTTCTTCTGTTCCAAGATGAATTCAGGGTACCATATTGGACTTTGTTGTCCTCTCTCTGTTCTTTCCAATATATGCTAATAGCTCAGTCTTTTTCATAAAAGAATTCGATACTTTTATAGAGTACAGGTCAGGTATTATGTAGAATGTAACATAATTTTGGTTTATTAGACTGGGGTTGTGAAATTTGGGAAGGCTCTTAAATTTTTTTATTTATTTCTTTTTTTCCCTAGTCAATATGGAAAGGAATACCATAGAGGTTAAGTACGTTCTCATTACATTGTATGGTATACATGATATCAACATGACTTATTACTGGTGATATTAACCTTGATCACTTGGTTACGAGGTGGTGTCTGCCCAGTTTCTTTTTAGTAAACTTCTGTATTTTCCCTTCACATGCTAAATTCATTAGGGAATTAAGCCATACCTTGTGGAGGGAGGAATATCAAAACTCAGAGGTATGCTAAAGCTACACACTAATTGATAATCTCAGGGAGGTACTTTGAGGTTATGTACAACAAAGAAACCCATTTCTCAAAGTTTTGCCACTAATTTAAGCATTCATCAATGGATGTTGCCTGCAGCAGTTATTACTGTGGTGTTTAATGGTGACAATTCAATTTTTTTCTTATTCCTTCTATTTTATTATTTGAAATTCTTCTATAAGGAGAAGTTTCCTTTATTTTTTTCATTCTCACCCAAGGATATGCTTTTATTATTATTATTAATTTTAGAGAGAGAAGAAGAGACAGAGGGAGAGAGAAACATCTATGTGAGGCAGAAACATTGATTAGTTGTGTCCTGTATGCACCTCAACCAGAAATGAATCCTCAGAGTAGGCATGCGCCCTGACCAGGGATTGAACCTGCAGACTTTTGGTGCATAGGACTATGCTCCAACCAACTGAGCCACCTGGCTAGAGCTCCATTATTTTTTGAAATCACTTTTTTGTATGATTGACTTCAGAACACCACTCCCCAGATTCACCATGAAATTTACAACTTTGTGGCTTCATACTTACTGTTAGAACCACCTGGAATACCTTTCTCCTCCCTTGTTGGCAAACTTCTTCTCTCTTCTGCTCCTACGGGGCCCTATGCCTTTACCCACCACATCATACTCTATCCTGGGATGTAATCTCATCTCATTTATTCTGAACATAAGAGTATTACAGTATTCTTTTTCTCTTCAGGGAGATGTTTAGGTTATGGGTTGAGTTGTGTCCCCTAAAAAAGATGTATGGAAGTCCCAACCCCCAAAACTTTAGAATATGACCTTAGTGAAGGGTGACTATACATATAATTAAAGATGTTTATCCAATATAACATGGTGTTTTTATAAGAAGACAGCACAAAGACACATGGAGAGAGAATGACATGTGATACCAGGTTCAGAGACTGATTTTAGGAACTTAGGGAAACTCTGGCACTATTTTTGGCATGGAATTTTATTTTAAAGATCTGTAGTATATTCATGTGATCTGCCAGCAAGAACATACATCATTCTAAGAGATGTATGAACTTTAGACCTATGGCAAAGAGATATTTCCTGAAATGGTTTTGAATTACAATTAAGATAAAAAGTAATTTTCTGTTGATGACACTATTAAGTAACAATTTAAGTAGAAAATAAAAATAAAATAAAATAAATATGCCTTTGAAAACAGGAAGATCATTTATAGAAAGTGGCTTGTTTCAATATCGTTATATATTTTTGAAATAATAGAAACACACAAAAGAGATTATATAGTGCTTGCTTTTAAACATGGATTTAGAAATTTATTACTAATTCTAGCCACTAATTACCAAGTAATTTTATTACTAAATCTACCCATTCTTCAATGCAACCCATATTTCTTAATTATCCAGTATGTGCCAGGCACAGAACAAGGAGCAGGAAATATGAATATCAATAAAATGATCTCATATTTTTCTTTTAATAATTAAAAGGCAACTTAAAAGTAAGGGAAGTAGCATAAGAATAACAGCAAGTCACTAACATTTGCCATCATATGATTTTTGTGAATGGTTGAATTCCATCCTTTCTTTCAGCTAATAAAATGAAATCTGCATTTCAGGGAAATTCATGAAAGTTATATGCTGCATAAAGGAAATGTAAAAAACACATGATTTTTACTTAAATAGTGGTTTCAGATATATTTTAGATTGGGTCACTCAAAACCTGATAATATGGTATAAAATACATTACGTACAACGGTGTGAAAACATATTCAGTAATAAAGATTGGAATTAATGCACAGCTTATTCAGGCTACATAAGAAACATATCAGGAAAGGGACTACGTCGTTTTGGAGGAATATAAGGCACAGAAGGAGGAGAGAAGGAGCTCAGGGTTTGATGACCCTGGGGGCTGTGCAGAGGAGGGAGTCACACTTACAAATAGCCAAGGTCACAGTAAAGAAGTGGGAGTGAGTTATGCAGAAATCTGGTGAAATAATGTTCCAATCAGGGCAAATAGTAGGTTAAAGTTCCTGAGGCCAGAAGCGGTTTACCTTTTTAGAGGAATTTCCAGGAGGCCAGTGGAGCTAACGGAGCGAATGAGAGCGACAGAAGTGGGTGGTGTCAAGGAGCCAATGAACGGCTGGGTGGTGCCGGACTTCACTGATCATCATAAGGATTTCAATTTTACTCAGAGACAGGAAACCACTGGAAAGCTTGAGGACGAAAATGATGTGTCAATCCCAGAAATGATGATATATGTAATCACTTTCTAGGGAGTGGTTTCTTTCTGCAGGCGTTAGACGTAGAGGGAGACCTGAGCGTTAATTGTACCTCCGTGTAAGTGACTTTGTTTTCCTCCTTCGGTATGTTTAGAACCTTTCAGGAAATACTTTTTTTGTCACTAAATCACAGAGCTGGTGTCTGCTAACTCAAGACTATGTTTAAACTTGATTATAAGACAGCTACTAGATATGATGGCTGAAATAACAGCTTATACCATTAAACATAAAAGCTGATGATAATTGCCACCCCATCTTGCCATAAACTGTATCATTTTCTGCAAAACATGTTTTTATTGCTTCCTGCTTTAGAAAACCAAACGTGTTGGATTTTTGAACATCATCATCAAGGCATTACTTTGGATAGTTTTGAATATTTATGCTCTGTGATTGGTAAGGAAACCATGCCTTTACTGCGGTGCTTCAATAAATATAGTCTAGAAATACTTTCCAGGAAACCTCATAAACTTCATTGTGTTAATTTGTCTGGTTTTTCTATGATAAATGAAAAATTCCAAGCAATCAAAAGTGACCTAAATATAAAATAAGGCATTGGCCTAATGATCTTGTGTTAAATTTACAATATATAGTTTTCATTGTTTTATCACATTGTACAATGGACAAGAGTGGTTGACTCTCAAGTGGGTGAATGCATGTAAAAGGTGCCAATGGAATTCAGAATGGAAATAGGTTACTCCTGCAGGCTCTGAGGCAAAGCAACCCCAGACTCAAAAGAATTTCATATTTTTTTTTGCCCAAGTCTCATGTTAACTTTTGTTTGCAAAAACATACAGAGAAAAAAGGTAATCAGAATATGAGGAGTGACAATTTATTCAATGCATGGGTATTTCAATTTGGTGAGGGTATATAATTTTCCATAGATCCACATATGTCCACTTCTGGACACACACACACACACACACACACACACACACACACACACACACACACAATTGCTCTCTTTGTTGACTGACTTGATTTATTCTTTAAGTTTCAAATGTAGTTTTTAAGTCCAATGTTTTATAACAGAAAGCTGAATGTATGTTAACAATATCTGAAAATCTTACAACATTCTGAAGGCAAACGGAGAAAAGGGCTAGTAAAATCTTTACAGATTATGTTGTATTTTTGTGTCCTATTTAGGAGCTTCAATTGCTTTTAGAAAGCTAATATCTAGCAAAGAAACTGTAAGAACGGGGGTTAAGAAGCATATTTATCCTCTCTTCATTAGCCACATGGTTCTTCCACACATAATACTTATGCAATCGGTGGAAGTTCTGTGCCAAGAGAGAGTCACAATAATTAGAAGGAAAGTGAGCATCAAATTGAAATCTACTATTGTGGTTTTTATTACTTTTGTAACCATAGTGATAGAAGACCAAAATAGCACTTTAAAATAGCACTCAGAAAGGAATTTGGGTAACATTTTATTTATTGAAATGAGTATAATTTTGTTACATCTGGAATGCCAACATTTTGTTGCAGAATATTTTTGGCTTTAACTCATATTTTCACCTTTCTCTTTCCAAAAATATAGGCAGCAGCCTCAAAAAATAAAGCAAAATATTTTTAGAGAATTCAGTTAATTAAAGGAAAACCAGAAATTAAAGATTATTATAGAAAGGGACCAAAAATATTACTAATACAAGTATATAGAATTAAATCAATTTTTTTCAACTGTCCAATAATCAGAATATAAACACAGGAAATTCTATAATCTGAAATTATGCAGATTATTAAGAAAAATAATAACCTATTAATAACCTGACTTTGTTATTTTATTTTTCTAAAGTAATTTTTCTCTCATAAAAAGTCTTATTACAAAGATTAGAATAAGTTTACCAACATGGCTACTATTTTTTCCTGGAGTATAGTTAAAAATGTATATTCAGAGGTATTTTTGACATTATTTAAATATACATTTGTGTTTCCAAAATATTTGCAACACATTTTGGTAAATATCTTTCTAATAATATGTTTTGAAATGGAGCATGAAACTTTAAAGAATTCTAAGTTTTTCAGAGTTTTTTTTTTTTTTTAACCAAGAAAATTTTGGCCCAAGAACTTCTATTTAAATAAATTGGGTAAGGATATATAACTTCACATACACTACAAATGTGCAGTTATTTCTGCCTCACCTAGTACCTCACCTGGGCCTGAAACCCAGAGCTTTATGGATTGAATAATCTTTCTTTTCAATGCATAGCTTCAAACATTTTTCTTATTTTGTTTTCTTTTTTATTTGCATTCGAGGACATGCTCATTGATTTTTAGAGCGGGGAAGGAAGGGAAAAAGAGATGGAGAGAAACCTTGGTGTGAGGAAGAAACATTGACTGGCTGCCTTTTGTACACACCTCATTTGGGGACCAAACACACAGCCCAAGCATGTGCCCTGACTGTGACCCTTTGGCTTGTGGGATGATGCCCAACCAACTGAGCCACACAGGCCAGGGCCAACATTTTTTCACTTAGAATCATTCCCATATATATAAAATACTCTAAACTGTTTTACAATGTTTTTCTCAATGAACATTTTAATTTGATTTCAGGAAATATCTGCACATATTTTCCCATTTTTGTAAATTAAAAAAAAAACAACTAAGTCACAGAAGTGAAAAATGAAATAGTGGCGTGAATGAAACTAGAACCAAGGGACTGCTCTGACTCTCAGCTTTTTCTTAATATGACCCTGAGTAGCTAGATGAGAGATATAGATTATACATGTACACATATGAAATATGCATGCATATAAATGTTTTTATATAGACAAACACATATGGCTATCTTTTTTATTTTTTTTTCCAAATACTTGTTTTTAGTTATCATGGATTCCAAACAGTTGGAATTTCTGGCTTATATGGTTATTCTATGTTTTTTTTTTTTTTTGACTTGGGATCTTTCCTGCTCTTTTTTTTTTTTTTTTTAATGTTTGCCACATAGAGAAAAAGAGGGCTAGTGGAGGGGGAGAAGACAGACTCACAAATGTGAGCAGGTCAGGAGGGAAAACTTCAGAGTGGAGCTGAGAAGAGGGAGGGAGAGACAGGGTCCTGGAGAGGGGAGGGTGGGGACGTGGAAAGCCATTTCTTAGAGTTCAGGCATGTTCTTGGTCCGCCTCACGTTCTTCTCCTTTACCCTCCTCCTGCCGGGCACTTTCCTTAGGTTTGGTTTCATCTACAGCTTCTATCTTCTCCTTGGCTTGGCTGCTCTTTGAAGTCTCCGTCGGAAGCTGGGTCGTTGCCTTGGCGGCAGCATCCTCTGCAACAGGGGTGGTGGCGGTAGCGGCAGCAGTGACAGCAGCAGGCACATCGGATTGTTTAGGCTCCTCCTTGGCTGGGGCGTCTTCTGCCTTGGAGGACGGCAACTTGTCAATGGAAGCTTTAGTGGCACTTTCTGTCTCAGCAGAGCCGGCCTTCTCCTCTGAGGGGACAGGGGCCTGGGGGGCTGCCTGCTCTGTGGCAGCATCAGAGGCGCCCTCCCCCTTCTTCTCCTCAGAAGGAGCTTCTCCTGCTTTGCCGGGCTCCTCGGGCTTCGGGGCAGTGGCTTGGGCTGCCTCAGTGGTCGTGGGACCTTCTCCCTCCTTCTTCTCCGCGCCAACAGCAGCAAGGGTGTCATCCTTCTTGTCACTCACCTCAGCCTCAGCAGCTTGCGCATCGCCCTTCTTCTCTCCTTTGAGCTTTTTCCTTGTTATGTGTCCACGGAAGCTAGCCTGAATTTTGGTCGCGGCCTTATGAGCTTTATCTTCTGGTTTGATGCCATCTTGTTCAATCTTTTGGTCCTCATCGTTTTTTTTCAACCTGTTTGGTTCTTCTCATACAGCACAGCGTGGTTGTATCCTCCCTTGCCTTCTTCCTGCCTTCTCTCCTTTCCTCCTCTCTCTTTCTTATTTCCCCCCCTCTCCACCTCTTTTCTGCTCGCTTGCTCACTCCGGTTATTCTATGTTTTAAGAAACTGTCTCTTTGCCACAATGGCTGTATCAGTTTATATTCTTACCAAGCAATATATGAAGATTCCAATTTCTCCTCATTCTCACTAATACTTGTATTTTCCCATATTATTATTAATAATATTATTATTATTACCTTCCTAGTGAGTGTGAAGTTGTCTCTTATTGTAATTTTGATTTGCATTTCCCCAATGACTAATGATATTGAGCATCATCATGTCCTGATCAGTCCTTTATATATTTTCTTTATTCACATCCCTTTGCCCATTTTTAATTGGATTATCTTTTTATTGTTGAGTTGTGAGAACTCTTTTTTTAAGTATATTTTATTGATTATATTGTTACAGTAGTTCCATTTTTTTCCCCTATATGGCTATCTTTTTATTTTTGTTTTAACTTTGATTTAATGGGTTGATATCACATTAAATTTTTCAGAAAATATATCATTCAGAATTGATGCTTACTTTTGTAGAGAAGCTTACAGAACAGTATGAAATGTCATCTGTCTTTGACATTTAGGGTTCCAAAACCAGAGAGAGGAGTGTTATCCTGACACACAGAGTTTTGCTCACCACACATCCTTGTTTGCTTAGCACGGTGCAGGTTTAGGCCTGCGCTTCTGGGATAATTTTCAATAACATTCCTTCCACTTTCAAAAGTGTCTTGGTTTGAAGCATATTATATATGCTTCAAAATCTCTGGAGATACAGGAACATTTTACTTATATAAACTGAATTAATCATAAAGTGAAATAAAGGACCGAACTGCTGTTTTGGGACCCGAGGGCAACTAGAACATAGACCGGAGTTGGACTTCTGAAAAGTAAGCATTATTCCATATATTATGCTGATTTTTAAAATTTATTTATTGTTTTTCTATTAGAGTTGTCCAACTTTCCCCCCCATTATTCCCCCCGATCCCCACCACCCCATCTCCCACAGTCAATCCCCACCCCGTTGTCCATGTCCATGAGTCATTTATACTAGTTCCTTGATGAGACCCTTTCCACTTTCTCCCCCCTTAGCCCCCCTCCCCTGCCCCCTGGTCACTGTCAGTCTGCTCCTTGTTTACATGCCTCTGGTTCTCTTTTGCTCGTTTGTTTGTGTTGCTCATTGCCCATGCCCGTCCGTCTCGAGAGACGATGGTGTAGCTTCTTAAGAGTCTATCTGCACAGCCAAAAATGGCTGTGCAGTCCGACTCGGGAGTGACACAGTATCTGTCTCCTCCCGTGTTGAAGCTACAGAGCCTGGGCAGGGTGATATGGAGGGTCTGCTGTTGCCCATGCAGCAGACCCCCCCTCTCTTCGCAGCTGAAGGGCCCAAGGGAAAGACGGAGTCAATACAGCTTGGCTTCAGGTGTGCCGCAGGAGTTGCCGGTGTTGACTACAACGTCAAACCGCCTTAGGGACTCTGGCTCCGGATTTTCTGTCTGGGTTTACTCCCTTAGCCTTTCCCCTGAAGAGGTATGCCGCAAGGCAGCGGAGGTTTTTTGGAGTCAGAGTTTTCCTTCTCTGATGTGCCCTGACTGGAAGATCGAACCAGCGACACTTAGCTCACAGGCCGACGCTCAATCCACTGAGCCAAACATGTTGCTCATTAGGTTTCTGTATTAGGTGAGATCATGTGGTATTTGTCTTTTGCTGCCTGGCTTATTTCACTAAGCATAGTACTCTCCAATTCCATCCATGTTGTCGCAAATGGTAGGAGTTCCTTCTTTTTTTCTGCTACATAGTATTCCATTGTGTGTGCTGTTTTAAATATAAGATACAGGCTGAAATATTGTCTGTCTTTGTAAACTTTATGGCAGAATGCCATAGTCATTTGCTCAATGGCTATTCTCCTTTCCAGCACGTTTAGCATGGTAACTTTTGGATCATCCTGGGCAAAAACCAGCAAGAGCCATGATGACTTTGCCACTTGATATTCTGTTGAATATGTAATTAAGTTTAGTTCCTAAGACTACTAATTATTTATAGGAGTGAGGGACCATTTTTATTTTAGAAAAGGAAATGTAAGTGTTAATGTTTTTAACAAATCAGGAAAAAATAAAATAAGAACATGAACATTTTACTGAAAATCCCTCAAACCATGAAACATTTTTTATTAGTTATAATAACATTATGTGATTGACCTTTTTATTGCTGAGATTTTCCTTTAAATGATAATGATATCTTACCTGTATATGTGAAACTAATCAGTATAGAATGAAAATAATAATAATTTGTTGAAATATATTTAACCATTATAGTCCTTCTGAAATAATGTAAAATCAGTACAGGAATAATACAAAATTCCTGGTTACACTATCTCTGGTTAACATCTTATGTAGCTTAATTATAGTGTTAAAACCAGGAAAATCACATGCTGATGGTAGTAGTTGCCCAGGACTGCTATAACAGGTTCTCATAAAAGTAAACATGTACTTACCTTATGACCCAACAGTTGTAGCTTTAGATATTTGCTCAAAACTAATTAAAATATCTAATACATATATGCCTAATAATGAATGTCTATAGCAACTTTATAATAGCTCGAAACTGGAAATAACTCAAAAGTGTATTAATCAGTGACTAGAAAAATGGTGGTATATTCATCAATGAAATACTCTTCAAAAATAAGAGAGAACAAACTACTGATACGTGGAGCAACTTCGCTGAAATATATTTTATGAGAGTAGACACAAAATTGTATATCCTGTTTGATTTCATCATATAAAACTCAAGATAAGATAAATCCAATACATTGGGAAGACACATGGACCAGTGGTTATTTTGGGCTGCTGGGGTATGGATGTGGCTGAGTAATTAACTGCAAAAATGCAGGAATTTTGGGGAGTAAGGAAAATGTTTCATGTCTTGATTATGGTTATAGTTACATGGGTGTATGCATTCATCAAATATACATTTAAAATGCATGCATTTATTGTATGTTAAAGTTGATTTAAAAATATACAATGATAATAAAAGTTGTATGAGATAAAGATGAAGTTACTGTCCTGATTAGTCTAAAAATACTGTTTAATGAGATGATGCTAAACAAATATTTAGAGGTACTATATTTTTAGAGGAAAATATGAAAATAGTATATTAGCAAGAAAGAAACAACTTTATTTTCAAGGATTTGGCATAAATATACAATTGGTGGTGTTTAAAAAATTTTTTTTTTAAGCTTTTCAATGAGCCCTGTCTGGGTTGCTCAGTTGCTTGGAACCATTATCCTGTACATTAAAAGGATGTAGTTTAAATCCCCAATCAGGGCACATACCTAGGTTGTAGGTTTGATCCCTGGTCACAGTGGTCACAGAGTATACAGGAGTCAACTGATCAATGTTACTCTCTTAGATTGATATTTCTCTCTCTCTCTCTCTCTCTCTCTCTCTCTCTCTCAAATCAATAGACATATCCTCAGATGAGAATTTTAAAAAAAGCTTTTCAATGAGTGTAGTTAAAAAATGTTCCTTAATTTATACATTGGGGCAAAAACTAGGTAAAATTATATGGGCTTAGGTCACTTAGTTAAAACAACTTTCTAGGTGTCTTGGTTTCCTAGCAGTACAATATCTCAGCTTTTAGAAATGACATGTTTACACAATGTAGTAATTTACTGAAAGCAGTATGAAGTATCATTGATCTATTTGATTCTTCTTTTACCTGGTGATATTCTATTTATAATGTTAAAAAATAATTTTAATTCTTCATTATAAAACATTTCATGTGATAAGTACATAAAAGAATAGAACACATTTCCATTCCATCTAGATTCGATGAATAATATCATTTTTTCTTATTTTCATATTTTGTTAGAAAGAACCAAAATACTAGTCTCTCTCCCTTTTCTCCTCTTTTCTTACAAGTAACAACTGTTTTGACTTTGATAGCTCTGCTTTTTCTACATGTTTTTATATTTCATTAAATATGTGTACCATGACAACATATTTTATTGTTTTATGTCTTTACTATTGACATAAGTGTTATTTGCATCTCTATTATTTTTTATTCAACATTTTTTCAAGAAGTATTCAGGTTGATATATGCAGATAGAGTCATTGAATGTCATTGTCCTTTATGAAATGGGATACTGAATACTATCCCATTTTACAAATATGCTACCATTTATTCATTTAGCCTTCTATTGATGGACATTTATTTTCATTTGTTTTTATTGTTTTGTTGCTGCTTCTTTGAGTATTACAAACAAGGTCTAAATAAATATCCCTGTACTTGTCTCTTTGAGTGTTTCTAATCTTGGTGGGATTTACACCTAGAAGTAGAATTATTTTCAGTACTATTGAAATACTACTATTTCAAGCCACATTTTTTTTCTAGATTTCTTATTGAGGAATAATTGACAAATGAAATTGTATATATTTAGTGTACAACATAATGACTTGATATACATATACATTGTGAAGTGATTACCACACCACAATTAAGATAACTAATATATCCATCACCTCACTAAAGTTGTCTTTTATGTCTCTGGGTGTGAGCTGAAAATGCTTAAAGGTGTACTCTCAGCAAATTTCAAGTGTACAATAGTGTGTTATTAACAATAGTCACCATGCTGAACATTATACCTTCAGAATTTACCCATCTTATAATGGAAAGTTTGGCCCTCTGATTTACACATTATTCTTTTCTTTTTAAAGATTTTATTTATTTATTTTTAGAGAGCAGGGAAAGGAGGGACAAAGAGAGGGAGAGGAACATCAGTGTGTGAAACATGGATCAATTGCCTCTCTCCCATGCCCAGAACCAGCGACCTGGCCTACAACTCAAGCACAGGTCCTGACTGGGAAAAGCACTGGCGATCTTTTGGTTTGTGGATGAAGCCCACCCAATTGAACTACACCAGTCAGGGCTACACGTTGTTCTTTGAGGGCAGAAAGTCAAGGGTTGCATTACATCTCTTCCTTACCAACCTTGGGTGTTATCAGGCTTCTAAAGCTCTTTCCAATCATATATGAAAGAGCATCTCACATTTATTTCAATTGGTATTTTCTTAATTACCACTGAAGTAGAATATTTTATCATGTGTTTATTGTTTTTTTTTTGGATTTCCTCTTTTGTAAATAGGCTGTTTTGAATATTTTGCTTATTACAAACATTAGTTTTTGTCTTTTCTTATTCATTTGTAAAGGTTCTTTAAAGTTTAGATACTAATGCTTTGCAAGGCACATGTATTGTAGACATCTCCCATTAGGGGCTGTATTTAACTTGCCTATGGTGAATTTTGTCATGCTGAACTTTTAAATACTAATGTAGCCAAATTAAAAGCTTTTTACATTATTTGATGTTGTGTATATTTAATTTTTTAATTTAATGCTTTATTTTTTACATTCTGATTTTTAATTCATCTGGAATTTATTTTTACAAGTAGTATGAAAGGGATCTATTTTTTTCTGTATTGACATACAGTTGTCTCAGAACCATTTAGTCTTTCTACCTTCAGTTGACATCTATCATCTACTGAGTATATGTTTCGGTGCTTTTTGGTTTCTCTCAATGACCTGTATATCTCTCTTTTTCAGTATTATACTATATTTTACTCAAAGTTTCTACAAGTGATGTTAACACATTGTTGACTGGTCACGAATAAACTCGAGTTTTCAAGTCTGCTCCCACCCCCCCAAAAAAGGAGAGAAGAGATTACTAACTGCCAAGTTTCAGAATTTGAGAATCAATTGAGTCATTGGCATTTCATAAACAAACATCTACATTATGCATATCTGCAAAGCAGGGCAAGTTCTAAAGGTGCTAAAAATCAGCCTTCTTGAGAGAAAAAGGAGTATTTTGGTTTTAAAAAAAATTTACTTCTAGAATGTAATCTGAATATATATTTTGAGTAAAAAACCTTATGCACCGATGTTTATACTGTTAATACAAACAGTATAAACAGTCTTTCAGTGATAATCTTTTTTTTTTTACTTCTCTGCTTCCTATCAATATTTGATTCTTCACTTCATAGCCGTGTATGGGCATTAAGCTTATAGGTTATAGTTTGTTATAGTTTCTGTGGAAGATACAGGTGATTATGTTTCAATCCAGCCTTGTGGACTGTGTATGTGTATGTGTATTCATGCCCATTTTCCCCTTTCTCCCATATAAGTCTATTTTGTGTATGAAGAGCAACACCTAAGATCTTTTACACCCTGATTTTCTTCCTCATTGATGACAGCCTCTGACTGCTGTTGGAATTTTTTTTTCCTGATGAACCAAGAAATAAAATCAGATCCAGGTCTTTTTCTGTGTTCTTAGAATGCTAAATGTGTTTGAAGCCAGATCACCAACTAACTACTATGAACATCTGGGTGTAGGGAAAATATTTATTTGAACGAATTTGCATTTGAAAAATCTTTATATAATTTAGGCATTTTGATTTTGTTTTTATGTTAGCTTAGACCTCAAATAACTAGGTATCACTTCTAGTCAATATTTTTATTTTTTGCCAATTATTGTTTATTTGTTTGTTGTTACTCTTTGTTTCTAATGAGGAAAAGTTAAAACTTGTTGTGCCAGTATTGGGACTATAATCATTAAATGATCTATGATCTATGAGCTATATCTTCCTTCTGTTGTAGTTGCTGTTTAGAGATAATGGAAGCTACAAAAACTTGATTTGAAAAAGTTTACCCACCTACCCACATGAAATGGAATTCTCTTTTTTCTCTGATAATATCTTACTTCCTTCTACAGCAAGATATCTCCATAGTATGAAAACTGGTACTGATATTGCAGCGGTAAAGCCATATGTTTTAAAGTTACTTTTCTGTAGCTCTTTTATATAACTCTAATTTCAGGATAAAAATCCAAAATTAGAATATAGTGATGCTCTGTTTTGGTGAGTGGTAAAACTGAGTCTATTAGCTTATGCTGAGTCATTACCCAAGACAGTACCCTACATCTGTGTTTAACTGGCTTTTACCCTTTTGATGTTAGTGTGGAAAGTTGTACTGCCAATCAAATGCCCATTATCTCTGCCTACATAGAAGAAAACAAACAAGAAAAATCCTCAGACTTTAAACAGAAATATATATAATTGTCATAAAGAGTAGAGTAGAGTTGGCATTCTCTGGTGTTGTGGACAAATGCTTGACTTAAATGCAAAATAAGACTACTGTGCCTAATTCCCATAAGCTGTGTTTCTGCTCTTCGCTATTGCTTTAGGTTACCCCCTATCTTCCCTTCTTTTTGCCTGATGCTTCTTCCCCCTTCATGATTCATATTCACAATCTTAGGTGCCATTTTCTGCTGGCACCTCAGTGTCACCAGTGTGCAGTAAAAATATTAACAAACACCTGTGAGTGTTAAGCCTTATCTGGTTTTCTCTACCTATGATAGGGGCAATGCAATCACCACTCAGCTCTGTTCTGATTTCTATAATCAAACCTAATTTTAGGCAGGAGACAACTAAGAAACTGAAGTTCCAGTTGCTGAGATTCACTAATCTACTTCCAGGACAGTTGTAAACTCAGTCATTTGTCTGATCAAAGGGCTCTGGCTTACTCCTTTCTGGCTTGATAACCTACCAAGCACCACATTCCCTCTAGGGCAGGTTTTGAACTTGCTTATCTAGCTCCACTTCTCTTCACTGTGAAGTGGAATTCTGGCTGGTATTTGCAGGGGGGAGTCTTTCCCCCACTGCAGAACACCCTGACCTCTGAGAACCTATTTCTTGTTGGTAGACTTTCTACTGTTATGATCTACCCACCTGTCCACATGAGTGCTTCCATGAAAGTCTACTTGTTATTTGCCACTGGTTGGTAAGTGTAATTACAGATCACAGCCATAGTCCTTCCTCTGACTGCCTGAATTTGAATCTTCTGTATATAAGGGTGTGTAATTTTTGAAAGTCGAGATCCTCTGTACCATGAGTACTTTATTTGTAAAATGCAAACCATTCAACACCCACCACATAGATTTTTCATGAAGGTTAAGAGAATGAATACTTGCAAAGTGTTTAGAATAGTAATAAACATAAAGTATCTACCTATAAACAAATGGTTAAGTGAGAAATGGACTATGATTATAAAAGATGAACATGCCAATCACCTAGGTGAAATAACAGGACCTTACCAGGAGCTTCTGGTGCCTACTCCTTCACTTCTGCCACAGGTTAACCATTGTTCTACTATCCAACCTGCCTCTGTATAAAATTTACATTTAAAAACCATTCTTACTTGAACATTTTGCAGGTCCTGGGCTTTATCCTCTATTACTCATGCCCTCTGGAGTCATCAAAATTTGTATCCACCAAGGTCCAGCAGAAATCATCAGGGGGAAAGCAGGCTTTGGCACTAGTTTACATCCCAAGATTCTTGGTAGCACTTCGTTTTGGAACTTTGTCTTTCTTACTTTTATGCCAACTCAGCGATGTATTTACAATAATATTTAAAAAAATATATTTTATACTGTACTAGTTGTTTCATTGGAAGGTTCTATAGGGTATCCAATCAACCATATTATTGAAGCAGAAGTCTGTTGAATGAAACATTTTAGATGTAATTGAATAGGCATTGATTTTCAAGAGTTGAAATGAATGAAAATCATAATGAATGTGAATATCTTTGAAATTTAAAAAGATGAATCTCTTTGATTTTGCCTTTATAGTTAATGTAATGTCAAGACTATAATTTTGTGTTATAGAAATTAATTAGATGACATTGATAATATACTTACTGTTATTTAAGTCACCACACTTGATAGTTATTATATTTTTTCATGGATGTATTTGAATCAAATTTTACTCATTTGTCATTAAAATAATATGATATATATTTTATATGTAATATATATAGTTATACAATGTACAGTTACATATAGCTCTGTGTATATACTTTTATAATTATATATACACATATATCATCTATATATAACTATGTTATAGTTTTAGAAAGATGCTTGACAATAACAGTTTTATAACTGAAGTGTATTTTCTTACACTATCAAGAGGAAACACATGCCAAGCTTTGAGCTTTGCATTTATTTATAAAATATTAGCCTATATATTTTTAGCCCCTTAGTAGTATATCAGGAAGCAAGTCAATGTGTTTCTGAAAAAGAAAAAAAAAAAAAAAAAAAAGAGCAAAGGAATTTCAAGTAACTGCTCCCGGTGAGGTCCTGCTCTCTATTAGTACAAATAATTATAGGGTAAATATAATATAACCAGGACCCTGAAGTATGGGTCCTAGGTTTATAACACAACATGTCTTCTGCAGAGACGGAAAGCAAATAAATAACAAAAATGCATGCCTTGTTACCTCAGGTTGGTCTCTATGTGAAATATAATGAATACAACCCATGTCTGAAAGAAAAGTTTTCTTTCTGCGTCTGATATCACTGTTATTTATATTTTTCAGGCCGCCACTTTTCTTTCTCTCTACCTCTATTAAAGTATAATTGACAAATATAAATTGTGTATATTTGAAGTATACAACTTGATGTTTTGATAGACTGACAAAACATCACCACAATCAAGCTAATTACTATATCCATCACCTTTTCCTTTTTTCTCTTTATCTTCTTTAAAAATTTTTTCTTTTTTTTCTTTATCTTCTTAAAAAAATCATTTCCTATTCTTTCCTTCTTTCCTCACTTCTTCCTCTGCTTAAAATCTACCCTCTTAGCAAATTCCAAGTATGTGACATAGTGTTATTAACTACAGTCACCCTGCTATATATTTGATCTCTAGATTTATTCATCCTATGTAATTGAAACTGTGTACTCCTTGACCAGCATCTTTGTACTTCCACTCTTGACCCAAACCACAATGAGATACCACCTCACATATGTTATAATACCTATTGTCAAAAAGGCAAGTGATAACAAGTATTGGCAGGGAGGGTGTGGAGGAAGGGAACACTTGTGTAGTGTTGGTGGGAATGTAAATGGAGAGATTCTATAGGGTATCCAGTCAACCACTATGGAAAACTCTATGGATATTATGCAAAAATATTAAAAATAGAACAAGACTAAGATGCAGTCATCCCACTTTGGGTATTTACTCAAATGACATCAAATCAGGATCTCAAAGAATATCTGCACTCCCATATTGATTGCAGAATTATTCACAATAGCCAAGATATATGAGAACAACTTAAATGTCTGCTGAAAACAATATATACACACACAACATTTTCTTTATCTGTTTGTCTGTCTGTGTGTACCCAAAAAGAGGAGAAAAATGAGGGTAGCAGAGGAGAAAGGGTATAGAATTTGAGAAAAAATGAGGAAAAGCAAATTACGTGTTATATAAAATGGAGTATTTTGTTCTATTGCCTTGGGACCATTTACGTATTTCAAAAACTATTTGCCTTCAATTACTTCTGCATTTTGGCTGTAATCAGAAAGGGCAAAGATGAGGTGGCTGATCGCTTGGTGATGCTCTGGAAGGAGTGCTCCCTGACAAATCTCGAAGAAGATAGATAATTCTCACAGTCAGGATGAGCCTATGTAATGTGTTGTTTGAATGGGGCCATTTTGAAAGTGAAAGGATACAAGAAATAACTTCTCTGACTTTAAAAGAAAAAGGTATCCTTTATTCCTGTCTGAGGCAAAACAGGATATGTGGTCAACCTTCTTACAGGTTACCATACTTTTGTTATGGCTGTGGAGGTAAAAATAAAACCAGATATGTGTGAGTATGGGCCCTTTCTCTATGTCATAGCCTCTGACATTAAGACTTGTCATGCTAGGTGTGCAAATGCCCACAATTACCTACTCAAATGCTACCAACAAGGAAAATATGGTAATATAATATTAGAAATCTTGTTTTGGTCTAAATATAACTTACAATAAAAAAGAAATCCCAGATATCTCATGGGGGAAGTTTAAAAAACTCAAGATAGTTTATGGTAAAGGCATTCAAATATGAACTTGAACAACTGGAAGAGCTGCCTGGCATTGAAGTACCAGTAAGGTTCTTGAAGTAAATGACCTTAGAGGCCACTTTTAACTGTGAGGTTTGTTATTTTACTACTACTTACTATTTAGGAAAAAGGTCACATCTATTTTTAGAAATGTGGAGGTCTGTGAAAGGAACAGTCATGGAAAATAATCAAGAAACATTTAGTAAATATGAAGCCTGTTATTCATTGCTTCTCCTCTTTCAGAATGCCAGGGAATTCACTCTAAGAGACACTGTTAACTGAAATGAAAAGGAATTTAATAATTTCTCAGATTTATTTATAGTGCAGGAAAAAATCAAATCTTGGTATTCCCCATCTTCCCTAAGCAAAGTTAGACTTCCTGTGGAATCCTTTGATTCTCTAGTGGACAGATTGTGAGAAAAAGAAAAAGAAAAACAGAACCACAACAACAAGTAAAAAACACAGAGGCAGCTCTGATATTTCATTACAGCTGGCTGGGTCCCACAACGGTGAGCTCAGCTGCTGGGGCTCGAGGTCACATTATCTGGGCAGTGGAAAAGCCCCTTCCCATTCTGTCACAGTATATTTAGCACCCTGAAGAGATTTGTGTTATGTTTAAGGTCTGGAAGCTTTGATTCATGATCCTAATCAACAGCTTTATCATAATACAACCTTAGGAGACTTATTTTGACAATCTTTTAGCACTTTATAAGACTGTCTTACAAATCTCTTTGTTATATTTTATGTTATTATCTTTTATTTTATTTTATTTTTTGGCCATCTGTGTTACCAGGGTTTAGAATGTAACTTTCTAAAGCCTCATTACTTTGCCAAGAGAAAAAGTGACGTTTAATTAGGAACATTTCTTGTCTTCAACCATAGCGTATAAAGTGCCTTTCTTTCTTTCTCTCTCTCTCTTTCTTTCTTTCTGGAAACAGCAATTTTTCTATCTTCCTTTATCATGTATACTAAGATTTTTAAAAATTCTGTTGGCAAAAATGTTACCAATGTCTGGGGAGAAAGTAACAAGTAAGGATGAGGTAGAAGACTGCCTTCCATTTTACTTAAAGTTTTGGCTTAAAAGATTTCCCTGGAAAAATTATTATTTTTTCACTCCAAACACACTCATTATTGGATGCTTCTTAAAATTATAATCTCCTCCCAGTGATCAGTAACAACAACAACAACAAAAACTTAGATGGAAAAAATTAAATGTATCCTTGTCCCTTTCTGCTATAGTAAATCAACTGACCTGCCTTCTAGTTTTCAATGCTTCATTATTTTCTGGCATAAAGTGAATGAGTATAATGCAAGTAACTTGATGAATCAACACATATTCATCAAGTCTATCAAGCACATTAACAGTTTCTCCTTTTATGTTCTACATTACTTCTTGAATCTACCAGTTTTGTGAATGTCCTATCAGTGGCTATTATTTGGCTTATTTTAAGCATCTGATAAACTAGTCTCTGTGCATGGTATCTTGTATTAGTGAGACTCTGTTGGTTGCATAGAACAGAAACACACTCTGGGATCTTAAGGGTTAACTGTTTTTTTACAAGGAAGGCAGACCTACATTGGTAAACAAAGAGAAGCTAGGCCTGGCGGGACATATGGACTAAGACTTCATGAGAAAGCAGGAACAAAAGTACCCAAACTGGACATCGAGTTAGCTGTGAATCTGTGGCATCTTAGAGGTGTTAGCATCAGGAGGTTGTGGACATTTAACTATGGCTAATTTCATCTGTGTTCTTCCAGCCATGGGTCTTGTAACTTTGAAGTGGATATCTTATCCTCTGTTCTGAACAGTTCTTTTGTAACTCACAGCTTGTACCTATTTGTGACTCCAGTTGCTTCAGAACCCATCCATCAAGCTTCAGTCTCAAGGCTTTGCTTCGCGTATCTTTACAACTTCAGTTTCTGTCAGCTGTTAACATTTTTCACTTCAAAGTCATACCAGAGGGAGACTTTGAATGGTCTGGCTTCTTATCATTGGGCTTGACCTAAGGTAGACCAAACTACCTTAAAGGCTTTGACCAATCATCTCTGGTCATGGAGGAGAAGAGCAGGTTTGCAAGTTACACATCAGAGTTGCCTTAAGCTTCCTTGTTTGCAAAGATACAATGCGAAGCATCTTTCTCTTAGAAAAAGCTCCATATATGTAGGGTCACAATGATGATTCCAGCATCTCCTAAACTCAGCCCATTGGGTTTTGTCCTGTACACCTGGTTGAAAGTACTCTTGTCAAGGTTATCAGCAATGTCCATTTTGACAAAGAAAATGATCACTTTTTTTTTTTTATCATTTCTCATATTATTTACTCTTTCAGCAACAATCAGTTGGCCATTTTATGCTTATTAAATTCTTTTCTCCTACTTTTCAGACCTTCACACTCTCCTTAGTTTCTGCCTACCCATGAACTACTTTAACTTGGTCTCCTTTACTAGGTACTCCTCTGCTTAAGCTTTCATTCTATGATGCCAGGCTTAATCTTAAATTCTGTACTCTTCTCTAACTATACTCTCTCTAAAAAATAACTTATAAAGCCCTGACTTTAAACAACACTGTATTCTATTGACTCACAACTGTATACCTCAAGCTGTTAATCTCTCAGTATCAAACTCCTATTTGATAGATTCACTTGAATTCCAATAGGTCATCTTGAACTAATAGCCAAATCTGTTTCTACTTGATTCTCTGTTTTACCCAGATTTCCAAGCCCCTAATAAACAAAGAAATAAGGGAAAACATACAAAAGCAAAAAAACAAAAAATGGTCTTCTCTCACATTCCGATGCAAGCCATCAACAAGTGCTGCCAAGTGTGCCTGCAAAACAACTGTGCTTCTCTCACTCTCCGCTGCTGCTCCATAGCCCAAGAAACCATTATTATTCACCCTGTGTAATAGGTTTTTAAATAATCACTCTTTTCTCCACAATCTGTGCTTTGCAGCCAGAGTAATAATTTAAAAATGAGAAACAAATCATATGACCCTCCTGCATAAAATCCTCCAATGGCTTTCAGCTACACTTAGGGAAAAACTCCAGACACATTAATAGGTTCTATAGGCTCTATATCATTTATCTCTGCCTATATCTCTTACCTCATATCTATTCTACCATATTTTTCCTCCCTTTTCTTCTGTTTTTCAGTGGTAGTAAGCCTATTCCTAATCCAAAAGCCTTTGCACTTTTTGAACTATTAGATTTCTCTTATATCTTCAAATAGGTGGCTCCTTTGTCCAGTCATGTCCAGCTCAAGGGTCACCTCTTGAGGGAAACTTCTCAAAAAATTCAAATAAAATCAGCCACACATTAAACTCTGTTGTCTGTTTTACTAGCTTCATAATACCTAAAATGTTCTTGTTAATGTATTAGTTTACTTAATTATTTCCTGCCTTTTCTGCTGGAATATAAGCCTCACGACTAAACAAGACCGAGCTCCCATTATCACTTCATTCTCCTTTCCCAGTGTCCAATGTACTGCCAGGTCTGTAGCAATCTTTTGATAAGTATTATTCAAATGAATACACGAATCATTATTTGATACATATTGTAAATATAATGAGCATTTATTTGAGAATCAAATTTTTGTTAAGTGTTAAATATCCATATGCCATTCATTCATTATTCATTTATTCAAAAAATATTTATTGAGAACCTAAATGTCCTGCAGTATATTAAGTTTAAGGTCTACTAGTGGGAAAAACTCTCATCTCTACGCTTAGGTGGCTTTTTCATTAATGAAGACACAAGTAGACCAACAATTAAAAATAACGTTGCTATCACTATGATGGAATAAGGTACAAATTGTCATAAGCACATGATATACTTCCATCTGACTGACTGTGGTAGGCAGCAAAGGCTTTAAGTAAACAGTTTGACTACAAATTGAGAGCCATAAAGTTTTCCAGGCAATCAGACTTGGGAAAGTCATTCCTTTTATGTAGGGAATGCAACTGAAATCACATTAAATATATAAGTGTTGTGTGGTTAGTGAATTACAAGTAGTTCAGAATATTTTGGAGTATTAAAAGGGGAAGCAACATCAACAGACAATACAGGTAAGGTAGGCATAGACCAATAAGTGAAAGGTCTGGGAATCTAAGCTAAGGAGTTAAAATATATTCGGTATGGCTCTGGCTGGTGTGGCTCAATTGGTTGGAGCTTCATCCCATAATCGAGGTGTTGTGATTTGATTCCGGTCAGGGTGCAGGCACCTATGACCTTAGGTCCAGACACTTATGTTTCCTGGTCCAGGCGCCTGTGGGAGGCAACCGGTTAATGCCTCTCCCTCACATCAATGTTTCTTTCCCTTTATCTCTTCCTCTCTCTCAAAAAGCAATGGAAGAAAAGTATTTTTGGGTGAGGAATAAATAAATAAATACATAAATAAATAAATAAATAAATAAATAAATAAATAAATAAAATGTATCCAGTAGGTGATAGATGGAGTACCATTAAAGGTGAATGAAATGAAAGAGTAATGAATTAGAAAATTCTGTCTGAAATCAAGTGGGAGATAATTTGAAAGGAAGAACCAAAAGAGATAGAAAGGCCATTTAGGAGGTTACTGCAAAATTCTTGTCAAAACCGAGGTTAGCAGAAACAATGATACAGAATGAAGGGGAAGGAAACATGGTATTTTTTTAAAAGGGCCCATCTACAGGGTTTGGTACCTTTTTGAGAAAAAAGAAAGGACGAAATCCAGGGTAACACTTCAGTTTGGTTTGGGTAGTAGAGAGGCTTGGATGCAAGCATTTCGGGGTAGGAGGTTAAGTAAGATGATCTGCACCGCGGGAATGCTACATTTGAGCGACCTGCGCATGATTAACATGGAAACAAGGGGCCAGTTCTTCTAGAGGCCTGAGTTAGAATTACAGATTTGAAAATTATTAGTAAATAGATGCTAAACTGAAACAGGTACAAGAAAGTTGATAGAAAAAAGCCCAAGTCTGCGTCGTTCAGAAGCACTTGTGTCACATCGATTGAGATTGGTGAGACAGCAGAAGGGTGTCACAGAAATCCCAGGTTGCGTGAAAATGACAAATTCCTCCCCAAATGAAGTCTTCAAATCATCCATTTGATTTGGAAACTAGATGGTCTTTGGATGACTTCAGGGATAATAATAATTTAAGTAAAATAGTTGAACTAGAGGCCAGAATATAGCAGCAGAATGACAACTGGAAATTGGACAAGTGGCGGGAGGATAGCTGTGGCCTTCATTTTCTCAGAGCTTGGCTAACAAGAACGAAGAGGTTCACATAGAGAGCATAAATAGTTGGTCAACAAATGAATTTTCTTACATAAAAACAAAATAAAAATGAACTTCGAAGCTTAAAGAACAAATTAATTAATATTGTTTTTCTTTGTATGTGATATTAAATAGACACCTTTTTAGTTCAGAATTTCCCAAGATTAAAAAAACAAAACAAAACAATTTTACATCATTTTCTTGAATTTGGAAAATCATACTAAAATTATTTTTTATGTAATATAACATCTTAAAAAGAATGGAAGTGAGAAACTATGAGTTTATTTTGAAGAATTTCATGACAATTTTTGAGATTTCAGTGACACTCTTGCTTAAATTAGCTTTTCTTTCTTTTATTGAGATAGAATTGACATATAATGTGTAAGTTTAAGGTACAATGTGTTGATTTGACACATTCCTGTATTGAAATCTCACACAATTATTGCATTTTTGTGATAAGAACATTTAGGATCTTATCTCTTGGCAATTTTGATTTATAAAGAACAGCTTTGAATCAAAAGCAAGCTTCTGCATGGTTCTTGCCTTTTTAGAGCATACAAGTTTCTACTTGCATTCGCATGTTAACACTGTAATGTTTATTATCATCTGTGACTAGTGCTGAGACTTAAGCAGACATTATAGACTATGATTAGCAACCCAGTTCTTTAGGAGTACCAACTAATGTATGCTTAAATAGCAAGTTTTATTTTGTTCATTCATATATTTCAGTAAATAACATATTAGGAGTGAATGAGGTACTTTATAATATGCCTTAATAACATCATGCCAAGTAACTATTAAAATTAGAAAACTGTAACAAGTTGAAGAGAAAAATGTGATATATGATTTATCAGAACAGTGGAGATAAGCTCCCCTTCCCCCTTCCTTAAGGGAGCATCTCTTTTTAGAGAATTACAACAAAATAAAAAATTTTTAAAAGATTAAAAAAATGCATACTCTAGCAACATGGAAAAATGATGCAATACGTGTAATAAATATTTGTGTAGATAAATATACATATCTAATCAAATTGGAGTTCAGGATTAGAAATGCCTACATTCATTGTCATTTATGATTATTAATGGTTCTGACATTTCAGCTATCAGAATCAGAACAGCAATTTCCCACTAGAAAAAGGATTTGACACATAACTTGTGAAGGGAAAGAAAGAAATTATAACAGAAGATATAAGACAAGTTTTAAAATTTAGAAATACTACTTGTTTCTTCTTCACTTTGAGAGTGTCTCACTTATCAATATTCATAAGGCCACAAAAGTAAAAATTAGTTTTGCTTTTTAAGAAGTTATTGGATTTGTTTAGCTTTCCCAGAGCTCCACCAACTGGTTGAGACCACCTTGAGGTAGGGGTAGCACTGGGTGGCAGGTGGGGCTCTGAAGGGCAGCACCATGAGCAGCTGGGCATCCCAGGTGCCAACAGGTGTTTGAGACACCTGGAGTGAAGCCCCAGAACTGCAGTGAGGGGAGGGACATTTGACGCCTCTTCTATCATTTTTTTATGGAGAAGGGGGCAAATTAGTTTATTTAACAAAATGCTGCAGTCCTCATCATAAACCCAGCAGTTGGGAAGCCCTTTCTGATAATATCTTGCTACCTAAACCCAGTTCAAAAAGCTTCTCATCCTCATATTCCCTAACTTATTTGTAACTGAGTTTTCACTTCACTGTGCCAGGTGTAGAAACTGTGAGTAGTACTATAAAGGAGAAGATTCTGCATTTCGGAGGCAAACAGACTGAAGTTTACATACTGTCTCTGTGGTATATTCAGTGTGTACACATTGCTTAAAGTTTTAGAAGCGTGGTTTCTTCATGTGAAAATACCCATATTATGAGTGTAGTTTGGAATTTGAAGTATTGAACTATCTAGTAACCTTTACTTAGTAAATAAAGGTTCTCAGTATGTACTAGCTATGTTTCTTTCACACAGAGTCTATAAACTTAATGTATTACTTTGCAACCCAAGTTGCATAAAAGCCATAAAAGTCCCCTCTGAAGGCTGCTGTACTAATAAGTAGTGAAATGTTTGAGGTTTAGATCTGAAGCTGAATGTGAATATGTTTTGTAAATGGTAGAATATCCTATCAACAAGTTGCAATGTGGATTCCATGGGATTGTTATGAAGGATATTAAAGCTGTTTTTCAAAAGATTTGGTGATTGGATAAGCCAGGAAACACATAATGAAGGACCTTTTGTAACTTTTCTTATGTCAGTATTATTTCTGAAGATTATAGTAAAAAGTGGGTGGAACACAGAGCATTTGCCATTTTTTAACCATGAAACTTCTGTTTTCATGAGGCTTTTCATGACTGCTCTCCAAGGGAGAAGACTCAAGTAAAACGTACTTACAATTACTGTGAAAGTAAACTAAGAAACACAATTCTTCCCAAGTGGATCTCAAACAGGTCTTTTCCCTGCTGGAAGCACTTTGAGCCATTAAATAGACATGAACATAGAGATTCTAATATTCATTTAAGCATCAGTTATTAAAAGAATATGAAAATTCTATATGTCACTGTTAAAGCAAAATAAAAATATAACATTTTTATGCAGGTTTGCAAAGTTCTGATGGAGTTTGACTTCATTGCCTAACTCTCTTAGGTAATAAAAAAAATGATTGAAACCTAATTTTAAATGATAAAAAGGACATTTTCTTAAACAGATCATTCTTATCCTTTGCCTGGAAAATAGTAATATTTTAATTTTAGTGCTTTGGAATAATATACCTAAATATTTTTGTATTTCCCATTGATTCAGGGACTCAGCATGGTTTATATCTGCAGGCATGTGAATATAATTATCTGTGTCTTTATTGGAGAGGTAGGGGAAATTAAGTAACTATATAATTTAAAAAATCCCTCTCCAGACACCCATTGTACTTATAGGAAAGTAAGGAACAGAATTTGATTCTTAATTTCACACATCATGTTTTATCCATTAAATCAGTATATTGGATTTGATACTTTATAGGTTCTATGAACTTGTATGTGACTCCAGAGAACAACACAATTATTACTAAGAGTTTTTCAAATACATTTTGATAATCACATTTGTATACATTGTTGCTGCCAGTGCCTCTAGGTTTTCTCTAATATTTTACATATGAAAAGCAGTAAAGGAAGACAGCTTCAAGACATTAAAAAAATAAAAATAAAAAAAAAGAGAACATCAGTCATTTCAGGGGTAGAGCCCATTGAATTCATGCAGATCAACACAATGATCCAGCTGGAGCTATTTTCACACAATCCCTCTCAATGAATAGCCTTTCCTATTCTGGGATTGATAGTTTATTTTAATAATAATTCATTCTATCACAATGGTTCTTCTTAACAATAATCACCGAATTGGCACAAAATGATAGTCTGGGAAAAAGGAAACAGTGAAAACTATAGTTAGGGGAATACCTATGTGCATAAATCTTAATCTTGTCAATATTGTAAACTTAGTCTTGAATCAAATTCAAAAGACTTTCTATTTAGTTTCCTTTCATGTCTGACTCATCATACAGTTACACAGCAATAACACTTTTGGGAGAAAGAGTGTTTCCTTGAATATGTTTAAAAATGTATGAGTCTCTTTATTTTGTAGCTGTAGAAAATAAAGTCGGGATTGGGACACAATCAAAGCAAAACAGGTGGTCTAGAAGACATTGTTTATTTTCCTTAAGTTTTAACTCTGCAAAACGAGCTAACAAAACAAAGCCTAGCATAGCACCAGGCCTTCTGTGGGATTTAGATGAGATGAAGCTCTGTGTGTAGTTCGTGGCAACTGTCATTAACAGGAGCGCACAGTCAACAGGTAAAGTCTGCTGCCCTCCAGCATCCCCACCAATCCATCCAGTGAAGCAGAGAAGCCAGAGGAAACGCAGACAGGTAGAAAAATAAATCTGTGACTACTTTAAGACAGAGATGATTTATAAATGTGGAGAAACTGAAGCTTATCGTAAATTTTATTTTAAATTTACTTTTTAAAAAGGACGTCTTAAATTATTTTTATATCAATATATGAAATCTGAGATAAACAGGAGTCTTTGAAAGAAAATTAATGAGGTAAAATGATTCTCCACAGGCACTGTTTTTTTTTTTTTTTTTAAATTTAATGTGTTTTATTGATTAAAATATTACATTTGTGCCAATTTCCCTTCCCTCTGCTCCCCTCCACCTGGTGGCCCCCCTCCCTCCAGTTGCCCCCCCTTTTAGATTATGTCCATTAGTTGTGCATACAGTTCCTCCCAACCTCTCTCCGTCTATTCCATTCCCTCCTATCTTGATCCCCAATTCCTATATCATCTCCCTCCCTTTCCCCATTCCCCCTCCCTGTTGACCTCCCCCCAATATGCTTCCCGTACCCACAGTTCCTTTTCCACTCTCGTTGCCTATTTAGTTTGCCTTTGTTTCATCTCCCTAGCTTCTGTTTTTTTAAACCAGTCCCTTTAACATCTCACATAACAGTGGTTTGGATCTAATGAACTCTTTCAGTTTTATTTTGTCCTGGAAACACTTTCTCTGTCCTTCTATTCTGAATGACAATTTCGCTGGATAGAGTATTCGTGGTTGTAGGTTTTGGATTTTCATTACTTTGAATATTTCTTGCCAGTCCCTTCTTGCCTGTAGGGTCTCCCTTGAGAAGTCAGCTGATAGTCTAATTGGGACCCCTTTGTACATAATTCTTTTCTTCTCTCTTGCTGCTTTTAAGATTCTCTCTTTATCTTTAATTTTTGACATTTTGATTATAATGTGTCTTGGAGTGGTTCTCCCTGGGTCCAGTCTCTTGGGAACTCTCCTTGCTTCCTGGACCTGCAAGTCTATTCCTTTCCCCAAGTCTGGGAAGTTCTCCTTTATTATATTTTCACTCAATTTTTCAAGTTCTAGTTCATCTTCCTCATTCTCTGGCAAACCAATGATTCTTATGTTGGGCCTTTTATAGCTGTCCCAGAGGTTTCTGATCCTCTCATTGTTGCTTCCCATTTCCTCTCTCTGCATTGGTTGACTGCTTGTTCCTTCTCCATATTCCAGTTTGTTGAAATGAACTCTGGATTTTATTTCCTTTCCTTCTGTCTCGTATGCGGTTTTGTTCCTTTCGTTATGAAATTTTTTCGCTTCTTTCTTATCTTTTTCCTGTTCTTTTGTGAATTCTGTAAGCCACCTGATAACAATGGCCCTGAACTGAGCCTCTGACAGGTTTCTTATCTGTTCATCTGTCAGGTTCTCTATCTGTTGCCTGGTGAGCTGTGCCACCGGGATTTCTATAGTTGTCTGCCTCATTTTGACAGATGCGTTTTGTTTTCTTGGGCCGGCTGTCGGGGGCAGTGCCTGTGTCCACAGGCACTGTTTTGAAAGAAGTCGCTGCCACCTTGAATGCCCAATAAGTGCTAACTCCCCCCTGGGCACCAAGGTAATAATTTGTGAAAGTTACCTGGACCCATGAGGTTAATAAGATTAATCATTGAACCTAATTGTTTGGACCCATATATTTTGGATTGAAAAACATTTTAAGAAATTCCATGAGACCTAAATGAGAGCACCAAAGCAATATAGAGTTTTATTAAATTAGTTCACTAATATTAAAGCTGCAGTGTCAGTCTTGAGAGTGGGTTTGTAAACACTATTGTTTAAGCTTCTCCATTATTAAATTGTTTATTTTATCATCATCTAAGACTGAGATTGTCTCTTTACACCTTGTTTGTGATTACCAAATTCCCAATTATTTTCCCTTTAATATGTTGAACATCAGACCACAGGGGTTGTCCTTCAAAAACATGTATAAACTTACATGAATTTGTTCAGAAACACACAAAGTTTCTTTACTGCCTTTGGAAAACTCTCCTAAAATCTTAATTTTTCTTCATGATCTGATTCCTCATTAAACAGTTTCTCCCCAAACCATTTATACTTGCCTCCTCATAGACAAGGGACACATCCTGGAGACTATTCATACTAAAATTAAGAGCCATTTTTAGATTGTGTTATGCACTTTTGTCTCTCTGTTCTTCAGCAATTTCTATGTTCTCTGTTGGAATCATTCTTTCCCAAAAGTTCTATCTATTAACATTGCTCTAATTTTTCAACATCATGAGGTAAGTATTTATTTTTAAGATAAGAATATTAAAGACCTGAGAAACTTTTAATCAGTATTTAAAAAATATTAAGCAAGAAAGGTCTTGAGGTATATATATATATATATATATATATATATATATATATATATATCCTTCATCTATTAACTGAAGTATGACTAATCTATTTGGCCAGTTAAATAGAAAACTGTGTTTAATAACCAGCCAAGTATTTCCTTAACTTACTGGAGATGAAAGTAGTTTAATAAATGGTGGTGTCAGAGTCAAGATTCTAACCAACTTTACCTTGTACCAAAGCCCATATTCTTTTGAGAAACTTATACTCTCTCTCTAAGGTAACCTTAGAAATAATATGGAACTGTTTACCAGCTTCCATGGTAAATGAGCCCTGTATTTCCTTTGTCATCAATATTCTCAAACTTCCCTTTCATCTTCCCGTTTCCTACATTGGAGTTGTGTTTAAACCACCATTATAAGTTTGAGTTTATTTTAGAGAATTTTATTGATTTTATACCCGTACATTTTTATAATCATATAGCTATCTCACTCTCCCAACTTCCATTTCGTATTCTCTCACGTTTTTACTCTTACATATGAGTAGCTATTCTTTTTGTTCACTTTCTCTTTTCCTTCATACCTTCAAAACAAATATTGGCTACATGTACATTTTTTAACAAACACAGAACTGTTAGAAATAAGGACATAGTGACTCCCAAACCAGTAAAAAGTCATTAGTAACAAAGGGCAAATGTAATTAAAGGGTCTTAAGGGAAAATGTAATTGGAGGATCTCTGAGAAGGGGGTTGACAGCACTGGCGTATCTACAAACCACAGAAGGGGCATTTAGATAACCGTGTTAGATTGTAACTCCGGAGTAACCAGTAATGGAGAAACGGGGAAGAAGGAGAGGGGAGGGGGAGCTAATTGCATTGGGGCGGGGAAGCTAATTGCTCTCACTTTAGGGCAAGGAAGATAATCACTTTAGGGTGGCAATTTTAGGGTGGAGAAGATAATCACTTTAGGGTGGCAATTTCAGGGTAGAAAAGATAATCACTTTAGGGTGGCAATTTCAGGGTGGGGAAGCTAAGACCATAAAACCAGTTTCCTTTGTCTACTTGGCGCGCACATTCTCCTGGCTGTGAGGGTGCGCCCAGCTCTGCAGACTCGTGAATAAAGGCCTTGCTTTACTGCTCAAGTCCTGTGTCCCAGTTTTTATTGTGAGCGTTTCTCACAGAACTAATTATTACAGATAAAACCAAACGTGACTTTTATCCTTGAAAAAATCATGGTTAAGCTAAGAAAAATGTATATAAACAGGTTGTTGTTGGAGGGGTCCTTAAGACCACTCTCAGACCAAAGATTAGCAAAGGCTCTTTATTCAGAGCTTGCTATAGCAAGGAAGTCAGCTAACTTTATTTGTTTCTTGTGGACACTCAAAGGCTGAGAAGGGAATGTCAAAGATTTACAGCTTAAAAAGGAGATGCTTCAACCACCTGATTGGAGGTTTTTGACATGGGGAAGCTGGAACCAGGCTACCTAGATATGGTTATCTGTGTAATTAGTTAGGATAGCCGTATTTAGATAAGTCATGCTTGGCTTCCTTTAGTTCATCCTAAAGTGGAAGTAGGGGTACAATTAGAGAAACTGGCAGTTATTGATAAAGTCTTAACAACTATGAGCTAATTGCTACAGAAGTTGTGGTTGCATTTAACTATACCTGTTGCTTCAGATTGTGAAATAGAGTTCCATTTTTCTATATGGTCTTCCATTGTTCATTTGTATGTTCAGTGTTAGAGTTATGTTTAAAGACATTCAGAATGACCAATCTATTGACATTTTTAGCCCACACAACAGTGTTTCAGAGCTAGGGACGTATTTTATAACAATGAAAATGCGACAATGAGTCCGTGTCCCCATGATCACTATCTCATCATATACCCGTCCACCTAGAGGCAGTCATCAGAGTGGCCTGGTATAGGCTCAAAGTTCCAAACTGGAGATAGTATTTAGAGAGATTATGTAGTAAACTGAAAGATGATATACAATATTCTGTCCACAACAGCTAAGATTCTCAGGTCTGGGAACCAAGGAGTAGACATAGGATCAGCTCTTCTTATCATCCTTCCCATGACCTAAAAGCAGGATCTTAGCCAGGGTTAAAGGTTTTTTTCTTTTTTTTTTTTCCCATGAAACACTGGATTTAGTGAATGAATGCTCCTCCCTTTATTCTTATGGCTAAATAGTCTTAAAATGCAGTTTACTCCTCTAGCAGAGAGAGTATTCTGGGAGATGGAGTAATTAGTGGCATTTAGTATGCATGTTGACATTGGTTCTCCATCCTCCCAGCCCCACGTCCCTCATCTTTCACTGTCACTCCATGTGATTGTCCTCCCTAGTAAAGCACTTACACAAACCTGTTTGCTTCAGGCTTTGCATTTTGTGGAATCCAGGCTAAGGCTCACAGGGTCCCAGGAATAACTCTCCTAGGCTTCTATTTTGTGGAGTGCCATTCATTGATTTGGAATAATTGAACATGATTAGAATTAGGACCGAGTGATCATTCATTCAGTTGGACTTGATAACTAAGGACAGTTTTAGATGTGCACACAGTTTACAAGAGGTCAGAATTGGCTATGAAACAAGATGGGGGTCATTCGTATATGAATTGTAACGGAAGCTTTGATTAGGATGGATTGTTTAGGGAGAGAATATGAAATAGTAAGGTAAGCAGATCTATAAGCATCCCTGAAAACTATTACATGTGGTCTTAAAATGAAATTGTGTAGAAGCAGAGGAGCCCCCCATGAGATGAAACAAAAGCAAATAAGGTAAGAACTTAAACAAGCCCAAAAAAGAGAACAGTTCAAGTTTGAAGTGATTGGTGGCAACATTGAATGCTGCTGCCGAGTCAAGTAAAATAAAGACCAAAAAACATCAGTGAGGTGTAAAATCATGAAGATTATCAGTGGTAATGGAAGAGAGGTTGGTGGGAAAGCTGTTTTCCTTAACTGAGGGGTAAAGAGGGCAGAAGACATATTAGGCAGTAGGAAATTAGAAGTGGCACAGAGGAAAGAAAAACTTGGGATGTCCTGCAACCTTTCTGTAGTTTGATGTTGTTAAGATGTACAAATTAAGACATGATTAAGGATGCTACAAGTTTTGTCTAAGAAGACACTTTGCATTTTTATGAAACATTTCATAATGTGGGTTATGGAGACAGGTTTGTTTTTTCTAACCTGGAAGACAACTAGTTTAGTTGTTTTGTAATCGTCTCTGGACCCCAGATTAAATAAGGAAATAGATAAATCCCTTAAATTTATATAAAAATGTGTGTGTGGTGCATGGTGGTGGTGTGTGTGTACATGGGGGGGGGGTGTTCATTTGTGTTTTACTAGGGAAAACAGACATTTATCCAATTTTAAGAGATATCCAAAAGATAAATGGCCATTTATGTAGAGTATGTTCCAGAATCTCTGTTTGCAAAAGATGTATTATTGCTTTAGACATTTTTTAAATTGCTGAACAAAAATACAAGACTGTAATTATAATCTTAAGTATGCTCCTGTAAATCTCAAGTGTGGGAAACCATGCAGACTCTGATAGGAGCAAGGTAATTACAAGCAGCATGCAGAATATAAGTGTAGGTTTGAATGCCAAGAACTGAGAGAAGTATGAACAAATGAGGAATCTAAAAAGGAAATTAATTCAAAGGAATCAGTGTGCTTGAAATAGCAGGTAAGAGGGGTTGGGTTCTCTTGGAGCAATTTCTAAAAGAGCAGTAAAGCATCAGTATTGTGAATTATTAATTATGTTTGAAAACTAAAATTCTACAATATTGATAAAAAGCCGGTTATCTCCTTGGAGTGATCTATATCTTCCTCAGCCTATCTAATGTGGTTAACATAAGAAGTGCCAAAAAAAAAAAAAAACAAAAACAAAAAACAAAAAACCATAATCTCAGAATTATAAGAAATGTAACAAACTTTCAAATCAAAGACCTTTTTTTCCTGATAACCTAGGTTTGTAAATATTATCAAATTTAAAAACTGTTAAGTATTACATATGATTTTTCCTCATTTATTCCACTGGAAGCCATGCTTAATATATCTTCAAGGAATAAACATCAATGGACTATTCATTACTAAGAAAATCACAGACAGTAACATTCTATATTTGATCTCTGACATTTTGATTTGTCATTTTCTTTCACATATTTAGCTCAGTTGAGCTGGATTGTAGTTTCTAGAATAGGAGCTTGAATCAAATGCAAGATACAGGCGTGGCTCTAAACTGGTTGGTTATCTCTTCTCAGTTTTTTAATCAATTCTATTCTAAATGTGTCCAATTTGTAGACTGAAACCTTCCCAACACTGTCTCATTATGCTCTATTTTTCTTTAACTCTTTGGGCTCCTTTTCATTCTTTCCACAGTTGAACTTGGCATTTCCCTGTTAAAACTTGGGCTCTAATGTGCTCCTCTACCATGAGTCTCTGGGGAAGAAATCACTGCCATTGTTTACACCACCTTCTGATGCTGACAGTATGCCTGCAACACTCCTCGTTACAGCTGCTCATCTTCTTCTCAAGCTTCTTTTTTTCAGTCACCTCCAAACAAACATCATGTGTTCATCCCTTTGCTACTTAAATTAGTATGTTGGTATCAAAATCATAATTTTCTCTCACTTATTGCTTCCTATTGTTTTATGTCATAAAAATTAACATCTTTTATATCTGTCTCTTCCCTAGTAAATATTACTTATCAAATTTTTATGCAGTATCTCTCAGAATTCAAATTTAGCCCCTTTAAGAATTTGAAGAGCATTTTTTTTATTCCTCTATTTTTTTGAACCAGAGCATAAGATACAGTTACCTCTCTAGATAACGTTGTAACACAGAAAAGCTAAATAATACTTAGAGTAAAAATTTATTTGAATACTCATTAGTAAAAGTCCAAGATCTGTAATTACTTATAAATTTTTATAGTGTATCAAATTATCTATTTTCCTTTTCTAGAAGATATTTTGAATGACCCTTAAGAAAATTCCAACATAGGATAAAAACATCTTTACATTTGTCATGGAAATATATTTTTCTAAATGCTCAAGAGGCTAAAAAAAAAAATAAACAGGGCCATTGCTCTTTAAGATGCCAGCTTCTATTAACATGCTCTTGTTTGGAGGATAGCTTCATGTACACACTGAGGGGAACTGGGACAAAGGGGAGTCTCAGTTAGTCCTGCATGTCTACAGTAATGAGTCTACAAATCACTGTTAGTATCTGCCTCAAGGCTAGAGAGGCACCCTTCTAGCTCTGGGTCCAGAACATTTGGAAGATTGAAGCCTCTCAACTTCTAGAACATTTAAAGCAGAGAGTATAATCACTAAATATAATTTGGACATTGGCTTATATAAGAAATAATTTGGAGGCACTCTCTCTTACACACACATACACACACACACACATTGTTTCTCCTCTGTTGTCCAGAAATTTCCATTGCAAAGTAATTAAATAATCAATGTATAATCTATCTCAGAGGCTGAAACATGACTATTTCTGGGAAATCCTATAGCAGAAACATAGCAATTGAGCTTGTGATTATTTTAACTCAGTATTCCAAAAAATGTGTACTAAATAAATATTTTCACCTCTTAATTAAAATTTTTGTGTTATTACAGCATTAAATTCATGGGTTGATGAATTACTCAAAGGTGTTTTATGGTAATATATTTGGTAATATATTTAACAGTGTGATCTTTGTGATACTTTTGCAGTGAACTGTGGCCTTTTTATTTATTTTTTCTACTTTTCTGTAAGGTATTTCAAATACCAGACAGAATGGATCCAAATAGTGTATTGGTCAACTTATGGCAAGAAAACCTGCAATGAAGCTAAGCTCAAATAGGGAGATTGCAGTCTTAAGGCTATTCCTTTTCACCTCATTTTTGCTTACACAGCCACTAGCCCTGTGTTGATGAGTTAGTTACAATATCATCCTTGGTCCTATATTTAGGAGACTTGGCATTGAACACTTAAGAGGAAGTATACATAGATATGGTCAGGTCAAATGACTTCTGTGGCTGTAAGTCTGGTGCTACCTATCCAGGTACTGAGTGCATATTGGCTCAGGGCTTGCAATTCTTTGTGAGTCATCTGTCTGCCATGGTTTGGGCAGTAAGCTGATGGGAAAAGGAAACTGACTTCCCAGTCCCCAGCCAGGGCAAAGCATGTTGGTTTGATGTCTAGTAAGGAAGAGTCCCCTGTAGCTGGTGGACCATGTGTACACTGCACTGAGCTACAGTATGGGTGCCCCAGCATGCCTGTGAAGGAAGGTCTATACTCCCTCAGTAAACATGTAGAAAATACTATGACTGATAGTAACTGCAAAACAGGGAAAGAGTTTTATCTTTCATTCCCTTTGGCACTTTTTCTTGCTTTTTGAGCAAGAAACACCACAGTTTTATTTTGTACTGGGAGCCACAAATTATGTAACTAGCCATCCATGGGCATGGTTGTCAAGTTCAAGCATGGTTTTACATTTAATATTTTTATTGTATATTAAAATTATAATTATAGTAACTTCCCAGATTTACCCAAACCTTGAACACTTTCTTCTCTTCCTCACTCAATCCAGGGTGTAGATAAGAACTATGGTGCATGGAGAGGGGGCCTCAGGGTATAGAAAGGATGGATAACAGTGGATACAAAGTGAAGAGACAGCTGTAACTGAACCACTGTAGAATCAACGGATTTGGTTAATATTTGAGGGACATTAAGAAGCGAAAGTAGAAAGCCAATGGCAAGTCTCCAGGAAGATTCACAAGGGCACATCATGAATAGCTTTGACTGTCCTAGGGTAGGTTGCCATATCTACATAAATATTCCTCAGGTAAGCTGCCACCATAGGAAAAAGAGTTGTATGTGTGTGGGTACCCCGTTTCAAAAAAGCAGTTTGCATAAATCTGGGAGTACTTAGTGAGGGTATGTATTATAATAATATTAGTGAAAAGTCCAGCATTGGAGACAAAGGAATAATAATTTGTTTGGACTAATGATATTTTTAAATTTTGTCACACCTGGTGTGGCAAATAAAGAACTATGGGAATGAGAAATCAATTTAGGGCTGGGTTACATTGATTAGGCTTGTAGACTAGAGCATTATAAATTATCTTTCTTCAACCCTTTTTTTTTCTTTTTGTAATAATGGTTGGAATAGGAAAGGGATTATATTATTACATTCATTACCATTACAATGTTGCACAACAGAAATGCAAGGAGACTGACTTCGAAATCTAATAAAAGCTTTATGGACCACAGGCATTTGAGGGTCTTGTTTGCTTGTTTTAGTAGAGGAGACCCTTGGGCTTCTTGGCTTCCTTCCCAACCTGCTTGCACACTGAATATATCTTTCTCAATTTCCCTGTCATAAGAGAGACTTGAGTAAGAATATTTTTATTTAAGTGATATGTAAATACTTCTGCTCATGTTTTGAATCAAATTATGCTTTCTTTTGAATGTTTTGTGTTTATTTTTGAAAGATTTATGTTTATGTACCTAATTAGAATTTGAGAGATTTTAAGATTTTTAAGGTCCTACTGATAATAAACTTTCAAAAATATTTAAATTAAGTAAACATGCAGAAATTTTTATGCTATTAACTCCAACTGGCACAAGAGATATCGTTATATTTTAATTACTGGTAAATGAGGAAAACAAATTTTTTAATAATGTAAATTTTGTATATAGGTCATTTCATAGATATTAATAATGAATTGTGTTTAGTTGACTTACTTTAGCTAAGATGAAATGCAATCATTCTACATAGATGATATCGTAAGGTTTAGTCTACATTCAAAGCTACATAATTTTTAAAAGTCAGTATATGTCTTTGACCGGATGTATTGCATACTGTTAGATTAGGTTGCCTAAGAGAGTAACTCCGGTTCCCAGATATTTCTTCACCCTGTTTTGAGGCTTAAAATACTTAACAGTGGGAAATATGAACAACTTGGATTCCATGATGTTTTTTCAGCTTGAGCAATGTGTACTAGAAAAAATACACATTGCTTGAATACATGGTCTAAGTATACAACTGACAGATTTTTATAGGGGAAGCAGTGGGGAACTGAGCAGATGGACTTTTGACCCAAAGAGGAAGAAAGGGTAGAGAAAGAGACAGTAAAGGTGACTGAAGACAAACTTCCTCCTTCATAATTGGCCCCCTGACTCCTAAATTCAGAAAGTCAGGTGACAAGTCTTTAATGGAGTGTTCATCCTTATCCTTGTGAGACAAAATATTATAATCACTACTTGTTATATACTTTATGAAGCAAATCCTCTAATCTCTCTCAAAAGAACTAGAAGAAATAAAATAACCCACCAAGTCCACTTTGAGATTAGCAGCCTTTTAGTTTTTAATTAAAAATGTCTTGTGGAGTGAGATTTTATGAAACCTCCTTCTCAATTAAAATGTACAAGTATTATGTTATTAGGTAACAAATGACTTTAATATCCTCAAAAGCACTTATGCATTTAGATCCATAGGCTGCTTATGAACTTCTGACTTCCTAGTTCAATAACAGGAGTCCCAGAACAGGTCTTACAGTGATTCGTGTCTCTGAGGAGTTGTAAACAACGCACTCAATTCAATGCACGTCTTTGGGACCTACTCTTTGCTTTGCTCTGCAGGTCTAGAGTTCTCACCCTGTGGATTCTGAATATGCTTCAGCAGGTCAGGGAACACCCTGAAAGAGTGCAATAGTTTGTGTGCATGTTCACGTGCTTTGGGGGGCTGAATAGATTTCATCAGCCTCTTAAAATGATTCATACCTGAAGCTTTCACAACCACTGTAGCAGGGTTTCTCATTCTTAGTGCTGCTGATGTTGTGAGCCAGATAACTGTGTTATGGTAGGCGCTGCCCAGTGCTGTAGGACGATAGCATGTTTAGTGGCATCCCTAGACTCTAGCCTTAGATGGTAGTAGTAATTTCCTTCTATTCCCTGGTTGTGGCAACCAAAAGTCTCCAGACGTGATCAGGGACAGAATCATTCCAGGTTCAGATTTTCTTCAATTCTTATCACATCTAATGACACATATAATTCTAGCAGGCAGCTGTATTTATCTCTAAAGTACACAAAGTGAGAAAGGCAGCCTTTATTGTTTCCTGCCTTACTTACAGTAGAAGAGAGGGCAAACACAATCACTATGACCTACCCAGCTCAGCCCTAATTAGGAAGCAGTCCATTTTGAGGCAAAAGACCTAAAATTCAGTCTTAGTTCCACCATTTTTAGCTACATGACCTTGAAAATGTCCTACCTGGGCCTTAGTGTCCTCATCTATGAGAGATTATTAATATTAACTAAACCTATTCTCATACATTGTACCAGAATCAAATAGGATCATGGCCATGAAAATGATTTGTAAACTGTAGAGCAATATTGAATTATAAGGTGGAATAATTTTTTAGAAAAAACTGTAGAGAGTGGCAGAAAAGGTGAATTGTCATCTTCTTCAATAAACATCAGTGGAGGGAACCCCAAAGCAGGGTGTATCTGCTTCTCAATATGCTCAAAACGGTCCACTCATTGCAAAGTTTATTTTATCCTTTTAAATTCCCCTCCTTGTATGTGTTTTATAACATTATAATATATAAATACAGTATTATAAATAAGACAATTATAAATAAGACAAATCACTTATTGTCAACATATGCTCAAAAGTATTTTAACAATATAGCTCTGAGCAAATATTTTGGAGACCTCTATTCTGGAAAACAGTGCTCTGGAGAATAGTATTGGCCTTGTGGCCTATGCAGGAGTATTCTTTCTTTATAATACTACACATTATTTTATTAACTGCTAAGAGATTAAAGTAGATGTTCTCAGACTGACTGGTTATCAAGATGACCTAACAGAAGTCTTTTCAAATTTGGCTAAGCACAGCCCAGACGTGATGAAGCAGGATCTCCAGGGCTGGAACACAGCATCCAGGAATAATTCTGACATGAAATTATGCTGAGAACTAACTTAAACCTCAACAGCTAATAAGCTAACTATTAATTAACGTCCTTACAAGTTGCGTAAACATAGGCCTGGGTGTATAGGAAGACTTCCAGGATAGAGGAAAGAAATAAAGATAAGAAGGTATCAAATAAATCTTACATTTTTTTCAAAGGTTTTTCTAGGACAGACCACAACCTTCGTGTTTCTCTTTATATATAACTTCAACTTCCATGCTGTAAAGAAATTAATGTGTCATTATTGCACCTAAGCTATGGACTTATAAATATTGAAGAATTATTAAGTGATATGAATTATAGTTTCTGTCTCATTATTCTTTGTAATGTTTTATTTTTACTAAGAGCTATTTTATAGGTATTGCACAAATTTTACTGTGTGTCCCAATTTCTATAATAAAATAATCAAAGTTTAATGAAAGAAAGATAGACTGCTAAGCCTGGAGGCCCACAGGAAACATGTTATTCAGTATTTGCAAAGAACTGATCAAAAAGGTTTTTTTGAAAAGCCATCTCTCTTCTCTCAGTCTCTCTTTCTTCTCATTTTAAAAATAGACACTATACCTTCTTTGGAGCATCACAAGACTTACATGGTTTTACAGACATGAAACCTGCTTCCATTTAGCTTTTTGCCCTAGGCTACAGATGAGCAGTGTCGCCTTTGATACCAGAGCTGGGACATTTGATGATAATAGATAAAGAGATCCTCCTGGTAACTGTAATTCAACACAGAATTTTCACTTGTCTGGCAGAGCCACTGAAAGAGCTGTAGGTCAGTGGGTTCCTGTATATTTGCATTATTTTACAGATAAAAACATTTGGCCTTGCGATGTGTGTTTACTGCAGTATTTAAGAATATTTTATCTGTTGAAATAAGATAAATGAGGAAGATAGGTGAAATATTATAGAAGCTTGTGAGACGTGTTGATGGAGATAAAGTGAAAAGCACATGCGTAAGGTAAGAAGGGATGGGAGATGTGATGGGTTGAATTGTGCTACTCACCCTCTGTATCTGCCAGAGTTCTTCAGAGAAACCATATCAGTCTATTGAAAGAGATTAATCTATCTGTCTGTCTATCTATCTATCTATCTATCTATATCTATCTATCTATCTATCTATCTATCTATCTATCTATCTATCTATCTATCTATCTATGACAAGGGGCTGGCTTTCATAATTATGGAGGCTGGGAAGTCCCATGATTTGTTGGCTGCAAAATGGAGACACAGGACAGATGGTGGAGTAAGTTGCAGTCTGAGTCTGAAGGTCTGAGAATCAGGAGCGCTGATGATAGAGTCCAGGATCAAGGGCAGGAGAAACTGCTATCACAGCTCAAGCAGTTAGGCAGAGAAAAGTTAACCTTCTTCTATCTTTTTGTTCTATTTGGGCCCCCAGTGGCTTGGATGAGGCCCAAACACATTGAGGAGGGTCATCTGTTTCATTCAGTTCACCAATTCACATGCTCTCTCTTCTGTAGACACCCTCACAGACACACTCAGAACTAATGTTTAACCAGATATCAGGGCATCCCATGGCCTAATAAAGTTGACACATAAAATTAACCATCACACTCACTCCAAATTTATATGTTGAAATTCTAAGCCACAGTACCTCAGAATGTGGCCTTATTTTGAAACAGGATAATCAGAGTTGTAATTAGTTAAGATGAAGTCAGACTGGACTAGCATGGGTTCCTAATCCAATATAGTTGATGTCCTTATAGAAAGCAGAAATTTGAACAGGCACACATGCACAGTTAGAACACCATGTGAAGGTGAAAACAGCTCAGAGTGATGCAAAAGTCAAGGAATGCCAAAAACAGCCAGCAGGCCACCAGAAGCTGGGACAGAGGCAAGGGACAGACTTTTCCTCACAATCCTCAGAAGGAACCAACCCTGATGCTTGACTGTCTAGCCTCCACATATTTCTGTTGATGAAGACACACAGTTTGTGACACCTAGTTACTGCATCTCTAGCACAAACACAGAAGGGCTTAGAGACCAAACATACCTGAGTCTTTCAGGACAAAGAAACACAGAATAAGATTCAGGAAGTTCTTGATCCCTACCCAAGTGTGTTAACTTACCTTGTTCTTTTTTTCCTTACTTCTTGCTGTTGTATCCAAGGTCGATTTAATAAGCTGAGTGGTTCGAGCGTTTTAATTTGGAATGCAAGCATTTGTGTCCTGTGACATCTGAGTAGCTTGTCCACATCTTCCTGTCACGTCAATCCCTTTGGAATGTAAAAAATCCAGGTTTTTTTTTTTTTTTTTACTCCTTGAATTAATGAACAGATCTTTAAGAGAACTTTAGGTTCTGTCTGCTCTTCAAGTTTTGGTGTTAAAAAATGTGTTCTAGGGAACTTGGCTTTAGGCAAATTTAGATTTTACTGATTGTATTATTAGTATTTTCTGTTGCCCTCCCCCTTATTGTTGTTTCTCCTTTTTAATTCTTGGTTGTAAACTTTTTTTCAAAGAAAATAATAGAACTGTGTTTGAAGGCATTGATTTGGTGCTATGAAGTCTGTTTTATTTTTTTCCCCCCCAAAATGATTTCATGTGATGATAAAATTCTGTTTACAGTTTTAACTTCACTTTAGTTTTTATGCTTACTAAAACATTTTAAAATCTTAAAATACAGGCACAAAGAAAAGTGCTTAGAAATAAGTTTTGTGAGAATATTCTACATTTTCTTATGTTAAGTGATATTTTCAGAGGCACTTCTGACGCAATGGGTTTTCAAGCCGTGCCTGACATTGCTGAACTTCTGTATCTGTAGACTAGTTTATTATACCTGCAAATCCCTTCTAGGGATTTTTAGGTTTATGTGTGCTTCTGCTCTTTTATATTTAACTGCTCACAGAAGCCAAGATAGATGTCATTTGGCAGTTTGCCTACTATTTATAACTGGAATTCTCTTGAGGCAGGGGTCAAATTAACTTGTGGATTTGAGCCTCGTAATTTACCTTTGCACTGCTTATTTCTCTTTATAAGTAGAAATTTACCATTCTAGCATGCTATTTCAATAAGGAACAATGGAAGCAAACAGCCTGATTGCTGATGAAACAGTATGATTAAATAGTATAGGATGAAGTATATCCTTCTCTGTGGTGAGAAGGGCTTGCATTACAAAAATCAAGCAATGACTGATTCACTTCCTAAAACAGTCTTTGCATTGGGTACAGGATGTTTCTACTATGAATTGTAGATTAGTCATTTACGAAAAGTTATTTTGTAAGTCAGCTAAGTAGCATATTGGTTGAGCACGTAAGCCCAAGAGTCAAACTCTGTTGGAAATTCTGGTTTTAACCATAGAGTCTGTGTGAATTTAGACCAGCTACTTAAACCAACAGGCCCCTGGGTCTCTCACCTGTGAAATGGGGGTCCCAAGGGCACCCACCTTATAGGGATGCTATAAAGATTTAATAAGATAACACATAGACAAATCTTAGCACAAGGTCTGGCATGTTGAAAGAGCTTTATACCTGCTGCCTGTTGTTAATTTTTCTTTCTAATATTTTGCTCAGTTTAGCAGTATTTATCTTTAAAAGGGAGGCACATGGAATAAATTAGCCTTTTAATAGAGGCCCTCACCATCTGGTTAGGGAAGAAACGCCTAAGAAATGAATTTACGGTACTGAGATAAAGGCATGCAGTGGGTACACTGTCAGTACAGAAGAGGGACACTCACCCCGGTGTGGGGAGTCAGGGAAGGTTTATCCTGCGTACCGTGAAAGCTAAGTAATATGTAGCTAAGTAAAATGTTTTCAGAAGAAAACAGTTTGAGCAAAGACCAAGAGAGCCACATAACACTATGCTATATGCAAGTAAGCAAAAACTGCTGCATTGCAGAGTGAAAGACAGGATGGAGAGAATAGGAAACAGATTGACAGGTATACCCTCCTGCTGATGCCATTCCCAGGAACTTGGCCTGTGTGCTCTGAGTAATGGACTAAATGAGGTCCTTAAACAGGGTTGTGCCACGGAGCTCGCTGGGTGATGGGTAGAGCATGGACTTGTGGAAGCCGATGCAGAGAGGGAGATATACTCCTTAGAGGACCGTTTGCCCTGAGGCAGCTACAATAAAAGTGGAGAGGAGGTGGTGAGTGGGAAAAATGCTTAGGAGGTAAAGCAGGCAGTACTTGGTGCTTGGCTGAAATGTGGGCGTGAGGGACAGAAAGAATTAGGATGAATCAGTGTTCTGGGTTCGGTACCAGGGTGGATGCTGCTGCTATTTACTGAGGCAGGGGACACAGGAACAGACTGAGAGGGGGTGTGGGGGGTGTGGGAGAATGGTGACAATGTGACGACGTTGGCACTTTTTCTTATGAGACATCCAGGAGGAGATAAGGATCTGAGGATGAGAGTAGTTGACTTAAATCATTGAAAAGGAAGAGCAGCTTATACCATTTGTCAATTTATTAGTATCCAAGAAGAGATCATTCTTGAATCTATACACAGTGCTTAAAACTCAAAGCAGTTAAAGGTGTTGCGCATTTTAGTGAAAAGATCTATTATTTATCGATGATGACTTCTCTGCTAATCCTGTTTTACATATTTACTATTTAATCTACTAGGTATGCTTACCATAGCTACTCATTTTATGCAAAGATTCTCTTAATTACTCTTAGTTTTGTTTACAGATTTCTCATTTTTATCTTCTGTCGAGAACCTGAACAATTACATCTAAATAAACTTTTTAAAGAAGTTACACATTCAGTTAAACTCAACATATTTTTATGAAGTATGTATACTCTTTCAGATACTGGAAGGGATGTTATAAAAACAAAATACAACTATTTTATATCCTTACAATAAATATATTTTTTAAATTATTACTTTCGCTTATATTTAATCTCTTTCCCTCCCAACTTTCTTGCTACTTTTATAAAAAAAAAAAATATATATATATATATATAGTTAATTCCAGAAGTTTTAGTAGCCCCATTACTGGTTGCACTTATTTTAAGGAACTTGGAAAGTGAAGGGAGCAGGATCTGCTTTTTTTCTCTTTATCTTTTCCCGCCTTTTTTGGATCTAGCTTCCCGGTGTTTAGGATAAGAAGGAAGAGTTAGGGAAACAGGGAGCATCCTACATAACTGGTTTCCTATTCTTGTTCTTGGTCTTAGTTTGCTTTGGTCTTGCTTTGCTTTGTTCTATCTCCATCTGCTTCTGTTACGCTGTGTGAATGTGGCCCCAAGTGGTGTGCATGGTCCCTTGGAATAGCGTTTGGCTTCATACTGGTGCCTTCCAAGGAGCAGTCATGTCTTCCTCAGTCTCCATACGATCTCTGGGTGGGATTATCTCGCTTGGTCTTTTACATACTTGCTGAGAGGAAAGTAACTCCTTCCCCTCCTCTGACTTCCATGGTCACTCACATGGAACCATGTTAACACTGAGTTCCTCTTCTGTGCCCTTAAAAACAGAAGTTGTGTCTTGCCCCCATTCTAGTCCCAGGTTTATTTCACTATGATTTCTTCTCCTGCCCACTGACATCAGCTGCTCAGTGGGCCTTCTGTCTTCAGAAATTTAAAGACCTGTGTCAGGACCAGTCTTGTGTTCATAAATATACCCAGGCTACAAGGGAAACAGACAAGGACTCCCAGCAATTCTCCCGTGCCTTTTGCTTTGCTCCCAATAGAGAAGCATGATCAACATACAAAGTTTGCAGCTCATAGAGCAACCAGCTAGGGAGAAATAATACAGTCCTGTTTTTGCAGTCTTTTCAAGTGATTCTCTCAGGACTCTTTCTCAATTTGGCGTTGAAAAAAGAAACCCCACCATAAACATTGTGCTTTATTTGTGGCACTTTCTTTAAGTCTCAGTTTCCTCATTTCACCCCAAATCCATGTGTCTCCCTTGTTCTTTTCTTAAAAACAAATAGGAGAGGGGTTGTTGATGACAGTCAGGCCAGGTCTGCGACCTTCCAAATGACCTTGGAAAATGTCTGGCCCCATTGTTGGTTGCTTTCTTTAGAATGCAGGGTATTTACTTCAGAATGTATGTTTCTTTATCCCAAGCTTTGAGCCTTACCACAATTCCAGGATAACAGGAAATGTTCCATTCAACTCCCTGTTACCAAATTTAACACTAAAACAAACTTAGTATGGTTTGAGGAAAAACTATTTAAGAACCTTCACATAGAAGATTCATACATCACTTGTACAGCAAAAGACATTCCTTTCTGAGGAAACCACATACTCCTGACAAGTGGTAGATGTTCTTGGGGACCTGGGTTAATGAACAGGATTAGAAAAGACGTTCTTAGGGACAGCAGAAAATCAGAGGAATCTTAGTGGAAAGCTGAATAGCCTAGGAATTGTGAGCAAGTCACTTTAGCTCTTAGATCTTGGTGATCTTTCTCCGGGAAGGGAAGAAGACCTTATGATAATCTTAAATGCTATAATTCTATGTCTCAGATTTATGATTTTAATAACTTTCCAAATGGGATATGGAAGATGAGGGTAGACTTTGTTGTAGCCTGCCTCTGAATAGTTACATGAAGCAGTTCTTTAGAGCTCTTCACAGCTAGATTTTATCCTACTGATTTGGCTAATTTGGAGTTAGTTTTCCAGGCCTGTTTTCATTAATTCCTAAAGGACATAGAGACATAAAGAAAACAGTCACTTTCAGTACCATTAAAGAGCTGAAACAGCATTGAGAGAAGGCTAATCTACACATAGGAGTAGACAAGGCACTAAGAAGATCTGGCTTAATAAGGAAGTAGTTAGTAATAACAATAATTGCTTCTAACAGTCAAGTGGGATAAAGAGCAAGTCTGTATCAGGGGAGTACCAATTTTTATATCTATATCTATGTATATCCACATATGCAAATATATCTATGAGTATACACCTGTATATTTACATGTATATAAATCCTGATTTGGGGATTGTAGCCTCTTAAAGTTACTCATTTTCCTGTCTTTATAATCATTTTCAAAGAAACAAAAATATATGCCCTTATCAATACAGTATATAGCATGTCATTTGATATAGAAATGAGACTGAAATAGTTGTGGGAAAAGATATTTGTATTATATGTCAATAAAATATTTTGACAAAGATGATTTAAAAAGCAGACTCTGTGGGTAAACAACACACTATGTCAATCTAGTGCAGAAGAAAAACAATGGCTAGTAGTAGTATTTGTACTAATAAAAATGTATAAACACTTATATATTTATATATATAAAAACATATATATTTGTGTGTGTGTATAAAACATCTTATTTAAAAGGAAGGAAATATTTGTCATTTCACTCATTCTTTTATTAAATAAGACAAATGTTTACTGAACAGTATCAGATACCAGACATTGTTCTCTCTTCTGAAGACTGATATGTAAAAAAGATCCAAATCTCTTCTGTATGGAGTTTCATATTGGGAGACAGACAATAAATAAGACAATTTAGTACAACATATAAGAAATTAGATCAGTCCATATTATGCTAAGTGATATAAACTAGTCATCGAAAGGTAAATAGCATATGATCTCACTTATATGTGGTGAAATAATAAACAAAATAAACTGTTGAACAAAATAGGAACAGAGGCATGGGTACATGGAATAGACTGACAGCTGTCAGAGGCAAAGGGTTCGGGAGGGCTGAGTGAAAGAAGGTGAAGGGATCAGGCAAACACACACACACACACACACACACACACACACACGTCACACATAACAACAGTGTGGTGATAGCCAGAGGGAAAGAGGGTTAGGTATAGGGGAGATAGGCAAAGGCAGGATGGATGAGGATGGAAAGAGACTTTGCTTAGGGTGACGGGCGCATGATGCAGTGTGCAGATGATGTTTTGTTGAGTTGTACACTTGAAACCTGTATGGTTTTTTAAACCAATGTCGCCCCAATAAATTCAACTAAAAAATTAGATAAATATGGGTGAATCATATGTACACTGGTGATTCATCAGATTATAATGGAGCTGAAAAATATCTACTACCTGGTGACATTGCAGTAGTTGTAGGGCAATGTGTTACTCAGGTGTTTGTGGTGATGCTGATGTAAATAAACCTACTGTGCTGTCAGTCATAAAAGAGTATAGCTCATGCCACTCTGTATAGCACATAATATTTGATAATGATGATAAAAAACTGTGTTGCTGGTTTATGTATCTACTATATTATACCGTTTTTCCTTACTTTACAGTCTAGTCTTCCTAGTTATAGAAAAGGTTTTCTGTAAAACAGCAAGCTGTGGTACAATAGCAGGAGCCTTAAACATCTTGTGTTTACAAAGTCTTTTTAAAAATTTAATCTTTATTGCATTTTTTTCCATTACCATTTAGTCCCCTTACACCCCCTTCTCCCCAACAATCCCCACACTGTTGTCCATGCTCATGCGTCCTTTTTCCTTTTTGCTCCATCCCTCTGCCCCCTAACCTACCCCCACTAGCTGTCATCCTGCTCCCTCTCTATGGGTCTTGTCCCCATTTTCTTTGGTAGTTCAGTTTGTTCATTAGACTCCACATATGAGTGAAATCATATGGTATTTGTGTTTCTCTGACTGGCTTATTTCACTTAGCATGATGTTCTCCAGGTCCATCCATTCTTGACTGCATTGTTTTCTCTTGTGACTGACAATATCATGTTGTTTTATAAATTTAGTGTAGCCTAAGTTTAGAGTTTATGAAATCCACAGTGTGCAGTCATGTCCTAGGCCAGTGGTTTTCAACCAGTGTGCCACAAGAATTTTGAAAACAAGTAATACCTGACTATTTAGTCAGGGGCATTGACCTTTTATCCCTTAGATTATCAAATAAAAAAAATGACAACAGACATCACAAAAAGAGATGGCCAGTGTGAATGCCCTGTCTTGAACAATAAACACATAGGTCATGTAATAGAGTCACATCTTATTTTTCATATTGCAGAGTAAAGTTGTATCTGGTAGATTAATTCTTGGTACCAGAAGTTGTTATATACAAGTATGGGCACTAGATTTTTTAAAAGTCACGTTGGAGCAAAAAGGCTACTTAATGACTATTATTATTTCTCTGTAAATCAATCAAAACCATACCTATTTTTTTGCCATGTTGGCAAAAAGTATATTTTTTGGTGTGCCACAGAATTTTAGTAATTAGTTTATGTGTGCTGTGAGATGAAAAGGTTGAAAATTGCTTCCTAGGCCTTCACATTACTCACCGCTCACTTACTGACTCACCCAGAATAACTTTTAGTCTTGCAAGCACTATTTATGTCAAGTGCCCTATATGGGTATACTGTTTTCTATTTTTATACCATATTTTTACTTTACCTTTTCTAATTTAGATATGTTTCAATATACAAATGTTTAGTATTGTGTTAAATTGCCTAGAGTATTCAGTACAGCAACATGCTATACAGGTATGTAGCCTAGAAGCAATAGGCTATACCATACAACCTACGTGTGTAGTAGGATATACCATCTAGATTTGTGTAAGTGTATTCTACAATGTTTGCACAGTGACAAAACCACCTAGCAACACATTTCTCAGAAGGCATCTCTATCATTAGAATGTCTCACCTTTGATCCCATAGTTGATATGGGCAACTTACAATTAATAGTTCTGCTTAGTGCAGAATGAAGAGACAAAAATGGAAAGAAAACAAGGAGAGGCTTAGAAACCTTTGGGACAACTTTAAACATACCAACATCTGAATCATAGGGGTGCCAGAAGGAGAAGAGCAAGAGCATGAAATTGAAAACTTAGTTGAAAAATAATGAAAGAAAATTTCTCTAATTTGGTGAAGGAAATAGACATACAAGTCCAGGAGGAAGCACAGAGAGTCTCAAGCACATGGGACCCGAAGAGGACATCATAATTAAAATGCCAAAGGTTCAAGATAAAAAGAGAATCTTAAAAGCAGCAAGAGAAAAGAAGTTAGTTACCTACAGGAGAGTTCCCATAAGACTGTCAGCTGGTTTTTCAAAAGAAACTTTGCAGGCAAGAAGGGACTGGCAAGAAGTATTTAAGTAATGAAAAGCAAGGACCTACAACCAAGATTACTCTATCCAACAAAACTATCATTTCGAATGGAGGGACAGATAAAGTGTGTTCCAGAGAAGGTAAAGCTAAAGGAGTTCATCATCACCAAGCCCTTATTATATGAAATGTTAAAATGACATATTTAAGAAAAAGATCAAAACTATGAACATTAAAATGACAACAAACTCACAGTTTTCAACAAATGAATCTAAGAAACAAAAACAAACTAAGCAAATAACTAGAACAGGAACAGAATCATTGGTATGGAGATTATATGGAGGGTTATTGGTGGGGAGCTGGACGGGAGAGAATGGGGGAAAAGGTGCAGGGATCAAGAAACACGATTGGTAGGTACAAAATAGACATGGGGATGTTAATCATAGTACCGTATAGGAAATGGAAAAGCCAAAGAACTTAAATGCATGACCAATGGACATGAATTAAGAGGGGGCACTGCTGGAAGGAAGGAAGGTACTGGGCAGAATGGGGCAAAGGGGAAAAAACTATGACAACTGTAATAACAAAATCAATAAAATATACTTTAAAAAAAAGAATTTGTATCGTACATTAGGAGAAAAAAATTGCCTAAGAAGTGTATTTAAAGAGAAAACTAAAATTAGAATTAAATGAATAAAGACTTAACTAGTTTAACTAGAGACTATGCTCTGAAACTGAAGTTAAAATATTTACTGAAGGCAGAAAAACAACAAAAACAAATGCTGAACTTGGAGTTTCTGGCCTTGGTTACTAGTATCAGTTCCATCTCTAACCAGGTGTGCTATGAAAATGTTGGCAAGTGATTCAGGAGGCTGGATTATTTGGCTCTTTTAATTAAAAACAAACAAACAACAAAAACAAAACAAAACAAAACCAAAAAAACCCTAGGAGACTACGATTTTAAAATGAAGGATATAGAGTGAAAACATTTCTCTTTTAGCGATAAAATTTTTTTTAAATTTAGCCCTGGCTGGTATGGCTCAGTTGGTTGCGCTTCGTCCCACAAAGCTAAGGCTCACAGGTCTGATTCCCGGTCAGGACACATGACTGGGTTGAAGGTTCGGTCCCTGGATGGGATGCATACAAGAGACAACCAATTGATGATTCTTTCTCATATTGATGTTTTTCTCCCTCTCTTTCTTCCTCCCTTTCCATCTCTCTAAAAATAAATAAATTAAATTAAAAAATTGTATATTTAGGTATACTTGACATATTAGTTTCAGGCATACAATGGAAATAATTCAATATTTGTATATACTGCAAAATGATCACCACCCTAAGTCTAGTTAACATCCCTCAGCATATATATTTACAAATGTTTTTACTTGTGATGGGAACTTTTATGATCTACTTTTTGCAACTTTTAAATGGTCACTTCAGTATCATTAACTATAGTCACATGCTATGCATTACATTTCCAGGGCTTAATTAGTTTATAACTGGAAGTCTGTACCTTTTGACCATTTTTACCTACTCCACCTATCCCCCATAAAAATATTTTTTCATTCTACATCATTATTAAGAAAACTTAACTCTTGATATTATGATGCAAGTTCAATTAGGGTCAATAGTAATGCACATATCAATGCTATGGCCCCTAAAACCAGTATCATGCTTTCCTTCTGTCAGTACTTCTGCCATAAAAGCAAATGAAACTTAAAAAAAAAAAAGATTTGGGGAAATACTCAACTTCTCCCATTACGGACCTCAGTGGTACGCTCCATCTGGCTGGGAGCAGTTCGCCTGGCTGTTACTGGAGGCGAGGCAGGAAACACCTGGCTGCTGCGTCTCTCAGTGAAAGTAGAAAATCAGGGAGCTTAATGCTCACTCTCCAAGTTTGCAGGAAACCTTTTAAAACATTTCCTTTGTTGTTGATTTCATAAAATGTATCTTCGTCTTCTGTAGTACCATTTTTGTACACTCAGTGGATGGTAAATATGAGGTTTCATCCCATTTCCATCTACTAGAGGGGAAATAGCATAGCGCGTATAAGTGACTCTAAGGTCACACAGTGAAAGACAAACCTTGTATTTTTGTGTTTTGATTTGGGACAAACTTCCCAGCAGGGAGTGGAAGGGTCAACAAAACAGGCTCTGTGCTCCCCGTCAGTGGCCAGTCTTAGAGCAATCGCTCTGTCCTACCGATAACTTCTGTGGGGTCCTCTCCTGGACCCTGCTTCATCGGGCTTGGCTGCCTGCCTTGTCCCTGCCTTCCTGATTTCCGTTGCTAGCTTCTTTTGTCTCTAATGCTCAGACTTTTTTTTTTTTCTTCTTTTCTCCTCTCATGAATTCCCGAACTTGCTACTCTTTTCCAAAGTCTTTAAATACCATCTATCTATTGGCAGCACCATGGCCTGACCTCTCCTGAAGTTCAGACTTACAGATCCGGCTCAGCACTGCTATATGAATGCCTGGTAGGCATCTTAAAGTTAACAGGATCAAAAAACAAATTCCTGATTTTAATTCCCAGCCCTAATCCTGCCGCTATTTGGTAAATCAAAACTCTGTTCTTCCACTTGCCCCGCGGAGGGCAGTGAGTGGAATAATCCTGGACTCTCTTCTTTATCTCACAACCCACTTCCAATCAGTCAGCAATTCTTATCAGCTTTAATGTTAGAATACACCCAGACACTGATGACTTCTTTTTATCTCCCCCACCAAGCCACTATCACCTCCCCTCCAGTATTATTGCAGTGAGCCAGTTTGTACTTTAATCAGTTATTTCCTGACTTTTTAATCCAGGGTTCATTTTATGAAACAAGAAAAGATAATCATCTGGACTCAATACATTGGCCTTCCCTGAAAAGACAGAGGGCACAGGGCAAGTCTTAAAACACATTCTTGCTGCATAATATATTACTACATCTTTAATAACTTCTTAGAGATCCCAGAGGAGTTTCAATATAACAAGATAAGACACATTTTTTTTTTTTTTTAGAGAGAGAGAAAATCACTATCTTTAATCTGTGAATGCTGTGTAAAAGTGGTGTCAGAAATCAGAATACCGAGTGGATTGCTCAGGATTTTGTGCTCCCAAAAATTCATTTGAAGTAATCTTTGTTGGGGAGCAGAAGTTAGGAAAACAAAGACTAAAGTAGAAATGGAGGAAATCCTCAACTTCGCCACACATCCACGAGAGGATTCCAGGCTGCTGAAGCATTTGGGGAATTCGGCTGCTTGGGCTTAGGAGCATTAAAATCCCCTCCTCCTAATCACCTTGACCCCTGCGCAAGCCCAGAGAATTTACCACTAAAGATGTTTGCAGCAGCTGTGAAAATGCCTAACCATGAAAAGAGAAAGTGGAGAAATAGGAGTCTTTGCATGGTTTTTTTTTTTTTTTTTTTGTTCTAGTGGCACAATAATTTACTTCCTTTAATGGAAAATTTTAAAAAGTGTCTACATATTTAGATGCATAGATGTAAAACACAAACACTTGGGAATTAAAGGTTTTTGTATAGCTATGACTATATTCCCGTGACAAATATTTCTCTCCGTGGAATTTTAAGTTCTTTAACAACTCCATTATTCCCTTGTCTCATCATCTCAGGGTTACCATTATACTGGAGTGGAGTGGAAGGGCGTCTGGAAAGATACTACATTCTGCTGGACTTCCATATACCAAATGAGATAGAGAAATAGTAAGAGGGTAAAAGTAGAGGTCAGGGTGAATGAAGTGGAGTGCAGGGGACATGGCTGGAGATACTATGTTTGTTACAGAACCCCTGGGCTGCTCCAATTGAAAACAAACCCACGGGCTCTTTAGTTAGGGGCCCGATTGCCCGCCGCCAAAATTATAACTCTCAATACCAGAGTTTGGTGAAAAGAAAAAGAATTGTTTATTTAACAGTTATATAGATTTAGTTATTTGTGGATTTCTGTTGTTAAGTCTTATGCTCTTTAAAATACCCACAAACACATATCCTTGCCTCCCCCCCTTCCAAACCAGGCTAGTTTTAGGGAAGTCAGAGAAACCGTTTCCCTACTTTCCCAACACAGTTCAGCTTTACCAGCAGCTGCCAATCATTCAATCTGATTGGGGAGGTCCTTTCTGTGCTGTGGTGCCCTCCAGCTCTCAATGCAGGACCGCCTGGATTCTCAGCCTCCTTGCAAACTGCCTTCTTCCTGCAAACTGCGCGGATCTCCTTTCCTTCTCAAAACCGCATGGCGAGAGCCTCTTAAAGCAGCCTGGAGACCCCTTCTCCAAGCCACATGGAGAAGGCCCCTTCACCAAGCCACGTGGAGGGAGCACACGAGAGAGCGAGAGAGCGAGAGCGAGCGCGAGCGCGCGAGTGAGAGAGAGTCAGAGCGCCAGAGTGAGAGCCAGAGTGCCAGTGAGAGCCAGAGCCCGAACGAGAGCTTGAGAGAGTCCCAGAGTGAGAGCACAAGCGAGAGTCAGAGCGCCAGAGCCAGAGCCAGAGTGCCAGTGAGAGCCAGAGCCGGAACGAGAGCTTGAGAGCGTCCCAGAGTGAGAGCACAAGCGAGAGTCAGAGCGCCAGAGCCAGAGCCAGAGTGCCAGTGAGAGCCAGAGCCGGAACGAGAGCTTGAGAGACCCCGCTAAAATGTCTGCAGCTGCTTATATATCCCTGACTGCGTCATCTGACGCAGTGGGCGTTGCAAACAGTTCTGACCATTCACAGAACCTTACGTAGGCTCTGTGTGCTTTCCATACTGTCCCCTGGTTCAAGACTTCTCCCATCTGCCTGAGTCTTTGGATGCATTAAAGCCATTTGCATAAGAAAGACAGTAGCCACCAGCCTCAGGCATGTGGAAGCATTTGAAAAGCTGCTTACTTCTCCCCATCCCCTAGCAGCAAACTCTGGGGATTTTTGGACTTCCCTGTTTCTGTAACAGTTTCCCCCCTTTCAGACTAAGACCCTTTATAATCTTATAAAGGACAATGGGCGAAGGTCTCATGCTCCTCTAACTGCTTCCTGCTGAACGTGGTCGGCGTCCTACCTACCCTTGGGTCTAGAAATCCCTAATAAGAGTGGGGATGTAGGGGAGGGTGCCCTTCCCACATGGGGAAGAATCTTGCAGAGTCCAGGTCAGTTGGCTATTCCTGGGTAGCAGCATGCTTGGTTTCCAAAGGCTGGTACTGCTGGACAAGCTGGCATTCTTGTCATATTCTGAGGGCAACAGATTTGGCAACAGGGTTAAAAAAAAACAATTCAACCTACAACCACTATATACAAAAGGCAGGAGTTAATTTTTCAATATCCCACGTTAGGAAAAGAAAATGGCTTCTTTGGAGGAAGGTGTGCAGGGCACGTCACACCTGTCCAAAGCCCTTTTGCCCACTATACTTAGCTTGGGCTGAGGGGTATAATTTTTGGATTTCCCCCCTCTCAGACCTCTGGGCCCTTTCTGTCCAAGCCATTAGGACAGAAAAGAAACCGGTTTTAAAGTGAAGCCTGCAGACCACCCCATACTTCACCAACTCAGCCACTTAGTTCAGCCAAACCGTTGAGTCTCAGGAGGTGGCAATGCAGATGGGCTTCTTAAGTGAGGCCTATATGTACAGATAATTACTCAGGTAGAGATCATAGGCTTATGCCCTATGAAAACAGAAAGAACATGCATGTTAATTTACACAACACAGTTCACAAACCAGTCTCTTAATCTGAGAGACTGTCTTATTGGGAAACCTCCAGTTGCAAGGCATTTGACATTCTTCTTGCCTGTAAATAAAGCATCCTTGATAATGTCACAGACTTGGTTTAACTTTCAAATGAAAAACAAACTTTATAGACAGTTAGCTGCACTGAGCATTGTGATTTTCCTTGAGTCACGATTTTTCTCCTTAAGATTACCCTCCTTGCCAGTAAAGGGACTGCATTAAGTCCAGTTTTAATTTAGCCTGTTCATTTGCATAAACACAACAAGAGCAGTGATTGATCACATATGATCTTTAAGTCTACTATGCTGGAACTTATGCAAGGAACCTTCATGTTGACTTTAGTCTGCCCATCAGGGCACAGAAGCTGAGCCACATACCTGCCATTCAGCCTTGCCTGCAAACACCTGCTTTCCCAAGTTCTTTGGGTTTTCCATTGTGCCTTAAGGTTCTTTCCAGCCATCTTTCAGGAAAGCAACCTTCGTTCCTTCCCTGGAAAGACTGCCGTGAACCGCACAACCAACCAAGGTGTCAGGCCTTTTTCCTTCTGGGCTTTCCTTAGCTTCAAAAGTCAAGTCCAGTTCCTCAGGGCTTTCTGGTAACAACCAGAGCCTAAGCATGCCTCCTTCAGGCATGTCACTCCAGTCAAAAGTCTTGGTTAACAATACCTTTATTAACAACTGGTCTTTTTAGTTTTATGCAAAGAAACCTAACGGTAATTACTTAATCCTTTAAATTGCCAAATTCTGGAGGGATCAGGTAGGAGAAAAATACACAGTGTGAAGGAAAATCCTTGTCCTTCTAATATTCCCAAAATTGCATTTCCATGCCTTATACTTTCTTTTGTTCACTTTCCTACATGTGAAGTTTTTTAACTTTCTCTGGGAAACCTCAATTTTCCTTTCAGATTATATGGCCCGTACCAATACAGAGAATTCCAGACCCTTCCTAGGCCTCAGGGAATTCTAGACCTTACATAGGTCTCTAATGGCTAATGCCAAACCAATACAGGGAATTCCAAATGACCTTTCATAGGTCCCCAATGGCTAATGCCAATCCCAACACAGGGAATTCCAAATGACCTTTCATAGGTCCCAAGGCTAAATGCCAACACAGGGAATTCCAAATGACCTTACATAGGTCCCCAATGGCTAAATGCCAACACAGGGAATTCCAAATGACCTTTCATAGGTCCCCAATGGCTAAATGCCAATACAGAGGTACAGTAACCATATAATTAGACCACAAGTAGTTGAGGTTTCCCTTTTCCCAGGTTTAAAAACTTTCATAACCTTTCTATATATTTACCCATTCAGATTTAACCATAACCCATTTCCAATTATTTTCCATACTGTAAAGGACTCTACCCAAACTCAGTATTTGGCAGCTAAAATTCTCTAGATTTGCAAGCACATGCCTAAAGCAAAAGAAACACTTTTAATCTGTGTTTCAGTTCACTGTCCTTTTTTTCGAAAGAGTAATTTCAAATCTTCTTCCGGAGTGCAGGTCCAACTTTCCCTTTTGGTGTCAGTCACAGCAGCAGGGTCTGTGTCCTCCTCAGGCGGTGCTCGTTTTACCCGTGTGTGGTGTATCCAGGACTTGATTCCTACCAGCTTCAGCGAAGAATGTGTTGTTAGCAAAACATCATAGGGACAGTCCATTGTTCAGCCAGCTGCTGTTCGGGACCTTGCGTCTTCCAGGTCTTCAGTAAGACTCTGTCCCCAGGTCCGAATGGGTGCAAGGGTTTTCATTTCTACTTCCCTTCTTACGATTTGGACACTCATTTTTCCAATGGCCCTTCTTTCTGCAATAGGCACACTGGTCCTTGCCCAATGACTCTTTCCTCCTCTCTTTAGGGTCCTGTTTCTTCCTTTGGCCTCTCCAGCCTGTTTTAAAGAACATCAAGTCTTGTCTTCTCTTTCTTACTCCCCTTGCATGGTAAACTTTAAATGCGATGTCCACTAACTGAGAGGGGCTCATTCCTAATACTCCATCTATACACTGGAGTTTCCGTCTAATATCTGGGGCACTCTGCCCAATAAATGTCATGTTCACCATTCATAGGTTGTCTTGTGCCTGTGGATCAACATCAGTGTACTTTCTATAAGCTTGATAGATCCTCTCTAAGAACTCAGAAGGATCCTCATCTGGTTTTTGCTGAATAGTCTGTACCATATTCAGGCTTTTTGGCTTGGGTACCCCTTTTCTAAGTCCTTCCAATATACACTTCCTGTAGTGTTTCAAAGGAACTAGACCTCCACCATTTGGGTCCCAGTTAGGCTCTGTCCAAGGAATTGCCACAGTTAGGTCGGGGGTCCCATGGGGATCCTCTCCATGGAGACGCTGAGCCTCTTCATTAGCCTTACTTGTAACCAGTCGCCTCTCATCCCCAGTTAGAAGAATATTTAGGAGAGCCTGTACATCTGCCCAGTTCGGGTTATGAGTGGCAAAAATGGAGGCAACAAGCTCTGCCATCTTCTGAGGATCTTCCCTATATGAGGGGTTAGAATTTTTCCAATTTAGCAAATCTGAAGTGGAAAACGGAGTATGGGCCCAATAGTAGCCAGAGGGCTGGCCTTGCTGATTTATTCCACCTATTGGGTACTGCCGTAGAGGGAATTGGCTTGCTCCAAATTGGGAGGCCCCCTGACTATACTGAGTTCCTTGGCGGGTTCTCGCGGGGGAGACCCTCTCCTCCTCCTGTAAGGGTGGAGTCATTGACTTTGCAGTCACTTCAGAGGCTGGCTCCAAAAAGGGTGGCGTGAGAGAAGTCCCTTGAGTTTGAAAAAGGGCGGGCACCACGGAAGCCACTTCCATCTCTGGAGGTGGTATGGTGGAAGCAGCCTCCACCTGCAGAGGGCGCTGTGCTGTCGCCACTGGCGCTGCAGGAGGTTCGGCCGCCTGCAGAGGGCGCTGCGCCACAGGAACCGCCACCTCGGAAGCCTGGGCCTCCTGCAGAGGAGGTGGAGCCACTGCTGCGGAAGCTATGGCCTCCTGAACCGCCCCCACCTGTGCCTGGCTTGGTGCCAAATTAGGGCCTTTGTCTCCCGGATTTAGAGAATTAAAGAGGGCTACTTCCTCATTCTCCCTTTCTTCCGGCGTTTGACTCTCAGGAAAAGGATTTGCGACCTCTTTTTTCCTCTGCACCATTATTCGGGCCTCCATTTCTGCTAAGGTCTTATTATGCAACTCTGCAAATGCATTTAGATAATAAACATCTTCCCAATTTCCCGATTGCAGACAGTACCCCTTTAATTGATTAATCACATGGTAATTCAGAGAACCATTCACAGGCCACCTTTTCTTACCACCCAGAACATACTCAGGCCAAACAGTGTTACAATAATAAATTAATATTTTTCTAGTCATAGGATAACAACAGTATTTATCCCAATTTTCCAAAATTCTTCCCAGCGGGCTGCCATCAGGGACTTGCCCAGAACTGCTCTTATTAACCCAGACATACATGATAATGGCTATAACCAAAACAATCCCAAGGACTAGAAAACATATATACCACTCCGGCATCCATAATTCTATTACTTCCAGGAATTCTCCTAACCGGACAAACAAATCTAGTATCCACGATGCCATTATTTCAGAAATGAGTTTTAGCAAACAATCTTACTTCTCTAATCCCTTTTCAGTTCTATTTTCTTTTCACCACACAGGCGTACTTAGGCGGTCGGCGCCCTCAGAAGGTGTCTCCCAAGGGGGTCGACCTGCCACGGGCAATTATTAATGTCCCATCTGGGTCGCCAAATTTTTACAGAACCCCTGGGCTGCTCCAATTGAAAACAAACCCACGGGCTCTTTAGTTAGGGGCCCGATTGCCCGCCGCCAAAATTATAACTCTCAATACCAGAGTTTGGTGAAAAGAAAAAGAATTGTTTATTTAACAGTTATATAGATTTAGTTATTTGTGGATTTCTGTTGTTAAGTCTTATGCTCTTTAAAATACCCACAAACACATATCCTTGCCTCCCCCCCTTCCAAACCAGGCTAGTTTTAGGGAAGTCAGAGAAACCGTTTCCCTACTTTCCCAACACAGTTCAGCTTTACCAGCAGCTGCCAATCATTCAATCTGATTGGGGAGGTCCTTTCTGTGCTGTGGTGCCCTCCAGCTCTCAATGCAGGACCGCCTGGATTCTCAGCCTCCTTGCAAACTGCCTTCTTCCTGCAAACTGCGCGGATCTCCTTTCCTTCTCAAAACCGCATGGCGAGAGCCTCTTAAAGCAGCCTGGAGACCCCTTCTCCAAGCCACATGGAGAAGGCCCCTTCACCAAGCCACGTGGAGGGAGCACACGAGAGAGCGAGAGAGCGAGAGCGAGCGCGAGCGCGCGAGTGAGAGAGAGTCAGAGCGCCAGAGTGAGAGCCAGAGTGCCAGTGAGAGCCAGAGCCCGAACGAGAGCTTGAGAGAGTCCCAGAGTGAGAGCACAAGCGAGAGTCAGAGCGCCAGAGCCAGAGCCAGAGTGCCAGTGAGAGCCAGAGCCGGAACGAGAGCTTGAGAGCGTCCCAGAGTGAGAGCACAAGCGAGAGTCAGAGCGCCAGAGCCAGAGCCAGAGTGCCAGTGAGAGCCAGAGCCGGAACGAGAGCTTGAGAGACCCCGCTAAAATGTCTGCAGCTGCTTATATATCCCTGACTGCGTCATCTGACGCAGTGGGCGTTGCAAACAGTTCTGACCATTCACAGAACCTTACGTAGGCTCTGTGTGCTTTCCATACTGTCCCCTGGTTCAAGACTTCTCCCATCTGCCTGAGGCTTTGGATGCATTAAAGCCATTTGCATAAGAAAGACAGTAGCCACCAGCCTCAGGCATGTGGAAGCATTTGAAAAGCTGCTTACTTCTCCCCATCCCCCAGCAGCAAACTCTGGGGATTTTTGGACTTCCCTGTTTCTATAACATGTTGACCAAATGCAGTGCTAAAATGCTCCATATCCATTAGTATACTTTCTACTTGTCAGATCTTTATTCTTATGTACAAATCATTAAATGGAATCATTTTAAAAGATGGCAATAGCAGTAGACATAAAAATCTATATTCTGCTTCTGATTTCCTTGATTTTTGCAATTCTGATCTGAGATTGTAACCCTTTGAAGATAATAAAATCTGAATGTGGTATGCACAGGAATAATGCAAGAAAACTAACATTTTTGGAACTTCTATATACTGTTCTCTGTCATCGACTACTTCTATAATCACGTTAACTTACTCCTCATACAATTGTGTAAGGTAAATCTTATCGTCAGCAGCCGTCCGTCTCGAGAGACGATGGTGTAGCTTCTTAAGAGTCTATCTGCACCGCCGAGAATGGCTGTGCAGTCCGACTCGGGAGTGACACGGTATCTGTCTCCTCCCGTGTTGAATCGACATCTTGCGATGACGCTGGAGTGTCCTCTCCAGTGAAGCTAAAGCTACAGAGCCTGGGCAGGGTGATATGGAGGGTCTGCTGTTGCCCATGCAGCAGACCCCCCCTCTCTTCGCAGCTGAAGGATCCAAGGGAAAGACGGAGTCAATACAGCTTGGCTTCAGGTGCGCCGCAGGAGTTGCCGGTGTTGACTACAACGTCAAACCGCCTTAGGGACTCCGGCTCCGGATTTTCTGTCGGGGTTTACTCCCTTAGCCTTTCCCCTGAAGAGGTATGCCGCAAGGCAGCGGAGGTTTTTTGGAGTCAGGGTTTTCCTTCTCTGATGTGCCCTGACTGGAAGATCGAACCATCGACACTTAGCTCGCAGGCCGACGCTCAATCCACCGAGCCAAACCAGCCAAGGTAAATCTTATAACCTTCATTTTATAGTTGAGAAAATTGAGGCTCTGAGAATACAGTCTTACAGCCCCCAAGTGACAGATAACCCACTCTGCCTGACACAGCACTGTTCAGTAAGGAAGAAGACCAGACATGTGTGTAAGCAGGAAAATTACAAGCCCCCGTTTTCCATTTTTCTCTTTAGGGAAGTTCTCAAGATTTTTTAAAATGGCTTTTAAAGGCAAGTTTAGGAGACTAAGAAAGAAGTCAACGATTAGTGAAAAAGAATGCTTTCCCTCTTACATTTATCTATATAGGGCATGTTATTTATATGTATGTAATTTATATATATATAATATTTGTGTATATATAATTTGAAAACCACACAATAATACTTTAATTTTCATTTAATCTGTGTCACTCATCTTTCTTTACTGGTTCAAGATGGCTGTAGAATGACAAATCACTGATTTTAGGTCCATCAACCTTGTAAGACTCTAAATTGCTTTGGGTTTTTCTTCCTTCTCTTATTTCCCAGGTTCTTCAATCATGTAAGTGTTGAATGGTGCATAGTCCTTCCTGCACCACAGTTTTTGATTTATTATTTTTTGTTATAGTTATCATCCATCCCAGAGGAGCTGCCAATTCATTTAGAAGTTGTTAGTGGACACAGATACAAATTGCTGTCTTTCTATCAGCGCTGTCATTGGTAATGTCTGCTAGAGTTCACTTGCTAATGTTCATCTGCTTCAAGTATCCAGGAAGGGGCTTACAGGAGATGGGGGTGTGGTATCCCAGGGTCAACAATTGTGGTTTACAAAACCGTAGCTACAATGCCACCCTCTAGTGGCAGACTGAGGTATGCCCTAGGGCATATCAAGAATTTTGGCTTTTGTGGGGGAAGGGGAGATTTCAAAATTTTTTCTTTTGAAGTCTACTCGGTTATTTCATAAGAAAAAGTATATCCATATATGTCTCAAGAATAAGTATAATATATATTTGTCCTTTATCTGCTATATATTTTATCAGTATCACCTGAGGATTATTTTTGACCCATGCAGGGAATAATCATTACTGAAAACAAAACATAATGAAAAAAAGTTGGCTTGGTGGAACTTCACTTCCTAAATCCTGGCTAGACATCATATTTTCTGAATTGAAGAATTTATTCTTTTAAGTGTATTTATATTCAATTGAATATGGACATGTGAAAATTATGAAGTTTAAACTGTTTTAAATAGCAACCTCCAAGTGTATTTGAAACATTTCCCAATGGGAATGACAGACAGTTAAATCTACTTTCCATAAACTTGAACATGAAGTAGAAAGCAACTGAGTCTTTGAAGATCAAGAATAAAGAAAAAATTAGCTATATAATCTTTTGTTCCCTGGAGAAGAGACGACAATTGCTGAGAAATCAGAATATAACTGTTCAACTTGCAATGTGGTGAATATTATCTAAATGCTAATCTTTTAAAAAAGAAAAATGTATTAGAAAAGGAAGGAAATCACTTTCTTACTGATATTTTGGGTCACATTTTTCATTACAGATCATTAACAATGAGCTTCCTAAGTATTCAAATAGGTTTTCCTGGGGTGGCATGCTGTCTATTTATATAAATATTGTATCTCCATAGACTATTATATTATAGAACTTTGTTATAGCCTGACACAGAGAAATCACAACTAGATAAACTTTTCTTTACTATAGATATTACTACTTATAGACTTATAAAGAGTTATTTTATTGGCTTCGCACATCTATTCCCCTTCCTTAACAATGATAGTCTGATTCACCAGGAGTTCTTTTCAAATATCTGTTTCTTTTATTTTATCGTTAAACTTTCATCTTATAATCCATTACTCTTCCCAACATATTTTCTGCCAAATAGATTTTCTTGATAAATGCAAAAAAAAAAAAAAAAAAAAAACCAACAAAAAAAGTTGGGTGCCTAGAACTGATAGGATTAGTGTGATATACTAAAAGAAAAAAAAGAACAAAAACAGATTTTGAGTTTCAAAATCCTTGCAGTTCCTTGACCAGAAGGAACTTGTAAATAAGACTCAATTATACACTTTTTTTCTTGTAAAATATATTTTAACATTACATCTTTTAACATGAGTTTTCGATATATTTATATATTAATATAGTAGACATTTATCTAAAACCTATAGATAAAACCTATATGATTTAAATAAATAAATTTCTGCCTTTAAGGATTTTGGGATATAGTTGGGAGTAGAGGTGTGTTAAACAGATAAAATCATGAAGATAGAATCCGGTAAGTAAGTGCTATATTAGAGATAAATATAACGTGTTGTTTTAATTTTTAGTTTTGCTATTACAAATGATCACAAACTGGGTTGTGTATGGCCCACCCTAAATCCAATATGATATTATCTCAAGATCCTTAACTAAAGACCCTATTTCCAAATAAGGTCCCATTCTGAGATTCTTGGGTAGACATAAATTTTGGAGAGACACTGTTCAAACCAATATAGATGTTATGGATTAATTCAGCCTAATCTGGATGGGGGCAGCGGATTCAGAAAAACTTTCTGAAACCAGGATGCTTAAATTTCATTGGGAAAGATGAACTTAAAGAGATGGAGAGAAACCAGATTGTGGAGGTTCTCATTTGTCATGATGAAGAATGTGTATTTTATCGAGTATGTTAGTGATTCTTCTGTTTTTTGATTGTTTTATTTTGTTTTTGTGACCTGACACTGTTAAAAGAGGTGAAACTCTTTCATGTGAAGTAACAGTTGTCTCTGGAAAAAAATTTATTGAGTTGGGAGGCTACACATTATAATCTTAAAAGATGATGTGCAGTTTTTAGAAGTTCTTTGCATGGTTCAGATATGACTCTTCCCTTTTCTTTCGCATAGATGAAGTATTGCTAAGGAAATACTAAAGGATTTAAATAGAAAATGAATAGTTTATGTACATATGTGTATATATAGCCACCCCAAGATGTGTCTCACTGACTTGCAGATTACTTGCAGCTAAAGGAAATTTCAGCTTCAGGCTGAAGGAAAAACTTCTGTCATTCCCTTTATAAACTGCCTAGAAGAGTTTTAATTAAGGGCCTTGCCCATAAGAGGTTATCAGAGATGACTTCTTTTGACCTATCTATAGAGCAGTACAAACTTCTGTTTACTAAAGGACTGCTCTTTTTATTACCCTGCAATGACCTTTGGAAGCCCCCAGAGCACCTCACCTCATCCTTAGCTTAGGATGTTTTATATACTTCAATCTCCCTTTCTGTCTCTGAACCCTTTCCTGCATGTGGGGTCTCTGACTCTCTCTTGTATCCCATGGACACAAGATTAAATTTGATTTTCTCTGGTCAATCTGCCTCCTGTTGATTTCAGTATTTAGCCAACCAAAAAGAACCAGAGGAAGGAAAGGGGAATTCCTCCCCTTTCCTGCAATAATATTATGCATTATATTTTGTTATCATCGTCGGCAGCCGTCCGTCTCGAGAGACGATGGTGTAGCTTCTTAAGAGTCTATCTGCACCGCCGAGAATGGCTGTGCAGTCCGACTCGGGAGTGACACGGTATCTGTCTCCTCCCGTGTTGAATCGACATCTTGCGATGACGCTGGAGTGTCCTCTCCAGTGAAGCTGAAGCTACAGAGCCTGGGCAGGGTGATATGGAGGGTCTGCTGTTGCCCATGCAGCAGACCCCCCCTCTCTTCGCAGCTGAAGGGTCCAAGGGAAAGACGGAGTCAATACAGCTTGGCTTCAGGTGCGCCGCAGGAGTTGCCGGTGTTGACTACAATGTCGAACCGCCTTAGGGACTCTGGCTCCGGATTTTCTGTCGGGGTTTACTCCCTTAGCCTTTCCCCTGAAGAGGTATGCCGCAAGGCAGCGGAGGTTTTTTGGAGTCAGGGTTTTCCTTCTCTGTTTGTAGATGAGGTGTTATATTGTTATATTGATAGCATTATTGGTATAACAATCCATGTGTATATATTTTATTACTCTTGTTCAGAATGAAAGTAAATTCTAAGAGGGCAACTAGAAGCAGGGAAACCAGTGTAATAGATCATTAAAAATCATACTTCTGGTTATAAGTTTTGAAGATGAAAATATAAAAGTGTGAATTGATTTAGGAGGACTACTGGAGGTAAAATTAGCAAGATTTCATTATATTATAAAGAAGACTGGCAGTGACAATTCTCAGGTTTCTTGCCCATATAAATGCATGGGGAATTAACTAAGAAAGGGAATAAAGGGAATAAGGTTTAGATACAGAGTTAAAGATTTTGATTTGGGCTGTGCTGAATTTTCTAAGTCTACAGGATATCCATGTAGAAATGTCTGGTGGAAAAAAAAAAAAAAAAGAAATGTCTGGTGGTCAGTTGAATATATGATTATAAAGCAAAGGAGAGCTAAACTATGAAATAAGAACATATACACATCTATCTATCTATCTATCTATCCATCTATGATAGTTGAAACCATATATGAAAATATTTTCTAAGAGAGAATAGGTGGATCAAGATGGTAAAAATACCCGAAACAGAGTCCTGTGAAATACCAATGAAGAAAGAGCAAATGGAAGAGGAGGAGGAGGAGGGAGGGGTAAAGGGAGAGAGAAGAGGAAGGGGAGGAATTCCATGAAAGAAGAGACTGAGGACCAGCCCCAAGGCAGTGAATAATTCAAGAGGGTTAATGCCCTGAAGTCAAGAAAAGGGGAAATTTTAAGACTAGCTGAGAAGATAAGAGTGACACTGTCTATACTTAAGTACCCATTAAATATGGAATTCAGAAATCTTCGTGAATTAAGGAAAAGCAGTTTTTGTAAATGCAGAGACAAGAGTGATATTACAGGGGCTTGAAGAATAAATGACAGGTGAAGAAGTAGGCATATGTGTATTTCTAAATGCATAAGCCTATTTGGTGTGTCTCTGCGTGTGTATGGTATTTAATATGCCATACAATATACTATAGATATTACAGAAATATAGTATGTATGCTGTATACTATATTCAATTCAGTTTTGGTTTTAAAGGGAGCAGCTGTATTCTAAAGTCATGTCGCAGAGGAGTTTATAACCTCAATAGGAATAAAAACCATCAAATTTAAATGTACTCAGAGCCTTCTTTTAGTTGCAGTTGTTCAATTGATACTTAATTTGTAGTAAATTTTATTAGCGTTTACATCAGTCACTGTAAACTATTAGATAAAGATATATGTTAACACTATTTTCATTCATCTGTTACAGAATACAAGAAAGAAAAAAATCTAAAGTTGGCTTATGGAGTACTGAGTAAAAACTAGATTTAGAGTAGCGTTGCTATCTCTGAGAGTATAAATTTTATTAAAATGCTACCACTTCCATAATTACATTATGTCTGTAAATTTTTGTTTTTCTGTAAAAAGAATTGAAGCTATTTAATCTACTTTATTTTATTATATTTTTTTCTGTTACCATTTATCCCCCTTATGCCCCCTCCCCCAGCAATCATTACACTGTTGTTCATGCCCATGAGTCCTTTTTCCTTTTTGCTGGATTTCTCCCCTGCCGCCCCTCCCCCCACAAAGCTGTCAGCCAGGATACTCCATTTTATTTTAATTTATCCAATCAATATATAATTCTATTCTTTACTCTGGTACAGCCAAACAATACTTGGTTCAAAGAGTATTTTTGTTGTTAAAGTTTCCTCTTTCTGCTTTTTTTGGACCATCAATTATCCATGACTTGCAACATGTAGCCATTTATGTTCTTCACAGCTTATCATAAAGGGTCATTCTAGAATTATAGTGCAGGTGTGTGATAGATTTAGAGGTTGTTTTATATCATCCTGGGCACTCGACTCACATATTTGCCAGTTACCTCAAATACTTCAGACTTTTAATCATATTTATTGGTTTTCTAATTCTCTTATGATTGGCTTCAAGGCCTTGGCTTCGATTGTGCAGGAGGATGGTGACAGGTGGAAGAGGTGGAAGTGGTCTACATTAATTTTTGAGAGTCTCCCTGAAAGAGACCATTGAATAAGCAGAGCTTTTAGTTGCTTAATATGTAATAAGTAGAACTGATGGGTATGTGAGAGTCTTTCCTTGATTTACTCATTGGAATAGATGATCAGTGTGTTTTACAAAATCAGGGTGGAGACACACTGCTTTCACTAGAGGGACAGAAAATTATCCATGAGAATGATATTTTATCATAAGAAAACACTGACTTTCATACAACTTTATATGCAAATATTTACTTCAAACATATTTATTTTCATCAATAATTTAGATATATAATGAAATCACCACTTCTTTCAATCTTAGCTGAAAGCAGCATTGGTAGATAAAGAAGCCTCAAACATTCTTTCATTTCAGTGTAACATTTCTTTAACTTCTCTTTAATTAAATCCATGCTTTTTGTACAACTTTATTCTGAAGTGCACTCTTAGGCACAAGAAGGAGAGATGGAAAAGATCAAGGCCAGCATCTAGGTGTTGCACAAGAAAATCATTGAATGCTTAATGTTATCTAACTGAAGGAAATAAGAATGTGGGCAAAAATTAAGAAATTTGGAACACTCAATAAACCTTAGCGTGATGGATTTTCCACTTTAACTAGTGATAAAAGGGCAAAAACCTGAGCCTAGGGTTGAGTATGAATCCTGAACCCACCTCTTAAGAATAAGGACAAATATTACTGCTTTTAACCTATTTACTCTACTAGAAAATTAGGAGAATAATATCCATATCATAGGGTTTTATGTGAATTAAATTGGATAAATTATATCAAGAAAAATTGTTTGTACATGTTTAATGCCAATACAATTTAGATTTCATTTTCATTATTAATACTGTTAGTGACACATATAAAATACTATATCTTTCAAACATTTTTATATGTCACATATTTATAACTGAGAGATGCACTTCTCAGAATACTTAACATATATACAATGCTCTCCTAAGGATTAATGTCAGAATATTTCTAGCCTAGGCCTTTTTGCTGAGCTCCAGATTGATACATCTGTCTACTTGATGAGCTCTTTCTTGGATGTCATGGTTTAAAAGCCACTGTCTTGCCCCGGCTTGGTTGCTCAGTTAGTTGGAGTATCGTCCTGTATAGCAAAAACGTTGCAGGTTTGACCTTCCATCAGGGCACATACCTAGGTTGTGAGTTTGATCCCCTGTCAGGGCATATACAGAAAGCAATTTATCATTGTTTATCTCTCACATTGTTGTCCTCTCTCTCTCTCTCTCTCTCTCTCTTTCTCTCTCTCTCCTTCCCTCCCTACCCTACCTCCTTTCCTCTCTCTCTAAAATCAATGATAGAAAATATCTTTGGGTGAGAATTAAAAAAATAAAAACTTCCATCTTCACGTATCATTTTCCTCACACATTTCTACTCCCCCAGCACTGTCGTGAATATATTGTATATGTCACTTAAGCCAAGACACGTTCAAATTAAGTTAGACACATTAGTTTCCCTAATTAACTTATTAATCAATAAGTTCTACTCTTTCTATGTCATAACTGTTTATTTTTTATTTTTTGTCAATTATCTCTACTATTACCCACTCTGCCTTATTTCAATCTTCTCTCTTCCTGTCTTCCTTCCATTTTTCTGATCCATGAATGGTTCAGGGTTGAGAAAGACCTGCTTGGTCTGTTTCACAATTTTTCTTGGGGTATCCCTTGTACTTACTGGTTTATGAGAAGTCCTGACCTCTGCAAAGACTTTATTTTTATGTGTTTTAAAATCACATGTGAAGGTTTGTTTGTCTGTCACCACAGTCACAATAGAGAACTGTTCCGTCACTAAAACAACATCTGTCTTGACTTTGCATAACCACCCCACCTCCCTCTGCCCCACCTCACCTCCAGCCCCTTTTCCTAACCCATAACAACATGAATCTGTGCTCCATTTAAAAACAATTATCATTTCAAACTTGTTACATAAAAACTATATAACCTTTTAGGATTGGCTTTTTCAACTCAGCATAATACTTGAAGAGTCATCTATATTGATGTGTATTAGTAGTTGCTTCCATTACTCGATTAATTCCCTTGAGAAACTTTATTTCTATGTACTTTTAAGATCCATGTTATTGGGTACAGTTTAATACAATAAAAAGTATTCATTTAAGTGTACTCTTCAATGAGTTTTACGAACATGTGTAAATATTCATGTAAGCATTACCACAGTGATAAGAGAAAATGTCTATCATCCCAAAAAGTTCAATTGAGCCACTTACGCTTAATTATTTAAAATTATTAGCATTAGAATATCACATACATCTGAAAGTCTATAATTTTAATTTCTTTTTGCAATTGGGGTTGATTTTATGTTTAGAAATTTTTTTGTTGAGTTTAACAAACGAAGGTTACATATCTCTTCAAAGAACACCTCATTTAAAAAATAAAAATAAAATAGCTTACTGTTTCTTTGGAAGTTGTTTTATGATTCCTAAAGGTTGCTATTGGAGGGATTTTTACTATTTGTTTATTATTTTGGATTTTCATAGGAAAATAAATATTCTAAAGAACATAAAAACAATTTCTATAGACCACAAGAAAAAAAAAAGACAAATTAATAGAAAATTTGGCCAAAGACTTGAATAAATATTCTATAAAACATAGGGTCCAAATGATCATTAGACCATGAAAAAATGCTCAACTTCATTACAAAATACAGATTAAAACAATAATGAGATAGCATTACTCACATACCAGAATGGCTAAAATGAAAGAATAATAACACTAAATGTTGACAAGGATGTGGAACAACCAAGAATCCACTGCTGTGTAAACATTAAACCATGCAGCCACTTGGAAGTATTTTCATAGGCTTAAAATATGCATATGCTATGATCCAGCAATTCTATACCTAGGTATACTCCCAACTAAAATACATATGTATTGTCTCCAAAAAAACTCTGTGCTGGGAAGTGTGTAGCTGTATGATTCATAATGAACAAAAACTAGAAACTAACCAAATACTCATCTGCAAGAGAATAGATCATAAATTATGATATACTCATGCAGTGGAATACAAGAAAAATTAGAAAAAAGGATTTACAACCACAAGTAACAATGTGAATGAATCTCACAAATATAATTTTGAAGTGAAATGAACCAAACACACGGAAAGGAGACACTATATGTGCAGGAAAGGCTTCTCAGCAAGCTCAGGTCGTTTAAAATCCACGTTCCAAAGAAAGGCCTGGCCCTTGGCTGGCTCCTGGGAAATAAACTCTGAGCACTTGGAATACTCTTCCTGATAAGAAAGTTTGGTAAATCTGAATCCAATTCAGAACTTCTTAGTACCTCTGGTAAGAGTTTGGCAAGTGTGTGGATGCTTGCCTGAGTGTCATTTGGGACATTTTTAATCATATTCCTAAAATAGAGATTTTTTAACATGAAACACAGTGTCAGTAGTTTTGAATTTCTAAAACATAAAAACAATTACATGTTAATTAAAGATTTCTTTGAAAACTAAATTAAATCAGGTTAGTTATCCCAAAGTTGTAGACATTTAAGAATATGTGATGGAATAAAAGACCATAACCTATATTCTCTGTAAACCTAGGGTTCATTCCTTGAGACTGGAGTGCAACAGAAAGAAATGGCTTCATGTTATTTACAAAACTCATTTTGTTTGAGAAATCATTTTGAACAAATTAGGTAGTTATTCAAACATTGTACTATTATTCTTGACCCAGGTCACAGCACACTGAGGCTGTCTCATGCTGTGAGTGCTTTCTGATGGGTTCAGCTCTTTAAAGATGAACAATCCTACAGATTATCCAAGAGCTATAGAAAAAGTAGTTTACTTTTTAGAAAATAATGTATTTTTCAGAAAGGAAAATATATAGGAAATATTTTGAAAATGAAAGTAATATGCTCTGACTTTCTATTTTTAATCTCTTTTAATATTTTTACAATGTGCTAAAGATTATGAACCATGAAACACACAGAAGTTACTGTTGTTTTCATAAGAAAAAAAATGGAATGTGTATTAAGATTTTTTTCCTGCCATTAGATGAGTCAATACATTTAAGAGAATTCTCATCATATAAAGTATTTTCTTTGAATACAATAAAAATAATAACAATAATACCTGGAAAAATCTTCAAGTATTTGTAAACTAATAAGACACTTCTGAATAACTAACTCATGGTTGAAGAGAAATGAAGAGAGAAATTAGAATGTGAAACTGTATGAAAATGAAAAACAACACATCAAAATTATTGAGAAACCATTAAAGCTATAATTCAGAAGACATTTATAGTACTAAATGCTTACCATAGAAAAGAAAAAAAGAACTCAAGTGAATGACCTCAGCTTCCACCCTAAACAATTATTTTTAAAAACATGCCAACAATAAAATAAAATAAAATAATATGGAACAGAGCAAAATTTAGTAAAATAGAAAACATAAAATAAATAAGAAAAATTAATAATATTGATAAATCACTAGCCATTTTAATTTTTTAAAAAGGCAGGATACCAATATCAGACATGGGAAAAGTAACATCACTGTAGATTCTAGATCTCAATACATAATATGGTGATACTATAAACAGCTTTATGGCAGTAAAATCACAGCAAGTGGAATGGTCAAGTTTTCTGAAGACACAAACTACTAAATCTCAATCAAAAAGCAGTAGATAACATCCTGATAAGTCAGATACCCATCTGGAACCATACCTATTTATTAGAATATTATTTACTATGTTCCCTATGTTATAATTTACATCCATGTGACTAAAGAAAGAATAAAAGAAAGATTTAAATAGCATAATACCATTTTCACATGTCCTAATTATATGTTGTGAGCTTGTTTTTATTTTATATTGAGAGTGCAAGTAAAGTAACATTCTTATATGTTACTAGTGGAAATATCATTTCATCTTATAAACCTTCAAAATGCACAAGGCTAAAAATTTCTTATAAAAAGCTTTATGCAAAAGGAAGAATTGGAGACACATGTATAGATGTTTGCATGTGAATAATATTTTACAGCATTATTTATGAATAATAAAAGAGATCATTTAAAGAACAATAGTGTAGAACTGGTTAGGTAAATAAGTTATAGCATGTCTATCTAATAAAATAATATGTACCATTTAATTGGTAAAGAATTATTTGAAATTTAGATAGGCTCTTATGATATTTTAAATTAAAATGATTATAAATTATATAAATACAAACATATGTGAATACACATACACACCTACATATGTGTATCACTAAACACGCAAACAGTCTCTCTGGGGCTTTCTGATTATTTCACAAAGGTAAATTTCTAGAGATATAATTTTTACATCAGATCATAGGCATATTTTAAAGGATATTGCAAAATTACCTTTCAAAAGATTTATAGACATCGATTTATAGACATAATTTAAAAAATACACTAACATATTGACACTGGTGGTCATTTCTGAGTGGATTATAATTTCAATTTTTATTTTTATTCTTTTTGCACAGTAAATCTATTGTGTCAAGGGCTTGGGAGGCAGAGGAGTTCCTTGGGCTCAGGAGCACTAAGTGGATTGGTTTGGGCAGGTTATGCCCCAGGTGTGAGCTCTGCAGAGGTCCTGGCCATACCTGTTCTACAGCTTTTTGGCCACAGTTACAGATGCCTGTCCTTTTCTGTTGGCCTCCATAGTAAGCAGTAACAACCCATAAATCCCTTTGAGATTTACATTTAAAATGTAAATAACTTGTCTATACTCACTGCTGCCATTCTACAAAATATTTTAATCACTGCTTCTAAAGAGAGGCTTAAAAGAGAGCCCCTCCTAAGCCCCTACACATTTATAAACATTCTTCATTGGAATACATGTATAATTCAGTCACCATAATGAACTGTCATGTCTGGCACTTTCACTATTTGAAGTGACTACTCTTTCAACCTAAGGGCTCATTATAAATATATAGTAAAAAGTAATAACATTTATTGTTCCTAAAACCCCTACCCGGCAAAATGGAACAGAAATTAGTGTACAATATAAAGGGTGATACCTAAAGCTTTGGAATTTATAGACACAGAGAATCTTGATAAATAAACATGTAAAGTATTTTTAAATGTGTTAAATGTTTATACATCTCCTACCATTGAACAATTGGGTTGTTGTGACATTTCTGGTAACAGTGAATTACCACTTAGTTTCTGATTACAGACCTAATATTAAAAGTGTGTTTCCACCAGCTTAGTTTGATCTTTTGAAGAAACTGTATATTTTGCTGTGACATATTACCGAATTAGAATGACTCTAACAAGGAATGGGAAGGCTGAGCTTGAGGTAATTTGGAGGGATTTTAAAACATGAGAAGGCCATGCCAATTATGATAAATAATGGGGGGAAAAGGCTGCTTTTAAAAATTATGTTGAGCGAGTTTAGGGTAAAAATGTATTCTCTAAATAACTTCAAAGAGCTAATAGCATGGAGAAAAATTGGCAAAGAACATGGAAGTTTACAAATGAAGATAAATAGCAACCATAATAGAATGGGAGAGAACATAAAGTTGTGTTTTATTTTAATAACAAGAATTATTTGTTTTTCATGATGTAACAAACACACCGGGAAAACTAAACAGATCCTAATTTAAATTCTGAGTGCACACCTTGTACTTAGGGCAGGACATGAGGTCCACAGAGAAACCCTGGGTGCTCAGGGAGTGATAGCCCAGAGGGAATGGATAAGGGACTAGACAGATGGATAAACATTCATGGCTGAGTCTCCCTCTACTTGAATTACATTGTCAAGGTCAAAAAAGAGCTGAGGTCTGTGAAAAGCAGCAGCTGTGCTTTGTGTGGCCAAACTTCCAAAGCTAAATCAAAGCAAGAGCCTAGGAAGAGTAATAAAATATAAACATTTGATTATTGTCATCCAAGGAGAAAGCATGCATATTAGAAAACGGAGGAACAAAGAGACAAAATCTGGCTGCCAGTTATGAGTGTTGCTATTTTAAAATCCCTATGATCTTGGTCGAACTCTTAACCTCCCTGAAATTCAGTTTCTTCATTTCCTTTATGCATCTCTTGTGCTCAGTCCTTGGAGTCATTTTAAGATAGTGGCTGTTTGTCTTGGTTCTAGTGAGAAACACACAGGAGAAGTTCAAAGCTCAGCTTTGTTCTAAACCATGGGACCATTTACATTGTTCTCTGTGGGTTATAGTTTCCTTAACTTTAAAATATGGATATTAGTGGCGCCTATCTTTTCAGGCTCTCAGGGTGATTCAGCACCGTTGAATTGAAGCATTCCATTCAGTGTCTAGAATATAGCAGGCACTCACAAACTACTTGCTACTGTTATAAAACTGAAGCTTCCCTTAGTTGGTCTGTGACATGTTTCGAAAGCCTAGTCATAATCATATATCTATCAAAAATGATAATAATGACTCTAGTCATTCAGCAAAATTAAATTATTCTCCAGGAAATGTCTTCTTTTTATTTTTACCTGATTTTTTTTTATGTCATTACAGAAAATAAAAAAGGCACCATGGTTTCTAAATTACATGCATACAGTTTAAAAAAATAAATGTGAAAACTTCCTCTTTTTGTATGATACAGTAGTACCCTCTCCCCTGCAGCTTCAGTTATCTGCAGTCAACCACTGTCGGAAAATATTAAATGAAAAATCCCGTACATAAAACATTCGTAAGTTTTACATTGCGTGCCATTCTGAATAGCGAGATGCAATTTCATCCTGTCCACTTTGTCCTGCCCAGGAAGCGAATCATCCCTGTGTCCAGTGTCTTCATGCTGTATATATATGTTCCCCTCCAGTGAGTCACGTAGAAGCCCCCTTGGTCATCAGATTGACTGTCACAGCATCGCCGTGCTTGTGTTTAAGTAACCCTTATTTAACTTAATATGTCATGCACCTCGCTTAGGCATTTTATCTTCTCACATCATCACAAGAAGAAGGGTGAATAGTGTAGAATAGGTATTTTGAGAGAGAAAGTCAATGCTCATATAACTTTTATTTCAGTACATTGTTATATATGTTTTATATTATTAGTTGTTAATCCCCCACTGTACCTAATTTATAAATTAAACCTTATTATAGGTATGTATGCATAGGAAAAAGAGTATATAGAGAGTTTAATACTACTTACGGCTTCAGGCATCCACTGGGGGTCTTGGAATATACCCCTGCAGATAAGGGTGGACCACTGTACTCTTCATTCTGTGTTGTTACCCTCATAAGAGGCTTTTGCATTTGCTGCAGTGAAATATCAAAGAAAGGATAAGTCTATTGTAGTTGGCATTCATTGATCAATTAATCTTAGAAACAGCTCAAAGGAGGTTAAAGGCATTTCTCCTTTTAAATGAACCAGAAAGCTCCCATAAATCCTTGCTCTCCTAATATACGGGTGGTAGTCAGAGAGCCCATGTGTTCAAGTCAGGTTTCCTGGGTGTGCACATTGGCTAGACCAGTCACTAGCTGTGTGACTTTTGGCAAGTTGTTCAATCTTTCTAGGCTTCTGTTTCCATATTCTTAGGAAGACTGAAAGAGAGAATGGATATAAAGTGTCCACTGTGATGGCTGGTATATTTTAAAATCCTTGCATGGCAAAAAAGTAAAGTGTTAGTCATTATTTGTTATCATTATAAATATTCCAGTAACGTCTACAAAACTGACCATCCTAGGAGGCGTTAGAGCATGTATCAACAACAGAGAAGGCCCATCTGGAATGAAGCTATTAAAAATTCATTCATATTTAAATCACCATATGAAATCTTTGGTAACTATAAAAAATTGTGGTGGTTCTAGATGAACTTGACACTAGATTTCCCCAATGCAAATTTATTATCTATTTATATAATACACAGTTTTAAGGTCCTCTGTATTACCCTGAAAGAAAATTTCACAGTGAAAACTATTCTAATGCCTATTTATAATCATTCAATATTTTCCTTTCGATTTATCAATTGTATATGCACTGGAAAACATTTTCTTAATGCCTAGGAAGTAAAAATTTGCAGAAGAAACCAACAGTTGCCCTCTTTCTTACTCTTATGTTTTTTCCATTAAATCTGAAAAATAAATATAAAATTATTTTATTACTATTTTAATTAATGGTCTATACTGAACTTTTTCTAAAATTTTGTAGCCAGAGACTATATGGAACAATAGAGCACACCCTTGGGATTCATGAAGAAAATATTCCGAGAACTTCTGGAATGCAATATTTCCAGACAAAACTATAGTATACCCTTTCCCCAATAAAATATAGCAGGAAATAATGGGCTGTATGTTGGTGGCCTTTTGAGTTTATAATCTAGACTTGTAAGTGATAATAATAATATATGATCTTTACAGTGTTTCCAGCCTCTTCTAATCCTCCCAGCAGTTTCATGAAGTGGGTAGTATTGTTATTGTTCTCACTTTGAAGATGGGAGAACTGGAGCAGAGAGGTTAAGTAGTTCACGCTGGGTGAGTGCTTAGTGGTGGTGGTGGTGGTGAAATGCTCACCCAAGCAGTCTGGTTCCAGAGTGTACTTAGGCACTGTGCTCTTCTCCCTTTGAAAAAAAGACCATGGAAGCCCTTCAGAAAGCTACTGTTATGGGTAAGCTCCACATGCCTGTTGCTATGCTAAGTCTTGTTCAGAGCTTTACTGCTTTACAGATAGTCTGCTGTCAACCACTCACTAATGGAGTGTCTCCCGCATGATTCCCATTCATGCCTCAGCGAAGTTTGCTATCATAGGTCAATGAACCATCAGGCACTTGCAAAATACTCATAACTGGGAGATTATTTCTGTGATTCTCAAGAGTCTTCCAGAAATATAATGACAAATTTACAGCTACTTAGAATAACTATAATTTGGTGAAAGGAAGTTATTTAACAGATTCGTTTTTAAAAGAAAAAACTTTAAAATGTCATATAATAAAATTCATTAACACTTTGTAAATTTGTTTTCTCATATTTGTGAAGTATAAAGATAAACAAGTTTATGCCTTCCTTCCTTCCTTCCTTTCCTTCTGTCCTTCTTTCTCTAATGATACTTACGAGCCATGACAAGCTTCTAGGACCATATGGATTGAATAGGGTGAGGATAAGTGAAATGTTTGATGAGGATGGAAAACAGCATTTCTATTTCTCTTTCTGTTTATTTTTTTCTCTTTCTTTAGACCTATAGTGGGGAGTTTGAGCAGTTTTTCTCTTTGGAATGTGCTTGCCCTCCATTATTAGACATTGATCAAGGTGGGACTCATGGGTAAAGAAGATAAATTACAGGCTCCTTAGGGCTACTCTTCTCAGGGTATCAGAGAGACAGATAAGAGAGGTGAACCGAGGTGACTACAAACCCCATCCTAGCATAGCAGGCAAAGAGAATGTGTTGGAATTTAAGGCCAAAACTCCTTTCCAGGAATCAGTAGGTTGAACCTGGGATCTCTATCTTATTTTGCTTGTCTTAATTTAAGTCAATAAACACAGGGGTGGGCAAAAGTAGGTTTACAGTTATAACACAAATTAATAATAACAATACAAGAAAAACTGTTTTGCAGACTCACATCTGTAAACACACTTTGGCCCACTCTGCATTTATTGAGCTCTCACTGACTGATTGTTAATACAGTAAAAACAGCATTTTTCTTGACGGTGGAAGGACTTTGCCTTGGTCAGAGCAAATATTTTCTCCCCAGAAAAGACCACCATGATAATTCACCTTATGTGTGGAAAACCTTTGTGGAAATATGTCATTCACACCCTTTTAGAATTTTCAAGACTTTTTTCCTTCTTATTAGAACTGTCCTATTCTTTTCTCCTCTTTATAGAAGTTTATATCCTCATCTATTCTGGGTTTTACTTTCTTCCCAAAGTTTAGAGTGATGTGTTTAAAACTGTGTATTGTTCACCAGAATAGCTGTTTGTTTAGAAGATGTATTTTAAAATGTACTTGGAATGGGGAATGAGAAGGAAAAGTTATGCTCGGAGTGAAAATAAACTGTCAGATAATCCCAGAGAGACTTAGGAATGGAATTTGTTTCTAAGAAGTTTAGCTGTAGGAGGAGAGAGAGGAAGGAGAGAAACGGAGGGTGAAGCTGTGCCACAGAGTGGGCATGTCGTCAGTATCACGGGTGTGGGACTGAGTATAAGGGTTGATGGGATGACTCAGGGGAAGCATTTATGGCTACAAGAGCCTCAGATGGAAGATTATGGGCTTTCATAGGATATAGGATTGAAGCTGGAAAAGGAAATCGGATCCTATTTGCTGTTATTGCCAAGATCCCACCACATGTGAAAGTCTATCTTGTTTTAAAGTTGTGGTGGAAGCCAGCAGGAATTTTCGTTATTAATGTTGCCCTTTCAACACCCAGCATCATTAAAGGATTTAAAGAAGGGGAGTGAAAGGAGTTGATTTGTGGTTTGGGGAGATTGCCCTGGTGGTTTGGCATAGGAACTGGAAACAAGGGCACCATGTCAGCGAGCAGAGAAATGCAGGAGGGAGTGGCAGGACTGAGGAGTTAGAATCATTAATATACTGTTGGTGGTGGAAACCTGTAACATGGGTGAACATGTATGTGCATATAGTAAGTGTGTATAAACTAAATGTGTGTTTATACACAGGAGCCGTGGAGAGGCAAGGTGAGGGGGGAGTAAACACTCTGGGTAACAGGAGCAAAGTCACTGACATTTTTCATATATAAGAGATTATTTGATTAAAAAACTAAAATTGCATTAAGCTGTGAAGAACACTACACTTTGTTCTTAGCGATGTAATTTCCTAATATCTCCCTAATCTTCCAGATGGGACAGCAAAATAGGCCAAAAGATTCAAGATTCCTTGTCCATTGTCACAGAGCATTGGAAGACCAGCTTCCTAGAAAGTGCCAAGAAATATCTTTATATAAGCATATAGGCAATTTCTAGAGGTAAGATGGAGAGCAGATGACAGCTAGTGGAGGGACTGAGCAAAAAAGAAAAAGAACTCATAGACATGGACAATAGCATGGTGATTGCTGGGGGGAGGGAGGTATAAGGGGACTAATTGGTAATGGAAGAAAAAAAATGAACAAAGATTAATTATTTTTAAATGAATAATTTCCAGCTAGATTTGCTTTGAAAAAGTTTCATAGTTTCCCATAAAAGAGTTGGGAAGAGAGTCTCTTCTTTACCATGTTGGAGGTTTTTTTTAAGTTTTCTAGTAATAATTTTAAAAGGCTTTCATCAAAAAATACAAACATTCTCATTCATATTTCTGTAAAATTAAATAATTTTGACAAAACCCTATAAAATATTAGTATGTTACAATATAAATCATTAAAAAGATTCTCCTTTAAGCTTTACAGTAAAAAATTTTAATTGCAAAAACTTAATTTTGGTATTTGTAAAGGAAAGAAAGATGTGACAACAAATAAAGTTGTCTGGTCTTGACCAAGTTTCTTAGCAGGTTCTATAAGTAAACATCATGTACCATGTCCAAATAATGCCAGAAGAAGTTTTAATATATTATAAAACCTGTGTGATCCTTTTTACAATGTGGTATGGTTTTTTTTGCTTCTGTATTTTGTTGTATAAACCTTTAATAACTATTGTAGCAGGGAGAGCATGAAGAATAATAAGCAAGTGATTAGATCAAATAATTGGAAATATGTTAATATTGATCAGGAGAGAGGGACATAATTTAAGAGTTGGTGAGTGTTTGTGATGATTACATATTCTGTTTTCTTTCACTTCTGGCCAATGTTTCAGACACCCAATCCTTCCTCCCCTGTGTCTGCAAGAACATAAGGCCTTTTTCCTAAAGGCCGCTGGTGTCCTAAGGACAAATCTTATACGTAACCGAAACAATGTGCTTAGTCAGTGGACTGCGCATATTATTCCCAACTGCTAGGACAAAAAAGGGAAAATTCCTGACAGTGTTGGTTACGTACTACTGAGGAGTTACAACAGAAAAAAACATGCACAATGTTCTAGCTTTCAAGCACAACCATAAAAATATGGTTCCTGGCTGGATACAGAAGAAAACACATTTTCAAAACACCTATTTGGCATATTTCCACAACATTGGTGCCAAAAAGTCAAACTCTGTAAACATGTTAGGTTTCAGAGACATTTTGTACTTTTCATGCAGTATACTTGCTCAAAAATCTCTGAATAGAAACTTTTTATTTGGATAAAGCTTCCCTGTTTTTGAAAATAAAGAACATTGTGCCAATTTTTACTTGACAGTATATATTTTTAAAATCATTATTAAAGCAAATAAAATTAAACATTTCAGTGTTTATTTTTTCTTTTAATCACATATTATTTTTTGTCAAAAGAACTTCTCTCCTTGAAATGCTTATTTTGAGAGTTATCAGTTGTTCTACACTGAATTGCAATTGTGTATAGATTCATTTTCCGGCTTTCTGACTGATATTTTACTTAAACATAAATTTTATTTCTTGCCTTATAACTCATAGAAAAATAAGGCACATGTATGAATTATATATATTTGCTAACTGGCCTTCATGTAGCCAATGTGATTTGACTAACTGGATGATAAACAGTAAAAGACAATATTGAGGTTTGTAACTCAGTGAGGTACAGAGTCATGTACCTATTTTATTGATATAATTCAGGTACATTGTTATAGAGAGGAGATATAAGACTGTTAAGAATAAAATTTTTTCATTGGATGTAAAAGCATGTGACAGGCACATCATTGGAGGTATTCTCAATATTGCATTATCTAGAGCTTTGTGAGCAATTATAATTACCAATAAATGGGCCAGTGATTGGTCAAAATATAATATTTGGGAGTAATGAAGCCAGGAGCTTTGATATCCTTGCCTTGCAAAGACCCAGTTGGAGATATGTGAGGGATTTGAAAGGTGGTTTTAGACTATGACTCAGGCCTCCACAGTACTGATATAGCCAAGGAAGTTTTTAAAAGACATCAAAATTATTTCTGTTGAGTAATGCACCATTATGCTTATAATTCATAAGAATGATTTCAACAGATGTGCTGCAGACATTTTTAAAACATGTAACACCTGACTGTTTAGTCAGGGGCACAGACCTGTTTTCCCTATAGATTGTCAAATAAAAAGATGACAACAGCCAACACAACAATAGCTGTACAATGGGAATGAATCAAAATTATACCTATTTTTGTCATATTGGCAAAAAAGATATTTGTGAGTATGCCACAGAATTTTAGTAATTAGTTTATGCATGCCATGAGATGAAAAAGGTTGAAAATCATTGATCCAGACTAGTAATGTAATGAAAGTATCATTTAATGGGTCCATATTACATTAGGCATTTTACCAAATGATTCACATATATTACCTACCTGAACCTGTACAAATGCTTTATTTTAAATATTGACTTAAAATATAAGAAAGCTTAAATTACTTTTCTCAGAATTATAACTAACAAAGATCTGAATCAGAATTCTGAACCAAGTTTTGTCCGATTTCATATTCTCTGGTCCTTCTATCTATGCAGCCACTTTTCCTAGGATAGAATATTATCTATTATTTAAAGCACCACATAAAACACCAATGACCCATTTGCCAAAGGCCAGGCTATGTACAAATGTGCAGCAAGAAAGCAATAACATAGAGTTAATCAATAAAATCTCCATGTACATCTGGGAAATGCCATCAGACTCATATGTCTGCAAAACGTATTGTCCCCTACTAAGAATAGGAATCACAAAAGAGCATGTGTTCTTTGAGAAGATGACGGGAGGTTTGGCACCAACATGAAATCAAGCCCCAGAGGGCTGAAAACACACCATGACATATTTAGAACAGTGATAGTCCTTTAACTTTGTCCATTTCTATGAAAGCTGGTTTTGGCATTAAGAGAGTTGTAGTAGGAGTAAGTATTAGTCATTCCATGGTTTTAGCACCATTTACCTTCTCTCATACTCTGCTCAAAATTCCCAGGGATTGCTACTGAGCAATTTATTTATTTATTTAAATTATTTATTTATTTATTTATTTATTTAAATTATTTATTTATTTAAATTATTTATTTATTGTTTTTCTATTACAGTTGTCCTACTTCTTCTCCCATTTCTACCCCCTACCCAGCCCACCCCTTCTCTCTTAGTTAATACTCACCTCGTTGTATATGTCCATGGGTTACTTATACTAGTTCCTTTACTAAACCCTTCCCCTACTTAACCCCCTCCTCTTCCTTCTCCCTCCTCCCCTGGTAACTATTAGTCTGTTCCTTGTTTATATGCCTCTGGCTCAGTTTTTCTCATTTGTTTATGTTGTTCATTAGTTTCTTATATTAGGTGATATCATATGGTATTTGTCTTTTGTCACCTGGCTTATTTCTCTAAGCATAATTCTCTCTAGTTCCATCCATGTTATTGCAAATGACAGGAGTTCCTTCTTTCTCTCTGCTGCCTAGTACTCCATTGTGTAAATGTACCAAAGTTTTTGATCCACTCATCTACAGATGGGCACTTAGGTTGTTTCCAGTACTTGGCCATTGTAAATAGTGCTGCTATGAACATAGGGGTGCATAAGTTCTTTTGAATTGGGGTTTCAAAATTCTTTGGGTATAATCCTAGCAATGGAATCGCTGGTTCAAAAGGCAGTTCCATTTTTAGTTTTTTGAGGAAGTTCCATACTGTTTTCCATAGTGGCTGCACCAGTCTGCATTCTCACCAACAGTGCAGTAGGATTCCTGTTTCTCCATATCCTCGCCAGCACTTGTTGTTTGTTGATTTGTTGATGATGGCCATTCTGACAGGTGTTAGGTGGTATCTCATTGTGGTTTTTATTTGCATCTCTCTGATGGCTAGTGATGTTGACCATTCTTTCATATGCCCATGGACCCTCTGTATGTCCTCTTCGGAGAAGGGTTTGTTCAGGTCCTTTGTCCATTTTTTAATTGGGTTGTCTGTCTTCTTGGTGTTGAGTTGTATAAGTTCTTTATATATTTTGGAGATCAATCCCTTGTCTGAGGTATCATTGGCAAATATGTTCCCATATGGTTGGTTTCCTTTTCATCTTGCTGATGTTTTCTTTTGCTGAGTAGAAACTCTTTAGTTTGATGGAGTCCCATTTGTTTATTCTTTCCTTCATTTCACTTGCCTTAGGAGATGTATCAGTGAAAATATTGCTACATGGATTATCTGAAATTTTTCTGCCTGTGTTTTCCTCTAGGACTTTTATGGTGTCATGCTTACCTTTAAGTCTTTGATCCACCTTGAGTTTATTCTGGTGTGTAAGTTGGTGGTCTAGTTTCATTTTTTTGCACATCCTTGTCCAGTTCTCCCAGCACCATTTGTTGAAGAGGTTTTTCTCACTCCATTTTATGTTCCTTCCCCCTTTGTCGAATATTAGTCGACTGTATAGACTAGAGTTTATTTCTGGGTTCTGTATTCTATTCCATTGATCTATACGTCTGTTTTTATGTCAGTACCAGACTGTTTCTTTTGACATGGCCGAGCCACCTGAGGCGTCTCTCGCTATGGATGCAGGCCGTATCACCAAAGACCTCCTCTACGGCGAGCTAGCAGAAGGCAAGAGGATGACAGGGCGCCCAAAACTGCGGTTCAAAGACATCTGCAAAAAGGACATGACACAATGCTCGATCAATCTCAACACATGGGAAGTTCAAGCAGACGACCGCCTAGCCTGGAGGCTCGCGGTCAGGCAAGGTACATCACGTGCAGAGGCTGCGCGCAACGAGGAGGCGGCCCAGAAAAGATCGAGGCGGAAGCAGCGTCAACAGCAGCAACAACGGCCATCTGCCTTCACCTGTAACAAGTGCGGCAGGGATTGTCACTCCCGAGTCAGACTGCACAGCCATTCTCGGCGGTGCAGATAGACTCTCAAGAAGCTACGCCATCGTCTCTCGAGACGGACGGCTGCCGCCGACGACGACGACAACGACGACGACCAGACTGTTTGATTACAGTGGCTTTGTAGTATAGTTTGATATCAGGTATTTTGATTCCAACTACTGTGTTCTTCTGTCTCAAGATTGCTGTGGCTATTTGGGTTCCATATAAATTTTTGAACTATTTGTTCTATGTCTGTGAAATATGTCACTAGTATTTTAATAGGGATTGTGTTGAATCTATAAATTGCTTTGGGTAGTATGGACATTTTAATGATGTTGATTCTTCCCATGCATGAACATGGTATATGCTTCCATTTATTTGTATCTTCTTTAATTTCTTTCTTCAGTGTTATGTAGTTTTCTGAGTACAGGTATTTTATCTTTTTGGTTAAGTTTAGTCCTAGGTACTTTATTTTTCTTGTTGCTATAGTAAATGGGATTTTTTTCCTAATTTCTATCTCTGACATTTTATAGTTAGTGTACAGAAATGCCTTTGATTTCTGAATATTGACTTTATATCCTGCTATTTTGCCAAAATTCACTTATTTCGAGTAGTTTTTTAGTGGAGTCTATAGGTTTTTCTATGTACACTACCATGTCATCTGCAAATAGCTACTGGGTAATTTAAATTGTTACAGACCAGATAGTCAGGAGAACACTGTCTGGCAAGAAAAATAAATAAAATTAAATATAAAATTAAAAATTAAAAACCCCAAAACAAAGCCATAATAATTTTTTAATTTAAAAATATTGTACCATAAATTTATTTTAGAAAAATTATTTGAAAATACATAAAAGAAAATATTTCAAATATTCTTTCCATTCACTGATAACCAATTAAAATATATATAATTTGTTATTATAAGAATTTTTTTTTTTTTTCGAATTGGTGCATTAAAAGTTAACGATTTTATTTTATTTTTTTTAAGTATATTTTATTGATTATATTGTTACAATAGTTCCAATTTTTTTTCCCCTTTGCTCCCCTCCGCCCAGCACCCCCCTTCCCCAACAATCCCCTCTCCAAGTCCATGCCCATGGGTCGTACATACAAGCTCTCCCGCCTCACCCTTTCATATATTCTTCTTCTTCTTTTTTTAAAATTAATTAATTAATTAGTTAAATATTTTAACAATAAAAAATAACAATTCCTCCCTCTCAGACTTAAGACCCTTTACAATCTTATAAAGGACAATGGATGAAGGTCTCGAGCTCCTCTAGCTGCTTCAAGCTGGACATGGTCGTCGTCCTACCTACCCGTGGGTCAAGAAATCCCTAATAAGAGTGGGGATGTGGAGGGGAGGGTGGCCTTCCCACAAGGGGAAGGATCGTGCAGACTCCAGGTTGGTTGGCTGTCTCTGGACAACGGCATGCTTGGTTTGACAGGCTGGCATCCTTGTTGTATTCTGGGGGCAACAGGGTTAAAGGACATCATTTAATCCGTAACCACTAGATGACAAAAGACAGGTATTAATTTTTCAATGTCCCACATTAGGGAAAAGAAGGGCTTCTTTGGAGGAAGGTGTGCCAGGTACATCTCACCTGTCCAAAACCCTTTTGCCCATTATACTTATTTTGGACTGAGGGAAATATTTTAGGTTTCCCCCATCTCAGGCCTCTGGGCTTTTTCTGTCCAAGCCATTAGGATAGAAAAGAGAAACCAGTTTTAAAGTGAAGCCCACAGACCACCCCGTTCTTCACCAACCCAGCCACTTAGTTCAGCCAAACCATTGAGTCTCAGGAGGCAGCAATGCAGACAGGATTAAGTGAGGCCTATGCATACAGATAATCACTCAGGTAATGAGATTGTAGGCTTATGCCCTTTGAAAACAGAAAACACATGTTAATTTATGTAACATAACCCACATACAAGTCTCTAAATCTGTAGGACTGTCTTATCGGAAGGAAAATCCTTGTCCTTCTAATATTCGCTGAACTTGCATTTCTATTCTTTATATTTTTATTCCCCCCCCACTAAAAAATTTTCTGTTTGTTTGTTTTTCCACTACAGTTGTCTCACTTTTTTTCCCCCTCTTGCTTCCCTGCACCCTGCCCCCCCCCACAGTCAGTCCCCACCCAGTTGTCCATGTCCATGGGTCATTCATACATGTTCTTTGACTAGACCCTTCCCCTTCTTACCCCTTCTCTCCCTCCCATCTCCCCCTTTGTTACTGTTAGTTTATTCCTTGTTTACATACCTCTGGTTCAATTTTGCTCATTTGTTTGTGTTGTTCATTAGTTTCCTGTAACAGGTGACAGCATAAGGTAATTTTCTTTTGTTGCCTGGCTTATTTCGCTAAGCATAATTCTCTCTAGTTCCAATCATGTTGTTGCAAATGGTAGAAGTTCCTTCTTTCTTTCAGTACTTATTCATTGTCATTTTCCCCCTTTGTACTCGTGTTCCTCTCTGTCTCTCTGTTTCTTCATCTTCTTAAAGCAGACCCTTTAGCATCTCTTGCAATGCTGGTTTGGTGGAGATGTATTCTTTTAGCCTTCTTTTGTCTTGGAAACTCCTTATTTCACCTTCCATTTTGAATGAAAGCCTTGCTGGGTAGAGTATTCTTGGTTGTAGGCCTTTGTTTTTCATTGCTTGGAATATTTTTTGCCATTCCCTTCTGGCTTGTAGTGTTTCTGCTGAGAAATCTGATGATAGCCTTATTGGAGCTCCCTTGTATGTTATTAGTTGTTTCTCTCTTGCTGCTTTTAGGATTCTCTCTTTGTCTTTGAATGTTGGCATTTTAATTATGATGTGTCTTGAAGTGGGCCTGTTGGGGTTCATCTTCATTGGGACCCTCTGTGCTTCCTGGACTTGCGTGACTCTTTCTCTCGTCATGTTAGGAAAGTTTTCTGTCATTAGTTTTTCAAAGAGGTTTTCTATCCCTTGCTCTTCTTCTTCTCCTTCTGGAATTCCTATGATACGGATATTATTACGTTTCATGTTGTCCTGCATCTGTCTTAGAACCTCTTCAGTCTTGTTCAGTCTTTTTTCATTTTGTTGCATTGTCTGGGAGTTTTTGTGTAGGTTGTCCTCCAGCTCGCTGATCCGATCTTCTGCTTCCTCTAGCCTGCTTTTAATTCCTTCTACTGTGTTCTTCAATTCAGAGATCGTATTTTTCATTTCCTCCTGGCTCTTATTGATAGCTTCTATGTCCTTTTTCATGCTCACGTAATTTTCTGTGAGTTCCTTGTAGTTTTTCTGGAGTTCTTTGAAGTTTCCGCTGAGCTCATTCAGCTTCTCCATAATCCATGTTTTGAATTCCATATCTGATAGTTCGCTCCCCTCTATTTCATTTAGCACTCTTTCTGGGGATTCTACCTTTCCTTTTGATGGGAGGTTGTTTCTCTGTCTCCCCATTTTTTTGACTCCTATTGTTTGTTGGTGCTTCTTGGAATGATCTGCACTTCCTGGATCTGCCTCTGGTGGCGTCAGATCATGTACCAGTCTGGCCCTAGGCAGCCTGTTGGAGACTTCCAGGGATCTACTGCTGTTGTCTGTCTTCTTTGATTGTTAATCTATTCAATCTGTGATTAGCTGTCGGGCTTAAGGACTGTGGGTGTGGCAGCTTAATTCCTGTAGGCAGGGCTTTTGCTTCCCCTCAGGCTGACGCCACTTGGAGGGGAATGGTCTACCCGCAGTACTGGGGATGAGTCAGCACTGGGACCCAGTCAGCTGCTCCTCCAGTTCTCCCCTCAAAGCCACCGTGCCAAATTCTCCCCAAGTGTCTCCAGTCCTCTCTGCCTTCCCTCTGCTTGAGCCCAGGGTAAGTGGTGGCCAAAATATTTTCGTATGTGATCCACTTAAGAGCTCTTTTTCTCCTGCTGTTTCTCTCCGGCTAGCAAGAAAGCCTGTGGCTTTTCGCTTTTCACAGCTGATACTATTTTACTTTCCACTCTGTCGCTGTAGGCTGGGAAGCCCAGCTGGGGGTTTAGACCCTGCCCTTCTCAGGGGGAATCCCCTGCTGCTGAGCTGTTTCTCAGCCCCTTCAGCTGCCACCCGTGGGAGCCCAGCCAGCCCTTCCACGTCTCCGCACTCCCTACCGGTCACGTTGTGATGTAGCGGCCTTTTCTGTCTCTCCGTGGTTATAAGACTTCTCTCCAGCTGGTGTTCGGTTCGTTATTCCAGATGATTTCTCCAAAATTACATTGTAAATCCAGACTAGTTCTAGGAGGAAGTTAGTGTAGCTTCCACTTACTCCTCCGCCATCTTGTTTCTTGTTATTATAAGAATTTATTATCCAACTTTACTCTGAAAAGAAAAATTGATGAATATTGATCCTCAAAACAAAGCTTCATGACCTTTAAAATTCTAATGCAAGAGTAACATTCTAGTCTATAAGTGTATAGGATAGTTTTAACAACCTGATACAGGTGCTCAGCAAATATAACTAAATTTACTATTGATGGTATTTTATGTCCTTAACTATTAAGAAAGTCATATGATTGTGTTTAACTACTAGTTGGTTTCATTATTAATTAAATTTGTTTCAACTATGAGATCTGTCCAGAAGGTATCCAACCATGTACTATGAAAAAGAGAATTTATTGAAGAAGATACAAGATACAAGAAACATTGTACATAGGACAATGATGCCTCAGTCCCCTTCAAAATAGGCACCTTGGGACCTCACACAGCCCTCCCAATCACCAGCAGCTGACCTGTCACGTTTTCCTGAATCTCATTGACGATGTGAAATCTCCTCCCTTTCAAAGGTAATTTTAGTTTTGGGAAAAACCAGAAGTCTCAGGGCACCAAATCTGGGCTGTAAGGGGGCTGAGTCACCTGGATGATTTGACATTAATGGGTACATTGTCTTGATGAAGCTGCCTATCACCAGTTGCCCATAGCTGTGGCCTTCTGAATCATCCAAATAGTTTCTATGGAGGAATGTTCTAGCCTAACACATAATACATCATATTATGCATCCAGATTTGTTGCTCTACTTACTCAATCATTTTGAATAAGACAACCGTACAGTACACATACTCGTTCAATGAGTCTACTGCCTTCACTTACTAGTACAGTGAAGTCATCATTGTTCATGCATATGTATTTCAGTCCACTCTCCTTGACTATCATGTTACAATGATGTTGTGCAAACCATTTCTGTTTTATTAACAATGCCTGGACTTTTTCTGGACAGAGCTTGTATAGTATTCCTTAGTTTTGCTATTTAATAAATTAATTTTGTTAATGAATGCTTTATTCAGATGTAAATAATTATAGACAAGCTTTATGAGTATTTCATATTAAACTAATTGATCAGTATAAAAATATTCAATAGAATAACTTTGGAATCAATGGAAGTGAAACATTTATAACTCAGTTTATTCCAAAGCTTTTTCTTTTTTTCCTAGAAATCTAGTACTTCCTCTGCTGTCTTGCTGATTATTCTTCAAACCACTTAAAAAAACCAGTCTTAATACATGTTGTACATTAAGCAATCTAATCTTATTTTTGCATCAAATTTCAGTAAGTATAATTAAATATGGATTAGTTTGTTTATTTTGGATCACATTTTCACCAATAACTGCCTTGTATATTTATAAGATCATGTAAATAATGGATCTGAGTCTTGAAAAACTTATTTAACTGATTTGTTATTTTTAAATTATTAAAACTATTGTCCCCATGATAAGATTTTACAAAGCTCAAGATCTGAAGTTCAAGAATAGCGAAGACTCAAGACGCACCCATGAGCATTTTAGAGGAAATTAATTATGAGCTTTTCTGGGGTAACATCTCAGACCAGCAGAAAAACTTGTTCTCTCTCTCTCTCTCTCTCTCTCTTTCTGCTCTAGTATTTTTGCATACATATTACAGGTAACATAAACCATGTGACTAGTGCCTTTTGAAAGGCTGTCACCATTGTAAATTTTATGCTTTTTATCATACAGCAAGAGTAAGAAGATTTATAAAGTATTTTAAATGGCTGTGAGCTTTCACTTCAATGAATTTATTGGAATACTGAGAAGTAACTCTGGAGAAATTCAATAACCATTAGGTCAGAGTCTCTCACACTTTAATGGCCATCAGAGGCATTTGGGGGTTTGTTAAAGCTCACATTGCTGGCTCTCCCCCAGGCATTTGGGTTCCCTAAGATGAAGGTAAGCCCCAGAATTTGCTTCTCTAACAAGTTCCCAGAGGATGATGACCATCAAACCACACTCTGAGTAGCAATTTTCAAACAGTAATTAAATTTCATTTCTTATTGTGTCAATGTAAAGATATAAGCAAATAAAAGTAAATAAAATGTCCAAGCTAAATATGAACTGCCAAATTTTTGTAGACATTATTAAACCCATATCAACACAAACTTCGGAAATGTTAAAGATTTTTCAGTAAGTGAATGAAACCCTTAACATGTGTTTGAAGCATGGCTTCTCTCAATTTTTTAAAATCACCCAAGAATATGCTTATTGATTTTAGAGAGAACAGCGGGGGGGTGGGGAGGGAGAAAACGAGAGAGAGAGAGAGAGAGAGAGAGAGAGAGAGAGAGAGAGAGAGAGAGAGAGAGAGATCAATAGGGAAGTATTCATCAGTTGCCTTCCATACATTCCCTGACTGGGAATCAAAACTGCAACCTACAAACTTTTGGTGTATGAGATGATACTCCAATCATCTGAACCACTGGTCAGGGCTTATCTCAATATTTTAAGGTTTCATTTCATTAACAACCATACTAATTCCAGAAATATTTTTATCCTATTCTGAAACAACAACAATCAGAACAAAATCCATTCTTAAAGTGAATTCCAAGTCATTCTGTACATTACTATGATAAATCTCCCTTCATACTACTAAGAAAATTCCGTTTGGATGATGATAACAAATATCCCAGAGAAACTGGAGTTTGCATTTATGTGAATCCACCCATATTGTTTTATTTTTTCATGACAGCCAGTACATTGGGCCACAAATATTGAAAAAATTTGCAAAATGAAGATCATATTTAGACTAGAAAAAAGTAAAAATAAGCAAAGTATATTGTTATAAGATCTGTACTTTAAAATATTTCAGCACAAACAGTGTGAACTTAAAGTTCAAGTTAGTTCAAGCTTCACTTCTGAGGCTGTTCTAACAGCAAATCCACTCTCGGTTTTGTTAGCATTTTTTCAGAATGGTTACCTCCTAGGATATGTTGGTTCTCTGTGCCTTGGACTACATCTCAGGCTTTTGCTGAATGGCACACTGAGGTAACACACTGAATATTGTTTATTAGCATATTGGCTCTTATTGGTGAAATTAAAGGCATTCACCATATGTGCACTAACTAAAATACAAAAATCTAGCAAGGTCAGCATCAGACAAACAAAGATCCATTAAGGCTTATAACAAGAACTTGGTTTCTGGAGAGTTTCTTACTGTCTAATTCTGAACAAGCCAATGGTCATGGAATCCTGCTTCAGGAAGATTATTTTGTCTGTTTCAAAATAAAAGGATTCATGGAATTTACAGATCAGGCTGTATAAACCATTTGGGGCTTGCTCAATAATGAATGCTTTGTTAATAATATATGTTGTGAGCGTTGCTTCCATTATATCCTGATAGCAAAATTGTAGGGAAGTATCTAATCAATCACAAAAAAATATTTTCTGGAGCAGCTATTATTATAAATGAGAGAACATAAGCATTGTTTATGACCATAAGTTCAGGTCAAATTGTAATATTCAGTAAATTGGTCAGTTTGCAACAATTATTGTTCTCTTTTGAATGTGTTTTACCCTAGTTGCCTTCTTATATGTTTAAGAAAAAAATCATTTCCTGTTTATGAAGAATTCAATGAAGTAGAATCACAACTGAGTAAATAGAAAAATTTTATATCAGAACTAGATACAATAAGTTAATTATGTAATAATCTGAAACTTGTAACTTTGCAAATTTTTTCATAAAAATATCCTAATGGTGTGATTGTGTAAAGATAATTTCTGCTAGACTAGGATATAGTCTGAAGTAGTTTGCTAAAGTAAAAAAAAAAAAAAGAAAGTAAGCAAAAATGAATGAGCAAAATGAATAAAGATTATCTCTTTTAAAACTTCATTAAAGTTTTGTATTTGATTTTAACTCTATGTTTTATGCCTATATATTGAGGTCTGTCTGGAAAAAGTCCAGCCATTGTTAATATAATTAAAATGGTTTGTGCAACATCGATGTAACCTGGCAGCCAAGGAGAGTGGACTGGAATGCACATGTGTGAACAATGACAACTTCACTGTACTAGTCAGTGGGGGCAGTAGACACCATTGAATAAACATGTGTACTGTGTGGCTGTCTTATTCAAAATGACTGGGTAGAGCAATGAATCTACATCACGTTTTGCATTAAGTTTGACCATTCCTCCACAGAAACTATTCAGATGATTCAGAAGGCTGAATTTTTATTTTTTACAAATCTCTGAACTTATGTGATGTTGTAGGAATTTATCATCAATTGTCTTTAAGTGAACAGTAGTTCTCATACATTCAGCCTGAGGGAGGGCGTTGTAAGGAGTGTTGCCAGGAACAAGTCTTGATCAAAGGGGATTTCTTTCATCCAGTCTTCTTTCTTAGAAAAGTGATACATAGATAGTAAATTCTAGGTTGGATGGCAAATTTTGCTAAGATAACCCCAGGAAGAGAGCTGGGTTTTAATCATACTGAGAGGCCTGAGTGATGGAGGGAGACACTGAAAGAAATGAATTTGCTGAGAGTCAGTTTTGGGAATTTGAGAAACTTCCTTGGTTATAGAAGAGCAGCATTTTTTAGGTTCCCATGATCCCACAGAACTTAGACTTTTGTTGGGTATAGATTTATGGTTAAAGAGCAGTTTGTTAAATATTTGATATTATGTGTGAGTTTTATGGAAAGAGAGGAGGTGAACTGGCCTCACTCACTGAAAGAACTGTCTCCAAAATATTGTTCCCTTAAAGGAACTAAGGGTACTCGTTCCAAAGATTTTTATTCTTCCTAGTTTTTTTTAATGTTAGTTTTGGTTGTATTTATTAAAAAATAAAACACTCACTTTCTTACCCATTGTAGATTTCCAGGCAGCAGGGGTATTATTACTGCTACTACTACTAACAATAATAACAAATTATTTTTAGTTATGAGTGCTAGCTTGAGGTCTGCACATTTTGCACTTCATCTAGACCCACTTTTACAGAAGCTGTACTTTCATAACCACAGCATTACTAGAGTATTTCCTCTTGGGAAAAGCCCACTGATCTGGTACTCAATTCATTTTAAGAGATTGAAGTTAGCTTTCATTTTTCTGAATGGTTTGGAGTTTGTGTTCTACAATTTGAATGCGATATTTGAATCTGACTTTCTTGGACTCCTCTTTCCTGGTTATCCTTCCTGCTTCCCAGTGTTGCTTAAGTTGACATCAATATGGTGAGAAAGATTTGTCAACTGTATTTATTGAACTTCTATAAAAAAAAAAATCAGGGCTCATTCTGATATTTCAAACAGAGGGGAAGAAATCCATATAATTTGTTATAACGTTGTTGGAAGAACCAGAGCAAAAAGAGAAGAATATGTGTTATTCTGAAATCGAGAAACTGATCCTTCCTTTGGACTGGAAGCTACCAGCTTTCTGCCCCGCCCTCACTGCTTCTTGAGTGGCCACCGTTGAAGCCTGACCCCAGCGCTTCCTTCTCACCCATCTCCCTCTGGTATCTCCTATTGGGAGAAAGAAAGATTAAAAACTACTGGCTAAGGACTTGGAGAAATGCAGTTTTCAGGATAATAAAACAAGCATTAGAAAGCATAACCTAGAAGGGCAGAGGTGAGGCTAACAGACCTAACAGATATAATTTGCTAATTAAAGTTAGGTCTGCAATAGAATGTTCATTTACTATCATTTCTTACCTCCTGTAACTGTCTTCTTTATCTGAACTCATTTATGCCACCTACCATCTGTATCATCCCCAATATATGTATCACTATTACATACTGTATCCTTTTGGGTGTGATCATGTAGGGGTATATTATCTGTGAGCTTTTTTATACCAACTCATAAAATAAAAATTAGTGAATACTGATTAGTGCAAATAACATTTTTAAATGTATGGGTTAATTCACATGAACCTCTGCTAAAAATGTAAAATGTTATGCCTAAGAAAAACAATGGCTTTTCTTTTATTGCTTGTCCCAGTGGTATTGGTAGTGACTGTCCTGGAAATTTATGGCATGTTCCAATGACTGCCATAACAGAATGTTCTTGGGATGGTTCTTCATCTTTTGAACAAAAAGTTAGCAGTTGAAGTCTTTTCTACCGATGAGTTACTCAGCTAGTGTGATGCAACTGAGCAGATAGATGATGATAATTTTGGTTGTGCTATTTCCGAAGTTGCGTGGTTGTCAGTGGCTGTTCTCTCGAGTGAAAAATGTTCTAATTTGAATATCAAACTCTAAAGATCTAATTTGTCATAAACAAGTTGTCTGAACTTAAATATGTTAAACATAAATATTAAAATGTTTTTTAAATGTCAAAGCAATAGTGGCACCTATAGCAGTTAATTACACTGGTTTATTATTTATTTTAGTTTTTGTCACTCAATGTCTCTAACAGTTCTTTACCACTTTAATTACAAAGGATCCCTGCCACATATGGAACTCCCATTATGGGCCAAGCTGTATGCAAGGGTCTTTACATGTGATGTATCATTGAGGCAATATACATGCAGCGTATTACAAGTTGAGTGTTATTCTGTTTTATGGATGAGTTTAAATAACTTGCTTCTTGTCACAAAAGCAGTGGAATAAATATTCAGAATCCAGTTTGCCAAACTTCAAGTACATCTTCTTGCCGCTGTACCATGCCAGATGAGAGATCAGCTACTGTTTTTTAACCAAATAATTCTCATGAATCTTTATCTTTGAATCCCTCTTCCTTCTTCTGCCCTGTACATCAAAAGAAGACCAGTGCTGCCTTAGACTTCAGCATGTCTCCTTAGCACTTTCCACAGTGTCCTTTACCACATGGACACTGTGCATGGTATGAATGAATGAATGATTGCAGCAATTCCTCGGGAAAACAGCTTTCTAAAGTGACTTGTTTGTTTATTTCATTTTTATCATTGGCAATTTTTGGTATCCTGGAGGCTGAGATAAAATTTCATTTCCAAAATTTCAAAAGATGAGAGAAGAAAAGAATCTGGTGCTATTGTAAGCTAAACAGCACAGGAATTGTGTTTCTTATTCCTCTTTTGCCTTTTTTTCTCCCCTGGGATACGTGAACTCTATGTTGTTATCAATAGTCACTGGTGTTATCACCAGTTTTTGTGTGAATGCACTGGAGTCCCAGAGATTGATCCGTCCCAACTACCTGAAAGAGGTCACACACATTAAGGACAGCATAGAGGCAGGACTACTACAGCCAGCATGTATTTGGGTTTTTGTTTTGTTTGTTTTGTGTTGATTGGATGCTTTGAGCACATTTTCTTCCTTTTTTAGGTTTTTCTTTCTTTAAAAAAATTTATTAAATTTATTTCAGTGACATTGGTCAATATGGTCATATATGTTTCAAGTGTACATTTCTATGCTACATGATCTGTGTATTGCATTGTGTGCCACCACTGAAAGTCATATTTTCAGAACAATGTTTTTCCCAAGATGCACGAAAAGAAATTAGCAATGATTTAAAATCACTGGATTTCGTCTCCAACATCTTACAGTCAGTAATGTATTTTTTTATTTTGGGGGGACCACAGAGTGTTTAAGCAGGCAGCTTTTCATATACAACTATCCTTAAATGAAATGAGGACAGTGTTCTGCAGCTGGGGACAGCTATAGCAACTCTGCTCTGGGAATTTACAGAAAAGTAAAAGAAGAGGCTTTAGTTTAGCATAATTATGTGGTAACAATATATTAATGTTTCTTCTTTCCTAAGTCATGGATTTCATGTGAAAATTACATTTTACTCCATTCATTTGGCGTAGAAGCATACTTTTAATCTGCAAGATATTAAGTCTAGGTTTTCTTCTACAATTTTCAAGCTGTCTGAATTTGGGCATGTGCATGTACACACACCCCACACGTGCATAATTAAAGGTTTTTTGTTATACTTGTATTATATTTAATTATTTATCGCATATTTTTCATTATATCGTGGGATTTTGTGGTATTGTATACATATGTTGTTAAAGTTACGTAGGTTTAAGAGTGTAGAATATGTTTAAGAACATAAGTAGTGTTTATAAAAGTGTGGAAAAGGTTAATAAGGGAGTGGGAAAGGTTAATAAGGGACTGGAAATGGTTTATAAGTGTGTGGGAAGGGTTTATACAGCCTTATACATATATAAATACTGAAATAAATGTAAGGTTCCTACTTTGCGGATTTTCACCTATCGCGGGGGGTGGGGGTTCTAGAACATAATACTCGCGATAAGTGAGGGAATACTGTATTTATTTCTTGATATTGGCTACAAGTTGTAAATAAGATTCTAAACAAACCATGTTGATTTATCTGTAGGACTCTGATAAGAGCTCAAATCAGCTGTTTGCTTGTTTCATTTTCCTAGTCATTGATACTGTCACTGAAACAGGAATTGCACATCAGGTATAAGAGTAAGAAAGGAAAGGAGAGACAGTGGGGGAGGAGGAGGAAGAGAAGGAGAAGCAGAAAAATGTGAAGGGAGGAGAGATGGTAAAAAAAAGTGGAGAGGAAGAGGGGGAGGAAAAAGAGGGAGAAACAGGAAGAAAAGTTGGAAGAAGTAGCTAACCAACACCATAAAAATCATTACAGTTTTCCACGTAATTCACAGACTTGACTAGTTCATTAGACAGGACAGGGGAAAAACAAAACAAACAAAAAACCCTACTGAACCCCAAAAAGAAGGAAAAGAAAGTACTGATATCTAACACACAGAAAAGTACATGACCCCATTCAGATCAAATTAAAGTAACAGATAAATATATGATAAATAAGAGTATCAGAACAAAGTATAGTCTTCGGTGAGAGTTAAAGACCCATTGAAATCAAATGTTCTTTGTTACCTTGTCTTTTTTTATTTCCTTTTCATGTTGCATGTTGACTGTAAGTCAGCAGAGAAACATGCTTTCTTAGCACTAAGGACCAGGCTTGATGGAAATATATAAATATATTTATATAAATATATAAATTTATACATATATAATATATATATACACATATATATATGTGTGTGTGTGTGTGTATATATATATATATTTTAGTATACGCTTCCCAATAATTTCAGTAAAGATAAAGGATTGCTGCTCTGGCAATCAAATGTCTTTGCCCAGAAGTGACATGTCTCCTCCATCCATATTTTATCAGTCAAATAGAGGCACATAATTTCACCTGATTTCAACAAAGGCAGCAAAATGCAGTCCTATCATAGATGTAAAAGGAGAATCAGAATATTTATGGACATTCCTAATGACTGCAAAAATCAAAGTGGATTTTCAGAATGTGGGATAATCACTTATATCCTTGCCCTCACAAAACCTAAAAAGAATTTATAGACCTGATAAGATAACTGAACATCAATTAACCAGAGAGAATATTTTACCTAGGTCAAGATTGCAAAGGAAAAGTAGATGAAAATGGAACATTAATTTATTTATAAAATTTTACTGTATATCTGACTACTGACAGTCATGTTTGAAATACAACAATGATATTTAAAATGTATGCATTGTATGTTTACTTTTTACTTTGTTCCTGTCTACCTTATTCCTAACTCATCGGTAAACATTATTAGTTTCTTGCGTATTCTTCTGGTATGTCTTTCTGCCTTTTTCACTTCAAAATATATTCTAGAGGCTTTCCCATATCACGACACAACCTTCATTGCCTTTCAGGGCTGCATGGCACTCTACAGAGTGGGTATTCCCTAGAGGGTACTTGGTTCGTTTACCACAACAATCTTACAAACATCATTTCTTGTATATGTGGGTTGTACCTAAGGGATAAGCACCTTGAAGGGAAATTGCTGTGTAAAAGGGAAGATAGATTTTTATATTTAATGGGTACTTCCAAGTTGCTTTCCATATATGATAAATTTTTCACAAACTTTTCATCTAAGTGCATTGAAGAGCTTTTTAATTTTTGCCAGTCTGATACATAAGAATTCTGAATTTTGTCAGAAATTCAAGAACTATTCTTGGACATATTCTTATATACTCAATATCCCTGAGGTTGGAAATCCTTGGATAATTTCTACCCACTCCACCAACAACCTGTGTTAAATACAGAGTTAACTTTCATCCTCTCTCAGGATTCTGCCATTGCTCAGGCAAGCCATTCTGTTTGAATATGTTGGAGTATGATGACCTCTTCTCATGACTCTATTAAAGAATGCACATTACTCATTTCCTTGAAGTTTTAAAGTAAATCTTAGTGACCCCTGAGCAGCAGAGGGTTGCTGGTACCAGCCTGGTGACGGGAGAAGGAATGTGAGAGGAGGAAGAATATCTTCACACTTCCCTTCCTCCCTCACAAATGCCTCTTCCTTTCTTTGTGCTAGTTTTCCAAATAAAGCCCTCTTACGTTTAAAGCTACACAGCCTCTCTCTTCCTCCCTCCAATAAAGCCTTATGGACTTTGCAGCATTCACAAGCTTTGGTCTCTTGTTAGGTTTAATTAGACTCTACTCCCCTGTTTATCACCATTTGCAAGGCCACAGGCAAGGATTCCAAAGTTCTCTAAAGTTCAACTCCTGCCACATTCCCTGCTGTGGGCTTCACTTTCTCACAAAATTCTTTTTGTGTTCAGGTAACCGTTGGAAGTACCAGGCACCCCAGCAGCAACAAACAAACAAACAGACAAACAAATAATATCACACAGAATTCATGTTTTAATTGGAAAATCTTTAATCAGCACCTTTCCGGTTTAACAAAGTAACAGGAGTCACTTAGCTCTGCACCTTAGTGATGTGAACCCCAGATGAAAGCAGATTTATATGGTCAAACATCTCTCTGTAAGAATGAAAATCTCACGCTGTGGTAATGCTGTGTTCCCTTATTTGATTCACCTACCCATAAAGAATTGTTCAGCTCTCAGGGTTACCTAATTAGTGTTGTTGAATAAATAGGACACACTTCCTCAGATAAATCTTACTCATTGATTCAGTATTTTCCTCATTCATTCATTAATTTATTTCTTTATTGAACCATGTTGGATCTATCCTTTATCTGCAGCATCTAGCACAAAGTCTGGAATATAATATGCATCTGAGGCTATTGACTGATAGACTGAATAAATGAGTTAATGAATTATTAACCCAGTGCTTAGGTAGTGTTGGTTGAAACAATGTGTGTGCTTGCTTTACCCCATGCAAATAGAAGTCTTCTATCAGCAGTGGGAATAGTTTAGGGTTTCTTCCATGAAATCAATGATGGGCAGAAAGGAGAAAATGAAGAAGAAAGGTGTTTTTATTTACCTTTCTTCATCTGTGAATAGGGCATCCCCTTTATGTGTCCTCAAGGTCAACAGTAAAATACAGGCATGAAGAAGCAAGACAATTCTCTTTTGAATAAAGTGAGGTGATAAAGCAAAATATCAACGTAATTTTAAAATCCAGGGGATATGGCAAACGAGGAGAGCTGATTAAAAATATTAACGTAAAATGTTCACAGCCACATTTCAGTGTAATATTTATGCCTGGGCAAATTTGTTAAAAAATAGTAGTTGGCTTTCAGTTAGATCCTTGGAGTGTCTGACCTGTGTAATACACAGAGCTGTTCGTACTGTTCTTGACACAGTCGCCTGAATCACAGAGTGTATTAAACAAGTATTGTATTCCTTGGGATGAAGTTTTGGGGGGAAAAAAGTACACTGTGCAACTTAGTTAGATGAAACAAAGCATTAATTCAAAAAACAGATTCATAAGAAGGTCCTGATCTCCTACAGGCAAATGTTTTTGAAATGCTACCACTCATACAAGTCAATATTCTTGTAAAATTTTTTGTGGATGCCATCAGGATGTGACTTACTTGACTATCAGATTGCTGGAATTTGAAATTATTAACAGTTACAGTCCTGATACCATTAACATCTTTATTTTTCCTTAAAGTGTTGAAGGCCTATTTAAAGCCTCAAATACTACCATTGACTTTCCCTTTGAAGATCTCTATTCTCATATTTCCACCTTACTCATGGGGAATGGTAGGCTCTCAGCACTCGGTCACCAAGGATGAACTGAGGCACACTGGTGATTCCCCCATCCACCTGTACCCAAGGCCATTCTGCCGCAATTGTCTTAATGGCCTCTGATAAAATAGAAAGGACTTTTTCTCATTCTGTTAGCTGGTGCTTATAGGCAAAAGAGGCCCTCAACCTTCCTATGGCTCTTCTTAGAAATAAAATAAACACATATAGAGATATTTCTAGGGGAAGTGTTGCCCCAAAGTGGATGAGCAAGTAGAATAAGCATTGCTAATGTTCTTTCCTTGGATTTCACTGAGAACTGATTTATGATTTATCTTTTCTGGTACTAAAATAAATGTTAAAAATGATTACAGAAGATCTGCTTAGAGACATGGAAGCTTAATTCAGAAATAGTTGCTAGACAGAGATAGTGACAATGATCTTTGATTCTAAGTAATTTGCTCAATGTTTAGTGTGCCTAATCTGTTGTATTATAAGCATGCCTTTTACTTCCAATGGTTACCTGAACACACACCTACCCAGTGAATATTATTCCTGTCTCTACCACTCCATATACATATCAAAAATATATATTTTTAAATTTAATATCTTTGGTTGCTGATGATGTTGAACACTACTTCATGTATATTAGATATTTATTTTATTTCTCCATGGAGATGTGTCATGGTAATAACATTGTAAGAGGAAAAAGAGGAAAGCAATTATTTTAGAATAGTTACTATGATTGAAAAATACAAATTAATTGTTATAGTATCTCATTTTCCTCATTTGATTTACACTTTTATCTCTTTACTTTCCTGTTTTCTATTGCAAACTTAGTAATATTTTAAGAAGCCAAGAGAGAGATTCTGACGTTATTATGTGGTTTGGTGCTTGGGGAGTTTTTAAACTAGGTAATCAAGACAGAAAACATTGAAGTCCAGGTTGCTAAGAGGCACCATAGAAAATAGAATGAAGGTCAGCAAAGATCCATTTTCAACACAACTGTTGTGGTATAAATTTCAAAGAAGCAATGCTGATTTATTTCTTTTCAGTCTAATCACTATTATAGAAAAATAATTACACAGAATATTTGTAATCTCAAAATTGTGGTCAATTTTATATTTTTATTATCTCCATAAAAGTGAACTATAACTTGGATTGTGACATGAAAGATGACTGTCTAGATGACCCGAGGCAAAAAAATTGTAAATATATGTATAAATGGCATGCATTAGATATTTATATATTCTAAGTCATTTATTCTTGCTCATGGATAAATTTTTTAAGTAATAAACTATATTTTAGAAAGGCAAAGCATCTCAAAAAGAGATAAATGATGGGCTTTTGGGGAGTCAAGCTATTAAAACATGCAAAATTATTTAAGACCATGCTATGGTTTATTGAGAAGTGGTAGCATAATTTCTTTATGTTCATTACACTTGGAAAATGGACTAAAGTTGGAAGTCTGAGCAGTTTGTTACTTCCCTAGCTTGCCATAGAAATTGATTGTTGCTGAACAAGAATATGAAAACTAATATCTGCTATGAGCAAAAAATAACTAGGAAATAATAAAACTGACAATATAATTTCACAGAATGTTATTGGGAGAGGAGACTAGTGGATCCCACCATTATTTATTCAATCCCATAAATACTATGCATTTATTATGTTTGGTGGAAAGAGATTTAGAACAAGAATTGAGTTTGTCCCTCATTATCTCTGAGGTCTTCATTAAATTCTATCAACGATCTGCAGCTCAATTTCCTGATAACAGCTCATTGCTTACCAACATTTTTTGCTTACATTTACTAAACTTATCTAACTGAACTTGACTAGTTGAGTAAAAGTGATGTCTGTGAAATGTGCAAGTTATGTGATTTTTAAGGTCCCTTCCAAACATATTTATGGTTATTTCATGTATGGCCCATCTCTTAGCATTCAAGTGTCATTCAGGTATTCATTTATCACATCTTTTCCATTTCTACTCATGTGCTGCTTTGTGTCTTGAACAGATATTTTATCACTTCACGAAGAGCCCTGTGCTTTAAACCAGTGTACCTCAAACTGTCTGTGGAGAAGAACCCATTGGTTCTGCCTATGATACAGCACAGAACAGCACATTTATGAAATACAACAAAAATTAATTTCTAGAAAAAAAACTACAACTAAAAGACATTTAAAATACATCTTTAAATTGTATACTCTTAAATATAATAGACATGGAATTACTTTATCAAATTGTTATACAGTTTTCTATGTTCTTATTCTGAATGTTTGTAATTATCTCATCACATGTAAATAATGATCATTCACCACCTGAATAGCAATGCTCTCAAACCTAGATTAGTGGTTCTGAAATTCTGATCCCCAGATCAGCAGTGTCAGTACCACCTAGAAACTTGTTGGAAATGCACATTTTCAGTCTCCTCCAAGACCTATTGAGTCAGAAGCTCTGGGCTTGGTTTTTATCCCAGATGCTTGTGTTGAAGAAGTCTTCCAGGTAATTCTGGTGAAGGTTAATAATTGAGAAACATTGCTCTCCATTTTCTTTTCTAATCCATATTTCTTCCATTATAAGTCTTAAGAAATGAAATGTAATCCTCTGGAACTCGACCCCTAGTAACATAGTAAAAACTTACTGCAGTGTTCTTGTGGGTGCGAATTGAGGTGAGGGGTACAATTGAACATTCTGGAAATAATCTCATTCTAAGAGTTGATTCTAACTTGGAGAACTTGGGTCATTGTGTTAGTACCTAAGATGTAATGACTTGATATAGGTAGTTGCTTTATCCAACATTCTTCCTTGTGGTATACTATTGTACTCTTATTTTTAAATTAACTTGATTTTCTTATTCAGGGAATACTGATATATCAATTATATAATTAGTGATTTTACTTCCTTGGAAATGGAAATATTTATGTACTGGAAAACAGGAGGGGACTATGATGGGGTATATGTGTTTCACTTATTATTTTTGTATATTTTTTCATTGTTTGCTTTTGTATTTTTAATGAGATGAACATATTTTTATAATTAAAGTTAATTATTTTAAAACATTTATAATTCATCTCTCATTTCTCTTGTTTATCCTGAGTCAGATAATGGGAAATATGGACTTCATTTTTAATGTTTAGTTCTTAAAACTTCTGGGTGACATATAAAAAAGTATTACATCACCCCTGTTTTCATGGATGACACCAACGTAGTGACATGTTTATTTATACATTGTTAGATTCTGTTTGCTAATGTTTTGCTTAGGATTTTTGCATCTTTGTTCATATTATTCTTTTCTCAGACAGTGTCTAACTTGGATATTAATATTAAGCTCTTATTACTTTTTTTGTTTATGAACAAATAAAATTAACCAGTCCTTGATTTTTTGGTAGAGTTTGTGTAAAACACTGATTGTCTTACCAGTTCCCCATTAGATGACATTAAGGCAGCACTGAAATTTAATGGGGGGACTGATTCCAATTCCATCTGGAAAATTAATAAATTGAATATCCTAATCACATCTCTCATCAAGATAAATGTTAAAAACAAATTGGTAAACCTTTTAGAAATGTATTTAGGAGAACAGTCTTTTGACCTTAGGTCTAAAATTATTTATTAAATGTAACACAAAATTATTAAAAATAAAATGTTGGTAAGTTTTACAATACTAAAATCTTTTTATCAAAAGGCATTTATATAGAGTATTTTTAAAAAGCAATTCAGAAATGGTAATTTCCCAGAGATATAACCATCAAAATATATGATCCTAAATATATGATTACCTATAAATAAATATATGATTACTTACGAATAAATCAAAAATAAAAAGTTGTCAAGTAGAAAATAGCCCAAAGACATTAATGGGCATTTCCCATAGCAGGAAACCAAAATAATGTCTATAAATATATGAAATATGCTCAACATCATTAACAACAATGTGGTATAGCAGGTAAATAAAACTATAATATATTGAAAATATATTTATGCCACTAAATTGATGAATATTATAAAGTCTTACAATACTTGTTAAAGATATAAAATATTGGAAATGCTCATATATTGCTGATGGAGCTGTACATTTCTATAAAATTTTGAAAAACAATTTGGCATTGTTTAGTAAATTTAAAAATGCAAATACTTTCATATAAATGTTAAGTCTGTTAAAATATATTATTTAAGAACATGTTCATATTGTAAAACTACAAAGTTATGATAAACACAAGAAACAGGACTTTTAAAAATTTCTTGGATATAAGGGAGAGAATAATATTGGAAAAAATCTATCGATAATGTTTAATTTGTTAAGTTGGGTCATGTTTTATTTCACTTTATATTTTACATGTCAGAAATACTATTTTGTATATATAAAATATAGTAAATTTAAACAAATTAATATAAGATTTTTCTTCAGCACTCTTTGCTATTTTCACAGATTAATTTCCATATAAACTTCACTATTATTTTGGTGAAATAAAAATATTTCTGTTGGCATCTACTTGAAAGTATATTGAAAATTATACTGCACTAAAAGGAACTGTTACCTTGTTTTCAAAAGCAGTGTATGTTTCCTTTTATGTCCTTCAGGAAAGTCTTAAACTTTTCTTCATATATATTCTCTATATTTATTATTCAGGTATTTTCTAAAAACTTGATGTTTTTTATTGTTATTGTGAGCAGAATCCTTTAGATCACTTTTTTCAATCAGAAAGGATTTACAGTTTGACAGATTAGTTTGTAATCAGTCATAAATTGGATTCTGCTATAATTTTTCCAGTTTTTCCATTTAACCCATGATTGACAATCATATCATTTCTAATTAATGGTAATTTTATGGAGAAAAAATTATATTTTTGGAATAGCTACCTAATGAGAGAGCAATTGCTTTGTCACTTAGTAAGCACGAAAATGATATATGGCCATCTGAGCAGGCTGTTCAGTAGAATCATACTTCAAGGAAGAATTGGTGTGGATGACATAAATCTTAAATTTCAAGGTTCAGTGAAGTCATTATGGAAGTACCCAGGAACAAAATCTTTAGACACAGTTTCTTAGGTAATGCTACCTTCTCTGTTTAACATAAAAAAACAAGTGTGATGACTTAGATTTTTGTTTACTTTCTGTATTTTGTAATGGTCCTGTCACATAAAGAAAAACTGAAAATAAAAGCCCTAGAGTAAAGGTGGCAGTTGCATGAGATACTGTACATGTTTCCTTTGTTGGATGAAGTTGGTCAAGGTGAAGATTATTCTTAGTTTCCACAATGACAAAGGAGAGAAGCACCAAATTATTTCAGAATGATCAGAAGCTATAACTAAAAACAAATGCTGCAAATACATTCATTATACATCTTAACAAGCAAATTAAATATAAGGTGTCAGAAAATAAACTCTCTATATAAAATAGAAATTTAGGCAAACAGTAAGTTCTATAGACTATTTCTATTTTTAATATTAAAGACAAATAATCAAGCACATATTTTTATTTAGTGGTCTATATGCTGCTTTACACAATAATGCCATAAAGTGCAAAAGAAATAGAGTCCATGCTATTGATAAATTTAGTTAGTGTCATCCTCTATGGCTTTGGGAAGATACTTAATTTCTTTGGACTTGTTGCTGTGATATATTTAACAAAATAATGCTGATTGTAAGTTAAGACAAGTATACTGTGCTATTTTTCCCTTTCACTGGGGGAGCATCAATAAATGTTTGACACTTTGTTGTGTAATAAAATCTTCTGAACACAACATTTCCTTGAGATAAAACAGGATCTCCTTGGAGACCTTCACACTTAATTTGCATTAAGTTGCATCATCATATTATGTCAATATTACCGCCAAAGAAGGATGGGGAAATGAAAAATCAAATTAGAAGAGTGAATGAGATTTCCTGGACTTCTGGCCAAGATGGAGGCCTAGACAGACATGCTACATCTCCCTCCACAACTAAAAAGGAATACAACTGTCTCAAAACTAGAGACAACCAGAAGTTCCAGAAAATCAAACTGCATGGCAGTCCAACAAACAAAGATATAAAGAAGAAATATTCATCTAGACAGAAGGAATACAACTATCGCAAAACCAGAAATAACCAGAAGTTCCAGAAAATAAATGGAAGTCCAACGTATGAAGTTATAAAGAAGTGGTACTCATCCAGATGAGTAGGAGGGGGCAAAGGCAGGGTAGAGAGGTCAAGCTGTGCTGGCAGTGGTGGTAGCAGCAACAGCAGTGGGATGGCGGTAAGCACAGACACCCATATTTAAGGGGAGGCGAGAAGCACCGGGGAACACACCCAGCTGCAGACCAGACCCTTGAGCTTGTGATGCCAATGCCAGGAAAGGCAGACCCCCATTGCCTTGGACTGTGAGACCTGGAGTGGGTGGGGACAGAGGAGGATGCTCCTGGTCTCTCAGTGGAGAGTGAATGGCAAGAATCCATCTTGGACCCCCACCGCCACAGAAAACACCACAGCGTGGTGAGAAGAGGGACCCGGTAGTGATGAGTGCATGGGGCGCCACCCTCTATAGTGTAGGAGGTGTGACAGCCCTGCCCAGGAAGCAAAAGTAAACACAAAACGGTCAGCATGGCACAGATCATGACAGAGATCCCGGTGATGCAGCTGACCAGCCAGCAAATATCTAATCTAATGAAGCAGCAGATAGAAAATTTTTCTGAGGATCAGTTCAGAGCTTTGGTTATACGAATGCTTACAGACCTAACAGAAGATCTTAAACAGGACAGAGAAGGAATAAAGGCTAGTCTTGCTGAAATGAATAAAAACACATATAAAACTAGTGGTGAGGAAAGAAAACCAGGGGTCAAATCAACAAATAGGAACATAGGGAGGGAACAAACAGTCAACCAGTGCAGAAAGAAGAAATGAAAAGTGAGGAAAATGAGGAGAGGCTCAGAAACCTATGAGACAGCTATAAGAAGACCAACATCCAAATCATAGGGTTGCCAGAAGATGAAGAAGAACTAGAAATTGAAAAATTATGTGAAAAAATAATGAAGCAGAACTTCCCTAACTTGGGGAAGGAAATAGACTTACAGGTCCAGGAAGCACAAAGAGTTCCAAGAAAACTGGATCCAGGGAGAACCACACCAAGACACATTATAATCAAAATGTCAAAAATTAAGGATAAAGAGAGAATCTTAAAAGCAGCAAGAGAGAAGAGAATTACATACAAAGGGGTCCCAATAAGACTATCAGCTGATTTCTCAAAAGAAACTGTGCAAGCAAGAAGGGACTGGCAAGAAATATTCAAAGGAAAGAAAAGCAAAAACCTACAACCACGATTACTCTATCCAGCGAAGCTGTCATTCAAAATAGAAGGGCAGAGAAAATGCTTTCAGGACAAAGTAAAACTGAAGGAGTTCATCAGACCCAAAACATTATTATATGAAATGTTAAAGGGACTTTTTCAGGAGAAAGAAGATCAAAACTATGAACATTAAAATGAAAACTGTATCATAACCAACAACAGAAGCTAGGGAATTGAAACAAAGGCCAACTAAGTAGGCAATGAGAGTGGGAAAAGAATAATAGGTATGGGGCAGATTATGGGGGAAGGTCAGCGGGGAGGGGGAATGGAAGGAGATGGTACAGGAATTAAGAAGCATAGTAGGAGGGAGTGGGGTGAACAGGAAGAGGTTGAGTAAAACTATATGCACAACCAATGAGCATGGACTAAGGAGGGGTACAACTGGAGGAAGGGGGGGGTCATTGAGTGGAGGGAAACAAAGGGAAAAGAAATCAGGACAACTGTAACAGCATAATCAATAAAGCATATTAAAAATAAACAAACCAAAAAAAAAAAAAAAAGAGTAAATGAAAAAAGAAGTCAAGAAACATGGCTTTCAAAGTTTTCTTCTAAATTTATTTCCCAGCACTTTCTCTGGGGAAGAGATATCAAGTTGAATAAATTTGGATTCAAATTAACTTTCTTACTAGTCTCTAAATTCCACTCATAAGTTCTGATTTTAATAAATATAAATGCTGTCATTAGAATTGCTAACATACTTGTGCGCTTGTTGAAACTGCCATCACACTGATACTTTCTGATTTAAAAATAACTCAGACACAAAATATACTTTTTAAGAAATCAGGCTTATGGACCACATGCTTGCTTAAATAAATAGCTATTGCTTTAGCACTTTTAGTTAAAATTGTTGAGAGTAACTTCAATTTGTTTTTCCGAATTGTCCATGTCTTAAGAAGCTTTCAGATTGTAGGGAAAATCTTCCTACAGCTGCACATCATGATGTCTTTGGCCTAAGCAAGTTTCCGAAGGCTAAAGGCCAACTTCATCATGTCTTGGATTCAAAACATTAGTCTTTTGCCAATCATTGTGAGTCACTGGAGTAATCATTTAAATCAATGAAACAATCCTTTAAAAATTATCTGAAATTAGGTCCACATTTATTTCAAATACATATTGCTCTGTGTTTTATATGTTGTGAATTTATTCTTGGAAAATTATTGAGAAATCATTTTTAACTCCCTGACCACAGAGGATGTACAATTCCACACCCTAATGACTCTGAGTATGAGGAATTCCTATTGCTCAAGCTAAGATTTTTCCATTGCTTTTCACCTCAAAACTCCCCTAGATGATTATTTTCCCCAGCACCACTGTTAATGATTTTGCAAAGTAAGAGAAAATATAAAAGGTGAGAACTTGTGGAAGAGAAACTCACAGTAACAATATTACGCACTTGTTTACGCACTTGTTTTATAAAGGCCTTAATGAGTTGTCTGTTATTCAGCCCACACAGATACACAAGTGACATCCTGCCAATGGAGTATGTATAGGGGGTGTTCACGGTGGAAACAGTATGTTGTTATTGGCTCTCAGTAGTTAACTATTATTTTTAAAGTTGTTGACTGAGTTTTACACTGCTTCCTGTTCTGATATATAGTATTTTCTGGCCTTTTTGAGTTATTTAATATTGTTCTCAGAGTAAAATATTGTTTATTAATAATATATCATTCCATACAATCCTATCATTTTGCATATGAATAATCTGCTATAAAAGATAATTATTTCTAAATTTTCTAGACAGTGCATTTTCTATTTGATAAACATTTTTGATGTTTCTTCTTAGTTTTTTTAAACTTTCTGATTTTCTTTTGTTATGATTTTCTCCATTTCTATATAAGATTTTTCTCTTCAATTCAAGAGTATATTAAAAAATTCTGTGGAGTTTCTGCCTTCCCAAATCAGAAAAAAGAGTTGTCATCCATTTACTTATTAATCTAGTGAACACTATTGAACACCATGGTAGATATTTGGAATACAAACTTGAAACATTAATGTCATGTTTGAGATGATAATTCATTGCGGGGTGATGACACTGACCCTGTGGAGGCTTAGATAGTCCTCCTGCTGTCCAGGTTTCTTGAAAAGTGTTAGGATTCTTGATTATTACATGGGGCTGAGAAAGGCATTCCTCTGTGTGTGTGTGTGTGTGTGTGTGTGTGAAGTTGGGGGGAGCGAAATCAGCAGGATGGAGCAGGATGCCAAGGCCTAGTAAAAATGAGCAGGGCACCTGAATAAGAGAGGTGATTTATTCACAGAATGTGAACATAAACAAGTATAGAGGGGATGTAGAGTTAAGAGTTTCTCTCAACTGTCTTCCATATTTCCCCAGTTCCCCTTTACTCACCCCAACAAGTAACCACTATTATGTCACTTTTATCCTTCCAGAGATGCTTTTTATGCATATTAAAGCCAATAATTATATATTATTTTTCTCCTTTTCAAAAGAAATCATAGTGTACATGCCCATTCTTTTATACCTTGCTTTTTCCCAGTAATAGTATATCTTAAAGCTTTTTCCACATCAACATATAGAGTATTATTTCTTATATGTACCTCCAATATATTTTATTATTTTCCATACTTTTAAACTACCCTCCTATTGGTAGACATATACATTGTATAAATATGTTGTTCTTATAAATAACACTGTAGTAAATATGTATGATCTGTAAATATATCTTATAGCTCTCACTGCAGGCCCCAAGCTTCTTTTGCCACCTGTATATTTTATTGTTAACCCACCCTGACTCAACCTCAGAGTTAGTTAGCTGACTATTTAGGGATTCCACAAAGGCCAAAGTCCTAAACTGAGTATGAGTGTTTGAGTTTAGAGAATAGAATTATAACGCCTAAAGTGCGGTTCCTTATTGCTTAAAAAAAAAAAGAAGAAAGAAAATCTTTTCTTTAGAAGGAGGAGGATTTTTTCTTGCTTAAAATATTTTCTCTTTTAGTTTTTAAAAATGTGCCTTTCTGAGTTTTTATAATAATTCAAATGATTTTTAAAATTTCCTAGAAATGACTTAGAATTTTTTTTTTTTTAAGATTGGGTTTGCCCTGGCTGGTGTGGCTCAGGAGGCTGAGTGCTGATCTGTGAGCCGAAAGGTCATTGGTTCAATTCCCAGTCAAGGCAAATGCCTGGCTTATGGGTCAGGTCCCCAGTGTGATTGATATTTCTCTTGCACATAGATGTTTCTCCCTCTTTTTCTTTCTCACTTCCCTTCTCGCTAAAAAAGTTAACACAATCTTTAAGAAAAAATGTTGGGGTTGTCCTTGGATATTTTCATAAATAACATTATGGCCTGCCTCTTTACTATTTGTAACTTACTATAGGTCTATGATCTACCACCTCAATGAAGATATAAGCTAATTGAGGGCAGAAGCAATACCCTGTCATTATAAATATTCCCCCAAAAGGCCAGATAGTACTTTTCAAAAAAATATAATTCTCTGAATATTTTTTAAATGTTCAGATGTTTTAGCTTAGTTTTTTTCTCAAATTCACAAAAATTTGCTTGACCATCCCACTAATGAATTCACACTATGGGAACTTAATAAAATTAACTATGACAAAAATTCCACATTGAGCATCTCATTGCAGATTCCTACATAAACTGATTCTCTAAACTCTTCTCTGTCACCAAATCTTGCAGTCGTGAAGTATATTCCCCTTGATTGTAAACACACATCTGTGCGTGAAAGAAACAAGGCAAGGGCTGGGAACAACGGCGCTCTGGAGGCTGCTTACTGATCTGTCAGAGCCAATGTGCTCATCCTCTTCTCAACTCCACGTTCAATGGTATCTCATGGGTAGTTTGAAATTACACCATGGAAATCAAAAGCACTATAAAGTGGGTCCCCCTCCCCACCAGGAACATCGGTGATTAAACATTGAACAGCACACCACTGGCTAAAGGTAGCCATTACTGCTGCAACCACTTGCCTTTTTGTGGGTGATAAAAAAGCAGCAGAAGATGTTGCTTCTGCTTATGCAAAGAAATTATACAAGGGGCTGTTTGTGATGACGTTGATAACATTTTGAGAACTTACTATATCTCTAGCTCTTTTATACATACTTTAAATACATTACTCCGTTTAAACCTCACAATGACCTAACAGATTAATTTTACTTATATGTGTAATCTAAAGAGCAAATTAAATGAACAAAATTAAAACAGACTTGTAGACACAGAGAACAGACTGGTGGTTGTCAGAGGGGAGGGGCTTGAAGGGCTGGTTGAAAAAATATAAGGGTGAATTAAGAAGTACAAATTGGTTGTTACATGTTAGTCGTGGGAATATAAGGTACAGCACAGGGAATATAGTCAATAATATTATGATAACTGTGCATGGTGCCAGGCGGCACTGGAAATATTGGGGAACACTTTGTAAAGTACCTGATTGTCTAACCACTGTGCTGTACACCTGAAACTAACACAAAGTAATATTGAATATGAACTGTAAAAAATTAGATATATAGAGGAAAATCCTTGTGTTAATTCTGCTTAAAGATGGCTGACAAGGCCTAGATAAGGAAATACAGTGGTAAGGAACAATGCAATGAGAATAGCTGCTATACAGTTAGTTACAAGGGCAAAGTATCCATTTGAACACAGTTACATGTAGTTATATCCTTTTGTTAAATACTAACAATGTTTATTGAGATAATGATTACCACAAAATTCTTTCAATTTCTCTGTTATATTTCCTATATAAAAAATATTTCTGAATACATCTTACCTTTATAAATATTATTTTAGTAAATACTTGTATGTTTTATTATTTTGATAAATGCAGAACCCAACTTAACTTCTAATCTTTTTTGGCCCCTAAATACACACTGCTGATAATTGCTGCACTGTAGTAGTAGAGAATTCTATTGCTTTATAAGCTATGATTTATGTTTAATGGGAATAATATATTTTGAACTGCATAGCATGAGGTAAATTTGTGTATTGTTCATTTGTTTTTCTTTTCTACTTGAAAATCCATTCACAATACTTATGTGTAGCTCACTATAGGTGGTTTGAGTGTTTTATGGAAAATTTTGAGCCATAACTAATTTGTTATTCACTCTAGCACTCATGGGTACAATATTGTTTAAGATGTAATAGACAAATACAAACTTAGAAATATAATATTAATTGAAAAGCACTCTAAACAGAATTTCACTCATTAAAATATGAATGCCAATCTCTCTACAGTATCGATATAGTAGGGCCATTAAAGGCAGATATTTTAATAATTGCTTTCTACCAACCACAAATGTTCAGGTATGGCTTGTCTTGAGCATGAATTAATATTGTCATCAACTAATTGGTGGAATCTCAGATTGCCTGGTCCATTTCTATGTTTGAGGGGGCACTGCCTCTATTTGAACCTCAAAAACTGAGAATGTAGAATAGGTCCTTAAACCTAAATATTCATCTATTATGAAAAGAAATCTAAAATTCCATATAGTTCCACCAGAAGGTCTTTGAGTAGTCCTGCAGAGAATACCTACTTGAGTTTTTATTCTAAAATTTTAAAAATATTACTCAATATGACAACTATTAACATTTATTGGACAGTAATTATATATAGATAATTGTTGAGAAATGCTAAACTTACAACGAAAATAAAAACCTTCATTACTGTTGGAATATTAGCTGTCTTACCCAGATAGTGATTGAGTTCTTATTTTTACTACAAATGATATCTCCAGAGTCATTAATGATATGACTACTACTATACAATTCAATATATATGAATTATCTAATTTCTTTAAAGTTAAAGATCTTTATGGTTAATATGCTCCATTTAATGACCTATTTTATAAAATTTCTAATAAAAATTTTAATAGAGAGCTACAATACCTATATTGAAGCAACTTACTAAAGAGTTCTATAGATATAATCCTTACTTATGTTAATTAAACTATTTCTGTAAAAGGCAGATGATAAATATTCTAGGCTTTGAGGGGAAGAGACAAATCTGAAGATATTATGTACTTAACAACTTAAAATGTAACTACTTAAAAATATTACAACAATTCTCAGCTCACAAGCCACAAAAACAGGTAACAGGTGAGTTTTGGCCACTGAGTCATAATAGGATGCTAGTCTCTAGAAAAGAGCAATCCAAAAAAGTGGAGTTAAAATAAGATTTCTCATTCAGTCCCCAGGGTGAATTACTGCAGACCAAACTCTTGGTCATAGCATGAAATCTAGTCTACCCCCTTCCAGTGATCAAATTTTCTCCCATTTAAGTGCTTAAGGAGCCCAGGAAGTACCTTCAGGTTAATGCTTTTTTTACTCCCTCACTCTGCCAGTATTTCAGTACACACGTACAGTCACTTTCTCACAAGGTGACCACAGGAGACTGTCAGAACAGGTAAAGTTACTGCCACAATTGCAACCAATAAATACTTCTTTCTCTTTTTATCTTTGACCTTGGGTAAACTGTCTGGTCCCGCCTCTGCCCCTCATCATTTCATTAGCTCTCCTAGCTTTATCTATTGTTGCATTCATTCACCCTTTCTAATTTCAAAAGAGATTTGGGTGTAATCCTTCTGTTCTAGAAAGCCAGAGTTTCTTATCAAATTGGTCTACTACCTCCTTAGGCCACTGTTTACACAGCAATGAATAAAACATTTTTGTTAAGTTCCTACAAAAAGAATGATATATGCACTGTTACCAGGACTCTGTGTCTGCTCTTTCTAGATTTACAGAGAGCATTAGAGTGATTCTTCCTGGAGTATCCACTTATGGGGACTTCCCACTTGTTGGCTAAACTGTAAGCTCTTTGCATCCTGTCTTGTGAAAGATTGTGTAAACATGAATTTAATCTGTGAAAAATGTATGCATCATGGCAAAGCATCAGTATAGAATATTGGAGAAGCATAGTGAAAATTTTTTTATTAAAATTTATTTACAGGCCCAGAATTTATATTTGTAACAATGGAGTGATTTGTTGTTCTTATTTTCTTTGTGGAATCCCTAATTAAATACATTTCAAGATTTTTCTTAAGGCCACATAGACCATAGAATGTAGATTTCAAAAATGATACAAAGGGAGCATGCTATTGTTGTCACATATTTGTAGCTTCTGGAAATTTGCAAGCCAGTTATGTATTGAGCAGTCATTTGCAAAGCTGGATTTATCTTACATTGTGTAACATATTTTAACATCATGGCTTCCTATTTTGGCTTGGCTAATACAGTAGTCCCCCTCATTCAGCTGTGGTCAATTGAGGTCTGAAAATATTAAATGAAAAATTCTAATAATTATATGATGTCAGATGGGTACAAGATTTAGCTGGATGATTACTTAGTAAGTTATATAATGTTTAATCACTGGGGTGTACACCTGAAACTAATATAATATTGTATGTCAACTGTAATTGAATAACAAAAAATGATTTAGAAAACTGAGCAATAAAAGAAAATTCCACAGATAAACAATTCATAAGTTTTAAACTGTGCACCTTTCTGAGCAGCAAGATAAAAGCTCAAGCCATCCCGTGGCATCCCACCTGTGATATGAGTCACTCCTTTGTTCAGTGCAGACACCTGCCATCAGTCACACAGTAGCTTTCTAGGTTATCAGATCAACTGTTAAAGTATTATAGTGCTTGTGTTCAAGTTATTCTTATTTTACTTAATAGTGGCCCCAAAGCACAAAAATAGTGATACTGGCAATTTGGATATGCTGTAAACCTTATCATAGGTATGTATATATAGGGGGAAAAATTGTATATATAAAGATTGGTTCTATCCATGGTTTCAGGCATCCACTGGGGGTCTTGGAACATATATTCTCAGTGGAAAAGGGGGGACTACAGTGTGTGAAAATACTTGGTTTCTGTCCAAATTATCATTTTGTTATATGGTCTTTAGAATGAAAATAAAAATCTTTGCTATTTGTTATCAATCATTTTCAGGCAAAACAATTAATTAGAAAGTTATTTTTGTCATCAGATTTATTTATTTTATAGTATACATTCTCTTCAATTATTCCATTTTGCTAACTCAGTGCTTGAAAAGAAAATTGGTTATATAAAGAAGAAAATAATAATGTTGTTTTCTTTGCTTGATAATTTGAATGTTTTTAGTAGTGACATTATGCTGTTAACCTAAATTCGATTTATCTTTCCCTTCAAAATATAACACAGTAATTTTCTCAGGACTGTTGACTGAACTGTAAATGCATACTTAATTATAGTCATAGTTAACAAAAATCATTTAATGTTATTTTCTTTAGCTCTCTCAATAGGAATATTTGCATTGCTTTTGATTTATCAAGGAAGAAAAATAAACTGTTTCATGCATTTTTCTATCTCTATAAATTTGATTACTATTTAACTCCGTTCTTCAAGTTCCACTTTGCAAAATGTTTTTCCTGATGGTATAGAAAGCGTTTTGTTGAAGCAATTTAAAACAATTATAGAAATACCATTTCAAAAATAAATAGCCCTTTGTTACCTCAACCAGCTAAAATATTTTTTCAATGTGTTAATATACCTGTAGTAAGTTCACTACCCACTTACATTTTCTTAAGATATGAAATAAAAGCTACTGACCAAATTTACTTTTATTAAAAAATGAGCCAGGGATTATTCTTTGATTCTCATAACAACCTAAAAGTAGATACTATTTTTATTATCAATTACAGTTGAGGACATTGGGCAAAGAAAATTGAACTAGTTTGCTTAAAATCAGACAGCCACTAAACAGCAGGGCCAAGGTTCGAGCCCAAGCCACCGGGTCTAAGAGTCAGCACTCTTAGCCACCAATCATCCTGTCTCCCTAATGACTGGAAATTATATATTAGAGGATATTACTATTTAAGTCTGTGGTCTAAATTTTAAAATAGATTATTTTATAAAGTTGTCCTATTTCTCATTGTCTACGCATGTTCTTTGCCTGCATGTGTGTATATATATGTCTTAAATATTTTTTCAAATCATTTGTGATAGAAAAACCTAGGGTGAAACACAATATATTTTATTAAATATTCCTTGGGGTTTGCACCAATAATGACTTTTCACAGTATGTTATTTAGGCACCTTTTTTTGTTCCTGCTCCGTATCACTTGACTGCTAAAGACAAAATAGCAGGTGCACATAACTTCTATACAGTCCTGTCAGCCCCCTCACTAAAATTCATGTCATCAGAGTGCTGACTTACATCAGCATATTTCAAGGTTGCCACCTGGCAAGAGATCTAGTTTGTTTTGAATAGATCCTGCCCTGATTCACTGTGATTCAGATCAGTCCAGGCGATCATGCCACCTGTTAAGGACTTTGGTTCATTGTTCTGAGTGACTTACTCTTTGCCCCATTATTAATCACTCCATGTACCCTGTTGACATTTTCACCGTCACAGATGCAGTGATAATAGCTGACAGTTGCAATATCAGAGGATGCTGGCTTGAGACATGGACAACTATGTTAAGGTGAGATGCTGTGAAAGTCTGAGCTAATAAACAGATTTAGAGGTGGTGACTAACATTTAGAGATAAATTGTTCTCTAAAGACTCATTGGAGGAGAGCATGCCTTCGGTGAAACTACATTTACTGAGTACTTACTGGGTGTCAGCCACTGTGCTAAATTCACTGTATTCATGGTTTAATTTAACCCCATTAGATAGGTCCCGTAATTATCTCCATTTTACAGATGATAAAAGATAAAAGAAAGGTTAATGAACCTTTCCTATGCCACACATTTGCTAAGAGCCCAGACTGTGCAATCACCTGCCCTCATTTAAACTCAGCTCCAAATTTCCTACCTGTGGGGAAATTATACATTCTCTGTGCCTGTTTTCTTACCATTCTAAAGGAGAATAATAACACTTTCAAGAGGTTAATAGATGAAACAGCCTTGGAACAATGAATGTTTGCTCTTACCCACTCAGCAGCTGGCCAAGTTGAAATTTGAAACTAGATTTCTGAGCCTGGGTTTTAACTACTCTATCATTTTATTTGGTGCAGATTCTGCCTTCTGTTGTTCTACCTCCCTCCCCATGCATATAATAAACCCTTTCAAGAGGCAAAATAAATTCTTACCAAGGCCCTCATCCATAAAGATGCTCTGCTTGGAGCAGCATTTTCAACATTATGAGGATGCTCTCCCATAGCCCACATATCATCCCCCAGCTGAAGCCTCTGGAGTAAGTGAAAAGGGAAGGAATCTATAGCAGCCTGGGCTGCAGTTCTGCATTTTCCTTCAAAGCCTCTTGCTGCAGAATTCATTTGTTTGAGCAGCTGTGGTGCTTCTGAAGAGAGGACTTCCCTGGAAAGACACAATGTGCAAAGGAATTCTGATAACTAATTCTGCGATGGATTCTATTTTGTGAGCTTAGGTATAAAAGAAGAAGGCATACCCATTCAGGTTTTTTTATTTGCACTTATAAATACCAGCTCTGTTCTGTTCTTTACCTGAGATGCTTTTTCCTGCTCTCAGTGGAGATGGGGTTGTGCATTTCTTCCTGTGAGTAATGGCTCTATTTAATTAAATAAGTAACATTTCACACTAATGTAGGGCACAAAAGGAGTTAGAGACCGTAAAGAATGTATTTAAAATCCCACAATGAACCCTATCACTTAGTTCTCTGGCACAAATTATAGTCTCTAACACAGTAAAATTATACTTTAAGAGACAATTCTCTGAACATTTTCCCAAAGTGAGCATTCACTATCTCAATGAAAAAAAAAAAAAAAAAGGAAAAGAGTGTATAGCATTTTCTATGAAAGTCACAGAAGGAAGAAACACCTAACTTCCTGTATAGCAAATTATTTGGCTACTTTATTACCAAAATAACACTAGGTAAAAGTAGACTTAATGATTTCCCTTTTTTCTATATTAAACAAAAGTTTACCTTATTCAATTGCTTAGTAAGTTCCCTTTTATGAATATCAGAATCTAGCTTACCAGAATCTAGTTTATAAGTTAGAACAGATAATCCTAATGAATAAAGAAATTAAATATTTTCAAAACATTTCCAACTTCAGATTGGAAAAATGCCACCTGAAACAAATTATTAAATAGTGCTCTTCCTTTATGTATTTTTCTATTGCTCACCCTCTTGTGTATCCCTCCCCTATCCCAGGTCACTGGTGTTCTCCCAGCTCGCCTCCTCTGTCACTATACCTAATGGCAGCATCCTAAGAGAGCCTGCATTCTCTTTAATGTCCTCCCTCAATCTATGATTCATTATTCTTGTTCCTTAGTATCTGGACTATATCGAACACCAGTGAGCTGAATATGTTTTCCTACACTTGCCTTTTCAGTGAAGCCTGGTGGTAGAAGAGATCACCAATATAGTGAGTATTAAGATTTTTTTTTTCTTAATGAGAATTAGTTAGAAGCCAATGAAGGCTTTTGGATTCCTCCAAATCACACAGTACACAGCTAACTGCTGACTTAGTCTGTGCACTGAACCAACCTGAATCTGCTGCTGGAGAAAAATGACTTTGCTCTGGCTGCTTAGATGGGAATTAATGAGCTATGGGTTCTGAATAGGAACTTAACTGATAGTCAACTCTACCAAGACTTTCCTCTAGGGAATGATAGGTAATTACCCTCCAGGATTGCTAAGAAAGGGGGATTTGGGCTGACTGCGAACAAATCTTGACTTGGGGTCAGCTGAATAACTGTAGTTAGAAAAGATCAGGAACTACATGTTAATTTATCAAACTGATCTAAGTAGAAAGTACCTTAGTGAAAAATAATAGAGGTTGGTATCCAAGTACCAGGATTCAGGCTGATGATAGAAAACATTCATTAGATGGCAATTTACTTGCACTGATTATTACATTTAATGGAATCCGTCCTGGATTTGACTCTTTTAGGTGCTATTAAGTGACATATGAATGCAGAAAAATATTTTAAAAGTCGCCAATCCTAGTGACATAGCCAAAGTAATAAATTTATCTTTCTAATGATCAAGCAAAATCTACAAGGAAACATAACTTCATTTATAATTTCAAATGAGTTATTTTAAGAGTTTTGTAACTCCAGTAGCCATTAACTGCAAGTGGTGACTGAGCACTTGAACTATAACTAGTCTGAGCTAAGATGCACTGTAAGTATGAAATATACATTGGGGAAAATGTCAATCATTATATGGATTATATGTTACTCACACAGGAACAATACCTCCTTTCTTTAGAAAATATGACAACACTGAATCTATACAACCCACCTGTACCGAGAACAGTCTTAGATTTTTATGATAATTTTATTCTACTTATAAAGAAAAAGAGATATTCAGGATTAGATCTGTTTGTAGAATGTTTATCAATATTATTAATATTGAAATCATATTTAAAAACTCCTTCCATTAAGCTAATAACAGTATAAACAAAGAACCGTTTAATTAAAGGAAAAGATAAAACCTATTGTCTTGCCCTCAAAAACAAACAAAAACAGCTGTCTTACTCCTTGGAGAACTACTTTTGGGACCCCCTGAACACCAACCCAACCTTCCAGGAAAGGCAGGGTGTATTTAGCACCACAGGGAAGTCAGCACGGGCACTAAGGTCCATGGCTTTCTATGTCCGATTGCTGCTGTCTGCCCTCTTGGCAGTCTCTGGGGCGGCATTTACATGCATGAGAAAATCCTTTCCATGAGTGCAGCGCTGTGTACCTTGATGTCTAGGCCTCATCGGAGGAAAATGATGCCCGTGGGAGGAAAGGCGGGCCTCATTCATCTCACCCTTCCTTCTATACAAAAGCAGAAATGCATTCCTTTGAAGATTGGTGGAAGCATGTTTTTCTCTATTTCCATTTTAACAGGGAAGTAGGTTCAAGGGGTTTCTCAGAAATAATCAGCAGTTAAATAAGTGGCCGCTTTTCATGAAGTATAAGCTGTCATTTGTGTGATAGAATAATTTAGGGATGTGTCAGTAATCAAGCTTGCAATATAACAGATTCATTTCAAGAATCTCTAGTTAATATCTACATGAAACCAAGTAAAAACAGGGAAAAATGTCAGTTAACAGTTTTATCTACCTTTTCCAGTGTGTTATTCTGACATTTTCTGCAAAATTGCTCTCCTTCATTCCCATTCCTCTACCTGATTCTGAGAAATGAAAATGAAAAGAAATGATAATAGGGCATTCAAAGATATTTAAGTATTCATGATAGATATTATTTCACCCCTGGCTTTCAATTTTTTCAGTATCCGAGTGCAGACTCGGGGCAAGACTATCGGGAATTGTAAACCCTAGTGGAGACTTTTAACAGAAGTCTCATTCTAAGGCTTTCGAGCTAGTGGGGGAAAGAGATTCAAGAGCACTGGCAAAATGAACAATGAACACATTACAATAGTGGTGCTAACAGTACAGCAAGAGACAAAGGAGGCTGTAGATGAATTATGAAGAGGAGGCATCTCATGGCAGAATCAAGGTTTGGTTTGGTCTGCAAGGGACTATGTATGTCTGTTCAATCCTCTTCCTAGTTCTCAGCTATTAAGAAAATGAGAGTTGCTAATCCTATTGGTAGGAATTCAAGACTAGATGTGAGCCACAATTGCAAGGGGTTAGCTGTGCTTTTAAAAAATTAGGGAGTAGTATTCCCCTTCCACTCATTTTTGGCCTTCATGTGATAAGCAGATGCAGGTCTCAGGAGCCTTCACTCTCTTCGGTTCCATTTCTAGAAGTTAGTAGTCCAAAGCTGGGACTGCTCTTAAGAGTGCAGCCTACTAGTCTTTCTTGGCACAGTGCTTAAATGTCTTGGTCATTGCTGCAAGTTCCTGAAGCATGCAAACCGCCAAAGGAAAAATACAAGGCAGGAGCTCTAACCAACTTCTCTCGAGTTTTCCCAGCAGCACTGATTGCTGACTGATGATAAAAGGTTAGAAGTTTTGTCACATTGAAGGGAGTGGTGCTAAAGTTATCGGCAAAGCTAAAACTTTTTTATTATGGAAATCACTCTGGAAACCTCTTAAATGACCAGAAATTCCACTTGTAGAAATACAAAAGCCAAACACGAGCATCTTTTCTTTCTCTTTGATTTTTATGTGTGACCTCCATTCCCTGGGACAGAGTAGGCCAAGGTCTCGTTTGAATGGGAAATGGTGAAGAGAAATGTAAGTGATTGTCCTTCTACATTCATTGAATGGTCATAATAAAATGTATATCAAAGGCAATTTATCTTCATTATGACTTTTCTTAACATAGTGTTCATTCTAAAGGTCAGAAAAATGTTTTGAACGGGCATTTGACAGTGTACTTGGGCATTATTTAGGGGCAAAAAAAGCCCATATATTTCCCAATATGATATATGAAATAAAAGGTGTATTCTAGCTGTAAATAGTAATAGTCATTTTGCTAACTAATTAAAAAGAAGAAGAAGAGCTCCCACCTCCCCATAGTGGGCATCAGTTGATTACATTCCCAGCATCACGTCCTCCTCTGAAAAACTTTCTCTCCTCAGATATCCTTAAGTTTCCCTTTCTCACAATGCAGGCAGCAATGTTTTTATGTGATTCTGTTCACTGACCACACTAAATGTTCCCAGCAGGTAGCTTAATTGGGCAACATTAGTATGTTCTTGTCCCCAGAATTTTAGGATGAGAGAATAAAGGAGGCTGGGAAGTATCTCTGTCTTGACTGAAGTCAGAAGATAAAATATTTAGGAATGGTCAGCATCTGTGTTTCCTACCATTATTTACTATATATAGTAACAAAAAGTAAAGCCAATTTAGAAAGAGTAGAAGAGATATCATATAACTTGCAGGTTTAATTATTGACTCTAGTTTTTTTGTGAGAACTGACTGCATTATTCTTCTCCTGTGGTTTAGTTCTTAAAACATGCTTTGAATTCCATAAACCAGTTCATTTCCCTTTAGGCTTAACTAGTCACATAAAGATTCCATATAATGCATGTCAAAAAGTTTAACAAATATACATATAAATGATTATCCAAGGATGAGAAACAACCTGTGTTTAGAGTAGTAATCAAGTCATTTTTCCTATCACATATTTTTTTTCTATTTATAAAAGAGTTAAATAATTGATGCTCATCATGCTGGCAGTGTATTATCAAGAGAAAACCAAACTATTTTTCATGGGTTTTACTAAAGACAGCAGAGAGAGGTTTTAATATAGTTTAAAAAAATTTACTGATCAAATATATGATGATGGGAGATGACTTGGCAATACCCAGATCATGCATCATAGAAATGTACACTTAAAACTAATATGACCCCACTAACCAATGTCACCCAATAAATATGCTTTTAAAAAGTGTATCAAATCAACACATTGTATACCTTTAATTTACACAATGTTGTATGTCAATTATATCTCAGTAAAACTGGAAAATAAAATCAAATGAGTTATTTCTACTATCAAAAATTTACTTCACAAATGTCAAAATATGTTTATTCTATAATACTCAGGTATCTGTAAACATTTCCAAGTTCCTGAAGAAAGTAACAAAATCATTTTTGACAGCTCAGAAGAACTTCCAGGATTTCAAATGCCTATCTGTCATTATTATGAATCCTAAATCTCTTTTGATATGCTTTCAAGTAATAGATTGTTAAGAACAAAATAAATTAGCTCTGTGACATTTTACTAATAAATAGCTACATTTCTTTTTCTAAGCTTAGTTCATTTCGTTTTCTAATCTAGGCACTCTCATTTTACTCATTTTTTATTGAGAATTTCCAAAAAAGCACAGATTGGGTTTCTTTAAGTATTTAACAGGCTTTGTTGTTCATTCTGTTCACATTTTCTTCAGTAGCTAGGAGATAAACAAAATATCTGATTCACAGTATCAATCAGAGTAAAGTTCTGATTCATAAACTATGTCTGAATATGAGTGTTTATATTCTAACAAAGCCATATTATCAGAGACTAGTTCAGTATGAATAAGATAGGCCTTTACCCAACTGAATAAAATAGCTATGTTCTTGCAATACAATTTTTTAAAAATTCGCTGGAGAACTTACATTATAGATGTTGACTTTCCATAGGACGTAAAGCAAGCTTAATAAAAGTTTACTTCAACCTTATCCCCATGAAGTCACTGATGAGGTGAATAATTATATGGATTTTGAGTACATTATAAAGCATAAATGAGTTATGTAAGAAAAAAAGGTATGAGAAAAATGGAAAACATATGGAATAAATGTGGATTGATAAGTAGGTGGGAGGGAAAGGACAGGAGCAACCAACAGCTTGGTGAAAAAGAAAAAGAAAAGCTCAGAGACCAAGGAACAGATGTGCATTCACAAATTACATAATTTATGTCACAGCTGTATTAGCAGAATTATTACCAAAAATGAAGAGAACTCAACAATAAATTATTTATCACTTATAAATTACCATTGGTATTACTACCTCTGTTCATTGTACTTAGGGTTTCATTTGTAGAGGTGACTATGTAATGACACAGTGTAGTCAAGGTCATGGAAAGAAGTTTTATTACTCAAAGTTTCTAAGAAAAGGGAGCATGCCATGCCATTCAGGGCTCATGGGAAAGCACCTGGGTTGTTCTGGAGGCAGGAGCAAGGGCAAAGCATGGCCCAGACCTTTCACTGTGGTTTCCATGTAAAGAAACAGCCGGGGCAGAGTAGGCACATCTGAACAAATTTAGGATTGAATGGTTTGAGTAATTGCAGGGGGGGCTCTGGGCGATAGGAATGGTCTCTAGTTGTCCGGTACTTGACACTAGGATGACTTAGGTCAGGCAATTGTGTTGGTGTATAAATGTTAGATAAAGGAAGTGGTTGGTGATATGGGAGTGACTTTGTAAGTCTGTATATGAAAGACATATTTACAGGGGAATTGTTTGCCATCTTTAGCAATTAGCTAGCTCTGGGAAGGACAGTCTCCCCCAAGCCAGCAAGGTCTTTAAGATGTCAAAGCATCATAAAATACCACCCCCCCAAATAGATTAATAGACTGCCCCAATTTAGTTTGGACTATATTTTGGAATCATTATTGCCCATCTGAGATCTTTCTGGGCTACTCCAACCAAATGCTTGTTTGATGTTGATGTTAGCTATGTGAGCAATGAATTCTGGACTCTTTGGCAAGAACACAGATGTGTTTCTGTGTGTATATGCTCATAATCATGTATGTGTGTATAAAGTCAAAGAGAAAAGCAAAATGACCAAGATATTTCAGTGCTACTCTATAAGAAAGAAGTCTTTAATAGCGATGGCTTTTTTTTTATTTTCCTAGATGTTAAAATCGTAGGAATATAGTTAGAATTTCTGTCTCTATGAGCAGGGATGAACTTGGACAGATGACCTGATTTGATTGACATACAATAAGGGCTGAAATCAGAGAGAAATTTTATTATTATTTTGTCTCTCCATTTTTTTCCCACAAAAATAGAACATTTTCTTTCATAATTAGTTAACATAGAATAACGATGTTGCTTGAGACTAGAGTCTAAACCATATAGGTGACCCTTCAACAATGCAGGGATTGAAGGTGCCAACCCCCACAGAGTTGAAAATCTGAGTATAACTTTTGATTCCCCAAAACTTACATTGTGCCTTGGTATTTGCAGGAGATTGGTTCCAGGATCCCAAAGGATACCAAAATTTTCAGATGATAAAGTTCCATACAGAAGATGGTGCAAACTGATGTATACAGTCAGCCCCCCGCCTCTGTGGTCTCTCAACTGGGGATAGAAAACAGTACAGGTATGTATTGAAAAATATGCATATAAGTGAACCAACATAGTTCACACCCATGTTGTTTAAAGATCAACTGTACATGGGATTATAAGACCAGGGACCAATACACTATTAATGCATGAAAATATACAACCCATCTCATTTCACACTATTTTAGAAAAAAGATGCTGAAGTTGTGAAGACAGTGGTACCTTAAGATAGGCTAAGAGGCAGTCCAGTATTATGGTAATTTTGGAACATATTATTTTAGATTGGAAAATATTCTGTAATGGTCACATCAGTCTGTTAAAAAATAAGCTACTGCAGTAATCAAGATTGAGTTTGAGATGTGCTTGTGTTTTCTAAAATTGATGATGTTGAATTGGTACAGTGATTTTATTGTTTCCTTTTTTTATATGGAACTTTGGAAAACTGAAACATTAGAGATTTGCAGTTGGAATAATCTAACTTTGAATATGCTTATAAAACTACCTAAGTTCCAGATAAAGAAAGCCCTGGCTTCAAATACTAACAAAGAAACCTTCAGTCCAACTGAGTATCTTAATGCAATTGCCCTGGTTATATCTGAGTAGAATAGAAAGAAATGTTTAAGGTGATGCTTTTCTCTATTTTGTGGGAATTTAATTTCTCTCTAGAATCAAGAGTCTTATTCAGAGGGGTTAATATGGTTACATTTTATGTGAAGTAAAGGATGCAAAGTATTTTAGTTTATGGACAGTTGGACTTCAATTTCCTTGTATTCTTTGTATCACTCTGTCTATCAGTCTAGGCTAAATCATGCAGAGTAACAATTTCAAATCTCAGTGGATTAGAATAATACATAGTTATTTCTTGGTCATGCTGCATGTCTAACATGGGGATGCCAGGGCATTCTGCTCACTGTAGTAACCATTGTAGAAGAATATAATCTGACATGCACAATAGAATAGGGATGATTTCTTAGCATAGGGTAGAGTATAGTCTTCTAATGACCTAAAACAAATTAAAGAAAAATCTTTTCCTGACCCATTTCAGTAAATTTAAGAGGAAACATCAAAGAAACATTTATTAAAATATCTAAGGAATAAACATTGCTATCTAATTTATTCCCAGAAGGACTCATAGGAACATTTGCAAATCTTAAGAGCAAAAATTTTATACTTTTTCTCTCATTGATTATTTTGACCTAGCAGTCCTTCTTAATGATGTAATATAATAAAAATTGAAGCAGCATTTTTCACTGTCAGATATTCAAAACTCTTCACTGTACCATCAAAGAAGAGTAGTATTGCTAGAAATGGGTTCAGTACAAGAAAATGCGCCAGTCCAACATGTTAGGCAATGAAATCTTTAGTGTAATACTCAGAATAGTCAAAATTAGTCCTACTTGGTAATGGTCTATCTGTATTCCAATTTTTTTAGAGAAATTTCTTCTTGGGCTACTGTTTCTAATGCTTCCTCTTATAATTCTTATAATTCCGTGCAACTAACATGACAAGTTGAACTGAGGCCACCACCTTTTTGACCAGGTGAGCACAATTGATTCTCACTCCAGTCTAGTTCAGCTTGCTTAGAGATTACACTAAGTTTTCAGACCAAAGTCTTAACTATGGATAAAACTATATATATGTTTGTCTGAACTTGTTCCCTTCCAAATGCTCCCTCCAGGGGACCCCCCAGATGTGGCGAAAGGGAGGAAAGGGTAGAGAAGTGGTGGTTGCAACAGGAAACTCACCAAAGATTCAGGATATTTGTTTCCACATCCTGGTAGTCATTTTGTATTCATCTCTTTTAATCACCATTGAGACAAAACTAATAACTGACTTCTTTATCTTTAAAAGTTAAAAAACTTAAACCTCTTCTTTAGTCTATATTTAACTATGTTGATATAATAGAATTAGTTTTAGCTTACTAAATTTATAACTGGAGTTGGTTATGGAAACTAGTAATCAGTAGCTAATACTCAAATAGTCAAAATGTCAAACTATCTTACCATTTCAGAAATATTTCACAGTATCTTCAGTGACATATTTTCAAGTTGTAAGTAGATCCACTTTAATATGATAAAGTTAGAATCTGAGAAAATCAATACCATTATATTTAGTAGTTTCCAGGGTTTTTCAGTAAGAGCAATATATTTACATTTTATTTTTCTATGAATAGACAAAATAGTTTGTTGCTGTTTCAAAATCTTATAAAGCTTACATAATAAAAAATAATGTGATTTTACTGCTAGTGTTAGAGAAGTCTTCGTTAAATTTAGGACCATGCAGGAGGTAAAATAAGGACCACTTGTTACAATCACAGTTGCAGTAAAAAATTATTGCATTAGTTTGTATTGGCTAGGCAATAGAAAAAAGAAAGATATTACACAAAATGCAATTCAAACAGAACCTTATTATTTAACATAAACTGATTTCCAGGTAACAATTGGATTTTTGAAAATTTTATTGGGACTTGACATTTCATAATACTATACTCAAGAATCACATTTGTGCAGTCTAAGCCATCTGAATTGAGCAGATCAAAGAAATAGTTCTGTGTGCTAAACTTCATTTCAGATCACATATGTGGGTGAATTATTATTCCCATTGCATGGAAGGACAAAATAGTGTTCAGAAAGTTAAATTTTAGTGCCCAAAGTGACACAGCTAATAAATGAAATCACCAGTATTGTCATAAATATGGACCTATTGTTAATATTCATGTTTTATATTACTTTAGAGCTTTACAAATAGAGATAAATTTGTCATTTAATCAAGTCACCCATTTTATTCTAATGAGTAACTGCCTACTGGAAAAGTTCGAAAGAACACTTTTTGGAAAACTTACAAGTAACGCATTTTTCATGTTAGTCAATTGATATTCATTAACTTAACTGACTACCATTTTTTCTAATGACAAGTCTCAAAATCAGCAAATTCTCTCAGTTGTCCAATCATCACCTTTTCACACTAGCCTAAGATTTAACCCCTTAGTAGAGATTTTTGATGCAATAGTTCATTTTTAGTAAACATAATGTGCTTTAAATCTTATATAGATACATTTGTCACCAGGTCCATCGAAGCCTTCTTTATCTTTCCACATATATTTATTAAAATGCAATACTCATGGCAAACATATGTTCCCCAGGTTATTATTAGAATACTATATGTAAGTAGAAGCAAAAAACAAATGCAAGGTAAACTCAGTGTCAAAATTAACAAAGTTATAAATTTTTAGAGCAGGATACAAGTATACCATTTTGATAGTATCCTTCAGTGGCTCATGGCAAGGTCTCAATATAACAAATTCTTTTTGATGTTGTTCTCTGACCAATAGGTAAATGTTGTCTTTGCTTTTCACTTCTTCTTTAGGCAATGAAAGCAACACATCTCTGTGTAGTAAACATATATTGGTCTACATCTTTTTCTTGGAAACTATGCTTTTCTGGTCTAATTAGAATCCAGCATCCTCTTCTTTTCCTGGGACACAGATGTTAATACAGTTGTGGGCCTGTGACACAGACCGTACCAACAGCAGGCCTCGCTGTCTCTTAGATAGAGCATTAAGTGTCTGGAGTAAACAAATAGAAAACCCATCAAAGATCAAGGATATAAAAGGGAACTAGGGAAGTGGTAGGAGGAGAAAGAGAGAAATGGAGAAGAAGAGAGACAGACAGATAGACAAAGAAAGACTTAGAGACTGATGACTTTGTTTAGATATTTAGATCTAGTTGTCTTTGAACTCAGTAACTCACTGAGTCTTCTTGGATATTTAAATTAATACATTCAACATTCTTCTTACTCTAGTTTAGTTGAATTTCTGTTGTTTCTAACTAAAAATGTTATGGTTGATTTTTTATGTCATACTTACTTTATATGGAATGTATCTTTAACTGTAGCATACAAGACTCTGTTGCTATTTTGAAAAGGCAATTTGTTGAATTTTGTTTAAAAGTAAAAGTACTGATAACATTAAAATTATTACATCTATGATTATTTTTATTATAGTTTGAATTTAAAATCTATTCCCTAATAAACCAATGAGCAATGCTCTTTTTTTTTTACAATCTTCATTAACAAAAAAGAGAGAAAGATCTTCATTGGTATTGACCTTCTTTGGCAATTATTACAAATTTTCTTTAGAGTACTGCTATTCCATTTCATGGCTACCGATATCACAGATATGTTCTGGAAAGAATGTGGATATGCACACATTAGCAAAGCATTTCTCCTTCATCGAAAGCATGGCATGATGACCATTCTCTTTCTCATTAGGAAAATATATTTTTTCTGCCAGACTTCATCTGAGTCTCAGTCAACAAATTTATATATGTCTTTAGCAAGAAATGAAAACTTTAAAGAGCTTGAGATGAATATTGTGTACTGAGGCTTCTCTCTGGTATAGCTATTTAGCAGATTTAAAAATTTCATCTAATAATGCTTTTTTAACATGATGAGCAAAAGTAACATCTCTGTGTGGGCCTAGATGCTTAACGAAAGCAAATTTATGCCCACACCTGAAGAAAAGGGCAAGGAGGAAGGTTTTGATTTGTAATCAGTACAGTGGAGGGAGCTTTTCTGTGCCAGGCAGTTTGCTGCAGAATGCTGCTAGCTGAAATGCTTCAACATAATTTAATTCCACGACTCCGAGCTAATCAAATCTAGGATCCCTTTGGCAGAGATCAGGGTTCATAAATATTCACTTGAATTTCTTCTTTGAAGTTGAAAAAGACTCTAGAAATGTGTTTCCATTATCATTAAGGAGAAAAAGAGTCATTACTTTTATGTTTTATGCTGTCTACACAAATGCCGGTGAAGAGAATCAGCAGTAGAGGCTCAGAAAATAAAAAGAGAGTCCGGGTCACTGTGTATGGTTTCATATGTTGAACAAAACCCTGCGTAGGGGCTCTAACTGTGGTGAAGCGAGGCTGGGATTTGACTGTCACTTGAGTTGCCAACCTAGAAACATAATAGTTTATTATACTTCTCCTTCAGCCAGCTCAACCTGTCCTGCTTTCTATAATAAATCCCCAAGTCATTAAACACTGTTCTTCCTAGAAAATTGAGATAACTGTACTCCTTTATCAGCACATAAAGACATTTGTGTAATAAAACCCATGAAAGAGTCTTAATACAGTGTCTAAAATATGAAAAATACTCAATAAATGTTGTATGTCATATTAATAATAAATGATTAGGTCAACCTTTCTCTTTTTACCTTATACTCAAAACCCAATATTGAATAACTCATGAACTTCTTATAAATACCTTCTTTCTTTAAAAAGCAACAGTAATGGTTTATAAGTGGCCTGTTGAGCCCTAAGATATATGTTCATATGTGTTTATCTATATTTCTATCTACCTACTCACCTAACTATAATTATTTTCTGAGTACCCATGCAGACAAAATTTGGTAATACTTTTATGAATCAATTTTTACACCATAATGTTAAATCATCAAATCATTTGATTCATTATATCAATTTATTATACAAGATACAAAGTGGCCTAATTTTAAAAGTTTAAAATATTAACCTTGATTAATAACAAATCAATCAAATCCATGAGGCTATGACCATTCTCCTTTACTTGTTAGTAAGCTTATTAAAAAAAAATTAATTATTGAGTATTGCATTATGTTATATCAGACAAAAGCAAGTCTTTAATTTAAAACAGCCTATTTTATGGAGAAATCCCATCCTAAGCTTAGGCTATATAGCTATGTTCAGCAATTAAAATTATACTAAAAATGTTTTACCTAGGAGAATTAATGAAAACTTTTTTATGTCAGCAAAAACACAATCAAACCCTTGGGCTCTGTTTTATTAGAATTCAAATCCTAAAACAAAACAATTTATTTTTGTTAATATATTTTACTTGTGAATTTTGTAAACATATATTGATTCGTGACTTAAAAATTCAATTATTAATATTATTTATTAAATACTATTCTGGAAAATTCAAACAATATGTGATTCTTATACTGATTCTGTCATACATTTTTCTTTCTTAAAAGTGAAAGAGAAACAAATTTAAAATTCATAACAGATATGGTTTTGGTACACAGTAGACAGTTATAACTATCTTCCAAAAGAACATTGTTTATTATCAGTGATTTGCTCATGGGTGATGTTCAGTTACCATGTTAAATCATAACTAAATGGCACATGTAGTGCTTCTTAGAATTTGGGAAGCATATGACTTTGGCACAGGGGATAATATCTTTCTTCAGTTTACTAACTAAAATAGGATTTAGTCATTGAATTGATCTCCATGTTTCTTATGAAAATTGAGACCTGGAAAGTACCAGCAAGTAGCAAACTAAGCTGTTGGAGGGGGGAAGGTAGTAGAGAGCAATTTGTCAGAGTGCAGACTGTAAAGAGATCAATTTTCCATAGATATTTTAAAAGCAATATTAAAACTCAAAACCAGCTAAAAGTTTATCTACTTTCCATTACTCCCATGTGCTGGCAATTCAAAACATGTCAATGATAAACTGTTCTTTCCCTTGGGGATTGACTTCTTTCTTTACATCCAAGACTCGGACAAGACTTTCATTATATATTTGGCAATATTATTTGAAGTATTTATGGTAAGTTAATTCATTATTAAGGGTTAGCCCATTCATCTTCCTTCTCCTTTAATCTTCTGGAATTGTGTTAATATTTAATTATACTAAAATTCTCCCTTTATTTTCTTGCATTATTCTAAGAAATTAAACAAATGAAAATGGTATATTCCTTAATTTATGTCTTTGAATGGTAATGAAGTTAGACATCTTATGTAGCTATTCAAGGATATAAATAATCTACCTGATAAGAGAACTCAGCTGTTGACTCCATGCCCTACACAGCTTCCAGAGCAGCAATGGATAAATGTTCTTCCTCTTCCCTCTTCACATTGGCTTGTGCATTTTTGTGGTATAGGGAATTGCTTCTTATTCTCAGTCAGATATAATCCATGTGTGAACTTGGCCAGAGGGAATAAACTTAGAGTTGAACAAACATACCTTGGTTTATACCTCTTCCTTAGTACCAGTTCTCTGCAAGTGTTGAAGTCCCGCAAACACCACTGGACAGTTGGTTCATACAGCAAAGGCAGGCTCATTAGAATTCATTGTAGAATGGGTGAACGCCACCATGACAGTCTTAAAACAAAGTCTCAGGAAGGCTGAGTGAGAGAAGAATATTTATAGAACTTGGCAGTTTGTGCTCAAGAAGTTTAAGTGAGTCTTTCAAAGTAGAGAACTGGTTGTGATAGGGCGCAGATTGTGACGCAGCTGTTTAAGTTTGGTAGACATAGTAAGGTAAGGATCTAATGGTGCCCCGAGAGTCTCACTCTACAGTCATTCATGGTGTAAACACCAAGGGTTTAAAAAGATGACTAACATGCTTACGGAAAAACAGGCTTTCTCTATTTTTCCATAATTCCAACTTCTTTTATGGCACTGAACATCATGTATAGCATTTTCTACCTGGTACTGAAGGCATTTTCCCTTGTAACTCTGTCTGTTATCTACTTGATAGTCCCTATGGTGGTCTGTTTCACAGACATATAGTTTATTAATGAATAAATTTAAAGTAAATAGATTTTGGAGCATGCACAGATCTTTAGATATTTATTTAAAAGTTTACATTGAGAAAGTAAAGTGCAAAATTTTGGTGATTTGGCAATGTGCTTGTCATAAGTTTGCACATGGGCTTTAGAATAGGAGAGTTAAGAGTTAAAATTTCAACTCCACTTTTTACTATGAATAGCTGTGTAACTCCTAGCAAAGTCAGGTAATTCTTCTGGGGATAATGTCCTCACCTATTAAGTGAAGGTGATAAAATGTTTCATGTTGTTTTTTGTTTTATCATAAGTCAAAATATGTAAATCTTGAGTGGACTGAATAATTAAATGATAAAAATTAGTATGCAATGAAACTAGAAGAAAATGGAATATTGAATTTAAAAAGAATTTTTTAAATTATTTAAACAAAAGAAAATGAAAGAAATAAAAAATTAAGTATTAAGTACTTGATACATAAACCTGGGAAGGACACACGTTGGCATGTGAAAAACACCACTAAAAAAAAACACGGTAAATTATAAATTAATATTTAAAAAATTAATATATAATACTCTAGCATAACAGTAAAATGTGAGCAAAAGACATGGGCAAAATTCACTAGTAAATATAAAAAGGACAAATAAAATAAGAAAATTTACATCTAAAGTAATAAATAATAAAAAACAGCATCAGTCTTAGAAATTTAAAATTAAACCAAAAATGTTCTAGTTTAGCAACTTTTGGAGTTATGATTAAGCCAGAGTGATCAATATAGCTTAATACTGGCCTAAGGAATGAAAGATCAAAGGAACACAAGAGCTCCATTTATGCAGTCAATTGATTGAAAAGAAGCTTAATCATTCCAATGGGGAAAGAAAAATCTTTTCAACAAACAGTGCTGGAATATCCATAAGAAATGAAATGAATCTCAACCCCTACTTCATACCACACAATCCTGGTGTGAGAAAAATGGTGTCTCATAATTAAGATAAAACAGTTAATCCAATAAAAACAAATTTTCTTTCTCTGAATAGCTCTAGAGAGGAAAGGAGAAATAATTTCAGATCTTGCTTTGGCATAGATGAGCCAGAGAGAAGTAGATCTTGATCTACTTGTCAAGAGAAGATGCAATTCTTTAAGATCATAAGCTGCACTCGGGGATATCTACTAAGTTATTGCCATAGTCTTTAAATCAATCATTTCATTCTAACTAAGACATTAAAGACAGGGACTCTTACTGATGCTTCTTCCAGCCACATCAATCTAGACGGTAAAACAACTTTATTTTTATGGTATCCTTCTTTGGGTTCAGTAATACAAGTGATAAAAGCTTGCTGTTACTTCCAATTTACCTTATTCCTCATACCAATAAAAAGGTTTCTTTCCTCTTTTAAGTGCCTCGTATTGAGGGTTTACCATGATTGGGCCAATGAGCAAATTAGGGAGGATTAATATAATCCATCTTCAATTGTCTAGCAATTTTAGTGGACTTCTTTGAAAAAGTATATTATCTCAAGACATGCTAAGTCTCAGGTTGACTGTGCTGAAATGATATGATTAGCAGCATTTGAGGTGAAGCCTTGAAACTAGGCTGCTAAAGAGAGAGACCCTAGTGAAGGGATGTGTTCTGGGGATTGAGTAACAACTACACTTAAATCTTCCTGAATTCAGGAAGATTTAACACACAAAGTCTAGCCAGGCAGAAAAACTCCTTCACCCTCCAGTGAATGGAAGACCAGGATCACACCCAGGTGACATCATAGAGAATAGGGAGACTGTCACCAATTAGGGAAGGCACCTGTGCTAGGAAAGTGTTCATGCTAACACAGATAATTGGAAAAGAACTCAGATGCAAAAACTATGGATAACACTCAATTGTTATTAAGAGCTCCAGTGTCTGTGGTAAGCATGGGAAATGGAGGGAGCTGGGGAACAGAAAACCTGGGGTTTAAAAATAAACATGAATGCTGTGACCAGAGTGGAGAAGCCAAAGGGTTATCTTCTTCTCAGCCACTGTACCTGAGTCCATCTATTTTCCCTTAAGTCCCCAGGAGGTATAAAGAACACACAGTTTTACATTTATATTCCTTAATTCTGAATAGTGTATCTGTCCTGGAGTCTTATATACTTAGTCATCTATCCTGGTGAAGGTGTAGATTAAACAGAATGTTTCATGATCTTTTTTACCAACATGCTCTTAAATGTTAGAATTCTGTTTTTAAAAAGTACGGTTCAAGGGCCTTATTCATCATATACACTCCTTTTTCTGGATCCTTTTCTGGCATTATGTCTAAGAACTCTTTGCTTAATCCTAAATTAAATTCCTGTGTACTACCCTAGGCTGAGTCATGTACATTTCTGGGGGTGGAACTGAGAAATAGACATGGTAACTAAGCTTCTGAGGTGACATTTAGACACTCCAAGGTTTTAAGATACAATGAAATAACATCAGAGAAAATGGAAAGATAGTGATAAAAATGAGCAAACTTAGTCATAGGACAATCTAAAGAAATCCCCTAAAATGGGGTACTAGCTTTTCAAGTAATTTACTTTCTCTCTGTTGCTGTCTCTCTCTCTCCCGCACCCTCTCTTTCCCCCACTCCCTCTTACTCACTTCTCTTCCACTGAAATAGAGCCCAAGCTCCAAATTTCTCTTTCTAAGATTGTATACTTGACATGCTATGTTACAGGGAGAAAGTGATCCATGCAGCATGCCAGAAAACACTTAAAATCCACCCACTTTCCCTTGACCCTAGAGGGCTCTTTCCAGGCATGTAAATATCAGGACCCAAGGAGAGTGGCAGTGTTCCAGCCTCTCTGTGTTAGATGCTAGATACAAAATTCTTCCTGAAAAGGTACAGGGGAAAGAATGTGGGGCTTATAGGAATTATTAAGGTATAAGAGTAGCAGAAGCCTGACTCTTTCAGTTGCAGTTAAGTCTAGAAAGAAATAGCTGAATTCAGTCAGCAGACCTGGATCCTCAGTGTTCGAATATTGGGTGAAGTTTGTTACCTTCTGTCTAATGCTGAAATGGGACCAATGCCTACAGTTGTTCAAACCCACAGGAAATAATCGAGTGTTCTGCAAACTGAGTCAGACTCAGGGCCTTCTGATAAGAATCAAAGCACCTGAATGGGAAAAGATCTTATGAGAGAGACAATTTTCCCAAACTATTATGAGAAAATGTTGTGTTTTTTTTGAAAAGGAATGACTATGTTCCCAGCAAAACCCAGTAGTGGCAACATTTTCTTTTCCAGTGCTTTTGATTCTTATAACATTCAACCATTTAAATACTCTTTTAATAACTCCAATGATTCATTCACTTGTTGCCATTAAGTGGCAAAAGCTTTAAATACAGAACAATACATTGTCTGACCAGAAAAACAAAAACAAAAACAAAACACTTGCTACAGGGTCAGTATGGTTTGCTTTCAGTTCTGTGCTTTGATTCCAATTCTGGGTCACAGCATCATAATTACAGCAATGCCGTTTAGTCTACCTAGCAGTCAGTAGAAAATGTAATCATAATGCACCACAGAAAACGGTGATCCAAGACATCGTGACTACTGAGGGCGTTAGCTATACTAGGCTCGCATGAAATGTACCACAAGCCTGTTTGGAAAAGGGAGCTCTAAGGAAAACACTGTTACTTATGAGCGGGGACAATGATTGTCACAGTTCACAAAACAATGTTAACACCGTGGCTTCAAAAAATGACCCTGGGAATGCTGTCTAACATCTCATCTGAGGCATCTAGCCTGACAGCCACTGTGGTTAAAAGTAACTGTGACAAAGGAGCTGTGTGGGTTTCAGAATTATAATCTGTGATTTTCTGCCGGCTCCTTTTGACAGGTTCTTTATTTCAGAGTGTATGTTGCCTAGAAAAACATTTGGGAGGAGGTGAAATCCAAATTCATTTTCACTTGTGACTCAAGCCTGATTTGATTACAATAGGCTCTGTAGGACTGTTCAACTTTGCTAGTTGCCATGGACTTTTATTCAATCAAGAGTTGTTTGAAACAAGTGAGCGAAAAGTATATGCTCTCTCCGTGTGTATAGATTTTCATTACAGCACCATTACTCCAAATGAGATTTGACCTGTCCTTTATCATTTCTATTTGCCAACAAAATTTGCCCGTGTCTATGGTAACAAGCTAACTTGTTTTAGAAAGATGTAACTGAAAAGCACATAAACACTATAGTCACATTCTAAATTAAAAATCCACCTCATAAGGGTAAACTAAACTAATGTTGCATCTAGTACATGAAAGTAGTGAAAACAAAACAAAATTTAGAACAGTTATTGTAAATATCTCTGGAACACTGGTATTAAAATATTTTTAAGCTCATCTTTTGTTAAACATATGTGTTGGTGTCTTTCACATAGTTAATTAGAAGATTAAAGCACTTATATTACTGACAGTTATACGGAGCTAAACACAGCAATGTATCTCATGGCAATATCAGGCTTTGAGTGACTCAGGCTGGGACTGAAGTTCTGCTTCAGACTAGAAGGGAGAAAGTCAGAGAGGGATCCGACTGAAATGGTGGAACCAAAAAGTTCAAGAGAGTGCTGAAATGACAGCAAATTCAGATGAAACTTAGGCCAATGCCATTACCATAGGCTCAGTCTAAATTGTGGGAATAGCAGCTAAAGTTGTTCTTGAGATTCACATAAATTTGCCCACAAAGATTTTTTTTTTTTAACACACCACAGACAAAGTAAATAGACTCTCTTCAATGGACTCTCAGTTACTTTTTATTTTACCCTTTTCTTTTGAGGTAACACTAGATTAGCATGCAATTGTCAGCTATAATATGGAAAGAACTTGCATACTCTTCACTCAGTTTCTATCAATAGTAAAATCTTGCGTAACTATAGTATAATACCTTAACCGGGAAATTCTTTTTGATTCGATTTATCTTTCTTTTTCAGATACCATGAGTTTTACATACACTCATTTGTGTGTGTGTGTGTGCTTGTATGTATTTACTTCTATACAAATTATTACATGTGTGGTTTTGTGTGGCATCCAGCATAGTTAAGATACAGAACAGTTCTGTATCAAGAGCCCTCATGCTGCCCTTTTATAATCACAGCTACCTTCACATCCTCTCCAGCATTTGGTGCTGTCACTCTTATTTTAGCAATTCTAGCATGCATGTAAAGATATCTCATAGTAGTTTTTTCAATTAGTTTATATTTGACGTTATTTTGTATTAATGTCAGACATACAGCATAATGGTCAGACAATCATGTACTTTATAAAGTGTTCTCCCATATTTCCAGTACCCACCTGGCACCATACTTCATTATTAAAATATTATTGACTATATTTCCTATGTTTTACCTTACATCTCCATTCATTATTTTCATGTGTGTATTTGACAGCTCTTCAGCAGAATATCTGTTCACATTTGTGTGTGTGTGTGTGTGTGTTTTATATTTATTAATCATACAAATAGTTTTCTACAGTATTCCAGGGCAAACAGGAGAATTTGGCAGTTTAATTGGTGGTGGGAAGGGTCCCCTCAGAGACCCACAGGCCAATGGCATGGGCACAGAGTGTCTGGGTTCACAGTGCAGTTTGTCGCTCGTGACTATCTTGCTGTAGTTTTTTCCTCCACATAAAACAACTGATGACAGGGATGGGGAATCCTCCAGGTTCTTAAAAAATTTCACTCCACTTCTCCTGTTCAATGGTCTCTTTGGTCAGCAGGGTGTTCTTCTCCTGCGTCTCCATCTTCTTCAGCTTGGCCTTATCTAAGCTGGTGACTTTACCCATGTCCTGCTTGTCGGTCATTTTCTTAAAACAGTCCTTGGCCTTCACTCCCAAATCAGGCTCCTGACCCCCACTCGCGTTGCTGCAGCAAGAGACCACATTTTCTAATTGAATTGTTTGTCCTTTTACTATTGAGTTTCTACAATATTTTCTTTGTCCTTGTATTTGTGGTTTGCAAATATTTTCTCCCAATTGATACCTTCAGAGTAATATGCTGAGTGAAAGTTTTCAATTTTGTTGAAGTTCTGTTTCAGAGTTTCTTTTTATGGATCATAGTTTTGATATCAAGTCCAAGAACTCTGCTTATTTTTAGATCCTGGATTTTCTTCTATCCTTATTCCTTCTAATGGTTTTATGGCTTTCATGATTCATTTTGAGATAACGTGAGTATGAAGTGAGAGGTCTGGGTCAGGATTCACTTTCCTGCCTGTAGATGTTTGGTTGCTGCAGCACCACTTGTTGGAAAGGCTGTCTTTCCTCCGTTGAATTGCTTTCGCACCTTTGTCAAAAACATGCCCCCGAACAGGCTGGGCATACTTGTGTGCCCCTATTTCTAAATTCTTTATTCTGTTCAGTGGACCTACCTGTCTACCATCTGACAATACAATATTGTCTTGATTTCTGTAGCAACGTACTAAGACTTGAAATAAGTAGAATGATTACTCCCACTTTATTATTCCTATCAAAATCATTTTATGTAGTCTAAGTTCTGTGCCTTTAAGTATATAAATTATAAAATAAGCTTATCTACATTTAGAAATCCTTGATGGAATTTTCAGAAGAATTGTATTAAACCTATAGATTGGTTTAAGAAGAATTGATGTTTCATGTTGAATCTACTAATCTATTAACATAACATGTCTATTTATTTAGATCTTTTATTTCTTTCATCAACATTTTGTAATTTTTAGTACACAGATCCTAAGTATGTATTGTTACCTTTACAGTTTTTTCATTTTCTTGGTTCAATTATAAATGACATTATGTTATTAATTGTTGTTCTCACATATTCCTTGTTAGTATATAGAAATATAATTGATTTTTTTAATATTGAGCTATATTTTTATGCATTGAACTTGTATCCTGGGACCTTGGTCAACTCATTTGTTTTTGAAGTTTTTTATATACACACCTTGAAATTTTCTAGATAGAGAATTATGTCATCTGTAAATAGGGACAGTTTTATTTCTTTGTTTTTGATCTGTGTGGCTTTTGTTTTTCTTGTTTTGCATTGCTTGGGACTTTCAGTACTATATTGAATAAGTATTCTAATAATGAAAATTGTTGCCTTCTTATTACCTTAGGACAAAAATATTCAGTTTTCACCATAAAATATGATATAAGTTTCAAGTTTTTTGTAGATGCTCTTTATCAAGTTAAAGTACTTTTGCTTGAATCTTAACTTGCTGAAAGATTTCATCATGAATGATTGTCAGATTTTGTCAAATGTCTTTTTTTTCATCACTTCTTTAGCCTGTTGATATGACTTAGTCTGTGTGGGCTGTTTTAACAAAATATCACACACTGTGTAGGTTAAAAACAATAGAAATGAATTTCTCAGTATTCTGGGGGCTGAAAGTCCAAGATCAGGGGGCAAGCATGGTCAGGTGAGGACCCTCTTACAGGTTGAACTGTTGGTTGAATCATTTTATGGTGGAAGGGGACAAATGAGCTCCTTTGGGTCTATTTTGTAGGAGCACTAATCCTGTTCGTGAGGGTGAATATAATAACACAGAGGAACAATTTTTAACATAATTCATGCTGAGTCTGATTTTTCAGCTGTTTTAGATTTAAATAGGCATGCTGATTTAAAAACTGCAGTTAGTTTTCTTCTATCATGTCAAGTTTTTCTCTATAGCTTTTCTTAATGTAACCACTCTAGGCTGGATCGAGTCTGCATCGAGGGAAGCACTACTGCTCTCCTATAGGCTGAGAGCAAACCCCCCTCGAGTGGGGAGGGGTGGGGGATGACATTGGAGACCAGCAACAGGTTCATAATTGTCTAGGCTATTCAGTTACACATGAAACAGTGTGGTGAGAGGTTATGTGCCACTCTATACTGTGAATCATATTCCAAAGCATAGTCTGAGTTCTTGTCTGTATACAAGGAGTTAGCAGAATTTATTTTTTTATTTACATGCGTGCTTATTTCCTTTCCTTCAGATCATGTCTGCCTTTGCTATTTCTCATCATAAGTACCTAAACAACCCTGATTCATTTTGTTCTATCTGTGGCAGTTTCACCATTCCCAAAGGACAAACATCAGCGCATTTGTCAGGCAAGCTTATTTTGTATATTTTAAAGTAAAACTTGGTGATCAAGATAAGTCTTGGGCACGTCACAAGGTGTGCAAGCAATTGTCAAGAGTTTACAGATGTGGGTGAATGGAACAAATGATCAGTTGCCATCTGGTATACCTATGGTTTGACGAGAGCCCAGAGATCATTCAAGTGACTGTTACTTTTGTATAGTGAAAACATCAGGATATAACAAGAAAAATAAAGGTAAAATAGAGTATCCTAGTCTACCATCAGCTATACGCCCAGTGCCTGATTCAGCTGAAATCCCAGTGCCAGTTTTCATTGAACTACCCTCTTTCAAAAAACAGGAGTATGGTGAAGAAATAAGTGACAGCAATGATAAAGATTTTGAAATTGAAGATAACTCAGTTCACAAGGAATTTGATCAGCATGAGTTGAATGACTTGGCATGAGATTTGGGACTATCCAAAAAGGCTTCAGAACTCCTAATATCAAGACTGCACAAGAAAAGGAACTAGTATGAATAACCCATAAACATGGGCAATGTGGTGGGGAGTGACTGTGGGAGAAAGGGTGGGCGGGTGGGGGGGAGCAATGGGGGAAAAATGAGACAACTGTAATAGAAAAACAATAAAATTAAAATTTTAAAAAAGGAAAAAAAACTGCATGAGAAAAACTTGCTTGAAAAGGAGCGAAGGTATCCTACTTTTGATCAAGAGAAAGTGCATTTCTGCAGTACTTTTGAAGTGACAGTGACTTTGTATATTGCCATAACATACGTGGTTTAATGGAGAATTGGAAATTCCAATATATAATGCAACTGAATGGCAACTGTTCATTGATAGCTCAAAATGGAGCTTGAAGTGTGTCTTCCTCCACAATGGCAATTTATTTGGTGCAATTTCGATTGGCCATTTAGTTTGTTTTCATGAAGAATATGAAGACATAAAGAGAGTTATTGATCTGTTGCAATATCACAAGCACAATTGAATCATCTGTGTTGACCTTAAAATGAATCATTTGTGTTGACTTTAAAATGGTCTGCTTCCTTCTTGGTCAGCAATGTGGATACACCAAGTATCTCTGTTTTCTGTGTATGTGGGACAGCAGAGCTCATGAGCAGCATTGGGTGGAGTCAAATCGGACTCCAAGATCTGGCCTCAAACCTGGTGATCCAAACATTCTACAAGAGCCACTTGTTGACAGAAAGAACATTATATTTCTATCTCTGCACATAAAAGTGGGTCTCATGAAGCAATTTGTTAAAGCTTTGCCCACTGAAGGAGACTGTTTCAAGTATCCCACTTTGGCATTTCCTAGCCTGTCGTTTGAAAAGATAAAATACCTTAACATGTATGTTTGGTAGCAGAACTTTACTACTTGTACACAATTTGACTTACAGTAACAATATATAGCATTTATATGAATGAAATATCTCTAAATAAACAGTCTATTCATGTAATTTTCCTTTGTACATACATTTTGTATGATTTTTGGGACAAAGGCAGCGTATCATGTACCTTAAAACATTGATGTTATAGAGAAAAACTGGGGTCATTTTTGGATTCAGATGCCAAAGGTTAGTCAAAAATAAGTGTCAGATCTAACCCAATAAAAATTGTGTCCCCCAGTGTAAGGTGCATAATAAATATTTTTTAAGTTTGTCAAGTTCACATGTATTATTTTTATTTGCATTTCCCTTATCGTGGGTATTTTTTTAAGTACTCATGTTAGCTAGTCTAAATTTCTTAGTGATTTATCTGCTCATATAATATTTTTCTACTTCATTTTAAGTTGTTGGTTTGTTTTTACTGATTTAAAGTAATTTTGTATATTAGGACGATCACATTTTTACCTATTATATGTAATGTATTTAAGTTCTTTGTGCTTCCATTTGTCTTTTATCTTTTTTCATAATACACTTGGTCAAGATGAAGGTAAAAATAATTATGTGGTCAAATATGTCAGTCTTTCCTTTATGATGTCTGGAATTTGCATTAAGCTTATGATGAATTTTTTGCATCCAAAATTCTAATCCTATTTACCATATTTTCTATTGAAAATTTTTATGTTTTGTGTATAAATTATTATTATTTTTTATTAACCTGTTTGTAGGGGCTCAGTGTGGACCTTGTAACTGAAAGTTGACTAGGGCACTGCCCTCCTTCTCTTCCTGGCACCAAGCACACCCCGAGTTTCCTAGGCCAGGTGCCCCACCAGAGCTCACTGGTTTGTGTCTGAGAGCTGTATCCCGGCACCCCAAGTGCACTGGCCCTTTAATTAATTACCTTGCTGATTGCCCCAGGATCTACTCTGACTCTCAAACTAGACTTCTCTGATCACAGGGTGTTTTCTGGTGTTCTATTTGGAAAAAATTCTGTTTTTAAAAGTCCCTATTGAGTTGTCAGTTGCTAACCTCTGTGGGGTTTCATTGCCAATTAAATCCCATCTGCTTAATATCTTTTCAGAAATTCCTCAATAATTCTTGCCCTCTGAAGGTATTCTTCCTATTTTTCTAAGATTGTTTCTTCTGTCATTTTAATGGGTTTTAGGGACCAAGTAAGTTAAAATGTAGGTAGTCAGTCATTTTGACCTAGAAAAAAATGATGGGTCTTTAAAAATTGTTATTACATGCATTCTGAAGCGAAAAATGTAGGTCGATCCTAGTTGGATTAGCATTCAAAAGAGAAAATATTTAATACAGAAGATTCAGATTAGATAAGCAAGAATAATCTCTTGTACATTAAAATGTAATTTTATACTTTTAAATATGCGATTAATGGAGTCAAAATTTAATTAAAATAATATTAGTTTGGAGGGGAAAATCTAATCCTTAACATGATTAAACCACACTAATTTCTGATCAAGATAAAAGCAGCTTAAATTGTTAATAATAATTTTAAAATAATGGCAGTTAGTGACATTAAATACAATTATTATTAGAATATCATGCATTGAAAACTATGTCTACACATAACCAGCAGACAGAAGTTTGTAGAAGCTTTATTCATAATTTCCAAAACTTGGAAGAAACCAAGAATCGCTTTAATAGATAAATAGATAAATAAACTGTGGCTATCTGGACAATGGAATATTATTCAGCATTAAGAAAAAGAGCTATCCGTGAAGAGAAATGAGCTGTGAGTCTTACATGCATATTACTGAGTGAGAGCAGCCAATACAAAAAGGGTACAAACTGTAGGATTCCAACTACATGAAATTCTGGGAAAAAACAAAACTGCTCATACAGTAAAAACCTCAGTGGTTTCCAGCAGTAGGGGGATTAGGGTTGAAAAGGAGGAGCACAGAAGATTTTTGGGGCAGTGAAAATACTCTGCATGATGCCATAACAATGGTATAGGACATTATGCATCGGTCTATACTATGGAATATTCTACCCCAAGATGAACCCTCACGTAAACTATGGACTTTGGGTGATAATGACATGTTAGTGGAGGTTCATCAGTTGTAACAAATGTACTAGTCTGGTGGGAGAGGTTATATATGTGGGGTTGGGAGTCTGTGGTAGATCTCTGTACCTTTCTCTCAATTTCATTGTGAACATTGATTTACTCTAAAAAACAGTTTAAATTTAAAAACCACCATGCAGATTGTGAGTGAAAGCAGAATTTAGTGGGGTTTGGAATAATAATGTGACATCCAACTTAAGCTAAAGTTCAATTCTGAACTATTAATTTGTTTTGTTAGAATGTTAACAAAATAGGTATATTACAGGCAGTCTTAAGATCCTTTCTAGGCTATCAATCCCTTCAGTTCAACTTGAGAGTGTCTGGGATATAGTGGGGTTCAAATGTCACTCTTGCAAAGCTGTTTTCCAGACAGCTCAGAAGATCTGATTCTGTGTGTCATTTTTTCCCCAACTCCATGTTTAACATCACTTTGGTAGCTAAAAATCAGCCACAGTGGTAGTAATTACAAATCATCAAATGCTACAAATCATTTTTTATTTTTTTCTTCAGAGAGCTGTTATACCTGTACAGTCCTATTTAGATGTGAGGTCTGCCTAGCAACGTGGTTTGGATAATACCTTGTCACAGAAAAGTTTTCTACTCTTCTCTAACTAGGCAGATCCACTTTCCATTTCACGTGGTTATATCTTTCCCCATCACTAACGCAAAGTCAAAAGAACCACTAATTTTTCTCAATTTCTCTCATACAAAAGTTGGTTTCATTAAATATCTATCCTAGAAATATTATATTTACAAGTTTAGTTTCACCCTCTATATCTTATTTGCTACTCTTCCATTTATCTTCAAATCTATGTTTGTATCAATCTAATATTGAATATTTTGTTTTTATCATGCTTAATAAAATTTTAGCTTTTAATCTTGACAAGGAAGCATTTCCAATATGGCCATAGGTATATCACTTGTATTAGCTTTAAAAAATCACAAACTGAACTGTTTCATGAGCACTAGGTTAGTTTCAAGAATTATTCTATTAGTTTTAGAGATTACTAAGTACATTTTTTTTTTTAGGTTGTGATTTTTAAAATGTTTTTATTTATTTGTTTTTAGAAAGAGGGGAAAGGAGAAAGAGAGTGAGAGAAACATCACTGTGTGGTTGCCTCTCACATGCCCCCAACTAGGGACGTGGCCTGCAACCCACACATGTTCCCTGGCTGGGAATTGAACCAGCGACACTTGGTTCACAGGCCGATGCTCAATCCACTGAGCCACAGCAGCCAGGGCTCATGATTGCTAAGTACATCTTTAATAAATGATGTCAAAAGCAGAATAAGTTGGCATTCTTTTTGTGGTCCAACATTTTAAGCAATTCAGCCAAATATTAATACTGGATTACTGCATTGGACATTCTATTTTACATCCATCCTTCCAATGATGAATATCAAAATATCTGTGTGGTCTCCTCAAAGTGTGGAATTCACAAATAACACTGTTCTGGCAAACAATTAAGTCTGCTATGAAGACATGGGATATTTGTGGCAAAAGACAGTTACTGAACAGTGAACTGACTAGAGGTCTTTTGAGAATTGCATGCTGATCAACATTGGCATTTCATTTTTTTATGCAAATTCAAAAACAAAAGCATGCAAATAATTCATTTGAGCACCCACTGTGCTACTGTCTAAGAACTACATTTTCCATTTTTGGTTGGTGAAATATTTTGCCAAAAGCAAAAGTAACTCATGGAGTTGGATTCTATTTTATCTGCTGTGGCCTCCTAAAATATCTGTGCCCTGGTAAGAGGATTGTAGGTGATAAAGTGTTAGTGGCATGACGGTAGGACGGTGGTTGCATTAGCAATTGTCAACAACAACAACAAAATTCTGAAAACCTTCCAGGCCTTGGGGATCCCATTTAAATATCACTAGGATGATTTTTTAAACTATTTTGTATTGATTTCAGGTGTACATCATATACTTTTACAAAGTGTTTCTGCTAATACTTCCAATACCTAACTGGCACCATACATAGTTATTACAATATTATTGCCTATTTCCTGTGCTTTACTTTACATCCCAATGATTATTTTGTAACTACCAATCTGTACTTCTGAATCCCTTCACCTTTTTAACTCTGTCCTCCCCTCCCTTTTGGCAACCTTCAGTCTGTTTTCTGTATCTATGAGTCTGTTTCTGTTTTGTTTGTTTGTTTATATTGTTCTTTAGATTTCACATATTGGTGAAATAATATGGTATTTGTATATTCTCTGGTGGGTGTATTTTACTTACCATAATACCCTCTGGATCCATCCATGCTGTCACCAGTGGTAATATATTGTTCCTTTTTATGGCTCAGTAATATGCCATTGCATATATGTAGCACCGCTTTTTTATCTGCTCATCTATTGATGGGCACTAAGGTTGCTTCCATAGCTTGGCTGTTGTAAATAACACTTCAATTAACACAGAGGTGCATATATTCTTTTGACTTAATGTTTTGGTTTTCATCAAGTAAATCCCCAGAAGTGGAATCACTGGGTCATGAGGCAGTTCCATTTTTAATTTTGAGGAGTATTTCCATACTGCTTTCCACAGAGGCTGTACCAGTCTGCATTCCCACCAACAGTGCACATGGGTTTCCTTTTCTCCACATCCTTATCAACACTTGTTGTTTGTTGATTTTTATTGATGATAACGATTCTGACAGGTGTGAGATGGTATCTCACTGTGGTTTTAATTTACATTTCTCTGATGATTAGTGACACTGAGCATCTTTTCATACGTCTATTGGCCATCTGTATGTCCTCTTTGGAGGATTGTCTATTCAGGTCCTTTGCTCATTTTTAAATTGGATTGTTGTTTTGTTTTGTTTTTTTTGGTGTTGAGTTATATCAATTCTTTATAAATTTTGGATATAACACCTTATCAAATGTATTATTGCTCACCTGGGTTCATTTTTAAACAATAATATAAATTCTTTGAAGACTTTTTTCTATGGGATATGGAAAAAGGGAGTGGGGAGATGCTTGGGGAGGACAGGGCCACAGGTACAATATGGAGTATGTATGTATGTGTGTGTGTGTATGACTGCATGTACAGGGTGGAGCAAAGTTAAGTTTACAGTTGTGAGTACTCAAAACAGGGTTTATGGTTTAGCTCAGTGGATTGAGCGTCGGCCTGCGAGCTAAGTGTCGCTGGTTCGATCTTCCAGTCAGGGTACATCAGAGAAGGAAAACTCTGACTCCAAAAAACCTCCGCTGCCTTGCGGCATACCTCTTCAGGGGAAAGGCTAAGGGAGTAAACCCCGACAGAAAATCCGGAGCCGGAGTCCCTAAGGCGGTTTGACGTTGTAGTCAACACCGGCAACTCCTGCGGCGCACCTGAACCCAAGCTGTATCGACTCCGTCTTTCCCTTGGACCCTTCAGCTGCGAAGAGAGGGGGGGGTCTGCTGCATGGGCAACAGCAGACCCTCCATATTACCCTGCCCAGGCTCTGTAGCTTCAGCGTCATCGCAAGATGTCGATTCAACACGGGAGGAGACAGATACCGTGTCACTCCCGAGTCGGACTGCACAGCCATTCTCGGCGGTGCAGATAGACTCTTGAGAAGCTACACCATCGTCTCTCGAGACGGACGGCTGCCGACGACGACGACGACGAGATTATTTATTAATGATTGTATTATTTTCCATGTGAACAACTGTAAGTCTACTTTTTCCCCCACCCTGTATGTTACATGATGCTCACCGGGTGATTTGGGGACAGGAAGAAATTAAGTTACTTCTTTGGCACTATATACGTATGCAATTCTGACTACAAAATATTAGCAGAATGTTTTGTTTGTAGGAGATCAGAGAAGAAAACAGAATATCGCTTAACTTTTTTCAGATGGAAAAACTGCAGGCATTCTATGAAATATGGAGGGGAGAGAAAGATCAAACACACAAATAATGAAAGCATCGCCAGCTTTTCCAGGGAGCCCCCAGCAAAGGTATAGAGAAGGATGGTAGGGAAAGCCCCTGAATGCATATTATGCAATATCCAGTCATTTATTCCTTGCCGAAATTTATGTTCAAGGAATGCTTTTCTTTTTATTTTCTAACTATAAAAGAAACCCTCAACATTAAGGACAAACAGGATATATCAATAGTTTCAAATCATCTCTTCCAAAATATTTATCACTGTAGCAGTGGATTTAACACATGTCCATGAGTTTTTGATACTCCTTCCTCAGGACATGGAGCTTCACCCACCTCTCCTTTAGTGTTGGTTAGACTTAATAATTCTCTTTAACAGCAGAAGATGAAAAGGGAAACATAGTGACCTTTCTGTGGAGGAACCTGGCACACACTACTTACCCAAGTGGTCAAGGTTAATATCAGTAGTTAAAAGTTATGATGTTGATATTGTGTAATCACAAATGATGCAATGGGGGCATTTTAGCTTTGTGGTGTCCTCCCCCAAAATAGATAAGACTGGTCTAACCACAAGAAAACATCTGACAAACCCAAACTCATAGACATTCCATAGTACTTGCCAAGACCATTAGAAATGAGACTGAGCAACTGTCATAGCTTGAAGACACTAATGAGACATGATGACCAAATGAAACATTGGATCCTGGAACAGAAATAGGATATTTGGAAAAACTGTTTAACTATAAATAAAACCTGTTGTTAAAAAAACAATAATCATTAAGTAAATTAAAATTTGTCAGCCCCTGGTAGGAAAGTTACACATATTGTCACTTTAAAAATACAGGAAAATAAATTTAAATACATGTGGTTAACCCTTGGTATAATTTTCATATATAATGAATTTTATTATTTTGGTGATTTCTATAGCAAAGAAAATGTATATTTTATATAGTTAGGATCACAGTAAGTATGATTCCTCTTGTGCAAGTCATGACTATTATAAATACTTTATTTTTATTTAAATGTAACAATAATATAATTTAACCACTTTGAAATAGTTGTATTTTAGTACTTTAACATCATCTTTTTTGTCCTTGTACATTTCTGTTCTCTATTTATTATGACCAATGTGTTTTTGTGTGTGGAGGGGTATGCATTCTTAATTAAGTCAATATTTCCTTTTTCATATATTGCAGATATACTTAATGGAAACAATGTGAGTTTTGTAATACTCATCTTTGAAAACATAGATGTGTTTGCCAGGAAGTGGAGCGGGTGGAGTACCCTTCATCTCTCTCCCTGATCTCTTGCCTACTGATAGGGTTGTTTTACCAGAATACACAGGGGAAGGAGAATTGATATAGAGGTTAACTGAAGTTTTACTGTATAGAAGGCCTCTTAAATAATTTAATATGTTGAGCTAAATAAACTCTTCATCTCCTATATTTCTCTGACTAAAGTCAAAATATACCTCTATTCATACTAATTTTATCTCTACCTTTTTCTGTAGCTCAGGCTTTAAAATGCTAAAATATAATTTGGTGAGCTACAATAGGCACTCGCCTGCAGGGGCAAAGAATAGCAGTAGATACATGACATTTGCTGCATTTCTCTCTTTTTTATGCTTTCCCTAAAGATTGTCTTTAAACCTATTGATTTGACTTTACAGTCACACACTCCCTCTAATTTGAGTGTGTTGATTCTCACTTAATGATTGTCATAGAATCCAGAATTGATGCAATCTAGAAACTTGCTGAATAATTAGGCAGACAATATCATTGAACATGAAATATGCACAAGAACCTTGATCCATAGGCAAATTATGTGAGTCAAGGAGCAGGTATGTAACACAAGATTCCAAGAATCCAGAAGAAAATAGATTTTGGATGACACACCTAGTGATAAATGGCCGTGAGTGGCTGGAAGAGGTGGGTGAGGAGGGGGAAATGGCACATCTGCCAGTGAACTTCCCTGGTTTCTACTGCGATTTCATCTCTGATGCTTCAAGTAAAACGTCAACTTCTTGACCCGGTGTCAGGTTCCATATTGAAGTAAGAAAGGGCTCCATGTAATAAGGTGGGAAGTAAAGATGTAAATTAATTTTTATCTAAGACTTCTACCTAATTGTTCCAATAACAAATAATTTTTCTTTTCCTATTATTTTGATGTACAATATTTATCAATAACTAAATTCTTACATGTATTTGGATTTGTTTCTGGACTCCCTGGGCTATATACTATCCCCTAGCACCACACTGCCGCTGTACTTCAGGCTTTCATGTTTGGTTCAGATTTCTTTTTTGTGTGTTTTATTGCATTTTAATATTTTTCTCAGGTAATTTAAAATCACTTAACTCAACTTCTCTCAAAAACATTGGAATTATTGTAACAATATAACCAATAAAATATAATTTAAAAATTAAAAAAATACATTTTAAAATATTTTCATTGTGATTGTGTAAATTTAGAGACTGATTTTAAGATAATTCGTGTTTTATGTCCAGAAACTTGGTTGGTGTTAAGTCTCTTATGTCCTTTATAGCATTTCAATGTTTCTTCATATAGATACTGCATATTTGTTTTTAAGAGTATTTGAGGTTGTTTTTATCCTTTTCGATGCTACAGTAGGAGTATTTTCTTTCATTTCATCTTCTTTGTGGTTTTACTGCAGGTATAGAAATGACAGAGATGAATCACATTACATAAAAATTTAAAAATCTATCTATATGCTGTTTACAAAATACACATATGATGCAAAGAGTTAAAATTAAATGCTAATAATTAGAAAGTTATGAAATTAATATCAAAAAAGACTTCAGGGGAAAAAAAACTTATTATTTAACACTGAAAATGACTTTCTATTCATACATACATTTTTAGTATGATGTAATCTCCCTGTCTAGGTGTTACCAACATATGAGTAATGTCATAGTTTCTATAGTGAAAATGTTAAAGCACATATATGAACTGCAAAATTTTCAGGAAGCCCAGGCTTATTCCAGGATAGCTTTTCTAAGTGTCCTACTTGGCGATGCCGGGATGCGTTACAAAGGCCTGCATAGCCCTCTCCAACCATCCATCACCATCTGAATCCTCATCCCTTTATTATTCTGCGGTTCTCACCTCTGCCCAGCTGTGTCCTTCCTTCCCCTCCCACAGCCATTCCCCAAGCCCTCTATAATGGGCTCTGTGTGCTGCAAGCTAGTTTGCTTCCTGAAATCTTACTTTACCTTCATATTTGCCTTCTTGGCACCTCTCCCAGCATAAGTGACCAGGCCTGGTGCCACAACGTTGTATGTGGGTTTGATCGGTAGCTTTTAGTGAGTGACTGTAAGCCACATGGTCCTTTAAAAAAAAAAAAGGATTTTATGTATTTGTATTTAGAGACAGGGGAAGGGAGGGGGGAAGAGAGGTAGAGAAACAGTGATGTATGAGAGAAACATAGATTGGCTGCCTCTAGCACGCCCTTAACTGGGGACCTGGCCCACAACCTAGGCATGTGTCCTGATCAGGAATTAAACTGGTGGCCTTTCAGTTTGCTGAAGGGTGCCCAGCCCACTGATCCACACCAGTCAGGGCCAAATTGTTGTTTATTGGAAGGAAGACTGCTGGTAGCGGAAGGTCTTAGGAATGCCTTTTGGTCCTCTGCATTGTTGACCTTCTGCAAATGTGTCTCATTGGTGTTTCATTAGTAGGACTGACATTGGTACCATGGTCATCATCATCAGGAGGGACCCTACAGTCATATTGCCACTGTTACTAATTCTTAGGGGTCAGCTATTTTATTCACCTTAAGGTAATAATTTTCCTCAAGGACAGCATGATCATCAGGAGGGATTCTATCAATAGCCGGAGAGGCAGGTAGAATTACACTCCTCTCTGAAGGCTAGACTGTAGTATTCAAAACAAGAACCAAGTTCAAACATTCTCCTCCCTTATCTTTTAAGGGCTCTTCCACTTCGAATGTTCTTCACTCTAATATGTCTTGATTGTGGTCATATTATTCATCAGAAATACATTCATAACTTTGAACTGCAAGGGTCCATGTCTCAGCATCTGTCCTCCAAGTGAGCCACTCCACTGCTATGCAAGGTCCTTGACAATCCAGGTGTGTTCTTCTCTTTACCCCAGAAGGACAGACAGGTTCCTCCTTTACATTTGAAGAAGTAAATTAATCCATTCAACTTACTCTACCTAGAACAAAATATAATCTCTCCAATCACATGTTTTATCCTAAAAGGAATATAGTATTTGTAACTTTTAATAATAGTATTCTAGTTTTAAAATTTACAATACAGTTTTTACAAGCATCTCAATATTATATATTGATGAAGAGAATATATTTTAGCATAAGAATCAAACCAAAAAGCATCTATTTATAATTTGTGATCTTTTTCAAAAATTATGTATTATAAGAATGATATTAGAAAATTTAATGCCAATCCCTTTTCACTTCAAATATATAGTTTTCAGAAACTGTTCGAGGAGTTTGTTATAATTTTTAATACTGTGGTTATGGGGTATTTGTACATCGGACTGTTAGAAATTTTTATACTTTCCATTTATTTGGATTTTATTCTTGTATGACATCATTTTATTCAGTTCCCTTCTTTTTTTTTCTCTCCTCTACCTCTTCCCTTTTTCCCCACCAACCCCCCTCCTCCTTTCTTCATCTTCTTTTCTCTTCCATTCTATCTTTTCCCTCTTTTTTTTTCTGTTCTGTCTCTTTCTCCCTTTTTTTTTTTTGCTGATCACTGTTTTTTTCCTTCAGTTCTATTTTTTCTTTGCTCACACTTTTCTTTCTGCTCATTCTCTATCTCTTCTCCTTTTTTATTTTTCTTCCTTTCTCTTCTTATTTGTTGTATTCCTCATGTATTCTGTACCATTTTCTGATTCACTCACTTCTTATTTCTCTTCTTTATAAATACTAGTATTTTCTATTGTACAGTCTATTTTTAAAAGCTAGAAAGAAGTTGTACACTTTAGAGTAAAAACTAAGTTAATATTTAGCATTATAGAATATATTAAATGACCCTAAATATTAAGTGTATTTTAAAGAATACATTTTATTTAAAAATTATCTGTATGTCCTTAAAAATACACAGGCCTTACATATTAATTATATGAATATAATTCTGCTTGGATGGAGAATTTACTTTCTTCAAAATACTGCTCAAAGCATCATGGAAATTCAGAGTAAAAAACAAACAAAACAAAACAACAACCATAATCACTTTAATCATGCAATTTATCATCTAGTGAAAATGGATTTGTATAAATATATCCAGATGACCCAAAGTATTGTCTAGGCTCTTGATGTGTTTTATTTTGAACTTATGTATTCTACTTTTTTCTTTTCCAGAAAAAAAAAAAGAAAATGTGCTTCATGTACATCATTATCATCATTGTATTATAATCATTATCACAATCAACCTGAAAAGAAAGGACATTTCTTGCTCTTCTGTGTAGGTCCTAGAATCTTAGCCCATGACATACACACACTAAATGATTATTTACTGAAGGTCTCACTTTCTATATAATTCATCAAACCTGCATTTGCATTAGACAATTCCAACACAAAATCTTTCAACAAAATAATTTCACCTTGTGCAGGTAAAGAACAAAATTTAGGAATTCCTCTGGCTAGAGGTTTGATTCTTTGTTACAATACTTTGGAATTAACAAAGGAATATATTAATGTTATATTAATGCACAAACCTACACACACACACATACACTCACAAGTGACTATACATATGCTCCCAGACAAATTTATGTCTGTCTTTAAGCTCATTGTGAGCACTGCCCAGTTCTTTGTTCTGTTTGAGACCAAGAGTTTCAGTTAAATCTCTGAACAAAGTTAGTCCCCTTTAAATTGGTCTCTGAGGCACAGTTGCCAGATCTGCTAGTAAACAGCTCCATTCTCCCTACAGATGGAAGCACTTTTGGTGCTAAGCAGGTCACCCTCTTTTGCAGCCGGCAGAAGCTGAGGCAGAGCCTGCAGATGGTGTGGCATCAGTGGGCCCAGCATTTAATTAGAGCGCTCTTCCAAACAGGATTACCCTCGTCATCTCATGTCTACACTGGACATCAATTTACAGCTTAAAATGTTCTGTATGTAAGACAAGGAAGCTTGATTAAATTACCCCCAGGGTCCATTCCATTTTGAAATCTTTATCTTTTTATGCATCTATGAATAATTCGATGTATAAAGTGAGTAGCACAAGTGATTAATTGAGAAATGTGTACCTTGCATTCTCTTTTTTTGCTTCTATGACACATTAAAGGTCACCATTAAGCATTTGTAACCCAGATGGCTATTATCAGCTACTCATTACCATGTCTAGTCATTGTTGAATGACTGGGGGACAAAATAAGTCTACTCATAAAGTATTCATCCTTTTGATTTGTACGTAAAGGGGTATCCATTCACTCAGGAATTCTAATGTTGTCTGTGAAGATGGAGCCAAATATATTCTTGTGTCAACCAATGCCACCCAAATGTGCAAATGCAGTGTGTGTGTGTGTGTGTGTTATGAAAGACTAACAGGCCCATGATCAGGGTAATTATGCCTAGTTGATCAGAAGAAAGTCATGATTAGATAACCATATCTCTCCTTCTTTGATTTATTATTACTGCTTTCCCCTGACATGCTTTCATTCATCCTTCCTTGGGTTCTTTTTTTTTTTTTTTTAATTTTTTTATTTTGGTTTTTCAATTACAGTTGTCCCCTTTTCCCCCAATTTCTCTCCCCCACCCAACCCACTCCCTCTCCCACAATCATATCCCTCCCCGTTGTCCACTTCCTTGGGTTCTTATGTACCATACCATGCAAAAATTATTTCATGCTCTTCAGTGATGCTCCTTTATTTCTCCCTATTCACAGTTTCAACCACTATGACTCCTAGTTTTCCTAAGACCAAACAGTTTTTTTAAATTATTACATACAAAATTAATCTACCATTATTCCTCCCTGTGAGAGGTTTGCATGCATTGTAGGTCAACCACAGTGAAGACAGAGTTGAAGATGGTGAAGGGAAAAGCCACCTGGTTTATCTTAAGGGCCCTGTTTTCCTTTAGGAGCTAAGAAGGCAGAATAGAAAAAAAGGCCTAGAAAAAGAGATTCTGAAGTCCTGACGATAATGCATGATTTGGGGAAAATTATTTACCCAGTTTGAGTCATTTCCATAGCATGTAAAATGAATAAGATAATGCTAAGTTCACAGTTATTGAGAATCACTGAGATGCCACATAAAAACTGCTTATCAGTATATAAACATCCCCAAGGCAGCTAAGTATATTATTTTCCTTTCTTTCACTAGCCTTTAAGTGCTCTGTGGGTATGTTCACATACTGCTTCATTAGAAAGTGAAACTTGGATCTTGTTGTTTGTGGTGTACAATGACCCTAGAGATAGATGTGGGAGTGCCTGGAGGTTAGAAGCTGTGTATGCAGCACAATTCATTGCATATGGTCAGTGCTAAGCCAATATTTGTTAAACTGAAGCAACAATTTGTATTGATTATACACTCAGGAAAATAAAAAGTATGTAGCTTATACATACTTACTTAAATAGTGATTATTCATTTTTATGCAATTACTATGTATGAAAAATTATATAGTCAGTACAATTGTTTAGTTTTAACCAAGTCATCCAATTACTTTGTAAAAAGGAATCAAGCAATTTAAGTATACTTTATACACACAATCAACCACTGTAAGTGTAGTTATTTGCTGTTTTTTAAACTTTGATTAATAGACTAATTAGAAAAATCTATAAAAGCTTAAATTGCCCTTCTTACAGACCTTGATTTTAAGTTACCAGTTAGTACTGGTGAATGCTCAATATTTTAATACAACAAAATTAAATATTATAAAAACAATCTTATTAAAAACAAATGTACATTTTCTCTTACTTTTGTCATTAAGTCAGCAATTTTCCAATTGTACAGATTTTAAATGTTTTATTAAAAATGGATTATCGATGCAATCTCAATCAAAATCCCAGCAAGCTGTTCTGTGGATATTGACAAACTGATTCTAAAGGTTATGTAGAGTGGCAAAAGACCCAGAATAGCCAATTCAATATTGAAAGAAAAGAACACCTAGAAGACTGACATTACTAAATATAAGATGTATTATAAAGGTACAATAATCAAGACAGTGTGATACTGGGGGAAAAATAAGCAAATATATCAATGGAACAGAAAAGAGAGGTCAGAATAGACCCTCATGAATATGGTCAGGTTACCTTTGGCCTAGAAGCAAAGACAACATAATGGCGGTAAGGTAGTCATTTCAACAAATGGGCTGGAACGACTGGACATCCATATGGAAAAAATAAATCTTGGATAGAGGTCTTATACCTTTAACAAAAATTAACTCAAAATGAATCATAGGCCTAAAGGTAAAACATAAAACTATAAAACTCTTAGAAGGTAACATAGGAGAAAACAAAATGACCTTGGGCATTGCTATGACCTTTAGATACAATGCCAAAGACGTCATCTGGGAAAGAATTGATAAGATGGACTTAATTAAAATTAAAAACTTCTACTCTGTGAAAGGGACTATCAAGAGAATGTATAGACAAGCCACAAGCTGAGGGGAATATTTGCAAAAGACATATCTGATAAAAAACTGTTATCCAAAATATACAGAGATCTCTTAAAACTCAACAACAAGAAAACTGATTTAAAAATGGGCAAACACCTGAACAGATATTACACCAAAGAAGATATACAGATAGCAAATAAGCGTATGAAAAAATGCTCCAATCATATGTCTTTAGGCAAATGCAAATTAAAACAACAATAAGGAACTATTATATACCTTTCTTTATGGCCAAAATCCAGAATATTGACAACAGTAAATACTGACAAGGATATGGATCATTAGGAACTCTCATTGCTAGTGGGAATGTGAGATAGTACAGCCACTGTGGAAGACAGCTACATAGTTCCTTTAAAAACTAATCATGCTCTTACCATACAACCCATCATTCATGCTAGTTGGTATAGACTCAAGGAGCTGAAAATTCATGTTTACACAAAAGCTTGCAGGTGGATGTTTATAGCAGCTTCCTCATCATTGCCAAAACCTAGAAAGTCAATATGTCCTTCAGTAGATTGATGGATAAACCATGACAAATCCAGAAAATGGAATATCATTCAGCACTACAAAGAAATTAGCTATCAAACAATGAGAAGACATAGGGGAATTTTAAATGCATATTCCTAAGTAAAAAAGAATCCAGTCTGAAGAGGTACATACTGTATGAGTTCAGCTCTATGACATTTGGAAAAGACAACATGATGAAGAAAGTAAAAACATCAGTGGTTTCCAAGCGTTAGCAGAGAGGCAGAGATAAATAAGCAGAGCACAGAGAATGTTAAGAGCAGTGAAGTTATTCTGTATGATGATGCCGTAACGGCCAATACATTTGTCAAAATCCATAGAATATGTGACACCAAGGGTCAACCCTAATGTAAACTATGGACTTTGGGTGATAATGATATGTCAGTGTAGGGTCATGGGTTGTAACTAATGTGTCAGCCTGGTGAGGGATTTTGATAATGGAGGAAGGAGGCTGTGCCTATAGGGGGCAGAGGTTGTATGGGAAATATCTATACTTTCTCTTCAATGTTGTTGTGAACCTGAACTTGGTCATTAAAAAGTCTACTTAAAAGGAAAAAATTAAATCTGTAAAAGTAATAGTTTGTTATATGAGAAAGGGAAAAATAATAAAATTAAGCTCTTTCCCTGTTTATTTTTGAGATATTTACTTAAACCACTAAACACTGTGGTTTTTAAAATTAATATTAAATTAACTTTGAGCATTAAAAAGTCACATGCTTATTGCTGAAGTCATTTTAAATAAAGAAAAAAGACATTTTAAAATCTCCCAACATCCAACCATGAAGGAAATAGGTACTGTTAACAGTCTGGTGAATCTGTCCCTTGGCTGACCCCCATTTTCTGGCTCTAGTGCTCATTTCCCATGTGAGGGAGGCAGGGGAAGGTAACAGCAAGTCTGCCATCCAAAAAGCTGACCACACAATCGCCCGCCATTTTGTATAGGGTCCCCCACTTACCTGAGTGGTTTTTTGGAGCCCCATCATAACCCTTTAACTTGGGCACCAGTGGAAGAAGTTTCTCAACATACTACTCTATTTTCCACAAGTTAGAGCCCTTTCATGTCGACCTTCATTCCTGTCCTTCCTTTTCTCACCTTCCTCCTTTGGGAATAGCGGGGAGGTTAAGTGGTGGCTGGTGGCAGTGGGCCAGTTTGGAATGGTCTGCCCCCAGTTCTTGGCAGTTCAATTTGAAACACTGGGTTCCTGGCCTCTCATTGCCTTATGCTTTGTGTCATAGTCAAAATGCTGAGACATCAGGGAAAAGCCTCCTCAACATCCTGTGACAAGGGAATTTCAAATTACAAGATAAGAATCTGACTTATTCATTCATTCTTTCTTTCATTTGTTTTGCTTTCCCATATGAAATGTGATTAATTAGGATTTTTTCCCCCTGTACCTTCTGTTCATTCCCTTCATATTCCCAGAAGTAAGTATTATTTCCTCATTTATTTTAACTTTAAAAATAAATAAATAAACTTTTCTAAGTTTATCATATTTATATAAATTATGATTTAATTCTGTTTTTAACTGTTTCAAAATATTTTCCATTATAGAACTGCATTCATGGCAGTCTCTCATAGCTAGTCCCTCCTTCATTTCCTCCCTCAATTCTTCCCTTCCTTTCCCTGCCTTTTCCTTCCCTTTCCTTCCCTTTGCTTTACGTCCCTCCCTCCTATCCTCCCTCCCTCCCTCCCTTCCTTCCTTCCTTCCTTCCTTCCTTCCTTCCATTCATTCTCCCCTCCCCTTCCCACTCTTCTTCTCCCATCCCTTTCTCTTCCCTTCTTTTCTTTCTCTATTTTATTCTCTGCCAGATAACTAAAAGCCACATTCTTTAACAAATCCTTGGTTATAGAAGGAAGGTTTTCTAATTTTTCACTAGTTTTTTCCTCAACAAAAATGATAGAAAAGTAGTTATTGCATTTTTCTTCTCCATAGAGATTCACTGAGTACCAGTTCCAACAACTGGTACATAGGAAATAGAAGGTCCCTAATAATCCTCTTGGTTTGTGTATTACTTCATTCATTCATTTCAGTTCAGTCGAAATATATATCATGAGTACTATTTACAGAGAGATATAAAGTTCTCTTTGGTGAGATGGAACAAGCAGCACATTAGAAATAAAACAAATCAAAACTCAAAATTGTTACTATTATTTTAAATTCCAAAACACACTCTTACTGATTTGCTATCCAGTTACATAATGTATGCAGCAATAAGATATTATAGTATAATCCTCCTTCAAGACAATAATTTAATAATTTGTTTCCATAGCTCTTTAAAAATTTAGGCAGAAGATAAAATTTAAAATGAAAATCTTTTAAAGTTATTTCATCATTTGAATTTTTATGTTATTTTCATATATACAAACACTGCTTCTATAATTAACCTTTTATGAGAAAATTCAAAACGAAATTGTGCAAAAAATCCACTACCCAACACAGGTGCTAGCCTGGCTTGAACTCAATTTTAATACCAGCTGGAGAAATGAAATTAGGAGGAAAAAAAAAAACCGTAAAACAAACAAACAAAAAAAAAACACCTTTTTTTTTTTTTCTTTCTGAACAGCATGTGAGAGGATTTGGGTCAATATGTAAATGCTTGTGTGTGTGAAAAGGAAATACTATGAGCTGGTTCAGAATGTAAAGCCATGTTACAGACAGGAAATTCTTATTATAATATGGCATAAGACTAACCTATGGAGAAGGAAAGATTTGATGATGTTGGATGTTATTTATTTCTTTTATACCATAAAGTGGCATTCTAGAGTTTATTTTGCCAGAAATATAAATCATTTTTCATTTAGAAATTTGTTTCAAGATTTTGCATTTTACTCAGTTATCAAATGCTAAATAGGACCATAAATTGATTCCCTGTCTTCTAATTCTCCATTTTTTCTGCTGGTATATACTCATTAATTGGTTGGAGGTGGCTAATTATAAGCAGCACAAGTTCTGCCTGTGGCTCTCGATTTCTCTCCTTGTGTACTTAAGAGTAGTTGGTATTGCAGAAAAATATTTGTTCTGGTTGGTACACAGTGCTGAAAAATTAGGTGTTTCGTTCTCTCCTTAGCTACTGGCCCAATATCCTTAGCATGAATGGGAGATTATAGTTCTCTAAAGATCAGAGAATTCTTGTCTCTAGCCAGTATGTCGGCAGCCGTCCGTCTCGAGAGACGATGGTGTAGCTTCTTAAGAGTCTATCTGCACCGCCGAGAATGGTTGTGCAGTCCGACTTGGGAGTGACACGGTATCTGTCTCCTCCCGTGTTGAATCGACATCTTGCGATGACGCTGGAGTGTCCTCTCCAGTGAAGCTGAAGCTACAGAGCCTGGGCAGGGTGATATGGAGGGTCTGCTGTTGCCCATGCAGCAGACCCCCCCCTCTCTTCGCAGCTGAAGGGTCCAAGGGAAAGACGGAGTCAATACAGCTTGGCTTCAGGTGCGCCGCAGGAGTTGCCGGTGTTGACTACAACGTCAAACCGCCTTAGGGACTCCGGCTCCGGATTTTCTGTCGGGGTTTACTCCCTTAGCCTTTCCCCTGAAGAGGTATGCCGCAAGGCAGCGGAGGTTTTTTGGAGTCAGAGTTTTCCTTCTCTGACAGATAGTATAAGCTCTAAGAAAATATGTCAGATTAAAGGCATATATTTTTTCTTTTTCCAAATTAATTAACATAACCAAAGAAGAATATCATAGCTCATAAATTCAGAGAGGAAAAATAGAAAAGGAAAAACAGTGGACCAAAGATGTCAGAGTTTTGGAAGCTGGGAAGTGAAAGGAATGGTAGTGATTGAGGTGGCTGATAGAGGAAAAGGCAACACCTGGGCACAGAGCAGGATATATGATACTCTTGCAGAAGATTAGGAGAGCTCAGGAGTTAAAGGACTAGGTATCTATTGGTGGTGGGATTGAGGTGTGAGGCTAGCCAGTATGTACCAAACACATTCTTGAAGCAAACTATATATATAGAAAAAAAAATTATGACTGCTTGCACAGTACCTTTGGAGAACCATGCTTAATGCTCAGTGCTAGGGAAGGGTTCTGGAAAGAGTCATTAGTCTTTCTTAGCAAAGTACTTCTCTTGATTTTCAACTAGTTCTAGGAGCTGCTGCTCTGCCTGTGAGTTCTCTTGTTCTGAGTGCGGCTCAGGCATATAATGTAAGTATATTCTGGCTGGTTCCTAAAATACAGCCTAATTCAAAAGTCTCCACTACCCAACCCTCTTAATTTTTCTAAATTTATTTATATTCCTTCTGTGTTATTTGGTCCACATATCAAAACAATTTCTATGTTTCTCTCCCCTCTGGAGTACAATCTGTTTGGAAGAAAGGATGTGCCATATATTTCAATTTTGGGTACTCCAGGTCTAGAACATAGAAGGTAACATATTTGGTAAATGAAAGAATGGATGCTACTTTGATATCAACTTCCATATTAAGTCCATTTCTTTCATGGAAAGCATGTGCTTATTGCTCAGAAATTTGTCAAGTTTGGATTAAGTACCTGAGAAAATTAAACTACTTCAATATAATGTATGATATTACAATATAATATAGTCACAAATGTTACAATTTTCCTTATGAATCTAGCATGATAGTAAAAGTTTTTATAAATAATTAAAATTATAATACAAAAGTGGGTGGGCAAAAGTAGGTTTAGAGTTGTTCATATGGAAGAAGATATGCAAGTTATGATTATTACAATAGCTTTATTAACTCAAATGAATGTCAGAGTGCAATTGCAAACCTATGTTCATCTCTGTATGTAAAATAATAAGAAAATAGCTTGACTTCTGTAATATGCTCTATCCGCAACTTTTAGTGTCTTCCTATTTGCTTTGGCCTCTTTTAGAATCAGTTAACAGCTCCTTGATATCATATTTATAAGAACATCAAGCAATGATTTATGACTTCAGCTCTTTAAAATATACTCTATTCTGACCCTTGGTTAGCTATATATTTGTCTTTTTTCAGTATTGATCTTTATAAATTATTTTAAAGGTTACATAACACTTATTCCTTGGTTCAAAAGTCTTTTGGTAACTTTGATCAAACACATATTTCCCCCACAGTCTCAGAGTGTTCAGAGACTATCCTTATTGCTACGACAACCTTCTATGTTAGCGCTGGCTACAAAGAATATGTATTTTCCTCTTATCCTAGTGTTACAGAACCCCTGGGCTGCTCCAGTTGAAAACAAACCCGCGGGCTCTTTAGTTAGGGGCCCGATTGCCCGCCGCCAAAATTATAACTCTCAATACCAGAGTTTAGTGAAAAGAAAAAGAATAGTTTATTTAACAGTTATATAGATCTAGTTATTTGCAGATTTCTGTTGTTAAGTCTTATGTTCTTTAAAACACCCATAAACACATATCCTTGCCTCCCCCCTACCAAACCAGGCTAGTTTTAGAAAAGTCAGAGAAACCCTTTCCCTACTTTCCAAACACAGTTCAGCTTTACCAGTAGCTGCCAATCATTCAATCCTGATTGGGGAGACCTCGTCTGTGTTATGGGGTCCACCAGCTTTTAATCCAGAACCTCATGGATTCTCAGCCTCCTTGTAAACTGGATAGTTAGTCCTTTTGTAATCCGCACAGTCAGCCTCAGCCTTAGTCCAATTCACACAGTCCGCCTTAACCTTAGTTAAATCCGCACAGTCAGTTCGCCTAAAATGTCTGCCGCTTATTTTTTAAATCCCTGACTACATCCTCTGATGTAGTGGGTGCGGTAACCAGTTCTGACCATTCACAGAACCTTACGCAGGCTCTGTGTGCTTTCTCCATACCATCCCCTGGTTCAAGACTCCTCCCATCTACCTGAGGCTTTGGATGCATTAAAGCCATTTTGCATAAAAAAGACACTAGCCACCAGCCTCAGGCATGTGGAGGCATTCTGAAAAGCTGCTTCCTTCTCCCCATCCCCCAGCTGCAAACTCTGGGGTTTTTTGGAACACCCCTGTTTCTGTAACACTAGTAGATATTTGATCATTAATTTCCCATCAATAAAGTGCTGCCTAAACTATGTATTTTATGTTTATTATTATTACATGAGATTTAAAATACTGGTTTGAATTTACATTATCAATAGGACACATTACTCCATACACTAAAACTCTTTGACTCTATTATAGTCTTCATATCACAAGGTTTGATATCCAAGAGGTAAATTATGTAAACTGACTTCTACAATAAGTTGGTTATGGTGAAAAAATAAAGCCTAAGGGAGTTATTCAATTGAGAACTGTAATTATCATATTAATAATCCTCTTTATTTTTAAAAAGATTACTTGCAGAATAAAAATTGCTCTGTATTTTTGTTTGCTTACCATATCCCAAGAATGTTTCTAAGTACTTCCTTTTATTATTAAGGATAATTTAATTAACCTTCCAAACATGCCCATGAGAAAATTAACATTATTACATTAAAAGAAAATAAAGCACCAAGATATTAATTTTCTTGTTCAATTTCAAAAAAACATAGAAAGCATCCTCACAGGGATTTGAACCCATTGGTTCTCCTGTAGAGTCAAGTCTCGGGGCTGCATGTGGCACAGTTCTCAATTGAATAACTCCCGTGAGGCTGTGCATGCAAATCCTGAATGCATTTATCCACTCTGCAGTTCAGGTCAGATAAGCTGCCACATATTTTTCTAGTAGAAAATTAAGACTTCTGTGTACTTGTAACTATACCAATATGTCAATTAAATTATACCAGTTTTTATGTAGCCCTTCAAAAAATCCTCAACTCTAACACTACTGAACTAATGAGCAATTAGCTCAATAACATTTTCTACCTCCATTCAGGTTAACTTTTAGGGGAACAAGGGAATTTTGTGGCTTATGGGATGGTAATTTTTCAACTATTATGTCCTCAAAGCATGGAATGTGATACAGCTATAGACGACTGAGCTAACATAGAATCATCTTTTTGGATGATTATCTTCAATCATTTTAAATAAGAAATGCACACAGGACCATTCCTTCTGAATGATGATTTTCAGGCTTCCATGGCCAGGTGCAGGACCAGGTGCTGGTTACGTCCCGGCTTCAGACAGGTTCCATTATTAGCCATCATTAATGTGCTGAATGATGCATTGCAGCCCCTCTCTGAGCAGCACGAATGCTCCTGATACTGCAAATCACTTTGCAAAATTGGCTTCATGGAAACATTAAATAAAATATTCATGCACATATAAAAATACTATTTTCAAAGTATGTGCCTTGATATAATTAGAATTGATCTATGATTACTAGAAATCTTATTTTAGTTAAAAAAATTAATAGTTAAAAATATTTTATTCATGTATTTTTAGAGAGTGGAGAAGGGAAGGAGAAAAAGATGGAGAGAAATATCAATGTGTGAGAAAAAACATTGATTGGTTGCCTCTTGTACGCACCCCAACTGGGGACTGGCCCGCAACCTAGGTCTGTGCCCTGACCAGTATCAAACAGGTGATCCTTCGCTTTGTGGGATGATGCTCAACTAACTGAGCCACACAGTCTTCCAGGGCTAAACTTTTTAATCTTCTTAATGAACCTGTAATGCTTTGCACTTCGCACCTGTATGAAACTGTGTGGGAACGGAGCATGTTTTTATTCCTAAATTAATTCTGCTAAGCCAATGAAATCACAGATGAGATTAACTTTACACTTTAAAAGGTCTTTAAAAATGTATCTGTGAAGGTTTTTCTTGCTCAACATCATTAATAAGTATTTTAATTTTATTATATGTATATTTCTTTCAAGCTCATCTATTGTCTTGAAATAGCTACTATCAGTAAAACTGTGCAGAACAAATAAACTTTTCAATTATTGCACACATTCATTTTATTGCAGGTTATCAAAACAGAATGGAGAAAAACTGTTAATTACTTCAAACACTCAAACACTTCAGCCTTTAAAAGACATTTTTGTTTTATGTGGAGTTATTATGGAAAATACGATAAAAACCTTTTGTGAATGTGCAGATCACTTCAAAGTTATTTCAGAATATTAATTCTCGCATTTGTTTTTCTCTTTAGTAAAATTCTTTGCAATTGCTTTTATTTTCCTGCTAGAAAATGCTTTTCTCTGATAGTCTCAGGCTTCACTCCTGTATTTACCTCCTTTAAGTCTGTTCAAATGTCAACTTTTCGGTAAGACTTTCTCAGATCACTCATTGAAAATTGTGACGGAAGATGTTTTGACTTTGGGTGGTGGGCACACAATGCAACATACAGATCATGTATCACAGAAATCTACACTTAAAACCTGTACAACCTTACTAAGCAATGTCACCCCGATAAAGTTAATTAGAAATAAAAAGGAAATTGTCACACCATGCCCTTTTGCCCCACCAGTTGGCGTTGCCCCAGCCTTATTTATATCTACAGCACTTATTCTAATCGTTGGCAGCCGCCCGTCTCGAGAGACAATGGTGTAGCTTCTTAAGAGTCTATCTGCACCGCCGAGAATGGTTGTGCAGTCCGACTCGGGAGTGACACGGTATCTGTCTCCTCCCGTGTTGAATCGACATCTTGCGATGACGCTGGAGTGTCCTCTCCAGTGAAGCTGAAGCTACAGAGCCTGGGCAGGGTGATATGGAGGGTCTGCTGTTGCCCATGCAGCAGACCCCCCCTCTCTTCGCAGCTGAAGGGTCCAAGGGAAAGACGGAGTCAATACAGCTTGGCTTCAGGTGCGCCGCAGGAGTTGCCGGTGTTGACTACAATGTCAAACCGCCTTAGGGACTCCGGCTCCGGATCTTCTGTCGGGGTTTACTCCCTTAGCCTTTCCCCTGAAGAGGTATGCCGCAAGGCAGCGGAGGTTTTTTGGAGTCAGAGTTTTCCTTCTCTGATGTGCCCTGACTGGAAGATCAAACCAGCGACACTTAGCTTGCAGGCCGACGCTCAATCCACTGAGCCAAACCAGCCAGGACTACAGCACTTATTACCACTTGAAATACTATGTGTGTGTGCATGTCCCTATATAATTCCTCATCTCCACTGAATAGAATGTCAGTTCCTTAAGGCAGGAGTGTCTGTATGGTTTATTGTTACACACACAAAACTTAGAACAGTACTTGTGACGTATTCTGAGTTTTCAGTTAATACATGTTCATAACTTTTAATTGTTTTTAAACTTAGTGCTATTTCTTGAGAACTTTCCCATAGCCTTAAATATTTTTGGAAAATACATTTTTAATATAGTATTTACACTCACATCCCTGGTCTACCATATCATATTTTTTATATAATCCCATAATTTTGAATATTTTGTTTGTTCTGAGATTTTTCCTAATATGTATTCTCTGACAGTGAGCAATCTTGTTTGCTATGATCTGAATCTACCCTGGAAAATTCATGTGTTGAAGTCCTAATGTTCAAAGGGGTGGTATTAGGAGGAGGGTCCTCTGGGAGGTGCTTAGGCCATGAGGGTGGAGCCTTTGTGAATGGGATCAGTGCTGTTACAAATAAGGAAGAAGAGCCCCCCCTTCCCTTTTTCTGTCATATGACAACACAATACAAGGAAAAGTCTGTTACCCAGAAGAGGGCTTAACCCAACCATGTTGGCACTCTGAATTTAGACTTTCAGCAACCAGAACTGCGGGATATAAATTTCTGTTGTTTATAAACTACACAATCTCTGGTATTTGCAGTAGCAGCCCAAATGGACTAAGACATCATTCAATTATATGTTTATTTTTTTATGATTCCTTAAATGTGAAGAAGTGACACTGTTTGTACAAACTGTATGGACACTTGCTTTTTCATTTTTTACTGTATTTTTTCCTATTACTGCCTAATGCATCTAGAAGTGTTTTACTAATTTAAACAGCCCTCAGGACATATGACTTTTTATTTTTAAACATGCTCACTAACATTTTTTATTAAGTTTTTAAAAAATGCTTTATAATTTGATAAATAAAAATGCATTTCACTGATGTGTGAGCATGTACCTCAACATTAATGTCTAATGGCGATTTCTGGAGCAGGGTAGATATATGAGCCCACTTTACTACCTCAGCTAGGGGTCCCAAATTTTTACTTATGGTACTTAAGTAAGTACCACACTGAACCTAGAGCTTATATGATATAGAATTGGACACCACTGTCAGAAAAAATTTAACTCTTAAAGAATGTCTTATTATTTGAGAGTCAGGCATCTAAAGATTAAAAAGATTATTATCATATTTCTTACTATGACCATTTTTCTCTTTCTAAAAGGAAAATTATAGGTAATGGAGTTGATACCCAAATACTGTGTATGCCCAGAAATGTTGCTGATTTCCTTAAAAAAATGAGTATATATAAGTAAAGCCTTGGGTACCAGGATATTTTTGTTTCACACATATTGTTTTATAACAGAATATTTTGAAAAATGTTTCATCTAGTAAGACTCTCATGTTTTAAAGCATGTAACATGTGATAGTACTATACATTGTATTTTTGTGAGCAGCTCAGTTTGGTTAACGGTGTCACCTTACCCATGTGGTTACCTTCTGGTTGTCCATTCCCTGTGTTGGAGTAAATCCCCTCTCTGTGAGTCTTAGCAAGAAACAGGTCACAGATTCCATTACAGATGGCCAGAATATGAGTAGACAAGCGGTAGAAATCCAGTGTTGACCTTGTGTATTAGTCTGTTTGGATTTCCAAACAGACTGGATGACTGAAGCAATTTATTTTCACACAGTTCTGGAGGCTAGAAGTTCAAGATCAAGATGCCATAGGGATTGTTTCCAGCACTTGGCTATTGTAAATAGTGCTGCTGTGAACACTGGGGTGCCTAAGTTCTTTTGAACTGTTGATTCGGGATTCTTAGGGTATTTCCCCAGCAGTGGAATTGCTGGGTCAGAAGGCAATTTTTAATTTTTTAAGAAAATTACATCTTGTTTTCCACTGAGACCATTTTCCTGGCTTTGGCATACACTCATTTTAGTGCAGATTATCAAAATGATCTTCTCACTGTGCCCTCGCATGGCTGCTTCTCTGTGCATGCATGAAGAGCAAGAATGGTCCTCACTGTCTTTTCCTTTTCTTATAAGGACATCAGGCCTATCAGATTAGGTTCCCATGCTTCTGACCTCATGTAACCTTAATTAATTTCCTAAAAAATCCTATCTCTAAATACAGTTATATTGGGTGATAGGACTTCAACATGTAAATTTGGATGGAGGGGCACATTTCAATCCACAACACCCTCTACCTAGGACTGGAATCTAAGGAGGGTGAGGGGACACAGGAAAGCATTCCTCTTGGCGACAATGATGGTGTCATCAAGCATGTCAATCTCAGTTTTGAGGGTGGTAACAGCCTACCATGCGATTTCTGAGATGTAATTATACCTTAGCTCTGACTACCTAGCTCCTCAGGACAGAGGCCAGAAAACCAAGGCTGTTTGTCCCAATAATCCCGAAGCATTCTAGAAGCTACACAGCTTTCCACTGACTTCCTTTTCCACCTTAATTAGCCTGAGTCAGAGTCTGTTGCAGTTGCTAATAACCCTGACTGAAACAGAGTGTTTAACTTAAAATTAAAATATCACGGCAAATATAATACTGTAGATGATTGAGGTGTGTGTCTCTGATGAGCACTTTCATCTAATGCCAGGTTAATTGCCTAAAGAGAACTCTGATTAGTACGATAGTGAAAATAGGGTATCATAGGAAAAGAATAATTAATCTGATAGTTGGAGGCCATATCTAAAATGACTAAGAATTAGTCATTGAGTAATGATACCAGTCACTTGGAAGCCTTGACAGGTATTTTACTCACATTTATGTGTATGTGTGGGAGGCTGGAGATGAAAGTTATCACACATCTTATTTCCACAAAACATGTTTTTTACTTTTCTCTTTCACCGAGTTTACTGCTATTCAGCAGAGTTAGATCTCTTATATCAACAATACACTATATAATACAAGAGAATCTCTTATGCTGACAATACATTTCTATACAGTATATTTAGAAAAACTATTCTAGAGCGTTTAATATTTCTTATTTTATCCAAAATACAAATTCTAATCATTTATTTTATTTTTTGCCTGTTTCATATAGGTACATTTCACTGCAGTTTAAAAAACTAAATTCCCTCCTTTCCAAAAAGTATTTCTCTCAGTATCATTCATTTTGATGAGATAATAGCGATCTCCAAAATTTCTCCTCTTTAGTGAATAAATTAGCATGTAATTAGCAATATAGACCCCCACATCAGAGCTCTGAGATAGAGCTCTACAAAGGGTAAGATTCTCTTAGAGATTTGTTTGGCTCCTTTGAGGAAGATTGCATTGCCAGAGAGATATGATTTATAGCAGGACTTTAAAAGATAAGAAAAAGAAGTTCCCTTGATTTTTTTTGGGGGGGGGGAGCAAATAGCATCTTAAATTTATCAAAACATTTATTTGTCACATCTGGAGAACAATTCTTATTGATAGACACTAAATTCTCATTAGAACTGATTGTATGATCTCTGCTACAAACTATATTTTTCCTGTGTTTGGTTTACTATTTTTGAAATAAAAAGTTTATGTCACATTACATCCCACTAAATTATTTTTGCTTCAATATTTATAATATAGTAGTTAATATTTTTGCTTGTTTTTTTTTTCTATCAGGTACTGTACTGTTCCACATATGAAAATTATTTAATTCTTAAAAAATCTATGTAATATCCAATATTATAGTCATTTGGAGATAATAAAGTTGAAATTAAGGAAATTAGCCAAATTTAATATTGTGAATTAAGCATTATGTTTTTGGTTTTGTTTTTCAAAGTAATCGGTGGAATAAACCTGAAAATGTTTGGAGGTTTTGGGAAAAGTTATGTAAAAGCAAGGCCTTGGGTACTTTTAATGACAACCTATTCTAAAATAGAAAATGAAATCTTTTGTTATATTTCCAAGTGGAATTGACTTCTTCCTCTCTGAAGCTTTATGTTATATTCTTTTGGCCTTCCTTACGATCAATACTAAACTTGGTTATTTCTGTATTTTCTTCTCTCCCATGCTAAGTATATATTATGTATCAGGAGGGAAATATATGTTTACAGAAATATATCTTCAACAAAACTCTTCTTTTTCCCTTTGTTCTCATTGCACTTCCTAGCCGACCTGGTTCCTCTGTCCTCTGTGCTTCTCGAGAACTTTCCTTCAAGCCCTGGCTAACAGAGGATTTTCTTTTCCCTCTCCCTGCCTTCCTGATTCTGCACCCTAAAAACAAAGGGACTATCTGGCAATAGCATAAACTTTATCAAAGGATGGTGAGGGAAAGAAATGGGCTATACGAAATTAGAATCTTCCTTTGAAGATTTAAGGAGAGGATACCCTGGGAATATTGTTATATTAATAAATATAGTTTTGTCCAGTAAATATTAAGAGATGTTTAGGACATTTAATTACCCCCTCTAAATCCCTAATATGGAGAAAATTATGTTTTATGAACAAAGGGGCACATTTGATTATTATGGATAAATAAAAGTTATTAAATATGTTAAAACTATAAAATAATAATAGCTCCTCTTTGAACTAATGACTTTTATGTTCTTTTGAGACCAATTTTCAAGTTTTTAACATAGATATGTCTTGAAATTTTCAAAATTACTAATTAGTATCAGAAGATATTGATGTCTGTCACTGAGCTAACAGAATTTACACTCTGTTTTCGGACCCACAGTCTTTCTCTGGAAGCTACTGCAATAATAGCGAGTTGTATTTGTGAGTACTTACTTTTATAGGGCCCAAGCAAGTAAAAATCCAAGTTCCCAAAGTGGAGTTTACTCTCCTCATCCTAAACACCTACCTCAAAGACATCCATGCTGGCCCTAGCAGAGTGGCTCTCTTGGTTGGAGCATTATCCCAAACACCAAAATATTTAGGTTCCATTCCCAATCAGGACACATAACTAGCTAGGTTGCCAGTTCAATCGACGGTTGGGGTGTGTGTGTGTGGGAGGCAGACAATCAATGTTTCTGTCTGTCTCTCTGTCTCTCTGCCTCTGTCTCTCTCCCCCTCTTTAACTCCGTCCCCCTTTCTCACTAAAATCAATAAACATATCCTTAGGAAAGGATTAAAAAATAAAAAATTAATGTATGCTAGCTTTTTAAGAAAAAAAAAAAAAAAGAAGACATCCATGTGGAGGCTTTGGTGCATGTGTTTGAACATCTGAACTCCACACATCTATTCACTCCGTTCACATTCCCTTCAATGGTTAGCAAATTTCTTGGCTACCCCTTGGGTCTAGAAGTACACACTGGCTTCAAAGTGTGCCTTTAAAAGGCATACCAGGAAAAGAAGTTTATACAGAACTTGGAATAGGCTGAAGGCTATTAGGGAGGGAAGCTCAAGGATCCTGTGTACCTGGAGCCTCGTTTAGAAGAAAAAGACCCGCTGGATGGGTGTATCCTTGTGGACCTGCCTTCTTGCCCTGTGGAAAAGAGTGAAGGTTGGCAGTTCAAGAGTAATCTAATTTACAACCAGTGAGTATTTTAGAAAGAGAAATGGACTTTTTTTTTAATTAAATTATTTTCTGTTAAAATTGCCTTTAAATTTGACCTTTCGTCTTAGTCATTTTCATTGTGCATCTACATGGATAAATTCTGTAAATCAGTCGATATAAAATTTATTTTACAATGTTCTTGAACTACTCCTCTAGCAATTACATGAAGACAAAATATAGCTCCATACCTTATAACAGCATCTTTCAAACTGGAAACCAACTATCAGCCTTTGTGATCGTTGCCAATTTGCTTAACATATCCGAGCCTTAGATTCCTCATCTAAGTACCAAGCATTTCCTTCTAACTATAAATACTATTATTAGAAGAAAATGAGTGAGGTAGTACAAGACCTCCATAAAATATATTTAGCATCAAGAAGAAATGTATTATTTGAATAGAAGCTTTAAAGTCAATCTCAAGTGAGAAAGAGAAAATATAAAATTAATCTTAATTTTGGATATATTCTTATTGATGTTGATGACACTACTCTTGTTAGAATGCTGAAATGCAGGGCCATTTACTTTGTAGAAAGACTTTTCCTAAAACAAACAAACAAACAAACACCTTGTAGTCTGTTAGCATGGCAGTAACAAAAAACCCTAAAAACCTAAATCACTAAAAGTATTCTTTGAGACACATGTTTGGTACATTCTTCTCCGTGCTTAACTCATTGCTATATAGCACACTTCACCTGTCAACAGCTGGAATTAATTTATAAAGGTGAAACCATTTATCTTTCACCAACAACAGATATTTATCTAACGCTCAATATTTAACCCAGGCAAAGTCATTTACTTTCTGTTTGTTTCAGCTACATATCTGTAAAGCAGAACAAATGATCATCATTGTGTTACCAATTTAAGAACTGTCATTATGATAAATTATAAGAAGTCCATGACAAACTTGACACTTTTTGAAAACAGTAGATTTACCAATTTATTTTTGCTTTTTACTTGTGTCTGTCTTTTTGCTCATTCTTCCTCTTTCTCTACCCTTTTTTATTATTAACACTGACAGGTTTATTTCTTCTGTTCACTTTTTAGTTATTTTTTTTTTCATTTTTTAATAATGATTTACCTGTGGTTGTAATATATATCACTAACATAAGACTAGTCTTCTAATTAAAAATAATAATTTGACTAATCTAAGCAAAATACAGAGACCTTGGAACCTTAATAAATATACACCTCCCACCCTGTAGTTTATGTGGTTGTTATAAATAATGCATCTAAAAACATTATAAAACTCACAATGAAGTAATTTTAGTTTTAAACTTTTACATGATTTATAAAGAAATTTAAATTTAAAAAAAGACAAAATAGATCTATGTGTCTGTTTTCATGCCAGTACCATGTGTTTTGATTACTAGGGCCTTATAGTATAGTTTGATATTAGGTAGTGTGATTCATCAAACTTTGTTCTTCTTTCTCAGGAAGAAGATTACTGTTGCTGTACAGGGCCTTTTGTGGTCCCATATAAATTTTTGAAATATTTGTTCTAGTTCTGTGAAGTATGTAATTGAGATCTTGATAGGAATTACATTGTATCTATCTATAATTCCTTTGGGTAGTATGGACATTTTAATAATGTTAATTCTTCCTATCCATGAACATTGTATGCGCTTCTACTTATTTGTATCTTCTTCAATTTCTTTCTTCAGTGTCTTATAATTTTCCAAGTACAGGTCTTTTACATCCTTGGTTAGGTTTATTCCTAGGAATTTTATTCTTGTTGCAGTAATTGTGAATGGGATTGTTTTCTTAATTTTCTTTTCTATTAGTTCATTATTGGAATATAAAAACAGAACAGAATAGAGAGCCCAGAAATAAACCACACCTTTTAGTCAATTAATATTCAAAAGAGGAAGCAAGGATATACAATGGGAAAAAGATAGTTTAGTCAATAAATGTTTTGGGGAAAATTGGAAGATATGTGAAGAAAAATGAAACTAGACCACTTTCTTATATCACACACAAAAATAAATTCAGAATGGGTCAAATACTTAAATGTTAGACCTGAAATCATAAAAATCTTAGAGGAAAACATAGGAAACAAAATCTTGGACATTGCTCACAATTTTTTTTTATCAGATATATCTCCCCAGACAAGGGAAACAAAAGAAAAAATAAACAAATGGGACTACATCAAACTATAAAGTTTTTGCACAGCAAAGGAAATCATCAACAAAATAAAAAGATAACCCATAGAATGAGAGAACATATTCACTGATACATCTGAATAGAGGTTAACATTCAAAACTTATAAAGTAGTTACAAAACTCAACATCAAAAAAATGAACAACCCAATTAAAAAATGGGCAAAGGACCTGAATAGACACTTCTCCAAGTAGAAGATACAGATGGTCAATAGATGTGAAAGTATGCTTAGCATCACTAATCATCAGAGAGATGCAAATTAAAACCACAATAAGATATCTTACACCTGTGGGAATGGCCATCATCAATAAATCACCAAACAACAAGTGCTGGTGAGGATGTGGAGAAAGGGGAACACTTTTACACTGTTGGTGGGAATGTAGACTGGTGCAGCCACTGTGGAAAGCAGTATGGAGATACCTCAAAGAATTAAAAATGGATATGTCTTTTGACCCAGTGATCTCACTTCTTGGAATATATCTGAAGGAATCCAAAACACTAATTTGAGAGAACATAAGCACCCCTATGTTCATTGCAGCATAATTTACAATAGCCAAGATATAGAAGCATCCCAAGTGTCCATCAGTAGGTGAGCAGATAAAGCAACTATGGGACATTTACACAATGGAATTCTACTTGGCCATAAAAAAAAAAGGAAAATTTTACCTTTTGCAACAGTACAAAAGGACCTAGAGAACATTATCCTAAGTGAAATAAGCCAGTCAGAAAAAGACAAATACCTTATGATTTCACTCATATGTGGAATCTAATGAACAAACTGAACTAACAAGGAAAATGGGAACAGACTCGTAGATGGTGAACAGGATGACAGCTAAGGTGGGAGGAGGTGAGGAGGTGGAGGGATTGAGCAAAAAGGAAAAAGGACTCATGGACGTGGACAACAGTGTGGTGGTTGCTGGGGGTGGGGGGTGTATAGGGGACTAAATGGTAATGGAAAATATATAATAAAGGTTAACAAAATAAGAAAGATAAAATAGTTATTTAAATCTATCCAGATATTTACCATTTTCCAATGGTCTTCATTTTTTCTAGGGATCTGTGTTTCTATTAACTTATCATCTCCCTTCAGCCTGAGGAACTTCCTTTTACAGGGTTACAGTACAGGACTTTGGAAACAAAATCCCTCCATTTTACTTTATGGAAAATATCATTTTATCTCCATTAGAAAATAATATTTTTCTGAATGTAGAATCCTGGTTCACAGATTTTCTTCTTGTAGCAATTTAAAATATTCTTTTTTTAACCTTTCTGGTTCCCATGGTTTCTGAGAAGTTCTCCTTCTGATATTTTAAGTATGTGCACATTTCATGGCTTGAAATTAACTAATGTGCTTGAGGTTCGATTCTTTAAAAAAAAAATTTTTTTTCTGTGGTCCTCACGTTCGATAATTTCTGTTAATCTAAGTTTTCTTACTCTTTCCTCTATCATATTCATTTGGCTAGATCATCCAGTTAATATTTTTATTTTACTCAGAAGGTACATGTTTCAGTTCTAGAATTCCCGGTTTTTTCTATTTATCTACTGAGACAACCCATTAAACTTCTGACCTTCAAGAATTCAAAAATGTTATTTTACTTCACTGAAGATAGTTTAAAATCCAGTTACAAATATTTTGTCTGTTAATTTCAACCTGTTTCTTTTCAAAGTCAGATTTTGTTGATAATCTTTACTCTTAAAATTGTTTTTCGTGTTCTTGGTAATGTTAATATATATGCCAGAAACTTTGTGTATCTATTTAGGTTGTAGAAATTCTGGATTTTATTATTTTATATGTAGGTGACAAATACTGTTTTCTTTGTTTGTCGAGTGGTTTTCTTCTGGATGTCAAAGTAAAACTTTTGTTTTTCATATAATAGCTCCATTCCTTGTTTAGAACTGTGGTCTCAAGCCAGGGTCCTTAGAGTCTGTTTTGTGCATGTGTAATTCAGGGTTCAGCAAGAGATGCGAATACACAATTTAGTCTCTTTCTAACTCCTTTTCTTTCATATTTCCCCCACTCTCCTCAGTGTTCATCATCTCTGGTATGTATTTTTAACTCTTTAGAACAGAAAGATTGCAGATTTCCACAGGCATGACCTCCTCCTCCTCCAAAGTTCCCATCCCATGGATTGGGCTTAGCTCCAGGCTAAAGTAGGTACTAAGTTCTCTGTCTGATCTTCTCCAATGAATGTACATTGTGTCTTGGTTTATCTACTCCTATTCACTATCCAGGGAAGTTTGGGTGGCATCTTCAGTCTAAGCTTAAACTTCAGTCTAAGTCTTGAGTTTTAGAGGTGAGTTATTAAATATTAAGAGCATTGTCAATTTTGCTGTTATTGCTATAAACACTGTCAAATTATGTATTCTTTTCTCCCAGCTCAGCATAATTTTGTTCAGGTTATACCTGGGTTTAGATATCACAACAGGCAGTCCACTAACAGCTTAATGCAGAGGTAACTTTAGGCCTTGAATTTGAATATAGTGAGTCTTATACAGATGTTTTTTTCTAACCCAGAAAATTCCTATTGTCACTTCAGAGAAAGAAAAAAATTTGTTGGCTCTTTGTCTATAAGCCTGGTGATACAACATGGATGTATTTACCTTCCTTCATCTCTGCATAAAAAATGAATCACCCAAGAAAAATCCATAAATCTAGAAACTAATAGAAATATGAGACCAATGTGGGGACATGGGTGGGGGCAATGACTGAGCACAGGCTCCAGAAAGAAGCAAATCAGAGTTGACTACTTTGGGATGGCTTCAAACTTCAGAGCTTAGAGCTTTCCTGAATGACAACTCTTACTGAGTGCCTAACTTTTAATTACAGAACCCATGAGGTAATGTAGCACTAGAGAGGAAGCATAATGAAAAAGTTAAAAGTATTTTATTTGAGAAATTATAGAACACTCTACAAGATTTGGACCTCAGAGTTCTATAAATCCAACTTTGGGTGAATAAAAGGACTGGGTAGTTTATTAGTAGATTTGATAAAAAATAATTCTTTTTTAACTTGCCTTATAGATGAGATTAAGAAGAGAGGAATAAATTAATTAAAGGTTTCATAAAATAATCATATTTTTCTATGCCACTCCTTTGGCTGGTAAACAGATTATGATGCACCTTGTACACAGATATACACACACCCACACACCTGTACACACATGTATTTATATGTAGTTAATTACTATGTACAATTTTTAAAAATATATTTAGTTAAGGAAGAATTGCATACTATATTATAGGCATAATAATTTTAAAGTGTTATATTTATTTCTATTTTCTTTCTCATCTTGCTTATTTTTTGTTGTTTAATTACCTGTGACATGGTAAAACTTATAAAGAGTTTATAATTGTTTATTCTTAATAGTACTACACATGTAAGTTAACACAAAAATGAGACTTGGGTCTATATTATTGTATATTAATATATATGAAGATAGTTTATACCATATGAATTAATTAATATCCTAACATATTATTGTATATACATTTATTCTTTGAAATGTTAACTTCCTTTATGGCTGTGCTTTCACAAACATGGACCCATGTCTCATATTTTGCCCATTAACCAAATAAATGCATGTTCAAAATATACATTTATTCTTCAAAGTGTTAACCTCCTTATGACTGAGCTTTCACAAACATTATCATAGTCATCTCTGCCCTTGGGACATTTTCAAGAACCAAATCAATCTGAATAACATTAATGCTTCTTTTTATATGTTTACTAAAGACACCTAAATTTTATCCTCCTAGTTAACTGTTTATTATTTTTAAAATTTCTCCTAATCTTCTCTATTCTTAATAGCCACCTCATGTGTTACAAAAATTAATGTTAATTTCCCTTCTCTAGGAAACAATTAAGGCTTTGGAGGTTTACAAGGTAATTATGCATTTTCTTCTGAATGTAAAATTAGACCTATCCCTTCAATAGGTTGCATAGTCTCCTTTTCAACTAATTTTACTTCATCCAGGCTGTGTGGTTTTCAGTAAGGTTAGGGGAAGTACATGCTTCTTCTTGAACAGAACATTACTCAGTTTACCTGAAGCCTGAAGCAGTGAGTGGAGTCCTACAACAAACACTTGCATTCTTGTGTGGCATTCTCCTGGTTACCACAACCATATCTCCCTGCTTAATGAAATAACAGCACTATCCTGTATTCTTGTAGTACTTTTATCTTATATTATCACATGCATGTCTTATTAAAGCCAAAAGCCATCTCAGAGAAAGAGATTTTTATTTTCATTGTTTATACTGAGTTGGCCAAAAAAATATTTTTTTTTCTTCTGAACGATGGCTCTAGTAGTGCTTAGTTGTTCTTATCTTCATTTGAAACAATTTTGTTGGACTGTATTGTGACAGCGGTCACATCAGCATGCATTTAACAAAACTCGTAAAAATTGGTGAATGTTTGATTAGCCATTTAAAAATTGAAGATGGAGGAAATAAACAACATTTTTGATATATTATGCTTTATTATTTCAAAGAAAGATAAAAACACAAAAACAATTTATGCAGTGCATAGAGAATGTGCTGCAATTTATTGAACATGTCAAAAGTGGTTTGCAAAGGTTCATGTTGGAGATTTCTCACTGGATGATGCTCCAATGAGAAATCAATATTATACCATGTGGGAAATAGCTGACATACTAAAAATATCCAGACAATAAAGCTTTTGGTAAAAATGAAAAATGTGCATCTATTTTGCAGGAAAAAAAAAAAAAAAAACTAGACAGATTTTTTGGCCAACCCAATGTAAGTTGAAATGTAAGGAAACCTCCCTCCATTTGACTTACTGGAGGTACTGTGGGTAACGTGTAAGTAGCCCAGGAGGAGACAGATGCATTTGTCCTTATTTGATTCCCTGTAGGACTGCCTAGCTGTGACATGCTTTGGGGAACATCCTTTTGGGGGACTATGACTTTCTTTCTGCACCCACATTTATTTGGCATTTTCCTTTTAGCAAAGCCTGTTGAGTGAATGCGAAAGAAGTCAATAATGAACCCTATAGTCAAATTATACTGTTTATGTGCATCAGATTAAGAAAGTATGCCAATTTATAAATAAAGAGTATCAGATCTTTATAGAGGACCATGCTAGTAGACAATATATAATTATATGAAATATCTGAAGATGCAAGAAGGCATGTCATCACAAACTCATAACTGACATCATGTAATCTAACTTATTTTCTCCATCTTATGCTATTAAATTGCCAGAACCATATCAATACCTTCAGCTTCAATGAATATAAGAAATTGTGTCACAACTTACAAGCAGAGAAAAGCAAAGAAAGCAAAGGAGTGAAATGGTAAGTAGAAATTTCCAGTTGAACATATAAGTCCCTAATATGTATTGTTTAAATTTCAGTAATATGTTGAACCAAAAGTTGCTTATCACTGAAATGATTACACTTTAAAATTTATTAATAAGAATAAGAAAATATTACTTAATATCGTCGTCGTCGTCGTCGTCGGCAGCCGTCCGTCTCGAGAGACGATGGCGTAGCTTCCCGAGAGTCTACCTGCACTGCCGAGAATGGCTGTGCAGTCCGATTCGGGAGTGACAATCCCTGCCGCACTTGTGCAGAAGCATTACTTAATATAAACATTAATAATATTTAGCATCTTCAAACAAGACACTAAAATTGCCCAAAGAGAGCTTTACCTTCTTCTCCAGTGTGGTGCCAAGAGTTCTTGAACCATTTCTATTGATTTCTACCTTAAATTACTATTCATGTATATATGAACACACTCACAGTCAAATCATGAAACTTTCTTGATAAAATATAATTCCCAAAAGCATATATGTCATGGAAATATTTACAAAACAAAAATAAAAACAAGGTTGAGGTATTGCAGCCCCATGTATAAACATTAACTTATAGCACTGTATTTTGTACCATATTTATATAAAACTGTGCCATTTTAGGTGGTTGAAAGACAGAGTGAAATAGAGGCCAAGAGTGTAGGAGTTAGAAAGCAGGTGTCATCCTTACCCTTACAAGTGGTTTTAGAGATGGCATTTCCTGTATTCCATCACACTGATGGTTCTTTGTCCCTTCTTTATTTAAGGAAGCATAAGGTATTTATCATTGGCTATCATGACTGGGTAGCTCTTTAAGCAGCAACTAAATTATAAGAAGGTGACAATATTTAATAGTATAATACAGATCAAAGTCTACAGAGCATGAAGATGATGCTAGAAATCAGACAATGAATATTAGAATGAAGAGAGGTAGATAGGAGCTGTCATTCACTCAGGGCCAGTTTTGTCCATTATCACCTGGTAATGTCTGTGTTGTATAATAGATGGAGTAGATGCTATTGGTGTCCAGCCTGGAAAAGGCTAGAAAAGCTTTGTGATTCTATTAACACTGTGAGTATTGCCTGCTAATGGCTCACAGCTTCCCTCTTCTCTGTGAATTCCCTGGACTGACTAGAATCACTTAGGTCAGGAGTTTGTTTGCCATTATTTTCATCCCCTGGGGCTAGCCTGGGGTCTATGGCGACTGACCCATGAACAAATTCGTGGTAAATTTTCTCTTTACAATTCCCTGAGGGGTGACAATGAAATTAGACATTGCTTAGTTACTTCCCCTACTCCGCTCTGCTTCACTCACTGCCTCACAGGTTTCTGCTGAGATCACTCGCAATCAAAATTTCCTCACACAAAAGTCCTTGCCCCAGACTCTACATCTAGGGAACTTGTCCTGTGACATTGGCCAATGATAGTGCTTTTTACATGACATAGGACTGAACTATTCTTCACAAGGGCAGGTATATTTACTTAACCAAAAGTCTAAACAAAGAATCTACACAGATTCTAAAGGTGCTTGAGGCAAATGCACCTAGAGCAAGAAATGCCTGTATTGTTTGGTGTTGAGAGGTGGCTCCCTGGCACTCATTGTAATTTTCATTTCTAAACAGCTCTCATATTATTAAAGATTTCTACCCGTATTGCATAAATGCACACAACTCACTAGGGAAAAAAGTTTTCAAAATAAAACCACTGTATGTGTAATGCTGGCAATTACAACCTCATACTTGTCACTTAAGCAGAACTTTTTAGAATAGCCACTGGCCCAGACACTCAGTACAGCACCATCCCAGTACACCAAGATTGTGGGTTTAATCCCAGGTCAGGGCACACACAAGAACCAAACATAAATAGATCTCTTTCTCTCTCTCCCTTCATCTCTTTCTCAAATAAAAGAAAAAGTATAGATGTAATTAGTTTTGCACAATATTAGATTTTTAAATACCAGGTTCTTCATTAATATTCAGAATACAAAATTTGAACTTCTTACTCTGTTGGCCTGAAAAACTTTCATATTAGGAGGCAAAACAATCCTGTTGCTGGGGGTGACATCTCATGTCACTGCCATGAGATGTAGTTATTAATGGTAAAGTTGCATTATTCTCAAAAAATATCCTGAATTATCCAAGTCTCTCTTTTTCTGACAATGATGGGACATCATCCAGTGCTACACTTCATTCTGTGTAAATTTTAATAAAAGATCTAGGACAGAATGTTAACCTATTTTTTAATTTTACCTCAAAAATAATAGCAAATATGCACTGAGTACTTATTCTATTTCAGGCATTGTTCTGGACTCTACAGTTATTAGTTCATTTAATACTCATAGCAACATTTTTTTAGGTTCATGCAATTATTACCACTGTTTTATAGAGTGGAGTAATAATACAAGTGAAAATAAAGTATGAAAAGGCTAGGCAACTTTTTATAAGTCATATAGCTTAAAGTGGTTGATCTGGAACACAATACCAGATTGATTCCTTAGAAAGTACTTGTGACCCAAATGCTATATTACCTCTCCAGGTTCTTAGCTGGGGCCTTGGTCTAACACTCACAGGGTTACTGCATGTCCTCACCCACGCTATTCAATATGTGGTCTACGATGGCTACTGCTCTGGAATTCTTTGTTATTGTTCAAGACAGTGTCTCAGTCTGTCTCAGCTGCTAAACAGAATACCAATTATTGAGTGACTTAAAGAACAAAATGTATTTCTCAGTTTTGGAGGCTGGAAAGTCCAAGATGAAGGCAGTAGCAGATTTGGGGGCTGGTGAGAGTCCACTTCTTGGTTCAGAGACAACCCTCTCCTCCCTGTGCTATCACATGGTGGAAAGGCTGCAGGAGCTCTCTGGGGTCATTTTTATAAATAAAGGTACACATTCCATTTGTGAGGGCTCCACCCTCATGACCCATCAGCCCATAAAGGCCCCACCTCTAAATACCATCACATTAGGGATTAGGCTTCAACATAGGAATTTCGAGGAAACAAAAATATTCAGTCTATAGCATACAGTTAAGTACTGAAATTTCAAGTAAAAAAATATTAGGATTTCAAGTGAGAAACATCAGTAGCAATCTGATGTTGCCATGGCGTTTTAGTGCATAAGCAATGAACTCATCTCACTGAGCTGGTTGTAGATCAGTCCAAGTATTCTCAGAACACATATGTTGTGGCACGTGTATGAGAGGCTGCATATTAGTAATGCATTGTAGGAACATGTTGAAGTCTGGGATGATTTTTGTTTTAAAGGCCTTAGCCCTTCAAGAAAAATGTTCTCTGTGTATTTCCTTTCATTCAAAGTTTCTGGTCACAGCCCCCGTCATACACCTCAAAACTAAAGTTCCACAAAAACTTGTTTAGATCATCGCGGGGCTGAGTTAGAGTTTGACTAGCAACAGGAGAGTCAATGATATTCCATTTTATGAGGGAGAGTGTCAGTGAAGCCAGACGGAAGAATCTGTAACTCATTTTAACAAGCCCCAGGAAACGCCTGTGTCTCATAACATGCTCCAAGCGAACAATGGAACCCAGGCACAGGGCCAAGTTCTCCGTTTATGGCTCTCCTGTACTCCCCTCGGGAGGACTTGCTAACCGATGAAGGAGGTCATGTTAGTGTGGTGTCCAGTACACAGAAGCCTCTCCCTTGGTCTTGTTTTTCTTCTTCTTCTCCTCCCCCTCCCCCTCTCCCCCTCTTCCTGCTTTTCTTAATGTAAAACTATAAAGAGAAGTTTGAAAACACTGGCCAACAGAATTCAGGGGTCTGTATTATGCTCTTACTATGATCCTGAGATATTTTCCACCTCCTTTTTTAAGTTTTTGCTTATGTTTCACAGCAAAATAAATTATTTAGCATGGAATGACAGCGGTGAGTGATGTAGCAGGTGAAATCTGTACCTCCACTGTGAAGAATTTAATGTAACAGTTGTACCAAGCTCGAGATTACTTTTTCTTCCTCAAATTGCCCCCGAATACTAAATAGCAACACCACACACATGGTGATGAGAGAAGCTTGGGAAGAGGCAGTGCTGCGGGTTTCAACAATGTGGAATAAGGGGTCGGCCGAGCACTTGGGGGTTTCAGCTGGGTGACCTGTGGAAAATCTATTCTGTATCTACATTTGTGAAAAGCAAAAGTTAGTTGTATTCATGTAACATGGAATTTAAGGTACATGTTCTGGAAAATGGACATAAAAATCAAAGTTCACTGGAGGAATTCTGCATTTGGAACAAACCAACAACAGAAAGAAAAGGGATAGAAGTCAGACTGGCAGGCTGTTGTTTGGGAGATTTTCAAGGCTGAGTTTCTCCCCTTGTCTTTGCCCCAGATTTGGGCAATATTTACCTCTGTCTTTAGGATAGAGGTAAAAAACAGCCAGCTGGTGTGTGAGTTATTTCTTTGCAAGGGATTCAACCTCATTCATAGAGCAGCAATTTTCAACTTCTTCTCATGGCACATGAGATGAATTACTAAAATTCTTCAGCATACCAAAGAAATACATTTTTTTTGCCCATCTGGCAAAAACAGATATAAATTTGATTGACCTACAAAAATAATGATGGTAGTAACTACCTTTGCTCCAAAGTGACTTTTACAAAAATTAGGTGCCTATACTTATATATAGGGATTTCTGGTACCAACAATTAACCAATCAGAGGCAACCTTATGAAGTGACATGACAAACAAGGTGCAATTCTGTTCTACAACCTATATTTTTATGGTTTAAGACAGGACATTCACACCAGTGGGCTGTTGTTATGTTGGCTATTATAATTTTTTAATTTGACACTCTAAGAAAAATGAGGACAGTGCCCCTGACTAAACAGTCAGGTATTGCACGTTTTAGAAATTCTTGTGTCACATCAGTTGAAAATAGCCGTCATAGAGCTAGAAAAATTCTTCACCTAAGTTGGGAGCATGTCCATTTCCTTGTGCTCTCCTCAGAATGCCTGCCTATAACTTCCCTCAGGCGCTATTCATCTTGAACTGCCAGGTACTAAAAAAGGAGCTTCTTCAGGAGAGAATCCTGGTTTAGATGTAATGATCCAGGGAGATATTCTGTATCTGCAGCATTTGAAAGGGCTGAGAAGTGACATTCTGGAATTAGTTCTGTTCAGTGTAATGCCCCACAAAAACAGCCCTAAGAGAGAGAGGACAGAACATATTCAATGTTATAGGAGTCTAGTGGTATTGAATGGTTACTCTGGGTATCGAGCCAGGGATTGACCATGGAGCCCTTTTCTTCAGAATCCTAATCATGTCTACTTTGCACCAGTGTTTCCTTGCAAAAAGATATTACTTTTGTGTGAGACTATCCTCTGTCCTACCTCCCTACTTCTTTAAGGGAGAACAGGTTATAAATTATATGGCTTTTACAAATCAAGATTTTGGGATACTTAGTAGGAGCCCATAACTGAATTACAATTACACACACACACATGCCGCTACCACTTTTGCTTCAAGGAATGATAAGCACAGAACTGCTATTGGTTCTTAGTAACCCTCATTTCTCACACCAGATCATTTCTCGTTGGATATATCCCACAGTTTTTAAAAGATAAAGGTTCTTTGACCCTTTTACACCTTTACTAATGATGATTCCTAGACATTTGTGGGGAAATGAAGGAGAGAAGTGTGACAGAGAAAAAGAGAAGTTTTTGTTGCGTTTATTCCTTCACTCAGTTATTTCTGGTTTCTAATCACAGGTGCCACAGCAGATTTTGGACAGTTAGCGACGGGAGGCACAGGTCCCATAGAGTAAGACTGACCCCTGGTGGGGAAATGAATACACAGCCTTTAAGATAGTCTAAAGAAGCACCTCTGGTAGCGTTTAGTTACTTAGTGTACTTTATGCTTTGTAACAAAGCAACGTTTTGTCATAAATAAAAAGTAACACAGATAAACACAAACCTGTAAGAATATAACATGCTCGCTTTTTTTACAATTACTTTTTGTCTCTGTATATTACCCTTTTTAATTACAGTCTAAATCTTTGTCTTCTGATCTCTAAAATAGATGTGTCCTTAACTAGATATGGTATTGAGATACCATATCAAGCGTTGCAGAAGGATATAGAGTAGAAGGTGAAATTGATTTTTCTGTCCCCTAATCTCTCTCTCTCTCTCACACACACACACACACACATGCACACACACACAACCTTTCTTCCTCTCAGAGGTAAAGAGTTTGAAGTGGACTTTTTAAAAAAATGTTCATTTTATATGCATTCCTGTGATGCATGTTATTACATTTTAACGTGATTTATTTTTAACTATGTGCATCTGTGACTTTCTATGATCATTAAAAATATACATAATAGATGTAGATAGATATATTCCAAAGAGAAACATAAAGAAGGGCCCAGGGAAAACAACACTCTACCTATTTCTATTGATGCATGTTTAGATTTTTGCCTTTTCTCTGCATTTAATATCTTTATATACAAATTTCTGTGCTCATGTTATGGGTGTTTCCCTAGAAGCTGTGCCAAGGGTACATGAAATATGCACTTTGATTGCTACTGCCAAAATAACTTTCCCAACGTCTTCATATTGCCAACATTTTTAATATTTAAAAAATATTCTAAGTGACACCCTGGCTGGTTTGGCTCAGTGGATTGAGCGTCGGCCTGCGAGCTAAGTGTCGCTGGTTCGATCTTCCAGTCAGGGCACATCAGAGAAGGAAAACTCTGATTCCAAAAAACCTCTGCTGCCTTGCGGCATACCTCTTCAGGGGAAGGGCTAAGGGAGTAAACCCCGACAGAAAATCCGGAGCCGGAGTCCCTAAGGCGGTTTGACGTTGTAGTCAACACCGGCAACTCCTGCGGCGCACCTGAAGCCAAGCTGTATTGACTCCGTCTTTCCCTTGGACCCTTCAGCTGTGAAGGGGGGGGGGGGTCTGCTGCATGGGCAACAGCAGACCCTCCATATCACCCTGCCCAGGCTTTGTAGCTTCATCTTCACTGGAGAGGACACTCCAGCGTCATCGCAAGATGTCGATTCAACACGGGAGGAGACGGATACCATGTCACTCCCGAGTCGGACTGCACAGCCATTCTCGGCGGTGCAGATAGACTCTTAAGAAGCTACACCATCGTCTCTCGAGACGGACGGCTGCCATACATACCATACCTATTCTAAGTGATAAATAGGACATCATCAACGTACTTTGTATTCTTGGATTACTAATGAGGCTGAGATTATTTTCATATGTTTAAACATTATTTGTTATGATTGCTTTCTGATTTTTCCACTAAAGTGTTTGTTTGTTTATATTATAGATGATCTTTAGTGGGTACATGATATTCCATAGTGCACTGTACAAATGAGGTCTTCTTTCATTTATGTTTAAGCAAGATTATATTCCAGAGATAAAAATTTGATAGTAATAACTCCTATCAGGAAAACAAAGTAATAAAGTCTGAGAGATACTGGTGATTAGGGAAGGGCCTTTTAAATAATAGGCATTTTAGCTGTAAATTAAATCATAAGATGGTATCAGAGCCAGGTAAATATGGGAGCAAAGCTTTTCAGAGGAAAGAACCATGTAGAAAGAAAAGGGAGGTCAAGGCTAAGCTCTGGATAGCCAAACATTTAGTGGTTGTGCACAAGCAGAAAGAATATTGAGAACAAATAGTCAAGGGTGCTTAGAGAAATCAGTGACATATCACAGGAGTCATGGTGAAGAGAAAAAGAGCCTTCATTCTTTTGGGGAACTGAGCTGGGGGAAAGGCCATTTCTGTAGAGACCTGGAATAGAGGCTTCATTGCAGAGGGTGGGAGAGAGAAGAGGAAGTGAGAAAAGAACACAGTGACCACAGACAGCATGTGTTATAAAGGGAAAGAGGAGATAAGGTGCAGGCTACAGTGAATTGAGAGATACTGCAACATAGTCAAGTCAAGCGATCCAGAAGGAAGAGATAAATTCACATTGCAGAGGAGAGAAGAAATACTGACAAGAACTAATTCTTGGGATAACAAGAATAGGGATACAGGACACTAAATAAATGCTTGCAGCCTCTGGAGAGCAGGGTTATTGTGTTTACTTTAAGGGAAGAGTTATGCATGTAGGTAATATGGCAGCTTGAGGATAGGGAAATAAGAAAGTTCCATTTCACCCCTTCTGTTTTCTCAATGGAATCCATGAAGCAAGCCATCCTCAGAGAAGGGGTAAAGGGAGGGTGAGGAGGGGGATGAGTACAGTGTTTGAAAAGAAAAGAAAATGGGTCAAACTGCCATGCTGTGAGAAGAGGAATAGTAAACACTGGAAAAGTGCTCTGGGAGGTATATGGGGACCATTTAGTAGGTTACCATTATTAGCGAATGCTCTTTCTCCCTCACAGTGTTGTTTTAGTTGAGTATATAATTAAATCAAAATTATTTTCTCATACATTCTTACTGTAATTTCTCCATTTTCTAGACTTCTAGTGAGAAATCTTATGTGTATCTGATAGTCATGCTTTTGTAAGTAAATTTTCCTCTCACTTCTTAAATTCACTCCTCTGCAGCCTTTAACACTTTGTTAATGCTTTCACGACGATATGCCTAGCTGTGAATTTATTGCTAAAATTGATCTCGTTAGGCATTGCAGTTTGATTAAAGACATATACCTTTATCCAGCTCAAGGGTATTTTCTTTTAATATTTCTAACATTTTATTTTCCTCCTTTTTCTTTCTGGACCTTTATTTTATTAGATGGATATCAGAAATTAAGAAACTGTCTTCCACCTGCCTTGATGCTTTTCTGTCACTTTTCCCCTTTTGCACAATATTTGGAGAAAATTTCTTGACTTATACTTTCAGTACACTAGAGAGTTTAGCCTTATTAACTTTTGTGTGTCAGCCTTCCCATTGTAGATTTGCTTCAGTAGCTCTAGCAACACCACTGTCTTATTCTGCCTTAGAGCAAAATCTCAGTGCTTTAACCTGTGGGCAATACCATATCTACCATTTCTGAACACAGATGTAATCAGGAGAAAGGGCTTCAGGGCTCAGCTGATCCAGTTGTAGTTCTCTGCTTAATTTCTTAGTGATCGCCCAAACATCTCCTGTTCCTTACAGCTCCTAACCTGTGCTTGGAAAGTTTATATGGCCATTGCTCTCTTCTTTCATGTTTTTCTTTTTTTAAATGTTGGCATACAATATTATATGAGTTTCAGATGTATTGATATAATGTAGTTATTCAGCATTTATTGACCTTTTGAAATGACCATTAGTAACCATCTGCCACAATACAAGATTACTATACTACTATTGACTATATTCTGCATGCAGTAGGTACATTGCCTCTCCTTGACTTATTTATTTTATAACTGGAAATTTGTGCCTCTTATTCCCCTTCACCTTTTTACCCATCCTTCTCCCCTTGACAACTATCAGTTTATTCTCTGTATCTATGATTCTGTTTTGTTTTGCTTGTTTATTCTGTCACTCTTTCTCTGTTTTTAGAAATTCCTCAATTTTTTTGGTTTGCTGATTGTACTTTTTCTGCTCTTCCGTAATGTTATCTATTTGTTATTCCATGGATCTATGGTACAATGCAAAGGACCCCATGGTAAACTGAAAATTACCCCTTGTCTGCTCTCTCGATCCTGTCTCTTACTCTGCATTGTAATTGCTCATTGTTTTGTCTTTCTAAAATATAAAAGCTCCATGATAGCAATAAATGTATCTAGATTATTACTGTAAATACCATATCCCTTGTGCTAATATAACACATAAATTGGGTATAAAAGTACATTTGAAACTAATATATTAGTTGTTGTCAATAAAATAAATTTATTAATATAAATAAATAAAATATCACTATTAGTAATATAAATCTTAAGGTTTCAAAAATGTTTGTAAAATTTAATTGCATTCAGGTATCCTGAAGAGTTTACGACATTAGTAATCACTCACTTGGTCTAGTTATGTTTTTATAACAATAATAATAATTATTAACAATTTTATTTGTGTTTCATTCCTTGATTTCTTGATATATAAAATTATATTTTGGGGGAAGGGCATTACCAGATAAATTCAGCAATTTGAGGTGTCTGTCTGTGCACAGTGGCAATATGTCACTATCTGATCTGCCTCCATTATGACAGTGCCTGAGATAGATTCCAATTAGCTGAAATTGTCACAAAATTTTACCCTACTAAGGTTTGGGGGGAATATTATTTTTATTATATAGTAAATGTAGATTCTCCATATGCAGGTACTACACTGACTATCCAGGGCAAAGAGCTCCCAAAAAGTGTGAATTAGGAGAATTATTTTATATCTGCCTTTGTTTAGAAAGACTTTAGGATGACTTGCAATGTATAAATACATAAAAAGAATGTGTGTTATAAACAGCTGAAGGAAGAAGATCAAAAACAGGAACCATAAATTCTGAGGCATGCAATGGAACTAGGAATTAGGCTAATAAAAAAGTGGCCCTGCAATACCACACTTACTAGAAGTGGGCCATTGATTTGGCTCTAGGCAAAATAGCAAATATTTTAAATAGCAAAAATATTGCATCCCATTATACAAGTTGAAGTATCCATGAATGTATAACTAACCTAAAATTATTCACAACAATCAGAGAGAGTCTAAATGCAAAAGCAAAAAAAAAAATCTCACAACAAGGCTAGAAGCAAACGTATTTTCCTTATTTTGTTGGTGTCATTCATGTGTTTACCAGCTTGATAGCCTCCACCTAAAATTCTCCTCAGAGTGCTTCCTAGTGATGTCTCTGGACTCCTAAGGTGTGCTTATGCCTTTATATAAAATTTTCATGATTTTTGATTGGTGGCTTGTTGTCTCTTAAGTTGCCTCTCTCTAAGCTCCTGGTTTACTCCCCACTAATTCCTCCTCTTGGTGGTTCTCTGCAGTAGTCCTGATTTTCTGGAGGGTGGAGACAGTTCCCACAGGCCACAGATCTCATTCTGATGGCTTCACTAAATGAGTTAATGGTCTCATTTACTAAATTACTACATTTAGGCTCATCACTAAATCAGTAAATGGTCATCCCATCAGAAGGAGACCTGAGTCACCTGCTATTCTTCAAAAGGCCTTCTTGGAAATCTTACCTTTGGTGACAGCAGGGATGGCCCTGGAGAGTATTGTTCTAAGTGAAATGAGCCAGGCAGAGGAAGACAGGTACCATATGCTCTTACTTACATGTGGAATCTAAGGAAAAAAATAAACTGACAAACAAAATAGAAAAAGACTCACAGATACACAGAATAGGTAGACAGCTGTCAAACGGGAGGTGGGTTGGGGGCAGGGTGAAAAAGGTGAAGGGGCTAAGCAGAAACAAAACACAAAAAACAAAACTCTCATAGACACAGACCACAGTATGGTGACCGCCAGAGGGACAGAGGGTAGGAGGGAGTGGAAGAAGGCAAAGTTGGGGATAAATAGTGGCATAAGGAAACTTAGCTCTGGGTGGTGGGCGTAGGGTGCAGTGAGCACATGATGTTTTATAGAGTTGTACACTTGAAACCTGTATGGCTTTATTAACCAATGTCACCCCAATAAATTGAAAAAAAAGTACCCTTCTTTAAACGAAAGACTCTTTATGTTTGTATTAGTAATTAATATGCTAATATGTAAGTATGTTTTTAATATTTTATGATGGTTTAGTTATATCTTCCTAACATTAATGGTTTATTCTATTTAAAATATACTTCTAAGGAATTTTTGGATAAAACTTGAGAAAAGTCTTAATATTTAATACCGTGAAACTAAATTTCTGAAAATACATGTATGTTCACTGAGAGCAAAGCAACAACAGTAACACTCAATACCTTGGTTCAAGTATTCAAAACATAAAGCTTCCTAAGATGACTATTTCCTGGTTCAGTTTCATGTGATAGGCAAGCTAGAAAATTCATTAGGAATTATGTAGTCCTGAGGTCCAAAGTGATTAAGTGACTTACCCAAAGTCATATAGTTTTTTTTATGCCTAATTAGGCCCTAAGTCTTAACTTTCAGTCAAGAGTTTTTTCATGTTTAACTCTATGACTTTTTTTATCCATAAATAAATGAAGAGGTCACATTTCATATTTCTAATATCTTATCATCCCTTATACAGGTTAGTTATTCAATAAGAATATGTATTTATTCAATGTAATTGTATATTTATTTTATGTAATATATTATTTGCATAATACAATATTATTGATATACAATATTATATAGTGTATATTATATATAAATATAATATCTGTTTTAAATGTATTATCTATCTCTCTAATAAGAGTGTTTATTCTGCACTTCCTCCAGTGTATTTTGATTTTGGTAATTTATCACTTCAAGGAAGAAAAGATGAGTACAATATTTCTACTGTGGAAAGAAAAGAATTCAAAGTTAGGAAAAATACACTGCACTTATTAGATTAGAAAGAATGGTTGCCATTTTGATTTTTTTAAATGTATAATCAATACAGTCTCTGCATTTGCTAGTTATTAATCATGTATTAAAGAGAGAGACAATTTCATGCCCATGAAATTCATAACTAATATATATGAGAAATCATTTACATGAACAGTCAAGAAAATTTCTTTTGTTCTATGCTCTTTTTGCAATATAGATGTTGATAATTCTTTCTATGCTAACTAATTTAGCAAACACACTTTTCTTCTCTGTTTCAATTCAATTATCCCATGTGCAAAGAAAAAGAACTAGTAGACTTTCAATATCTTTTTCATAAGGAACATTTATTCAGAAAGAACCCTTTAAACTTTGAAGTTGGAGTAATTGAGACAATAAATGTATGCACAAGAATATGTTTTGATTGTTTGCATTGCTCTAAGACAGGAATTAACTTTTTGTACTTTTAAGCTTTTAATCCATATTTCTAGTCTGTGGGAACTTGGTGCCATAACTATCTTTTTTAATTAAACATTTTATTTTGATATTATTGCAAATTCACTCGCCACTGTACATGGCTCTGTGTGCTCTTCATGACCTTCCCAATGGTCACATGTTATAAAACTAGAGTAAAATCTCACAGCCAGAATGTTAACTTTATGGCATTCCTGATCTGATTGAGATTTCCGGTTTTATTTGGGTGTGTATGTTTGTATTTGGTTTCATAGAATCTTATCGCATGTAGGTTCCTGCAACCATCCCAACAGTGAAGACACAGAGCAGTTCTATCTTTATGAGGGTCCTTCTCATAGCCACACCCACTTCTTTTCCCCTCCCTGCCACCCACTGTACTTAACCCTGGACCATCACTGATCTATTGGTTATGCAATTCTATAATCTTGTTATTTCAAAAGTTATATAAATGGAAGCATATAATACAAGGGGAGGCCCAAGAAAACCAGAATAATCTTCTGGAGGGCAGGTCCCTTGTAGTACAGGCTTCCCCCGCTAGGTGAGTGTTCTAGGAACCCATCTGTATCAGTGTACCAGCTGGTGTTGTTGTGAGAGGCTGCCTTTGCATTAGTAAGATTTTTTTGAGGACTCTTTCAACACATTTGCCCATTTCATGATGGGTGATTTACAAATGCACCTGCTCACACTGACACTGAGGCACTGAGTGTTCAGCAGTTGTTGACCAAAAAATGGCATGACCCCTGTGCCCCACCCTCCCTATTCACCTGATCGTGCCCCGAGCAACTTTTCTTTGTTTCCCTGGATAAAAAAAACGCCTCAGAGGGAAACATTTTGCCAGTATGGGAGGAGAAATAAAAAATGCAGAAGCACTAATAGACATTAAAATGAAGTTCAATAACTGTTTTGAGCAGTGAGAATAACATGTCAATAGGTGTGTTGCATCAAGTGGAGAGCACATACTTTGAAGGTGACCGAAGTTTAAACATGTAAGAACAAATACACAATTTTTTGACAAATATATTCTTTTTGTTGTTGTCATGTTGTTGGTTTGCACTCCCCCCCCCCCCCATATATAACCTGTTCAGATAAGCTTTTTTCACTCTGCACCCTTTCCTGGAGAATCCTCCCAGTCGTTGCAAATATAAATCATTTTTTGTCTTTGCTAAGTTGTATTCTATGGTATAGATGCTTCATAGTTTTTATAACCGGTCCCCTCTTGAGATTTTCCAGTTTGGCTATCATGAATGAACTTTTTTATTCAGGTTTTATGCGCACATATATTAACATGGCTATGCAATGAATGTCCAAGGGTATAGCTGCTGGAGTGTCTGATAGTTGCATGTTTAGGTTTATAAGAAATTGCCAAACTCCCATGATGGCTCTACTGTTTCCCACCCCACCAGTAATGTATGACTGACTGTTTCTCCATCCTTGAAGGCATTGGTGTTGTCACCACATTTTCAGTCTTCTCTCAGATATGTGGTTTGAAACTGCTTTCTATCAGCCTGTATGTAGCTTGTCTTCCCTTTCTCTTAACAGGATAAAGCATTTTATGTCTTTCACAAAGCAAAGCTCTTGAATTATGATGAGGTCAAGTTTTCAATTTTTTTTCTTTTATGAATTATGCTTTTGGAGTCAAGTTTAAGAGCTCTGTACCTGGTCCTAATTCCAAAGATTGTATACCATGGGTTTTTCCTAAAGTTTTATCACTTATGTTTTATATTTAAGTCTGCGGTCTTCTTTGAGATTTTTGTTTCATTTTGTTTTTTAATATTTTGGGGTCCTATGTTCATTTTATTCACTTGTGAGTCCAATTGTTCCAACCCCATTTTATATAAAATTATATTTGACCCACTGAATTGTTTTTGTACCTTTTTCAAAAATATGTACAAATGTGTTTAGATTATGTGAGTTATGGTAAAATAGGAATTCAACTGTATTTTAACCTTTAAAATCATATTTCTCATTTTTAACCACTAGGTGGCATAATTGTCTTTTATAAGCTTATGTTATGAGCAACAGGTCCCTGAAATTTTCAATATATTCTCGGTGAAATTGTTTTTATGCCCAAAGCTTCTAATTTATTATAGTTACAAAAAGAAATAAACTTACAAGAGAGCTCTAAGTATTAAAATAAGGATAAAGTACAATGTTAGTGTGTTTTACAATGTTAGACATCCCATTCAGTTTTAGTGGTGATCTTTGAAAATGAGACAAATGTTGAAAATTAAGACAGGTAATGTGAGAATCCTGACAAGTCAGTTTTCAAGAACTGTACTTTTAAAATTTATTTTAAAAAGATAGAATAACTTTATGAATTGTTTCTTTAAAAAAATTCTTAAAATTGCATTTTCTTATTTACATTTTGTAGTCTTGATTTCAGAGAATATCCCTTTCAATTTAAGATGTGTTTATTGGCTTTGTACACAAAGAGGTGAATGGCAGTTTTGTCAAGTAACTACAGTGCAAAATAAATTTACTGGGGAACATTTGTATTTTGCTCTGTTAAATGTCTACAACTTTTTCATAAAGTACTTTCATTTCAATAGTCTCAAAAGTTCTTAGTTACAATTATATGAGTAAAATGAAGACATGTAATAGAATGTGGTTTTTCTTCAAAAAGAAGTAGTAGACTGATAATTACCTGATGACTTTGCATAGCATAGAGAGAAAAAACCAGGTTAACTTAAAATGAAAAATAATTTATGTTTCTTTAATAACTCATCACATTATCCTATATATCTTCCAATTGTCAATGATCATTTTTAATATTTATAATGAAGGAACTGATTATTTGACATAGAGTATCATTTAGAGAGGTACCGAGAGAAAAGTAATGGACTGACACATTTTCATATACTCTTGAGAAATTTTAGATGTACTACATATACATGCAACTATAATAATTAGTTTTATAGCTTTATATTATAATAATAGCTTTAAAAGTTGCCATATTTTTGTCCAGTTGGGGGGGTAGTAAGTACATGTTCAATAGCTATAACTATGTTTATTTTTTTCTTACCATTTAAATTTTAGAGGCATCAATTACTAAGTCAGCAATTACTATAAGTACTTTCTTTGCTAAGTTTCATTATTCTACTTTTGTTCTGAAGTCTTTAAAAAACTAAAAGTATATGTATATGATACCATGGAATATCTAGGTTTAAGACTTAAGGTCAAAACCAGATCTTTCATTTTAATTTACTATGTAATGAACTACGTTGTTGTTTGTTTGATTGGTTTTTGTTCTTTACATTCTTATTTTTTATCGGGCACCATTATAAGCACTTTACTATGGCTCAGTAGGTTTAAGTCACCTGCCTGGGATCAGGAAGTTTGCAAGAAGCAAATGGGAACCTAATTCTCATTCTGCCTCACACTTTTCCTCAAGTTCATCCTTTAACTGCTCTGATCTAGCTCCATGTTTTCACCCGTAAAATGGCCAGATTATAGAATATAAACTCTAACATCTTTCTAGTTTTAAAATTTCTTTCCCTAGTGTTATAAAGGAAGATTTTTAAGCCCTTGCTGCGTCTGCTCTGGTTCACTGAGACATCTGTACCTTACCAAGGCAACACTTCCAAAATGAGCTAAGAAAACCCTTAAGGAATTTTCAGATAAAAATAATTGACGTTCATATGTCTGTGAAAATAGGAATATTTTACTATGATCTATTGTAATATTTAATACTCATATGCATAAAGATAAAGCTTTTTTTTCCTTCTAAGACGTGAACTACTCTAAGGATGTTTCAACTAGTAGAAAATAAGGAGAGCTGTACTAGTAGAACGAAATGCAAAGGAACGTTTTATAAGTAATGGTGCAGAGAAAAGAAGAATTAGATGTTCTTGATCATAATGTAGATTCAGGTAGAAAGTGTCATATCTGATAAACAACAAATAGCTGACTAGAACTATCACCAAGAACACAGATTCCAAGACATATCTTTTTAAATTTAGGACCACAACCTGTTACTTGAACCAGTTCCATAACAAAAAAGAAAAATTTACTAACAATTATGCATTACATTAATATGTTATGCTACTTTGTAGTTTGCAGAAACCCCTTTATATACAATACTCTCTTTTATTCATCTTGTTCATTTCACCAAGCAATTAAAGAACTGCTCATCTTATCAACAAGTTGAAAGTCCCAAATAATAAGACAGAACCCTGGTACCCTCCACAAAAATAGTGTAGAAGACAAAGGGAAAAAGCCAACTGTCAGGTAATACATGTGATTTATTTACATGTATTAAATATGTAGTGAATCAGAATGACTACAGGATTGTAATGTGAGCTTTTCAACCACTAGATGGAGAACTTGCTTTGGAAAATAGTGTAAGGATGGCAGGGTGTGTGTTGGGGGGGTGGTGTGCGGGTGTCAAGCCCACTTAACTTTGCTGTCTGGGCAAAATTTGCTAATTTAGGTCATATATTAGACTTTTCTGTTTTAGTGGTCAACTTGGTTCAATATCAAGCTAGGACATAATTTGCACAATAACTAAAGTTGAAATTCATACTCAGAAACAAACCATACTCTATTTAGAACTAAAATCCATTAAGTTGTCTGCATTAGAGGAAGAAGCTGACCAATGGAGATAAAGCCAATTTGTTATATTGGAATAGCTGAACTGGTGAAAAAAATTGCAGCGATCGAAGGATAGAATTAAACTCTAGTGAGGTCACTTTGTTTTAATTTTAACTCTTAAGAAGAACATAATTTAACCAGTTTCAAATGGCCCCATGATTAACATGACCATTTTTTTTTGACCTAACAAACTTGAAAAAATGGTTTTAAATTTCTTAAATTCCAGCTTTTAAACAAATTCATATGGACCTTCAATTTAATGATTTCTATGGATGGCAGTGTGCCTGTTTTACATACGCCTATTCACCTTTCAATTTGTCAAAATCAGGCATCATTATGATGACAAATTTATTAGAAATTACATAAAATTATGCCAATAAATACCAATAACCTGGTACAACAAAATAGAGATAACTTTTTCAAGACCTGATTCTGGCTCTCTCGGTTAAATGTTTATCTTGAGAGTCCATATTGGCAACCCATGTATATGGTAAAAAACTAAAAATAAAGATTATGAATAGGTGGACAAAGTGGTTGATTTTTGATGCCAGGGGAGATGCTGCATGTTCTGGGAAGTTTTTCCAGTGTCATTGTCCAAGAATGGAAAAGTAACCCTTGTGTGTATATAATTCAATGATCTAAAGCATAAAACCATATGACCCTGCCAAAGTAGTTAACAGTCTCAAATGTATCACATAGTTTTGTGTCGATTGTTATGATTATATGCTTAGTAAATGGCACCAATAACCTATACATCAAAAAATGATTGGAATATTGAAAACTACACATGAAAAATATCAAGTCTTAAACAATTTAAAATGCTTAAGATAATATTTTATTAATTTTATTTAAATAAATTAATTTTTTGTTATTATCTCTCAGGAAAATGACCATTCTGCTGCATTTGCCAGGTGCAATAAAGGAGATAAAAACCTAAGTGAATGAGCGTTAAAGTTTCCCAAATGCCAAGTTCAATTGGAGGATCACATTTAATTAAAAAGTTAAAAAGGTAGACTCAGAAGTAAGAAACTTATTTCCCTATTAAAGAAATGAAACTTTGCCACACGTGAAGTGGTATCAACTGACAAATGTGCACAAAAGTTTGTTTCTTTATTTTTATAGTGTTATGTAAATGTAATTTTGTTACCTTTGAAACCAATGAAGAAGTTCTATTTGGAAATGCACACCAAATTCTTAAAGACGGGATATGAAAAATTTTGAAATATAGAGAAGTTAAAGATAAAAAACTACCCCATTTACATTTTTAGTACGACTTTTCAGGGTAAAGGTAATTAGTGAGGAAGAGAGTATATCTGAAATGAATCTGATTCTGGAGGTAAATTGTAAATATTGTAGCCTAGATTTCAAAGGCATAGAGACTGGTAGGAAATGATGAGCTGTGATGTTGAAAATTTTATAAGAAAATATCATAGAGAATAGGGACCCCCTTTTTCATGTTTTTAGTGAATATATTAAAGGCTTTGTTGAATTATTTTAGAATAGCAGAGAAGTAAGATTCTAACACAGCATTTCTCTGTCTCATTTCTTTTCAAAAAAAGTCTGTCTTTTTAGAGGTCCAATCTACACTTACTTCTCCCAGAACCAAATTGGAATTACAACTAAAATATAGAAGAAACCACTGAAAACCAACTGGAGACTAGCTAAACAAAATCCTCATAACTAAGGATTTACAGAAGCAGCCACATCAGGACTGGTAGAAAAAGTGGGAGATGCAAGGAGTGCCCCCACACCCACATGTGGAGGCTGAAAATCCAGAGGGACATCTCAGCTGCAGAGGGATGTAGAGTCTCAACCCTAAGCCAGGCTCCCCAGCCCAGGGCACCAGAGCCAGGATGATGAGCTCACATACCTGGCTGTGAAAATCAATGAGGATTCTGTCCTCTGGGGAGAGATGGGAGTCTACTAGAAACCAGACCACCTCATAAAGAGCCAGCACACAAAATATCATTGGCAGCCATTCACCCCGAGCTCTTGCAGAGGAAGGAAGGCTTAAAGCACACTAGAGAAATGTGAGGAGAGACTTGGTTGTGTAGCTTAGAGAGGAGAGAGTTGAAGGGACAGCAGCCAGGGTTCCTGTGCTCAGTCCCCCTCCCACGCCACCCACAGATGCCATTTTTCTCAGGTCAGCCATCATCTCCCCCATGTGCATCAGCCTGGGGGAATGCAACAGCTCCACCCTCCCCACACCCTGTCTGTCATCCAGCCCTGCAAATCTCATGACCTACAGAGGAGTCAGCTTCCTAGGCCTGTGGCGCAGTGGTCTGACAGACTTGGGGGATGTCAGGGATTGAGTTGTATGGCTCTGGAGCAGGGACCATTTCCTATTTCTCACCAACCTGACTGGTACTGTCCCCAATGGGAGATATACCCCCATGCCCTGCTCAACTCCCAGTGCTCTTGCCCTCTTGAGCACGAGCAAAATTTTGAGGAGCTCTGGGTAGAATCCAGACAGGTTGAATTGTGTAGCTCTAGGACTGGGGCCATTTTCCCCTTGTACACCTGACTGATGCAGAGCCCTCCCTTCACACAGACACCTCTAGGTCTGTCTGAGCTTGATAAATTCTTCTGGCTTGGCCCTGAGGACTCCCACTCCACCACAAAATCTGTGGGCACCCAGCAGGTGGCAGCTGGCATTGGTGTGCCTTAGGACTTCTGCTGAGTTGCCTCAGACCCAGCACTGCCACTAAGTTTGAATCTGTATCAGTCTTGTGAACACCACTTGCTCAAACCTGGTGACTCACTGAGAACATGCCTCACACAACTCAGATACCACCAGAGGCTCTTTTAGTGCTTGAGACTGATGGGCATCTGGCTGGGGGAGGCAGGCAAAGGCAGATCTTGGGAGCCTTGGGCCTTGTGCTGACATGGCCCTGGGCTTGGTGCTGATGGGAGCCAAGCTTGATATGTAGCTTGGCTCTTCCCACACACACACAGGCCCAGCAGAGGCAGCCACTAACTATGGATCACTTTGTAGACCCAAAAAAGTTGTCCAGGGCCAGTCAACAGGCAACATCTGACATTGATCTGCACCACAATTCCTCTCAAGAGGGCCCAGAACCAATACACCCAGTGGCAAATTTCAGACAACATCAGTGCAGAACCCAATTAGTTCCACAAGAGGCATATCCAAAATGAGGTACCAGCCCTTGCTGAAGCAAATTCACATCCATATCGTCACCATCCACATAGCAGTTCATACACTATGGTCAGGGTCAATCCTCACAGACAGCTAGGCTTAGGGTCAGCCACCCCACATAGATGGACCAAAAGCAACCAAGACTCCACTACAACAGGAGGGCTCACATAACCCACATAAGAAAACTCCTGGAGCACCCAGCTAAGGTAATAAGGGAGACTGAACCATGAGGTCCCACAGAACACATAGCACATAACTTCACCCTACACAGACTGGGAGACATAGCAGATCTACACAGCAACAAACACAGAGAGACAGCCAAAATGGGACACAAAGAAATATTCCCCAAATGGAAGAATAAAAAGAACTAAATGAAATGAAGGCAAGCAATCTGAGTTCAAATTAATGGTTATAGGATAACTCAAGAAACTTAGTGAGAATTCCAACAGCATAAAAAAGGAAATAGAAACCATAATAATGAAACAGTCAGAAGTGAAGAATACAGTACCTAAAATGAAGAGTAAACAGTAGAGGATCAAATCAGCTATTTGGAACACAAGGGAACAGAAAACACCCAATCAGAGCAGCAAAAAGAAAAAGAATTTTAAAGAATTAAGATAGTTTAGGGGACCTTTGGGACAATATTAAGAGTAACAATATTCACATCATGTGGGTACCAGAATGAAAAGAGAGAGAGAGCAAGGGCTTGATAACCTATTTGAAGAAATAATGACTGAAAAATTCCTAAACTTGGTGAAGGAAAAAGACACACAAGTCCAGAAAGTGCAGAGAGTCCCAAATAATATGAACCCCAAGAGGCCCACACCAAGACACACCATAATTAAAATGCCAAAGGTTAAGGACAAAGAGAATCTTAAAAGCAGCAAGAGAAAGACAGTGACCTACAAGGGAGCTCCCCTAAGATTGTCAGCTGATTCCTCAACAGAAACATTTTAGGCCAGAGGGACTGGCAATAAATATTCAAAGTGATAAAAAGGAAAGACTTACAAACAAGACTATTCTACCCAACAAGGCTGTCACTTAAAACTGAAGGAAAGCCCTGGCTCGGTGGCACAGTTGGGTGGAGTATCATCATTCATGTACATCAAAAAGTTGTCGGTTAGATTCTTAGTCAGGGCACATACCTAGGTGGTAGATTTGGTCCCCAGTTTGGGCACATATGGGTGGCAAATGATTGATGTTTCTCTCTCACATCAGTGTTCTCATTCTCTCTCTCTCTCTCCCTCTCTTTCTTCCCCCCTTCCTCTTAGAACACATAAAACAGAAACACTGATAGAGACAGAGAACAGACTGAGAGTTTCTAGAGGAGAGAGGGGTTAGGGGACTGGGTGAAAAAGGTGAAGACATTGAGAAGTACAAAGTAGTAGTTACAAAATAGTCATGGGGATGTAAAGTACAGCATAGAAAATATAGTCAATAATATTGTATAACTATAAATATTGGATAACTATGCATAGTGCCAATTGGTATGCTAGAAATATTGGGGGGAACACTTTGCAAAGTAAAGGATTGTCTAATTATTATGCTGTATACCCCAAACTAAAACAAAATAATATTGAATGTAAACTGTGATAAAAAAATTAAATAAAAACAAAAGAAGGGCTCTTGTCAGGCCCAGAAAAGGCCTCTGCATCCCAGATGCCTCCATGTGGAAGCCCTCCTACTTAGGTGTTTTCTAGCAACTGGTCATTGTGATTTGCTTCTTAGCTCTACAATTCCCAGACACTTAGGACACTTGGTGGAGTTGTCCATTAGCACATGGATGCTTTGAGCAAAGGGGACCAGATCAGTCCTTTGACCCCCTGTGATGACCTTCTCATTTGGTGGCCTTGGCTTTGGCTGAGGTTATTCCTTTGGACAAGTGGGCAGCAGTATGTCTTCCTTCACAACCACATCTCAGACTTCACAAAAGACGAGCTGATGAAGGGCTCTGAAAAGGAGGAAGAGTCACCTAACTCTAAGACAAAGCAGACTGAACCTACTGGAGGACCTTAGTATAAGAGAAAGAGAGACTTAAAACTTTTTGTAGTGATCTACAAGAGAAGTGTGAATCATAAGGACTTCAAATAAAGCAGCAAACTGCTGCTTAGCAACATCAATTAAAACAGAAAGACTTAAAATTCAAATGTCTGAATAGAAGACCATAGCAATAAAAAGCAAGTTACTGAAGCTTCAGTCAGTCACCGAATCAGTAAAGTGTGGAGCTGGCTTTGTACCATCAACCGCTGCATCACCATCATTGGGTTATGACATCACCATTGTGCTTCAGCTTACAAGGGAGATGACATGGGCTTTGCTGACCTGATTTTGTCACAACAGGAAATTGTCAAATAAGGTCTAAGGCTTGAGGCTGAAGTCAGCTATAGGAGACATTTTGCTCAGACTTCCACAGTGAACAGCTTTGCTCACAATGAAATCTACAAACTGAAAAATACTGTCATGAAACTTCAACAGAAGTGAAATAAGGCAATTGATAAACATTCACTTGAAATAGCAGTATTGCTGAGTGCTCATAACAAAAATTAGTATAAATAAGTTGTAGACATCAAGGTAAAATAAGTGAATATGAAGAAAGAATTGAAGAACTGGAAAATCTATTATAGCAGGGTGGCTTGGGAGTCCGAGTAACCAATGCTTCTGATATTCATGTTATGAAAAGTTCTATTCAAGTTCTACAAACTGAAAATGAAGAATCTACAAAAATGATCAAAGAAGTTGGGGTTAGAATTAAATACACCAATAAAAAAATTATCTCCTGCAGAAAATGAGGAAGATGTTTTAAGGAGAAAATAAGACTGGACAAAGGAGGAAAAGAAAGAAACATTGAAGAATGTGAATTGGAGCCTTATGTTGAAAAGCAAAGTGTTCTGTGCCAGAAAAGGAAAAAGTTTTTCCACAGAGAACATTCATGGAAGAAGTGTTTATAGTGCGATAAGCTATGTCTTCTAATGAAAATGAAATAACGAAACTCTGTAGCTTAAACCAGGATAACAGTCTCATTAATAACAGCCTGAAACTTAAAGAACAAGTTCAAGGTTTAGAAAAAGATAACTTATTTATTTATTGTCATTATATGAGTTTATTTTATCATCACAACAGCTCTGCAAAGTCTTGGGATTATCTTCATGTGTCAGATGAAGAAACTAACGCTTGGAAAAATTAAATAACTGAACTGAGCACATAATTCATGGCAGAATGGCAAATTCTCTGCCCTTTCCAGCAGACCCCCTGTAAGAAAGACACTGTTCCCTCACCCCTACCCCACCTACCTCACCTGTCCCCCTGCATTCTTTCTCTAGGCCAAATAGCTCAGTCTCCAAGCCCTCTCAAAAAGCAGTGGAACTTACTAACATATGTTCAAGTCAATACTTAATGTAATTGAATGGCCATAGTCAGAAAGGAGCTTATCCCTGTTGACTACCAATTTATTTGCCCTTTCTGTTTTATTTTTCATTGTATTTTTTCCATTACCATTTATCCCCCCCACACCCTCCTTCCCCCGCAATCACCAAATTTTTATCTGTGTCCCTGAGTTCTTTCTTTCTCCCTCTCTCTATTTTTTTTGTTAAGTCAAGAAAAGGAAGGACTCCATCACTTCTAAAATTAAACAAGGAGTATGAAGGAATTAAAAGTACAACTATAAGAGACATGAATTTGGATTCAGAAGTAAATCATTTAACACGTGACTTGGAGGCCAAAGACTGAAAACTCAGACAGGAACTGAGTTAGGAGAGCTGGAAAAACAGAAACAAGAGCCTGCAAACATCACATGGTTTTGATGAGAGATCAGCTGTCGGAAGAGCAAAATGTAGGAGAGAGAATCATTGGTAAACAAAAACAAGCCCTAGATGATGAAAAAAAGAGACTGTGTCAACTTGAAGATGATAAAATGAGTATGACTGAAGAGTCAGACAAGCAGAAAGAAGAGTTGATTCAAAGCGAATTGGCTGTTAGTGATTTGTATTTAAACAAGCTGAAGCTTAAGGATAATAGAAGATTTAGTAGATCATCTAAATCAGCCCCCAAAATATAACTTAAACACCCAAAAGGAGAACTTGAGTTTTAGAAACATATTAAAAAAATGAAAAGGAACTTTCTTGAGTCCAAAGTTTAGAGAAGGAATTAGCACAGATTTAGCTCAGCAGAGGGCAGCTTTGCAATGCTAATGTGCTCTTTTAGGTTAGTTTGACCTTATTTCCCCACAGCTCTCCACTGGCTCTTAAGGCAATTAAACTGGATGAACTGAGGGAGTCTTCTAAATTGCTCCAAGAAGAGGTACAAGAGCTGAGAAAACCAACTCAGGAGCAAGAAGCAATAATTAGAACCCTCAATAGAGAAACTTAGGGGTTGTCTGATTCAATGGCCGCCAACTCTAAACTGGAAGGAAAACAATGTGAACAAACTGATACAGAAATTAAACAGCTAAAGTAGAAATAAGATGTTTCACAAAACATATGTAAGGGGGAAAAAGCTCTTAATCAAAGCAAAAATTGGTGAATTACATTCTTTAAGTGAAAATTTCTCTAATGAAGCGAGCAAAATGAAATTTTGAGGCAGAGAGTAACCACCCTAAAGGACAGACTATTGAATTTTGACATGTGTAAACTAAAACAGGAAAAAAAAAGGAAACATCTAGGGAAAAGGAAACAATATGAAGCACTACAAGAGACAGATATGTGGCTTTTCAGGATGAAGAAGGATGAAGAATTTGAATATGTTGCAATGACAAAGAAGACTCTGATTTCAGAGTAACTATTGGAAAGAAAAAGAACAGGGCATGACCAAGGAATTAAACCAGTTTCTAAATGCAGTTACATCAATGCAGGAAAAGGCAGTTATGTTTCAACAGGAGAAAAATAGAGTCATGTTGGCATTAAAACAGAAGCAAATGGAAAGCTGTGCATTGGAGAAGGAGGTTTAATATTTGCATGACAAATAATTACACTTCAGCCAGGAGCCGGAGAGATGGCTTAACCATGCTTTAGAAGCAGGAGATCCTTCTTTGCCAGAAGCTTGTGCTGCAGAAGGTAGAGCAGCTAAACAAAGAAGGAAAGTTGCAGTATTGGAGGAAAAGCTACGTTCATCTTCTAATGTAATGGGAAAGGCAAGCCATCAAGCCAGTTGGCAGGTAGAGTCACTGCAGGAATGGGAATGTGGTCGCCAAGGAGAGAGATAGAAATGTGTTACAGTTTTCTGTCTCTCCAGAACAAGAAAAGCAGAATGCTCACGTACTAGTTTACCTGAAATTGGTCCTAGCTGAATGGATGGAGAAAGCATACAGTCTAGCAGGAAGAACTGGTGTCACAGGAACATCTGCATAAAGTGAATGCTGGCTTGGATGTGAAGAAATTGAAAAAAATTTAAAATAAGATCCAACAGGAAGTTCTGGAGGAGGTACAAAAACAAACAAACAAAAAAACCATACTAAGTAGTGTGTAAGGAAATGTCAACAGACATTGGGTATTTTCAATCACCAAAACATAGAGGGCATAAAGGGTTACAATTATTGGGAAGCACTCTAGGTATCAAAAGTGAATAAATGAAACAGTTGTCCAATAAAGATTAAAGCGGTGTTACTAGGTTGATGACTGGGTGGCTTGGATAAAAAGTGTCCCCAGCACACCTCTGAAGCCAATGTGACCACCTATGCTTAAGAGTTCTTTATCAGAATTTTTTGTTAATTACATAGAAGCAAAATCTCATTCAGCTTTTCCACCACCAAAACACTCTGCTTGTGATATGAAGCCTCTTGATTCACCTGGGAAGACAAAATGGACTGCATTCCCAAAGATTCTGTATTAATCAGGGTGGGTTGCTGCCTGGTTATAGGGATATTTAAAAACTTCCATAATGATGCTAACATGCAGCTAAGGTTGAAAACCACCATTCCATGATTTTATATTATCATATTGGAACATTCTCTTAGCTTGTTTGGACTTTCCCTGTGGTCAAGAATTATGCCATGCTTTTTGATTTTCCTCAGAGTCTTGGAAACAATTACTTCCAGACATCTTTTACATGCTCAAAAACAGTTGATTCTATAAATGAATTAATTGAGAAGAGCCTGGAACTAATACAACTGGGGGGATGTCATGAGGATTTCTCTAAGAGGTTGAATGTGAATGAGAAGAACCAAAGAGTAGGTGAGGGCCATCTGGTAGAGATGAATTTTTTCTTGAATTATAATGTGGTTTGCATATTTCTATACAGAAAGCGAGAGAGAAAGCATTGGAAATGGAAACACTCTAGGAAGAGTATAGGTCACTTCAGCAGATAGGAGGAAGAGACAAATCTGGTCTCAGATGCATTTGAACTGATAGAGGAAGCTAAGACATGGCCCAGTTCAAGAGTCTGTAAATTCAAAAGACCAAGTTACCAGTCACACCACTAACCCAATGCAAAGCAGTATCTCTTCAGGGCAGGAGCTCTGTCGCCATTGACTTTTCCCAGTACAGGCAAATTCAACGAAGTCTAAGAATTTATAGTGATACTTAGAAAAATAAAATGCAAACAAGTGTGAACTAGAGACATATGGAATGAAATCCCTAAAATGAAATATATGTATAGCCTGTTTTCTTTATTTCATACAGGAATTTATTCTCTATTACCTCATTATGTTTTACTGTTTCCCTGTATTTTGTGATTATGTTTTTTCCCCTCCCTTTTTTCTTAATTTTTAAGAATCCTCTGAGATATTTAATTAGCAGAAAATTGAGGAAATTAACACATGTAAGCTATGACTTTCCCTTGCCTCCGAAATACATGCATAACGCATTTATATTCCTTATTGTGAACATTCTGCTACGTCTTTGCTCCACCTGCTACAAGGAGTAGAGAATCTGCTTTTAACAAGAAAGATAAATGCACAAAATATCACTGAGCCTCAGGGGGATCTGAGATGGTAAAAGAAGTGGTTTAATGTTCCGATTTTCTTTTTCTAATGTATGTACTGAATTATATTTTCAACCCAATCTCTGAAACCACACAGCTGAGTCTGGGACCTGCGTGGGCTAAGAAGCATTTGCACTGATGAATCAAGGAGATAAGTAATCACCCTTTCATTTGTAGGTATGTGAATGGTTTGGAAGGAATGATGTCACTAAATGAGGATGCAGTATGATTACATTGGGTAAGGACTATTTATGCACAGCATAGTAATGATATTTATATAGCACTTGTATTATTTCTAAGCTGGATTCTTTTAAACCCTAGATATCATTGTTGGTGGTGCTTTTCATAGTTGACCTTCAACGTAGTAGAGCAGACTATTAATAAGCACTAATAAGCTTTAAGGCACTGTAGTTAGTGTGTTTCACAGATTTCACAACTTACTGACATAGATATGAAATTTACTTGAAAGTGAAGCAGAGTTATAATAGGTATAAATGACTAGTCTGGCCAGAGGAAGAAAGCAAGAAAAAATTAATGCAGGAAATCCAGAAAGCAAGCTACAAAAACAGAAAGAAAGTGGGGGGCGGGGGGGGGGGGGTACAAAGAGGAAGGGTGGGAGGCAGAGAGAGAGAAAGAAAGAGAGGAGAAGTTGGGAGGTAACGAGATACAACATAGAGGATTCAGATTTTGGAGGGGGGGGATGGTGGAGGTGAAATTTCAATGAAGCTTGGAAGATTGTGGCATTTGACAAGTGAAGAAAAATAGTGATCATTGACACAAAAGTGATTAAGTTCAAGTATCAAAATGTTAGTTGTAGATAGTGTGTAGCATGCATTTTTATCATCTGTTTGATCGGTGTCCAGACTGGTTAGCACTGATGTTTTGGGGTCAGTGGGAAAGGGGATGACCCAAAATAAGCTTGACACATGGGGATATGGGTATGCCTTAAAAAAACTCAAGTCCAAAGTGGTCTCTAGGCTAGGATTATGACACTTCTTCCCATTTTACTCTTTATGTAAATTTAAAAAGTATATTTAAAGCAAATACTTCTGACAGCTATATGATGAATAGATCAGAGAAGTAGAAGGTATAGGGATGTGAGTTAGGAGAATAATAAACCATAAAAATCTAAATAAAGACAGAATACTTTTCTCTTTATTCATCATTTAAATTTTCTTAAGGAAGAGTGTTCTAAACAAAGTAATTATAGCTAAATTCGTAAGTAGATTTGTTTGATATTATAACAAACTAAGTGTACTTTGAAATATATTTAATATGAGGCAATGGATATACTTTTACATAGATGACTGTCTATAATTCATAAATATATAAAATGTTTTAAGGGCTGGATATGGAAAATGCCAGGCAGGCAGACTTAATAATGATTTAAAATCAAACCCATCTTCTCAGTGCTTTAACATTTAAATGTTTGTCTCTCTATAAATTAAAATATTTCAACATATCCTTTTAGCTAGTGTCTGACTCCTTTACCTAAATGCTGCTACCATCACTTTGTTCAACTTCCTTCCATGCTACCCCATATATTGTCCAATAAATCCATATTCCAGTTTTTTTTTAAACTTATACTAGTCTGTAATACCATCTTATTTCTTCAATTTTTTGATACAAACCTTCTGGGAAATTCATAGTAGAATATTCAGACTTTTTTAAAAACTGAATTCTTAAAAATTTTTATATGTTAGTGCTGCCACTCAAGGAAATCAGATAGACAAAAAAAGAAAGAAAAAAGGGAGAAGAAAATTAAAATCACCTGTAATAAGCTGCCTAGAAATAATATCTTTTAATTTTTGGTGTATTTTCTTCCAGATAGTTTTTACTTATTTTTTTTTTTTGAAATTCACTTTCTATTAAGTGAATACTTTTTAAAATATTAATTATGTTATTACAGTTGTTCCAATTCATCCTCCTTTGCCTGCCTCTACCCAGGATCCCCCACTCCCTCAGGCAATCCCCCCTCCTTTGTTTATGTCCATGGGTCATACATATAAATTCTTAGGCTAATTTCTTTCCTATACTATACTTTACACCCCCCTGCCTATTCTGTAACTATCAATTTGTACTTCTTAATCCCCTCACCTTTTCTTCCATTCCTCCAGACCTCCCTCCCCACTGGCCACCATCCCAGTGATCTCCTTATCTATGATTCTGTTTATGTTCTGCTTGTTTTCTTAGTTTTGTTGCTTAGATTCAGTTGTTGATAGTTGTGAATTTGTTGTCATTTTAATGTTCATAGTTTTGATCTTCTTATTTCTCTTAAATAAGTCCTTTTAACATTTTATGTAACAATGGCTTGGTGATGATGAACTCCTTTAGCTTTACCTTATCTGGGAAGCACTTTACCTGCCCTTCCATTCTAAATGGTAGCTTTGCTGAATAGAATAATCAAGGTCCTTGCTTTTCATCACTTTGAATACTTCTTGCTAGTCCTTTCTAGCCTGCAAAGTTTCTTTTGAGAAATCAGCTGACAGTCTTAAGGGAACTCCTTTGTAAGTAGTTATCTGCTGTTTGAGTGGATTTAAGAAGGTTTGAAGCCTGTGCCTAGCCCAGCCCTTCATATGGAAAAGCCTCTGTTTCCAGCTTGGGTGGGTCCACAAGTTGTGTGGGGCAGAGCTTTAGGTAATTATCAGGGTAGGGTTTCTCATGTGGGCCAGGTCGATGGAGACTCAGATATGGTGCCACTGCACTGTGGCTGGGTGTGGGGGAGGTCTCAGAAAAGGAACAATAGCCACTGTCTGCTTTTCTGTCTGGGAGCAAGCTGTCCCCTAGTTCTTGCCCTGATACCAGACACTTTGTTTCATTCCTGTATGCCACTGGTGCCCTTCAAGATGCTGCCCTCATGATGGAGCCCAGAGGGAATGAATTTGACTAAGTCTGTGTGTGGAGCCCTCCAACAGAAGATGCTTGAAAATCCTGCAGCTTCTTCCATCAACCCAGTTCCCACTGGTTTTTACAGCCAGAAGTTATGGGGACTTATCTTTCTGGAACTGGAACCCTGGACTGGGGGTCTTGTGTGGGCTGCTAAATTATTGGATACCTGTTGACAGGAGTTTTGTCATTGTAATATTTTTTGGCTCCCATATGTTTTCTGGCACCTGGAACATAGAAATCCTTTATTGTACATTTGTTGAATTGATTGAATTGAGTTGAGTGGATTCAATTTCAGTTAAGAAGGGGGACTATATATGTTTACAGTAAAGGTATGCACTGGTATCTACTGAAATATATGTCAGTTTCTTGGGTCAATATTCCATATTCTTTTAATGGATTCTTAGGTAGATTGATATTATCTAGATGACAGAATTTAACTTCAATCTTCATGTTCATAATTAATATTCTGACTATGTGAATGTTTTCTTTTGGTGTATTTACTCTTCTTAAGGATATTAGCCCCTTACATTTGACCCATTCTTTAATCTGATTATTAAAACTCTATTCTATGTCTTCATTTTTATGAAGCAGTCACTATGAGGACACATTTCCTAGTTGACTACTTAAGAGCTGCTTGGGGTGACATATGCACTAAGTAAAAGTGTTTCTTAGGATACAAAATTTATAATTCAAATCAGTTCCAAGCTGTTCTATTGCAAGGGAAAGTGAATGATACTGAAGCAATTATGAAATCATGTGTCACTCTACTAGTGATGAAAAATGAGCTAGACATAAAATGTCATCAACTCTATTAAGTCCAGACATTCCATCAACCTTAGAAACTGAGTGTTTCTAGACAACCAGACTTGCTTAATGGCTGTCAGGTGGGCACTGAAAATTTGGTACTCCCTGAGGGTAATAATATATCAAGATTTAAACTGGTGTACCTTTCAACATATATAGATCATTTGCAACATCCTCAGCCTGGTGGAGTGTTGGTTGGATTTTCACTGGGTTACAATGATTGAACAAGGTTTGTTTTCTGGATGACAAGCTATAGGTTCTTCCACACTCATCAAGTCTCTTCATAGTGGAACTAAAAGAGTAAGCAAATGGTTAGAGGAAGACCAAAATGATATCATATTCTTCCGGTAAATAGCCTATAGATATTTAAAATAACTATGACATCAAAAATCTTCCTGGGTCAACATGAAGGAGCATAAAATGTCAGTGCTAAGCTTTATGCTACATTTTAATGTTCATAAGTCCCTCTGGGAGTCAGAATGCCTCTACTTTTCTATTTATAATTGGGGAAAAGAAGAATAAAAGATTTAAGATCAACATGAGGAGTGGTAATGGGAAAGGAATTGAAGAATCTATCAGTAATATGAATACTAAAAAACATTTGAATGCATATTACTATGTTCCTGGCAAGGTAATATGTGTTATTATATTTTACATTTTTAATTCTCACAACACCTTTTGAAATAGATATTATTTTCCCCTCAAATTTTACATATAAGCAAACCGAGATTCAGAGGATGGAAGTAATTTTCCCAAGTTGTACAGCTAACTAAGTAAAGATGGAATTTGAATCTAGACCATTTTGATTTAGAAGCTATGGTTCATCCTCAAAATGTAGATCATCTATTGTTATTAATTGATGAGATAATTTGATTCTACTATTTATGTGAAGACACAAGAGTTGAATATAAAACCTCTCCAGTATGTATAAATTGTCTGTTTATTCCCTCCATTTCCTTTCTTAGTACCTATACTAAATTTGTGATGTTTAGCAGCAATGATTCACAATGTATTTTTCTTTTATTTCAGTCTTTCATTTAAAAAAAAAGTTGTTGATTGGCAAGCAATCTAGTGCTAGAGAAACACTGTTGAAGTAAACATAACTCAAGCTTCATGTAATCTCCTGGGGGAGGCAGGCATGAGGAACTTAGGTAAGTGTTATACAAGAAAAGGTATTTGAAAGGATAATGCTTGGGCAAATTTAAGTGAAATGCTCTGCAGAGAAGGCCTCTCCAAGGATGCTGTATTTAATAAAGCTGGTGCTCAAAGGATAGGTTAGAGTTAGCCAGGAATTTTGGTAGTTACATGAACAAAAGAAACAATGAAGTCACCAGAAACAACCTAGCTGCTGAATTCAGTGGACACTTCATCCTTGGATTCCCTGATTTCTTTAGTGTTTGTCATTCTTGACCACACCTTCATTACCTCTCTGCATCCCAACTATCAGGTTGCTCCTTTTCAGTTTCCTTTTAATATTTTTTTCCTTACAATCACACTTTAAATATTGGTATTCCTCATGTAAGTCCTTTTCTCAATTCATTCTCTTTTTCCTAGGTCAGTCTCTCCATTCATCAATCCAGCTTCAGTTACCATTGCTGTATTGATGACACCCATACCTAGGTACCATTCCTTATCTTAAGGCATGCCATTACTCAGTGGCTTAACCCAGACATCTGAACATCACCCTTGACCTCTATTTCTTCTTCTCCCTCACTCATCTCTAATCAGTCTGTAAGTCTGAAATATTAGTACTTCATATTTACATAAATATTACTTTTGTTCCCACCTGCCATTACCTATCATTGCATGTCTTTTATGACCTAATCATTATTTGCTAAAGAATCCAGAGTAATCTTTTAAAAACACAAATCTTTTAATCACTACAATATTCCTAAACCCTTTAACAGGCTTTCTATGAAATAACAATTTTTAAAAGCTACCACAGCTATATTAATTAGAAATATTTCAGTTATATGTTAGAGAAACCAACTCAAACTAGGTTCAGCAGAAAAGCGAATTTGCTCATTGTCATAACTGAAAAGTTTTAGGATGATTTTCAGCTACCATTTAAATTTAGAAAGACAATTAGTTGGCTGATTAATTTAGGCTTCTCTCAGAGCTCTTTACTATGTGCTTGTTTTATTCTCAAGAAAGTCCTTCCCAAAAGAGGATAAAGATGAACATGAAAATCTACAAATTTTGGCCAACCAATTTATAATTCATAGCAACAATAGTTACTCTTTTCCAAATTATTCTGATTAAAGTCTAGCTTAATTGGCACATACTTTTTTTGACCAGGCTGAAGTAAGCACCCACTCTAAAACCTTGAGAATGAGGATGAACTCACATGAAACTCATGTATTGAGATTAAAAAAATCTTGTTCACTGAAAATAATGTGCACAATACATGGAAATTAATATGCAATAGCAAAATTTCCAGATATCCACTACAAGGACCTGCAGAATATTTTATGATTTTGTACCTGCTCACCTGTCCAGTCCATTTCTAACTCTTATCACTGCCTATATGCTGGCCCAGCTTTAATGAGCTATTTGCTGTTCCCCGAACATGTCTCATATATTCAGATATTCACAAACATAATTATATTTGTCAGAAACAACTTTCCTATTTTCTCCAACTCCTAAACTTCCTTTATGTCACTGTTTTGACATCACTTCCTCCCAGTAACCTCCCTGGCCCTCTATTTATGGGCTAGCTTTTCCTTCATTGCCTAATTACCAGCCTGTCCTCCCTTCCTAACTATTAAGGTCAGGCCCAGTATCCATTGCTACATCCCCAGCTCTTAGCAGAGTTCTTGAACTCAAAAAATCTAAATAGTCTTGTAATAATTACTAAACATTCAAGAATTTCTTTATTTACAATATCACTGTATATAACAACACATTACTAACAAGGCTATTTTGTGCTTTTGAAGAGCCAATATTCATGAAGTATTTAATGCAGTGCTTCATGTAGCTAGCAGGTATGTAACTATTTCCTTTCTTCCTTTAAAATTGAAATTACTCTGTCAATTCATTTCATGAAGCTAAAACTCATGTAATATTGTATACATTTTATACAACTTATACAATTATTTTATAATTGTTTTTGTACAGCAGAGTTTTAAAGATTATAGGGAGAAAGGCCAAATTAAGTGCACTGCCTAATTTTAATTTTATATTTTTAAGCGGTTAAATTTTAAACAGCTATATGTTTATCTATATAATATCCTTCATGTTGTCTATTGTCTCTCAAAGCAGAAGATATTTGATATTTGGTCCTTCAAGGAAAGTATGCTGATTCTATCCTAGAGTATTCTAGAATTAGTTTATATGTGATTGATATATAGAATTCACCAAGGCTCTAGAGGGTTGGACGTGATGACTCCTGAAGTCCCTTTTATGCTTCAGTGTGTGATTTTTAATTCACCTTATATTGAAGATCTTATAAATCAAATGATTAAAAGAATAAGGAATTAGTTATTGTTCTCCGATGCAGTGGTTCTCAGTACTTCTACATCACAGCTCTTTCTGATAATCTGGGGTTTCTGTTCTAATGAAGGCATGTATGCAAGCGCATTAAAATTTCACACTTTTCCATCGGAATCTAGCCTTTTTGCTTTCTGTCTATGAACTATGTAAAAACTCAAGAACCATTAATTTAACATTTCAAAGCTTTTTTTTGTTGCCAAAAATGTAGTTGTAAATTAAGAGTGAAAAGGAATGCAAAATCCATACAGACAGAAATTTTCTATTTGCATTATCTGCCTATTTTCCTTTTAGAGAGGGGAAGTGAGCCAGGCTCAATAAGAAATTGGTTGATGGACATTACTGACTTTAAAGTTGATTTCAGCTTCTCTTCTTCCTTCAATGGCAAGATATTTTTAAAAGTAAATTATAAATATGAGCTATAGGAAGCTATATTATAATTCTCCAATTGGATTACCATCCCTCATCATTCATTTAAATATTGGGGAAGCAAAATATCCATGCCAAAGTAAAACTCTTGATAATGCTTTCAGGAATTTACTTAATGCACTCCAACCTCATAGGTTTGGCTCCATGCTCCAAAGCTGAAAATAGCTAACAAATGACTTTCCAGCTGTTTTATTGTATTTCTCTTCTGTTTGTTGGCATGCATGAGATAGAGAGATAACTTCATATCTGTTAAAGTGTTCCCTCATTAAGAAACTTATTTTAAGTGTTTCTTGGTCAGAGAGACTTTTGTTTCATCTCATCCACAGTCTGGATATTGTAGGGTTAAAAGCACAAATTAAAAATTCCTTCAAAAATGAAAGTAGCAAAAAGGCTAAATATCTGGAATAAATGTTTGAAGTTCAATACATAAACACATATACTGAAGTACAGGAATGTGTGTAGGTATGTTTATACACAGCTTGGTAGATATACATGTATGTTTCCTAATATTAAAATCAGTTTATTGACTACTTGAAGGAAGTATGGTAATTCCAGAGAAATATTCCAACACAAGATTTACATTGAATTCTCCCTGTCCTGTAGAAGAACTCAGAAAGACAGATTTGAGATAAAATAAGTTTTCTAGATATAAGAAGAGCTCTTCATTTTGTTCCATCTTAGATGAGTAGAAATTTGGGGAAACTGAGAATTTCACTGAGACAGAGGGGGCTCACGAACAATGTCTCTGGCTGCAGGTTGGAACAGAAAGCTTCAGGAGAACACAAGACTGCTTCTATGGGATTGGTCACTCATACTCTGTCCTTTGCAATTCAATTCACAATTGTTTGAATAAACTTTTGGTGATGTATCAGGGAAGGTCAGTGTAAAGAAGGGGAAGGGTGTAGTTAAGGAACTAGTATAAATGACCCATGGACATAGACAATGGGGTGGGGGTTGACTGTGGGAAAGGGGGGAGGTGGGCAGGGCAGGGGAGAGCAATGGGGGGGGAAATGGGGCAACGGTAATAGAAAAAACAATAATAATTTTTTTAAATTTAAAGATGTTCCAAAAAATAGATGAAGACATATGCCTTTGTCTTCAAGGTGCTAACCATGTGGCGGGTGAGAAAGAGGATGTACATGACTAATTCTAACAGAGTATGTGCTAGACCTTGTAAAATTAAAAGCAGAGATCTGTCTCAAATCATAGTAACAAATGTGTCCCCCAAACAGAGAAATCATCCAGGAGATATTTTATTGCACTCTGAATATTTATTCCCCAGTGACTCCTTAAAAACTACATGCTGTGATTGTTATATTTAGGATCCTTTATTTTTACCCCAGAAGGTATCCAGTTTATAGTAAAGTCAGTTTTTCAGCATTTTAATTCTCCAGTACATGATACCAATTTAGAATCCTTGAGTTAGGAGCTAGCTCCTTACTTCCTGAATTTTCAAAGAGAAGTTGAATATTACTTATAGTGACATAGCTTCTGTTCTCCCATTTCATAAGAGATACAATGCAAGAAAACTTAAATCTGTCTGATAATGGCCCACTACAAACAAAATGCCAAATAGTATCCTGAAGTGATGAGAGAAAAGACAGCAATTGAAAATAGAGACAGGCTATCTTGTCAACTCGTCCCAAAATACAATCAAGTTTCATAAAAATGACCCAATTTTAAAGAATATATTAAATAATTTTTATAAAAATGATGAGGTGGGAAAATACCTGATATATTATTGAAAGGTATGTATCAAAATTTAATAAAAACACTTTTCAAACTAGAAAAAATAATTTAGTTCTGTGAAACATTAATTTGTCCAGAACATTTTATAATCCATGTATTTATATGGGCGATGTCAATGTACTAAAAACATGTTTTAGAAAGCAGGATTTAAAGGAATGAGCACACTTTAATATGTTATTTGATGTGATCAAGCAGATAACAAAAGTTGAATTTCCTTATGTAATTTTTCTTGAAACCTAAAAGAAATGTTAATATTTTAAAATCCAGGCCCTGTTCAGTATGACTCTGAAAATGAACAAACAAACACAAAAAATCTATTAAATCTTTATCTCTAAACCCCAGTGCCTTTAAAGTAAGTGGTTAAGTGGTCATATTCCTAACCTATATCTTATTTTCAAGGTGAAGAACTATTTATATATTTATCTGAGAAATTCATGTTGAAAAGTAAAGTGACCATTTTGAGCATCAAAGAACATTTTATAAGAGACACATTCCAAGTTTTGGGTCTTTATAGAGTATTTTCTTCACACAAAGAGTTTTATGATTTTATACTTGCTAAGTTATGTTTTTAACTGTACATGGAAATTTTATTTCAGGCTGGAATAAACTCAGTTTCTTCCCACTATCATTAAATACAGTTGTCATTTTAAAATAATTTATAACTGTAATTTATAAGTAAATAGGATGCTTATTGTATAATGTTCAGTAATTAAGTAATATATATCAAGTAAACAAATATTTATACAAATAAATGCCAGTCATTACAATCTTTAGATGCCACTGATATTGGGTGAAGATTTAAAAACATTTACATATTATTTTAAACAGCATTTTACTTTAACATATCTCTTAAACCAAAGGCTCCTTCCATTAATTATGCATTTATCTGTGATAAATGTGTGTATAGTCAGACGCATGATAGACTTTAGGTATATGTAAAACATGCTCCTTAAAATGTAATGATACTTGAATATATTCACTGTATGTATATGTTTTTGTTGGGGGTATACTAGAATAATCTCAATGGTAAATGCTGTATTAGTTTTATGTGAAAACTATCATATATTTCAAAACCCTAACCCTCCTCCCCAAACATTTATATCCACCCCCCTAAACTCCTATATTCTCTGTTATTCTCAGCAGATAATATTTACTAGAAAACACTTGGGCAATTTCTCATAAAGATAAAAACATATTTGTCATATAATCCAGCAATTTCATTCCTGGAATTTTACTGTAGAGGAATGGAAACATATGTTCACACAAGAAAATGACCATGAATCTTCATTGTAGCTTTATTTGTAATAGCAAAACCTGGAAAGAGCCCGTATGTTCTTCACCAGGTTCACGAAGAAACAAAATGATGGTTCCTTGTTACAGTGGATAACTTCTTAGCTATTAAGAGAAACAAATGATTGTTAAACACAACTTGGCTAGATCTAAGGGCATTGTGTTGAATGAAAAGAAGTCTCAAAAGGTTACCTATTGTATGATTCCATGTATACAGTATTCTTGATAAGCCAGTTACAGTAATGGGGATGAGAGCATTGATTTCGGGGTAGGAGGCGGAGGGGTGAGGATGAGGAGAGGAGGTCGTGACTATGAGGGGGTAGCCTGAGGGAGTTTCTTCAGGGGAATGGCTCAGTTTTGTTTCCTGGTTTGTGTCAGTAGTTACATTAATCTATACATGTGGTAAAATTTGAATGAACTATACAACTGTTGAAACCTGAATAAGCCTGTAGTTTAGTTAATAATAGTATTGTACTGATGCCAGTTTCCTGGTTTTAATAATCATACTTTGGCTATGTAATAAGTTATCCTTGGGAGAAGGTGGGTGAATGATACACGAATTTTTTTTTTTTTTTTTGCAACTGCTATGTGAGTCTACAATTGTTTTTTAAAAAATTTAATTCGAAGCTTTCATAGCACTCTCCCAACATCTCGCTACCAAGCATAAATAAGTCTTCTGACACCAGCACCAGTACTGTTTTCTCCTGCCCTGTAGAATGGAGGAGCTCTCTCTTCCCACCGAAGGCCCAGCTCTTCAAATGGGCTTTGCATCTCATCGATCCTAGCTGTTATCATTTGTACAGTTTGCTCTCATCTGGATCTTTCTAGTGAGTTTGTAAACTTGTTCAGAATGTCTGCCATAAAAAAATAAGTATTTTCTTTATTTGACCTCACATCCCTTTCCGTCTCCATGCTATCAGTTTTCCGCCCATTTTCAAAGTCAAGCCTCCCAATGATGTGTAAATGTGTATACACACAGAATCTAGCTCCTCACCCACCCTTTTTACTTCAACCTACACCAATGCTAATGATTAGGGGTTCAATGATCCCGGGAGAAAGGACTCATAGAGAGAATCATCAATAACATTCCCAGTAGTAAATCCAATGGGCTGCCTCCCACTGCTTACCACAGGTCTCGTTTCACACTTCTTTTTGTGATTATTTCATTACTATCTGTCTTGTCAAGAGACTGACACACCAGATGATCTTTTCTTATTATTATTGTACTTTTGAACATGGTATATGTCCAATTGCCTGAGGCTAAAATTAGCATCTACACATAATCATGCAAAAATATAATGAAATACCCGTTTAGTAATCTCAAGTGCATCTCAAGAATACAATTTTCAAAATCAAACACAATATTTTTTTCTCTAAAACTTATCCATGACCGGTGCTATTCCTACATTTATGAACCATGACATCTAAAACATCTTGAAGTCTTACGGATTGTATCTCCTAAATATTTTTATGAAATGCTAATATATTTTCCAACCTATCATTTCTCATTCAAATGGCAAGTTTCTTCTAATTAGTTTTTCCACTTCTATGTATCAGTACATAAAGTATAGTAATACATATTATATTAATGTATATCAGTATCATATGGGATACAATTATTATGATGTTATAAATTCTATAATAGTAATATTTATATTATATATACAAGGTGGGGCAAAAGTAGGTTTATATTTGTGAGTACACAACACACAGGTTATTAATTAAATTATTAATTAATAATAGTTATTATTTATTGTACTATTTTCCATACAAACAACTGTAAAACTACTTTTGCCCCACCCTGTATTAATTAATTATTATATAACATATTTTATTAATAATATATTTATATGTCAATACATATATTAATATATAGCCATGTAAAGGCCAATTATGATATTCATAGATGGATGCCGACTCAAATTCAGCTCCCTTGGACTCGTATATCTAACAAACAGGAACTGTATAAGGCACTAAGATATTTGAGATATTAAAAATGTTCATGATAAATTTCTAGCTCTTAAGGCCCTCAGTCCTAAACTGTAGGTTGTCTGACTGATCTTATACTTTTTTCCTGATAATCCTGACATTCTTTGTTACAGGCTGAATGTGTCACCCCAAAGTCCACACATTGAAGTCCTAACCCCCAGTACCTCACAATGTGACTTATTATGATATAATGTCTTTAAAGAGGTAATTAATTTAAAATAATGAGGGTGGACTCTAATCCAATATGACTGGTGATCTAAGTGGAGATTAGGACACACAGGTACACACACAGAAAAGACCATGTGTATACACAGGGAAAGAGCATTTACAAGTCAAGGAAAGAGGCCTTACTAGAAATCAACTCTGCTAGTGCCTTGATTTGGACTTCTAGACTCCAGACTTGGGAAGAAATAAATTTCTCTTGTTTAAGCCACCCAGGCCTAGAAAATGCACAGATCTCTCTCTATATAGCTCTTTATTGTTATATCTGAGCATGCTTTGCACAAAGCTGCCTTAACACTTTAATAACAAGAACTAAAGCTTGTTGTAGGGTTCAAGAGGTAAATCATTATATATGCAACCCCTTATTTAATCTGCACACCAACCTGATGATGTCAGTGCTTTAATTTCTTTATTCACAAGTTATGTGTCTGTCCCTATGGTATCTCAATAGTAATGGAACCTGGATCAAAACCTAGGGTGTTTGATTCTCAAGTTTATGTGTGTTTAACAATTGCCTGAATATTCCACAAATGGAATAATGAGCAATGCAGAATTAGCTATAATTGGCTTTCTTCACAAAAGAGTGGTTAACACAATAAGCTTCTTCTATTTGTTCTCATCAAGGAGTTCAGATGTGCATGTGTCAGGCTGGGTGTGATTCTGTAGCCTCTGGTGACTAGCTGAAACATTTACAATCAATAGGCATCAAAGACCTCCCAACAGTATTCTCCAAATGATGTTCATTAAATGAAGCTTTTCTTCTCTTACAACCTAAAATAATCTTGCTTTGCGGAAATAAATAAGAACAGTGGCCTGGGGATATTCAGAGGAGATTCCACCACAGAAAACAGAATGTGGAAGTCGTTAACCTCTTTTGCCTCTAAGAGATGTTATGATAGCTCGTGATTAAAATCACAGTTTGACAAAATCAACTTACCATTAGTGTAAGTACTGAACTCAACATTCTGATAATCTCCCCTAAGTTGCTATTAGAAGCTATGCAGCAATGACTTGAAATTTTCAAATATTCTATTTGTCACTAATGCATTTTTATCTATTCAAGCAGGGCTTATATTTGGGACCTACTAAGAGAAAAAATTATATTTCTAAAGTATTTTTATAAAGGAGTATAGTTTCTTGTTCATAAATAAAAAAAAAACATTTTTTCCAAAAGAGCATTTTTATTTTCTCTTTATCTTTGCATGGTAACGTGTTTATGAAAAAAAAAAATTCTGAAGATTTCTTAAAGCCTCAGAAATAATGATCATCATGATGATCAGTAAATCTAATTAGAATTTTACAATACAGATCAAATATTCAGTGCATTCATTGAATATAGATAGAAGTGTTATTAATCGTAAAAATGTGTTATCACTTACAGAAGTTTGGAGTTTGCTCATTGCATGGTCTCAGGATAAGAAATTCCACGTCTCTCATCATGCATTTTATTCTTACCATCATTGTGATATAATTCTCTGGTGAACTCTGACATCACGTGTTCTTGCAGGATAATAGTTATTACCTAATATTTATCTAAAATATATAATATATATGCACATTATAAATAGTACATTTACTATACAGAATAAGAAGAAAGAAAAATTTCTTTTTAATATGTTTTATTGATTATGCTGTTACAGTTGTCCCAATTTTTTTCCCTATGCTTCCTTCCACCAGTGACCCCCCTCCCTCCAGTTGTACCCCCCTTTTAGTCCATGTCCATTGATTGTGCACATAGTTCTTCTCAACCTCTTCCTGTCTACTCTTTCCTACTATGATTCTTAATTCCTGTACCATATCCCTCCCTTTCCCCCTTCCCCCTCCCTGCTGACCTCCCTCTAATATGTTTCCCATACCTATAGTTCTTTTTCCACTCTCGTTGCCTACTTAGTTTGCCTTTGTTTTGATTCCCTAGCTTCTGTTGTTGGTTGTTGTGATGCAGTTTTCATTTTAATGTTCATAGTTTTGATCCTCCTTCTTCTAAACCAGTCCCTTTAACATCTCATATAACAGTGGTTTGGATCTAATGAACTCCTTCAGTTTTACTTTGTCCTGGAAGCACTTTCTCTGCCCTTCTATTCTGAATGACAGTTTCGCTGGATAGAGTATTCGTGGCTGTAGGTTTTTGATTTTCATTACTTTGAATATTTCTTTCCAGTCCCTTCTTGCCTGTAGGGTCTCCCTTGAGAAATCAGCTGATAGTCTAATTGGGACCCCTTTGTACATGATTCTTTTCTTCTCTCTTGCTGCTTTTAAGATTCTCTCTTTATCTTTAATTTTTGACATTTTGATTATAATGTGTGTGGGTGTGGTTCTCCCTGGGTCCAGTTTTTTTGGAACTCTCTGTGCTTCCTGGACCTGTAAGTCTATTTCCTTCCCCACGTTTGGGAAGTTCTGCCTCATTATTTTTTCCCATAATTTTTCAATTTCTAGTTCTTCTTCACCCTCTGGCAAGCCTATAATTCTAACGTTCGTTCGCTTATAGCTGTCCCAGAGGTTTCTGAGACTCCCCTCACATTTCTTACTTTTTGTTTCCTCTCTCTGCACTGGTTGTCTGTTTGTTCCTTTCCTATGTTATGGTGTGTTGACTTGATCTTGGGATTTTATTTCCTCACCACTTGTCTCGTATGTGTTTTCGTTCATTCAGTATGACTAGCTTTCATTCCTTCCCCGTCTTGTTCCAACTCTTTTGTTAATTCTGTAAGCCACCTTATGACTATAGCTCTGAACTGAGCCTCAGAAAGATTTCCTATTTGCTCATCAGTCAGGTCCCTCATCTGCTGCCTGGTGAGGTGCATCACTGGGGTTTCAATCATGGTCTGCTTCCTCCTGACAGTTTTGTGTTTACCTTTGCTTCCTGGGCGGGCTGTAGGGGGTGGAGCCCCGTGCACTTATCACTAACTCAGCGACCACACTGTGCTTCTTCGTGTGTGGGGGGGTCCAAGATGGATTCCTGCCATTACTCTCCACTGAGAGAACAAGATCCTCTTCCTCTGTCCCCACGCCCTCTGGGTCTCACCATCCGAGGCAATGGGGGGGTCTGCCTTCCCCAGCGTTGTAATTGAGAGCTGATGGGTGTTAACTATAGCCAGGAATGCCCCCCCTGGCATTTCTCGCAGTCCCACCACTATCCCTGCTGCTGCCATAGACAGCACTGCCTGACCTTTCTGCTCCGATTTTCGCCCCTCCTACCCATCCAGACGAGCACCGCTGGTTTATAACTTCATACGTTGGGCTTCCATGTAGTTTTATTTTCTGGAATTTCTGGTTATCTTTGGTTTTGAGGTAGTTATATTCCTACTTAGTTGTGGAGGGAGACCGAGCGTGTCCGTCTAGGCCTCCATCTTAGCCAGAAGTCCCAGAAAATTTTCTTTTTTGTGTGAAATTTTAGACCCCATGTTGTTTCTGAAAGTTATTATGTTGTTATTCATTAGTATGGTTACAAAACTCCAGGTAAGAGCTTATTATGCAGCTGGTACCTAGTTCTTAGTTGCTTCAATAATCTTAACATATTAATTCAACTACCAAGTTTGCAGTTATTTGAAGAATTTCATTATGAACCAACATTACTGAGTTTCCAAGTTGACTTTTTAACTTAATTGTCTACTAATAAAAACAATGAACTTTTACATTAAGAAAAATGGATCACAACAGTCACATGTGTGAGTTTTCACTTAGGAGCAAATTTTTGGAACAACTACATTTTACATCAAGTCATACATATGCACACACATTTGTCAGTGAATATCACACATTTGTATACAGAAATATATGTCAGAATCCTTTATGAGTATTGTGGAAATTGTCTTGAATTTTTCAGTGAATATATTGAAGACCGGATATTTATATTTTACTGGCTTTTTTTTTCAAATTTCACCTGAACAAAATTTAGATTGTTGGTGACAGGAGGCTTAATTAATAGATTTCTCATTACTTTATTTGTTTTGGTTCTCTTTTTAAAATAGTGGGTTTCCAAAGGCAACTTGCCCTTTCCTCTTTTGGACCTAGACAACCCTGTGAATCTTTAAAAAATGGCTCTGATGGCACATTATTGATGGCTGTCTTCTGATTGTGGTTTACCCTTGGTAACTCTCTTGAAGAGCTCTTGATCTGAGAAAATCAAAATGAATTCAGCCTAAGTCTGGGCATCAAACCAAACCAAGCAACTCATTTATACTCACAAGATCACATTCATGTTTCCTGGGCTTTTTTTTTCCCTAAGCAAATTAATGTATGTCTTGTTTGGTTTAAAAAAAAAATTTTAAGAAGACTATTACCCAGCAATTGACACTACTGACATAAGTTTCTTTATTTAAATTACAGAAATGATAGAAAAGAAAAAAAAAACACAGTGTTTTTAAGTATCTGATGATGCTTCATGTTGAAATTCTAGTTGAACTACTCTATAGCTTATGCTTTTTGCTCCAGTTTAAAATAGCACAGCCTTGGAACTCAGAAGAGTTTAGCATTACAATATATTCATTACAGAGAATAAAAAAGAAGAAAATTACTTGTTTTATACTTTTAATTAGATACATATAATTTACTTATTTATACTGAAGTAATGATGTCTCTTGGTAAATTTTAGTTGGCTTTTGAACTGAAATACCCACTAAATGGAAATCAACTCTCAGTGTTGATACATAGCATTACCTATCTAACTAAATGACATTTTATATGGCTAGCTAAAGTAAGAGTTTACATGAGAAACTTATTAGGTGAGAATAATATCAGGAAAGAAAGTTAATTAATTGATTGAATATTGAGTTCAAAAGCTTAATATTTTGCTATGGACATTTCAATAGTTTAGAGAAGAAATCATATACTCACACACATACACACATAATTAAATTTCCATGCAAACTTTTAATAATTATTATAGCTCTCAATAAATTGCTAGGCAGAAGAAAGCAGATGATGGAAATTAATGTTAGAAAAAAAATTTTTGTCTGCTTTTGCTTTTGCTGGATTTTCAGCATTTTACCCTCACCTGGAAGTTTTCTTCCTATAAATTATCAATAAGGGTAAACCAAAATTTATCTACTCATAATAAATTACATATTTTTCTAGTCAACCTTCTCTCCACTATTCACAAAACATTTGTTTCTAGTGTATTGGTTACAACCATTCCTGTACGAGACACCTGCATTCTATAAATTGAAACTCTTTTTTCTAGATGTAGACATTTGTGCTTTTGAAGAAAATGACAGAGGTTGTAAAGTGCACAGGACTGGAAGCCAGGAATCTCTTAGTTCCAAATCTTTAGTTGACATTAAAATCATCTAGGTATCTGTATTTTTAGAGATGTTTTAGGGAATACCCATTACAACAAAATTTAGAAACCACTGTTCAAGTTTTAGTTCTATCTTTATTATTTTAAAGAACTTGAACAAATTAATTAATCTCATTAGTCCCAAGGTTCCTTATCTGTAGACTAAAGGTAAGTGTATGTTGTCGGCAGCCGTCCGTCTCAAGAGACGATGGTGTAGCTTCTTAAGAGTCTATCTGCTCCGCCGGGAATGGCTGTGCAGTCCGACTCGGGAGTGACATGGTATCTGTCTCCTCCCGTGTTGAATCGACATCTTGCGATGACGCTGAAGCTACAGAGCCTGGGCAGGGTGATATGGAGGGTCTGCTGTTGCCCATGCAGCAGACCCCCCCTCTCTTCGCAGCTGAAGGGTCCAAGGGAAAGACGGAGTCGATACAGCTTGGCTTCAGGTGCGCCGCAGGAGTTGCCAGTGTTGACTACAACGTCAAACCGCCTTAGGGACTCCGGCTCCGGATTTTCTGTCGGGGTTTACTCCCTTAGCCTTTCCCCTGAAGAGGTATGCCGCAAGGCAGCGGAGGTTTTTTGGAGTCAGAGTTTTCCTTCTCTGATGTGCCCTGACTGGAAGATCGAACCAGCGACACTTAGCTCGCAGGCCAACGCTCAATCCACTGAGCCAAACCAGCCAGGGCTAAGTGTATGTAATGTTGGTAATAATAGGAGGTACTATTGCACCTTTCTTTCTAAATAAAATCTACTTTATGTTAGTAAAGCATGAATTATAAAACTAAGAAGAACATATTTCTAATCTTTATTCCAGATTAGGAATTGGAATTGATATTTTATCTTTTAAAAATTATTTATATGGATCCTGCTTCTTCATTTAAAAATCTTTCAAGTTACTCTGCTGTAATTGTTCATTTCTTCCCATCAATCCCCAAATTACTTCCAACCGACTGCCATGTGCTATTCTTATTACTCTTTATTCTTTTTCATAACTCATTTCTTGATATTATTTCTATATTAAATTCATTTGGTGAATGTGTCATCTAGTTGCAATATAAGCTTCATGAGAGTAAGAACTTCATTGCTTTATTCATTGTTTGAACTCAGTCTTGAACATTTTGTATATTCTGTATTTTCATTGTATTTTAATGTGCATTGGAAAAGGATAATTTACCTATCAAAACAATACCTTTGTTTACTTAGAAAAATAAGTTAAAAATAGCTTACTTAAAATGTATTTAAGTATTAATGTGAGTATACAGATTTAGCAAAGTCATGGAGATAGTTTTCAAATGTCTGAAGTTTGGGGACCTGGACAATACCAGAAGCAAGGTGTTGATTTTAAGGATATAAAGGATAATTCAAGCTGATCTCAAGACTCTTGACACATTTTATCTTATGGCTTTATTTATTTTGTTACTTTATTAATCAGTCTTATTGCTCTAAGGTTGATTTAGGGAAAAGAGTTTAAGACTTGTGGCCAAATGGACAAGATAGTAGGTTATCTCCTTCATTGGAAAACCCTCAATATGTGAGGTATGAAGGAGGCATCAGCTTTGAATGTGGCAAAACAGAGCTCTTTGGGCATTCATTAGATTAAGGGCTCTGCACAGAAGATTGTAGATTTCACATGCAACTAACCATATTATTGGTGCCTAAAAACAGCTTCAAAGCCTTCTACTTGGGCTCATGCATGAAATAGGATATAAGGAGACTCTACATAGGAAGTGTCAAAAATCTTTTTTCTGAAGGGGTAAAGCTTATATGGAAGACTTCTGAGACCTTAAAGAAAGAATCCCTCTAGTTTTATCAGTTTAAAGGCAAAAATTTGGGGCACTGTGACAACTACAAACAGATTGCAGGAAATATATATATGGAGATCTTAATTTTCATATTATTTTCCCCATCCAAGTAAATGGGAGTTCTATTCATGAGCCATACATAATTTTTTAGTAATTTCTCTTGAGTGGGCAGTTATAAAAAATAGTGAATAAAGTAGTTTATATTTTTCTTTATAAAAATATTTTTATGCTCATATATTAAATCTTTCAAAAACAATGTATTGATAATATTAAGCATGAATTCTGTTTTTACTAATACTGATTGGGTCAAATTTATTTCACAATAAAATTCTTTAATGTACTTAAATATATTTATAATACTACCTATTGAAATTTTTGTTAATAAATACTATTTAAAACAATCACTCTCCGGCTGTTGATAAGCAATAATTATGTACCCAAATTGGTGTAACACTAATCTCTGAAAAAAAAAGGAAATAGGAAAAAATGATCTAGTCCCTTTCCATCTCTCCCTCCCAAAATACCTGGGGAAGAGTTTGGGAAGAAAATCTTCAGTTAAAAAAGGTATACATATATGAACAGTTCCAATTTATCAAACCTCTGTTTGATAGAAATACTTCCACTTTTTGTTTTCCAATTTTATGCCTTTAATTTCCTTTATTGTCTAATTGACTGGTATCTGCAAGACAAGGTTATATGGCAGTAAAGACAATAGCAGAGCTGTGTCATTTTTTATTTAGAGGGATGTCTCTCTTGTTTTTATAAGTAGAATTACGGCTATTGGGTTGAGGTTTATTTATATTCTCTCAGTTAAGAACTATCCATCAATTCTTATTCAAGGTTTTATAACATAAGTGGATGTTGGATTTTGTCAAAGAAATTGTCTAATTCGCTCCCATCATACTTTTGACGTATCTCATCCATCACTTGTGAATCTCTCCCTGTTTAAGCTGTCCATCACAATTTGACCCTTGACACTTTCAAATAATAACCTGTTGTCTTTTTTGAGTTTTATTGTTATCACATACCTCACATCTCCTGTTGTTTTCCTTTGTTCCTCTGACAAAAAAACTGATGTGACAAATGACTGTGATTGTAGTGGCATCGAGTTTTTGTGGGTGTTTTCCATGGGTGTTTTGATCAACTATCCTCATTGATCTCTCTGTTGCGATAGGGGAACTTAAAGAGATTGAATTGTATGTTTCTACCGTTGCCATCTTCCAGAAAATCTTCTCGGCTTTTTGACTCGTTCTTTAAATTTTATCAGGCCCTGCACTGATGCTTAACCACAAGAGTGAAGAATTTGTAAAAAGTTTAACAACAACTGTGTGTGTGTGCGTGTGTGTGTGCATGTGTGTGTGTATCTCATATCCTGAAAGATTTAAAAATTGTGCTATACCTGAACAGAATAGTGAGAGAGATAATCAGACACAATCTGACAGGGCACTTTGAGTGCAGGAAACAGCACCTACAAAAGCAGGATAGTAGTGAGGAAAATATTTCACTTTGAGTAGAAGCCCAGTTTCAGGGCGAAAGGCCCTTAGGGGAAAAAAATACAGGAAGGAAAGCAAAAGAGTTATATTTAATACTTATTTCTCAAGAGTAGGAAGTTATAAACAAAGTGAGTAAAATAGTTTAAGTGTTTTTACTTTAAAAGTATGTATATGTATTTCCTTTGAAAGAATGTTTATGTTCTTTTGTAGAGGTAATAAAATTCAAAATAATAGACATAAATCATGTCATGTTATCAGTGGAATAATACAAATAAGCAGATTAACAAATATGCCCCAATTTTATGAAATGTTAAGTGTTAAATGATATTTTGGATGTGAAATGAAGTTGAATGACATTGTACAAATAATACCACAGGATAAATGATGAGGAAATATTAACATACAATAAAAAGATTAATTTCTAAGCAAATAATCTGAAATTCAAATGTGTAAGAACTATTTCAACTTGACATGGCTCTTCCTTAACAGAAAATAAGAAATGTTAAGGATGTAAAGACATTTGAGGTAAGAAATTATTCTATTTAATATCATTGCTATGTACACTTACCCTATAACTTTAACTTTGTGACTCTTTGCAGATTTTCTACAAGTGAAGCACTTGCTGCTTCAAGACTGATTATTTTGTAATCTTATTATTCACAGCTTGCTAATTTGTAATTGGGCTTTTACAAGTAGAAAACCTCCAGATTTCAGAAAAACTAATTTATTTTTTTTCTTTGGTTAATTGTAGTGTTCACACAAAACAGTGGAGTGAGATGACTTCTAGTGGTTTTTGTGCAGTGTTCTGGAACCAATAAAATATATTATTGATTGCCTAATGAAAAGCACCATGTTAATACAAATTTACTATGTCTCAGCAGGATTACAACTGCTACTTTTATTCTGTTTAGAGAATCACCTGCCATTTTACTCGGGTCTATTGCTACATATCAAGCATGCCTTAAATTAGGTTGGGGTTACCTACAGGGTACTTTGTAAGGTGCTCTTTATCCTTTCCTTTCCTACAGAGCTACCCATGGCTTCTAATTTAGCCAAAGATCATCAAAATTAATTGTGATTGAGTGGCATTAAAATTGAAACAAAGAACAAGCGAAGCACCATTGACTATTTTGAAATTATGGAACAGAATCATATATGTGACCATACTATTATTGAAGACTTGAAGTGAACTGGCTGTATTGAAATACTGTTTTTGCTGATTTAAAAATCAGAATTTAAAGAAAACACTTAGCAGAGAGAGGTAATATAAAAAAAGCTCAATATGCAAAGATCAAATAAAATTATTAAAATATTCTTTTATTAAAAATTTTGAGCAATGATCTCATAAAATTGCTGTATTTTTTAGAATAAAAGTAAATTTTGGTATTATAATCATGGTTCCTCTTTATAATTGCTACAGAGTTGTGTGGGTCATCCATACAGGAAGCACTTGCTGAAGAATGATTTGGATCTTAAACAATAAACATGTATTTATTGTTGCATATTTGGAACAGTTTTTTCAAGTTAGTTTGTGTTGGGGAGCTGGAAGTGGTCTCCAGAGTTATTATGATTTGGGGAAAGAGAAATTTCTGGAAGATAAAGAAGTAAATATTTAAATGGAATATGTTGGGACAGCAATACATCTGTACTACTAGACATAGTTTGTTTCTCCCTTTTCTTCTCTATTCTCCTTTTCCTGTAATGTGATTGCTTAGTACCTCTACATGATGCCCTAGACCTAGTAAAATAAAAAGAATGTGAGGGGGTTCCAATGTCTCCTGAAATAAGATGAAGAAGGAGGTTCTATGTTAATGATACTGTGGAAGGAAGGAGATATTTCTATAAGTAGCTGGCAAGAATTCGCATACTGAGGTGCAGGGGTGTACCCGCTCACCCCCCAAAATTCATCTTCACACAGAATCTCACAATGTGACCTTATTCAGAACTAGAGTCTTTGCAGATATAATTAGTTAAGTAAGAATGAGGTCATACTGGATTACGGCAGGCCCTAAATCCAGTATGATTGGTCTAATAAGAAGAGGAGAAAATCCAGACAGACAGATTTACACAGCCATAAGCCAAGGAACCCCTGAAGTCACCAGAAGCTAGGACTACACAAGGAAGGATTCTTCCTGACAGTCTTCAGAGCAAGCATGTTCCTGCCAATATCTTGATTTTGGACTTCTGGTTTCCAGCACTGGGAAAGTAAATATTTACTGTTTTAAACTACCCAGTTTGTGAAACTTTCTCATGGCAGACTTAGGAAACTAATACAGGTGCCTATTTCTTGTAACATAGTTTGTATGAATTAGTGGCTAATTATATTGGAATTTTCTTGAGCTTCTTTTCTAAGTTTTAATGATGGTTAGCTTCATTTATTGATTTATTGATGTAGTAAATGGACTACTACTATATGTATGTGTTGCCCGTGTGTGTTTAAAAGACAATGTGCAAATCTCATACTACATCTAAACAGGTAGCTTCATGGATTGTTGGATAATAAATCTATGAATGGTACACAGGAACATCATGAAAACAGAGATTTAATGTCTTAATAAAAACAGGATGGCATAATAGGACAACAAGTACTGGAATAAGAGTCAAACAATGGGTCCCAGTGCTGCCACTACCATTTATATGTGTGTGACTCTAGGCAAACCATTACATTTACCCACATGTGTAATCAGATAGCAAAAATGTCACACTTTCTACCTCACTATCTTTCTAGAATAAATTAACATAATTGAACCATCTTATTAAAGTATTACAGCAATGCAAAGTATATTATATTTATTAGAGAATTTTGTTTAAGAAGATACTCAATGGACAACAGTGTGGTGATTATAGGGGGCAGGGAGCTGGAACAAGGTGGAGGAAGGTAAAGGGGGATAAAAGGTGATGAACGGAGACTTGACTTGGGGTGGTGAGCACACAATACAGTGTACAAGGGATGTGCTGTAGAACTATGCCCCTGAAACCTACATAATTTTGTTAACCAATGTCACCCCAATAAATTCATTAAAAAGAAAAATATTCAAATAAAATGTGTATAATCATATTTGCAAGCAATATTTTCTAGTATGATAACAAGTCACTGTTCAACACAGTGCCAGTCTCAATAGCTTAGAGAGGAGCTTATTTGTGACAAAATTTATTGTAATAATTCAGAGTATCGTTTTCACAAAATCACCGAGGGCCTTTCTACAGACCTGAGCCCAGGGGAATGAGTGGCATCTGGACGGTAATTTGTAACTGATTGGCTTCACAGTCCACAAACATCAAACTGATGATTCACAAAACTTGCAAGTCTTCTGTACACATCATAGAAGTATCTCAAAAATTCTATATCAATAATGAGAGCTCATTCTTTCAGTCTGCATTTTAAGAGGGATGAAGATAATGGTGGTGCTCTCTAGGCATTTCCTAGGAAAATTGATGAGATGACAGCTTGGTCATCTGGTTGCTCTGTTGATCAAAGAGGGAGCAATTTTCATTGTTCTTTTGTAGACTTTCATAAAACTCCACATACAACATGATAAAGGGAGGAAAGGAAAATGATGTCTTCATGCAGGCAGAATTAACAAAATTTGGGAATATTGGTACTTTTCAAAAGATAATTTCCATCATTGTGTGTGTACTGTTGGCATTTTGACACCTGCAGATTTTGGCTGGGCCTGTATTGAGCAGATGCGCTCTCCACGGCACATGGGTGTGGCTTTCAGGCACTGCACTTCCCCGCACAAGCATTTTTTTCCCCTGGGAAAGAGCTGAATATTGCCATTTATCTTGTGTAGTTTTTCAAATGACACTCTGTATGTTATTTTTGTTCATTAATATGATAATTAGAAATTTTAACCTCTCTACCCCACCCCTTTTAAATCTAGGGTTTGATATTATTTATTTCCTTTTTTTTGCCTGGTGATTCCTTTTTATTTTTATTGATACAAAGTTGTTAAATGTGACAGAAGAAGAAAAAAATGATAAAATACCATTATTGCTCTTGAATATATTTAATAACAGAGAGAGAATTAACTGCCAATTAATGGCAACTGATTTTACTTACAATGTAATTTTTTATGTTTTTCATAACTTGATTTCAACTTTAGAGATGTTATTTGCTTCATGATTTATTAATTTTAAACATATACTTAAAACTGACAGTAATAATATATTTTTAATATATAGAAATATTGACCTATTAGCTAAACCTTAGTATCCACTAGGAGGATCTGAGTGCTTTGTCAAGAATATATAAGATTAATATCTTAACATGTTTAATAAAATATTACCTGTATTTTGAGATTAATACTGATAAAAATAAATTTAAGTTGAGATAAATTGAATGTCATTATAATTATGCAGTAACTTGGGAGCTAGAACTACAGATGCTAACAGATACTAATGCATGCTTCTAGCTGGTTAAATTACTAAGATCTTTGAAATAACTAAAACAAAATAGTATTTGCATAGTTTTTATGTGTTTTATCTTATTTCTTAAAAATTAGGCTGTTTTATATAGAGTGTGATAACAGGTATATCTAAAAGTAGGATATAAAGGAGAAACACAAAGCAGACTTTTAGGGTAAGAAACATACTACATGCCAAATAAACCATGTAGGTATAGGGATAGACATACATTATCAAAAACTATTTTTATCTGGGCTAGTAGGAATAAGTGGGAAAACCACACTTCGTATTATTTCCTATTTCTTTTGAAAAAATGTATCATGGTATGTGGGAAAAGTGTCATTGGGATGACTGTGAATGACTAATATTCTACACAAAAATATACTTTGTAGTGTTGTAGTGACTGGCTTTTTTTCAAGAGCAGCCTGGAGATGGTAAATCTTGCTGCCAGTTTTAGAATTCCTCTGAGATTCTAGTCAAGGATTTGATTCATAATGCACTCAGCATCATTAACAGGGTCTCCATTTGATTGTCCTGGATTCTTAAACCCTTTGGTAGCACAGAAATGGTGCAAAATGTACAGATGGCACATGCTTTGCCTAAGTAGTCTGATTTAGGGACTGTGGCTGTGACTAGGGGCAGGCTGAGGCAGTAAGGCTGAATCACTGAAGACCTGCTCTGCGATCAGATGGGTTTAAGATCACATGTCTGTTCCTCTACTTATTACTGTGTGATGTTGAGCAGTTGATTAACCTGTCCACACTGTATCATGAGGTTTTTGCAAGAATTACATGCTTCAGTTAGTACGTAACATAGAGACAATTCTCAATAAAATTGACATTTACTGTTATTTTTGTTGTTGCCTGACATCAATATATCTATGAAATTTATATATTAATCACTCATTCATTTAGGATAACTATGTGTTAAAGACTATGCTAGGTATTGTTCTAGGTATTTTTTTAGTTGTTAATTAAGCAGAAGCTAGCTACTTAGGAGTTTGCCTGAAGTCATTCAAGTTCCTCACAAGTTCAATGCCATTGTTACTTAATATTAAGAATAAAGATTCATGACCTGAATCACAGATATTAAATACTATGTTTATAAGGAATGTATGTACATAAAGGAATGAGGGAATTGAGCTTTTGTTAATGAAGTTCTGCTGTTTTCCAGGGAAATAGAGACTACAGAACTCTATTAAAATTATTGCTTGGGATCCCAGGATTTAAACTTAAGACTCTAATCAGGAAAAAAATTCAATGTACATGTATATATAATATATGTGTGTGCGTATACACATATGTATTTACACACTCAAAAATATATAGTCATAACATTTTAATTCCAAATATTCTGATAACTAATTTATTAAGAGATTAAACTGATAAGATTGACAAACAATGAACATGTTAGAGTTTAATTTGTTAAATGGTTCTACAAATACGAAATGGTTGCCTATTATGTATCAGAAATTCTTCTCATAAGTTGAAAATATAGCATATATTCAAAAAGCATATTGAAATATGCTTTTCAATAAGCATAGTAAATTTAGTTAAAGAACACATCTGTATGCTATAACTTGATTACATATTTTTTCTAGATATTTTTGCATTTTTTCTTTTACCATGTTTTAGTTTCTGCATGTAGGATTAAAAGAAAAAACAAAATTTGTAAAGTTGTAACATTTCACATGGAAATGCTGCCCAATCTTCACCAGCTTCAGAAATCTAATCTTTGCCAATGCTGCAATAGAGTGTTGTAATTTAAAAAAAGAAAGAAAGAAAGAAAATATAGCAGTGAACACAAAAACGTTTCTGTTCTCATGAAGTTTATATTGTAATAAAAGATAGACCAATAATAAACAAATACATATATAGGGTAGCAGGTAAGTGCTTTCAGAAAATATGTCATTAAAAGAGACAGGGAATGGTAGAAGGGTAAGGCGGGTTGCTAATTTATTTAGGAAGACATCTATAATAAGGTGAAGTTTGAGCTGATAATGGAAAGAAATGAGGAACCCAGGTAGTCATGAAGATACCTGGGAGAAAGATATTGTAGGGCGAGGAAAGAGTCAGTGATGCAAATTAAAACCACAATGCGATACCACCTCAAGCCTGTCAGAAGCGCTATGATCAATAAATCAACAAATAAGTGCTGGTGAGAATGTGGAGAAAAGGCAACCATTGTGCACTGCTGGTGGGAATACAGGCTGGGGGAAAACAGTATGGAGATTCCTCAAAAAATTAAAACTGAAACTGTCTTTTGAGCTAGTGAGCCCACTTCTGGGAATATATCCAAAGAAACCTAAAAATCTTATTCTAAATAATATGTTCTTTGCAGCATCATTTACAATCACCAAGATCTGGAAATAGCCCAAGCATCCATCAGCAGATGAATGGATAAAAAAGCTGTGGTACATTTACACAATGGAATACTAAGTGGTCATTAAAAAGAAGGAACTCCTGCCTTTCGGGACAGCATGGATGGATCTGGAGAGCATTATGCGAAGTGAAATAAGTCAGGCAGATAAACACAAATCCCATATGATTTCACTTACATATGGAATCTAATGAACAGAATAAACTGAGGAACAAAAGAGAAACAGAGGCATGGACACATGGAAAAGACTGACAGCTATCATAGGGGTGGGTTGTTGGGGGAGCTGAATGAAAGAAAATGGAAGGAGTAAGCAAAAAAAATTATATATACATATATATATATACATATATATATATATACATATATATATATATATATATATATATGTATACACACAGAAAATAAAACAGTGTGGTGATAGCCACAGGGAAAGGGGGTTGGGGGATAGGTGGAGACAGGCAAAGGGGGTATAAATAGGGACAGAAAGAGACTCTGCTTGGGGCAATGGACGCACGGTGAAGTTTTGTTGAGTTGTACACTGGAAACTCATATGGTTTTGTTAACCAATGTCACTCCAATAAATTCAATTAAAATATGAAAAACAAACAAGAAAATTCCTCTATTTAATTTTTTTTAAAGAGGCAGTGAATATCTTAGGGAAGGTGCCAAGGATAAAGAGTAGTAGATGAGGTCAAAGTGGTTAGATGATATTCATATTATGTAGGGCAAAGGAAGGACCATGGCTTTTATTCTAACTGCAATGGTGAACCCATGAAAACAAAAGCATTGAGATATCATAATATGACTTACTTTTATCATTTATGTATTTTCATTTTTATACTCTTTTCCATTTATTAAGGTATTATTTACATAGAAAAATTATAAACTGTAAAGACAGATTTATTAACGTTGATCATTTAGATAAATGTATACCTACCACCACAACCATCCAAGAGAACTGTTCCCTAAAAAACCAAAAACCGAACAAGTAGGCTACTGGTCTACATTCTTCCCTCTAATTTATAGACTAATAATCATAACTAGAATATATAAAGAACTCTCAAAACTCAACAATAAGTTAATTACTGAGTAAAAATAGATTATAAATTTGAACAGTTCATCAAAGAAGAGATACAAATTGAAATTAGTATATATAGAAACTCAACTTTCTTAGTTAGTAGTGGAATGCAATTTAAACCAAAAGAAAAAATATCTACACTTTTTATTATTAATTTGTTCCTGTTTATTGGTGAGTAGCAATTCATTCTTAATTAACTCACTAGTTTACAGACATTTGAGTGTTTCTAATTTTTGGCAATTATAAGTAATGTTTTTAGAAATATTCACATATAACTTAAAAAAATAATTTATTTGTTTGTTTGTTTATTTTCAGAGAGAGGGGAAAGGAGAAAGAGAGGGAGAGAAACATCACTGTGTGGTTGCCTCTCACTCACACCCCCAACTGGGGACCTGACATGCAACCTAGTCATGTGCCCTGACTGGGAATCGAACCAGCAACACTTTCACACATAATTATTTATATGGACATAGGTTTAATTCCTTTGGGTAGGTACTTAAGAGGGAATATTAAGTCTTATGGTACATTTCTATTTAATTCTCAAAAAAACTTCCAAACTATTTTTTCAAAATGACTAAACCCTTTTGCAATCTCATCAGCAATGTGTGAAGGTTCCAGCTTCTCTACATCCTTGCCAATACTGGTTAGTCTGTGTTGTTGCTGTTGTTTTTTAAATTATAGGTTGTATTAATTTTCTATAAATATGTAAAAAAATTACTGCAAACTTAGCAGTTTAAAACAATAGTCATTTATTAGCTCATATTCCAACAGATGAAAAGTATAAGCAGACTCATGTGAATACTCTGTTAAGGGTCTGAAATGGCCAAAGTCAAGATGCCCACCAAATTAGGCTTTCATCTGGATACCCAGAAATGACACTTTTGGGCTCATTCAGATTGTGTCCAGAACCCAGTTCTTTGTAATTGTAGATATGAGGTCTCGGTTTCCTTGCTGGTCATTAGCCAGGGGACAGTGTCTGCACTTAGAAGCCACCCACACTTCTTCTCATGTGACTCACTAAATCTTTAAATCAGCAACAGTGTGTCCAGTCTTCATGCTTCAGATCTTGCTGATTTCCTTTTTCTTTTGACTAGCTGAAGAAAATCCTTCTGTTAAAGGACAAATATGATTAGATTCAGCCTAAGGGGCCAAGGAGATACTCTCTCTCTCTTTTCTTTTTTGCCATATAATAAAACATAGTAATACCTTATTATATTTATAGTTCCAATCACCTCAATGGGAAGATAAATAAGGGTCACTGGGAGCAATTCTTAGAATTTTCCCTAATACCTAGATATATTAGTGGGTAAGAAGAAATGTCTGCTGGGATTTTGAGAAATGGTTGTTATCTCTATATAGAGCAACTTTGGGTAATACCAACTTAACATGATGAATTTTCTAGTCCATAAGTATGAAATGCCTTTATTTAAATTGTCTTTAATTTTTATCAACAAAGTTTTGAAATTTGCAGTGTTCAATTTAAATTTAATCTCAAGTATTTATTTTTTTTTGATGTTATGTAAATGGAACTTTTCTAAAATTCACCTTTTAATGGTTCATTGCTAGTTTATAAAACTACAATTGAATTTTATGTATTTAACTTGCATTGTGTGACCTTGCTTTACACATTTATCAATTATATTAGTTTTTTAAAGTGTCCTTAGAAGTTTCTATATAACGTATCATGTTGTTTACAGATCAAGACAGTTTTATTTCTTCCACTTCGGAGTGGATGCCTTTTATTTTTTTTTCTTGCCTGATTGCACTAGTTAGAACTCCCAATCTATTGTTGAATAAAAGTGACAAGAGTAGACATTACTGTCTTATTTCTAGTCTTAATGAGATAGCATTTACTCTTTCAGCTCTAAATATGAGATGAATTGAAGTTTTTCATAGATGCCTTTCATCAGATTCGGGAAGTTACTGCTTATTCCTAGTGTGTTGAGCTTTTTTTTTTCTTTTTGTGAATTGCAAATGGGTATTGGCTTTGTTAAAATACTTTTTCTCTTTTACTGAGATAAGCTTGTGGAGTTTGTCCTTTATTATATGAATATTGCATTCCACTATTGATTTTCAAAAATTAACCTAACCTTGTATCCCTGGGATAAGTTTCACTTGGTCATTATGTATATTTTTAAATGCTGCTTAATTTGGTATTGCTGTATTTTGTGATTTTTGTTCAATATTTATGAAAAACACCCCTATTTGTTTTCTTTTACTGGAATATCTTTATTTGGCATTAGTATTGGGCCAATATTGGCACACAAAATGAGTTGAGCAGTGCTTTAGCCTTTGAATTTTGTAAGAATTTTTGGATAATTTATATCTCTCTTCTTATAGTTTTATAAAAGTTGGCTTTAAAAACATCTGCACCTGAGTTTTTTGTTTTCTTTTGTTTGTTATGTTGTTGTTGGGAGATTTTAAGTACAAATTTAACTCCTTTATTTGCTATAGATCTATTCCGATATTTCATTTCCTCTTTTGTCAATTTAGATAATTTCTTTCTTTCTAGGACTTTGTCTATTTCATTTAAGTTATCTAGTTTTTCAGCACAAAGTTGTTCATATTTATAATTATTTTAATTTCTGTAAATTCATAGTGATATGCCCTCATTCATTTTTAATTTTAATACAGTATTCCTCACTTATCATGGGTATTATGTTCCAGACACCCCATGAAGTAGGAACCATACATTTATTCTACACTCTTAAACCTATGTAAATTTAACAACATATGTATACAGTACCGCAAAATCCCATGATATAGCAAAAAATCCACGATAAATAATTAAATGTAATATTTTTAAAAATCCCATGATACAGTGAGGCTGCAATAAGTGAACCGTGATATAGCCTGGGACTACTGTAATGTGTGTCTTTATTTTTATCTAGGCTAGTCTAGATAAAGTTTTTGTCATTTTTTAAATTTTTCCAAAATATCAGCTTTTAGTTTTTTTAATTTGCTTTATTGATGTTCTATTTTATCTGTTTTACTAATTTCTGTTCTAATATTCTTTTAATCTTTCTTTAAAAAAATTTTCTCTTCTTTTACTATCTTATTAAGGTAGAAATTTATTAATCCTAAATTATCTTTTCTAATATAGGCATTTAAAGCTAAATGTTTCCCTCTAATATACAGTCAGTCACACATTACATAGTTTTTTATATTTTGTGATTTCATGTTCAGTTAGTTCAAAATGTTTCCTATTTTCCTTGTGAATTCTTTGAGCACACATTACTTAGCAGCCTATGATTTATTTTCCAAGTTTATAATCTTCCTCTTCTTGGTTTTCTCTGTTGTTGATTTCTAATTTAATTTCCTTGTGTTTGAGAACATTTTATTTTATTTTATTCCTCTTAAAGTTATTATTTCTATGTTATGGTCTCGCACATGACTTACTGTGGAAAACTTTTCATATGCTCTTGGAAGTTACATATATTCTGTTGCTATCTGATGTAATCTTTCATTGATTTCAGTTACGTACAGATCTTTTGGGTGAGAGGTAGGGATTGTTTTTACTTTTTTCTCATTTTGAAGCATAGTTTTGCTGGTTATAAAATTGTTGCTTGATATCTTTTTTTTCTTCAGCTTTTGAATATTGGCCTCCATCAATTCTGATGAGAAATCAGATATTAATTTAATTATGATTTTTTTTTATGTGCCAAGTCTTGTTTTGAAGATTCCTTTTGGCTTTCAACAGTTTAACTATGATGTGTCTACATGTAAAGCTTTGCATGTATTCTATGGGCAGTTTGATGAGCTTAATGGGTATATAGACGAATGTTTTCCATCAAATTTGACATGTTTTCACCACTAGTTTTTAAAAAACTCTTTTGTCTCTTTCTTTCTCTTATTTGTTTCTGTGTGAGAGCATAGAGCACTATGTAGCAAACTTTTCCAGAGGTAATGAAGGAAGGTTTTATCTAGAAGGCGATTGTAATGTTTATTAAGCAAAACTACTTTATGTCACACCCTTGAGAATACTTATTAGAGTGGTGAAACTTACTATTAGAAATCTAGTAATTTATTTAGATAACTAAAGGACACAAATATTTTAAACAAAATGCAAAGAAAGAAACACATTGACAAGATAAATAGAATAAATCTTTAATAAGTCAGACTTTTAATAAGAACACCAATAAAATTCATGACATTAAAAAAATCCATGACATTAAAAAAATTCATGACATTAAAAAAATCCATGACATTTTGTGAATTTCATTTACTTACTAAGTAAATGTCAATAAATATATATTCAGATTCATTATAAGCTTTACTGATACATTAAAAATGTTAAATCTAATGATAGATGTATTATCCAAACATACTACTTGAATAAGTTCCAAATTGTCCTTTCTTGTTGTAGATTAGACTATATCATAATCTAAACATTGACTTGCATACTAATGATCTACTTATACATATAAATATATTTTAAAATGTTATATTAAAAAAGCTACCAGATTTCATAATATACAGACAAATTAGATCCTGATTAAGAGAAGGACTAAAGTGTCTCTAGGGTCTATTAAAAATAAGGGAGAAATCATTTTTGCATGCATTAGAGCTACTTTTGTATAATTATTTAGGTGACCAGATTCTTAATTTAAATTAAATGTATCAGAATATCCTTCTTAATTTTTAGTTAGACTAAAATGTAATTTGATACTTGGTCACTTGAAAAATTAGTTTTATTCATACTATAGAGATAACAAGCTTTTTCTATTCTTTTCCAATTTAAATGCCATACTGTCCTATATAATTTTTCAGATTAGAAAATCTGCCAAAGGAAGATGTTCGCTAAAAAACTAAAAATCCACTTTTTAAATGTAGTGACTGTTAAATATAGCCTTCAACTCCATGTTTAGTGTAATAAAATCATTATGCCCCATTTAACATCTTTCTGTGCTTTTAAAGCATAAAATATTTTCATGACCATAATTATTCCAAGGTTAACTTGTGAACTTGAGTCAACACAACTTTATAAAATATTAATGATTCAAAATTAAAATGACAAAATAAGGATTTGAAATTAGTGTTACCTGTTCCTTCCATCTTTCAATATAATAGTCTTCCTGACACTATTTATTCTTTAAAATGGATATTTTTTATTTAAAGAATTAAATAAAATTCTTATTGATGTTGATGTTTTTAGAATGATAAAATTAGACTCACCCTTGATATGGAATAAATTCACCACAATTATTGTGATTAATTTCTGTCTCAAGAAAACAGTGCTGATCATAAATCAAGTTACATCTTAATGAAATAAACAGAGTAAGGGAGGCAGCTTCAGGTATACTGTTTGAGCTAAATAACATTCTAGTTGACTAAACAAGAATGAAGGATAGCCTCATACCTTCCAGAGAAAGATTGTTCAAATATGGATTGGACATGTACACAATAATACTTAGTCCTATGACAAGTAGATGCTTTGAGCACTAATACCCATCAGTTCTACTGAACAGGTTAATTTGTTTAGATGTTTATAGGTGTCAAAAACATGTTCTTCTTTCCCAGGTCTTTTATGTATATCTTCAAGAGAAGGTCAGAGAAAGTATTTAGAAAATGTTATCAGATTCATAATTTGCCATCAAATTTTTAGTACTTTGGAAGTGTTTTATAGCTAATGGTCTTGAAAACTACATGTGGTAGTGTCTTCAATTAAGTTGATAGCCCTGTTATGAAAATTATGCTATATAATTAATGACCAAGATATATAAGAGTTTCATGGAGCCAAATTAATTATTATTAACAATAAATAAATCATTAGCTCTAATATTAATTATAATTACATCTTTTTATGAATCTTCTCTTAAAAAATATACTAGGTTCAGTAATGGGAGCACACTACTGCCACCACTAAACAATTTTTCATGGCAGATATTCAGACTTAATATTTCTATTTCTACACTAGCAGATACTCTAACATATGATGAAATGGATAAATATTTATATAATTAATGAGAAAATATATTTATTAAAAATTTAAATCACTTTGGTTTTTCATAAACTAGAAATCCTTCAACAATATCTGAGACAGATCTATTACTGGAAATTCATAGAATTTAATTAGAATTATATTATTAAATTATTCATTCATTAAATAAAATTTTGTTTAATATCTACCATGTGCCAAATTTTGTGGTGTTTGTGTGAAAATAAATTATGTTTACCTCCTAAAGGCCATTGGTTGCCTACTAATGGATCCCAGTTTTGTCAGACTTACATTATGTATCCATTTCCTCAGGACAAAGGGACTTGTAAGTTCAATTTTTAATTTTTCTTTTGATTCCAGTTAATAATTTAGCTAAAATAATCCAATATTTTGTGCTATTGACCAGTGATTGTGAAAAGTATAATCATGTCAAAAACATAACATTATCTCAGAAGCACAGAAGCCATGCATATGTTACATATGGCTATAGAAGAATTGCTGTTCAAGAACAATAGCTGCCTAAATAGGTCAGATTTCTGTCATACAAGGTCCTTATCTACAAATTAACATTTAATTCAGGAATGTTGAATCAAATCAAAAGAAAGAAACATTTTAGTGTGTATTCCCTGTACAGAGTATTCTTCTATGTAGTGTGAAGGATATATGTCATATTTTGCAAAGTCCTTAGTATTTGTTAATATCAGAATTTATTTAAAGCTAACATTTTCTGAGAATTACAACTATACTTCAGGAACTCTTCTAGGTTATTTTACACTTATCTTTGAAACTCCACACTAATTCTGAAAATATGGATGTTTTGTCCCCCATTTATAGATGAGAATTAGCATTCGTTCATTAAGACTCAAATATAGACTGACTCCAAAGCCTACCTTCCCAAATTTTATATATATAAGGGAACAGAGTCTTAACTATAATATGTCACATTTAAAAAGCAAATAATTGCAACATAAAAAAAACCCCACAAGATAACATATAAAAAGTAACAAAATGAGTAGTAATAACTACAGTGGGAGAAATCAGTAAGGATAAAAATGTTCAGAGGAGGCTTCATGAAGTAAATAATGGAGAAGTGTTTAGGTTATAGACAAGTTGTTGGACAGCTGGTAAAATCTAAACAGACATGATAGTATGCACGGATTGTTTGGGACATGGTAGAGGCCATTCTGGAAGTTCAAAAGATGTGGCTGTATATTCTGGACAACTTTGTGAGACAGGGTGTGGAACTCAGACTTATTCCGCTAGCTAAATGGATCCAATGAAGGTTCTTAAGCAGACAACTGCTAGAGTTTTGGAGGAGTAATGTGATACTGTTATTTAAGTTTATAAAAACATGAGTCAGGCACATTATTTAGAAGACAACATATTCTAGGCATGCAGTCATGAAGTTAGGTTGGGCACAAATCAATAAGAAGGGGAGAAATATATCTATGGAAGGATCAGTGTTCCTTGAGGACTGGAGGAGGGATAGGAGGAGTATGGTGTGGTTCAGGTGAATCCTGATCTTTCAAAAGGCTATTAAGTGCTTTTCTTCCCCAAAAGGCTATGTCATCCTGCCATTGCTTCTCAACTAGATAGAAAATCTGCTGAAATTCCTGTCTATTGAAAAAACAACCATGAATTTGTCCTAGGTGTTTTGGGAGTGTAATTAAATTCTAAGATGATATTCTAAGGTACTCAGACTTAGTGGAACAGTTCCCTGTGGGCTTAATGTGATAGGAAGCTTTCCTCTGACTAGAGATGAAGTGAAATAGGAGAGATAGGCTTACTGTTATATTAGCTAAGTGCAGGCCAAATAAATGTGCATCAGATTTGTTAAAATATTATTAGAATACATGCCCATTAATAGATTCTATTCAGTAGAATAGGTGTAAAAACAAGTGATACTAAATATCCTTTCCTTTGCTATGATAGGTGTTCAGTCCGATTGATACCTAAGTTATGAAGAGAGGTAAATGGGAGCTAAGGCACTGCTAGTTTGGGCCATAACTAAGAGTGAAATTATATTTTCCCTTTTTTCTAATCATGACATAATATTCTACTATTTGCCTCTACCTGTAAATGTGCTCTCTCTGTGTAGATATATAGATATATAGATACATCTGTATATACACACACACATGCACAGAGAGACACCATAGAAAGTCTTAGTATTGTTGAGTCTACCTAGTACATCATTCAGCACCATCTCTGAAACCAGGTAGGTTGGTAGCAATCATTACTCATGAGATGTGCTGCACCTCAAATTCTGTGTACAACTTAGACAATCACCTTGAATATGGAGATTGAGTATGAGTATATCAGAAAATTTCTGGTGTTCAACGGAGGATGGCCCCACCTCAGGTCATCTACACTCTTGCCTAAAAAAAGTGTGGTCCACTGATCACTTACTTTGAAATCATCACATGGGAACTTATACAAATGCAGAATCTCAGGACCCACCCGAGAATTACTGAATTAAAATCTGAGTTATACAAGATCCATGTGCATGTTAAAAACTGAGAAGCACTGCATTTCTTAAGTCACTTCATCACTTTTCAGTTCATATTTTTAACAAACACTCAGTGATATGAGTGCTAGTCCTAATTTAGTTTCCTTCTTAGTCACTTAAGACACATTTTGAGGTGATGTAGACACTTATTACAGATTTTATAACACCAATGCTTGTAGTAATTCTGCTATCAAGGAAAATGCATTAGTTACTTTTCTTTGCATCTGAAAAATATAGCTCAACTCACTATGAAGAGAAGGAGAGCTAGACATATATTGCATATGTTTTTGAAAGATCATTTGCATGTCTAGATCCCATGGCTGCTGAAAGTAGAAATTTATTTGACATAACTGCTAGTTTCATTGAAGTCAGCCCTAGATATTTCTTCAGAAATGCCTCTTAAAGGTGAAACATTTCATCTAAAAATATTTATGGAAAATTTATATTTATGTGAGGCTAGATGGATATTGATTGTGACTAAATTGAGTGTGTTAACTACTGGAGGAAAAATACTTAAACATTGCTCTTGACATCACATTAACAATGAATAATTCAGCTGGATTTGATGTAAGAAAGATGTTGAATTCAAAGCATTTGCCACATGAAATAAAAATGTATGTCAAGGAAGTCACTTTCAAATAGCCATCAACAAAATGATCTTTATTCCTATGTAAAAAAAATACCTAGCGAAATTAGAAGACAATGAAATAAAATATTTGAATATATTAAATATTTAATTATACATATAGATTAAACACATTCTTCCCAAATATTTGTTAAAAGAGGTTGCATGGAGAATCTATGTTTAAAGAATTATGTAGGTCACAGAATGGCTAATTGTTGAGCAAGATTCCAAATCATAATACCCCACATTTCAAAACCGGTTGCTGGTAATCGGGCCAGTTTATATTTCTTTGGCTGCAGCAGCAGTTCTGCTAAGGCAAAGTAAATGTCATAAAATGTTTTGTTTTCCAGCAGACACTGGCAAATAATTGGCATCTGTTTTCTGTTGTCTAGCTGAACTTGTGTTCCCTGAAACAGAAGCTTCCATTCCTCATCTAATAACTTGTTGATTTAAGACCCTCTAGGGACAGAAAAAAATTGTTTGAGAGGGGAAAAAAGGAAACCTGAAAACATGTGGACTTCAGAAACTTGGATTGATTCATAGTACGTTCCATTATAAGATTGTGTGGACTCATCTGTATCATCAAAAATAAATAAGAACATACAATAAGTAAATCTTTTTTGAAACCAAAAACAATGGAGTTTCTATATTTTCTATATTGTAAAATTGAAAAGAGATAAAATGTCCTTTGAAAATAAATTTCATTCTCATTCACCTTCAACTAAAGCCAAATGTGTTAGTTGTTATACAGAAAAGGAAGGGGCAAAACCTCCAGAGTGGAGAAATGGAGTTTGCCTTCAATTTAGACATTTTTAAAAGCTCAGTTAAGTAGGGGATGTGATTAGTTGTAGAGCAGGAAAGGTACTTACTAACGCAACTGTAGGAGACTCTCTGTTTTTAATGTTTAAGAGCAGATAACATGCCACTCTCACTGACTTCAGGCATTCTTCTGGCTGAGGACTAGGCCATTAATAGTCATTAACGCTTTTTCAAATGTATTGCTGGAGTGGTAATGAAATCAACACCTTCTAATTTTTATACTGAAGCTCTGCCAAAGCGCATTTGGTCTTGTCACTACACAGCAATGTGCGATGTGCTTGCTACTTAAGATATCAACATAAACACTGAATAAAAACATAAATCTTTTATGACATTGGGATATGTTGCTATTTTATCGTAAATCAATATAGATCAGTTATTCAAACCTAGCCCATTGTTTACTGGATGAAGAGAGGACAAGCCTGTGATGGGATAAACTGTGGTCTATGCTCCTAGTTTAACTTGACCATCAATTTAGGTTTTCTAAACAAATCATCAACTAAAACACTGTCTTTACAGATTTGATTTCATGCCATGTTCCCACCATTTGTCATTTAGGGAAATGGCAAGTAATCAGTTAACACAGTGAGCATCCTTTTCTTTTCCATAAAACAATGCTTAACCTAACCTTAAGTGCTGAGGGTCTGAAGTTCTACTCTAAAGTGAATGGACAGATTTAGCAATTGATAACATACCCCTTCCTCTTTTATAACTATGTAATATGAATAATATTTGCTGAATTTGTTAATATAGAATGCTTTTTCTAACATAAAGAGAAAGCAATATTCACACATGAATAGATGAAAGAGGGGAAAGAAGGAAGGAAGGCAGAAAGGCAGGAAGGAAGGAAGGGAGGGAGAGAGGGAGGGGATTTCCTTTTAAACCACATTCATTTAGGATTTTGTATTCCTTTCTTCTCTTTCTGACTTTTCTTCATCATGAAACATATTTGTACAGTGAAAATACACCTTCCCTTCACTATGTCCCACACATGAGCTGTGACTGGTGGAGAAAAGAAACAGGTTAGCAAGGCAGATGGGGACACCCGTGTCCACCTTTTCCCAACACAGGCCATAGTGGCTTACTCAGTACATTCTGTGGCATTCCTGACCTTCTTAATCTTACTCCTTTCTCACCTCTTCTTCTTCCCATCTCTACTGGGGACAGTGGTCCACTTTTTAGTAAGAAATGCCTAGGAGACTCAATGTATTTGTGTAGTTCTCCGAAGAGAAGGAACACCTTATTTCTAATCTCTGTGTTTTCTCTGTTTTCAAAGACTAATCATTATGACTCAAAAGAGCATTATACTTTTCCAAAGAGGGTGCAAGTTTACTATAGAGGAGACTTAGGGGCATTTAATAAACATTATCCTTCTATCTATTACCCACTATAGCTACAAAATGGCCTCAAAAGAATTGTTTGCTCATTTTATAAGTCAGTAAGATTGGGAAGTTCTATGTATTTATTCTGTTTTGCTTTAGCTAGAGAATTTTGTATTTATTCATTTTTCATTCAACATGACACATAATTATTCAGTTGTTCCTGAGTTCTAAGCAGTATGATAGATACTGAATACACCAATTCTTACAAGACACACACGGTCTTTGTCCTGAGAATCCCATATGCTAGAAGAAAAAGAAAATATGTTCATAAGCAATGGACTATAATATTTGAAATTAAGTAATATGATATATTGTACAAATAAAATGCTACAGGAGGAGTAAGACAGAGGTAAAAGGCTGCATTTGCCCAAAGGGCATTTAGCTATTCTCCTATTGCCACTTTACAGATCAATGCTTTACTGGCAGAATGAGTGCCGGTAAGAACACTAGTGAATTGGAGAGCTAGAGCCAGTATTTTGAGAAGTGTCATTGAGTAAAGCAAGGAACCTGGTAGACTCTGAATCACATGCATCACTTTGAAAATGTATACAAAGTCTCTGCCCTTCAAAGTCAGTAATTGAGCCAAGAAGGGGTCAAAATTGAGAATCCAGGGAAGATGAATTTTATGAATTACCACCATTGCTTCGGTACAAGTTGGAGATAAATATCAAAACTCACCCCATACCCTTACTTCATAGAAGGCTTATAGTCACTGCTCTATGCTAGATGTCTTTAGGATTTATTAACTTGGAAACGAAGAGTGATTAAATTTAAGAAGGACTCCAAGATTCATACTAAAAACTAATTTCTTTTCAAATTGCATAAATAGCCATAACATTAACTGTTATTATTGTGGTTGGCCAATAATGTTAGAAGGTCTCATAGAAAAAAACTGTTCATTTAAAAGTTTTCAATGTATGTGTCTTCTTATCATAGATAATATTTTTAACTATTTTATATTGTCATTTTCAATGGAAGAGCTCAAATTTTCAGAAAGTTCTAGTTCTAATGCTAAAATATCTTCCAGCTTTATTCTGTATCTTATTAGAGTAAGATTCCTTCCCCCTGCCCCCAAATTGTACTTGTTCTGTATAGAAGCAATATTCCATGTTTTGTTTTGATTGTCAAAGGAAAAAAGGGTAATATTAAGACAATACCCTGGTAAAAAAACAGTTTAAGGCCTGGTAGGACATAAAAATTATAAGGGATATGCAGAAAAATATATAATGATTTATATTTTATTGATAATTTATGTAATTGTTATTGTTCTCCTATTAAATAAAAAGGTTTGACCTAATAAGGCTTCCCCATAAACATATCTCCTGATTTTATTCTTACCTTTAATTCAAGTACATGCTCTCTACCTTGAAGTTCTTCCATTTCTTGAGCTGCCTAAGTGAACAAATTTCAAAGAAAAGTTCTTCATGATAATCTTCGGGAATATCTACTTAAGTATGAAAAAGAAAATACATAACATATATTTCCTGTAATTATTAATAAATGACTGAAAACTTAAAAGTTGACATAATGATGTTCTCTCCCCAGACACAATATTCTTGCATGATTACTGGGTATATTGTATAATTGGGTGTATCTTAGACAGCTATTTGTGGCAAGGGAGCATGTGTGTAATTGCCATGAATTATGTGCATGTCTATTTGTTCCAAAACATTGTTTATAGGTACATTTTTAACTTTGTTTTTATCAAAACCTGTATGTTAACTTTATAAATATGTTTGTCTTAGACCTTGTAATCATAGTTCAGGGGTTATTTCCAGTAAATGCATTCACTTTCCAACTCCTATTATTCAAGGGAATGGTAGATTTAGAAAAGACATTTGCATTTTTAATAATTTTCAGTGAAAGATATTAAGCATTACCTAATGTTTTCATACATAGACATGCCAATCACATATCAGAAATTGATGGTAAATTTAGATATAAAAGAACACAGAAAATAGCAATTTTTCTACAATGTGAGTACTAAAATTACTTCAGTACATGTGCTTGGGAGAAGCTCTGCCTTCATTTTATAGTTGACAACAATAAAAACCAAGGAAGGCTATAAAATCCCATGGCCATACATATATTAATACCGAGGTAATTTACCACTTTTATGTGAAGTTATTTTAGTAGTCATTCATATTACAAGTTAAATGTAAGAACTAGGTTGAGAATAATCTACATTTATAATATTAAGAAAATATACAAAGTAAAACAAGTAGATCTAATTCATGCAATGTTTCTTGATTTTTTCAGGTCACCTAAATTTGAAAATCCAAAATCTTTACAGATTCTTTAAGTTGGTTTTAGTTTTTGTGGCAATCATTTTTTTTCTCATAGAATCCAAGCAAATATGTTATTATAATAGCCTAAATAAAATTGAAAGTATAATTGTAATAATGCATGGCATAGATAAATTGAGGATATCTGTCAAATTTTGGTTCAAAAATACAAAATGAAAAATTTTACTTTATGGAAAATTCACTAATTCTATAGATGTTCTGTATATAAGATAGTACTTTATCAAGATATAAAAGCAAATATCTGCTTTTCAATAGTCATATTTTAAAAAATTAAAAGCTAAGCCAGAAACTAAGAGAAAATATTTGTGATTCATGTATCTGACAAAAGATATAGATCATATAAAGAATTACTGTAATAATAATAACAACAAAGTGATAATAAGGTCAATAAAAGTGTTCAGGCATTTGAACAAAAGGTACAGAAATGACCAATAAATGTATCAAAATGCTCAACAATATCAGCAAATAATACTAGGGAAATGCGAATTAAAACCACCATGTGATAAATGTTCATTCACTGGAAGACCTAAGAGAGAAACAAAAGGGCTTACTTGCCGCCGACGGCCTACCTCGCCGCTCTCACGCCCCGCCGCTGCCTCGCAGAAATGCTCCGATTACACAAAGTCCTTCGACAGATTGGGCCAGTGTCCAAGGCACTGGCTCCTCGTCTCACTCGGGCTTATGCCAAAGATGTAAAATTTGGTGCTGATGACCGAGCCTTAATGCTTCAAGGTGTAGACCTTTTAGCCGAGGCTGTAGCCGTTACTATGGGGCCAAAGGGAAGAACAGTAATTATTGAACAGAGCCGCGGAAGTCCCAATGTAACAAAAGATGGTGTCACTGTTGCAAAGTCCATTGACTTAAAAGATAAATATAAAAATATTGGCGCTAAACTTGTTCAGGATGTTGCCAATAATACAAATGAAGAGGCTGGTGATGGCACCACCCACTGCTACTGTCCTGGCGCGCTCTATTGCCAAGGAAGGCTTTGAGAAGATTAATAAAGGTGCTAATCCAGTGGAAATCAGGAGAGGTGTGATGTTAGCTGTTGATGCTGTAATTTCTGAACTTAAGAAGCAGTCTAAACCTGACAACCCCTGAAGAAATAGCTCAGGTTGCTACAATTTCTGCAAATGGAGACAAAGAAATTGGCAACATAATTTCTGATGCAATGAAAAAGGTTGGAAGAAAGGGCGTCATCACAGTAAAGGATGGAAAAACACTGAATGATGAATTAGAAATTATTGAAGGCATGAATTATGACCGGGGTTATGTTTCTCCATACTTTATTAATACAGCAAAAGGTCAGAAATGTGAATTCCAAGGTGCCTATGTTCTATTAAGCGAAAAGAAAATTTCTAGTGTTCAGTCATTGTACCTGCTCTTGAAATTGCCAATTCTCACCGCAAGCCCTTGGTCATGATTGCTGAAGATGTTGATGGAGAAACTCTAAGTACACTTGTTTTGAATAGGCTAAAAGTTGGTCTTCAGGTTGTAGCTGTCAAAGCTCCAGGTTTTGGTGACAATAGAAAGAACCAGCTTAAAGACATGGCCATTGCTAATGGCAGTGCAGTGTTGGGAGAAGAAGGATTGACTCTAAATCTTGAAGGTGTTCAGCCTCATGACTTAGGAAAAGTTGGAGAGGTCATTGTGACCAAAGATGATGCCATGCTCTTGAAAGGAAAAAGTGACAAGGCTCAAATTGAAAAACGTATTCAAGAAATCATTGAGCAGTTAGATATCACAACTAGTGAATATGAAAAGGAAAAATTAATGAACGTCTAGCAAAACTCTCAGATGGAGTAGCTGTGCTGAAGGTTGGTGGGACAAGTGATGTTGAAGTGAATGAAAAGAAGGACAGAGAAACAGATGCCCTCAATGCTACATGAGCTGCTGTTGATGAAGGCATTGTTCTGGGAGGGGGTTGTGCCCTGCTTCGGTGCATTCCAGCTTTGGACTCATTAAGTCCTGCTATGAAGATCAAAAAATTGGTATAGAAATTATTTAAAAAGCACTCAGAATTCCTGCAGTGACCATTGCTAAGAATGCAGGTGTTGAGGGATCGTTGATAGTTGAGAAAATTATGCAAAGTTCCTCAGAAGTTGGTTATGATGCTATGCTTGGAGATTTTGTGAACATGGTAGAAAAAGGAATCATTGATCCAACTAAGGTTGTAAGAACTGCATTATTGGATGCTGCTGGAGTGGCCTCTCTGTTAACAACAGCAGAAGTTGTAGTCACAGAAATTCCTAAAGAAGAGAAAGACCCTGGAATGGCTGGGATGGGTGGAATGGGAGGTGGTATGGGAGGTGGTATGTTCTAATCCTGGAACAGAGCTTTACCATCATTAGTGAGAACTGTCAGAGGAAGCTCACGGTGGTGCTCCTTACCTAGAACTTCAGAGAAGTCAGTTGAAGGACATGACTGAAGAAGAGGCTGGCTGGTGTTTAAGAAAATCACTATAACCATCAGTTACTGGTTTCAGTTGACAAACATAAAATGGTTTACTGCTGTCATTGTCCATGCCTACAGATAATTTACTTTGTATTTTTGAATAAAAATACATTTGTACATTCCTGATAACTAAGTGCAAGAACCATGTACCAATATACTGCTTTCAACTTAAATCACTGAGCTATTTTTACTACTATTCTGTTAAAATCAGGATTTTAGTGCTTGCCATCACCTGATGAGAAGTTAAGCAGCCTTTCTGTGGAGAGTAAGAATAATTGTGTACAGAGCAGAGAAATATCCAATTATGTGACCTTTGTGTAATAAAAATTTGTTGAAAGTTTAAAAAAAAAGAAACAAACAAAAGGAATAACATTACGACGTTTGGGTGAGAATGTAGAGAAACTGGAACTCTCATATATTTCTGCTAAAGAGCAACATGGTCACAACCCTTTTGGAAAAAAGGGTTGACAATTTCTAACATAGTGAAAGGTAAACCTACCATATGACTCAGTAATTCCACTTCTTGGTTTTTACCCCAAAGAAAAGTAAACACATGTTCAAACACACTTGTATACAAATGTTGAAAGTAGTTTTCTTTATAATAGTCATGTCTGGAAACAACCTATGTCTTCTTAAAAAAGGTGAATGGATAAACAACGGAATGCTAATTAGCAATACAAAGAAATGAACTATTGACAAAAGCAACACCATGAAGGAGTCTCAAAATTACAATGTTGTACAAAAAAGCACAAAGATTAGTTCAAAAACATATAGAGGGGTGTGGCATAAGAAGGTTTACAGTTGTTCACTTGGAAAATAATATAATAATTAATGAATAAGAATACAAGGATAAACTATTTCACCAACTCACAATTGTAAACTGACTTCTGCCCCATCCTCTATACTCTGATTTAATCTATATGAATTTCTAAAGTAGACAAATTAAACTGTGCAATAGAAACCACAACTATGGTTGCATTGGGCTGAGAACGAGAGTGAGGCCACTAACTCAGAAAGGGGCACAAGGAAATTTCTTGGGATAGGGAAAATGTTCTATCTTTAATTATAATGGTTTATTCACTTGTCAAAATTCATGGATCTGTGGACTTAAAGTCTACATATTTTTATGACATTTAAATTCAACCTTAATATTAAAAAAGAGCATAAACACAATGTAAAAAAAGAAAGGTAGAGCCAGGCTATAAATTTGGATAAATGTTTTCATTATGTGTTCATTATAATGTTTTTATAATGGCAAATGTACACCTTCAAAGTATGACTTCTGTATCCATTGTTTGTATTCAAATGTAAAAGAATATAAGTGGCATCCTTCACACCTGAAGGAGTGATTCTAATTTTAACTAGAATTTTGTGATTGTGCTATAATTTGTATAAATGTCATAAAGTTTTTATCTTCCACTTTAAACTTTTATTTTTTGTGTCTTCTAATTCTGTAGAAGTCTTCGTAGGGGCAGAAAAATTTTCCACAATGTTCCCTTCTTCCCTTCTACGTTCTAATAACTAAATTGACATAGACAGATTGCCAATATAAAACAAATTTAATTTATTACATACAGGAGCCCCCCAAAAATATGAGACTCAAAGGCAGTTGGGTAATTGTGGCTTAAGTGCCATTCCAAGCTTAAGACATGGGTTAGGGGTCTGGGCTCAAAGGGGAGGAAGACAGTTCACAGGAAGATGAAAAGAACAAATGTCTGGTAAATAAATGTTTGCCCTACCATGCAGATAAGTCTCTCAGATGAAAAATATGATCTCTGGGACAGGCCCTCTTTCTAAGTTCTTTTCAACAGTTAACGGGGAGGTAAAGTTTTTTTCCCAAGTCTGCTGAGTTTTGATTGACATCAGCACTAAATAATAAACATGTCAAAGTGGCACATTTTGGGGTAGTGTATCCTGTGCCCCTTCATTTTGTAAAATAAAAACACTGAGAAATAAAAGACTGACAGTTGTCAGAGGGGAGGGGAGATGGGGACCAGATGAAAGATAGTGAAGGGATTAGTCAAAGAACGTATATGCATAGCGCATAGACACAGACAATGGTGTGTTGATGGCCAGAGGGAAGGAGGGGCTAGGGGCTGGGTGGAGGCAGGCAAAGGGTGGAGGGGGGAGAATGGAAACATCCATAATAGTGTCAACAATAATAATAAAGAAAAAATAACCATTTTTTCTTCAAATCAGTTAATTCCCCCCTCTGTTTATTCAGTGATGAGCCCTAAGTATTTAATCATATTCCAGAGTAAGATACATGCATTTTCTTCAATCGGATTACATAGTTAGTGAGGCAAATAAGCAAATTGAAAATAATAACTGTGCAAGTAATGTGATTATATTAAATAAAAACAGTATGGTGAGTGAAGAATTTAAAGATGATGCTAGATATCCTATGGTCAACTATAATGTCATATTGACTACTGTGGATTTTATTGTGAGACCTTTGGCAAAATGTTGACAAGTGCTTGTTAGAGACTAAGATGATTTGGTGTGTGTTTAGAAATATCTCTGCTGTCAGCTGTTGAAAGGAATTTATTGAATCACAACTGCAAGCTGACAGAGTGGGTGTAAGTCCAGGCAGTTCTCCAGACCTAGATAACAGTGACTTAAAACTGTGACAGTAGGTAGAGTAGGAAGAATAGGAGGAACATTTCATAAATATTTTTGATGTGACTTGTGTTTATCTCTAATACTTTTTTTTGAAAAATAAGATGCAGATATTATAAAGGTTCCTTGGGGTTGGTGATGACCAAGACTTTCTCAGAAAGTACCCAGAACTCTCAGTGACATATATTTTTAATTAATTAATTAATTAATTATTTTGCATTTTAGTGTTACAGGAAATTTACATACCAAAGTTGAAACATTAGGACTTTCGTAGAGGAACAATCCAGACCATGAAAGGTGAGTATTTTACTTTAAGACTTTTATATCCAATGTTTCAATTTCACATTTTTATTTAATACTAAACTCAAAGACTTGGTCGATGCTTCATAAAGTTTAAGAGAAAAATCATGAATCATTGGGTATATTGCCTCCGAGAACGAGTAAAATGATGTTGCTGTGTTATACATGAAACTTTTTAATGTGGTCTTCTCAATATTTTAGGAATTATCTCTTCAAGTGCAGTCTGAAGCCTACTCAATTTTGAATTTTAGAAGTTTTTTTCCATTGAAATGTCCCATCATATTTTACATTTTTGTTTCAGATTTTCCTTTACTTCAATATTGTCTTTTTCCACATGTTTTCAGAGTTTATAAACCTGAGGATTTATAATTTATTCTTGAATAGTAACTGAGCAAATGCCATACTTGTTGCAACTATGGAATTATTGTTAGTTGAATATAATATGGATATATTGCTTTCTTAACATTTTTCCTTAGATAGGAATTTCAATGTTTATTTCAAATTGAATTTATTGGGGTGACATTGGTTAATAAAATTATATATGTTTCAAGTGTACGATTCTATAATACATTAGCTGTACATTGTATTATGTATTCACCACTCAAAGTCAAGTCTCTTCCATCACCATATATCCCCCTGTATCCTGTACTACCTCTCCCAGCCCCTTTCCCTCTGACAATCATCATACTATTGCCTGTGAGATTTTTTTCTTAATCCTTTCACCTTTTTCACCCAACCCCCCAACCTTGCCTAGAACTATTGTCAGTCTGTTCTCTGAGTCTGTTTCTATTTTTGTTAGTTTTTCTTTTCTTTCATTAGATTCCACATGTAAGTGAAATAATATGGTATTTGTCTTCCTCTGGCTGGCTAGACCTGCAGAGTATTGTATTGAGGAAATTCATTGTTTTGTTTTAGTTAATTTATTTACTGGATTTAAAGCTGATTTATAAATAATATGTTGACTTTCATGGGATTCACTAATGATCTATTTCTCAATATGTACATTTTAGTCTGTACAATTCTCTATACCAATACTTTAAAATTTAGGTCAAATACTTTGTTTTATAAAATATTTTCCAAATTACATATTGAATTATTTCTCATTTTTCTTTTGATTATGCATAATTTGCTCATGTCTTTGATACAAAACTTATTCACCTATCATTTTATTTTTTAATTCAGCAAACTGCTTGAGAGCTACTATTTGTTAGGCACTGAAGTAAGCACCAGATGTATATTGCTGAGTACAATAATGCACCTGCTTTCAGAAAGCTTACACTCTTATCTATAACATTAATAAAAGCTTTAATTGTTTCAGCAAATAATTTTTCTGGTTGGATTTGAAAGAAATTTTTCAAGAGATTATTTGTGGGAATAAAGTAATCATTGGAAGCTTTATATCCAATTTAACAGAGCCTCAGTTTCCCTAAAGCTACAAGGAGACCTACTAGCAGCAATGCTCATGGACCAAACCTCTAGGTATATAACTATCCCTCTTATGTGTAGCAAAGAAGAATAACACACTGGAGGAAATCAAACTGACCTACCCTCCAAACTGTAAGTGGCCCTGATTGCCATAGTTGACCCACATTTGTATTTAACTCTGACTTCCTCCTCATGAGCTCTTCAACACCCTGACTCCTTCCTTTGTGGCATACTGTGGTTCCTTCCCAAGTCCCTGACATTTCCAGTGAGGGTCACTGTATTTATTCAGTGCCAATAACTGAGGAATAAATTCTTACATGTTGGGTAGGATCTTCACTATTGTTTTGCAAATTAGCTGACTAAAACAAAATAGCGATAATGTGTTATGATGATTAAGGTTAATAAGCTGCTGATTACCTCTAGAGGATACAATCGCAGACACATTATTTAAAAGGCCTATTTTTGCTCAGCTGAGAAAAAGCTAAACATTTAGTTAACATGAGCATGGAATTTTGGGCCACATAGAGCTACCTCAATTTCTTTTTCTCTCCTCTCTGCTCCCTCACTAATGTTGGTTTCATCTTGAGATCTGGTCCTTGTGTTGGTAACTATCTGTCATTTATAATCCATGAGATATTCAGCAAATTATTTTATCTCTTTGAACCTTGGTCAACCTAGTTACACAGTTTGATAGGGCCTCCTTATCATTGCTCAAGGTGAGATTGCTATTGAAAAGTCTTGTTCTCCATCTGGAATCGTGCATGACAACCTTGGCTACTTGCTCATATGCCATTTATAAAGGATAATTTTAACTGCTCTTCACTAAAAAGGTTTATTAGTCTTAACCAAAATCAAAATGATACCGTTGCCACCAGAATACTGGTCTGTGAGATATAATAAATGCATTCCTTATAAGATGTCCTGGACTTCCTTGGAATATCTATTTCTATGCTGCATAGCCAGTCACTGGTCTATTCCTTAGGAATACAGTGTAACAGATAGACATGTGACCTATACCAGGAGAAGAATGCACTCCTCAATTTCCTCTCAAAATAATGACTTCAGATATTTTATAAATCCCATTATGCAGCTACTGAAAAACTGACTTGACATTTCCCTATTCAAAATTGCCAGTGACTCTCATTAACTGGCTATTTTGAATATGCGATGCCATTGCTGATCCAATACTTAACAAACAAAGAATTTAAAATCTATGAATGTAAAGTGTCAAAGGTAAGCATAGCTGACATGAACTACCTCTAGGCTTTGGCAGACAAGAATTTAAAAAGAGACATCTAATGAGTTAGAGGCGTTACTGTCAATTTGGGCTCTGCATTGAGTGGGAAGATTCGGTAACTTAGGGAGATGCTGGGATAAAATTTTTAAGCAAGCTATTGGGGTTTATCTCCTTCTTTGATTCTGAGAGCAGGTAATTTCTCTAATATAATAGATGTTGTTGAATAGCTGTAGTACCTATGGCTTCAGAGAATCAATATGGAAAAATTATAGTGATTCATGGGCAACTTAAATAGTTCCTGGATTGGGGATCACATGGCATGCTTCTCCTTGAAGATTCCACATGAAGAGGAAGAATGAACTCTTCAGAATATTTTACAGAATTTTCGCAATCAATACAGTGATGCTATTCATCCAATGATCATATAATTCTGATGAATGTATATGACATCAGTAATTATAGTCTTTATTGAAATTCTTAGAAAAATAAGCAATGGTTTTGTGGCCAACATTTGCAAGCTGACCTATGTCTCCTGATACAGCTGACATATTTTCATTCACACAGTTTTGCTGTTTAAAACAACAGTGGCAACATCTGGTTTAAGGCTTGACCTGGCTGATACACTCTGGAGAAAGATATAGGGATAATAAGATTTAGACACTAATTTCACCATAATAATGACCAATTTTGGAAAGCCTCTGGGGACTTCTCAATAGTACAATTTCCTCTTAGATTTGTTATAACACCGTGTACCATTCCTCTTTGGCATATGTATTTAATTGTAGGAATAATTGGTTAATGTCTGTTTTATTAACTAATTTCTTATCCCCCAAAAGTAGAGACCACTGTCTAGAAATACTGTTGGTTTCCAAATTCTGGCACAATGTATGGCATTTAGTAGGCTAAATATACATTTGTGTTGAATAAACTGGGAAGAAGGAAAGCTTATAGTAGAGGAGGAGATAGGCAAATGATAATTAATGTCAAAAATATAAAGTCAAGTGATATCCCCTTACCCCAAAACCTGAATCACTTTTATTTATTGGTCATTATAATAACTAAAAAAATAAGGAAATAAACTTTAATTCACAATCTAGCTACAATTTGAAAGCAGTAAATGCATTCTGTTAATACATTTTTACAAATTTTCAAGCATAATTTCATGTGGATTCTGTTTTTCTTTTTCTAGCTCATGTGTAAATCACATCAAATATTAGCTCCAGATGGTGTAGTCTCAAAGGTTTCATATTTACACACAGTTCAGTATTCTTTTCCAAGTCAAATGTGAAATCAGCATTTCATTCAAAAAACAGTCATGAAACTGAACAAAGGTATGATAGTCCTCAAACCTAGAGACTACTAGGAATTTCCTTAGTTCTTGCAAGATGCAAAAGGTCCCCTAATTCATGAGTCTTTCATCCATCCTATGAAAGTATTCACGTGTGCCTTTTCTCCTCTTCTTCCCTCCCTCCCCATCAAAAGTCAAAACTACATAATTGGTTAATTGGGAAAGGTTTTCTTATGCTAATTATTTATTCACCCCACTCACTCTCAACTATACATACACTCAGAGAGAGGGACAGGAGAGAAAAATGTGGGATGGATTTTGAAATGTGATTAGCAGTAATTGAAAAATATTTCATTTTTCTCTGAATTAAAACTTCCTATTGCTTCTTCTTTGTATATTTTAAAATATTCTCCTCATGGTGATGACTATCTGTGAGTGTGAGCATTATTCAGGACATCAGTTATTGACTACCCAGTGTACCTAACATTAAAGAAGTTTGTCCTTTGAATAAGTGCAGTAGCTATTGCTTTGCAGGATCTTGTGTGCAGTTCTGCTTCTTAGGCATTTAGGAAGTTCACAGATTTTGCTTAAAAAAAACGTGTTGCCAATTCCTTACAACCTGATGCCAGCTTCTTGTGCTACTACTATCTGTCTGTCAATGCAGATTATCCTTACACTGCATGATTGGAAGCTGAATTGCAAAACATTCTTGTGGGGCCATATTTTACATTTCCTAGTAACTGTCGCTACTATTATGTGAGGGTTCTCAGCTCAGAATTTTTGTTTTTATGGGAAGTGTTGTTTTTACCTTTGATTCAAAATGGTTAACCCATTAACATTTATTGGCATATTTCATAGGTTTTCTTTTTAATCTCTTATATTTTTTATTTTTATGCTTCTTTGTTGCTTCTTCTCCTTTCTGTTTCAATTTAAATTGGAAGTAATATAGAGTCATTTTCTTCAAATAATGGAGGAATTTTATTAACACTCGATAAGGCAATCTAATATATCAAAGCTATAAAAGAGAATGTAAAGGTAAAAAACATCCAAACCTGTGGACAATTTTTATGAGTTTATTTGAACGAAACTGATAATAGTGTTAGGAAGCAAAGTTTCAAATGCTCAAGAGAATGACAGTTATTTAGTATTTTTTTATTTATTAGGAATTAAGAAGAGACTGTAAGGAAGATTCTGTGAGGGTGAGAGAAAGAAAATTTTACAGGATAGTTATCAAGATCATGTGCTCCCCAGAATGAGGTTACTACTTCCAAGGGGTATGGAAGAGAGAATTACTCTGGCTTTTCAGAGCTGCGTTAACCTAGGGGCACAAGAGCAATGGACAGAGTGTAGCTTAAAAACCTTTTACTGAAGAAGTTATGAACCTGGGGCATGACTACTCTCCAGACCTGCCGTTAGGAGTTATAAGCAGATCACCCCGAGAGGTGACTTTTCATTAGATTTATTACAGCACTCCTTGATCCTTCACAAGAGGAACCCTGCAGATGGTCATTCTGCAGTCAGGGCAAGTCTCAGATTTCAGACTTTTGTGACTGTTTAGGGTTCCAATACCTATGTAATTAAAATAAACTTTCACCCTTACCTACGTCTCCATAATAATCTCCTTATGTGCCAGTTTTTCTATTTCTCCTCATCTTTTCACTACCTATGGGACTGACACTTTTTACTCTTAAAATAGGCATTCTGATTGACTCAGCTAATTACTACTCTGACCTGTGGATTGGCATTTTTGGTGCCAAGTCATTATCCTTCATCCCAAGTGCATAGGAAGGTCAGGGTCACGTGTTCTTTAGGTTGATCTCTCAGAGAGAATTGTGAAAATGCTGTTTCTCCTGTTTCCCTTGGAATGAACTTGGGTATGACTGACATATCTAGTGCAACAGTGTTTTGACTCCTAGCACCGAAACCCTGAAATCCATGTATACAATTGCCGTATGAAGTAATCCAATTAACAAATGAAACCCACAACAGTGGATACTCTGATTTGTTAAAGTTATAGGCTCAGTGGCTGTGACCCAAACTACTAGTGGCTTTAAAATGATGAACATCTACATCCGACTATCTAAACATAATTTGCTACTGTGTCTCTTCCTGTATATCCCTACTTCACTCTTTTCTTTTATTGTACAGTATGATCCTTATTCATAGCCAACTTTAAGAAAAATTCTGTGCTAAGAATATGACATTTAATGAAATCCAGGGATGATGACATTGACAAGGACATGATTTTAAAAAGAAGAGAAATTCAAATTTATAATGATTCCCTATGACTGGGGTCCAGTACATTTTTCCTACTTCTATTAAGTAGTAATACCATACCAGGGACTAATTATTGATAAATGTTTTCTGAAAAATGTATGTTTAGGTTTTTTGAAGTATTTATACAGAAATTTGAATATCTACTTATCGTTTCTAATTCTAACAGTGTTTTCCTTTACATTTAAAAATTATACTCTATTTAATTACAAATATCATGAATGATTCCCTATTTACTGATTCTCTTATGCAAAAGAAAGAAATTAATACTTTTTTTATCCTTCCACCTCTCATGTAACTTTCTAGTTTTTGTTGTTTTTATGGTATTCTGGATTAATATAGATATTATAAGTATTTTTTTATTATGTGTCTTTTAAGATTTATTAAAGTGAAAAGAGCATTGGAAATACAGTAGCCTGTTCTGAATGTATCTTCTATGTTTCCATATCTGATTGCTCACCACCACCGAACTAGGTAGATCTGGTCAACTGGCATATGTGATCTTCCTGGGAAGCACCAGTGTGGGTACAAGAATTGTGGGGCTTTTGTCTTTTAGGGGAAAGTCGAGAAATATAGTGGTCTATAATAAGCTTCATGATAGGATCTAAGTACAGTATGAGAAGAGCTAGGTGCTGAAAGATTTGAGGACCATCAAATGCAAACAAGCCTCTGTCTCTCTCTCTCTCACACATAAAACATATACCATGGATGCACATTGGCCCTCCTTGAAAATGTATAGCCTCCCTAGCACTCAGGAGATTGAACAGGAGCTGGATATGTATGGTAAGTCTTTATATTCTCAAGACCAGGATAGCAGAAGGAACATAGGTACCAGGCATGTCTTCTCCAGCTAGGGTGGGCTAGGGAACAATGAAGGAAAGCCCCGGCCAAAGGTAACTATCTTCCACATCTGTCCAGCATTTGAGGGATGACCCCATCAAAGATATTCCCAGTTAGCAGAAAAAGGCAATTGCAATGATATCAAAAGGAACAAATAAGATGAGTAAGGAGCTTGGTAACTTGAGAGGAAGCTCAGTCACCATGGAGGGCCAACTGGAGGAGGCAGAGAAAAACTTGAACAGAGAATAGACAAACTAAGGCACCAAGGAAAACATAAAATCATCATTCTAATCTAAATACTGTAATTGTTAATTTTTTTAAATTAGTAAACAAATTAAAGAGAAAGATGGCCACTGAAGAAGCAGAATAAAATGAGTGGTGTGAGGAGGTGCAAGTAGAAGAATAGCTGAAAGACTATAAATCATTTAGATATGGGTCTCAATGGAAATAATAAACAGAAAAGTAGAATGCTTAAAGAGAAGTCCAGAAATAACTTGGTGCCTCTGTTTCCTTACCAATAAAATAAGGACAATAATAGCATCTTATAGCATTATTATAAAGAATTACATAAAAGAGTCAATATTTGTAAAGTGCTTAAAGCAGTCCTTAGTATAGAATAAATGCTATATAAGTGTTTGCTAAATAAATAAGAAGCAAACAGTGGCTAAATCCAAACACTGGTTATTTGAAAGGACCAATAAAAGAGACAAACACTTCTTGAGAATGTTTTTTTAAAAGGAGAGAATGAGGAAAACAGAAATTTTAGAAAGTATAAGGATTATGCTTGAACATTATGTACACATGTATGGCAATCTTAAAACCATGAGAAATGTATTGTTTTTATTTAAATGTAAATTATAAATATTGAACTAACAAGAAATTGAAAATCTAAGTTGGATCTATTACCACAAAACAGATTGGTAAGAGCATCAGCATTATATAAAGTCAGTTAAGTTTATTTAATCTTGAAGGACAGATAAGTTCAAAATTATTGTAATCGTCGTCGGCAGCTGTCCGTCTCGAGAGACGATGGTGTAGCTTCTTAAGAGTCTATCTGCACCGCCGAGAATGGCTGTGCAGTCCGACTCGGGAGTGACACGGTATCTGTCTCCTCCCGTGTTGAATCGACATCTTGCGATGACGCTGGAGTGTCCTCTCCAGTGAAGCTGAAGCTACAGAGCCTGGGCAGGGTGATATGGAGGGTCTGCTGTTGCCCATGCAGCAGACCCCCCCTCTCTTCGCAGCTGAAGGGTCCAAGGGAAAGACGGAGTCAATACAGCTTGGCTTCAGGTGCGCCGCAGGAGTTGCCGGTGTTGACTACAACGTCAAACCGCCTTAGGGACTCCGGCTCCGGATTTTCTGTCGGGGTTTACTCCCTTAGCCTTTCCCCTGAAGAGGTATGCCGCAAGGCAGCGGAGGTTTTTTGGAGTCAGAGTTTTCCTTCTCTGATGTGCCCTGACTGGAAGATCGAACCAGCGACACTTAGCTCGCAGGCCGATGCTCAATCCACTGAGCCAAACCAGCCAGGGCCAAAAATTATTGTAATAATTTCAGACAAAAACTATAAATCCTTCAAATTTGTTTTACAAAGGCACCATAACTTCAAAATCAGGACCTGATTAAAACATGATAAAACAGAAAATAAAGACAATGTCATTTTGTTTTTATTTTTATTGAACTCCTTAAAGTAGAATATTATCATTTCAAAATGTAATTTACATTAGAATGATGAATAAGATATTTATATCCTTTTCTTCTTTATGAGCCTTATAATACAGTGTATTTCACAATTCATAACATCTCAATTAAAAAGTTAATCTGTTATAATTGATCTCTATCAAGATTTCATCAGATTTATATTGTAAGAGGAGATCAACACAGTCAAGTTGTCAAAAAATACCTTAAAATATTTCAATGACTAAATCAAATATCATGTTTTAGAGTTGAATTATACTGGTTTGAAATAAAATTTTTTAAATCCTATATTAATGTTGAATAGTGTCCCATTATACAGATGGGTCACCCTTTAAATATTCACTTACCCTTTGATTGACTTTGATGTCCAATCCAGCTTTTGACAATTATGATTATAAGCTAAAGTTAAAAAAAATTTAAATTCTTGGGTTCCCCTATCATTCCATACTGTTAGTCTTAACTGTCTTATTTATATGGTATTAGTTAGTTTCATATGGAAGTAATCATTTTGCTGTTGACCATGAAGGTTAGCATTAGAACGTCTCGTAGGGGGTTTAAGAATACACTTAATTGCAGATCCACATAAGGGGACACAGTGTGTGTAACAAAAAGCTGTGATACTGAAAAGGATAAAAAGAATGAAAACAGCTAATGCTTCTCTAAGGCCAGTAATATTAGGTAGCCAGGATGTTCCTCCTGCAAGACAAAAGTCAGAGATACTTAGAACATTTTTGCTAAATGTACACAAATATTTTTATCTCATTTGGTGAGGAATAAGTTCTCCATAACATGGGCTTAAAAGTAATGACAAGAATATGTCATTGCTTTTGAAAGATGACTTTTGGGTCTTCTTGCAGTTTGGTGGTCCATTTTTCTTCCGGTGCTTTCTTTACTCTGGTGTGATGAGTCCAAAGTTTTATTCCTGCCAATATTACTGTGGTAGGGTAGTTGGCTTTCTAGGGATCCTGTCTTCCAAGTCTTGAGTAGCAACTTATCTCCAGGCTTAAAGAATGTAATGAACCTGTGAGAGAGAGATCTCCAATACAAGCAAGGTCGTTAATTACAGCTAAGGTCTGAGTTAAATGTTGTACATAGTTCTTTACTTTCACTTCTTGATCTACATACATACCCCCCACCCCAATCATAGCCTGAAATGGTCACTCATACACAATTTCATAAGGACTCAATTGAATCCCACTTTAAGGAGCCACCCTTATCCTGAGCAGGGTAATAGGTAAAAGTTGATCCTAATGGAGAAGAGTTTCTTGACACAGTTTGGCTATATTTTTCTTCAAGGTGAGATTCATCTTCTCTATCTCTCCAGAAGCCTGAGGCCTCTATGCTGTGTGGAGTCCCCACTTGATTTCTAAAAATTTACTAACCTTCTGTGGAATTTATGAAACATTTAAAATAGGTCCATTATTGCTCTAGATGCTGCCAGGTAGGACAAAATGAGAAATTATATCCTTTATTAAGGCTTCCACTACCTCCAACTATTTCTCAATTCTGGTAGGATAGGCTTCTACCCATCCTGAAAAGTTGTCAACAAAGTCTAACAAATATTTTCACCCTTGCACCCTTGGCATCTGGGTAAACTCTATTTGACAGTCCTCAGATAGGAACTGCCCTTGGTATTGTTTCCCTTCTTTCCTCTGATGGGGATCTGTCTTGGGGCTATTCTTCTGGCACATAACACATCTAGCTATTGCTTTTCATTTGGCTTTAGAATTCCATGACCTATGAGCCATGGTTTAATATAGGTGGTTAATGAATCCCTTCCATAGCGAGTGACCTCATGTAAATGCTTTATGACTAGTTCTACTAAATATTCAGGAAGCAGAATAACATTTTTCTTATTCTTTCTCCATCTGCTATCGAGACCTTCTCCATAAAAATCCCAATTCTTAGCTTTCTCTAAGCTTGCAATAAAATATTCAGGGTCAAAGCGTGACAAGTCTAGAGCAGGCAGCAAAGGCATTATAAATGTTCCTTTAGCAGCCTCTTACACTGCTTGATCAGCCAGATGGTTTCCATTAGCCACTTCAGTGTCCTCTGTCTGATGCCCAGGGCAGTGCACCACTGCCACCTGTAAAGGTACCTGCACAGTTTCTAATAATTTTAAAATTTCTGTTGCATGCTTATTCCCCTTTTTATCAGAGGTTAATAGTTCTCTTTCCTTCCAGGTAAAACCATGTACATGCCATATTAGGAAAACATACCTAGTTGGTATAGACATTCAATCTCTTTTATGCAACAATTCCAGTGCCCTTGCCAATGCAATCAGTTCAGCTTTCTGAGCAGATGTTCTGGTGGTAAGGCCTTGGCCTCTATTATTTCCACAAGAGCCACAACTGCATAGCCAGCCTTTCTGTTTCCTTTGTCCATGTAACTGCTTCCATCTGCATATAGACTCCAGTCTGCCTCTTTTAGAGGACGGTCCTGTAAATCAATTCTGCTAGAATAAACATCAATTATTTCAGCATGGTCATGCATTAGTGCAGTTAGTCAGGATCTGGGAGAAGGGAGGCAGGATTTAACTTACAGTTTTGAGAGGACAGTAGGATTGTCAAAAAGAATTGCCTGGTACCTGTCCATTGTTCTAGGGGTGAGTTACCAATTTCCTTTTTATTCTAGCAGGCTTAACACTAGGTGGGGTGCATAAATGGTGATAGGCTGATTCTCAGTTTCTTCTGGCCAGGGTCACTTTTCTTCTTTAAACGGTTTCATAAGGAACTACTAGGTGTGCTCTGGAGGGACCTGTAGGTGGAGCTGTTGTTTTTCTGGAGATAAAAGTGTTTTGAGTATGAAATCTGGACAGCAGGTCCCTACCCAGAAGAGGAATTGGACACTCAGAAATAGGTAAAAATTTATGAATTAAAACCATATCTCCTATATCACATTTTAGTGGTTTCAAGAAAAAAAAAAATGGCTTTCAGGGCTCCCAGAAATTCCGGCTACTGTTACAGCCTGCTGCAAGAATTCAGTTAGAGGTGAACTGACCATGGAATATGTTGCTCTGGTATCAATAAAAAATAAAATCTACAATTTGTCCCCCAGAGTTACTTTGACTCAAAGTTCCTGGGGGATGAGTTTAATAGGATGTTGTAATGATAGAACTTCGGGGCCTTGTCATTCATTGTCAGAGCTATTTCCTTTCCCTGGCAAAGCTTCACATTCTCAGACTCTGATTTCCTTTTCCCTCACATAGGACACTCGTTTTTCTGGTTCCCCTTTCCTTTACAATACGTATATTGATCAGTGGCATACATTTTACGTGGGGGTTGGGCACCTCTTGCCCACTGATGGAATTGCCCTGAGGCCTATTCCAAGAAAATAGTGACCGCTTGGGCCTTTTTCTGATATTATAAACTTTGAAGGCAATATCTATTAATTGAGAAGGATTTATGCCGATTCCTCCCTCTTACTTCTGAAGTTTTTTTCTGATGTCAGGGGCACTTTGAGAAATTAAAGATCACGTTCATCATTCTAATACTTTCAGGGTCTTGTGGATCCAAATCAGTCTATTGTCTATAGGCCTCGTGGATTCTTTCAAGAAAGTCCTCTGTGGGCTTTTGTTGTTCTGCCTGTACCATATTCAGACTCTTCTGCTTAGAGATTCCTTCCTTTAGTCACTGGAGGATGCACCTCTTACAGTGCTTTAAGAGAGGAAGGCCATTCTCATTAGGGTCGAATTTGGGCTCGGTTAAATGTATTGCCTTAGTAGGGTTGGGAGCCCTATCTGGATTTTCTTGGTGCAGTCTCTGAGCTGCTTCATTTACCTTATCTAGTACCAACTCATCCCCTGTAAGCAAGATATTCAGTTAGGCTTGTATGTCTGCCCATTTGGGATGGTGGATGGCAAAAATTGATGTAACTAAGTCAGTCTTTTTAGCAGGATCTTCCCTATAAGAAGGACTTGAGTTTTTCTAGTTTAACAAATACAATATAGAAAATAGAGTTTGTGCCCTATAATATCCAGTGGGCTGGCGCTCCGGCCCTACTCCTCCTGGAAGCTCCCAGTAGGAGCTTGTCCACCAAATTTGGTTCCCTGATAGGTTATGGACAGAGAGACCCATTCAGGCTCACCTCAGCAGAATAAGGAAGAAGATCCCTTAGAGCTAGAGGGGCTGTGGGAACCCTACCATGCTTGCAGCGGCAAAAATAGCCTGATCTTCCTGGTATCACTCTTCTGAGCATCTGCTATCAGCTACAGGCAAATTCCCTTTCCTGTGGCCCATTAGTCTATTTCCTTTCAATCTTGAATCTTTATTTTGTGAAGTCATATAGACCTGTAGATAAAGTATTTCATTCCATTACTTTGATCTTTGACAAAACAATTCTAATTGCAGTATAGTATAGTGATTTAAAGACCTGTTCAGTGGTCAGTGCTCTCCTAGATCCAGATTATACATAAACCAAGAAGTTTTACAATTAAAAAACTATTTTCTTTCCAGTCATAGGTTTATAAGCATAGGTCAATCAATCAGCCAAAATTTGCCAGAAAGAGCTGTTTCCAGAACAGATGCTCTCACCCCCCACTCTCCCAGATATAGCTCTGTAATATCACACAAGCCAGAAGGCACCTTAATTCCTGACAATTGTTCTAAGTCATAATGCAAGACTGTAATCCTTAGCCAGAAAGCTCAATAATTCAATTGAAAGTGAAGGCGATGGGGAGTACCGAGAGTCAGACAAGGAGAGTCCCCAAGTAAAATCATTTGGCAGCTGCTAGTGAGTCTCTAAGTCCATGTTCCAGGTCCCCCAAGTTAAGGCAGCCAATGGGACTCCTCACCAAATACCGAGACTTACCAGAGAGTCCAGAAGCTGTCCCAAAAGGAGTTGCTGGAATAGATGCTATTAAACATTTCCATGTGTTGTCTTGTGAATGTTAGCTTTCATGTCTCTAGAGTGAATTATCTCAGAGGACAATCTTTATTTTGATGAAAATATTCAAAATAAAATGAACAGAATTCAACCAAAACACTATGGCCAGTAGGTTTAGTTCCATGATTGGCAAGGATGGTTCTGAATCAAGATACAACAGTTTCACAAATGTGAAGTAACTCGCTAAGGTTCCACAGCTAGTGTGAGATGACGGTTTTCACCCTTACTAGTTAGCACATAAAAATAATGACAAAAATAATAGTAACAATTAAATGGCATTATTTACTAGCTAATTTTAATGAGAGAATTCTGCTTTATTATTTTTTATAAGTTAAAGGTTCATCTTTAGTTTTGCCTTTAGATGTAATATAAGAACAAACAGGAACTTCCATATTAAAGGTAAAGCCATTTTTGAGATTAAATATAAAATAAAATGTTTGCTTTTGATATAGAGGAGAATGTGAGAAGAAATAGAACAAAGAAAGACAGACTTTAGATTTTGGCTTAACTAAAACTAGATAGGATACTCATGATCTACTCTCAGCAAAAGTGATAGAGGGGAAAAAAAAAAAAAAAAAACAACCCAGATAAAGGTTTCCCAAAAAGTCAAGGGCTAGGCTAAAGAGAAGCAGAAGTGGCAGTATTATCACTGTGGAAGATGAATGTAGTGGCACTTCTCATTTACTTAGTATTCAGGATTTCAACCTTAATTAGGGTTCCTTTGTCACATCATTCATCAAACATACTTGAAGAAATGGAAATTAACCTCAAAGTTTCTGTTGCCTCAGGCATGCTTTTAATACTTTTACTCATTTCAGTGTATTGTGAAGTATAGTGAACTGACTTGGAAACGTTTTAGTCAGAGTAAGTAACATCCAAACGAAGAAATCGCACATTATAAGCAATTCTGGCAGAGATACCAAAAAAGCAACCACTTAAATGGTTACTAACTGGTGTTTCTTTCAGCCAAAGCTAAGAACAGTAAGTTTCTGTTCCAAAATATTCTGTTCTTGCCACCCACAGGTTCGCAAAAGTCCTTTTAAAAAATTACTTTAAAATGGTTCATGCTTATGATATTCCATACATTTGTTTTGTCAACAATGTGACTACATTTCCAAAGGAGTTTATCTGTTGTGATTATAATGTACCAAGCCAGATATAGAAAATGTAGGATTATTAATTCAATAATAATGTTGCCCCATGAACTATGCCAGCACCACTAAAATCAGTTTTCAACATTCTCCTGTCTGGCAAAGTTCTCTGCATTCCTCAAAATCTTGTCCTATATGTAATGTCCTTACCTTGTCTTTACCAAATGTGATGCCTTCTTTGATAACTGTGACCAGATAAAATAAATTACTCTCTCCACTTGTGAGAGAGACTCTGGGCTCCTCAGAGTGGATGAAGAAACTACTCAGACACTCACCATCTGAGGAAGGAAGGGAGGGGGTTTTCTCTGAGGAAAATCACCTCCCTTTCTTTATTAGCCAGGGTTTTTATCTACTTTCCACATGCAGAAATGCATAAGGAAAGCATGCAGCCCTTCCCCAAATGGTAGGGAGTAAAGGGGAAATACAGATCAATACAGGGTTGAAATGCCCAGGTATTTTACACAAAGTCAAAAACATTTCTTCTTACTTAATCTTTCTGTTCTTCACATTCTACTGACAAGGATTTGAGGCTATTCAGAGAAAAACAGAGCAGGTTCCCTTTTCCTTAAAAGCCACTTTATATCTCTATTCTATCTTTGAAATCCCGGTAAGGTGGGATTTATAGCAAGCATGAGAGACAAGAAACCTGCTAGTTAAGATCCAAGTTCCCGTTTTGAGGCAGGGCTCAACACAGTGGTCTTCAAAGTCTTTTGAACCATCCCTGCCTGACTCCAACACACTTGGTACCTGTAGCCCTTGGCACACCCATATGAATCATCCATGCACATAAATGTATTTATTATATATATATAGCATACATGGCTCCATATAGAATATAAACATTAAAAAGGCAGGGACAGTGTTGTATATATTTATATCTCCAGAAACCAGACCTCAACAGGCAATTAATATATTAACCATCTTTTGATTTAACAAATTAGTGTGAATAAATGAATACAATTAAACTCAACCACGGTTCAATAATCATTACATATAATAATACCATATGTGTTTTATTGGGTGATTGTGATAACAAATAATTTTTAAATCTTTTAAAAGTGATATAGAATGTAACATTTTGTTGTTGGTCTCATCATGAATGCTCTTGAGTTTATATCCCAATAGTATGATTAATGCAATAGCTGTATTGAGATTAAACACTGTGTTTGGAAACTTATTTAAGCTCCCATTGTACTACTCATCATCTGTCGTGTGACCATGGCCACATTTTTAAACATCTTCTACACTTGGTTTCCAAAATATGCTATATTTCACAGGACTATTTGTTAAAATTAAATAAGGTAAATAAGTAATATGCTTAAAATGTATTAGCCTCATTAGCCTTCAATGACAATTAGTTAATGATTATTAACATTGTTTGACATTTTTATAAAATAAGCTGATTCTTCTGGGGAGATCCCAATTTTCTACCTATATTTTAAAATAAGAGATTGTATTTTCTCTTTTTTGAAGATTTTATTTATTTACTTTTTTGAGAAAGGGTAAAGGAGGAAGAAAGAGAGGGAGAAAAACATCAATTAGCTGCCTTTCACATGCCCCCAACCAGGTACCTGGCCCACAATCTAGACAGTTGCCCCAACTGGGAATCAAACAAACAACCTTTTGGTTCACAGGCTGGCACTCAATCCACTGAGCCACACTAGCCAGGGCAAGAGACTGTATTCTTAATGCCTAAATTATAAAAGTTTTTCATACTATTTTAGGAAGTAGTATAGACTCTTTTTCCATAGTGAATTCTTGGATTTTGCTCCAAAATACTAACATAATAATAAAGACAAAGATTTCTATTAATTTTATTGAAGGAGCTCTAAGAGTCCATGTGGCACCTTCTAAACTAGAATAAAGACTTCCTATATATGATTATTCAGAGGGGAAAAGCTTTGTGGTGTTCTTAAACCAACTCTGACTGTTGACTTAAGAAACCCTGGTAATATTCTCACTCCTCTGAGAACCTTCCCTGTGTTTTATACTTCAGAGCTGTCACTCAGTATTTTTGATCATTAGCCATCTGTGATTATTTTAATTTTTGCCAGCAGGAGAAGGAACTCTTTTCCACCCAGGAGCTCTGCTATTACAATATAATTTATATGTAAAGAGCTCATTTCATCAGTGAGAGAAACTTTTACACAGTTTTTTTAAGGTTTGAAAGAAACTCATGATATCTTGTGTTTTTTTTTCTTTTTTCCAACTCTCCACCACTGTTTTTCTGTCATACTTCACATTTATCCTAGTATCTTTCCATACAAAAAATCTCCAGCACCTACTCAACAGTTTTAAGAACAGGATGCAGTTAAGCTGATTTCCATATGTTTTAAGTATAAAACTTCATATTTTTTGTAGCTGCTATTTTAAAATGTAAAACTCATAGAGAAAAATGCTACTTTACTTTGCAATAATGTTTAGTATTACAGAGGAAGTCTCTAGTGGAAATTTCCTTAATAGTTTATTAAAATGGCAAGATGACATTTGAGCTATAATTATGTAATAAGAGCAAGTTTTGAAGGAGGTAAAAAAGAATTTAGAAGTAAAAAAGTTGACATTTTCTAAGTAATATTGTGAGTTAGTATTTAGGGTCATGGAATCATATTCATACCTCATCTGCTTCTGACTCTGATTTCAGGTTGACCTTAAACAAGTCAAAAACTCCCCTCAATCACTTTACCTATAATATGGGATAATAATGTTTAACTGAATATGGTTATTGAAAAGATTAATGAGTTATTGGTCATAAAATGTAACCCATGTCTTAAAAGCCTCTGAAAAAAGAGAAGACTGAATTCCAGGGTCATTACTGCAGAGTGGGTTTGTGAAGTGAAGTGAATTACTGATCAACTACACACAATTTTAGGTCTTGAACTTTATAAAGTAAGTTTCAAATCTCAGAATATATGCCACTAGAAATTAGTACTTTTTGAGATCCTATGCCATTTCTTGTAGAATCAGAAAATATATTCTTGTTTCCTTTCCTGGTAAAAGGATATATTATCTTCTCAGCAGAGTTGACTCCCAAGGAAATTAGTGATGATCTGAGCACACTCCTATATTTTTCTTCTTTTCCACTTACTTTCTTCTCTCCCATTTTCTAACCCCCACTCCATTTCTTTGCTTCCCTTTCTCTGCTTTCTTTGAGAAAATTAACTTGGAGTCATACTCACATAACTTAAATTGAGGAAGCAAACAATCTCAGTGAGCCAGGAGGAAAAAAATTGCAGCAAAAGCAACAACACAGCACTTCCTCTCTGTGGTCACTTACATGCCTGGTTTACAAAAATAATTGAAAAGTGGCTTCATGTATTCATTCAGACAATATTTAATGAGAAGTTTTGAACCAATGTCAAGATATCCTTGTCTTAATTTTTTTTAAAACTGGGAGTGGGGGTTGGAGGGATGAAGAGGATGATGTATAACAACACACACACACACACACACACACGAGGTATGGGGATGGTTACTTCCTGAAATACTGATTAGCCTGGTGAGAAAGCAGCAGCTTCTTCTGAGAAATAGCAGGAAAGGTAGCCAAGTACCCAAATAACCCTGAGTCATTAGGTCCAGTTCCATTGAAAAATAACATCATCTGTATTCAATTTAACATCTGAACTTAATATTCTTGGCTCTAATCAACCCAGAGCATCTTCCCCATAGAAACCTTGAGATTAGCTGTTATATCCAGAAATGTCAAGAGTAATGACAGGAAAGATCCAAGGTGGTGGAGGAGTAAATGGAAGCTACACTAACTTCCTCCTGGGACCAATCTGGAATTACAACTAAATTGTAGAGAAATCATCTGGAATAACCAACTGAACACTAGCTGCAGAGAAGCCTTATAATCATGGACAGAAAGGAGAAACAACTTCACCACAATATGATGAGTACAGAGTGTGGAGGAGACACAAGAGGGATGGCTGGGCTCCCATGGGTGGCAGCTGAAGTTCTGAAGGGAAATTTCCGCAGCTGGGGGGTTCCACCTGAGAAGTGTGGGATCTAAACCCCAAGCCTGGTTCCCCAGCCTACAGTACCAGAGCCAGAAAGGAACCCAGATAACATCTAGCTGTGAAAAGCGTTAGAGTTTATGTCTGTCAGGCAGAGACGGCTGGAGACACTGAGAGCCTCTTAAAGGACCAATGCATAAAATTTATTTGCAGCCACTTACCTGGGCTCTAGCAAAAGGGGGAAAGACACTTGACTAAAGACACTTGAGGAGAGTGTGGGGATGGTGGCTTTGGGGAAAGAACTAAGGGAGCAGCTCCTAGGATCCCTGTGCTGAGTCATTACCCATACTGCAGAAGCCATCTTGCTCAAACAGAGCAGTCCCATCTAAGTGGCACCAGCCTGAGGGGAAGCAATAGCCCTCCCCATGGGAATTACTCTGCCCAACCCTGCGGCACTTAAACCCTAACTGCTGATTACAGATTGACTAGTTTAACAACTGAAGGAGACAGCCACAGACTGTGGATCTCTTGTAGTCTAGAACAGGCTGCCTAAGGCAAGACTGGGACACCATTAGACATCACCAGGGGTGGATCCAGAAAGGGAAAACAGTGGTAAACTCCAGATTCCACGGAGGTAAATTCCACCATGGTTTTCTTCATGATTTGCATTTTATTTATTTATTTATTTATTTATTTATTTATTTATTTATTTATCACCGTGTGGTTGCCTCTCACTCATGCCCCCAACTGGGGGACCTGATGTGCAACCTAGTCATGTGCCCCGACTGGGAATCGAACCAGTGACACTTGGCTCGCAGGCCGACGCTCAATCCACTGAGCCACAGCAGCCAGGGCTGCATTATTTTTAACATTCATTTCTTGTCCTTCAATTTTGTGTCTATTGGTCATTAGTTTTTATATTATAGTTTATTTTAAATCTCATATTAGGCTCCTCCCTTCTCTTACACCATGTTACCTTCTTCTTTCCTTTTCTTATTTTCATTTTAAATTTTATTTTTACTCTTGCGACAACTTGTTTCCATTCTGCACTTTGACTATTTTCTCCATCATCAGCTTCTCAAAACCATTTTTCTAGTCATTAGTCATCTCATATTATTTTACCCATTCTTAAAATACCCTTATTCTCTCTCCATCTTTATTAATCTTTGCTCGTTGGTTGTGGTTTATGGTGGTTGTTGCATTTCTTGAATTATATCTTTATATCTTCACTATTTTTGTATTTCAAATCTCAAATTTTACCATCCCCTCTTCTACTCCAGTTTGTCTTTCTCCTGCCCTTTCTTTTTTCCTTTAAATTTGAATTTTTCCCTGTCTTAACCTGGTTTCATTCCTCATTCTCAGTATTCCTTCTGCCTCTGTCCTCTAGACATCTGTTACGTTTTTCTTTCTTTCTTTTTCCCTCTTATTCCCATCCCACCTATATTAATCTTTGCTCATTTGTTGTTGATAGTGCTGTGGTAGATCTTTTTTTCCAATTTGGTTCCTAGTTTTTCTATCACTATATATATATTTTAAATTTCTGTTTAAATCTAATACTATATGCTTCAGTTCTCTTACTCCATTCCACCTCCTTCCCTCCTTTTTTTATTTGTGATGTTAATTTTATTTTCTCTCTTTGCCTTTCTCTATTCCATACACTTATTATTGCTCCTCCTTCTACCCTCATTCATTTTTCCTTTTTTATAATAGTATTAATCTCTTTTTACCTTATTAACATTAGCCTATTTGCTGCTGTTAGTGTGATTGTGGGTGGGGGATATTTTTGCAGGTGTGGGTTGGTTTTCTGGGCTGTTCAGTTTGTTATGGAAGCACCAGTACAACAGCGTACAAGATGTGATGGGCAGAGTGACACTCAGTCAGCCAACCAGAGAGAAGGACCTACCGAAGAATGACCCAACAACAATCAAAGCCCAATTACCACCAGACATCTCACATAAATGGTATAAAGACATCCCAAGAGGATCCAGTTCAGGAGATTAAGGAGACTGAACCACTGAATCCCAGAGATCGCCTACCACAGAAGGTCACGCCACAAAGACAGAAGTCAAGGCAGATCAATTTATAAAGCAGAAACAAACAAGAAGAATTACCTAAAATGGGGAGGAAAAGAAACAACCCCCAATCAAAAAGAAAGGAGGAATCCCGAGAAAGAGTGCTAAATAAAATACAGGCAAGCAAACTATCAGACAATGAGTTCAAAATAATTGTTATAAGAATGCTCAATGAGTTCAGTGAGAACTAAAAAGAACTCTAGGGAAGCTAAAAGGAACTTACTGCCAACTACACCGAGATGAAAAAGGACATACAAACTATCAGTAAGAACCAGGAGGCAGTGAATAATACAATGTCTGAAATTAAGAACACAGTAGAAGGAATCAAAAGCAGGCTAGATGAAGCATAGGATCAAATCAGCGGGCTGGAGGATAAGGTAGAAAAAAATTCCTGGACAGAGCACGAATATGAAAAAAAAAAAGTTTCTGGAAACAAATGAAAATGAACACACAACAGTGCAAAACCTATGGGACACAGTAAGGCAGTCCAGAGGGGGAAGTTCATAGCAACACAGGGCTACCTAAAAAAGATAGAAATCTACAAGAATTGAAGAAACAACAACGCACAAAGCCCAGAGCGAATAGGAGGAAGGAAATCATCAAGATCAGGACAGAATTAAATGACATAGAGAGACTAAAAGAACAATCCAAAAAACCAATGAATCCAGGAGTTGATTCTTTGAAAAGATAAATAAAATCAACAAGCCTTTAACCAGACTCATCAAGAAAAAAAGAAAGAGGACCCAAATAAAGAAAATCTGAAACAAAAGAGGAGAAATTACAACCAATAATACAAAATACAAAGGGTTGTAAGAAATTACCACCAACAACTATAGGCCAAGAAATTTGACAACCTGGGCAAAATGGACAGATTTCTAGAAACATAAAATCTTCTAAAACTCAATCAAGAAGGAGAAGAAAATCTGAATATACTGATAGCAACTAATGAAATTGAAGCAAAATAAAAAACTCCTGGCACACAAAAGCCCTGGACTGGATGGCTTCACAGGTAAGTTTTATCAAACGTTCAGGAAAGAGCTAACTCCTTTCCTTCTCAAACTATTCCGAAAAAGTTCAAGAAGATGGAAGATTCCCAAACTCCTTCTATGCAGCCAGTTTTATCCTAATTCCCAAACCAGGAAAAGACACAATAAAGATAGAAAACTACAGGCCAATATCAGTGATAAACATAGATGTTAAAATCCTCAAAAAAATATCAGCAAACCAGATCCAACAATACATTAAAAAGATCATACACCACAATCAAGTGGGATTTATCTCAGGGATGCAAGGATGGATAATATTTACAAATCAATAAACATAATATACTGCATAAAAAATGAAACACAAAAATCACATGATGATATCAATAGATGCTGAAAAAGCATTTGATAAAGCACAACACCCATTTATGAAAAAAAAAAAAAAACCACTCAGAAGAGTGGGAATAGAGGGAGCATACCTCAGCATAATAAAGGCCATATATGAGAAACCTGCAGCCTACATCATACTCAGTGGGCAAAAACTGAAAACATTTCCCCTAACATCAGGAGCAAGACAAGGATGTCCACTCTCTCCACTCCTATTCAACATAGTTTTGGAAATTCTAATCACAGCAATCAGGCAAGAAAAAAGAAATAAAAGGCATCCAAATTGGAAAGGGGAAAGTAGAACTGTCATTATTTATGGATGACATGATAGTGTGCATAGAAAACCCTATATACTCCACTAAAAAACTACTTGACTAATAAGTGAAATAGAAAAAAATACCAATATACAAAGTCAATATTTAGAAATCAAAAGCATTTTTGTACACCAATGATGAAATATCAGAAAGAGAAACTGGGGGAAAAATACCCATTTGCTATAACAACAAGAAAAATAAAGTACCGAGGAATAAATTTACCAAGGAGGTAAAAGACCTGTACTCAGGAAACTATAGAACACTGAGGGAAGAAATTAAAGAAGATACAATTAAATGGAAGCATATACCATGTTCATAGATTGGAAGAACTGACATCATTAAAATGTCCATACTACCAAAAACAATCTATAGATTTAACATAATCCCTATTAAAATACCAAAGGCAGATTTCACAGATTTAGAACAAATATTTCAAAAATTTATATGAAAATAAAAGACCCCGAATAGCCTCAGTAATCTTGAGAAAGAAGAACAAAGTAGGGGGAATCAAAATACCTGATATCAAACTATAGTACAAGGCCACTGTAATCAACACAGTCTGGCATTGGTGTAAGAACAGACTCATAGATCAGTGGAACACAATAGAGAATCCAGAAATAAACCCATGTTTCTATGGTCAATTAATATTTCACAAAGGGGGCAGGTGCATAAAATGAAGTAAAAATAACTTCTTTAATAAATGGTGTAGGGAGAACTAGAATGGTACATGTAAAAAAAAATGAAACTAAACTACCAACTTACATTATACACCAGAATGAAGTCAAAATGGGTAAAAGATTTAAACATAAGCCATGACACCATAAAAGTCCTAGAGCAAAACATAGGCAGTAAAATTTTACATATCCCATGCATCAATGTTTTTGCCACTTTATCTCCTAGAACAAAGGAAAAAAGGAAAGAATAAACAAATGGGACTACATCAGATTAAAAAGCTTCTGCATGGCTAAAGAAAACATCATCAAAATGAAAAGGGAACCAACCGTATGGGAAAACATTTGACAATGATACCTCACACAAGGGTTTGATCTACAAAATATATAAAGAACTTATATGACTCAACACAAAGTCAACATACAAGCCAATTAAAAGAATGGGCAAGGGAGCTGGACATTTCTTTAAGGAAGACATACAGAGGGCCCATAGGCATGTGATAGGATGTTCAACATTGCTAGCCATCAGAGAGATGCAAATTAAAATTACAATTGGATACCACCTCTCACCAGTCAGAATGTCCATCATTAACAAATCAACAAACAACAAGTGCTGGTGAAGATGTGGAGAAAAGGGAACCCTTGTATATTGCTGGTAGAAATGCACACTGGTGCAGCCACTATGGGAAATAGTATGGAATTTACTCAAAAACTAAAAATGGAACTGCCTTTTTATCCAGCAATTCCACTGCTGGGATTATACAAGAATCCTGAAACATCACTTCAAAAAAACCTGTGCACCCCTATGTTCATAGCAGCATTATTTACGATAGCCAAGTGCTGGAAACAGCCTATGTGCTGATCAGTAAATGAGTGGATCAAAAATCTGTGGTACATTTATACAATGGAATACTACATAGCAGAAAGAAAGAAGGAACTCATTCCTTTTGAGATAGAACGATGGAACTGGGGAGTATTATGCTAAGTGAAATAAGCTAAATCGCCAAAGACAAATACCATATAATCTCACCTATAAGAGTAACCTAAAGAACAAAACAAACAAAGGAGCAAAATAGAAGCAGAAGCATGTAAACAAGGAGCGGACTGATAGTGACCAGAGGGAAGGGGAGTGGGGAATAAGGAAGGAAAGAAGAGGAAGAGTCTAGTCAAGGAACTAGTATAAATGACCCATGGACATGAACATCAGTGTGGGCATTGACCGTGGGAGCATGGGGGGGTGGGGGTGGAGAGGGCAGGGGAGAGCAATGGGGGATAATTCGAACAACTGTAATAGAAGAAAAAGAAAAAAAAGATAAAAAAGAGTAATGACAGTTAATTGGTACATATACCTTCAAACAACTTGCCTTTTAGAGGTGTTTTGTTTTTATTTTAAAAAGCATCAAAGCATGAGGCTTTATTTATGGTGCAGCAGAAGCTGTTTCTGTGCCAGCACCCTTGTAGAGATAATTTTGCCCCAATACCAAAACTCAAAGAGACATTTTATATTAAAAAACAAACAAACTATAGCTTATACACTGTAGCTGCTGAAAGATTAAGATAGTTTTGCTCATTGTAACGTGAGTGTTCATGACCCTGTCTGGGGCTGCTAACACAGTGTGACTCTAATATATTCTAGCCCAGGAAACAATGTGATATGTCCCTGTCTCGTGACAACTTGGCTTTACATGGCCCGGAAAGCAAATCCACCCACAAGTACTCAGAATCATAAGAACAACTCAGTTAAACCTGCCCTCCGCACCAGGGGTGAGAGACAATCAGGTCAGATGACAAATAACTGTAACTAAGTTTTGGAAAATTTAAAAAACAAATGAGTTAATGATTTTATTTCTATGCAAATAACAAATCGTTGGGATCAAATGCATCTTTTACTCCCTTATTGCCAAACTTGGATTTGATTGATTCTATATTTATCCCCATGTGGCAGCTGGAGCACTCACTTTAGAGGAAAACTTTCCTAATTCCAGTCTATCAAGGAAAATCTGCAAGTTAAAAACTCACTTTCATCAGCAGGCATTAGGAAAATGGCAGGTGGCAAATAAAGCTTTTAGTGGATTATCCTAATTGCATTTTCTTCTACCTTCATTACTTCAGAGGTTGTAAGAAAGGGAGAGGACAACTTTCTATGGTTTCTACATCTTTCTCTAATAAAAACTGTGTTTGAAGCTTTCACAGACTTTAAGTATGAAGCTAGTTTAAGACTATCTGTACCTTGTACAATGGAGGTATAGAAAAAGGAAAGTAGGAATAACTGGATATATTAGATATATTAAAGCATTGATTAATGTTATTAAAATTGTTTTATGCCTTTTTCTACTCTTATAATTTTATTTACTGATTTATTACTTTATACTGAGGACAGAGAAGTAAAACAACATAATAAAACATAAAATTTAAATGAAAGAATAAACCTTAAGATGAGGCAAAATTAGTAGGTGTAAATGAAGCAATAATGGTATTGCATCTTCTCTTTAAAACAAAATATATTTTTCTTATAAATCAAAGCTCCCTAAATCTCAGCTTAAACTGTTACTCTGGGTTTTATGTAATATATCTAAAAAGAATTATCACAAGAATGTGTTGTTTGAGGAGTATCTGAGTGTCTGGGAACACAGTTTCAATACAAGACAATGACAATATTTTTTAAATTATTTCAAAAATTTTAAGACAAAGCAAAGAACCTTGAAGTTTTATCTAGGTGACAGATTTTATCATGGCCACCTATCCAATAAATGTAGTTCCTTTTATGGTTTTTAAAGCAAATATGTGCATGTGGTGTATTCAAAAATATGCAAATACCACTATTAAGACAGGAGGAACAAAGAAATACAGTGAAAAATATTTTTAATTTAGAAATTTGAGGCTAAGGCAGGGCTTTAAACCTATGGCAAAACCTGTATGGCTTTGTTAACCCATATCACTCCAATAAACTCATTTTTTTAAAAAGGATATAAACTAGAGATCTTCACATGCTCTAAATTTGAGAAGCCAGAAATACAGCTGGTAGATTGTATACAGTGAACCACATGGGTCCAGGGAAGTTGAAATGAAGATTTGCCAACAAGGAAAAGCATTATCTGTGGCATAGAGAATAGAGAAAATTAAAGACTCAACACATATTTAGCAAAGTTGCTTAGTTGCAGGAAAATTAATTTTGTATCAAGTGAAGACAGAATGAGTTGCCAAAATATTCTGGCAGTTTCTTTAGAAGCCTAATTTTACGTATGAACCAAAATTTTCTTGCTTAGTTTTGGGGGAGGGGAAGGGCAAACAATACTGGTGGTTGTTATAATCATGTGTTATATGCACATGATTAAAATTATGGTTTAATTTATGTCCACTCAAACGAATAAGCAATTACTTTAAGAGCAAATTTTAAGCCAATATTTAAAAATCTGCCACTCAGAGGCTACTGCTTTCTTCCGAGCTCGGAGGAGAGACCCTGAGAGTGAGCAAAGGCCTCCGAAGAGGGATCTGAAAGTGTTGGGAAAATGCAAGTGGAAATTCACTGCTGCCACAGATAAGGACAGCGGCTGCCGCAGGATGAGGCGCTGATAGAGAAAGAAACCAAAGTAAAAATAGAAAATAGGAATAGTAAGCAGATACGAATGAAGGGGAATATCCCTTCTCCCTGCACCAGTTACCCAAGCTCTTTCTAGGGGTCTGTTTATTGGCAGAGCCAAATAAGGAGTCAGGTGTGCAGGAAGAAATATGGTTTTCAGAATTCCTCCTGTAGAAGCACATAGCAAAGTGTAGAAGGGTGGATTTGGAGCTGGCAAACCATAGCTTAATAAGTGGAATATCTGCCCAGCATACAACTATCTTCATACAAAGCCTGAAATATTGACAGGTTTTTTTCACCTGATATAATCACAATGATGTAAGCATAGTGTACAAAAATAAACAGCGTTCCACGATAACTGATATTCAACTAGGATATCTAAAAGTTAGAACAAGTCAAATTGTTTAATAAATGACTATGAACCTAATTATAACAGTAATATATATAATAAAATAATTACGTATAGTACATAGCAGTTATATATATTATATATTTATATGTAATATGTAACAGGTTTATGTCTATGTATAGGTATAAGTATCACTTTTCAGGTTCTATAATAGATAGGAACTATATACAATTAATAACAGAACCCTATTAAAGGATGTAAAATTTTTTTATTAAAAACAACCACATGGATTGGAATTCTCAATATTATAAAACTGTCAATTTTCTGTAAGTTGATCTAAAAATTTAATGCTATTGCAAACAAATTCTCAATAGATTCTTTTTTAGAAACTTAAAATAACAGATAAAAAAATTTACAAGATAAAGAAAAATTTAATAATTTTGAAGAAAGAAAACAAGATGGGAAAATTCACTCTACCAAATATCAAAATATGTTTTAAGACATTGTGACAATGACATATGAGCAGAAGAGACAGAACAGAAATGAAATCTATAATCAGTTCCATGCATATGTGGAAACTTGATCAAAGTCAGAGGCAATATTACAAATGATGTGGGAATAAACTTATTATAAAGTAAATGCTATGAAGGTGACTGGTTGTTCAGATGCAAAAACATTGAAATTGGATCACTATTTTATGGCACACACAATGACTAATTTTAGGTGAAAATAAAAACATTCTAACCTTTGAGAAGAAAATATTGAGGGGAAACACATAAATATATTTGATTATATTAAAGTTGCAATTTATTACCACAAATTACCATTAAAAAGAATTTTAGAAGATATTTGCACAAACATATAATGATAAAATGATTAATATTCTAAATATAAAAGAGCCACAAAAGAAAAAACTAATAATCTAACAGACAGATGAACCAAGTATACTAACAATAAACTGACAGAGGAGAAAAAAAAAAAATCTCTAGTAAATCTGTGCAAAGATACCCAACAATTGAAACATTCTCTTGAAACATGGTCTCTAAAAATTACAGTATTATATATTGTTGAGCATGTGGGATAATAAAAACTCTTATAACCTTATCATGAGATGATAAATTATCACATCAACTTTTAAATTAATTTTTCAATATCAAATAAAATTCAAGATATTTGTGCCCCACACTCAGAATTTCCACTTTCAGGTATATAATTTAGGTAAAATCTTGCAAATGAGAACAAGGTGACATGCAACAAAACACTTCTTCCCATACTGTTTCTTATCAAATAATTGTAAACAACTGAAATAAATATGTATTAACAGGAGGATGGATACATCGTAAAATAGTAAAATAAAAGAAGTAGGTCTGTATATATCAGCATGATTAAATTTTATCTCTTGTGCATATTAAATGAAAACTGCTTAATGGCAGTACAGAATTACAGATATTTTTTGAAATATATTTACATACAAAATCTTTTCAAGAATCATTAGATAAAGACAGGTTCAGAAAAGTTATTACTTTGCAGGAAATGGGATTGTGGAGGAACATATTGGCCTCTACTTAATCTGTAAAGTGCATATATAGAAATTTTCTGTCAGAATTTTCAATTCTGTCACAATTGTATTGTGAATAATTGAAATCTGGTAAAAGTATTGGGATTATCAGAAAAACTTTCAGAAGAAAAACAGAAAGAAATAATATGTAATACTCCATGTGACTCCTTTGCCTTCATTCTACTCTGTTCCTAAAGTACAGATTTCCGTGAGTGCTAGGTCCAATATTTTTCAGCAGCCATCACAAAAACCTGCACACTTTTTAGAAGGTGAGGTTGAAAGCAAAATATGGTACCTAACCTAATGACTGAAACTAAGCAAGCCATGTAACAGATGAATGCTAAATGTTAATGAATGAGGGATATATTGCATCCAGACTTTTCTGTTTATATTACTTGATAAAGTTAATTAAAAGTATGATAATGAGTTTCAAAAAAGAACACTGTGATATTTCTTGGAAACATTACTTTTTATTTATTTTTTAAACAAACACTGTTTTTGATAGACATTCAAACATCTTTTAGAAAAGAGACAGATTATTTCTTCATATGCAAACCTAAAAGGAATTTGGAATAATTTTCTTGCTCTGTAGGAGGATGTTCCTTAGATAAAGCATATTTAATAGAGGAAATATGTTTATTTCAATAATCACAGATGTTTATTCCAGTCTATTTATATTTGATTCTACATTTTTATAATGTATAAATAAATTTCATAAAATTTTGTGCTAATGAGAGCATGTGATGCTGGTAATCTTGACTACAGTTAGAAAATGTGCATATGGCTATTCTCTAGGTTTATTCACACATTTCTTCCCACACATACCTTCATACCAAATCTAGAACACCCTTGCTATTCAGTTTCTTGGCATCTATTGGTCAAAGACTATAATTATATAGTACTTTGGGAAGAAAGACAAATTTTTATCAAGGAATAGAAGGAATAGCTTGAGATAACGGTGCTTAAAAACTATTACAGAATTGTTTTCTTTCTTTAAAAGGTAAAATATGTCAGTAGCAAGCCATGGTTGCATTTCATTGTTGATATGCGTCAGATTTATGACAAAGGCAGTATTGCACATTAGCATGGAAATGATAGTGTTTTTCAATATATGTTACTTTGGACATTCATATGGAAATATGAAAGATGATATTTTCTTCATATCATAGAAATTTAATTCTAGTAAGACCATTAATGAGAGTGAAAGAAAAAAATAAACCTCTTGAAGATTAGATAAGAAAAATCTTTACAAGTCTATATAATGCTCAAAACATGACATTCAGAAGAGTAAATATAATGAATTATTGTTCACAAGACACCATTAAAATAATGGAAAGAAAAATGGCAGAGTGGAAGATATTCTCACAACGTATAACCATAAAGGGGTTTCTACCAAGAATACATTAAGATCATCTACATATTAATAAGAAAATAGATATTAGTCTATAGAAAAATGGCAAAGAACTTAATCAGGCACTTTACAAGGGTAATATCAATATGGACAACATATGCAGAAGGGGACATGACATAAGGTGGTACACCCAATACAATATACAGATGATGTACTATAGAATTGTACACTTGAAGCCTACATAATTATTTTTAATTTTTTATTGCAATTTTTCCATTACCATTTATCCCCCTTATATTCATCTTCCCCCCAACAGTCACCACACCGTTGTCCATGTCCGTGAATTCTTCATCCTTTTGGCTCAAGTCCTCCACCCCCTAACCACCCGGACAGCTGTAATAGTCCTCTCCATCTATGAGTCTGTCCCATTTTCCTTGTTCACTTTGTTCATTAGATTCCATATAGGAGTGAAATCATACGATATTTTTCTTTTGCAGGCTGACTTATTTCAGTTAGTAAACAATCCGGTAAAAAACGGGTAAAGGAACTGAAGAGACACTTCTCTAAAGAAGACATACAGATGGCCATTAGACGTATGAAAAGATGCTCAATGTCACTAGCCTTCAAAGAGATGAAAATTAAAACCACAATGAGATTTTACCTCACACCTGTGAGAATGGCCATCATCAGTAAATCAACAAACAAGTGTGGTGAGGATGTGGAGAAAGGGGAACCCTAGTGCAGTGCTGGTGGGCATGCAGACTGGTGCAGCCACTGTGGAAAACAGTATGGAGTTACCTCAAAAAATTTAAAATGGATCTGCCTTTTGACCCAGTGATCTCACCTCTGGGAATATACCTGAAGGAACCCAAAACACTAATTTGAAAGAGCATAAGTACCCCTGTGTTCATTGTAGCTTTATTTACTATCACTAAGATATGGAAGCAGCCCAAATGTCTATCAGTAGATGAGTGGATAAAACAATTATGGTGCATATACACAGTGGAATACTACGTGGCTGTAAAAAAGAGAACAAATTACCATTTGTGACAGTATGAATGGACCTGAAAAAACGTATATAATTGCATTAACCAACGTCATCCTAATATATTCAATAAAAATATTTGAAAAGCTTCAAAATGCTATTTGCAAAAATCCATACAAAAAGTTCCTCAATGAAATATGAAGGCTGCAATGAGATATGACAACTAACCACCTGAATAGTTAAATTAATAGACCAGCAATATCTTATATTAGCTAATAATCTAGCACATACACAGCTGTTCTATTTTATTGGTCAGAGTACAAACTGGCATGTCTATTGTTTTCATCTTATCTATTGAGATGAACTTATGCATTCTCTATTACCCAGCAAATTTACTTCATATAACATACAGGAAAGCAATTCAAGTGAACAGATTATAGTTACATTAAATAATGTGGATATTCTAAAATTGTTGTGTGAAAGAAGTTAAGTTCAAAATAATATCGTCGTCGTCGTCGTCGTCAGCAGCCGTCCGTCTCGAGAGACGATGGCGTAGCCATCATGTATACAAAGTGCAAAAACATATAAAACTAAATCATAGTGTTTAGAAATGTGTACTTACATTGGTAAACCTATAACCTATAGGAGTTTATGCAATATTTTATTTCTTGATCTTTGTGGTGATTGAAATGTGTTCTTTATGTGAAAATGTATTGAACATATATTTCATTTTTTACCCATTCACTTATGAGTGAATATTTATATAAAATGTTTTAAGAAAAGAAATGTATAGAGTACTTATTTCTTTTTTTTTTTTATTTTTTTATTTTTTATTTTTTATTTTTTTTTATTTTGGTTTTTCAATTACAGTTGTCCCCTTTTCCCCCAATTTCTCTCCCCCACCCAGCCCACCCCCTCTCCCGCAATCATATCCCTCCCCGCTGTCCATGTCCATGAGTCCTTCATACAGGCTCTTTAATTAAACCCTTCCCTTACTTATCCCCCTTCTCTCCCTCTCCCCTCCCCCCTATTGACTGCTACTCTGCTTTTTGTTCTATTTAGTTCCTTTGTCTGTGTTGTTCTTTAGTTTCCTGTATTAGGTGATATCATATGGTATTTTTCTTTCTTTGCCTGGCTTATTTCACTAAGCATAATCCTCTCTAGTTCCATCCATGTTGTTGCAAATGGTAGGAGTTCCTTCTTTCTTTCTGCTACATAGTATTCCATTGTGTAAATGTACCACAGTTTTTTGATCCACTCATCTACAGATGGGCACTTAGGTTGTTTCCAGCACTTAGCTATTGTAAACAGTGCTGCTATGAACATAGGGGTGCATAAGTTCTTTTGAATTGGTGTTTCAAGATTCTTCGGGTATAATCCTAGTAGTGGAGTCGCTGGTTCAAAAGGCAGTTCCATTTTTAATCTTTTGAGGTAATTCCATACTGTTCTCCATAGTGGTTGCACCAGTCTGCATTCCCACCAACAGTGCAGTAGGGTTCCCGTTTCTCCACATCCTCGCCAGCACTTGTTGCTTGTTGATTTGTTGATGATGGCCATTCTGACTGGTGTAAGGTGGTATCTCATTGTGGTTTTTATTTGCATCTCCTTGATGGCTAATGATGTTGAGCATTTTTTCATGTGTCTATGGACCTTCTGTATGTCCTCTTCGGAGAAGTGTTTGTTCAGGTCCCTTGCCCATTTTTTAATTGGGTTGTTTGTTTTCTTGATGTTGAGTCGTATCAGCTCTTTATATATTTTGGATATCAGTCCCCTGTCTGTGATGTCATTGGCAAATATGTTTTCCCATATGGTTGGTTTCCTTTTCAATTTGCTGTTGTTTTCTTTTGCTGAGCAGAAACTCTTCAGTTTGATATAATCCCATTTATTTATTTTTTCCTTTATTTCTCTTGCTTTAGGAGATGTATCCGTGAAGAGATTGTTACGTGAGATATCTGATATTTTCTTGCCTATGTTTTCCTCTAGGACTTTTATGGTGTCACGGCTTACATTTAAGTCTTTGATCCATCTTGAGTTTATTCTCGTGTGTGGTGTAAGTTGGTGGTCTAGTTTCATTTTTTTGCAGGTCCCTATCCAGTTCTCCCAGAACCATTTGTTAAAGAGGCTCTTCTCACTCCATTTTATGTTCCTTCCTCCTTTATCAAAGATTAGTTGACCATAGAGGCCTGGGTTTATTTCTGGACTCTCTATTCTGTTCCACTGATCTATATGTCTGTTCTTATGCCAGTACCATACTGTTTTGATTACAGTGGCTTTGTAGTATTGTTTGATATCTGGTGTTGTGATTCCTCCTGCTGTGTTCTTCTGTCTCAAGATTGCTTTTGCTATTCGGGGTCTTTTTTGGTTCCATATGAATTTATGGAGTATTTGTTCTAGGTCTGTGAAATATGTCATTGGTATTTTAATAGGGATTGCATTGAATTTGTAAATTGCTTTGGGTAGTATGGCCATTTTGATGATGTTGATTCTTCCCATCCAAGAACATGGTATTTGCTTCCATTTATTTGTTTCTTCCTTAATTTCTTTCTTCAATGTTATGTAATTTTCAGAGTACAGGTCTTTTATCTCTTTGGTTAAGTTTACTCCTAGGTACTTTATTTTTCTTGTTGCTATAGTAAATGGTATTTTCTTTTTTGTCTCTGTCTCTGCTATTTTATTGTTGGTGTACAGAAATGCCTTGGATTTCTGTATATTTATTTTGTACCCTGCGATTTTGCCAAATTCACTTATTATATTGAGTAGTCTTTTAGTGGAGTTTATAGGATTTTCTAGGTATACTATCATATCATCTGCATATAATGAAAGTTTCACTTCCTCTTTCCCAATTTGGATTCCTTTTATTTCTTTTTCTTGTCTGATTGCTGTGGCTAGGACTTCCAACACTATGTTGAAAAGGAGTGGAGAGAGTGGACAACCTTGTCTCGTTCCTGAGTTCAGGGGGAATGCTTTCAGTTTTTGTCCATTGAGTATGATGTTGGCCTCAGGCTTCTCATATATAGCCTTAATTATGTTAAGATATGCTCCCTTTATTCCCATTTTGCTGAGTGTTTTCATCATAAATGGGTGTTGAACTTTATCAAATGCTTTTTCTGCATCTATTGATATGATCATGTGATTTTTGTCTTTCATTCTGTTTAGGTGATGTATTATATTTATTGATTTGCGAATATTAAACCATCCTTGCATCCCTGGAATGAAGCCCACTTGATCATGATGTATGATCTTTTTGATGTGTTGCTGGATCCTGTTTGCCAATATTTTATTGAGGATTTTAGCATCGATGTTCATCAGTGATATTGGCCTGTAGTTTTCTTTCTTTGTTGTGTCTTGACCTGGTTTGGGGATTAGGATAATACTGGCTTCATAGAAAGAGTTTGGGATTTTCCCTTCTTCTTGGATTTTTTGGAACAGTTTGAGGAGGATAGGAGTTAGTTCTTCCCTGAATGTTTTGTAGAATTCGCCTGTGAAGCCATCCGGTCCAGGGCTTTTGTGTGCCGGGAGATTTTGGATTACTGTTTCAATTTCCTTCTTTGTTATTGGTCTGTTGAGACTTTCCACTTCTTCTTGATTCAGTTTTGGAAGGTTGTATGTTTCTAGAAATTTGTCCATTTCTTCTAGATTGTCAAATTTCTTGTCATACAGTTGTCTGAAGTAATTTCTAACTATCATTTGTATTTCTGAGGTATCAGTCGTGATTTCTCCTCTTTCATTTCTGATTTTGTTTATTTGTGTCTTCTCTCTTTTTTTCTTGATTAGACTGGCTAGAGGCTTGTCGATTTTGTTGATTTTTTCGAAGAACCAGCTCCTAGTTTCGTTGATCTTTTGGATTGTTTGTTTAGTCTCTATGTCATTTAGTTCTGCTCTGATCTTGATGATTTCATTCCTTCTTCTTGCCCTAGGCTTTGTTTGTTGTTGTTGTTCTAGTTCTTGTAGCATTGTGGTTAGGTTTTTTATTTGAGATTCTTCTAGCCTTTTCAGATATGCCTGTATTGCTATAAACTTCCCTCTCAGGATTGCTTTTGCTGTGTCCCACAGGTTTTGGGTTGTTGTGTGCTCATTATCATTAGTTTCTAGAAATTTCTTGATTGCTTCTTTGATGTCATTGTTAGCCCATTCATTATTTAATAGCATGTTATTCAATCTCCATGAGTTTGGGTGTCTTTGATTTTTTCCTCTGAGGTTGATTTCTAGTTTCAAGGCATTGTGATCTGAAAAGATGCTTGATATGATTTCAATTTTCTTGAATTTGTTGAGGCTTGTTTTGTGACCTATCATGTGGTCTATCTTTGAAAATGTCCCATGTGCACTTGAAAAGAATGTATATTTTGCTTCTTTGGGGTGAAAAGTTCTATATATATCAGTTAGATCCATGTGGTTTAGTGTGTTGTTCAATGCCTGTATATCCTTGGTGTTTCTTTGCTTTGATGATCTGTCTATTGTTGATAATGGAGTGTTGAAGTCCCCTACTATGAGTGTGTTGTTGTTGATATCCTTTTTGTGGTCTTCTAGTATTTGCTTTATGTATTTGGGTGCTCCTATGTTGGGTGCATATATGTTTATCAAAGTCATATCTTCTTGATGGATTGTTCCTTTAAGTATTATGAAATGTCCTTCTTTGTCTCTTTTTATTGTCCTTGCTTTGAAATCCATTTTGTCTGATATGAGAACTGCTACCCCGGCTTTTTTTTCCGGTCCGTTTGCTTGGAATATTTTTTTATATCCCTTTACTTTCAGTCTGTGTAAATCTTTTGTTTTGAGGTGTGTTTCTTGTAGACAGCAAATATGTGGGTCCTGTTTTCTTATCCATTCCGTTACCCTATGTCTTTTAATTGGAGCATTTAATCCATTTACATTTAAGGTTATTATTGACGTGTATTTATTCATTTCCCTTTGTACCTCTGTTCCTCTCCTCTCTTGTTTTTTCCTAGAACAGTCCCTTTAGCATCTCTTGCAATGCTGGTTTGGTGGAGATGTATTCTTTCAGTCTTCCTTTGTCTGAGAAACTCCTTATTTCACCTTCTATTTTGAATGAGAGCCTTGCTGGGTAGAGTATTCTTGGTTGTAGGCCTTTGTTTTTCATTGCTTGAAATATTTTTGACCATTCCCTTCTGGCTTGTAATGTTTCTGTTGAGAAATCAGTTGATAGCCTTATCGGAGCTCCCTTGTATGTTATTTGCTGCTTTTCTCTTGCTGCTTTTAGGATTCTCTCTTTGTCTTGGAATGTTGCCATTTTAACTATGATGTGCCTTGGAGTGGGTTTTTGGGGGTTCCTCTTGATTGGAACTCTCAGTGCTTCTTGGACTTGCATAGCTTTTCCTCTCATCAGGTTCGGAAAATTTTCTGTCACTATTTCTCCTATCAGATTTTCAATTCCATGTTCCTTTTCTTCTTCCTCTCGTATTCCGATGATCCTTAAATTATTTTTCCTAATGCTATCCTGTAATTCCCTTACATCTTGTTCATATTTTTTCAATCGTTTTTCATTTTGCTGTATTGTCTGGGAGTTTTTCTCTACATTATCTTCTAACTCACTAATCCGATCTTCTGCTTCGTTTAGTCTGCTTTTGACTGATTCTACTGTGTTTTTCAGTTCAGAGATTGTATTCTTAAGTTCTTCCTGGTTCTTGTTAACGATTTCTATGTCTTTTTTTATGCTGGTGTAGTTCTCTGCCAGTTCCCTGTAATTTTCTTGGAGCTGCTGGTAACTTCCTTGAAGGTTGTCATAGTTGATTTTAAGGATGTCGAGTATATTGAGCTTCTTTACCACCATTGTTTTGAATTCCATGTCTGACATTTGGGCTATGTCTATTTCGTCTATCTCTCTTTCTGAGGATTCCTCTTTTCTTTTCATTGAGGGGTTATTTTTGCGTCTTACCATGTTGGATTCTTTTTGTTTTTATTTATTTATTTATTTATTTATATATTTATTTATTGGGGGGGTAGTCTGCTTTGACTTCCCTCCTTTGTGGTGTAATATTCTTTATCGAAGGTCTGGGAGTTTCAGTGGTGCAGTCTCTTTGATATCCTGAGCCTGATGGTCTTAAGTTACCCTTTATGTCGTTTGTTTATGCTGTTCGGTTATATTTCAGATGTTCTTTGATAGGATCTTCCTTCTGGCTACTTGGTTGAGAGTCACTCTATCTGCTTTGTCTTGAGTTCTTTTGTGGAGATGCTGTTAAAGACATAAACACACAGCCCAGGCAGGAGACCCACACCCTCAGAAAGTATCCCCCACTCTATCCTGCTATCGTTAGCCAACTAGCCCGTATTAATATAAATGTAAAGAGATTTGAGCTTTTATACTATAAGAAGAATAGATACGAGTTGTTTTTGGGGAGGAAAAATATAATTTTTGATAGAGGGGTTGATAGATTAATAATAGTTGAGACTGTGCAAGCCAGTTAGTAATATTTACATTGTATGTTAAGAAAAATAGAAGAAAAGGATAGAAAAATACTTAGTATAGTAAGAGAGTGGGATTGTATTGTATTTGGGTTTATATAGTAATTATATTGTATTATTTAAAGTAATAGGGGGGCTAAGCTAGACACACAAACGAATAAACCACTATTAAAGAGAAAGGATGAGAAGGAGAGGTTATATGCAACACGTTAGAGATAAAGTTTGTTATTATTGGAAGAGGTGGAGGAAAAACACTCCCCCAAAAAATCCCCAAGAAAATAGGAGAAAGAAAAGAAGAAAGAGAGAAAGAGAAGAAAATAAAAAATTTACCACAACCCCCCCCAAAAAACCCCAAAAGTTTAGCAAGAAAGGAACAAAGAAAGATAGAAAAGAAAGAATACAGAAGAAAGAAAAAAGAGAGAGAAAAAAAAATTGAACCAAAAAAAAATATATATATATATATATATATATATATATATATATATATATATATATATATTGCGCCCCCGCGACCCAATGGTAGGGTTGAGGAGTGGATTAGCGCGCCCCTGCGCCTGGGCTCCTCCAGAACGGCCTACCCCACCCAAACTTTCCTCCCGTCTCCACCATCCACTAGAGAAAAATATAAAGGAGAATTATGTTCTCACTTGCCCGGTAGCACGCTGTCTCCTGTCCTTCAGCGCCAATGCCACTTGGTCGAGTCCCGTCTCTGCCAGCGGGCAGAGATCCGCTCTCCGCCTGACTCCTCTCTGGGGTAGCCTGTGGTCGCCAAAAATCCTTTGTGTGCTTCCCGCCACAGCTCGGGCAGCCGCCCCAGTCAGGAATCCCGTTTCGTCCCCTTTTTCTCCGCTATCCTCACTAAACAGGTTGTTCCCAGGTGGATTTTCTCTAATCCAGCAGTGCCTTGGCTCAACTCCCGCCAATGTCCAGCTGCTCACTGAGATGTTCTGTCTGCAATTAGACCAAACTGTAGACGGGTCTCCGGAGCCTAAAACCGCAACCTCTCCTCACTCCTCCGCCATCTTACCTCTTAGAGTACTTATTTCTAAAATAATAAAACTTAGAGGCTAAGAAGAAAAATATAAATTTAAAATATTTTTTGAAAGTAAGATGAAATAAAATTAGAAATTGCCCGTAATTTTCAGCTATGAACATTAAAAGAGGATCACAAATAATATTTTATGTTTATTGGAAAGAAAAGAAAGATATAGCATCCAAATAACTTCACATAAAAATTGAAAGAAGTAAAATAATTAGTTTTCATAAAGAAATTATATTAGCTGTGTTCTTCCCAAAAATAAATGCTGGGATATATTGACTGGAATAGTAAGAAATTTTGGAAATTTAAGGAAAAACACTTCATATTATGCTATCAGATTCAGAAAGCTAAATTATATCAGTCATTACAAGTATAATTATGTTATAATTATCAAAGTGAATAAAATATAGTTTTGAATTCTCTGCAGCCAAATATCCAGTTCCATTCCCCACTACTACTACCACCAGAGTCAGTTCAATAAATGATGATTGAGTTACCAATTTTCACAATTTTTATAAGATTAGTTATCCTAAATAATGCTCTTTAATCAATAGTATGTTTCAATACAGCGTAGTTCTCATATTGTTATTTGGTACTCACCACCACCCAGCATTGGGTAGTCTCCAAAGAATTCTCTCTGCCACAAATTTGGATTTCCTTTGTTTTAAATCTTAATACAGAGAATTAATCTGCCATTAAATAATATAACATAATACCTACAGATTCTCTGTGGGTCTACCATGTAATTATTAAAACATTATACTGGAATTAGATTAAACATAATTATGTACCAATTAGCACCGCTATTTTAAGGAAATATGCATCTTCTTGGATCAGCAAAGGGTATGTAGTTATCCAAAATAAAATGGGTATTGATGGTTTCTTCTCACTTAATTGAAGTAAAGATTCTATAAGTCACATTTAAAAATCCTATGAGTGGCTCAGTGGATTGAGCATTGGCCTGCGAGCCAAGTGTCGCTGGTTCGATTCTCAGTCAGGGCACATGACTAGGTTGCAGGTCAGGTCCCCAGTTGGGGGCGTAAGTGAGAGGCAACCACACAGTGATGTTTCTCTCCCTCTCTTTCTCCTTTCCACTCTCTCTTAAAATAAATATATAAATAAACAAAACAACAAATAAGTAAATAAATTTTTAAAAAATCCTATAAAGTGGTCCTTTTAAAATTATAGTCTATTTCTAAATATGATGAGTTAACTCTTATCATATATTTGGGGTAAAAGATTGCGGGCTCTTTATCATGATGGAAAGAAGTATGTTTCCAGGGTTCTCCCAGTGGAGCAAGCTGAGAATAACTCACTTTGTTATTCAGAAAAGCTCAGGAAGAAGTCAGCAGCCTTGGGTGTCAAACCAGCCTCATAATCCAAATTTTATATTTTAACTTTAATCAAAAAGAGAGTAAAGTCTCTATTCGTCCTTTTTTAAATGCTCTTTTTGAAATTTCTTTTGAATGTTTTTTCTTAGTCACTGCTTTTTTTCTCTCTACACTCACACACACACAAAAAAGTAATATGGTGAGCCTCTAAGAGAAATTGAAATTGAAATTATTGTTGAAAGAAGAGAAAAGAAAATCTTCTTTACAAGGCAGTACTTAAGGACTTATCTTCAAGTTATCTGTCATCATGTGCCATAGCAAAAACGTTTACAGCATAAACTGTGTACTCTCTCAAATTTCCCTTTATCTTGTGTTCTCAGCAAGACAACGGCCCAACAGTGTTTGTATTTTCTCTGTTTTTGTTTGTTTTTTGGTTTGCATTTTGTATTTTCTTTTAATAGAGTTCTCCCTTACCAGGCTGGACAAATGTCATGTCTCCTGGCCCTTTCCAACACATAATGAAAATAGACCTATTTCCAGTTTTACCTTGCTGATTACTTCCTACCTGCTGTTCAGGATAATTTGTTCAGTGTAAATGGGGACTTCAGCAGTTATGGAAGAAAAAAGGTACAAAAAGGTACCGTTGTGCTGCATCTACATAAAGCTGTTTATATAAAGATGGTCCTGATTGAGGCAGTGTATCTGAAGTGTACATAAGATCTTTAGGGTTTCACAATTCTAATTATAACAGCCATCATAATAGTTCTTACAATTTAAAAAATCAACCATATCTGACAAATTAAAATTCATTAGTTTGCCTGATTTTGTGCAAATGCATTTTCACTTTCCTCTTCCACTTTCTTTATCAAGGAATCTATAGAATGCTGTGAAAACACTCTTGAAGCTTAATGCATTTGTTTTAAAAATAATTTCTAAAACTTGCCTAACTTAAATGATAAGGGGAATCATTGAGTTGAAAAAATCTTGAAAATTTCTGAAAAAGAATCAAAGCGATTATAAGCTTTTGAAGCAGTAAACATCAGAATGTTATTTTGTAGATTTCAGGAGGTGATCGGTACATTAGCCCCCTTATCTGAGGAAAAAACACTCAAGAGCCTCAGTTGATGCCTGAAATCATAGCTAGAACCAGAACCTGTATATGCTACCTTTTTTATATCTATACACACCTATAAAAAGTTTATAAAAATTAGACACAGTATGAAATTAACAGCAATAACTAATAACAAAATAGAATAATTGTTATACTGTAATAAACATTATGTGAATGTGGTCTCTCTCTCAAAATAGCTTATTGTACTAACATTTCTCTTTCTGTGATGATGTGAGATGATAAAATGCCATAACTATTCCCGAATCTGTGTAACCATTCTTTACCTGGCAGTTAATGGCTTGTAGTCACTTGTTTCCGGGGTTCCCTTGCAAAAGTCTTTGTGTAGGCTCAGTGCTTTCAACACATTGTCATCAATTGGGACACATTTTCTGCTCATGTCTTCCACCCGCAAAGTTAATGTCTTTTTCATCTTAACCGAGTACTTACCACGCATTGTGGCTGTAGCTTTTGCACTTTGATACGTGATGCAAAGCTAGCACAAAGTTCTTTTTCCTTCATCATTGTATTCTTCAGAGAATATTTATGATTTCAATTTGGCTTTAATTTTAATAAGTGATATTATTTATTACATGCAGAAAAATTCAAAATAACTTATTTTGAAAGATCATTTTTCAAAGGTCAATGTAATCAAAAAGCTAAAAAAATTGACCATATGATTTAAGTGAAAAAATCTAAAGAGAGAATTGCTAGATCCCATATAAAATGTGCTGTAATATTTGTGACCCAACAAAAAGACTGATACATTCTTAATTAAAGTCCACTAATACTCATAGTGAACTTGAAGGTAGAGAAGGTTCCCTCTCATATATACATGTAAGTTTCCTGCTTAACTTTCAATGTACATAATTTTATGTGGGAATGCATGTATAAGTACTTTTTAACCAGAGGAGCTGAGAACTACATACATTTTTAAAAGTAAAAAAAAATTTTCTGATAAAAAATTAACCTTTGTCTATGCCATGCATCAATAGGAACACAATTGTGTTGTTTGTAATAGTCTTTGACTATACTTTAAGTCAACACCAAATAACCTAATTCCCTTCCAGATTCCTGGTTTATTCACTTTCCTAATTATTTAGAAGACATAGCTCAATTTCAAGAGAGTTAATGATTATTTAGAAAAAAATCACCTTGTTGTCTAGCATTATTTAACATAGTATAAGCCTAATAATGTCATAAAACACAAAATTTACTCAATTTAAAACTAAAACAAATGGGACCTCATCGTTATCAAGTTCTATGGTAGCAAACTTCATGCCTATTGACAGGATTTGTTAAAGACTATTTTTTATCTGCACATTTTTCCCATTTATATGCTTGCTTATAAATGATTTTGAATGCCTGCAGGTTTCCACCTATAACAGGCCACAAAGATTAAATGAACTGTCCAAAGTCATGCAGGTAGTGACAACAGCAGGAAAAGGTAGGTGACTTACTTTCCCATCAGTGTATGTGACATCTAATAGAGAAAGGAAGAGAGTGGAGGCAGGCGCACCGCTGAGGAGATGAGGAGGAAGGAACGAGAGGATCCTCCCTAAATGTGATTAAGCCGTTGCTATCTTTCCATTGCCCTTGGCTGATTCACTTCAGTCTCTGCATCCATCTCTTTGTTCTCGCCTCCAAAAGAAGATACTAATTAATTCTAAATTTACGTTATAACAATGGTGGTGAGACTCTTTTCAATTTGGGGAAAAGTGGGACTCAAATGTAAAATGGTATTTAAACGAACTATTGACTAATAGAAGAATGCTTTTGCATCTTGTCACTTTTAGTAACACACTGGAGGAAAAGAAAATAAAAAGAATTAGGGTGAGTGGTTAACTGGTATGAAAAAGAGATGAAAGTGACAAAATATAGAGTTGTCTTATCCAATAGCAAAAATTCACCAATGAGTTTTACTGTGCTGTTCATTATAGTAGCCACTAGCTACATGTGGTTTTTGAAATTTTAAATACTAAAAGTTTTAAAATATTTAAGATTTAATTTCTTAGGCAGACTAACCACATTTTAAGAACTCAATAGCGATATGTGGCTAGGTCCCATATTAAACAAAGCTCAAATAGTGAAACAATCCATTCCAGTGAGAAAAAAATTATTTTTGTTTAGTACTATTAATCTAGTTTACCAAGTGCCTGCTGATTCTTTTAACTTCACATATCCTATAAGAGATAAAAAATAAATGACTATTAGTAAAGCCTTGTTCTATTAGCCATTCTATTCTTCTGACTTTGTGACATGTACAGCATCCTCAGATACTGGCAAAAAAGTAATTTAATTTTCACTGAGACTTCCCTTAGGACTATTCGAAAGTCTCAGTACATTCTGCAGTGCTGAAAATTGGGCAGGCCCTCTGCTGGTCAGTTTTCACTAACTGATGCTGAAATGTCCATTGTCACAGACTGGTGTTACCCATGGCAGTGTGCCCTGCCTGATTTGTGGACTCTAACATAACCTAGGGTTTAACATTCTTGGTTCATCCCAACAAGCAAGGCCTTGCCAACTGTCCAGCATTCGAAGACAGAGCAAGACTGCTTAATCCTCTAATCTTAGATCCCAATCTCTGAAAATGTTCTCTTGCCTCCTTTTCCAAAGCATATTTTCTCATTACACATGTTCTGAATCCCCATATGCACAGCAGGTTTTTTTTTTTTCAGCAAGTTTAAGCTTTTACAAAGTTAATCTGTCTCCTTTTGAAATAGGCCCTGCAAAAAAAAAAAAAAAAAAAATCTGTAAGTCAAAGGAATACAGAAGACAAAATGATCCAGAGAGAATATGTCAAAATATATCTGTATGACACCATTCATGGAGACAAGTACCAAGAAACAATGGATTGAGTCCCATCCTATGCAGTAGCAACTGACCTTTCTTCCCAAGAGAAAATATAACAGTACAGAAATAAGTTATGTAACAAAGATGTAAAAGTAGAAATAGGAACAGTATAATAAAAATGGTTATGAATAGCTAAAATCAGTTCTGTTCCCCAAGTATATTTAGCTTATATTGGCTTTATAGTTTGTCCTGGGAATTTAGATCTAGAAAAGAATGCAGTTTCGAGTTTTGTACAACCATCTTGTAAACAGATGACTAGATGGCATCTAGTTTGTAACATTGGCACTGCCAGTCTACATTACAGGTAGATGAACAATATGGACACAAAATCTTTTATTTATGTTTTGTGTTTGTAAAACTGTTTCAGCAAAGAAATGTATTATTCAAAATGTCATAATTTCTATGGAGGGTGATATCTTATTTAAGTACTTAGATTATGAAGAAGTATGCTTGGAAACTCAGAACAAGAAAAGGAGTGGGGGGATGATGAAGGAAGGAGGAAGAAAGAAAGCAACTAGAACACAAATAATTTAAAAAAAACTTAAACTGTTTCTGTCAATATGAGTGACAATTTAATGTAATGTCTAGAAAAAAGTAAGCATTTAAAAATGAGGATAATAAACCTAGGAAAAAGAGCAGATAATCAAGGAAGCAATGTAAAGGTAACTTACTATATTCATTTTGCACTCAATTTAAAACAGAGTAAATATTGTAATAAATAAATATTTGATTTCAGGATAAGACCATTGAGTAGAATCATTACTAAAACAAGAAGGAATTAATCATAACTTTAAAAATAATAACTATTTGCATGTTTTTATAGTTTCCCCTTTCTTGTATCCATAGTTTATAATAGATAAAAATAATAAAAAATGAATCCACGAGTAAAAACAATCTAAAACCTCCTTGTTGATTTGTTTCTTTATGAGCTAAATTCTGGTTTTGGATGAGTTTTAGATAGTCTATTGAAAGTCAGTAGGGGTGGTGAATGCCCAGCCAAAGACTTTCTTGGCCTTCTGATTCTCGGGGGAAGCAGATGTCCATGTCAGTGTTCAAGAAAAATGATTACATTTGTTGAAAATATTATAAAAGTTACATAAATCATTTGGATAAACATACTGGAAAAACATGTAGGCATAAAAATCATGTCTGATGTGTTTATTTGAGAAGCAGATTGTACTTATTTCTAAATAACGAGAAATAAATAGTAGCAGAAAAGAAAAAAATCTAAGACTCATAGGTTAGTGACATATGTGTAAAGTCTCACTGGAAGCCAAAATAATGAAATCGGTTGATGTTAAAATAGTAACAGAAAACATTTGTTGTACAATTAAAAATTTAGCTACAACTGAAAATAATTTTTAATATGATGTTTCTAAACATGTATTATTTTATACTGTAAGTTCCCACTAGAGTAAAAATGCTACATGTTACTGGTTGGAGAGCCAAAAAAAAAAAAAAAATCAAAACTGTTTTAAAGATATTTTATGGCCATACACCCTCCTTCATAAATTAATCTCTTCCAAAATCTAATTATCATCTAATGAAACATATAGTTAATCTATTCATTTCTCCTTATTCTGTTACTGTCACAAAGAGAGCAGTGGATCACTGTGCATCTAGATGATCGCTAAACAGGGCCTTATAAAAGTGAACAAAAGACCGAACTTCTACAGTGGTAGAAGAAAGAACTCAGCCAATCCTCTCTCCAAAAGGCAACAATAAAATAAAATGTCACAAACAACAATTTCAAGATTCTAGACATTGATCAAATATAGAACAAACTGTGAAGCACTTTTTAAGAACATCTGGTGAATTTTTTTTGTAATGACGATGGAATTCTGTGGCATGTTAGCATGGGGCTGTCCCATTTTTCTCTTATTTACCCTAGCTTTTTTGGGTGCAACAAGATGTGCCAACCAGAGCTGGGCAAGACATGACAATGAGGCATCACTTCTGGAGGGAGCTGGAATGGATTTGAGCACAACATGGAAAAAACCTATATTCCTGCGTGTTGTCAGAAACAGTGATCTCCATGGCAAAAAAACAAAGAAGTCCAACATCATAGCTAGCTGACACTGAAAATATGGATAGAACAAACAACACATTGGTGGTTTAGCCATAACTGAATGAGATTATCTGGGAAATATGATCAATGAAGTGGAACTTGGTAACCTCCCAAATACAGTACCTCTAGTGGTCTGAGAGGTTACATGGCATACCCAGCAGAATAAGGAGTGGGCCCTAGTTATCCATATATTCCTGGCTAATTGTGAGGCTGGCCTTCTTTATGTGCATCTGAGACATGAAGGGGCCCAATGAAAAGTGAAAGCTTGAGAAGACTTGTAAATTGTTTGAATTATGATTATGTTTCTCAACTAACACACAGATCCATGAAGAAAAAGTGGATGCCTCAATGGCTCCAGGTAAATTAACACAACGTTTGGCCAGCTATAATCCATATAAATGACATTAAGCTTTGCTGCAGGAAGAAAAACAACAACCTTGGAATCTAGGCTTAAAAATTAAAATGAGATTAAAAAGAATATAACAAACAGAGACTTTAGTTTCTGCCCACCACAAGAGATATTGGTTCCACAGAATTAGTTCAGGCAATTTAGAATAAACAAACACTAAAACAAACAAAAAATAGCAGGAACAGCCCCTATGAATAATGAGAATTCAGGGTTGCTTCAATATATTACATAAAATTTCCAATAGTCAACAAAATATTGTCTGCTGCTCACACTAAGGAAAAAAAATCAAACATAGAAACTGTCTCTGAGTGGACTCAGACAAAAGACTTCAACATAATTTTTATATATAGTTGAAGAACCAAAAAATCAATTTAAAGAATTAAATGAAAATATGACAATAATAAATCATTAATTACAAAATCTCAAAAAAATAGAAATTATAAAATAGAGTCAAATGAAAAATTTGGAGTTGAAAAGTACTGAAATGAAATTTACTAGTGGGGCTTAAATATACTTAAGATGGCAGAAGATATTTAAAGATATTTTAATAGAACTCTCAGAGATGTTTCAATAGAAATGATACAATCTGAAGAAGAAAAAGAAAAAACAATGAACCAAGCTACAGAGAACTGTGAGGCATTGTCAGCATACCAATATATGCAAAATGAGAATCCTTCATAGAAAGAAAGGAGGGAGGAAAGAAGTATAGAATATACTTGAAGATATAATGTTGAAAATTTGCCAAATTTTATGAAAAGCAGTAAGCTATACATTCTAGAAACTCCATAAATTTTAAGTAGAATAAACATAAAAACATCCACAACTAAATACATCTTAGTGAAGCTATTGAAAGAAAAAATCAGAGAAAAAAAATTCAAAGCAATAAGAAAGCTTATTGAAATTCTTGCCTAATGTCATACAAGCCCCAAATATAATAGTATCATAAAAGTTTCCGTAGAGTTACAGCCATTTCTTAATAGTTGTGCATGGTCCAAATGCAGTTCTGAGACACAGCGTTCTTCCTTTTGTGCCTCTTTTTTCTCTCCTTTCTGCCAACTTGCTTTGGATGTCTGGAGGTCCAGAATGTACTCTGTCAAGTGTGGGGATATAAACCTGGAGTCACTGCTGACTGTGGCTGACTATTCCCAGGCAACACAACCTCTAAAGTTACTTTTCCCAACACTAGTGAACAATGAACTTCTGTATTCAGATGACATGACAGTTAGAACAGTATTGTAGATCCTAAACCTGACAGGGGTGTTGATGAATGCACTCCAATTGCCTAGGACCAAGGAGGTGGGGAGAGTATAGAGGGATGAAACAACTCCAGAGTCTTTGCCAAGGAGATAGTTCAGGACATGGCCCAGATATTGTGTCTATTTCTGTAAAAAGAAAAAAGGTTCTTCCTTTGTAGGGTGTTAACGCCTGAAACTATTCGAGGTGTAAGATGGGTGTATGTTACTGCCTTGATATTAGATTCCACTAGCAGTATCTTAAAATCAGAGTGAAAGAAACAAATTTTTCACTTTTCCACTAAAAAGACTTATTTACATGGAGACTTATTGTAGTCTACTTCAGAAAATCTGTCAATCAGAAATGATTTTATTTAATTAGAAAAAGTAAAAACTATTATCTAGATATATTCTAGCAATAAATAGAGAAGATAGAAAACTTTAAATTTTGTCTATACCCTCTGAGATTTCTGCTAAGCATAGTTAATATTTAAGCTTGTATGATTAAAATAATATAATTCAATAATAAAAATGTACCTTTGGATGGTCAGAATATAACTATGTAAAAATATTATAAGTACATTTCATTGAAAATAATTAAAAATAATTACTGGATTTAATACATAAAAATGTTAATAGTAATTGCCTCTGGGTAGTCAAAAATGGGCTTTATTGTCTTCCCTGTACTTTTCTGAACTTTCTAAATTTTCTAGAGTAAGCATATCATAATGTTGATAATTTTTTTTTGGACCTGAGAAACTGGACTTTTCAAATCATTTATCATGGACACATATATTGTTCCCTACAAGCAGAATCAGTCTAAAATGTTTGACGAAAAACAAAAGCTGTGGAAGAGTCACTTCACAAATCTTAATTTGTTTATGTTGCTCTTAATGCATTTATTACATTTATCAAATAACATTTGGACTTTTAACTTTTTAATCATTTTACTGTTATACCAATGTTTTTTCCTTTTTCATTTTAAGTACTTCCTTTTGGCAGAAACCTCACACCATATTTTTGGAGTATGGTTACATTTAACAACCTGTACTTACCCTGCATCTAATTCTATCATGTACAGGGTTTCTCTGGAAGGCACAATTCTACTTTAAGAGGAAACAAATTCTACTTGAGAGAGAGAGAAAGAATAAGAATGTGTATGGTGACAAAATAAAAATAAATAAAAATAAAATAACACTTGTAGCTTTTGGAGAGCGTATGTGTTCTGATTGCTGGAGAATTCCCAGATTACATTAGAGGCAATATCAGGACACTGAGTCTAGCACTTACTACTAGGTTAGTGATATGATGGTTTTATCCTTATTGTTATAAATAGTTACATTTTATGTTTCACCAAGAGCAAAGATTTAACATGTGCCTTGGATTTAGCATGGCAGTGAGCCCAGAATAGCGCTTTACAAGGAAGGCGATCAATGAGTATTTAGAGTGATGGAATGAGGTCCAGAATTAAGGATCACCACTTCAGTGATAGAATTGAGAATCATGTAATTTCAAAATAAAACTCAAATTCTTAATTGAGAAGCCTGATAAACACACCACTGTATGCGAAATACTATTAAAAAAATACATCAACTATAATGTGACAGAAGTTTACATGTAATGCTACAGAAATACATTATAATTAATTTGATACCTTCTCTATCACTAGAGCATGCTTCCCACGTGCAGCAATGCACAATCAAGCCTTAAGGATAAGCCATGGCTAGCCTGGAAGGAAGGAGAGAAAGAGACCAATGCAAAGGGAATAACATGAACAAAGGACCCCTGCTTTAGTGCTCTAACTCTTAATCTTCTTACAATAACAAAATTGCATCTGTACCAAATTCCATTTCTTCAGGGCCACTGACTCCACTACAAGATGACCATTAGAGGTTAGGTATAAAATAAAGACAATACAGCCTTACCATCCCCTCCAAATCCTGAGGTCAAAAATTTCAATCCAATTTTACAGATGATAAAACTTAGAAAAGATATGTCACAAGACACTTATTTCATATGTCTCCTACTGGAATTTTCCTGAGACCATAGATGTATATTTTAAAAATATTTGTACTGATATAAATTTTATACTAATATTTATTTTCAAAATTTAATATTCTTGAAAATTATTTAAAATTATTTTTATTTATTTTTAATTTTTATTTTTTTTAATTTTATTTTTTGGTTATTCAATTACAGTTGTCCCATTTTTACCCCATTGCTCCCCCCTCCCAGCCCATCCCTTCTCCCACAATTATATCCCTCCCCGTTGTCCATGTCTATGAGTCATTCATATACGTTCCTTGACTAGACCCTTCCCATACTTATTCCCCTTCTCTCCCTCCCCCCTCCCTAAAATTATTTTTAAAGTGTACTCCTTATACTCAATTTGATAATTTTAGAATCACACAAAAGTTTATAACAACAGGAAGCATTCAGTCATGTGCCCTATAAGGATGTTTTGATCAACAGTAGACCACATATTCAATGGTTGTCTCATAAGATTTCAATGAAGCTGAAAAATTCTAATTACTTAGTGAGCTGAAAGCCATTGTGATATCATAGCACAGCAAATTACTCACGTGCTTGTGGTGGTTCTGGTGTAAACAAACCTACTGCACTGCCAGTTATATAGAAGTAGAGCACATAGACTTACCGTAGTAGGTTATACTGTGGTCTAGGTTTGTGCAAGTGCACGTTACAATATTCACAACAAAATTACCTCGTGACATATTTCTCAGAATGTATCCTCATTGTTAAGGGGTGCACAATTATACAGTAACTGAGAAGAAAGAAGAGAATTTTGAAATGTATAATATGAATAACATGGAAAAATACATTGTCAACTAGTTGTATGTGGTACTGCTGACCCCAAAATACATTCTCGCTTTAAAGCAGCTGCGCTGAAACTAATGTAAATGTTAGCTTCAGGTATTTTATTAACATATGTATGTACATATGTATTTTAACATAAATATATGCATACATATACACACTTATAGGAAAATTACTATATATATACATATACGTAACACCAATATATAAAAATTGACTTATGTAGAAATGTTCCTGTTATGGTATCTGAAAGGAACTTTTGTTATTTATCTATTGTGCTTTAGCAGAATAACAAGGAAGTTAATTCAAATTATCAGTTTCTGCCCCTTTACATTTATGCAAAAACTACAATACAATAGGGAGCTATTTATCCCAGGGACTGAATAGAAGAAAAGTCCCCCTTTGTCTCCTAGAATTTGTTAAATGTCTTCTAAACTTAACATTAAGAAACTTTGATGGTCAAGGGGAGAACAAGAGCAACCTTAAAATCTTGGAAAGTAAAACTAATATGTTCTGGAGATACCCCTTAAATATTCTTGAGATCATGTGCTCTATGTTAAACCTGATGTTATTTTGGCATTTTCTGCTGCATACTTTGGAGACAGACTTAGCCAGGAGGAACAGTCTCTTCTATTTTAATATATATCATCTCAAAAAACATTCAAAATCAGTTTGCAAATCAACCCAGATTTTAATTCCTCCTTCTCACATGCGTTTCTTTTTGGCCCCAGTGAAATATGGGCCCAGGTTTCTCAGAGTATTCCTGTTGTCCAAACACAACTATTAACACCCCTTTTGCTCTTCAATTTGCCACAGTATGAATGGTCTTCATCCACAGACTTAGCCCTTTGAGGAAGAAGATTCAGGGTGACTGTCCAGAATTGTAATGATGGAGGTCTCCTGCCTCATGATCATCATAGTCATCCAAACATCAAGATGTCACTTTAAGATGTAGGCAGGGATGTCAGGATAGATATTCTATTTTTTTTTAAATAATTTATTTATTTTATTTTAAGAGAGAAGGGAAAGGAGAAAGAGAGGGAGAGAAACATCACTGTGTGGTTGCCTCTCACTCACACCCCCAACTGGGGACCTGACGTGCAACCTAGTCATGTGCCGTGACTGGGAATCTAACCAGCAACACTTGGCTCGCAGGCCGATGCTCAATCCACTGAGCCACAGCAGCCAAGGCTTAAGAGAGATATTCTTGCTGCTATCAATGTGGTCACACCAAATGCTCAGAGGTCTGACCATGTCCAAGTTCTCATTTCTTAAGAACAACCATAGTTTGAGATGATGTTCACCAAATTTCTAAGTAGAGAAATGGAAAAACTGCATAGAATACAGTTAGTTTATTATGAATTGACAAAGGGCTGTCTCAGCCATGGAGAACTTTGATTTTATTACTTATTTATTATGCATAAATTAAAAGCAGGGTGTGGATATATTTATCTGATGCTGAATCACAAGAACAAGAATATGGCATGTGATAGTGGTATTTCACTAATCCACTGTGGACATCATATCTATGCTAATTTTAATTTGAAATAGTATTTTAATCATTACCAGTTAACCTACCAATAAATTTCATTTTCTGATACTCCAAGGATACATTCCACATTTACACTGTGGATGTATATATGTCTTAGCACAACATCATATGTCCCTGGGATATATGTATTCCAGGTTCACACTACTTATTTTTAACATATTTAAACACTGATTGATGTTTATGCCACTGTACTGTTTTAATCCTGATTCTCAGATTAGGCTTTCTTTCTCAGTCAATATGAGTCTTAATTAGTTTTCTTCTGGGAGGATGACAGGCTTCTCTCAAGAAGCAGTGCTACTACTTCAGCGTAAGCCAAGACAATATGAAACTCCCCCTGCTCCCCCCAGGATATGAGAAAAGTCAGGAAGTGAAGGTAAGCAGATGCACATCTGGTTACCGTATGCTTTTTTAACAGTTGAACCAATTTGTTAAAAGATTGATTCCATTCTTATTGTAAAATTGAAGGATGTTTCACCTGTGATTTGACCCTTGATTCATGTTGCCTACCTGTTAAGTTGAGGGCCCCGTGGCACATTGATTACTCTCCTTTCTTTCCAGCTGAAGCCTTGTTGCATCTTAAGGTGGAAGAGCCTTGGAGCATTGTTTAAGGACATTGCCAAGGCCAATAGACAGTTTGTGGGGTTTGGGTGTCAGCCACATCTCTGAAAACATTTAAAAATTATAAAAAGATCCAATTTTTGTGTTTTTTTTCTTGGCAGAATATAACTCAGTTGGGTGAGAGTCAGAAAGAAATAGGAATACGAGGAGCTGCTTCAATGAGTAAACGTGGACAGAATTAGCATAAAAAAGATAGAGTAACACGGGAAGCCTTAAACAGTATGTAAATCATCTTTCCTGAAATAGTTTCTCTAATTCTAAAGCCTAGAACTGGGGAGGTTTTAGTTGAGTGTGGTGGGAAGGAATGGAGTTGTGGGCACATTTAGTGGCAAGTTTTTCTGTTTTGTATCATGTTATATTTTATAACTGAAATTCTCAAAAGAGTCCTTGCTTGTTATTAGAAATGGGGTACCTAATGACAGTCACACCTAACATGACTCCATATATTCTCCATGTCCAGACATTTAAAAGAAGAGCAGAGTTTATGCCATTTTTCTTATTTTTTTAAAAGTATCACCTGAGAATTTTAAAGAAGAAGCATATGAAAAACCTTAGGGAGGAGGAAAGGGGGAAAAATTGGCGCAACTGTAATAGCATAAACAATAAAATATAATTAAAGAAAATTGATTAATATATATATATTTCTAGGGGTATGATAAACTCAATACAAAGAACCTAAAAGGAACATGAAATCAAGATCTTTACATTAGATCTGAATATTCTGAATATATTCTGAATATTATTCTTGTTACATACATTTTGGATACTTCTAATGGTTAGTGATTCATTAATTGTTTTATTTAAAATAATTTCTAATTTATTTTTAAAATATGACTAATTATTTGTATTGTGAAGTTAAAATAATCCATAATATGAAGAGAAAAGAAAAAATAGCTGTTTAAAAGATTTCTATTGTATCTAGATTCTGTGACTTGAAAAATACGTATGACAAATAAAAAAAATCTTTATTTTTCATGGACACAAGTAGTAATCTATGCTACCATAAGTGATTTAAACTCAAGTTTCAGGAGAAATTATTTCAAAGTAAAAAGACCTTTATTTATACTATTTTATATCCAAAAGAAAGGGGTAAGAGAGTAAAAAATATAGTGGACTTGCCTTCTAAAGAGAAGTGGAATATAAAAACATTTCAAAAAATTAGTAGTTCCTGTGCACATGTGACTTGTTCCTATTAATAGTAGATCCACTATTTTGTTGCATATGTGAAATCTCATAGAGGAAATAAATGTGCACAAATACATGCAGTACAAATTAATAAGTAGAAAATGCTACTAAAGTTATAAAACATCAGGGGAAATTGGAGGAGATAATAAAATGAGCAAAAGGAAAATACTGATGAAGAGGAAGAATGGAAAGATGTAAGAACAAAATATTTGAGAACATCTAATATAAGTTGAAAATATATAGAGTATCTGAAAAATAGCCTTAGATATAAGTAAAGAAACAAGATATCATAATATATTTTGAGAGGGGAAATTTTCAATGAAAATAAAAAAATAACCATGTCAGGTTTCAGGTAGACTCGGGAGGAAAATGGCAATAGATTCATTTGTTCTTGTACTTGAGAATTAGAAGTATGTTATGACTTTAAGAAATGTATATTCAATAGTTGGTTAGTCTACAAAGCGTTGAAGACTACAAAGCGTTGTAGGATGAATATATAGTGACTAAATAAACACAGGGAATGTGGACACCTTTTTAGAGAAGTTTGTGACTTAAAAAATAAATGTTGAAATAATGATACCCAGTTAATAAATTTGCAAATCAAATGTGTCAGATATGAACATTTTTCATGTTAGTCTGATGATGCTGAACAATTCCAGTAAATTTCATATTACTAGCAGCAATGACATCGACTTCAACATGTTAAAAAATAAGCCACAAGTTTCCCCATTCGTATTACTGGAATCATTTAAAAATATGATTTTATAAGGATTTTAATCTTAACACATGTATATTAACTCGTGATAGTTTGCATTAATTTTCATCATATTTGCAACTGGCAATTCCTTTCTTGTTTTTTATTTCACAAATATTTTAAACTAAAGATATTGTTTCACAGAAAATGCTGTGGATTGTTAGACAGTGATGAAATACAGTACACTCTGTTATATCTGAAACAAGACATGCCAAGTATTGTGAATTTAACCTTGCATAATGCACCATTTTTTCTTCCATGCAGCACCAGAAACAACACATCACGAGTCATGCCTAGCACTCATTTAAATGAGACCTCAGAGTCACACTGCATGTTACAAATATCTGGGAGCTGTGTGATTAGTTAACATCTTGTGCATAAACCTTAAAATTATAGCAAGTTCTCAGGAAATAATTAGTGTACTCTGTTTCTATAATAAAAGGAACTATGTTTTAGCAATGACTCTTAGGAATAGTAGCAAGAAAATGTCTTTAAATCAGATAAATTAAAGAATTGCAAAAGATAAAGATGAAAGAAAAATTTATTGTAATGAATATTTTCTTTTCCGGATACAATTGGACTCTAAGGTAGCAGAGAAGCAAGCTGTTGAATATAAAACGTGCCACTCACTGTTGCCAACCCATATTTGACTCCATTACAGTGCTTTGTGCTCCAGGATGAGAAAACTATGAAATATACAAGAACTTAAATTCATTTCTCTGTAGAACTCAACAAATGTTAGGCTTTACTGTAGCACAGAAACCTCAAAACTGAATGATGCTTTAAGTTCACAAAAGAGTCGGATGGAAATTAGAATGAAGTAGGATTTCCAGAGACAACATGCTTCAGGTTACACTCCATTGCTACATCTTGAGAGCAAGACAGATAGTGTTGTCATAAGGACTGAAACAGCACTTGAAAGGGGAAAGAAGATAGTTGCCTATTCATCTGTCGTTCTTTTTACCATCATCTTATGTTGTTAGTCTGGGACTTCAGAATCTCATGAGCCAGAACACACACAGAAACAACAATGGTAATACAAAACAAGTAAACAGACAAAAGAGCAAAGATGGAGATCTTTACGTTGCATATTATACAGATAGATATTAGAGGCATATGAAGATTAGGGGAGATATTTGTGCAAATCTGTGTGAGTCTTGCGAGTCTAGAAAAATTTGTGATTTTTTTCCTAATTAGATCCTTTAAAGAAAGATAGGGTATGACAAAAAATATATATGAATTAAAAGCTCAGTACTATGCTTCCTAGTTTGGTTTCTCATTTTTAAGTAAGAAGAATTTATCAAAGCATCTTTTACCATAAGAGGGTGAATGAAATTTACACTTAATGGCTTAACACACTTAATAGTGTGAGATTTATCCACAACAAACATGCGAGTAGACAACACTAACCTAAGGGCTCAAGTTACATCAGAAGTCTAACTGCAGAACTCTGGCTCAGAGGACAAATTTCTCAGCATAAGGACACTTAACTTCTAATCAAAAGCATGCCATGTATTTCTTGACCTTCCTCATCCTTCCAAAAATTATTTCAGACCACCTTGTTATTAAATATATATCAAACTCTTAAAAATATAAAAATTATTACTAAGTACCTGAGGAAAAGGAAATAAAAATGTCCCCAAAATCAGACCTAGGAAAACTGTCAACTTGCAGAAGAAATTAATTTTAAGCTTTGTAAAAATAAAAGCTCAAACTGACATTTGTCATATAAGAAAAAATATATTCTGTCTTCTTATTTCCTCACTCTGATAAAAATAAGATATGATAAAATTTAAAGAATGTTGACCATCATGGTAGGAAATATACTTGATAGTAATTTTATAGTTATATACAAGATCTGCTATTCATCAATAAGAGACAAATAATTAAAGGTAAGTTTAGGTAATATGATCATATAGCTGGCCAGAGTCATACATTCCTATGCATTGCTTTGTGGTGATGAGGTTTATTAGAAAGAAAACTATCTGAGAATTTTGATCAATGCCTATCATATCTCTTGGTCTAATGGTCTTCCATAACTGGTGGAGAATTCTGTCATTGTGATAACATTTTCAATTGTCTACATCCTATGGAAAAATAGTTTAGGATTTTCTCATAGATGTAGATTGTTTAATTAATGTAAGATGATATTTTATTTTGAGACTACTACCTAAGACTCTGGCTGGTTTGGCTCAGTGGATTGAGCATCGGCCTGCGAGCTAAGTGTCGCTGGTTCGATCTTCCAGTCAGGGCACATCAGAGAAGGAAAACTCTGATTCCAAAAAACCTCCACTGCCTTGCGGCATATCTCTTCAAGGGAAAGGCTAAGGGAGTAAACCCCGACAGAAAATCCGGAGCCGGAGTCCCTAAGGCGGTTTGACGTTGTAGTCAACACCGGCAACTCTTGCGGCGCACCTGAAGCCAAGCTGTATTGACTCCGTCTTTCCCTTGGATCCTTCAGCTGCGAAGAGAGGGGGGGTCTGCTGCATGGGCAACAGCAGACCCTCCATATCACCCTGCCCAGGCTCTGTAGCTTCAGCTTCACTGGAGAGGACACTCCAGCGTCATCGCAAGATGTCGATTCAACACGGGAGGAGACAGATACCGTGTCACTCTCGAGTCGGACTGCACAACCATTCTCGGCGGTGCAGATAGACTCTTAAGAAGCTACACCATCGTCTCTCGAGACGGACGGCTGCCGACGACTACCTAAGACTACTACAATGTCTTTTTCATTGTATTTGGTGATGGTATACCACAATTTTTTGTTTGTTTGTTTTTTGTAATGTACTATCTTTGAAAAATTTTAAAGAACTCTTATGATATGTTATATTCTCTGCTTCTGAATTATATTTTCAAAAGTCATAATTACAGAAATCCCAAACTCTAGGAAAAATTGCTTTAGCATGTTTCTCTTGACACTAAACATATCAGCCAAGCTTAAAGTAAACAGGAACTACTCAAGCAGATTATCGAAAGACAATTTGTATACCCTGTGCTTAGGATTTTAGACATTAATAATAATACTTTTAAAACTGAGCAGCTTGGTTTGTATTTGTTTGTTTGTTTTTTTAATTAACTGGCCACCACTTTTACAAAAATAAGAATCCTGCGTGACCTCATTTTCTCTCAGTCATGTTAGTTCTGTTGAGGTGTTGTAATTAGTTCTCTGCTAAAATTCCAGAATTCAGTTATATATATAATACAAAAGCAATCTTTATCTTGATTTATAAGGGCTTTAAAAGAATGACAAAGTGTTCATTAACACGGTTGCTATAAAATTCAGTTTTGAACATAACTATAAAGTAAATAATAATATTAAATTGTCCAAACTTAGAGACAAATTTAAGTCTTACATAACTAAATGTAAGAACTTGTTGACTAACTTTTAGTATAATTCATCTGTGCACTAGGATTTATTTTTCTAAAAGTGATATTTATAACTTTAATTAAAGTTTTATTTTTTATTTAATGTTCATTTCTCCTTTTTATTATGATTGCCCAATATGTTCAGGTACTTTTTAAGTCTAATTCTAGACTATAATTAGGGCCATATGAGAAAATAGTTGCTCCCTATTCCTAAATGAATAGTTGCTATCCGTTTGTTATGGATATGTATGTAAATAACTGTTTAAAGCTATACAAATATTGTTTAAACAGTACAGAGAAGGGACTATAAGAAGAAAATTTCTGACTGTTACAATTCTTAGGGCAATAATATAATAACAATCCTAAATGAATGTTCAAAGATGCATACAAATATTGAAGTTCCACCGCTGGGCTTAAGTAAAATTCTCAGTTCAAAGACAAGATCAATTCAACAAATATGACATGTTGTCAAACTCTTGAGCACCCTTTTTATTATATGACATAGACAACAGAAAAAGATAATGATGGTTGGAACTAAAATCTTATTCCTCAATTAGGATATCTGATTGAAATTATATGAGATTTAATTCATATGAATGAAGCTGGTGCTGAGTTTTGAAAAGTCAGATTAAAAACTATTGTTTCTCTAACTTAAAGTATTTTATCATTGAAATTTCCCAATTTATGAGTGAGAAAACCTCATTTCTTGTATTATTATATTCAATAACTATACGCATTATGCCCCTACATGATACTTTTATCTCCTATACCCTAAACAATTTATATTTTATTATTGGGAATTTCAAGTAAATTTTTCTTTGGAGTTGGAAGTTCCTACATAAGTCTACCCCGTAGGGCACAGAGTACACCCTGTTCTCAGTATTTCTGCTTTGTTCAAAGTGTGTGCTAAAATATTTTCATGTTTCATTTTATGATGAAAATATTACTAGTGTGGTTCACCAGGCAGCAAATGAACCAAAAGGAAGATAGCTTTTCTCGAAAAGAAAATAGCAGATCTTTCCTAAGGTCCAAGGAAAAGGTGTCGAGTTACCGGATCACATATCTAAATTGTTCATTTTTCTCCCTTTAGATCTCCACTTCTCCAATCATCAATTTTTCCCAAGTAAGTTATCAAACTTCATGCAGCCTTCACTTTCTAAACCTACTATTGCACATTATTTGGCAGCATTTCCATACACTTTGCATCATTGTGCCACTTTCACAAACCCTGGGACAAATGTATCATTTTTCCATCTCTAAGTGGCCATAAGGAGAAACACAGATTGACTAAGTCTATTATAACCCGGAACAGCACCAGACAGAAGTAGAAACAGAGACATTGCCCCTTTCTGTTAAAAAAAAACAAATCAAATTCATTAAGAAAAATAATATAAGGAAAGTACATGTTCATAAGTAATATATTCATATGTAAACATTATGCAAATGATTTACCAGTAAACAATGTCCTGTTCTATCACTGATCATTTTGTATTTCTTTCCTGTGATTCTTGTCTGGGAAATGAATTTAAATTTATTATGTCTTTGAATGTATTCCACCCTGTAATCATCTTCAATGAAGAAAGGAGAAGAATTTGCCCTTTTGTCAATTTTTGTCCTGACCATGTGACATTTCTTTACTAAAAGGCTCTTGCTGAAGAAAGGACTAGGCAACCCTATGTAATTAGAATCTCTTAGTACATGCCTAAAGCAAAGCAGAACTGATACAGAGGAAATATCCAGATGTGATATTCCTAGCGTGGTATAAAAATGCATCAACTTGTTTTCAAATACATCTTGATACATTTGCAGCTGAACCCATTCAGGGAAGCACCACTGACCTTTATTTTCTAGATCTACCGAATCAGCCTGATGGCTTTTCATCGCTCATTCTTTAGCCTGCATTGAGGAAGTTGTTTAAGTTTTGTCTTTTGGTTTTTAGCATGCATTACGTAGTTATTTCCCAACTCCATTCTTATTATTTAAATTCTTTAATGATGTTCTTGTCTTCCTGATGAGGTACATTTTTGGTGTAGGAAGAAAATAGACTTTTGGAGGGATTGGGAAGCTTAACCAAATATCTCAGCATAATTCTGAAGCATCCAGAAAAATAGTACAGTCATATTTTTTTGCATGTGTAGCTAAAATATATAGGTAATTTAGTTTTAGATATTCATTAGAAGAGAAAGGGTTTTATAGTTATCTAGATTAATGTAAAAATTACCTATGTTAATCTTTTGCCTTTCAAATTGTTCACCTAATCAACTAAACTTAATTTGACCTACTACTGTCAAATTATGAAGAAAACAGGCCCAGAGATTTTATTTAGCGTGTAACAATAACAGCAATAAACACCTGGCTTTACTGAGCATTTTCTGTATTTCAGACTGCGTACTAAGAGCTTTCTTGAACTCTCTCTTTCATTTTATCTTAGTAATGGTTAAGTAAAGTTGTATTAGTTTCCCATTTCTCTGAAGAGAAAAACAGTTTACAGCTGTAAAATAATCTGTCCAAGTTCATATCAATACAGTCACTGTAGTGATTAAAGATTTTGTAAAATTAAGCTAGAACACAATTTCTGATAAGTAGATTTTGTAGAATAAAGTGGAAATAGTTTAATACATATTCAAATTTAAGTATTACAGGGAAAGAAGCCAAACATTATGCGAAATACACCTAACACACACAATAGAAATGAATGGATATTTGGTCAAACACTTCAGAAAACAGTGTAGCATTATTTCTTAAAGTTGGACATTTATCTGCATGATGATTCAGCAAATCCACTTGTATATATGTACCTTACAGAAATTGTGTTTGTGCATATAATATGTACATAATTTTCATAGCTTTACTGATCATAGTAAAAATATTATTAAAAATATCTCAAATTTCCACCAAAAAATAGAGAAATAAATCGAGCTACATTCCCACAATGAAATGTTATACAATGGCATCAGTGAATAAACTCCATGTGCAATCATAAAGAGTTTTAGATACATAATGTTGTTTGAAAATAATAAATCCAAGAAGACTAATAAATTATGATACAATTTTAAATATCCCCCAAGTGGTAATGTATCATTATGTATATTATACACTCAATAAATGGAATGGTAAATAGGAAGGTCAAAACAGCGGTTACCTCTTAGCTGAAAGCAGGGTGAACAGATATGGGAAAACAGTGTAGGAAGATGCAGGGAGATGCATGCTTATCTATAACTGCATGACTTTTAGAAAAATATTAAAATTCAGGGTGATTACTATATTTTTTCTGAATCATATAATTACATCTATTCTTATTATGAATCAGATATATCATTGGGTGAGGTATGTTTGGGCCAGAAATAAAAACTTCTGTAATTTCTATGGGGAAATGTCAAGAAACTTTTGAGATAAATGAGTGGAAGAGTAAAGAATAAAGGACTTGTCCTGCTGTGTATTAAAATATATCATAAAGTATTTTAAATTAAAAGTTTAATATAGTTACAAAAAAATAACACATAGATGAAAGAAACACAATAGAATTCAGAAGCAGATAGATCTGTATTAATATATAATGATATTTGCAAGTAAATCTAGTAACTTGTGATAAATTATGTTGAAAATTATCTATGTATTTAAAAGAATATAACATTAGATCACTACCTCTCATATGTTTAAAAAAAATTCCCAATATATTAAACCTATAAATATCAAAGTGTGAACTATAAGAGCTTGGACTAAAATAAAACAAACTAATATTTTTATAACCTTCCATGTGGAGTTTTAATAAAGCTAGAAATTCAGCAGCTATTAATTAAATAAAATAATTAATTATGCAAACATTTTGTAAAATACATCTATTAACAAAACAAAAAGACATTATAGTAGTGGCAGTAAATCTTTCTCCTGAAACATTTAAAAATAATAGCTATTCAAACTTAGGAGTTTTATTTCTATTAATACACACATGTGTCTATTGATCTCATTAATTAAAAAGAATTTTAATTAAAAAAAAAAGCATTTTGAATATTGAAAGGGTACATTTTTGAATGAGAGAATGTGACATTTTTATTGATTAGAAGGTAGTTAACTGAACTTTCATAAGTTTAATCAAGTAAGATGTTCAAGTAGTTTTTAAATAGTGTACAAAACATCCCAAACTGGGTACCAACTGGTTCTTTTCAACAAACAACCCTTATAGAGACTGGGTCACTGATGAAAGAGTCAGCCATGAAAGGAACTGATTTCTAGTTGATAATCATCTGCAAATTTAGAGCTAGTGTAAGAAAATGGGGAGCATCATCTTGGGTTATAACTAAAAACAAAAAAGTTTTCAACCAAAAATTACTCTTTGATTTTTGAGGGGAAGCTTGGAGATAAAGTGCAGACAATGGCACCATCAGTTCAAGCTGTGCCTTTACAAGGAATCCCCAAATTTCTAACACCTTCTTTGTCACAAGTCAGCTGTTTAAGAATTAGTCTCAGAGCATTTTACTTACAATGATTTTGCTGTTGTGAATTAATGATCGAAGTGATTTATTATTCAGTTGTTCAACTGCTGCTTTATTTCTGTTGATCTTTGTTTTTCTGCTTAATTTCTATAAATTACTGTATAGTTTCCCATAAGGTATAATTAAGCAGAATTGCTTAAGTTTTAATTATTGTGTATTATAGATGTTGAAAGCAATATTAGCACTTGGCTTTTAAAAATGTGATCGTATATTTATAAGAGAGCATTTATAAACACATTTACATATAGTTAAGATGAAAAAGGTATTTGAATTGCAGTCATTAGCATTTCTTCAAACATATGGCAGAGCAGCGGAGGCCACGGGCCATGCCTTCATTAACTGAACACTGTTTCATCAGTGTCTCAGCTTCCTGCTGTGACACCCTGTGGCGTACCCTTCTGTCCCCAAGGTTTCAGTGACAAGGGACAATATGTCCCCAAGGTGAAAATCTGGGAAATATAGCAGATTAGCCCTTAGAGAAATTCTTATGATTATTTAATCATACTTGGAGAAGGACCGCACAGCAGCATGTAAACCGGGTGCAGCGTTTTTCTGTCAGTCTCCGTTTCTCAGCTGCCGTGGCCGAGGCTGTGGGCCGTGTACAGTGAGGGGACACAGGTAAAATGTGGCGTGCTTCTGCGGCCGTTGTAAGCCGGACCTGCTTCCGATTTACTAACAAAAGGGTCAAAGCCGACATAAATACTCAGAAGTATCATTGGTTATTTATAATTTGCTGAGCATGTTGTATTTCAGGTGATAGATCAAGATAAAACTTTTGTTAATAGTGTCACATATGACAATTTCACTTCAACACCCCCCCCAAAAAAAAACTAGAAAATAAAAATTTGTCTTACAAATGTCATGTTCGTCTTTTCAATGTATGTTTCTCTGGTACACAAAGAGCCTTAAATCTGAGAGACAAAGACACCTGTCTCATGGTATTGACCACATTTATGTAGTCAATTAATATAGTATTAGCACCTGTAATATTTCTCATTATGGAATGTATAAAAATCTATATCTATATCATTCTCATTAGCTTTTAGTTTGAGATTTAAATTATTAGTAAGCTCCTATGACAAATGAGAAAGATATATTTTGTTGTGAATATTTTGATCATATGTTTATATTATTAAGAAATTGTCATTAGTTTTCAATAGTTGGAAACATCAGATCTTAGAAGATTATCCTACTTCCCCTTTAATGAATACTATGGATATTCTATTTGGGAGATTTTTAGGGGAAATGAATGAATAGCAACAAATGGAATAATCCTGAGGTTTCCCAAAGAAAGGGAGAGAAATGTTATCCCTCTTCTGATTACATAGGTCTTTAGGAAAGAAGTTACTAGTAACAATCTAATCTTAAATTTAGGAAACTTTCTGGGTTTATTTAAATTAATAGTCCCATCAAAAATACTGCTAATGGCTTGAACCAGGTTCTAATTGTATGCAAGATAGATGTGCATTCACTGGAATAGCAATTCCTTACAAGAAATTGTCACTTTATAAAAGAAATTATTGTTTTACTCTTTTTGCCTTTCACCTTCTCCTATACATTCTTGAATATTATCAAAAATATTTTGAATTTTCCTTTAGATCTGTAAAAATCTCTTCCTTACTGATAGGGCCATTGTATTTAATTTAATTTTTAAGATAGCATACTGTACTGCAGAGAAAATAAACAAATAATAAAAGACAATTCTTTTCTTCAAGGAAGTTTTACTCTTCTCTAAGATGCTAAGCCAAATAGGTAAAAGCCTTTGTTGACAGAAGACAGGTGATACAATTACTCCTCTGCTCTTCCTTGCAGGGACGGGAAGTCCTTGCTTCCTTGTGTCTAGCATAGTAGCTGGAGCACAGATCCTGGAGCCAAACGGCTTTAGTTTGAAATCCAGCTCCACCACAAACCTGGTCTGAGACCATGAGCAAGTCATGTAAGGGTCCTGCACCACAGTTTTCTCACAGAAACATTGTTAGCTCTCACCTCCTTCGTTTGGTCGGAGCATCGAATGAAGAAGTTAACATTTGTAATGTCCAGAAGACTGCCTGGAACATAGTAAAGGCTTATAATTTCAAAGCTCATTCTTCCATTAAAAAAAATCTACCTGTATCATTACCTGCTCCCCAACCTCTCCACTAGACACCCCACTTTCAACCCCATTTTCTTCCCCTTTTTCCAAATCAAGTTTTTTTTAATATATTTTATTGATTATATTGTTACAATAGTTCCAGTTTTTTCCCCTTTGCTTCCCTCTGCCCAGCACCACCCCTCCTCCTGCAATCCCACCCCCCACCCCGTGAGTGCATGCCCATGGGTCATACATACAAGTTCTTTGGCTTCACCCTTTCCTATATTATTCTTTTTTCCAAAAAAATTATTAATTAATTAATTATTTTAACAATAAAAAATAACAATCCCCCCTCAGACTTAAGACCCTTTATAATCTTATAAAGGACAATAGGTGAAGGTCTTGAGCTCCTCTAGCTGCTTCAAGCTGGACATGGTCATCGTCCTACCTACCCTTGGGTCCAGAAATCCCTAATAAGAGTGGGGGTGTGGAGGGGAGAGTGGCCTTCCCACACGGGGAAGGACTGTGCAGACTCCAGGTCAGTTGGCTGTCCCTGGACAGCAGCGTGCTTGGTTTAACAGGCTGGCATCCTTGTTGTATTCTGGGGCAACAGATTTGGCAACGGGGTTAAAAGACATCATTCAGTCCATAACCACTAGAAGAAAAAAGGCAGGTATTAATTTTTCAATGTCCCACATTAGGGAACAGAAGGGCTTCTTTGGAGGAAGGTGTGCTGGGCACATCTCACCTGTCCAAAACCCTTTTGCCCATTATACTTAGTTTGGACTGGCTGGTTTGGCTCAGTGGATTGAGCGTCGGCCTGCGAGCTAAGTGTCACTGGTTCGATCTTCCAGTCAGGGCACATCAGAGAAGGAAAACTCTGACCCCAAAAAACCTCCGCTGCCTTGCGGCATACCTCTTCAGGGGAAAGGCTAAGGGAGTAAACCCCGACAGAAAATCCGGAGCCGGAGTCCCTAAGGCGGTTTGACGTTGTAGTCAACACCGGCAACTCCTGCGGCGCACCTGAAGCCAAGCTGTATCGACTCCGTCTTTCCCTTGGACCCTTCAGCTGCGAAGAGAGGGGGGGGTCTGCTGCATGGGCAACAGCAGACCCTCCATATCACCCTGCCCAGGCTCTGTAGCTTCAGCTTCACTGGAGAGGACACTCCAGCGTCATCGCAAGATGTCGATTCAACACGGGAGGAGACAGATACCGTGTCACTCCCGAGTCGGACTGCACAGCCATTCTCGGCGGTGCAGATAGACTCTTAAGAAGCTACACCATCGTCTCTCGAGACGGACGGCTGCCGACGACGGACTGGGGGAAATATTTTAGGTTTCCTCCATCTCAGACCTCTGGACCCTTTCTGTCCAAACCTTTAGGACAGAAAAGAGAAACCAGTTTTAAAGTGAAGCCCACAGATCACCCCATACTTCACCAATCCAGCCACTTAGTTCAGCCAAACCGTTGAGTCTCAGGAGGCAGTGATGCAGACAGGATTAATTGAGGCTTATGCGTACAGACAATCATTCAGGTAATGAGATTGTAGGCTTATGCCCTTTGAAAACAGAAAACACATGTTAATTTATGCAACATAACCCAAAAACAAGTCTCTAAATCTGTGCCAAACCAAGGTTTTGACAAAAGCCACTTACTGACCGCAGGCAGCATGAGGGAAAGGGACAATAGAGTGAAAGAAGAATAATAGACTTTCTGTCAGCAACAACAAGTTCCAGAACGCAGGACCAAGAAGGAAAAGGCATTTTAGACTCATCAGTTGAGAACTCATAAATATCAAATTTTGACACAGCAAATCCCACATAGTCCTTTTTCACTGGCATAATTGTTGGTCATCTCCCTGAGAGTTCAAGATGTTACCACTAAGATTGTTCTATCTGCATAACTAAACAAAGGTGAGGACAAAGAAAATATAAACAACCAATGGACTTGTGATATTAACTACCAGTGTTCCCAAAGTGAGCTCAATGGTACTGTTAATATTTTCCAGAATATATTTAAATAGCATATTAATTAAATGGAATATATATATTTATATTTATGATGAATCAGTAAGGTAGAGTATCAGATCATATAAATATATTTGCTTTGGGGAATTCCCTTTTGAATCTTTTTATTTCCATCATCTCATAGCATATCCCAAGTCCCCAGAAATATGCCATGCTAATATTGCCAACTGAGTTCTTCCAAGCAGAGATGACATCAGCCATCTGTCACACAGTACTAATTCTGGGAAGCAAAGCCAACTATAGAGAAAATAAATACCTTTCATATCGATTAGGCAAATATTTATGTTGAGAATGAAATGATTAAAATCTCACTATTCAAGCTAATTACCCTAAGTGAATATTTGCCTCCAAGTGAACGGCATACCACCAATATGCTTGCCTTATTCCTTTCCTAAATCCAGATTTCTTTGTGAGCACACGTAGTACATGAGGGGTTTGTCCTAAACTTTATAAGGTGTTGCAATACACAGCATAGCAGTCTTCCAGCTTGCAGGTGTGTCCCCTGCTGCCTGGGTAGATTCGATCTCTACACTGTGTTGCATTGGTATCCAGATGGCTGCTCTCTGGTTCTATTTTAAGTTCCTCAGGCTCTTCAAGTCTGATACTTTGGAGCTGGTCATTGCAGGGTCAAACAGCCAATGTTCCCTAACTCTGACTTCATGTTGAAGCATTTATTTTTTTTAGATGTGCTTATTTTGAGATAGGCTAAATAGCTACCTGGCTTGAGTACAGTAGATGATCGCATTATTTTCTAAACTGGGTAACCCTATTCAAAGACTTGAGAAGTTTTTCTAAATTCAGTCACTGCTATTCCGGTTACATTGAGTCATCCAGTGGCGATTAGAGAAAACGTTGCTGAGTACTATGTCACCTTTTATAGAATATAGATATACATCAGGGGGCAGAATTTGTTCTGTATTACATCTGAGTTTATGGAGAAATTAGCTGTTTTATAATAATGCTGTTGTATATTTTTCTCTTGGGCAAGAAGTGAAATTCTGTGTTTTGTAATTAAACAGTAAAAGGTGCTTTAAGCACTCTTCAGGTGACTTAAAGGTCACAGTATAGAATGCTTCTGTAAACTCAAGTATTTCCATTTAGCTTAACTTGAAACAGCATCGTTTTCTAAAATAAGTGAAACATGATGATACAAAAATATTTTAAGAAGTCCTCAGCTTTATATAGTAACCAAAGTCAAAAGGTTATGTGACCAATATAAAAGATCAATTACACTTAAGTCACTCTGGGTAGCTAATATGTGTGGTTTCCAAAGGAGCCAAAAATACAACTGAATTGAATAAACACTTACTTCATCTACTCTTTCTTTTTAAGTAAATTCTTCAAGTGTATAAAAATGTGAGTAAAAGGATCACTGTCTTAGATATTTTTTCTGGCCACTGAAAATTTCAGAGAAAAATTGAATGAAGACTGGCTTAGATATATTTGAAAAAATCCACTTATAAAATATCATGCCATTTTGCCTAGCAGGATACTGCTGATTTTTATAATAAAAACATTAACCTGTCATGGGACATATTTGCAAACTCTACAATTTTAATTTTATTATATTATTTTATAATCAATTATAAAAAATAATGTATGTTTCTAAATCAATTAAAAAACAAAGCAATATTGCAATAAAGACTAAATAACCACCATTTAAAAAATTTTTATTTACTGATTTTTAGAAAGAGAGAGAGAGAAAAACATTGATTTGTTGTTCCACTTATATTGGTTCATTCTTGTATGTGTCCTAACCAGGGATCAAACCCGCAGCCTTGGCTTACCAGGATGACACTCTAACTGACTGAGCTACCCGGCCAGGGCATAACTGTCATTTTATTGTTATTGGGGAATGTGCCTTTTCTATACCGATCTACTATGTTAGGCCAACCTACTTTCATAGTCCTGGGACCATGGTCACAGTAGGTCTCTCCACTTGCTGCTCTGTTATTCAAGGGGCAGAATCTGCCCCTGGTATGCAGGGGCTCCTTCTGCAGGTCAGCTAACTTCAAAGATAGAAAATGGAAATTCCCTTCTGACTAGACCTATTTATTCTCTTTTTGAATGATTTTCAATAACATTGACTTTAATTTTTCTTAGACTCATGCACTCAGGTATAGTGTTATAATGCCTACAAAAAAAAACCTTCATCAGAAATCTGGTAAACCATTAATTGATAATAGTCTCAAATATTTCTTACTTTTCTATACAGACCCATTTATTCTTCAGATAATTTCCAGACACCTCCCCTGAGCAGAATGAGTAAATAGGTCGCAAATGGAGGGTCCCACTCTGTGAGCACTTTTGCATTGAGGAAGGAGTAAAAATGGCCAATAAGCATTCTCTCCTGACATACTACTTTTAAAAACACATTAATAATTTTTCATGTATAAATAAAACAATTTTCTCTTCCTTTAGCTATCCACTGCCTAACTCCTTATCTTCCTCCAGGCAAATATAAATATATATTATAGAAGTTTTTTGCTGTATATTAAACTACACTAAAATTTATTGACTTAGCCCTGGCCTCTGGGGGTCAGTTGTTTGGAGCATCATCCCATAAACTGAAAGGTTGTGGGTTCAATTCTAGGTCAGGGTACATGCCTAGGTTGCAGGTTCCCTCTCCAGGTCGGGCCATGTGCAAGATTGATGTTTCTCTCTCACATCGATGTTGCTCTTGCGCTCTCTCTCCCTCTTTTCCCCTATCTTTAAAATCAATGAATATGTCCTCCAGTGGGCAAGGATTAAAGAAAAAGTTATTTTCTTAAGGCAGTAATCATTTAAATGTTCATAATTCTGTGGATTAGCCTTTTGGATAGGAGCTATCTGCAGTATCTCCTGTGCATCATAAGTCTTACTGACCTTAGTCATGCAATTTAGGTCAGTTATAATGTCAACTTGAGCTAGATTATCCTTTATAGCCCCACATGCATTTGCCTGGTTGATTGCTGGGGCTGTTAATCTGGCCATCTCGTTTCTCCTCCACATGATTTCTCATCTTCCAGAGGTAAGTAGCAAGCTTCTTTATGTGATAACGGAAATGTTCCAGGAAGGTGAAAACAGAGTGAGAGAAAGAGAGAGATTTGTATATTGTTTAATATTTGAGATTATTACAATTTTTGAAGCCAAAGTGCCTAGAGATATGGCATGTTAGTTAACTTCTCTAATTTCAATATGAACTAAAATAAATTGACTAATAATTATATAAATGAAAAACCTATAAGTGATTTAATGTTATAATTGTATATTGTTATTATAGGTATTAATATAATATCTAAGAATATATTATAATATAATGATATCATATATTGTAATTATATTTTTATAACAAATAAAATGCAAATGAAAAGCAAACAAATATGCAAGTAATAAAATGTGAAATTATAAATCTTTGAAAAGAAACTAAAATCTAAATAAATTGTAGAATGTAGAATATAATGAGCAAATTAGAGCGATAGTAAGATATGTAGAAAATCAAATTAGAAAACATTCAGATCAAACCAAAGTAACGAGAAAAGAGGCAAAATAACTCAATAGCTGTAAAATTAATTTTTCCTGAAAAAGGAAATTTGTGTTTCTAAATAAGAAAATTTAAATATAGGAAGGATATTCTTTATACTTGAGAAAATTGATCTCGCCAACTTGAAAAATATCTCAGTAAAATTAGATTTCAAAGAAAAAAAATCTCCAGTGGCTCTAGGCACAAAGACTAAGTCACCTACAAAAGTAGGAAACTAATTTTACATCAAATGTATCTTACAACATTAAAACCAAGAAGAGAGTAAAGCAGTATTTATAAGATAATTAAATGTAATCTCAAGATTTTGTACCCAAATTGTCACTCAGTGATGAAATGCACACACATGCACCCAACCGATGAACATGTAGATTTCAAGGAATACTCTATGCATGAGTATTTTTGTGGAATCTACCAAAGGGTTCATTCCATAATGAGATGATTAAGAAATATTAGCAAAGGACTGGTAGTGATTATTGGAGAAATATAAAAATAGATTTACTAGTAAAACAAAGGTGGAATAAAGATGAAAGGGGTTTTATTGTTGACCCCCTACTGTGTAATTCTTGAGTCATACTTCTAAAACAATGTCTGTATATCACCTGCATGTATGAAAATAGAGTGTTTTCTACATTTGTAAATAAATAGAACAGAAACCTAGGGCTTAGGATGTTTACTGTATTCTTGAATTAATGTTTAAAATTATATATTTAGGCATAATATTGTACAATTAATAATAAAATAGTAAGATATTTAATAAAATCTTCATTAATAGAAGTATTAGAATGCTATGTTTTAATGCAAAGTAGACTAATGAATTTTGAAGTTGCTAAAAATTAACATGATTGGAACTCAATAGTAATTAAATTGTAAAAGCCTGAAATAAAATTATCTTCCTCATACTTTTTCAAAGGATCAAACTCTGTTAAAATGAGAGAGAGTAAGAGAAAATTTAAGTCTTAAAAATTCCATATATAGAACAGTCTAGTGATATTTATTTTTCCCTTTTTCATCATCTTCAATGATTCTTTAGTGATTTAAAGGAATGTAAATAAAGTGTATTATAAATAAAAACATTAAAATGGTATGTATAGCAGGAAAAACTTGAAACATACGATATTATAATAGTTTTTTACCATTAGGTTATAAGATATTGGCAATTTATTTTCTTTTTCTTCTATTCACTTGTCCAAATTTTCATAATAAACATTTTAATTTTACAAAATATTACAATGTTGATTACTTGAATTTTCCCAGAATTTACCAATGAAATCTTAATTGACCATTTTTTAATTAATTTATTTATTTTGAATTTTCAATTTATTTCAAATAAACCTCCTATTACTTTTGAAATAGACCTGTAAGGGCTTACGACATAGAATGTAATTTAAAAGAAGTTAATTAGAAATTTTTAAGAGAAGGAGGGAGTGAGAGAGAGGCTACTAGAATCTAAAATAAAAAAAATAAGTAAATACTATCAACAGCTTTCCCTTTTCTAAAAAATTAAATTTATTGGAGTAACATTGGTTAATAACACATAAGTGTCAGGTGTTCAATTTTGTAATATATCATCTATATACTGCATCGTATGCTCACCAGCCAAACTCTATTCTCCTTCCGTCACCATACATATATGACCTTCTTTAACCTCTTCAACCCCCCACTGCCTTTCCCTCTGGTAACCACCATACTGTTGTTTGTGTCTATGAGTTTGTTGGTTTTTCTTGTTTGTTTGTGTCTTTCTGTTATATGTTCCGTATTTGAGTTAAATAACATGGTTTTATCTTTTTTCCATCTGACGTATTTCACTTAGCATGATCCATCCATGTTGTTGCAAATGGAAATATTTCATCACTTTTTATGGCTGTCTTCACATCTTGGCCACCATTAATAATACTGCAATGAACATAGCAATACAGATATCTTTACAAATAAACATTTTCAAATTTTTACAGTAGATTCCCAGAAGAGGGATTGCTGGGTCATATGGTAGCTCTATTCTTAATATTTTAAGGACTGCCCACACTTTTTTATGTGTGTAGCTGCACCAATTGACATCCCCACCATCAGTGAATGAGAGTTACTTTTCCTTCACAACATCTCCAACACATGTAATTACTTGTGTTGTTGATAATATCCACTCTGACAAGAAAGAGGTGGTACGTGTCTCATTGTGGTTTTGATTTACATTTTCCTTATGGCTAATGAAGCTGAGCACAATTTTAATATATCTGTATGTTTTCTTGGGAAAAGTATCTGTTGACGTCCTCTACCCATTTTTTTAATTGGATTTTTTTTTGTTGTTGTTGAGTTGTATGTGCTCTTTTTGTTTGGTTGATTGTTTCTTGTGCTGTGAAGAACTTTTTAGTTTGGTGTAGTCCCATTTATTTTTTATTTTACTTCCCTTTCCTTTGTGGTGAGGTTCACAAAAACCTCTTTAAAACCAGGTCCTTAGATTTAGTACCCATGTTTTCTACTATGAATTTTATTATTTCAGGTCTTGTTTTCCAGTCTTTAATCCATTTTGAGTTAATTTTTATAAATGATGTCAGGTAGCAGTCTTGTTTCATTCTTTTAAATGTGGCTTTCTAATTTTCCCAACACAATTTATTAAAGGCTTTCTTTTCTGTAATTAAACACTAAATTTGGCTTCAGAGCTGAAAGTTAAGCTAGTTAGAGACACAATGATCTTATTTAATTTTTGTTTGTATATATAAACTTTTCCTGGTATTAATCTCCAGTAAGAAGTATTAAATCTTATAAGAAACAATCATGTAAAACACATTTCATTAAAAAAATAAAACAGGTACATAAAACAGAGAAATACTATCTTATGAATCTTGCATTGCCCTGTAGAGACAGAGCAATTTGTATTAAACTGGATCTCTTGATACTGAACTTTATTTTAGGGCACTAAGATAACAGAGTCTAGACATTTAGTTTAAAATGACTTAAGAATATGAAGGAAAAGCTTGGGAAGGCCAGATATTTTTCCTATAGTGAGTCTTTGTCATCATTGTTTTAAGTCAGTTATATTGCTTATGATCTGTTTGTCACTGATTTATATTGCAAGTAACTTTAAAATAAATAGTTTATCTCTCTCAGTTAAAATGATTGTTGCATGTTTTAAATATTATATGTGGTCTGGCTTTGACTCTAGGTTGCCATTGACAACCCTGTACTAATAACATACCTTCACAGTGACTCTGTTTTCACCTCTGTGAGATAGGAGCATTTATTCATTCATTCAACGCATATTTATTGCTTGTTACACCTGTCAGGATAGGGTGGGTTATGCTGTGGTCATTAACTCCCTAACTCTCAGTCGCTGGACACCACAAGCTTACTTTCCTGTCCTGCAAATCCACTCTAGATTTGGGCAGTTCTCCAGGACAGCTGTCCTCCATGTGTACACTCAGCATTCCAGACCGCTTCAAACTTTTGGCACCTCCACATGAACATGAGCTTCCAAGATCTTCGCACAAGGAGGAAAAAGAGGCCGAAGAAGCAAAAGTCAATAAGTAAATGTAGCCACCTGAAGTAATGTACAGAATTTTCACTCCTGTTTCTTTGACAAAGTGTATGATATGTCCACCCTCACTTCAGAGTATTAAGAGAGAGCGTGTTCCACACGTGACAAAGGAAGAATAGATTGGCTCTCATTGGGCAGTAAAAGTGCTCACCACAATCACTCTCAATGTGTCAGATGCTGTTCTTAACTTAGCAGATAGAACAGTGAACAGAAAAGTCTAAATGTCTGAGCCTCATGGATCTTAAGTGGTCATGTGAGCAGGACTATATAGACAATAAACAAATAGAATACATAATACATCACTGAGAGCTAAGTGTTGTAGGGAAGAGATATGTAGTCTAATGGGTGGCATATTAAAGAATAAAGGTGGCAAAAGCTGCTTGTCATTTCTTTTATGTCATTGGAAGGCATGAAAAACTGTCTGATAAGATGGTATTTGAGTAGGGACCTAAAGTAAGGCAGGAAACTATGCAGACATTTGGGAAAACGACTAGCAAATGTGAAAGTGATAAGCAGATAAGAATGTAGCTTAGAATATCAAGAAGAAACAAGAGAGAGAAGATATGAACGTACACTGGTGTCTGGATGGCAAATGAAAAAAAAATTTCAAGGAGATTGTGATCAACTGCACTAAATGCTGGATAAGTTAAATATAGGCAAACAAGTCATCAGTAATAATGGCCAGATTATAAATATTCTAGTGGGAATACAGGACATGTTACATGCAAATCACTGTCTAGTATTTAGTTAGTGAGACTTCAATAAATATTTATAATTATTATTGTTCTGAACCTGGTGTTATTCTGTTGTAAAAATGTATTTGCATACTGTGATTGGTCCTAATGACATTCAGTTGAATAAGATTCATGGGACTCAATAGCCAGTGTTAAAATAAAGAAGAAACAAATAGATGGAGATACTGATCGAAGCCCATCGTTTCCACTTGATGCAAGTATGCTGAAGAAAAAAGAAGTTATGCCTTTAGATAGAGGACAGATTTTATATGCCCTTCAAAAAAATTCTAAATTTATCCTTTAGTGCAAGGGACAAACACTTGATGACTTTAAATGAGAAGAAAGAATAACCTCTTCCAATGAGTCAAAAAAACTAACAGGTATTTCATTTCAAATGTCAAAAATGGAATATAAACATTAACTATGATTTATTACAATAATTAAGGTAAAAATACTTAGTACTGAATTATATTATAATATGCTTGAAAAAGGGGGGAGAGATTTAAAAAATATTTAAAAGTTAAGATCAGTTGGATTTGATAAACTGGGTATTTGTAAGTTAAATAGGAGTGAAGAGAAAGAGTCTGATAATTTCCAAATTTCTAATAAATGTATATTATTCAATAATAATTTTACTTATCATTATAAAAATACATTAAGAAAAACTAGATTTGGGAAGGTGTAGATGAATTCTCTTTTTGATTGAATGACTTTAAAGAAGCCTGAAGAATTGACAGAACACTTTGGGGAGTGTCAGTTCTAAATCCAGGAAAGATGTGGCTTTGATTATGAAATTAGGAGACATCAGAAAAAAAGTGGTGCTGAAGTCAATTTTTTGAGGAAGTTGCCCGGTACAGGTAGTATGATAATAGAATAGAGTCTGGGATGAACCCTGTGATCAAATCCTTGCTAAGACAGGCTATCCCTTTTCAACTTGCATATTACTTATTGATTAACTCAATATTATTGTCAGAAAATATTTTCAGTTCTGAGTCACTAAGAAAGGTGTTTGATCAATAATTGAATATTCTAGTTAACTTAAGAATAGATGGTCTAAGGAAAGATGTTAATAGGCAAGTATGGCATTAAAAAAGAAAATATTGGTATAATGTGAAATTTAGGTGAACAATGAACCATCCTATAAATGAATGGAGGTAGGAGGTCTTATTCAAGATGATATTTAAACATTTGGGAAAGCCTCCCAATGCAGCACTATTCATTTTGTATAATATTAATAGGAAAATTATCTCTTAAGAATTAGAAATTATAGCCATCTGTTTTTCAAGGCTTCTCTTTGGCATTGATAAGCTTATTCCATATGTCTAAAATTAGTTGTTTATTTTCTTATTGGCTGAGATAGAAAAATTCATGTCCAATTTACTGTACAATAATATGAGATGCTGTATATATTAGTATATAGACAGTGCTGTGGGAATAGTTATCAGGACTTGAAGAATAATACAGATATAGAACAGAAAAATGTGATTCTAGCTGTTAAAGTGTTTTTTGTTTTTTGTTTTTGCATTGTATTGAATGGGGTTACTTTTAGAAATGAAAATGTGTAAAGTGTTTATAAGACTGTTAAAAAAGTAGTCAAAGGAGTGGAATGTGTGGAATAATTCTTCGCATTCTCTGTCTCTTTCTCATGCACAGACATGCACACATGTGCACAACAGACCAATCAGAATATTAGTGTATCCTAAGAGCAGAACATGCCATGAGTTAAGCCTTGTGGACAATTTGACCATAATTAGGGCAATGATGCAAAGGCAAAATAAACAGTTGTCTTTCATCCCAGTATCAGTCTTCACATGCAGATGTTCTCACCAAGTTTTTGTTCCATGAGCTCATTGCTGTGGTTCATGCTGACTAAGCTTCCATATGTCCCTGGTGTTTTGACCATTTTTTAGCTTGTGGTTCAGTTGGTTTGTGAGCCACCAACATCCTCTTAATAGTTTCCTTTTGCTTAAGTTAGTCTGTGTTACTTTCTGTTACTTGAAATAGAGAGATAGCTGAAATATTATTAGACGGTCAAACATTCAAGTATTTGATGCTCTATTGTAAGTAAAAATAGATATAAATACATAAATTAGTGTTAAAATAAACTTTATAAAGAGGTGTAATCTTAAAAATCACATTCCACAATATTTCTCTTTGCTAAATTTGCTTCAAGTTGAAAAAGGAGGGCATCTATGGTTTCTTCAATCAAAATATAGATTGCTTGTTTACTTTTACTACTTTAGAACCTAAATAATAAATAATTTAAAAATGATCCAGCCACTACTGTTCAATTGTAAAGAAACTATGGCTTCAAAACATGTGTATTGAGATTAATTTTAATCTTGCTGTTCTCTCTGAAAATCTGCTCTATTTTTAATCAGTTGCATTGCTGAGGTTCTGATTGCTTTGGAGCCTCAGAGGTTCCCTCGCTATTTACAAAAGTCTCACAATGTTTACCTGGGAGAGCTAGGCAGGTTTGGTAAAGAAAATGTATCTAAATTCAGATGCTTTTCTAGAGATTTTCATGAATTTTCCTTTTGAACAAGCATTTGTTTTCCACCTTTGTTTTGATGCCAAATTGAGCCTCAAAGGGATTAACTGGTATTTCATTAGCTATCATTCATAGCAGTTGACTTAAATACTGAGATGTTTTTTAGTATGTGTGGAGAAAAGTTATCCATTCGATTACCTGATGGGTCTAAAATTTATAAACTTTAAAAATATATTTCTATAGTGAAAAATAATTTTTTGCTTAGTTGCTTAAAGGAGCACTTTTTATCCATGTCTTTGAGCTTAAACTCTTACTTCCTGGGGTGGAGTTGGGGGGGATTTGGATTTTGCTGTTGTCATATAGAAGCAGCACTTTAAAAAGCAATAGAGTAAAAAAAACTCTATTTTTTTAATCTTCAAGTACAATATAGCAGTATAATATATTGTAGTGTATTATACAATATAATATAACAATTATATTGTTATACCAACAATATAATTTTGTTGCTGTTGTTTAGTGAGAATTATTTCACCCAACTGTGGTGGTCACTTCAGAAAACTACTAATAACATCATATAGCAAGTGGAGATGACTTTTTTTTACTTACTCATTAGTTAATAATACAGGCCACCATAGAACACCCTTAGATCTAGATTCATGTGAAAGAGATAATTCTCTTTATGTGGAAAATAACTAATATATACAAAACTCCCCTTCATTGTGATGATCTGTTCTCAGTTTGGGCAATCTGGAGAATTTTAGTAGATCTCTGAGCAACAAGGGCTGTATGTGGAGATCAGTTTTAAATGACACTACCATCTTTACTGATGATTAAGTATAATTTAAAAAAGGATTTTAGTTTTCATTCCATTCTTAGCCTAAAGATATTTTCATTTTAATAAAAGTGTGACTTGACATACAATTAACTACAATCTCTGAAAGGAACTAAAACCAGTCTTTAATTGGTTCATAAAATTTGCTAACTTCTCAAAAATGTAAATTTTACCACAGTCAAGCAACCATTTAAATAAAGGTAGCTAGCTGCCACAATAAGCAAACTAAAACCTTAGTGGCTGAACATGTTTTCTGAGATGACGCCTGATGTAGGAAGCTGGTCCTCCCACTTGTAACCATGTCCCTCGGAACCAAGAAGTCACAGAAGAGCCAGGAGAATAAAGCACAGAGCTCCTAACTCATCCGGAAGTGACAAACATCTCTTCTGTTCACTCTTCACTGGTCATAAATACTCATGTGGCCCCAAATTTGCTCTAAGGTTGCTTGGAAATACAAAAGAACACATGCACATTTTTATGAGAAAACAAACATTAAGAAAGTCTAACTCTCCACCAAAGCTGTACTATTAATTTAAAAATTTACATCAAAAAAGACTTTGGTACCTAACTCCACAAATGCAACTAAAATGCTGTCAACTGGGGCAAATAAGAGGGAGGTAGAAGTACTGAAAATATTGTGATCACTAGTTTTATCTTCATCAGCCTGGAAGAGCAACCTAGCAGTGCTTAGTCAACCCAAGTGATTATGTAAATACAATTTATTTTTTAAATTAATCTTTAAATTGTAATTTTTCCCATTACCATTTAGTCCCCATATCCCCACCCCCACACCCCTGCAAGCAATCACCACACTGTTGTTCACATCCATGAATCCTTTTTCCTTTTGCTCAATCCACCCATGCCCTAAAGCCACCCCCATAGCTATCATCCTGCTCTCCACCTATGAGTCTGTCCCCATTTTCCTTGTTAGTTCAGTTTGTTCAGTAGATTTCATTTCACATATGAGTGAAATCATATGGTATCTGTCTTTATCTAACTGGCTTATTTCACTTAACATAATGTTCTCCATGTTCCTCCATACTGTCACAAAGGGCAATTATTTTTTTCTTTTTTTTTCTTTCTTTTTTGTGGCTGAGTAGTATTCCATTGTATAAATGTCCCATAGATAAATATAATTTATATTACAGAGCTCACCTCTTTTAGAAGTTGACATGCTACCTGATCTATTTCAGGCATTCTGAAATGAGAAAATAGCATTAAAAAAGGAAATTTGGCAGGTTTTTAAAAAATATATAATCTTTCATTTAAACTCAGGACTGCTCAATGACAGTGCAACGCAGGCCAAGAATAATGGTTTACCCAAAGCAGGAAGCAGGGATTTCATGATATCTGGGAATTTTAATATATTTGAAAGATATTGTATAAGCATAATCTTTCTAAGTACCTCTAGCTTTTCTAACTACTTTTTATACTGAAAGTGATACAAATAAATATATAGAAAACTTTTTTTCTCAAAGGGAGGGAAAAGCAAGTTAACATTTACTAGGGTAATTATATGCTGGCACAAAACACAAATATTTTCACATAAACTTCACAAAATGTAGGACTGCTATTATCTTTTTAGTTTAATAAATGAAAAAAAAAATGAAGCTCAGAATTAGTAACCATCCTGAATTGGTAAAGAATAATAATTTTAAAAGGTTCTGAGATTTTCTCGCTGTATGGCAATAGAAAATCTTGTACACTTTTCTACAGACACTGTGAAAAACAGATACTCTTTTAAATGTTTTATTTTGAAATAATTATAAACTCACAAGTTGCAAAAAGCCACAGAGAAATTTTATGCATGCTTCTAGCTTCTCCTAATAGTAAGATTTTACATATCAAATTAAGGAAATGGTATTGACATGCTGCAATTAACTAGACTCGAGACATTACTCAAATACCCCCCTCAAAATACAGATTAAACAAAATGATCTTGTCATTTAGAAAAATAGTAAGTAATCCATGACACTTTGGGGATGTGCTTTTTAATTCAACAAGCCCTTTGTAATTTACCAAAGCCCTTAAAATATATAAACAACCAAATGAAAGGTAAGAGCTCAGTCAGGATGTCAGTACTTTGTAGTGTCTAGGATCACAAGTTCTGCTTTAGTATGAAACCTAGTGTAAACATTTATTCTGTGACCCATTTATTCACTTTATAATGGAGCTAATAATTGTATATTCTTGCAGGATACTAGATATTAGTCGCAGTAGTAGTCTCCAAGTTACAAATGAAGAAATGTACTGAGGCAATCCAATTACATGAAATCCAACCAAGTAAATTGAAGATGGACTTAATTTGGTTCTTTCCACCTGATTGCTCTTTCCACCAAGCTATGTGTCTTCTACCCAGACAAAGAGGAAGGGCTGAATAGAAAAGACTGCAACATATCTCTCATTTCACACTACACAGAGCATTTTTAGACCTGTGATTCATAGTTTATTGCTTATTTTTTGTTAATTATCTCTACTGAAAACCACAGCATTTCTCCAAATATTCAAAAGTCAATTTCAGTCAGTTGTTAATAAAATAAACTATTGTAAATAGTATCCTGCTTGTCTAAAAATTACACACATTACAAAAATAATCAGATATTAAAAACATTTTAATTTCTGGGACTAATTATATCCTGAGAAATCTGGTGTTCTGTTTAGGTAAAATATTCCAAATTATAGTTGTCATTTTCATTTAATTATTTTCTTAAATTTTAATCTTATAAAGACTTTCTTTAGGAACAATAAGTCACACATACAAAAGAGAACAAAAACAATTGATTATTATTAATCTAATGTGTTGCCTAATGCTGCTGGGGATAATAGTAGCTAGTTCCAAGTTAAAGACAAAAAGGTTGCTACATATCAATATGTAAACCTGAACATTCAGCATCAATTTTTCTTGAACAAACTTTCTCAAACCTCAGGTTTGAACTAAACATAGACCTGTTCTGTTTAAGGCCACAATATGAAACTAAAGCCAACTTCAGTTCAAAATCGCATGTTGAATATTTTTTCCAGTCATATGGGTAATTTTTATTTAATTTTGAACATTTTCTTGAAGTAATCTTCACATTGTTTTGATAAATGTAAACATTAACTGTTGCTATTATCCTAGTTTTATTTTTAAAGAATTATATTTACTATACCTACAAATAGTTCACATGAAGCAAGAAACCTAATATTTATATTTTATGATAAATATTATGAATGTCTCCTTCAGGGAAAGAAACTGTTTAGATAATCTGCTTTTTACAGAAAATCTTGTTTCTAAATCTTGAAGACTATAGTTTTTCACTTTAACTTTTTTTATAGTAGAGACAGTTTTTATTCTAAAAGTAAAATAGTGCCTTTTAGCTATAGTTAAGTTTTTTTGTTTTTTTTTTTTTTTGCAAAGGGGAAAAATTATGGAAGCTGTAAATAAGTAATGATTGCCAAAGATCAGAGGAATTATACATAAGACCAAAGCAATTTAATCGGGTACTTTGATACAAGTTTGTAAATAATTCAGCATAATGATAATAATGGCATCTTGAGAATTCCTAGCAACAGAATTGCCCTTGAAGGCATTAGAGGATGATTAGAAATTGAATAGTTTTAAGTCATGAGTTAATTTTTGATTTTTTTTCAAGTTGGCAATGAAGTGTATTCTTTTAAATTGTTGCTACCCAATCTCTTTAGTGTAAATACAAAAAATGTTAATATACTGGTCCTCTGTGGAGTTGCAGAATCCACTTAGCTAAAGGCAGAATAGTACATTTATTTCCCTAAGAGTCAAGAATTCAAAATCAACAGGGTTTTTTAAACTTCTGCTCCACATATTATACATTGACTTCTTCATCTAATTTTTCCTCATCTCCTTAGAAATATACCTGCACATTGATCCAAAAAGGCCTGATTCTTAGACTGGAGTAAAATCATTCCTGCTCAGTGGGTCAGTTTGTCACTTTTCTAACTAATTTAATCTTTTTCCAGAAGTTTAGGTTTTCTTCTGAGTAAAATAAAGAAATTGTACTCTGTGACCTCAATGAACTTTTCTATATCCAGAAGGCTTCAAACATATTGCTTCTAAATTATTTCTAAAAATAGATGATCCTTTTTCACTCCAGACAATTACTTACAGTTCTGCAGGCTCAAAGCTGCTTCATGGGCCCATCCTCATTGTTGTGTAAATACAAAGTTCTTGCTGCTTTACTTCATAAAGGAAACACCTACTCATCCTTCAAAACCTCCTTCAATTTCTTCCCTCTGAGAAAGCTCCTTAATCCAACCCTTGAGAGTTCATTACTTCCTCCCTTAAACCAAAACTACTACTGTTGTATCTCACTATTTTTACACCAATTATTCCAGATGCTGATACTCTTTTAATATCAATCCCTAAATAGATTATGATTTCTTTAAAAAATAAGAATGGTATGTTGTCTGACTCTCCAAAAGCTTTGGAACATATTGAGATATATTGTAAATACTCAATAAATTTCTGGTAAATGAAAGATGATTGGGTAGCTCATAAAGCAAGAGCTTAAGAATGAAATAAAGACTGGGAGACCGAAGACTTGTATGGTGTAAGTTCTGTTAATGATGAATTTTGTATCTTTGTATAAGTCACTTCAACTTAAAGTCTTGATCAAGTATCACTAATAATATAAACATTACCTGTCTTATTAGGTTGGTTTTATAATAATATGGCATAATAATTCAAGTTAAATTACCTAATTTTAATTAATAACATCTTAAAATTGCAAAGATATATACAACTGTAAAAGGTTATTATTATATTTGGTCAACCAGCACAATCTCATATAATAGTGAAAATTCCCTGAATTTGACCTATCAGGTATAGATTTTTTTTTCTTTAATCATCAAGAACACCTTTTTAATTTCTAGGTGTGAAAAACAGATTCAGACTCCTAGCAGAGAAATGAGTCAGTAGTTTTGCAAATATCAAGAGGTCCTCTAAAATGTTCTTTCCAGCCAGGTCAGTTAGCATTGTTCTGTTCTTTGTTAAGAAAGCATCTTCCACACGATGTGAAATAGTTTTAGAAACACCTGATTTTACATTACCAACAAGCCATGTATGTCAGTGACTTTTTGTCTGCTTCTTTTTAAAACTTTATTTTACATATTTAACTCTAAAAAATCTATTCTCTATAAGAAAGTTATATATATATAAAATGTATCATTTTTATCCTGGAATGTAAAACTCTTTTTAATTAAAGTACAGTAGACATACAATATTATATTAGTTTCATGTGTACAACATAGTGAGATTTTACATTTATATACCTTACAAAGTGATCACCACAAAAAGTCCACTATCCATCTGTCACCATATACAGTTATTGTAATATTATATTTAAAAAAAAACTGAAGAATAGAAAACTTGAACATGGTTTGTTGAATTGTCTCAGACTGGTTAATGGAAGATATACAACTCCACATTAGCCCTTCACATTAACAGCAAGCAGCAGAAATGGTCAGAATGCCAATACTCAGGAGGTCCAGCTAGAAGACATCTGCACCTTAGGGTGCCAGACTCGCAGTTCTGACTAATCATGTAATGTGCTTGCAATTAAAACAGCACTACTTCAACTCTGGATGAAATAAACCAGGTGATTATCACACGTGATTTTTACTGAACACCATCTTCACGGTGATATTAATAATCTAAACAATAGGAACAATTAGGGAGTTACGTAAATCCCTATTTCTTATTGAAAAACAAAACAAAAAAAGATGCCGTTTGTAAGTAATAATTTTTCTTACTCAGATGCAGAATATTGTGTTAATTTTAGAAATGCTTCATGAATGTGCTCACTTTATAGTTAATGAGAAAAAAACATTCTCATAATGCTATTTAAACTGAAAGTACAAAAAATACTTAAAATAACTTTCAAGTGAGGAAATATACCTGTAATATGCAAAAGTACAGATATATAGATAAATAACTATGGGTATAAACATAAATGTAGTTATAAAAATAAACATGGACATAGATATAAAGCTAGATATTTATTACTGAATCAACATATAACTTTAGAAGTAGTATTGCTATCCAAGCTCCACCTCTTCTAACACTCTACAGATTCTCAAAGGCCATGTGAATTTTCAACAATATCTCCTTACTCTCCCTGAACCCTCCGTTTTCACTTCAACTGCATTCATCTATTCCCATATAGACAACGCTCGTTCTGATAGGTTTTGGGCGTTCGGTTTCTCTAGTGTTGTTAAACTAATGATGGATTACATACGAAGAACAGTGTGATTGTTCTTGACTCTGTCTGAAAGCCCACTTAACCTTTATTTCCTTCTCCTTGAAAACTTTTATAGTTAGTGTAGATTTTTCTAAATGCCCAGACTTAGATCCTAAAAATTATTGCATGGCTGTCTTTCTCACTACATAAGAAATATCATATCTGAGAGAAAATCACTGTTTTACTTCTAGTTCGCTGAAGTGTTACAAGACCTAAATTATAACCATAATATTCCTCAAGTTATCTTTCATCACATCGCAATACTTCTGTTGGTGGCTTGAGAAAACTCCAGGTTATTTATTTTTAATTTACCCAAGGACATATTTACAGTTATTCACATTTAATAATAAAATATTTTAACCAACAGCAATATTCATCCTAAATTATTTAAAGAAATAAGAGGAAGATAGTTATAGAACAGCAAATAAAAAATATATATGAATGAAATGTTGTATTTATCTTTGAACTCAGTGTATTCTTTTAGCAGACTTATCTCCCTAATTAAGAACTGCTCAGGATAAAATTAACCCAAATTTCTCTCTTGGAAAGGAAAATGACATAATAGGAGACAACTAATGAAATATACATCACATCTATTTTTTCAATACCTTAGTCTTCCAACAATGAGCAGCTAAGCATATAAATGACACACCTATTCTGATTATATAAAATCCAGGAAAAAAGATCCAATTAGTGTTTTGTTGTGGGTCAAGAGAGAGAAGTGAGCCCTGCTTGTCCTCCCTTCATGGTTCCCTCTACCTGCAGCAGCAAATCCTTCTTGCTTAATCTCCCAGGTCTCTCTCTAACTCCTTATTTCCATCTCCGCAGGGTAGGATGAATGATTGACTAGTTTGGAAAGAGAAACGAGCTGGTTTAGCCTACCTCTTTTTCCTCTGCTCTTTGTAGGAGGGCACACATTCTCCTCTACTGCATGCCACCAATCTTATGGAGCCATCTCTGCCCCTGTGTTGGGAAGTCTATACAGGACTGGTAGGTAAGTCTTTCTAGTTTTGGATTTTAGTATTAGAAAGCCCCATTGTCTGCAGAAATAACCCACCTCTTTTCTGTCTTACTTAATTTGCCTTATTTTTTCCAGGCACTCACACAAATCCCATGAGTTGAAATGCGTGCTTTTATTTATTTTAAGGCAACTTGTTTGCTTTTAGAACATTAATTTTAAAATTAACCAAAAGACTGATTTAAGTCAAAACTCTATTTTATTTATTTAGGTAAATTCTCTAAAGTGCAGAATCATTATATATTCTCTACAAATGTAACAGTTACAGTGAATTAAAATGCTTAGAATTCCAGACTCTGATGTCATATTCTGCTTCAAATTTTAAGTCTTCTTGTTACAGAAACAGGGGAGTCCAAAAATCCCCAGAGTTTGCTGCTGGGGGATGGAGAGAAGTAAGCAGCTTTTCAAATGCTTCCACATGCCTGAGGCTGGTGGCTACTGTCTTTCTTATGCAAATGGCTTTAATGCATCCAAAGCCTCAGGCAGATGGGAGGAGTCTTGAACCAGGGGACGGTATGGAAAGCACACAGAACCTACGTAAGGACCTGTGAATGGTCAGAACTGTCTGCAACGCCCACTGCGTCAGATGACGCAGTCAGGGATATATAAGCAGCTGCAGACATTTTAGCTGAGACTCTCTCTGGCTCTCGCTCGTGCTCTCACTCTGAGACTCTCGCTCTCTGACTCGGGCTCTCACTCGCGCTCTGGCTCTGGCGCTCTGACTCTCTCTCTGGCATGCTCGCGCGCTCGCTCTCGCTCTCTTGTGTGCTCCCTCCACATGGCTTGGTGAAGGGGCCTTCTCCATGTGGCTTGGAGAAGGGGTCTCCAGGCTGCTTTAAGAGGCTCTCGCCATGCAGTTTCGAGAAGGAGAGAAGATCCACGCGGTTTGCAGGAAGAAGGCAGTTTGCAAGGAGGCTGAGAATCCAGGTGGTTCTGCATTGAGAGCTGGAGGGCACCACAGCACAGAAAGGACCTCCCCAATCAGGATTGAATGATTGGCAGCTGCTGGTAAAGCTGAACTGTGTTTGGAAAGTAGGGAAACGGTTTTTCTGACTTTCCTAAAACTAGCCTGGTTTGGAAGGGGGGAGGCAAGGATATGTGTTTGTGGGTATTTTAAAGAGCATAAGACTTAACAACAGAAATCCGCAAATAACTAAATCTATATAACTGTTAAATAAACAATTCTTTTTCTTTTCACCAAACTCTGGTATTGAGAGTTATAATTTTGGCGGCGGGCAATCGGGCCCCTAACTAAAGAGCCCGTGGGTTTGTTTTCAACTGGAGCAGCCCAGGGGTTCTGTAACATTCTTTGTCTTTTTTTGTCAAACCCCAGTGTGACAAAGAGAGCCTTAAGGGTCCAATTGACTTGAGTAAACTTTAGATAGATTTAGATAGGTTTCTTAAATCTTATCCCCATCTCCCTTTCTGAGAACATTTGCTTTAGACAACTTGTAACTTTACATTCTTTCTCTGCCTCTTTGAGATATAAATCTTCTCATAGCCTCTCTCCCAATTCTACATCCCAGAAATGTCTTTTTTCAAGAAATCCAACCCTTTGAAAAGTAATAATTGAAGGTGATAGTTGAGTTCAGCCTCCCTTCCCTATGCAACGATCTTGAACATGGTCTTTCTTGCCTGTTTCACTGGTGCTGTTTTTCTTTCGTGAGTGCACAGGGAGCACTCAGCTCCCACAGAGGCTAACACGATCACTGTAGTGGATATTGATAGGTAAATTTCCTGCAGGTTTGCAAGAACAGTCTACAGAATTGTCATAGCTAAAATCAAACTTTGCCAGAAAGAAGATATTATGACATAACCACCTTTTACATATGAGACCCGTGCACTCTCTGACAGGCAAATCCAGGGCCTCTATTGACATCTGGAACCTAGAATTAATGTGTTAAGCTGAGCTCATTTCATGTAAGAATTTAAAGGTCTCATGGGAAATTTGGTTTTCTTTGGCTTAGGAGAAAAATAGCTCTCAGAGTAGAGAAAAAATTCAGTGATAAGCACTCAGTGATTTACACCTGAACATTGACCTACTTCATGTATACGGTAGAATAGATTAGTGTTCGAACTCTGCACTCCCAACCATTTCAGAGTATCCATCCTAGACCCTTGACTTTGGACCTGGCCATGTGACTTCTTTGTCCAATGGATTCATTCAGCAGATGTGAAGCTAGTGGACACTTAAACAATACTTGTGCAAGTAGGTTTGTTCTCTTTCACTTCTGCGACCACCATAAGAGGAACACCCCTCAGGTAGACAGCTGGTATGAAGACAGTGAGAAGCGCCTTGGAAAAGAGCCACGGATCATGCCCATTAATCATCAGCAGCTGCCCAGTTGGGATCATCCTAGACCAATTAAGCCTCAGGTGACATAAATATTAATGACAATTAATAAACCTTACAGATTTGGGGACTGACCATTACATGCACAGCATAATTATAAGAATAACTTACTAAGAATATTTACCTCAGAGGTCACTGTTATAATAACTAACAGATCCTTCAGTTCCTTCCCAAGAGGGCTATTGTTAATTCTGCAGCTGATATTAACATGTAGGACCATCATATTTTACACTAAAATGGAGATGTTTCATGTGCTTTACCTTTCTCAGCATGATTATACAAAATGAATGTACTAATTTTGGCCATACGGTATGAAAGGCCATAAAAAATTAAGGATTTACAGAAAAGAATGAACCTCATAACAGTTTTTAGTGGCATTTGAAAGCACAAAATAAACAGAACCAAGAAAGAGCATCAGGTGGGGATCAAGAAATCACATTCAGATGTTGATGTGGCTACAGCAGTGGGACCCTGAGTGACTCAATTAACCTCTCTAGACCTCTGTTAAGTTCTGTCACCATTTGATATTCCAATCCTGGAGAATTACAAGTGAAAGATTATTAAATATTTACTCATATTTTTCAAAATATATTAAGTAAAGAATATAAAAATATATGTGTATACATACCTGGTACAATATTTACTCAGATTTTTCCAAATATATTAAGCATGACTCAACAAAGAGAAAGAAAAACAGAAACCAAGCCAGTCATACATATACAGATATCTTGATGGTGACACAGACGGGGTTCCATGACAATGTGGCAGATGAGGTTTGTGACCTTTTATACATCTTAATATCTTTTAAAATTGTTATTCTATTACAGTTGTCCCAATTTTTCCTGCTTTGCCCCTCCACCCAACCTACCCCTCCCCTGCTCCCATAGTAATCCACACACGGTTTTCCATGTCCATGGGTTCATTAGATTCCTCTTGTAAGATCAATGGTATTTGTCTTTCACCAACTGACCTACTTTACTTAGCTTAGTACTCTCCAGTTCCATCCCTGTGGTCACAAAAGGTAGGAGTTCCTTCTTTATGCTGTGTAGTACTCCATTGTGTAAATGTACCACGGAGTTTTGATTCACTCATCTACTGATGGCCACTTAGGCTTTTTCCAACACTTGGCTATTGTATACAGTGCTGCTATGAATATAGGGGTGCAAAGATTCTTTTAAGTTGGTGATTTGGCATTCTTAGGGTGTATTCCAAGCAGTGGACTTTCTGGGTCAAAAGGCAGTTTTTCATTTTACATCTTAATATCTTAATCCCAGTTTTATCTCCTATAAAAACAACATCAGAACTGTTCAGACTATTTCATTCTCTGCCTCAAATGTAACTGAGGAAACATTTATTTATGTGCTTTGTATATCAAAGGCAGTAAACTGGTGTTATTTTTAACAATGGGAGTGCAATATAGCTCAGGTGCGATGTACCATTGGCAAATTTTTCTGTAATAATTTTTTGCTTAAGAAAAATAAAAATAAAAATTTTCTAGTCATTCTATATATATATATATATATATATGTATATATATATATATACTATTGAACTTACATTTTTCATCCTTAAAATTACAGCCACATTCAGACTAAAAAGAATCCAATTCAAAAAAAAAGTAAAGACTCTACAGATAAGACTAATATGTATTATGACATTTTTTCCCCCTCAATTTAATCAGAATTCTGCAAATTGTACTCTAAAATCCACAATGTTATTTTCCAATGAGAGATACTGGTTATAAATATTTGCAAATGATTTGATTAGAAATAATTCTGTGTTAATGGAGAAGCTTATAATATAATCCCTATCCAATTTACAAAAAAACAATGAATTCAAGTCACAAGCAAGGACTCTTTTACTGAGACACTGCCAATAAATTTGGTTTGTTCTCTAATGTTACATTTTCATTCTGAGTTAGGAGATATTAAACAGCTAAACTTTTAAAGTTAATGTTATTGGGTGTCATATGAACTGTTTTATTTGTAAATTTACAGGGAACATCTGGTTATGGAAGCACTTACTCTGGGAATGCATTTCAACATAATCCCATGTGAGTTACAGGGGACATCGTCTGTACATGAACCTGTGATACAACCACTGATTTCAGAGATAAACAGGGATTCGTAGGTGGTTATTTTCACTATGACATATTTTATATACATAAGTGGACAAATTCAACGTGTTTCCAGGAATCTATTAAGAATTATCCTGTGAGATGTTGTAAAGTTTTAAACTAAGTTCACGATGTGTTTAATATTTGGAATGAAGGATACAGGAGATTAATTGTAGCACCAAACTTCAAATGCTTGAATGGATATCTTTGAGAGCTTGGTGTAACACTTGTTATGATTTGCTAATACTTTAACAAACCTGGTTGTTAAATGTACTTAATTGTATTTATTTATTTCACCCTGCTGTGCAGGATTTCCTCACCTATTCATCCGAGTCATGTGATTTCTGTCTATATGACTGTCTTGTGAGCATTTGTGCAGTTTACTTATTTTTTTTGAATGTTTCATTCCTACTGTTTAATTATAAATTGCTATGTGATCCTCATTATAAAACCAAGTAAAATTTGCCATACAAAACTTAGAAGAGGGGATGAAGAAAGAAAGATGACAATGAGGATGGTAGTTAAATCTTAGCTAACAGGAGACATACATCAATTTCATGAATTATGGTCCTATTTACATATCTTTTATTATTATTTTTCTGTATCTGTTTATATTTTTTATTGTCCTTTTTCCATTAACATTTAGTCCCCTTATACTCCCTACCCTACCCCTCCCCTGCAATCACCACAAGGGAAACAAAACAAAAAAATAAACAAATGGGACTCCATCAAGCTAAAAAGGTTTTGCACAGCAGAGGAAAACATCAAAAAAATAAAAAGACAACCCACAGAATGGGAGAACATATTTACTCATACATCTGATAAGGGATTAATATCCAAATTTTATGAAGAACTTAGAAAATTCAACACCAAAAAAGAAGAAAGAAAAAAACACAAAGAACCAAATTTTTAAAATGGGCAAAGGACCTAAAACAGTAACTATTCCAAAGAAGACATACAGATAGCTAATAGACATATGAAAAGATGCTCAACATCACTAATCATAGAGAAATGCAAATTAAAGCCTCATTGAGATACCACCTCACACCAGTCAGAATGGCTACCATCAATAAATCAACAAACAACAAGTGCTGGTGAGGACGTGGAGAAAGAGGAACCTTTTTGCATTGTTGGTAGGAAGGCAGATTTGTGCAGCCTCTGTGGAATGAAGTATGGAGATACCTCGAAAATTGTAAATGGATCTTCCTTTTGACCCAGCAATTCCATTTCTGGGAATATATCCAAAGAAACCTGAAATGCTAATTTGATAGAATGTAAGCACCCCTATGTTCATTACAGCATTATTTATAATCACCAAGATATGGGAGCAGCCCAAGTGTCCATCAATAGATGAATGGATAAAACAACTGTGGGACATTTTCAAAATGGAATACTATTCAGCTGTAAAAAAGAAAAATGTTATCCTTCCCAATAGTATGAATAGACCTGGAGAACATTATTGTAAGAGAAATAAGCCAGTCAGAGAAAGACAAATACCATTTGATTTCACTCCTATGTGGAATCTGATGAACAAAGTGAACTAATGAGAAATATAGAGACAGACTTATAGGTAAAGTGCAGGATGACAGATAAGGGTGTAGTGGGGGACAGGGATTGAGCTAAAAGGAAAAAGGAGTCATGGGCATGAGCCTTCATACAGTTTAAATAAAGGAAGATGAATTAGTGCTCCCTGCCTTTTCTCTTCTTTATTTTTTCATAGAATAACAATCAGATCAAACTATTTAAAATTTTATTTTGTCTGAATTGAGGATTTACTACATAGTTGTTGTTTTTTTGTTTTTGTTTTTTGTTTTTCACTGCTCAATGCTATCTTTAGAGAAAGGAAAGGAGGTGAATATCAAGTCAATCAAATTATCTTTCTGTGAGAAAGCTATCTTGCCTGGTTGTAACACTGTAATTTTGACTGATTTTGTTGTCTCCCTTATGATTATTTGTGACTTTCTTCAAAACCCACTTGCTCAGCCAATGGAAACAGATTTTAGGAGGGAAAAAGACAAAATTTTGATCAAAGCTTTAAAATTAGTTGACTTTTTTAACCAGAAATATATAGTTTTTCTGATACCTTTAGTATGATTCTTCAGTACAAATGTCCTTATGGAATCATGGGACTGTTCAAAAAGAGACCACGGTAAGTTTGCCACAATGCCCACATCAAGTTGTCCCTCTTTGACCATTTCGAACTTCAAAAAATTCTCTTCAAACAGCTCTCATATCACATCCATGTGACTCCTAAATATAGTGGGTTGGCCAAAAAGTTTGTTTAGTTTTTTTCATAAAATAAAAGACAGATTTTTCATTTTCACCAATAACTTATTGATTTGGATATTTTGAGTATATTGGCTATCTCCCGCATGGTATAATGGTATAACATTGATTGTTCTCAATTAATGTATCAATTTGATCACTATCAACTTGAACTGGTCTACTCAATCATGGAACATTGTCCAATAAGAAATCTCCAGTGTGAAACTTTGCAAACCGCTTTTGGCATATTTGAGCAATCACAGCACCTTCTTTGTACACTGCATACATCTTTTTTTTTTTTTTTTTTTTTTTTTGCATTTCAGTTGCATTTTTACCTTTCTTGAAATAATAAAGCATAATATGCCAAAAAATGTTGCATATATTCTTCCATCTTCAATACTAAAATGGCTACACGAAAATTCACCAATTTTCATGTTTTTTTAAAAATGTATACTGATATGACAGCTGTTATAATACAACCTAACAAAATATTTTTTAATGAAGTTAAAGACAACTAAGCACTACTAGTCTTATAGAAAAAGACAAATGAGCATTTTGGTCAACCAAATACACTTTTGTCTTCAATCCCAAATTTAAGTGAGAACAAAAGAAAGTCTCTAGCTTTTGGGGGGAAGGTGGTAGCAGGCAAGGCAGACTTGGACAATAGTCTAGTTAGTGATTACAACAGGGAGGGGGTGGATGGAGGTAGAAAAGTATATAAGGGGGATAAAAGGTAATAGAAAAAAAAACACAAAAATTAGTTGGCCTTCTGGGAAAAGCAATAATCTCCATTAATTTTCAGAACGGACAGAGAGTAGTACCCTCTATGAGATTTCCTTTAGGCAAGGAATGTCAGAGTGTATGTTTTGACAGAGAGAAAGGAGCATACCACGATCATGGGCTGAGCAAGCAGCAAGCTCAGAAAATAAAACAGAATCCCTAACATCAAAGGAAACGAAGCAACAAATGTCCCATGTCCTTTTGTCAGTGCCTTAGGAAAAACAGCCCATGTGCAGTTGCTGAGGTGGTGGTGTCTGTCATCTGTGATGCAGGAATAAAGTCATGTACAACACCAGCCCTGGCTGGTTTAGCTCAGTGGATTGAGCGTCGGCCTGCGAGCTAAGTGTCGCTGGTTCGATCTTCCAGTCAGGGCACATCAGAGAAGGAAAACTCTGACTCCAAAAAACCTCCGCTGCCTTGCAGCATACCTCTTCAGGGGAAAGGCTAAGGGAGTAAACCCCGACAGAAAATCCGGAGCCGGAGTCCCTAAGGCGGTTTGACGTTGTAGTCAACACCGGCAACTCCTGCGGCACACCTGAAGCCAAGCTGTATCGACTCCCTCTTTCCCTTGGACCCTTCAGCTGCGAAGAGAGGGGGGGTCTGCTGCATGGGCAACAGCAGACCCTCCATATTACCCTGCCCAGGCTCTGTAGCTTCAGCGTCATCGCATGATGTCGATTCAACACGGGAGGAGACAGATACCATGTCACTCCCGAGTCGGACTGCACAGCCATTCTCAGCGGTGCAGATAGACTCTTAAGAAGCTACACCATCGTCTCTCGAGACGGACGGCTGCCGACGACGACAACACCAAGGTCTTGGGCCAGGGCAGTGTTACCTTTGAGATATCCTTCCCAAGTGGATATACATTTGAGTTGATGTGGGCTATGTTTTTGTGTCTCTATATTATTATAGAGTTTGTGGAATTTGAGGGTAACATTGGACCTGGGGGCTTGACTTAATGATATTTTTAATCAAGGGAGTTTTTGCATAGATATTTGACAAAGGTAATGCCTACATCAGTGATAATGTTATTATTGGATCAAAGTATCAGGACCCAAATGCACAATTAATGTTCTAGTTAGGGTGGCCAAATCTAAAAGCTCCCAACAGTTCTATGTTTTGCCTAGATGGGTAGTGAAAGGAGTTCTTCTGGAAACAGGTTTTAAATCACATGGCCTGATTTGCGTTCATGTAGTTAATAAGGTACTAGGTTGTTTGCCAAATAAAATATATGTGGCTGAACTTGGAGTCAAGGATTTCTCTGAAGGCAGGTCCTTCAGTTGAGCCAATTGTCATGGGTTCATTGCCTCAGTTGTTAGTTCAGTTGGTGACAAGCAAGCCCATGAGGTCTTCGGGCTCCTGGGCTTGCATTAGCCAAACTCGGTGGCTAACTTGTATAAAATGTTCCCAAATTGTAGTTTTAATGGCACTTCCTTAATGATTAATGGAGTCAAACATTTTTTCATGGATTTGTAGGTCAGTAGTGTTTTCTTTTTAAATTAAATTCTCATTTATTTCTTTTGCCCATTTTTAATTGGTTGGCTTTTTAAAAGTTTTATATATAAATTGTTCAAATACCCTATTAATCCTTTGCTGGGCTGCATGTGTTGCAAATACCTTCTACTCTGTGACTTTTATTCTCACCCTTTTTATAACACCTTGTAATAAAATAAATTTTTATTTTCTTTATTTATGGAGAGCCACTTGTATCACATCATAAATTGTAACAATTATAGCTTTATTTTAAATTAAGGTGTGTGTGTTTTCTTTTTCTTTTCAAAAATTATTTATTTATTTGTTTGTTTATTTATTTTTAGAGAGAGGGGAAAGGAGAAAGAGAGGGAGAGAAACATCACTGTGTGGTTGCCTCTCACTCGCGTCCCCAACTGGGGACCTGATGTGCAACCTAGTCATGTACCCTGACTGGGAATCGAACCAGCGACACTTGGTTCGCAGACCAATACTCAGTCCACTGAGCCACAGCAGCCAGGAATTTTCTAGACTTCTTATTCTCAATGATTTATCTATCTCTCAGTCAATACCACAGTTTCTGAAGACTTGTATTGAAACTTGATAAACCATAAAGCAAATAAGCTCCACTGATTCCTTGTCAGAAAAGTCACTTTTTATTCTTGGTCCTTTGCTTCTGATTCGTCGGCAGCCGTCCGTCTCGAGAGACGATGGTGTAGCTTCTTAAGAGTCTATCTGCACCGCCGAGAATGGCTGTGCAGTCCGACTCGGGAGTGACACGGTATCTGTCTCCTCCCATGTTGAATCGACATCTTGCGATGACGCTGGAGTGTCCTCTCCAGTGAAGCTGAAGCTACAGAGCCTGGGCAGGGTGATATGGAGGGTCTGCTGTTGCCCATGCAGCAGACCCCCCCCTCTCTTCGCAGCTGAAGGGTCCAAGGGAAAGACGGAGTCAATACAGCTTGGCTTCAGGTGCGCCGCAGGAGTTGCCGGTGTTGACTACAACGTCAAACCGCCTTAGGAACTCCGGCTCCGGATTTTCTGTCAGGGTTTACTCCCTTAGCCTTTCCCCTGAAGAGGTATGCCGCAAGGCAGCGGAGGTTTTTTGGAGTCAGAGTTTTCCTTCTCTGATGTGCCCTGACTGGAAGATCGAACCAGCGACACTTAGCTTGCAGGCCGATGCTCAATCCACTGAGCCAAACCAGCCAGGGCTGCTTCTGATTATACCTTCTATATTCAACCTATCAAGTTCCATTAAGAAAAAATGCTCATTGGAATTTTTATTTTAATTGTATTGAATCTGGTTTAGTTATCTATTGAATATTAACCTAATTATTTAAGTTTTATTCTAAAAATCAGATGCTTATAACATTCATGTATTATAGCTCATAATTTTGTGGACCAGAGATTTAAGCAGGACTTAACTGGGTTTTCTGTTCCATGTGGCTTTGAGATACCATTGGTGGTATCCAGCTGTTGGATAGGCAATCAGGAGGGTCCAAGATGGCTTCATGCATATGTCCATCGTCATGGTGGGGATGCAGATAGGCTGGATTTAGCTATTGCCATTGACAGAAGTACCTGTGTGGGGCTTCCCTGGGAGAGAAGTTGCAGGTAATAGACCTCCTTACATGGCAGATCAGGACATCTAGACAAAGGATTCCAAGAGAAAAGGAGTGGAAACCATGAGTTTCTTCAAACTTGGGCCCAGTCAAACAAGTCCCAAGGCTGACCCAGATTTAAAGTAAGAGAGCATAGTCCTCACTTCTCCACAGAAACTGTCAGTGAATGTGTGGCCATCTTTAATCTGCCATACATTTAAAGACTGAGAAATGGACGTATTTGTGACATTGAGTTGTCCTATCTGTGAAGATGACTTTAATGGGCTAAATGTCTACGTCCGCCCAAAACTCATACATTGAAATCCTAATACCAATGTGGTAGTATTTGGAGGTAGGCTTTTTGAAAGGTAATTAGGTCATAAGGATGGAGCCCAAATAAATGGGATTAGTGCTCTTAGAAGATGCTAGAGAACTAGCTAGCTTTCTTACACTAAGAATGGAAGAAGTAAACACTCTGCAGCCCAGAAGAGGGCTCTCACCAGACTCCTCCTTGCTGGCACTCTGACTCCAGGCTTCCAGCTTCCACACTGTAGAAAATTAGCATGTTATTTATAAGCCACATGTCCTATGGCTCTTCATTATATTGGTCTAAGCTGAACAAGACAACGACTTAACTCAGAATTTACTAGATCTTATTTAACATATTTAAATAAAGTTAAAAAACATCCATAAGAACATTAAATTTTTCATTAGCTCTATAGCTTTGGTAACATTTATTTTTTGTTGTTATATATATTTAAAGTTTAGTTTTGTTGATACATAGAAAGGTGATTAATTTTTATGTTGCTCTTACATCTAGACCTTATGTTTAAGATAAATTGTCTTGTTTTCCGTTTTAAATAACTTATTCTGTAGAATTTTGGAGGTTATCTATGTAGACAATTATTTCTTCTGCAAGTAATTATAGTTTTGTATTCTCCTCTTTAAGACATAAAACTCTTATTTTTCTATTTTAGTTATCTGGCTTGTGTGGTCTGTATAATGTTAAAAAGAACTATTAATAAGCATTTCTTAAAAATTCATGATTTTATGGGTGGGGAAATGGAGAGCAGTGGAAGAAAATTTGGGACAACAGGAATTGAACAATAAAATAAAATAAATTTAAAAAATAACAATGCCACTTCAAAAAAATTCATAACTTTAAAGGGAATGCTCTAACCATTTCACACTGACTATATATTTTTTAAAAAAAATTTTAAAGCAGTCTTTCTTTTTAAACAAGTTTATTTCTTTATTTACTTATTTATAGGGAGAGGGGAAAGGAGAAAGAGAGGGAGAGAAACATCACTGTGTGGTTGCCTCTCACTCGCGCCCTCAACTGGGGACCTGACGTGCAACCTAGTCATGTGCCCTGACTGGGAATCGAACCAGTGACACTTGGTTCGCAGGCCGATGCTCAATCCACAGCAGCTAGGGCTTATATTTTTTTAGTAACTACTCTTTTTAAATTAATAAAGTTCTTTTTATTTATATTGAAACTTTTTTGCTTAATGAATGATTATCAAATTACATTGAATAGTTATCTGTGTTTATTGACAAAAGAATGTAGCTTTTCTCCTTTAGTTAGATGAATTACATCTGAGATTTTCTAATGATGTAACAATTTTTATTTCTTGATTTAATTTTTTAATTTTAACTTTATTTTTTGATTCATTGAAAGATTCATATTGCAGATTGCTAATGTTTTATTTAGGATTGTTTGCATTTAATTTCATAAATCATATTTTCATATTGTCTGCTTGTGATTTTAGTTTCTAAGTTATATTAAGTTCATAAAATAAATTTTGGGATATTCTTTCTTTGTCATATTTTGCAACAATTTGTATGGGGGGGCCCAAAACATAATGAAATTTGTTTATAAAAACTTGTGAATTTATCCTTACATGTTTAAACTTCAGTCACCTTCAAAGTACTCTCCATTTGATGCAATACACCTATTGAGACTTTTTTTCACTGCTCAAAACAATTTTAGAATTATTTCTTTTTGATGCCTTTTAGTGCTTCTGCCATTTTTTGTTTCACCTTTTCCACATTGGCAAAACATTTCCTTCTAAAGAATTTTTTCATCAGGAGAAAAAAAAAAAGTTGTTCTGGACAAGATCAGGTGACTAGGGAAAGTGGGGCACAAGGGTCATTTTGGTTTTGGTCAAAAATTGCTGACAACTCAGCATGGTGTCGTCAGGTGCTCTCATAAATCACCCATCATGAAATCAGCAAATACACTGAAAGAGTCTTCAAGAAAAACTCACTGAAGCTGAACGCAGCCTCTCATAACAATGGCAGCTGGTACACTGATACAGATGGGTTTCTAGAACACTCACCTAGTGGGGGAAGCATGTACAACGAGGGGCCAGCCCTCCAGAAGGTAATTTCAGTTTTTTGGGTCCCTCATATATTAACTTAACAAATAGTTATAATTATAAATAGATTTTGTCTACAAAATTATTAGGATTTGATATTTACTTTGTAGGTAGATTTTAAATACTCGTATCTGATTCAATTTCTCTACTGATTATAGAAAAATTTAAATACAGTGTTTCTTCATGAATCACTTCTGGTTATTTGTGATTTTCTGCCATTTTTCTCTTTTATTAAGCCTTTTTATTCTTTTAAACAATAGTATACAATTTATACTTAATCTTATATGCTACTATGCCCTGGCTGGTTTAGCTCAGTGGATTGAGCGTCGGCCTGTGAGCTAAGTGTCGCTGGTTCGATATTCCAGTCAGGGTACATCAGAGAAGGAAAACTCTGACTCCAAAAAACATCCTTTGCCTTGCGGCATACCTCTTCAGGGGAAAGGCTAAGGAAGTAAACCCCGACAGAAAATCCGGAGCCGGAGTCCCTAAGGCGCCGGCAACTCCTGCGGCGCACCTGAACCCAAGCTGTATCGACTCCGTCTTTCCCTTGGATCCTTCAGCTGCGAAGAGAGGGGGGGTCTGCTGCATGGGCAACAGCAGACCCTCCATATTACCCTGCCCAGGCTCTGTAGGTTCAGCGTCATCGCAAGATGTCGATTCAACATGGGAGGAGACAGATACCATGTCACTCCCGAGTCGGACTGCACAGCCATTCTCGGCGGTGCAGATAGACTCTTAAGAAGCTACACCATCGTCTCTCGAGACGGACGGCTGCCGCCGCCGTCGACGACTATAAGATATAAAATCTTTGCCCCAAATCTCTTTCTCTCCTCCCACCTCTTTTTTTGTCATTTTTATTGATTAATTTTTACACACTATTGTCAACTTTAGAAGTCACTTCCAAGATTCTTCTTTTATTTTGCAGTTTATCCATTATATCTTTATTTTTATTTATTAATTTCTGCTCTATTTTTTTAGACACACTTTTCAGGTTTATGACTAAACTGCTAAGCATGTGAATTATGCTTACTTTACTGTTTTAAGTTTATACCAAATATACTTAGATTTTCAGCTTTTGTTTTTATTCTACTGAACATCATTTAAAGCTATACACTTTTTCCACCCTACCAGTTATAAGTAATGTCTTTATGGTGATTTAACTAAATGTATATTCCAATGTTCATTATGGCTTCTTAATTAAATTAACTTAGAAATGTGATTTAAAATTTTTAAATGTTCATTATTTCATGATTTATATATTTATTGCATGACGTTAGTCACCTATATGAGACTAATTAAGTAAAATGTTCTGAGACTAGTCTTTGGCTTAGAACATAATGAGTTTTTTAAATATATATAAATGACCAGTGTGGTCTCAAAAAACAATATTTTTGAGGTACAGTTTTCAAAAAGTATTATTAAAGCAAGTTTTTTTTTGTTGTTGTTGTGGTTTTAAAATAGTGTATACTCTTCCTGAATTTGAGACTGCATGATCTGGTGATAGAGAGGGAATGTTGTCAAGATCTCCCACCATGTGGGAGAAGATAGAGGACACAAGGACTGTTTAATGTCCCAACATTCAGTGTCTTTTAATCCAGTTGTGTGACTCCTGGCAGCCTATGTCTCCTCCAAAATTCATTTGACCCTATATCTATTCGATTGTAGTTAGCTCTATGTGCCAAGAGCTACATCCACAGGTTTCTTTTTTTTTTTTTTATTTAACATATGTTTCTTTTTAGACTTGATTACAGGTGCTTTAAACATACAAGGATACACAGAAAATTCTGCTTTTAATCTCTTGTTCCTGAGCCTTTTTTTTTTTTCAACTAAAAGAATTTAATAGCAACCCATATAATCCTTTCATAGATTTTAACAAAAAGTTTGACAGGCACAACATTGGTTTAATCTTTTTTACCAAGCTGAGTTTTAATCAACCTTTGTGCGTAAAGTATTTTTTAGGATGGAAATGAAAATTAGTTACAGTTTTGTTCAAGTGTTTTTGGATTTTCTCTTTTTCTTCCCTCTATATTTTTAAGTCAACTCATTCTTTCGATGTGAATCCTTCCTCTCGGTACCTGGTTAAATACAGACTATAGCAACAGTGGTATGCCTATAGCATTCTGTTTCTCAATGTTTTTTGTTTTTTCCCTAAAGCCAAAGTTAAAATGATATGTTTTCTATCTCTGTTATCACATGAGACATATTTGATAAATATTTCTCCCAGCCTGAATAGTTGTCTCCTCATCTCTTGCCACCTAGCCCCAAAGTCAATTTATGATTATTTCTATCATTTGTTATGATATAATAGCACCTATGACCCTGGCTGGTTTGGCTCAGTGGATTGAGCGTCGGCCTGCAAGCTAAGTGTCGCTGGTTCGATCTTCCAGTCAGGGCACATCAGAGAAAGAAAACTCTGACACCAAAAAACCTCCGCTGCCTTGCGGCATACCTCTTCAGGGGAAAGGCTAAGGGAGTAAACCCCGACAGAAAATCCGGAGCCGGAGTCCCTAAGGCGGTTTGACGTTGTAGTCAACACCGGCAACTCCTGCGGCGCACCTGAAGCCAAGCTGTATTGACTCCGTCTTTCCCTTGGATCCTTCAGCTGCGAAGAGAGGGGGGGTCTGATGCATGGGCAACAGCAGACCCTCCATATCACCCTGCCCAGGCTCTGTAGCTTCAGCTTCACTGGAGAGGACACTCCAGCGTCATCGCAAGATGTCGATTCAACACGGGAGGAGACAGGTACCGTGTCACTCCCGAGTCGGACTGCACAACCATTCTCGGCGGTGCAGATAGACTCTTAAGAAGCTACACCATCGTCTCTCGAGACGGACGGCTGCCGCCGCCGCCGACGAATAGCACCTATATGAGTCAACTTTAGCTGCCGTAAAAATATCCCATAGATTGGACAGCTTAAACAACAGAAACTTATTTTCTAACAGTTCTGGAATTCTGAAGTTCATGACTGAGGTATTGACAAACTTGGTTTCTTAAATGAGGCCTCTCTCCCTGAATTATATATGACCATGTCTCACTATATTCTTGCATGGCCTTTCCTCTGTCCACACAAGGGAAGGGAGAGAGAGCTCTCTAGTGTCTCCTCTTACTTTTATCTATAAGGACACCAGTCCCAGGATTAGGGCCTCCTCACCCTTATGACCTCATTTAACCTTAATTACTTCCCAAATGCCTCATCTTCAAATAACATTATACTGGCGCTTAGAGTTTGGACAAATAAATATTAGGCAGGGGGGGATTTCAGTCCATAACAACATCTCACTTCTAAATATAAATTTTTATATCAGTGATATATATAAATTATGTCATAATAACAACTCCCAAATCTCAGTTAGTTACCACAACAGAAGTCTTTTTTTCATTTGTGTTACTTATTGACTAGCAGACAACTTTGGTCCTGCTACAGGGCTCTGCTGCGTGTACCATTTTCATCTTAGGGTTCAGCTTAAAAGAGTACTTCTTATGGCCGAGGGGAAAGGCAATGGAAGTATACCATGATGAGACTTAAAGCTTTGCCTCAGATGCCACATACTATCACATCCAGTCATATTCATTTGGGCTAAGCAAGGTAAGTTAATTAGCATGATGTCAGATGGATGAAAAATACACACACAACCTTTGTATATCCTTATATTGACTGATTTTTGTATTTTAAATGGAATTTACTTTATTAACATTGAATATGATGTTTGTATATTTGGAAAAATTTTGACAATTCTAATATCTACTATTTGTCCTAATATATCTTAACGTCATTTTTCTTTTATTGTAAAATATTTTAGGTTGAATATTTCCCAATTTCTTTTCTTTCATTCTCTTTTTTCTATCATGTGTTTTGTTCTATCAATAGCTTTCCTGAAAATGTTAATATGAATATATAACATAAATTTAATATTAATCAATATTATACCCTTTTTGATGTAATCTAACAACTTAGAATGGTTTGAGTCTGCTTACCTCCCTCCCAAATCTAATTCTTTTGTGTACAGAATATTAGTTTGATTTTGATTCTTATCATAACAAGTAAATATTTGTAAGTATTACTTTTCTTGTTTAAAAGAGGCAATGTTTATTTAGAGTAACTCTCAAGTTTATAATTATTTTGCTAACTTTTTTATTTTTGTATCACAGAACATTCTTTGGGTTTACTTTCCCACTCTCTGAAGTACAACCTTGAGAATCTCTTCAGTTGATCTGTGAGCAATATATCTTTAGTCCAGTCTCCATGGGACTTGTGAAAGTTTCCTCCACTACATCTGGACTCAGGTGAATCACAGCACAGTTGAGGTGTGGGGTTTCTTAGGAAGAGCACAGCAGCATGAGCCAGCAATATGGGTGATTTAATATCCCCATGGGAAGTTTTAACAAATAAGAGGGAAGAAAAAGAATAGCACTCCTATATGTCTCTCCTCTTTGCTGATGGACTGCTGCAAGATGAAAAGGTTCAATAAGATCTTCACAGAGACATCTGATGTGGCTGAGTAACCTACCATGTTAACACACGCGGCTGTGGTCAGCTTGGTAAACCATTTCCTGGTTTTGCTCTCCTGCATTCTCTACCTCACTTGTCTTTTCTTCCCTTATTCTTTTGGTTCTAGAATTGTACCCACCAATAACTGGGATGAAAGCTTTGTTTCAGGCACTGTGTCCAGGGATGCAAGAGGTCAAAAAAAGTTGGAGGAAAGGGTAGAGAATGGATATCAGGAGTATTAGATGTAGCTGAAAGTCTTATAGGAATGACGGGCAACAGGATATTTAGTGTGTTGATTAGAAATTCTTCAGTGACATTTGAGTGGTGCAGGTGCATGCCCTGGATCAGTGGAAACTCTCTGTCCAGCAGAGGTTTTGCAATCACAGATGAGGATAAATGCATTGACCTGGACACTGATTTCTATCTGGAGGAAGAGAGATGGCAGTTCTCTCTAGGGGAGAAAAGCCCCAAACTTTCTATTCCCATGCCTTTTATTGAAAAAGGTATGAATGGGAGAGTACATTCAGGATACATAAATAACCAATGAGCTTCAAGCACTATCAACAATTACTAATTATAGATAACAATGCAAGGAACACAGTGAACATTCTAGATCAGGGTTCAGTGAACATTCTGGCATCAGATGACTCCCAGGTGCAGGACTTCGTATGTTTTCCGAGCTTTGATCTCGAACATTCTATTTATGTTAAACAACTGATAAGAAAAGCAGAGCAAGCTTCAAAGTACAGTATACATTTTTTTAAGTCCAATTCCCAGGGAAACTCTCAGAGTAGTTATCAGGTGATGCCTGCCTTCTAGCCTTCCTGGCTTTTTGGTCAAGACTTACAGGCTTCTTTCAAGGTGTGGTTTGTGGCAAGGCTACAGTTCCCGATGCCACACAAAGCAGTCCCCCACAGAGAGGGATGTTTTAGTGTTAGATATTAAAGGAAGAAGTGATTCAATGTGTAAGAACCTAATAATGCTTAACTTTAAAAAAAATCCTACCTTAAATTATTTAGGAAATTCATCTACATTCTATTGCTTTTTTTTAAATTGTAGAAAAAAATTTTTCATGAAAATGAGGCTTACCTAATGTGAAAATCATTTATTATTTTTGTAATTACATTTTATTTCCAAAGTAACTTATTTTGTTAAAATACACAAACATACAAATAAAGAGCATTTGTAAATTTTACTCAACCAATACATGTATATTATATACAAAAACATACATGTGTCTATGTAACTAGCTCATCTACAAATTAATGTTCACATCCTCATCAAAAGTAAAAAAAACAAGGTTAAAACACAAATTTATTTAAACAGCAACACATACCTTGATTCCCCCAAAATAATAAATTTTAATGTTATTTATGTTTCATCCAAATTTTTCAATATTAAGTGATTTTAAGAATCATTGAAAATAATGTCATTGGTGTATAAGAAGCATGTGTACATTCTGGTGATGCATGTTAATGCTAAAACTAGTGATGGTAATAGCAAACACACATGAACGTAGTCTTCTCCACACAGTACACATGGGTTTGCAGCTGCAGCTGTTATTTGCAGAGCCTGATGCTATTTATGCCTCTGCCTCATGTTCTCTTCAGAGCCCTTATTCTCTGTCACCCAACACTGAGTGCCAACTGCCAGGTTAAGCTGGCTGCCACTGCTGTTTTTCCTAGCCAGTCACATCTCTTCCCTGACTTTGAAGCTGTACTTCAAATGTGTCTTTGAACGAATTCTCTCTAACCTCTTTTATGTCATAACACAACTTACAATGTAATGGTTACCAGGTTTTCCTGCTGTCTTCAGTCCTGTGTACTTGTCCTGCCCCCATTCTTGGATTAACCACATTTTACTTAATATTAAATATGGAATTACTGCCCTTTCCCTTCATATAGTACTTTATATTACACAAAGAGCTTTGAAATATTTTATCATTTTTAGTTTGATCCTCACAAATGTGTAATATGAACAGGGAATGATATATTTTTTAAACATTTATTGAATTGCAAGCCAGACACTGTGGTAGGTAATTTCTATGTATTGAATTCAGTTTTTTTTCAATATACCATCCCCCACTAGACTAGCAAGGAGCCAAGAGAATAATGAGACTTATCTAAGTTCACACAGTCCAGAGCTAGAACCCAAATATTTGGTTACCAACTTCAGCGCTTTCCCACCAGCCCAGATCACCTTCTGTGTCTTGTGGGCAATTTGCTTAAACAAGCCAGTTATAAAACTTAAATTAGTTGCATAACAATTTACATGCCTTTTCTGTAGTACTATCACAATACCTTATTGTTATTTTGGGAACACCTATATCCTCCTTTGAGATTTGGAGTACAGTATTTTTTTTTAAACTTATTATTTATCCACACCTGAGGACATTGTTTTTTTTTTTTTTTTTTTATTGCTTTTTGAGAGACAGGAAGGGAGAAAGAGAAAAACATCGATGCGAGAGAGAAGCATCAGTTGATTGCCTCCAGTACACATCTGGACTAGGAATTAGGGATCGTATACATCCAGATGGGGGTGTCACACACTTCTGCAGCCCTGACTAGGGATTGAACCTACAACCTAAGTGTTTGCCCTGATGGGGAATCAAACTTATAACCTTTCTGTTATGGGATGATGCACCAACCAACTGAGCCATACTGGCCAGGGCTGGGGTACAGTATTGTTATCTTTTATCTGTAGCACTTAGAATGTGCACAATGAATATTTAGTGAATACATGAAAGAATGACTATGACAGAGAACAATGCATAATCTGCATGCTTCAGTTAGGAGGGAAATTAAAGCCACATTGACAACCCACTTTAAAAAACAGAATATATTTGTCTTTGTATTTGTATGAGTCAAAGCAGGACAGAAAAACTGCACAGTAATTTGAAAAGTGAAAGTTTAATGTAATGAATTATTGACTATACAGGGGATAGGAGTAAGGAGAGATTGACACATAAGAAATGGGAAAAATGTAAAGAACACAGAGAGAGCAGATTATAAGCAGACATTATCCACAGAAAAAGGCCCTTCTCTTCCATGTTGCAGGGCTGACATCAAGACCTTTCTGCAAAGGGCATGGTTATGGGTCACTGGTGACAGAAGTCTCTGTGGTGTCACACTAACAGGACTTCATGGAAATGTGCCCTGGGGAACACACAGGCCATCAGCCCTCCCGGGGATAAGTGTTCACTGGGAGATGTCTTAACCAGAGACACTCAACAACAAACCCTTGGGAAGGAGGTAAACCAGTAAACTTCGGGAACCTGAGTATGGCTGGCCTCCACGCAGGGCAGAAGCTGGGCACTGGGGAAGCTGTAGGAGCCTGAGGCAGGAGAACCCACTCACACTTGAGTCTGGTGCTGGAAAAGTAAAAAACTTCAGGGCCTTCCTAGTGAGCACACCCAACCAGAAAGAAAACCCTTCCCTTCTTCAGCATCTTTGCATCATACTCTACCGACAAAGCTAGCATAGTGCAGCTGGCAAGGGAAAAAAATATTTTAAAGGTCCAAATCCATTTTCATCAAGCAGGCAAAAGGGGTGAATCTGGACTCCTGAGAGGCAATAAATTAATAATTAGTACATTCTTTTTTTATTTTGTTTTGACATATCATCACATTTTGTTGCCATATTAGCATAATTAAGTGATGGATTGTTATTCTTACTATTTAAAAAATGATGAGAATGATTTCAACTTTACTATGTTAGTTCTGATAAAGATTATTCATTAAAATTATAAAAAGGAAAGTATGAGATTTGGATTCAAGAAACTTAGGTTCCATCTTGATTGCCATCTGTAGCATCTTTGATTTTTGATCAATTAACTTCACTGAACTAGAAATTAGTTATGTAAAAATGAACAACAATTTATTTATGGTTTGTAGGTAGATTTAAATAATCTTTATGAAGTCCATACCTTATCTATGGCACATAATGTTCCCCTTTCCTGTGTGGTTCATAATGTTTATTTTGTGTTTACAAGTGTAAAATGAGAGGCCTAGTTTTTTGGTTAGTTTTTCCAGGACTTTTAAAAATATACTTGTTATTCAGAGAACTGAAAATATGTTTATTACCAACTATATCTCCAGGGCAAAAATAGATTGACTTAGATTGGGTTAATTTGGGCTTCTTTCATTTCCTTGTTAATGAAAGAGTCAGAGGTATTTTGGGATTGTGGATATATCAGGTCAGTCAAACCTGTTAGGTAACTGGCAGGGTTTAGCATATTAATAGGCCACGTGTTCAGTGGCTACACCTCTAAGATTGATATGTTGTTCTTCGCACCTTTCTTGTAATTGACATAAAACATGCCTGTGTTGTTATATGACTTTGTTCCCTAAAGTCATATAACAACCACATCAACATTTGGTGACTTATGCTACTTGGGATCTCTTCCAGAAGGGAGCAAATTAAAATGTTTGCAACTAATGGAAAAGGATGTGCTAAAATTTGCATATGGGTTGAGTCAGATAAACCTGATTCAGAGAAATGGATATGAAACTGAACACGTGACTTTAGAAAATGCATTTACATTCTGAGTTTTCTCATGTATAAAAAAGAATAACACTTCAGGGTTTAATTATGATATATATATATATATATATGAAATAACTTATGTGAGGCATTTGTAGATTGTCAGATGGTGATAGCTAAATAAGTGGAATTATATGTATATTTTGTCATCTGACTTTTTAAATGCTTAAAAACTCCTCTTTCTCTCTCTCTCTCTCTCTCTCTGCCCTCACTTTCCCCCTTTGCCTCTCTCTCTCTCCATCTCCTTCTGTCTCTCTGTTGTCTGTCTGTCTGCCTGTCTCTGTCTTCTGTATCTATCTCTCTACCTCTACATATGAGTATATGTAATACATAGGTATAATTATATATCATATGTCATAACAATTATATATTATATACAGCTGACCCTGGAACAACATGATATTGAACTGTGCACATCCCAATTCTAAGCAGGTTTTTTCTGAAGAATACTATAAATGCATTTTTTTCTTCCTTGTCACTTTCTTAATAATATTTTATTATCTTTAGATTACTTTATTGTAAAAATACAGTATATAATACATTTAACGTACAAAATATAGGTTAGTTGACTGCTTTTGTTATTTGTAAGGTGCTTGATCAACAGTAGACCCTTGCTAGTTAACCTTGGGGGAGTCAACAGTTATACCCAGATTTGAAGCTGTGTGAGCTTGTGTGGTGGATTGGTGCCCCAACCACTATGGTGTTCAAAGGTCAACTGTATACACAATCTTTTTTTTATTAATTAATTTTTATTATTATTTTTCTATTATAGTTGTCCCATTTTCTCCCCCACTGGTCCTCCCCACCCAACCCACCCCTTCTCCCACAGTCAATACCCACCCTGTTGTTCATGTCCATGGGTCATTTATACTAGTTCCTTTACTAAACCCTTCCCCTACTCATCCCCCTTCTCTCCTGCCCTCCTCCCCCCAGATAACTGTTATTCTGTTCCTTGTTCAATTTTGTTCATTTGTTTGTGTTGTTCATTAGTCTACGGTATCAGGTGATATCATATGATATTTTTCTTTCATTGCCTGGCTTATTTCACTAAGCATACTTCTCTCTAGTTCCATCCATGTTGTCACAAATGGCAGGAGTTTCTTCTTTCTTTCTTTCTGTATATACACAATTTTATATAAATTGATTCCTACCTACCTGTTTTTACCGCATTTCACTCAACACTCCCAATCATTCATTTTTTTTCAGTTGCCCGACTGACTTCCTATTTATTCACATATATAGTTCATCCTCCCCTTTAGGCATTTGCTCTGCTTGTTTTATCTTCCCTAAATGTTTACCCACCAGGAAATCCCATGGCTGGCCCCTTCCTTATTGTTCAGATTGGTATTCAAAGACTGACTTTTCAAAAACATCTCCTCTGACAGTTCTAGCTCCCCCTTATTCACCAGTCACCCTATATTTAATCACTTCTTTCCTTCATAGCAGTTACAACTATGAGAAATGATTTCATTCCCATACTTGTTTACCATTAAAAATGTCTGCCTCTCCCACTAAAACATAACATCCCATTCATTGTTGTAGTCATAATATCTAGAAGAATCTGTCATGAAATAAACTATAATTATGAAAAATATCTCAAATAGTGAAGGATTAAGATGATCTTTGGAATCTTGTAGAATTTTCTACAGCGCTTTTGAAGGAAAAGGTCCATTTGGACAGCTATTGAAGAATTTGTGGAGGGTTATGAATTTATGGAAAAGATGAGACACATACCCCCAACTGGAAGTTCTCAGTTTAAATAGCTAGAGATGCAAAATATCATCAAAAGCGAACTAGCCACTTCTCTATGAGTTGTCTGTTGCTAGCTAGCAAGACTTCCCCAAATTTAGTAACTTTAAACAGTTGGCGATGTTGTAATGCATGATCTCATGGTGCACATTACACATGACTACAAATAAAGCTTTCATCTTCAAGGAGGCTAGCCTTAGTTCTTCATATGGCCACTGACGGTGTTTTGATAGAAGGAGCCTGAACACGATATCCTCAGTCTACATCACAGTCATTGATATATCTCTTTAGCCAAACAACTCACATGACTGACCAAGCATAGTACCCATGAGGATTTGGACATCAGGAAATGTGACTACACAAGGCAGAGGAAATGCAACCTATCCCACTGTAGGTTCTCCTGGCCTCACATCTTCTAGCATGGAGTGTATCTGCCATTGTAAGATCAAGTCTCACTGGGTCTGGAACGCTAAATTCCTGCTGAGACACTGTCTTTTTATTTTCAGGGTGATGTCACTATTCCAGAAAAATTTACACCACGTAATCTATGTGCTTCCATTTAAGGAGATGATTTATATGTTAAGTTCTCTTAGTCCATTAAAAAAATACTATTAGTTAATCTATCCCCAGAGAGTCAGGAATGAAGGAGTAGAAACAAGAGCATATTCAATGTTCTAGGGCTTTGGGGTAAGCACTCTGCCTCTAGTTTTCCAACACCTGGAAATCATATTGTTTACATTTGTATTCCATACAATTATAGTAGGTATATAGGTCATATATTGACGATAAAATTTTATACTGTTGCAAATTGGAAAATTTCCTGTGATTAAAATGAATAGTCAGTCATCTGCACAATGATAAATAGCATATTCAAGATTATGAAAATATTTATTTTTCAAGTTAAGATTTCCTTTTGGCCAATTCATTAAACAGGTTAAGTGTCTAGTATATGCACTAGGTATAATAAATAATAACAGCCTCTGGTCTCAGAATCTTACAGTCTAGTTTCTTGGCTGCAAGTGGGAGAGTTGAAAGATTGGCACAAAGTAGAGAAGGAGGACACCCAGGTCTTTCTATGAACTGTGTCAGGGAGAGGGAATTATTGAAAGAGGTAATCTCTGGAAAATATAACAAATCACTATTATTACTCTGTGTTGATATCTTTCACGACTTTGACTGTTTACTGAAACTGTTCCCTGAAAACTCAACAGTTCCCTCCATTTTTTCCAAATGCAGTGATCTTTCAGTTTCTATCCTCTTTGATTTGTTTGTTGCATTTGACTATTAACCTTTATTTCCATTTTAAAAATAAGATTTTATTCATTTTTTATGTCAAAGTGTGCACCTCTGTTTTTTCTTCCTTTCTGACCAACACACTTATGACTTATCTTGCTCCCTATATCTCCCAACTAAGAGTACCCAAGGTTAATCCTTATTCTTTCTTCCTTTATCTTTACTCTTGTTTCCTTGCTGTATTCCAATTTAGTATTGGTAATTGTTGGTATCTTATAATATATAATCACTATTTCTGTGATCACACTTGGGACAAGCATTATAACATCCTAGATTTGTGGATACCTAGGGCAATATTTTGAATACTTGATTCTTTATAAGAAACACATTTAGGAGAAACACTTTTAAGAAGAGTCCACTTAGGAGATATTTAAGAGGTTTGGAGATTTAAGATCAATTCCCACTTAGCCAACAGTTCCTGTAACCGTACACTCCCAAACTCCTAATCTTCCTACCTGCCCAACTATCTTCTTCTACTAGACTCCAAACACTTAATGCAGAATAAGCACTCAGTACATGTTGTGTGAATTTATTAGTTCCATCTCTCTCCATGTTGCTGTCCCACTCAAGAGGTGACAATGACTTCCTAGTACTTATAGGCATTTTTATGACTTTTAAATTACTCTAGGATATAGTCTCAATATGTGTGCTTTTCTTATCAATCTCAATACAGTTCCTTTACTAGTCTGTCTGATCTCCTTTTTTGCATTTTATAGATTACATTCTCATTCTACATTATCTTATATATATAGTCTGTGCCCCACCCACTAACCTCTTTTTTTTCCCCACGTTATTCCTTAAAAGAATAAAAACAATCACTAACCTTTAAGTGTTTACAAGAGCCTTAATGTTTCAGCACATTTAATCCTTGAAACAACTTTATGAGGTAGGTATCTTATTTTTTCTGCTTTATTGACCAGGAAATTGAGACAAAAGAGGTTTGATGACCAGTCCAAGTTTACCCAGAATATACAATAGAGCCATCATGACCTTAGACAAGAGTATGTCAAACCCCTTTACTTTTCCCTGCTGTGCTATTAGCCTTCAAAGATCAACCCAAAGCCCACCTTCCCTTTGAACTTGACCTCACATGAGCATGGTCTTTTTCAACTTCTGTCCCATGTCAAGGGGCTCTGTGTATCTCACAGCCTAAAACTAACCACTTAATTCCTGGATTGTTAATACAATTCCACCAGTGTGGAGTCTTGGTCCCACAATATGTTTTATGAGAAAAATTAAGTCTATAAGAATTACCTTAAATTTGTGAGAAAGCTAGCAAACAGAAAGAGAGAGAGAGAGAAGGAGAGAAAGAGACCCTGTTGTATGTGAACATAATGTACCTATTGACTGTCAGCACTATTGGTCAGGATTAGTAATGTCAAAACGTTAACATAAGGGTGGGAAGATTCTTTCTGTCACTAGGTCCCAATTTAGATGATTTCCTCATAGAGTCTCCATTGTTGGTGTGACATACCATTGTAACATTCAGTATTGTGCTCCCCTGTCAAAGCTCTGCAGTGAACTATAACATTAAAATGTTGTGTAAATTCTATCTTTCCTTTTCCACCCTCTTTCTATCACCTGGTTGACTGACCAGGTTTATGAAATCTGTTTGCATGTACTTTTCCCATATGAGCTTCTTTGAGCTGGCCTCTTGTTTATGTTTGGCTGCTGTTCTCGACTCTTCCCCAGCATCCCCCTCTTTCTGCTCATGCCCTTCACTGCTAAATGCTTACTTTGAGCACAACTCAAGCAGTGTTCAGGCACTTTGCTAGAAAAGCAAGAGAGCTTATGCGACAATCAAATCTCCCACAGATTTTCAAGTGAGTATAGGCAGGAGATGTTGGTTAGCTTTGTAACTATTGTTGCTACTTCAGACATTTGTCTTCTAAACTATACCAGAAGCCCACTTAGAATAGGAAAAAAAATCTTCATTTATTTACCTGGACTCTCTGTATCTATTTCAGTGATTTTCAAACTTTTTCATCTCAAAGTGCACATAAACTACTCACTAAAACTCTGTGGCACACCAAAAAATATATGTTTTGCCAATCTGTTTAAAAAATGGCATAATTTTACTTCATTCACACCCAGCAGCTATTGTTATGTTGGCTGTTGTCTTTTTTTTTTTTTTATTGACAATCCAAGGGAAAAGAAGTTAGTGTCCCTGACTAGTCAAATATTTCATGTTTTAAAAATTCTTGTGGCATGCTGGTTGAAAATCACTGACCTAGTCCTTAATAAATATCTAATAAATGCCTAATGGTATAAAAATATAGACTAAAAATTATTTGATTTTGTCATTGCAAGAACAATTATTCTATTAGCTTGACAGAACATTTTAAAAACAACAACATAACTTTTCTAAACCATTGGTGAGGTTGGACTCTTTGATCAGACAGTCTTTGACTTTCCTTGTGTTGGATAGTTTTGGAGCACAAGAAAGCCTATTTTTTACAATAAATATATAAATATTTTACAGTGAACTTAGAAGTGTTACTAAAATTTATGATTAAAGAACTTTTAAAAATATACCATTAAAATAATTTACAAAATATGTCAACCAATAAGAGGTAAATAGAAAGATTTTAGCTTAAGAATGATGTTCATATTCCTAAACTTTCCCCAAGACAAGAGATAAAGAATATCATTGAAGAATATGGGCTTTTAAAAGAGTCAGAATTTGGCTTAAATCCTGCCTCCCTTCCTTACTAACTGTAAATTTGGCTGAGGGGACACAGGAGTCTTCCTGTGACCCTGTTTCTGCACACAGAATAGAAGAATAATAACATCCAACTGACAGGCTGTTGTAAAGATCAAACCGGATAATGTATATGAAACATTTAGCACAATTTGTGCCAAAACTTAGGGCCTGAAATTGCTAGTTATTTTTAAATTAATATTTTCTAGGGAAATTCAAATTAACTAAGTCCATACACTGGAATTGACTTCTGATCCTGACATCCTTTATTTGACTTCTTTTTCTTTCCAGTCCTGTTGTATAAGAAGTGTTGGAGATTTATTAGCTGACTCTTTTATGAATAGTCAGGTCCTGTTTAGCATTCTTTTTCCAGGAAGGAAATTGTATTTAATTTCATTTGTCTCTATATACAAAATATATGTATTTTGTTCCCTTCAAACGAAAAAGCCTTTTTTATTTTTTAGTGTACATACTTGTATGTGCACGTGCATTTGATTATTGTTACTGTTGTTCAATTTCAGCTGGATAGACATTCTTCTTCCAAAAATGTTTTATTATAACGATACATCTGATTTGACTTAAGTAACTTTAGGACAGTTTTATGATTTGTTTTCCAGTGTATCTTTCCCTTTCCCTCTCCATCAATATTATCAAATAAAAATACTTCTGTTGATGCCAACTGACACTTTTACACAGCCACACAGTGGTCTACTCTTCCGTCAGCTAAGTTCTTTGTGAACTCGTGTAGGTCTTCATTACATATCTACAACCTTAATGTTATTTTTAGAAGTCATTTTAGAAACCATTGAAGGAATGGAAATATCATTCTTGCTTTTAAAAAGGCCATTATTTATTTGAGGGGACAACGTATATATCAACACACAAGTCACTGCATATCTGTAATAAACCTGTGTTGTAGAGTAATTATGTTCATTAATATTCTTTGTAATCATTTTGGGAGATGAGTCTTTGTACCTACTGTGGGTAGAAATACTTCTTGGAAAAGTCTCATGCCCATTACAGTCATATAAATTAATTCATGTATTTATTCAGCAAATATATATCAAGTGTCTCTAAGGCTTGTTCCAAGAGGACCCTTCTTCCACATCACATGTAACACTTATTTTATAACAACTGTTTTCTTCCACTTTTCTTTTCTTCAGAAGAGAAGGGAAGCTCTGCTACGGAACCTAACAACATGTTATCACTCAACTTGATGTTACCTTCTCCAGAATGGTTTCCCTAATGGCTAGCCATACTTTTTACAAGATCTGGGTTGGATTTTCCATCTGGAAGTCATGAGACTTGCCTCCTGATGCTCCATGGTCAATTCTGCTCATGAATCTGTCTCCTTCACCAGGCTTTAAAACTGTTCAGAAGAGTTTCTGTGTACTTACGATCATTGTATTCCCAGTGCCCAATACAGGGCCTAGAATGTAGTAAGCTTCCAAAAATGCCTGATAAATTTTACTAGGTGATGCCTTTGTCTTTCTGAAGGTAGGTTCTGGGTCATGCATTACCCTTTCTTTATAATAGTATTGTAGATGACAGTTAAGGGCAGCATTCACCTAAACATCTAATGCCACCAAGAAGTTCAAAATCATGGAATCTGGCTGCAGAAAATATATTCATATGTACTTTTATGAGAAGTCTCTCTTTTCTGTATATTTAGTCTTTGGTCTAGCCAATGACTCAAGATGAAAATGACATCTATTTCTTTGCATGGTTGGGTCTGAGAGACTTATGTACACCTCTTGTGTTAACAATTGAACCAACATTTTATTTTAAGTTGCTCTTATGTCAATTTGGATGATGTTCTCACATATCTTAAGTGATAAGATGAAAATATTGGACAGTTTTTCAATAATCTGTATCAGTTTAAAGTTTGCAAATGCTGATCCGGAGGCTGGAAGAGAAAAAGTCACTTTCCACATTTTGTCTCTGTTGTCACAAACCCCACCCCCTGTCCTTCTTAATGCCAGAGGTGCCAAAGAGTCATATTTTAAGGACAAAAAGAAAAACTGACTTGTTTTCTCTGGTTTTTGACTGTGACTTTAACCGTTTCTTTGTTTTATTGTAATCGGATATGTTGGCATGAAAGTAGAAGTGGATTCCAAGAAGTATATTCTGGCTTTTTATTGGCGTATCAAACAGGGAATCATTCAGACTATACATTAGCAAGCAGCCAAGTAATTAATAATAACACACATGGAAGAAAATGAATGTTTTGGTTGAGAAGGAGAATGAGAAGTGAGACAAAGGCCTGGGCTTCTTGTCCTTGCCCTCCGCAGCAGCAAAAATAATGTTATGAATAGCATTTAACTTGAATTTGTAGCAAACGGCTGCTTTTATCATAAACAATTGCCAGATGGTATACATTATCTTTCTTTTTTTCTCCTTTCACAAAAGCAGCATTAATTGCAGAGCAGCCCAGGGCTCCACTCAGCTCATCAGTGTGATAACACTTCATGACCCTGATTAACCGTCAGTCTACTCAATTAAAAAGATCATTTAGACATTCACCCAATCATTTGCCTATCCAGCCACCTGGGCCTCAACCAGGGGCTCCATTTTTAACATTCTCCTGCCCTCTCTCATCTTGCTTAGCTTTTTTACATATCTCCAAAAGACGTAATTGAATTAAATAAAGCATCTCAGGGGCAGCTGCAACATCTGCTGTTTGTGGTATGTCAAGCCTTCAGCATTAAAAACAGTTACATATGCTCCAAATTAGCAGGTCGCAGAGATGAAACAGTCGATGATAGTGTTTTTGTGCCAGCGTGAGAAGCAGCTCACAGCTGTGTGCAATTTACAATTAAAGGCTTTATCAGAGCTCAATTGTACTAGTGAATCAAGTGGTGAGAGGTCAGTTAGTGAATTAGACCAATTAGAGCTTGTACAGTTAAATTATCTGCCTTATTACCTACTGATAAACAGCCTTGTCATATCTTTACTGGAATGATGAAGCTGAACGAGTTTTATGAAGTGGTAATACACGTTTACTATAGTGGAACTTAGTGGTTTGTGAATCCAAGATCTATAGCAACAAAACCACTTCATAGAAGCTTTTAAAGCAGCTATAAAACAGAGAACTTGGAATTGGTTAAAACACATAAGTTGGTTATGTCTACATGTAAATTCATCTCCAAGGACAAGGTTTAAGAAGAATTTTGCAGCAGAATGATAATTAGATCCCCAAACTTTATTTTTATTTAATATCATTTTTTTTTTATTTTAGGAATTGACTTCAGTGCAAACAAAGGTGAGAACAAAATTCTGTCTGACAAATTTAATGACCAAGAATTTTAAAATATTTCATAAGAGCTGATAGTTTTATGGATGCAATGATTTATCTCTTTGGGGAATAAAAATTCACCACTTATTCTGATAATCAGAAAAAAGTATGCATAGTTCAGAAGTTGCAAAACTTATATGTGGACAAACCACGCCCATTTTTATGCTTCTATTGAGTAAGGATGGGAGTCAATTAGTAAAAGACCGTGTTTAGATGTTCTATGGTAAAATCACCAGTGAAATGTTTGTATCATGACCTTTCATTGCATAAATGCTCATCTTTTATCTTATACAATCTCATGGTTAGCAAATAATGGAAAGTTTGCATCAATATTAATATCACTGACTGTGCATATTATTGATAACAATCAGACCAAAAAAGCTGGACACAAATTCATTCTGGAGAATACATCTTAACTAGCAAGTATTTATGTCACTTAACATATGTTTTCCTAGAAAAACAATTCAAATTTTTAATACTGGAAAAACTCTCAGGAGACAGATTTTAAATGCTATGTGTGAACTGATTTACTATTTTCTTAATTTTTTTAAAAAATCAGGTATTGTATTAATTTAACTTTATTTTTATTAAAGGTATAGAAACAGTTATATTCCTCATAAAAAATAGTATAGGATTCTGCTTTGTAACATTTCTATTTGGGAACAAATTTACTAACTCCAACATTCAGGATTATAGTAAACATATTCAATAATATACATGAGAGAAAAATATATATCCTTCCTTAAAGAAAAGTATTCCAAAGTTAGTTATAACTAAGAACCAATATCATAATTGCAAAGTATGTTTATAGAGAAGCATGATCAAGTCTGTCCTCTAAGATGACATTATAAACATTTTTTTTATTTTAAGTAAATCTATGAATATATTGTAATGCTAGCTAAAATTATCAAGCATTTTACTGAAATGTAAGAATAACATTGAAGTTTATTTGGAGAAAAATTGTAAAAACAAATCAAATCAATTTTGAAAAAGAAAATTGAGAAGAAACATAGTCAATAGCCACAAAAGTGGAAATAGTGTATACCTGGAATAGGCATAGGTAGAGCAAAGAATAAAATTTAGAAGTACAAAGTCAGGTGGAAGTTAATGGGTCCCCTTCTCCTAGAATAAGTCTAGTGATCTGTCATTGTTTAACAAATATCTGTTGAGTTAATAAATACATTTGGAAACTAAAAAAAAAAAGCAAATTTGGTCTTTAAAATTCATAGAAAATTATAATTTTAATACGATATTACAAAAATGACCAGTTTAAAAACAAAGTTAGAATCATATTTTAACAATGTTTAGTGGGGTAAGAATTTAAATATTAAAAAAGAAATAATAAACTCACTAGAAGAAAATATAGAGGACTTAAATATTCTGGGTTAGGTTAGAGAGTGTCTTTCCAAGTATAACAATAAAAGTAGATAAGCTGTAAGAAAACAGATTGGGATACAAAAAAATACACTCATATTTTCACAGTAAAAGTTTTTTGAATTGGCATAAAAGCAAAGAGAAGAAGAAGGTACTCTTAAAAACATACAGCAGGCAGCTTTTCAATATCATTAACATAAAGAAATACACTGTAAATCATATAAATTTACTATTGAAAAAATAAGGTTATGGAAACAATAATAATTTGAAAGAAGTACATACATAAATACATTAAAAAGTACACAAAAATACTTTCAATAATAACCACAGAAATAAAAATTAGGACAAAGATGAGGTGTCATATTTTACTTAATATAAGGCTCACTGTCTGACTTTATGAAAATCTATGTCCTGAATCAGCAGAGAAAACATACCGTCAAGGAGGAAAGAGAAGGCAAACTTACAATAAACTCCAAAAGAATAGCTATTTTGTATTATCTCTTCCTCACAATTCAATAAAACAGGTACTAATAATTAGTCTCCACAATTTATAAATATGGGAACTGAATTCTAAATGTTCAAAGGATAGCTCGCCTAAGATTACACAACTAGCCAGTATCAAAGTTACTTTTAAATTAAGTATTAAGGCACTCTTCAAAATAACATGTGCATTTAAACAGTACAGTGTTCACCCTGTACAGGATGATTATCTAGCCGCTCTGCTGTACACCTGAAACTAATACAAAATAATATTGAATGTAAACTGTAATAAAAAATTTAAGATTGCATCAAGTACAATAACTTAAAAATAAGTAAACAGTACAACGTACATGACTTTCACACTCACTACTATACACATCGTCAAAGTTCATTTTCGAAAAATTTTGTATGACTCTTCTAAGATGTTTGAACTCCTCAAAAAGGGTATTAGGGTTACATATAATAGTTCAAATTAAAACAATAAAAATGAATGTAATACTTTGATTTTCAGGGTTTCTTTTTAATATCCAAATGAAGATATATGCAATTGCATTCATCAAGCCTTGATAAAGACCTCGTATCATTGTACTCACTCTGTAAGGCACTGAGAACATATGGTGCAGTTAAAACACAGCCTCGCCCTCACAGACCTTATAGTCTTTGGTGCCATGTAGGAAAAACTCAAATGTTTGTGCTTAGAAAGAGCTGTGTATGCTCCCTAAGAAACACACACACGCACATGGGAATTTGTGTATGCTCCCTAAAACACACACACATGCATATACATGGGTATTTATTTCCCATGTATATGCATGTGTGTGTGTGTGTGTATTTTTCAGGTTGGAAATGGAGATAGTTCAATATACAAAGCGAGAACTGACTATGTTTTGAAACCTCTCCCCTGTGTCACACATGTTCTTTGTGGAGAAAGAATAGACACAAAGGTTTGCAAAATACTGGAATGCACTGACAATAAGTTTTTGTCAAAATGTGATTTTTAAATAGCAAACAACCACCTTGTTGAAAACATTTGAGATTCCTCCTAACATCTTTATTGCCTCCTTGAAGAACTTTGGGAAATAAACTATTGGAAAGACATTTGCAATATATCAGCCATTTTCAACTGGTGTGCTGCTAGAATTTCTAAAAGATGCAGTACCAGACTCTTTAGTCAGGGCACTGACCTCTCTTCCCTTAGACTGCCAAATTTTAAAAAATGGCAACAGTCAACACAACAAGAGCTGTCTGGTGTGAATGAATCAGAATTATACCTAATTTTGTCTGATTGGTAAAAAATATATTTTTTGGCGTGCTGAAGAATTTTAGTAATTAGCTCCCGTGTCCCATGAGATGAAAAAGGTTCAAAGTCACTACAATAAAACACAATATAGAAAACTCCTCAAGAGCAAAGAGCAAACCGATGTTAATGTGATGATTTCTTTGGGCTTATTGTCCCATTTATTGTAACTGCAAAAGTCGCTGTTCTGAACCACTTTAATAATTTGACTCCACCAATAAATTGTTTGAAATTGGATTACCATTTATTAAAATAATTAGTTGCCTCCAAATTCTGGGCTGGCGTAGACAAACTTACTTGTATTTGCTTCATCTGAGGTTCAAGATCAAGGATTCATATTGCACATAAAAAATTAATTCTTGGTCCATTATTATTTTCAGCCTGTGTTAATAATGTATTAGATGGGCTTATTGCATAGATATGGATGTATAGATGGGCATACTTTGGGTTAGGCTGGTCAGATGTGATTCTGAGATCACTCTATTCCAAACCAAATCTAATGCTTATTGGTTTAATGTTTTAAGAAATATGACTCAGTTCATAAGAGGTTTATTCAAAGTGTACTTATCAAAACATTGCCCTAGAAGAGACTATATTTCTGATATTGATCAAGCCATCTTCCCCTGGAGGACAAATGATTAATCCACTATTAAATCTTATGATATGAGCAAACCACTGGACAACTTTTTTAAAACTACAATTGCATTTAAAAAATCAAAGTCTCATGTTAACCTTTACTTTTATTATGTTTATTTTCATGGTATATAAAATTAATATTTTTAACTGTTGCACCAGAATAATTATATCCAAGAAGACATTTGGTATATCTACTATATACAACAGTATTTCCCTTTTTTTAGAAAAGATACAAATCTTTTATTCCAAGGAATAAAGCTATAGATTAAAACTAAATGAAGTACAAGCAAATTTCTGACTTTAATAATAAACTTCTCATTTCTAAAAATTTATTTTAAATAAGTCATATATAAAGAAATATATTCTTTTCCCACTGGGGTATTTTTTTAATTTGATCAATCTAAAACACATAATACTGTAATTATATTTTTAAATTTAAATGCTTCTGATAATCACTTTTTAGAATTTTAAAATTAAATATTATTAGAACATGTGTAAGCTATTTGTGAAAATAACTCTCTCCTCCATATCTAGGATACTGTGTGTTACGGAGAAAGTCACACATCTCTGAAAATTAGTTCATCTCTAAACTCAGTATCTCCATGAGCCCTCCACAAAAGCACAGCAGCACCAAGGAAACATCTCTGTTCCCTATGATCCTCTCTTCTTTCTTGTATAGTGTCTACTTCATATACATTTCCCTTTTATGAAACCTTCAAAAACACTAGAACTATAATGATCTCACAATTTCTTCAATAAGTTTTTGTCTCTCACCTCCAGAAATTGACTGCTGGTTTATCTTGCCATATAAAACACACTATCTCCTATTTATTCTTCAACTACAAACTAATTCAATTTAGAAAAATTTTAAATCACCCACTCATTTAATAACTAATTCCCAAGTACCTATAATATGCTAACTATTGTAGTTTTGGGTTATACAATAGTGGTCAAAGTATCTGCAGTCTCTACTCCCACTGAGTTTCATCATCTGGGAAAGGTATACAGCAAAGTTCCTATTTGCCAGTATGGGAAATTACTATGTAGTTCAACTATAGTGTTTACAAATATAGCTGAACCATAACCTTTTATCTAGAATATTTAATTTCTTGTCTCTTTATCTCCCTTCTTTAAGCCACTAGATGATGGAGCCATTCAAGGTCAAAAATGTGTTCTCAGCAAATTTGCATGGATTCTCACTATGACCACACCTGTACTTTCCAGCAAAAGGGGTGTCTTGCTAAGTTAGGCAACTTTCACTGTATTCTCAGCTGTGACTGGCTTAACTGTCAGAGTGTTCTTGGGCACTTTATGGCAGGATTGCCAAACTTTTTTGTTTGTCTGTTTTTGTTTTTTGCTTTTCAAAGACCCTCTTTTAAGAGAAATAGTGAGCCTCTGTTTGTCTCAATATGATTGTTTTACACAGGGAAATAAAGCTTTAATTTCAGATATTTGGCAAGTCTAAAAAACATTTTAGAAATGCAGGATTATAATTACCAATGAGTCTCTCTTTTGCCTTAGGCAGAGAATAAACTTGAGTCTTTGTGACATTTTATAGCTAAGTGCCTCTACTATTCCTTTCTTTGTTTGAACACTTAGCTGTATTTTTTTTTGTAAAAAATGAAGCACATACTATATGAAAATTAATTTATGTATAGTTATAGTAGAATGTCATGTTAATATTTCCAAAGGCATGGAAAAATTCTAATTGGATCTAATTTGTAAATTCAGAAATTACTACTGCCCTGGCTAGGTCATGAGTTTAATTCCAGGTCAGGGCATATACCCAGGTTGTGGGTTCGATCCCCAGTAAGAGCACATATGAGAAGGCAATCAACTGATGTTTCTCACATCAATGTCTCTCTCTTTCTCTCTCATCTCTCTATCCCCCCACCCCCTTTCCTCTCTCTCATGAAGCAATAAAAAATGTCCTTGGGTGAGAAAAGAAAAAGAAATCACTATTTTAATAATTCCTTTTATTAAAAAAAACCCTATATTTTACTATCTGCTCTAAGCTAGGAATTACTTTGGACACCAAGGACATCAGTGAATAAGTCCTGCCTTCCCAAAACTTGCATTCTAGTGTGAAAGAGAGATTATACGCAAATGTCTACATTTTTAAGGAATCACACTTGAGGGAATGACAAGTGCTATGAAGAGATCACTGTTCAAGTGGATAAAGTGAAACTAGAATAAGCTCCCTTTAGGCAGAGGACACTTGAGCACAGACACAAATAAATAAAGAATAGCAGCCAACAATTAAAATATATGGGAAAAACAAATCCTGGCAGAGAAAAACAGCAAATGGATAGGCCCTGAGGAGGGACTGGTTTTAATCTGTCAAAAGAACAGCCATGAGGCCCATGTAGCTAGTAAGTGGGTGTGAAGGGGCAGAATAGAAAAGAGGTCACAGGGAGGGACAAAGATCACACAGACGGTGTAAGTCATAGAAATAAGTGGGAGTTACTTAAGTAATATAAAACAGCATTGGAGAATTTTATGTGAGGAAGTGCGATGGACTTTGTTCTTTGACATGTAATGTTGTCTGATCTAAAGGAAATAGGTTCTGACAGTTGAAAAAGGAAGCTCAATGAGGAGGCCAATTCAGTAGTTTGATGGTAATGACACGCCTCAGAATAGTGCAGCAGTGACACAGGTAGGTGGTAAGAAGTAATTATTCCAATTATGTGTTGAAGATAGTGACCACATCTTCCAGATGAAAATGAGGAGTAAAATTGTACCCTTAAATTTTTGGCCTGATAAATTTGATCAAGAATATTAATGGGAGAGGCTAAAAGATAAAAAATATTTGCGGATGGAGGTAGGCAGTTTCAAGAGTTCTGCTTTGGAGATATTAAGTATTCATAACCATTGCATTGAATACAAATGTTCATAATATTTCATCAGAAAGAGACTTCATTTTTCCACACCACCTCCAATTGCTTGTTCAAACATAATTCAAGGGTTTCCGTTTACCAATGATTTGGATAAAAACTAGTGTGACATTTTTAAGACTTTGTTAGTCATTCTGAGACATAAAAACAAATCCTTATTACTTCATACCACACAAACACATGCATGAAAGCGTGCACACTGTGTGCGTTGGCCCTTTAAGAGGCTGTCTGTGTCATCAGCCATCTCTCCCTAGCGGACAGAAATCCTGGGGCTTTTCTCGGCTGGATGTTATCTGGGTTCCTTTCCAGCTCTGGTGTTGTAGTCTGGGGAGCCCAGCTTGGGGCTTAGACCCTACACTTCTCCAGGGAAACTCCCAGCCGCTGAACTATCCCTCTGAGCTTCAGCTGCCACATGTGGGAGCCCAGCCAGCCCTCTTGTGTCTCCTCCACACTCCCTACCAGTCTCGTTGTGGTGAAGTGGTACCTTCTGCCTGTCCGTGGTTATAAGGCTTCTTTACAGCTAGAGTTCAGCTGGTTATTCTGGATGATTTCTCTACAATTTAGTTGTAATTCCAGACTGGTCCTGGGAGGAGGTTAGTATAGCTTCCAGTTACTCCTCCACCACCTTGGATCTCCTCCTGTAAAGACATTTTAAAAACGTGATTAACATTTACTATTAGTTGACTTTAAGTAAAGCAGGTTATCCTTTCTCCATACAGAGGATGTGCCACATCCAATCAGTTGCCTTAAGAGCAAAGGCTGAGGTTTTCTGAATAACAAGAAGTCCTGCCTTGAGACAATAACAGAAATCCTACCCGAGTTCCAGCCTGCTGACCTTCCATGCCCATTTTAGACTCAACAGAGATAACATCTTAGATTTAAGTTGAGCAGTTTTGACAGAAATTTATTATAGCTAATGTTACAAATCTTCAATTACATCATATAAAAAGTTATAAAATGTTCCAACATCAGATACCTACTGGTTAGGGTAGTGACAGACTAATCTCTTTGCATAAAGTTACATTTTTTCTCTTGCAATAAGAAGATAATCTGCATGGTGTTATGGTGTTACACGGGCATTAAAGTAAAGTCCCATTTCCTTTCCTAATTCGAACACTTTTAGCAAATTTATTAGCTTTACATACTTACTACTCTGTAGACTAGAACTTTCATTTCCTAGGGTTCTTTAATTATCCTGAAATAAAATTCTTCAGCAAGTTTTCACTAATTATAATTTATTGACTACTTAGGCTCATGTTTGTCATTATATTTTTATGTCTGTTTCACTGATTTCTATGAACTTTTTGTTTTATTATGCCTTTTAAGTTCATTGTTTTTTAATTTAACTGCTTCATACACATATACTCTTCTTAGATTTATACACCCTACTTGTATTATTTTAATAATTGGTTAACCTTGAATTTAATTAAGTATACTTTAAAAAGTCCAAAGTTATCCTTATAAACTCCATCTCAATTCAAGTGCCTTAAAATATGTTAGTAGCATCACCCTGCCTCCCAATTTACATGCTATGCTTGTCCAATATTTTTTGTCTGTCTTCAGTTGTAAAACTACATATCAGAAAACATTATTATTATTTTATCCAGTTATTGTATATTTAGATTTATAGACATTTCTTTTTTCTTTTTAATCCTCACCCAAGGATATGCTTTTACTGATTTTTAGAGAGAGCAAAAAGGCAAGAGAGAGAGAGAGAGAGAGAAATGTGAGGAGAGACATAGACCAGGTTGCCTCCTGCATGTACCCTGACTGGGGACTGAACTCACAATCTACGTGCCCAGACTGGGGATCAAACCCACAAACCCTTGGTTTATGAGATGATGTTTCAACCAACAGACTCACCTTGTCATACTTTTTAAAAGTATATCTTTAAAAAAAAAGATTTTATTTATTTACTTTTAGAGAAAGGAGGAGGAAGGGAGGAAGGGAAGGAGAGAAACATAGATTGGTTGCCTCCCCCACACACCTGGACCTGGGACCATACCTGAAACCGAAATCAAACCAGCAACCTTTTGCTTTGCGGGATGACGCCCAACCAACTGAGCCACACTGGTCAGGGCTATAGACTCATGTCTTTACTCATCATTTCATCTTTAATCTAAGTTCTTTTTTTCCTAAAATCAATTTATATCTGCCAAAGAACATTCTTTATAAATTCTTAATTTCTGTTGTTATTGGTAAGTTATCAGTTTTGTGTTCATGTGAACATTTGTTTATATTATCCTTATTTAAAAAATTAGTATTGTTGGATTCACAATTTTAGGTTGACAGTGATTTTTCTTATAATGAAACTTTTATTATTCCACTGGCTACTAGCTGCTCTTTATAAGTCTGTTTATTTATAATAGCTCCTTTAAAATTACAGGTCTTTTATCTCTTCCTAACATTTTTTCTGTACGTTAAAATACTGTAGTTTTACTAAATTTTGTCCAGTGTGAATTTAATTTTTTTATTCTACTTTCCCTATCTATGGATTTTTATCTTTCAAAAATTCTAGGAAAATATCTGTTATTTTCTCTCAAATTTACTTCTTTATTTTCTCTATTCTCTGCTTTCGGTGCCCTGATTAGATGTATATTAGAACTTCACATATCTTTGAACTCTTTTAATTTCCATTTACGTGTTTCTCTGTGCTGCTTTCCAGATCTCTTCTGCTCTAACTTCCTGATAACTTATTCTCTCTCCAGCTGTGTCTAAATGCTATTCTATGTATTCATTGACACCTTCTTGACCAAAGTAATATAATTCATTTCCAATATTTCCATTTTGTTATTTTCTCAAATTTGCCTTACTTTTTATTATAGAATTTACTTCTGTCTGTGATTTTTAAGCATTTTATATATAATTATTTTATATTCTGTATCAGCCAGTTCAAATCTTCATTTCAAAGGAGTGAGGGAGGATTAAATATTGTTTGGTTTTTGCATAGTCTCATTAATGTTGATTTTTCCTTATTGGTGATTTTTATTTTTGCCAGTAAAAGTCATGAGTACCCACCTTGGAGATAATTTTTTTATCATGCACGTTTATATTTCCTTTTGCCAGGGACCATGAAGTATCACTAAAGTGAACTTTTCTTGGATACTTTCTGGTCCACAGCTTATTCTTGGAGTTTCCAGTTTAGCCCTGTTCCTCCTTCCCCCCAAGTAATCAGGCAGCAGATTGGTATTGCACAGGCCATCAGAAGAAGTCAACAGTCTTAGAAGCTTCTGCTCTCACTGCTCTATTTTCAGGTCATGACTCTCTGTCTCCTATTTCATATGAGAAGAGAGGAGTTCTTTTAAATTTCTCTTGCCATATAAGCAACCCAGCAATACAATGTAAACTAAATTATATGCAGATACCAGTTATTTTGCTGTAGGATGATTTGTTGTATACCTATAATTTAACATCTATAATATTTGTTTAAAAATTATTTGACTATTGCAATTTCAATATAAAAAAAAACTCATATGAGTCATTTCCCCTATTATCTAAAATTGCCATAAATGATCTTATTTTCTTAAAGTCCATACATTTACTGACAGTTTATTAACTTTTTAATGTTCTCTTTACTCCTACAATATTATAAATGGGAAGAGTCATCCATGGACAATTTAATAGTTATGAAAACATTTAAAAAATGCATAGGAAAGGCAAATTGTCTTTGAATAGCTAAATCTATATTGGCTCCTAAAATGTTCACTTCTATTTCTTTTTTACTAGTAGCTCTATTTTTGCCAAGAAGCACTGGTTCAGGAAAAAATTGTCACATTATGGGAACAAATGCAATGAACTCTTACTTATCAGATATAAACCATTTCTCTCTCTCTCTCTCTCATTGTCTCACCCTTGAAATTAAGATGTAGTCAAGACTTTTTTTTTACTTACAGAAAGCAATTGAAGTATTTTTTTTAAATCCGTACTTATTTTCAGTTCTGCCAAGCAAGTAAAGAATTAGTCCTTTGGCTCTGAAAGAATTAGATGCCTGTGAGAGGAGGGAGTGGGTCCCTACCATCCGTGGAATTAATTACAAAGGATAAAAGGGAGGCAGTGTCAGAGTTTGGGCTCTGTCATATTAATAGTCTGGAAATAAGTGTTAAGCAAAACTGATTTTCTCTTAGTTAATTTTTTGCACAATAGAATTTTTGAGGGCAAAATCCTCTGGCATTCACTTTTTTTCATTGCTATTTGATATGACTGAAGTATCTGAAATCTTAAGTGTTCTTGTCAAAGGAAATCTTAAATCATGCACATCTGAGCAGATTTATTTAAAGAAAGGCATTTTAACCTCTTGCTAAAGAAATATTCCCAACTCAATAACTGATGTTCAACAGATGACTAATGAAGGTCTTACAGTAGAAATTAGCCTCTACACTATCTCCTGGATTCATTTGCTCCACTGAGACTCTCTCAATCTGCCTTCTCCATTCAGCTGGTTCCCTGGAGAAAGCTGAAAACAGGTGCTAGGGATCTTGTCATTAATTCAGATCAGCAGTGTCAGTTAATTAAGTGGAAGTTTTTTAATGCAGCCTCTAAAGGCGAAAATGGCTAAGGGTCCAGAATGTTAAAATAAAATACAGGTTTCTTTTAATCTCTCAAGTCAGTTTTTCCCCTAATTATATTCCCTACATTTATTTTGTCTTAGCTATTTTTTTAAAATAAATATGACCAATATAATAGGGAAAAAGATAAGATATCTCTTAATCTACTTATATTTAGGATATCATGAAAACACAAATTTCACACTTTATTCCTTCCACAGGATGTAAATAGATGAATCTTGGAAGAAAAAAATGTCATAAAGCAAAATAATATCAGGAATACTAGGTTTATTGAAGATTTCTTTGTTGTGGAACTTTACCAAGCCTAAAATATAACCTATAATGTATATTATTTTATTTTTAAAATCACTAAAATGGATAACTTATGCAGTGCTTCACATATATATGATAAAAACATATATACACACATACATGTGCAAATAACCATGGTATTACTTATTAACCCCCCCCTTCTCTCTACATATATATTTTTTGAGCATTTATAGCAGTAACTTATTGGGGCTTAAGAAAACTCTGGATTGTTCTTTTATAGAAGGTTATGCAATATTTTTGTCCAGTACATATATTTTAATTCTTTATTTTGCTCCTTTAAAAAATTCCCTTGATTATTCTTCTGTAAATGCCACATTAAAAATCGGAGGAATTTTAATGTCTATATTTCCCTTTGTCCTCAGACAAACTCTTTTCTGATATATGTGCTTGTCAAGGCTGAACTGTCCACTTCATTTTCCAATCTGTTTTTCAAGTGTTTATCTATTTGACATCAAAGCAAAAATAAATAAAGGGAAAATTTTCCTCTAGCATTTATTTGAATGCTATGAGGTTTCTTTGAAGAGTAACCTGGGGGAGGTCTATGTGCAAAATAAAAAGCGACATCCTTTCCTCAAGACACTCCTCCATCTGTTGAAATACAACATAATGTGTAGGTGAAATTTGACTGCTGTCTTCTGGAAAAGTATCCTATGAAGCAAATCATACAATGTGAATGAGGCGCCTAGGGTTGACTTGTGCACAACCTGCGCATGTCTACACACAATGGCTCTGGAGCAAAACTAAAAGCACTGTAAGGGTGCACAATATTCTCCCAAAGGCCATGCTTAAGCCTGTAGGCAGTCTCCTCAAACGTAGGAGCCTAAAAAACAGCAAAAACAAAAAACCTGATTTATAAAATTTGTAATTTTTACCTGTTATAGTCCCTTCCTGCTTTGGGCGCCTTACTACTGTCCCATTAAGATTCCAGCCTTTCACCTGTTGGTTGGTATTACATGAGTTTGAGGTCCTTTAGTTTGGGGCCTGAGGCTCATGCTAATTCACATCCCCATAGGCAACTTTCCTATGCAAAATTTTATTTTATAACACTTTTTTTAAAAAAGATTGTCAATGTGATTATCAAGATGTCTGAGCATATCATAGTGTAAAATTATTTTGGAATTATTTTGTTTCATGTAAGTTTAGCACTCAAAGTGATCAGCTGGAACTTTCCTGATCAAATTAACACAGATTTAGAAAGTACTGTATTCACTAGCTATACCTTTAGACCATGTTATGCTGGTCTTGTCTAAGTTACAGAGCAAAATATAACTTTCTGCCAGAATCATAGGGTATAGCTATTTTTGAAGGACAGGAGGGAAAAATTCCAGTGTAATTTTTGTTGTGTGTTTTAACTTGGGCTGTGTAGATCTAAAATGTTGCCATTTGCTCTTCTGAGTTGCTTTTTATATGTGCTTCCTCTCCCATTACCTATTTGTAAGACTCTTATCTGTTTGTCTACATGATTTTCCCCATTGAACTCCAGACTTTTAGAAGTGGAAACTCTCTTCTTTTGCTTAGTACCTGCATAAAATGTGGCAAAAATGTGTGTTGAGTGAATAACTGATGAAACAACAGTTCAAGGTGAAAGTTTATTTTTGAGAGCAAATTTCTAGATACCTATTAAGAATCCAGAGAGCCCTAGAGGGTGTAGAAATTTAACTAAAGTGTTGCCAGTTTGGTTCCCAGTCAGGGTATAAGCCTGGGTTGCAGGCAAGGTCCCCAGTTGGGGACAAGCAAGAGGCAACCACACATTGCCCTGGCTGGTGTGGCTCAGTGGATTGAGCACTGGCCTGGAAACCAAAGAGTCGCTGGTTCAATTCCTACTCAAGGCACATGTCTTGGTTACGGACAAGGTCCCCAGTCGGGGGTGCATGAGAGGTAACCACACATTGATGTTTCTCTCCCTCTCTTTCTCCCTCCCTTCCCTGTCTCTAAAAATAAATAAAAATCTTAAAAAAAAACAAGAATCCAGAGAAAACACCCAAAAATGTCTACTGACTAACCTCTCCTGTACCTTTAAGTCCCTTTTAAGATGTTTTAAGCTTCTCATCCATAAAATACTTATACATTAATATCATGAATTCTCTGAAGTAAAATTATTAATAAAAAATATTGTTATAAGTACTATGTTAGACCAATAGGAACACTATAAAATAATACATTTTATTTTATTATGTTTGCATCACAAAAGCCACAGATGAAGTCCTTTTGAGAAATGCATGCAGAGTAATATCTGCTGAGTAATATAAAATAAGTCTAGAGAAAGACTTGATAATTGTATTAAGTAAAAGAAATTGGTTTAGTTTAAAATTATTTCACAGTTGTGTTCACTTTGGCAGCACATATACTAAAAAATAAAATTATTTAGCAGTTGAAAAATCAATAGCATTTACCTAGATGTCATGTTGTTATCTGATTTCTTAAAGCATTGAAAGTCAGGTTTTCATGTTGCATCACAAATCACTGTTTATTTAAAACAGACTTGATTAAAAATAACTAAGTCCTTCACCTTCTCCTTTCTTATCGTTTGTATGGAATCTCTTTGATGATTTACATTTAAGACAGATATTGATTTCTGTCCTCCCCCTTTGCCCTTTAAATACTACTTGATTTTCAGTGAATTCTTATAAGCGTGAGGTCAGCATAGGATGAAACAAATATACCAAAATAACTTATGTTTAATAAAGCAACACAAGAGCATCTTCAAAGCACAATTGTTTTCTGTAATGTATCTCTTTTATTTTTTTTCAGCCCCCTCTCCAACCCACCCCAGCCCCACCCACAGGCTCCGCCCCAGCCCCCTCCCCAACCCATCCCCCAACCCACCCCAGCCCCCCCAGCCCCCTCCCAACCCACCCCAGCCGCCTCCTCAACCTTCCCCAGCCCCCTCCCCAACCCACGACAGCCCCCTCCCCAAACCATCCCAGTCCCCCTCACCAGTCCAGAACAATCCCCAACCCTCTCCTCCTTCCCCACCTATCCCAGTCCTCTCCCCAGCCCAGAACATCCCCCTCCCCAGGCCATCTCAACTCTTCATAGACCCCTCCCCAGCACCCTCCCCAGCCCAGAACAGTCTCCCTGCCCTGCCCTCTCCCCAGAACAGTGCCCTCCCCAGTCCATCCTAGCCACCTCCCTATCCCCCCCAAACCATCCCAGTCCCCCTCCCCAGCCCAAAACATCCCCCTCCCCAACCCATCTCTGGCACATTTCCCAGTCCATCACCAGTCCATCACAGTCCCCCTCTCCAGCACAGAACAGTCCCATCCCAAACCCATTCCAGTTCCCCTCCCCAACCCAGAACAGTTCCCCACTCTCCCCCACTCCCTACCCATCCCAGTCCTCTTCCCAATCCAGAACAGTCCCCTTCCCCAAACCCCTCCCCAATCCATCCTAACCCCCTCCCCAACAAGAACAGTCCCTCACCCTAGCCCCCTCCCCACCCCTCCCAATCCCCTCCCCGGCCTAGAACAGTCCCCTATCCAACTCATTCCAGTCCCCTCCTCAGCCCAGAACAGTCCCCTCCTCAGCCCCCATCACCAGCCCATCCCAGTCTCACTCTCCAACCCATGTGTAATGTATCTCTTGCTGTATAAATAATGACATTGTAAAAACCAGACTCATGCACAACTTAGTTGTTTTTATATTTCTAGGTAGTGTATATAATTTAATATTTTATGCTTTCTTTAGGTCCACTAAAATTTTTATTTTTCTTAAGTGTCATTTGGGAAAGAATATTCCTAGGGCCAATTAAAATAGTCATAATTTCCTAGCATTCCAGAAAAAATAATACAGGATGTGGAGAGTCAGATAAATTAGTTCCTAAAATTTCTTTAAAATGTTTTAATGTGACCATGTGACATTATACATGCTAAGATTTAATGTGTTGACTAAGTGGAAGCCAAAGTGTGGGCTCAGAACCCAGATGTCATGATCAACCAATTCAGTTAAAATCAACAAACTAGCAGCTCAGTTACTGCTAAAAGGTATGCAGTCTCTTTGAAAGAAGGAAGTGTACAGGGAAAAAATAAATACAATTTTGAGGAGTGCCTACATGAAGGTCATAACACTGCTTTAGGAAGAAGGAAAATGTTAGCCAAAAAACACCAAATGGATTGACTAGGAAAAATCTGTAACAAAAGAAACAGAGCTCAATCTTTCACAGCAAAGTCATATACAAACCTATCAGTTTGCAAATGCAAGCTTTTCTTTATATTTTATCAAGTAATACTTGAATTAAAGTGTCTATGGCCAACAGCAGAATGGCTCCTGAAATACATCTACATTCTGATCTCTGGAACCTGTGACTGTATTAACAATAGGGAATTACAGTTACAGATGGAATTAATATCCTTAATCAACTGACCTGAAGATGAAGAAAGTATCCTGGATTACCCAGGTGGGGTCAACATAATCACAGGGTCCTTGTAAATACAAGATAGAGGCAGAAAAGAGAAGGCCACATAAATGACATCATGAAGAGGACTTGGTCTGATCTCATTAGCTCCGAAGAGACAGAAATGGGGTAGTGAGCCAAGGAAAACAGGCAGCTTCTAAAAAGAGGAAAAGGCAGAAAACAGATTCTCCCCTAGAGCCTCCAGGAAGGAATGTGGCCCAAGAAACCTAGATTTTTGCTCAGCGAATCCCATTTCAGACTTCTGATCTCCAAAACAGTAAGATATTAATTTTGTTTCGTTCTAAAGCACTTAGTTTGTGGCAACTTCTTAAAGCATCGATAGAAAACTAAAATAAGTGTCTAATAACAAAATCATATCAGAAGAGATCTAATGTAAGCCAGGCAGAGATAAATGAAATTTAATTATTCTCAATGAAATGTGCTATTAGTAAATGAATCTCCTTTATCTTTCTTTTTCCTTGGTTTTGTTAAATACATCACTGAGAGGGGTTGGAAGCCAAGGTGGTAGGGCACTCTAAAGACTTGTGTATATGATCCCTATGTCTGGATCATACCATTGACTAAGAAGTCAACTCCATTGTCCATTATCTCCTGGACAAAAAATTTCTAGAGTCAATACTTTTTCTAACACCTTTACATTTTAAATTTCATTATTTGATGAATAACAAGTAGATTAAAAGAAGCTTAAAAACGTTACTCATTATTATGGATGACTGTGATTCTCTTTTGAAGGAAAAATAATTGTTTCATAATGAATGATCTGTGGATATTACTTATAAGACTGTTTTGGAAGTAATGTAAAAGCTTTCAGTGTTTAGGCATAACCATGTCCTATATCTTCAGAAATGAGTATCTAAGACATATGAATTGTGTCAAATTAAAAAGCTACAACGAGTTAAAGTCATGGGTTTTCTCTGAATGCTACTTTTGCTTCCTAAACTAAAAATTAAAAACAATTCAGTGGTTTGAGGAATTATCTGCTGACTCAATTGAGAAAGGGAAAGAAACACACACACACACGCACACACACACACACACACACACAGCAGGGACATGCCCCTCCCCCATCCCTGCTGTGGGCCTTTGCACTTTCTGTTGAGTTTTTCGCAAGAAAATTTACCCCAAGTTTTCTGTAGTTTTGACCTCTATTATTTTCAGGTCTTCTTCGCTAGTGAGTCTTTTGTGGTTTACCTCATCTACAAGTTTGCTGCCTCCTGTGACTTTCCATAGCCCCTTTCTTAGTTTAATTTTTCTTTTTGGCACTTAGTACTATCCGGCATACCAGTTGTTTCTTGTTGACTGTTTTTTGTGCCCACCAGAGTGAGTAAATGTTGTGACCAAAGTTGTAAGACTCAGCAGACTTTACTTAATATTACACTTACTTAGGTATAAAATACGTATATAGGCTAGACAAATCACCGTGAACATAAACAGCATAGACAAAGTTTTTGGATTCTCAGGCTCAGTTTCCAAATGTCCCATCATTCCCTGCTTAGGATGTGAAGGCTCATGAGAGATAATACTGAATAGGTGTGGATCAGCTCAGCTCTGGGGACCATGGCTTGGAGCCCTGTCAGTTGTTTATACCCTGATCATCATGTCTCCTCAGGAGTATGTGATTAGTTTCCATTCTGTGGGGAAGCTGCGTCCATCAGTTAGAGATTACAGGTGAATTTCTGATGCATTGTGGGTTTGGTTCCGGATCATCTCAATAAAGTGAGTTGTAATCTTTTTGCTGGGAGAGGGTCTTACCTTCAATTTATTAAAATGAAAAAGAAAAGAACACTGCAACCTTTGTGAAGCACAATAAAGCAAAGTGCAATAAAACAAGGTATGCCTGTAGTAAATAAATAAGCGATGTACAAATTGGGTGTTGGCACATAGCATTTAATTTGGATCCTGTATACTTCTAGAGTTTCTTTCAGTTAATTTTTGCAAGGGAGGTTAGACCAAAAGTCATATTCTGAGAATAGAAGAAAGACCACAGAACTGGTTTACAACATGTATACTTTCTCAATGATTAAGAGATTAATAACCCAAATTCCATGGTATTAGGCATGTAAATAGAATGAAGATGTTTGCAACAAATAATTTATATTAATGCCTATTTAAGTAAAAGAGTACACAAAAGACCTGTAAGTGACCCCTAGGGCCTTTCAAAGGAATTCATTCCAGTTCACCTAATAAAGGAGAATCATTTCTAGGTATATTTGGGTTAGTTCCATGTTACAGGTTTTAAGTAATATGTTTTTATCTCAATGTTTTCTTTTGTTCTGTCTGAAATATTTGATAAATCATTGTGCACAAAAATTTCTTCAAGATTACAAAGCTTTCCAAAATTTCACATACTTATTTCATATATTTTACATTTCCAATTATTATATTGTAACAGATTCTTCCTACTTTTATAAATATTATTCTAAGTTTAAGTATCACTTGAAAGTAAAATTCTAAATGTTTTTTACTCTCCTTCCTCTTCCTGAGCATATGAAGACTACATTTCCCACTCTCTCTAGCAATGATTTTGGTGCTTTGTGACAGAGTTTTGGGAATGCGAGGAGAAATGATGTGTCACAGCAAGTCACACACAATTCATAACATTGTGTTTTTCTCCCATGCTCTCTTCCTTGTGCATGTATGTGATTGAAAGTGAAGGATGCTAAGATGGCAGAGACGCAAATGAGGCATCCTGGACCCTGATTGGAGCAAAGCTAGAAAACTATGCTTAGAATTTCACTGGTTGTTTAAAGTCACTGACATGGCATTTGCAAGTTTTGGCAGCTTGTGTGAATTACTCTGATTAATAGAATAATAACAAAGGGAACAATTTATTTAGAGATTTCATAGAAGAGATTTGTCATTGAACACCCAAAGTGATGTGTGAAGGATTGCAACATTATTACGCATACTTAACATAATCATGGCATCATTAAGTGCATTGAAATAAGTTTTTTTAAATCAGTTTTTAAAAGGAAATACATATTGAAAACCTGCATGCATGCCTATAGTATAAGTATATGAATTAATATCATATTTATTTGCACATTTGTTATATGACATGCATTATGTAATAAAATGTGAATAAATAAATTAATTATATAAACTTTAAAACATCATTTAGTAGAGGAGAATATGAAAGTTAAGTGATGATTAATAGCCAAGATCACAAATAATTGGAGTGATAGACCTATGATTCTAACTCGGGGCTCTGTAATTACAAAGTCATCACTTTCTCTAATGAATGATGTTGTTTTTACCATAAATATTATCAATTCAATGTGTTAAGAATAAGTATATTTGTCATCAAGAATATCATGTTTATATATTGAAATAACTTTTTGCTTTGGAAATAATAATATCCTGAGAACATATGAATGATAAACTTTCTATCATTTTTATGTTCACTATTTTATCATTATATATTCATACAGTTGTGGATACTAGTATTTTTCTATGTAACAGTAAACACATTTTCTGTCCTGATTGGGAGTTTGGGCTAGAATGAATCAAGTTGTTGAAATGGCATTTTCATCACTGGTTGTGTATTGTTTCATAATATAACATCATGAAAAGGCTGAAAAAGTCAATTGAGTGCCAATGACAATGTGTTAATAAGAAGCTATTGTTTGGATTTTTATTTTATTGGTTAGAGTTTGCAAAGTTGGATTGGTCTCCTTTTCTACAGTGTAATTGTTATTGAAACACAGAACACTATACTCCTTATTTATGTACTGTCCAAGACTGAAAGTCAAGTAACAGAGACTACATAACCCTAAAAATTTTAGACTACTAGCCTAAAATCTTTAACCGGCCCTTTAAGCAAAAGTTTATTGGTCTTACTGTAAGTAAAGATTTCTGAAATTTTTAATTATTTTTAAAAGCAGATTGATGGTAAAATAAGAACTGTGCAGCCGAACTCTTCTTTTCAAAAAGAAAAGTTGGGAAATCACGTGAGCAGTTGAGGAATACTGGCAGAAACAACTTAAGGTTCTAGCACAATAAAAGTCCAGGGGAGAGGGATGGGAAACCAGAACTTTGTATGGTAATATATAATATATAAAGTGTAAATTTATATACACATTTATATATACATCTAAAATAAGAAAACAAATTAATGACAGAATTACAGGCCTGGGATGTAGTCAGTGACTCAGCTTCTCCCCTGATATACAGATTCCTGAGTGGTAGCTTAGCAAGTTGAGCTACCTTGCAGGAGAGTTCCAACTGATTGCCAGTTATTATGCTATGACCAGTTATTAGCATTATTTTGGTTGCCTCATGCTCTGGGTAGGCGTGTTCACATATACCAAAGTTCACTCTATTTTCCCAGTTGGCTCTTCCTCCGTAAAACAGCTTTATTCCCCCAACTGTTCCTTTTGTGGCAGAACTTTACAGCACTTCATCAGTTAAACTTCTCTTTCTCATGCTTTCTCTCTGACTTGCACTCGCTCGCCTGCTTGGTCTCTCCTAATACCTCTCTGGTAAGTTCCAACTTGGGAGTAATACCGACATGCAATACGTTCACTTCGTTTTTGCGTACATGCAGTTCTCTCAGTATTGCAGACTTGACAGAGGGATAAAAGTCCTTTCAGAATAGGTGATGCTGCCAGTAAAATCGTCTTTATCTCTCCCGCTTCCTCAATGTTTTGCTCTCTACTGGTACATTCTCGCCAGCATATAAACATGCTGTCACATTATACAACTTAACCACTCTTAAAACACACCTACAGACAAAAATTTGGTTCCATGCCTCTCTCTCTCTCTCTCTATTGTTCATTCCTCTGTTCTGTTCTGGGAAACAAAATTCCTCAAAATAGTAGATTGGGCACCCTATTTCTATTATCATTCCTCCCATTCTCTCTCAAACCCAGCTCAGTCAGATTCACCTTACGAAGAGTGAGCTCCTGCCAAGTGACTAGTGCCCTCCACGTCGTGCCATGGGTTCTAGCCTCATTTTACTTAACCTGTCATCAGCAGTTAAAAGGGGTGCTCTTTCTCCCTTCGTTTTGAAATATATTTTTCTATTATTTCTGGAAATTCTCTGGTTCTCATCTTATCTGTTCAACTATTTTGAATCTTTACCAATTCGAGTCTTTCTCAATTCCTTATAACTTCCTGACCTCTAAACATTGGAATGTCATCTAGGACTCTTTTCTTTTTCCCCCCTTCACTCTTACTCTAGATGATCTCAACTAGCCTTATAGCTTTAAATAGTATCTTTATGCTAAAGACAGCCAACATTAACATGTCTAACCAGACAATTTTGCTGAAATCCATACTCATACATTCAACGGTCTACTTGACATCACCACCTGCATGTGGTTTTGTACCCTGTCAATACAGCTAAACTGGTACAGTGCCTCTTAGAATTTCCTTGCCTGTATGACTCCAAGTTAGGGTTAATTCTAAGAGAAATTGTGAGATTTGAAAGGTATAAATGAATCACTGGCCTTTACACCTGTAAAGTCTCTGTAAGGTGCCAATGCTATTGCACCTGTGTATATTGCCCTGGCTTATCTTGTGTGCCTGCAGCAGACACCAGGGCCACAGATTTATTAATAGTTTCCCTACCCTCTAAATTTAGGTTCTCTGAGTTCTGAGCCAAGCAGGTGAATAGTCCCATTGAAGACAGTGCCACCTCCTTCTGCATGTAATCAAGATTAAATGTACTGATAGACAATCTTAGGTTCTAGAATGTTCTCATGGGTTTGAAATCATCTGGATTCCAATTTGTTTTGTATTCCTCTACTTCATATCCAGACATTCTTCCCAAATGCAGACAAATGGAGACTTCAGGTCCACCACCAGATGGCCTTGAATAGAGTCTAAATCAGCTTCCACAATGTGTAGTATCAATTTACTACAAACTAAGTTTCTATAATTGCCCAGGCTCTGTAGCTTCAGCTTCACTGGAGAGGACACTCCAGCGTCATCGCAAGATGTCGATTCAACACGGGAGGAGACAGATACCGTGTCACTCCCGAGTTGGACTGCACAGCCATTCTCGGAGGTGCAGATAGACTCTTAAGAAGCTACACCATCGTCTCTCAAGACGGACGGCTGCCGACGACGACGACGAAGTTTCTATAATAAGCCCCTAGGTTCTACATCATTCATAGAAGTTCTACTTCCCTTCTTTAGCACTAAAGAATATACTCAGCTGTATTTTTCTTTAGAGCTAGTACCACTTGATACAGTAAATACTTAATTCTTGGCATCCTCCAGTAGACAGTAAACTCTATGGGGGTAGGTAGTTTTCTTACGGCCATATATATAGCATGTACAATTGTTCCTGCTCCATAGTAAGTACTCAATATATATTTGTTTAACGAATAAATAAATAATTATGCATTTTGCAAGGAATTTTTTTGGTTAAGCAGAACATCAATATATGAAGAGGAACATTGATCCAGGTTAAGTAAAATACTTGAAATATGGTTCAGAAACATTAGCATAAGGAAAATAACCCAATCAAGAAATGAAGACTAGATGAAAGGAGTTTTTGTCTCTACTAACAGGTTAAATAATTAATCCAATTCTGTACATTACCAGGTGCTTGTCATGACAACTGGGAAGTTTCTTCTCTGAATGTGTAACCTGCATAGTTCTGTCAGCTGCTAAAGACTAATCAACAGTGGTTCACAGTCAGTGACTAAAATCGCTAGAAAGGAAAAGAGCCTGTCAATTATGCAGTTATGTTTCACTTAAAAAATGCTGTGTAGGTGCAAACAGACATTTGGCAAAAGAGTCGAACAAGAAACAAGGCAAGCCATTACAGGCATGTAATTTTTTTTTTTTTTTGTCTTTTCCGTAAACCTCTGGGTTCTACTTGGAATGCGTTTGTTTTGTGACAGAACTCTTCTTCTCAAAAAGGCAATGCTGTTATTAATTAAGCAAAGGCAGAGGCAGCCGAGGTGGGATCATGCTAAGCCGAAGTTGTTAAATGAATCTGAGCCTTCATACAGAAAACTTCCCCAGTGGTTACCTAAGCTGTCACCATTTTAGTGCATCTGAGGAAATGTGCTCCAAGATTGCTGTTAGTGTTGGCAAAGAAATGAACTAATTTTAATCTCAACTCCTAAATCTGACATCAATCCAGGAACTTTGCAGCTAAATTTATCTCAGTTTGCAGCCCAGACAACGACTACATTAAGAATATTACATGAGTAGATAGCAGTCTATCTGGGAGAAGTGGTAGAAGTGAAACTTAGGAAAAATTATTTTTACTTTTAAAAATATTGAATCTGTTAAAGTTCTGATTCCTAGAAGGTCATAAAAGTACTCAGAAGATGTGTTTTTCTCTGGTTGCCTTGTTGGCTACAAAACTAGATTACTTCCTGCCACTTCTGCCAAAATAAATATTATTAAAATACTATATTCCCCAGCTGCCAATCAGAACCAAGGGTATATGAAAGGTGGTGTTTATTTGTACATCTGCACCTTTCCCACCGTAGAACTCACAATGAATGGCGCAACACTTGGGGTCATTGCAGCTAAGTTTTTAAAAGCTGGTTTTCTCACATCTTCCTCCTCGCTCATAATATGTTTAAGATATTGTCTGGCCTAAAATAAAAATCCTCCTCAGCAATATATTAGAAATGAAATTTTCTTCTACTTGTGACTAAATATTGAAAAAATTTTAAATCACTGAGATATTAAAGGTAAGATTAACTGATGGTTTTGGAAATGGTGAGAGACTTAAAAGTCTCCTTTTGTTAAAGAGAATTGCCTCAAAGAAGGGGATACATGCTGGGGACAAGGAAAGGTTCCAACTGATTTTCTCTGAAAAGAGGGGTATGATTCAAGTAGATTTTGAATGAGGGAGAAAAGATTAGTGCTCTGTAATTTGGTGTTAGAACAAAGCCCCAAACCACACATCACTAGCTTGGTGGGTTATTTTTTTAATAACTAGGTTTTAAAAGTATGTTTTAACTTTTAATTGTAGAAAGAGTTTTTGAAACTTTTGATGGTGTTACCTTGTGACCCAAAATGTTACTATTGTTTCAAAAAACAAAACAGAAACAAAATCATCTCTGTTTTTACTGCTGCTGTCTTTTAGATTGTACCAGAACTTGAATTTGCCAATAGAGGGCAATAGTCAAACTAAGATAGACTGCTTCTATCGTTTCTGCAACTTCTAATGAGGTAAAATAACACATAGAACCCTCATCTGTTTTATGGATATTGCTGTGTAATTGCAGTGTAATTATGGTACACAACAGCTTCAGAAAATTATCTTTAAAGAAAACAGCTGGTTCTCTTTCACAAACCAGGATGAAACCTCATCAATTAAAAAAAATCCAAAGAAATTTTTTTCCCAAAAATATAAGCTGATAATAAACAAGCAACAAAAAATGAAATAACATAAAAAAGTTTAAATGGATAAATCAGAGCTGCTGATATGAAATAAACATAAGAAAATTATGAAGGTAGAAGGTACTTCTGATATATTGTTTTATGTTACAGTGTAAACAGACTTCTTGGAAAGATTTTCAAATGTTTCTCTTTTTTCATTTATTGCTGTAATTATGTAAATGCATTAGTATATCTACTCCATATATGAGGTACACACATGCACAATCAAAGATCTAAAGTGTAATATTTTTATAACCCGTGCTTTGGAAAAATTACAAAACAATTAACATTGGGCATTTAACATATAAAACTATAAGTTTATTAAACTTTGGTATGGCAATAATCCAATAATCCAATACATGACTGCTTGCTTTTATAAAATCCTTATGTACAAAATTCATTAAAAGAACAGTTCATTCAAAGAAAGATTACCCATAATTTATTTTGAAAATTATTTATGTCAGTGTTACCTTAAAGAGTTAAGTCACTTAGAGTGGCTTAGAGATCAATGGATTTACAAAATATGAAACTTACAAAGTGATATTTAAATGTTCTCATCCTCCACTTGATGAGATTTTTTTCAGGCGGTCAGCTATGTTTAAGCTGTAATGTAAGAATGAAAAATAAGAACTGATGTTCTCTTTTCTCACAGAGCAGCATATTATGACAGCATCACAGCATCATCAGCAAGTATCCCTTATGAACCCTACATCTAGAAACTATTTTAATTAACAATAAACATTAACCGCAGGTAGGTTATTTACAGAATTGGACACTGTGTCGTTAAACTTTAAACAGCTAAATATTAAACTAATAGATAGGTATATGCATTATATAGTATAGCTATATGCATATATGTATATGTGTGAAACACATTTATAGAAAAAAATAATGCTGATGAAGTTGTGTGTTTTTTAACTATGCAGAGTAGGTTGAATAGCTAGCAATAAAACTCTCAGTCAGTGGTTCTTAAAGTGTGGCTCCTAGACCATTATCATTATGTATCCTCAGAACCTGTTAGTTACCAGTCTGGAACCGGTCCCAAACTTTCTGAATCTCAAATTCTGGAATAGGGTTTCAGCAATCTGTGTTTAACCAAACTTCTAATGGTAGTATTTAATACTGCTATTTGGATAAAAAAGTTTTTTGGATGGATCTTGAGAGTATCATGCTAAGTTTTATAAGTCAGACTGAAAAGAACAAGAACCATTTGATTTCACTAACATGTGGAATATAGAACAGAAAGCTACAAACCAACAAAAAACTCATAGATACGAGTAACAGTACAGCGGCTACCAGAGGATAAGGGGGTGGGGAGTTTTAAGAAGGTAAAGGGGATTAATATATGGTGACAGAGTGACTAGATACCAGGCAGTGAGCACACGATGCAATATACAGATGATATATTATACAACCGTACACTTGAAACTTATAAAATCTCATTACCAAATGTTACCCTAATAGATTAGGTTAACAAAAAACATTTAGGGGATTCTGATGCATATTAAAGACTAAGAACAAGTTCTCTTAGTAAATATAAGTTACTTACTATTATGATTTGAACAGCTTAGACTGTCTCTTATTTCCAGTCTTGTTTTCAAACAAGTTCTGTACCAGAACATATTTAATTCGGTAATAGTTAAGATGCTCTGACCAGAGAGGTTGGTTTTTTACTACTATTGTCTGAACCTTTTAAAAACTAGGTACGTAACTTAACCTTGACAGAAATTTGCTTAAATTAGCTATGGGATTACAGCCTTAGAAGTTACTAGAAATTATCTAATCATTCAGGAATTAGAAAACTGAGACTCAAGGAAAATTTAAAATGTTTTCCAAATATCAAAAGGCAGTTTGACAGTGACCTTGATGTCAAATCCAAATCTTTTAACTTCTATGTTAAATTTTAATCGGATTAGGTTGTAAGCCATGGTTTCAACCAGTTATTTGTATCAGTGATCAGATAGTGGTCAGACAACTCAAGACAGGCACTTGAGCAACCCAATAGCTTTAGCATTGGCACAGCCTCATGTTTCCCAACACCATGAACCAGAATATGCTTACTCGTCAACTGTGCATCCTCCTCGTGAGTATGTGGTTGGTTATCTCTTAAAAAAGCTATTGTTGGGCCTTTCCAGATGTTTCTGTCATTGAAGCCAGCCAGGAGAATGAAATTTAAGAATACTTGTAGATTTTTCTCAGTGACTAATATATCCTTCTGAAACAATTGTAATTGTATTATTTTTCTCTGGCTGCTGGTCTGCATCCCTGCTGTAAACTTGTTGAATTGAAGGGTTAGCTTTTCTGTTTGTGTGTGTTTTCATCCTGACAGCTGGCACGTGAGAGGTGCCTATAACCGGCTCAAAGAAATAAAATAATGAAATAGGAAACTCAATAACAGAGATTCAGTTTTTGCAGCTTTCACTGTATAATGAAAAGGGAATGTTTTTCATATGAAATTTGCACATAATTTCTGATAATGTAATGAAAGAAAGATATAATCTGTACATAGTAGTATAATTTGTTTAAAACAAAAACCATCTCAATGCTTCTGACTACATCCACAGTTTAGAAATGTTCATTGCATTTATCAGTAAGCAGTGTTGCTCTGGCCTACATAATCTTTACAGGAAATGAAGTACCATGATACAATTAACGGTTATAGTTGTTTAGCTTGTGAACTCCAACCCCTCAATTTTCAGCTACTCATTTCCATCTGTCTTTTGCGTGTGTTCATGAACTAGTGCTCCCAGGTACCATGTATCAATTCTTCTTCTTATCTTTTGCTTTCTTTTCCAAAATAAAGAATCCTGTATATTCACAGCATGGCTACAAAAGCCACATACTCAGATTATGAAAACAAGGGAATATTGCCCACTTTTTCCTTAGAAAAAATGCTGAAAGTACTTCCCTCTCAATTTATTCATTGTGTTAATGAATTTGCATCAACTTCAATAAGCAATATACCCTTTGCTCCCATGGGCAGCACACTTGGCTGTTGAATATTCTTAATCTTGACCACTGCTCCTCAGTTTTTTTCATTAACATCTTGCAAACAGCAGCAAGTAACATACCTAAGATTTCTTTAGACTCTGCTTTACCTTTAAAATATATGCACATGTTTATTCTATTTCATAATGGATAACATTTTATGAAACTAATAACTAAAATATATCATGTAGAAACAACTTTTTAACTCTAGAAAGCTGTATTAGATGCTTCCTGGACTTTTCAATCCTACCAAACACACATACTTCTATAATCTTGTTAATACTTTTGATCAGTTTGAGAAATTAAGACTAGCTTGTATTTTAGTGCAAGAGTTCATTAATTTTTCCTCACTGTTACAGGAGACCACTTTATTAAAAGTCAGTTATATATCAATGAAAATTTAAGTTTGGGACATTCTGAATAGTAAACACTTTGCAATAATAAAAAATTGCTCCTACCCATGAATGGTGAATGTTTATCCTTGAAATCAGCAATTGCCCATTAATTACGAGGCTAATTCTCCTGGGAGAGACCTTCACACAGATCTTCAATATGTACTCCGATTTGCTTGGATTTCAAAGTCAAGTTGACTTAGACTTTAAACAGGGATTCCTAAAATACCAAGATCGCATCTTGACATATGACTTTCCAGGCAAAGATGCATCTAGACCTTGACTCTGATTGTAGTACTTTATAAATTTGGTCAGTAATTACCCTTGTTGAATACAAGTTAGATATCTGATCATAAGACTGTAAGCATCACAAGAGTCTTGTTCGGTTAATCTTCAGTTTTTAGTAAGACATATAATATTTACCATGTTTTAAATCAGCAGAAATATTTTTCAATGCATGCAAGATGAAGTCCATATTAAATGGTACATTTAACTACATGAAGTATTTTAATACTTGAGTAACATAAAATAAGAATGCATTCAAACAGTACTATAATAAAATATAAAAATAGTTGTAAAATAATATAATAAACCCCTAATATCATAAACTATAATATTCAGAAACGTTGTGAGGAAGTTTTCAAATAACAGGTTTTTATCAACATTAGATAAGCAAAATAGATGATTATGTATTATGACTTGTTGCATAATGCTGGAAAGAGTTTATGAGGGATTTCTGAGAAACAGGTAGGCATTGCTATAACCTTACATATCCTTTCTGAGAATACAAGTTAACAGAAATATTAAGCAGATAAATATTTAATTCTTGTCTAGGGGATAAGATAAATTAACTAGAATGATAGCCTTATGAAAATGCACTTGGAATGATGCACAGCAGTGGTTAATATCACATGAGGGAATATAGACAAATGGTTTAATTGAACCAAAAAATAAAATTGCATCAAAGTTCACAGTTCTAGAATGTCTAAACCAAAGTCAACTTTTATTGATATATAAAGCAGTGAAACCACTCTCATCGATCAATTTGTGTGGTAGATGATGCACAGTGAGAGACACATCTATAATGTGCTGTACAAAAACATTATAAGCACTGTTGGCAATATATTAAAAGTAATGTTGATGTTCCAAAGAAGTTTTCACTGACAGTGAAATTTTGAAACTTATGACTTTTGATGAACTTGTTTCACTGTGGATTTAACATTGAAAGCAGAACTTGTGTTTCTAAAAACAGATTCTATTATCCTATTATTAGATTAAAAATTCCTTTTTTATGTAGAGTATTAGAAATAAAATTTGCCTGTGTTATGTGAACCAATATTTGAATTCCATCTGTCTCTAAAAGACTAAGTTATTTGTCTTAAAGATTTAAACAAATATGCAGCATAGTCCTTTTGAATTAAGTTGAAAAGGGAAGTTACAAGTTATGTGCATAAAAAAATATATATATGTAAATATTAGACATAAATTCACATATTATACTTAAATGCATGTGAACAAACTAAAAATGTTGCTAATTTTTTAACACATTTTTAAAAATTAGGAATCCTATCATTTGGCTATACCAATTTTAGAATGGGAAAGTATAAATTATAGTTAGATCATTTTAAAATTCAGTTTATCCAAAAATTTATATAGCTATTAGATTAATATAATTTTGATTCAATATGAAAGACATAAAATCACAAAACTACGTTTCCTTTTTACTTCCAAACTTTCAAAAGTGTTTCACAAATAGTATAAAACCTAAGAACCCAACAAATTGAACAAAAAAAATTTCCAAAAGCTTGGTTGACTTTTGTTAGTATTGTTATTATTATTGATTTAAAAGTAATTATATTTATAATGGCAAAATACAATGGTTTAGATTTTGGAAGACTGAGGTTTAGCATTAGTCACAGCAACAATTATTACAATTCTAGCATAGCTTTGTTTCTTTAGCACCTGTAGAGATTTGTCTTCTTCATAAAACTTTTTTTTTTCTAATTTCTTTAAACTCAGTTGTTTCCATGAAAGAACATACTGTTTGCTTTCTTCATGCTTCCTTCTTGAGTATAGTTTACTGGAGAAGGAAAACTGTTTGTTATCCAGTACTTAATAAAGGTTTTCATATTCTTTCTCTTCTTACTGCAATTCTATAACTTTTGCTACTTTGGTCCAAGAGTTACCTAAGTACTGCAAATCAAACCTCTCACTCTATCATAAGGCTTATCATCAGGGCAACCATTAAAAAAAGTCACAAATCAGGTTCCGATTCCTCTGATAAAAGCTACAAACATTTTGAAATATCTGGAACAGAAAGTCAAAAAAGTTGTATAACACAAAGCAAACTTTCAAAAAAAACAAAAACAAAACAAACAAACAAACTATTGAGGAGCAGGGGGAAGGGAGAGAAAGGAGGAGAGAAAAAGCTGCAAATATCTGTATATCTGTATCAGTTTTCACCTTTGTTACATATTCCCATACTCCACATGCTTTCCTCTAAGTTAAGTCTGGCCCTATGTGTCCAGCTTCTCAGTTGTTTCTGTCAGTTCTTCCAGGTTCTCCCACTTCTCCTTCTTTTCTCTACGAATTTTTTCGCTCTTGTTCTTCCCCTTGCCCCACGTATGTTTTATACAATTCACAAGTATGCAGAGCTCCCAGTGCCATTTGAGAACGACTTTTGGGTTTATAAAGACAATAGCATTACAAAATGCCTTTATGCAGAGAGTGAGCCTCACAGACTTTTCCTGTAGAATATCTTTATCGAAGCCTCTCTATCACTTCTTCAGGTTTCAACTCTGCAGATGCCCTAACTGGTGAAATGAGCCATTAGGAATGATGTTTGCAATGTTGCTTTTCTGGAGTAGCACATCTGAATGTTGCCTTTGCTTCCCCCTCACCCCAAAGATACTGAATGAATCCAATGGTTGGTATTGTAGTGGTTGAAGTGGGCTCATGGGAGGAAATGGGACTTCTTTCATGCATTAAAATCAGATGTTTATGTGATTTGCTCTAGCTGCAACCACAATCATTCACATTCTTTGGGACTGTTGTGCCCACTGTGTTCCAAGTACTGTGCTATGTGTTTTGCATAATTACCACCTTTAAACCTAGGTTGGTAAAATTGCAGATACTACCAACCTCACTGTTGTATTTTGTGCTTTTGGATTTTCCTCTGCCAAATCTCATATGCCACCCATTTCTACCTACATTTGTCTTTCTTGCCTTGTATTTCCCATGCAAATATCTGAGGTTTGATCAGTATTTTAGAAAGTCAATGATTTGTCCTCTCATTCAAAATGGCACAACCATTTGATTTACTAAAAGCTCTTCTGTGGTAATTGATTTATCATTCTTACCATTTAATTCAATGAACAGAATTAAAATTTTGGTTTAATAGCTAAGTGTACTCAAGAGATTTCCCATGTTAATGTAGGGCTGTGCCAATTTCTTAAAGTTTTGAATTTATAAAATTGACAAAATAAAAGTGCAGTCATGACATGGTGTTAGTTTTCTGATGGGAATATTTTAATGAAAATTGATATATTAGTTTAGCTTTATTATCATTTGTAAATGGCTACAGATGAAATAAAAACAGACGCAAATGAAAATAAATTACCTAGTCCTTAAGGTAGTGAAGAAAATTTTGATTCTTAACATTATATGAGAAAGATAATGTGTTAAAAGATTATGTGCATAGCCAACAGGCATTAGACAATAGACAAAGTGCAACATTCCCCTCCAAGTGTTCTGGAGAACAGAATTCCCCTTTGTTCTCTCTGTTCTTTGAACTACATATGGTTATAATACTGAGTAAACACAATATAGGTAATTCATTTTTTTAATCTTAAATTTTAAAAAATTATTTATTTATTTATTTGTTTGTTTACTTTTAAGTATATTTTACTGATTATGCTGTTACAGTTGTCCCAATTTTTTCCCCTTCGCTCCCCCCCACCCTGTGCCCCCTTCCCTCCAGCAATCCCTCGCCTTATTTCATGTCCATGGGTCATGTATATAGTTCTTTGGCTTCTCCATTTTCTATACTATTCTTAATATCCCTCTGTCTACTTTGTACCTCCCAATTTTCTTCTTAATCCCTGCACCATTTCCCCCATTCTCCCCCTTCCACCTCCCAGCTGATTAAGACTAGTTAAAAACTTTTAGGGGATTATTTTCCTGTTTCTGAATTTGATATTATAAACTGTATAAATTACCACTCACATTATAAAAGATTATGTTCTCATCATCTCACAAAAGGTTAGAAAAAATTATATGTCCCAGTTTGATAGAATTACCTCTTTGGGCTGTGTGTTAAATATAATTATTTCAAAACATACTTTAATTTGACCAATCATTTTTTAAAGTATTTATAAACTTGGTTGTAATGGTTTCTGTGCTGTAATGTGACAGCTTATGATCTAACAGGACTTTTGGGGGACCACATTATAATATAAATAACTCTAGTGTTGGCCCAAAAAGGCAAAGTAAATATGCAGAAACTCACCCTCTTTACTGTCTAGGTTCTGTTTTAGTATTTGTCAGTTATGTAATTGTTCTCTTCATTATTAGCATCAAGGTCATAGAAGGAAATCTCTGTAGAGTGAATTTTAATAAATGAAGATAAAAAAACAGCTTTGAAGTTTTACTTATTATATCACATATAATTGTTAGAGATCAAATTAGTTAACTTTTCATCATAGTTAGAGCAACCATTCCTTAAAATGGAATGTTCATAGACAAAAAAATATTTTAATAAGTGTTGCTTATTTGAGACAATTTCTTGAAAGTTCAGCCTCATCTTATTGATTGTAAGGTGCACAGCTTTCACATTTAAAAAATCAAAATCTTTCTCCAGATATATATGAGTCAAAAGACAAAAGAACTTTTTTAATGTTCTTAAATACCTGGTTTATTAGAAAAATACAAAATGATCCTAATACATGTGAAATTTAAACACAAATAATAAATTCATAATTTTGCTTTTGTGTTAATAAGATATGAGTTGAACAGTTATTAAATATTAATTAGAGAGGCTTTAACACATATCTTTCATTTTTAAAGCACCATTGACTATAATATGTGACAGTTTAGTAACATCTGTCTAGAAAAATATATAAATAATAAATACACAAATTATTGATGTATCTGGACTTCAGAAATATTCAAGTATAGATAGATAATGCATGATAAATTTATATAGACATACATACATGTACAGATGTATGCCTGTGTGTACATATATATTTGCATCTATATACTATATTAAATATATTAAATATTTATATATACACATACATAGTCAGACCTCAGTATCCATGGGTTCTACATCTGTGGATTCAACTGATGGATGGAAAATATTCAGGAAAAACAGTTATGTTGTTGCTGACATGTACTAAGTAGTTTGACCTATGATGGTTGTGTCTGTACTGACCATGTGCAGATTGGTTTTTTTCATGACATTATTTCCTAAACACTACAGTAAATCAACTATTTACATAGTATTTACATTGCATTATATGTTATAAGTAATCTAGAGATGATATAAAATATATGGCAAGATGTGTGTAGGTTATATACAAATACTACACCATTTTTATAAGAAACTTGAGCAGCGCAAATTCTGGTTTACGTGGAGGGTCCAGGAACCAATTATGCATGAATATGGAGGAATGATTGTATGTCTATGCATTTGTGTGTGTGTGTGTGAGTGTGTGTGTGTGTGTGTGTATTACATATAAAACTTCCTAGAATCCCTTGCTTGTTATTCTGGACTCCTGGCACCTTAATAAAGAATGAAAAACAGGGCAAGGGTTGAAGGCTTCTGGCCAAGATGGAGGCCTAGACAGACACGCTGCATCTCCCTCCACAGCTAAGAGAGAATACAACTATCTCAACATTAGAGACAACCAGAAGTTACAGAAAATCAAGCAGCATGGAAAGTCCAACAAAGAAAGACATAAAGAAGAAATGCTCATCTAGACAGGTAGGAGGGGCAGAGCTTGGGCAGAGAGGATGTGGTGTGGTGGCCACGGCAGGCCAGCAGAAAGTGCAGGCACATGTTTTAAGGGGTCAGGAGGGACACCTGGGAAGCATTCCCGGCACCAGACCAGACCACACAGCACATGGTCCCAGCACAAGGGAAGATAAAACCTCATTGCTTCTGACTATGCAAACCAGTGGGGGTTGGGGCAGAGGAAGAGACTGCTGGTCTCTCAGTCGAGTCTGCTTGTTTAAAGAACTCCCCACAGTCCTAGAGCATCCACAGACCCACCCACTCTGGGAACAACGACCAGGGCAACAGCTGGAGAGTTGCCTGGAAAAGGGGCGAGTGCTGAGCAAGCAGCATTGTTCCCCCTCACACCCCTCCCCCACACACAGCGCCACAACATGGTGAAATGAGTTACCCTGTACTGATGAATACCTAAGGTTCTGCACCTTACCATGTAATAGGAGTGACAGCTCTGACTAAGACACAGAGGCAAACAAACACAGGAACCTGTCAAGATGAGGAGACAGAGAGGCATGGCCCAAAAGAGGGAACAGATCAAGGTTCCAGTCAGAGAACTAATTGATGAGGAGATAGCCAACCTAACATGTACAGAGTTCAAAACACTCATGATAAAGATGCTCACAGCCTTGACAGATATACTTAAGTACGGCAAGTGCATAAGAGAAGAAGTGAAGGCTATGCTAACTGAAATGAAGAAAAATCCACACAAAACCAATGGTGAAGGGAAGGAAACTGGGGTTCAAATCAATGATTTTGAACATAAGGAAGAAAAAAGTAGTCAACCAGTACAGAATGAGGAACCAAGAATTGAAAAAAATGAGGATAGGCTTAGGAACCTCTGGGACAATTTCAAATGTGGAAACATCCAAACCATAAGGGTGCCAGAAGAAAGAGAGCAAGCAAGAAATTGAAAACTTATGTGTGAAAATAATGATGAAAAACTCCCCAAATCTGGTGAAGGAAATAGACATACAAGTCCAGGAAGCACAGAGAGTCCCAAACAAGCTAGACCCAAAGAGGATCACGCCAAGACACATCATAATTAAAATGCCAAAGGTGAAAGATAAAGAGAGGATCTTAAAAGCAGCAAGAGAGAAGCAGAGTTACCTACAAAGGGGTGCTTATAAGACTATCAGCTGATTTCTCAAAAGAGACTTTGCAGGCTAGCAGGGACTGGCAAGAAGTATTCAATGTGATGAAAAGGACCTACAACCAAGATTACTCTATCCAACAAAGCTATCATTTAGAATGGAAGGGCAGATGAAGTGCTTCCCAGACAAGGTATAGCTAAAGGAGCGCATCATCACCAAGACATTATTATAAGAAGAAGATCAAAATTATGAACATTAAAATGACAACAAACTCACAACTATCAACAACTGAATCTAAAAAATAAAAACAAAATCCAACTAAGCAAACCAGAATAGGAACAGAATCATAGGTATGGGGATTGTTTGCAGGGTTATCAGCTGGGAGGGGGAAGGAGGAGAAATGGGGAAATGGTGGAGGGATTAAGAAGCATAATTGGTTGGTACAAAATAGACAGGGGGTAGTTAAGAATAGTATAGGAAAGGATGAAGCCAAAGAACTTATATGCATGATCCATGGACATGAACTAAGGGGGGTGAGGTTGCTGGAGGGGAGGGGGGTACTGAGCAGAGGGGAGCAAAGGGGGAAAAATTGGGACTACTGTAACAACATAATCAATAATATATACTAAAAAAAAAAAGAATGAAATACAATCCTCAGTGTGAGAATGCTGCATCTGGTGTAATTTCTTCAGATAATATGCTAATTTTAATTCAAGTCCAAAATATTATATTGTATTTGATCAACTATAAAAATAACATTATTGTCATTTAGGTGTCGTGAATATTCCTAATTATGTCGTTAAGCATTTAGGTATCTCAGATTGGGAGTTATAGCTTTATTACCTGCTTCATCCATTTGTGCATCTTGCTAAACTAATTAGGTCAGTCATGTCCTTCAACTGGAAAGTCCTTGGGGTTAATTTTAATTTGTGAAAAACTGTTTTAAATGGTTGGTTTTCCATGGGTATATACTTTTCTTTGCAAAAAGGATATAATCAATGATATGTGTGTGTTATTGATGAGTTTCTGCCAGGCCACAATAAACTGAGGAACTCTAAGGAAATAAAGATCACATTTGTCTGACAGACATTGTGTCCTCAGGAACTACCAAAAAAAAAAAAAAAAAAAATTCCTATTACATAGTGACCTTCTATAAACACTGTTAAGTAAATGTCAACTTTTTTTTTAAGTTAAATGTTATATACTTGGTTTCAAATTAAATTAATAAATTTTAATTTATAAGCTACTAAGATGTTTTTTGTTTTTTTTTTAACCAAGATACAACTTAGAACTGGTAAGAAGGATATAAAAGAAAATATATTTTTCTCTTTGATATAGGAATTTTATTTCCTTTATGTAACTTAATAATAAAAAGGCAATACACACATTTAAAAAAAAGATATGTGTATTCAAATCTTAGTAATACTATATAGGTGGTATCTATTAGTATCCAGTGTAACAATCTATTAACATTATGCTGCAAATTTTCCTAACAAAATGCTAGAATAAAGAAGGATATTACACCAAGTGACAAGTAAACATGAACATCAACAAGTAAAAGAAGTGAAAATCACTGGCCTATAAGATTTCAAGATTGTAATAATCAGTCAAAGTAGTTAAAGAGCTACACTTAAAATATGCAAGGAAATAAAAAGTAAGATTGTAATTTTATCAGAGAACAGAAAACTATTTAAAAAAACTATTTGAAAAATTAACATTCCAGAATTAACACTGAAATGAAGAACTCATCTAAGATGTATACAACAAAGATCTGACTCATCTGAAAACAGTATGAAAAGTACCAGAAACAATCTCAAGTGCTGGTGAGGATGTGGATAAAGGTGAACCCTTTTGTACTGTTGGTGGGAATGCAGACTAATACAGACACTGTGAAAAGCAGTATGGAGATACCTCAGAAAATTAAAAATGGATCTGCCTATTGACCTAGTGATCCCACTTCTGGGAATGTACCTGAAGGAATCCAATGCACTAATTCAAAAGAACATAAGCACCCCTATGTTCATTGCCAGCGTTATTTACAATCACCAAGATATGGAAGCAGCCCATGTGCCCATCAGTAGATAAATGGATAAAACAACTATGGGACATTTACACAGTGGAATTCTACTTGGCCACAAAAAAGAAGAAAAGTTTACCCTTTGCAGCAGTATGGATGGACCTGGAGAACATTATGCTAAGTGAAATAAGCCAGTCAGAGAAAGACAAATACCATATGATCTCACTCATATGTAAACAAATTGAACTAATAAGCAAAACAGAGACTCATGGATGGAGAGCAGATGAAAGCTATTGAAGGAGAATTGGGGGTGGAGGGATTGAGCAGAAAGGAAAAAGTACTCATGGACATGGTCAACAATGTGGTGATTGCTGGGGGCAAGGGGTTTAAGGGGACTAAACGGTAATGGGAAAAATACAATAAAGATTAAATTTAAAAAAAATCTAACTTATGTATAGTTGGTCTCAAACTAAGAGACATGATCAGTATTCCAGGAAAAAAGCCAGGAAGTCAAAATAAAGAGATAGCATATTCTAGGACTTACTGACTTTGAGGCCATTGTTGAAAACCATGAGTTTTAGAAACATGTGGCAACTCCATTCTCCAAAATACCAGATAGGACTTGTCTGTTCTATCAGCAGTGATCAAGCTGTACTTTGACTATAGGGTAGGCACGTTATTTCCCATTACAGTATTATTACTTCAATAACACCTAAGTTTTTGACCATAAACTTTTTAAATAGATGTTCACTCATTGAGTCATATTGAATAGAAATATCAGTTATCATTAGAATTTTGGGTCCTTGGTGGTTTGATGTACTTCATGGGTCCTTGGTGGTTTGATGTACTTCATAGGAAGACAACCAGAAGAAATAAAGTTTAGATGAACTGTCAATTTTTCTTTCTAGGTGGCATAAAATTTAACAAAATATTTAATTGATTTAATGATACAATACTTTTGTATCATGAATATGTACACCCGTAAAGAGAATACAAGCATCATTTTACAAAATAATTTTTAAATTATTTTTTAAAAACTAAGAATATTATTTATATTCTTAAAGACAATTCATCATCATTTGTTAAATCTTGTACATAGCTTTATCCTGAGGGTCTCTTGGCTGACACTCAAAGACTTTCCTGCCATCTAGTCTTACAACACCAAATCCTATTGCTTCATACCCATGCTTATAATGTTTGTGCTCTGCTCTTCATCAATTCTGTGTTTTCCTAGGCAGTATCTGCTGCTTTGAAGGCCTCCACACCTACTTTCCTCCTAGTAATGTATGCCCACGTGCCTTCAGAATCTATCCCCAACCTAGCATTTCTAGCTCAGATTTTGTCCACCCCCAAATGCTCCCCAATTCCTCCATCCTCTCCTTATTTCACCTAATACAATTATAACCAGTATCTTATTTCCACACTTTCCTCTAGAAACTTCACTGGTACATTATTATTAAATGTTTTTATAGCTTTCCTTTTATTAAAGTTACTTAGCTAAGTGGTTGCCTTTCTAAGCTTTGAACTCCTAAGGCCCCAACTTAGTTAATTTTGTACTTCTCATGACACCAGCATACTTCCAAGGTGCATTTTAAACTTAAAATTCAGCTAAACTTCTTTGGCTTAACTTGGATGACCTTCTTATGGTCCAAAATCTTTACATATTTTGGAATACTCAGGAAGCCATAATTCCTGATATCTGCATCTGCCATTAAAGATCTCTATTTTATTTTTTCCACATTTCTTTACTTGACAATGTTCACAATTGGCCAGGAGCCTGATTACTAAAAGATCTTCTTTACCAACATATGGCTGTATCTGAATGATTGCACTAGACTTGAGTGTGCTCATTTAAGTCTAATGAGGTCCACAGAGGTGACTGTATGACTCATGACATGAAGTCATTTTTCCAATTAGCATTCTGACAAATGCATTAGAAGGAGAACCCTTTCAATAGATTTCCACAGCTGCTGAAGGGATCAGGTGTCAGAAGATTTTCAGCTTTGTTCTGTTCTGGTCAAATAACTTATTTTTACCCAGACTGCCTCTTGATGCAGCTGGCGGCAATCATATGTCATCTGAGTCTGAGCCCAGCTTAAAAATGGTCCTTCTTACAGTACTACAACTGAAGAAATTTTAAGAGGGAACAAAAATAACTTTTGATCGAGTCATCCATCTTTTTTTGAATGAGCTTATTTCCATATAGTATAATACAATGTTTTTATTTTTCAGAACTACACCATTTATGAAGTTTTAAAACTCTGACTCCAAAAAACCTCCGCTGCCTTGCGGCATACCTCTTCAGGGGAAAGGCTAAGGGAGTAAACCCCGACAGAAAATCCGGAGCCGGAGTCCCTAAGGCGGTTTGACGTTGTAGTCAACACCGGCAACTCCTGCGGCGCACCTGAAGCCAAGCTGTATCGACTCCGTCTTTCCCTTGGACCCTTCAGCTGCGAAGAGAGGGGGGGTCTGCTGCATGGGCAACAGCAGACCCTCCATATCACCCTGCCCAGGCTCTGTAGCTTCAGCTTCACTGGAGAGGACACTCCAGCGTCATCGCAAGATGTCGATTCAACACGGGAGGAGACAGATACCGTGTCACTCCCGAGTCGGACTGCACAACCATTCTCAGCGGTGCAGATAGACTCTTAAGAAGCTACACCATCGTCTCTCGAGACGGACGGCTGCCGACGACGACACTCAGTATAAAACATATTTGCAAGTGTAATATCAAGGACTAGGAATACTTCCATTACCCAAAAACACTGAATTTCACGTTGGCCTTTCACTACCTTTATATTAAAGTCAGAACATTTGTTTTTATTTGGATAAAAAAAAGAAAAAGAAAAGATTTGAAAATCGCTAGCCCCTCTCAAAACAATCAAACCGCACCGATTTACAGGATTTTCCCTCTGAGTGAGACGGAGAACGCTGTGAGGGTGTGACGGAGGACGCCGCGGAGGAAATGGCCTCAGTTCCTCAATGATCAAATGCTTGAGAATTTATATTAGTACCTTGGAAAAACTGGATTACAAAGTTTTAAAAAAGAAAAATAATTTCTTAATGTAAGTTTTTTTCAGATAACTAAGGAGTTCAAGAATATTTGCAGCACTTAGAACATCATCCCTCGAGGTATTCAAATATTAGAAAAATAATTGTGGGTAAATTTACTGAATTAAAAGATAAGAATAAATGCAAAAGATAGGAAATTAACCAACTTGTAGAGAGATGTGATAATCATACACAAGGAGATTTTATTTCCATGCATGTAACTCTTTTTAAAAAATGGCTCCCAGTGCTCTTCTACAAAGTAATCCCACATTAAATTTAATCCCCACCACTGGTCATATAATGTATGCATTTGTTTTAGGTGTTTCAGTTTATCTTTTGTTTTGTCACTAAAATCATTTTTAAGAATTTTTTATGCATTGTGGTAGCAAGAAGGAATTGCGTACACCATGTTCTCTTTTCTTAGGATTTATAGCAGTGCTATAGATATATATTGTTCTAATTCTTTAAATACTACAGTACCTGTGTGTGAAAAAGAAATTAATTTATATGCTCTTTTTATAATAAGGTGCTCTCCAGCATGGAATATAGGATTTTAATTTTTATAAAGATTTAAAATGCCCCTATCTACCATCCTCCTAACTTCCCTGGAATAAAATAATTTAATTACGTTTTTCAAAGTCTTTTTAACAATAATTTAAGGATTATTAATTGGACTTATTACAAAAGAAAACTAGTAATTTCTCTGAGAACAGAAAAGATGAAGTAGAATAAAGAGGATGTAAGAAGTTTTCCTTACCAAAAGAAAGGCATAACTTGAGCTCACATACAAATATTTGAGTCATTCACATTGTTCAAAAGAAGTTGAAAATTTATCAAAAGGGAAGGTAAAAATGATGGGACATTGTTCACCACGGTCATTCTTTTATGAGAAAAATGTGGAAATATCTTTTAATACTAAAGATAATAATGAACTAAAATTTGGGCACCTCTGACATATTATGTAGTTTCTCTTGAAGTAGTCCATTACAGACATATATGCCTGTACCTCATTCTTTTGGTGTACTCGTTATTCCTCTACAATGCTAGGTGTAAGGCAAATTTCTGCACCTATGAAAAATATAGCGGTCAAAAATTAAAACAATTGTTATATTTCTCTTAAAATTTTCAATTACAGTTTACATTTACATTTAATATTTTGTATTACTTTCAGTTGTACAGCATAGCCATTAGACAATCACTTACTGTTGATGAAGTAATGGTTCTGTGTTGGGGTAAATACTTGGACAAGAACATGCTGCCCAGGAGCACACACTGAAGTAATGGTTATCTACGTTATTCAAAATAGACATTTAAGAACTCTTCCCAGCCCTTCAGAGAAAATGTTACATAGCTTACTTTTCACAAAAGACGTATAAGACAGAAAATATAATCTTAGACTTCTGACCATCAATATCTGAAATATTCTTTAGTGGCAATGCTAGCGGCTCTAGACTTCATATGAAACTGGAGCAGGGAGGCCTCTGGGAAATTATTGTATTGGAGACTTTAATCTCTGTGAGAAATGGAAAAAGGATAAGCTTTCCCCTGAAAGCGGAAAAAGTTTTTGAGGTTGAAAAAAAAGCAATTGGATTATTGAAGTAGCATAGAGAACTCAATCTGGCCTGTTAAAACAAGAATAGATATTTTTAATTCTGCCTAGAAGTGACGTCTCACATTACCCAGGGGCAAGAATGAAGTTAGTTCAGCTTCTGTTTTATTACTGGACCCCATGTTGTACAGAACCAGAGTCTCCAGGCAATGCTTAGACCCTCTTCAATCCAGCAGCCACCTTGAATGTCTATGAAAGCACCAAATCTATGACAATTATTTTACTTACACCTGTGAACCATGTTCAATGAACTTGCTTTCACTACTGAGGAAAACCACGTGCTCACCCTCTTCTCCATGCCTTCACCCACAGGTCTCCTATATCCTTAGCCAAACATACTCCCCTCACTCTTTGAAGAAGTATAAATTGTTTTTTTCTTTTTCTAAGGCAGAGGGAGTACAGAAAGGGCTGGGGGAATTTAACTTTGCTCAGGGCCCATTTTACTGTTCACACCATATTGTGTCTATTTTTTTAACGGATGTAGGTTGGTTGGTATTTATTTGTGTACATAGCAAAAATAAAGTCCTAAAAAGAGACTGAATTAAAATTCTTTTACCTATAATCAAAGAAAATACCAAAATGCCTAGTTTTGCTTTGCAAGAGTATTACCTTGTCTTGTGATGGTACTGAAATTAAATTGACAAAGTTTGAGAAGAAAAATTCACAAGTTCTTTTCAGCTATTCAATCCTTCTTTAGTTCACTTGTCTTTAGGTGTAAATTAAACTTAATTTTAAATTAACTTGTGCCTTATGCTATGAAGATAGTACTTAATAGGAATATATAAATGTAAAGTACAAACTCATTCCTAATAAGCAATAACTGCCCCCAGAAAAAAAAGTCTTAGAGCTTTCTAAATACAAGGCACTTTAAATCAGGTATAACAAAAATGGTTTAGTTATAGCAACCATAAAGGGGAGATTGTTTAGAAAGATCACAATAACCCAACTGGATGATAGTACATCAGAAAATCACATTATCATTTAACAATGGTATTAATTACAATGAAACAGCTAGAAAAATGAAGCTGGCATTATAGTTGATATCCTAATGTACATCTACAATACCCTGTTTATATATTTTTGATAACACATTTAGAAACAAACATAGACCAAGTAGAGCAAGTGTAGAGAATAATAATATGACAGAGTAGATGATGAAGCAAATTTTAAAAAATTACTTTATGTGAGAAAAGTATGAAAGAACTGGGAATAGTGTTGTGAAGAAAAAATTTAGAGGAGATATAAAAGTTGTTTTTAAATACCTAAAGGTATCGTGTCTGAAAAAGGATTTTGTTCTTTATAGTTCCAAGTGAAAGAAGGAAAATCATTGCATAAAAGTTTCAGGCAGACAGATTACTGTTCAGTATAAGGAAACACATGTACTCATGATCAATGTTCAAACTAGGGACCAGCTGCTTCAGAAGCTAATATCATGAGTCTCCTCTCACTGGAGGTGTTCGAGCAGAGGCTGAGAAGTGGCTTGAAGGTTAGTTTATTGGAGATGAAAACCTGGGAAGGGTCATTAAAGTAGATGGATTTTTAGATGACCTAGACTTGCCAGTTTATCTTACAAGTTAGCCCTTGGTAAGAACAGACAGCTGTGTTCAAAGTGAGCGAGGAAAAATAGTAAAATGTAAATTTCAAGACTTATAAGACTAATTTTATGGACTACTGTGGAAGACCAAGACAAAAAAAGGATAGAAAAATACTATGGAGTAATTTTTTGTATGGACCAGTTTAATTCAAAAATATAAATCAAACATTGCAGTGTTATAAATTAGATAATAAGAATTTATTTCTTTCAGTTACAGAATATATGCACACAAAAATAACAACTTTCTCTGAGTAGAACATAGTATGTTTTTTTTTTTCTATCTCGTTTTGATAGGCTCTTGGACATTAAAAATAAAAATCTGGCTTCAGAAACCTGAAGCAATAAATGTGCTTTAAATTGCCACAAAGCATTTAATCATATTTCAGTAGAAACAAAAATGATATTTTCATTAGATATATGTAGCAGCAAAAAATAAAGAAAATAATTCAGTAACACAGTTGATTAGTGCAGCAAACTTCTACATCCTGGAAGGCACTGAATGAAGGCTACATGCTTTCCTTTTGTTCAGCATGTGGCGTAGAAACTTCCTTCCTATCACCTCAGACCTGTCCACAGCATTGCCTTAGACTGGGCATGAAGACTGGAGCTACTCAGTGGTTTTGTATTTGAGATTCGGGTTGTTTCACTAAATACTTTTTAATGAATACCTTAATGCACTTCTTAATCTGTAGTTTCTTTATTTCTCTCTCTCTTTTTTTACCCACCTGGAGCTTAATTAAGTAAGAAACAATACAATGTTTTTAACTTCCAAGTTTTAGTTCTAAATTCCCTTGCTTAGCTATTGATCTTTTAAAATAATTATGCTTGGATTACTGTTAAAAGATTCTTTTATAGTCAACATTCTTTTGAAAAGAATGACTTATTGAAGGAAGTACTAAAATTTACTAGTACATTAAAGCAGGTATGAATTTTGAATTGGGTTTTACTTATGTCAGGAATACAATGCAAATGCAAATATTCCCCTGTGTAAAATAATGGCAAATGAAAGGAAATGAACATAAACTACTGATTCAACTGATTGCAATCAATGCTAGTGAGGATGTAGAAATAGATGGTTTAGAAATTTTCAAGGTTAAACGATACTAATCCACTGTCTTGAGTTATTTAATATGTCTTCAATAGATTCACATGCTGATGGACCTATATTTATATCCTATAATTAATGTTGTTTAAGATACATATTTTATTACCTCTTTACTATCAAAAAAATTAGTAGAACAATTGCAAAATAATTTTTAAACTTTTCATTTTTATTTAATTTTTGTGTCTTCTATTTTTAGATCCCTCCTCTCTCTTATTAAATATTGAAGTTGGCTTCTGAAACAGTAAAATAATATACTCTGAAAAAATGTAGTTAATAGACTATTGTGTCCTTTTAAAAAAACCTCCTATCTACAATTTACAATTATGGTATTCATAAGAAAAGATAATACAATTTGGTTTATATAATTATTATTGATTTGCTTTCACTTTTAAAATATACTTTTGAAGTAGGGCAGTACTCTGGTGCTACTACTTTATCAGGTTTACAGTCATTTTTGCAAAGTGATTTTGATCTTAGTCAGGACTGTTCAAATAAAGTGGATTAATAATCAATGAAAGAAAATCCTATATGAATTATTTTGATCTATATATTGGTTTAAGTATTTGTCCTAATAGCACATTCTCGAAGAGCATATTCGAGGCCCATGTTTCATTTTTAAAACAGCACATTAGGAAAGTAAGATAGAGTTGTGATATATTTATGAGGTATGTAACTTCATACGGAGTTATAAATATTGCTTGTGTCTTCAGAATTCCTTACTTAATCATGTTATATGAGTTCTTAATGATGTACATATGCAAGTTATTAACACTACACATACTAACAGAGTGAAAAAGTGTTTTTCTTATCTAGTTAACATTGGCGAATGTTTTTTGACTAGTGTGATCAAATAAAACTAAAGGAACTCTTAAACAATGGGATATGACAGAAGAGGATAGGAAAATCATATTCTTTCCACCATTTTAAAATTTACTACAGTTGTCTAATGTATTCAAGCAATTCATGATATAGAATTTGTATAAATTTCCCTATTTCTGGATCATTGATTAAAATTATAGCCTTGTTTTTTGTTCTTTTTTTAATATGATATGGATTACTTTTCTTACATGTTCACAATCACCATATTATGCTTCTTCTTGGACTATAATACGAAGTTTTACCTTGCTTTGAAAAATATAACTGGTGGGGTAAATTCCTAACGTACTTCTGGAAATACTTTCTGCCTTGTACTTTTTCCCTCAAAATACAGTTTTTATTTATCTGTGGGGTCCTACACAAGGGCATCCAACACTAGTGCTTGAGGGAGGTGAGGTCTGGTCCATGTTCCACTCATCAAACCATGTAGCCTCTAATGGGACTGCACTGATTTGGAGGAGGGGAATTTTTTTTCTGTATTAAAAGGCATTGTCCCATTGCCAAGCACTGTATCCAGAGGAAAAGTAAATCCTTCCAGATAAATGTGTGGTTTCTATGGCATCCACCCAGAGATGCTACCTTGTTTTGAATTGCATGAGTATGACATAGGGATTGTCACAGACTACTCCAGAGACTCAGCAGTCTGCCCTGCCAATGGGAAAGACAAAAAATCCAGAAAGAAGTAGGGAGTCAAATTGCTTGACTTTGGATTAAAAATAATCTTTGAAATTTAAGAAAGATACTACAGTTCTGAGAGAGAAAGCTTTGATTGTAAGAGCCTACTTTTTTTTGTTTTAGTTTCAAAAGACTAAGACCTGAAAAATAGAAAAAGAGATTGAAAACAGAGTAGATGGAAAGCTGAACTAACCAGAAAAGAGATACATGTTCGCATATTGAAAGAGAAAGGACTACCTGGGGGGAAGAGTCAAACTTAAGATACTGTAGGAGCTTGATAAGTTACCTCTAACTTGCTCTCCCCTCCAGGTTCTTGTTTTCAAACAGGATGGAAAAATGGAATCCTCAGATATTTGATAGTCCTAAAAAGAATGAACTGCACCTTGACTCCCAGAGCAAGTCTAGGGATATTAAAAGCCTTGCAGAGTTTGGAGGACACCCAGATTTCACACAGCGACTGTAGAATTTCATACAGTGGTAATGCACCTCCTCACGGGTGGCCTGAAATAGTTCTCCTACCTCCCTGCAGCTACCCAAAAGCTTTGTAGAATATTCAAAATATTTTCTGTGGCTTGGAGAGAGGAATCATTAGAGAAAAGAGGGGAAACCATTGGACAGGAGGACAGAGGTAGTGACCTCAGAGGACCTAATGACTAGTCAGTAGATAACGAGTGCAGATAGCCTGAGCAATTCTGTTTGGGTTAGAGCCTAAGTATAAGAACAACTCAGCAGATGCCTCTCTGTGCTAGTTCCTAGACTGTTTTATCCCAAAAGGATTTAGGTGCTATGCAGGAACACATTCAACTGTGAACATTTTAAATCAATTACAAATTTTCCTTTGACATGAGTTTTGGACGGTCTTAAATTTACTTATTATGGATTTATGTAAAGTCATTTGCATTTTTATGTGCCCCCAAATTGTGGCTTATGAAAACCTATAGCCTACAACGGGATGTAAAACAATTGTAGAAGAGAAATCTACAGAGTGTTACTCTCAAATTGTTTTTAAGTGGCCATTGAAACATGATGAAATTTCACAAGATTCCATTCTCCTAGAATATTTTTGAGGACTCAGTTATTGTCACAGTTTATTCAGTCACAACTGCAACCTGAGGGATCTTATCAATTAACCAGAGATACCTTTTATCTAAGCTGAGAAAAATGAATTGAGATAGATGATTTGACTTGTTTAATGTGTGGCTGAGTGGAGCCAGAATTTAAGCTTCTAGATTGAGACCTACTAATGCTCTCTCCAGTTTTCCCCGATTCTCTCATGTAAAATGACAAAAACTCATCTTAAAATTCTAGCTAACATCTCTTCTTTTTAAAGCAACAAGCAAAAAAGCATTGACAAAAATTAACCTTTTGTCTGAGAACCACAGCCATTTCTTAGGTTTATTAATATCAAAGAAACACAAAGGGATTAAAACATACCTTAGTTTAGATATGGATATAATAATATGGATATTTATCTCTATATTATGGATATGTGAATAGCAAATACATTTTGCAAACTCAAACATTTATATCTGTTGAGCATTTAGTAATAAATAGTTCTTAAGGTTAAATATTGGTTAAAAAAAACACAAATAATTCTAATCTTTAGTAAATCAAACTGTCACAGCAAATAGATCTAGATAAAAGGACCAAATTCTCTTATATCACTGTCCCAATGTGTAAAATAAAACATGGCCTTAGAACTCATCACTGCATATTTTAGAAAATATAATTTTTTCTTTAATATATTTGGGTTGTAAAGTCATTTAATTATAAAGTATGAATGTGTATGTAAAGACATCAGGAGAACATAGACTCTCAGAAATTTTACCTAGAATGTGATTGTAGATAAAATACAAGGCATTTTTATGCTAGTGTGAAAAGGCTGACTAAAATATTTACGTATTAATATCCTATTGCAAGGATCACTGTTAGCTCATTGGCCTTAAATTATTCACTAGGTTCAATGGTTATTATTTTTGGCTGTTGCAGTCATCAGACCTTATAAATACATTTCTAAGGTCATACACTCTAATTTTCATCTAAATCTTTCTCCTTCTTTTCTCTTTTAAAACTGAACATTAAATGAAATTATCTGACATTCAACCTTAGTGAGTCAAACACTTTTTTAGACCACAAATGAAATTGCAATGATATTATTCTTTATATTATTCAAAGGGTGATCCAGAGTCAGGAAAAGGGGATTTTACTATCAACTTTAATAAATATTATTTTTAAATGGCAATCACAACAGTACCTTTTTGTTTGAGAACAAAAATTATCATATCAAAATGTAAGTTTCCAAATAGGTTTTTTAGATCACACAGAGTTCACAATCTTCAATAGAACCTTTATCTTTCTTTTTAACTCCCTTGTACAACAGATATATTAAGGAATCCAGTTCATGTTTCTTATCATGTACAGACTGAGCTATGGTATATAGTTCTCTGCAAGTGGTTATCTCACATCACTGTACAGCTGGAAGGACCCTTTTGATTTTGCACTACTTAAATTTCACTTTGCTTTGAATTCAAACAGAGCAAGAGATAAATCTGCTCATTGTAAGGGCGCAAGGACCTGCCAACTATAGCCTGACTCAATGTAGCATTTATCACCATGTGTCCCTTTGACATAAAATCAAGTTCGGGAACCCAAAAGATGAAACTCAACTCCTGACCTGGAGTTAATCTTGGGAAAATCAGCTCCCATTTATGTTTGTCAGCTCTCCTATGGTGTCATGTAATCTCATATCACCAACCGCAAGTGAATTTGGTCAGTACCCAATGACCTGCATCTCAGTCTAGGAAGTGTGGTGTACACTGTCCGACTCTTGGTGACATGGGCATTCTCTCTGAGTCCATTGCTGTGTCGTTTTTTGCTGCTTCTCTATGCCTCTAAATATTTCTGCCTAATTGTAATGAACTTTCTTCCTCATTCAACCCTCCAATTCTTATCATTCATTTATTAGACACATAAGTATTTGCATATTAATAAGACATCAGCTAGGTAGTAGACATTATATCAACAAGGCTTCTAAAGTCATTTGCAAGCCCAGAACAATGCCACGCCCTAAAACTTGTGGAAATGTTTGTTCTCTGGTTCACTCCTGTTTCTCTTCCAAATGCAAAGGTCTGCTGCACTGCCTCCAGCCAGGCCTCACAGTGACTTCCTATCCTCTTGTTCTCAACGCTCCTTGGCCACCTTTTCCAACTTCTTTCTTGGTCCATACATCTTATTACCATTTCTTCATTGGCTCTCTACGGGGTAGTAAAACTCCAGCTTCCCAATGGATAGGCTACTTTTTAAAGCATGACTTTCAAAGAACGAACACTTGGTGGATGAGAAAACCAAATGCTAAAAGAAAACTCACTGACGTGCTTTTGAAAGTGTGGGGAGCACCAGTATCTCCACAAGTAATAGTACCTAGAAGGCAAAGTACTATTTTAGTATGTTACTCCATTAAAGAGAAATACAGGCAGAGATAAGACTAAATAGCATCTGGAAATTTAAAAATAGGGTGACAAAAGAGGGATAATATGGGAATAAATTCAAGGAATGGTTATGGAGCAGCTACCTTATGCTAGGCCTTAAGTTGTATGCTGGAGATATAGAATGAATAGTCAGGGAACATAAGCTTAACTTGGCTGTCAGAAAATACTTTGCTGAATTCTATCTTAAAGCTAAATTCTATATCAACACACAGACATTTTGAAAAGCATTGCAGTGTGTAACTTGATATTGTCCATCTATAGATTTTCACCTGTTCATCCATAGTTTGAATGAAATAATCCCCTAATTATATCTAACTGCATTTACTCTGATGCATGATTACCGAACAACCACGTAATTATTAATTATCCCCTAAGATATCATGAAATGGAAAGCAGATACCTTAGACTACACAGACACACATATCTCAGTTACTAGAAATATACATTTATGTAGTCAGTAAGTTAAGCAGCCAGTATGGTTCACTTTCACCCTCTACATTTGCTTATTACACTATTGAATATTTTGGTACCATAGGGACTGAGCACTCCTTTGACAGGCAAAAAATTTTGGAGGTAAACAAAGCAAAATCTGGTACCAGAGCACTGAGTTATTCTTGTTTTACTACCTAAATCCTATATATTCCTAGGCAAGGTACTTGACTTTTTTTTCCTTCTTTTACCTCATGTAGGAAGGGAAGTAAACTATTACTTAGCTCTTTGGACTATGTGAAGGACTCAAGGATGTAACATGTGAATTGTTTTAAAACATTTCTGTATATATTATTTGATACTTGTTGTTTTGATATCTATTTACAAGTATATCTCTACAAATTCTGAGTTCTCTACGGGAACTTTGGTCTAATCCCAGCTACTCTTTTCACTTGTGTAGACTTCAGACAGGTTATTTATCCTCTTTCCTTTGGTTTACTCACTTGTGTAATGAGGATTATAAAGAGTACTTCCTCTATACAATTTTGATAGTTAAATGAGCTAACACATAGACACTTAAATAGTATCTCACATAGAAGCATTTAATAAAAATATTAAGCATTTTATTACTATTATTAAACATGTCAAGTCTCTAGCAGAGGACATGGCCCATAGTTTATGGTTTATAAATGTAAATTACTTTTTTATCCTCTCCCTGATGTACTTATTTTTGGTCAATATATATGAATCTGTACTGCTATGCTTTTTTAGAGTAACAATCTTTGACTTCTTATACCCACATTTATTTTCACCTTTCATTCAAAACTTCCCTATCAAAAGCATGATGTGCTGGAAAACTTAACCAGACTAAACAAAATATCTCAACATTTTCATTTCACATCAGTTCTACAGTCAACTTTCTGTGCATATAATTTCTAATACTTGTCTATACTAATAATATAAACAACAGCAATAATAATGTTAAAAATGTTATGACTCTGTATAACATGTTCATGAAGGATAAATAAGTATACTTAATTTTAGATTATAAACTTGAATATTTCTCTGAGAAATACATGTGGCTTTTCCACATTGGAAATTTTCTCCCTGATAATAGACCAGAGAAACCATGAAACAGAAATGAACAAAGTGAAAATAGTGCGTTTGGTATTAATGTAAGCTAATTAATCATATATTTTCCTAACTGTAGTGGAGTTTTCTACAGTTAGGTTATGTTATATTTTATGTAAACAACTTTGTAAAGCTGCACATGCTAAAAAATACAAATAAAAAATGGCAAGGTATTTTTTTTTTGAGAAACTAAAATTAAGAATGGTTAACCTATGTTAAAATTCTAATATGACGCTTTGATAGATCTATATTTGCTTACAAAGAATAGGCCTCTGAATCTAACTATCCACTGACTTAGTTAATACAAAAAACTAGAGAACAGAATTGAAAGACCGTATTTTATATTGCTCAGGTAATTTGAGTAATATTTTTTATTAAGTGGATACAGGATTTCTACTAAGCAAAAACTTACTTTCTACTCAGGGTTGAAAGGTATGATTTTAGATAGTAACCTGAGGCCCACAATTTGGAAAATCCTATGACTCAGCTCTAAGACACTTTGTTGCAGAGGAACCATGGAGTGTCATTTCAAATGTATAAGTGGCATGATAAACCTCCCACTCTTCTAAGAATAGAGCTACCACTGGACCCTGTTATCTCACAACCCCAAGGTGCAATATGATAATGATACCACTTAGCATCAGTGCTGATGTTGGGGGAGGGGAGAAAAGCTGCAAGCATTTTAACTAGAAAGAAAATCAAATTGAAATATTAATTTACTGATTAATATAACATTAGCTGACCTATTTTCTCCAGCTTGTTAAAACAACAAAGACCTGTGAAGTTAAATAAATGCCTAAAAGATAAATGTTTTAAGAATTCCCAGGGAGATGTTTAGCTCCTTTTTAAACATCATTAAAAATATGCCTAGCATAGATGAGGCAGTTTTATGCTTTCTGTGCTGAAACAACCTGTTTACATTTTTTCCCCCTGAGAAACTCAAACAGGAGAAATCCAGAGAAACTCGTGAGACCCCCTTGAGTCATTTATTAAACTAATATCTTACTTTGAAAATTGGTGAATGAAGGGAGAGACTCAAGCACTTGCCCTTTCTTTCTTTTAATATATTTTATTATTATGCTATTACAGTTGTCCCAATTTTCCCCCTTTGCTCCTTTCTACCTGGTATCCCCCAGTCCTTCCTGCAATGCCCGCCTTAGTTCACATCCATGGGTCAGGCATATAAGTTCTTTGGCTACTCCATTACCTATACTGTTCTTAACATCCCCTTGTCTATCATGTACCTACCAATTGGCACTTCTTAATCCCTGCACCTTCTCCCCCAATCTCCCCCCTACCCCTCCCAGTTGGTAACCCTCCAAATGACGTCCATATCTATGACTCTATTTCTGTCCTGCTTGTTTGCTTAGTTTGTTTTTTAGATTCAATTGTTGGTATAGTTGTGAATTAATTATCATTTTAATATTCATAGTTTTGATCTTCTTTTTCTTAAATATGTCCCTTTAACATTTCACATAATAATGGCTTGGTGATGATGAATTCCTTTAGCTTTACCTTGTCTGGGAAGCACTTTATCTGTTCTTCCATTCTAAATGATAGCTTCACTGGATAGAGTAATCTAGGTTGTAGGTCTTGGCTTGTCATCACTTTGAATACTTCTTGCCAGTCCCTTCTATCCTGCAAAGTTTCTTTTGAGAAATCAGCTGATAGTCTTATGGGAACTCCTTTGTAGGTAACTCTCTTCTTTTCTCTTGCTGCTTTTAAGATTCTCTTTTTATTCTGAACCTTTGACATTTTAATTACAATGTGTCTTGGTGTGGTCCTCTTTGTGTCCACCTTGTTTGGGACTCTCTCTGCTTCCTGGACTTGTATGTCTATTTCCTTTGCCAAATTTGGGAAGGTTTTCTTCATTATTTTTTCAAATAAGTTTTCAATTTCTTCTCCTTCTGTCAGCCTTATGATTTGAATGTTGGTATGTTTGAAGTTGTCCCAGAGGCTCCTTAGTCTATCCTTGTTTATTTTGGGGGGGGGCGGAGATTCTTCTTTCTTCTTGCTGTTCTGAGTGAATGTTTTTTCTTCCTTATATTCCAAATCATTACATTGATTCTCCACTTCATCCACTCCACCATATCTAACCTTCATTTCTGCCTGGGTCTTTTTATGCTGTTGAAGTGCCCAGTGAGTTTCTTGAGCATCCTAATAACCAGTGTTTTGAACTCTCCATCTGATAGATTGCTTATCTTCATTTTGTTTAGTTCTTTTTCTGGAATTTTGTTCTGTTCTTTCATTTGGACCATATTTCTTTGTCTCCTCATTATGGCATCCTCCCTGTGTTTGTTCCTATGTATTAGGTAGAGCTGCTTTGACTCCCTGTCTTAGTAGTGTGGCCTGTTGTAGAATTGTAAGTTGGATTTGGTGGAGCCTTAGGTAATTGCCAGGGCAGGACAATCCCTGTAAACCAGGTTGATGGAGTCTGATATGATGTCACCACTCTGTGGCTATGTCTTGGAAAGGGCTCAGAAAGGGGACAATGCTGCTGCCTGGCCTCTGGCATTTTGTCTGGGAGGAAGCTGTCCTCCAGCACTGGCCCTGATGGCAGACACTTCAGTCTCTCCTGTATCCACTGGTGCCCTTCCAGCTGCTCCCCTTGTGCTGATGCCCATAGGGAGTGAGTCTGCATAAGTCCTATGTTGTAGGACTTTTAAGAGGAGACTCCTGAGAAACCTGTGGTCTCTTTCATCATCCCAGTTCCCACTGGTTTTTACAGCCAGAAGTTATGGAGACTTATCTTCCTGGCAGTGGAACCCTAAGCTTGTTGGTCTGGCATGGGGCTGGGATCCCTCACTCCCAGGTTATCCCTCCAATTTTTATCCACCACACATAGGTGTGGGACTGCCTGTTCCATGTCTCTGGGTCTCTGCACAGATCTCTGCCCTTCTATATCTCCTACTCTCAGCTGGATGATTGTGACTTCTTTAATTCCTTGGTTGTTGGACATCCATATAGCTTGATTTTCTGAGAATTCTTGGTGATACTTGTTTTATAATTTAGTTGTATTTTTTGCTGTGGTTGTGCGAGGAGATGAGCCATGTTTACCTACCCTCCCATCTTGACTGGTGTTTACAGTTACTAATGCAGTCTAAAGAATTGGAATTTGCTTAAGATTCCATCCTTATTTCAAAATCAAGACCAATAGATGTCAGTTTCATTACCTTTGATGACTCATTGTAGAATTTACAAGAATGAAAATTCTTTCAAGAAAGTGAATCAGGTCACACTTAGAAATTTAAAAAACTAGAAACCAGCAAGCTTCTATCACATGCTCATAGCCATAGGACCTCATAAATTTTAGATGATCATCCAAGAAGTGTATTAAAAGTAAAGAGAAATAGTATTTTTGCTGAGAGAGCAGAGCTCCTAGTAAAATGAGGTTGATAACACTGATAAACTACATTTTTCATTGTAAAGCTAAACACTCTTGAACAAAATTCTGTCTTGAATTCCAAAACTGCTAGCAATTTGATCAATCAAGAAATGATATAAAAATTCACTTTGATTTAGTGCATTCTGATACATAATCTGAAGAAAACTGAATGGCTTTGTTAGGTTAATCCAATGGTGATTCAGTAGAGGGGTGTAAATGGTGATGATCGGGTACAGTCAATAGAGTACAGTTGCTAAAGGTGAACTCTTCAAAACGTATCCTCCAGGGTTAATGAAGGGTATAAGTCCATCCCTAAATTTTAGTGACCGCATTAAACCACAAAATCTATGGTTGTAATTTCCATCTCTTTTTTCATTCTGTCTTTCTAAGTTTCAGTTCTATAATGTATGTTTTAAAACAACACTTTTTCCTCAATATCCATAATGGTTTGTTGCTTCTTAATTAAGTATTTCATTTAATTTCAGAGCCTTTGTTCTTTTGGGCCAGTTAACAGAAGATCACTGTAATCCCTGGGAGATATGAGGTTTTGGGTCAACTGTTCCCTCCCTTTCTGTATACCCTCCCAGCTGTGGACTGATGGAGCACACCAAAGCACAGCTTTTCTTCCTTTTCTTCCCCTTCTTTTCCTTTCCTTCAGATTTTCTTTCCCAGCAAATAATTATGTAGCAGATTTAAGATTTGAGATTTGGTTATTACTCTTTTTTAAAGATTTTATTTCTTTTTAGAGAACAGGGAAGGGAGGGAGAAAGAGAGAAAGAGAAACATCATTTGGTTGCGTCTTGTACACATCCCGACCGGGAACCAAACCTGCCACCCTGGCATGTGCCTGGACTGGGAATCAAACCAGCAACCTTTTGCTTTGCAGGACAACACCCAACCAACTGAGCCACATGGATCAGGGCTACCCTTTAGTTAATCACAGCAGATCCTAGAGAAAAACAGTGTATCTTAGTTAAATTTTCAATCTGTGTTACATTTCTAAGGATGGTTCCTAGATATTAGTAAGCTACTGTTTCTTTAATAGAGTATTAAATGTCAAGATCTTGATAAAACAGTGCAAAGTAGATACTTAATAAGCAATAAAAACTGATAATATTGAGTTCTAAATACTACTCAATTCAGACTAACAAAAATTGTTGCTAATCAAGTAACACTAGCTCATGGTACTGTGAAAAACCTTCATTTATCTCATATTACCAGATGTAACTAAAACTAATTATATTAAAATAATACAAGTTAAACATATTAGTTACAGAATATTAGAATTATATCTGGTTAGCTTCACATGTCTATTATCATGATCAAATGTAGTAATGCTATTTTAAGTCACATTATACCAAATAAGAAATATGAAATGAACAGAAATAATTAAGTGTGAATTTAAAGATAAATGTTGATCTATTTTTAATTCCTTAATGAGTTCGCAGAAAGTAAATTCTTTATTTTGTTTCTTGTCTGACAACATCCTTCTCACCCACACTCATAACCTACTTGAGTTTCATCCTACTGCTATGAAAACATCTTGTGGTATTCTAATAGGGCCATGACCCGTACCCATTAGAGACAGTAGATAGAGAAATGATGCCAAAAATGTGCCAAATAAAACTCGAATATTTATTTCAGTTGCTTATAGTGCATATAAAAAATGCTGGCTCTTAGTGTCCTTTTTATCAGGGTCTTTGTCCTAATATTCACTCTAAGGCTAATTCACTTTCTTTCTGTCTTTTTTTTTTTTTTAACTCTGTCCAGCTCTCTTTGAATGACACTTCCTTTCTGTCTCAAAGGCAGTTAGCTGCTGATATCAAGTACTCACTCTTAGAATCCACGCACAAGCTGAAATCTACCATGAAGAGAATTTTTATCCCAGGGTTTTAGGAAGAAACTACATACCAGAAAATAGTTTGGGGGAAATTATTTATAAAGGGAAAGACAAATTTCTGAATTACTTCTCCATTTGAATATCTAAGTAGGCATTTTCTGCCACCTCTTTGACTCTGTAAAACAATCCTGCATATTTGATACTGTTGCTCCCCTTTTAGAGATGAAAGACCTTAAGTTCAAGTTCACATAGTTCAAAAGTGATCAAGTAAGGCTTTTCTAATGTTCTATGTTTTTTCCATATTTTTTCATTGTATTTTAACAAGATTTAAAAAGAGAGGCTATTAAATTCCCAATCCTGATTGTGATTGTTTTTTCATATAAACAGATTGTTAGAGAATCGTACTTAATTTTTGTAAAAACCCTGTGCTGTATGCTGATTAATATTTGGTGGAACAGTACAGTGTTGAATAATCTCACAACTTTACTTTCCAAAAGCTCATTATAATTTAGTAAGAGATCTAGGATAAAAATGTTATATATAAAACTAGTAGACCAGTAACACATTTTAAACATAACTTTTAAGATACTTCTCAGTTCTAACTGGCAAAGCTCAGTGGGTTGGGCATCATCCCCCCAACCAAAATGTTGTCAGTTTGATTCCCGGTCAGGGCACATGCCTGAGTTCCAGGCCAGATCCCTGACCAGGGAGGACATGCAAGGGGCAGCCAATTGATGTTTCTCTCCCTCTTTTTCTCCCTCCCTTCCCCACTTTCTAAAAATAAATAAAATCTTACAAAAAAGATACTTTTCAGACATGGTAAATCATACTATGTTGGAAAACAGCATTTATGGCAAAGTGTAAGCTTAAGAGAAAATCATCACAAAATGAAAGTATCTACATTTTACATTTTTACTTTTTATCTGATAGCAACACTTAGTCCATTTTTAACTTCGATTTTTTACTTTATCTGTGTATTCTTGACTAAACTTTCAGATACTTGTTTTAAATTTGATGTAAATTTTTATAATGTAATAAGAAGAAATCTTGTATTTGCATTAACATCTTGCTATTTAAGGATCTGATCTCTACATGTAGCTTTATGTTGTCTTGCTAGAAGAATATATGAAAGATATAATTCCACTCTCATTTTAGCAACTAAACAACTCTGTTATCTTTTTTGTTCTTTATTTTTAAAATAGCCTTTCAGTTTCAAAAGTAGAAAAACATTTAACATTCTCTTTTAACAAACAAAATATGCTCTTCTTATGAGTACAGTACTTGAGATTATTTGCCTCCATAGCAAATTTATTTTACTTTTCTAAACCAATACATCGAAGTCAAATATTAAGAAACTGGAGACCAAGTCTACTTATTGCATATAGGTTAGTGAAGGTCATGGTTTGTCACCCAACTTTTGATCTAAAATAAAATAGAATCCATAAAGCCCTATGGATTTTTCACATTCTTAATAAGTACTGAAACTGGAGGGGAGAACAGATATGTGATTAATTTTTTTGGTAACTTGTTCTTAAAACCTAAACAGCAGGAAAAATTTCCCCAACATAGGCATATCAAGCAATAATACATGGCAAAGGTCTTTTAAAAGAACAAGGAAATAGGCAGACAAATCTTTCTGGCTATCAATAAAGCCATTTTTTATTTAGCATTGTATGGAAATCAAATAGAATTCATGTACCTGCTTATCAACAGAAAAGAGACCATTTGTGAAAAAAAAGATGAGCAAAGATCAAGATTTCCAGAACTCCCTTCTGTTATGTAAGCTGGAATGTCACCTCTACCCTGCCTTTTTTTTATTATGGATATTATTACAGATGTTCTCTATTTGCCCTTCTTTTGCCCCCTCTACCAAGCTCCTCCCAACTCCTTTACCACATTGTTGTTTATGTCCATGGGCCGTGCATGTATACTCATTGACTAAGCTCTCCCACCCTACCCTCTGAGATCTGTCAGTCTGTTCCATGTGCTTAGTTCCCCCCCACCTCTACTTTTTCTCCTCCACTTTCTCCCCCTTTGATCTCTTCTCCTTTAATTTCTATAACTTTTTACAAATATAATTTAGGTGTGCAATAATAAAGTACTGCCGTTTTAAGTTCTGCTCATCACTTATCTTATTTACCTCTATCAAGATAACAATTTTATGATATCGTTTTCCTATTAGACAGCCTAAGATTCTAAAAATATTTGAGAAACATTTTAAAATCATCTCAGGAACAAATTTTATGACACATGACAGTGTACCTATTTTATTTTATCTTTTTTAATTTTTTTTGACAGTCGTCGTCGTCGTCGGCAGCCGTCCGTCTCGAGAGACGATGGTGTAGCTTCTTAAGAGTCTATCTGCACCGCCGAGAATGGCTGTGCAGTCCGACTCGGGAGTGACATGGTATCTGTCTCCTCCCGTGTTGAATCGACATCTTGTGATGACGCTGAAGCTACAGAGCCTGGGCAGGGTAATATGGAGGGTCTGCTGTTGCCCATGCAGCAGACCCCCCCTCTCTTCGCAGCTGAAGGGTCCAAGGGAAAGACGGAGTCGATACAGCTTGGCTTCAGGTGCGCCGCAGGAGTTGCCGGTGTTGACTACAACGTCAAACCGCCTTAGGGACTCCGGCTCCGGATTTTCTGTCGGGGTTTACTCCCTTAGCCTTTCCCCTGAAGAGGTATGCCGCAAGGCAGCGGAGGTTTTTTGGAGTCAGAGTTTTCCTTCTCTGATGTACCCTGACTGGAAGATCGAACCAGCGACACTTAGCTCGCAGGCCGACGCTCAATCCACTGAGCTAAACCAGCCAGGGCATTTTTTGACAGTGTACCTATTTTAAATGTTATGTTCTGGATATTTTAAATGGGTACACAAAAAATTCCCTTTCAAAAGACTAACTGTTGAACTTCTGGAGCAATACTTGATATTTTGTATTAATTATTTTTCATTGTTTATAATTTATATTATTAATTTTATATGTTCTGTTATTATTCCCACATCCCCTTCTTTTTCTCCCTCCTCTCTCCTATGTCTTCCCACACTTTCAGAAGTTCTAAACATTTCTTAGGTACCTATTATTTGCCAAAGAATGTATTATGCAATTTATATATGTTAAAATCATCTTATGAAGTTGACGCTGTAATCCACATTTTAAAATTGATGAGTGAAGCTTTAAGAGGTTGAGTCACCAAAATGCAGCTCGATGTGTCTTCACTCTACCACATTGATTAATAAAATTAGAATGTGCAAAGGAGATAAAAACTTTCAAAAATGATACCATAGATAGAGAGCAGGATGACAGCTATGGTGGAGGGGGTTAGGGGGTGGGAGACTGAGCAGAAAGGAAAAAGGACTCATGGACGTGGACAGTAGTGTGGTGATTGCTGGGGAGGAGGGGAGTATAAGAGGACTAAAAGGTAATGTAAAAAAAAATCATGCAAAATAAAAAATAAAAATAAAAGAGGAAGAGAGAGAGAATAATTTTTCTTTGTGTATCAGCCAGAATCTTCATCTTGGCCTCCTCAGCTTCCAAATCTGTGAGAAATAAATGTCCACAGTTTAAGCCAAAAAAAAAAAAAAAAAAAAAATGATAGCAATACCACACATTTCTCTTAAGTTCAACCACAGTGTACTGTCTGTGTTGGTGCTGAATGTTCCCCGGCAGGTGAGACACAGGAAGGAAAGTTGCTCAGCATGTTGCCCCAACATTCAGAGAGGTATCTGCAACATAATTAAAGAGCAACCAAAAGAACAGGGATTGAGGTGAGAAGCATTTTGCCCCAGGCTGGGAATAAACATTCCTTACTAAACTATCATAGCAACAGTACATTACCAAAGGAATTTCAAAATCAGGTGCTGTGTTTATCTTTAGATAAACACATCAAAATTTTCTAATTGATCTTTTTGATCGGTTACACTTCCTAGAGGTTAGTAGAACTGAAACTAAATAGACAAGGAAGACAGAAAGGTGATACATATTTGTTTGTGCAAAAATAATGCACGCCGACAATAAAGCTATTATTTAGATATCATAGTGATCATGGAAGAAACGAAGGCCCACAGTCTCCATGATAGGTTTTCACTTTACAAGATGCTTGGCCTCTAAGTCAGACAAGTTGTTCCTACGTGTAGATAGTAATCAACTCATAGGCATGACTATCTGGATTGTAGCAATGGATATATTTTCTGTCAAGTTATAACTTTTATCACAAATTGAACTCTATAATTCTAGGTGACATCTACAAATGATATGAATTGCAATATAACATCTGAACTGATTGTTAATTGCTAAATTTTAACCTGAATTAAATTTGATTTAAAAAAATAAGAGGGCCCTGATATAGTTAGATTCCTTGCTAAGTAATTCTTGTTAATTACTTGGCTAATTTTATGTGCCTTGTAAAAATTTTATATTTATGTTTTTAGTAAAATACCATATCATTATACATGAAGTTAAATTAATTATAAAATGAGTATATTTGTATAACCACTGCTCAGTACAAAATATAGAACATTAATAAACACATCAGTAGACCACCTTAGCCCCCCCAACTGCTATTCCCCTTCTTACCCAAAAGTAAACACTATGTCAAGTTTTAACATTATTGTTAATTCTGCTAGTTTCTAAGCTTTCTATAAAATGGAACCATATCTTACGTATTATTTGTGTCTAGCTTATTTCCTTCAACATTGTATTTGTAGAATTCATCCATCTTGTGTGTAGCTGTATAGTATTTCACTGATGTATAGCATTATAAACATATCATCATTTATTTACTCATACTATATGTAAGATACTATTTATATTAGGGTCTACTTACCCTGGCTGGTTTGGCTCAGTGGATTGAGCGTCGGCCTGCGAGCTAAGTGTCGCTGGTTCGATCTTCCAGTCAGGGCACATCAGAGAAGGAAAACTCTGATTCCAAAAAACCTCCGCTGCCTTGCGGCATACCTCTTCAGGGGAAAGGCTAAGGGAGTAAACCCTGACAGAAAATCCGGAGCCGGAGTCCCTAAGGCGGTTTGACGTTGTAGTCAACACCGGCAACTCCTGCGGTGCACCTGAAGCCAAGCTGTATTGACTCCGTCTTTCCCTTGGACCCTTCAGCTGCGAAGAGAGGGGGTGTCTGCTGCATGGGCAACAGCAGACCCTCCATATCACCCTGCCCAGGCTCTGTAGCTTCAGCTTCACTGGAGAGGACACTCCAGCGTCATCGCAAGATGTCGATTCAACACGGGAGGAGACAGATACCGTGTCACTCCCGAGTCGGACTGCACAACCATTCTCGGCAGTGCAGATAGACTCTTAAGAAGCTACACCATCGTCTCTCGAGACAGACGGCTGCCGATACCGATACTGTGCTAATGTTTCTATGAATAGTCTTATACATTTCTTTTAGTGCCATGTCCACACAGTTATGCTGAGTGAAATTGCTCTGACACTGTGGATATGAATATTATCAAGAAAGGAAAATTTCCTACAAATTTTTTTAAGTATATATTTACTGGTCAGTTGGTGATTCCTGAATTTCTATAAAAAGTGGTTCTTACACCTTAAGTCAAAGGGGGCATAAAGGATTTCTTGAAACTTGACTCACATAGAATTTTAAATAAAATTTAAAGAGAAAAATAAAACTTTTCCATCTCCTAGAATCAGATAAAACTTTTGGAAACTGGTGAAAGAGAGTGCAGAAACTACCTTCTATCAGCCAGTAGGACTGACACAATCAGCCAGGCTCTGATACTATGTGTCAAATGAACTCTGAAATTCTATAGCTTCTTTGTTTGTGTTAGACAGTTTTAATGAGATATAGTCAATGTATAATAGACTGCACATATTTAAAGTATATAACTTAATAAGGCTTGATGTGTGTGTACACCCATAAGACTAGCACCATAATCAAGATAATAAATATATTCATCACCCCCAAAGGCTTCCTGTGCCCATTTGTAATCCATTCCTTCCACCTCATCCCAAATCTCCTACCTGCCTCTCTTCTAACCTTTCCCTTGGGGTCCACCAATCTACATTTTGCTACGTTAAGTAAGTTCGCACTTTCCAGAAGTTTATGTAAATGAAATCATGCAGTATGCATTTTCTTTTGGCAAGCTTTCTTTTAACTCAGCGTGTTTACTTTATGTGTGAGTCAAGAGTTTACTCATTTTATTCCTGACTAGTATTCCACTGTATGGATATAACACAATTCATCTGTTGCTGGCATTTGTATCTATTGAGGTGATTTTTTTGTTTATTGATACTGTGAATCATATTAATTTTTGAATATTATATCAAATTTACATTCCTGACATAAAACTCACTTGTCCATGATGTGTTATTCATTTTACATAATGTTGGGTTATACTTGTTAAAATTTGGTGTAGTTATATGTGTTTTCAGAAGGTTATTTGTGTGTGTGTGTGTGTGTTTTATGTTTGGGTTTTTTTTTTTTGGAGGGTGGTTTTGGTAATGTCTCTTTCAAGTTTTTATATCATGGTGATGCTAGCCTCATAGAATGAGTTAGTAAATAATCCTTTCTAGTTTCCTGGGAAATTTTATACAGATTTAGTATCACTTCTTTTTTAAATGTTTAGTAGAATTTGTCAATTAAGGCATCTGGACCTGGAATTGTTTTTGTGGAAAGGTTTTTAACCATAAATGTAATTCCTGTAATGGTTGTAAGGCTACTCAGGCAATCTGTTTCATCTTGAATAAACTATAGTAGTTTGTATCTTTCGAGGAGTTTGTCTATTTGATCTAAGTTGTAGAATTTATTGGCATAGAGTTGTTCATAACATTTTTCTTTTCTTTTTAGTCTGTGTAGAATCTGTCATGGTATCATAACAAGTTTTGTTTCTGATATTGGTTAACTTACTTCTTTCCATTTTTTGTCCTCAGCCATTTAACTAGAGGTATATGACTTTTATTGATCTTCCCAAAGGACAAACATTTGGTTTAATGATTTTATCATTTCTTTTCTGCTTTCTATTTTATTAATTTTTGGTTTAATATTTATTATTTTCTCTGCTCTTTTTGATTTGTTTTGTTGTTGTTTTTGCTTTCTTTGGCTTTTTTAGTTTTTAAAGTTTGAAGCAGGGTTTATTTTTTGAGATCCACCTTTTTTATAATATTTGCAATAAGAGGTTTAAATTTTTCTCTAAGTGTTGCTTTATCTACATCTCACACATTTTTATGTGTTGTGATTTCATTTACATTTATTTACAAATGTTTTCTACTTTTGTGTTTTAGTTTACTCTTTAACTTGGAGGCTATTTAAAAGTGTATTTAGTTTCCAATATTTGGGACTTTCTACATATGGCTCTGGTTTTGATTTCTAATTTAATTCCATTGTGACTAAAGAACCTATTTTGTATAATTTGATTGTTTTGAAATTTGAGACTTGTTTTATGGCTTAGACTACACTCTATCTTGGTAAGTTGTCCATGTGCTCTTGACAAAACATTGTGTTTTACTGGCTTGGGGTAGGCTGTTCTATACATATCCATTAAGACAAATTAATTGATAGTGTTGTTTAAGTCTCTTATATTCTCAATGGTTTTATTTTCTGTCTACTTCTATCATTTGGAAAGAGATTGATTCTCAAAATATAATTGCAAATTTGTCTATTCTTGTAGTTCTATCAGTTTTTGTTCAAAGTATTTTGAAGCACTTTTGTTAGATGCATACACACTTAAGTTTTTTGCCACTTGAGTAATTGAAGCTTCATCAATATGAAGTCATCCTTTGTTCCTGGTAATAATCTTTCCTTTAAAGTTGACCTTGATATTGTCATTTTAGTTTTTTTTATATTAGGATTAGCTTGGTATTTGCTTTTCTATTTTACTTTTAGCCTCTTTGTGTTTTATGCATCACATAGTTAGGTATTGCTTTTTCATTCAATCTGACAATTTCCAACACTTAATTTTGTGAATTTTTGACATTGTTAGTGTTAAATCTATCATCTCACTATTTGTTTTCTATTTGTTTCACCTGTTATTTGTTCTGTTTTTTCCCTCTTTCTCTGGTTTGTTTGGAATTTATTTTTTATGTTGCTTTTTATCTCACACTTACTTATTGGCTACAGTTCTTTGTTGTTTTAGTAGTTATTTTAGGATTATAGTAGACACCTTTAATTTATCACAGTCTACTTTCTAGTTATCTTACACCATTTCATGTATGGTATAGCATCTTAAAACAATATTTTTCCTTTCCTTTCCTTTTCCTTTCCTAATTCTGGCTGACGAAGTATAAAGATACAACCACAAAATCACGTGCTTGTTTGAGGTACAGTTCCACTCGCATTAGGAATACTTCACAGTGAACTACAGACAGGCTCAACTGCTGTGTAAATACCAGAAGCAAAGCTGCAGGTACAGCACTCCTTCAGGCCGTCTATCAGAAATGTTAAATGTCATAGTGCATAATTGATCAATGCTAATAGCCCTCAGCACAGATCTGAGGGGATTAACCTATACAGCCGAACTATTTATCACATCACGATATATAAAATGTACTTTTAATTAATAAATGGACAATCTATTGCCGTCATGGATGCAACTGATCAATCCTTTTCTAATCTGTCTTCAATTTGGGTATTTTTAATGGGTTTAAATGGGTTTTTCTGTACACTTGCACCGCCAAGTTTATGCACTTACTTCTTGGAACAGTTTCTGTACTTTGTGGCATAATCTTACAGCCTCTTTGGTATTTTTCCACAGCAATAAGAGTATGAAAATAATCATGCTTCTTGGTATTTTAAAATGGCATTCATTACTCTTGAGCTGACCTCACTGGCACTAACCTATCTGAAAGTCATAAAATTAGTATAATGCAGTTTCCATCAATATACTAAGTCTATAAAGGCTCAAGTTAATAGTTTACATGTGCAAAATTTTTTTAAGTACAGTGGCTCCCTATACTCATGAAAAATGAAGCAAGCAAATAGAACAGGAAAACAGTTTTATACAAATGTTACAAAAGCATCTAAGATATTACTTAACCTATTAAGGCAACTATTGAATTCAATTGTCTATTTACATTTGGCATCAAATCAAATTTAGTAAATTTAATGATTCTGACTGATTGCCTCTTCTAGTTTTACAAATAGGGTATGTGTTTTCTAGAAGTTTGATTTAAAAAGAGAAACAATTATGTTAAAAAATAACTTATTTTGAAGTCATTGATGGTTTCAGTGCTTTACACATGGACATTCACACATACTCCTATCTGCAAATTATTTTTAAAAATGAGTTAAAATAAAAAAAACACCTACAATAAGTTTTTTAAATTTCCTAATATTTTCTGAAACATGTTGTTTTGACTTGGGATTTATGCACTTTGGGGAAAATTATCTTGAACATTTCCTCTTATGTATACTGTAAGTTTTAGTAAAAGACTGAGTAACAGAATGGCAAGACTCCGTTACCCATAAATAATCTCATTATAATAATCACTTGGTCTCATAAAGAGATTATTTCTTCTTATGATGCTCTATCATGTTTTGTGCTTTAATACTCCAATTTTCAAATCCAAATACCAAGAAAGACAGAACATCTTACAATGAGCTCCTTTTTCCAGATTAATGCACCTGAGCAACATTTTTCCTTATTTAATATCCCTTACTCATTTCCTCTCCTGTTATAGTCATAGCACAGCTGTTTATCTGGCAATTATCTTTGAATCTATTAGTGAAAATGTCTAAATTAATCATACAAAAACAAGCGCATCAGAGAGTTCCTGTGCCATGAATACAGGACCTCATATTCTTTGTCATTTTCGCTGGTTCCACATGGCAGTGTTGGTTTCTTGATTCTGTAAACTGTAAATTTGTTTCAAGTAGCAAAACCTATATAGATTTATTAGGATCTATTACTTAGTTCCAGTAAGCATATCATTTACTCTAACAATTCAAGTACTCTTAATTTTATATACATAATACTTCTTCTAAACAGTCAAAAAAAAGGTGTATCTGGAAACTGGGCAATGAGCATGCATAATCGACTTATGTAACATATCCAAAAGTTGGACAGATTCGCTATTTGGGACAATGATAAGGAAAGAGGTTTTACTCAATTTAATAAGCATTTACTGTTGCCTCTTTAATATATGTGCCATGGGCAATCTAAAGATGAGGGAAGAAGATTAAGCCGGTAACTGACAATGAAAGAATTAAATGTAAGGTAGGTTGTAGAGTGTCCTAGAATATAGATGTATATACCAGGTTGTCCCTCTAATCCATTCATTCAATTAAGGGACATTAGAAATTACAAGATAAAACTTATATGGCATAGTTTGTTTTTGTTTTTTTAATGTATCTCTAGGGAGTTCAGAGTCTCCTAGAGATGACAGAAATATGAGGTTTAAATTGTAAATACAGGCATCAGTGATGTTGTGTCAATCTGTGCTATGAGGAACTCTTATCAATGCCAGGCCAAGATTGATTGATAGATGACATTAAATCTTCTAATGCAGTTGATGAGGTCTTATGTGGATTAATATGAAGGGGATGGAAAACACAGCAGAACTCAGGAATCTTCTCTCAGGAAAGGGAATCCTAGTGCCCTTCCCAGCAATCAGGAAAAGGGAAGGAAATAAGTGCCTCAGACATTTTTAGCCACAGCTCACAAACAAAAATTAAGATTGAGTGCCCTTTCGGGGTTGAAAACTTTTCTCTAGGCTCAGCTCTTAGCTGGTGTGAGTTGAGAAATGGTCCTTATCTGTTGTATGTATTCAGGATCTCGAATATTACAGGAAAAGTAGAAGAAATCCTAGCTTTCATAGTTTTTATCAGAGTATCGTGATTCACTATCTTTGTATCTCATATTCAACTTACAGTTGCTTTGTTTCTTTGAAGAGTTGATTTATAATTATAGTTGCGCCTGTATTGTTAGTGGTTAAGAGCAGTTTAGAACAACACAGAGATAACAACATGGTTTCATTCCCACACTGAAGGGATCAGTGCCTGAGAGGAGCCCTGTGGTGAGAAGGATTCTGAGGACGTGTGCTGTAACCTATCAGCAATACATGGAAGAAGAGAGTAGCAATACAAGGGCCCCATATTTACCAACTCTCAACATGAAACTAGGAGTGAAAACTTGAGTCAGGCAGACTTGATTTCCAATCTGGACTCTGTCACTTGTTATATCTGTTTGAGGAAGTTGCTTAACCCAATTATACCATAGTTTCTTTTCCTGTAAAGTGGTACTAATCATTGTACCTGTTTCATATATGGTTAGTGTTTATCACATGAGATAACATAGCTAAAGTGCTTACCATACTGCTTAGCACATATAATCATCCTGTTAATATTGACTTGTTGCATGATTAAATGAGACACTGTTTATAAAGAGTTAACATAACACAGAGCAAAATAATAGTTTTATTACTAACTGCAAAAATTTTAAAAAGCAAAATGAACATTCTGCTCCCAAGCAAACACTTTCAGGTATAAGTGCACTGACATGATAGTTATTTATTCACTTACTGACTCATTCATTCATTCATTTATTCATTCATTCATTCATGCATGCTACAAATACTTATTGAGCACCTACTACATATTTATTCTAAGCACTGTGAGTGAAATAGTGTGACCAAACTTTTACCTTGTGGTGCTTATATTCTTACAGACACCTAGTCCCACAATGTACACCCACCTACATGTAATCAGTGCCATTCCAATGCAGAAAAGTAGAAGTAGCTGTTGTATAATTAACCTCATATTGTCTCTGATATTCTGAACCTATCAATCCTGTCTCTCCAAAGATGCTTTCAAAATGGAAATGAGTGTCAAGGTTTTGAAATTCACCCCCACGTTACTGAATTAGTTGGTCCTTTGCTCAGAGAAAGAGTGAAACTTCTCACTTCTCCACTCCTCCAGAGGAGCCTGGGGAAACACACAAACTTTTCTGCAAGTGGAGCAGCAACAGGAGAGATTGTTGAAAGTTTTTAGGAGGTTCACTTGCAAGCCTTACTTTTTGGTAAATAATTCTAAAGGCTCTTAGTGCACCTCTTAGTGCACCTGATTTAGAAAATCACTAGATGCCTGGTTTTCTAAGAAATGAACTAATGAAGGAGAACTATATTTTACATTTAGCTTTGCATTGAATTCCTTTAAGCAACTGTACATCCTCCTCTTGTATACAATGGAGGGCAAGATGCTTCTGAACCTTCACTGTAAATACACATTAAAAAATTATGTTCACTCAACAAAAGCTATACAAGTTTTAAACTTTACCATTTTATTACTAACAAAAGAGCTGTTTTGATTTTCTCTTATTTGAAAAGGATCATTTCAGAAATAATCTCCACAGATGCTATTTCCCCACAAGGGATTATAACCAAGTTTGGATATTGACTTTGTAAACTCTATTTATTAAGAAGCATTATTTAAATTCTATCAACAGAAAAATAATAGATGATAAAATTTATTATGTACTGTTTGTAAAAGAATAAATTCAATTATTACAGAATAAAATCAGGTACAAAGCAGAAAAGATTCATTTGAGTATGTTTCTAATAAAATTATAACTGTTTATATTATTAACTTCTAAGTGTGGATTAAGGCTACTAGATGAACCCTGAGTTGTAAATCAATATCAATTAAAAATAATCATGATATGACAACTAAACCCACGTCTGCATTGCTGAAAAAGGGTTTGCCCTAGTGACAGATTATTGCTACAACCTCTCACGCCATTGGGTGATGTTTACCATATGTCCCATGATTGATAGTTGAATTTAATGAGTTCTTACAAGCAATTAAATAATCAAGAGTTCCTGCTGTTACATGGCATAGCTTGATAGAACAGTGACAAATGAGAGAATATCTACAACCTAATCAAAGGGACATATTTCCTTGGGAACAAAATAATATTATCCACCAGTGCAATCAAAGGACAAAAGAACATAGAAAGGACACAAACAGAATGAGATATATTATGTCCTCTTTTCATTATTCTGACTGCTTAGTTTCCATTTATTGAAGCCTATTAAATCAGAAAGAAAATTAGGCTTGTTAAATGTTTCACTTATATATTGTTGGATGATATGTATGTGTATGTGTGTTTGTGTGTGTGTGTTTGTGTGTGTGTGTATGTATGTATCCTCTTAGGCAAAATACAGCAAGAATAAAGACTAACGGAAATATAAGAGTGCCTTAGGTGGTTTTCCTTCAGGCTTCAATGTTAAATGTTATTCTACTGGACCCCTTGGTGTTCAACCCAGGTAAAGGTAACATAATTTTGTTTTTGTCAGTTCATCTGTAAGTGTAAAGTTACAATAAAAGTACCCATTGCCTTTGAGAAGTCTCTACTTAGTATTATTTCTCCACAGCAATTTCCTATAAATTTCAAATAAAATGTCTCTGTTGTGAATAGTATTTCATAATGTGATTGTTTCATTTACCAGATTGTTAGGGAAGTAGAGGGTTTCTGGTCTCTTAAATTCGGATGAACTATGAACTTTTAAATCCATTCATGATATACCAAGTCATCTACATTTTATACTCCCCATGCATGGGCTACTAAAATTTAAGTAAATAAGTAAACTAAGAATAAAAACAAATATTTATTATAAACTGTACGCTGGTATGGTATATTTGCTTATTTTATCTAAAAAAGTCACCTCATGTATTACCTTCACTTTTTGGCAGATTGACTCAGTTTTTAAAAGAGGTCAAATAAAGCCTTAATTTGTCAAAAGGCAGAGTTAGAATTCTGAATCCTTGCAATTTCAATGTAGCTTTAAGGTAAAGGCAAGTGCTCTGGAACCAGACGTGCCTGCAGTTGAATCTGGCTTTGTCACTTGGCAGTTGTTTGACTTTGGGCAATTTACTTTTCCTCTCTGAACCTCAGGTTTTGGTTTTTGTTTTTAATCCAAGAACGAGATAAGATAACTCATATAGCATATGTAGCAAGTTATTTCATCAGTAAATATTATTATTAATTAACTTATTCAAACATATAGTGGACATTTAATATGGGTCAAGATTATTCGAGGCAGTTCTAGCCCTCAAGAAAGACACAATGTTCCCTGGCTGGGTATCTCAGTTGGTTGGAGCACCATCCCAATACACCAAGTTTGCAGGTTTAATCCCTGATTAGGACATACAGAAGAGGTAACTAATGAATGCATACATAAGTGGAGCAAAAATCAGTGTTTCTTTCTTCCCCCAGCCCCTCTTGCCTCTCCCCCCTTTTACCCTCTCTCTCTCAAATCAATGTTTTAAAAAATTTCAAAACAAGAAAATCACAATTTAAATAAGAAAATGCATAAGTAAATATCAGACTGGAATACAAATACAAGAAGCATAACAAGTCTGGGTTGAAGGCAGGACTGTTAAGGTGGGATCTCCTAAAGAAGCTGAATCTTAGAGAATCTACAGACATGAGTTTGAAAGAGTAACTTAATATTGGTTCATGCCAAAGAAATGAAAAAGACCTAATGGTAAGTCAGAGAGTGGTGAATTCAGGAATCTGAACGTGACTTAGTTTGACTACAGTGCAGTGCTACTCCTAGCAGTACTGAATGCTTTAACTAAAGAATTAAGAGAAAAAAATTCATGTAAAGAAATGGTAGGTTGCTTGCTTTTCATCCTGAGCAGTATGGGAAGCAATTGAAGAATGTTAAACACTAGAGCAAGGAGGAAGTTTAGTAGGGAGTCATCCAACTGGAAGTCTGTGGTAGTAATCCCAGCTAGAGGACAGTGATCCACGTGTACATAGTAGTAATGGGGACAGAGACGACTAGGTTGATTCAAAAAAATATTTAAAAAATCATCCATTCTCCATGAAGACTGGATATTGAAGGTGAAGGTTAATGGTATATTTAAAATTGAAGAAAGACATGTTCTGGGAAGGGAAAAAATTATTCAGCCTTAAAGATGTTGAATTCTTATAAAACATCCAGGTAGGAATGGAGAATTTGCCTTTAGATTTATGGGTCTGCAGCTCAGTAGAGCCATCTGGGCATGAGATACATGTTGGACATTGAACATGTAGATGGCAGTTGGAGGGATGAGTAGATAAGATCTTCAATAGAAAATAAAAGTGAGAAGACAAGATGGTCAAGGATAGAACTGCAAACATAGTACCCACATAAAAGATGCCCCCATATAAGATGGATAAGGAGTAACCAACAGATAAGAGCAGAGTCTAGAGATTGGTTTTCTAGAAGTCAGGGCAATAATGAACTTCAAAAGAAGAACATTTTTAGCAATCTCATAAAATGGCAGAAGGACCAAGGAAAATAATGTCCCACAATGAGTACTATGTTATGTGTTATGAAACACTTCAGATTCTTTTGGTCTCAACCCTTTCTCTGTACCTGTCCCAGCCACTAGGAATATCTTGTTTCTTTAAGACCACAGAGCACCTTTTCATTAGCAAAAACCTTGGGGCTTCCTTCCCTGTTGACAATGAATCATGGAACATCAAAACCCTTCGTGTTCCCATGTGCACAGTTAGGAAGTGCAGGGGAACTTGATGCCTTGTGGGGCTCACCTTTGACCAGTGGGAGAAAGGAGCTGGTGAATATATTCTTTTCTCTTCCTCTTCTTGATGGACTGCCCTGAAGAGCAGTCATTTGTAAGCCCTCTCATGAGACCATCCCAGGAGATGGAGCAGTTTATGCTTAATACCCACATGCTGGCAAGTAGAAAATACATCTTCCAGGCTGGGTCCATCCTTCTTGACCACACCCTGTCCCCCTGGTTTCTGCTCCTGAGACTGCATTCCTCAATGAAGAAGCAGCACTTTTCCCTTTGCTTCAGGCTCTGCTTTATGAGGAAACCAGGCTAAGAGAAATATATATTACTGTTGTCACCAGAAACTGTAGGTCTTCCATGCCACCAAATAAAAAAGATTTGTTGTTGTTGCTCTTAGCCGAGCATCTAGGATCCTGTAGTTAAAAACAGAAATTGATGGACATATTTGCACGGAACAAACAATACAAACTGCAATTAGAAAAATAAATAATGAAAATATTAGAGTAAGTTGAAAAGCAAGAAAAAAGAACTGATGTCACAATTCAAGGGAATTCAAAATAAATATTCTGCTGTTTGACTATGATACAAGAGACAGGTAGAAATGAATTAGGAAACCATTTGGAAATGTTGAAGCTAAGATTTCCCTAAGAATTAAAGGTAGATAGCTTAGTCCAACTGACTTTATTGTCCAGCTCCATACTAATGGTTCCCAAAGTGTGGTAGCTACATTAGCAGCATCAGCATCACCTGGAGACTTGATACAAGAGCAAATTCCCAGATCCTACTCGAGCCTACTGAATAAAATTTCTGAGGGTAGAGTGCAAAAATCTGTGTTTTAACAAGGCCCTTAGGGATTCTGATACATGCTAAGGATTTCAAACCATTGCCATAGAAAATAATCTATTTTATTTGGGGTAAAGAGTAACTTAATTAAACAATAATAAGCTGCCTCCTCCATGAAGCATTCCGTGATGTCCCCAAAATGGAACTAACCTTTTCTGCCTCTGAATTTCCATATCCTTTATATATCCACTTTTTCTTATATCATTAAAACAATGATAATTTTTTGGAACAATGTAATAAACTGTCTGATAAATTTGAGTAGCCACTGTGAATCCTATATTATCCATTCCCAAAAGGAACCTGGACAACTGAAGACATCCTTTGTAATGGTCACCTAGCAGAGTATATAATGATGAGAAAGATGACAGAATCCTCTTTTTAGAAAAAGGCAGCCTAATTTCAGTGAGGAAAATATACTTCAGTAATACTGAAAAATGTGTACAATTGGACACACAAAGAGTGACGAATAAATACAATTTAATCTGACTTTTAAAATGCCTTAGATAAAGGTTCTACATTAAATGCTACTGATCATGTTGAATCAATAAGGGGAGAGGGGATAACTAGTTATAGGTAGGAAACAAATGTTAAAGCAGCTACCCACTTGCCATTAGGTAGGGACATGTGGGTTTTCTAGCTTGCTGGTCATCTCTGTCAATGTAGCGATCCTGGACTACTTTAGCTTTAATTGGTGGCTCCACGAGGAATTAAGGGAGGTTTCAATATTTACTAAACCAAATGTTTTTTAATATTTTAAGCAAGGGAACAACCTTTCCTCTACCTTAATTTTTTTCTTAAAATAAAAATTTACCCCAAATCGCTCTATAGAAAAATGAAATAAAAGCAGAATTGTTCTGGTCTCTGCTTTAATTACCAGCAGGATCACTTCTCTTGCAGGAATTTTAGGGTTAATTCATGATAAAAGATGTACTGCAGCACTACATTTAATTCTCAGGAGCCTATGAGCTAGAATTTGAGCATCCTTTCATTGAATAAGTTTATGAATATATAAAACTTGAATATTATCAATGTACAAATATAGATATCATCCTTACATGACTCAAATAATTCACTATAAAATAAAGCAAACTCTCCCAACATCCTCTGGTTTGTGTTGGACAAATACCCATTAATATTGTGCTGTAGTTAATCACAAAGTGTGTGCTATAAAACAGATTTTCAAATTGCATGTGATATTTTTTCATATAATTTATTGAAATATTCTATTGTATCTTAACTCTTAGACTACCAGAAGTAATAGTGAGTAGATTAGCTTGTTCTAGTGAAATGCATGCTTTCTTAAGTGAATCAGAATCTATCTTAACTGTCAAGAGATAAAGTATGTGGTTCTTAAACAGATGAAATAAGACATAATGGGTCTCTACACAAATCTAGAAGTTCTAGATGATGCAATTCAAAAGAAGAAATTAATTAAAACTATGAAATACCTGAATATACAGTATGAAAAATTTTAATAGGGAGCGGGGCAGACAAAATTGTCTATGTATCTGAAGACATTGCTCATGTACACTTAGAGAAAAGTAGTTAATGTATAAGAGCAGTAGAAGGAGATCAACAGCTGGCACTAAAATAGTGTTGTCTTTATACAAGACAAATGAAAGGTAAAAATACTAAAGTTCAGTAGCATTAAAATCTTTGAATCTCTCAGAATCAATAAGTTCACAAAAATTACACACCTCATTAAATTCTACACAGATTGCAAAGTTAGCTATAATGTAAAAACAGGCAGACAGTCTGTCTCAATATTATTACAGGAAGGGTTGGTTAAATTAATAGCTTCTCATTGATTAAAAAATCTTGCATTTTACATGTTCTTAAGTTGGTTCCCACCATTACCTTTCAATAACATAATGAGTCTTTGGAGAAATGTGGTTATATTGAACTACTGAAATACAAAGGTAGGCAAAAGGAAATGTTTACAATATCCTATCATTGTTTCCTGTTATAAAATGCTATCTACCTGAAAAAGAAAAGATGTTTGCTTCCATGTACTTTTAGTGATTTTTATGCTTAAAATCTCCTGCTAAGAATATAATTATTCAGTAATGATAACTAAGCATAAAATATTATTACTCTATCAAAATATTCCTAAAACAAGACATCATTTTGCCCAGAAAATACAGTATCTGATGTTGCCTGTGATAATGCCACTGGGGCCTTCCCATTTGTAATCACTGTGCATTGGGAAATTCTTGCTTTCCAGATTATAACTTCATTTTTCAAATATTCATTCAGCTAGTTTCCACTTCTGCTAATTTAACGAAACATGGTACTTATATGACTTAGAACTATTCTATTAAACATGTAAATTCTTATTCAACTTACATGTTGACTTCTATCCAGTAGAAGCTGAAACTCTGTAATTCATATAATTCTTTATTCTTAATGCATTCTGCTTCTTCCCTGGAAGGTTTCAATAGGTGATTTATTATGCATTGGGTGTTGTGAAGAGTATAGAAACGTGTATATTTATTATGTATAACTAAGTTCATTTGAGTTTCAGAAGGTTTCTTCAATTAGAAGTTAGTTGATGATATTGTTTATCAGTACCACTGGTCTCACTTTTTTCATTTCACTTATGGAATATATCTTCAGCTACATATGTTGCCATCTCAAAATCCATTTGTTGGCTCTGAAGTAATATTAAATTACATCTTTATTTGGTAGTTCTGTATAATTTGCTTAAATGCCTTTTAATATGTATTATAAATGAAAATATCAATTATAAGTACTGTAATATAACTGTATTACTCATATCATATAATTATATATTATATGTGTGTATGTATATATATTTGTGTATGCATATATTTAAACTTAATAAAAATAATTCAAAAAACCTTTAAGTTGAAGCACAAAATATTCTTAGTCAATAATAACATTTAGTTGTGAAAGACACATATATGCATAAAGCTATGCAATGCCACACTTTATTACATCCTAATATAATTTGTAATATTGAAGGGTAGCAATACCAGTAAATGGAAATAATTTTGTTGTTTTGAGTTTAGCTTGCTTATTTTTACATAAAATAGTTATCATTTTAGAAATGTATTTTAGAGACTAAAATTTAAACATTTTAAAATTGTAAAAACTGCAAGTATATTTTCAAAGTATTCACTTGCACAATGTCTGCATATTTATCCATAAATAAATGTGAAGATATTGAATTTTCACAATTCTTAATTTTAAAGAAAGCTGTCACCTCCTCTTATTCCTCATCTACAGGGAAAACGTGGTTTATATATAAGAGGATGTCCTATAATCTACACACCAGTGCTTTACTGAGGTTGCCTATTATCTGATGTGGACACATGTTGGACAGAATAACACTCGCTCAAGTTTATATAACATTTGAAGTTTACATAAGAACAGTTATATTGCAACCCAGTAACATTTGGGTTTAATGACAATTATTACAGCTTACTGGAGGATAGAACATATGTCAAATCCTTAATAAAACAATATGGAAAGTAGCTTCTTGCAGACAAAGTTTCCTATAGGTTCTCCCCCTACCCATATACATTCAATTACCAACAACATACAAACAAATGTACTCATACCAAGCCCCATCCCATACTAACCACCGCAGTCAAAGAAACAAAAGATATGGTGACTATCATGAAAGGAGCTAGGGGTAGGGACATGATTAAGAAAAATTATATCAGAACCCAAACAAAAAAGTCATGTAATAATAAACTATCTTATTATGTCATGGTATGGGATATGTGTTTGGAGAGTAAGGCAGATATCATGGAGGTAAGAAAGAAAAGAGAAAGAAAAAAGGAGACAGTAAATAGAAAAGGTTTTAGGCACATTATAAAGTTGGCCTTCTTTGTTATAAGTATTCTCAGTTAAGTCAGATTTTGACATTTCTGGCTGGTCCCAGGCTTCTCACCAACAGGGAAACATTAGTAGCAATGAATACGCCCTCTTTCCCAAGACTCAAGAATGTACATTGATAAGCCTTAGGCAAAAAGATATATATCATGCCAGAGATAATATGGAACTGGAAAATATGACATCTGTTTTCTAGTCACACATCAGACACACTAATTATATCACTTAACCAAGTCTCTTTTTCCCTCTAGAGTTGACATTTCTCAAGAAGAATTTGGAAGTTTCTTACAACCTAAAACTTTTGTGAACCTATGCATCAGTTAGTGTGATCTTTCAGACATCAATTTTCTGGTTGGGAGATGACAATAATTTTGGTATGAGATTCCCTGGTGCCCTTGAAATCACATCCTTATTGTGACTCACCCATAAGCTGAGCACACACATCGTGTTATCAATAAACATGGAACCAACAGCATCATAGCATGGAAAAGAAAATACAGGGGGGAAAACAGTTCTGATATTTCTCAGTGATAGAAATTAAGGCCTACTCAGTGTTAGTTGAAGACTTGAAGTTCATTTATCTTTTTTCCTTAATTTTATTTTTCAATTACAGTTTACATTCAATATTATTTTCAGGCATATAGCATAGTGGTTAGGCAATCATAGACCCTACCATGTGCCTCTCCCATAATAGGAATTCATGTTTCAAAAGAAAATAGAAGAAATTGTTAGCATCAATATATGAATACGCAAATAAGAATAATAACTATGATTTGTTAAACATTTATTGTGGGGTATTGTACTGTTTTAAATAAATTTTCTCATTAAATTCCAAGAAAATTCTATAGGGTGTCTCACACAAATAAGTTGTCCATTTTGGGGCAAGGAAACCACAGCTGAGGGGGCTTAAATGGCTTGCCAAAGAATATGCTTCTGGTAAAGAGTAAAAGTCACAGTTGAAACTCAGGTCAGCTGATTCTCAGAACTGTGGTCATAACAATGGATTATTTCCCCCACCCCCACCCCCCAAAAAGTGTTTTTGCTAGAATTTTGGCATTGTCACACTGACTAGAAAAAGAGATGTGAAATGGAAAGAAGATATCTTCTCAGGCATTTTATGGACAAATCAGCAAACTCCTTGGAATCAGGCCAAAATACTGCTCGAGCAATGATGTGTTTATCAGGGTATTCAGAAGCCCCGCCTTTTCTAACATTGATTCTACTTGTGCTACAGATCCTATAGCATGGAAAACCATTTATTGTATGACTAGAAACATTGCTTTAAATGCAAGAACCCCCAGCACATATAAAACATTGAACTGAATATCCCGTTTTTATGAATGGTAGGAGGGCCAATTTCCAGGGAGCAGATTATGATGGATAATGAGGAGCAAAGAGTGAACACAGAGAGAGAAGGCTGCATACCACAATAGGGGAACTAGAATGTGAATAGAAAAGCCAGGTGTGCCTAAGACAAATTCAATATGGCTTGTAATTGAGCTCAGGGACAATCCAGTAAAGAACAATTGCATTATGAGAATCAAATTCAAAAGCCAAGTCAGTAAGAACTACATGTGTGTTTTTTGGAAGTGTGACTATACATACCTTGGGAATAGTTGTGTTGAATGGTTATTCAGACATGAACAACAAAAGAACACCATGCGAGCTGTAGAGATGCGGCTACTTGTGATTTATTTTAAAAAGAGCTTGCTAGAAAAAAAAAATTGTGATATTCTCTGGCTTGCTTTTGCAGTTATACCAGTCAGCAGGCCAAGGATAAAGACCACTTAAGTATTATTTAGAAATGAAATGGCTACTATAAAGGATATAGTTGTATGTTAAAGAGACACTAAGCCATTTTTGAGTCAACTAAGTTAGCTCTGGGGCAAGAATAAATGAATACAAATGTGAGACAATATTCTGGTAGATACAGTATTTTCACAGTGTTATGCCTGACAATATGGAAAGGCCACCGAGGAGACAGTAAGCTGTCCAATCCCTGTCATAAATGTATATCTAAGTAGTATTTAAGTTGCCTGATACGTGAATGTATCAAATGAAAGATAGCATGTTTGGATCAAAGAAGAGCATGTGGCATTTAATTGCTCAATACAAATGAGAATGAATAGCAAAAGAAAGCAGTTCAGGCAGCAGCCTTAATCAAAATAGTCTTCAACCTTGCAGAGAGAGGAAGTCAGGGAGTTCCGAAGTGAATGGGTTTGCCCATTCAATTTAAACATAAAATAGATTACAGAGACAGAAAGAGGTGGTGTTGGGAAGAATACCAATATCTATAATTTTGATGCACAAAAAGTAACATATACAATGACAAAAAAGAAGAAAATAAAAGCACAATTGATTACTAAAAAGTTCTTGCCAGAAGAGCCATACAATTTTAAAGGGGTGGTAATAAATATTCTCTGAGATTAATTTCTAATTCCTAAAGTCAATCTTTAAAATATGAGGAGCCTTCCTCTTTGACTCACTGTGCAGCAGGAAGGATAAGTGTTACATGTTATATCTACTAAACACTAACACCCTGAGATTTCCCAGCATGTAGCTATGTTTACTGGTTAAGCAGTTGTGAAAATAATGCACTGGCCAAGCTCACTTTGGTGATTTACATTAAAAATATCATTCATTGTTAAAAATTGTTTGAAATCTGCTTTAATCCAGGATTTCTCAAATAAACTTGGTCAAAGTCCCCATTGTGAAACATCTACAAAGATCTCAAAAATTATATAGATATTTTAGTAGTGCTGGGTTAGGACAATATATTAAAAGACATCCTAATTGATCTCTTCTTTTGAGAAAGCAATTTTATTTGTTCATTCATTCACTCATTCATTCATTCATTGTGGCCTGTGTTATGCACTCATCCGTTTTTTCCTTTCTTTTATTTCTTTTTATTGAATTTATCGGGGTGGCACTGATTGAGCAAGCAATTTTTAAAAAGTTGAAATGTGACTTAACCTCCAGGTCATGGGGGTAAAACATTTCCTGCTTTGATTACCCAGGAAACTGGAAAGTTTTCAACCTCTCACAGTATACAGAAAGCAGTGTAGAGATACGATACTAAGAAAAGGAAAACAAGTAATGCATGCATATTATAGCCCAGCTTCAAGCCTGCTGGTAATTTCTAAAGTGCATAGAACCTAGAGCCCAAACAGAGCACCGCACCGGAGACATATACCAGGAGTTCAGGACTATAAATGGTAATTCTGGCAAGATGAACTAGAATTCTGCGGGCAGAATACCAGAGAGAACACAGCAAAACAGAGAAAAGTTCTAGAAATCCTCATGAGTCTCCTTAAATTTCTGGCCAAATACCAGAATGAGCATGCATGGGGTAAATTTCTATGGTAGTGAGCAACCAATCAACTTTTAGGGATCTTTAAGGCAACCAGTGTCCAGAGCCCACTTACGTACCATTTATGTTTTTACCATCCAGAATCAAGAGACTTTGTTGAGTATAAGGGACAACATATATGTGCTTATGTGTAGATTAGTATACATACTGATACATATCTGCTGCATCTGTCAGCTGAAAGGACCTGGAAGTAACAAGACCCAAGTAAAAAGAAAGCACACCCAGAGCCCAGATCTTGACCTCTATTATTATGCTCTAATAAAAGAAACCAGGACACAGACAAGAAAAAGAAATAAAAGGCATCCAAATTGGGAAAGAGGAAGTAAAACCTTCATTATATGCAGATGACATGATAGTATACCTAGAAAATCCTATAAACTCCACTAAAAGACTACTCGATATAATAAGTGAATTTGGCAAAATAGCAGGGTACAAAATAAATATACAGAAATCTAAGGCATTTCTGTACACCAACAATAAAATAGCAGAGACAGAGACAAAAAAGAAAAAACCATTTACTATAGCAACACGAAAAATAAAGTACCTAGGAGTAAACTTAACCAAAAAGATAAAAGACCTGTACTCTGAAAATTACATAACATTGAAGAAAGAAATTAAGGAAGATACAAATAAATGGAAGCAAATACCATGTTCTTGGATGCGAAGAATCAACATCATCAAAATGGCCATACTACCCAAAGCAATTTACAGATTCAATGCAATCCCTATTCAAATACCAATGACATATTTCACAGACCTAGAACAAATACTCCATAAATTCATATGGAACCAAAAAAAGACCCCGAATAGCAAAAGCAATCTTGAGATAGAAGAACACAGCAGGAGGAATCACAACACCAGATATCAAACAATACTACAAAGCCACTGTGATCAAAACAGTCTGGTACTGGCATAAGAACAGACATATAGATCAGTGGAACAGAATAGAGGTCCAGAAATAAAACCAGGCCTCTATGGTCAACTAATATTTGATAAAGGAGGAAGGAACATAAAATGGAGTGAGAAGAGCCTCTTTAACAAATGGTTCTGGGAGAACTGGATAGGGACCTGCAAAAAAATGAAACTAGACCACCAACTTACACCACACATGAGAGTAAACTCAAGATGGATCAAAGACTTAAATGTAAGCCGTGACACCATAAAAGTCCTAGAGGAAAACATAGGCAAGAAAATATCAGATATCTCATGTAACAATTTCTTCACGGATACATCTCCTAAAGCAAGAGAAATAAAGGAAAAAATAAACAAATGGGACTACATCAAACTAAAGAGTTTCTGCTCAGCAAAAGAAAACATCAGCAAGATGAAAAGGAAACCAACCATATGGGAAAACATATTTGCCAATGACATCACGGACAGGGGACTGATTTCCAAAATATATAAAGAGCTTATACGACTCAACATCAAGAAAACAAACAACCCAATTAAAAAATGGGCAAAGGACCTGAACAAACACTTCTCTGAAGAGGACATACAGAAGGTCCATAGACACATGAAAAAATGCTCAACATCATTGGCCATCAGAGAGATGCAAATAAAACCACAATGAGATACCATTTTACACCAGTCAGAATGGCCATCATCAACAAATCAACAAGCAACAAGTGCTGGCGAGGATGTGGAGAAACGGGAACCCTACTGCACTGTTGGTGGGAATGCAGACTGGTGCAGCCACTATGGAGAACAGTATGGAATTACCTCAAAAGATTAAAAATGGAACTGCCTTTTGAACCAGCGACTCCACTACTAGGATTATACCCGAAGAATCTTGAAACACCAATTCAAAAGAACTTATGCACCCCTATGTTCATTGCAGCACTGTTTACAATAGCTAAGTGCTGGGAACAACCCAACTCCCCATCTGTAGATGAGTGGATCAAAAAATGTGGTACATTTACACAATGGAATGCTATGTAGCAGAAAGAAAGAAGGAACTCCTGTCATTTGCAACAACATGGATGGAACTAGAGAGGATTATGCTTAGTGAAATAAGCCAGGCAAAGAAAGAAAAATACCATATGATATCACCTAATACAGGAAACTAAAGAACAACACAAACAAAAGAACTAAATAGAACAAAGAGCAGAATAGCAGTCAATAGGGGAGAGGGGAGAAGGAGAGAAGGGGGATAAGCAAGGGAAGGGTTTAGTCAAAGAACCCGTATAAATGACTCATGGACATGGACAACGGGGAGGGAGATGATTGTGGGAGAGGGGGTGGGTTGGGTGGGGGAGAGAAATTGGGGGAAAAGGGGACAAATGTAATTGAGAAACCAAAAATTTTAAAAAAAAGCAAAACAATGTGAAAGGGGTATTGAGAAGGCATCAGAAGCAGATAAGTAAACGAAATAAAGAATTTTTAAATTAAAAAAAAAAAAAAAGAAACCAGGACTTAGTGGAGAAATAGCTGATTATGGGGAGGTAGGGTAGGAAACATACAAAATTCACCTACAGCGTCAGAAAATAAAAAAGTGCTCCCTCCAAAAAAGAAATAGCAAAACTCAGAACCACAGTTCTGGGGATATGCCAGACAAATACAGGAGCCAACTGAAAGAGCTGTCAGTGTCCCAAGGCAGGACAATTTATCAACAAAATAAGTGACCTAGTATCAGGTTCTTGCTCAAAGTATAAAATAAGTATCAATGAGTCTATAATGATATAAATAAATAATTTGAATAATCGTCGTCGTTGGCAGCCGTCCGTCTCGAGAGACGATGGTGTAGCTTCTTAAGAGTCTATCTGCACCGCCGAGAATGGCTGTGCAGTCCGACTCGGGAGTGACACGGTATCTGTCTCCTCCCGTGTTGAATCGACATCTTGCGATGACGCTGGAGTGTCCTCTCCAGTGAAGCTGAAGCTACAGAACCTGGGCAGAGTGATATGGAGGGTCTGCTGTTGCCCATGCAGCAGACCCCCCCTCTCTTCGCAGCTGAAGGGTCCAAGGGAAAGACGGAGTCAATACAGCTTGGCTTCAGGTGCCCCGCAGGAGTTGCCGGTGTTGACTACAACGTCAAACCGCCTTAGGGACTCCGGCTCCGGATTTTCTGTCGGGGTTTACTCCCTTAGCCTTTCCCCTGAAGAGGTATGCCGCAAGGCAGCAGAGGTTTTTTGGAGTCAGAGTTTTCCTTCTCTGATGTGCCCTGACTGGAAGATCGAACCAGCGACACTTAGCTCGCAGGCCGACTCTCAACCCACTGAGCCAAACCAGCCAGGGGAAATTTGAATAATAAACGTTGAATAAATATATGGACAGATTAAATAATTTCCCATGCAGGAGAATTTCATACAATAATCTCCAAGGAGGTGAAGGATAACCCCCTACTTCTTTAGTTTGAGCTGCACATAATGTCTCCCTTCTGAAGAGTACAGTGTGTAAAGAAAGGAAAAATAATAACTTCTCACTGGATAAACCTGTCAACACAGCTCACCTGTGGTGAGCAAGGCTTAACATTGTAAATTATAGCATTGCTATGTACTCTTGACACGATCTACTGAGAAGTACACTCTACCTCTGGGGACAGTCTCCAATAACACATTATCTCTTTCTAATCGTAATAAAAACATTATAAACTTTCCAATTAAGGCTTATTGTGACAAATGTACCATATTATCATAAGGTGTTAATAATGGGGGAACTGGATTTGAGTTATATAGGAACCTTATTCTATTATCATACTTCTGGAATTCTAGAACTGTTCTTAAATTAAAAACTTATTAGAAACTATTACAATATATCGTTGGGTTTATAAATATGCAGAAATAAAATGTAAGACAAATGTAGCACCAAGTATAAAGGGAGGAGAAAGGAAGTATGCTATGCTAATGTTCTTACTTTAAAAGTGAAGTTGTATATCATTTTTTAGAAAACTGATCCAAAACAGACAAAAACAAAAGAAATGAAAAGTAAAAAAGACCATATAATTCCAAAAAAAACAAAAACAAAAAAACCAATAGTAATATTATAGACTGAACCAGGCACATCAATGATTACATTAAATTCAAAGGATTTAAACAACTGAATAAAAGATAAAGATTTTCTTTATTTTTTCCAGTTTTGTTGAGATGTAATTGACATATAACATTGTACAAGTTTAAAGTGTACAATATAATGACGTGATATATGTATATATTTTGAATTGATTACCATAATGATTTTCATTAACATCCATCACCTCACATAGTTAAATTTTTTCATAATAATGAGAACATTTCCGATCTACTCTCATAACTACTTTCAAATATATGAGTACAAAAAGCATTGTTAGCTATAGTCATTGGGTTGTACGTTACCTCCCTAGAATTTATTTATCTTATATCAGAAAGTCTGTACATTTTGATTACCTTCACCCAATTTCGCCCATCCCACCACAACCTCAGACAGTCACATATCTGACTTCTGTATTTATGAGTTTAGTTTTTTAGCTTTCACATATAAGTGAGACCACACAGTATTTGTCTTTCTCTCTCTCTGAGTTATTTCACATGACATAATGCTTTCAAGGTCTATCCATGTTTTTATAATGGCAGGACTTCTTATTTTTTATAGTAAACAAGTATTCCTTTGTGTGTGTGTGTGTGTGTGTGTGTGTGTGTGACATTTTCTTTATCCATTCATGCAGTGATGGACACAGGTTGCTTCCATGTCTCAGCTATTATAGAAAGTGGCCAAATGAAAACGAGGGTGCAGATATCTGTTTAGGATATTGATTTTGTACCCTTCAGGTATATATCCAGATGCCTCCATAATGCTTCCCATAGGGTCTGCACCAATTTACATTTCCAGCAACGATGCACAAGTATTTCCTTTTCTCCATATGGTTGCCAGCATTTATTTCTTCTATTTTAGATTATAGCCATTCTAAAAGGTGTGAGGTAGTATATCACTGTTGTTTTGTTTTGCAGTTCCCTGATAATTAGAGACATTGAGCATTTTTTCATGTAGCTGTTGGCCATCTGTATGTCTTTTTTGAAAAATGTCTTCAGTTCCTCTGCCCATTTTTTGGTCAAGTTCTTGGTTTTTTCGTTATTGAATTCCTTCTATATTTTGGATACTAACCCCTTATCAGATACATGGTTTGCAAATAATTTCTCTCACTCCACAGGTTGCCTTTTCATTTTCTTGATTATTTTGTTTACTGTACAGAAGCTTTTTAATTTGATGTGATTGACATTTTTATTTTTTATTTTATTGCATGTGCTTTAGGTATCATATTCAGAAAACTCATTGCCAAGACTGACGTCAAGAAGCTTTTTGCCTGTGTTTTCTTCTGTGAGATTTAGTGTTTCAGGTCTTACATTTAAGTCTTTAATCCATTTTGAGTTAGTTTTTGTGAGTGGTATAAGGGTCTCCTGTAATTCTTTTGGGTGTGACTATCCAATTTTTTCCCAGCACCATTTATAAAGAAGACTCTTTTCCCCATTGTGTGTTCTTGGCTCCCTGTCTATTGTTAGTTGCCCATGTGTGCATGGGTTTACATCCAGGCTCTCAATTCTGTGCTTTTCATCTACATATGGCCATTTTTATGCCAGTACCCTACTGTTTTGATTACTATAGGTTTGTAGTATAGTTAGAAATCAGGACATGTTATGTCTCCATCTTTGTTCTTTCTCAGGATTGCTTTTGTTACTTGTGGTCTCTTGTGGCTCCATCCAAATTTTAGGATTTTTATTTTTTATTTCTGCTAAAAATGGCATTGGAATCTCGATAGAGAGTGCATTGAATCAATAGATGGCTTCAAGTAGTATGACTATTTTAATATTGTCTCAATCTATGAACATGGGATATCTATCTATTAATTTGTATCTCCAATGTCTTTCATGAGTGTCATCGTTTTCAGTGTAGAGATGTTTCCTCTCTTTGGTTAAACCTATTCCTAATAAATAGAATTATTTTTCTTGTTTTCAGATAGTTCATTGTTAGCACACAATAATGACACTGACTTTTGTGTATTGATATTTTATCCTGCAGCTTTACGAATACGTTGATTTAATCTAACAGTTTTTCTACATATAAAATAATGTCATGTGCAAAGAGACAATTTTCCTTCTTCCTTACCAATTCTGATGCCTTTTATTTCATTTCATTTTTCTGCTTGTTTGCTCTGGCCAGGAGCCCCAGTACTAAGTGGTGTAGCAGTGGTAAGTGAGCCCCAGTACTATGTGGTGTAGCAGTGGTAAGTGAGGTACCTTTGTCTGTTTCCTGATACTATTTGAGAAGAAGCTTTCAACACTTCACCACTGAGTATGATGTTAGCTGTGGGATTGTTGCAGCTGGCCTTAATTATGTTGAGGTACATTTTTTTCTATACCCAATTTGTTGACAATTTTTATCATAAATAAATGTTAAATTTTGTCAAGTGCGTTTTTCTGCATCTGTTGAGATGATCGTATGATTTTTATACTAATATTCTAGGATAGCTCCATAAGGTTGACATTATCTTCCAGAGACAGAAAAATGTTATGCCTCAGTGGAAAGTCTCAACTGTGTGATTATTAGGCTGTTGATGTTGGTTTATCAACATCAGATTATGGACAGGTATAGCCTTGAGATTGGGTCATGTCAACAAGGGACCATAAATAATCAGACCAGTGGAGCATGGGAGATGGGACACAAAATATTTGTTCTTTTCTTACGGTAATATGATATCACCTATTCCAAAAAAAAAAAAAAAAAAAAAAAGGAGAAAAATAACCAGATTTGGCCACTGGAGGCAAAAAAAAAAAAAAAAAAAAAAGAAAAGGGAAACTGCTAAACTCTCTTCTCGCTCCACCTCTCCCAAAAATGCCTTATAAGCTAGAAAACTCAGATTCCTTTCTGATTCCAGTATGTTCTTTTTGTTTGTTTGTTTGTTTGTTTTGAGGATTTTTAAAAATTAAATAATAGAGTTCACTTCTAGAGCAGTTTTGTTTATAGACAATTGAGTAAATAAGAGAGAATTCTCACATGACTCCCTCCCTATTGTTAACATCCTGCTTTGGTATGATACCTTTGTTACAATTGATGAGCCAATGTTGAGACATTGTTATTAACTGAAATCCACAGTTTACACGAGTGTTCACTCCCGGTGTTATACATTCTGTGGATCTGGGGAAATGTATAACGACATGTATCCAACAATATGATATCATACAGAGTAGTTTCGCTGCCCTAAAAATTCTTTGTGCTCTGCCTGTTCATCCCTCCCCGCAAATCGCACCTCAACCTGGCAACCACTGATCTTTTTACAATTTCTATGTTGTTTGCTTCTTCCAGAATGTCATTAGAATAACAGAGTATGTAGCTTTTTCAGATTGATTTCTCTCACTTAGTAATATGCGTTTAAGATTCTTCCATGTCTTTTCATGGCTTGATAGCTCATTTCTCTTTGGGTGCTGAAACATATTCCAATGTCTGGACACACCACAGTTTATTTACCCAGTCACCTATTGAAGGGCATCTCAGTTGTTTCCAAGTTTTGGCAACTGTGAATAAAGCTGCTATAAACATTGGTGCACAGGATTTTGTGAATTCCACGATCTTCTTTAATCCTCACATCCAGTCAGTTACAGGATACTGAATTTTCACCTGCAAAATTTCCTCCTAACCTCTATGATGCTTGTGTTTGTCCCAAAATTTATAATATTTTACCTGTATGAGTGCAATCCTTCATTCACCCAATATTTATTAATCACCCACCTTTGCTTGGACCCATGCTAGTCATGGGAGAAACACCATCATGAAAAATATAAACATGGTCTCTCCCTCATGACATTTATGTGCTACGGTTAATAGTGTCAAAGTGTTTTAATAATGATAAGAACAATGGTAAGGAAGAACAGTCTTATGAAAGCCCCTAGAAAAGTCATATATTCTAAAGTTCAGATATTAGGCTTCTTAGAAAAATTAGTCCTAGACTAAAATAAGAAAGATATAGTAAATTAGCCACAGTGAATGAAAAGACCTGAATGTTTAAAAAAATGTAAAAAACTGCAACACACTGAAAATTATTTTATAATGTGTCATAATAAAATATTTAAAAATACAAAAAAACAAAAACAAAAAAAACCCTGTAAATACTATTTTGTCTCTTAGGAATGTGTGTATGCAATATATAGGTACCCCCTCCCCCAACTAAATTTATTATGTTAAAAAATGTGTATTCTTCTTGCACATTTAAACTTCATTCACCTTCAAGGTATTCTCCATTTGATGCAATGCACCTATTGAGACATTTTTCCCGCTGCTCAGAAGTTTCTGAACTTGTTGATTTTGATGCCTTTTAGTGCTTCTGCTGTTTTTTGTTTCACTTCTTCAACATCAGTAAAACATTTCCCTTTGAGGATTCTTTTCATTTGAGGAAACAAACAAATACAAATCGCTTGGGGCGAGTTTGGATGAAAAGAGAGGGTAGGCCATCGGGATCATGCTATTTTTGGTCAAAAACTGCTGAATACTCAGTGCAGTGTGGGCAGGGGTGCTCACAAATCACCCATCATGAATAGGCAAATGCATTGAAAGAGTCTTCAAAAAAAAAAAAAAAAAATCAGTGAAGACAATGCAGCCTCTCACACCAGCACCAGCTGCTACACTGATACAGATGAGTTCCTATAACACTCACCCAGCGGGGGAAGCCTGTACTACAAGAGGCCCAGTAGACAATTCCAGGTTTTTTGGTCCACCCTTGTATACATCACACACACACACACACACACACACACACACACACACACACATATGACTGCATTCATCTACTTTAGAAACATGTATATTTGGATGGCTACCTACTGACTTTTCTATAGCCAAGACTTTTCTTCATACCTAGAAAGAATTTTGGCGGTAAATGAATGCAAATTACCCACTTGCAGGGATAACTTGGAACCATATGAAAAATCAACAAGGTAACTATGGCAAAGTTCTTCCCATGTTTGCCAACAAGTAAGAGGGCAGTGCCATATGCTCACACGTATGTCACCCTTCTTAGCCTTCTGTATGTCAGTGTCCCAAGGGTCATGCTGAAAGGGAAAAGAGAAAGCAGCCACAACACGAGTGTGGTGTGTTCTCTGTGTTGACAGATTTTATTAGACCATCACTTCAGTTGGCAAGCACCCAGAACAGCCACTTTCCCCAGGAGCAAAGATTCTGTGATACAACAAAATCTCCCCAGTAAGAGACAGTGGAGTGAAGGTGATATGCCCTCTGGGAGTGAACTTTTCCTCCTTCGAAAGGCAGGAGGAAAAGGCAGGAATTATATCTGACACTGAACATCTATTTACCTTTAACTGAAATCCTTCATATTTAAAAGAGCAAGGCTAGGAGAATAGTAATTTAAGGAACTCTGTTGCTGAAAGTTTATTTTATTATCATTTAGTGATTAAATATCAATGTTGTTTAAATAGCAAAGTTGATTTCTGACTTCTCAGGTCTATATCAAGCCTGGACACATGTTACAGTTTGGGCCATTTTTATGTTCTATATCCCAGGAAGTGGCAAAAATGAGGGAAAGAGTTTCGCCAACTCACAGAAAGTGACTCATCATGATTCAGAGGCTCTGAGGAGCCTGCTGAAAAGTCATGTGGTTTCATTTATCTTGAATGCAGACATCAGGAATAAATGAAAAGCATATTGTAAAGCCTATCTCCAAATGCTTGGTGTCTTAGCTGTATTTTCTTTATAAAATTTATAAATGCATTAATTTATCCATATTTAATACTACATTTGGCTCTTTCTAAAATTAATTCACTCACATATATTTAAAGAATTAATAAAATACTATTTAAGCTTACATTTGCCAATTAATGTACATGGAGAAAATGCTCAAGTTTCATAAATCCAGATTGAACAATTGCAATTAATGAAATGCAATTATTTAATTTCATTTTTCAATGCTTTCCTTTATATTCCTGCTTCCCTCTAAAAATGTAAGAATAAAACAGTAATAAACTTAATAGTGATGATCAATAACTGAATCACAAGAGAAAAGTTTGAATCTCGAAATGAATAATTTTTGCTATTTTTAAGCAACAGTTATTATTGGAAAACTCTGAAGTAATTATCTGAGTTTTTACTAGAAAAAAATATGTAGTACTATCTCCTGTTTTACATATATAAGCTAAAACTCTCGGGAAGGTTGTTCTGTTTTGTTTGTTTGTTTTTAACTATTCCACACAGGAAGTAGGCAGCGCCAAGATACAAACTCAGGTCCTTTTGACTCCAAAACTGAGATTTATTTTCTCACCACATCATATCGTGTGTTGTAGGTAAATGGATCAATGCTTTTCCTTTTGTTTTCTCACCTAGACCCAGGGACAGGTCTGAATTGCATCTGAGAAGGTTCCTCGGATGGGCCTGAGATATTGAGCCCCAGTTATTCATTCACCTTAACAATCAATTCTTGTGTGTTTCCTTCCTTTCCTGTCTCACGTCTCTTCCCCTTCACTCCCGTTACCGACGATTAGTTCTCAAATACAGTACCTTCAGGGAAGCTTTAGTCTCAGGCTCTGCTACCTTAAATACCTTCTCTTTCCCCTCTCCGTCCTCAGTTTCCTTCCAGGGCCTCACAGATTATTGCTTACCACATCAACTACTGGAGCATGAATCTTTCTTTCTCTCAGATCTGTTCCGGGGAAATGTTTAAGTAAAATAAATACACTTATTTTTCATTAGAAATGTTCTTCCATTTTCCTCTTTCTCCACTTTACCCCCCAAGCCCCGCCTCCAATTTACTGGCATCTTGCCCTTCTTGAAAGGCACTCAGGTTCCTCACAGCCTCTCTGTATCCCCTTTCTATGAAAACCTGTCCTCCTCATAAAAGGATATATTGGTTTGATTTGCTCTGGAGAGTAAATTGGTAATAGAAAGTGTCTTCTGCCTCTTTGTGGCAGTTGTACCTTAGCACAGAGGCTAGACTGTTAATATTGAAGGTAGAAGCCTTTTTAAAGTTTGGTGATAAGAGCAGGAGTCTGTCTAAAATCCTGACTAATAATTATCTGGTATTATTGCAAAACTCTTATGAAGTAATGTAAAATAATATATTTTCAAATAGCTTTCATCAACATACACATACATATACCTACAGTTTTATATTTTGCCTTCAAAAAAATTCATAAGCTTCAAGCTTTATAAATTTTTCTTTTTATTTCTGGAGCCTGAAAGCCATATTTTCTCAGCCAACATGGTAACTTTGTTCTGAACGGTTATAATTTTCACTAGGTAAATTTAGTTATTTTATGATACATGACCAACTCTCTACCATAACATTATTTTTTAAAAGAACAATAAAAAGTTCTGGGAAAGGAAAAGCAACTCAGGTGGACACAAAACAGACTTCCTAGCACACTCAATATGATTAAGTAGCAATAAGAAAAAGGTCATTGCATTTCACATGAAAAAGCTCAGATGGCCAACCTGATGCCCCGCTTTGTACCCTGTGTCGCAACTCAAACGCTGAGTGGTAAACACGGCATCCATCTCACTATTGGCAAGAGTATGAAAATGGGGAAGAAGCCTGGGATGTTTTCTCACTGCAGTCTGACTTGCTCAGATATTACTGTGGCAGAGTAAACAGGAAGTCACTCCAGACAAATAGCTGCAGAGCGTCCTGTTCCTAAAATGCCTAGCAGAAGGAGGTTTCATCCATGGAAAGGCAAAAGGTTTTGACAATTTCTCATTAATTTCTATCTGGTCTCTCAATAAACCAAATGACACAGATGCTTAGAAACCAAGTTCAAAGAGGAAAAGAGGATTTAAAATACCTGGAAGATCGAGAGGTTCAAATGCTTAAAGTAAATCGCTGTAGCAAATATAAGTTTTCCTAAAGTTTAACCCATACAGGACAAATTTCAGAATATCTCCTGCAATCTTTCTCTGACTCTGACAAAGAGAGATTAGAGGGCCACCGATATTCTCTGAATAGTTGTTCCTGCCTTTATACTCAAAATCAAGAATAGAAATTAAGGTAAAAATTGAATTTATGAACTTTATTTTAAGCATTACTTATTTCACAAGAAAATTCTACTCAAAGGAGTTGAAAACTTATGTCCACACAAAAATTTGCACACAGATGTTTCTTTCAGCGTTATTTGTATTTGCCAACACTTGGAAGCAACTAAGATGTCCTTCAGTAAAGGAATACATAAATAAACTAGTGTACATTCAAACAATGGAATACTATTTAATGCTAAAGAGAAATGAGCAATCAAGCAATGAAAATACATGAAGGAAACTTAAGTATGTATTACCAAGTGAAAGAAGCCAATCTGAAAAAGCTAAAGTATGATTCCAACTATGTGATGTTTTAGACAAGGCAAAACTATGGCAACATAAAAAGATCAGTGGTTGCCCTCAGGGGAGAGAGGAGGACTATTAGGCAGGGAACAGAGGATTTTTAGAGCAGTAAAAAAACTCTGTATAATACTTTTATGATGGTTATATGTCATTATATATAGACTATACAACACGGTAAACTATTTTAGTTGATTATAATGTAAAAAATGTACCATTCCAGTGAGTGATTTGATAATGGAGAGTCTACATATGTGTGGGGACAGGAGGTATATTGGAAGTCTCTGTTCCTCCCTCTCAATTTTGTTGTAAACCTCAAAATGCTCCAAAAATAATCCTTAAAATTTTTGAAAACTGTTTGAATATTCAAAGTTAGGATTTTAGAAATATATTACATTATCATCTGCATAATGGAATATTATTTAGGCATTAAAACGATGATAAAGACTTACATTTGCTGGCCTAAAAATATTCTCTGTTAGTAGTAAAAAGGAAGATCAACTCACACAAAAACCATGTAGTACACAATTCCATCTTTATTTAAAATATGTGTGTGGCTAGGAAAAATATATAGATGGTATTTCTATATGGTATGGTTAGAAGTGGTTTTCAGATTTTGTAATATGACTTTTTGTGTTAGCTGGATTTTTATAATGACATATTTATATTAGAAAATGGTATGCTTTTCTATTATAGTTACTATTGAAAAATAAACCTATTTTCATTTTTAATATAATTTAAAAAATTAGCAATTCATGAGGGAAATAAACAACTCCAGTTTTAGAACATTTGGAATTTTTCTTTCTATACAAATTCTCTTTTTTTCTGATTCTCAAGATAAAAATTAATTAATCAATATATAAAGTCACTGGGTTGCTATGAATGGTTGTTATGATTGCCTAGGTTCATTTTGCAACCACGTCTGCAGCCTAAAGAGAGCCTGCTCTTTTGTTTATCCCAATTAATGTCCTTGCAAAGGAAACTGATTAGCCCAGTTTGATTTATATTACTTTCTCTAGACCCATCAATTGTAGCCACAGGTAATTGTACTATCAAAGAAACAAGGCTGCTAAGACCCGAACACTTAGGAGAAGCAGGTCATTTTCAGAGAAAAAGTAATAGTCAATTAGATTGTTGTTCAGGACAGTTAATAACAGCTTTATTCCTGGCCCTATATTTTTCTCAATGGGGAATAAGAGTAGAACATAGTCTCTGTTTTACGCAAGCTTGTAATCCTATTAAGGAGAAAGTAACATTAATAGGACCAGAATTTACATCTAAATAATTAGATTTTTTTATAAAGAGGTCTAAAAATAAATTTATACAATAATCACCTGGTATTTTATAATGTGTAGAAATCTCATTAAAATATTAAAATGGCAGGTCAAAGCATTTCCTTTATCAATAGCATTCAAAGAAATATGGAAAGATTTTCTAAGTATACCTTTCTGATTTTAATGTGGACTGAATAAAAAGTAATTATCTGTCTAATGAAATAGAAAGGTTCTTATATTTAAAGTTATAAAGTTGTAGTTATGTGAAGAGGGATTTAGTTTATGGATGTCATATAAAATAAAACATGATAATGACTGAAGTATTGACAGTATGACCACCTATTAATCAACTTCTCAGCCAGTGAAATAAAAATTTAATAATATTATACATTCTTTAATATTTTCTTTGGTTTTGAGTTGATAAACATTAGCCTTGAATACACATGCAATAAAAACTCCTGGAGAAGGTTACTGTGCAAATAACCTCAGCTCTAATACAGCTTGTGAGATGTCATGTTAAAAAGAAAAGAGGTATCTGAAATTGACTTCCATAATTTCTGTCTGAAAGCCGAGCTATTATCTCTTAACATTTAGAAGATAAAAGTGTATAAAGTAGCTTAGGAACAAACTTATCTAGGTTTTCCGTGTACAGAACTGGCTTTGTTTTATAACAATAAATTGTATATCAGTATCAACGTACAAAGAAAGATATCACCCTTTTTATCATAGTAGACTGTTAATATCTTGACAGTGGCATCTTCTTTTCCTGTTAACCCCAGTGTCTAGCACAATAACTGCTCAATATCGGTTCAAAAAATGCTTGCTGAGTTTACGATGAAGTGGTGAGCATATACTCAATAAACATCAACAATTTTAATGGATAATTGTGTAAAATATTGCCTTTAGTTACCCATTGATTCCATGCTTAACTCCTTTTTAGAATAAGAACATCAAGGAAGTGATAGCAGATGTTATACAAAATAATAATGCTATTTATTAGCTCATTGCCTTTCCTTAGTAAAATTACAGGCCTGTAGATCAGAAATTAATACTAGGAAAATGAGAAGTTGTAAAGTAACTAAAAAGGCATTGATTAGGAGTGTTCAGAGTCCCTTAGATGCATGAAGAAGCAATATACATAGTGGTGTATTGGATTATAAAATGACATTCAAAATATGATTTATACTTTATTTATAAAATTTCTAGAAGTTTTATTATACTTATTAGCCAAATATATGATACTAGATTAAATTTTATTGATGCATTCAAAACCGGTGAAGTACTTTAGCAAAGAGAAAGCTATTTCATTGGTCACCTATGGTACCATATTTCTTTGATTGTATTTTGTAAGATTTTCTTCCAAAGTTGAAATTCTCTTTTTGAAAATAAAACTTCTGAAGTAAGTAATAAGAACCATAAACCTATCTCCAGCTTGCTAATCCTGAATTGCTCAATTTCAAATTGATTTACTTTCAGTTTAGCTTCAGCTTTTCCCCCCATACCAGTAGATTGATATTGGATCAACCAATGAATTGATTACTTGTGTCAATTAAAGATGGAAATTTAACTGTAATTTTAATGGAAATAAACCAATGCTTTGGGAAGCATAACAGGATACATGACCCACTTCCACTGAAAGGACACTGTGTTATCACTTTCACTGAAGCATCAAGAAATTAACCACTTGATCCAATCACAAATCTTTGTTCCTCAGAGGTGGCGATCATTTAAGATTAGTAGAATTGAGAAAAAAGGCAAATGCATTTTTAAGGACCTGAAATGCTAGTGATGACCTAGTTGTGATCTAATGAGATTCTAGTGATGAAATATGTTGAGGACGTTGGTAAACTTCTCAGGTGCAATTCCCAGCTAGTGACACAGGAAAAGCAAAGTAAACAGTTCTTTTTGTAATTCCATCTGTTGCTAAATCCTCTATTTCCCTCCTATAAAAGGCCTAAAAAGCCCTTTTTCAGAATTCTTTGTTCCCATTCTAATCCAGGCCAAGATAATCTTTTAGTTTAAATATTTATACAGGCTGTCAGCAGAGTGAAACTTTGGATCAACCTGTCAAAGCAATTTTTAGTGTCATTGTCAAAAGCCTCAAATAATTTATGATGAGAATATGTCATGCTAGATACCCTCCTCTTTTGTAAGGCAAAGTTCAACCCCATGTAATTTAGAGAAAGTAGGGATACCAACTGACTTCAGTTTTTCCTGAGCCTTTGCTGCCCCAGTAGTTCTGGTGATCAAATCCAATCCATTAGCATAGCTTCGGGGCTAAGAACCAGACTCTGGCATAGGGCTCTCTGGGTAAGAAGCATGGCCCGTTGACTCACTAGCTGTGCCAATTTGGACACATTTCTTAGTCTCTGAGTTACATTTCTTTATAGGGGTTATATTATTATTTCCTATATAGAGTTTATTCGATTTAATAAATCAATCTACATGAAGGACTTGAAACTACCAGTTGTATAATTAGTGCTACATAACTAAATGCTCAATAAAATAATTAAAATGTTATTTCTTCTCCCAAATTGTTAATAGTTCTTCTCACTGGAATTTCTATAAAATAGCTGTAAAAGTCGTTGGTCACATGACTCTGAGATACATTCAGTGGCAGGTGACTTCGCAATTTCCCGTTCTCTGTAAATGGGGAAAGTCTGCATCCTTCTGAAGGTTGATGTGGCCTCAGAATGTTCCCTTCCTGCATCACTTCACCATTTCATGCAATGTCACGTCATATTGTATCAGGCAACTCAAGAAGGATGCCAGTGACTTTCACCTTGTTCTGCCTTTCTGTTGATAACCTCTTTATAGGAACAGTATATTATTTAATAAGTGAGCAAATGGGAACTGGCCGATGAACCCAGCGTACAGTGAGGAAAAAGAGAGTGGCACATGTCCTCTGTCATTCCCACTGCATTGGAGTCAGTTTGTCCCCTTGTTAGAAAGTGTGTCTTCCTTTAATCTTCCTGCTTAACCCTAGAGAATGTGTTTATTCATTTATCTGGCATCTCTCTTTTTATCTCCAAGCATATGCTTCCACTGCACATATAGAGTTTCAAATCTGAAAACAAATTTTTTTATCTTAATCTTCTCTTAGAGATGCATCACTGTTTAAAAAAAAATCAATACCAGAACACTATTAAAAGCATAATTGAAGAAAAATTTTAGAAATTAAAATCCCATTTTTCATGAATTACCTGAAGTCTTAAAGTCAAATAATCTCACTTAAGCACACACAACATGCACACATTCCTATGGACACAAAAAAGGAGAGCGTGAATATATTCAAAACTATCATTATTGTTACTAAGTATGAATGAACACCTACCCTGATCTTCACTGTTGTTAGCAATTCTTACTGTTTGTTTAGCTTTGCAACATATCTGCCAGATAACTATCTGCAGTTCTATTTTACAGGTGAGGACCCTCTGTCTCAAAGTGTAACACATGTTAGCAATTCCACCCCAGGTTTTTAGGTTTCTGAAGTTCATTAGTCTATCCTAGGAAGTCTTGCTTTCATCTTATGATATGAAAACTAATAAAATAATACAGTTTAAAGTAATAAAGAAAAATTAGAGTGCTGCTCTGCACCGGCTCCAAGGGAACAAAAATCAAAGCTTTGTTTTCTGTAATATGAATAATTAATAAGACAAACCATGAAGAAGTTTACCATAGTTCTTGGCAAATGGTAAACAGAACATAAATGTGAGATATTATTACAATCTCTTCTAATTTGATTCTTTAAAGCAGCTCTACCAAGGTATATTTTACACATATAAAATGTGCCCAATTCAAGTGCATGATTTTAGTCACTTAACTGAGTGGTTGCAACCATCCCCCCATAATCCATACAATTTTAACACTCTTTTTGACTCACATTAAAAATCTGTGAAATGGAAAAATAAGATTGTTGCTGATATTAAATGTGATTTAATGTACAGAAGTATGTATATATGTGTATACATAGTTAGCTCAATAGATAGATAACATACGAAAATATTATCTAGAACTTAGAATTATTTAAAGTTTATTCTTACTCTACCATATCCAAATTGAATCTGTGAAGTTATAGTTTATTCAATGATTCAAAATGAAATTTTCTCTATGAAACGTAATTATAAACTGAGTTTTCACTAAGATGTTTATTTAAATTCTGTGTATATGTGTATGTGTCTGTATGGAACAACATCCAACATTTCTTTCCAAATGAATTAATAAATTTTACACAGAAGATTGTGTTGTTTCCATTGCAGAACATCCTGAAAATATGTTGTTATTCCATCCTATTCACTGCTCTGAATATACTATTAAAAATCAAAAACAGAATTCTGGGAAGTGGGTATGAAAAATTAGGGAAAACATTATTTTAACAGAAACACTTATGACAGATGTAGTAATTATTATATATAATATACATTGTTTTAAATGTAATATATGATCTTTGTTTGGAAAACGAAGCCAATAAGACTGGAGAAATATCTATTCAGGACACAAAATGTACCAAAACATCTTTAAAATACAATTGTTTGCTCAGTTTTTCAAGGATAATAATTCTATTTTATGAGACATGATTGCTTTTTCATACTATTATGACTCCTTTATTGGTACAAGAACATTGAAAAAAGAACATTTAGTGCCTTGTTTCCAATAAATAACACAAAATATAAGTCCTGAAAAATACAAAATATAATAAAACAAGTGGAGAATCACACATACCAACTCCCTCCTCTACCAGACCCCATTAGAATTCAATTTCACCGTCTGTTTAAAGCTTTCTTTGAGTTTTCGTATCCTGTGTTTCAAATTTCTACTAATGCTGTGGTCTCTCATCAATTAAAGATTATCTTCCTCCAACAAGGATTCTAATTATAACTTTGAGTATGTTAAGTAAATACCAATTACACATTAAGGGCCAAATTCTGGTCTTAAATTTAAACAAAAAATTTACACTTTAATTAAACCTGAACATCTAACACATTTATTACCAAAAATCTTTAATATTGAGGTTCATACACAAGCATTATGATGTAGCTGTCCAGGAAATTTAAAAATTTAGTTAAGTATGATTTGAACTGGACATTAGGTGTCAACAACAAAAATATTCCATCAGCTACTTTCTATTCTACATTTAGTTTCTCAATACTAAAATGCAAAAGTTACTGGGATTTACTCATAGAGACCTAAATATCTTAAGTATCAAAACTTTAGTTTTTAAAATATCTTGAAACTCAAACAAATACAGTTTATATATCTACCTGTTGATAATAGCCTCCTAATAGGATATTTATGTACTAAGGTACTTTTTTTTCATGCATATAAGTTTCAGCTAGAATAAGAGATTCTCTCTTTTCCTCACAAAACTTATGGCTTAAAAAAAAGAAAAAAGAATGAGACCCTAGAGAAATGAAAACATATGTCCACACAGAATTTTGTACATTAATTTCATAAGCTGCACCATTCGTAATAGCTAAATCTAGGGGAAAATACTTGTGTGCTCATCAACTGATGACTGGGTAAATAAAATGCAATATAACCATAAAATGAAATATTATTTGACTATAAAAAGAAATAAGTGCTGATACATGCAACAATATGGATGAACCTTAAAAACATTATACTGGGAAAGAAGCCAGTTAGTCATGACTACATATTATATTATTAATCCACATGAATGTTCAAGATATGGAATTCTATAGATACATGGAGTTGGTTGCTTAGGGCTGGTAAATGGGGTATCGGATAAGAAATGATAACTAAATGGTATGGGGTTTCCTTTTAAGGTAATAAAAAGATACTGAAATTGGTCATGGTGACAATTGTGAATATACTAAAAATTGTTTAATTCTACACTTTAAATAGGTGAGCTGCATAATATGTAAATAATATCTCAATAAAGCTGTTACAAAATAAGAGAATTTGAAAAAGGTACATAATAACAATCTTATCCAAGTTCGCTTTATAGTAATCACCTAGGACATTAAACATAGCATTAATGTGTGTGTGCCTGCGTGCCTGTTTAATTTAGCTGTCCTTGCTGATGTTTTCAAGAAGTCTAGTATTTTGCATTCTTATTTAAATATATAATTTCCATTTTATAGCTCTCTATTATTGGACTAGAAATCATTGAAAAATGCCATTAGATGTTGAATTACATCAAAACATCCTGAAACACTTTCTACAAGTAAATATTATTTGTCAACATGGGCTCCATTCTATGTAATAAATTATCAGAATTTAATACCCTGAACAGTTTTACCACACCATGCTATATAAGGCTTGAAGGCCAGCAGGGAATTTTTTTTAATTTAGTGTAATTTTAAACATTACAAAAATAGCTCTCTTGGAGCTCCCCTGCTGTGTCTCAGATTGTTGCCAAGGCTTTTTTTGTAATATGTTATCACTAGAGTAACATCCTCCTATAAATATTGCACCTTTGATTCTAATGTCAGCCAAAATAGCAATGTGGTGTAAAGAATACAGGAGAAGAAAAGTAAAGAAAGAAACTAAGTTAATTTTTCTTTAATTTCTAATCATTAAAATTTTCATATCATCATGCCTTCCCATTTATCTGCATACCTTCTCAATATGAAAGTCTCCCTTGGGTTTCAGGGGTTTTTTTCAAGGCCAAAAGAATTTTTCTTAGAAAATTAAGCTCAGTTGGATAGCTGATGTGTCATGTGAAAAAAAAGAAATGTCATTGAACTTCATTGAGTACTTGATAAAATACCTACTAACCAAGTCTCAACTGCTTGCAGATTTCTCATTTCAATGACCCACTCCATGAAACAATTTCTTTACTGTATAAATTTTAAAGATATACACCAAGACTGCTTTGGATATATTCTGAACTTTGATGTGAATTCTAAAGAGGAAGGAATAAACATAGCTTGCTTTCCTTTTTTTTTTTTACTCTGAAATTTTAATTATGAGGAAAATTTAGTCCACATGTAACTAATTGTCAATCATATTTTATTCATCACAGTATATTTTTGAAAGAGCTACTTGAGGTGCTGACTCAAATAGCTTTTGAAATAGACTTTGGAAATTGTTTTTTTAATGAGCTATTAATATTGTTCTTGAAAAAAGAGAAAGTCATTATTCTGAGCCCAGAGTCACACACACAAAAAAACCCTCAAGTTCAACTTGAAATGCTCAATAATTCCTACATTTAATAAAACCAAAACCAATTTGAGTTCCCATTCTAATATTCCGCCTCTTTAGAACATCCCTAAGCACATGGGACCATGTTAACTGACAATTTTTGGATGACAAGAAGAAAGCTTTCTGTGGTGACTACTAACTGACTTTTAATCTCTGGATAATAACCTACTGATTGTCTCAGCTTAATTAGTCATCTAAATAGGCCAAAAATACTTTTCTCAAGGTCCCATGGAGTCCCCAATAACTCATTTTTTGTAGCCTCCAACAATTCATTAGTAAAGTTAACTAAAAATACAAGAAAATTTATTCTCAGATGACACCATCATTTATTGATAACATTAGACTCACTCCTAGGAGCAACTGTATGCTTAATGGAAACTCCATCAACACCATCCTCCTATACCTTATGTACAAAACTAGAGAAGAAAGACAATTTTTAAAATACAGAAAATGGAGGCACAGTAGTCAGGAGAGAGATGAGGGAAGTGCTGAAAATAAGTTTGAGGTTTAAAAATACCTCTTGTGGATGTCTTAAAAATCTAGAACTATGAGTTACATATATAGTATACACTGAAGAAAATTTGAGAACTGATAACTTACACATAATAGTTAGGAAGGCTGTTTCTTGCTTATAGATATAACCGTCATCTCTGAAGGATCCAATCTAGCTCATAAAAGTAGGTAACCCAGTATCCCGTATTGGCTCATATGACACTCTTGCTTTCTTGCTCAATAACAATTTCACGTACATCTTTAAGGCTCTTAAATCCAATGACTTTGAAGCAGGGGTTTGGTTTAGTTTTTCCCTTACTTTTGGGCCCTGATTTTTTTTTTAAAACTCGTCTTATACTATTTACTAACTTTGGCTACCTAGACCCCTTGTCTCTGAATATTTCTTAGTTCCTCTGCATTTCCTCACTCCAGGGCACCCACACGGTAGAAGCACCTGGGCCAACCTGCTGCATGTGAGAGAATGAATATGATTTCAAAAATTCCATGACTTTTCCATGTTAGTATTAATAACCTAATTCAATAGCCACCTTCAGCTTCTGGAATATTGGAGTGTGAATGTCCAAAGTATGGAGAAAAAGAAGAATGCTGTTGAAGTTAAGTTTGCTTCCTTACATTCTTTGTGAAGAACAACACTTCAGAAAAAAATATTTTGTACTTAGCTTATCTTACTTTCCAGAGTTATTGTTCATAGACATGAAAGTGCTTAAAATTGCAAAATATGAGTTATAGAAATTAAGGAGATGCTTTGGATGTGACTGTTCTGTAATCTATGACATGTTCTGTACTCTACAATATACAAAGCCATCACATAGAAAATGATTGAGCAAGTAGAGCAACAAACCTGCATCGAATTTTGTGTTAAACTTGAACATTCCTCTGTGGAAACTATTCCGATGATTCAGGAGGCTTTTGGGGACCATGCAATGAGTGCAGCACAAATAAAAGCCATGGCACAAATGCTTCAAAGATGGCCGAGAATCTGTTGAAAGCGATGCACGTTCTGGAAGGCCTGCAACCAGCGGAACACCTGAGAAGGCTGAACGTGTATGAGCTGCAATCAACAAAGATTGGCAACTGACAGTGCGAGAACCAGAAGCTGATCTGGGGATTCCAAATATGACCATGTCCAAGCTTTTGGCATGAAATGTGTCATGACAAAATTCATTCTGCAGCTTCTGCTACCAGAGCAGAAGGAACATCATGCAGCAGTCGCTAATGATGCTGGGAGAATTGTGTGAGGTCACAAGGTGCCTACTTTGAAGGGGACTGTGGGGTCATTGTCCTGTGTACAATGTTTCTTGAATCTTCTTCACTAAATGTCTCTCTTTTTCATAGTGCATGGCTGGATATTTTCTGGATAGTCCTCATAGACAATAGTGTGTTAGCCAAGGTTCCCCAAAACAACTGAGCTGGAGGCAGGATCTCATGCTAACATTTAGGAAGCAGAAATCTCAGGGACATAAGAATGGAAGAAAGGGGCAATAAGGTAAAGTAACAACAAAATGAAGCCCATGTAGCTGACCGGCTTCCATAAAATGCACAGTTGGTTGCTCCATCACACAGATGTCTGATGAGGTGGCGTGGAAGAGCTGCTTCTCAGAAACTTCTGTTAGGGAGGAAATAGGGCAGTATTTATTCAAGGCACATTCCCATTACTGGTTTTTCATTGGTCGAAGTCACCACAAGGCTGTTAAAGGCACCCCCTCCCTGGAACATACACACACACACTTCCCTGTGTGACCTAGCCCTTTGGGGTATGAAGTCAACATGCCCTAAGAGTATCAGTGCCATTTTCTTTGCCTTCTTTGCTGTGAGTCATAAAGTTTCAGGGAGAGCCAGCAAATGGCCAGGAGCCAATAACACTACTAGCCTACCAGAAGCCTGCAGTTTGACTCAACAGAAGAGCATCGAGGCTAGAGAAAGGCACTCTGAGGTCACAACCGAGGTACCTGGGGCTGTGGTACCAGGCCCCACGGTGTGAGCAGGCCAAATACTGCAACACATCACCTCCATGAAGATGGTGATGCCTCATGAACTTCTCTGGCAAAGACCAATACCTCCTCTCTATGGACGGCAAAGAGGCGACTTATCCGAGGTAACCTTCACAGAGGCCAGAGTAGAATCACCAGAAAAAACGTGAGAATAAAAGAATCTAGGCCCGGCTAGTGTGGATCAGCCGATTGAGTGCTGGCCTGCAAATAAAAGGGTCAATGGATCTGATACCCAGTCAGGGCACATGCCTGGTTTACGGGCCAGGTTTGCAGTTAGGGGAGTCCAAGGGGCAGCCAGCCACACATTGAGGTTTCTCTGTCTCTCTCTCTCCCTTCCCCTTTCTCTAAAAATAAATAAATAAATAAATAAAATTTAAATCTAGGTGGTGTTTGAGGAAAGGCTTTAGAAATAAAATACAAGGAAAAATTATTCATAGGCATTATTTAGAAAACCACCCTCAAATAAGAAAAAATAATTCCATTAACCATCCTATAAAATTACCTGCTGACTTGCCACCCTCCGCTGTCACCCAGCATTTCTCATCTTCTTTTCCTCAGCTCCCTTTTGCCATGACACTTAATACTTTTGATTGTATTATAGTATTTATTACGTATCATATTTATTGTTTATTGCCTGCCTGCCCCACTATACTATAAACTCCACAAAGGTATGGTACTTTGTCTGTTTAGGTCACTGAACAATTCAAGAAATTTGAATAGTCCCTTTAACATAGCAAGCATTCAATAAGCATTTATTAATGAATAGGTTAAATAATGGAGAGAATAAATATGTTTTATTAGAATCACATATTTTCTTCTGAAAATAAAAGAAAATCCTCCCTACAACGCTTATGTAAAATGGAAACTCATTTGCTTACATGACTGAAAGATTCAAAATAGGCCTATCTTCATGTGCAGCTTGAGAAGAACTTGAAAAGCTGCCACAGGACGCTGTTTCTATCAGTGTTTTAATTTCACCTTTTCTTTTTCATGGTTCTGAGATGGTTACAGTAGCTCCTCCCAGCTCCCCAGGCCCAACTTCCACTGTGAAAAGGAAAGTGCTTATTTTATAATGCTCAAAAGTCCCAGGATTACCTGTGATTGAGCTCCGTCCAGTCCCTTGTGGCCAGGGCAGTGTAAGGGGTCAGTAGGCAGAGAGGCCTTGGCCACACGCCCCTTAGGCCAGGTAGAGGGCAGCATCACCAAATGCACTGGTTAAGGGTGATGTATTAGACCTGTAGATTTTTAATGTTTTAAATAAAGTAGTGATTAGAATGTAGTTTAGGAGAGGCCTCCCTAGTTAAAACAAAATACAAATTATTTGAGAGATTGAACAGAAATACTATAGAGACAGGTGTGCAAATATGGAGGCCTCAGTCAGCCCCAACCTCCCCTACCCTGATGGCTCACATTTAATCCACAGGGTCATCTCATATGTGTGCTTATGAAAGCATTATGTAAAAGAAATTATAGAATGTAAGACCAGCAATTATAAAGCAGAAGCCAAAAAAAAAAAATAATAATTCTATCTATCTCATTATTCTGCCTGAGTATAAAAACAAGGAAAATCTGTTTGCATCCCAAAGTATAAATATATACTTTTAAATATACTGGATATTTATTGCCACCAAACTCTATGGCCTTCTGATAATTTGTTAATCTGGTGTTCATAAAAAAAAATGTTTAACCCTTTATTTAATTTTAAAATGTTAGATTATTAATAAAAATATATAAATGACACATGAGTTAAACTTTCCCCAATTCAGATTTAGTCCCTTTACTATATTTACCTTTCCCTAATAAAACCATTAGAAAATTTTTGCAACAAACCAAGATTAAACAAATGGCATGGATAATACTGAATTTTCTGATATGACTCTTAATTTTTCAAAGCTTTTGCCCCTTCTGAAAATGTATAAGTGTGCACACACAGTTGGAATTTCAACTTACTGCATTCTATTTTTAGGCTACATAACAAGGAACAGATTACATCTAGATATAGAGGACAGCTATGGGACATTTACACAATGGAATACTACTCAGCCGTAATAAAAAAAGAAAAAAAGAAAATTTTACCCTTTACAACAGTATGGATGAACCTGAAGAACATTATGTTAAGTGAAATAAGCCAGTCAGAGGAAGACAAATACCATATGATTTCACTCATATGTGGAATCTAATGAACAAACTGAACTAACAAGGAAAATGGGGACAGACTCATAGATGGAGAGCAGATGACAGCTAGTGGGGTGGAGGAGGTTAGGGGGTGGGAGGATTGAGCCGAGAGGAAAAAGGACTCATGGGCATGGACGACAGTGTGGTGATTGCTGGGGTGAGGGGGTAGAAGTAGACTAAATGGTAATGGAAAAAAAAAACAATAAAAATTTATTTGCATGTTCAGATAAATGCACTTCAATTGTGATGTATGTGCATTGCATAGATGACAAATGAAATTCAGCATCGTATCATGTTTATTCGTGACTTGAATATTGTCTTTTATGGAATGATATTCAAGTCTTAAATTTGAACAGGCAAAATCCAATGCATTTATACCTTTTTTCATTTATTTATGAATTCTTCATGTTTTCTTTGTATGAGTTATTAACTACCTTACCTGTACCACAGATATTTTTCCCACTCTGCAGCACATTGTTTCACTCTCCTAATAGAGTTTTGGTAAACAAAGTTTGTTATTTTATTATAGTCCGGCTTATCGTTTTTACTTTGTTCCATGCTGTTTCCCAATATCATATGTTGTTTTCTCAAATCCTAAATAGTTTACCTTTAAACTTGACATTTCCATGTAAAACTGATTTTTGTTTATGGTGTGGGACAGGAATTGGGATTTCGTTTTTGGCATGTGCCTGTCCAATTGATACAGCAGCATTTATAAAACAGACCATCTTCTCTCTCTCTTTGTTCTCAGTCAAGGGATGATTTAAGTTTAGATCCACTTCTGATTCATTAATTTGTCGAATTTTTGCTGCACCTCACTTTCTTCATCATTGTAGCTTTGTATGAGCTTCGATAGCTCACATCCTCCACTTTTCTTTTTCTTCCTCATGATTTTATTTGTTTCTTTCTAGAAATAAAAAACACAAATATAAATTCTAAATTTTAGAATCACCTCAATAACTTCAAAACAAAAGCCTTATGAAAGTTTTCTCAGGATTGTATTTAAGCCAGGGATTCGTTTACAAAGTGCATATTGACACCTTTTCAATATTGACCTCGCAATCCATGAAAATGATATATTCTGACAGTTATTTATGTAAGTTTTAATTTCAATTTTTTAGAGAGCTCTGGTAGATCTACTAAATTTTATTATAAATGTTATTTTTAATTTTATGTTCTACTTCTTTGTAGCTGGAATATAAATATAAAATGATTTATGTTTATCTGCTAAATTAGCTTTTGGTTTTCATAATTTGTGTATAGGTTCTTTTGAACTTTTTACTACACAATCATATTCATCTGTGAATAATAATGATTGTCTTTGTTCCTTCCCATCCCTTTTCATAGCTTTTTTTGCCTAGAACTAGCTATGATTACCAGGGCAATGCTGAATACAAATGGCAGGAGAGGGCATCTTTGTATTGTTCCCAGTTTCAAAGGAGGTTTTTATTGTTGTTGTTCATTTGTTTTTTAAATGTAACTACTAAGTTTGGTGTTTTCTATAGGATTTTTGTAGATATGTATTTTTCAGATTAAAAGTATTTCCTTCTTTTCCTACTTAGCTAAGAATTTTTCTCATAAATGAGAGGTAAATTTATCAAATAATTTTGTTTATATTTACTGTATGCTTTTTCCTCTTAGTTCTGCAAGGGTAGTGAGGTATATTTATTTTTTCATATGTTACACAAACCTTACATTTCTAAAATAGATCTGATTTGTTGTGATATATTATCCTTTTTATGTACTACTGGACTCAAAGAGCTATTTTGGAGGAGGGTATCATAAGAGAAATTGGCAATCACTGCATTTTACATAGCAAGCTAATTTAATTTTAAATGCATATTTCTAGTCCTGGCTGGTGTGGCTCAGTTGGTTGGAGTGTTGTCCAGTAACCAGAAGGTTGCAGTTTCGATTCCTGATCAGGGAACATACTGATGTGGCAGGTTCAGTCCATTCCCAGTCGGCACACATACCTAGGTTGCAGGTTCGGACGCCGGTCTGGGCTGGAACAGGAGGCAACCAATCGATGCATCTCTCTCGAATCATGTTTCTCTTTCTTCCTTCCTCTCTCCTTTCCTGTTTCTCTAAAACTCAATGAAAAAAATGTCCTCAGGTGAGGACGAAAGAATGCAATTCTTAAAACTTTTCTTGATTCTGTAAGGAGCCCTATTAGTCAACTAGTTTGTTTCTGTGATAAAAATGCTCTCTTAAAAGAACAAAAAGAACTTTTAGCAACCCCAAAGGTACTCTTGTATGCATAAAAATATATAGAAATGGAAACACTTATTCATTTAAAAATAATTATCTCTTGTCACTAGGGGTATAATTGTTATTTTAACTCTCAGACACACGTCTGCTTTCCTCTGCGGTTGGTTTAATTAAGTACATTAAAATATCGAGGTATATTATGAGGTAGAAAAATTTTTAAAGTTTAATTATAAATAGGAAGAGCTCCAAAAGTGAAAACTTTATGGAGAAAATTAATATACAGTTTTTCCACTAGAAATTGTTTAAAATGTTCTTGTGATTTAAGAGGAAATACCAGAAAAAAAATGTCAAAGGCAAATTACACACTGGAATATTTCCAGCACATGTGACAGAGAAAAGGTAAATATTACTCTGAAGGGATAAACAACTTTACAGATACATTTAAATTAATCACATGAGTACAAAAACGAACAGCTGAAATAACTCAATAAGACACAACATAAGAAATTAAAGAGCTAATATATGTATGAAATATATTTTTAACAATCAAAGAAATATGAGCTGCAAAACAGAAACACAATTTTTCAGCTATCAGATTGAAAATAATTTGTGTCACACTGTTGACAAGTAGAAAACAGAAATGAACATGTTCAGGTTTTTCCAATATAGGTATAAACTGTAAGAACATTTTTTCCCACAAGTAGTGGAAATTTGAATAGAAAATCTTAAAATTTTTATGCATATACTTATACCCCGTAATTTCACTTAAGCTGATCACCACTTCTACACCTGCAAGCTCACTGAAACTTATAAAAGATGGTATGAAAACATAATGGTAACATAGCAAAATTATGTTAAGGTAAAAAAAATACAAATGCTATATTATCAAGTTAAAAAATAAAAGACTATTTCAGTTTTCTATTGCTGCAATTTTAGCAACTTAAAACAGCATCCAGTTTTAGATCACAGTTCTGTAGGTCGGAAGTCTGGCATGGCATGACTGGATTCTCTGCTTACGGTTAGCACAAGTCTTATACAAAGTGTTTGCTGAAGGTTCTGGGGAAATATTTACTTCCAAATTTGTTTTAATTGATAGCCAAATTGAGTGCCTGTGACAGTAGTAGAGTCACAGGTTCAGATGTCTGTCTGTCAACTGAAAAGTGGGGTAACTCCTCAGCTGCGTTAAGACACCTCCTCCAACCTCTAGCCAGCAAGGGTCTATCAAATCCTTCTCATGTTTTCAGTCTCTAAATTCCCCCACCTCTGACCTCTAGATTCAGATTTAAAGGGCTGAAAAGATTATGATAAACTGCTATTTTAAGTTCAACTGATTTCAGACCTTAATTGCATCAGCAAATCCCTTCACGGCAATAGATGAATTAGGATTTATTGAATAACTGAGAGATATCTGTTCCAACAGCAGAAATCTTGAGGACTGCCCTAGAATTCTGTCTACCAGATCCAAAATATGTATGTTATGACCCCGATGTATATATAAATGAAGAAATTCCACATATGTGTATTTTCTGTAAAGACAAATTTAACACTGTTTCCATACATGAGAGGCTACCCTCCGATGGAATTTATTTATAAAAAATTATGTATTCTCACATGTTGAAACTTCAGTCACCTTCAAAGTACTCTCCATTTGATGCAATACACCTATCGAGATGTTTTTTCCACTGCTCACAACAGTTTTGAACTCATTGATTTTGATGCCTTTTAGTGCTTCTGCTGGGTTTTTTGTTTGTTTGTTTCACCACTTCTACATCTGCAAAATGTTTCCGTTTGAGGACTTTTTTTACTCAGAGAAATAAGCAAAAATAATTGCTTGGGCAAGATCAGTTGAATAGGAGGGTGGGGCGTGGAGGGGTGGTCATGACTTTTCTGGGTAAAATGCTGTTGAACGCTCAGCTTGATGTGGGCAGATGTGCTCATAATTACCCATAAGGAAATGTGCAAACGTGCTGAAAGAGTTCAGAATAAATTAAAGCCAAATGCAGCCTCTCACAACACCACCAGCTGCTACGCTGATACTGATGGGTTCCTAGAACACTCACCTAGTGGGAGAAGCCTGTACTACAAGGGGCCTGCCTTCCAAAAGATAATTCAATTGGGGGTTGGGGGGAGGCTTTCTCCTTTGTGAGCTGAGACCATTTTAGATGTGATTTTAATGTTCACTTTGTAATTATCAGTTTGGAAATTTTTACATAATAGACTTTTTTTTAAAGACGTAAACATATTTTTGAGCCTGTCTAGAAGTTTATTTTTACAGAAATAAGAAAATCTCTTTTTAACATATTAATCTATCAAATGGTGTTACCAATACTATTCTTCCGAACAAGAGATCATATTGATAGCATCAGAGCAAGCTTATATAGAGGCACAAAAAGACACTTAAGAGATTTTGCAGTGTCTTAGAGCAGTTAAAATCCCATTTTGATTCGAGCTCAATTGAGAACTAAAAGTTCAAATATTGCTTTGCATAGGAAATTAGCAATTAAGTACCCATATAATTAACTTGCACCTGCCAATTGATGCATCAATTAAGTTCGCAGATACCTTAAGAAAACTTCTTGAAAATAAAGTTTCTGACTTTTTTTGACAATAATCTGCTGTAGATGTTCAAAAATACACATATCTACAGAGAGATACCTGTAGTAGCCACAAGAATGACTGATCAAAAGCCAAGCTGCCCTCCTCTGAAATTTATCAACAAGGCTGAAACAGAGGTCAGCATGACCTTGGGCAGCTCACTGCCAGTGACTGAATGCAGTAGGGATACTAAGGCAGATCTGTGCTTGGGGGACCAGGACTTAAACTGCTGCCTTTGGCTTAAGAACTAACTCAAAAGGCTTGCCATCTGTATTTGGTAGAATTTTTTGTTGTTTACCCACCTCCCAATATTAAATATCTTAAAATCCTAAGCCACAGTTTATTTGGAAATAGTGTCTTTGCAGATGTCGGTTTAAAATTATGTCACACTGGATTAGAGTAAGCCCTAAATGCAGTAACTGGTGTCCTCATAAAGACATGTTTTCAGGCACACATTCAGCAAAGATAACCATGTGAAGACAGGGACAGAAATTAGTGGCGCAACTACAAATCAAAACAGGCCAAGCATTGTCGGCAACAACCAAGGCTAGAAAGAGACAAGGAGGGCCTCTCCCCTGCAGCCTTCAGAGACCATGGCCCAATTAAGGCCTGCCTTTCAGACTTCAAGCTTTCAGCAAGGTGAGAGAATAACTTTCTGTTTAACCAGGGGTTCACAACCAGTGTGTGGTAATCTGTCATGGCAGCCCCAGGTAACTGGTATACTACTAAGCCTTCCTCTCTTCTCTACATGGTTCAGAGTCAAAGTCATGTAGCGGTTTGACATGACTCCCAGGCCTTCTGAGCCCCTGTCCCCTTTTCTCCCACACAGGTATTTCCCTAAATAGCATCCTTCTGTTTATTCCCATCATGGCTTCTGCTTCTCCGAGATCCTCGGCTAACAGAGAAAATGAAGCACTCTGTTTTTAACTGTACGTTAACGTTTAATAACAATAATGCGGACGAGCTGAATTAAATTTGAAAGTTTTATGTTCTTTGTCCTGGTTGTTACTGAGGCTGAGGATATCAACCTGTGTTGGTGGGCCATGAGTTTGTGTATTGGAGTACAGTATACAGAAGCAGGGGTTTGAATCAAGGTGCTGACTACCTTTAGTGGGGAACGGAGACACACCCACTAAAGATAAACACTGCCAGAGATGGATAAAGAACAAGAATTATCCTGAATCTCTTTTGTCTTTCCACCTTTATTCTCTTGCCAGCGCCTTCAATTGGCCCATCTATTCATAATAGCCTGATATAGCAAATCATGGGAAGAAGGCATAGTTCGCAAAAGAACAGCAAGGAAGAGATTGGAACAAAGAGGAAATAACTAGTAACTAGATCCTTTGTCTTTTTTTATATGGAGTTATTAGTCTTTCGTCGGCAGCCGTCCGTCTCGAGAGACGATGGTGTAGCTTCTTAAGAGTCTATCTGCACCGCCGAGAATGGTTGTGCAGTCCGACTCGGGAGTGACACGGTATCTGTCTCCTCCCGTGTTGAATCGACATCTTGCGATGACGCTGGAGTGTCCTCTCCAGTGAAGCTGAAGCTACAGAGCCTGGGCAGGGTGATATGGAGGGTCTGCTGTTGCCCATGCAGCAGACCCCCCCCTCTCTTCGCAGCTGAAGGATCCAAGGGAAAGACGGAGTCAATACAGCTTGGCTTCAGGTGCGCCGCAGGAGTTGCCGGTGTTGACTACAACGTCAAACCGCCTTAGGGACTCCGGCTCCGGATTTTCTGTCGGGGTTTACTCCCTTAGCCTTTCCCCTGAAGAGGTATGCCGCAAGGCAGCGGAGGTTTTTTGGAGTCAGAGTTTTCTCTGGTAATTTGCATGAAATTTTTACCTGTTCTGCAAATGTTGTATACAGTTGCATATGTCTTAGGATCCATGATTGTTTTTGTTCAGTTTTGTGAAGAGATCATTGACCTAGAGCACTGTAAGTCTAAGGTATACAGCATAATGACTTGACTTACATATAATGTGAAATGATTACCACAATGAGTTTGCCGGTGATGAGAACTTATACAATCTTCTCTCTTAGAAACTTTCAAATATACCAGACAGCAGTGTTGACTATAGTCATCCAGTTGTACATTACATGCCCAACATGTGTGCTCTTACTGGAAGTTTTTGCCCTTTGACCACCTTTGTCTAACTTCCCCATCACTCGTCACCCACTCTGGTAACTGCAGATCTGACTTGTGGTTATGCGTTTGGTTATTTATTTATTTACTTTAGATTCCACATGTAATTGAGATTATACAGGATTTCCAATGAGGAACTGTTGCATTTCTATCAGATTTATGGGCATAGAGTTGTTCAGAACATTCCTTTATTATCTTTTTAATGTCCTTGGAATCTGTAGAAATGTCTGTTTCATTTCTGATCTTAGTAATTTGTATCCTTTCTCTTTTTCACACTTGCCTGGCTAGAGGCTTATAAATTTCATTAACATTTTCAAAGAACCAGCTTTTTGTTTTGTTGACTTTCTCTCTATATTTACTGTCTTAAATTTTATTGATTTCTGCTTCCGCTCTTATTATTATTATTTTTGCTTTTGCTTATATTGGATTTAATTTGCTTTTTCCTTCTAGTTTCCAAAGTTGGAAACTTAGACTATTGATTTTAGATCTTTCTTTCCCTTGTAATGTATGCATTCAGTGCCATCAATTTCCCTGTAAGCACTGCTTTCACATCACCCGGCAAATTTCAATAACTGGTATTTTTATCTAGTTAGAATATTTTAATTCATAAGAAATCTTCTTTGATCCAAGTCCTATTTAGAAATGTTGTTCAATCTCCACATAATTTGAAAATTTCCAGTTATCTGTTATTGATTTCTAGTTTAATCTCACTGTGATCTAAGAGCAAACATTGCATGATTTCTATACTTTTAAATTTGTTAAAGTATGTTTTATGACCGATAGTGTGGTCATTCTTGGTAAATGTTTTATATGAGCTCGGGAAGAATGTGTATTCTGCTATTACTGGAAAAGCAGTTTAATGATGTTGCTTATATCCAGGTAATTTTTGTTGGTGTTGAGTTCCACTACGTTTTTACTATTTTCTGCCTGTTGAATCTGTCTGTTTCTGTTAAAGGGGTATTGAAGCCTCCACCTAAATAGAGGAAACATTTATTCCTTCTTGCAGTTCTATCAGTTTTTGCCTCATGTATTTTGATGCTTTGTTTGATTATAGGAGTTATGTCTTCTTGAAGGATTGACCTTCTTACCCCTAATAACTTTTCTTGTTTTGAAGTCTGCTTTGTCTGCATTTAACATAGCTACTCTTGCTTTCTTTTGATTATTCTCAACATGGCATATTACTATACCCATTTACTTTTATTCGATTCAGAAAATATGTATTAAGTTATTTCTTTTTAGGTGGCACAGGAGACAAAGTATTGAATATAATTGACATAACTGTTGTTTTCATGAGGCTAATACGTTTTGGGAAAGACAGGTAAATTCAGAAATAGGAAACAGAAGTACACAGCTTTGTAATCAGGGAATGTGAAGCCTCCAACTTCTTTCTCAACATTGATTTTGGCTGGTTTGGCTCAGTGGATTGAGCCTGCGAGCTAAGTGTCGCTGGTTCGATCTTCCAGTCAGGGCACATCAGAGAAGGAAAACTCTGATTCCAAAAAACCTCCGCTGCCTTGCGGCATACCTCTTCAGGGGAAAGGCTAAGGGAGTAAACCCCGACAGAAAATCCGGAGCCGGAGTCCCTAAGGCGGTTTGACGTTGTAGTCAACACCGGCAACTCCTGCGGCGCACCTGAAGCCAAGCTGTATTGACTCCGTCTTTCCCTTGGACCCTTCAGCTGCGAAGAGAGGGGGGGGTCTGCTGCATGGGCAACAGCAGACCCTCCATATCACCCTGCCCAGGCTCTGTAGCTTCAGCTTCACTGGAGAGGACACTCCAGCGTCATCGCAAGATATCGATTCAACACGGGAGGAGACAGATACCGTGTCACTCCCGAGTCGGACTGCACAGCCATTCTCGGCGGTGCAGATAGACTCTTAAGAAGCTACACCATCGTCTCTCGAGACGGACGGCTGCTGATGACGACGATCTTTTGTGATTCTATACAAAATTTAAGATTTTTTATTCTAGTTATGTGAAAAATGTCATTGGGATCTTAATAAGGATTGCTTTGAATGTGTACATTGCTCTGGATTGTATGGACATTTTAACAATATTAATTCTTCCAATCCATGAGCATGGGATATATTTCCATTTACTTGGGTATTCTTCAATTTCCTTCAATGTCTTGTAATTTTAGGGGTACAGATGTTTTAGGGTACAGAATTATGGGTGGATGTTTTTTGTCTCAACACTTCACATATTTCAGTCCTCTCTTCTTGGTTACATGGATTCTGAGGAGAAGTTGGACATAATTCTTATCTTTTCCCCTCTATAGGTAATGTGCTCTCCCACCAATACTGACTTCTCCATGATTTTTTATCTTTGGTTTTCTAATTCCTAGGTTAGTGGGAATGGGGAAATGAGTGTGTGTGTGAATTATCCTTCTTATTCTGTGATGTGGATTAGTCTCAACATTAATTTGGAGAAATTTGCATTTGTTATTGTATCAATTATTTTCCTTTCTCTTCTCCATCTGTATTCTCTTTACGTGTATGTTATACCTTTTGTAATTATCCCACAGTCCTCGGATATTCTGTTCTGTTTTATTCCATATTTGTCCTATTTGCTTTTCAATTCTGGAGATTTTTATTTTGATAAATCTTTAAGTTCAGAAAGTTTTCAGCCATGTTCTCTGTTAATAAGCCCATCAAAGGAATTTTTTATTTCTCTTACAGTGTTTTTGTTCACCAGCTTTTCTCCGTGGTTTGTTCTTAGGATGTTCATCTCTCTGCTTAAATTACCCATCTGTTTTGAATGCTGTCTACTTTATCCATTAGAGACCTTACCATAGTAACTATAGTTGTTTTAAATTACTGCTCTGGTACTCACACTTGCTCTGTCTCTTCCAATTCCATTTTTTACCTTTTAGTATGTCTTGTAATTTTTCATGATGGCCAGACACGATGTAATGGGGAAAAGAAACTGCTATAAACAGGACTTTAGTAATGTTTTGGTAAGGTATGAATGGAGGGGCAGCATTTTCTAGTTCTATGATTAGTGGTTAGTCTTTTGGTGATTCTTTGCCACGGGACAAGAACACCACAAGAATTTCTCAATTATTTTCTACAACCTTAGGTGGGATAGGACAGCTCAAATGGGCTGCAGTTGGGTATCTCCCTCCTCCCAGGTCTACTAGCGACTGAAAATAAGCCAGCAAATTAGGTTCTGATTAACTGGCTTCCCTTGAGGGCAGGCATTGTTAAAAAGAAGAGAGTAATCTGGTGTATTTCAAAATGGTTAATTTTCCCCTTCCCCCTCTCATGGATGCATGAAAGGATTTACCTGTAATATTCACTGTGAGAATCAGGTTCAGCTCCCGGAGGTAAATCTCAGAATATTGGGAGGGCCCCCTGTGACTGCATCCCCCTGGAGTTTTACCTCTCACACTTGTCTGCACTGAGCACCCCACAGTTCATGAAGTACAGCTCAGGTTTTCTCAACTGGCACTGGTTACCTGCAAGGTTTCCACTCTGAGTCTCTGTTCTATAAGCCACGACTCCTAGTATTTGTCTCTCTAACCTTGGGGAGAGCGGTTTGTCTTGTCTTCCCCTTTCTGTTTATCTTTTTATTTGTTAAGATGATTGACCTCCAAGTTTCTTATGTGTGGAAGCAGAAACTGGAAATCCTAATGCTTGTTTAGAACTTTACAACTTTCAAAGTTCCAGCGCAATAAACTTCACACTAGCTTGCCATCCCATATCCACAGACTTCCAAGAAAAATGTTGAAAAGATACCTGACAATATTACATCCTAGTTTAAAATATTTTCACTCTTCATTGCTCTCAAGTAAAGTCCTATACATTTATGATGGCATAAAAGAGCCTTCAAAACTTAATTGCAGATGATGTTACAGCCTAATCTTCCACCATAAAAGTCTTTGCTAAGTACAGTATAATACATGTTCTCTAAAAGAACTGTGGATTTTGATATCTCTGGCTTTTTTTTCATCGGCTGCTTTGTATGCCTAAAATTTTATTCCCAGTTTTCATTGTTAACATTTTCCAATTTTTAAAGACCCCAGTAGAATATTCTGTCTTCAGAGCAGTTTCCTAAAATCCCATAGCCCTTCGTACATGTCTGTACCAAGAGATATTTTTAATGCATTATTATCTCTTTATGTGTCTATCTGTTCCATTACGGCATGAGTGCCAAGGTGAGTCATTGTGTTTTCATATCTTTTGTATCACCACTCAGGCATGCTTAATACATAAATGGATACATGATGCTCACTTATTATTTGGTCTTTGAAGTTGAAAAGGGAAGTAAGACTTGGTTTCTCATTCATTACAATCTAGTGAAGTGGAAGAACAGAGGCTACTGGAGTGGAGTGTATGTCCATTAGCTGCCTAGGACTGATAACACTGATAACCTGCATGTTCCCAATCTGGGACATAATGACAGAAGGAGGGATAATGATTGGCCTTGGATCATAACTTCCTAAACATGCAGGCATTCTCTGGTTTAAAGGGAAGCAAATATTCTTTGGAAGAAGAATTTCTTACTGAATTATTAGAGCTAGTCAAGATTACAAATACTGTTTGAAAATTGAAGAAAGAATTACTTAGAATAATATCCTTTCTCAAGTATTCTTTCTATCCCCTTATTCTTGGAGCAAGAGAAACTCTAACAGGCCATCTCTCCTTACTCATTTGTCTTCCAAATTATAATACAATGCCAATGGAAAGCTTTCTCTGTCCACCCTGGGCTCAGTTAAGTGATCTCAAGTTACTATGTAATCATATTCCATTCCCACTGCTATCACTGTACTTACTACTTTGTGTTATATAACTATTGTTTACATGCTGTGGATTTCTTAAAAGAGGATGTGTCTTAGTCATCCATTTATTCCTGCTTCCTATCAGAGCTTTAGGCAATTATCATGTGTTAGATGAAAGCATCAATTAATTGGTATTATAAAATTTAGGATAGACCAAGGATTATAAAATCTGAGTTGTTTAAATCTACATGAAAAATTGGCTGTATCCTGTCCCCATGTCTGGGATTAAAAACAAAAAAAAAACATTAAAACATTAGAATTCCTAATGTAAGAGTTAAAATGTCTACCTTCTGCCTATATAGTTCTATTATTTATTGCCCCTATGCATTGATATCCAAAATAACATGTATCAAATGCCTAGAGAAAAACAAATAACACCGTAGAAGCCACATTCTTTCTTCAAAGGTTGACACAAAGTCACCAACCCAGAAATATTTTCAGAATATTGCTGCATTTTTGAGTATTTGGTGCACAGTTTAGTTTCTAATTTAATTTCTAAGTTTGCTGTTATGTGTTGTTTTGCTTTCTACTGTGTTCTATGACAACTAGAATAACATTTGGAGTTGTTCATATACCTCATTTGGACACTGTAAAAAACAGCTATGACAGAGAGGCTAAAATTACTTTTGGAGAATAAGAATATTGCAATAGATTAGCAGTTTTAATGAATTAAACTAAAAATATATATTTTTAAATCTTCAATTTCTTTGAAAATTACAATGGACTTGGTACCATCTTTTCAGACAGACCCAATAAAATAATGAAGAAAGTTTTTTCTCTTATAATCCTGTTGAAAGAGTCATCAAATCCCAATAATCGAGTCCTTTTTGCCTGCATACACTGGCCCAAAATAATGCCTGAGTGGGACGTTGCAGTAGAGGAAGAAAATAATTTATTGTAGGAGTGACGCCAGGCCAGGGAATGGGTGAGTTAATGCTCTACAACACCTGACTCCCTGAGGGCATGTAGGTTACAGATTATATGGGGCAAAAATCACAAGACACTGTAGTTAGGGGTTCTGAGCTCTGTAGGGAGCTGACCGGTCAGAAGTCAGCTAGAGGTAATAAGTCATGTTTTTAGGTCTTGAAAACCGCTCTATGGTCTTTTCTCTTGTCCCTCTGTTTGATTTCATGGAAAAGTAGCCAAGCAGTTATTCCACTGTAAGGCTCAGGAGATGAAACATAACTTAGGTCCAGATGTTTTTAGCCTGCCAGAGGTCCAGGCTTGTGACCATTAGCCAGGTCGGGGCTAGTGTGTTTGCTGCCTCAGGTGTTACGGATTATCTAGGGGAGAGTCTAGATCTATAAGTATGGACACGGGGGGGGGGGGGGGGGCGAAAAGGAAATTCTAAGGTTATAGTCATAAATAAAATCAAAATCATGGGGACCTTCAGTTTCAAAAGATACTAAAAATATAAGGGTCTAGAATCCAAAGATGTGAATGTAGCACCATAAAAATATTGTGCTTGGTAGTTTATGACTGGGATATACAGAATAATAGGCTGACTCCTTTGCAACACCTAAATTTAAGAGGAACAGGGCCTCTTCCAGGACATTTGAGCTACCTGATGACTCTGACAATCTATACTTTTCAGATACATATACCGGTATATGTTTCCTCTTTGAGGGTTAGTGCTTTGTGCTATACTGCAGTCTACCTCCCTCCAGATGTAGCTATACCCATGCTTTACAGAACAGTGAATGCTCAGCTTTGCTAACTTTATGACCAAAAGGACATAGGTTCAAGCTTACAAACATCTGAGCTGGATTACTTTCAATCGGTTGGAATAAAAGCAAATATATTGTCAGCAAGATCAACTAAAATTACTGAACTATTTATTTTATAGACTTACTATGATGGTTAAGTGGATAATACATGTAAAAGAGTCATGCATAACAAATGATAGATCCTTGTTATTTTTGATATTCTAGAGAAGGTTTGTGTTAATCACTTGGAACTCAGAGCAGAAATACAATTCCTGTAGGAGAGGTCTCTACAAATGGAGATGAGAGGAAAAGGCCAAGTTCTTTCTTTGCATACCTTGAGAGGTATTTGGTTTGCATTTCTGTAGGGCCCAGTAATCACTTGTGACTCTGGTTCCCTCTGACACTAATTTGGAAGCTGCCACTCTCAGTTTTAAAGTAGCTATGAAGCGCAGAGATGGATGGTTCTTTTAGCACCGAGTGGTTTTAAAGATATCTTTCTGAAGGATAAACTTATCAGGAGTGGCAAATAATAAATGAGGGTTATAAAAATTTAGGAATCTTTTACTTACCCTAATTGATGGCTCTCAGAAGAAGATTCATAATTTTGTGTTAGTTGCTCTTTACTTTCTTCAGTGTCTGAAGTCATTTGAAGTGGCAGAGAGTTTGGAAGGGTTTTTGTAAAGTTAATTAATGTTAATTGTGCCATGAATTACTTTAAGGAGTCTGTTGAGTGATGGACCAGTGAAGGGGGTCGATACCATTTAATGTTCAAGAGGGAATAATGCTGGTCTTTGGCACCATTTTACAAACATCGGGGCTGTGCAAGAGCTTGTCAGGAACAGCTCTAAAGATCAGTTGGTCATGACAATTAAAACAATTGAAAATGACCTGGTGCTACATTACACATGATGCAACACTGCTCCCAGTATGAACAAAGCTTCATTCCATTAGTGATTTTCAATTTTTATATGAAGCACTGCAATTTATTTTTTACTTACCTTACTATGGCTGCCTATGTGCTTCTAACAGGATATTATTAATATTTATCCTATTATCTCATACAACATTTTATGGTTAAAGCACTTTGCAATCTTAACTAATTAATCTTTATATCCTGCTTAAAAGGATGGTAAATACCCTTTTAGAGTTAGGGAAACTCAGCTGAGAGTGGTTAAGAACTGGCCATCAAGAAAATAATCTGATAAATTCCAGAGTCTGGGTTTAAGCCTTTCCCTCACCCCTTGGCACTGAAATTAGTAACACTTTAGTCCTGAAGGTCATACTCTGAAATCTGGATAACCTTCTCTACACCCCTATAAGAAAAGTAAATGGATTTATTTTTCAACACAATATATTCTTTAAGTTAACACACACACTCCAAATGTTTTTTAATCATTATAAAATGAATTAAAAGAATAACATTTTTTAAATCACTGAACTTTGGGAAGTTATTTATTTAGAGGAACTACTGATTTTCAAAAATATGTTTTAGAGCATAGAGTAATATAAAAATTACATAGGTACTGTTACAGAGTAGGGATCCCCCCAAAATCCCCAAAGCCTGTGGGTTGGGGGATGGGGAGAAGGGAACGGTTTTTAAGATGCCTTTGCATAACCAGGGCTGGTTGCTAGTGTTTTTGTTATGCAAATGGCTTTGGTTCTTTCAAGGCCCCGAGGAGATGGGAGGGGTTTTGACCATGGAATGGTGCGGCAAGACCACACAGAGCCTATGCAAGCTTCTGTGAATGGTCAGAACTGGGTACCGTGCCCACTGTGTCACAGGACCCAGTCAGGGGTTTAAAAATAAGACAGCAGCTGTTTTGGCTAGGAGAACTCCATGCAGCTTTGAAAGGGGAAAGAAAACTCCATGTAGTTTACAAGGAGGCTGGGAACTCCACATGGTTCTGCGTTAAGAACTGGAGGGCACCGCAACAGAGGCAAAACCTCCCTGATCAGGCTCAAATGATTGGGAGCTGCTGGTAAAACTGAACTGTGTCTGGGAAGTAGGAAAACTGTGCCTCTGACTTTTCTAAAACTAGCCTGGTTTGGTAGGGGGAGGCAGAACTATGTGTTTGTGGGTGTTTTAAAGAAAATAGGACTTAATGACAGAAATCCACCAATAATCTAAATCTGTGTAACCTTTAACTAAACAATTCTTTTTCTATTCACCGAACTCTGGTATTGAGAGTTATGCTTCTGGCAGCCTGCAGTCGGGCCCCTCATAATTCAAAAGCTCATGGGTTCTGTTACAATACCAATGTCAGATACTTTACAAATATGATCAACCTACAGCAATAAGTTGCTATTTACACAAATTTACTGATAAAAGAACAGTTTTGAGTGACTTGATGATGAGCATATAGTTAACAAAAGACAATGCTAGAATTAAAATCCAAATCTTAGTTTTTACACTACAAAAGTGGTAATAACCCATTAAATAGAAACTGATCTCCAGTTTAAAAAATCCCATTCTTGACTCAACAATAATCTAGTCTTTCTAATCCACTGAAATTCTAGACACATTACTGAAGACCTCTCCAGATGCCCTGAATTTAGTCCATGACAAAGCTTATTTATCTCTAGATAACAACACATTAAAGCATGAAAGTACAGAGTGATTCTAGTAAATAAGTTCTCCAATGACTATTAGAGTCAGGAACAACTTCTAAAATCCTGAAGAAGCATACTCATGACACTTACATGTTTACATTGTTAAGGTAGAAATTAAAATTAATTTTTCAAAAAAAATTAAAAGATTCAAATGTATTTTTGTTTGGGTAATTAGGGTGGTGATCCAAATGTTACAATCATATCTAATATACTTTCTGTGGGAAAATACACATGTATTAACATAGCTATGCCCATTTAAACATTAAGAAAAGCTAATGAGTCTGATATGAAAGGCAGATAGGCAACTATGTTTTGGATTTGCATTTACTACTCTGTCCAGCTTCTAGGCTCATGGAACAAGTACGTACCACAGCATTCTAAAAGCTGTGATAAATATCCCAGAGTATTACACAGGTGAGCCTTGTAAAAAAAAAAATCAGTTCATTATCGCTTTCTTAAATTAGAGTAACCATGTCAAAATGATTTTTCCTATTTTATGGTTATCTGTGAAAGCAATAGAGGTGGAGAGAACATAGAACCATTTTTTGCTTGTTTATTTACTTAGACAGTGGTAAATGTTGACAAATGTGATGGCATAAAATACCTATTATAGAACTGAATTTTTGAATCTAACATATCATAATACACCTGTTATTAGTAAAGATGGGGTTGGACAGTGTTTTTCTTGGACATTCTGGACCCGTATGAAAATTACATGTGACCCAGTTATCATTTAGCAAATATCATGAGATAAATTCCAAGAAATTACTTATTTTTCCCCAAATCTTCCAGCTTATATCTAATTATTCCTGTATTTTTCTATCAGTACTTCTTTATTCAGATTTATTTGATAATTCATATTAAAAAGCTAATGGTCTTTATACATGGATTTGGAATAGACTAAAATAGTTTTCTACTATTAGATATGTTGCTTTTTTTAAATCCCCATTTTCTTGTAGAAAGAACCAAATAACTTAAACTTACATCACAGAACATGTAAATTACCAAGAACAAACTAAAGCTCATCTTCTGAGTGGATTTGGAGCTGCCTATTTGTTCCTTCAGTAATACCTAGAAATACACAAACAGCTCTGTATTAGATTATTTGTCAATGTTATTTTATGGAGAAATTTAATAAAATTTACTACTCTGCAATCCATTGAGCACTTCCTAACTTAATTGTCATATTCTGCATTTCCTGAGATTTACAATTAAAATTGTGATGAGCCAGACATACAAACTATTTCTTGTGTGACAAGATGGGTTATTTGTATTTTACCAAAATTATCTTAGATATTTATTTATAATAATACTTTTAATAAAAATTGATTTCACTTATCTATACTTATATGTGATATACTTTAAGTCTTACTGGTTTCTCAGCACAATATTTTCTTAATGCCCACCACCAAAAAAAAAAGTTCAATTTACTATTTATGCCCATGCCAGATCCAGTTAATAAAAAATAATGGCTCTGACATTTTATATTTTCCAAGGATGATCAAATAAGGAATGGTTTCCAGACCAGAATAAACATTTACTTTCATTAAGACATATTTAGTCTTCCTTATATTATTGTCACTAGTCACCAATATTACTTCCTAAATTTTTAAGACTACATAAGGCAATGTATTAACTTGCAATATTTTGTGCTATTGTGTTTTTTTAAACCTAAGTTTAATCAGTACAAAGACCAATAATAATATGAGAGATATTACCAGTATTTTGTGCGATTATAATGTGGGTGGAAAATAGGATATTTTTTATGAATATGGATACAGTAACCCATGTTTCCTCATGTTCATTCTCTTGTTCTTTCCAATGAGCTGGGTGAGTATAGTTGGAATGCAGAGTGATTGACAACTTTGTAAGTAATTTCATATAGTTGTTACATTGAGATTCATCTTTAAGAACCTGTTGTTTAGTCAATAATAGTGCTGTTGTTTAGTCAGTAATAGTGCTGTTAGCTAAGAAATTTGAGAAAAAAAGGCTAATTGCATGTAAGACTAAGTTCCATTTTAGAAGTGTTTTGAACATGTTCAAATACCTCTGTGCTTGACATCTAAATATTCTTTGCTTATCTGATTTATTTTGTGACTTGAAAAATTAACCTCTCTGAGAGTCAGCATCCTAAATATATAGAATTATTACTACACACCTTACAGTATTGATACAGGGGAAAACAAATGCATACAGTGTGGGGCAAAAGTAGGTTCACCATAGTTCATGTAGAAAATAATAAAATCATTAATAAATAATAATAAAAGAATAAACCTTGATTTGTGTACTCATAACCGTAAACCTACTTTCGCCCCACCTTGCAGATAGTACATACGAAGGTGATTTGTCAACTACACAAGTTTACATAAATTAATTACACTGCTGTTAAGACATTTAACTTGAACTATATAGAGGGTACAGGACAGTACTTTTATAAATTTCAGTTACAAAACAAAATAATTTTAAAAGAAATCTTAGGAGCAGTCTATCACTGCTAGCGAAAATAGGAGCAGAAGCAACAGATAGAATCTTAGAATATATGGACAATTACAAGCTGTTAACAAGAAAAAAAAATCAGATAAAAAGATATAAAAGAGAAATAGGATAATCAGAGAGCCAGAGACACTAAACCTACCTGAACTCAGGTCTTTGATGAAAAATCACACACCTCCACTGACAGATTTGAAGGTGTTACTTTATATTGAAGAGGTTGTTTTTAGCAGAATAATCAGGAAGAAAGATTAAGAAATTCAGATGGAATAAGGTATGTTGTCTTTTCTTTATCTCTAATCTATTCCCTCTCTCCCTGTCAAATGCCATGAAAACTTGAGAGGAGGAATATTCTAGTGGATGCTTCTTGGTTTCTCATGTCTCAGCTTTAGAGAACCATATCTCTACAGAGAGAAAATGAAGCAATATGGAACTTGAAGACAAGTAGATTTTTGCTCTAGGCCTGTATAATTCTGTTCTGGCCACCATAATAAAATGCCACAGGGTGGGCATCTAAACACTGAAACTCATTTTGTCACAGTTCTAGAGGCTAGAAGTCCAATGCCAAGGTTTCCTCAGGTTTTCTTTCTGGTGAGACCCCTCTTCCTGACTTGTAGACAACTACCCATCTCTGTCTCTTCACATATTCTTTTCTCTGCCTGATCACACTAAAAAAAAAAAAAAAAAAAAAAAAATCTCTGGTGTATCTTCTTGTCCTTGCATAGACACCAGTCCTATTGGATCAAGGCCCCATCTTTAGGTCCTCATTTAACCTTAATTGCCCCTTTGAAGGACCTGTTTTCCCTGTTTTCAAATACAGTTGCAATGAGGGTTAGGGCTTCAACATATGAATTTTGAGGGAACACAATTCATTCTGTAACAACACTCGAGATTACTAAGAGCTAATGATTGAAGAAATTTGCTCTCAACCAAATTCAGGACAGTGGTTATAAAATAGTATTGAGTTAATAAAAATACTTCTTTATCAATGAAGGAATTCAAAACAAGATGTCTAATTTTCTCCTACTGAAACATCTAACTAGCATTTTCCGTATTTTGTCTTTGACTTTTCCACTTATCCTCTATGTAGCTATGAATTAACCTACTAAGCTTTAAGTCAGACCTTTTAACTCCTCTTTTCAAAAAACTTCAATAACTCCCCACTGCTTAATGAATAAAATCTACCATTCTAATTCATTCAGCTCTCAATAGCCTGGTTCCAACATGTATTTTCAGTCTCATCAATTTCTCTATTCTTTAGTGACCAAGGATTATTCATTGCTACTTGGACTGCCCATGCTTTTTAATGACACTATGCCTGTGCTAACTCAGCCCAAAATGCCCTCTCCCTCAAGGGTTATTACTTCTAAATCCTACAACTTCAGCAAAGCTTTCCCTGATCTTAGAAGATATCACTCCCGAAACGCTTTGAGAATAAGTTAATAGCTTATATGCCTGTCTTTCCCCAAATACTCTGAGCTTGTTAGGACAGAGAATGTTTTATTCATAGTTTAACCAGCATAGTTTTAAAAAAAATCTTACACAATTATCATATAATAAGTGTTAAATAATTCTCAATGAGTGAAGAAATGGTGAGGAATTGGGTATACTATACACAATAATTATTTCAAATGTCTAATAGGTAAAGAAAGGAAAAAATAGAAAAGATCCTTAAGAAGCAGATGATCTGTTATTTCCTCTAAGAGGAGAAACTGTTCTCATTTTATAAAAAGAAACTGAACACTTTCCTATGACCACTATACGAAATGGTCTCATAAGTGAGAGACAAGCAGACTCTAATTCACTAGGCATTACAAAATACAGCTTGACTGGAAAAGGTGCAGAGATTATCCATTTTTTTTCTACAGCAAGAACAACCACAAAAGTAGATATAAGGGGAGAAACACTTGACATATTGCCTAACTTCTGTAACCAAATAGAGTAAAGAAAAAAAAAATCTCTGCATCTCTCTTTATAACTCAGGGAAGAGTAGAAAAGTATTCCATGGACAAAATCTGTTGTAGTTAAAAAAAAAATCTTATTCAGAGTTCACACTGAGTATCTTTTCATAAGAAATTATACAGCAGCACAATTAAAATGAAATACTAATTGTAACAAGAAAAGATGGTGGCTGCAGAATATAACTCACTCTTAATAGATTTTCTAATGCCTTTCTTTATATCAAAGGGGAGTAGCCCTTTAGCCAATAAAGTAAATTTTCTGATCTCCAAATGGGTACTTTATCCTCATTCAGGCTGATATTGCAGCACCATCATGAATTTCTCAGACAGCTTTGTGAATCAGCAGAGTATTTCAGAGGAGAGCACCGACTGCTAAAGGGAAAGCCGTTAGTTTTTAAACAGCCTTTAAACTAGTAGATGAAACATTTCATTTTCAGTCAAGGATGTATTTGCTCTGGCAATCCGGAAGTGCAGAGAGGGCTGGAAAAGTTAGGAAGGAATGGAATGATGTTACTATATAAGCCAAACCTCACATTATACAGTTTTGTAGGTCAAAGTTTTTGTGACTTTGTCTTTTTAGTATTCCTGTCTATAATTTTTATTTCCAAAGAGCTTAAACTTTAATATTCCATGAACTATCACCCTATGTTTCCAAAGAATCTTTGAAAAGGCATTAACTAACTTCTTCACAATAAACTCTGAGATCTGGGCCAACAGGTTTTCTTTCTTTTTAAAAAAAACTCAAAGAAAGGGAATTAAGGCAAGAAAAATGTATGCTTCCTGGTACAGCCACTCAACCAATGTTCTGAGTGCTACTTCATGCCATTCTGTGCCGCGTATATGCCGCCTCTCTGATGCCTTTATGAGTGACTTTTAATGTTCTCATGGGATAAAATTCAGACTTAAGTCTGACTCAGCTTTTATTTTATAAAAAAAGATTATATTTTACTTCTTTAGACATAAAAAGTATGATACATTCTAAATAACATGGTATCAAAATGCGTTTTCAGTGGCTACTTTTGAATCCTTCACAAGCACACGCTCACTTGGGTTCTTTTGATTCAACTGTCATTTGTAACTGTTACTTCAGCTTCCAAAGATAAGCCTAAGTTTCATTAATTTATGACATACAACAGCTATTACATTTCATAGAAGAGACCATCATTCATTCGCTCTCCATGTTTACTACCTCATATGCCATCCCTAGTAACCAACCCATCATTCTGCTCACATTAAGTTTGTATTCTTAGTACTCTGGGCTATGTCATTTCATGGTTATATGGTAGAGTTATCCTTTCTTATTGTCATCAGGAGAGGCCCTCCATCATACCAGCCTATCTAGGGAAAGACTGTGACCGCAGAAAGTACCGTAAGTTAGGTAACAGTTTTACATCTATATTCTGCCACGCCCAGGCTCACAGATTTATACCATAGAGAATTAGAAAATTAGTGTACTAATTTCCCAAGTTACATGCATCTGACTAAATCCCACCAAATAAAGTAGGTCCTTTAATATTACTGATCCCTTCCCTGAGACCATCATATGACAAATAAAAAGCATGTAATGAAATAATAACATCAGCAGATTTCAAACTTCTGTTAAGTCATTAATACTAATGTAGTGTTTTCAAGAAACCACAAATGATTGAATAAAATGATTGGATAAAATCATTTTATAAACTAAAAATAATGAGACCATTCCACAGATATCCTTATCCCATCGACACAGCATACTCATGAGTTTTAAATAATTTCAGCTTCTAATTCTCCCTGGGATTTTATATCTGGGGTTAGTCATGACCTTAAATAGCTTAATACTGTATAGATTTAGCTTAAGCAAAACTTTACTATTTTACTTTCCACTTTTTATTGATATAAAGTATCTTCATATGAGAGCTCTGTTTTCATCAAGAAATATCTTCAAAATGTTATATTGCATATAGAATAGAGCTGAGAGTCTACATAGGATAGTTATAAAAATATCTAATGCTGAATCGTGTGGTAAGGAAAATGTTTCTCAAGCAGAATTTTTCTATGTTATGGGCAAATACACTGACTTTTATGGCTGTGTGTGTCCTTCGATCTTTATGAGTGTTTTCTAGTATCTTTTTCTAGAGCCTAGTATGTATGTATCCAGTATGAATGGTTTAACCCCCAGATTTCCTGTGGCCACACACAAACATCAGTCTTTAAATCATCATTCTATGGTTTTATTGTTGCCTGCTGCCAACCTTTTAAACTAATATGAAATCAAGAGAGTTTACACTGCAGAATATTTATTCTTAAAACAGTTTTTTTCAATTTAATTTTATTCATAATTAGAAAATCTATGCATCATCTGTACCATGACTTATGTTTTCAACTTATATTTTATTATTAAATAAACTTAGCCTCACCAAAACAATAATAAATTGTAATCTATTTGGTATTATATACATGTATACACACATACATATTCTATTAAGTAATAAAATTAATGTAGAACCATAAGTATGTGCCATTTAAGCCAAAGATCAATCATTTTTTCTATAAAGATTCAGGAAACAAATATTTGGTTTTGCAGGCATAGAGTCTTGGTCTCAACTACACTTACCAGTGCACCAGCAGCCACAGACAACAGAAAAAGGGTGTGGTTTTGTTCCAATGTATGTGTGTGTATGTGTGTGTGTGTGTGTGTTTAAGAAAAGAAGTGTGGACTACAAATAAGATAGAGAATATACTGACAGTCATTAAAATAGCATTGCTCTCTACATTTTAATGTCATATTTGATGTTCAAAGAGTTGACCTTCAATTCGCTGTTGCAAAATATTGCTAGAACCAAGTGGTTAGAAATAACCTAGAAAATACAGAAATGTCAAAACCTCTAAAAAGTAAATAACAAAATATGTGTAAAATTTAAAACGTGTAGATAGATTGCATTATTTAGGGAAAATGTGGAAAATTTAAAAACATAACAATGATAAAAAGACATTTCCAAATGAGAAACATATAATATTATAACTATTATATACTTATAATTTATCTGTATTATGTATATCTCTACATACAGTGTATATCAAGTGTATCAATACATGCCCAGACCAGTGTGGCTCAGGTGGTTGAGTGTCATCCTATAAATCAAAAGGTCACCGGTTCCACTCTGGGTTTCAGGCCTGCTCCTCTGTAGCGGTGCCTGCAAGAGGTAATCAATTGATGTTTCTCCACTCTCTAAAAATAAGTAAATAATGTTTAAATAAATAAATAAATAAATGAAATCCTGGTACTTTAGTTAAAAATGTATATCGATACTTACATAAATACATATAATATACTTTGCAGCACTATAAATACATTTTTAAAACTATATAGTCACTATATAACTTTTAAGACTAATGAACAGGCGTATCTTTCTTAAGCTGGAAGTACAGTTAGAAATAATTTTTTAAATTAAATAAGGCCATTATATAATAATAAAGGCATCACTTCATGAAAAAGAGATAATAATTGTAAATATTGCACACCCAATATTGGATATCTTAATATATAAACAAAAGCAGAGCTAAAAGGAGAAATAAACAGCAAAACAGTATTTGGGGACTCTAATGCCCCACTTTCAACAATAGATCATTCAGACAGAGAATCAATAACAAAGCAGCAGATTTGAACACTATAGATCAAACAGACCCAACACACACAGAATGTTCTTCAGACAACAAGAGAATACACATTATTCTCAAGTGTACATGGAACATATTCCATATTAGACCATATATTAATGCAAAACATAAGTATCAGCAAATTCAAAAAGATTAAAATCATATCAAGTATCTTCGTACAACAATGATATAAAAGTAGAAATCAGTAACAGGAGGAAAATGGAATATTCTTATAAAAATTGAAGCAGAAATAGATTATAGAGATAATAGAAAAACAATAGAAAAGATTAAGAAAACTGAGCTGGTTCTATAAAAATGAAAATCAAAATTGATAAACCTTTTGTTACACTGACCAAGAAAAAGAGATGACCCAAATCAACAAAATTATCAATGAAAATGAGACATAACAACTAACATCACAGATTTACAAAAGCTCATAAGAAACTACTACGAACAACTACATGCTAACAAATAGGACAACCTAGAAGACATGGATAGATTTCTAGAACCAAGCAACCTATCAAGTTTAATTCAAGAAGAAATAGAAAATCTGAACAGAGCAATTAATAGTAAACAGATTGAATCAGGAATCAGAAATCCCCCAGTGAAGAAAAGTTCAGGACCAGATGGCTTCACTGGTAAATTTTAGCAAACATGTAAATAAAATAACATAAATCTTTCTCAAACTTTTCCAAAAAATCAAAGAAGGAACACTTATAAACTCATTTTATGAGACCAGCATTACCCTGATATCAAAGCCACAAAGGACACTGTAGGTGTATATCCCTGAAAAACAAGATCAAAATATATTCAATAAAATTCTAGCAAATTGAATTCAGCAGTGTATTAAAAAGAATTATACTCTCTGATTAAGTGAGAATTATCCATGGGATGCAAGGATGGTTTAACATACACAAATTAATTAATAAATATGTGAATATAAAAGGAGCATACCTCAAAATATTTTTTGACAATAGCATCAAATCCAATAAAATACTTGGAATGAATTTAACCAAGGAAGTGAAAGATTTGTAAAATGAAAACTCTAAGACCTAATGAAAGAAATTGAAGAAAACACTAACATGTGGAAAGATATACAGTGTTCATGAATTGGAATAATACAGTTAAAATATCCATAGCACCCATAGTCAACTATAGATTCAACAAAATCCCTATCAAAATTCCACTGGCATTATTTACAAAAAATATATATTTTTAATTGTGTGCAACCACACACAAAAATAACTGAACAGCCAAAGTAATGCTGAGAAGGAAGAACAAAGTCCTTCCGAGTTCAATCTATATTAAAAAGCTATACTAATTAAAACCATATTGTACAGGCATAAAATAGGTACATGGATCAATGGAACAGAACAGAGGTCACAGAAATGAACTCCCACATTGAGAGGCAGCTAATATTCAACAAAGGATCCAAGAACACTTAACAAGGAAAAATAATCTCTTCAACAAATACTGTTGAAAAACTAGATGATTATATGCAGGAAAATGAAATTTGACCCCCATTTTACACCGCTGACAGAAATAAACTCTAAATAGATTAGAGATTTAAATATAAGATGTGCTATAGTAAACCTCATAGAGGAGTTCATAGGGAAAAAGCTCCTTGACAATGGTCTTGGCAATGACTTTTTAGATCTGACAACAAAAGTTCAAGTAACAAAAGCAAAAATCAGTAAGTGGGACTATATCATACTGAAAAGCTTCTGTACAGCAAAAGAAACAATTTTTAAAAATGAAGGGCAACCTGTGGATGGTAGAAAATATTTTCAAACCATATAGTAGATAAAGAATTAACATCCAAAATATGTAAAGAACTCATACAATAACTAAAAAAAATCCCATAAAAATTGGGTAGAAAAACTAAACAGACATTTTTCTGAAGAAGTTATCTATAAAGCCAACAGGTCTATTAAAAAGCGTTCAACATCACTTATTGTTGGGAAAATTTGAATTAAAACCACAAGGTATCACCTCTTGCCTGTTAGAATAGCTAGCCATCAAGAACAGAAGAGATAACAAGCGTTGGTGAGGATGTAAAAACAATGGAACCTTTGTGCACTGTGTGTTAGTAGAATTGTAAATTGGTGCAGCCACTATGGAAAACAGTATGAAAGTTCTTCAAAAAATTAAAAAATAGAACTGCCATATGATCCAGCCATCTCATTCCTGGGTAAAATATCAAAAAAAAAAAATGAAATCACTATTTCAAAATAATATATATGCATTCATATGTTCTTTGCAGCATTAGACACAAAAGCCAAGATATAAAAACAACAACCTCTGGTTATCAACAGATGAGTGATAAAGAAGATGTTATGTGTATGTATACACAAAATGAAATATTATTTAACCCTGAGAAAGAATATCTTGCTGTTTGCAATATGGATAGAACCTGAGGACATTATGCTAAGTGAGATAAGTCAGAGAAAGACATACCATATAATATCACTTAAATGTAGAATCTTAAAAAGCCAAGTTTGTAAAAACAGAGAGTGAAATGGTGGTTATGGGGAGGTGAGAGGCTGTGAGGGTATTGGGGAGATGGTGTTTAAGGGACCAAACTCGAAAAGCTGGTCTGTGAGACATGATGTACAGCATTGTGATCACAGACAGCAATACTGTATTGTAAACTTCACACTTATTAACACAGCAGATCAAAATCATTCCCCCCACAGAAAGAAATGAAAATGATGTGACATGACAGAGGTGATAATCATATTGAAATATCAGAAGTATACAAAATCAGCAGGTTGTACACTTTAAACTTACATAACATTATATTTCAATGATATCAAAATCAAAATAAAAAATAACAAATTTGTATTGGCTTTCACATTAGACAAAACTACATGGTATAAAGTTGTTAAACTTTATACTATACTAATATTTTAAAGTAATTGTGTTTTATAATCATAAAAGGAAAGATTTAATCAACACACAAGACTATGCATTTTCTGGTGGAATTTTACCTCTGGCCATTTGGTATGAATACATTAATATCTTCTCCAATTTAGCAGGACTAGAGAACATTTAGTGGCAGAATCAATATAGTATAGGAGGCTACTCCTAGAGTAAAATCTTTTAGCTGAACCAGACACACACAGAAACATGTACACACAAAAGAAGTGAGCTTACCTAAGCCCTTGACACACAACATACAATCAGTGAAGAATACACGTAGCCATAGAACTAATAAATATAAAAGTTACTAAAATATAAAACATTTGATTTAAGAATGATTTCAAGAGTTTTCCTGAACAAAGCATACATACTTTTAGTACTGGATAGTTTTGATTGGAAATTGCTTCTATATTAAGCTATTTAACATTGTAAATTAGTCCTAAATCCCATTCCTATATTATAGATGGCTAGTGAACTCATATCTCATCTAGAAACTTTGAAATATGAAATTATTTGCATTTACTAGAAAATAAATAGAGAGTTTTCAAAGAAAAAAATTGAGAAAATAGTTTAAAAATTTAGAGAATGAGTCTTTCTCCATCATTTGGATAGTGGCTTTTTTTTTTTTCCTTTGTTTTTTCCTACCCATCACTGAATGAAGAGGTTGAACCAACTTATTACAAATTTGATTCAAGTTTAATTTACTTTCACTGAATGACTCTAAGCATAACAAGGTATTGCATTTGACTTTTATTTATGAAGTATGCCTTTACCAACTAACCAGTTATAATGCTGGTAAATGTATCACTCTCTGTGAAGACAGGAAACCCCAATTTGCAGTGTTTGCCCATTTCTGTGGTGGAAATACTCCTACTGTGGCCCATGTATTGTATAAAATATTGGAAAGATGTGTTCACAATCAGAATAGAAGTCAGCTCTAGCACAACACTGCTACTCACCAAACTACTGGCCATCACAAAAACAAACTTTAAAAGTTTAAAGTTTTAAGGAAGAAAAGCTTAAAATCCACTTATATACAGAAAGAATATTAAACATCGGAATAATTGTAAAATACTTTTCACAGAATTCAAGACTTAAAGGAAAATAGATTCTCTAAAAGGTAATTTATTCTCTAAAACCAAGTATCACAATAGCTTTCAATATACATTTTTCCTCTCTTTCTTATCTTGTAGGCTTAAGTTGTTTGTACCTTCAAAAGTTCTTTTTATTAAATATATTCTAATTTCCATTTAACCTGCTTACTTTTGCTTTGATGTTGCTTAGTTGATTAAAAGCATATAGAATCTCAATGCTATGAAATGTGACTAGTAATGTCATATTTCTTAAGCTTATTTTGTCAGCATCTTTGATCAAGTAATAGATAATAGATAATATTATCTTATTTGCAAATCTTTCTATAGTAATTGTCATAAAAATATAGCTGTAGTTGAAATGAATAATTGATCCAGCAACTGAAGAAATAGCAAACCATTTTACTTAATTATATCCTTTTCAAAGAGCTGATGTGAAGGAATTAAAAAACGCTTCTTCATACTTCAGGAAAGTATAAGATACTTTAAACTTCATCCATTGATTAGTTACTAGAGACAGGTAGATTGGGGGAGGGTGCCTTTAGAGTAAAAACTCTAAATAAAATGCTTTACCATATTCTCTGAAAAATCTACCTATAGATATAAATTATTCTAATCCTGTACTTTTTTTTTCTAAGAAAGAGATCTGTCTTCACTAGGTCACTGCCAATTAAGATTGGTTGCCTGTGTCAAATCTTTTCATGTTTGCCCCCCCAAAATAACTAAATTGTAAATAATTGAACATTAGCTATTGTTATTGAAAGGATCTTCTAAATTGGTTCCACAAGACAGTCCAAGGCACTGCCAGTAAAAATGTACTCTTAGAATCACAATCTCAATTGTGTGCCTATAAAAACCTTGATTAAGAACTGAGAAGGATTTAAGAGTGTCCCTCTTTGAAACTTTCTTCTAGAGAACAGGTTTCTAATGCTCAGTCCAAAGTGGAGAAAGCCTTTGTTTAAAAAAAAAGAGTGTCTGTCTCTTCTAATAGAATGAGCTATATTTTCATACTCAGGAAACCCACAAAGTTTCTACAGGGTTACACCAGCTTGTACCAAAAGGAACAATGATAATTCAGAATTAAAAGATGACTTTAAGACCCCCAATTGCCACCAAGCATGCCATAGCTTGAGAAAGCTACTCAGTTGAACACTTGGGAGATCTCTTAGAAAAATGAATGACCTATCTGGGAGAGCCAGGGGCCCAGCAGGTAACGCCAAAAGGTATAGATAATCAATCCAAGAAAGACAAAAGGAGCCCTAATCAAGGAACTGACCTGTGCCCAGCTAAATTCAAGATTTCCATGAACCAGTAACTGATATTTGCCTCCCTCTGTTTCGAATGAAGGTGTCTATTCTACTGTCCTTGTGTCAACATTGAGCCTGTGGGGGTCAGGTAGCTTGTCTTCTAGTTCACAGCTTAGTATCAAGAGGAGCAGGATGAGCCCATTCACACCTGATACTGATTTAAATGATGAGGTCATGTACTCTGAGCTGGACACAATAATGGGACGAGATTTGGGTGTTCTGGGCAGTAGTGATAGTATTTTGCATGTAGGATAAATTTAAATAATTTGAAGCTAGAATAAAGATGGCCAAATACTTTTCATTACTTATCTCATGAACATGTGGAGTTCATTTCCCTTCCCTCTTGAATGAGGATTGGCCCTGTGACAGTTTAACCAGCAGAATGCAGGGAAAGCGACAGTGCCTCAATCACAGACATTGTTTTTAAGAGAATTCACAGCATCTATTTCCTCCCTCTAGGATTTCTCATTCTTGGAACTCAGCCACTATGCTATACAAAGCCCAAGCCACATGCATAGGACACATGTTGGTGTTTCAGCTGACACTCCAAGATGAGCTCCAAGCCACTAGCCAGCATCTAATGCCAGTCATGTAAACAGGCCATCTTGGCTACCCTGCCCATCAGCATGCAGCCAAAGCTGGTGTCGTATAGAATAAAAAACCAAGGCAGCTTAACCCAGTCAACACCAAGCCTAGCAAGCAAAAATAAAATAGTTTTTGTTGTAAGCCACTAAATGGAGTGGTTTCTTATGAAACAATAAATAACTGTAGTAGGAGTTTTCTGTGTTGAAAAGTAATGACCCCATATGAGACTTAATGAGCAGGTATGTGATATGAAAGAATAGACTCTTAGAAAAGAATCCTGATGATTCCAAAATTGCTTGACAGAAGAACAGAAGTCAGCAAAAAAAAAAGTCTGCGAAATATGTTCATAAAGGTAGAAGAAAATCAGTGACCTGTAAGCCAATGCAAGAGAGAGAGGCCACAGGGGTGAGTGCTAATGAGAGATCAAATAAGATACAGCTGTTAATTGCTTGTTACATTTAATGACATGGAAGTCAAAGGTGGACTTAGCAAAAATAGATGTGCGCACTGATGGAAGAAGCCAGATTGTTAGAGGTAGATATAACTGAAGAATGAACAGTAAAGAGTGAAGAGAAAAGATGACAGGAAGAAGCTGAAAGGTGTGTGTGTGTGTGTGTGTGTGTGTGTGTGTGAGAGAGAGAGAGAGAGAGAGAGAGAGAGAGAGAGAGAGAGAGATCTGAAAGATTTAAATTGCCTTTAATGCTTGTAAGAAAGAAAAAAGTATAAAAGTTATGGGACAAAAAATGTGAGTAATATTTTATTCTTTCCAGAAGGATCCTCAAACCACAGAACATCCATTTAGGCACTATCTATGTCCATTGTTTATATACACAGTAACCTCAAAGTAACATTTGCTACAAAGCAGCCTTTGTAATAATTTAGTTGTATCATGAATCCAAAGGAAATTATTTACTGACATGTCAAAATGACCTTGCTAAAATGCAAGGAATGGAATCTATGCTGGAAATTTAATCTTAAGATTTTATAGCTCAAAAAATCTATCTTTTTGATTCTAGGTAAATTAGTCCTTCTAAGGTGAATGGTGAAATATATCCTTCGAGGAGACCAATCCTTATTGTAGGAAGACAACAGTGTGAAAAGTATCTACATACTGGTGTGAAAGAAAGTATACAAAAGTTTTACTTGCCAGGCTTTTAAGATAGATTGTGGGTCAAATTAGATGTTGCCCTTTCTGAATGTATGTCTGTTGATCCATGGATTTATACACATACCGAAGAGCCTCCTAGGAGGAGGGAGCAGATGGCTTGTACCCTGGTTCCTTCTCTGGATATTTCAAGAAGTGAAAGCATGTCTGAGAGTTGCTGTATTCAACTAAGTTCAAGAAGTTGAAAAAAAAAAAAAATGGCACTGGAAGAGCTTAAAAAGAATAAAAGGTTCAAGACTAGTGACTTGGGATCAACACTAAATTAGGGTGGTTAGAGAGAACTTCCTGAGCATAGCATGTGGCTTGATGCAGGAAGCCTCCTGATCCAGATACGCTGCTACTGTGAGGAGGGACCTTAGGGAAAGTACTTTGCGGCTATGAAGTGAAAGATACTTTACGCTAAAGACCAGTAAGTCCTTTTTCACGATGAAGGCAGTTTTCCTAGAAAAATCCTGAAACAAGAGAGATTCATTTTTGTGTGATCCTTGCAGCTTAAGAAAATCTGTATGCTTGAACTTGGGTGAGTCAGGCCACCAGCCAACTTTTTTGCTTCTCTGTTTATCCTTCCCGTTCTGACTGCCTAACTTCCACTTCCCTGGGTCAGAATATTTTTTTTCTGACCCATTTTTCTCCTTTAAGTTAGTCTTATAAAAAATTGGCAAAACAGAGGATTTTCATCCTGTTCTCTTCCCTCTTCCAGAACTTGAAATTTTGATTCTCCACAGACCACAAAGAATGAGATAAGTAAAATTCTCTGACAAGTTAACATGAGCATATATCATTTATTTCTAAGATAATCCTACGGGGCAAAAACACAAACCAGAGCAGAATTTTTCTTAATGCATAAGCAACACCTGCTCAATTCCACCTGCTACAGCTGAAAAAAAGTAAGCAAAGATAACATGGGCAAAGTAATTCTTTCAGACAATCATATCAGAAGTCCATTCATTAATTTCTAGCCAAGTAGAGCAAATAGGATATTTTCATAAGCTCAGTGAGTCTCCAAAGTACACCTTTGTGCTGGCTCAACTCCTGCCAATGGCCACACTCCCTAGGTATCCTCAGTATTTTGACAATAATTGTAAATACTTTCACAGTTAAAATACATGCACCAAAAAGCATGTACCACATAGCTATACTTAAACACTTTTCAGTGGGCTACAAGATTTTCAATTTGTGTCCTAATTGTTAACATGGATCAAACACAACAAACAGAAATGCACCAATTCACCCATAATGAGAGAAAAACTTGAAAATATATTAACAACATACCCCCAAATTAAAATGAAGCCAGTCAATTGACAGATTGTAGAAGATGCATAATTAGACAGTGGTTCTCAACTAGGAGGATTTTTACTTCCCATGGGACACTTGGCAATGACTGAAGACATTGTAACAACTGGAAGGGTAGAAACAGGCATATAATAGGTAGAGACCAGGGATATTGCTAAATACCTTCCAATATACAGGCCAGTCCCCTACGAGAAAAAAATTATTGCCTCAAAAATTAGTGGTACCAGGTTTGAGAAATTTTGAGTTAGAATTATCATCAAGTCCAATTTCTTTGTCTTTATTTATGAAGCACCCTCTGGTGTGTAACAATAAAATCATAGCGTAGGCAAGTAGACAGAAATTGATCTTCCAATCCATTATGGTTTTCAGGGAATGGACAAAAGAATTACTATTGTTATATATGAAAACAATACCAGGTCATTAAGGATTAAAGTGAAAAGAGAGTGTCCAAGACACCTCTCTGCACAACTTGATCTTTTAGTTAAGTCTGAACCTGAGCAATGCCTTTAAATATCGATAAACTCTCCAGCATTCTCAATTTACAATATAAGCTTTCTAGAATATTCTAAGCATGTACTTTTCTCATGCAAATGACAAACAAGACACTAAGAAACTTAGAAACAAACTGACTCCAGATTTCTATATAAGAGTCTAATATTATAATGGCTGGCTAAAGGTATAGACTAAAGAAGTTTTTTTACCTTTTTAAAAAAAAATTGTTGTTCTATTACAGTTGTCCCATTTTTTCCCCCGTTGCTCTCCCCTGTCCTGTCTAGCCCCCACCCCAACTAAAGAAAATTAATAAGGAAGAATAAAATAAAGACATGCTATTTAAATTAATTCAGTTAAACATTATTAATAGTACCCACTTCCATTAATTTTATTTTTTCCAGCCATTCAGACCTATATGCTAGTTTTCAGATGCAACAAAAAAGGAGAAAAGGATATAGAAATTCTCCATATTGATTCTGTGGCAATGATCTTAAAAAGCCCGGAAGAAAGAGGCAAATTTAAGGAGGTAAGGAAGCATAGTGACTCCATGGGAACTAGTAGGGAAGAGGCAGATGAGCTTGAAACCTGGCTCTGCTGCTGCTGCTGAGGAGGAAACAGTGCCCTGGCAACACCTCTCACTTTGCAACCATTTCATTTAAAGGGAATTTCATGCTCAAAATCTTGAGGACAAAGTCTATAACCTATGTGTTTTATCCTATGTGGATAACTACCTTAAGTATACCAAGCGATATAGGCTAAAGGTTAATCGATATTGGACTTTAAGAAGGATCAAACCAGATTCCAAATTTCAATTTTCTTTATAATTATAAATTTTAACAGTTACACAGTGGTTAGAGTAATCATTTTGGAATTTATGAACCTCTCCACTTACAGAGTTACATTTCTTCTGGTCAGAGTCCTATTTTTTCAAAGTTATATTAAAGTAGTCCAGAATATCCATCACATTGTTCTCCTAACACCATTAAAATTATAACAAATAATTCTATCCAGTCAGGTCTAGTAGCAGATTCCTAATTTAGAGAGAGGGGGATAACAGATTTTTAAATTAGGGTGATGAATTGACCCAAAGTTCCTTTCGTAGAGGAGATTCATCAGAACACTACTTTTTTGAGTTGCCAATGAGGGGGCAAAAATGGTCCCTGAGTTTTGGACATACTGTTTATAATAGTTCTTAGAGATTCACAGTCCATATTAAAAGAATGAAGCTTTGAGAAACCTAATTAACAGTTTGTAGCAAGTCAACAAATATTTTTTTTCAGTTATCCAGGGTGGTCCCTAATACCAATTCATATACTTCAGCATTAATATACTGAGTAAAATTTGGGAATTAGATGTCTATGGCCTGATTAGCAGTGTATTAGTTATCCATTGCTATGTAACAAACTATTATATCCCAATTTCTGTGGGTTAGAGGTCAAGGGAAACTTAGCTGGGTTTACTGTTCAGAGTCTCATAAGGCTGAAATGAAGTGTAGACTGAGGCTTGTGTCCTGTCTGAAGCTCAGGATCGTCTTTCAAGATTACGTGCCTGTTGACATAATTCATGTTCTTATAGCATCAGGGCTCACAGTGGCTTCTTCTGGGCTGGCAGGAGAGGTAGAATCTCTGCTGCTTCAAGTGTCTGACCCAAGTCCCTCCTTTAAAGGTTGACCTAATTAGATTGGGCCTATCCAGAAGCATATCCCTTTTGATTAACTTAAATCATCTGACTAGGAAGCTTAATTGCACCTGCAAAATCCCTTCACCATTGCTGTGACACATAATCTGAAACTCACTCCAGTGAAGTCCCTTATGTTAGTACGTTCCACCCACACTCAAGGGCAGGGGATTATATAAAGACAGATACCAAGAGGTGGGAATCACTGGGCCACCCGGTGATTCAATCTCCCACATTTCAGAGCTTTAAGAAAAGCAACATAGTGGGGAGCTCAAAAGAGAGGATAAGAGATAAAATGACTTTAGACTCACAATTAGTTATGTCCCAAAGGCCCTCCCATAGCCAATGTCCCAAAATAAATATAATTATCATGTCAAAGACTGCATATTTCAGGCTGCTTCACTTAAAACACAAAGCACTTAATTTATCAAGACCAATGGAAAATAGATCCTGTGTCTATTCTAGTACCTATTGCTAAAACTTTAAGTCAGGCCTAAAATAAAAGAAAAGAGCAAATATATTGTCAGCTTCTCAGGTTTCCCCAGATAGTGTCTGTCATTCCAGCATTTTATTCTAAATAAACATTTAAGCCTACTAAGTCACTACACAAAGCAGGAAAAATATATTGTGTCAAGCCTGGCCTGTAATGAAAAAAATATCATTTTTTCTTAAGAAGTAGAAATTAGATACATAGAAAGATAGTCCATAATATAAATGTGAAGTTCAATAGGATTTGTTAGAATTTCTAGCAACTAGAATCTAGATTTTTAAATCATATTATATTTCAAAATTTACCGTCATTAATGGTGCTAAGACTTTTCTGATTATAATCACCAGTTAGAATATTTTATTATCTCAGCATTTATTAAATAGTCTTTTAAAATAATTTGCCTAAACCTTTACATTATAGTCAAACTTAAGAGGAAGAAGGAGGACAATCAAAAAAGGATATCAAATATTTTTATCATAATTAACTTTCTTAAATTCAGAAACACCATATAAAATAATATAGACCAAAGTCTATTACTGTATTTGTTGTTTTATTAAATTGTACATAATATGCTTTTTAAATGAAAGTACCATCCCTGTATTTACAATCATGGTTTTTAGCCTATTGATTTAAAAAAAAATTTGCTTCTCTTCTCAACAGGAAGTATGAGATCACTGGTAAAGCTTAAGCCCTTATGTCTTGATAGAGCACTATTGTTTGTACAAGTTAGACTCTGTACTTATTGCATATTTTAAATTATTTATATTTCAGAGGAAAGGGTTAGCTAGCTGATTTACATACTAGTTGTAAATCCCAGTCCACAAAACTAGCAGTACAGAAGACAATTGGAGTTTACTTCAGAATATTGATAGATGGTTCTAGAATTAGAATAATAACATAATTCTCAAAAATCACAGTGAAAAAACAAGAAAAGTTCCTTTTGGAGAAATTAAAAAAAAAAAAAACAGATCTAAGTTTCAAATCTCACTGGGCTAGAACATAAATCAGGGAGAAAGGTATAATTTCATACAGAGCCAATTCTCTATTAGAAAGGGGATGTGGGTTCTGGGAAGCATGCACTTAATTCTGACTTATGCACACCACATTGTTGTCCATAGAATTGTACAAATCACCCTGTGAAAAAGGTTAATCAAATGTGTAGCATGACTTAGAATAAAATGCCTGGGATGGCGGACCATTTCGATTCATATCTCCTGGTGGAGATCCATAATGTCTCAATTCTTAATTATCTAGTCTTTTGTGCATTAAAAAAATGGCCAATAAAATGTCAGCCAAGAAACACACTGTTCATTCCTTTCAGGTTTATTTTAAACCTATTGCACTTAGGCTAGAGCTAAATCAATTTTTCATGAATATCTACCCTGGTAGATTGCACCTCAAGCCAGTTCAGATCCCCAGAGAATTTTAAAAAAGAGATTTATCAAGTAACAAGTAACACCTCAGGAAAAAGAAACAGGGTTTTTAATTGCTTTATGCGCTCCATAATTGAAGGCAGGCACCTTCTTGAGGCACTCGCTGCCAGGAGGAGTGACACTCCAGTTGGCCCTGCCTAATTAATCCTGTGATACAAACCTTCTGGCTTCAATTTTCACATTTCTGTCTCTTTTTAGAGGTGATAATAAAACTAAAAATTTATGTTGGTTACTGTATGACTATAACTGTGCCAGCAGAACACAAATAAAACCATATGGGCAAGAGAGACCTTGTCCCCACATTTCTGGCTTCTCTGTGGCTGGGGGCAAAGGGGCAAGCTTTGTGCTAACAAGAAAAGGTAGGGAAAATTCAATGGCGGGCGGGCAGAAGTACAGGTCAACTCCTTCTTGGGAGTTTGCTCTCTTAAGATGACTCATTGAAGCATATGCCTTTTTATTGACAAAAAAAAATTCTCAAAATAGAATTGTGCACTCTGAAAGCTCAACGGCTCAGTGACTACGAATCACAAAACGGCACTAGAGCTTTTAATGAAAGCCAAATTGGGCAGCTTAGCCTTTAAAAAAGCTGTCAGAGTGACAAGTGCAGGCTCTTTTATCTTAATAGCTTACACATTAAAACTTGTATAAAACATCCTTTAAAACATTATCTGTGATGCCAGCAATGTGTGCAGTTTGGCTGTGGCACATAATGCATCCCACGTCAAGAACTGACCCCATTGTTGACACAGGTCAAAATTATTTTGCTTTTTATGGAGAACCTGATTTGTAATGGGATATTATTGTTAAGTGTCCTGTGAAATGACACTTATATACAGAAGTGGTGTATTAAAGAAGAATTCATGTCAATAATACAGAGTCAGGGGAAAAAATTTAGTAGCACAAAAGCCTATCTATTTGTCCTGATATTAAATATAAGTCATGGCATTTGTGTTGTTTAAATCATAGTAAGAAGGGAAAAGGCCTAGTCAAAGAACATGTAGGAATGGCCCATTGACATGGACAACAGTGTGGGATTTGACTGTGGAAGAGAGGTGGTAGAATGGGTGGAGAAGGGCAAAGAGGGAAAATTGGGACAACTGTAACAGAGTTACAATAAAAATGATTTAAAAATCATAGTATGAAAACACTAAAACAATCCTATCATATGACATTTTGAGCAGTTTTGTCTATGTAATATTTATTCTTCCATCTAGAAATACCAATAGCATGATATTTTCAAAGACTGGAATAAAAACTTGAGAGGTACATTGTATCAGGGTTCTCATATGTACTTCACACGTTTTTTAGGAAAGAGAAATTTCCAAAATTTATGGGATTTCATGTGCTTAAGACTTAAAGTTTGTCACTCTCTTCACTTAACTTTATCCCTTTAAAATCTATATTTATTTTGAATAGAATTTTCACTTTTCCTGCAGAATTTTTAAAAATATGGACAACATCTGGTGGTCAACAGTTACATTTGTTTTCTTAAAAATAAAAATAATTTTGTGTCTATTGCAAAATAAAATATCTTATTTTAAAATTTGGTGAGTTTTTTTTAATAGAAGCATTTTAATAAAGGCACTAATTTGCCACTCCCGTACACTCAGTTAAATGGATTCTTAACATAAAACTAACTTGTAAAATACTCTGTTTTCACTGGACATACCACCCAATTTTTATAAATATCAAATGGACTATTCTTTTTCAGTATTTAAGATAAGTGATTTAAATTTTGTACATCTAGAAAAAAACAAGTATGCTCTTAAAAGCTTTATAATATGTGGGTTTTCATACTTTTTAAAACAAAATAATTGAATTTTATAGAATATTCTTCATAAAAGAGAAGCTTTGTAAACTAGGTTCAGGATTCCATAAATATATACAGATGTGGAATAAAATTTATAAAGGAACAATTTCAATTTCAATTTCTGGCCAGTGATATGAAACACTTCAAAACAGAGCTGACATTAACAGCAGTTGTTAAAATTTCTTAAGCCTTGTTATAGAGATTTAAAATAAGCTGTTCAACCTTCTAAACTAGTATACTAAATATATAAATGCACACACATTATATAAACATATATGTACATACATAGAAAACGAGGCCATATACTGATACATAGCAATTTTACTCTGATTTCTACTTATAATTAAACTATAGAGTTCTTTTTGTTATCATAAACTTGGTTAATTGTTTTTACTATTAACATACACTGACTAAAAGCTCTTATAAATGATCTCATTGAATCCATGTAAAATGCTACTCATAGGCACTATTATTCTCCCATTTAACTAATGAGGCATGTGGGGCTCAGAGAAGTAATGAAATTTCAGTAAGAGTGAGTGGCCTTGGCTTAACCTCAAGTCTAACTACAAATTCTATATTTTTATCAGTCAAAATCAAAATGAAAGCAAGACACCTAATTACTTGTAGTTTTACTATTTTCCACAATGTAATTATGTCTTTGATCACCTTTGAATCAGTAGGCAAAGCACCAACTGCATAAGACAACTCTGGTATTTATCTACCAAGTGATGGGGGAGTGTAAATTAAGATGAAAAAGCCAAAGGATGGCTGTGACTCTGTCACCTATTGTAGTTCATCAGGTGCTCCTTCTCCTTCCTCCTGGTTAACCAACTCCTCCCCTTGCAGGTGGGCTCAGCTCCCTGCATGCTCCATTTCTAGAGGTGGTGGAGGATGTCACTGCTAGTACTCTGGGGATTGGGCATGTAGCCCAGACCTGGCCACAGTCACACAACCAGGACCGAGCAGGGGACCCAAGCCAGGACAAACAGAGGTATTTGCTGGATTTTTTTGCCTTTGGTCTAGCAATAGGGACGGTGAGCACTCTTTCCTGTCAGAGTCCTGAATTGAGATGATACGGTCATGAAAGCGTATTCATCCTTGGGCCCCTTGCCACCCCCTCCATACATACACGTTCCTCGTACTGGGAGAAACGAGAATGAGGGGACAACTGGTGGGAATACAGAAAATAAAGACAGAAAACCTAGAGAAGCCATAGCCTGTTTTTCTGTTCCTAAAGAGCCCCAAAGCAAGGTCATGGTTTCAAAAGTTCCTTCAGTGTATGAGCTACCCTGGAATCCTTCCAGTAAACCTTGTGTTGGTGGCTTGTTCCCTTTTGCTTTTATTCTTGTTTTGGCTTGAGCTAATGTGAGTTGGATTTTTGTCCCTTGAACACAAGTAGCCATGAGAATTGCATGACAATTATAAAATATTAGGTTCTGTATGGCAGAAAACAGGGATAACCACTGTTTAGCCAATAGTGTCTTCTGAGTGTGATTTAAAATAAACAATTTCCCTAGGAAAAGAGCCAATGTGCCTGCATATGGCAGGGAAGTGTGACACAAAGCACCAGACTGGTTGTAGCAAACACAGGCAGGAGCCAATTTCCAAAAGCTCAACAGTTTGATTCCCTACCAGCATGTACGTTTTGTTTTTATCTCACCCTTATGTATGTAAAACCAAACTCAAAGTTTGCACACTTAAAACCATACACACACACCGACACACCCCTTCCAGGTTTTGACATGACCCTATGCAGGCGAGGAAGTCGTTCTTCTTTGAACTCTGTCTTCATAGTCTGCTGAGAAGTGGCAGACGTACTGCAAAGAGTAGTAAATTTGGGTAGTCAAAACAAATTTAGTTATTGTGACTAGGGACACAGGATGAACCAAGCCAAAAAAAAAAATGTTTTCAAGTTGGACCAGTCTAGCTGAGTGTCCCAGCTTTGTCACGTACGCTTATGTCAGCTGGCTAGTCCACTTCTTTTTCAATACTAGAGGGGACTATCAATGTCAATTTCAAGAGTGAAAAAAATCTTCAGAAATAACCTAAAATAGATGATCAATAAATTACAGGTGTTTCTGCGGTTATAGATATTATTAATATTAGCATTAAGTCTGCATATATGATATTTTTCACTAACTAAAGCACTGGAAAAAAAACACATGGGAAAGAGGAAAAAAGAGGTTGATTTCTTAAGTACTAATTTTGCTTGTTCTGACTAATCACAATAAGCTTCTTCTAAAAGCACTAACCAACAAAATTAATAGGTAAAAAAAAATACAGTGAATTTTAACATTGTATTGTCATTATTGCAAACACATTAAATGTTCTACACATACTAAATATTCTAACTATTCTTTCTAGTGTATCTTATTGTTTAAGCTTATCGTATTTCTCTAAATACTCCTTCTATTGGTCTTCTGTTTTCTAAAATACGTTGAGAGAAATTTTAGTCTCAAAATCCAGTTCCATGATATTCATTCATACACAGTGTATTATATAATCTCTATTCAACCTTTGTTATGTATGTATTTGGACAAAACTATTACATTAAAATATTTAATTTGAAAAGGATTTATTTTAAACAGAGTAGTCAAGTTTGAAAGTGACGCCCATTATATATAATAAAATAGCTCTTGGTTCCCAAACATTTTTCTCATTGTAATCATTGGGAAACTTGAAAAATTACTGATACCTGCGTCTCACTCCCCATCCACCTGCTAGATTATTATTTCATTGTCTGGGGTATGGCCTTGGCTTTGAAATTTTTTAAAGACCACCTAATGACTTGAGCATGCAGCAAATTTAGGAAACTGTGGGGTAGCTCCCCTGCTATGTCTCATCATTGTTTAAGCCATTTCATTTCTTTATCTCTAAGTCAAAGCATTCATCAGAGAAATCTTTATTTTGTAACTGACATTGAAAATAAAAAAATATATTTTTCAATCAATTAATCAAATTAACATGTCTTGTTCTCCAATATTTAACACACTCTGGAAGAGGCTAAAAATGGGGGGAAAAAAAGGTATAAGACACAAATGCTCTTAAAATTTTTTAAATATAATTCACATGATAGATAAACAAATACACCTAAATATAAAATTCTAAATGTCTCTACAGGAATAATAATCCTAAAAGGACTCAATTACTTGAAAATACTGAAAATGTTTTTTCAAATGCAAGTGAATCACATAACTTCAGCCATCACAGAGGAATTCCCAGATAATATTCTTATACACACCAATATTTTCTTTGGCAAATGTTATTGAAGTTTTGTTAAAATTGAGATTGACAGCTAGAAACTCCTTAACTGATATTCATCCACATTGGAGGTGACTGAAAAGCTACATATATGCAGCTTTTTTCTGATTCATAACAATACTCTCTGTACTTTTTGAATCTGCCATCTAGTCTCAACTGTGTGGACGCATGAAATACAGGGTGGGGCAAAAGTAGGTTTATAGCTGTGATATGCAAAACAGTTTATTCTTATGTTATTGTTTATTAGTTATGGTATTATTTTTCATACAAACTGTAAACCTAAGTTTCCCCAACCTGTATATCTTACATATTACATTACCTATTATACATTATTATATATGTTACGTATGCCACATTTACACAAATTGCCACATGTGATACACACACACAAACACACATACAAAATGGACTGTTCCTCAGCCATAATAGTCTTACCAATTGCAACAACATGAATAAAACTTGAGAGCATTATGCTAAGTGAAATAAGTCAGAAAATCACAAACATTTTGATCACACCTAGATGTGGAATCTAAAAAAGCCAAACTCATAGAAACAGAGAACAGGTTGGTACTTGCCAGGAATAGGGGTGGAGGTAGGGGAAATGGGATGTTGGTCAAAGATACAAACTTCTAGGTATAAAATGAATAGTTCTGGGAAATATCATGCATAATATGGTAACTAAGTTCTTCTAAGTACAGATACTCCTCGACTTACGGAGGAGTCCTATCCCAATAATATAAGTGTTCTGAGTACACTTACGGCAGGCTTAGCTAAGCTATGATTGTCAGTAGGTTAGGTGTATTGAACGCATTTTCAACTTATATTTTCAATGTATTATGAGTTTATTAGGACATAATCCCATCATAAGTCGAGGAGTATCTGCACTTGAATAAGAGAGTAGATCTTAAATATTCCTACCATACATACAAAAAAAAGTAATTATGTGATTGATGACTGTGTTAACTAACCTTATTGTGATAATTATTTCATAATATAGTATTAACTCACTTATCTCAGGTATTACGTTCTAGAACCCCCCGCAATAGGTGAAAATCCGCGAAGTAGGAACCTTACATTTATTTTAGTATTTATATATATTTTAAGGCTTTATAAACCCTTACCACATACTTATAAACCATTCCCAGTCCCTAATTAACATTATAGCAAAAAATACACGGTAAAAAATTAAATATAATATTTTAAAAAATCCTGCAATACACTGAGGCTGTGATAAGTGAACCACAATATAGAGAGGGACTACTGTATACAAAGGGGGAAGGGCAAAAGTAGGTTTACATTTGTGAGCATACAAGACATAGTTTATTCTTATATTATAATTTATTAATTATTGTACTATTTTCTGTATGAACAGCTATAAACCTATTGTTGTCCAACCCTTTACTTATGCTGAGACTTCAGTGGCTTGGAGGCATTAATATGTCCATAGCATCCATATTCTTCATCATCATACAAAGAATGGAGGGAAAGGTCCACATTTAAAATGATTTATTTATTGCTTTGTAAAAAAATCCCAACTAACATCACAGCTTGGCATTATTAGAAAATTTGCAAGTTTTATATTCCGAGAATGCAATCTTCATCATGGGCCTTTGATGAGGGTTTAAAGTAATGATGTAAAACACAAGACTTAGCACTATGTCTAGGACATGGTAGCCTCAATTAATGTTTGTTTTTAAAACAAATGTTCAATTCTGATGTCTTTGAAATGGCTCTGTTAATTTTTAAAGTGTTCATTAAAAATTCCTTGAAGTCCTTATTATAGAAGCACCATCTATATTGAAATGAATGCCAGCTACTCCCAAACTTACTGGTCGTTTTTGCTGTTTTTTGTTTTTAACTTAAGGTAGACTTCCCTTAATTGAATTTCAGTCTTAAAAATGAGCAGGTGTAGATATCTAAAGCTATTCTTGCCTACAGGAAGCTGTGAAAGGGATGCATAAATAATCAGAGGTAGAATAATAGTTTGCTTCTCTGCCCTTCATTAAGTCTCACTCTTTCCCCGCAAAGATAGGAGACCAAAGTCATTGAACAACTGAGCTCTGTCCAAACTTCGGTTGTATTTCAAACTTTCAGGTCAGAATGAATAATACATTAATGCTATACAACTTTTATTGTGTTCACTTTAAAATTTATATTAAGTAGATTGCTACATTATGGTAATGTACTAAATTACCTAAAGCAAAGTAATACAATGATTAACTGACTATAAACATTGGTTTACGGTCAGATTATAAAGTATTACAATGATGAACATTATGCATTTTCATAACAGAAAATTGCAGGATGAAATAACTGTGGATTGACTCAGTGCCATTAGGAATAATAAAACAGGGGTATAACTCAATCTCAAGTTACATCTTGAGAGTAAACTTTGTCTTAAATCTCCTGCCTAAGTGGTTGAGAAATTCATTAATTTAAAATGCCCAAGGCTTGCCAAACACTAGGTAGAGAATGCAAATATTCATCCAAATTTACGATATTAAGAAAAGTAGGGCTTTACAGTTTTTTAGTCATTTTATCTAATACCTGAGTATTGAATTGATTTATATGTTAAAAATATATACACCCAGATTTAGAGAAGCCTAGTTCATCAGTTCTACAATGATGTAACAGACTAATTATTTGTGGAGAAGCCGCCAACTCAGAGATAAAAACCTGCAGAAGTTTGAGATTTACACTGCTCTTTGAAGGTAAAAGGTTGGGAAGCAGCCACCCAATCAAAAGATTTGAACACCAGGGAGGAAGTCTATAGAAAAAGCACAGTGATAGGCTAATGCTGCCGAATGCTGTTATCAGAACTGACTCTATTTGTTCTCACATTGCCACAGAACTGCTGTATAATCTTAGGCAAATTACCTTAATTTCATTATCTGTAAAATGGGCATATCTCTATTACTGGTAGATCACAAGTTGATTATTATTAGATTCTAATGATAGGGAATAGTCCCAATAGGAAAAGAAGCATAGCAAAATTGGGAAGGCCCATTTAAGAATACTGGCTGGTAAAAATTATATAAGCTTGGGAAATTCGATTAAATCCTAAAATACATATGTTGGTCATTTTATATTGCAGAGCCTTCTACTTCCTACAATGATAACTGCAAGTCCTGGTAGAGGATGTCAAACAGTGCAACTTTTTCTTGAAGCAGAATTTTCATTTTAACTGCTTCCTCAATTGTTTATCCAGGAGAAGGCAATTACTTCTAATTTTGTCTAATTTTCTCTAGATAATAAGCAATTTTCACTTGGAGGTTATATTTTCTGTAATCCTAGCCCTCAGCACAGTTATAGAATTATAATAGATGCTCAATAAAGATAACTTAAATTAACAAGTAAATGAATGAATGCTTAAGAAAAAATTTTAAAAATTCAAATTAATAAATTCTATTGTCAGTCTATATGTCATTAGTGTTTTGATTTCCATTGACATCCATATATCCATTTAGCTGCTTATTTGAAAACCACGTTCCTGCTTTCTATAATATAACATATTAAAAGCGAGTATTAACTAAACAGTTCAGTCACTTTTTTCCATGCTGTGTTTCTCAGAATACACAATGTTTCTGTAAACTGAGTTATATTAGACTTTTCAACATGGCCACTCTAACACGATGTTCTAGGCAATAATAAAAGCCAAACTCATTGGTCCTTACTGCCTTTAAAAATATGTCACTGTAATATTCCTGGGAAATAGCACCAAAGACATTTTGTATCCAGAGATTGAAAACATTTTAATAATCCTTGATAAAAATAAAGCTATACAGGCAAAAAAATTAGGATTCTTTTTTTAGTTCCATGCCTCCTATATGATATCTAACTGCTTATTTCTGAACTTAATTTTGTTCCATTTTTCTTACCCTAAAAAATTTAGACAAGAATTTTTTTATATTATTTTCAGCATATAAACTAATTCCTAATGCAAAACTCTCTGGTTTGTAACCTATTTTTTTACCTGGCTACAATGAGGTAAATACAGAAAATGTAATCACCCCACACACACTTTCAGCATGCAATGTAGACAGGATTCTGTGACTCTTTTCTCTCTCCCTATGTTATGGTTATTCTGATTATATTTATGGAAATGCAATTTTATGTCTGTGAATATAATAATAAAAATTGAGGCTCATATTGTGTATATATATGTTTAAGTCTACTTAGTAATTCATCTTATTGCGTTTCATAAAAGTGTCAGCTATGACAAACCAAAAATAAAAAACTAGTCCTCTACCACAGATAGTTTGAGAAGTACTGTTCTAGAAATTTATGGCCTTTTCTTCATGTTACATGTTTTCTTTTTTAAAAAATCTATTTAAAACTTGCTAATTTTCAATGCTGAGTTTTTATCTTCTCTATATGTTACATTCCATTTGTTATTTATATGGTCGCAAAGTAGATACTATTTTAACAAAGCATAGTTATCAAAATTGAGTTTAACAACTACAAAAACATATCTGACCTTATTACATAGTTCCCCGCTTAAAATTATTTAGTGCCTTTTCCTTAACAAATACCTTTCATTACTTTTGAAGGCTTAAAAGTTGCCCAAGGTCTGCCTCTGGTTACTTTTGAGCCTGATCTCTTCACCAGTCATCCCCCACCCCCACCACCAACTCTCTCCCTCTGCCCTACAGACCACAGATACATGCTCTCATCTCCATCTTCAGATCTCTGGACATAAGTTTACTCTCTCCACCCATGTAACCCTTCTTTCTCTCCCTCCCCCACCCCCCACTACAGCCATACATCCAGATCATCTGCACACGTGTGTGCATAAACCTGTGCACACTTCCTAATATTGCTAATACCTCCTATTCCTTTAGGTGTCAAACCACAGAAGACTTCCTACTGAGTCCTTGGCCTCTTATGTGGTTAGTTCTTTTACTATTTTCCTTTCACAGAGATTACTACATATGTAAAATGTTTCTTTAACTCTTACCCGAGGATATGTTTTATTGATTTTAGACAGAGAGGAAGAAAGACAAAGAAAAAAACATCAATGTGAAAGAGAAACATTGATCAGTTGCCTCTCATTCATGTATGGGACTGAACCAGAACTTAGACATGTGCCCTGATTGGGAATCCAACCTGCAACCTTTTGGTGTATGAGACAATGCTCCAACCAACTGAGCCACCCAGGCAGGGCTCTACAATGCTTCTAATAGCTGTATTTTTCATTGAATTCTGGCTCTCTGAGGACAAGAAACTCATTCTGTCTACGTTTTTGTATTCCAAGAACCTAGCTCCATTTCTGACACATTTGGGTTCTCAATATTTATTAAACAAATTCATACATAAAAGTGGTGCATGAACTGGTAATTTTATAAATACAAATTCTCATAAAACCTCCTTTTGCATCACACCTTTTTGCAATGCTCACTGCAATATTTCGAAGCCATTATAAGTATACTGCAAATTTATAGAAAGAATTCCATAATCTCTAGTCTTTTTTCTTAAATCATATCTCTCCATAGTTCTGCTATACTATGCAAAGAAAAAGTGTCGAAAATTCAGCTTATTTCTGACCCTTTATTTTTCCATCTCATCAGGGGTATTTAAAATTCTAATCCTTTCCTTGATGTGCTACAAAAACTTATTAAGGCAAACATTAACCTGGGAAGAGAAGTGGGATAAAATCTCTGGAATTCAGTGTAATTTGCTCTTAATTTGAAACTAGACTCTATAACTCATAGCTTCAGATTAATTTATATTAAGTTAAACTGTAGTTCAGTCTTCAATGTATTTTTTTTGTTTGTTTTGGTCTTTTAAAATAGCACATTTTCTTTCATTTAGTTGTTAATTTTTTTTTTTAAGATTTTATCTATTTATTTTTAGAGAGAGGGGAAGGGAGAGAGAAGGAGAGGGAGAGAAACACCAATGTGTTGTTGCCTCTCATGCACCCTCAACTGGGGACCTGGCCTGCAACTCAGGCATGTGCCCTGACTGGGAGTTGAATTGGCAACCCTTTGGTTCACAGGCCCACATTCAATCCACTGAGCCACACCAGTCAGGTCTAATTATTAATTTGAAAACATTTATTTCTTGTCCACCTACCAGAAATCAAACACCGGGTTAAAGACTTATTCTATGCCTCTGGGCTGTTCCTAATATTTCTGAGAAGCTGAGTCCTAGAATAATTAGACCACTGTACTAAATCAAGTACTAAAGTCAGGGAGAGCCAAGATTCAAACCCAAGCTGACCGACTCCACACCTAGTATTATGTCAGTGCTCTTCTTATCATCATAACTGACATTTTCTAAAAATGCATAGGTTTACTCCAGCAGCTCTTTTAATATTATAAAAATCTGCCCTGACTTGTGTGGCTCAGTTGTGTGGAGCATTGTACTGTAAACTGAAGGGTCATGGGTTCAATCCCAGGTCAGGGTACATGCTCAGATTGTGGGTCTGGTCCAAGATCGGGGCATGAATGAGGCACCTGTTGATGTTTCTCTCTCACATCTATATTTCTCTTCCTTTTCTCCCCTTCCCTTTCCCTCTCTCTAAAATCAATGAGCATGTTCTGGGGTGAGGATAAAAAATTATAAAAACGTAGTGTTATTACCATAGAAGGTTGCAATTTAAAACACATTCAGTACATTTACTAAACCACTTGGAAAAAATATGTAAGAAAAACATAAAGGAAAAAGATTAGCCCAGTACATGATTTTTGGAGTAAAATAAGAAATACTGAGTGACTGAGTCACATGTCACCATGGCTGTCTTGATGGAAAAGGAGCAATAGATCATCCTGCTCATAAGTCAGGTGAGTTGGCTTGATGGCAATGTCAGCGATGAAAAGCATGTCTGTACAATTTAAATTCAAACTTATTTTAATAATTTTCAGAGGGAAACCTAGAAGTCTGAGTGTTCCACCCACATATAATAGCATACAAAATTTGCAACTGAGATGGACTAATAGGGGTTACCTTCCTTTCCTAAGTGACAATACTTGTCTGGGCCAGATTCATCAGCTCTATTCACTCTTCCACTTAAGTAAATATGAAGGAAGAGAAGACACCTGTAGAAAATGCACTTTCCTGTAGAATGGAGGCCACCTCCACAGAAAAACTAGGACTTGTTCACAGAATATCACATTACTCAAGTTCTATAACCTAGGAATGTTGGTTCAGTTGCACAGAATATATTGCAAATCTGACCAAGTGAATTATCCTGTCTGTCAGACAAATTTTTCTCTTGCACAGCACATAACATAGCCAGCTGTGTCACCAACGTTTGATATTGACTGCAGTGAAATCAGATGTAAGAGTCTAGCTACAAATGTAAGTTAAAATATATGACCTTCAGTTATTTGCCATTACACATAAAAGAAAACCTGATGTGTCTGTGGAAACCCTCATAATTTAAGTCATCAATGCTAGGTTAGTCCCTTAAACATGCACCTGTTAATTTTATTATATATGCTCATTTATATAAATCACCATTAGTCTTTATAGCAAATAAAAAGCAATGTTTTTTTTTTTTTTTAAATGGGCAGAGTACCTGAATCAACACTTCCCCAAAGAGGACATACAGATGGCCGATAGACATATGAAAAGATGATCAATGTCACTCATCATCAGAGAAATGCAAATCAAAGCCACAATGAGATATCATCTCACACCTGTCATAACAGCCATCATCAATAAATCAACAAACAGTAAGTGCTGGCAATGAGGTGGGTTAAAGGGAATACTAGGGCACTGTTGGTGCAATTGTAAATTGGTGCAGGTTCCGTGCAAAGCAGTATAGAGTTTACTCAAAAAATTTAAAAATAGAACTACCATATAACCCAGCAATTCCACTTCTAGATATTTATCAGAAAAATCCAAACCACTAATTCAAAAAGATACAGGCACCCACCCTTATATTTACTGCAGTGTTATTTACAGTAGCCAAGATATGAATTCAACCTAAGTGTCCATCAACAGACAAAAGGATAAAGATGTGGTACACATACACAATGGAATATTACTCGGCCATAAAAAGGATGAAATCTTACCATTTGTAACAACATGGATAGACCTAAAGGCTATATGCTAAGGGAAATAAGTCAAACAGAAAAAGACAAATACCATATGATTTCACTTATATGTGGAATGTAAAAAATAAAATAAATGAACAAACAAAACAGAAACTCATAGACACAGATAATAAACTGATGGTTGCCAGATATGGGGGGAAGGTTATAGGTGAAAAAGATGAAGGGATTAATACGTATAAATCACCAAGTTATAAAATTAGTCATAGGACTATATAAAGTACAGCATAGGAAATATGATCAATAATATAAAAACTCTGAATGGGGTCAGATGTGTACTACTCTTATGGGGTGATCACTTTGTAAGTTATATAAATGTCTGATAACTATGTTGTACATCTGAAACTAACATAATTTTGTGTGTCAACTGTAATAGAAAAATTCAAAGAAATTTTAAAATGATTGTTTTAAAGCAAGTAAACAAAATACTCTTCAAACTAGCAGGTAGATGCTTAGTTTGGAACATGAGGTTTTTCCTCTCACCATATAGCTTTGTCTCCATAAGAATAAAGAATCCTCTCATAAGAAAGCCCCATGATATATAAACAGGAAACCAGAAATTTAAAGCAAGTATGTTGTAAAAGGCAGATTGGCTTTTGGAGAAATGTACAAATGTTCTTCAGAACAACATTCACATGAAATGGGTTTTGATTGTTGCTTTGATCATAGAGTTAGAAGTAATGAAGGAGAAAATCTTTTCTACTATATAAGCTCAGTGTGGAAACCTGTATTAAGCAATCTGAGAGGCCTAAGTATAGGACATTAAGTCTCTAGAAATACTTCGCACATACAACTGAAATGGCAGAAAACAGAAATGTTCAGCCTTGCATAAATGTATTTCCACTTTTCAATTTATGTGAGCAATTACTACTGTAGGAAAGGGTATTTCATAGGAGTTAATGTCCAACTGAAGGTAATGATTTCTGTCCTCATGTTAGGCTATCAACTCCCTTCAGAGATAAAAACTAATCAATCTGTCATTATTGAATTGGCCTTATACTTATACAGTTTTTAAAAAAGTATCCCACTTGATACCAATAAACTCCTGCAGATAAAGGAACACAATCTTCTTCAGCAGGACCACCTGATTGACTTTGCCCCCCAAATCAGCAGAGAAATGTGATAGCCTGACTATAAAATAAAAATACTTGCCTATAGCCATATTCATATTAAGACACTGAATGTATGAACTTAAGCCACAATTTTCTGTGGATGTGAGTGTTATTTGGGGTAAGAAGAATTGCTTTCATGGACTCAAACATTATTTTGGGAGACAAGTACCAGACACAACTGTGACTAAGGCACAATTCCTATTCTCAAAGGGTTTTTAGTCCAGGGGGCCACAGAGTCAAGTGAGAAAAGAATTTCAAAACAGAGTACAAAACTCTGCAATGCTGGGAAGGGAGGAAAGCATATAACCCAGTCCTTGGAGTACATGTGGGAGGTGACTGGAAAAGCTTATCCTTAGGAAATGACCTTAAAATAGAAAATAATCAGGCTAAGATATGGCTCTTCCAGGTAGACGTGGTAATATATGCAGTTGCTTGGAGATCATGAAAGAATAAAACAGTACATTGAAGCCACTGCAAGTTTCTGTGTTTGGCCTAATAATTTAGGGCCTGGGTGATGAGAGATGATGTTAGAGAACTAAGGGTAGACTAGAGCATAAAGGTCCTTTGTAAACAGCATTACCCTGAAAGCAATGGGAAAATCATTTGTGGGTTCTGAGTAAGGAACTGATATGATCAGATGTTAGGAAGTTAACGTTGGTAGGATGCAAGGATGTGTCAAGGTAGCACTCAGCTGAGTCTACTGGAAAACCAGTTCTGGAATGCAGATAAGAGATGATCATGGCAGGGGGGGAGAGACATTGATATTACTAAGGAATAATGAGAAAGAGAACTTAAAATTTTTCTGGGCATAAAAGAATGGGAGAGGAGGTGATATTCCCTAAGAAAAAAGTGGGAAAAAAATCACAGGTTTATAGCGTAGACAAGGCTTTCACTATGAGATTGTGAAATTTTAGGGAAAGACATCCAAGAAGAGATGTTAGATATGCAGACATGAAGGGCTCATTCTTAGGAGAGAAAGCTGGGATAGGAATAAAGACTTTGTAAGTATCAACAAATATATGTGCTGATTCAAGTATTCAAATTCCTTAAGGGGTATAGTGAGAAGACACAAGAAGAAAGGTAAATGCCATATGATTTCCCTCATATGTGGAATCTAATAAACAAATTGAACTAACAAGGAGTTGGGGACAGATGGTGAGCAAGATGGCAGCTAAGAGTGGCAGGGGGCGGGGGGGAGGTTAGGGGGAGGAAGGATTAAGCAAGAAATAAAAAACTCATAGACATGGACAACAATGTGGCGATTACAGGAGGGAAGGGTATAAGAGGACTAAATGATAACAGAAAAAATACAATAAAAATATATTTAAAAAGAAAGAAAGAGAAGATGTCATCTAAGCATTGAAACCATTTGAGTGATGGGAACTGATAGTAAGCACAAGAAGAGATGCACAAAGAAGCATAAAGATAAGGCAAAAACACATTCAGGAGACTATATTGTCATGAAAGCTCTAGTGGAATTTGTTTTAGTCTCAGCATCCCACTTCCTCTTCTTATGGCAAACCCTATCTTAACTTCAATTTGGATAAATTCTTCATTCCATTCTCAGTCATCTTGTTTAGATGAAATAGATTTCACCCCTAGGATCCAGGAGTTGAATACATGAAATAAGCAAAATTAGTAAGCCTATTGTCCTTCTGTCTACAAGTTAATCACTGTCAATCCAATTCAATAATATGATTGTGAGTTATTCTAGAAATAGAGCTGTTCCTTATACAGGTGTCTAGAAGGAAGCCAACTCAAAGGTATGCAAGGAAGATGGATCCTTTGACATCACTTGAACTCTTAACCACAGGCAGGTGATAATTTGAACATCATTCCCCCCATCTTTCTGTTAAAAGTCTCTGTCCCAAATAGTCCTACGTGTTCTTATTTTCCTACTCTCAAGTCTACTTAGGAAAGGCTAGCATACTGACTTGCTTATTTTCCTTATTTTAAACACTTTATTCTGTCTATAAAAGAAATCTACAATCATGGGGAAATTGAATATTGGAGAAGTTACAATGAAGAACATTAAAAATCAAAACTAATCCTGCTACTCAAGGATACTGTTAAAATTTTAATATAAAATAGGATTTTAAATTGTATATGATATTACTAAATTAAATAAAACTCTGGTAAAACACTGAAATAGGATATAAAGAAATGAGTAAATGTGTCAATTTGGGCTTTTTTGTAAGGCAAGAATGTAGATTTTGTTTCTTTCTCCCTGGTAGAGTTCACATCTTATCTCTGCAAATTACCTTAATGTGAAGGAATTTCAGGGTTTTTTCCCCTCCATTTTACCATGGTTCAGCTTTCCATATCAGAGATTGGGTGAATCCAAAAATGAACCAGTCAGCAACTATAAGTCTCCCTCTTCTCCTAAGAGGAACAAATTCTGTTGTTGAAGTCTTAAGAACTTCAAGAAGTGGCTGGTATCATAAAAATAAAACAAGTATAATATATATTATAATATATAAAAATATATAGCCATGGCTGGTGTGGCTCAGTGGATTGATCGCTGGCCTGTGAACCAAAGGCTCACCGGTTCAATTCCCAGTCAGGACACATGCCTGGGTTGTGGACCAGGTCCCCAGTAGAGGGCACATGAGAAGCAACCACACACTGGTATTTCTCTCTCTCTCTCTCTCTTTCTCCCTCCCTTCCCCTCTCCCTAAAAATAAATAAATAAAATCTTTAAATATATATACAAATATATATAAACACATATAAATATAACTTTTATATATAAAACAAGTATAATGTATATATTACACTGTTGCATGTTTTCTATATTTTCTATATATATATAATATGCAACTAAACAGTGTCATATCACTATTAGGTAGGCTTGTGGAATTTGGAAATATCCAACAAGTCAGGTATGATTCCAGACCATCTGTTTTAAAATGCTGTTTTAAACCAGTGCATGTGTATAAATTTATTGAAGTTGAGATAGTCACAAAATGACCCGTGTGATCTTGACAAAATTATCTGGGTCAGAAATTAATGGCACTGAGTTTAACTCATGAATCTAACACCAACGAACTTGGGCAAGTAATCTGTCTACTTTCATAAACTAAAAACTAAGGATTTTTTTCATGTCAAAATCAGGAAAAAATGATATTTTTGCAAGCTTAAAATGAACTGACTGTTTCAAGCATTCAGTATTTCTGAAAGAAAAAAATTTTTACAAACCCCATTCTATTAAAAAAATACTTCATAGAAATAACATTTTTTAAAATCTCCAACTTCCTTTCTGAGCAAGTTATTTTAATTGACATATAACTCTCCATGTAGTTGTTTAGAACTTAATAATAACATTTGAGTAATAAATGATATATCAAATGCCTTCTCTTCTGACAACATATAATTTAATGTGTACTACCTCGGAAAGTGAGCCCTGGCTGGTTTAGCTCAGTGGATTGAGCGTCGGCCTGCGAGCTAAGTGTCGCTGGTTCGATCTTCCAGTCAGTGTACATCAGAGAAGGAAAACTCTGACTCCAAAAAACCTCCGCTGCCTTGCGGCATACCTCTTCAGGGGAAAGGCTAAGGGAGTAAACCCCGACAGAAAATCCGGAGCCGGAGTCCCTAAGGCGGTTTGACGTTGTAGTCAACACCGGCAACTCCTGCGGCGCACCTGAAGCCAAGCTGTATTGACTCCGTCTTTCCCTTGGACCCTTCAGCTGCGAAGAGAGGGGGGGTCTGCTGCATGGGCAACAGCAGACCCTCCATATTACCCTGCCGAGGCTCTGTAGCTTCAGCGTCATCGCAAGATGTCGATTCAACACGGGAGGAGACAGATACCATGTCACTCCCGAGTCGGACTGCACAGCCATTCTCGGCGGTGCAGATAGACTCTTAAGAAGCTACACCATCGTCTCTCGAGACGGACGGCTGCCGACGACGATGACCTCGGAAAGTCTGGGTGAGATTTAAGATGACTCAAGACATTAATTCCATGATATAAATGAATAGCTTCATCAAATATTCAAATGTTACATTTCTCCGGACAAGCGTTCTTTCAACAGTTGATGAGTCCTCACTGGAGCCGATATTAAAATCTTGCTCTGGAGAAACATAATGTTAACCTGTTGGGTGGTTTAGATTCTTTCCAAGCTAGAACAAGAATTAATTTTATTTAAGGTAATAAAATTTACTGCATAAACCAAAACTTTGTAGAAATTATACGAAATTCACTTTCTCTCTCTTGCGTCAGAGATGCCTTTAGCGTGAAGGGTCTGTATTCCCTTCCTGTTCTGCCTACTCAGCCTCTACCCACAATCCACAGATGGGCTTTCTGTCAGGTAGTTGTCTCAACAAACAGAAGAAAGCATTTGAGAGTTTGTTTTTCATTTTAACGAACACATGCCTAACAACCATGAACCGTTATTCAGCATGTATGCTGTGATTTCAACACTACCTAATAGAGAACCATACGATTTTACTCATATGTGGGATATAAAATTGAAAGCAACAAATGAACAAACGAGAAAAACACACAAATACAAACTCATAGGCACAGACAACAGTATGGCATTACCAGAGGGTAGGGAGGTTGTGGTTAGTAAAAAGTAGAAGGTGTGAAATCTATGGTGGTAGGAGATTTAACTTTGGGTGGTGGATGGGCACACAATGCAATATACAGATGATGTTTAATAGAAATGTACATTTAAAACCTGTATAACCATATCAGCCAGTATCACCCCAATGCAATCTAATTTTAAAAAGAAGTCACAATATATCATACACTGCTGTGGATGAGCTCATTTTCAAAACAGGTGCCTCTACTGCTTTAGACATTGTTGGCTAAACGACTGCTTTGCAGTGTTAGTTGGGTTTTGTTTGTTTGTTTGTTTTTGGTTGGGGGTAGGAACAATCCTTAGATGGTGGCTGAGATTTCTTATTCTTTTCAGAACTTCCTACTTTTTTAAAGCCTCTGGGTATTTTGGTCACATCACATCAGAACTCAAGTCCTGGTGGGTTATGAGGGGACAGGAAAGAAAGGAGGGTAGGGGAATGAGGTCTATTTACTGTATCATAGTTATCCCATACTTCTTTCTGGAATTTGACTCCTGTTTGAGCTTAGAGCAATTAAAATGCAATCATCCCCAACTCTCAGCCCAAACCAAATGCTTTACGCTTTTAATTAAAGGAACATTTCTCTCTTGAGCCAAAAATTTAGCCTTTTTCCCAAGTCTGGAAAGGATTTTCATTTACCCTGCTGATGAGATAAAGCAGAGGTATTACCCCCCACCCCCACCCCCCCTGCCCAATACACACACAGCAGCCCCTAAAGCACCTCTGTGAAACATCAGGACTTTGTGAAGCACAGTGAACCACTAGTCTAGAATGTTCTCTCAGAGCTCCTCCAGATCCCAAGTCCTTAGATTCTGTATAACCCAAGACTATCGGTTTCTTTGAGTAACACATGTCCTTCCTTAGTTATTTAAGATTTTGGTATGGTCCCCCATATTCAAATATATAAGGGGTTACATTAGAGACCAAGTTTCCAGTACATTCACCATGATTTGGAGACACAACATAGAGCAGATTATGCTACTAGATCTCCAATCCATCAAAAATGCCACCATATTTAGTTTTGTTTTGTTTTACCTCCCCGGGGATAAAGATTATGGTGACAGAGGAATATAGGTAAGTTGCAGAAAATGAAATTTAAAAGCATGTTATCTGTTGCAGATCCTAGCAAATTTCCATGTTCTTTTAGACTAAGATCAAGAAGACCCTCCACTGACATATTATACCTAGGTGTAGAGCTAGATGAATCCTTAGCTTTAATCCTGTCACTAGAAGGGCACAGCATATTTGTCTGGGGCCGATACTGCCCTCTGGCTGCCAATTTGAATTAAATCCATACAGAAACAGGTCTACAGTTCTAAAATTCTGAGTCAGTTCTTCATTTGAGTCATGAAGTCAGTACTCCCCTATACTCTCTCTACAGTGCAGCACAGCAAAGGCCTCAGATCAGTTCTCCTTCGAGAACTCAATACTGTATTTCCAATGAGAGGAAGCTGAGTTTTTAAAATCACATTCCCTAAAAATAAAAATAAACAAACTTTATAGAAAATCACAAGGAGACAAATTCTTTTACCAGCATCTCTGAGATGGCGTTCACATGTTTTTGCATAATGAAAGGGCTAATATAGCATAACAAATCCTAAACTGTTTTCACAAGAAGTGGAAAAAAGATGTGTAAAAGTATGCTCTGTCTTGCTTCCTTCTGTTCACAATGTATCTAAATAAAACAAATGGTGTTCTTGCTCTTTCTGTCTGTTTCCCAATCTGTTTGGATAGTAGCCACCATTCCGCAGCCAACCATAATATCTGACACTTCCTGACATCATGAAAGCCACCATCTGTCTATCACCAAAACCTTGTACTTTTTAAAAGACTACTGGCTTGATCCTTAATGAAGCTTCACATTGAATGCACAGCTCAGTGTAGAGCCCATACAGGGAATAATTGACACAAGGAATCTGTATAACATCACGTTTCATTAGATTCGGCCTGAAAACACAAAATGAAATATTAAGGTCCCTTTGCAGGTGGAAAAGAAAAAAAGGCTTGGTTGAGTTTCAATTGTGTTTCATTTCCGATTTGCCTGTGAAAGTTTAGACAGGGTTGAATACTAAGAATAAACCTAAACTAAAACCTAAGCTTTAAATCCAGTACTTTCAGTCTTGTAAAATTAAACAGTTAAGACATGACTTTGCAGTGTGTATATTTGAGCTCTGGAAAAAGAAGAAAAGTCCATCAATTCCTCTTCCAAGGCTTGAGAAAATCATGCCATTTAAAATTGAATCAACTTCTTTAACACCTGAGCGATTATCCAGGAAACAAAAGAAGGCTCTGTATGTCTTCACTTGTAAATGTCACAGGTGAACACAAACAACTAAGTGCTGGCAACATCAAGTCACTCTTTGTTTTATTAAACTATTGTACCTTTATTATATGTGCAACAAGGGGAATATGGTAACAAGGGAGACTGAGGAAGAATATTTTCTGGGATGATATTAAGTTCTTGCAGAAAAAGTAAAGCTTTCCAGGAAGAAGAGAGAATAATATGTTTCATATACAAATTTCATTGCTCCACTCCATTCTTGTGATTATATATTTTAATTTTTCACCAATTTCTATTTTTCTCTCCTTACCTCAGCATTATTACCATGGTTCTTTTAACAATCTTATAGATCCAAGTTCTGTGAAGTCATGGAATTTTCTCTAGCAAGCAAAAGAAAAAAGTAGGTAGATAATAGCTGGCTGGCTGGCTGGATATAGTTATTTGTATATATGTACATGTAAGTATATAAATACAGAGAGACAGACAGAGACAAAAGAGAAAGACAATACGTTGTCTAGAGCAACCTAAATTTGAATCGTCAACTGAAAGAAAGCTACTTACAAAGTTCTATATGAGACTTTTTGTGAGAGTTGAAGTTTCATTTCTCCAGAAAATATCTTAGTAAAATAAAATTTATTAAGTGCTTACTCTGTGTCAGGTACCAGGTCAAGAAATTCATACATTTTGTTTCATTTGATTCTATGTGTTGGGCACTATTACTTTGTTGAAGACAAAACTGAAGCGTAGAGAGGGAAACTACCACGCCTGAGACCCAGTTCTGAGAGTCAAATCAAGATAGTGTGATTCCAAGCCTGCGCTCTCTCCCACCACCATCCCACATTACCTCTTAGTTAGACTGCATACCCTGACCCGTCCATATTATAAAACTTGGGGCAGTGGCATGGAAGGGGGAAGAATATCTTCACCACATGAGTGACAGCCTTCAAAACCATCATTATAAATGCCTAAACCCCTAGTTCTGCAAGGATGCTAATGCTCCAGAAAGGCAAGTGACTTTCAGACAAATTATGAGCCTTAAAAGAAAAGATCTAATTCTGTTTTGCCCACATTGTATATGTAGAAAGAGCCCTGAGTTCATGAAAAGCAGCCTTGTTGCTATTCTTCCCATGTCCAACTCAGCACCAATGTTTTCAGATGGAAAGTGAGGAATGAATTATCCACTTGAAATAATAGTGAGGGAGGCAGAATGATTCACTCGAGTAGATAGTCTGTCATAACACAAGACTTAAGTCCACTCAAACAGAGACTTAAAACCAACAGATGCTCAGGGGAGCTGTATTCAATATGTTATCTGAGGCCCTTCCCAGCTTGCCATGGGGTACAGCTGAAAACTTTATTTTCTGAGCAAACTAAAAAAAAAAAAAAAAAAAAAAAAATACATATATCTTGATATCACTGAATCTTTTACTTTTTGCTTGTCACCTTACTTATTTAAAAAAATAAAATAAAAGTAAAAATACTCAGCCTTGAGCTGAAGCAGCAAAACAAGGAGTCCTTTCACTGTGTGTGTGTCCTGAATAGTATGGTAGTGTTGGGACTCTCTACAGACATTTGATTTTACCCTTTAGTTTTTTAACATTTAATTCCTTCTCATTTGTTACATACAAACACATATTTATTTCATGTCACATGTCTCTCTGCTATGGAATTCAGACTTGTGTTTCTCAACCTGGACATGGGGCATTGTAGTTTTTAGAATAGAAACAATACACGAGAAACAAATGAAAGAAGGTTGGTTAAATAAAAATTGAATAAATTATTCAGACCAGCTCTCTGAATTTGAAAAGGACATTTCCATGTTGATTAAAACCTCTTAATTTGTTGTGTGCTACTGTGAAAGAACAAGATATAAATAAGTTGAGACCAGAATGCTATTGTCTGCTGAAATTTGCTGGTCTGCTGTAGATCAGTCACCTCAATATACCTTAAACTTAATCTGTGAAGTACGGAAAAAACAGCTTTTTAGGACTTCCGGCCAAGATGGAGGCTTAGACGGACGCGCTCGGTCTCCCTCTACAACTAGAGAGGATTACAACTACTTCAAAACAAAAGATAACTAGAAATTCCAGAAAATAAAGCTACACGGAAGCCCAACGTATGAAGTTAAAAACCAGCGGCACCCTTTGGGCAGGTAGGACGAGAGAAAGGGGGCGGAGCTGTTTGCGGTCGCACCTGGGACAGCGGCGGGGAGAACAACCCTGGCTGCAGTCGAACCCCGGCAGCTGACGACCCCAACGCTGGGGAAAGCAGCCACCACATCGCCTTGAACAGTGAGGCCCAGGGGGGCGGGAGGATGGATCCCCGTCTGCTGGCGGAATAACTGTGTGAATCCATCTTGGACCCCCGCCGCCAAAGAAAGCGCCACAGGGCTGCGAAATAGGTCGCGGACAGGCGCCGGTCACTGGGTTGTGACGACAAAGCACCACGGCACAGCAAGAAAGGCTGCCGAACGGCGCCGGTCGCTGGGTCATTGCGAGTACACAGGCACTGCCCCCTATTGCCGGCCCAAGAAAACAGAACGCATCTGTCAAAATGAGGCAGACAACTATAGAAATCCCGGTGGCTCAGCTCACCAGGCAACAGATGAAGAACCTGGCAGATGAACAAATAAGAAACCTGTCAGAGGCTCAGTTCAGGGCCATTGTTATCAGGTGGCTTACAGAATTCACAAAAGATCTGGAAAAAGATGAGAAAGAAGCGAAAAACACTCATAACAAAAGGAACAAAACCACATACGAGACAGATTGTGAGGGAAAAAAATCCAGAGTTCATCTCAACAAACCAGAATATAGAGAAGGAACGGGAAGCAACGATGAGAGGATCAGAAACCTCTGGGACAGCTATAAAAGGCCCAACATAAGAATCATTGGCTTGCCAGAGAACAAAGAAGATGAACTAGAACTTGAAAAATTGAGTGAAAATATAATAAAGGAGAACTTCCCAAACTTTGGGGAAGGAAATAGACTTACAGGTCCAGGAAGCACAGAGAATTCCAAAAAAACTGGACCCAGGGAGAACCACTCCAAGACACATTATCATCAAAATGTCAAAAATTAAAGATAAAGAGAGAATCTTAAAAGCAGCAAGAGAGAAGAAAAGAATCATGTACAAAGGGGTCCCAATTAGACTATCAGCTGACTTCTCAAGGGAGACCCTGCAGGCAAGAAGGGACTGGCAAGAAATATTCAAAGTAATGAAAATCCAAAACCTACAACCACGAATACTCTACCCAGCGAAATTGTCATTCAGAATAGAAGGACAGAGAAAGTGTTTCCAAGACAAAATAAAACTGAAAGAGTTCATTAGATCCAAACCACTGTTATATGAGATGTTAAAGGGACTGGTTTAGAAAAAGGAGGATCAAAACTATGAACACTAAAGTGAAAACTGCATCACAAGAGCCAACAACAGAAGCTGGGGAATTGAAACAAAGGCAAACTAAACAGGCAACGAGAGTGGAAAAAGAACTATAGGTATGGGGAACATATTGGGGGGAGGTCAGCAGGGAGGGGGAACGGGGAGAGGGAGGGAGATGATATAGGAATTAAGGATCATGGTAGGAGGGAATGGAATAGACAGAGAGGTTGAGAAGAACTATATGCACAACCAATGGACATGGACTAAAAGGGGGGGACAATTGGAGGGAGGGGGACCACAAGGTGGAGGGGAGCAGAGGGAAGGGAAATTGGGACAAATGTAATATTATAATCAATAAAACACATTAAAAAAAAAAAGAAAAAATAGCTTTTTATAATGATGAATATTTTTTACTTTAAAAAGATCCAAGGTATTAATGAAAGTTTATGTTTGATATTTTTAAAGGATGGGAAAGTTCCAGGACTACAAGAGGCATATCTTATAATAATTTAAAAATTCTATGAGAAAATAGAAAGAGACAGAGACTGACACAGTTTATTCATTGTCCCTCCTTCATAGCCTGTTGAAGGATTTCTATGGTGAAAATCAGCAAATTTAAAAAATATTCTCCTCTCAATACAAAGGGTACTTGGCCCTCACTGTTTAAATCTCACCTTAATGATTTTTTTCTAATAGCTTTACTATGTTTTGATTCATATTAATTATAGCCTACAAATAAAATAATTAAAATATTCTCACATATATGTATAATACTATAAATTTACCTTTATAGCATTTTAAAAATATTACATATAATGGATGATTCCAAAGTAAAATCTCTTTTGTAAGCTATGATCTCTTCTGATGCTAAATTCCTATGGAATTATTATTTATGATACATACAATTTTCAAATACTTGTTTAAAAAAATTTTAACTTAAAAAGTAGAATTATTTTTTAGCCAATTGATGAAAATTTTATTACAATTCACATTGTAGTGATTATTGTTGATTTCTGTTTTTGTAACATTTTTATGGTGTTAATACAACTCAAAAATAAAATAGAAACCTTGATTTTTCCACAGAGACACCCTACAAGGAACCTTGTACCTAATACTCCCATTTGTAAGAAGCAACTGGAAAAAATGTCATCACCTCACCAAGGTTCGGTTCTTTTCCAATAAGATGTACAAATGACATTTACTGGGTATGCAGGCAATTTTAACTGCACCTACAGTTTAAGTATGGACTAGAAAGAGAAAGGAGCAATCATAATTTATAAAAAATATTCAGTATAAATAGTCCTAAAGATATTTCTAGAAATGCCTAGAGTATAGGGAACTGTGTTGTAGGACATTTGTTTTTCATTAGTTATGCAGATTTACCAAGTCAAATTATATATTTTTTAAAAGTCTGCATTAAGTAAGAATGTTTATAACATTTGAAAATAAGACCCAAGCTTTGATACAGCACATTTTTTGGTTTACTTTTTTTTAAATTATATTTTATTGATTATGCTATTATAGTTGTCCCAATTTTCCCCATTCCTACCCCGCCCCCAGCACTCCCTCTCCCTCAGGCAATCCCCACACCATTGTTCATGTCCATGGGTCTATGTATAAGTTCTCTGGCTACTCCATTTCCTGTACTGTACTTTACATGTCCATGGCTATTCTGTAACTACCTATTTGTACTTCTTAATTCCTTCACCTCTTCAACTATTCCCCACACTGACCTCCCATCTGGCAATCATCAAAACAGTCTCTGTACCCATGATTCTGTCTCTCTTCTTCTTGTTTGCTTAGTTTGCTTTTCTAGATTCAGTTGTTGATAGAATGTATGTATTGTCATTTTATAATTCATAGTTTTTATTTTCTTTTTCTTAAGTCCCTTTAACATTTCATATAATAATGATTTGGTAACGATGAACTCTTTTAGTTTTTTCTTGTCTGGAAAGCTTTTTATCTGTCCTCCAATTCTAAATAACAGCTTTGCTTAGTAGAGCAATCTTGGCTGTAGCTCCCTGCTTTTGATAACTTTGAATATTTCTTGCTAATCCCTTCTTGCTTGCAAAGTTTCTTTTGAGAAATCAGCTGCCAGTCTTATGGGAACTCCCATGTAGGTAATTAACTGCCTCTCTCTTGCTGCTTCTAAGATTCTCTCTTTATCTTTCACTTTTGGCACTTTAATTGTGACATGTCTTAAAGTGGGCCTCTTTGCATCCATTATGTTTTGGACTCTCTATAGTCCCTAGACTTGCATGTCTATTTCCTTCACCAAATCAGGGAAGTTTTCTTTCATTATTTCTTCAAATAGATTTCCAGTTTCTTGCTCTTTTTCTTTTCCTTCTGACCCCCTTGTGATTGGAATGTTGGAATGCTTGAAGTTGTCCCAAAGGCTGCTTACACTATTGTTGTTCTTTGGATTCTTTTTCTTCTTGTTGTTCTGATTGATTGTTTTTTGCTTCCTTATGTTCCAAATCATTGACTTGTTTCTCAGCTTCATCCCCTCTACTGTTGTCTCCTTGCAAACTGTTCTTTATTACAATTAGTGTATCTTTTGTTTCTGATTGAGCTTTTTTGTGCTGTTGAGGTCCTCACTAAGTTCCATGAGCATCCTTATAACCAGTGTTTTGAACTCTACATCTGCTAGATTCCAAGCAGCAAATTGCAAAGCAGCTATTTTTTAACAAAATATAGATGCTGATGTCACTGCCTTCATAGAACCAGATAAACAAAATATTAAAAGCAAAAGCGATAAAAGGTAAGAAATACTGAGAATATTTAGATTTCTATTACCTCTGGATTTAATTAGATAGGAATAATTGGCATTCTAAGAAGAGTATTTGGACTTATTAATATATTAGAATATTAAATGGTAAGTGAAGTACTTAAGAATGTTAAGTGAAAAGCAAAATGTTATACATGTAAGTTTTAAGAGAATGTACATTAAATAGAGACTAGAAGAATATAAAGCAGCAGAATACACAATATATATTCAAAAATCATTTGTATATTTATCCACCAATGACAAACTATCAGAAAGAGAAATTAAGGAAACAATCCCATTCACAAGTGCATCAAAAAACTAAATACCTAGAAATAAATTTAACCAAGGAGGCAAAAGATCTATACTCAGAAAATTATAAGACACTAAGAAAGTAATTGAAGAAGATACAACTAAATGGAAGCATATACTGTGCTCTTACATAGGAATAGTTATCACCATTAAAAATTCCATACTACCCAAAGCAATCTATAGATTCAATATAATCCCTATCAAATAGCAATGGTGTATTTCACAGAACTAGAAGACATAATCCAAAAATTTATACAGAGCCACAAAAGACCCTGAAGAGCCACAGCAATCTTGAGAAAGAAGAATAAAGTTAGAGGTATTACATTATCTGATCTCAAAATATACTACAAGGTCATGGTAATCAAAACAGCATTGCACTGGCATAAAAACAGACATATAGATCAATGGAACAGACTAGGGAGTTCAGAAAGAACCCCACATCTATATGCTCAGTAATTTCTGACAAAGGAGTCAAGTATATTTGGCATGGTAAAGACAGTCCATTCAGTAAATGGCATTGGGGAAATTGGACAGATGCCTGCAAAAAGATAAAAAGAAAATGAAAAAGAAAAGTAAAATATTTGCTTGTTATTTTATTTAAAAGGGGGCCTTTATCACATCATACTTAGGCTATTCCCCAGCAATGTCAAATTAATCTCTTGACTATTGTCCTATTCTTCCACAATTATTCTCACTCCAAATTAATTTTCTTTGTTTGCAAAACAGTTTTCTTACTTTCTTTGGTTGCAGAGATTCTTGCAGCAAAGATACATAGAACCAGCATCTTGAATCAAGTTGGACATAGGTGATGCCAAGATGTCAGTTTCAGGATTCTTTCCTGTTCCTCAATTCATTTAATCTTTCTCATTTCCACACTAAGGTCTATTGCCCATGAAATGACTAATTGCTACTTGTAACTAAAGTTTGTGTTTTATTTTTTGTTTGGGTTTTTAAAATTTTTTTTGCAGCCAAATCAATTATAAAGTTCACATTATGTGGTTTTACAGAGAAATAACTACATTTTCATTTCATAGTTTAGATCTATCATGCAAGGCCTCCTTGGCTTTCTTAACCTGAGTTTCTTTCACTGTTGTTTTAATGTTCTTTATCCAGTGCCATACCTAATCAACAGAGAAAAAAAAACTACAAATACATTAGAGCTTTTGTCTGTCCTAAAAGAAATCTAAAAGATACGAGAATCACATTATGTTATTATTTTGACCCTTTCTTACTAACTTTATGGAATTATATATTTTATAAGCTTTGGAATTGACTTCACAACTTCTTTACCAATAAGTTTCTAAGAATAACTAAATACCTTTTCCATGAAAATGTATTTAAAAAGTCATTTGTTATTTAACACCACAACTCAATAATCTTTTCCTACTACAAAATAAACACATTTAATAAAATTATAATGATAATTTTTGCAGGAGATGATATGTTCAATATATTACTTATTTAGAACCTCTATTTTATGTTAGTTCTAAAGAATTTAATATAGAAACTACCATACAAAGTTTGAAAAAATCATTTAATATAAATATGGTCCAAGATGAAATATACAAATATATGCATGAATACATATACAAAATATTTGAAATAGATTTATTTTGGAAAACCTATCAAATAAATTGGATATCAATGTTTTTCGATACATGTATATGAACAAGTGTTTGTGTTTTCAATACATAGCCATTATTCTTAGAGATAAAAAATATTTGATTGTAGTGCTATAACTCAAAATGCTGTACCTTACAAAATATATACCAAAACCATATGTGTTTACAATGTTTTATATTATGTGTTTTAATCTACATAAGCAGTGAAGTGGAAAGAGAAGATTCCTCTCCAAATTTTACATCTCCCTTTTTTTTTTCTTCCTCTAATATTGCTTCATTTTACATATCAAAACAATTGCAGTGTGGACATCTGCATGCAGACATTCTCATGTATAAGAAACTGCATTTACAAAAACAAAACACTGGGAAATGTGAGAGGAAAAAGAGCTGCCACCCAGAATCCTGTAGCTAAGCAACGGGATGTCTTCTTTTCAGAAACCACATTATCCAATCACCCCCTGTTGACTCCAGAGGCACCATTGGATTTCCATCATTTGATTCTAACTTAAGCCATTTCTGAGCTTTTTACCTCAGGCCATCAACGCTATTCTGTCAAGTTTATGAGGTAAGGATTTCCATCTCAGAACTGGTCACAACAGCCCTACTGATGTTCTACTCTCTAATAAACCATCTGTGGAATACAGCTTAGAACTCATAAAAATAACTTGAATAATAAATATAAGTATCCATGAAAGAGGAAAGCTGCAATGAATGAGGATTATTTACATATGAGCTAATACATTCTAAATCTCAATGAAATTTTTCTACATGCAAACTTCCCAATGTCAAACATAATAAAGAATATTTATTCCTAAAATTATATACTAGTGATAGAACCGCCTGCAATGGCCTACCAGTAAAACTATTCTCTAGGAGAAAACACCCTAAGCTAAACTCTCTTGATTTTTTTTTTTTTTTAAATTCTGGAAAATACCTTTAGAAGTGTATACATTTGCCAGACACCTAGGACTTCTGGAACCTAACAAGCCTTTTTTTTTTTTTTTTTTTTTAGTTTTTAAAGGAACAATGCCATCTTAACAGATGGATGTTAGTGCAAGCATGCCAGGGAATCAAAATGTACATCACATTCCACTACAAGGGGGCAGAATCTCATCCAGAATTGTCCGTCTGTGCCACTGGCTAGAGGAATATTCCACTTCAACTCCACCTCAGAGCCAGATTATTTACAACAATAACTTCTAAACCCACAGAATTTGTTAGTTTTGGCTTTTGAGTCTAAGAATTCACATTGCACTGGGCAAAGTAGGGCAGGAACCATTGTGGGGAAATTTGAAGTAGCAAAAATGCTGTTATGGCCCTTTAATTTTTCGACTGAGTGACTTACCTAAACAGGAAAACCATTTTGTGGAAGCCAGCATATAATTTTTGTTAAACAGAACCCTAAAGATTTTTTATGGCTTCATTATTTTGAAATATCTCCCCCTTTTTGGAACCTATAGAAAGCCATCTTAAGTTGGGAATTAAAGAGTATCACTAGTACTTTACTTTGGAGCAGAGTTGTATTCAGTCATAATCGAACATAAGGTGCAGGGTTCATCCTCTGGTTCAAGGCTGTTCACCAACTGTAGTATCAAAGACCCTATTCACAGATTCTCTGGCTTTGAATAGAACATAAGAGAGATATTCCTACTGCGAATATTGGGGGGAACACCTTGTAAAGTATATTATTGTCTAACCATTATGTTGTACACCTGAAACCAATACAAAATAATATGAAAAGTAAACTGTAATTTTAAAAAATTAAGAATTTTCAATTGCTATAAATCTTAGTGTATAAAAAATCCTAAACCCCTGAACTGTCTTGGACAACTTGGAAAAAATGTTAATGTTATCCTTCCACTGTATCCATCAACAGTGTATTATTTTATTTTTAAAGACTATTCAATCATCTATTCATCTATACATTTCCAAAGTATTACAAATTTCTGCCTGTCAATTTGAAGATAATATTGTCATGATCGATTATCTTTTATAAATAAAAGCCTGAAACTAAAAAAGAAAGACAGTCCTGAAAGAATAAAATTGTGAGCCTTCATATTTTTAGGTCCCTTGTCTCCCTTGAATTTGTGACTTCATAACACCAACCAAAACAACCTTTTATTAATATCATACTTAGTCATTCGTGTGTAATGGGTTTTAATGCTGAGCACACTGCAAAAACAAAATGTTTGTTTGCCTGCGATAATGGGAACTTGGGCACTAATATCAATTACAGAGACAATATTTTTTAATTAGGCCTGAAGACAATTTCATCTTAAAATTTGCACTGCTCATATCGATATTTGCTTGCCCTACAAGGCATGTTATGCCACACACTAGTATATTAAATTTCACCAGGTATTAAAAGTAACTATTTTCAATTAATTATCTTAAAAGGCATTAATTAGCATACATTTTCCAATAACTGTTAATAAGGTAAATACATGTTTTTTTAAGCATTATAGTAAAATCAAGTCTTTTAGAGACATGGGGACACAGAATATTAAGGAGCATTGTAATTTTATATCAATAATCATGTCATAGGCCTTAAACGTTGTGAATTTTTTTTAAACTTCTGCAAGGTCTTTATTTTAATAAGGAACAATATCCCCTATTACAAACATAGTAACAAAATTCAGATAAAACAATTTCACCAGATGGCAGTAATATAGTGTTCATTGAAACCATTATAATAAATATACCTGGTACACGTTGTAATATTACATTTATAGGTGTAAGACAAAATAATATTTATATTAAGATACAATGGAGATTCTCTGGTTTTTAAATTAAGAGCAAATCAGATAATATTGATGAAACTCCCAAAACCTAATTAGTAATTAAATACATTGCAGAACTTTAAAACATGAATCATTCTCTTTTTCTTAAATACACATATTCCAACTAAATTTCTTTCACAACATAAACAAAAACAATCACCTGGTGATTAACAGTCATAAAACAAGCCATAACTTTTTCAGCATTTTCCAAATTATTATTATTCCTTTTGGTAAACTACTATGAAAATAAATGTGCAGCTATTGCAAACACAAAGTTATCTCCCATTGGCTATGAGAATTATCTAAATGTTACTTGCTTTCATTTGCTCTCCTCATTTGCAAATGTGCCAAGCTGACTAGCCTTTCTATTAAAACACAGACTACCTTAGCCAAAGAAGAAATTGGACAGATTCTCAGCTTTGTCTGCAAACATGAAGAGCAAAAATACACTAATGGAAGCAGCATGATTCTTCATTATGGACCCCTCCAGGTCTTGAAAATCATCCAAGGAGCTATCTCATCAAAAGTTGAAAATCTTCCAAGGATCCCTTCACACACACCCTTTTTACTGGTGAGTTCTTACCAAAGATTTTCTCCATTGAAAGGGGCTTCTGGAATGATTTCCACTCCTGAATCTTGTCCAAATTATCTCTAAGCACTAAAACAAAAAGGGGATTCAATACACCTCATTTCATGTTTAAGGATGGAATACTTCCAAGGAAGAAGTAACCTATCACCATGATTTCCAAGGACATGTCTTGCCTATTGTTTGGTAATGGAAATTGTCCAGTGGATTCTGTCTTTACTTCTAAATATATATTTTCAGCCCCAAGGAATGAAAGTATTACATACCTCTTTCAGTTAAGAATTTCCTCATAGTTACCCATATGTACATCACAGACATATACCCTTTTTACTACTAAATTATTTCCAACTAGCAGCCCCGAATCTATGAAAACATCTTGCCAACAAAAAGTTATTTTTAATGATATTGTCTTTATTTTGAAGTAGCATTTATGTTCCGAGTACTCAAAAGGATTTTAAATATATAATAAAATTATATAGTATTTATCCCTATGTAGCAGGTTATCAATAATCCATTATAATCTTCATATTTGTTTAAATGTTTTTACTTAACATCATCCTATTCTAAATTAATTTTTAAAATCATATAGGAAAAGGAAATTCTCAGATTGTTCCACCAAAATAAGAAGTTGAACTTAAGGTAGAATCTCTGGATACAAGAAGAGATCTGTAGGTGTCTGGAGAGTGTGGTGATAAAGTCAGGCTCCAGATAAACCCCTAAAATTCTACTGGTAACAATGCCAGAACGCAGATGCTCCAGGAGAGGGTAAGGTCATGGCTGCTTTCTCCAGGTTAATTCAGAACCACAGTGTACCTTTGATTCAACTGTCCTTTACAGCGGTCCTCCTCATGTGCACAGGTTACTACTGTCTCCAACTCTTCCTGGATGACGGTGTCTAGGCAGTAGGTTTTGAACATGGCTTTCAGAGCATTCACCAGAATACAAGGGAAAATTAGTCAGTTTTGTATGAGGTGCCATTTGGAAGCTGAAAGAACTTTCAATTAAGAAAAATGAGCAAATTCAGTATTAAGACTATAGAATAAGGTATTGGCTGAATAAGGAATATCTTTAAGATAAAACTTCTACTATAATTGTTTGATAAAAACTGCTATTGTTAAAATTTGTGGGAAATTTTGGGAGTCATGGTCAAGTATTTTGTTTCTTTTAATATGCTTTAATTCACTCCCTAGTAGGTAAACTCAGTTATTTAAGAGCTTCTCTTTCACTTTTGCTTATTATCCAGAGGGTAAGTCAGAGAAATTTAGAAAACTGTGACAAAGAAACAAGTGAGAATCCCACTGTCCTTGCATGACCACTTTTATGTATTAGCATTCAATATTACATCTCATTGCAAACATATTGTTATTTATATATTTTTTACTTAATATACTATCAGGAGAATTTTGCAATTAGCTCATTTTCAACAATGACATTTTAATGAGTGCATTATATTTCATTAAGTAAATATGCCACTGAACATATAATGATTTTAAAATAATATTTTTAAACAGCTTATTTCTTTTTCACTTTTAATACTAACCAATATATTTTTAAAATTATTTTTCCTGAATCATTTTTAAATAGACTTTTTGTTTGAGAATAATTTCAGGTATATAGAAAAGCTGCAACGATAATACAGAAAGCTTATATATTTCTCACCACAGACTTCATTTTCTCCTGCTGTTATAATTACATTGCCACAATTCACTCATCAAAACTAAGAAAATAATATGGGCATTACTAGTAATTAAACTTCAGACTTCATTAGAATTTAACTAGTATCTTCAAATAGTTTGTTTAATGATTCTGAACATTGATAGAGAAGAAAAAGTAACTAGATAATGTTTATATACAGCTACCAGAAGATAAAAAGTAACCTGTAAAGTTAGCATATTTGTTTTTATATTGTTTAGCAAGAAATCAGTTGTCACCATTGATTTTAAGGCCACCTAATTTTATCCTAACCATATGTGCCTCCTATGTGTGTCCTGACTGGGGACCAAACTCACAACCTAGGTATGTACCCTGACTGGGGATGGTACCCACACCTCTTCAGTCCACAGGAAAATGCTCAAACCAAATGAGCCACACCGGCTAGGGCTAATTTTTTTTTAAACTTCATTTTTATTGTTGACACTATTACCGATATCACCCTTCCCCCAACCCTTTGTCCATCACCACTCAGCCCCACTCTCCCTTCCCTCTGGCCATCACCACACTATTGTCTATATCTATGGATTATGCACATATAATTTTTGGCTAATTCCTTCACCTTCTTTCTGTGCTTAACACAATGCTAGACTTTGCTCTGGATCCCTGAGGCATAATCTTATCACTCACTCAAAGATTAACATAGTCCTCCCCACCCAGAGCAATTTGCAGGTTGACAATCGTCGTCGTCATCGGCAGCCGTCTGTCTCGAGAGACGATGGTGTAGCTTCTTAAGAGTCTATCTGCACCACCGAGAATGGTTGTGCAGTCCGACTCGGGAGTGACACGGTATCTGTCTCCTCCCGTGTTGAATCGACATCTTGCGATGACGCTGGAGTGTCCTCTCCAGTGGAGCTGAAGCTACAGAGCCTGGGCAGGGTGATATGGAGGGTCTGCTGTTGCCCATGCAGCAGACCCCCCCTCTCTTCGCAGCTGAAGGGTCCAAGGGAAAGACGGAGTCAATACAGCTTGGCTTCAGGTGCGCCACAGGAGTTGCCGGTGTTGACTACAACGTCAAACCGCCTTAGGGACTCCGGCTCCGGATTTTCTGTCGGGGTTTACTCCCTTAGCCTTTCCCCTGAAGAGGTATGCCGCAAGGCAGCGGAGGTTTTTTGGAGTCAGAGTTTTCCTTCTCTGATGTGCCCTGACTGGAAGATCGAACCAGCGACACTTAGCTCGCAGGCCGACGCTCAATCCACTGAGCCAAACCAGCCAGGGTTAGGTTGACAATACTCAGGATCTAAAAAGAAGAGTAACTTTAATACTGCACTAGGCTCAATTATCAAGGTACTCCCTCTCCCTCCCATTCCTTCTCCCCCTCTTTAAATTTTTATTTTCTCTTCTGGCTGTTGAAGTTTGCACTAGTAATCAGGTATCTGTCAAAGTTTTGCTTAGTATTATGCTAATTTCACTTAATTAAAAATTATGTTTAATATATTTCTTATTATGTATAATTAAGAAGTTGAATACAATATATTTTTGGAATATATAATTTTCAAATTTGGCCTAATTTTTATTCTCTTGGTTCCACATTGTTCAGAAAAGAAGAACATTATTCTTCATGCTGTATAATAATTAGGTAGGTAATATGTATTTTACAGGTACTAATATAATCCTCACAACAACCCTTTTAGGTAACTAACATCATTATCCCATTCTACAGTTTAAGCCATGAACTTAGACACTGAGATAGATTGCCCAACATTACACATCTCTTAACCTGTGGTGCTAGGATTCAACATTGACATTTTGACTCCAAAACACACACAGTTAAACACATCATTGTCATTTTACTTACTATATAATAAAAATAAATTTGTTGACTAATATATTGGTCTTTGAAATAATCTGTAAAAATACAACAAACAAGACATTATGTACACATTCAGAGAGACAATGAGAGAAAACAAAAATGTTAAAAATTAGCAGGAAGTATTGAAACTAATTTTAAGTCACAGCCAATGTTATATTTTTTCCAGTGACTCAACTGTTTGTGCTTACCTCACATCCCTGTAAAGAAGCTACCATAGGTACCACTGTGAAAGGTGTTATCCAAATGCTTGAGTGAGTACACAATGCTCTCACTGTTTACTTAAGTATTTGATTCCATAATTACTATCTCCCTTGTTAATATTTCACCTTTAGTGTTCTTTATGGGGGCACTTTTATTGCTTGAGCACTTCTGAAGCTAGTTTAAAATATATTTATTGCATGTAAGTAACAGTGTCTTCCAATGTGCATATTGCTTCAGAAACATCACATGCTGTATATGCTGATATGAAACACACCTGGGATTTGTTGACAGTTCATTCTGTTCAGGTAACTGTGGTCCTATATGTGGTCTACTTTTTTGTTGAAAGATTCTATAAAGCTAAAATAAAATATATTTACTATCAGTGACATGGTTAAATGAATGAATGAATATGATCTTTCTGTATTTTCTAATGGAATCAACCAAACAATTACAAATAAAAGAGCAAAGACAATAAATATTTTAATATTTGCAATTGGGTGATAAAATAACCCACGATTATTAAAATAAAGTACAAAGAAATATATATTTTTATTTCCAATATTTGTGTTGGCTACTGAATGACCAAACCAAAATTTTTGAATAATTCAGGCCTATATAACAGGTATTTGCTCTTCATTTTCTTCTTTTGTTTTGTTTTGTTTCTAAGCTTCCTAATAATCTAGACATAAGCAATAGTCAATGGTAAAAAACTTAATGGTCAAAGATAGTTGCCAGAATTGAACTAAGTAGAACATAGTAGAAGGACTGATTCCTGTATCATGTCTGTGGAGTCAGGACCTCCATAGAATAGGTTATCGAAAATTAAGTTTTTAGAGCATTTTTGCTAGTGATAGTATAAGACATACCTTTGATAAATCTTTTGAATTATATTTTTTGCCCTTGGGAATACAGTCATAACAAATTAGGCAAGTTATCTACTTTTTTAAATCCTCAAGGCTTTAAAAATTTTTTTTTAGTTTTCTCATTTATATAATGGTAACAAATTTAAAGGGTAGGTATAAGAGTTAAATGCCATCATACATATTAAACACCTAGCTCATATATTAGAAATAAGGAAATACCATAGTGAAGACCTCAAACCTGTCTTCCACTGTTTGAGGCCAAATTCTAGCTGTATAACCCAAAGAATATAGCACTTAAACCAGTGCTCAGTAAGACTAACATTCAAAAACGTCATTACATCTTCACATTCTTCTATCAACAATCCTATTCCATTTTTTCTATTCTCTTTTCCCTTCCCTCTCCATCGCTTTCCTTCCTCTCCCTTTTCAGTACAAAAATATACCAGCTAATACAAAAAAACATTGCCAATCACACCCCCACCCCTGAAATAGTCCAACCCTGACAGTTTTGCCTCATCAACAGAAATTGTGCAATTTTAATCTTTTCCAGTTCTCTTCTAAACAGCCAGATGTTTTATTTGCCATCACCACTGGACAGATCGACTGAAAAGAATAAATGCAATCCAAACTCACTGCTTAAGAAACACCATGTGGCTTTCAATTAGCAAGGTAAACAATGGGAAAACTAATGCTAACTTATAAATGGTTAACTATGAGATACTAGTTGACAGTCTGTTTTTAAAATGAATCTTTCCAAATCTATTCACTTTAGCTTCAGATTTCATTGTTCAAAGCCAATATTTTTACAGACAGCCTTGAAAAATAAAAAAAGCAACAGTATCTGTTTACTTATAAAAGTTAAATGATGCACATAACATCTCTGTTACACAGTCCACAACAGTGACTAACATTAGAACTTAAATTACATTTGTCATTCACTTGGCCTGCAAAGTCGCCTATACTTATTTATGTTGACTTATATCAGATAATACCCTTCAGTTTTCAACTAACACTGAAAAGTAAACACACTCTGGTTAAGCAAGAAAAATTCAAGCTTTCTAAATTAGCCGATCACCAAAGCAGGACTTAGTCCACAAACATCCAGCATCACATGTGTTTAAAAGAACAAGGCATAAGATAGTGGCTCCTAGATTTTTCCATTACTTGCGCTCCTTCTTTCATATTCAGTGACAAATGTGTAAGCTTTTGATTCAGTTCATAAGTCCAAATCCCATCTCCATTACTTATTAAAGTTTTAGTCTTTGACAAAATAATCCATCTCTCTGTACCTTCAATTCTTCACCTATAAAATGGAAATGGAAATTATAGTAACCTTCTGGGAGAATTAAGAGACGATTAAATGAGATTATACTCATAAAACTTTTTAAACAATGATTGGATACAGTGGGTGCTCAATAGATGGTAGATATTAATACCCCCAATAATAGGATTTAAAAACATCATGCAGTCTACTCACCACGGAGACATTTCTGGCTGAAAAGAGTAAGAGGAGAGTGATTTATTAAACCACCAGTGTAGTAAATAGTAAAATAAATGTGGGTTCCTACTTCGCGGATTTTCATCTATCACGGAGGGGTTTAGAATATAATACCCGCGATAAGTGAAGGAATACTGTATATCAACAACTTAATGATTAGTATCATCTTAAACAGAAGGTCAAGATTCAGGCCTGGCTGGTGTGGTTCAGTGGATTGATCACTGGCCTGTGAACCAAATGGTCGCCAATTCGATTCCCAGTCAGGACACATGCCTGGGTTGCGGGCCAGGTTCCCAGTTGGGGGTGTGCAAGAGGCAATCACACATCGATGTTTCTTTCCCTCTCTTTCTCCCTCCCTTCCCCTCTCTCTAAAATAAATAAATAAAATCTTAAAAAAAAAAATCAAACATGTGATTCAGAAAGACCCCTCTGGCAGTATTTGAACAGCAAACTGAAATATGTAGAGATATGAGATTATGGCAATAGTCAAAAGGAAGACTTTGAAGACCTAGACACAGGCAGTAGCAGCTATTGTGTAAAGAATGGGAGACACATGAGATATATGAAAGAGACAGGAAATACACAAGTGTGTCATTGAAGTGATATGGGTGGTATCAAATCAAAGCATATCAAGTTATATTTTTAACTTTGTAGAACAGGACCCATCTTATTTTTCTTGGCATGTACATCATATATAAAGCCCTGGCTGGTTTAGCTCAGTGGATTGAGCGTCAGCCTGCGAGCTAAGTGTCGCTGGTTCGATCTTCCAGTCAGGGTACATCAGAGAAGGAAAACTCTGACTCCAAAAAACCTCCTCTGCCTTGCGGCATACCTCTTCAGGGGAAAGGCTAAGGGAGTAAACCCCGACAGAAAATCCGGAGCCGGAGTCCCTAAGGCGGTTTGACGTTGTAGTCAACACCGGCAACTCCTGCGGCGCACCTGAACCCAAGCTGTATCGACTCCGTCTTTCCCTTGGACCCTTCAGCTGCGAAGAGAGGGGGGGTCTGCTGCATGGGCAACAGCAGACCCTCCATATTACCCTGCCCAGGCTCTGTAGCTTCAGCGTCATCGCAAGATGTCGATTCAACACGGGAGGAGACAGATACTACCATGTCACTCCCGAGTCGGACTGCACAGCCATTCTCGGCGGTCCAGATGGACTCTTAAGAAGCTACACCATCGTCTCTCAAGACGGACGGCTGCCGACATCATATATATCAATTATTATTAAATCAAAATTTATCTCAATTTTTTCATTTTAAAAATAACTTCAATGTCTCATTGTAGAAGATAGAAAGAATGCTTACAGCTGGTAAAATATGATTAGCTTCATTAGATCAGGCTAACTACCCACATATTAATCAATATATTTATGTAAATTGCTATTTTTCATGTCTCACAACAAAGGTGTAAATTGTGGCATCATCTGACCTTCAAGGAACATGGGATACTATTGATGCTTTTTTTCCTTCTAAGTTGTGCAACTGCTAAAATTAATTGCACCCCAGGGTTATTATATTATGCATGAATTGTCACCCAAATAAATGACAGTGTTTGTGAAGGAGTAAAAGAATGGGGATTTAGATATGTTCTCAGTGAATGCTCCCAGCTACATGACAATTGTCATGAAACCCAATTACAAGATCACTAATTAAGCCTATAAAACAAGTCCATGTATTTTTGTTTCTTACTAGCATTTTTGACCTTGGTTTTGGAATTTTCTTTCAACAAATGGGGAAAAATGCTTTCAGAATATTCTTTCTAGGTTTCTGAAACTAGGATTTATCATTTAATAAGTCATAAAATATGGTAATTTTGCTGTGTCTATTTTTAACATGTAACAAAATAGCAACAAAACTTTTATTTTATTTTTCCTATCTTGGAACTCAAACAGAGCTAGGAAAGCCATTTATACAATAGACAGGTAGAATTTTTGTATGAGATCAAGGTTAAGTTGTTTTCTATAAGATATTTTATGTAAGCTTCCTGGTAACCACAAAGCAAAAGCCTATAGTTGATTCACAAAAAATAAAGACAGGAAAATTATACCATACCAATACCTAAAATCACCAATTCACAAAGACAGGGGAAAAAAAGAAGAAAAAAGAAACAATGGAAACACAAAACAGCCAGAAAGCAAGTATAAGTTGGCATTAGTAAATACTTACATATCAATAATAAAATGTAAAGAGGGTGAATTCACTAATCAAAAAGCACAGGGTAGTTGGATAGGTTTTTTTAAAAGAGATAATCAATTATATGGTGTCTACAAGAGACTCACTTAAGCTTTAAAGATACACACAGACTCAAATGAAGGAATGAAAATAGATATTTCATGCAAGTGAAACCTCCCCAAAGCGAGGGTAGCTATACTTATATCAGACAAAATAGACTTTAAACCAGAAATGGTAATGAGAAACAAGGGGGTCATTATATAATGATAAAATGGGTCAATTTTTCAAGTAATATAACAATCATAACTATATATGCACCCAGCATCAGAGTACCTTGCTATATTAAGCAAATACTGACAGTTCTAGGGGAGAAATAAAGGACAATATAATAATAGGGGACTTCAATAATCTACTTTCAGCAATGGATAGACATCCAGGCAAAAAATCAGTAAGAAAACACCAGACTTAAACTACACATTGGACCAGATTGACTTGACATTTACAGAAAATTATATCCAACAGCAGTAGAACACACATTCTTCTTAAGTGCACACAGAATATTCTCCAGGACAGATCATATGATAGGCCACAACATAATTCTTAGCAAGTGCAAGACAACTGAAATTATACCAAGTATCATTTCTGACTATAATGGTATGAAACTAGAAATCAACATGAGGAAAACTGGAAAATTTACAAGCTTACAAAAACTAAACAACAATGAACAACCAATAGATCAAAGAAGAAATCAAAAGGGGAATAAATTATCTCAAAACAAGTGAAAATGGAAACACACACAAAAAAACTTTTGGATACTGCAGAAAGCAGTTCTTAGAGAAATTTATGGCAATAATTGCTTACTTTAAGAAAGAAGAAAGATCTCAAAACAACAACAACAACAACCAGCTAACTTTACGTCTCAGAGCTGAGAAAAGAATGAAAAAGTTAGCAAAAGGAAGGAAAACAAAGATCAGGCTATAAATTAATAAAATAGACACCAGTAAAACAAAAAACAATCAACAAGCTAATAGCTGGAAATTTGAAAAGATAAACAAAATCAAAACCCCCAGTGAAATATCTATCACATCATGCCTATTAAAATGGCTATCATTAAGAAGGCAAGAGATAACAAATGCTGGCAAGGTTGTGGAAAAATGGAACCCTCGTACACTGTTGTGGGAATGTAAGTTGCTGTAGCCACTATGGCAAAGAGTATGGAGTTTCTCAAGAATTTAAAAATGCAACTGCCATATGATTTAGCAATTCCACTTCTGAGTACATATACAAAGAAAATGAAGACAAGATATTGAAAAGATATTTGCATTCCCATGTGCATTGCAGCATTATTCACAATATCTAATATATGAAAACAACCTAAGTGTCTGGCAATGGATGAATGGATAAAGATGATGTGACATACATACACACGCACACACACACACACACACACACAGGAATATCATTCAGCCATGAGGAAGGACATGGTGGACCTTGAGGACATTATGCTGTGAGATAAGTCAAACAAAGAAAATAATGCTATCACTCATGTGCAGAATCTAAAAATGCCCAGCTCGTAGAAATAGAAAGAAAAATGGTGGTTACTAGAGGCTAAAGTGAGGGAATTAGGGAAATGTTTAGGGTACAAACTTGCAACTGGTAGATAAGGTCTGGAAATCTAATGCACAGATACTGATTATAGTCAACAATACTGTGTTATAAATTTCAAAGTTACTAGATTTTAATTGTTCTCACTAATAATAATAATAATGTAGTAATCATATTGTAATAAGATAAGTGTACCAAATCAATGCACTCTACATCTTAACTTAATGTTATATGTAAATTATATCTCAATAAAAATGTTATATTATTATTTTTCTGGATTTTATTGGAAAAGAATAATCATACCTACTTCTAGGATTAGATTTCATGGTTAGGGACAGAAAATTTGATCAATTCCATACTTCTTAAAATAGAGCCCCATGATTATTCAAAACAGTGCAAATGATATATTCTTAGTGGAATGGTAGGTCATTTCCCAGGCCAAGTTCCTTCAAGTGTGATGAGTGGAGGATGAAAGGGCATAAAGAGAAGAGCAAAAGATAGACAAGGAATAAAAGGAAGAAAGGCTGCTCCAGAAGCTGTGAACACCAACAATAAAACAGAAAGGTATGTGGCTTAGCTTCTGTGCCCTGAAGGGCAGACTGAAAGTCACCCTAAAGGTTCCTTGTGTAAGTTCCAGCAAAGAAGACTTAAAGATCATATGTGATCATTTGATGCTCTTGTTGTGTTTATGCAAATGAACAGGATAAATTAAAACTGGACTTAATGCAGTCCCTTTAATGACAAGGAGGGGAATCTTAAGAAGAAAAATCATGATTCAAGGAAAATCACAACGCCCAGCTGTAGACTATAAACTAGTGCAGCTAACTGTCTTTAAAGTTTATTTTCATTTAAAGTTTGTTTTCATTTGAAATTTAAGCTAGGTCTGTGACATTATCAAAGATGCTTAATTTACAGGCAGGAAGAATGTCAAATTCCTTGCAACTGGATGTCTTCCCAATAAGATAGTCTTACAGATTTAGAGACTGGTTTGTGCATTATGTTGCATAAATTAACATGTCTGTTCTGTTTCCATAGGGCATAAGCCTATGATCTCATTACATGAGTGATTGTCTGTATGCAAAGGCCTCAATCCTGTCTGCACCGCTGCCTCCTGAGACTCAACAGTTTGGCTGAACTAAGTGGTTGGGTTGGTGAAGTATGGGGTGGTCTGTGGGCTTCACTTTAAAACTGGTTTCCCTTTTCTATCCTTATGACTTGGACAGAAATAACCCAGAGGTCTGAGGTGGGGGAAGGAATCTAAAATATTCCCTTTAGTCCAAACTAAGTATAGTGGGCAAAGGGGCTTTGGACAGGTGAGATGTGCCTGGCACACCTTCCTCCAAAGAAACCTTTTTTTTTTCCCTAATATGAGACATTGAAAAATTAATCCCTGCATTTTTTCATTTAGTGGTTATGGTTTTAATGATGCCTTTTAACCCTGTTGCCAAATCTGTTGCCCCCAGAATACAACAGGATGCCAGCCTGTTAAACCAAGCACACCATTGTCCGGGGACAGCCAACTGACCTGGAGTCTGGAAGATCCTTCCCCATATGGGAAGACCACCATCCCCTAAACACCCCCACTCTTATTAGGGATTTCTGGACCCAAGGGTAGGTAGGACGATGACCATGTCCAGCTTGAAGCAGCTAGAGGAGCATAAGACTTTTGCCCATTGTCCTTTATAAGATTATAAGGGGTCTTAAGTCTGAGAGGGGGAAATGGTTACAGAGCGGGGATCCCGCCCAAAAATAAGTAAATAAAATAATTAAAAAAAAAAAAAAACGGAGATTTAATTAACAACAGTTGCCTACCAATGATGTAGAAGCAGTGCTTCTGTTAATGGTTGGACTTTTGGCTCAATCTCCTCATAGATGACCTTGATTTGGGCCTTGGCTTCCAGCTCACTGTAGAAACCAGCCATTCTGCTCCAGACTAAAACTATCTGCCTAGCTGACCCACGAAATGAGAAATAAGAAATGTCTGTTGTAAGCCACTGAGTTCTGGGATGGCTGGTGAATGATACATTGCATTAACTTACTGGGATAGTTAATATGATTCAACAGCCAGGTTTTCTTTGGCTGAAAAATATGACCAGTAACACAACTGACACAGCAGAGTGTCACAACCCTGTGGTTGAGAAATCCTGGCCCTGATGACAGGAGATCAAATCCTGTAACTGAAAGTGCTGTTGGTAGAATTTAACATCAGTGGTTTAAAACCTGTTTTTTTGGGTGCCCTGATTTTTAGAAACAGTTTCAAAGGCTACCTTGAAAGAAAGGCCAACATTCCACTCAGCTTCTACTGGAGCACATGTGTTAAATATAGGACTTTTATTTCAGAAAAATTTCATTTCAAAAAGGCCCACCTGCAAATAAATTTTTTATAAAGAGGTGAATATCATTAATTTTGTCCAACTGCATTAGGTATTTTTAATCCAAGATCCAGAGAAGGTGGTCTGTTCAAGTTCATGTAAGTGGGAGACAGAGAGAAGGAATCCAAACTCCTTTCTCTATCCACCTGGCTCAGGGTTTTGCCTCCTACAACTTCCTGAGACTTAATTTGGAAGTCAACAATGGCTTCTGAAACCCCAAAGGGCTGGAACCCCATGAACCAACAAGTGACTTAGCATCTGTGGTTTGATACTTTTAAATTTAATCAACAAATATTTATTAAGCAATAGTCATCGTCACCTACAAGTAGGTCCTGCTCTGTGCATGTGTACCTTTCTGGAGGAGGAAGCCATCTTAAAATTACAAAATATCAGGACTGAGGTAGAATGTCTACAAATCTCTAAGTCTCATTGCCACTGTGTGTTTATTAAGGCAAGTAAAAATCCATTCTCTCTCCCCTTTCTTTTTTTAATTCAGTCCTTTTATTTTGATATTCTATATACATGACTTCTGGTATTCAGTGTTTTTAATGTAATCTAATAAAAAGAACAGGAACTTTACCCTGATACTAAGCCATCATGATATCGAATTGCCCACCCCATTAAAGTATAGTTTGAATATTGTAAATGAACTCTATTCATTTTGCAAACCAAGAACAAGTCAATAGTGTTTGTTTACACAGTCTGGGCTAATGAGTACACTATATTTTTCCCTTTCTTCCACTCTGCAGAAAGTAGTAAACTCTCAGATGAAATATGTTCAAAAATAACTATTTAGTAGGTTAGTAAAATGATATTTAAAAAAATGTATCCCTTGTTCTTCATTAAGGAAACTCCTGTGTCATGGTCATTTCCACATCTGGTTTACCTGAGGTGCATCTTTATCAAACAGTCCTTATTAAAAACTATCATAACCTTTTCCCTGCACAGGATAAATGAATATGCAGTTGAATAACACATTTACAAACAAGTTATCACACTGATCAATTCAAGAAAACTTTCTGAAAAAGCTTGCCAGAAACCCTCAAAGATAGAGCTGGAACAAGCTTTTAAGAGTGATATGTTTAAGGCCCTTTGCTACTTCAGAACCATTAATAAGGAACTTGCTACATGTTAGATATATTTTGGACATTATGCTCTTCTCTGGTACCAACAAACACTTCTTCACACATTTCAAACTTAATAAAATGGAGGCAAAGCTTTCTTAATTGCTCTCACAAGTAAGAATAATCACATTCCTGCCTTGGAGAAAGACATTGGGGAAAGTTCATTGGATTCAGCTTCAGCTACTGATTTGGAGACCAAGTGCCACTTTCACTGCATTGGTCATTTAATCCTGAGCACTCTGACAAGGCAAGAAATACCATCCCCTCACTTCCACAGATAAGGAAACTAAGAATCAAAAATATATAAGAAAAATAGTAACTTTGTAGTACGGCAACCTTACAGATATTAATCGTAATTGCCAAACTAATGCTTCCCCAACCCCCAAAAAACAAATCCACATCCTACTCATTAAAACCTATGGCAAAGGGGAATTAAGGTTGCTAATCAATTGACCTTCAAATAAGTAAATTATTCTGGATTAATTAAAGTGGGTTAATGTAATCATAAGTGTCCTTAACAGAGAAAGAGGGAGGCAGCAGATATGAGTCAGAGAGAGATTAGAAGATGCAGAGATGTTGGCTTGGAAAATGGAGGAAGACAAACCCAGGAGTGGAACAGCCTCTAAAGATTGAAAGAGGCTGGCTTCTCTTCTAAAGCCTCCAGAAAGGAACGCAGCCCGGCCAACACCTTGATTTCAGTGCAATTATATCTGTGTTGTATTTCTAACCTACAGAACTCTCAGAAAATAAATTTGTGTTATAAGACACTAAGTTCGTTGTCATTTGTGGTAGCATAAATAGAAAACTAATACACCACCCTAACCAAGTGACAAGTTTCACACTTATCACCCCAGCAGAATCATGAAAAGACATCAGATAAACCCAAACGTTGGATCATTCTAGAAAATACTTGAGTATTCAAAACATCCAAGTGCATGAAAAATAAAGAGAGACTAAGGAGCTGCCACAGACCTGTGGAGAGTAAGAAGACAAGATGACTAAATGCGTTGCTGTTATGCTTGACTGGGTTTTGGAACAGAAAAAGGAAATTAGTGGGAAAAGTGATGAAATGTGAATAGTCTCCTTAGTAATGTGGCAAAGTTAATTTTTTAGTTTTGACAAATGCACCACGCTTGTGTTAACATTGGGAAAAGCAGTGTGAAAGGGAGATGAAAACTCTGTTCTCTGTAATTTTTCTGAAAATTAAATTTTATTCCAAAAATATATATTAAAGTATGTATTTATTTATATATTTTACATTTATATGTAAGTACATATATTATATAGATACCATATAACATATAGTACATGGGGTCTGTTATATGTTATATATCATATATATTATATAAATATCAAAGACACACGCCTGAGAGCCAACTTAAGAAGCCACATCTTCTGGTTCTATCGGGCTGGCCAGAAGTTGGTTTGTTTTTTTCCATACTATGGTTGTGGTAGCACTTAGTTGTCTTTAACTTCATTCAAAACAATTTTGTTAGATTGTATTATGATAGCTGTCATATCAGCGTGCATTTTTTTTTAATTGGTGAATTTTTGTACAGCCATTTTAATATTGAAGATGAAAGAAAATACACAACATTTTTGGCATATTAGGCTTTATGACTTCAAGGAAGGTAAAAATACAACTGAAACAAAAAAATGATTTGTGCAGTGTATGGAGAAGGTTCTGTGACAGATCAAACATTTCAAAAGTGGTTTTTGAAATACCTTGGTACTATTGATATTTTGGCCAAATAATTCCTTGCTGTGGGGCTGTCTTATGCATTGGAAGATGTTTAGCAGCACCTCTGGCCTCTACCCACCAGAAGCCAGTAGTGGGAGATAGCTGACATACTCAAAATACCTAAATCAATAAAGTTGTTGGTGAAAATGAAAAATGTGTTTTTTTATTTTACAGAAAAACACTAAACAGACTTTCGGCCAACCCAGTATGTTCTATTTCCCTTTTTCCTCCCCAGTTTACTATTCTGTCCTTGGTCTTATAATCCATTCTGACTGACCCTGCCTGACCTATCCACTCCATTAATTCAATTAAAGACAGGAATATCTCCAATAAAGAATAAGGCTATATTACTTGCTTACAATTAGCAAGTGAATAATTTTTTTGTTTGTTTTCTGTTTTTATTTTAGCAGTTTGTGGATTAGGTAATGTCTTATAACTAATTCTCTTTTTCTCAAATTCTCAGTTTTTTCCTGCTTAGTCACATCTGTCCTGGTGGCATTTTATTTTCAATCAGGAATAATCTACCTACATTAGTTTCTGAATGTTGATGTTGGCCTCAAACTATGTGTTCTGAAACAAGTGCAATGATAAAGACATCTTATCACATCATTTGGGGTTAAGTGGAAAATAATGAGCATATGAATTATAATTACAATAATAGCATTCATTGAACTCAGTATGATCCAGGCGCTGTTATCAGCCTTTTGCACATATTTATTTTATTTAATCCACAAAATAACCTGATGGTGTGAGACCAACCATCTTCACTCATTTCCAAATGAAAAAAACTTGAGATGGGAAAAGCCAAGCAACTTGTTACATAGCCAACAGGTGATGGAGGCAGATTTTAAACTTCACCAGTTTGGTTCCAGAATTTTGTACCTGACCACAGGTGTAGAAGCATTTGGAGTGAAATTATGACTCAGGACCACTTTATTGAAAGTGATGATATTTATAGCCAACATTTATTAAGAACCTTGTAACCATCCCTATGAGGTCTGTACTGTCACAGATTAGATTCCCTGGGATAGAGATTAAAACACAGGAGGTTTAGTGGGACTTGCGCCTCAGGACTGACAACTATAGGGAGGAGCAAGAAGCCAGACCGGACAAATGCCAGAGTGAGACATTTGTGCAGCCCCAACAAAGGTGTCAGCCATTTTTCCAGGCAGCTCAGGAGCTGGGGTGGCCCTGCAGAGTTTTTCAATTTTGGGCAAATGAAGCCAAGTGTTTACAACTCCCCCGTAACCAATCACTGCGTGCGTGCTGACCCTAGGAAGGGCTGAGGCTTTGGGTGAGGGCCTCAGCAATGAGTCATCAGCTTCAAAACTGTCAGCAGCTGGGGAAGGAGCACTTCAGCCCTGAAGGGTAGGCGGAGTGGTAGGTGGATTCTGGGTGATGTGCCAGGTACTAAAAGATGGAAAAATAAAAATAAAACAGGAATAAAATAAATAGAAAGCGACATAGATGAGGCATGACGCTAAATCTGTTAGACTTCAGTATGAGGCCTAACTAGAGCGCTGTGCTGCTTCGAAGTATGTAAGAACTCTTAGGGATCAAAGAAAAGGTTAGCTGGAGTGTGGTGGAAACAAATATGTCAGTACATCTACATAGGAAGCTACCTAATTCTGTTCTGGATATCACAGGCCAAGGTCAAATGCTCCCTGAGAAGTGACAGAAAAAGGCAAGAATAAATTCAGTGTTCATTTTGATTTTAGTTATAGTGATTGTTAGCTATCCTTATAGTGATTGTTAGCTATCCTTTTTAACATGATGATACAATGTATCTTTTTTAAAGAACAAGAAATTAATTTTTAAAGTTTACATGAAAAAAACATGAAAGATTAAAAACAGAAGTTCAATCCAGATGCATTAGCAGCATAAGAATAGAACTTGCACACCAGTAACCTCCAACTTTCTGATGGATTAAGCTTTCTTCAACTCGTCGGCAGCCGTCCGTCTCGAGAGGTGATGGTGTAGCTTCTTAAGAGTCTATCTGTACCGCCGAGAATGGCTGTGCAGTCCAACTCGGGAGTGACACGGTATCTGTCTCCTCCCGTGTTGAATCGACATCTTGTGATGACGCTGGAGTGTCCTCTCCAGTGAAGCTGAAGCTACAGAGCCTGGACAGGGTGATATGGAGGGTCTGCTGTTGCCCATGCAGCAGACCCCCCCTCTCTTCGCAGCTGAAGGGTCCAAGGGAAAGACGGAGTCAATACAGCTTGGCTTCAGGTGCGCCACAGGAGTTGCCGGTGTTGACTAAAACGTCAAACCGCCTTAGGGACTCCGGCTCTGGATTTTCTGTCGGGGTTTACTCCCTTAGCCTTTCCCCTGAAGAGGTATGCCGCAAGGCAGCGGAGGTTTTTTGGGGTCAGAGTTTTCCTTCTCTGATGTGCCCTGACTGGAAGATCGAACCAGCGACACTTAGCTCGTAGGCCGACGCTCAATCCACTGAGCCAAACCAGCCAGGGTTTTCTTCAACTAGAACTCACATATGTCTAATTAACTCTGCTCATAGGGAGCAAGAGACTAGAATTCTCTGTGCAAATGTATATGTGTAAATTTATATGCAACACATTTTTATATATTTACTCTAGCTCAACTTATTTAGTGGCCAACTATCATAAATAACCCCAAAACATGTTTTACTTTTTTCTGGCTAATTGAATAGCAATTGAATGAACTATGAATGAAGCTCCCCATCCCCCCATCCCCCCATCCCCCACCCCCTTGCCAGCATTACAGAAGTTGTCTTATTATTGCCTTTGAAAGGCTCTACTTTCCAAGTATATCGAAGAGTGAATCAAATTCTTCCCATTCCATATTTAACAAATGTGAACTCCTTGGGACGATCTAAAGGGAGGTCATTCCAAACAGGGTTACGTGGGAGTGTGACTAGGACAATTTAGAAGGAGCTGGGGGAGGGAACAAAGGGGAAGGTGGAGAAAGAGGCAGAGATGGAGGAGACTGGGGTATAACTGTAGAAACAGTAAATAGGTACGAGAAATGACGATTTTAGAAACTTCGTATTCCAATGCTCTGATCCCTACATTCCTGCAAAGCTGCTAACAAGTCCTACTCTTCCCACAGTTATGCTTTCATCTTGTCTTCAAATATAAATATGAGAAACTGTCAAATGCCTTCTTCTTTCCAAAATCAAGCTATATGGCTGTGGTAGAACATTCTCCAGATTCTCTAGTCCAATAAACATTGCTAAAAAGGGAATGACTCTGGTCTGGCATTAGTTCCTAAAAAATTTATCCTATGATCACTGTATTAATTTTCTAAGTATTCACGAAGTGACTGTTTATTAATCCATTTGAAAGCTTGGCCCGGGGATGATGTCATGCTCGCACATCAATTTTCTAGTTCAGAATAATCCTCTTTAATATTTGCAAGATTTCAATCTTTGACACCAGATTGTTAATGGTTTCCCAGTGGTAAACAGTCCCAATGGTAAACAGACATAAAAACTATTTTTGCATGAATTTGTCACTGTATTGTAGTATGAAGATCATTTTCCTTAGTGTAAAAAGACATTTTCAAAATAGCAGAACTGCCATCCACGGAAGTGTTCAAGCCAGCCAACACTGGACGATTGCATGTGTGAGGAAAATGCAGTCAGCCAGTCTCCTTCACCGGGATATCCAGGCAGGAATGACTTAGCAGTACTAGCTAGAACCCGCATGCGCAGATCACTCCCTCATGTGCAACAAGTAATACCATGCCTTGGCATTCAGCCAGTTTTGTCTTCACTTAGTATATAAGGAAGATGGGACTTTCTGCCTGTGGGGATCGACCTAGCATGTCGGATATCCCCACGGCTCTGCATATTTTCTTCCACCAGCCGGAATCCCGAGTGGACCTGCCTGGTCTCAAACATTTGCAGAACACTGTGTCATAGAGTTAAGTCCTACTGCTTTCTTTCTGTTGCCTATGGATTTTACAGTCTTCCCAATGTAGTGGTACGTCTACCACACGAATGTAATGCATTTATTCATTCAACAAATGGTTATTGAGAAAAAAGTTTTTACTTGATTACTGTGTACTAAATACCGAGCTGAACACTGAGGGGACAAAGAAAAATAAGGCAAAATATGAGCCTATAAAGTTTATATTTTTTTACCATCACCAAAACTCATTTTAATTAATTGAAATACCCACTATTTTTTTTAAGTTTTCTAAAAAATTTTAAATCAATAGGTTAGAACCAAAGTATGATGTTCACTATCAACATTAACACCAAGGGTCTCATATTCTACTACAGGACTTCTCAGGGCCTTGAACATACTAATGTGCATTGTGAACCTGTTGGAATAGAATAAAATACAGTGTTTGCCAAATTTATATGACCAGGAATTCCCCTTGAGAACTCTTAAGGGATTAGGATTTTGCAAAAGAATCAATATTTCCAAACAGGGTACAAAACAACAGACCCAGGAAATGTGTCTATATCATTGCACTACTTCTCATTCTGTTATCACTGAGCAAGTCAAAGGAAATTCCAAGGCAACCAATGAATAAGTGCATGAGCAAACAACGCAGACTGTAAGCATAAGAAACCCAGTGTTACATAAAGATCCTGTAGGAGAAATAGAAATCCATTTTATACTAATGAGAGTAGCTTCAGAATGTATTCTATACATACATACATTCATTCCCAAGTGTAAGAATGACTATATGTATACAAAACTGAATGGAGAATTTTTGCACCACTCAGGTTTTTTCTTTTAAGAAATTCTTTTAAAATCTTCAAATAAAACCCAGTGGTATCCCCTAAAATAGTGATTCTCAAACTTCAGTCTACACAGAACCTATGTCAAAACTCTTAGAATATTCATTAAAAATTAATTCTCAACCTTCCAAAAATCAGAATCTCTTGTAGTGATAGCCATAAAACTTCATGTTATAAACAATCCTTCTAGTGATTCTTATGCACAACAAAATTGGAGAGGCACTGAACTAGAGTCTAATCTGTCCTACACTTGGTCCTTGATTTTAAGAAACATCTCCTTATAGTGCATCATTTTGAAGTTTCCAGGCAATGGAATAAAATGCCACTAGAGCTCACAGGGATCCACAGGTGAATGAGAAGCACAATTGTATAAAGTGTGGCAACCTTATTAAAATTCAAACCTTCTAATGGGAAAAAAATAAGAAAAAATAAAGATGGCTAGTTTGGGATTAATTTCCATCTCATTATTGCAAATTGGAAAAGCTAAAGTCAGAGGAAGGAAGATAATGAGCTTGAACATAATGAGATAATATATTTCTAAGCATCTTTAATACATATTTATTCCTTAAGAAGTTAAAAACCAGTATCTGGAATGCAGAGAAAATTCTGGGAAAATGGCAGCCTGAACTTAAAATCCCTGGGCCCCTGTCCTTCCCTCAATTCCTTGTTAGAGAGGCTGAACAAATAAATGAACCTGGATGGTGAGAGAGCAGTTAGGTATTTCATTGCTGGTAATGTCTGAGAGACAATCAATGTTATCAACATGGCTTAGTGTCAAAGTTACTGACAGATTTGGTTGCAGATATTATAGACTCTGATTTAGGGGTAGAGAAGAGCATATCTTTGCCACCTTTTTTTTTTTTTTTTTTGAAGATGGCCTACTTATCTATTAAAAGAAAGCCAGAAAAAGGTATACTCATAAACTGAATCATCTGTGGCCCATTGATCGAAATGAGCTATTTCTCTCTGCTAGGTTCTAAAAAGACCTAAACAAAGAGGAACATCTCCCTGTTCTCCAGTAGAATACTTCGTTTTTCCTGTCTGACCCACTGCAGAAGGTTCTCCAAGATGGCCACAAATGAAGAAGTCTGTCTATCTGGTGCTCAGGTTTCTTGAACCTATGAGCAGGCAATAAAAAATTGCAAACCACCAATGTAGACCCCATAAAGATACCGACTATATGAAAAGGTTAAATTACCCAATAGAAAACATAGTCAAAGTGTTACAGAGTGGAGGGTCTCCAAAAATCCTCAGAGCCTTCAGGTTGGAGGATGGGGAAAAGGGAACAGCTTATAAAATGTCTTTGCATGACTGTGGCCAGTAGCTTAGTTTCTCAGTTATGCAAATGGTTTTGGTTCTTCCAAGGCCCCAAGGAGATGGGAGGGGTTTTGACCATGGAATGGTGCAGAAAGAGCATACAGAGCCTGCACAAGGTTCTGTGAATGGTCAGAACTGGGTACCACACCCACTGCATCAGAGGACGCAGTCAGGGGTTTAAAATTAGGCAGCAGACATTTTAGCTAGGATCTTCATGGGGCTTTGAGAGGAGATCCACGTGGTTTGCCAGGAGGGCAGAAGAGAACTCCATGTGGCTTTGGAAGGACAAAGGGAGAACCATGCGTGATCCAGTGCAACATGGTGCATGTTTTCCTGGACTTTTATACAGAGGCTGATGATATCATACCCCAGATCCTGAAGGAGACAGCTGACAGATAAGGGATGGGGAACTTCTGGGCATGTTTTTGGCTTCTAGCCTTTTGGGGAGCAAGGGAAGTGCTGGGTCCCATGGGAGAACAGGGCTCTGAGCTGAAGTGCTCACTGCCCTCCCGGGGTTGGAATACTATAAATAAAAACCTGTTTTCCTCAGCACTTTGGGTTTTACACCAAGGCGTCACGTGAAAGAACCCCCTTTTGCTCTGTAACAAAAGGATGTGAAAAAGCAATACAGAGACATTCACTTAAAAAAAACCTCTTGCACATGTATATAAGACATGTACAAAAACCATGCATTTCAGAATTACAAAAATGAAAACCCATTTTTAAAATTGTTTATTCACATAGTTGAATATTAAATTGAAGTGAATTAAATAGAAACACATGGGCCAATATGGATAAATCGCAAATACCTAACATTATATGAGGAAAAACAAATACATGGATTATTAACACACTATGATACTATGTTTATAATTTTATAAACCATAAAATTGTTCATACAGAAAATAATACAATGATAAATAATAATAAATAAGCCCTGTGTTTTGTGTGCTCAAAACCGTAAACCCACTTTTGTCTCACCGTGTATTTATGCATTTTTGGAGAGAGAGAGAGACAAAATCTGCATAGTAATAACAAACAGCAAATTGAAGATTACGATTACCTCTGAAAAAGGAGAGAAGAAAATATGACTGGAGAATTTAGTGAATTCAGAGATTCACCATTGAATGTCTAATGCTTTATTCATAAAATAAACCCATAAAAGGGGGGAATTAGGGAAAATTATGATTTCAGTAATGTGTTCACAGATGTATATTATATAAATGTTTCTATATGCTTAAAATGTCATTTAATGTAAGGAGGATATAAAAGACCTCAGCTTAGCTGAGTTACAGCTCAAGCTTTCAATTAGAAAGCAAATCTCTAAATCTCAGTTATGATAAATAAATAAGACACATCTAGATACAATTGATGAAATAACTGTACTCCAAAGATAAAGACAAAATTTTACAAGCTTTGAGACGGAAAGAATTCACTAACACAAAGAAAAGATAATCTGACTAGAAACAAATTTCTAATTTTCAACTCCGGACAGCAAACTATATAACTTATAATCAGTTTTGAGGAAAGAAGTGTGATTTAAAAAGTCTACTCTTAGCAAATATGGAATCAGAAAGCAAAAAAAGAACGTCTGGTTTCCTGTTCCACAAATAAAAAGCTTGGAAGATGCCCCTCTGTCCTAGCAATAACTAAAAAGCTGAGCATCCTTAGGAACCAACAGTCGTTCTGGGATGCGTAAGAGACGTCACAGGGCAAAACCTCTTCCCCCTGAGATGGGCGAGACAGGGAAACGAATACAGGGCGTCATGGCTCCTGGAGCAGAGATTCACCAGCCCCCCACACCCTCGTCAAGAACCAGTGCAGGCCAGGAAGGGGGGATGTTAAAAACTCCGGGTCAAGGGAAACATTCAGGAGAGGCACAATACTCTCGCTGCTGACAGGTATCCCCCATTCGAGAGCAGATGAAACTCTCCTCCTGCGTCTGGTCACGGAGGAAAAAAGAAACCTCTTTTGAATAGGCCAGAACACGCTGTTTTCTTAAGGCCTGTGCACAGAGGAAACTACTTAACCAGAGTCGAAAGTGCTGGGTGGGGTATAATCAGAGCCCACTTGCCGTGGGGGAAGCGAATATGCAACACGGTCCCCTTAGCCTTCCAGGTGGGAGAAGGAAAATACCCGACTCCAGACCATCCTAGCCTTTGTGTCTCAGAGGGACAGGAAAAAAGCTTGGGAGCCCTGATGTAGGTTGCAGCTGAGTGGCATGGGGTCTCTAAAAGAGCGACAGCTAGTCTTATGACTAGTGAGCGTCTATTGTCCCACTACACCTTACCATCACTATTCACGGCAGTTCCTTTTACCCGGTACAGCAAGTGCAGCTCTCGTGAAAACCAAAGTCCATCCTTTCCTGATATGCAGAAAGTAAGGTGGATATTACCTTCTATAATCACATACACACATCCTCTGAGGAAAATACTAGGCATGCTCCTGCCAAATGACAATTTATTGAGAACACAATTACTAAAAATATGGGTAAACAACATTCAGTAACAGTGATTTTATACCTAGATGTTTGTGTGCATGTATATACATATGCGTGTGTGTATATATTCAAACTTATATGACTAGGAATTATAATAAAAGTATTAAGTAATAATTTTCAAAAGATAGAACTACTAAATTAAGAAATAAAAATTCCAAACTACTAACACTCAGTAGTTGGGGAGGTAAATGAATTGCAAACCTCTTTGTTAGTAGAGATTTTGGGAAATTGGTCATGTGAAATATTCTATGCAGGTTTAGTAATTATTTAAGGTTGCTCTGATGCTAGACATATAGCTTGGGGCAAAAGTAGATGTACTGTTCGTATGGAAAATAATACAAAAAAACAATAAGTGATAATACAAGAATAAACTCCGTGTTTCACATGCTCACAATGGTAAACCTACTTTGTCCCAACCTGTGTGTTAACGTTAGTGGTTACAATGGGAATGTAAGCAATAATAGAATGAAAAATGCAATAGTATTTTCAATTTATAGTAGACAGCAGAACAGGAAAAGAAAGAAACAAATTAGCATTTAAAAAAATTTAAAACTGGGCAGAAAGAAAAATTCACTCTATAATTAACATGAAATATAAAAATATTTGAAAATATAATTAAGCACAGTACATAAAAAGGATTGAATTTATACAAAGGCGAATTGTATCAGATTGAATAAAATAAGGAACTCCAGTGACATGTCATTTGCAAGTGATACTTGGAAAACAAAATATCAAAGACAAGTTGAAAACAAAGGAATGAGCAAATTATAGAATTACAAACAAAAACAAAAGGAGAATGATTATACTAACATCAGGTCATCAGCAATTCAAGGTGAAAGGCCAACTGATTATATCTAATGGTTACTGCACCCTTGCTATTTAAATTGAACAATGTAACATTATCATTTTTGGTCAAATGAGTCACATATTTGCAATTTCAAAAGGGTCAACATATATAACTATTAAAGTCTTTAAAAAGTAAATCAAACATTGGTAAGTTATAAGTCTCGTAAATCATAATTATTCAACAGTGAGAAATGATTAACATTATTAGAAAAAAACAAAAGAAAACTTGTAAGATTATATTAATAAATATCAAAACACATTTGCTAAAATTTACCAACCACTTCTAACAAAACATCTAAGAAAAACAGAATTAGAGGAAGAAGCTACAAAATAATGTCAAATATTTATTAAACTATGAAATGACAGTCCAAAGAAAATCTAAAATACATGAGATGATCACTATCACCATATTCATTCAAGTTTCTTTTAATAAATTAGAGAGGAATAATTTTTACAAAAGCAGCATAAATATAGAAAACCGATATTTTTATTTTCTGATTATATGATTGGTTTTGGAAATGAAAATCAAAAAGTTTCTTCTAAAAAATTAAAACTTAATAAGAGTGATTTGCTCTAAAGTTAAATAAATTTGCAAAATTCAATAGTTTTTCCTTTATAATTTTACTGGGCCATTAAAAATAACAAAAAGAAGGAAATCATAGTATTATTTTCTGACTACCAACCAACTTGTTGAAGAGACCATAAAAAATAATCTGTTTATCAAGCAAAGCCAAATTAATTTTTCTGCATTAAGGAGGCCACCAGCTCAACAGATTCAGCAAAATCTTGGCAGGAGAAAAATTAAAGGAGGGATATTTATAAAGTGTGGGGAATTTGATTTAAGGGAGATCTTTCCATGCAAGGTAGAGGGCCCCATTGTGATAGAACAAAGTTTATGAATTAATAGTTTAGAATTGATGGACATAGCAAAATGAGGGTTTTGAAGCAAGCCCTAAAGAGCCAAGGCCAAATGAGCAAATTAATTTATCTGAAAAGTGGACTGTTTTCTTTGGATAAATGAAATTTCTGAAAGCTCCTGGAACAAATGATACTATTATATTCAGGTTTATTACCCTGGACAAAAGTTTCCTGGAATAGTAAATTTCTGTTGATACAGATAATCAAATACTAAAGTCACCTTGATGTGGTTATTCCTAATTCTATTAATCTGTGGTTGTCAATGGTTTTGCATCTCACAATCAAAATTATAAAATCTTGAAGACTAAACTTACTAACATAGGTACAATACATATAGAAATGCCTAAAATAGTATGTAAAAGAAATTGAGTAGGAACACTCAAAGTAATTAAAATGTCTTCTTTTCTAATTATTACATAAATTTAATCCACTTTTAATCAAAATTCTTAGAGAATTTGGTGGGGAGAACAGATAATAAAAATTGATTGTAAGTTTCTTATAAACAGGAATATTGGTAAAAGTTGCTTTAAAAGTGTTGGAAAAAATGAGAGGTCATTAACTCTACATATGGTAAAGATTAGTCTAACTCCATTCAAAGCTGCATGAAATTGACCGAAGAAAAAATAGCTAAACTAGTAAATGGACTAGAGAGTCTAGAAATGGATTTAATTGTATTTGGAAGGTTAATAAATTCTAAATCTGGCATTTTAGTTGAATAAGAAAAAGATCTTTAATTTGCTACATTATTGAGCATTACCCATCCACCCCAAAATAAACTGTATAGACCACTTCTTTGCAATATGTAGTAACACATTCTAGATTAAATAAAGCTGTAAGTGCCTCACAAAAAAAGTTAATGAAAAAAGTAAAGAAAATTTGGGGAAATATTCTTGTAAACTTCAGATGGTGGTAAACTTTTACAAGACTAGAAACTCATGACTGGAAAAGAAAAAAATTACATATTTGACAACTTTAAACAATTTTATTTTTTGAAGATATAAATACTAAAAGTGAGACTGGGAAAAATGTTGCAACACATATGAAAACAAAGAAATATTAATCTTCATAATAAGATGAAGAAAAGACAAACCACACAACAGAAAAATAAACAAGATATGAGCAGGCATTCACAGAAGATAAATGGCAAATGGCCAATAAATATGAAAGGATGCTTATTGTAGTCACCAGGGAAATGCAGTGAGATATCATTTTGCATACATTAAATTTGCAGACACACACAAACACACAATAGACCATGTGTGGAAGTTGGCATTTGTTCTGTGGGTAAGATCGTAAACCTCCCCAACTTTCTGAAAGTTGACTTAAGTTAAAAAGACTCACACTTTAAACAAGCAAATCTCCTTTTGAGGATTTATTACACAGGTATAAATGTACAAGTTTAGTTACAGTATATATTTTTATTTATTTCATATTCCTTCCCAGTTTAAAAAAATAGATACACAGACAAGACAGTCATCCAATGGTGAACAGCTGACCACATTCTAGTACATTTCATTTTTTAAAATATCAGAAAGGATATTTTAAAGGAGAGGAAAAGTTCTCTACTCTCTTTGAGTCTCTGGCTAGCCCTATGGATTAAACTGACATAAGACAAACAGGATAAAAGCATACAATTAATTTTTTTTCCAGGTACATGGGAGCCTTCACAAAAGAATGAAGACCCAAAGATGTCACCGGAACAGGAAGCTTTATACCTTTCAGATAAAAAATAAATTTGTGAAGCATTGATGAGAAAAAAATGTTTTTTTTCTAAGGGTAGTAAATAGTGATGAAGTTAACTAGGAATAAATATAAACATTAGTTTTAAAAAATTTGTTTGTACAAATATCTTGGCCCCACATTCCCCATCTCTGGTAATAACACTAACTTCCTTCTGAATTAAGAAGGGTACCTTTCACATGGAAGATTTACTGTCTGCTTTTGGGAAGAAAAAGACATTGCTTTCGAGAACTTCTGGCCAAGATGAAGGCTTAGACAGACATGCTGCATCTCCCTCCACAACTAAGAAGGAATAAAACTACCTCAAAACTAGAGACAACCAGAAGTTCCAGAAAATCAAGCTGTATGAAAGACCAACAAATGAAGATATAAAGAAGAAATCCTCATCCAGACAGGTAGGAGAGGTGGAGTCAAGGTGGAGGGGATGCGGTGTGGCAGTGGCTACAGTGGCAACAGCGGTAGCAGGGGCAGCAGTGGCAGGCCAGTAGAAAGTGCAGTCACACATTTTAAAACTGGGGAGGGACACCTGGCGAGCGTTCCCAGCATCAGACCAGACTGCACAGCTCATGGTTCCAGCTCCAGGGAAAATAAGGCTTCATTGTTTTTCACTGTGCAAACCTGTGGTAGTTGGGGTGGAGGAAGAAACTGCCAGTCTCTCAGAAGAGTTCACTTGGTTAAAGGGCCCCATGGTCCTAAAATGTCCACAGACACACCCACCCTGGGAATGATGGCCAGGGCAACAGCTAGAGGGGCACCAGTCCCATGCAGAAATGGGAGAAGTGCCTGGAAAAGGGTGAGTGCTGGGCAAGCAGCATTGTTCCCTCAGACCCCTTCCGCCCACACAGCACCACAACATGGTGAAACAGGTCGCCCTGTACTGACCAATACCTAAGGCTCCGCCCCTTACAACATAACAGGTGGGACAGTTCTACCTAAGACACACAGGCAAACAAACACAGGAGCCTGTCAAGATGAGGAGACAGAGAAGTATGGCCCAGAAGTGGGGACGAATCAAGATTCCAGTGGGAGAACTAAGCGATGAGGAGATAGCCAACCTAACAGACATAGAACTCAAAACACTGGTGATAAAGATGCTCACAGGCTTGACAGATATGCTTAAGTATGGCAGACACATAAGGGAAGAGTGAAGGTTATGCTAAATAAAACAAAGGAAAATCCACACAACCAATGGTGAAGAGAAGGGAACTGAGGTTCAAATAAATTATTTGGAACATCAGGAAGAAAAAAACAGTCAACCAGTACCGAATGAGGAAACAAGAATTGAAAAAAAGGGGGAGAAGCTTAGGAACCTCTGGGACAACTTTAAACATACCAACATCCAAACCGTGGGGTTGCCAGAAGAAGAACAACAACAAGAAATTGAAAGCTTATATGAAAAAATAATGAAGGAAAACTTCCCATATTTGGTGAAGGAAATAGACATACAAGTCCAGGAAGCACAGAGAGTCCCAAACAAGCTAGACTCAAGGACGACCACACCAAGTCACATCTTAATTAAAATGCCAAAGATTCAAGATAAAGAGAGAATCTTAAAAGCAACAAGAGAAAAGTAGAGAGTTACCTACAAAGCGGTGCCTGTAAGACTTTAAGCTCACTTCTCAAAAGAAACTTTGCAGGCAAGAAGGGGCTGGCAAGAAGTATTCAAAGTGATGAAAAGCAAGGACCTACAACCAAAACTACTCTATCCAGCAAAGCCATCATTTACAATGGAAGGGCAGATGAAGTGCTTCCCAGACAAGGTAAAGCTAAAAGAGTTCATCATCACCAAGCCATTATTCTATGAAATGTCAAAGGAACTCACATAAGAAAAAGTTGATAAAAACTATGAACACTAAAATGATAACAAACTCACAACTATCAACAACTGAATCTAAAAAATAGAAATAAAATCCAACTAAGCAAAACAGAATAGGAACAGAATCATAGGTATGGGGATCATTTGCAGGGTTATCAGCTGGGAGGAAGGAGGGGGAGAAATGGGGAAATGGTGCAGGGATTAGGGAGCATAATTGTTTGGTACAAAATAGAGAGGGGGAAGTTAAGAATAATATAGGAAAGGGTGAAGCCAAAGAACTTATATGCACAACCCATGGATAGGGACTAAGGGGGGTGGGATTGCTAGAGGGAAGGGGGCTACTGGGCAGAGGGGAGCAAAAGAAAAAAAATTGGAACTACTGTAACAATATAATCAATAAAATATACTTTAAAAAGAGAAAAAGAAAAACAAACCAAAAAAAAAAAAAAAGACATTGCTTTCAAAATTTTGTTATTAATTTAATATAAACAATATGCCAGGGTGGCTTCATTTGGGATGCCGTGTTTTAGTTTCTTTCACTATTTAAAAAAATATTGCTTAGGTTAACACGAGTTGATAAATCAACATATTTGGATTTGATCAAATGGAAGAAGGTTGCTATATAATTTTTACCCAATGATTACATTAAAAATAAAAAAGGAACAAATATATTTGAATATTTGTTTGTGGAAGTTTATATGAGCTTAAATCAAAATGTGGAAAGACTAACTCACACAACAGTTTCATTTTTTTTCCTGGGGTATAGCAGGAGGCGTCAAATAGAATTACGGCAGGGGGAGTTTCTTCTAATACAGCCTTGGTTTGCATAGGAGAGGAAAAGTTTTCCTTGACCCTCTTAGGTTCCTGGCTGGGCCTAAAAATTAAACTGACAAGGACAGATTAACAGCAAAAAAATACACAAGGTATTTGATATTTGTTTTACATGACATGAAGCTCTCAGAAGAAAATGAAGACCCAAAGAAATCATTAGACGAGTATATTTATGCTAAGTTTGATCATGAGTTGGTAGTTATGTGGAACTATGATAAATTAAGGAGTATGAGGTAAGTTTAGTCAAATGGGGAAACAGCAAAACATATTTTTTAGGACTCTTCTTGGCCTCTCTTTATCTTTAGTGGTAAGTATGCTCCTTTCTTCTAGGTATAGAGAGAGCACCACTCATAGGAGGGTTTTATGACTTCTTTCAGGGAAGAACAGCTGAAGGAAGGTCAGAGTGACCTTTCTGCTTCCACAATTTTTTCAAGGCTCCTTCAGCTGTAAGTATTCAATATGCAAGGTGCCATATTTTGGGGTAGTGTATCCTGAAAATCTCACTATTCAACAAATGGCAAAGAACAGCTATTGCTTTTGTCATTGGAAAACTAGATCTAAAAATGTAAAATAATGAAGAAATAAAATTAACCCAAATAGTTCTTAAAGTTTTGAAGTTGTTACTTTTTATGGTGTTTCACTGACAAATGAATTTACTTCAAATGCTATACTTTTTTCCCCACTAAATACTAAAACAATTCTCTTCATTGTTGATTACAGGGCTGTTGTTCTCTTTAAAATTATCACCTGACTTTTGCTGTAATTTAAGAGAAAAATTAGGAAAAATTGGCTATTTTTTCTAAAACAGCAATTCTCAATTATGTCACAAATATGACCTCTGAGAGACTACTTGCCCTGAATATCTCAAAGTCAAGTGAAATATTAGAGTACCAGAGGAAGTAACTTGACAGAAATGTGACAGAATTATAATTAATACAGTAAGGCAATATATGTCATGACCTTAACTCTTTTTGTAACCACATAAAGTTTATCAGATAGTTTTCATCAAGATAGAAATTAAAAATAAAAACAATGTAATTTACAAATCTATTACTTCATGTTCAATTTATCTGGGAATTATCTACAACCATTTATTCATATTTTTAAATGTCACTTTTCTTAAATTACATTATCTTAAACTATGAAATTTATTACACCAGATTAGCTAACATTAGACCAAAAATTAAAAAATGGCACATGGAATCCTTTTTTAAATCTTAAATTTCATGTATTCAAAGTTGAACATAGTTGAACATCATCTTCTCATCAACCAATTATTTCTGTGGATCTTTTTAACTAAAAACTAGGAAAATCACCTTCAATTCTTTTATAAGCAAGCTAGGGCTTATTACCTTTTCACTTACATTTTTTGGCATTTATCACTTCTATTTTATTGTGATAGTAATTATTATTATCAAAGTATTTATCATCTGAATCCTAAATTATTTACTTAGTTTATACCCAATCTCATGACATCTGTTCTCTCTTTTGGCAATTCCTCTCCCCAATTTCTTCTCAAACCACTGCTCTACTGGTTTTCTCAAGTGTTTACCATCATCTGGTATTACAACATATACCAGCAACTCCTTTTGCTGTCTTTTAAGTTCTGCCATAACTACTAATTCTCTCTTATTAACTAATCCTGGACTTCTACAATGGAGGCCTTTCACTTCTATTCAGAATAGCACAAAGAGTAAAAATAGGCAGGTATACCTGGCTGCTGTGGCTCAGTGGATTGAGCGTTGGCCTGCGATCCAAGTGTCGCTGGTTCGATTCCCAGTCAGGGCACACGACTAGGTTGCACGTCAGGTCCCCAGTTGGGGGTGCAAATGGGAGGCAACCACACAGTGGTGTTTCCATCTCCCTCTCTTTCTCCTTTCCCCTCTCTCTAAAAATAAATAAATAAACAAACAAATAAATAAATAAATTATTTTTTAAAACAATAGGCAGGTATATTGTGGTTACCCCAATATGTTAGCAATTTACTAACCTTTAAAAATAATAGAATTTGACTTTGATTTAGAGCATGATCCCAATGCAGTTTGAGAGAGGGTAGGAAAAAGTCATTTAGCTCTGTCTCAAACTTTCAGTACCACCACAAACATTGAAGTTTACCAAATCTATCCTCCACAGAATGAAATTTATTCATTATTCATAGTGACTTCAGTTCTTAGGAAAGTATTCTTCCAAGAACACAGAGTATCCTTTCTCTCCAAAAGAAATTCTAGAAAGCATATATTTCTCTAACGTGTTATATTTCAATGTTATTTTTCCTCATCTGTGTTGTTTCAGCTCCGCTTACAGATAGGTATCCAGGGTGACTGTCTGTTTGCCCTCCTGACTAATTTGCCTATATGCACAATTCTCTTTAACTCCTTGGTCTCACTCTCTCCCATGTGGAATGTTTCCTTTTCTCCTATCTACCTACAGAAATGCAATTTATTCACAAGGGCTGGCTTAAATTTCCCTCTTGTTTAAAGCTTGTTCTGACTAAATCGGAATATATCTCTTCTCATTAGCAAATTATTCTTCTGTTTCTATTTCATCAATCCTAGCTTTGTCTCCTGATCAGGATGCAAATAAACAGTGATCAGGTGCTGTGTTCTTTCCTTTGTGTCTCTCTAATCTCATAGCACATACACTGTGATCAATAAGCATCTGTTGATCAATTGAAGATTGTAAGCCATAACAGTATACTTGACAGATCAATGTAAAAACAAATATATTCCAAAAATAAACATAATTGTTAAACAATGATTTTTTAATGTTCAATAATTTGTGTAACAGCACAAAAAGCCCAATGTATGAACCAAAAAGCAATAGATAGTTCATTATTTACCCAATACATTTGAGAGTACCACAGTAAAATAAAAAATTATATATTTGAATAATATTTTCTGCCCCAGAGGTATTAATTCAAACTATCTAAAATTCAAGTGTTTTAAGAAAACTCTTCCTTATATTTGAAGGCATCCCAACAACGAGTCATTTAGTCTCAGTTGCAATAAAGGACACACCATGGGGAAATGCAGGAGTCCAAGAAATGCCATGGAAGGAAAAAGACAAGGGAAGTTTTCTATTAAGATACTCTATGGAAAGTGTTTCTTATACTTTAGATATTCCCAGGAGTGCTAGAAGAGAGGAATTAGCCATCAGTGATGAACACAATGACCTGGGAAACTCATATCAGAGCACATCAACATGCATGTTATATAATAGTTCTGAAAAATTTTCCAGATGGATTCATGTATTGGAGAACAGATATCTCTTCTTCATAAATTTTTTCTAGCATTGAATAACTGACTTTGAAAATGTATATAAATTTATAGATGTCTCATAATGCTAATTCACTTTTTATAGTGTTCTATATGAAATTTTAAAAATCTTCTATATGGCAGTGGAAAAAATTCTTTGGAATATATTATGGGATAGCCAATATAATGAGGAAGGTAAGTAGGACATTTTTGCTTAAGGATAATCTTTTGTTTTGATTCCTTAGAGAAAAAAGAAGAGTCAGTTAATAAAAATTACTTGTAAAAACAGTGCTAATTTAAAATTAATTATTTCTTTTCAATAAAAATAACAATAAATAAATAAAATTAATTCTTTCTATATTCAAAAAATTTATTTTGATTTTCCATCAAATTTATAGAACTCTTCTAATTTAGTTATGCTTAAGTTATTTTTAAGAGCATGTTTTATGACTGTCTCTAAACCTCAGGTTTATGGTTCAAAGCTGTGATTGTTACAACTAATAACTTTTAAAAATAAAATGAAATATTTAAAAAGAAACATTAATTCAAAGTAATTTTTTTTAGAAATACATAGGAAAGCAATGCAAATAAAAACTTACCACAAAGTAGAATAAAGAAAACATTGAATTACAAAACATGGATAGGACAAGTCCATAGTTTTACTGGCCCCCTTACATATTTACCAATGCAAGTGAGCTTTTTATCTAAGTAAGAATTTTTTTAATGAAGTACTAGCTGTTAAAGCACAAGTAGCCCAAACTATAGAACAGATGTTTTGTTTCTTTTCTATAAGAGATTCTCCTTGCTCACTCAGTATCACATTAATTGAAACAGATTTGAGCCCTGGCCCTATGTCTTATCTGGTTGGGGCATTTTTCTGTACACCAAAAGGTTGTGGGTTTGATTTCTAGTCCATAGCACGTGCCTAGGTGATAGATTCAATCCCCAGTTGGGGTACAGACTGGAGACAACTAATAGATCTCTCTCTCTCTCTCTCTCTCTCTCTCTCTCTCTCTTCCCTTCTCTCTCTCTCTCTCCCTTCTTCCCTCCCTTCCTCTCTAAACATATCCTCATATGAGGATTAAAAAGAAACAAAGTTTATGTTTGTCACTTTCTGTGGCTCATTTTTAGGTATAAAATTCTATGACTAGACTTCCAGCCAAGATGGAGGCCTAGACTGACATGCTCCATCTCCCTCTACAACTAAGAAGGAATACAACTACCACAAAACCAAAAATAACTAGAAGTTCCATAAAATAAATGGAAGTCCAACGTATGAAGTTATAAAGAAGTGGTGCTTGCCCGGACAGGTAGGAGGGGCGAAGCTGGGGTGGAGAGGTTAAGCTGTGCTGGTAGTGGCAGCAGCGACGATGGTGGCAGAATGGCAATAAGCACAGACACCCGTATTTAAGGGGAGGCGAGAAGCACTTGGGGAGCACCCCTGGCTGCAGACCAGACCCATCAGCTTGCAATTCCAATGCCAGGGAAGCCAGATCCCCATTGCTTTGGACTATGAGGCCTGGAGGGGGTGGGGATGGAGGAGGAGGCTCCTGTTCCCTCAGCAGAGAGTGAACAGCAGGAATCCATCTCGGACCCCCCCCCCCCCCCCGCATGGTGAGAAGGGTCACCTGGTTGTGACAAGTGCACTGGGCTCCACGCCCTATAGCATAGGAGGTGAGACAGCCCCACCTAGGAAGCAAAGTTAAACACAAAACTGTCAGGATGGCACAGATCATGATAGAGATCCCAGTGATACAGCTGACTAGACAGCAAATATCTAATCTAATGAAGCAGCAGATAGGAAATCTTTCTGAGGCTTAGTTCAGAGCTTTGGTTATAAGAATGCTTACAGACCTAACAGCCGATCTTAAAGAAGATGGGAAATGAATGAAGGCTAGTCCTGCTGAAATGAACAAAAGCACATTTGAAACTAGTGGTGAGGAAAAGAAAACCAGGGATCAAATCAACAAATCGGAACATAGGGAAGGAACAAACAGTCAACCAGTGCAGAAAGAGGAAATGAAAAGTGAGGAAAATGAGGAGAGGCTCAGAAACCTCGTCACAGCTATAAGCGGGCCAACACCTGAATCATGGGGTTTTCAGAAGGTGAAGAAGAACTAGAAATTGTAAAATTATGTGAAAAATAATGAAGCAGAACTTCCCTAAATTGGGGAAGGAAATACTTACAGGTCCAGGAAGCACAGAGAGTTCCAAAAAAAAACTGGACCCAGGGAGAACCACATCAAGGCACATTATAATCAAACTGTCAAAAATTAAGGCTAAAGAGAAAATCTTAAAAGCAGTAAGAGAGAAGAGAATTACCTACAAAAGGGTCCCAATAAGACTGTCAGCTGATTTCTCAAAAGAAACTCTGAAGTCAAGAAGGGACTGGCAAGAAATATTCAAAGTAATGAAAAGCAAAAACCTATAACCATAATTACTCTATCCAGTGAAGCTGTCATTTAGAATAGAGGGCAGAGAAAGTGCTTCCAGGACAAAGTGAAACTGAAAGAGTTCATCAGATCCCAACAACTGTTATATGAAATGTTAAAGGGACTTGTTTAGGAGAAGAGGATCAAAACTATGAGCATTAAAATGAAAACTGTATCACAACCAACAACAGAAGCTAAAGGAACCAAAGACAAAAGTAGGCAAAGAGAGTGGGAAAAGAATTATAAGTTTGGGGAACATTTTGGTGGGAGGTCAATGGGGAGGGGGAAAGGAGGAAAGGGAGGGATATGGTACAGGAATTAAGAAGCATAGTATGAGAGAGTGGAGTAGACAGGAAGATGTTGAGAAGAACTATATGTGCAACCAATGGGCATGGACTAAGGCAGGGGGGACAACTGGAGGGAGGGTGGTCACTGGGTGGAGGGGAACAAAGGGAAAAGGAATTGGGACAACTGTAACAGCACAATCAATAAAACATTTTTTTTTAATTCTATGACTATATTCACTATATTGTACTCCCAATAGGAGAAATCAGTTTTGTTGATTATTCCTCATTTTGCATAAGACAAATAGCCATTACAACTATCAACCACTTGTTGAGGTTATTTTTAATATTTTCATTCACTTAATAACCACTCAATCACATTTTAGTTAAGAATTGTTAAAAGTTGAAGCTGAATATTGTTATAGCTTTTAGACTTTTTAAATAATAAATATAATTAATCTTTCTTAATACTTCTATTTACTTTTTTATTTTAACAATATATATTTACTTGTGCAAAAGTAGTTTCAAGTGATACCAGAAAGGTGGAAAATTATGCCAGTTCTAGCCACCTTTTAATAATTAAAATCCAGGAATTCATGAGACCTTTTTTTTTTTTCTGAAATAAACAGTTTCCACCTTTGACTGCTAATTGATGGTACTGTGAACAAGGGCAGAGTCAAGATCAATTAGCCCACTGTGGCACTTATAAGGATATTGCAATTAGAAGCCTCTAAAAACCAGATCCAGTGAGGTTGTGTTTTCCTTCTTTTCAATGACAAAGAACGAAATCTTCCTTCCCAAACCATATACAATTAGTCTTAAAAAACGACTTACATGAGGTGAAGCATTGGTTGAGTTTAACGTATAGGCTTTAGAATCTAAAACTTATTTCATTTTACGGCTAAATTCCCTGGTCCTTTACAAACTTTAGTTCTCTTTTTCAATGGCATAATCAACCTCGGAGATAGATTTAAGAGAAGATATTTCTCATATAATCTTTATAAACATTTTCTCATATAAATTGTTCTACGTACCAGATTGTGACCTCTGATAACTCTTCCCTCAATCAAAGCCCAGTAGTTAGATCTAGAGAGTAATTATACTAGTGAAAGAAACTTTACCAGTGGAAGTATAAATGGTGGTACAGGAACTCCAGTTTACCCAAAAAAAGAAATATATAATGCTCCTGTCACACTTCTTTATCTAAGAAAAGTTGTTACTGAAATTATTTGTTTATATGAACAAAGTTCTAACTTAATGCTCTCACCTTTACGTATAGAGACTCACAGTGAAAATTAAGTTTAATTATATTCAAGGAATACAACTTGAGGAGAACACAAAATTTAGTTTTCAAAGGCTCAATGTCAAATCAGAGAATCTATTATAATCAGCATTACAGAGAGAGTAAATGTGGGTTGTAATTACTCAGTATTTTATGCAAAGTTTGATAGAAAGAATGTTCTCATGCAGGCAAGGAGGAACTCTTTTTGCCGTCCTGGTTAGTCACTGGGTGAGGACCATGCTTTTTTTGTTTGTTTTGGATTGATATCCAAGTTGACTTTGGAAGATTATATAGTATTTATTCTGGAAAAATAAAGGACCAAGAATGGTCAAGGTAGTAAAAGCAGTTATCAGGTACCACAAGAAGATACCAGTATACTGCAGAGAGGCAGATAGACAACAGAGTGTGCAGAATTATAAAGCCTTGTTTAAAGCATTGGTTTTAATCCTGAAAGCAATGGGCAGCTTTCAAGGGTTATAAGCAAGAAAGGCACTTAATCAGATATGGATTGCTAAAAAGGTCTTTGGCAAAATAGAATAAGAGATGGTCAAGAGCAGATCTTGGACTATCAGTCAGGTGATAATTATACGAGTCTGGAAGGAAATAATAATGTTGGAACTAGAATAGTGATAGGGCACATGAAGTACAAATGCAATCAAGAGAGAATTACCATGCTAAACTGACAGGACATGTTGATGGATGGATGCCATAAAGAGTATAATGAGGGCCCTGACCAGTATGGCTAAGTTGGTTGGACATCATCCCACAAAGTGAAGGGTTACTGGTTCAATTCCTGATCAGGGCATATGCCTGGGTTGTGGGTTCGATCACTGGTCAGGGCTCATCTGAGAGGCAACCAACTGATGTTTCTCTCTCACATTGATGTTTCTCTCTACTCTTTCTTAATATTCTCACCTGAGGTCATTTTTTTTTATTACTTTTAGAGAGAGAGAGGAAGACAGAGGGAAACATCAATGTAAACGAGAAACATTAATCTGTTGCCTTCCAGTATGCACCCGGACCAGGGATCAAACCCATACCTAGGTATGTGCCCTGATCGGGAATCGAATCCATGACCTTTTGGCTATGAGATGACACTCCACCCAACTGAGCCACACTGACCAGGGTATTGTATTATTTTCTTTAGCTATGTTGCACTATCCAGCTACTGGCACAGGTACAGGGTCAATTAATCTCAACCCAAGTTGATGATTTGGCTGGATGTAATGAAAAACCAAGGTGCAAGAGAGTTTAGGTCACTGGTGAGAGAGTTATTGAAATAGTGGGCCATGGAATACAAACTGGACCAAGAGGTAATAGAGAAAGGATGGGGTTACAAGTATGGAGTGACAGAGGCATCAACAGGCTGGAGCTACTGACCGAGAAGCATAGAGCTTTGTCCTACCTATAGTGTAGAATTAGCCCAGTTGTTCTCATTGTGATATTATCCAAATGAAATAAACCACATTTAATAGCAATAAGTCCCTGGAAGAATACATAAAGGAAATTCCAGGTGATTTTTCATTAGAGAACAGAGTCTGGTTATGCACTACCAAAGCAGACATGACTGAACAGTGCAACGCAATGGTACTCAAAGCAAATTCATCACTGGGGAGATGACCTGAGAAACAGTGTCTGCAGGTTAGGTACCAGTTAGGCAATGTGCTCATCATTAGGACTGTGCAGTAAATTCCTCACTGCAACTCTAGAACAGATGAAAAGAAATTTGGGAAACCACTAGAGACATACAGGAAAAAAAGTAAAAATTAATCTTGAGCTGTGTCAGGGGATGAATTCTGAGGTCACAGTGATCTCATTATTTGATCTGCTTGGATAAGGGTTTCAGTTCCTCGTTTTTTAATGTATGCATACAACCTCTGTGAGTCTTGTGTATACTTTGAAGTTCTTGAATTCCACTGCTCTCAAGTAAACAGAAACAGGAGTGAAATCAGAGAGAGAGATCCGCAGTGCGTTCCCTGGAATCGTCCGGGACAGCCTGACAGACGGCCTCAATTGGCAATGTGGATCTTGGAGTCATGAAAAACGCAGCTGTGTAGACCAGGGTGCAGATCAAAGGTTAGAATGCCTATTTTTATTTTAATGTTGTGAAAAATTCGCTGGTCCAAGAACCACAGAGATTTTGACATAAAGGCTCCATAGAGAGAAGTCAAAGGCCTTCAGTTCAGACATCCTTTGGAAGGATCACATATTAGTGAATGCATGGAAATGAAAGGGCACGAATTTTTTAAAATGATTCAGAATTGCAACATGGGTTTTGGAAGGCTAAAAATACCTTTAATGCAAGCAGAACGGATTTCCAAAGTTTCCATACTACACTTTTACTTCTGAAAATAAACAACATGCTGTGTATAGCAACACTAAGTTGTTGTTCTGTGTTTCTCTGTGTTTCTGTGTTTCTTAAAGGGGATTATAAATGTGTCAAGATTACATTTGGGGTTCCAGATGCAGAGCTGGTCTCATTATCGATTTTTTTTCTGGGCTTGGACTGCCTCTACATTAATGCCAGTTATGAACAAATAAAGTAGAAAAATATGGTAAGGTTGTGATTTGTGCTACTAAAAATATATTGTTTTGAAAAGGGAACAGTGCTGTACTAGCCACTTTTTGCCCTTTTCCCCTAATATGACATCATATCTTCACTTCTCACTGCCTTACACAGTTCAAATTCTGCACCAGAATATGTCTTCTTAAAGCCAAAAAGTCTGCAAAGTTATTTCTGATGGCCAGATACCTATTTTTTTATATCCACCCTATGATAACCTCTTGTGGTTGGATACGTCCCCATAGCGCAATACCCTTTTCAGATTGGAACTGAAGCTGTTGAGTTTTGCATTAAGTTATATTACCAGATATGTCAGGGTCAATCCTTACAGGAAGAACCTCCAGCAACTGAACACAGTAGAACTTTCTTACTGCACAGTGGTTCCTGAGCTTCTGAGAGGGAATGGCCAGCCGTTCAGAGTTCACCTGAGAAGCTTTCTGTCTCATTTGTTTTTGTATAGTTTCCTCACTTTTAGAAGAATTTGGGGGGAGCAATGTTTTATATTGCTAGTGAGTACCAGTTCTCAAAAATACCTGGTAAAATGTAAAAAAGTGCAAGAATATCAATGAACTTTTTAAATAGTTTCTTAAAATGTCCTTTTTTCCTGTAGTCTATGTGTTATTTAGGAAAGTCATTATAGCATTTGTGGGTATCTCTAACCCTAATGGGAGTGGACTTTTAATGTATTACAGACAGTTGTCTTAGCAACCTTAATATATACTGTGCCTTTAAACTGATGTGCATATTATAAAAGCGATTTGCTTTTAATTTGAATACATTACTACCAGAGCAATGTATAGTTAAGAGTTTTATCTATAGTTAATTATTTAGCTCAGGGCTTAAAGCTGTGTGGTAAATGGGTTTCTCATTTTCTTAACAGAAGGTTAGTTCAAGCTTTTAATCGCTATCACAAGTTGGCAGCCAGGAGATCTCTAGTTGCCTCTATTCTTTCAATTTGTTCTAAGCTACCTGCTATCAGCTTCAATATCCAGGTTTGCCAGCTGCTCTCATGTATTCTGGGCAGCATCATGCGACGCAGCTATTATGTGCAATTGCACAGCCATTCCCAGCCACTTAAAATCTAACATCACCCCCAAACAACAAACGCAGATAGGCTCAAACCTCTCTCACTCGGTGAGTGTACCAGTGTGTCAAGTGATTTTAATCAAGATTTTATGTCAAATTGATTAGGTGATTGTGAGAAAAATAAAACATGACCCTGTTTAAAATTAGGATGTCTCTCTGTCTCTCTTTGTCTCTGTCTCTATCTCTGTCTCTCTCTCTCTCTCTCTCTCACTGTGTGAATATGAATATTCTACCGAAAACCAGGGTAGCTGTTGCTCTCTGTTACTCCTGTTTTCCAGGACTGGGAACAGATGGTGCACCACCTGACTCAGAAGAGTCTAATGTAAGATTCATTGTGCTTCACAGGAAATCCAAGATCAAGCAACATTACAGAAGGTGATGCAGCCCCTCAGCAACCAGTAGCCCAGTATGACATAATCAAGTGGAGTGGGAAGAGGGGAGGAGAGCAAGAAATTAAAAGAAAATAAGAAAAGCAAAAGACAGTGCAATCGGTCCACCTACAGCCCTTGAAAGCTAATATTTGAAAATACTATCAACCTCCACCTTAAACTTTTATCCTAAGACAGTCATAACTTCCTCCCCAAAGGATTTTAGTTATCTGATTGTTGTCAACACACACACAAATTGTTCTGATGTTCTTCAAGATATGTCTTAAATTCAAGTCACCTTTAAGGAACAATAGTGGAGGAGGATAGTGACAAGTGTATTAAATGTGTAACTTTACCAATGCAATGGGGAAGGGGCTTAGGACAGAGTAACTTGAATTACATGGGTTAAGGTGTCCTCACTACTTTTTAAAAAGAGAGCAAAGCCCTCATCCACTTAACCTAGAAAGGGAATTGGCAAACTACGATCTGTGTACCAAAGTTGGCCCAATAACTGCTTTTTTTAAATAAAGTTTTATTGAAACACAGCTATGCTTATTCGTTTGTTTATTGTCCATGGCTGATTTTGGACATTATCATAAATGAGTAATTACAACAGAAAACGTATAGTCTACAAAGCCTGAATTATTTACCATTTGACTCTGGACAAAGAAAGTTGACTGAGCCCTGCCTGGCCTAGAACATCTTTCCTTCTTGTAAGCTCCATGTGAACACAAATTGCCATCAAAGCAAAGAAGTTTGTGAAAACTCCTATAACAATAGTATCCTATACATCTGATTTACTATCTTTTAGAAAGAAAATAGTTCCCATGGGGATAAAATCCCTTGCCACTTGGCAATGATATTGTTTCTCTCCCTTCCCCACCCACTACCACCAGTTCAAATCAGCATTAGCAAAAATATATCAGGATGGACTCTTTATGCCTGAATGTCAGCTTCTGACTTTCTTATAAAATATGTGTGTGTGTGTGTGTGTATAAATGTCTTATGGCAACTATATGCTAATTTGTAGCTTTCCTACCCTTGTGCTGCTAAATCTTGCTGAATAATTTTTCCTGTAAAGTTGTCACAACAACAAAAAAATAGTTTCAGGTTTTAGACAAATACCACGTGAAGATATATTCCTAACCTTGTTATCTCTGTAACTGGTTTTAACACAGACTCACCCCCAGAGACAGAGTGGCATTAAAGTGCAGTCAAGACATTTACAAATAAATTACAGCCTGAAAAAAAATCATAATAAGTGAAACAGCATTTCATCCACAAAGAGCACACTTGAAAATCCGTTATCAAAGTCAATTTGCTATTTCCACCCTACATTAGCCTAATACAATGCACACAAGGCACAGTCGGTGGTGTACCAGCACAGGCTCTCCAAAAAATAAGCCTTTAAGGATTTCCAAATATCTGAGAAACTGCATTACTGGTCAAGATAATGGCATTTTTATAACAAATGAAAAATAGCAGCTGAAATGCACACGGGCTTGAGATTGGGCATGAACAATCTGGTTCCAATACAATCTCACCATCTGCCACTCTATGCATCATTCAGCACTTTTCCTATTTTATGTTTCAAATCAGTATTAGCTAGAGGAATGGCCATGAGACGCAGGGATGACTTTTTTACCACCCTACTCCCATATTGCATTCATCAAGAAAATGCCACCTTCTGTGCTGACAACCAATCTTCCCCTCAACCCAAAAGTCATTTTTCTCCTAGAAGAAGAAGAAGATAGGGATGGACAGCTGGGTGACAATTTTATCCTACAGAAAACCTGGTATACACAAGGACAAAAAAAAAGTTTAAAAATGATTGAATCATTTCTGGTACATGTATTTCCCTCTGCCAGTTCAGCATTCACTCATGTTAGGTAACAAGAACATCAAAGATCATTCAAGAAATGGGGGACTTTTCTCTTTCTCTCTTTGAGCCTTTTCAGCAGGTCCAATAAAAATCTAAGTGGCTCACTGGACTACCTCTGTGAAATTAGGGTGGGTACTAAGGGAGGTTTTTTGCCAATGAGAATCACCCTGTCCATGACTTGCATACATACATGTATCCTTTTGTGTATCAAATATTTTATAATAAAATAGGGAAAAGGAAAAATTTTAGCAATGTCTTTCAAAGACAATAATTTGACTCTTTTAACTCATTGACCTAAATAAAATGGCAGAAACAAATATGAGATGATTTCTTCTGCATCACTATCCTTGATGAAGTGGGCAGAGAATGTACAAAATGTTTGCTTTTCTTCTTAAAAGAATTAAAATCCAAAGAACAAAGGTTTAAATAAAATAAATCAAAACTCAAATTCCCCATTAATACTGTCTTCTATAGTAAGAATATTAACTACTGAACCTATCAATGTAATTAGAGATAAATGAAAAGAGTTATTGGGGTCTCCATGATTTCATACACTATTTCAATGACATATAGTTTCATCCCAAGATTGAGACCACTAAAAATGCTATTAACTTTCCCAGTAAAACTAAGGAAGGAACTATTTAAATTATAGCTTTTAGCATCAATTTAATCTTTCATTCACCAAATTTAAACAAATATGTATATTTAATTTGTACCTTTAGAAATTGTATACAAATATTTTCTATTTACTCACATAATAGCATAGAACACTAACTTCTGAGGCTATAAAGAGAGACTAATTATCAAAGGTTGAGAAAAAAAATTATTTCATGGACTAAATCAATGTCAGAAGAGTAATTTCACATTGACCTGAAAAATATTAGTATTAGCAGTTCTAACATGTTTTTGGATTGTCTGCACTTAGATCAACAAAATGAAGTAAAGTGATTCATTCAACAAACATTTACTGAATACTTGCTATGTCCTGTGGGGAGCGGGAGATAGTTTGCAATAAAAGGCTTCTGGAAGAAAGTGAGTGGGTTCTTAGAATTAGCTAGGTCAAGGGTGGAAAAGGAGAGTCTCCATAATACTAAAATCAAAGACACAGAGCAGAAGAACTAACTCATGTCTGACAAAAAATGCAAGCAGTTTGGCTTTGCTGTGCAAGACATTGCAAGGATTAAATGGGAGAGCTTTTGTCCTGAATTAAGAAGCTTGAGATATTTCTCCTAAATTATGAGAAAAAAGTGAAAGTCTTGCCCTGGACAAGTAGCTCAGTTGGTTAGAGTGTCATCCCAATATGCTAAGGTTGCAGGTCTGATCCCCTATTAGGTCACATACAAGAAGCAACCAGTGAATGCACAAATAAGTGGACCAACAAATCAATGTTTCTTTTTTTCTCTGTCTTTCTCTGTCTCTCTCTCTCTCTCGAATCACTTTTAAAAAGCAATTGAAAGTCTTTAAGCAGAGAGTGTTATGTATTTAAATCCGTATTTCTGAAGGATCATCTAGTAGCTGGGATGAAGATGGATTTGATTAGTATAAGAATGGAGGAAGGAGACCAATTAAGACTCTAATAAAGAGAAAGCAGCCAGATGAAAGATAATTAGGATTTGAATCAAGATGATGGTCATAAAGATGGATTAGGTTAGAGAAGATAGGTTGAGATTTAAGAATCAGTACAGTATTCTATAATTAATTATGTATACATGATAGGTAAGGGGAAGGAATAAGTTACTTACAAATGTCTATTCATGTTTCCTGGCTATAATTTCATCAGTGGATCTAGAAAATGTGGGATGAGTAGAGAGATTTGTAGAGAAAGACAAATATGCTTTTGGACATATTACAGGTCTATTTTCTATGGGGCAGTCATTTAATGGTGCCAGTAGGCTGTGGAATATGTTAAGTCTAGGCAGAGGTTTGAACTATGTTTAAGTTTGGAAGATAAAACAGTGTGAGTAGATGAGATGCTCCAATGAGCATGAGAAACTGAGGTGAAAGAGGAGATGAGTCAGAAGACAAAGAAGCAGCAGTCAGAAAGACAGAGGCCCAGGAGAAGGCCTAATCACAAAAGCCAAAGAACAGGCCATAGAAGAATCAAGCATGGCAAAAAAAAACAAAAAAACAAAAAAAGAACAAAAACAAAAGAACACATAGGATCCAAAAATCAACAGTAGGAAAAGCCTGAATTAGCAATTAGGAACAATGGGAAGCCACATTAGAGTGGCTCAAGAACTAAACAGGAGGTGAATGTGGAGTACTGTTATGATAAGGCAAAAATGATTGGGCAGATTCTCAAATATCAGATGAAAGAAAATAACCCCAATATCAGTTCTAGTTATTTTGTCAGAGACTAACAGGTACTATGGTGTAATTTTTCCAAGCCTCTGACTCTTTGCTTAATGCACCCTTGATTATAAGAAAATGAAATTTGAATGATGGAGAGATACCAACATTAGGAGGCAGATAATATCGCTACTTAATAGAAATCGCATCTAAGATAATGGAAGTAAAAAAGAAAAACTAAGGCAGGTAGTAGAATTGGGGCTGAGAGGGAAGTTAATGACCACATTATAATTCTTGAGTCCTTTGAAAGCACTTCTCCATGAGGACATTCTCACAAAGGGCCAATTTCGGTTCATCCTTCACTTTAGTAGGAATTGCTTCATGTTTATATACTAGCTCAAGGCCAGGACACTGCTTGCTTTGGGGGCATATGACATCCTAAATGAAAAGGGCAACAGTTATTAAGCCATATTATATTCTGGGAAAATGTGTCCTCTAAAATGTGACAATAAATTATGAGTCACCATAAATTCTCCAATTTCTTTTTTTTTTATTGAAAAGTAATAGAAGACAATAGTAGTTTAAAATCTGATTCATAGGCAAAAACATCTTCCTTCTAAAAGAACCAGTTTCACAAAGCCACTGATGAAGTTCAGACGATTCAATCACCAAACTCAACTTTTAAGTGAAACTCATACTTTTCCCCTCACTTTGACCAGAATATATTACTGCTGCAAAGCAATTTGCACTTTGCAATTTTAAAGTGAGCAGAAAGGACTAGACTTGCCAGAAGGCACTTGGGCAATTGTCACAGGCAGATTGTTTATTCTACCTATAAGTTTATTATTATTTTCATGGTATTCTGCAAAGATCAAGCAAAAGTGTTAACAGGCTCTGGTGGGTTTTTTAAAAGGTGGCATTTAAAGTATTATAAAGCAATAAACCATCAAGTTGCTTGGCAGATTATATATGTATGTAGTTCATATAACTATATTAGTAGGGAATATACTTCACTGTCATTCATTCCAGAACTGTGTGGCCTAGCACAAAGAACAATCTGAAAGGATTTTCTTAATTTTTTTCCAGATTTTTAGGGGAGCTCTGCAAGTGATTCAGTGCTGGACTATAGTAAACCGAGAGCATCTGAAACAGGAATCAATATTGATGCCAAAAGTCATGATTCTGTCCTTTTTAGACTTCACATAAATTGGTAAGAAGAGTAAAAGTTTCCTAATGAAAGCAACAGTCTCAGAACTCAAGGAAGAGAAAAAAAAGGAGCTTCTTTGCAATGATACATAATGGTACAAAATCAAGTTCATGTTTCTTACTATGAAATAAAATTGCTCAAACTGGGAACCTGAGAAGCATCTGTATTAGCTTCCTGAGGCTGTTGTAACCGAGCACAACAAACTGGGTTGTTTAAGCCACCCTGAAATTTATTCTGTCACAGTTCTGGAGGCTGGAAGTCTAAAATCAAAGTGTGGAAGGGTTGTCTCTTATTGAAGGCTGTGAGGAAGAACCTATTCCATGCTTCTCTACCAGCTGCAGGTTGTTTGTTGCCAATCTTTGCTTGTCCCTTGTTTTGGAGGCACATCACCTCAGCTTCTTCCTTCATGCTCACATGGCTTCTCCCTGTGTGCATATGTCCAACAGTCTCCTTTTTATAAGGACAACAATCATACTGGATTAGATGTCCACTCTACTCCAGTATGACCTCATTATAACTATTTCCAAATAAGAGTACATTTTGAGGTTACTGCAGGGTAGGATGTCAACAAATTATCATATTTTTCGCACTATAAGACGCACCTGACCATAAGATGCACCAAGGTTTAGAGGGGCAAAACAAGAAAAAAACATATTCTGCACCAAATGGTGTACTAAAATATTTAATAAAATATAACAGAATAATATTTCAACCATGTAAAGTGAACTGCAGTCAGCAGCAGTATTAAGAACCATCATCACTGTCAATAGCAAATAAAGAGACTTTAAGATTCAAGTACTCTTCTAGTCTTCTGGGAACCCCAAGAACTCATCATCGCTAGTGTCAGAATTTATGGGGGCCTTTAATAACAGGCATTGAGGGAGTTAAGAGGTATCACTAGTTGTAACATTCACTGAGAGTATCACTATCCTAGTTAGAGGTTCTGGCGTTCTACCCCCAGTGCCTGTTACAGCTAGTGATACCCCATAACCCCTCAGTGCCTGTGTTACTACTAGAATAGTGACCCCACCATAACTCCCTTTATATACTATAAACTTCAGCATTTATGGCTGCTCACCCAGTTTCTGCTGGCCTCCTCACACAGAAATCTGATGTGCACTAGAAAATATGGAAGCAGACGAGACAGCTGTAGTATCTAATAGAGCCAGTAGCCAGCCAAGAACATGTTACTTAAGCTCCACCATCTGCCTCTCCTGGTTGGCAGAGCTTAAGACACAGTGATTGGAGATTGGAGGCGGATCTACTGACACAGACCCCACCCAGCATCAAAGACAATTGGCAATTGGCACTGTGCCTCATACCTATTATTAGCCTCAGCTGATTTGACAGGTCAGTGGTTGTAGCTGGTGGTGTCAGGCGGCTCCCTGTACTCTCCCAGATCCTGGGTTGGGCAGAGGCAGACGGCAACTGACCAGATGCCCTGAGATTCAGCAGTAAAGTGGGACATTTAAGCATCCCACGGGGTTTCATGTGGACCCACTGCTTCCTCTTGTAACAGCTGTCACCACTGCTGACAGGTCAGGTAATACACATCACAGCCTGTGACGCAATATTCGCTCCATAAGGCGCACAGACATTCCCCCCACACACACTTTTTGGGGAAAAAGTGCATCTTATGGAACAAAAGATATGGTAATTAGGGCAGGAGGAGGCACATTTCAAATCTTAACAACATCCTAGATGTCTCTATCTTTCCACATATTATTGTCTCCAAGTTCAATTCTTCTACTCTCGATCTTCTACGGAGATCAACTCATTTTTCTCCAGCTCTGCTCTCGTCCTTGTAGTATTGTATTTCATCCTCACTGAACTGAGATTCCTCACTTTTTTCCAGTGGCTAGTTGCATGCTGGCTAGCTCTTAAAATAATATCTGTTTAATGAGTTTCAAGTGAAAGACTCTTCGTTGATTTTTTTAAATTTTATTTCTTATTAGATTTCCAGTTTTAAAACCAAATCTCTACTCCTAAGCATTCATTTCACTGCTAAAAGAAACATCTTTGAAATCTTTATACCATGCTCAAAATGTTCAATGGCATCTCATGACTACAAGATAAATGTAAACTCCTTAGCTGTACGTTAGGATCTTCATCCTTCCTTCAGTTTATCCTTTCCGTCCCATTTCCTCAAATTCCTCTTCTACCCCTTAGCCAATAAAAGCAATGATTGAAGCCCTTTAAAAACCTTATACTCTCTTACATCTCCAATGAGAAGATTTGTAAATCTTCTTTTCACAGAATATGTTCTTCATCCCATTGACTTATAAACAACCTCCTGTGTGAAGTCTTTATCAACCTGTCCAGTATACCTTTCATGTACATCTACATTAGAATGACTTATATTTAAATGCTTGTTTTAGTATTTTATTTTCCACAACAGTCTGAAATTTCTCTGCTTCTTGAGGACCAGATACAAGGCATTTTTTTTTTTTCATCTTTGTATTCTTAACACATAACATAGGTCAAGGGCGGGCACTGAGTAAACATTTGTGGATAAAATAAACACATGGAAGGAGAACTATATGGTCCAATGTTCATTTACAGAGCTTACTTCGGACACTTTTGTTGGAAATAGGATATGAAAGTGATTGTAGCTCTTCCAAATCAGGAGCCAGAGTCAACAGAACTCATACTTCAACAATGACCTCCATGTCAGCCTTCTATCTGTCGTAGCCAGGCAAGCCAGCAAAGACAGAGCAGCTTAGAAGTTTCCATTGTTCTTAATGCTTTACAAATGTTTCCTGACACTGAGGCAGGGAAGAAAGCTCAATATTCTTTGGTTTATAATCTAGGGATGCCTAATAGAGGCCATGATTCTAACAAATCCTATGGAGATGTGGGCAATACCAGCCTTTTTTTTCTTAAGCAATATTAATTAGGCAGGTAGTTACCAACTCTTGGCTCAGATAATAAAATCAAACCCAATTAACTAAAATTAGCAATAGCAGGGAAAGTGTGTGTGTGTGTGTGTGAAGTTGTCTGATCATGGCCCATAGAGGTTTTTCTGTTTAGTGCCAATCTTCAGATGTAGAGGTGTGAATTTACTAAGGAACACAGTGGGCTTCCTTACATATAAAGGAAGTAATGATATCAGCAAAACACTTCAAGGAGGTGGAGAATCTGAAGGTTTGTTACTATGAGGCACAGGCATTGCTACTGTGGACATTTAATCTTCTCTTTCTAGGTTTTGTCATTCAGGCATTATTTAATTATGGGAGCTGACTCCATACCTCCCTGAGGTATATACGAGATGATTGTAGGCATTGCAAATGAAAAGACAGTTTTTCTCACCAAGATCACAATCTGCCTTGGTCAGCATAGCTCAGTTGGTTGGAGTATTGTCCCGAAACTGAAAGGTGATGGGTTTGATTCCTAGTCAGGGAACATTCATAGGTTATAGGTTTGACTCCCAGTCTGGATGCATACAGGAGGCAACCAGTTGATGCTTTTCTCTCTTGCATCGATGTTTCTCTCTTTTCTTTCCTCTCTCTCATTCTCATTCTCTAAAAGCAATGGAAAAAATGTACTCACATGAGGATTAAAAAAAAGAAGAAGGAGGAGGCCACAACCTATCGAGGGAGGCCTATCTTCAAATAAAAAATTATGATGTGTCAAAAACTTTGCAGAAAGTATATCATAATCTCTGAACATGGAGTAATTAATAGTCTCCACTGTCCATAAAAAAAATAAATCAGACTTCCATGAACCTTCCTTATCTCTGCACTGTATCACTGGCAACCTTTCCCAATGTGGGAGAGAGGGGATAAGGGGTTAGTACTTAAAATATATAAAGAACTCATACAATTCAATAGCAAAAATAATTAAATAATTTGATTTAAAAATGGGCAAAGGACTGGAAGAGACATTTTTCTAAAGAAGACATACAAATGGCCAACACATACCCCATGTTCATTGCAGCATTATTCACAATAGTCAAGTAATGGGAAAAACCTAATTGCCTGTTGATAAATAAGTGGACAAAAACGTTGTATATGTATATAATAAAACATTATTCAGTCATTAAAAAAAAGAAATTCCTGTCTTCTACAAACACGTGGATGGACCTCAGAGCATTATGCTAAGTGAAATAAGTCAGAAAGAGAAAGAAAAATGATTTCACTCATATGTGGGATCTAAAAATGTTGATCTCATAGAAAGGGAGGAATTATGGTTACCAAGAGTTGTGGGTGGGGGAGATATAGAGATGTTGGTCAAAAGGTACAAACTTTCAGTTACTATAAATTCCCAGAATCTAATATATAGCATGGTGACTACAGGAACAATACTCCATTGTATATTTGAAAGTTGCTATGAGAACATCTTAAATGTTCTTACCATCACAACAAAAATGAAAGTTACGTGAGTGAAAATGGTAACTAAACCTATTGTGGTAAACATTCTGTAATATATGCATGTATCAAATCATCACAATGTGCACATTAATCTTAAAGAATTTCAAAGGTCAGTTATATATCCATAAACCTGGAGGGATTAAAAAAGCCAGTAGACAATGTCTCTATTCCCTGTCTCTGCTTTGGTGATTGCTAATGCTCCTGTAAACTCCTCCACTGGTATGGGTCCCTGAATAGTTGCAAATCATCCCCACTAACCCGTATGGGATGTGCAGTGCAAACAGGAAACATTTTTTTATTGGGGTAAGCCACTATATTTTGGAAGTTGTTTGCCACTAGCATCAAATCACACGTATTAATGCTGCATAGTGAATGACACATAATAAGAGCACATAAATATGTGTTTACTATAATCTGACCACAAATCTTTAATCTTGTTCAAATACTGTCTAGTTTTCCTACCTGTAAAGTTGAAGTAATAATACTGATATTGCCTGATTCAAAACATGTACCATGAAGCTCAGAGGCCTAAATGCCTTTTGTTTGATTTTTTAAGTATGAGATCTATGAATGGAAAGCATTACTGTCTCTCACCACTATACTTTGTACTAGCAGCTGGTTATTTCCTTAAATTCACTTATTTTTATTCTCTTATTTATTCCTCTCCAGTCTTTCTTTTTCAGGGCCATGCATTGTTACCGATAAAACATGCTCTTCAATATGTTTTTTTTTTTTAAGTGGCCTTTTTGAGTTATTAAAAAAACTGATTATCTTCAAATAAATAAATCACCAAATTTAGATTGGCATCTTCTCTGTAGCTGGAATGTAGCTCCAAGGTTTCTAAAAGATGGCATTCTTCATCAAAATTAACTTCTAAAATGAGCCTGTTGAGAACAACTGGGAGAAAAGGTAACAAAATGTCTAAAAACAAGAATTCATCCAAAGGGAATAGATTTTCTAAAGTAAGAATGAAAAGCTGTAAAAGTATAATATACAAAGAAGTGTAATCCTTAGAAAGATGATTTAAACATCTTTTCTCTTTAAAGGTAGGCTACATTCATGAAGTGATTAGTTTGTGTTTCTAAACCCTCTCTTTTCTTTCCCTGGCCTTTGTTTTCCTTCATTGTTTCCATGCATATCCTGGACTTGTAAACCGTCTACAATTAACTTTAAAGCTCCATTTTTGGCACATCAGCTCAGAGTTCTCTTCTATACCTGAAACTGTTGCCATTGTGAGAATGTGCTAAGGGAGAGCTCAGAATGGAAAAATGTAGATCACCTGACAAGCTGGCCAGAGACCATGGTTCCCCAAGAGCCACTATGATGCAGTCACATAGGAGACTCTTCTGTGATTTTCCCAACAGCAGAATGTTATTTGTAATGTTTTCAACTTTATCTGCTTATTGCACATAAGATTTTTCACATAAGTCAATGAAACATCAGCTATATGATCACATTGCCTCTCTTAAGCTTCCATTCCATTCTAGTTGCTCTGGCTTTTCTCACTGAAATGCCCTGTTTACAGGGACACAAAGAGCCATTTTAAATAGTAACTCAACATTCAGGTGCCAGACAGCACACTGGTGCCACATAGCACACATTCCGGAGTGAAACTGCAAACCAAGACGTCTCTGTGCCAAACAACACTGTATCGCCCATCCGACTTCATTAGAGTAGATTTCCTTCATGGTGCCAGCTGCACTTCTGGCACCAGACATGAAGACTCAGGCTAAATTATCCCCGCTAAAACTATTGCTGGTGTCCTAGTGCCAGACACACGCCTCTGACCTGTCTTCCACCAGGCTAAGTTGGAAGGCACATGTCCTCCAGGCCTGTTTTAGATTTTTCTCTAGGTTTTCCCTGGATTCTGTACAGTTGCATCATTTTTGTGGGCACCGGGTTAGATAAACGAGTTGATTGCTGTTTTGATTGCTGTTACTCATGAATGCATTTCACAGTTCTTCATGCAGAGGCTTGCTGCCTTTTCTTCATGACTTCCCTCATAATGAGAATGATATACTTCAAAGAATCACAAAGAAACATGGAATTAATAGTTTCCATTCAAGGTGAGACAAAAGTCGTTGTGTTGTAGGGAATCTGTCTCTTTACAAAAGTGTAGCTCTGTGAAAAATTTTCAGCCAGCCTTCAGTGTAAATTACTGGTATACTGAGGTTACTTGTACTGTTTCAGTGTATTTTATAACCCATTTCCCACATACAGAAGTATTTTATCATGTTCATATATATTTTTTAAATTTCAGCTTTATTGAAGTATAATTGACAAATAATAATAATGTTCACTTCTTTACCCAACTGAAAATGTAATCCCTTTCACCGTTCTGCAATGGAGAGATAATGTCAAAGAGCAAGAATTACCACCCTTCACTAAACTTGGAGGCCAGAAAGAGTATTTGGGCACAGGCTCAATGATTGCAAAGCAATCTATGTTGAAGTATAAAAGAGGGATAAAAGGACCACACCGCATCTGGAAACTAGTTCTCACCTAAGAACTGTATATTTCAAGAAGTAGAAAATCAAAATCAAACTGATTTAAGCAAGAAAGAATCTACTGATTTATACATGTGAAGGATGTGGAGGTAGTAGACAGGGCTTCAGATTCTGGGTTGACTCAGCAGCTCGAAGATATCATTAAGATACCTCTCTGTTGTCTATCTTTGCATTGACTTCCTTAGTGCCAGCTTTATTCTGTCTATGTCTAAATCATTGCCACAGTTCCAAAATCTATAGCCTCAAACTATACCCTCCAGAAAGACAGAAATTGTGAGCTGTAGCCAATCACTTTCCCAGGCACTAATCAACATCCATGTTTTATTGTCCCGGACCACTCATTCCTAAACCAATTTAATTGACACAGGAGTATCTTTGGAAGCTAGACTTCAGACAGAACTCTCTGAAAAAAATCAGTGACAGGAGGGAGGAAATTTTCATGATGGGATCAATCAAGGCACACTTGTAGAAAGAGTGGGCTCAGGGTGGCCTCCACCTCACCCCAACTCTTTGCTCCTATACGAGGGATAATGGTGGCAGGGGAATATGAGTCAGTCACAGGATTGATACTTCTAGCAATTTTTAAAGGCACCTCTTACTCCCTAGAATCCCTGCCCAGGGCTACTTTGTGGAAATGGGCTTGACCTAAAGACTATGTAAATCCCATTTCTATCAATGAGCTCTCTCAGAACTGAGGTATTTTTGAAATGAAATCACAAATGATTTTAAAATATTTTGTTGCCTTTAATGTACACAAGATCTCCTAAACAAGTTGACAAACACAAAATTCTCTATTTGAGGAACTATCTTAAGCAACTGATTTGAGCAAAATTCAGATATAAGATAAGTGATTATATCATCTCAAGATCAATAGAATAAACTATGATCCTGTTTTTAAGTTGTTATTCAAGAAATATAAAATATATACATACATACATACATGTAGGCATGTATAAATATATGTAGATATGAGTATATTTGTATGTGTGGGTGCACATATGTGTATATATGGATGCATCCATGCATCCATATATACCACAATCATCAGCTATATTTGTCTTCGTTTATAAAGAAACAGGAAGTAAATCTTAAAGTCTCCTTTAGCTATTGTGACTCTCAATAAATTATTGTTTCAGTGAGAGTGTCCATCAGAGTATAAACTGAATGTGGCCCACAGAAATGGCCTGTTTGATGCTTATCTAGACAAATCATCTTTTCTCCTGTTTGACCAAAGCCCACAACTCCATCTTACACCTGGCCCAATTCACAATTTACTGTTAATCCCACCTCTAAAGAAATGAGAGTATATCCATTAGAGTTGCAATCAAGTTGTGGTCATAGACTGTCATAATGTGGGTATCCAAGTTAAATTAATAATCAGGCAACTCTTTGGTAAGGAAGAAAAAAGAAATAGGGTGGTGCGCATTCACAACAAAATGAGGAAATTTAAAACTACCAGATATATTTTTGCTGTCACCCTATATTTTTATGTTCTTTTATAATAACATCTTTTTTCCTTTTTTTTTCTTTTCTTTTCTTATTTTTAAGAAAGTCAGACAAAATTGAGTGTGTGATAGCTTTAGCCATGCTAAGGCAGTCGCCAAATAATCTAGTCGTGGATATTTGTTGTTCGGTGCTTCTAGACTCTTCATTCACAAATTATTACTTTAGTTCAGTTATTTCTATAGCTGACTGATCTCAGTTGTTTCAAGAAGATTGTGTCTAATTTCATTCTCAGAGGGAAACCTTAATTCCAAGAGCCCAGGTAACCTAGCTATTACCTCCAAGGTACTCACTACAATTGTCACTATGGGCATTAAAGTCAAGATTTTAAAATATTGGTTCAGTGTCACAACATGATATTAAACTGATATTGAGTTATTTTGCTCTTTTAAACTTTTTCTAGTTTCCTCTCTCTGTAGAGTCATGTTTACTCCTAGAGTAAAGTATGATAACACATTTTTAAAGCATAGAACTTCCTTACATCGTATGCTGGCGGTTCTGGCATTGAAACAATCAGTGTTGGGTACACACAGCATTCATTGGCTCACTTGCTAGACTACTTAAAGGGGTTGACAGAATACAAAATTCCTACATGCCTTCATGAGTTACATGATGGCATAAAAGTTTTGTGGACCAAAAAGGATTGCGTTACATTTCTGCAGGATATTGATTGTTGTGTTCCACATTTTCTTCCCAGCACCTAAAATAATTCTTGGCACACACAAAATGTTTTATATGTATATTTTTTAATGAGTGAAATAACCTTAAGAGTTAGAAAGCAACCTCAGAGAAAATGTATTCTCCTGCTAAGTTACTTAACATGCAGGGAGATTTCTTGTAGGATACCTTATCCAAGGTGAAAATATAAAAATCAGCAAAACAATGAAGTAACAACTGTTTGAACTATTTGAATTATTACTTCCAAATTATTATTTAATGACTAATACTACTTTTCAAAATTCACAGGTAGAAACACTTGTTTTCCATAATTTGTCTTAAAGTAGTTAAGTATTTTTGCTTAAGGAGTCCACATTGTTAGGAAGAGCTTTTGTGAACTTCACCAGTAAAATAATATTTTACTTCATACAGAGTGTCTTTTTAAGAGAAGAGAGATCAGTGATAAAAGTAAAATATATTTCTGAAAGTAGATACAGTCATTAAAGATTTAACCACATAGTTAAACTATTTAGATTTATTTAGCTGTGGAATATATGCTGGGAGAGGGCATTTTACTTTATATACTTTAAGTATACTCTTAAATAAATGGAGAAATTAAAATCAAAGCTAATATTATTAGCTATTATATATGTAAATTATTTAGAACTTTGAGCTATAGACATGTTTCAATTCAAAGTGATGATTAGATTACAGTAAATCATTTGCAGTATGGTGAAAGTTAATTGAATAATAATTTGACTATAGCAACATGACAAAATAGATGGCAGGCCATCACCAATATCACCTGTAAGTTTCTTGGGTGTAAGCAATTCAGAATACAACTTTATTTTACTTATAATTCTAGCTTGAATCAAAGATTCTACTACCCCAAGCATCAATGCCCTTCAATATCTAATTTCACAGTTTTCTTAACACGTATCTCATGTTATTTATTATAGTCAGAGGCATCCCAACACCTTTGTCTATCCTTGCTACCTTTTAAATGGTTTATCTGGCAAACCATCAATCACAGATCATGAAACATTTTAACTCAAGTAAGATCAGTTAAGGAAGAAAACAAGGCTTGTGAAGCCTAATTGGAAACATTACTCACATCAATAAGTGATAAATGCTTGTTCTGGGGAAGAATATTTTCCCTCAGATCTATCTGTAATGTACAATATGGACAAGATTAAAATCTCCAATCACCTTCTAACTTGAGGCCATAAAGATCTTGATAAAAACAACCCAAAGTTTTGTAAACATAAGAGTTTCAAAAACTCAGTTTCAGGTTGAGAAGATTTCTGTATTACCTAACAACGAGAAATAGGCATTTTGTTTATGGCTAATACTCCAATTCCAATCAGGCTCACAAACAACTTCAAAGAAATTTTTTTTTCCCTCAATATATGTAAATGTTTTATTTGTATTACAAAAGCCTTGATAAATTGGCTTTATCTTGAATGTCAAGTATTGGAAAATTTCAATGATCTCTTATTTGATATTTAAACTATTCATATGTTTTAATAATGATACTATAGAATGTATAATTCAGAATTTATTGATATTATATATAGTATATTTGTATCTTATGGATAATGCATTAAATATACCCAAGTAATCATATTCTTTCTTTAAAGTATATTTTATTGATTATGTTGTTATAGTAGTCCCAATTTTTTTCCCTTTGCTCCCCTCTGCCCAGTACTCCGTTCCCTCCAGCAATCCGACCCCCCTTAGTTCATGTCCATGGGTTGTGCATACAAGTTCTTTGGCTTCACCCTTTTCTATATTATGATTAACTTCCCCTGTCTATTTTGTACCAAACAATTATGCTTCTTAATCCCTGCACCATTTCCCCATTTCTCCCCCTCCTCCCTCCCAGCTGATAACCCTGCAAATGATGCCCATACCTATGATTCTGTTCCTATTCTGGTTTGCTTAGTTGGATTTTGTTTCTATTTTTTAGATTCAGTTGTTGATAGTTGTGAGTTTTTTGTCATTTTAGTGTTCATAGTCTTGATCTTTTTTTCTTAAATAAGTCCCTTTAACATTTCATATAATATTGGCTTGGTGATGATGAACTCTTTTAGCTTTACCTTGTCTGGGAAGCACTTCATCTGCCCTTCCATTCCAAATGATAGCTTTGCTAGATAAAGTAATCCTGGTTGTAGGTCCTTGCTTTTCATCACTTTGAATACTTCTTGCCAGTCCCTTCTTGCCTACAAAGTTTCTTTTGAGAAATCAGATGACAGTCTTATGGGCACCCCTTTGTAGGTAACTCTGCTTTTCTCTTGCTGCTTTTAAGATTCTCTCTTTATCTCGAACCTTTGGCATTTTAATTATGATGTGTCTTGGTGTGGTCCTCTTTGGGTCTAGCTTGTTTGGGACTCTCTGTGCTTCCTGGACTTGTATGTCTATTTCCTTCACCAAATATGGGAAGTTTTCCTTCATTACTTTTTCACATAAGCTTTCAATTTCTTGCTCTTCCTCTTTTTCTTCTGGCACCCCTATGATTTGGATATTGGCATGTTTAAAGTTGTCCCAGAGGTTACTAAGCCTCTACTCATTTTTAAAAAATTCTTGTTTCCTCATTCTGCACTGGTTGACTGTTTTTTTCTTCCTTATGTTACAAATAATTGATTTGAACTTTGGTTTCCTTCCCTTCATCATTGATTTTGTGTGGATTTTCCTTTATTTCATTTAACATAGCCTTCACTTCTTCCCTTATGCATTTGCCATACTTAAGCATATCTATCAAGCCTGTGACCATCCTTATTACTAGTATTTTGAACTCTACCTCTGTTACATTGCCTATCTCCTTGTTTGTTAGGTTGGCTATCTCCTCATTGCTTAGTTCTCCCACTAGAACCTTGATCCATCCCCCATTTTGGGTCATACTTCTCTGTCTCCTCATCTTGGCAGGCTCCTTGTTTGTTTGCCTCTGTGTCTTAGGTAGAGCTGTCACTCCTGTTATGCTGTAAGGGGTAGAGCCTTAGGTATTTGTCAGTACAGTACAACCCATTTCACCACGCTGTGGTGCTGTGTGTGGGGAAGGGATCTGAGAGGGAACAATACCACCTGCTCAGCACTCGCCCCATCTTCCAGGCACCTCTCCCACCTCTGTATGGGACTGGCACCTCTCTAGCTATTGCCCTCATTGTCGTTCCCAGAGTGGGTGGGTCTGCAGATGTTCTAGGATCATGGGTGCCCTTCAAACAAGTGGGCTCTGCTGAGAGACTGGCAGTCTCCTCCTCCACCCCAACCCCCACCAGCCTGCACAGTCAGAAGCAATGGGACTCTTATTTTTCCCGGCGCTGGGACCGTGAGCTGTGCGGCCTGGTCTGGGGCTGGGACTGCTCTCCCAGGTGTCCCTCCCAAGTTTTTAAAATGTGTGACTGTATTTCCCGCTGGCCTGCTGTGCCACCACCACACCACGTCCCCTCTGCCCTGGCTCCGCCACTCCTACTGTCTTGATGAGCATTTCTTCTTTATATCTTTGTTTTTTGGACTTCCATGAAGCTTGATTTTCTGAAACTTCTGGTTGTCTCTAGTTTTGAGGTAGTTGTATTCCTTCTTTGTTGTGCAGGGAGATGTAGCGTGTCTGTCTACGACTCCATCTTGGTCAGAAGAGTAATCATATTCTTAAAAGAGGAAAAGCCCTGGTGTTTCTATCATAAAATTCTAAGTTAAAGAACATGGATGAGCTTACTTATTCCATGAGGTCAATTGCACTACCACAGCCACAGTAACCAGGTGATGTTCATTTCACTTTACAGGTAATTTATTATAACTGCAGCACTGTCACAAGGATGGCTCACACAAATAATTTAACTTAGGTAAATACCATTTCCCAGTAATGATAAGATAAAACAAACTTTGGGAGCATTTATAAACAGTAACAGCCCATTCTCAGTACACATTTGCCAACTCATCTCTGTTGTTTGCAAATGAATTAACAATGGCTTCAAAACTCATTAGAGCCATCTGCTTTGATGGTAAGAACTACTGTGATCATTTTATTATAAGAGGAGAGACTAGGTATTTTAGTATACTTTTAGCATCATTTACACTAAATTTCATATGCAATCTAAAAATAATTACCAGTATTATCCATTATCATTGAGGCCCCTTGTAAATCTATTTACTGAGAAGCCATTTCTTTTACAAATATTGAACATTAAATATCTACTTTTCCCCTATTAAAATCAATCATTATAGTTACCAAAAAGCTTGATTTTTCTATATATTTTCATCCCTCAATTAAGAACTGATGAAAGAAACTAAAATCAGAGTAACAAATTAGTTCCTCTGGTTATTTTGATTCAGTGGATTCAAAATGTACTTTTGTTCAATGTATTTTCTTGTACAAACAATTTATATGAATGTTATTTTCAATGCTACCAGCATTTGAATAACTCTTTTCACTTGCTTGAAAAGTACTTATCTATCTTTACTTTCCTATGATTATTTGATCCAAGGAAATGTTTGTAATGTGATTTTTTAAGTATTTGCCTGTATTTGGAAGGTCTAAAAACAGAAGGGGAATCACATGTCCATACACATACAGATGCACAAATTAAACCCATATTATGTATGTGTCTCTCAAGGACACATATATTTTCCTAAAGAAAGGAAAAAGCGAGGGTGAAGGGAGGGCCTGGAAGAGGCAGAAAGGGCAGAAAAAGGAAAAGAGAGAAAGTTCAATGATGTTTATTTCTGATAGAAATTTTCCAATAAGAGTCTAAATAATATTTGATGCATAATATTAAGATACACACACTTTACTGTAAGAACCTTTTTTTTTTTCTTCTCTTAGGATGATGGTGCTAGAGAGATGACCATAAAGGAGGACCTGTCCATTTTTAAGTACAGTTGAATTCAGTAGACATTCAATAACTAAATAAATGTTGAACAAATGATGGATGGACAGATAGATGAAAAGATACATGAAGCTATATACCATCTAAAGCTTAATTAAAAGTTAGAGGAGAAAAATTTGCTTAATGGATTAAAGGGCAGTTCCCCTCAAACTTAGAAGAGTATCTTTTCTTCTCTGGGTTTGCATTAAGAAGGGAAGAAATATATAGTTGTAATTCATCAGAGTAGCTTATTCAAAACTTTGAATCTGTGTGGTGAGAAATATCCTGAATATATCTTCACCATAACTTCATTCAGAATTATCTTTATCGGAGGATACAAAAACCAGTAAACAGGTAGGTTTTACAAGTTTCTTATGATCCTAAAGGTAAACAGCACAATAGGAGATATACTTAAGACAGTGAATATAAAAGCATATGTCCCCTAGAACTTAAGATTTGTTTATTCAAAATGCAATTTGTGATCTGGTAACTGACTTTTTTTTTACATTATTGTGAAAACCAGCATTAAATCAGTAAAGCCAATGGCTGGCCTCTTCCTTTTATTGGGAAAATGATGTGAAAGAGAGAAGGGCCAAGATAGAAACTATTGTCTTTTTACAACCTAATCTTGGAAGTAACACCTCTTTACTTCTAGGATATTCATTAGAAGCAAGTCACTAGGTCCTGCCCATATGCAAATGAAGGAAATTACTCAAGGGAGTCAGTATCAGAAGATGGAGTTTATTGAGAGCCATCTTACAGGCTGACTAATCTAGCTCCTTAAATCATAGCCAGCCCTATCTCCATTGGTTCATTCCAACACTGTTTTCTAAATTTCAGTCATTTATTTTAAATTCAAACCTAGCACCAATTAACCTGACTATAGATAAAACATTCCTTCATCCTTTTCAGAGATCTTAGAAAAATATCTCTTCTCCTATCCACCCGATAAGATTATTAAAAACAAAAACTATGATAATAAAATAACATCTGCAAGAGCACCTATGATATATAGTAGCCTCTACTGTACCACTTTTTAAGAATCAAAAATGTTGATCAAATTTAATATCTAAACCTCTATGCCAGGCCCCATTTCTACAAGTTCCTGAATCATTAGCCACTTTTTCATACTTCAACACCAGTTATAGACAATTTCAAGTCACTACTATTTTTTAAATTTATTTTGGTTTCAAATATTTCTTCCCATATCCTTCATCTTAAGCCACAACTATCCTATCCATCCTCAAAGTCAAGTTTCTTAAGGAATAATGGTAACGGCTAGATCCACATTTTGATCTCCTTGCTCTGATGTCCGCTACAGCTTGAGAACTATTGGCTTAGACCATCATAGGAGAACTAGTGGCCTAAACTAAAGGGCTCTCTCTAGTTTTCATCTAACTTTGTTTCTGTAGCATTTAGACTCTTTGAAAGCTTCATCATACACCTTCCAAAACATTCTCTTCAAATTCACACTCCCTGATAATTCATTCTTAGTGTTCTTTTTATGTCCCACCTGTCCTGAGAATGATGGACTGGTCCTGACTTTTCTCGTTTTATCATTATACGCGTTTTTCCTAGTTAATTTTGCCCATCTTTTTGGTTTATACATGCAGCTGCTAATACCTGCCAAATTCACATCCCTTACCCAGTCATCTCTCCCCCGGGAGTTGACTCATATATTTTCAACATCCAAATCAACGTCATTAAATGTACATCCTCTATAAGCTCCAAATCAACACATGTATAGCCAAAATCATCATTTACCCTCCCACTGCTCTTAAATCTATTATGCCTGTGTTCTTTATCATAATAAAACACAACATAACTTCTAGAGTCATCACATTCAGAAAGATGGCATTCACTTTCAAGTCTATCCTCTTCCTATACTTTCATATAGTCAGTCAAGACTCCCTCTACATTCTGTCTTCTCTTTTCTCAGAACCCTTCGCTGGATCTTCATTGTTATTTCTAGAAATGCAAATTTTCTTATTTCTTTTACTCTTGTATTCACCCTGACCACAGATTGAACCAACCCACAACCCAGGCATGTGCTCTGACCAGGGATTGAACCAGTGACCTTTCACTTTCCAGGACAATGTCCAACCAACTGAGCCACACTAGTCAGGGAATATTTTTTTAAATGCTTTTTATTCTTTTATAAGTATCTACCATTTTATGAAATACAACAATATTATCTAAACTTAGTGGTGTTATTTCAGATACTTGTGAATCTCTTTAATGTCTGGCCTAATAAAAGACAACTGGAGTCTCATATCTGCACCTGCATTCAATCTGAAATAATTTGTTGTATTGGTTGAAGTAAAAGAAGAAAATCCTTCTTCATACTATCATTATTAAGAAATGGAGGAGTATTTTATTAACCTTTGCATGTAACTGTAAATTTTTTCAATATCATAACAAAACTCAAGTAGTAGTTTCTTAAAATTAGTTACAATGTGGTAACTGAAATTATCTCAATAAATTTTCTATAATTAGTGCTGCATTAAACTCCATTGGCTTATGCATTTTGAATGTAAATGTTATCACATAACATCATGCATTGGCCATTTGAATATTAATAATTTATTGAATTATGCCATCTTCTGAATATCGGGCCAGTTTATTATGTAATATTTTAAAAGTCACATTCATCAGTATTACCACTAATCTCATTAGAAAAGTCTTTAAGTATTGGAAAGTGGTGGATACAAATTTTCCAAAATTATACTTATCTCTTCAACACTTAAATTTTGTCACTGGCAACAAATACTCCCAGTTTTTTGTTTGTTTGTTTGTTTTTTAGTGATAAGCTCACTTTCTTCATTTTACAGAAAATCTGCCTACCAGCCAAATTTGAATGGTCACAGTTTTCATCTGTCCACCATTTATTTTTTTATTAAAACCAGTGCTCCTGAAAAAGATGGCAACCTACAATGAAAATAATCACATAAGTGCTTTAAAATTAGCTGTGATACCTTGACATCCACTAGATGTTCTTTATGAGTATGAGCACTTCTTATTTCTTCACACAGGATATTAAGTACAGGGTGTCACAAACAATATCTCCACACTTTAACAGCTGGTAACTTGCTGAATTTTTTTTTTGTTTTTTTGTTTTGTCTTAGATTTAACCCTTGAGAAATAATGGCTGAAACCAGATTAAGTTTTGAACAAAGAAAGTTTATTCTGAAGTACTACTGCAAGTACGGAAACACGGGAGAGGTGTAGAGACAAGACTGACTGTGTGGTGCAGTCTACCTGTGTGTGTCTTAACTGGTCCTCCCTTTCTGGCAGGTACTGTACCTGGTGCCACTTCCTTGAATTCACCACAGGCATCAGCCATGCCATGTATTCATGAAGGTTTTCATGATGAGGACTTTTATTCCCAACAAAGTGGAGCGCCTCCACACTACCATCATGACGTAGGGCCCATCTTAATGAGAACCTGCCAAACAGATGGGTCAGGAGAAGAGGTCCTGTAGATCACCCTGCGTGTTCACCAGACAAACTTCACACCACTAGACTTTTTCCTTTGGGAATTTCTCAAGAATAACACTTATGCTAAAAAACCTGAAACCACTGATGAATTATGAGTAGCCATTGGAAGAGAATGTGCCCAAATACCAAATGAAATGATTCTTTTTTTATTTTTTTTATTTTTTATTTTGGTTTTTCAATTACAGTTGTCCCCTTTTCCCCTAATTTCTCTCCCCCACCCAACCCATCCCCTCTCCCGCAATAATATCCCTCCCCGCTGTCCATGTCCATGAGTCTTTCATACAGGCTCTTTAATTAAACCCTTCCCTTACTTATCCCCCTTCTCTCCCTCTCCCCTCCCCCCTATTGACTGCTATTCTGCTCTTTGTTCTATTTAGTTCCTTTGTTTGTGTTGTTCTTTAGTTTCCTGTATTAGGTGATATCATATGGTATTTTTCTTTCTTTGCCTGGCTTATTTCACTAAGCATAATTCTCTCTAGTTCCATCCATGTTGTTGCAAATGGCAGGAGTTCCTTCTGAAATGATTCTTGATGTTTGTGATTCCATTGTTTCGCATTGCCAACAATGTCTAGACCAGAATGGTTATTGGTTTGAAAATAGGCGCTACGTATAAAAAAGTACATTTATGTAGTTTATTGTGACATTGAAAGGGAACTGTATGCTAACAAATACAGACTTTATAATCATTAAAATAGTGGATACATTTTTTTGTGACACCCCGTAGATATGAACTTAGAGACAGGTTTATTAAGATTAATGTTATGACTCCCTGCTCTATGAATGTATGGTGGTAAAAACGCAATGACTACCAGTCCTGTTCGGTGCCAAGGACTTGAACTATACTAAGACACCAGCAAGTTTACACACCATTGTTTTTGTACCATGAATGAAATTGTTAATGCAGTGAAAATGAGTGAATAATCCTACTACTATTATTTTTAAAAATGCTTTTGACTTTGCAAACTTTCTGGAAGGATCTCAGGGACCACTCTCATTCACCCTAAGAAATCCACAGAATGTTTAGAGAAGAGCCAATTTAAGCATCTGTCTGCAAACTCCATGCCCCTAATTTTATACTCACTATCCTCCCCCATTTGGAGGGTTATTATGGTGGAGTTGCCAAATATATGGTCTTTGAGGTTAGAATGTGAAAATTTAATCTGTGCAATCTATTAGCTGTATAACTCTAGGAAATAAATGTTACCTATAATTATTATTCCCAAAAAAGAAACTACTGCCTAGTAAATTGATAAACTTAGGATTTAAATCCAGCATTGTCTGTTGGTGCCTACATTTAAAATCTTTCATCTTTTATGTGGCATTCAGGACTCCACATAGTCAGATTCTTGTCTCTAGTCTCTCTCTCTGCTTTCCTCTGGTCTCATTCTACTCTCAAACAACTACACTCCACGCACCCAAGTCCTAAACTTGTGGTAGTCTTGCCATTTACAAACATATCAGAAGGTGTATTTCATATACGTTGAGGTCTGTTGGGAAAAATCCAGCCACTGTTAATATAACAAAAACAGTTTGCACAACATTGATGTAACCTGACAGCCAAGGAGAGCAGACTGGAATGTGGATGTATGAACAATGATGACTTCACTGTTCTAGTCAGTGGGGGCAGGAGACACTGTTGAATGAGCATGTGTACTGTGTGGCTGTCACATTCGAAATGACTGAGCGAGTAGAACAACAAATCTACATCAAATTTTTCATTAAGCTTGAACATTCCTCCATGGAAACTATTCGGATGATTCAGAAGGCTTGGTGATGATACAATGAGTGCAGCACAAATAAAAGTGTGGCACGAACACTTCAAAGATGGTTGAGAATCTGTTGAAAGTAATCCACATCGTGCAAGGCCTGCAACAAGCAGAACACCTGAGAATGTTGCCTGTGTACGGGCTGCAACCAACAAAGATCCGTGACTGACAGTGCGAGAACCAGAAGCTGATCTGGGGATTCCAAAAACTACCATGTCTGAGATCTGACACAGGATCTTGGCATGAAATGTGTCACAGCAAAATTTGTTCCTTGTCTTCTGCAACCAGAGCAGAAGGAACATAGCACTGCAGTTGCTAATGACTTGATTCAAACAACTACCAATGAACCAGATTTCCTCAAGAAGGTCATAACTTTGAAGGGGACTGAGGCGTCATTGTCCTGTGTACAATGTTTCTTGTATCTTCTTCAATAAATAAAGGTCTCTATTTTTCATAGTATGTGGCTGAATAGTTTCTGGACAGACTTCTCATATATTTGACCTGTGAGTACTCTCTCGGTGGTCTCTCCATCTTCAATATTAATTCCAATACTGGGGCCCTTCATGCTTTTATAAGAGCATTAGTGCATTTTATTCTACTTAAATGTTTATATAACTGCTTTCCTTTTCTTGTGGACAGGCATCTTTGTACAGTGAATGGGTGAAATAATAATTGCTTTTATAACTTTCAAAGACTTCAAAACACAATGTAGTTTTAATTTAGAAGATATGAAGGAAAGGAATTTATTGCAAAGCACTCTCATAAATATGTTGGCTTTCAAAGGAATGAGAACATTTTTTTGCAAAGAGCTGGAAATTTTCTCTTATCTAGAGTAGTCTTAAATAAAATCTGGCTTAATTACCATATCTAAAGCTGTCAAAGAGTAAACTAAATTACCATGTATAAAGAAAAAATGTGCTGATTTAGAAGAGGTGGGAGTTGGAAGGAGGCCTTAATTGAAGAACTAAACTTGTCTAGTACCCAGAGTAATATCCTGGAACTAGTAAGGAATATACACCAAATGTTAAAAGTGTTTTCTTTCATTGGTAAAATATGCATGCATGATTTTTAAATCATATTTTATTTCCCCACAAATTTTCTACATAGGGAAGGTCACAGAGTTATAATTTTTTTTAAATATTACTTGAAAAATAGCTGTGGAAAACCACATAAGTGTTGCCCAATCAGAGTAGATAAAAGTAAAGTTTATTCAAGAGAAAATAAAGGTCCAGAAAGGTCGCTTGTTTAATCACAGGTGTGGACAACAAAGGGACACTATAATAAATCTAACAAATGTAAGCCCACAGGGTGATCCGATCATAAATTCCTACCTGGGCAGGTCATGGTAGGTAATCAGGTCCTAGGCACATAATGTCTTTAGTAAAATGTTTATCTTTGCCTGAAGCAGGTCTTGTCTATTGTTTCTGAGCAACTAGATTAACACACCTATGAAACCCTATTTTTATGAGTAACCTTCCACAAGGGAGCATGTAATCTTGTTAATTATCCTGTAATCCAGTCCCCACCTTGCTTTCTCCAATTTTTATGCAGTCTTCCTTAAGGTCCCATCTTACTTTCAAACGTATTAACAAAACTGTAAAACTGTCATTCTCCAGAGCATTCGAGGTCTTGCTTCCCAGCAATTGTCCTCAGTTTGGCTCAAATAAATTCATAAAAATTCTCTACAACTTTGGACATTTCTTACATTGACACAAGACTGGGGAAAAAAATGTGGAAAAATCAAAGGCAGGAAGCAATGTTCAATGACTCTTGCCAATCTTGAATCCACACACACACACACACACACACACACACACACACACACACACACATTCAAGCACCTCTAATATTCCTCAGGATATTCAACCAAGGCTCTGTCTGTCACAACCACACCTGGTCTCTGTTGACATTAACTAAGGGGAGTTCCTGTGGGCAAGATGATCCACGGGGTTTGGGTACAGAAAGCTAAAACATATATTTATACCTGGATTTTCTCAATAATGAGAAAGGGTTTAGTAAAGCACCTATTGTATAGGGCTCAAAGGATATGTAAGTTAATTTACAAAAAGCACTTTGATAGCATTTATCGTTTTAACTATTATTGTTATTGATTTTTTAAATTACACATAAATTGAGCTATATTTATATTTACAAAATAGAACAGTAGTGGTAACTTCAAATATATATATATATATATACACACACACACATACATATACATATATATAAAACGTTCATATTAAAAAGTGTTTCTGATGGGTTTTACAATAAAAATTTTGGAGATCATTGACATACAGAAAAGTGACCAATCTAAATCTTATCTTAACCCACAATGTGACTAAATTCAGACAAGGTGACAAGCACACATACCAAAAAAAAAAAAAAAAAAAATTTAAAGAGTAAATATATATATTGTATTTAATATGCATTTATATTATAGTATATTTATATTATAGTATTTTTATGTGTATACTATATAAATTTATTTTATTTTTGTATTTTCTTTTATATGTATACATATATATACATATTTCTCTCTCACTCTCACACAGATTTTAGATATTAAAATCTGCTCAGAGATTGATTCCACAATATACATCTCCCTGGAGATGAAGACCTTACTTTTCCTTCACTTCTGTCTGACTCTGATGTTTAACCAAGATGCTCCAGCTGCTGACCTGGTGACGGTTCCTGGGAAGGCCACATGGTGTGGGGAAATTGATATACTTTAGAGTCATAGAAAACCTCAGTTTGTCTGTTGGCTCTGCAATTTAGGAAAATCTGTCCTTTCTTTATTTTATTACTTTATCAGTAAATAAAAAGAAAATAATAACATTTAACTCATAAAAATTAACTGCTTTTAATTTTTGTTTTAGTTTGTTTTAAAACAAACTAAATATAATTTCCCAGACCTATTATTTAGCATAGATTAGTTTCCTTATACATAGTAGATATCACTGACACCCTGAAATACAATCACTCTCTCCTAAAACGGGGTTTACATTTTCAAATTATTTTTTAATGTTAGATCATTACCTCATTTCTTTAATATAGTAAGCTCCTTGGTGACAGACTCAATCTGTTCCTCCTCTTTATTATTTCTTAATGCTAAGCCTGGGACAGAGTGCTTGCTAAATCAATATTTGTCCCTTGAATTGAATTGAGCTGGGTGGTAAGCTTTTCCTCCCGTTTGGGTTATTTTCAATGTGTGCTAATACAAATTGGAGTCTGGATGATCCATTCCCTCAAATATACAGTGCATATGCCCTTGCTCGGCCTGCCAGGCTGTGATCACCAGCCAAGTTTCAGCTGCAAGACCACATTTTTTTTTTTTTTATTCTGGGAAGTTATAAAAATAACAATTCTGCCATCACTTTCTAATTCACAAAGTGACTTTAGTCCTGCGTTCTAATTCCTTCCATTTTTCCTTTATAGGACTGCCAAGAGCCTTGGCCTTTGTTGGCCTTACATATTTAATCAGAGTAACCAATGCTGATGATTTTTACAGGGAATTAAGTTTGATTTGTTTTGAAACATTTATTTATTCCATATGGCATTTAAAGTGACTGAATTATTTTTGGTGTTGGAATGAAGTTTCATGAACTAGATTCAAATGTTCTAAACACACACACACACACACACACACACACACACACACACTCCAAAAGCCCAAGAGTACTTATGTAGAAAACATCTTTTGTAAAAGGAATTAAAATACAATGAAGGGCTCAGGTCAGGGGGTTTGGCAAAATCACAAAGATAATTTGGCTCAAACTAAGTGTCTAACATACATCTCCCCAGTCTCAGGCCAAGGCCTGGGCCCACACGCCAGTGAGCACTGCAGACTTCCTCCCTGTGAGCACCAGGTCAGTGCCATGATGCAGTGCTCTGCAGTGGCAGTAAATTTGGCAGTGACACTCTCTTAGCTCTAAGGAGAGAGGGAGATGGTGAAGTAGCCTCGTCCAGTCAGGGAGGTGCCTCCATTCTTGCATAGGTTCAGAATAGTCAGGCCTGTGTCCCAGCATTGTGCACAGTGACTGATGATTGGGTGTGATTGAGGGAGGTGGCCCACTTTTGTCCAAACACTGAAGCCTAGTAGTTTACTCAATACTTGGCTACAGATAAGCACTATTATTCCAGATCCTATGGTTAGAGATACGAGGAAAATTCAAGAAATGGGGAATCCAAGCCTGATCCTCCAGCATTGCCTGAAGTTCACTAACCTAGATGTGAACGAAAATATTGCCTTTATTGTTTAAACCAATGTGAGTTGATTTCTTTCTTTTTCTTTCTTTCTTTCTTTCTTTCTTTCTTTCTTTCTTTCTTTCTTTCTTTCTTTCTTTCTTTCTTTCTTCTTTCTTTTCTTTCTTTCTTTCTTTCTTTCTTTCTTTCTTTCTTTCTTTCTTTCTTTCTTTCTTTCTTTCTTCTTTCTTTTCTTTCTTTCATTTTCTTTCTCATTCTTTCTTTCCTCCTTCCTTTCTTTCCTCCTTTCTTTTTATTTCAAAAATAAGTAATCCTGATGTATAAGTAAAGATGCATACTAGAAGCTGCATAATTAGTAAATTCTTGTGCTCAGACAAGATGTGTGTTATTTCACACATTCCCTTATTAAGTAAGGTAAGAGTGCCCTTTGGCCCTTACCTATGCTCAAGGGGAATGGTTGTGTTAGGAAGCCCACTGTTTCTAATGTATGCTGCAAAGTTGATGCTAATAAGCATTCTAAACCAGTTAAGTGCATCTGCTCTTTCCCTTCTTTTGTGGTTAGAGGTGTGAGTCATGCTTCCTGTTAAACCCAAAGACAGTGCCTCCGTTTGAGGTTTCATTATTTGGTAACAAAATGGAAAGCACACCGGTGCTGTGTCAGTGAGCTGGAAGCAATCAACATTTACTGGGCTCACACACACACAAAAAGCAAATATGTTCATTTGCAGGGATCTGGGTTGGTGGCTAGACTCAAACAGTTTACACCCCCAGGAAAAAGGAAGTTAAACCACGGGCTTAATCCTTGACTAAATCTTGAGGCATTTAGAACCACAAATTAGAAAATTAAAACCAAATTGTGCTCTGCCATTCCAAAACTGAAGAGCTAAGCTCTTACTTCAGAAGCTGGTAAACCCACCACCTTGGCCCATTTGACTTCATTCTTCCCCATTGGTTTGCTTTTACGGCCTACTGTCAGACTACCTAGCGCAAAGATATGGGACCAGGGATGGGGAGACAATTAGGCCTGAGAGCGCGCCAAAAGCTTCCAGTGATACTTAATTGCTGAATTTCTAAGGATCCCTACAGGAGGTCTTTGGGCTGTTGTGAACAACGTTATTAACCTGAAAACTCACTAACTTCACAGTTGGTATAAGAAGCATTCATTACAAAGTTAAAGGTAGTTGTACTCCAAGAGATGATAATACAGAAAAGGTACAGAAGAGGTGCCATGTCATTCAAGATGACAAATTTCTCAGCAAATAGTAATTGATAGTGATGTAGTGATGATATATTTTTTACTTTATGAGTTTCTTGAATTCATCTTATAAATGCCTAATTTTATTCCACACAGATTTAGCCAGGACAGTCAGGAATTTTTAAGAAAACTGCAGCAATTTTTGAGCATTGTTAAGTTGAAATTCTTTTTTTCCCCCCTAATTTATTTATTTTAGAGAGAGAGAAGAAGGGAGGGGGGAGAGATTGATTGATTTGTTGCCACTTATTTATGCATTCTTATATGCATAAATGGTTGATTCTTATATGTGCCCTGATTAGGGATCAAACCTATGACCTTGGCATATCAGAATGACATTGTAACCAACGGAGCTACACAGCCAGGGCTAAGTTGAAATTCTTAATATGAGAAAAATGATTCAGAGAACTGAAGTTCCTTATGACTTTTTTTTTAAATAATGGTTAGGAGAGCCCAGAAATAAACCCGTCATATATGGTCAAATAATATTTGATAAAGGAGCAAAAACCTCAATGGAGAAACAACAATCTCATCAATAAATCATGTTATGAAAGTTGGATACTCACATGTGAAAGAATAAAATTGAATCCCTACATTACATCATTCACAAATATTAACACAAAATAGATTAAAGGCTTAAATGAAAGACCTTAAACCATAAAACTCCTAGAAGAAAACATAGCAATATAGATCTTTAAAATTTGCCTTGGCAATGATTGTTTGTACATGACACCTAAAGCACAAGCAAAAGTCAACAAGTGGGAGGACATCAAACTGAAAAGCTTTGCACTGCAAAAAAATAATGATCAGAAAAATAAAGGACAACCTATGGAACAGGAGAATGTATTTGCAAACCATGTATCTATAAGGGTTTGTTCAAAATGTATAAAGAACTCATACAATTCAATAGTAGAAAAACAATCAATTCAATTTTTAAAATGGGCAGAGGACCTGAATATAAATTTTACCAAAGAAGATATATGAGTGGTCAATAGGTGATGAAAAGATGCTCAACATCACTAATCATTAGGGAAGTGCAAATCAAACCACAATGAGATAACACCTTATGCCTGTTAAAATAACCGTTATCAAAAAGAGAAGAGTCAACAAATGCTGGCAAGAATTTGGCGAAAAGGGAAACTTCATGCACTATTTTGGGGATTATAAATTTGTACGACCACTATGGAAAACAGTATGGAGGTTCCTCAAAAAATCAAAAATGGAACTACCATATGGTCTAGTAATGCCACTCCTGGTAATACAGCTAAAGGAAATGAAAACACTACGTGAAAGAGGTATCTGCACCCCCATGTTCATAGCAGCAATATTTACAAAAGTTGAGGCATGGGAGCAACCTAAGTGTTCACTGGTGTATGAATAAACAAGTTGTGATATATGTATGTGTATATACATATGTATACATCACTTTATACGTCTCACATATACAATGGAATATTATTCAGCCATAAAAAAAATAAGAAAATTCTGCCATTTGCTACAAGATGGATGGATCCTGAGAGCATTATGTCAAGTAAAATAAGTCATACAGAAAAAGACATATATCACTTATATGTGGACTCGGAAGAGAAAGAGTGAGATCAGATTTATGGCTGGGAGAAGAGAGGGGAGGTGAAATTGGATAAATGTGGTCAAAGGTACAAACTTCCAGTTATGAGAAAAATAAGTCCTAGAGATTTGAAGTACAACATGATGACTACAGTTAACATTTCTACATGGTATATTTAAAAGTTATTAAGAGAGTAAACCCTAAAGAGTTCTCTCATAAGGAAAAACATTCTTTTTTGATATCTATATGAGATGATGTTAACTTGTGGTTATCATTTATATATATATATAATTTATATATAATTTATATATCATTTATATATACAGGGTGAGCAAAAGTAGTTTTAAGTTTTTCATAATAAGTACTAATACAAGAATAAAATGTGCTTTGCATACTCACAACTGTAAACCTACTTTTTCCCACCCCAGTATATACATATGGCAAACCATTATGCTGTATACCTTAAACTGAATGATGTATGTCAATTACATCTCAATAAAACTGAAAGAAAAATGAATGACTTGGAAATAATGAGGTAGAGAAGTACGTAACTAATTTTGAGATCCTACAACATATGAGTCACTTCACAGACTGGTGTATTTATTCCTCACAATTAAAAAAGAAAAAAAACCTATTGCCCTGATCGATGTGGTTCAGTTGGTTGGGCAAAATCCCATGAAGCAAAGAGGTTACCAGTTCAATTCCCAGTCAGGGCACACGGCTGAGTTGCAGGTTTAGTCCCAAGATGGGACGTGTATGAGAGACAACCGATCAATATTTATCCCTCTTTCTTTCTCCCTCCTTCTTCCTCTCTCTAAAAATAAAATAAAATCTTTTTAAAAATTCTACTAATCAGAATTCCAGAAACAAAGTGTATTATCCATGTTTCTACACAGGTCCAGAAGTATTTTAATGAATGTTTGGAGCTTATGAAAGTCACATGTATTCATATCTTTCATTAATTTGTTCACTATTTAATGAGTGCTAACATCATTGCAAAATATATAGAGCTAAGGGTCTACAAAAATGAACGAAATAAAACTGAAATTTCTGCCTCAAGAACAGAAGAAAGGCATAGATTTGTATGCCTCTCTTTAGGATTTGAGATGTATATTCTGTGTTCAGTTGTTGGGTCTGGAATTTAATTTTGTCCTACTTAAAACTAGTAAATTAACCTGTTTATTGCTTCACAGATGCTGGCAGAAGATAGGAGATTTTTGTTTCAGAGACAAAGGACTTTATTGATCATGCATAGAACAGTAAGCAGCATGAGCATCAACATGGTTGTCATTTTCTATTGCCTCCCTTCCAAGTCCAAGATGTGATGCAAAGGGCCCACACAGATATCGGCATGCTCAGTAGGCTGTTACAGCCAAGGGACATTGAGATGTGGGAATCTACCACTTTCATAGTAAGCAGTAAGCAAGCCTCCTGCTAGTCATGATGGATACATTAGCTTACCTCCTAAAGCTGTTCTCTGTAAACACAACCCCAAGAAACAGCTCCTATAAGGAGCTGTCAGCGACTTGTATTCTTGGTATATCAAGAAAGTGAAAGTCATGCAGGGATGTAAGGGATGCATGACTCTCTCACAACACTGGACAGGATGCAGAGTGCAATACTGTTAGTGCCATGTGTTGGTTGAAGAACAAAGTCTACTCTCACCCTTCAGTGTTCTAACCACCTCACTTTAATACATCTATGGATCCTGACAAGTTTCCTGACAAGAGAAGAATTCAGTCTGTCATGGCATATCTCAGGGTACTGGCGTTGAAATGTCATGCTGACTGAAAGGTAGAAAATATGCAGGGCACAGTAGAGCCATAGCATAAAGAACAAGAACTAAGTCTCATTTCTGTGCTCACAAAGCTAGCACATGCTAACCAGCCAAAGTGTTAAATGTTTTCAGAGTTAAATTGACTTTGATCGTCTCACCCAGCAGCAAATGCAGGTACAACCTGCTTAATTGAAGACAGGAGGTATAAGAAGAAGAGTTGGTTCTCTGGCAGTGAGAATAAAACAAGTTTAGCATCACAAAAACATCTTAGTCCAATAGAGTTTTCTAATTCTAAATTATTAAAGGTTCATGTATCCACCAGAGTTCAGTTAATAAAAACAAAAGCTACTCTCTGCATTCTAAGTGTGAAGAATTTCAACACAGGACACTAGAGGACATAGGGTGGGCTGGGGGGCTGAGGTTAGAGAAACAGCTATCCTCAGCATAAGCCTAAAATATGGAAGAAGATGGCTCTCAAGAACTCTTCAGGAAGGCGATAATGGAATTCTCAAGAAACTCTGGAATTCTTCCACCCAGTATCTCAACTGCTATGGACTGAGTTTGTCTCCCCTCAAAATTCATTTGTTGAAGGCTTAATCCCTAATGTGATGGCATTTGGAGGTGGGTATTTGGGAGATAATTAGGTTTAGATGAGATTATATAAGTGTCACGTGGAGGTTGACAGTGATGTGGGAGATAAATGTGCTTCTGATCTACCCAAGATTTGGGGTAAGCTCTAACCTAGAGCAGTGTACACCATTCCAACTGTCATGGACAACTCTCAGTAGGCCCTTTTCACCAGAAAGGCAGCTTCTTGGGTAGAACTAGAGACTTTGCTAGAACTACAAAATAGGAAGAATCTTCCAGAGGACTCCCAGAAATAAATAGGAGGCCTGGGTGCTCCATTGAAAGGTGGTAGCAAGTGTTACCAAATATCCACTCAAAAACAAATCGATCAAATTATATTTAATGATACACTTAATCAATTAAGTCTACTCCAAAGAATAAAATGAAATAAGGATCTTTCTTGGATTATGGGAAATGGTGTTGGAATAATGATTAGGATGAGCTTAGAGACCACTCAGGGCTGGAAAATAAACTTCAATCTGAAGGCATATTGGGAACAACTTAGCAGTGATAACAATGAAAGCGGGGGAAAGGGACTCACAGTTGACCTAAGGAAGACAAAATCAGAATAACTTAATAAATAAGAAAGATTTTTTTTAGTAAAAATTTTAGAATGCCTTTCATCTATATTAGAGACATATTCACTGAAAGCAGGCTAGTGACTTTTACAGCCACCTCACTGATCTTCGATTTCAAATCCTCTTAACCATGACCTTAGCTTCATTGTAAAGGGGATACTCGCTTAAACATAAGGTGGAAGCAGGACACGTATGTAGCATTTCTGCCTTCTCACTGATGTTCTCTCTTTCTGACTCCTGAACCTATCATTGATCACCTCAAGATCTGAATAATATTATTAATAAATTCTTTTGCTTGTTCCCTAATATTTTTTCTCATATTACATTTCTAATTTCATTCATTCATCAGAGTGACTACCATATGTTAAATCCTGTTCTAGATATTATATATACAAATATTAACGAGAGGTAGCCTGGCCCTCAAGGGGCATGCATTTGACAGGTAAGCACACAAGTATGCCAGATAATGTAATAAATAATACTTTAAAAGCGTGCTATTTGCACACAAGGGAAATTAGTAATGTGCACTAGGGAACACGTGGTTTGGGAAGGCTTGTCAGAGGACATGATTCTTAATAGGAGAGGAGGATTGGTCATGTAGACAAGGTCAGAGGAGGGGAAAGCAAAGCAGCTACAAAGCAGAGAGAAAAAAGGACCAAGGCTTTGGATGTAAAGCATTTGCACACCTGGTATTTTACAAGCTTCTTGCAAGCTCAACTTTAATTTCCATAGGTAGATTGGACATTTTTTAAAAAATTAACTGTGGTAAAACAAAACAAAAAATATATGTTCTTGAGTGGATTGACATTTTTATGAATCACTGAAAGCATCTCTATATTAGAATGTGTCTGCTATTGGGAAGCACATGGAAACCAACAATAACTGGTTTGAGTCTATTGCGGAGCAGGAGCACACTAATGCTGCCTTCCAATATTGGAGAAAGAGTTCAGCTGAGAGAAGATAGGCAACGATAGTAGACTATTTCAATGGAGAGCAATGTTAGCTATTTTTCACTAGGCAGTTTATGGTTGTAGACTTAAACAAACTATCACTCTGGTTAATTCCTTCTTTGGATACCATTTCTAGAATGACACATTTGGATGTCATCCTAACTTTAAAAGTTTACATTAGATTCAATCTGTATTTAGTTTTGGTGTTCAGTTATATGTAACTACCTCCTCCCAGGTTACCACCACCAAACTTCCAAATGTTAACCTTGTTAATAATGAGTTATCTGTAGTGATCTACATTCATTGACTTTAGTTTTACATACCTGCTTTCATTCTTCATGAATGTCCTTTTTAAACCAGATGATATCACTTTATAACCATATTGTTATTAATTTATCTTTTGGTCTCTTCCTCCTCTTTTCTTCCTACTTAGAAAGTTTTATTTTGGAGTCACTTGTCCGTCTTGGGCTACATTATGTTTTAGGTTCGCTATTCATGGCATGGTAACATCTTTTTCCTTAGAGTTTCTCCATCTGTATCAATGTGTTAGTTTCCTAGGGTTGCCAAAACATAGAACCACAAACTAGGTTGCTTAAAACAATAAAAATGTATTGTCTCCCAACACTGAAGGCTAGAAGTCCAAAATCAAGGTGTTGGTAAGACCATGTTTCCTCTGAAACCTGTAGGGAAATCCTTCCTTGGCTCTTTCTCATGTCTGGGGGTTTGCTTGCGATCTTTGGTGTTCCTCATCTTGCTCGCTGCCTTCTTTGTCACGTGAGGTTCTCGCTGTGTATGTCACTCTCTTCCTAAAAGGGACACCAAGTATATTGGATTAAGGGCTCACCCTACCTAAGTATAACTATAACTTCATCTTAACAAATTATGTCAACAAGAACCCTAATTCCAAATAAAGGCACATTCTGTAGTAATGGAAGTTAGAACCTCAACATGTCTTTTTGTGGGACACAATGCAAACCCATGACAATTACCGACACTGAGAAATAATGCAGGTGACACAGAAGCATGGACTTTGTAATGAAAAAGCTCTGATTCCAAGGCCTTGTTCTACCACTAACTGTCACCCCAGTGAATTACTTCATATTCTTAAAGGGACTTAGTTTTTTCACGTAGAAAGGAGGAATATGACAATATCTCAGAAGTTTTTGAGAATTAAAATAATGCACTAACGTGATTAGCTCAGTACCTGGCACATAGCAGATTCATAGTGTTAATAACATATAGTAACTATTAGTGACTGATGTTAAAGTACATCAACTATTTTAAAATATATTCAGGAATCCCTATTTTGAACACTATAAAAGCCAAAATATAATAGTAAAGATAGGGCCAAGGAGTCACCAACTTTAGCCTAAACTGTGTTGTCTGCTGGAGTTCACTTCAGAGAGTCTGGTAATATCTGTACAAACAATGAAGAGGGACTAGGAAGATGATATGCATGGAGAACTAAGAAGCCTCCAGGGCGAGAGCTCATCCCAAGGGACTAGAAAGCTATCAGTGACCAACTTGATTCCATACCTCAAGTTTATTTTCAGAAGGGAAAAGGGAGTCTGAGTCATCTCCTGTCAGACTGTCATTGGCTCAGCACCACAAATTTCTACCCTGAATGCTGAGGTAAAACCAAAGGGACAATTCCCCTGAAAACGTGTAAACTTTGGAGCAAAGCTTGTATTGTTCGGTGTGCCTCCAACACCTTTTAAAACAAAATGGTGGCACAAGACATTCTCTTCTAAACTGCTGCAAACATCTGTGAAGCTTTGGAAATTTGAGGACCTTTGCAATGTCTGATAGTCACAGTGTATCTAGTTTAGTGTTGGCATGGGTGACAGAAACAGCATTGGTCCCCGGAAGAGCCCAACAGGGAAGGAATGCAAGAGCATAGACAGATGTGCAAAGTGGACAGCGGTGCTTCACATAGTTAATGAGTTTTAGCAACAACCCCAGTGGAGAAGGATTAAATTTATGCCCATTTTATTCATAAGGGAAACGGAAGGTCGAACTGTGATAATGTCTAGTCCAAGACCACAGAGTTAAAAGGCAGGGGGAGAAAAGGTATTTTAACTCCAACTGAGAATTTTCTAAAATGCATGCTAATATCCCTCTAGAGCAGAGGTCGAGATCTTTTTCTGGAAAACACCAGATAGTATTTTCAGCTTTGGGGGCTTAAGAGTTTCCATTACAACTACATAACATAACTTTGCCCCAGCGATGCAAAAGCGGCCAGAAACAATTCGCGTGCTCAGGGACAGGCTGTGTTCCAGTTGAAGTTTATTTCCAAAAACAGGAGTCAGCCAGATTTGGCTCACAGGATGCAGTTTGCTGACCCCTGACTCCTTTTAACTGCGGTGGCAAACGCTTTGTTTAGTCATGGAAACAAGACATTTACAGCCACATCACCTTTCTCCTCCTGTACTCTTAACCCCTGTACAACTGCTAGATGTTAGTAATCAACACTGATTTGTTTCACTTAGTGAGCTTAGTCCCCTTGGTAGCAAAGCTGGCAACAGACCCTTGATGTGAATTTTCCACCATCAATCATTAATTTTTGTACTTCTTTGGCTGCACCTGTTCATCTTCTGTGTGCTGCTGGCGTACAGTTCCCCTTTTCCTCTGCCTGCAGCGGCCCATCCCTTCTATCCCATTTACTTCTAAGCTAACTTCTACTTATGTTTCTGAAACTTTCCTTGGTTTCTGAACTTAATTTTGTTCCTTTAATCTGTACAACCTTTTTTTTTTTTTTTTTGCACCTGCTGTCCCTATTGCTCATATATAGGTGTGCTGGCAACACACTTATTATATGTACAGCATCTGTGTCTCTGTGGACACCACGAAACTTCTATAAACATTGAATGAGGACAGGACTAGCACTGAGCGGGCACATTTTAAGAGTTCAATGTTACTCAAATGTTTGGGTTGCTACAGCATAGGGGCCGAGAAAAAAATATAAGAGGAAACAAAAGACATCTAACAGCAAAGTAAACTCATCCCATTCCTTAGAGACTCTTTACTAGAGCTGAAAGGAACATGACTGCATCCACTACTTTCATCACATAAATAAATAAATAAAGCAATAAATAAATAAATAAATTTGGAGAAATTTACTGAACTGGTTACAGAGTTTATTGACGAGCTGACTCTTAAATCCAAGTCTGCTGAGTCAGCATCTAGGGTCCATTCTAGCTACGTAAGATCTGAACAGAGGGAGAGAGAAACAGCATTCCTGAAATGTTTTTCTTCCATTGATCTAACATCTCGCATCTAGTCTCTCAGGCAGAATGACTGAGGCTTCTTCCCTCTCCTACAAACATAAGGGGCAGAGTTCGTTATTTCCTTAAAGAAAGTTCAATTTTAAATCCTCATCTCAAATCAAGAATCGTTTAAAAAACAAACAAACAAACCAGAATTGTTGTCCTCTTTCTTAATGACTTTCACCTGCAAAAAAATTCCAGGGCATGCTAAACCTGTCCTTTGTCGGAATTTGTACCTCTGATGTGAAATTTTATTAAAGCACCATTCTGAAACTGCCAGTCTGCTGCTCTCTCAAAAAGAACTGGGGTCCCCCCACTGTTTCCTCACGTTGCAAGCACTTTCTAATCTCTAAGTTTTGTTTTGCTTTTCCCCTCACCTGAAACCAAACAGAGCCAAAACAATCTTTCTCTCTTCACCAAAATTCCCGTCAAAACCCTCATATTAGTTTGCCAGGACTGCCACTACAAAGCACCACAGTCTGGGTGGCTTACATAAGAGTTCTTTCTGGAGGCTAGACGTCTGAAATGAAGGTGAGCAAATTTTCAAGTCTACAGATATACCTCAGAGATATTGTGGGTTGGGTTCCAGACCACGGTAATAAAGCAAGTATCGCAATAAAGCAAGTCAATGTTTTTACTGGTGGAGGGTGTTGCCTTTATTAACTTGTGAGAAATGGAACACCCGTGAAACTCAAGAAAGTAAAGTGCAATTAAATGAGGCAGGCCTATATCTGGATGGGTTGGGTCCTTGTGAGGGCTTTGAGGGACAATCCGTTTGAGCCCCTCTCCTCGATGCTGGTAGTTTGCCTGCAACCTTAAGCATTCCTTGACTGTGGCATCAAAAATCCAGTTTTCACATGGCATCCTCCCTGCATCTCCTGTGTCCCGATTTTCCCTTTCTGTAAGGGCACCAATCATATTAAATTTGGGCCCACCCTAATGACCTCATCTTAACTTGGCTACAATCTGCCAAAAAAAGAAAAAAGAAAAAAAAACTATTTCCAAATAAGATCACATTGTGAGGTACTTGGGGACTTTAACCTACGAATTTGAAGTGGAGACACAATTAAACCCACAACAACCCCATTGGTGTTTCCAGGCCTTAAACAAAACTCTTATCTATTAAATATTCTCCTGTGTCCAGGCTGAAGGAGTGTGTTCCAGGGCTGAACCCCATAGTAACAATTACCTCTGCCCACAGGAAGGCAAATTTCTTGAAATCAGGCATTCTGTTTTTCTCAACTTGCTAGACATGTGGTGGACCTCCCCCAAAAAGTGTTTGCTGAACTGACGAGACGTGTTAGCCCCTGGGGTGACGAGATGGTGTGTAGCCCCTAGGGTGATAGGAACGTTCGTGTGGCATCCAGGCCAGGGCGCTCCATCTTCTTGTGTACACTTCCCCCAGTGCTGAGAGACAGCACACAGCACATGCATAAGAGGATGGACTAGGGTCAAATACCAATTGTGTCATTTATGTTTGTATGTAACCTAATAATGTTACCTTTTTGCAAATTCCTCTCTAATTTCCTCATTTGTAAAACATGGCCAGTATTCCATACCTTGAAGGATTTGACTGAAAATAAAGATAAGACGTGCATCCTCCTACATTATGGTAGCAATAACACTTGTGTAGGCTAGCTACAAACTTAAAGTATGGACACATTTTAAAGACTTGCAGAAGTTTTCAAATAATTTAGCATGACTATAGTTCACATAGAGGCCTCCACACACCCAGAGAAACATTTATTGAGACAGATCCTTTTTAATTTTTTAATTAATTTTTTATTTGTTTGTTTGTTTGTTTATTTTATTTTTAGAGAGAGGGGAAAGGAGAAAGAGAGGGAGAGAAACATCACTGTGTGGTTGCATCACACTTGCGCCCCCAACTGGGGACCTGATGTGCAACCTAGTCATGTGCCCTGACTGGGAATCGAACCAGCGACACTTGGCTCGCAGGCTGACGCTCAATCCACTGAGCCACAGCAGCCAGGGCTGAGACAGATTCTTGAAGAGTAAAAAACAGAGAGAGAGAGATAGAGAGCAGAGAGAGAGAGAGAGAGAGAGAGAGAAAGAGACTGACTTTTTATAACATTAAGGAAACAGTGGTCATTACTGGTCAAGGAGAACAGACAGCCAGTGCCAAATAAAGCTACAGATCCTACCTTTGACTTTTTGGTCACACCACCCAGTTAGCCAGAAGAGTCGTTTTCAAATATCAAGGGCAATACAAACAGAGTTATTATCATCACTCACTCTTCAAAGCAGTGACCTTTACTTTGGGCTGGTTTCTTTGGCAAGGAGATTTGGCATGAAGCTATTAAAGTAACCTTAAACAGCAAAAATCTGTTCTTGTAACTATGCTCCTTAATGGCAGTTTAAGAAAAAAACACCTAATGTCAGGCTCAGAGGTAAAAATACTTAAGATAACCCACCTGAGACTCTCAGGCAGCCTATTTATCAAAACGAGTTAAAGTCACCTTCTGAGTAATTGCTGTGAGGGTGTTTTAGCACAGCGGACAGGCACATTTTCTCTGGGTTGAGCGATTGATCACTAAGCTCTGGTAACAGGTGCATCTTGCTTCTGGGGTCCTGGAACATGACAGCCTGTAGAAAAACTATTAAAATCACTTTGCTAACAAAGAAAAATCAATTGTTCTCCACAAGTTGGTGCCCGTCGGCATAATCAATATACAATAGTACAATGCTGGGCTGTAAAGAACGTGAACAGATTTAAGGTTTTGATTAGGTAAAATGTATCAAGGGTAGTTGCTTTTCATCTCTCTGGTGGACTAAAAGAGATAAAGATACATTTTGCTCTAAGTTGCATTTTGTTTTCTTTCAGTGGGTCAACTTGTTTAAGAGGACATTTTTTAAAATTTTGTTTTAGTGCAATCCTTTATAAAGAATCATTTTTACTTGTTTTTAGTACAAGTACTTGGGAGAGAGTCAGAGTTGGAAAGAGACATACTTATGAAACTAGTTAAGGCTAAAAATGGAAAGACAGTGGGAAGAGCGACACCATCAATTCCACTGCTAAGAGGCCTAGTTAAAAAGTACATATTTGCTCTTTTTTTCCTCCTAAATGTAAGAGATATGTGGGTTGAGACATCAGTAAGGTCTTGGTACTTTCTGTTCGTTTTTCTAGCAACAAATCAAAAATCATTTGTCATTTACAGACATATATCAAGAGTAGGAAAATGTCATTTTTGTACCATTTACAACCTCCATGTATTTTCATAAAGCTTTACCTGGTTGCCAACAATCTTTGAAGCAGGTACAAAACGGAAAAGAAAACTCAATTCAGGCTGTTCAGATGGGGGAAGCACATTCGTAATAACAAAGAATTTTATGCTGAGAACCTGAAGTACTTTTTCACTCAAAGGAATGTTACAGTTGAATAGTGCAGACAAAACCCATTGAACAGTTGTTGGTAACTTTTTATATTTAGCTAGAGTATGTATATGTTAATGGATTTGAAATTTAACATCAAAAAATATTAAATGTGTCTTGATATTATAAAACCAGCAATGTAATACAGTGTTTTCACAGAAAATTATATGCACTGATTGTGCATAAAACAGAAATAAAGATATTTTGTAATTTACCTGGTGTTGGGAAGTATGCATTATTTAGAGGATAAATTTGTTCAACATATATCAGCTAATAAGTATCATATATTAAAAATTCCAGCCTCATAAATTTGAGTTCAACCAGGTTAATCTCTGGCTAATCTTCTTTCTGTGAGGCTGTTTTAGACACAGAGAAGTCAAGTAGATTGCCAGACAGAAAACAATGTGGTTCTCAGTCTGTGAGTCCAGAATAAAGATCTAAAAGTTTGACAGGTAGTGTTAGAAAGTGAGGCCAAAATTTAAAGACAGCAGAGTGCTGTAGAAACAAAGCAAGAGCAATCTATGGGAGTGTTTGTTCTAACAGCCACATGAGATTACCGCTGCCGGCTTTTCAAATGGAATGAAGTAGACATAGCTATGAATTATCCTTGATCTGCATCTCCAGAAAAGAGCTGTGTTCATCTCTGATCAGATACTCTCATTGTCCATATATCTTAATAAATTCTAAAGGAAGTTCTTCAGGCAGATGAAATTGATACAAGATGGAAACAGAGAGATGAAGAAAAAATAATTGGAAGAGCAATATATCTGGAAAGCTATAGGCAAATCTAAATAGATACTGACTGTTTAAAAGAAACAGTGTTTTAACTTTATATATATATAGTGTTTTAAGGTCAGTATACTCTCTGGAAAATGGTAAAAGTACTAATATTTATTTGACTTTAATCAGTCCAAAAAAAAGTGTAATCTCTGAGGTAGATGTGAACACGTCAACAAATGTTGTAATGGTAAAAATAGTATCAGAATGTGTAACAAGGTGATGGTGTGGTATTTAATAATTAAACACACAAAAAAGAATTAGATGAAGAAAAGATAAACAGAACAGATAGAAAATATAGAGAAATTGTAAGATAGTAGACTTAAACATGTATATAAGTAAATTTATTAAAAGTAAGTGAAATAAAATTATAAGATGAAGACTAAAACACCTTTAAAAAGTAAACTCAAATAAATGCTGCTTGTGAGAGACATAATTTCTATATTAAAATTCAGACAAGTTAAAAATAAAAGTGATAAAAGAACTATCGCTCAATAAGAGCACATTTTGTAACTACACTGATATCAGACAAAGCAGAATCTAAGATACATTATGAAAGCGCAAAGAGATATTTCATAGTGAAAAAGGGGTAAAACCACTTGAAAAATAAAATTCTAAGTTTGTACACATTAATAACATAGCCTCAAAATAAATCATGAAAATTCCACAGAGCTACAAGGAGAAACAGTTTCACAATTACATTGAAAGCCTTTCAGACATCTCTCTCAGTAACCAATAGGACCAGCAAATAAATCATGAAGCGTATAGGAGAGTTAAACAACATAATTAACCAACCTGATGTAAGTGGCAAATATAGAAAATCCAAACCAACAACTACAGAATATGAACTAATTTAAGCTAAAAGTGAAGGGAATTTATTGGTTTGTTTTAATTTATGATAACAGGGATGTCTCTGCTTGGATCTTCAAGACTAAGATATCACTGGACCAAGGGAGTTAATAATACTTTTTCTTTTTTTCAATTTTCCCCTTGCTCAGTTCTGTTTAATTCCATGTTTGATCTCATTATCTTCTGCTGCAAATAAACTGTTTTGTTTTTTTTTGAAACATAGGAATATGGACCAAAGTGACGCTAAATTTATATTATTCTAGCATTGAAATTCCAAAGGCAAGACACAGTTAGCTATTCATAGTAGAGCTTGATGGAAAGCACTGACTTCACTCTGGTCTCATAATAAGCCCTGAATTAAAGACTGAGAACAGCAAGATGGGCCAAGTGTCTAATCCGGTAGCAGGAGAGGAGTTTGACAAATACAAGTGTTTCGTATGACAGCATGAAAGGTACAAACTTCCGTTTTCCAGTACTGTGGGTCCAAGGAGCATCTTTGATGCTGGATCATAGTAGAACATTTACAAGGGTTTTGATTGGTCCATTTTGGGTCACAAATTTATCTTTAAAAAATGTTAGCCAAGGGAATAAAGTACTCTTATGTTTTTATTTGGAAATAATAACAGATTTTCATTAAGTTTTCAATAGGACTTCCTTATTTTCTTTACCTAACTCCACTAACTGTTAACATTTGGTCACATTTTTTTTTTTTTTTAATTTGTCATTGTGTGTGTGTGTGTGTGTGTGCACGCGCGCGCTTATGTTTCTAAACCATCTCCAAGTATGCTGCAGACATCATGGACTTTATCCTCCTCGGTGCTCATTTCCTAAGTAAAAGGGCATTCTTGTATATATTTTAGCACAACTATCAAAATTAGAAAATTTAACACTTATACAATACTATTATATAATGTGCAGTTTATAGTCTAATTTTTTAAAGTTGTTTCAATGTATTTAAGCAGTTTTCCAAACTTGGACATTTAGGTTCCTTTTTCCCCATCCTCGTTTTGATCCTCTACATACTGTACCTGGGCACCATGGCAGGCTCTTGAACTTCTCCGCCTCCTTTGCCTTGTTGCCCTCTCTTATTTCCTTCTCATTCCTTCTCTGTGATGCTCCATGAGATCCAGACATACAGCCAGTGTCCCCTCCTTTCTCCTGCAATGCAATAGCTACACTAGCATGTTTATCCCCTTCTGATGCCAACCATTATACCCAGTTTTACAAGTACTTTGAAATTCTATGATTCTATGGACATGAGTATTATTCATTCTAAGAAACTTTGTTGTCTTCTGAAGTAGAAAGAAGACAATGTCCCCAGGTCTATCCATGTTCCTCCTAAGTTCAGAGTATATTTACATCTCCCTGTAGCTAGGAATGGGTCAACTGTGCTAATATTCAATAAACCACCCTGACCTTCCAGTCATTAACCTTAACTGAAAAGACTTCATTGATTTGTTTTTGCATGGTTACCTTTTATTCAGGAATATGGCTTTGTTATTTTCCTTAAAATTAGCTTGACATGATTTTCTGCTCGTTGATTAAACTTCAGTAGAACTTAAAATAAGGGCACAACAGAGTATCCTGTGACTCAGCACTTTCACTCCTAAGACTTAAATGACAACAATAAAACAAACCCTGTAAGATAAAACTATGAAGAAAAATCTAGCTGGAATTTATAATAATGTGAAGCAAACAAACAGAAACTGAGAAGTGACTAAATATCCAGATTGGAAAACTGGTTAAATAACCCATAGAACATCTGTACAATTATTATATAACTTAAAAATCACTATATACAGTAGTACTGAAGACCTCAGAAAGTTGTCCAGGCCTATACATCAAGTTATAAATTATTGTTCTAGAAGTAATCTTTATTAGGTAGCAAATTTGGAATCAAATAGATTTCTTACTCTGGAGAAAAAAAAAGAAAACAGCTTACAGCAAAAACTAGAAATGTTTTTAATGGAAACTGTAGACTAAATACATGAAATCCAAAAGTCATTTCTGTTCTTTGGAGCCAAAATCAGTCTTGATAGTTTTCGTTATTAAGACCCTTCCATGATACTATACATTTTTAGGAATAGCTTCCTCATGACCACTTGACTCAGATTAAGAGCTTCCCTAATTCGGCCTCTGTGCTTGTCATATGGATTCAACACAGGACCTTACCAAGCTCAGTGGGAGGACAAAACCGTCTCAGTAGTGGATACAGTTTTTCCTCTCCTTTAACCCATCCCTTAAGCTGTAGCTATCCAACCGAAGTACAATGGTGGAACAAACCACATAACGCAGCTCTTCTTTCCCTTCCTTCATCCCGCAGGCAAGGTTGGCGTAAATCTAATGCCAGAATCAAAATGTCTGAGTTCTTTTGAAGCATAAAAGACTGGACATATTATGGCTCTGCATCTGGTTATCTGGAGCAAGGTAAAGCAGAGCAAGTCAGGTCTCATCTGAAATGCCCAGTCCACACAGTCCAGGATGATTCTGCACATGACCTTTACAGTTTTTATCTTCTGCTTCTCGATGGCAGAGACAGGGGATAGTAACAGGCTGTTAGTGCCTTACTTGGGCCATATGCAGAAGTAAAGATTAGCTCTAGACACCGCAGCTCATTTGTATCCCTGATTCTTCTCATATCTATGTACATAAAATATTTGGAATTCCATTGCCCCTGTGTCTTATTGCCATATTTATCAAACTAGCATTAGAATATGATTATTAATGTTTGCTTAATATTTTATGAAAACATTATAGGAGGTCAAACTTAAACAATTTGTTATTTCAATTACTTATGAGACACTAATGCAGAATACATATAGAACAAGGAGGGAAATGCAGTTGGAGGATATTTTAGAAGATTTTCCAGAATAAATGTGTGTAGGGTGATGTGGAGAACCAGCAGAGACAGAAAGGATGTGTTAAAGGATAATTACTGAGTTATGTTTGGGACAATTAAAGGTGAGAGACTTCTAGAATATCCAGTTGTAGATGTCAGCAGTAAAGTTGAAATTAGGATTTGGAGCTGGGGTTAAGATTTAGATTTTTAGAATAAGTGGTGCTAAGTTTCAAAGGCTTCAGAGAGAATACATAAAGTGAGATTAGAAAAAAGCCACTAGAGCAAGAAGAGCTTACATAGGGGACTGATGGAAGTGACAAAAAGGTAGGACAGAGCAACACCTGGAAGCCTCTTACAGACAGAGAAAGTAGCCAAGTGTTACAAAAAGGTATTATTTGTCTTCAAGTCCCACTCAAGTCATCATAGAATTCAGACTGATGTAAGGACTAGAAGTAATTTCATTATAACATGCCCTCTCCATGCAGAGGAGAAATTGCCTGTTCTGTTCTAAGTACCTGGTGCATAAGATGGTTCTTTTCCTTCTCCCTAGATGCAGCCTACCTATGTGTGCTGAGTCTGGCTGTACTGAAACTTTAGGTCCTGTCATGATTCCTCCTGTTTCACTTGCTCCTGCTCACCTTGCTGACGGGCCTTAACAAGCTGCTGCTTTTGCTTTGACCATTGAATTTTGCCTCTGGTTGCTCCTGTTCACACTGCCATGTCACCAGACCAGAGCCTACTAGTTACCTGGTATTGCCATCAAAACGTTTTTAGGTATCCTATTTCTCAATGCAAGTTTTTCGAAAAGTCTCCAAGAGATGACGGCTTGAGCTAATAAAGGCCTATTTTTGCCTTTTAACTTTCTGTTTTTAACCTTTTGATTTTTATGACCTATAATCAGAGGAGTTAAGAGAAGCCAGTTGACTCACATATATACAATGAAGTCTGTCCAGAAAAACTCCAGCCATTTTTAACATAAAAAGAACAGTTTGCATGACATTGATAAAACCTGGCAACCGAGAGAGTGGACTGGAATGCACATGCGTGAACAGTGGTGCCTTCACTGTACTAATCAGTGGGGACAGTAGATGCCATTGAGTGAGCATGTGTACTGTGTGGTTATCCCATTCATAACGACTGTGTGAGTAGAGCAGAGAATCTGCACCAACTTTTGCATTAAGCTTTAACATTCCTCCGTGGAAATTATTTGGATGATTCAAAAGGCTTTTGGGGATGATGCAATGAGTGCAGCGCAAATAAAAGTGTGGCACAAATGCTTCAAAGATGGTCAAGAATCTGTTGAAAGTGATCTACATTCTGGAAGGCCTGCAACAAGCAGAACACCTGAGAATGTTGCCTGTGTACGGGCTGCAACCAACAAAGACCAGTGACTGACAGTGTGAGAACCAGAAGCTGATCTGGGGATTCCGAAAATGACTGTGTCCGAGATCTGACACAGGATTTTGGCATGAAATATGTCACGGCAAAATTTGTTCCATGACTTCTGCTACCAGAGCAGAAGGAACATCGTGCTGCAGTTGCCGATGACTTGATTCAAACAACTATCAATGAACCAGATTTTCTCAAGAGGATCATAACCAGAGATGAATTGTGATTCTGCTGCTATGATACAGAAACAAGGGCCCAGTCATCCCCATGGAAGTCACCTGGTTCTCCATGTCCAAAGAAGGCATGGTAAAGTTGCAGCAAGATCAAGAGCATGTTACCTGTGTTTTTTTGATTGGGAAGGTGTTGACCACCATGAGTACACCCCTCTGGGCCACACAATTAATAAGCAGCACCACCTTAATGTTCTTCATCAGCTGAGAGATGCAGTATGATGAAAACAGCCTCAGCTATGGGCAACTGGTGATTGGCAACTTCATCACGACAATGCACCTGCTCATGCATCACATCTCGTGCAGAATTTTTTGGCAAAACATGAAATCACCCAGGTGACTCAGGACCCCTACAGCCCAGGTTTGGCACCCTGAAACTTCTGGCTTTTCCAAAAACTAAAATCATCTTTGAAAGGGACGAGATTTCAGACCATAGGTTATATTTAAAAAAATACAGTGGGGCAGTTGATGGCAATTCCAACAAAGGATTTTGCAGAGTGTTTTGAAAAGTGGAAGATTCTGAGAAAGCTGTGTGAGTCCCCAAGGTGCCTATTTTGTAGGGGACCGAGGCATCATTGTCCTATGTACAATGTTTTATGTATCTTGTATCTTCTCAATAAAAGTCTCTTTTTCATAATAAATAGCTGGATACTTTCTGGACAGACCTCGTTTTGTGTGTATATATATTACACATTCAAATATATATCCAAAGGCACCCTACTCAATATTATATAAAGGGCCACTTTCCTCAAGCTGGAATCACCTGGAATCCCCAAAACCTCAACTCTGGAATTTTCTGTTAGAGTGATTTCATGGATCATGATGGGTAGAGAATTAAAGAGCACCTCAAATCCTCAACCTTCAGACCCATGTAGTATTGTACAATAAATCACAATGCTGAATAACTGTTTAAACAGACCTGTTCATCTAATCTAGTCTTTTCCATAATTCAAAATGAGCCAGGATGCTACTATTGAGCTGGTATCTGGGGTCAAGTGAAAAGACCTTTTAGTGAACTTGTTTCAGATCTGGGTATACTGACCTCCCCAGTGTCATTGGTAATGTGTTTAAAAGCAGCCACCCCACACCGGCGTACTTCTGTTCTTATACCAGACCAAGCAGACCAAGCCTGCACTCAGAACCTTCCCACTCACCCTTCTTGTTTTTTTTTTTTTTTCTTCTTTCTGTCATTCAGGAATGTCTGATTTTAAGATCATTGAGAACAGACATGAAGATGATAACTACTCTCCAGTCAATTTCCCTGTGCTTTTAACATAGAAAAGAAGACAATGATATTGGGTGGGGGGGAAGGAGGGTCATAAACCCAGGGGCCTTCTCCTAGGCTCTTCCCAGAGGAACTCACAATTCCTAGAATAGGAGGCTCCAGGGTCTAATTACAGTCCTCATCCATCTCTTGCCTCAACTAATTGCATCCTAATTGATCAGCTCCAGGATATCCTACACACATCTATAAAAGTACATTTTTAAAACAAAAATATCGCTCTTCACACTTTTGCTTAATAGTCTTTGATGACTCACCTTAGCCAAAAGCTGAGTTTCTATAACTTGCTTTATATTGAGAAATCATTCGAGACTCTTTATTTTGTGAATTAAATTAGCATACAGTGAAACTGACTTTTTTTTTCCTTTGGGTTTGCAGTTCTTTAAATTTTAACGCATGACTAGGGGCCCTCAAATTTACAGGCTCTCCTCATCTCATCTTGCCCTGGAAGAGCGTCAAACTCTAGTTCCACATGGTATGCAGGACACGGAAAATCAAGTTTTTTCACAAACTGCATAGACTGCCATTATCTTTCATAATAACAAGGAAGAACACATTATAAAGTAAGAAAACCAAAATTTCATGAAGAAAATTCAAAGCAGTTTTCAATTGATAGTAATTTTATGTAACAACAAAATTCACGCGCACATTTCAAAAAATCTCCTGCTCCCACCATAATGCGTCGGCACAAAATGCCTGCATACAGTGTGGTTCCAGCCTCTCTCCACAATCTCAGCCCCAGGTATAATTCCTCATAACGTCCATTACACAAAAGTGACGTCAGTGGATCACCTGCAGCAGAACGTTATAGGATTAGGATTCCTGGGCCCTGTGGCAGGCTGACGAAATTTGAACCTCAAGAATCTTTATTTCCAAACAAACCACAAGTGACTATAATCTTAAGGAGCCCAGCCGCAGTAAAAGAAAACGTGGAGTTGTGTGTTCTCACGGTTGAGAGTACATCAGAGTCACCGTGGACGCTTCGTTAGAATGAGCATGCCTCCCGCTTTTATCTATTGTCACTGAGAGTTAGGGGAACGGGGTGCCCAGATTCAGGAAGTTTCCCAGAAGATCCTGACAATCCCAGAGTTTTGTTCTTTCTTCCTCTCACTGACCAGTCCCTATTATCTGCCTCAAATTGTCCACCAAATTTATATGCGTGGGTCATATATTATCTTATCTATAAAATTGTCTCCATATCCACATTCAAGCAAGATTAACTGCTCTCATAACTGTACTCAAATACTTATGAGATATTTATAAGACAAAATTTCACACACTGAATTATAGTCAGTGTTGCACACTAGACTCTTGCATCCTAGACTGAGCCCTGCAAGAGAAGAACCTGGTATCTTCTTCATTTTTGCCATCTCCAGAGCTAGTGCAATATGTAAGTAATTAAGAATTCCATGTTTTACTAACACAAAAAAACAAAGATCTCAGTACCAGTAACAGGAAAGTCCGTGAGACAAGTTCTGGTGTTGGAATTTTGATCCTCCCCCCTCCAGAAAATTCTTTCTGGACACATGCAAAGCAGTTCTGTTCCTTTCTTCCTAAATGTTTAAATTATGAATGTCACTGTAGTGATCACAACTTCCTTTAAAGGTATTATTTCCACTACTGGAAACTTTATAATAAATTTCATTATTCTTTTCCTTGAAATTTAAAGTCTATTAAATTCCAAAGGCAGAGCCCTGGCCAGGTGGCTCTGTTGGTTGGAGTGTCCTCCTGTGCACCAAAAGATTGCAGGTTTCATTCCCAGTAGGGGCACTTACCTAGGTTGCTGGTTCAATCCCCCATTTAGGGCACATACTTAGGTTGCAGTTTTGATCCCAGGTTAGGGCAGCTACAGGAGGCAATCAATTGATGTTTCTCTCTCACATCAATGTTTATTTCTGTCTCTCTCAAATCAATAAACATATTCTCAAGTGAGGATTTTAAAAATAATAAATAATAAATCCCAAAGGCAGTTTGTTTAATCACATTAAATGCCCCTCTCTGCTCTGACTGATGTGGCTCAGTGAGTTGGGCATCGTCCTGCAAACTGAAAGGTCACTGGTTTGATTCCCGGTCAGGGCACATGCCTGGGTTGCAGGACAGGTCCCTGGTTGGGGGCGTGTGTGAGGCAACTGACCGATATCTCTCACACATTGATGTTTCTCTCCTTCTCTTTCACCCTTCTTTCCCCTCTCTCTAAAGAGAAATAAAATCTTTTAAAACAATGCCCCTCCCTGCAGAAAGGCTATATATGCCCACTTTCTGGTACATGGCCGGTTGACATTCTCAGTCAATGACTATGAGCAGAAGTCCCGGTGTAACTTTGCAGCAGCTCCCAGAGCCAGCAGATGCATACCATGTTCTTTCCCCTGTGCCACAACCGTCAGTGTTCTGGCTTGAGATAATACCATCAGAAGGCAGTCTGAGAGAGGAGTGCAGCTGGCCCGTGGTAGATATGTAGAGAAAGAAAGAAACTTCTCTTGTAAGCCACTTAGCACAATTTTGTATATCCTGATACGAGGCTCTCGTGACATTGGACTCCTGAACAACCATAAGCAACTTAGAATTCCCAAGCAAGGTTGACAATAAACCTGAATATGGAAACCTTAAGAAGAATTGAGATGGCTATAGTGAGAATATATATATATATATACTTTTCTGAGGTAGGATATATATGCTTTTCTGAGGTAGGAGATACCTTAGGAGCACTTAGAAAAGTGTGTGTGTGTGTGCGTGTGTGTGTGTGTGTGTTTGTTGGGGGGATGTTAGCTGTTATACATCCTGGAAAATCTACTGGCATGTGGTGACTGGGGACTACAGATGCTATATACACACAAAAGTCTTGTTCGAGAACTGTGTACTCTAAATGTTTGCTACTCCAGTGTAGAGACACTGGCTCCCACAAACCACTTGAAAACATTTGGGTTAATTATAACTCAAGAAGATAAAAACAAGAAGAGGGTGAGAGAGAGAGAGAGAGAGAGAGAGAGAGAGAGAGAGAGAGAGAGAGAGAACATGCAGATTCAATAGTTATATTTATAAGGGGTATATGACAAATGTATATTGGAATTTGAATTTTTATTCAAATGGATTATTTCTGTCAAGATTATTTTTATGTTCTTGGCAAGCATGTGTTCAAAAAGCCATCACATTTCTAATTTAATGGCTTATTGTTGAGTCAATTCTTTAATCAATGGGTGAAATTTGAAGACTCATTCTCAGATGTATAGTATCCCCCTTCCAGGATTTTAATTTTTACTAATATTCATTCTCAGTTTTTCCTGCCTCTTAGAAACTATTCTCTTTTGCTTCTCACCTTAACAGATGTTATACATCTGCAGACTAACTTTATAGTTTCTTACCAGTTTAATAATCCCGTACATATTTAGATCTTTCATCATGAGCTGAACCTGCCACTTCATAATCATTCCTTGTTACTATGCTCCGCTTTCCTTCTGTACCTTTTCATTATTCTAAGAAAGGATGTTTCCAAAGAGAATTAATTCAGTCTTCCAGAAGGGACTTAAGCAGTATATTCAGGCACAGATGAATCTTTTTCAACCTCATCTAATAGATCAAACATTATGCTACATCTCTTGGGTGATACCTGACATTGTAAAGTCATATGCAAGTTGCAGTTTTCTGTCACTGTCACCTTCTTGCATCCTATGGCATTACTGCTGAATGTTCCCCTTTCCAAGTTATTCTTGTGCTTTTCACTTGATATATGCATTTCTCAGTTGTGCCAGGGCACAGCTATAATTGTACTGGGCTCATTGCTTTTAGCAGAACCTCTCGATTCATTTTTAATTGTGAAATTCATCAGAATGCTTCTACTCCTTCCTATTTATTTAATGGACTTGCACCTTGAGTACACTATGTAACGTCAACTCCACCGTGGTGGAGTTCAAGTTTCCTGAACACAAAAGTTAGGCCACCAAGTGTGCTTGTGGTATCTTCTTCATTAATCTTTAGTATAAGGCCAGGCAGATTGGGTGACTTAAAGAATTGGCTTTTTCTGAGACAGAAAAAGATCAAATAACAGCATCATGATGGAATCTTAGAGCATTAAGTGACTTAAACGATCCAGTGACATAAGTAACTATTTGCAAAAGCATCAAAAATGTTTGAGGCCAAATTTATTTTCTCCTTCCTCTAAATCTGAATGTCTGAAATCACGGGGTGCATTCAGAATCCTTTATTCCAGTTCTTTCAAGCCTGAGAAAGCTGTGTGAATGTTAATATGTGCTGAATAAATCCTGTGATCACTGTAGCACCTTGTAATGATGTGTTCCCAAGCTGCTATATCACGGCTGATTATTACTTCTTTTTCTTTGCAATCTGTCATTTAATTTCTATTCCTCACCCCGGTGTTAATATTCCTGATGATTTGAATTCATTTTAGAGTTCATGAGATGCTGTATCAAATGTTTTGCTAAAATCTAAATGTATTACATCTCCCACATTACATTCATCCACTAATCTTGTAATTCAATAAAAAAAGCAATCAGATTTGTTTGGCATGATTCGTTCTGTGTAAACCCATGATGCTTATTGCTCAATGGTGCTTAAATGATAAGTAGTGCTCAATGCAAATTTCCTCATCTAACTTCTCATTTCAGCACAGAAAAAGTCTATAGTGTTTTTGTTCATAGATTTTTTTCTTCTCGCACATAGCTTGTGTCTAGGTCCTAAAAACCAGAGAACAGAAAGAACACACTAGTTTTATTATGGTATCATTTTCCTCTGTCCTCAGCTTTTATATTAGTTGTTTTCCCTATTTATTACCCCTACATTTTAAAATTTAGATTTTCATTAAATTTATTATGGGAGTAATCCTTTTATTTCTATGTTTCCTATAACATTGTCTTAGAAAGTGTTAATTGGTGGATAAGAAGACTATGAGAATAAAATATATTTCAAACATCTCTGTTGAGAATATAGGGCCATACCTTGGTTATATTTGTACAATATTTGTAGTTATGTAATATAATGAAGACATAGTTGTAATTTATCTCTTAAATCTGAATGTCATATGTAATGGATGAGATATTTCATTTTAATAATTCTTTCACTTCCACTTGATCAGAATTTAAGTTCCTGTTATGGGTTGAGTTGTACCTTCACCCAAAAAAGGTATGTGGAGTCTTACCTGCAGCAGCTCAGAATGTGAGCTTGTTTAGAGGTAGGGTCTTTATAGATGTAACTTAACATGAGGTCATTAGAGTAAGCCTTCATCCAATATGACTAGTGTCCTTCTGAAAAGAGATATTGGATACAAAGGCAGATACAAAGGGAAAAGGTTTTAAAGAAAGAGACATGAGCAAAAGAAGGCCAACTAAAGAACCTGAGGAAGTGACCTGAAACAAATCCAGCCTTCAGCAGGTACCAGCATGGCCAATACCTTGATTTTGGACTCCTGATCTCTGGGATTTGAGATAAATTTTGCTGTTTAAACCACCATGTTTGTGCTGGTTTGTCTTGACAGCCCTAGCAAACGAATACTTTATCCTATATGCATATTGTCATATTGTTTTATTCACATTATTCCTCTTCTTGTTAATTACTGCTTTTATGCACATGCCCCATGTCAGAGGCTTGAAGGTCTTATAGGAATCAAAACACTCTTGAAGAAAATGAGAGAATAAAAAGGACAATCTATACTCGGCAGTTTTCCCATTCTGAAGATGGATTAAATTATTTTTAGGGACACTTGGAAAGACTGAACACCTAGCAGGCAACTTTACTTCTTTTTAACTTGCAAATTACTTAAGGAATTATTTCCCATTTCACACCAGGGCTTGATGGCACTATAAGAATGACCTCGTCCTCTTTTACAGGAAACAAGTGAGGATTCAGACCAGGGCAAAATCTTGAGTTCTCTCTTCGGGGCTCCAATGATTGAGTAAAGTGATGCAAGAATCAAAAGTATTTGGTAAATGTTGATTTCAGTAACAGGGACCTAAATAGATTGATGATTATTTCTAGCTACTAGAATTCAAGCTAAGTTCTCTATTATTTCCATAAATTTTGTGATCTACTCACTATCCTTGTACTAAGCTCTTTTTTCACTTAAAACAATTAGTCACAGTGTGTTCAGTTTCATGAGGACATATCTAAAGTTCATAAACCGTATAATCTATCCACTTGAACTTCACAAAAATCCAGATAAGTGCCTACACATCTCTTATTTTTATAAACTTCCACCATTCCTTGACTGATAAAATTATATATAAGACACAGGCATACAAAAAATAAAATTAATGATAACTATTGTGGGCCACCATAGGTATAGAAGAGGGGGGAAAAGGACTAATTTTATCAGGTCTAGGAAAGTCTTCCTGTGAGGGATATGTGTTCTGAAAGGAAGATGAAATGTTTCAATCTCAAAAAGCCATCATTCCAGACTAACTGAGGAGAGCACTTTGCTAGACTTTCTGAGCTGGGGTACAGGTAAAGGGTAAATTTGATTTCCAAACTTCTAGCATAAAATTGAGCATCATTAATAATATGCAGGGAAAATATAGAGTGCGTTATCTCACACAAACTGGGATACTTAGGCAAGTATCAACTTATAACCTTCCTTCTTTAGAAGAGTCACTGCAATGGACGATTGGATGGAATGGATCAAGGACTGGACTAACTCAGAAAGATGCTGTACTAACCTCTATTGCCCCCTTTTTTTAAAGCCTTATTTTTTAATTTTATTTATTTATTAACTTGTTTGTTTATTTATTTTTAGAGAGAGGGGAAAGGAGAAAGAGAGGGAGAGAAACATCACTATGTGCTTGCCTCTCATGCACCCCCAACTGGGGAGTGCAGCCTAGTCATGTGCCCTGACTGGGAATTGAACCAGCGACACTTGGTTCACAGGTCAATGCTCAATCCACTGAGCCACAGCAGCCAGGGGTCATCTATTGCTCTTTTTAAACACCGTTGGCAGGTTGGGGACAGGGGGACAGTTGTTAGGGTGTGTACCGATGGTAGCTATAGTCTCTACAAAATGGGGCCCCTTGGTTTTGAAAACCTCTTGGTTATTGTCGCTGGAACCATACAACACCAACACAGTGAAGAATCCCAGTGTGTACACAGACACAGCAAGTGGGCATCTGGTACATCCTTTTACTGAGTCCAGAAGTTATTGACTCAGCAGTCCTCCCTGCCTTGAACGTTAGCTAAATTCAACATCCTCCTGTATTGTGGACCACATAGACTTATATTTAGTGATTAAATGATTTACTTTATAGTACATGGTTGAAATTAAATAATCATTATATTTGAATAAAATTATTTCTGCTTCCCACTGTCGATAGTATACTTTATCATACTCCTTTTGCACAGTCTATGTACTAAATGATAAAATACTACAGCCTAATTAATATACCGCATTCTATAGTTCTCTAAGTATGTGTTAGACTCACATGGGTTAATCTACCTATTGGGGCGTGAAGAGTAATTTGGATGCAGAACATACATAATCAACTTATTTTAAAAGTGTTTAATACCAATTTGTAGAAGACTCATAGATGAGGATTTTGAAGGATTAAATCAATGGATTTTCCAACATAAAACAAATCAATATGAATAATCCAAAGTTTGTTCTAATTTGAGTTATTTAATAACTCAGTGTGCAGTGTATTTCTTCTTTGGGATCTAAATTATCCAAATATTTACTTTCATATTTCTCCTTGTTTTAGTTTTAGAAACACTGCCTCAAGGGTTTGTACATAATCACACTTTTTTTGTGAAAATAAACAGAAAATTCTTGGGAAGAAGTCTTTTTCCGGTTAAATCTATTTCATCATTTTCTTAATACTGAATTTTAGAGGTAAGCATGTAAAATAATTAAAATGACAAACTTATGTGTTGTTTGTTACATCTCCTATTTACACCCGCAAAACCATCTCTTCATGAGACAAAAGAGTTAAAGTCAGCAACAAATTTGGAATCATCACATTTGAGCCTGGTATTTTGTATCTGAGAAAAAAATTAAATAGCAGAAACTTGCCTCTTCAGATGCTACCTTTGAAACAATAAATCAAAAGTGTACTCCATAAGTGAATGATTCTAAAAAAAGGACCTTAACCCTTTTAGTGCCATGTGTAATTTGAAATTTGGATCAACATGAGAAAAAATTATATCAATATATCATCTGAGGTACAAAAAAAGAGAACAAAACATAAAATACAAATTATTCTATTGTTATTTACATTTATAGTCATCGAAGAAAGAGTCGCTGGGAGCGACGCTGGCACTCAAAGGGTTAATCTGTATGTGACTCAAAGAACAGTCTTTGAAAGGAACCTTTAAGAGATTTGAAGTCACAAAATAATATTTGGTTTGTTTTGGTTTAGAAGTTCGTAGTTTTTAGAATAAAAATATGCTGTGGGGGTGGTGGAGAGTTGCCCAATTTAGCTTGATAACCTAATTTCACATGAATTAAATATTGTTATTAAATCTAGCATGTTTCTGTTTGGAAATTTTTTCCATAAACATTATATGAAATTACCACTGTTTTAAAGAGTTTAAGTATAGCTTTGGTATGTTTATGTCGTTATGATACATTAACCAAATTCCTCAATTCAAACTAAGGAAACATGAATGCAAAAGATCAGTTCACTGTTTCACATAGCTTGTTTCAAGGGGCTCTTTTTACTCGTTAATAAATAACTGAATTATGTTTTTAAACATCCGGTAAGGTGGTTACCAAATGAACTTTTTTCCTGCAACCATCATTGGGCTTTTGTAGAAACAGTGTTCATACATATTTATTTTTCTTAAATAAAACTATTACGTTACACTATAAAATCAAGGCCAATCATTAATAAAGAAACCATAAGTAATGTGAATTATCAGAACACATAAAGTTGGATTTTTTACATTTCTAAGTCTAATATACTGAAGTATCTCCTGTAGTATTGTAACAGTTTTAGAATAAAAGAATCTAAATATGTTAGAAATAGAGGTCATGATTGCACAACACTGTGAATGTAATTAATGCCACTGAACTGTACGCTTAAAAATGATTAAAATGACAAGTTTTAGTTTACATATATATAGAAAATAGAAAATATTTAAAATGTAATATTTAAGAGTATTTTTAAGTATAAAGTAAAATGTTTCTGTAGTATTAAAAGTAGGACAAAATCTTGCAGTTTAAAAAGCAATGCCATGACCTGGCTGGATGGCTCGGTTGGCTGAAGCATTGTCCCACACACCAAAAAGTTGTGAGTTCGATCCCTGGTTGGGGCATGTACTGGAGGCAGCTGATCAATGTTTCTAACTTCTATGTTTCTCTCTCTGTCTCAGTCTCTGAAATCAATGAACTTATCCTCAGGTGAGAATTTAGGCAAAAAAAAAATTGTGCTACCTGCTTTATCATTTTTCTTCCCATTTTCCCCCCACCACATTTTTCTTCTGCCAATTCAACTGACATTCAACAAATAGTTTTACTGGCTATACAGAAAATAAAAGGGTGTATAAGATATCACAATCCCCTTTGTAATAATGTGACAATATTTAAAAATTAAGATTTCTTTATAAAAGTTTCTATGCTTTCAGTTCTACTTTCTACTTTAAAAATCTATTTGTTGCTTTTTCTGAATGATGTCACTTTGCATATACACCACTTTGAAAGTTTTCTGGGAAATCTAATACTTTTGGAGGTCATGTTTAACAGTCCAAGTCAGGAGAGCAATGTTTACAACTTTCTGAAGAATTTGATCGGGACATCTGTTTTTTAGGGGATCATAAATTCACATTCCTCTCCAAGAGAAAAACAAAGTGGTACTCCAATCACATTGATTTCAAAACTCTTGAAGACTTAAAATAAATAACTACATACACAGGTACATACCATGCTTTGATTTTGTTGTTGTTTAAATAATACGATTTCTTTTTTATATTTCTCTATAAAGGCTATTCAAAAGTGGTTTAAGAAATAAATTTTAAATAAGACTTTAAGCAAAATGTGAGCCATTGTTACATACATTTTAAGTCATTAGAAATCTAAAACAAGAAAGTAGCCAGGTCCAGTTTACACAATAAGTACGTTTTATGAGTTTGCTGGTGATTACATGATCTCCACATGATGGCATTTCCCTTTACCATTTGCCTGGGCTTCTCAGACATCATTCAAGTGATGGGGGCAGTGCCATACGTCACACTGGCTGGCAGATGGGACTCACTGCAATACTTTAGATAGCTCACTTACCAAAACCTCTTCCTGACATATTTACCGAAGGGATTATTTTTTTTAAGTATTTAAAAGGATTAGAATATAGAACTGGAAAAAGTTTTATTAGGTGTCCTGGGACCTGCTACCAGAAAGAGAATGATACATGGGAACTGACAGGAGTGAAGTCCAGTGCTTTCATCATAAATTAAATGATTAAGATGTTTCAGATGATTAGAAGCAAGTCAAAAATTTAGACTACACGTATCAGTTTTTAAAAAGTTCCATCTCCCAGAGTGATCACGATAGTCCAATATTTTCAGTTTCTGGGCTTTTATTTTAGATTTAAAATTTGAGCATATTTATTTTGCTATAATTACATAAATTTCATAGCATGTTTTCTCAAACCATAAGTATAATTTTAATACATCCAAGTGAATTAAAAATCTTTCCCATAGAAACATAAATATAATTTTAGAATGAAAGTAAATAAGATTATTAGAGCCTATATGCAAAAAACCCTACCTTACATATCAAGTCAAAAACCATAGGTATTCTATATATACTTTAAATTGAACATCCTAAAATTATCAACATTTCTATAAAGGCATTCACTACTCTATAATCAGATTCTCTCTTCTTAAACTGTATTTTTCCATAAACTGATTTTTGTAAATAAATCTTTCTAAAAAAATCATGTTTATTAAAAAAAAAAAGTCAGGTCCTAAAGGTACTAGTTTCATTCTGAGTAAAGTGGGCCAAACTTTTCAGTATCAGGTCAAACACACTAATATCTTATGAAAACTTAGCTTTTATGCAATTCTTATCACAATTGCTCAATATGTCCACTTGCTTTCTTTAAATTATATTATTTTTATCCAATTTCCATGGTTTTAAATAACTATTTTCCCCTTCTTCCTATCAAATTGCAACTGGAAAATAGCTCAAAATCACGTATGTTTAAGTTTTATATTTTCTCTTTTAAGATACCAAGTAAGAAACATTCATGAGGTGTCCTCCTCTATAATGTTTTATTATTATAGCTCTGAAAATGCTGCCTGATAGACCAAGTGGCTCCTTTTAGAAATGCTTATGTTCTAGCCAAATGCTATAATATTGGGTAATAGATTTCTTTCCTTGTCATATAAAGATAATTGACTCATAATTCAGAATTGTTCTTTTTAGTAACAAAGATTCTCTATACACTTTTCATATCTAATAGAAATCAGTTGCTGATATTAAGATTGCATAGTAACAACTCACACTAGCACCAAAAGAAATGTATTTTTAAAAAATATCTGGCTTGGACAACATAATTAACTGTGCTACTACTCGGTAATTATCACAACTTTTTGTCTCCCTTTCATTACATGTTTACATGAAGGGGAATTAAATAATCCAACAGCTTGACACAATTATCAGATACTACTTTGTTGGAACAGTTGAACTTTAATATAGGAGGCTTTCAGTACCATTTATGCAGAGTAAAACGATATTGTCTTAATGGTAAACAAAAATGTTCTTCAATAATCTCTAATCATAGTTCACTCAATAAAACATATTTGTCTATAGATAAATCTATCAGTTTTTTACTACATAGTGTCTTCATCTGTGATAGGCTGAAAAAGAGCAAACCCCTGCTCCCCCACATCCATGTCCTGATCATGGGAATCTGTGAATGATAACTTATTTGGCGAAAGGGACTTTGAAGATGTGATTAACTAAAGATCATGGGGGGATTACCTGGGATAATCTGGGTGGATCCTAAATGTAATCACAAGCGTCCTTATAGGAGGGAGGCAGAGGGAGATTTGACTGCAGTCTAGAAAGTAATGCAGCCACAGAAGTAGAGATTGAGAACACACAATATAATATACAGGTGATGTATTATAGAATTATACGCCTGAGACCTATATAATTTAATTACCCAATGTTACCCTAACCAATTTAATAAATTTTTAAAGAGAGAGAAGAGATTGAAGTGATAGAACCAAAAGCCAGGAACCAGGAACCATCATCTATGCCTCTAGAAATGGAAGATGCTAAAATGGGGTTCACCCCTGTCACCTCCAGAAGAAACAAGCCCAGCACACATCTTGATTTTAGCCCCTTTAGACCCATTTTGGACTTCTGATCTCCGGAACTTTGAGGATAAATTTAGGTTGCCTTAAGTTAGTGAATTTGTGGTAATTTGTTATTGCATCTACAAGAAACTAATACGGGCATACCTCAGAGATATTGCAGGTTCCTTTCCACACCACCACAATAAAGCCAATCTCTCAGTAAAGGGAGGCGTAATCTTTATGCTGGTGGAGGGTCTTGCCCTCATTTTGTAAGAAACGCAACACCTGTGATGCACAATGACGTGAAGCGCAATAAAACCAGGTTTGCCTATACGATCTGTAAAAAGGTTTAGTTAAATGACCTCCAAGATCCTTCTACGGTTTGAGAACATTGGTCTGCACTCTCAGCCTTGTGAGTTTTTATTTTTAAGCATTTCTAATAGGCATAACTTAAGAAAAATTATTTCTCATTAGCTATTTGGGATTTGACATTCTTTGTTGGAATTAGTCTGTTGGGTATTAGCATATCATCAATAAGAGGAAGCAAATACTAGGGGAGATAGTTCTTTTAGTGACTCTTACTAAGTTGAAGGAAAATGTTATACTATTAATAGATTTCTATGTTGGAGTAGCCAATTTAGTTAGAAATTCAAAACACAAGAATCTTGGAGAAATCAGCTGCCAGATTTATTAATCTATCTGAAAGTAAAAATGCAACCAAACGAAAAGTAGAATGAAAACAGAACTTTAAAAAAATTTATATACATTTCCCAAGCTTATAATGCAATGTTTTAAACTCTTCTGTATTGGAAATATCCTTAATTTTGGCCAATTATTTAGTTCATTTAGTGAGTTACTACCTTAAACAGCAAAATATAGTTTCTCCTTAAATATTACATAATTAAAACTGATTCTTCCTTTGATTTTGTAAGATAACTATAGCCCAGTTCTTCCCCACTGGCAAACTAGAGAATTTCAAAAAGGCAAAAAAGAAAAAAGAGAAAATTAAAAGAAACAAAATCCTCAATACAATTTTTATTTAGATCTTATTTTAAAGACCCACTTCAATTTCTTCAAATATGTCAGTTCTCTTTCCACTAAAACTTTAGGTGAATATTTTAAAATCTGTTTTTAGTAAATGGCCATGTGAGCAAAGTGAGGGGGAAAAAAAGTTCTGATTTTTAAGGCATACTTATTAGCCCACAATGAGCCTAGTGATATATAATGTATGTGTAGAATAATCATTGAAATTACAGGTTACATACATATATTGAAATTAGAATTATTTGTAGGATTAAACATAAATAATATCAATTATGGTATGTGGGTTTGTCAATAACTGTTCGATTTAGGGATGCGAGGGAAAATGGGTAGACAGGAGATGATCTTTCAACGATCTGTCTTATGGCCGGTGAAATGCTTTCCGAGGTGAATCTAGGATTTGTGTAGGATACTTTTTAACATTTTGATCTAGACTTTTAAATAAATATTGTTCCTTTGGGATATTGGTGGAGTGAACGTCACATTTCTTGTTTGAATTGTTCAGCAAGCTATTCAAAGAGACTATAAAACCATTTACTTGTGTGTGTGTGTGTGTGTGTGTGTGTTTTCAAGGTAAATGGTACAACATATCCTGCTTTAAATATTTTCTCCAAATGGAAAACAAAAACAAAACAAAAACCTTTGAAACTTTAAATCTTTAAACCATTTTCAAACAATCGAATCACATTTACACAAGTATCCAAAACAAGATGAGGGATAGATAATACCAGTGCCAGCACTATGTCATACAGCAACTTCCTCATAGACTTTGACAGTTTGTAAATAATTTTCCATGTCACCAAAAGTTACAAAAGTTTGCAGTTTCCCTTAGCAAGCTGAAGCTTACTCTTCATTTGTCAATGTGCATAAAAGCTGCCTAGAGCATAGCATGGCGTAAGCTAGTTTTTAAGCAATAAATGGTCTGAGTCATCTATTTTGTCCTGAAATGCTATCTGTAGTTAACTGCATTGCTTATAAATGGTCATAGTAAATTCAGCATGAAAGAGAATATTACAGAAAAGACAGCAGCAGAAGCATTAGCATTATCTAATATTTATATGTTATCAACATAACACACCAGTAAAAGATTTAGATGCATATCAATGGGTACCATCTTTAAAAATTACTATAGTACCTATTTAGTGTACTGGATATTTTTCTTAAGGAGTGCATGCTGTATGTAGAACAGCATAGGTGATTTAGTACAGTTAATTCTTACTGATTAAATAATGTTTTTATGCACTGAAAGAAGTGAAAAGACAAATAATTTTTGCATCATGGTGATCCCAGATTTAACAATTTAAATGAAGATCTTAAGAACCATGACATATCATTATTTAAATGAAATGGGCTTCAAAATATTGAAATGACAGTATGATTTGTGTCTAAACAGCAAGGTGGAACCAGGTACATGTAATGCTACTGGCCTGTGACTCAGTTTGGAGCCAGAGTCCAAAATTGTGCCCCTCATTTACAGTCACGGTGATTACTGATCTTCCGAAAGAATGACCCATACAGTGGTCATCCTCTGTGAGTTATATATAAAGCAAAACAAAACAACAAACAGCAAATGCAATCTCTACATACCTTTCTACACGAGGTGCAAAAACAGTAATTTCTAACACTTAAACTGCCATTTACAGATTTTTTTTTTCTTTTTTTTGTACACCTTGCAGAGACTCAAATGATAGGGGAAGGTGCCCTAGGCAAATAGTCTCTAAGCGGATATTTACACAACATGAATTAACTGTACCATAGATACCCGGAGGAAATGAACATTTTCTTATGTTGCTATGAAATCAAATAAACATGATATAGCTTCATCATACTTAAAACTTGTAGGACCCCATCCCAAGCCAAAGTAAAAAGTAATCCCCACTCCCCCCGCCCCCGCCCATTCACCCATTACCTTCCTGTTACACAGAATAAGTGTTTAGATCACTCCCACCCACCCACAAATAAAGTGCGCAGTCCATGGCAGACCATAGAATAATGCAACAGGAAAAAGCCCCTTTTCGTGTATTATTATTTAAAAATAAAATACAAACAACAAAAATCAAACAAAGATCTAAGAGAATTCAGATTCTCTGCAGCTTCCAAAGAGAGGGAAAGCGCGAGGCAGCCCCACCCGACTGTCCCGTGTTAGTACACGTAGCCTTCGTTGTAGGGGTGGGGGTTGCAGCAACCCCCTTCCGGCATGTAGGCCATGCTCTCGTCGAAGTGAGACAGAGGCACCGTGTCCTCTTCGTTGATGTGACGTTCCATGTCCGTCTTCAGCAGTGGGCGCTGATTATCTGGAAAGGCCATGGAGAAGAGGGCTTCTGGGTCGCACACAAATTTGTAGACGTATCTCTCTCCGGCCACCTGATGGAAACATGGAAGAGAAAACCCCGTCCTTATGAATGTTGTACTGGGTGTTGACCAGGTTTACTGCGGTGATCGTTTCATAATAGTTACAAATCTCGACTCATTATTTTGCATGCCTGATAGTAATATAATTTTATTTGTCGATTATACCTCCACACACACACACACACACACACACACACACACACACACCCTTCACCAACACAAATGAAGACGGACAGGGAAGGAAAAGGACAAAATCATGGTTTAATACCTCAGAAATGATGGATAACAAAAGAAAAAGTCATCAAGTATTAGTAAATACGCATGAAAGATAAAAGTTTTTACTTTGTAAAATAAATTGCCAAGTGTTGCCCCTGAATAATAATTTACATTCATTCCAGATATGCCTAGAAAGCCAAGCAGTTTGCTTTTTTTAATATAAAAGTAAACTTACATTGTTACTTGGGAGGTGGGGAGGAATCAATGATTTCATTCAGGCATCTCATTCTGAAAATTTTTTTTGTTTGGTTTAAAAATATCTCTACTTATAATATAACTGGACCTTTAAGGTGTACAGTCTGCCTCTTAATACTACATTTGTGAAACTGTAGAGAAACTAAACTTCCAAGCCTTAAAAGAAAAATGTGTTGTGTTCCTAATAAGATGAGACTAGTGATTCATTGATTCACAGAGTGAACTGGGTTGGTTTGTTTGCTTCCTACTATGAATTCTTATCGAACAAAAAAGATACATTGCCTTATTTAAATGAAAGATGCATTATCCTGGGTACATCACTTTTAAAAATGAAGGCAAGATGTATTAGACAGAAGTTAAGGATGTGTGTAAAGTGTCAAATTGAAGTAAGAGGTGTAAAAAAGGGACAGGAATTTCAAGTACACAATGCAGAAGGAGGAAATGAGAAAAAGAAATGTGACAGCTGCTTGGAATAATGGAGTAGCATAATTTGTAGGGAATGACATGTCCCAAACTTAAATTTTGAAGAGTGATGCTCCTATAGAAAATTATAAACAATTGAGTTAAACAAAGATGGTTGCTCAGCTCTTACCACCATTAATAAAGAAGGCTGAGGTTCTCGCAAAACCAAGGTAGGGGGTGGTATAAGGATCAATACAATTCTTTATATTAACTTTGATAGTAACTTTGTGTGTGTGTCTAAATTTCAGTAATTTTCGGAAGGTGAAAACTAATCCCTTCTGGGCCCCTAAGCATCAGACAGTCACTGCTAGCTGCCTTGTGATATGGGGGAACGGTGAGTTTGTGGTTTAGGAACTAGCTGGATATGTTTGGAAAGGAAGAAACGATGACTGAAGAGAACTGCTGTTCTGGACTCAGGATTTTTTTTTTTTCCTTGGATTTTTTTAGCTTGTAAGAGGAAACAATTTAGAGAATCCTAAAAATCTGAATTCTTAAGGTTTGAAAACAGTCAGTACTCAATTTGTATGAATTTCGATATATTTATTTTAAAAAAGTTATTTTATCCCTGACTGGTGTGGCTTAGTGGATTGAGCACTAGCCTTTGAATCAAAGGGTCGCTGGTTTGATTCCCAGGCAGGGCACATGCCTGGGTTGCAGGCCAGGTCCCCAGTTGGGGGCGCACGAGAGGCAACCACACATTGATGTTTCTCTCCCTCCCTTTCCCTTCCTCTTGAAAAAAATTAAATCTTCAAAAAATTTTTTAAATCGATTTTAGAGAGAGAGAGAGAAACACTGATTTGTTGCTCCACTTATTTATGCATTCATTGGTTACTGCTTGTTTGTGCCCTGACAGGAGAATGAACCCACAACCTGGGCAAATTCGGACTACACGCTAACCAACTGAGCTGCTTGGCCAGCACTGGGTGAATTTCTTATATTTACCTCAGTTCCGTGTGTGTGTGTGTGTGTGTGTGTGTGTGTGTGTGTGTGTAATAGAGAACACTTGTTTTAGGATTGAGATGGAAGTTTCTGGTATACTGCATGGCAAATAGAGGAGCCTGGCACAAATTTATTCACTTTAGTTCTTTATAAACAGGAAATTAAGTTCATAAAGGTGAAATGGTAAAATTACCATAAAAATAAAAAAAAGCAAATATCAGAAACAAAGCCAAGATACTAAATCCTAGTTTTCCCTTTTTTCAAAGCATTTTGAGAAAAATATAAAATAAATAGTTTCCATATCGCAGACCATTTAATGACCTGCTTTCTTTTGTTTGGGGCTGTGGGGAAAAAGGTACTTGCTTTGATCTACTGGAGTGTTTTTGTCCAACCTATTGCTATTGGTTATAATTAGAAACGATTTGATAAATCAGTGGGGGGAATTAAGTGTATAACATGCAATCAAGATTATAAAATCTATTAAGGATTTTGCCTTGACTCACTCACTGCTCCTTCTAGTTTTTATTTGAATAAACATTTTGGGGCTATTACTCTATTTATTAGACTATGTTAAATGCTGCAGTTTACAAGGGCTGATAACCAAAGTAGATAAATTATATTTTCCATTATTAGTAATACAATTACACCCCAATTACAATGTTGAAACAGATAAAACAGGAATTTTGCAGGAGAGATGAATCAGAATTAAACAGGAGGTATATCTTTTGAACTGTGCTTTAAAAGACTAGGTATTTAAATTATGTGTTAACTTTTAAAATTTCAGAAGTAACACAGGGATACTGGAGGAAAATTAAAAATTATAGATTAAGCCAAAATAAATAATGATCCATCATTATATCATCAAGACATAACCACTGTATTTATATATACTTTTCTAGGTATTTCTAAATTTTGAATTAGAAATACACAGATATACTCTCTATTCATTGTAATAAACATTACTCCAGTTTCTTATTTCTTTCATAACTACTAAAATAATCAGTATTTTTACATGTTTATATCCACTTGATTATTTTTTTTTATTTTCTAATCATTCATTTTATATGTACCACATGCACACATAGTTTTTAAGTTTCAATAAGTTTGATCACATAAACATTTCCTACACATTGAAATGTATAATTCTACATCAGTGTTTTAAAAAAACCAGCATAATTTCCATCTAAGTGACTACAAGAGAATTAACTGACCCATTAGAATGGTATATATGTTAACAGGTAAAGATGAGAAGGCAAGACAAGACATTATAGAAAGTGGGAACGAGTGAAGCAATGAAGAAGTCACAGGTGTGAGAAGAGGCTCATGTAGAATGGTTAAACACATGCAAGAAAAATAAATATATGTCCTTAAGAATTGTAAAAAGCCTTGCTTGTGCTAGTTACAGGTAGATTTCAACTTTTGTATGTTTCATTAAACAACCTACCCTTTCTTACAATACATTAAACAGTGACACCCAAAAAGATCTGTCACATATAGCATCTTGCTGTCCTATATTAGCTGGTGAATAAATAGTTGCAAGTAGTTTCCTCTGGGAACTACAGCCTAAAATGGAAAAATGTGAGGAGCAACGTTTTTATTTGTATTTCAACATCTACGTCATTATTTGACTATTTGATAGCACCTTGCCTTATTAATTTATTAAAATAAGAGGTAAACAAATGGGATATGAAACAACTGGATAAATTAATATGAACATGGAATAAGAAGTGTAAGTTTGAACACCTTTGAGAAGATTTAAGAGCAGGTGTGACCGCCTGTCAAGTACTGTGTCTAAAAGCCGAGGTGTGACTGGGGATCTTGTAATATGTTTTGGGTCTTGGTGAATGCCCCTTTTAATAAGGCGCATAAGGGTCAAGACACAAAAGCCAAATATACCTGGGTCTACACTTGGTTTCCAGGTGTGAGATGCATTCATATCTACCATTGGTTGATAACTTTTATTGTGCCAGGTAAATATGAGTGTCTCAAATCATTAGTTTTCATTTAAAAATTAAAGTAAGTTGATGAGGTAAGAACACACCACTTAGTAGAAGCTAGGTATCTGCTTGAAAAGGGGATCCAATGAGAAGCTACATGCAAACCTAGAACATGACTACATTTTCTTTCACTGCTGAGCATCTACCGTTTAACACACTTAATGGGCAGGAAGTGGGAAGATGATGATGAAAATGAAAGGAATGGGATGTATCTGAAAAGATCTGGCTGCAAATGGGAGTAATGAATGAAAGGGAGGAATTAACAATGACCCCATGATTGAGATGGAGAAGACAGAAGGAGCAGGTACTAAATGGTTACACGTTTTGCAGGTGAGTTTCAGGGACATCAGAAACAGTTGTGAATATTTCAGTCTTTCTTTTAAGGATTTTGGAAGTTTTAACTGCTAAGGTGACAAACTCTGGAGCACTGATTTCCTTTGGTCCAGGAAACTCAATGATGCTGTTGCCCTCTGTTCTAGTAAGTTTCATGTACCAATTGGTCTAGTTTTTCTTGGCATTATGGTGACATAAAAATATGCCACAATTTGTAATGTGTAACTATGTTCATGTCCTCCTAAAGGATGCATAATAAAACTGCAATGTTCACAATGAACGAATTGTAAACTTAGTCAAGACAATTAAATTGAATATACATGTGAGGCTAAAAATATAATAATGACAAATATCCAAATATTTTATCTTTATTCATTTCATTCTTCAAAAATTTTGTATTATATTATAACTGTAATTCATTTGCTTTATCCCCTTCCTTTTAAAAAAGCTATTTTCAAATATTAACAGAAGCACATTTTAAATAAAATATAAATTTAACTTCATTTTACCAATAAAATAAGATAAAATACTTATTTTTAAAAAATGGTTTAGGATGTTAAGCTGTGTGGTAATGAAAGCAAGCACAATTTCAGGCAAGAAAAAGAAGTTTTTCAGAATGAGAACAAGAAACGTTTTGAATGCTTTAAGAATCAGAATAAGGAATAAAAGTAAGAATTCAGTTATTCTTAGAAACGAAAAGCAAGAGCATTTCAAACTTATATAATTCTTGAGAATGTAGTTCAATATCAACAACTTCTGAGGATGTATACATACATTAGTACAGAAACAACCTTTTTTACCAAACACAGCAAAATAGGAACTTCCAGAAAGTCTACAACTTTGTATATGATATTATTACATATTTGTCTATGGTGCCCATAAGTTTATAAATAGAAAGGCTTGTAATACCAAAACCAAGAACCAAGCATATGTTAAAGTGATTGAAAACCTTGCATCAGCAATGCAATAATATGTAGCTTTTAAAGTATAGGATGCAGATTTATGTGCAACATTTCAATGAATTTTAATGCTGTATTGGCTGCTCACCTTTTGCATGATACCTTTCTCATAATAATAGCGGAGTGAACGGCTAAGTTTATCATAGTTCATAGCTGGCCTGTTTTTCTGAATGCCCCAACGCCGGGCCACCTGCCACCAAAACAGAATTACATTGTAGCATTAAATATTACCTTATCAAAATAGTCCACAAAAAATAGCTAATTCATTAATTACTTCCAACCATTCCAAAACACATCCAAAGCAAAGAAGCAAAAGCCATCCTAATCTGAATTTCCTGTGCCCTGTTTTGCTTTTTAAACCAGGCGTGCAGTAATCATTCTGCAACATCACAAGAGAATTCTTTGTCACCATTGTTTTGGATACAAAATTAAATGGAAATATGGGAATGTGTTTACAACAGGAATGAACAGGCTGCAAGTCACCAAAATGAGGCAAGTTTCCCATTCTGAGAAACACTGTAGTTTTTTTCTTCTTCTCAGCTTTCAGACTAAAGACTATACATTAAGGTGTTTTTTGAGGTTATAATAAACCAAAGAGAAAAGATATCCTACTGGATACTCAAAAACAAAAAGTGAAGAAGTATCATTGTGTGTATAGCAGAGGAAACAGTATATAAATTAATAATTTGGACTGCAAATAATTTTTACTGCCTGAAGCAGCATCAGAATAAAATTGTAGCCAGTAAATACTAAACTGGGGAATTAAACATTCATTTAGCAGTGATTGGATGCTAAAAATAAGAAGGAAGTGGAAAAGGTCACCATGTATATGAGTCCACAAACAAAAACCTCTGAAGCAGAGTATCCACTTTGCGTTTAGTGGAAAATCATCAGGGCTCTTTATAACGTGGCTTTGGAGGAGCAACGTATCTGGCTAAGTCTTCAACGCAGCTTTAAGAAAACTCCCTTCCTCAATGTTTGTGCATCCCTCACTTCACCACCAGCCTGGGCTAGTGAAACATTATACAGAACAGTGTGGCTGAAGTCACGTTCTCATTAATTTCCACCGTTTATTAGTCTGAGCAGAAACTGCAGCTGCCATTCATACCTACCCAACCCCAAGAGAACATTATGTAAAAGGGTTAGTGCTTTCTTTCGTGCCCATGAAATCGCAAGCTGCTGTTATCTCACGTATACTAAAATACAATACTTTTTAGAGAGATGGTTCTGTTTCTACACTTGATTAGCAATAATGGTTCTACAGGGTTTATTTTCTCTTTTAAAAATACTGATCCTTGCTATTTTCTCTAGTGCTATTGTATTCCCTGAAGGAAAACACAATGTGATCTAGTCCTATATGTCAGTATAGTTTAAGGGCACAGAAATGTGGTGCAGCAGGAACATGACTCTCTCTATATATATCCAAGAAGACAGTCACAATGGCAGGTACATCCCAACTTTCCAAAGATAAAATTTGTTTTAATATAAATGATCTGAGTAACAGTGAAATGGGAAGGTGGCAATAAGAAATGAAAGCAATGCATTCTAAATAAAGTATCTTAAGAACCTAACTATGGATATCAGTAAATCTTTAAAAGGCAAAGCAACTGGACAACGTGCAAACTGGAGGGGATGTGAAAATAAAGTGCTAATAGCTCCTTAAATTAAACAACAATATCCGGATACTTATTTATTTAAAAATGATTCCTTCCTAGAAACTCACCAAGATGCCCCATAAAATAAAATATTTGTAGCAAACTTTAAGAGAACATTATGGAAGTCTCTGAAAGAGAAAGCTGATCTTTTAAATACTAAAGTTAGAGTTTAAATTTCAGGATACCAATTAAGTCTCAGCACTATGGGTATTAGTAAACATTTTAAAGTAATAAAATATACGTTTAGAACTCTTTCTGTATCACATTTGTATAAAGCTGAGGGAAATGGGACGTACCAATATGTCTATGAGACAGACAAGTTATGCAAGATGAAGTTGTTCTGCAAATCTCTCATACCACAGTGCCTACAGTTATCAATACTGTTCTGTGCATATAAAAATGTGATAAGGGCCCTGACCGGTGTGGCTTAGTTGGTTGGGCATTGTTCCACAAAGTAAAAGGTCACCGGTTCCAGTGCCATTACTGGTCAGGGCACAGGAGTGGGTTTTGGGATTGGTAGCTAGTTGGGGCGCATTTGAGAGGCATACAAATGACGTTTCTCACCCTCTCTTTCTCCCTCCCTTCCCCTCTTTCCAAAAATAAAAAAATAAAATCTTTAAAAAAAATAGCTCAAAATAATTCTTATTAAAAAAAATCTGATAAGAGGGTAGAGATCCCATGTTGAAATGCTCTTGCTACAATTACTCACTTCCAGGATAGGTGGGACCACCCAGCACTAGGAAAGTCCATTTAGCCCTGACGTAGGACCCACCCCAACACCACTAAAAGCCACGGCACCATTTCAATGTGGAGCGGGTTTAAAGGGAGCATAACTGCTGTGACTTCTTTATAAAATTCCTTCAAACAAAAACTTTGGCTATTAGTGAGGAGTGAAAAGATGATGGCACTATAGCATTCACTTTTACTGTCAAATGAGTTAAATAGGAACATGCAATAGTTCCAATAGTATTCAATTTATTTTAAAAATCCTGCTTGACACTCAGTAATGGAAACCACAGTCAGGGTGTGGCTTTCAGACTTCTTGGTGAACTTCTCCTCTGAGTCCTATAGATGCCTCACTATGCCCAGTTCCATGATGAATTTGAAAAAAATTTTTTTATTTAAACTATCTCAAAAAGGGAGATGGTGAGGCTTCTGTGCTTGCACTGAGTAGATACCCAGCACAGGTCTGCAGTCTCACTCATCATTTTAAACTGCAAGATGACACATAAAGAAATGGAACCTGTGAGTAATCCCAACAAGGATGTCTTCACAGCCAATTTTTATGAGTGTGCTCACACGGATTCCCCCAAATCCGCTGTGTAATAGAGGGAGAGGGCGAATACGGGCCACCCAGGCTGACAAAATTTCACAAACACTCCCCAAAGATGATAAACATAAACAGCAAAGTCCTGGCCTGATGGAAGTAATTGCAACAGTGAACAAATGCAATTGGAATGGGAGGTTTCATTTTGAACAACAGTCCTTAGGACACACTGAACACTTTCTGCACAATGGCCATTCAGTTGGTTAGTATTTGGAAATGGTCTACTGACTGAATTCCCCAGCCCTTTTATGCTCTGTGAGTCTGCTACAGAGACAAGTTGTCTAAATGTTGGTTTGTTGTATGAAACAGATGTAATTGTATTTATTCCTCTCATGTAAAAAGAAAAATTACAGAAATTCAGAATTTGATGGAACTTGATGGTTGTCTGGTCAAGTGTTCGTAATTTAAAGCTGATCATAAAAGTCAACAGCTGCTATATAAAGAATTTAATCACTTGCATAAGGATTTTTACTCTTCTAGCCCTGGCTGGCGTGGCTCAGTGGATTGAGTATTGGCCTGGGAAACAAAAGGTCGCTGGTTCGATTCCCCATCAGGGCACATGCCTGGGTTGTGGGCCTGGTCCCGGTAGCGGGTGTGTGAGAGGCAACCAACTGATAGTCCTCTCCCTCTCTTTCTCCCTCCCTTCCCCTCTCTAAAAATAAAATCTTTAAAACATTTAAAAAATTTTTTTACTCTTGTGAATGGATTAGTAATTACTGACATTTTCAACAATTTCCCCTAAATTAACAAATATACAGAGAAAAATTTAAAGATCCATTTCTGCTCAACTTTATTTTAATCACACAGAGGCACATATATAACTGTGTGATATAAACTTCTATTGAATGTACTCAGTTGTAGCATGAACCAACTTTTACAATGATTATTAACATCTTTTATGAGGTAGAGAGTATATATTGCCATCATGTGAAAGGGCTTTCAAATTAGTTTATAAGTGTTCCCAGTCTCAGTTTGTTAGCACTTCACATTTTAACAGTTTTTACACTTACGTCATATAATTACATCTACATAAAAACTAATTTTCTTTGAGAAACTAAGATGTAGGCACAATACGAAATTCAAACACCCAAACGTTTAGCCCACACTAGATGAGGAATACTTTCAAATTCTGACACTGAGCCCTCTGTATGTGTGTGCTTGGTGTGCAGCAAGGATGATGTTGCTGAGCTAACCCTCTTGTGCCACTGGTTATGACCTGGAGGAGAATTAACTGTGCTAACCAGCTCCTCTGCTCTGCTTCATACTTCTCTTAATCCCTATTTGAATGAGGTAGTCTCCCAAATCTTAATTAGCAATGTGAACCTATCTTCTGGCTATCAAATTCAAGCATATTATTTTATTATGACTGAATATACATGGTATTGTAGGACAGGAATTTAAAATGCATAGGCCCATTAGCTTAGATTGTAGATGCCCAGTCTATACAAAGCTAATCACTTTAGGTTCAAAGCCAGCTAGATATTTTACTGAACTTTTTGACCTTTCTGGAGCATCTAGAAGCTATAGTCAATATGATCAGTCACAAATTAGTATGTTAGGTACAAGTTGTCCATTGTTTTCTTGGCTAATGTAAACGAAAGTCAATTTTAATGGTAGCAGAGAAAGCACCTTTAATAGGATACAAACAAACATTTCATATAACAGTCACCATTCTATACTGGGTCCAAAATGCTATTGGTGGGTTATACTATAGTAGCCACAGAAACCTTAAGTCTAAAGCTAGTCCTGGAAAAAAAAGTAACTGAGACGTTATTAAGGAAAGTACTCCATTTATATGGGGGTGGGGGACAGGTAGGGGGCAGAGATAGCTGAACGGTTAGTTGAATTTGTGTTCCATTTATCCATATTCTCTATCCAGAGTCCTCTCATTTTGTTAAGTTCTTATGCACTGTAGTGAGTTTTAAGCTTCATCCCTACCTTCCATTGAAGGGTGCACCACCCAGCTGACTTGAAACAAATGCCACCAACAAGCAAAGGGAATCAATTTTCCTACCAAGCCTGTGTCTCCTAACAAACCCTTAGGAGTGAAAATTTCCCACTGTGGCCCTTACATGCCTTTATCCCCCTACAGCCGTTTTTCCTTGGCCCCTACTGCAGACACTCTGGTCTCTAAATATTACTCTCCAACCCCCTTAGCAAAATGAAGATTGTCCAAATAATGACTGCCAATTCACAGAACAATTCCTCCACATCCAAAACTAGTTGAAATGAACCTCACAGGTGTCCCCTCTCTCCCTTAAAGATCATCGCACACCCCAAACTTAGATTCTTGTTTAGATTCTTCCCAAGCCCTGCATTCTTTTTTTTTTTAAAGATTTTATTTATTTATTTTTAGAGAGAGGGGAAGGGACGGTGAAAGAGAGGGAGAGAAACATCAATGTCTGGTTGCCTCTCACACGCCCCCCAACTGGGGACCTGGACCACAACCCAGGCATGTGCCCTAACCGGGAATCGAACCAGCGACCGAACCTTTAGTTCGTAGGCTGGCACTCAATCCATTGAGCCACACCAGCCAGGGAAAGCCCTGCATTCTTGAATAATGATGCTGTGGTTGATTTTCAACATTGATTCTGTAGGATGGTATTCAACTGGAACAAGCATGCAACATACTCATTTTAAGTGTACACATGCCCCACCCCTGCATCTTCAAATTTGGAAGATTTCCCTAAAGTTCTAAAATTTAAAAAGCCACATATTTGGCATATTGATCAAATATGTTTCTTTATATTATGATGTATCTGATTTTCCTAACTAAATCTACTAAACCCACCTCTTCAGGCTCAATCAGTTTAAATTCCATGCCTCTCCCTGTCCAGGCAATGAAATGAGAATTTGAGGGGTCATCCAGAAGAGCTACCAAAAACTGCCAGAGCTGAAGTGATCCCCGCCGCTGGTATGTGGGTCCTTCCCGATACAGTCCTGGCTCTTGTTTGATGTCTCCTAAATTAAAAAGTTTTAAAGTTTCTATTATTAGCAATACACCATTAACATGAATTCACATTAAACCAATGTTAAATGGTTAAACCATAAATACTTTATAGTTTCTATGAAATATGTTACTATTAAATAGGGATTTAAAATACTTAGGGGGGTGATTAAAAACCAGAAATCTGTTCAACCTTACACACAACTATATATAACACACGAGGGGCAAAATAAATGCATATAGGTGTAGAATAACCCCATTTACTTATAAAATTATATACTGCTATTTTTTCATTGATTGCTTTAAAAACCATAGCATCTAATTACACTTCTTTATTTTTATTGTTAACATCATTACTCACTGCTCCAAGCAACACTGAAGATGGAAGAATCAGTTTTAAGGTCCGGGCATTTTATCTGTAGAAATTGAGTTTTGCAAACTACAATCTATAAATATCTCATTGACCTGCAGATGAAAAACTTGCATATTTCAATGCAAAATATGTCAAAGCAAATTTAATAGCATCTGAAACTCTGAGTTAAGTAATCTGTACTTTATGTAAATTCAGAAAATCTCAGGGGCAATCCAGGGCATACTGGACTAGCAGAATATCATCTTTCCTACACTCCCTTATGCCAGCACGGCCACTTTTTCAGTTGGCAGCAAATGAAAATTATCTTGCAAATTTCTTTATTTCTTGTTTTTCACTCACTTAAGTTTAACTTGCTACTCTTTCTTTTTCTAAGTCCAATTTAAAAACTTATACACGAGAACTTCTGGTAAATTTATAATTTTTAAGCAAGAAAGGTTTGTTACCTTTATTTGGCATTCCTATATAGTGGAATAGTCAATGAAAGAGATTACAGCAATAAAGATGTTACCGTTGAAATACTTCTGGTATAAATCTGGTCAAATATCTTGGTTTTACCAAAAATAGAAATAAAAAACAAACAAAGAAGCAAACAAAAACTCAATTCATGACTACTGATAATTTACTTGTTACTTCCTGCCAACTATCTTTAAAATATGTGGAATTGGTTACATTTAATATCTAGGGCCCCTCAGGTATATCATTGTTAATACATGAATTTCTCTTCTCCACTAAATAAACAATTCAGAAATATATTCAAGTTCATCTACTCACACTAAGTGTGCATTATAAAACAGATCAAATCACAAGCTTTTTAAAAATCTTTCTTTTGGTCAGTAAACAGAGATAAACCCTTAAAATAATTACAGAAAGAACAATGCTATAAAAACCTAAGCCAAAGTAAAATTATTGTCAGTAGCTACTAAAAATCATATTGTTTTGGTCTAAGCTAGATAATATAGAAGTGTCTCTTCATATTGATTTCATGACAATTTTATTTCTCTGTTTTTCCTTTTAGGATTTACAAATTTTCCATGGGGGCAGCAAAGCAATTATGCAGACAGTGAAAGCCTGTGAAATTTTATAATATCTAAATTGCTTCTGCCTATAAATGTGACTGATTATACTGGCCTTTTACAATGAAAATATAACTTTTGTCATTCTTCTTGTTTCTCTATTCCCTATAAAATGTATACTCATACTGTCTTCCAAAAAGTGTTTTCTTAGTGTAAAATCGAGGAATATTTAAAAATCAAAAGGAATAAATAATCAAGACAGTTAGTGGCCCATAATGTTAGCAAGACATTGGCCTGTTAAGATTCTATCATAATCCTGTCTATAGTTTTGAGCTATTTTTCTTCCTTATATGCCCATACTGATGACCGAGATTTCTTAAAATATTAAGCTCACTAATTCTGAATGAAACTATAAAAGTCATTCCAAGAAGTAAAGACTTTATGTTTTGCCTCAAGAGAAAAGGTTGTATTTTAAGAATAGTGATGCTCTACTAATGGTTAAAAATAACACAGATCATGCCTCTGGGACTCAAAGCTTAAAACTAGCATCTATTGTAAAATAAAGCTAAAAAAGTCCCCTATTAGAGTGTTAACCCCGTGACCTTGAGTGAATTTGGCAACTTAAAGGAAGGCAAAGGAAATAGATCTTCCCAAGACTTGGCATCCCTTCTGAGAAGCGTAAGAGTAGCAAAAACTTGGAGAACAGAGGAGTCTATAAACCACTACCTAGAGATTAAGAAGCAATCTGAGCATGACTTTGCTGTTTAAACAATGACAGTTAAAAACGTCTGAGAGCTACAAAGTCATTATGACCATGATCCCCAAAGTTTGTGCGATCAGCTAATCAGAAGGCCCCCTGTCGTTTCCTGTTAAACAATAAAAGCAGGAGTATATGGAGACCATTCTGAAAAACCACTAAATCAGTTACCTGTTCAATTTTCACCCAAACTTGGATGCCGACTTCTGCCACCCTGGTCAAGAAATGAAGATTCTAACACCCCCTTCCTAACATCTGGGACCTCTCATTTCAACAGCGAGTGATATTAGAAAGTTAATGATTTCCCAACTCCCTTTCAAAAAAATTACAAAGTAATGCCACATTAGTAAAGACACCTTCAAAGAAAAAAAGAAAAGAGAAAAGAAGGACTAACAATCACTAACCAAATGGGAAGCTATGTTGGTTTCGTGTTCCATAATGCATCTTTTCATGAACAATAAAAGGAAAGAGGCTGCATTTAGTCATCTATGCATCCACAGTAGCATGCTTTCTGTTCTGCTTTGTTAATTACAGGATCAGCTTTCAATAAATCTCCAACAAGCTGCATGTGCTTAGCGAGGCAACGGAAAGCCCCCTCTTACTCTATACAGACGGAGCTCAACAAGAAAGACACTCTAGTTATATCTCTAAAAATGAGATCTCTTATGGGACAAAAGAAAAAAGCTTTTTAATGGAGGAAGGCAAGAGAATTTATAAAAGGTAAAGTTTAGCAATAGTTGAGTGCATCATAAATGGCGTGCATATAAATCTTTAAACAGAAACGCTGACTGTTTTCAAGAGAGGCCGGAGTGATCGCTCTGCTCCCACTACAAAAATCACAACCTGAAGCGCAGTGAAAAACCTACCATCGAATTTCTCTGGGACAACGCAGGTGTCATCATAAAACGGCCTGGGGCCCTTTTCAAACATACAGCCTGTGGGAGAAGATGAGATACATTTAATCATCGTAGAAATGAAGCTCACCAACAATTTAAAATAGAACGATTAACACAAAAATTGAGGTAGAAAATAACTGCCATTTTTCAGCTCTGTAACCTCGGACATGTTATTTAACTTCTGTGCCTCAGTTTCCTCATCTACAAAATGAGAATAATCATAAACCACTTACCTTATAGGTATGTTGTGAGGATTAAATAACTTAATATATAAAGGTTTAGAATAGTGCCTCACACACCGTGATGTATGAGAGTTGGCTACTGACATTATTACTAACCCAAGCATAGAGCTCACATAAACACTGGCAAACTTAGGATTTATAACATATCACCTCCTTTCCCATTTTCTTCCAAGTTTTTGTGATTTAATGAGACAAGTGGGAAATCAAAGTGAATTACTGATATTTTCCTTGCATTATTTCTCTGGTAAACTGGAACAGAAATGGTTTACCCCCTTACTTCCTTGGAGAAATACCTAAGCTAGGCTCCTCATGTTTTCATTGTCAAAAGCCAATGTAGTTAAAAACATTTTTCTTTTCACTTTCCTTCTATGCCATTAAGTCCACAGGAGGAAAAAAAAGTGCAAAATAAACTGACAGCTTTACACAAGCATTTTTCTCCTCCAAATATCCTTCACTTTATTTAATTGTTGTCTTTAATCACCAAGAAGAAAGTTCAGTCATGATTTTACTTCTCAAATGCAATGCACTGTATCTGGGGTACATAATATTAACCACAGTAGCAACAATAACTGCATTGTATTTGTGCAGACCTTTTGGGCTCAAGTATTTTGGATTTACCAGCTCATTTTACTATCCTTTAAACACAACACAGGGATTTACTTCTATTAATATCATGTATACAAAATAACTAATATTAGACCAAATCTAAAAGGATGCATCCACGCCATCTCACTGAAAATACATACATTGTTTACATCAAGAACTATGCACATATTTCCAGAAATATTTTAATGTGGATCATAAGCCAGATAAAATAATTTTTATTCTTTTCTTTGCCAGTATTAAAGTCCATTAGATTAAAGCTTTCCCACCATGGTTACCCTGAAAATATCCACAATAAAAACTCCCTTTCTAGTCCTCTTATGTGAATTTCTGTTCTTAATTATTGTCCAAAAATGTAAAATCCAGAATCTTTTAAAGCAACTACATGGGTGGGTAAAAGTATATTTACAGTTGTGAGTATACATAATACAGAGTTTATTCCTCTATCACTATTAATTTTTGTATTATTTCCATATGAACTATAAACTTACTTTTGCCCAACCCTATATATTTAAATCTACTGACTTAGGTCTGTAACGCAAAACTGAAAATCCTTTGATGATAGATTTCAATAGAGGGCAGTAAACGTGGGGTAATCTATAAAACACATGTTCTATTTAAAAAGGATGTGGTTATTGGCAAAAAACAACAACACACACAAAAAAAAAACACAGAAATCCACTTTTCAGCTGTTTATAGCACATGACTCATGTTAACAACCAAATACATGATATTCTGACCTGAAAAATCTTCATTTTACTTAGAAAAGATAAAATTTTTAACATAATGGTTATGAGAACATAAGTATTTTTTTCTCGTAAAATACAGTGATTAATTCACTGCATTATTGGGATGTTTGATGACTTTGACAAGTATTTACGAAAGAATCCAATAATGGAAAACTTAACTTCTGTTCTGCCGGGATGAGCCAGGAAGCCTTCTTGCCTCATGTAAATCGAGTGGCAGCTAGGCACTTCTGAAAGAGGAAACAACCTTGGTCACCAAGAAGTCTGCAGCTGAAAAGGTGCTGATATCAATGGACAGAGTGCAGATAAGAAAGTAACAGAAACTGACACAGAGTCTCCATGAGGGGAACTTGTCAACACAGTGAACATTTCAGGCAGGACCTACACAAGAAATGGAAGAAGAATGTTGAACCGATTTTCTTGAACAAGCGTGGAAATTCAAAGTTTTATCTACCATCATCTTGCCAAAGTCTGGCTCGACTGCAATCCCACGTGAATATTACACTGTCCTTGAAAGAGTGTAAGGAGTCAAAATATGTTTCAGACCATTTATGGACTAAATGTGTATCATCCCGTGGTACTCAAAGCAAAAATCAACAAAAACTAACTCCTAGCTTATTTCATGAACACTGGATAGAAATTACTATGGAAAGATGAAATTGCTAAATCTCTTAAAATTACTCCATTCTATTAGGGGGACTGCCATGTTTTTCTCCCCAGATAGAAGCTTGACTGGCTTTTTATCTTGTTAAACGCACAGGTCATATTCAAAACTGAAATCCAAAAATTTCATAGCAAACACCATTATTACTCTAAGAGTTAAGCGTTTCCTCTGTGACCAAGTTAACTCATCACTGAGAAAATAAACTTGGTTAATGGTTAAACTTGAGTTATACTGATAGCTGTGTATTTAATATGTTTAGTAACTTAGATGTGGAGAAAAAGAAAGAAATATGGATTATGAGACGGATTGAAACTCAAGTCCTTCATTTACTGCTAATTAAGCTATATACTTTAGGCACACTATTTTGTGTTTAACTATCTATAAAATAAAGGGTTGGGCCAGATGTTATCTAATCTATTAAGAATCACAAGTTCTTTGATTCTGAATCTAAAAGTTCACTCACATAATCAGAGGTGGATTCAGGTGAAACCAACGAAGTTTAAACTTTAGTACCCTGTACTTTCAAGAGTCTGTCTCTTCTGAGCCTTGAACCTAATTTCTGTATATGCAGTTTCATTTTCTTTTCCTTTAAGAAGGTTCCCCAATTTTTGTAAGTTTTAGGTCCCACAAACCTGGGCCCAATGCTGCATATAACATACATAGCTTCTACAGGTAGGAATAAATACCTGTGCTCAAGTTAATTCCATCTTCTGTAGGTATTACTAAAGTTACTTTCAATAACATATGAAAATAAATTCATAAAATGTACATGGCCAAGTGTGCTATTTAATATAAGAATATGTCCTCTTTTTTACCACAGTAGTAAGCATATGACTTAGCAAGTAATAAAGAACATTTTGATGAATTAACATCTAAAGACCCTCATCTTCTTTTAACTATTCATCTATGGACTTTCATGTTATAGATAATTAGCACCACTTGGCCCAAATGTTATCCTTCATCGGTTTGGAATGTTCCATTTTCTAAAGTGTATCTGATTTATTTTTAAATTTGTGTAGTGATGAATGTCAACCAAATTATAAAGCATTTTTTCCCACAGAAAAAAGTTTATCAAATATGGTTTTAGTCAAAAATATTTTAATGGCAATCCACCATAGCAATGACATTTCAAAGTATGCAGGAATCAGTAGCTTATGTTGAAAACAGTAAAAACAAACAAACAAAGAACAAAACCCTCCTTATCAAATATTTTATTACACTATCCCTTCTTTATATAAAGTATTATGTAGTACACAGTTTTGATCCTACAAAAGTCAGAGTTAACCTTATTTTCTGATATCAGATTTATAATAGGGTGGCAATGTAGATAATCATCTAAGTTACCAAATAGCAATGTATTTTATCCCAACCATTTAACCAACAGTACTTCAATATAATTTTTAATATTATTTTGATTTATTGCCAGGCATAAAGTCCCTCAAAGCCTGGAAGGGACAGTGTTAGAGACTCTGCCATCAGCTCAGCAGCTGCTTAGAGGCAAGCATTTTGTTGTACCAGTGTTGACACCCTGCCACAAAATACTTTTACTGACGCTGCCCAGCTGGAGCATGGCTGCAAAAACAGCTGGCTGGCTCTGCAGGTAACTAGAGGAAAACATATAGGCTAAACTCTATTATATATAAGTGTGTGACTAAATGCCTTTCCTCCCCACAGGAGGAGAAAAGAGGGAAAGAGGAAAAAAAAAAACACAAGCATTTCTGAAAAAAAAACAAAAACAAAAACAAAAACAACAAACCACTATTCAAAGTTGAAGAAGCATCTTATAAATGTGCTCTAACATAATACAAAATAAGCATAATCCTGGAAAACTAGACATTTAATATCACAGATAAAATATGATCAATAATTTCACTGATACTTATGTATCTATTGAATTGGCTGCTCTCTTGATTCCGCTGTACTTACTTTGTAATATTTATTAACCTATGATAATTAAAGTATACTTGTTTAAAATATAACAAATTAATGACTTATAAATATGGCTAAAGCCAAAACCTCTAATACATTTCCAAAGGCCCAGCTTGTGATCTAATTAAAAATAAATAAATAAAAAGCACCGAATGGCAGTTTAGGAAAGAAATTCATATGAGAACATAATTGTGTTTTTGCCAGTTCTTAATACTATTTATTATACCCAGAATGAATAAAATTAACATATAGCTCTTAATATTGAGACACTTGGCTAGCATTTTAAAATCTAGTCTATCTCTAAAATCAGTGTCTTTTATATAGTCCAGAGAAGCCTGAAAAATTATGGCTAAGAGGAGTTTATTCTCCTAAAGTAACTAAAGTCATGTTATCCTAAAGTGATATCAGTTAATTTATGACTGTCAGAGTAGGTCAGACTCTAATCAAATTGTAGAAACATTTCCAAAGTGATTATTCAATCAAATGACTAACATGGTTAATTAGGAGCCATAAACATTGCTCTGAAGTTCATCAAAGTAATGACTTGCCCAGAAAAATTACTGCTAATTAAATTGCCTGCTGCTTTCATTTCTACCTTATCTAATAAAAAATCCAGCCAATGAAGTTTGGCATTACATTTTAACTTTCGCTAAATGCCCTTCTAAGATCCCAACTAGCTAGGCAGCGACTTCAAAGGCAAATGTTCTTTGGCAGGGAACAGAGGCACTGCATATGCATTCACTTGTATTTTTCTAGGGAACACAACTTACAAAATTCGGCAACTGTAATGAGCTATAGTTTAACCTATTCACAAATATTAAGATGACAACATTTTTACTTTGTCTGTAGATTATACTCTTGAGATCTTTAGCATAACACAGTGATCACTAAACATGTACCTTGTCATCTTAATAGACCTGGTTTTGAATCTCAGTTCTGACATTTCAGGGTAGTATGACGTTCTGTTAGTTATTTTAGCATCTCTAACTCTCAACCTCCACATCTGTAAAATGGGAATAATAGTGATATCTTTCAAAGGATTGTTGGGAAGACGATATGGGATAAGTTTTGGGCACATTTCACCCATACTTGCAAATGATGAGGATTCAATATATAGTACTTATAACTAATAAAATATCTATTTTTAAGTGAACCTCACAAGTATTTAAATTGAGTGAACTTGAAACTACAAACAATTACGTACCAGAATTATTTTTATTCCTTGATTTGCTGTGCTTAAATCATGAATCTATAGAGATGGTTGATTTGTTGCTCATTGCATTTTTTCCATTACCATTTATCCCCCCAAACCCTCTTCCACCTCCGCCCACCCCCTCACCCCCGCAAACACCACACTGTTGACCAAGTCCATGGATTCTTTCTCATTTTTGCAAAAAAAAAAAAAAAAAAAAAAGGCAAGTACTAGATGATTTCACTCATTTGTGGAATCTAATGAACAAACTGAACTAACAAGCAAAAGAGAGACAGACTCATAGAGGGGTCAAGTACAGCATTACTTCTTGATATTGAGTACTACTGTAAATATGGTTTAAAGTTTTAAACTCAATCTGTAAATTGAATTATGCAAATTTAATTTAAGACAGGATTTTTTAAGTTATTCTGAAACTTACGGATCAAAAAGTTCTACAACATGACATCAGGACTGGGACAAATCAGCATGCAGAAACTAAACTGTCTATAATTTGCCACAGATGAGTTTATGGTGATGAAACCTGATCTAATATGCTGCAAAAATTCAAAGCAGACAAACATTATCATCATTTGAATGCACTAGTTAGTGTAGGGGAAGTTAAGAAAAATAGTAAACTAATACTCCAAACAGCTCAATTTGATTAGTCTTCATCTGTACTAACATTGTTAAAATTCTCTAAATTAAGATATGCAGGTATGAAACTACAAAGTGGTTTTTCTCTGTATCTTAACTTGTATTTTAAAGCTGTATCGGGAGACATAATACTGATTTAGGAAGTTTTACCAAGCATTTGACCACAAAGTGTAGTTTCGAATTTGCACATTAATACTGTTAAGCACTGCTCTGACTTGTTTTTTTGCTGCCCAGTAGTAGAGAATGAAGGTTCCCTTCAGGGCATGGGCTGTCCAAAGTTTCTAGGAGCAAATCAGGCCAGATCAGAGAGGAAATATTTGTCACAACCATTTGAGATACCATGTGTTGAAATTGCTTATTATCAAAGAATATACAAATCTGGGTATACTTCAGATTGTAAACTCTAAATATGGGGGGAAAACACCCCTCTTCATTTGGTGTTTCTGCTTCCACTTCTGTAATAAGTCTGTAAAAATAAATGAGAAATCCTAGCAAAACAAGAATAAGTGTAATGCAGTTTAATGAGATTTTGTTTTCATATGTGTGTGCAAAGCAAAGATAGATGGGCTTGATTAGCTCTTTGAAGAGGTGATGTGACAAAATCAAGTCCACTGAACTTGTGTATTGTACGTTGGTGGTGGAGGAAAACTTTGTACATTAAATATTCAGAGCCAAAATGTGTGTGTTGACACATATCTCAAGTTGTCGGGTACTTGGTGAAAAATGAGTGTGCATATGTGTGTGTATATTTTGATAGATATATAGGAGCTTTAATAAGTTTTTCTAAAACATGCACCTATTATCTAAAGAAATGCTGAACTGTATCAATAACTAATTAATGATGACACCAATCTCATTCAAGATGAGTATTATGGAGCAATTTGTCAAACTTTATATTTTTGTTTGTTTTTCTCATTTCCTGGCACTCTCAAAGTTTCATATTTAAAATCCTATAGTTTTCTAGAGTACATAAATAACAAGAGGTTTATGAAGATACATTTAAATACAAATGCATTCATAGACATCCTGGCATAGCATCCTTTTACTCTGCATTTCCACTTGTCACATGAATAGATTTCACGTAGCTATTTGAGAAGACTTCATATTATGTTTCCTGAAAAGGATGTTATTGGAGGGCAATTTTTTATACCCATGCCATCCCTCTATTATAACTCAAACCTAGAAGTAAATAACTCTAAAAATAAAACCCAGTATTACTATGTCTAGATTAACTTCAGAAATAAAGTGTGACACCAAAATAGTCAAATTCTTTAAGGCCTCTTTATTGTCACTTACAAAAGCTTTATGCGAAAATAATACCTCATGTGCAGAAGTCAGGAAGTTGGAGTTGGCTGAGACCTTAAGACCAATGAATTTAGTATTACCTTTTTCACAATGAGAGGGGATCTTTCTCATTAGGATTTTTAGTAAACTGTGAATATGTAAAACCTGCAGAAGTATCTTTTCCACCACAGCTCAGATGTACTGAACCTACTGTTGATAGACGCAGAGGACAAGAAGAGAGCTACAATGGTCTTTATATGTCTAGAGTAGTGTTTGCAAAATCTTTTTAAAAAAAGGAACGCAGTTATCTTCATTCAGATGCTTTTAAAACTAAGGACTACACAGTATGAAATAACAGTGTGGGATTTTACTTCTAAAACCACAAACTTCTCATAAGTATATGGGGGTTATCCTCTACAAATGACGAACAGATCCAAACAAGATTAGTTTACATGATCTAACAGGTTCACAATTTTACAAGTTTTACAAGTCTGTGAAGGTTTTATTAAGTTAGCGTTAAAAATAAATTTCAAGTGATAGGAAACATGTAAGCACAGTTGTAACCCTGACTATTTATTGGGTATTGGTATACTCTGAGAGTTACCAGAAGTTTAAAAGAAAATATGAGACAAGATGACATCGGTTGCCAAAACAGGCCACAGAAATTTTCAAAAGAGGAGGAAGTTTTAACGTTGAGCTTTACTATCGAACTATTCACCTTCTAGAATCTACATGGTTTGAAATAAATACATCATAGATTGCTCTGTCCTCTCACTTTCACCTCTCCCTGATCACCACAATATCCCGACGGTTTATTCTACTTGCTTTGGCCATGAATAACACTACTGAGAAGTTCAGTATGACTGTTTCACTATCAGAAACAGCATAATAGTACAATCTCTTATTTGTCTTGCACAGTGATTGTTTTAATGTTAAAAATCTGTGTCTAATTTTGTCTTTTCTCCACTAGCCCCCAAACTGTATTTGTATTATTAGCTATAATAAAAGCTATGATAAAAGACATCTTATTCAAGGACTAGCAGTCTTTGAGGATATCTCTGGAAGGGAAGATAAAATCGTAACAGAAATCCTTTATTATTACTCTATCCCTAATACTATCTTGGTAACTTTACAAATATAATCACAGTTAATCCTTACACAAATCAGAGAAGTATGAGAATTATTCAGTCCACTTCAAAAATAAGGAAAATGAGTACAAAAGAGGTAACAAAATATGATCAACATGACACAGTAAACAGACATCAGGCCCTGGATTCTGTATAAAATTGCCAGTGTCACACAAAGTGGGTGTTCTTGTTTTTTTTTTAATGCTAAGAATAACAAAAACATGTGGATGAGGCAGTGAACAGTGTCAGCCGCACACTGACAAGGATTATCAGAATGGAAAGTTCAGAGATACTTTTCTAAATTTAGAAGAATAGTAAATAAATCAAAATAACACATGCTTGTCAATCTTTCGGTTTTGTTTTGTTTTTCACATTTATCTTTCAATACATAACCTTGCAAAACTGTCCAGAATTAAAAACAATTAAGTAGAAAATTCACACACACACAAACAACACATGACAAAAACAATAGTTATCTAGCTACTCTGACAAAAATTCCTTGATAAAGGTTTCAATTAACTTTTCCATATGTAACGTTAAAGTATTTTATTAAATAAAAAGTTGCCCTTTTACTCTAAACTATTACATAGCCAATCCACTTAAGTAGAGAAGTTGTTTAAGTGTAAAAATTTTATAACAATACTCTAAATCTAAAATATGTTGTTGTTTTTTTTAAAAATAATATTTACCTCCCCACCACTCCTTTTCACAATCATGGAACACACACACACACACACACACACACACACACACAGCAATCCAAATATGCACCTTTAAACTGTCCTATTTAATTTCAAATCTTAGGTACGCATATAAAAAGTTGTATGTTCATTTCGTCCACTTGCAATAAGCCGTTCTGGGCCTAAGCACCCCGGTTGTTTTCCTTAAAAAGAAACTAAAATTCTCACACTGTAAAAGTAGTCTCCCCTCTCCCTTCTAATTCCCCTTTTTAAAGCTAGAACAACTCACAAGCAGATTAGCCCTCCCTTCCCCCTTTCCTGCCTGTAAAATCCAAGTTAGACAAACACTGTGTGGCTGAAATGACATATTTGAATGGAATTCAGACCCACCAGTTCCTGTTTATGTTTCTGATTTGAGAATGTTGTCTTCTCATTCACTATACATTAGGAACACTGCAAGGCCATAATAGTGTCGGGTTACATGCAGGCAGGACCAATGAGCATTAATCATTACTTCCAGTCAACTGGCAAAAGCAGCAGCTGATGGAACACTACACCCTTCAGCTCTGTATAAATGAACATTCCAGAGAAGGAGAGGGAGTGAGTGTGTGTGTTTCCTTTCAGTCTCCATTTTATGAATGAAACTCCAGGCTCTATAGAGTCCATTCATGTAAGAGAAATGCTTACAGGGCTCTGCCCCTGGGGATCAATCCGTCATGGGTAAAACTGATGTGATTGGTTTAAGACAGCCTTCGGCCTTCCATTACTGACTTAAATGCAGTCCCTGTCCATTTGACCTGTGCTAATGCATAAAGAGTAAATCCAGACCATAGTCTCAATTCTCAAATCAAATCACTAGCCAGTGCCACTTACTGTAACTGTAGATTCAGAGCATATTTAAGTATTTCTTAGAAAAACTGATACAGTGGACCAGAGGACTGTTTGGGGAGATTTGCTATTTTAACTCAGAAACGAATGAGGAAAACCCATATGAGATACACTAAGCAATTAAAAAAACAAAGTTAAGTAGTAAGGTCAATCCATGGCCTCTATTATAAAAACAAAATCAATTAGGAAGACCTCACTGTCACTTTTCACAATCGAAGCACCAAAAAATGAGAGATGAAGTGATCTAGTCCACAAGTCACTGAGTAAAAGAAAATTATCTTCAGATGTTAGAAAAACAGATAAGATGTTAACATTTTCTGAAGGATCAATAGCTCATTCCTTTAAATTCTCAAGTGATTCTCCACTGGAATTTCTTGAAGCAATAGTTTTAACGTTAGGAGAGGGGAAAAAATGACCTGCCACATTTCAGGAGAAAATGTGGCTGTAAGCAAATGACGCTCAGTAATGGGTCAGGGCCGAGGGATCAGCATTAGGGAGTGCTATGGATCAGGTACAAAAAGTCACAGCTCATGGAAAGAGAACCACCACTGTCCCAGAAATTACTATACGTGGTCAAACTAAAAAAAAAAATAAATATCTAGAGCCTTGAGGAGGAAAGGAAGCTATTTTTGAGCAATTACAGGAATGATTTGTGAAAATACCATACTGAATACTGTTTAACATATAATAAGTTTTATCAGCCATCTCTAACTATCCTTGACTACAGAGGTGAGAAAACATTTTTATTCTGGTGACTTGAAGCCATAGAGGAACACAGTTGCAATCAACAGTCCCAGTATATATCCCTAAACTATTTTGTATGAGACTTTATCATGCCTATAGAAAAAGGAATGAAGAGAAATATGAAAAATGCCTGTTTTTGGTTTTAAACCTGTGAAGGATCATATACAATAGTGGTATGACAATTTAATATTTATCTTCCAGTTTCTAATATCTGGTAAAGAAAATTGCAGAGGATAAAGTTACTGCCATATTTTGCAGTTCAAAATTAAAATACTTGCTACAGCCAGGTGGGAAGATGCTCAAACATTCTATAATCTAGCATCCAGAGGAAACATGGGACAGAGTGAGACCGCTGAAAAGTGAACATACATTGAATTATTAATCCCTAAATAACATTCTTTTTCCAAAGCTTGAGAAAAACTTCAGTATTCTTTTAGAGATTACTTTTTAAGGTGGTTCAAAGATATGTAAATAAAAATGATGAAATAAAATAGCATGTTTTCAACTGTAGTATTTCATATTTTTAAAAATTAAAATAATTAATCACGGAGCCTTCCATTTTGAAAAGGACAAGTTGCTAGTTTATGGAAGGCCTAGACATTCAAAATAAATATCAGTAGCCTTTACTTCTCCCTCTGTTCCATCTGACTTTAATTAGCATTTTTCAATAGTTTCCTTTTGTAATCACTGCATTCCTTGTGTTTCTTGAACAATATTTTTGGTTGATTACACATGCGTAACTGAATTGTTCAGAAAGGATGTAAGAAAAGTTATTAGGAAATATGTATGTATGAGTTCAATTTCCCTACAACATATCTCCTCTTATACATAAATAAGAAATCATTTTAAAATATAATATATCCTGATAACAGAATTCCTAAGATATTACTAGAGTAACAGTAGTAACAATCATAGCAATAATAGTTTAGAGATAAACTACTGGGTGATTTTAGTCTTCTCAATTTTGTTTGTTTCAATTTTGTGCAAGTGAGTCAGTTTATTGAGGCCCTAACAAATCATCCCCAAACACAGAAAGCACTATTTATTTACACTTCTATGTGGCTGCAAAAAATAATTATGTTCTTCTTGCTCTGTCATCCACTGATTACATCCTGAAACTTTCACTCTAAAACTATATTATAAACCCTACAAGGGGGAATCCCAAGCAATGCTTACTAGAAGCAACATAAGAAATTCCTTCCCTACTATATGACTAAAACGAGTACCCACCATCACATCAAAACATAGAATAGCATTTACAACATAAAAACTTCCCTTCCTGCAATTTCAGAAGGCCACGGCTATTTAACTCTCTTGATTAAATTGCCAGCTTGTGCCTCTGTGAGTACCAGATAAACTGGTCAGCTCTGACAGATGAAAAGTTAAATGTATTCCTAGTTTTAACATATTTAAGATGCAATAAATATGTTTCAGTACTTATTTCATCATTCCTCTGCCTGTATTAAATTTTTCAGCATTCTAAGGACAGATAATTGTTCTTGAAATTTAAAGCTTTGTCTATCGGCCTTCATCAAGGTCCCAAGGTGATAAAGAAATACCTGGGGAACGCAGGAGGGGTTGCATGCACAAAGAATAAATGCATTTAAAAATGGAGGATAGAAAAAGCCCATCTTATTTTTTTGAATGTAAGCTTTTCTTACTTCTCTTTTATGTATAGCAGTTCCTCTTAATCTTTCTGGTGAAAAATGGATTCACTGACAAAAATTTGAAAATGAGTGCTCTAGTTAAATTTTAAGCCATCGAGCTATCAGAGGTTTTAACAAAGAGTGAAGTCCAATAAGAAGGCTATGACAAATTCAAAGTTCATTTAATCACAGATGTTAGATCTGGATGGGCCATTAATTTGTCGTTTTTCCTTCTTCACCGGAAATCTTAACTCTTGTGCATGATATATTTTTAGAAAAGAAATGAATGCATTTAAAGTCTAAATATCATTTGAGGTCCTATATTTTCCTATCGTACATCAGGGAGCACCTAACAGAAAAAATGGAGAACTATCTGTTGTGAAATACACACCTCCAGATGAGAAAAAGCATACCTTTGGTCATAATACAGATATTTTAATTGCCCTGGATAATGTAGAGCTTTTCAAAACCATAGAAAAATAGTTCAAAAATTAGAGAACAGGATCAATAATATATGTAACTAATTATCGATTAAAGTACCTTATTTTGGACAATTATACAGAAAGACAGACTGAACAGTGCACTGAACTAAGAATAATAAAACCTTGATTCTTGTTTTGGTTGTTTTCACACATCATCTATGTAACTGATGGTACGTTAACCTGGATGAGCCTTGAACATATTATCTGTTCAACAGGGATGTGGAGAAGGAATATAAACTAGGTAATCTCCAAGAGTTCATGAATTCAAAGTTTAATAATTCTACGCAACAACAATTTGTGTCAATTCGCCAGTTTAAAATAGTGTTAACATCCCTTGCCACCACATAAATGGTATGTCCTCAAAGTGAAAGAACACCTCATCAATGCCAGCAGGAGTGGCCCAATAAAGACACAAAAAATACAAAAAACGTTTTCCTTTGGAAACATGTCAGCTTTCCCTGTCCCCTCTCCTTCTTCTTCCTCCTTTCCCACCACCTTCATGTCCCTGAAAGGTCTCCTTCCTAGTCTTCATCTCCAGCTCTTAGGTTACTTATTATTCTAATTAGTTTAAAAGATACCTCCCAGTCATGAAACTTCAGTTTCATTTGCCCACCACCCCTTAAAATGCTATTCTAAGCTAACAAAAAAAAAAAAAAAAAAAAAGAAAGAAAGAAACAAACAAACAAACAAACACAAAAACCAAACAATCACCTAACACAGCTCTAGCAAAATGTGATCAATATCTACATTATGTGCCTCACTGGGCATTCTGAACTGGTGAACCTCATAGGCACGCATGAAAATGGGAAAATAACTATGATTCTATGAAAATAGGCACTGCACAATGCACTCCAAATGAAGCACTCAACAAATACTCAACCTTTTTTATGTGGTCAGTTAGCCTTCAGGGAAAAGAGAAAATCATGGAAAATTCAGGAAGAACCAGCCAACCAACAAGAAACCTATATATTTCTTTGTGCAGCACCATTGGCTCGAGATTAAGAGAAGGGAAACAATAATAGATGCCATCAAACTACTTTGAACTCAATATAATACAATCATGATCACATTGTACTGGTTCACCAACTGGCCCTAAATATCAATGTCTTATCTGCTCAGTGTCTTCTGATCCAAGTTTTTCTTTTCTTTTCTCCTGAATAAAAATGTCTACTCTATTAATATTTTGCCTTTTTAGCTTAAATATTCTGCAGTTGAAATTGCATTCCTGTAATTATAATTATAACTAATAGACCTTCCATTTCCCATGTCATAATTAATGTCAGGCTTTATTAGAAACATAATCATGCAGCCTTTTCATTTACAAAGCTTCTTTTATTTTCACAACATTTACGTTGTACTGAATTAAGCAATGAAGAGTTCTAGAGGCCTTCTGAACGGACAACCCTGGATCACAGACACTGAGCAAACTGATTTAAATGTTTTTACATTGTTTTTAAATCACATAACATAGTCTCTAACATGCAATTTGTTTAACATCAATAGGTGAACCAAGAAATCAATGATTCAGTGAAAAATGCACTAGATTTCCTATAAGGGTCATTTAATGTGTTCAGCAAGGATGAAGAACCAATGACAACAAAACAAAATATCTGAAGATCATACTTATTGACCACAATGTATGACATGTGCAGATGTGTCAACTTAATTGCAGCAATTTAATGGCCAGTAAAATATATTGATATCCACTAATTAATTTTTCATAGGCCTTGGTTACACTGCTGCTACAGTTCTTTTAGACCACGTCCAGAAAATACAACTTTACTAGTCAACTACTCAACCAAAACAGAACTGTATCCTATTGGTAATATTGAAACAAATCAAAGGTATTGTACAACTTCAGCAATTTGAAGTTAAATTTATAAGGGAGAACATACCATATACTAACAGCTTCTCAAATATTAAACAAGTATTTTACGTGTCATTTACAAGGTCTATATTACACTTACAAGAGATGCACTAAAATCTTTAAAATAGTGTACTGAACTATTATGGACTAAATAACTGTGTACTCAAAATTCATTGTTGAAGCCATACTGCCTAATGTGACTATTTTGAAGTGTGGCCTTTGAAAGGTAATTAGGATTAGATTAGCTCATGAGGGTGGGGCACCCATGGTGGGATCAGTGTCCTTATAAGAAGAGATAGAGGGACTAGAGCTCACTCGTGATCTTTCTCCTCCACGGGAGAAAGTGTCCATCTGAAAGCCAGGAAGAGGGGCCTCACCAGGAACTGAATCTGCTAGCACCTTGATCTTGGATATCCTGGCCTGCAGACCTATTGGAAATAGATGTCTGTTTTTTAAGCTTCCCAGTCCGATGGTCCCAGTCAATGGTATTTTAATATAATAGCCTGAGCTAAGACATGGACTATGCTTCTTAGGTTACAAGCAACTGAATTTGTGATTTTGAGGGTGAATTTCTGACTCTGAAGTTCATATTACGTACATCTCATAAATAACGCAATTAAATCTCATAGCACCAGCTCCTATTTTTGCCCTCACTGGATTATCTAAATTGCTTCCTTGTTTGGTTCACATCTTCTAAAGAAAAGTTACACATCCTCAACACCATGTTACATACAATTTCATATGTAGTATCAATGAGAAGAGATTATATACAATCTCCACAAAATCAAGAAAATGGTTTCAGCATTAATCTTGCTGGGATTATACATATAAAAGCATTTCTACAACACACAAGGAAACTTCTTAAATGCTATGCTCTTTAAGTGCCTTTGAACCAATTATCTGAGCTATTTTATATGATTTTCATGTAAAGATCCTTGAAATTATAGTGAATTCAAAAAACTATGCAGCAAATTTAAATGTCATTTGGAGAACACAAAGTTCTAATGAGAATAAGGATAACAGGATTTGAAATTTACAGAGAAAAATAAATCTTCCCTACAATAAAATCCATTGTATTGCAGGGTTCTTATATGTATGTAAATCATGGGCAATTAAAAATGGTTCTAAACTGAACCCGCTGCAGTACATTTTCAGATAGCCTTCAAATTATAGGGCCTCAGCCAAGATTTCAAATAAAGGCCTTCAACCATATGCTTAATTTTTAAAAAATTATTAACAAAGTGATAAATAAGCACCCCTGTTTACTGCAGTGTTATTCACAGTGGCCAAGATATGGAAGCAACCCAAGTGTCCAGCAGTTTGATGAGCAGATAAAACAACTATGGGACATTTACAGAATGGAATACAACTCGGATACAAAAAAGAAGAAAATTTTACCCTTTGCAACAGCATGAATGGACCTGGGGAACATTATGCTAAGTGAAATAGGCCAGTCAGAGAAAGACAAATACCATATGATTTCACTCATATATAGAATCTAATGAACAAACTGAACTAAAAAGCAAAATAGAGACAGACTCATAGATAGCAGGATGACAGCTAGTGGGCTAGAGGAGGCTAGAGGGTGGATGGATCGAACAAAAAGGAAAATGGACCCATGCTCATGGACAACAGTGTGGTGACTGCAGGGGGGTCGGTGTAAGGGGACTAAATGGTAATAAAAAACACAATAAAAATAATTAAACTAAAAAATGGGCACACAAAAAAATAAATACATACTCTCCTGCCATTTTTTAAAAAGTATACCATCGTAACAACCTAAAGAACTGGGTCAAACCTAGAACTTGGGAATTTTCTAAGATTAGCCCTGGAATAGGATGGTGTGGAGCCAGCTTCCACAAGAGCTCAAACCCCAGCCCACCCCACCTCTTGCCTCTTCCTCTCTGTCCAGTACTCACTGAGCAACAAGCACCATGGGGCCTCACATGTAAGCACATGGGCTCACCCCAAGCTCCAACCTCATCCTACAAACAGATGGCCCTTGGCCACCTCTTTAGTCTCAGGAGTACACACAGGAGCAGTGTGCTCTGCCTTAAGAAAACTGGAACCTGGGAGGGCTGGCAGAGTTTTCATGGATCTTGGGTAGCTGGTATGCCACCTAGAAGTGGAGGCATGGCCTCTGAATGGGCAGTTCTTCTTTTGAATTTCTTGCCCAATGAGGAAGCATGGCCAGAGGCCAGAGGGAGCTCTCAGTTATAGGGCTCCTTCTTGCCACACTTTTAAGGGAAGTTTATAATAAAGCAAGTAACTTTATGCAAGTTGGAAACTCAAGACCCAGAGACAATTTTCTTTCCTCAAGTAGAACTGATAGAAAAACTCAGCAGAGTTGTTTCTGGAAAAGCAATAGTTCCTTCATAAAGAACATCCACAACTTTGCATGTAAACAAAACGAAATTACATTGTTTTAAAACATTTCCAAGTCCACAACCATCTACTGACCTCAGTTACAATGTTAGTATTTTGCAAACATGGTGCCCACCTTATAAACATTAGCTTTTATTTTATCCTTAAATTTTTTTCCCTGAGATATCTGAAAAGCAGATGTCCTGATTTTGAGATTCCAACAGGAGAAACTAAGCACAAATGAGTTAAGTAATTCTTCTAAGGTCTCAAGGTCGAATTTGGTGGTAACATCTGCAATAGATTTAAATGCTCCTTACTTTTAAGGAAAATCCCTTCTCTATTTTGATATGCTGCTTGGTGAGGCCTTTCTGCTAACCTAAACTAAAGCTAAAAACTCTGTGAGTAAACCATACATCTGTAGTTTTGTATTCCACTCCTGGTATGTAAGAATCTTTAATTCTGGACCCTTGGAATCTTACCACCAATAATGAAAAAACAAACAAACAGTTATAAGCAATAAGTGATCCAGTACAGATGAACATTACTTTCTGTAAACACTTATTAAATAGAGCTGTAGTAGAAAACAGAGAAAGGGGAAAAAAGCACAGAATCCAGAAAAGAATCACAAGGTTACTTACCCTCTTGGGCTGAGAATGTGTCTAATATTATAAATTGCACCCTTCTTTGGACTGGTTTCATATCTAGACACTATTTTAACCATCAGTTCATGACAAAACAACCATCCTTCACATATAGAGAAAGACTCAAAGAAGGGATAAAATCAGAAAGATTCCACCAAAAATGAAAAACAAACAAACAAACAAACAAAAAACGGTCAGGAGCCACCAAGACTGATGCCAACACTAATCAAAGGGACAAGCCAGTGAAAAGATGCCTTAAATGCAACTTAAAACACGGGCCTACCTGAATCATATGCAAAATCTCTGGGTTCCTGTTTAATCATCAGAGGAGGGGGGAAGCTTTGACTGGGCGCACCACCAACCAGGGTGTTGTGTTCATACACTGGGTCATGGTACTCCTGCTTAAAGCCTTGAGGTGGGAAGGGGATGTTGGGCTCAGACATCTGCCGTTGGTACATGGGACGTCCTTCCCTTGGCATTGTCGGCAATGGAGGAAAGGAATTACAGGGTTCAGAAAGCTGGCGGCGAAATCTGGGAAATAAGAGAACATGTTTCGGATAAAAAAATAACGAGGAATATTCTTTGAAACATTGATACAATTTTTTAACTGTTTAATCAACATGATACCTAATTGATTCAAAGTATAAATCTGTAACAAAGACTAGATTTCTCCTTCCTGGATCAGTAGCACTCGGCTTTTAAATCATAATATGTCAGGTGTTCCCTTTCTAATTAAATCTTTGCAACATCATTCTGGTACAATACAGCAAAGGAGTGCTTTGAGAAGGGCTAGGAGAACAGTACACTATTTTGAAGAAATATTACAGTAAAAATGCTCACTTCTAAGTCAGTTGGATCATTTACCAAATTTCCATATTAAGAAGGTCTCAAATAATTATACGCTAGGAAAAATATGAAAGAATCTGACCTTAAACTGCATCCTCTATTGTTTAATTCTGCACCAAACTATAAGCAAATAAACAAACAAAATCAACCTAAAAACCTACTTACTTACTTACGAGGTAAAGAGGAATGGGAAGGGTCTAAAATTTTCAACAATGTCCTACATAACATTATATACTAGTGCTCAATAAAACTAGAAAATATAGAGACTAATCCAAGCTGATTTTTAAAAGACTATCTCTTTACTGTCAAACAGTAACACACAACACATTGGCTTCCAATAGCTTCATACAAAAACCTCAGGTTGATAAAAATAAGCATAAAATATAGAGCAGAGCTCCAAAGATGGAAATAACATGGTGTCTTGCCTAGATTTAGGACAGGTTGTGCTGTTAGGTCATGAGGAAGTTCTTAGGCTTTAGCAGAAGACTAAGAGTGAGTCTCTGCTCCTTCCTTCTTAGTTATGCCTTGGAACGACTGGCTAAACACGTAATTGTTTGGTTCTGTGTTTCTCGTCCATAATATCATTGACCCACCACAAAGATGTGGATTAATTAAAGATTTAAAAGTGCTCTAAAAATGCCCAGGAGTGCTTAAAAATAACCTATCCAACATCACTATGAGCAAATAAAAGCCTATTAACTCACTTCTTCCCCAACCCCCTTGCCTCACTAGAAACATTACAGAGACTTTAATTTGGAAAGTTAACATTTAATTTTGGTAACATTAAATGAAAATAAGATACATGCTAAAGAATTGTAAAGCAGTTGCTTCAACATTTCTAAGAACACTCTACTCGGTGATTTAGCTCTCTCTTCCCTGGCTGCTCTGGAAACCACTGGAATTCCACCTATACCTGCAGACAATAAACTTAGAAACTCCAATATTGCAAAAACAGGCTGACTGGCATGGCATTCACTTCCCTTCCTTTGTATATTTCATCAGCCAAAAAAAGACACAGAAATCATCATTAAGACCTGTCAAGGAGTGAATTAGAAAAATTGTAACTTGAAGTTAAAATAAGAAACCAGCTCACTTTTGTGAAGCCTTAAAAGAAGGTTAATAGAACTTGTACGAAAAGCTTGGTAAGGAATCAAACCATTTGTTTTTAGGAATTGACCTGATTCCAGTTGGTCCTTTCTGAGGACCATGATATAGATCAAACGCACATGCTTCATAGGAAGCTACACGTTTTTGGTGCCATTCTTATAAGCTACTGATCTACTGTAAAGAGAAAGTGACTCAAGAAGCTCCTGGAAGAGAGTTAATAGGGAAGGACAGCATGCTGATGAACTCTTGGATAAAGAAAAGAACAGCCTCTACAGAGTGGGACACACTGAAAAAAGGAGACTGGGCTCCTTCACAGCGGGCTCAGGAACAGGTGCCAAAGGCCTGGCCTGGGGAGCAGAACGAGCCTCAGGAAAGAAGGCAGGGTGCAGCCCAGAGTGAGGTGGGGTGCCCAGGCTGGAGGGGGCTATTTGGGGAACGGATCTGTTCCCAGAGCAAATTTGCCATTTATAACTGAGGGACTGTCATTTGTTGGCTAGAGCCCTCCAAGAAATCCTCCTCATAAACATAAGGCTTCAGAGATTTTCCTGGGAATGGCCAGCTGGTACTGTCCTCAAAACACAATGGGGGGGCAATGGGAAAAGACCCTGAGCTTCCCTCTTATAGTTCCGGACCGGCTGTTCTCAGTCTCAGATATTTGACTTCAAGTAGAGAAACTAAAATGGATTTGGCTAAAGCCTTTCAAGTTAGGTCACCTAAAAACAGGCTCACTGCTTGTTCCCCAGTCACCTTCCATAAGAAACAAGGATTCTGCACACACAGCCAACTACACCATCTAGAATTCTGGCACTCGTTTGAAGAGTAAGAGACTCAGGTGTCAAGAACTCTGGGAAGTCACCAGAAGTGGACAAAATGAAAATTATGCTGCTTTTTTTCACTCTTTTTCCCTCTTAGCCCTGCACAATGTGCATCTGTTTAATGGCCCGCCCTGCAATACGATTTCTTTCATCTGTGTTTACAAAACTGTTTACACAGATGCACATACCACTGCGCTCTGACAAGTTCTCAAGTCTATTGGTGAGAAGGGAAGGAGAACTTGGTGATGGAAACAAAGGTAGAAGAGATACGGCTTAGTTCCACATTGGAGAGAATGCCTTCATCTTATCCTTTCATGCAAAAAGTTTTACTGAATTTGAGATTACTGAACTTGCATTAAATAACCTATCAAAAACAGATCTGAGTGTCCCCTTACTCTCAGCAAGTTGCCAGTGGCACCTCTTCTGGTTTCCTCTGCTGATCTAGATGATGCCTTTGGAGGACTTATTTTGATAATGGCATGTCAGAGTCCGTTGGCATGGGCTTACGTTAAATTTTCAGAAATTCTGTGAGTCCATTATTAAAGATAGCCATTAAGAAGTTAATTATGTAAAGTTACCATTAAAATTATATTAAGAACAAAGGCTATTACTGCTCAAAACTCCTAACTTTCTAATTATTATACTACTACACCTGACTATTGTGCTCTTAAGGTTATGACTATAGTCTCTATATGGTAGAAAATACTATAGAATTTAGTGCTACTGAACATCTCTTTCCAATTCCACATTCAAGGTTGTCACATTGATAGCTTGGAGTCAGACATGGGGGGAATATTATATCACACACTCATCAAACGTATACAGATTGGGTCTTTTGGATTTTCTCCCATAGAGCTCAACATCTACCAGGCAACCACTGGCTCGGTATAAGAACAAAGTAGAAGGGGAAGGAAGAAAGCTATATATAATCCACCTGTGTTTTAAGTCAGATAATTAAGACCTCTAAAAGCATCCCAATATTTTATTTAAACATAGATTTACTCATTTCTAGGAATCAAGAATTACTCACCACAGCATTCCTCCCAGGTCCATGCTCTGGTTCTTGCCTTGCTCCTTTCTAAGTAATAATAACTTGGTCTCTATCTCTTTAACTTTATACTCTCAATGTCCAGGGTCATGCGTCTACTCACACAAAATATTCATCACGTGGAAAGGATCGAAAATGGTTTTAATCAAATAAGTTCTATCCTGCAAAACTGTGTACAGCTATGCCATTCAATCTAAGGTAAAAAACCTAATTCCATAAGCCACCTACTAAAATTTGTCTCCTAACTTTATAGAACAAGTACACACATATGCTCATAAAAAATGGGATGATCTGATTTAAAGTGTAAGTGAAGCAATTTAATTCAGGCAAAGTGAAAGAAAAACGTCCAAATGTCAGCATACAGATTAATTTTCCATTTTAGCAACAAATTTAAATGTTTACAAAATGGCTGTTTTATAAATGACCTTCTCCACAAATTACAACTATCCATAGAGCAAGCTCTTTCTAAAAATATTTTGCCCAGATGGGCAAAATTAGCATGCTCACCTTAAATCTACTACAGGTCTTCGGAATTGGTAACAGAATTTCTTTCAAAAGTATCAGAAACAATTTTTTACACAAGCAGTATTTGCAGTGTACCTGTGGTCCATGGGGTATCTGCTGTCCTGCATGGGCTGCGACGGGGGGAGGTGAGCCGGGAAGGTGTGTTCGGGTTTCGGGGTGTGCGCTGAGTTGGGAGATGCATGATGGAGTGGGGACACGGGGGTGCTGGATGGGGTTGGGGGGTTGGAGGGCCTCATTCCCACTTGTGGCTTCTGATCATAGGCACTACCCGAGAAAAAAAGAAAGAGAGAATATTTGTTTCTTTGCAGCAAGTTAAAAAAAAAAAAAAAAAAGAAAGACATTTCCAATCCAAGGAAACAAAAGCACATTTTAGGCTTAATTCATAAGGAAGTTAGAATTTTATGTCTTTGGTGTTTGTCACTCTAAAACATGTAATCTTCAAAACTGCTACACACTTAAATAGAAAAATAACATAGTTAATAAAAGAGTAGCAGAATAAATGTAAAATGTATATATATTTAATACATATACAAACTTAGTATAAGGAAAGCTTTATCTCTGAAAGCATTAATTCTGTCCATTTTTGATATGTCCTTGAGCATACTTCATAGATCTTTCCTACGTCATCAAATTATTCTCCTATTATAATTTATATTACATTAGATTTTAGAACAAGAACATCAGTATAATAAGATGGAGACCATACTTGGCTTGACTTTATTAGTGGTGGAATTTTAAGAATGCAATGCTTTTGCTCTATTTTCATTTTATATATATAATAAATGGTGCTTGGCATTAACTTCCTCACATAGGATAATAAAGATTAATGCGGCAAATTAAAATCTCTCTGATATATTTAAACTTTCTTGGAGTATAAGTACAACATAATGTTCTTTGGTACACAGTCCTATTGTCATAGACTAAATCGTAAACACTCAGAGAGGAATAATGAGTGAGCTCGTTCACGAATCTCAGTTGACTCCCACCGTGTGTAACTTTTGAGAATGTGCTTTAACTCATTTTTATGACATAAAAAATACATTACAAAAAAACAAATTTTACTTAAATTTACAAATAAAAATATTTCTATGTTAAAATACTGAATTTCCTTATAAAATAAAAAGAAGTTCACCAACACCTACTTTTTTCCTTTAGAAACGAAACATTTTGCATGGAGATATGTAATAATTTATTCTGTTGCTTCATCTATATTACAGTCAATGTAAAAATACTTTACAGAAGTAAAGGAGTGTATGCTGCATAAGTCTACTCTTGCCTTAAAGCACAGTCAATGTTACTCATTATGTTTGGTTTTATTCTCTTCTTTACCAATATTTCTAAATGAGAATCTATTTCTCTAAAACGATTCAACTGACTCATTCCCATGTAAAAAGAAAAAAACAAACAAACAAAAAAAACAATAAAACCACATCCTCTACCCTAGGATAATACTTTTTCCCCCATGAAATGTTGTATTTATAGTTTGTATAGAGAAGGAGAATCCAGAATTTAATTCATATATCACTAATGGAATTATTTGTCTCCAGAAAATATCTCAAAATATTCAGGCAATTCCTCTACTGTTAATTTATGGATATTAGTTATGTCATATAAAGCAGTGGCTATTTCATAGTAACTTCTGATCAATGCCAAAATTCAATGACAATTCTGAATTTATTTAGTTCATTAATTAAACCTTCTTTGATATGTTAAATAATTATTCTGTGAATGCATGACACGTTTAAGGAGAAAATACAAAAACTACAAACACTATAAAATGAAACTTGGATCAATATTTTCTTTATCTAAACCAAGTATTTTTTAATAGTTAGCTCCAAAAAGAGATGTTTGTAGTTTTCAATTGAACTGGCTCATAAATTCAAGGCTCTGGTGACCCTCCTAGAAAAGTAAATACAAAAGACAAGTTTGAGTTTGCATGAATAAATAGTAATAGAATATGCGAGCATTGGTCAGCTGCTGAGAGATGGCACAAATCTAAATTTCCTGAATCTTAGATATCTTGATACAGAGTATAAGTAGTAAAGATGGGAGAAAATATAAGCCCCATTTGGATCACAATGCATTATGACCTTGAATCAACATAAGTTATAAAACTGCAAATATTTGTAATCATTTTTAAGCTTCCAAACTAACTCCTTTTAAGAACTAAGTTTCTAATGTAATTGAAAGTAATGATATTCAATATACAGAGCCAGTTTCTTCCTCATGCAATTAGAGGCCACTATGAAAAGTAGCACAATGCAATTTACTATGAAGGGTTTTTAATGAACGTATATGTTATCAAATTTTCTAACAAATGAACAATGTACTTTTATTGCTCCACCCTTTATTATCATCAGAACGAACAACTGGCTTTTTAATAGATAATAGCCTCTGCTAAGCCTTATAAAATTCTAACTTTGTTGCAATTGTCCATGAATGCATCTTATAGATCATCTGTAAAGCCTGTCAGATAACTAATGTACTGCTGAGACATGCCAAATGTTTCACTTTTTTCCTACAAACTCTATCTAAAGTGCATAATACATTCATTCTAATGAGAACTTTCAATAGCTGCTTGGACCAAGACCTTCTTTTCAAATCCAGATGCATCACTCAGTAGAAAAGCAACCAATAATGTGGATGAAAATTATTGCTTTAAGCCCTGGCTGCATGGCTCAGTGGATTGAGTGTCAGCCTGCGAGCCAAGTGTCGCTGGTTCGATTCCCAGTCAGGGCACATGACTAGGTTGCACGTCAGGTCCCCAGTTAGGGGCACGAGTGAGAGGCAACCACACAGTGATCTTTCTCTCCCTCTCTTTCTCCTTTCCCCTCTCTCTAAAAAAATAAAATTAAACAAATAAATAAATTATTAAAAAAAAAAGAAAATTATTGCTTTAAAATTATTCTAAAAAGTGTGTGATTGGATGGTAAACAGTTTTTTGGAGTTCTTCTAAACACTTGTCCTATTTAGCTTGTTAAATGTTGAAGATATAACTTAGAAAATTTGTCTTGAGATTTTATATTAGATTCTGGATTTTTTGTTTCGATAAACACTATTTTCTCTCTATATACACCTGATTGCTTTACCTGACATTGTACAGGCACTTTTCTCCATAGCTGAATTTAAACGGCTGTTCTTGACTGCAGGCAGAGCTGAGTTCTGAACATGGACTGTGGGGTTCTTTCTTGATTTTCAGTGGTAGGCCATGAAAAGCCACTAGGAAAACAAAAACAAAAACCCAAAATGAAATGCAGTTAAGAATTAAGTATATTAACCTGCTCTACTTCTCCTGGTTAAAATGTCACTAACATTTATATTAACTTACTTACATACATAAGAAAAGTCACATTTGATGACTAGAATTGAAGAAAAGTTTCTGAAGAATCTCTGTATCTTCCATTTCTGTTTATTGTCTAACAAAATACACGCTTGGACCCTCATTACTTGAAGTGAATCACTTCTAATTTGCTTAGCTGATATTAATAACAGAAGCACAGTGTTCATAAAGTATGTTTTAAAAACATTTCAGAAAGATTTCCAATGATTAAAACTAAAAAAAAAGAAGAACCGAATTAACTGGAAACTGGAATATAAAAACACAAACAAATTAACTGAAGACTGGAACATAATTTTAAGCATTATTGAAAGAAAATGATCTCAAGTCCATAAATTTAGTAGTTTAATACCATGACAACTGGACTATGAGAAAGACAATCTAGGTGTAGGTCCACTGGAAACTGATGATAATTTGGGCAAAACTCTCAACATCTTTGAAGGCAGTGCTCATTTATAAAACAGGTAAAAGCACCACCCTATCTACTTACCACAATTGTGAGGATGAAATGTGAAAAAATATGTGGCAGTTATTTGTTTCGTGTAACCCAATATAGAACAATTATTCTCAATCATACAATGTTTTCTGCTTTTTCATATCATTTAATATGTGGTTATACTTATAGTTATTAATTTTTAATATAATACAAAGATCATATAAATATGAAGGCTGAAAGACAAATATATTTGAAGGGAATCATAGCTCTAGAAATAATAAATAAATAACACTATATATTTTTATTCTTCTATATTAAATTGAAAAGTATCTATTAGCAGTCCTGTAAGAATAATTGAGGTTTTAGTTTAGATGAAAAATTGGTAAAAAGATAAAGAAGTAATAGACATGAGAATGGATTTTATTTTCATGTACAATATACACAAGTATGACTAATCAAGAGGTAAACAAAAGGAAGACACACATTCTGAAGATTTTAACTACAATAAACACTGGAATTAAATCACAAAATATTGTCTTTATTCTATAAAGGTATGACAAGATAAAAAATACCTTGTTGTTTTAGATACCATTCAATCTTAATTATGACATTATGGCATTATAAACTTGTACTAGTTTGAATGTCAGATATAATTTTAATATAAGAATTTGATATCAAGAACTACTACACTATAGAAAAATAAATACTATTTGTACATGTATAAAGTTTTGACAGAATTTTTCATGGTACTCAAGAACCATCTGAAACATCGTAGAAAACAAATTTGCCAAAGAAACAAATTTTACCTAAATTAGTTGTCTAAGGAAAACTTAATAAATAATAATAAAATAATTTCCTGGATGGTCTAATTCAAAGTATTTTCTTGATGTAGCATGTGCTTCCTACACCTATTCAAAGTAGAACAGAAACGAAGGAGAAATTACCTGTGTCTTCATATGCCAAGAGTGCTCATTTTCAATAGCTTTACCAAGTCAGAAAATTGTAATTTATTATCCATTCAGGTAGAAGAGATTTAAGAACTTCAAGAATCAATTACAATATAAGGACGGACTTGCAAGGATTTTGATTTGAACAACCAACTAGAAAAACACATCTTTGCAACAAATAAATTCAAATACAGACTAGGTGTTAGATATTAAGAAACTAATGTTAATTTTGTTGGGCATGATAATGGAATGGCAGTTGTACCAAAATATGACTTAAAGTTACAGACTTATAAAGTCTGTAACAGAAAATAACAAGGTGTCTAGACTTCTCTTTAAAATTGTCCCAAGTAAAAATTATGGAAAAATAAAATGATGTATGGGGGATCGATGGACTTGAAAAAATGTTGATGAGGAGGTCAGAGTTTGTTATATTATTCTCTACTTTTATCTAAGTCTCAAATATGCATGGTGAAAAGTTTAAAATTTGGGGGGAAAACAAAGAATTTAAAGTAGTACGCTTAAGAAAATTCTTGCCCTGTAGTATGTGTGCACATGCACACATTGAAAAAACTTTGGGCAGTAGCTATTACGGCTCAACATAAATCTACCCTGTGTCTAGTGATTACACTCTTAGGTATATATCCAAGAGAAAAGACTGCATACGTTCAATGAAAGGCATGTTTAGGATGTTCCAAGCAGCTTTATTCCTACCAGTAAAAACTGGAAATACTCAAATGTTCATTAGCAGGTAGTGGATGAAGCAACTGTGTCACATTCACACAATGAAATACTACACAGTAATAACACAGGACAAATTACTGATACATGCAGGAACACAAACTGTCTTACAGAATACGTAGTATATGAAGTTAAAGATCAGACCAAACTAACTAAGAGTGAAAGAATGCCCTGCTGCTGGTGGATGGGCATGTTAACGATTGAGAAAAGGCACTTGTAACCTGCCACAGTGCTGGAAATATTTTATATCTTGCTCTGCATGGTGGTTATTTTAATATATGCATCTGTAAAACTCACCAAGCTGTACACCTAGGATTTTTGCATAATCAATGCATATCTCAACAAAAAGCTTACAAAACATGAGAGGCATCAATGAATGCTATGTGGTACAAATTAAGATATTTTAACATGTCTGGCTTCTTGTTTCAGCAGACACCTGAGAATGTGCTTCCACTTCAGGGGATAAAAAATTCCAGATGAGTGAGGGAAGGAATGGCAAATTTGGGGCACTATCAGGAATGGCTGCTTGCCTGACAGTAACCTCCTATCAAAATGTCCACTGGTATCAAACTAGAAGCAAAAGTCGTGGTCCACCTTAGTGGGTACACTGTCTGCAGCTCTAGAAGTTTCAGCTGTGTTTCATGTGCTTTCTGAATTGACTTTAGGAGAAAGGATGTAAGGATTCCCACAATGCTCTCAGAGGCAAGTTGATCCCTAAACGCAGGATCTCAAATCTGGCCGGACATCTAAGTACCCAGGCAACTTTTGAAAAAACAGAGATTCCCAGAACTCATGATATAGGTTGAACTGTGTCCCCTCCCAAATGCCCTTGTTAGGGGGATTAAGATGAGGTCAAAGGGATGGGATCTGATCCAACATGACTCTTGTCCTTATAAAAAGGGAGAATTACAATACAGAAACACTCACTGGAGAACGCTATGTGATGATGAAGGCAGAGATCAGTGATGCTTCTGCAAGCCAAGAAATGCCCAAAGATTGCCAGCAAACCACCAGAAGCTAGGATATATGCTCTCTCCCAGGGCTCAGAACCCTGCTCACACCTTCAAGTCAGACTTCTAGCCTCCAGAACTGAGACGATTCCGAGTCACTAAGGCTGGGATGTGTATCAGGATTCTGTATCTTACAAAATTTCTAGTTGACTGTCATAACTGGGTTAATTTCAAATCCATTACGATACTTAGCACCACCTGGATCCAGCGTGAGCTGCATTAAAATGGGTCCAGTACTTGAAAAGACTTAAAAACAAAACTAACAATGTCTTCCTTTTCGTTAGATGCCAACACTCAAGAATTCTCACAGGTTTTCTACTTCCTGAAGTTGAGGGCTCTCCTACCCTCTATAACACATTCAACGTGTGTGGGCTTCTTAATCATTACGGGCGCTTGGAACTGTGAGTTTATTTTTCTAATCATAAGCCAAATAAGTAATCCAATGAATGTGAGTTGGCTAGGATTTTTTTTTTTTTTAATTGCTGTGTGTGAGGATAACAAGCAGAAGCCACCCTAAAGATCTTCAACGTTTTGCACAAGAACCACACGCTACTACTGTATTTTCTTCATTTTCACTTTCCTGCTTCCTGGAGATTCTATATCACACAAGTGACTTATTTATTCTTAAATAAAGGTAGTATAGAGAATTCCACCGGAGAGGGCTGAGCTGAGAGCGTGTTGGGTATTTCATCATGGGGCTGAGAGTCGGAGCGTCTGCTAACAGGCAGTTTTCCAGCTCACTGGCACCAGCGCAAGGGAAAGCGGCACATTCATTTTGTGCAATTTGCTCTACCTTCCCACATGGAGTTGGTGCATGTAAAAGGCTGTTAAGTACTAAATTATTCCTTATCAAATCACCATCATCTGGAGTCATGATCAACACTAATTAAATTACTTTTGCTGAACACGGCTCCAGCCTGCTGCCGAGGCTGCTAGACATTTCATTTCACTTACTGTACTGTCCTTGCTGGGTCTGGAACAGAGAGCTACCGGCATCTGCATTGTTTATAGTTTTAATTAAAGTGAATCTTCCCTTCTTCAAGTGTGTCAAATCAAGTGAGTTAACTCCTTCATCTCATTTACAAAGAAGGGGTGATTCCAAATGGTATTACATTATGTCTTGATCCCTGACTTCAGACTGTTCACATAATTTATCTATGAAATCTGCAGTCTTCCTGGGGCATTCCTCAAACACGTTTCCATGCAAACTTGCCTGACCCACAACTCCTCTGGACAGTCCGACCTTTAGGAGAAGCAGAAAGAACGCTGGAGAGATGCATCTTGCAATTTTTCTTTAATGGTGGCTTGACCTTTAAAATCACATCTTAAGGCTGACTAATGATGACCAAGTTTTTCTAATGATTAAATTTAAGAGCTCCAAAATATCAGAAGTTTAAAAAATGCACCTCCAAAATACACTTAACCACTTCTTAATTCAAAAATTTAAATTAGTAATTGTTTTGATTTTAGATTTATGAACTATGAGACAGCATTTGCTTCCTTTTTTTTTTCCACTGACATTTTACAAGAGAGGCACAATCCCGTCCTCAATCTACTAGAGCAGAGATATGCCCTTTGCTTTCCAAGGGCAATAATACTAGTAATAGGACCACATCTTTGGTAGAGGTAGACATATAATAAATCACATTTAAACACCTAAAAGATAGATGAAGATAGTATATTTTAAAATTTGCTCATAGCAGCCCTGACTGGTACGGCTTAGCTGGTTTGGGCTTCCTCCTGCCAAGTGAAAAGTTGCTGGTTCAATTCTGGGTGCAGTCTTTGGTCCGGGTCTGGTCCAGGCCCATGCAAGAGGCAGCCATCCAATCAATGTTGCTATTTCTCTCTTTCTCCCTCCCTTCCCCTCTCTATGAAAATAAATAGATAAAATCTTTAAAAATAAAATAAAATTTGCTCATAGCAGAATAAATTACCAAAGCATCATGACATGGGGCATTTTTTTTTACCATTAAATTGAAAACAGACCATGTTTGTTATAACTGACTAGTTTGTGTTTAGTCCAAAGAATAAACAGTGACATCTATGAATCGAGTGTCAGTTTACATTTCTCTAGCGAAGATGATGATGTCTTGTAAATTTAAGAAAAATATAGTATGTTTAACTGTACGTGTCAACTTACTGAATTGTGGTTGAGTTTGGAATTGCGATAGAAAGCACTGGCTATACTGCTTTTATTAAAAACCTCAAATTTACATAGCATCATGATGTTTTCAAATAATCTTCACCTACTGTACTTGATTCTTATCATTCAAGACAAGAGGAATATATATTTTCATCTCCCCACTTTGCAAACACTTTTGAAGCATAAAGAAGGTAAGTTTCATGTCAAACTAAAGACCTAGAACTAACTTATAACAGGTTAAGAATCAGAGCCCTGAGCTTTTGTCTGAACCTCTTGAGCCCTTCAGCATATAATTCAAATTTATTTTGAGTAAACATCCTTAGGAGCACCACTATAACATTATATCAGATGTTTCTTTATTCATTCATTTCTCCATTACTTCATTTATTTGCTATGGCCCAGACACTATGCCAGGTGCTGGCAGGGGCAGGGAGTGGTGAATATGAAGCTACAGAGAGAAGATGAAAAGATACAGTCTTATCATCAAGAGCCAAGAGAAGTCCAATTAGAGCTTTACTTATGCTTTTGCTTTTTAAAGAAGTTTTCTCTAATAAAGATACTGGCAAGTCTTCTTTACGTTTGATTAATTTATGTGTATGTGATGCATATTTCTGTATGCATGACCTTAATAATGTATTCTTGGCACTTGTATCTAAATGAAAACAACTTCTCAGAGCATTTGTGCTTGCTTTTGGGCATTCTGCCTTCTTCCAATTTATCACTGTGACCAAAGGTATTTAAAAATTCACACCAACTCATACTCTATCAAAAGAAAAAATGTTGCTATCCAGCATCTAAATATTCCCCCTAGATGCTGAGAACCAAAATATCACAAGTGATGGTCCCCTTCTATATGTGGACAGTAGATGTAAATAAATACAATGATAAGTTGTCTTGGGGCTGACCTTTCACTCTGCTTTCCTCTGAACTCTTATCATAAAATTAAAATACCGTAGCAATTTCTGTGAGTACAATACAATTACCCAGGGACCAGGAACATATCACATTTTTAATTACTTCTCTAAACAGAACCAGGTCTTTGAATGAAATCCGTAGTTTTTAAAGCAAAAGGAGCTAAGATGGCAGTCTCCTGATTTTGATGTTGAGATTTCCACTCTGCTCAAAAATTCTGTTTTAGAAAACCCTACTGTACAATGTTCTAGTCCGGGGGTTGGTGAATCACAGCCCTGGGCCCAATCTGGCTCCCCACCTCTTCTAATAAGTGAAGATTTATTATAACACTGTCCCGTCCATTTGTTAAGGACGGTATTAGGGCTACTCTGAATATCAATGGACTGTATGTGACAGAAACCCTATGTCCCACAGAGCCAAAGGTACTAATTATTTGGCCCCTTTCCGAAGACAGTTCTAGGTTATGGTCTAGAATAAGAAAGGAGAAAGAAAACATTGAAGTAGCGGGGTGGTATAGTGACATCTGCTAGTGATAGGGTAGGATTAACAAAGGGCATTTCATTTTGCTTTATTAACTGTTTACTCTGACTCTCAAAACCTAGTTTGTGGCTTTGTGTAGCCAATTTATGAAGATATACACAAACAAGATGATGAACAAAAGACACAATATAGAGGCTCTAAATCACCACAAATTTATGTGCTTTGAGGAATTTTAAGGCATTTACTTAGACCATGGTTATGTATAACATGGAGAATTTTTTACACTTGTCTACAAAATATAACTGAGAAAGTCAAAACAAATCATTCTGTGGACACTGAGGTGCTTGTAAAAAATATTTCACTTGGCTATAGCAGTGATTTTTTAAAAAATCTCTGTAAAAGGGTAAAAAAGTAAACAGTATACATACATTAAATTATTTAAGACCAGATAGAAATATGGCATGAAAAATGCAAGCGGCCTTTTTATACAAATACATGTAGGTAGGAAGATACTCACTAGTTGAAAGCATTCACTTTACATTAACACTTCAATTTCAGGTGATAAATGGACAGCAATAACCTCAATTAGTACTCAGTTAAATTCCAAAAGCAAAGGGGATGGCTTGTGTACAAATAAAGACAACAGTGTCACATCATCTTCCAAGACATACAGAAAAGCAGCACGCATTGCTGCTCTATCTGCTTGAGCCTCTCAAAGGTTCTTTTCCAGTACATTTACCTCTTCCAAGCCCTCCCCACCCCCCCCTGTGCACACACACCACTGACACAGACACACACCCAACATCCATTACAGAAGGGCCCAATCTCAGCTATCAGCAGAGTGCCTTTATGGGGCCATTAAACCATTTCTCTTGTTTACAGTGCCTGAAGAAAGATGTGAATTATATCTGTGACAAAAGAAGCGATAACATTTCTGAACTGCTATCAAAATGCAAACTGAACCACATTTAAGGACAGGGACCCCGAGTCAAGCAAGTTTTTATAATTTTCCATTATTTGAAGCATCTGGAAATACATTCGCCTATAATATTTCCCAAACAAATTTAGACCACAGCACAGCAATTTGATATTTATTTTTTTCCTAAATAATATCCTTCAAGTAGAGCGGTTATAACACAGAAGATTCAATGTTTTTAAAGAACTATTATCAGTTGGGATAAATCCCATTCGTAGTTTGCCCTCTGATTCTATTTTGGCAGCACATAAAATGCTGTTCAGTAGTGATCTGCAAAGGCAAAGTAAGGAAGACTCTCTCTCCTTGTTATGGACCTCAGAATTTCTGAACTGAAGAGGACATGAGATAGGACAAGTTTTGGGGACTGCGTTAGTGTTTGTACTCTGAAACTTTTGTACTAAAGGAATCAAAAGTGGAAGTCCGAAGGGTACAAAGATAACACAGAGAAACTCCTTTTATTAGAGGAAGGCAAACAGTGCCCCTGTCTTGCTCCAGGAAGTAAATACTCAGCATCTGTCAGGAACATCCTGGGCAGTTTGGAAACCAAAACTTAGTCTCGGAGAAATCATACATTTCTCAGAAGAGGATGTCAGTCGGGTTTTTTTTCCCCCTAATACCACGTTCCTATCAGTAATAGCAATTGCATACTCTGCTGAAGGGGTTACTGAACCGTCCTGCCAGGGGCGCACCTGAAGGAGGCAGGGGTGTAGTTTGACAAAATTCCAGAGGGGAGGTGACCCTGCACCGACAGCACAGCCCCAGCCAGAGTTGGGTGTCTACAGACTTGGAATTTAGTGCTGAGGACACCGATGAAATCAGAAGCTGGGAGTCCTTACAGTCTACAGAGTAGACTGTAGTCTTCTGGTTATGTGACAGCCTCATCGGACAGTTATTTCTTAAAAGTACACGTAAGTCACGGTTGGGTGGCTCAGCTGGGAGCGCTGTGCGGTACACCGACAGGTTGCAGGTTCAATCCCTGGTCAGGGGACCTAAGGGAGGCAACCAGTGAATGTTTCTCTCTCTTTCTCCATCTCTCTCTCCCTCCCCCAACTTACTCTAGGTCTAAAATCAATAAACATACCCACAGATAAGGATTTTTTTTAAAAGGAAAAAAAAAAAAACCTACATTTAACTATTCAACTTTCTCTACATTGCAAAGTACCATCATACCACCTTAATGAAAGAGAATGGACCGGAAAGACAAGGGTCTGGGCCTTTCTTCTCTGTAAGAATTGTGGTGCTACCCAGACGCAGCTACCTCTCACTTGTCTGAAGGTCACTTACACACCAGCCCTGATGCTCTAAACCAGTTTGCCAAGGTTTCTGATTGGTTCACAGGATGGTTTCAAATAATTTTAATTAATTAATGGTAATTCAAAACTCAGCTTCAAAACATCTTTCTGGTTTAAATTCTAAACTTCTGGCTTCTCTAGAAAAAAACAATATCCAGTCCGCTTTCCAAACTGAAAAGCAGGGCAGCAGTTGGCTGAGCCCCCTTTGCCCCAAATCCGTGTTTTCTTATTGATCACGGTCCCCAACATCCCCACCATTCCCACCTTCCCCACCATCCCCACCATCCCCACCACTTCACACCTCATTATCTCCTACGCTAAATTCTTTCACTCACATTTATGCTTGGAATTAAGAGTTTTCTACCCCTCATGTAACACAGCTAACAAATCATTAATGAGTGTGTTTCCACATGTGTCTGTGCACACATGGGAACACTCACATGCATGAACACACCCCGCCTTTAGTCAGCAAAAATAAATATACAAAACTCACATAATGCTGTGGCTCAGATACTCATTCTCAGGCAGTAAGGCATAGTAGCAAAGCTTGCTGGCACTTAAATCTGCCTGGTTTCTAATCCTCCTACTTCCACTTACCAGCTATAAGGCTGGACAAGCCACTTACCCACGCTCTCTGTTTCAGTTTCATCTAGAAAACAAGGATGATAACTGCACCTGCTTCGTGGAGTTGCTGGTAGGGTTAAATGAGACACTACTTTTGCAGTGTGTAGTAAGTGCTCAATAATGTGTGTTACTGGTGACTACTCAAATCTGGAATCTTATGCATTGTAGATAAAGAGCCTGCAGATCATCCAGAAATGAGAGTAGTCAAGAGTGTGGATACTGAATCTTGGCTTTGCTACTTACTAGCTAGATGACTTCTGGTACATGAGAACTTAGAATAATCCCTGGCATACAGTAGGTACTCAGAAAATGTTAATTATTGCCATTATTTGTCCAATCACTTTCTTTCACAGACTAAACTGAGACTCAAGGAAGTAAAGTGACTTGCTAGCAGCAGGACTTCAAGCCACCAGACTCTATTTATCTTGTTCCCAGTTTCACTTTATGTATGTCAACTACACATTAAAAGCAAAAAATTTACACAAGAAGAATCTGCAGGGAAAGGTACCTTGATAGAAGGAAAAAGTAAGGAGTGTGGCCTGGTAGAATGAGCACTGGATTAGGAGTGAGTTAATCTGTATCTACCCCTAACTAGCTGTGTGACCACAGGCACACTGCAACCTCTCTGGGCTTTTGTCCCTAGTCTACAAAATGAAGGCATTACACTAAGCATTCTTTCCTTCTGTCTCTAAAATGTAATGCCAGGTTGTGCAAGAACTTGCTTATTGATGTCAAAGATGAGAAAGATGGGAAAATCTGATACAAGAATTCAGAGGGCATAATGTTCTAAGGCCATAAAGAGCTCGATACAACTCAACAATAGCTGAGGGCATTACTGCATTTTAGCAAACAGCAGTCACTGAAATTCAATAATAACAAGCCTTAATCATCATGAAAAAGCAAAATCGTGTATAATCTACTATATTCAAGAAGGGAGGGTACATAATGCACATTAGAAAGGTGTACATGCAATACAGTTAACATTTAAAAACACTTGGTGCTTTCAAAGGTGTTCCATGGACCACCTACTTTCCAGCTGATATCAGAAAGTACTGTTATATTCACACAACAAAAAGCAGAATCAAAGAGTTATTTCCCTAATTTTAAAAGCACCACGAAAACCATTAATTGAGAAATAAAGAAACCAAGTACAGAGTGTATTGATTTATTCCTCTAAATTTTAAAGCCCCATCTACTATCACAGTACTTATAGCAGTAGTGGTACTAAATGATCCTCGTCTTCACAGTCTCATTGCTAGGAGAGAGTGCCCTGAGAGGAAACTGGTTCTTCCATCTGGAAAAGGTTAAAAACAGGGAAAGAAAGGCCTAATGGATGAACAGTCCAAATCTAATCAGTTTTGCATTTTTGCATTGGCTTCAAATCAGATCTTCCTACCCCTACTGGTCCAGTAGATGGAAATCAGCACGACACTATTTTTTGGAAACGAGTTCTGTACAGTGAGCCCAAACATACAGCACTTCACATCCAACTGGCAGGAATAAAACCTGAACAAGCTGCAGTTATGAGAGAAACAGACCTAATAGATTGAAATGGAGTTCTGAATCAACCACCCAAACCCACACCTCTCAAAAATGGCTCTGCTTAATGTATTACTCAATTGTGACTTTTATGAATACGGAAAACACCTCTTCTGCAGAAATTATTCCACTTTCCTTTATTTATTTATTTTTAATTCTCACTAGAGGACATTTATTGAGAGAGAGATGGTGGGGAGAGGGGGCGGAGAGAGGAACATCAATGTGACAGAGAAACAGAGAAACATCTATTGGTTGCCTCCCATATGTGCCCTGACCGGGGACCGAACCCGCAACCTAGTTTATATGCCCTCACTGGGAATTGAACCTGCAACCTTTTGGTGTACAGGATGATGCTCCAACCAGCCTCCCAGCCAGAGCCATGGTGCTTTAATAAAAATTCTCTTTGTTGCCCTATACAGCTACAAAAATAAATCTTACTCTGCCAAATAACTCTGTAATTTCTTTCAAATAGTGGATAGCACTCTTTGGAAAAAGAGTTCATAGTAACAATTATTATTTCTGGCTGAGGAAGGGCTGGAAGATCCCATTACTACCCAGTGTTTCTCAGTCTAGCACAAAGAAGTTCTAAAATGCTAAGAAAGATGAGCCTTGCAGCTACCCAGACACCAGGGTGCTCAGTCCATGCTACTGTGTAACCATGAAGGCAGGTCCTCTCCACAGGTAAAACATGTCCTACAGCTCTCTAGGACAAACCCCACCATTCTACCCTCTCTAAACTATCTGTATAGTCTTTAACAAATGGTTCAGATAAAAAGTGGAAAAAAATATTATTTGAAATTCACCGACACAAAAAAGAAGAAAATAGGCAACAGAGAAGAATCAATGCATCTAAAAAGTTTTTACTTATAAGTAATAAAGGATAAATGTGATCTTTAATTATCCTTCACTATTTAAAAAATTTTTTTTTAAATTTATTTTTAGAGAGAGGGGAAAGGAGGGAAAAAGAGAGGCAGAGAAACATCAATGTGTGGTTGCCTCTTGCACACCCCGAACTGGGGACCCGGCCCACAACCAGGCATGTGCCCTGACTGGGAATCGAACCAGCGACCCTTTGGTTCGCAGGCTGGCGTTCAATCCACTGAGCCACACCAGCCAGGGCTTCCTTCATTATTAAATCACAAACACAGGGGGTCCAACCTAAAGTTTTGCATTAACTACTCTACAGATCATAGTAACATAAAAAACAAAATTGAAATATTTCATTGCCAAATAAGATTGCCAATTACTAATATGGCTGTCATCACTTTGGAAAAATAATTACTAAAAGGATCAGCAGTTTCTATGATGTGTAAGTTTCCTCACTAAGAACAAGCAAATAAGTAAGATTTTATTAAATAAAGTATAACCATTTTCTCCAGTATTATTTTTAAAACAATGAAGTAAGTATTTAGTGATGTAGATACTTGCCTTAAATGAATTTATTCCTGTGGTCTTCAAAACTAGAGCAGTATAATTTGAAATTTAGAATTCAGCTCAATGCATTAGCATGATCTTGAAGTCTTTAAATAAACCGAGATGAAAGAGAAATGATACGTGGCCGACAGGCAAGACCACTAAACAGCAAACCTATATAGCATACTCACAAGTCTTAACAAAATCCTACTGGTCCATTTCTTCAAATGTTTGCCTTTTACTTGTTTTAATATTTACCCCTAAAAAGGATCTTTCTGTTTTGATTTGGTGATCCTGTACTGCTCGAAAAATTCTATTTTCTTTCAAGTTAGAGAATCCTGACTTTTGATTCAGAATTTCAACATACTTTTTTTCCCCAGGCTGTCTGTGAAAAGAGACTATAATTTGTACGGTCTTCAATTGACCATTTTAGCACCGATATAATACCCAGGATGAGTATGAAGCAACACTCACATGGCTGAATACACCTGTGCATTCTGAGGCCACTCTACTAAAAACATGATTGACGTCAACTCAGACATTATTAGCCACTTGGCTCCTTGTTCAAAAAGACCCCATTCGTAGACAATCAAAGTTGAAAATATGTTCTTAATACCAGAGCTAGAAAAGTTTGCCTAAAAAAAGAAAGCCAGCTGGCTAGGTAAAAAAAAAGTACCTTTCAGTAAGTGCCAATAAAACTTTACATGCTGCCAAAATAACAAAGACAGAGTAATTACAAAGGAAACTTTGAAATTTTTCTGACAATAAACACCTTCTTAAAAGGAAATTTATCTGTCACCTGGCCTCAATTGTTACCGCTATTAATACTAGCTAGGGTAAATCCTGCAAACACATTTTATTTAAACAAACTAATAATTTGGCCCAATAATTTTATAATTTCTTCCCCAAAATAAATTTAAAGATTTTCCTTATAAATGGCTTGTAATCTTTAATTTAATGTATATTACAGGTGTTTCCATGAGGAATCACTTCTCTTACAGAAAAACTTTTATCCAAAGTATTTTGCTCATCAGGAAAAATATTCATTTAACTCTATCAGATTTAAATTCCCTCAAAATGAAACTGGAGATGCACGAGAAATGAAAGTAAAACAAACAAACAAAAAGAACCTATGATTTGGGTGCCACAGTTTTTAATCCCAAAACAGCCTTCGCGAAGGAAAAAAAGTTACCATTATTATATGGAAACATTTTTCAAAGTACACTATTCTTCATACAGCAGATAATATTGATATTGGCCAAAATTCCTTATAAAAATACATGAGACTCTTAATTAAAATGTTAAGGCTCACAGCTAAGTATAGCACTGTTTGCTTCCTAAACTGTTACAATCTTACCAGCACACCTTCAGATGCCAATCAAGCCATTTTGTCATTTCTTAACAATAAATACTGGCCAGGTAGCTCAGTTGGTTATAGCATTGTCCCAATATGTCAAGGTTGTGGGTTCAATCCCTGGTAAGGGCACATACAAGAATCAATGAATGAATGCATAAATAAGTAGAACAACAATATTTATCTCTCTCTCTCTCTGATATTTTTAAAAATTAGAAGAAAAAAAGAAACACTGATAACACAAGAATGACTTCAGAACAATGAAATACAAAGTCTCTTCTGACACAAGCCCAGGCTTCACCAATTAAACAAGAAGCAAATAAACTGAACACTGACAAAGAATAACAGCCAAAAGAGCCTTGGATAGGCTTAACCACGGCCATAAAATATAGTCAAAAGTTACCATGTAGGATAAATTGCATAAGGAAGTGATTTTACTGTGTGTGTGATCAGTGTATACATATCACATTTCCATAACTAAAAGACACAATCCCAAGAAAACTTACTGGAATTATATTAGCATTTTTAAAGTAATTTTATGATCTTCACATATTCACTTTGAATAGATTGTTTCCTTTAAATATAAACTTATTTTTTATAATGTGTAATATGTTAGATTAAAATGTTTTTGTTTTTCTACAGGGACACATTTAAAATTTTTCATTGGTATATCATAAACATTAATCCTGAATGAAGTCAGATTACAGTATTTCATAAGGAGTTTAAGAAGATGACTCTTGTTTACCTTCACAAATCTTTACAGCGAGAGCTATTTTGAAGTACTTTAATCACAGATATACAACCTGTTAAATGTGGTTTCTATACCCTGCAGCCCAAATTATATTAAGATTCAAATGAAGTAACAACATATTTGACTTAGTTGATATGATGTAGATAATTGTTAAAACAGCTGAAAATGAAAAATCAAGTATGATGCAATTATTCTTTAGTTATATATACTTATAACCTAAGAAGTTTTCTCAATTTTCATCCTATTTACAGTATTCCAGAAGTTTCTAAATGTGTAAAAAATTATCCTTAAAAATTTGTTTTACATGTTACAGTTTTAATGTATTGATAACTTCCTAGCCGCTAGTTCAAAGGATGTCTGTTTCTTTTTCTTTTTTCCCCTCCTGTTGAGCCTTCCAATTGCACTGTTCCCCAAGTGCACCCCTGAAACTACATTATAGAGGAAAGCTCCAGAGTAAGATCATTCTGATTCTTCAAGGACAGGGATACCCTGTCTGATGGGAACCGAGACGTGTCCTCAGTTACTAAGTTTGACTCTGTAGTACTAGCGTCATGGCAACATTCCAATGTATATCTTTTTACTTCGACTTGTGAACTGCAAGTAAGGGGAAATTAATGATCACATTAAATATAAAATGTAGAGCATACCTGGGTAACAGTGTTGCACAAGTGTTACTGCAAATAGAAGATTTCAGCACAGCAATAATATTGGAAGATTACAAATCTTTTTTCTTTTATCTTAAAGCAGAGCATTTTGTGGTAACATCAAAATACATATCAAATCATACTAATCCTTGCACAATGCAAGCCTTCATGTTACTTATAATACATAGATGCACTGACTGGGATATAAATTCTGCATTTATTTTTCATGTGAATTTTACTTAAATAATAGCATTACATATCCCTACAGGTTTTTAAAAGTTTAGGATGAAGAAAACTTGTGATGTAATGTGTATTGAAGTGGTTCTCTACTTTTAAGTGAGGTGGTAGATTTGAACACTCCATGCATTCTTTCTTTTGAACTGTCAAAACTATATTTTCTGCTACGTCCACCTAAAGTACCTATTTAAACTTAACTTCTTGAAACTCTTAGATGTGAATAGTATGCTTACATGAATGCACAGATATTATGATATTACCTATAGATGACAGATTATACAGGAATACTCATTTTTCTGGAACTCTGTGATGAAAGAGGATGATTCACAATGACGACAAACAGCAATTTTTACCAGCCCCTTAATGGTTTACCAACACAACAGTGTAGGAAACTCAGGTGTGGAATGGGTTTCTTTTTTCTAATTCTGTTGTATTTTATATTCTAAAATATAATCTAATTCTTCAGAACATGGAGCTCTGCCAATGAGTCTGCTGTAACTCCAGGTGTAAGGTGACTATTAGGAGTGTCAAATACTGTAGCCAGCTGATATATTCAGCAGCTTAGATTAGCACTTAAGCAAAGAAGATTTAAACAGACCTCCTTTGTAACAGATCGTTCCAAGAAACTAGAGAATTATGAAGATAAAAGAGTGCTTTGCTCTCCTCCCATGTGTGCAAATAGAAAAGATGAGCTTTGGAGAAACACATGGATACCACCTGCAAAACAACTGTATGATCATAAACATAATAGGCCTGGTTTGCATGACCCTCCTTGCCCCTTTGAAGTTAATAAGAGCTTTGTAAATTGAGGGTGTGGATAAGGATAAACATTAAGTCCTTGATTCTCCTCTTCCCTTACAAGGCATGCATAAATTCTTAGCCAGTGCACATTTCTTGGAATTATCACATTAGATTCCACTGACATATTATGATTTCTGATACTTACACATTATTTAGTTAAGTATTTGTTTTTTCTAAAGATTTTATTTCTATTTCCTTATTTTTTTGTAGAGAGAGAGGAAGAAAGGAAAGGAGGGAGAGAAACATCAATTGGCTACCTCTAGCATGCCCCCAACCAGAGATGTGGCCCATAACCCGGGCATGTACCTTGACTGGGAATCGAACCAGTGACCTTTCTGTTTGCAGGTTGGCACTTAATTCACCAAGCCACCCCGGCCAGGGCAGTGAGTATCTGTTTCAAATATGGTTTATTACAGTGTGTCTATATGCTAAAACACCTTTACAAAAATTATGTTATGTCCCTTCCTCAATAATGTGAGATTTAATTTTTCATACTCAGAAATTTCCTAGCTGTGGCATTTATGCTTAGGAATAAATTCCAAATACACTTGATTGACTTTTGCAGACACAAAATTTGACCGACTTTGACCTTTCAAACTTCATCTCTAGCACTGGCCAATGCACACCTATCTCCAAACGCTGCCTCTAGCTGGGGACAGGAAATGCTCCTGCCTACTTCAGAGCACTTAACACCTGGTTTCCTCTCCCTTCCCAGCCTCCCTTCATCACTGGGTAAACCCCACAAATCCTGAAGAGCCAAACAAAGTGTAGTAAATACAAAAGCAGTGAAAATTAGGTGCCAAGAAAGATTTAAGTCCCACTTCTGCCATTACTTGGGAACTAACTACTTGACCACCATATCTAATGTTAGCACACAGCTCTACCTAAAACAGTGAAGGATCGTGGTTAGAGTGTAACTTCTAGATTCAGGTCCACAACTGGGTCACTGTGTGACCAGAAACAAACCATTGAACTACTCTGCCTCGACTGTCTCATCTGACAAAAAGAAGGTAATAGTTCCCACTAAGTAAGGTTATTGTGAAGACTGGATACATAAAGGTATACAGAAAGTGCTTAAAAGAGCACCTAGCACACAGTGAACACTATGCACGTATTAGCTACTCCTGTCCATTTGTGGAGGATCATCTCTAGGTCCATTTCATTCCTAATTATTTCATGAGCCTGGGTTTCTACTTCCAGGTCACGTCTCATTTTCTTCCTGAAGCCATTCCCAACTATTCCAATCTACACTGACCTCTTAGTCAAAAAAAAAAAAAACTATAAAATATAACATTCATTTAAGTTGTAGTCATAGAATTTTTAATTAACATTATAACAGCAATGGTGTTAATAATTATAAATGCCCTGAATTATTTCCTTGTTCCACATCGACTACATACTTCTTACTGGGAGCCCCTTTGCGAGCTGGGAGATTAAGTGACTCACCAAGGTCAGCCAGCTAAAAAGGATAAGACGGGCACAGTGCTAACTAGTAGGACTCCAGAACCTGTCCTCTAGGCTGCTATGTTAAGTCCTCTCCCCACTAGAGTTGAACTATCCCAGCATGATTTCCTCTTCTTCTTCCAAGCTTCCTAGTAAGCTATTTGAAGACAGAGATCATGGGTCTTTTTCTTGTTACATATTTTTTTGCATACAAAGTTTATCCTATGTAAATAAATACTTAAATATTTGTCTATATTTATCTTGACAATATAACTATGTACAATACCTAAAATAAAATGACTCTAAGCCTTGGTTTAAAAAATGGTTGGTCAGTCAAACCATCTTTTTCCCTAATTGGTAGGCATGAATACAGTGTTTATACCCTTTTAAAGGAAATACTTAAAAGCATGTGCACAGACAACCGCCATGCAAACCAGAAAGAACAAGGTCTTCCACAAATTTGTAATGTATATGCTGCTTTATCTGTAGAGTTTCCTCCTCCTGGGTTGGTAATGGAGCATAATGGAAAGGAGAGTGACTTTACTTTATGGAGAATAATCTATTCATTTATCTATCTAGGGATGATATACTACCAGCATGTAGTAGGTAGCAGGAATGGTACCAAAAAACAATCTTTTCACAGCTAGGGCAATCAAATACAATCATTTTGAATTATTTTTAACTGCATTATTGGCATTGCTATTCTGAAACTGTAACTGTAGCTTATAAAATCTTGTGGTCTCAAAACAGTACATATTAAATAGATATTGATAGTGTCTTACATCTGTAAAGCTATTGACTTATCAAATACTAACCTATGTCCCAAAATCTTGACATAAAATATCTCATTTAATCATTATATCAACCCATTTACTTTCCCCTTTTACTTACAAAGCTTAAAGGCATCAAAAAATTAGCCCAAGTTCACAAATATGATTAATTGGGGAACTAAGATTTGAACCTAGACCTATTGGACTCCACAGCTGATGTGGTTATAGCCACTTTAAGATCTTTACTTCAGTGCTGAACAATTCTCTGATGTTAGTAATCCTAGTATTTTTTGTTGTTGTTTTAGGTACAGTTAAAATTTACTTTTCTTAAATTTAGCATGCAGAGTCCAATTGTTCGGTCAAACATATCCAGTCTGGTAGAAGCTTGGCCACTGCCTAATAATTGATTCACTGGAGTAGTAGCTATTTTATAAGGATGATCTTAGGTCATTCACAATTTAAGCAGCCAATTACTTTTAAATGAGCTTCCAGAGGCTATATCTAAAGCTGAATACAATTTCATTGCAAGTAGTGTTACAGCAAAGTCCCGCGGATTAATTTTTATTATTTAAATAAGAGATGATCATAAAATTAGCACCCTTCTAATATAGTTCTCATCTTGATTATTGCTATTTAACTGGTGAAATTTTTTCTTCAGGATGAATGAACACTATAATTATTATTGCTTTGCATTGTAAAGGTTACATCTTAATTGAAAAATCAACACTTTTTTGCCTTTCAATGAACACATCAGCTTCAAAATCAACAAAAACATTGAAGACGCAGGCAATTTTGCTAGAACCACAAATTAGGGTGTTCTTGATCAACCAGAATTCATAACCCATAATCTTAAACATAAGCTGTTAACTGATTCTATAACAAGGCCTGTACTCCAAATATCAAATATTTCCAGCTCAACTTTCTGCTCACAAATCCTTACTGTCAAAATGACAGCTGCTTTGAACAAATAACAATTCTGAATGTCTTCTGATATTATCACTGTAGATATGCACCAAACTGGTTAGCATGGTCAACAGTAAAATGACAAATTATTCTTATAGCTATTTTACAGTATGTGTAGATACAGCCTATAAGTTGACCCCAGTAGATACAATTCCTGAGCATGGTAAAAATAACCAAACAAACAAAAACAACACAGAAAGTTAAGTCGACCAAAATGAATGCATTTATGATACATTACAATATGAATTATGTATTGTGTACATTTCATATATACTTGTGTAAAGATAGAATAAAAGCTTATATGTAGTGCTTTCTATATGCCAGACATATATATTTTATATAAACATATAAAAGTTACGGTAATACTTAAATTACCCTAGAGCAGTGATTTTCAACCTTTTTCATCTCATGGCACACATAAAACTAATTACTAAAATTCTGCAACACACCAAAAAATATATTTTTTGCCAGTCTGACAAAAAAGTATAAATTTGATTGCTTTACAAAAAGTAATAATGGTAATTACCTCCCATTTTTGCTCCAAAGTGACTTTTTAGAAAATCAGATGTCTATACTTGTATATAAGGATTTCTGGTACCAAGAATTAACCAGAATTATCCAATAAGCTGCAATCTTATTATGCAATGTGATCAGTAAGATGACCTACATATTTATGGTTCAAGACAGGACATTCACAACGAATGGCTATTGTTATGTTAGCTGTTGTCCTTTTTTTTTTTTTTTGACAATCTAAGGAAAAGAGATCAGTGTTACTTACTAAATAGCCAGGTATTGCATGTTTCAAAAATTCTTGCAGCGCACAGATTGAAACTTGTTGCCCTAGAGGTAGGTAACATTATCATTCCTTTTTCAAGCAGAAGGAAACTGAGGCACAATGATCTTAACTTGCTTATAAAAGGTCACACACCTAGTAAACAGCAGAAATGTGAACCCAGTTGTACTAAGTCTAATACTTTGCTCTTATGCAATGCACTTTATCCAGTCCCCTGAAAGAACCACAGAATGTTTATATTACATGGCTTTAGTTTCTGCAACGTTAATACTATAAAATAGCATGATTAGATTTTTTAAAAGTAGCTTTAGACGAAATGCCAAAAGCAGTGTTCAGTCAATTTCAGTATTATAGTAGCAAATCTTTCTGGCCAAATTATACAATGTCCAAAGATAAAGTGTCCCAAAACAAAATTTAAAAACCTTCTTTTGAGAGCATTATAATTTTGTTAAGCAAAAGTTCAGGATTCCTGAAGTTGAAGGTTCATGCACACACACTTCTACAATTCAAAGCATGAGAATGAAAATTTTCATAGAGTAACAGGGCTCTTAGAGAGCTGTCTACTCCACCCTTGCTTTCCAGAGGTGTTGTTTTGTACAATAACGTATAAATTAGAAGAATGCTATAAATAGTAAGGAATATGTTTGAAGTTCTCCATTTTCTATAACTTATTATGTTACACAAATATACAAACGTGTGTGTACAGGCGTATGGCAAAAAAGTTAGGTGTATTTTATTCACTTGTATAATCTTAGCAAAGAGAAAATGCAATGAGCTCTCTTGGTTCTACCGTTCACTACCTGGGAGACTTTGGGAATCGCTGTAAACCTGTATGAGCCTCGCCTGCCCTGCCTACATCCCGGGGCCTCTGTGAGAAGCAAATGAGCTGTGGGATGTGAAAGTGAACTAGGAATTCTAAATTGCTAAACAAACATAAGGGATCAGTATCATCCTTAGTACCGTTTTTATCATTCATCTTGCACAATGCCTGGCATTATGAATGTTTGTCAGTTAAACTTATTTTTCATTATGGAAAAATAATCCATTGTAGAAATTTAACCAAAAGAGCAAGCTGCATTTTACCAAAATAAAGATGCCAAATCTTCAGATTCTAAAACTATCACCCATGGAACTATAAAATTAATAGGAAAATAAGAAATTTTTTCTATTACCATAATCAGAGCAGTTATGCCTATTTCATTATGCTTACAATTATTGAAATTTTACATTAGGGATTTGGAGGCATTTTTAATACTATTCCTAACAAAATAAGGTTTAAATAGTTAGGGACAGAAAGGTTTGCTGACAATTAGAATTAGACAAAAATGTTAAGCGAAAAATCATTATTTTAAATAAAATACAGATGAAGCCATCTCTGTATGTGGACCTGCTTATGTGTACATCACACACATAAATTCATACAACTACCTCTAAATGTACATTAGAGGATAGGTCTATATGTTCCATAAGGACATTATCCAAACCTTCAGAAACTGCCATTTAAAAGCCGGGGGCCTAAATGTCCACTTTGATCAATGGAACAGCTTTATCACAAGATGGGATGACTGAAATTTATTGATTAGCTGATGACCTTCTAATGCACCAGCCTTTAATCTACAGTATAACAGTGAATGACAGTAGAGCTTTCCAAAAGGAAAACAGAGTTTGATTATCCTAGAAGAAAACAAGAATGAGGAGAGACTCAGGAAGGCAAAAACACCCTGAAAACCACAGCAGTGACATCCAGTTACTTGGCTTTCCCTGCAGTCCCGTGAGTTGAGACAACTGTGTCACCTGACATTCTAGCCCCAGTGCCAAGGAGGAGAGTCAAATCAAATCAACATAATAAGGCTGTTGTGTGGAGAAGGAAAAAGAAAAACTGCCTCAAACAGCAGTGAAAGTTCATTTCACAGCATGACCGCCATTTCAAAGGAAAAGCTAATGCTATTAAAAGGTTTACTTCCAAGTTATCCATACATCTTGATAGGAATGAGTCATTTTTAACCAAGTCTGGTGCCCTTGACAGCATTTGACAGAACTTTTGCTGACAACTCTGTGGCTGGAAGAAAATCTAAGCAAAGAATCTAATGATTAAGAACTAAATGTCAGTATTGAAAAGTTCAGGGCGAAAGCAGACAAAGGGGAAAACACAGTTCTCTCTGATCAAAATTTATCCAGAATTTTGTACTGATTTATACAACCTGATCATACTTAATGTAAAAAAAATGAAATAATGGTCATCTAAGAATTACGTAGAAATACACAAAAATTGGTAAAGTAGAAAAATAAAAGCCTGGCATAAAGATGTATCAAACTGCTTAGCAGGTGAAGCTCACTGGATGGAGTGCCGACCTGCGAACCAAAATGTGCCTGTTCAGTTCCTAGTCAGGGCACACGCCTGAGTTGCAGGCCAGGTTCCCAGTTGAGGGCCTGTGAGAGGCAGCCGATTGATGTTTCACTCACACATCAATGCTTCTCTCCCTCTTTTTCTCCCTCCCTCCCCTTCTCCCTAAAAAATAAATAAAATCTCTTAAAAAGAATTTTAAAAAGATATATCAAACTGATTCATTCCTTCATTCAACAAATATATGTATATTTGTGCTAGTGAGGCAGCAGAGTTTAAAGGTCCTTTAATGAGAAAGTGATTGAAAAATATCTTATTTCAGTATTACAAATAGATTTTGATAAATAAAAGGTCACTAATAACTGACCGTATCTAGGTTCATATAATTCTTATTTGCTATTTTCCCTTTGTACAAGATCATACAATCTTTCCTTTAAAATCAGGGACAGCCCAATAAGCTTAATGAATTTCTCTTTGCCATCTTTAAAATAAAGTTTTGATATCATTAATCTATAATGTTTCTTCAATCTACAGCTAAGGAATTTCCGTGACTACTACTGCTCTGAATAGCAACCAGTACTCTACTAATACTTCTGCTGCTACTACGACTGTCTTAACCTTCCAGACAAATCTTCTCCTACAGTGAGGAAAATGTGCCATGTCTAAAATGTTTCTGAGGTCAAAAACTGCATGTAAACAACATGAAAATATACAGCATTGTTATAAATCTTTCAGGTTCTGGACATGTAAGATAAAATCTTTGAGGCAGGGAAAGAGAAGCCATGCTGCCTAGATGAGAATTGACATAGTTCCCCAATACCAAGTTCTCTTGTTTTTGTTTCTCTACAACTATTAGCTCCAACAAGTCCTTTTTTCTGACAAACCCTTAGTTACCTGATTGTTTTATGCCCTAGAATTCTCTCTATATGAAATGAGAACAATACCAAGTTATCTCAGGCTATTTGTGCTAAATAGGGATTACTAAGAAATGTACTGAGAATCTCAAACAATATTTACTAGAGAGCCCTAATCTGATCACTGATTCTGAGCTCTGATGTTACATAAATGCAAAAAGCTTTCCATTATTCCTCAAAGAAATATGAAACATGGGAAAATAAAAGCAGATATGTGCATTAGATGTCAAACAACTTAAGCCGCCTGTTCCTGATTATTTTTTTTAAAGATTCTAAAAACCCCATGAGCAATTCATTCAATATCCACTGAATACCACATGAATTATACAAGCACAAGTAGGACATGATGCATCTTCTACAAGCCAACTGAAATAGCATTAAAATTGAGACACATATGAAGCACTTATGAGCACACAGAAATAATTAATTCTGAATAAAATAATCAAGGAGTAATGGCATCTGACCTGAATCTTAAAGAATTAGTATAATCTTAAAACGTAGAGTAGGTCAATGCTCTATATATAATAATCATTAGAGCATATAATTTTTTAAAGGCCATAAAGATAGTCATCCTACTTCCCAACACAGGAGTTAAAGCCTAGGCTAAAGGGGTGTGAACGCAGACACTGAGAGTCATGCACTAGGTGGCCATGCCCCTGAGCATTGTTTTTTTGTGTGGAAATTAACATAAAACTTTTTAAACAGCACAAGTTCTTCAGAATGTAATTGATTAGCATCTGAATATACAATGATTATGCATACACTCTGCCACTTATACAAGTTCTCATCCCTTGACCCGGGATGACTATGACTATCAGTTACTCACAGAAAAGAATGTATGTGTCATGAGAGCAGAGGTATTTTTCTAACTTGTCCACCAGGGCATCACCATGCCTAGAGGCAGCATGACACATAAGAGGCTCAAAAGGTATCTGTTGACTAAATAAACTCTTAAGAGTCTTATACACCTACTTATTTAGCATCCTCAAAACATTTACACAACACATATACACAAACATTTTAGTGTAGTGCTTTAGTGTAGTAATATGTATCAATAAAAAGATTAAATAAGTCTCAAGTAGAACAAGAATTGTTACACTGTTAAGATTTATTTTTCCTATTTTAAATCATAAAAAAATGAACATAACAGACATGGCTCACATTGCTAAGAAAACAAGTATTCCAGCTTTGCAAAAAGAAATATGAATAAAATATTTCCCTACATTAAGACATAAACAAAGGAACAATCACAAGTCAAGCCTCCTTTTAGGGACCTAAAAGCATCACTCCTAACAGGACTGCAAAGCCAAAAAAAAAACAAAACTCTGAATAGTTTAACAATGTGGCTTCTATAGCAAAATGAACGTCTTTGCTAAGCCTTAGATTTAAATAATATTCAGATGAGACTGCATACAAAATGATTACACCAACTTACTTTTAATGTTTAATGAGATATTGTATAAGCAGGACTTTTAATCCCTGATAAACTGTCAATAATTGATTTTTTGAGTTAACATCCCCCTCAGCTAATGTCAAATGCAAGCAGTAGTTGTTGAAGCATATAATTCATTAGACTTTTAAAAAATCACATTTAACCAACCATTTTTACTTAGGGAGACACAGCACAAACTCTCATTAGGAGAAAATTCAATAACAGACAGAAGCAAATATGTGCTGTGCACATCAAGTACATTTTCAATGTTATAAAAGAAAAAAGTGGGGAAGAGTGATTTAAAACTCGTAAAGACACTAAAGAATAAATAAAGAATAAATAATCAGTTCAGTTCAGATATTTTCTTCTTTACATCTTATTGCATGAAATTTACATATTCTATGAAATGGTGGCCCCTAAAGGTACTTATTTTCATGACTGCTTTGGCTTTATTTGCAAAAACTTTTACTCATCACTGTACATAGAGTGTATGTGTATATATTAAAACACCAGAACAAAGAATATTTGGTTCTGCAAATAGTTTTCCACCTCCATTCCTTACCTAATTTTCCATCACATACTGTTTGGCTATTAGACTAAGACCAGTTACTGCATAACAGTATGCTTATTTAATACTGAGTAAAGTTCAACCATAGTGGCACAGATCACTTTTCTCAAAATAATTCGTTACTAATTATAGTCGGGGTGAGTGGAAAGTATTTGTTGACATACTTCCTTTGAGCATGTTTCTGAAGGCAATTTGTAGGATAATTTGTTTTTCTAAAGGGAAAATTAAAGAGGGTAAATAAAATAGGAGAGGAAAAGCTAAAAACTTAGGTTGAAATATATATAATTTTAGCTTTCAGCTATAAATGGAACAACAAACTCCAGACGTGCAGGGAGGGTTTGCTCTGCTTTGTTTTTTGTTTTTTGTTTTTTTTTTGGTTTTCACTTGAATGTTACATCTGAACTATCTACCTGAGGGAGAATGAACTAGTAAAACTAAAATTTTGTCAGGATCTACAAGAACAGACTTCATTAAAATTAATGTCATTTTTCTAGCTATAAGTATATTGTACTTTATAATAATTTCTATCTCCCCATATGTTTTTCCTAAAGTCCATTTTTAAATATGAGCAAGAATTCACCATACTTAGAGGTTATCCTTTTTTTCCTGAGTATGGAAAAAGTGTCACAAGAAATCATAATGTGTCCTGGACCCGAGAGACTGTTTCCTCGTCAGAAGTAAATCAAGGTTCACTGACGCCCAAGGTTTGTAAGTTAGACTTTGTTTCTTCGGTTGAATTTGATGGATTCCTGGTAGATGATCTAAAACAAAATTTCTTGCAAGATGTAGTTTTTTTTCCCCCCACTGGGGTTCTATTTTGATTTGAAAAATATGTTGCTTGTGACACAATCAAGCACTACACTAAAATGTTTGGTTTGCTGAAAAGGCAGCCGCTGACTCTGTGACAGGTCTGGGCAGATGTGTACCACACACAGGAGGGCAAACTCTCCGAAGACCAGACTCCCATTCTGGATGCACCTGGAACAGGGCGGGGCCCACAGCGCTTGACTCTAACCGGCGTTGCCAAGACTCAATTTACTAGCTGTCTTTCTAAACTAGAATTGATTCTAGTTGGTCAGACAGCAACAGTCCGCAGTGACGTTCTCATAGCATCAGGTAAGAGAAAACACGTAGGAAAATAATCTTTGGAACTGGAAAATACAAATAACTCTCGCAAAGGTGACAAAAATTAAGAAACTATTTTTACATAAACTTCGTTTTTAATTTCCTGGTATATTTAAATAATGACATGACAATATATTACTTATAGAAAAATTTCAGAAACTCTATCTAGCATAATGAATTGCACATGTCTAAGAATAGCAGCATCTTATCATACAACTTAACCGCAAAAGAGAGACATTGCCGTCTTTATTCTACAAATGAGTAAATGAGCAGACTAGGCAAAACATTTAAACTGTGCTCCATGGAATACCAGCATCAGAATCATCTAACAGTTCCTTAGATATTCAGGAGCCCAATTTGCAACCTAAGAAGTTAAACTCTAGCAGGATTGGGAACATGAAGCTGCATTTGAACAAGCTTCTCAAATGATTCCTATTCATACTCAAGAGTGAGTACGGTTATGGGACTCACGTACAATTACATAGCTGATTACTTTCAGGAAAATAATTAAACCTTATCTAAAATGCTTCTCTACCTGACCAGGGCAACAGATAAAATATAAAAACTAATCAATCAATTTGTTGTAGTATTACGTAGCATACGGGACAATTAAAAAGGGAAAACAGTGGCTTTGTCTAGAGAATAGGACTGTGTGGAATGGAGAATGATCTTATTTGTGGGTTTTTGTTTTTGTTTTTTTGTTTTCTGACTCCATGAATATATTTCTTTAAATTGTGAAATAGACCAAAAAAGAAAAGAAAAAAAAAAAATCAAAGTAACAAACCAACCAAAAACAACCAGAACAATAAAGGAAACATACCAAAGGACAGAACCTTAAAAAACTGATTATTGATGAAATCTCAGGCATACTCTCTCAGCTGAGGAAGGCAGGAGATAATTCGTCCTTGAATGGATGAGTCTGACTACAGTGACATGTTTAAATATTCTTCAAAAGAATTTTTTTTAAAGGAAACAAAACACAGTAACAAATTCATGTTCTCAAATCCCAGAAATGAAATTCTTCTTTGTGTATTCACTTTCTGACATAAACAATCAGAGAAATAAAAGACAAGGTCTTTCTGGCCAGTCATATCCAAAAATTTAATCAGGCAAGAAAGGTTTCAAAATTAGTACTGAAACGTAAACATTTATAAAGTACTCATATGTGTAGAAAGGAACAGAGTGCAGGAAGGTAGTTTAGTCAAAAGGCAGAAAACTAAGAAACACAAACCATAAGTGGAACTTTCCTCTCTGGGGCAAGTCCTGTTAATATAAAAGAAATTATTCCATCAGGGTCTGCATAGACCTGTGCTACTTCAGCTTTTTCGGGAGCAGATTTGTGATAGTAACTTATTTTTCCCACCTCACTCTTAAAAAAGACCCTAAGTACTATTCTTTTTAAAAAATGCCTAAGAAAATGAAACATAGCAATGACTTTTATTTACTTGAACAAAGTGTCACCCATGAAATAGTGGCTTGAAACAGCTAGAGTCCCCACACACACCAATTTGTCTTGATTATTTTCAGATGGGTCACCAGGGATATATCACAAATTTCAGTTAAAGTATAGAAATTTGCAAACTTTTTAAATATTTAATTCCATAAATATATTACAGTGGAGGTTATTATTTCTTTAATGACATTATTCTCATTAACTTGCATTCCAGAATGTTGGCTATACTTCTGGGACAGTCCTGGAAGGATGCCCCATGAAAATGTGAACATCAACAGTTACGTGAAAATTTCACCCAAAGGAACCAACAGAAAAAAATGGAAACAAACTAGTTAGAAAAATGATAACACATAACTTTGTAATGAAGAAATGAGAGGTGGTAGATTTAAAGAGAGTAGTGATGTAACTAAATTTGAAGTATATCACTTAAAATATAAGCTTATTGATGTATTAAATTTAAAACAAGATTTAGAAAACATCAGTTTGTATATAAATTTGTATGTACTACGGAAAAATAACACTCAGCTATGTCCTAAATACTTTTTAAATTCTCTTTTCTGAAGAGAGATAATGCTACTTCCTCTGGACTAAAGCATATTTTTAAAAAAAATTCTTTTTCTTTTTTCCAGCAGAGTGGCTGCTATCTGAAAAGATTTGTTTGTAAGAAACAATTTGTTAAGAATCACGTAATCATGTCTCTCAGCCTTCATTCATATACTATAGGGAGCTTGCTTGTTTTCATGTTTTTAAGTCCCTGTATGTGTGCTCTAAAAAATCAGCATTTTTCCAAGGTTAGCAAGCTATCGTGTGCATCCTTAAGATTCTAGATTTTCAACTGATATGCTTTTTAAATTAAAAAAATAAAAAAGAATTCTTGAGAATGTTTTTAGAGAGTACCTAACTGAAATTTCACAATTTCTGAATGCTTAATTCTCTAGTATTTGACATATATTTAACTATGTTACAGTCAAACATATGTTCTATAATCCAGTGTTGAGCAGAATTATTCTCCTAGTCCTACATTTACCAAAGGACTAAAGCAATAAAGGCAAAAACAGAAGCATTTTATTTGATTGAGGTATGTAAGAAAATCTAATTACTCACATTTGAAAAGATAGCCCATAGAATTGATAGAAGGGCCACACAGGGGGAATGGAGTTTCTTTCTATTCTTACAGATAGGACCCCTCTGCCCCACTAAGTATTCCCAGACAGATGAGAATCAAACATTTGTATAGCGTATGTAGGAGACAATATAAGCTTTCAGTTCCAATATTCGATAACCATCTCCATGCAGAAATCCTCCTTATAATCTTAGCTATATACCCTATTCCTCATTTTAAACCATTTCCGTCTTTTCCGTCCGGAATGAAAATCGAAAGTAGCTGGTCACCATCATCTGAACAATAGTTCTTTATGTCAGTGAAAACTTGAAATAACACACACCCCCACTTTCTTTTTATTAGATTATTTTAGATTTCTTTTTACCTTTGTTTATAAATTTTATTTATATTCAGGTGTTCTAGTCGGAAGTTCCAGAGACGTATTTGTTCAACTGAAAATATTCACTAACTGAAGTAAAATAAAATCTCAGCATTCTGAAAATGTTTGGTTAAAAATTCACAGTTTTGGCATACTTTTCCAGAATGAGACTATATATTGCTTTAAGGCATGATCATATGTTTCCGCCTTAAGAAAGGAATTAAGACTTTGAAAACACCTAGGAGAAAATAAGCACTAAGAAGCTGATTGTGATTATGATACAATTTCACTTATTGTGCTTCTAGAACATGCAAGCCATACTGAATATGGCATGTTCCTAATCCTCTAGAAGTTCACAGTCTTATCATCAAAGAAAGACATGTATCTAAAATATTACAACATAATAAACATAAGAGACACGATGTTATAGTTTAATTCTGCAGATTAAGGATGATAAAGAAGAGGTCAAGGTTGATTTGAAGGAGATTCAACCAGACTGCAAAACAAAAGTAAAAGCTGTTAAAACAAAATGGATATGTGCAGAAGCAAAGGGGCATAAAAGAGTTTGCTCTGTTTGGAGAACTGAAAGGTTAGAAGGGCGTGAACTCAGAGAATGAGGGACTAGGTGCTGGGATGGCAGGAGTTAAAACTGAAACAGTAGTCCAGGCCTAAGTTATAGAACAATGTTTCGTACAGCTAAAAAATTAGCACTTTGTCCTGTGTGTTAATGCCTTTGCAGAGAGGGACTGCAAGGTGGGAGAATGAAAGGCAGGGGTGCCCACTGAAAAGCAGATTCACAAGTTCCATCAAGAGAGAATGTGGGTGTGAACTAAGGTAGCGCATAAAGACAAGTAAGGTCATGAAATCAAGATAATGTTGAAAGGCAGACTCGACAACTTGGTAAGCCATTTAAGGTTAATGGTAAAGAAGTGGAAGGACCGAGGATAAATTGAAGGTTTTCAGCTTGGATGGCGACGCCATCAACTCAGAAAGGCAACAGAAGTAAGAGATGCTGGTCAGTGAAAAGAATGATGTCAGCACTGGCCTTGCTGGGCGCGAACTGTCTTTGGGGCAGCACGCCGGACACTGGGGTTGCCGGGCCAATGCCGTTCTATGCAGACACTCCGCTGAGGGCGGAGGTGCTGCATTTTTCTAACTGTACAGGAACCCAGTGGCGGATCAGAGATGAAGCCCAATAGACAACGCGGAGTGGAGACCTGGCTGGAGATCACAAGGCGGGAGACACAGGTATACAGACCTGCACTGGCCACTGCAGGGGCCAGTAGCCACATAAGTCTATATAAAGCCATGATAATTAAACAGTTTTCAAAATTCATTTCTTCAGTCCCATTAGCCACATTTCATGGTATCGAATGGTAAGGACACGCAGTTTTCCGTCGTCACAGTCAGGTCTATGGGGCTGTGCAGACATGACGTACATAAAACAGGAGGAAAGGTTTGGGGACAGGGCTCAAGGAAGGAGAAGGTAAGGAAGACGAGTGCAGTGAGAGAGAGAGACATCAAAGGGGTAAAAAGAGAAAAGAAAAATAGTCACACCGCTGTGACCAAGAGAAAAAAGTTCAAGGCCACAATATCTTGAAAAATAAGAAAAAATTAAAACCAGGTCAATCAGCCCTGGGCAGGCTACTCAGTTGGTTGGAGCAGCATCCCAATGTGCCAAAGTTGCGGATTTGATCCCCAAACAGAAATCAACCAATGAACGCATAAATAAGTGGAACAAGTCAATGTTTCTCTCTCTCCTTCTCTCCTTCCCTCTCCCTAAAGTCAATGACAAGAAATAAATAAAAATAAATAACTAAAAAGAGGTCAATTAAAAAAAGGAGTTAAAATTTTTCCTTAAGGTAGTTATTCTACCCTAGCATTTGGTACAGTGTTGGAATCATTACCAATTTCTTCAGATGTAAAATGACTCAATGAGATGAATTCTCCCACACAGATGACAGGTTTAGCTTTTTAGAAAGAGCTCAGAACCCCGCAGGAAGGGAAATGTTGGAAATGTGACCATTCTCTTCCCACACTTTAATGAAGGGGAGGTCTTGCCTAGCCCTCATCCTTAGCTATCATCCTTCTGGGAGTTTCTAAAAGCCTCTAATTAAGGCCTAAATCATTGCTGTATAGGTTTCTTGAAATCGAGTATTTAATAATTATATTCAGACATCAAGCAGAACTATTCTCTTCTCATACCAAAAATCAAGCTGATAGAACAGCAGTCACCAGAGGCTGGGGGTGGCAGGGGCCGGGCGAGGAGATATTTTTTTTTAGTAAGTACAGTTTCAGGAGGGAATCATGAGAAAGTGCTGGAGATGAGTCTTGTTGATGTTTACATAAGAGTGTGAGTGCCACTGAAATGCACACTTAAAAATGGTTAAAATGGCAAATTTCTGTTACGTTTGTTTTCCCATAACAGGAAAAAAAGCTTTTTAGTGAAGTTGAACTAAAACATTTAACATGGGAGAGAATCTGGAAGAAAGCTCTTAACAACTCTTGACACCTGGGAAATTGAAGACACCAAACCTAAAAGCTAAAAACAAGGCTTAAAAACACCTGTTACTTCAAGTAGCATAGGTATTTGTATTAAATTTATGATACTAGGTTTGAAAATATGGGTTTGGTGAGTTGTAAGGCATTAAGCCTACTTTGCTGCTGTTGGTACTGCCTGCTGTGAAAATGTCAAATGAAACAAGTTAGAGCTTTAAATGCTGCTAAGAGAACAGCAGTGTATTAGGTCAGTTTCAGAATCGAGATGGCATTTATACCCTTTTCTTTCCTATTTGCACCTCAGGTCAATAGCTGCAGTTAGTCCCCAGAATGGCACAGAATAAATATCAGAAGTAAACCCCGAGGCAACCATGTCTGCACAGGCCAAGTGCTCACTCCGCAATTACAGGAGGGAGGGCCCAGGAGCCACGCGCGCCCAGTCTCTGCCAGTCAGGCCCTGCAGCAAGACCCCAGGAAAGAAACACTGGAGGACTATGAAGAAACCAGCGGCTGCTTGCGCATTTCTGTTCCTGCAACCAGGAACAGAAAATGAGGCTAATAAGGAAGTCAGAGTGGGCAAAAGTTCATGCATGCAAAAATAGAAATAAAATACAATAGGCCAATGAATGCTTGGCCTAGAATTTTTATAAGTTACACAATAATAATCTCATATAGATTTTGACTAGTAACCGTCTCCCGTCAGCATCCAGACTTTTCCTTGCGAACATACTGGAACACCGGACGTAACTACTTGGCACATTCAGGGATCTCCCCCTGCTTCTTCTCCAAGGATATTGACCAAACACAGGGAACACGAGCATCTTTATTGGTTCAAATCAGTTTTCCCTAGCTCCTATTTGGAGCTCTCCCTGCTCAGATCACACAGGGATCCATGCTGATGTGACAACGTGACAGATAAAATCACCTCGTGAGTATAAGCTAAAAAGGCATCGACGCAGTGCAAGAACGGAGAAAGAATGGAAGAAGGAATAAAGAAAGAGAAAAAGTTAAGAGATGAGTCAAACAGTACTTACAACTTTCAGCCTGATAGTCTGGCACGAACTGCTCATCGTTGTCAGGTACCTGAGCTGAAGGAGGAAAAAAAAATAATTTTTTTTTAAGTAACAGAAAGACTGCCAAGACATAAGGAAAGTCAAGTCAGATCTTTTTAGGATGAGATCAAATCTATTATTATCTGCCAATGAGCTCCTATTTAAAATGGCATTGACAGCAATACTTGGGAGGGGAAGTAGAAGCGATCACTGATGTCAACTGGAAAACATGTATGTCAGAAATATAATGGTGGCAGTCCCTCTGAATTTCACTTGCCACATAGAAGAGACACATGCCAAATAAAAGAAGCTATAGAGTTTCTATTAGCTGAAGTGTTCCCTTTTCGCAAGTAAAAGGTATATATTTGGAGTAAAAGGTATTCCAATTCACCCACTGCAAGTGCTTAAACAGCCTGTTTAAAAAAACCACGTAATTCTTTCCAATAATATGCATTTATCACACACAGCCCTCTGCTTTATAGAAATGTCTGATTTTGATATGTTTCATCTATTGCAAATTAGAATACCATAATTAAAATGTTTGCCCTAAATTTAGCCAAAATAAGCAACGAAGTTTCTTATATGATTGTCATTGATTTTGGTTCTATAGTATAAAATGTTATAAAATTTATTGACCAGGGTCATAATAATACAAATAAACTCCATTATTTCATGAAAAATGTTTTCCTGGTGACTATTTAGCATTAACAAAAAGAATATCACTATTTCATCAGTCCTAATACCAAACAACTTCCCTATTTTTAGTAAGGGGAAAATTACTAAATAGCAAGGACTTGACGCATTCAGCAACAATCAAAACACAAGGAAACTTTTTCACTTCTACAATATTTTCATCATGGTTGCTTTAGACATCAAAATAACCTGTTCCAAATTGACAGAATATTACAAAAACAGGTTTTCACATGCACGCAAATGTGCATACTCACACACATACAAACTACATAAGACAGAAGTTAGATTGCTTTCCTAACTAATTTTAGCTGGGATCTGATTAGTTAGTATTACTTTACTAATGTTATCTAATACTAAAACTTTTTATCCAATCAAGTCATATTTAAACAAATGTCAATTTTTTAAAAAGAACCTATTCTGTATGGGGGGACTGCTTATTAAAATAACTCATCTCTGTTGTAAATGTTTTGGGTTGGTAATGCAATGAGTTAAGAAAAACTCTACATAAAAATATTCTGTATTTAAAAATTCTAATAAAATAGCATTATAACATACATATAATTAAAGTTCTTTATACCTGCTTACTTAATAATATATTTAAAAAAACATAATTATTTGGCTAAATAAAATTTGTTATATTATTGAGAACAGAACCAATGATAGTCTTGTCTATTATCAAAATATAGGCAATCTGACATCCATTTTTAACAACTTTCTTCTGTACACCAGTACTTACGCTTATTAAATACAAACCTCCTCCTCTGCCACAAAATGAAACCAAACAAATGAAGAACTTTTTCCAAATTATAACTCATGCCCCTTTTTTCAGGCTATATTTGAAGAAGTGTTTTCCCCCGTATTCCACTAATATCTGATACCTAACCAATTAAGTCAGGCAAACTTCAAATCATAGTTTTATGACTTGCTAGCTATGTAAACTGTAATGTTATTTAACCTCTTTGAACTCCATTTTACTCATCTGTTTAATAGTGATAAGAGAATTTTTTGTGAGGATTAAATGAAGTAGTCTAAATAAAATATAAGAAAACACCAGATACTCAAGAAATGTTATTTTCTTATTTTCTTCTTCCCACAACCCACCCATTTTTTCCCACTTCACATACAAAAAAAAAAAAAAAACAAACCTACTTCAATCTTTACAATGCAAGTTTAATATCCTTACTTCTATGAATTACATTTGACATGGAAAAAGATAACAACTAAAATTTGTATATTAGCATTCTTTTAGCTATAAACATTTTTCGTGCATTGCACTAGGCTTGCGTTTTCTGATAGACTCATAAATTATAAACCCCTTCAAAATAAGTCACCACACCAAAAATTTAAAAGGCTTTCAATATCTAATAAATACCAGCAGGTAGACAGAATCAGACACTACATATTTTTTTCCACCATATCCACATGTTTCGGTTTTCCTTCTAAATTAACAGTTAAACACACATAACTATTGAGATGTAAAAACATTATCAACTACAGTAATTATTATCATTTTAAAAAGTCAACATTTACAAGAACCTAATAAAAATATAATATCTCTTTAAAGGAATAGTTATAAATAGCTGCTGAGTAACAAAAGTATATTTGTAACTAAATATGCTGGTATGAATGTCCCAAAGGCCAGACTTTTTCCCCCTTACTATCATAAGACAAAAATTGCAACTCCACGATACATATCACTTCCAGAAAGGCATAAAATTCTCTGATGACTGTGTGGCCTGTGTTGCAGGATGTATGCAAAGAAAAACTTTAGGAGTAGAAGTAACTACAAGTTAGATCTCACAAATACACAGAAAATAGCTGCATACTAGCAATTTGTAAAAAGAATAAAAATTGCTATTCCTGTTCTAACTCTTTAACATAATGAATAAATACTTCACACTTATGCTTGAACATATTACAAAATTTTAACAAAAAACATATGACTCACATTTTTCACAGAAGCTAATCTTCAGAAACTGAATAGACCAAATGAAGCAGCATGCTACTTAAATAGACAAAGGCTTAAGTCTACCTCTAATTTAAAGTTAGAGTAAAAGGAAAGCAGTTAACAAAAAACATAAGTTGGAGCTGGACAAGGAAAATATGACAGAGTACTGCCACACTCCTAGCATACAGTTCCGTTTTCCCTCTCAATTCACGGGAATTCTGTGAAGCAGCAAACTAAAGAGCTGCCTAAAAATTTGTGACAAGTCATACCAACTCCAGAGCGTAAAATTAACAATAAAGGCCTAGCTAAAAATATATATATATATTTTCCCCTCAACTATCTATTATAAACTATGCTTGGAATAATCACCTTGGAGGAATGAAAATGTTTCCCCACACTCCATAATTAAAGAGGAATGGGAAAAGTAGGAAAGGAGAAGGGGGAAAGTATATATCAAAAGACCAATAAAAGGCTTTCAAGGAGATTAAGCATGTGGATTTTATTGGTAATAGCTGGAGCAGCTCTATCAGATCATTGCGCATTAATAGACAAGTTGCCATCAAGTCTCAGGACTTCGGCTTTAAAAGGAGAGTATGCACTCCCAGCTATTTGCTTTACCTAGATTATCATCCCAAACTGGTTTTTCTCTTTCTCTCTTTTTACTACCTAGCAACACTTATCATGATAAAGAAACTGAAGAAAATAGTAATCATGACCCACATGTCACAGAATCACTAACTCTCATGTTTAATTTTAATATACTTTCTTAACATTCCCTGGAGCGTGGAGGAAGGCAATTTTTAAATAGTTTGCCTTTATGAGTATTTCAAACTTTCAAATAAAATAATAATCATTACTTAGGAAAAGGTGAGCATTTAAATAGGTTGGCTGCAGGCAAGGGAAAAAAAAAAAAAAACCACTTTTTAAAAAATACATTAGGCGCCTGGTGGGTTTTCTCTTAAAGCAAGGGGGAAAAAAGTGGAAAAATTACAAACGAAACAAATGTCAAGTATAAAAGGGGTTAATATATAATTAAAACCAGTTCTATCCACTGTAACAATGACCTGGAGCCAAACAAGGAGGAAGATGTATGAGTCATTCTTTCTGCCCGTGAATGAGACAGCTGATCTCCTCAGCAATTCCTCCAGAAAAGCAGGCAGAACTGGAGTTCTGCCTCCATTCACAAAAACACAGTCCAGCATCAGCCATGTGGCCCAACCACAATCTTTTCATGTCACACCCTTCTAGAGAGCTAAAGCAAGTCAACTTGAACTTGCAATATAAACACAATTTTATTGCTCTATCTCAAACAGAGTTCAGATCCATTAAGGTACACATTTAAAGAAATGACAAGTTTACAAAATGAAATCCATTTATTTATTATATTTAACCCATCCTACTTCATAGGGCAACTTGTCACAGAAACTTAAATGTACAAAACTAAAAAGGGAGGCCGGAAAAAGGCAAAGAAAAAAGATGAAAGGATGGAACGAAAGAGAAAAGCCATTTAAAAAATGCCTTATTTTTCTTGCCTGTTATTCAAAATTTCTCTATCCTAAGATTATAACAGACTGCTGCTGACTTCGAAGCATTTTACTTTGAATAAAGGGTTAAAAAACTTCCTCTTAAGAAATTTAAAGTAAAAGTAAAACGAGAAAATCCACCTTCCTAAAACAAAGCTTCAGGCCATGGGATACTATAATCAGGAGGCCGCTAAGCCTGGTTTTATACCACATCCGATTTTAATATTAGAATGATTGTACCAATGTGTAAGCATTAATTAATGCATAATTATAAACATATTTAAGCAGATAAAGGAGGCTATTTCCCCCCATGACAAAAACATCTTTAGTACTTGATAAAGACATTCTATATGTTCTGAAAGAAAGAAAACAGTAAGTTTTCCTTCTCTTTAGTCTCAAACTAGTTTCAGTTTATAACTCTAAGCTGACCTGTAATGACTTAAAAACTTAAGGGTAGATCAGAGCTGTTGTTTCTAGCCAAATATTTCCTCTAGTGCTACAGAGGTCTGATGATGATGATGATAATGATGATAATGATGATGATGATGATGATGATGATGATGAGCTGATAAAAAATGATGATTTTAATTAGAAGTTTATACACAGGTCAAATGGAATAAAATTATATTATAAATTCCAATAAATTATACTTTGTCAGTAACTGAACTAGAAAAGCTTAGCATTATTTCATAAACATTTATTATGGCCCACTGGAAAAGCTATATTATGCTACAGCAAATCCAAATTTTATTCTTAAAAAAAAAATTTCTATTTTTCCAGTAGAGCCTAGATGAAAGGTTTTTATATATGTCCAATGAATTTTTAGAAATATAATACATTACTCTACTTGTAATCTTTTAATCAAGTACAAAGAAGAATTCTTTCACATTTTAGAGTATTTCCTGGTACACTGCAAAGAGGGGTAGTAGTCTTAAAAAAAAAATGACTCTTGCTCAATTCTCAGAAATAGTATAGACTTCTGTTATTTAATGCTTAAATTCTCAATTCCTTTTTTATGTAAACCACCTAAAAGTAATGTTATTCTTAAAGCTTTTATTTCTTATTACAGCACATGAAAACAAAACAAAAAAACTCAAGAGTACATCCAATTTGTCCCTTTTTTAAAAAGGGACAGTATAATTTTTGAAAAAAGAATGAGTATATTATGACTTCTGAATTTTGTTGGATGACCATATGTATAACATATTATTGAATTAACTTCATTATAAATGACTGAATAAACCAGTATCAGTCACTGAAGTGAATTGCAGAGATACAATCTCTACTTTTAAAAGGAGATATATCTCTACTTTTAAGTTGACCTGATTATTATTTGAAGGTCGCATAAAACAAAAGAAAAACAGTCTTATTTGCATGAGGTAAGGAAGGACCTGTGGAGAAGAAAGGTTGTTCTTGGAGATAAAACTTTGACTCAAGTGTGGTGGCATCATGAAACTTGACTTACTCAACCACTGAAAATCATTTTACCCTGATGGCATCAAGTCATTGTGTGACGTCTTCCCTTAATGTTACTGACAAAAGGGAATCTCAAGAACATCTAGACCAACAGCAAAAATAATATTCAAAAGTTGCTATGCATTTTCATTAGATATGCATGAAATTTCTTATTTCTCTTTCAGTTATGTTAGTAGGTGAGCTTTCATAACAAACTTTAGAAGAATGCAATCCTTTTAAAACTCAGTTTTACATCCTTCTCTTTCTGTACCTCCCACCCCCCAACACACACACACACACACACACACACACACACACACACTAAAGGGTGTGTTTTAACTATGAATTTCTTGGACACCACATGCTGAAGCACCACTGAAAACAGGTTGTTAAGAATAAGACATTACTATGATGTTGATAGGACTGATATTTGAACTCATTGTTTCATGGGATCAAATAATTGAAATTGCTTCTCTGTCAGAGGCAATCTAATTCAAAAGACAAAGCACCAATAAAGAATTGTATGTACATAGTTACAGTTACAATTTGAGGTAGCTAGAGCAAAATTTCAAATAGGCATGTCCTCTATTTTTTTATCTGCTACTGTGTCACTGAAAACATTACCTATTCTGTTTATTTCAGAATGGAATGTGATTATTTTAAACTGTGGTATATGTGTTAAAAAAACATTTAAACTGCAGTGTTAATAGTTGGAAAGTGATACTAATATAAAGTTATAGTCTTCACAAATGTATTTGTGGTCTCTGGAAATAAAATTTTTGAGAGAATTAAATTCTATTTTTAGAGATAACTTTAGTGAATTGAAAAAACTGGTTCCAACCCCACCCATCTTGCCTTATCCCAATTTCCCCTTAGACATAAAACACATTTCTTATTCCATAACAATTTACCCATGACTATCCATATGTTGCACTTTGGGTCTAATTTATAAAACTCTTATAGGAAAACAAACATTCTGGGATATATCATCTCCCAAGTATTTAGCAACTTTGATAATTTTTTAAACATGATTTTCATATGACACATGACAACTAACTGGACTCTCAGGTCCAATAAGACTTTTGGACCTGTTTAATTTCCCAGTGGGATTCTAATTCAGGGGAGAAACTTGGTTAATTGCCAATGATCTTTTTAAAATGGGTCAAGATGCTTTAAAATTCCATGGTCAGTTTCTTGGCTACAAAGCATTATGAAAAGAAATATGTAAACGGTTCATATCAGCCAATTTGGCAATGTTTTAATTTCTGGATGTCCAGAGGGACCTAAATGGACAAATCCAGCTACGAATAAACTAGTGTAATTATGAGAGCTCCTCTTAGCTACTATTATTCAAGATGCCAATAAGTCAAATATTTGCTAAGGCAAATATAATTATATAAAATTGCTAAAAATATAAATATTCAGTCTATTAACAAATAGTAAAATTTTTTTTAAATTTTAAAACCTCTCTCCTCACTATTAGATAGGATAAATTAATGTAAACTACTTTGAAAAACAATAAAATTATTCTGAAATGAAATGGTATCCATCATTTGTAAATAGTAGCCCACCCTGGTGTTCAATACAACAGTCCGACTATTGATTTCTGAACTTCTTAACCTCATGAATTGTTTTCTAAGTCAAAGTCCATGTTCCTCTAAATATATGTCACCTTCTAGGTTTATTTTATATAAAGCTATATCTTCAGATTTGATTCACAGGTAGGTGAATAACTATGACTAAGAATAGTCAGTGCACAGTTTGAAAAGATAACTCAGATAAATTATTCAAATTACTTATCCAAGTGACAAAGAAACAAAAGAAGTTGCAAGTAAAAAACTGTACAGAAATTGATTATAAAATGTTCAGAGTCTGTCACAGATTCCGCATTTTAAAATTCCAGGAACAGAGTTGCTATGCACATTCTAAATCTGCCAGCAAGTGCACTGACTTGGAATCAATGAGACTTAAATATCTTAAACAAACCAATCTTCCAGAACAATTAAAATGGATATTTTAAGTTATTTTGGATAAGCAAATAAATTCCCTCATAAATGTAATGGTCCCACAACCTTTAACTTTGCAAACTAACAGAAAAAAAGTTAATACAAGAACCTCTGTGCAATTTTTTCTTGAAAAAGTGACACTGAAATCTATGGCTTATGTTGCAGTAATAAGTAATCTATTGCAATAAGTTTCATTAAAAGAGACAAGCAAAATGACCTTTAAATATAACTAACACTTTTATTAATACTTACCTTTTATTAACATACAAACACAATCACCCTTTCGGAAGGGCTACCAGGAAAGCTATTTTACTTAAAAGATTTAAAAAAAAAGATTGCAAAAGCTCTTTGGAGAACTAGAATATCAGCAAAACAAAGAAACTTATTTTACATGCTAACAGCAACTTGATCAACTGCAAGCAAGACCACTGATAAAACTCAGCAGTCAGCCCCAAATAGCAACAGCAACACTTGGCTTCCATTTAAAGAGACCCTATCTTTTGACCGTCTTAAAAATTTGTTCCCCAAACTGCACGTTTCCCATATAATGTAAAGACAGAAAAAAGACAATTATCCTTAATGCTTAAGTATCTATAATTTTCTTCCACCAAACACATCATAGTATAAAATTATTATTTCACATTTATTAGGACAAATCCAAAAGAAAATTTTCAAATTATGAACAACAACAAAAATCCTTCAACATTAGGCATTTCTCAAGCTGTGCTGAAGCAGTATGTCACTGTTGCTATAAAATAAAGTTTATACAATAAAAGGTGCAATAGATTGCAACTCAAGTTTTTATTTAAAAGTAACAAAAATGAAAGTAATGCCTTTAAATGTATCCTTGCTATATTAACTAAATCCTAACAAAAGTAACATAATAGCAAAGGTCAATTTCAACAAATATCACTTAACAGTAACAAACAGAAAACATTAAAAAATTCCTCAAAGCCCCCAAAGATTTATTTTAAAGCCACAGATTTCCCAAGTATTGGATACACACCTATCGTTCTGTGTTGTGAACAAGGTGGAAAGAAGACACTTGCACTTAAATCTTGAAGCATCCCGTCCTGATGAACCCAGAGAAACTAATTTCTGCCATCAGAAAAGTCCTCCACCAGAACACCAAATAATGATATGCGCTGCTCTAAAGGAAACAGCTAGCCGGGTTCTGGCTCTAGGAGGTCTCTCGAGGTACAATAATATAAACCTGATCAATTGCAATTAAAATCTGAACAGAGGCTTAGAACTTGAAGTCTTGGTGCATTAGTTCTTGCCAAAAGCAGATGTGATTGTGAGCTGGAAGCAATTTCTCCTGGTAATTTGTGATGACACTGGGTAGTGCAGTCCCAGATTCCCCAAAGACAAACTCATCAGAGGCTCTAATGTATGCATGACACATGAGGTGGCTCTTTTAGAGCTCAATTAATTGGGCTGAACATTAAGACAGCAAGTTCAGGACTTTTTCCCCCTTCTAGAGTTGCTTTTCCCCTCCTTTTAAAGCATTTTTTTTTTTTTTGCCTTACCTTCTGCAAGCCATGTTTCCTGTAACTGACTTAGATCTTGAAAGAGTTCTAAAAAACAAGTCAAAGACATAAAGAAAAGATTTGCAGACCTTCAGGTTTCATTAAATGGAAATGTTTGTCATAAGATTTGTCATATATCAATTTTATTTGGGGAGGGGGTCAATATAAAATGAAAACAGAATTCATAACTGGTATACATTTTAATAACCCTGTTCACTTTGAAGATTATTAAGCAATATTTCTTTAAGAAATATTTTCAGTCAACTAAATAATAAAGTCAATATCTCCCCCCTCCTTTTAAAAAAATAGTTTAATAAATAAGCTCAGGGACACCAACACACACGCAGTAGGATTCAAAAAAAGCTCAGGTAAAGGTATGTCCATGGAAACTTTTCTTAAATATATTCAATTCTTGCAAAATAGTAGGAAAAAAATTAGGAAGACTGAAAAATATTTTATTTATATCTTCTGAATTTTATATAAAAGATACAATAACAACTAGTATAATTATCAAAGTAATATATATATTTTAGGTTCAATGCCTCAAAGATAAAAGGAACAACTTTTAAATACAAGTTTTTAGAGGAAAATTTCTACATTAACAGATTTACAAAAATCAAAGATAGATAATTCCCTAGCACCTGTATATTATCAAGTCCAAATCTTTTGTAGTCTGTCATAGTGGGGAGGGAGAGAGGTGTTCTATAATTATGAGGATTTGAGGAAGTTTCAGAATTCAATGTACCTCATCTAAATGGCCAACTGAACTTTGATAATTAAATATAAGTATCTTAAGTTTATTTTTAATGCTTCCATATGGCTGGAACAATTTATAATATATTGACTTCCTACCAGCAGTTCATAAAAGGAATCTGTAATCTAATTTTCCAAATAAGTATTGTAATTATTAATTAGGCCTTAATTATAATTCAGTGAACATTTTAAGTCCTATAAAACAGTATCACAAGTTCACCACGGAGTCATCAAAATCATCCATGAAAAGTTTGGTAACTGTATATAGTTTTCATGTAAAGGGGATGGAAAGTCAAATAATCATTTAAATTGTTTTAGCAGTGTACATAGTTGCTTAATTTGTCCCATTGTGTTGGATATTTTAAAATGATTACCTTAGTGTATGGGATTAGTTATATGCCATATGGACAAGGGTATTAAACATAAAAGAAGGATGTCACTGCTAACTTTTTTACTTCCTCCTTTCATTAGTTTGTGACAGGGCCATAAAATACCCTCCAGTTCAAGCTGTCATATTATGTCAATTTTTCCAAGTAAAAGTCTTACTTAAATAAAGTAATTTGAATGTTTATTATTTTTAAGCTAAGATTGAAGTATTCCTCTTCTTTATAAGAGTGGGGAATATAGGTAAAGGGAGTGATTTAGCCCAAAATCAAACCTCACCTTCTGAATCATGAGCCAGATCTCTGTTAATGAATTTTCTTTTCCTGACATTTGTTGGTCTCTCGTTACAATTTCTCCCACGCTGATTCTACAAAGGGAAAGATAAAATCCTTTAAAAGAATGTAAACCTCGAAAGTCACACATAAAAAAAATACATGCATACATACGTCTACAGGATCCTCTCTCTCTAAACAGAAAAATTAAAGTCCATAAGTATCAATTCTAATATTCATTTTCTGCATTCATTTCACAGTGAAAGCTTATGCTGAGAATTCAACAGCCCGGAAGAGTTGCTGCCCAACGCCAATCCTAACATACTATTTATTAGTCATATATTCATGTATCTCAGCATCAAAACAACATTAAGCAACTACACTTCAAGTCGATTTTAGGATGGATCAAAGCTAGATTAAAATGCAATGCATTTTATTCTGACACTCCCCACTCAAAAATTTTTTTAAAGCAGAAGAGTGGTAAAATGAAAAACAGAAGAGAAAATGGGGGCGGGGGGAGAAACACCCCATGTAAACAAAAAGTGTCAGCATTTGTTTCAACTTCATTCTTTTCAGTGTGGCAGACAAACCCAGCCAAAAACTTTGAGTGCAGCTGCTGCTGCTGCCCTCGACCTCCACTTCCACTCATCTCGGGCCCTTTAACCAGAAAAAGGGGTCTTAAAAACAAAACTGTGCCTTATCCAAATCACTGAAAGGTAAGCTCATTTTGAAGACTGGGCTTCTAGAAGCAGAGTCGCCCTACAGTGGCAACAAAGCAGATAAAGTATCTGCAATCCCAACCCCCTTACCTCCTCCCTTACCCCCCCCCCCCAGTCAAGTTTATAAACAGCAACTCTCGAACTGATCACTCACATTGGTGACCATGTAAGGCACTTGCTGGTCATAAAATCCATCCATTCTGCTGCTCTTCGCAAATTTCAGCTCAGTGTTTTATATTTTGAGCATTTAGCTGGAAATTTCCTCAGGATCTGGACTTCTATCAACCTAGAGGGGAACAAGATGGCTTTTAGGCTAAAAAAAAAAATCATGAATGAAGCTCTTGAATTTGCATAGCTAATTACCCTCCGACTGTCCCATTCACAAAAATAACCCTCCCTACACCGCCTCCTTCACCTGGATCCAAAGAGCCCAGAGAGTTCACAATTTACATATTTTCGGCAGTAGCAAAAATCCGAACTAGAGGCTATGTATTTATTTACACTCTCGATGCTTCCCTGCGAGGTCAGTGTAACCCAGGCAGCTCTGATTCGCAAACGTGTGCAAAACTAGCAATGGCGATCAACGAGACTTGCTTTGCACCTAACGGGACTAAACAGACGGAGACACCTCTTTCATAAGGATAGTTTTTGCAACCCACAACCATGCAATTATCTGGAGAGGCATAAAAAGTTGTTGGAAAGACCCACCTGAAGGCCACGCTAGGCGAACTGCTGCAAAAAATTCCCTCCAAATTTAATAAAAACATTAATTATTGCCCAGCACTTCCCCCTTGGAAGCCGAAAGCGCCTCTGACAGAGCTCAATTCGGTGGTTTTTCCTCTACTTCTCCTCCAGGGGCCTCCAATCCAAACTGATGGATCGCTGCCTCCCATTGGCTCCGCGTCTCTTTCACAAGATCAGATTTCGGGCTGTCAATCAGGCAGCTTGCTGCCCCCTTCTCCTGGATCTCCCGCGCCCCTCTGCCCAGGCTGGTGTTCGGCGGGTTGGCGCAGGGTCCAGAGCCTGGAAATGCCACAGAGGAAACCGACTGTCTTCCCGACCCGCAGCTTATTGTTAAGGTGCCCGGGGACACTGAATCCATCCCTGTGTACCAAGTCGCCAGTTCTCCTTGTTGGTGTTTGGTCCATTCCTGGGCTGATTTCCTAAAGCACCTTTGTTCGGTTCAGGTACATACTCTGAAGCGCGATCTACTAAGCCCGTGCCACCTTGCTTCCCCGCCTCCACCCGTCTCTCAGGATCCCCAGCCTCCTCATCCCCCACGTTTAACCTGATAAGGAGCCCACCTAGCTCTGTAGCTCCGCTCCCACTAAGTTTTTGGCCCAAGTTCTTTTGCCGGTTTTTTTTTTTTTTTCTTAACACATACCAACCGGCCTTTTTTTTTTTTTTTCTCAGTGGCCTTCCTCAAGACAAGATCCAAATAGTTTATGCGATAGTAAAATAAGGAATCTATGTGGGAAAACACCGGGGAAAGGCAGAGGAATTGCATGTTAGGAAGGGTTGCGTTGGGAGGGAGAACTGGGAGGACTACAGAGCAATCTAGGTGAGGAAAAGTGTAAAAATCAAATTTCTCCCAAGTGGGCACTGGGACAAGGTGCTTCCAGTCCTCCGTGGAGGTGGGGAGGAGCAGGGAGGGGATGAGGTGGCTCGGATATCCTAAGCACATTTCCTGAGCTTTTGTTATGTATACACGGAGAAGGAGGGTGTCGCTTACTGTACTGGATGCTTTCACTTCCTCTTCTGCTTTTACACAGCCACAGCCCGGAGTTGGGGGGCCAGCGGTGAGGGGGCTCGGGTTTCAAGGACAATGACTGGGACATTAGAAAGTGAGGGCTGCAACTCTGAAAGCACTTGCCCTCACCCTCCTGTGGGGCGTGGAGCTGTAGAGTCACTAGGAAGCCGCCGCCCAACTGGGCACGGGAGGCCGCGAGGATGGGACCAGAACTCCCCAGTGCTGAAATTCACTTGTGATTCTGGTGGCTACCAGAGCTGCAGACCAAAAGATGTTTCCGGCAGCTGTTCCGCCCGTTGGGAAACATGCTTCTGTTCTCAATTTCTATTTGAAACTTTCCTTCCTTAAATGGAAGAGTATGGAGACACATTAAAATGGAGTGTGAGCGAACAAGACTGCCCAGGAGCCAGAAGATTCACATCAAAAAAATATTTCAAATAAATTTTAGAAAAACTTATTACTGGAGAAGTACCCAATAATTACGGAGAGCAAGGACATACACCGTGCATTCTCTTAAACTAGTAAATCAGAGTAGCCGGTGCTAACGCGCACCTACAAGCATTTTGGGCGGGAACTGCACTTTAACCTCGGCCAGGGAGGGCTTCCGGGTGCAGCCTGGGCCTCAAGATTGCGGTAGTAAGGATTTTGGGTACTTCCTGAGGGTGCAATCAGGCGGAGAGCCAATAGCAAGGGTGTCCCGCCGCCCATCACTCCAGGGGATAACTCAGCCTCTGTAATGTGAGCAACAGTTTCCAAAGACCTTCTCAGCAGCTGGAGCCTGACAGGTATCCAAGGTAACCGGGAAGGGGCGGAGTTTCATCTTAGCCCCCACCCCAACTCTGCCCCGTCTTCCCCACCCCGTGAGGTTCCCGCCTCAGCCAATAACATACCGTCTCTTCCCAGCCCATTGTTGTTTATGGCTGACCCTGCAGCGCTCCGCCAGGAGATTGGCCGCTTTAGGGAAGGGGCGGAGCCTCTCTCGCCCCTGCAGCCACCTTCCAGTTCCATTCACAAATTCCGGCCTTTCATGGTCACGTGTTTAAGGGCGTGGCAGGGCAGGGGAAATGACACAACAAAGGCCCAAGTTTCCCAAACCACAAAACTTTTTTCTGCTTTGCAACCTTCTCTGTGTCCTGTCCCAGAATACTAGATGTGAAAAAGGAGCCTTAGGTCTGGGAGCAAAAAGAAGGGGTGGGGGGAGGAGAGTCGAAATTAGAGAAAAGCTCACAAGGGGATAATTCCAGGGTATACTGCATACAAGAAAATCTGCAAAAGAGGAAAGGAAAAGAATAAGGAGAGTGACGAGAAAGCATTAAGAACAAACAAGTAACTTTTGCTTCATGCTTCAAGTAATTGCTTTTGTTGGTGCAAACAGCTCCATTGTAGATGAATTTCTATTTTTCTCACATAACGTTCTGTAATTTTCATTTCTAACTTTGATCCATCCCATAGGTTCATGTTAACTTTTTAGAGTTTCTTCTAGGAATAGTGCAGGTTCGCTGGCTGACAGTTTTAGTTTCCATTTCCCAAATCCACACACACACAGTCCCCTCGGAGCACTCCTACGAAAGGTGTACTGGCCAAACAGCAGAGGCGCACTAATCCTCCAATTTTACTACCTATTGCAGGGGCTCCACATTCCCCTTAAGATTCTTTAAATGAACTGAGCCTTTAACCATTCGATCTTAACAGTAATAGAAAATGATGTGATATGAGTAAGCAGACAGCCAGTTCTCTATAGCTCAGTTTTGTTCAAATAGTATTAAATTCTGAGATAAATGTACCCATCTAGCAAGTGAACTCTTGGACCAAGCCCCCCTCTCTCTCCCACTTCCTCTTCTGTCTGTTCTCTGTCCTTTCTGTGGTGTGATTCTTAGTGAGACACTGGCTTTTAGTTTGGTTGCTATTTTATCTTCTATGCTTAGCACTGAGAAAAACCAACAGACCTTGAGGCTGAAGACATTGGATAGGCTGAAAATTAGTTTTTTAGAAACTGTTGCCATTGTGAAAAATGTCTACAGAGGAGGCTGTTCTATCCACAGAGAGAAACGTCAAAAGTTGCACAAAGTTTCCACTACTATTGAAAGTGAGTCTAAAAAATCAGCTTAGTAAGTGCCAGTCCTTCTTGAATGGAAAATTTCATTTTGGCAGGATTTCAGGCATAGAATGGCAGAACAGAGGCCAAGAGGCTTTGACATTTATTTACTTGTATTTTGAAATCCCATGTGGATTTTGAAATAAGAGCTCTTAAGAGAAAGGCAGCTGCACCCCTTCTCCCCCTAAAAAATCCATTTCTGAGTTTGGAAAGTTTTAAACTTGCATATAAAGCTATTTAAATCTTTATAGTTCCTTTGCTGTTATTTAATAAAGATAATGTTCATTAGTGGCTTTTCTGCAGTTAATTTATTATACTATTATATTGAAAATGCCTGCTGTTAAATAAAACATATTTCCAAAAGCAACAAAAAGGAAAAAAACTAGAAGAGTATTGTTTGTTTAAATCATTAATATGATTAAAATATAATAAAATTTTGTTCAAATTGGATTAACTATTAAGTAAAACAGTAACCTGTTTTTAAAAAAAATATTATATAAAGCAAATTGTTAATGGCCTAGTTTGAACTGAGCTACATCAAATAGATAAGGAAAAGGTAGACTATTAAATAGTCAATGGGCAAAGGAAATGAACAGGTGAATATATTTCCAAGGGAAAACTTAGAGTCTTGCCAGAATGGTAAAAAATAATTAATGGTTTCAATGGGTTCACTGAAGGAAGAGAAGCAGGGATTTGAGAGGAAAGTGGAGCTTAGGAAGAAGGTAAGGGACACAAGGAAACTGACACTGTGGACATAGGTACCAGCTTCTACTCTCAACCCTGCCATCATCAGCTGGGGAATATTCACAAAGCCCCCAAGTAGGGAAAATGCAAACATGTGATAAAAAAAAAAAAAAATCTTAAATGCACTAGAAGTCAAGACAGTATCCATTTAAAAAATAAAGAACATTTTTATCCCACCAAGTTGGAAAACCATTTTTACCACCCAGGATTGTCAGTGTTGTGATAAGGGCAGGCACTTATATACTCAATACTGTTGGTTAGTTAGACTGGGACTTTCTGAAACCTTTTTAAGTAAGTTTGCAATACCTAATAAGCCCTAAAATGTACATTATCTATTAGACCCTAAGATTAGAGACAATAATCCTGATCTGGGAACTCCATCCTATAAAAATAAAAGCAATGTGCATAAGGACATTTATTAAAGTACTGTTTATAGAGGGGAAAACGTAAAAACAACTGCAATACCCATCAATAAGGAAACAGTTTTAACAAAATGTGATGGTTTCATACTTTGTAATTTAATTATGGTAATGCAGCTATTGAAAAGTAGACTGTTCTTGGTTCCCAACCTTGAGATTACATAAGAAACTCAGTTAAAATTTCAGGTTCCTGGGGAGATCCACTGAGTCCCTGATTCAGTAGGCCTGAGCTAAGACCCAGCAGGCACATCACGTGGAAATTCTATTACAAGGAATTTAGTTGTAGTTAGTCTCTGACTCTTTTTTTGAGAAAACCTGGGTTGGAATTCTACCAAAGTCCAAAAGGAGGCCTGCAAGTTTTATTAGTGCACATGTTCTGCAGGACCCACATAACGCTGACCCTTATGAGGAATTCATAATCAACATTTAAAATACAGGTTTCCAGTATTGCTTGTGAAACCAGAGAATATGAAGACTCTGGGCCCAAATCCCCATGTGGCAATCATCAACTGAACCTGACTACTGAGCATGGGCTCTCGATTTTGCCATGGTCTACACTTGTCCCCCATCTCTCTTGTTTATATTTCCCACCTGACTCTGCAAGCATCTGCTTGTGTCAGCCCTAAATGGCATGGGATATAGTATGTTAAATGAAAAATTCAAGAGACAAAATAAAGTATCACATTTCTTGTTCAAACAGAAAATAGTGTACATAAAAGTGCATGTATATATACATATATACAGATGTGTGCAGAGGTACAAATATATCAGTGTTTCTCAACTTTTTTTCATCATTTCCCCTAAGGGGACTTTCTGGATATTTTTTATTCATAAATAATTCCTCCCAGTAAATTTGAATACCACAGATATAATATGTATGTTTTTATGTCCCGCAATCCTTTTGAGGGCCACAAATCATTGTCGTATCTAACATCTATCCCTCCAAAAGCCAGTCTCCAATATTTGGGGCAATCTCACTCCATTGAGAATGTATAATATATACCTATACTTTTTCCTTCTTTTTATAAATACTATTTACAATATAAATATTAATTTTTTATCATCAAAATGGTACACATTCATTTTTAATCAGTAAGTATGTGTTCTTTTAGTAGGTCTGATTGCAGGTGTGAAGTAAAAGATAATTAAATTTTTCTTGTAGTACTTAGAATGTTTGTTACAACATGCAGGTATCACAGTCATATTTTTTAATGCATTAAAGGGATAAACAAATCAGTAATTTAAACTGAAGTTAGTTTTGTAAGAACCACAGATATTTTTAGGGAACAAAACATAAATAATTTACCTTCCTTTATAAAGAGGACCTTGCATTTTTTTTAGACTTGAAGGCATGTCATTGGTAACTTTCAAATAAACAGTAAATCATCAGAGGAGTTCACCAATCTCTATTCTTATAGTTTTCCAGGCTGCAATAGGAGATACAGGTGTGGTTGCTGTTCTTACCTTAAAAGTAAAAGACACATTAGTACAAAAGGCAAAAAAGGATTCTAAAAGTACATTTTAGAACTAAAATTTTATTCTCCTAGGACAAAACTAGATTTAGAATGCTCTAAATCACTAACAACGAAGTTAACCTTTTAAGTGTATTAGACCTTGGGAGGAATACTGTCTTCAGGCTGGCTGCCCAAAGTACCTCCTCTGGGAGGGTCTTCCTGGAAACAGTTCGTTTTCCCCAGCTCTGAACCCCAAGTAGCATTAGGGGAACTCCTTCTTATATGCTCTATAAGCTTGCATATTTCCATAGCTCTAACTCCTGTCTCAGTGTTTATTGTTGTCCTTCCTTGAATAGACTCCTTAGAACCTTTATTAACATTATGTTGTTAGCAAACCTCTGAACTGCTTTGCTCTACAAATATAAACACATTTTGATATTAACTAAGCAATGTGGTAGGCAATGACTGTTCAGAAAGCGAACAAAAATTTACTGGACAACTGAGAAGAGCTGATTACCCAAGTACAAGTGGTTTTAAGATAAAAGTTTGCTCTTAAAATTATTGACAAAAACAAAATTAGAAGCTGCATTGAGCTAAATATATTTCTCATATGTGTAGATTTGTTTTTATTTTTGACACAGAAAAAGATTCTTTATGATTTCTAAGGATGTGATATTTATATAACCAAGAGCAAAGTATCTGAAGTATATAATCCAGAACCATAGCTAGTACCAATGTGACCTTTTAAAAACGTTATTAAATGAAGGTTCTATACTAGAGGCCCTTGAAATTTCTTATTAAAAAAAAAAAAAAAAAAAAAAAAAAAACCTTGATTTTCTTATTTATAATCAATGGCTATGTTGAACTCACTCACAGAAAAAAAAAAAAAGGTTTAGTGGAAAGAGGATTTGACATCACACAGTCATGGATTTTAAGGCTGGCTCCAATACAGGCCAAATTACTGCATTTCTATGCGTCTCAGTTTCTACATCCGTATAATGGAAATGAAACCTATTTTTTTCAGAATTGCTTTGAAGCAGAAATGAGCTAACGTAGAATTGGTACTCCATAAAAGTTGCCTTTCCTGTCCCTTAGAGCTTTTCTCTAACACACGACAATTGATCTCCCCTCTCTGAGTCAGTCTTTATTGGCTTTATGCCATTAATCTGTCCCTATGACCTTCCAGATGACTTTTAGAATTGTCCTTAACACCTAGAAACAATCAGCTTGACTTCCTGACCATAATTAAAACAATTTCTATCTTTCCAGCCAGGTAGGAGCCAATTCCTGGTCGCCAATACTTATCCTGCTCAGGCAGGTGACTGACACATAAGACTCTTCTACTTGGTCACTGGTGGTCAGCTGACTTGATGCCTGACAAAACCAGCCAATTTTTCTTGCAGTTAATATCTCCTTACTGAGCTCAAAAAGTCACCAGAGGTAAAGGGGCCAAATATATGGTGAGGGAAGGTAGTTTGAATTTGGGTGGTGGGCACAAATGCAATATACAGGTCATGTGTCATAGAAATCTACACTTGAAACCTATATAATCTTATTAATCAATGTCACTCCAATAAACTTAACAAAAAATAAAACAGAAAAAAATAAATACATGAAGCTAAAAAATGTCTAGCATAGTAGTTGAAGGAGAGATTGAAGGGTGTTTGGTGAGAACGCACAACAGATGAATTAGTCTCAAGAAAGTAAAACAGAATAGTGGTCCAAAATTAAGCAGTTTCTGAAAAGGGGGCAAAAAATGGCCTCACATACATCACTTCCTTAAAAAAACAGAGTCTTCCCTGAATGGGGGTCACCAACGGTACTTAAGTCAGTTTCTGGTATTTGAAGTACAATATGTCTTTGAACTTTGTAATAGTGATTTCACATCTTTGTGATCTTCCTGAGTGCCCTTTTATATTTAAAATGTTCCTTTTGTCCTGAATTTCTTCTCAAGTTTAAAAATAACCATTTGACTGCAGGCATTTCATGTGAGCACATCAAAGAACGCTACAAATCTTTGGCTCCGTATGACACATCCTAAATAAAACTCAGGTTTTCATTCTTGGTTTGCTTTTTTTTTAAGAAAATTTTATTGATTATGCTATTAGAATTGTCCCAATTTTACCCCCTTTGCCCTTCTCAGCCCGGTACCCTCCTTCCATCCAGATATCCCCTGCCTTAGTTCATGTCCATGGGTCAGGTCCCCAGTTGGCGACATGCAAGAGGCAACCAATCAGTGTGTTTCTCTCGCACCTCTATGTTTCTCTCCCTCTCTTTCTCCCTTCCTTACCCTCTCTCTAAAAAACAAATAAAATGTTAAAGATCATAATATCAGTGCTCATTGGTTTGCCAAATATATTTGGAACCAACATGTCCTCCCAGAAAATAAGTTATTTATGAATGAGTCTTACCTTTATTAGGAAAGCTTTATATCTGATACACCTCACATCATTTGAGTCAATAAAGGAAGCCAGAGCCCCGTTGCTTCAGTTATGTGTATGAGTGAGACCTAAAACAATCTTTGCACTTAGAGTTAAAACAAAGATATTCTTTCCTATATATATACATACATATTCTCACACCCACTCCTACTGAAATCTACTCAAAAATCTTATAATAATAAGTATTATCAGTTAAACTAGAGAAAAGGGCCATGGCATTCATTATAGATAGTTTGTTAATTGAATCATTCATGGTGCAAGAGGAGATATTCAGTGCTTAGATTCAGGATAATTTAATCTTACAGCAGGAAGAGGCATCAATAGTTCATTTATTTTGTTATCAAAGCCTTAACTACTTCTCTTATTTGCCACCACATAGAGCCATACTTAATAGGAGCTTGTCAATTCTTAATTAAACCTTCAATATCTTACCAGTGATCAATAATACTCTAGATCATTGTTTCTCAAACTATCTGCAGTGAACAACCTGATGGAACAGCTTGAATTATTCCATGCTTATTATCTCACAGTCTCTGTCAATCAAGAATCTAGGAGCAACTTAGTTGGGTGTTTCTAGCTCAGGGTCTCTCTTGAGGTTTTAGTCAAACTGTGAGCTAGAGCTGCAGTCCTCCAGGCTCTAGTCTCCAGGCTCACTCACGTGGTGGTTGGCTATCTCAGTTCCTTGTGACCATGGGTCACACTGCTCCGTTTTTTATCATGTGGATTTCCCCACAGGGGTACTGATAGGCATGGCTTCTCAGTGCACATAATCCAAAAGGGACAGAGCCCAAGATGGAGGCCACAGTTTTTTACAACTGAACCTTGGAAGTGGCAAACCATCGATTCTGCTCTATGCTGTTGGTCCCAAAGACCAATACAATGAGACAGAGAAAGGTGTGAATACCAGGAGGCTGAGATCAGGAAGGTCCACTTAGAGGCTGAATATGAGAACTTTTTTTTTTTTTAATATCCATCACAGATTCACAAATTTGCCATTCCAATTTATGCAAAGTGGCTTCCACAATTCAACCTAAGGCATTAGGAGAAGAAGAACTATTTGAATGGTTGTTCTCCAATCACATAGCTGAGTGATAACCATTGAAGGAATTAGTAAACATACCCTGTTTTTACAGCTGTTATAAACAAAGTGTTATGAACTGAATATTTGTGCCCCCTCCAATTCATATGGTGAATCCCTACTCCCCAGTGTGACTGTATTGAGAGGTGATGCCTTTGAGAGGTCTTTAGGGTTAGATTAGGGTCATGAGGGTGAAGCCCTCATGATGGACTTCATGGTCTTATAAGAAGAAGAAGAAAGAGGGATCTGCCTTCACCAACCCCTCCTTTGTCTATCTCCTCCTACTTCTATGTCTCCGTCATGCATGCCATGTGAACACGCAGTGAAAAGCCGAGTCAGAGAGAGAGCTCTCCCCAGGACATGACCATGCTGGCACGCTGATCTTGAGCTTCCAGTCTTCAGAACTAATAAATTTCAGTTGTATAAGTCACCAGTCTGTGGTATTTAATTATGGTAGCCAAAGCAGACTAAGACACAAAGGAAATCCAGAACCTCAAGTTACGATATCATTTAGGGATTTAACACTTCAGGGTTGGGATATGTTTAGCAATAACTAAATCCCTTATGCCTGAAGTTTAAATTATTTTCTCATATTAAATTCTTTTTTCATGATTCTTCATCACAATGTACCAGGCATTATGTTATATTAGGAATACACAGATAATATAGTAGCCCCACATAATGAAAAGCATAAACTACAAGGAAAGATATAACCACAGAAAAACATCCCTTAACAAGGCCCTTCTGACCACCCTAACTCTCTCTCTAGCATATTAATCAGTTTTATATTCATCATAAGTTTTAACTTGGTCAAAACTTTCTTGCTTACATATATGCCCTTGGTTTTTGTTCAGTTCCTGACCCTCCTTCCTCCTCCTTTTCCCCCTATAAAATATAAGCTTTAGGAATGTAGAGTAGATTCTGATGGTCTTGTTCATTATTTTATTTATAAGACTGCCTAGAACCAAACTTAGCTCAAACTAAGCATTCACCAATTGCACATTGAATGAATACAGCTACCTAGAGGTATGTTCGAGGCAAGATGGATTCTATTACCCTTTTCTATAAATCCTGTCTCAGACTATCCATGACAAGACCTAAAGTTCCACTTTTTTTCATTTATGCTTTCTTTCATTTAAGGTCTTGCCTTTCAACATTTTGATCATATTTTTGTCCCTCCACTGATTCCTCTTCTCCCAACTTTTAAAGATGTGGGGGAACAACACGAACACAGTATTCTTGCGTCCATTCATTTATCCTGCTTTGATCATTTACATTACCTAATTTAGTTTGGAACTAAGTGATGTCAATGAAAGTTTTGCATGAATAAGGACTGTAAACACATCTGTTCAAATGAAATGGAAATTAAAGAGAGAGTTTCAAGGACATTTGCTCTAAAAATTGATCTGCTTTGCAATTAGACTAATACGAAATTATTTTTTGGTAGTCATGGAAATCGCAGGTAGCCTGCAAACCCAAGATGAGCAAAATAGATCATTTCCTTAGAATTTATAAAAACTTGATGGAGAAAAATTTTTTAATTAGATTTTTTTGATAACTTTTAACTGTTTACTTGTAAAATGTAAGAGTTCTTTGTGCTAAGCTGTGCAGGGGGTACTTAATACACTGCCTGGGTGCTCTAATTGGCTCTTTCGAAGAACAGTGCAACAGTAGTACCAGTGTCAAGGATGCTAATACTCGCGAATGTGAAAGTACTCACCTTCACCCAAGGTCAGAGCTAGCAAGTGGCAGAAAACCACAGACCTCAGTGCGTTTGACTCCCATGCCCCTCAACACCAGGAATAATTGCTAAATAATTGCTCAAGTCTGATTTTAAGCACTTTCTAACGTGTAGTCTCAACAATTTTGGTTACACAATTTAAAAAACAAAACAGAGTTTTCCAAAGTTGGTCTTGAGGGAAGGACATTACCTTGGAATAGTAATACTAGATGCTTTCTGAAAAAAAAAAAATAGAAAAAGTTGCCAGGGTAGGTTTGAAAGTTGGAAAAATACTGAGTTGAACTGAATACAAATCAATTTAAAACAAAACAAAAAGAAGAACTCTTTGGCAGTTATCAGAGCCTTTAATGGACTAATATTCCTTGTTAATTAATCAAATCAGGGTGGAGGTGGTTTAGTGCCTCCTACAGATGGGGACGGTGAGGGAGTTGCTGAGAGTGAGGACACTAAACTTTCCAAAAATATTTGATCACCTAACATTTTTCTCCCAGGTGGAGCATTTTTTTGTAGTAAGTAGTAAAGCTCTATGGATTATAGGTTGTGAAATATTTTTGAAAATTATTAGAGCAAAATCAAAACAGCAATTTTGAGGCAGCTTACTACGAGGGCTGCTAATTATACTGATTCAATATTACCATGTGGACATAAAATATGCTCTTTCCGAAAAAAAAAGTTATAATTACGATAGTAGAAAAATGGGTGGTATCAAGTAATATTATCTGAAGTCATTTTTGGAGGACCCCACCTCCTTCCTTTTCCTCATCTTCATTTTTGTTTTTCTTCTGTGGTGCCCTCAGGCTGTCTATTAGGTACCTATCTAGGGAAATGGGGAAATCATTTCTCATTTAAAGTAGCAGGGAATATCCTTTTTAGAGATCTCAGATTTTAAAATGATGAAATTAAAACAAACAAAAATGATTTCAAGGTCAACATAAAATTAATAACTCTTCTATTTTGCCAGATAAGAACACGAAAACAAGAAAAGGCAAGGTGGAGTGGGCGTGGTTGCCAGGGGTGTCATGGGAACACCACATGTAGGAGATAGTCAGACCTCACATGCTTGATAATTTTTGAGACAAAAAGGGAAATTGAGGTATGTATGACATTCTGAGCTAGGGATGAGGCCAGGCACCCTGGGGCTTCAGAAGGTTACTGCAGTGAGAGAGAGCACACATTCAGTAATTATTATTTTGTCTTACTATATAGACAGCTAAAAAGTCCTTTCTGGTGGGAGCTCTTATCATGGACCAGACTCCTAATTTAAATTCATCTATCAATAATAGATAGCTAACTGAGGGAGAGAAGTGTCTCTTGGGCTCACAGGGTCTCAACTGTTTTTGGCTCAAAATAATCGGCATACCATAGGCATCACTTGAGGTGGATGTTCTGAACCCTTACGTGTGTGCGTATGTAGGTATTTCACTTTGCTTTGCACTTATGTCTTAGTCTGTTCAAGCTGCTGCAACAAACTACCATTGATCAGGTGGCTTATAAACAACAGAAATTTATTTCTCCCAGTTCTGGAAACTTTTCATACAAATATCACTCATTATGCTAAAACCTATACTCAGAATTGTAGGGTAAAGACATTTATGGGTGCAATAAAATGTATCTGAGATCAATTTCATGAAGCATAGGACTGAACTCAAACAAATTATTTTACCAGGCCTCATTAATTTAATGAAGAGTCAGATTTTTCTTTTTGGAGGGGTTGGGGGAGGAGCTGTGTATATCATTGATTCTAAAGAGGATTCTCAGATAAATGACCATTACCAAGAATGACTGAAATTACACTTAAATGCACATCAATCACTAATATTTTCTGGAAAAAACAATATTGGGGACAAAAATACAAGGGAAGGCCCATATAAATTTAGGGCTTTGTAAAATCCTAAGGCCTCTTTTATCTGAGTCTAGATGCTTCTCTGTGAGGTCATGAGTCTCCCCAGCACCCTGGCATGCAGATTATTATTAGATTATTAGAACAGATTATTAGAGCTGAAAACAATTAAAGCTCAACAAACTCATGTGTTTGTTACGTATGCCTTTCGTATCTAAAGAAATTCAGACAGAAAGACCTGCTCCAGGAAGTGAACTTAGCATATTCACCTCAGCAAATGTGAGTTAAGTGTGGTAGACAGAGAGGATCCAAGCACAAATCTGTCCCTGTCTCCCGTTGTTTCTGGGGGACCCTGCAGGAATTCGTTTGCCAGGTGCTTGCCTTTTCTCATCTGCCTATGAATTGCCTACCTCCCCCTCCTTGACCCAAGATGACATGGGTACCTCATTTTGCCTCAGTGTTCTTGGAATTTTCCTGACAATTGGCTTAAGATTCTTTATATTCTAGATCTCACGTTACTACTCCGTAATTTTGTGGAACTCAGTTAATGATGCTTCTGCTTCAGTTTTCCTAACTATAAAATGAAATTACTACCTTACTCTTTCTTTCCTGCCCTCAAATCCTGAGGACAAATCTGAATATTCTAGGTTCAAGTGAATGCCTTTGTTTTAGTCTCATTGAAATATTGCAGACAATTCCCATTGATAAAAGCTATTTTGCAAAAAATGTCTATGTACCCTATAATTGTACAGTTATTGAACTAATTTCCCACAAACATTTCAGATCTTTAAATTCAAAGGCACGCTGGCACTTTGATATTCTGTGTCTTTGGTTAGCAGTAGGCACATGTCTAACAGATGCCTGTAGACAAAGGCACTTTTTTAAGAAAAATCATAAATAAGGCAAACATACATGCCTTGTATTTAGTGAACTGAATACAATGTATAGAGCAAAAGATGATGCTTATTTCAAAGACACTTCCATTGGGTAAAACACTTTCAGATCTCAGCCTTTGTAGCTGGCATCAATGCTGGCAGCACATTCTTGTTGAATAATTGTAGTATAAGAAAGTCATTGTGAATTTTCTTTGAAACATCTTAAACCATTTGGAGGGTGTCTTGAGGATAAAACAAATTGTCCAAATATTGGTATAAGTTTAATGTAGTAGTATTGAGACTTACTTTGTTGTGTAACTCAAATGGACTCTGAAGACAACAAAAAAGGGAATCATTATAGTGACTCTTCTAACTGGCATCTAAATACATGAATGGCAATGAAGATAGCAGCTCTTAGTATGTTTGGCTAAATCCCCGGGAAATAAAGAATTTGGAAATTTATTATTATAATAGAGAATTCAAGTTGGCTGAAGCTTTGGAATCTCCTATTACACTCTTTTAAAGTTATAGATGATACCACTGAGGATCAGAGAAGTTAAGCAATTTAACCAAGTGTAGAGTGAAGGTCAGAAACTGGGACTCGAATCAGGACACTTGACACACAGCAGTATGTTTTCCGACCTCTCTATTATGAATGCCTCTATGAACTAACTAAGTTTCATAGAGGCAAAACTCTGGAATGTGTAATGATTTTTTTTTTTTTTTTACTTTAGATTTCATCCCTTGACTTATAAAAGCAAATTTGGAAAATTTAATTTTTTCTGTGCATTAAAAAATTCTGGGGAATTTTTATCTACAATGATGTATTGTAATGCATTGTAACACTATTTTCACTATATTAAAATATATAGATACATTTGACATATATACACATTCAAAAATGTTTATAGCGGAAGAAAATAATTTTAACTTAATTGTTCAAAATTATGTTTATAGTTAATTTTCAGAAGAATTTTTATTGCTCAACACTTGCTGTTATTATAATTTTCAGGTCCTAAACACACAAGTGAGAAATGTCAAGTTATCTTTCTTGTCACTAAATTTAACTGAGTCTGACTCCAAGCTACTTCTTGCTTGGCTGCTAAGAGATGCAACTTCAGTCATTTTGTCAACATTCATCTGCTTCTCAGGAACCACACAGAGATGTAAGAGTTTTGGAGGATGACTGGAAATGGTTGGAAAGCCTCAGTTCTTCAGCCAGATATGACTCTGATGACATGCTCAATAAACCTAAGCCCAACCCTCCCGAAGATAGGTAGTGTCAGTCAAAGGAATCTTTGTCAAGTCTTTCTAGATCAGCCTTCCTAGAAAAGCCATGTACTCAGCCATCCTCCCGAGGTTATTTCCTACTCTTGGGTTTTTAGTGAGGACTGAAGCATGGATCCCAGTTAATTATGGGTCCAGCAGCCCTTCATCCCCTCCCTAGTTAAGACAGTCCTCTTTCTCTACTTTGATGCTTTCTGCACCCCTGCTTCTTCCCCCATTCCTCTTGTCTTTTTCTTCAGCCTCAAGTACAACCCCTCAATAAACTGGGGCTTGAAAAACAAAAGTTAGGAAGAAAGTGTATCTGTAGGTAACAAAAGGAACAGCAATTCTGACTACTTTTTGGACGAGGAAGGGAGTGAAATAGACATGGCAAAGTAAAAATAGCTGTTGTTTTTCTAACCCTTCCATAGCAATGAAAATAAGACATAAATTAACATCTCAATAAATATCTTGACCTATGCTGCACACTGCAGGCTGTCATGTATGTACTCTGCATTTCCATCATTATGAATATTTGTATATAAAAGTAATGACTAAGTGCAACCCTTTATTACTAGAATATTTTATTTATTATCAGAGGGGACCCAGGAACTGATGCGGTACCATTCCTCATTGTGTAGGGTGTTAAATTAAGACACAGAGTGGGATATCTTCATTCTTACCATCACATACTTGGGCAAAGTTAGTATTAATGACCATTCCAGCATTCTTTTATTAGGGAAATTCAAATAATTTTTGGGTTTTTTTTTTTTAATAAGAATAAATAATTCTAATGAAAGCCAAAGATTTTTTTAAGGCACCAACATTGCCAAAGTTGACAACAGTTTCTGAGTTATTCACACATAGCTCTTGTATGACACAGACCTGAACCAGAATTAAAATCAACTGATTAAACATTGAGTAATTATGTATAAATAAACAACTTATTTTCATTACAGATCACTTCAAATAAAACATTTTTCCCACCTCTCCACCCACCTTGTAGAAACATCAGAAAATCAAAATGTTTAGACAGGAATAAATGACTGTTTGTGTTTCTTCTTGAATGAGACAATGACAGTCTGGGCACCCATTTTCCAATGGGATCTGTCAACTATATTCTATACCCATGACAACTGCAGACCAATAGCATACTTTACGGGTCACCCTCTTGAGAATGCCAGGAAAAGAGAGAGCCGGTGCTTATTAAATTATATGTGACAAAAGAAAAACAAAGCCAAACATGAGCTAAAGATTTTGATAGCTAATGCAAACAGATATAAACTAACTGAGAGTTAGAGATAATTCTGTATTGAAGTATTAAATTTGCTACAATAATATACTTTAACAGAGAAGGAAAACTCTGACTCCAAAACACCTCCGCTGCCTTGCGGCATACCTCTTCAGGGGAAAGGCTAAGGGAGTAAACCCCGACAGAAAATCCGGAGCCGGAGTCCCTAAGGCGGTTTGACGTTGTAGTCAACACCGGCAACTCCTGCGGCGCACCTGAAGCCAAGCTGTATTGACTCCGTCTTTCCCTTGGACACTTCAGCTGCGAAGAGAGGGGGGGTCTGCTGCATGGGCAACAGCAGACCCTCCATATCACCCTGCCCAGGCTCTGTAGCTTCTGCTTCACTGGAGAGGACACTCCAGCGTCATCATAAGATGTCGATTCAACACGGGAGGAGACAGATACCGTGTCACTCCCGAGTTGGACTGCACAGCCATTCTCGGCGGTGCAGATAGACTCTTAAGAAGCTACACCATCGTCTCTCGAGACGGACGGCTGCCGACGAAATATACTTTAACAAACTCTTCTTCTTGAATATCAGACCCAAGCTCTTATATAGGATGTTTGTACGTTACTGGTTGTGTATTCATTTTTAAGAAAGAAAGAAAAACAAAGGAACAGTTAAGCCCTAAATTCTCCATTTTATTCTGAGCTTTCTAAAACTGTTTATCTTGTATATAAGGGGCTTGAAAAGAATTTATAGATGTGATTTTCCTAGTATTATTAACGATAAGTAGAGCTAAATGCATAGCTACAGATCTTATTAAGTATCATGGTGAGTGGTAAACTTCTTCAAATAAGATGGCATAATACAGCCTAACAAAATGTTCTTATACAATATTTTGCACGGACTATGGCAGTTACTAGCAAACATGAGAGAAGCAAAGATTTGGTAAAGTTAATAAATGTTGATGATTTTGTTGAATGTCATTTTTATATGGAAGTCAATTTAAATGTGTAAAATAATCTTTAGTATGCATACATAACCATGCTCCATGACTTTTTCTCTAAGGAAGGGTTTTCTGAAACTAATTATGGGCAATAGACATTAGAGTCAACCATTGTTAAAAATTCAGCTCTTATGCAATTTTTAATGAATTTTATCACTGCATTTTAAAAATTACACCTTTTTATTTTTCTGTTTTGTACAAAGAGAAAACAAAATTCAAACCCTTTAACATTTTTAGACATAGTTTTATTTATTTAAGTTGCTAGCATGAATGAAATCATTGTAATTTTTCACACTGGTGAAACTATGAGTGATAAAAAATAATTAGCATAGAGCACTCACATAAACATTTTGTCAAATATGAACACAAAATTGAATATGTATATTTTCAGTGTTATTATAGACCTATAGAAACTAAAATTCTACATTGGTTAATTTACACTTATTTTCTTACAAGTTGCATTTGTTAAAAGGAATATCTATTTATACAACTATATTTTTATAAATTAATTATGTAGACATATATTCATATTTCAAATATTAAATATAAATGTAAACATAATAAAAATTAATTATAAAGACAGATGTTGTAGGTAGATCATTATTGCCAATACTTCACATTGTTTCCATACATTTATGCACTTTGCCATGTGATTTTGAAGTCCCTCCTATTAGAGTATTGATATTGGGTTTGACCAAATTGTTTCTTTTGACCATAGAATGTGAGCAGAAATGATAGTATAATAGTCAGTCTATTTCTTGACATTCGATCTTCCAGTCAGGGTACATCAGAGAAGGAAAACTCTGACTCCAAAAAACCTCCGCTGCCTTGCGGCATACCTCTTCAGGGGAAAGGCTAAGGGAGTAAACCCCGACAGAAAATCCGGAGCCGGAGTCCCTAAGGCGGTTTGACGTTGTAGTCAACACCGGCAACTCCTGCGGCGCACCTGAAGCCAAGCTGTATTGACTCCGTCTTTCCCTTGGATCCTTCAGCTGCGAAGAGAGGGGGGGTCTGCTGCATGGGCAACAGCAGACCCTCCATATCACCCCGCCCAGGCTCTGTAGCTTCAGCTTCACTGGAGAGGACACTCCAGCGTCATCGCAAGATGTCGATTCAACACGGGAGGAGACAGATACCGTGTCACTCCCGAGTCGGACTGCACAGCCATTCTCGGCGGTGCAGATAGACTCTTAAGAAGCTACACCATCGTCTCTCGAGACGGACGGCTGCCGACGACGACGACGAATTTCTTGACATCCAATGTCATACAAAGAAAAACAAATTCCCAGGTAGCTGTTGCCCCTTTAATTTGGCCCCAGCAAAAAGACACATGAAGAATACCTGAATCCAACTGTGTTGCTAAGCCCAGCTGGCCCAAAGCAGAACTCAGGGTAGTTCCACTGAAGCATAGTCAACCACAGTCTCCTAAGCATCAAGGTCAATGCTTCTTGTTAAATGCCAGAGGAACTATGTGATTGTTGATTATACAGGATTATTGAAACAATAGAATAAATTTATATAAGCTTATACAATATGCTTGTCTAAAAGTGAGAAGTCAGTGTATAGATCATTTGGATAGAGAGTTAGTTCAACGTAGTTCTGTACCTATGTCATCCTTAACAGTATGACTTGGGCAAGTCATTGTGGTCTTAGATTTCTCAACGGTAGTGCAAATGTTGGATGGGATGGTTTCTAAGAGCCAAATACATTCAATAAATTGAGACCACCTTCTCATTCTAAGAGCAATTACAAGGGCCAAAAGAGAAATATTTCATAAACTGAGTGTCTCTAGAAAATCATTACTGCAACTTACAGGTTACTATCACCTATTACTTAGGGGTTACTTTAAAATAATCATCTTGAGACCAGAATTTACACCAAGCACCATAAGGAATGAAGAAGACAAGATACTTTCTAAGAAATGAAAAACTTATTAGGAGTCATAATACAAAAGGAAAAATCTAAGTGTTGTAAAAGTGTTATTACGAATTTTAGAAAGGTAATCTCATCCAGCTGGAGAGATTAGGAAAAGCTCTTGGGAGGAAGTGGCCTTCAAATTGGATCTTGGACATGATTTCAATGGGAAGAAATGTAAAGTTACTTATTGACCAAGGGAAGGACACTGAAACAGGGTAGAACAAGTTATTTGAAGTGCGAATTTTGCTCTTTCAGTGGAGTTTACAGTGTTAGGGACAAAATGGAGATATGGCTAAAAAGAGTTAGGGGCCTATTTTTGAAGATTTTAATTTCTGTGTCCAGGAGTGTAAAATTTATCATGTAGAGAATGATTAAAAAACTAAGATTCTGAAAACAAGGGTGTCTAATGAGGGCTTTAGAAAGATCCTACTGGTAATGCTCAGGGAGAAAATAGATGAGGAAGACTCCAGGGAAGCTGGAAGCAGTTTTGAATGGGCCTGAGTTGCTCTGGGTGGGAGAGGGCATGGGCCCTTGAAATACAAACCACAACAAAATGATGGAGTTACCGAAGAATGACTTGACTGCTAGGTGATAAGAAAATAGCCTTTAAAAAATGAAATTCAAGTATCTAAGAAATGTTTTAAAAATTTCAAGGTGCATCAAAGTCATGTGGGGTTCCTGTGAAAAATACAGATTACTGGGCTTGAAGCCTAGAGTTCTTGAAACAGCTGGTGCAGAGGGAGACCCAGAATTTGTATTTTAGTGAATGCCTCAAGTGATCATGACACAGGTGGTTTGCAAATCATCCTTTGACACTGGTTGGAAAATATATTTGGATTTGAATTAGCGTAAGCTTTAGTTTAAGATAAGATTGAGGGTGAGCTTTAGTTTTCAGGATAGAGTTCGGGTCAAGGTACAATTAGGGTTAGGTTTGGAAAAGAGCAAAAATAAGAAGGAAATATTTATTGCCCAATTCCCATCTGAGATACTTGGCTAAATGCATGCATACAGTATCTTCTTTCACTCTCAATGGAAGCTTACAATATAGCTATTAATATTATTCTCCTACTTACAGAAAACCAAGAATTATAGGGGTTCCACAGCACTTTGAAAGTCAAAGAGCCAATAAGTGATGAATTCAGAATATGAATCAAAGACCATCTGATTTTAGAACTCATACTGGAGAAGTTCATGATATTAAAGACTGTTGCCTTTGTCTTTCTTCCTTCACTTTCTCTTTTCAAAACTTTATTGAATTGGGACCAGTGCCACATTTAACAAGATTGTCTGATTAAATTTACGCCAGTAAAAAATTTCATTCCTAAGTAGAGAAAGACCAGCTGGAACAAAATCAGTCAACATAGTGGGATGCCCTAGATATGAAGATGCCCATCCTACCAAGCATAATACATATGCACATAGCAGTAATTTTAAAATAAATATAGAAAACTTCTACAGCATGTGTTATTATAACCATTTAAGTAGAATCACAAGAACTTTAAAGTGGGACATTATCATTGCCTTGAACATTTTTCCCTTTCTTAAAATTGACATCTGAAAATAAATTTGTGATCTTAAAACCTAAACATTAATTGTCTAAAGGAGTGGTATACAATAAAACATGCTGAAGGTCAGATTTATTCTTCTTATCTCCTGGCATAAGATACTATATTCTTTAGACTGAGAGACCAATCATTTGTTTACACTTCCTATGATAATGGAATCAGTGGTAGCTTATGTTTTCTTAAGAAATGGAAATGAGTTAAATACGTTATGGGTCATATTCAAAGTTTGATCATCTCAGTACAGACATTAATCCTTCCTGCTTTGAGAGACAAAACTAAAGAAGAAACAATAGTTTTTTTCTTCTAAGACTTACAGAGGAACGAACAAAAACAATTTCTAGAGTTGGAGCAGCAATTCATATGTCAGTTGTAATTTTCCAGTGTTAAACCCAACAACTGCTCATTGTTATTTGTTTCTGAAGATGTTGACTGAGCAAAAGGTGGCTGTAGTATGTTGTCACTCCAAACAGATAACAGAGTTTTTGTTTGCTTTTCTTATCAGTGACATTCTTTCATGCAATGACATTTCTTCCTTCTGAAAGGGAAGATGATAGTGTCAGAAAAAGTTCCTTTTAATTTTAGAGTTAATAAAATCAATTTATAAAACTTTTATTTTTCTCTAGGCTTTTTAGAGGTGGTTTTTATTTAAAGTTTATTCAGAACTGACCACATTCCAAACGCTATGCTAACCTATATACAGGGCGTGGGTGGGGACTGATTTTTATTTCTATTTGAATACTTCTTGCTATATATCTTATTACCCTTTAAAGAATAAAAATAAATAAATAAAAGCCTACTCAATACCATTAGCAGAAAGTTTGATATATGATAAAGAATATATACTTGAAAAATACATCAAATAAGAGTTACCTAATTTCTTTAATTTCCTTAAAAGAATATTTCATCAGAGGTGCTAGACATTTGGCTCTAAGAGAAGATACATCAGATAATCCTTTAAGGTCCTATTCTACATATGTCCTCTGGTCTACACTTCAGTATGAACTTTTTGATTGCTTGATAAAGTGGAGAGAGCCAAGTTGCTGTTTATAGAAATGGAAGACTGTGAAGAGAATTTGAAAACTATTTACTTAGGATATGATTATTTATTGGGGCAACAAAGGGAATTAATTGAAACTGGTTTAAATCAATGTATTAATGCAAAAAGTGGATACAAAATAAGTGCATCTGAGTAAAAAATAATGATTTAATGAAAATTTTTTTGAGAATATTCCTCTCAAAAATATTTAAAAAGCTATCAAGTAATAAACCTTAAAAAATGGACAGAACTTATATAAAAAAATCTATTGAAAATTAGTATCTTTTTATATAACTAGTTTGCATAAATGAAGAGATAACAGATGTGAATCTTCGATATTGCAAAGATGTCGATCCATTCCAAGTAAATTGATAAATTTAGCACAATTCTACTCAACATCCCAATTAGATTTTTCTTATAAGAATATGTCCAAAATGTTTTTCTTAAGAAGAGCATTTGAGGTAAAATTTAAAATGCATTTTATATAATACACAGTGGTATGAGCAAACAAATTAATAAGCAGATAATTGTAAGAGAAAACCTAGAAATACAACCTAACATATATAATAATTCACAATATACTGAAGCAGTGCTTGAAGTAGAAGGAAATATAATCAAATATTTGGTATTGAGATAATTGGCTGATCATTTAGAAAAAAAATACATCAATAGTTCCCAGTCTCATGCCTTACACCTAAGTAAATAAGAAGATGAAATAAAAATTAAATCAATATGGTAACTATTTTTCTATTAATGAGATTTGACAAAAAATAAAACATGATGGCAAATATGAATTAGTTAAAAATTTTGAACATGAACTTTGGCAACATGTCTCAAAAGCTTTAAATCACACAGAGACTAGCAATCAATTTTTAAGAATTTACATTATGAAAAAAATGACAAGTATCATATGTATGTATAGGAATTTAGTATATTTTTATAGGTGAAAATTAGAACTGACTAAATGATCCCCAGTAAAGGGTTTATTTGACAATTGATAACACAACCGTGCCATGGAATATTAAGCAATAATTTAGAACTGTGATTGGAGTGTTTATTCAATGTGCCAATGTCTTCATTGTGCACAGAAATGTAAATTTAAAAATTTGTAAATACAAAGTTTAATAGCACTTATCTCTTGGGTTTAAGACCACTAACTTTCCCTTTTTTAAGTTCTGCTTCTCTGAATTTTGTTAATTTCAAAAATATTTTTAAAATAAGTATATATAATCTACTCTTAAAATATATAAAAAGTAAATAAAAAATGTTCATCATTTTCTTTGCCCTGGAAAAGGAAGCACATGAAAAATTAAGAAAATAAATACCCTTTGATGAAGGCTAAAATATCAGTGCTCCCTGGATGGCCTTGCCACCCACACCAATCCTGCAGTAATAAAATCCCAAGTTATTGGTACCAGGACTCAGTCACTGAGCTGTGAAGACCATTTAGAATCTTAGAGTAACACAGAGGAAGAGGAGTCCATTTGACTTGAGGATCCTACAATATTCTATAAACTCTATTATATCCATTTTGCCATGAGAGCTGGATAATCCCTTTGTACAAGACAAACTTGGAACATTTAAAAAGATTTTAAAACCCAATATACAATTTCCTCTCTGGTGTCTTCTAAATTTAACTTCCTTTAATCGTAATCCACCAAACAAATGTGCAAGTGAAAAATTTCCTGATATTTATTATATCGCAGGCACTCAGTTTTCTTTGCTATGCCAATGGTCGGGTGCTTGGACATCTCATGTCATGCATTTCAAATCCTAGCTGCTTTGATCCTAAGGTGGAGATCATGTGCAGAACCTCTGCAGCCAGTGTATCTTGATTCAAATTCTGGCTTTGCCTCTTAATCTGTTGCTCAGCTCTGAGTACCTGTTGCATCAGTTTTCTCATTAGCAGACTGAGGATTGGATTCTACATGAATTTTTGTGATTTTTCAATCCTAACTTGTTTCCTTGGTAAACATTATGTTGTTTAAACCTAGTATATTTGAAGATTGATTTGGTCCGTCAGCCACTACTTTATTGAACTCGTGGGACCTTCAGAATCAACTTGAAACTTCTTGATTTGGTGTAAGAGACCCATTTTTGACCTGATCCTATCTTTCTTCATCTACTTCTTCAACTTTCTAGGCTGCCTTTGGTTCTTGACACACTTCAATGCCTGAGCACATTATATCCCTCTGTCTAAAATTCCATCCCAATTTTGCTTCCTTTCTGAACACAACTCTTCTCATAGAGCACCCAGCACTACCCTACCTAGGAAACATTTGCAAACCTTATCCTAGTCTAAAGTAGACTCTCTTCCTCAATTTTCCCAGAGTACTCTGCGTATTCCTTAATCATAGCACTTGGCAAGTTAAGTAGTAGTTATAAATTGGTTTTTCTACACTACGAACTCTCTGAAGGCAGGACCTGTGTCTAATCTTCCAAGTTTCTAGCACAGTTCCTTGCTCCAAATAAATGTCAATAAACTCCTTGTCTTTCTGTCACTTTATACCTGGCAGTGATGAAAAAATTCACACTTAAGTGTTAATTTCTCACAAGCCTTAAATGTTGCTCATTTACTGGTATTTGAATTTATTGTGGGCCCCCTACCTTTTATTAATGCATAAGACTAATCACCAAATTCGCGTCACTTTATTACATTATTTTTCAAGGCCAACTCTTCCCTGCTCCATGTATTTTACTACCCCAAAGGTACACAAAGCATGAAGGATTCTGAATTTTTGATCATGAGCATTTTGTTTTCATGTTAGCCTTTTTCTTTTATGGTCTCTGGCAAGCTGACTGTTAAAATGTACAGAACCTATAGTGAACAGGGTGAAAGAGGGGCCACTGGCAAAAGACATATGCAGCATGAATCTGATAAATTATTCTGAATCTTTGAGAATTGGGCACATAACACTACTAAATTAGGAGCAAATATTGGTAGTGTTATAAATGCTTTAAGCTTCTATTGGTAAAGAAATTGCCCAGTCATTTGGTCATTACAATCTCCAACATGAAGACTTATAAATAATTCCATTATCTCAATTAAGATTAATTTTTTTTGATGTGCACAGGAGACATGGAATGACTCAAAAGAACCAATAATTAAAATATAAAATATGCTAGTATTTTAATCCAGTAACAGCCTGACTTTGGAGAGCCTGGGAGCCATTTCCAATTCAGTATAGTCTACCATTTCATCTGGTCCCCAGCATTACAACAACTCTGTCCCAACATCTCACCCTGATGTCAAAGCCCTACCAAGACAGTTTCTCAATATATGGTCCAGATTATCTCATCAAAATCACCTGGAAAAGTGTATTAAAAATGCCTATTCCAGATTTGTTGGCACCATCCCAAACCCACCCAATCATTTTCTGGACATTACAAGTAGAGAATCTTCACTTTTCGTCAACTCCCATAAGACTTGCCAGATTTGAGAAAAAAAAAGTAATGTGGCACAGTGCTACACCATTGTTAGGAAGATAGTAATTAAAAATACCATCAGTTGCACATACCAAATCATAAACTATTATTTTATGTATTTTTCAACAGTAAAAACTCACAAATATTTTATTAATATATTTAAAAATACAGACAGAGAGATTGAGTCTTATAATAAAGAGTTCTATTGCTCCCTTCTACATGCTTTTTTTTTTTTCCACTCAATACTCAGGGTAGCATTCTAAAAATCTATTTTTCCTTTAGCTTAAAAACAATTATGACAAACTAGTTTCTTCCTTGGAATTATGTGCATTTTTTTATGGGATAAATTTCTATTTCCAACTTTTGTTTTATTTTCTGGCAACTATGTATACTCTTTAAATTAATTAACAGTACACAGTACTTTTATTATTTTCCTCTGCTTAAACAAAACTCTCTCGACCTCACTTATTCCTCAAGATAGCACTTGTTTCCTCCTCTTCTTACAGCAATTTAAAAATTTCCCTCTACTTATTCATTCTTCAGCTTTCCTTAACTCTCTACCAGAATGCTCTTACCAAGGTCACTAAGCAACATGACTCTTGTGTTGCTGAAACTAACGCTCCATTCCCAGTTCTCATTGTTTTTGACTTGTCAGCAGCATTTGACAGATGTGTTTAAACACAACATGTTGCCACACATTTTTTTTCTTGACTTCCAGGATTCCACGCTCTCCTGGTCTTCCAACTTCCCCACAGTCTTCTTCCTTTCACATTCCTTCTTAGGGATCTTCCTCAGCTCCCCAATCTGTACATTTTGAGGTGATTCTCCATTTGGTTCTTACATTGTTTCTCTTTTCTGTTGATACATAAGCTCCAGATTTTTTTTTCAATCTCAAGGCTTTAAATACATAGGTATTCTGAATATTCCCAAATTTGTGTTTGCAACTGGCCCTCTCCCGTGATTCCCTGACTCATACATTCAATTGATGATTTGAAGCTTCACTTGGTGTTCGTCTATGAGGCATACTCAATGAACAAGGCTCAAACTGAGCTCCTTATATTCATCACCCACAAACCTACTCCTCTCGTAGCTTGTCCCTATTTCTGTAAGTGCAGACCCCTCTTGCCATATGCTTTAGAGACAGTCTTGGATTTTCTCCTTCTTTCTCATACCTTATATCCATTCCATTAACAAATCCTCTTGCCTTTTTTCAAATGTTTAGTATTCTGGCCACTTCTTATCACCTCTGCTGCTTATTTCCTAAATCAGGTCTCCATCTTGGCACTTGAAGTGGAGCAATCGCCTCTTCACTTTTGCTATAGACTGTTTATTTCTGCCCCAATTCACATGTTGAAATCCTACTTCTCAGTGTGATGGTATTAGGAGGTGGGGTCTTTGCAAGGCTCTCAGATTATGAGTGTGGAGCCCTTATAAATGAAATTCATGCTCTTACAAAAAAGACCCCAAAAGTTCCCATGCCCCTCCCACCATGTGAGGATACAAGAAGTAAGGAGTCTGCAATCTAAAATAAATCACCAGAACCTGATTATGCTGGCAGCCTGACTTAGACCTCCAGCTTCCAAAACTATAAGCAATACATCTCTGCTGTTTATAAGCTAGCTAGCTGTCTATGATATTTTGTTATAGCAGCCTGAAAGGACTAAGACAATCTTCATGCTTATGGCCTTATTCCCCTAAAACCATTTGCATGTGACAGAAAGGGTTATCCTTTTATAATAAAATGTAAGTCATAACTCCTCTCCCCAAAACTTTCCAATAGCCTTCTATCTCATCTAGAGAGATGAAAAGTAATCATAATGATCTATAAGATCTTAAATGATCTCATATCAACTTCACAGGAACCCACTGTTGTCTTGAATTCAGTAGCAAATTTGGTCTTGCTGCAGAGAGTGGGCTACATAACACTTATCATGAATTTATAGCATCATGTATGATAAAAAGTATATAAGGAGTCACACTGAGTCAGCTTCATGAACAGAAGGATTCTCTTGACCACTTAGAATTTTATCAGCAGGTAGAAGTGAATCTCAATTATCCCAGACCTTGTGCATTAGTTAAAATAAGAATGTTGTGGTGGCTGCAATGCACAGAATGATCAGAAGAGAAATACTATAAAAAAGTCAAAGTACAATACAAGTTCAGATGGAAAACAAAAACAAACAAATAAAAAAACAACTTTTAAGGCTAAACATAAAAAAAGAAAACAACAAGGGAAAAACAAAACTACTATAACAGTTAACCAGATTGAGCTTTACAAGAAGTTGAAGGGAAAGCTACAAACAACATGTAAGGTCTTTATAAATGAGTGAAAACTTAGTATGATAAGATATGGGTACAAAAGCAAGAGTAGAGATGCGGTCCTTCATTGTGACTGTAAAACAGCATAGATCATCAATCTGTTTTGATGGAAGAGTGATAGGAAGTAAGAAAGACTAAAGGACAAAAATGGTACAAAAAGAACTCCATTTTGATTAAATAGTTGCCTTTGTTCTACCAAATCTCTCACTTTCATTAGTCGTTTCTTAACAAGGTGGCTGTTAGCACATACTCCTTCAGAAAAAGAGCAGTTAGCTTTACAGATACTTTATATTTATTAAATAATTAATTTCAATTCAGCAAACAATGATAGGATCTTCAAGTATAGCACTTAAGTTTTTCTGACCATTATACCTGGGTTGGCAAAAGTAGGTTCACAGTTGTTCATATGGAAAAATATATAATACAGGAATAAATAATAATATAAGAATAAACTATTTCACATACTCACAACTGTAAACCTACTTTTTCCCACCCTGGTATTATACACAGATAAAATGGATTGTTAAAAAAATGACTGAATACTATGTTTATTTAGAATATTCTTCAGTAAGTTATCCTTTCTCATATTTAAGCTCATTTAATATATTTTCTACTTAACTATCAAGCTAAAGTTTGAGTATTATAATTACTAATGTAACTTATCAAACAAGAAGAAAGAATATTTAAAAAGAAGTAATTTTACCTTATCATTGATAGGTCTAGACCTTTTAAAATTATTATTCTGTAAAAAATTATATTCTAAGTTAGATTACTAAGAAAAACATTTCCATTTGCTATACAGTGCATAAATAGCAAGTTTTTAAATATTATATATTAATATGAAGAAAATCATGGCTTTGATTAAATGTATTTAATACTAGGTAATCATATCTGGAGTTCTCTTTACCTAACATTGTTTACTTGACATATAAAAACTAAACAGGAAGAAATGCATCTAAATCTATGCTACACATTTGAAATTGATAGTTTATACTTGGTATAAAAGGGATAAAATTTATAGTCCTGAGTGACAATTTTATATAACAAGGCATGAGAATGTAAAATTCCATTCAAATTCTTTTCTTATCACTATTCATGAAAATAGCATTTCTCAACTGGGAAAGCTAACAGTGATATTACATGGTGACATTATTTTAGAAGAGTTGTGTATGACACAGAATATCTAATTTTTTCACACATGAGTAAGGCCTATGCAAAATTTAGCATTTTATTTGCATTCTGTGTGCAATATTTTAAAGGACAAGACTAAGTATATTTAGAAATATTGTAATAACTTAAAATCAATTTAAAAAACAAGAATTTAATATTTATATAAATCCTTTTTTCCAAGTGATTCCAAATAGCTTTTCAAAAAACAAAACAGTAATCTTGATATACTAAGATACAAACACTACTATTGCTGCATCAGTAAAAAGGAAACTGGAGCATGAAATTGCATAAATGATTTTTCTAAGGCAACCCAAATAAAGTACAGAAGTAGAGAAATGATGATATAGCCACAGCTTCAGTATTCCTCCTGTTAGTGTTTGACACTGCTCTTCTAAATATCAAAACCAGTGGAACAGCCTAATAACATCGTGAGCTAGGGACAAAGCTGTTAGCTGCCCTGTTTTCACAACCGTAGAGAATCACAGTCCGTGCAAGACCGTTCAATTTGATCACCTGTCTTTATGGACAAGAAACTTAAATCTAGAGGGCAGTGACTGGCCCAAGGCCATACAATATTTTAACAGCAAGACAAGACTCAAATTCAAGTGTCCTTTGATCCCTGTGTATTGCTGTGTCCACCATGATTAAAGTGAATGCATATAATCAGGTTTCCAAATACTTTGATTGTTTATGTAATTAGACTAATGACATAGAGTTCTGTTATAATAGATTTTGACTTTAATATATTTCAGATATAATCTGTATAGGAGGCATTGTTTTTACTTGCCTTTTATACTTAAGAGGCAACAAAATGTAATAATCTTTTTCACTTAAATCAGAGATAATGATAAAATGTTTACTACTCTTCATACCTGGTTCTCCACTTATTTATTTTCAACAAAATAGCCACTAACTCTTGTACTCTTGCAGCTTAGCCACCTAAACTAAGTGTCAGCAAACATTTTATATAAAGGGCCAGAGAGTAAACGTTTTTTGTAACTATTCAAGTTTGGCGTGACTAACAGTATTTGTAGCACCCAAGAAGCCACAGACAATATGTGAATGAGTGGAAGTGTCTGTGTTCCAATAAAATTTTATTTACAAAAATCAGGCTTTGGCCCATGGTCTATAGTTTATTGACCCTGAGCTAAAGCATAGTGATTTCAGACGAAGGCCCAAGATGATGACATACTTACTGTAGCACTTCAGCTCAGAAATATTTCAGTTCTGTAATAAAGATCACCATCAAAGTGTGAGAGTTCTAGTTTTTCCAAGTGATATCTATAGACCTGCTGAGTTGGCATACCTTTTTAAAAATAAAACTTACCTTAACTCTTCTCAGACTTCTTTCTTGCTCTTCTAAAAAAATTATCTTAGTGTTATCATACAGCATCATTTTTTTTTTTTTAGGAAAGAAAACTAAAACATTAGACAATCTATAGAGTTTAAAGAGTGTATTATATAACTTCTTAATATATACATAAGTATTCCTAAAGCTTTGACCCCCTTATTTGTTTATATAATTGCTCCTCTTTATTCCTGGAGAAATATACCAATAAAATGCCAATAAAATGCCAATGAAATGAAATGCCAATAAAATAATTTAAAAAGGTATAAACTCACAACGTTGAAAGAACTGAAGGCGAGAACTTGATGGGCCAGAATTCTTCATCTATGTCTGCAGGATGGGAAGCAGAAGCGGAATTAACTCAGATTATTGGGAGGAAGCGAAGCGTAATGCACCTTCTGATGACAATCCAAACTGCGAACTACAAAACTTGAGGGAGACTCGGTACTTGAAGTTAATAAGGACATTAAGATGGGAGGCATGGGAGTGAAGGTAGGAATAAATTTGTACATAAAATGTGTTGCCTACTCCCCATTCCCAATTTTCAACTCCATCACAGCCCTTCATCCCTTCAATGACTCCATAACCAGTAGGACTGGAAGTTTACTCTAAAGAAACTGTGAAAAGCTCAGGCCTTGGGATACTCCATCCAATGAAGAGCTGGAGGGAGGAGTGGAACAGAATGCAAGAAGATCAAGTTTGCTGTCAGCACAGTGAATTTGAAATCTTCTGGGCTTCATCTCTTGCCTTGCTCCCAAAACACCAGGCATAAAGCCCAAGGAGACTTCTCCCGAGAATCCAACACTATATATTGATGTATGAGGGTCCCAATTACCCAGCTTAAGCACTCCAGCTTCTTTCTCCCCGTGTTTCCTCCCCAAACTACCTACCATTTCTTTAGGATGTGGCAGAAGAGATCTGTGTACAGAATGATTGAAGGCTACATGGCTTTTCCTGTCTCTTCCAATGCCGGATCTCCAGGAATCTTTACAATTTACAGGGAGTATAAGAGAGTGATCTGGACTAGACGTTATATTTGAGGGTGGCCTATGAAAAAGTGACTCACCTCAGTAAGCTAATAAACAGGGAAAAGAGCAGAAGAGAGGAGAAAGAGAACCTGCGGTGATCCTGAGACTCTGGGGGAGAAAAAAAGAAGCCGTGTCAAACTGAAGAGTAGAAGAGGAAGGAAAACAAATATCAGAACCACTGATTCTACACACTATATCACCTCAGCGTTTATCTCTGCATGTAAAATTTTGTATTTTAGTCAGCATATTTATTTCCCCTTATTCCTCTTTGATATATAAATCCTTTTCATCTGAAATTCCTATTTGTGAAGTTACTACTTGGTTTCAAAGTTATTCAGGCCCAAATAGCTCCCATCCCTCAGAGTATTTCCATTTATAATAGCCTGTTAACTAGTAGATCTTTCTTGGGAGAATAAGTTACCACAGCTGTGGGTTTGAAATCTATGGTTACCTTCGAACCTCCTGCATTTTTAACTGAGTTTATATGTCAGACTCTTCAGAGAGAAATATGACTAAACAACCAGGAGAAGGTTGCATTATCTAATTCAACTGCACATTAGTGGCAGGATAAAGATGAACTCTAGGCCCCTTAGCAAGGTAGACAATTTCCTGCAGACTCCTGTGTCTCCTGCTTTTCTATTTAGCTTTTACCTGGGACCAACTCTAGTATGATAATGGTGACAGTTATTATCCACATTTTTATAAAATGTGGATACCCCACTAATATGGCAATGGCATTTGTATTATAAATTCAGTAGATGGAAGACCACAGAAAGATTAAAAACAAAACTATCAACAGAAGATTAATTGTAAGGAAGTATTTTCAAATGGAATCATGAAGCTTCCAGGGAAATCAGGTCAAGCTGAAAAAGAGATGAAGTTAGGATAAGCAGGAAACATTAGGAGCAAACGAGGTTGGAATGGGGTTCCTTCCACAATCAGATTCCACATTGGCTCTCCTTTCCTGTGGGCATCACTTAACTGAGGCAGGTTAAGCAAGGAGGGGGGCACTGCTGGGGCTTGGGAAGGATCTTTGGCTTAGTCCTGTGGTTTTGCTGGAGGCCAGACCATCACCGAACAATGTGCGTGCCTGCCTGCTTGCCTGCCCGGGTTTTCCTACCTAGAAATCACCTATTTGGCACAACTGGTAATTATTTCCTTGAGAAGTTTCCAGTACTGCACAAGTATGTCATAACATACCTAATACTAATATTTTCCTATATTCTCCAAACTGGACAATCTGTCTAAGGAAGTTAAGTTCTTCTGGATTCTTGTGGCAATCCTTTGCGACAAGGTAACCCATGAAGTGCTCTTTTCCCTTAGCTACTAAGATGGAAATGTATATATATATATTAATTAAAATCTATTTGTATATTATTTATTTTATATTACATGTACTATGTAGTATATACAATTATTTCTAATTTCTGTTCCTACGTTATGAGGTTTTGTAAAGTCAGAATAGGTCACTGTAGGGTTCTTTACGTGGAGTTTCCTTCACAGCTGCTGCGAGCTTTGGCACACGCTTCAGTAACTAACAATCAGAATGTCCAGCATTTTATTTATATTCACAAGACAGAAAAATATATAAGAATTAAAGTAAGATGATATTTCAATAATTCCAGCCCCTAATATCTGTATTTTTTCTAATGTGTTTTAAATACATATTGCATATTCCTCAGAATCACCAAGCATACCTCTCATTTATTTGAGAAGTTACTAATTATCTTTTTTATTTGTGCATGTTTTTGTATATCATTACTAGTAAACAGCTATCCATCTTTACAACAATTGGGAGGAACATACCAAGTAAAAAGGAAAAATTCCCTACACTCTTCCTCTGATCCCAACCGTTAAAGACAATCACTGTTGATTAGTTCATGTCTATCATAATTTCCAGCTTCCACCACTGTCTGCTTATCGCTCTCATTAACTGGCATCATGCCATATATTTTGAACTTGATAATTTTATATCACTGACCTTATTCCAGATTACCATATATGATTCTATCTCATTCTTGTTTTTTTTCTAAAACTATTTTTATTGTATTTTCCATTATCATTTATTTCCCTTATACCCCTTTCCACCTCCACCCACCCCTTCCCTCTTACAATCACCACATCGCTGTCCATATCCATGAGTCCTTTTTCTTTTTTGCTCAATCCCTCCACCCCTAACCCACCCACCGAGAGCTGTCAGCCTGCTCTCTATGAGTCTGTCTCTATTTTGCTATATTTACATAGTGCAATACTACATGGCAATAAAAAAAAAAAAAAAAAAAAGAAGAAGATGTTACACTTTGCAACAACATGAATGGAGCTGGAGAACATTATGCTAAATGGAATAAGCCAATCAGATAAAAACAAATACCATATGTTTTTTACTCATATGTGGAGTCCAACGAACAAACTGATCCTATCATTTCCAATAACTTGCAGAATAGTCTTCTATTTTATTTAGTTATTTATTGATAGACTTGTTTGTGTATTTTTAAAATTACTAAAGATGCTTCCTTGTGTTTTTTACTATTTTTATCCTTTATGATATCCCTGGTTATGTCCTGTTTACCAGTTGTCTCTTTTTTTCCTTCATCAGTGTTATTGGAAGACTCTATGTTTCCTTAGTTTTTTTCAAACAAACTTATTGTTCTCTCTATTATACCTTCATTTTTATTTCATTAAGTTGTGCTTGTATTTTTAGTATTTCTTTTATGTTCTTTAGTTTTCATTTACTTTTTAAATAAACTTATTTCTAGTATGTTTTATCATAAAGATTGTTTATTTTTTATCATTAGATCTATCATTTTATGACTTCTGAGTTTTGTGTTTCTCAAAGGAAGCTATTTCACACATCCAAGGTAATAAAAGTTTTATCATATATTTCCTTCTAATACTTTTGTTATTTATCTGTTGTTGCTACTGATGTATTCAATTCACCTGGTATTTACTTTTGTTATGGTGTGTGTTATTTTTTTCCAAAGTGATAGTTAATTGTCCCAACAAGGGATAGTAAATGTTTTCAATGTTTTATGTTCTCTTTTGAAAACCATGTATTAGCCCTGAATAGTGTGGCTCAGTGGGTTGAGTGTCACTGGTTCGATTCCCATTCAGGACACATGCCTAGGTTGCAAGCCAGGTCCTTGGTTGGGGGCATGCAAAAGGCAACCAATCCATGTTTCTCTTGTACATTGATGTTCCTTTCCCTCTCTTTCTCCCTCTCCCCTCTCTTAAAAATAAACAAATTAATAAAATCTTTAAAAAAAAAAAAGAAAAGAAAACCATATATTAAATTCCCATCTCTATCTGAACTTGTTTCTGGATTCTTTATCTATCCCGTTCTACATAACTAGTTATCAATTTGTCTTGTTGTAATATACTTTTAATTATAGTAGCTTTATAAATTTTAACATTTACCAATACAAGTCTACTTTCATTATTCTTTTCATTTTGCTACAGTTTTCTTAGTTATATCCACGTACTTATTTTTCTTCATGGGCTTTATTTCTTTTAAGGTTTGGTAATATGTGCATGTATCATAAAATTTACAAAAGGAAATAAAGAGAAAAGTAAGCCTCTCTGTATACTTTTCCCCCAGCTCCTTAAATCTCTCACTGGAGACAACTCTTTTTACCAGAGACATTCTATTCCATAAAAAAAAAATTTTTTCCCTTTTAGTCTCATAAAATAATAGCATTTGTGATATGCTTTGCCTTTTTTCACTTACTATTTCGGGCATTTTGTCAACATCAGACATAAGGGACTATGTGTCATGAACTTCAGAAATGATAAGACAAATTTTCAACAAAGTCTATATAATTGAAAACTCAAACATGTGACTAACTGCCACTTTCAAATGTTATTTCTAGCAACTTAAGTCCATGAAAGTCATGCTGATCATGTCATATGAGGTCAACTTTTCAGTTCAACCAAATAAAGAATCAAATCAACTTGTGGATAATATTCTTTAAAAGATTAAATATACCAGCTTTCATGTCATTATATTAGACTGAGATAATGCTAATTTAAAAATACATATTTTTTCATAAATTTGGGCAAAGTACTTATTTCCTCTCTGCTTCAGTGTCTTCATCTTTACAGGCAATTTTGAATGAAATAACTTAGAAAATTTTTACTTCTTTGAAAAGTCTACTGTTTTATTACATACTCAAAGTAATTACTTCTTGTTAACTCAAACACAAAAGACAATGTATTGGAATGATCATGTAATATATCTTTGATTCCCTAGAAGAGATGAACAATTGATATTTTAAAAGTTTTGTGATTATGGAAGTTCAGTGGCCTCAGTCATAGCCGGCCATGTGCTGCTCAGCAAAGTATTGGCATCAATATGATTCAACTCTCTAAACTACCCTTTTCCATGTCTTTGAGTTCAAAATTACATGTTCTAGACTTACTTGACTTGAATCTCCAGCTATCTCTGGAACAAGAGCCCAAAAGTGACAGGATACATAGAATAGCTCTCATTGATGAAGTATTTAACTGTGAATTAAAACTTTTCTGAGAAGAAGACACCATTGTCATGACCTTGGCAGCTGTAACAAGAGGTGTTTCTTCATCCAATATGAAGGGTACTCTGAGTATAATTCAGTATACTAAGCATATTCTTGTTGTTGTATTACTTTAGGGGAGAAAGTACTGGACACTATTATTAAGTAAATATCTCAATTTGACAAAGGGAATTCTGTGCATACTAAATTTGCAGTGCTTTATTTCTGTATACACAAAATTCTTAGATTTCCTTTTGAGTTTACCTCTTTCTTGTTTTGGTGTGGGATAACTCCCAAAGGTAAATTTGGTTCCTTAAAATGATATTGGAGTCTAACAGAAAATGGAATAAGCAGTATTGATTTCAGTAAAAACTCAAAGAATATAATCTAAGATAAGACACTTATGGTTATTATTACATAACCATTTAATGGATAAGGCAGTTGGATTGAAAATCAAGGCATTTGTTTTACTTGTGTATGAATGAGAACAAATAATTCGATCTATGGAAAGAGACCGTGAGGATTAAGTAATGTGTTTAGAGGAATAAAAATATTAAAAATCTGACACTGTAAAAATTTATTCATGGTCTAGCTTTTCCTAAATAGCTTTACCAGATGACTACTAGGCTGTTAGGTCCATAAGAACATGCATCAAATGCTTGTCACTTGCTATCCATTAGAAATTGTGTCAAATGATCAATGACTGTTGTATTTGATAGAAGGGAAGTGGCCTGGGGTTGGGGGAAGGAAGAGAAATGGAATTGCAATACAAAATACACTTAAAATGAGACTAATAAGACCATAATTGTGAAGGTGAACTTGCATAGAATCTGAACAGTAATGCACACAGAGAAAGCAGAATCGGGGAATATGGATGTCATAACTGGGCTGGCCCAGAAAACAGGCACTTGGAGAAAGACATGATTGGCCCTCAGACTTCACTGACCCAGGCAACCACCTCTCTCTTGACCTTGTGCCAACCTGTCACTCTCCTCTGATTCTTTGAAACCATATAGATTCCACAATAGTCCAAGGAATATTCCTCTTCCATGGCCTTGAATCTTTAAATCATACTCGGTTGATATTTGACACACTTGTCGACAGCCTAAATGGATTTTTTAATAGTATAGCTTAGATAAATCTTTCTTCTGTTGTAGGGGAGCCAAAAATGTTTTTATGGCTAACTCTAGCTTAATAAGTAGCCAGAGTTTTAAAAACTGCAACCATTTAATTTTTAATATGGATTGGTTCCTTTTGGTAATTAAAAACAAACATTTTGTAAAACTGCCAACACGTTAATCAAAATAATATAGGGTTGCATGCGTCAGGCACTTAAACATGTTTTGAAACTTTCTGAGACAGAATCATGAAGTAAAATTAAAACAGATTGAAACAATGTTCTTTAATAGCTTATGTCTGGTATAGACTAAAGGTCATATATAATATGGCTAGGGCTATATTAAATTTCAGTAGATTCTAAAAGTTTACTTGATAATACATATCTGAATGTGTATGCATGTCACTATAACAATATGTAGCACCAAGATATATCATAAAAGACATATATATCACTTTGGTTATATACGCCTTGAGTTTTTGCCACTGGTCAAGTTTGATCAATGATGATTAAAATCTCTTCTGTTTTTTGCATTACAAGCAATGCTATATGCTGTTTGTGAGTCAGGATAATGTAGGTAGACCTTTTTTTGGTAATGGAGAGATAGGAAGTCTCTATTTTATCCAGAGAGCAAATAAAAGAGACTGAAATAATTTTCTTTTTCTTTCTTTCTTTTTTTCTTCCTTCCTTCCTTCCTTCCTTCCTTCCTTCCTTCCTTCCTTCCTTCCTTCCTTCCTTCTTTCCTTTCTTTTCTTTTCTTTTGTTTTTTGTGTGCCTAGGTGGCTATGTTGTTAGTAAGCGCCTAAACACAGGATTATCAAGTATAATTATTTCAATGGCTTGAAATGGTTGTTTTGTACAGTTATCTACAGTGTGCTGGTGTTTCATTCAGTTCTATTATTTTTCTACAGCCAGGGGTATTCCAGAATTTCTTTTGCTATATTAGCCATTATATCAGTATAATATAAATAAAAAAAATAGTTATATTTGTTTGTAATAAAAAAATCTCTACGTTAACATGTTAATTTTAGTACTTAACATCATGTGTCTTACTCTTTTACTAATATGTCACTAATTTTCCAACATCAACTCCTAATACATATATAACCTATTGACCTATTATATAATCCTGTGAGCACTTTTGGGTTAATCAGAATCTTAGATCATTAGGACATTATGAATGATCAGACATTGTAGAGAAACACTGAACATTCCAAATAGCTGAAGCAATCTTGAGAAAGAAGAAAAAAGCAGGAGGCATCACACTTTCTGATTTCAAGGTATATTCAAAGATATAGTAATCAAAATAGGGTTGTCTTGTCATAAAAACAGATAGGTAAGGTAGATTAATAGAAGAGAATATAAAATCAGAAATAAATTCATGCATGTATGGTCAATCAGTTTTTCACAAAAGAACCAAGAATAATGGGGAAAAGATAGTCTTCTCAACAAACAGTATTGGGAAAATTGGATAACCACATTGAAAAGAATAAAACTGGAGCCTTATCTTACTCCATACACAAAAATCAACTAAAAGTGTTTGATTAAAGACTTGAATGTAAGACCTAAAACTCTAAAACTCCTAGAAGAAAACTGTAGGTAAGCTCCATGAGATTGGTCCTGATAACAATTTTTTGAATGTGAGAGCTAAACCCAGGGTGACCAAAAGCAAAAATAAACAAGTAGGACTATATCAAATTGAAAACCTTCTGCAAAGCTAAGAAAAACATCAAGAAAATAAAAGGTAACTTATGAAAAATAAGAATGCATTTGCAAATCACGTATCTAATAAGGGATTAATGTCTAAAATTTACAAGATGCTTATAGAAGTCAATGGCAAAAACAAACAAACAAACAAATAAATCAATTACAAAAATGGGCAAAGGAACTGAATAGATATTTTTCCAAAGAGGACATACAAATGACCAACAGGTACGTGACAAGGTGCTCTACATCATTGATCAACAAGTATATGTAAAGATGTTCTACATCAGTAACCATCAGGGAAATGCAAATCACAGTCACAATGAGATATCACTTCATAACTGTCATAATGGCTACTATCACTAAATTAATAAAGGAGTGCTGGAGAAGATGTGGAGGAAAGAGAACCTTATGCACTGTTGATGGGGCTGGAAACTGATACAGCCACCATGGAAGAGAGTATAGAGGTTCCTCAAGAAATTAAAAATAGAACTACCATACGATCTAGCAATCCCACTTCTGGGTATAAAACCAAAGGAAATGCTATCACTATCTTAAAGAGATGTTTGTTTTCCCACATTTCTTTCAGCCAAAATATGAAAACAATCTAAGTGTCTGTTGACAGATGAATGGATAAAGAAAATATAATATATTATTCAGCCTTTAGAAAAGAAGAAAAGCTTACCATTAGCAGTAACATGGGTGAAACTGAGGTTATTATGTTAAGTAAAATAAGCCAGACAGAGAAAGACAGTACTGCATGGTATTACTTAGATGTGGAATCTAAAAAAATAAAGTCAAACCTATGGAAACAGAGAGTAGAATGATAAGTGACAGGGAATGGGGGGTAGGGAACTAGGGAGATGCTGGTAAAAAGGTGTTAAGATGAATTAGACATAAGGATTTAATGCATAATATGGTGATTGTAGTTGATAATGCTTTATTGTATGTGTAACTGAAATTTGTTAAGAAATTAGGGCTTCTCCCAAATTAAAAAAAAATTATGTGAGATGATAAATGTGTTCATTAAATTGATGGTGGGGATCCTTTCACAATGTATGTGAATATCAAATCATGTTGTACACTAAATATACAACAATTTATTTGTCAATTATACCTCTATAAAGCTGAAAAAAAAGAATAATCAGACATCTATGTCAACCTCATTCTTTCCAAAGGTTGAGCTGAGAATGTGATAAAGTTCTTAATTCTGAACATAATTTCCCTCAATAAGTAAAACTAAGTATATTAAATTACGGTCATCAATAAAATGATGAACTCAGTGTGAAGTTAGTTTAACAAACTGAATTCAAAATGACATTCCCTCTGCTCAAGGCAATGCAGTACCATTCATTTTTAGAGAAGGAATGGGTTCCAAGTGCTAATAGTTTGGCCCACATACACTTAGAAGTTTAAAGCACTTTGAAATGTGAAAGTGTATGTGGTGATGGAGTTGGTCTGAAACTTGAACTACAGTATAGATTTGTCTGCTTCCTCCTGATTGTTAGTTTTTGCATGCATTTTTTCAGTACTATGAAGGTGACGATCACTAGACTCTCATTTTCTTTATGTTGATGGAGCCACTGAAAGCCCCAAACTACCACAAAGTCAGGAAATGCAAAGTGTGGTCACTTTCCACAACCTATTAAGAAATAGAATTGCTTAGTATTCTTGTGTTATGTGGGGTTTCAATTATTGATCTGGAGCATAGATCATCAACAGTGAATGTGGCCTTTCCTCCACCTTTATTCTCTATAAAGAATCAGCTTGATATTATAGTCAACCACAAACTTCTCTGCCCTTCTAAAGATTATTGCACATGCATTATGAAAAACAACAATTAATGTTTTTATTAGTGTATATTATTAATGTGTACTTTATTTTTGTGATGAGATTCTAAAATTACTTTTGAAAGAATAGTTTCCTATAGTTCTGTATTTGGAAAATAAAAGTATAAACATTAAGAAATGCTTTAGCTGAAGTACAATGTACTGAATTTTGGTCTTTAGAATATAAGGCTAAGATGACATACATTTTGCTAGTTAATGCAGGTCTCCAAGTAAAAATGTATGGGCTAAGACAAGCTTATATTTAAAATAAATGTTCTTTACAGCATCAGTTGAATATACTCTGAATAAATTCTTTAAAATTTTGATTTTTTTTAAGAAATAATTTTATCAATGTTCCCTTAAAATGATCTCTCTCATTTGCAGTTATAAATCAAGATTGTTAAGAGACAATTTGAAAATTGTTAATAGTTTCTTTAAGGCCCCCAAAGGTCTGTAATACAAAAGACTACAGGATTTAAATGTGTTCTTTAAAATAAACTTTTTCTTGAATTTATTGGGATTATATTGATTAATAAAATTATACAGGTTTCAGGTATACAATTCTATAACACATCATCCGTATATAGTATTGTGTGTTCGCCGTTCAACACCATCCAAGGTCTAGTCTCCTTCCAAGACCATTTATCTTTCCTTACCCTCTTCTACCCCTTTCCTCTGGTAATCAGCATACTGTCTATATATATATATATATTTTTTTTTTTCTTAATCCTTTCACCTATTTCACCCAGCCTCCCAGCCCTACTCTGGTTCTTTGTTTTAGCATATTGCCCACCTTTACAAAAAATAAAACAAATACAGGCCAAAACCCAAAACTAAAAATCCAAAACAATTTCTGCAATTACAATATAATGTAGTTGTTCAGCATATAGAATTTGGAGCCAGATAAACTTGGGTTAGAATCTCAGCTTTTAGTTATCATTTTGGACAAAACATTCAATTTTGTATGTAAAATTTTAGGCAATGATGGTGTTAACCGTATAATATTCTTGGAAAGATTCTATGATGTAGTTCACCTAGCAGAGCACCTGTCACATAGGAGTCTGGTTACTTGGCCAATGCTTGTTGGCTCTTATCAGACTTTACCTACTGTTATGGGCTGAATGATGTTCCCCTAAAATCATTACATTAAGGGTTAACCCTCAGTACCTCAGAACATGACTGAATTTGGAGATAGGGCTTTTATAGAGCTGATTAAAAATGAGATTGTGTGGATGGATGTTAATCCAATATTATCGATGTCCTTATGAGAAGAAGAGATTTGAATAGATGTGTGAACTCTGAGAGGTAAGACTGAGAATACAGCTATTTGCAAGCCAAGGAGAGAGATCTCAGAAGAAACCAACCCAGATGGCACCCTAATCTGGGACTTGCAGCTGGCAGAGCTCTGAGAAAATAAATGAGTTGTTTAAGCCTGTAATATTTTGTTATGGCTGTCTTAGAAAACTAATATATCTACTCAAGACAGATTTCTCTTCTTGTTTTGGAAACAGATCTTAACTGCATTGAACAAAAGAGTTGATCTTATGACCCGTGATCACTGCACCTTATAATAGCCATAGGCACTTGTTCAGGCCCCAAAGCGGGTCACTCAGAGTCCTTCTGTAGACATTTTCTGCTGAAGAATGTTAGATGGTTCTCTAATTCTTTACCAGAGATTGTAGTCCTAGAGCTTCTCATACTTATGCCTGGTAACCATACCTCAGGATAAGCCTGAGAGAATAGACAGTAAGTACCTGATGAGAAGCAAAGGTGAGAACCAGCTAGGGAGAGTCCAAGAGCTGCCTCTAATTTTGTGAGCTTCCCTCCAAAATTTTTTCTTTTGAAGTTGAGTGCAGTTACTTTTAGCTAAGTGAATCCTGACTATTCTTTTGATTTTTGTCAGGAAATTAAACATATGGTTCCATGAGGAAAAGAAAAATCCTTATATCAACAAAACTGATATGTTATAGGTTGTATCATGTGCCCCCTGCCTGAGGAAGTCCTAATTTCCAGTAACTCATCTTGTGACTTTATTTGCAAATAGAATTCTGCATATGTAATTAGTTAAGATCAGGTCAGACTTAGTAGGAGGGTCCCTTACCCAATATGACCAATGTTCTTATAAGAAGAGAGTCATCTGAAGACAGAGGCACACAGGGAGGACATGAGACAAAAGCAGAGATTGGAGTTATGCATCTAAAAGTGGAGGAATGTGCCCTGGCTGGTGTGGCTCAGTGGATTGAATGCAGGCCTGTGAACCAAAGGGTCACTGGTTCAATTCCCAGCCAGGGCACATTCCTAGGTTGTGGGCCAGGTCCCTAGTTGGGGGTGCATGAGAGGCAAGCACACATTAGTGTTTCTCTCTCTCTCTCTTTTTCCTTCCCTTTCCCTCTCTCTAAAAATAGATAAGTAAAAAAAATTGTTTTTAAAAAGTGAAGGCATGCCAAAAATAGCTGGCAGACTACAGAAGCTAGGAAGAGGCAGGGAAGGACTTTACAAGTTTCAAAAGGAGTACAATCCGGCTGATAACAGGATTTCAGACATCTAGCCTCCTGGACTGATCTTTTAAGCCACCCCATCAGTGATCATCTGTTACAGAAACCTTAGGAAACAAATACAGCTTTTAAGATAGGGCTTAGGATTGATGACAGTGAACCTTTCCTTGAGATTCCCATGTTCCGAGCATAGGAACCTCTTCTCATCTCCTCCAGCCCTTATTTGCATTCTTCATATATTTTAAGAGCCTAATGTAATCTCTATTGCTGTTTAACATATATCCTATATCAACAACTAGGTGATAAAACTTTTGAAGTGAGGATATATGTTTCTGAGCTCCCGATAGCCCAGCACAGTGCATAAATCCATCTCCATCACATTGTGTCATCATCATCATCATCATCACCATCATCAGTCAATAGCATTAATATAGTTACCATTTATTGACCACCTACTACCTTGCCAGGAGCTAAGAAAAGTACATTCTTTACATTGTCTCATTTCATATTCACAAGACCTGTGTCAAATAGATATTAACCTATTTAAAGAAGACAAAATGTCTGTTGAAGGAGATGAGTAAATTTTCAAAGTTCACACAATTGGTGGGGGAGGGGAATTAAACACATTTCTTTGTGTCTTCAACGTTAGTCTTGGTGATGATGATTTAAGTGCTCCTTTGTGAAGCTTTTCTAATTCTGTAGCCGTTATACATTTTAGAATCTCTGAGTTATCCAAAATGCCCTTACGCTTTGTGTGTGTGTGGGGGGGGGGGGCTGTATTACCCTAGTACATTATTCTGGTAATTAGATTAGTAATACTGATTTCTCACTCTTTCCCTCTTTCTCGCCAATCCCTTCATACTACCTCCCCTTCTCCATCCCCCTCCCTCAGTATATCTAATCACCTGGCTCTCATTGTGATTTAAGGTTAGATAAAATGAAATTACTGCTTTTAAAATTCCATATAAACTTAAAATTCAAAAAACAAAATTTCATGAACTGACTGATTTAGACATTAGCTATTTTTATTATTTCCAGAACAAAATAAGGGATCCCTTAAAAACCACTGGGGTAAGCTTGAGTTCCTTTCCGTTTCAACTATGAACTATAAAGTTGCTCTGTCATTGTTTTCTCAGAAAAATGCTCTTTTTACTTCCTACACTAAATCAGTGTCCACATTATATATTAGAGTGGTGCCATGCTCTATTCTTCTGTAGCAGTTATTACTAATTTTTTGAAACTTGTTTGCATGATTTTCTTTTTATTAACAGTGGTGCTCTCCATTTTTCTGTGTTATGAGGACATTACAATGTCAACTTTTATGTTCACTACTGTGGCCCTGGTGACTAGTTCTATGCCTGGTAGGTAAGTATTATCTTAAAAATTGAGTAAGTGGATGAATAACTGTCTCTCGCTTCTTTCAGTCTTCCTTCTCTTTGGGCTCTGTATGATTTGAGCCATGGAAATCATATTGACCAGCCCCAGGGCCCATAGATTCCAAGGTCTGTGTAAACCTGTCTGAAAAAAAAATCTATTTTCACTAGCCTCCAACTGATATTTAGCATTTTTAAAATTCTGAATGTAGGCAACAGTAGTTAATGGTAGCATCACCTGTAATTTCATCACCAGTAGAAATCAGAGACATTTTAAAACTACATTATAGTTGTTGGTGGCTCCACAGATTATTGTTTATACTCACTGCTGCTTTGATAGCTATTTTATATATGGCTGGATCCTGTTATTTAATGTGTTAACAGAGTCACACCATTAAATAACTGCATTTCAATGTAACTGGCTTATATTGATAAGCCTATATGCTTTGTTTTATGCATTTTGAAACATCATTCTGAAAATGTAGTCTTTAATCAACTACCAAAAAAGGTCCACGGCACAAAAAAGATTAGAAATCTCTGACAGGTTTATATTTTGTATTAAATTAGTATTATCTGCTAAGATCTGTTTGCTAAAACAATTTAAAGGGCAAAATAAAATTAAGAATTGGAATCAAAATTTTCTTAAAATCATGAAAAGTGTAATGAGGTCAATACAAAACAAACATTATTGACAACAATATAAATTAAACTCATAAATTTATATATTACAAATGGTGGGAGGGTAACCCTCTTTTAATAAGTATACTGGTATAATCCTGAAAACTAACCCTGCACCAAAAAAGAAGCTTTATGAACTCTCTCAAACAACTGCTGTATTGGGAACATTTCCCTTCTAGAGGACAGCAAGACTTTACATTAACTTGACATGGGCTTTGAAGTAATATGTGTGAAAGTTATGTAACAATGATTAAATATGCTGATATGTTTAACATTGATGCCTGTATTATTTGCACATTTTTGTTGAGAGATTTTATGGATAATATTGCCCTTGTGACAGAAACATTATGAAAAACAGTTTTACTTTTATAAATCTAAAATAAAAACCTTTAATTGTAATTGGATTCGGAGCACTGCAAATATGATTTCTAGCAATGTTTACTTTTAAGGACATCCCTACTTCTAGAGAGAGATAGGTAAAAAAATTTAGATTTTTAAAAATTCCTGAGGAATTATTGTGGTACTGAGTCATTCCTTGAGTTTTCTTTCTTTCTTTTCTTTTTTTAGTGGAAGTAAAATGTGCATTATGTTACCATTGCATTTTAAAAAGCCCTATTGCCCTGGCTATGTAGCTCAGTTGGTTTGAATATGGTCCCAATACTCCAAGGTTGTGGGTTCGATACCCAGTGAGGGCACATGCAAGAAACAACCAATGAATGCATAAATAGTGGAAAAACAAATGGATCTCTCTCTCTCTCTCTCAAATTAATACACCCCCACCCCCTCAAAAAACCTCTCTAGGCAGTGAGAAATCACCAGATTGGTTTGAAGATGAGAGGGAAGCATATTGATGAACAAAAATAAATGCCAACATTAATATCAAAAGTGATTGATGGATCATGAAGTTACTAAGCTAATTAAAAAATTGGCTTTAAAAATAGTGTTAATAAATATTATTTATTTTGGAAAAATTATACTCTTACTAAGTGATTTGCTTATTAGTTATGATTTGTACATGAATGTGACCCCAAGGTCCTCATTTCTTATTCTCTACACTTATCTCTCTTGAACTTGTGGGTGGAATGAAGGGCTAGGAGAGATGATGATAGGATATTTTAAAAGGTCTATTTGCTCTTACTTGAAGTTTATGGCACAGTGGTTACCAACTCTTCTAACCATAATTGATCTACCAAAATAGATGTTATCACAACCTTTGATCTCTCCACAGGGATTTTTAAAAGGTACATTTCATGGGAGATCAAACTTGAAATAAATATTTCCTCATAAAAATAGGATGAATATATTTAGAAATTAGGAAACTAAAGTGACATGTTTTAAGTAACCATCTAGCTTATATTTATTTATCCACTTTGGTAAACAACATGTGAGCCACAATATGACAAATTGCACAGAGTTCACCAACATGGGTTACTGTCTATGCACAGTGAAAAAGATGTCACTTTTTGAAATGTTAGTAACTCTTTTTCACCATATGTCTTATTTCCAAATAGAAAAAAGTCTTAAGATTGAATGCTACCCTATATTTAAAAAGTAACTGATTTATACTTAAAGGATTCTTTTAGAAGATTTTTTAGTTGGTCCTTCCATGTAGGAGAAAAGCATATTTAAACAGTAAAGTTGAGAAACAGAAAGAGATTAAATTGACCAACTTTTTAGACCTTGAGTGTAAAAATGGTATCAAGTCTTTCTCCATTTTATGGTCAGAAAGGCTTTTCGGTATCTCATCTAAGTGGAAATTTAACTTATTGCTCATTAGCTTGTTAATCATTCTCTGTTTGAAGATATAGGGTAAATTCCAACACAAGTAAGAGAAGAACTGTATCTTTTGCTTTTCTTACTTCCTCTAAAATGCTTCAAGGTAATACTTGGCATTTGTATAGCTTTTCAGCAAATTTAAGCTCTTCCTCATATACTTTTTTATTCAATCCTTACTAAAATGCAGGAATAGATATAATGGTGTCCTAAAGCTAGCTTCCCTCAGCTCCTATTCAATTTTCAAATATAAGTTTAATAAAATAAAACGTTAAGTTATATAAACTTGTATTTACATATATTATATTTGAAATAAATTTACAAAATATTAAAAACATATCATTTTCTAATTATCACAAAGTCTATCAATCAGGGCTTTTATTCTCTACACTTAGTAGCTATTATTATTCTAACTTTACAAAGGAGAAAATTAAATCTTATCAAGTGAAAGAAGTAAATGACTTATTAACACTGGTCTGTCCATTATTCTGTAAATGTCACGAAGGCCTGACATTGGTAGGGACTAGGATGGGGCTTCTAACTCATATCTACTTTTTTTATTTTTTGTCATTTTACATAGTCGACGCATATTGAGCACCTGCTGAGTGTAAGCCATTATAATTGGAAATTTACAGTGAAAGCCCAACACCTCACCTCCATCCTCACTCTCAGCAGATGACCTTGCTTTCTCTTCCACAAAGAAAATAGAAACTCTCAGGAGAGAATGTCCTCAAGCTCTCTCGACTGCATTTGATCATCTTTTTTTTTGTATCTGCCCTCATTAGGTGATTTATTAGCATCTGATAGTGTGGGTTATTTTTCTCTGGGATTCCAGGATATCACTGTGGGCTAGCTTTGCTCATTACCTTTCTGACAGCTACATCTCATTGACTTTCTTGCTCATTGCAACTGGCCTCTAAATGTTGGATTGTAAATAGGGGATCTTATCATGTCTCATGGCTTCATAATCTGTCCATCTGTCTAGTTATTTGCCTCTCTGACAATCTATCAGATTTATCTATCTGCATCCCAGAAAGCTTCCCAGAATTCCACCTCTCTCTCTTTCTCTCTCTCTCTCTCTGTCTCTCATGCCTCTTTGACATTGCTGCTTAGGAGTCTAATAAGCATCCCAAAATTTAACATGTCTTAAGCTTAAAACTGAGGCCCTGATGTACCTGTCTTCTACCTAATCTTACATCAGCTCCTCCAATAGTCTTTCCATTTCAGGCTCCAAATATGAACTCCTGTCTTTCACTTGCACCACAAATCCATCTAAAAGCAAATTCTTTCAGTGCTAATTTCAAAATAAATGCATAATTTAATTTTTTCTAGACACCACCATTACTGCCACCCTAGTCTAAAACAACCATTCAGCTTCCTCCTCAAGTCCAGTAGTAACCTCTTAATGCATCTTCTTTCTCCTCCTTTAGGCATTTGTAGTCTGTTACCAACACTGTGACAAGAATGACCAACACTGATCTGAATGATCCTTTAAAATTTGTCAGAACAGGTCACTTCTCTGTTCAGAACCTTTCACTGACAAACCATCTTGCTTAGAATAAAAGCCAAAATCTGTACTATGCCTGAAAAGGCTCATCCTGATCTGCAGCACATGTTACCTCCCTGTTCCCCATGGCTCCATGACATCATATCCCAATTCTTCCCCTTGTTTATTCTGTTATTCTTTCAATATACTGGTTATTCTTTTCCAGCTCTGGCTCTTTGTGTTTGTTTCTCACTCTATCTACATTTTTCTAAGTATGCTCATAGTAATGTTCTTCTTAAAGCCTTAACTCAAAAGCAAACCATCTCCCTGAGGCCTTCCCTGGCCACTCCATATAAAATTCAATGCCCCCTTCTCCTTCAGTATTTCATATTCCTTTTCTTTGTTTTATTTCATTTTCTTCTTTGTATATTACTATGATATAAAGCTTATTTAAACTATTCATCTTCTTTATGGTATCTTCCTTTCTATCATGTCAGTTTCAGGAGACCAGAAATATGGTTTTGTCTGTTTTTGTTCAATATCCTATCCTAAAACCCAGAAAAGTGCCTAATTCATAGCCATTGTTAATTAAATATTTGTTGAATAAACGATTCAATGACAAGAGAAACATGGAAATTAAAAAATGAATGGTCTAGTTAGTCTTATATTGGTACAAAGAAGGGAAATTTAGCCAAGTTTCTCTGGATTATGAGGAAGTGATATTAAGTACACACCAAAGAAAACAGGAATTTTGTGGTTTATTACAAGGTAATTTCAAGTCACTTTAAGGGACTTGGGCAGTAAGAGTTTGTGGATCCTCACTCTAGCACTGACCATTAACTTTATGGGGAAGATCTGGGCTGGTCTCACTCTTTTTTTTTTTTTTTTCCTCCCACTCTGCTAACTAACCTATTTCACAGACAGTATATCTGTTTGGTGTCAAGTAGTTTCTATTCTCTCATGCCTTTGGCTTGAACAGAGTCATGTCCACTCCCCACCCCACAACCCCTCTTCTGGTTTTGTATATCATGACTTTCAGCTTCAGTGCCCTCTGCTGTTTACTTTCTCTCTCTCTTATATATAAAAATCATAAAAGATAGAATATTCTTTAGTAAATATTTTTGTAATTTAGGTAACTGGCTAGTCTATGAATCAGCTGTCTTTATTTCAGACACTGCTCCATGATACCAATCTGGTAGGTACAATGGCACTGTCTTAGAGTACAAAATGTTTTCCTAAGGACTAACTCTTTTTAAAAAAATACTTAACATATGGAAAATTTTAGTTAAAGACAAAATAATATTACATTGACTTTTTAAATCTAATCTCTATTTCTGGATTAATGTCCTTTGTTAGCAATGCTAAATTATTTCAGGATTAATGGCCATTAGTAGCAATTTGGATTTAATTTTTTTCTCCACAACATTTCTTTTAGAAAATGACAGAAATACTATCTCAATTTATGCAGTCTACATAATAATTTTTGATTAATTCATTTAGTTGAAAGTACTTATCAGTACTTATGCAAAATATTGGGCTATACCAAGGAAAAATACAGAATCCTAAGGACGCTTTAGTAGAGGTTCTCAACAAAGTATAGCTTTTGAATCATGGAAGAATTATGTCATCAAGACTGATGTATTTAGTAAAATGTAATGAGATAAGAAACATCATACTTATCCTAAAAATATCACAATCATTACAATGCATACTAAAGTGGCAGTAATTCAGCACATATTATTGAGCAATTTTTATCGCTACACATTATTCTAGGCACTATAGCACAGTAGTCAGAGAAGGAAAACTCTGACTCCAAAAAACCTCCGCTGCCTTGCGGCATACCTCTTCTGGGGAAAGGCTAAGGGAGTAAACCCCGACAGAAAATCCGGAGCCGGAGTCCCTAAGGCGGTTTGACGCTGTAGTCAACACCGGCAACTCCTGCGGCGCACCTGAAGCCAAGCTGTATCGACTCCGTCTTTCCCTTGGACCCTTCAGCTGCGAAGAGAGGGGGGGGTCTGCTGCATGGGCAACAGCAGACCCTCCATATCACCCCGCCCAGGCTCTGTAGCTTCAGCTTCACTGGAGAGGACACTCCAGCGTCATCGCAAGATGTCGATTCAACACGGGAGGAGACAGGTGCCGTGTCACTCCCGAGTCGGACTGCACAACCATTCTCAGCGGTGCAGATAGACTCTTAAGAAGCTACACCATCGTCTCTCGAGACGGACGGCTGCCGACGACGACGACGATAGCACAGTAGTGAACAAAATAGACAAGGTCCTTGCTTATGATACTGAATGCTGGAGGACAAGATGGACAATAAACAGTAAAAGAAGGCAATACCTGATTGCAGTAAGTACTATATAGAGAATTAAAATAAGGTGCAAGGTATAATTTTAGATTGGGAAAAAAAGTATCTCTGAGATGAGTATTAAGCTGAAATATGAATGACAAAGTGGTAACATTCATGTGACTATAGACGGCATAACATACTAATAGGTCAGTGTAATAACCTTGGTAAATTTGAGGATATTTAACGCTCATGTGACTGGAGCCTAATGGCTGAGGTGTAGAGAAAAGAAATGTTAAGGTAAGAATTTTAGATTAAACTCTAGATCGGACAGGTAATTGCAGAAAGTTCTTACAAAAAGCAATAGCATAATTTCATTTACAATTGTAATGATCACACTGATTGCATTTGTTGTAGGTAGACTATTGCCTTGCTGCAATCAGCAACCATCCAGGTGAGAAATGACGAAGGTCTAGATAAGGAAGGTGTCAGTCAAGGGTGGCAATAGGGGGAGACTTAGGATAGTTTTTAGGTTTGAGTTGATAGAATTTGCTAATGGATTGAGTGTGAATTATATAGGAAAGAGAGAAAATCAATGATAAACCTTAGAGTTTGGTTTGAATAACTGGATGTATTGTAATATTATTTACCAAATTATAAAAACTGGGGAATATAAAGTTTAATTGTATCTAAATATTATCGTCTCAGAGTCATCTTCTCCCCTTTACATTGTCATATTTTGCAATGACTGCAAACATGAAATCTACATTTCTCTAACCCACTTGTTACCAGTACTGGTTTCAGTTTTACCAGTGATGGACTCTTGTATGAGATTTGAAGGAACAGCAAGAAACAGAGACATTATTTTTTGGTGGGAGCTGTAGGCAGCTGCATGGGCATTGGAGAAGACAAATAAAAACCTTCCCTAGTGGTTTCCAGATGACTTTCTGAGTCACCCACTTCAGTGTTCCAGGTAGCTGAGACGAGTAATGGTAGTTTCTGAGTTTTCTGCCTATTCTGATTTCATTCCTCATTGGGGCTTCCCCAGACTTGCTAATAGTTGTATAACTCTCTACTTTCCTGAATTGTCACTTTCTGTACGAAACGCTTGGAGTGCTTAATACTTTCCTGAACTACTGTGACTAACATAGGGAGAATAATCAATAGTTGTGCTTCTAGAATTAAGAGAGAGTGCGGGGAGGGTGAAAGGAAGGTCATAGCCAGAGATGCAGAATTTGAGGTCAATGATGTTTAGATAATAAACATGGGACAGAATAAATTTTCTTTGCAGATAAAAGAAATGGGGCAGAAGAGAATTCCATGGGATCAAATATTCTGAAGTCAAATATAAGAGAAGTCAGTGAAGAAGACCAAGCAGGAGAGGTCAGTGAATTAAAGGGAAATTCAGATAGGTATGGTTCCATAAATGCAAGGGGAAAAAACATTTCAACTAGGAGGGAGGTCACTGAAATCTAGAATGGTCAGAGAAAGTGTACTTGGAGATGTGGGGGCCTTAAAAGTTGAACATATCTTGCGTTAGAAATGAACAACATTTTAGCTATTTATTGCAGATAGCTAGAAGAGTTTGAGCATGGAAACAGAAGTGTTCATGCATCTAGGATCTTCGTGAGTGGAATAGGGGAGAAAAAGGGTGTGAAAGGAACATGAGAGCCACGAGAGGTTTTGAAGTTAGTAAAAACTGTAGGCGAGGCAGGTCATTGAAAAATTAAGGTGAGGTACAAAGGGCTTTCCAATGGAAGACATTTAGTTGGCCTAGAGAGCATTGACTAGTAACATAAAATAGGTCATTTTTGGCAATTTTAAGTTCACTTGATTAGGGGTAGATAAAATTATTGAAAAAAGGTAAGTTAAGGGAGGGAACTGATTTTGCCTTTTCTATAGAAGTGGCATTAAAAAAAACAAACAAACCAATAATCATCACTTAATGGAATCTAAGAGTTAAGTCATTTAATTAAAATTCTGTTTGAAAAAAATTGCTTTTTTTAACTATGAAAATTCCAAACTTATGTTAAAGTAGAGTTATATGATAAATCTTTGTGTTTCTAGCATCCACTTCAACAATGATGAACACATGTACCATCTTGTTTTATGATAGTTTCACCAACTTTCCCTGCAGCCCCCAGGTTACATTGAAGAAAATCTCAATTAATATATATTTTAACTTGCAAATATTTTAGCAAGTATCTCTAAAATAGAACTCTGAAAAAATATCATAACCACAAAATACTACATACCTAAAATATTAACAATGGGAAACTCAAAAACCTAAGAATTATCTTCTGGAGGGTGGGCCCCAGTAGTACCGGCTTCTCCCACTAGATGAGTGTTCTGGGAACCCATCTGTATCAGTGTACAAACTCGCGTTATTGTGAGAGGCTGAGCATGGCCTCATGAACTTTTTTTTTGAAGACTCTTTCAATGCATTTTCCGATTTAATGATGGGTTTTTTATGAGAGCACCTGCTTGCACTGCACTGTGTTCAGCAGTTTTTTACCCCAAAACGACATGACCCCCTTGCCCCACTCTTCCTATTCTCCCCATCTTGTCCGGAGCAATTTTTTGTTTGTTTGTTTCCCCTTACGAAAAAAATCCTGAAAGGGAAAATTTTTGCCAATGTGGAAAAGGTGAAATGAAAAATGGCAGAAGCACTAAAAAGCATCAAAATTGACAAGTTCAAAACTGTTTTGAGCAGTGGAAAAATGTCGCAATAGGTTTATTGTATCAAATGGAGAGTACTTTGAAGGTGACTGAAGTTTAAATGTGTAAGAATAAAAATACAATTTTTTATAAATTAATTCTCTTAATGTCAATGTTTAGAAAGATACTAAATTTTTCTGGTTTCTCATATTTATATGTTGATTTGAATTAGTATCCAAATTATGCGGACAGTTCTCTTTTATAAAACATTGTTTGGTTTTATGCTCACAAAGAGTATATATATGTGTGTGTGTGTGTATATATATAATATGTAAAAAAATATAAAGCAAATAATGAAACAAATATTATGAACCCCAAATTATAATGCATGCAAGAGCTAGAATTTAGCAATACTGATGAATTGATCTGTTTTTCTTTTCTTTCTTCAAAAGCCTGTGCCATTGTATCAAAAGTTAGCTCTATCCTGGGTTTTATATTCACAATTCCCTGAATTTCTTTACTTCTTTTTTTAAAAAATAGTTCTACCACATACATATATTTAGTTGTACTTGCTTTTAAGCTTTAGAAAATATATACTGCAATTTCTTTTTTCGCTCAACATAATGTTTCTAAGTTTCATCCCTATTGTTTTGTGTAGCTGAAGTTTATTTATTTTCAGTGTTGTATAATCTTTCATACAGTGAAAGCAATGTTTATTCACTCATTCTCCCATTCATGATTGTTTTGTTTCTTTCTAGTTTCTCTGCAATGGACAATTTTTATGGACAATATATCTTCTATTACACATGTACAGAAGTGTCTACAGTGTGAACTAAGGAATGGAATTGCTAAATCACAGGTTACTGTCATGTTCATCTTTGCAAAATAATGCCCAATTTTTTTCTAAAGTAATTATACCAATTAACATTCCCAATAGCAGTTTATTAGAATTCTCCTTATAGGACATCCTTACCAAAGAGATGAAATACTATGTATATCACAAAGGAGTCCAGCCAAATACCTAGTATTTCTCCAACAAGCTTTGTTAGCCTGTAGGTTTTATTTTGAATGCCAACTATAGATCCTACTGGTATTTGCTGCCTGGGATATTGAATCTAAGGTATCTATAATTGAGAGAAAGAGAGAGAAAGAGAGGGAGGGAGGGAAGGAGAGACGGAGAGAGAAAGAAGGAGAGATTATAATAATGTATGTAGAACAAGGCTTCCCAACTTTAGCACAGTTGACATTTTGAGGTGGAAATTACTGTGGGCTGCTGTTGTGCGCATTGTAGGCTGTTTAATAGAATCTTTGATCTCTACTACTTAATGCCAGTAGCATCTTCCAACCCAGCTGTGAAAACTAAAAATGTCTTCAATCATTGTTAAATGTTCCCGGGGGTAGTGGGTAAAACTGCCCTTGGTTGAGAACCACTGGTATAAAGATATTGACAAGAGATGGAAAAATGGCAGTTAAGTAAGCCAGATGTTGTCCAACACTGTTTAAATCATATAAAGTGTGCATCTAACTTATTGAAAGGTCATTCATAATGGAGATTTAGTTGTGAGTTAGCTGCCATTTTAGTTAAAAAGGTGGTCACATACTTACATAAAGAAAATTACGTAAGTGAAAAAAAATTTACCCCTCTGTTGGTTTTACATGGCCAACTTGACGTTTGTCCTCCTAGGTGTCCATTGCTGATTGCCATCCCTGTGGACAGTCACCATTGCCTGCAACTGCTCCGACACACTTCTTAAAATGACGTAAGTATAGAGTAGTGATGCTATCATGTAAGGAGGGAATGCAGAGACTGAAGTCATCACAGGGGAAAGCTGAGCTGAGAAATGGAATACACCATTTGAGTGTGGGAATTCAGCAATAACTGAAGTCAGTACTTTTCAGACACATGAGATAATAAATTTCCTTTTCTTATTGAAATTGACTTGAGTTTCCTTCTTTCACAACAGTAATTATATTGGAAAGGTATGACAGAAAAGCAGGGTATCATTGTTCCATTATATAAATTATGTTTCTTAGTTCCATTTCAATGTTGGCATCGCCAAAAGAGAAGTTATAAAAACTAAATGCGATCCAATGAAAACAAAAACGTTTTGACTTAGGAAGATTGATCTTATGAATATCAAAAGGGATAAAATATAAAACTGCTTAGATATAGTTGACTGCTTTTTATGAACATTTTTGCCATATATATTTTAACAGAGACATCATCAATTATTGTGTCTTTCAGTCCATGGTCCGTCCCCTTGTAAAGGGGAACTACCTATGGTTGCTGCTGAAAGGCCTTCCTTGGAAGCCACTTTTTATACCGTGTGATCCTATCCCCAGGTATAAAACCAATTTGACTAGGAATGGTCTCAAGGACAGTCAATCTACACACTTAATGATGTCTGGTGCAAAATAATGAACTTTGCTAGATAGATCCCTGTTTCAAGAACTTGGGTCATTACATCCTGATTGAGTGACCTGTTGGAAATAGACATTGAAGATTAAGTGTCTCACACAGGGAGCAGTTAGGAGACTAGGATGGTCATATACATATTAAAATAATAAGGAAGGCAAAGATGAGGAAGAAAAGGTAGATTTCAGAGAGATATCTTGAGGAAACACTTACAGTCAGGAGAGAGAGAAACACAAAAAAGAGGAACTGGTCTCTAAATATAGACTTGATCCCTTATGATTTTCTAGTACCAGTTATTATTTCATTCCATCCACATTTGTGTTGATTATCACCTTATTGCCTCTTAGCTTTGTATTCACCCTTCAATACCTGCTCTGAAACAATGGATTGAACTTCAAGCATTTCTCTGTTATAGTGAACACACATTCAGTTGTGTCAGTAGCAGGTGCAGGAAAGCTATTGAGGGAGGAAGATGACTTCTGATTTAGGGTGCTGCATTTTATTTTGTGCTTTATTCTTTGCTCCTGTTGTACATTCTATCAGTGATTGGCGTATAGGGTCATCCGTTGGCTCTCTGTCCCACTTATGCCCCCAGAACACATAGACCTTGTAGAGATGGTCCTCTTGTGACCATCTTGCATGGTCCTCTCTCCTGGAATATGCACTGCTACGCTCTGTGTGCCTGTCCACCAACCTGTGCCGTGGAAGTTGTTTTCTGCAGCCATTTCTGTGAATACCAAGCATCCCAGGACTTGCAATAGTATTCTGATCCTCTGTGCACCTAGCTTAGTTTGTTCGTGCACCTACAAGTGCTGTTTCTGTGGGCCCTCTTTTCATGAATGCCAGTTCTCCAGTGAAAGCCCTGTCCTGTACATACTCATTTAGAAACCTTGGCTAGCTGCCATCTTACTTCCTGCTTACATTGCCATTGTAGACTAGTTCTGACCTAAGTAGCCAAGCAAAATTATCAGAAGGCTGCAACCACACCTCCAACAAATCTAAAACCCACCTTGGAATCTCCCCATCCAAACTTGTCTTCCATTTCATGCTTCCCCTCAGCCTTGGGTAACCTATAAAGTTCTCTTCTCATCTTTATGGTTGATCTCTTATCATTATTTTAATAATTCTTTATACTAAAATTTTCTTGTTCAGATTGATGTGACTTTATCCTAATAAAACTTAGATGGATACAACCTACTTATAATAAATTCCATTTCTCTTTCACCAGCTTGAAAAAAAATTCTGCATTTTGTGATCACAAGAGCTGAATTCAGACAGCAAGTGCACACCAAGTGATTCTCTCCATTTGAGATTTAGGTGCTTCTGCCCTTGCCCTCTGACTCCCACAAAATTTTCATGAAACCGACCTCATGGATTAGATCTGACTGCACATGTCAAGGTGCAGAACACTTAGGTCAGTTTTGATGAACACAAGATTTGCCATATTTGCCAATAGTACCAGGAATAGTTTTGCGTACTATAATATTTAATAACCACAGGGGAAGGGCAAACCAATACAATTAAGGTTAAAGGTATGTGGAATAACTGACTCAGAGAAGCTTAATATGTCTTTATTTCTATTTTAACTCTGTTCGGGTTCATGAATCAATGAGCTAAAGCAATGATAACTAAAAAGTAAATAACCTGAGTTTTCCCAAATGTATTTTTAGTCATTCAGGTTAATTTATTCTTCAAGAAAGTATTTAATTTTCCTGATATACCATATGCTCTGGGGCTGCAAGTCAATTCTCTTATTTAAGAAAAAAAATCACAAAATATCTTCAATGGTTATTTAATGATTTATTTCATTAAGATATGTACCCACCAAATTTCTGCAATGAGTCTAGCATTAATGTTGTTTCACTTTGGCATAGAAAACTTTAAAAAATGGACAGAAGAAATGAAACTTCTTTAATATCAACCCATTCTCTATTTAAATGTGTTTAGTCATTAATTTTATCATTAACAGGCTACACATTTGCTCTACAATTTTTTTGATAAGCATTGACATAAAAATATCAAATAGAATTGGAATAAAATAAAATGCATATTATGCAATAGATTTCTGGAGTTTTAATATATGTATTTTAAAATGATGTCTGTACTAACGAGAGAATTAAAGTAGTCCAACAATCAATAATTATGCAGTAATACTGGATAGAGCAAACTACAGTGATTTTCAGTATACCTGACTCTTTAATTATAGGTAAACCATCTTATAGAATATTAAAAAAGCATTTATGCTTAGAAAAGCTGATTTAACATTAGTGTTCAATGAATATTATATTTGAAGACCATCAAAAATTAGTACCTAAGTATTAACCACTTCAAAGAAAATTATGGTTAGGTCACGACACATTAGAAAGTAAGACTGAAAGAAGACATTAAAAATGTCTTTCTGAATTATTTATTTTTTATAGTTGAAAATTATAAGACCAGATTATAAATAAAAATTCAAAGTAATAAAAAAAAGCTTTTTAGTGCTTTAAGAAATATTCTTAAAATAGCACTCACCTGAGGTCATCATTTCTACTCTCTTGAGGTGGGAAGAATAAAAGCTTGAGTGTTTTTGGTAAGAAGTGGAGAGTCATTTGGATTATCATAGAAATTATTTTGCCTGAATTAAGTCCATGAATATTATTGAACTATGTACAATATGAACATATAGAGTAATACATTTCTAATTCATTTTTACACCAAAGAATATGTAGTATTTTGTGGGCTTTTTTCTTAAGTTAAAAATATTATTTATAAGTAGAATTCTATATTTAGAGTATAAATCAAAGGTATTCAGAAATTTTGAGTTCAACAAATTGAAATAAACAAGAAAGTTTGTAAGAAACCACCACAAAGAGTAAGCATTACAGAATTTTAGTATAAAATGCCTGAATGCAAAAAAGAAAAAAATGTTGGAAGAAAACATTATAATCTAACTCAGGTTTAAATAAAAAAGGAACTTGTGAAAAGAACACAGTGGAAATGTATACAGAGATGTGAAGTTCTTGTGCCTTATTTATTTATTTTGGTCATTGAATTCCTGGAGAATACAGTTCAAGAGCTAATAGATGACATTTGGGATAAAGAGGCCAATTATTCCTCAGAGAAGCTGAGCTAAATTTAAAATATTCTGTGTGAGTCCAGCTGTTGTCCATCCCTGCTCTTTAGATAACACTAAAACCTCTTCTTTCCACAGGATTATGAAAGGTATTGAATATTGGTTAAAAGTATCTCAATTCCACATCTTATTACCTGGGTGAGCTTGGACTGTTTTATATCTCTGTACCTCAGTTACTGCCTGAAAAATGGCAAAATATTATCTATCTTGTAAGGTTATGCAAGGAACACTTAAGTATGTATAAAGTGCTTTACAAGAAAATTTAACTCATAATAGCATTCAAATAATATTAGAATATAATCTGATTTATTTAGTATCCTTTCATTAGCTTTACTTTCCATACACACATGATTTAGTTACGATTGAAGATCATAATTATCAATTTAATCAGCCAACTCACTCTTTCCAGGGTAGTATTATATTAATTCTTCTTCATCATTCTACTTCATTGCTTAAAAATAACAATGCTTCCCTACTGGGTAGGCTCTCAGAGGTAAGTACTATCTTGATTCTAAAACTCTCTGTACTTGACACCAATTTAACTTATTTATGTTCCTGTTCTCTTAACCCCATGTTATATCCCATCTGTTTCACTTGACATTTTTCATTCTCTGTGCTGTGCCATACCTTTGTTCACCTGTCTTACTGACTGGAAACAACTCTTCTCTTTTTTATTATTTTAGAGACAATTTCAAAGCATTTCAATGAGAAGACTTGTGCTAGGAATTACCTTCCTCTTTATTCTTTAATTGGAAATATTGAATAGCCAATCTTTGCAAGGCCTTGCCAGGTATAGCTGGCAGTTTGCCAGCATGGTCCCTGATCTTGTTAACTTATCAGATTCACGTAGGAGATGGACAATGAAATAAACAACCAGACCATAATGGTCTTCCTAGATTGTTCTTCCCCATGCTCTTCACAAGAAGAGTTCTATCTCATCACTCAGGTCTCAGCTCCAATATTATCTACTCTAAGATTCCTTTTTTTGACCACCCAACCTAAAAAAGCACCTGTCCTACCTATAGTCAGTATGTATTGCATTATCTGCTGAATATTTTTATAACATTTTCTATTATGTGAAAGTATCACTTACACAGATGGATTTACTTGTACAGAGGAGAGTCACATTGCCCCCCTCCCACGTTACTTATCCATTGACCATAATAATGTGGTTGTTTGGCACTGATAACTCCTACTAGAGCTAGCATGGGCCTGACTGACACAAATTCATCAGAATCATTCCCCACCCTTGCCAAAGTAAGTGGTTCAGGAAAAAGCAGTAACCCAGGCACAAGCAATTCAGTGCAAGACATCTTCCTAGCCATACTTGCACAACTCAGAGTCAAATGTAAGGGAAAGGAAAGATCTCTCTTTTCCTCAGGACAGTGGGGTCTACACATGTGAAATCTGGAAATGTTGTAGCCATTTTGCTGCCAAATAGTTTTATTTCTTCCTTTTGCATATTTATGCCTTCTATTTCTGTTTCTTGCTCTACTTCAGTAAAAAATTTCAGTAATATGTTGAATATGAGTGAGGAGAGTAGATATCCTTGTCTCCTTCCTGATATTAAAAATGAAAATTCCAGTCTTACATGATTAAGTATAATGTTGGCTGTAGGTAATTTTATAGACTCTAGCAAAACTGAGGTAATTTTGCTCTATCTCTAATTTGTTAAAAATTTTTATCTTGAATCCATGTTGGATTTTGTTAAATTATTTTCCAGGTCAATTGATATAATCACATGATTTCTTTTTTAACCTATTGATATGATTAATTATAATGACTGATATTCAAATATTAAATTAGTCTTGCATACCTGGAATAAACACTACTTGGTCATGGTAAATAGTTCTTTCAATACATTATTGAATTAGGCACATTAATATTTTTGAGGTTTTTAAAATATAAATTCTCAAGAGACTGGTCTGTGCTGAATTTACCTGAGCTTAGACCAAGTACAAACAAAGAGAAGCTCTCATGGGCCTCCAGTCCTGGATATCAAACTGCTTTCTTTTAATGTTGTTTGTAATATAAGCAGAAAGGTGATATGAAGTTAAGAGTCTCTGACCAAGGCTCCAGTAAAATAGCCCAATATTAAATTAAATGGCTTGGGTTTAAAAAACAAAACAAAACTCTTTTTTGGTCTATTGGATGAAAAACACAGTGTATAGTACTGCCTAGAACTGCTAATAATCCTCCAAGGTGTGACAGAATTAATTCATGGGGATATGGAGTTGTTATATTTAATTGGGAGTCTGAGCAAAAAACAGGTCTTCTTAGAACCACATAATGCTGTAAACTGAAGCTATGTTTTTATGACTACATAGTCCTATAAAAATATCAATATAATGTTGAAATGAAATTAAGAAGCACTGGCTGTCTACCTTCACGCCATCCAAACAAACACACATTCAAGAATGGCTCATGTCCTCAAATTGAATAAAATAGGAGCTATGACTATATAAACCAATATTAAAATGGTTATGTATTTTCATTCTCAAATTCTAGGATGTGTCTATTACCTAGGACCCATGAAAGAAAGCAAATTATGGCAAATATTTATCAAGTGGAATTCAGAGGATCCATAATAATACAAATGGACATTGTGTAGCTATTAATTGTGATGGTGAAGGCTTTGAAAAAGATGCTGGGATATGATAATATAACATTTATTGTTGCATATTCCTCCTTTCATAATATTATATATAAAAATATATTTTGCCCTGTTTTTGTGAGTAGAAACTAATACTGTAAAAACTAATAAAACTGAAGATAAAGCTGATGTTGATGCAACTCAATAGCAACAAAAATAAATAGCCCAACTTTACAATGGACAGAGGTCCTGAAGAGGCAATTTTCCAAAGAAGATATGCTAATGGCCATCAAGCATATGAAAAGAAACTCAATATCTCTAATTATCAGAGAAATACAAATTAAAATCAAAATGAGATATCACCCCATAACTATTAGGACGACTGCTACCAATAATAATGATAATAATAATAACAAGTGTCAGCAAGAATGTGGAGAAATTGGAATACTTGTGTACAGTTGGTGGAAATGTAAAATGGTACAGATATGGAAACCGGTATAGATGTTTCTTAAAAAATTAAAAATAAAACTACTACATGAACCTGCAATCCCATTTTTGGATATATATGTAGTCTTCAAAAGAGTTGAAAGCAGGATCTAAAAGAGATATCTGCACACCTGTGTTTATTGAAGCATTAGTCATGGTAACCAAGAGATGAAAGAAGTCCAAATGTACATCGACAGATAAACAAATAAAGAATATGTGGTATATCCACATAATGGAATGTTGTTATTCATCCTTTAAAAAGCATGAAATTCTGTCGCATGTTAAAATATGAATGAATTTTGAGGATATGATGCTGAGTGAAATAAGCCAGTTATAAAAGAACAGTAGTGTATAATTTCACTTATTTGAGATATCTAGATTGATTGACTTTATGAAAACAGAAAGTAGAATGGTGGTTGCCAGGGGCTAGTGATGAGGGGATATGGGGAATTTTTTAATGAGTAGAGTTTTGTTTTTTGTGAGGTGAAAATTTTCCAGAGATTTGTTTTGCTACAATTGAATGTAGTTAACACTTAAAAATAGTTAAGAGGGTAAATTTTATATAATGTAGTGTAGTCTTCTTTTTAAGGTGAGAGAATGCTGATAGATTTGCTAAAAATCTATTAGCTTTAATAAATAAGAAGGAAATATTTACTTCTTAATTCATACTAAATTACTGAAATCATCATGGTAGTTATTTTAAATACTAATATGTCTTTCCGTTTATTTATACAATTTTCATGACACCAAAGATGGAATTATGGTAATCGATTATTATTGTCTTTTCCACAATTTCAGTGAAGGACTATTCAATTGCCTGGATGGTTTTGAGATGCTTATCCCAAGTTAGAATACCCAGTACCATATTGGATAACGAATACTGACTATAACATATTTTTAAAAATATTTTTGGCAGAGTGCTTATTGAACATATGGGGATTTTCAAAATAGTTTTGAGGAATATGAAGTATTAAGAAATGCCACAAATATTTTTACCAGCTATCCTACTACATATCTAATTATCTATCCAGTTCTGAGGACCACACATACACACACACACACTTAAAACTGAAGCTATAGTAGTCTGTGGTCATCAACTAATCTTTTCTCAAAATAACACATTGGACAAAATGGCTCTGGGGATTTTTTTTATTAATTTAAAGGATGATAATTTTGGTGCTTTCCTTTAATTTGTTAGGGTTTATGTACTTTCTTCAGTTCTTTAGATGGTTCATTTCAAAGACCAAAAAACCTTAAAATTAGGGAAAATTGTCTTAATTGTCCCATGAATTAGCTTTAATTAGTCTCTGGGAAAAATCCATTATCTCTAGGACTTCATTTTTGGGGACTCATTTTGTATCGGTGGCAGTTCAGAAATATGGAGTAAAACAAGCACTCAACCCAAGAAAGGTAAAACAAATACATAGATGAAATAAGATACAAGAATTCTTTGGGTAACAATGCCATGAGTATACTGATGCTCAGTTTCCATTTGTGTTTCATTAGACCCAGATGGTGCAGTTCTTCAACATACCTAGTAGAAAGGCAAGAACAAGATGTTCACAAACTAGCAGGCTTGCAGTAATAAAAATGTGACTGTTAATTGCAAGGTTCTACTTCCAGATGTTCAGGTAGCTGAATACTTTTCAGACAGCACATAAAGTTTCACAGAATAACTTCAAGAAAGTAAAATAAGACAAGAGATGAAAAAACTACTGAAGTTTAAGAAATATGAAGCCACCCTGTAAGAGTGAATATTAAAAAAATCTTGGTGATTGAAACATCTGGAAGATATGTAGAAGATACACTAGGAAGTAGAACAACAAGTTGAGGCTCATTTTATTAAAGATAAAATTCATGATAATGAATTCATGACTAATAAAATACATATCTTTTACTAGGTTAATAGTTGTGAACATCAAAAATTCAAAAAGAAGAACTTAATGTTTAATTTACTGTGTTTGTACTTGTTTAAATAAGTAAAATGATTCTCCACAAAAGGAACACAATTTTTACCTTTTTAAAAGCACTTCTATAGTTTATCATTCTTTCAGAAAAATTTTCTCCAATGCAGAATATTGTTCTCTTTAGTTAAGGACAGTTTCAAATGTCTGTGGATATATATGTTCTATAAAAATCAGAAACCTCATATGTATAAATATTTCTCAGCCAGAACCATTGAAAAGCTTGATTTCATCTGCAGTAGATTTCTGAATATGTTAAGCAGTCAAATATGGATGACTTTTGGAGCAGTGTTAAGAGGATAATTTTCAGAAACTGATCTCTACATACTGTTGATCATATACCAATTCCTGTGAAACATTTAAAAATATTTACACCCAGTACATGTTGTATTAATTTTGGTAATAAAGAATAAACCTATATTTCTGGCATTGAAATTCTACTGTAAAATATATTTGAAGTATATTTTAAAAGGATAAGATGACCTCTGTGTTGAATGCAAATACATTGTGCTAGGACAAAGGTATCACCCTCACATTTAAAGTAAAAAAGGCCCTGGCTGGTGTGGCTCAGTGGATTGAGCGCCAGCCTATGGACCAAAAGTTTGCTGCTTTGATTCCAGTCAGGGCACATGCCTGGGTTGTAGGCCAAGTCCTTAGGTTGGGGCATGAGAGAGGCAACCTATTGCTGCTTTCTCTCCCTCTCTTTCTCCCCTCTTTCCCTTCTCTCTAAAATAAATAAATAAATAAATAAATAAATAAATAAATAAATAAATAATAAAAATTATAAAAGAGATTGGCATTCTGTTTCTAGATGAAGATGAGGAAGGTCCTGAACCCACCTCATCCCACAGACACACTGACTCTATAGCTACATATGGAACAGTTTCCTCTTACAAAAACCTTAAGGCTGGCTAAGTAACAGCTACACATCAAGCAGATGAGAAGTGGTAGAGGCTGATATAATCTCACCATAAACCTCACCCCAGGCCCAGCAACCCACAATAAAGAGAGAACTCAAAACCCTGAACTTCAGCCAGAGGAGTAAAGTGTTGAACGCCATGTCAGGCACCACAACTGTTAAGACATGCACTAGAGACAAGCCCTCAAACATCTAACTTTGAAAACCAACAGATCTTATATCCCAAGACCCGCAAGACTGAGAAGATATGAGAAATGACTCTTTAAGGGCATATGTGCTTGAATTCACTTGTCCCAGGACCCAGCTCAATGGCAACTGATTGCACCCAGACATAAAATAAAAGAGGCTCACTTGCTTATATTAAAGCCCTGGCCTGAGAGGAAGGCATCTAAATAAACACACAAATTTAGGACCCTGCTGCACACTTTCTGGGAAGGGAGTCTGGTTGGGTGCCACCACTTTTAGCTGTGCTCCAGAGCACCAGTATCTTCCAGAAGGAAGCTTTTACATGTGAGGCTTGTCCAGAAAATATCCAGCAATGTACTATGAAAAATATACATTTTTTGAAGAAAATACAAGATACAAGAAACATTGTACATAAGACAATGATGCCTCAGTTCCCTTCAAAGAGGACACCTTGGGACCTCACATAGTTTTCCCAATCACCATTAGTTGTCCTGTCGTATTTTCCTGAACCTCATCAATGGTCTGAAATCTCTTCCCTTTCAAAGGTGATTTTAGTTTTCAGAAAAGTCAGAAGTCAGAGGGCACCAAATCTGGGCTGTAGGGGCTAGGGGAGGTCTTTCACCTGAGTGATTTGATATTTTTCCATAAAACTCTGCATGAGACATGGTACATGAGTGGGCACATTGTCATGGTGAAGCTGCCAATCACCAGTTGCCCACAGCTGTGGCAAATAGTTCCACAGAGGCATGCTCAAGCTTGGTGCAAAATTTGATGCAGTTTCATTGTTCTACTTGTTCAGTCATTTTGAATGCGACAGCCACACAGTACACTCAATGGTGTCTACTGCCCCCACAGGTAAGTACAGTGAAGTCGTCACTGTTCACACATGCACATTCCAGTCCACTCTCCTTGGCTGCCAGGTTATATCGATATCACACAAAACGTTCTTGCTATATTAACAATGGCTGGGCTTTTTCTGGACAGATCTGATATATCTGGTGTCCTGATTTTTACTGCTGCCATCCCGTGGGTGCATTTTGATTACCTGGTTCTAGGGGCCAGGGGATCTTATGTTCCTGGTCTTATAGGACTGTAACAATCAGTGTCTCCCAGAAAGTTTATACTCCTTTCTGGTGTCCCAATTTTACATTGTCTGGCTCTGGTGGTCAGTGGGGCTTATCTCATGGGACTCCCAGGTCTTTAACCAATGGAGAATGAGTTCTCCAATAGCTACCAACCCCAGAGCACAGCAAATGGCAACAGACCCAGAAGCTCAATCTTTCCATGAAGAAGGTCTATCATTTAATTATCATGAATACAGACTGAGAGGCAGGTTATTCATTAAAATGCATCTAAGTCTGATTGTAATTATTTCCAGAGATCTTGTTGGGTGTGTACTAGCCTCACTCTCATTCTCTGCTGTGCTCCAGAGTGCCAGTGTCTCTTGGAGGGGAGATTTACATGAGTCTGGTGCCCTGTCTTTTCAACTACTGTCCAGCAATCGCCTTTTGGTGTCTGGCTCAGGTGGTAGGTGGATGAGGGCTTCATTCCCGGTCCCCACAGGACTATGGCAATTGAAGAGATAATCTTGACAGTCTACCACCCCCAAGGCACTTCACACAGGGGACTACGGTACCTCTACTTTTTTCTCTTTTTGTGAATGAGGCCACTTTACTTGTCCTGAAAGACAGGCTTCACGTTTGGCACATATCTAGGGGCATATAGAAGTTCTCTTAAGGAATGTAGACCATGAATGTCATCTTGGTGCTCTTTCTGCCTTGCTCCAACTCATCAGTATCTCCCAGCAAAGAACTTCTACACTAGTTTTGAGCCCAGTTTTTGCAACTTCCACTCAAGGATACCTCCAGATTGCCTTACTCTGCTGGTTAGTGGTACTTATGCTTGTGGTCTGCATATATTTGCATACAAGATTGCATATATTTTCATACTTTAAAATGCTGCTGCCTGAGGGCCTTACTTCTGGTCAGACTGAATCTAGGAGCTAAGATCCTTCCCCTTGTAACACTAACAGGCTTTGGCACATCCTCAACTACTGAGAGCTATTAAAAAACATAATAGACTGTTTGGACATGCAGAGATGTTTGAAAGTCAACCAAGAGCTGGGGCAGGGTTGAACAACAAGGCTTATCTCATACACAAGACTACTCCTTCAAGAATGGGATAATTTTATTTTTTATCCACTGTATATAAATCAACACAGAGTCAAATGAAATAAAGAAACAAAAAATAATGTTCTGAATGAAATAAGATAAAACCTTAGGAAAACATTAATGAAATAGGGATAAGCAATTAACTTGATAAAGAAGTTTAAGTAATGGTCATAAAGATGTTCACTTAACTTGGGAGAAGAAAGTTTATTGAAGTTCTCACTGTGTTCACCCAGAGAAGAAATATAAGAAAGTACCATACAGAACTTATTGAGCTGAAGAACACAATAACTAAACTGAAAAATATGATAGTGAGAGTCAACAACAGACTAGATGAAACAAAAAGAATGGATCAGTCAACTTGAAGAGGTCAGTGAAATTCCCTGCAAAAGAAAAATGAAAAAAAAAAAAAAAAGAAGATGGCTTAAGGGACGTATGAAACAACATCAAACAGACTAACATTCACAATATAGGGTTCCCAAAAGAAGAAGACAGAGAAAAAGGGGGCCAAAATCTTATTTGAATAAATAATGGCTGAAAATTTTCTTAACCTGGGGAAAGAAACAGACCTCCATGTTCAGGGAGCTTATAGAGTTCCAAATAAGATGAACCAAAAAAGACCAACACTAATTGACATTATAATTCAAATGTCAAAAGTTGAATACCAGGAGAAGCCATTAAAAGCAACAGAAACAATAAAAGTCTCAAATAAACAACTCAACTTTACACCTCAAAGGACTAGAAAAAGAAGAACAAACTAAGCCCAAAGTTAGAAGAAGGAAGGAATAACAAAGATTAGAACTGAAGTAAATAAAACATTGATTTAAAAGACAATAGAAAAGATCAATGACATTAAGAGCTTTTTTTGAAAAGGTGAACAAACTTTACAAACCTTTAGCTAGACTCACCAAGAAAAAAGATAGAGGACTTAAATAAAAAAACATCAGAAGTGAAAGAAGAGATGTTACAACTGATACCACAGAAATACAAAAGGTCATAGGAACTACTATGAACGTTAGGTGCCAACAAATTAGACCATCTATAAGAAGTGAATGAATTCCTAGGAACATACAACCTGCCAAGATTGAATTGTGATGGGAAAAAAAAAAAAAAATGAACAGACATACTATCAGTATGGAGAGTTAATTAGTAATCAAAAACCTCCCAACAAACAAAAGTTCAGAATGAGACAGACTTACTGGTGAATTCTACCAAGAATTAATACCAATCTTTCTCAAACTTTTTCCAAAAATATAAGGTTGGTGCAAAAATAATGTCTGAATTTTGAGGTCTATTTTAAAAATGAAAAAGCCCATGATTATGAAAATACTTATTCATTAACATAATCCCCTTTGCTTTCTAGAACCTCATTCCATCTGTCAACTAGCCATCAAAATGGTTCTGTAGTCCCTGAAACAAGTGATAATCAGAAGGAGCAAGGTCAGGAAAATATAGAGGATGAAGCAATATTTCCCAACCAAGCTCTTTCAAGAAATTTTTGGTGAGTTAAGCTGTGTGAGGACGAGCATTATCGTGATGGAAGATGACACCCTTTCTGTTGACTAAGGAGGGTTGCTTTTGGTTCAAAGCTGCTTTCAAATGATGAAGTTGTTCACAGTAAAGATTAGCAGTAATTGTTTGATCATTGTCTAACAGTTCATAATGGACAATTCCTTCCATATCCCACCATATACTCAATGTTATCTTCTTTGGATGAAGTCCTCCTCTTGGTTGTTGAACTCTTCTTCTCCCTCCTCGACTGATCCACAATTGGCAGCATTTAATGTTATGCTAAAGGATCCACTTCTCGGCACCTGTAACAAACCTACTTAAAAATGATGCCTGAAGGTGTCGTAAAAGCAATGGTTCACAACAAGCAACATGCTGTTGCAGATTCTCTGGAGAGAGTTCGTGTGCGACCCACTTCCCAGCTACTGAAACCTTTCCAATCCTTTTAGGTTGGTGTAGCACAGCAGTATGGGCTATGTTACATTGTTCTTTAAGTTCCCTAGAGGTAATTGTGGGGTTTTCCATGACAACAGCTTCCAACACTTTGGAACCAAGTTTTTTTGGATGACCCAATTTTGGTTCATTTTTCAGACTGAAATCCCCACTTTGGAAATGGGAAAACCACCTCCTGCAACTTCTTTCAGTCACTGCATCGTCCCCATAAGTGCTCTGAATAGACTTTGCTGTTGTACTTGCATTGGAACCTTTAGGAAACTATAGAATAAAACATTTCTAATGTGGTCTTTAGATGGGATGAACATAGGTGCAAATATTGCAAACGACTATGAACAATACTTGGATAATCTGAAAAAATAAGGCATAAATTAGTCACTGTGACATCAAAAAATTATAAGAAGAGGCACAAATTTAATAAACACTATCTAAAACTTTCTTTTAAAAAAGTTGGACATTTCTTTTGTACCAGCCTGTTGAAGAGAAATTTCTTCCAATCTCACTTTATTAGGCTATGATACCAAAATCAGACATGCATGCCACAAGAAAAGAAAATTATACACCAATATTCCTGATGAACATAGATGCAAAAATTTGGAACAAAATAGTTGCAAACTGAATTCAACAATACATCAAAAGAACAATACACTATGGTCAGTGGTATTTATTTCAGGATGTGAGTGTGATTGAACATTTGCAAATCTGTAAGTGTGATACATCACATTAAAATAAAAAATAAAAATATGGTCATCTAAATAGATGCAAAAATCATTTGACAAAATTTTACGTTTATTTATGATAAAAACCTCTCAACATAAGAGGTATAGAGAAAATGTAGCTCTAATAAATATAACATAATAAAGGCCATATATGGCAAGGCCCCATTTAACATTATATTTAGTGGTGAAAAATTGAAACATTTTCCTCTAATCAGAAACAAAACAAGAATGTCCACTCTAGCCACACTTTTATTCAAGATAGTATCGGCAGTCCTAGCCATAGCAATTAAGCAAGAAAAAGAAACAAAAGACATCTAAATTGAAAGAAAGAAGCAAAACTGTCACTATTTGCAGGTGACATTATATATAGAAAATCATAAAGAATTCATCAAAACTGTTAGACCTAATAAATTCACTAAAGTTGGAGAATAAAAATTTAATACACAAAAATCTGTTGTGTTTCTATATACTAATAACCAACTATCAGAAAGAAATTAAATAAAAATTCCTTTTGCAATTGCATCAAAAATGTAAAATACCTAGAAATACATCTCACCAAGGAGGCAAAAAAACCCTGTATATTGAAAACTACAAGACATTAATAAAATAAATTGAAGAAGACACAAATAAAAGTGAAGATATTTCATGTTTATGGCCTAAAAGAATTAATATTGTTCAAATGTCTATATCACCCAAAGCAATGCATAGATTTATTGCAATCCCTATCAAAATGGCATTTTGCAATAGAAATAGAACAAACAGTTCAAAACTTTGTATAGAAATGACCCAAATTGCCAAAACAATTTTGAGAAAGAAAAACAAAGCTGAAGGCAACCTAGTCTCTGATTTCAAACTATAATAAAAGCTACAATAATTTCAAAAACTATCATCTTGGCATAAAAACAGAAGATAGATCACGGGAACGGAATGAAAAGCCCAGAAATAACCCATGATTATACGGTCAGTTAATTTAAAACAAGGAAGCCAAAAGTATGCAATGGGGAAAAGACAGTCTCTTCAATAGATAGTGCTGGAAAAACTGGGCAAAAAACATGCAAAAAAATGAAACTGGATCACAGTTTTACACTATATAGAAGAATTAATTTGAAATGGACTAAAAATTTCAACATAAGACTTGAAACCATAAAAGCCTTAGAAGAAAACATAGGCAATAAACTCCTTGATATAGTTCTTGGAGATAATTTTGGAATCTGACACCAAAAGCAACCCAATAAAAGCAAAGATAATGAAGCTATTTCACTACATCAAACTAAAAAGTCCGTGCACAGTGAAGGAAACCATCAACAATAGAAATATATTAAACGGGAGAAGTTATTTGCAAATTATAGCCTATAAGGAGATAATATGCAAAATATATTATAAATTCATGTAACAAGTAGCAAAAAAAAAAAAAAATTCGATTTATAAATTGGGCAAATTGGTATAGATATTTTTTCCAAAGATGACAAATATGAAACAGGTACATTAAAAGGTCCTCAATGTCATTAATTTTCATGGAAATACAAGTCAAAATCACAATGAGATATACCCTCAAACTATTAAAATGGTTATTATCAAGAAGACAAGAAATAAGAAATATTGGTAAAGATGAGGAATAAAAGAAAGCCATGTGCAGTGTTGGTAGGAATGTAAATTGGTGCATTTATTACGAAAAACATTCTGTAACTTCCTCAAAGAATAAAAAAGTAGAACTACCATATGATCCAGCAATTACACTTCTGGGTATTTATCTGAAGAAAAGGAAAATACTAACTTGAAAAGATATATGTACCCCACCATGGTCATTGCAGCATTATTTACAATACCCAAAATATAGAAACAACCTGTGCCCATAGATGGATAAATAGATTAAGACATTTTGTTATATACACCATGAAATATTATTCAGCCATAAAAAATGAAATCTTATAATTCACAACAACATGAATAGAATTCAAGGGCATTGTGCTAAGTAAACTAAATCAGAGAGAGAAAAACAAATAGTGTATAATCTCTCTGGTATGCAGAATCTAAAAAAAAAAAAAAATTATGCCTATAAATAGATAGGTGGTTGCCAGGGGATAAAGGGAGAAAATTGGGTGAACTGGGTTATTTTTTAAATTTATTAAATTAAATAACAATAAAAATAACTTAAAATGCTATTACAAACCCTCTGACCAAGCAATTTTACTTCTACCCATCTATTCTACACTTATACTGATGTATGCATACAAAGACACATGGAGCAGATTATTCATTATAAGAATGTAATAGCAAAAATAATAATAATAATAATTAAAACTGTAATTTTGAGAATATCACAGTACCCTGGATTAATGAATAATAGGTGAAACAAAGTTCCAGAAATGAAAAGACCCTCCTAGAGAACTTTACAACTCAAGCTGTTATCTCTGCTGGGAGCATTTTTCAAATAAAGGTATGAGCTGAGGTTAGCTTGGTTTAGGTGAGGAATGTGGGGAAGGGAAAAAAAAATGCCCCTTCTTTCCTCTGGTTCTTTTTTTTGGCTGGCTAAATAATCAGATTAAAAGGAGGCAGACTGATAAAAGAAAATCACATTTAACCTTGTGCACACAAGAACTCCACATCCATGAGAGGTTCAGAAACAGAAACAGGAACTGAGGTATGAAAGACATTCTGAGCTAGGAATGAGGAAGGTGCCTGAGGGATCAGAAGTTTATTGCAGGATAACAGCAGATATTTAGTAAACAGAAGTTTGTCCTACACTGTAGATAGATCAAAAGAACTTCTCACTACGGTCAAGGCCCTAGATGGAAGTTCTTCCAGGTATTTAAAAGAAGAGGCAAAAATTTATTTTGAGCCTAAAGTTCAAGTTGCCTTAAGCTCAAAGTAATGTGCAGACCATAGGGGCATGTCTTGGAGTTTTAACAACTGTGCAATCTTGAATTACAATTTGATACTTGAAGAATCTCAAACGCACAGTCAGCTTACGTGTTGGGATGTTTGCTAACGTCTGGGATGGTGTGGGAACCTGGGGATTGAACTGGAAACATTTTAAAGGTGGAGTGTGAAATATTCTGCCGCTTTGTGCTACGTAAGAAACAAACTTCTAGAGGGATTGCTTCTTTGCCTCAAGACATATGTCATATTTTAAACCTCTAAAGGTTTTTAAGGTTAAAAAGCGCAACACCTATTAATAATTGAAATTAATCCCCTACAGTGTTTCAGGGCCAAGGAAGCTGAGATCTGCCTGGCTCTCAATCAAAACCCAGATGAAGGTGTGGCTGAAACTCAGACTCACCCAGAGCCATGATTTCTTTTTCTTTCAACACTCTTCTTGCTTGAATGGTTTCTGAAGGAAAATATAACATAATTCATGTTCTGTGCTTGTAGAAGTAAACAGTATTTTTCCTTTCTGCCTTCTTTCCAGATTGTCTGTTTGTCATTGGTTTCCACAGTTTGAATATGATATGCTTAGATTTTGTTTTTGCTTTTATCTGACTTCCTGGTTGTAATGAGATGTCTGATGTCTTCACTTTCTTTTTTTTTTTTTTTAAGGTACTATGTGCTATTCATTTCTAAAGAGACTTTAGAACTTCCTTCTTATCTTTATGCCTTTTTTATCCTGAACATTAACAGCAAGTATATACAAGGTCTGTCCAGAAAAGATTCAGCCATATAATATGAAAAATAAAGACATTTATTAAAGAAGATACAAGATACAAGAAACACTGTACATAGGACAATGATGCCTTAAAGATCCCCTTCAAAGTAGGCAACTTGGGACCTCACACAGTTCTCCCAGTGTCTCTTCTCCTGTTCAAAACACCCTGCAAAATCCTTCATTGGAATCACCATCAGCTGTCCCATCATATTTTCCTGAATCCCATTGATGGTCTGAAATCTCTTCCCTTTCAAAGGTCATCTTAGTTTTAGGAAAAGCCAGAAGTCACAGGGTGCCAGATCTGGTTCATTGGTAGCATTTTGAATCAAGTCATCAGCAACTACAGCACGATGTTTCTCCTGCCTGGTAGCAGAAGCTGCAGAACAAATTCTGACGTGACATGTTTCTTTAAGACACAATAATGAAAGTCTCAGATACAATAATTTTTGGACTCCCCAGGTCAGCTTCCCATTCTTGCACTATCAGTTGCTGATCTTTGTTGATTGCAGCCCATGCATGTTCAACATTCTCAGGTGTTCTGCTTGTTGCAGGCCTTCCAGAACATGGATCACTTTCAACAGATTCTCGACTCATTACATCATCCCTGAAAGCCTTCTGACATCTGAATAGTTTCTGCGGAGGAATGCTCAAGCTTAACACAAAATTTGATGCAGATTCATTGTTCTACTTGCTTAGTCATTTTGAATGCAACAGTCACACAGTATACATGCTCTCAATAGTGTCTACTACCCCCACTGACTAGTTAGAGTGAAGTCATCATTGTTCATACATGCATATTCCAGTCCACTCTCTTTGGCTGCCAGGTTACATCAATGTCATGAAAACTGTTCTCATTATTTTAACAATGGTTGGACTTTTTCCAGACAGACCTTGTATATATGCTTTCCCCTATATTCCAATTTTGTCTTTGATATTTCCTTTTTATGTTAAGACTTAAGTCTTTCTTTAGCTCAGGAACTGTTATTTAGTCTTTCAATCTTCCTTCCATTAAAAAAATAATTTCTTTCTTTTTATTCTTCCTCATGAAATATCCTGGGATTGAGATGCTGAAGTTTCTGAAAACATTATGACTTTCAACTTGACACCTATAATTTCTTTTTGTTTGTTTTTCTCTTTAAAAATTGCATTGACTTTATGTTCAATAATAATGATTTAGTCTTCACCTATATATTCTATGATTACACTCTAGTAAATTTTTACTTTGGCAATAATGTTTTAACTCCTTCTCGTCCATAATTGATTTTTTCTTATAGCCCATCTTTTCTTTTTAATTTTATAGTTGCAGTAGCTTCTTAAATCACTATGAAAATATGTCTTAAATTTCTTTATTTCTTGAATTATAACCCATTTTTTGAGCTTAATTGTTTTACTTGTACATCTTGGTCCTTTTATTTCTTGTTGCTGTTTTTCATAAAATAAAATCTTAATCATCTGTGTATTTTTGCTTAAGCAATAAATGGAATATCTTAACTTTCAAAAATGCAATGTCTAGGAGGGATCAGGCATGCTGAAACAAGATCTCTCTGTACCATTTCTAAACTTCATTTTCTTATAGATTCTTTTAATTTTCAAGCAACAGTCCTCTACTAGAGAGATAGCAGCAACAATTCTAGGGTAATATAATACTATATGCAGAACACTAGCTTTGCTTCTGAAAACTTTAGCAAATACCTCAGATAATAATCTGTTTAGCCTGATTTAAATCACATTCCATAAGTTCAGTTTTGAAAAATTACCAAGGAAATACATGTTATTTACAACATATTTCAATCTTAAATCAAACATACATTTTAAAAATAGACCTTTCACTCTTCTCTTATTTCAAACTCTAAGATAGTTATTTTTTCCAAAGTTTTTGTTTACATGATATGAACCATTATTTTTTTCCAATGAGATTTAAATGGAAAATTCTTTTAAAAATTGCTGTCACTCTTGCTCTCATAACTAAAGACTTTAAAATCTGCCGTTGGAAACATTATGAAACCATAAGGAAGCTTTTCATATTATTAGAATAAACATCAAATGATTACACAGCTATCTTGGTGGAACACAAATAAAAGGGTAATACCGTGTGAAACTAAGGTGAGACTGTTTATTTACATCTAAATATGAGTTAATTTTTTGAACATATGAAATTTTAGCAAATATAGAATGAATGATAATTGTAAGAAACAATTATTATTTTTTACTCCAATTGGTTCCTAAGCTCACGTTTATTACAGGGTTTAGTTTAAGTCCTATAAATTTAAAAAGATTACATGTAACTTGTGACCTCAAAAAAAGCTATTTTACATGGTCTAATTTATATGCTACCAAGTTCATAAATTGCTCAAAGTTGAAAACACCAATACAGTTATAGATTAAATTGTATTGAGGTAGCAGAGGAGAACTAACTTATGGGAAAAAGGAACATTTTCAGTACAAAAAGATCACTCACTACCAACCAGTGGGAAGGAGAAGAAAGAACCTTGAAGAGCAGCATGAATCTGGGACAATTGTGTAAGAAACTGAAGAGAAGACCTGTAACCTAGAGATTAAAAAAAAAAAAAAAAAAAAAAAAAAAAGCCTGTTTCATAAAAGGATCAAAGCCCTAACAACAGAGAAAAATTGCAAAAGAAAAATTGTTGGAGGTGATCATAGAAACAAGCTCTCTTTTCTTGGAAGGAATTTGGCTGAAATTCTGTTGCATCATTCAAAAAATACTTTGAATACATCACTGAAGTGTGTTTCAGAGACTCAATCTATCTAACAGCTAAAAGTCCTTTCGTTGCAAGTGGCAGAAGAAAGCATTTTGTTATGTAATGTTCTGTGCTTTATTTAGAACACTTTGCAGGCCTTGAAATGTCTATTGTGTGTATATACAGATTTAAAAAGGTACACAGGAGCACTCTGTCATCAAATAATGCTAATTCAGTTTCCACCTGAGAAACTCTCTGAGGTGCAGGCTAGACGATGGAAATAGTAAGGATATAGGATACTCTTGCCATGGAAGATTTAACACATTGCTTTAGATTATGTTCAAGACACTTTTTACATCTATATTACAGAGTAATATGTAATTTTGTTAGTCGCGATTGTGAGCAACTCACAGCACAATGTGAGCGGGTAGGAATGGGCTTTGGTGAGTGAGATGGCCACTGAGCTTTCACATTTCACTGCGGCTTTGTGTTCTGTCTCATGTTATAGTATAAAAAATTTGAGTGGAGTGCTGAAAAACTGTGTTTCTTTATGAAAAATGACTCTGGAAAGAAATCCAGCTGCTAGTGGTAGAGAGTCATTAAAAGTATTAACGTTTTTATCCAGAAATTACACTTTGGATAAATTAAAAATGGATTGTCAAATTATATGGTGGCTTGGAAATTTAAAGTTGTCAATCCTACCATAAGTTATATGTGAAGACAAGAAAAAGTGATTTGGGAATCTGATTCAGCGAATGTTCTAAATAGTCCAAAATTTGTTCTTATTGTGAAAGATAAAACTTTAGTAAAATCTGAAAAAGCAATTAACTTGTAGTATGAAACATGTAATGTTAGAAGAAAATGTGCTTTTGGAGACATTTATCTTAATAGCTGCATAAATAAACCATAGTCCCATGTTATAGATGCATTAAAATCTGAAGTGTTATTGGCACTTTTCAGTTATACGTACTCTATTGCATTTGAAAAAATAAAATATATGCTTGGGGCTATATTCTGGAATTTGAGAAGTTCTCAGAAACCTCTCCCACAATATGAAGGCTCTACTATGGTTCACTTATAATTCTCAAGAAGGTTTCATGATGTAGTAGAAATTAAAAATGATTAGAATCCAAGAATTCTAGATTATAGCCTTGATTTTGGTAGCAGGTAGATGTGTGATTTTGTTCAGGGCATTTGATCTGCACAGGGTTTGGATACTTTCTCTTTTAACTTCGGGGGGCAGGGATGGGTGGATTGATAAATCCGGGTGTGTCCCTTCTAACTCTAAGCCGCCATGTTTCCTCTGATGCTCTTTGTCCATAAGAAATGTCAACATCCCAAAGAATCTGCAGATGACTACAAGTCACATCAGCTGCTCCTCACTTTACATGTTGGCAGCACTACAATTTTAAAAATATTTTTCTGCCAGGAGATAAATAAGTGCCTGGGATCCAGCTACTCTTTAAGCGGACTGGCTTCTCTCTGCCACACATCCTCGGAGTGAGTGGGATGTCACTGGCAAGCCAAACCTGATGACACAAAGGAGTTGAACATTTGCCTAAAATACAGAAAAAGTTAAGTGATGTTACTACTGTCTGTGATTCCTTCTACCCTTAAGCATTCATTGATCTGTTTATGTCGCTTAAATACATTTTGGCATTCAAATATTTCTGTAGCTTTTCCTCTTCATTGCTTCATCCTTGAGAATAGAGTTTGTGTCATTTTATATGTAAAGAAATGTAAGAAGGGGCAAATGGTAGGCTTGATCATAGAAATCACTTATGTGCTATATCTATTGTGACTTTTATTAGAGAGAATTGAAGAGGAGCAAGGTATCCAAAGCCTGTGTGAACCCCCTGTCTCCAGCTAAAATCACAGGAGAGAGGTCAAGAGGAAGTCCAATTATAAATGTCATTTAAAGGGCAGAAATTTGTATCATACTCCTTGATAAGTGAGTCATTTAATCATTGAAATAGGCTAGCATTTTCAGTGAGGCTTCAGGGTCTATTGTGGTCTATCCCACTTGATGATCTTGACCTGCCTCTGCTGAGCGGACCTACCCAACTGCCCTCTGCACTCTGCTCTGCAGTCCATGTGGTATGTATGCATCCAAGCACCCAACACTTGTCAATGTAGTCTATCTACTCATATATGTGCAAATATGTCTTTGAGGACAGACATGCTCATATTTTCTACTTTAGAAACTAGGAGTCACCAGACACATAGTAAGCCCTGAATAAATTCTTGTTGAATAAAGGTGTAAGTCATGTTGCCATTTTGAAAATTAAAGAAAAGGATTTTATTCTAGTGAATATTTATTCCAGTTACTATTTAGATAGTTTAATTCATGCCAGGCTCTGTCCTAAATTTTTTACATATATTAATTTATTTAATTCTTATTCAATCATATGTGAAAGGTATCGTTATTATTCCCATTTTACAAATGGAGAAACTGAGACACAGACAGGTTAAGTAACACCATCAAAGTCTTATAGACAATGGCAGGGCCGGGATTCAAGGCCAGGCAGTCTTGTTCCAGTTTTCATCTTCCTAACTATTATGCTTTGGTTCTGGAGCAATATTTTTAAAAATAATAAAGCTTATTTAATCAATTAGGATTGGAATATATCTTTCAGAGGAATCTTTAATCATCTGTACTGGGAAAAATATTCCTTTTGGTGTTAACTTTAAAAATAATTAGCTCTATAAGATAAATGGAAACGATTGCTCCCACTTAAAGATATGACAGCTTAAAAAATATTTTTATTGCCATAGACTTTGGTTAATAAATCTGAGGATGTGTGCTGCTTAGTCAGCTCTCCCACATAGTTCTATTGTAGCTAAATTTGTTGAACGAATGAGCAACTCAAGGAAGCTTTATAGATTCTCAGATGGCTGACCAGTTGTGAATTCTGATTTTTGCATTGCCTCACTATTGTCCCAATACTGCATGATAACATATGCATGTATATAATGTTATGTATGTGAACTGTGATGATGTAGATTTCTCTGGTCCTGGAATTGAAAACAAACTGGACAGTCTTAATTAAGAGCTAGTACCTGGGACTCCCCAAACCCACACAAGCAGGTGGCTGCCCTGCATTTCAGCAGTGGGGATAAATGTATTATGGATCTAAGGCTGCCTTAGAGAACAAAAGGGGAAAAAGGCAAAAAGTAGATATATGCTTGACATCAAGCCCTTAATTGTAAAACAAATTTTGAATTTGCTGTGTCCAGAAGTCATTACAGTGCTGAGCAAATAATGAATATGCATTTTTAGTACAATTTTTGTCTGGAAAAGAAGTGTTAATAAAGCTGGCAGACTTGAGAGAGACATTTTCTAAAATGTCAGAGGATTTCCTATTGTTTCAGCTTCTCTTTGGTAAACTGAGTTTTGTAAAGCAATATCTGAGAACCTGACTGGATCGATAGTAGTTTTAAGTTAAATTCCTTTAAGTTAATGAGTTATATTTTTATTATCTTGAATGGTACTTTTGTTGTAGCTTTGGAAAAAAAATATAATCACTTAAGGTATGTTTTCTATATTATGATGAATTTTTTATTAGGAAATGGAAATGCATATTACTAATGCAGAAACTCTTGTACTAAATTCTTCATAGATACTGTATTTTATATAGAAGCTGTGCTGTACGATGATCATCTATGATGGATTATTTTAGTTTATAAATGATTGGTATTTAGAGTATATTCCAAAAATTTCAACTAGCATCTGTACACAAATTGCATTTGCAGAGGCTAATATATTACTTTTTAAGCTATTATACTTAAATATATTATCTGATAATAGTGTTATTTAAATTACTAGACCTGACACAAACAATACTTAAAAAACTAGGTTATGTATACAGTAGTGAAATTGAGGTATCTGAGTATAATAAAAAGATTTTCAGAAAATCAGGGCTTTATTCCAGAAATTTCTACATGATTACCAAAATAAGAACTACATGTGTTTCATGTAATACAAACTGACACTCTTGAATCTTCTTTCTTATTTATCTCTCAGCATCTTTTCACCTTACTGATTTATCTCTCCCTTGTGTGTATGACTCTTATAACAAAAGTCTCTTATTTCTCTGGCTGCTTCTTCTAAGTCTTTTTTGTCTTCCTGTTCCACCCAATCCACAAGTGATGATGTTCTATGTCAGGAGATATCGCTCTTGAACTTTGCAGATATTCAACTCAACATATCCACCCACATTCAACTGACTAAGTTAGCCTTTACCTCCTTCAAAAACAAAAACAGACCATAATATCTATGCTTCTTAGGCAATGTTACTTATATTTGATGATTACACCAACAGCTACTTCATTGCTTAAATTAGAAATGAGGAAGTGATTTTTATTTCTCTTAAAAGCAAATCACCAATAATTCTATGTTCTACCCTTCAAATATTCTTACGTCTCATTTAAAACATTTTCCTCTGTGTTCTGCCCTCATGCTAGAAGCAGTGTAGAAGAACCCAGAATATAGTAAGAGTGTTACTGCCATACAATCTTATAATTGTACCATATTTCTATCTCTGTTTACCCGTCACCACAAGATGTGGGATCTTCCAGGTTAGTTATTATAATTCTAGTCCTATATCCATACTACTGTTGATATTCACTCATCTGATCCTAGTACTGACACACTCTTCCTCACAAACCCTCCCAGAACAACGACTAAATCACATACTGTCATCAGAAAGGTCCCAGTATTTTACCTGTTCTTGGACTGTTCTTTCCTCCTTGCCCTAAGCAAAACCCAGATATCTAATGGAGTAACTTTTTCCTTTTCTTGAGGCTGTTTCATTTCTCACTCATCACTGTGTATAGGTAGACTAGTTAGAATTTCTTACTTTGCATTATTACTTACAATCCATTTACTTCAATCCATTTTTTGAGATTCATTCCTGTGGATAAATTACCTTATCCTTCTCGTTCAGATTGCCATCTATCAATCTCCTTTCACCCAGCTCATTCACTGATGGCTAGAACTTAAAGCTAATATTTTTTTTCCCTAGGCATGTCATTTTTCTTCATAATTTCAATATGTACAGATTCTCCACCTTGGCCTTTCAGATTTCTGCTGTCCTGTTTCTTGAATGATTTTTAAAATTCATCCTGTTACTGCCTTTCCCTCTTATGATAAGATATACGTAAACCTTATTAACACCAAAATCTCTTAAAATAGAGATTTATAACAATCCTCTCTGAGATAAACAATGTTATTTAATAGCTTTTCTATCAAATGTTTTTATGGCTACATATATTCAACCTCACTGAGATCCCATTTATGCTAATTCCAATACCTATCTCAATATCCATCTGCTTCCTAGATCAGCCTTGTTCCTATGGTCCATAACTAACATTTCTCTTTTGCAAACATTTTCAGTTGGTTGTTTGACTATCCCTCTCTTACTCACCTAGGAAAAGAGTAGGCTTGGATGAGCCCAACCATCTCTCTTTTCTGTGTCTAAATTGAACTGCAGAGTAAACTATGGAGGATAACATCCAACTAAGTCAAGGAGATTTTGCTATACATTTTTGGTTAATAAATTATTAATTTAAAATTTTTGATTTTTGCTCAGCGTGGCCCAATAATCATATTATATTTCAAATAGGCTGACTTCCTCACTACCTGAAAGTATTTTACACAATCATCTTGAGAGAGAAACTGGTTAGCTTCTCTCAAAATTGTTTCCTGTTTCAGCAGGACTCACAAAAGCTGACTATATTTCCTGGTCTCTTTTGCAGTTAGAGGCAGCCATGTTCCTGAGTTCTGGCCAATTAAATGTAGACAAAAGTTATTGATATCTATCACTTTCCTACCTAGCCCATAACAAAATCTACACACAATCCTTCTCTTTCTGGTCTGTTGGTTGAAAGAAAAAGCACTAGGAGGACTCAGAAGATGGTGAAGCCACAGTCGGAGAGAACCTGAGTCATGAGTGACTATGAGAAGCTGACTTTCTCTTCATGTGCCCTTTTGTTCTACTCTCAATGGACTGAATGATGTCCACCCACATCAGAGAAGGTGGATCTTCTTTACCCAGCCTATTGATTCAAAAGCAGAAATAGCCTCACAGACACACCTGACATGTTTTACCAGATCCCCTGGTATTCCTTAGTCTAGTCAAGTGAAATTAATCACCACAGGGAGTGATGAAATCTATGCTATGCTTTCTCTTTTTACTCTGCTATAGAGTCTTACATTCTTTTTCCTATTTGAATGATTTAGGTTATTGCATGTTTGGCTACTATCTGTGAATTTTATCATGGGTTTTATTATATCTGAAGTGACAACAGATAGGTTTTGTGAGAAATTTCTTTTTAGGTAATGAGCCAGCCATTTATTTATTTTTTCAAATAGTTTATTTTTTATTGTATTTGCCTCATTACCATTTAACCTCTTTTAACCTCTTCCACTTCACTCACTCCCCTGCCCCCATCCACCACCGCCCCAACCCTAGAGCTGTCAGCCTGCTCTCTATCTATGAGCCTGTGTCTATTTTGCTTATTAGTTCAGTTTGTTCATTAGATTCCACATGTGAGTGAAATCATATGGCATTTGTCCTCTGACTGACTTATTTCACTTAGGATAGTGTTCTCCAGGTCCATGCATGCTGTCACAAAGGGTAAAAATTTCTTCCTTTTTAGAGCTGAGTAGTACTCCATTGTGTAAATGTCCCATAGTGGTTTTATCCAGTCATTTACTGATGGATCCTTGGGCTGCTTCCATACCTTGGCGACTGTAAATAACGTCGCAATGCTCTGCTCACATCTCAGCTCTTCCAGACTGTTTCCATCATCTCTCTGCTCTAGTCAAGGGCGCCCCTTGTAACCTCCAGTGATCTCTTTGTAGAAAAACACACACTTATCTGACTTTTTTCCCTTGGTCTCTCAACATATTTAACAAAGATTGCCCATTGGCTTGTTCTTGAAAGCATATCCCCTTTGGGCTTCCTTGAAACAAATTTCTTCTAATTCATTGGCAGTGATTTTGCTGTCTCTTGGTTGATTCTTCTCCTTTACGTCTGAAGGAAAGTTCTCTTCAGAGTACAATCTTAAGCCATTTTCTTTTTCTCCATACTCATTTATTATCTGGCTTGAAAACCAATTATATGCTGAAGATTTCCAAACATATCTATAGCATGGACTTCTACTGTGAGCTACAGAAATGAATGTCTATCTGCCCATAGATGTTTCACATTTATCTGCAACTTAACTCAAAAAGAAGTTTACTTTTTTTCTTCTCAAATCTCTACCTTGCATTACTCATGAATTTTGCATTTTAGTGAAATGAGTAATAAATCATATTTTTGCTCTAATATTTTCTGTTGAACAAATTATGTACAAAATATAGATACTTAATATATGTACAATTTAATGGTTATTAAAAAACAACATGCTGAACCTCAGAAATACGTCAATATTAACTTTTAAAACCTCTGTATTTCCCTCTCAGATACATCTCATCATTACATTCCATGTAATCACAATCCTGAACCTTTTGATTTTCCTTATGGTTATTGTATATACGTAGGTATCTGAATATAATTGTTTAATTATATATATTCTCTCTCAGTCTTTTTCTGTTTCTCTCTCTCTCTCTCTCTCATACATGTATATATTGAGTTGGCCAAAAAGTTCATTTGGGTTTTTCTGTAAGATGGCTCTAGTAGGGCTGAGTTGTCTTTAACTTCATTTGAAACAATTTTGTTAGATTTTATTGTATGGTGAATTTTTGTGTGGCCATTTTAATATTGAAGATGGAAAAAATAAACAACATTTTTGGCGTATTATGCTTTATTATTTCAAGAAAGGTAAACATGGAACTTAAACATATACACAGAAAGATTTGTGCATGTATGGAGAAGGTTCTGTGACTGATCAAACATGTTAAAAATGGTTTGCGGAGTTTGGTGCTGGAGATTTCTCCCTGCATGTTGGATGCTCCATGGTTGGGTAGACTGTTTGAAGTTGATAGAGATCAAATTGAGACACTAATTGAAAACAATCAACCATATACCACACAGGAGACAGCCAACATACTCAAAATATACAAGTCAATATTTTTTGGTAAAAATGAAACATGTGTATTATTTTATGGAAAAAAAAAACCATAGTAACTCTTTGGCCAACCCAATACATGCACATATGTGTATATATAGCCATACACATCATATGCATTTGTCCACACACATCTTTATTTTTTAATCTTTAGAATAGAAGCTTCAGTTGGTGTCTCCACTTGAAGTCTCCAAAGTTTTAAGATTCTTTTAATGAACAAATAAAACTCATGGCATCCTCAGGAAAATTTTTTACAGTATACTAGGCATCATTCATATATTTACTGGCTATTTGGTCCTGAACACTAGGAACATGAAGTAGCATGTTATTATGATTTAAATGTAAGCTAAGGTTGACTGAGATTCCCAATTATGTGAGGTTTGGATCTCTGTAATTCTACAGCAGAATCTTTGAGGTTTACAAGGTGCTTGGAACACAGGAGGGTTTACTCCTTAAGCCATGGTAAATCCCATCACGCTGTTTCTCCTTGCAATGCACAACCAAAGAGAATCTCTCTTCCTATTTCTGTCCCACGGTGGGGCCTCTGAGAAGCTGAGAGATGAATCTCACTCACGGCAGGCACAATCATGGAGAAACATTACTGCTCTTGTCAAGGGCTCAAGTTTAGGAACTAGGCTTCATGGGCATCATGCCTCCAATGCCCCACTGGCCCACTCAGAACAAAAGGTGCCAAATATCACTGAAAGAACTACATTTACCCCAACAGAAACCTCTTCCCTTCCTAGGCTTAGGGAAGAATAAAAGTTCCACCTTTCAGGTCTACTGCCTATGCAAGTTCAGAGCATTTACATACTTCTCTGCACTTCATATATATATATGAATTACTGTCCCAGAGGCTAAATATATCTATTAGATCCTTGAAACACAAAACTATTGACCACCTAAAGAAAGAACATTAAAAAACCCCATACCTTTCACTCCTTCAGTCTCTTCCTGTGGTGAAATCAACAACGTAATGAAGAATCTATATAAACATAATAGCTTTACCTGAATCCATCTTGTATATTTCTCCTAGTCAGGCGCCATTGAGCAATCCATGTTTGTGACTCTCAGTGCCAACGTCCCATGGCAGTGTATTTCCACAAGTGCTCACACCTTGCTTGTCACCTTTATTTCTATGGCTCTAGCTGCCCTGGACGCTATTGGAATTAGTGACACCATCCACTCCTTCACTGTGCATTCTGCTAAAAATTCTCCTGTCTTTAACCCTTGGAAAGTTTACTGTCCTCTCTCTTTGTCTGCCTGCATCTTTACTGTGAATTTTTCTTTGCTCTCTTCTATACTATTCTCTTACTCAGGAAAAAAAAAAAAAACAGGGGGGGGAGATAATATGGTCTGACGGGTCTTTTAGGTGAAAGAAAGAAGCGTTCAGGCTGACTTTGACCCTAAGCCTCCTTTCATACTTCATGAACTCAGTATCAGACAGCATCTCTGTTCTCCATTCCACCTAAAATGATACAAAATTTTATATCATAATTGTTTCCTGCTCACTTTGTTACATCTATGGGCTCTAGTGTGCTTCCATGTTCTGCCAAATCACAAAATATGTTAATTAGAAGCTTACACTCATTAAGGAAAGCTTCCATTTTTATTCTCTGAAAACATTCATTATGAAAACAAAACAGAAAACAATGGCAGTATTTTCTGTTACCAATGGATTCAGCTCTGACCTAGTCTGACAAAGCTCAGGCAGGGCACTCTTGTCTTGCTTATGACATCCATTCTTAGGTTCTTCATTTTTCTATGTTAGAGAAAAGATTGAGGAGAAAGGAAAGCAATGGGATTTGGATCCTGGGGTTTTAGGAATTATCTAAAACATTGAAAATTGTTTTTCTGCTACAATAAGTTTCTGGGTGACTAAATTATCATTTATTTCAGGTATTTTCTTCCACTTAATTTTACACTATCTAAAATATGCTTTCTGGCAAATGTTTAAAATTAAACCTCAGTTATACTTTCCTATCAATAGTCTGTTTTAGCCCTCTGCTCAAAGAGACTACAAGTCTTTTATTCTTTAGGAACATTTGAGTGAACCAGTTCAGTTTCTCCACAATCCTCTGAAAATCTAGATCCCTAAAAAGGAAGATGAGTGTAAAAATCAAATATCGGTGGGAAATTATTTTCCAGTCACAAAACTCTGTTTTTCATTAAGCTATCTTATATGAGGATGTCCTCTGCTGAAACACAAAGTTAGCACCGCTTCCATGCTTATAGGCCATTCCTGTTCTTGTAAATTGCATAGAGTAAATAAGGACAATTGTAATTTTTTAAAATTTCATTTAAAAATCCTTTCAGTGAAAGTTGGGATGATAGTATATACTTTCTAACCAAACTATGGGAAAATTACTCAGCTGTCTGGATAGACACCAAAGACAGACATTTCTGGATAGCACCGTTCTGTTATTTCTAACTCTATTAGCATTATTTTTGAAGTTTCTGATCTTCATTGTCAAAGAAAGTTCTCTTGATGCCAGCCTTTGATCTACGTTCACTGAAATTCAGATAGAAAGTAGAGCATAAATCTAGTTTGAGAATAGCATGGATATAAGTTTGAAAGTTTTGTTGATCTTGGCTAACCATTTTAGCTTTCAAAATCTAATATTCTAAACATTAAATATAAAATATATTAATCATACATATTGTAATTATAAAGGATTGACTATATTATTTACACTACTTTAATATAGCTATGATATCCTGTGAACCTCTGAAGTAATATTTTTCTTTGCTGTCTGTTATAGGCAGAGAATGACTATTTCAGCCTCTGCCTCTGCCCACTATAATACTACTTTACCCCAAATCTCAAAAAAGACATGACGTAACATCATCTCTGCATAAGACAGAAATGTATCCTTTTGTTGTAAGGAGGTTCAAAAAGTTAGCCACACTCTATGTGATTTTAGTTTTTATTATATAACAAATGTCACGACCTGTATTGACAGCAGAGTCACATCTCTGTACTGCAGATGGAAAATGAGAGAATTGGAACTTGCTGTGCTAAACTGCTGAGATCACCATCATGCATTATTAATTAAAATAAATAAGAAATAAAAGAAAAATGACTTTTTCTCCTGCTATTTGAAAAGTCTACAGTGCATTATCTAGGTACCAATTCCATTTCTTTTACCACATCATGCATCCAGACTTAAACTATGATGGTGACGAAGTCCTCTCTATGACCTTGTCACTTTAAGTTTTCATAACTTCCCCCCACCCTATTATCTTTTTCATATTCACTAGAAACTCACTTCCTTGAATCTTATGTTCACAATCATAAAGACTTGGAATAAAAAGGTTAAGCTGCTGTCATTAATGGCTTATTTCCAAGTAACTAAAAATAATAAGAGTGAATCTGTCAGTTGGGAAACTTAGCGACTGAATTCTACATTTTGGAAGGTGACCTTGGCAGAAATATTTAAGTTTTATTAAATAGTTAGGCTCCATCTACTAGATTCCAAAGCAGACAACTGAGATGGTCAATTGAGCAAAAGAAGAGATTTTTGGGGGAGGAGGAGGAAGAAGAAAGGAAGTAAGAAAGGCAAATCAATTAGGTTTTAGTGACTTTCCCAGTTATTAGACTAAAATAAACAGTTTTTTAATTAAAAAATAGGAAAATCTTGATCCCCTGTATATTTTCTTGTGATTTTAAATATTTCTGAAAATTCACTGACATTACTTCCTTTAAAAAGGAGGAGCGTAATTTCCCACTCTTGAATGTTAGCTGGACTTCTGATGCATTTTTAATTTAAAGAGAATGTGGTGAAAATCAAGGCTAGGCCATGAAAAGGATAGCTGTTGCCTGACTCAGCTCTTTCTAGGGGAAGCCAGTTGCCATAGTATAAGAACACTCAAGCAGCCCCGTGAAAGGTTTATGTGGAGAGCTGAGGCCTCTTGACAACGGTCAACACCAGCATGCCAGTCATGTAAGTGAGCCACATTGGAATTAAATAATTCTGCCCCAGCCAAGAATTCAGATGACTTCAGATCTGACCATCGTCTGACTATGACATCATGAGAAACCTCCAGCCAGAACTGCTCATTCAATCTGCTTTGTAATTCCTGACCCATAATAGAAACTGTAAGAGATGAAAAATATGTATTGATCTTTTGAGACAAAGTTTTGGGGCAACCAGAGAAGGACATGTCAGGAAAATAAAAATAAAGACCAATGTCATTGATGAACATAGATGCAAAAATCATCAACAGAGTATTAACAACCTGATTTCAACAATACATTTAAAGGGTCATACACTACAACCAACTGGGATTTGTTCCAGGGATGCAGACATGGTTCAACATTTACAAATCAATCAATCTGATACACTGTATAAACAAAAGGAAAGCTAAAAAGCATATAATAATCTAAACAGGTGCAGAAAAAGCATTTTACAAAGTTTAGCATTCTTTCATGATAAAAACTCTTAACAAATGGCATATAGAGGGAACATATCTCACTATAATAAATGACAAGGCTGCAGCTAACATCATACACAATGGTAAAAAGCTGAAACCTTTTCCTCTAAGGAACAAGGCATGGTTATTCTCTCAACATGTTCATTCAACATAGTATTGAAAGTTTTAGTAACAGCAATAGACAATTCATATCTAGTCATGATAATGTTTTTATTCTTTAGCATCTACTCTTTGAGTTAACAAGAGATATATGTTTTTTACTACAAACTTGGTTCCTCTATTTCTCCACTTACATCACAAAAGAAAAATGTAATGAAGATGAATAGGCGTTAATATTAAAGGTGGCTTTTGTAAATGATAGAGTGGGACATTCAACAGACACTTATTGGAGGCCATTTCTGTGCCAGGTACTGGGAATCTAACAGTGAACACAGTGGATGTTATAGGAAAGTTAATCTATATTAGTAATTAATTTATGCTGTAATACAAAGAACCTGGAGTGAGTAAGCATGCTCACATTGTAGCAAGTAGAGGGGCCCTCTGCATTTAATTTCTTTGCCTGTGCTACTCAAAGTTCTTGTCCATGAGGAGGTCCATGAGTGTCCTGCATGGAAATCAGCACCCTGATGCCTTCTTTGAAAAAGTCTTACTGAGGAATAAAAAAATAGCAGCTCAGATGGAATGCGTCTTATAATGTAGGTAATTTACATCTGGGATAAGCTCCTTATCTCATCATGCATATTCTACCAAGGTCCTTATCTTTTGCAGCCTAATAAGAAACAGCTTGCAGATGGGCAGCCACTCTTCTGACCTCAGGTTGAATTGCGTTGCTCTGAATTTTACCCCCGCCTTGTTGAGAGTTATCAAGTGTCGACTCAGTTCACAAAAGCTGTAATTTGAGTGCATGCCTAGGAAACACTAAATCTTAGTATAAAAGAATGTCAAGAATCCCAGGTCAGGGTAGACCCTGGGGGCACAGTAATTGTTTATGTCATACCTGTCACATGTGGTAGAAAAAGAATAAAATCCTACAACTGTAATTTCTGTAAAATTGGTTTCAGTTTTTTAACATTTTCTTTAATCTTATACAATTTTGTATGGATATCATCCATTATTTCTCTTATAATTCTCTTCTAATATGTATATTTGTTAAATATTAATAGAAAATATGTCATAATGGTAATTATTAAATATCAAGAAATGGTTAGGATAGACAAAAACTAGGAAAATGCTGTCCTTTGCCTGAAATTGGGAAAGATAATAAATTTTACCATTTTTTTGTTTGGTGTAGACATTTATTTTATGTCATTCTTTCATTTGTTTTCTAGAACAATGTTTATTTAATATTATTTATTGAGATTTTCAATATTCACTACATAAATGTTTTTGAATACCTTAAAGCAAGGTAAGTATAAAGAAAAAATATATAAAATTTTAAAATTATTTGCCTGGTCAGTAGGTCGCAATCTTAGAATTTTAGAGCTGGGATCTTAGGATTTATCTGGTCTGACCCCCTCAGTTTATATACAGGAAAAATCAAAGCCCAGTGAGACTGAGCAGATAGTGGGGGAAATAACACCAGAATTCAAGTATTTAGATATGTGTTCCTTTCCACATTATTATCTTGCTGCTTTAGATATATTCTTATGAGTTGAAAAATTTATATTTGATACCAGAGTTACTATTCTATTCTCAAAGAAACAGTTGATAACATTTTCTGACACCCCATTGGACTAGGCTAATGGAACACAAGTGTTTCCTCTATCATAAAAGCCCTACGGAGCTATAGAAGCAGATGTGGTTTGTAAAGGCCAGAGGCTGTTCTGACCCCGTGCCCTTGTACCCAACACCTGGGTCAATCATTGATACGATCATTGTTCCAATGGAACTGTTCTCTGGTTCAGTAGCACCTGGAAGTATACAGGTTCTTTTGCCTCTACACCTATTTCCTTGGAAAAATAACCAAGTTCCTAAAAATTTGGAGTATGAAAATATTTAATTAAGTGTTCCACCCAGTTGCTAATCAGCAAAAATCTCTCACATTCTTCACTTTGTTCCTTGGGGATACTGCTTCCCCTGGAATCCCCTCAAGGGGCTCAGATTTGCTTCTTCACACTGCAGATTCCTCTCCCAGATGTGGCAACAGGTCTCCTTACTGGTCCTTGCTCTTTTAGAACACCCAGTTTTCACTCCTATGATTCCACGTCATGAGACTTCTATTTGGGATCCCTCCTTGGTGCAGTTAGTAATCCGGCTGTCTGGTGACTTTCTTTCCTGCCATGAGAATTCTAATACCTGGCTCACGGTCACCCTCTATCACTGCTCCTGCCATAATTCTAAAAAAGTTCACTGTCCATTTAAATGACCATTCAGTATCTTCACCTAAAGTTTTTGACCTCCAATGACTATGTCCCCAGACACTCATTCTCAAGGTCACTAGAACTTGTCATTTCTAATAACAGATGTCCTTTCAAATTTCATTTGCAGATATATTTTTTTTCTTCCCAACAATCACATCCTATTTTTCCAATATATTTGGTCTAAAATTCCAACTCCAACAATCTGTTTAATTCATGGGGTCTATAATCCATTGACTCACACACCTTTTATTATGCTTCATCCATCCTCATATTTCTACTCTGTTCTTTGTCCTGCTTCAATTCCATGTTTAATTGCTATAACTACCCTCTGGTCTCCACCCTTAGAGCCCCTGCCTTTCTCTCGTTTTGCTCTTTCTTGGCAACGTCTGTGTGCAGCCTCTTTACATCCACCTTGTCTCCCTTTCCATTCCGGCCCAGACAGTGCAGCTGAATATGTTGGAGAAAAACACACCACACCACTTCAAATGTGACCACAAATGCCAAGTGAGCTTTTAATGGTGCCGAAAACTCACACTGTATTTTCTCAATCTAGTCTATTTCCCATTTTCCTTGATGGCTATTTCAAATCATCTCTCTCCTCAAATCTTCAACACCTACTCTTTTTTGTTTATTCTCAATCCATGACCGAGAATGTTATTTTTTTTAGAATACTGAAGCAGTCAGAAAAGAATTTCAAAAACCCCCAGTTAACACACCTACCACCAATGCCTGGACCTGAGAACCGTGTCTGTTGCTATAAATTATTTATACTCTGAGCAATGACCAACTCTTCCTAAGTAACCAGGCAAGCACATTGCTTCCAAAAATCTTACCCCCTGCTCCATCATTGCTTCTTTCCTCTCTACTGAGATTTTCTTATAAGCATAATATTTCTGTAGCATTCCTCACTTTAACACGATTCTTCCTGGATCTCTCTCCTCTCCCCAGTTACCATATAAGATTTTTTCCATTGCTGTAAAGAAAAACTTCTCCAAACTTGTTGTTATTTCTCTCATTTCTTTTTAAAAAGGATTTTATTTAATTTTTAGAAAGAGGGGAAGGGAGGGAGAAGAAGAGGGAGAGAAACATCAATGTGTGGTTACCTCTTGCACACCCCCAACTGGGGACCTAGCCTGTAACCCAGGCATGTGCCTTGACTGGGAATTGAACTGATGATCCTTTGGTTTACAGGCCAGCACTCAATCCACTGAGCCACAAGAGCCAGGGCTAATTTCTTCTTTTTTATTCTATCTTGAATTCACCACATGCAGGTTTTCATGCTTCCAACTCCACTGAAATTACTCTTGTCAATGTCACCAAAGACCTCCTTATCGCTTCTATTCTTAGTTCCCATCTACAACCTGTCAATACCATCTGACAGAATTAATGGAATTCTCATCCTTAAAACACTGTCTTCACTTCATTTCCAGGATCCCTCACTGTCACGGTTTTTCTCCTGAGTAACACGTTGCTCATGTTCAAGCTTTTTTGCTGATATCTCTTCTACTTGCCTATCTCTAAAATTGGAGTGTTCCAGGGCTCAATTTTTAGATCTCTTCTTTTAACCCACAGTTTTCATTTCATAAAATCTCAACTCTAAAGATCATTTTTTTATGTTCTACCTTCCAAAAGCTAATTTCTATGCAAAGTTTTTCATCCTTTAAGGGGAATTCCATCCTTCCAGTTGCTCATGTCAAAATCTTTGAATCATCATTTTTCTCTAACACCCTAATTCAATCTGTCAGTAAATCCTTTTGGCTCTACCTTCAAAATACATCCAGAATCTGACCATTTCTTACCATCTCTCTCTCTCTCTCTCTCTCTCTCTCTCTCTCTCTCTCTCTCTCTCTTTACCATACCAGGCCAAACCTTCATTGTTATTAACTTGCATTAATGATCAAATCTTCTCCCCAATCACACAGCATATGCCATGGTCCCCTTCACTCTATTCTTATCACAAGTGTTAGAGTGCTTCTTATAAAACATAAATCATACCAGAGCAACCATCTATTCATGATTCCTCAGTGGCTTCCCATCTCATTTCATGTACAAGCCAAGTTTTCCAAAAATATCTGGACTCCTGTTAGAACCTCAGGCTTCATCTGTTCCAACTTTGTTTCAGCCAAATTGTTCTCCTTTTTCATCCCTAAACAAATCAGGATGAAGGCCTTTGTTCTGGCTATTTCCTCTGATGGTAGGGCTCTTCGGAGATCCAGATATCACTGTTTACCTCCACCAGATATTTGCTCAAATGTTACCTTCTCCATAAAGATTTTTGGCAGCTCTACTTAAAATTGCACTTTTCATACACTCCTTGTAATACCTCCCCTCTTTGTTTTCTTCAACACCACCACTTAATATACTATGTATTTTATACAGCTTATTTATGACCTGCACTCACTCACTAATAAGAAAAAAAGCCCTGTGACAGTACAAATTTTGCTTTGTCCACAGTTACATTTCTAACACCTAGAGCCTGATGCAGAGTATCCTATGAAATAACAGTTGGCTTCCTCCTGCAGTGAGTTTTTCAAGAGAACAAGGTGGGATTCCCAATGTCTGTTATAACCTAGCATTAGATACAGCCTTCCCTCATTTCTGCAGTATCCTGTGGATTACACCATCCAGCATTACTCATTGAGGGAGGGCACAATGCAAGGATGTGAAAACCAGGAGTTGAGAATGATCTGAGGCCATTTGGAAAGCCAGCTACCACAGCTACCACCACTGCTCTGAAGAGAATCTGGTCTCACATTTCTAGCAAGAGCATTATACATATCTTTGAGAGGATGGATATGAATGCTGAGGCCTCGATAAATGGGCATTTATAATGTAGTAAAAATAATTATTTTATCTCAGCTGCTTATTTAAAAAATAATTTTCAATTCATACTTCCCTGCTTGCATTCTAAATATACCTCAGCATTCAATTCTTCAGGAAGTTTGGCCAGATCAGTGTAAGAGCAAAATAATGAGAAGACCATATTTCTCAACTCAGATAATAATAAAACAACTATTACTGGCATTCCAAGGATACTAATGGATGCATACTTCTCATTAATTTAACATTAAATATCCAGCAAGAATTACCTTATCATACAGGTCCTGTTGCTATAGCATTATCAGTTCAACTGGTTTCTAATCTATTGAAATGTATTTTTGAGCAGAGATAGTGATGAAATCCAAGTAATCTGTAGATATATAATTTTAAGGTTGGAGAAAGAAAAACATGTGATTCAAGTTAATTTGATTGATTATGCTGAATTTCATCACTCGCAGGGAGTTCATTTGGTTATTTACTTGTTTACAAATAAGAACAAATTAATTTAAAAATTTGCTCTAGACTGAACAATAAAAATAAACAATCATATACAATCATAATTTTAAAGACTCATATAAAGTTGAAAATAACCTAGTCCAGCATTTAACCCAATAATGTCCCCTGCAATATGAGTAACAGGTAACATCTTGACCAGCACTCAGCAGTTTTTTTTTTTTTTTGTCCATAGTAAATATTTTAGATCTGGGGGTGGGGGGGGGGGGTGCAGATGCTCTTCCACAGGTACTTAAGTTTGCTCTTATCATGTGAAAACCGCCATACACAATACTTAAATTAATGAGCATGTCTGTGTTCCAATATAACATTATTTACAAAAACAGGCAGCAACTTGGATTTTACCCATACGCCATGGGTTTCCAACATCTGATTTAGAGTATGGATTATATAATGGCAACTGGACCTACTGTGAACAAGATAGTAGTTTTCTTTGACTACTACGGAGGCCATGTTTATACAGGATAAAATGCACTAAACATGTTTTTGCAAATACAACCATGTTAGACTTTGTTTCAAGTTCAGTCTGCATTTAAATAGAAGTGTTTATTGTACCCAGTCAAATGTACTTGACTTCAACTTATATTTGTCTTGTATACCTTCTGTGTTTCAGGTCTCAATACCTTTCAAGGTAACTCATTAACTGATTATATTTAAATAGATTAATACCCACATTCTCTGTCTGTATTATATTACTTCATTATACTTTGTTAATTTTAATTTTGTAGGTATTGATCTCTTAGAAACTTTCAAGTTTATAATACAATATTGTTATAATCACCATTCTATATATTAGATCCCCAGAATTTACTAATCTTATAACTGGATGTTTGTACCTTCTGACCAACAAGTGATAAAACTAGTTAAAATAGTGCCTTCTTTTAAGGTTCTTATTTATTTTTGACTTAAACTCAGCCTGGCAAATGAGTTTGTCAGATGCTACTGGGACACTTTTGGAATATTAATAAGGTAAGATTCCTTCATCTTTAACACATATAACTGACAGAAGATTACTTTACAGGATATGGAACAATAATTTTTATATATCCATAGAAAAGGACTAACCCTCTGATTGACTATAAGACTATAATGATAATGACTATATAACTCACAGAAGAGGAAATCCACATGGCCAGTCAACCTCCTTAGTGATGAAGAAAGCTCTGTGACCCTTATGTGAACTTACATGTTTATTTTATTTCTCACTTCCTCAGTATTTGTGCATAAGAACCTGATCCCAACATTTGTGTTCTTGACACTCTTCAGTTATTTTTATACTGGTTACACTGCTTTCTGTTTCATTCCTTTCTTCTGTGAATTTTTACTCTATCCATCAAATTTTGTTTAAATTTTTCTCTAATTACAGATATACAATTTTTAATTTCTTTATTTTCCTTCCAAACCCCTCATTTTCCCTAACAAAAAAGTTGAAAGCATCAACATGCCCACATGACTTCCAGTTTCTAATTACTAAGAGATGTGAGATGTATTTCAGCTCTCTTCTGACAACTCCAGCTTTCAGGATGGTAGAAACTCAGTAAGTATTTGTTAAATTAAGTGAAAATGCACAAAAGGAGGCAGCAGCAAGTGGAATTTATACATACCACAGAGACAGAGAACAGTTTCCTATTAGCCATGTTTCACTTGGCCTCTTGAAGATCCTTCATCAATGAGTATTTTACAAAGTTCTCTAATTAATATGAGAATTTTTCACCTACTCCATTGTTTGGGAGTCATGTAATTCACTTGGGTTCTCCTTCTTCCCAAGGCTGAGATTGCTGTTTTTGCAAACTAATAATAATATTCACAAAATCAATTCATGACCAGCATTTTAAAAAATGGGTCCCTTCTCTTAAAAAAGTAGAATCTTAGACTAGAGAACATGTACAGTGTTGTATTTGGACTTTGATCTCCCAGAATAGTAGCTGGGGACTGAGAGTAGTAAAGAGAGAATAAAAAATCAGCCCACAGGTGTGTTATTTTGGTCATTTCTATGGGTTTCAGGGACTAGATCCCACTGGTACCACTATAAAAAGTTATACGATATGACTCAGAAAATGAATGGAAGAGTATTTATTTCTACTTGCTCCTGTCCCCTAACAGTAAAATTTACTCAAAAAAAAAAAAAAAAAAAAAAGTGGTAACTAGCTCCTACTTTTAGTTTTATGCCTCTCAGAATGGTTGATGGTGTTCTCATCCAGTTCCAAGCAGAGGTGGTCAAGAAGCTCCAGGGCAGAAAGCAAGAGAAATACCTGACGCTGCTGAGCAAATACTATCACCTGATGTACAGGAAATACTACAGATAATACTGGAGTACAAAAGTTACCCCAACACAAGTGAAACTGAATAGAACAGAATGAGAGGAGAGGACATGGGACAGGATAATTTTTAAAATACCAGAATGTGTTGCAAGTATTGGGTTGGCCAAAAAGTCTGTATGTTTTTTTCCATAAAAGACATTTTTCATTTTCACAAATAATTTTATTGATTTTGATATTTTGAGTATATCAACTGTCTCCTGCATAGTATAACATTGATTATTGTCAATTATTATCTCAACTTCATCTCTATCAACTTCAACTGGTCTACCCAACCATGGAGCATCATCCAGTGAGAAATTGCCAGTATGAAACTTGCAGACCACTTTTGACACGTTCAATCAATCACAGCACCTTCTCCATACATTGCACAAATCTTTTCTGTGTGTGTTTCAGGGGCATTTTTACCTTTCTTGAAATAATAAAGCATAATATGTCAAAAATGTTGCGTATTTTCCTCCATCTTCAACTATTAAAATGGCCACACAAAAATTAACCAATTTTGAGTTTTTAAAAAATGCATGCTGATGTTACAGCTGTCACAATACAATCTAACAAAATTGTTTTGAATGAAGTCGAAGACAACTAAGTGCTACTAGAGCCATTTCACAGAAAAAAAATACCAAGTGAACTTTTTGGGCAACCTAATAACGGCAAGCGTTATTCATGAAAATCACATTTCAGTTTACTTCGTGAGCATGTCTCTGTGTGCATGCATGTACACATGTGTGTTTGTGTGTGTTATTGAATAATGAAGTAAAATATATTTCTTGTCTTTTGTCTGTGTTTAAGTTTAAAAGCCACTGGTGCAGGCTCATGTTGCTGTACTGGAATTTTCTCTCTAGAACCCAGGTTTTTTTTTTCCCCTCACTTTCTCTGTGATCATTATAAATTGAACCATCATATCACTAAAAACCAGAACGATGTGAAGCAGTTCTCAATATTGTTCATCTTCTATCATTTATAACTGAGTACTGGTAGTTTGACTACCTTGAATCAGGTACAAACTGCCTTTGGACTGGAGTGTGGTTTACCCAGGAAGTCCTGCAAAAGCTATATATTGCACTTTGTATGTGTCTAAGTTACAATGGCTGCACCTTGGAATATACTTATGTAAAAAACCAATCAGCTGAACTGTGGGCAATGCATTGAATTAGAAAAGAATTAAACTTCTGGAGACTAAAACCCTTTTAATGTTCAAGATGAAAATCAAACAAAATAATATTTAGAACCTACATTGATTATTATATGATTTTAAAAAAAATATTTTATTTATTTTTAGAGAGAGGGGAGGGGAAAGAAACATCAGTTGTCTCTCACATGCCCCACAAGGCCTGCAACCCAGGCATGTGCCCTGACCAGGAATCAAACCTGTGACCCTTTTGTTTGCAGGTTGGCACTCAACCCACTGAGCCATACCAGCCAGAGCTTATCTTCTTTGGATTTTCTCCTTCATTCTAGGGTTTTGTTTATCCTTGGGATAGTTCCCAGAGGTCAAATGTTTGAGCCCAATGGAAAAGCAAGGAATTGAATCTTTCACCTATCATGGCATTGCTATGTACATTAGGGCATGTGAACTGACAGCTTGATTTTTTAAATTTATTTTTGGTGATAAGGAGCAAAGCCTCTTTTAGCACCATGTTCTTCATGGCCTTCTTCAGGGAAATGCTGTCGAGGCCCGGGAAGTATGTAGCACAGAATGGAGTTGCTAGTTCATGATTACCATGTTTGCTATTATTGGTAATGCAATCACTATCACGTATGCTCAGAAGAGGTCATCTGGGATTTATATTTTTTCAATCTTTTAAAATAAGGATATATATATTTCAAGTATCACCTCATCTTTGGTTTATAGCATTAGCTTTGCTTTGAAAATCTGATTATTAGTAATATCTAAGTATGTAAATATTTAAACTATAATTTCAAACACTAGAATTCAAATATTACATTGATAACATTTTCTTCTTTACATTTCAACATTCATGTGTCACCAGTGTGACATTTTCTTACTTGGGCATCACAAGTTTCTAAGTGAAATAATACCTTCTTATTTTCCATATCTTATTAGCTTTGACAGCATAGATGCTATTAAAAAGTAGAAGCCCCTTCTTTGAAAGGTGTGTTTCTGTTTTTAAATGAAATAGCATTACTCAGAGACAGTAACTCGCAGCATTCTAACTTTGTATATATGGCTTCATTATCTGGCGTAGCATTAAACCAACTACCAGGGAAAAGGGCCAGAAGTTTTGATGACAATAAAATTCTCTCTTTTGGGGAAAAATAATCATTTGAGCATAGATAGATGCATAGACTGACAAATAATAGAAAGGGAAAGAAGAAAAAGTGGGTAGGGGAGAGAGAGAAAAATTGAAGTACTGTCTTTAAGTCAATAACAAGGATCCCAAACCTCCATTTTTAGGGGCTTCCTGATATTGTTGCAGGCTTACAGGAGAATTATATATTAGAGAATGGTGTAAGGAGCTCCAACAGGCTGGCCCTGTGTAAGACAAGAAAATTTATTTTGCTCTATTAACTTAAGGCTCAGATGAAGTCAAACCAGTCTAGCTTGTGCTTCTTCCTGATCTTAGATCTGAAGATTTACTACATTTACATGATGTGAATGCACAGAAGATTTAGGTCATAGAGGAATAATACCTATGTCCTTCAAAACCGTGTGTGCACAGAATGGCGGCTCACATACATCACGGCTTAGAACTCCGCCTGGTCCTGCTCATCCTTTCAAAGGCAGAGAAGCAGGTCTACGTTTATGTTAACTACACTCTCCATTTGGGAGAGAACACACGGAAGACAGAAAATGCTGTCTAAAGTCATAAAATTAATATAACCACCAATGTTTTTTTTTGTTGTTGGATCTTACTACGGGCCAGGTATTGTCCTCAGCTCTTTACATTTAAGATTTTATTTGTTAAAGTGTAACAACTATTAGAATTCTCATTTCATAGATTAAAAAAACAAAGGGCACTACATTTTTAGAACTTCATTCTCAATCAACTAGTCAAGTGGAGGATCTGAGGTTTTAAAGAAAGAAGTGTGAGGAGGTACCAGAGAAGTGAAATCCTTTATTCACCTTACTCTTCTCACCTAAAGCCTTGCCCTCCAGCCATGTGTCCCATCATGCTGAACATAAAGCCTATAAAGTTTGCTCCTGAGGGCAGGGTAGGGACAAGCAGAGAAATTAGCATAGGGCAAGTCTTTAAATGTCATCATGTATTTTAAACACTTGGGATCTAGTATTATATTCGTTCCAATTACAGGATCTCTCTAGATTTCTAAGGAGGGAATGTCCTGGTTTTCTCGAGAGTGGGATCTGTTGTATTATGTGTATTTACTGAGGTGTTTTTACAAACATTTAGCTTCTGTTTGATACCAGTGTTAAAACAATGATGTGTGTGCCCAGAATCATGCACAGCTAATCATCTAAAATGCTCTTCAGAGCCTGTGCCGGAGTTGTGTCCTGTGGGACTGCCTCACTTAGGGTACAACTTGGAAGGGGAGAGAGATTTTTATCAACTTTGTTTTTACATTTCTTTTACTCTCCTGATGAACTTGCTTTTCTGAATATTCTTGAAGGATGGGAGAAATTTATAGTAATGAGCTCATTGGGAAAGAAATGGGCTCCTGATCATTTTGGCTTTGTCCACTCGGCAGTAATGCCCCCGGCTCATCTTATTTTAAGAAATTTTTTAGGCAAGGATGCTGAGTGCGGTAAGGTGGTGGTCACTAAAATAAACATATTGAATTTTGGCGAGCCTCTGGCACGAGCAAAGGAAAGAAAATTGCCTATAAGATGTAGAATTGTTATCTTCTGAGAAGAACACTAGGTGTATGCAGCCTCTACGTGATAAACATGTGCGTCTCTAACTTCAGTTGCACACCTGCCAGGGCTCCCCGGCAGCTGTCTTCCTTACAGCTGTCTGAGTGCTAACAGAACAAGCCCCCAAATTTCCCAACAACATGCATTATAACTAACATGTAAAAAGGTTTTATATCATTAGCTGGATAGTTCCTGAAAGTACATGGTAAAATTTAGGGTGTAAAATTTGTGGAGATTTTTATCCCTTTTATTTTACAGAAACACTATGGTTTCAAAAGAGAGTGTGTTTAATAAATGAGAATGAAATGGGCAACAGCTTCCTTCATGCCATGGAGTATTGTTCTTGCTTGGAGAGATGTGGGGTGGGAAGACTGTCTCAACCTAACAGTCTTAAGAAAATTATCCTGTCCCACCGTACGCTCCTATTTTTGAGGATCTGGTTCCTTATATTCTTTTCTTGAGGGGACTCTTTAAGGTGATGATTCTAGGTTCGCCTCAGACCAGCTCAGGAGTTTGCTTATGCAATGCATACATTACAAGGTGTAACGTGGAAACATCCCTCCTGGTCGTAATCCTGGATCCTCTCCTGTTTTTTATGTGTTTCACTTTACCCGAATTTACCCATTTGAAATAGGGGTCAGGACCAGCATCTGTTACATACAGTTATTAGAACTCTTTGATAAGTGCTTAGTGTATTACCTGGCACATTTCGCTAAAGAAAGGCAATCAGTCATCTCACTCATGTGAAGGATTAAGAAGTTTTTTCTTGAATTGATTTTCGATATTTGAAAGTTAGGACTTACATGAGCAGGTTGCGCTAAAGGACTGAGAAAGTATCCTGAAGGCTGCAAAGCATTCTGCAGTCATCTTTAAAAGGGACCTGGTAAAAGACCTGGCCATATTGCATAGCGAAGCGTGCTTCTTATCATAGAAAGCTCTAGCTGCTCAAGAAGGAAACGAGGTAAAGGGCTGTGTGTGTGTTTGTCGCGTTTGCGTCTGGCATTTGATTGGAGGAAAGAGAATACAAAACATGTGAAGGTATAGCAGACAAACTCTGAAGTTCCTAAGCCCTACCTCATAATTTATAGTCCAATAGGGTTGGGAACAACAGTTAGAAAATGATTCTCAGTCTGTTGTTCATTGATGTAGGATGACACATTGGGATTAAATTGTATATCAATTAAACAAAACTTGTTTTTTTCTTCTAGAAGAGTAAGTGAAACAGTCTCTTTTTTAGGTTTAAAGTTGCACGATCTTTTGGATTTTGAAGTCACCTGAGAGACGAGAAAATTTATGGACTTCTAAAGCAGGCACAGCTAAGTTTAAATTTAGTTTTTCCCACATTGCTACGGAGTTTCGGTCACTTGCTTTGAACTGAGTGTTCAAGCTTAGATAATGGGGCAAGGATTCTAACACTTCCTTAGGCAACGGGGGGAAGGGTTCTAATACCTCTCTTAGAAGATTCCTGTGAGAATCAAAGTGAGTAATAATATGAAATACCTAGGACAGTGATTGGCTTATTACCGGCGTTTGAGAGATATTATGTTAGTCTTTTTCCGTTTAAAAATGGAGTTATCATTGTAACTAGGGAGATGTCGGAGCTAAGAAATTTATGGAAGTGAACAAAATGTTTCATGTGAAAGAGTAATTTAACCAGATAATATTATGAGATAGTGATAATTTGAGATAGTGATAATTCAATAAAGCCAATCATGAAAAACACTAATTAAAAACCAGTTTATTAAAGTCTTATTACGTGCCAGGTACTATGTTAACTTCTTACATGCAATCATCACAGTCCTGACAAAAGCCCTACAATATTGAAATGACCTATATTTTATTTATTTTTTTGTCTTTTAAATTGTTGTTCTTTAATCGTTGTCCCAGTTTCCGCTCCCCCAACCCCCACTCTCCCCTGCCTCACCCCCTCTCCCAGAGTCAATCCCCACCCCGTTGTCCATGTCCATGGGTCATTTACACATATTCTTTGACTAAATCCTTCCTCTTCTTCCTACCTTTCCCTCCTCCCAGCTTCCCTCTGAAATGACATACATTTTTAAAATAAGTGAACAAACAGATATTTATTAGTGGTGCGAAGTTCAGAAAGTCCTCGTTTAACCTCATCAATAGGTTCTTGGAAATGGTGAATTTAAGCAAAATGACAGATAATGAAGCCAATTTTACTATACGCTAATTGATATAAACAAGAGTTAAGTTCCTATAGCCTATTTCTGGTTACAAATAAACCACTAATCTTTTAATTAAAAATACATTATTTTAAAGAGAGGGGAAGGGAGAGAGGAACAGAGGAAGAGAAACATCTGTGTGAGAAATGCCAGTCGGCTGCCTTCCTTACGCACTCCAACCAGGGACTGAACCCACAACCTAGGCATGTGCCCTGACTGGGAATCAAATTGGCGACCTTTCGATTTGCAGGATAACACCCAAACGACTGAGCCACACCAGCCAGAGCACATCACCAAACTTTTAAATAAAGATGACACACTCCTTTAATATTAAACAGGGAAATAAATGTGGGCTATGCATACATTTAAGAAAGATGAATAAAAACAAAAAAGATAATTCTTTCCAACCTGCTGATTCTAGTTCTGAGTCTCAGGTGGCTAAAGACTCTCTGTCAGCTCAGGGTGCCAGGAGGGACACACCCTGATAACACCTTTCCATTTCAAGTTCACTCACACTGACTGGGACAATGGATTCACGCCAAGTTAATCTCAGTGCACATCTTTGGGACATGGGAGGAAACCAGAATCCCCGGAGAAAACCCACACAGAAGTGGCCCTGGACTTAATTATTTTTTTTTTTTCTCACTGATGCTATAAAGATGAAATAAAAGATGTTGAATGAAATGATGTTACTCAGGGACCTGCGGTCTTGCTTTTGCCACATATAGAAGATTTAAAAAAAAAGATACAACCCCATGTACATAAATAAGGAAACAAATTCTCATTTTTAAAACACCTCTTGTTTTCTAATCTAACTTAAAGCTGAAGAGAAACAGAACTTTCCATAGTTTGATCTCAAGTAAGACATTTGAATTACTTTCAAGAAGTTAGATACTCTTCTGAAGTACTATTCGTTTTGCATAATGGCACCTGGCTACTCATATCTTAAAATTGTCTGTAGAATACATTTTTGAAAGAGTTTTAGAATTTCACAAAGTTTATCTCATATGGGGCAGCAAAGTAGAGTGGCCAGAGCACGTCACCAGCATTTTATTTCTAAAACTGGTGCAATTCACCTTCGTAACTTCGGCAAATTAAGATTTTTTTGAACCTTCCTTTTTGCAATTGTTAAGACGAGAGTATGGTCTAGATTTTCTGAAAGATCTCTTTTTGTTCCAAAAACAGTCTCAAGGTCATAAATAAAACTAACAAAAGATCACTTGAAATGGCTTCTTTTCTGCATAAGGAAATCACTACGGTAAGGTAGCAAACTATTTTCCACTTCTGTGACGAATCTGCTGTGTCATTTTCACAAAGTGCTGAAGTGAATATGTAAAATTATTCATGAGACACTCTCCTAAGAAGTATTCAATTAAAATCATAATATTCCTCTTTCAAGGGTTGCAAGTTGGTTATATGTTTGTTGCCTCAAAATACATATAAATTTAAATTATTTTACATTTAGATGCCACTGTTAAATTACATGTATCAATAAAACCCTTCCCAAATCAATCTGTATTGAGGTTTCATATTCTACTTTGTTTTGTCATGTTAAATGTGGATTTTTCTATATGAATTGCGTGTAATAAGAATATTATTCTTTCACTAGTAATAATACATATAAAAAGTGTTATACAATCAATTCATACTGGATATTTGATTTATTCTTCTATCCCCTGGCAGAAGAAAGCTTACACTTGGCATACCCATTATAAGAAGACTTTTGTTTAAAATTAGAGGACAAGTGGACTGGTCTCTGATTTTGGTTATATGAGGAAAATGTTGCCAAATGAAATGAACATGATTTGGAGCTTTCTAGCACTTAGTGGCATACTTCACTTTGAACTTTAAATTATTTATGGTATAAAAGGAGACACTTGGTAAATAACAGGAAAAGCATAGAAATCAAATGCAGATTGTGGTATTTGCTAACTTTAACACTTGAGTTACCAAAACTCACACCTGGTGAATATTTATTCTGAATTACTTCCCAAAGAACAGTTACGTTCCTGATGGAAAAAATAAATCAGGCCATTAGCAAATGACTGAAAAAACATCACAAGGACAACGAAAATAATCTTTCTGATTTGATGTTGAAGCAAATTGTAGAAAGCTGCAGGGAACCTGAAAATATTTTTTCTTAGAACTGATGAATGTTTAATAAATAACCAGTCTTATTTCAGTGTAAATTTATATGATGTGCTTGTAAAATGCAACATATTACCACCAGGTTAGTTAATAAACAAATACAGGAAATGTGGAAAGTTATGTGTATGTATAAATTGTTACATATGTAAGTAAATCAACAGACATGCATATATATATATGTGTGTGTGTGTGTGTGTGTGTGTGTGTATCACATATAAATTTGAAAAGGCTACTGACTCAAAAAGAAAAAAAAAAAAAAAAAGAAAATAATACCAAACAATGTTTGTGTAAACTACCATTAGAGTCCACCTATTCGAAACCAAACAGGAGTTACAGAAAAATCAAACTCTTAAATTATCTCTTTCATTGAATCTACTTTAGTCTCCTTTATGATATGCAAATAGTTATTCTTATTCTTTAAGCATTTTCTTTTAGTATTTCTCAAGAGTTTCTCTTTTATTTAACTTGGTTTCTACACCTGAATTGCACTTCAGACACAAGGATCTGGTCAGCCTCCTTTTTCATGGAAGGAAATAGTCCTAGATGATGCTTTCTTATACTGAAGTCAGAAGCAAACCCTTTCATTGACATCCACGCTATTTGGTCTATTTGTTACATAACTGACGGGTTTACTTTATAAAAAGGTTGAAGTCACAATACTTTTCCCTGGAATTCCCCTTAAGTTTTTACTACGCATACTTTAAAAAACATCTAGTATTCATTATTTATACATCTCAGTTTATAACAAACTCCCTTTAAATATAAATACTGCATCATTCATTTCAGATTCCAAGTGGAAGAGATGGAAGAGTCCAAAACCAGTCATAACTGTAGCACAAGGGCAGCTTTTCCATCTTTCCTTGTTCATCGTTGCACATTTATTTTGTTCCTCCTTTTCCTCCTCTCATTATTTTCTTTTTCTCAGGATTTTGTAATTGGGTCAGGCTGACTGGAAACCAGGTGAGCTTTCTGCCACCGAAGGCTGTTTCTCAAAGAAAACACTTTGTAAAAACTAAATCTCTTAATTATAAAAAGAATCTAGTTAAAAATATTCTGTGTAATCAAGGATGGTGCTATCAATTTCTTGATCCTCAAGACCATAGAATCTGTTTCAGTGGGAGACGTTAAGCATTTTTGGTAAATGCAACCACTTAGAGTTGGCCTTGAGAAGGGAACTGCAAAAGAAGATAAGAAACATTGAAGGAAGGTAAACTTTGCTGAATTTGCAATTTGTCCAAGGCCAGAGCAATTTACACGGACCAGTTTTAGAGGTACTTGATGAGGCAAGTGTATGTGTGTATTTTCCAAGAGGAGCTGCAGGTAAGTAGACAGATCAGTTGTGGAATGTGGAAGGGAGTTGCTGAGAGGGACAGCAAACTTACAAAAGTACCTCTTGTGACTTGCTCATGACTTAATTTCGGAGGTTCTTGTTCTTTCTCATGGGTCACGGGTAATAAGAATGATATAGCTGGCATCAGTGAAAGAGATGACACAGAAATCTCAGCCCCTTGAGATTTAAAGGCAAAGAGACCAGAGTAGAGAGGATGTTTTCAGAAAGATTACCATCAGGGAAAGGAAGTCTGACTTCTGCAATAAAATACCTTTGAGAGGAGGTAGAGTCCAAGCTGGTGTTTAGACTTGAGAAATAGATCTAAGCAATAACGAAGGAAAGTTGTGAGCACATTTGCCTGAAGGAGGAAGCCCATCCCAAACACAGCAATGGTGTTATGTTTGGAGGAAAAAACATGGCCAAACACTGTGTGTGAAGAAAAAGAAGTGTAACTTTAGAATCTATGCTTGGGGTGTGGTTACTCTTATAAAACCCTCAAGAGTCTGAACCAGCATAGGTGTTACCACCAGCTTGTTGACAACTTTCAATGATGTCACCTCATGGCCCCAGGAACAACGGCACAACTGTATGTGTCAGGATTAATTTTGGTGCCAGGTGGGTTCTGGAAATGTTGGGGAGAATGCTTTGTAAAGTGTGTAGTTGCCTAACCACTATGCTGTACACCTGAAACCAATACAAAATAGTGAATGTAAAATGTAACTGAAAAAAATTTAGAAAGCTTTATATATTTCAGAAAACAAAGAAAGATTAGTTTTGGTCTCTCTCTTCACCTTCCTTCCACAACCCCCGCCCCTTCTTCTCATACTACAGGGTCCTGATGATTGATTCCTGCATCAGAAGATATCAATCAGTTGGTTTCTGTGCCAACAGGAAATGTGAAATCATGAGCAATCAATTGTAAAAATAAATATGTGACTATATTTGAATCCTGAGTTGATGGAGAAGGTCAAAGATTAAACACATACCCATTTTCTTCTCCATCTGCCATAAGACTCTGTTAATCCACCGAGAGCTCATTAGCAAGTGATCCAGACACCATCAGCAGAGGAAAAACAGAGTAGGAACTGAGTAACCATTGAAAACACAGGCTAAGATGGAACAGAGAGGACATACATTTCTGTCATTCCCATGCAAAATCAAAGGCTAAAGAAAAGCTTTGTGAATGGCTTTTGACCTTAATTTAAAATCCATGTGAAGCTGGTAGAGAAACGCTAGACGTAAGTGAGCATTTTTAAAATACATATGAGGTGTATTACTCTTTTAAGTGAACTAAGGAGCTCTGTAGTATTGGATAGAAATTGCTTCAAATCAGTTTTTAAATACATAAATTATTTTTTATTAAAAGAAAGTATGATCTTCTCTACCTAAAATCAGACTGTATTTCGACTTTAGCCGCTTCTTTCAGACCACTGAAGCTAGATGACATTATGTTTGGCTATAGTGTTTCTTAACCAAGGTTCCTAAACCAAAAAACCTGGAAGGAATCTGGGGACCTAAACTTTTAAAATAACAAATAATATCTTAATAATTAATATAACTCTGTGCATGATTACATTTCTCGTTGTTATTTTTAGTTATTTCAATTTTAAATTTCAATTACCTATATGACTTGGAGTTTTGCATTTTATCCAAGGCAGGCATTAAAATTTTGAAAAACCTGTCAACTCCTGTCAACGCCACTCCTCAATTATTCCTATTATCATCACGCATTGTTTCTTCAGAAGAAGCAAAGTGATTTTAATAGTTGTCTAATAAAACAATTATTCAAATTGCCTCTAAAATAAAACAAATGTTCTCTAAAATCAAATATTTTGGAAATAACTATTCTATCATGCACATGCTTTTCATTGGGTAATTCAGATTTGACTATAACTCTTTTATTTTAAAAGTCTCATAGTATTTTTGTTTTCTAACTTGAACTATTTACGGAGTAGGCATAGTACTAGACCATGTGAGTATTCTATTTTTCATTGACTGTGAGAATGTGGCCAAAGAACTTAATCTATGTAGGCACAGCTCTGAAATATATATATTCAATGAGTAGTTCTTTAAGGTCTAAATAGTGTTACTGGGACTAATTTAGACAAATTAAAAATATGATAGAAAATAAATAACACTTTTGTCCAGATAATGATACCAGACAATGAGGATCATTTTCAGATATTTGAAATACATGTTCCCCAGGTTTAGAAAAGGAATGCATGATTTAAAAATTAAAATGAGAAAATATATTTAAATTTTCATATTTTAAAAAAGTCAAATTTAAAATAGCTCTAAAATGAAAGAGAAATTCCAATAACTTAAAAATAGTTATAAAATCAGAGGTTATTATGTGTTTCAAAAAACACATGAACTGGAAACCAGTGCGTGGTTTAGTTTAGGGACACTTACAAACGAGGAGGATAGCAAAAGTCAACCTAAAATCAAAGACCTAAGAATTTACAAGGGGTCTGCTGCATGGGCAACAGCAGACCCTCCATATCACCTTGCCCAGGCTCTGTAGCTTCAGCTTCACTGGAGAGGACACTCCAGCGTCATCGCAAGATGTCGATTCAACATGGGAGGAGACAGATACCGTGTCACTCCCGAGTCGGACTGCACAACCATTCTCGGCGGTGCAGATAGACTCTTAAGAAGCTACACCATCGTCTCTTGAGACGGACGGCTGCCGACGAAGAATTTACAAATATGAATGTACAGATTTCACTCTTCTTAAATGCTAATTATGTGTTTGGCAGTAAATATAAAAGTTATTTGAAATCAAAAGATCATTTAGAAACCTTAATGTATACATTTACCAAGCAAGAAAATGTTTTACCTAAGATTCACCACCTGTTCTTCATCTACATGAGTAAAAGGGAAACTCTACTTTGCTTATGTGTTTTCTTACATTAAAAAAAAAAAAAAAAAAAAAAAGCCCTGGCTGCTGTGGCTCAGTGGATTGAGCGTCGGCCTACAAGCCAAGTGTCACTGGTTTGATTCCCAGTCAAGGCACATGAGTAGGTTGCATATCAGGACCCCAACTGGGGGCGCAAGTGAGAGGCAACCACACAGTGATATTTCTCTCCCTCTCTTTCTCCTTTCCTCTCTCTCTAAAAATCAATAAATGAATGAACAAATAAATTATAAAATATATATATAAACAACTGAGTGATAATTTTCCAATAATTAAAAAAAATTTTTTCTATAATATAGATTTTTATTTTTTGCAGGAAAATGGAAATGTTTAATTTTCTTTTTTTATTTTTGGTTTTTCAATTACTAATATAGATTTTAAAGTTTTGAAATTAATATAGGCTATATGTGACTATTCTATACTTCAGTTAAATTTATTTTGCCAAATTGTGTATGATGTGGCATGTGTATGTATGTGTGTGAATAAATGAGTCAGACAAAAATTGTCTTTCTCAAAAATGTGTCTAAAACGTGGAATACACATATTGAGAACAAGAAGGAAATATATCTATAATATTGTGAACAAGAAGAAAATATATCTATAATATAACAACTTTAAAAGAAATGTCAGCTGTTTAGAACTACATACATTAAGGTTATCTAAAATATCCAACTAATTCTTCATGATCTGAAAATAGTACTCACAGCATGCAATTACTAGAGAGTATAAAAAAGTTACAAATACATATAAGTATTTTGAAGATATTTTTAGCCCATCTGCAGATCGTTATAAATGCTAAGTGCTTTAACTCTTTTATCCCTTATTCCTTATATCAAACCATTATATGTGACACTTTGTTTATTGACTGGACGAAGTGAAACATGCTTTGAATGGACACATTTTCCACTGAACAATGAGATATGAAAAGCCACGCATTTTCTAAGATTGCAAAGATATTAGAGGGTTAAGGAAATATGAGGTCAGTGGCCTTGAAATTAATAGAAGAGCTCTGAGTTGTTCTGGAAGTCTTCAAGGTCAGTGTTATTCAGTGCCTTTCTCCATCGATGCGGCAGTTAAGGTCCATGCGTCACTGCCATACCGCTAACTTGATGCTGTGGTTTTGATAAGATGTTGTTGATGTTTATTTCTATTATCCTTGTCTTTTCTTCCCTCTCTCCAAATAACTCATTTTAATGCAGGCAAATAAAGACATTATCAAAAAATATTGAAGCCATTCACATTCATATGAAAAATTAATAATTCACCCTATTCAGTATTTAGTCTTTTTCCAGTATGAATTAATATGTTAATAGTATATTAGTATATTTGCATTTTAGAAGATTTTTTACATCAAGGGCAGGCTCAATTGAAAGCAGAACAAACAGAGAGCTGATAGATCAGTTCAGTTATTATTGAAAAAGTGCAAATGAGAGATAAAAACCAAAAATTAGAAAACAGCAGTGGGAACAGGAGAAGATGAAAAAAAAGATATGAAATAAACTGAATAGAAAAGAACCGGCCACTGATTAGCTATAAAAGACTTGGTCATGCTTTCTTACATGAAAAGCAAATAACAGACAGGAGAGCAGGTTGTTGTGTGAGAATGCAGATGTGTTGAGTTTCAGGCATTTGAATTTGTGTTGCCTGTGGAGAATCCCAGAAGACACCAGTAGGCAGTTAGACACAGGTCTGCAGCTTAGAAATGAGACTCAGACTGTTGGTAAATACTGGAAGTGTGGGGCAGTACTTTCCCCAAAGCATCTTCCAATATTCTGATTGCATAAGCTTAGGACTTTGGGCAAATATTTTGTGACCTATTGCAAACCTGAAGTTCTACTTTAATATTTGATTCATTTTAGACATATATGGATTTATGCTGGTTTTTACATAAAGTTAATTTTTTTTCCAACTCTTAGGTAAATGTGAGGATCCAAGAAGATACTCTACCTGTTACCTAACCTACTTTATGAGGCATACATGCAGTCCTAGCTGGTGTGGCTCAGTAAATTGAGTGTCAGCCTGTAAACCAAAAGGCCACTGGTTCAAATCCCAGTCAGGGTACATGCCTGGGTTGTGGGCCAGGTTCCCTGTTAGGGACACATAAGAGCAACCACACATTGATGAATTTTCCCTCTCTTTCTTCCTCCCTTCCCCTCTCTCTAAAAATAAATAAATAAAATCTTAAAAAAATAAAATCGTGTGACAGCAAAATAATTAAGAACAACAAAAAAAGAGGCACATGTACAGTGGGTAGTGAAAAGTACATTGTAGAGAGTTAAGCCTATACTCAATTCCAAATATTTAGCTCTGTGACCATGAGATTATTCTCAGCTCCAACAATAAAAAAGTCCATCAAAATATAATATAAATAAAGTAACATACACATTGACTTTTTATTCATTTCCTTTCAGTATGTGGTGGTGAAAGTTTTGAGTAAAAATTATGGTCAATAAAATTTGATAAAGAAAATTAAGTAGAATTGCCCAGGCTGGTGTGGCTCAGTAGACTGAGCACCAGCCTGCTCATGCCTGGGTTGTGGGCCAGGTCCCTGGTTCAGGGTATATGAGAGACAACCCACGATGTTTCTCTCACACATCAATATTCCTCCCCCTCTCTGTCTCTCTCTTGTCTGCTCTCTCTAAAAATAAATAAACAAGAGAAAATTAAGTAGAATAAGTGGAGAGAAGAGAATGAAAACAGAAATTCCAAACTTAATACTATAATATGAAATTGATTACTTCTGCTCTAAAAAACTTGCTTGTAAGCTTCCCAAGTATAAGAGAACCTAATGAAAGTTTTTAATTCAACTTTTAGATACTATTGGCATTTAAAATGGCTTACAGAGATAGTTTAATGGTTATATTAACTGGACTATTATAACTCATGTGAGGACAATGGACTTTGTTTTCTTCACTGATGTTTCCTGACCCCATGGGCATTCAAATAACATGTACTAAATTTATCAATTAATAAGAGATAAGCAACATTTTTGTCTCATCAGTGTTTTGGTACATTTTATCTCAGTTGCAACAATTCACATTAACCATTACCTTTTACTAGAGAAATTGAGGCTAAAAAGTAGTGGGTCTTACTTATCATTATCAGATAGTCTTGACTGCAGAACTGACCCTTTCCAGAAAGAAAAAGTTTCTAGATGAAAGGTGGTGAGAATTTTAGAGCCCACAAGCTAAATGAAATTTACAGAAGTGTTCTTCCTTATTCCTTTGTTAGACACAGCATTTAAAAATGGAAAGACTTGATATAAAAATCTTATTTTGCTAGTTCTCTTGAAAAATGGAAGAAATGTCAACGTCAGTAACTTTCTCATTTAGCAACGGGTTTGTTGGCCCTGAGGGGAGGGGGTTGGTCACAGACCCCTATAAGCCAGGTAGGTGTGAGTTTGCTACTCCCACCTTTCCTCCCCATCCTCTCATGCCCACTTATGAGGATGACCCAGTGGACTTCTCTCCACATGTTTCCTTTACTAAAAAAAAAATGTTAAAAAATAATAGTCAATGGTACCATAATGAAGACTTCATTCAAGGGGGGACTATTGTGTTAGGGTATAGGGACAACTGCAGTGAAATTTTGCACTGGGGGAAAAAGATTGGGCTAACTTAAATACAGCTAACGAGCAGGATAGGGTCCGTGGGTAGAAAATTACAGAGGGAATTCTTGATGAAGGCAGGTGGGGGTAATCAGACATCACATGGGAGGTGGTGGAAATGAGAAGCCTGATTAGATATTGAGGGTGATCAGATATGCAGGGCGGGAGATGCTGGGTAAATTGATTGAGCAGGGTTCTTGCTAAAATTGAACAATGCAGAGTGAAACATGGAAGTCCAAAAGTTGAGGCCCAGTAGAAAAACAGTTCAAAGAGTGTGAGTAGAATCTGGTCAAAGAAAGAATCTTTATCAATCAACTGTAGCAAACACACCACTGAATTGATCAATGTGTGTGAAAGACAACAGAGTCTCTGGTAGCTACTGGAAACTCAATTACAATAATGAACAACAGGATAAAGACTCAAGTTATAGACTTGCTAAGTTCCCATCTGGCTTACAACCTTCCTTGGACTCAGGAAATTGTAATCTATAAGAAAGATAAGAGGCCCAGAAAGTCTTTACACTGTAAAATATCTCTAAAGTACTTTGACTTTTCCTTCCAAACATCTAGTAAGTTAAACATAAACCGGTTTAAATTCATTAGCATTTGCCAAGCACACTTTTGTTCAAGAGCTTCAAATTGGGATAGCACCCCAAAGCCAAAGCAGGGCTCTGACTCAGCATGCAGGGCAGCTTCATTAGCTGACTTTCTTTAGCTATTGCTCCAGTTTCAACTGAACTTGTGAAGCGAATGTGCAGAAAAATATGGGCAGACACAAATAAAATGATCTTAAAAGAGGTACCCTACACCTCTTATGTACAATCATCTTTTATTATTTTCTTATCCCTACTGACAAAATATAAAGTGTCCGGAGAAAGGGAAACAAACATTATTACGTTGCAAATTTCCAAATAATTAAAACCAGGATTAAATACATCACCTGAAAAAATTGAGATCACTGTCTTCCATAAAATAGGTCTTATCACAACAGATGCTTTTATTTTTCTTTCCATTTTTTACCTTCTTAAAGTGATAGCAATAAAAAAAAACGAATGAACTAGGAAGTAACAGCTCTCTCTCTCCCTCTTTCCCCTCCCCTCATCAATTTATCAACATTAAGATTCAAAGTAAGAGCATGTACACTGGACTAGAGCAATCCAAATATATTTTAATGAAGATTAAGCAATTCAAATGCACTGAGGTTTAAGCAAGAGAACATTTACTCTATTTTAAAAGGCATCAAAGTCTAGTCACAACCCTGAATGTGGACATTCCACCTTCCTACCTACCTGTATTAGTTTCCCATTGCTGCATTAACAAATTACCACTTTTTTAGTGGCTTAAAACAACAGAAATTTCTCACAGTGCCATGGGTCAGAAGTTCAAAAGGGGTATCACTGGGCAAAACCAAACTGTTATGTTCTTGCTGGGGACAATGTGTTTCCTTACCTGCTGCAGCATTTAGAGGCCCCACACCCTGTGGTTCCTGGTCTCCCTTTAGCCATCTTTGAAGGCAGCGGTAGAGCATTTCCAAATCTCCCTTTGACTCTGACTACCTCTCCTGACTTCCTCTTCCACTTTCAAGGATCCTTGAGGTTACTTTGGGCTCACCTGGATTATCCAGGATACTCGCTTTACTTTAAAGACAGCTGATCAGCATCCTTAATTTATCTGGAATTTTAATTCCCTGTTGCCATGTAACATATCATATTCACTGGTGCCAATGGTTACCGTGGATAGCCTTTGGGGGCCATTATTCTGCATTCCTCAGAGGACAGAAGACAGCTGTTCACTACCTCAGTCCCTCTGGGCACATAGACCCTGTGCTGGCCCAATGACAGAATTAAGTTTCAAATCACATCTCTATCTCTCAATTTTGTAATGAGTGAATTGGGGATGGCATCGATAATTATAGAACTCAGATAAATGAATTCATTTATATATAGAATTTTGCATGAAACAGAGCAAGCCCTATATAAGCACTGACTTTTATTCATAAAATTAACATTGTTAATGACTGTGATGGGAAGGATTTTGCTGGGTTTTAACAAACTCGTTCACTTAAATGGAATGGCAATTCACAAGGGGAGAAAAGTAAGCTATACGTACCTCTAATCCCATACTGCCGCACGGGCCTCCTGTCTCCTGCAGCCTCCTTTCCATTGCTGTTGTCTGTGCTTATATCATCTGTGTTTCCACCGCAGGCAACCAGCTAGGCAATGCCTCTCATTACTGCCCACACATCTGTATTTCCAGCCTCTTCCCTTCTTTCTTAGAGCCTCAAGTCCATGAAGTCCATAGATTTTGCAGTTTGGACAATGGTCCCTGGGAACTCTGGGGGAGTGCTTGCTGGCAGTGTGAGGTCTACTGACTCATCTGTTGGTGTCTGGCCAGAGGCAAGGAGGCCAGGTGCCAGTGTGTGGGAGCCAGGGAGGTGCCATTGGCTGGTTGACACTAGCTCGGCTCCCAGTGGCTCTCTTTAAGGGCCTGCATGACCTGGATGGTAGAGCAGGAACAAGGGTGGTTCTCTGGAGGCCCTGGTGGCTAGGGGAAGGGGGAGGGGGAGGACTGTCAAAAGTAGTGCTTATTACAAAAGGCTTTAGCCAAGGGCACCAATCAAATGTTACAATTCCTGAGATTCTTTGAAAAGAGATGGGTCAGAATGGATGCCAGAGATAACATGTGCCTTCAGGGCAGAATTTGAGTGTTGACAATGAAATCTGCATAACATTGATTTGAGTTTGAGGTGTGGTGGGTGGATTGGAGAGAGAGGCACAGAAAAGAATAGGGAAGTTAATGGATTTCATCCTTTTTTATGGCTGAGTAATATTTCGTGTATATACATACCACAACTTTTAAAAATATCATTTGAGACAGCATGGATGGACCTAGAGGGTTTTATGCTCAGTGAAATAAGTCAGTCAGAGAAAGACAAATACCATGTGATATAACTTATATGTGGAATCTTTAGAACAAAATAAATGAACAAACAAAATTGAAACAGACATAGAAAGCAGAGTTGTGGTTGCCAGGCAGGTGGGGAGTTGGGGAACTAGGTAAAAAAGGTGAACAGATTAAGAAGTACAAATAGTCATAGGGATATAAAATATGGAATAAGGAATACAGCCAATTAAATTGTGGATATTGTAAATACTGTGAATAGTGCTAGGTAGGTACTAAAAATATCAGGGGGGACGCTTTGTCTAACTACTCTGCTGTACATCTAAAAGCAATACTAAATTATATTAAAAGTAAACTCTAATTAAAAAATTAAAGAAAAAGAGGTTAATGAAATTTCAAGAGAGCTATGCTTTTGGACAGAGGCCAAGGATTCAGGTGATGTGTCTCATTTTATTACTTTGCTCCTCAAAATGTTATGGAGTTGTTCAATTATAAGCTTCTCTCAGTGGTGTAATAATGCTTGCTTGGATTTACATTTGTAAGAGGTTCTTCTGGCCCATCTGCAAGTGTGCAGATAAATGTATGGGAAAATTAGGTTTGGAGAAGTGTAACACTATAAAAATAACCTGGACATACATTGACAAGTTATTTTGAACCTGAAGTTGGCAACTATTTTTCTAAGAGATAAAGCAACTATTTGTCAACCATTTTTGCAGAATAGAATAAGGTCTGCTATACCATGATTTTTTTTTGTCCTTTATTTACATGTATGTATGTGCCAGACACCACTCTGAATTCTTTAATATTTTCCTATGCATTCTTATTTTACAGTTGAGAAAGCTGAGGCACAGGGGCCTTGAATAACTTGCCTGAGGTTTGACAGCAAGTATGTGGCAAATCTAAGAGTTGGACTCAGATTCGGTCTCGGAGCCCCCACGCTTAAACATCTCTACACTAGGAAGTTGGGCATGCATTGGGAGCTTAACAATGGGATGGTCTCCAACATTTCAGCACAATGTTAACAGAGCATTTTGTGAGGCTGTGTAGTCTTTATATTTCCTACCCCTTTCAGATATTTGAATTGCAAGAAAGATACAGAAGCATTCTTTCTGACTGCTGGGCACCACCTAAAGCTACAGTAGGAAAAAATGTAGACATATAACCAGAGCAGTCTTTTTTAGCTCAAATATAATTTCTGATTTTTCAACAATATGCTATAAACCCCCTAAACACTTGAGTATTATTACCACAATTTTAATCAGCAATATTTTGTTTTTGTTTTCCTGAGACCAGCTGACTTCAGGAATGGATGTTGGAGAGAAGAATTGAGGAAGGCTCTTACATTTTTCTATTGGAAATTTTTTACTACTCTATTTTAAATTTTAAAATGTATTATTTTATTTTATTTTATTTTTTTTCCTTCTTTTTTTTTTTTTCTTTTTCACTGTGTGGTTGCCTCTCACTCACGTCCTTAACTGGGGACCTGATGTGCAACCTGTTAATGTGCCCTGAGTGGGAATCGAACCAGCGACACTTGGCTCGCAGGCCGATGCTCAATCCACTGAGCCACAGCAGCCAGGGCTAAAAATGTATTATTTTATATGTACATTTTGATATTTAGCTTTTTCTATCCTTCACATCACCACATTTTACAGTCAGAACTCAGTTACTTTAGTGTTCTATAAACTTTAGAGTTTATGAAGTTTCTTACAGTATTTAAAAATGTCATCATGGGGAGGAGCAATGGGGAGAAAATGGGACAACTGTAATTAAAAATAATAATAAAAAATAAATTTATTTTAAAAAAATGTGATCAAAAGTCTGAAAAGTGTACCACGGCTGGATATCGCTTTCAGGCGTTATATGTCAGAATACCAGCCCTGGCTGGTTTGGCTCAGTGGATTGAGCGTCGGCCTGCGAGCTAAGTGTCGCTGGTTCGATCTTCCAGTCAGGGCACATCAGAGAAGGAAAACTCTGACTCCAAAAAACCTCCGCTGCCTTGCGGCATACCTCTTCAGGGGAAAGGCTAAGGGAGTAAACCCCGACAGAAAATCCGGAGCCGGAGTCCCTAAGGCGGTTTGACGTTGTAGTCAACACCGGCAACTCCTGCGGCGCACCTGAAGCCAAGCTGTATTGACTCCGTCTTTCCCTTGGATCCTTCAGCTGCGAAGAGAGGGGGGGTCTGCTGCATGGGCAACAGCAGACCCTCCATATCACCCTGCCCAGGCTCTGTGGCTTCAGCTTCACTGGAGAGGACACTCCAGCGTCATCGCAAGATGTCAATTCCACACGGGAGGAGACAGATACCGTGTCACTCCCGAGTCGGACTGCACAGCCATTCTCAGCTGTGCAGATAGACTCTTAAGAAGCTACACCATCGTCTCTCGAGACGGACGGCTGCCGACGATGACCTGGGACTTACTGTTTTCTCTTCAAAAATAGAAAATGCTCACTTAATCCTAATTTTGGTGTTTGCTTTTACTGTCTCTCCCGCCTTCCCTCATTACCTCCATTCTTGACTTTTCCCCTGCTTCTTTTTTTTTATTTTCTCTTGCTCTTTCTTTTCTTAATAATTTTAAGAATAACCACCACGCAAATGCCTAATTTATAAATTCTCTCACCTTTTTGTGAAATGAGACAATGATGCATCCAGGACTTGATTTCAGTCCCCGTGCCTTCCCTCGCCTTCTGTTTTTCAGGAGTCCCTTTGGTCTACTCCTCCATGTAAAATCCTAGCTACTCTGAAAGGCCATTTGCAGATTTACCTCTTCTGGAGGCATTTACAATTTCCTCCCACCAAGTCGTCCTTACTTTGAATATATATCACATTTTGCTTACCTCGGTTCTTACCTTACTCCATTATGTAATATGGCCATTCATTTACTTAACTCTTCTAATACAGAGACTTTGAGAGATATGCCATTTAAAAAATTCTACAATTCCTGGAGACCCTTTGTAAAATATCTTGTACCAAGTCAGTGCCCATGATATCTTTGTTGAAGTCTGTTATGTAAAGTAAAATTAGAAATCAGTTTCATCTAGAACATTTACATAAGTACTTAGAGCATCCCTGTCCTAGATTTTCAGTCCTCACGGTTCTATTATCCAGTTTACTGGTCTTCTTGGAATCTCTGACATTGCTGGAATAAGGTTCACAGCAGCAACTTGGGGCCAAAGCACTACAAAGTAGAATGGCTTGGCTCTAGACAACATAGATTTCAGTGCCCAAATACTCAGACTCCTTCCTTTTCAACAAAAGGCGGGGTTCCTGGCCTGGTACTCCCAGTGGATCTTCACCAGAGTAGACTGCCTTTCAACTACTTGAAGCATTAATTTATGAACAAAATCTGGCCAAAATGGCAGTAAGGAATGACACTCCTCTGAGCAGTTAACATATTTATTTAAAAAGACAGAATACTATATATATAACACTTTCTGGGAAAATAAGATACTGTAATTAAACGAATACCATGTTTTTAAATACAACAAGGATGTATAGTGTCCTGGCAGTGTGAGTTCATCCAAACTTTATTTAAATAGAATGCAATTTACTTGGGTGATTTAAAGAGTAATTTCTGCCTTTCAAAGAATAAAAGCTCCTTTGCAGGATTCTGTTTGTTTTGTTTATTTATATTTTACATCCTCAAGATATAAGAGCTCAATTATTTTAAATATCAGGATATGTGTACTGTATTTGAATAATTATTTGTGGTTATATGTGTCATGAAAAGTAAAATTTCCTTTTGCCTCTAATAAATAGCAAACTAACTTTGACACAAAATTGAAGGAAGACATTTAAAAGTTTTGTCTTATTAAAGTAGAATATAATCTGAAATTCAAAACAGATTCTTTCTTGAAAATTGCAATTGCTTCTCACCCCATAAAACCAGGCAAAAAACTAAACAAAAACAAGATGCCGAACCATATATGTGATTCATTAATTCTCATTGGATTTAAATTTCTGCTTAGTGTGTGGCTCCCCCTGCTGGGCTTGTTTGTGTGGGTGGATAAAACAACTATGAGGCATTTATACAATGGAATACTACTCAGCCATAAAAAAGAAATTTTTACCCTTTGTGCCATTATGGGTGGTCCTGGAGAACATCATGCTAAGTGAAATAAGCCAGTCAGAGAAAGACAAATACCATATGATTTCACTCATACGTGGACTCCAATGAACAAACTGAACTGAACTAACAGGCAAAACAGAGACACACTCAGAGATGGAGAGCAGATGAAAGCTGGTGGGGTGGAGAAGGTTAAAGGGCGGAAAGATTGAGCAGAGAGGAAAAAGGACTTATGGACGTGGAAAACAGTGTGATGATTGCTGCAGATAAGGGGACATAAGGGCACTAAATGGTAATGGAAAAAAAATACAATAAAGATTAAATAAAAAAATAAATTTCTGCCTATAGTAGACTATCCTAAACATTTGAGCCCTTTGCATTATACTGGTTAAATCACATAACATGTTTAAAAATAAAAACTCTTAAAATGTTATTTTTTTCTCTTCCTACTACATCTTCATCCTCCATAATAAGCTGACATGTACTCTTTGAATCAAATACACATGGTTTATACATCTAAATGGAAAAATACGTCTCTTAAAGTTTCCGGTTGTACATAGATACCTCATTCTTACTAGAAGCATGAACATGCAGCTTCATTTAGGAATCTCTTTCTCTGTTTATCTTCTAAGTAGGTAACAATGTTTAGCAAAGTACGTATCTTTTTCCCTTTTCCTTTGACCCTTGTAAACTCAATGTTAATTTTTACTTAAGAACTTCATCCATTTAAAACTTTATATCACTATGTCTACTATATTTGAAAGAGATTGACTCAACTACTTAAACAATCACCCACATACACAAGAAAAAATTATATCTTGTAATGGTATCATTCATTACTCAATGTTTTAATATGCCATAGAGCTTTCAGTTTATAAATTTCCTTAAAATAAATATTTTTCACTTGAAGCTGTCATTAAAATGGGAGGAATATTTTCTCTGATTTCAAAACCATCAAAGTAGGTTTTTATAAACTACTTTCCAAACCCCAGGAATAGTGTACTTGAAGGGCAGGCACATGAGTATCTTTAGAAAATTAGTTGCAAAACAAACGAACTAAATAGGACAAGGAGCAGAATAGCAGTCAATAGGGGGGAGGGGAGAGGGAGAGAAGGGGGATAAGTAAGGGAAGGGTCTAGTCAAGGAACGTGTATGAATGACTCATGGACATGGACAACGGGGAGGGATATGATTGCGGGAGAAGGGGTGGGCTGGGTGGGGGAGAGAAATGGGGAAAAATGGGAAAACTGTAATTGAAAAACCAAAAAATAAAATTAAAAAAAAATTAGTTGTAAAATGTAAAATTTGATCACTATTTGAACATTTATTATTGATACCAATGACTTCAATTGATTGAAAATGTAACTACTACTATTAATAATTAGAGTTATATAGCTACATTGAAGCAAAGCTACATCCCATTATTGAAGTCTTATAGGCTGGCTGTTTAATTTGTATAATCCCACTGTCTTTGCAACAGCACTCCACTGCACAGATTGTTAAGAATGACTCACAAACTGTTGCTGCCTTCAAACTATATACTCTAAAAGGTAGCCAAGGAATAATTGCATGTTGTACTGAACATAAAATAATTTGTGGTTTCAGAATATGTATTCGACACAAAGCCTGCCTGACCATTGTAGAAAATTTTGTCAGTTTATGTGAAAATATTTATTACCTGTAACCATAGAAACACACATAAATGTGTGTGTTACATAACATCATACCCGTAATGCATTTGTTACTGTATAAATTTTTTTTTGGTGTAGATTACTATTCTGCCAAATACCATCTAAAAACATTATGCTAGGGAAAGTGATTGCTGTACTACTTTACAATTATAATAACAATTTTCCTGGGAATGCTAAATTATGTCTTAATTTTATTCAAAAGCTTTTATTTTCAAAGCAATTAAACTTATTGTTGATTGATATTTACCATTTAATGTTTCTGGAACACTAAAAGAATATGCTGTATACATAATCTTCCATTATAGCACATTACTTGAGAGTAGCCATTAGATATAACAGCATTCAGTAGAGTTTTCAAACCAAAGAACAAAAATTACAGCAATTTTACTTGAAACCCATAAATCCATGCACAGGATTGTGTTCAACAGAATCACTAAATGCTATTTGTTATTCAAGGATGAATGAATCAATAAAAAAACAAAACTGATAAATCATTAGTACTTTAATGCAGAGTGGAGGGAAAAACTAATAAATCATGCATTTCAAGCACTTGTTTACCTGTGGCATGTTTGAAAACATAAAACATGCGATGATAAGATGCAGGTCAATATGAATGAACAATAACAAACTGCTCAGAAATGCATTTCATTTTATATCACAGACAAAAAGAAACAATAAGAAAATTACTATTCCATAATTTCTTTAAGTAATCAGAGAATCCAACCATGCCATGAGTATTTTAAACAATGATCTAGGCCATTATTTCCAAATAAACATTTGAAATGTCATAGAGATGGTCGTGGAGTAGGTGAGGGGGCATGACTTGCTTCAATGAGCTCAATATTATTACAGGTATCAATTTATATTAGGAAGGAGCTGAGCCAATCATTCACTTTCTCAAGTGTACTGAACTGATCCATTAAAACTTACAGACACTTATATTTGTAAAAGACCAAAAAAAAAAAAAAGCAAGAAATCAGCTTTTTATATCTATCTTCGGTCAAGTTAATAATATTGAGCTTTGATTATGTTGTATGGCCTACTGTCTCTGAAAGGTGAAGATTGTAATTATAATTAATTGATAATCCACTCTCTTCCAGAGTTTTAGTCATCAAAAAATTAATCATAAGAGCCATACATTTTCTCCACAATTATGCATTAAAACATTTCTCACAGGCATCTTTTTCTGAATCTTTGGTGGGAAACACAGTTTATTAGGCACGTAGTTTAAAACATCTATTTGGTTACTGGTGTGATTATGCATAATCTTCTAGATTTACATGCAGAGAGGAATAAGGCTTGTCATATTACCACACTTCACTGAGAAGTAACATGTTTTCACTTATTTTCTGGAATTAAATACAAAACTAAACAAAATAAAAAACCACTTTCTATTTTTCAGCACAAGAAAATGTTATGCCTGATATTTTAAATTCCACTCAGAAGCATTAAGAAGTTAAAGAAAAATTACTTATACATTAAGGTATCATATACAACTATTTAATAAAATCTCTCAGTTAAAAGTTTCTCCTCACAGCATAGGTCAAAGACTATTGATACACTGACTCTAAAAGGGAGAAGTAGCTATATTTCTGCAACTTTGATCATTGTAGCATTACTCATCAATGCTTATTGATAACTGACATCACACTGGGAATCACATTCCTCATGGATTTTCTTTTTTATGTTTAAAATTTTCTTTTTTAAATCACAGATTAGGAAATGGAAATTGCAGGAGGAATGGGTGGGAGACATAAAAATCTATGGAAATGCATGCAACAAAAAATTGCAATATCACTTCATGTAAACTTCTGCTTTCTTCATGCAAAGATGACTTTAAAAACTGAAACAAATTTTCTAATAGATGAATTTTACATTAACTCAGTAACAGAAAATGTTAGATGAATTTTAGAAGATTTCCAAGATTTGGCATGAGCAGGAGACTTGAAATGATCCAAAGATTTCCAGCATAAGTGTTCCATGGCCCAATTATGCTAATTAGATCTCTGAGAACAACACAATACAGGATTATTCCTTGCTTCGGTTTCTTGTTCTTTTGACGAGGGAGCAGAACAACCCAGTTTTTGGAGGAGGGCCCATCAGCATTGGGGCTTGGTTCTTGTGTGTAATCTTTATCTAAAAAAAATAAAGTAAGAGAGAGAGAGAAAGAGAGTTATCTGAGCTATACTTATAATTTTTGAGCATGTCTATTAGATTAATAATATTCTATAACTTATTGAAATGCCACTAGTATAAAAATGTAGTTTCCAAGTTTCTATTATTTTAAAAATATTTTAAGAGATAAAGATATGCATTTAAATCATATTCCAAAGCTCAGTACTGACAAAACATAAAAATGAACTGAAACCACATTTTAATCATCCTGTTTACCTCTAACCTCAATGGTAGTAATACCCCCAAACTCCTATTTTAGGTTACATGATTATATCATATAATTTATTGACCATTCACTATGTATCCTTTATTTAAGACAGGAATGGATGCACCATTATCGTATCAGAATCTCAGCTATAACCAAACATCAAGATGCAATTGGTATCAAGACAAGCCTTATTTATCTTACTAATCAGAATGTTTCTCTCTTTCAACATGAACCAAGAGGCTTAATTTCAAAACAATTATTAGAATTGAAAGTTACAAGTTAACATGCATAAAAGGTCAGGAATGATGAACTACTTTCTAATTTGTTAATTAATTGGTAATAGAATAGAATCAAATATTGAAAAGCCTGTTTAAAACACTTTGAAAGACTGTTCTAAAGCTACTCGTTTTGGTTTTTTTGATATGAAACTACGATTCACCTTAAATGAGACAAGCGTAAAGTAGATTATGTCTGCAATTTTCTCTAATTCAAGTCTAAATTAGAGAAGACATTTTGTGAATATCTGCTATGCTCAAAGCTAATTGAAAGCAATTATCAAAGTGGCATTTTGTCTGCGACTTTAAGATACATGGTAAGATAATAAATGATTATCACTATGTAATAAAAAGGTCACGTCTTGCCTTTGGGCTAGTGATGTTAAGAGTTTTTCAAAAGCAATCTGAGACATTTTCTTTAGAGAACGGCAACTAATACAAGAACCATCAGTTATTAAATATCAGTTGTCACCTGCACGGCACCCAAATCAGAGATGAGTATTTCTTTCAAAAAGAAACACCACCTCATTAAAAGCTGCAAAAATCTCTCTCTCAAAGCGCATGCCTGACATTTTCAAGTTAGAACGAATATCCTTCACTTGTCATTCACTAACAGCAACGAAACAAACACACACAAAAAATGAATGTCACATGGTCAGGATCATTAAAATTGGCATTGGGGCTTTCGGGAAATAGAAAATTTCTTCACAGTCTAGAAAGACAGAAATATGTCGAAAACCTGGAAAAATGAATAACTTTATTTAACTCTGTTGGAATCAGGTTATTCTGGTAAGATTCAGTGTTCTTCTATTAACTGTAAAAATACATTGAACCTGTAAAAGGCTAGTAATCTAAACCAGCCCCTAACTCTCTGGATATCTAATTTTATTTTATTTTTATCTTATGAACTGGGGAATTGATGGGCATTGGTTAAAATACCAGAATACATCTACGTAGATCTCTATCAGATGTCTTAATAATCCAGCTTTAGATTGCCCCATATCATATGCTATTGATTATAAACTCCTCTAAATCTTAGCTTTATACACTATTTAATATCATATCATTCATTTACTTACACATTTCATAAAATTGATTGAGGTTCTACTATGCTTTAGACTCTGTTCCAGGAACTTTGAAAAAGAGACAATACACATTTTCTGTTCTCAAGATATTATATAGTCAAATAGGAAAGAAGGCCATGCAATAATGATACAGATGCTGAAATGGGCAGCTAAGCATAAAGGCACTGTATTTTAAATGTTGAACATAAACATGGATCTTTTTTACACAAAAATATCATTTTTAGATAAGTACCCGTGGAATAATTTATCATATATTACTTATATAATAATCTTAGCTTCAAATAGAACATCAGCAGCTAAAGTAAGAATAATTTCTTATTCACAGTTGCTGGACTAAATCCCTTAGAGGTGACAATAGTGTTAGAACATGCTGGAAAATAAGATCATTATTAACAATGGAACAAATATATCATTGTAGTCATTAACATTAATATAAGGTTAGCATCAATTTGTAACAGAGCACAGCTGAAATACCACACATTACTGTGTGAAATTTTGTTTGCTCTTTGTGTTTTTCAGGTATTTGATTTTTGTTTGATTATGACTATCTTTATATTGGCAATCTTTTTTTTTTTTTTTTTTTAAGAAATCACATGTTGTTATGCCTTTGAAAATAGCACAGTATCTCATTAAGTGCTCTTGACACAAAGGGACATTTAATCCATGTCACTAACAGGGAGTTCTAGTTTTCAGTTTCTAGGCAGGATAATGGCCAGTCCTATTTTTAAAATTGTCTCTAACATGTCCTCTTTGTTGTTGAATGAATCCCATAGTCAAGGGTACAACTCTTCCTTTAATCTAACATTATTTCTGTTAAAATTAAATCGACACCTTTTTTTCCTGTCTGTTGTTTATGGAAAGGAGAAACAATTGTCTGTGTTTTCCTCTTAGTCGGGGCAGTAACACGGAGGAAACCAGCATTCTTGAAACGTCTATGGTGTACCCAGGCTTTCTGCATATACCATTTCACTGTAAAATTGCATGTCTAATATTTGAGCGGAGGCAAAAACTACTCTATTAAGAATGAGAATAATTCCCGGTGAACTGTTGCTGTCATAATCACAGCACGTCCAGGTGTGAACTTCAGAACACTGTAGAGACTTAGGTGTAGCTTCAGATTCAGATTGCCCACAGGTGTGGGGAAATCCGGGTAAGAGACTCCCCAGGCCTGGAATAATTGTATATATTCCACACTCCTGTAGTTTTACTTTTTTGAGAACCTGCTATCTACTAGAAAAACAACAATGAGTAAGGAGCAGATTCCAAAGAATTCAGAATGCATTATTTTGGCAATCTGAAGACTTGAATCAATCATCAGGCTGTCTTTGAGTGCTTCCATCTTTTAAGATTCAAGTAATTACTTCTTAGTTGTTCCTCAATGCATCAAATATTTATTGAGCACCAGCTATGAGCAAGGCATTTTGCAACCTGATTTTGATTATTGAGTTCGGAAGAGAATTTGAGGTTATAAATGAGATAATTGTTAAGTAAACATAAGTGATGGTGATGGAGCTCCTCGAAGCTGCATGAAGGTAGAAAAGCATTGGTTAAAAAATGCAAGATAGATATTGTCAGTAATAGAATGGAGTCTTCATATAAAAACTCTTCAGTCCTACAAGTCACTATTCCCTTGGAAAGCCATACAGGCAGAAGAGAGGCACTTCTGTCCCACAGTGCTTTCTAATTCCATCTTTCTATTTCAAATTAAGGGTGAGCACATTGAAAAAATGTAAACATGAAAACCTTTGATTTCTGTTTCAGTTTTATAATTAGTCAGTATGAAATAAAGATGCACATGTATAAAGCAGATGAAGGATTATAAGGCAGTTTTCCTGTTTCTATTACATTGTCAGGGTTGCACAGTATGATAGTTCCACCTCATAACTGTAATAAGAATAATAACACGAATAAAAAAGATTTGGTTCTTACTGGGTGCTGACCATTATGCTCAGTGTTTTACATGTTATTCAGATGCTACCGGTTCCATCCATTTCTTTGAGATGCCCTCAACAGAAACCTACTTCCATAAAAGTATTATTATCTAAGAGCGTAGACTTGAAGTATAATCTCATAGGAGATGGAAGAGAGGGTTTATGTCCTGTACCAGACAGTGAACAGTGTCTCTATTCCCACAAGACATTTATGTCATCTTCAAAGACTTCCTTTAGGCCAGCTAAAATCAGCGAAGAGAGAAGGACCTTCCCTCACTCGTTCTCCAGGTAGGTTTGGCCCAGCTCACTGGTGTTTTCTTTCCTAGCTCCCTGTTTCCCACCATTAAATATTCCCACTGCCTTTTATTATTAGGATTAGTGTTTCTCTTACTCAGGTTATCTGAACTCCCGGCTCAATGTCCAGTCCCTGCTGACCACCTCTACCTATCAAAGGGCTTATCCAGGCACTCTGATAAGATTGAAATGCTTCCAAAAGAATAATTTTTCAATTATTTTATTTTTATATTATCTAATTTTATTCTTTCAACAACCCAGGGAGGTAGGTGTCAACATCCTTAATTTACAATATAGGGCAAAAAATTACACAGGTTCTGTAACCTGCGTTACACAAGGCAGGTTGGTAACTGCAGGCTTTGGTAGCTGAGTCAGCTCTCCCAAGCCCTTCTGTTTCCCATCCCTGTACCTCTGTGTCGGTATTGCCCTGGAGAACATTCCGTCCCTTTTCTGTCCATCAAACTTCGATCCCTGTCTGTCCCAGCTCAAATTACATGTTATTCTGAAATTTAGAAACACAGGGATAAAAAGATTCTAAGTGTCCTCTGAGAGGAAAAACAGGTCATTTACAGAAAAATAAAAATCAGTATGGCACCAGGCTTCTCAAGTACATTAGCTCTAAAAGAATACAGAGAAACACATTCAAACCCCAGAGGAGAAGTTAATTTTATCCTAGAATTCTATACTTAGTCAATGTATTGATTAAATGCAAGGGTACAATGAAGACATTTCAGTCATAAAAGGAACTAGAGAGTTTTTACCTTTTACATGCCCTTAAAAACATATTTGGGGGTATTCTCCAGCAAAACAAATGGCTGAGCTCAGAAAGAGATTCAAAAAACACAGGCTCACACTGACCACACCAAAGGCTGGGGAGGATGTGGAGTCACACTCGCATACACTGCTGGCAGAAATGCAAAGTGATACACACAGCCCCTCGAAAAGACAGTTTTGTCCAATGACGATAACATATGCAATGGCACAATGTGATGTGCATTGTGCTACAGAGATATTCTCAAGGATTCGTGGAAGCGCAAACACCACCACTTAGGTCATGGTGGAAGGACAGGTCATAGGTAAACCTGAGTTTTAGCAGCATTACTCTGGGTGCCATCCCAGAGGGAGCAGATCAGGTGGAAGGTCCACATAATCCAGAAAAGCAGTAAAATGGACTTCAGCCATGGGAGCGGCTGATTGGAGAGTTCTCAGGGAGGCATAATCTGCAGGACATGTTACTAGCTGATTGGCTGTGTGGAATATTGGAAAAGGGCAAAATTCTAGTATGACTTGCATGCTTTTAGTTTTGTTTGTTATGTGTGTGGTGACGGTTTTTACAGAAAGATGCATTTTTTGGCAGGGGTGGGAGCCAGGAAGTTGGTGAACTCCGCGTTGAGTGTGACAGGCTGAAGGAGAGGTTTGGTGTCTTTTGGACATTTAGGTCTGGTGTTCAGAAGGGAGAACAAGTCTTGAGACAGATTTAGGTGTGATGAGCTCATGGGGACATCCAGTGAGAAGAGATTACTGTGGGCCAGTGGGGCAAATCTGATCAGGAGAGGTTAAACGGTATAAGTGAGCAACACTGGCATTGGGACAATGATGTCCCATTAAGGAATCTGAGCGCAAGTAGCCAGAGAGGCAGGAGAAGAAGTAGAAAGAAGCATCATCATATAAACAGTGCAAATCAATCATTGGTGTGGCCTATTCCTTTCCTATTAATGAGAGTGAAACCATCAAATTGCCATGTGTCAAGACTGGACATACTTCAATTTGTCACCATGGTTTGTGTGTAAGTGATTAAGTTACTGAATTGTTTACACCATTTCTCAATCTGAAGACCATCATATGTGAGAGTTATATATTGCAAGATGTGTAAGCCATTGTTCATGCAATTCAGAGGTTGCCAAGCATTTCCTGTGAAGGGCTAAGTGGTAAATATTTAGGCTTTATGAGCTCTAGGGTCTCCAACTATTCAACTTTGCCACGTGGCACAAAAGTATCCATAGATTATATGTAAATGAACGGTGTGGCTGAGTTCCAGTAAAACTATGTTTAGAAACTAAAATTTGAATTTTAACAATCTTATTTTGATTTTTTTAAACCATTTAAAAAGTAAAAAAAAATTATTAACTCTTTGGCTGCACAAAAACAGGCAGCTGTTCTGATTTGACCCGAAGGGCATAACTTGCTGACCTTTGATGTAATTACAGTCAAATATTGTAAATTACACCTAGAATTATGAGGCTAGTGGTAGAGGAAATGAATTTTAATTTAAAATTATGATGTGAATAGCTAAGAAATGGACGAAAGTGCAAGTGATTTCATATGGTATATTTTTGCTATACTGAATACCACCATTCAGAATTCATTCTGTGAAAATTCTGAATTAGAATATATGATACCTTTCCCAACTTTGATAATGCATCAACTGATCAAATTTGACTTAAATGCATAATCTCTTTATTGGTTTGCACCAGGGTGGGTTTAATAATATTGCAGCTCTTAGGAAGTATCTCAGCAGGTAGCATTTTCCCTTTTAAATATTCTCCTTGTATCTAGCCAATATTTTCTTTCCTTGCTTCATCTCTTTAAGAGTTCATTATCACTGGATTTATTTAGCTACCTTAAAAATGAATGGGGCTTTCAGAGCAAAATAAATGCCATAAAATATCTGTGGGGAGAGTTTAATTTAGCAATTATCTGGAACATTAACAGTTACCTAGCTTGATCCTGGAATAAGATTGTCTCTTTCTGATAATGGAAACTATTTTGAATTCACGTATATAGCTGAGCCATATGACAGAGGAAATAAAGAGCATGCTAAAATTTTCAGGTCCACAACTGCCAAAAAGCAAAGCAATGAAACATAACAATTTTCTAAAATTTCTGTGCCAGCTTCTTTATGATTCCAGCCATTATTTTCTGAAATGATAGTAATTTCCAAGTTTAGTGTTATAGTCTTTGATCTAACATCAAATCCAGAGAAGTCATTGAGAAGAATTTACAATAAATCTTTAAAATATGGGTTTGAGAGGTTTACTTGCTGATGAAATTCACAGGAATTTTAAATATGTATGATAACAAGAAAAAGCAAAAGTTTTTCCTGAAAGTGATGGGCTATTTGGCCACATTGCAGGGAAAATATTCATACCTAGATTTGAAATCTTTTTAAAGATATAAATTTGGTTCTCCTTTCCAAAATATTTTATGGTTGTAAGTTGGTTGCCAGGGAAGGTCAACATTAAAAAAATAAAACAAAAAACTTTTTATAATGTCCATGCCTCTACAGGGAAACATAACCCACAACTTTAACCCAGTAATTGTTTTTCCTTTTCATAGGCCTTCTCTGAAAAAACAAAAAGAAAAATAAAAATGAAGACAAAAATAGAACAAAACAAAATTGCACAAAAAAATTCTCATCCTTGACTATAACCAGAAAACATTCATAATATTTGCTACTTGTGATTCTACTTTTCTTAATAAATAATATTTCATATATTTTTCCTTATTTGGTCTTTTATAATATGATAGGGGTTAAAATCTCAAACTTGAGATATGAGGCAAAGCTTTGATTGCCAGCTTGGCTTAGTCTCTATGTACTAAAGGAAGATAATAATGCAAATACTTTATAGGACTAATGCAAGTACCAGCTGAGGCTATGCATGTCATATAGGTGCTTAATAAATGTTACCTACTATATTTAGGGTAATTATGTTTGGTCCAATGGAGAACACATTTTGCCAACCCCTCTCCTCTCTGAGACAACAAGGCTTTCAGAATTCCTTGGGTGACATTGGGAGATGGCATATTATGGCCATCTGCCTTCTCTCTGAGGAGGCCAGAAGCACCTGGTAGCATTTCAGCCACATGCCAGGTTCCACTTCTACCCAAAGGAAAGAGTAGGAAAAAAATCCATGTGGGACATTTACTAACAGACAGAAAGAATGGATTTTTTTACACCAAGAGAGACCAATAAGCACATACTGACATATTTTGAAAAGAAACTTTTTAATGAGCCAATTTCTAGACTCAGTTATACCCTTGGCTATTTGGAGCATCATAACACTGATCTTAAAGACATTCTATCCATGTTAAACTATTCATTGTAATCCAATAAACATTTTGACAGCTACCCGTAAAATATTGCCATCACATAGTATAATGATAATTGACTTTCCAAATAATGTGCCCAGGGCATTGACCAGGGAGCATGAATTACTTGTGTTATATTGGAGTAGAAAGAAAATAATCTAGATATTATCTAGATTCTCCTCTTCCAAGGAGTTGTTCCATCATTTATTCAATTGTTCAAGCCAGAAATCTGAATCATCCTTAGCACCTTCTCCTACCTCTCATTACTAATCTATCAATTTTATCTCTCAAGTATTTTCTGTATCTCTTGATTTTTTTTTTTTTTTGTCTTTCTACTGCCACTACTCTAATGCCTGAACTGACTGATAAAAATGATAAACCTTCAGTTCATTTTAATTTAAGACCATTCTATCCAGCAAGGAAAACTTAGTCTATCCACTTCAATCATCACATTGTTGACTACACATTATATTTATTCATTAAAGTAATCATTCAATGGGAATAAATTTTAAAAATATATTAGATGGTAAAAATGATGGGTTCTTAAAAAAATAAAACTCCTTCCCTTATAATCCATTCCCCACCCAGAATGATCTTATCACCATGCAAATCTGATCACGTCATTTTCCTGCTTAAAGTCTCTTTAGTTCCATGTGTTTCTTAAACTAAAGCTAAAAATCTTTCCTGCGAGCTTCCAGGCCCTGTAGCTCTGATTCCTTTGAATCCCCTGCCTTAACCTTCAGCTCTCGTCCTTCTGGTTTGTATCCATCAAGCCATCTTCCAGACCCTTATGCATACATGCTCCTTCCCTCCCCATGCTGTTTCCTTTGCATAGGACAGTCTTCCCTCCCTTTATGCTAGTTATATACTCCTCACCCCTTAGTTTTCAGGCCTATTTTGAGTTCCTATGAAAGTCTTCTTAGACCTTCTTTGAGGTGGTCAAATTCCTTTCTTACACCCTGTCATAGTACCATAGTACCATATAATCACAGTACCACAGTGCCATGAACATTATGTTCACAGAACTTATATCATTACTGGAGTCTTATATTTGTATAACTCTGGGTAATGTATAACTTCACTGAGATCGGAGATCATGTATTTTTTGTTGCCATTATAATACTTTAGGGCAAAATGTCAGCACCTTCATCAATAAGGAATTCAATAAATATTTTTTGAAGAAATGAATCTGACATTCTTAGCTTGGATGAAATGTTCTATTCTCATCTTAATTTTTATTTATCGATTTGAAAATCATGTCTAATGATATTAATCTTGTTCATATTGTGGAACTGTCATGTGGATAAAACAATGTAATATGTAAAATTCTTCAAAATATTTGTGTCTTCAAATGAAACATGTGCAACTATTTTCTGAATATTCAGGGGAATAAAAAACAGTTCATTATTAAATTCTATTCAGGGTATTTTTATTAAGAATTGTTTAATTCAAATTTTTGTTTGAAATTGGTAACTCGCCCTGGGAATACCTCTGTGAAAAGAATGAATCCTGTTGTCTGTTAGTGGATAAGGAGACTAACTCTTTAAATGTTCAACAATACAGGTTGTTGCTCTTTGAGGAAAAGCTTAGAATGTGTTAACCATATTTTCTCATTTTAATATACAAAATCTGATGAAGTGAAGAACTAGTTAAAGTGTGACTACAAGGCCAATGTGGGAAGCAACCAGTTTCAGCCCTTGTGATTGTATAGTGTGTATCTCCAGAAGAGAGATCTCAAACTGCTCTAGAAGGAAAGAAAGCAAATCTACTACAGTAGTCCCTCTCGACATTGTGGCTCACTTATCATGGCCTCACTGTATCGCGGGATTTTTTTAAATATTATATTTAATTATTTATTGTGGATTTTTCACAATATCGTGGAATTTTGCAGTACTGTATACACATGTTGTTAAAGTTACGTAGGTTTAAGAGTGTAGAATATGTTTAAGAACATAAGTAGTGTTTATAAAAGTGTGGAAAAGGTTAATAAGGGAGTGGGAAAGGTTAATAAGGGACTGGGAATGGTTTATAAGTGAGTGGGAAGGGTTTATAAAGCCTTAAAATATATATAAATACTAAAATAAATGTAAGGTTCCTACCTTGTGGATCTTCACCTATTGCTGGGGCGGGGGGCCTAGAACATAATACCCACAATAAGCGAGGGAATACTGTATTATTAGTCTGATGGTGTCCATAGACTAGGAGGCTACTCATTTTAGAAGAATATATTACATTTTGAAATAAATATAAATATTTTTAAAAATTGCTCCTCTTGAAAACTAATGACAAAATTCTGTTAAGTGCATACAATTTTACCAATTTTAGAATGTGTGACAGTCCTGGGTCAAATCAATATAAATGCATAAAGTATTACATACTTGCTATATTTTTCATTTCAATTTTTGTCTTTTTGTGTTTTTGGACATTGTGTTCAATTTGGGTTAAGAGTTTCTATCGAAGAACGTGAAGACAAGAGATTATAATTTAGCTGAAATGAAACAAACTTTTCTAAATAAAACTAATGACTACATTCATTTGGTTTTCAAAATGAATAAAAGAACAATTTAGGTTGATTTTATAGTATTTATAGAATGTATTATAGAGAAGATCTATAAAAAGGTAAGTAACTGTAAACATAAGGTGTTTGGATTAAGTTTTCAATATAATATAGTAAGAAAAATTCTTTAAAATATTTTTGTGCAAAATGCAATCAAATCTAATCAGTTTGGCATTAATTAAGCTCTAATAATGTACTTCACCATCTCTTCTAAGTAGTGTGATCCGTTTCCCCATCAGCCAGGTCGATTTGTGCACATTATGGTGTCATCATAATTTTAAAACATACTGAGAAAATGACAGAGCTGCAAAATTAAAATAAATGATTAATGGTATTTTTTTTCATATTTTGTACTAATAGGTATTACTGAGCCTTTAAATTAATAGAGCTGTCAAACTCACGGGTGTTACAGATTCAGCAATGAACCAAAATGGAAATTATATATTCCACAGACACCAAAAGATGACACTTTGGAATATTTTAAATTTTAATTAGTAGGTGCAATTGTTTTGTTCCCTGTAACTACTGCAAATTAATTGGAAATTAGTCACAACCAATCCCTTTTTTAACAATCTGAAATAAAAAAGACTGGTGCTCTACACCTTAACATTCTTGTTTGGGGGCCAGAAAGCATACATGCAGTAAATTACATTGTCAATTACAAAAACAACAACTGTTGCGAAATTAGGAAAAATTATGCACAGGTAAACAAAACCAATTAATGCATAAGTAACAGGGGACCACACAAAATAATGCTCAAACTAAACACTGAAGTGCCAGTTTTTGAAAAAATAAAAACAGTAAAGTCTTTGGAAATGCAAATTTATGTACAACATTAACCAATAAAGTCTTAGGTAAAAGGATGTTTTCAGTTTATATTTTATTTAACTGCTTTTGGAGTATCACTACCACTCACATGTTAAAAATATATATCCATCAAAACAGCAGTCTGCTTATTCAAACATGCGTCAAGATGGCAAAAGACAGTTAATTTTCTATTCCTCAAAATATCAAGACTAGGCTCATTAAATAACAAGTGATGGTATTTTCTTAAGATTTATTCTTATTCTGTATTTAAATATTAGGCCAAATGCAATTTCCATACATATTCAGAAAATATTCATTTTCTACACTTACTTGTTAAGCATTTTCCAACTGATTTTTTTTGGTTACTCTTTGTCTTTCAACACTGAAAATACTAATATTCCTTTATTGGATTTATTTCATTTTCTAAAGTAAGTCATTATAGCAGCTTAAGATTTCTTGAAATGATATGTCTACAAAGTCAGCAAGTGCCATGTTACAACAGCTGTGTAACTTTTAATGAGAAAATAATATTCCTATCAATTTTTGAAACAGGACTAATTCCCAGGAATTCAACCTGGTGCATTCATATTATTTTATACTATTTAAAGTTAATCAATTTAATGAAACGGTCTTGGGAGATTTAAAAGTTAGGTAAGCCTGCAGATAACTTCCAGTGCACTACTATGTGCTTTGCATAGTAATTTCCCAAAGCTGCATATAATTTTCCTAAGCAGTTTTTTCCCCTCCCTCCTTATGAAAATCCCAATAAAACACTGGTTTCAAGGAGTGAAAAATATTTTAAACCTCAGACTATATTAAATTTCTGCAAAGGTGCTAGAAAAGTTGACAATTTCATAAAAAGCTGACATACAAAGGTTTTAATAAAATGGTTGAGATTATATAATAAAATAGTTATTAAGGCTGTATAATTTCTAATCTGTTTTCAAGTCCCAGGTCTGTGATCAGTTAATTTAGGTAGTAGGTATAGGATGGCCCACTTACCAGAAAGATAAGCAAATTCCATTTATTTTCTTATTTTTCAAATCTATTCCATTCTATTCATAAATTTTCCCATGTACCCTTTATATTTAGGTTTTGGTGGCTTCTAGTCAGGAAACAGTTCTATTCAGAATTTTCCTTTAAAATTATATAGTTATCTTTAGTAATCAAGAGATAAAAGCACAAAACTATGAAAAAAAGCAATCTATCCAATATCATTGTAGTTTCCCATGTAATATTATGCTAAGAGTTTATTAAAATGGTATTCCCAAGTACAAAGGATTTTCATGGTATTCAACTGTATAAGTGGGTTGCAAATGGCATCAGAACAATCTCATCTCAGCCTATTTTGCTTCTCAAGGGTAAGTGTCCTATGCTGGGTTTGTTATGGTTCCATTTGCTAAAGTGCCAAGGAGTCTCACTGGCCTGGCTGCTGGTGTTACACTGTGCTCCTTTACTTAATGCTATGCATTACAGAAAGCTTCAGTCATTGTATTTTCTTCTCTGAACTTTTTATCCATAGGCAAACAAGCTTAAGGAAGCCATGGAATGTTCGGGAGTAGAAAAACAAGTTAGGAACAGTTCCAGTCTTGTAATTCTTTAGATCTTATGACCTTGGACATTCATCTAAAGTCACCTCCACAGTTTAAAAGTCTCCCATATAATCATGTAACTTATTTGTAAAGTCTTAAAATATGTTTGCTTAGAGACAAAGTAATCCAAAAACAGACTCCTGTAGTCATCCGTCTCGTTACTGGTTTAGAGAAATACCCCAAACTGAACTTTATCCTTACAAGTGAGTAGAAAAGCTATGTCTTCTTGGTTAATTATTTTCACTCAAGCAAAAACAAAAAGGTAAATGTTGTCTTAGTTGCTTAAATGGAGGACACAAGAATGAAAAAAGAATTAATGACGTTATCTCAAAATGGATATGATTTAAGATTCAAGACTCAGTGTTTTTGCAAGAGATATGAAAATGGGGAATATACTGTGAAGTCTCAAAGTTGGCAGATAAACAATTCTGGCTAATAATATGCCAACTCGATGGGTACAATTCAGGCAGAACTCAAGACAGCCATCCACCATGAAATGTAAGGAGAGCGGAAATCTTGCAGTTCCAGTTCAGAAGAAGTAAGCACACTCCATCCACCCTGTCTTTATCACTGAAGGCAACTACAAACCCTGTAAATGAGCAGCTAGTGCAGGGTGCTGAAAAGCAACTGAAGCAGGCAGACTGGGAAAGGAAACCAGAGCGTGAGGTGCCACCCAAGCAGTGGTGAGTTCCCTGTTCGCCCCCGCCTCACGTTTCCTAGCCTGGACTTAAAGACAGCCCCCGAACTTGGAACTGTACACCAAGCACACATAGAGAGCTCTAAGAAAAGCCCCATCTTTCTGTTTAAAGGGGTAGGAAATTATGGCCTCATAGGTCAGAGAGAGTGGAGAAAGATCTTGTCTTATTTATTCCCCTAGTTTCTCCCTTCCCGTCTCCTGGACAGTTCATAGCCATGGCAGGTGCCTAGAGCTCCAGTGAAGGAAAGCTCTTCTCTCTGACCGGTGAAATAATGGCCCCAAAAGCAATGGGTAAATGCCTGATATTTTCCTTCTCTGTCCCCTACTAGACAGCCATGGAAGCAGATGCTGTATTAGGAAGTACATTGCAGAGCAGGGAAACTAAGGCCTTCGATTTCTATCCAGAGAGCAATATGAGAGCCCTAGGAGGCAAAAACAAACAAACAAACAAATAAATAAAACAGAGACTCAGAGATCTATGAGATAATGCATAAAGCATCTAAAACATCATCAGAATTTTAGAAGAGGGTGGTGCTTAAAAAACTAATTGAAGAAATAATGTCTGAAAACTCCACAATCTGGCAAGACACAAGCCAACATATTCATAAAGATCAGAGAAAGTAAAACAGAATAAGCTCAGAGAAATCCATGTTGATTCATCAAAATCAAATGACTGAAAACTAAAGACAAAGAAAAAAAATTGAAAGCAGCCTGAGAAGAACAATACCATTGCATATTGTGGAGAGATAATTCAAATGACTATAGATTTCTCATCGGAAACCATATTATGTAAAAGACACTATGTGAGGTATGAAGGGGAATTAAGAATCCTAAAATGCTTACAATTAAGTCAGAAGAGCTGGATGCATATCAGCATAGCCAAAATACAGGGCCACGCACTGGGATGCCATTAAGAAAATATGTCAGGAGTACAAAGTATCAGGCAAATATTTCAGAAAGATGGAGAGTTAAAAAGGCTTCATGAGGAAATTGCTGCTAAGCTTGGCATTGAAAGAAGGGATTTTATTTTTAGTATATATGTATTTATAATCCCATAGTCTTCTAGAAAGATTTTGAAGTAACTTACAAAAATACTTATATCCCAACAGGATATAATAATTAATTTAAGTAATCTGAGTAAAAGAAAAACGTAAGTATAACAAAATAAACTGCAGGTTAGATTAGATGAAAAAAATGCAAACCATTTATCCTAGATAATTGCTGAAAAAACTGCAGATTTGCAACGAGCTGGCTTTGAGGCCAGAAGAATGAGTCTATTTCTGAACCACAAAATAGGCAATGGGATATTTAGGCATAAAATGAAGCAGTATGAGTAGAAAGCCTCTGGAAAGTGGTCTCTATGTACCATGGTAGGCTGATGCCAGCCTTGGAGGAATAATTTCATGACATGACAAGAATTCTGAGCTTTATTTTGTGTGAAATGAGGAGACATTGACTTTTGTCATCACGGAGTAAGATAATCATAGTTGTGTTATTCAGTAGTAATTCTGCTAGTAATGTGATGGATGGCTTTGACTCTACTGGGAAGCAAAGAAAAATGTATTAAGAAGAAAAATATATGTCTTTTGGCCTCCTGTGGTTTTTTAATTTTTATTTATTTTTATGTTTTAATTTTTTTGAGAAGTGTCTGATCATCACTAATCATCAGAGAAATGCAAATCGAAACCACAATGAGATACCACTGCCCACCTGTCAGAATGACCATCATCAATAAATTAATGAATAACAAGTGCTGGTGAGGATGTGGAGAAAAAGAAACTCTTGTGCACTTTTGGTAGGAATGCAGGCTGGTGCAGCCCCTGTGGAAAACAGTATTGAGGTTCCTCAAAAAATTAAAAATTGAATTTCCTTATGACCCAGCTATTCTACTTCTGGGAATATATCTGAAAAAATCCAAAATACTAATTTGAAGGAACATATGCATTATTTATAATAGCCAAAATATGAAAGCAACCCAAGTGCTCATCAAGAGACTAGTGGATAAAAAAGCCGTGGTACATTTACACAATGGAGTACTACTTGGCCATTAAAAAGAAAGAAATCTTAACTTTTGTGACAGCATGGATGGACCTAGAAGGTATCATGCTAAGTAAGTCAGACAGAGAAAGACAAATGCCATATGACTTAACTCATATGTGAAGTCTATGAAACAAAACAAAACAAACAAACAGACTTACAGGTATGCAGAATAGACTGAGAATTCACAGAGGGGAGGCAGGGGCGAGAGGACGGGTGAAAAAGATAAAGGGACTAAGCAGTATGACTTGGTAGTTGTAGAACCATCACAGAGATGTAAATTACGGCATAGGGAATATAGTTATAATATCATAACTGCTATGTATGGGGCCAGGTGGTATTGGAAATACTTGGGGGACCACGCTGTAAAATATGTGATCACCTAACCAATACACTGTCCATCTGAAACTGACACAGAATAATATTTAATGTAAAATGTAATTGAAAAGAAAAACTAAAAAATAGTTGCTCACCTGATAACACCTGTCTATACAAGGATCAATAAACCTTTCTTTCCCTTTTTGATATGTCTGTACCCTGAACAAAACATCTTATATCTCCAAAAAAAGAGAAATATATATACAGGCTTATAATTGAATTATACATAAGAGTTGTAATTGACTACTAATATTAGAGATACACTAAAGCCCCAAGTAGTAACTGAATGAGGCAGCAAAAGCATCATAATTAAGAGAAAGGCATGAGAGCCCCCAGCCTCTTACTGAGCGACCTTGGGCAAGTTGGTAGACTCACCTGGCTTCAGTTTTTATGTGTTTATTTTTGAAAATTTATAATATGGAAATTATAATAACTTTACTGACATCTTAGGTTGGTTGTAAGAACTAAATAGATAATATGAATACACAGAACAAAATCTGGTACATGTTTAACACTCAATAAACATTAGACATTGTTACCATGGTTTCCTCCAAACATCTCCAGGGCATACAAATGTCTTGAAAATTCAATCAGTCTTTATTTAGATAATAATAAATTTCTTGGACTGCTAATATTTAAATTTATAATTTTTTTCTTTTTCTGCCTTAATGGCCTGAGATTAATTTGTACTTAGCAAATGATCAAAAATTAACACTTTAAATATGCAATTACTTTACAAACCATAAAAAATACATAAATAGAAATTTAATAGGCCCCAGAACAATATTCATCTTTTAAAGGGTTTGCATTTTAAAGTTGTGTTGGAAATTTTCTCTTTGCAAAAACAAAGGTCATAATGAAGTTAAACTCTAGTTCATGGCAGTGTCTCAAGGCAATGAGAAAAGGATCCAGTCTTCACGGGAGAGGGTGCAAGCAAAGTTTGGGCAAGTAGCCACAGTCTGAGTCCAGAAGATGCTAAGGCCAAGAAAGGAACCTGCATTCAAGTGAGAAAATAACACCTTATAAAATGGCCCATGGCAGGAGGCAGGTGTTCTAAACATGAAATGATCAAGTATCTGCTCTGAAATATCAAGTGTAAGGTAGTAAGACAACCAAGGATTGGCAGGAATTGTTGCAATACCAGGTACTTAACACTGGAAGCTAAGAGTTGGCAAATGGGTTCAGGGTCTTGGGAAGTATATCAAAAAAAGTTTAAAAAAGGCGAGATACTCTCCTAAAAAAGGCGAGATGCTCTCCAGAAGTTGCCTTGACTTCAGTTATAATTTTGATGAGGCTTCACATTTTACCCGTAGTCATTTCACCATTTAGTTTATGATGTGTTCATGACTTCCTTTCCACTCTCTAGCACATAAAAGAAAATTTCAGGAATCCTGTCTCACTCAGAGTGATATTGCATCACAGCCTCTTTGGCATTACTCTTCGTAAGAGTATCACAGGTAATAACTAATATGTGTCTATTAATATTTCAAAGTATCAATAGAATGCAGCCTATATAATGTATAAAATAAATATATACAGGGTGGGGAAAAAGTGGGTTTATAGTTGTTTGTATAAAAATAATACAATAATTTAAATAAATGATTACACAAGAATAAACTCTGTCTTTCATGTGCTCACAACTGTAACCCTACTTTATCATATCTTGTAATTGATAATGCAGAGGAAAGTGGCCCAAAGAAGTTTAGTTCTACCACATCCAAAAATATAAAGATCACAATTGTTAAGGTTGTGAAACTATTTTTTCTCTGATACATTCAAATTCTATGCTTTGAATATGTAATGAATAAAGATAACTCAAAATAACTTTTACATGCATTTACATATAAAAAATACGTGAATGAATTGCTAGCCAACCTACATTATGTTCAGTAAAAGAAGATTTAGTAGAAAGCACTTCTTAAAATTGTTATACTACCTCAAAATATATTTAAGGAACCCATAAATTCAAAATGCATTCGGTAGTGGCAGCCTAATGATGTGTGAGGCACAGTGATTTGGTTATGAAGATAACTGAAGTAATGGTGCCTGACCTCAATGAGTTTATGTCTACTAAGGGCTAGACAATTAAGTTAATAGGTTATTTTCTTAAATTCATTTTTATTAAGGTATAGTTGACATACAATATTACATTAGTTTCAGGTGTGCAACATAGTAATTTGACATTTCTATACTTTACGATGTGATCACCATGATAAGTCTAGAAACAATCTGTTATTATAGTATTATTAACTATATTCCTTGTGCAGTCAATTCCATCCTGTGACTTATGTATTTTTAATTGGAAGTTTGTACCTCTTATTCACCTTTAACATTTTCACCTCTCTGGCAACCATCAATTTGTTCTCTGTATCTATGAGCCTATTTCTATGTTTTGTTTGTTCATTTGTTTTGTTTTTTAGGTTCCACACATAAGTGAAATCATAGGGTATATTCCAAAATACTTATTGTACTTACAGTTGATTTTGCTGCTTTGTTGTTTTAACCTTTTAACTAGCTTTTATAAGTGGCTGATCCACTGCCTTTACTATATATTTTCTATTACCAGAAAGACTTTTTTCTATCATGTTTTCTTATTTATGGCTATAGCCTTTTTTTGTGTGACATAAAGAAGACTCTTTAACATTTCTTTTAAAGCTGGTTTAGTGGTAATGAACTGTAGTTATTGTTTCTCTGGGAAACAATATTTCCTACAATTCTGACTAACTTTGCTGGGTACCATATTCTAGGTTATAGTTTCTTTTCTTTCAGCACTTTAAATATATCCAGAACTCCCTTCTGGCCAGCAAAGCTTCTGCTGAGAATTTAGCTGATAGCCTTATGTGGTTGCCCATGTATGTGACTAGTCATTTTCCTTTGGATGCCTTCAAAATTCTCATTTTTAACTTTTGCCATTTTAATTATAATATGTCTTGGTGTGGATCTCTTTGAGTTCATTTTATTTGGAACTTTGTGCTTCTTGGACCTGACTGCCTGTTTCCATCCCCAGTAAGTTAGGAAATGTTTTGGCCATTATTTCTTCAGATAAGTTTTCTGCACCTTTCTTTTTTTCTCTTTCTGATAGCTATAAAATGTAAATGTTTGTATGCTTGATGTCATTGCAAAGGCTCCTTAAACTATCCCTGTTTTTTTAAAGTTATTTTTATTTTTATTGTTCTGATTGGGTGATTTCCTCTATTATTTCTTCAAGGTCATTATCCTGTTCAGTATTATATAATCTGTTCTTGTTTCCCTCTAGCATATTTTTCGTTTCAGTTACTGTATTCTTCAGCTTTGACTGGACTCTAAAATTATTTTTTCTAAATCTTTGTTAAAATTCTCACTGCATTCTCTATTCTTCTTCCAAGTTTGGTGAGCCTACTTATGATCATTACTTTGAATTTTTTATCAGGCAAATTATCTCTCCTTCATTAGGTTAAAAACTTTTTTTCTTTCACTGGAAAATATTTCTTTAACTCCATATTTTGTTTAACTTCTTGTGTTTGTTTCAATGAATCAGATGAAACAGCTGCTTTTCCCAATCTTAAAAAAGTGGCCTTGTGTTGGAGCAACCTCTGTAAAGATGTATGTGCTGGTTTCTATGGTCAGCTGGTGAGAGCTATAGTTGGTATATGCAGTTCTGGCTTAGCACCCTGGCAGTCTCTACTTCAGGTTGCCCCTTTAGAGTAATGTTCCCATGGTTATCACATCACCTACCCTTCTCTATGTGGTCCCTCTTTTTCCTGTTTTGCAAAAGCTCTTCAATCAACCCTCAGTGGTTCTTCAGGAGGAACTTCTCTATATATCGTTGTATATTTGGTGTTTCTGTCGGAGGAGGTGTGTTCAGGGTCTTCCTACACCACCAAGTTGAACCCCAATAAGCTGATAATTTCAATGTAATATAGTTAGTTCTTTGTTAAAGCTATGAAGTACCTAGGTTGAATGTTTATATTAGTTAAGGTCAGGCATAAGGTGGAAAAGTGGAGAAAATGATGATGTTCAGGTTATGCAGGAAAGCTAGCATGAACTCACTCTCAAATGATGAGTTGTGTTACTCAACTGAATAAAAAGAAAAGTTTATTTGGCCAAGAGGAAAGTGCATGGAGAGATGAAAGAAGGAAGAGTTGATATTGATGAAACAAGAAGCTTGACTGAATTATATTTTATCAGATAGAAGGAAATTAAATGATTTTAAGTGAAGACATCATGGTGAGATTAGTATTTTATAGTGACAATTCTGGCAAAAAAACAAAGACGATTTTAAATTGAAAAACATAGAGATAAGGAAAGACTGATGTGGTTATTGTTGTAAGTGAGAGAGAAATACAATAAAATGGCCAAATCTAGGATGGTGGTTTTAGGGATGGAAACAAAGAAAAAGATTTCAGAAATATGTCATACCATTAGGTGGGCATGGTAATTAAAATGAGGGTATAGAGAAGTATAGGATGACTCTCCAATTTTAGCTTAGGAAATACTGGATGCAATAATGGTAACTAATTCAATATGGTGAGTGAAGGAAGAGGGGTTTGGGAATGTTATAAGAAGTCAGTAGTTGGTGTGGGGGGGAGGAGGTGCAGGGAGGTTGATGATAAGTCCATTTTTAGTCTATTTAATGAAGTTTAGTATGGTCACTTCTCACTTAAAAAAACTTTACTGGGTACCCTTCACTTGCAATATTGGGAACAGAAGGGTTGCTTGTGCAGATACAAAATCTGGCCTAGTCTATGACCTATGATATTTTACTGTCACCTTCTCCTCCAAAGACTGCTCTTTTTTTCCCCCATGATAGAAACATATTGACAACAGAGTCAGTATGTCTGATGAGCTCAGGAGCAAAGACTGGGGAGGAAGAAGATAGGGGAAAACAGTCAGGCTCTGGAGTTCTTCTTGAACTCTTCTTGAACTATTTCAATATATATCAAAAAAGGTCTTCTTGAACTTTTTCAGTATGATGTCTTCTAGAATTATTTCTTTAGTTATGACATGGTTATTAAGATGGCTAATAGTTATATGGCCAAAATTCATTCTCTGTTAACTCAGTGACTATTAAAACACTGTAAACACAGGGATACTTAACATGTATCAGTTGACTATTTTAGTGTGATATAATTTAAAAGGTTATAAAAATAATTACAAGGTGTATCTTTGAAGATTTAATTTTAAGCTCTTTAGTTTTTCTTTTCCTGATATTTTAACTCATGATTGGTGAAATTTGGACGTAAATATTGTGTTAATTTTTTTAAGTTACTTTATTCTAGTAAAATTTCAGTAATACAAAATTTTTAATTTTAATTATATTGAAGTATACAGTTTAATGGCATAAAGTACATTTATGCTGCTGTACAGATATCACTACCATCTATCTCTAAAACTTCTATTACTTATATTTAAAAAAAGGATTAACTGAGTCCTGGCTGGTGTGGCTCATTGGATTGAGTGCCAGTCTGCAAGCCAAGGGATCACTGGTTCAGTTCCTGGTCATGGCACATGCCTGGGTTGCGGGCTGGGTCTCCAGTTGGGGACATGAGAGAGGCAACCAAACACATCTATGCTTCACTCCCTCTCTGTCTCCCTTCTTTCCCTTCTCTCTGAAAATAAATAAATAAAAAATATAAAAAATATATTAATTGATGTAAGAATCAAGACCTGCTTATCACCTGCCTTTCCATTTTATATACCCACGTCTAGAAAAACAGACTGTCTACTATGCTCTAAAATTATATCTAGAGCAATTTCTGCATAAATTGAGGATCAGCTTATGGATATTTAAATTTGGCAAGGAATTTTAACATTCTACCAATTTTTATGTTCTATAAGAAAAACACTGTGTTATTGAACCAAAGCAAAGAACACTTTTTAGTTAAACCATACCAGTGCTCTGAATACTAAACATTCTCTTCAGTTGAGTGAAATTTAAAGTTCAGAACTCCATGTGGTTCTAGGAAATGTAGAGTATGCCAGAATGTGAAATAACGGTAATGAGCCATAGTCTAGTACAGTTCTTGGCCCACTGCAGGCTCTAATATATGTTTTATGTGAATAAAAGCATTTACAAGGAGAGAAAAATCAAATATGAATTTTATAAAATGTATTATTAGTGTAACAATTGTGTAGATCATGATAATTGATAGGCAAAATGGACGTCCAATTACTAACTGTAAGAAAACAATTAATGTATCATTACAAGTACTGTGTGAAATAAGCTAAAATTATTCTAAAACATTAATTATATTTTATTGGACCTAGACTTTTAAAAGTTGGGGAGAAGCAGTACGTGATTTACTGAAGATCATACTCTGGAGGGGTGGTGCCACAGGACAGACTGGGACCTTTTCAGGTTGAGAGTAACCACGAACGATGTAGACAGCGGAACCAGGTCACCTATGTTTCCATTTCTACTCTGCCACTTATTATTTGTGTGGAGTCAAGCACACTATTTAGCCTTTGTCTACCTCAGTTCCTTTGTCCACAAAATGAAGTCAATCATAAGTTTTTGTGAGAATTAAATATGTCAGAACAGGTCAAGTGTCTCAATCTATATATGGTACAAACTAAAAGCTTAATAAATGTTAGATATTATCACTGCCATCAATTCTCCGTAATTTAAAACATAACACAAAAACTAAATTTCTCTTCCCCCTGAGGAGAGTCCAAAATAATACACAGTACTAATGGAAGGTATTTGTTTTTATTATTTTTTATTTATTCTCTTGTGACCCAGACTGATGAAAAGTGACCTTTTATGAAAGACAAGAATAGTGCTGTTATTGCCACCACTAACATCCTGAATCATAACCACCATCAACACAGGCACTGCAACTACCATCACCACCATTACCAGTTCATCATGACAACATCAGTGCTGCCATCACCACCACCATCATCATGACTACCATTATCACCATCATAACCACAGGTTTCACCAGTATTTCCACCATCACAATCATGACCCGTGTTACCCCAACACCATAACCCTAACCACCATCACCACCACCACCAGATAGCACCTCCACTAGTTCACCATGACCTCCACTGCCTCCCCTCCACACCGCCCCCCACAACAATAGTTACAACCATTTTAACCTCCACATGAGTATAAATGTGAACTTAAAAGTGCACATGAGAAAATGAACGATAACAGACAAGATGATGTAGATGTATATATGCTGGTAAAGGGAGGAACAGGACATATTTAAAAGGGTGTTTAGAACTGTGTACAGAGATAGCAAAAGGCGTAACAAGTAGCTTGTCAACAGTAATTTTTACACATGTTTATTTTATACCGTTATTACAGAATTAATGTACTTCACTATTTGGGGTTCAAGTAGCTAAAAGGAATTTATCAGGAATAAACAAAAAGTCATGTATGTGCTGTCAAAAAGACTGAGCCGAGAGCTTCAGAGTAAAACCACTGGAAAAGTACAGTTAAAATTTTGCTCTTATATGCTAACCTGTGCTGTTTGGAATCTGTAGCTAAAGCTATTTAAACTAGTGGTTAAGAGAATGGACTTTAATCAAAAAGTCCTGGATTTGAGTTCCATATATGTTGCATATATGACCTTGTTATTAAACCTTTTGAAGCCTCAATTTTCTCCACCTAAAAAATAGCAATAACCATTATTTAGAGTTGTGTAAACATTTCAAAATACTAATATAATGTGCTGTGTCAATTATACCTCAATTAAAAATGCACGTAAAACCAGCACTTAGCACAATGCTTATACTTATCTAATATTAAGACCCCCCTCTGTTACTCTCTAAACAGTGTCACACCCAATTTTAAGGAAGATTGAAAATGATTCATCTTCTCTCATGCCTTATCCCTCACTGCAGGGGAACTCTTTAGCAAATTCTTTCTGTTTCAGTTCCAGAATGTAGCTCAAATCTATCCACTTCCCTGCCACTATCTTTGCCTAACCCCATACTACTCTGATAGATCTTATCTCCCAGCTGCTAGTCAGAACAATCCATTCTTGACATAGCAGCCAAGGAGGAACTTTAAACATGTCAATCAGATGATGCTCAAGCCTTTAATAGCTTCCTATTACACTTACAGTCAGATGATAACTCTACCATCATTTTTCTACAAAACCTGACTCTTGTCCATCTTTTTACTTTACTTCTCACCACTTTCCCCCTACTTCTAGAAGCTTTGGTCATAGCGTCTTCCTTACTGTTTCTTAAAATTTATTTTACTCATTATACTATTACAGATGTCCTGATTTTTCCCCCTTTGTCCCCCTCCACCCAGCAACCCCCACTCCCTCAGGCAATCTCTCCACCATTGTTCATACATATAAGTTCTTTGCCTACTCTATTTCCTACACTGTACTTTACATCCCCATGGCTATTCTGTAACTACCTATTTGTATTTATTAATCCCCTCATCGCTTCTTCCATTTCCCCACATCCCTCTCCTATCTGGCAACCATCAAAACACTTTCTATAGACATGATTCTGTCTCAGTTCTTCTTGTTTGCTTAGCTTGTTTTTCAGATTCAATTGTTTACAGATATGTATTTTTACCATTTTATTACTCATAGGCTTGATCTTCTTTTTCTTAAATAAATCCCTTTAACATTTATCTTTAAACTTTGGAATTTTAATTACAATGTGTCTTGGAGTGGGCCTCGTTGCATCCATGTTGCTCAGGACTATCTGTGCTTCCTGGACTTGCACGTCTATTTCCTTCACCAAATTAGGGAAGTTTTCTTTCATTATTTTTTTTTCAAGTAGATTTCCAATTTCTTGCTCATTCTCTTCTCCTTTTGGCACCTCTATGATGTAATTGTTGGACCTCTTAAAGTTGTCCCAGAGGCTGCTTACACTACCCTTATTTTTTTATTCTTTTTTTTCCTTCTTGTTCTGATTGATTTTTTTCTTCCTTATATTCTAAATCATTGATTTCATTCTTGGCTTCATTGACTCCACTGTTGGTTCCCTCTAAGTTGTTCTTTATTTCAAATAGTGTAGACTTCATTTCTGACTGGGTCTTTTTTATGCTGCTGAGGTCCTCAGTATGTTCCTTGAGCATCCTTACAACCAGTGTTTTGAGCTCCACATCTTATAGATTGCTCATCTCCATTTCATTTAGCTCTTTTTCTGGAGTTTTGATCTGTTCTTTCATTTGGGCCATGTTTCTTTGTCTCATTTTGTCAGCCCTCTTGTGTTTGTTTCTATATATTAGGTAGAGCTGCTTAGACTACCTGTCTTGGTAGCATGAACTAATTAATGTACTAGGTGTCCTATAGGTCTAGTGGCACAGACTCCCCTATCACCCAAGCTGTGGACTGGAGGTGCACCCTTCATGTGGGCTGAATACACCCTCCTCTTGTAGTTGAGATTTGGTTGCTGTTGGCAGATCAATGGAAGAGATTTACCCTGGCCAGTCAGCTGCAAGGATTGGCTGTGACCACCTACCACCAACCTCCATTCCCTGGGGAGAATCAGCTGTGCAGGGGCAGGGTGGTGGCGCTCCTGTGTGGTCTGTAGCTGTCTACTGGGTGCGCTGGCCCTGGGGTTTCCTGGGTGGTGCAGGCCAAGGTCAGCTCCCACCTGTGTTTTGCCTGGGGTCACCCTGCCTGAGCTATAAAGCAATCTGAGATGGTTGCTACTTGTGCTGGGCTTGGAGATTACCAGACGAAGTCAAGCTGTGAATCTAGGCTGGCTGTACTTTACATCCCCATGGCTATTCTGTAACTACCTATTTGTATTTATTAATCCCCTCACCTCTCCTTCCATTCCCCCACATCCCTCTCCTATCTGGCAACCATCAAAACACTCTCTATAGACATGATTCTGTCTCAGTTCTTCTTGTTTGCTTAGCTTGTTTTTCAGATTCAATTGTTTATAGATATGTGCTGGGCCTGGGGCTTGCTGAGGCCAACTGTTGGTTGCTTGAGAGGATTTGGGAAGTTGTGAAGCATGAGTCAAGACCAGCTATTCATATGGAAAAGCAGCTTGGGTGGGCCCATAAGTTGGGTGGGGTGGAGTCTCTGGTGATCTCCAAGGTGGGTCAAACAGTGTTATGCAGGTTGATGGAGTCTCAGGTATGGCACCAGCTTGCTGGCTCTGTGGCTCTGCATGGGGATGGCCCATAAAAGGGCAATGGCCTCTGCTCTCCTTGATGCCAGGCACCTTGGCCTCTCTCAGTATGCTACAGGTGTCCTTCAAGCCACCACCCCAGTGCTGGAGCCCAGAGGGAATGAGTCTGAGTAGGTGAATCTGTGTGTGGTACTTTAAGAAGAACTGCTTGGGAATCCAGCAGTTTCTTTTACTGACTCAATCCCCGCTGGTTTTTGCAGCCAGAAGTTGTAGGGGCTTATCTTCCTGGCACTGGAACCCTGGGCTGGGGGGCCTTGTGTGGAGCTTGTACTCCTCACTCCCAACATATCTCTCCCAAGTTTTTATCCACCACACATGGGTGTGGAACCAGCCCGTTCTGCATCTGCATCCCCCCTACCAACCTGGATGGATGTGGTTTCTTTAATTCTGTAGTTGTTAGACTTCCATTTAGCTCAATTTCTGAATGTTCTGAGTGATGGTTGTTTCATATTTTAGTTGTAATTTCAAAGTGGTTGTGTGAAGAGGTGAGCCATGTTTGCCTATGCTGCCATCGTGACCAGAAGTCCTTCCTACTGTTTTTTTAACACACTGAGCTTTGATTCTTCTTTCAAAGAGGCCTCCAGATCCACCTATCTAAAGTAGTATCCTCTATATTCTACCCAGTTCCTCTTCATTATTTTGCCTTGTGTTTTCATAAGTTTTGTAATCTGAAGTTATACTTATATGTCTATTTACATTTATTTAATCTCCTATTATCAGAAGTAAGGTAGTTATATTATTGATCATCATCTATTGCCTGTTTTACTATTCCAGTGTTTTATTGTTCACCATGATCATGTTCCTATCCTTAGTGCCAATAGCAGTGCTTAGCATATTTTAAAAATATAATAAAATATTCAGTATACAAATGTAAATAGACATTTTGAAGGGTACAAATGCCTGACTTGAATATGTCATTATGGACAAAACAATAGGGGGAGTTTTTCTATAGAGAAGGAAGTTCACAGGTCCCCAAATGGAGGCAAAAGAACAGATGGGGAACTTTTGTCTGAAGGCTTCATATATAATTTTCTCATAATCTGTTCTGAAATAAGTACAAGAAAGGTTAAGAGAAACTTTATCAATTTTGTTTAGTTCCAGAATGTATAATTGATCTGTGGTATTTAAATGTTATACTTAGGCTAACACAAATATTCATTCCACAGCTAAATCATTGTCAAGGACATATAATGCCTAAAACCTGAATGCAATGGCTCCGTCACATAAATCAGGAAAAAAAATGGTACATGGTGATAGGTCCAAAGCTTAACTGTTATGATTATTTAATTACAGAAGTGTGTGATTAGTTAGTTATAGGAGTATATAACACCTAATAAGCAAAAACAAAAATAACATCAAATTTCATCTCCTCTACTCACTGTGCACGGGGTCTGCATCCAAGGTTCTCCGTCAATCTGCATTGGCAATGACTTGCTAGTCCTGGAAGAAAATATTTTCTTTTAAGTACTACACTGAAATACTTTACCGAACAGACTATACACATAAGGTATCAGGTGATGAGACCAGGAAATGCAAATATGGCGATAGCTGGGCTATGAAGTTATCTATTTTAAAAGGGTCTTCAACTCTTGTTTATTAGTGAATACCCTGAAAGGTAACTTGATCACGAGGCTATTAAGAGCTTTCTGGTAAATACGGTGATAGAACCAAAAACTCTGATGCCGCAAACAAAAAATGTAGGGTGTATGTTCAATGGCAAAATCAGAATTTCTATAGGTGGGAGAGGTTCCTTGTTTTCATGCAAACCTGGAAAAAAAAAGGGGGTTTAATGGCACTTAGTCCATTAAAGAATTTAAGTTAATAATGCTTCAACAGCGCTCTCATTGGGTAATTTAACCAGCAGATATTTCAACACTTTAGTAAACTAAACTGAGTGTGACCCAGATTAGAGGGGAGGAAATTTGTATGTTAAATTGTACCCACAGTCTCAATAAGAGAGTATGTAATTTCAATGACCCTGAAAAGCAATATAACCAAGCTACGTAAAATCTGCCCATTTACAGTATTTTGAAATACGTCAGTATTAATCATTAATAATTAGAGCCACAGATAAGACAAATGTTGTTATGTGTCCTCCGTACTTTTAGTTCATTTGTGGTTATGCCATGTTAACGCCATTTTGCATTTAGAGAGAAAGAACTACCTGATGACGACGCAGGAGCACTGAGCCAGCCGCCGCCCAGCACTTTTTAGTCCTGTGTATATTTGCCCCATCTCCATGGCGCCTTCCAACCCGACCACCTCCAGCAGCTGATCGCTCAGATCTGAAAGAAAGCAGAAGGCTTGTAAGTTACAGTGCGTAGGCACAGGTGTGCAATTTAATGACATCAGATATGATGGAGCTGAAAAATAAAAGTGTCTTCACAAAGAAAGCTTCTCTGTCTTGGACACTGAACGTAATGAGAAGATGGCCTATTTATGAACCTTTCCGTTTAACTAAACCATGAGATACTGTGGGGAAAATTTGCTGCCAGCTTATTCTAAAACAAAATGGGAAGAATGGATTTTGAGCCAAATAAAGCCAAAAAATATACCAGTAGTTCTTAACAGCAACAAACTTAATGTTATTCCACATGTATATATGGCACATTTATACATCCCACATCAGACATTTGGCAGCATGCACACATTTCAGCACTATAAATAAAGTATGAGGAATTGCTGTCAAATATGATTTCATTAAGTTACTCCAACAAAAGACCTAAGAGATCATGCAATTAAAGTTCTCATTTTAGAGATAAGAAGACCGAGTCTGTAAATCACTGAGTGACTTGTCCAGAATCATATGTAACTTTGTGCAGAAATTCAAGAAACATTATTAATTTCAGCCATATCAAAAAAAGAGACTTTAAAAATAATAAAAATGTTTCTTACATGGGAAAGGAGGTTGGGAAGGACTTTTTACTCAGCCAGAAAGCAAATGTTGCATTCCCATTAGTAGAATCCCATAGAACCTCGCTCTGACACACAGACCACCAGCTTACCATGGAGCTCCGAATGCTTGATTCTCCGATTTGGAGGTGAAATTCTAGGTGCACATAGGTGGCCCTTTTATTTTAATATTCTTATGAATTTTAAAGGGTAAATAAGTAGTTTACTATTGTTTTAGTAGCAGAGAAAGCTGGAGGTTGTGCCATAGAGTGGGCAGGTATGATGATTATACAAGGTAATTATGTAATAGCTGGTCATAGCTGAAGTACTACTTGAAGAAAAAAAAACAGCAAATGTGTTTCATATGGACTTCATTTTGCATGGCAAACCTTTATTCTCTGCTAATAAATCCATTTTAGCATGAATTTCAGAGATGGCAATGATATCTTTTCAGTGTGGGTCAAGTGTGTGGGAATAGCACTTTGAAATCCCAAGGTTGGTTAGGCTCATGATCACTGGCAAATTTAATATAAACCCTTAAAATAGAAAGTGTGACCAAGTATTTTTTAAGTGAACTGATTAAAAAAACCTATTTTTTTTAAACTTTAAGTTATAGCTGCAGCATGAGATTTTTCTGAGTAAAAATCCTCTAGCCACAAAATCAAATGTTAACAGGTCATTAAAACTTAAAGCATTCACCTTGCTGTTTTAAACCTATTTAGACTTATTTCTCATGATACTTACTCTGTTTCTAGTTTAAATTTATGTCACCAAGAACAGATGGACAAAAATGAAAACATATTCTTTCAGCTGTAATCGGCACTAAAGTTTGCTTGGCTCTATAGTCTGGGTATTAATATACGCATTTCTTAGATATGTCAACCAGAAATCTACACCGTGGCAAGCAAGAGAACCCCAGATGTGTGTCTGGTGGTGTTTATAAAACAACCTCTACAACAACAACATTGAAGTTTATATTATTGCCCTGCCTGATTCTTAAAAAGGTGAAATTTTATGCTAAATTTTTAATTATCTGGTTCATGGAAACTATTCTTCAAGAAATAAAACACTCTCACGACAAATTAACCTGTGTGCCTTAATTTTCAATGAATCACGAGGAATGTCTACACCCTTATCACATTACTACAATCTAGTACCATCCTTCTAATTTCTTTCTTTCTTTTCATTTGACTTTACTTTTCTTCTGGCAAATATGTCCTGATACTCAATCCTACCATTAATAATCATTAATGAAGTTATTTCTTATGAGTTTAGAAGACCTAGACTTTCAAACTTTCATGTCCTTGCTAACACAAAGAATTGTTTAGAAATAGTGGGATATTTACTAACTCTAGGAAAGGTAAATAAATACCATATTCCTTTTAATTAGGTGTTCATAAAAAATAAAAAAGAAACTAAATTTGTGCTGTACAAGTTTTCTCCCACAACACTTTCACTTTTTAAAATACTACAGTCTGCAATGTCGGTGTACGGTTGATGCCTGTGACATATTGTCTTCGAGATCAGGGTCTTGATTGATTTCCGACTGAGATAGTTTCTGTCTATATAACTTTGAACTGTTTCTATTGTGGATGCATCTAAAATATCAAAGGCTTTCTCATCTCACATCCTAGCTCAAATTTATTTTAAGTATATGCCTGCTTGCAATGTCATAACCAACCAGATGAACCCACTTAATTGGTTTGCTACCTGGCTATTGATTTCATAGTTAAGAGTAGGAGTAGCAAACTACAGTCCACCGACCAAGTCTGGCACAATGCCTATTTTTGTACGGCTTGTCAGTTAAAAAAATTTTTTTAAAGAGTAATATATTGTAACATCTGAAGATTATGTAAAATTCAAATTTTAGTGTTCATAGATTAGTTTTTATTGCAACACAGCCACACTTACTCATTTTAGGTTTTGTCTATCTGCTTTCACACTACAATAGCAGAGTAGTTGCCACAGAGACCATATGGCCCACAAAGTCTAAAATATTGACTGTCTGGACTGTTAGAGAAAAAAGTATCAAGCTCTTCTTAGGAGAAACATTAACTCTTTCTGGCCAATGAGGTTTTCACTTGAGTACTGCCACTGTAACTGCTAAATGGCATTCCAGTGAACCAGAATGACCCAGAATGACCCAGAAAGACCAAATTCCTCAGTGTATATATCTCTGCATAGAACAGGTGTTCTCAACCATGGAGTCTCACCCCACTCATGTCTTGTGAAGCTTTTCACAATCAGTATGTTATTAGTCATTAAATACCCAAGTTTCCATGAGCTTTATGACAAAAGAAACTAGAGGAGCTTAATGTACAACATTAAGTAAAACATTGCATCCTGGTTGGCTTTCTTGAATGTGATAAAAAGAAGCAGAAGCATAGGTAGGAAGGCACAAGTTGCCTCCAGACCCGATCATCCACGTGAGAGTCATCTCCAGGTGTGTAAGTCACCTACCAAGCATTGAGAAATCCTACATCGTGATATTTGAAGTGTTCATCTATCCTGAGGGAGGCACTGCTTTGGTATGGGGAAAAACAGTACTTTTCTGAAAGAGTTAACATGTGTTTCCCAGGGGCTTCATGGTGGCAACAGAGGCAAGAGCATCTGACAAACTTGGTATCCTCACATTAAAAAAAAAAAACAAAAAAACAACAGGTGCTTCAGAAGGAAGAAACTTCATGAAGTAACCCAAATTGGGTCATATTAGAGCAAGTTTCTCAATGCAGGGTGATTCAAAATGCAGAAAAACACAATTTTATATACATTAAGATGTAATTGAAGATAAGCATTATTTTCAAGTACAAATTCAGGAAAAACTCATAGTTATTTTCAACCCTTTTCATCTCCTGGCACACACAAACTAATTACTAAATTCTCTGGCACACCAAAAATACATTTCTTGCAAATCTGACAAAAATAGGTGTAATTTTGATTGAATTACAAATAATAATAAGAACAACAACAACCACCTATCCTTTTGGCTTCAAAGTGACTTTTAAAAAAATCAGGTGCCTATATTTACATACAAGGATTTCAGGTACCAAGAATTAACCAACCAGATGCAACCTTATTATGTGACATGACTAAGAAGACGCAATTGTATTATATGACCTATATATTTATGATTCAAGACAGGGCATTTATACCAGATGACTACTGTTGTGTTGGCTGCTGTCATTTTTTATTTGACAAACTAAGGGAAAAAAGATCAGTGTCCTGACTAAGTCATCAGAAATTGCATGTTTTAAAAATTCTTGCAGCACACTTGTAGGAATCTGGGTCTTTTCACATTATAATTGTTGCAGCTTTTCTTTTCTTTTTTGTTTTAAGTATATCTTATTGATTTCGCTATTATAGTTGTCCCAATTTTTCCTCCTTTGCCTCCATCCATCCAGTACCCTCTTTTGCTCCAGCAGTCCCCCCCTTAATTCATGCCCATGGGTCGTGCATGTAAGTTCTTCTGCTTCTCCATTTCCTGTACAGATCTTAACATCCCCCTATTTTGTCTGTACCTTTTCCCTCATTCTCCTCTTCATCCTCCCAGCTAATAATCCACATCTATAATTCTGTTCCTGTTTTGGTTGTTGGCTTAGTTTTTTTCCCTTCTTTATTTAAGACTTAGTCATTGATGGTTGAGAGTTTGTTGCCTTTTCAATGTTTATAGTTTTGATCTTCTTTTCTTAAATAAGTCCCTTTAACATTTTATGTAAAAATTGCTTGGTGATGATGAGCTCCTTCAGCTTTACCTTGTCTGGGAAACACTTCATCTGCCCTTCCATTCTAAATGATAGCTTTGCTGGATAGAGTAATTGTGGTTGTAGGTCCTTGATTTTCAACACATTGAATACTTCTTGCCTACAAAGTTTCTTTTGAGAAATCAGCTGATAGTGTTATGGGAACTCCTTTGTTATGGGAACTCTCTGCTTCTCTTTTGCTACTTTTAAGATTCTCTCTTTATCTTTAACTTTTGACATTTTAATTATGATGTGTCTTGGTGTGGTCCTCTTTAGATCCAAATTAGTTGGAACTCTGTGCTTCCTGGACTTGTATGTCTATGTTTTTCACCAAATTAGGGAAGTTTTCTTTCATTATATTTTCAAATAAGTTTTCAATTTCTTGCTCTTACTCTTCTCCTTCTGGTATCCTTATGATTCAGATGTTGGCACTTTTGGAGATATCCCAGAGTCTTCTTATAGTACATTCTTTTTAAATTCTTGTTTCTTCTTTCTGTTCGGATTGGCTATTTATTTCTTCCTTATGTTCCAAATCATTGATTTGAATCCCAGCTTACTTCTCTTCACTGTTGGTTCCCTATTGATTTTTCTTTATTTCACTTAGTGTAACCTTCACTCCTTCCTTTATGTTGTTGCCATACTCAGTGAGTTCTCTGAACATCCTGATGACCTGTATTTTGAACTCTGCATCTCATAGGTTGACTATCTCTGTTTTGTTTATTCTTTTTCTGTGCTTTTTATTCTTTCATTTGTCTCCTCAATTTGGCAGCTTCCCTGTGTTTGTTTCCGTGTATTAGGTAGAGCTGCTTTAACTCCCTATCTTAGCACACCTATTAAGCTATATGGGGCAGAGCCTTAGACATTTTCCAGGGTGGGGCAACCTGCTTCATTACTTTGTTACACTGTGTGGGAGGGAGGGCACAGATACGGGACAATGCTGCTGACTGTCTTCTGGAGGTTTGCCTGGCAGTCGCCCCATTTCCAGTCACTTCATCCACTTTCTGTGTGTGACTGGTGCCCTACCAGCTATTGCTTTGGTCGTGTTTTCCAGAGTGGGTGAGTTTGCTTACATTCTAAGTACATGTGGGCTCTTTAAACAAACTCTCTTGAGAAACCTGCAGTTTCTTCTGCTGCCGCAACCCCTACAGCCAGAAGTTTTTACAGCCAGAAGTTATTAGGCTTTATATTCCCGGTGTTGGAACCCTGGGCTCTGGGGTCAGGCCTAGGGCTGGGATTGCTTGCTCCCAAGGTATCCCTCCCAATTTTTATATACCACATGTGAATGTGGGACCACATGTTCATCACCACTGCTGCTTCTTCATCCCAACTATGTCTCTCTGTACCTCCTACCCATCCAATTGATTGTGGCTTCTTTAGATCCTTGGTTGTCCGACTTCCATATAGTTTGATTTTCTGGCACTTCTGGGTGTTATTTGTTTTGAGGTTAGTTGTAATTCTTCTTGTGGTTGCGCAAGGAGGCGAAGAGTGTCTACCTATGCCTCCATCTTGAGCAGAAATAGCTGTTTTTCAAAAAGCTACTTATACTATCACTTTTAATTTTTAATACTTATTGATCCTCTGTTAGATTTTTTTAAACCTTCACCTGAGTACATGCTTATTGATTTTAGAGAGGGGGAAGGGAGGAAGAGAGAGAAAGAGGGAAACATTGATGTGAGAGAAACATGGATCAGTTGCCTCTCATCTGCATCCTAAATGGGACTCAACCTGCACTCGAAGCATATGCCCTGATGGGGAATTGAACATGCAACATTTCGGTGCACAGGATAATGCTCCAACCAACTGAGCCATACTGGCCAGGGATCTTCTGAAATTTTCTAAAGTTAATTCGTTAATTTAAAAAATCTCATATTTAATTAAATCAAAACTTAAACAGCATTTCAACGGAATTGGTTTTTTAGCCTGTATATATTTTTATGAATTTTAAAACATTGCTCTGAGTAGAGCCTGTAGATTTTGCCAGACTTGCAAAAAAGGGCTATGGCACAAAAATGGTAAGAAACCCTACCTTAGAGTTTAATGAACCTTTGACTTTGTACATCTTTCACTGAATGTTGTTCATGCCTCGTTACTTTGTTACACAGGTAATCAGGGGGTATGAGTGTAAAAATCTTAAAGTCAGGGGTAAGGTATAGATTCAATAGCACAAGAGTAACACAGCCAATAAGTGGGTAGCATTTATTCATAGCCTAATCTCCTCATTCCTGACAGTTATGCCCTTTAATATAGCCCACTATGTAATTGTTTCAGACTGTCATATGTGAGGGAACAGAGGAGGATGCATTAAAAACACATACTGAATGTGGGTTGTAGCATTTCAGCATTTTATAGACAATAGTGTGTACTGAAGTGAGAGGAAGGTGGCAGGGCAGGGCATACTCACTTGTGCCTGGTGTCTGGCAAAATGCCACAACACTGTGGGAGGTAATGTCCTGGGGGACACTCTTTGACTCTGCAGGGACACTTTGTAATCACTATAAATTCCTAATTATATCATCTAGAAAGTCCTTAGTTGGCCAGGGTGAGGCCAAGCTAGCTATGGAGTTGTTATCTTCTGATTGTGGGTAGACTGTATATTTTCATTATCTAGCACCTATTAGAAACATGCCTGAGGATCCAGAATAAACTTTTAAAAAGCCCAGGTATATATATGAAATCTATTCGCCAAAGTGAATGCTTTGAGGATTCTTACTTAACATGTTCATCTGTTGCCCATTGATTTAGATGACTTCTCACAAGCATAAAAAGCTGTTTTCCTGGACCGCCATAAATTAGAAAATGCAAATTAGAAAAGGGGGGTGAGTGGAAAGAGCTAAAGAAAAACTTCGTTAATATGGACTCTTTGTTTTATTGTATACATAGGCAAACATTAAAGCAGGCTTTTAACACATTAGGGAACATATTAGGGAATTATAGGTACATCAATAAAAATGGAAAGGGTATATATATGTATAAATAAATATAAAATATGCTTTCTATGGGTGGCTCTCTGTTCAGGGACTTATAAACATTTTTGCATTTAAGACTCATAACAATAGTTTAAGGCTGGTATTAGTCTCCTTCATTTATTGATGAGAAATCTATGTCTTATCCACATATTATTAAAAATCTGGTTTTCCAGCTAGGTATACTTGAATCCAGATTCCATGCAACTGGAATCTCAAATGATACCGCTAATTATCCTACCACTAAATAGTTTCAGATGTCACCAAATTAAAATAGAGTACATAACCCTCATTTACAATGACCACTGAGATCATATATGAATTACACTCTGAAAAATCTCTGTAAGAAGGCTAAGGAAAGCAAAATACTTTTTGGAAAAATTTTCATCTCAAATGGTTAAAATGTAAAAGTTAAAACGACCAGATTTTGGTACACAAATGGTTTAACTAAAGTTACTTGAAAAATGTAACTGAGTAAAATACCCCATTTCCTGTTGAAATCTAAAAGATAAGGGGTTACAGTACATATACAGAATATGTATATAAAATGGGACTGCTTGCCCGTCTTTAAAAATGACTTTTAAAGAATGGATTTGATCATCTCTTTGAAAGCCATCTGGTTTTTGAAAACAACCAGCTAGAGCTGACTATAACCATGCATTTTCATTCTAAAATTCCGAACTTCCCTAAATGAATCCACAAAAAGTAAAGATCAGACATCGCAGTGTGGCATATTGTCAACCTCCCTTATTGTGACCAAAGTGGTTTGGGGCCTTCAAATCGCATTGTTGTGGTGTACTTGAAAAGTGATCCTCACCCTGGGAACACACAACCCAAGAAGCATAAGCATTTCATTCACAAGGCTCATAAAGAACCGGCTTAAACACTTCCCACAGCAACCTACTGTTGCAACTGACAATATGTATTAAAGTAAATGTAAGCAGAGACTTTATGAGCACAACCTAGCCTTGAATCTGAACTCCGCTGCTTCTGAATTCTTGTGTTAGTTTGTTCTTGTTAAGCTTTGCAGAGGGCCTGAAAGCTGTGGCTTGTTTTCTGTGTGAAGGCGCCATTAGTGTTTGCAGAGATGTTTTCACAGCACCAAGCCTCTTCTGCCCTCTTCCATAAACCAAGCTACTTCGTATTTAGCCTCCTTGTATTAACACCATTCCTAAACAAAGCAATGCTCATGAATGATGGTTGATGTCAGCAAATTCTGAATAGTTCCTGAAGGAGCATCCAGCACCCTAATATTGATGCCTGCTAAGGGGGTGAAGTCACCAGGAAGACCACCCAGCCTTATTCTCCTAAGAATTTAGCAGTTTCAGCAATTAAAACAAAACAAACAAACAAAATCCCACCACCACACAAATGAAAATCCAGTATATCAGTGGGCAGCACCATATTACTTTACATATGACTATATAGTCTTCACATTCAATTTCCAGAACCACTGTGAAAATCAGTTCTTTTCTTGAAATATAGCATAGAATATAATGACATGTTTTACTGTCTCCTTATTTTAGTTTCAATGAAATATGAAAAACACTTGTTAAAAAATAAAATTAAAAAAAACATAATAATGCATTTAAGCTCACAGACATTTAATGCTAAAAATTAAAATAAGGACAACATAATGATAAAGAACAGCAATTTACACTACACATTTCCCTGTATAACTGATCTGTTTTTTACAGCCAGTTTGTCTCAGTAACATATAAATATTGTGCTCCCAGCAAGAGATGGAGAGATTCTATTCTATTGGGGCTACTGTGCTTTCTCAGGCCACTTGCACGAAAGCACACTGCTGGTCAGAAGTGAATCTTACTCTCCTGGTGGTAAGTGTATCTTTGGAAAAGAGGTTACATGACTAAACATAATTAAATCTCAGTAACCTCCACTTAGGACTTTTTGGTATCAGTAAATTATAAAATTATATCCTGAAATATTGGTGTCCTGCCAGAGAACCCTGGAAAACCGGCTGAGTTCAAGGTTTTCCAACAGAGAAATGTTACAGCTTCTGGTGAGAACAGTGTGTGATTAAGGAGCTTTGCTGTAAGGAAGGACTGAGGATCCCCAGGAACAGAGAACAGGGCCTGGGAAAAGAACTGAGGCAGGAACTGTTATGGTCTCAAGCACTAACAACACAATACCATCATTGCCTCAGATGAGTGGTTCTTGAATCACCAATGCCTCTAGGAAAAAAATTATTCAAGTCAGAGAAGATCCTGCTTAATCTGTTTTTCACTTTCTTTCCAGTTTATAAATACATTGTAGACAGATGGAACATCATACCTCATAGGCTACATGTTAACAAGTTAGTACAGCTTAGTATACACCTGAATTCTACTTTGTATACATCCACCCCTGTTTCCTTTTTTCTCCAGTAAGATAATTTCATTTTATGATTTTATGGGTACAGAAAAAGAATTACATTACATTTTGGATTACTAAATTGAATTAATGTTGACATAAGTAGTTTTATTTGGATGGGATTTTAAATTAATCCCATTTGTAAATACTTATATGAAATACAATATCCTTTGTCATGTCAATTATAAAGTTAGTGGACATATTCATTCAACACATGAAATCACTTAGAAGAGAGAACTAGCAACCTACAGCTATGTAGGAGATTTTCAGTATCTATTCACCTCATGATGGTTATTAATCATGTACTGACAAGTTTCCAAAGAGCTTTAATTAACAACAAAAAAAAGAATAAGCCCTTGTATATAGACATGTTGAGGGGATTCAGATAAATACAAAAAGGTCTCTGTGAAAAAGTTTTCCTTTACATTTTAAAATGCATGTCGTTTTATCTTTTTATAAAAGAACTGCACTGATATTAATCCAGTTTTTAGAAAATACAGAAACATTCATGAGTAGTAATGTGAAAAGTAGAAAGAGGACATTCAAAGTACGTATGTCCCTAACAACCCCAGTGAACACAAGAGAAGTTCAATGCAAACGTTCAGATTTCCAACACTGAAAAACTGAGGATTTTATCTCTTTTTAAGAAGTTGCTTTGGGAGTTGGGGAAGCTAAACCTTTTTTATACTACAAACTTTACTAATATAACTCATTCTTCTCCTACCTTCTCTTATGAGAAATATATCCTTTAGAAACTAGTCTATAATATTCTTGTGCTGATACTCCATACAAAGAAAAATGATTTTATTTAGTCGTATTCTTTTAAAACTGATTTGTTTAAAAGGGCTCTACAGTATTGGTCTTGTAGCCCTTCCTACAGCAGAACAAAAGCAGTTCTATGAAAGGAGTCTAAACTTGGACAAACTGTAAAAAAAAAAAAAATAGCAAAGTTCCTCTCTGTTTTTATCAAATTTGATTGCTGCAGCTGTTCCCAGTTTCTGTATTTTAAAAATAGCCTTATTCAGTGCGTTTTTGGCTAAAGGCCAGAGTGCCATTAGAACATGCTGTACGGAAAACCTCTATTCAGTTACAGATACAGAAATATATTTAAGATCAGTGGGGGTCATCTGCAGCAAACACTTGTAAAGGAAATAGAATTTTAATGTGTTTGGACTGATCGCTACTTTTTACCAGATAGTTTAAAGTTCTTGTGCAGAGACTTCTTATTAATTTTTTTCCTTAGGTAAAAATGCAGAATGATTATCAATGTCATTAGAAAAATATTATTAGAAAGGTTTGTTTCTCCATTAGCAGTTGTATGACTGAAATAACACAGCTCAAAGAATACCTACTCGTGGTTTCGGTTTGACAAGTTCACAGGCATCCATCCATCCATCTGGTGAAAAGGAGGTATTATTGAGCAAATGCTGAAAATGAAATCACAACTTCCCTCTGATACAGGCCACCTAACTAAGGTCAACAGGTGTGAAATAGACCAGCAAGCCCAAGGAAAATAAGTTGAGGAACTCATTTTGGTTCCTACATATACTTTGAGATGTCCATCTCAGCCATACAGCTGCGATTTGATAAAGAAACGGATAAATTCATACTTTTGGGCTTGAAGTATATGGGGGTATGTCAAGTAATTGAATTTTTCAGTACAGTCTCAGAGTTGTACTCCCCATCAGTTCTTTCATTTTCCTCAAAAAAAAAAAAAAAAAGTTTAAAATGAGCATTTGGGACTAAACAGATTTATAAAGAATTGTTAATTTGAGTTGCAAGTAAAAAAAATATGTTTTGCATGTATCATCAATAAAAAGAAAAGGATTCTGAAGACAGGGCAAGAAACGATCAGCAGGCAGGGGCCTAGGAAGGACCTAGATGAGAAGATACGTTTACTTCATGGAAATAACTGTGTCAAGAAGTGAAACATCACAGATTTTACCTTTCTTGAAAGCTAACAAGTTAGCCTCCATAGTTTTAGGGAGGCTGGCAGAAAACATGAATCTCTGGGGCCAGAGACCCAAGGTTTTATTACCCACAGCTCTTACGTCAATCTGCCAAACCTCAATTTCCACAGGGTAAAGCAAAGAGCATTTCCGCCTCAAAATCAAAGGGGCACAGAGCAAGTAGGTCGGCACTCTGCAGGCTTCTTGGGACAGGACTGGGTTCATTGTGAACCTCAGGATGAAAATAAGACACAGAGAGGTCTTCTTTCCACATGGAACGGGGATGAAGAGATGATACCCAGGTGTCCTGGGTACAAGGTGTAGTAGAACCAAAAGTTCAGTGAGAATGAATAGGTCAGCAGAAAAATACTGCACTGTAACAGGGCTGGTAGCAGCACACTGTAAGGAAGCTCTTTATTCAGCTATCATTACAATTAGTTTACTAGGTTATTACTTTGGAAGTAATAGTAGTGATGACAAAGTGTACACTCTATTAGATTTCTGAATAGCAATATTACAAAACAACATATTTGTTATTTACCACATTTTATTTAATCTCAGAAAATTTTAAAAAGTGTCAAAAGAAAAAAAATTTAAATATTAAAATCATATGTATCAGTCATTAAGCTACATGCTGGTACAAAGTGGTCAGCAAGACATAAACAGAGACTCTTAATATAGTCACTGAAAGAAAGAAGTGCACACTCACTCTAGGTTCAGAACTGGGCATGCATGTGGAGTCTCCGAGGGCAACTTTGTTTGAGCACTTGGATCCAGCCATTCCTGAACATAGTCACGTTTTTTTCAGATACATAAGCAAATCTATCCATTTTGCACCCTTTGAAGTCATTGTAAATTTAAAAATGGAAAATAAAAATGGTCTAGTTTTGTTTAGCCAGTTGAAATGGGTTTCTTTCACGTGCAACTGACACTTGAGCCACATGATTCCAGTTCTTCCCACTGGCAGAGTCATTGTCCTCATGGTACTCTGGTGGCGTCTTTCTCCTTCGGTGACACCTGTAATTGGTCTGTATTCCTTAATGAGCTAGAACTTTGGCATTCAGCTATTCCAAATCTTAATTTTATTTCCAACACTCTTCCATGTAAATTTTTACATCTTGTCCATACTACTACCTTTTGTTCCCTAATTAGGCCTCATTGTCACTACATGTACCCCAATAACACGAAAGCTTTTCCCTCCTTTTCTACTTAAACTGTTAGTCCTTTAAGGTTCAGTTTAATAACATCTCTTCTGTAAGGTTTTTTCTTATGTCACCAACCCACTGCTAAATTTTATCAAACTACAGTATTTTTATGACCCTTTTGGAACTCAACCCACCCTGGAAGGCAACAGTCATAGAATGAAAGATTCACATAGGGTGAGTCCCAGGGTGCAAGGCTACACATATAAAAAATGACATATCACTTTGCACTTCGGTCATCTCTTTGCTAGTGGATTATGCGAGAGCACTTTGCTGTTAAGCATGGTCATTATCAATAGTTTAGCCCAACTCTGATTTTCTCCTACAGTGGAGACAGAAGTAGTCCCCATTTGGACACAGTTATTATGCATTTATTGATCTGAGTTTGTTCCATCCCAAATTTTTATTTTCCTGGTGTAAATTTGACCTCCATATTTATCTTGCTATATCTTATATGTTGTTTCATAACACTACTTAACATTCATTTGTTCATTTATCCATTTGTTTCATAAAACAAAGTTACATTAAACATCAGGCAGATGTTCAGTAAATCAGTACAATGGACCCTCAGTATCTGCAGGACATTGGTTCCAGGACCCACTCGGATACCACAATTTGTGGATGCTCAGTTCCTTTATATAAAATGGTTTAGTATTTACATATAAAACCTAATGCAATGTAAATGTTATGTATATAGTTGTTATACTGTATTATTTAGAAATCAAATTTTTAGAATTTTTTAAAGAATATCTTCAATCCATAGTTAGTTAAATCTGCAGATGTGAAACCCTTGGATATGGAGGGCCAACTGCACAGGTACCATGGGAGGTGACCGAGATGGATGTGAATGGAGTTACAGTTCCTAACTTCAAAAACATCAGTATCATTAAAAGAACTGACATGTAAAAAATGTAATGTAGTATAATTAGTGTTACAACAGACACATATTCAAAACATACAGTGCCAAAAATGGAAAGTATTTAGTTCTGTGAATGATGGTTGGGAGTGGGGGACTTGGAATAGGAGGAATTTGGGAAAAGTCTTTCTGTGATTGATGATACTGAAGGCAAATTAAGTAATGAGGGCTCAGTCATGAAAGGCCTTATAAACCTTGCTTAGCAGTTTAGATTTTCCCTGTAGTTGACTGGGGGCCAGTTAAGATTTCCAAGTTTAAGGAGAGAAGTGATTAGATTGCATTTAAAAAGAACGTTGGGCGAGTCCTGTGGAAGATGGATTGTAAGGAAATGAGTTAAGAAGCAAGGTGATCAATTAGGGAAGCACAGGTACGACCCTGAAGAGAAATGACAAGGAGTTAAAGCACCGCTGTGACCATGTGCATGAAAGGAAGAACTGTGTAGGAGGCAGAACTGACGCTATCAGGGCCTGGCAGGCAAGGGGTGTTAGGAGGCACAATGATGGCTGGGGTCACGCTTATGAGAAAAGCTAATGGCAATGCCACTAACTGAGATAAGGAGAAGTGGGGGAATGCAAGAGGGGAGGTAAAGAACACGAGGAGTTTGGTTTAGGATACACGGATATGGGCAGCTTCACACAGAGCTCTCTGAAAGTCCACATGGAGGACACCTTGGTCAAACCTTGTCTATAGTTATGAAAACCTCTTTCAAATTAATGTAGAATCTTTAAGGGTAAGAAACATATATTGTGTTCCTTTGGAGTTTATTTTGTGTGTGTGTGTGTGTTTTCCCAAATACACAACCTGGCACAGAACACACAATCAATAAGCATATGTTGATTTGGCAATAGTGTCCTGTATTGAGTACACTTGAAGCTTTCTTGATAGTCTTACATAAATGTCTCAGAAAGAAAGACTCATCTTTGAATTTGTTTTACAGTGGATACTAGCTGGAAAAAAATGGCTCATGATTTCAGAGAGAATTTCTTGAAGTGACAAATGTATTCCTTTAGACTAAAAGTAAACATTGATGTTTTATCTTTTATGTAATAGTTTTTTAATATTTATCTAGATCTATTAAATTTCCCACATTTTAAAATGATTTGATAGACTCGTAGTACTACTTAGGAACTATGCTTAAGCCATTGTTAGATAGAATTTTTTTAAAACTTGCAACTCATAGAGTTCTTTACTGATATAATTTTACATATGGGGAAAAGAAGTCAGAGAAGATAAATTAGGTGCCCACAGTTATACAGCGAGTGTTTAGAGTTCTGCTCACAATATCACAAGTCCTCCCTGCGTCTCAAGGGCACTGATGGAAAAATTCTTTAGATAATTTTCATTAAGTAATATCTTATGAAGGTAATTTTCAAAGGCAAATACTGTTGTTATTTAGTTGTTTTGTTTGTTGGAAACTCCTTTGTCATTATTAAGTCTTCTCAACCTCATCATGATTTAGAAATATTGATAACTTCATTGTTTTTACTGACTGCTCTAAAAATTGAAATTGATTTGCTACATTTGTCAATATCTTTTAAATAGCATCAATAAGCTAGAAGTCTGTAATAATAAAATAGAGCTGCCTACTAAGTGTTTTGTTTTAAAATATTTCTGAAAGTGATTAAAATCTTATAGCAATCTTATAAAATTTAAAAATTATTTCTTTAAATCAGAAATAGTCAGGTACTTATGTGCCATTATAAGATGCTAATTGTATCATAACATTGTCAGTTGTTAGATGTATTTTATGAATTTTGAGTGCTATTAAATGATGATTTATTTTTCCCAGATAAGTCACCATGCAAGAGGCACTTACTTATTACACATGTTTTTCAGCATATGTTGCAAGTTTATTTTAATGCTGAAGAGGCACATTATGATCAAAGCAGAATTCTGCCCAATTTAAACTGTTCCAAGCTATTTTCATACATTCACTCATGTAATACTGTAAGATTTACATTAAAATGAACGCTCCTCTACAATTAAGTGATTCAGTCAACATTTTTAAAAAGGTGCAAATGTGTGCAAGATAAAAAAAAAATCGACAGATGTGTGAATAATCTCTGCTTTGGGGCCAGTATCAAAAACAGTAGCCAGGGGAAAAAAAAACAACTTTTATCCATTCTAAACTCTAAAGTTTTCTGTGTCCAAGTTAAAGAAAATACAAAAAACAATCACAAGGCTTTCCCTTATGATGGTAATTGGATTAGTGAATAATAAGTTGGAGTAAGAAGCAAATAATGAACTCTAAAATCAACAGTACTTTGAGACAGATATTTATTTTGATTTTGCCTTATTTTTATACTTCTCTATTCTGATAATGAATATATTACAAGAGCATCAAATTTCCACCCATGTTCAGACAATGTTTATATGTATAAACCAGAATATTTAGTAGTAAAGCATATAAATAGAATTTAACTGGCTAGGAAACAAGAATGACAAGAAAAACTTCTGATCCTAAAGGTCACGAAAGCTTCAGGCCATGCATGCAGTCATCCAGGTGTGAGCCACATAACTCTAGGGTCACAGTTCACACCTCAGGGAAGCGAATGGCACCTCTTCACCTTTTACAGAGCACTCCCTGCACAATCATGTACACAGGGTCCTAGAAAATATCATCAGTCTATGGGACACATGAAGAGGCTTACTTAGGTGAAACATGTGAGATTGAAATGCTTCATAAACCATCATTTCTATTTTCCATGAGGCATTTTATTGTGACGATGGTGGTGTGCCAGAGAAAAACTTGATATGTCAATTGCCAATCGGAAATATTTAGATAATCTGAAACTTCTGGCCAAATAACACCAATAAAAGATATTTAAGTGTCATTCCCATGCTCTCTTTCCCCAGGGAACTGCAGGGTATTTATCTTCCTGTCATTTTAACAGAGCTTCCTGGTGCCATATATTTGAGAAAATGTAAAACTGGAAATGGCACTCATTGATGAGCCTGTAACTAAATAGGAGGAAAATGAGTTAATGTAATTGTACTTAAAAATATTGTCCAATTATGTTTTTTTCAACTAATTAACAATCATAGAAATCATTGATATATATTAAGTCACATATTTTAAAATGGGGACAGCATTTTTGTTTACAGCATGCTCTTCTATAGTATTTGAAATTTAAACACCTTGACAGTTGTATACTGTGGCCTGACATATGTGTCCATGTTTGGCCCTGACATGACTCTGGGATTCAGCTGCTCTGACATATTGCATATCTTCAACACAGTTCTACAAGTATCCTTGGTGAACTGAACCTTCTAAGTGTATTTATATATGCGTCTATCTAGATAAATATGGCTGAGAAAATGATTAGCCTGAGGTCTCTGTTTAAGACACTGACCATACTTCAATCCATTGTATGGAATCAACTCTTTCCCCCCTCTTTAAACTGAGAAATAAAAAGCTGCCCAGAAGACACAAAGTTTATGATTTGGTGAGGAGTTCATATGACCAAAATTAGCTCATGAAAATCTTCATTGGCTCTTTGCCCATGAGAACAAAAAGGTTCAAGTTCTTAGTCAACTGGCTAAAAAGAAGGTTCGAATGTTTGGGAACATTGTGAAACACACAAGATCCCTGTTGTAACAACAGGGCAACAATTATTTTCCACACAAAAAAGGAAAAAGGATATTCAATGCAGGATCATGAGTCTGGGAGGGGAACATATACTCAGGTGGGTTCATTCAAGTAGAAAAAAAGTATTACTATGAATAGTTTCTCTTCTTTATCTCTGTTAGTCATTATGCTTTCATGAAATTCTTTAAAATAAGGGAATGCACTTTTATTTGAAGAAACTTCAAGCATTTGAATAAGCCGTGTGTGTGTGGTGTGTACAAGGCCACATCCTTAGGCGTTCAACAAAAAAAGTTTTTATTTCCTTTTAATCAACTTTATTTTGCCTCCATGTTCCCATTACTCCAACCTATCAGTAAATTATATCTCAGCTATTTCACAGGCTGATATTCCTCTCTAAAGATTGAATAAAATCCAGAAAAATTTGAAAGCAGCCTCCCATTCTCAGTGTGCCACTGCTGTTGTTATTCATGATATATAAGCTTGTATTCTGATGCCCTGCACACGTGGGACTGGGGAAACCTGCTGTGACTTGTCCTGGGTGAGCCTTCCCCGGCTCTTCCACCTTCGGAGCTTACCTCCTCCTCAGGACTCTTCCATGGAAACACTTGTGGTTCCACCCTGTTCTTGGGACCCATCCACAGTAATCCCTCCCTTGCCTGACCCAGAAGACCCCTGTCCTTACCCCTAGAAATCTCTCTTTCTTTAAAACATCTCATATCATCTCTTCAAAGAGCAAAAGTCACCAATTGTTGGCAGAGGGCTCAGTCTGGTCTACAAAACTGTTTGATTTAAACCATACTCTGTTGTGAAATTTTAATTGCTGCTCTTGTTACTCTGTCAATTTTTTCTTCTTTTTAAAAAACCACTTTACTGGCACCCGAAATGAAGTGCTCTAGGCGGAGACTTGCTTGAATTGAAAAGGACACGCGTTCTCCTAAAAACGATCTTGGCAAGGAAGGCAAGATGGATCAGTGTCACCAGGTCCTTCAATCACTCAAGAGTCTCAGAATTACAGGTTTATGTGGTGCCTACATTTCTTTTTTAAATGTTAAGCAGACTGGGAGAAAATATCTGTACACTATATATTTGATAAAAAAGTTAATATCTAAAATATAAGGAACTGCTACAAATCATAAGCAAAAGCAAATAACCTGATTTAAAAATAGGTAAAGGACTTCAATGGACATTTCTCCAAAGAAGACATACAATGACCACTTGGTGTATGAAAAGTTGCTCAACACCTCTAATCATCAAGGAAATGCAAATCAGAGCCACAATGGGTATCACCTCACAAGTGTTAGAATGGCTATTGTACTCTATGATATTCTCAGTAAAGTTTTATAGCAATTAAACATGCAGTTTTTATAATAGCAATCTGGGTCCAGATTGTTGCCCTTTACGTTATCAATGGTGTGACCTTGAAAAAATATTTATTCTTTTCAGGCACCCGTCCCTTCGTCTGTAAAATGCAATACAAATGTGAGCAATAGAACATATTCAACATATTTATCACACTGCCTGGCGCAGGAGAGGGAATCAGTCGCTGCTAATATAAACAATAAAAACATTTTGTTCAATTAAGAAAGTATTCTAAGAAGAAGATAAAGTGGAACAGTGGGTACCAGTACTCTGGATTCTTGAACTGTGGTAGAAGTACAGTATCAGAAGGCCTTAGAACTCAAAAAGAACCCAGACTGGTCTAGGATAAAGTATATTTTACTTAATCCTCATGTTTGAAGTAGGAGGCAGGAAGAATTCATGAGAGTTCAAGTTCTACTTCAAACAGCCCCCAACCATTTTACCAGATGTCAGGAATTGCCAGATAGCCCCGATTTCTCCCTCTTTATACATCTTCTCCCTCTCTCTTCCTTCTAAGTTTTGTATTGCTATCTCTTTCTGCCTGTGTATACACCTATGCTAGTCTTTTATTTATTGAACAAAAGAGTTCAAAATTAAAATAGGAATGTTCAAAATTAATTTTGGAATGTAAGAGTCCATGCTAAGGTAGCCTCTGTAGCTAGCTTTATTCTCTAACTATTCACTGAATACACTGCCCATGTTTGTTCAGGTCTATCTTTGTGCTCCAAGGCTTGTCAGAAATAAACAAAAGGACATTCACAGCCTCCTGGATATGGCTAGATTTTATTCTTTCATTTGTCCTCTTTGCTCCTTCATTCTTCCTTTTGGGTTCTATTCTTTCCTCTCAATCCCTTAATTAGCAGGCTTCTTGGTAGCCTCTAATTCTACAAAATGAATTGCAAGTAACTGGAGTAATATTGATATAATGGCATGCATTGTTTTTCTTTTCTCCATGGGAGAACAGAATATAATTGTGGCTATATGCAGAGTGGGAAATAAGTAGGGCATTGAGTAAAAACCTGGGAAACTTACTACTGATAGAAAAGTAACTTTGAAAACCATCACCACTCATCAATTTTTAAAATGTAGCTCATGTTTAAACATTTATTTGTTTCAAATGAATAATGAAAGGCAGCTCTAGCTCCCCCAAACCAAAATTAAGTAGCATAGAAACTCCTTTTCATAAAGAGGTGTATTTCAAAATTAGTATTTGGAAAGATACAGGCACTGCTTACAACTATAAAAACAAGATAAAAACATTCTGATGCCCTTTCCCCACTTCTGTAGGACAGCCACCACACAAAGCTATTCTCTGGAGTAATGATCTTGCCTCCCTCCAAAGGTTTTTTTTATCCTGTATTCAGGAGGTCATACCAAGTCTTCAGCAGCACAGAGCTCCACTCCTATTAATTTGAAATGGGGCTTCAGAAGTTCACATACAGAGAAATCTGCTCCTTAAGAGGTAAGCTCTACCAAAATCTTATTTGAAGAAAACAAGGAGAACATAACTTTGTGAAAAACAATCTACTTATATGATCTATCTTATTCACTAATAAAAAAATAAAGAAAAAGCTTAGAACAGAAGTTAATAAAATATCTTTGCTTCCACATAGTTCAGGTTACCTCCATGCATTAATTACAGATTTTTAAAAAATGGGATCTGGTATTGTTATTTTTATCATGCTCATCATCATCATTTTGTTAAGCTATCTGGCAGATACAAAAGGTTATTCACCCCCCCCCCCCTGCGGCTGTGTCATTTTTAGAAAAATGTTGAGCATTCATTGAAAAGAATGAAAGAAATCTGGTTGAAGATGCAGGTGCACTAATAAATGGGTGATCTCTGGATTACAGTATTTATGTGTACTATGGCAAAGCTACACAGAAACCTAAATGTTATACATACAAAGTAGTACAACAAGAACATCTGTGTTGGGGGGATTAAACTGGCATGGCTAACACCTCCAGTGCCAGGTGCAAAGGAAATTTCAATGCCGTTCGAGTAATCTTGACTGCTAGCATCTGCCTGCATCAGATTATCTCCTGTGTCCCTAGCTCACCGCTCTCCATTAGAGCATTTATATGATACATCTGGTAGTGCAATGGCCAAGCAAGAAATAGCAATGCCTCCATTACTGGGGGCCAATGCTTGACTCTTTTTCTCGACATAAAAGCAAATAGGAATTCTTTTCAGGCCCAAGGGCAGCCAGCCAATTTGGAGACTGATTAGCAGATAGCACCCCAGAAAGATGGTTGCTTTGTCTTTTCCATTGAGTTAGATCCGCATCCACATGCATAACCTGGAGAAGGCTAACTCTTCAGTTTAAAATTCTGTCGATAAATTTCATTGCCAGGAAAACCGCCGAGTTTTTAATGTGTTGCAAGAATGACAACCGTTTTCATGTGAATTGGCTTGATCCAAAGCCTCAACATACATCTGATTTTCAGAATCAATCAGTGTGGTATTTGAGGATGGCAGAGATCCTCCGCACACTGGTCTGCGTAACACAAAGCTTCACATAACCAGCAACCTGTTCTACACACAGATCTCGCCCCTCTCCTCAAATCTCCTGTACCCATAACAAATGACAATGTCACCTGTTGCAGAGAAGCTAGAAGTTACCAACTTCAACATCCCGCCATCCGGGAACATACACGGACTAGCACCAGCCCTGCCCCCTTGGCTTCTGCTTCCCAGTACAATGGACTGGTGGGCTCTTTATCATTATAAAGCGAGCCCATCACCTCCCGCTTTTTATCCTCACGTCTTCTTGAGTTTTCATGCCCTCTTCCTCTTCCTTAGATCATTACCACCCAAATTTCAAACTGTTCAGGATTCTCTTCTTAAAAGAAAACCTCTGTAAAGGTTCTGTCCTCTTACAATGATCAACCTTGCCATGCTCTCCTCTTTCCAAAAAACATCTTTACAAGGGTCTTACCAACCCTCTTATCTATTTCTCAAATCATTCAAATATGATTTTTATCCTTAACATTTTATTAAAATCCATCATATTAATTTAATAACTCATGTCCTTTTATGCAGCTAAAGTCAGTAAGCTTGATCATCCTAATAGATATTTCTGTAATATCTGACGTGTGTGACCACTGCTTCTTCATGCAGTCTCTTTCCTCAGCCTCCGCTTTGGGACGTTCACTATCTCTTTTCCCTCCATATCTCTGCCCACTTATTCCTAGTTTCCTTCCTCTCCCCCTTTCCTCTAACAATTAAAAAGTGGAATTCAGCAGGGCTTTGTCTTGGGTCCACTTTTCCACTGTACTCTTTCTTTAGAAATTCTTGTTCACCAACATGGCAGCTGGCTTAAATACATTAATCTCCAGACTTCTAAAATTAAGGCCCTCACAATAAATTGTTCATCCAACAGTACTTCAAAATGGACAATTCTGAAGTTAACTCTCCATTCCCATTTCCCCCCAAAATGCCTACCTCTTCTAAGTTCTCAATCCTTCCAAATTTCACTATCATCCACCCAATTTATTAAGTCTGATAACTTTAGTCATCTTTGACACCTGTCTTTCCTCTTTGTCAAATCTGTCAATTACCAAAACTTGCCAGTTTACTTTTAGAAATTAAATGTCATCCATAAATATGTACATAAAAACCAATGATAAAGATGTCCTTTCATCATCACTCCCCAACCTTGTCCATCTATTTATGTATCCACACGTAAAATTAATTATGAATTTGGTGTATGTTTATCTAAATCTTTTGTCTATTCCTATATGTACTAATATATGTACCAGTTCAATTTCAAAAATATGGATGGATTTGCATATCAGTTTTTTTAAGGTAACATACTCTGAAATTTGGTGTATTCAGACAAAGGCATATCCTGGAGAACTACTTTTGCATGCAGTTGACCCTTGAACAATACAGGTTTGAAATGCATGGGTCTATTTACACATGGATTTTTTTATTTCAATAAAGCCCTGTACTGTTTTCCATCTGTAGCTGGGAGTTCACAGATGTGAAGGCTGATGGTAGGCACCGATCTATTCCATTTTATAAAGAGAACTTGAGCCTCTGTGGATTTTGGTATCAGAGGGAGGTCCTAGGACCAATCTTCTGTGGATACCAAGGGTAGTTAAGTTTTGGTGGAGTCAAAAGTTACACGTGAATTTTTGACTGTGTGGGCGTTGCTGTCCCTAACCCCTGTGTTGTTCAAATGGCAACTCTACACAGATTTGTCTCATTTTAATTAATGCACAAAACACTATAGTATTAATACCCCACTGTTAGACTGTTTTCTTTTTGATGTTAGGCTTTCTCCTCTTTTCTATAATAATGATGTAATGAGTATCTTTATGCAAGCATTCCTTAGAGATACTGCAGGTTTGGTTCCAGACCACTGCAATAAAGCAAGTAGCAGTCTTTCTGCTGGTGGAGGGTCTTGCCATTAATTTGTTAAAAAAAAAAAAAAAGGAACATCCATGAAGTGCAATAAAGTGGAGCACATTAAAATTAGTTCCCTTATATAAGTTTATCAAGATTGATAAATATAATTTTAAAAGGCTGCCAGGTTATACTCCCAAGTAGTGTTGTGGGACAGTACTTGGCAGATTTTTCACATTTTTGTATAGCTGGCAAGTAAGGCTTTGGCTGTCCTTGCTCTGCATTCTCATGTCAACGATGCACAGTGAACACTCTTGGATTATAACGTGTTTCCCTCTGGGCCAAAGAAGGCATACTTATTCTACAGTGTAATAACTCCTCCCTATGCTCAGAGCTCTTCTCCTACAATACAATTCATAGCACGGACAGACGTTATCTGGCTATCTTTTATAATGTCCTGTAGGAATCTGGGCTTGGGGATCCAGTGCAGAAGGATGCCTTTCTGGCTACTCTTATTGTGTTGAGTAGTAAAGTATACTTCATCCCTAACCAAGGTTATTGTGTCTGCCACCAGCATTCATGAAAGTGTGGCAAGAGTCATACAGTTTATATTCTCACTCTAAGAGTATATGGAGAAGACAACCTTTTCCACCTTATCGCCAATGATTGATAGTAACAACTATTCATTTTTGTTTCTAATAAAATAGAAAAATTGATATCTCACTGTTTTAGTTTGCATTTCCCTGGTTATAAATAGAGTGAGGTTGTACATTTTTTTTCTCTCCCCCCCCCCCCGCCTCTCTCTCTTTGCTCCTTCCTAACTACTCCATATGTTTTCACGTTTGTTCATCTCTGATAGCACCATCACAGTCCATCACAACTGTAAATAGCTTCCTAGCTGGTTGCTCCATATCCACTTAGTCTCTCTCAAATGCAGATCTGATCACATCACGTCCCTGTTTAAAAAACATGAAGTGTTTCTGATTAAGAAATAAAATGACACAAGCAAAATATGGGTTAATATTATTCAAATCTCTGCCATGTCCAAATGGGTTTTGTTTTTGACTTAACAAGGCCACACTAGTATATCACTCTCTGATGAGTAATAAATTTGGTTTAAAATGTTACTACAAACCCAAATTATAGTATAAAAATGGTTATGGCCCTTGAGAGCAAGCTATGCTCCTCTCAAGGCAGCTACATCTCCACCATTCTCTTTTTCCCCCCACTTTGCTTTTCCTTCCTTCATGTATTGAAGTCTAGATGGTGACAAGTCCATTGCATGTGATCTCATGGTCCTGCCCCTACTTTTGCAATAAGCCCCTTTGTAAATAAATGCTTCTCAAGTTATCCTAACTTGAGTGTTCAATCTGTTTCCTATTAGGACTCATACTTATATGTAAAATTGCATTTGGCTTTAAAATAAATTAAGTTTAATTGAGTAGGGTAGATTCATACAAACACAGATACACCCACCAGACTAGTTTTGTGTTCATAAAACTGCAGTCCTCAAAAAAAATTTGAGCTAAAAGAATAATTATTTCCCATATGAGGTATTCTAAAATTCTAATATTCAAAATAGGAAACAGAAAAATAAATGTACTGGTTTGTTCAGAAGAAATGGAGAAAGAATTTGAAATGTTTTCCAAATAGATAATATATTTGAGCTATAGCCTAACTTAGCCTTGACAGTTGAAGTTATTTTTACAAGGTCATAGTTTTAAAATGAGTCATAAATCTTAATCAAGATTACTCTATGTGGTTCAGTGTTAAAACCACCTTGCAAAAGTACTCAATAGTTAACTACAAATATAATAATAATAAAATAATAATAATAAACATAATGGTATCTGCTCAAATTCAAAGATGAATTTATTGGTGGTCTAAGATATCTGCCAACAAAAGCTCTTTTTGTGCTGTGAATTGACCAAAGGCCAAATGCTAATGGGAACAACAACCTGACCTGCACTGGAAGTGGCTCTTGTCCACTATGAATAAGAGATGGCTCGAAGGAAGATAAGGGAAAGTTAATCATACTTTTGTCCATTTATAGACTTTCTAGACTAAAATTAATTCTAATAATGTTTGAGGAACAAGCTAAACCACCATTCTTGGGACAAAGAATTCTTTTTACAACTTTATCAAGGTATAATTTATATGCCCTTTAACTTACCCATTTAAAGTGTACAATTCAAAGTTTTTCAGTATATTCATAGATATGTGCACCATCACCACAGTAGGTTTTAGAACATTTTCATTCCAACAGATACCATTATATCTTTTAGGAATTATCCCCTTATTTTTTTCCTCAGTACTCTAATCCTTCCGTCGTATTGTCACAGCAACTACTAATCTACCTCTCATACCTATAAATTACTCCAGATATTTCACATGAATGGCATCATATAATAGGTGATCTTTTGTGACTTGCTTTATTCACTTAGTATAATACTTTTACTGAGGTTTATTTTATGACCTAGCTTATGATCTATCCTGAAAGATGTTCCATGTGCTCTTGAAAATAATGTATAGTCCACGGTTGTTGGATAGAGTGTTATACAGATATTATATAGATCTTCACTAGATAGGTGTTTGTACAGACATTATAGTGGTTTATATTGTTGTTCAAATTTTCTATTTTCTTGTTTGTCTCCTGCTTGGTTGTTCCACTGTTACTGAAAGAGATATGAAAGTTTCTGACTATTACTGAATTAACTATTTCTCCCTTAATTTCTGTCAGTTTTTGCTTCCTGTATTTTGGTACTATACTGTTAGGTACAGAGTTGTTTATAATACTTATATCTTATTTATGGGCTGACCTTTTATACTTATAAGATGTCCTTCTTTATCTCTAGTAAAATTAGTTGTTTGAAAGTCTATTTTTTTGGTGTGATATTAGTTGATTTACTTCAGCTTTCCTATGACTACTCTTTGAATGATATATCCTTTCCCTGTCTTTTACTCTCAATCTAGCTTTACCTTTAAAATTAAAGTGTGCCTCCCATAGACAGAATATAGTTGGATCTTATTTTATTCTGTTCTTATAATTTCTGCATTTTGATTGGGTTGTTTAACGTATTCTCATTTATTGCCATTTTTAAATATAGTTGGATTTGTGTCAACCATTTTACTGTGTTTTCTGTATGTACCCTATCATTTCTCTACTCCTTAGTTGCTTTTTTTTACAAGTGAATATTTTTAGTGTAGTATTTTAATTGCCTTAATAATTTTTTCACTACAATTTTTGAACAATGTCAATGTTTGCTCTAAGGCCTATTATATAAATCTTACTTTATAAAAATCAGCTTCAGATTTGTACTACCTTAATTTTGGCGAGATATAGAAATGTTACTCCTCTTTCTATGCTTTTGTGACATTTTTATTATTACTGTTCTAAAAATGTGTAAAACATTTTAACATTATATTTACAATTATTATATAGCTTTATGTCTTTGAAAGAAGCTGAAAGAAAAAAGCGGAGTAACCTTCTTATTTATAATTTCTGGATTTCTTCACTTTTTCCTATGGATGTATTTGTAATCAATTCCTTAGCCAAAACAGCATTGATTTTCCTCACCTACTTTGTGCTATTATTTCTAAATGTACCACATATCTGTATATATAACATAATATAGCTTTTCAAATCAGTAAAGAGAAGGAAAAGAAGTATGCATTTGTACTATATTTTATAGTTGTATTATCATCTTTAACATTGCTCTGCATATTTTCATGTGGATCCAAGTTACTGTCTAGGGTCCTTCACTTTCAGCCTGAAGATTTTCCTTTAGTATTTTATTAAAAGTGGTCTTGTTAGCAACATATATCTTGGTTTTGTTTGAGAGCATGCTTATTTTATCTTTATTTATGCAACATAGTTTTGCTCAATATAGAATTCTTATTTTTGATAACTTTTAGTATGTATCCCACTTCTTTATGGCCTCCATTGTTTCTGTTGGGGAGTCATCTGTTATTCTTACAACTATTTCTTTGTAAATTAGAATGTTTTTCCTTCTTGTTTCTTGCAATATTTTTCTCCTTGTCCTTCACTTTCAGCATTTTAAAAAATATATTTTATTTATTTATTTATTTTATAGAGAGGGGGGAGACAGGAAGAGAGAGAGAAACATTGACGTGAGAGAGAGACATGGATCAGCTGCTTCTCATATGAGCATTGATGATGTGATCTGATGCACCCTGACTGGGGACCAAACCCACAACTCAGGCATGTGTTATAACCAGAATCAAACTGATGAGTTTTGGTTTATGAGACGACACTCCAACCACCTGAGCCACACTGGTCAGTACCACTTTTAACATTTTTTTCTCTGATGTGTCTGATTGTAGATGTCTGTGTTTATTCTACCCGGAGTTTGTTGAACTTCCTGGATGTGTAGATTAATGTTTTCAATAAATTTGTGAAATTTTAGCCATTATTTTTTAAGAGTTTTTATTTTCTCCTTTGTCTTTCTTTTTTCCTTCTGGTATTGTCATTACGCATATGTTAGTGCACTTGATAGTTTTGGTACCTCAACATTGCATTTTTCTTATTCATTTTACTCCATTCATTTTTCTCCTTAAGTCTCAGATTGTATAATTTTTATCAATCTATTTCGAGTCACTAATTCTGTTCAAATATACTCAATTTTCACCTCATTTATTATACCTTTCAATTACAGAATTTAAGCTTTTAAAATTAATCTCTTTAATTGATATTGTTATAATATTGTCTATATGATGTAATACTATCATCATAACCTTCTTTACTTCTTTAATTATTATTTTTTACTTCTTTAAGCATATTTACAATGGTTACTTTGAAGGTTTTGTCTGTTGAATGCCACATCTGGTTGTAATCACAAGCATTTTTTGCTGTCTGCCTTTTCCCCCTTGTGTATGGGTCATACTTTCCTGTTTGTAGTTCTCATTTTTTATTTTCATTTTTTATTGGAAATTTGACATTTTAGATAATATGTTTCAGCAACTCTGGGTACTTCCCCATACCCGTGAGACTCATTATTATTTGTTTAATGACTTTTTTTAGTCAAGTCTATTCTACCACCATTACCACCACCTCCATCAGCATGAAGCCTCCGATGTCACTCCTTAGAGAATGAAGTGCTAGATATGCCCACAGTTACTCTGGGATGATAACGACTTTTTCAGAGCTCTCTTATACTGACTACTTCCCTTACCGTACACACCCAGGTCCACTACTTGTAAGTGTATTGCGCTCTTATTAGCAACAATGTTCTCAGACATAAACTGCTTGACAGACTCATCCAATCATTTTGTGACAATTTTAAGGGATTATTCCAGAATTCCATGTTTGGGATTTGTTCTGACCCCAGCAGGGCACTTAATTTGCCTGTTTTTTTCTCCCCAGCAAAATAGCTGTTTTATAGTTCAGCCTAAATTTCAGACAAATCTACCAATCTCCTCCCAACTGACATTCAGCATAACCACAGTTTTTGAGAACATATTTCAGCTTGAACATGTCTATGTTCTATTGCATATGAAGTCAGTTCCTATGGGAAGAGATATGGAACTCTTCATTTTACAGCCTGTTTTTTCCATTGCAAAATCTCTGAGCTACAGGTCTGAAGCTAAGTGTGGGAAAAATAACACACTTCTCTCTGAGTAAACCACTTTAGGAACTGAGTGTTCAATTGACAGGGGAGAGCACAGTAGTTTTAGCAGATTTTCTCAAATATTTCCTAATTTATGCATTATAAGACCCATGTTTGCTTTCCTTAGACCTATTTTTGAAGACTTATAATTTTTTAAAACTGTTTTTACCAGTTTTACTAGGGAGTGAGTCCACAGAGTTCTATGTGCTATCATACTAAAGTGAACCATTGACTTTTTTTTTTTTTTTTTTTGACCATTATGGCTTACTTAAAAGTGTGTACTCATTATAGACTGCATGCAGTCAAGGCCACATAACCAAATGATTATTGTATATAGACATTAAAAAGACAGTGAACAGTATAATATTGTGATAAATTAGTTTGGGTCAGTTTAATGACATAGACTATCATATAACCTAAAAATAGGAATTCATAGAAATAAAGACAATAATAAAAAGGAGTGGATTAAGTAAGAGTATAATTTTTGCTTTTCTATAATACAAAGGCCTAAATTTATAATTTATTTTCTAAAATCAACCTGGTTTACGAATATGAAATGTGCTATTGCTATATAGAGGAAATTTATTTGTTTTATTTTAGAAGAAGAATCCAGGGCACTCAATCTTATCATTCATTTATTTCAAATGAATTAGAAAAGTATCATTCTACTTTATACTTAATAAAATTTTTATTTATTTTTCCCTCCCTATGAGTCATTGATTTTATAGTTACTAGACTGGTTGTTAAGTTTCAGTTTGAAATATCTGAAGGTCAAATTATTACGTGACTATAGAATTCCAAAGATTGAGAAAAATGTCTAATCACATCATAAATAACCTTTCAGAATCCCCACAAGGTATAATAGAAATGAAATAAGAAACATAAAGCTATGTGCACAGACAGAAACATATCAAATATTATTACAAATTGTTGAATTTCAGAGAAAAATGCTATTACAAATATGTAACCTCTAGTTACTCATTTTCTCCCAGATTCTTAGATTTAAAGCCAGATTCCTTCATCACTTCTGACCTGATATGAAACACCATCTGGCATGTACATGTTAAGAGGATTACATGATATGGCAAAATAGATATTTTCTCTCTTTCTCGCTTTAAGACTTTTAGAAAGCATGTACATTATTTACATTTGAAATGTGAATTATAACCAAACTTTTGAAAAGGTAGTTTTTAGTATCTATTTTTAAATTAAAGAAATTATACACAAAACTACTGTAATTAGCATTTTATTTTTTTAAATTTAGCCTCATGACTATTTATTGAACAAAGATTTTAAATTGAGACTTTATGGAGCCAATGATAAAGAACACCTTTTTATGATTATATATATCAAACTGAATCACATAGTTTACCAAATTAATTTTGGCTAGATTTTCCAGATAATTAGCAAATGTTTATCAAAATGCAGAAGTTCTTTTAGTTATACTACATGAAATGAATCATATGTGAAATACATAATATGGCATTAAAATCAATGTCTATGATTATTATTTTTAGATGAGGAGTTTCTGCTGCTTTTAACATTTATTTAGAATCATGAACTTTAAAGATAGTAGCTAATAGGTCATGTGGTCAATTTTTTTTTCATTTTAAAGCTAAGAAAGCTGAAATATAAAGGCCGTATAACGTATCTATGGACCTGTAGCTAGTTAGTGAGAAGTCCAGGGTTAGACTACAGGTTGCCGAAGTCTTGGTCCATTCTCCTGTGGACCGTACTGTGCGTCTTTCATAATCCTGATTAACTTCTGTCCAGAAAAATCTCACTTTGGAGGGTCTGAGCTCTGTATAGTTACCCGATCCTCATGTACACTGCACCAGACACTGAAACCAGATTCACACTTCGGAAAGATCCTTTTCTTAAATTTTTACTCATACAATCAAGGTGGCTTAGTGTTGGAGTTTCAAAGCATTCCCAAATACGCAAACTACTAGAGAAATCCATGAGCAAATCACCATACAAAACTAGCCAATGCAAATAAAATGACTAAATCACAATAAATGTAACCAAAAATTTTTTTCTAAGGTCAATTACCAGGAAATAAGAATCAACTAAATTTCCACTTCAAATATGGAATAACTAACGCTCATTTGGTTTTATCTTGATAAAATTACACAAGAAGGGAGAAAAAGAAGAGGCATAGAGGAGAAAGAATTTTGGTGATTTTGTTTTTGATTTAATCCTTTATGCTGAACTATATAAGAAAGGAAAATGTGCAAATATTAAAATCATGAAACAAGGGTATATAATCATATATAGATTTCACATATACCTATGTTATATTTACCCATAATTACATTAAAAAAAGCAGAAAAAATAATAAAACACTTAATACTGAAAGTTCTATTAAAGTTTGTGCTATTCTCTTTCATCTCTTGCATACAAAGTTACATCTGTCTTCAGAATTCTGGATGACTATGTGTGCCACTGGAAAGTATGAAATAAAATGGTTTTGCAAAGGTCATTTGTTGTTAGAATGTGTCTGCCAAGAATGCGATCAATTAATCATTTATTAAGCCAGTGTTTATGCTGAACTAGCTACTATACAGAATGTTTTAACCACTCTTATTCTTTAGGCCCAAAGAACTCAATTTCAGCATCATAGAGAATTTCTGGCTTTGAAAACAAAGGTTATAATGTCATTAGCTTCTGTGGTTCACTAACTCCAGTGATGACAGGATTCTTTGTAATTATTTTTATTTTATTTTACAACTGATGCTGTTTGCCTGTAGACCACAGAATAGAAACAGCTGCAAAGCATGTTACTGATTATTTCCTCAATTTGAAGGAAATGGAGGCTGACAACACTGAAGGACGAAAACTGAGTCTTTGCTGGACATACCCTTGCATAGAGGTCACTTCCCATTGCAACATGCTCTAAATTAATGTGGAAAATGCACTCACAGTTATTTTGATACTGTAACCTTCTGAAATGGCCTGTCTCTTATAATAGAGAATTTTACCTAACTATTGTTTTGGTAAAAACAAAGACTAATTTTAAAAGACACTATATTTAGTATGAGTAGTCTGAAAACATCTACAGGGTAATTTGATAGTGCATGCACATAACATGCACCACAAAATGATACTACACTGTGTGCATCATAACATAATAATGGCCATCTAGACAATGCTTCTTGTTTTGTCCATCACAGTGAATGTGAGTAAATGTGAAATAGGCAGATAATTTTTCCCTTTGGAGAAATTGTAAGAAAGAACCACCTCTGCCATTATATGTAACTGATTAAACACAAATTTGACCATATACATTTCACTAAGAAAATGACTAGATGTTATGGAAATTATATGTAGATGTATATAATCTGATTATATATGAGGTCTGTCTAGAAAAAGTCCAACCATTATTAATAAAATGAGGACAGTTTGCACAACATTGATGTAACCTGGCAGCCTAGGAGACTGGACTGGAGTGCGCACACATGAACAGTGATGACTTCACTGTACTACTCAGTGGGGGCAGGAGACACTGTTGAGTGAGCATGTGTGCTGTGTGGCCATCACATTCAAAATGACTGAGCGAGTAGAGGATTAAATCTGCAGCAAACTCAGCAGAAATTATTTGGATCATTTGGAAGGATGCAGCTATGCGCAACTGGATATTGGCAGCTTCATCACAACAATGCTCCTGTGCATGCATCACACTTCGTGCAAAGTTTTTGGTGAAACATCAAATTACCCAGGTGACTCAGCCCCTCTACAGCCCAGATTTAGTGTTCTGCAACTTCTGGATTTTTTCAAAACTAAAATCATCACCTTTGAAAGGAAAGAGATTTCAGACTGTCAACGAGATTCAGGAAAATACAACAGGGCAGCTGATGGTGATTGGGAGAACTGTGTGCTTACATTGAAGGGAACTGAAGCATCATTGTCCTATGTACAATGTTTCTTGTATTTTGTATCTGCCTCAATAAATGTCTTTATTTTTCACACTACATGGCTGGATACTTTCTAGACAGACCTCGGATGTATATATGTGTGTGTGTGTGCATGTGCGTGTGTCCATATACACATTTATTTTTAATATAATAATAAAGATTTGAAAAGAACCTCAGAAATCGTCTAGTGTGACCTCTACATTATATAAAGGGAAAAATTAAGGTACATATGTGTAAAAGTATAACTTTAAGTTAAACATTTCAAAAAACAGTGGCAGAACACATTGTATTATCCAAAATAAATTTAATTATCTTCTATATAAAAATCAGCAGATTTAATTATTTATTTACTAAAGCTGTTCTCCAATTTTAATCATTCTACATTATTTCACTTGTTTATAAAATTTTCATAATTTCTGATATATAAAATATACATATAATTACATATGTAAATTATACATATGTATATTTACTTATTCTATAAAATTTGCAACATAATGAAATGCAGGAAAATTAAGTCACCAAGGAGATTCTTTGGATTAATTTTTAGAGAATATTGGTTTATCAGTAACTACAAAATGCATCTATTTTTATTTTATTTCAATGACATTCTTTCCTGAGAAGCCTTTGTCTAAGTGAATAGCTATTAAATAAATTTTTAAATGTAATTGTATTGGAATACATTATGACATATATCACCCAAACCAAGATAACAAAATAATTTTCACTATTAGAAAATAATGTATGGAATTGAAAAGTTTATATATAATAAATAATAATTCTAAAGTATATAAATATAGTGTACACATAAAATGCAATGTAATGCAATTTTATTTTCTTGGCCATAAAACAACGACTTCACCATGAGAGATGGTTGGTGGAAGAAATATGAGAAAGAGTTGGTTCGGTCATACTGTTTTCCCCCATTATAAATATTTTTAAGTCATATGAGCTCATGATTTCCCTGTACTAAAATTAAACTTAAAGTCCTAGAAGGTGGAAATTTTTGGTTTCATATGTAATTTGGTTCTCACAAGTAAAAATCTGAACAGACTGAAAAATAACTTCTCTTGGAACCATAAGGCGGAGACCTGTGACCTCCAAGACTAGGAAGACGGACAGGTAAACATAGTGAGCCCAGGCTTACCAGGCACAGAATCAATTCACAAGCAAAAGTTGCTGTGGACACCGCTACTGAGGTTAGGAAAACTGTATGTAATTGATGAGTTGCTGGAGGCCCAGTGTGGACAACTCTGACAGATAAAACTCCAGCGGGATTCGGTCATTGGCAGTCCCCACAATATTGTAAATTTATCTCTAGAAGCTTGACCAGATTTCTACAGTAAATATCTGAGAAAAATCCCTTCAGGCTTCTAGAAGGAGAAGGAAAAGAGAAAGCATTTTAAAATATACCCGAGTTTTCTGCTCTTTAGAACAAGTCCTGCCTTGAAGGGAAACTAACCATAACCTAACCTATTACAGTACTATCAGAGCCCAATGGACCTGGGGAAGGAAACGACCCAATTCTAGCCCACTGTAGCCACACTGACCCACTTAAGGAGGGAGAAAAAAACATAAATACTTGAAAAATATACAGCCCAGAGGCAGAGGCTCACTAAAAGCCTGAGAGCTACTCATAAGACTACAGATCTAACCATAGGGTCATATACTCGCTTCCTTCAGTACCTCAGCACCTCACTAAAGCCCTATTTATAGCAGTTTTCTTTTCTTTTCTTTTTCACTTGGAACATCATGTCCCATTATCAAGAAAAATTTACAAGGCATAGAAAAAAACTGATAACAAAATCTAAGGAGACAGAGCAAACTTCAGAACCAGACATGGCACAGATGTTAGAATTATCAGACTAGGAATTTAAAACAACTATGATTAATATGCTAGGGCGCTAATGTAGACAGTATTCAAAATTAGAGAATGTAAGCGGAGAGGTGAAAATCCTAATAAATAACCAGAAAGAAATTCTAGAGATTAAAAAAAAACTAACAGAAATAAATAATGATTTTTATGGGCTTCTTAGTAAACTGGACATGATTGAGGAAAGAATTTCTGACCAAGAACTGAAAAACACATAAAACAATAGCCAAGGACTGCGGAACAACTACAACAGGTGTAACATACATGTAATAGGAATATCAGAAGAAGAAGAAAGAAAGGAATAGAAGAAGTATTTGAAATAACGACTGAGAATTTTCCCAAATTAATATCAGACCACAAAATCAGGAACCTCAGAGAACACCAAGCAGAATAAATGCCAAGAACACCATATCCAGCTATTTTCAAATTATAGGAAATCAAAGACAAAGAAAAAATCCTTAAAGAAGGTAAAAGAAAAGAACATGTTACCAAAGGAGTAATAAGGATAAGTATTACACCCAACTTTTCCTCAGAAACCATGTTAGCAAAAACAAAGTGGATGGAATATTTAAAGTGTTGAGAGAAGAACCCCACTAACTGAGAATTATGTACCCTGCAGAATTACCACTTAAAAGTGAAGAAGAAATAAGGACTTATTTGGAAAAATGAAAACTGAAGAAATTTGTTGCCAATCCAACTGCCTTCCAAGAAATGTTAAAAGAATATATTTAGAGAGAAGGAAAACAATATGTCACAAACTCAGATCTACATAAAGAAAAACTATTGAAGAAGAAGTGAAAGTGAAAGACAACTTTTAGTTTTTTATTCTTAATTGATCTAGCAGATAATATATATATATATTTTCAAAATAATAAAGGGAAAAATGTATTTAATTATGTATGTTTATGTATGTATCACACACACACAGTTACACTACCTGTGAGTTATTTGAAACTGGATATTCAGCAACCACTAAAAAATACATTTACACAGAAGTATAACTAATGTGCTAAGAAAGGAAAGAAAATGGAATAACATAAAATGGTCAATTAAAACCACAAAGGGCAGAAAGAGTGAAAGACAAAAACAGGAACAAAGAACAAGAGCAACAACTGGAAAATAGTAATGAATATAGTAGATGTTCATCCAAATATCAATAATCACTTTAAACGTCAAGGAACTAAGTGCACTAATTAAAAGACACAGATTTTCAGAATGAATCAAAAACCACAATGGAAACTCACCTTAAATATTAAGATACATTTAGATAAACAGTAAATAGAGAAAAATATACAATGCAAACACTACTAAAAATAAAGAATAGATATATTAATATCAGAGTAGACTTCAAACCAGAAAACATTTTCAGGGATAAGGACGTGTATTACATAATGATAAAGGGATCAATTCTCCATGAAGACATAACAATTTGCAATGTGTATGTACATAACAACAAAGCATAAAACTACATGAGACAAAAACTGATAGGAACTGCAATGAGAAGTAGGTGAATACACTATCATAGCTGAAGACTGAAGAACGTAGTTAAACTAAAAAATTCTATCAATCAACTGGATATAATTGGCATCTCTAGAGTATTTCACTGAACAATAGTAGAATACATGTTTTTGTCAAGCTTACATGGAATGTTCATCAAGATAGAACTTTGGAGCCCTGGCTGCTGTGGCTCAGTGGACTGAGCATCGGCCTGCGAGCCAAGTGTCGCTGGTTCAATTCCCAGTCAGGGCACATGACTAGGTTGTATGTCAGGTCCCCAGTTGGGGGCGGGAGTGAGAGGCAACCACACAGTGATGTTTCTCTCCCTCTGTTTCTCCTTCCCCCTCTCTCTAAAAACAAATAAATAAACAATAAACAAACAAATAAATAAATTAAAATTAAAACAAGATAGAACTTTGGGGCAATAAAACGCAGCTTAAAAAAATGGAATTAAACTAAAAGTTAATAACAAAAAAATAAATTGAAAATTCCAAAATACATTAGGATTAAAACACTACACTTCTAAATAACACATGGGACCAAAAGAACTAAATAAAAATGGAATCACAACTTATAATTTGTAGTACTCAGCAAAAGCAGTACTTAGAGGAAAACTTATAGCACCAAAATGCAGGTATTAGAGAAGAAAATCTAAAAATCAGTAATATAAATTTCCACCTTAAGAAATTAGAAAAAGCAAAGCAAATTAAATCAAGGTAAGCAGAAGAAAAGAAATAATAAGAATTAGAGCAGAAATCAATGAAACTAAAAACAGGAAATCAACAGAGAAAAATCAATGAAACAAAATACTGGTTCTTTGAAAATATCAATAAAATCAATAAGCCTCTAATCAAACTGAGGAAAAAAGAGATACAAGTAACTAATATCAGTAAGTGAAAGAGTGTACATCATTACAGATGCCATAGAAATTAAAAAGGGTAATAAAAAAATATCATGAACAATTCTGTGCTCACACATTTGATAACATAGATGAAATAAACCAATTCCTGAAAGCCACTACATTAAGAGAGAAGTTATACCAATTGTCTACAATTTCTTTCAAAAGATAGAAGCAGAGAGAATACTTCCTAACTCATTCTATAAAATGAGCATTCCTGTAATACTAAAACTAGACAAATATATTAGAAGAAAACAATAGATCACTATCTCTCATAAACTTTGATGAGCAAATCCTCAATAAGCAAGAATATACTTTTTAATGACTATTCAAGCAATGTTATATATTTTTATAGTATTCTACAAAACTACTCAATATTAAAGTAATTTATTTAAGAGCAGAGAACTAAATGAAGAAAAATAATAGCTGAAAGTGGATATAAGGCATCCCTCCTTCTGGAATCCAACACTGGCCCTCTTTATTCTCAATCCTTCAGTACTTTAGTGTTTTACAAACCATGTATCTTCTGTAGAAAAGTGACTACTCAAAAGTCCTTCCCTTCAAAGTCCAGAGAAAATCTGAGAGAGAGAGAATAAAAACCCCAACAATTTAATCCCCATTAGTAATTTGGGGCTGACTTATTTTTACTTGAATTTGGGATGCCTGGCAGTGAGATCATGCATTTTCTTCAGGACGAAATTCCTGTCCCCTTATAGAGTGATCTAGGCTGCAGAGACAAAGAAAAGGAAATCTTGAAAGCAGACCAAATGCTTCTCAAAATCGGTGTGATTCAGTTTTACCTTACCTGGCACGCAGCATGCACTGAGACAGAGCCCCCTCAAATTTTTCATTTGAAAAGCAAAAAACTAACTTCTTTAAAGGCATAGTCCTGCTAAGGAAGCACTCAAAATGCTAATTAAAAAATGTAATATTTACTGTAAATTGTCTGATGAGTTCAAGGTTTATCTGAAAGCCAGGAAGAGGCACTTACAAGACTAAAAAGTGCTCAATGAAGTGGCAACTGCCAGAATGATGGGTGTGCCTGCTTCAAGGACAAATTCCAGGCTCCACCTTAGAGGCAAACATTCTTCACAATCCCTAAGAAGTCAGTTTCCAAGCTCCAACAATTGTGAGATCTCGACTACATCCAGAGCAAGAGGGAGAATCTGCTGGCCACTTTAAAATAGCATTTTGTCCCTGTTACACAAAGACCACTCAAGCTTATTATCCATGCTTGATATTTTGCCTTTGTGGTTGCAAAAAGGAAGAGTCATGTCTTGAGGTGTCTTGGCTAGCTGTGGAAGACTGAGAGGGACACATGAAGGCCTTCAGACAATGCCGGCCTATGTATAAAAAGCAGCTTGCCTTAAGCCATGTGCAGGCAAAGAAAAAAGAAAAAGGGACATAGGAAGGAACTAGTGGGGAAATGATTTGTCAGACAATTCTCCACACTAGCCTGGTTAGCGAAACACAAGTGAGACTATCTGAAGTGAAAGAGTGAAGTGTAAAAGTCTTTCTGTTGTTTTCTTTGTACTTCCTTTATTAGGCAAGGGAGGATGTTCATATTTGCTATTTTGTAAAGCAAGAATTCATGCCAATGCCCTTTCTTCTTTCCCATGGCCTCTCAGAATTGTCTTTTTGATGTCTCACTGAGCCCCAGGCCTCAGATTTTAGCACTCTTAGTGGCAAAATTAGTGAGATAAAGGCTCTTACTTGCTCCTTTTGTTCTCTTAACTGTGAGAGGGCATGATTAGAGAATACCCTTTCCCATCAAAAGTCCTTACTGATCAGTAATGACTACTCTCTTAGGGGCACTGTGGCTATATTGTTGAAGAAATAAAGGAGGAATGCATTTGTACCCAGTGAAATGTATATTCTATACACCTCTGTAAGTCACTTAAAGATGATGAGGATTACCTAAGACTATTAAGTACAAGCTGTGGGGAGGTGAAGTGGAAAGGTGAGAGTAGAAGGCAGGTAGCCCCAGAGGAAGATGATCCAAATGTCAAGAATCAGGATCTAGAATAGAGAGTGAGTGGGGTACATCCACAGGTGTCCACCCCTCTTCTGACCCTCCCCACTCATGCCCCCAGAAAGGGAAAGAAAGCTGAAAATAAAGTTGTGTTTGTCCCTCCCCACATCACAACTGAATTCAATTGAGCAAAGCACTGACAAGGGCAATTTTAACTGTGAACCTTAGGTTGAGAAGTGCACCTATACTGGGTTCAGCACAAGACACCCCAAATACCTGGAAAGCATGGCATCTTCATGATACTCCTCTCCAGGCAAGTAACAAATAACCTTTATCATAAATCTCTGCCTACTTGTTTGTCCTTCTGTCTCTCCTTGGGATGAAACTACCCAAAATGGAAAAAAGCAGGGAATATTGGGATGGAACTGGAAATTCAACACACTACATAAATATTAAAGACAACACGATTCTCTACTTCCTCTCACAAATACAGTTACATGTACCCTTGTAATTGCTAATTGGAGAATGAAGGACAATGAACTAACTACAGATTTAAAAGTAAAAGAAATTTCATATACTATTCTCCAAAAATAAGTGTGATTTTTATGGTTCTTAAGCTACTTGACCCTATCTTAGCAACATCTCCACAATAAAATATCCCTCTTCTTCTGGAAAACATGAACCACACAATACTAAGTGAAATACCTATATATCTTTTTTTCAGTGAACTAAGTGCTCCAAATGCCAAATAAATTGCTAGAAATAAAGATAATATTTTTAAGAACAGTTCTATATGAATGGATTGTTTATGCAAACATAGATTTAATAACCTGAATTCAAGCAATAAAAAAATCAATCCAAAGTATACTCATATTATATCATCCTATCCAGTTTTTATCCAATTTATGCCCTTGAAAAGTTACTTACTACTGATGTTTTTCCATTGACAACAGTAAAATCCCAAGGGATTTAGAAAAGGTGATAAAGAGGGTGTGTTACCAATCTTATATCATTGCAGCATTCACTTTAAGGCAAAGTAATCCGTTTCTGTTTCTGCCCCATCATTTCATAATTATGTCATTTTACAAGAATTGTGTAATTTACATAACCACCTAAATTGTCATAATTGCTAGAAAGTGCTGAAAAAGCATACGTTAGGCATTCAGCTTCATTTCTGCTCTCTGTTTTAAATTCATTTGAAATGCTTTTTGCATAAAAATTCTTTTGGTCAACAAAAAAGTAACTTTGGTTTGATTTTGAAGGCACCCTCTTTCCTCCCTGCTAAAGCTAACTTCTTTTCTTCCAGGAAGTTTTTCCTAGGTAGATGCTGAGGTTCTACCTGAGTACTAGTGGGATACCAAGGTAAAAGCCCCACCTCTCGATTTTACAGAAGAGTAAACTATGACCCACAGAGGTCAATCGACTTAATCTGAGTGATACAGGTCTCCTCTACAGAGTCAAGGGTAGAACTCACGTTTTTTGACTTGTATTATTTTGTTCACTGTCTCATACCTTTATCTACTGCATTTAGAAAGAGGAAACAGGAAAGAAAAAAGAATGGAATGGTCTCTCCACAGTTTTCTCAGCATGCCATTTCCATTATAATTATCTTAACCATCTGTTTTGCTTGGAACAGGCAAGAGAATTTGATATTAAGAAACTAAACTGTCATTCTGTACAACAGAGAAGGGCTTCAGAAATGGGTCCCTAATTCAGGACACAGAAGTAGACATCAATTTTATCAGAGCTTTCATCAGCAATGGTGTAGTCGAATGCCAATATATGGTCATTTATTCTTTGAGAAAATACTGGCTTGTGTAATTTTATAAATAAAATTTTATAACTAAAAGTAATTGCAGCATACTATCTATGATAATTGCTAAAAGTGTATTTGGAAAACATGTGAATTAAAGAACAACTAGTTAAGTGTATTTGAAAATGCCAACTAATTTTCTTTAACTTCTCTAAAAAGCTAATCTATCCTGCACACTTAAAAGATATATTAATGTTTAGCTTCCAGTAGCTAATTTGGCTGTTATGTGAAGCTATAAAATTTTGTGGCAATATAAATGATATGTGTAAATAACAGTGTTTACCTCTTGCACGTGCACCCATATATGGTCACACATTGCATACAAAACACACACAATATATGATACTATTATTTCAGACTGAGTTTTCAAAGGAAATAAAAAATAACTTTATGCACTTGGTAATTTTTGTAAAAATCACTGCAAAATGTGTATTTTAATCCCGATTTAAAGATAGAATTTAAAGAGTGATGTACACATTTTGCAATTACAGACTTTTCAAATTATAAATATTATTATACACTTGCTGACCAAAAGAACTTTTATGCAAAAAGCATTTCAAATGAGTTTAAAATAGAAAGCAGAAATTAATCTGAAATACCTAAGGTATGCTTTTTCAGCACTTTATAGCAATTATGACAATTTAGGTGGCTATGTAAATCAAGTATATTAAATATACTTCATATTTTTCACTTTGAATGAATTAAAATTGTTTAATTTTAACCAGGCATGAGAATAAGTGATTATCAACCAAAAAAGCAGCTTATCAGTTTCCAAATAAGCAGTGAAGGCTGAGCAATTTTCTTAGGAAAATGAGGAGAGCGTTCAATTCAATTTTAAAAAATATATTATTATTTCTGGCAAAATTTGGGGAAAATATTAGCAAAGCTGAGAGGAACCAGAAATCCTTTCAATAATAATTTCTTCCAGAACTTATCATTTGTCATAATGAGACTGAAGGTAAAAGGAAAAAAAATTAAATAACATATATGTTCACAATTTAATTTTAAGTCTCTCTTCCCCAAACCCCTGACCCTTCTTTTTTCTTTCTAAATCTTAATGTAATTGTTACCCAGAATTTTTCTTCAATTTTTGAGAGTGTGGTAGGAGATCAATAATCAATCTAGAGTACTTACTAACCTAGTAATCAGTGTAGAGTATGAGTAACATTTTTCTGAGATTTTTTCCATTGATTCTTTTCTCGTCAATGAGGTTCATTTTAAAACCACAGGTAATGTCCTGCAGTACAGCATTACATTTGCCTAATACTTTTCTACCTTAATCATTCATAATAACCTGTTACTCTGTTAAATATATAGTACCTATAAATATGTATACAGTATATATAGATGTATATATGTGTGTATGTATATATATGTGTATATAAACATATATAAATATAAAAATAAAGTTGAAATTGACCTATTGAAACAAACATCATGGTTAGGAATGGTATGCTCGATTTATTCATGATTTCCTTCTTCCTCCCTCCTTTTCTCCCTCCTTCTTTCCCTCCCTCCCCACCTTCCTAAATTTTTTTGTACTTTCTGATTTATGTCTTGCCTTTCTCTTCCCCTTCAAGTGGCTGCTTGTGAAAATGCTAATAAATGAGGCAATTATTCATTAATGTAGGATGTTCAATCCATTAATGTGCCTGTGTAGGCAACAAATAGCCACTAATGTGAGGATATATTTTCTTCAATAAGTGTAAATAATATATAGAATTCATTTTTCCTAATACTTGACAGTTATTCAAGGTAATTTTAATTCCATTTGAATTAAATTGCATTTATGCAATTTATCCAAAATATTTTCAGTAAGAATCAGAAACAGATTTAATAGCAACAAAATAGTTTCTATGGAGGAACCAGCTATGCAATTATCTGAGATATGGAACAAGCCATTAAAATGCATCATTAATTTGGTAACAAATATTTAAAATTATCATTTTAAGTTCACCTATTTAAGATGATACAAAGAACAAGTTTTTTTCCTTTCATGTATATATTTTTCTTTATAATCTTTGCAGTGTTCAGTCTATGTTATTCATTCTATGTTAATTTTAACATAAAACATAATCAAGAATTCTGTAGACCCTAGTACAGTTGCACTTTTAATACTATATATGACACTGAAACCTAACAAAGTAATTTTCATATTAATATATTTGAATATATCTATTATATTGGTTTGTGGTCTCTCTATAAACAACCATACAATAAATATCTCTCAGAGGTCGGTGAAATAAGTTTCTCTTAAAGCCATGGATTTTCTTTTATAGAAAATAAGAATAAAAACTGTTACTTTTTTGTATGTTGGTTTCCACTAATTCCAGGGCTAAAGTTTTTGTTCAACTACAATAATTTTTTGGAGTATATTTTCTGATTTAACAAGAATGAAACTTACTAATGCTTATAGTAAATAATCATTCCCAAAAAAGTGCAGGACAAAGCAATAAAGTTTTTATCTTCTGTAGGGAGCAGAGAAGTGGAGGTGAGACTTGTAGGCAGGGAAGTTTCAGGCAATATTTTCTATGCTGGCTGTGCAGCGGTGGGTCCTTCCCAAGCTTCCTCACCCAGTTTCCCTGGATTAGGCTGGCACGCAGGAACATTCTTGGCATCGCTGCTACGGGCCCGGAAGTCCCAGTGAGCCATAAGACCTGTGTCAAACCTACTGATATTAAAACCAGGTTCGACCACTGTCTTCACCTGCCAAACTCAACTGAGGCACAAGAAGATGAGGATAGTGTGTCCACACCTGTGTCTCCCAGGTGTGCAGCTGTACTGAAACACCCCAAGTCACTTAACTTCACAATGATACAACCCTGAAAATTTTGGATTAGATTTATCACATTATGGTGGAAGTTTATAGAACTTTTCCTTATTCACAACTCTACCATTTTAACCTTTCACTTCAATCTCTCTATTTCTACTTGAAAGCTTTTAAGTAGTACGACATCTGTATCTTTTATTATAAAGCTTGAAAATATTATGCAAATAGGTATGACAACTCAAACTACCCAAAGATCTGGTAGGAGATGAAAATGAGAAAACCTATATTAAGTGAACATAGCAAATATTCAGTAAATTATAAATATATGTTATTATTCAGAATAAAATCAGAATCATACAGATTTATGAAGAATTAAATACAAATAGGTAAATTCAGTTAACTCAAGTCAGGTAATTCCTAGTAAGAACATACATACAAGTAACATTTGGGTACTATTTAAGAAAATATTTGTTGATGTACTACATATTTATGTATGTACACGTGGTAATTCATTTTTAGATGCCTGCTGAAATATCACAGGAATACAGCTTATAAAAGTTAGTATTCTTTGCCTAAGGTCTTAACATTTTTAGTTAATTTTTTTTAACTTGTCAAAAGAGATAGAGACATAAAGCAATGATTATATGACAGTGAAGAGAGATTTTGTAGTGTCAGCACCAGAGCGTCTTCCAAGGCAGATGAATGCCCACTCCCAATGCCTGACTTCATAACTGCTTTTGCTATGTGTTTCCTCTCATTCATTTTGCATCCGTGTTAGGCTTGCATCTGTTTATGTACTTGTCTATTATTCATCTACAGGATAACTGCTCAGCAGTCGTTACTTCCTTTCATATCTTTTCTGCATCTTTTGTTTCCATGCGTTGTTTTGGCAATAAAACCAAGAAAAGGGTACAAAGCTTATTAAAAAAGTGCAGTTGGAACATCATGTTTTTATAGCTCTAGGAACATTATTGCTGATTTCAAAAACTTAAAAAAATGTTAAAATGTATTTGGCAGGTATGATAAATTTGAAATTTTTATAAAATGGAATTTAAAAAGTGTTCTGTAAAACAGCTCACTGCTGATCGGTCTTCACAAGGCAGACTGCCGTGTGCACTTTTGTGTAGACTATACATTTTAATACCAAAATCTCAAGCAATGCAGTCACAGTAATTCCTTACATTTATATAGCACTTCATAATTTTATTATGTGTTTACTCATTCATTATGTCCTATGATCTTTCTAGGTAGATAATTAGCATCATTTTTAAAATTGAAAATAAAAAAAGTAACTATGTTAAATGATGTGCAAAGGTCAAAAGGTCAGTGAGTCTCTGAGCCTAGTTTAGAATCTACATGAACCTGACACCCATCCAGCCTGTTGTAAGCTGGAAGAAGCCTCAGAATATATAGCTGCCTCAGACTTCCTGTGGGCTTAAGGGGTAAAATATAACCTGGTAATCTTGGATTATATAAACATAACCCTATGTGTGCTTTAAATTATGTTTATGTTTTCAAATCTAATAAGCCTCTATTTGTAATTAAGTCCCATTAACACAGGACACAAAACTTCTGTCTTTTGTATCAGAGAGTTCATGAGTTCTTTGAAGTCCTTCCATTCACTCCAGAACGAAAACTTCAATTCTGTATAGTTAATTTGGTTTCCTCAAATGATATTGTTTCTTAAGTATATGATTCAAAATGCTAGGTTGGGCCCAAAGTGTAATTATTAGGTTATTTTTAGCCCCCCTGTCCCCCCAAAGGTACATAGAACCAATTCTAAGAATCAAAAGTAAGACACCTGTATGAGCTTATAGATTCAGAATATGTTTATACTTGTTTCTTTGTAAAACCTTTATATTTACATCAGACACTTTGTATATTATTAAAAATAATTGCTATCTTCCTTATTTATACATGTGTATATTTTTCAATATCTTCATAACTATGACAAATAAAAACCATTCAAAGGCAACTGTGATGTAATTCATTCAAATATAAGGGCCATTAATCATGAAAAAAAAATTCCTTAAATTTGATAAGCATAATAAAAGAAGCAATCAAAATCATGATAAAGCCCTTGTGTACTATTTAGGTTTGGTTGAGTTTAAAATGTTGAAAATCGCATACAGGACAGGGATTTTTATCTGAATGATAAAAACTATTTCATAGAAGCCTAGAGAACTTCTCCGATTTAAAGCTGCACTAATTCCTTCTCTACATACCAAAAACTTGTACTCAAGCCTATTAAGATAGGCCATAATTTCCAAAATAATGCGGAGTTGAGGTCACTGGTGATGAGACCATCCCTCCAGCTGACCTGGATATTATGGGATTGAAGATTAGTTGTTATAGGGGATTAATATGGGATTAGAGTTTAAAGAAAAATCTATAGACATATATGAATTTTGCCACATCACTATTTAGAGAACCTCTAGGGACACACTTTGGTTCTAAATGTTGACATATAGATATAATTAAAAAACAACCTGATCTTGTAACATTATTGGTCACCATACATAAGTTTTGTTTCCAATATTAATGGAGAGGAACAAGTGAAGATAGTACAGCAGAGGTACATAGCTGTCCTACATCCTCCCTCCCTAATTACACATTGCCAATACATTGCCCTTAACCAGAAAACATGTTTCTGCTAAGGAGATTTTATTAACTCTCCTTGTTAGGTTATTTCAACATCCTCTATCCCACAGTTGTGAAAGAAAAACTACGTAATACTTGTGAAAAATCAAAGGATTTTAACAGGCCACTCGTAGACAAAATAATCAAGAATCAATAATACTTAGATAATTGCTTAATTATTTTAGAACTTCATCTTTGGAGTGGTTAAGCTATCATCAAGTGGTAAGTGGCAAAATAATTTTTAAATTGGCCCATAATGTCCAGGATTCTCCTAAGAAACTGACATTCATGCTTCCTTCTCATCATCGGTGTTGTCACTGCGGCATAAAACGACATAAGGAGAAATAATCTACCTCCCTCATTCAATCTCCTCCACCAGAAATGCCAGAAAGTGCCCCCTTACCTTTTGTTCCCTCGTCAAAGAAAGATACTTGGTGAAATGGCTTAGCTTCTGCCATTTGGATCTCCTATTTACCCACAGCAATAAAAGGAGAAAAAGCACACAGCTAGAAGAAGCTGCCTCAATGCTCTGACATCTTGTCTTTCAGCCACGGAGTAATTAACTCAATAAGCTAAGTGACATCTTCAGTCAATGGTTACAGTTTAGAAGAATTAACAGAAAGTGCTATTAAAAACATTTAATAAGCCACAGAGTTCTCTGAAATTTTTTATGTGTGTTTCCTATTGAATCTGCCAAATCTGTGAGTTAGGCATTTCACAAACCTTTTTGGGAGGGCCTCTCTAGGTCTATCTCAAGTAGTTATGGTCATAACTTAATGTTTACGTGACCTTTGTCCTCTCTTTGACTCTCAGTCAGAAATGCCTATTAGTGGTTAGAAACTCAAGCACAATCATGAAATGGTCCCAAGTAACTTAATTGTTCTGACTTAGACTTAGTCTTTCAGAGCATTAATTAAATGTATGAAGCATTTTTCTTTTAACCTACATCCATGGGCATCTAAAGTAAATACCCATTATTATTATTAAAATGATAATATTAATAATCCTATGCATACTGTATATAGTTATGAAACTATAATATACTATTATAACAATATGATTATATAATATAAAATATAATAAAAACAATTGGTAGGTTGATTTTTACTTAATGTAAAAATCTCTGATTTTTCCATTAGCATCTTTCATGGATGTTTATAATTCTATAAACTTTATCAAAACTCTAAGTACTTTGACCATGTGAAGAAGGATCCTTCATAAATCTTAATACAATAAAATTAAATGTTTTACTATGTACCTAAACCCAACTCACACAGCTTATGAAAAATGACATAAGTAATAACCTATGGCACTGATGCATAGCTTAAAATTGTTATTAAAAAATAAGCTGACTTTTAAGCACCTTACACACACTTAACAAGAAATGGTGAAAATTAGAGCTCTGACTGGGACATGGAAGCGAACAAACACAGGAGACTTCTGGCCAAGATGGAGGCCTAGACTGACAAGCTCCGTCTCCCTCCACAACTAAGAAGGACTACAACTACCACAAAACCAGCAATAACCAGAAGTCCCAGAAAGTAAATAGAAGCCCAACGTATGAAGATATAAAGAAGTGGTGCTCATCTGGACAGGTAGGAGGGGCAAAGCTGGGGAGGAGAGGTCAAGCTGTGCTGTCTGCAGCAGCAGCAGCAGCGATGGCAGCAAGACAGCGGTAAGCACAGACACCCGTATTTAAGGGGAGGCAAGAAGCGCCTGAGGAGCACCCCCATCTGCAGACCGGACCCATCAGCTTGCTATTCCAAAGCTGGGAAAGGCAGACCTCCATTGCCTTGGACTGTGAGGCCCGGAGAGGGTGGGGATGGAGGAGGAGGCTCCCGGTCTCTCAGTAGAGAGTGAACGGCAGGAATCCATCTTGGGCCCTAACCCCACAGAAAACGCCACAACGTGGTGAGGCGGGTCGCCCGATTGTGACGAGGGCATGGGGCTCCGCCCCCTATAGCATAGGAGGTGTGACAGCCTTGCCTAGGAAACAAAAGTAAACACAAAACTGTTCAGGATGGCACAGATCATGATAGAGCTCCCAGTGACATAGCTGACCAGACAGCAAATTTCTAATCTAATGAAGCAGCAGATAGGAAATCTTTCTGAGGCACAGTTCAGAGCTTTGGCTATAAAAATGCTTACAGACCTAATAGCAGGTCTTTAAACAAGACAGGGAAGGAATGATGGCTAGTCCTGCTGAAATGAACAAAAACACATACAAAACTAGTGGTGAGGACAAGAAAACCATGGATCAAATCAACAAATCAGAACATAGAGAAGGAACAAACAGTCAACCAGTGCAGAAAGAGGAAATGAAAAGTGAGGAAAATGAGGAGAGGCTCAGAAACTTATCGGATAGCTATAAGTGGGCCAACATCCAAATCATAGGGTTGCCAGAAGGTGAAGAAGAAGAATTAGAAATTGAAAAATTATCAGAAAAAACAATGAAGCAAAACTTCCCTAACTTGTAGAAGGAAATAAACTTACAGGTCCAGGAAGCACAGAGAGTTCCAAAAAAACTGGACCCAGGGAGAACCACACCAAGACACATTATAATCAAAGTGTCAAAAATTAAGGATAAAGAGAGAATCTTAAAAGCAGCAAGAGAGAACAAGAGAATTATGTACAAAGGGGTCCCAATAAGACTGTCAGCTGATTTCTCAAAGAAACTCTGCAGGCAAGTAGGGACTGGCAAGAAATATTCAAAGGAATGAAAAGCAAAAACCTACAACCATGATTACTCTAACCAGTGAAGCTGTCATTCAGAATAGAAGGGCAGAGAAAGTGCTTCCAGGACAAAGTAAAACTGAAGGAGTTCATCATATCCAAACCACTGTCATATGAGATGTTAAAGGGACTTGTTTAGGAGAGAGAGGATCAAAACTATGAACATTAAAATGGAAATTGTATCACAACAACCAGCAACAGATGCTAGGGAATTGAAACAAAGGCAAACTAAGTAGGCAGTGAGAGTGGGAAGAGAATTATAAGTATGGGGAACATTATGGGGGGAGGTTAGAGGGGAGGGGGAAGGGGGAAAGGGAGGGAGATGGTACAGGAATTAAGAAGCATAGTAGGAGGGAGTGGAGTAGATAGGAAGAGGTTGAGAGGAACTATATGTACAACCAGTGGGCATGGACTAAGGGTGAGGGAACAACTAGACGGAAAGATGTCACTGGGTGGAGGGGAACAAAGGGAAAAGAAATTGGGACATATGTAACAGCATAATCAATGAAGCATATTTAAAAAAAAAGAAATAGTGAAAATTAAAAGGCTTTTAAAATTTTAATTGAATTTGAAAATGTATTTTAATTAGTTGCCTTCTACCTAAAAGTAGGAAAGCAGAGTAGTAAAAGTGATTTGTCTGAACTTCAGAGAACATATAAATACCTCATTAGAACATTAATATACACTTAAAAACAGGTAAGTTGAGAGTTAGAGATGTAATATGCAAGTGCAGGAAAAGGTATTATAAAAAGATAAACAATTTATAAATATAAAATCACATCAAATTAAAAATGAAGTAATAAAGTATAAAGAAAGTTCCTTGTAATAAATTATTTTTAGAATCAATGAATGTAAAATAACTAATTGGGTTAATAGGGCAAACTGCAATAGGTTACTGACCTGGAGCAATTTATATATTTCAACACATCTATATAACAAAGCTAAGGGGAAGCACATCAACATTTTTTGGTCCATATTTATTAGACAGATGATGACCCTTAAGTGTGAAAACCTAAGCAGATTTCATTTGATGCCGTCAGTCCCTGACAGGCCTGCAGGCTGACATAATTTTTGTTCACAGAAACCAGTCTCTGGTGCCTACGAGTCTTGATCTCATCCAGTGTAGGATGAGTTCCCTTTGAATTACTGGAGCAGGGTACATGCTAGACAGGATAAATCAGCCTAAGAGAAAGGCCTAACAGGGCAAAGAAGCAGTAGGGCACCTGTCCTCACATTGTCCTGGAAGTGACCTTAAGAGTGACTTTCTTTGAGGAAAGAGGTAATTCTGTCTCTACTTTGGCTTAGCTTATATCACTCACAGTAAAGGTCACAAATTGTGACAGCTTTCTGTGCTTGGGAATCAGATTACTGTTTGTCTGAGAGGGACGGAGAGAGTCATTCAGGCTGCTTCTCTTAGGAATCTAGGTCAGAATTCATCCGAGTAACGCTACCCAGACCTCTCAAAGCAACATCTTACATAGTGGAAATACTTGAGCAAATCCTGATGGTTGTTCATAAATGACATTACAATCTGAAGGGAGAAAAAGTTCTTTGGTCTTTTTTTTTTTTTGACTCCAGCTTTTCATAAGGTAAGTCATAAAATTTAATTGGTGACCAAAGAAAGGTCATAGTTCTTAAAATCAACTATATCTTTTATAACTTCCAGGTCAATAATAATAACTGAAGATGATGTTAGTGCTTTTAAATTCAATAGAAGTGTCAGCTGCAGTAAAAATAACAAGAATGATATCCAAATATATGGGAGCTTATTTTTAAAAAGTATATGAAGCTTTCTGGTGTCCCTGAGATACTGCAAATAAATTGGACTTAAGGCAAATAGCAAGCATATGCACATTCTTTAATAGAGGTAACAGTATGAAGATTAGTGATTGGAAGATTGTACGATAGTAGGAGAGAGCTACAGTGGTAGAATAACCTTTTATTTAAAAAAAGTTTTGGACATTCAGTGTAAATAAATGAGAAGGGTCATAAGCATTATGACTATTTTTAGATGATTTACCTTTTCTTAGGCAATTAAAGAAAAACACAAAAAAAGCAAAAAGCAAAATGGAATAATAAAGACTTAAGGAGAAATTTGCTTATTGCCCTGAACTTATATAAATAATGTTGCCAAGATGATGCCCAAGGCCTATTAAAATGTGGGAAACAGAATTGGCATTTAAAGTATTATGCAAATGTGACTCCCAAGTCTGGAAGCCTGTTGCTGGTGTGAATGGAACTGGAATTCTAGTTCCCTTGAGAACCAAACAAATCAAAGGTGAATATGTGATGAAAATTGGTGGTGAAAAACAAGCAGTACTGAGACATTTAAAAATTCCTTGAACCAGATGGATGCTAATATATTAGCTATCGATATCAGCTAACAGCCTCAAATATCCTAATTTTTCTTTAATAGTCAAGGTCATGTGCTGAAATCACCACCATTTGGTCCACCTGAGACACCATGAGAAACAGAAGAATCACATTTTTAGACCCTGGTATGGGATTTCAGTTTCCAAAACAAATATATCAAGGAATGTCTTTGGAAGCATTGGTATATCAAAGCACACTGCTTTTCAAATATACTTTAGTCAAAGATAAAACAGTCAAGCTGGATTATTTCCTAATATGCCTTATCCGATAAGGAAAACCTCCCTTCTTAATATCATCACTACTCTCCCAATAAAGCTGAGACTACAATTACCTTTGACTGTAGCCTCTTCCTCAAATTAGTTTACAATATTGATAATTCTTCCTTCAAAATGACCCTCACTTTGTCCTTCGTATTTTTATAGCCATTGCCATATTTGAAACTAAGTGGGGATTCATGATAAGCAAATTCTGTCCATCCTTGCTATTTGTGGTTGTTCAAATCACCTAACTTCATTTATTCAGTGAAGGACTAAAAATTATCTAAGCTAAATTTCTATTATTGATATTTTTTTATACACATAAGGTATTATGAGATATTTTGCAGGTGTCTGTGAGAGTATGTGCATGCATGGAGGGGAGAATGATCTGCTTTTCAGGTGCTTATTACCATATAAAAAGAGAATAAAGTGACTTCTGGGAAAATGAGAAAGAATGGAGAAGACATAAAGAGGAGACAGGATTTGATCCAGACTTTGAATTATGAGAAGAATGTTAAAAAGTTAGAGGAAAGAGAATAAACAAAATTTACCCACCATCACTGTTCTCATTAACAATTTTCTCAATATTCATTATTTTTATCATTACTTCTAGTTCAATTTCACTAAATATCAGCCACTCTTATTACTCCACACTCTTATTGCTTTTACTTTGTGTATGTCATTTGTGGAGAAAGAGACATACATGGAGTAATTTTTGAATGTAAAGAGGATAAAGATTCATGGAGATATCATAGAGGAGTCTCTCCAAATTTGAAACCAGTTCAGTTTTCAGATTTATTTATACTAGGGAAACACATGCACACACACACACAGACTCACAAAGCATGACAAACCAGCTAAGAATTATTCCTTAAGAAGTCTTCTTTCTTTTTCTATAAAAAGTCAGTTTATAACCAGAATGTCAGTTCTTATTTCTAGTGAGATATAACTGTCAGATAAATCTGTTTTCACTTTGATCTAGCCAGCACATTTTCTTCATGAAGACATGTTAAATGGAGGGTAAAATTATTATAATTTTTGTTGGTAAACTTGTCCTTTAGTTAAAATAGCTCGAGGCACTTGTTTCTATTATATCATCAGTCTTGCCATGAAAACCAGTGTTTGAATGTTAAAAGCCACTTGGATAGGCTCCTCATGCCTTGGCCAGCACCTGCTTCTAGGGTTACCCTTTTTCTTTCTGTACATGGCTTACTCAACTCACTTTTTTTATTCCAAGGATCTATGGCCAACTGCCTGATTTTTTTTATATTGGTATATTATGAAAAATTGAACCTAAGTATAATAGCTAATATTTATTGGGTGGTGATTACTTGTCAGATGCTGCTCTAAGTGATTTATATCTGATCTTGCCAATAACTTCATGCTATTCATTTAAAAATTAATCCCATTTTATAGGTGAGAAGACTGAGGAACAGAAATGTTAAGTATATTGTCTCATAGCACACAACTGGTAATGGGAGGGGCCAGAATTCAGAAGCTGGTAATCTAGGTTCTGCAGCCATGTTCTTAACCAATCTGACAAATTGCCTGTCAGATTGTGTTCAAAATGCCTACATCCATCTTTGTGCTAAGAATGGCATATAATTTACTAAAAACTGTAAAATAAATTATAATTCTGAAGAATATATCCATGAGCTTGTGAAATCAAGTTCTATGTTTTATTATTATTATTATTTTAGCTAAGATACTAGGAGTAGCACAGAGATCAGTCCCCAGAGTTTGGGGTCTCTTTCTTCTTCTTGGTCTCTAGCTGTCTGGCCCCAAGCTATAAGCACTGGATATTCTAACATTTCCCTGAGGCCCTTATTACCACCTACGCTTAATAACCGAAATAGCTACAGCTCCCTATTTTTCTGTCCTTAATGTTCTATGTCTGAAGTCCCTCTGGCAACCATTTCTTTCCTTCTGTGGGATTAGAGTGTTGAATATTGTGATGAGAATTAAATTTTTAAACACCATCAATAAAATTTTTTTCTGCTTGGAGTTGGAAATTTAAATGACTCTCCCCTCCATTATTCTCCTCACAGAAGTATGTGTCTATTCTACCCTACTGATGACTCAACTTCCCTCACTCTCTTCTGTCTGTCTTTTCTTCTCTCCCTTCTCTTTAAATTTCTACAGGAGAAAAGATCCACTTGGATAAGTTAGGCACCTCTGAAGTGGACACTTCCGTTAGGCAGAATCTTTGTGTTAGGCTATTTCCATGGTACACTGATCTCTCAAATACAGTGTACAGAAACGTGCCTTGGGTTTAAGTACTAATACTTGTCTTGTATCAATTATAACTAACTTAGTAGGATAATGTGAAAAACATGATAGTTTATACTCAGAAAACAAAGTGTGGTTGCTAAACTCATGAGGATTATGGGCAAATAGTTCTTGAATTATGAACTATTCAATATAACTATTAAACACTCCCCTAACAATAAGCTGTTTAGACTCAATATCATGTAGGTTTCACTTTCATTTATGCAAACTCATGTGAAAGGAGGAGGATGAGAAGAAGGGGAAAGGGAAGGGAGAGGAGAAGGAGAAGAACAACCTCAATGACAACTGAATTTTATATACACAAAATCTGAACTATAGAGGGAATTACTAAGTTTCCTGAGGCTTTGGAAATAATAGAGGTAGAACCACGATTTGAATTGAAAGCATGATGCCTGCCTATACTATCAGGCTGAATCCCAGAATGGATCTCAGGTTCATTTAAGGGGGCCTTCTTAATACTCTTGTGCTTCTATATAGTCTCTCTCTCAGGACTATATCGTTTCAATTACCATTTTAAGCTACTTCTAAATATTTAAAAACTTCTTTTCTAAGTGCCAAAATTTGTTTATTGTTTGTTTCCCTGACTTTTCCCAGGACAAACACAGCAGTGTATCATCAAGTTTAACCTAAAAATAAATAAGAAATTAAAAATAAAACCCAAATGACACTCTCCTTTTATTAACTACATCTCAAATCCTCCTGAAAGACATCATGAAGACGTCTTCCTCCTCTGCATATTCAGAAATACTGATGAACTCCCTAGAGTGGACAACTGTCTCTAGCACTGAGGAGGATAAACAACAGGGCTTTTCTCTTCTACTTGGTAAGGCAGGCAATAAAAGCTGGAGGAAGTCCTACATTCAATCCCTTGTATTAACATAAACGTTTTTCAGATTTTTTAAATGTAAAGAATGAGTTATGGAAGAAAAGTGGATTACAAAAAAAAAAAAAAGAAAAAAACAGCAAATGTGGAGGTCAGTGTGATGAAGTTTAAGTGTGGTATCAACACTATTAACTCAGCCTTCTCTTAAAACCGTTCCCCCTTGCCTGGCCAAGAGTTATTTGCAATCAAACAATTTTGAAAAGTCTTATTGAAAGACAGACGTAGGACTTTTGGTCAAGATGGAGGTGTAGGAAAATATGCCTCACCTCAGTGCACAACTATAGCAAAAAAATGTGATTACAAAACAAATATCACCAAAAACCATCAGAAAATCAAGCTGTGTGGACATCCTACAACCAAGGAATTAAAGAAGCTACATTTATCCAGAAGGGTAGGAGAGGCAGAGAGGCACGAAGAGGTATGGAGATGCAGAGTGGAGTAGGACAGGAATGGGCAGTCCCACATCCATATGTGGTAAATAAAAAAAATGGGAGAGACAGCTTGGGAGAAAGGGATCCCAGCCCTATTTCAGACCACCCAGTCCAGGATTCTAGCACCAGAAAGATAAGTCCCCATAACTTCTAGCTGTAAAAACAAGTGGAAGTTGATGCAGCAGAAGAAACAGAGGATTCTCAACAAACTCCTCTCAAAGGGCCCACAATGGACTTAGGACTCATACAGACACACCTGCTCTGGTATTCAGCACCAGGGTAAGAGTTGGACAGGCACAACTGGCATACAGGGAGAAAGTGAAGTGCAAGAGCCAGGAGACAGCTTCCTCCCAGGCAAAACTCCAGAGGCCAGGCAGCAGCATTGTACCCTCTCTGAGTCCTACCCGACAGAGAGCAGCAGAGTAGTAACAGAGGTTGCCCTACCCTGGCAATTACTTACAGCTCTGCCACATACAACTTAACAACTATTGCTTTTCTACAATAGGCCACACTACTAAGAGAGGGAGTCAAAGCAGCTCTACATAGTTCACAGATACAAACACAGAGAGGCTGCCAGAATGAGGAGACACAAATGAAAGACCAAAACAAAACTCCAGACAAAGAACTAAATTAAATGTAGATAAGCAATCTATCAGATGCACAGTTCAAAACACTGGTTATCAGGATAGTCCAGGAACTCAATGGGTACTTCAAGAGCATAAAAAAGACCCAGGCAGAAATGAATGTTGCATTAGGTGAAATGAAGAAAAATCTACAGGGAACCAACAGTGGAGGGGATGAAGCCAAGAATAAAAACAACAATTTTGAACACTTGAAAGGAAAAAGCAATCAATAAGAAAATCAAGAAGAATAAAGAATTAAGAACAAAAACAAAAGAACAAAAAGTGAGGATAGGCTTAGGAACCTCTGAGAAATCTTTAAACATACCAATATACGAGTCATAGGGATGCCAGAAGGAAAAGAGGAAGAGCAAGAGATTGAAAACTTATTTGAAAAAATAATGAAAGAAAACATCCCCAATTTGGTGAGAGAAATAGACATACCGGTCCAGGAAGCACAGAGAGTCCCAAACAAGTTGGACCCAAAGAGGACCACACCAAGACACATCATAATTAAAAACGAGAAAAGGTAAAGATAAAGAAAGAATCTTAAAAGCAGCAAGAGAAAAGCAGAGTTACCTGCAAAGGAATTCCCGTAATACTGTCAGCTGATTTCTCAAAAGAGGCTTTGCAGGCTAGAAGGGACTGGTAAGAAGTATTCAAATTGATGAAAAGCAAGGACCTACAACAACCTAGATTACTCTATCCAGCAAAGCTATCATTTAGAATAGAAAGGTATATAAAGTGCTTCCCAGACAAGGTAAAGCTGAAGGAATTAATCATCACCAAGCCATTATTATAGGAAGTGATAAAGGAACTTATTTAAGAAAAAGAAGTTCAAAATGATGAACATTAAAATAGCAACAAATTCACAACTATCAATAATTGTATCCAAATAACAAACTAAGCAAGCAACCTGAACAGGAACAGAATTATAGATATACAGAGCATTTGGAGGGTTATCAGTTGGGAGCAGGGAAAGGGGAGATTGCAGGAAAAGGTGCAGATTAAGAAGCATAATTGAAAGGTACAGAATAGACAGGGGGATGTTAAGAAGAGTATAAGTAAAGGAATAGCAAAAGAACTTATATGCATGACCCATGGACATGAACAAAGTGGGGGATTACCAGAGGGAATGGGGGGTACTGGGTGGAGGGGGGTAAAAGGGGAAGTTTGGGACAACTGTAAGAGCATAATCAGTAAAATATATTTAGTAAAATAAAATGCAGCAGGAATTTGGATTGAATCCTTGAAAAAAAAGACATGTAAATGTTGCAAGAAAAATGGAAACATTCCTATTTTAAACCTTGAGAAAAAATTATTTAATTAGAGGTGTTTTAATGATTAAAATATTTTAATATTAATTGCCCTCCTATTGCTACTACACATAATGCAATCAGCAGAGTCAATATGTGTATACTTTTATGATGATAAAGACCAAGACACGGAATTCAATTAAAGACCTTTCACTCTACTCAAAGCATCTCCCTTGGCCCCTAATTAAGTGGGAAGAAAAAAATACAAAGACCTCTTGAAATATTTTTAGAGAACTCTAAAACAGAAAGCATATCTAGAGGTTACTTTGAGATCTTTATGCTGTTGTAAAGGTAAGAGTGAAACACAAGATAACATAATGCCCTTGCCAAAGATTTTCCCACACAAGGTAATACGGCGGGTACCCACTCCTACCATGTACCTCTCTCTATTGATTCCTTCACTGTAGTTTGTGAATAAAAGCCTTTCATCTTTTGTACTGCCCTTGCATCCTTTCCTTTCACAGCTAAGCTTTTAGTAGAGTTAATTGCACTTTCTTTATTTACTCCCTCGCCTGTCATTCACTCACCTGTAAACCACATTCAAGCTTTGACCATGTAGCCCAGCCTCACTGAACCTGTGTCAGCAAAGATCACCCATGTCCTACGAAGTGTGAGACATAATGCACGTATATTTAAGGCCCTCTTCTCTTGACCTTTCTGAGGTTTTGAAACAACTCTATATTCCAGAAATTCTTTTATTTCAATATCAGTTTCATAATGTTCTTTCATGAGCCTCCTCATTTCTTGTTGAGCATTCTTTTAAAAACTCAGCAGTGTTTAGTCCATTTCAATAGACTTTCAAAGAATCAGTTTATATAAGTTGTTTATCAATTGAATATTTATTTTCTATTAAATCAATTTTGCTCTTACCTCATATTATTTTCCCTTTATATTTTTGCATTTACTCTATTTTCCTATTATTCTGAGTTGACTTCTTAGCTCATTAATTTTCAGTCTTTCTTCATTCCTAGTATTTATAGCTATATAATTTTCCTGTTAAATACCACTTGAACTGGCATTCTTAATGTATAATAATTTATATTTAACTCCATTCTAATATTTTCTTGATTACATACTGATGTTTTAAATTTTCCAAATGTATGGATATTTGAAGTGCAACATTTTTGTATTTTATTTAAAATATTTTAAGTGGGAGAATAACGTGATCTGCTTTATGTGTTTTAAATGAGTTATCTAGCTTTTTTGTGATAGTGGATGGCATATGACCAGAGTGGATGTTGGGAGACAAATCGGAGATTATTCCAGTAGGTCATTTGAGAAAGAATGATGGTTTCATTATATATGCATAGTGAAGGTAGAGAAGGAATGGACAGATACAAAATATACCTCAAAGGTACAGTGTATGAGGTAAATAGTGGTATCATGAGTGACTGAAGGGTGAGCAAGGGCCAGGAGCAAGTAGCTTGAGTTCTCTATATGTGTCTATTCTAATTAAATAATGAAAATGACTCATATTGGGTCTAGGCTTTAAGTTATGTGAGCCATAACTGTACCAGGATTTCCACCTTTAACAAAAATATAGAAATATTCTTTCTTAACTTAGTAAACTGACTTTAAGTGATGTCAATACAAAGTAATTAAATTCTTTATTTGCAACTATCTCTGAGTAGGATTACCAAATAAACCAAATAGAAGTTGATATACATAATAGTAAAAATCTTCCTTTTAATTGTGAAAAGGCTTAATATAAATCCTATTTATCTTTTACTTTTCTTGTTAACCAATAGTATTTTGTGATATCATTTGTATCAATATATTAGGTTGCACTTGCTTTTTAATGGGTACCCAGAATAAGAAGACTTTGTGCGTGTTAAGAGTAGAAAGAATTGTACTTGGGAAAGGTATTTTGGTAAGAAATGGAATACAGATTCTTTTTGTTAGCACATTAAGATAATTTTACACAGTCAAGAATGAATAAATAGTCTGAATTAAGTACATTTTGGATTTGTTGTCTAGAGGAATAAGTAAAGATACATTTTCAAAGACTGCAGATAAAATTTATAGACAGCTGAGATGAGGGTAAAACACAACAGGACATTCTCTGCCACTTTGTCCTGGAGTCCTTGCATAATCCAGGAACGTTTAATCAGTTCAAATTTGCCTGAATGGGAGAGAACAAAAATTGCTGGAGGGTGAAAGGGATGGGAGGGAACAACCCAGAGATGGCAACTGCAGCTGTACCTCTCCAATGGCAACAAGTGTTATGGAAATATCCCTAAGCACAATCAAGTCTATGTACAGCAAGACCTTGGTCTTTGGTGCAAAGAGGAACAAACTTTTCACAGTTGATTTAATTTGCCCATGTTACAAAATGGAATAACGGCCATGTAAGGGAATTAAAAAACAAAACAAAACAAAAAAACCCTGTAGCTCTAGCGTAAGTGTATTGCCTCAAATAGGGCCAACTCTTCTAAAACGATGACTAGTTTCAAGAAAACCTGCAGCTTTTAAATTACTACTGGGAAATGTGTATTTTAAACCAAGAAAATTTTGATTCTTGAAGCCTGGTTCAAGTACTGCTCTAATTTGTAATATATATGGCTGATGTATTTGTCTATGAAATGCATTCAATAGCTTTGAAGCAACTATCCTGTAACACAACATTTAAAAAATTACACAATTCTCTGTTGAACATAATCTAAAAAAAATCCCTTTGGACACTTCTGTCTTTTTTACCTAGAGTACAGATTCACTAATATGCACTGATGTCTCTATCTTATCTAATGAAAAGTTTCAGATAAAGACAAAAGTTAAATATAAACTCAAAAGAACAAAGTGTAACTATGTCCACTAATCTTTGACATATGAATTTTTTATCAACAAGAATTCTAAAAAGACGCAATATGGCAAATAAGAAGGTCTATTCAGTTAAGCTCAATGAGATGTTTTGCATTTCAAAATATAGATGTTCATCTACTGAAATAAATATATTTAAAATGGTCATTGTCATTGTAATTGTCTTATAATAATAAAGCATGTGAAATTGCCAGTGGACAGCTATAGAATTCTCTCTCTCTCTCTCTTTTTTTTTTTGTAATAGGAATTTCTCAAATTGTCATTGAAACATTAAAATTACAGATTTTTTTCATTGTATTTCCTCCCATTTATCTTTTCACCTTTAATCTAATGTCAAATGATGTTTCTTCATTTTATAGGCATCTTGCTATGTAAAATAAACATGCTTCAAATTGTTGAGCAGTTCTATCTTCTAGGTTTGCAATTATGCTTGTCCTGACTTTGAAACTTTATTGCAGATTAAAAACAGATTAAAGCACATGTATGCACGCACACCTTGAATTTTCTAAGGAAAAAAATCCATCAAAATAAATAATTCATGTTGGGATGGACTGAAATCTAGTCCTTTAGGAGGTGCCAACAGATGGTTTACATTTATAGAATGTATACTTGCTGACTTTCAAACACATTAAAATTCATAAAATATATCACTAATACTCTTTATAAGCAGCATTATGCTTAAAAATTTTAATTTTCCCAGGTGAAGAGTTTTCCATCATAATTTTACTAAGAAGAAAAGTGAAACAAATTGCTTTCCACTTATTATTTTGCGTTAGCATGTTTACAATTAAACCTTGCTGGTGATCATCCAGCAACAGAAAAGCCAGTGTGCTCAAAGCTGGATGAGGCTTCGTTTTATTGATAGTTAAGACTTTATAAGAACTCTTAAGACATTTTTCATCATTAAAACAATAGGCATTTTCACTACTAAAAAAATAAAGCAGCTTCTCTAGCTTTTATTTCTTATGACATCAGTTAGGAACACTCAACCAATATAATTAAGAGTGAGGCTTCAGCTTATTAAAGGTCAGGAAACTGGGCCTTTTTAGTTAATTTTAGCAACACTTTGGCCTAAGTGTGGCCACTTAATACCATGGAATTACAGTAACATTTCATTTTTAGTGAACCTTGCTACTAACTAAAATGTTAACATTTAACTCGGGTAAGGTTATGATTAAAACGTGCTTTAAGCCCACAAAAAGAGATCATTTATTGCTCATTAAGATTTTGTCTACACAGTAGAAAGGGTAATATTGTCAATTATATGTTTAATGCAATCAAAAAGTCAAGAACACCATTTAAAAAAATAAGCCTGGCAACTTCTTCACTAACTGTTGTTGGTAGTGGCTTACTTGATCAAATTAGCTAAACAAATGGTAAACCCTCTTCAGAATGGCTGTATTTACACATGCAGGTTTTAAGAAAATTAACTAAATAATCTGGCTAATTGCTAGATGCTCTTAACTGTGTTTTAACTGCTTTAAATTATTCAGGCAATTGTTTTCATTTTTTTTTTCAATATGTTGAGTTGCCCAATGCCAAAATAATTTAGACAAATGTTACAGTGGCAAATTTTTTTCATTTCAGTAAAAATGATAAACAAAAGTAAAATATAAATATTTTGAAATAATTGAAAGAAAACAAGTAGTGCTTAGGCTGGATATGTTGCTTTTCAAGTAATAGTTTTAATAACATATAGATAGTTCTTCCACTTTTTTTTTATGCAGAAATACCTAAGTGCTAGCATGAATTATTCCAGGGTAAATATAACATTCTTTTGTAAACTTTGTAAACTTTAGGCATCATATACCCTATAGTGAAGGATAAGGGACGGAAATTTTATATATATCTATTTAAGAAGATCTAGCATTAAGTTAATGTGTTTGCCTTTTCAGTGATTAACTTGATGTGCTAAGTTGGAGATAAAAATGAACATTGTATTTTGGTTCAATTCATCCATAATCGATTTAATGGGTATTATATACAGGACCAAATATTAAGTAAGATTTAACAAGACTCTCTTCCTTAAAATTGGTTTATATTTATATAATAGTATTTCATTCTGAGAAATAAAATACAGAATATAATTTTAGATGTTTTAAAAATGATAAAATTACCTGGTGGTGTTTTTTAAAAAGATCTTCTGAATTTATTGGGGTGACATTTGTGAAGAAAAAAACCATACAGGTTTCAAGTGTATACATACAGCTCAATAACACATCATCAGCATACTGTACTGTGTGCTCAACACCCTGATAATATTTTTGAAATTTATGTCCCAGTATTCAATAGTCCTGTTAGTCTGGTTCTCTTCCACCTAGACACATAGTATTCCAAAGGCTTACATTCTATATTCTTTTTTGAAAAGCAATTGACATTAAATGTCCTCAAGAACACAAAACAGAAGTAAATTCATCCACGTAAATCGTCCTAATTGAACAAGGTAAGAACTAACTGGAAGCATAAGATTATGCTTAATAAAATACACTTTATATATTACAGAAGACCTTCAATAAATCCTGGGTTGTATGGTGAATAATTCATAACATGGATTCATCATATCTGGCCTTAGGTTTGGAGAAGGTGTAATGAGGGCAGAGGAAGTCCCTGGAGAGGAAGAGAGAGCCCACTGGAGAGTAGGAGTTTACTGGATAATAATATAGCAGTTCAATTTTCAGCCTAGTAAAGCAAACGCTATAGTCCAATGGTGTTAGGTAGTAAGTTTCAAATTTTTCAGTCATCTCTTTTACTTCATAGCATGGATGGAACTCATATGTACTCACTGTCCCTGGCAGAATGTCTTGGAAAACTATTTCTGGATTCAAAGTCAGGGACCTGCCACAGGGTTAGAGCAAAGCACAGTTCAAGTGGAAAAAGGTGAAACAACTTGATAGGGAGTGGACCCATGGCAGCAGACTCAGAGTTCCGGCCGAAGGAGCTCTTGCCAGCCAAACCATTATAAACAAAATTGACTACAGCCTACAATACCAATGGGGCAAGCAGCAATGACCTAGACAAGGGTTACTGCCCTGGGAACTAAGGGATCCAAAGGGCACTTTATCCAACAACTGAAATTTTCTTTTCCCACGGTGAGATGACTTAGGCCATACCCTCCCATTACACATCTTGGAAGAAATCCAAGGAGGGGGGCAGGTGGCTTAGAATTCTGAGAAGCTGTGTGTTTTTTCTTAGAATGACTGAGCATTATATAGAAAGATTCATTAATTGTCTTAACAAGCACATTTAAAAATAGATAAGACTATATACTTTGTTTTTCTTTCCTGCTATTCAGTGGATGGTGGTAAATCAGACTCAATCAATTATTGATAAAATAAACAAACTGTTTTCTACATACCTGAATAAACTGTGAGTGAGTTTGCCACCCAACAAAACAGGTAGCGTTATTATGATTTATTACATTCTTTATTGTGTGATATCATATCTTACATCCACGTGAAGGAGGAAACCATACAAAGAAAAAAGAATGGCTGCTTAGTTTACACATTTTATAAGAAAGCACTCTGAAATGGCCATAACACATGTTTTCAGGTTGACCTTGGTTTTCATATTAAATAAATTCAAAGATAAATGAAAACACGCACCTCTAGGGACCTCAGTAGCCTGATTGAAAGACATCTAGAAATGCTTCTGTTGCTTTGTTTTCCAAGCATGGGTCCTAAAGGAATGTTCCTAAGTCCTGACCATCATCAAGGATCTCACGTAGGGTATAGATAGGCTCAACTTTTATGAGCAGTAAAAATGAATGAGACAGACCATCAATGAATAGGACCTAAGTTTTAAGAAAGCCAAGTACCTACTGTTTTTTCACTTTTTGGAACCTTGAATAACTGTGTCAGAAATATAGCTATTCTCCTGGAGTGACCTTTAGAGAGTTCATGTGGGGAGTGAGTCTCTGAGATCAATCACATGCAAAGAGGCCAGGCTGTCCGTGTGTCCCAGCACAGGTACAGCTGTGTGAGCGAGCCATCTGGGATGTATCAGTGGTCCGTTTGTGCAACCCAATGCTCACAGCCCCCACAAACATCACTAGGAGTAGAAAAACTGCCACGCTGAACCCAGTAAGTGCACAAGATCTTGAGAAAAAAATGGCCGTTGTTGTTTTAAGCCATTACAACTTGGAGTGGTTTTCCATACAATAACTAACTAACAAGGAATCTTTACCAGGAGCAAGGTTTGGCTGTAACACAAAGCAAAAACTTGCAATGTGGCATTAGCGTTGTGATGGAAACGGGGAAGAATCTGGACTTTGAGGAGACAGTTACCAGAGTTAGTTTTCCACCCCTTGCTCAGACTTCTGCAACAGCCTGTTGATCTATCTCCAATTCATTTCTTCCAAGTCAGAGATCATTCTAAAATCAAATCTGATCATGTCAGATTAAAAAAAAAAAAAAAAAAAAAAACCTTCAAAGATACTCTACTAAGCATTGAATATATATATATGAAGTGAGAATGTGTCACTATCAATTTATATCCTTACATATTTTTACCCTCTGATTATTTTAACGGCTCATACTAGGGGCATTGTGCTGACTTCTCTGATCTTAATGACTAGCATATACTTTTGGCTTTAGGACTGTTTCTCTATGTTTGTAATGCTTTCTTTTGTGTTGCATTCTCTTTATATTTGTTTATTTTTCTTAGTAAGGTCAGCTCAGATGTTATTCATCTTACCACCTTTATCTCCACACTTCTCTGCTGCCCTCCCCATACTGTGCTAATTGTTCCAACTAACATATTTTTTCTAATCTCCTTGTATTTTCATATTCCTTTCTTTCTATTGCGCCTTCTATATCCTTTCTTGGCCAAGCTAATCTCCAAGTGTCCTTTTGTCACTTCTTTTAAAAAAAATCTCTCCCCACTTTTCCAAGACTGAGTCAGATGCTCTGCTTCTGGATCCCATGGTACCCTTTCCTCGTCCCAGTCACTGTGGTTTCCAAACTACGATATAACTGTGTTGATATCTATCTTTCCCCTCAGATTCTCAGTATGTTAAAGGCAAGATCTATGGCTATTTCTCTTTATCCCCAGGCTTGAGAATAGTATCTGCTACACAGTAGGCTCTTTTTAATCATATTCTGAATGAATAAATGATTAAAAAAACAAATAAACAATTAGACCAAGGACTTTTATACTTTCTCCCAAATACAAATTTCATCCTGGCAAAGTAAACATACATAAACCAACTCCCAGTTCGTGGTGTTTATGTGAACTTTAGTTTTCACCCTTCCTTTATTGTGAGGGAATTATATAGTGGAAATCATAGTAAAACAGGGGCATTTGGGTTGTTGTCGAAGTACCATGTTACCCTTAGTTCAGACTAAGTAGGTATTGAGTATATGTTAACCCTACATAAAAGGGAACCTTGTCTATAGCAGTCTATTGTCTGTGCCCATTCAATTGTTATTTTTACAAGGCTAATAGCTATCAGTGTATAGAGAAGCCATCAAGCTCTTATAGATGGTTTTAAAATACTGTTTTTAGTTTGTATGCCTTCAAATTGCGCCTGAATAACACAGTTATTTTTGACTGATTGATTCTAAGAATTTTGCTATTACAGCCAAACTATGACATTTTGCATCATATATTTTTAGCATTTTTAAAGAATGAAATGCTTTTCTATTTTTTAAAATGATTTTTCATTTTGAGTTTCAGCCAAATATCTCAAAAAATCCATAGCTCCTAGAACTCAGGGAAAATGAGCAAGGCCCAATAAACTATGTGGCTTACTGCTGCAGCTGTATATTTTGAAGAAAGCTAATATATCGACTAATTCTTAGAAGAGCATCCATAAATTGCTGTCTTTGAAAAAAACGTTTGTAGCTATAAAGGCTAGAGATGATGTCATTTTGCTGGTACAGGTAAAGAGACTTTTGTGTGTATGACCTTTTAGATATTTCTTTTGAGATTCTAAATACCAATGTACCAAAATATATCCACCATTATTTTTCCAACAAGTCTCAAAATAAAATGACAATGTGTCATTGTATCAATTTATATCCTTATATATATTTTACCCTCTGATTATTTTAATGGTTCAGTTCCCTTTTAATACACAAAAGAATATACATTGGTTTAACTAAATGGACAATACTGTTCATTTTCATACAGCCTCATCATTTTAAATGATTGTTGTCTAATCAATTTCCTTGATCTTTAATAATCACCACTGGCATTAGAATACATTAATACTTAAGAAAGACGATGGGCTTCAATATAACCAATTTTTTCTTGTTTTAATTTCCTTGTCATATGAACATTATCTTATATTTTGAAGTTAATTTCATTTGAAATATAGATGGTGAATATCTTCGCTTCTCTCTAGAGATATCTGTGATATATAAGGCATATTTGTGTATAAGTATGTACCTTTGTGTGTCTTCCAGGGTGGCAGATTGAAGATGCCACAAATTCTTTGATGCTTTTCCTATCTAATCTTGGAAAGTTCTGTCTTTGATCTTTGTGGGACTCACACATGGAGTCCCACAAAGGCAGAAGTGATAATGTGCCAATTTCTGGGCCCGCTCTTAGGAGAAACTGGCAGCTTTCACTTCCTGTCTCATGGGTTTGCATGGAGAAGTAGATGGATCCAGGGCAACCCAGCCTTTCAGCCCTCCGTGCAAAGGTGTCTATAGCTGAACACCAGCAAGTGACTCCAGTCATGCCACATGGAGTAGAAGAATTACTCACCAAATAACTGACTCACAGAACCATGAGTTGTAATAATTGGTTGTTGTTTTAAGCCACTAAGTTTTGTGTGGTTTATTATACAACTGAGAGCCAGAATATAGGATAAATGGTGTGCTTCTCTGGGTTGACACTAATTTTGTTATTCACTTTCATCAAATTATTTCAGAATCATTTAACTGACTAGGCTACAATAAGACAGATATAAAAATATCAGAAACTGACTCATCAGGTATATAATAATACTGAAATTATTCAGTGGGGCTAAAAAATATTAGTGTTATCAGCCACATATTATATGATTTTTATATTTGTTTCGGAGATAAACTTCTAGCCTCCTGATCTAACCACTTGATGGAACTATCTGACTTTTAGATTTTAAATATCTATCTTAAGCATTAAAATAACACACGCAACACTCCCCCAAATACTTCTCTCTCATAACCATGTTATAAAGTGCTTTATAAGTCATTTTATAAAAATTTTGTGAGATAAGTGAATTCACCAACCACCCACAGGCAGCTGCTCTGGGGTAGAAATTAATCTACAACAGCAAATAAACAAGTAAAACAAAAATGGAATGAAAAACAACATATGCATTTTAGTATTCATATATCTATGTACATAAATACACAGAGATACTTCACGCATATGCAAGGCTATTGATTTAAAATTGAGCATGAAGAGGTGCCCACAGAATTATCAGAATAACAATATAAAAACATATAAGAAATTCTTCTTCCATTTGGTTTCTTTTAAACTTTAAAATTAAAACTAGTATAATTTCAAAAACAAATGAAAGGAATATCTTAGAAAATGCAGTATTTTGGGGGATTCCTCGCATTACTAATCAGTTTTGAAGAAAGTCAGTTTTGCTTTTCCTTTAAGAAAAGTATGAAAATCTTCTGTTAGTTAAACAATTTAATCCATTTTACCCCTACAAAGCACAACATATTTAGAACACACACTGAATATTTTGAGAATTATTTATGTTTCAATTCTGAGGTAAGGGGTTACTGAAAAATAATTTGAATATTAGAACATTAAGAAGTAACTTTCACTTTGACGGTGTTTCTGTAGGATGTGAAGTCAATGTATTAGCCACATATTATGTTAGAATTCAGCAGCTTTAGAAAATAGCATATACACAGTTTCGGTAGGTCAGAAATATAGGAGTAGCTTAACAGCATGATTCTGGTTTAGAGTCTCCATGAGGCTGCAGGTAAGTTGTTACTAAGCATCTGAAGGTCAACCTGGGGCAGAGAGGTTTCTGTCCTGGCTCACTCACGTGGCTCTTGGCTGGAGGCCTCAGTTCCTCGCTGGTATTGGCAGAGGCCTTAGTTTCTTGCTATGCAGATCTCAAAATAGGACTACTTGAATGCCCTCAAGAGAGTGAGGGATGTGAGAGAAAGGAAGAAGTTGTAATGCCTTCTATGACACGTTATGACCTATTCTCTGCAATCACATACCATCATTTGCTCTTTATTCTATTAAAAATGAGGCACTGAGTCCACCCCACACTCTATGGGAATGGAAATTAGGTTCCATCGCTAAATGAGAGCAATATCAAAGAATTTTAGACATATTTAAAAAATTCCCAGTGGATGGTTCAATGCCTCACCAGCAATCAACTGCATTGGTTTATTTGGTCTTGAATTAAAGGTGATAGTGTAACTGGCACACATTGCAGGGCTGTGGGCCATAGAGTATATATCTGAAGACTATATTCTTTGAGAAGTTTGCTCTGAATTCATCATTTCTCCAACTCGACCTCTGAGTCCCACAGAGGTCAAATATATCCTCTCAACATGCAACTTCATATTTTGGCAGTGTGGGAGCAATCCAGGTAAGGTGTTTGTTGATTGGAAGAAATAGTGCAAGGCAAAGAAAAAAAAAAAAAACTCAGCATGAAGGTCATGGGCTGAGAGAGGTCCTATTTAGATGCAATCCGTTTTTCTTCTTTATTTTGTTTGTTAGGGAAATTTTGTTTTCACTCCTGAGAAGTATTGTGTTTTGAATCCAAAGTAAATCTTAAAATCATCTACATAGATAAGATCTTGGAGCACTTCTTTAAGTAGGCAAAAATTATTTAATTACCTGTCCTAAAAATTCCATAACACTACATAAGATTAAGAATTAACAGACACTGCACTGTGGAAAGGGTGGATATATATTGACCTTTCTGAATCAGGGGTCATGGATTCCTATGCCTTTCACTAAGTTTATTATAAGGCTTCTATTATCGTTGTTCCAAGAAAAGGATATTCCTCCGTTTGCCTCACGGGAAAGGGGTTTCATTTTCAAGATGCATGCGGATTAGCGGAAACAGAAAAGTAAACCTGTGAAAAGTGATGCAGCTCCAGCTTCAGGATCCTCAGTTTCTCCCCCACGGCATTTCCTGTTTACCGGATCTACGCAACATATCCTTTGCAACCAGGTCCCTCTGCCCACTCACGGTTTCTACTGCCTCACGACTTTTGCTGGCGTTTGGCCCGTGGGAGCTTCTCCCACCCCTCTGTATAGCGCGCCTTTCAGCTTGTAAGTCCCTGTCAGCCTGTGGTTCTATCCTGTGTAACCTGGGTGGGAGTTCCATCTGTGCTTTCAGCCGATCAGTTCTGGCCGAGGCAGACAAGGGCATAGAGCTCACACGACACTGCCTCTTCAGGAAGGGCTGCGGCAAATCGGTTCCCGTCAGAAGGGGGCTGTTGGTAGTAGAGGCATTCTGCGAACTTGCCCAAACAGTATCATGTTGAATAAATAGGTGATTAAAAGAAACACAATATTTTAGTCCTACACCTCTACTAATTTCCTATGTGACCTGGAGAAAATATTTTTACACATACGTTTTCTTACCCAACAAAGAAAAATAAATATATATTTTTAATTTACTAAATAGACATATTGAAGGCCTGTTTCTGTGAAGCCATGTGCTAGAACTTGTGGGGTCTTGAAAGGTGCTTAAGATATTTCCTTACTTTCAAAAGCTTTTAGTGATTAATAGGAGGTATAAAACATGTATGCAACTAAGTAAAATATGAGTTGGAATATGATTTGAACAACAGAGAGAGTCAGGGTTCAGATTAGAACTAGGTATTTCAGAGATATTATCTTTCTTAATTTCTTTATAGAACTGATAATATCTTAACTGACATTATATGGGTACTGGCTTTGAAGGGAAAAGCTTGTAGAAACAAGTTTTGAAAAAAATGGAGTCCTATAGGAACAAAAGCTCTTTTATGAATGAGTAAGCAATAATTTAGGAACTGATGACTGATCAAATTTTTAAAAAAATGCTGCCTCAAATTATTTAAAAATATTTTATAAGTGTCTCAGATCTTTTTACAAAAATGCCTGTGATCAAATTTAAATTCATTTAAAAAATAATTAATAAGTATCGAAAATTCAATCTTTAGAGAGTTAATGTGAGAAACAGAATATGCTGTGGTCCAAGCTATATTGCTTGCTGTTTTGATGTCTTTGTGCAAGTCTTTTAATTTCTAAGGCTTTAGTCTTCTTTGAAAAAAAGAAGTCATCATAAGATGACCAAACCAAAGATTTGACTTGTAGCTCTGTGATTCTATCGAGTCTGGTCCAATTAGTCAAACAGTTACCTGCCATTACAGAGGCTGTGGTGTATATACATTTTAGCATCATACCACAATTTAATAATAGGGCACAGAAGCCGCAAAGCCTCCTATTCTGCCCCATTACTAATTTATCAGGGGCTAAAAGCAACCAAATTGAGGATCCCAGGCAGACAATCATGCCTTTGAGGGGAAGGGAAGCATCATTTAAAGGGAAAGCATCACCATTCTAAAATAACGGCAGAGCACATGGCCTGAGTGCTATGAAAGAGAGTAGTATAACAAAGGTGTTCTTGGCTTAAATCCCCAACACAGCAAGCTTTTAGTTGGGACTTTTAAGGGGAAAACAAAAAAGTAGCTCCCAATAAATCAGTTTCACCAGTATCCTTTTGTGTCTGTGCTGGTGCTTAGGGACTTTAGGGCTGGTGGTAGTTAAAGGCACACTACGGTATTCCAGAATCTAACAAAATTATGTTTCTTATTTAGAACAAAATTCCAACATTTTGTTAATGAGATAAAGAAAGCAGAGAGTTATTCTTGTGCTTCTGCCAACTGTAGTTATCGAAAGATCATGCATATAACCATATTTTTTTCAGTGTTAGTGATATATTTAGTTACATATCACTTGCCCTCTATTTTCCTTGATATTCTGATTTCAAACAAGTATGGTAAATAAGCATGTAGTACTATATGTGCACATATTATTGAATTTAATCTGATTTGAAGGGCAGCAATGAGACTAAAAACCAAATAACTTGTAATTAATCATATCATTTTTATATTATTTCTTATAAAAACACACGAAAGTATGTTTTATTTAGAGAACTAGATAAATGAATGGTTGTCAACTTAAAGAAGTACAAGAGATATTCATGAAAGGACCCTTTCAGTATCTCAATCAGGTTGGCAAGGCGTTTGTTCAGCACTAAAGCTTTAATTGTGCAAAACTCTATTAAAATGACAGGTGTTATTATTACCATGTACTTACACATAAAGTTATAAGTGGAAGAAAAATCTCCTATGATAAAAAAAGAATGTATTTTCTGAATCAATTTAGATGACTTTAACCCTTTGAGTGTCAATGTCGCCGTGAGCGATGCTGACAAATTTTCCCAAAAGGGCCAGTGTCGCTCCCAGCGACTCTTTTCTGATGGCTATAAATGTAAATAACAATGAACTAATTCATATTTTATGTTTTGTCCTTTTTTTGTACCTCAGGTTATATATTAATATTTTTTCTCATGTTGATCCAAATTTCAAATTACACACGGCACTCAAACGGATAAACTATAAAACAGTATTAAAGATTTAGATTAGAAAACCATATTTTTCAATCATTTTTCTGTTGAGATCTATGTGTTTGAGAAAGCTACCCACAATCATTTGCTGATTGCATTGTACAATGGTTATCTTTTTTTACATATATATATATACATATATATATGTATATATATATATATATATATATAATTGATTTCTGAGACAGAAAAACATTGATCAGTTGCCTCCTGTATGTGCCCCAATCAGGGATCAAAACTGCAACCTAGGTATATGCCCTGACCCAGCCTCAAGTCCACAACATTTTGGTGCATGGGGCAATGCTCCAACCAACCAAGCCACCTTGCTAGGGCTAAAATGTTTATCTTTATCTGCCATATCATTAGAACCTTACTTCACGATGGTTATTGCCATTCTAGTTTTGTTGTTTAAACTAGATGTCATCCATGACTGAAAACATTTCCTCTCTGCCTATTATTGTCTCTATATAACAAAATAAATACCATAAGAACCAGGAGATGTTCATAGGTCATACTGTGGAGTTTTAACACTTAACAATCTTACTTATCTTATAGAAATGGCTATTGCCCTAGCATTCTTCAATGAATCCCTTCTGAATAACCAAAGACTTAAAAGAGAAAGAAGGATATAAATTTTGTAGTTGTAGTATTGAGAATAAGGAACCTGTCTTGAGGGGCAAGATGGAATAGTTGAAATGAAAGAATGTTTCTGATAATAGTGAGGATCCCTGTTATAGCAGAACCAGAAAATGTGATAATGTAACCCCATATATTTGTCTCGGTATTAGTTCTAAATTCACAAGACAGATCATAATTTTCCTCAGTAGGACATGTGAAGATGTGTTTGGCAATTCATTTCAGATGTAACAACACACTAAAGACATGAAACTGATGTGCACATGTAGTTTATGGATTCCAATTGATTGCTTTCTACTCGTAGCTAATATTGGCTCTCCGTTTTATCATTGTACTGTAGTGACAGCAAGGCTCCAGTGCCGGGTTTTGAAATGACTTAGGGTCTTACTGTTCTGATTAGCACAGTTGCATGGTGGATCTTTATATAATATGGTTTAGAGAATAGATTTTAATGGAATGACAACTATATAAAAATACTGTGCATACCTTCACTGGTTAACTCATTTCTCTCATTTTAAAAAGGCATGCTCTAAAATGGACATGATACACTCAATTTTTACCATTAAGTGGTTCTAATTTAACTTTCTTATCTGTCCATATTGAGGCAAATATGAGTGTGTGTACAACATTATATCTTCGTATTAGCAATTCCTCATTGTACCCTCAGGTAACAGTGTTAGCACATAGAATTAAGTTTTTAAAATTTTAACTTAAGAATGATATTCAGCATAATTTAAATTATTAGATGCGAACTTATATTTTATTGTTTTATGGAAGAATATCCTAGACTTGAACAGCTATGCCCCTTGTTGATGTCTTGAGCAATGTACTTCAGAGGGGTCTTCAGCTAATAGGAGAGTGTCATAATTTTTATGCTCAATCCAGGATTTGAGGTAGAAGGTAACTAACTCCCTGTGTGGTTACTGACTCCCTACTTGCTCCACAATATCACCCAAGAACAATGCGAATAGTTCCTTGCTTCACATTCTTTGGACTTCTGCATTGTTCCCAGGAGGTTCCTACAGGTTATATTCAATGATTGATTCTGTGTTTGGCAATGGCCTCCATATTCTATCTTACTCTTACTCTTGACAATATACCTGGCCAGACTTTTCTTACTAAAATGTTAATATCTAGTCACTTTCTACAAAAAAAAAAAAAAAAAAAAATTCAATGATTCCTAGTTATCCAAAATTCTAATTTGCCAACAGGGCATTCAAAATCCTTTATAAACCAACACCCTTCTACTATCTGCCTTTATATGATCTTTATCAACTGACAATTTGCTTATCAACATCAAACTTACAGTTCTCACTCTGTACTATTTCTGCAAGTGTCTCTTACAAATGAAGTTTCTTCTGCTTTGAATGTCCTCCATTGACTTCAGTGAGTTCTTCTTTATGCTTTAAAATTCAAGTGAAAATACACCTCTGCCTCTGAAGTATCCCTTTATCAACTTTTGGGCAGAAGTAATGAACTCTTCTTGTGTTATCATTGCTCTGAAAATATTAACTTGATTGTATTATAGTTATGCTTTGTTTTGTTCTATTTTTAAATGCATGTTTCTTCTCAAATCTTGAGGCAGAGACAATATCGTGTATATGTGTATAGTCCCAACTCCTACTGCACTCTCTGACAATAGGGTTGTCAGTCGATAAAATGTCTTTATATGGAAATTTGTTAAACTAATATTTAATTGTAAGCATTTTTCCCCCAGCGACAGAACACAAGGTTCTTGGTCATAATTCACTATGAGCCTATTTCTTCAGCAAAACCAGGCTTACACAAATCTTGCCACATTTTCCCCTCTCTGATTGCTTTTCATTCAGAGAAAGGAAGGCAACACTTAGCAAGCACTTGCAGCATGTGTAGAATGAGTCAAATGGCATCCATATGTGAATATTGTTAACAGTCTCAATTCACACAGGGTCTATGCCTGCTGGAATGGCCATGATTCCTAGGCCTCCGATATTCAACAAAGGACAAGAAACAGCCAAAACAAATAGTGTGTCTCCAAGAAATGGACTAGAAATTCTTAACAGCCCTTAAAAAATCCAAAATGTCAATGATGTCCTGCCCATAACAGATTAGAAGAATTCCAGAAGTTTGGAAACATATCTTCAAATCTAGTTCATAACGACGATGAGGCTTATCAAATTTTAGGACAATGCAGATTTTAAGTAACAAAATAAGTTGTCATTTAGTCATGTCTTTTACAGCAGATGAATATTTATTTAATTTGTAATTCATAAAGAGTAAGTTTTTTATTCTTTTAGAATATAAATGCAGGACTTATATTTCATTTATAATTTTAGTTGCTAGGCTTATATGCTGTAGTGTTAGACCTATTACTATTCAAAAATATTTTGTTCATTTTTTAATATTAAAAAATAGATGTTATGAATATCATTTTACTGTATGTTAATATTTGAAGCTTTAGTTTCTTAATAGCACAGTTATATATACTATAACCCTGCTAAGAACTATAGCCTCACTATGTGGTAAAAAAAATTTTATTTCAATCAGTGATACAGCACAGTTCCTTGTTCCCTGTAATAAAAGGAAGTAAACCTACTATCATTCTTGTTGATTGAATAACTACATATTTCCTTACATCCTTTTTACTCCCATCAAACAACTATTTTTTAATAAACAAACATTTATTGACATTCTACTTTATTTCAAAACATTTTTAGTTAATGAAGATGTAGTAAGACATGAGTTAAAGCAATTGCAATAGATCCATATGAGAATATTAAACACCATTGAAGCCCTATGTTAAAAAATATATTTATGGTATGATGTAAATACCCAGGGTACATTTTATGTAAAATATTCAGTTTTGCAATATTATGTACACAGTCTTCTTTGAATTTTGTGTTGCATATACAAGGTCTATCCAGAAGGTATCCAACCATGTAATATGAAAAATAGAGACATTTACTGAAGAAGATACAAGATGCAAGAAACTTTGTATGTAGGACAGTGACACCTCAGTCCCCTTCAAAGTAGGCACCTTGGGACCTCACAGATCTCCCAACTGTCATCAGCTGCCCATCAAATTTTCCTGAATCTCATCACCTTCCAAAGGTGATTTTAGTTTTGGGAAAAGCAAGAAGTCACATGGTGCCAAATCTGGGCTGCATGGGGGCTGAGTCACCTGGGTGATTTGATGTTTCACGAAAAAATCTGCTCAAGACATGATGCATAAGCAGGCGTGTTGTTGTGATGAAGCTGTCAATCACCAGCTGCCCTTAGCTGCAGCCTTCTGAACCACCCAAATAGTTTCCGTGGATGAACGTTTAAGCTTAACACATAATTAGATGCAGATTTGTTGCTCTACTCACTCAGTTATTTTGAATGTGACAGTCACACAACGCACACACTCACTCAATGATGTCTCTCACTCCCACCAACGAGTACAGTGAGGTCATCATTGTTCACGCATGTGCATTGCAGTCCACTTTCCTTGGCTACCAGGTTATATTGATGTCGTATAAACCATTCTGGTTATATTAAAAATGGTCGGACTTTTTCTGGACACACCTTGTATATCATATTAATATTAGAAACATTCTTGGAGACTATACTTTAAATTATTAGAGGAATTAGGCTAGATCATATCACTATGAATTTTTCGGGTGCTTTTCTGTATTATAAAATATTTTAATAACCATTAACGTTTAAAGAATTATGCTGGTCACTTTGTTAAAATATTTCCTATGAGTTATCTTAGTTAATTCAACAACCAAATGATGGAGGTAGTATTATAATCTTTGTTTTACAGGTAAAAAATAGAATATTTTAAATTTAAAAAGCTTATTATTTAAAAAAATAAATTGGAAAGTTCTACTCTTAAACATTACTTGGCCACACTTTTTCTCACACTGCACCTATGCAGACCATTTTTGCTTTACATTGGAAGAAAAACAAATAAACCTTGATTTAATCCTAGTCTGTGATATATGAATGTTATCGAATTGAGCATATATGTACACCCTGCCCTAACTGATCTGAAATGTACTGCCACTGCATGGGTGCTGCAAAGTTGAAGAAGACATGAAACTTACTGGTTTGTCTGGAGGTAAGTCATTGATTGATTGCACCACAATCACTGCCATAATAGAGGGGTTACATCGTGCTAATGGAGCAAAGTGGTGGGAAGAATGTAGTAGCAAATATCTCCTAGAGAAGATGCCCTTTCTCTGTGTGTTTTAAGCTGCTCATTATTATCTTTCTTAAAAACTTCCAAGTATAGAAAAATGAATAAGGACAATGAGCTAAAATTAAATAAATATACAATGCTTTAGCAGAGACCAGGAAAATGTTATTTTCACACAGAAGTCTCACAGACCTCTTTGTGGATGATGTATGAGTTGGGCTGAGCTCACCGATGGTTGTACAAAATTGCATCTGATAATTTACATTGTTTTATCAGTTTGACATTAATATGTGCCAAAGGACAGGTATTAAATACTTTATTATTTGTGAATTTAGTCATGATACATATTTTTGCAAGGCATATTTATATATGTGGGAAGATCTTATATAAATAATTTAGAGAAACAAAGAATACATTTATGAGACAAATTTACATTTAGCATATTTGAGAAATCCTTGACCTCAACAACCCTAATGGCAGTCAGCATTTCTGGAGTAGCTCCAAAAACTTAAATATCACATCTTCTTTTTGCTTAAGAAAATTTTTTTAAAGGAGATCTATATTTGGAACTGCTTTTTCTGTATTAGTAGGAGTTGCATGCATGAATGGATTGGTATAGATTTTTGCTGTTGTTTTTAAATTTTAATTAGAAGGTGACAACAATTAGGTGCTGGAGATTTCTTTACCTACTGACCCACAAAGTTTGCAATGTCAGAAATCATTATTTATAATTAGTGCCAGTGCACAGCCAAGCATTCTCTACAGCCACTATGGGAAGTATTTCATGACATCTATCTTATGTAACACACAACACCTGTGAGCTAGCTTTGCCCAAAGTTGTGTGGTACCACTTTCTACCTATTCAGAAAAGTGCTGCACAGAGCATGGAGGGAGCAGAGAAACAATAGAGCTTCACATGTTAGCATGGTGACAATATGAACTTTATGACAGACTTTGAAAAGTAAAAGAATAACGGGAAAGTATTATTGGAGCACTAATGTCTTGAACTAAAAGGATATGAGAGCAACCAAAATTTGGAATTGGATTGCAGAATCTCTTATGGCCTTCAAAAAGGAGGAGGAAGCTGTCTGATTTGGGATGGGGTTAAATGTTCATAGAATGGAAAAGTTTTCTTACAACTGACTTGGTCACTTATGTTTCACTGCCCTAAATTCTCACTTTTGTAGTCTTTTAGGTATGTTTAACCCCTCCCCCCCCCCCCCCCCACTGCCAGATCTTTCTGGATGGGAAATATTCATTAGTTAACTGAACATTAAATGTCTGGATAATATCTGAGATTCCAGACTGTGTTTCAATAACTGCAGTTATAAATACATAAGCATATTATAACATAACATTTTAGTTATTAGTCTAATTATAAACTATGTGCCGAAAACCTAAGACAATGTTAGAAAAATGTTTTAATAGAGAAAAAGCATCAACAACATAAAATTTTCTCCACCTGCAACCAACATATTAGCCACTTAGAGACATATGTTACCTTCCCCACTGGTCACATCTTCACATAAAAAGTGATATATGCACATATGGACATTTAAAAAGTATGTTTATTTTTGGTTTATGTGTGAGGGTGGGGGTGGGGTAAAGTAGGACCATGTGATCTCCACCATTCCTTTCAGTATTAAAATTTTGTGACTATGTTTTAAATATATTATTTTTATCCATTTAGATATAGATTTGTTAATTTCTTATTATGGTAGAATGTATTTCTCAGAACCTACAGAGTCTAAGATTCCAGTATGGCATAGAATGAAAATCAGCTTTTGAGTATGCTGACTATATCTGACAAAATCAAAAAGGAAGCTATCAGTTTTAAGATTATATTGGTTCCTCTCTCATGTGTCATTTTAAGATATTTTAGAGGTTTCTTGCATTCTTTAGTATGTCTCTTCTGTTAGGGTTAGGTTTTGCTTGAAGAAGCAGGGTGTGTGAGGCCACTTTTCCTTATATCCAGAATTGTTAATGGAAGTTATAGGAATTTCTAAGTTATACTAAAACCCCTATCATCATCACAGCATTAATTGGGTGCACAATGAAGATTTGTTGAATTGATACTCATTTATTTACCTACCTCTATTGCATGCTTTGCATGCCAGGGCAATAAACTGAGTTACAGTAAACACACGGTGAGTGTCTATGGTTAATGCGGTATTAATCTTCAACAGGAATACCTTGATCACTTCTAGACTTCATTTAAGGCTTTCAAGTGAAGCATCTTTTTAAATTAGGATTTGGAGTAGTAAGATTGGAATGGAACAATGTGAGTGTAGAACCTTCTAGAACTTGGTGTCAAAATGTTTAATATTTAATTAACTTGTTTAGGTCTCAGGGCACCTTAATTTTAATTTAATAGAAAGGTATCCTGGCCTCACAGAAGCTACTGTGAAGTACATCTGAAAGGTGAAGACTGTGGACATAATTTTATCCTATGGCATCGCTTCATTCCCACACTGGTCCTAATGGGATACGTGAGAGCATTAATAGGAAGGAAATGGCTGAGACAGCAGAGACTATGACACTTCAGGAATAGTAGGTTTCTTTGTAAGGAGTTTTATTAAGATTCTTATGATTATGTTATTAGGATCAAAAACAGAAGATGTAGAACCAAGAAGATGATGTTTGTTGGAGCCAATAATATTACGTTTGAGAGCATATGAAAAATCATACCTTGAACTTCCTGCACTGGTTTGGAAGTAGTTGAGGCTGTTGGAATTCTTGACACTTTGCAAACGATACCTATCTCTGAGTTTTTATTGTTATAGCCCTAGACTGCTATGATCTGGGGAAAGAAGATTATGATATATTTATTTTGTAGTAATTTTTAGTGCCATGGCTATGGTATACTTCACACATTGAGTTCGTATATTGAATTTAAATTCCTTACTTGAAAAATAAATCACAGTAGTTTCTAATTAGGCTTAGATGCTAAAATATATCCTTGCATTGGTCATTTCCATTTACTTCTGACTAATTATATATTCTCAGGAACAAAGTACCCCTTGCACGTTTAGCCATTACGCACTCCTATTTTATTCCTTGCAACTTTTTATCCCGCTTTTCCATATTTCCCTTTAGCCATCCACCTTATTCACATCTTTTGTTCCATTCTTTTTTACCTTCATCATTTTGTCCTTGTAGAGTAGCCAAAGTCATCCTCCAGTTGTGAGTCAGACTTCATGGGCAATTCCCTCAATGTTTTCATTGTTTATAGGAGAACATCCAATGTATAGCAAATAGACCAGCTGGAAACCTACCCATAGACAGACATATCCAAACGGGAGGTCCCTTGTGATGGGTCAGTCTGGTCTGCTGCCAGAAAGAACAGCCCACACCCATATGCACTGTTGCTCCTGAATGTAAGGCTTGCGGCAGCATCCACATGGGCCTCGGCCAAAACCGAGCCCTTAGCAAACACAGTGAAACAGAAGGATGTGACAATGACAGAGTTTTGGAATGTTGTTTGTAGCATGCTGTTCTTTGGCATAGTTTTCAGAATCTAAGAACAGATTTCTCCTAATTTTCCCAAGACACATTGTTTATTATAGAATAAGGCTTTTTAAGCAATGATAGATTTGAAGGCAACTGATCAATTTAATATGAAACTCAATATTTATCATAGATATGTTGAAAATTGTTTTGAAATGCTGCAACAGAGACTCATGTTTTTAAAAAGAACCTAATTTTTAATATATATATTTTTTTGCAGTGGGAGAAGAGGAGCATTAGTAATTGGACAAATACAATGATCCTTGGCTCTAATTGAAGACATGCATTAAAGATTTTTAAAACAAATAAACTACTTAAAATCTAAAGCAAATATACTTGAATAAATTTCACAAATATAGGTAATTTCTGAACAAGAATAATATATCTGCATAAATACGCACTTAAGACTACACACTACACTAAAACCCTGTTGCAATTCCATACAGGCAGTGCGGATAGAGAAACCTCTATCTAGTGTCTTCTAAGCAAATGCCTTGTTGAAAAGGAAGTAGGACTTTGCAAACCTAATATAATTATTATTAAGGAAAACACAGCTTTATTTTCCTGTCCTTTATGTTTGTTACTCTAGGGTGGTCAATCTGAAATAAAAACTCATTAACTGACACTCAAGATATGTACAAAATCAAATGGTATATCCCCATTCAAACGTATGTAGCACTTCCGTAAAATTGGCAGACATCACAACCAGAATGGGACCATCAATGTGGAGGGTTTGGAACTACCTCCTGGCTCATGTTCACAGGCACAGGAGGAAAGGGAGGTTCTAGCCTGACCCCAAAGCCCAACATTGGCTCTGGGTGAAAAGCTGTATGACTTACCGCACGTACCTCAGATTTTCAAAGCATTGCATTACAAGAAAATTTTGGAAATAGAAGAGTGAAAATTGTCTCTCTGTGAAAGACATAAACTTTAATTCAAGGCACTGGATGATCAGAATTAATTAGTCTTTTGTAACTTGAACATTTAGTATAAGGGTGACAGTTTAGACTTGACTCTTGGCCTCATAAAACCCATAAACTGTGAAAGATGAATCTAATATTGGTCAAGAATGGCTAGGCTAACATGTTTCACAAAATACACAATGTCTTGGTGGCTTACAAACATAAAGTTTTGTTTTTCATTTGTGCAACATGTCCAAAATGAATTGTAAGTAGGCTGTTTCCTTCAATCTATATGAAACATTACCAGTTGTTGTGAAAGAGGGAAAAGAGGCACACCAACTACTCACTGGCTCTTAAAAGTTCTGCCCAGAGGAGACACCAACTACTTCTGCTCACATGCTATTAGGCAAAGATAGTCCCATATCACATTGCAGGTTAACAGGGTAAAAGAGAAAATGTAACCCTTTCTTCTACCAGGTGAAGTTCTTTCTGAACAATAGCAGACTTCACTACAGATTGCATCGGGCAATATAATTTTCAGGACTAAAGTAGTATTAGACTAATAGGCAGTTGGATGGACTATGACTTCATGGTCAAGCAAAATGACCACAAATAACAGATCCATTGTGGTACCCCTGAAGTATTAGGTAGAAAGTGCCTAAGTATTACATTACCTAAAAGTAGACAAATGTTGTTCATTGGTAAGCACAGGGTATAAATATTAAGCAATTTCTTAACTTGTAAACTCAAAAAATTTCTTTATTACCAGCCAGATATAGGAAAACATTTCATTTATGTTTCAAGTAACCACAAACTTGAAGCGAAATGAGTTCTAAAATGTCTTCTCAGATTTTGTCCCTTTCCTTGGTAATTCCAAATTTGCTTTTTTTTTTCAGGAATCTTCAATCTTCATTAGAGTGAATTCTCCAATCAGTGTTATAAGGAATCTTTAGTTTTAGGGACCTGAAGATTTAGGCCTAATTGTTTTGATGAGAAAAATTTTCAATGCTGTCAATCACTTTTATGGGGCCCTGCAAAAACCCCAATTTAAAATTATTTTTCTCAGAACTTTTAATGTATTTTAAGTAGTAAATATCAGGGCATACATCCGGGTAAATTATTCAATGTAAGCAGAAAATCTTGCCATGATTAGTGAAAATGACAAAACCTATAAGTAGACAACATATATCCTTCTGTCCTAAACATTTTGCTCCCCCAAGCAGCAGACCATGATGTCATTTTAGACAACAAAGCAAACATTGGTATAGAGAATCAAAAGCTGTTCTCCGGAGTTTCAAATACTTTAATTTCTGGAAAGTGTTAGCAGTATCCACTATTTACCTTCCTTTCAATTTCTTCACAAAAGAGGCACAATCTCTGAGGGACAAATGCTCACTTTTAGAGTCTGAATGTTATGTTTATCAATGCTAAGGAAAGCAGTGGGAATTATGACAACTTATTTGTTCTGTTTATGGAAAGTCATTTTGAGCTAATATTTTTGGTTTTAAAGAAATAATTGTAAATGTGTTCTGGAAGATATTAATTATAATGTTTAAGTCAAGAGTCCTTCTCTATGGTGGATATGACAAGATTCATTTATATTGTCTTTTCTGGCTCCTGCTGGGTCTTCCCTTGCAAATGGCATCAGTGCCGAGGAATGAGGAATGTTGCGGGGCCACCTTTCTCAGACTATTTTAAGTGCATTCAAACTGTGTAAAGTGTCACAGCAACACTCCCGTTCTGTATCAGCTGAACTCTATTTGCTCATATTCATGTCTTGCATTGACTATAATTCAAACCTGGTTATGTTTTTATATAAATTGCTGCAAAAAAAACAAAACAAAACATACTTCAGCAGTATTTTGAAACCCCTAAATAGGAATCCAATTTCTAGACAGATCTTTACTATTCCCTCTTTGGGAGTATCAATCTTTACACCAGCAGGTGAGAGTGTATTTTACTAAATGGCTCATTCTAATTCAGATTGTGGGTGGTCTTGCTTATGGATGAATTGTGCTGCCACTCCACAAAGAAGACTAAAACTTTCTGCCCTCTGCTTACTGGATATCAGATTTCAAATCAGGAAATGACAGGCTTCTGGTTTTGAAAGCACGTTTGTCAGATGTTCTGGCTTTGACTACTTCATTAAAAAACAAAACAAACAAAAACACACACACACAAAATAGACCAAGATAAATACGCAGAGCTTTGACCGCTGCGGGTTTCATCTTAAACCATCTCTACATGATGCAAAATGCCTGATAAAAAATGAGCCATCCAGTGTTCTGGCTTTCTGTATGGCCAAATCAAAGACTGAGAAAACTCAAATCGTCGGCAGCCGTCCGTCTCGAGAGACGATGGTGTAGCTTCTTAAGTGTCTATCTGCACCGCCGAGAATGGCTGTGCAGTCCAACTCGGGAGTGACACGGTATCTGTCTCCTCCCGTGTTGAATCGACATCTTGTGATGACGCTGGAGTGTCCTCTCCAGTGAAGCTGAAGCTACAGAGCCTGGGCAGGGTGATATGGAGGGTCTGCTGTTGCCCATGCAGCAGACCCCCCCTCTCTTCGCAGCTGAAGGGTCCAAGGGAAAGACGGAGTCAATACAGCTTGGCTTCAGGTGCGCCGCAGGAGTTGCCGGTGTTGACTACAACGTCAAACCGCCTTAGGGACGCCGGCTCCGGATTTTCTGTCGGGGTTTACTCCCTTAGCCTTTCCCCTGAAGAGGTATGCCGCAAGGCAGCGGAGGTTTTTTGGAGTCAGAGTTTTCCTTCTCTGATGTGCCCTGACTGGAAGATCGAACCAGCGACACTTAGCTCGCAGGCCGACGCTCAATCCACTGAGCCAAACCAGCCAGGGCAAATGATTGTGTGTAAATTAATCTTAGGTCGAGAAACAGGATGGAAAGAAGAAAGGAAGGAAGGAAGGAAGGAGAAAGGCAGGAAGGTAGGAAGGAAGGAAGGAACCTCCTGTACATACCTATTCATATGTTCTTTAAGTATGTGTTTAAAAAATGTTTTTTAAACTTCTTTAGAGATATTTCTTTTTGTTGCATATGTACATTATTGGTTTAATAATACATTATATCAATAGCAATTATTGAATAGTCTTGAAATAAAGCCTCTTTTATAAATTCTTGTACATTAAAAAAAAAGCTCAGAAAGTATGTCAAGGAAAACAGTTTACCTGAGTTTGCAGGTGCATGATAAAAATATCTTAGTGCCTAGCTTCTATTTGTACCTGCCATAATGAAGGCAAACAGGTAAAACTATAATTTTTCTATGGTTTCTGTGTCTCTTTATATCTTGAGTCTTCCAATGTCTTCTTTCTTCATAGTATAGGAGCTAATATCTTATACCTGTAGCTGATTTATTCTGTATATGGTATGCCATTTACTGTTATTATTTTAAAAATCACCATGTTAAATGTGCCTAATAAGGAAACTTCTAAAACAGAAAGGGGAAAAAAAAAACACAAAAATCATCTGTCATGTTACCACCCGAAATAGCTAATGGTAACATATTGTTTAGCCTTCTGGTACTTTCTTCTATATCTATTCCTCATCTCTTCCTGGGCTCCCTTCTCTTTTCTATCTGCATAATTTTACTAGGTGTTATGCTCCAGCCATGCCCATAACTCACCCTCCACAGAGCAGGCTGAGTTCACCTCTTGTAACTCTTCAGTCTGAGACAACCCATACCTTCCTACCGAACTGCAAATAAACTTCGAAGTCCTTATGCTGTTCTTGCTGAGTCTTTGCGACTTGCCTCTCTGACTCTGTCGTCAGGGTTTCCTACTCTCCTCCCCTTTACTAGTTTTCTACTGCTGAAACCAATTAGCACAACCTTGGTGACTTAAAACAACACATATTTTTAATCTTTCAGTTCTGAAGAACAAAAATCCAAAGTGGATCTCATTGAGCTAAAATCCAAGTGTTGGCAGGCTGTGTTCCTTTCTGGAGGCTCTAGGGGAGAATCCATTCCCTTGCCTTTTCCAGTTTCTAGACACCATCTGCATTGATTGGCTCATGGCCCCCTTCAAAGTCTGCAATGTTGGGCTAAGTCTTTTTCAGGCTCTCATCTGTGGTTTTTTTCTCTTCTACCTTCCTCTTCCAGTTATAAGGACCCTTGGGATTACACTGGGCCCACCCAGGTAACCCAGGATAATCTCAAGGAAGTTGAACAGCAACATTAATTTTTTTTCAAGTTTAATTCTCCCTTTCTACCTAATAATGTATTCACAGATTCCAAAGATTAGAAGGGGGACATCTTAGGTAGAGGAGGCATTATTCTGTTCACTACACTCCCAAGCATTCTTTGGAGTGTCCAAGATAGTTATTACCATCAATAGGATTCAGCTGGCAGACAGTATGGGTGGTCCACCGCTAGCCACTGTGATGTACAGAGAGCCATACTATGCCTAATGAATAAATTAAAAGGTTTGAAATTTTGGAATATTACAAATGGGAAAGGATAAGAGGTGAGAAGGACATCAGAATGGAGTGCAAGTTTATTCAGCCAAAGTTTATAAAAGATAATAAAGATACTTATTTCATTGTACTAACATTTATTTACCAAATAAAGACTATTTTCCTTTTCTTTCTATATAATTTTTTTCAGAATTCATTTTTTCAGAATTCATTTTATTGCAACTTGGGTAGTGTTTTGGTGGCTGTTATTCAACCAGTAGAAAGTTATTGAAAATTTATTATTGGATGTCCCTGGGGATGTAGTATTGCATAGGATTCAAGAATGACTTTCAACTGACTCACCAGTTTGATGAGAGAGTCAGACAGGTGATCACAGAGTAACAAGAATTTTAAAATAGGTTTCAGAAGCTCTTCAAGGAGTCAGGAAGAATCACCAGTGGTTTTCAACCTTTCTCATCTCATGACTCACATAAACTAATTACTAAAATTCTGTAGCACACCAAAAAATATAGTTTTTTGCTGATCTGACAAAAATATGCATAATTTTAATCTATTCACACTAGATGGCTATTGTGTTGGCTGTTGTCATTATTTTATTTGGTAAAAGAGGCCAGGTATTACATGTTTTAAAAATTCTTGCAGGACACTGGTTGAAAATCGCTGACCTCAACTAGAGACAAGGGAGCTTCCATAAATCTTTCTAAATAAAGATGACCAATTGTTGGGGAAGAGGATCCATTTATGGGTATCAAATTTCTTTCTTTCTTGCCTTTTTCCTCCCAAGATATTCATGAAAAAATATTTTCTCTTGATCTTCACTATTTTCTCAACAGGTAGACTATTTTCTGGCACACAGTAGAGTCTATATAGATATCTAATGAATATAAGAGTGATTATATGGATATAAAATACAGTTACTCATTATAAAAAAGGTATCATCCTAAATGAACTATTTGGTAACCTATTTCGCTTTCAGTTAGCTGTATGTCACTATCATTGTCCAATGACACTATGACTAAAACTCAATCTCAAATAAATGTTTTTTCAAACTGGCTTATCTATATTAGCTTTCCTTTTTTTATAATTATGAAATGAAAGATACTACTTCTTTTTACTTGAAGGAGCCTTGGGTACCAAAAGTGTGTTTGGATTATGATTTGCAAAAGCCTACTACATTTGCCTAACCTGAGGATGTTTAAAGCCTTTATACTTCAGATGCTTAATATCTCCATTTCCTACGCAAGTTCTGGGCTATGGGACCTGCAACTTCACATATTTATTTTTCCTGGATGAGGTTTTCTTGGATGGTTTATTTTCAATACTCTTTCAAAACCTAAAGCCTATTCTGGCTTCCCAGTAAAGAAGTATTTTGCTCTTCAATCCTCCTTCTACCTTGTTTCAACATCTTTATGTTATTTTCTATAATACTAATACTCATAACTGTATTTCATATCTCTGAAATGATAATGGAGGGGGTGACTGTGGAAGTGGAGTTTTGGAGGAAAAGTAAGATTTGTTACGACAGAGGAAGTTAAATAAAGTGAACCACACTGCTAAGGTGTTCCACTTAGACCAACAATTACAATTTGTTACCCATATTTGATCCCCTTAGTGTCTATTGAACTACTATCAATAATTTGTGCTATCTTCTTTGTGAAGATCATTGAGCCAAAACAAAAACAAAACACCAAAAAAAATTTATTGTATTTAGAACAACCAGAACAAAATATTTAAAAATGGTATGGTCCCCTATAATGCAGAGCATATGTCACTATAGCTGTACACCCAACTACTTCCAAACACACACACAGAGGAATATGTAATCACACTTCTATGATTGTGGAAAAAAATCTACTGATAATTACAAAATAGCTCTAATATAATATCCAAAGTCCACCAACATATTCAAATCCCATGTGATATAAATATTTCCTAACAAAATAACTTAGCAAGTTTCTTTTTCCTATTTTAGATGTCACCACTGTTTTAAATGTTGCCATATAATAGCACTTCATTCTTTCTATTTCACTTCTTTCTCTACTATTCATCATTGTGACATTTCTTAAATGGTCAATGATGTGATTCATGGGTTGGTACATATAATGATGCTGTTATAATTACCCATATATCACTTAGCCTACATTTAAAAGCCCTGTGTGAAAATGATCACTTATTTTTATTAGTAATTTATAATTGCAAACCTGCTTGATAAAGTTAACTATTCAATAAATCTCTGAATACTTTCATTAAAATCTACAAGTCTCTTAACTTAATATTCCTTTCTATTTTAGATCCTCTTGTTTTCTTTCTGACTTACCATTCTTTTTTTTTTTTTTTTTTTTTAAAGATTTACTTATTTATTTTAGAGAGAAGGGAAGCAAGGAGAAAGACAAGGAGAGAAACATTGATGTGTGAGAAAAAACATTGATCGGTTTGCCTCTCACAGGCACCTCAGCTAGTAACCAGGCCTGCAGCCCAGGCATGTGCCCTGACCCAGAACCTTTCACTTAGCTGGACAACACCCAGCCAACTCAGCTACACTGGTCAGGGATCATTGGTTGACTCTTATATGAGTGAGCCCTGACCAGGGACTGAACCTATAACCTTGGTGTATAGGGATGATGCTCTGACCAACTGAGTATCCGACCAGGACAGGTTTTTAAGTGTAAAATACCTGTTCTTATGCATATGTCACTCTTGGTTGACAGTTTAGGCCCAGGGAAGGTCATTGCCTACTTACTATATCTTGAATTGCAGTTAACAACAAAGAGCCAGTTTTGTTATTTGTTTTCCTTTTTGGATGTGGTTGGGGAGAAGGAAAAGAAAACAAGGGATTTGTATTTCCCTGCAAACTAACAACTTAATGTTAACTATTAATGTTAACTGCAAGGTTTTTCAGAGTTTACTTTTAGAATGCCATCCTTTGTCATTTTATTTTTTGAACGAGATCATTTATATATTTTAATGTTCTAATTTTGAAGTTAATTTGAGTAAGGAGAAAATGAAAATGTTAAGGTGATATCTTAAAGATTTTACAAAGGGAAATAATTCAGTTTTTAACTATGAAATAAGTACTCCCATATATATTTACTTTTTAATACATACACAAATGTATGTGTACCGGTACACACGTGACCTTGGGTAAGTTACCGCTTTGGACCTCTGTCTCAACTCTAAGGTTCCTTTTGGCATGGAAATTCTGCGATTCCCTGTAAATAAATCCCCCATTTTGCTGTAGGTTAGCGATTGAATAGTCAATTTATTGCCAGTGTTCTTAAATTTCTTTGCATACAACTGCTAGTAAAGACAAAACGATTACCTTTGTGATCATAACCTATTTTATGCTTTGGATTCCTGTTTATTTTTGTCCTGAATTCTGGTAAAAATGGAGGTGGACACCAGAAGAAAATACAACTGTGGTATATTTCTCCAAATGATCACCTTTGCCAAGGGAGTGGGGAATGGATATAGTGTTTGTGTGATATCCTGTACTTTATAATGATTCAATTTCTTAGACTTTATGGAGTTTATATATATATTTTTTTGTTATTTATTTATTTATTTATTTAATATGTTTCATTGATTATACTGTTACAGTTGTCCCTATTTCTTTTCACTCTGCTCCCCTCCACCCAGTGACCTCCCCTTCTTCCAGTTGCCCCCTCCCCTTAGTTCATGCCCATTGGTTGTGCATATAGTTCTTCTCAACCTCTTTCTGTCTACTCTACTCTCTCCTACTATGCTTCTTAATTCCTGTACCATCTCCCTCCCTTTACCCCCTTCCCCCTCCCCGCTGTCCTCCCCCCTATATGTTCCCCATACCTATAATTCTTTTTCCACTCTCATTGCCTATTTAGTTGGCCTTTGTTTCAATTCCCTAGCTTCTGTTGTTGGTTGTTGTGATACAGCTTTCATTTTAATGTTCATAGTTTTGATCCTCCTTCTTCTAAACAAGTCCCTTTAACATCTCATATAACAGTGGTTTGGATCTAATGAACGCCTTCAGTTTTACTTTCCTGGAAGCACTTTGTCTGCCCTTCGATTCTGAATGACAGTTTCGCTGGGTAGAGTAATCATGGTTGTAGGTTTTTGATTTTCATTGCTTTGAATATTTCTTGCCAGTCACTTCTAGCTTGCATGGTTTCCTTTGAGAAATCAGCTGAGAGTCTAATTGGGATCCCTTTGTACATAATTCTCTTCTTCTCTCTTGCTGCTTTTCAGATTCTCTCTTTATCTTTAATTACTGACATTTTGATTATAATGTGTCTTGGTGTGGTTCTCCCTGGGTCCAGTTTTTCTGGAACTCTCTGTGCTTCCTGGACCTGTAAGTCTATTTCCTTCCACAAGTCAGGGAAGTTCTGCTTCATTATTTTTTTCCATAATTTTTCAATTTCTAGTTCTTCTTCTTCACCTTCTGGCAGCCCTATAATTCAGATGTTCGCTCTCTTATAGTTGTTCCAGAGGTTTCTGAGCTTCTCCTCATTTTCCTCACTTTTTTTTTTTCTCTTTCTGTGCTGGTTGACTGTTAGTTTCTTCCCTATGTTCCGATTTGTTGATTTGATCCTTGTTTTCCTTCCCTCACCACTTGTTTTGTATGTTTTTTCATTTATTTCAGCAGGACTAGTTTTCATTCCTTCCCTGTCTTAAGTCCTGCCATTATTTCCGTAAGCTGTCTTATAATTATAGCTCTGAACTGAGCCTCAGAAAGATTACCTATCTGTCTGTTAAATCATATATTTGCTTTCTGGTCAGCTGCATGATTGGGATCTCTATCATTATCCCTGCCATCCTGGCAAGTTTTGTTTCCTGGGTTGGGCTGTAATAGCTCCTACGCTATAGGGGGCAGAGCCCCATGCACTCATCACTGCCAGGCAATCATTTTCACCACACTGTGGTGCTTTGTGTGGGGGCGGGGGTCCAAGATGGATTCCTGCCCTTACTCTCCACTGAGAGACCAGGAACCTCCTCTTCTGTTCCCACGCTCTCTGGACCTCATAGTCTGAGGCAATGGGTGTCTGCCTTCCCTGGCGTTGGAATCGTGAGCTGACAGGTCTGGTCTGCAGCTAGGGGTGCTCCTCAGGTGCTTATTGCCTCCCCTTAAATACGGGTGTCTGTGATTACCGCAGTCCTGCTGCCAGTCGTTGCAGCTGCAGCCACCAGCACAGCTTGACCTCTCCGCCCCGGCTTCACTCCTCCTACCCATCTGGATGAGCACCACTTGTTTATAACTTCATTTGTTGGACTTCCATGTAGCTTTATTTTCTGGAACTTCTGGTTATTTCTGGTTTTGCAGTAGTTGTATTCTTTCTTAGTTGTGGAGGGAGATGGAGCATGTCTATCTAGGCCTCCATCTTGGCCAGAAGTCAACTTACCATTCTTAATTTTATCCTTATACAGATCAACTTTCTTAAAGATAGTATTTTATTCTAGGATTGGAATAGCTGATCCTAGACATAATTTTCCCTTAAAAAATTCCCCTAACTCCATTTTTTGCATCCTACAAATCCTAACAATTAGAAAGTCTTGAGATTTCTACTGAAAGAAAAATATTATCTTTTCACAGCTATTATACCCAAAGATATCTCCTTATATTTTGAAGGCCATAATAGTATTGATCTCATCTACATCCTGTCTTTAACTCTTATCACTTTAATCCATTTCCTCAAGGTTAAATAGAAGCCTATACATATTTATATACTTACACATATACAACTGCACAGATATGTGTATGTAAGTGTGTATGTATATGTCCATTTATATGAAGACTTAGAGAGCTAATAAGTAAGGAAGCTGGGTCACTATCCGACTAAGCACAAAGATCCCCTGGGTCGTAAACTAATTTTGCCATGTGGGCTTTCATTCATTGAGTGAAGAATGCTTTCGTCAAACTCATATGACTGAGTTTGAGGCAACCAAAGTAGGTGACTTGGGAAATACCCCTCGTCCTTCATTGGCATTCCAAATGGCAGTACTCTAGCAGTAAGAGCCAATCAGAACTAGGCAGTCTCACTGGGACTACAGGTCTGTTTCGATTCTCTCAGTGTCTATGGTATTATAGTTCAATGAATAGGAACAAATTAAAGCCAAAGACAACAAAATGACCTAATTTCACAAACATAATAGTGAATAAAAGAATAGAAAAAAATAAATACTAAATAAATATTTTATTACAGTGTTTAGAGATTCATTCTTAGGTGTTAAAATTAGTTGGACAATCAAAAAAGCAGTTATAATCAAAGTCAGAATAATGATTCCTGTAGTGGTGGGTAGACCTTGCATGAAGAAAGGACATTAGGAAATTTTCTGGGTGTGCTAAAGTTCTAATTTTTAGAGATGTTTACATAGGTGATCTGTGTACAAATGTGCTATGTTTTCTTTTAAAACTATTTTAAACATTCTTTTAAATTTGTATTGATTTTTAGAGAGAGATAGGAAGGGAGAAAGGGAGGGAGGGAGGAAGGGAGGGAATAAGGGAGGGAGAGGGGAGAGAGAGAGAGAGAGACATAGATTTGCTGTTCCACCTACTTATGCTTTCAGGTTGATTCTTGTATGTACACTGACAAGGTATCGAACCCACAACCTTAGTATATTGGGAAGATGCTTTAACCAACTGAGTCATATTTTAGTAAGATTATTTTACATAAAAGTCTATTCATCCTTCTACAATAATAAATGAATATTAATCTTGAACTGAGAAACTAAGTTTTCTTACTGATCTCTTTTTGACACTGTGCCTATTTCTATTTTATTAAATAAAATAGTTATCTTGCCATATTTACTATATGAACACTGGTTTACTTTCCTACTTAATTTTTTTCTTTGCTGTTTGATGTATCTTTGCTTAGACCAAACCTGGTCTTGATCTGGTTGCACTGTGCTTGTGTTCAAGTTCAAATACATCTACAGAATCAAGGCGGCACTCTATTAACTTACAAGCATCAAAGAAAGTCAGCCAGAAGAGAAACAGAAATTCCAAAGGTCAACTACCACTTACACTGAAGCACTTGCTCCAGGTAAACACTTAGTCATTTCTTTAGTTACCAAGAGTGATGTGGCCCAGGAGCCTTCACAGTGCAGATGGCCTAGTGCTTGTTGCCGAATTTTTATGTGCCTTGTCTGAAATTTTTGTGCACTTGCTGTTTGCTACCATGAAAATCAAATGAGGATTGAAAAATCTATGAAGTATTTGAGAGGGAAACATATTGCATACACAGATAATTGAATGTTTTAATGAAACCATAGATTTCAATTGGAAATTGGGCTTCTTCATTCTTGTTCTATTTTTATCTGCTAGTCTACAAATTTTCCTCTGGAGAACTAACAAACACATTCACACACAACACTTCATACACACGTTCATCTCAAGCAAAGAAGGAGGTTGTAAATATTTTTTTAAAGAAATAACAAATCAACCTGTAATTCTCCATCTTAAAAGTAAGGTTTATGTATCTGCCTCAAGTTAAAATAATTACCTTTCAGATGAATTATCTTTTTATTTTTAGTTTTCATTTTTCTGAGACCTGCCTAGGCTGTCAGGGTTCTCCATTTCGCATGACTACACTCAGTTAATGTAGGACAGCTTATTTTTATAGTGCAGTGTTTATAGATTTTTTATTGCATCATTAAGGGCATTTTGATTTCTGCCATATTCCCCGATTTTCTTGTCATAATACACAACATTCCACAGATTCACCTTGGGCTCAGCTTCGTAGCATTCACTTATATCCACTTTTCTGCCTCAGGTAATGAGATGAGCTTCAGAAAAAGAAATTGCTGGCTTAGTTTTTTACATCAGAACCCAAGCACACTGTTTTCAATTGCTAGCCAGAGCTCAGTTCACAGACAGTTCCACTGGTAAGTATTCATTGTCAGTCTAGTTTCTGGTACTGACTGGGCTGAGTGTTCATCAATGTCATTTGATTTTTCATTGTTAAGCTGAAAAAGTAAATGTCTTATATGAACTTTAACAAAAATTTGTAGAATTTCCAACTTCTAGATAAAGCAGCTATTTATCCATTTATGACACTATAGTCCTATTTAAAGCCTAATAATATCTCCTAAAGGATTTAGGTTACTGACATTGATTAGTTTTGGTTATTTTATAGAATTATTTCAATGATAGAGACAGCCTCTAGTTTTGAAGTTTATTATTACATTTTCTGTGACTTTTAACTTACTCAAAGTACATACGTTGTTCATAAAAAACTCCATTTGAGGTTCTTACTTCATTTTTTTTGTTATCTAAATCTATGTAAACTGTATTTTTTTAATGCATTTCTGATAATATTAAACAGAAGTCTAATCACTGGTAGTGAGGTTTGAGTTTGAATTGGGAGAGAATAAGGCAGTTGTGATTAGAATGAACCCATTTTAAAGACAGCAACCTGTCTCAGGTGTGTACATATACATTTTGAATTATGGGTCAAAAGCTAAAATTCGAAGCTTTTTGAACATATTTAACAGCAGCATCTGTTTATAGGTCTAGTGGTTTTGGATTCACCCTAAGTCGAAATCGCCACTAGCTTCAGGGACTAGGAATGTCTTGTTGGCAGTGGTCCAAAATACCGCATGGTTATAATTTCAAAGCTCTGATTTGCCAATGATCCAATCACAGTAGTGATCACTACAGTCATTTCGGGTTTCTCATTTTATAAGACAAAGATTAGAAAGCAGAAGTTTCTATAGCAATTGCCACCGCTTGACCAGTTCTTTTTGTTTAATATTTAATTTCATTTACTTTTATAGAAAGGGGAAGTGAGAAAGTGATGGAGAGAAACATCTATTGGTTGCCTCTTTCACACCCCCAATCAGGGACCTGATCCACAACCTAGGCATGTGCCCTGACCACGAATTGAATCTGAGACCTTGCAGGATGATCCCTAATCTACTGAGCCATACCAGTCAGGGTGCCTGACCAGTTCTTCACAGAGAGGATTACTAGATTGCCAGCAAATCTGACTTTGCTTTTGAAGTAGTATATATTTAAATGTTTACCCAAATGATTAATGCCATTTTGCATTAGAATAGTGGAAAGCAACAACAGATGAACTTCAAAGGGTTAAAGAGAATGAATGAAACCTAGTTTAACTCTAGGACTTCATTTTGAAGATGAGATTTCTGCATCTAGTTGGCCTGAAATCTGTGGTATTTTTTCTTCTTTTCTTCTCTTTTTCTTAGAGCTGCCATTCCAATGTAGGATTTAAAAATTCATTCTAAAGCAGTTAAATTATTTTGAGAAACTATTTGCTTAGTTGAAGTCATTCAGTTCTATCCTAGGGGCAGGGAATCACTCTGTGTTTGTGTGTGTGTAAACTGATATTAACAGTAAAGCAAGGAAAAGAAGTTAAATGGACTAGAATCAGCATAAGGTTGAATAAAGTACAAAACTAAAATAAAGGAATTAAAAATATATTAGGGGAAAAAACAGAAGAGTTATAGGAGGAATCAATGATGCTACATTTGATTTTTAAGAAGGAGCTGTTAATGTTGTAAGAGTTTGGCTGGGGTTTTAAACATTGATTGGGTTTTATTGGCCAATATTGACATCAACAAAATAGAGACAGGTAGGATATTAGCTATTAAATGATTATTTTATGTTCATATTTGGGGTTTCATCAAGTGATGTGTTTTCTCTGAATTTTAGGATAGCTTGGTTGATAGAGCAGAGAACTGAAGCAACATGTTTGCTGGGTCTCTTGGCTCCATGCTTCAGAACTAGGCCTCTAGATTTTCTCTCTAGAGCCATCACGTATTTTGGAAACTACACTGGCGTTGGAGAGAAGTGAGTTGTTACTCTCATTTTACTAGAACTACTTTTTGAGTTTTAGCACGATTTTAAAAGATGAGTCAGTTTCCTCAACTGTAAAAGGTTGATTTTTATGAAGGTGATCAGTCATGTATCCCTGTGATATGCACAAAGTTAGTCTTCAGCCTCATGTCTTTCCCGTCCTCCCCCACTGTTCTCATAAATAATAATTTGGCTACTACTGTGTGCCAGGAGCCCAGCTCAATCTTGGGAATATAGGAGGAAACGAGATAGGTATGCTCCCTGACCTCATGGTGTTTACAGTTCTGTAGCAGAGAAAGAAACAAAAGCTAAGTAATCGGGCATAATAGTTAATTCTGCAGTGATTTTGTACTGAGATGCCTTTGGCTCTTCAAATGTGACTTTGAATAAAATGAATATTTCTCTCCTTTGCGCACATACTCATTCTCCTTCTTCAAGTTTCAGCTTAATATCATGTATTTTCTAACTTCCTTATATCTTCAACAGTACTTCCCAATCATACTTTATTATAATTACTGTATTAAATTTGTTTTTCACATTCTTTCTATTTAAATCTACTACATTGCTTGGCATATAGTATTAGTACAATAATATTGTGGAAAAAGTAATGAGTAATAGAATAATATGCTAAATTCTATATTAGAATTATAGTAAGAAGCTAATACCTAATAACTATTCTCATTATGTCAAACTATAGCTTTCTCCAATATCTAAAACAGGAGAACGTTAATATAAAAAAAATGCTCATACTCATTTAATATTTTCAAACTTTAATTAATTCAAGTCTTCCATAGTAAATGATGTGCTGTTATAAGCTTTCATCCAAGATATTTAATTCTAGTTTTAACATATTTCTAATATATGACTGGGTATGTTAATTGAATAGTCAAGTAACAGTAAAAGGTTAAAGACTAGAGGATGTTCTAAATGAATGATGAACAGTTGGCTGCTATATACACATGTTTAAAAAGACTAGCTGGAACTTTCTTAGGATTAAAGACATGCACCCATGTGCGTACAAATAAACTACAAATCTTTACTATGTACAATAAATGCCCACTTACAGATCAGCTAACCTGTGGAGAAAAACTCAATATTGGTAATTAATATAACTGTAATGTGAGAGATTTAAAGCAAGTATTTCGTTTCATGTACACATTGCTCACTATATCCACTGTGCTTTTTCCTTTATTGAATTTGTTTTTCCTTAAAATCATAATATCCTACTCAAAATTTGTGTAACACATTATCTCTATTTTAAATCATTTAAATATTGCTATATTGACATCTATAAATTATGTGGAAATTTCCTTAACTTCAGCTCATCTGTATCAATAAATTTATCTAATGATCCTACTGGATTAGAGCTTTCAGGATAAATATCAGTAAATTTTTTAAATAAAAAGTTTTGAAATAATTTTTTCCTGATTTGAAGAGTAATTCAAACTAATTTTGACAAATTTCAGTAAAAAATGTAAAAATACTCAGTGGATTGAGCGTCGGCCTGCGAGCCAAGTGTCACTGGTTCGATTCCCAGTCAGGGCACATGACTAGGTTGCACGTCATGTCCCCGGTTGGGGGCGCGAGTGAGAGGCAACCACACAGAGATGTTTCTCTCCCTCTCTTTCTCCTTTCCCCTCTCTCTAAAAAATAAAATAAATAAATTAACAAACAAACAAATAAATAAATTATTTTTTAAAAAGTGAAAATATCTATTATTTTATTTGTTTGAGATCATCTTTTTGTATGCCTCATGTACATGTATATGCAAAAATAAAATAGTATTTATATAATTTTATAACATGTTTTTTCCCGGAATTCTACATCATAAACATTCTCAAATGTTATTGAAATCATTCAATTATATTATGATACCTAACTGTATCAAAGCAACATGTTGTATGCTTTAACTTACAGTGTTACATGTCAATCATATTTCAATACATAAATGTATGAAAAAAGTGAAATCATAAATGTAAATAAAACAATACTTCAATCTATAATTTTAAATAACTGTCATGATTAACTCAAAATTTCCCCTAAATTTTGACATTTCTGTGATTTCTTATTATACAATAAATAAAGGGTACAGCAAAAGTAGGTTTACAGTTGTACATATGAAAAATAATATAATTAATAAATAATAATACAAGAATAAGCTGTGTTTTACATATAACTGTAAACCTGCTTTTGTCCCATTCTGTATATTTAGATATAAATCATTTCTATACTCTTAAGTTATAATAGATTTATTTAAAATATTTACTAAATTAAATAACAAACTATTTTCTTACAGAATATTTCTAATATTATTGTACTAATCAATGGAATAAAAACAAATGTCCAAGAGGATAGCCAAATTGCAAATGTAATTTTTCTTTTAATCACATATATCTTTGCCAAGTCTTATAACCATAGAGAAAGAATATTGAGGCATTAACACTGTTAACATATTGATTGACTAGGTGAGGATATAAAATTAGTTACAAGACCACAAATGTTAAACAATAGTTAAAAGCTATCAAGTAAACCTAGAAACAAATATGAAACGGCCAAGTTTTAAGGTAAATAAAGTGGAAATGTATGAGTTACATTAGGGACATAAGAAGGGACTAAGAACTATTAAACCTGTGAGAAGTTTAAAAGAAGAAAATCCTTAGAGATGGTGTCAAGGTAGAATAAGGTTTTGTTTCTAGAATAAACTAAAAATGTAGGACACATTCTTCTCAGTCCTACAAGTAGGTCTCTAACAGGCTACATACTTTGTTCTACTATTTGAGATAAATGGTTTGAATTTCTTCTGCTTGGAAATTTGTTATAATATTGCTTCCTTTGCAGAATTATTGTTAGACTCAAGTGAAATACTATGCTAGATACAGAAGCATTATTTCTCTTGTTCACTACATACCTTCAGAGTCTATAGTAGATCTTTAACATAATTTTCTAACGGCTCTATGTCAAAGTAAATACTATACTAAGCACTAATTTCAGACAAAAAGTGAATGCCAGAGGGCTTTTTTATAAGATTAAGAACTCTAATCTTATACTGCCAGAGAACAAGGGGAGCAAAGGACCAGGCTTGGCACTTAATCATACAGTAGCAGACTTCAGAGAAGTCTGGTCTGCTATTCCATGGCCAGACTCTGAGCATTGTGATAGTGATGGATATCTGGATATCTGGATAGATGCAATGCAGAAATGAGATCTCCTAAATTCTCTCTGGGCCCGTAGAAGTGGCCCAATTCTTCTTTTTACAAGATGGTACCCTTCACACCTCCACTTAAAGATCACATAGAGACCTGAAAAAATACTTCCTCTAAGTAACCCTTGTCCTCCCCCAGGATTTGCTGTCATCACTTACCCTGACAACCACACAAATATTAAGGGTCAAATACAATCACAAAGAGAGCAGGGATGCTAGGAGAGGAGAGGAGAGGAGCTATTTTTAAGTTGCAGAATGATTTGCAAGAGCTGGGGGAATGATCCCAAGGGTCCATGAAAAGAGGTCCCAGAATATACATTTAGATACAGTAGACAGTTGATATGGGAGCACTCTCCTGTGATACAGAATTTGAAACCCTGGCACATATTCTAGGAGATGGTGTGAAGAGATGCTAGGCTGGTTCTTGGAAGCTTAAAAAAATATAGGACCATGCTAAGTAAGGCAGAAATTCTAGAACTGCCATGGAAGATGAAGGAGGAAGAGATCAAATGACTCAGTGTATCGAACATGCCTGAGGAAGGAAAAACATATATGTAAGGCTAAAAACACCTCCAGCTATTTATAATCTACACCATAGCCCACTGGGCATTCTGTTAACAAAACAGTAAGGAATGTGCCATGAAGAGGGACACAAATATTATTGAGAAGCACAGTGGTAGTTGTCTTTTGTAGGCAGAGTAGGAGATGACATTACAGAACTGGGATCACTGATAAAAAAATGGTAATAATATAATGTCGAATTAATAGATACCAAGAAGTAGCACAGAATAGCCAGAAGAAAGTTAGGTGGAATTATTGCAATAAGCAGGAAGACAGGAGTGGTTAGTATGGGGTATAACCTAAGAAAAAAGGATAGAATACATACATACAACATGGAGTTCCCAGAAGCAAAATAGAGCAGCCATCAAGGGTGTTGCCTAATTCATACAACAAAAATAAATCAAGAATTAATAATCAGGAGGCTAAGGGCAAGTTTCCATTCTCTCCCTCTTACACCTACCTTCCTCCCCCTTCCACAGTTACCATTTGTTGCCTAGTGTCTAGACCTCAGTTGATCCTCAGATTTTTTGTTTGGAGACTATTTATTGAGGGACGGAACAGATCTCTAAGAGGATGGACCTATCAATACCATGGAAGTATAGTGTAGTAATTCCCCAGTTCTTTTCATAAGGGACCGAAAGCCAATGGCTCCAGTGAGTGTGCATCAGTTAAAGGGGACTCTCCAGAACGTCTGAGGATTGTTGAATTCAGAGTCAAAATTGAAACTGGTACCCTGACCCCCAAATTGATTCAATGGTTCTCCTAATAGAATAAAGTCATAGGGATCCAGATAATAAATGGGAGATTTGGCCAGAGTCTGTCCCACAGTAGTCCAAAGATCCCCTCTGCCCTGCCCCCAGTGGTCTTTTCTAAGATCTCCCAAAGTATTATTGGACTGCGCATCCTCAGTAATTGGCAGATCTTTACATTAGTTTCTTGTCCTGTATGTAAGAGCTATCAATTATTGCAACTCACTAAGATTTAAAGAAGGAAGAAGAGACTTAGTCTCTGGCATATCCCCCTGTGATAACAGTCCAGCATCTATAAAAACAGGATGAATCATGGAATATGACAGTGGGTAACTGTAAATGTTAGCAAACAGTAAGCCCAAATTCATTTGTTTTACCAGATGCAGTATTTTTTTTCTGGAGCAGGAAACATAGCCTTTGGTGTGAAGTATGCAGCCACTGAAATGGATAATGTATTCATTTCTATCACTTTCAGAAAGAAGATTCAAAATTGGTTTCAATCCATGTGGAATAGACAACAGTAAACCATAAAGTCCTAGTTGGAACTCTGTTAACTCTCTTGACCTCTGTCATAATGCTCTTGGAAGAATTCACCAAGTCATAAGCTCAAAAATCCATTTTAAAATGGTAGAAGTAACCTGGATCAGACACAAGTAGGGCCTTGCATGAAAATGTGGTCCTGATCCCCACCACTGATGGACGAGTATCTCTCTTTCATCTCCCTCCCATAACTTAGGATCACATGCCAGAAGGAAAAAGTCTAAGCATGGTTTGTGATGATTTGTCTTGTGTTAGTGTGCATGAAAAATGGGCTGCTGTTTTAGTACAATGTTTCTCAGAAAAGGTGGTAAGCTGAAATTCTCCCAATGGGCAGAGGTTTGGGGAACATGTCTGGTCATTTTTTGTGTGAAAAGAGGAACAGCCCAGGGTGAGAATATACACAGCTCACGTGTATCTGAACAAGGTGTTCTAAAGATACTCGCCTATGATTTAAAGCAATGCGTACAAAGCTTGAAGATCTCTATATCATAGATTAACACCCACCAGAGAGCTTCTTCCACAATATAATCTGACAGACACAATGACTCTGCTAGTTGATAGTGAAATCTACATACAATTGTTTCAGTCAAAGAGCCCTATTTTCAACCTAGGAAGTAGAGCAACAATATATTATCTCAAAATAATATACTGGTTTAGTTACTGCAGTCACCAAGAAAATGCTGAACAAATAGAAAAGTGGAATGCCTTTCAAGGACTTAGGCAAAGTATGAATCAGGAAATTATACCTGAAAGTGTGAGATACCACCCTCTAGACACAGTATGAACCCTAAATTAATTACCATTTGATAGTGTTTTGTTCCCAGTAAGTAGAATGTGATGATGAAAGCTTAAAATATTTACTACCTGATACTAGAGAAAAACTTTGCCCATCTTTAGTGAAGAATAATTAGTCCAGAAGTACACTGATATATAAATGAACATGTGAATTAAGATTATGCTACCACCAAGCAGTGGGGAAGGAGCCTTTTCAATAAAAGTTGCTGTTTATATTGAATAATGATATGAACAAGTTATTCCTGATCTTGACCTTAAACCATGCACCAAAATCAATTTCATCTAAAATTAAAACAAATTAAGTTTCTCAAAAATAACATGAATGTTATGAAATATTTTTAAAAAATAACCACTAATAAAATAATAATCAAAAACAAATAACTGATGATTTGGACTTCATAAAATTAAGATGTTCTGATTTTCAAAACATATCATCAACAAAGAGGCAAGCCACACAGTGAGAGAATATATTTGCAATTTATAGAACTAACAAAATACTCTAGTTCTAGATAGATAGATAGATAGATAGGATAAACATATAAGCAAGAGACTCTGAAAGATATTTCACAAAAGAGGATATGCAGATAACCTGGTCACATAAAATGTGCTCCATTCATTAGTCATCAGTAACATGCATAATTAAAACGTAATCAACTAGAATGGCAAAGTTAAAAAGACTTACTGAACAAAGTGCTGGTGAGGATATAGAGCAAGTGGAAGCCTCATCTTCTGATTGAAGTGTAAATCAGTACAACCACTTGAAGCAGTATGTACTAAAGCAGAACATACACACACCCTATGACCCAGTAATTTTCATTCCTCAGTCTATACTCCCCTCAAAATATATATATACACATACACACAGTGACATATGTCAAAAGATCTGTACAATAAGGTTCAATAGCTCCACACAGGAAAAAAAAAAGCCTGTATACTAAAATAATAAATGCTATTGAATAATGAAAATATGAAATTAAAGAATATAGATATGAATGAATATATACTATTTATATAAATTTTCAAAACCAGTACAATTTATCCATTTAATAGAAGTCTGGATACTGAGTTGGGTATATGTTTAGGGGGCTTCTGTTGGGTTGGTAATGTTCTATTTCTTGTCCTGAGATATTGGTTACATAGATGTATTCACTGTCAAAATTCATCAACTGTACATCTATATATGTGCGCTTTTCTCTACAAATGTTATAGTTCATTTAAGTTTGTAAAAAGTATAACACACAGAGGGACAGGGCATAGGGGATGAGAGGGCATGAAATGATATTTTAGAACAAGGTCAGAGAAAGTCTCTCCCAGGAGAGCATATTATGACAGCGACCCGAACAAAGTGAGGAAGAAGCCATGTGAAACCACCTTAAGATCTGAGAAGAATATTCCAGGGGGAAGGAATATCAGTGCAAAGGCTTTGAGATGGTATCTATTTAATTAGCATCCGAAAGGTCAACTGGGCTTGAGTAGGGTGAGAGCAGTCACAAATCTGATAGGCTGGAAACATATTAAACTACTAAATGAAGACTTATGTTTGCATTGATATATTTAGTCCTATGATGATTGTTCTTTCTTATTTAGCCATTAAATACACATAGCACATTGTAAAATGGCCTTAAAAACCCTATCTACTTGCCTTAGAGAGAACAGATTTACATGAAAGTAATCACCCCTGACTGGTGTGGCTCAGTGGATTGAGCAACAGACTGCAAACCGAAAGGTCAAGGTTGGATTCTCAGTCAGGGTACAAGCCTGGCTTGTGCGCCAGGTCCCCAGCTGGGGGCATACCAAAGGCAACTGATTGATGTTTCTCTACCACATTGATGTTTCTCTCCCTCTCTTTTTCCCTCCCTTGCCCTCTCTCTGAAAGTAAATAAATAAAATCTTAAAAACCTGAAAGTAATCAATTTGCTCAGCTTAAGAGCTGAATCCCATTTCATTCAGTTTTTAAAGTTTTGTTCATCCAACACTATTTCTAATGAAGACAAAAACCATCAGTTCATCAATAAAATAATTAGATTGAGAAAAAAAGTGTTAATAAGAGCATACTACGAAGTCTGTCCAGAAGGTATCCAGCCATGTAATATGAAAAATACAGACATTTATTGAAGAAGATACGAGATACAAGAAACATTGTACATAGGACAATGATGCTTCAGTCCCCTTCAGAGTAGGCACTTTGGGACCTCACACAGTTCTCCCAATCACCATCAGCTGCCCCGACATATTTTCCTGGATCTCATTTATGGTCTGGAATCACTTCTTTTTCAAAGGTGATTTTAGGTCTAGGAAAAGCCAGAAGTTTCAGGGCACCAAATCTTGGCTGTTGAGGGGCTCAGTTACTTTGGTGACTTGATGTTTTGCCAAAAAACTGCAGGAGACATGATGGATGAGCAGGCATGTTATTGTGATAAAGCTGCCAGTCACCAGTTGCCCATAGCCTCAGCCTTCTGAATCTTCTCAATGGTTTCCACAGAAGAATGTTCAAGCGCAAAATCTGATACACATTTGTTGCTCTACTCATTCTGTCATTTTGAATGTGACAGCCACACAGTACAACACGCTCACTCAATGAGTCTACCACCCCCACTAATTAGTAGTGTTCATTGTTCACGCATGCACATTCCAGTCCCTTTTCCTTGGCTGCCAGGTTATATCGATGTCACGCAAATCATTCTCATTACATTAATAACGGCTGGACTTTTTCCAGATAGACCTTGATGTTCATATACTGATCATTTATATAAAAATAACTTATATGCACATTATATGTGTGTATGTACACACACACACACACGCACATATATATATAATATATATATATATATATATATGAAAAGCTTATATAGAGATATGCTAAATTGAAGATATGATACCAGCCACAATGAAAACAGAGCAAAAGAAAGTCATTCTTTAAAGGGACATATAATTTATAAAGACATAATCTACCCTAGCAATGTCCATGAGAGCAGGCAATAATATTTGAGACAATTAAAACTTATTCTCAGTTGGTAAAAGAATATGAACCATGATTATACTTTCTACACTTTATGAGAAACTTGACACCCACACTCTAACTCTATGGGAATTTTTCCTTTTTAATTTAAAAATAGTAGCATTAACATCACCAGCACCAACAAACAACACAAGCAAGAACATTAAAACACAAATTCAAACTCTTCAGTCCTTGCAGAAAGCTTTCCTGAGAATTGTGAGTGACCTACAATGAAACTGCATCCCTGCTGTCTAGAAAGAGTTGTTCAAAAGCAAGAGGCACTAAACTTAAAATAAAATCATAGAACTCTTTCAACCTTCTCTTTCTTACTGAGTCTGTGTTAAAGGGCCGTGAATCTTGACAGTCGTCATCGTCGTCGGCAGCCGTCCGTCTCGAGAGACGATGATGTAGCTTCTTAAGAGTCTATCTGCACCGCTGAGAATGGCTGTGCAGTCCGACTCGGGAGTGACACGGTATCTGTCTCCTCCCGTGTTGAATCGACATCTTGCGATGACGCTGGAGCGTCCTCTCCAGTGAAGCTGAAGCTACAGAGCCTGGGCAGGGTGATATGGAGGGTCTGCTGTTGCCCATGCAGCAGACACCCCCTCTCTTCGCAGCTGAAGGGTCCAAGGGAAAGACGGAGTCAATACAGCTTGGCTTCAGGTGCGCCGCAGGAATTGCCGGTGTTGACTACAACGTCAAACCGCCTTAGGGACGCCGGCTCCGGATTTTCTGTCGGGGTTTACTCCCTTAGCCTTTCCCCTGAAGAGGTATGCCGCAAGGCAGCGGAGGTTTTTTGGGGTCAGAGTTTTCCTTCTCTGATGTGCCCTGACTGGAAGATCGAACCAGCGACACTTAGCTCGCAGGCCGACGCTCAATCCACTGAGCCATACCAGCCAGGGCTTAATCTTGACAGTGATTACCACTTCATTGGTGCACAGTCAGCACTAGTTTGAAGAGTTCTGCAGCCTTACTAGGGCCTATAACCTGTCCCCTGTCTTCTCCTACAATTTATTCCCACCCCATCAGGCAGCACCTCACAGCGTCATCCATTTGTTAGGCAGCTTGTACTGTCCTGTACAACCTACTTTAGAGAGGGCTCTTAGAAGCATGTCTGTGAATCACAGGTAATGTACCCTCAAGAGAGAAAAATAAACTTCAGAGCAGCTGTTACAATCTGAGTTGGCTGCTGGGGTGACTTGATCTCTGTTGTAAAACCTCTGGGGCGGGGGAGTGGCCACGGGCAATGGGCTTATGTGGCTCCCAGGCAATCAGTGCTGTGGCCACCACAGTCTTAAAATCTTTGAAAGATCATGAGAGATAGAAGATGTGTAACCAAAGGGAGTGAAGGAAGCGAACATTGCATTTTTCATGATTGACCAAAGAAAAAAATTAACTGGCATAAACAAAATATTTCAATCATTCTAATACTGAGAGTCAACTTCATTTTAATCAACTTTTATTGGTCCACATATTCTAATGGGATTTTGTCCTTTTTTGAGAAGGAATGATAAATAACCGTTAATTCAAAGATGGATCAGAATGTAGTCAGTATCTTATTTCTCATCAGTTCTCATTTAAAGATTTCAAGTCTTGAGAACTTAGTACTTACTCATAATATACTTTTTCAGAATAGGATTTTTTTTCCAAAATTCGAAATATGGGTCCTATTTTATAATTCTATGGTAATATGATTAATTCCTAGAAAGGCAATTGTTTGCATAACTGGAGAATAAAGCCTTAATTTTTGCGTCCTCTCTTACAAACATGGGCCAAAAGTTGGAAGTCCTCTACATATTCTGCCCTTGATCTTAGCCAAAAGGCTGAGAAGTGATTGCTTTCCATATTTTACAGTCTTGTGCCTATTTTTAGGTTGGTGGAATAATAATAAAACCATGTTACATTTCTATGGTAAATGCTAATTTGAAACGTGTTGAGATGTAGAAATTACACTATGAGGTAAAAATGCAGAAATGATTATTTCCATTTATAGAGGTTAGGAAACAGATTTGGCCAAGTTAATAATGGGTCTGAGGTCACATTTCCTTTTACCATAGAATGTACAGGGTGGGGCAAAAGTAGGTTTACAGTTGTTAGTATATGAAACACAGAGTTTATTCTTATCATTTTTTAATTATTGTATTATTTTCCATACAAACAATTGTAAACCTACTTTTTGATCCATGCTGTTTGGTAGCCATATCATCATAGTGTGGAGAAATAAAACTAAAGCCTGTTTGGAATAAATTCACTGGACTTTCAATGGTAATGTCAAATGTGCTTCCTCTCAGAGGCTGCTTACTTGAAAAGAAAGTAGGAGGAAGACAGCCGGGATGGATATGAGAATTCAGTGAGAGAGACAATTTGTGTAATATTAATTTTCTTATTTTTTCTTTACTGTGAAAAATGATAACTTCCATTTATAATACACCTCATAGGAAGATGTAAAACCAAAAAAAGAGAAAGGTTGATACAATATAGACAACTCTACTGTATAATAACCTTCAAAATTACTAAGACAAAAGATATTAATTGTTCTCATAATTACAAAATGGTAATTATTTGATGTAATAGAGGTGTCAGCTAACATGATGGTGGCAATCACATTACAATATATAAATGTATCAAATCTACCCTTTGTACACATTAAACTTACACAATGTTATATATTAACTATAACTCAACTAAAAATGCAAACAAATAAGCATATTGAACACATAAGGTCAATACAGTATTGGAACAAAATTTCCCTCCAGACTTTCAGAAGCTATTGTCTTCTGAAAGGTAAGTAGGCATAAATATGCAAAATGGTCCATCAAGAGAGTGAGCTGTTCAGCTAATATGGCAGAGTCTTCTCATCTAGAGGAGGAAGACTGATGAAATTTGAAAAATGCAGTATTCTCAAAGGATGACATGTAATAAAGAAAAAGAGAAGACTGAAAAGAAGGGATTCCCTTCCTCCTTTTATCTATTTCCATCTTCTTCTCTTGGGGTAATGGGATAGTGATTTGTAGTTTAAAGAACAGTTCTCTCACACTCTTCTGCTATTAAAAATAAAATCCGTCTTCCTTCCTACTAAAGCAATGCCTTGCTTTTCTGGTATTCTGATTGGTACTTTCAAAATAATGTGTTCAAGGGACACTTTTCTTCCATGTATCAGTTTGATACCTGTATGTCCATAAACCTTTCCCCATAAATGAAGTTAATATACATGCACACAGACTCAGAGATATATCTGTCATGGCATATACACGATCAAGGCATCTGAGTACTGACTGGTAAATTCCCTGATTTATTAAAGTCTAGTAGAGAGATTTAAAAGATCAGGTTAAAAAGTTCACTCAATTTAATACATAGGCTAATGTATTTGTTATATTTTTGTTTGTTCATAATCTTTTGGATAACTGAATATTTTCCTTAACTATCAAAAGAAGCTCAATTTTTAGTATCTACTATAAACAGCACATTCATTGTTTCCTCAAGAATAAAAACATTGTTATTGTTCCTCATCAGTTGCCAACTTTTGTATAAACATTTGAATAAAAAGTAATGTTTGCAAAGGTAACATGTACATAACTTTCAAAAATCAAACAGCAAAATGAAAACAAAAGAAAAAGCAACAGAAATAAAAAATAGTCTATATTAAAACAATTAAAATAAAAACCTCATAGAATCCCTTTAAAGAAATAAGTTTCATTATAAAAAGAACAGGAAATATATTAATGAAGAATTAAAAAATAATGCCTAACTACAGAAGGTACAAAACCTCAGATTCAACCTAAAACTCAAAAAGCAGTTACATACTTTTAAAATGATATATGCGGATTAATTAACTTTTTATGTATTAGAGCTCTTCAAATACTATATACATTCAAAATTCCTAAATTTGATACAATTATTGTCTTCTAAAAATCAAATAGCATCTTTCATAATTTTATAGTGGGTAAAAGATGTGATGACTGCTTGTTTACCACTAGGCTTAGTAGATGTCCTGGTACTTCAGTCTTGGTGAGCTGGCCAGGGTGATGTAAGAAAAGACTAGAATATAAGGGCTCTTAGGGAAGAAAGTACTTATTGTCAAGTATAGAAAGTTGGCAAAACCATCAATAATTAGTATATTATTTAATTATTGCTCAATTTCTTACAAGAGAGATACAAGTCTTAGTGTTATTTGCATGTGACCATGGATAGCTTATTTCACAGCACCAACTTTTCAAATATGAAGCGACATATCTTAGACCTGTTTTCATATTATTTTTTAAAGATTTTATTTATTTATTTTTAGAGAGGGAAGGGAGGGAGAAAGAGAAGGAGAGAAACATTGATGTGGGAGAGAAACATCAATCAGTTGCCTCTCACACGCCCCCAACAAGAGTCATGGCCCGCAATCCAGGCAAGTGCTGTGACCAGGAAAGAAACTTGGGACCTTTTGGTTTGCAGACCAGAAGGCTAGACCTGTTTTCTTCAAAGTCACATTTTATGCACATGACTCTTTTTAACTTTGAAAATACATTTAATCACAAATCCCATAAAACTTTCCTGCAGTAAATCTAAAACTGAAATGTTCTTTGATATTGGTTGATTTTCTCTTATTATTCTTCTAACAAGACACTCTGAAATTTTGAATGCCACACACTCAGTAAGAAAATATGGCTTATGTAATTTTTTGGATGGAGAAGTACATATTCTCAGGTATAAATAGGGAAAAATGTCAGTATGTTAATGACCTTAACAATTAAAAGATGCATCAATTTAAATCATTGTACATAAAAAGATTCTTACTTTGTTATTTAATACATTTTGAAAATATTGTTATATTTGTTTCATTCACTGAAATTAAGTTGTACAAAGAGCAGCTGATTCTTTCATTTAATCAGTAACAAATTACTAATTTCAGTATTAATGGTTAGCTCTGACATGTTTTAAAAGGGTAGAAGGTACTTAATAGACCTGTCTCCAACCCTGAAATGAACAACTGTTCAGGGAAATGAAATTGTTGAAAGATACATTTTCTTTCTGTGCATCTGTGAAATATAATACAATTATTCTCTCTTAATGAATCTCTCAACTAGTAACAATATTTCAGAACGAGAACAGGTAAAATATAATGATAATTGGAGCAGTTTTGTAAATAAAAGGATGAAATGAGATTGTTATTTTCTACCGTATTATCGGATAATTAGAACAACAGTGTGACATTCATCAGGCATTTGAACTTTCTCAAAAAAAGCTCCCTAGGGCTTATCTAAATTAGTCATGTTTATCCATGGACAGTTTTAGTCTTTTTTCCAATGACTGTCACCTGATCACATTCAGACCTCAATCTTCAGTTGAGTCTGACTAACAGCTGTACTTTACGGTAGCCAATAGACCTTCCTAAAACAACCTCCCACCCCGAGTTTGTAAATCCACAGCTTATCAAAGGAAGAGCAATAGAAACGTTTCTATTAAGGCAGGGACATAATCATTCAGTGTGGAGGAAATGATGATCTTTAGGAATCTCTATCAATTTCCACAAAAACAGAGTTGGCTAGATCCTGTCCAAGAAGCTACCAGTTATATGTTAACTAGCTCTATGTACATGAAAAAAAAAAAAAAAAAAAAAAAGACTATTCATGAAAACAACATTCATGGCAATGGAACTCCAGTGGTTGATTTCCTTTTTGTACAGCTCAGAGAAAATTTATGTAGCAGATGGGGGGATTAGATTCTTTTAAGACTTATGTTTGCTCACTACCCTCTAGTAGTCAGGCAAACACATGCAAGGAGAACCAGGAGTTAGGTTATGGTGGGCTCATAACAAGCTTTAAGGCAACCAGGGAAAAAAAAATACCTAAAAAATAAAGGTAAAATAAAAGTCTAATGTCTCTTCTGGTAGGACTTGAAATCTCTGAATAAGATGCCATTCCACAAGATGGTGGAATTGAAGTTTCATTCTTAATGAGGTTATACTTTTTTAAAATTTATTATTTTCTGTCTTGATGAAAAGAAAACATGGTTTTCAATACAAACAGAAAAAAAATAAAATCATGACTTAGATTTAACAACTTATGTAGTTGATGTCATGTCTTTTTAATAGTTCTTTAATGTTTACTATTTTTAAACAATCCTCTCTAATTTGTTGTGTTCTGTTTATAAAACAAATTATTTTAAGTTCCCTGAGACACATTTATTACATGAGCTTCAAATAATTAGCCTCAAATGGCAAGATTACTATAGGGTTTTATATTTAGGAAACTTCTATGCACGGTTTCACATTTGGAAACTTAATGTGACTAATATTTGAAAGCATGCTTTACGAGTGTTATTTAATTAGCTGAGGCTGGCATAATCAGCCAATAGTTTTTTACCTTGAAAATATGTTTTATATTTCCACCACTGCATAATTTAAATTACTTAAAATGATACTGTAGTCTCAGCCTGAGTAGATGACCTGTCATTATTTTAAACAGATACAATGTCACAGAAACAAATAAGATAGTCATTTTATAACTGATACTGGACAGCAACATTGGAGAGAAGATGACCCATTAAAACATTTATATTTTTCATCCTTCTCTGAAGTTACAATTAAAATCAATAGCTAGAAATGCAGAGATTCTTAAAATAGTTTTAGCATTTTGAAAATAAGGTATTTCCTCAGATGTCAGAGGACATAATAGCTAAGACTTAATTTAAAACCTCAAATAAACAAATTCCTTTTCTTCTTCCCTTGCATGTATTAAATTGATTGCCAAATCATATATTTTTTTCAATATGTGACTGCCACTAAAAACTAATTTTTCTCAGGCTTTCCCAGATTCATTAGGTGAAAGCAAGTTGCTCTTTGTTCTGCTATTCCTACCTACCTGTTCTTTGGAATTTATCCATTTTTCTAATTTTAACTTGTTTTCAAGAGAAGCCCTTAATAGCAATGAGCTCATTTATGAAATTATCAGAAAGTGCCACTTTCCTTTTTAAATGATTATTTATCTGTTATATTACATCCAAAATGATTTTGAGGCCTTACCAATTTTAGTATAAGAATTTCTACAATTTACTGCATGTCAGATTTTGAAAATTTGACTGTTAAACATGGGAAAATGGGAAATAATGCTAACTACAAAAAGTATTTTATATAGCTCAGAAGGGATATAAGAAAATTCTAAAGATTGTCAGTAAGTGACTTAATTGTTCTTAAATAATAATGTATTTAATTTATGGTTTCTGCTTTCCAAATTTCTAGGTGGTCTAATAGTTTCTATGAAGTTTTTATAGTGTCAAGACAAAAAATACCATAAATGTTTCCTCATAATATACATGATTTTATAGGGCAGCTAGGCCAAAGATAAGAGTACATGGTCTTATATTTTGAAATGCATGTGTATTTTTACATATAAGAAATATATCTTATATTCTCTAATTTTTTTTTTTACTGTGTGGTTGCCTCTCACTCGCGCCTCCATCTGGGGACCTGATGTGCAACCTAGTAATGTGCCCTGACTGGGAATCGAACCAGTGACACTTGGCTCACAGGCCGATGCTCAATGCACTGAGCTATGAGCAGCCAGGGCTCTAATTTCTTTTTATTACTATTTATAAACTTTATCATGCCGGTTGTAAAAAAAAATAGTATCTACATTAAGATATCCAGGTATATGATGCAATCTTCAACTGTGAACAAATATGTGTATTTAAATAGCTTTATTAAGTATGTGTTATTATGTGTTATCCATTGCTAGAAAACTTCAAGGTAGGTATTTTAAAAACATATAATCATAATACATTTTGAGACATCTTCTTAAAGGTTACTAGATAGCAAATGTTTAGTTCTATTTATTTTCAACCAATGAAATTATCAGGGTAATAGTATATCGTATATTTTTGTGAAATGCACCTTCTCAAATGCCATGATCTTTTTCAATAGTTTTAATATCCAAGTATAATAATGCAGCATGAAATCTTTTTCTTGTTTCTAAATTTAACTGATTTAATCATTGAATTTAAGTGTTTGGAAATTTTTCTGCAAGATGGTGTTTGAATGGCAAACACATCATTTACAGTTCTAAAATGAATTTTGCAGTTATAGTTAGACAATTTGAAACACTGACGTCTAAATTACCCTAAATATACTATAGTAATATTTAGAAAAATTGATAACAATGGGAGACAAATGTCTCTTACCAACAAATTTCAGATAAGTATAAGTTTTCCAAGGTATAGGAAGTGTTGGGATCTAACTAGTTAAATGCTCTTCGTGCTTTTATGCAGGCAATATAACACACAGAACACATACATTAATCTCAAGTCCTCACCATCTCCATTTTAAAGACAAGATATCAGAGCCAATAACTTTATTTATCTTCAGAGGCAAAAGGAATTCAAGTATTGTCATGCCTTTCCAGATATCAACTCATCTATTCTTTTTCACCAATTTGGTCTAAATTGACCTTTCTTTCCTAATTCTTCAGAGTTTTCAACAAAAAATAATACTAATGAAGTCATTTGATGTAGAGAGATTCCTTGACAGCCAATTAGGTACATAGTGTTTGCCCTCAGGTTCCTAGAAAGAATCAGTGTTTTATTACATTTTAAAAATAATTTATTTATGTCTGTTTGTTTGTTTTTAGAGAGAGGGGAAAGGAGAAAGAGAGGGAGAGAAGAAGCATCACTGTGTGGTTGCCTCTCACTCGTGCCCCCAACTGGGGACCTGACGTGCAACCTAGTCATGTGCCCTGACTGGGAATCGAACCAGTGACACTTGGTTTGCAGGCCGATGCTCAATCCACTGAGCCACAGCAGCCAGGGGAGGGTTTTATTCTTCACTAGCAAAGGCCACAGACATCAGATAAAGTAGGGTGGGGGCATGTCCAGGTAAAGTGCACATGGAAAAGCTTATTCTTGGGAAACTGGTACATAGCATATTTTATGCAAGATGATGAATAATAAAAACAGAGTTTACACTAAATATTCAAAATTGGGGCTATGTGAATTATATGAGGTGATGCAATTTTCCACACATTAGTATTTTTTTGTTCCACCTCCAATTTTTGCCATATTCATGTACCTCCTGTATTATTGTTTATTTTTGGTTTTTACTTTTTTTACATAGATTTATTTTTAACGATTAAATTTAGATTATATGTATTTTAAGAAGGCATTCCTTACTAGAAAGAAAAAAACTATAATAGTAAACACAAAAACTATTAAACTTTAAAATATTCATCTCTGTACTGCTTAATTTTCCATCAGTGGAGTGCATGCCGCACTTGGGAAATTCTGCTCAAATTAGAGAATTAGCAGTGGTAAATGGGAATTAAATTATTAAAAATGTCATGGAGACATTGTATATTAATTAGTTTTAAAAATACACTTTTGTATGATGGGTACCTGGCTAGCTGTATCCATAGGTGGCGTAGACAGTCACCCAGTTAATGAGGTTTTAAGCAGGAAGTCCAGTTGCTCCCCAAAGTACCTCCCTTAGTTTCTGGCAAATGTTTGAAACTCTATGGCTTGAATGTAATTACTTTGCTTTGTGGTTTTCAAACTTTTTAAAGCAGTCAAGCAGTCAACCTCTCCCACCCACACCAAATGAAGCAATATTTTAAAAACCAGTAAATAAAAGAAAATTGGCATTTTATCTGTAAATTAGATTGACAATTAAGGCTAAGAGCACTGTAAACATACCTGGCCTACCTTACAATTTTGCTTAAAGACCTACTGTCTATATATAAAGGTTTAAATTACTTATGAAGACAATGGAGTTTTTTGATGAACACAGTGGCAGCGTCACGGGCATCCTATTTTCCCTTGATTTCTGTATTCTGTTTTGATTGTATAATATTGGGAGTATTCTGATTTCAGTACTGGAAAGCAGAATAGTTGGGCTTGTTATCTTCAGAATTAAAACCATTTGAATAAGTAAAAACTGCTCACATTTCTTAAGAGGACCTCACTGTTTGGTAGAAAAAAAACCTTCTAAAAGGTGTCTTTCTCATATATAATAGTTTAACTTTTTCAGTATAAGTTTATGATATAATATTATTGTACTGCTATTTGGTTCAGATGTTCCCTTGAAGTTTCAATTAGCCAAATTTATTTCATTCTGCATACTTAGCTGAAATTTGTTTCAATTTCATTGCTGGCCCTTAAATTATAGTTGTGAGCATGTTTATATCACAAATCTGTGATAAAATGCACTAGTGCAGGCCTAGAATTTTTGGGAGCAAATTTACTAATGTGACTCTTTATTAGCAAGTATTTTCTAAATCATGATTAATATTTTCATTTAAAATATTAGTATTGACACTTGTTTTCTTTTCCATTGATTGCTATGCTGTTTGTTGATTGTGAAAAAAGTACTGGAGCTTGTGGGCATTTTAATTACATGTGATTCACATGGGCCATGGTAGTAATGTAATGTACCCATTTGTATAATTATCCTCATTTAATATGCAAAGATATTTTTAAATGACCATTGTAGAACTACAGACTCTCCGGTTAATGTGACACTTATTTATTAATTTACATATGTGGATATATAAATCTATCTTCTGACTCTATCTACCTGTTACCAACTGAGAAGAGGAGGAGGAGCAGGAGAGGGTGTTGCTTTTGTCAGATAACACAGTTTAAATATCTGAGTCATTAATATGAAAAAATGATTTTATAGAAAACACTTTAGGATATTTTTATTACTCCAAAATATGGCAATAATGAATTTGATCCTCTGAAGAATTTTAGGAAACCTCTGAAGAATTGCAGTTATAACTCAATAGAACACAGTTTGAAAAATAATGGTTTAGCTGAAGGCCTTTATTTCTTTTAAAATGCAAATATCTCTACTTTCATCTGCAATCAGTCATTTATACATTAATGGGAATGAATTTATTAGACATCTTGCTGAGGCTTAGATTTAGTTCAGAAGAGGGGGCAGCAAAGATGAACTCAGAAACTAAAACAAATGGGAAAGATTGACTATTAAGGCAAAGAGCACTGGAAACATACCTGGCCTATCTTACAATTTTGCTTAAAAACCTATTGTCTGTATATAATGCATTCATTTGTAATTCCAGAGAGAGAGAGAATGACAAAAGACAAAGCAACTAACAAAATGTCTATGTCCAGACTAGTGTGGCTCAGTGGACTGAGTGCCATCCTGAGAACCAAAAGGTTGCCAGTTCAATTCCCAGTCAGGGCATGTGCCTGAGTTGCAGCCCAGGTCCCTGGCTGGGAGCACGTGAGAGACAACGGATAGATGTTTTTCTCCCTCCATTCCCCTCTCTCTAAAAATACAAAAATATCTACTGAGTTAGATGAGTATGAGTGTGAGTATCTTTCATAATTACATCCAACTGTTCTGAAATATTCTTTGGAACAATAATGTAATTATGAATTAATTATAATTTTGGTCAACTTGAATCAACTCAACCGCAAAATTTCCAACATGTTAATTTCTTAATTGTAGATACTCTGATTTTATACTGTGAGTGTCCTCAAAGATTGCAAGCAAATTTATTGTGCAGGAGTACCAGATCATGTACAGTATAATATAAGTGAGAGTTTAATGTTCCAAACCCAATCCTGTACCTTTGGTCTATGACATATTTTTTAATTAAAAACTTTTTTAAAAGTTTTTTTTCTTAATTAAAATTCTTCTACTAAATAAAACAATTTAGCTTTATTACAAAAATTTGGTTACATGTAATTCCCCCACTCCCACTTCATTCTCATCACCAAAGTTTTCTAAAGTTTATGGAGATAAGAATCCATTCCAAAATCATAAAAAATTTGTTTAAACTTCAAATGTTTTATAAAGGCATAACAGAAATATTTTGTTAATATTTTGAGAAAGTGCTCCTTAAAAAAAGAAGAAAGTTGCACAATTCAATTTTTCATTTTTTATTAATATGGTAAAATATTAATTTGAATCTGGGTTAAAGAAACATGTTAGACTAGAATTATATTTTTCACATATCCTAAAGTCAATATTTGCAATCATTTTGTGTAAATTTAAAAATATATTTAGATTTAAAATGCTGATGGACCCTGACGTCAATGACATTGTTATTTTTGTGTCACTTTAATACAGTTGTTGTTTTTGTGTTTTTGTGAAATTGAAAACATAGTCAAACAATAGAAATATTTACCACTTAGGAGAGGGGTATGTACAGATATTTTAAATAGTAAATTTTACTCCTTGCTATCAAGTACAACATTTAATAATTAACAAAATAAATTTAAAATAAAAAAACCATATAATTTAACTTCTATGTGGAATTTAAAGAACAAAATAAACGAACAAACCAAAGTGAAACAGACTCATAATCACAGATATACCGGAGAGATGTCAGAGAGGAGGAGAGTTGAGGACTGGGTCAGAGAGGTGACGCAATTAAGAACTACAGATTGGCAGTTAGAAAGCAGTCACAGGGGTGTAAGGCACAGCACGGGGAATACAGTCAATGCAGTAATAGCTACGTATCTGCCAGGTGGGGACTGGAAATATAGAAGGAACGCATTGTAAAGCATATGATTGTCTAACAACTAGGCTGTATACTGGAAACCAACACAAAATAATATTGAAAGTAAACAGTAATTTAAAAATTGAATAAAATAAATAAATTACACTACTCTTAAAGGTTTACCTCTTTAAGATTACCTACACATTTAAGGAGCATCAAAAACTTCTATCATTGGCAGGTTGTAATAAACACTTTTTTTCAAGAGGATACCTGGTACTTTCTCTGTCAATCTTTGTCACCCTCGTAGTCACCAAATTCCACATAACAGAAGTTACTACCTAGTTCAGGTGAATCAGACACCCGAAGACATCAAAACATAAAGCTATTTCCTTTCACGATCAAGCCTACCAACATGCTCACATTTTATTTTATTTATTAAAAATATACTCATTATTTTATTGTGTCCATAATAAGGCTATAACAATTTTACACTGAGCTCAGTCAATATGTTTTCTTAGATATCTGAATATCATCAGGAGTATTAGGTAGATTCTGGAAGGTCAAGAAATACTATGGATAATATATATAAATCATTTTAGAATGATCTATTACCAGAATATGACCAATTTGATATTTTTTGTTTTATAAAATCTATCAACAGAAGTTGGTTGTGCCAAATCCCAAAGTGAACTATATTACAATGGAGTTGAAAATTCTGAGCCACAGATATTCTACTTTATTTTGTTAGTCCTTTGCCCTGTTTCCCAGGTTTCCTAACTGTTGTTATTAAATTTCAGGAACAATAGCAGCAGATAAGTAAGATTTATTGTTGGATATTTAAACATGTTATTATATATGGAATGTAGAATGATAGCTTAATGTATGATACTTTATTAGCACAGCCTCACTAAACAAAGCAAAAAATAAAATACCCTGTAACACAACCTGAGAAGAGCATTAACTAGGCCCTTGTTAGAGCAACTCAAACATTCTGACCCAGACAATCACATTCCTGAGTTGAATGTACAATAGATACTATCTTATTTCCCACTAAATATCCACATGTATTTGTTTTCTGTGGGAAGATATATATTGAGAGGAGAATAAGAAGAAAATAATCAAGGAAAAATATAGCCAGTTTATACATGATTGCAGAATCTATCAAGATATAACTTAATCACATGTATACATCTGATATTATGAAAAATACAACTGTTTAAGTATATAGACTATAGTGTAATGGAAACTTTAATTTTAATGGAGTCTTTGAAAGCAGATTAAGAAAAAATTAACAAATAATGTTAGAAAACTTACCTTGACTTGCAAACTTCAACTCTTTGGCATCTGTGAGTGTGGTCCTTTTGTCAGCCCCTTTTTTCTCTATCCGGCGATGGCTTCTTCTTTTCTTAGACTCTCCCCAAAGGTTGGATCCTCCATGCATGCTTGGTATATTCAAAATAGCAATTCCTTCCAGAGAGATGTTTATTAAATCTATCTGTACTCCATCGCACTGATTCATAAAAAAGAAAAGAACACACACAGTAAGATATTTTATCTTTCTTTTCTTGATTCTCCTTTTGTATTTCTTTATCTTTTAATAAGAACATTAAAATCCATAATCTTTCCTTTTCTAAATAAGCTTTTCAAGAACACTTAAATAGTTGCCCTAAATGTCAATATAAACAGAAAGAAGACACCAACATTAACCTGTTATTATTCATAGTCTTGAAAACTGATCAAATTGAATCATCAGTGTCTCTTTGTTTACACAAAACCTTTGGGAGGGAGACACATTAGTATCTGCCTATATAACAGGTTATAAATTTTCAATGTGTTACAAAGACGTTGGTCCTGGGATGTATGGTCAAAATTTAAATGATTGCCTCATATTTAGAACATACTGCAAGGCAATATTAGGGGAAAGTGAAAAAACAGAACTCACAATTCATGGTCTCACTTCTTGGGCAGAGAAAGAAGTGGCCTAAGAGACTTCTGAAAAAAACAAAAATTACAAAACAGCAATAGCAAGAGCTCCAATTTACATTAAAAATGGCCAGGGATGATTTTTTGGTCTAGATTAAGTTCCAAGTAACTGCATTAAGGGCAAAGAGAGGCACAGTTGTCTAAATGACAACCAGGCAGGTTGAGGGAGAAAAATGCACACCAAGGGTAGCAGGAAATGTAATCACCGACCCATCGTCACTCTATAGCTGCTGTAAAAATAAATGAACAATGAACAAATAAATGCCAATTAAGCAGGTGGATTGTTTTTCTTTGTCTGAAAAAACATGAAACTTGCTAACAGACTATGCTTGTCATATTCAGAGTGGACACTTTTTAAATTTTTTGAATTTTCTTTTCATTTCCAGTGATGGAAACATGTGGAGAGTGGCAAGGTTATACTGTATTTTTGGAGTCACTCATATGTTTTGAGTTTTCTAAAATGGTAGTAATTACAAACATATCCCAGACATTGTTCTCCAAAGTTCAGTTATAAGTCAACATGGGAAGAGAGATGTAAATATACAACAGTTTGTTTTACAAAGGATTTTGTTAAATACGTATTTCATAACTTGAAGAGTATCTGCAGTGAGATTGTTTTATATGTTACATGTTATTATAGAAATAAATTGATAGTAATTGTATCATTCTCTCTCTCATATCAGTAATGATTTCTGAATTTAGAAGAGATAATGATACCCTGAAATGATAAAAAACAAAAACCAAACAAATAGGCAACCCCCCTCCCATTTTCCTAACTGAACCTTAAACTGCATCTTGTTCACTAAAATATAAAAACTGTGAAATAAAGCATCACATCTTGGGCCTACTTGGCAGAGCTAGAAACAAATTCTAGAGAAGGTGCCAAGTTTTCATTTAATTTGTTCCAATAAGGGTGAAACCAAGGTCTGGATGATGCCATTTCTGCCCCCTAGAAACAAGTGACTTTTTTCTTTCTTTTCATGTATTAAATTAAGATGACTTCTTTTTACTAAAGAATTCTACTCATGTGTATAACTCACTTACCGCTATATATTCTAGATAAACAGATATTAATTTCATAATTAAAAGTAATCTTGTGTAAATACCCTGCAGGCCTCAATGAATCAAACACACACTGTGTGTCAGGCCTCCCATGGTCTTCAAGTGGAATGTACTGGCTGGATAATTAGATAGTACATATTTTTTAACCTTATTTGCATGCATATTATATCTTTTGCACACTGACAAGCAGCAGTAACAACAAAAGTCAGATTACCACAGGGAATTCCCACAAAGAAGTCTTCATTCCTTATAATTTGCAGCCTAAATTAAAATAATTTGATCTTTGACAAGGATGAAATGTCAAGCAGAAGGGGGTCCCCTACAAGCCATGGCCTGTGGCTTCTGAAATCTGCCTAATTTATGTCAGTCACTTCTTAATACATATTTAAGTATTACACGGAAAAAGATGATAAATATGCAATCTGACACCTTTGGTATTTCCCTGCTGTTAATTTATAAAGGTCTGGTTTCCCCCAAACTGACTAAAATCATTTAAATAACAGAAGAATCGCGAAATAAACTGGAGTTGGGACCTGGCTTCCATTTTCACTCAATATTGAACACAGCAGGCAGTACACTAAGACAATTACTTGACTAGGCCTTAGAACCCCACCGTGACGCGCTACCTTCAGAATTAGTGAAGGACTATTCCTTTGTTCCTCTGCAAATAAGCTTTAAAAAAATTGAGCTGGGGAGCTACATGTGACGATTGAAAAATATCACTGTATACTAATATTCATGTTTTCAATCTCCAGAGCTCTGTCGCATGTAGTTTTAAGGAAACAGATTAAGTAGTTCTCTTAAATGTGAAAGGGAAAAAAAAAATCGTTAGGGAGGTCCCCCAAAAGAAGGCCTGATAAAGAACATTGAGGTTCCTATGAGAGGAGGGCCATGTACTTAGATAATTTGCTATTTATTAATAGCACGTTTCCCTGAGTTCTTGACCTCAGGTTACCGTCCTCTGTTTGCATGAACATCCTGTGCGTTAGTCTGGGAAGTTTCAGGGCTAGTGCTGATGGAGACCAGGAGTCGTCGGAGGCACTTGGCAGAAGGCATGGGAACGGAAGCTCAGGTGAGGGCCGTGGAATGTAAACAAGTTCTAATACTGTGTCAGGTGGTACTTTCATCCGCTTTGCAGATTTATGATTTTTAAAAAGGTAACTACAGAAGAAAAGAGTATAAAAGCTTAAAGGCTAACAGCCTCAGCTAGTCCATAAATCTTGAATATTTTTATTGTATAGAAAAAGGTCGTTAACATGTAGCACTACGGTAGCTGTTTGCACAGTGCGATGCTGATTCCGCAGTCCACTCTGGTCAGTTTTACGGCGAAGATCTTATTCTAGAGAAGTTTTCCTAAAAGAAGTAAAAATGGTTTAAATGTCTTTGTCAAGGTATTTTAATCCCGATTTAGAAGTGTACCCTGGACCATACTATACAGAGGTGTTAAGAACAAGCTTTTATATATGAATTTAGTGTTTTAGATTCATTCAGTTAGTGTGTTATTTGATAGGAAAATTCAAGAAATATGAAGAACACTGGAGAGCTGTAAATATGGATAACAAATTTGATGAGATAAAATTAATTATAAGCTGTATATAATTTTTTGATAGTGAGTCTAATTTTATGCAGAGGGCAGATAAGATGTATTCATATTTTGCTCAAGAAGAGATGAGAACATTGATTTGCTCATTGTATAAAATAGTGTGGAGTAAAATGACTTATCTAAGTATGCTTTTAGAAGAGTGTCTGCCAGCTCATTGTTAATTTACAAGACAAAATCATGTTTTTGTTGAAAACTACAGCAGCAAACCTATAAGTTAAAATAGACACATATACATTAATGGCTGACAATATCTCTTCTGATATTTGAAGGGTGAGGTACTTTATATTTTCCCAGTGGTTAAACGTATCATGCATTCACCATGATAGTAACAGAAAAAAACAGGTTAATTTCAAAGTTCTCTTTTTAAGTAAATGCTGTGAAAGCTAGAAATTATTGCTGGAATATTAGAATTCTTAGCCCAAGTTAGCTTATCAAAAACTCCTGGTAAACATGGAACAGACTTTTCAGTTTTGGGTCATTCACTCCTCTTTTACCTCATGTTTCTTCCCCCCTCTCTTCACTCAGAAAAATCTATGAATCATTTATCTTAGTGAAGTGATACTGCTGTACTTCACGCTCACCGTATTTCTTGTTCTTTTCTGGAATAATGAGATATTTTTTTTGTTTGGGCTTAATGAGGTCAACGTTGATTTCCTATTACCATCTTTGTTGAAGTTCAACTGTATCTCTTCATCACTGATTTTTTGGAATTTCATTGCAAAAAAAAAAAGCGAATCTTTAGAAGAGAGGGCAGATCTTTAAAGTATTCTCTCTCTCTCTCTCTCTCTCTCTCTCTCTCTCTCACACACACACACACACACACACACACACACACACACACAAAGGGCAGGAAGAAACTTTTGGAGCTGATGGATATGTTGATGGCATGGAGTGTGGGGACAGTTTCATAGTTACATGCTTATTTTCAAACTCTTAAGTTGTATACTTCATGTACACCTTTTTGTCAACGTCAACCATGCCTCAACAAAGTGGTTTAAAAAAACAAAAAAATGTCCTTTCAAAAGTTTCACTTCCCCACCCCAAGATAGTGTTTTGGTAGGGCTAAGACGAGATGAAGGTCCTCTAAATGCATGTTGAAAGAGCATCCAGGATGATTTTGATACAGATGGAACACAGACTAAGTTGGGAAAGTTGACCCTATTGTCTGTAAGAGCTGCTTTTCCAGGCTATTGGGCAGCAATAAGAACCTTATATTTCAAAACTTCCTAATTTATTAATGTACCTGACACTCTTATTGCCATTTATTAATTCTTGAGATCATTTACGGTTTTATAGAAGAACTTAACCTTTCAGACAAATCCCAGTATTTGGGGGTAGACATTCTTGGCTTTAACACTTTCCATCCTTCCCAGTCTCACGGACAACCAAAAGACTGAAATACTTTGGAAAATGGGCCATGTCATGAACTTTGCCTGGTATGTAAAGCAAATTAAAAATCCATGAACTTTGTAGTTTCAGGTACAGATGTTGACCTGAGACCATTAGGTGTATGTCACAAATAGTTTAATATAAGCTTTGTTTTTAATATATTATACTCAAGTTTTAAAGCTTTTCATTTATCTTTGGTAACAAAGTTAGAAGATAATTGAAATTCTGAAAATTAAACATTTCAACTTTGTTAATATCTCTCTTGCCACATATATTACACATATATTGCCATTTTACACAAAAACACACATATATGTATAAAATCTACAGTTTACTTGCTTCCCTACATTTAAACCTTTTGGCAGCAACACAATTCTTATTTCTCTTAAATTATTAAAGAAAATGTTCATCTGCTCAATTCTGCAATGGAGACATAAAATCTCTCCAGTTCATAGGATTTTGAGGGAGACCAAATCAAATAATGTGTGTACATTGCTTAGCACCAAGCATAAGGTAAATTCAATAATATATAATTCTTAGCTATATTATTATAAACTATTATCCGATGATATTCATATTTTTCCAAATATTCACCCCTTTTGGAAAAAGCTTCCTATATGAAAGAGAAATGTGAAGTGAAGGGTCATGCAGTAAAAATTTTGTTTTGAAGAAGCTGCTTATAAAATCTATATATGCATTACATGAGGCCCTCTTGTAACCACTTCAGTAAGTGGTTTTATTCTCTGGTATATATTTTCAAACCATAGTTGGTATAATTGTAGGCCATATAGGAAGCAACATGAAACACAACTGAATTTCCAAATTGCTGTTTTTGTTATATTTAATTATAAAGCAACCTTGAGGGTGGAAAGGCACATTCTGCTAATATGATAGACTGGATTCATTTATAAAATTTAAAAAGTAGAGAGGAAGATTTTTGTATTACCATCCATCTATACACATATACATGCACACACACCAAGATATAGAATTGAGATAAATGCATAAAATTATAACAGTATGTCAAGATATGTAACACTAAAATGGGGAGTGCACTGTACTGGCTCTGATTTAGACATGTTGCTGCAGTCATTTATAGAACATCTCAGTAGTTGCAGAGCTGTAAGTCAGACTTGGGGGGCCTGTAGAAACACTACCCTAAGAAGAATAACTTAGTTTTAGTTGTTCAGATTTCTTGGGGGAACGTTTTTAAATAGTTTTTCTCTAAGATGTGAGACACAATAATTTTGTTCTAAGGAACTTGCTAATGTCATTGTTTATTAACTTGAAAATCAAATGTTTTTCACATTGATTTTCATTCAAATGTATTTTGCTTTATGGTACCTTTTCCTTGGTCATTTTTTATTTTGTGATACAGAATATTTAATTGCGTGAGGTATTTATCCATTCACCTACTACTGAAAAACCTCTTGTTTGCTTCCAAGTTTTGGCAAGTATGAATTAAGCAGTTATAAATATCCATAAGCAGGTTTTTGCATGGTCATAAATTTTCAACTCCTTTTGGTTTTCAGCTCCAAGGAGCATTATTGATGGATCGTATGGTAAGAGTATATTTAGTTTTTAGTTTTGTAAGAAAGTACCCAACTGTCTACCAAAGTAGCTTTACCGTAGTGCATTCCTACCGGCAATGGGCGAGTTCTGTTGCTTCATGTTCTCACCTGTATTTGATGCTTTCAGTCTTCTAGGAGGAGGGTAGTGATATGCCATTGCTGTTGTAATCTGCATCGGACTATCATTTCATTCCCACCTGCGTATCTTTTATGGTGACATGTCTGTTTAAGTCTTTGGACCATTTTTGAATGGGGTTGTTAATTTTTTTTATTGTTGAGCTTTAAGAGTTCTTTGTATATTTTGGATCAGAGTCCTTTATAAGATACGTCTTCTGTAGATATTTTCTCTCCATTTATGGCCTGTTTTGTCATTCTCTTGACATTGTTTTTTACAGAGCAGTTTTTAGCTTCAACCAAATCCAGTTTGTCAATTATTTTGTAATCCTTTGTAGTGTAGTTAAAAAGGCATCACCATATCCAAGGCCATCTAGGTTTGTCCTATGTTATTTTCTAGAAGTTTTATAATTTTGATCTTACATTTAGGTCTTGTGATCCATTTTGAGTTAATATTTGGTAAGAGTGAAGGTCTATGGCTAGATTCCCCCCCCCCCTTTTGCCTGTGCATGCTCAGTCGTTTCAATACCATTTGGTAAAAAACCCTTCTTCGCTCCATTGCATTGTCTTTCCTCTTCATCAAAGATCAGTTCACTGTATTTATGTGGGTCTATTTCTGGAATCTCTGTTCTGTTCCATTAATTTATTTGTCTATTCCTTCACCATTATCACACTGTTTTGAGTACAATAGCTTTGTAGTAAGTCCTGACATTAGGTAGTGTCAATACTCTAGTTCTGTTCTCCTTCAATATCGGGCAGGTTCCTCTGGGACTCTTAATTCTCCATATAAACTTTTAGAATCAGTTGTCAATATTACAATAAAACACTGGGGTTTTAATTGGGATTCTATTAAATACATAGATTAAGTTGAGATTTCCTATCCATAACAAGGAGCATTTCCCCTTGATCGTTTTTCTTGCGATCTATATTCAGTGGTAGGGTAAGGTAAGAAGTGCAAGAGGGTTCAGAATATCCACCCTACATTTAACAAGAAACCATACTTATATATTGTTTTCATTTTTGCTTTCTTCTTCAGATTGTCTTTGAGTGTTTTGAGGGTAAGAAATTCTCAAAATCCCTTCCTATAGGGAGATTTAGGTATGTTTAATAATAGATGCACATATAAAACAATATAAATATATAAGACTATGTATATTTACACAATATACACACACAGATATATTCATAAATAGTAATCAGAGAAAGTCAATGTTGAGCCAAACCAAATTCTTCACCTTTTGAGATTATACACCTCTACAGATTTATAATCTAGTTAAGTCATGAAAGACTTTTCATTCTGTGGCCACCAATTCTCCTTCTAATACTTCAATTTATTCAATAATCATACTAAATAAAAAGCCTAAAGAGTTGTATACTATCTTTGCTGTTATTATTAGTAACAGTAAATTAGAAAAGTGGGATAATAAAGAGTCAAGCCAGGCCTTTATGATTTCATGTGCTCATGACTACTTTTGTTTACCAAATGTATTACCTGAATATATGCCACTAATGATTCAGATCTCAGAAGACAAGTTTCTCATTTATTTTTTAAATAAAAAGTGCTGAAGCCAATATTTCTCAATTCATATCAGTCATTAGATGTTCTTGTTTCATAGTTCTGTTCTTATGGTTTGTCTTTACCAATTATCAACATATAACTTTTTCTTATTCTTTAACCTCTAAAATTTCTCAATAAAACTAAGTCATTTTCTATTATAACCCCATCTCCAAAACTTTTAGTTCTACAATGTCTGTAGTTTTTGGTAGACCTATTTGCTACAAATCTTTTTAAAGTGTATCTTTTCTTGCTATCTTTGCTCTCTATCTTGGCTTTTTCACTTTCTATAAATGTAATGGGGAAATGGCAACCTCAGAAACTGAGAAAATCTAGTTAATGAATGGGAATGAAATGGAAAAGTATACTTTTTAACCTTTATTCATGAAAGTGAGTACAATTTTTGTGAACTGTGTTTTAAAGGTTATAAGATATTGAGACCTGAAAATAATAAGTTTTTTTTTTAACGTATCTTGCAACTTTCTCTTCTCTTCAAGTACTTTCTTTTATCTTCGATTTTTCTATCCACATTGTGTCTCTTAACTTCTCCATTGATCTCTAAAGTTGTATTCCACCTCTCATTCTTTTATGTTGTATTAAAATAACTCATACTCAAACTTAACTTATACAAACATTTCAGATAGTGCTAGGTTCCCAATGAGGGACAGAAATAAAATTTTAGAATCATGGATGAAGCTATATGGATTGCTCAGAACATAACTCTTTCAACTGAAGTACCCAAAACATATTAATAACCAAACTCAAGCCATTTCATAGTATTATAAAAAAGAATTCATTTTTCTTACTTCTATTTCTACAGATTCATGCAGCTTCTTGCAGGTGGCCGAGAACGTTTCAGATGTGCCGAACTCAAAATACCAGAACTTGTTCTTCATTCTGAAAAAGGAAAGGAAGAAGCAGCTTAAGCAGTTGTCAATAAAACAGAGGAGTTTTTAAATGGGGTAGCCCTGTTTTGTGTTTTAAGTGATAGAAAAGGTTTGAGGACATGTACCATCTACAATGTAATAGATGGTCACATAATTTTCAAAGCTTAAATGTTGGTGTCAAGTTGTATGATTGCTCCTGAGGGAATTACAGGAATGTATTGATCTGACAGATTCAAGCATATCTTTGACTTTTCTACATATTGATTGCTCAGATCCTAATATATGATTTCAGTGCTTATTATTCTCAGCTTGTTCTTGGACAACTTCATTTTATACCAGCCACTCATAAAGAGAAAAAAATCTCAGCTTTTCCTAGGGAAAAAAAAAGAAAAGGAAAGGAAAACTAAGCTAAATATGCTAGATTTTTCTAGATAGCTATGTATTAAAAAGTTGGCATTATTGGATAGCATATTAAAATTGTGGTTACCCATGAAGATAAAATTTAGTATTTGGGGGATAAATATTAATTATTTCATTAAGATATTGCTCTCTTTAATATGAACATTAGTGGGAAATTATGATACATCCTAGAAGTAAAGCTTCAACATATTATCAATATAAAAAAATGTTGTAAAGAAAATACAGTTTAAAATATTTCAGTATTTAATATGGTAGTAAGATGTTTAAAATTTAATTTCTCCCATAACCCATTGAGTACCTTTATTTCTTTGTGACAGTTAATTAAATTTATGATCATTTAATATAATGTTGCAAAGGTTGACTAGACTTTCATATTACCCAGTATTGGAGTTAAAAATTCATTCTCATGGAAAAAAACACAGTTTTTAATCATACATATTCTAATAAGATATCATGTCCTCAATTAGAAAAAATAGGTAAAATGAGATACATGTTTTCATACATAAAAGCAAACAAAGAAATTATGTTATGATATTCAAATATGTCTCTCATGTCGTTATTCTTGTTGACATAAATATTGCTATGTGACTTTCACATTAGCATGTACAACTTTTAAAAAATTTAAAAGACATTTGGCAGAGTTTTTACTACTTAATTAAACCCTATTTAGTTATGGAAAATGACAGGAACCTAATACATGCTTATTATCATGTTATATTGAATAAAGTTCTCTGATATTATGTTAAAAATTACTTAAGTAATCTCATCTAGAGGTATTCAATAATATTTAGCCTCACACAAGGTTTTATTAACTTAATAAAAACATTTCATTAGCTCTTCTTGTATCAATCACGTATTCAGGCCAGTAATCGGAACACTAGTACAGGTTTCACTGGATTTTGACACCACAATTTCTTATTCTCTTCTAGAGAATATTTTCTTTGGGCTATGGCCTGATTTCATATATCTGAATACATAAAAATAGATGATAGTAGTTAGACAGAATTGGGACAAACATTTAATACCAGCATCTGTGGGCCCGAACCTACATGGAAGTTTATATTAAAATTAATGCAAATGTTTATTTTATAGATGTTCTTTTACAGATGTTTACACTGGCTAAAGTTATGTAAAATTAAAAATATTTTTCTAACGACTCATTATCCTGATGAAAAATTACATCATTCAGTATATTGAAAGGAAAATATTGGTCTGTATGAGGTGGTCTCAAAACAACCTTTTGATAATAATTAGTAGACTTTTCATGACTGTTTGGAGCTGTTTCCTACATTCAGCAAGTTTCCTAACAACATTATTTGTTGGACTTTTATCCAGACCTTTTTGAATTCATTCATTCATATGCTCATTCACTCAACAAATGTTCAGTGAGTATATTCACTTCCATATGCTATTATCTTTAGTGTTAAAGATACAAATGTAAATGCAATTAAACATAAATATGTGGCTTCTGATTGTCTGTAAATGATTATTCTCCCCCCCATTCTATCCATCAAAGTTCTCTATAGCTTAGTTAAGATGATGAGGAGTTATAGCAGCTGACCAAGATATACCTTAGTAAACACAAGAAACAGAAATTCTGAGAATTTACATTCAGTTTTTATTCACATTAGTTAGCATTACTGCTCATGTGCAAAAGCTGCTTTAAATTCTCCATTATTACAACCATTTTATGCTTCACTTAGGTAAATATATAGAGGTAATAAAAAGCACATAGAATCAGATTCCACATGACAAATTAAAAGCTGTTAAATTTTATTTTTTTTTCAACCCAACTGGTTTTTAGGTTGTAGAAATGAAAAAATAAAAAAACCCACACATTTAAGCATGTATGCTATTTATTTTTATGGCTCACATTAGAAAACGATCCAAATAGCTCTAACTCAAATTTGTCAGAGAAAACATGTAGCTTTGAACTTTAAAAATAAGAAAGCTGAACATTTAAACTACTGTGAAATGTTCAAACCAAAGTCTTATTTATTGTATTCATAGACAGGCTTTGTGATTGATATGACAAATGTCCTACCAAAAAAGTTCTCAAAATTATTATAATTTTAATTCATTAATATATTAAAACCTATTTCAATGAATTTAATTGTAAGACTATATGTGTCAGTTTAATAAAGTGCTTGCCTACCAGAAGTTTAGGTAAAAATGAATAAATTAACTCATATTTACCAGGCATTTTCTTGCTTCTTTTACATATCTTCAGGGGAAATGAACTATTGGAGTTTTTGCTAGAGTAAAAAAATCATTCTTGTCATGAAATTTAGCTAATATTTAGTTCTCCAACTTTTAAACTTTCAAATAAGTAATTTAATTTCTAGAAAAATATTTTCCTTAGAATTTTTCTTCCTGGTTCATGTTATTTTTTGTTTTAGCTTTTGTCTACTAAGTAATTTTAACCCATCAAACATAAAACAAAACAAGTAAAACATGAATTGATAGTGCATTTCCCCCAAAATACCAAAAAAAAAAAAAAAAAACAAAAAACAAAAACAAAACAAACAAACCCCAATTAGATATGAAGCTCGTTATGAAGATGCAACATACAGGATGGGTGAAATTCCCTCGTTTATCTTACAAGAGAAAGCTCAGAAGTCATAAACACAGAAAGTTTTAATTCAGTGAAATTACTCTTACTGGTCAACTTTCTCATAGGTGTGTTTCTTTTATTATTTTATGTATTTAGTGAAAATATAGAAAGGCCACTTAATATGTATAGCTAAAAAATCTTCTGTTAGACTCTTGAATCAATTTTCAAGTGTCCTGAACTAGGCATGCCTATCTATACTGTATGGATAACATGTTCATCAAATGAGAAAATAAAGCCCTTTTTAATCTTTGCTTTCAAAACTAAACAAAAACATAATGTCTTAAGTAGCTTAGTTAAAATGAATTTAAAATGAATATATATACATATATGTATATATATTCTTTACCCAAGGGTATATTTTTATTGATTTTAGAGAGAGAAGAATTGGGCAAAGGGGAGAAGAGTGAGCGAGAGAGAGAGAGAGAGAGAGAGAGAGAGAGAGAGAGAGAGAGAGAGAGAGAGAGAGAGAGAGATGTGAGAGAAACATCCATTGGTTGCCCATTCATGCCCCAACAAGAGATTGAACCTGTAACCTAGGTATGTGTCCAGGCCAGTGTTCGAACCTGAAACCTTTTGGTTTATGGGAAAACACTATAACCAACTGAGTTACCCAGCTAGGGTTAAATAAATATTTTTTTACTCATTAAGGATGTTTCAAAAAATCTCATCTTTTTCATTAGCTTTATTTCACTTCTGCCCTGTTACTAAAATATTTCAACCATCATCATTTTGTCTCAGAGAACAGTGTTTCTAACAATTCAATAACTTTATTTTAATAATAAAATTCTATCTCACAATTTGGTGGAATACCCTAGAAAGTAACCAGAGTTTTCAACTCACCTAACAACATTGGTAATGAGAAATGCAGCGCTGTTGACTTACAGCAATACATTAAGTGTTTAAAGTGGTCTATTTACGTCATAGAATCAGGTCAGTTTTATTTGTTCTTCATTGCCAAGAGTCATTACACTAAACATCAGTTATAGGGTTACTCATTTATTCCTAAATGTAGCTCAGTATTACTTTTAAAAATACACCACCAATCAAATGACAGGGTGGGGTGGGACTTCACTTCACCAGTGTATGAGCACTGTAGCCTAAGGAAGAAGCATTCCCGGGTAGTGGCATGTTGGCAGGGCCGTGGGGCCTCATCAATGCAACACCCAGAGGTTAGTATAGGAGTATATGTGGGGGACACTTGTAGTTTATTGTTTGTCAACTCTTCAAGTCTCCTATAAATTAAATGCCAATTGTATGGACTACAGTAATAAGCATTTTTAAAAAATTAAACCCATACCCAACTCAAATGAAATCAGCAATTTATTTTTCTCTTTTAATTGGTAACTATAAATTCACCAATAAATAATTATGAAAAAGGTTGTTCATAGTTTGAACAAAATGAATGGCAACTTTTATTACAATTTATAAAAACTATAGTATCAAGCATTTAAGTCTATTAAAAGTTATACATTTGCTTGTAGGAATGTGGAACTATAATTTCATGGCAATTACTATCCATATAACAATCCAGTGGCAAAAGTAACCCAAATTCCGTATTACTATTTTTTATAAAAAGAACTACATTTTATTGAAACCCTCAAACTCATGTTTTATTTTAAAATAGCTATTTATACTTTTCTCATAGTAAGAGAATTATGTTAATATTATTTCAGAAGAAAGAAACATGGCTGTAATTATTACACTGGGGATATTTTATATTCACACCAAAGAGAGCAGGCATTTTTCATGTCTCCAAACAAGATATAATTTTTTAATGACATATAAGAATGCTTGTATATAATGCTCATTCATAAGATATGCTTCTTAAGTCCCTAGGAGACAATGAAACAAGCCATAGAAACTTCACACAGAATCATATAATACTCCATCTTAGTATGTGAAAAAAGATAGATATTCTAAAAATACAATTTTTAACCTGAACTACTTTTTACAAGAGTAAAGAAAGTTTCTCCTATATAAGTACAACATATAAAAAAGATACTCCCAAAGTTAAATATTTTAGTATGTTTTTCAGTTATTTTCCAATTCTCTTTAAAAATAAGAATATGTGTTATATGAGTATTTTTTGCCTATAAACACTTTGTACCATAATACTAATAAACTATTTTTTCCCTAAATATTCGTTCTCTGTTTGTTATTGCACATTAGACATAATTAGGACAGTTAAAATGAGAAGTATAAAAGCAGTAGTGACAGCATACTGTACAATCCATACTAAATAAGTATATAGACATACTAAGACCCCCAAAGAACAATAAAGGATTAGTAACCACATAAATAGCAAAACTAAACCTACAAAATATTTAAACAATGACCAAGCATGTCTAGAACTGAATATCTTTTAATTATTTTAGTAATTAGTATGAAATTAATATTTTATAATCATAAAACGTTCACTAAGAAAACTAGTAGGGAGATCAAACGAAATTTGTGATAGCAATGATCGCTATTGTCAGTAAGCATGAAAACCCAATGAGGTTTAGAAGTCGCGATCGCAATAGCACATGGGAAGTAGGCAAATATTAACTCATTAAATACAAGAATGAATGCAGTGTCACTTAAAACTTTTTTCTAAGCCATGAGTAAAATATTATAAGTCAGATGGGCCATCATTAGATGCTCTTTCATTCATATTTTTATTTTAAAAGTGCTTTGATTCCGCTCTCTTGAAATTAGCCAACTAGAGATGATAATGTAGTGTACAGCTGATTCATGAGGCCTGAAAGAAGTCCACGGTGGGCTTCTAGGACAGATTTCTCGCTTTGTAAAAGAGACACATAGACGGGAAAGCTCTTCCCCTCCTTTCCTGTTGTTGCGTGTTGGCAAGGAAGCAGATTATAACTGGAGATGGACTAGCCATTGTACCTCTACGCAGGGAAAGGCAAGGATGTTGACCCAAATTTTGACAGTTGAACTCCCTACTCAGTCACCTCTGAAACAGTGTCTCTGGATTCCTACTCACGTGAGATTTATAAATAGACTCTTATATTTTGTGTATTCTGTTACTTGCAGCCAAAAGCTCCCTGACAAGCCCATTATAGTCCATAAGAGAATTTTCACATATACTATAATCAATGAGACATTTAAAAAAACTAAATTAGGTGATATATTTGTCATACAATACTATTTTTCTAGATGTGAAATTTGGTAGTAAGTGAAATAAAAGAGGGTAAAGAATTTCTGTTCACCATAATTCCCTGTGCTTATCTGTGACTAGATATACAAATATCACTAAATATGCTTTCCTCATCTGAATTGCTATCCTCCTGAATTTTCTAAGAATTATCTCACATTTATATATTTGAAATAATCTTGGGGATAAAACTCAAAAAACATCCTTTTTAAAAGTGCCTCCTCCCCAATTTACATCTTATGCTTTTATGATAGTCAATGAAGTTTATTTATATAGACTAGTAAGCAGAGAGTAAGGTCATACTTCTCATCTTCCCTTATCCATATCTAATAGCTTATAAAGAGTCACCTGGTGATATCTGAATTAATAAATCATGAGGTCTGAGATTTCCTGCAGGAATACATAAGGTATAGTATTTCTCGCAAATATAAATAGGAACATGCAGAGCTTAGACAAAATTAATAGTGAAAGTGGAATTAAGGTTTCCATGGTTCATATAAAAGAAGCTCTAGCTTATTTAAATGAATTATTTTATTCATAAATAAAAACTGCCCACCACACAAAAATTGTCTTAGTATATTTAAAGACCGAAGGAGAAAGGCATGACAACTTCAGAAATCTCCCACTCAGGACATTAAGGGAAGCTACACTGCTCTTCTCTCTGGTGCACAGGGATTCATTTATTTAATATACTGAGCACCAGCTCCAGGCTGAGTACTGTGATAGGCATTGGGATACTGCTGTTCATAGGATAGAAGAAGGCTCTGCTTGCATAACACTTTATTTCTAGTTTGCAAAAATAAATTATTTAATACTAATTGTGATAAGTGCTAAAAAGGAGATTTACAGGATGGTATAAATTGAACACAATAAAATGGAGTAGCAGAATTTCCTAAAGAAGAAACTTGGTCAGGTTTTCCAAGGGTTCTCGGTGACCGAGTTCCTTGCACTATCTGCATTCCTTTGCTCCAACTGCAGAGTTACCAAGCAATCTAGGAGTTAATCTGACTTTCCATGGATTTTGATATTATAAATATGGTGTCGAGAATTCTGGAACTGTATATTTTAATCCCTGGAAAGGAAATGCTATCATCTTCCCTCTATTTTTAAGTAGTATATAAATTTCATTACTTGGTAAACTTAAGAAATTGAGTAAAAGATTGACCATCCTGGGTGCCATGATACAATTATGATTTTGCATTTACCAAAATGAGGATAGATTGAACTATGACCACACACTCAAAATATTGGCCTACTAGGAGGTCTGCTGGAAAGCTCAAATAGCCTTTGTAGATAGCAGGAACAGCTAACTGAATGACATAAATTTAATATGTTGAGCTAGACAGTGAAAAAATTGCTTGCTATCACCTATCATTCACCAACTGAATTTCCTGGTTATCTCTTTATCTTCCTCCTTCTCTCTCTTCCTCTCATCCATCCTTCCTTTTTTCCTTCCTTCCTTCCTATTCTATTTACTTTTACTGAATGTACTAAGCTGATTAACTATTTAAGCACTGAGTATAAGGATATAAATTTTTTAATGTTAATATAGTTCAACAGATATTTAAGGAGTACCCACTTAGTTTTGGAGAAGAGAATTAAATGTACTGGTTTCACTAGACTTGATAGCTCTGATTTTCTGTCCTGACTCATGGACAACCATTTACAACTAGAATATAAATTGATTGGTAACTCTGTATATCCAGCAACTATAAGGGGGAGACAACATTATAAATAACTCTGTTTAATGTCATTTGCTTTGCATATTAAACTATTAATGACATCTGAAATCACTAGACAAAACAGTTTGAAAATTCAAAATAGAAGTTCAATGTATTAAAAAAGGATTATTCAAATATTTTTGAAAAACATTTACTAATTTCAGCACTGAAAGGTCAATTAATTCTCCTAGTACTATCTTCAGTATAATAAAATAATTTTAAATTAATAATTATGTATCACTAGACCACGTTATACCTTACCACATTTTATTCTATTTCTATTCATCAATTTTAGTTGCTGTATTTTGCAAAACTTTTAAAAATAAAGAAAAAATGACACCTCTTTAGTTCCTTCACACATCATTTCCCTTACCTATATTCTGTGAAGACTACAATGGCTTCACAACTTCAAAAAAGATCCTTTTACAAAAACCTGTTTCTATTCTCTCAAAATTAGTTAACTGTTTTACCTTTTGTTTTTTTCCCACACATTAGCAGTCCTTTTTCAATTCTCTAACAAGAAGCAAAACTTTGCATTTTGAAAATGCTGTTCACCTTCAACTTTCCTCATGCTAGAACTAAAAAATGGGGTCGTTCTCCTTTTTCCAATACTACAGAGGAGTGGTTTTACAAACCCATTAATTATCTTGTATAAAAATGATAAGAAAAGGAATCAGGCTACATGAGTTACATTGAAAATATTGATATTTTAATCAAACTGAAGAATTATATAGTCTAACACATAAATCAGTAAATCCATTATTATTTAGATTGCATTTTTTGACACTGATAAATATCTTTAGGGATGCAGATGACTCCCTGAAATATCATGATCTGTTTTTGTTTCCAACCAAGATGCTATAATTTATATAAAATATTCAGGCTGACTTGTGTATAAACTAATTGACAGAGGTAGGTATTATCATTTGCAGGTTATTCATTGTACTGATACATTCAAGTACATGTTTGATAATTCTAAGATGGATGTAAAAGAAATATTTCCTCTCTAGAATTATTACTGTTTTATTTTTACAATATGCTTAGCCCATATACTATGTTCTCTTGTTTGAAATTATGCCCATATAAGCAGATAATAAGTAGAGATGAATTCCAGCTGGAAAGATTTTTATAAGATAAAACTATTTCAGTTTACATCACCATAAGCAAACTACCACTTTTTTCTATGTTAATGTCGTTAGCAACATATTTCATTGGTTTCCAGAATTTAAATAAGTCATCTGTGATTTCCAGCTGAGAAAGAACAAAGTGATCTCCATGTCCATGAAAATGGGACTACAGTCTGAACCTAGACACAGTGTCAAAGTCATCACATCCTGAATATTATTTAATATTTAGTCACTTATTTAGGTTAATGACTCATTTTGTGGTGCATCCTATTCTGAACAGATTATAGAGATTGAAGAGAATAGCTCTTGTTCGTTTAGTATCTATCAATACAAAAACAATATATCCCAGAGGCTCTTTTTTTAATTGAGTGGTTAAATATTCATAAAAATCATAAGATTATTTCCACTTATGTATTATGTTCTTGTGTCATTTGATTTTGACAGAACCCATTATTATGGATTCATGGAATCACACATGTGAGCAGGAACTCTTATTTCCCATTCAGCTATTTCCCTAACAATTTAGAACTTAATCATCATTTGAGACAGATTAAAACAAAAAGCAACCACCTTAGGAACATGAATGAAAAGACTAAAGAAAGGAATGCCTATTCGCTTTGCTGTTCATTCACAAATATTTATTAAACACCTCTTATGTGACTATTCTAGTTGCTGAAAATGCTTCAATGACTTAAAGTTCCTGCTCTCATATTGCTTAGTCATTATTTATCTAAATATAGGACTAGATCATCTACTGTCACTTAGAATTGATGAATCATTCTTTCCAGCTCTCATTTTATAGCAGAGTTTATATAAAACACCCAAAACCAATAAAACAAGACATGTGACATTTAATTCAGTCAATTCCTAGACTAGTCTTTACAATTAAAGGAGAATTACATTCATAATTAATTAAAGTATTATTGAATACAATGGCAGACTGTTTAATGGGTACAAATTCTTCCCAATCCTATATGCATGGCCCTGTGTAGTGGGACTATGCCACCGCTCCCTTCCAGAGATAAATCCTTTATTCCACTCCCATAAATCTGCACTAGCCTTGGTGACTGGGTTTGGCTAATAGTATCTAGCAGAAGTGATGTGCAAATTCTAGAGTCTAGGCCTCAAGGGGCTTGTAAATGCCACTTTTCTCCTCTTGGAGCATTCTCCTGGTGCCATATGTCGTGAAGACTCCCAGAATGGAAATGACATGACGATGAAGATCCAATACCCTAGCTAGGCCCAGCCCCCAGGTTATTCACCAGCTTACTGAAGCTGAAGAGCTGCCCAGCTAACACACAGAAATACGAGAAATAATAAATTGCTGTTATTTTAAGCCACTAACTTCTGGTGTGATGTGCTATGTATAAATGGAAAAAAGACCAAAAAATGTGTTATGCATGTTACACAGTGCTAAGTACAACATCTACACAAGTCAGCAAAAGCTTCCATAAGCTCTGCCTATAACCTCTGCCCTACAGCATAGTAGAAAACATAGTAATTCTTCAAATACTCATACTAACATTATGAAAGTGCTATGATAATAAGTGGAAGAAGGAAAGTAAAATTTGTTTATGAAGGGCTGCAATTACTGGGAGGGAAGCACATTCCTTCCAGGTGACTGTAAGCACAAAGACTCCTGTGGGAGAAAGCAGATACTCAAAACGATTGAGAGAAGGTCAAAGACCCTAAAATAGAGAAATTGTTAGCTCATTGTAAGGACTCATTGGTAGGTTAAGGCCAGATTATTTAGCTTCATAGCATATATGTTATATGATGAATACTATTAGTAGCAGTGCTTATAAAGAATTTGTATTTCTTTGTGTGTGTGTTTTATCTTTTTGATGTAATTATTTATTCCACGATCATCAGGAAATGGCAGCAAAACATGTTCCTGAAAGACCAGCAAAGCAGGGCTTGAATTTCATTGTTAAAACTCCTTGCATATTCAAACCCTCCGAGTTGAAACTAAGTAACCTAAATAAATTTAATAATGGAAATGAATTAGAGAGAAAAAAGGTCTAGTAATTGCGGTTGTATCTGTCTTTCAATTGAACAATTAGACTTTTACAGAGATAGAAAGAAAAATGATAGGGAGATTAAATACAGTAACCAAGCAAATCAACAAGCTTCTGTTATACAGAGGCTGCCTCTGCTATGTGGTCAACTTTATTCATCAGCGTAATATTAAGAAAAAATATGCAAAAAATTGAAAGGGTGGCAAAATTTCTCAACCTCCTTTATTGTTCACATGAAAGAAAAAGTGTCAAGTGAAAAAAATCAGTCAATTATTTGCAATCAGATAAAACTAGTGAAACATTTCTGTTGGAAACACAGTCTTGCTTTCTGAGTAGCTAAAAAAACAGAGATGACAATGAACTCTCCTGTACTTCCCTTCATTTGTCTGCTGGCCTCACAATACTATTGCCCAGAAGTACAGGCAAGTGACCAGAATGAGGAGGCATTTGGGTGGATTCTTGTTTTAGGCAATAACCCCTTAAAGCAAGACAAGAAAAAAGGCAAAAAGAAAGAAAAATACTGAATTTTTTTGTTAGATTCAATCATCACATTAGGGTAATTTTCTCTCATCATCCATAAATCTATCATCTTGCTAATACTTTAGTAAAATCACTTCATTGTAGCATATAATATATATTAATAAGCTACTAGACTTTTTCTAATAATCTACTTTCGTTTCCACTTTAGATTTAACAATCATATAATAATCACTGTTCTGTGTGGAAATGAATTATATGCAATAGTAAGGAAATAGCTTAGAGTGAGATGCAGCCCATGAGAGATTTCATCATAGGAAATGGCTGACTTTTTATTTCCAATAACCATCTGCACTCATGGTAAATCAGGTGCTAATGAAGCTCAGACCCGGACTTCACAGGAGCATAAATCTCAAGAACCAAAAGTTGTGGAGCAACAGACTTCAGAAAAACAGAATTTCCTAAGGAAATGCACCAAGATTATCATATAGAAGGTCACCATCTGCAAATGTGTCACAAATTTGAATATATTTGGTAGTCCTAATACCACTTTATGACATTGGCTGTAAACATCACATGTGTATAGTTCTTTGGAAACTAATCACTTGAAATAAATATTCTGATCTTTTTTTTTTTATTATTTCCTCCTAGACTGTCAACATCTTGAGGTTAGGGGCTCTTCATGGCAATTTCCTTTTAATCTTCTTCACAGTGCCTTCAATTTAGGAGTACTCAATATCTGCAGACTAATGGATGGCAGTAAAATAATTAATTGTGCAGTCTCACTTTTTGAGCAGAAAAGTACTATAGAAGCTTTCCTTTCTTTCTCTTTCCCCCCGGTTGGACAAGGCAGCCAAGCCTAAATTGCATAGAATATGTGTGAGACATGGGATCAGATTCAAGTCTTCTCTGAGTCAATAAATGTGACTATGCCTCCTAAGACATTTTCCTAACTATTTCATCACAGCATCATAATCCTTAACTTCATACCTCACTGAATCATCATTGGGGAGATATACACATCATGAACCAGCAGAGAAGTAGAGCGGCATGGGGCAACCCAGAACCTACAGTATAATTTAAATTCTTCATCCAAAAGAAAGGGTTCAAGACTGAGGACTAGACAAAATACTGACCTTATTCTATATGTTAGTGTAAAACATTGACGATATCTATCTCCATAATTGATTATTACCTGGAATCACAGGTAATGATGACGTGTGGGATTTCTACTGAGTCAACCTGAATTCCCCAGTATCCCCACTTACCTTGGCTTCATTGTTCTCCACTTATTATAATAGGTGTAGAATTCCTACTGCAGTACTAAAAAGTCTTTCCTCTCAGTTTTGTAAAAATAAATTTAGAAAGCACTAAAAAGAAATCTAGATGCTAGAGCCAATTAGTCTGTAAACAGACTTATGAATTACATGAGGTGGATACATATATACATATATATCTTCCTTTCATAATATAAAGTATTATACCTGAAGCCAGCTCTTTATTTTGTCACAATTCCACAAATACTATATGGATTGAAAAGAGATTTTACCATACCTAATATTGTAACTAGGCATATTTTTAAAATAATGAATTATTATTAAAGATAGATGTTAGTAAAAGCTAAATATGGGACTTGAACTTAAATTTTTCTTCAAATATTTCCTCTAGAAAGGAACATACTTTCATAATTACACCCCATATCATGTTAACAATAATAGAAATTATTTTAAGACAAAATGTAAAGGAATACAGTTGGTGATACAGCCTATAACGAAGTACATCACAATTTGTGGTAATAAGTAGTAAATGTTTTGAAAAAAATACATGCCAAAGCATTACAGTCACAAATATCTGCATCCTTATGACTTTTCTTCTGTTATTTTTTTTGTGATATATTTACCATTATGAGAAATGTATATAAGAGGAAGAATTAAAGATCATGATGATTACTAGAGTATTTCCTATAACATTTAGAATAATAAATATAAAGCTGATTTATATTTGGTACAAATTATTACTTTATGCCATCACATTGTTTGAAGTGCTTACATACTCTTAGAAAGCATAAATGGTAAATATATTTTCTAATAATTATGGCTCTAGAAGAACTTATTCAAGTATAGCCTTCAAACCTTTCCATTTAGTTTTGTCTGTATCTGTTTCTACTACTCTAATCCAAGTCCTTATCATCACTCCCCTTGATGGTTGCATCAACACAGTTGAACAAATATTTTCTCTTGCACTCTCTTGGGGGCGGTACCACAAGTCTGGCACCCTTATGATAGAATGGGACCATGTGGCTACTTCTGACAGATGAAGTGCTAACTAACACAGTGTGGGTCATTTCAGGCTGGCACATAATTGCTAAAGTGAGCGTCATTAGAATTCTCTTCCTTTCTTGCACACGAAAGGGCAAGGTTCAAGTATCTGGCTGTGCCAATCAACTTGGATCCAGGACTGGATTACAGTAAACAAAGCATTCCTGTGCTTGTGGAAAGAAAAACAAACAAAAAAAGTGTAACATGATGGGGAAAAAAAGAGTTATTTTGTAGTTTTCAATCACCCTTGCTTTGGGCTTGGTATAATATTTCATATCATGTTCAAAACATGCTCTAACATACATTTTCAACACATTGGTGCTTTATTCCTAAACTGTTCTCGAAAAAGGAGACTTTTTTTTTTTTTATCATTTGTGAAACAGTAACTGCTATATTGAATTAAAATGAGTGAGGTAATGTTATCACAAATGAAGTAATTTTTCAAATTTGTCTTTAAATTTATTCTAAAGAGATAATTAGTTCTTTGCTCAAAATAAAGTTTCAGTTCATTAATTAAAATGCTGGTTTCATCAAAACTCCTAACCTAATTTAAAGCTGAAACTTCTTTCCTGTCCTAGATAATGGCACGAAGAAAGTATACGATTGGAAAAGGGTGGAAAGGGCAAATTCTTCACTCATACCTCACCTAGGACTTCTCTTCCTGCTCCATCTATGCATGTTCTCTGGCCCTTCCAATTTGGAGCACAAAGTTGGAGAAGAGGTAAGGAGAGCAACATCTTCCTTGATCTGTATCACAGTGGAAAACCTCCACTAGTACTTTCTAGTTTTTTCATATTTTTAAATTTACTTTTTTTCTTTCATTCTTCAGAGATTCCACCCTACACTGCCCTCCACCCTTTATCCCCAACATTGGAGACAATTCAACTACAGTCTCCTGCCTTGGTAAAGATCATTGCTACACGAGCTGGTCCCTTTCGACTTCCTCCACATTCCCCGGATGGCAACTAACCTAACTTACATTCTTTCTCTTGAGGCCACTTTGAGCTCTGAAGGACCTAAAAAAAATCTCGGTGAAGCTCATGGTCTCCCCTGCCCTACTCCCAGACCTCACACAGGCAGCCCTTTTGCTGCACGTTTTGCCCTGGCAGACTCAGCGCGCACACTACTTCGCCAATCTGCCATCCTCTGCTCTGCTGACATTGCCCATTTGGTCATCTTCCTGCCCTTACCTCTCAGATGTAACTCATACACATGTCCCACAAAGCGAGGACACATACAAAGGTCTCCAAGTCAGTGCCTTACCCTCCTCTCGCACTCTGGGTGCGATGGTCGTAGCAGTGACTGCCTCCACTGGACGGGGGCAAAGTGAACCGGCAGCGTATCTCCCTGCAGGGGAATCATCTTCAAAAACCTCCCCATCTCCGCCAGCTGGCTTTTTGATACCTGGGTGTGTGGAGGGCATAAACAGTCTGCAAACTGGTTCTGTATTAACAACTTTCTTTGGAATACGTCTCAGATGAAACTCCTGTTATAATAATCTGTCCCATATAAATCAAATTTTGCCATCACCAGTTATTTGTCCTCCATGCCCTCACCACACCCACCTCCACACACACACACACACACACTCACACACACACTCACACACACACTCTCACCCCGTGATTATCATCCTTCCAAGACTTTGTTTGAATTTAAGATACAATCTAATGAAGCCTATAAAGTCGTATATGATCCAGATACTGTTTGTCTTGAACAACTCTGTGATAATAAAAGCTAGTCACAGGGGACTTCTTTTATTCTTATATGAAAATGCTTTCTTGTTGTAGAGCAGGGTGCCTCAATCTCAGCATCATTGATTTATAAGGGTCAGATGATTCTTTGTTGTGGGGAATTGTCCTGTGCATTGTAAGATGATTAGCAGCATCCCTGGCCTCTGCTTACCAAATGCCAATAGCACTTCTCCAGTGTGACAATCAAAAATGTCTCCAGACATAGATACATGGCCTCTAAGAAGGGACAAATTGTCCTCCTACTGCCTTAGACACTTTACATATGATACTTCCTCTGCCTAAAATGTTTCTTTTTTCTCATTCTTCACCTAAAAAATCCTTCTTCAGCTTTAGCCCTGGAAGACCAAAACTAAACCAGTTCTTATAGTTATAAAGCATTCCATACTCTCCTTTCCTCCCCCTCTTCTCCAAAGAGAACAACAAAATCAGACCATTGCTTAAGCAAGTGAAGGCTGAGGAAAATCCAAGGCTGTTGAGAGAGCCTTCCACACAGTGTAACAGTTTTAATTTTTATCTAAATATGTAATATGTTGAATCCAAAACCTTCACTGACATTTCCTCTGAGAGTGGAATACATGAAACTGAATGAATGATGATATTAAGAGCTAGCACTTACTGAACACATACTATATGCCTTACCTAAATGACACATTCAACACTCACAATGAATTTACTACTGGTATTAGCTTAATTTTACAAAGGACAAAACTGAGACACAGAGAGAATTATTAATTCAAGGTCAGTTTGATTTCATTGCTGAGATTTTGCTCACGCCAGGCACAGACTTGTCTCCACTCTTTGTACATGCCATTCCTTCTGCCTAGAACTTTCTTCTTCCAAATAACCACATGCCTTTCAGGGATCTATTCAAATGTCACCTTTGACTAGTATTCCCTGCCTGGTGTTTCTTCTATAGAACTTCCTACCATGTGATATACTGATAGTTTACCTGTCAATTTTCTCCCCCTCAAAGACCAGAAGTTCCCCGAGGCCAATGATTTTGTTTCATAGCTATATCCTCAGTGCCTACATTTTGTAGTTCTCTGTAAATATTTGTTGAATAAATGAATGAATAAGTTTCCAGCTTTAACACAAGGGTCTTCGTATTTGAAACAGACCAGAGAGCAAATGAGATCTGGTTTGAAATCTTGGCTCAAACTTGTTTCAAGAATGATTTCATTTTAGTTTTCTCTAAATAAAGATACTAGCTGTACAAATGTTTACAGAGATCCAAGACGCCAGAAACTGAAAGAGGCTCTCCTTTGCCTTTCTCATTTCTGCCCAGAGAGCAAGGCCCTGAAGAAGAAAGGAGGAGGACACCCAGCCCGCACCTGTGAAAGGCCGGCAACTGGAGGTGAGTCTGAGTGAACACAACATCCGAGATAACTTTGGCTGAAAGCAGAGGTTAGCGAAAGTATTCTTCAAAGCCAACTGCTGTAGGGCACCACAGTAACCATCCATGTATCTCAAAACACTCTTTAATTTCGTAAGTAACCTAATCCATCATGCAACATTTTAAATATTTTCTATCATTCTTGTCACAAAGATTATGAAAACATGCATGTTCTCATCACAAAAATAACCTTAAATGACATGGAGATTTTACCAAACTCCATCCAAAAAAATTAACAGAGTTACTAACTATGTAATTTTTCATTTCAAATTAAATTGTAGAATAATTTTTCTCTCTCCCTAAGCCCATTAAAAGTCCGGTACTTTATAGCATAGATGACATTGAATGATTCACAAATTAATGAAACCATTGTTACAATGCTCTCAACTTGAGGGAATAGAATTATAAAAGCCTTATAAAACCTTGACCCCCTCTCACACGCCCTTCTCCTTCAGAAGCACAGGTGCTGCTTATTTAAATAGTGAACCTGTATAAAGCCATTTTATGAATACTTTGTGCTGAATAATTTTCTAAGGTGGATAAGAGGCACTCAGATATTTCCATGCAGACAGATTGGTGAAAGGTTGATCAAACATTCAAATTGTAATCTTGTACCCCCTTTTTTGAGATTTTATTTATTTATTTTTAGAGAGAGGGGAAGGGAGGGGGAATGAGAGGGAAACATCATCAATGTGGGGAGAAATATCAATCGGTTGCCTCTTGCACACCCCCACCCCCAACTAGGGACCTGGCCTGCAACCCAGGCATGTGCCTTGACTGGGAATTGAACCAGCAACCTTTTGGTTTGTAGAAGGATGCCCAAACACTGAACCACACCAGTCAGGGCATAATTTTGTTCCTGGAAGCATATGTAGGCTTTCTACAAATGACCAAACTTGGAAGATACATTTTGCTGATGGTGTGGGAGTTTAGGACCCCTTCCTGGCCCCCAAAGTCATGGGCCAGTTTTCCAGAAGACCCATGGCACAAAGCTACATGGTGGCCTTCATAACTTAAGCCAATAATGAGGACATATAAGTTTTGTAGGTTCAAATAATGATGCTACAGCAACCAGGAACCCTATTTTATGCCATATTCTGAGGTCTTTCCCAGTTGATTTTATCTTTTGACCCTTAGTGCAGAATTGTTTCCTGATTAGGCTGTTTCAAAACTAAAACAGATAAAAAAAAATAAAAAAAAAGAGGGCTGAGCAGTCAGCCAGCCAAATGCACCTTTTATAAATCTATCTCTAAACTTGTAGAGGACTCTAACAATGGTTTCATTAATTTAGCAATCACTCAGTGTCATATCTATTATAATGTACTGAGCTCTTAAGAGAGAAAGAAAAAAGAAAATTGTTTTATTCCCATGATTTAATTTAAAATGAAAAATGAAAAATTGCATTGATGGTAGTCTTGTTAAACTTTTTTGATTTGCTTTATCATTTAAAGTATGGACTTTCTTTTCTTCAAGGCCATGCTTTTGTCTTCTATTTTAAAACTTACCAGTGAATGTTCATATTTTTCTAGGACAGCTATGAAAGTACTTCACTCATTTTAGTAAAAACTGGTAATATGTACTTAAAACCTGGTAACAAAGGCAGCCCCAAAAGATGTGCATTAAAATAGTGCATACTAAAAAAAACAAAAAAACAACAACAACAAAAAACGAAAATAGTGTATACTAAAACAATATACCTAGCCAGGACTCCAAGTTATCTATGATAACAACAAAGCACCCTGTCTCCCATAGGTAATCAGGTACCTTACATTGGATGGGCCTTTCTCCTGGATTCCTGGTCTCTTCCAGGGGTTCTTGACAGATACAGTTCTCAGCTCCTCAGGGAGTGAGGGTAGAGGGGGGTGGGCGAGGTGCTGTGTTCCCCTGGGCTATGAGCACAATTTTTCACCTCTGGGAGCTTGGGACTTTCCTTCTGAAGTGGTTTTGTAGGTAGTAAGATGATGCATGCTTCTTCCAGAGAGTGCGCTTTTGACGATGGCCTAAAGTTTCTGTCTTTCCACTTCAGAAACGGATTTCCTAGAATGAGCATTTCTTGTATCTGCCAGCCTTCCAAGGGCTCCCTGTGATTGTGCAGTGCAGCTGAAGTATTTCAGAGTTACCCAGTCACAGTCAGACATTCTTTAGGTTTAGATTTCACCCAGGATGGCTCAGCCCAAACTGTGTGTATTGTTGGCTGCCCAGGAGCAAAGATTCTACGGAAAGCAGAAACTAACCTAAGATAAATGAAGTTAAGTCCAGGCTCACGAGGCTCCTTTTCCTCCCCACTAATTCTGAAGCTGACCTCTCTATGAATACTGATTCTCTTCAGAGATTCAGTCATTTCTAGTGGCAGAGAGGATGGCATTCTAATCCATTTGCCCATATAAACAGTCAAAAATACAGTAATGTTAATTTCTTAGTTTTGAACGTTCACTTCTTAGTTTGGAAAATGTATCATGATTATGTAAGATGTTAACTTTAGGGGAAACTATGTAAAAGGTATAGAAATTACTTATATAATTTTTGCAAACTTTCTGTAAATTTAAAATTATTCCAAAATATAAATTTTACTTAAAAATGTAGTAGAGGGTAATCTCTAGTCATTTCAAAAGTCAACTACACCCTAGAGAATGATATCATCAGTCTTTATAAAAGAAAGAAAATTATCTAATAATCATCTTAGATCATGGACTATTTTCATTAAATATTAACATCAAATGTCTACACCAATGTTTTCCTTTGTTTTGTTTTTAATTTTTATTGACTTTATTGGGGTGACATTGGTTAATAAAATTATTTAGGTTTCAAGTGTACAGTTCCATGATACATCATTTGCATATTGTATGTGTGTTCATCCCCCCAGGTCAAGTCTCCTTCCATCACCATTTATCCCCCTTTCCCTTCTTCTACTCCCCCCCAATTCTCAATCCAAGTTTTATATCTAAAACACTCATAGATTTAGGTGAATGTGTATGATAGGATGTATACTGAAAATAATAATTCAAAGTGATAAAAAATTCCATTATTTTATATAACCTGTATATTTGAAAGCATTTACCAGTTTATTTTCTTATGGTCTCCCTTTTACTAGGTGATTACACAAACAGAATTAAGAAGGGAATAAAACAACCTATTTTTGCTCTTGTCCTTTATTAGTATTTATACATCTTAGTGAAGCAGAAGAGTGATTGTTAGCAAAACTGATTGGAAAAATAGAAAAATTTGATTAAAAATAATGTAAGACATAATGAGATTTGGGAAAATGTCATATGGGAAAGAATTAATTTTTTAAAGTGTTTACCAACATTCTTTTTTGAGAGTACTGTAGACAGTTATGGCACGTACACATTTAAGGATTTTTCCCATTACAGTAGATCTCTTCATTTTCTAAACTTGTTATTTGTAAATAGAATTCATTTCTCTCGGTTAATTTTCTTTTCTCATTATGCTGAATTTAGCAGGTGTTTGTTTTGAAATCCTCTTTAAATAACAGTACCCATTCCTTTCATTATTTGTAAGTTTGCACACAATCATTTTTTGTTTAACCAACTTTCCAGTTCACACACTCTTGCTACAAGAAATTCTGTAATGAAATCTATCATTAAGTGCCTCAAAGAAATCATGGAGTCAGTTTTTCCCCACTTTCTGTTTCTAGCTTATACTTCGGAAATTTGATGATTCACAAAAGACAAAAGAGGGCGGGGGAAATTCTGATTGGTGTCAAGTGTCTGCCTATTTGATGACTTCAGCTGACTTTAAACAATTGCTTTTAATCCAATTCCTCTTTTAATCTCTGCCCAAATAGACCCATGGCCACTTCTAGAGCCTGGGGCTGCCTTGCATAGGAGATATGTGCAGACTGGGGTGTCCTACAGGCCAAAGTGAAACTCCTCACAGCGAGTGATGGAGCTAGAGGTGGGAGGGGTTCATTCTGAGAGCTGGGGCCAAAGGCTAATTCCCTCTCTGCTGCCATCTCCAGCTGAGAAACCAAGGAGCTGGAAATTGGCCTTCTATGTCGTTGTGCCAAAGTCAGAGCCTATTTTATTTAACATCGATAAGAAAGTTGGATAGATTGATTTAAAACTTTTAAATATTGATATATTTAGTATGTAGACCTCCATTTGTACTTTTGTTCCAGGTCCTGAAAACCTCAGGTGCAGACTTGAGGATAATAACCGCAGTGACTAGGATTTATTGAGTGGCTTCTATGTCAGATACTATTTAAAAAGCTTTACATGTATAATTTTATTTAATTCAGATAGTAGCCCCTTGAGATAGGAGTCACTCATATAAACATGTTCGATATGAGGATATGGAAATTATAGGATTGAAAGAGTGATCTTACCAACAGATTCTCTTTTTAGTTACACACAAGTTTCAGAAAGGCCTCTCTTTGGCATCCAGGAAGTGGGCATCATCCCCAATTTCTATTTTTAGCAATGGCCTAATCACAAACCTTTCCTTAATATTGGTCTTAGCAGAATAGTGAGGATGTTTACCACAATTTCAATTTCCATCTGTGCTTAAAGTGAAGTAGCACCCAAACTTTGCAATCCATAGCTTTGGTTATTGATTCTCCAAACTCTAGGCAATCAATGCAATCTTTTCTATTTGTCAGTGTGATTTCTCTCTGCATCCTGAAGTATGCATTTCACATGGGTTCAAATTAAACTATCTTTTTTTTCTCTAGCTTAGTTTTACAAGTCAGTTTAGTCTTAGGATTGCAAATAGTTTTCATCCCAGATTTTACCTCCTATGGGCTGGCAGCAGCTGCCTGAATGGTTCTGCTAAGAACATGGGGCTTCACGTGGACGGAGCAGGGAAGAGCAACTTAGAAAATGGGAGTGGGAGTATGACTTCTATGAATTATATTTATCCACAACGAATAGAATACTTGTGCAGACACTTAAATGGTAGCATTTTTGTCCACCAGTGTTATTCAACGAGGCAGATACAATGTATAGAGAAGAACATGCATTTTCACTGATTCAAATATATTTTCAGCATTTCTTCTCCATTTTCAATGATCTTTGTAGTACCTGTATCATGTGCACAAATGCACTCATGCACACACATACCCAAACATTCCAAAGTTTTTAAAACTTAAAGTATAGGTGACCCTACAAAAGGAAAAGACTTGATCTGATTCTCAAGAGTAATTTCTACACATCTTACTGACAGGCATGAGCAGTTAGGAGAACTTACTAAGGGAGCGTTAAAAGCCAGAATAACAACTCTTAGGAAATTAAGAATTTCAATGGAGTGTTTAGAATATGAAGGACCATAAAGCTTATGAGTTTTTATTGTCATGATCTTTCCCCTGTAGCTATAGATCAAGGAGAAATAACAGAAGGTGCCTGGGTGTGAAAATGAAGACTTGCTGAGACATCTCTGAGTCTTTGAACAGCCTAGTGCTGGTGACTGTCAGCTGGTGACTGTCAGGGAGCAGTGACAATGGAATACAAGGTGAAGAAGCGACCAGAGGGGATCCCTTAGGACAATGTGCTGGTAAGATAAGAAACTGAAAAATCTCATTCCTATTTGATTGCCATTTTGGTACTATTATGAGAATCCTGAGCGAGGACTTCCTTCTCCTTTTCTTTTGGAGTGAACTGAAAAGCAAGATCTGAAGTAAAAACAAGATTCAACAGGAAAAATAGTTTCTACTTAAAATGGCTTGACTCACTCTCAGAGAAAAACATTTGAGAAGAACACAGGGTCGCTAAATATGAGTTGTTGTCCTCCACCTCTTTCCTGTAGGGACTGATGCCTTGGTTGTCTGTCCTGAAGCAATACTTAGGAAGTCAGGGTTTCATACAATGATCAAATGAGTATTACAATTATTTTCAAACTCATGACTAACCTAATCAATTGCCATTAGATTTTACAGCATAAAACGTAAAATGCAAAACCACATTAGCCAAAAGAAGATTGAGTTTTAATTTTCATTTGGAAGCTGTCAGGAGGTATGGTGTCCTGTGTGTTGGTTTCTCAGTATCATCAGGGACTGAGATTCCTGTCTTACTGCTCTGCCATCTCCACCATGTGGGTTCTATGCTCATAGTTCGAAATGGCTTTTGTTACTCTAGCCCTCCTCTCAATGTAGCAGGCCAGCAGAATGAAGAAGCGAGGGGGAGCAAAAGGAGGCTCCTTCCTGAGTCATCTTCTTAAGCATCTTTCCTGGATGTCCTACACACCATGTTTGTATGTTTCATGGGCCATAATTTAAGTCACACAGCCATGTGAAATTGCAAGAGTCTAGGAATGTAGTCTTTCAGCCAAATCCATTACCACCCTGAATTACACCTGGAATTCAAACTCTAAGGAAGGAGAGGAGCATAGCTGTGGAGTGGTGTCATTAGATATAACCTGTTGATACAGGACATCTTAATTGGCATTCATACTAGTGTTTTAATAAACCGTAGAGTTTGTTTAGAAGAACTAAGATTGACTACATTTTGTGGCTGTCTTAGGTCATCATTAATCATGGACTGAGAGGCTTTTAAAGATGAGGTATGTACTTCCTGGCATTTCTGTAACCCACTTAGTCATCTCCACCTTAATTTCAAGCACAAGTTACCAAAATGTTAACAAATCTGTGAGGAACAGGCCAAGCTGATACATTAATTTATGTAAACAAACTTTTAGGTAAAAGAAAATACCAATTTTGAATATTAGCATGGTTTAAAGACCACTTAAATGTATTTCAAATACATGAAATAACATTTCTTAGAGAGCATATTTCCTTTTTGTAGACTTAATTTAATGCACAGTATTTAAGGCAAGGGATCCTAAATATAGATTGCTGGTCAAATTTGGTTTGCTATGTTTTTTGTGTGTGTGTAAATAAAGTTTTATTGAAATACAACCACTCTCAAATTCTACATATTGTTTGTCAGTGGCTGTTTTCAGTCTATTATGACAGAATCAGGTTGTTGTGTCAGATAGTCTGACCCACAAAACCTAAAATATTGACTATTTGGAATAATATAGAAAATGTTTGCTGGTCCTTGGCATAAGGCATGACAAAATCAGTACAGGACAAATTGAGTTTCCCTCACATTTAGAAGGAAGGGCCACAGAACTCTCTTGGAAGATCATTTTTAATAGTTACAGTATTTAATTGTATAGCAGATTAATCAGTTTTTACTCTGATCAATTCCTGGAGAATGGCAAATTTCTTCCTCCTATAAACCAAACATTTACTCCAGTAGTTCTGAAGTGGGGCCATTTTTCCTGCCAGGGGATATTTGTCAATATCTGTAAACATTGTTTTAGTTGCCTTGTCCCTAAGGCGGTTTGATGTTGTAGTCAACACCGGCAACTCCTGCGGCGCACCTGAAGCCAAGCTGTATTGACTCCGTCTTTCCCTTGGATCCTTCAGCTGCGAAGAGAGGGGGGGTCTGCTGCATGGGCAACAGCAGACCCTCCATATCACCCTGCACAGGCTCTGTAGCTTCAGCTTCACTGGAGAGGACACTCCAGCGTCATCGCAAGATGTCAATTCAACACGGGACGAGACAGATACCGTGTCACTCCTGAGTCAGACTGCACAGCCATTCTCGGCGGTGCAGATAGACTTTTAAGAAGCTACACCATCGTCTCTTGAGACGGACGGCTGCCGACAGTTGCTACAACAGGGGCTGGTGGAGGGATGGGGGAGGCGGCTGCTACTGACATCTAGTGGGTAGGGTCAGGGGTGCTGCTAAGCATTCCATCATAATGTGCGGGACAGCTGCCCATCATAAAGAACTCTCTGGCTTTCAATGTCAATAGTGCCAAGGTCGAGAAAACCTGTGGCAAGTGAGAAATTCCTAGGACTGACATTTGGTTGCCAATAATCAATCTCTTCTCTCAAAAGGAAGGTGCTTTGTGGTATTCTGTCTCAGCAGTAGAAACTTTGCCACATTCCCTCATTATTTTTCCTCTAAACAAAAATGTGATTTTTACCTGCACTAACATGGTAGCTCAAAGCTTTCATTTCATCATTTGAAATATACTGACACAATATTTCACACATATTTCATGCGCAATGCTAGCTTCTGACTCTTGTTCTGAAAGATAAAAGGATCCCACAGCCCAAAGGATGGGGGTGGGGGGATACTTACAACATCACCATTTTGGAAGTTCAGTGTGTACAAGGATATTAATGATTCTGTGAACTCAGGGCATGTTGATCCTTCCTGCTGAGGCAGCTGGTTATGAACAGAGTCTTAGGGAAAATGCAGTAGGTCAGTGAAGCAAAGGTGATGCCAGAATATTCTAAACAGCGTTCCCTAAATGACTTTTTCTAACGTGATCATCAGTGGGAAAAATAAAAAGATTACTAAATGAAGAAGTTTGGAGATTACTAAGGTGGACAGTTAAACAAGCCTATTGATAGTGAGGGGTTTTAAACCGCTATTCGTGTGACAGATCCCTTTGACAGCTACAGATCCCCTCTCAGAATAATGCTGTTTGCATAGATAAAACAAATGTATAGGCTTTCAAGGGGAAATGAATTTAACTGAAGTACAATTATCAAAATATAAAAATAAATTTCTGCCATAGTAATACAAGTGTTTCTTTATTGACTCCTTAAATAATAAGATCTCTTGGTCTACCTAATAACTACCATAATTTAGATATAGTAGTGAATATAAACAGTATTTCATGACATGAAAATGTGATTTTTTTGAGAACAAAGTTTCAATTACTGCTAATATTATTGGAGCTTGTCTTCATGCAAATTGAAGGAAACAATTTCAGTGAGAGGTTAGTAAAAACTAAGATATAAAACATCACAAAGCCCTTAAAATACTATGCTGAATGTGAATTTCCAAGAGTGAGGGCTGTGGGACTTATTTGAACTTGTTTGAATATGGGAACTATTAATTTATTTCAAAAACTACAGTTCCACATGGCATGTGGGAAATTCTGCTCTGAACTCGTGCTTCTAATGTCATGATGCAGTATTGCATTTTTAATCATTGTTTGAAGCTAGCATTTTCAAATCCAGTTTAGCTCCATGATAACAGCTGTTGTTTTCTTCACTGATCTATTTCACTCAGAAATGATTTTTAAAAATTTCTTTGAGCTTCATACTTGTTCCTACTCAGAAATGATTTTTAAAAAATTTCTTTGAGCTTCATACTTGTTCCTAACAAGTATCTCCATTTAAATTCCCAGGATGAAAGAAAAAATGAAGAGAATCTTGGGGGAAAGATAATTCCTTGAAGGAATTAAATTTCACTTGCTTTTTCAACTTGATGAACTGATATTCTCTTTTAAGTGCCATCCATGGTTCCCAGCTTATGATGAAGATGCTATAGAGAAGGAATAATTTACCTTTGAACTAGTTTATACACTTAATTCTTAGGTCAGTTTATGTCTCACACCTCTATACTTAGGGAAACTAGGCAGATTGTGACCTTTTCCCTAACACATGACTTTGTATCAAGCATTATCCCCTTCTAATTAAGTAACCTTATTCATCAAGATAGTTCTGTGGTGATAAGGTAATTTTCTTTCTTTCTTTCTTTCTTTCTTTGTTTCTTTGTTTCTTTTTTTTTTTTTTGCTACAGGGACCATGACAGAGCCAAGTGCCAGTTGCTAAAACAGTTGTACAGATTATAGTGAAAAGCAAGAGATAAGTGAGAAAGAAAGTGTATATTGTCAGCCCATAAATTACCCCTGCCTTTGGTCTATAGTAATTACAGCAGAACTATAGCTAGTTATCCCTCTGGTGAACTCCAGCAAACATGGTGCTTCAAGCTTGTCAGCACATACATGTACAGCTTCTCACCCAGGAGGCCTGGCCTCCGCTAAATGATCAAATATTTTGATGTGAAAAACAAAAAACAAAAGAGGTGGGAAATAAACCAAAAAGACTATTAGCATTAATTAATTTTTACATTTATTCTTTTTAAAAGATCTACCTATTAGGACTCTGTATTGGGTTTCTCCGATGACAATTAACAGACATGACAGAAAGCAGACAGGAAGCTAAATTTTATACTAAGAAAGTAAAATACAAGGAAGACTCATGTAAAACAGTTTTTCAGAACAAACTAAAATGATTGATCATCATTCTTATTACTTCTTCTTCTTCTTCTTTTTTTTTTTTTTTACATTTTTATTCTCTCAAAAATATCTCAGGAGTGAAGAGATCTAGTATTTCCCCCATTTTACAGATTAGTGTTGTCAGTTGGAGGGATGTCATTTTGAAGCTCCTAGTGCTAGGAAACAGTGGTACCATAGTCTGAAGGAAGAGTCTCTCTTGAGGATTATGGAAAATGATTCTGAAATGTTAAGTGAAGTGATAGGCAGTTCTAATTTTTTTAAATATTAAGCACATTTACATAAATACCCCCCCCCAAAAAGACTATAAAGAAAAATATTATAAAGACAAGGGTGCTTCTTCTAGACTGAAGAGTTTATGGATAACCTTTTTAATATTTAAAATTTTATGTATTATTGAGATTTTCTACTATATATAATTATGGTTTTATTGTCAGGAAGAGAAAATATTATAAAAGGAAAATGACTGCCTATCTTTGGAAGGTTTAAGATTAAGTAGGTTGATGAATGCAGTTTCAACCTTGATTTTAATTGATATTATTTATTTTTAAAATTATTTTAGTAAGGTGGAGAAAATAAAGAACACTGACCACTTTCTTAAACATCACTACTTCAAAAAATTTACAAGATGGAGATGTGGTGAAGACAGCTGAAAAAAGAGCACAGAGATGAAATCAGAAGCTTCCTGAACTCCCTTCTCCCTCTCCTGACAACACAGTAGAGAGCTTTTATACAGAATCTCAAGTGTTGTCTTTTACCGCTTTGTTAACTCGTTCTAAACAGGAAGGCAAGCACTCTTGGGAAGATAATTTAAAACACTAAAGGCCCTTTCATTTTAGCCTCCTCACACTTTGCTGGCTTGAACAGTAAATCACAAATCATTTCTTGTTGTTATTGTTGGAGCATATCTTTCCATATTATCACTGATTTAAGAGTCGATGTCTTTTTAAAAGTCAGACTAACATGGTAGCATTTGGGGTGAGTCCTCTTTTGTGTGTCTGCTTCATTCCTTTGTTGGAGTTCCACATTTTCTGTGTATGGGATTGAGGGATCATGGAAAATTGCTACTTGTGTGATAAATTACTGTTTTCACCCATCAAACTTCGAAAATGCTCCATATGAGCCTTGCACACCATTATGTTGTCCCATCTAGGACCCTTTGCAATCAGTAGGGTGCATCTGGTTGAAATTCAGTCAGGCGATTAAATTTATTCAAGCTTGGTGAACTCGAGAGCTTTCAAAAGGAGAGTAGCTGAAGGGATGAGATTATAGTCCTGACAGGGCTCTGGAAAGGTGTCTGACATCTGACTGCTCATAGTGAGGCATGATACCTATTCCCATTGATTTGCAACAAAGTCTTCCTCAATAAGTATTTCCACTTAACATTTCCTCTCAGGGAACCCGTGCAGTTGAAGATATTTACGAGTTGCTTTCAGCTTAAAAATAAATCACCTCTAATTCCTCTAAGCGAAATCAATCAAAAACCTGTAAAAAATGGACTGGTTGTTTGGTCGATTCTGGCAGAAAAGTAAACAGCACTTCAGCTTTTCTCCGCCATTAAGGCCTAAATGGCCTAGAAAGTAAATCAATATTTCTAGTCAGCCTTCTGGCTATTGTTTAGCCAGTAGATATGGATTTGCTCTGGCTTACAGCACTCCTTTGGGACTAACCTATAATCCTCTGAGAGGAATAATAAGTTCGTTATCTAGTTCAGCTCTCTGTTGGACATTTAAATGGACCACATCCATCAGCGGCCCTTGTTAAAGTTAAAGGGATGAGGGCATCCCATTCTACTCCCTTTATAGTGAAACAGTTCCAACATAGCGAGGGGGCCATTATTAAGTCACAGTTGTACTGGTTGGCAAATGACCTAAAAACCTTAACGGGGGTACAAGCAGTAATGTAAGTATGAGGAGGCATATATCACTGCTGTTTCAAGACAGGAAATACTACTTACTCGTTTCTGAATAAACGAGGATGCCCATAAAGCTACATGCTACAGGATCGTACTTTCTCCCTCCTAATCTTGTCTAATATTTCTATTTAAATACCTGTGTAATTCCAAGCAGTAAAATCTAGGCTCTTCCGCTGCTACAAACCAAAATGCCTCCCTGTCTCCATGTCAGCAAATGGAAATCTCTCACACTCTTACTAATTTCACTTTAATAATTTGCTACAATAATTTGATAATAAAGTTGTTGAAGCTCTTGGAAGAAGAGAATCTTGGGGGGAAAATAATTCCTTGAAGGAATTAATTTCCACTTGTCTCCTCAACTTGATGAACTGATATTCTCTTTTAAGCGCCATCCATGGTTCATGGTTTAATATGATGATGTCATAGTGAAGGACTAATTTATCTTTGAACTCATTTATACACTTAATTCTTAGGTTATTTTATTGTTTTCTTGATAAGAAACACAAAGAAAGAGATGAATTATGATCACTTGAAACTTTCAAATGTAGGTATTTATAGTTTACAAGATATTTCTTCAACAAAATGACAACCATAATAAAACAAATGAAAAAAATTGTGGGTTATTTTTCAAGCATAAAAAACTCACAGGTGTTTCTTGTTATAATCTGGTCTACATTTCATTGAGATTTTTTCCCAATTTTATTTAAGTCAAATTATCATAAAATAATTAAAAAAGAGAAAATAATTAAATAAAATACCACAACAGAACTTAGAAGATGAAACATATATACAAAATATATTCACTTAAGAAAAAAGTGATTTAATTGATACTGATTTATAGTAGTAAAATGACTTGTTCTGTGAAGAGATTTTTTTGGTATTGTTTCCTTCTTTAATGACTCAACTTTTCAATTTCTGGGATGTTTGTTTAAGCTCCAAATAAATTAGACCCTAAATTAAAGAAAAAATTAATCTTTGGTAATTTGTCATTGGGAAAAATTAATCAACATAAAACCAGTCTATACTCATTTTAACAATTTATTATTTATACTGGCTTTTTAAAGGTATTCTTGTGATTAAAATAATAAATTTACTAAGAGTATCACATTAATCTATTTTAAGATTTCAATTAATAATCAATTATGTGGAAATGTATAGTTTTGTCTTTTTTTTTTTTTTTTTGGTTGCATTTTGAGTAGATGTATGGTCAGAGCCTTACTCAGAGCTTGGCACTTGCAGGCCAGGTCAACCATCTCTACATAGCTCAGATCTTTCATATTTTCCATCCTTCTTGAGGGGTGAGGTTCTAGGGCAGACAGAAGAAGGTAACTTTTTGTCTTTCAAATATAATATCTGAACACTTGAAATTCATATTTCTAATTCTTTAGTAATGGTTGCAAAATGCTAACTATATTCTCATGGTTACATAGGAAACATATAATATTGTTAGACTCTACTAATAGTATTCTCATGGTTACATAGGAAACATATAATATTGTTAGACTCTACTAATAGTATAGGCTGGTTTGGCTCAGTGGATTGAGCGTCGGCCTGCGAGCTAAGTGTCGCTGGTTCGATCTTCCAGTCAGGGCACATCAGAGAAGGAAAACTCTGACTCCAAAAAACCTCCGCTGCCTTGCGGCATACCTCTTCAGGGGAAAGGCTAAGGGAGTAAACCCCGACAGAAAATCCGGAGCCGGAGTCCCTAAGGCGGTTTGACGTTGTAGTCAACACCGGCAACTCCTGCGGCGCACCTGAAGCCAAGCTGTATTGACTCCGTCTTTCCCTTGGACCCTTCAGCTGCGAAGAGAGGGGGGGTCTGCTGCATGGGCAACAGCAGACCCTCCATATCACCCTGCCCAGGCTCTGTAGCTTCAGCTTCACTGGAGAGGACACTCCAGCGTCATCGCAAGACGTCGATTCAACACGGGAGGAGACAGATACCGTGTCACTCCCGAGTCGGACTGCACAACCATTCTCGGCGTTGCAGATAGACTCTTAAGAATCTACACCATCGTCTCTCGAGACGGACGGCTGCCGACGACGACTAATAGTATAAATGAGAATCACACAGGAATAACTGAACTGTTTTTACAAAATTGAGTTTTCATATTTGATTATACTCTAATACCCTTGTTAAAATAATGTTTTACTTCAATTGTTTGAAAATTTACATAATGAAAATAACTCCTAGTACTTTGTAATATAAATTCATGAGTTTCCCAAAATAATATTTTATGAATAGCTTGTGAGAAAAACAAAGAATACCTGATAATTTCTTGTTTGTTAAAAACTTTTCATCACATACATTTGATATTGTCTGATTTGAACATATAATGCATATAAAATTCTTAATTTTTTATTTGCTTCATTTGTATTCTGATATTTGCAAAACATCAATTTATATAGAGAATAGTGTTATATCAATATAGTTGAATTTGTCACTTGAAACCTCTTAAAATGATATGATTATAGCATTTATCTGGAAATTATTACTATTAGATGACACCACTAAAACAGTTAGCAAGAGTCTAGTTTACTTTGCTATCCAGTTTATATCATGATGTAATCATCTGTCTAAGAAAAGCACTCACCACATATTTCTGTATCCAAATAATTACCAGTGAATGGCACACAGCATGCATTTAAAACATGATTATTGGAAAAATGTGTAAGTAAATTAGTAAATGCATGTATATGACTATAAATTAACACTATTACTTTGTTACTGCAGCAAAGCTTAGACCATTTTCAGTGCATCATGCAGGTCTCACCAGGGCAGTGACAGACACTATCAGAGTAAAAACACTGAGTGAGGCACATCTGGTGTAGATAGATGTCTGCACTCAGGGAGTGCAGAGTGGTTGCAGGTAAATGATTTTGGTCAAATCATATTGGAAGTTCATAATCCCCTTGGCAAAAAGGTGATTCTGACTAATACACAATTAGAATGAACAGAATAAGAATTCAAGGGCATTTGATTAGCCACATTTAACAGATTGGAAAACCTTCATTATATACAACAAAATAACTTCCCTAATAGTCTTCCACACAGGAGATAAAACTTCTACAAAAGTAGCTATACCCTAGGTTGAAGTATGTTAGGAAAAAGATAGGTCAACAGTGGCTTACAGGGCCAAGCAGGTCTCTTTTAATGATGAGGAACGCCAACTTCAAACAACAATTAAGCAAAATTACACTTTCCCAAAACAGAAATCCAGTCTTCTTATTAGTAAACAAGTATCACAAAAAATAAGCGCTCAATTTATATTACATATTTAATGTTATCAATAAAATGTGTGGAAATTTGTTTTTTTGTTATGTAATAATTTATATAATATCCTTAACTTTGCATATTGGCCTGCAAATCTAAATATTTATGACTTGGCCTTTCCAGATAAAGTTTGCTTCCCCTCTGCCTCCATTTTCCATGCTCCTGTATTAATTTCTAAAGAGCATAAAAGATCTATATTGTCAGTTTAGCTGATACAACATCTTTGGGCCTTTTATCTTTTCTTCCTTCCCCTCACCATTTATTTCACTATCTTATTGGTTCACCAATAAGAAGCAGCCAAGGATAATTAATGTTTTCATAGTTCCCAAAGACATACTTGTTTCTAAGTTGGGACAAGAAAATCTGTGTCTACTATTTAGTTTTAGAAACACTGTAAGTATACTCTCTGAGCTGATTTTTAATATGAATATTGTGAACACCACCTTAGAGCCTCTGACTGAGAACAACGGAAATGAGATTACAGAGGCAAAAAGAGAGGAGACTGTAGACAGAGCTGTACACTGAATGAAAAAAAAAAAAGTTAAGTACTTGTAAGTTAAGTTCATTTCTTTTATCTTAAATAGCAAAAAATTGAGCTTTTTTTCATTTAATTTATAGTAGTATCTAGAAATCAGTAATGGCAAAGAAGATCAATTAGGTCATTTAGTCCCTATCCAAGGTTCCAATTTTCTCATTCAGCATAATAACTTTGGCCTGTCCAAATTTAAGTGACTGAAGAGATGGGTTTCCACAACTTAACTTGGGAGATATTTCTAAATCAAATTCATCTGTACCAAAGCATCATTAAAGACTTTGCTATTAGAATTATACTGAATTGTTCTCTGCTTAATTGCATCTCATTTGTCCTTTATTCCCCTTGGCTAGCCAAGCAAACTCTTTTTTTTTTTTTTTTTTTTAATTTGACTAGATTTATCTTAGACCAGCTAGTCCACATATATTATTGATAAAGACTATGTCATTAATGGTTTCTGTTTATTGGTTGTACTGCTGCTTAAACATTTGTTTTTCTTTGCTGAAACTACTATAGAAAGAAGACTACTCTATAATAAATAGTACCACATTTTATAGAAAACTTTCTTACATTCTGCAAAGATTCCAATGACTTATGCAACCCTCTCTAGCTTCATTAATCAACATGTAGAGTTCTGAACACCTCATAACTTGCTATAAAATGTACACTTTCTCACTGCTATCCATTTCCCCATCAATGCTCATGTTTTGATTTTCTGAAACCTCAGTCACATTCAGGTTTTCTTTTTCTGCATAAAACATGGTCCTCATATCCCTCATTGATTACGTCTAACTCCAGAAATTCTGAGGATGCTAGTTTCAGCAGCATACTTTTCTCTTCTTCCTGCCCAATTGATGGATATCCTGTAACACAATCTTGAATCAGAAAATGAGCTGATTAAAGAAGTATTAAGAAAAATCCATATATATGACTAAGTCAATCCATCAGAGTTTTGTTCAGTAGGGTCAACTTTTTCTGCATGTAGAAAATACCACTGCCAGGAGATAGTAATGAACTACGACCTCTGAAAGTGTTGCAACAGGAACTAACAAGAAGGAAACATTTGCTATTAGAGCAAATAGACTACTAATCAACATATTATCGATCCTTCATTTTTGTCAAGGTCATTTTGTGCTTTAAAAAATGACCCTACAGTACGGCTTTAATAGGAAAAGTGGACTAATTTGATTTAAAGAGTAAATGCTATTAATTATGAAAGACAGTCAATAAAAAGCTTGTTCTTCCAAACATAAAGGCAAATTTTACGGTGTCTTTGATTTATGGTAATGAAAACAATGATAAAATATTTTCACTAGTACCTCTTACTCTTATCCTATCTTTTGTTCTTTTTCTTTCTCACACATTAGAAAAATTCTTAAAATTATCATTGTCACTTAAAGCAAATCTTGGTACAAAATGTTGCTTTATAGTTTTATCATTATGCATTTTTTTAGTAGATAAATAATATCTTCACATTATTTCTGTAATAAATGTAAGAAAACAAAAACTGTTTTATATGTAAAGATTTATGTAACAATATTAAAATACTTTATTAGAAATTATTTCTATTCAAACAATATATAATGATGAGATTTAAAGAATTTTAGCATTGTGAAATCCAGATAAGTGAAAACATTTTAGAGAACCACCATGTCCAAATAGTATCGCACCATACATACAAATGTGTATCTTACAGTATGTATAAATATGAACAAATACCAAACATGTAATATTTTAGCTTTTAGGGTCTATTAAAGTTATTTGTATGTTCCATTAATTTATCTGAAAGAAAAAAAGCACATATTATTTAATTAGTAATAAAATATTACTTATAATAAAATTAGTGAATTTAAGATAAGTAAAACCCTTGAACACACAAGCATAACCTATTGAATTTCTAAAGTCTCCAAAAAAATGTATTTTTCCCCTGTAAAATGACCTCAGCATAAACAATGCGGGCTATTCCATATATCACTTCAATAACATAAAATTTCTTGGTTATAAAATATGCATTTGAAGCAGTCCCTTCATATAAGTTTTCCCAGTGTGAATCATCAATATGGGAACTATATTTGGCTCTCCTGGGCTGTAATTATGTGACTATGTCACCGGAGAATGATAGAGCAGGTCAACCTTACATGTTTGTAAAAATGCTACTTCTTCTTTTTAAGAAAGACTATGTTTATTGGTTAGAAAATAATATATTTTAAATATAGTAATGAAGTGTAAACAAATGCCAAGTCCCAAAGTCTAGTTTGCTGACAAACTGTTAACTGAGAAGTCCCAAATATTATTCTAAACTTTACTGAAGATTTATTAAAAAAAAAAAATAGTGGCAAGGTGATTAAATAATTAAAACCTTACATACAACACACATTTTAGGCCATTTACCTAAATTATAAGGAAAAAGAAAGCATGTTAGCTTATCAGAAGAATCCATTAACAGTGGATTTTTTGGCATTATTAGGTAAAACTTACATATTGGGATTTAATGCCAAGATGATATACCAAAGCAGAAAGAACCTCAGCTCTCTGTAGATATGGATCAAAAGGTTGTTAAAAATTTTCATTTGTTAATGGGGCTTCTTCAAATAGTAAAATATTCTACAACCTTTATGCCATATAGGTAAAAAAATAGCATATTTAAACAGAATCCATATTTTATTTTTAAAAATGGTTTAACATGTAAACTACTGTGTTTTAAAGTGCTTCTGGTTGCATTGTATACTAGAGTGACACTATGCTTCAGCCCACACCCAGTCCTCCAGTAGCTGAAGCTGCCTTGCTATGCAAATACCTACTAACTGGTCAGAGGAATGAAACACTAAAGAACAGGGCCAAAATGGAAACATACAGATTTTTTCACTGAATAAAAGAGGCACAATATGTTGTCCCGTTCTTTACATCTGACTGATTCAGAGGAAGGAGAATTCACTATTTTGAACTGTGCTGAAAGGTCATCTACTAATTAATTTACAGGCTTTAGTACAAAAATTACATTACATGGAAATATTGAAGGGATAAAATACAGGGAGGGGCAAAAGTAGGTTTACAGGTATGAGTACACAAAACACATTTTTATTCTTGTATTATTTATTATTATATCATTTTTCATATGAAAAACTGTAAACCTACCTTTGCCCCACTCTATATTCTGGACAAGAAACTTCAAATTTTCTGATTCCATTCTATAATTTATTTACACAAACCAAGGCATGGAACTTTTGTAAGAGTTAACATGTTTTCTTGCAATCTTTATTTGGGTAGACTTCACATGACTTAAACTTTCTGGGTGATAGAAGATTGCATCATTATCATTAATAGTTTGTAGTATATGAAGAGCTGGCATTATACATGTCATTTTTATTGGCACAGGACAGAAGAGTGAATAAAAAGTGTCAGTGCACTGGGCTGCGGATGTTTGCTGCCCTCAGATCATAATGGTTTAACATGCAAACTACATGTGGGTCGAGAAGTATCAGCACAGGTTTACCTTTCCCCTTTTCTGTTATCCAGTCCTCAGAAATATTCTGTGAGTGTTTCTTTAGGTTCTACTGTGTGGTTAGTTGGCTCTTTGCTTCTTTTCTCCTTTTAAGGTCATGACAATCACCTCTATTTCTATTTTCCACGAGCTTTGGAGTCCACACCGCTGTGGCCCTTCTACCAGCAAAGCTGCTTCTTTTACTGTGCTTCTTTATTAGCCATTACAGTTGCATCCACCACTTCTGTCACTGCTGTTGACTTGCACCATTAACACATGGTCCAATGGACCCTTCTTTGCTGTGCGTTATCTCTTTTTATGACACATTTTCACATTTGTTTGGCTATGTTTGACTTAATGCTTTTCTCTTATGTCTCTTAGTCTTGATGTGAAAAAAGGGTCTTGTTCTTGTCAGCTAATTAGAGAATTTACTAATTGGCTGCTTCCTTATATCAAATATAATGTTTAGGTCTTCCATTCTTTCAGATACAACAATTGTTCCTGGGCCCAAAAATGAGACTTTGAATTCCAGGAATTGTGACCCTTTTTTGTGTTTATGTTCTTTCAAGATGATTAGGGGTGTAAGAGGTCTAATTTTAGATATCCAAAATTTATTGCAATCTCTGAACACTTAGCAGTGATGTAGATATTAAGTTCACTTCAAAGAATGCTGTATGCATTGGAGAAAATGTGATATAGGTACCATAAATGCCCACCTACAACTACCTAAATATCTACTTTGATCTCATTCTCTTGAATGATTTTGATCAATGATAATGACCAATTGAAAAGATTAAAGGTGAGAAAAATAAAGAAATGCCTAGTTTTTTAGTTTCCATTGTGCAACATTATGTTAAGCAACATTTACCAACAAATAAATAGTCTCCTATATTTTCTATGACCTGAAGCCTTTAAAATGTCTTTGTGAATAAAAAATGAATAACTAGAAAAATAAAAGAAACACCTTATCATGGGCACCAGTATGATTGGTGTATGATACTAAAAACATAATTCATTCAAATGGCTGAACAGCTGATAATCAATGCTTTGAGCAGAAATTCATACTAGGACCTTGAAAAATTCACACTATCGTTGTGGAAATAAATAGTGAGGCAAAGCTACAAGTACTTTTATAAAAAGGAAAACTCAGTGGCATGGGTAAAAGCAAAGTCTTGAACTCTGTTTTTATTATCACCTTGTTCTTCTCAAATGAGCATATCATCTAGAGGAGGGAAGGGTTCAGTAGTAATTTATCTTTGATGAGCTAGAATGAGGGCGTAGCCAGAATAGTGGTTAGAAACACATCATGGGAATGGAACTAGAGTGATCAGTGGTTGACATTTATTATCTGGAGTCATCTATGAGTAATGTGAGCTCAGATTCTAACTCAAAGTCCATGATTGAAAACATTGCAGAAACAAGAGTGAAGCAAAGTACTGGTCTGCGGAAGACGATGATCTTGAAAGTTATTAAGGTTTTCAAGTTGGTGGTCAGTAGTGGGCCCTGCCGGAGGCCAAGAAGGAAGATCTAGGGGCTACTTGCGCACAAGTCCAGCAAGTCCTCTTGAGGTGAGATATGCCTACAAATTCTGCAATCTGGAAATCCTACTCATGGCGAGATTAGTAAATATGAATGTTCTCTGTAAATGATAAAACATGCAAGTCTGAAAAAAACATTTAACTTCTCTACACTTCATTGTCTCACTGGCAAAATGGGCAGACCACCATTGTTATCACCATTAGTACTCCTAAACAAAAATGGTCTCAAGCTTGTGAGAATATAATAAGACTATATTTCAGAACACATTAGTCTCTAAAACAATATATCAGTATCAATTATTATAAAGAAGAATAATTTAATATTCAAAACCTTTTTGGATATGCAACTAATTTTGTAAAAAAAAAGAAAAAAAAGAAAAGAAAAAAAGATCTTCTCTGCCATCTCAATCATTATCTACAGCTCTATTTAGTGCCACGAACCTAAGTACTGTGAGACAAAAGTATTTATCTGATACTAAATTCAGAATAATTATGTTTTTATTATCAATACCAGATTAGCATTTTCAATTCTGGAAAAAAAACATCTATGCTAGAAACAAGGATGGCATTTCAAATTCACACTGAACTAATACTATAGCTGGGCACTAAGGTTTGAGAAAAACAGTAAATTCATTACCAGGTACAGTGATTGTTCTCTATATTTACTTTTATAAAAAAGTGAGATTTGATTTTGGCCCAAGAAAAAAGAAAACTTAGATTTGATCATACTTTAATTGAGTCAGACTATGAGATGACATCCAAATTATGTTTCTAGACTGGCAAAAAAAAAATCTACTTGAACAGGGTGTTCTTTGAAAAGGCCTTCTCTTGAAGTTCTCATAAAGAGACAGAGGCGGGAACAGACTATTCCCTCCTCTGAACTGCCTTTGAACCTAATAAAATGAATTATTTAAAAACTGCCAGTTTTTTTCCCTTTTGATAGGAGAGATACATGAAGGCAATATTAACAAAAATTTTTAGATTATTATGAAAATCATCATGGATTCTGGCAAGGAAAATAGAATTTCTTTTCAAAGTATTTTAAGGGAAGTTTTACACAAGTATTTGACAGACTATCAAAAAAACATTTGTACACAGTAAAGCATGTATAAAAATAGTTTTCTAAGAATCCATTTTGAAGCACCATATAAATCTTTTCAATTAAATTGAGATTCTAAGATGAAAACAGCCTTTATGGTCTCCCTTAGAGTTGGAACCATGATTTTACTTTCTTCTAACTCGCAGCATTGCCAAACAATGTAATATTCAGTAAATAGTCAAAATAACCCACACATTTCCTTACATTATGTTTAATAATTCGTGACTCTTTGAGAAGTTAAGCAGTGATTCCTTAGAGAAATCACCCACCTAATCCAATCAAAATGCGAATATTTCAGGTCTCTTCTGCTGTTTCTGCACTGGCCAAGTACAAGCGTATACTCTGGCATTTGGACAAATACTGGTGCCTGTACAGAAAGCACCATATTCTCCAGAGATCTGGCAAGTAACAGACTTCATCTTGCCAGTGTAGAAATAGCATTAGAGCAAAACTAATTGCTGGAAAGCCTGTTCAGAAAGATTTGTCATTCAGGAGGGTAAAAATAATCTCACTTTTCAGAGTACATTCAAACTTTTTTTTTAATTTCCAGTATTTAATAGAGATCAAAACATTTCCATTTCCACAAGTGAATGCATTTTATGTAATACAGCAATTTCCTTTGATTTGAGTTCAAGCAGGGAAGCTAAAATGAAAAAAAAAAAATCTGTCTAGACGTACCATGTTTGTCCCTTGTGTAAGATGAAAATTATTAAGACTGAAATGTGGCTTAAGGAAGTAGTCATGTGTTCCATAAATAGCTTTTTGAAAAGTAACAATGCCAAGAGGGAGAGACCTCTTAAATATGCACTTGACAACGCAGTAGAGAATAAGATTAGATGGCAATGATGAGTCTAAAGATTTATTGTGAAGGGAGAGTTTCAAAGAACCAATGTGCCAAGCTAACCTTGATTGTTTCCTAGCTCAATTCACTGCCTTGCACTAGATGTGCTGTCTTTTACATGCAAAAATTACCGCCAAAATGGCCGCTTAGAGCAGAAGCAGCCAGCAAATCTCATGACTTAGTAACCTGATTTTGCCAGTGACAACATTTCTAACAAAATCCATTGCTTCTGATTATTTTAATGTTTGGTTCAGGCTTTTAATTTTAAAAGAATATTCTCCCTTAGATTTATGATCATAATTCAGAATGTCTTCCATTGTACAGAGCCAAACTGCCAGTCTTGTCTAACCCGAGTTCAGATTAAGCCATTTTCTTCACTGTCAATTATTAATGGTAATGTGAACACAGTTGTTAGATTCTTTCCAGCATCTAGTTTCCTTATCTACCATCCATGAGCCCAGTAAAGCATATCAGTCATTTTTAACACAAGAGAGCCAACATAACCACAGTAAATAAAAGAGAAACATGTTATGATGTTAAGCCATGTGCACTGCTTGGCATTCATTCAGTTCACTGTAGCTGAAAAAATAACTGTGAGGCTCCATATCCCATTAACACAGTGTTAATTATTGTCATTGTCTCATCAGTGGTTTGTTTATGACAGCTCTGGCTGACAGGAGTGGTGGGATGTTCTGTCAAGGCCATCACCTGATGAGATTTGTATTGGCAAAAGATCTTCCTTTCCTTTACTCAAGTATGTTAGGAGAACCGGTGCTTCTTTAACTCCAAACACAAATGCTTTTATTAGGCCAGTTTTTAAATGTTTCAAATAATTAATATGAGTCCCTTTCTAGCATTATAGTTAACCAATTCACTCTCTAAAAATGAGAGACATTCTTTGATTTTTTTTTTTTTTAACTCAAAAGAATTCCACTCAATGGCAGTGAAAGGGAAATACTGCCTTACCAGGGGAGACTTTTAAAATACTGACAGGATGTTTAATTCCCTTCTGTGTGACAGGTGTGGATTAAGAGTGATTCCACAGGGGGAGAATCTTTGTCATGGAAAAAGATAAATAATTTGTCATATCGTCGTCGTCGTCGGCAGCCGTCCGTCTCGAGAGACGATGGTGTAGCTTCTTAAGAGTCTATCTGCACCGCCGAGAATGGCTGTGCAGTCCGACTCGGGAGTGACACGGTATCTGTCTCCTCCCGTGTTAAATCGACATCTTGCGATGACGCTGGAGTGTCCTCTCCAGTGAAGCTGAAGCTACAGAGCCTGGGCAGGGTGATATGGAGGGTCTGCTGTTGCCCATGCAGCAGACCCCCCCTCTCTTCGCAGCTGAAGGATCCAAGGGAAAGACGGAGTCAATACAGCTTGGCTTCAGGTGCGCCGCAGGAGTTGCCGGTGTTGACTACAACGTCAAACCGCCTTAGGGACTCCGGCTCCGGATTTTCTATCGGGGTTTACTCCCTTAGCCTTTCCCCTGAAGAGGTATGCCGCAAGGCAGCGGAGGTTTTTTGGAGTCAGAGTTTTCCTTCTCTGATGTGCCCTGACTGGAAGATCGAACCAGCGACACTTAGCTCGCAGGCCGACGCTCAATCCACTGAGCCAAACCAGCCAGGGACAATTTGTCATATACACACAACACAAATACCCTATTCAACTAATATAAACCTTGGACCTTTTTCTTTTAAGGTATGGGATAAAGACTTTAAGTCTTCTTCAAAGCAAGGGGCACTTTAGATTCATTGGCATGAATTGATATTTGCTACACCCTCTATAATTTTCTCGCTTTTTCTATCTAGATATAGATTACATGAGGGAAGTAGAGCTGTTTCATTCCTTGCATGATGTTAATGTTTATTGTTCAAAAGAGAAGATAAGTATATCATTCCTACCATCAAAATTGGTACACGTTACTTATTTCTATAAGTGAAAATATTTCAAGTTAAAGTTGCTTACAACTTCAAATTCATAAAATAATTGTAATTTAATGATAAAAATGACATGATATTCCTACCACCTCAAATAATGGCTAATGTTAGTTTCAGATCCAAGAATATATTTTCTCACTAACATTTCTTTCTTTTCTCTTTTTTTACATTTTTTTTTTTCTTTCATTGATTCTAGTGAGAGGGAAAGGTAGGGAGAGAGAGAGAGGGAAACATCAATGTGAGTGAGAAACACCCATCAGTTGCCTCTTGTAGGTGTCCCAACTGGGAACTGAACCCACAACTGAGGCATATGCCCTGGCCAGGATTCAAACCGGTGACCTTTTGGTTCATGGGACTATGCCCAATCAACTGAGCCATACCAGCCAGGGCCATATATATATATATATTTTTTTTTTCTTATTGACTGCTAATAAAATTCTTTATGACAATGGATGTGGACTTCAATCTACAATTTAAGAATTATATATTTTAATTATTTTGTCTCCTCATTTGTGTCACTGGAGCCAAATTTGATGTCTGATTGACCTGCAATATGGTTGTGAGAACATGAAATTTTTGACTATGATAGTGAGTAAAAATAGTGATAAAAATGTGAAAGGTCATTATCCATAGCACAGTCCTGGGCTATAAGTAGGTACAGTAAGTGTGATGGTTAATTTTATGTGTCAACTTGGCTATGATGCCTAGTCAAACAATAGCCTAAGATGGTATTTTTTTAGATGTGATAAACATTTAAATCAGTAGACTTTGAATGAAGCAGACAACCTTCCATAAAGTGGGTGGGCCTCATCCAATCAGTTGAAGGCCTTAAGAAAAGAGACAGAGGTCCCTGCAGTGGAAGTAATTTTGCTGTCCAGATTAAAACATTGAAATTCTGTCCTGGGTTCCAGCCTTTGGACTCATAGCTGCAACACCAACTTTAGCCTGCCAGCGTGCCCTGTAGATTTCAGTTGTGACAGCCTTCAAAATACAGTTGCATGAACCAATTCCTGAAAATAAATTTCTATCACTCCATACAAAGAAAAAAAAAAAGTATTCCCTCACTTATTGCGGGTATTACATTCGAGAGCCCCCCCACAATAGGTGAAAATCTGTACAGTAGAAACCTTACATTTATTTAAGTATTTATATATATTTTAAGGCTTTATAAACCCTTCCCACACACTTATAAACTGTTCCCAGTCCCTAATTAACCTTTCCTACTCCTTTATTAACCTTTCCCAAACTTTTATAAACACTACTTATGTTCTTAAACCTATTCTACACTCTTAAACCTACGTAACTTTAAGAACATACACATACGTTACTGCAAAATCCCATGATATAGTGAAAATTCCACAATAAATAATTAAATATAATAAAATCCCACAATACAGTGAGGCTGTGATAAGTGAACTGCAATATAGAGAGGGACTACTGTATATATATATACGTATATACATATTTGATCACTAAAAGGCCATGCAATTGGGGCATTTTTTAAAAGTGGAAAATGGTTGCCCAATGAAAACATGTATCATAGGAGAATGAGAGGAAGAATGGGTATATATGTTATATATATATATATATATATATATATATATATATGTGTGTGTGTGTGTGTGTGTGTGTGTGTGTGTGTGTGTGTGTGTATAACATATTTTGCAATACATACATATTATATACAGGTTATTTTTCTCTTGAGAACGCTAATACAGTAACTGTTTTTAGGAAGAAATTATATGTAAATTCACGTACCCTTCTCATAAATGGAATTCAGAATCTCTCCCTTAATATCACAATGCCTGACATTCTGGAGGAAGGTCTCTCGTGTCATAATTATTTTCAGCTCCCAGAGAGCAGTAAGTTTCTGCCAATTGACACCACCCCCTCCTCCCTTTAGCCTCATGCAAGCATGAAAGTAATTAATTCTCATGCTTACTTGAGTTTGGTTTGGCTTTGGCACAGCATGCATTCCCTAGCAAACCATAATTGATTCTGAATAATTGATCAGTGACAAACATTCAATTTTCTTTATCTTCTCTTCCTCTCATTCTCCTGATACATGTTTTCATTGGGGAACCATTTTCCACTTTAAAAAAAAAAGCCCCAAATGCAAGGCCTTTTAGTGATCAAATCAATTTATGCTGCTTTCTGCCAATTCACATCAACTCCAATGCCACTCCTCTTGGAGAACTCTTAGAGAATGCTAATTAGTGTTCCATAGTATCCATTAGATTTCAATAAGGAAGTAAACTACTCATGTAAAGACCTCGGAAACTATTTACATATGACTGCTTTGCCATCTGTCTAACTACCATACTGACTCCCTCTTTTCAAATATCCTTTGATAAAGATTGCTATTGAAACCACCAAACCCTACATGAATCATGGAATTGGGCAGGAAAAAAAAAAAAACACTTAAAATCAGGACCTGTGATACTCATCTGAGCTTTTTAATTCGCCTAGTAATTATGTTTATTTTTCTCTTCCTTAAAAATAAGATTACATTGGACTAGCACCCCACTTATCTATTAAAATTCCTTAGCTACCAGAATGAAACTCCCTTCTCAGACAGAAGTAGAAGATTCCTTTGAGATACATCATTTTGAGAAAAGTCCATATGTTTTATCACGTCAGACAAGTGGGTGGGTTTTTGGCCAAAGACATGCTTAGTGTAATTTGCTAGTTGACTTAGAAAGACAGTATATATACTTTCCCCTTATAGTCAAATGCGGATAATAGATCAAAGTAACAGTTGGGCAGGTTAGAAACTGTTGGGTGCTGAAATTATGAGATGTATCACACATCTTCTCAGAAGTCTCCATTTAACCTATGGCTTCCTTCAGATGCAATGCCCTTCCTTTTTTCACAGACTTCTGAAACAAAAAATGTTATCATTATCTTATCTTTATTGAATAATATTATACGTTATCCACACCTTTCCAATCTGCTGACACCAAATTTTTAAAAGGATAAATCCACAAATGGACTTTTTTCATTGTTCGTTGGCCCTAAGAGCAAATTAGCATGTACACTCAATTATTCACCCTGCCATAAAACATTCTTTAGTCCAAAAAAAAAAAAAAAAAAAAAAATTCTTCAGTCCAATTGTAATTCAATATTCAATTCAATTCTGGTGGATGAAATTAACATTTACTAGCCCTTGCTGGTGTGGCTTGGTAGACTGAGAATAGGCCTGTGAACTGAAAGGTCACTGGTTTGATTCTCAGTCAGGGAACATGCCTCGGTCGAGGACCAGGTCCGCAGTTGGGGACATGTGAGAAGCAACCAAGTGCTGTTTCTTTCACACAGTGATGCTTTTTTCCCTCTTCTTCTCCCTCCATTCCCCTCTCTCTAAAAATAAATAAGTAAAATCTTTAAAAAAGAAAGAGATGAACATTTACTGGGTAGCCCCTGTGAGGTCATTGATGGAAATAAAGCTGCTGTCTCATTCTGCAACAAAACTTTCCAATGCGGTGGTCTCTTTCCATTTTTTTGGATTCACTTATCCATCATTCTCACTCGACCTCACCCCTTCCATTTTCTCAAATGCATGTTTTGCTCTGTTGTGTTCTGCTCTGTTCTTTACCTTACTCCACCCTTTAGACATTTTTTTTCCCCCGAATCACTTTCCTGCTCATGACTATGGATCTACACTTCCCTGCTTTTCTTTTGCATTTGCAGGCTGTTCCTCCTCAGTCTTTGTTTGCTTCCATCCTCAGCTCAGCCATTAAATGTTGTTGTGACCCAAGCTTCAGTGGTGCACTCTGTGGCCATATTCTTTCCCTGGATAGTCTCGGACGGTCATACAGCTCACACATTGAAAGCAGCACCACATAGAACTTGATCATTCCCAGATTCATATCTAAGACTCCAAACTCCAACAGGTTACTTGATGTCACCATTTAGAAATCATATCTAATGGAGCAAAGTCCAAATTATTTTTACATTCTAAATAAACTGCACCCTGTTTCTCAAAACCAGTAATATTATTCATTATTTCACACTGGAATAGCTAAGATATTACATATGCAAGAAAATGAAAGAGAAATTTTCTCTTACAGGGCTTTATTAGTATCTTCATTTTAGATGATATCTTTAAAAATAAATTCTGGTGAAGAGTAAGAATTAAGAAATTACAAAAACCTGTTTTTTAATATAGATTCTACCTTTTATTAATTTTAATGTTATTTAATATGATGACTTCTGAAATAACTCATGACAAACTTCATAATCTCTATAAATCCCACCTGTTAAACTGAATAATGATAGTAATGGCATTGTCTTGTACTAAGAATTAAATAAGATAGTCTTCCTGACATCTATAATCAGATTTTATTCATTCATTTGTTCTTTTATTCGTTCAAGAAATGTATTAAAAGTCGTATATGTCCCATTCTAGATTTTGATGACAGAGAGATAATTAAGGCAGAGAAGGTTTCAGCCATCAGGGAGCCAAAATCCCATTGGAGAAGAAAGTTGACATGTAAGGAAAAATGGAAGTTAAATAGATTGTGAGACATGGAATGAAAGGATTCCATGTGATAGAGAATACTGGAAGCCATGAACAGCTTTGCAAGGTGATACTTGGGATAACATCTAAAGAATAAGGTGCTTCTTATGCAAAAAGTGAGAACACATTTTACATCAGAGGCACTAGAAAAACAAATGAACTATGGCAGGAAGCACCTCGGAGTCTTTTAGGAACTGGGTCCAGTGGAACAATATAAGATTAAGAAGAGCAAAAAGCCACTACTACCTGTAACCTTCAGGGACAAAAAGAGGAGGTGAAATGACCAGAGCCCAGGAGAAGTATCACCTAGCATAAGATGGGATCTTAGGTGGATGGAAGCATGGCAAGTTGCGGCCAGGGAGGAGGTAATGTCACTGCTGGAGGTATGGCCCAAAGAAAGGAAAGAAGAGTTAGCTTTGAAATTGTTCTTCACTCTTTCCTGCATTATCCCAATGTCAATGAAAGTCTCCATTTTCAATGACTTTCAGTGGTTGAACTAAATCAAATGGAAGATGACATAATTGTCTGGCAAATACATCCCAAGAATTCAGCCCTCTATAAAACAGGAGAAAAAGCAAGGGATAAGGAATTGATCTAGAGCAAATTAGCTCAGAACTAGCACAAGGCCCTTCAGATCACTAAGGACTACCTCCTCCAATACTGTGGGCAAAATCTCCACTGTATAGGAAAAGAGGATGGACTCAGAGATGTTATATTTTTAGGGGTATAAAGGAAAATACAGCTTTGCCCTGATATGAGGACATGAGGAACTCAGACATAAGGTTTGGGTCTGTGAGTGGGTATACTCCTTGTCAAGACTACACGTTCAGGCCTTATTTGGTAGACTTTCAGAAAGATGGCTGTGTATGGGAAACCAGAAAAAAATGTGATGGTAACCTTTTTTAAAAGAAATAAGTTATGAAGAAAAATATGGTGGTTCTTGACAAAGTAAAAATATTCTTGTTTCAGAGTATAGTGTTCAGTTACTGGTTTGAAGTGTTGGTCTCTGAAGGCCTAACAGTCAAAGTAACTACGATTGGGGCTTTGCAGAGCTTGGCACTAAATAAGCTCTGGCTGTCAAAAGCATTCAGGGACAGGTTGATTATTATGGAAGTACTCGAGGTTTTTACCTTGTCTGGAGTTGGTACAGAAACAAATAAATCTGTAAATTAATAAGCAAACTGTTATATAATAATTAGTAGCAACTATGTGTTCAGTATGGTTTAGATACTGTGGGGTACATGAAGGATTATAAGACAAAGCATTCATTTTCACAGGGTACATCACAGCAAAACTGACCACATTATTAATGTCACCAAGCCTCTTGGTACACAGAAAATGTTTGAATGAGTTATTATATAGAGGTGAGGACAAAATATCTTTGGGAGGTATGTCTAATAATCTTTCAAATTCATGCAACAATTGCCATCTCTGATTTATTTTATATTCTATTTCACTGATGTTTTTATTTTTTTAATTTCATATTTTTCTTGTTTATTATAGAAATAATTGTTGGATTAACAAAACACTGTGGTACCACAAACAACAAAACAACTATCCAAACTCAAATCTCTTAGATATCCTTCCATCCATTTTTCTGACATTTTCATCACACCATGCTTGTTTTTATCAATAATATATATACTCTTTGTAAAAATAATCTTTCAGCAGAAGCTTTTAACATATTTTAAAATTTATAATATAGCTTTATAGTTTTATAAAGTCTGGTTCTGGGTAACTTTCTATTCATTTTGCTCCAAATTCATCTCATGTGCACATTCATTCTATTTCAAACCCTTTTGCTATTCCTATCTCTAAGACATTTTTATTCAGCAGACACATCTAAAATAGATTTCATCTGCATTCACTTATATAACAAACCATATTTATATTTCCAAGCACATTTCTTCCAAGAATTATTTAACCTTTATTCATCATTAAAATGTTTTCAAAAGTCAAATTTCAAATATGTAAAAACTTATGGCCTTGAGTTATTTGCCTATACAAAAGTGAAAATGACTAAAATATTCAAAGAATGCACACAATTGCAGATATACACCCACAAACAAAATTCAAAGATCTATATAATTAGAAAATATTTGCAATCGATAAGGCACACTTATTGTCCTTAATATGGAAAGAGCTTTGATGATTCAATTATATTAAAAAAATTATACCAATAAAAATGATAAAACAATTAAGACTAGACAACTCACAGAAAAATATAAATATACTGAAACTTGTATTCAAACATATAGTAACATATTAATATGAATTCCAATATCTTTAAATGGTTAAATATTTCCCCTAGTAACAACAACAATGATGATGATGATGATGATGATGATGGCACAGATATGGAAATACAGAAGTATAGGGTAATATAAAATATCAGAAAGGCATTAAGAAATTTAAAATGAATATAGGCTATTATTAACAAGTCTTATTTTAATCAGACAGTCCAGCACTCAAATTGTTGGTCTGCTACTTGCTTGTTATTTAATCTAGTGGTCCCCAACCTCTTTGGCACAAGGGACCAGTTTTAGGGTAGAAAATTTTTCCAGGGACTGGGGGTGAGAGGGTCAGGAGGCGGAGCTCCAGCAGTAATATGAGCAAAGCTTCGATCCTGAGCCCCCGCTCACCTCCTGCTGTGCGGCCAGGTTCCTCATGGGCCTCGGACCAGTATGCGTCAGTGGCCTGGGGCTTGGGGACCCCTGACCAGCAGTCTCCAACCTTTTTGGCACCAGGAACCAGTTTCAGGGAAGACAATTGTTCTATGATGATTCAAGCACGTTGCATCCCAGTTCACCTCCTGTTGTGCACCGGGTTCCCGACAGGCACAGACCAGTACCTGTCCACTCCCAGAGGTTGGGGACCCTTGGTTTAATCTCAGTAACTTTGTGCTATGAGTCTTAGCTTACCTTTCTGTATAATGGATTTCACAATAAACGTCTTACAGGGTGGCTGTGCACTTGTAGATTTTAGTACATTTTCTGGCAAATGAAAATTAGTTTTCAAATAAAAACTGCTAGTATTTCACCATTCTCCTCTACCTCCTTATTTACCTCTGGAACTATTTATTGATATAAGCAAAGCTGAATATTAAATGATGTTAAACAAAGTATATCTCTAATAGTAAAGTATGAGGGCATTGAGTTAATACATCTTGTCACATTCATATAGTGGAATGATAGGTGGCCATTTAAGCACTGGTATAGAAAAAATTAATAAAATTGTTTAGTAAAAATAGATTATATTGCTATAACAAGAAAATCAAATGATAAAAATTAACATGTTTTATTATAACAAATGGTTTACATGTATGTATGGGATGTATGTGCAAGGGCAGGTATTCATGTCTATAGGTCATGTGTGAGAATATGATCTATATGCATGTATAATTGTGCACATGCATGTGTAAACATAGAGGAGGACCAGAAATCTATAAACATTCTATTTATTAAAACATATATAATACATTTCTGCTCTAAAGTAGATATCATTCTAAATTCTGGTGACAAAATTCTCATAAAAGACAAACACAAAACACAACCTTGTATAGTGAACACTATTGGGGAAACAGATATTGTTATACTAATCTCACAAATAGATTTAAAATCCACTGGAATAATGGGAAAATGTATGGAAAAGTATGTAATGGTGACATTAACTTCTAAAAGGAAGTCAGATCAGGATTTCCTACTAAATACACAATTGAACTGAAATAAGAAGGATGAGCAGAAGACACAGCAAAATGTAGAGGAAAGAGCTCAGTGAGCCTGGGAAGTTAGGTGCGTGATGGATCCCACAAGGTTTGTAAGGCATTTTGAAGGAGACTTAAGGAGGTGGTCGGTCACACAGATGAAGTGATCAGAGATCTGTTCAAAAATCATCACTTTGGCTACAGACTGAGGGCAAGCAAAAGTCAGTTAGAGAACTGTGAAGTTATCTGAGAAATGTAAATTGAGAGACAACAGGAGTATGGGTCAGCAAGGAGTTGGGAGAAATGGAATGAACTGATGGACCTAGGAGCTACTTAAGAGGTAAAACTGAAATGCTATAGTAATAGACTGGATATAGGGAATACAAAGTAAAATAATATCTAAATTATGTGCTTATGAGAATTAAAAAACAATAAATCATTTAAATACTCAGTACAGGACCAGGCACAGAAGGGAACTGATTGAGTGAGAAGGAGCCAATGAGGTAGTTTAGGGACCGTATCTTGCATAATGAGGTAGACAGTGTTGCCATTCATAAAATAGGAAACGGTGGAAGAGCATCAAATTTAAAGAGGTCAATCATAAATTCAGTTTTACATGTCATGACCTTGACTTACCTTCAAAATGTGAAAGAGAAGATGCCAGTGAGGTAGTTGGATAAATTAGCCTAAATTTGAGAAGTGTTCTGGATTACATAGAAAATTTAGGAGTTACAATGGGGGTCAAAAAAGCTAACAGAAAAATGGTCATTCTTAAACTATTATAGATAAAGAAGAATAATGCTGAGGGGGAGGACAGAGAACAAGTGGCCAGACATATGGTATCACAGAAACTAAATGGAAAAAAAAATGCTTTAATATCCAACTATAAGGAATCCTGGAGGGTATTCATGTAAGACGTGGTTAAAAGAAGTCTTGCTGAAGAAATTGAGATAAAGATTATTGGTGCCTACAGCAAGAATGATCTCTATATAGACAAGATTGGATCATACTTGAGTAGTAAAAATAGAAAATATTTTTAAAAAACCTTCAGTAGTTTGGCTATAAAAAAGGCCAATAAAAGGGTATGATTGAGGCAAATAAAAGTAGAATTTATTTAATTGGTGTGATTTGAGCACATTAGAAGTAGATTTGCTCTTATAAATTAAAGGCTAAATCTCCATTAAGCCTTTTTATTCAATATTAAAAAAATCTGTTTATTTTCAACAATATTAATACTGTTTTTCATAGATTGTACATATTATAAGTTAACAGTGTTACAATCTTTCACAAGTGATTTAAGAAAAAAAAGTAAATAGATTCTAGTAAAAGCTGGGAAGTTTCAATATATAGCAATAAAAAGGTGAAGTAGATTATAGATGAAAAGGGCCCTGTAATAAACCTACCTGAAAGCAACGTCACAGGATAATCGGTCATAAATTCCTAACGGGGCAGGCTAAATCATGCCCCAAGCATATAACTTCTTCAGTTAATTTTTGCCTTAAGCAAGTCCTGTCTCTTGTTTGTATGCATCTAGGATAACACACCTTTGCCATGTCCCTTTTTCACATCTGTCAGAAGCATAACAACTCTCAAGAGAGCACGTAAACTAATTCACTATTCTGTAATCCAATCCCTGCCTTGCTTGCTCCTCACCTTCCTGTACTCTTCCTCACCTTAGCTCCTTAACTCTAAATGCATGGGAAGAAAAAACAAAAACAAACTGAGAACTTTTATTTTGAGAAACATTTTCTTCTTCAGCCTGTTGAGATCTTCCTTCCAGACATATCCTGGGTTTGGTCAAATAAACTTAAATAAACTCATAAAAATTCTCTACAGGTTAATAAGATGAATTAGGGGCTAATGTGTATCCTTTCCAAAAGTTGAGAGCTTGGAAAGGGAAAACTCACTGGAAGAGAATGAAATAGAACAGGTCAGAGATAACAATTAAAAATAAGGGAAATAAAAGAGAGAGAAAGAGAGATGAAAAGAATCTTAAGATATTAAGCAGGCCATTTAACAACTATGTAACATACACATTGTTCTGGAGATGATATAGTAAAAAAAACTTGCTTCCCCAGAAGTCAGGTACATGGGTTTGCCCTTGTCTCTACCAATAACAAGGAGGGATAACTTGGAAAAATAATTTAATGCAAACTTAGTTTCTTAACTTATGTAATTAAAGATTTCCCTATATTATCTGTAAGTCTCGTTCAACATTATTATTTTTTATTTCTGCTACCAAAGGAAAATATATTCTGCAAGAAAAAAAATTGTCTAACCTTAAGTATCTGTATAGCATAATATTATCAGAACTGTTTATTGTACATTCTGATATAAATGGGATAAAAGCTCCCCACATTCCTTTACTTAAATCTAAATGTGTTGGCAGTGATGTGAAATGACATTTTCCACCCTCAGGGATGTGTGAAGGGCACTTAACATTTCTGACAAGCTTAGTCATTTGAAATTATTCCCTTTGTAAGTTATCCATTAAAATTCTATATCTCATGCACATAATTTTTAACAACTACATAAAATTTAAATGCGCTGAATAAGGTATTATTAAATACGCTAGTCATTTTGAGACATTTTGATGTGATCTATGCTTAAACCAAAAAGAACAAAAACAAACAAAATTCAACCTATAATAGAGTATCAGTAAAAATAAACATAAAAGTTAAAACAGGTATGTCTAGAAGTAAATATAATTAATATATAACATGTTATATCAAGTGGTTACATGTAAATATATACATTCCTTTTTGGAATTTGTATTTTCTAGTAAATAGTAAAAATGGATTGGCTTATCAAATTAATAACTAACTGAGTAAATTGATACTCATGCATTTTTAAATAGGCCTTTGCTTTGATTTCATTATATCAAAATAAATAAAATTTTATGGTTTTTCTTCTCAGCAATGTTTTATAGACTATGGATAACTTCTGAAAATTTGGAAGACACAAAGAATCTAATTCGATTATTAAACATTACCTCCCAACCTCAAGAGCTGTACAGCAGTCCCTCATTATATCGTGGTTCACTTATCATGGCCTCACTGCATCGAGGGATTTTTAAAAATATTATATTTAATTATTTATAGCGGATTTTTCATTGTATTGCAGGATTTTGTGGTACTGTATACATATGTTGTTAAAGTTACATAGGTTTAAGGGTGTAAAATATGTTTAAGAACATAAGTAGTGTTTATAAAAGTGTGGAAAAAGGTTAATAAGGGACTGGGAATGGTTTATAAGTGTATGGGAAGGGTTTATAAAGCCTTAAAATATATATAAATACTAAAATAAATGTAAGGTTCCTACTTCGCGAATTTTCACCTATCGTGTGTGTGTGTGGGGGGGGGTGTCTAGAACGTAATACTCACAATAAGTGAGGGAATACTGTATACTATTTAAATATATATAACTTTAAATTTCTTTTACATTATGGATCAGAACCAAAATATTACCCTTGACTTCATATCTTCCCTAGAATAATTTAAACTGATTTATTGCTATAATTCCAGGTAAATTTGGTTAACATCTTTGCTGGTGACTCACTCAGAACTTTTTAAAGTTGCACTCCATGCCTTCAGTGGGCCTGCCTGCTCTCTGATCCTCAGGCATCCCACCCTGGGTGATTTTCCTCCTTTGCATAGGTTTCCTGATATCACATTCTAAGTTACTATGCATGTCATTGATTTTAAGAATGCACATCTCTAATGGAAAAGAACTAGGATCATAGGAACAGCTATTATGCTTCCGTTTGTCTAATAAATCATGCTGTGACCTTGGGAAGACACTTCAGTTCCCTGCTCCCCTACTGGTTTTAGTAAAGATCAAGTGTTTTCTAAAATCCCTTTCTTTCTGAAGTTCTAGAGCTCTACATCCATGGGTTGTCAAAGGGAAAGATGTTTGGCTAGAAGAAAGAGAAAATCAGGCATTGTATCTTGTATTTGGGACATGGTGAAGGCAGGGAGGGAAGGAAAAGACCATCTAACTTCTTAAATAATATCAATTTGTACTCCAGCACTTTTACTTGGCAGATGCATTTGACCCTTTGAATATATCTAACCTCAAACTCAAGGGACAAACATCAATGTTTTTACTCGTTTTAATGTATTTCTAAAATTAAAATGCAGCCCTAGACATAGAAAACTGGGTTTTAAAAGGGTTCATACCCTATAGACTTGCTAAATGAAAACAAAATCTCTAAAAATCATTTTATGGGAGAAAAATCAAATATTATCTAATCTGTATTAAAGATGCATTTAGCTGGCAATATTTTCATTGTGATATGGCTGAAAACTGTCTTTTGGATCATGTGAGAAATCCTTTTATCATTGATCTTCATTCTTTTAAAGATAATCTGCAGAAGGGTTTTCAGATTTGTTTCAATTCACTTGCCAATATAACTTCTAGAAAATGATAGAAAATATGGGTAAAATGTCTCTCTCCTTACTCTAAAATCAGTGAATAGACTTTTGGCATTGCTATCCTGCAGCTGAAAAAACAGTTCTATGGAAAGTAGCCTCACACAGTGATCTAATCATAAATTCATAAATGGACAGGTCAGTGTGGGTTATCATGACCCAGGCACATAACTTCTTTAGTAAAATATTTATCTTCATCCATTGTTCCTGGGCATCTAGGTTAACACACCTTGGAAATGCCAAAGTAATCCTGTTGTTCAGACCTCTGGGAGGCATAACAGCACTCAAGGGAGGGTATATTCTCATTAACTACCCTGTAAGTCTATCCCAAACTTCCTTTCTCCCACTCTGAGTTAGTTTTCTTTACTTCACCTCGTTAATTCCAAAATGCAGGAAGAAATCGCAAGCTGTCATTTCAGGAAGCATTTTTCAGCCTGTTGAGATCTTGCTTCCAGGTGTATCCTCTGTTTGGCTCAAATAAATTTTTATGAAGATTTTCTATAGGTTTGAATAGGCTTGTGTTGACAATCCCATTTATGTCAATATAGTTTTCAGAATATGTTTTCTTCCCCCTCTGTAGTTCTTTTCTGAAAAACGAATCATCACAGTAGATCTGAAGGTGAAAGTGACTGCACTGTCCTTTACCTTCTACCTGATTCATGATATAAACTCCGTTTACCTGGAAATGTGTAAAGACATTGAGTACTGCATTCAGTTTTATTTACTTTAAACTTGAAATTTAAATTACAATTATATTGAGCAAAGATGTTCATTTATTTTAATTCAAATATTAACTACCTAAATTATTATCCAGCTGATGAGAAACAAGTGGCTCATACTTTACAAATGTATATGCTTATTTTAATTAAAAAAATAATTTCTTAGAATTCATTTGTTCAGTCATTGAAAAGTTTCATAGTATTTTGGAAAAAATAATGCAACTTTAAAAATAAAGACTTCAATGCTAAAAAGATTTCAAAAAGGCAAATCTTGCATCTGTTATTTACTAGCTGTTTGACCATGAAAACAATGACTTACATCACTACATGGATCAAGATATTGATGATAGGTAAATAAATCGATAGTGATAATGATAATAAAGGTAACATCTCACAAAATTTTGTGCATGCTTACATAAAATAATTTATCTTAAAAGTACTTAGCAAACTGTAAAGTATGATTTAACATATCAGCTGGTATTATTCTTTTTTTCCCAGTGAGATAAAGTAGAAAGTAGATAATATTTACTCTTAAATAAGTTATTGAATGTCTCGGGTCAATTGACCCTAGAATTTTTTATTAAAAAAAAAAGGAAACCTTTAGGCTTTCAACCTTGATCAATGGAAAACATTTCACTCAATCTAAAAAGGTAATTTCCACAGATATTTCATTGGGTGGAGTACATTTTAAAAACTCTAAAATAAGAATGTGGGTGTAATGGAAAACAATATTTAGTATCTACATTGAATAGGCACAAAGAGCAATCCTGTAATTAGACATATTTAGACATGTAACTAAAGAAAATATACCTCTGGGAGAAACTTTAATTGCTGTTACTATTTTCAAGCAAATATGGCACTCAAAGTACCTATTTCAGTGCTGATATTTAATGTCTCACAATGTTTCCATTATAAATATTCTTTTTAGGAGTTAATGACTAGACCATAACAATTTACTACAAGCTATCTTTACCATCCAAAACAGTTACTACAGCCTTCTGGGAAAATAATAAGCATATTTATAGAATGTATATATAAAAATATTGATAACTGTGTCTACCTATTTTTAAAAATGCACTTGTGAAAACAAATCTTTATCAATTTGCTGAATCATATTAAATTCTTCAGTTTCATTAACATAAAAGGATAAATAAAATTAAATTCAGTGTCTTTTCAACTGTTTCTAAATATGGTTTAATCTAGTATTGACAAAGCATCACTCTGTTTCAGAATTTGCTTGCTGGCATCCAAAAAAATTGAGAAGAGCCAATCATCTTCAATGGGCATGAACTCAGGTTTATATTTCTGAAGGGTTTTTGTGTGTGTGTGTCGTTGAAAATTGCAGTTCTAAAATTGCGTGCAATCTGCTATTATCTTAAAGAAATGAAGAGACTTAAATATGTAAGTTGTCTTTGGGTGATTTCTATAGAAACAGGAAGGTTTGAAATCCATGAAAATTTATTTTATTCAGGTAAAATTTTATCCAATTTTTCCAGTTATTCACATATGGAAACACAAAGACCTCCCAGGCTTTATTTTTTTAAATATCAAAGGACCCTCTTGGAAAGAAAATTTCTTTGTTGTATTTTATTTGATAGTTTATTCTTAACATTCTCCTTCTCTCAGAAGATATTTTAAATCTTTATTGCTGAAAAATTGTCCCCCATTAAGACATTTTAGGTTCTTAATCCTGTAGTGTTCATGCATGGGTTTTAATCATTGAAAATTTGATAGAGTGAATAGATTCTAATAATAATAATAATAATAATAATGATTTACTAATAACAATACAAGAAGTACTAATAGGAAGTACCCTTTACTGAGTCCTCTCTATATTTCTGATATGGTGTTAAGGTCTTCATTTACATTATCGCAATAAATTCCCTAAATAACTATGAGGTTAATGCTTGTTTTAAAGAGAAAACTAGGCTCTAAGAAACAAAATGACTGATGGAATATTAGACAGCTAGTCATTGACAGTGCTGGGACTCATTTTAGCCTGAGGATAAGGCCTATGTCTAATGATCATTCTCTGCCTAACTCCCTACTGTAGAAGAGCACCATTACGATTGAGTAATTAAATGTTCTAACAATAGGAACAGTACAGCTGACCCAATTAATAGATGGTAAGATAGCCCATGACTAGACAGTAAATAAAATAATAGAATAACTCCATGTTGTTATTTTTCAAAAAACAAAAACAAAAGAACAAATTAAAACTATTTTTGCCATCATAGAAAATGGTTGTAAATTTACTACATATTTTGATATTCCAGCATGAAATATAAGATTTAAAAATTGCCTATCTTTACAGTAACTGTCAAAATGAATAATGATATTTGCCTTTTGAAATCAGCAATGGAATATTAATTACATGAAAACTAATAAAATTATTTGACATTTAGGAAATTTCAAATGGCTTCATAACTCATATACTTTTAGTCTTTACCAAATTGGTGTTCAAATATCATCTGGTCCATAATTAGTATATAAAGCTTATGAATCTAGTTATGCATACATTTTTTATATAACCATGTAATTGCTTCTTAGTAGTTCATAAAATTGATTTGGAAATATTTTGAAAAGCTTAACAATTGCTTTGCTTCTTTTAATTCATGAGACTGTGATTCCATACAAAGTTAGGCTAGAATTCATAAAGGAGAATTAAAAAATATAAGTTAACTGAAATCATTGACATTTCACACAATAATGATTACATTAAAACCACTGACATACATTTAACATTGATAACTGCTTCCATCTTTGATTTTGGTACATAGAAATATGTTAGAAATAAAACTTTTGACATTTTCTTCACTAATGTGCCTTTCCTACAATGTTCTCCTCTTAAAAAATGGTATCTCTATTCTTCTAGTTGTTCAGGCCCAAATTTCAAATTTATCATTTATGTCCTTCACACCCCATCCCCTTCACCACCAGCAGCCCCTTAGTTCAACCAATATTACCCACTGCCTAGAGTGAGCAACAGTCTCCTAACCAGACTTGCACTTAAATCCTTACTCCCGAGAGTCATTCTTCCACACAGAAATCAGTTACCCTTGTACAGCTCTCCAAACCCCACCGGTCAGTATACAACTTAATCCTCATCACTATTCAGGAGGCCACAGGTGGCCCGGACCTCTACTCTTCTGTCCTCACTCCCCCTCCCAATTTTCCCTTTCGCTCATTCTGCTCCTACTGCATTCCCTGCCTTGAATACACCAGGCCTGGATTTGATCCTAGGCCTTCATGCCATTTATCCTCCTTGCTCATAAGTACTCTTCCTTCCGGTTTCTGCAAGTTACACTCCATGCCTTTTTCTAATTGTCTTTCAATTGTCATTTAGCAAAAACCATTCTCCGACCTCCCTTATACAAGAGTTATCTTCATCAATCTATCTCAAAGCTTTATTATAATAATAGTCCACGGACTCTGTTTAATGTACAACACATGCTACCTCATAATATTCAAAACAATTCTAAGGAGTAGATTTTATTTTTTTCTCATTTATACTGAAGGATACAGAACGTAAATAACTTATTAAAATTCAAACAACACGGTAGATACATATCTCCAGATTTTTCAGATCTTATATTTTATCAAGTTATCTACTCCCATTTATTCTTCAGAACTCTACTAGTTTTACAAAGAGGAATGTGAGAGTCCAGAGTTAAAGATATCGCATTTTTCACTCCATAATACACCCCCCCAAAAGAGAGGGGGCAATGTCTGTGTGTCTTATGGAGCAAATATTGCGTCACATACCGTGATATGTATTACCTGACCTGTCAGTGAAGGATGAAACTGTTGTACGGCCATTCAAAAAATGTGGCATTGCAATGCCTTAGATGGAACTGAAGATAGTATCATATATGAAGATAGCGAAGAAAGTGATATCAGTGATTGTAAACAATTAAGCTTCATAAATTCTGACACTAGCAATGATGAGTTCTTGGGGTTCCCAGAAAACTAGAAGAGTACTTGAACCTTAAAGTCTCTCCTTATTTGTTAATAACAGTGATGATAGTTCTTAATACCACTGTTGACTGCTGTTCACTTGGTTGAAATATTATTGTTATATTTTATTAAATATTTTAGTACACCATTTGGTTCAGAACATTTTTTTCTTGTTTTCTTCCTCTAAACTTAGGTGCATCTGGTGTCTTATAGTGAGAAAAACACAGTAATTTCCCAAGATCATATAATAAGTAAAGGGTAGAACAGAGATTCAAACTCAGGTTGAGCACACTGCCTTCTAAGGAAGAGGTGATTTTTGTTCACTCTGTGTGTATTCTGAGCTTTATTCTTGCTCACTTACCTAAGCCTCATGTAAATAAATGTTTATTGCTTATTTGAAATCTATTGTTTGGGTGATATAGACATGTAATAAACTATACATGTGCTATAGAACATTACTAACTTTGACACTTCAGAAATTTACAGTTGAGATTTATGATTCTGATTTTTCCTTTTCTTTTATTTTCTAATATGTGATCCTCTTAACAACCTAACTACTGAATTTTTCATTTTCAATGTCCACATTAGACAATTTAATTAAAAGCCCTCTAAAATAATAACTAGGATGTCCTTTAAATGTAGCTTTAGGAATAATATTAAGCATATTCTTTTAGAATCATTTTGATGTAACATTACACTAAGGCCATAAAAAAATGTCCATCTATTGTTTGCATATTTAGCAAAAGATAAAGATCAATTGTGCCATATATTTGCTTTATATGTAAATCAGCCTTTAAATATTTAATTGAACTAAATAACTGTCACGGGTGAAAAACACCATTTACATACTGGAATCAAATATAATCTAACATATATAGCATAAATGTATATAAAGATTTACTGAGTTGACCCTGACACACCTACATCCATTACATAGAAAACTACAAGCAATAATCTGATAGTTAATATTAAATATTAAACCACTGAAATAGAAATTAATTAGACTAGTGCGTTCTGCTTTAGAATGAACGTTACAGTTTTGTCTCAGCATTTATCCAATGGCAGGAGAAAAAAGACAAGTTATCTCGTGACAACATTCTGTGGTACCTCATTGTCGTTATCTTGTCACCATACTTGCATTAAAGATTTGAAATGCCTTTTGTGCCTAATCAGTGCAGCCCCACATCAGCATATACAAAAAAAAGAGACATTTTACATCATTTCAAGTCAGCATTGGTAACAGTTTTATTTCATTCCCCTCCAAGCCATCTCAAAACTAACCACCACACATTTTCACCTAAACTTTTTGCAATCATTTAAAGGAAGGTACCATAAGCATTTAAGAATACTGAAATTCAAGTTTTATCTAATTAACCTAAACTATCCCTTTTTAAAATTAATGTTTAAGCCATTCCTGTGGCAATAGCTATAATAGAATAAAACAGTATCTACTTCAAAAGGACTATACCACAGACTAGGTTCACACACAGTCAACATAAAGTTTTATAAATTACCTAATCCAAATTTTAGGCATGAGGGAACATGGTCCAGTCTACTATTAGCAATACAAGTTCATTAAAATAGAATTTTTCTGTTTTGCATTAAAGGGTAAGACTGGATTTAGAAATCTGTAAACTAAGTGATTTTAAGCTATGCAATCTACATGAGAGATATCTGAAATTGAAACACAACGCTTTATTGTAATATAAACACTGGTGAGCAAGCAACATTTATGTGTGCTTAGCATGCAATAGGAGATAAGTAAATGTTTTTTGAATGACTGCATACATGAACGGAGTGGCTTCATTACACAAGAAAAGTCTTGCATCAAGACAGAGAATAAAAGCCCTGCACATTAAAATAAATAGGAGCATATATACCACGCTCATGGATAGCAATAATTAACATTGTTATAATGTCCACACAACCCAAAGCAATATGTACCTATCAAAATACCAGGGCGCCCTGGCCAGTTGTCTCAGCTGGTTGGAGTCTCATCCCATACACCAAAAGGTTGCAGATTTGGTACCCAGTCAGAGTGCATATTGGAAGCAACTGATCAATGTTTCTCTCTCACCTTGATGTGTTTCTTTCCCCCTCTCTCTAAAAATCAATAAACATATCCTCGGGTGAGAATTTAAAAAATACCAATGGCATTTTTCATAGAATAAGAACAAATAATCCAAAAATTTATAGGTAACCACAAAAGACCTTGAATAGCAACAGCACTCTTAAGAAAAAAGCAAAGTTGGAGGTATCACACTATGGATATGAAACTACACTACAAGGCCATAGTAATCAAAGCAGTATGGTACTGGCATAAAAACAGACACATAGACCAATGAAACAAAATAGCCCAGAAATAAACCGACACCTATCTGGTCAATAATCTATGACAAAGCAGGCAAGAAGACACAATGGGGTAAAGGCAGTCTCTTCAAAAAATGGTGTTAGGAAAACTGGACAAATACATGCAAAAAATGAATCTATACTACTATCCTATACCATATATAAGAATAAACTCAAAATAGATTAATGACTTAAATATATTACCTGAAACCTTAAAATTTCTAGAAGAAAACATAGGCAGCAATTTTTTTTGACATTGAGCTTAGTAACTTTTTAAAAAATATATATCTCCTAGGGCAAGAGAAACAAAAGAAAAATAAACAAATGAGACTGCAAACTAAAAAGTGCTTTTACAGCAAAGGAAGTGATCAAGAAAATAAAAAGGCAGCCTAAAAAATGGGAGAAGATATTTGCTAATAATTATTCTGGTAAGGGATTAATATCTGAAATTTATAAAGAACTGATACAACTTAATATAATAAAAAGGGCAAACAATCCAATTTTTAAAAAATGGACAGAGGACCTGAATAGACATTTCTCCAAAGACAACATACAGATGGCCAATAGACATATAAAAAGATGCTCAATGTCAACTAATTATCAGAGAGATGCAAATTAAAATTATAATAAGCCATCAGTTCATACCTGCGAGACTGGCTATTCATCGATAAATCAACAAACAAAGATTGGTGAGGGAACCCTCATTCACTGTTGGTGAAATTGAAAATTAGTGCAGCCATTATGGAAAACTTTATAGAGATCCCTCAAAAAAAAAAAAATAAAAATAGAACTACCATATGCCCCAGCAATTCAACTTCTGGGAATTTATCTGAAGAAAAGCAAAAGCAGTAATTCAAAAATATATATGATTTCTTATGTTCATTACAGTATTGTTTACAATAGCCAAGTAATGGAGGCAACCTAAATATTCATCAATAGGTGACTGGATAAAGAAGATGTGGTACATACAAACACTGGAATATTACTCAGCCATAAAAAAAGAATTTAATCTTACCATTTATGATAGTATGGGTGAACCTACAGGGTATTATGCTAGGTAAAATAAGATAGAAAAAAACAAATACCATATGATTTCATTTATATGTGGAACCTAATAAACAAAATAAGCCAACCAATAAAACAGAAACAGACTCATAGATATAGACAAGAAAGTGATGGTTTCCAGATGGCAGGGATTGGGGGACTAAGTGATAAAGATGGCAGGATTAAAAAGTACAAATTGACAACTATAGAGTTGACACAGGGATATAAAGTACATCATATGGAATATAGTCAATAATATTGTAATATATGTATATGGTGCTAAGTGGATACTATACTTATCAGGGGGATCACTTCTTAAGTTATATGAATGTCGAACCGCAATGCTATGTAACTGAAACTAATATAATATTGAATATGAACTATAATGGAAAAAAATAAAGTCTTGCATCACAGTAGTTACAGAGCACAGAGAAAAAAATAATGTCTTTACGAAATCACTAGACTAAAAGAGCTTTGACTTTACCCCCAAATCCATCAGCCTTGCCTCAGATTTAAATGACTTCTTGATAATGAAGCATTCCAGTCATTTTGCAAAATTATGAGTAGAAAATAAGCAGACTATTAAGCTGGTTATAAACCCCCCTGAAAGCCATTATAGAGCCTTGAGTTTAACTTTATTTGTATTTACTATGGACAGTAATACCTCTAAACCCATTTTTTTCATCACTGGTGTACTGTTTGATAAGTAAAAATTTAACTTACTTTTTAAGTGATTTAAAACAAGTCTATCTGCAAGGAAAAGTATAAGGGTAGAAAGCTCAAAATATTATTTCTTACACCACTAAAATGTATCATTTAAGAGTTTTCCCAACATAAAGTTATTTAAGCCATTTCCTTGTTCTCTATATATTTACTTTATTTTTTTAAATTTAATATGTTCAAGTTTCAATTAACTTGCATGTTTCTTCTTTAATTCAATTTTATAATATTTTATATTATTTGACTGTTCAGTTTGAGTAATTCACATTTATCCAATGTGAAAATTAAGGCAGACCATGATGTGTATATAGATGCTAAAACAATGGTAAAATAAATGGATGACCACTTTGTGATTTATAATGATAAAACTGTCCTTGTAAATTATTATGCATAGTTATGTGAATCTTGATGTCCTAAATCTAATTCTTCTCAAATAAAGATTTATTAATGCAGCTGCATAAGACAAAAGTTTTTTTTCCCCTTGAACTACCTCTTGGTTTTCTATTTTATGTTATGTGCCCTTGGACTTCTCTTTTGCTGACTGGTTGAATCCCCCTCATGACTCACATGAGTTGGTTTCTGTTCTTCTGGCCACTTACCTAGCATCTGATCCGTTATCTGTTCTATAACATCACCTTTACCACCTTTTGTCGTTCCTTAAACCTCATATTTTTAATCTACTTATAGTGTGCTGCCATTTTAAACTTTAATATTCATTTGAAACAGAAATTGCCTGCTTTTGTAGTGAAAAGTAGTTGAATAATAGCAATTTTACTGGATCACCCTAATCATAAGGTGCTGCTGAAAATGTCTGGGAATTCAACTGCTCTATTTCAAAGCTCTGACACCATATCATGAACCAAAGGCATAATCTGGTAGCTCTTACATATTACACATTTAAATTATCATTAACTAATATTAAGTGCTTACTTTATTTAAGGCAATTCTCTATGGGTCTTAATTGTTAAGCTTTATTTGTAATGAAGTATTAAACAAAATTTTTCTGATAATATTTTAATTAGGTGTGTACTTAATGCAATAATTATGTCCAAATTACTAAATGATTAATTACTAAGAAAAAACATAGACATTTCTCATAAACCTTATACTAAAGCAAAAAATATATATGTAATTATGGGAAAGCTACATGAATACATACTGTAGCTATAGTATAAAAAATATTATCTGTATTATGATCTTCACTTGCACACTCACATGGCTTACAAATGTTTATTTTGCAATGTCTCGACATTTGTGAGCTGTGAAAGGCTATGTTGAATATACTTTAGTACAAAATGGAGGTTCTTGACCAGGAGCATAGAAGTTATCTTTTTTCCTAATATTGACATGTTTTTACTTCTTTTGATAGAAATAGATTACAATATGCTTTAATCAATACATGCACAATCTCTGACTTACTAACAATTAGTAGTTTCTCACTGTTAAGTCTAGAAATTGCTACCATCCAATCAGAAATATTTCTCTGTGGTTTTCTATCCCTACTATTGCCCTGTAACCCCAATGAAGGATCCTTTATGACCCTTTGATTAAGAACTGATCCAATTTTCAAAACAGATAGTAACGAGAAGTAGATGTCATGACGCTTCCTAGAGCCATGCATTCGTGTACCACCACCACCTTCCGGCAACAAAGTGGACTGCAAAAACTGCCAGTTGTCCACAGCAGTCTTTTCCAAACGTCTTTAGCTCTTTCAGAATCTACTCCTCAATGGATTAATTCCCAAACCATTTTTCTCAACTCTTCCTGGTTCTCATTCATCATTTTATTGCACTTCTACCTCCCCAGGTTGGATCTGTGACTCTTATCAATCTGAATAGTGACTTTCAATTCTCCTTCATGGCCTTTGGCTTGAATTCTGCTACTAGATTTCCTGATTTGCCTCTACTTGCCAGAAGGGAGAGGGCTTAGGGGACTGAGTGAAATAGATAAAGAGGTAGTTAAAAAATAGAAAATATAGTCAATAATACTGCAATAACTGTATGGTGCCAGGTGGGCATTAGAAATATCGGAGGAAACACTTTGCAAAGCATACGATTGTCTATGTTGTACACCTGAAACTAATACAAAATAATACTGAAAGTAAACTCTAATCGGAAATACGTATGTATATACACAGAAATCAACCTTCAAGAGCCAGTCCATTCATCATTATCTCAAAAGGAAGGAAATCTGTGGAGTGTTTCACATTTGCCTCCACCCTCTGCCTGAGTTCCCATCTATTTAGCCTTGTCCCAATCTTCATTTCCATCTTCTCTATTCCCTCACCTTATCCTTCCTTCTCCATCCTTCCTCCTTTTTCTTTTTTCTTCAAGCTACTCAGTAGCCATTTTTCTTTCTCAGTTGACACATTCCAGATGTGTCACCTGGAGGGATAAGTAAAGCCCAGAAACCAATCCTAGATAAGAACATCAAGTGTAATGAACTGAAGGAACTCTGATCAACACCCACAGAAAGATCCTAAGTATAATGTATATTTTGCTGACTTTCCCAGTTCTCCACTAGAAGGACAGGGCAAATGGGTACTCTAATAGATTATGATTTAGAGTAATATCAAAGGAGAGATCAATAGAAATCTTCACAGTTCTTCAGGCACAAAATATTCCAAAAATAATTAATGTCTCATTTTTCCTATTACAGGTATTCACATATTAATTTAGAAATTGCAAAATTTATAAAATTAATTATAATACCAATGACTACTTCCTGTTTTTAAAAATTGTACTGGATGTCAGCTCTTTGCACAAAGAGTACTGTTAAATAAATAGAAGCTAGATTTTAAATTCACCAAACTAATATCTATTAGAAAAGTTGTCTTCATTTACCAACATGATAGATATTGCTCCTCCCTGTGTCCAGGGCTGAGGACTGAAAAACCTTGATTTCTCTCTTTAGAAGCATTTTTGACTCCCTGGGCAGTTGTCCTGGCATGCTCTTTAATTGGGGACAGGTTTCTATACTACGGATCACTCTTTGGCATGCAGCCATAGAGGTCATCTTCCTTCTAAACATGTAGTGCTTTATTTTAAAACTAAATTCAGTAATTACATATTTAAATGCTATTTGACATTACTTTGATTTTTTATTTCACTCTTAGTGACCTCCCAGTGATTCATTTTTAAGTTGTATACTGATTTGTATCACAAAATTCATTCAAGATAGTCTAGCTTTCTTGCCTCAGATGGTTTAATGAGTTTGTAGCATTATATTATTAAAAGTATTGAAACCCAATAAAGTAAGCATCGCACTTTAAAATATTTTAATCAATCTCAGTAAAATTATGAAAGTAAACTGTTAAAAACAGTATCACTGTTAGAAAGTTTTCATAGTAGCTACTAATTAAGACAGCTACTTTTACCTTTCTTAATGAACTTAATTGGCATTTGGGTTTTTCTCTCTCCTTTTTTATTTTCTTTTTGCTTATTTGTATATTTCTGCAGTAAAGAATTGCAACCTCAGCAACCCATAAATTTTATTTTTAATACACAAAACATTATCCTGGGAACCAAGAGAATGATTTATGGAGATGCATTTCATCTTCAAATATATAAAGGAGCTGGAACAATGACAAGAACAACAGAAAATAAAATATCTTATACTAGACCTATAAAAAGTGATTGCAATAAAAAAATTGAGCCAGAGTTGACTAATTCAGTAACCAAGTCCATGAAAGTAGAGATTTAATTTTTACATTATTCAGTAATGCATAATTAGCATAAAATAACTTCAATAATTATAAAACTCTTTATGCTTTTATGTTTATTTTGAATTTCCTACACCTTTACTTACTAGTTTTTTGGATCCTGGACTAAAAAAGTAAATTTAATCTAAGGTGAGGAGCAGTACTGATTTTATAGAGAATATGTTCCACTCTTAAAAGTATGCTAAACATATTCCTTAAAGTTTCTTATAAGAAATTACTAACTTATCAAATATAATTGCATATGCCAGCTTTATTTAGCAGACTTATTATTTTGATCACATACCTCCTAAATATGTTTTCAACTAAGATAGCTGTGTTAAGGTGCATCTTTATAGAGAAACTTTGAAGACAGAGAACTGTCTTTAAGATAATTTCTGGACTTCAAAAATATTTTCAACAACTTGCCATGAGATTTTAAGAACTTAATTCTCCACTCACTATGTAACACCAAAATTCAGTGTTTGCCCTCAGCACAGGAAAGATGAAATTATTTTAAAAATCTTTTATTGCAAGATTGCAATGACAAAAAAACCAGTACCATGTCATAGTATTCAGGTGACAAAGCCTTATTATCTAACCTGAAGTTTGGGAAGTGTAGGGGTTTCCAAATAAGATTTTTTTTTCCCTGTAAGTGTCTATCTAAATCAAATAAGACACTCAAGGACAGTAGGACAAATTAATTCTAATTTGACAAAGTTCTGATCCAACTTGTCAACGTAACAGGAGAACAGCCAGGATTAAGAAAAGGGGCCCGGCTCTCAGCCTTGTTAGCAGGTTGTATGCTGTCACTGCGTCTTAGTGAGGCTGAGGGAGCTGTGTTAGCAGGTCAAGAGAGCAAAGCTAGTCATTAAAAAAAGGAAAGAAAGAAAAAAAAAAAAGGAATCAAACATGTGACATTTGGAGGAAGACTTAGTAGAGAAAACATGAAAATCATTTTGTTATTTTTGTAGTCATGTTCTAAAAAAGAAGTAAATGCAGGTTATCCTGTTAAAGGGATATTGTCAAGCTAGACTTTCGTTATGTGTTTGAGAACAATTTATTGCCCAGACCCTCTATACAGTTAACATAATTAAGTTAGATAAAAACAGAAAGAAAAGTGCAACAAATCTTGCTTCCTGGAGTGACAGAGGTTGGAACATGGGTGAAATTTCAATGAACTACACTTATGAGTGCCCATGAATTATAGATGACAGCAGTTAGATGCATTATTTTGTCTCAAATTAGAGGCGACATTGTGAAGCGAGATGTCCTTCTCACTATTTTAGTAAGTGTTGGCAGCAAGAATAGGTTTCAGCTGAGCAATATATTCCTTAAAGAAACGTACAATTAAAAATCACCTAACTTCTCTATGCACTTCCATATTTAAAAAAATTTAAGTAATAAGAAAAAATATATAGTGACTGAATAGACTTTCTAATGTTTAGCAATTTCTAAGATTTTTTAAAGGTATTTCAAATCCTATCATAATGAAGAAACTATAAAATAGTGGGGAAACCCTCACTATTAGTATTAATTTTTTTAAAAATCCAGGCTCATTCCAAGGCAAGAGTGCCTTGTTTTCCAGTGGGAACAGCCAGATATGACTTCTCTAATTATAGGGCATTTAAGGAAAATAAACAAACATGAAAGGGTTGTTGTTTTCTTAAAGAAGGTTTGCTTTTATTAAAAGCACATATCGAAACTGCTTCTTGATATTTATTTCTTCACACTCATTCCTGATATGTCAATATGTTGTCAATATTCTATTTCAGTGGGGAAGAAAATGAGGTTTCTTATGACATTTGTACATGCTTAAAAATAATTTCAATATAGAAAAATAAAATCTTCATATCATTTGAAATATTATTACAAAGGATTTTAGATACCCAACAATGAATAAAAATACAAGAAAAGACCTCTGTTCAAATCAAAATGCAGCTCCCATGACGTTCTGCATTCACTTTTCCATCCTCTCTCCATACAGATAATCAGTCTCTTCATTGTGACATTTATCATTTCCATAAACTTATGCTTTCTCTACGTATGCATGTATCTATAAAACATGTAAAGTTTTTGCAAATTTAAAACTTCATGAAAATGCTATCAGAGATGTAGTTCTGTACTTTGCTCTTTTAAACTCCAACATGTGGGTTTGTGAGTTATATTCAGATTAATAGATTTAACTCAAATTCCTTCATTATCCCTGCTGAAAGATTGCCCATTGATTGAATTTGCTACTACAGTTAATTTATTGATCCGCTATTGATGGCATAACAGGTTGACTCCAATTCATTTTGCAAGTATAAACAATGCAAATAGCGTTTAACATTCTTAAATGAATCTCATGATATACATATGTGAGAATTTCTCTAGAATACATGCCTAGAAATGAAAGTGCTGGGCCTTAGCATATGCACGTCATGACACTTAGATCTACTGATAGGGTGCTTTCAAAATGTTTCTATTAATATATATATGACAGGATCCTCATGCATGTCAGCACTTAGTATTGTCAGATTTTTTATTTTTATTTCTATGGTAGATGTGAAATGATAGCTTTTTTATTTGCTTTGTTCTATTTGAAACAAGTTGAATAGTTTTTATGGTCTTTATTGGGTATCCATTTTTCTTTTTAGAATTGCCCTTTTCCCCATCTTTTCCCCATTTTAGTACAAAATGGTTCTCTTTCCTCTTTATATCTCAGAAATCCTTTTCATATTCTAAATAACAATCTTTTTTCAATTATAGACATTACACTTATCTTCTCTCTGGAGACAGTTTACCTTTTGTATTGCTGTTGTTTGAGATACAAGAAGATTCTAATTTTCATGAAATCATTTTTATTTATTTTTTTATATTATATTTTCCTTTTTAAATTGAGTATTACTTTTATTGCACTTGTTTCCATTACCATTCAGTTCCCTCATACCAGCCTCCCACCAACCACCACACTGTTGTCCATGCCATGAATCTTTTTCCTTCCTGCTCAATCCCGCCCCCTGTATACCACCCCCCTTAGCTGCCATCCTGCTCTCTGTGAGTGAAATCATATGGCATTTGCCTTTCTCGGACCTTGCTTATTTCACTATGAAATCACTTTTTTAAACTTTAAAAATGTTTTAAAATTTTGTTTATTACATTTTCATCTTCAGTGTAGTAGGAATTATTTTGTGGATGTGTATGGTATAGAGATCCAAATTAATCTTTCTTTCCAAATGAAAACTGATCTCACAAAGCTGTTTAATAATCTCTTTTATGATACACAATGCTACTACGTCTGTGCATGGCCATGTTTCCAGCGTGCCTTTCTAATTGTATTTTTCTGTACTTTCACCAATACCATGGTTCATATTATCATGCCTTTATATTATTGATATCTGATAAGGTAAACTCTCCTACTTTTGACTGTGACTAAAATTAGTCATCTATACCATACATTTTTAAAGATAAGCTTGTCCAATTCCTTTAAAAAATACTTTTAAAATTATAAATGGAATTAGAAATAGAGGAGAACTGATACGTTTATGACTCTTAGGCTTTTTACAAATAAATTAGGTTTTTCTCTCCACTTATTTAATTCTACTTTAATGTTCTATGTAATTGTATCGCTTTTGTCCTTGAAGGTCTTGGTCAACTTTGTTAGATATATTTCAATGTAATTTGTATTTTCTGGCATATTTGCAAATAGAATCAACTTTCTTTGTTTTCAATTATAACTAAATATTAAATATCAGGTGGCTGATATTATTTATAATAATTTGAATGTAGACTAGTTATTGTTTTCCATATATGCATGGTAATAACATATCAATGCTATTTGGTTACTTTGTTCCCAACCATTATGAATTATAATTTTGTTTATTTCATTACATTTCATGTTTTTAATAATCTGGTGACAATTTCTCTATAGTGTTCTACAAAAGTAATGATTGTGAGCATTTTTATATCAGTCCTGAATCAAAAAGAAATATTTCCCACTTTCATCATTATGTATCGGGTTTGTTAAAGATTTTTATTTTTATTTTTTTTAATGATTTAATGTGTTTTATTGATTAAATTATTACATTTGTGCCAATTTCCCTTCCCTCTGCTCCCCTCCACCCGGTGGCCCCCCTCCCTCCAGTTGTCCCCCCCTTTTAGATTATGTCCATTAGTTGTGCATACAGTTCCTCCCAATCTCTCTCTGTCTATTCCATTCCCTCCTACCTTGATCCCCAATTCCTATATCATCTCCCTCCCTTTCCCCATTCCCCCTCCCTGTTGACCTCCCCCCAATATGCTTCCCGTACCCACAGTTCCTCTTTCCCTCTCGTTGCCTATTTAGTTTGCCTTTGTTTCATCTCCCTAGCTTCTGTTTTTTTTTTTAAACCAGTTCCTTTAACATCTCATATAACAGTGGTTTGGATCTAATGAACTCTTTCAGTTTTATTTTGTCCTGGAAACACGTTCTCTGTCCTTCTATTCTGAATGACAATTTCGCTGGATAGAGTATTCGTGGTTGTAGGTTTTGGATTTTCATTACTTTGAATATTTCTTGCCAGTCTCTTCTTGCCTGTAGGGTTTCCCTTGAGAAGTCAGCTGATAGTCTAATTGGGACCCCTTTGTACATAATTCTTTTCTTCTCTCTTGCTGCTTTTAAGATTCTCTCTTTATCTTTAATTTTTGACATTTTGATTATAATGTGTCTTGGAGTGGTTCTCCCTGGGTCCAGTTTTTTTGGAACTCTCTGTGCTTCCTGGACCTGTAAGTCTATTTCCTTCCCCAAGTCTGGGAAGTTCTCCTTTATTATATTTTCACTCAATTTTTCAAGTTCTAGTTCATCTTCCTCGTTCTCTGGCAAACCAATGATTCTTATGTTGGGCCTTTTATAGCTGTCCCAGAGGTTTCTGATCCTTTCGTTGTTGCTTCCTATTTCCTCTCGCTGCATTGGTTGACTGCTTGTTCCTTCTCCATATTCCAGTTTGTTGAAATGAACTCTGGATTCCTCACCTTCTGTCTCGTATGTGGTTTTGTTCCTTTCGTTATGAAAGTTTTTCGCTTCTTTCATATCTTTTTCCTGCTCTTTTGTGAATTCTGTAAGCCACCTGATAACAATGGCCCAGAACTGAGCCTCTGACAGGTTTCTTATCTGTTCATCTGTCAAGTTCTCTATCTGCTGCCTGGTGAGTTGTGTTACCGGTATTTCTAAAGTTGCCTGCCTCATTTTGACAGATGCTTTTTGTTTTCTTGGGCTGGCTGTGGGGGCAGTGCCTGTGTACGCGTCACAAATTAGCGACCGGCGCCTGCTTGTCCGCGACCTATTTCGCAGCCCTGTGGTGCTTTCTTTGGGGGCGGGGGTCCAAGATGGATTCACACAGTTATTCAGGTAGGAGACCGGGATCCGTCCTCCCGCCCCCCTGGGCCTCACTGTTCAAGGCGATGCGGCGGCCGCTCTCCCCAGCTCCGGAGTCGCGCACCGCCAGGGGCTTGGCCACCGGGACTCCTCGCCGCCTGCCGCTCTGGGTGCAACCGCAAACAGCACTGCCCACTTTAACTCTTACCTGCCCAAATGGCACCGTTGGTTTATAACTTCATATGTTGGACTTCCGTGTAGTTTTATTTTCTGGAATTTCTAGTTATCCTTTGTTTTGAAGTAGTTGTATTCCTCTATAGTTGAAGAGGGAGACCTAGCGTGTCCGTCTAAGCCTCCATCTTGGCCGGAAGTCCGATTTTTATTTTTTAAAAGTTATTCTTTGTTTTGCATTTCCAGTACATGAGGACTTCCTCTTTTTTCTTTTCTTCTCTTTTCATCTCTTCTGCTATTCTGTTCTCTTCTTTTCTCTGATACTCCAGTTTTACTATGATGAGTCTGGAAATTTTATTTATTTTTGTGTTGTTATCCTCGTCGTCGTCGTCGTCGGCAGCCGTCCGTCTCGAGAGACGATGGTGTAGCTTCTTAAGAGTCTATCTGCACCGCCGAGAATGGCTGTGCAGTCCGACTCGGGAGTGACACGGTATCTGTCTCCTCCCGTGTTAAATCGACATCTTGCGATGACGCTGGAGTGTCCTCTCCAGTGAAGCTGAAGCTACAGAGCCTGGGCAGGGTGATATGGAGGGTCTGCTGTTGCCCATGCAGCAGACCCCCCCTCTCTTCGCAGCTGAGGGATCCAAGGGAAAGACGGAGTCAATACAGCTTGGCTTCAGGTGCGCCGCAGGAGTTGCCGGTGTTGACTACAATGTCAAACCGCCTTAGGGACTCCAGCTCCGGATTTTCTGTCGGGGTTTACTCCCCTAGCCTTTCCCCTGAAGAGGTATGCCGCAAGGCAGCGGAGGTTTTTTGGAGTCAGAGTTTTCCTTCTCTGATGTGCCCTGACTGGAAGATCGAACCAGCGACACTTAGCTCGCAGGCCGACGCTCAATCCACTGAGCCAAACCAGCCAGGGTGTGTTATCCTACATAGGCTTTATTATACTTTTTGGATTCAAAATTTGTATTCTTTGTTAATTCTGCAAAAATTTTATTCACTGTCTTTTCTAATATTAGCTTTTGCACCTTTTCATTATTTATTTATGAAATCCAATCACTGCTTCTCTCCTTAAGATTCCTTTTCCTCTCATTTAAAAATCTCTTTTTCTTCATGTGTTGCTTTATCTTCCATTTCACTAGCACACTCTTCAGCTGTAATCTGTATGTTTGTTAATGCTACATTAAGGATTTTTTTCAAATTTTGACAATCATATATTATATTAACATTGGCTTTATTTTGTTGTCTAAACTGATCAGAGCTTTTTCAAGTTTTTAATTTTTTATTGTTAACCTTTAAAAATATTTAATGTCTGCTAATTTTAATATTATAATTTTTAAAAATGTTGGTATTAATTTTATTGGGTCTGCCTCTGGTCCATAGTAATTTATATTTTCATCCATTTTAAAATTTTCATCTGCAAGCTGTTTTTCCCTGGGGCTATTTCAGATTTTACCAGTAGGATTATACAAACCCTGGTTTCTGAGTGAAAGGCTCCGGGTACAATTTGGTTTTGATGCTGCTAGGTAACCATAGGTGGTGTCAACCCAGAATTGCTTTAAAATGAATTCTTATCTTGTTTTTTTTAGACTTTCAAGATAGTAGAAGTTTTAGTACCAAATGTGCATAAGGTTCATCCTGTAGTTTTTACTTCAGCGTGAATTTTTATTGTATCAATCTTGCACCTAGGCTAAAAAAGGTATCTGTCATTTCTCTTTTTTGGGAAGCAGTTTTCCTCATTTTTATTCTCATTAATTTTAAAGTATTTCAAATGTCTAGCTTTGTTTGCAGATAACTCTCTAGCACCAAACTGAATACACTAATGACTGTTTCATTACCGCAGTGAAACAGATATTCTGCAAACATACACAAGGGGGCTTGGTTTCCAGTTAAACTAAACTCTTTAGTTTCCCCTTCTTTTTGGACCCTGAGGAATTCTAACTTGCGAAAGAGTCATGCATTGGTAGCGGATATTTTATCATACCCATGCACTTACTTATCCAGCATTTTAAAGTGCTAAGCAGTTGATATTGATCAGACAGGAGACTGTGAAGGAGGTACTATTAAGATCCCCACTTCACAAATATGTGTGGTACATGTAAAGTTCTTAGCAAAATACCTATTGCATATGCCAACAAATAATGGCTATTATTACATTTAAAACCCTATAATTTCAAGGTGAACTTATGAATATTGTGTTCTTAACAGTGGTATAAAAAAGCATAAAAAATAGACGATATACTGTCACAGGTGAAAGGCCCTAAACTACTAATGAATATATCGGTTTATTCACTGCAGCTAATTTATTTGAAATATTAACTTTGAAATGCTTGTTTTCCAATTTATGAGGAATGGCATTAATCCTTAATATATTTATTTCAGTTTGCCTACCATACTGGCCCCAGCTCTGTCATTTGTACACTGTTAATTCTTACGTTAGCAGGTATTTACATGGTTCCTTTATGTGCTATTAGATCCAAGACTGAATAAATTCTGATCATTATGGTTATCTGATACCAAATCTATTAAAAAATGCAAAGGGAAGTATTTTTAAGGTCAAAATAATAAAAATTTAGAGATTTTATTCTAACTCATAGGTTCTACAAATTAAAATTTTATAAAAGATCTAGTTCCATATTTTCCATGTAAAAGTATTACATTTATCTCTTTTTTCCTCCACTAAATAAATGAGTTTAAAGTACTACTATAAAGTATGTTAAAGACATACATATTGGTTATATCACAGAGGCACAGAAATAACAAAATATGGGGACTAAAAGAAATTTTAATTTGAAAAATTGATATATAGAACCACACAGCTGAATAATTTAAATATTAAAATCTTAGTATCACAAAAAATAAAATCAACTACTAAGAGTTGTTCCAAATTCTAATCCCTGAATGATTCCCTGCTTTAAGTTCATACAATCATACAAAGCACATTGAATTTTCATCATAAGGATTATTTTTTTAGAATTATTAAAAGATAAATAAGCCTTTAAATGTTATTATGGTCAAGTTAACAAAAATTGATTAAACATTTACAAAAAAAATTTCTGAGGGAAATTTTAGCAACATTTTTTAGCAGATGATTATTCTGCAAAGACATTTAATGGAAAAGTAAGTTGGGAAAAGGGCCCACATGTACTCACACCTCTGTTTAAAGTCAAATCAACTCTTAATTCTTTAAAAACGGTTCAGAGAAAATAGTTGTAAAAATGTGAACTAACCTTTTCTCTAGTTTATTTTTTTTTATTTGTGGCTCCCTGTCATCATGTATACTTTAAAGTATGTGATACATATCTTCTAAGGTGACAAACAGTGAAGGGAAGTAAAAAAATAAAGCCTCTGATCTACTTATTTTCTTTATTTCTACTACATATTTTACATTTATCTTTTCAGACTGCCCATTTTCTTTTGATTATGTGCAAAGTGAAACCAGCAATCATTTTTCAAGCAAAAGGTGATCAACACTGAAAAAAATCCAATAGAAATATACCCCAAAGTTTGTAAAAGTTTTTGTTCTTAATTTGTCAACTGCATTTCTATTCATTTTCCCATATTATATTTAAATGGTTAGCTAGGACACATAAAGTTTAGAAATGTACTCAAATAAGTAGAACTAACAGACAGAAGATAATCATAAGGCAATGACAATGGAACCTAAAATAAAGCTAAAATGCATAGCATAAACTTTGGTTTTAATTACCAGTAATTATAAAGATTAATTGAACCATTACTAATCTTAACAGGTAGGAACTGTTTCCAAGGATCATAAAGAGAACCCTACACAGTAAAAGGTGAAGTGTCCCTATTGACATGGATACATTATACGGACACAGTTTCACATTTCTTATAAAGCAGGACAGCTTTAGAAAGCTATTTATTTTGTTCCAGGAGTATGATTTTTCCAAAAGCAAGGACTTTGGTAACTGCATTCTGTGAAACAACTATTTTTGCTGCAGGATTTTCCTCACAGGAGAGGATGTCTCTAATGAACTGTTCAAAGGCATTTTTTACTTGTAAGTTAAATTTAAATCTCTGTAGTTTGTAACATGAGGAAAAAGCCATGTTTTGTTAACTTCCTTGGCAGTTTAGTCTCTCCTTTACACACATAACAACCAAAATTTTCTTCAAACACTTCTTGCAATCTCTTGTTTAGTCAACATATAGGGTCTCCTCATACTTTATGAAAGAATTCCCTTTGAAGTCAAATTGTACTCTAAAAGGCAGGGAGAAAATCCTGTTAATAGTAGACCCAAGGGTCATACAAACTGTTTGTGTTTTGAAAAGTAGCTACTTAACTAATGTTCTATTCAAACAGAATGTGTTCTTTTCTAGGATAGTTATTTGCACATCCTTAAATCCTCTTCTGAGATCCTTATTAAACCTTCCTGAGAACTTAGGTAAATTGGTTTACTTCATTTTTTATCAATTGCTCAATTAACTCCTTAAGAGTGATACAATAGGGTAAAGAGGTCTAGCTTTAACAGAAACTTGCCTTGTTAACTTTTACACACTCCACATACTATTTTTATACATGGCATGCAGCCAGAAATTGGCTGTTATCAAAAATGGCAATTTATAAACAATTCAACTAAACATTGACAAATGCTAGAATAATATTCAGCAAAATATGATAAAATATCCATCTTATGCCACATGGTCTGAGAGCCCTTTGAATTTTTCTTGTATCCAGCTCACCATTTGCTCAGCACCTGGTCCAGGGTTCTGGGTAAGAGTTTTGTCCAAAGACACATGTAGGCTCTTTAAAACCGGCTTATAAATTTGGTCTCATTAATATCACATTCTGTTCTAATACTTTCCAAAATGTGGATCATGAATAGTATATCAATATATTACAGTGGGTCTATAAATTCACATATGTAGAAAAATAACAAAAGAAGTACTGTTTTGTATTTACATACACTAATCATTTTCAAAAATACTGTTTTTTGAAATAGATAATAAAACGTGCTTAGTTAAAGCATTTTTAAAGTCATGTTATTTTGTATCATTTTATATTTTCTCAGTCACTGGATACTAAAGGTCCAATTACCAAGCCGTCCAGATCTCAGACTTGAAACATTGAGAACCTGTCTCTTATATGCCAACAGGCCCATGCTAATAATCAGCAATGGCTAGCAACCACAGCTGGCCATCTTTGTCACAGCACACCAACTGATTATTGGGCAGTTGTAACCCATCAGCTGTCAATAAGCTCCTATGCCTATTAGAACATTTCTTTGACTCTGGCCATCTCAGGAAGCACTAATTCTGTGTTTTCATTGGCAATTGTAGACTATTTATCTGATTTTTAGAGGGAGCTCTTGGCTAAAGTGGAACTACCAAAAACCTGACAGAGTGATGCTGAATTGTCAAGAACCATTTTTTGAATACACCAGTGTATGCATGAATTCACTTATGTGTTCATTAACCATATATTTATTCAGCTCCTTTTGGGTGCTGGCACTATGCTTTCTAAGAACTTAGCAATTTAGTTGGAGAGATATTATGAAGGTTACAGAAATTTAACAAAATAATGTTGTTATACAAGTGGCTTAGGCTATTAGTGTTGGAGGGATTCGGATGGGAAAGATATTCAGGAAGAGAGTGAAAAAGGAAACAATTATGCAGAAGGTGTGATTAAAGGACTCAAAAAGTTGTGCATCATCTAATACGTAACTTGGTGGTAGAAGTGAGTGTGGTGTCGAAATGTTGATGAGCATACTAGCAAGGAAGAAAGGACAAGAGAGATGAAATGCTGATTGAGTAGAATGCTTACCTCTGGAAACAAGGTTGGTTAAAAGTGGGAAGTGGGAGGCAGATGGTGGAGAAGACCTTGAATGCCTGACCAAGAATTCTGAACTTTCTGTTATGCAAGGGTAAAGCCCAACGTTCCCAAAGCATGAGCGTGACCTTTATTAAACACTTCTAGTATAATTGCAATGTGCTCGGCATTGTTTAAAATATTTTACAAATAACTAATTTACTCTTTGTAACACGTTTCCAAGGTAGGTGATTTTATTTTCCAAGTATTTTATATTTGGAGAGCTAAGCAACTAGGAAGATAAGTCACTCAAAGTCACAACTAGGAAGTGACAGGGCTGGGATTCAAAGGTAGGAAATCTGTCTCCAGATTCTGTGTTCTTACACATGACACTATCAATTGAATAGGCAAAATCAATTTTTAAGACAATCTGAGAGCAAAATATAGATGTGTTTAAAAAGCTGGAAATACAGAAAGGAATTCAGTTAAGAATTTTTAGCAGTGTGAGTACGAAGTAATGTTATTTACAGCAGAATGGTGGCCGTAAGAAATGTATGGATGGGATATATTCAAGAGTCCTTATGAATGAAAAACTGAAAACTGAATGTATAAGTTAAACCATATCATTTCTCACAGAATCCATGTCTGCCAAATACATAGAGAAAATATTAGAGGTTAGTAATTCTATATATTAAATGCTTGATAAAAATCTGTTCTTTTAAAACACAAACTCAAAAGTAGTTTTAGTATAATTTCTCCTAATTAAGAGATTATTATTTTTTGTTGATGAGCAACAGCCAAGTGTTAAATGTGAAAAGATTAACCATGTTGGCTAACCTATGTTTTACATGGTATTAACTTTCTGTTTGTGTAACATTGCATTTTACTGATTCCTTACAGATGAAACTGTCTTTGTGAATTGTCTGTAAGATTTCTGAGATATAAATTCCAGGTTATTTTGAAGTTATGACTGTTTGTATCATTCACCCACTCAAGATATCACACATTTTCCCAGCCACCCCCTACACTTGGAACAGGCACTCAATTAATACATGCCACCTTGCTCTTCTCCTTCAAAAACTCCTAAAAAACCATCTGCTCCGGGAGGCGTTCCAGCTACAATAACCACCTACTACTTTCAGTTGCCTATAATATCTACATCCACTTTCTTGAGCCTTGCTGATATATTTTACCATTAAAAAATCCGTAAGACAAGACATTTTCTGAATATCTTCTAGTGGAATTTAACCTCTCTTCAAACATCAACATTCCCTTAAGGTAACAGCATATTCTTACACGTTTTAGTTCCATGACAGAATAAGGAAATATCAACTTCAACAGAGTAAGAGAATTAACATTTAATTTGTGTGTGACTCTTGGATCAAAACATTTAGCCAACCCAGTTAGTTATTCTGAATTGGGTTTTGTGCCAATCTCTCATGGGAGAATGTTCAGTGAAACTATCTAATTGGACACCTTATGAACATACTATACTATGCAAAGTAAACAATGTAGTAAATTGCTTTTAAATTAGTGGACTTGTGATTTTTAAAGTTCACTCTAGATTACTTCCTATGTAACAACAACTAAGTTTGATCTCGTGATATTTTTGATAAACTCTTTCATGTAGTAAAAAATTAATATGACAAGAACACATTGCATTATTATGCAAAAGAGATAGAACAGTGACTATTTCTTTTCATTTTTTAGATAGTAAATCCATGCATCGTCATGCTGATTAACACCAAAACTCTGAATACCTTTGACTCTCCTACTAATTTTGTCAACATCATGCATATCTTCTTCAGGATGGCTTTATCCAGGTAAAAAGCTGAAGATATGCATTTTTGACTTTTGCAAAAGTTAGACCTTGCTGAAAGATAGAGGACCTTTCTTTGTATTTCCACAACAGAGAGTTACAGATCAAGTGACGGGTTACCAGAAGACTAAGAATAGAATAATTTATATATTGGAGATGCAGAATAAGGGCATAGAGTGGGGGCTTTTTGCCAGAATAGAAAGGCAAAATCCTGATATTGGGGGTTGGTAAAATGAGAATCAAAATGTTGCAAACAGAGAGACAAGAGAGTAGATGTTAAGTGGTGGCCTCTTTACTGTTCAGATCAACCCCTCAGAGGGGAAAATAAAAATATCCACATAGGACCAGGCAATCAAAGAATCCCAGGAGTGGTCTTGGGAGACCCTATCTGTAACTGGGAATAACAATGGTGTTTTCCTAATCCTATGTCTTCCATGGCATGGGGGCAGCGAAGAAGAAATGACTAAAGAAGGTGTTCAGTCAAGCAGATCTGTAAAATCTCTTACAGGGTCACATGGTCCTTATTATGGTGAAAAATAAAAAGAACCTTAAAATTATGAGACTTTCACCACAATGTGGACTCAAAAGTGCCCAGAGGATGAAATCAGAGGAGTCAGACGTTCAGGAAAAGTAGTTGATGAGTGTGGAATGCTGGAAACGAAGGCAGTGAATGAGAATGATGTCCACAGGCATTAAAACCAAGTGTCAGTCACATGCCCACCAAACGGTGAGGACCACTGGAAGATGCCCAACGACCGCCTGACTTCTGCTACGCTGAGTAGAGACAGAGGCTTCCCCTATGTTCACAGGAAATGCAATATGCCCTTTGTACCCCAAATTGTTCTGGGAAGGAGGAAAGGAAGGACAAAGCCAGTGAGTAGAGAAACATAGAGAAGCAAAAATTGGGTAGGTATATGAGAGAGAAAAAGTATTAACACAGAAAAATGATGTATTTTAATTGATGAAACCCAGTTCTTCTTAGATCAGTGAGAATGGTGACTGAAGAACCAGATGAGAGCAATTCAAGAAATTAAAGAAAGGCACTATTTTGCACAGTTTTCATTAATGTGGGTATTGTCAAGACTAGTAACTTTGAAATAATAATGTAAAATTAACTTAGCTACCCTTGCCATTAATTCTCACCCACAAACCCTTAGATACAAGCAGAAAGAGATAATCAAAACTGCCATTAAAAATAACAAAATAAGCTTAAAATCTATGTTATTTAAAGTATACCAAATGCCCTACTGTGTGTTAGGCATTTGATAAGCAATGAAGATATAAAGAAGAATAAAGCAAGATTCTTGTCTTTAAAAATTTAACATAATATTTCTAACAATATTCTTAAGCAGAAACCTTTCAGGACAATTTCTACTTTATTTGTTGAATGCTTTTTGTAGTCAATGAACAAATTTGTTTTGAAATTTTCTTTGGATTTGGAAAGGTACACCTGTTTTATGACTGTTTAGAAAATATTAATTATCACCATCAATATGCTTGCAATAATTCCTGCCAAAAAGAAAAGAGCATGCATGGCATACATCAGTGTTCTTACACTACACAAGATCAAAAAAGTAATGCATATAAAAGCGAATTTTAAACTGGAAGTCTGTATGTATATGTATTTTATTATTTAAACAATAACAACAAGGGTCAAAAATCTTATTAAAACACAAAAACAACCAGGTAATTACCTAGGATCTGTTAACAACTTTATTTTCATATGGACTCCAATTATTCAACTATATTTTTTAAAACAAACTTGTTTTGAAATTTAAAAAATCTGTGACCCTAAAATTGCAAATTTTGTCCTTTAGTAAGAAATGCTTATGTTTCATTTAATTTACTAAGACCCCAAAGAAATATTTATATAGCATCTTACATTTGGATAATTATGGGTTGCAAGTCATTTTATAATACAATTTCCTTCCTGAAATTTTCAGATAAGTTCCCATTTGTCTAAACAGACATATCTACATAAGGTAAATGAACTCAGAGCCCTATTCAGTACAAAAAAAGGGATTAAATGTGACTGAATTCACACTCCGCAGTGAAAGTCATCATCAGTACATTAAATGAAACAGCTAATACGAGGGGGGGATAAAAAGTACTGGAACTTACTTATAAAAAACTGTGTATTTTGTCTTTCATGTTTAAGCATCAGTCATCTTCAAAGTACTCTCCATTTGATGTAATACACTTATCAAGATGTTTATTCCACTGCTCAAAACAGTTTTTGAACTTGTCAACTTCGATTCTTTTCAGTGCTTCTGCCATTTTTTGTTTTACCTCATCCACATCAGCAAAACGTTTCCCTTTGAGGACATTTTTCACCCAGGGAAACAAAAAATGTCACTGAGGGCAAGATCAGTTGACTAGAGAGGGTGAGCCACAAAGGGCATGATGGTTTTTGGCTCATAAATCAGCCATCATAAAATGAGTAAATGTGTTGAAAGAGTCTCCAAAAAAAAAAAAAAAAAAATTTACTGAAGCCTAACGCAGCCTCTCACAACAACACCAGCCGGTGCACTGATACAGATGGGTTTCTAGAACACTCACCTAGCTGGGGAAGCCTGTACTACAAGGGGCTCACCCTCCAGAAGATAATTCCAGGATTTTTTGTGTTCCCCTTCATATACACATGTGAATGGGAATGGAAGTAGCAATGCCTTACGCATATTGTGATTACTACATACCAGGCCATTTTCTTTGAGTTTTATCTGTATTAACTCATATATTTCTCTTTACTCTATAGGGTAGGAACTATAACTGTGCTTTTTTACAGAGGAGAAAACTCAGAAATGAAGAGGATTAACCCTCTGGCACGTAGGGTCACCTAGTTGATAAGCAAAAGAGCCTGGATTTTGATTTAAGCTGTAAAGTTCCAGAATGTGTGCTTGTCAACACTATAGTCAGTTCTAAGATCAAATAATATGCCTTGCCTTTCCTACCAAACAAATAAGGAAACTGACATAGATATAAAGCAGTCTGTTCAAAAGTCTCTGTTGCAGGCATTGTCTCAATTCACTATTTGTGTAGTGCATATGGATTTAAACAGGAATATATTACATTGTGCAGAGAATATCAGTTACTTCACAATTACTCAAAATTCGTGCACTACTTAAAATTAAAAGCTTACTGAAACTCCTCATCCACTGTATTTCTCAACTGTATCTCTTGCACAGGGTCTTATCTTTCAGAACTCGGGTTTTCCACCCTTTTTGTATGCTCTGAAACCTATCCACACTCTTTTGAACTTTTTTTCTTTTTTCTCATAGTTCTAGTTTTCCCTCTATTGCGAGAGAAGGAGGGTAAACTTTTTCTTTAAGGGCCATATTGTAAATATTTTAGGCAAAGTGGATCATATGGCCTTGCTCACACCTCAACACAGCCATAGGCTGCAGGGAAATCATCAAACGGCTGTGTTCCCATGAAACATTTTCATTGGTGTTGTTTTTTCACCAAAGCAAGCAGAGGGCTGGAATTGGCATGTGTGTCGTAGGTTTCCAAACCCCAACCTATCTTGTTATGCAACATTGCAAAGTGTTTTTATCTTTCTCCGCCTCTTGGGAGGGAAGTATAATGTGAACACACACTCCCGTTTAAAGAAAGCACTTAATTCTAGGACATCTCTGTTAAGTCTCTATCAAACCTGTACTTTTTTCTGGACAGTAATTTTGACTGGAAAACCATTCTGACATTAGTTACATTATATGCATCGTTCAGTCTGATGTAACCTGATAACAATCCTAAGAATCAGAAATTGTTAGTCCTTTGTCACAGTTGATGAAGTGAAGGATGCTAAGTTTTAAATAATTTACCCAAGGTTTCAGAGCTGGTAAACAGCAGAAGCAGAATTAGAATTTAGTCAGAGAAAAGAAGGTTCATGCATCTGTAGGACATCATGGTATTGCTCATGTCTGACCGATCTATAAAACTTACTGTCAGGTTCAAACGTCCAAATAATTAATGTATTTTAAAATATAAATTCTGCTTAGGATTCTTGATATTTCTTAATGAGGAATGGAAAAAGTTGCTTGCATCATTTGAATAGTGAACTTAAAAATCACAAAAATAACTTCAATATGAATTTTACTGCTTGTTTATATGCTAGAGAGCTTGGAAATTTTAGAATGATATAAAAATGCATTTTACTGGTGTGGAATTATGAACATTTGTCAAAATTGTTCTGTACAAAACTCCTTAGGTTTTCACAGCTGTATAAAAGCTACCTCAAAGAAATAAGTGCAGAATGAATAAAAACCGATGTGAAATTTTTGCATAATATCAACAAAAAACTCTTATTTTACCTTGCCAATGCCTTACAATTACTTCAATTATGTCATAACTTTGTGTTTAACATGTGCAAACAAAGTGCATGACATTTGCAGAACCTTTAATGGCCTTCAATAAGGTTTTCTGGTTACTATATTTCTCTAGAGATTACCTTTCCACAGAAACTAATTTTATATGTTTTCTACCTAAAACCCAAACTTTCATGCTGTGCACTCAAAACAACACCAAACATTCTTCACTCTACTAAAAGTAATTGAGTCAGAGAATAAAGGTATTTTAAATGAGCATGCACTGAGCGTTCTCCAACTTGGGTTAGGAAATAGATTCAGGGAACTTTTTAATACTCTGCAGACTTTAAGAAGAGGAAATTACCTTTGGTTATTTAAAGCTGGAGAAGATTGGGCTTTAGAACTTTAGGACAATGTGTTATCATCAACTCCAAGGCAGTGAAAGAGTCTTAAAAAAAAAAAAAAAAAAAAAGAAAGCTCTTAATTTTGTTTTAATAAATTGTGTTTTCACTGTTGAAAATTCAAATACCATGTAGTGTTTAGTCACTTAAGCTGTGATATCTAGTTAATTTTGTATAATATACTAAAATTGAAGTTAATCAATTGTAGTATCTAACAATAATTTGAGCTTTCAACAACATTAGAAATTGAGGTTCTTAATATATTGTACATGCACAAAATGATTCTATGTGACTTTTCAAAGATTAAATTGTATTCTGTATGGACAAAGGAAGAAATTAAATCAGGATATGAATGAGTGCTATTTTATTAGGTAGATGTTCTACAAAGCATAATACCATTGTTTTACCTGAAAAGTTAATCAATTCTTATATTATTTTTCCAATTGTTAACCTTCCAAAGGGTCATGCTAGCTTAAAATTATTATATAAGTTATATTTACGTCAAAGTTCAGAGAAAAATATTTTACAACTTTTAATTGTTTCAAGATTAAATATATTTTAAGCACCTACATAAGTGACTTGATTATTTTATTCTAATCTGAAAACCTAATTATCACCTTCTTATCAAGGACAAGGAACAGCTTTAGAGGTAAATTAATGTATCCTATCAGTGGGACAGTTTGTCACTTTATTAAATAATCATCTTGGCAAATAAGATTGTTAAAAGCTTCCTAGACTGAAGAAAAGAGATGAGACCCACTTACACTATTACACATTAAAATTAACTTCCCACACATTTTTAAACAGTTTATTACACTTTCAATGTGTTGGATCATAAAGTAGAAAGGACAGCATTAACTTCTCCTTAAAACATAAGAAGCAAATATGTTTCATATCTTTTAAATGTAAACAGATTTCAGACACTACACAGATATATCATATATTTCATTGCACACGAGCTTCAAAATGTATGGTCTGTGCTTCAATAACAAGAAATCATGGTATACTAATAAAGAAGATATATAAAAGAGCTTGCATTATTAAAAATAATTGCCTAAAATACACAGTTGCTAATAATTTCTATACATTAAAGAGCCTAAATGTACTTTAAAAATAAATGTTTTCCTATTTGCTTATTATTTAAATAAGAAATATAAAAAATAAAAATTGTAAAATATGACATTTACTTAAATAATTTTAAAATAAATATGGTATGGCTTTTATATAAAATTATGTTTTTGCAATATCATTAAATAGTTTCAAAACCAAAGAATTATATAGGAAAAATCTTATAAATAAAATAATTGATGTACTGAAGCAGAGTAATGTTACTATTCCTAAAATTAATTATCTAAGAATTTTTTAAAACATAAGAATTTCTTCTTAAAATGCCTTCAGTTCCAATTAGAAAATTGTTTAAGAAATTTTGGCATTTATTTAGCTATTAATGCTACAATTACAGAGTATCAACACTTTTAGTTTGACTGAAGTAAAATCCATTACACATCAGATTAAAACCAGTCTCATTCATCAAATATAATCAAATTAGTCATCAGGACTAAGGTAAACGGATGGCCTTCGACCTTCTTCTACAAATTGATTAGATTTTGGCATTTTATAGTAGATTCTCAAGTCTGCTGGCTGGCATTCTAATATAACTCAAATTATACTTCATGAAAAGAGATAACTACTTCCACAAAAGAAAAACTACTGATATAAATATCTAAGTCCTGGCATTAAGACAACATAAAGCAAAAATATTACTTTGCCAATGTGCTTATTAAGAAAGATCTCTTGTTTTCTTGATCACAAAGATAACTGCAATGACTGAGTGCATGTGAACCATCGCCCTCTGCTGGAGAAATTCTTTTACTTTAAAATACTGTTCTTGAAATCTCAATCTTTGTTTTAAGATACCCTACAGCTTCTTTATTTCTTTATATAATAATTTGGCTTTTAAACTGAATTATAGCCATTCTAACAAAATTAGTTTTTTGAGAGTCACAATAAAGTTACATTCTTAAATTGCTTATCCTAAAAACCATTTAAGAAGTTATGCTTAAACAATAAATGTTTCTGATAAAATAATATAAATAAAAACCAAAACAATTAAAATAAATGCCTGACAAAACTAGTAATTAATAACATAATTACATAGTAGTATAATTATAAAAATAAAGCTCATCAGCAGTATTAAGTCAGTCTCCTCCGAAATCATAACTATAATTTCCTATATCAGGTAAAGCTCAAATTAACCAAACCTGATGAAATGACTTAGCACTATTCTGGATTTTTTACCAATGTTCATGTTTACAGATGATGAAGCAAGAATGGCTCCTTTATTGTAATGGTTCCTCATCTGTATCTCAGACATCCCACCTAATTCCAGGCCGGTTGACCTGGGTATTCCACAGATTCACATTCAACAAGTACAGAACCAAATTAATACTCCTCACCCCACATCCCACCCCTTCTTTCTATATTCACTCCTTGGTCAGTATTGCCACCATTATGCCTTTATTCACACGTTCAATACCACTTCCTTTATAGCCATGTTCATACCCATATCAATTAACAAGTTGGGTAACAGTGAAACAATTTGTTCTTCTTAAAATTTATTTTCTTAGGTTCATGTCCTTGTTTAAAGCCCTATGATTGTTTCATATTACCCAGAGGATAAAATCCAAGTTTGCAATGGGACTACCAAGTTATTTGTGATCGGAATAGAACAAACAAATCTCGTTCAATGCCATATTTCTCATATTTCAAGCTATGTATCTATCTATCCACCTACCCGGAACTATATATCCTCCTCATCACACATCAATATATTTTATGTCACTTTACCACAACATGTGATATATCTTCTTTGACTACATAGGCCCACTTGGAAAGTAGCTATTCATACTGTTGAACCATATTTGAATATTATGTTTTCTAGAAAGCCATCCTAGTGACACTATTATACCACTATCACAGAATTATTTTATTATTCATATTTATAATACTTTGATTCCTGCATTTATCTCACCGTTCTATATGCTTACTTGTGTCTTTCCCACAAATAAGCCATAAACTCTAAGAGGCTGGAATGGTAGCAAACTCACCTTCTACTCTCAACAATAACAATATTTGGTTAGTAAATGTGCACTAAATGACTTCTATCTTAACAAAATGGTTAATATCTTACTAAACATGTAAATTAGGGCAAGTTATTTATAATTCAAACTCAGCTATTTGAAATATGTAAAGTGACAATAATGATAGTAGCCATTTCCAAGGATTGTATGTAGATTAGATAAAATAATCCAGGAAAACCATTTGGTAGAGTATATGGAACAGTCTAGCCTTTAAGAAATACTAGTGATGGCATCTGTTCCAGTACTAGGTGGGAAGAATTCACCATGAAAATAAGATGGCTACTAACTTGTGCAATTACTTTACATGGTAACCTAAGACTTTTTTTTTTTAATAAAGAATGACAAGACTAATAGATATAAAGAAAGCAATAGAAACTTTTCATTAGACACTGCATTGTTTCTTTCATGCAATATAATAAGTTTCAGTTAGTTTAGACATATTTAAATATAATTTATATCATTAGCTAAATACAAAACAGGCTAACCACTTACTTTAAAATGTTTTAAAAAGCCAATAAAATTAAAGTTATTGAGTATGAATATAAATGAATTTCATATTCATAAATTCACAGATTACATGCATCATAGTGCGTGAATGTTTCTGTACCATAGAAGGTATTATTTAAATTTCAAATGACCTTTATAATTGAATATGCCTTAAAAATTAGAAGAAAATGAAATAAGAAAAAATGATAGATGAAAATAAATATATAAAAAATACATGTAAAGGCCTGAATATGTCTAGGTCTAAAAAGAAAACATATCATGTCATAGTAATGATTAATAAACTTATCAGTAAATTAGAAGAGTGGCATAAATAGCATGTGCCCTGCTTAGAGATAAATGAATATGTAAAGAGATAAATTTACAAAGTAGATAAACGTGGCACTGACTTTGCTACTAACAGTTTTATTATGTATCATGCTTTGCATATAGGACCTGTAAGTATTTTTGATATCATTAAACAGGTGCAATAGAACATGAGGACTATAGAAATTGAGATGTAAGCTACTTCCTAAAGCTGAGAAAATGAATTAAGAAAACGAAAGTCTATGAAAAGCCCAACTCATTTTTGCAATACACTAAGATTTTCGCATGCACTGCTGGTTGAAGCCTGTTGCGCATTTTTCTCCCTTTCTCTGTTTACCAGAACCTTCCAGGGGCACACACGTCTACAGCCACAGCAGGGAACCACACTTTCCAGGGTGGCCGCCCCACGAAGCCAGCTGTGAGCAGAAGTGCCCAGTGTGACTTTCAGTGGAAGAACTGGGTGACGATGCTGTGAGCACAGACAAGGGTATGCGAATACCTTTGGGGGGATGACTCTCCCCTTATCTCAGACAAAAATAGACACTTCCTCCTGGCAGCACTTTGCACTCAATTTTGCACTTAACTTCAGCGATAGTTTTTACCACATTTTATTTTGGTTTGTCTTTCCCACTGACCTGCAAGGGCAGGGAGGATATTTAATTATTAACTTCACTCATTTTCCAAGCACTTTCATATTATAGACCTATAATAAATATTTCTTGTGGCACACATTTAAAATAATGGTAAGGATACAATGTTAAGGGTGTTTGTGTTAAACTTGTGGAGGTTTATGTTTTTCAAAACTTAGTACTAATTACTTGATTTTCATAATGAAAAAACATAAGTGTGTAAATAGTTTGGTCTTTACTGAATAAATAATATGAGTAGTCTTATTTTAATATGAGAACATCAGGCCATAAAATGGGGAGTGATTAATTTCCAATGAGTCAATATTTGTCTAAGATTATATATATTTGATGTATATACATAAAAACATTTCAGTTATAGGGTAAATCTCCTAGTTGGTGATTAGTTATAATGTTCTTTAAATACTTTTACGCAGTTTTCTCTCAGTTTTTAAAAAGGTTTACAGAAAAGAGCAAAGCAGAATCCTAGTTTTTGACTTTTAAGGACATGTAACACAGCAAGTCAAAGAAATACTAAAATAAAATATGGAGATTCATATACACTATAAAGAGAAATCAGTGTTGAGCAAATATTTATTTTTCTCTCTTAGGCCAAAGAAAAGGGGGGTGAGAGGAGAGGAAATCAGGAGATCAAGGGGAAAAATGAAATTCAGAAAATATACATTTACCTAACGATTTGAAGATACAGATATAGTAAGCCTTATCTAATATCTTTTATAAAATAAAATTGTTTTACTATAGTTTTTAACTCCTTTTAACATTCATTTTCAGTAAAAGTACCTTTAAAAACTAGGTTAGGACTTAGATTGCTATTTATAAGCCAATATTTATAACAGCATTATGCACAATAGCCAAAAGGTTAAAACAACCCAAATGTCCATTAACAGCTAAATTAATACAATGGAATATTTAATGTATATACCATATTTGAAAGGAAGGAATTTCTGACACCTGCTACAATACGGATTAACCCTGAAGACACCATGCTAAGTGAAAGAAGCCAGTCACCAAAGCACAGATGTTGTATTGTTCAGCTTTCATGAGGTACACAGAGTAGTCAAATTCACAGAAACAAAAAGTAGAATTGTCATTGCCAGGCGCTAGGAGGAGAGGAGGGGAGAAAGAGAAGGTATTATTTAATGGGTACAGAGATTTAATTTGGGAAGGAAAAATGTTCTGGAGGTGGATGGTGAAAGTGGTTTGCACAACAAAGTGAATGTAACTAATGCCATGAACTGTACACATAACAATAAGGTGGTAAACGGTTTGGCTAAACATGGTTTAACACAATAAAAATAGTTAGAAATAGAAGCAACAATCAAATTTTGAAAAAAACTCTTTCAAACAAAATAAACATCTGGCTTCATTCCTATGACTTTAATAAAAGCCCAATAAATATGTTTGTATAAACAAAAATATCCTCTCTTCACCATGAAGAATTTTACAAATTTGTTAGGTTTGTTATGTAATAAAGACTGTGCTAAAAATGAAGCTGAAAATTTGGAAGTCTGAAAGAAATCATAATCAGAATTAAAAATAAAATTAAGAAATAATAGCACTAGAAAGAACATTGAAAATAGCAATCAGTAAGATCTTTATTTTTAATGTTTACCTGGCCTGGTGCAATTGTTATTTTGTCATTCCTCCCTGCGCTCCACTAATTCCAACATAAATTTATTGACTAAGCATTTAACTCTTTGTGGCCAAACTTTCTTGAGGTGACATAAAAATATATAAATACTGTATGGTTTTATTTATATGTGGAATCATAAAAAAATAAAACTATCAACCAAAACAACAACAACAAAAAAAAAACTCATAGAAACAGAGACCAAAGGGAAGGTTGCCAGAGGGGAAGGCAATGGGGGATGGATGTAAAAGATGAAGGGGGATATAGTCAATAATATTGTTGTTACAGAAACATGGGAGTCCAAAAACAAACCCCAGAGTTTGCGGCTGGGAGATAGGGAGCAGGAAGCAGCTTTCAGGATGCCCTTGCATGCCTGGAGCTAGTGGCTGGAAAAATTGTTGCAAAGATCCGTTTTACTTCCAAGACTCAGGAAAATGGGAGGGATCTTGGACTGTGGGCTGGTAGGGAAGAAGCAGACAGAGTCTACGTAGGGTTCTGTGAATGGTCAGGACTGTTTGCAACACCCACTGCGTGAGAGGATGCAGTGAGGGAGAGAGAGGAGGCAGGGAGGAAGAGAGAAGGAGCTGCGGACGTTTTGGGCTGGCTCTGGCTCTAGGAGGCTCGCTCTCTCTGGCTCTCTCTGGCCCTCACGCCCTCACTCTCTGGCTCTTGTGGGTTCCCTCCATCTGGCTTGGAGAAGGGATCTCCAGGCTGCTTTAAGAAGAGGCTCTTGCCAGGCTGCTTTGAGAAGGAGAGGAGATCCATGCGGTTTGCAGGAAGAAGGCAGTTTACAAGGAGGCTGAGAATCCAGGCGGTCCTGCATTGAGAGCTGGAGGGCACCACAGCACAGAAAGGACCTCCCCAATCAGAACTGAGTGATTGGCAGCTACTGGTAAAGCTGAACTGTGCCTAGGAGGTAGGGAAACTGTGTTTCTGACTTTCCTAAGACTGGCCAGGTCTGGGAGGGGGAGGCAGGACTTTGTGTAAATAAACAATTCTTTTTCTTTTCACCAAACTCTGGTATTCAGAGTTATGATTCTGGCGGTGGGCAATCGGGCCCCTAACTAAACAGCCCGTGGGTTCTGTTTCAATCGGAGCAGCCCAGGGGTTCTGTTATATTGTGATAAGCTAACATGGTGACAGACGATTATTGATTCAGTGGAGTAAGCATAGTATAAATAATAACAATGTCAGATCACTATAGTGTACACCTGAAACTAATATAACCAATATAATGTCATATATCAACTATACTTAAATTTAAAAAAAATAAAAGTTTGTGAATAAAATATACATATTTTAAGTAAATCTCTTAAAATCAGTTCAGATCCCTTTATAGACTGCAATATCAGAATCATGATTATAATACAAATCTCAAAGCCTGAGCTCATCAGGCTTCTACTTTTGATATTCACAAGCCAGAGTTATAAAATTTTCAAATTTCTTAAACTTTTGTCTCTAAAATCAATTTCAAGTCTCGGTTAATTTTGTAACTGAGAATTGTAATCTCTTCCTTCCTGCATGAAGTGTATAGTTTGGAAAGGGCAAGGGCTAGAGAGTTAAAATATATCAAGGAATTAAAAACACATCAAGCAATATTTCAAATTATTAATCCTCTAAAGTTTTTCTAAAAGGCAATCCAGGGTGGTTTGGGAGCTTAACCTAGTTTGATGGAACAGGGAAGGTCTATCCTCGGGATGTCGTCTAATGAAGAGCAACAGCCAATCTGAAAGGGAGGAAAGGGTGGAAACCGCAGAGGGCAAAGAAAAAAAGTCAAAAGTCATGCCAGGAACCAGATCATGGAGGGCTATATAATTATTAAGGACGTCAGAAACTAATGGGTTTGATAAAGGAAGGTAAATTAGCATTTTAAAAAGATTACTCTCAAAGAACTTTCAAGAGATTAGAGAAGAGAGTGTAAACTGAGGAAAAAGTCTATCTCAGAAAGCTGAGAAGGTCTAACAATTATGGCTTGGTTTTGCTGCCAGTGGAAATCAGGCTTTTTTATGGGATTACGAAAAAAGTATTTCATGGACCTGTAATGAGAGCTGTGGTAAGGTTTATTCGGGTGGAAATCTGTCTCTTGAGTTTTCAATGTCTGATCTCCGTCTGTCCTGCCATGTAAAAAGTCCAACTGTGTCCTCAGCAAGGACAAAACAAAGACCAGTGTCCAGAGTTTCTACTTCATACTAAAGCTTAGTCCTTTGGAGCACATGCAGTCTGCAGCAGCCCTGCCCCCTCTGGCTGCTGGACCCAATGGTCACATGTTCCCTCCCGAACAAATGAATGAGTGTGGGTAACCAAGCCAGAGAGAAAGCTCTTCTTTGTTCCCCCGCTGTTATAACTGGAAGCTTTTTCAAAATAACCGATCAACTTGCCAAGGTTTTTGTGAGCTTTACATGGATTCATTCTCCCCACTTAGACTGGCAGGCCTCTTTGACCAAGCATCTCCCCTGGAGTCCCTCAACAATCCTGTACTGAAGGGCACACAATGCTCCCGGGGAGATTTCTTATGCTCTTAGGATTAAGTCTCCTCAGCGGCAGTCCCCAGGGATGTGTGAATGAGTCTGTAAATCCCATAGCTTCCTGGCGAAGTAAGCAGGCTTATGCTCCCCAGTTTATTAAACTTAATGTCTAATTCCCTTTGCTCTTTATTAATATCTAGCTAACGACTTATAGTGACAGTTAGACAGCAGATGAAGCAATAAATAAAATACAACATTTAATATATGCAGTAAAGATGGTGCGTTTAATGCACCAAAAATGTTTTAGGAAGAGTAATTGACATTCAATTTCTGTAAAAGTAAAAAATTACTATATACAAAATATTGTTTGTAATATATATATATATATATATATATATATATATTTTTATTTTGGTTTTTCAATTACAGTTGTCCCCTTTTCCCCTAATTTCTCTCCCCCACCCAACCCACCCCCCCTCCCGCAATCATATCCCTCCCCGTTGTCCATGTCCATGAGTCTTTTATACGGGTTCTTTGACTAATCCCTTCCCTTACTTATCCCCCTTCTCTCCCTCTCCCCTCCCCCCTATTGACTGCTATTCTGCTCTTTGTTCTATTTAGTTCCCTTGTTTGTGTTGTTCTTTAGTTTCCTGTATTAGGTGATATCATATGGTATTTTTCTTTCTTTGCCTGGCTTATTTCACTAAGCATAATTCTCTCTAGTTCCATCCATGTTGTTGCAAATGGCAGGAGTTCCTTCTTTCTTTCTGCTGCATAGTATTCCATTGTGTAAATGTACCACAGTTTTTTGATCCACTCATCTACAGATGGGCACTTAGGCTGTTTCCAGCACTTAGCTATTGTAAACAGTGCTGCAATGAACATAGTATAATATATATTTTATATACACATTATATAAAATATATATGTAATTTATTGACTCAGAAATCTTTTGTGACCTTAGTGAGATATATTGTACTTAAGCAGAAAGAGAATCTAGGTTAAATTTGTTTCCATAATGGAGTGAACAAACAATGCGAAAGTGTAGAAAATTTATTCACCGAGTTTGATGAAGGTCACTTTCTAAAGAGATGAAGCCATATTTTATGTTATGTATATAATCTCTCTAAAGAAGGCTATATATAAAATACTGCACGTCATTTGTCACCCTCACCAATTCTCAGCATACTGTAGCTGTAGGCACCCTTACTCCACTCTAGCATGGTGAATATATGGGTGACTAGTATTGGTCTCGAGGTCAGTGTCAGCGATTAGCACTGTTACCAATTAGAGAACCCAGAAAATAAAGTAAGAAGAAGGTAATTGGAAATTCCAACAGAAACTATAACTCCAGAACACAAAGAGAGTAAGTGCCATGGAAAGAGGTGCAGAACATGGAGAGACAAGGAGATGTTTTAGAAACACAGTCTATTTCTGGGTATACATACACATACACATATGTCTTAAAAGCATGAACCAATATGAACTGTTATGTGGACTGTATCCACCTCTGTAAAATAAAAATAGCAATAGTTACAGAGTAGACTTATGTTGAGGATTAAAAAAAAGTGTGATAAACAACAACAACAACTAATGACTTGGAAGAGTTGTTCCTAAGTAAACAATAGCCTTCATTATAATTGCAGGTTGTGCTATTATTCCCATTAAACTCTAAGTTCCTTTAAAACAAGAAGCTGGTATTGATTGGTTCTGATTGAAAGGTGGTATTTATGCCCCCCATCTCTGAATATGAGTGAGCTTTTGACCATTTCAATTAATAAAAACACAGAGAGCATGAAACCATGCAACTTCCAAGACTAAGTCAAGAGAAGACCAAATAGTTTCTGTTTTCTTGGGACACTCACTTTTGGAGGATTCAGCTGGTTATCCTAGGCCACCACACTGTGAGAAAGCCCAGGACACGTGCAGAAACCATGTGTAAGTGTTTATGATGGTTAGTTTTATGTGACAAGTAGAGTGGCTACAGGGTGCCCAGATTAAATATTATTTCTGGGTATGTCTCTGAGAGTGTTTTTGAATGAGATTAGCATTTGACTTGTTGGGTTCAGTAAAGATTACCCATCCCAATGTGAGCCTAACTGGTTCAGTTTCTCTAAAGAACCAGTGCTCCAGGCCCTGGCTGCTGTGGCTCAGTGGATTGAGAGTTGGCCTGCGAGCCAAGTGTTGCTGGTTCGATTCCCAGTCAGGGCACATGACTAGGTTGCATGTCAGGTCCCCAGTTGGGGGCATGAGTGAGAGGTAACCACACAGTGATGTTTCTCTCTCTCTCTTTCTCCTTTCCCCTCTCTCTAAAAATAAAATAAATAAACAAACAAATAAATAAATGATTAAAAAAAAAAAAAAAAAAAAAGAACCAGTGCTCCAAGTAAGGTCTCAACCACAACCAGCATCCGACACCAGGCATGAGAGCAGCCACGCCTCCAGCTGACTCCATCCCTTGGATGTCACATCATTTCCAACCAGTGAGTCTTCCCAGTTGAAGGTCTAGACATAGGATGCAGAGACAAGTCATCCTTACTTTGCCCTATTTGAACTGCTGACCCACAGAAGCTATGTACATAATGAAATTGCTGTTTTACACTGCTAACCTTTTGAGTAGTTTGTTATGTAGTAATATATACAGGAATTCCCTGGCTGGTTTGGCTCAGTGGATTGAGCGTCGGCCTGCGAGCTAAGTGTCGCTGGTTCGATCTTCCAGTCAGGGCACATCAGAGAAGGAAAACTCTGACTCCAAAAAACCTCCGCTGCCTTGCGGCATACCTCTTCAGGGGAAAGGCTAAGGGAGTAAACCCCGACAGAAAATCCGGAGCCGGAGTCCCTAAGGCGGTTTGACGTTGTAGTCTACACCGGCAACTCCTGCGGCGCACCTGAAGCCAAGCTGTATTGACTCCGTCTTTCCCTTGGACCCTTCAGCTGTGAAGAGAGGGGGGGTCTGCTGCATGGGCAACAGCAGACCCTCCATATCACCCTGCCCAGGCTCTGTAGCTTCATCGCAAGATGTCGATTCAACACGGGAGGAGACAGATACCGTGTCACTCCCGAGTCGGACTGCACAGCCATTCTCAGCTGTGCAGATAGACTCTTAAGAAGCTACACCATCGTCTCTCGAGACGGACGGCTGCCGACGACGAGGAATATATACAGGAAGTATACAGGAAGTATGTGGAAGTGGAGTGCTGCTATACCAAAACCAAGAAATTATGTGGTGTTTGTTTTGACTGAAGGGTGAATAGAACTGGGAAGGGACAGGGATACATTGCCAAACCTAAGGAAACTGTTAGTGAGGGCTTAGATAATAGAGGAATGATGGTATTGGAAATGAGAGGAAATTGAACTCTTATCTTATGGTGGCTAAAAGTTTGTAACTGGGATATCTTGGCAAATCTCAGCAAATGTTGATGCCTTATAAGTATTTGCCAAAAAATCTTATGAAGACCATAAAGTTATTTGGTATTTTTTGTTTGTTTGTTTTTGTTTTTGCTAGAAACTTAAGTGGGAAGAAGACATCTGAGAAATCAGGATAAAATTCATGTAAGTCAAGATTTTGTGATTTCCAACTCTCCTAAAAAGTTTACCTATTAAAAAGCATTTTCATTATACTTTAGGGCTGGTATATATCAACATATATATAAGAGGATGAGGGTTGTGTAAGTAAAATTCCCAGTGTTGTGAAAATACTGGTCATGGAGAAACAAAACAAAGTACAAACTTAAAAATGTTGCATATGTGAGAATATTATTTTTTCTCTTTAAAAAAATGTTTGTGCATAAACCCTTCCTTAAAAAAAGTGAATCATTTATTTAAGGTTAATATTTTAGAATTAATTATGTTCAATAAGAAAATAATGCTCAACACAGCCATATAAAGAAAGGCATTAGCAACTAATGCTTGGGTGGAACAAGAGGCAATGGAGAGCATCTAATTAATTCCAATTAGCCATGTCAGGGGATTACCTTCCAGGTAAAATTACCTTATAATGAGGTGATTAACCTCTTTGGAAAGAGTTCAAGATAAACTAAATTGATACTTAATATGTCCTATAATGAAGAGATATAACAAGAGTCCACAAAATTGTTCCCAGGGATAACTTCTACCAATAATCAATTGATTTTATCTAGCAGAACAAAAATCACTTTTATTATATTATTGATAGTATGAATTCTAAAGCATCTAGATATTATAAATTAGGCATGTAAACTTTATATCAAATTAACTAACTTGTATGACACTAACTTTATCTATTCTAAAATATATAACCACCAAAAGTTAATCAATTCCAATTTCTAGCCTATGGATTATGTCTGAACATCAAAAGAAAAGTGTTTGTCATTGCCACTGATCAATGTCACAGACTCATTCCCCAAAGTCAGCTGTCCATTGTCTAATTAGTTTAGTGGATCCCGTCAGTCCCCAGAGCAGAACTGGCTCTCGTTATGGAGAGACTAATGCTGCTCAAGGGAGAGGCGTGAACTCAAAGGAAACAGGAGCCTCAATGTTTTTTAACACAAAAACGCTTGGTAAATTAAGGATGGGATTCCTAGAAACAGTAGTTTTTACTTGCTGGCTAAGCTTATCTTTGGTTAATCATTTATATGAATTAATTAAAATCACAAATTTATATATACTGTAAATTATACATATATATTCACTCTCAGCATTTAACAAACAAAAAGTAATTTACTTTAGTGATTTAATTTGGCAAATATTTACTGAAAATCTCTATATAGGCATAGAATCCGTAATAATGAGAATATTTTTTGTTAAACTGCTTTGTTACAGTTTATTACTCTTCCTTGTGGGAAAATACTCTATCTTGGATTATTCAGCTGTGATTTTGTGGAAATATCTGAATTAACTACTGTTATTTCATAAATCTTGTTTCTTTATTTATTATCCTAGGGAATGAGTGTGTTCGTGTGTGTGTATGTGTTTCTGTGTGTATAACATTTTTGCATAAAACACATGCAAATTCATGTAAAGCTGAAACACAAATCCTAGGGAAGAGAAAGGCAAAATCAAGGAGGAAAATAGTATTTAGGAGATTTGCATGGATTCTTGCAAAACAGAAACTAGAAATAAATGTTTCATCTTCAGCTAACACAGAAGATATATAAGCAACCTTGACTTCAACATACATCCTTAGAGCTCAATGGTCAGCTTAATTTAGGAACTCATGAAATTATCTTTCACTATGTATGTTATAAAATAGACTTCCTTCTAATTTATATTTTTCTACAAAACCTATCACTATCTAAGTTTTCTCATGCCCCAAATTTTCCTCATATGCTATGGGGTTTCAAAAGATTTAGTTCTAACTAGATGCCCATCATTTAAAAGGGGTTCCTTATTAAATATATGTAGAATAAATAATCAACCAAAACAATAGCAGATAAGCTGTATTTTATCCAAACTTCAGAAGCTTGATTGGAAGACAAATAAACTGCTCGATAATAATTCAGTGAATAAATTTAGAAAATACCTGTTGAGTGTTAATTATGTTTCATGTACTGTGTAGATACTAAAATCCCAAATAGAGCCTCATTCCATGGTCTCACAGAGCCTCCTGTCAGAAAATCAAGACTATCTCCACAGAATGAGCATAACTGTAAAGCACAGAAAAAGTTCTCTATTAATGTATTCTATTAGTTTCTTGCATAATTTGGAAAGCAATGGTTCTTTTAAAATTAGGGTTTATTAATACAATAATGTCAAATGATCAGTGGACTATGGACTATTTCACACATGTAAGAGACAAGACCCTCTGATGAATCTGATACCATACTACTCTGTTGATTTTGAATTAAATTCCTTACTTAAATTACCACACCAATTTCAGTTTTTTAGTTGTATACTTCTTCATAAAATGCAGAAATCAGTACAGAAGGGAAGCACATACCTCTGAACCAGGGTGGGGTGTGGGGTGAGGGGACTAAAGAAGGACCCTTGTCCCATACAGGGAGTTAGAGACCGGATACTTTTAAATAACTGGTGTGGATTTAATGAAATCGTGTCTTTGTGGAGCACTGCTGGCTGCCAGTGTTTGCTAAAATTGTATATTAAAAATCTGAACTGGTACCTTGAAAACAAGCTATGACCACAATATTAAGACATCTTTGTCAGACCACCAATACTCTTTTTCATAGCTAGCTCTATTTTTCATATTACTTGTCTTTGTCATGGTTTTACTCATGGAATAAAACCATTTTGCATTTTCAGAACATTATTATAAGCTTTATACTTATTTAACTGGATACCTATTTTAATGGGTATACAGTTATTAATATCAATATTTTAAAGCAAGAATTAAATTCCTCTACCTAAATAGAACCAGAAAAGATGTAATGTGTGTGTATTATAAGAGTGTAAGTATAACGGTACATATTAATAGTCAAACTTTATAAATAATTTAAAAATCGATATTACGTACTAAAAGGTTTTAAATAGAAGAATAAATACTTTAATGATTACTGTGTTTTGAATCTGAAACGATAAAAATATCTATTTAAATTCAGTTTTATTGACAGATATCTTAAAAGTTTAGAAAGTGAAATACAAAATTTGTTTGAACAATTAACTTAGATTTACATAGAAATTTAAAAAGAATATGAAATAAACCTCTCAACCAGCACTCTCTTAAGTAGCAGAAAAATCACTGTCTTTCCCAGTTCTTTCAAGTTCTGTCATAAGAAGCACAAAGAACAGAACTATATATTTTGGTAATTAGTTTCCTTAAGATAATGTTAGAAACATCATGTTCTTTAAAATATGAATGAATTTCAAGGTGAGCATGCTGGAGGATAATATTAATGGCATATGATTTATTATGACAAGAGACTTGATTTGAAACACCATTATTAAGACTACTTTAAAAAATCCATTTTCAAATTCCTGAAAATATAAGACTGTTATGGCTGCAGTTGTCTCAATGTTGAAATCTGAAAACTTGTCCTCATAAGTATGAAACTGCTTATGCACTGTATGTGGCATGCCTTCTTTATAGAAGTTTATGAGAACATTTTCATATCATAGATATTCTACATTATAGTTTAGGGAATAACCTAACTGCTTGTAGTTCTGAGTGAAGACTTAATTTTCAAAAGTTTAGACTAAATGTGTATGTCTAATTAACTTGGTAATATATGTAATTTTAGAGCTGATTGTTATCTTAAAATTTGTTGGCCAATAACACATTGAGCACCTACTATACACCTGGCATTCTTTGCACACACACTAGGAACATGACCTGTGTCAATCTGAAGGTGTTTTCTATATTATTACTGTTCCAAATGAAATATCGCCTTTAAACTATATAACCAAGATTTACTCATGCCTCAAATTTACAACTAAGTTTCATTAAGATATAGATATAGGTCTATATTTTATAAACACATTAGTGTGCACACATGATTGTAAAGAACATCTAATCACATATTGTGCAGTGAGAAATATCATAAATTAGTACTGAAATTGATGCTGAATATTAAGTAGATAAATGTGAGTAATATCTTTATTATTAAGAAAAATTAAAATTATTATAGAGAACTAAATTCTTATATGTAGGCTGTCCAATTTTTGAGAACTACAGATATATTGATACATCTCTCTATACTTTTAATTCTCCTTTCCCCTTCCACCCCTCCCACCTCTCCCACCTCTCTGTCTCTTTCTCTCTCTCTCTTACTCACCTCTCTCTCTGTCTCTCTCTTTCTGTTTTGTCTCTGTCTCTCTTTGCTGAATAAGTTTGTGGCAAAAATGCCTTAAACCTCATTAAACTTTTATTCCCCTGTGAATTTCTTAGAGCTGTCGACAGGCTACTAAATTGTGAAAAACCTGAAGGGGAACAATGCATGCTGAATTTTCCAAATAGCATTTTCTTTGCTTGAAACTTATTTTAAAATATGAACATTGACACAAGAATGCTTTATAGAGTGGTGTTAAATAAGCATAGACTAGTTAATTCAATAACATGGTTTTATTTACATTAATAAATATGTTAATTTCCAGAACATTCAAAATATATTAGTAAATGCTAAAATCTACTCTAAGGTGAAATAATTCCAATTACGTTGACTTATTTATATATATTTAATAAAATAAAATTAAATATTGTAAAATAAAATGTCTCTTTTGTTCTAGATATAAAGAAACATAGGTGTAAATCTGTAATTAGATTACTTTTAACTTAAATTTATAATATGCATGACACAAAATTCAAACAATACACGAAAATATAGAATAAAATTTTAATCTCCACCCAACCACTTGGTTTCCTTTTCTGAAAGGAACCAAAGTTAAAAGATTTCTGTTAATCCTTCCAAAGACCTTGTGTATACATATACATGTATACACTTCTTGCATTTTCTTTAAAACAAATCTTATAGCTATCTGAGCTATGAGAGAAAGAGCAAACCATAACTTCATGATTTATGATTTGTAGTGCAATAAATAACTCAAGGCAAAACTGAAGGTAGGTATTACAACTAAGTTTTGATATCTTTTGCTAAAATGTTTAACTAGGTAAATATAATAAAAAGTGAGATAGGATATCAATGATCATGAAACTAGTAAATATGATGATTCTTGTATAAAGTAGTTCACTAAAGTCTAGATTTAAGTAAAAGCAACAATAAGTTTGAAACCACATTTTAACAATATTTACTGTTATGGACCTATATGGAAGAAAATAGTACATGACAATATTAAAACAAATATAAGAATTTCCAGGGTCAGTTGTCTAATAAGTAACCTCTAACATTCATGACACAATATAAATCTAGCCAAATACAGTGACCATAGATCCTTTGGTTCGAACATTCATTCATGCATTTATTTATTTATTTATTTATTTATTTATTTATTTATTTATTTATTTCATTAGTTAGTTAGTTATGCGTGCATGTATGCATGCATGCATGCTGATTATATATTGTAACTTCATGGAATGAATGGTAGAAATGGGTATAACTGAAGTAAAAGATGATTCATTTCTTTGGCCCATTTTTTTCCAGGGGAGTAGGGTGAAAATATCTGTATTTCCTTCTAGAAATGGGGTAGATAAAAAGCCAAAGCTTTCTCTATTTCCTTGAATACCAGAAAAAGTGTCAAGGTCTACATTTTGGAAGGAAAAATCTTCACGTATTGCTACAGCGGCAAAAGTAATTTTAGTCAGCAAGGCTTTTTTCCTTGAAGGAAAAGTGTTTAAAAGTACTTCATTAGGATCGTTATTTCTCTGGTTAATTTTCCATTTAATTGAGGTCAGTACTGGATAGATAGTATAATGATTGGAGGCCTTATATGACATCTGTGCAATATACAGTTACTCAGCATTATCAAATCAGAGCCTCATGTTTCTCTTTGGTATTTGTGATGATCAATTTGTCCTACGTAGTCATGTAAAGACTTCAGTATATCTTAAATATTATTTTCACCTTCTACTTGATATCTTTCTTTTCAGCATATGACAATGGACTAGAGATGACCACATGGCATTTCCCATTATAATCTCATAAAACCTAAGAGGAAAATTTGAATTTATTTACACTTTCATCTTTATACTTACACATCAAGCCTTATTCAGTTAATATGTGAAGTACAAGGATCACCATATAGTGATCCTTTTTATTACATACTTTATCAACAGGAACCATAATTACAGTTTTATCATTTGTTGTCTTACCTACTGTTGAACTTCTCTGGGTGTTTTTCTCTCATGATGTGGAATCTGTGCGCAATGGAGGCATCCTAAGGAGAGAAACAGAGAAGAAAAACGAGACAGTTTATGACCCTATTGTCTTGTAGAGAAGAAAAAAGATTAAAAGAGAAAAAGTGTTAATAAATAATATTTTAAAATTAACTTTTTCTTAACAATATCATTGCCAAGAAGATGTTCTGAAATTAGGCAAAAACGTGTAATCCACATAAATTCTGTGCAAGCATGATTTATGTCACCATTTCACCATCGGTCACTTGTCGTATTTACTTCAGGGAATTCATTTCTATTTTATTCATATGTCTCCTGGTTTTGACCTCATGTTCAAAGTATGTTTAAGATAGAGCATATGAACATAAATGTTACAAAGTAGTTTAAATACTGCTATACCAGAGCAGGAATGATAATCTAAGTGGATAAATGATCAGGTAGGAAAGCTCCTAGTCCTTTGAAATTATGGTTAAAAGACAGCATGAGGTGCATATCTAGTAAAGGCAAATATATTACATAACTTCAAAGTTTGTTAAGAATGTTTTGGATGTACAATTATTAATTGTTTGTTCCGCAGCAACTTTCTAACATATGTATCTTATCTTGTTTAATGGAAAAAAAACCAAAAAAAAAAAAAAAAATAGAAAATTTACTTTTAGAGACTCGGTGACAAGTGTAACTAGGCTTTAAGACCCCAAATGGATGAGTTCTGAATCCTAATGGATTTCTCTTCCTTTTAGGAAATCCATTCAGAGTTTCTATGGGATAGAATCACACTGAATGTGGGAGATCGCTGGAATAGTGTGATTCAAGCTTTTCAAGCACAAACTGTTCTTGCTGACTTTAAACAGTAGCCCTTGTTATTGCAAGGAAGGAGATATTTTTTCCCACTCTTCATTTACACATGATTAATCACCCCAATGAGAAACTAATATATTTACCAGTCTTCTCAATGGAAATGGTGCTATTGTTGTGATTAACTGTTAATTTTGTTTCAGAGTAGAGACAAATGAAAAAAAAGAAAACAAACAAACACAAAGAAAAAAAAAAGAACTGTGCATTTGAGAGAATTTTGAAAACACTAATCAAGGATTAAAAGTCTAATGAATGAAATGAAAAGGCTAATGTGCTTATTCATGCATAACAAAGCAGGAGTCACAACAAGAGAGGGACCAATGCCCACTGCAGATGCTGCAGAGCTGCTCTTCCATACAAGATAGGGCTCTAATAGAAATATAACTTTTTCTGCATACTTTATCCTCTAAGAATTGTTGAGTAATTGAACTAATCCACAAGTGAAAAGAATACAAAGGTATAGACAAGTATGTACAAAAATCACTTATTTTAAAAAGTAACCCAAAAACCCTCTATATTTTTTATTCTAAGATATAACTTCATTATATGTGCATAATCAACTTCCTGGTTTGTTAAGTAGGAATATCAAGATAGTTCACTTCTACTGATCAAATAGTTCTAAAACTCAGTTCAGAGTTTGTAGTTTTGTTTTTTTTTAATTCTCACTAATAAGTCATGAATATATTTTATTTTAGAATGTGAAGTTGTCTTGTGGTATAAAATATAGAAAAAAATCGTAGCTAGGCTTTTAATGATACATCCTGCAGCATGACCATTAATTAATTTTAAAAAATCATTTATTTTGAATTTAACCCTAATCTAGTTCAAAATCAATTTAGAATCGTCGTCGGCAGCCGTCCGTCTCGAGAGACAATGGTGTAGCTTCTTAAGAGTCTATCTGCACCGCCGAGAATGGCTGTGCAGTCCGACTCGGGAGTGACACGGTATCTGTCTCCTCCTGTGTTGAATCGACATCTTGCGATGACGCTGGAGTGTCCTCTCCAGTGAAGCTGAAGCTACAGAGCCTGGGCAGGGTAATATGGAGGGTCTGCTGTTGCCCATGCAGCAGACCCCCCCTCTCTTCGCAGCTGAAGGGTCCAAGGGAAAGACGGAGTCAATACAGCTTGGCTTCAGGTGCGCCGCAGGAGTTGCCGGTGTTGACTGCAACGTCAAACCGCCTTAGGGACTCCGGCTCCGGATTTTCTGTCGGGGTTTACTCCCCTAGCCTTTCCCCTGAAGAGGTATGCCGCAAGGCAGCGGAGGTTTTTTGGAGTCAGAGTTTTCCTTCTCTGATGAATGAATGCCTCATAATTAAAAGCACACATCCAGCAGACCAGTGAAACAAAAGCATAGGAATATGAATCAAGTACTGAGAATGAATGATCGATATTGGTTATCCATAGGGAGACTATCACTGAATTTACTTCTGCTTGAATTATTTGTTTCTGCAACTTTAGAGAACTGAGTCTTTTATAAATAGACTGTGTAGCACAATTTGCTTTATAAGCATATACTTTTGCAATAACAAATGTCTTCCTTTCCAGAGGACAATAAACAGGAGAGAGAGAGAGAGAGAGAGAGAGAGAGAGAGAGAGAGAGAGAGAGAGAGAGAGAGAGAGGAGAGTATTAAAACAATACCACTTAAGCAGACTAGATTATAACTGAGTGAACTCCGAGAAACATAGAAAACCAAGTGGCCAAAGACAAACTTAATGTTAGCTCTACCTCCAACATACAGGGGCAATGCATCATGAAATAGAGGGGAAAAAAACAAACAAACAAAACTACTGAGGAACACCAGCATGCCTCTTCCTTGTGTTGAAAGGGTTCCACCACAGTAAGAAAGCTGGCATTGCTGACTACAGGACTGATAAAGGACAATGACAGCAGGTGCTCATTTGGATGAGAATTCAGACCAAATTCTCATGGGGCCTGTCTCTGGCATAACCTCAGGAGGCTTGAAAGAGAACTGTCAAACACTGCAAATTTATCCAGCAGCCATATTTGGATTCTCTGAGAAAAGACCAAACAAGAAAAAAGCTAAAATAGCGTTGTTGCTTTCTTTTATATAAATTGTGCCCATTCTGACCTTATGTATTGCAATTTTTTAAAAACTGAAATTAAATCATCATCACTTCCACACTCTAAAATGGAAGAACTATGAATTCAGACAGATTTCACTTCCAAGACTAGTAACTTTGAAATAAATTATTTATTGTGAGTCACAGTTTTGTTATCTTTAAAAGGAGATACTGATATCAATACCAAGTACTGTGGAGAAGATATTTCGAGAGTATTCAGTAAGCAAATGGAATAATGTTCCTAATGTGATGGAAACTTTGGATCCTACTAAGAACCATATGAGAAAACATAATGAATTGAGAAAATACATCTTTTTAAAAGGTAGGACCCACTATTATGAAATATTCCAAAATTCCCCAAATTTATGCATCAAGTCAGATCTAATCCCAATATCAAAAGATTTTGACTAGGCACTCAAAGCAAGAGTAAGTTGAATAAAAATGATATCAAATTTTATCTAAAAATATAAATTCTAAATAACAATCAGGACTTTTTAAAAGAGTAAAATAAATAGGAAAGGTGTCTCTAGCCCAACCAGATATTAAAAGGTGATACAAAACTAGAATAAAAACAGCTTCCTACTGGCTCAGAAGTATAGAGACAGCAACTTATTTTAGTATAATAAATCATGTCTTCCATTCGAACAGGGAAAGAAAATGACATTATAATAATAATATTTTCTGTGATCTATCTAGGTTATCTCTCTCTACGTAAGTTAAAATAGCAATTTTCATGAAGTAATTTGTAGTGGGCTGAATCATGGTCCCTAAAGATATCAGAACCTAGTTCCTGGTATCAGGTAAAGCTTTTTACAGATGTGATCAAGTTAAAGAATAATATTGCTTGGATTCAGTATCTCCTTTCTACTTACACTTATTTCCTTGGGAATAGAACTAACTGTTATACCACGCTTGTTCCGCTACTGTAAGCAAGATAGCAGGTGTTAAAATACAGCCAATTCCTGAGGCAGAGTATAGGGTTTGCTGAATGGTAGGTACAGATTCAAAGCAGAATTTTCAATAGGGAGACTTTTGCCAACAGGTGGCTTCATTATGATCAGAATTCTCATGAATTATTTAATTTCTTTAAATTAAATTTATATAAATCTCATCCTCTTGAAGACCTTATAATTTGCATTCAGTTTAAATTATTGTTCTCAAATTTTACAGTTTTTCCCTCTGATTACTCAGTAAAGTTGGAGAGAACCATGCCTCTCTATTTGACTGTGTCGCAGAGGAAAGTAAGACTTGAGGTTATATGTGAGATGAGGCCTGTTCCCACTTTAGCAGTTCCCCACTCTCCCTGCCATTCATAAAGAAACCTTTGTGACTGTGGTATCTTTAGACTGAGAAGATGCATCATGATCATCCCATCCAAAAACAGGTGATGTACCCTAAATGAAGGTAAGTTTATTCTTGTTAAATGACTCTGAAAAAAAAAAGTATATATATATATATATTGGGGTGGGGCAGATAGAATCATGCAGAATACCAGGAGAAGTAAATTGAATATGTCACTACATCTAAGTCCTTCAGGACAATGTGAGGAAGCAGTTGCTAGACCCAGAAGGAGAGAGTTACATTGAGACAATGGCATTGAGGGGGAAAAAAAAAGACATACAGATACAGTTGCCATTGAAGGCTAGAATGTAAGTACCCCAACCATACTCCTCCATTCCATTTTCTGCTCGGGCTTTCACCTGGCCTAGTCGATCATAAGCAAGAGGGCAAAAGGAATCTAATGTCCACATTGGACACTACCAAGCAGAGAGCGCCATGAACAAGAGTAGAGAGAGGATCCAGAGAGGCAAACAGAAGCAATCCAGAATGAGGAATTAGTCCTTAAGATTTAAAGCTTAGAGCAGAACAGCAAACTAGGAGTAACAACACAGAAGTCTATGAAGCACATGCACCAAATATATGAAAAATAATTGACGATCAAGGTGCACAGTGAAATATTAATATAAGTAACTTAGGTATAAAATACATATATAAATGTATGTATAAAAATTTGAATTTCTTAAGTAAAATAGTTATTACTTGGTACCTGGAAATAAATACTAATTTTTCTCATTTTAAAAGCAAAATATCTGAAATGAAGCTATTATTTCAGAAAATGAAACCAAAGTTGCCATTCTTATTTAAAAGCACCTGTAAGCTTAGATTTATATTTTGAGATTACTGTATATACACAGAGGAAATGTTCTGGCTTTATCAAAGAATGATGTGTCCCACATAGGTATGTTTCCACTATATGTAATGCACTAAAATTTTAAATTTAAATTTACTAATTTGTAGTAAAGAGTATTTTATTAAATCTACAGAGTTAATTTAATTAATAGATTAATTTAATTCTTTGACTCATTAAAATTGATATACAGCATCACCTTGAAGTAATCTTAATGGCTTGGGCCATCCTATTAAATATCACAGACCTGGGACAGTGACAAACTGTGCTCTTCAAGGTGTGGGGCTGTTCGCTCTACACTGAATGACTTCCGGCTGCTATTTTATGGTATGTTTTGCTTTTCTTAGGATTTCTCATTCATTTCTTTTGTATCATGTCAAGTTCTTAACTTTAACTTCTTGCTATTAAAACATGCCTGTCCCTAGCAGTTTCTTCCCGTTTCACTGATTGCACTTTCATATTTTGAAAAGAAATGGAATCTTAGAATTTGAATTTCAGGATTGTTTTAGGTCTAGGAGAGCACCAGACTCAGCGAAAGCAGGCCAGGACTCCAGGGCATGAGGAATGGAGTACTGCACATGATATTAAGCTGCAAGGACACAAGACAGGGATTAATTTACTGAAACAGAAAAGGCAGAGACTTGCGCATAGCCAGGAAGGGCAGTAGTTAAGAGCACATGTTTTGCAATCTGACAAACAACTTCAGTCCCGCTATGCTCATGCCATAACTATGCTGCTGTATCCTCATTTGAAAAATGGAAATAGTCCATATCTACATCCTCAGGTTAATACTGACTCAATACCATTCTTGTGAGAATCTTTATTCTTTATCATAAATCCTGACAGTAATCAAAAAAAGAAAGCTACTATTATTACATTGGTTGGGTACTAGGCAAATAAAAACTACTAGTCTAGGAGTAACATATAACAAAACAAGATAATGATGTCTTAACACAAAATCAATCCACTAGAAAACGTTTACAAAAAAAGATTATCTAAGATGATCACAGGCCTAGAATATTTTTAAAATTTTGACAGTATCTATTGAGTGTTATAGGGTTCCAATGTGCTTCTTTAAACATTTTTGATCTCTCTGTAAAATTCTTCCCATAGTTTGCAGCCTTCTTCCCAATTTGAAAAAAAAAAAGTACATGAACTTAAATATTTAATTATTACTGTCTTTAAATTGGCCTGAGATTTTGAATTCAGAAAAATCAAGTCAACATCATATATCTTCAATGGTTTATTTCACAGTAAATTGTATACTTAACTAACTCTGTTTATTGAAAACCCTAAGCATTTTATTAATATCTAGTATTTCAATAATCAATCTATCTTTTTAAATTAACACAGAAGGATTGGAACTATCAATCACATTTATGTCTGAAGTTAATTTGGTAATTAAAATATTCATTCAACCTGATAAAAGCCACAAATTTACTTGGTGCTTTGATGCAATTTCAGCAAATCTGCAATGAAAGTTTTGTCACCTTTGAATATCAACGGGGGTGGTGGAATATGATAACATTTGTATAATATCTCAAACTAGGCATAATTATTGCACTTGCAAAATAATTCTAAGCCAACACTTGATATGTGTAGCAGCACAGGAGTTCAACTCCAGCTAGGTTTACTTTGGATTCCGTGAGGCCAAAAAATGACAGTGGAGCACTGGAGAGAGAATTCATCTATCAGTTTAATCTCGCTCCTGTGGGCAGGGACAGGAACAACAGGGTCTGCCTTACAATTCTCGTGGCGGCAAGAGAGAACAGGGGTGTCACAGGAGCCACTCTTGTCTTGCATCAGCGGCAGGGACCTTAGAGAGCCAATATCTCCCGCATCACTTGGACAGCTGGGCCCTATATGTACGTGAAGTTACCAAAGATGGCACCCGGTCAGTCTGAGCTGTGTAATGCTTACGCAGAAAGAATTCTCTCAGATAAGGGTGACCTAGGCAAATGAAAATACATGCGTGTGGAGACGAGGATCCTGGCTACAGTCACCCTGACACGACAATATGATACTTCCAGTGCTTAAACTGGGGTTGGGAATGTCCAACATGGTATGCGTGCAAACAGTAAGCTAGAGTGAGGTAGGGTAGGATTGAGGGTGGAGGTGGATGCAAAGGGGGAGGGGAACTGAGATTTAGAAAAGAAAATAATTTCTGTATACTGTCTGTAGGAAGGAATGGGAGTTATATCAAAGGTCAGGGGGAAGTAAACCCACGTATGAGACTGGGGTCAGGGTGGGTGCCACGGAGCATAACACTGGAGCAGATAAGTTGTTTATTAGAACCAAAAATAGAACTAGGGTGATTTTCACACACACAAAAAAAGTATGAAAGTAAAGCTCTCTAGAAAATATTCAGAGAATCAACAATAGTGGTGCCTAGGATGCATCAAACACCAGGTACAAGGTGTAATTATGGTGTTTATCCCATTTAAATCTGTAAGGTAAATACTGTAGAGAAAAAAACTGAAGGTTCATAAATGTATATCTCAATGTAAGGCATCAAATTGGAGTGATCAAAACATAAATCAGAATGTGTGGTTTAACTGAAACATAAGTGACCACTTCCCAGCACCTCATTTCTTGAAAGCATAAAGAGAGAGAGTCTGCAAATTATGTAATTATAATTTCTGAGAAATAATTTGTTCAATTGTTTTACAATATTGTTAACATTTCAAAACCTTTCATTTGTACAGAGCTGTGTGACTTCTAAAGGCATCTCTGGCAAATTCCATATTTTGACTTCATTATTTTTGCTAAATTAGATATCTGACTATTTTTTGACAGGAAGAGGCAGATATTAATATTTTTATTTTAGAAAAAAAAATATGTGTTTGTTGGTTTAAGGGACTTTCTTGAGGTTATGACCCTCCCCAGAAGGGCAGCTGACTTTAGTCTTTCGTCTTTCAGGTTGTGACTTCCTCATTTAGCCCACCAATGTAGACATTTCATTTCATGTTCATTTTGATGATGTTCTTGTTCATAAGATATTCTAATCTTAATTGCTATTGATGCCATTAACATCCCAAATTTCCTAAAATAACTAATACTATTCAGCAAAACAGGAGAAGCTGCTTTTATCCATAATTCTACTCACACTATAATAGTAGGTTTCATTTAAATAATAATGTATTTTGCTAGGTGATGTTAGAAAAAATGATGTTGATTGGTTCTCATTAAATAATAAATGACATTTGCACTTATTCTTTGTTCTCAAGAACAAATAGAAATTTACTATCCTGTAGGAATAGTCTTTAAAGAGAATAAAATCAGCAAGCCAGTATGTTGAGACCATAATCAGAGACTTCTAATTTATCTAACTTAAATTAGAAGAATGTGAGTCCAAAAATGCCCCAGCAAAAATACCTCATGCCTGAATGCCGCAGAGAATGCCACAGAAAGTGATCACAGAAATCCCAAATGAGTAAACTTGTACTTAAAAGATGATAAAGGGCTATCACATCATCCTCATGAATGAATAACATTGGTAGGTGAATTTACAAAAACCTTTAGAGATAAAATTACTTTGCTTCTAATGTAATATACAAATTAAGATCTATTCAGTATCAGAAAAAAATTAAACTTACAAGGAAAATCTGCTCCTGTTAGTCTGCTTTTACTGCCCTCAAACGGGGCTGCAAATTGACTATCAAGGACCTTTCTGTGGGCAGCAGAGAAAGAAGCCATCATCTCAGCCTGTTGAAATGACTGCACTGGAAGAAGAAAGAGTCCTGCTGGGGAGTGAGGAGGGAGCTACAGTCTCCCATGAGGTATAATGTTGATTGTTCTCAATTAATGTCTGGATTTGATCACTATCAACTTCAACTGGTCTACTACCCAACCTTAGAGCATCATCCATATCCTCTTCCATCTTTAATATTAAAATGGCTATACAAAAATTCACCAGTTTTGATATTTTTTTAATGCATGCTGATATGACAGCTGTCACCGTACAATCTAACAAAATTGTTTCAAATGAAGTTAAAGACAACTAAGCGTTACTAGAGCCGTCTTTCAGGGAAAAAACAAAACAAAACACAAAAACATTTTGCCCAAACCAACATAATCAATGAAAAACAGTCTTCAATTGAAAGTTGCATGTAATATATTGATCCTAAGTTAAGAAAAACTAAAAAAATATTTTCATCAGTAAAGTAATTTAATATATAAAAATTTGATATAATTAGTGGTTTTGTCCAGCAATTTTTCAAAATAAACATTTAAAAATGTTGAGTGATACTGTGACCTGTTTCACTGACAGTTTTAATGCAAGGGCAAAGTTATTAAAATTTTCACAGCATGAGAAAATGTCCCCAAATGACTGAATGTCAAAGTGTTTTACAAGGTCATAATCTTGATCCCTGGAACATTCAGCCCTGTCCACTATTTCTTCCAAACTCATAGTTTTAAAGCTGCCTTATCTTTGGTTATACTCTATTTTAAAGCTTTCAACTATTCTGATAAAATCAAATTCAATATATGCAACCTTGACCGCCCTCTTCATATTCAGTTCCATGTTTCCAAACCCACGTTTTATATTATCATGCAGTTGTCCTGCTGACAATTCAAACCCAATCTCATCCTTTCCTCCAAAGTGCGTTCTTCCCTTAAAATTATTACTTCACTCACTGATGCTATCACCTACTCCTAGCTACTCGGTTTTCAGAGTTCCAGGTATTTCTGATTTTTCCCTTTTCTCCCACATACGTACAATCAACAACCAGTCCTGTCAATCTGCTTGTTGTTTTGCATTCCTATTGCCCTTGCCTTAGTCCAGGCTTGGTCACATTCCACATAAACTACTGCAAGGGTGCAACAAATTTCCTTCTAATAACATGACACAATAATACAATTCATCCTAAGCACCATCACTCATTTAAATGTGATAATTACTTGGTGCCATCAAAGCTGCAAATCTGAAGCTTAGCTTTTAATGGCCTTCAATCTCTCCCCACTCTACCATTCAAAACTTATCTGCCTGTAGGAGTCTATTCAAATACTTGCAGACATTTAAATACACCTTGTATATTTCTACTTGATCTACTTAACCTGTTTCCAATTAATAAATATTTAAACCCGTTAAGCCATTATAAAGTAAATTCACAAACACAAAACTGTTTTTGAGTAGCCCATGTAATTACTAAATCTTTAAAATTAAGATACAATTTTCACCTCAAAAAGTAGCATGTGTTAAGAAATTTCAATTATTTTGATATTTCACATTCAATATTAAGAAAATCATAATAAAATTACATATTTACGTCACATGAAGAGTCACATGTTCATATGTTGCAATGAATAGTAATAACCAAAGTTCACAAAAGGTAAAACTATTCATGTCAGTGATATATACATAACCATTTTCAATACATGTATTTTGAATGTTCAATCTATGCAAACTCTTTGAGGCATATTTGCATGTGTTGTTATTTCTGATAAAATCATTTTATATGAATGTTTTAGCAAAATAGTTTTATGATGAGGCACAAAATAAATAATCAGTTATGTTTATTTAAATAAATTATGGGTTAAAAATGGAGTTTTATATTTCCAATGTTATTTGAAGACTTAAAAGAAGAGAGTAACTCTTGATAAATTAATGGGTACTAATATTATAAATTTTCTAGAATTCTGGACTTACTGTAAAAAAAAAAGTCTCATAAAAAAACTATTATTTCTCACTCTAGGAAGAGAAAAAAATCATCACAAAATTACACATCATGGCTACATGCACCTCAGAAAATTAAACAGAAATGTGATCTTAATCAAATGCCAAAATCCAATGAGATATACAGATACATATTATTTTGGCACCAATATGTTACTTTCAAACTTTTAAGGGCTTTTAAGGATTAAATATAAAAATATTCTTCAACTAAAATTATAAAGTCCCTTTGCTTAAGAGAGTTGTATGACTAAAATGTATTGGTTTATGAAAGTTTTCATTAAAAGAATATATTTTCTATTGTATCAGTTTAGAGTTTCAGCTCATTTAGTATTTACCATTATATATGGTAATGTGATATTTTCATTTAGTGTTTTATAAAAAGATAAAATTTAAGATGTCTAACTCAAATGTGGCAACTGCTTGAGAAGATCTATATTTAATATTTTAATAGATTTTTTCTGTTTTAACTGAGGACCTCACCACCCCAAAAAGGTTAAAAATAAATAAAAAACCTCAGCTTTTACAACTATAATATAAATTAAACCTAAACTTTGATTCATATCTCTTTTCAAATAAGCAGCATTTATAAAAATGGTTTGACTTAAGAATTACAACCACCTGAAATTAGTTTCACAAAGAAAATATTATGGGCCACCTTGGATTGAAATGTTTTTGCTAGGCAAAACATCACTGGCTCTCTGACATCATTATGCAAAGTGAATAAAAGGGAAAACGCCTGTGTTATTCAAAATTCTACATTTGTAAAATACTACTTTGCTTCCATGTTAGTTAAATTACCTTATGTGTGTCAAATTATATGCCACTCTTGCCCTAATGTGAAATGAAAATACAGACACTAAATCAATATCTAGTACTTCCGGCATTTGCAAGTCTAGGGAATGTGGGTGATATAGTGATATCACTTCATGATATGATAAACAGTTACCTTAGTAGTTAAAAAAAAAAAAAAAAAGAGCCCTGGAGAAAGGCAATGATATTAAGGGGTAGTTTAAGTCAAATTAGATAGTATTATTGATATCTGTCACAATCAAATTATTTTTTGTTGTTTAAATGACAAGTCTAAATATATTCTTTTTATACTTTAGGTTGACCCATGAATCTCTAAACACAGTCACCACTAATTAATTGCACCATGGAATCAGAGACAAATCCTTTCTGATACACACAATGGAAAATATTTTAATAAGTGAATACCTAGGAGTCTATAGTACCATTACACAAAGAGAACTATAATAATGGTCAATGAATGGCTTTTAAAAAATGCACCATTTGTCACTAAATACACTGCCATTATATCAGGAAACCTTTTGTGCTTTAAAAGGGTAAGTTTCTCTCAGTAAAATATTTATGCTTTTAGAAATTACCAGACTATGTAGCTCATCCACAACAATTTCACTGTTATTGCATAAAATTGTAAATTATTTCTTTTAAATTATTAATGCAATGGGGAAAAAAAGATTTTTTTCCAGGTTTATAGTCTTTTGAAAGGACAGCAAAATAGATGAAACCAAACCAAGATGACAATTTCAGCATTTAAAACCTACACATGGTAATTCAAACGAATGTTATGACATTTAAGATAATGAAACCCTTCATTTATTCGACTATCTGGTATGAGTTTTATTTCACATATAAGGAGTCAGAACAGATGTCCAATTATTGTAATGCCAAAAAAAGTTGGGGCGTATCTTCATTAATACCCTCAGAGCAGCCTGCAGTGTCTCTTTAAAACTGGCATACAGTATCTCAAAACCGCTATTCAAAATCCATTCTAGGAAATATAGCTAGACAAAGCATTCCCAAGACAAAAAGAAAACAATAAAGCTCAGTATAACCCTTTTAGCAACGTGAGTTGCATATTATTGACAGACCATTCATTGCAATCAGTAAAATGATTAATTGCAAATTTGTTGCTAAATTGACAAAAAAAAAAAGGCAAGCTTCTGGCTACTGTTAAAGAGGAAACACTTATGTTAAAAATGATGAGAGACTTTTGTAGTGAATTAATTCTAATCGATATGCTTGTTGACTACACATTGGAATAGGACTTCCTTAAATAGCAGAGGTTCCCATTATCATAGACATTCAAATTAATATTTAACCTACTGACTTGCAGTTTAAAATTTTATAGAAGAAGCATATTTTTGCCTTTCCTTTAACAAATAGTCCATGTTTTATCAAACATGTACATAAGATTTGTTTTTCAATTTCAAATGGAGATTGCAGACATAATGTCCATATGGTCAAACTTATAATAATTGCCTGAAATGATTTGTTCCTAGAATTTTAAGGTTAACCTCAGTGACATATTAAAAATATAAAAGGTGATAAAACAGTAAGATGGATGAGTGTTTGTTTCCTAGTTACAAATGGCTATTTCTTTTAGCACCTTTTCAGGTTCTTTTACTCCAATCAGTGATTCAAGCAAAAAGAAAAAAAAAAAAGATTTCCAGCCAAGATGGAGGCTTAGACGGACACGCTCAGTCTCCCTCTACAACTAGAGAGGAATACAACTACTTCAAAACAAAAGATAACTAGAAATTCCAGAAAATAAAACTACATGGAAGCCCAATGTATGAAGTTATAAACCAGAGGCGCCCTTTGGGCAGGTAGGGGGAGCGAAAGGGGGCGGTGCGGTCGCACCAGGGACAGCGGCAGGGAGAGCAATCTCAGCTGCAGTCGAACCCCCGGTAGCTTGCGACCCCAACGCTGGGAAAAGCAGCCACCGCATCACCTCGAACAGTGAGGCCCAGAGGGTGGGAGGACGGATCCCGGTCTCCTAGCTGAATAACTGTGTGAATCCATCTTGGACCCCCGCCCCCAAAGAAAGCGCCACAGCGCTGCGAAATAGGTTGCGGATCGGCGCCGGTCGCTGGGTTGTGACGACAAAGCACCACAGCACGGCGAGAAAGGTTGCGGATTGCCGCCAGTCGTTGGGTTGTGACGAGTACACAGGCACTGCCCCCTATAGCCGGCCCAAGAAAACAAAACGCATCTGTCAAAATGAGGCAGACAACTATAGAAATCCCGGTGGCGCAGCTCACCAGGCAACAGATGAGGAATCTGACAGATGAACAAATAAGAAACCTGTCAGAGGCTCAGTTCAGGGCCATTGTTATCAGGTGGCTTACAGAATTCACAAAAGATCTGGAAAAAGATGAGAAATAATTGAAAAACAACCATACTGAAAGGAACAAAACCTCATACGAGACAGATGGTGAGGAAATAAAATCCAGAGTTCAAATCAACAAACCAGAACACAGAGAAGGAACAAACAGTCAACCAGTGCAGAGAGAGGAAACGGGAAGCAAGGAAAATGATGAGAGGATCAGAAACCTCTGAGACAGCTATAAGAGATCGAATATACGGATTATCGGATTGCCAGAGGGTGAAGAAGAAGAACTAGAAATTGAAAAATTAAGTGAAAATATAATAAAGTAGAACTTCCCAAACTTGGGGAAGGAAATAGACTTACAGGTCCAGGAAGCACAGAGAGTTCCAAAACAACTGGATCCAGGGAGAACCACTCCAAGACACATTATAATCAAAATGTCAAAAGTTAAAGATAAAGAGAGAATCTTAAAAGCAGCAAGAGAGAAGAAAAGAATCATGTACAAAGGGGTCCCAATTAGACTATCAGCTGACTTTTCAAGGGAGACCTTGCAGGCAAGAAGGGACTGGCAAGAAATATTCAAAGTAATGAAAATCCAAAACCTACAACCATGAATACTTTATCCAGCGAAGCTGTCATTCAAAATAGAAGGGCAGAGAAAGTGTTTCCAGGATAAAATAAAACTGAAAGAGTTCATTAGATCCAAACCACTGTTATATGAGATGTTAAAGGGACTGGTTTAGAAAAAGGAGGATCAAAACTATGAACACTAAAATGAAAACTGCATCACAAGAAACAACAGAAGCTAGGGAATTGAAACAAAGGCAAACTAAATAGGCAATGAGAGTGGAAAAAGAACTATAGGTACGGGGAACATATTGGGGGGAGGTCAGCAGGGAGGGGGAAGGGGGAGAGGGAGGGAGATGGTATAGGAATTAAGAAACATCGTAGGAGGGAATGGAATAGACAGAGAGAGGTTGAGAAGAACTATATGTACAACCAATGGACATGGACTAAAAGGGGGGGACAAGGGGAGAGAGGGGGGCCACCGGGTGGAGGGGAGCAGAGGGAAGGGAAATTGGAACAAATGTAACACTGTAATCAATAAAACACATTAAAAAAAAAAAAAGAGAGAGAGGCAGGAAGGAAGGATGGAAGGAAGGTGGGAAGGAAGGGTGCAGTGGCATATATTACAATAAATACTTTGTTCAAAATGACATTTTTCTCAAACTAATAAAGTCATTTTCTGAATATTTGAGCATCTACTATGTGCTAGATTCTAAGTTAACAAAATTAAATAAAATATAGACCTATACCTAAAAAAATCATAATATTTATGATTTTCTGCCCTGTTTTTATTTTTTTTTTTATTTTTATTTTTTAATTTGAATCTCCCTGGGGATACATCAGTGATACAGAGGCAGAGACTATATATGAAATTCTTGAAAATAGCAGAAGCAATATCTTTTGCAATAAAATTGAAAATAAGTTAGAGTAAAATTTAAAATTACGTTGGTAATTATGTTGTCCCATTTTCTGGTAAGATATCAAAAATCAATATACCTAACAGAAATGTATTTCTACAAAATATGTGAGGGTACTTCAAGGTGTAGATTGCATAAGGTGGGAGAGTGTTAGGTAAGTGATCCTGTTTAGTTTTCAACACAACCCCTCCGTACTGACACGAAATTACAATTGTGGGAAAGTTACTCCAAATTCTGAACTCCATTTCCCACAACACAGAATATTTTCCTTGGTCAAGTCTATGCTCTTGGGTTCTTCAAAGAGGGCATTTAACAGAAGGTGTCATTATATTCCTCAGTACACATCCAGTCAGGCACAATTTAGCAGAAGGAGCCTATGCTACATAATCCAGAGAACACCAAGTGATGTAGAGCTAGCAGGCAAAGGCTGAAATTGGCTGGATCACTTGGAAGAATAATAACTTACTGAAGTTATTGAAGGCTGGATATTCCTCTACACAGAGTTGAGCACACTGAGGTGCAACCATGTTAGGTAAGTTGAGCAATAGAGCAAAGCCAATTTCTGGTTTCAATTGATATTCAAATCCAGTTCAATGGCCTCCCACTGTCCTAGGAGACCACTGGTTATCTTCTATCTGTAGTATCACCAAAACTGAAAGAGAGGCCATGCATCTCCCCATGCCACTCAAGGAAGGACAAATTATATTCTCATGCTACTAAAACTCACAAAAGAAGTTTTGTAGTACATTTACATTTATTTAATATATCTTTATATATTTAAAATATCTTTACTTATTTTAGTTTTTATGTCCCACTTATATTTTTATAGTTTTAAAATACAAGGAAATAATTATTCCTTATCCTCTGAACAATTTAAATCCAGTTAGAAATATGTTCCATTTCAAAAGGAATGCAATTTATATCTACTCCTCCTTAATTTGTTAAATATATCTTAGCAAACAAACATTGTCTTAGTGAAGCACATTTGCCACCTCACACACTTTCCTTAATAGCTTTTGTTAAAGATGCTTACCTTGCTTAATTTAAATCTCATTAAAATATATTCACAAACTTAAGTGCTCCATTTTTAAAAATTGCTCCCCTAAGGGGATATTAATATAGCCCACTTAATTAACACACGGTATTATAAAACCATAGCAATGCAAATTTAAAAGAAACATAGCACAATGAACAAGCCATGGAATTTAGAACATTGAATGTTTTTTTAGGGGTTCAAGCTCAGAGAATCAGAGGATTAAATAACCTTTCTAAATGTTAGTGCTGTACCAGGAGTGGAACAAAAGTCTTCTAAATTAACAGGTAGGTATCCTTTTAAGATAAATAATACAAATTTACATTTATTGAAAGCAATTTCAGGGAATTGCCAGTTTTTGTTGCTCTTTTTCCATCAAAATGTGTACTGTTCTATAGGTGAGACCAAGAATGTATACATAAGCACTTGTCAGCATTTAGCTGGAAAGAACAAAATAGGACCAAATTAATTTGGATTTACACTGAGAAAATATTCATTGCAACAGACTGAAAATGTCAGAACTACTAATTACTTTATATAGTAATTTACTAGTTTACTTACTTACATTAAATTTACTAATTGCTCCCATGTGGGGAATAGATAATAATTGGTAGGAAAAGGGAGGAATCACATGGACATGGAGATAGAACAAAACTGGGTTTCGAAGAGGAAGAAAAGACATTGTGTTTAAACATAAAAGGTGTTGAAAATGTGAGAGTAAAGGGTTTTAATTTATTTGATTGACAATCGAGCACTCATCATAAGTTCTTGAACAGAGGGAGGGGAATGGCCTTTCTTAGAGACGGGTCACATTGTAAAAAGATAGCTGTGATTCCTTTTGGAAGAGCTTCTGCACAGGTTTCTGAGGTGGTAAAATGCAGCAAATAATGCCCTCAATATATTTATACCGAAAATTATTTTATGGCTTTCTTACTGGTTTGCCCAGAAATATAACTCAGTTTGTTTTAAGTTGGCATCTAGAAGTTGTTTGAGGCAGAGAATTCCCAACTTTGATGGGAAGCAACTCTTTATTTGATTAAATAAATACTTATTTTATTTTATTTTTCAGTATGTTTTGCTTCTTTGAAACTCTTCAAAAGAAAAGATGCATGAGTTTTTGGCTACCATAATCTATACAGACATAATTTTTATTGACTGTCGATGTCACTCCCAATGGATTCATTTTGGTGTCACTCTTCTGTCTTGTTTAGGACTTTTTGAATACCAAAAGTGAGTATGAATGTATCCCAAATTAGAGATAAACAAACATAATCATAAAGCCATAAATTTAGAATCTCACAGATCATCTTGTTTGCAAACACCTTTTACAAGCAAGCGAACGAGAGAAACACCATATATGAAATGATTTGCAGAGTTAATGATCTAGTGGCAGAACTGTGCCGCTTGATTCTTGGTATATACCCTTTATACCACATAATCTAACTTTAATGCCAAGCAATAAAGAGATCAAATTCACTCTGGAAAGTGAATGGCAGTAGTTGCTCAAAGCATAGTCTAGTGTAGTAAGATAAAGGATAGAATATATAAATATTTTTCCACATATTGAAAACAAAAAGCTGAAAAGCTGTCACAGTGGATCAGACACATGGCTCTTCCTAGGATTTCCTCTCTGGCAGTGGCAATGAGAAGAGGACACCTTTCTTCTCCCAAAGATCAGGATCAAAGTTTAGAAAGTTGGAGCAAGACTATAATTCAACAGTATGCTTACTCTTGTAAAGTATTATTCATAAGTTTATTGTGGATTTTTGACTATTTTAATACATCTTTCTGTTCTCCCATTGTATGTGCTTCATAAAAATATTCTTAAATATTCCTGACATTTAACTTCCAGTAAAACAATGTTAACCCTTAGGAAGCAAACAATGATGCTTATTCTTGTATTTTTAATTTAATTAACATCTTTTCCCATTATAGAATTATTGACAGTTTATAATTTCCCTTGAGCTTCATTTTTTCAAATAAAAATGTTTATAAAATTTTCATTTTATTGATGAGCCTTTCAAGTAAGTAATTTGATCTTTCTGTGCACCTAAATTTTGCTCATATTTTTACTTAATTTATTTAATATTAAATCCTCAATATATGTTTGGTACTGAAGTCAGGGCTTGAGAGAAAAAATAGACATAATTAAAATGTTCCTTGTGCCCAAACACAGACTTTCTACAACTTACTCCTTCTGGGCTCCAGTGCTGAGGCAGCATTGAAAGGCATCACAGACATATGGAGAAGAACTGATGAAAATTGTTGAAAAGAAGGACCTACAACTAAATTTACTCTACTCAGCAAAGCTATCATTTAAAATCAAGGGACAGATAAAGAGCTTCCTCGACAAGAAAAAAGATAAAGGAGTTCACCATCACCAAGCCAGTATTATATGAAATGTTAAAAGGGTTTTCTTTAAGAAGAAGGTTAAAAATATGAACAATAAAATGGCAATAAATACATATCTACCAACACTTGAGTCTAAAACAAAATAAACAAGCAGAACAGAAACAGCATCACAGAAAGAATGTTTTGATGGTTGACAGATGGGAGAGGAGTTGAGGGGATGGGTGAAAAAGGTGAAAGGATTAAGAAAGTACAAATTGATAGCTACAGAATAGTCATGGGGATGTAAAGTACAGCAGAGAGAATAGACAAATAATATATGTGCAGGAACCACAAACAGGGACAACAGTATGGGGGTTGCCTGAGGAAGTAAAGGGAGTACTGGATAGAGGGGGACAAATAGGAAAATTTGGGAAAACTGTAATAGCATAAACAATAAAGTATAATTTTAAAAAATGTTTTTTGCTTTTCTGTTGATATCAAAACTTTCCTAAATTGAAATAATCAAAGTACAAGCAGTACCTCTAGCACAATTTCTATATAGTTTGTAAAATCTCACTTCTACCTTTTAAATTTTACTGTTATTAACAATAATGAAAATAAAATATAAATGATATATACTACCCCTTTACATAGGCAACTTGGTATTGTAATCATGGTGGCTGGGAAAAATTGTTTTGGGAACCGGTTGATGGGCAGAAGCCCAAAGGACTTCAGAGAGTCTATTGGTGAAGATTTGAAGTACAGTGAAGAAAATGTTAATGAGAGAGGAAGAATAGGGAACACTTGTTGATACCGGTGAAATGTTTAGCAACATTGTTCAGTCTTGTTATTGATACATGAAAGATAGGAATGGTATTGGAAAAACTCATGTATATGGTTGCAAAAGTTCATGGGCAAAATACAGAAAAGTGCCCTCTTCTCTATGCTCATAATAAAACGAGAGAGAGAGAGAGAGAGAGAGAGAGAGAGAGAGAGAGAGAGAGAGAGAGAGAGAGAGAGAGAGAGAGAAAAGAAGAAGAAGAAGAAGAAGAAGAAGAAGAGGAGGAAGAAGAAGAAGAAGAAGAGGAGGAAGAAGAAAGATTAAGTTTTAAAACAAAACTTGAGAAAATATTAATGAGCCAGGACTTGATGTGTTTGAAAATAAACAGTGTCTAATCCTCAGTCCATCCTATCAAAAAAAAAATTGAAAAATTAGCTTCAAGGAGAAGACCAAATGTAGGCACTACCAGTAACACATGGACTCAAGCTTAAGATCACAAGGTTATGACAAGATTCTTTGTTAAGAACTCAAAAATGTTTAAGGAAAGTTCCACCTTTCAGTTAACAGGGTATTTAAGAATCTTAAGGGCATTGTCTCACAGCAGCCTCTTGGGCAACCCAAATTAGAGAAAGGTCTACTAGGAAGAGATATATAGGCATGGCTGTTGTCTAATGAAGTGGATTTATAATTGACATATAGCAAGCACACACAGTTTTTAAAGGAACTCTTCTAGCTGGACTGAAAGGGACAGAGACAATACAAAAGGAGAAGATGTTTTTGAAGTCCCAACCTACACTGGGAAGGTAGAAAGCTGAGAAAATTGTTTAACAGAAAACATGCACTATCTTGCTTCTGGATTAAAAAAATAGGGACTCAAATAACAAAACCAAGAGTTCAGAGAATCATCTCCAGAAAACTGAACTGAGTACTACTAGACAAGAAACTGACAATATGGATTTCAGAATTGCTATGAACCACTGACTACTAAGTATTTGGGACTTCTGAACTTTTTGAAAGGGAGTGACTATTGCTGTTATCCTATGCTATTGTATGTTTGGTATGTACATAGGATGCAGGTAACTCGTCTCTTTAGTTAACAGGTCTTTACTTCAAGAGGAAGCATGCTCCAGGAGCCTGTACCTGAGGAAGTAGACTTAAGTACTTCATCTATATCTGAATCTAATTAAAATAATAAAGCTTTGGACTTTGAGCTGATATTATAATGGAATAAGACTATTGGGGTCTTGGGAGATTGTGAATATATTTTTCATATGGAATGGCCATAATTGGGGGGAGGGGGAGCAAGAGGTTGGATGTTGCATGTTGTTTCAATAGTGGCTGTCATTAATTCTATCTTTATCCAATTACCCACATCGTACCCCAGGGACAGATGCAGTCTACTTCAATCTTCTTGAAACTGGACTAATAGAATGCAGTGAAGATGACACTTTAGGCCTGGCAGTTTCCACTTGTATCGCTTGGAAAGTTGCTTTTGAAGTCTTTGTTTTAGAGGAATCCAGGCTCCATGTAAGAAACCCTCTAATCTAAGACTTCCATATTATGAGAATACAGAGAGAATTTCCCATTCTGGAGAGAAAAAGAAAAGAAAAGCAGAACAAAGGTAACAGATATGTGGGTGAAGACGCTATTTTGGAATTAGATCCTCCAGGCCCAACTGCCGGAGCTAATGTCACTGAATCTGAGCTAAATCAACCACTGATCACTTTCCAAATCTCTGTCCTACAAAACTGTGAGCAAAGTAAAACAATTGTTTTAAGTCATTACATTTTTAATTAGTTTGTTACACAGCGATAGATAACTCAGGTAAGCCAAACACACCTATTTTCATTTCAGTAGTCATTTCTAATTCTCAAATACCTTTGATAAGTTACTTTTCTTGTAGTAAAATATAATTTATTAAAGTTGGAGCATTAAATATAGTTGATAGAAATGTAAATATCACAAAATTTGAAACGAGGTTGACAAATTAGATTTAACTTATCTTGGGTTTTATAATTCCACTTAAAATGCCAATACATAGTCATTACAAACATGATGTAATCTTTGCCACCATTCCCATTACAGGGCATCCCGAATGTAAAATCCCTCTCGCTGCTTGCACTAATAATGCAAAGGCCAGCACAGTCCCTACTGTCTTTGAAAAACGTCACCCACTATTCTGACTCTCATACTTCTTTCCTCTTGCACCTAAGTGTTTTATACTACCCTCCGCTTGAGCTCTTTGCCGTCTTCCCTTCAAGAATCAGTTTACTTATAGAAAAGAAAGCACCACTAGACAGCTTGACATTTAAAAGCTTTGTTCTGTCCTTCTTTGGTTTTTTACTCCCTCTTCAGTAATTATGCTTTTGTCTTTTCCCCCAGTGATTATATGCCTCTCCAGGACCTAATTATGTGACTGTACAGGGTGGGGCAAAAGTAGGTTCACAGTTGTTTGTATGAAAAGCAATACAATAGTTAATAAATAATAATACAGGAATAAACTGTTACATGGTCTCCCAACTGTAAACCTACTTTTGCCTCACCGCATATGCTGTTGTGAGTCCTTGCTTTAGAAACATCTGCATACCTGTACATCTGCCATTTTTCTACTGCTCAGTTTCTTAAAAACACAAGAACAAACCAAAACTTCTTATGAATTTCAACATCTGAACAAGACATACTGCTGAACCTACTTCCATTAATTGTTCTTATAAAGAAACTTGTTTGGGAAGACATGGTTCATAAGATTTTTTCCCCAAAATTCACTCCATATTTGTGTGACTATCTTCTACAGGATCTGATCAATCCTTGTCTATTGCACTGCCCTGAAAAGAAGACTGTGGTTTTTAACTGCTTTCTTTCTTCTATAACATGTCAGGGATTACTTATATAATCTGACTTTTTACATATTTGGAACATATATCATAAATTATATTTTCTGTCATTTTTAAGTGATAAAGATTTTATTAAAATGGGAATACACTCAAGGCAAAACTTAGATTATTACTCATGGTATCTTTATTACATGGAAGTGGTTTTCAAAGGTTAGTATTGATAAGATTAACTCTTAGACTTCAGTCTTCAGTGGGTCTTCAGTAGGGCAAGAATGTGTATTTGAGTTGCCTCTGGTACAGATGGCCCAAGAGTATACTACAAAATATTTCTATATGCAACAAAGATGAGATTTAAGACAATTTTCTAATGCTAATGTAAGGCAGTGAAAGACAGAGGGCCAAATCCAGTTACAAAACCTTTACAAAAGTGCAAAGGAAAGCCAACACAGGCCTGACCTAGACAGTGGCACTGGGGATAAAAAGGAGGGGACAGATGGAAGGGAAACTAGCTATTAACAAGTTCCGGAAATGGTTTTCTATTAAAGCTGTGTTAAAAAAAAATGAAAATCCACTGTTGTAAGCACTAAAACAAACACAACCAAAAAGATGTTTTCTTAACTGGGAAATTATGATGTGCAGTTATGTTTGGTATCTAAATGCAAATTTTGCATGTAGGCTGCATTTATGGAAGAACAGAAAACAGCCATAATATACTATATCATAGCAGAAACAAAACAAACTAGCTGTACTTGGCATAGTAATGATAAGCCCTTTAAATTAAATCTTTATGCAGATTCTGTTTTACACTCCAAACTTTTCACGGAGCCTTGTGTAATTCTGATGTGTAAACCAACAAATAGATATGCTCAGTGTATTGAGTAGCCTGTTTGGGTACCAGCTGGCTTGGCTGCATGCCTTTCTAATGGTAATGAAGTCACACAGCTGCTAGGACAATCAGCTGGAGTTCAGAATATCACTAGCTAAATGGATATCCATTGACTAGCTCCTTATCCGGACTCATTAAAGTTCAGTATTGACAAATGAAGAGTGGCTAGAGGTTTACAGCTAAGAGGCATCTAGAAATGAACTTGTTGCCTTTTTTGTCCTATCGCTTTTCCTCCTGATTCACAGACCATCACTCATCTATTCGAGATGTGTAATTACTAATGCTCTATAAAATCTTAAGCACTCTTCCATTTACTGTTTTTAAAGTGGATGAATGTTCTAAAACAAGTAGTCATATACATCAATGACTTGTCAGTATTTGAATCAAACAAAAAATATTATCAAAAAGTATTGTTTTTTCTCTAACCCAAATAATAAAAGATATGATTACCACAAAAAGTTTATAGTTGACTTGAAATTAATTTTTATTTTGGAGACTCTTACTTGCAGGTATTTTAGTGGGTAATTTTCAAGATTTGACTCTGTCTACACTAGTCAATATGTCACTGAAAACTAAATGATTTCTCTCAACATAACTAATTAGGTAAAACATGATCAAGTCAACTTAGTTAATTCTATAATCATCCCTTGCACGTGCTAAAACTTTTCTAGTTCTCAAGATAGCAAAGACTAAAGTCAACACTCATTACTCTCTAAAGGTCAGAGGCAGAGAACAAACTTTTACATTATGGTAAAGCTGTCCAATGTTCTTCCTTTACCCCATGCTGCAGTCAAGGCATAGAGCTCAGATATAATGTCCCCATTTCCTTTCATTCATATCCTATTCATTTAATGGGAGTAATTTTTTTTCATATTGTTTCAGGATTGCCTAACCTTATTTCCCACACTCATCCTCATCTTCCCTTATTTCAAAAACCACCTTGCGAAGACTTTGAAAATATTTAGTCCATGTGGTCCAATTCTGCATCCAAAAATCAATTTAAAATTGCATCCTAACTGTATATATGTATAATGATTTGCTTTGGCCTTTGAGGAAATATCCTGTAGATCCTTTCTGCACTAAAATACATACTAGCAGACTTCTCTCAAGAATATATTGAAGTAGAAAGTATCGGCAGGTTATTTGTTTCTTTACAATGCCCTTGTGCAAATTTTCTATCCCCTCTCTTGATCTTCTGTGTAACTAATTTTTAGGTCTTTTTACTGCTGATTCTAAGGACAGAGCAACATTCTTCCCCTATAGTATTGTGATTTAAAATGCTTTCACTATTAGGTTGCCCAAATGTTTTTTTTGTAGGTCTTGCCTAATATTTTCAAGCGTAAATGCTACAAAACAGGACTTGCAGCATTATTCTCTAACTTACAATGTGCACTACGCTATGACTAACCACAGTTTCTGAATTTTGGCAGAATCCTTTTATTTGAGAAGAACAAAATCCTAGGCCTCCCACAAACCAATAAATGTAAACTCACCCACATGAAGGATGTTCTCCTGTCTACAGAGAGCATGCTCAGAATAAGTCCAGACCTACATGTAAACTACATTTTTTGAAGGCAAAATGGCATACTCTTATGGCCAAAAACTAGTTCTTAATCATTTTTTAAACTTCTTAAAAGAAACAACTGTCCAGCTTCAAAACATTTATGCAAAAAGACAGACAATACGCCCTAAATTGGCACAGAATTGCACCAGGACTCTTGAGAATTTTTGAGTCATTTAATCTCTTTTGACCTGGTGAGTAAAATATAAGTTTAGCTTTCCTTCATTCACTCATTCTTTCACAAAATGAAGGCACACTATATACTATGTAAGTCCTGGGAACTCAGAATTAGAAAGTCATATACATGACTCTGAAGTGATCATACCCGGAATCCCTAGGGTCCCTGACAATCTAAGATTCTCTAAATAGGTAAACTGGATATCACTACTCCCTTGACTTTCCTATACATAACCAGAAAATCTACTGACTTTCTCTGCTACAACACAGGCTGTTGATACTCTCTGTATTTCTCAGCACATTGACCATTGACTAGCTTGGCCTGTAGATTGTAAATGGAGGTAATAGGAGTAATAAGTGTCACTACTAGCCATGACTAGTTCCATCTCCAGGATTCTCTTTTATCCTTTCCCATTCCACCTATAGGCTGGATGATGCCAAGGTGACACTGTCCTTAAAATATGGCAGAGGCACTAGCTGCAAGTGCCTGGTGCCTGGGCTATTTAAAGGACAGCTGCCTGACCCTTGAACAATGCATAACTTATTGCAGCATAACCTAGCATCATGTGCTTAATTCAAACAACGATATAAATCTCACTTATTGACATAAAAAATTTAGATCAATATATTTTTCAGTGCTTTTCATAACAATTACAAAACCCAGCATGTCATTCTGTGACCCCTCAAATCTTCAGAGTAGCATTTAATCGCTGATATTTTCTCCAAGGAATACTGCCAGTTTTAGTGAACTACTTAACTCCCCTGAGCATACTGTCAGGAAGGCTTCTGAAATATTAACTATGTCATGGAAAAATCTTAACGGCCCCTCACTAATCAAAATTTTCATGAGAATTGACATACAACTTGATGTTAAATATGTCAAGCCACAAGCTATGTGAGGCTGATTGCATTTTGTACTTTGCCCAGAGGTTTTCACGGGGTTCTTATTTCTGTTGCCATTTGGAAGTATCTGCATTCCATGTCTTTGTTCGCCCTGTCTCCTCAGGTGTCCATGAAAGGCCATATGCTGAACCAATGTGGTGTCCCCCGAAGCAGGTTTTCCTCTTTAAAATGCTACATTTTGCAGCATCCTATGTACCATCCATCAAAATTCCATTATGTTGGCACAGGTCTGACCAACTTGCAAGCAGGCACAATGCCAAACACACAGATGGCATGAGGGGAAAGAGCCAGAAAAAACATGTGAATCAACTGTGGGTATTGATGGCATAATTCCCAGACATAGAGGTCCAAACACTTGTCCATCCTAAGCTTATAGTACATACTTACATATACACAGATTTGTCAACAATAATCTAGCACTGACAGATTAATTTAAAAAAAAATGTAAAGCCACCTTTGGCTGCTGAGGATAGCTACAAGTCAATAATTCTACAAAGGTTGGTGTTTGGTATTTAGTCTTTACCTAGGTGACTCTTCAAGAGACCATCAGGCAGCATGTTTAAAAAATTATTTTTAACATAATAGTTATAAAGGGGAAAAGTTTATCTTGGTTTATTTATATAAACTCGTACACTGAAAAAAGAAGACAAATGTCAATTAAGCATACACTAGGGCCAAAGGTGGTTTTGTACTGTAAGCTTCAAATTGTGGCTCTAATTAAATATTCATCTTTGACCCTTCTGTCTGTGTGATCAAAAATATATTGTTTTATAAACTAGTAAAATTTATTATCAGGATTAGACCCAGGAGAACATAAAATGGAGAGTTCAAGATTTGAGGATCTCTAAGTAGATCATCCACTTAAAGAAACCCTTATTACCTGGTATTTTGGTAGTTTGCCTGAAATTTCTGAAATCATTGCCACTTAGTTAGATTGAGCTATTATATCTCCTGCAGGTTCCTATTAAGAGGAATGCATTTTATTAGGGATCTATTTTGAAAAATACCCAGAATCTCTTACCTTACTCATAAACTTTACTGAGGACAATAGCTATTAAATTGGTTTTAGAAACAGCACCTTTTTGAGAAGTTGACAGTAAACTTTTCAAGGCTGAAAATACTTAGAAGATTAATTTGGGACATAGATAACCTGTTTAAAATGTTCAAAGTGACTCAGTAAGTCATATATTTAACCCAAGTCTCTTAGTTCCAAATCCAGTGCTAGTATTATCAGGATATCTGCCATTTTACAGAATTGAACTGGTTCATTTACCTAATGTTTACAGTTTAAGATATAGTAGGAATATTACATTCAGTTTTCAAGGGAGCATGTATTATATAACCACTGACATGTAAGCCAAGGATTCAGTCAAGCATGGATAAAATAACTTGCCCTTTCTAACTGGTGGTTAAATCCCGTTACCTTTCCATCATTTACTTAAATTCCATAGAACAGAGTACATACATTTAGTCAGTTCTATGATGAGACAGCACACCATCCACCACCACTTTAGTTTTAATCCCTGGTCACTTTATGTCCATCATCTACATATGTATCTTGTTTACCAAAGGCTGAATGCACAGCTCTTGAATAACATAATTATGTTCACAGAACTCAAAAATTGTCACAGAAACTGATGTTTGAGAAGTCCGTTTTATCCTTACTTCCTTACAACATGCAATTATTTTGCTTTATTTGATTACCAAGCAGGATTTTAATAAGCGATGTAAATTCAAAGACTACTCAGAGAGTACAGTTTTCTCTATCACCATTCTATTTTTCTTAAATGATATTAAAATGTTAAGAAATAGGCTTACTCTTAAAGTTTAACTTAGACATAAGATAGGATTAGAACACCCTTAGCTTGCTTGAACCTGCCTTCTAAAATCTCATCTTGAAAACTCAGTCTACCATTTATTTTTAATTTGTCTTAAAATATCCCTATAGATAGCTCAGATATTACAGACTGATTTTAAGCCATTTGCCAAACAAAGTAGCTAGTATAGACCTATATGGTTTTCTCAAAAATATAATTAAGATAAAAACTTAGTTTCATCATTTTTTCCCAAGTGTAATTAAGAAGCTGTCTATTGTAGAACTAAATTATAACATCATTAGTTTTCAAAAACCACAAAACAAAATCTCCCTGACAGTTAAGTTCACACACCAAAACCTGTCCTTCATTCAGTCATGTGGTCATTTATTCATTCACTAAGTAATTGTTGAGCATTTACTACAAGAACCAGGGCAGATACAAAGAAGATATGACAAGTAGTGAAAAGAAAATTCCTGTGGTGCAAGATTTCAAAGTGAAAAGATTATAGAACTTCTGCAATGAATACATGAAAGGAGATGAGATTTTCATTCAAGGTAGAAAATGACATCCATTATAAAAGTGCTATTAATAACAGCCCTTTAATATTTAATAGAGCAGAGTGATTAAGACAGAATCCATACTTTATTATTCTATCTTCTACATGTATTAAGTAGGCTTGACCACATTTGGCGATATTACATATAATTAAAAATAAAACTAAAAGTTTTTTTTTAATCCATATGGGATTTGGTATATGGTTTGTCTATTTAAAGCAATTTTATTTATGTCAATAGCTTATTCTGCTTTAATCAAATATAAATTTGTTGTATAATTTCCACTTTCTTATTGAAAAATTAAATAAATAAAAATGAATTAGATATCTGAGCACAATGAGAGGAGGATATTTGAGAGTTTAGTCACTTGGTTTTAAGACAAAACGTCTAATTCTGGGAGCAATCAAATCTCAGATAATTAGTACTTATATTTTCATATTATACAAACACAATTATTTTATTAAAACAGTATTTTTTCATTACATCTACTGAAGTTTAAGCAGTATGATTGAAAGTCAATTATTTATTAGGAGTGTTTTCAAAATTTATATTGAAATACAAATTACATACAATTGACCCTGAAATAACATGGATTTGAATTGTATAGGTCCACTTATACATGGATTACAAAAAATAAACACTGTAAATTATTTTACCCTATTTATGATTTTCTTAATAACATTTTTTTTGGCTTACTTTAGTTTAAAAATACAGTACATAATACATATAAAATACAAAAAGTGTTATTCTACTATTTACGTTATTGGTAAGGCTTCCGGTCAACGGTACATTATTAGTAGTCAAATTTATGAAGAGTAAAAAGTTACATGTGTGTGTTTGACTGCACATGGGGGTCTGGCTGCCCTAACAATTGGGTCACTCAAGAGTAAACTGAATAATGTTTTACTAAACTGTAAAGGTTTTACAGATAGAAGTATATGTTGTTCATCTTTGTATACTCTTGAGGGCTTAGCATAATGTTTTATTTAATGAAACAGTATTAGAATAAAATTGAAATGAGCATATGAATGGTTTTTGAAATATAAAATTGTTCTATGTAGATAACATGTTATTCTTGTTGCTAGTGACTAAAATGTTCTACCTAATATTTTATACCTAAATTTACTAGTATTATGTTAGGTTTTCAGACATTTCTAGGCACTTAATTACCAGAAAAGTAATCTGAATTTGTTTTTAAAGTTCTATTTCTTTTCATTGCAAATTAAAATCTTTAAATCAATGAGACATATGATACATATTAAACGTGTATAAAAATGCCAATAAAATCCCTACTAATTAACTTGAGAACTGATTATATTTGCAGTACCATTTAAAACACAAGATCTTATAGTCCTGGCCAATGAAATTCTTTCTATCTATTTCTAAATTACAATGTAAATAATAAATCAAATTTTGATTTTCCCATTGAATCATGCAGGTAACTCCCCTCCATGAACAAAGCAATGAATAAAAGTGCTTTTCCAGAATTTTTAATCTTAGTTCAAAATGGAAAATGAAAACATACATATGAGAATCATACACCCACCACAGGATAACTTTTAAAAAATAAAATATTAGCTTGACTTTCTTAAAAGCTACAAACAAGTAAAACACTAGAACTATAAACTACATTATTGGAATAATGTGTGGGTATTTGCAGCTATTGCTTGCATTCCATATTATCTGATTATAACTTCAAAAAATATTTTACTTAAATATTTGAATATAAGATTCATTATGGATTGGTAAGATAATTATAAAACAAGCAGGTGATTAAATATTTCTGTCAAACAGATGTTCATTAGAATCACAAAGATATTATTTATCATATACTGAGATCTTATTTTTGTAACAAAGGAACATATTTTTAATATTACCTGGTATCAAATACAGTAATAAAATGAATGTTCTCAATTTTTATCAAACTCTACAAAACAGGTACTATTAATTTCCCATTTTAAAGATAGATAAAGGAATAGTGACCTCAAGATTCCCCAGTCAGCTCTGGGAATAAATACTGAGTTGGCCAAAAGGTCCATATTGTGTTCTCCATTAAATAAAAGATATTATTCATTTTCATCAATAACTTTATTAATTTGGAAATTTTGAGTATGTTGGCCATCTCCTGTGTGGTATAACATTGGTTGTTCTCAATTAATGTATCAACTTGATCATTATAAACTTCAACTGGTCCATCTGACTGTGGAGCATAGTCTAATGAGAAATCTCCAGCATTAAACTTCACAAATCACTTTTGACACATTCAGTCAGTCACAGTACCTTGTCCAGACCCTGCACAAATCTTTTCTTTTGCATTTCGGTTGTGTTTTTACTTTTTTTGAAATAATAAAGCATAATATACTGAAAATGTTGCATGTTTTCTTCCATCTTTAATATTAAAATGGCTACAAAAAAAATCACCAATTTTGATGTTTTCTTTTAAATGCATGCTGATATGAAAGCTGTCACAATACACTCTACCAAAATTGTTTCAAATGAAGTTAGAGAAAACTGAGCACTACTAGAGCCATATTACGCAAAAACGCCCCAATGAACTTTTTGGCAAACCCAATATTTCTTAAGTAACAATTCTCATGTTTTAAGCATTAGAAAAGTCATTTAGAAATATTCAAGTAAAAGAAAAATTAAAATGGAAACACTTATCATGACATACACATATTGTTCATTATTTTAATTTCATCAGCAATTGCAGAAAAACTACTCAAGATCTTTGGGAAAAGGAAAAAACTGATTATAGCAGATTGTGACATGACTTGCCAGGAAAAGAATGTAATCAGTGATGACTGTGTTCTAGGTCCCACAGCACGGAAGGAAGCAGTTTGTTTTGAGATAGACCATCTCTTAGGTGTTCCTGACAGACTAAACATTTTCCCCTCTATTACTATAAAGAAATCAGAAACTGATTAACATGTTTAATAATTAAAATTTATTAAACTATCTGTTTATTTATCTATTAATTTGAACATCAACTGGTTTCAAAAAGAATTTAGGCAATTATTCCAAAAATACATGAATGAGGGAGAGGGAAAAAATATAAATTTTCCATTTCAAGCACCTAATATCAAAGTATTCACAGAATATTGCTACAATCTAGTCAATATGCTCAACCTTATACCTTCAAATCTGGAAATAAGAATTTTATCACTAAATTATTTGAATAACCACCCCTATGTAATGACTACTCATTCCAAATTGTTAGTGTAGAAGTTAGCTTTGTTTTCTTTTTAATTTTCACCCAAGGATATATTTGTTGATTAGAGAGAGAGAGAGAGAGTGAGAGAGAGAGAGAGAGAGAGACAAAGAGATCAATGTGAAAAAGAAACATATATTGATCAATTGCCTCCCTTACACACCCTGACAGGGAATCAAACCCTAAACCTAGGTATGTGCCCTAACCAGCAATTGATCCCTCAAGCTTCTGGTATATGCAGTGACAGTAGAACAAACTGAAATACCTCGCCATGGTTAGTTTTGTTCAATATAAGATAAAAACTGTTTCACAACACAAGTAAGCACAATAATTTGTTGCTCCATAATGGTTCAACTATTGTTGGAATTCCCGGCACATGAAACAGAAAAGTAAATTAAAAATAACTATATAATGTGAACAAAGTCATTCAATTAATTTAAAATTCAACTACAAAATCAAACTTTGCACACTCTTTCCCAGAACTATCATAGTAGTACTATCTTGTAAAATACTTTCTTAGGCAGCTACCATATGATCTCATTCATGTGGAATCTAATGAACAAAATAAACCAATGAATAAAATAAAAGCAGATACATGGAACAGACTGACATATCTCAGAAGGGAAGTGGGTGGAGGGGACTAGAAGAGATTAGCAAAAGTACATATATGCTGTTTGTGTCCATGAGCTATGCATATGTGCATATATGTACTTTTGCTAATCTCAGAGGTGGGTTAGGTAGAGAGGGCAAAGTGGGGGTAATGGAGGACATCTGTAATAATGTCAACAATAAAAAATGTTTTTAAACACTTTTTTGTATACTTGAAAAATTTAATGTAATTTCCAAAACCTGTAATTTGCACTCAAGTAGTTCAGGGTTACACTGAAGATCAATGAGTTTTTCACAAAAAGAGGGAGAACCATGTTACTATAGAAATATTAAGGTATGTGGCTCACAAGTTTTAGCATGTACCAGAATCCCCTAGAAGCCTTGTTACAATACAGATTATTGTATTAGACTACTTGCCCAGTGTTTCTGATTCAGTAAGTCTGAGTAGGGTCTGAGAATTTGCATTGCCAGCAAATTGCCAGGTGATGCTCATGCTTCTGCTCCAATGACCTACATGCTGGGTCTTCTGTTTTACTAAAAAGGAATGAATCGTGAACCTCCATTATCTTCTAAAATATTATGGAAGTATAATATATGTACAAGTATTTGCACAGAGATAAATTTTTATTTCTTGAGTATATTTCTAGGTGTGAAATTAACTTAAAAATAAAAAAACCAAACTGTTATCTAAAGTGGCTGTTTCACTTTACCTTCCAGAAATTAATAAGGGTTCTAGGTTTTTCACATCCTCCCCATTACTTCGTATTATCTGGCCTGAAATTATAACGTTCTTAGTGGGTATGTAGTGGTATCGCATTATAATTTTAATTTGCATTTCCCCAATGATTAATAACGTTGTGTTCTTTGAGTCCTTATTAACATTTTTAAAATCACTTTTTTTGTAAAATGTCTGTTGAGTCACTTTTTAAATTTGATTGTTTTATTAGTCTTCATTAATAAAATTTATATCTATAATCTGGAAAAGATCATTTAATAGATATGTGATTTGCAAATATTTTCTCCACTCTAGCTTATCTTTTCATTTTCTAAAGGTGTCTTCTGATGGGCAGTCATTTTAAATCTCATTGCAGTCCACTTTATCAATTTTTAATTTATGGGTTATGCTTTCACTATGGTGTCTAAGCACATTTTCCCTAACATAAAATCACCAGTTTTCTTCAAGGCTTATGTTTTTAGTAACAATTATTATGAATTTTGGTAACTTGTATGTTTTGTCATATTTTCTTGGTCCAACAAGATTTTGTCAGTTTGATTTTTTTGTTGTTTGTTTTATCAAAGAACAAATCTTTGGTTGATTTTATCTATTACTTGTGTATTTTATATTTCATTAATTTAAGTTCTAATATTTATCATTTGGTTCCTTCTGTTTGTTTGTATTTAGTTTGCTGTACTCTTTCTGGTTTCTTAATGTTGACATTTACTTCTTCTTTTCCGATATAGACATTTAAATCTTTAAATTCCCCTCTAAATAGTTTTTATATTAAGAACTGTTTCCTTCATATGAGTCCAGTCAACTCATGGGGTAGCTTTATCTACAGTTAGCCCAGGATGTGTCTGTTCCCTATTGAAACTGTGAAAAGATTAAGGGACTATTGGTAATTTGTTGATATGATACAAGCATAGTAGCTATATAATAAAGAGTATATAACAGAGACACATACTAATATATTTATTGGTAAAATAAATATTGGCAAGATGTTGATACTTATTGAAGCTACGTGATAAGTATATCATCACCTTCATTACACCCTTCTCTCCATTTCGTGGTATGGTTGAAGTTTTCCATAGTAAAAAGTTAATTTTTTTTTTTTTTTGCATTTGCTTCTTTGTACCACTTTGTTAAATTATTTTTAATTATGATCTCTGGTTTGGAGATTCTACTATGAATACCAAAAAGAAAACTATTTCTAAGATAAATAGGTGAGTATTCTATTTTTGTCTATTCTGTAGGCCTGATCTTGGTAACATTCTCACACTCCAGATAAAACTTCTTTATACATATCTTAAACTTCATTTGCTTCAGGACATCTTTTACATGCCTACATGACCATAGTCCATGAGGAAAACAAAGAAATTCTGAGACCTTTAACTTAAGACACGTCTGGAAACAAAAACGACTGTTCTGAAAATTACACTCTTTTGCTACATTTATACCATGCCCCGAAAAGTGTTATCACGTTGTCTCCATTAAGAAGCAGAGGAAAAATCATTCTGCCCAACAAGGAATTTTCTCTCATTCAGCTAATGATTAGATATATATCCTTGGCAGGTCATTCAAGTGACTTGGTCTAGTTCCCTTTAAACTGGAGTCACAACATTGTTGACAGTAAGCAAAACAATTTTAAGTCATTAAGAATAATGAATTAGTATGGCTTTTTACATATGTTGAAAATTATGTGTCCAATACCAAAAAGGCAGACTAAATTTTATTTTGTTTTATGTAATATTATTTTCAAAAACAATTACATGTAAATATGTTATTTTTATTTGTGTATATATTTTAAATAATTATGCGGAAGAGCAAATATTCAGCTAAATTCCATATGATTTTGTGTAAACTATTAAGGTCAATGTGGGGACTTTTAAGAATACCACAATGAACAGCTATCTACAAACTCAAGTTGCTTTTAAAGGCCAGAAAAATGGTAGGATGGTAAGCAATGCATTTTTCATCAAATTGCTTTGAACTTTCCTCATGTAGATAAATTCACCATAGAAAAAGAAGGAAAATTTAACCTTCATACATGCAAACCAAAATTGGTCAGATGTAGAGGCACACACACACACACACACTGATATGAGTAAACACTGTTTTTTACCTATTTAACATTTCATCTATTTTTCCCATCCTTTAAAAAAAAATCAAATGATAATGTTAAGTATGGTTGCTTAAAGAGCTAGTTGACCTTAATTTTATGTACTTACACAGCCTATAAGTAGTAATATGCAGGCTGGGCAAAAGTAGGTTTCACAGTTCTCATGTGGAAAATAATACAATAATTAACAGATAATAATACAAGAATAAACTTTGTGTTTTTCATACTCACAACTGTATATCCACTTTTGCCTAACTGTGTAGTCAAATGATTTATTTAGTTTTCAAGGATCTTGACCTTATTCTAAATGTCCTTTATGTTCAAAGATGACTTTGAACTACCTTGAATTTGCTTGCATTGATCTCTGGGTTGATCTGTTTCATCTCTACAGCAACATAGAAAGTGCATTTGCTTCACACTGCCCATTGTATACAGAAAAGCACTGGGAAGAAAATAAAACCCAAAAAAATATTCAAAGGCTTAAATTAAAGTTTTTCTTTTTAAATTTACTGATCATCTTAGCTTTTAGCATCTCTATCACAGGTAAGCCAAAGTTAAAAAGTGTAAAAGTAAACAGGTAAATTACTAGTGAATTAGCAACATTTCAAAGTTTGGCACTAAAGAATTCACTGAGAGAATTAAAGTAAAAATCAATTTCAACTCAATTTTTTCATTATTCTTTTATATGCTTAACTATGTCTAAATGACTTTTGGATGTTTCAAAGAAGTGTAGGACAATATTACCATAAAGTATTATACATCTGGTTGCATTAAGATATATATTTTGCCTTTTAACACAGATGATGCCAGTTTCTTTTAATGAAACATAATTGTAATGAAAGTAAACATGTAGAAAACATTATAGAATTAAACAAATTAGATACTTTCATAGGAAAATAAAACTATTTTAACTATTTTTAAAGCAGACACTTTTTCAACTCTCAGAGTGGAAACATCAATTCTTGCCATGCAGCAGCTCAATAAAAAGAAAATGTGCTAAGTATGATCTTTTGCTGAGATGCCAGGTGCTGGCACTTAAAACTTCTTCCTAAACTGCAGTGAGATGGAAATTTTTAGTTTGTGAACCATGCACTGTGTAACTTCAAATGTTCTATTCATAGCCAAATAAGGAAGGAAGGAAGAGAGGAAGGAAGAGAGGAAGGAGGGAAGGAAAAAAGGGAAGGAAGGAAGGAAGGAAGGAAGGAAGGAAGGAAGGAAGGAAGGAAGGAAGGAAGGAAGGAAGGAAGGAAAGAAGGCATCCTTGGATAAAGCGAAAAGAGATACCTTAGTGAAAATGGCTTGCCTTAATGAACTTCAAAAAACTTCAACTATCAGTAAAACTCTGGATTTCTCTTTCTGTAGGTTTTTTGTATTTCTTAGCCAGGCCAACAATCATCAACAGCAGTCACCACGCATTTCCTTTGCTAGGACTTTGTACTGAACTTCTTTCACCTTTACAAAATGACCTCAGTGTCTCAGGCAGCTTATACCCAATACAGCCTGCAGTGACCTTTCTCGGCCTGAGTCATACATCCCTAAACATAGGGGGTGAAATCATTGACAGTGCCTTACATATGGTGGTGTGAATGCACTACAATAATTGCTCTGTAATTACATGGTAATTATTGACCATTTAAGTACATTTAAGAACAGGGTGAGTACTATGTAATCAAAGACTAATTATCTGATTATTTATGTCTTTTAAACTGCAGGCTTACAAGATATAAAAATTGCAAGTAACATGGTGATTATTCATTGAACTACATGGTAACTTGAAGTATAATTATGAAGTAATCCTTAGAAATTGTATTTGTATTGTAGTTCTCCTGAACAGTAATTGCAGAGTGCTATATTGTAAAACATATTCTATGAAGGGATAACAGAAGAAAAAAGCATCAATATATTATATTAATAAAGCATAACTACATTAACCAAAATACTATGCAATTAATTAAAAATATGAATGAAGATATATATTTTGTAATGGTTTGCTATAAAACACAAAAGTGCTATGGTATCTTTTAATAGTCTTGCGTAATTTTCCTTGCATACTCCTTAAAAAACTGTGATAGGTCAAATAACAGAGATGGAGTGACTGAGAAGTAGAATTAATACTGTCAGGTAAAAAGAAATGGAATTCGAGAATTGATCAATTGAACTGGATTAGGAGCTGAATCCAGACCAAGAATGCAGCTTATCTTCATTATTAATTGGTGCATCACAAGTTGGAGTCATTTACGCAACCTCACTGTCTTCATACTGAAACAATGTGATGTGAGAACTGTCAGGATAACTATTTACAATGATAATGAAACTCACTAAAGATATTTACTTAAATTTATTATTTTAAATTATATTTTATTGATTATGCTATTATAGTTGTTCTGATTTTTCGCTTTTGCCACCCCTCCACCCAGCAACCCCCACTCCCTCAGGCAATCCCCCCACCATTGTTCATGTCCATAGGTCATGCGTATAAGTTCTTTGGCTACTCCATTTCCTATACTGTACTTTACATCCCCGTGGCTACTTTGTAACTACCTACTTGTCCTTATTAATCCTTCACCTCTTCATAGATTTCCCCATACTCCTCTCCCATCTGGAAATCATCAAAACATTCTCTGTATCTATTATTCTGTCTCTTTTCTTCTTGATTGCTTAGTTTGTTTTTAGATTTAACTGTTGATTATATGTATTTTTTGCCATTTTGTTGTTCAACTTTTTTATCTTATTCTTTTTATTATATAAGTCCTTTTAACATTTCATATAATAATGGTTTGGTAATTAAGAACTCCCTTAGTTTTTTTCTCGTCTGGGGAGCTCTTTATCATCCCTTTGATACTAAATGATAGCTTTGCTGAGTAAAGCAATCTTGGCTGTAAGTTTCTACTTTTCATGACTGAATATAACTTACCAATCCCTTCTAGCCTGCAAAGTTTCTTGTGAGAAATCAGCTGACAATCATATGGGAACTTCCCTGTTGGTAATTAATTTCTTTTCTTGTGCTGCTTTTAGGATTATCTCTTTATCTTTAACCTTTGGCTCTTTAATTATGATGTATCTTGGAGTGGGCCTCTTTGAATCTATCTTGTTTAGGACTCTTCTATGTTTCCTGGACTTCCATGTCTATTTCTTTCACCAAATTAGGAAATTTTTCATTCATTATTTGTTCAAATAGATTTCCAATTTCTTGCTCTCTCTCTTCTCCTTCTAGCACCCTTATGATGTGAATGTTGGACCTCTTAAAGTTGTTCCAAAGGCTGCTTATACTAGCCTCATTTTTTTGATTCATTTTTCTTTTTATTTTTCTGATAGGTTGTTTTTTTTTGCTTTCTTATGTTACATATCATTAATTTGATTCTCAAATTCATCCACTCTACTGATGTTTCCCTGTAAACTGTTCTTTTTTTCAATTAGTGTATCTTTCATTTCTGACAGGATCTTTTTTATGTTGTTGAGGTCCTCACTAAGTTCCTTGAGCATCCTTATAACCAGTGTTTTGAACTCTGCATCTGATAGATTGCTCATCTCCATTTTGCTTAGTTGTTTTTTTTTTTTTTTCTGAAGTTTTGATCTGTTCTTTCATTTGGGCCATGCATTTTTGTCTCCTCATTTTGGCAGCCTCCTGTGTTTTTTTCTATGTATTAGGCAGAGCTGCTTTGACTCCCTGTCTTGGTAGTGTGGTCTAATGTAGTAGGGGTCCTGTAGGGTCCAGGGGCACTGCCTCCCCTATAAACCAAGCTGGGTACATGAGGTGTGCCCATCGTGTCGGCTGAATAACACCCTTCTCTTGTAGTTGAGCTTTGATTGCTGTTGACCAATCAATGGGAGTAATTTAACCAGGCCAGTCATCTGCAAAGATTGGCTGTGACCACTGACCACCAACCTCCACCCTCTGTGGAGGATCAGCTGTGTAGGAGCAGGGAAGTGATGCTCTAATGTGGTCTGTAGCTGTCCACTGGGTGCACTGGCACTGGGGTTTCCTGGGTAGTACAGGTCAAGGTCAGCACCTACCTGTGTTTTTCCTAGGCCTTCCTGACTGAGCTACAAAGCAATCTGAGATGGCTGCTACTTGTAATGGGCTTGGAGGTTCTCAGGCAAAGCCATACTGTGAACGTTGGCTGGCTGCTACTAGGGCCAGGTCTATGGCATACTGAGGCCAGCAGTTTCTTGAGAGGTGAGGTTGTGTGTGGATTCTTTAAGAGGAACTGCTTGGGGATCCAGAATTTTATTCCACCAACTCAATCCTAACTGGTTTTAGAAGCTGGAAGTTATGGGGACTTATCTTCCTGGCACTGGAACTCAGGGCTGGAGGGGGTCCTGGTGTGGGGCTTGGACTCTTTGCTCCCGAGATATCCTTCCTGAATTTTTATCCACCACATGTGGGTGAAGGAACAGGTCATTCCACATCCACACCACTCATCCCAGTCTGGATGGATGTGGTTTCTTTAATTCTGTAGTTGTCAGACTTCCATTCAATTTGATTTCCGATGGTTGTGAGTGATGGTTCTTCTATATTTTATTTGTAATATTGATGTGGTTGTGCAAAGATGTGAGTCATGTCTGCCCCTTCCGCCATCTTGACTGGAAGTCCTAAATTTATTTTCAAAGCTTCTACTACTTTAAGTTTGAAAGGGGAATAATTAAATAGTCTCTCTTAAAAATGAATCTAGATTTAGGCTGAATGTAGACACCTCCTAATAAGTAAATACAGAAATTGTAGATTGATGAGGCTGGGCACCTGAAAGAGGATGTGGTGGAACTATGGTTTATTCATATTTTTTAAATAAAAGGTGCAGATCAACTATTTTGCTGATTAATAATGTTGAAAATTAATAATCTGTAAAGTTTATTTAATTAAATATTTCTTCTTTGGTACCATGATTGAAAAGACCAACAATATCAGCTCTGAAATAAAGATCATATTAATCATATCACAAATTGTGATAATTATAATGATATTTTATATGTAATGTTGGTATGAAACTCTAAAAAGTTAATATTATCCTTCACCATGAAAAAATAACTTTGACCAATAGATAAAACTTTTTTACTTACAGGATAAGGGTGATTTGGCAGCATTTAAAGAAATAATAAAGCAATCAAAATAGAATTTGGTTACTTTCAAGTTGTTTGCTGTATATTTCAACATAATCTTAATATTATTAGTGTTTGTCAATTTTCTCCTATAGTTCCATGAAACCCAATATACCGTTAACTATTTTTGCATGGTTTATTTTGATTAAGCCTTGATCTATATTGTTTTCCCTGCTATGTTCCTCCTCCAAGGAATTTGACACTACAATAAATTGCAACCTGAGGTACTTTCAAATATTGTCTTGTACAATTAGCTAAATACCAATGAATAGTGAAGTGAAATGTTATTAGTAGTCACTTATGAACTTGTTAGTCTTTTGACCTGAACAGCTACTCATAAAGTGAAATTCAAAATGAACAGAGTAGATTTATTTGATCAGCATTGACTAATTCATGAATCATTACTGAACTATTTCCTTTGATTGAGATCTCATTAGAGTCTCTACCTTATATAAAGATGTCAATAATCCTAAGACAGGAATGTCATTTTATTAAGGCTCTATTTTCTAGCATAGTAACTAAAAGTTATTTACAATTGCTTTTCCAAAAGTAAATATTTACACTCTTTACTTTTTAGGATAAATTACTCTCCACTGTTTTATGAAGCATAAAAACATTAGAGGTAATAACCAAAGATCATTTTTTGAATAATGCCTTTGGTCAGTCTGAGGAAAAGAGTTTTTAAGTAATTAGCATTGCTTGCCATTTCGTATATACAATAACTCATCTCTAGTTGCCCACTCCCTTAATCAATTCTTAGTTGATACAGCCTACAACTTGAATTCCTTTATACAGGTGTGAGAGTTAAAAAGTGAATGGCATCTTTTCATGTCATCCACTATATTAAGTTCTTAACAAGAAATAGGCGTTCATACAAAATATAGTGAGGTGGTTCAAACTGATTTCTTAGCAATCTCACCATGAATCATTTATGTAATTTACCATTAGACTAAGTCACTCCTTTGTCTTCCTTTTCCCCTACTAATCCATTGCTATTGTATAGAATGACATTTCTCATAAAGAAGCAAGCAGAAAATTTCACAAATGGTTACAAACCAACTTTCTCAGTGCATTTTATCTAGGTTTTTTTCTCTATAAAGTAACTTAAGAAAATATATAGTATAGCTAAATAATCTAAGTCCAAAGCAAAACATATAAAAAGCTGTTATATAATATGGAGTAAAAAGAAAAGTGATTTTAGTCTGTTTAATCTTATTAATAAATATTGTCACAAATATTTTACAATTATCTCTATATCTCTATATTGGCAAACACATATAAAGAGAAGCTTGTCCCCAAATATACTTGAATCTATCCCTTGAAAAATTACCACACCCAATGAAATACCCACTTTGACTACTTATATTCAGCATTTCAGTGGAGCTTATAACTAGGACAATAAAGAGAAATGAAATTTAAAACATCCATATTAGGAAGAAGGAAGGAAAACCATGATTCATTTATAGACAACTTGATCCTGTATGTAGAAAATCCCAATTCAACAAGCCCAACAAAAAAAATTTACTAGGAATAATGAGTTTCCTGTGGATATATAATACAAAAAAATCAATCTAGAGAAAATAAGTTTTATCTTTATAGGCTAGGAATGAACAGTTTTAAAGTAACAATAAAATTTGTATTTATGTTTTTTTCTAAGACTAAAATACTTAGAAATACATTTTAAAAAGGAAAAGAAATACAGTGAAAACTACAGAACATTACTGAGAAAATTGAAGAGGTTATATTTAAAGTGAGACATTTTATGTTCATGGATTGAAAAATAGGTATTGTCATGATAGCAATTCTCCAGAAATTCCCTATATATTAAAGAAAATCCTTATCAAAATGCTAGAGGGATATTTGGAGAAACTGACTAGGTGGTAATAGAAAGGACCCAGAATAGTCAAAACAATTTTGAAAAAGAGCTAAATTGTAGGAATTACACAATAAGATTTCAAAACCCACTACAAATCAGTAACAATTTGGTGTGTGGTATTGGCACAAGCATAGGAATTTTGACCAAAAGAACAAATTTAAGTGTCCCAAAATAAATCCTTACATTTATGGTCAATTGATTTTTCACAAAGATATCAAATTAATTCAATGAGGAAGAGGATCAAATTTTTAGCAAAGGGCTGTAAGATCATTAGTTATCAGTAGGGAAATTAAAAAAAAAAAAGAACTTAGAACTTACAAACCATACATACAAATTAATTCAAATGAATTCCATACCTAAATATTATAGATGGGTTGAAACTATATAGGACACTATATGAGAAAATCTTCATGACCTTTGAGTTGGACAAAGAGTTCTTAGATATAACACCAGAAAAATAATCTACAACCAAAAAATAAAATACTTCATTGAAATTATAACTACTGTACATTAAAGAAATTAAGAAATAGAAATGGCAAATAATAGGCTGGAGGAATATATTTGCAAATATACATCTGATACTAGGATGATATCCAGATATATAAAGAACTCTTATAATCAATAATAAGACAAAAGAGACAATTTTTTAATGGACCAAATGTTGGACTAGATATTTCAATAAAGAAGATATATCAATGATTAATATGCATGTGAATCAATACCCACCAAGTTTTGTCATTAAAGAAATACAAATTAAAATTATGAGAAACCACACCATACCTACTACAATGAACATAATTTAAAAAAATTTAAAGAGAGACTACATCAAGAGTTAGTGATAATGTGGAAGAGCAGTAATAATGCTGAAGGGAATGTAAAATTGTACAACCCATTTGAAAATGAGTTTTGCAGTTTCTTAAATTGTTAAACAGATCCTTGCCAAACAACTGAGCAATTCTACTCTATACATGAAAAATGAAAATGTATGTCTACACAAATAAATGTATGTGAATGCTGGATTATTGGGAATAATCCGAATATAGATTAATTAATGAAAGAATATAGAATATTTTATGTAGTCATGTAGTGGAAAATCATTTATCAGTATTTTTAAAAGAACTACTGATGTATGCTATAGTATTAATGAACTTAAAACAACATAAGTGAAAAAAATCAGATGCAAAAAACTGCATATTATACAATTTCATTTATATAAAATCTCTACAAAAGACAAATTGATAAGACAAAGTGTATCAGTGTCTGAAACTAAAGATGGGAGTTTGTATTAATTGTAAACAAACATTAAGAAACCACTCAATTATGAACATAAAGTATAGAATATGTAAATTATATCTTAATGATATTTTTAAAAAGCAGTGGAAAAATAATATGGAACAAAAATTTGTTAAACACCAAAAAAGAAAAAAGAAAAGCAAATAAAACAAATAAAATTTTATAAGATCTATAGAAAACAAAAACAAAATAGCAGGTGTGAAACAACCATTGTGAGAATTACAGAAACATGAAAGAATTACCACTCCAATGATAATCCGTCTATAAGAAAGATACTTTATACATATAGGATAAAAGTAAAATATGGAAAACACCTATATCATATAAATGGTAACCATGAGAGCTGGAGTGGATACAGCAATATGTAAGAAAATAAATTTCAAGATATATAACCTAGTTAGAGACAAAAATTTTTAATATTGATAAAAATGTCAATATATAGTGAAGATAGAATCATAAGTGTATAAACACATAACAATATATCCAAAAATACATAATGTAAAAAATAACAAAATTAAAAGAAAAAACAATTTAATAATTATATTTGAAAACTTATATACCCACTCTAAATATTTGATAAAACAATTAGAAAATTAGTAAAGACATAGATAACTAAGACAACATTATCAACCAAATGAACAAAGCTGCCATTTCCTGAACAGTTCAACCAACAACAGATGCTACACATTCATTTTAAGTGCACATGAACTATTATCCTGGAAGACCATTAGACCATTAAAAACTATCAATATCAATTAACTTTAAATTTACAGTAATCATTCCAAGGATGCCCTTCAACCACAACAAAATAAAACTGGAAATCAACCATTAGAAGTAAAAATCCCTGATATATCCCCAAATATTTGTTTAAATAACACAAATCTAAGTACCCATTAATCAGAGTAAGTCATGAAAGAAACTATAAATTTTCTGAAATTAATGCGTATCAAAAACATAATATATATGGGTTGTAGCTAAAGCAGTGCAGAGAGGACAATTGTTTTTAAAATGCTATCCTTTTAGTAGGTACAACAAAATCATTTGATGAAATCCAATAATATTCGTCATGATTTTAAAAAAAAACTAGCATTAAAAGAAAACTTCCTCAGCTCTACAAAAAATACCAATGAAAATCTAACCTCAAATGTAATGCTTAATGATTAAATGTCTTTTCTATGAGATAGTGAGAAAGGAAATTACACTTGCTCGCTGTGAAGTAGCCACTGGGCAAGAAAACGAAAAAGATGAAAAAAAATCTGTTTGCTGCCTAATGTTGGAAGGAGGAACAGGGACTGACTGTAAAGGAGCATGAGGGAACTTGTGGAGATGACAGAAAAGTTCTAAAACTGCTCTATTGTGATGGTTGCATAAGTCATAAATTTACTTATATCATTGAACTGTATTCTTATAATGGGTTAATTCTATGGTATGTCAAAATCTTGCTGAGATATAAAACTTCAGCATGTGACATACAATTTTTATCTGAAAGAATTTTTTAAATTTTAATTTTTTAAATACTCATATTCTTCCTGACAGTCATGGTAATTCAGTGATAAAAATCCCCATCCTAGAGTTACTATGCAGTTCCTCAAAGAGCACACTAAAAAGGTTTATGCTGAATATATGTCCTTTGTTTACCTTCATGTTATTGATTTGTTTCAATACTTAATTTACACCCAGGGGGACAGATCTGACCAGTAACTAAATAGTTACAGAATGTGGATTGTCTTTCAGGGGTAACCACTTCAATGTGTAGTAATTAGGCTTTTTCATTGCTGATTTCAATATACCTTTTTAATTCTCCACAATCTGCAAAATAATTTTGACTAATTTCCTGTGGCACACATTTCCATGTAATAAGTAGAACAAAATTTGTTGAGCCTGTTTTCCTCTTTTATAAACTGCCCATTTGTGGAATTATTTCATATCAATGGTTTTACTTAAACAAAATATTAGTTAGATTGCACAGACCCCTATTTGCTTACCCAGGTGTAAGCTAATGATAGTATGCCAGAATCAACAGTATCATTTGATAAAGAAATTTTCTTATATATCATTTTTGGGGTATAATATTATTATAAATTTGCAGTCCTTATAACACTCAGAAACCATGTGACATATTTACTATGAAAATGTAACTTTAATGAGCCTTTGAAGTGCTGGTCTCTTCCTTGCCATTGGCAAAAATAACAGTAATCAATTTTGTAAACAGTATGATTGTTCTGAAATAACTCAATTGGTTTACCAGAGAAGTTAATTTGCTTTGTTTAAAAATTAAGCAAAAGTTCATGCCCCAAATTGGCAGAGAGATCTAACCTAAAAGGCTCTAGGGTAAGGTAAAAAAAATTACCAACCCAATAAAATTTAATTTTAAAAGATTTTTATCTTCATAATTCCTATCATATCATTTTCTGTTTTGCCTACTTACACAAAGTCATCACACTCATTAATCTGCTCCTCTGGGAATATATAGTTTTACCTTCTGCACTTATAGTATGGTTCACAAATTGGTTTATAATTTCATAATTGATTTTATCATTATATTTCAAGGCTTTGGTTTATTTCAATTAAATTGTAGATAAAACTCAACAGTAATAATGGCAAATGCATATTTAAAACATACAAGCAGAAACAGGAAAAAATTGAACATATTAAGTGAGAGGAAATTTAGCCTGTTTTTTGAACATATTCTGAGACAAACTGATTGACAATGTCTTTTTATCATGGATATAACCTTTAAAATGCAAGGATTATTAACAGTATAATAGAGTATCTATGAATCTTACTTTTGTAATTTGTGCAATATATGGGAACAAAACTAATTCAGTGTGCTTTCAGCTAAAGCCAACCTTCAGCTTGTTGCCATTTGACAAACTACAAAGATACACCAGTGCTTCATGGTTTATGCCTTAAGAAATACTGTATTTAAAGTGTTATTCCCTTAAAAACTTTTTTTTACCTTGACACATTCATATGAAAAGTGATTCCCTGTTCAGAGATCTGAGATTCCTTCACTCATGAGAGCAGAAAACTCAATTAAATGTCAGCTGTAATACTATGATGATAAATGTGATTCTACGCTAATAAAAATTAAAATGAATATCATTCGCAAACATAGGTGAGTTATACTACCACTTCACTTGTGAGGCATGCTGAAGTGCTACCAACCTGTATATAAAGATCTGGCAATGCCTTAGAGCCCAAATGGAAAAGCAGTACTGTAGGCAATATATCCTGCTAGTTGTTAAACATTACAGATCCAGCAGGAATACACTGATCCCACTGAGGACAGCAAGTAAAAAAGAAAATATCACAGAGATGCCCTCACAGGTACATGTACAGAAAAAAACATGTTTTAAAGTACTTCTTTGTGTTTTGGAGGTCTGTTTAAGAAACAACAGACTGGCAGATATTTGTAGAAAGCTATACAGAAGAAATGTAATTTAAACATTTTCGAAGTCACCAAAGACGATAAATGACTTATTCTCTAAGTCGCTCTTAGCCTACTTTTTAATATTGTAAATGATTTTTCTGTCAATCACATCAGTATCAATCTACTCTCAATTGTCATCACCACACCTTCTCTTCCGTGTTGCAGACCTCAGCTTCTAACTTGACATCTATATGTCAGAGAATTTTTTGAAGTCATAACATTTTTAATAGACATATCAATCTCAATACAATTCTATTAATATTACCAAATTATCTTCTTTTTGTTGTCCTTAGCATATTTTGATGTCTAATATTCCCACCTAACAATCCTATTCTATTTCATTATATCATGTACCTGATACCCTAGAAATCATGCCACCTCCTGCTGCGCTTGTTTTCAGCCTCTCTGCCTCCATTTTTAAATACATTTTCTTGGCTGCAGTCAAGAATATTCTTCCTAAGACACCATTCTTTTCAAAGGATTGGTTGTTTTTCCGAAATTACCGATGGTTCTTTACAAACCACATCTTAACCTCCAAACTCCTTATTTATTTTTCCAAGGTGTACCATACTGGTATTTCCAAGCTCTCCCAGGATCGTGCGTGTACTTCTCCTGTACAAGAACGTCTGTGAAGCTACTGTGGCCGCTCTTCTCTGACATGGTTTGTACTACCTGGATTCTCCATTTCATAACTTTGCTCTCATCATTCCTCACCCTTTCTTGTCCAGAAAACACTTGCATGCTTTATTTTCCTGTGTTCCTTAAGTGATCCTGGAGAAAAAGATTTCCAGTATAATTTTACCAGTTTTGCATTTCACTATTTTGCCTGGTCATCTGAACCAACATGTAGTGGCCTCTCTCTTTGCAGATCCAAATGATTCAGACATTCAAATGAAGATATAATACTTCTGCATGCCTGTAGTCCAAGTACACAATTTCAGAGTTCTCTGTTGGGAATGATTCTGTATGGGAATATCTTCCTAAGTCTTTAACTGTGCTTCCCCCCTCCCAGAAGATTGCAGGCTCAGTTATCACTGTGGCAAGAGAAGTTCAGGGTGTTTTGGTGCACAAAGCAAATGCACTATCTCTGTTGCCACAATGCTCCCAAACTATGTTTACAGAGACCCTAGAGAGTTGTGTTTTAGCTGACTTTGCTGTAATGGCTTTTAATAGAGTTGATAAGCTCATTAGGACTCTAAGGATTTTGAAATAACAATTTATCAGAAGAGTTACACATTATGGTCTTTAACACATTACTAATCTATGTCATGTTTTATTGTCTTAAAAATGTTAGATATTAAAATAATTTCTAAGTACACAAAGATAAATGAATTTCCATCTTATCAATACTAAAGTATATAAAATATATATTTATAAAGAAATAACTAATTATAATACAGTTAGATGACCTACTGAAAATATGGGGAAAAACCTGAATTTTGATTTGTCCTCTGTCAGCTAAGAGAAATGGGAAAATTAACCTCCATGAACCTTACTTTCTCATCAGTGGAATGAAACAAAAATAGGAAGAACAACTTCACGGTGATATGGAGATAATTAGATGAAATAACATTTTTTAAAGCAACTAGTACAAAGTAAATTTCACACAGAATAGAATCTCAGTAAATAATAGCTCATTGTTATGGCCATGAATTTAAATTCAAGACACTGTTAGCTCAGAAAGAACTGGTTGGTTATAAGCTCTAGACCGGAAGCCCCATAAATCCTTCTACATATGCCTCAGGGTTTCAAAAGAATAGAAAGGAAACTTAATGCGCAGATGACAGCTAGCGGGGGGCGATGTTAGGGGATGGAGGGATTGAACAAAAAGGAAAACGAACTAATGGACATGGACAATGTGTTCTGATTGATGGAGGCAGGGGGTAGAAGAGGACTAAATGGTAATAGAAAAAATACAATAAAGATTAAATTTAAAAAATTAAGTGTAGGATATCATGTGCATTTAAAAATTATTTTATTTTGATAAAAATGAATATAATGACTACATTTTTCATGTGTTATTAAAGATATTACATTGTTTTTGTGATATACTTTTATTTCTCTATAATGCAGTCATAATAATATAATTTCAAATTATCTTTCAATAATTAAATACATTCCTCTATTTACAATTATAACACATCACATATGTAAAAACCACATATGCAGGAGGATCAAAATGTCAATAAATTTTTTTATTCTCATGGGTCTCTAACATAGCTGACACGCATTTCAAAATTTAGTGTCTAATGGGAAAAAAATCCAGTTATTATTTTTCAAAGAAAATAAAATTAATCTGGCACATTTATTATATAGATTATATGGATAGTCAAAAATATGGTAATGATATAAACTTCAAATTCTGTTTTTTGACAGGAAAGTTCTTCTAGTACAGGGTGTTAAATTCCTTAGTAGCGTTGTTTTCTTTTATGGAAACTTATTTTTGCTTTTCGGGCCCACCACACTGCTCCCTCCCACCCCCCATAAGTAAGTCCCTTCTCTTTCTCTGTTTTTTAGGCTTGCACCCAAGTGTCAGTTTTCTCTCAATCACTCCCACTTGTATTTCTGCTGTCAGATGCTTCCACTTGTCAATGCCAAAATATGTATTTTTAAAGAAATTCAACTTTTGAAAATGCTCCCATTTCTTTTATACCTGCTATTATTTCATCTTTTCTATCACCATCATTTCGAACCTACAGCTACTGTTAAAAGTTTCATCTTTGTCATATTTTTATAAAATTTTCTTTACATTATCACTTCTCTCTATGCTCAAGGTTAGGATAGGCACTATGGCTGTTTTGCCATATTTCAATATTCCATTTTCTGGATGCTGGCAGAAATTAGGAGTAGCCATGTGACTTGCTTTGGGGGAAGTGATGTGAACCTAAGTGATACATGTCACCATCAGTAAATTGCCTTGAAGAGTCAGTGTGTGACTAATTCAATGTATCTCCTTTCTGCTGCGAAAGCAGCATTAACTTTCCATGTTGTGGAAACAACACTCGATTGTGGTTCCATGAATGAGGATGACATAGATCAAAGCCTCCTGGCAACACAGGCTGGACACATAGCTTGAATTTTAAAAAATGAAGCTGTTTTTAAAAAAGATGTGTAATATTTTTATCACATTGTTGCAGAAATTGACACGTTTTAGGGACTGTTGTTATGACTTTAAAAAAGGAAAACATAAACAGTGGCTTAGCAGAGGGAGGCCCAGGGGGGTGCACAGCGAAGAAACTGTTATCAGACGTGGTAGGAAAAAAGGGGATGAGCCATGGTTTGCTGTGGGGAACCAAGTGGATCATGCACTCAAGTATTTTGAGCTATAAGAGAAATGACTTTTAAAATGTAAGTAGATTGCAGGGGGGAAGGAGTAGGTGGAGGCAGAAGAGGGGATACGGGTGATAAATGGTAATGGAAAAAATACATATTTTTTGGAAAAAATACATTTTTTAAAGAAAAAATAAAGTGTAAGCAATGTGCATGGGCTGTCATTGATGGCATTAGAAGAAAGAGGTGAGCACAGAAAAGAACAGGAGAGTTTGTGATAAGAAATAAAATAATATACAGAGAGAATTCATTAGGACTAGAAAAGGAAGCTTCTGTTTATCCCATCTAGTACAAGAGAAAATAGAGATAGCAATAGATAATAAATGTAGATTAAAACTCAAATTCTGTAAAAAGAAAAATTAGGAAAGTCATACCTATTCTTAAAAACATTCAAGTTCTTAAACTGCCTCAGGGCAAGGATTTGGTTCAAGCTATGGCCTTCATTTTCATTGGAGGGATCTCTGAAAGATTAAGATGCACTGATAGAACGTTAGGCTAGTATGTATGGCACAGAGTAAATTCTTCCAATTGCAAAAGATGGTTCAGGGGGAAAAATGAAGGGTCACTGTCTCCCCCTTAAGAAAACATAATCAAACTATTCTAGGTTAAGAGGAATTGAAGATGTAGGTATTAGGCCATGTTGCTGACTGGAATCAGTTTACAAGTCAACTAAGTAGTTGAAATACACTTCCAAAGCATGGACAAAAAGACATCATGAATCTCTAAGACTTGAGGTGATCCCAATAATCTATGTGCATAAAATGCCCTGAGAAAACTTAGTATCTCTTAGAGAAGATTTATTACCAAATGCCTACATCAGACATGGCCAAAGAGGATAATAAAAAAAGACTAGAACAAAGGAACTACGGAAAACAATGAACAATGGGGCCTTTGCAAAGCAGAAAAACAACTTAATTAGTTTCCACTGCACATTCTCAGAATGGGAGCCCTTATAGCAGGGGTCCCCAACCACTATGGCCTGTTAGGAACTGGGCTGCTGAGTAGGAGGTAAGCAGAGAGAGGGAGAGCCAGTGAACCTGTCCCTGGTGCCAAAATGGTTGGGGACCACTGCCTTACAGTAGATACTCAGTGGCATGTCTGAATGGTTAAAAGCAGGACAGGGTCAGCTGGGAGACTCCTATTCTTTCCCTTTCTAAGAGCATGTACTGTGGTTATCCTGTTCTTAATCCATCATCATATATCAGGTGAAAAAGAAGGTAGAAAATGTGTTACTTTAAATTCTAGGTCTCTGGCTCAAAGGAAGCCACATATAGAACTGAGTACCACTTTCATCACCTCCTCAGCAAGAGGCATGAATGACTGAGGAAGAGAGTCTGGTCATTGTCCTTTGCAGATGCAGTTGGCTAGGACGCCAGGGTTAACTCACTTGATCAGGGTATAAAATTACTGGGTGTAAAACTGAGATTTAACTGAACATTTTATAACCAAAAGAATTGATTCTGATCATCATTGCACATGTCCCTGACGTAGTGGTTTTTCTAATGGGTATTTGATAAAAATGAACTCTCTTGTGCCACCTCCCCCCTCAAAGTTATCTGTGGCTGCAAACTTCTATCAGTATTAAAATGTTAAGTAGAACTGATCTGTGTCAACTTTGAGTAAAAGCTTTTAAGATCCCCAACCCCTTGCCATATTAAAAAATGTACCAGATGTGGAGGCTCCATCAGTACGAGTCCCTGAATTAGTACAACTGTAATATAGTGTCTTCTGGACCGTGATGGATACATAACATTAAGAAGAAACAAACTTTTTGTTTTGTTTTGTTTTTTTTATTTTAGTCCTAAGATTTTGAGAATCCATTTATCAGCTAAACTCACCATCTTGTCATGTATACAAATTATTTTTATTTAACTTATAACTCTGCTTTTTACCTGGTAATTATATCTGTAAAGATATTAACAAGTCAAAATAAGATTTTTTTTCATAGTTTCTCAAATCTCAGCTATATTGCAAGCTTCTTTAGAAGAAATATCATTTATTATGGTACTTAAGTAACACATCAACAAGGAAAATTACTTGCATATATGTGGAATCCAAACATTTGAATTCAATTTTTCTTGACTTAATTTTTCAGCTTATTTCTTAAATGACTTACCACATTTTTAAACGATTTCTAACAGGCAGCTTTTTTTTTTTTTCTTTCTTTGCCTGTCAAGAACGCTTTCTTCCCTCTCATAATAGAATCTTTCTTTACAAAGGGAAACTTATTCCTGTGACTCAAGTAGAAATAAACTCACTATGATCCACACGACCATTCTTTGGTGGGAGTAATGCAGGGCACAGCGGTTGCCTCAGGAATGAGTCCATGCAGGGCTAGCTAAAGGGATATAGGACTTGTGTAATCAAAAGGTCTCCCCCCTCAGGTGTGCTTTCCAATTGGTTCATTTTCTACTGCTACAATCTTGACATTTCTAATAACTTTTGAACAAGAGGCTCTTTATTTTCACATTGCATGGGGCCCTGAAAATTATGTGTCCTATCCCAAGTGCATGGGCAAACTTTTGTGATCAACTATATCCTTTGGTTTGCTGCTAGAACTATGAGTTAAAACTGCATCCTTACACTGTGGATCTAGAATTTTAGGCAACAGGGTTTTTTTCTTCCACTTGATGGTGTGACTCTGAGGTAAGCAGACCCAAAAGTGGAGAGTGGGATTGAATACAAATAATACTGTTTGGACCCAGATATAAAAGAAGTCAAAGATCAACCACATCAAGAGATAGAATAGATAAAAGGATGGCACTGATGATGATGTAGAGCTTCTAAAACCAGCATTAAACCTGATACACGCCCGGATTACCTATGGAGGTCAATAATTTCCATTTTAGCTTAAACTCACATAAGTGGAGTTTTTGGTCAAGTGAATCCCAAGCATTTATAAACAAAGCATATTTTAGTTCTGTGCTGAGTCTCATTTATTTTTCTAGTTTCCTAAAATACTCTTGAATCTGTAGAGAAAAACACCATATTTGGCATATAATAAGCTCTCTCCTGGTTAACTAATATCTATGGTGATCACTAAATGTCTGAACTTAGTACAGATTCACTGCTCAAAATGGAATGATCAGTATGGAATGAAAATCTGATTATGGGTTTGAAAGGTCAAAAATCCACTTCTCTATTTCTTTGAATTTTTCTTACTAATAGGTACTCAATGCAGAATGAATGTTATACTTCTGCTTTGCATTAATATTTATCATATACAACTCCACAATCTGAAAGAAGTGAAAACAAATCTGCTGCATCAGGTGCTGTAAGAACTAATCTAATCACAACAAAATCATACTTTATCATCAAATTACTCATTTCTGTACACCCAATGTAAAGAATGCAGTCACTACTGCTTTTCAAACAGAAATATTAAATGGAATAAAATGAAATGCATGACAATTATATTATGATAATATGACTAAAATATTAACATGAATTGTTAATCATTACTTAGCAAATTACAAACCCTTCTATGGAGAAAATAATAACTTACATATATAATGAATAGTATTACACTTGGACTAATATGGTAGTAAGTTAATTATAGACTACACAGATGATTCAGTTTCATTTACCTAAGGAGCTGTTCCGACCCTGTTGCAGATTAATTACATCTTCAGGAGTACACTCTCATTTATCATTGTCACTTGCAGCATTATAGCTCTTGGCAAAAGTGTGGGTTTTTTTTTTTAAGTGTTAAAAAAAATCCTTAGCTGTGATACATTTTACAAGTTTAGTCATTAAGAACATATGACAGCTAAACCCAGGTAAGATTAAATTAGCTATGGAACATTAGGAAACTTCATGTCCCCAAAATTAAATGACTATAAGGAAATAAAAATTCTGTTAGAATCATTCAATTCAGACAAGACCTCTCTCCAATATTATATAGCACTTTTTTAGGAAATCTCATGCTTTGAATTAAATATATGTATATATAAATGTGTTGCACATTATGAATTCCTTTGTGCACATTGGGCAGCTTTTTAATAATCTCATTATCTAAAATTGTTAAAAATAGAAGAATTATATATACACACACATATATATATATACAGGTATACTCAGTTTTGTTTAAATTATGATGGAAATTTTATACTGTTTGCTTTCCTTTACTAATGAGAATATTCTTAAATATGAGCAAGAGAAAGAAACAAAGAGTTTCACTGTAGCTTGGGATAGAGTAGAACATTTATTCATTTATTGCTAACTGATTACTTAGTATACACTGAGAATTGTTCTATGCTAATATACATGCAGAGAGTAAGTATACTTGAGTAACTTACGTTCCTGATCTCAAGGAGTTCAGATTCCAGGAGAGAAGAACAAAAACAAAACAAAACAAAACAGATGGCTATAAAACAACATGGGAACGCAATTAATGTTAAAGATATGTGAAAAGTAATATGAAGTACCAAAAAGGAGTGCAAAACCCAAACTTGTAGCTCAGGAAAGCCTTTCTGAGGGAAGAAGAGCTTTGACACAATGATTCAAAAATGGACAGGAGCCTACCTTACTACTTGCAAATGAGAAAAGAGAGGGTACATTGGAGAATATTAAAGGAGAAGGATGAGGGTGGTCAGTTCCATCCAGACTCAGTTGACGACATGAACAAAGCCAACAGAACCAAGAAAAAGCATTTTGGAAACTACAGGCAGTTGCCCAAATGGAGGTGAGGCTGCTTGCCATAGCGGCCACGAACGGCATGGCTGGCTCGGTGAAGCATGGATCTAGAGAGTGAAGGGACACATTGCAATAGTAGGAATAAAAGGTGATGAGAGCCTGAGCTGGTTAGGGGCTAGGGAAAAAAGAAGATATTTAGGGAATAATCAGAGAGATAGAATCAACAGAATTCACTGGTTAGTTGTAGGGGTTAATGAGACCACAAGAGCTCTAGATGGGTGAAATCTCTCATCTGCATAGACAATGATTGAGCCGAGAGAAGAAATGCAACAATCGGGATAGATGTGGAAAGAGCAGAATAGGAAAACAATTCTGATGATCATCAGCAATGAATGGGCAGATGAACTTGTTAATCAAAGTGCATAAAATGTGACACAGATTCAGCATGGCAGTCAGAGAAGAATTATAAGACTCGAGAAGGAAGTAAGAAAAAAATTTCAAGAGGAAAAAAATGTTCATGAAGGTTCAGTGCAGAAAAATGCTGAGAAATATATTGCTATTGGACTTGTGTCTTTGGACATAAGGCAGGAAATAGCCAGAGAAGTTTTATAAAAGTGGTATAGGAGAGGGTACAGATAGCAGAGCCAGTTTGTATTTGTTCAGCAAATGGATGAGGAATTGGTGGCAACTGAAAGTAATTGTTTGAGACTTCTAAATTACCTACGAAGAAAGACCTCCCTCATTAAAATGGATGTTTTTTCCCATTTTCTCTTTTCCCAAATATTTTATAGACTTTGAAGTATTATGATTTACTGCATTTTATCTTCTTCAGGCCTCAGAATTATTTGTTGATAATCAAAATGTTGTTCCTTGGGTGACAACGAAAATGTAGAAAAAAATAACTCATAAAAATATTTAAGTCTAAATCTTTTTAAAAAATTAAATAGTTCCCTGGTTGCAAAAAAACAACTAAAAATATAGAGCAATCAATTGCTTAATGAAAGAGCAATTTTTTCAATCTTTTTAATAAAATATAAACAAAATCTGTTGCAGCCTTTGTTTTAGTTTTGGTGCTGAAATAATATTATAGTATTTATTATTGTTTTTATATGTTGGATTTGTTTTGAAAAATATCCCATTATAATCTGTTTGATACCTAATACATAAATTATCATTTAGTAAAGAATTACTTCCTCATTTTTATATAATTAATTTACAAGAGTATAATGTGACCTTGTCAATAAAAGAGAAACAGTATATAATTAAAAGAAACTGATTTGAATTAACTTTGTAATGAAATTTTGTATGTAAAGTAAACTGCTTTGAGACAAAATTGTCAAGTGTTTGAGATTAGTGACCTTTTTGTGATTTACTCAAATTATGTAAATCTTTCTTGAGATAAATAACCATTTCAGAATGTCCTATGAAACAGTATCTTCCGACAAAAAATATGAATTTTACTTTCCAAGAACATTGTACACCATGATAGCATTACTGTCACTATAAGTTTCTTATTATAAAATGAGAAAAATACATTTCAAAACAATGTCACCTATGATGATAATTAGTCTTCCTTTGATTAACTTTTTCAATTTCTGAAATGTATAACCACTCTTCTTCATTTAAAAGCACATAAAAATTATTGTAGTCAGTTTAATAACAGAATTGTAGTTAGACCAGTAGAATTAGGCCAAAATAAACTTAAGTAACAAAAAGGTGGTAGCTTAAATTTATATAATATTTATAATAACAAATAAAGTAGACAAACCAGAGAAAATGAGATTTTGATTATTTTTCAGAGCCCAATAGTTTTGGCTTCAAGGGCCAAACCAAAAATCAAAAACCAAAACTCTATATTTGTAATCAGTCTGGGATCATAACTAAATTTCTAGTAAAGATATTTTCTTTGTATTTTCAGTAAAGGCATAGGAAAATGGGTAATGTAAGAAAGGACTGATGACTAAAGGCATTTTTTCTGGTAATTATTCCACTAACTTGAAATTTATGGTTATGAGAATTAAGTAGGCATATTTTTCCTACCCTGGCAAAATAAGAGGCTCTTAGTGATGGACTAAGGCTGGATAGTAAATCATAACCCTGCAAATATCTATTTGATAGGACAATTGGGCAGTAATATATATGGTGCACTAAAAGTCCACTTGTCTTTGGCAGATTTCTTTCAAACTTAGAGAGTAATTCTGCAGTGAGCAAAGACCCACGTCCAATTTCAGAAATACTAACATGGGTAAGGTTTTCACTTTCATATTGGCTTTTGCTTTTTACACAGCGTGTGATACTAATTTGTTTCTGGATGTATTCTACAAAAACTGAAGGACCTTTCCAGAAGCCTTTGAAATTCTTACTGCCTTGCTTGTTTCTGATCATAGCGCTTACTTCTGTGTTGAAGAGTGTCCAAATTGGAACTTACTGGGATGATTAACAGCTGCTACAAAATCAATACTCTATGTAGAGAAAACAGAATTGGGCTAAGATGGTCTTACATGAGCACTACCCTGTGGCTGAATATCATTTGATGTCAGCAAGCCAAGTACAATTTATGTTGGTGGAAGCATTTCCATGAATATTATCCATGGGATTTTTAGATTCGGGCTCAAAGACCTAGGGGGTGGAGAAGATAATTCATAGATTTTAATTATGCATAATTATGCATATTCTCAGTTGCAAAAATAACTGTTAGATTTAGTATGAAATGGGTTTGCTGAAATCTTTCATTCTTTTAACATTGATTATGGTTGCAACATTAATGTTATTATTACTACAATATACCTCTAGAAGTCTTAACATTTTTTCCACAAATTAAATTGAAAGGTAATACAGATGTTTGTGCATTTGGTTTTTATATTCTAATGCCCAATTACAGAAGACTGACGTAGCTTCTGGCATATGCCCTAAAAATACTTTATATTTATTTTTGTAGGGCTGGATATTTTTTACAATAACTTATTATATGCTTTACAATAACTTACTATAACATCTTTATAATAAGAAAATAAATATGCTAACAGTGAAAAAGGAAATAAATAAATTCCCTGAATAATTCCTTATTTGTACCTCTTCCAACCACATTCAAGAGAAGGTGCAAGTATGTAACGTTTCAGCTCCAATATACTGGAATTCACATTTCTTTTTGGCACAATGTTCATCTTCGTATCATCATAATATTGATCTCGGGAATTAGAGGAGGTACTCAATAAGTTTTTGTGGAATCAATTAATAAACAAACTCCTTTGAGACTAAAATACTAATCAGCATGAGGGCAATAAATAACTGTGAGAACTCAGTATTATATATTTTTATACTAAAAGAAGTACAGCATAAACCATAAGAAAAATGTAAGATGTTATTCAACAATGCCATTTATAAATATTAGTAAAAGGCCCATAGAAGGATATTTTGCTGCCCTGTTTAACTGGATCCTGCGCTAGCAATAGCTCTGTGTATCAACAATCCTCCTTCCCTGATATTGCATGTAATACCCTCATTATTGTAATATGACATGTGCTACTTCAGTGACTATGTCACAGAAAAGAAAAATAAATATATAAAGGGACTTAATTTTTCTGTGTGTGGGAGGCATCTCTCATTAATTTGAACTACACCGTTTGTGTATTGAGTACATAAACTTACTTCCTTTCCATTCTGTTAGAAAAAGTGAATGTTTTGAATAGGGAGCTATCATGGACATGGATTCTATTTTGCCTTGATGTGTGGGGCTTCCATCAGCATTTTCCAGAAATTGACTCTTCAACTCAAAGCCACAAGAACAAAAACATGGGTAATGTAAGAATCAGTATTGACACGGCAGGATCAGTATTGCTATGAATTAGGAAAGTCACAGCTATCAACAAAACCAGAAATCTGAAAGTTAGGATATGTAAAGCCTACCTCCCAAAGGGGAGATACACGAAGAGAAAGTGTTTTAAGAAGTAAAAAGAAAGAACCACATGTGAAATAGAAAAATTTACCATGATTTGGTATGGTATCGGCAGCTCAGTACAGATAACTACACTACACAGAATGTAACAAATAACGTAGAACAGAACAAAAAATATTTTTCATCCAGCAGTGAATAAAGACCCTATGCAACATGCATACTTTTAGTCACTTTCATAGTACTGTGGTCCCCCTTAGCCAGGGGGCATGCCTGAAACCATGGATAATACCGAACTATACACACACACACACACACACACACACGTTTCTTTTATACATACACACACTTACGGCTTCATCACTACTCTCTCACTTTGAGGTCGCTGTTAAATAAAATAAGAGTGACTTGGACTAAAGCACTGCAATACCAGAACAATCGATCTGATAACCCAGACAGCTACTGAGTGCCCAATGGGTGGGGAGTGGATACCTTGCACAAAGGGATGATTGCTGTCCCAGTGGCAAAATGTAAGATGGTATCATCTTACTCAGAAAAGCACTAATTTTTAAACTTATAATTTTTTTATTTCTGAAATTTCTCCTTTAACATTTTAAAATCACACTTGAAAATGAGTAACTCAGACCGTGGAAAGCAAAACCATGGATAAACGGAGACTATTTGTCTCCTACACACATCTTTTCCTTCAGAATATTTATCGCTATTTGAAATTCACTTTTTTTTTCATGTCTCACCCCCATGAAAATGTCACTTAAGAACTGAAGTTTTGTCTGTCTCAGTTTCCCAGTACTGACTTCCACCATTTAGAAGAGTGTCCAGCATGTAATGGCCACTCACATGGACAAAATAAAATTTTTGTATAAATGAATAGAAGGAAAAAACACAAGAATACAGGAGACAGAAAAACCTCACAACAGCAACTACAGATTAGTAAAAGCCTATCCACTAAAAACATTATCTAAGCAAATAAAACCACATCATCTCTCAATTCATTATTTAAAAAAATTTAAAAGAGAAAGAGATATAGAGCAGATTAAAAGTTAGCATTTAAATGAAAATTTAAGCATCATAGTAGTAAGTTTAGTAGTATTTAAATACATTTGAATAATCCTGTAAATTTTTAAAGATTATCCAGGATCCTACAACATTTTTAAAATTACATTAAGGGAGAGTTGCATTTCCCTTTTCATATCCCTGCACGTCATAAATTATATTGTTAGCATTTTGGTATATATATTTATTGACTCTTCTATGTGTTCTTAGAGACAGAGTTATATGAAACAGTTTATCTTTTATCAACATTACATCTTAATATTCATTAAGCGCTAGTGGTAGATACTGTTGTAAGAGTTTTGGGATTCCCCAACTTGATCTCCACAGTCTCTTTGAGATAGACTCTACCTTTCTCTCTCTCTCTCTCTCTCTCCCCCTCCCTCCCCCTCTTCTTCACCCCCACCTTTAATTCTCACACGCACAAAGGAGAAAAAGTGCTTACTTATGGATAATTTGCCTTTGTGATTTAACATTATAGTATTAGAAACTCTTTTCCTACTGCATATCGTGTTCAAATTGATAAACATTTAGGTTGTTCCCTACTATATGTAATTAAATATAATTGGTGCAACTCAGGTTTTTATATTATTTATTTATATAGAATGGACTCTTGGAAATGAGATGGATGCCTCAAAGGGTATTCACATTTTAAATTTTAACAGATAACATCCAATTATTCTCCAAAAGAATATTTTAATTTACAGGCCCACACACAATTATTAATATTTATATACAATATTGACATTGGATAACATCAGTCTTTTTATTTTTTAATAAAAGTAAACAATGATATCTCATTGCATAATTTTGCATTCCCTTACAAATTAATAACATGAGAAATCTTTTCATCTGGCTATTCACTCTAATTCTTTCTTATAGTCTATTTTTCTATTAGATACTTATTTATTATTAAGAATTCCATATTTTAGTTTATTAACTATGTTTATTACTTGTATTGAAAATATTTTCTTTGACTTTTAACTGTTAGCATTTGAACATAGTTTTTTAAAAATTAAAGAATGTGAAAATTAATTAAAATCTTTATCTTCATGGGTTCTATGTTTCCTATTTGCCTCAGATAGGTTTCTCTTACATAAGCAGTATACTTCTATATTTTTTCTAATATCTTACAATCGTATTACATCATTTTGCACTTTTAATCTATTAACACATGTACATGAATAAAAATATAAATTTATATTCAAATAAGTACTCAACTCTGTCACCTGACTTACCCTATACTTTGCCCTTACCCAACTATTTTAAATTTCAACATCTAGCAAATGTTTAATTCGCTGGAAGTGTACTTTTTGGTATAATCTATTAATCAGTTCCATTAATCTATTTTTGTGCCACCATATTTTGGTTACCATGACATGGTAGCATTTTGTAAATGGCAAGGAAATTGACCATTACAGAATGTTAGTTGTTTCAAAAGATTATAAAGGCATGTTTGTCCAACTGTAAAATATCATTTATCAAACAACTATCAGTAATTTTATTAGAATTCTCAAAAGAAATGGACTATATGTATAAATTAATCTGAGGTGATTTGTTTTTCATTGCAATTAAATATTCAATATAGAAACATGAGAGGACTTATTTGTCTCATGTTATAACACTGTATAAAATTATTTAGTTTACTCCACATATGCTGAGTGTATTTCTTATTAAATATGAACCTTGGTATTTATAGTTTTCTGATACTGTTAATTAAATTATATTCATGTCAAAATATTAACTAGTAATTTTATAAACCCAAGTTACAGGGCCATATTTGTCACTACATGTTAATAGCATTTTTTTAATTGATACATATTTACCTTATATGTGATCATATCACCTTCATATAATAATCTTATAGCATTTAAATATCTATATGACTTATTAAAATTTTTATTTTTTAAATTACCTTACTCTTCTAAGGGTTAAATGAAGTGGCGCTATAAAAATCCCTGTATCCTTTCTCATTTTATTTGAAATGCCTTTAGTATGACAGTATTGTTCTGATGTTAACTACTGATTTGATATTTCAAATATTTTTAAAATTTTTTCATTAGTTTTTAATTATAAAAATGGAAAACCTGTTTTTTATTTGAATTAAAGGATTTTGCTATTCTTGAAGCAAACTATTCTTGGTCAATAGGTTTTAGTACTTAAATGCAGTTAAACCTTGGTGCTCAAACTTAACTCATTCAGAACTTTTTAACAAGCAATTTGTTTGAAAACTGAATCTCTTTTGTCACCCAAGAGATGCAAGACTGATCATACAGGTTTCTGTATAAAAGGGTTGTCGGGTAGAGAATCGAGACCCAAAATTTTGTTAGGTAACCGAGACATTTTTTCCATTAACAACTTGGTCAATAACCAAATTGTTCAAGAAACAAGATGTTCAAGAACCGAGGTTTCACTGTACATTATTTGAATTTATTTGCTAATTTTATTGTTTGTAGCTGTTCATTTACATTCATGTGTGTATTTTCTTTTGGGGGTTATTCTTATGAGATATTGATACTGAGGTTACTACCTATATAAATGAATGGAAAAAATGCCATTTTAATCTATATTCTGGAATAATTTTTAAAATATGAGAATCAATTATGCTGAGAAAAATCATTTGAAATGACAACAGTTTAAGTAGCTCTGTTCCTACAATTTTACTTTTTCCTCTTGGGCTATATACTTAGAATATGGTTTCTCAAACTGTGATTCTGTAACAGCAATATTGGAATCACCTGGGAGCCTGTAAGGCTGTGAAAGCTTTGGTTCCCATCTCCAACTACTGAAAACAGAAAGCCTGGCTATGAGAATCATCAATCTGTAGCTCAACGAGCCTCTCAGGTGGTAGTGACCCATACTTAAGTTTGAGAACTACTAGCTTTCTCTTGGGCAAATTTCAGCTATATATATATAGCTGATGGAAAAACATTTCTTCTACATGATAGTTTACTGGCATAAAGATGTGAATGATAATATAATTATTTAAATATTTCCCGTAGCTGTAGTTTCATCTTCAAACTTATTACCTGTGTATTTATTTATGTTAAAAAAAAAATTCTTGGAAAGTGACGTCAGCAAGATGACAGAATAGGAGTTTTCAGCCATAAACCTTGTCAACAGAACATGGATTTTGACAACGACTCACCCATGTCAGTACCTATGTAGGAGACAGAGTCCAGCAGAGAAGTCACAGCATACGGTTGGAGCAACAAAAAATATCCGAGGATAAGACTGAAGACGGTAAGACGTCACTTTCATTTTGCATGCGTCACCCCTTCCCCAAGGTGGCACAGCTCAGTGCCAAAAGAGACCCCCTCAGCCTGAGATTTCTGCAACCAAGGAGAACGAAAGCATAGGGAGTGAGGGATTAATTTCCCAAGCCTTGCAGGATGCGCCCAAGAGCTAGCCTAGGCCAGAATAGTGCGGGCGGCTCCCACGCAGGGGAGTGGTTTAGGAGAGACTGGGAGCAGGTGGGAGAGGCTGGGACTCTCAACCCTAAAGGCTTGGCAGCTCAAGGAAGGGCGGTGCATCCTACAGACCACGCCACCAACTCCATCGGGAGCCCCGTCCACAAACTCAATTAGGCCCCTCCCCAAATGGCCCAAGAGGACGCCCAAGAGGACAGGCTCCCCATAGGCGCCCCCGTGCGTGCCCTCCTGAGTGGGCGCACAACCCTCTGCTGACCGCTCGTGCAGCAGCAGGCCCAAGTCTGCAGGGTTGGAGGAAGGCACACAGATTTAAGTATCTCAGGCACTGCCCTGGGCAAAACACACAGAAGAGATCATGCCCAGCCAGGCTTTGTAGGATCTAGAGAAGGAATACAATCTTAACCATTACTTCTCCACATTCCCCTCCTTATACAAACACACACACACCCCAAGAGGGAACAAGAGGCATGGAGTTGGTACATCCAAGGAAAAATTCTGAGAGAGCCTCAGAATCCCTAGCTGAGCTGACTAATAAGGTTTTTTTCTCTACCGAAGGCAGCAGTGACGCCTGGAGGAAGTGAGAGCTTCCTCAAGGGCAGTCTGACTGTGGCTCTGGACACAGTCCTGTAACCTGGTTCGCGTCTCTGTTAGCAATGGTCCCAGACATACCCTACCTATGATCGCAGGAGGCCCACTGATGTCCGGACTGTGGATACTGAAGCAGCCTTATAACTCAGATCGGTCCATTCAGTTAAAGTTAAAGGATTTAGGAAAAAAATGAAATATTCAAAGTTGTACATATCATTTTTATGACAGACTTTAATTCTTTGGGTAATGTCCAACTATCACATCTGATAGAAGAGCAACTACTGTACATAAATTGGACTACTTCATTTCTTTTTTTTTACATTACAGTTGTTCCATTTTCTCCCCCATTGCTCCTCCCCACCCCTCTTCCCACATTTAGTCCCCACCCTGTTGTCCATGTTCATACTTCATTTCTTGATTATAATCATGAATTCATTCAATCGCCTCTCTTAGGAAACAAGCACCGCACTTTGGCTTCCAAGACTCTTTAAGACATGGCAGCAGCCACCTCGACAACTGCCCTTTTGTCATTCACTCCCGCCATCTCTCTTTATGTTCCAGAGACACTGACCTGGCAGGTCTTGGAACACACCAAGCTTTTTTCCACCTCAAGCTTTGTACCTGCTTGGTATGTTCTTTCCATCTCTATTTGTCCGGGTCACTTATGTGTATTCCCTAGATTTTTTTCTTAAATGCCCCTTATTTATATAGGCCTTCCCTGACTGTGAGAACTAAAGTTGTTGCCTCTTATTGTAGCTCATGGTGACTTGTTTTCTTTCATGTAATTTATCATGATTTTCAAAAAATTTGTATTTGGGCATGTTGTTAATGCTTCTCTCTCCCATGAAACTCCAAGTTCTAATAGTAAGGTGATCTACCTCTTCAAGGTATTCAGTTTTTGTTTGTTTGTTTATTAAGCAAATGAATGAATAATCAACTGTTAGGAAAAACTTAATGGCATATGCGATGGCGATGCAGTGGTTACAGTTTTCTTCCTGGGATTTTTTGACATTATCTATAGTTATTTTAAAGTTCAACATCAGAAAGAAAGGCAACACAGAGCAGTTTTTAAAATTAATTTCTAAGGTCCTGCAGTTCAGGCACTATGACAATTCTCTCACCTCACCATAATGTAGGCTTAGCACTTTTACAGACTTCTCCTTATTCACTGATAGACTTCAAATAGCATGTTCCATACATGGTAAGTGCTAAATAAATCTGTTTCTATTGAAGGACCACCACTGTATAAGAGAATCTATTTTCAGATTTAATTATGATTTCAAGATCATTTCTGCTTGTTCTGGCTAAAATTGAAAAAAGTATTATAAAGAAGGAATTATTAGAAATTTTCTAGATATTTACCGATTTTCCTTTTCTTCTTGGGAAGATAGAATTCCTCTCCCAGCCAATTGATTAAGATAAGGCCAACGGGCTCTAAGTGAGCATCTTCTAGGTCTGGCCCATTAAAAAACCCACCCTGATATTCCCCTCTTTTGTCACCTGATTGTTGAATAGAAAGGGTTCTGTGTATTTGAAAGAGGGTAGAGCCACAGAAGGATGGAGCCTGGGTCACTGACTAATCAAATGGAGCACAGTCTACTCACAGTGATGACCCAGGCTATCCTGCAATGTGGGGAAGAACTTTTAGTTGTTGTCATACCATTGATTTTTGGGGTTTGTTTGGGCCTGCAGTCAACAAACTCAGATTAATACAAGGGGTATGTCATAATGTATACTATCGGCAGCCGTCCGTCTCGAGAGACGATGGTGTAGCTTCTTAAGAGTCTATCTGCACCGCCGAGAATGGCTGTGCAGTCCCACTCGGGAGTGACACGGTATCTGTCTCCTCCCGTGTTGAATCGACATCTTGCGATGACGCTGGAGTGTCCTCTCCAGTGAAGCTGAAGCTACAGAGCCTGGGCAGGGTGATATGGAGGGTCTGCTGTTGCCCATGCAGCAGACCCCCCCTCTCTTCGCAGCTGAAGGGTCCAAGGGAAAGACGGAGTCAATACAGCTTGGCTTCAGGTGCGCCGCAGGAGTTGCCGGTGTTGACTACAACGTCAAACCGCCTTAGGGACTCCGGCTCCGGATTTTCTGTCGGGGTTTACTCCCTTAGCCTTTCCCCTGAAGAGGTATGCCGCAAGGCAGCGGAGGTTTTTTGGAGTCAGAGTTTTCCTTCTCTGATGTGCCCTGACTGGAAGATTGAACCAGCGACACTTAGCTCGCAGGCCGACGCTCAATCCACTGAGCCAAACCAGCCAGGGCTATGTATACTATATGAAGATGATATTTATCTATATATTTCTATCAGAGGCTTTCTAAAAGTTTGAAGCAAGGTTCTGTATAAAGTGTAAATCACTGATAGTCAGTATATGAAAGGCAGTAGTTGAAATAATAAAAATTCTACAGATAGTGTCAAACTCTGAGACTGTATTGTAAGAAGATGGTAATGGGTTCTTAGATATCATTTCAAGTACAACTTATGTGCCATCTGAAGATTACTCACACTGGTGAGAGCAAAAATTTGAAATGTTCTCCTTATTCTTTTAGTGCTCCCACTCCACTACTTACTTACTATATATTCAGAAATATTTTGATATATATGATTCATTTTATCTCATTGTTTTTTTAGATTCACTGACTGGGGCAAAGGGATACAGGTTGCTGATTTGAAAATGGCCTTGCTGAGTGACAGACAAAGCTTGAAATTTCTATAAGGTCTATTCCTCTGATAGTGACATTTTGTGTTGAGCCTTTGTTGCTGAGACACAGACAATAATTTCAGAGAAATATGCTCTCCTCTCTTAATACCCCTACTTTCCAGGTTACTTCTATATTGAGTTTCAATATATGTGTCTCTACTTCTCCACTGCTAGCATTCTAATATGGTAAAACAATTCTCCTTCTTTCCTTTATTAAAATCAACCAACCTATTTTGTCATATATTTTTTGCAATAGGTTTTTCAAGTTTGCCATAAAATTTATCTCTAATCTTGATTAATTATAGATTAAGTGTATAGGTTATTTTGCATATTATAATAAGCTATCCTATCTAAAATTAGAAAATATCTCCATTTATTCTCAAATCTTATGTCTTTGTAGAAAGCTTTAACATTTCCTATATGTAGGTCTTGTATATTATTTCTTAATTCCTATATGCTACTAATTTGTGTTGTTTTTTATATAAATTCTTTGATTATTACTGATATAATTGAGTAGTATTGAATATTTAAGTTGATTTTCTATTCTCAACTTTACTACACTCCCATATTTAGTCCTCATATATTTTCAGTTGAGATATTACCTTTATATGTTTATGGGTGTTCTGTTTTTCACTCTTTATCATTTATTTGCAATTCTCTGTATAATATTTTTATTAAGTTAATTCTGCAATACATATGATTACCTGTTTTTAATAATCTAGTTTTTGGTTTCACTGATTTATAGCAAAACTTATAGTTTTGTTGCTATTCTTTGCTGCATTTCCTGTTTTATTTTTCTTATAGTTTTCCTTCACATTTCTTTGAGTTTTTGCTGTTTCTCCTTTTCACTATGTTGACTTTTCCATTTAATATTTCTCTTGATTTGTGTCAGGGTTTCTCAACCTCAGCACTATTGACATTTTGAGCTGTATAATTCTTTCCGGTATGACTTGTTCTATGAACACCGATTATTTAGTAGCTCCTTAGCCTCTACCCATAAATTGCCAGTAGTCATGATAATCATATATAGCTAAATATCTCTTGTGGAGGGGGAGAAATTATCCTTTTTGAAGACCACAACAGAAATTCAAAAATTAATCAAAGTTGTATAATAAATTACTCAGTGAAATTGACTTGATTTAAAGTGGAAGCAAGAAAAATTCCATGACCCAGACAGTGATCTAAAATGAAAAAGGGAAGATTAACATCAGAACTCACCTGTGTATGCAAAACTGATGAGAGCAAGCAACTAACCAGCCAACTAGCAAGAAATTGAGTAGTAGTTCTTAGAATGAGATAGCCATAATGGGCCTTGATTAATTTCTTCATATCCTTGCCTGTCTAAAAGACCATGTGCATGTATAGCTGCATAAATGTTCAGGAAAGACAATAAAGGGCCCTTGTTATTTACAGATCTTTGGTTAAATGAGAGGACTTGTGCATGAACAGAAGAGACAAAAGAAGGGCCATCAGATATTAAAAGCTGAATTAGGTTAATAACTGCCTGAAGATTGTATGTGCTTCCCAATGAACGCACAGATCCAATGGCCAAATGATAAAGACTTACTGTCTCTAGGTTTATACACACAAACTCTGGTCAATAATACTGAAACAGAGCTGATCCCTGGGGAGGCAGGATTAAAATAAAAACAAGAATTCAACAACAACAACAATAACAAAGAACAAAAATCTGAGGCATCTGTATCCATGCAGCGCAGGAAGAAAGGCTCTACATAAATAGTGCAGGCACATCATTAAACAAACACAGGAACAATTATAACCTCAATGGGAGGATCCCAATCCAGAGTTGCATAATATCTCATATAAAATAAAATCTCTAGTTTCCAACAAAAATTTTCTGACATTCAGAAAAATAGCAAAGTGTGATGAGTGCTTTGGAAAAAAACAATATCACTGATGGGGCCCAAATGCTATAAAATTCTATGATGGTCTCCAGACACTGGACCTACCAGATAAAGACCAAAAGAACTAAAGTAAACCATATTTAAGGAATACAGAAAAACATAACAATAATTAATGACTCTTCAAACAGAAAAGATATCCTAAAGATATAGAAGTTACAAAAAGAATCAAATGAATATTCTGGACTCAAAAAAGTACAATAACCAAAACAAAAAATTCACTAAAAGGACTCAGAGTGAGATTATTTATAATATCCAAGGACTAGAAACACTTCGAATGTTCATCAACTGGTAAACGGATAAACCATATGTGATATACCCATACAATGGGATAATACTCAGCATTAAACAGGAATACAGTATTCATGCAGTTCATATCAGCAAACCTCAAAAATGTAAAGTGAAAGATGTCAGATGCAAAATACTATATATTGTATATTTATTCTGTATAAAATATCCATATAAGGCAAGTCTTAGAGGAAGAAAGAATGGTTATTGTTTTGAACTGGGGAAAGGAACCAGAATTGCCTATAAATAAGGATAAAAAGCCTTGTTTTAATGATAAAAATTATCTAAAATTGGATAATTTATTGAAAATAATTAAAAGGTTTACTTAAAATGAATAGATTGGGTTTTAAAATATATTCCAATAAAGCTATTAAAAATATTTTTTCATATTGATACCAAATATAAAGAGTAGAATATTTATAGATCAAAATGCATTACATTCTTCTCACATATAGTAAGAATCATTATAGTACTAGCAATGGTTGTATATTTAGTCTTTATTAATCATCATTTGAGACTTATAAAATGTATAATCACATTATTTATAACTACAAGAAAGAAACTAATAACCATCATAAAACAGATAAATTATGGACACTCAGAAAAATTATATTTGCTAAAGAACTCTTACCTGGGTAGCTTTACTCCTAGGTTCACAAATTCAACTGATGCTTTTTACAGTCTATTAGTGATGTGTGTATGTGCATGCACATGACATAGATACTATGGGTACTGAGTGGCATATCAAATGGAATGGAATGCTGTAACCAATATATATTATAGACTTCATTATTGTTTCATACATACACACACAAATATATACACATATACGCATGTACACACATATATGCATGTACACACATATATATGTATACGTATATATAAAATAACTTTTACATTCTTTAAGGATTAAAATTTCAACAACTCTTTAATTGTCAAATGACATTTTACTTTCAGTATAAGATTTTTAAGAAATAAGAATTTGTCTTTTATCTTAATAAACACTTGAGAATAGTAGCAACATGTTTTTAGACTTAACCATAAATTTAAACATAGTCTATAGTAAGTAATGATGCTATTATAATATAGATCTGAAATTAAGGTGAAATTTGAAGCACTGTTTTCACATTTTCACTAACGTAGAACTTTACCTTCTACTCTAAAACTTATAACTAAAACCTGATTATAAATCATTCTAATCTACATTTTAGTAAAACAAATGGTCACACCAATTGCAAAATTAGTTTCTTTGTTTAACACATGAAACATTATGTATTGCTGTACTCTAACTTTAAATAAATTCATAAGCTTTATCATTGCCCATTAGAAGAGGTGTTTTGCTGACAGTAACATAAAATAAATGATTTATAATCAGTAGATCTTCATAGTGTACAGACAGTAATTATCCAGGACTGGTAAAAAAGAACATTTAGTGGAAAATCTTACCACGCCAATGGAAAAGTAATTATTGATTATACTGTAAGGCACTGGGTCTCCCTTCTCATCTTTGTCGTTAGGTATGACTTCAAACATCCACCTATCCAACATGATTTCTGTGCTGTTTTCAATGTCTTTCAGGATTTTCATCAGATTTTCACCTTCATAACCTAATAAAAAACAAACAAAAAACATTATCTTGAAACAAAGATTCAAAGGCTGCATTTATATGTGTTTCAGTTTGTATTTGAGTGTGTATCATTATTCAGTTAAATAATGCATTTTTAAAGTAAATTATAATATAAAGAGAATCAATTATAATCTTACTTTACTTATATCAACATTTTATTTTTAGCTTTAATTTGCAACTCATATTCTTGTCCTGTGGTCCAAATTTTCAGAGTAGTCAACTGCCAAATGCACATCCCCACTTAATTCCCCCACAAAACTTAATATCAATGCATTCAAAATGAAATTAACTATCAGCTTCCATAACTTTTTCTGCGAACTCTCTCTGAAAGGCAACACCCTCCACCCAGTTGTTGAGGTAAGAATCCTGGAAGCGTTCTAGACTTGTCTCTTTCCATCAATCCCTTATCCTTACTCTTTCCCTCTAGATTTACACAGCTACTTTCAATTTAAATAGAAAGCCCTTCTCTTTTTAACTTGGTGCCATATCATCTCTTATTCTGTATACCCATGGGATCCCCTTCTTTTTGGCTGGCTTGCTTCAATTCCCTCTGCAATTTTGTGATTTGGTAACACTTAACTCAGGAAGACACCCTCTCAAAATAATGGATCCTATGCAGTCTCACAACAATAGTTTCAAAACTAGCCCCACCTTAGTACACAGCATAGAGTTATTTGCATCTTTCTGACTACCCGTTCTTTTTACCAGGTCTGCCCTAGAGTAAATGTTCAGTAAATCCATTTTTTAATGAATCTACTACAGATAGTCAACATGGCCTGAAAGGTGTTTTTCAAATATTATATTTTCTTTTAAAAGTATCTACAGGTATATAACATTATAGTTTAAACTGTAGCCTAACCCTGGATGTACTACTTTCCTAATCATTTGCCTTTAACCCCTCTTAGTAGTCCTCTCCTCTTTAAAATTTAGGTTTGTTGTGAGAATTAAATGTAAAAAAAAATTAAGAAAGTACATAAAATGCCTTAGTACATGAGGCATAAGAATAGGAAGTTTTAAACTATATAAAAATACTGATGAGAATAATATCAGAATTTCAAATATTGTACTAAGTTAGATAATACATTCTCTAATTCTACACATACACATAGGTATTCCTGAGATGATATTTTGAGTTGGAACAATATTTCTTTCCATCAATTTTCTCCTGTGTCAAACTTTGGTTTTCATTTTAATAATTTTTTTGCTGAACAAGTAAATGCCAGAGGCTGAGTGCTCATTAGATATGTCAGCACATATAACATTGGGAAAACTAATTGTGTTAAAAGAAAACATAATCAGTAAGGTAATATGCCAAAATTCTTTAATGATGAATGAATCAGATATATGGTATATTTGTTCAATTTACTATTAGAGGACCAAGGTATCCAGAAACTAACAATACCTCTTTTGGAGCCCACCTTCCTTGTTATTATATACAAGTTTAAAAAATAATTATGCAATATTTAACACATATGACAAAATGTACAACAAAAGATTATTACACAGATATATTAAAAGTATAAAGTGTTATTTTAATAGATGCCATACCACATTTATAGCATAATTAAAAAACTATAAACATACATAATAATAGGAACATAATTGTTTCAATGAAAAAACATTGAACTGTTTAAACCACAAGACAATGCTAACTAAACTTACTTATATTTCAGATGTTTCTTAATGGTTCATCCTTTATTCTCTTATTTTTTTTTTTTATTTTTTAACAGAATAAGTAATGGCTTTCCAAATGAATTATGTGTATATATTTCCCTATTGAATTGAATAATAACCAGTTAAATATATTCACCTGTTTTCTAAACTCTACCTTATTAAAAAATATGTATGATAGTTTCCAGATATAAGTGAATTTATATGTATATACACATATAATATAGTACAGCAAAATAAACTATGAGAGTATAGTACAATATACATACGTATAAATATATACATACATACTCAGAGATATGAGTAAATAAAAATGCTTAACATCAAATATTGTTTGTCCTCAGCTACATTTCAAGTTAATTATAGCAAAGTTCAATATAACACCAGAAAAATGTGTCACCAGTAACTGACCAGCAGGGAATATATTAGAATTGGATTGAGTGAAAATTATTACCAAAGCTAGATTCTACTATGCTCAATCAACTTAAAATCCTTACAACTATATTAATTCTCAAAGCTTTTATGGCTATATATGAAAAATGCTAGCATAAATTCAGCCTTATAGGCAAGTACAAATGTGAAGAGATAGGCAGTAAATAAGCCTGTTTTGAGAATGAGATCTACATTTCAGAACTAAGTCACAAGGGTGAAAATTTTCAAACTACAATCCCCAATTTAACATAGATCTAAACCCTACTTTTTTGTATATCTATCTATGCCTGAGATTGTTAAATAATGATCTATAACTAAAAATAGGATTCCTGGACTCAAGAAGAACATATTTTAAAAATAAGAAGACAAACTCGCTAACTATGCAAGCAAATGCTTATTTCCAGAAAAAAAATAATGCTATTTTGCTTCCCTTATTTTTATTTAAAGCCTATAATAACTCTAGGCTAAGAAATAAAATAAAACCATAATTAATATTTATTTTTATTTAATATTATAGTTTTATAACAATGACTGAACTTATTTAAAAAGTCAAAGAAATTTTTACAAATAAAAATCATATAAAGAAAAGCAAAAACAAGTATTTATATGTGTGATCCACCCAAAACAGCCTCTTTCTACCTAACTTTTTACAAAATGTTTTTTGCATCAATATTTATATTTTCATTGGACTAATTATTGCCATAAAATTGCAAAGATAAAGTAAATTGCATATTTTCCAAATGCTGTAGAATATCCTATGTTCTTTCAAGTATTACATTTCACAAAATGTGAAAATATATTATTGAAAAAAATAAGCTTCAAGTCAATATATTCCATTGATCTTAAGAGAATCAAATGGCTATTGGTTGAATAATGTACCTTTCTTTTCTGAATGTTAAGTATAATAATAATTACATAAAGTAATAAGCACAGACAGAGGTCAAACAATTGAATAGTGCAGTGTAAGAACCTGTGAGCCAGGCGCTATAATTTTCTTCAAATTCTGATGAGAAATCTGAAGCACATACTTGTTAAGCAACTTGCTCAGTTACACCCCTGGCAAGAAATAATCTCCCCCCAGTGCATGATTTTTTATAAGTAAACTCTCGCGAATGGTATTTGTTTTCTTCATTGCTCAACTCTCAGCCATTTTTACTGCCTCATTTTCCCTGCAGCCCCAATTTAACCCACTGGCAAGTTCTATCAATTCGTCCTGACAATGTGATTCTAGTTTGTCTACTGGTCTCATTTATATTACCACCACACTCGTCCAATCCTTATATTCTTTAATTATGAAAACTGGACATCTCTTACTTGGAAAACCATAATTCTCCACGGTTTCTTTACCGTTAATTTTACATCCCCTAATGAACCTACTTTTGAAAACAAATGTGATTGTGTCACTCTGCTTTGGTTACCTTTTCAAAGGTTTGTTGTGCTTCGAGTTCAATCAAATAAAATTATTGCCATAACTACCAAGCCCCTGTATTATCTCCTTAGTCTCATATTTACCATCCACCTCGATCCACACCTATCAACCACTCTGGGACAGCTGTGAGAGTCACATCAGCTTTCATTTGGTCCTTTCAATGCAGAAGCTATTTCTTCCTCCTTATATTTTCAATCCAGCTTAAATGTTACTTCATCAGAGAGGCCTTCTGGACATCTAACAAAAAAGTTTCCCTCATGTTTTTTCTCTAAAAATACACTCTGTTTGTTTCTTTCATAGCCTTGACCTTATTTTGTAACTACATATTTCAGTATTCATTGATTTATTGCCAGTGTACTCAATGAAAATGGAACCTCCCAAAGGGTAGGAGCCACTTCTTTATTTTCTCACTTTATATTTAGCACCTAGAACGGTGCCAACACATTCTAAGAACTCACAGAGAGTTCACCATTAATATATACGTTGATGTATACTACAGTTCGTGAGTCTTTGGCCCTGATAATATCTTTAAAACAGTTTTAGAAGAAAAGCATTAACAAATGATAAAAATGGAACTTATACATCAATTTTGAGACTTAAGCTATTTATTAGTTTATAATCAAAAACAAAATTATTAAGTTTTGAATATAAAAATAATTTGCAGAGGAACACAACCAGAAGCCCTATGCATAATTTCTTTCCTTTTTGTCAATATACATATATAAGCACTGGCAAATACAGTAATCTCATAAGAAATGGTTCATTCTGTCTATCTACTTCTCTTCCTATCATCTCTTTATCTTTAGGTTGTATGAGATTGACCTTAATATTTTATAATACTATTTTACTAAATTATATCCATAATGAAAATCACAAATAGATCATAGGATAAGTTTTTAACGTAGTCTCCAACTGTCTGTCATTTACGCATATACATATTTACAACTTAGATTTCACCAGTTGGCCAGACACTCATGGAAAAATTCTTCTCAGATTTTGTGGTAAATCACTTACTTAGAGAGTTTGTTTAAAAAGAAAATCATCTGCCCAGTTCTCAACCCCAGAGATTTCTATTCAGCATGTTTGAGGTGAGGACAGGTCACTATATTTTTAACAAGATCCTCAGGGGCTTCTGATTCACACTGTCTTAGTAGACACTTTTCAAACATCTCTAAGGTAGTTTAGATGCTAAAAATATTTAGGACTCAATTCTTCCTGCTTTAGCAAAATCTGGCTTTCTTTACTTCGGTATCTTCGTTTAAGTATAGCTGATTAATGACACTTCAAAAGATTTTAATAACTCATTTTGAAATATTCTTCCCTTATTCCCACTATTCCATATACAATATTTTACCTTGATATCCTTGAGTATGTCAAGTGGCTACCTACCTCTGTCCCTTTCAATATGATGTTCACTTTGACTATAAAGTCCACTCCCCAGTCTACATGGTTCTGTCATCCCTCCATTACTATTCTCACCATGTCATCTTGTCATTGCAATCATGAGGCCTTTCATTATGTTTGTTACCTGTTTACTTGTTAGTAGGAAGTCTCATGATTTACTTAAGACTTTAGGCGCCCTAGAATTTAAGATCCTTTTGCATGCAGCCTTTACTTTCTATTCTTAACCCTGTATTCCAAGTGCAGAACACATGGCCTAGTGCAAAGTGGGTTTCAAAACATGTGTTCATTACCGGACAAGTCATTCATAAGCCTTTACATTTTTCCCTTAGATAATTGTTTTAACAAACAACTCAGAAATTTGAAATCTGAACATTACTTTAGAGTTAACCATGCTTATCTCATCTCTTACATTAGAAACCCTAATACCAGACAGGTCTGGAAGTCTGCCCACCCCATGACATCTACAATTTGTATCACTTTAAAGTTCAATACTCACAGTCTCACTCTTAGTCCCCTAGTTGTTTCTCTAACCCAGACTATTGTTCAGAATAATATACTATATATCTGACAGCAATTATATTTGGTAAAGTCACATGGCAGTTGTAAATAAATTATGGATTTATGGAGGGGTGTGTGGCCTGTACTATATTTATATATTAATGAGATTTTCATTGTTGTTAAAGCTCTTTTACCTCCTCCCCATCGCAGGCATCTTGCTAGATCATTGCCGGTCCCAAGAGGCAGAATGGCAACTGGAGGATGCTTGACTACATTAGCCTTTTCTGTGAAATTGAAAAAGAAAAACAAAATAAAATTTTGATTACAGATAGGTATCAGTAAAAATAAAAAATGCTGGCATAATATGAAAGCATTCCAACTAGACACCTATAAACAGAAAATATTATATTTTATAGGTATATACAGTTATAAATTATGATTACTCTCTATTCATTTGTAGCAATTTATAAAACACAAATAATATTATTGACAAAGTCACAGGAATTTTCAAGTCTCATGCATGAGAAAGCCTTGTTAATATTCTAGCCCATTTAAAAATTGTGGTTTAAGTTGGTTTTAAGTCCACTGAAATAAGTCAGACAGAGAAAAACAAATACTACATGATTTCACTTATATGTGGAACCTAATGAACAAAACAGACTAACAAAACAGAAACAGACATAGATATAGAGAACAGACTAAGAGCTGGCAGAGGGGAAAGGCTTTGGGGAGATGAGTGAAAAAATTAAAGGATTAAGAAGTACAAACTGATAATTACAAAACAGTCACAGAGATGTAAAGTATAGCATAGGGGATGAAGTCAATAATATTGTAATAACTATGGATGGTGTGAGGGGGGTACTAGAATTATTGGGGTGATCGCTTCATAAATTGTATGAACGTCTAATGACTGTGCTGTACACCTGAAACTAATATAAAACAATACTGAATGTCAGCTGCAATTGAAAAATTTAATAGAAGATTTCAATCTTAAAAAAGAAATTGTCAGGGGAATAGGTAGACATAGCATAGGAATATGCAGACAAGAGAACCACCAGAGTTCCCATATAAAGACCTTTTGCAATATCAACTCTAAATACATTTCACTTCAAGGAATCAAATAGTTTTAAAACAGTTGAATTCTAAAAGCTAGTAAAGTGCAAACAATGTCCTTGTGTTGTTCCCACACGCTGGTGCGGCTTTACGTCAGAGGAAATGACATATATCCATGAGATCAGCAGGTTTTCTTTGAGATTCTACTTTACATAAAACAGCTCTTTGAGTTAAGGGCAGGAAAGATCTCTGTCACTGTCTGAATTGTTACATGCCATGAATAAATCTCATAACCATATATTACTTTATTTTTTTCTCTTAACTGCTCAAAGTCAGTACATGTTTGCGTTTAAAAATAAAGCAGATGTAGATTATTTAGGGATGCACCACAATTGATAGCCAAGACTTACATTTTGGGGGCTAAAACAAACCAATAATATCTTAATGTTTACACTCTAAAATTCTCATAACTCCTCAGAAACTGGTCAAGCAACTCTTTAACTTTTATGATGATTGACTTCTGATTTTCTCCTTAAGTATTGACATATTAATACTATATACATCTTTTACTGTAAGGCCAGATAGCACTATTTTTTAAGGTTTCTCTCTTTCTTTTTTTAATGTTAGTAAAGATGTTGTATGTTTACCAAAAGTGTACTGACAACTTGTATTTATTTTTAATTTCAGTATTTCAACATGTATGAAAAGACAGAACATTCTCACCTGCATTGATTATATAAAGTTTGCTTTAATTTATAGATAGTAAAATTTATTTTAAATCAGTTATTTCCTTTTAGTGAAAAGGCCTGTTTTTAAAAAAGAATTGGTCATGCAGTGACTGAAATGAGAAATAAGAACTGAATATTTGTATTGGATTTATCTCCCCATAAAGGCTAATATATGATTTATTTTAGTGAGTAGTAATCAGTTCTAATAGCTGTCTATTAAAAAACATAATTTTTCTAATTATATCAAGCTTATCTTATGATTTCTGTCTACCTTTTATCTTCAGTTATGCACCTGTTTTGTTTGCTATAAAAATCAAGCTTTTAAAATTTGAATAGAGAAGCAATAGAAAATAAGATGGAAGTGTGGATTCTAATCCCAGTTCTGTCAATTCATAGCCACAAGACTTTGTTCAAGTTTTTAACTTCTTCAAGAATTAAATATCTTATCTCAAAAATGAGATTATTGAAACTATATTATAGAGTTGTTAGAAATAAGATGATTGGAATAAAATTTTTAGCACAAGGTATATTAGATAGTAATGATAAAAAAATTAGCTATAATTATGATAATAATGATCTATGATGGCGACATGAATATATACAATGGGTCAAGTTCTGAGGCTCGATGCTTAAACCAAGTAAGTACATCTATTTGACAGACTTGATAGCAAGTACTAAAATTCTCTTTGGCTCCCTCTCTAAGGCAAAGAAACAAATGGAGCCTGATTTACAAATAACTGTGAGGGGTTAGTAAATTCCGTGAAAAGTGGATGAGAAAGGAAGGATTCCAGATCCTTTAAATTAGTCTGTGAGTTAAAAATTTTAAATACAGAAGAGTAAAATAAACTAGTAAATGGTGTGCAAACATGCTGAATATCCAATTATATCACTGAAACATCCCAACATATCAATGCATGTATAAAATAAATAAATAAAACACACAGAATTTAAGGTTACCACTCTCACCCCAGCCACGTTAAATATGTGTCTTCATTACCTATGCAGTCCAAAATCCACCCCACGGTTCCATCTCCACCGCACGCCAACACTCTGAAGTCAGAAACATCACGGAAAAAGTTTAACCTGAAAATAAGCACATGATTGATATCTCAAAATTAGGACTTTTTTACGTTCTTTAGTTCACATTATTTGAATTTCACCTAATAGAAGTATTTTTATTTTGTGAAAACTATAAAGTCTCAGTGATTTTATTGAAAACAATATTAAATTATTACCTAGAATATAATTCTAAAAGTATCAGCATATCTTAATTTAAACATTTTAATTATATACACTAGATTCTATATTTTATTTTTTTATCAACTCAAAAAATTTATAAATTATAATAATTTTATTAAGATATTCCTCCAGGTGTAATCTGCAGTTCACATAATCCAAAGCAACATATGATACAGTATTTCATTTCATAGTGTTTATGAAACAAAAATTCTTTTTGAATAATTATATACATGTGATTATTTTGTCAATAAATATGTCTTTGTGAGGATTCCGCCTCCCTAATTACTGGGAGAAATTGAACAGGCTGCTTTTCTAGCCAACTATTTCAGTGTTTCCTTCTGATTTACAATCTGCAAATAGGAGGCAAGTGTCCCCCTGTCTGTTGGCCTGGCCCCCCATGTTTAGTTTCCAGGAACACTCAAGCCTTATTGCTGGGTCAGTTGTAACAAATGCCCACTGCTTCCACTGTTCCTGCATGCAGCATGCATATTAATGCAACCTACTTTGGGGAAGTCACAAAGGCAAGTACTGCAGGCAGTTATATAATCATACCTGCCTATTTTCTTGTAATAAAAGAATTGAAATGGGTCATAAATGTTTGGAATGTGTCTCTTTACCTTCTTTACCCCAGAGATAACTGCTGGAAATAATATAATATACAATTATCCAAGGTGTTTCTGTATATATTTATATATATATGAATGTACACATAAATTTTATTTTACACTTATTTTTAACATGAATGAAATTATGCTATATATCCTGTTAACTTATTTGTTAAAACTTTCTTCTAAGACATGTTTCTGTGTCAGCACAGTGTTGCATCGTAATTTATACTAAGAGATTGTATTACCTAAATTGTATATGCCATGACAAATCGTTTTTCTTCATTTAGTTTTAAACTATCTATACCATTTCAGTATTTTTTTAAAAAAGTATTGTATTTAATATCATTTCAAGTACATTCATATGAAAAGGTGCATGTTTTGAAGGCTAATCTTCTAGACAGGAAAAGTTCCACCGTACCATCATATTACCCTTTAAATGGTTCCTATTGTAGAAGATGTAAGTGTTCATTTCTTGCAACTCAAAAACGTGACATAAAAAACTTTATGACATTTCCTCAATAATGATGGAAAACAGTGTCTTGCTATTATTGCAAAATCACACATCCCTATTTACTAGTGGGTTGAGTATATATTTTTAGGTTTAATAGATGTGTCACCTCTTTTGTGAACTTTATCTGCGAAGTCTTGCCCCTTTTCCATTTAGTTCCCTTGCATTATCTTATAAACTCTTTACATATTAAGAATGATATTTTCACTTAAATTAGCATCAATAGAAAAAACATTCTGTTAAAAGTAATACAAATAGCTCATAAATAAAATAGAAATGTATAAAACTTAACTAAAACCTGTCTAATAAGAACCATGAATATGTAGAACATGAAACTTTCATATATTTCCTTATGTAATACCTGTGAATATTTAATTTTTGTTAGATATGTTGCCATATTTTCTCCCAGTCTAGTACCAATTGGTTTGCTCATATTATGTTATATATATTATTTATAATATAAATATCTATATAATATATATTATAAACACCAATTTTGTACCCCAAGAGCAGAACATTTCAGATAACATATTTACCTCTATTAGTTTTTTGAATTACAGATTATTGTGTGTATGCTCTACACAACATTTTGATTACATTTTTTTCATTAAGCATTGTTACTAAAATTTATTCATGTGTAAAATGAAGTTCTTTCCATGTGTAATTCAAATTATTTGATTTCTGCTATTAAATGACACATGAATATGCTTTTTCAATCTATGTCAATGGACATTTGGAGTTGTCATCTCCATGTTCTTAAAAATAACTGCATTGTTGGACAAGTTTTCTAGCGGCCATGGGCAATGGCTACTTTCAGAGTAGAATTTACTTACATGCGACTTTTGTTTCCCAAAGCAGCTGTACCGATGCATATTATTCCTTAGCAATGTGGTTAAGATATTGCAGACCCTATACTCTCTAACACTTGTAATATCACACTTCACACTTTCCTGTGTTTCCTCTTTTGTGAAATTCCTGCTTGTGTCTTTTTTTTCTCTACTTTTTTTTCTTATTGATTTGTAAAAATTCTTTATTTGTTGTTAATTTTAATCCACTTTTGAAAATATCTTCTAAAAGTTGAAAGTTTTATTATGTTTCAATTAATATGTATTTTAATGAAAAACATTTAGTTTTATTATACTCAAATAAATCAAGTTTTTTAAATGGCTAGCATTTTAGTCTGTTTTGTGCAAGAAAACTAGTTACTCAAAGGTCAGAAAAAATTCATATTACTTTCTTTTAAAACTTCAATTTTACTTTTAACAGAAATTGTATGTGGTGGTGTGAAATAGGAAATACAGTATATTATCATATACTGATATATAAATACATATAAAAATAATCAACTATAATCCCTATCTCACACCACCACATAAAATCATATAATGTATATTCCATTGCATATGTTATATAAAATATCATATATATATATAATATTTACAAAATTCTATTGTGATATTATGAGGTATGGATCCATTTATTCTCTTCCCCTCTGCCTTCTGCTCACTTTTTCTCCAGTATCCTCTTTCTTCCTCACTTTCTTCCTTCCATTTTGATGTTGTGTATAAATTTTTAACCCATTTATTCATTGGTGGATAATTCAACTTTCTACCATGCAAGCTCCATCATGAGTCAAGTCTCCATATATGAGTACACTTCTATTTGGATTGTCTATTCTATTGTATTCATGAATTTGTCCAACTCTGTACTAGTATCACAACCTTATAATTACTATAGCTATATATTAAGTCTATAGCTTATAGACCATGGAAAATCTAAGATATTATTCATTGTTTGCTTTTTTATATGCATTTTAAAATTAACTTATATTTCATACCTAGTTGCAAATTTGATCCTAGGTCTGGGTGCATACAACAAGGCAAACCATTCTCTCCCTCTCCCTCCCTCTCTCTTTCTCTCTTTCTCTCTCTCTCTCTCTCTCCCTTCTCTCCAAACGCAATGGGGGAAAAAAAGGCCCTTGGGTGAAGATAAAAGAAAAAGAAAAATAAAGAAAATTAGGAAGTCTTTATTTGTACCTGACAATTGTATTTTTAAAAGCATGACATGAAAACTATTTTAAGAAAGAAGAGAAACTGAGGTACAGATTCCATAACCTTGGAAAATGTCTTATAATCTGATGTCTTAAATGGTAATATGTAGGAATTTTTTTGTTCTAATCTCATATTTTGCCATCTTAGGAAAATAAAGAATACTGCTATATAATTTGGATGTATTACTTAGAAATGAAATTGAATATATAAAAAATAATTTATGGGTATTAATACACATACAATACAGTATATATTATAAAATTATATTTCTTGATACTTAAAAGAAATTTCATAATTTCATTAGTATAGTAAAATACTTCTATAAAGATCTTACTTTAAATATAAGTATTAATTTATCCTAATACATGGGAAATAGTAATTATTTAGGATGTTTTAAGTATATATAAATATAAATTAATGTTTAAGGGCCACGTAACTAGAGAACATAAAACAATTTTCTTTCTTTCTTTCTTTTTTTGGTTATTTTCTCTCGTTTATAAATGTAAAAGTTTTCTTCATTAGGTTAGAAAGGATTTACCAAGTCAGTATTTACATATGCTATTTAGTACTGCAAATATGCAGTCACGTATATGGTCATGTACATATGTCTCTATCCCTCAAAGTACTAATGCATATGCATCTATTATGTCTAGTGATATATGTATATATGTAAATATATAACTAAAATATTTCTTTTAAGGTTGACGGTTACATGACTACCAATAGGTTTTGAAGAAAATAATTAAGTATAATATATGATAAAGTGTTTTAAACTTACCATAATTACACAGATTCCCTGATCTTTCAAAGAAGCTAACTTAAAACTCATTCCTAACACATCTGACTGAAAAGCACAGAGATACTGATTGTGGTCCAAAGTACAGTCTAAAATAAACCCCTAAGATATAGCAGCAGAACTGACTGGGTTGCATGGATCTGTTTGGCAAATCTATACAGATCTATTCTGTCATCCAAATGCTTGTATTATTAAAAATTTGGATGCATTTTTATTTTATATGCATTAATCACTCTATCCAATTAAATTTAGAAAGTGAAATAAGAAGGTTTTATGAGTCAGGAAGTTACTCTAGGAGTCCATAAAGAAAAAAAATGTTACTTTGTATTATTTTGGATACAAAAGAATACAAAGAATAGTGATAAATACAAAATAATAGCTCTATGTGCCTAAGAAAGATCCAATTCATGGAAAATCCATATACAGGTTACCCCCATGTTCCAATGAAACCTTTCATAAGCTGAAGTGGATAAAACAAAGAGTACAGTAGTCCCTCTCTATATCGCGGTTCACTTATCCTGGCCTCACTGTAACGCGGGATTTTAAAAAATATTATATTTAATTATTTATCGCGGACTTTTCGCTATGTCGCGGGATTTTGTGGTACTGTATATGTATGTTGTTAAAGTTACATAGGTATAAGAGTGTAGAATATGTTTAAGAACATAAATAGTGTTTATAAAGGTGTGGAAAAGGTTAATAGGGGAGTGGGAAAGGTTAATAAGGGACTGGGAATGGTTTATAAGTGTGTGGGAAGGGTTTATAAAGCCTTAAAATATATATAAATACTAAAATAAATGTAAGGTTCCTAGTTTGCAGATTTTCACCTACCGCGGGGAGCAGGAGGGGGTCTAGAATGTAATACCTGTGATAAGTGAGGGTATACTGTATCTCCACTTTCTAAAAACATATTAGTACATTTAGTATGGTAATAGCATTTTGAGTAAAAGTGAAAATCCTCTTCGAGTTTCTCTTGGTGAAACAGGTACTAATGTGGGTCTTTCCTAAAAGCAAAGTGGTATAAAACCAATTTTTGGAAATTGGGAGATAACAGCACCTAGAAATATAACTTTATAAATTATATATCACCTACATCAATTAACTTATTTAATATGCATTAAAAATCAACAACTGTGTACCAGGAACTGGGTCAGATTCCAGAGATTCAAAAGCAAGACAAAGAATACTTGCCTTCAAGTATCTCAGCGGCTTCACTGAGAAGGCAGACAAGAAAACAAGACCTTGGGTCAGTGTGAGAGGTTCCTTTAAAGTAGTTAATGCCAATTAGGTAGCAAAGGATATCAGGTTGGCTTAATGAAAGTATAGACACCAAGATGAATTTTGAAGTTTTCGTATAAGTTAATTTGATAAAGATTTGGGGGACAGTCAGGAGAAGAAGCTGAGTGAAGGGTTAATATGTAAGTATGGTGGAGTAGATTAGGAAAGTGATTACATGAGAAACACTGTTCACTGTGAAATAATGTATTATAAGAAGGAATACAAAACTGAATGGTATTTTGATTAATTAAGTTAGAGAAAAAAAGTCAGTGAGCAATTTGGGAAAGGATGAAAGAATGAGTTTAATGGTAGACATGTAAAATTTAAGATACGAATGGAACATTAATATGAAAATGTTGACAATAGTTAAATAAATTTATGAGGGACTGAAAAGAGAAATCTGAGATGAAAAGAGATACTCAGAAGCAATCCACGTACACTTAATGATCAAAATAATGAAGTGGAGTAGGAAGAGGAACCACAGAACATAAGTTAAAAGGATCTTGTTGGAGTCCAACAGACAGATTTGCTCTATTGTAGCACAAAAACCTTAAGCAAATTATTTAAGCTTTGATCATGTTTCTTTATCTGGAAATGGAGAAAACACCTAACTCATCATAAAGTTTTTACATTCTACATAGTCCCTAGCCTTCCCAGGCAAATCACTATTATTTTATTGTAAATTCAGGAAACTTATGCACATGAAATTAATAAAGTTTTAAGTATTAAATTCTAAGAAAATGTGACATTAAAGGAATGGACTGAGGAAAATGTATCCCGATATATAAAAAGTAGCACCTTAGAGATAGGAGACCTTGATTTCCTAATATTCAAGGGAGAAGAGACTTTAAAGAAAGGTGAAAACAGCAAGATTATTTGATAAAATACCTGCAACTTTATTAGTGACAATAGCACCTTCAATGTAAAGTCAAAACCCTGAACTACACTAAAGAAGAGATAAAGTGGAAGAACAGCCTGTTTTATTAGGCATCTAGTAGAGAAGAAAAAGAGTTGGGAAGGTAACTCATTTGCACAGATTTTCCAAATTAAAAATGAGAGCTTCGTCAATTTTACATTTGCTCTTTTTCTGCAATTCTGTTAGGACCTGAGAATTGTTTGTCTGTAATCCCGTTGGGCTTACATACTTGAGATAAAAAGTCAGTAAAACAGCAATAGCTCTAAATATAAAACAAGAGAATGTGGATAATAAGTGATGTGTCAAAGAAGCATGTGGAGTAGAGACCCAGAGCAGAAGTTGAATACACCTTACTTAGAAAGAGAGATACCTCATCCACTGAGAGAATATGGAAGAGAGTCAAGATGGGTTTAAATATCAATGTGTTCATAAAACTAGGAGTGAAGGAAGTAAGTTGAAATAATTTCCTCCCCATGATCTCTGATCAATAAATTAGGAGCAGAGATGAATACTAATTTTGTGGAGTGTGATGTTTAGAAACTTGAGGCCCTCTGTAAGAAAAAAATATATAAAAATTTAGGTTTATATAAATTATATATAGAATAAGAAATCACACAGACAGCAAATTTAAGATGGCTCACAGAAACTACATCATAATATCTAGAATGGTAACATAATTTTATTAAGTGCCTGATATACTTTAAAATTTTTTCAATTTGATTGAATTTTCCCATGACAAAAATATTGAATACGTTTTTTTACGAAAAGATGAAACCAAATTGTAGATTTCTATATTAAATTACCTTATACTTTCCTGCTTCTTAAATGGTAGAGTTTTAAATGAAAAAGAAGGGTGTGATTTGGAAAAGACTTGCTGGAGGAGTGTTATCCAGAGACTTGAAGGACTCCTTGCTTTAGTGAACAAGATCTGAGACTTAACTTTTTTCCTGGTAACTGTAGAATCACTAAAAGAATAACTGAATAATTTGTATGTGTGCTTTTGCACATGCATACAACTTGACAAATAAGGTTTCTAGTCAGTAGAATATTAATGGTATTTTGGATGCAATCATGATTTATGCATATACCACAACCAATTCATTTTTTCATTAATTCTGTCAGCAATCTCATAATTCTCCAGTAAGTTTTATTTTGAGTAATAAGTCAGGATACATTTCTGTTGTTTATACAAAAGTAAATCTAACGGATACCATATTCCTGTTTATAACTGATCAGAAATATGCAAATAAAAATGATAAGGATATGTTTTCATCTGTCACATAGTACAAAAATAGAGTGCTAAAGACAGTCCATTTTAAGTAGATTGTGAAAAATAAGCATTATACACTGCTGCTGGGATTGTAACTTAGTACACATTTTTTGTATCGCACGTTGGCAGATGTTAACTTAGCATAGTTGGTAGTAATTTAAAAGTACAGGCATTTTAAATGTTTATCAATAATGCATTACCTAACAAAAGTACGGAATTTTGTTCAGCCCTTAAAAAAAATGAAGCTGATCAATATGTTCTGAACTCAATATTTATCATATGCTTTTAAATGTAGTAAAAGAACTACTTCAAGTAATATTAAAATCTATCTATATAACACATATGTGTCACATATATGTACACTATATACGAATACATCATATGTGAATACATTACACACATACATTACATTTGATGTTTACAGAAAAATTTCTGAGAGTATACATACAAACAATTTGCAGTGGTAGTAGTGGAGAACTGGGGAAGCCTCTATTTTACTTTCTAAATAATATATATTGTATTTAGTATGGATTTTTACAAATATATATATATATTACTTTTATTTTTCAATATATTAAAATACAGTATAATAGGATGCCTAAAGTTAAAAAAATGAAAGGAAACACATAGTATATATTAGAGTAGGGAAAAAATAAAATTAGAAAACAAGGCTAAAATAAATGTCAGCAGTATAATTGTTATTGCGGTATTTTTACATAGAGCTGGAGCTAAAAAAATAGTCATGTTATTAGTAATTATTAATTTCTATAAACTGATAATAAATAAGATTAATTGAGGACAGGTTATGTGATAATCATGTTTTACATGCTTTAAGGGCATTATCCAATTAAACTTTAACTAAACTACCCCATAAGAGAGCTACCATATTTTCTCTTACAGCAAATATAATAAAGGCACAGAGAAGTTAAGTCATAAGGCTTGTAATTATTAGAGTCAGTAAGCATCGCATTTAACTATGAAATGTTCTGGATTGATTTAGTCTGAGTGGAGCTCCAGAGGTCTTGAAACAGCTAAAATTTCAAATGAGCAATTTCTTAATCCTGCAGAGTAAGACCTACTTCTTTTAAGTTCAGAGACTAATAAGAAAGAAGAAAAAAAGCCATCTTGCCTGAGCTTGTGTGTTCATATCAAGACTTAACTTTTGTCTGGCTTTAACTAGGTAGGGATTTCCTGTTTGTGGCTCACCAACCCAGTAATTGATCATGATTCTTTAGACCCTGGAGTCTGGAGCTTAACAAAGTCATTGTTCTGAACTAAATTCCTGTGGTAAGCCTGCCTTTCACAGCAAGTAGTTTGCACACATCTCTGCTTTGCATTGGGAAACCGGCCCTTGGACAGCAGGTAGCAGGGAAGGAAAGAGTTGAATGTAATAATGGGAACCTGTGCTAATAATTGTATTTATATTTATTTAATATAGATACCCTGATACATTTTATTCTGAGCATTTGAAACAGTACAATTTAAATATTTAGTTTATAGTTTCTTACATAACCTAGGAGACATATTTTAATCATACTAAATTAAAAAAAAAAAAAAAGCAGCAGCAGCTCTGTAAGGTTACAGATTCTCTCCACTCATCTGGTCTAATGTTTATAATCATGATGAAAGAGAAAAAACAGGTCGCTGGTAGAATATGACACTAATTTGTTAAGTAGGCCAAATTAATGACTTATTATTTATTTCAGTGCATTCTTGTGACATAAAAAGTTTACGGTTTCTGTTGAAAAAATTTATTTTACTACATTTTACTTATTAATAGTAAGAGATGATACTCATATTTTATAAGCAGTAAGTAAAAAGTCATAATTTTCATTCTTTGTTAACTAGTCTTTTCTTTATAGATTTATATTCTATATTTAACAAGTAAAAGAGAGTAGATATTCAAACAGATCGTTTATGAGTTTAAGCACTCAGCTAGTGTGTGTTTGTATTTGTATGTGTAATTCTTATTGTTAGTGTTAGTATTAGTATTAGTTCACAATATTTACAAGAAAGGAAAATCTGCATGAAACAGGCTATTTTGAAAAACAGCATCTGCGTTGGTTTCTTGATATTCTCTGTTCCATTGTATACTGATCTAGCTGCTTAACTCAAATAATATTATTTTAGGTATGTCTGGCTTAATTAACTAATATTAGTTAATGGTAATGATACTATCCTTAGACTTACCCTGGCATTGGCCCATTTACAGCAAGACTGTAAACCTGACGAGGATTTAGTAGATATTGGAATTTTCTGTAAATTCTAGACAAAAAAAATATGGAAGAAAAAACTTAATGATACAGAAACTTTAAAAAATAAATAGTATCCCATAATATTATAATTATATATATGATTGTGATTATAATTATGTGTATTTGATAAATTTTGCATTATTAATAATATTAGAAGTACAAAAGCTTAATAGGAACTAATGGTTCCTTTAAGAAAAGAGGCTTAGTAGTCTTTATGAAGGCAAGAGAGCTTATAAATGAGAAATAATATTTGCATTCTAAATATGCATATACACTTAGAAAATTATCCTGCTTTTATGTATTATTTATCTAATTAGATTTTGAATAAATATTTTGAAAATATCAGTATACGATCATTTAAATGTCCTTTCTGAACAAATCCTTGTGAACTTGGTAAGATGTTAAACAAACTAGTGGAGCTGAAAACTATCTATCACATACAAAATCATATTATGCACTTTGTATATAAGCAAAGAAAGTGACCTCATCTGCCTAATTATTTCACATAAATAATAATCTTTATCAGTCAGCTCATAAAACAGCTAAACTATTTCAATAACTAATATTAAATCATTTACTTTTTTTCTGAAAGAAATCTAGATTTGTACAACTAATGCAACAGAAATGTTTCAAGCACATACTTAGCCCACAGGGTTGGAAGTCTTAGATAAAATAAAGTGAAGAAATATGCTTAGTATTTTTAATTAATTTCATATACATGTAAAATATTACTATATACAAGAGTGGGCAAAAGTGGGTTTATAGCTATTCATATGGAGAACAATACAAAATGAATAAATAATAATACAAGAATAAACTGATTCACATAATCACAACTGTAATCCTACTTTTGCCAACCCCTGTATTTTATAAACACATTTCTACAACCTTTACTAATAGAAATTCTCTAAATTAACTGTGTAATATCTGCTTATATCTCCCCCCACTCCCAAATCTGCGTAAACTTTACAGTGTAAATCTTGATTAATCAGATTTTAGTTAATCTTTTGACATGTATATGACATAGAAAATAAACATGGCTTGAGAAAACATACCTTTCTCCTTGCTTCCCCCCACTTTTGGGGTTTACAAAAACTAAAAGCGGATGGGTACCAGGAACAGGAGTAATCTAGAAGAAAACATGGTTATGTAGACAAATTACACATATATAAATAAAACCCTTGTTATTTCTACATCATGAAATACCAATTAGCAAACTTAAGAATATGGTTCTACCCTTAAATGTGGATACCTAAATGCATAGATTTACTTAGTAACTCAGTTAAGCACTATGTCTGGAAGAAGTCCAACCATTGTTAATGTAATGAGAACAGTTTGCGTGACCTTGAGATAACCTGGCAGCCAAGAAAAGTGGACTGAAATGTGCATGCGTGAACAATGATGACCTCACTGTACTAGCCAGTGAGGGCGGTAGATGCCATTGAGTGAACACGTGCATTGTGTGGCTGTTGCATTCAAAATGACTGAGCAAGTAGAGCAACAAATATGCATCAAATTTTGCATTAAGCTTGAACATTCCTCTGTGGAAACTATTAGGATGATTTAGAAGGCCACTACTATGGACAACTGGTGACTGGCAGCTTCATCACAACAATGCGCCCACTCATGCATCATGTCTCATGCAGAGTTTTCTGGTGAAACATCAAATCACCCATGTGACTCAGCCCCTCTACAGCCCAGATTTGTTGCCTTGAGTATACTGGCTTTTCCCAAAATGAAAATCACTTTTGAAAAGGAAGAGATTTCAGACACTCAATGAGATTCAGGAAAATATGATGGGACAGCTGATGGCAATTGGGAGAACTGTGTGAAGTCCTAACGTTCCTACTCCAAAGGGGACTGGCAGTCATTGTCGTATGTACAATGTTTCTTGTATCTTCTTCAATAAATATCTCTATTTTTCATAGTATATGAGTGGATACTTTCTGGACAGACCTAGGTCATTTTAAGAGCTTTATAAAGTTGTAACATTTGGTGTCTGTCATGTAAGAATGCAAATAAATGTTCTAAGCAGAAAAAATTAAAATGTGTTTATGATTTTTTCTGATGAGATATATATTGAGTGTTGCTATGAACAGACTGGTGTCTTCCCAAATTCACATGTTGAAACCTTAATCCTCATTGTGATAATATTTACAGGAAATACTATGGGAGAAAAATAAGGTTAGATGAAGTCATGAGGTAGAAGCTTCATGATTAAATTAATATACTTAAAAGAAGAAAAACAATGGATTCTTTAACACACACACACACACACATACACACAAAGATGAGGTCATGTGAGTACTTAAAAGAGGTAGCTGCCATCTATAATCCCAACAAGGCCTAAGAATGTAACCTACCTTGCCAGCACCTTGACCTTGAACTTTCCAGCCTCTAGAACTGTGAGAAATAAATGTCTGTTGTTTAAGCCACCCACTCAGTGGTATTTGGTTATAGCTGCCCAAGCTGGCTAATACAGAAGTGTCCAATAGAAACTCTAGATATGCTCTTTAAAAATTAAAGGTGAGAACTTCTAGTCATCTTTCTCAAGATACCGGCATCATGAGGTCCAGCATCCATCAGTGAACATGAGGTGACTTTGAAGATGCACAGATGGAAGTTGGAAAAGACAGTACCAGTCCTGATGGGAATACAGAGCACCTTACTAGTCCTACATCTGGAGATCCTACTTCTGGGCTTTATTTACATGAGAGAAAAAGATTATGGTTACCTTGTCTGAACCACTGTTATGCTTTATTTGTTCCTTCTTTTTGCTTTTTCCCTGTTAAATTCTGCATAGCCTAATTTGTAATAGATGTGGAAAACAAAAAACGAAACAAGATCCATAAGGGAAAAGATTTGGATATAGATTTAACCAGGCATAGAAACTTTATCTTGAATTAAATTGGTAAATAGTTCCAGTCCTTGAGTGAAGAACAACAGAAACTTGATATCAAAGTCTATGAATAGCGTCTAAATTTCATTTCACCTTACACTGTAATTCCTATTATTGAACATTGGCCTCATCATTTTCAGTTAATTCTTTAGTAATTTAATAGTCTGAGGTAAGGAAAAATGCAGGGATTATTAGATGTGATATTTCAATTAGTATATTCAGTAAATCTGCTTTCAGATCTTGTTTTCCAGAGCTGTCTAAATCAGGTAAGAACTAGAATTCAGAATTCAGTCTAAGGGAAGGAATTTGTATTGTATTAAAAATCAAATATATTTAAAGAAATTTAAGTAGATAAAGAAATACAGTTTTCTTAGTTTCTGAAACTCAGTATATCTGATTTCCATGAATAAAGTTTTCTGGGACTATCTTACAAAAATCTTTTTATTTTAAAGAGATATTTTTGTTTTTATATTTCAAAACAATTTCAAATTTACAAAAAAGTTGTAAACACTGTGGATTTTTTTTCCCCTGAACAATTTCAGAGTAAATTGACAAAATGATGTTTCATCACTTTTGTTTACTTTAAGATTTCCAACACACAAGAACATTTTATTACATAAATATAACACAACTTTAAAATAAGAAAAATAACATAATTCTAGACTAGTTTATTTTGTTATAAAAGCCATTATTGAGACAACTGTTGAAACTTGAATGAAATCAGGATTATATAGCACGAATGTAGCAAGTTCATATTCAAGTTCACTAATTCTGTTCACTAATTTTATAAACATAAAAATCTTGAATTTTATATTTATACAATAATTTTTTCCCTTAAGAAATTATTTTAAAAATTTATTTTTCTCTTTTTTCCTTTATATTGAATTTATTTTGGGTGACACTGGTTAACAAAATTATACAAGTTTCAGATGTACAATTCTATAACACATCACCTGTACACTGTATTTTGTTTTCACCACTGCAAGCCAAGTCTTTGTCCATCACTATTTATCCCCCCTTTATCTTCTTATACTTCTCCCATCCCCCTCCCTCCCAGAAATCACCACACTCTTTTCTGTGTCCATGAGTTTTTCCTTTATTTTTTCTTTTATTCCTCAATAATTCTTAAATAAGATGTACAACTCAGTTATTTTGAAAACTGATTTATTGCCATCCTAAAATATCATATTCATTTTGTTAAAGATTTGGATAGGACAAGAGGGGAAAAACACAAACATGAATATATTAAAAACTTTGGTTATTTTAAAATTGTTTGTTATTGGAAGTAAATATTTATACATCCGTTGAAATAATTTTAAGTAGAACAGTATATAAAACATATGAAAGTCAAGTTACTGTGTTTGGATTTAAAAAAAAAAAAAAAAGACACAGCCTAACATCACCAACCACTGGACTTGACGCATCTCTACAGAACCTTGGGGTTCTCAAAACAGGGTTTAAGACACGGTAGGATAGAGTAATACAGTATAAGCTAGAAAATATTAATAACAGGAAAAAGGGTTCAAGGAAGATTTCATAGCTGTATGGTACTTAAAATCTTGAAGAATAATTATAAATTAGGTGTGAAGGGCATTTCTGAAGGAGACCGTTCATACTAGATTATTCTCTATAGAGAATAAAGCTAATCAGATGAAATCTTACTCACATAAAGGGGCAATTTGACATAGTAAATATCAAAGAACATGACTTTGGGACTAGACTGACTCTGAATCCCTGTTCAACCACTCCTCTTTACATACACTCTTTCCCTTAGTGATCTCATTTTAAATGAAGGCTTTAGGTTTCATTAAAATGCCTTTCACTTCTAAATTCTTGTCTGTCTGCTGCCCTAAATGTAGATTCACATATATTTCTGCCTACTTGACATTTTCATTTAGATATCAAACAACATCAGGTATTTATCTTCAAACCTTATTCACCCAGATCCTTCATCTTTTCAGCCAAAGGAGTCAAACATCTTTAAGGTGTCCTTGCCTTCTCACCTCTAACCTGGCCATCTTACATAAAATTATAGGCAGCTACAACTTTCTGTCATGACACTTCTTTTTCATCTCATTTTTTCCATATCACTTATAAGCTAGCACATTTATGTATAGAGACAAGGAATCACTTTAGAGGTTGTTGTAATACTCAAAGTATGGAGTAATAATTCTGGACTTAGAGAGGGAGTTAAAATGACAGCGAAGAGCTGATCTGAAAGAATCTAAAAGCTTGAGAAGCCTAATGTGGGCAGAGGATGATGGGGACACGCATACATACCAATAAAAAAAGAGAATTAATTTTTATACATACACCACATAGTTGTGTATAGTGCATATGTCATGTATATTTAATCTTGGTGATTGTAAGAATGAGATACTGCAAATAATAATAACTAGGGACACAGGAAAACAGCTGAGGTGGGACAACACTGGTTTACTTCTAGATATTTCATTATAAACGTCCCTCTTTGTCTTGTGTTAAGAATATTACAAACTAGACTTTTTGGTTCTTACGTCACCCTTTAATTTAAAAAGTTTCCTCAAAGAATAATTAGGGACAAGGTAACTTTAGTTTAACATATTTTAAACGTTTGTTCTCATTTTCTATTTCTTTGTTCACATGTGAATAGTTATCTTTGTTTTTATATCACCTCCATGCTAAGAAATCGTAGCTTCAATCACATTTGATCATATATATAAGTGTAAACCTATGGTGTGAGCAATGACAAAGACAGAGTGCCTAACCACCTCTATTTGAAGTCCCCTAGGACTTGGGTTAATTAATGAGACTCATCCTAAGGTTATACATGATCTATTACTTCCTCTAATTAGAAATAATAATCCTGATCATTATGCTGGTTAGCTGGAAAGAAGTAAGATGAATGTGCGTAACTATGATTAATAGTCTTCTTTAAGCAGTGTAGATCTCTTCTGTCACTGAGTTATATGCAAACTGGAAAGCAACTCAATGCTTTTTTATGATATATATTTTTAATACTCCCCCAAAATTAATTTTCTGGCAGTTTCTTGTACCTTTCTGATTTAAAAAAAAATTGTATTATTTTAAAATTGATTACCACAACAAAAGAACTAGTTATTTTTGCATTTTGCATGAAAAAGATAACCAAGAATTTAATCTTTTGCCTTTTTAAATATTTCCTCCAAAATTCTGTGAATACCTATGTGTATTATATTTAATCCATTCTGCTGAGGTGATTATATACCAAATTTTTAAAATTCAAAAGCTACAGTGATAATGATCACATGAAGTGATATTTACTCACTACTGTTTAGTAAAGGCTAATTTCTATACTTTGCTTACCAGCAACTTTACATGATACTTTCATATGTCACAGAAAGCATGAAAGTTATTGTCTGGCTAGAGAGATGGAACTCATTCACATAAAATGTTAAACAGGTACTGTTTTAAATGTGACTGATTTAGTTGGCATAAGATTGAATATTCCTAATATTTTTTGAACAAAAAAGAAAATACAACTTATACTGACAGGTCAGTTTAAAACGCTCTGCGTGCACATTTAATTTTGGTTTAAAGTCTGGGTAAAGTAAGGTCTGATTATTCTAATCTTAAGTAACTGAGAAGGAAATAGTTATAATTCTAATACATACATGACTTTTATTTTAAAATCTGCAGTGATATAAAAGTAAATGAAAGAAAAAAAGTGTTCAGAAGTTTAGCATTTATACACCTGTTAAAATTTCTTAGCCAAGTAGAGGGTACCTTAAAAGTAAAACACATAAACTCTGAGTCAGATCACCTCATTCAAATCTTAGCATTACCAATGATTAACTGCAAGGCCCTGAAAATAATTTTACTTCTGAACACCAATATTCCCATTCTGAGTGTGGTAAATAATAATGATAATATTTATCACATGATTATAGAGGATAACTAAGAACTAACATCTATCTCATATGTTTATAGAGCAAATTCACTTAATATGCATATTATTGAAGTTCCTAGCATAAATTATTTAGCAAACAATGCATGTTTCCCTTTTATATTGAAAAGTGCCTAGCCAAGTGTGAAGCATACTTAAATTGTAAAATTAGGTTTACCTGTCACTATTTTTATTGCAAGAACCAGAGTGACTAAAGATTTAAATTAATCAATATTTTCAGTTGACTTACTATATTTATAAATGTTGTTTTTTTACTACAATTTTTTGGATCAATTACATTTTATTTGCTATCAAACTGTGAATAGATCTTATATGTGGGACTTCAAATGAAATTGCTTAACACATAGATGACTTTCAAAATCTGTAGGTCCTGATTTCCTCTTTGGATAATTAACTTTCACACTCTCTATCCAATGTAGTAATTTTATCATTCAGAATTTCTTTTTTAATTTGAATTTAATAATTCATAATTTATTTTCTACTTATAATATGTTTTATTAGATCAAAACAAAGCAGTAACCTGGTTATCAATATCTAAGAAATTATTATTACATTTTCAATGAAATATTCAAAATAAAGGAACTAGCACTGAGGCAACTACAGTGTGCTCAGCACTGTGCTTTCAAATTATGGACTATGAAAGATATACTCCATAGTATCACAGATAAATAATAAATGAAACAAACATATAATATAATGTATATTGAGTGCAAGTTGTGACATAATATATCTTCATGTGGTAAATGGTTGTTGGTTAAGTTTGCCTGGAGAACATGAAACTTGAAGTATATTCTTAAGGATAGGAATCAGAAATCAGCAGAGAGAAACATATAGGTAGGAAAACAAAAAAGAAATTAACTTTACAATCAGGGAGTAAGCCTTCATTGATTGTTTTCATATTGGAGTGAGAAAAAGAGGCAAAATAAAATACATTTAATCCAATCTATATTATATTCTAAAAAGCACATGGAAAGAAATCTTATTTCTGATGTCAGAGACCCTAAGGATAACTTAGAGGTTTTTAAAGTACTAAGAACGTGATGTTGAATTACGTGTTTTTACTTAAATTAGAAATATCTTCACAGTTACTATTTTGACTTAAAACTTTGGAAGATATAAATGATAAGAGGTTCATTATTTTTGTTATTTATTTAGTAACAAAAGTATCCATACAAATAGAGTTTATTTTCTTCTCCCTGAAGACATGGTTTGCTACCAAATATATACAAAAATATGGATAAAGGACGCTTGTAAACAAAAAGTACATATGCAAATAATAAATGTATATTTAGTAATAAGTAATAAAAAGTTTTAAAAACTTATGATTGACAGAGCTCCTTACCAATTTGAATTGAAATGGATGTGGCATCATTAATGATTACTTGAACCAGAACGTCACTCTGTCAATCAACTATAAAACTGAGTGTCTTGATAAAGTAATATTTTTCTGAAGTAACCTGCTGAGCTAATCTGCACATTAAATAAATGTGCCGATACCTTGACATATACTACCTCAAAGAGCACAGAAATAACAAATACAAAAGCTACTAAAATTTATATTAAAAAAGACCATACCTGCAGGCCTTGCCCATCCATAGTGACTGAGTTGGCTCTTTGCATTTTGTTCCTGTCGGTCCCTTTATTCGGCACCTGGGAACCACCCTTTTCCTTTTTTGCTGTTGTTTGTCTTTCCTGTAAGGGAAAAAAAACTTTTATAAAAATGATGAATTGTTTTACAAGAAGGGTCAACATATTGGAGAGTTTCATGGCTACACATTTGGGCCCAAATTCCTGGCGATTAACATGAACGCTGTTGCTTTCAATTGGCTCAATACATAAGAGAGGAGCAACATCAAATATTAAAGGATGTGTAAGGAAACCAACTTGTATTATCCCTATGGGCCGAGTTATTCAGAATCATGAAGCTAATTTTTTTCATTAACAATAGTATAGATAAATAATATAGGGTTACAAATTAAATATTTGATACTAAGTCCCTAAATCATGCTTTTATGTATAAGCAATATTGAAAATGAATACATGATGGCCTTTTAAGCTACTATGAAGCTACTATCAAAAGTGACATGAACCTTAAACCTCACATTCCATCCCAGCCAATCCCTTTGTTCCCCATAATAAAGTCTGTTGTAGTTGTCTGCTCCCTGTTTCTATTTCCTCGTCTCTCACCCTCTCTTCACCTTAACTCAATAAATGCTATCATTATTCATTCACAAATCAGCTTATATTAAAATCACCAATGACCTAATCGTCACACCTGTTGGTCAGTCTTCCTCTTCTCAACTTTAAGCAGCACTGGACAGAAACAATGTCTTCTTCCCTCTTAAATGCTTGCCTCACTGGGCCTCCGGGACATAGCTTTCTCTTAGCTCTCTTCACCACCAGCTGCGCCCTCGTGGTCTCTTTGGCTGGGTCCTCCTTCATCTTTATAGTCTCTAATACTTAACTTCTGCCTTGGGCTTCTCATCTTTACCAACTGCACTCTTTCCCCAAGTAACTTAATTTAACCCAAAGCTTTCGATTTTAATTTTATGATGAGCTCTTCTAAATAATTCCTGTTCTTCCCCGGCTGGTTTGGCTCAGTGGATTGAGTGCTGGCCTAGGAAGCAAATGGTCTCCGGTTTGATTCCCTGTCAGGGCACGTGCCTGGTTTGCCAGCCAGGTCCCCAGTTGAGGGTGTGCAAAAGGCAACCACACAGTGATGTTTCTTTCCCCCTCTTCTCCTCTCTCTGAAAATAAATAAATAAATAAATCTAAATATTTCCTGTCCAGATTTCTCCCTTGAACCTTACCACCTACATACAAATGCCCTTTCTATCAGTCCACATGAGTGTCTGAAATGCATACCGATCCCAAAAGCATCCAAAATTATTATGTTTTTAAATTTTCTGCCTAGCCCCCTTGAAGTTAAATTCCCTTCTGGACAATAACTCACTACCTCTATCATTCTATGGTATGAGCAACCATTATGTTATCTGCCTGAATATTGTAACTATCACTGAATGGGTCATTTTGATTCCAACTCTGTCCCCCTTTCGTCAGTTCTCTATACAACAGCCACAGTCATCCCTTTCACCCCACTCCAGCTACACACCCCTTCTCACTGTGCTATGATCACAACAATCATGCTCTTCATTCATGCCATTACAATCACTCTGCATTCTAACTAGAAAGCCCTTATTAGTATATTTCTTGGGCTTCCTCTTCTCTTACTTCAGGTTTCTGGTCAAGTGTCAGGTTGGCTTCTCTATTCCCTTCAGCCTTCTTTGGTGTGTATGTTATTTAAAACAACCTGAAATGTTGTCTGTTTAATTCATTTAATGCTGGTGTTTCTCTACTTTAAAAAAGCTTCATAAGAGAAAAGATAAATAGAGAAATATATACATTTTTAACATTATAAAAACAAAAAATTATAAGTGTCTTAAGCATTATTTTGAGAAATATTTTTGACCTTGTCTAGGCTGGGTATGAAAAATTGTCCTGATCAATTAGCAATGTTTTCCATGTATGCTTAAATGCTCAAGTGCCACTTTCCTATCAGTTATTCAGATGTTTACTTCTTAGTTTCTGTATTTGTATTTGTAGAGTACCATTTAACTTTCTGTAATTTAGGAAAATATTTTTAAGTGGACTTAAAAGTAAAACTCTTTAAAAATATATCAGGGACAGATGAATCAGAAAACTTTGTGAGCCAAAATAAATACTAATCTCGAGAGTCCATTTACTTTGCTGTTTCATGGTGAAATGGAAGGTACAATAGGATTTCTGAAATTCAAATTCTTTGGAAAATTATGTACTTACAGATAAGCACAATTTCTGATAAAAATGTTGACATTTTAAAAGATTGCTAATGCTTTATAATATTACAAATTATAAATTTGTCCACAGAAAGTTAAGAGTATATTGCATAGAAAGAGTGGATTATAGGGTGAGGTTTAGGGTAATCTCATCTTTGCTACTTAAATATTATGTAACCTCAGAGAACTTATTCTTCTTCAGAATGAAGGTAGTAATTAATATCTATTTCTCTGAGTGTATAAGGTATAGTAGAAAATGTATAAAGTCCTAACATTGTGCCTATATTAGAGTATGTGCTCAATAAATGAAACTCATTTGAAATAATATAAAATGAGTTTGTTCTGCCATCAGGGTGTTCATTAATATTACATTTATGCAAAGTGCTTATCTATTTCCAAATGTCTATATATATGTGTGTGTGTGTGTGTGTATACATATACACACACACACACACACACACACATATATGGCACTAATTATATTAATTAGCCTCTTTAAATAAGTAAAACTCAAGCTCAGTATTTACATTTGGAAACCCACAGCTCGTGATAAAAGTTCAAAACATGAAATATTGTGGGTGAGTGTGTGAATCACTTCACCTTCAGTATTTGTTTTTTTAGGTCTGGGTCCTAAATCACAAAACAAACTTGTTAAAATTAAGACAAATTTTGTTGTGCCAGATAAATTATAATAGATATAAAAAGAGTTGGAAAATCATTGCTTTAATCAATAGTAAGTATTCAAATACTGAAGAGAGCTACTTTAACTAAGAAAACCATGAAAGAATATAGAACATATAACAACAATATAAAAAACACAGTTATTGATATTTAAGTATTTTCAAATATCAACCATTTGTGCTTGCTATACTGATGTTTTAAATATAGAATTCAATGTTTTGTGATCCTTGGACCCCACAAGTAGCACAACAGATCTTAACTGGGGAATATATTGTATTACAATTCCAAAGAATAATCACCATAATGAACGCAGAAGAAAAGCTGAACAGACCATTCACAGAAAACAGAAAGATGAAATAAATGAAATAAAAAGCCCTCACTTTAAATATGTGCTCTAAAAAAATCATTTTCGGTATCATGCTGATTCTCAGATGTTTTTAGTATTTGTACGTGGCTGAAAACTGCTTTCACAAAAGGGATGTTTACCACAAACCTTAAGCCTGCTGTTATCGATCATTCACAAACTACAAGTAGCAAGTTATGATTACCTCAAGCACAGGGTTTTCTTCTTTTTGTCCCATCTCAGCATGAGAGACAGGCAGCAGCAACGCACCTCGATTGGTACAAAGCCACAGAGAAGGGGAGGGGGAGGCGCCACTGCGGACAGCATCTTTCAAAGGAATCTTGCCACTTGCTTTCTCTGTTATTTCACCAGATGCCTGAATGGAGACTTAGTCCTTTCAGCCCCTTAAGCTAGGCCACAAGAATTTCCCAGAACTCTAGAATTTTAACCCAAGATAACACTTGGATATTCATAATATAAAAATCTCCCTGAAACAAAAGTTCCACCATATCACTAGGACTTATAAGAGTTATGAGCTCAGAGAAACCAATTTATTGACAGCTGCAAAGCTGTACCTTTGATTATTGTGACCTTGCTGTGGGATTTGAACATTTCTTTGCCCAGCAAAACTAATTCTTTTCAAAAATGGCAAAGACTCTAAATCTTTGGGCAAGTTATCTACTATCTCTAACTCACCATTTAAGTTATCTATCAAATGAAAGGTTCATGTGATGATAAAATGGAAAAAATGTGAAATACTGGCATAAAATTGGCAGTCAGTTGCATGCAGTAATTTTTAAAATATAAAAATGTATATTGTTATATTTTATCATTAAGTTTAAAACAAGTATGATGTTGAAAGAACATATATGCATAATCCATAGACAGAGACAACAGTGTGGTGATGGCCAGAGGGAATGGGGTGGGGTAGGTGGAGGCGGGCAAAGGGAGGGAAATGAGGACATCTGTAATAGTGTGAACAATGAAAATACATTTCAGAAAGAAAGTATACTATACCTTAAAGCAAATGTAAAATGTTTTAAAAAGGAGTTAAATTTGGGTGCTCTGAAGGCCCACGCAAAACTCACTCCATTTGGGTTGCTTATTGGCAAATGGTACTGCCGTTATAAAATTATGTGTGTGCGTGTGTGCCTCAACTTCACTCTTGCTCCTTTCCCAGCGTGAACTGTGCTAATTGACGCCACAGGAAGCCTGAGGTTAAAAGCAAGAAGGCAGCTTTCTTGTACCTGCACACTCATCACCTCTTTCCATCAGTTAAATTAAATAATCAACATAGTAATTTCTGCGTAGAACCCAATCTGTTTATGCCAGTTCCAAGTAGAATTTATGTTGATATTGGAACCATGTCAAGTTAATTATTGCTCATGCCATCGAATTACGTGTACAAAATGAGTTGTTTCCATGAAAAATTAAGTTGCATGCTTTGCAAAGACTGGGTAATATAAGGCACGTGGGTCTGTGCACATTTGTGAAAGAGAACTGGTCAGGTTGGGTTTGAACACAATTAGCTGTAAAAGCACGGAGAATTAGGAATAAAAATTAAGGGTCTTCAAGTACGAATTGCTCCACAGATACCCTTGAGTGTTAGTTGTACTTTTAAAGAACTGAACAGGTCCTGCCTGGTGTGGCTCACTGGATTGAGTGCTGGCCTGTGAACTGAAGAGTTCCTGGTTCAAATCCCAGTCAGGGCACATGCTTGGATTGTGGGTGTGCAAGAGGCAACAGATGAATCTACCCCTTGCATATCATTGATATTTCTCTCCCTCTTTCTCTCCCTCACTTCCCCTCTCTTTAAAAACCAATTAAAAATCTTTTTTTAAAAAGCTGAACAATTGAAAACAATTGCTTTAATTAGTATATGAATATCTTTAGACCAAATAGGAATGTTTTTGTTTCATTTTAAAACAATTGAAAATTGAATCTTATGGGTGAGAAAATGGTGATAAATGCAAGAAAAACTATATGCCATTTCCAAATAGAAGCTATGTCCTCATAAAAAAGCCCTTTATCCTGTCTGAAGTATAACCAATAAATATACATTTACATATTATGTCGTCGGCAGCCGTCCGTCTCGAGAGACGATGGTGTAGCTTCTTAAGAGTCTATCTGCACCGCCGAGAATGGCTGTGCAGTCCGACTCGGGAGTGACACGGTATCTGTCTCCTCCCGTGTTGAATCGACATCTTGCGATGACGCTGAAGCTACAGAGCCTGGGCAGGGTGATATGGAGGGTCTGCTGTTGCCCATGCAGCAGACCCCTCCTCTCTTCGCCGCTGAAGGGTCCAAGGGAAAGACGGAGTCAATACAGCTTGGCTTCAGGTGCGCCGCAGGAGTTGCCGGTGTTGACTACAACATCAAACCGCCTTAGGGACTCCGGCTCCGGATTTTCTGTCAGGGTTTACTCCCTTAGCCTTTCCCCTGAAGAGGTATGCCGCAAGGCAGCGGAGGTTTTTTGGAGTCAGAGTTTTCCTTCTCTGTACATATTATGACTATAATGTTAAAGGTATGTAAGGTATATACATACCTTTACCCACATACCTTATATACCTTTAACCACGTTAGGGTGTGTGTGTGTGTGTGTGTGTGTGTGTGTGTGTGTTTACATACTCATTTATATATGTACACAGAGGTTTAAGGAAAATTCTAAAAAAACAGTTGAAATAAATGTATGCAATGATTTCAGAGGATGACAGCAAATTTAAGTTAAAGAAAACCAATATATGTTGCAAGAAAAAGAAAGCAGTGTATAAATTTTTTTTAAACATTAAAGCAGAAAAAAATTAACAAATGAAAACAGCCTATTACAAAAACAGCAATTTTGGTACATTTATTCAAACTATATGATATAAATTATATGTTTGAATACAAGAGACTTTTGAAGATGAAAAATCTATAGAAAAAATAATGTAATTTTAAATACTGTGCCTATATTCACTTGATGGGCTATGACAGGGGGAAAAACAAACTCAGCGACCTGCACATATAAAATTAATTCTTTCACAATTAAATAATCATACTGAATGAAAACGTTCTTAATATGTTTGTCATTTGAGTATGTAGTTTAACTTCTCTGTTTTATAATAATTATTATGATATTAACTGACTTAAAGAGTATAAAAACAGTTTAATACTTCTCATTGATTAGAATCATTATATTTGAAGCATATCTTCCAGTATTATTTTCAAGTAATATTAATTAAAAAGACAATTTTTTAAAATTTCAATGAGGGTGTCTATACTGATTAGAAAATATTTTAGGTTATCCTCTAAATAAATTCATACTCTTTTAGGGTTACTCACATATTATAAATAATATTTTTCCTAAGAAACAGATTCAAATTATCACTGTAAGGAAATAATACCTCTTGGGCATATCCTTCTGAGACAGTAGCAATTGAATTTTGTCACAGAATAATGTGGATACTTTGATTCATTAATACATGGTAAAGCTAACACTTCACTGGAAATAAATGTGGGGTCCTGGCTGGGTAAGCTCTGTTGGTTAGAGCATTGTCCCAGTATGACAAGGTTGTGGGTTCAATTTCCAGTCAGGGCACCTACAAGAATCATCCAATGAATGCATAAATATGTGGAATGCCAAATCAAAGTTTCTCCCTCTCTCTAAAGTCAATTTTTTAGAAAAACAAAATATGACAATTCCTGCATTTATTTTCAAAATTAGCCATTTATCCTGTGACTGTATTTGATTAGCATGACTTTCTATATGATGTCATGTGTTAAATGATTAATTAATGCAGGTGTGCTATTTTTTAAAGTGATGGACACTTCAAAAGGCATAAGAGTTTCTCAACATACTATCACTGAAAGCTATATTTTAATGGCTCAGAGGATTTGTTTTAGGTTTTCTGCAAGGTTTTTATATTTTAGCTGGACAGGTAGAAATGATGCTATTCTAATACATTAGTCAAAACTCTCTGCAAAGTGGCCTTTATTTGACTCCATGTACTTTGTTTCATATAATTTCTTGTTTTTCTAATATTTGTTGCAAATGTAAGTTAGAAATGCTTCAAGTCTAATTCATCATGAATATCTAAAGACACCAAGAACATGAGAAAAAATAAAATATAGAAATTAATATTAATAGGCTACTAAGACCTTCTAAAATGTTCTTTATAGCAACACAAGATGTATAATAACCTATCAGTGCAAGTGTGAAAACCTTTTATGGTTACGCACCTCAGGAACTGAACCTCCTGAAGTAGGCAGAGTCTGTTGAAAAAAAGAAGTTCATATTAAAGCTGAAAAAAGGTCATACTTAAAACAGATATCAATAAAGGTTCTTAGGTCACTATTTTCCTACGAAATGAACACATAAACATCAAACGCGTTTTCTTGTCATAATTATTTTTGCTTACATTCATTCATTAAATAAGCATCTTTTCACAAAATAAGGAATGCTCTAATGCAGAGTTGGTTAGGTTGGGAAATCGGGTAACAAAATACTACTTCCCCCATCCAAAGCAGACTGATCGACATCTTTGGCCAGCTAGACAAACTCCTCTACAACAACACTGACATATGACATTCATATTTTGAAATTAGAACTCATCTCCACGTTCCATTATCTTTCATAAATAATCCCTACTAATTTTTGAAGTTGCCTGTTGACCCAGCCCACTTTTCCATTTTCCAATGCAACTCTCATTCCTTCCTAAAAGCAGTCTTTTTAATGTAGATATAGCTTATGATGTTGAATTTATTTTGTCATTCTCTGAAAAAAGAAGTATCAGTATTAGTAAAAAAGCAAAAATATAATTAAGAGGCAAGATTTTATTTGAAAGTATTTTTTTAAGAGGTTAGATATATTGAAGCTAGTTTTTGTGATAGTGTATCTTCAATGACCCACCACTGCTCATTTTCTGAGTCACACTGGAAAGGTAATTCCCAAATCGTATGTCCTGTGAGACTTAGAAGAAATCTGGAAGAATGTTTGACATTCATAACATTAGACAAATGTTTCCCATGGTGGGGTGTGGGAAAAAAGGTAAGAAAGTTGGATAAGAAGCTAGGAGTCGTTAGATATTGTGTGTCCTTAAAAAAGTGGGAGAAGGGAGTATATTCCAGTTTCCTCCCCAGGACCAGCTATGTGAGGAGGTCTCTGGGTGGATCACTAAAGATGGGTCAGAAACATCTGAGAACATAGATTTTAGACGACATACTTATGAGACAGAATTTCAGGAAAGCAGCAAGAACCAAAAGAATAAACAGCTACTTCTGAGATAAATAGGCCTCACACAGCTTCATAGATGCTCAGCATAGAGATGGATTACAAAGGACCAACGCACTGAAAAGTGGATCACAAGGAGGAGTCTAGGAATGTCCTAGAGAAAATGATGGTGTCCAGGAATGTAACTTTGTTTATAAGATATTCCTATACGTAAAAATAAATGGCAGCCACATATTTTTAATCAAAAGAAATAATGAAGTCTGGTAGAATGAACTTGGTTTCACTATCCCATTTATAGGAGAACCCTGTTGAAATAATTGCTGTTTTTTCTCAGATGGATTGACAAAAGGTTTGGAAGAACTTTCATTGAACACTTTCTGATTTCAATAATATTCTTGATTTCTTGAGTCCAAGTCCATCTACATAACACTCCAGGCAATGGGTGGGGAAAATATTTGTACTAGTTTCAGTTCGGGCCTCCCTAAAGCTTCTTGTCAGCCTACTACTCCTCTTCCTTCTCAGCTTTTGGTTAAAGCTTAGACCTGAATAAACACTTTTAAGGAAAGAGTACCTACTTCCATCTCTATTATAATGTACAAACATTTATTCTCCCTCAAATCCAGAGGAAGTGACGTATCCTATGATTCCTTACCTACCCAATGCCATGGACCCAGGAGAATCACAGAGACTCTCAAGCAGCCAAACTGAGACACCCATCAAGCGACCTCCAGAGCATAAGTCACGGATGCCTCCTACCTTGGAAAGAGTTTATGTTAACTATACATAAGTCTGAATAGAACAAGGCAATGGAAAGCCAAGTGGAAAGATTATATTTGTCAAAGGTTCAGAATAACAACCAAGTGCATGACAAGAATTTCAAATAGACCCTACGCATACCACCTCTTCCACCATCCCTCCAAAAACTAGCAAAGACATTTTAAAGATAATTGCAGGCATTTGAATATAAACAGGAATTATTGTCAGTATTCTTCAGTGTGATAATAATATTGTAATTCCACAGAAATTTTTCTTTAGTCTTAGAAAATGGCCTGCTGAAATATTTGGAGATTTAGTGTCATACTACCTGCAATTTAACGTCCAAAAGATTCAATTCAATAAAATATAATTATGTGTACATTGTTGTAATTATGTATATACAAGCAGACATAGTCTGATTATATATATGTAAATAACAGCAATTGATGAATACAGGTTAGGGACTTACTGTATCCAGGCAGCTCAATGCCACAGAAAGCAAAGACTATGCCAGGTTGGATAATAAAAACCCCATTTTAAGGCATCCCTGCCAATACACTATAGGATAAAATCGAACCCCAGCTGCCACTTTGCTAGCATTTGTGTAGCACTGGTAATTTACAGATAGTAACGTCAGCAGGCTTCCTCCTTCTCAGAGCAGTGGGTTCTCTACCGAGCGCAAACGAGGTTGGTAGTGAGAAAGTGAGATGAAGAAAGTAAGGAAGTAGTGAAGGTGTTGGCACTGTATCTCTGAAAATGGGAAAGCAGTTGACTAAGGATGAGTAACAGGATCGAGCAAAACTGAAGGCTCAGCTGGGCTAGAAGTCATAAATATGGAAGACAGGAAGCCACCAGCTTTGAGAAGCTTCTCTAGCAACACTCAGACGTCTGATAGCAACACTACAAATTCACTCTAAGAATAACGGTGATGAAACTATAGTTGAGCTCACTTACAATTCAGATGCACAGGCAATGGGTGTATATTACATTAACATGTATATTGAATTAACACATAAATAAAGTATTATATTACTTCATTTTTATTCTTCTATATATAATTTTTAAATATCAAGGATGAGCAGGGTAAATGTTTTAGTTTCTTTAAAATTATCATGAGTGTATAACTCTAAATGTAATATATTTTTAATCAGAATTAATAAAGGAACTGTATATTTGTATTTAATCATACGTGAGGTGTGACTACAGAGGAATGTGATTGATTTTATTTAATCAGTATCATTTTAATATTAAATAGAATACACAGTACAGATAATTAGTTTAAAGGATGCATTTGCCTTCAGGGCACTTGTTAAGTTCAACCTAATATAATATCAAAGAATTTTTAAAAATCCTATTATTCTAAAGTATTGAGATATCTCTTGTCTTCATATTTTCTAAAATGGAATCATTTTAAATTGACAATTTAATCCAAATTGTCATAGGACAAAGAAAAATCTTTGGTGGAGAGATTATTAAGCTTTGACTTAGTTAAAAATATAATAAGAGAATAGTACTCACATTAAAAGGGTCATCAGTTATTTCAAGACTAAAGTAAAATTAACAGAATTATATGTCATACCTATATAAGAGTGGTCATATTTTTGAAATATTGCTTTCATGTTTATTATTTCATTTAATCCTTCCACTAAACGAAGATATATACTCAATTTCTCAGATTCGGAAGCTGAAAATCAGAAAGGTTAGATGACTAGCCTAAGAAAATTAACTGAGAGACAGAAGCCGAATGTAGTGCCATTTTTGTCTCAGCCTTTCTTTAATTCAAACAGGAGGTCCAACAACAACAACAAAAATGAGTTTTCTTTTTTAGTTATGCCTCTATTTTTTAAGTGATTTGGAAACCAAATAACTTTAAAATGTGGTTGAACACAGCCAAGTATGTGGTAACCTCAGTGCATACCTATTCTGCCTAAAGGAACCGGCTTGGATAGCATATGGGTTAACTGAACAGAATAACTTCCAGGGCAGTGGCAAATTAAAGAGGCCAAATAAACTATTTTCAATAGCGTAGTTTCCTTTCACACAATTTGATATCACTGGCATCAGAGAAGAAGTAGGAGACGGGGCGGGAGGGGACAGGTTTGGGAAAAGAACAATTGTCTTCCTAACATGGGATGCTACCTCAGGTTCAGATAATAAAATGCATCAAGAGCAACTCTAAGATATAGAAAGTAAACTTATTTTTGGTTTCCATGAATTTTATTTTCACATTCCAGCTCCATAATCTGTTTAACCTTTTATGACTTTGCAGGTCCGTGTGTACACTCTCACATATGAACACAACACCAAATTTAAACACAAGTGATATTGAAATAATTTTAATACTACTGTTGTCTTTATTAACGTGTTTAATCAAAGATCATTTCAATGTATGACAAGTAGGTCAACTAGAAAATTTATAAACCGTGTTTTCTTTCCCAGTGGCACTTTGACATATCTAATAAAATATAAGTAGCAAAAATAAAATATTTTAGAAGATAGACATGTTATTATATTAAACAGGGTCCCTTGACTAACCACTTCTCACCTGAGCCAAATTAAGCTTCTTACACCACCATTCATTTAATGGTAAAAATATTTTTATCAGGAAGACTCAGCTACCATTGTAATCACTAACAAAAAAATATTCTATTCTTACTTCTGTTAACATACACATATTTGCAGAGTTTTGGTCAAGATATATTGAAGGAAAGGGATTGCAAGGCTCCTTCCTGAATAGCTCCCTCAATATGTGTGTATGTCTGTGTCCAGAAAGAAAGTACACAGAACCTTCAGGAAAGTACACCTCGTGCAACGGATATTGGGAAACTAAAGAGGCACCAAACTTTTTCAGTGAAAATATTAAGAAGGTGTTTTTATAAAGATATCTAAATGATTTCAAACATGGATATCTACACACAAAAACAATCTACAAGAATAACTAAAACCCTCTCTAATGTTACTGTTACTGTCTTGCCTACTGATAAGCTAGTGAAATAAAACCATTAGAAATACTATCCTTCTAGGTTAGATCTCATAACATCATAAGTCAATATGGTTGAAGAAAGTTCTTCGGATCTTTTTAGCTTTGATCCACAGCCAGAGTGTTTGTATATTTACACATTTCTAAAATAATTTTACAAAGAACTCGTCCCCTGTATGCCCCACTCCGTGATATATATTCTATTATTTTCCTCTCTCTTCACTTTTATTCTAATCTACTTTACTGCATTGCTTTTCTTTTTATTCTTTTTTGAAATGCTGGTCTAGGTCCCCTAAATTTATTTCACCCAGTTTTGGGGGACTGCAGCATGAACATTAAAAATAGGTTTAGAACATGGGATTTGGGGTAAAGCAGATTTTGTTTCTGCCACTTGCATTGTTGTGTGACTTTAGTTAAATTTCTTAATATCTCTAAGCTTCACTCTCCTCAAGCATACTGTGGATATCATAAGTATACCTACATTAAAGATTAAAAGGATGTCTGGCAAATATAAATTCTCAACATAATAATTTACTAATTTTAGAACCTAAATGATATTCTTAGTTTTCACTACCTGCTTAGAGCTCTGCCAGAAAAGACTGATTGCACTTTGTTCATCTGTAACTCTTTTATTTCTGATAAGTAGATAGGAACCAACAGCAATTTTTTAAAAGTGAAATATCTATTAGAATAAAGATAAAGAAGGAAAGACACAGGACAGGAGAGAAGAGACCAAAGAGAGATAGCAAGGGAGAAAAAGGAAAGGGGAGAGGTTTAGAAGAAGAAAAGGAGAAGAAAATCTTCCCTACTATTGTCTTCAATCCTGAATATTGTCCTTTCCAAAACCTCAGCAAAGAAAACAATGAAGTGAAGAAAAAAAGGGGTGGAGCTGATACTTAGATCATGGCTTCAGTTATTCATTTAACATACATTGCAAAATTCCTAAACCTCAGATTCAATCGTCTTCAAAGCGCATTTCAAAATAAAATGTACATGGCTAATTATTTTTTCAAATTATTTTTAGCCCTCTTTACATATACTTAATAGATGCCTATTTATGAGTATGTGTATGTATATATGAATATGTTTGTGAATGTTTGGGATGGGGTCTGAGTACAATGGGTGGTTTGAAATAAAAAAAAAAAAACACTCTGGAAAAAGAACCTAAAATAATAGATTAATAATCCTTGTTGTTATGACTATTCTTGCCCTCAACAAGTACATGAACCAATTTTAGAAAAGTTTAGTCTACTGTTGCTTCCCAAAATACAGGAAAATCACTGTATATAATAAAAGAATATTGATAATAATATTTAAATATTTAGGCCCTAAATTAAAGAACAAATAAGTTATGATGAAATTTGTTCTCATCCTTTGCCTCTCTAAATATCCACTGATCTCACACCAAAGCATTTTCTAACCAGGTTAAAGTCAAATTCTGCACTTAAATTAGGCTCAGATTCAATTGACTTAAAATTTTACACTAACTGCCAGTCAACCTTATCATGAACTTTCATTATGTGCATGTAATTAATTGGGTCCAACGAACAATAACAGTACTGTGTTATAGACTCTTTTCCCCTGACCATATAATTAGAATATAATTACCCACAGGATATCAGGATGATGCAAAACCTTTCCTCTAAATGCGTCCTCATTAGAAAACAAGTCTCAATGTACATTTATTCAATCAGTGTGAATTAATTAAAATGTTACTGAAATAAAAGAGGGCAGCAATAAAAAGTATCTGACAGCTATTAAGAGACTATCATGTTATATTGGCAGGCACGGTTTATATTTAAACCCATTTGCCTCAAGAAGGGACTTCATCACGTAATGTTACGCACATTCAGTATGCTTTAAAAATCTAAGTAAATAAATTATCATGTGTCATTGTTTTTGAAAAGAACATAGTACACAATGCATGCAACATCTCCAGAAACCACATAGGATTTTAGAGGCCCCATTATTTCCTGATTAATCCAAAAGGGTGTTATCATCACACAGTGGTGGGCAGAAATAATTTTTAACTCCAATTACCCAGGGAATTAGTTGTTCATTTCACACCTTGCTATTACAAATTTGTCATATGTATTCCGATATGGCTCAGGAGATAATCGTCTGAAAAGCTCAGACATATCAAAACACTAATTATTATTTTTTAAAATAAAGAAAATAACTTCGATTACTTAAGGTAACACATTATTTCAACAGCATATTTTCTTTAAGCAGAACATTCATATGTACCTAATAATATGTTCTTTAAAAGGGGATGCATAATATAAAACAAATTCATATTATAGAAAACATAGAAAAAATAGTAAATGTATAAAAATACCGAGGGACATCTGATGCATATCCCAAAAGAAGCTGCAAATTCATGCAAAAATATTCTTCCTAAAAGCTATTTATCGAGGTTTCTCTAGTACCTGACATATTGCAATATGTAATAGAAGCTTATGGAATAAATTAATAAATAACCCCAATACAAAGGAATATGCAGCATTTTTCAAAAACGTCATAAATTGTAGCAAAAACTTTAGAAGTTGTATGTATATTTCAAGTAAGATATTTAGAATTTTCAAGCTTTCTATGTCATAATTCCTTGATATTTTTAGCTTTATCAAGAGGTTTTATAAAACTAATTTGCTAATCACAGATAGATATGTACCATTATATAATGAAAATTTCAAATGAGCACTAAGGTAAATGAGGACTCTATAAACTGCAAGTCTTCACATGCTCTGTAGGAGCAAACTCTTAATTAAATTTTTAAACTGTTGCTCTTTCTCTAAAAGAAATTTTAACTCAGTTAGGTATATATTTGGAATGTGTGTTATATTTACAAAACGGTACAATGTTTGACTCAGGTATTAGACTGTTCTTGGTAGAGACCATTAAATGAAAGGAATAATGGACCCACTCTTGCTCAGTGAGAAGGGAGAATATTTCACACAGGTTTGCTTAATTTTTAGCACAAAGTTTCTGTAGAATTTTGTAAAAAAAGACATGCAGCTATAGTTGCTTAATGAAAATGCTGTGATCTGAGTAACATTAACAAAAACAAGGGTAACTGCCACAAAAAAGAACAATAAAAGCCTACTTATAGAATATAAACAATTTTCAAGTTCCATTTAGTAAGCGAACACCAGTTTTCATTTTCTGACCACTAGGAGTGAACATGTATGATATTTTTACATGGACTGCTGCATTGTTTAAGCTGTATTTTTTAAAATAAATTTTATATATAATTTAATATCCAGAAGAAAAAATTTTGATTCTACTCTGAATTCTGAAATGTTCCCTGTAAGCTCTCTACTACTTTATTTGAAATATTAGGCTTTTCACAGTACCATCTATTGGATATTTTATATAACTACAACAATGTAACAATCACTGGTTTTCAAAATTTAGTAATAACTATAAAATACTTCAAGTGCCATTCCAAAAGCTAAGCACAATAATTTGACATCCACTGTTACCTCATCATCACATACTTTAAACTGAATTTTATTAGCTTATAACAATTAAATTCAATCTTCATGGGATATCAATGGTTTTAAAAAATAAGCCTTTGTCACTTATTCATTGTAAACTTTATTTCATATTTGTTACTGTCTGATGTATTTCTTCTTGACACAGGAAAAAGTGGTAACTGAAGGAATTAAAGAGCTGACTGGATGTTATCAATTAATTTTGTGACTATTTGCTGAGCATCTAGTTCATGTCAGCTTGAATTAGGTACTAGAGATAAAGAGATCAAATCCTTTTAGTGTGTTAGGAATGATGATGGTGCTAGTCTTTGAGCATAGCGCGAGTTTCACAAGAAACAATTGCAGTTCAGGTCCTTATACTTGAACTTTGAGGTTTCTGTGGCACATCTAAGGGGAAATTTACAACGTGAAGCTGAATATTTGGGGTAAAGGACAACACACTTGCATAGACATATTCAACAGTGATAGTTCTACTCATGGAATTGGATGAGATCCCTTATAGAAAGCTTAATAATATGACAACATAATTTAAAATGGAAGCATGCATATATTTCAGAATAAAAGAAGGATGAATTTAGCAGTATCAATAAAGCGTGGCTGGAGAGGTAGTAAAACTGTATTAGATAAATGCTACAGATTAATTTCCTCACCCAAGGACACGTTTATTGATTAGGGGTGGGGGGAGCGTGCGTACAAGAGACAGAGAGAGAAGAGAAGCAACATTGAGCAGTTGCTTCCCATAGGCACCCCCACAAACCCACATATGTATTGTCCCTATGGGGAATTGAACTCACAACCTTTTGGTATATGGGATGATGTTCCAACCAATTGAGCCACCCAATCAGGGCAGAGACTGTTACAGTTTATGAGAACAGAGCATTTCAAATACTGTCAAATGCTGGAGGGGAGTCAAACTCATCCTTCTTGGAAAGCGAATCTGGTAATCATGTTGGTGGTCCAAAGGTGACCCCTGTTTCCTGGCCAGAGCACCTCTCCCCACCTGCTATCAGTGCTGAGTGCTGAGACCTCCCAGCTGTCCCATGAGCAGAGCCTCCTGGAAGCATCTCCTATCTGGAGAGGACCACAGCTAATGAATGATTGATATGGGCTAGAAAAAGCCACCCCTTTGCCTTTAGTTAAAATATGTGCTAGTAAAACAATCCTATGGTATGATTTTTGTCCCAGAGCATCCAAGATGCGAAGCAAAGCTTCAATTCTGCCTGTGAAAATTCATTGCTCAAAATATGGTCCTTCCCTCTCCTGTTTCTTCCCTGCATTAAAGATTTTTTTAAAAAAAATAAATGACAGAGCCAAATAATTGGTTTACACTCTACTCCTTGGGAATCCAAGCAAAAAGTACCACTAGATTTATGATAAATGACAACAGCAGTTTTAGACTACTTTACAATCAGAAATTTGAATTATGTGGGTTGAGAAGAAAGGAAGAGGGGATTGGATAGTGAGTGTAACTCACACCTGCATATATCCATGGCTACAAAAAAGGCAGAAAAAGGTCATGTCCATGTACAAATATAGAAAATAACATGGCACAGAGGAAAGAACAGAGCTTTCTTTGGTATGGGTTTTAGAGCAGACACCCAACTAAGTTAAAAATGAGAAATTCAAATACTAGACTCAAATCATGGTGCTGTCAAGTGCTACTTAACACAAACATGTTAGATTATACCTTGTTTGAGTTTTTCTTGTGTAAATGAGCATGTTAATAGTATGTTATTACAGGTTACAACAAATGTCATGAAAGGCTAAAAATTAGTTTAAGAGGGGCAGAAAACACTAGAAGGAAAGGAATTGGCAGAATATAGGTGTTAGATGACTCAAGAATGTTGGAAAAATGGTAACCAAATGAAAATGTTTGAAAATGTTTGTGGTTGGAATGAAATAGGAGTAACATAAGGAATTGAACACTAGGTATATGATGTATTCCTCCAGGACTTGGGTGTCCTTGGACAAATAAGGCTGAATTGATCAAAGCACCCATGAGTATTAGCAACAGAATTTGAAATGATAGATTTTATCATCAAATTGGATAGCAAGGTATGGGCATGGGGGTCTCAACAGAACTAAACCATCTTTATTCCATAGAAAGGTGACACATATGTTTAACTAAGGAACAAAGAAGTGAATCAAAAATCATTGCATATGTGCATAAAATCATCTTATTGTGCTTGGATTAATAGAGCTTCACAAGAGTTATGTTTTTTACACATGGACACCAAGACCCTCCAACAGAAAAAGAGTATGCCTTGCTTTACTGCAACACTTGTTTTATTACATTAATAGGGAACCAAAGCCATGATATCTCTAAGGCATGTCTGTAACTTGCTTTATTGCGGTGGTCTGGAACCAAACCTGCTATATCTCTGAGGTGTGACTGTAGAAACCAAAAGTTATGCGTGCATCAGTTTGCTTTGGTTTAAACTAAAGGTTGAGAATAGACAAGTTTTAGCTAATAATAAAACACAGGAAACATGTGTATAAATGCTTTATGATCACCACCACCAGCACTACTTCATCAGGAATCATTGTTACCACAGGTCACCTCTGCATTGTAAAATTTATCCTTAAGTGTCTAGTGGTAAAGGGATTCTCATTTTTATTGCACTCAAAATTTAAAATTTAGAAGATGGAAATTATATAAAGCATTTACATCCATTGTAATGAAATTAGACCTGGATATTTGGCCTGCCCTAACCTTAATCTTCCTATAGAGGGTGAAGCAGAAGTACCAATATAAAGGTTTATGTACACGGGAGCTTTTCAGCCACAGTTTGTAGCAATTCAGTCTAACCAATCAGTAATGCCAAAACTGAGTATTATCATTTAAAAAATATTTGCCAAAAAGGATTTAAAAAGTGTATCTCATTTTTTAATTTGCATTTATTATCTATAAAGTTTCACTTTTTAAATTATTTTAAAAATTAGTTCCATCAATTTTACAAGATGGCTTCTTTTGTTGTTATAATGCCTATGTTTATCTTAATTGTGAGTTTTAACTTCTTTATTTTTTTAAATCTATTTTTTATTGTTTAAATCTGTCAGCATTTTCTTTTATCATTTCCCTTTTAGGAAAAGGTAAAAGGGCCTTCTACAAAGCAAAAATTAAACCTTTAATCCATGTATGATTTGTTTTGCAATAATTATAAAGTAGAATTTATTTTAATTTAGTTTTCCAGAAGATTATACAGTAACCTCAACACTTCTGATCCCCACTAACCCTTGCCAGACTTGATATGCAACCTACTTTATATATATTATTATGTATAGTACAATATGTTTTAGACTTTTTACCAGTTCTTTATATCTTCTAGAGACACTATTACATTATTTTGATCACTGTAACTTGAACAAACATACTTTTAAGATTCGTTAAAACAGGTCGTTCCTTATTATTCTTCTATCCAAATTACATAATGTGTTTGTGTAACACTTATTCTTCCCAGAAAACTTTAGAATCATTTTGTCAAGCAATACACTTTTCAATAAAATTACATTAAGTGAATGAGTGAATTTTAAAAATGTAGAGTCTTTTTAGTTAAATTTGATTTTCTTCATTATAATTAGATCTCATACTTTAGTTTTAATTTTGTTGCTATTATTGCTGTTTAGGGAAAGCATGATCTCTTTCCACTTTGTTCCAACTCTTCTTTTGACTATAGATTTTCTCAATCCTTTCATGAAAATTACTGATTTAATTGTCCTCAATGTTGATTTTTTTTCCCCCATGCAGATACTGGGATATTTAAGTTTCTGATAGGCATTACTTTTTCTCTACATCTTTTCTAAGTATTCTAGTTTTACCTTTTAAGGTAGTATATTAAAGTAGATGTATTGTTGATCAAGTAAAACAATTGTTATTAATATTTTCTTTTGTTCCATGAAATAAATCTTCATGCATAACGTCCACCTAACTTTTCACTACTATGCTTGTTTGTTTTCTTGTTGCAAAATTCTTCATATTACTATTTTATTTTGGCAAAATGTAGACTTATTTATACTAATATGCACTTTGTCCATAAGCCATTAGTCTGCATTGACAGTTGTTACCAAACGACAGAATCAAAGGAAATAAACACCATTACATTGAGTATGGCATTACTGTTGGGGAGTAGTGCCCAACCAACACAATTTTATATGGAAGAAATCAATCACAAATTTCAGTAACAGCACTAACAACAACAAGTGTTTTCTGGAAGTAAATGGTTTATTTTATGCTATAATTACTTTTATTTCCCCTCTTTTCCTAAGGTTACTAAGAAACTCAGGGACAATTTTGCAAAATATCTCTACCAGCTTTTTAGATTGTTGTGACATGGATTTCTAAGTATAACAATTTTGGCACAAACTTAATATGTTTTATATTACTGCTTTCTACCTATTTATATAAGTGGCCTGGAATATTATTGGTAATAAGTTATAGAATAACTTAATTTATTAACACATGAATATATGTCCTCACTTTGGATCAAACACATATATAATATCTTTTGTTTTATTTGAATCTACTTCACAAATTTTAGATTTTAAATCTTTTAGTCCTTCTTTAGAATAATGCTTTTGGCTACACATTTTAGATTTCCATAATATTTTATACTAACTGAATGTCGCTTTATATCATATCAGCTTTTTTTTTTTTTTTTTTTTTTTTTGTACTCTATAACTCAGGACAAAACCAACAAGGTTATAAGTTTATTTCCATAAAAAAATATAACTTGCTCCAGATACAGCTATATTTTGGGTATAAGTTATCCTAGAAATTGTTAGGAGTATTTTTTGCAGCCTTATTATAAAATAAACTAAAATTATCATTTTAGAGTTCTAAAAATAGAATTCTGCCATATTCATTTAGGAAAAAAACAAATAAATTAGTGATAATATATGAAGTTTTTTCTAGATTAGACCCTTTTTATAAGTACACACATTTTACATAATAGAGCCCACCTAGGTTAACATAAAGATGTTTTATTTAGAAACCAATAAAAGTAGTCTAACTAAAACAATGTAACAGATAACAAGGTTATGATAGAATCATCACTTAGTGATGTTGGGTCCTTTTCCCATTTCTTATACTAGGCCCCTTCAAAGTGTATGCATTTGAAGACTGTGTCCAACCAAAATAAGTGTACACATGTTTTATACAGATTAAAGCTTTCTAGTGCTTAATGTGTTTCTTATTAAAATTTTAATCAGAAAATCACTGGCAAAATAAATAAATATACAGAATTTAACTCTACACATTTAAAAAATATAAAAAAATTAAAAGTAGCTGTCCTTTATGAACAATACCATAAAATTGAGTCTGAGTTAGATGTTCAAAATATAAAAAAGGGAGATTCCTTTTTGCCTATCATTACTATGATGACAATTATGAATTGATCTATAATGAATATTAATTAAATGACTATTAAGAAATGACATTGATGAAACATTTATTGAGCACTGCCAATGTGCTTTGTCCCACTCTTTAGAAAAAAAAGAAAATTGCAAAGGCACAAACCCAAAACTGCAAAGGTACATCACATAAAGAATTTCAAGAAAATTGATGGCTTCAGCAACTATGGTTAAAGGTTAAAGAGGTAAGTGGAAAAGAAGGGGGAAGCAGCTGAAATGATGTTAATAAAAACTAAAGCTCAGTGCAGCAAGTCACATCCTATCCAACTGTTCACACCTTTCCACCAGACTCTACACTTTGAAACTCTAAAACTAGTATGAGAAATCACGTTACAGAGAACTCAAAATTCAAATTTCAAAATCACAGAGGACACAAATATATCCCTCCCTTCATTAACTGGGTGATGTTTAGTTGGGAAGCAGTCATACGGTGCTGTTCAGAGGGATGTGACAGGACGGAAAGAGCCCCCTAATACTTGGACGGTGAGGAAGAAGTACATACGAAACTTCCAGACCCTAACAGACCTTTTAACATTGCTGAGTTGTAATGACTTGGATAAACACATATTCTAAGGAAAGATCTAATATACTCTTGCTATTTCAGGCTTAGTCACCGTACCTACAATGTATAGTTTAGTAGAATTCTTATCATTGTGGAAGTGTAAGCAATATCAGAACAGGAGAATTTATTATAGACATATGGTTCTTAGGCTGTTAAACATAGAGGTATGGAGATCGCTGCAGCAGCAACACCATAACTTGACCAAATTTAGAGTCACGACGAAGATAAAAGAGAATTAGAACTGGAACTATTTTAATTAAATCTAAAGAACATGCTTAAAATTTATACTTTCCAAATGGTTTTGTTTTTCTTTGAGCTAACAAGTATTGTTATTTATCTTCTTGGCATTCATAAAGATTCATTTTGGGTAATACAGGACATTATATACAGGGGTAAGTATTCCATGAGCTATACACCACAATTGGTCCAAAGGGCATGATTATAAACATATTCTTTATTTTATGTCATATCACTTACTGTCAATAAAAATTACTTTTATTTGCATATTTTAATAATATTATGGGTGTTTAAAAGTAAGATAAAATAATTACTTAAAGTTAATTTTTAAATATTTAATGAATAAATAATTTATTCTAAAACTACTTCTTGGTTTTAAAAAACAATCCAATCACTATGTTCCTGATTTGAAAATGTGTTTATACTTCTGAAAGAACTAAACTGTGACATCTGATTCAGGTAGAACAAAACAATCCAGTACAGGAAAATTGATGCTATGTGATATTGATTGGAGTAACCATGAGTAGTCACTCTTCATAAAGATGTTCACAACGATGTTATATATAATAAAAAATAAGCAATTGAAACATGCTAGATATAAATACTGTTTGAACTAAATTATGATATTGTCACATAATGAGATATTATGCAGCCAGTAATAGTGATATTCCATAGAATATGTAAATAAACATTTAATGATATTAGATTATGTTGAGTGAGCATGTGTACTCTGTGGCCATCACACACAAAATGAGCAAGTAGAGCAAAGAACGTGCACCAAATTTTGCATTAAGCTTGAACATTCTTCCATGGAAATTACTCAAATGATTCAGAAGGCTGCAGCTTTGGGCAACTGGTGATTGGCAGCTTCGTCACAACAATGCACCCGCTCATGTATCATGTCTCCTGCAGAGATTCTGGCAAAACACCAAGTCACCCAGGTGACTCAGTCCCCTTAAAGTCCAGATTTGGCACCCTGTGACTTCTGGCTTTTCCTAAAACTAAAATCACCTTTGAAAGGGAAGAGATTTCAGACCATCGATGAGATTCATAAAATTTGATGGGGCAGCTGATGGCGATTGGGAGAACTGTGTGGGGTCCCAAGGTGCTCACTTTGAAGGGGACTGAGGCGTCATTGTCCTGTGTACAATGTTTCTTGTATCTTGCATCTTCTTCAATAAATGTCTCTATTTTTTATATTATATGGGTGAATACCTTCTGGACAGGTTTTGTTTTGTTCAGATACCTATTAAAATCTTTTGACCATTTGAATTGGGTATTTGGTTGCTTATTATTGATTTATAGAAATTCATTTATACATTCAGGACGCGAGTCATTGCTCACCATTCTGTAACCATTTGAAGGAAACAAGTTGCCCACAGATCCACAGTTCATGTTAGGAACTTAAGTTTCTAGTATTCTATCCTTTGTGGTTTTCACTATCCTATGCTTATTTCTCATCGATTATCTACCATATTTCACCTCATTTCAAAACTTTTTAATGGGCTCTCTGGAATCTTTGCTTAAAATAAACAGAGTATTTTATTTTCTAAGTCTGCCACTTTCCCTATAACACTTCTGAAAAGAGGTTGATCATAATTTCGACCATTACTGGTCCTGCAGTTTTTATGAGAATCTCTTGGCTTTCCGTTAAAATCAACATCTCTCCAGACCCAAAGCAGAATCTCTTATCATTTGAGGTTCATGAAATCTAATTGTCTCCTACCTACCCTTACCCATTACTGCCATATAGTAAGCATTTGATCAAGACTCTATAATTATCCTGGGTCATTTTAAGAATGTACAATAAACTATCCTGAGTCCCTTGACTTCTAACATGTAGTGAATCTTCACTACACACAGTTGAGCGACCCAGATCCATGGCTACATATTGGACTTGACCATCCTCTGAAATAAGCTACTCTGTAATCATACTTTCATATTCCACTTTCTGCTGAAATCTTCTATCCTCATATTCTCACTCTGTTAATGGTTTTTAACTATTCCCATCACAATTCTATAATTACATTCTCATATATCCTTTGTTCTCTACTATAAATTTATTTCAAATCACATTGTTAGCAGAATTATCTTTCTAAAACACAAACCTGAGTGTGTACTCTCTTATTTATACTGGAAGCTCAATTCCTTGACAAAACAGGCCAAATTCTTCACAATCTCCCCAAGCCTCAGTCCCACTCATAACTCTTAATAAACATTTTGCAGTTTCAAGATCCCAACCGACTCTTTTGATGCTGAGACTATTTATATAGAGCTCACTTTGTATTTAACAGCTAAATACTTATTTATTCTCCAAGAATTAGCTCAGACATCATTTCTTCAACAAAGTTTTCATTTACTCCTTGTATTACCCACAGGGTGAATTAAAGTGGTTTATCCTCTATACCCCCTATCATACCAATAGAATCTGATTTTTGAAAAATAATAGAACTATTCTATTTCAACTTTTAGCTCCATTGACTTTAATTTTTTTATCCTTGCCTGAGGACAATTTTTCATTGCTTTCAGAGAAAGAAGGAGAAAGAGAGGGGGGGGGGGGAGACTGAGAGAAATAGAGAGGAAGAGAGAAGAGAGGGAGGGAGAGAGAGAGACACTCATTTGATGTGAGAGAGAAACATTGATTGATTACCTTCTTTTATTCTCCCCACTGGGGATCAAACCTGCAACCTAGGTATGTACATTGACTTTAACTAGCCAATTCCACCGATTTCTGTGACCTAACAAATTTATGTGCTATTAGAGCTAATTTTAAAGTACTAAATAAGATCATAGTTAAGAAAAATTTATGAATAGGATAGTAATAAAGTTATAGATTAGCACATGGAAGTAAATAACATTTATACCAGCATAATAGTCTAATGTGGGTATAAATTTAAATATAAGCCTTCTATAGATAGAAGATAAAACCATGACAGTAATAAGACTTTTAGGTCCAAAAGTCGGTTAACCATAATAAACAGCTACACAGATTTGTTAGGTAACAGAAGGCATCTTCAACGATATTTCATTGTTACAATAGTGTGTTTTCATGTGATTTAAAAAAAAAAACAGCATTAAATGCAGGTTAATGACATAATGGTGAGTACAAATTTAATTTAAGCAAATATGTATGGAACTAAAACAACTAAGAACAAGTCTGCCTGTATTGGGGTAAAATTTAGATCATAAAGAGTGAGTAGATTGCATGCTAGTCAGGCCATGTTCTATATGGAATTATTACAGGTTTTTGTATTGTCAAATTGGTTAGGACTGGACAGCTGAGATTTCTGAGTATGATCTACAAGAATCAAAAATGCCTTTTTAAATGAAGTCCATTAAAGAGAGAACATCTATTTTGACAATCAATTGGTAAGGGCGAGTGGTCTGTCACAGAATTTAAGTTGCTTATGAAGAGTCTAACTGAATACATTGGATTCACTTTATACTTGCTTGGAGGTGGGTTGCAGGAAGACCTTCAAGAAATTTACCTTTTATAAACAGTTTTGAATTTGCTTTCATTATAGCAGTCATTGGACAACAATTGTAAACATATTTGCTAGAAAATTTTTCCAAAGAAAGCATTGTAAGTACCTACACACATTAAAAAAATCATAAAAATCTTGGTAAAATCTCTTATACTACATTCATTTTAATCAATGTAGTTTTATGATAGCATCCTTAATATATGTTATATGCCAATTGCAACCCCAGAAAACAGTGATTATATCTGATGCATTGAATCGCTGATGACTATATTTTGATTTTAATTTCCACTATTGCACTATTTCCACTATTGCACTATTAAGAGCCATTGTCTATGGAAGGTGTTTGTAGTGTGTGCTTATCAAAGCTCATCATCAGTACAAGAAGGTGTTATAATAATTTCCACATCGGTGGAGCATACAACTATTGAATTATTCACTTATAGTTAATAACAAGTGTTGGGGAGAGATTAAAAGGCTGAGAAAAGTATTACAAAAATCCTGAAAATATATAAATAACACCGGAAAAGATGTTAGAAAATATCAGAAGACTGCTTGACCTTGTAGTGAATATCATTAAGAGGTCTCAACTAGAAATTAGGGATATATATTAAGTTTATATCATTCATCCAATAACCAATCTTTACCACAGAATCAAAGTAAAGGAGAACAAAAACCTCAATAAAAATAGATATCTTAAGTCTGTATTTTATATTTTCTAAAATGTAACAGATGTGATATTTATTGCCATTTTGCAATAACTGAGTCTGAACCTCACCTGCTTTTCTTAGAGAAATTGGACTTAAAATTTTTAAAGAAGATAATTGTTATTAAAGAATAAAAAACAAAACAAGCTATATTATTTGTGAATACTAATAATTTCCTTTAAATAAAAGATAAAAAATTACAGCAGTAATAAGGTAAGAATCATTCCTTGAATGTTGATGAGAGTAAAAGCTGAAAAGTCTCACAGTCTATAGTCAGAGCATATTAAGCAATTTTGTGGACAGAACAACTTTATTAATTTGTTTAACTTATTAGTATTTGAACAGCCAATGGGTTTATCATTCAGTGTGCTTATTTCATGACATGAAAGTAGCCTTTTATTTCTAATTATCCAGGCAAAAGAAACTTTAAAGCAAAGTATAGGCTGATTTATTAACATATACAAAATCGCAAAGGCTTTACAGAGCAGGTGTGCTTAGAGAATTACGAGAAGTTCAAATTATTCTTGATATCTAGTGTGTAAGATGTTATGTGAGGACTGGGTGGGTTGTTCTAGTGGGAGCCTTGTTTACCTGGCTGGAGAGTTTGGAATTCACTGAAAATATTATAAATATGTTAATATATGTAAGCAGAAAAATATTTTGTTGTCTTCTTGGAAATGGATCCATGAATCAGAATGGAGGATCCATGGAAAGGAGGCAATTTAGTAAACATGCTACAAAGACAATCCTGGGGAACAATTTCTGAGGGGGGCCTACGAGGCAGTTATAGTTGGGGGTGAAAGAAAAAAAATAAGAAGATTAAATAGGCTACCTAACAATTAAATTGATATTAAAGATGAAGCAGTATTTATAATGAGTCTTACATTTCTGGTGGAAAGTTGAGAAATTAAGATTCTACTAAGCATGAGACTGGTGAGCTCAGTGCAGAAGTTCTGCAGTGATACCTCGTGGGCCCCAATCCTGACTTGCTCCTTCATAGGCTATGACTCAGGAAATTTATATAACCTCTGTGTCTCTGTTTCCTCATATGTAAAATGAGAATAGTTACAATATTAATCTTATGATGTCACTGTGAGGATTAAATAAATTCATACATATCATTACCAATAAGCACACCTCCTTCATAATGTCAATTGTTAGCTCACTCTCATAACCTGACACTAATAACCTTTATTCCAACAGCCTTTGATGCAACTGCAATTTACAATGTATTGTTCCTCATGTCTATTACTCTTCTGTCCTAGTTCCCTCATCTCATTGCTTAAATTCCTTGGTCAGTGCTTATAATCATGGTCATGCATATACTCAACTCCCTAGTCTCCTTTTATCATGCCTGATGAAACACAGTCTTTTAAGGCTATGCTATGCTTATTCTGCTACTGGAGCTAGAAGGCAATTGGAGAAATATGACTGACTATGATGAGAAACATACTCATCTAAGCTTACTGGCCTTATTCTAAATTTATAATTATTAACAAGTGACTTCTCATTATTCCGTGTCTAGCAATGATCTTTCCTTGATCCATTAAGCTCCTGTTTTCCTAGCTGTTGCGTACCTTCTTCCCAGTTCTCAAACTTTTCATGGTCTTATACTACCCTTGCTCTCAGCAATGACCCAGTTCCTATCTCTCTGAGAAAATGGAAATGTCATATTTTTTTCCCATTATTGCTCCCTCAACACAGAAGTAGATTATTCATTTTTAATGTAAGTTAAAATCCCCTAATGGCTTCCAACTTCATTCTGAGTAAATCCTAATAATCTTACTATGGCCTAAATTTCTCTACAGAATATGAAAATCTTATGACACCTTTGACCTTCTCTTCCACTATTCTTTCCTCTGCTCACCTATGTCCTAATCTCCACGATGCCCATCAGATATGTCAGGTTTCTCTTACATCTGTGTCTTTCCTAGTCTTTCCTTGGAAGACCCACACTCTGTGAGATTCTCTCCCCAGAATGACTCTCTCACATTCCTCAACTCTTCACTCAACTAGCTTTGTGGGGAACTCTCTCTTGACCACCTCTTTTACCACAGCCCCAGCATTTCTTCTCTTCTTCTCCTGCTTTAATTTTGTTCTTTATGTTTAAAATATAACTAGTATTTTAATATAATTAGGTACTGAGTAATTACTTATTGCATTGTTCATTGTCTATTTCACCTTAATGGAATGACAACACCATGAAGACAAAGATTTTATTTAGTTTTCACTATTTTCCTCCTGTCTATAATACTATTTCTACCCTACCTATAATACTATCTATAATATTTAATAAATACTTGTTGAATGAATGAATGAATGTTTAGCATAGTAGCTGGCATAATATCTGTGCTCAGTAAATAAGTTATTCTGATTACATTAAGTAATAATAATAATATATTGGAAAGATAAAACAACATGTGTTTTAGCTTTCTTTATATGTTTGAGATTCAGAAGAGAACATTGAACTAAATATGAATATAAATAACTATAAATATAAATTAACAGGATAATGAAATCAACTAAACAAACAGGATCCCACTGGGAAGAAGTAAAGGTGGGAAGCAGTTAAGGGTGGAAAGCTGTGGCATGTGAGTGCAGAGCACAGGGATATTACCAACCTATGGCAGGTTGAAGTCATGAAGCCAGGGAAGATACTGAGAGGAAGAAATCAGAGAAACAGAAGAAGGACTGGGAGAGCATGGTATAATGGAAATCAATGAAAGGTGGAAGGTGAAGAAGGAGTGGGTCAATACTGCCTAATATTTCAGAGTAGGTCAGACCAAGAAAATGATAAAATAACAAATACTGAGATACATATCTTGATAAAAACTGCAATAAGATTTAGTGATTGAAAATAAATCTCCAGAATCAGAAGTGTCTAAAAAGGCAACAAAAGGGTTGTCAAGATTGACAGAAGAATATTCATATGACACATGTTCTTTGCCTTTGATTCTCTCAAAGAAAGAAAGAATAGAATAACAAAAAGAATCCATCTCACAATTGACCTTTATGTGACCGGAAGTTGATATAGGTGGCCCAAAGTAGTAGACCTCTGTCTCAACTCTGGCGCATAGAACTGACTAGAACTTACAAAGGAAACTGGAGGAGAGGATGAAATAACAGATTCGCTCTCAGAGTTAAAATCCGAGATTGAGAAGTAAAATTACTTCACTTTTATTAAAAAGGAAAATATGTAAAAATTCTGCAAGTTCTTTCTCTTTAAGAAAATACTGTAGATGCATAAAAATAACAGCAAAATTCATCTAAAATAAAAATGTTTTTCCATGACTCTCATTAATTTTAATTAATCTTATTTACTACAGGATGTCTAATAAATTTTAGATGAAGAAAGGAAAGTTAGAATTAGGTATTGCTAGCCTCAGCAATGTGGAGGTATTTTCCTTTGCTCTATATTTGTAGTTTGAGAAAATGAAGAGTTTTTAGTAATTTTTAAATAAGTACATTTAAAATGCAACCAGTATTTTACAGATAATTACAAAATGAACCATAAGTGGGTGCAAATTGAGTAATTTGATTAATTTCTAAGTTGACCTTTAGAAAACTATTTGTCTAACATTTCTTGGTTGTATTTTTATTATATCCAACTGAAGCCCCAGCTACTTAATTTTCATGTTGGTTTGAAAAATGAAAACTGCATTATGGATATAAAATAGTTTGTTTTATAAAATAACTGTTTCATTTTAGAAGCAATTTGGATTTTGAAATGTATTATGTCTTGTCTTTGAATATCTGCTTCTCTTTCTACCTTTGGTTCTCTTCAGATTTACCTTATCTTCCTCATGCATTTTTCAATTGTGTATTTAATGAATTAAGTACAGGTAACCCCCATACTAAAACAGTTTCTAGGTTCCTAACAAATGCCATGTTATGCAAATCCCTGTTATACTAAACAAAGAACTAGTACATAAAGGGGCATTAGGTTCCAAAAATTTTAAAAACACAGTATTACGTTTTTAAAATTAAGAGAAATATATTTATTAAAGCAATTTTCATCAAAAGTATTACATATTAATATGAATTAAGTAATATTTTCATCATCATCACTACTAAGCTCCATTAACCAAGTGCATTTTCTCTTTTATAAGATATCCTCATCCTCTGAACTTTCTTCAGCATTATCTGCATGTCTATGCTCTACTTTTTGCAAAAAACCTATTATCTTGGATTGCTTGCTTTTAGCTGAGAGATCTTTATAAATTTTGTTATACGGTGCTAAGCACTTTGGAAGTTCTCTCTTAAACTTTGTGCTCCTTTCAGTGCAAGGATCCTCATTTAAGAAATATAACGCTAACTGTTCAGCTAAGTCTAAGCTTTTCTTTGTGCTTTTTAGAGTAAACTATACAATGCACATGCTCAAATGAAAAATTTTAAATGAGTTATCTTTTGCTTTTAAAAGATTTTATCATGATCAGTATTGTACGGGGATTTCCCTAATTTCGTGTTTATGGGAGTTTTCCCCAATTCCCTAACCATGTTAAAGCGAAATTGTGTTATAAATGTACCATGTTATATAGGGGATACCTGTAATTATTTTTCTGATACTTTAATTTATTGTTCACTAATAAAAAATAAAATACTCCTAATGACAGTACATAGCTTTCTTCAAGGTATCCACATTCTAGGTAGCCTTTGACCTGGATGGGAAACCTCACCTTTGCAGATATACAATTTGCATCCCCAGCAAAACTGCCCGTAAGAATAAATTCATTATGCTGGGATGCTAGATCTATAAAACATGTAAAATGTAGAGGAGTCCTGCCTATACAATTTCTGGTAAGGCCAGCATGACTAAATGTTAAAACCTGAGTCAACTTTGGTTAGAACATACCTTATGGAATGTTTATTGTACCATGAAGGAAAAAAGGAAATACAGTGGGCAAAGGGGTCTGCTCTAAAGTAATGAGTTGTGTTATGCTATACAGTTCTGCCTTGATCAATGGACAATTAGCTCTGAAAGTATTTAGTGGTAAAGTCTACCAGGTTAGTCATAAAACCCCCAAATTTTATAGCAGCCGGATGAGAATGAAACACTCACCAGTACCACTGGACAGATTGTTGTGGGTGGTAAAATGTGGTCCTTCAATGGCCCGCAGTCACATTCAGGTTTTAGATGAGAAGCACATTTATTATGGAGCTAGGAAAGAAAAAAGAGGACACTATCAAATGTTGCATGACAAGAGCAAACATAGGACAGATTATAATTCAACTCAGATATAGAAAATACCTTAAAGGTACATAAAAATAATTACAAGAACAAACAGGATCATAAAGAGATTCATATTGCATTCGCCCTTATATATCTATCTTTTTTTTATATCTATCTTAAATAAACAATTTAGCAGCTTTTGTCACCCAGCCTATATATTTTCTAATTTTCAGAAATGTTTATAAAAAAGGTGTACTTTAGGTTTTATAGCAAAAAAAGCCTGATTTCTTTGACAAATACACATTTGTCCATGACAGTCCTTTCTTGGCATAATCTGAAAACCACTGTGCACTGTGGATTTTTTTTTTTTTTTTTGACCCTCCTGTTTTCTCAAAGTCATTCCAAAGTGCACAGCTCAGTATGGGGCATAATTGATCCCATCATTAGTTTTAACTTTGTAATTCAATATGTAAATGTAACCAGAGATTCATCTCAGTAGGAGCAGGATATAAATATAAGAAGATGATTATCATTATAAAAATGTATCTTTATATTGTATTTTTCAGCTCTACATTCATTTAGTGAATAACCATACAATGTGTTCTTTACTTTCCAAAATATATGAACCTAAGCCAATATTTTTATCAATGCTGGTCACAAGTTAAAATTGAGGTGCTTGAACATAGTATATTAAATAGTGGCTTTTTTTTTTAAGATTGAGGTGGTAATTTTTATTGGAATCATACAGATTTGCTAAAGTCACAGTTGTTTAAATGCATCTAGGGATTTCTCTCATTTCCACTCCATAACAATTCAATGTGAAATATTAAACTTTAGAAAAATTTTACATGTTAGTAAAATAACATCTTCTGAAAATTAAAAAAGGAACTACATCATTTTGCAGTTTTGAAAAAAAAGCCACCCCATTTAAATCATGGTTACATTAAACTTCACAACAAAGTTACTTATGTAATAGTTAATTAGCAACTAAGGATAGGGGTCTAGTGAGTATTGACTTATTGTTGGAGACAGAACTCTATTGAAGGAGTATTTTTGTTGTCCTTCATTCTAAAACACCTGTCACGCTAACCCCCTGCCTTGGAGTTAAGGCTACTTGTATTATAACTATACACATTAGATACATTATATGAAATAAAAATACTTTTACACGTTCATTCATGATTAGCAGTTCTTCTTGTCAGAGACCTGTAAACTCCTTATTTAAAAAGCAAACAGGGTTTAATCTAATCAGGGCCTGCTGATCTTTATCAAGAGGTGTTAGAGATAAAGATGCAGTTGAAGCCACATGAAAAACAAAACTAATTTTATGAACTCTCTAGCTTAACAAAACAAAATGCATATTTTCTTCAAATTAAATTAGTGACTGGTATAAATATGTTATTAACTTACTGAACTTAATCAATTTTCTTAGAATAAATCATGGCCCTGGAATTTTCGACTTAGAGATAATGGATTACCAAGTGTTGTGGGTTGAACTAGGTCCCTCAAAAGATACGTTGAAATCCTCACTCCTGGTACATATAAATGTGAACCTATTTGGAAATAAGATTTTTGTAAATGTATTCAGGTTCAGATGAAGTTACACTGGATTAGTTTAAGCCCTAATCCAATAACTGGTATCCTTGTAGAAAGAGAGAAATCTGGATACAGAGAGACAGACATGGAGGGAAGAAGGCCATGTGACAGGCAATGGACTTTGAAATTTGGTGATGAATGCAAGCCAAGGAATTCCAAGGATTGCCTTCAACCACCAAAACTGAAAAGAGAGAGGCAAGGAAGTACTTCACCCTACAGCCTTCAGAGGGGGCATGGTCCACTGACCTCCTGATATTGGATTTCTAGCCTCCAGAAGAAGGAGAAAATAAATTTCTATTGATCACACCATGTATTTTGTAGTATTTTGCTATGGTAGTCCTAGGAAATGAGTATACCAATCGGTGTGAAAATTGAACCAAAACCAAGGACACACTATGTGCCTTAAGGCTCTTCCATTCCATAGTATCACAGAGAAAAGGCCTCTGCTTTTCGATCCTGCACAACCTCTTAAAAACTCAGAATGCAGATTCTAAGAAGCCCCTATCAATAGCAAGATCTCAGATAAAAATTCTTGTGTATACAGGTTGAGAAAGTACTGATTTTAATCTTGACTGATGTTTGTAAAGCCGGCAGAACAGAGGGTCAGGGCACTCAGAATCTCTTGCCAGCACTGACCACAGATGACCAGTGTGAGGGCTGTCAGCCTCCTTCATGTCTCCATTCCATGTGTTTTTAACAGTCTGCAACCAAAATGGTCAGAAATGACAAGACTCTCTATACAATTACTTGAGGGTCACCACATGCAAGAAGAGATAACAAAAATAAAATAAACTTAGTAACATATTTTTGGCATCTAGATGACGTGGTCACACAGCTGATGGGCCCAACAGAGTGTTCGTGTGTAGAGAGTATCTCTTTATACTGTGGGCTGAAGGTTTCAGAGTAGAGATACTAGCAATTGGACCCATGAAATACTGATCTCTGTAGAACAAAATAAAACTAGCGTGGGGTTTTCCACTGACTGCCACGTGACTCATATCTGAGTTTTTTCTATGCAGCACAGAGTCAGAATCCTGCAGAAAATAAGCATGCAGCATGCTCTCTAAGGTCAGTAAGCATATCATCATCCAGGAAACACATGCCAATTCCCCTACCCAATAAGTCAATATTCACTAATAAAGTGCAAGGATAACTTACACTTTTATTAAGACTGGAATTGGCAGCTGCTACATATATTTGGGTGGCCCTCTACATCATGACATTGTGAGCAGAAGTGTCAAAGCTGAGGACCCCATGTTGGAACTATTGATCATTCTACACACTGTGAATCGCATTTGTATAGTAGGTCTAGGTTATGCACCTCATTGCTCAGAGACATACTTAAGGGAAAAATATAACACGTGAAAGCCAATGAGAAAATACTTATAGTTCCCAGGACTATTTAACAAGAGGAAAAGTGAACATACTTTTAGCTGTGAACTTACAACTGCTATAAAAAATAAAATCAATTTAAAAAAAAAAAACAGCAAATATCAACAAAATAGAAACCATATACTAGAATTTTGAAGCTCCCCCACCACAAAAAAATCTTAGGTTACTGAAAATATTCTGTTTCTTGATCACGGATGGTCATTTGTACAAAATTCTTTAAATTTTCCCTTAAGAGATATACATTTTTGCATGTATTTTTCAGTAATAACTTAAGAAGATAAAAAGTGAATATAATTAGAAATAAAAAGAAGTTGCTTCAACTTGTCACCTGACATTTTACAGACAAGGAAAACACATGTGAGTCCTTCTCGGTGTCAATAAGATACTGAAGACTGAGAATTTTCTTAAAGATAACTCAGACCGCAAACAAGCAAAATTGTAAATGCAAAGATTCTCATCAAGAACAGAAATGAACTACAGCAGTGATGAATCCTGCCTCTATAAAACTGCCAATGGAGCTCCAGAGAAAAGGAATTGTTATCTCTTTTAAATGTTGTATATGTTTAGTTATGTTTGCATTTTCTCAGAGTAAGACATAGAAATCCTCAGGTCATTATTTTATGTACAAAAATTCCCATTTATATTAAGAGAATAAGTCGCACATCTAAGAAACACAAAATATTGACCAGCTTTTCCTGGAAATGAACTAAACAGTTGGAAATAATCTCAGAGTCTATGGCAATTTCAAATACCACCTAATTTAGAGCCAGATCTATGTTTATTGGAGAAAGCTGTCTCAAGAAAAGAAAAAGTGTGTGTGTGTGTATTTACTTAATGGAGTTGAGAAAAGACTGGGGGTATTGTACTGAGAAAGAAGCAGTAGAATCCAAGGAGTAAATAGAAAAAAAAAATAGAAAACAAATATTTGTAAGAATTTTGAGGGGAAAATAAAGATAAAATAAGTCATTCTTCTGGGGGGGGGGGGACGGAACAATGTGACTTAAGTTAGAATTGGTTAATACAGTCTTATGTCTCTAACATTTTGCAATTTCAGGGTGCTGTATTACTTCCGGCATTTGCTAAAGCATAAACCTTTCTATTGGAAAGACAAGGAAAACCTTTAAACATTACCATTAGGAGCTTAATATTTTAATAAAAGTAGTAGCTCTACATGATACTAAAAGTAAGTAAATCATAGCCATAATATAGGCTTTCTTTTTTGTTGTTGTTAAACTGAAATAAAATGTCTCCCCCTCCTACTCTGGTGAATCCTGCTTGAGGAATGACATTTTACTACAACCAGGTGCAAATTACAACATGTTTTAAATAGAATGTGAAGGAAACACCCTCAAAGAAGAAATGAACAAGTATAAACAGTGGGATCTTAAGGATCAGGAAATGTAAGTAAGAGAAGAAATAGAGAACCAACAAGGACATTTAGCCTTGCTGATTGAATTATAAAGCATGGGAAAATGGTTGCCTCCAGGTTTGAATATAGTTTACACTGTTATACCTCTAATTTTTCTGTTTTATTTTCTTAACTGGTTAGGTTTGCTGAAGAAGGAAGCATGCAGTTCTAAGAACCTGTCTTTATAACTACAAGATGGGAAAATATTATATCAAGAAACCAGGTCCTGACTAAAAAAGAAGGGTAGTAAAATGAGTTTATGTCTTTACGAATTTATCTGAAATTATTGGTATATCTGATGCAGATCTTATATTGTAGGATTACAGGATTTCTTAAATAAATAAATTTAAGTCACACATGTATAACATATATTATCAGTTAGAAGGACAGTACACCAGACATTAAATTGAACCTACTGCGGACCTCCTGTAAAGTTAGTGCTTTATCAAGAACTGTGGGTGATTAGGAAATAATGTGTGTATTGGACCAGAACCGGATCAAACTGTAATCTCACGGTGCAGACATACAACCCCTAGAGAGCATCTCAGCCTTTCTTTCTGGTGTGGATGAAAAATACGGAAGGGCCCTGACCAGTGTGGCTCAGTTGGTTGGGCATCATCCCACAAAGTAAAAGATCACTGGTTTGATTCCTGGTCAAGGCACATGCTAGTTTATGCATCGCATTGCTTGGAGACATATGTAAGGGAAAAATATAACATGTGAAATCCAATGAGAAAATACTTATAGTTGGGTTTTGGGTTTGGTTCATTATTGGGGAGCATGCGAGAGGCAACCAATCAATGTTTCTCTCTCACATTGATATTTCTCTCCCTCTCTTACCCCCTTCCTTTCCCGATCTCTCAATAAACAAACAAACAAACAAATAAATAAATAAATAAATAATCTTTTTACAAAATACACAAGTTATTCAGAAAAAATAGTGGTGTCAAGGAAAATACAGAACTTTTATTTGGTTCTTGAGGTTTAGTAAAAATTAAAGCGGGAGTATAGTAAGCAAAAGAGCAGGCTGGGGTGGGGGAGAGCATGGCCTTCCCAAGAGAATGTAAGCAAATACATACAGCTGCACAGGAGGCCATGTAGAGAGGGGACTATTATATAAACCATGCACCCTAGGGTCTGATATTTGAAGAACTGAAAACCATGTCGGGAGAGGAGGAGGTGAGGGCTGCATTTAATATTACAGCACTCTTACGGGTTGCTGAATGTGGCATATGATAACAAACTAGTATTTTCGGAGGATGGTTCTGGAGGTGGATGGCAGCCTACATTATAGGAAAAGTACCTTCTGTTAGGGAGATAAGCCAGGAGATTCTGATCTAATCTAGTGAAGAGGTGCTAAGAGCTTGCACTTGGACTGTGAAGATGGAGAAAAAAACCTCAAATCTGAGATATTTTAAGGAGAAAATTTAAAGTCTCAGTGATAGGTTGACTATAATAGACAAAGGTGAAAGACAAGAATAAAATAAATTGACTTCTAACTCTATTGCCAGTGACTACGAGCATGATGATACATGTCTGATAGAAAAGAGAGTTGGAAGAGTTGCTATTGGTGAATTATAAATAACTCAACTTAGTCTAGGATTTAGTGAGATTCCGGACCACATGGTTCTGGATGTTTTTAGAACATAGAAGTGCTATTCTACCTTTGACTGGGAAATCACAGATCCCTCCAGGGGTGAAAGAGAAAAGTCAGGAGTAATATTCCTGGAGTGTCCTCTGAGAGCCAGGAGTTGGGTTTTATGGCCCCATATAATATTTCACCCAGGTTTCACTATGATAATAATAGTCAATTACTGAGCAGTTATTATGTACAAGGTTTTACCCTAAATACATTCTACTCATTTAATTATTATTAACAATCCTACAATATAGGTATCATTAACTCTATTTTACAAATTAGAAAACTGCTTAAAACCTTTTCATAGTTGGCCCAAGCATGCACGACTACCATCTTAGTTGTTGGAGAGAGACCATCTTAAGAATCTGCTCAGTCTGGCTTCCGAGACCCAAGCCATTTCAAAAGTAGTATATAAAAAAAGAATTAATAGCATTTGAAAACCCTGAAATGAAGTCCACTTTCATTCTCTTTGTGTCTCTCTGCAATCTATTCCTCCTGGACTTCATTTAGCTACTAGGACTTCTTAAAGCTTCACATGATGGTGCCACATCCCATCAATTGCACAACTTCTGTTAGCCCTTTGCTATAATAATAGCACTTTGGGGGAAGTAGAAGAGCAGAAGAAAGTAGATTCAGTTTGTTTAGAGGCAATCAGTAGTAATAGGTAAGCATCAGCCAAGAGCAACTCATCTATACTAATTTTTGCATTGTGATTAAAGAAGTAACTATAAATTATACTAAATACATAAATGGTCTGAGGTAAATTTTTGTATAAGCTAGGCACAAAATCAATATATTAATGAGTCGTTATGATTACTTAAATTAAAAAATATATATACACAGAGGCTAAAGTTACATTTGAGAAGGCTATACATTTTTTTAAAATATATGATAACTCTCTTTATTATTGTGCAAGTCTTCTTTAATGAACCAAATACCCATGGGACCCCTGGACATCAAGGATTACAGTAAATAAGCTTGAACTAGGCTGGGAGCCTCAGGACTTGAGACAGCTTAGTAAGAGGGCAACCATTTCTTTTCTGACTCCGTCTTTTATTCCAGTGTTCATGGGGGGCTAGTTTTCTGAGTAGAACTTGGGGATATAAGGACGTTAGCTATTTATACTGTGTTTTCCTGTAATAAACAATGGAATTATCATCCTGTCTGTACACATGGATCTTTAGTTAAGAATAATATGTAAGGCTCTGTTGTCTGAACTGATTTAAACATTAAAAAATGTATAGATTTTGTAAAATATATAATTTATTCTGAAGTAGAACACTCATTCTTTTAAAAGGAAGGGCCTAATATCTTGCAAGGCTAGGGCCAGGATCAGGACCGAATATAAATGTATACCTGGTGAATGGTTGAGCTAGAAATGTAAATCTTGGAGTCAGAGATTCAAGAAACTATTAACACAAAAGAAAGAAAATGAGAAAAAACAAAATGGAATATAATACAAAAATAATTTCAAAATGCTGTATCAGCAAGAGACAACTAGCAATGGTAACTTTGAGGAGAATAATTCCCATAGAAGAGACAGAATGGAGCATGTATAATACTTTGTAATGATTAAATGGGGAAAGTAGGAGAGAAGTCAAATAGAAAAAAATTCTAAAAGCTAAAAGTTTTTATATTTGGAGAGGCACCAGGGAATATTTTTAGAGTTTTCAAGCTGAGAACACATTTAAAACACATTGATTTTTTTCAAGAAATGAAAAAGTAAAGAAAAACAATAAAGTTAAGACATTACATTTGAAATTTATGTAGAATGAGAAAATAATTAAAAACACAATAAATAAATTGATATTCTCCAATTTCAGTTTATGCTGAAAATATAATGAGTGAAAAATGCACTATCCAGGAAAAGTAAGAGGAGCTGGCTCCTATAATATTTGAAATAAAATTATATATTTATCAATGTGTAGCAAAAGATTGACTATATTTAATGTGCATTAGTTTTTTTAAATAAAATAGTTGTGGTTTTCTTAAAACTGAGAACTTATTACGTTTAAGTAATCCATATGTGTAATTTAAATCATTGTTAGACAATTTATTATAATTAAACACTTCAAAAGTAAATCTTTTTCATAATTGAAGGAATTTCAAATGTAAATACAATTTAATAGCTGAAAATAACGAATAAAATGTGTTTACTTACATTTATTTTTGAAATGCAAGTCACAGTTTATTTTTCTCATTATCTTGTGTGTATGTCTGTGAACTTGGGGGTTTGGAGGGACTGAAGGACACTACAGAGAAACTCATTGCTTAACTTTAACAGTGCTCTCTACTGTTTTATTCCCACAAAAGCAAAAACAATTTGTCTTATAACAGGAGTTAAACACTAGCTAGAAAAACCAATTGAGAAAGAAACAGCAACAAAAAAACCCAGTACTTAAATGATTACTATGTTGTCAAAAATAGCTATTCTTGAAAATGTAGATTCTAATTCCTCTCCAGAAATTAAACATGAAACACTAGAGGTCTTATCTAACCATGGTATTTATTCCAGAGCTTATTTGATGTCGGCTTTCAAAATCATGAAAACCAGGTGCAGTCCTAAAGTTTCCCAGGAAAGACCAATTTGCCTCTTCTTTTTCAAGTGTCAATACCATGAATGAGTTTAGCTCTATATTTCTTATCCCTCAGTTTATGATTGAACTGGAGGGACAACATAACAACATGTAAAGAAGGGACAAGTGAGTTCATTGAAGCCTCAAGAACTAAATGTAAACCTACTTGTTTCTCTACATAGCCATGTGGTCAAGGTCAATTTGCTTAGCTTTCTTTGGTCTTAGTATCGTTACTATATAATTAAATCTTTGCCTTGTTCATTTTTCTACCCTTTTCAAGCTGAGAAAGTCTGTGATTAAAATGAATTTACATCTGTAAAACAGAAAACACTACCAAAATAGGAATGTGGAGTACACAGAGAGATGAACCCCATTCAATCAGCATCCCTGCTCATTGCCCACACCTCGCTGTGGTTTCTGATTACCTTCCTGGTACCTCCAAAGGCTCCACGGAGCACAATTTGAAAATTGTATGATGGTATCACATCTAAAATTGTCACTAGCTCTAAAATTTTGGATTCTATGACTTCAACCTCTATCCCTTTGAAAGCCAGATGAAATAAGAAACTTCCATGGTTTTATGCTTAGTCTCAATTCAGGGTGATCTTGCAGGGAAGGACACTAAAAGAGTAGGAGACATACAGCCTTCAAAGAGATTTGTTTTTCAATGTTACTCACTGTGATGTGACACCAGACACAATGCAGTCCTGTGAGGCCCTGGTAGCATTTGACGGTTTTATGGCACTTATCACACTTGGTCGGGCAATTGCCTTCCACCCAGTAATGGTGCATGACCTAGAGCAGAACAGAGTATGGTGGTAAGAGGAGGCATCCATAAAGGCCACCCTCAGAAAGCCAGCACTGCCACGCACTTACATCAGTGTTCTTTTTGGACTTCACGTAGGTCTTGATGCAAGAAGGGGGCGCTCTGGCTACACAGCGCTCGTGCACTGTGTATTTACAAACTGTAAGGAAACATGTACACAGATTCAGAGCTAGTTCTGGTCCTGATTGAAGTTTTATGGAGAAAGAATGACATTAACAGAATCTCATTTCGTGCCCACTGCTCCCTAATCAATCCAATCAACCACATCAAGAAAAAGTCTAAGCCGACTGTTTTTACCATGGAATACAAAAGACCAATTAGCACAGGAAATATTATGCATGTGAAAAACCAAGACGCCTCTGTCATGGCATAGCAGGAAATGCTTAATTAAATCAGACCTCCCACAAATTTTTCACAATAACTTCCAGATGACAAAAATATTAAAGACAAATTGATGACTGCCAAATGGCTTGGTGTCATTTTCTAGAAAAAGAGATCTCTATTTTATGAAGTATAGGCATGAGAGCAGCTGGTGAGCATGGGAATAAAAGCCCATGAGTTTATGCTATTTTGTCTATTGATTCATCTAAACCTTAAATGACTGATTAGTCTATTTCCAGAGAATAGATATCATCATACATGCCAGGCCTTTAGTAACAGTTCATCCCTCATTTGTCATCATGGCACATGTTTGTCAGAAAGGAACAACTTTTACTAGGCAACATGTGATATATCCATATACACAAATGCAAATTTTATATTTATATGCAATATGTATCTGTAGGCTGCCGACTACGACTACGACATACATACATATATGTGTGTGTATGCATATAAATTGTGACATAAAACTGAGACATATTTCATTGGCATCTTCAAATTATTTCATGGCTTGATTTTTAAAATGACTTAGGGTCATATGCAGATGTCTTTAAATAAAAGAACAAGATTAAGAGTTCTAAATGCATAAATATATCCAAAAAAATTAAGTTAAAACAACCATGTAGAACTCTTAAACAAACAAAAACTAAACCACTGCATAAAGTTAGAATGAAAAATACTAAGTCCGCATGATACTTACATAGTAAAATGTTTCCATATTATCCACACCTGCGATTTCCTTTTACAACATTAAGAAAGAAAACATACCTTTTCTTCTCTTCCATATTGACAATAACATTAAGGGCACTGCATTTGCCACACTAGTCACTTCCAATTTGTGAGCAAACATTCTCACTGTCTATATGACATCTCACATTTTAGAGAGTTATTATGTTTCTTATGCTCCCATCAATAAAATCTAGCATGTAAAATTATTTTCCTTAAACATACTAGAATTTTAAAAACAAAGTACTTCCCCTGTACATGGAGAATGTTCTAGTGTAACTAGCTCTTCAGATGAAACCAGCAGAAATTGCTCTCTCAAGTCCACACTGGAAAATATTGTGTAACTTTATTAAAATCCTTAAATAAGACATCACTTAAACATGTCACTGAAACATGGTGGTTAATGTCAATTAATACATCTGAGAGGAAATCACTTCCCAAATATACTACCAAAGAAGTGGCTACCTAAAAACAGTATCTGGAAATGACACATTGTGTGCAGGCTAAATAAGAAATTAATTTAATATAAACATACAAAAACAGGATGTGTTTGATAAACCTGACAGTTTCATAGCAGAAAGGGGTATGAGACGGGAAAATTGCTGGACAAGACAACCTCACACTTTAGTGAGGAGGGCATGATATACCCTCTGTTTCACCAGGGATGCCAGGGGATGGAACAGTTTCTCAGGCATATCTAGTGTAGATTTAAAAACACGTATGTGACTTATAAATAATTGTAAAGTACACTATTAGAAAATTCTACTGAGCAGTACTCACTTAATAGAATACAATGAGAAGTGAGAAGATGAATGTACTGAAGTGGAAATGATGGCCGCAACTGCTGACCTGGCGAGTCTTTGGGTTCCAACACCCATTCATCACATAGGATGAGTTTCTTCATAATAGCATTAAAAATAATGTGCCCAAGGTATTAGTTTGTGTTTCTTGTGATTTGAATGCAAAATAACAGTCAATTAATTTAACTGTTTTCTAAAAGACCTGAGGAACTGACTCATTATAAGAAGTCAATATGAATAAAGTAGCTAACTTAGAAAGGGAGAAAAAAAAGAGAAATATGAGTTAGATATAAATAAGAGACTAGTAATTTTTATAATCGTCTCCGCAGTAATGGGAACAATGATAAATTACACTACAGTGGAAAGAAAATGGCTAATGGATTGGAAAACGTCCTGAGCTCTTTCCTAAGTGAGGGTTTTCCAAAACTGAAGAAAGTTAAAATGAGAGTGACCTCATTGTTCAGAAACGTACCACAGGGAAGTATAAATCACAGCTACAGGGATGGTGAGGATCATGCCTAGCTCTCCATCCTTCGACAAACAGAAACATCAGCCTCTCCTCACTGGAGGCGCTCACGTCCTGGCGGAACACACATACTCACAGGAGCAGCAGAGGCCCTGCTTCCCCACCCCGATCAGCATGTTCAGGCAGAGATTGCAGTAGGCAGGTTTGTTAAAGTGCTTGAGTCTCCACACATGCTGTCCGTCGTCCTTCACGTTCTGCACGGGACGTAAGAGAAACAGATTGCACTTAATGAAATAAACAGTGGAATATGTAAGTGCCAATAAAATCCAGAGCTGGACTGAAGCATTTGAAGACAATCTGTTATTTCATCCCTGAATTTCTCCCGGGTCGCCACAGAGTCTAGAAAAACACATGTGCTCTTAGCGGAGCGAGATCCTGCTAACAAATGTCAGAGGCTAGAGCAATCCACAAATTCTTGTCCAATCTCAGTTCAGCAGCACGTCCCGAACCATCACAACGACCTGCCAAACTGAGGGAAGTGTCTGCCTCGACTTTGAATGCTTTATCCCTAAGCACAATTCCATAAACAAATAAACGAATAAAGGAAGAGAAAATGAGTGGAAGAGCCTTACAAATGAAAACCTCGAAAGAAAACGTTAACCCTTGCTTAGTAGTCAGAATATACAAGTTTTAGGATGGTGGTTATGTCTTACAAGAATGCTGAAGGTGGGATAAGTAGGAATAACACTAAAAGGTCAGTTATTGGTGATATTCTAAGGCAGTTGGGAATTGCCTATATGCTAAAGTTTATATTAATACATTTTTATAGGTCTCAAATAGTAAATTTTAAAGAAGACTTTTCTAAAGACCTAAATTACATAATCATTTTTTTCTCATTTTTTTGTAAGATTAAATAGTTTTAATCTGATAAAAGGCAGTAAAAATATTAAAATTGTCTTACCATATTTATTTGTAACGATCATTACAGTTACTTGCCACAATAAAACATTGTTTAAATTGATTCACATTTTAGCAAAACCACTGTAATTATTATTTATTCTTCTAAGTAAAACTGTATATAATGTCATAACAGTGGCTTCACTAATAAGTATTTAATTACATCTTCATTGTTCAAGATTAAAGTAAAATGACATAATGATACTTATGAATGTCCTGAACTCCTTATGAGAAGTTTAAATGTATTAAATGAAGTTATTACAATATTATTAATTTTATTACCATGATTTTCACATTAACATCTAGTCCTTATATATCATCCACCAAATTGCATCAAATTCAATTAATTTTAGACATCATTTATTGGTTTTCTATCAAAACCATTATAGGTAATAATTAGCCAAGTTGTCATTTATCTTAGAATACATTCACCCAATAAGTTTTTGAGCACCTACTATGTGCTGGGTCACACTGTAATACTAACTCTTCAGTAGTGAAACAATATAAAGGTGTCCAGATCATCTTGTTTCTCTTGATTAAAAACATATTAATAATGTTTTCTAACCACCTTTTCTTATTCTCAGCCAAGAGATAAACCTCCAGATTTGTAGAACTAGATTAGATCCATAATAACTAATTCTTACATTAGACCCAGACATGTCAAACTGGTATCATAATATGAATTAGTGAAAATGCTTCCTGGGAGCTAATTCTCCATGGGTCGCTAAAATTTCTGCACATTTTGTAAGCAGAAGTCCTTTTTTCCTGGCTATCTTTTTGAAGATCTTTAAATAACAAACCACTTTAGACAATAGAGCTATGTGTCGCTCGGCTGAGGATAGATAAAATAAAAATCTTTCCTATCTCAGCAAAGGGTAAGCAGGTTTGTTTATTTCACATTATAAAAAAATCTAGTTTCCCTAAGTCAGGGGTTTCAAGCTCTGTTGGTCTGCACAGGAATTGTTTGGGCTACACTCTCTCATCCTTCTGAGACATCTTGTGCCCAGCGAACTGCCTCAGGCATGAAGCTCTAGCTTGCTTTGCTGTGAACTCAAAAGTCTTTGGTCTCTGACCCAGGAGTCTCATGGTCTCTGCCAGCATCCAGGATGAAACTGGCAAGCTAACTCTAACTTGTAAGTAGGCTAAGTTTCAGACCCTTCACAGGCCTTGACAATGCTCAGGTGTCTGACAAAAGAGTAACAAGCTCTCAACAAAGTCGGTAATGCAGAAGGTGTCATGGAGAGGACCTCAGAAGACACAGTGTTTTAATTTTCTCTTGAAATTTATGAAATAGGCTTTGTAATAATTTCTGGGTCCAACTCTGGCTTGCCTCAATCATAAATGTTCTAGTATGCTTATTACGTGAATAGTGCTTTATATAATTGTTTAACTTTGCTATATTTTCCAAACTAGTCTATATTTTAAAACTTCTATTCTTTCAGATAAGAATAAAACATCCTGATGTGAAAAGTTTAAGTAATAAGGTTGTTAATTTTTAAAAACATATTGATAAACAGCTTAATGCTGAAAATAGTTTTAAGTGAAAAGGAGAATGGAAACTCCAATTTTCCTATGTATTACTTTTCTTATAATTCTTGTCATTTTATTTTTAAATGATTGTCCATTACATGTGAATAAGCCTCATCCTGTTGAAGAGCACATATGGACCAAGTTAGCTGGCATTTCCTTATCAAAAATAAACAAGTCTGAACGTGGGTGTTCTGTCAATCAGAACACTTAGCCATGTTACAGGCTGCAAGTGATGTACAAATCCATTACCGAGACAGAAAAGGCTTTACCAAAAAAAAAAAAAAAAAAAAAAAAATTAAATAGCTTTATAGCTCTTAGCCGGATATATTGCCAAAATATGCAAAAGATGAAATATGTATGTGACTTCAAGAAAAGAAATTGAAACCCAGAGCCAACTACTCAGCAGTGCAAATTGTACTCCAACTCTCTGTATTGTCATGTCTTGTCTTGTCTAATTTAGATTGTAAACTTGGTGGGGGAGGAGGAGAATCTATCCCCTGCTACATTCTATCAGCCAGTTGAGCATGTTCCTATTAGTAGTTCCATTGTGAATAAATATTTATTGCCATATAAAGGAATTCATCTTTATAAGAGAGGAATGCAGAGGAAATGTGGACAGCTTGATTCTTGGCCTCCTCTGAAATTGTAGATAAGTCATTTCACCTCTCTTCTTATTTTCCTCTCTAATAAAATGAAAGCACCCACTTTTCTCTCCCAGGCCATGGTGTGAGCTTTCATTATACGATACCTGTGAAGTCAATTTAGCTCCTCAGAAGACTGGTGTTATATAAACAGCAAATATTATTAACATCATTGGGTTGAGTTGTGTAGCATTCCACTGCTTTAGCCAAAAGATTTTAGAAGGATGTTTGCAGGTTTACCATATTTCGTAAAAAACTTGTTCTCATAATTTTCATAGAAATACATTCCTGATACTTAGCAAACATTGTATTTTATAATGAAGCAGTTCAGTTATGTGTTTATGATAGAGAAATGCTTAATGAATCCTAGGCAAGTTCACACAGAGAAGCTCCGGGTTTTTTCCTCCTTTTAATCCCCTAGATGTCAAAAGGAGGTTTCAAAGGAAAAAATGCCCTTTGGAACTTTCAAAACCTATTTCATTATCAATAGCAATTCTAAAGTTTTAATTTTTCCCTTGAATATGTACATTGAAGATCACATATAATGTTCAACTGAACTAGGACTATTATAAATAATATCATGTCTTCATTTGTATCACAGCCAAAATGCCCCTAACTCCCATATTGAGCCACATCCCCAATTCAACTAACTTGAGTTATAAATGATTATAATTAGTCGCAAATGAATTCCAACTAATTAGGTAATAAACACCATTAAGTTGCCTTTGTTTTCTAGAAATATGAAAGAAAGTTATCTTTTAAACAAAATGATAAGCTATATCACTCCTGGGTAAAGGGAATGTAGAAAGAAGTTTTAAAATTCTGACTGGAGTGGCAATCAACTGCTTATCTCCAGATCACACTTTCCGAAGTCAGGCTCAGACCCTACCATTCTTGAGGTTCAAAGGCAAACTCAACAGTCATTCCCCTTGAATGACTTAATCTGGAATCTCAAGAATCATTGAGTCTATCCAGTTTTGAAACTCCTTTCTAGACTGAGCAATGTATAAACAAAAGAACAACAACTCAATCGAATTAAATTTTACAAAATAGAGTGTAGAACATTCGTTTTTCAAACATAGCTTAGTCTGTTAAGAGTATGTCAGTTTCTACTCTCCATCATACTAAATAATTTTTATCAGGGATCATATTTCATCAGCAGAGGCACAAACCAAATGATTGTTTTTCCTCTTGTGGGTCAGGCATAAAAATGTGTCCTAAAACATTTCAATCAATGGCAAAGTTCAGATTGCCTATAGACGAGGATTCTGTTAGCACATATAGTGCAATAAAAATATATATCGCATTCTAAAACCATGCAGGTCAGATGTGGCTACAAAAATTCAAAACTAAGAAGGTAAGGCAGCATTATTTCAAGCAAGCCTTCTACTTAAATGTGTATTCCTGTTTATACAATAATATGAATTTAGGAATTTTCCTTGAAAAATCTAGTAAAGATCTAAGACTACAGATTTTAGGAATTTAAGTATTATTACTTATCTTATCTTTCTAGGAAAAGGAATGCCTGTTATGAAAGAATATTAGAAGGAAAAGAATATTCTTAACTATCTTTTTATATGTCCAGAAAGAATGACTGACAGGCAAAAAAACAAACAAAAACAAAAGCTAGTTAACTAATAACAGAGCAAGGGTGAAGACCAATTTGATGAAATTCACTGTTACTATGCTATCTTTTCATTAGTCCTCATGTCTTGCTAGTGTTTTCTAATTGAGCTAAAATAAAACGTTTTAGTCTTTTCTCTTAAATGACTTAAAAATAAATTTAAAATCTTTGTGTTTGCAATATGACAGATTAGTCATAGAATAAATCAGGGGTCAGGGAACCAGAGCCTATCGGTAGCAATCTGGCATCAGCCTGCTTTTGTAAGTCAAGTCGGAGTGGAACGCAGCCTTGCTCTTTCATTTACATAGTATTTGTGATTGCTTTCGCTGTCAACTGCAGAACTGAGCAGTTACAAAGAGACTTGTGTCCCCCAAAGCCTGAATTATTTACTAACTGTGCCTTTACAAAGTTTGCCAGTTACTGGAGCAGAGTCTTTACTAGATACAGTTATTTTTACAATTTCAGTTAAAAATGAGACATTAAAAAAAAAAGTTTTCAATGAGACAGATACCAAAGAAAGAATAAGAGACAGGTATAAATCTTTATTGTGATCAAAATCTCACCTGCCGCCCACACACACCATTTTCCATCAGCTGTAAAAGTCTGTGCCACGTCACACTGGGTATCTTAGAAGTTTGACAGACTTTGTGTAAGAAAAAGGAAAGGACTCTTTCTATTATTTGCTGTAGATATTCTGATAAACTACATTTCTGATTTTGGCACTCAGATATTATTTAACACAGAGAAGCTCTAAAATTCTGTTAATGGAGAAAAATAAACTACCATAAAATTGCAGCTGCTCTGCCTTAGAGGAGAGGCGAGGATTACTCTCCGAGGACGATGTTCTTATCTGTGTAATTTGGCCAGAACACCACAGTCACTCTCATATACACTGTGGGATTTAACATGCACTGTCAATTAGAATCTACTCCCCGAGCTCATAACTGACAACAGACAAGAATATATAGGACAACATAACAAGACTGGCCCCACAAAAGTGGCTGAATTCAACCTCAAGCTTCTAGAATTCCAATTTGATAAGCAAAAGTCTACGTGGGGGGAGAGAAGGGAAGAGAGGCCTGGGGGGAAATGACACTATGAATCAAATTCTCTACAGGTAATAACATAACAGATTAACTGCCTACAGAAAAGGAAATAAATCTCAATTACAAAAAAAGGGGGGAAGCCTCAGCACTGAGTTGTCAATGTGCCATTCTTGCTTTGTGAAAACACCCTATTAAAAAGCTGTTTCTAATAGATACTATGTTTTGTAATCATAATTATCCAGCTTATGCACTTTATTAGATGGCAATTTAAATATTATTGGCTTTTTTTAGATTTTTTTAAGCAAAGGAAAAAGGATATTACTCTTAGAATTGTCGGATACAAGGGAAAAATCTTATCTCCGTTCTTGGCTTCCAAATTTTAAACAATGCAGCCCTGCCATCTAGTGTCCATTACTGGGAACACAGCTTTGGAACACATCTGGTTACTTGAAAAGCCAGATTTCCCTGTTAAGCACTCAAAACATTATCTCTTTAGTAAACACATAAAATATAAAATTTAAAACATGATTAGAAGATAAACTATTAATAATTAACCTGCTGTACACTGATGGCAAAAAGCTGTCATTTAGAAGCCGAGGAAGTATTGTATATTTGTTTGAAATGTTTTGAGTTAAAGCCATATAGATAACAGACTATACTTACCCATGCTACTTCCATAACTTCCCAAATGTATATATTTATGAATCAATTTGTAAATAGTAATTTTCAAAGAAAAACATCATTTCAAAGTCTTTCTGTGATATTTAAAATATAGATGAGTTAGTCTTCATTTGTGCACATTCCTATCAAATTCCCCAACTACCAGATAGTTTACTTACTCATTCCTGCATCTTATTCTCTCATACTGGATTTTCATGAATGTCTAACATAAACAAAATTTTAGCTTTAAAAATATAAAATTCCCTCTAGGGAGCCATTATTATTAGAACGCCTTGACTAGTCACTTAACAACTATTTTTCATATGAGTAAACACTAAATCTTAAAATGTTAACATTCTGTCAATTTTCTTTTTGTTTTCTCCCAAGTCTGATCTCATATGTTTCTGTCAAAAAGTATATCAAACAAGTAAGCAAGTAACAGAGAAATATAATCCATTATTAGAAAAATATATTAGGTTATGTATAGTATAAGAAAATCACATGTAAGGAAAAATTGAAGTATCAATTTTCAAAATGCCGAAATAAAGTCTATTAACAAAAAGATTTGTATTTATTCTTACTGTTTTAATAAATTATCCACTTTAAGGGTAATTTTCTATCCATTATCCATTAGTAATTCTTTTTCCTCCCTGACCATGTCTGAAATCCCATGAACCTCATGAATGTAAAAGAATTTGAAGGTCCATATGAAAAAGAGACAAATGTGACTGTCCTGAAGCCCATTTCTATCTTCCCAAACCCATGAGTAAATGTGTACAAACACATTTGTATGTACTCTCACGTGTTTTACAAACACACACTATACGAGTTCTGGAGATTTACTTGAAATTTTGGTATCTTGAATAACTGTGGTATAGTCTTAAGTTTGCAAAACTGTTATTGCTGGTGATGGGAAGCATGAAATGTGTTGGGGTCAGCAGGAAAGTGGTGGACGTTGTATTCTTGTATATCGGTCTCTAAAATTGTATGTGCCATGGCATTCTTAGTAATGTTCTTGAATCGAAGTACACATTTTGCAATGTGCATTTTGTTGTTAATTCATGTTTGACTACTAATGACTTGGATTTTTAATTAACTATTTTTTAATTTAGTTAATTTGTAAATTAACTAAAATACATATGAAGTCTGGGGAACAAGATTTGTTTTCAAAATCACTATCATATTATATTCTGAATTTGAGTTGATCTATTGTATTCCCCTCAGCCAACATTCCATTACCACTGGAGGCACTGATACTAGAAAACTTCTGGCAGGCTTGAAACAAAAGCCTGGTTGATCTGCTCGGATGTAAGAAAAAAAAGTGTGTGTGTGTGTGTGTGTGTGTGTGTGTGTGTGTGTGTGTGTGTGTGTCCTCTTAACCGTCTTAATATATAATTGACTTCTTCAAGTATTACTTATCAATTAAACAGATTATCTTCATAGGGAGGGGACAAACAGTATGGGATGGAAAACCACAGAATGCAGTAATATTGTGGTTTCTTGCAGTAGATAAAATGAGATAGTCCTTAATGTTTTAAAACTAGATTACACTTTAAATAGAGGGGGAAAAAAAAAAGAAAGTATATATATGGCAAGTATCACTACACAAGGAGTTATGGGTAAATTGGACTGTGCATACTTACTAAAAGGTCCAGACACTCACTACATGTTTACTGGTAGAAAATGGATCGATCAACTTATAATCAAAGCGTATCATGGAGGACCCCTCTGACCTACCAGCAGCCACCCCCTCTACATTAATGCTTACACTTTCCAAGCCTAGGAGCACAAGAAGTGGGATTGTTGTCATCCCTCCTTGGATCCATTCCTCCAGAGAAACCGTCCCATCATGATCATAGTCAATTTCTTCCATCATTTCATGAAGGATCTGAAGCAGAGGAGTAGAGGGAAACCTTTCAATAAATCGATAACATGCATTCCGTACGATGAAATAAAGCATTGCACCGGATTGGTTTTAACTGTGACAAGCAGCTAACTGGAGAGGTGAGATAAACATCTAGGTAACTTTGTACAATATTAATCTTACTACTGAGTATACAGTGGCTTGATTATGATTTCCAGCCCCTACTTTCACTGGTCAGCTTTTAAAAATACTGACTTAATTTTTTAATATCACTGGATGGTACAGTTAAAACAAGAAGGCATCTTTAAGAGTAAAAATGGTCTTTAATTGCTTTCTCTAGATTATTTTTTAAATTCAAATATATGCCAGACAATGTCTGAACAAATTAACTTCATGGCAAAGAGCTGAAATAATTCTTTGCAAAGTGGTAAAAGGCGGGGGAATTAAGTTGATTTTAATTGCCTACCAGAACTTAATAGAGCCAGGAAGTTAAACAATCAAGTCATTTTTGATTAGCTTTTTTCCTAAAGATGACTTGCACGTAGTGTCCCAAAATGGTTTCCACAGTCTGTGTTGGTAACGCGCTTCGTTATATTGCAGTAACAATAATATTTGATTCAAAGTTTTGTTGTGAAGTTTAAACATGTCAATATAAGTATCTCCGAAGAGCACCTATCATATACAAGTATAGTAAGTGCTCTGTAAGTGTTATTAGTGTTACATAAGCAGGAACTATATGTGAGTTCCAAATATATTAACATGGACTCTGGGAAGGCAAAGTACTTCCCACCTAATTGTACCACAATGGCAAATACGATAGAGTTCCAATGGAAAAAAGTAACTTGACATCTCATATGGACACGGTCACCAATTCAGAAAGAGAAATGCAGTGATCATAAGAACGAGTTTGACAGAAGAGTTGTCTGACTAAAATCCCTGAACTTGGTTTATTGGTATCTTCCCTCAAAAAGTGTGTGCAAGTCAAATTATTTTCCTTCTGAACAAACTAGTAAGTATTGGAAAGAGATGTTTTGAAACAAAGTGATGGTGACCTAATTATTTCCTTATTCTCAAAATGGAACACAGGGGGAAATTATTTAGAATTTGGCAAATAGCATAAGATCAAGGCCCTGGTGAACCGGTACGAAGTGAATAAAGGAGAAGAGAACTAAAACAGAGAGCACTGGATTCAGATGGCTTATGCTTTCGTTTCGTACCTGATAAATCGAATGTTATAGCTCGGGGAAGGTCTTTTTGTTTGTTGGTTTGTTTTAAATTCGTTCCAAGGACATCTCAGTCTCCCCTACTCCCTGCTTTCAGTCTCACATTTTCACTTCTCTTACATCCACAGCTCTGACAGCAAACGCAGTGCACAAGGTAAGCCTTTTACCTTTGACTTCCTGCGATTTATACCATTCACAGAACCGGCAGACCCACCTGGGTGTGCCACAGAAGACAAGTACTGCTGTAGAGTCTATTACTATAAATACCAATAAGTATTGATCACAATTAGCCTACCCACCAATTCTTTCCTTCCTTAAAGCATCCAGATCACCCTTTGCTCCCCAGCAAATCTCTTTTTGGGAATGGGTGGAGCCTACTTCTGATTTGAAAGCTGATAGGAAACAGTCCCTCTTTTCCCCCATCACTCCAGTGAGAACAAGAGGCTTGATCAATAGAAAAAGAATGTTCACAGGCATTAAGGCAAGTAGGATGGAGAAAGTTGTTTTAGGTTAACATCAGCAGAAAAGGACAACACAATTTATAAGAACTCCCTGATGTCAGTGCAAATAGTATTAAAATACATGAGGCAGTATTCTCAGAATTAAATACATGTCCATAAACTTTATTATTCCATATAAAATCTATAACATTGTTATGAAATCTGAACTCATTAGGCACTTCTACAGCAAAAAAAAAAAAAAAAAATCAGTTGAATTAAAACTTGAAAAGCCATGTCCCAGTAAAAATGGTGCCCTCCTTAGTACATGACATTGTACCTGACTTTCTTGTACTTCACTGGCAAGAGTTTATAAAGCGAGGGAAATGCCATCAGAGGTCTCATATCACACAATCACACCATCAGCATACTGTTAAATGTATAAATGGGAATAGTATTTGAAGAACAAGCTTTTGAATTCAAATGAAATATAAACCATTTAAATGAAATTGATTTGTACTTGCTCAACTCATGTACAATTTGCTAAACTTAGTTGGTTTCAAAAAGAAAAAAGAAATACCACTAATTAACTCCCCCCAAATTATTACTTATAGCTAAAGTCAGTTTATAATCAAGTATTTTATAACTTGTATAAACCTGTTAAAGATAAGAAGTTTTTATAAGCATTGTTAGATGCTATTTCTTTCAACGATTTGATTAACTAGCTTAAGAGCTTTGAATAAGTAACTAACATGTTGGGATCTCAATTTTCTCATTGTGTGATGAATAAATTGGTAGTATCTACCTCAGAGAGTTGCAAGAATTAAGTATCATATATACAAAAGATAGCACAATACACTGTGCACAGTAAACTACCATCATAATCTTAATCACTTCCATTCAGGTATGTAAGACAACCATTCAGATTAATTTCCATAAGGATGAAAAGTGAAAGTTAAGGCCAAGAGTTTCACAACACTACATATACCGTTCCTTGTCAAGATTCATTTTGACTACTGATTACAAATAGTATCTTAGAGTTATCAAAACAAATCAAGTGACAGTAATGCACTAGGGATCCGAGAAAGACATCTTCTAGAATTTAGCGGACACTTAAATCATTCATATACGTACTGGATTAAGTTCAGTGACATCCCATTCAAGGTACTCAGCAACATGCATCATCTGACTGATGATATTTTCTAGTTCCTGGGGAAGGAGAGAGAGAAAGGAGGATAAGGAGAGACTACAGTAAATTCTTTAATGTTGACTTACAGGAATTGTTTGTTCAACATGTTGCCACAAAACTTAAAGGTTATATGATTAATATCTTTTTTTTTTTTTTTAAACATCACTGTGTGGTTGCCTCTCACTCGTGCCCCCAGCTGGGGACCTGACGTGCAACCTAGTCATGTGCCCTGACTGGGAATCGAACCAGCGACACTTGGCTCACAGGCCAATGCTCAGTCCACTGAGCCACAGCAGCCAGGGCTGATTAATATCTTTTTACAAGTTCTGATGAACGGTACCTGAAAGAAGAAATGTAAATTCATTTTGTGTTGTCTAGAAATCTTAACCAGGAGAGGGCGCCACCATACAAAGGAAGAGCTCCTTTCCCGGAAAATTGTTAGCGAAGAACCTTTCTTCGGAAAGGAGAGTCTGATGAAAGTAGGAGCAGACACATTTTCACAAGATGTGGTTTCTAAGTCACTGGGTATCCTGACCTTTTGCCTTGAAAGCAGGTGTGGGAGGAAGTGTCCGAGGGCAACTAAGAGGTTTATTTTTATTCTGATAAAAGTGAGAATGTATACTGACTGTTCTAGCCATTTATTAGGATAATTTGCTCCGCTACAGGAGTCTTCAGGGTCCAGGCTGGAAGGCTAAGTACATGTAGAGTTTATTTTTTGAGGGCATAAATTTTAGTTTGAATTTTCATATTATTCTAGTCAAATGTCAACCCTTTGAGGAACACATATGGCTTTGCTAAGAAAAAAATAAAGCACTTTTTTATACCTATTTATTTAATGTTCTAATTTATGCTCATCTTCAGAAAATACTAAAGACATATTGTAAGTGCTAGTATTTTAAATGCAGTTGGTGACATAATTAAAAGTGGTGTTATATAGTGTGATAATTTAAAATATAAGCATAAAAGAATAAGGCTTGCATGTATGAGGTCTGTCCAGATGACATTCAGTCATGTAATATAAAAAATAGAGACATTTATTGAAAAATACACAAGATACAAGAAACTTTGTACATAAGACAATGACTCCCAGTCTCCTTCGAAGTAGGCACCTTGAGATCTCACATAGTTTTCCCAGTCACCATCCGCTGCCCCATCATATTTTCCTGAATCTCATCAACGGTCCGAAATCTCTTTCCTTTCAAAGTTGATTTTAGTTTTGGGAAAAGCCAGAATTTGCAGGGCACCATATCTGGGCTTTGGGGGTGGGGGTGTCACCTGGGTAATTTGATGTTTCACCAAAAACCTCTGCACCACACGTGATGCATGCATGGGCATGTTGTTGTTATGAAGCTGCCAGTCACCAGTTGCCCATCACTGTGGCCTTCTGAATCTTCCAAACAGTTTCAACAGAGGAATGGTTCAAGCTTAACACAAAATTTGATGCAGGTTCATGGCTCTACTCACTCTGTCATTTTGAATGTAACAGCCACACAGCACACATGCTCACTCAATGGCATCTACCACCTCACTGACTAGTACAGTGAAGTCATCATTGTTCATGCATGTGCATTCCAGTCCCCTCTCCTTGGCTGCCAGGTTATACCAATGTCCAACAAACCATTCTTGTTTCATTAACAATGGTTGGCTTTTCCTGGACAGATCTCGTGTATTAATTAAAACTTATTCTACTCAAATCTCTGATCTAATATATGCAATTAATATTCATAGAATCAAGGCAGAAATATGGTAGAGAGGTTTTCTTTTGGGGGGGTTCACAGATCCATCTGATAAAAACTATACACTCCCTCTCTACAGAAAAGATGTAATAATGAAAATGTTATTTATGTTACAAAGGATGCCCAGAAACAGTACATATATATGTGTGTTTATTTATTGCAGACAGTAAAATCTTTAAACACTAATCCTTTGAAATCATAGGCTAGAATTGTGTGTGTTCCTAATCTCTCACCTGCAATATTTTTGCTTATGGAAGCCTTGATGGTTTGGAATGGTTAAAGTCTCTGGATATGTTATTAAAAATGGAAACTATTTTTGGCAAACTATTATATAGGTTTGTAATATTAGTTAAGTTATTTAACCCTCTTAGACTCATGTTTTAATCAGTAAAAATATTATCTTTAATATTCTAATATTATATAGTTTGCAGAGTTGCTGAAAAGATTAAACATGCTATTTTCTAACATAAAAAGCATTTATCTTGCCTGCCACATTGAAAATGATTAATAAACATTAATTACTATTAATAGACATAGTGGTCATTTTTCAAAATATCAATTTTTCTCTATTTTTCTTTCAAAATGTGAAATGCTATACCTTTAAATTTCTAATACAAGTGACATCAGAAGGTACGATTTCACCTAATATTGAAGGATATATACTGAGACATTAAGTTTTGTGGAGAAAACCATAAAGACTAGTTTAATAAAAAAACAAATGTATTTATCACCAACTACTTGTTTAATGTTGTAAATATAGTCACAAATATTGCTAGTAATTTACTATTTGTTAACAAAAGAATGTCAGAAATCCAAAAATACTCTTTTGATTAAATTTTCAAATCACCCACCAATCCATGGTTCAAAGCCTAGTAAAGAAACATCCTTATAAGTTAATTTTAAAAAAATTTAAATAAAATAAATAAAAAATAAAAAAATAAGAAAAACATTAAATAAAACAAGTCTGCAGTAAAAATATAATTTGCATTAGTGTAGTCAGAAGTGCTGCAATAAACATATTGAAATAGCGAGAAAAATATCTAAACTCCTAGTTGTGAATTGCCACAAGAAAATGAGCAAATGGATCATGTAGCTTAATGTTCCTAAATAAAAATATGAACTCTACTGGGCACATAAAAGTAATAGCATTTGAAAATATAGAGAGGCTTATCCATAAGGAATACCACCGTTTTAGCATCAATTCGGAATGGTGCTCATTTCCTAGAGTGGAAGAGTGTATTTTTATTGCTCTCTGGAGAAACTAGTGCACCATTATTCTGCTCAGTGTTACAGAAGCATATGCCTCCAACTTCATTGCTTTGCTTATGCAAGTGAATTTGAAGTTTGGGAGGGACACCAGATAATGAGAGAAAATTATTATCGGAAGTAATGTTTATTTTAATCAGTATTAAATATATCAAAATATTTATTGCTGTGTTTTTGATGTAACCATGCACATCAAAATTCCATAATCTGACACATATTCTCTTATTATTTTTTTTTTTAGTTGAATGTAGTGGGGTGACAGTGGTTAACAAAATTATACAGGTTTCATGTGCACAAATCTATAACGCATAATCTGTACCCTGCACTGTGGGTTCACCACCCCAAATCAAGATTCCATCCATCACCATTTATCCCCCCTTTACACATTTCCACCTCTTCCCATTCCCCTCTCTATTCTTAACAATTCCTTATGGAACAGGAAATAATGTAATATGTAAAATACATTGTCAGCAAATATAAAGGATGTTATTGGGTGGAACCTGAGACAGATATTCTTATGAAGCACGGATTATGCAAAATAACTAAGACTGCAACTTCTCTTCTGAAAACTATTAATGATTTGCATATTAAAAATAAGATATACATTTAATTATTCCTTTCAGTTAAAGCATACATATATGGTCTTTTTCTCCTATTGCTTTTTATAACTAAAGCTACAGTGTATGCAAGTTGCATTTAAAATTGGAGAAGACATTATAAAAAGGGAAGTTTGTCAAAGCAATTTGTAAATACATTTATCTATTTCAACAGCTTAAGTAATTAAGAATACTTTTAAAAAGTGGGAAAATAATAAAATAATTAAACTGACTTTACAATTCTTTAAGCTGTCCTTACATTCTCAATATTTTTCAGTGTCAAATCTCACAACTATTTTATCTTTCTAGATCAATGCTTCTCAACTTTCTCATGTTTTATTCAAATCAAGTAGGAGTCACTTTTATCTTCCAGTACATAAAAAAAATCAGTTTTATGTGGTAAAATTATTCAGTAGAACAAGTGTAATTCTAACAGTGTCCTCAGACTCCTTTTCAAAAAGTCAGATAATAAAAATGCTGTGTGTGTGCATGAAAACTGCATTAAGTGTGTCTTCTGTGGTAATAGTTATAAATTTATTCATTGCATTTTTCAGAACAAACTACTTTCAAATTTCCAGAATATTTGAGGAAAACATTACCGTGCTGTCCAGGAAGCCGTTCCCATCCGTGTCATAGAGGCGAAACATGACTAGAAACAAAGAAGGTGTTGAAAAAAGATTACAGGTGACTAAGATCAATGTTGTTGTAAGGCATATTCTTCAAAAATACATTTTCTAATGAAAATAAATAATAAACCCCTGTCTTACTCAAAGCAATTGATTTGTAGAATCGTTTCTCAAGCTAAATTGAAAATAAATTAATCAATTAATAAAAATACTGGCGATTGGCTCTAAAGTCTATCAATTTTTGTTATGTACATAGAAAACACTATTGTTTGTTCAAATTCTTTATCACAAGATCATTATGTGAAAACTCAAGAATAGCAAACAAAAAAGGAATTTAGATATTCAGAGTCTGGATATTAAGTGGTAGAGTGAATAATAAAAATCAACTGATTCAGAAGACTGGAAGTAAATTATAATTTGGAATTTACCACCCACTATTATGTGAGTTTACATGAGCTTAGTCAAATACTTTTTACTTCTATAAAATGAGAATAATCCCTTTGTCATAAGACACACGTTTGCTGTGAAAGTCAAGCGAAGTGATACACACAAATGCCTATCAAACGTCATAGGTCACTACATAAATATGAGCCATTGTTTTGATTGGTCCCCCCAGGAATGTGGGGAAGGAAGAATTAATGCAAAATAAGGGGATTTTTCTGAGGGAGGATGACAGGATATAAAAGGTATTACTACCATGTCCATAATAGTTATTTAAATCTGAGATGTAGTTTTATAGGGTAACCACGCTTTGAACTAATCAAGTAAGGGAAAAGAGAGTGTCAGCTTTGTGGGTGAACGCAGGAAAGCAGATGGCAGACTCCAGGGCTGGCCTGAGGGTTCCCTGTATAATTCACACACCACCAGGAGCCTGTGGAAGTGGCTGCAGGTGCCTTACTGAGATACACAAAGAATGACACAGCTGTAAAAACACACAAGTGGAAGTGAGGGTTTGTGTTGGGTTTGCATAATTTCTTGGAGAATCTTGATATCTGAGGTCTATACCATTAAATAAGGGCATTGATAACAAGGAGGCATAATTATGCAATGGCCTTGATCATATATTTACAACTAGTTTTTAATCTTTGTATTTAAAATCATTGTTATATCTCATCAATTCTAAGATATGATTATTTATAAAAAAAAAAACTAGGCTGCACATGACTAAAAGGAAAAAATGCTGCCAATCTATCATATTCTTTATATGGTAAAATGCAAACAGTCTCCGAAAATGTTAAAATGAAAGGGGAAAGAAAATGTGTACAGACTGAATAAAGGGAAATAACAGGCTGGTTAAAAGACATAAATGGCTTTATTTGCAAACTAGGATAATTGTTTTCTCATATACTCATTAAATGAGAATAAAATTCAGAAAGAAAAAAACCCTATCACCACATGGGTACTAAACATTTCAAGATTTTCTAGTACAGCAAAAAAATGGTAAAAATATCTTCACAAATGTCAAGATTTCTCACATCACTCAGAGAATGGGTTGATTACCAGGAACAAGACAAGGACTTAGAAAAGTCTATAACCATATTCTAGAATGAAAGACTCTTGTAACTCTGGTAATCCTTATTGGCATCAATGAATGCTAAACCATTTTATACAGCTCAGATAATAAGGAAACCCTGTGCATGTTGGCAAAAAATCCTTGCTGAAAACATGGGTTCAAAGACATAACACACAAATGGGGGCAACCAGCATTCATTCTGACAGCATCTGATCCTTCTATGTTCTAAAAGCCGCACTTTAAATACAAAACATGGTGACAGTTAAAATGGCAGATAACTCTTGACTAGCTTGATTTGAAGGTTGCCTTTATACATGACCTAGGCTACCCCAAACAGAAGCACAAGCCCTGATGGTCAGATGCAAGCAACCCAGGAAAAAAAGGAACTGCTCAGAACCCATTCCGGTGATGGGGGTCAGCAGCAGCTGTGACTAAAGAGAGAGCATCCAGGGTCCTGGATGTGTCAGAGGTGCTATCATTCAAAAGGGCGCTGTCTGAAAGGCAGAAATAAATTGCTTCCCCTGTTCAGTTCATATTTAATTTAGTCATTGTTCCTAGAGAAATAGCCTCCAAACCGAGTTTTCTGCCTCTCCTAATGATTCAGTGTGTTCCTCAATATAGCATATTATTGAAGTCTTACTTATAGAGAAATATAACATTTAATAAATTATCAAAGTAAACACACCAATGTATCAAATTATTTAAGACAAGGTAGAGAATATTACTTAACAACACAAATCCTCTCGTGCTCATCCATCATTATTTCTCCTTCCATTTAAAAGTTAACCACTATTTTGGATTTTATATGCACTAGTTTGAATTTAGCATCATTTACTAAATATTATGTTTCTGATCTTCATCTGTATTGTTGTGTGTAGCATTAGCCCATTTACCTCCTTTTTAGCTATTAATCCATTGTATAAAAGCATCACAGTTTACCCATTCTATTTAGGTTGTCTCCAGTTTTATATGTCTAGTAATGCTGGTGGTACGTCAAAAAAATTCTGATATAAACCCTCTTGTAAAAGGCATTTGTGCCTAGATGAACATTTGCCATTTGGTTACAAACCAGTAAAAGGAATGTCTGGATCATAGGATTTGCAAATGTTTAACCTTTTGTAATATTGCCAAATATTTCAAAAGTGATTTGACCAAACTAGGTTCTAAACAGCATTCCATAAGAGTTTGAGTGGCTCTATATCCTCACCAGCACTGGGTATTGCCCCCCATAATTCAAGCCATTCTGGTGAAGGATAGTGAGTGGTATGTCACTGAGGTTTAATTTCCATTTCCCTGGTTACTGGTGATATTCAGCTAATTTTTACATTTATTTTCCAGAAAGACTTGAACTTTCCCAGGATATTCCAGAATCCTATTGTTCCAGTTCTAGCCTGTCTGGATGCAATTGGTATAGAACCTACTGTCAGAACTGCCCAATTAAACTTTTGCCAGACACAAAATGGGGTAATATATTCTAATAGAAAAAGGAACAATATGGATATCCAATTATGCAAGTACTGTTACTGGAAAGAGAATGTTTACTTGCTCTGCTGGGCCAAAATTTTCATAATTAATGTGTCCGTGTAAGTTGGGGTCAGTTTCTAGATTCCCCATTTCTAACTTTGTATAACTTCAGCTGTGTTTTAGAAATTCACATGCTGATTTTAAATTTTATATCAAAATAAAAATGACTAAAAATACCCAAAACAACTTTAAAAATGGGGAACAAATTTGGAAGATCTGACTTCAAGACTTGTTAATAACCAAGTGTAATCTAGAGAGTGACGTTCTGACTAAAGGATAAACAAATAAAATAATGGGAAAAAGCAAAGTCAAGATATAGAGCCACACACATATGGTGAACAGGATACCAAAATAGTTCAATGAGATAAGAAAAGTCTTTTCAAAAGATGACCAAGGAACAACTACATATTTATTAAAAAAAAAAAAAAAAAAACCCAACTCTTACTTCACATTAAACATTATGACAAAATCATTTTGAACTTTAAACTTGAACCTTTGAAAAAATAAGCTCTAATTTTAACATTAAAGCTAAACTATAACGCTTCTAGAAGAAAATATAGGAAAATACTTTCACGCCCTTAACCATTCAACATGAACCAGTAATGACAAAAAAATTAATAACAGGCAAATTGAACTTTATCAAAATTAAACTTCTGTTCAGCACAAATTTAAAAATGAGAAAACAAGCCAGTCACAAACTAGAAGCACATATATTGACAAAGAACTTATTTCTAGAATATATGAAGAAATCCTAATGCTCAGTAATAAAATGACCAGCAACTTAATTAAGAAAGAGGCCAAAAATTGAGTAGACACTTCAAAAAAGGAAAATATATGAATGGCCAATCATATCAAAGTGTTCAAAATCATCCATTAAAAAAGAAAAGAAAAGAAAAGAAAAGAAAAGAAAATTCAAATCACAGACCACCATAGAGCTTCTAAAACAAATCTGGAATTTTAGTATTTCCCCGAAGCCGGTCTACCAAAACTGCTCAGTTTTTCAGCTTCTCAGTTGTACCTTTAAGAATTTACAAATTAAAAAGAGTAACAAAAGCAGCCTTCTCTTTCCCAGAAATTTGACACACAAACCTAATTTGTCCTGGTAATTCCCTGAAACTTTTCAGACTAAAAAAAAAAAATCTTGTGTCCAAATTTCCTAGTCATTTCCAGTAAGAAACCTGGTGTAAAAACATTTAGTTCATTACTGTCTGAAAGAGAAGCCCTACTATGTATTACATAATTAATTTCTAAACCCATTAATAGGGGTTAACGGCTGTCTATGAATCCTGTTTAATTCATGAAGGAAAAAGGTTGGAGAACTTTAAGTGTTACTCAAAAGCAATAGCAAGAAGAAAAAATGTATACATATACGGGCACTATCATATACTCTAAAGCTCACCAAGTCTAAATCAAGGATAAATGTTCTCTTTGGTTCTGTATGAGAGAAAAAAATTCTAGGATTTTAATTTTCAGAGTATCTCTTCTTTCCTCAATTAAAATTGTAGGGGGGGTCATTCAAAACATGAGGTATTGAATACACATATTTTCTTTGGCTTTCCATTGACGTGCCACTAGAGAGGCATTAAAGAAGCATAAACCCCCACACACAAAGAAAACATGAAAGGGGAAAAGCAGAACCAAATCTTGGATGCTGGAAAACGCATGGAAACAGACTGAGCCTGAGAAATAGGAACTTAAGCTGGTAGTGCTGAAGAGGCAAAGGTTTGCACAGAAAGGGTAAAGAGTTGAAAAATCTACTTGATAGTCTTCATGAAAAGAAGTTAGACCCTCAAATACTATCTGCCATACTTTGCACTGATTAAAGAATAGACAAAGAGCACAAGTTTCAAAACGAAAATTTATGGTGGAGGATTGGGAATCAGTTATGTAAAAATAGAGAAATTAACTATACAAGGAAAAGGTAATCATTAACATTATGGAAAATAAAAATTGGTTTGGTAAGCATATAGAACATTTCCCTTTAAAAACTATATCTCAATATTATTGATAAAATTAATACCTATCATCAAGTATTATAATAAGACTATTTCTTCTCAGTATTTAAAAGTGAAGTTAGGTCCAGGGTCAAGTGAATCATTGAAAAAATAAGTCTTATTTTTAAAACCAACATAATAAGGATATAGATTTTTAGGTACAAAAATAATTTAAGTGCAATATTAAAATCATTCTGTCAACATGAGAGCTTCCAAAGGTGGATACATGTTATGAAGTTACAAGCTACTTTAACCCACTTTTCTCCTATTTTTATGCTCATGTAATTACACTTTATATAGAAACAATTATGTTCCCACACATGAATTTGGTTAAAAGAGCAGAGCAAAGGCATATTATGCAATATGAGGGCAATACTTTATCTCTAGAAATTTTTTCTCTTCCAAAGATTAGCAGGTTTCTATCTACTTTTTCTTTGAATATTATATTGATATACTCTGGTTTTTGTATTTTGCATTAAGTTGGTGATATGAAAAGATTAATTTTAAATTTGTTATTAAACATTAAAAAGTATTTTCAAAAGCACTTTTGTTGGAATTTTTTTAATAACTTTTTTGTTATCATTTTGTGTATTTCAAGATCTACTTAATAAGCTTTAAGAGCAAAGGTAAAATAATTAGCTCGTTGGAGCTTGTGATATCTCAAGTAATGCAGTGATATTTTCTTCTTTTTACAAAAGAGAAAAAAACAGTAAGACAAAGCTTTACAAAATAAAAATAGCACTTATATAGTAGATCAGAAATCATGAGTTTTACTTACAACTAGATAAACTGTTGGTATAGTTAATACCCAGTCTCTCTGGGCCTCTCTGGGAAAGTTGACTACATTATCTTTAAGTTCTCTACAGTGTTAAATTTCAGTGATTCTGAGATTAATACTTTTCTTATTACTAACTGACATACAGGTTAGTCTTTATTATTCATGTCAATTATCTATTTTCTGGTTATTTTCCTATTGGTTTCTCTTTAATGATATATGTACAGTAAACGTAACCTAACTGGAATGTTATTATAGTTAAGTCACTGATAATTTGTAAATACCAATCCAAATGTAAATATCATGCATTTTTAAGTCTCAGTATAATGATAGTATTATTTCATGCCTTAAATATTTACGTCACTTTTATCTTCTCAATCACCCATTAACTTTGATACAATTCCACTAAACCATCATTTTCTGAGCATTTATCTGTTGAAACACGCACAGATACATGCACAGACAAGTAGCAGTTGCTAGTGTGGAAGGTTACACACACAGTGCAGGTAAAGAGAGCCAGATAAATCCAATGAGGAGATTGAAAACAGATTCATGATATAAGCCAGTCCTGGCTCTGATATGCACTGGGAATGAACATGCCCAACAGATGCACCTTAGGAGCAAAGTCATGAAGATGGAAAGGTTCAAATTTTGTCTGATGACTGAAAAGTACATCCATGTGACTGGGATTTCATTTGTGCTCGTGTGGGTAAATTAAAGCCAAATGCAAGACGGGAAGGGTAGGCTGGGGACAAACTGTGAAGCCAGATCAGTCTATGAATGTCAAGTTAAGGGTTTAATTTTGTATATTACTCAGTAGGGAGCTATCAAAGGAACACCTATACCAAGTAAGAAGAAAAGTAGGAAAGAATAGATCTAAATGTTGACAAATTTTAGGTAACATGAGCGGAAGTCATACAAATTCAAACTTTGTATGTGAGAAGATGATTAAACAGGCTGGTGTTTGAAAAAACAAAGCATCCAAATTAGACTTTAAGTAAAAGGAGTTGATGACCAGAGGAACACTGAGGACCAGCTGAGGTTAATCCACAGAATTATATTTAGATAATTTTATAAATCTCTGCAACCTCAGTATATGATATGTTGCGTGCCTGCAACTAAGTTTGAAAGAATGGTTGGCATCATGGATTATGGGGTTATTCTCTATTTGCAGGGATGGGAGACCACAAAGCTGCAGGTAAATTCAGGAGAAAGTGAAATGGTTGAGGGATAAGAATTCTAAACTTTTATTTCATTTCAAAAATAATTATATAGACTAAAAATGGGAAAAATTTATGTGAGCAAATCTTAGTTCATTTAATTCTCATAGCAAACATATGAGAGATTATTTTTATTGAAGTTTTACAGTTGCGGAAACTGAGGTGTAAAGAGGTCTTTTTGTTTATTTTTATTTTTAAAAACATGTATAGGTCACTCAGGTAGTAAGTATCAAAGCTAGGATGCATCTGATTGGGGAAATCAAGATCCAGACTGAGCCTTGACCTGCAAAAGTTAATAATTTTAGGTGCTTCATCATATCTATTTATGTGTTAATTTTTACTATTTTTCTTATTTTTCCTCTAGTTTATATCATATTTAATAAGTCATAACTATTTTCAAAATAAGTATATATTAAATTAATAACCATTAAATTTCTTCAAAGTCTTACTAAATTTTTTGAAAAATCTTTAGCTATAAAAAAATACATGAATGTTAGAAATTTATAACTTTGCAATTGTAACAGAATTAAAATGCATAGAACTGCACATTGCTAAGAAAATGGGCCAGGGGGATGGATTGTGTGTTAGTTCATGTAGGAAAGGGCTAGGCATTGGCTTTTAAAACCAAATACAAGCACCAGGTAATTAAGGACTAGGTTGAGGTCCTCCCAAGTAGAGGATAGTAGAGAAGAGATCTGGGGCATAGCTGGAACACAGGTACACCTTAATGTGCTTCTGAGGTTGAAATTCATTACCTTGAGAATTCAGGTGAAAAATCACAGTAAGAGTGCCTGCCTATCTGCCTGAAGAGTCTGAAGAAATGTTTAAGAAAAAAAGAGGAATACAGCTAGATCCTGAGAAAGTTATAAAAAAAGAGCTGGAAAATACGAAGACAGAACAGAGGGAAAGGGGCTGGTAACACTTGAGACAGGTGAATGGAAGGTCATGTTTGACCTGGTTCATCAAGTGTTTTTGAATGATTTGTGGATCAGCATTCTGTCTGTAATTGGGGACAAAGACTGTTGATTCATAGACCCAAACTGAGAACTTAAAAGCATGCCTCTTAGGAATTCTAGCTTTGAAAAAATACTTCTGGTTGACCTAAAATAATTAAACTTCAGCACAAAGACCACTTTGGGGAGGCATGATGGTGCCTTTATTCAGTCTCAGAACTGGAAAAAAAATGTCTTTGCATTTTTAAAATCACCACTAACATGGTCCTGATAACACCTGAGAAAACTTTTTCTCTGGCTGTAACTTCAATAGAAACTCACTGAACATTAATATTTATTTTGGAAAGAGAGGGATTTCTGTAAGTTCTTAGGAATACAAATAAATCTTGAAATGCAAATATTCAACATTTAGGAATAATAAATATTTATTTAAAGAGTAATGTTAATATATCTTATTCATAAGCAGATGTGACTCAAATAATCATATTACAGTAAATTATTTATTAGTAAGAAAAATTTCATCAGCAGTTTACTATTAAGTTTAATTAAGCATATTTCCTAATCATAATTCTGAGACATCACAATGTTCTATATTGGCTTTAGAAATGTCAAACTTAGGATGCACTATCTTCACTATCATTTCAGTAGCAAAATTTTAAAACTCATTTCTATTAATACCCAATATAATCAAGTTAATCAGGTTACTGAGCAAACTACCAGCTCTATAGTTAGCAAGGGCTCTGGAGACAGAATAGATTACTAAATAAATGATCACCTCGGCTTAGAATTAATGTTTAAAAATCATTTTCTTGCATTGCAATGATTACCATTTGCCACCAGAGAGAGCTCAATCACTACATTTTATAAGAGCAATTTCTTCTTTTCAATTAGTTAGGAATTCTCTGTATGAAATACCTGCTGCATTGTAGAAGAAACAGACAGTAGTTATTGTTTAATTATTGATAACATCCAGAGTCAACTTCTGTAAATGAAGCTCATGTCTGGCATTTGAGAAATCATTTGTCCCTGTCAAATAAAGTAGGAAAAGGACTCACGGATATGAACAACAGTGTGGTGATTTTGCTGCGAGGAGGGGGCATAAGAGGACTGACTAAATGGTGATGGGAATAAAAACAATGAAGATTAAATTTTAAAATAAAAGTGTTAGGGCTGAGGCTTTTAAGAAAGATTTCCAAGGGAGAAAGCCACATACCACGTGTGTAATGTGAACCCTCATGCTGACTAATAGGAAGACCTTCTCATATCTAGAAATAAGTGTTTTTTTCTTTTTCAAAACAACTCAAAGGATAGTTTCCAACATCATCTTGTTACCAAACTGCGCAATAGCATTGTACATTTTTTTAAAAAGTCATTTGTTAGACAAACATGTTTAAGAAATACTTGGTGGTAAATTAATATTAACAAGTAACCCGAAGTCAGTCAATATTATTAATATACTTTCATTTTTCAACTGGAGTAATTTTTATTATTCATCAAGGTCATTTTACTTAACAAAAATTTAGATAATCATAGTAGAGACCATTTTAAGTTAATCAACATTCAGTTCCTTTCCGTAACACCCAACTGGGATGAGTAAACTAAACGAAGAAACACATACACTCCAGTTTATCCTCCGGTCTTCCTCTTTCCAGAAGGGACAGGTAACAGACAATGTCCTTCAGATGGATTACTTCTGGGGAACACGTATTAGCAGGAGAAGTACGTGGAGGGGTGATGGCACCTTTATTCATTCTCAGACCTGAAACAAAACAATATTTGTCTTTACATTCTGAAAAATATTCACAGCGTTTTTAAAAAGTAACAAACCGGGAGTGAAAGCACAGACCATGCAGAGGGCTATATATTTCCACGCACAGGATAACCACACTCTCTGGAGCTCTGGTATACCGGAATCAGATATACTGTATGTCTGTTTTCAACAATGGAGCTTCTCGGGATTTGAGGGCAGGGGGTGCTCTAGCTGCCTAATGCAGAGTTTTAGGGTCAGGACGCTGTTGTGCAGGGTGAGTTGGTAGACAGATTTGAACAGATCAGGAACCACTTTCCTATCCCACCCTTCTTTGCTTTAGGCAGTGACAGCTATAAATCAGCTGGGAAGATACATAAAATTGACTGTTTATACCCCCCCCCAAAAAAAAAACCAAAAACGGAAGAAATTTAGGTCTGTCACAATATGATTTATTCAGGACTCATTCATTCATAAAAACATTTATGCCAAATAGTTGCCAGTACCACAAACAAGACATCTTTTTTTGCCATCAAGGAATCTGCCCACCAGTAGGAGAGAAAGAGACAGAAACAAAAATCTGGATACACATGCCAGGCATTCCGTTAGAGAAGTAATAACATATGATTGAAGTTTGATTTTCATATGGTCCATACTTAATTTCTGTATCCCATTCACTTTGCCTATTCCAGGACAATGGTGGAGAACTTTAATACCTGTTCACAACAGTTGACAATTGCAGATTATCTGGCAGGTGATAAATTGAGACTCGCTCACAATAAATGGTTACTTCCATCTTATACAGAAGCCTCGGAAACCAGATCACATGTACCAGATTAGGCCTAAAGGTAAACCCCAGTTATCCTTTGAGGTACCGCTGGCAACACACAGGTGTTTGGGTGAGCATGCTAATGGGCTGAATGCCTACTGTGTTCCAAATCAACCAGGAGTTAACTGAAAAGAGGGAATAATCCCAACCAAATACAGCTCTACAAGCTGACTATTCTTTAGTGCAAGGCTACCTGATCACATCCCTTGCTCTGTTCTATTTCCTTTGATGTATATCTTTGATTCAATAACTATTATCTGCTCCAGTCATCTCAAGATAGCCAGCATATTACTTAATGCATTACTAAAAGTTATGAATTAGTTTTATCATGCACAGTGCTATTGCTAATAAAAGGTACCATTTATTGAACGGGTAATATGTAGCAGGACACACTGAGGACATTAACATGTGCCATTTCACTCATGTTCACATTAACCCTGTGAGGTAGACGGTATTACTCCCATTTTACGGAAGAGAAATGGGCTGACAGTGACTAGTTTCCCAGAGATTCAGAGCTAGCAAATCCTTCCTCTTTTTTCTACAGTAATGGTTTACCAACAATTGTTGATTCAATGCTGATCGTAAGAAGAAGTAAGAAAACAATTTTACATTTTAACCCAGGATGGTCCTTTTATGCAAGCACTCACACACACCATCATTAATAGGTTTCATAACTGGCCCAATATTTTTCTTTCTACGTTATCCTATTCACTTTCCTCTTATTTCATTTCATTTTTAAAATTCTATCAAAGACCCTCTAAATTGAATTCATTATCCACTAGTGTGTCTCTACCCACAGTTTGAAAAATACTTCTTTATATCTTTCCTTCATTTTCTTTACCAAAGTCTTACTTATTTCAAAAACCAGCTCTATGCTCCACATTAATTCTACTTCTTTCTATAGTTATTGAAATATATATGCATACTTAATAAACTGATTTTTCTTCTTAACATAAGTGTCAGAGTATATCTAATACAAACTAATAGTTATTTTATAAGCCAAAAAAGGCAAAGAATTGAAAACCTTTAAAACAATTACCTTACTACTTCTAATTGACAAACTAAAGCTTCGCCAGCTGCAGGAATAAGCAGTTTCAACTTATGATAAAAGACAATTTGGCACTGACAGAAGACATGACCATAACTTTCAGCCTTGGAGAACAGAGCCCTTGAATTATGGTCGGATAAACCATGACCTAACTCATCCTGCCTGATGAGCTAATCCTCTCTTCTTAGCTTTCCACTTATGGTACTGAAATGATTTAATCAGTTTGTTTTAAATCTATACAAAAACTCAGAATAAGTCAAGAAAGAATGAAAAGAACATACAACTTTCATTTGAAAGAATGCCAAAGGTATTATAAGTTTCACTTATTTAGATCACTTTATGATCATTTGTTTGTACTTATAAAACTAAGGTGCATGGTATTCCATTATAAGCTTTCATAATACTGAATATAAACAATTGGAGAATGTGAGGACTACATGATTTTCTGTTTGCCTTTCCTATATGTAATATATATATATAACATGAACATACACATATAATTTATATTTAGCACCAACCTTTTGAAGAAACCTATTACTGTACTAAAATTCATTTTGTTTGACAAAATGAGTAAATACATCCCATTTTCTGTTCATGACATGCTGTAAACTAAAAGCTGTAATATATTTAATTGTGTCATAATTTTACATTTTAAAGAATTTAAGATTTTATAAACAAAGCTATGAGCATACATGAAAACACATGTTGAAGAACTAATTAAATCTTCAACTCCAATTACAGCCAAATTTGAGAAGCAAAATGTACACTTTTTGCAAAGAATTATAGGATGTAGTTTTTAAAAAGATGCACTAAGACATTTTCACAACCACTTTATAACAAAGTAATTTGTAGAGCAGGACATTACTACATCTTGAGGTGCTGAACTATTAAAAAGCTCTCTGGTTTGTTCCTACCCGTATCCTCTCCCCTCTCCCCAAGATCAGGCCACTTTCTCTTATGTGGTGAAGATATTTCTAAATAGATTAATTTAATTTCTAAAAGCAGGTCCTGAAACTCAATCTGTCTTCACAGAGAATGATTTTACACCCTACTCTACCATTTATAATTTCTTGCCATTCCATAAACTTGGCTGGAGTCCTCTTCCACTACGTATCTCTGTCTATGACAATGCAGTGCCCAGAAGAAAAGTTATTTTCCTTCTAAGTGGATTGGGCCAAAAATTATCCAGAACACACAGAAAACAACACACATGGCAAACAAGGCATCGCAATCCTGGTCCCTTGCCTCTAGTTCTTCAATGAGATGGTAATCCTCCACTCTTCTTTAGCAGCAAAGGGAGGAGGCTCAAAAATCTAGTTCCCATTAACAAATGCCATTTAACGCATCCAATTGTGGGTGAAGGTCTTTCTTTAGAATTGGTACTGAATGTGAAGCTAGGCACAACAAAAGGGTTTCTTTTGCCTCAAATGGTCAATATTTAGCTTTGAAGATCATGCAATTGACTGGCACCCACTTTGCATGTTCTCCGACCTGCCTAAAGTTATGCTTTTTTAATATTTTTTCACAAAAGCGAAGCAAATACTCATACACACCATTTATGTCCACATATCCATGCATATGTATATATGTATTCATGTATATTACTGTGTACCACAAAGTACTGAATAAAGCAAAAAATATTGTATTTAGATTGTATTAGTTTTATGGGGACAAATTATCATATACTTTGAGTTTTTCGGTTCTTATGATTTTAGTATATACACTAATATATATATATACTTATATAACATATAAACATTTATGTATATAAAGGTTCTTTTCTCTTCAAAGTTTAAATGAAAATATAGTCCAATTTAACACTGCCTACCATTACATTCTTCAAGCACATGATTTTCATTTTATTCCAGTCCAGATACTCTATTTCTGGAAACAATAACTTGAAAAGACTTACTCTAAGAGATACTCTTAATTCCAGTCTTCAGGTTCAATTATTAGTGAATAAGTTTTGGATACACATTCAATTACTGCCTCTGTTCCAGTTTTATTTTCAAACACTAGCATTTAAGATAATGAAAACACTAGCATCTTACCCAGTTTTCCTTTATTTATTAAAATAAAATGTTCAAAACTAAAAACACAAATTACATTTCTAAAATTCTAAGGCAATATAAGCCTGGCAATTTGACTTCTCATTTTTTAATACTGGCTCAATTTGCAGAAATGTATCAAGCTTATGAAGCAATTTGTCACATACTATAATCTTACTTCCCATTTCCATATTAATAGTCATGATGAGCAGCATATATAATCAAGAGTAAAAATAGTTGTTTAGTATTATTATATATTTCATGATTTTTAGAGTTACCCTTCCAATTATGTTGGTCTTAGTATAACACTCTAATTTTTTTTTTTTTTAATTTTTGTTCTTACGCAAGCTGGAAGCAAAATGAAATAAGACTGGGATGCTAATGAACAAGGAATGTAAAATCCACTGTGATTCCTCATAAAGTGAAGACAGGCAGAGGGATACAGTTCCTGACAAGAAACTGAGGTCAGCAAAGCCCCTCTATAAACATACTCTGTTTTATGATTGGACATTGACAAAACCCCAAAACAAGCAACTGTAAGGAGCAGGACTTGAAGCGCAGGTCTTTTGTGGATCATGTTCTAAAGCCACTGTTATTGAAAGAGCAGCAGTAACAACACTTCTGGCTGTAGGCCAGCAACACTTACACACAGTGGTTTCATTTGACCCCACAAGTCTATTTTATATACAAAAGGGTGAAAAGTCAGAAAGTAAATGGCTGATGGTTGGGTAGCAATAGGGGAGTCAAGAGCTGAAGACATGTCATCTAATTCTAAGTGTTAGTCTCTTTTCAAAAACAATTAAAAACCACATCTGTCCAAGTCAGTCCTGTCCAGGAGAATACTCAGCTCTTATAACAATGTGAGATATATATATATATATATATATATATATATATATATATATATATATATATATGTTCAATATAGTATAAACACATATGACTGTTGAGCACGTGAAAGGAGGCTGCTGTGCATGAGGAATTTGATTTTTTGTTTTATTGAAATTAAATTAAATTAAATTGCTACCTTGGGCTAGTGGCTACCATATTGGACAGTGCAGGTAACATACCATCTGCAAGTAAGGAATTCAAAGTTATTTAAATTACTTTCAGTTCCTTGAATATACCTGAGTATGGGAATAAAACCACCACATATTAAAAGAAGTCATGACACTAACATTTCTATTTTTTCCACATTATAAAGTAATCTCAATAGTACTACTTAAATTTTACTGTATTCTTTCAGAATGTATGACATCTTAGGAAAAAAAAACAAAAAACACTACACTAAATTTGACCTTTATCCTATGTCTGCAAAACTAAAATGCTGAAAAATAATCTTCTTAATGAATAATGGAATAGCTGGCATTCACTGAACACTTATGTACCTAACACACTATGTTTTTTGAGTCCCCAATACTAAGTAAGATAGATGCACTTATTATTTCCATTTCACATTCAGCCAAAGAGACGCAAAGCCAAGTAGTGCAGTCACATTGCAAAAAGCAGTTTAAACTGGGATTCGATGCTTTAAGTACAATTTTGTGGGGCCAGAAAGAGAAAAATAAATCGAAGGAATCTGTCTGCTGCCTGTCATTAAATGACCTTTCGTTTTAAGAGTCTGGTTTTCAAGACAATTGAAAGTGCACACCTTGATAATTTCATAAACATTTGGAAGGAAATTAAGGAATCCTAGACATGGCTGAGAGTTCTGAATGCTCATCTTACATCCACACTATTCCTTGAGACATATATTATAATACATGTTTGTGAAAAATGTGTGTGCATACACGTTTGTATGTGTAAATATCACATATATACATATGTATATAGAGAGATCATGAAAAAGTTTTCTTATTACTATCTGTATTTTCTAATAGATATAGAACTAGCAGACCCTTTATGAAAATAAACCCAAATAGTATTAAGGACCTTTAATAGTAGTCATATAAAACCAGGTTTTAGGCATTGGAGACAAAGCATTGAACAAAGCAGATGAACAGTCCCATTTTCACAGAGCTTTCATTCTAGTGGATCAAAGTCAGTGCTCCATAACACTGTATATTTTCTGGTTATTACTGGGCATTTTTAGAGCATATCACAAATTAAACATTTTATAATTGCTTTGGGACTCTGCAAGGTACTGAATATTGTATTTGTCCTTATTAGAATCTCAAAAACTGTAAAAAGTATCCTGAACAGGACAGTACAACGATCTTAAGAAAACACGACCATGTAATATGCAAATATTAAGATGTAGCTGAAACTGCAGAAATCCCTTTATCCCAGGTGAATAAATCTAATACTAAAGATGAGAAATCTGACCACCAAAATTTTACTTGAAACATTCAGAAAGACTATTACATCAATCTGAATAATGAAGTCTAATACATTCAAACCATTTAATAATAAAAGGGGAGATTATGGGGCAACTTTTCCTTTACTGACAATAATTTTATCATCAATCAGTACTTGAAGTTGTGGGGTTTTCTCTGGTTTCAGTGAAAGGTTTTCAGGGTTTCATAACAGAAGATTTATTAGAGTTAAATAATTTATGGATAACTACTAATAATAATTATAAGTGTGAATTTGATACTACAGGAGCATTAGAAATGCAATGGTTGATATAAATAAATGCTAATTCGCCAATGAATAGAAATTCTTTTGTCTTCATTTCTAGAGCATTTGTATGTAGGTATGGAAGCTGCGCAGACTACACAGAATCATTATTATGAACAGTAAAAGTACATCAACATTATTGAAGGTATGACTATACTTTTAATGCCTACAGTGTACCAAGAATCTCCCTATTTTGTGGTCACATATGCCTTGTGCTCTTTCAAGTTTGTGTTTTTCTGGAGATTGTCTGCCTTTTTTAGCACTGTGGAAACTGAAGTCATTTATTAGACACAAAAGACCCATAAAGTTACCTACAATAAAAAAGTACACACACACACACACACACACACAGTTTTTAATATCCTCAAGAGAGTTCTGATAAGAGTAATAGTTTCTTCTCAGCACAATTAATGAAGTGTGTCTTTTGGCAAGAACATTCCCTAAAGTCGTTTGGCAAAAGATTATTTCCAAAAGGTTCAAGTACCTCATTTTCATTGGGTAATTTTCTGTTCTTAATTTGATTAACTTCCCATGCACAAAAAGGAAATGTTTTTATTTTTCTATATAAATGAAGTACTTGGTGTTGTGATTCTGGTTGTACAGACAACATGAAAAAAGCTAAATTCTATCACTGATACTATGGCTTAACAGCACAAATAAAGTATGCATCGCCATATCGAATCAGCAATGAGAAGAAACCAAAGAAAAAGTACCTTAAGCTTTTTAGAGATAGTTGTTATTATTCTCAACCCTAAATATCTTCTGGGTGTATATACAGTCACTCTCGATCTCCTTCACGATAGCCTCCATACTACTGGCAATGTGATTATTTTCTGGCTGAAAACCTTATAATGGCTTCCCAATCTCTTACAGATAAAATTCAAAACTAAAAATGGAACTGCCTTTTGAACCAGTGATTCCACTGCTAGGATTATACCTGAAAAATCCTAAAACCCTAATTCAAAAAAACTTATGCGCCCCTATGTTTATAGCAGCCCTGTTTACAATAGCTAAGTGCTGGAAACAGCCTAAGTGCCCATCTGTAGATGAGTGGATCAAAAAACTGTGGTACATTTACACAATGGATTACTATGTAGCAGAGAGAAAGAAGGAACTCCTGCCATTTGCGACAACATGGATGGAACTAGAGAGAATTATGCTTAGTGAAATAAGCCAGGCAAATAAAGCAAAATACCATATGATATCACCTAATACAGGAAACTAAAGAACAACACAAACAAAAGAACTAAATAGAACAAAAAGTAGAATAGTAGTCAATAGGGGGGAGCGAGAGAAGGGGGATAAGTAAGGGAAGGGTCTAATCAAGGAACGTGTATAAATGACTCATGGACATGGACAACGGGGAGGGATATGACTGTGGGAGAAGGGATGGGCTGGGTGGGGGGAGCAATGGGGGAAAAATGGGACAACTGTAATTGAAAAACCAAAAAATAAAAGAAAGAGAAAAAAGAAAAAAAATCTTAGCATGACAGACAAAAGTCTTTACCAGATGGCCTTGGCGACCTCCCTTGCCCATTCTCCAGCCATTCTCTTCCAGTGAATTGATCGTATCCCAGTCCAAATGATCCAAGACATAGTCTCCTGTCTCTCAGTATGCCCAATACCTTGCCTTCCTCCAACCCTCTGAGGCCATGAGGACTCAAATTCTGCTAGGGTCACTCCACCAAACCCACCTCCAGGTTCTGTCCAAAATGTCCAAGTCATCACTACCATCTGTGTAGGGACCATCTCCTTATGACCCTTCATCCAGTGTCAGTCAGTCACTTTCAGCTCTGACCCACACTTTCTATATGATTCATTTTTGCCAATAGTACTCATTATCATCTGACACGATAAGTAGTTTACTTATCTATTAGTCTTTCTTGCCCCACTAGAATATAAGACTATGGGGTGGGAGTGTTCTATTTTGCTCACTGATGTATGTATCTACAGCAATCTAAATCATATGTATCAAGCTTAAGTGATCAATAAATATTTTTTGAATTAAAAAATACTTAATGTCTTACAGTTTATGTTCTTTGATAGGATAAGTTCTTTATATTTGAATAGAAATGTACAGGTTGCCTTTCTTCCTGGCTCTCCCTTCCCATCATCTCCCACCCATACCAGCCCCTACCTTTACTTAATCAGGATTTTAACTTATGATTAAAATCTCAAGCATATGATCCTAATAAATAGATCACAGCATTTATTTCATTGTAATGCATTTGATCATCTAATTGTCTGTCTTTCTGCTTTTTACTCTAAAAGATCCTCAGCTTTCTGATGGAATTCCTGGCACAAAGTATGTTTTAAAAAACGGATGGTTGGATGTAGAAATTAATGAATTAATAAAACAAATAATTAAATCCAAAACTGGTCCATTCACTACATAATCTGATTTAAAGGGTGCTAAGAACATCCTTTTTTCTTCCTTATGAGGCAACTAATAAGGAATAATAATAAAAACTCTCACACTGACCCATGGGTAATAATGGACATTCACTATTATAGAGACAATGTTTTCAACATGTGGAGCCCAATAGGAATATATAGTATGAGTTAACAAATCGTATTATATTCTCTTTTAATTACTATGTTCTTAGATCAAATGAGTTACCAACTATACTGGTATTAATTACTTTCGTATACAAAAAGAACAATAATTTAGCTGAAGGTAGTTAATACTCAGAGTTTTTGCTGAGTTTGGCATAGATGAGAGCTGGGGAGGGGCAAGATGCACCAGCTAGTCTACAAGAGGCAGATGTAACTTTTACAAGGTTTCCAGGGCTGTTTCCAGTTATGTTCTCCAAGTAACCCATCGTATTGATCACTGCATTTCTAACATGTGCTATTAAATTAGAGGGAAGGATCAGCTGAGGCTTGAGAAAGCTAGGTTTTGCTGTGAGATATGGGCAGAAAGCATAGAGTCCCGAGAAAGTGCAGCATTTTTAAGTCACAGCAAACAGCTGGACATGGAAAGAGCCAGGAGTGCGTGGGGCAGGAAGACAACTTTGGACTGCAGGCAGCATCTATAAGCTGCACGGTATGGGGCTTCATGTTGTGAAACTCAGATTTTATCATCTTCCTAATGAATGGCATTGCCCAGGACCTGGGGTCTCATTAAGGGCACTTCAGGAGCAGGTGTGGTAATACCTGGGGGGAGACAAAGTGACTAGGATATCCTGTTACAATATCTCTCCTGCATTGCCTCCCTTCACCAAAGCAACTCTGCTTTAATTGGCTTTAAATATCAAGGATTTAAGTTTTGTTGGAAAATTAAATTTAAAAATATATATGTAAAAATAAAATATTCTATGAGGTTATAGTGAAGGTCTAACACTTGTAAAACCAGGAGTAATATAATCAGACTTTTGTGTTAGAAAGTACATTTTGGAGATGGGAAGTCAGGGTCCATTGGGGCCCATGCATGAGACCATCTGTAATACAAGGATGACTCCAACTGACACCTGCAGAATATTGGAGAAGAAGTAGTTACCGTGAGTAATAGAAAACATTTTTTAATTAACTGAACATGAGGCAGTGGATGCAGGAAGAACCCAAGATTTTAGGGTTGGAAAATTGATAGATAATTGGGTGCCATTCAGCAAGAGAGACAGGAGTTAGAAGCAAGGCTGTGTAGAATGTAATTATCTGACTTTCAGACACATCTAGTTTGAGTCCATCTGAAATATAGCAAATACACACACACACACATATTCACTGTGAGCTGAAAAAACAATTTTGGGTTACGTAAGGAATACCTGAAGTATGTTATCTTAGACAGTGCCTATTTTTTGTATGAGGCTAAAAAAATGTCATCTGTTCAGAATGAAGGGAGAGATTTGAGTAAACTAAAAAAAGATTTGCAAAGTTTTACCTCCTTTATACAGCAGAAAAATATCAGAGTGAATACATTTTACAAAAAAAATATTTTTTTTTAACTGAGGAGGTACTAAGGCCATGTTAATACTGGGTGTTAGGAAATTGTAGTGGCAACAATCAGCTAATTTATGGAATCCCCCTCTGTTTTTTTGTCAGTGTTTAAGCTGTAGGAACTGAAATATGAGATCATGATATTGATTCATAGTTAAAGGTTTATGGGTCACATTCAAAAAAGCAAAGGTTCCAAGTGCTTGAATAATTTTGGAGAGAGAATAGTTCAAGTGACATATTTTAGGGATGTAGTTAAGATCAGAAATTGGTCACTGGACTAGCAAAGATGTGGTGAGGGATTAGAGACCTGGCATTTACAATGAAGCAGAAGAGGCTATGACAAAGTTGAAAAGAGAATGCAATAGGGATATCTTCAAAAATTAAAAGTATATCCCTGGCTGGTATGGCTCAATGGACTGAGTGCTGGCCTGATAACTGAAAGGTCACCAGTTTGATTCCAGGTCAGGGCACATGCCTGGGTTGTGGGCCAGGTGTCCAGCTGGGGACACGTGAGAGGCAACCGATCAATGTTTCTCTCACACACTGATGTTTTTTTCCCTTTCTCTTTCCCTCCACCTCTCTCTAAAAATAAATAAATAAATTATGTTTAAAGTAATAGACCAGCATGGAAACAAAAGTAATCATCTTTTATTAAAAGTTCAATAAAACACAACTATATGCACAACCTTTATACCTATTTACAACTATTTTTAAAATTTTATTATATAAAATTATTTTTTTACCTTTACCATTATCTTCTATACTTGATTTTTATTTATGAACTAGAATAACATTTTGTTTTTCTTTTATTGAGAAGACCTTACTGTTCAGTTTATATATAGTCATCATAGTCCTGGTGGTATTGTGGCAATAAATAAAATATGGTGAACACTATGAGGGAATAAACAAAGTAGATAATAACACTTTTCTATTCAGAAATAATTTGTGACTTTTTTCAACCAGAAACACATCTTGGATAGATAACTTACATTATTGAAAAGCAAAGTTCTAGGAATAAAAATACATTTATTTTTCCAGTTTCTGAGTCAAGGTTACCAAAGCCTTGAAAATGTTATTGTTGTCTTGCTCTCCGTATTCCCTGCAGATGGGGTTAGGGACAGTCCCACAAGGACACTGTGCACTTACTTAAGTTTTAAAAGGTAAAGGCCAAGCTTTGAGACTGAATCACAGCTTAGTTTATTAATTATTGACTCATGAGTATTATACAGCCTCTCTTGTAATTCCTTTCAAGCAGGTCTGAATGCCCCAAATAAAGTACAAGCCATTATTTCTTAACTTTTTTTTTCCATTTTGTGACCTGATTTGATATCTATTACTTGTAAATTTGGCATCTTCTGTGTAGTACTTACTACATGCTATTTAAAAAAAAAGGTTTGAGATTTGACTATCTGACAATACTACCTAAGTACTTTATGTTCTTTGACACAGTAACTCAGACACACAACATATTAAAAAATGTTCCCCTTTCTTCTTTCTCAAAAGCCAAGGACAGTATTGCTTCATGGAAGATTAAATAAGGGAAACATTGTTATTTTATTGCATCTAAGGTATGTGGAATCCATTTAAAACATGAAATGGAGACGTGGGAACTATTAGTTTCTAGATGAAAGTAAGCAATTCTCCCATTTAAAAATGCTCAGCCCAGAACACTGGAGAGCTTCGGCACCATCTTTTAAGGGCAGACTGTATAGCACTGATTCAGAGAAACACAACAAATGTGAGTCTCTCAATTAATTATATGAGGGGAATTATTTTAGGGACTAAAAATATGTTATGTTTGCATAGCTGAAGATTAGGATAAACAATATTTTTATATATTTTGAAGGGATCAAAATACATTATGTGAAAGATGTACACTTGTTTTTAAGAAGTTTGGACCAAAATTGCTCTAGGAAAAATATATGACTTTGTTACCAGAAGGGTACACAGCACAACGTAAGGGTTAATGGTGTGGACACTTCACCAGATTGCCCGAGTTTTCTTGCTGGCTGAATCATCTATTTTTCTCATTATAAGTTTTAAATTTGTTATTGATCTGAATTTTTTATTGATTTTTTATTCAACTTCTCATCTTATTCACACTTCCATATTCTATTTCATAGTGCTTAGTAGGGCCCTTAGGGTTTCCTAGGCCCCTCTTAGGGGATTTGCAAGGTCAAAATAACTTCAGTAGCCGATATTTCTCCACTGCCAGGGAGAAACCAGCTAGTTCACAGCACGTACTGCAGAGTTCGGAAGGCAGGGAAGAGGAGAGGCTGCCTCCTGCTAGTCTACCCGTGCTTGCTTGCCGTTAGATCCCCCCAGCACTCCACCCTTGCTGCACGTGTTTCCAGTAGCAATAGGCTCTAGTCTTTGCTTATTTCCATGCCACAAAAGGCATAGCGAGTGCTCCTTACAAGGTCCCGCACAGACCGTGGTGATGTTCCCAAGGGGACTGACATCCAGGACTGCAGACCCTTCCTTGAGCTCCTGAGCTACCAAAGCCAGCCAGTAAGTGCCTTTTCCACAGACCTGGTACTCAAGATCTGCCAGACAACACCCTCCCTTCAGAACTTTGCATCCCAGCTCAGAGGGTCTTTGTTCCAGCTTCCGGAAGCATGTGGCTCTACCTCTGCATTTCCTCGGTGTTCTTTGTTTTTTCAACTCTCCATCACTGTGTAACCAATGTCCTATTTCACGTTCTCTAGAGTTATATGGTGAGATTTTGGTTTTCCTGACTGAATAGTGAATAATATAATTGGCGAATGGAATTAATGTGTTAGATATCTCTAAAAAGCTAAACATAATGAAAAATTAATTATCCCTATGGTAACAAAAATTTTAATTATTTATTTAATGGAAAAATCAACTCTTTTCTGAAATTACAAATATAACAATTTAAAAGCATATTGTTACTTTGCACAACTTATATTAAATAATATATTTAATAATATATTTTGTAGACATAACTGCTTTGTTACTACATTTATATATGTATATTATACAATCATTTAAAAGAAAACGTTTCCATATGAGACAAAAGTATCTCTTAAAATTATTATTTAAGCATAGACTTCTACAACATTGAATGACAAGTCATATAAAGTATACATTATCTAATATTTAGCTGTTATTTGAGACATTTTAAAGATTGCACAATCTTAGTATTAAAGTATAAATCCCGCAGCAAAGGTAATTTTTAGGCAAATCATTTCCTGTGTTAAAGAAAACTTGATACTGATTTTCCCTCCAAGATTTTTTATTTTTATTTTATTTTTTTGCTGTACAGTATTCCCTCACTTATCGTGGGTATTACATTCTAGATCTCTCTGTGATAGGTGAAAATCCACGAAGTAGGAACCTTACATTTATTTTAGTATTTATATATATTTTAAGGCTTTATAAACCCTTCCCAAACACTTATAAACTGTTCCCAGTCCCTTATTAACCTTTCCCACTCCCTTATTAACATTTTCCACACTTCTATAAACACTACTTATGTTCTTAAACATACTCTACACTCTTAAACCTACGTAACTTTAACAACATATGTATACAGTACTGCAAAATCCTGCAATATAGCAAAAAATCAGTGATAAATAAATATATATATATTTTTAAACTGCGATACAGTGAGGCCATGATAAGTGAACCGCGATATTGAGAACTACTGTATATAATTGTTTAAAGTAAATAATTAAACTTACCTCCTGAAAGGAGAGCAGGTTTACTTTTTACATTTGGACTGGAATGAGGAAACCTGTTACTAAAGGACATGAAAAGGTGTGCTGTGAAATCATCGGGAAGCTCTGCTTCTAAGAATGTCTTCATAAATAGCTTGAAACCTTCAAAATCTATTGTCTGAAAAAAATTAAACATATATTTTAAGACTCAGCCAACATTAAAATTTTGTGCTATGTTCAAAGTCATTAGTAATAGAAATGACCTCAATTTTATTCCCAAGTCTACAAAAGGAAGGTAGTTCTTTGAGAACTAAGTCAGTCAGTCTTAGGTTACTAACATTGGTGTTTAAATTAAATGTATATGTCTTACCTGTGGCAGTGTAGCAGGAAGAGGTCAGGCATTTCCAAAGTATTTGTATGACCTTAAATTTTTTCTCTTTGAAACTTGCTCTCCTCTTATGTAAATTAGGATTAATGTTCCTAATTTCACAGAGTTGTTGCAATGATTAAATCGGGACACTAAAGTGAGCATGGTAATACATGTTCATGAATACTCCAAACGAAAGGGATTTTTCTTATCCCCTTTTCTTGTCTCTCATGGTGAATATTATTTTCAACAACTAGAAAAAAGTGGTTAACATCCAAGTTTCACCCTAACATCAAGATCAATAGATACAAAATTCCAAAGCGAAATTCTAAAACTTCCTGTTCAGGCTTTCAAAGAAATCTATTTCAAGATCCTCACCCACCACCCTTCCTCACTGGAGGGCTGGCTTTACAGGAGGAGACACTGTGAGGGGAGGCAGCCTTGCTGCCTTGAGAATCTCCATGTCCACTAGGGGAAATGGTGAGGGAAGCCACTTCTCTTCTCAAGTTAATAAGAGAATTTCACAGGAGCTACCCAGAGAGCACGCCTTCTCCAAGAAGAGGACAGTGGGCCAAGATCTGACTCCTGCCTGGGAAATTGAGGGCAAAGGCAAGTAAATGGTAGTCTATCAGGCTTAGCCAACACTGCCTGTAACTACAGGGGCAGCAATGAGTAACTGTTTCCTTTGAAGTAGATGCAGACCACATGGAACTGAAGAGCAGTGAAGTTGCGCTGGGTCCTATCCAGTAGGCCATTTGGTTAGACAAGGAGACCTTCAGAGAGGAAGCTGGAATGCAAGCCACATCTATCCAGATCAAGAGAGTATAAGGCCTATAGGCCTCATAGGAAGCCCCTGAAGGGTACTTTTTCCTTACCCAGTTTAATGTAACTGAGATGAAACTCAAAATAGGACAAAAATAAAACTTGGCAGACGAATGTTCATAATTTTGTTCTAATTTCTGGCAGATGTTAATAACAGTAATTCTTTAAAGTGATATTTTGAGTAGGAAAAGTCTATTTTTCCTATGTAATAATATTGAGGTAATATAGAGAATGACCAATTGTATTATTATATTAGTTTGAATAAACCTAAAATGACATACAGAGATATCATTAGATGAAGTAAGTTTTCTTGATTTGAAAATGTACAAATTTAGTATATGTACTATGCATGCTTTTGTCTCTAATATAATCTCAAGTCAATAAAAAAGTCAGCAACTTCACTTTGTTTACATGGTTCTAAGACTGTCTACACATTAATATGACATTTTTGGTTAGTTTAGTCTGCTTTGCTTATTCATTCTCAGAAGGGCACTTCAGACATTTATACTGGTAGTAGTAAAAAGCTTTATTTTCTCCCATTTTTAATAAATCACCACTACCATAAAATTTTGCAAATTCTACTAGCGGACTGACCACATAACTAAAAACTATAAGTAATATAAAAATGTAAGAACAGCCTCATACACCATAAGTATTTTCAAAAAAGCAATTTACCAGAATGAATGAAGCCAACATTGAAAATACACACATAAAGTCAACTGCCCACTGTTTACAAATATACTCTGTTGGGCAGGAGCATCTATTATTATTTAAAGGGTTTCTTAGAGGTACCCCATGGAAAGAGAAGTAACCCACTTCCAGTTGGATGAGTGACCAACAGTAAGAGACAACCCTCAATGTGTATGAAGACCCCTGGGAAATCAAGAGTTCATTTTATTACAAAGTTATAGGAAGTTTCTGTGATGAACATACTTATGGGCATGGGGTATAGATGCAAGGTTATTTGCAGTTGCTCTTCCTTCTGTATGCTAAGCCTTTGTAGTCAGCAATGTGTTGATCTGAAGTAGTTCATCTGCATCATCTCTTGGATCCAACACTTTCTAGCTGAAGATGATGGGCCATGGCTGGCACCTCTCTTAATAAGCAATACATTACTTCTTAGTCCTTTTCTCAGTTACATATCAGAGAAACTTTCTGAATTTTCTCAAGGGCTGCAGCTCTCCCTTGCTCAGCAAGCAGAAAAATAGCTCTATAGTTTTATTCTTCGACAGCACTAAGCCTTAATTTTCTGCATATAAAATCAGCCATTCAAGGTTGTTGCCTGAATGCAATAAATCAATGTAAATTGATGTAAAGGGCATTTAATGCATCCCTGGGCCCATAGAATGAAAAATAATTAAAATAATAAAAGGAAGCATTAGTTTATGGTTAGATGGATATTTTTATTATCTAAGGTGCCCTCCTCTTTATTGTTCAAAAAAATTTGGAATATTCACTGTATATTCCCCACATCAAACTCACAGTTTTTAATATCTTAGGCATTTTACTAAAATTGTTCTGAATCAGACAATATTGGCAAATTACTGCTTTCAGAAAGCAAGAATTTAAAAACAGATTGTCTTACTTTAAAAATAAAAGCCTATTACAGACATAACAATGGAATATAAATTTCCTCATTTCTTACATGATTTCTATGAGATGATGTCATCCTATTTATTTCTAAAGTTTTACTGATGATATAAACTTCTTTCTTCAAAATCTATACAGTTTGAAGGGAGCAAATTTCCTTTCCCTTACATTTCCTGTCATTTCACACAGCTTACAATGTTGCAAAACCAAGTCTTCTTCAAAGCGAATAATATTAGCTGCTTCAGTATTTCCAACTAATTGAGGAATTATTGTTTCCTGGTTAACCCATCTTTGTCTTAGCTTAAATCTCTCCTAAAATTCTATGTTGTCCAAAATGCCAACCATTTCTGTATGTGGGTAGACACCGTCCTCAATCAATAGTTTTTAATCTCATAATTTAGCAGAACATTTCCAAATTTAGGTATCTTATATTTACTGCTCTCATGTAGCAGTTTTAGAATTTGTTATTGAAGATCGTGACCTTTAAATGAATGAGATTGTTTAAATGTATAACAGTGGAAACACTAATGAAAAAACATTGGGGCACAGTTCATTGAATTGTCTGTAAGCTCAGAGACTCACACACCAAAAAAATGTTTAAATTTTTGAACAGCTCTTCTTTATTTTTTTCTCCCAAGAAGCATCCACAGGCTATTTAGGGAGATATATGGAGAATCTGTAAAGAATACAGATTGATGAAACTGCTTAGATGTTGCTGCCAAATTGGCACCGATTTAAAACACATTTCTATATGCCTTTCATTATTATTATATATCTGACCATCTGGATCCTTTGTTTTTAAATCCCTGTTAATACTAAAGAAATAACACTAGTACTCATCCAAGTAGATTTAAAGGGAATGAAAATAAACGTCATCATCCTATCATTACTTTATCTTGGCAATTTCAGGATGAAGAGTGTCTCATATTCAGTGAATGTTCTCTGCAAACCCACTTTGTACTAGGTTTTGCTCCGGGAATTGGGATAAGAAGTTACCGGAATGTAAAAATCCATCCTTCGAGGGCTTATCTTCAAATGAATGGAAAAAATAAATAAATAAAAAATAAATCAGCTTAGTGTACAATGTCTGATGGTATGAAGTTTTAAAGAAAAAAATTAAAAAGACAAAGGTTTACATATGTTAGAGGGTGGTGCTTACAGTTTTAAATTTCATGACCAGGAAATGAGAATTTGTTCTTCGAATAAAGATTAAAGATGAAATGGGGCAGAGCTTTGCACATATTTGAAGAAAGAACATCCCAGGTAGATAAAACAGGTAGTGCAAATGCCCTGAGGTGTAAAGGTGCTCCTCCGAAGAGGAATTTCCATAGGCGCCAGCGTGGGGAACGGGAGACTGGAACAAGAGGCTGAATGAGGGGTGAGGGAGGACTAGAGTAGAAGGAGATAAGTTCAAAGATACGATCTTTGGTGATGGCTGGACTGGGGCAGATCATGAAAGATATTGCACCTTGTCACTTGAGGGCAGAGTGAGAGGAAGAGTGTTAGAGCATTTGCAGCAGGAAATCACGTGATCTGACATACTTATGAATTAGCTGTAAAAACAAGTTTGTTCCAAAATGTGAAAATTGAATATGGACTATATTTTTTTCAGATATAAGGAGTGTTATTATAGTCATATGATGATATTAATAAATGATCTTTAAAAGACAAAAATGAATTACTTAACTAGCGAAAAACATGAACAAAGAACAAAGAAATGACTAACTTATTCTTCAACAAGTGTTGACTGAGGGCCTACCATGCATACCACACTATATTAGCTACTTGACAAAAGATCTCTGAGTAAATGAGGAAGGTAACAACTTAACTTACCCAGGGGTTTTCTTTCACCATTTGCACTTCAATGTTGTTATAAAATGTATGTAATTAGCTAATTATGTTAAATTTAAAAATGTAAAGCCCATTGAGCTAAAGTATATAAACAAATACGTAGCATGGCTAACTTCCTGAAATTTCAAATACTCATTTTTGATACTAAAATACTTTCAGGAAAAAATGCAATTTAAATGTCTCCCTTCTTATGCTTTTCTTATACTACAATTGATTATTCATAACTTGAAATATCAGAGAGCTGTTTGACAGTCCCCTAAAACTGCCGTGGAGGAACTCCCTTTACAGAGAAAGAGTGAAAAGTTTTATAATTAATTCTGGGAAATGATAACATTTTTACCACCTCAGAGGCACATAATCAATTAATTGTAGCTTTATCTAAGATTAACAATTACTAAGACTCAATAGAAAGAAGTGTATTTTTTAGTTAAAGGTGGTAAGTAGCAAGACTAACGATGCCGATGCAAGTTATTTTACTGTGTAATTACAAAATGCAAATAATGGAATAGAATAATTTTAAGCAAAATGTTTTTATCATGATTTTCAATGTATCTTGTAACCAAGGGTCTGTATCCGAGTAGGTTTTGCATTTCAGTTAGAATCCACTTTACTCTAATGTGACACTGTCTTTACTATGTTCAGTCATGTCACTAGGACAGGTGTGAGCTGTCACTGAAGCACACACATGTACTCTAAAATAATTTTCTCCTCAAAAAAATAAAACCCAATAAGAATTTTTTGAACACTATGTACACATGATAATGTTAGTTTTTAATTATTGCTTACTTTAAGTTCACCTTTAAAGAAAAGTTCTAAAAGGAGTTCTCTTAATGCAGGTATGCATGCAGGCAAATTTACAAGTTTATCTTCTTCCCTCCTAGACTACAAGATCCAACATGACTTTGCATCACAGTGTTCAATATAATGTCTTTTACATTGTAGAGCCTCATTATTTATTTGAGGCATGGACTCTGAAATAGCAAAAATAAAACTTCATTCAAATATCTCTTTAGACAATCTCGCAAGAAAAAATATTGATTTAGGTGGAATGATAAGATGGTGTATGATAGTATAAATACAAAAAGCATCTTTGTAGAAATATATTCTTTTACTTACTAAATCTCAAATGAGATTATTTTAAAGTGTAATAGTGTATGGCTTTATATTAAATATTGAAGGAGACTAAAATAAATGAAAATAGACAAAACTAATGATAAAATAACAACAGCTTTGAAAAAATTTCAAATACATGCTATCTCACAAATTCTGTTCTTTTTAATGTATCAAGGCCCAAATATCCCAGGGTTAGTACTGTGAGCAATATCAATTGGAAAAGGTGTAGAGGGCCAGGAAATGCTCAACCAACATATCAGAGTAAGGAACTGAGATTTTACAACTGTGTCAGGGAATTCACTAATTATTTTCAAGGCTTAAGAAGTCCCTGAGTTGAAGCATTCTGTTAGTAATCTGCAAAATAGATTTATTCATTTGACACTCTCTGATAGCAAATATCAACTTGACCATTATGTTTCTCCCATAAGACTGAACGCATTATCTAGTGTATGTTATACATGCAAGACATGCATTTGGGATGCAGTCCAATAGCTTCTTTCTGTTCCAAATGGTTTTCTTACTTTCTGTATGTTTATCTTTCATAGGTGGTTGTTTTAGCCAAACTCTCCTTCAAGCTTCTAATCTCTCCTTACAATCTTTATAGTCAGTCTGGGATACATTCTACTATCATTAACTGGAAAGGTGATTAAAGTATCTGTTGAATATAATGAAGACGCCATTTAAATGTTACTGTGTTCTAGCAACTACACTAAATTTGTTATCTTTACGCTATTCCTAATCCTCACAATAACGCAGTAAGTAGATGCTATTATTATTCCCATATGAGACTCAGAAAGTTAAATAAATTGGCAAGGTTTAAAAACTCTTAGGCTGTAAATATTTCTAACTTCAAAGTTTGCTAAATCATAGTTGAACAAAGTATAATTTTATGGACACGTTTTCCAATATTCATACATAGTACAAGATACTTTGCCTCTGGTTTATCACTATCAAATGCATCAACGAGACTATCAATAATCTTGCCATTCCAGAAAAAAACTGATATCAAATAAAATATAAAAATAAAACTAATGATCACTTTATAAAGTATATAAATATCTAATCACTATGTTGTGCACCTGACATACAATATAGTAGGTCAACTGTATCTGGAAAATAAATGAAAATACATATAGATAGATATAAATTAACACTAAGAAAATAATACATAAATCAGTAAAAGTGATGGTGTTTTCATCTACTTATTTACCCAATTATGAAAAATCTGAGTTGACTATTATTCTTTTCACATCCTTTGACATTCCAAAACTTACTGTTTTTAAACATGTATGAGAAACGTGTTCTACATCTGCCCCCGTCTCCATTATTTCCTCACAGCTGCCCCAGTTCTCATCACTTAATGTCCTGCTTTAATAACTCATACTTGGTCTGCTCCTCTACTTATCTGCTGTCCTCAATGCTTTTGCATGTATTTTTCTAAATGGAAAATTTAACATGTTGATCTTAAAAATATTATTTATGATTTTAATTATCTAATAAAAAACCTTAAATCCCTTAGACATCTAAGATTTTCTATCCAAATCTCCAGGTTTTTCCCTAGTATCTTTTACTGCTCTTCTCAGAAAAGCTATTCCTGATAATGAAAATACATGCACACAAAAACAATAGACAAACCCTAAAAATAAACTGTAGGTGTAGCAAACACGCAAAGTGTTTGCTGTACTTGTCCTCTAAACGATGCAGAAAAGATTCCCTGAAGGTCCCAGCATCACTTTTTTCTCTAACCTGGATTTTAACTTCTATGTAAATGATTTAATATATGTTATAAAAGAACAATAGGCTGTTTACATTTCAAAGTTCACTGTTATTATTAAAACTATAGAGTGAATTTGTTTTCCCAATTATTTAAGCTTGTTTTTAAAACTCACTTGTAGAGAAAATAATTGGAAGCAATTAGTATTATCTTAAATACTTATTTTTAAATTTCTGTATGTTTAGTATAGAAGTTTAGGGGAGAAAAAGATCAGTTGTTATCAATATTACGTAGTCATATGAGCCAGTCAAATTATTAATTTAAGGTTTTGATTCAACATAAAATGCAACAGATGATCCATCCTCAGATTCTCTGTTTCTATAGATAAAAGATCATGTATTTTTTTGTAAAAGTTGAGGTTTGTTCATCTGTGCAATTATTAGAAACCTGAAAGAAGCTATTCAAATTAATTTGTTTAACGATATGCTGTAACTAATTCATCTCATGTATTATATAAATATATTCTCAAATGATTGGACATGATTTTATTCTAAGCTACAAAAGCTTAATATTTGAAATGAAAGCTACTATATATTTCAAAAATAACTAGTACATAGTCAATATCAGGTTAATAACAGATTGTGGTAAGCATTTGATTACTCAGTTTCTTGGTGGTGTTTTCAAAACTGTGTTCTTGTTGTAGGTTGATAAGAAAAGGAAGATAATTGAAATTGTTTTGATAGCAATGGAGGAGAGAATCAAAAACAGTGGATAATATATTACTTCCGTTCCTTGATAAATGATTGTGCTGGCATTTATGCAGTTGTGGTAGGTGGAGCAAATACAACAGACAATTTATAGACGAGAAAAGTGAGACTGAGAAAATCAAGGGTACAGGATTGGTTGGGGGTGTATCTCAGATGTCACACATACTCCAGAACTTATGTATGAAATCATGTTGATTGCTAAAGTGTCGCCAAAGGCCACTGCCTCTAATATCAATGGAATACTTATATATCAGATACAAAGTTAATTATTCTACATAGAATTTAACTCTTTTAACAAATCAGTAAGACAGACACTCTCTTCTTTTTACAAGTAAACAAATTGAGGCTAGGAGAAATTAAATAACTTGTCCAAGACCTGCTAATACATGGCAGATGTGGAATTTGAACCTGGTTCAGTAGGATTCCTAAGACCACGTTTTCTGTTATACTTTCCAGATGCTTTCTTTAATGGGAAAGTTTTTTTTTTTTTTTTTTTTTTTTAGTTCTAGAAGGGCAATTATAGCTTACAATAAAAGGGCGTTTATATTACTGCTAATAATTATATCAGTGTCAATATCCTTGTTAAACACATTTAAGATATTACAGTAGGCAGAAGCAGTACAAAATGTGGGTTCTGAATTCCCAGGTTACTTATTAAGGGATTGAAGCAACTTGTCTGAATTTAAAGGTATATACATTAACAAAACTATAGAACAGATACCAAGTGCAAAAATAAGGGAAGCTCAGGAAGCTATGAAAACGTAACTCAGCTTTGAGCCAAGGATCATCTACTGACAGAAAATGTAAAGAGGAAACCCTACACTCATCAGATACTAGCAGACCAAGAAAACAGAGAGATCAACAAGTACACATGCCCTCATTCTCTGTTTTCCTCTGGCTACCCTCATCTTCTCTTGTTCTCTCGGTTCTGTAACTGAATCGCCTGCCTGTTGAGTCACAGTATATGGAACAAGGACTGAGCAGGCAGGAAAACAAGTAAGAAACTCATTTGGCTGACCCCCAAAAGAGACAGAACAAACTTTGACACCAGTTTTTATTCAGCCTCTAGTGGAGGTTCAAGTTGTGCAGAAAGGTGTGTTTGTTGACTAAGGTGTTCAATGAATTGCCTCCCAATCCCCTAAAGCTCATATAGCCCATCTTTGAGAGAGCTAGTAGGTTTCCACACAGTTCAGAAATGCGATCAGGAAAGGCCAATATTCTAAAAGAGGCTAGTAAAAGTCATTATAGTCAACATGTTGCCACCGCAGTTGTGCCTTATTCTAGGGGAATGTAAGTCAGTCAAGATCATTCTGATGTAATCTATTGGACTGTAACAAGGTTGGGATGAAATTACAGTGTTGTCCTTAAAACCATAAGGAACCTTGTGAATAAGAACCTGCTCATACATATCCAATATTGTCTAAGGAGACAATATTATGATTTTATACAATTCTTAGTGTGACAGAAAAATCCACTTAGAGAATCCAAAAACTGTGCTGTCATTCTCTATACCCAACTGAACTATGGACTGAAAACTTGCTTTACAAATGGATTTTACTAGACGAGAGTGGAAGAGCAACAGCTAGGTTACTCTTTTTCCTCAGAGGAGCAAAATTTAACAGCTTTTTAGTTGTATTTTCCTCACAAACTCTAACAGCACTAGTGATCAAATTTTAAAAGTCCTTATCAGTTATATTTAAATGCAATTTTTAAACCTCCCATTAATTAATAAAGGCTTTCATTAAATAAAGTAGTTTGTCAGATCCTGATTGTATTCAACAAAATTAGAAAATTAAATGCAAATATCTATAAAATGAAAGCCCACACTCCGAACACTTTTAGATCCCATGACCGAGTATTGGTTTGTCCATTTGCAACTCTCATTTGAACAAATATCAACAAATTATTACTTTCTAAGTATTATAGGTAACCTTGCATATTATTTAAATGTTATTGATACAGAAGTATAGCTCAGTGATACAGAAGAGAAATTCATAGCTCACATCAGAGTAAAGAAAGATAAATATGAATAGAAAAGAAAATGTCTTACTTGATTAAGAATGTCTTGTTTCTGTGCATGCAAGGAAAGAAAGAATACATGTATTAATGTAAGATAATTTATATTTGTTATCTCATTATCATTAATAATTTAAGCAAAAGGTCAAGATTACAGATTGATTTTAAAACATATCCTAGATCCATGGGTCTCAAAATATGGTTCCAAAGCAGCATAATCAGAGTCAACTGGGAAACTAATAGAAATATAAATTTTTGAGCCCCACCCCAGGAATATAGAAATTCAGTGGAGGGTTGAGAGAGTAGGCAAAAATCTGTGTCTCATTAAGACCTCCATGTGATTCTGATGCAAGCTAAAGTTTGAGAATCACTAACTGGATCAATCTTCGATGTAATAAGCAAATAAATCTATATGAAATGTGATAAATATAAAGAATGGCACATATAATTAAAACCTTTTAGAGAAGATTATAAAATAGCTTGTGTAAAGATATATTAGTGGGTATTTAATCCCCATTCTTACTGTTTCCTTAAATTAGAATAACATTCCTAGCCTTTCTCCATGCCTCTACAGATAAATATATTTTCGTTCATATGTCGCTACTTCATTTCTTTCCATCATTTTGGATATCAATGGAACAATTTAGAATTACATTTGAAATCCAAGGCAAATATTGGTAATAGTTAAATATACATAGATGATAGATAGATGCATTCAATGCCAAACTGATTCTTTCTCTTTATCAAATTTTACTGGTCTCATAAATCAATTTATGTCCTGATTCTGTTTTACTGTTAACATTTTCACTAAAATTGTGTGGTTACTACAAACTAGCTATAATCATACCCTTAACATTATATTACTTATATGAGATTACGTGGAGGCCAAACGGCCTGAATTAGTAATAATAATGAACACTGAAATGTGCCATTCATTACATACCAAATGGCCATTCAGTGTATAAAATAATTGCATATACATTGAATGATATTGCTTATGTGAAACACCTTCCACTTCCCCTTACTCTTCTCATCTCTCAAGGCCTTCCCTCTCATTCTATGGTTTAATCAACGAAGTGAAGAGGAAGGGGCATCAGTCTTAAATTAGGATTTCAGGTAATTAGGTTTTAATTATGGTTATTGTCATAAACTTAGGTAGTTAACTGTAGGAAAGTCATTTTACTTTTCTTAAAATGAGTTTTTTTTATTTAAAAACTCTATAATAGTATTTGGGAATCTCAAGACCTTTAAACACTGTATGCACTTAGATAATCTTTAAAGCAATTATTTGTACTTTATATTTTATTATTATTTTACTTATTACCTCTAAGAATGATAATTGAATGATAGTTAAAAGGTAGTAATTAAAATAAATCATCCATATATTATATTTAATATTTCTTCTCTATTAAAATATACTTACACAGGTCATAATTTCATTGGATTAAGTTTTTACATACAGTGCTTTTATAATGCAGTAATTCAGGTGAATGAAAATAAAAATAATAAATCTAACATACAAGCAGTTTTATTTTGTAAGGGGAAAGATGATTTTAGAGATATTTAGATGCTTCTCTTTCTGTAAATATATTTTATATACATGATAAAAGCCATGTTTATTTTAGAAAACAAAGAACTAGTTATTTATTCCAAAGCCAGACTAGATTAATCACTTTTCTAATTTTTCTTCTATAATTGAGCATTGAGTATCATCTATGTCAAACAACTTTGAGCTCAACTTGACCAGTCAATAGAACTTCACATGTGAATTGACAATATGCATCCTTCATTAATTCTTTATAAATTTTTTCATATGGGTAGTGTAATATTTTATAAACTAGATGGGGTCAAGTACTGAAAGGAACCTCGAGGCTTAAAGATTTCCTCTTGAACATTGAATATTCCTAATTACTGCCTTGTGAAATACATACTAGTGTTTAAAACTCATATAATCTTTAAATTTTTCTCCTAAAAGGAAAAATACATACTAGAGTTAACATTGAAAAGTGGTTTCACTCTTAAATTAGAATTTTTTTATTATAATGAGATCTAAATATCTTATTTTTCAACTGTTCATTATTTTAAATATATTTCAAGAGTAGATTCGTACATTTATGGAGAGGTGTTACATTATTGAAAAGGCTGACACCATATGTGTGTCTGATAATTAAGCAGCAATTACTTCAATAAATTCAGTGTACAGTGACTAATAATCTTCATTAAATATATAATATCATTAAGACTAAGTCATGTGAGACTTTTAGACAAGAATCTTTGTAGTAAAAAGGCTACTATTCAAACAACACCACATTTCAACTGAATTTGTAGCCAGCAGTTTTATTTAAGGATAAAAAAACTAGTTTCATCTCTGTATGTAGATTAGATAATATGTATGTTTTCAAGTATGGTTGGTTATGTAAATATTAATGACATTTTGGAGCCTGGTAATAATTCAGCAAAGCTGACATCTTTAACTTTCTCACTCCCCTTTATGGTTTTGTAGATTTTTCAGTTTAACAAATTTATCTGCCAACATTTTTTTCTCTTACTCTATAATATTTAGGAAAAAACAATGTGAGGAAATGTAGGTTAGATGTCTCCTTGTTTTCTGGACATAGGAAAGTAGGAATGGCTTAAAATTGCCTAATTTTCTCCCTAATTTGTAGGCACTAAATATCAACTTTATTTCTTAAAAAGAAAATAAATCTTAGGTTAAAGAGTTCTAAAAAGTACAGTAATGTATCAAAATTTAGATAGAGGAAAATATGACATGAAAGAGTTAATATTTTTAGTAATACCTAAAGAAAATTATGAAACAATATGACAGTTTTATAAATCTCAGAGCAGTACAAAATTGAAGGATAATCAATAACTCTGCTCTTCTAAACATTCAAAACCACAAAGACAATAACAACAAGTCATATTTTAATCAGCAAAATAAAATCTATCCAGATGGCTAGATAATACATCCAGGCAAAAATGGTCTTCTGCAAAGAGCAGTTTGTTTTAAGTCTCATAATCCTAACTATGACTTGGCGAAGCTGCAAAAGAACTCACAGAAATGATGATCAAATATTTAAAATGTAACATCTCTCAGCTATCTTTAAATAGAAGGTCACTTAATAAATAACTAGGAAGGGAAAGACATTCATTCAAGAATGGTTTTCAAAAGCAATTGATAGGACTTGAAGTTATAATAAGGAAAGAATTTCAGGAGCTGATAATCGACGAAAACAAGATAGGAGGAAAAAAGTCCCCTCTTTTTGTCCAAGTTTACTCTTTAAAGTAATAGATGGGTTATAGCCATCACAAAATTTTTCTTTAGTCAAGGGAGTAATTCACTGAAAAGAGTAACTCCCTTGCCCAACATCAATGTTCATGTAAGGTTTAAATTTCTAGGTCATGGAGTGAGAGAGTGAGGCACCCTTCCCATCCTCTTCTATCTAATTCTGTCTCCTACTTCCAGGAAAAGGACCTATGTTTTAGATGATCTCTACTCTTTCATGCACAGACTATAAGAATGCTATTTTCATTAGCAAACTATTTTTGGATTAAAAAGATAGTAAGTACAACATTTAATGTAACTCCCAGAATAGCATTTATTATAAATTTCATTAGTTTATGTTATGGCATATGGTACATACAGCATATGTATTTTTAAGGACTATTCATTAAGATATCCTTCCTCCAAGCACTTATATTAAATTTAAAAAAGAGAAAAGCAGATGTTTTACCCCTTCTGGATTATACTTTGCAAGCACACCATTACCATGGAATTCTTCAAGAACATCCTTTAATTTCTTTGTAGAATCTGTAAGAAACAGAAAATACACAAATGTTTAGATATGTCTACAATGGTTATGAAACCCAGTTGAGAAACAAAGACCTCCTAAAATTTAAAAAATCTCAAACAGATATTAATTTTTAAGTGAACATATAAAGTGTTCTTAACCATTACTAAACAGCTATTTAATTGGAAAAGGCAATCACAAAAAATAAAATAAAATAAAATAAAACAGAAAAAAGTATGTTTTGCCCAAGTGTATTATCCAAAAAAGGCACCACTGCTTATTTATTAAATATTATATGAACTGATGAGCAAATAAAGGAATAGGTAGAATTTATTTCCTTTATCTTGATAACATAATATCTAAATTAATGAAATAAGTCATTTAAAAAAAAATTTAGACAGAGGGGAAGGGAGAAAGAAAGAAAAGAAGAGAAACATCGATTTGCAAAAGAAACACCAATCAGACGCCTCTCACAAGCCCCCAACTGGGGACCTGACCCACAACCCAGGCATATGTCCTGACCAGGAACTGTACTGGTGACCTTTCAGTTTGTGGAATAACACCCAGTTCACTGAGCCACACCAGTCAGGGCTGAAATAAGTTTATATTAAGTAGAAAAATAAAATCTCTCCTCAACATTTTTGTGAACACTTGTTATTTGCTCCTTTTTTAGTATGGCCATCTTAATGGTTATGAGTAGTTTTGATTTACACTTGACCAGTCATTAGCTAATGACAAATGATGTTCAATATCTTTTCATGTGCTTATTGGCCATTTGTTTATCTTCTTTGGAGAAACTTGGTTTTCCTTTTCTTGATATTGAGATCTTCTAATTTGTGTGTGTGTGTGTACATGTGTGCTATAATGTACATGAAATCTGTACAGATTCCTATATATTTCTTTTTCCATATATATATTTCTAGCACTTTTAGTATTGTGATAAGAGTTAATATATTATGTCATATCCCTGGCTATAGATTATAGGTTTCCCTAGGGAAGAAAAGGTACATTTTAAGTTTTACAGAGCATTCAAAATTATTCCAAAGCTAAAACAATAGAATTGTAATAAACTTATATTCGATTAATCAGAGCTATTTCTACATTACAAAAACTACAGTAATAGCTTCAACATATATTTTAGTGCAAACATACACTACTTTAAAGACCAGCTTGTATATTAAAAAGAGACATGAAGCTGATACCCTATGCCCAAATTCTTCTTTGTGAATGATTAGGCACTACTCTAAGTCAGCAGAATATCTTTTACTTTCTTCTGTTTACAGAAGTAGATGTGGGCCATTCTGCACATACCTAAAGAGATAGACACATATACAGGTACATAAATGCTGGGATAACATAGCCCATTAGACTATGAATATTTTAACCATATCTTAGCCCCATGATAGAACAAAAGGGGAAGAAAATTTTGGTTTCTTATACATAGGCCTTCTACAGGACTGCCTGAAGATGGGCTTTCCATTTTGGGTTTCTATACAAATAAAAAACACATTCAGTAATCATTTATAAATGCCCAGAGAAGATAACAACCCTTTAAATTTACTCATGTTTTTTAGTAGTTTATTAGTCACTTTTACTGGAATATTCTTAGTGGGGTGACTACCTAGAATAAATTAATAAATAAGAGCCAAAATCTGTGATTGCTGTGTCTATGAACTAAATGAGACTCAAAGCTGAGCTTGGTCTGAGACAATATAAGGAGCTTCAATCCATATTCAGATGAGTCACCGTCCACTCATCTTGCTTCTTTTTTCAGTCTCAAGTTATATTTTTAATATGTTGACATCTGAAATTTACCCACAATCTAGTCCCTTCTTCACAATGTAGTTTAGAAATGGGAACATTATGTTGTCCTTCTATTCCTGTTCTAGTGTGTTTCTGGAGCCCATTCTCTCTAAGACTGAGGTCTTGAGTTGCCTGGACAGTACTCTATAGATGGCGATTTTGGTATAGAACCATAGGGAGTCCCACGTGTCCTGCCTGGACCCCATAACCTTTAAACAGAATCCCATACATGAACTGCCTACATACTCGCTTAATTTCCCAATTGCACTAGATCATAAAAATATTTCTATTGTGTACTACCTGCCTTCACAGAACACCCATTTACTTATTTTGTAACTCAGGTGCTTTTCTGGATTTGTTCTTATTACTTATCACCAGAAATATTCCTTTTTGATTATGTCAACTCTAAACAATAATGGGGTAGTGGGGGGAGAAAGGATGCATGACTAGATCTGACCTATCCTCTGGTACAAGACAGGTACAAAGGAAATGACGCCTGGGTGAATAGATAGTAGGTGAGTGAAAAGACACAGTCTCAGCCATATTTCAGCTAATATTGGAGCTTCAAGTACAAGAGCACAGTGACAGATTCCTGGCTGAGCAAGGTTCAGAAATCCAGGCAAGCAGCCAACCAGGCAAGCAGCTGTAAGCTGGGAGATCAATTCACAGTTAATACATATATGCAACAGAACAAAGGCCAGCCTGGCATCCAAGAAGACTGACAACTGAGGTGCTGGTTTAATACTTGGGATAAGGAGTCAGTACAGATGCTCAGGACACAATGTTGGATCTCTTAGAAAGCAAAGAAGGGTCGTGACTTGAGGCAATTCTGAAATCCAGGACTATGTCCAGAGGCACTGATGTTTGGCTTGGCTAATAAGGCAGAGTACTTGGAGAAGAACACAGGATACAACTGTTGCTTTTTGGCTGGTATATTGGTCTTACCAGGAAATAGTTAATAATAACAACCATGATAGGGAAAATGGGATTATTTTATTTTTTATAGTCTTATCTGGTTATTTAAATTTACATTTTATTTTATTTTTTCCATTACCACTTATCCCTCTTCTACTCCCCCCGACAATCACCACACTGCTGACTATGAGTCTTTTTCCTTTTTCTCAATCCCTTTGCCCCCTAATCCTCCCAACAAAGAGAATGTGGTCATTTTAGATGGCCTTTCTATCATTGAGCCTAAAAATGGAAGTAATTTTGTTCAGCAAACACCTTCATATGTGGTGACAGATAAAAAGTATATGGGGGCTCATAGAGCAGGTTTTCTTATGACTTGTCTTCCAAGCACCTGATCTAGTGCATGAGTTGTTCCCCTATGAATCCTCTCATGTTCAGCTGACTCACATACGAGACAATGCCATGAGAGTTAAACGTGGTCTGTTTTAGGGATGTACAATTAGAAATGTTCTGACTTTTTACATGATTTTCAAAGAAAATTCAATTCCTTTTACATAATTCTAAAATAAAAATAAATCAGTAAGTGTATTTTGCAATGTTCAGAAAATTGAATAATCAACCTAATTAGTAGTTCCTAAGAAATTGCTACATGAAAAATAAAACACTTTTCGTTCACCTAGTATCCTTTTAGGTGTCTGTTGCATCTTGAATGAGCTTCCTTTGTGGCTTGACTGCCTCTCTGCATGCACTTGTCAGATTAATCACAAAGGCCCCGTGGAGTAATGGAAAGATTTAAAGCCAGATAGATTTGGATTTGAGTCCTGGCTCCAGAGATTTTTGGCTGAATGGACTTGGGCAAATATTTTAACCTCTTTGTGGCTCCGTTTTCCAATACTTAAAGTTGGAATAATGACATGGACCATGCAATCATGTCTTGCAAAGTGTCTGGTGTCCAAAAAAATTCCTGTTTATTTATCACATCCTAAATGTGACTTCAAATGCATGATCATCATTCAACAGTTTCCTGCTGTTTTTGTATTAGCGCACAAACTCCCGTTCCTAGCATTATAAGTGTGTCAGAATATGATCCAAACCTACCTACCAATTATTATTTTATACGCTTTCCTTATTTACAATTCAATATCCAGTCATCCAATTACCAGGGTGTCCCATGATTTTAGAGTTCTTTTTTGCTTCATGATATTCTTATTGCCCAAGATTCCCTTCAACGCCAAATGAAGTTCAAGCATGATGCATGCCATAGTTTACCTGCCATCTTGTTGACAAAATCTCTTAGGACCTCCTTCAGCCACAGAAGATAGCAACTTACCCTCTATGGAACCCCCATAATAACTTTCTTAGAATCCACACTTGATTTATGCATTAAATACTATTAACACTATTAATTAAATTTTGCATGTGTAGTGTTTTACATTGCAAAGTGTTTTCCGTTATTGTTTCTCTTAAAACTCACAATCAGCTTGTGACTTTATCAAACTACATCTCTATTTAACGAACACATGAAGAAATCATGGTTAAAGAAATCACTACTGATTCAAAAAGCACACGGCTAAAAAGGCTTGAACTAGTGATCCAAACTCTCGCATATGACCCAAATGTGTTCTCTATACTTTAGAAGAAGAACAAATAGTAGTTTGCATTACAGTGAAGGCATCTACTTTGGAGTCCATGACTTTTGCCACTTTAGTTCAGGGAACTTTATTATCTATTTTTCTAGCACATAGAAATATTCTTTTTTTTTTTTTTTTTACAAACTTAACAGATGAAAAATGTATCTTCTCTAATACAAGAAATTTAACCAAAAATCATACAGATATTTTTTAAATTAAAGTTTTTTAATTCATTTTATTTTACTTTTGTTCAAGATTACATTTCTTTTTGATAAGAAAATTAGAATGTGTGTTATTCTTTTGAAAAAACTTAAGAATATATGTAGATTTTGCATATATATTTCATATAGTTATAAAAATGCATGTTTTATAATCATTAAAATTATTTATGCTGCATTGTAAGGGAAAAGTATATAGAAAAACAGGACTATTGATCAGAAGTTTAAAAAAAATTCTGCATATTCTCATTATGCCTCATGACAAAATCTTTGTGTGTGTGTGTTCCAAAGTAAATATTCACTACAGTCAAGGCCAACACTTTTACCATCCAGATAATAGTCATAGCTGCTGTGAAAGGATGATCATGTTCCACTGTTCACACCAAGACCATCCAGCTTATAAAATGCTTTTGTCATTTCTATAAATAACATGTTTTTAAAGAACCAGCTGCAGGTTAATAATGTCATCTTTTATTTGCCAAAGTAGACTATGCCATAGGTCCCCGTTTCAGTGAGGACATGGGGTTCCCAGGGGAAAATGAAGACTCTGACAATGTGAGAGGGGCTACCAGGGCCTTTAATCTTAATGTCACAGGGACTATGGAAAAGTCAGCTTTTGGTCCTTCCAACTCAGCGCTTTCAAAAGTTTCCTCCCAATCTAGGCTTCCCTGCACAGTCTTTGCCCCTATCGCAAAGGATGTTCGTGGCCCAATAATGTTTCCCTATGTGTAGCCAAAGCACCTTTGCGGTGGCTTTTTTTAACCCTGTAGTAAATAGGGTTGTAGAGCTTTCACTGTTTAGGAAAAGTCTTTTCAAATTTCAATATTGAGCAAGAATGAAGGTTCATGTAACATATGAGTACTCAGAACACAGTGAAGTTCGATAATGAAAGTTTCCCTTAGCAGCACAGTATTTAAAATAGCAAAGGAGTTCTACTGTTGTCCCTCTCAGTTCTGTGTCTAGCCCAGTGGTACCCCAACCTGGATCCATCTGAGGATCACCTTTAAAATACGCAGAGGCTGTCGCCGGCTGTCATCCTGCTCTCCATCTATGAGTCTGTCCCCATTTTCCTTGTTAGTTCAGACAGCTAGTGGGGGGCAGGTGGGGCGTGAAGGGATTGAGCAAAAAGGAAAAAGGGCTCATGGACGTGGACGACAGTGTGGTGGTTGCCAGGGGAAGGGGGTTTTAAGGGGACTAAATGGTAATGGAAAAGAACACAATAAAGATTAAATCAAAAAATAAAAAATAAAATATATGGATGCCTGAGCCCAAAACATAAAGTTGAAGATGGCATTGGACTGCAGTGGATTCAGACATGGGGATTTTTAAAAAGTTCCTCATGTGATCTTAAGGTTGAATTTATCACTGCTCTGATCCTTACAAAGGTACACAAAGAAATTGAAAGTTAATAAGCAATTTTCCCTGTTATATTTTCCGGTGTGTGTGTGTGTGTGTGTGTGTATTTTTTTCCCTGGTTGTTGTTCAAGAGGCTTTATGAAAAAACATAACCTATTAGAACAATTGATTCAAAAATGTATTTAACTTGACCTCATTTCACAAGTGCAAAAATATAGTATTTTGGAAATCCAGAAGACCCAGATATTAATATTGTTATTAACGCAATTCCCCAAGTGATATTAAAGATGTTCTACTTAAATTTCAGTCAGCAGCTGCAAAGAAATACCTACAGAACTCTTGAATAAGGTACTTGGAGAACTAGTCACCAAGAGTCAGAAGTTCATATGTACTTGTGTGAGAATTACAATAAAAGTACAGAGAGACGGAATAAGAAATATAGAACTATTATAAAAAATAATAGGAGTCATGTTGTTGCAGTTGATGTGCTAATTGAAATCTACAAACCTGGATTTTTAAATATCCTGAAAATAATATTCTAATGACACAGCTACACTAGGAAGAGCTATAAAATAAAAAGCTCTTAAGCTGTTCCAAGTGAAAATTTCTTCTACATGTTCCTGCTAAGCTCTTGGGATCATTGTTACTTGAAACGATGATGGTCATAATGTCTTAGAGAAATGTGTGTAGCCATGCACATTGCAGTAACTATTTTTATTTATCTGGAAAGACAACTATTTAATTCCAGAATAAATGTTGATTTGAGACTGAATAAAATTTCCTTTTCCCTTTTGATATTATTTTCTAATAATCCTCTTGAACAAGCATTCCTTAAAGTTATTTCCTGAATTTGTTATTATATTTTCCCCTTCATTTACCTATATTTAACTTTTTGATGGATTCATCTAGTCCAATGTCCTGGACAACATATTTGTAAAAGTGGTTCTTTGGATAGAAAAAATATTCAATAACTTTGTTAACAAACTTAGACCAGCCGGACACTATGCTGGAAACCCATAAGGTATTTATATTTTATACAGATTTTATTGTGTACAAAATTATATTAAGAAAATAGACACTTGTGTTTGAGCCACTCATCTACACTGTAAACAAAAATTGATACTAAATTGACTGGCGTGAGTCAGTGGTGCGCTGGTAAAGCTTTAACTGTTGAAGGTACTGAGGGTTCACATGTAGAGTTTGCTAACTGACCTTTTGTAAACATTCTCACCACGGCCATTTCAAGGATCCAATATGACATCACAAATGTGGAGTTTGGAAGAAATGCTAACATTCAACTCACGTGAGCACTAATTAATGCATTAATCAATGTGGAATTTTATATACTTTAAGGAGAATAAACAGGCCTTTCAAATCAAATAGAAATAAAGAGCAGAAATTTCAAATATTTGAGTGGCATATATTTAGAACAAGTACTGTTCCAAGTACTTGGGTTATATTATTGCACAAAACAGAAAATGTTCTTGCTTATATATTTTGTAGTTTAGGGATGAAAAATGGAAAATAAACACAATAAATAAATCAGTATACTAGAAGATTTCAACTGCTGTAAAAAAATAGTACAAGGTACAGGGGATTATTAGCTTGCAGAACAGTTTTCAATTTTAAATAGCAAGCTTCTGTAAAAAGGTGACATTTGGGCAAAACTTTGAATCTGATTTGTGATTAAAAGAAGTACTTTGTTCATGTAAAACTAATGAAATATAAATGTTCTATGGATTATACTAATGTCTATGTTCTGGTTTCAACAGTATTTTATAAGATGTAAACAACTGGAACTAATACATGGGGCCAACCTGGTCATGTTTTTTTTATTAAGTTTCTGTGAATCTATTATTATTTTAAATTATTTTTTAAAAGGAGCATTCTAACTACTGTGTTGAAAACACAGTTATACAAGACAAGAGTAAAACCAGGAAAATAATTATGGAATTATTTATTATATTAATTTAGTCTAGAGATTTGGTTATTTTGCATGAAGGTATTAGTGGTGATACAGGAAAGATGGACTATTTTGTAAGTGAAGCCAAAGGCTTTCCCAATGATTAAATATGCTTTGTGACAGTCAAGTGTCAGGAAGGTCCCCAAAATTTTATGTTTGATCAATTACAGGGATGAAGTTGTCACAAAGAGGAACAGAGAATATTACAAATGGAGAAAGTTTGAGGTGTGGAGTTTTCACTGTTCCTTTTAAGCTTTTTAGTTTTGAGAAATCTATTAGACATTCAAATTTAGGCACTAAAAAAACAGTTACACATGAATGTGGAATTCAGGAGAAGATCTAATAAAGAACTACATTTGAACATTATTTATAAATTTACTATCCAAGTTCACACTCCACATAATATCATAGAACTATATGATTATGTGGAGAGTGATCTTAGAAAAAATGCTAAAGATTGAGACCTGGAGCATTCAGAGGTTCGTTCACATGTCAGGAAGAGAAGGAATCTGCAAGGAGACTAAGAATAAGGATTTAGTAAAAAAGCAAGAAAACCAGAAGAAGCAATGTGTCATGAAAGCACGGTGTCATATATGAAGTAAGATGAGAAGCAGAACCTGATCATTGGATTTAATGAGAAGAAAGTCATTCATGTCTCTGTCTGAAACCATCTGGATTGAGTAGTTAGGAGAAAAGCCCAAGCAGTTTGCATTAAGAAAAAAGTAAGATGGGAGGAATGGAATGCAGCAAACATAGGCAACTCATTCAAAAAGACTGGCTCCAACAAAAGCAAAGAATTTAAGCAGTAGCTGAACTGCAGGAAATGGTTTAAGATAATTCTTCAAGAGGAGGGAAAAGAAAAGAGCATGTTGATAAAAATGACCAAAATTAGAAATGCAGAAAAAACAAGGGAAAACCATAGAAGGGTAACTTTAAGTGGGTCAGAAAGAATGCAGTCTCACTCATTGCAGAAGGTCTGGCTTAGGATGGGCTCATGGACAGTCCACCTAAGAGAGGAGCCACAGTGTATGGGTCCACAAGCTGGGAGGATGTAGATGTCCAGTCGCTGTATATCAAGTTCTGTTGTGACTCCTTCACTTTAGTACGGGAAGGAGAAAAAGTATCCACCAGCTTAGAAACGTGGAGAGGGTATGACGTGAGAAGACCCGAGGAAAGTACTGAGAGGCCTTGATGAAAATCATCCAGGGAATAGCAAAAGTGAACAGACAAGGGACATGTGGTATGATGACCAGGCCACATGCAAGGCCAGCCAACTAGAAAACAGGAGGAAATTTAAAATTAACTAAGCTGCTGTTTTATCCATCCAAGTGTGGGGGAATGAGACAGCAAGGAAGTTAAGGAAGGAATCAAGGAGCCGATTTAATGATGTCTCATGAGGGAAGGTATTTGAGTTTTTCATTACTTCAATTCAGGAAGAGTTCACTGTGTGACCCTTGCTGGTCATCCTCTTTAGTCTGAGAGAGAACAGTTTGTGATGTTTATGTTTTTTAGAGCTTTATAACCTTTACTCAAACGCCAACTTTCTCTGTACCAGCCATAAAGGGAGGTGGAAATGAGAGGCTTTTAATTCAGGTTGTTTCTATATGTATCTCCCAAGAGTTAACAGTATCTCTATGGGTCTTGTCTGTTTATGTTGTTTTTCTTCATTTTTATCTCTATTCTGTGAAGTTGCTATTCATGCTTGGACATATTTAATTCTGGCTAATAATAGTCTTTTCAGCCTTCTTTCTTGCCCAGGGACTGATAGAAGAGGGAGTCCGAGTAGTTCAGCTTTATGTGGGACCGTCATTATCAGTAGGATAAAACGTGTAATTCTCTAGAGACACTGAAAATCTCATGTGCCCACTTCACTGCCTCTGCCTCTCCCTTCCCGTCTGATGATGTTGTAACATTCCCAGCATGCACTTTGTTTTATAAAGTATATTTTATTGATTATGTTAATACAACTGTCCAAATTTTTTCCCTTTGCCCCCATCCACTCAGTAACCCACTTCCCTCCAGCAATCCCCCCTTAGTTCATGTCCATGGATCATGCATATAAATTCTTTGGCCTCTCCATTTCCTATACCATTCCTGACATCCCCTGTCTATTTAGTACCTACCAATTATGCTTTTTTAATCTCTTCACTTTTCCCCGCATTCTCCCCCTCCCCCTTCCCAGCTCATAACCCTCCAAATGAGCTCCATACTTATGATTCTGTTCCTCTTCGGGTTGTTTCCTTAGTTTTTTTTGTTTTTGTTTTTTTTTTTAAGATTCAGTTTTTGATAGTTGTGAATTTGCTGCCATTTTAATGTTTATAGTTTTGATTTTCTTCTCCTTAAATAAGTCCCTTTAACATTACATGTAATAATGACTTGGTGATAATGAACTCCTTTAGCTTTACCTTATCTAGGTAGCTGTATTCCTTTTTATCCACTCCCTCAGAGAAGGAAAACTCTGACTCCAAAAAACCTCCGCTGCCTTGCGGCATACCTCTTCAGGGGAAAGGCTAAGGGAGTAAACCCCGACAGAAAATCCGGAGCCGGAGTCCCTAAGGCGGTTTGACATTGTAGTCAACACCGGCAACTCCTGCGGCGCACCTGAAGCCAAGCTGTATTGACTTTGTCTTTCCCTTGGACCCTTCAGCTGCGAAGAGAGGGGGGGTCTGCTGCATGGGCAACAGCAGACCCTCCATATCACCCTGCCCAGGCTCTGTAGCTTCAGTTTCACTGGAGAGGACACTCCAGCGTCATCGCAAGATGTCGACTCAACACGGGAGGAGACAGATACCGGTTATAAGCTCATCCGATTGGCGAAGGAAACGAGCGCCAGGGGTCTCCTCTGACGGTGGGAGAGGTCATCGCACCTCACTGGACAGCTACCGCCCGCCTCAAGCTGGGCAGCCCCAGCCAATTAGGTGCCGTCTCGCCATGGCTCGCCTGCCCCACTGGGTGCGTGGGGATCAGAGAGGCGCCTCTCGAAAAGTGGGCCACAAAACACCCGCACCAGTTTATTCCAAGCAAACAACAAGAAAGAAGCCTCCGGCTCTTCGCCTCGCTAGCTGGAACATCAGGACCATGTGCCCCGGACTTACTGCAGACCTTCCGTGGATCAAGGGTGCCAGGAAAACCGCTGTCATCGACAGGGAACTGGCACGACTAAACATCGACATTGCGGCTCTACAGGAGACCCGGTTGGCCGACAACGGAACTATCAGAGAAACAAACTACACCTTCTACTGGCAAGGGAAGTCTCCGGACCAAACAAGACAGCACGGTGTTGGGTTTGCTGTGAAGAACACGCTTGTTAACTCCATAGAGCCACCCACAGAAGGCACAGAGAGATTACTTACCCTCCGATTGTCAACAACTTTCGGCCCCGTCAGCATTCTTAGTGCGTACGCCCCAACCCTCTGCGCCACCATCGAAGAGAAAGAACAGTTCTACCATGCACTGGACGAAGCGTTATCCAAGATCCCCAGAAGTAACGCTCTCTATCTCCTTGGAGACTTCAACGCAAGAGTAGGAGCCGACCACATGGCCTGGCCCACCTGCCTTGGAAACTTTGGGAGAGGAAAGATCAATGAGAATGGTCAGCGACTGCTTGAGCTTTCGTGTCACCACGGCCTGTGCGTGACAAACACATTCTTCAAGTGCAAAGAGATCCACCAGGTGTCATGGAGGCACCCCCGCTCCCGCCATTGGCACCAGCTTGACCTCGTCATCACCAGAAGAACGGATATTGGCAGCACCCTCCTCACCCGCAGCTACCACAGTGCAGACTGCGACACGGACCATGCCCTCGTGGTAAGCAAGGTGCGCATAATGCCGAAGAGGTTGCACCACTCCAAGATGAAGGGTCGTCCACGCATCAACACCAGTTGTGCCAGCAACCCAGTTAAGACCCAGCAATTCATCAACAAGATGGAAGATGCACTCGGCGAGGGAGTGGCGGCAGATGACATTATCGAATCCAATTGGCCACGTCTCCGCGACGCCATATACAACTCCGCCATTATTGCTTACGGGAAGAAAGAGCGGAAGAACGCTGACTGGTACGAGGCTCACTGGGAAGAAATGGAACCCGTGATCGAGGCTAAGAGGAAGGCCCTACTGGCTTACAAGGTCACGCCCACTCCCAGTACACTTCAAGCTCTACGGACTGCCAGGAACAAAGTCCAGAAGACCGCCCGCCACTGTGCCAACACCTATTGGCTAAACCTGTGCAGAAGCATCCAGGAAGCTGCCGATATAGGCAACGCACGAGGAATGTATGAGGGTATCAAGAAGGCAACAGGCCCAATCCCCTCCAAGATCGCCCCCCTTAAGTCCAAGACAGGTGAGGTCATCACTGACCAGGAACAGCAAATGCGGCGGTGGACCGAGCACTACCTCGAGCTGTACGCGACGAGGAACACCGTAACAGACACTGCTCTTAACGCCATCCCAGACCTACCAGTCATGGAGGAGCTAGACACCCCACCTACTGCGGCAGAGCTCAGCAAAGCCATCGACCGCCTCGCTTGCGGGAAAGCGCCAGGAAGCGACAGAATCCCTCCAGAAATCCTAAAGAGCGGGAAACCAGTCCTGCTACAGCCGCTCCACCATCTACTCTGTCGCTGCTGGAAGGAGGGTTACATCCCCCAGGATATGAGAGATGCCAACATTATCACCGTGTACAAGAACAAAGGAGACCGCAGCGACTGCAACAACTACCGGGGCATCTCTCTCCTCAGCGTCGTCGGCAAAGTATTCACCCGGGTCGCTCTTGCCCGCCTGCAGACCCTTGCTTCCCGCGTATACCCAGAGTCCCAGTGTGGCTTCAGAGCTGGCCGATCAACAGTGGACATGATCTTCTCCCTACGCCAGCTGCAGGAGAAGTGTCACGAGCAGCATAAACCACTCTACCTCGCCTTTATCGACCTCACGAAGGCGTTTGATCTGGTCAGTCGAAGCAGTCTCTTCAGCTTGCTACGGAAGATTGGCTGTCCGCCACATCTGCTTGCTGTGGTCATGTCCTTTCACGACAACATGCACAGCACGGTGTCCTACAACGGCGCAACCTCTGAGGCCTTCCCAGTCAGCAGCGGAGTAAAGCAGGGCTGCGTCCTCGCGCCTACGCTGTTCGGAATCTTCTTCTCCATGCTCCTCCAATACGCCTTTAAGGACTGCAGCGAGGGTGTCTTCATTCACACCAGATCCGATGGCAAGCTCTACAACCTGGCCCGTCTACGAGCCAAGACCAAAGTCAAAGAGGTGCTCATCCGTGAGATGCTCTTCGCCGACGACGCAGCTTTGACATCACACTCCGAAGAGGGACTCCAGCAGCTAGTCACTTGCCTTTCCCACGCATGCAAGGAGTTCGGACTAGCCATCAGCCTGACGAAGACGAACGTTATGGCTCAAGGCACGGGGACTCCCCCATGCATCACCATCGACGGGTACACCCTGGAGGTTCTCAACGACTTCACTTACCTCGGGTCCACCATCTCGAGCTCTCTGTCAGTCGACTTGGAGGTCAACCGGAGAATCGCCAGGGCAGCCACAGTTATGGCCAGACTGAACCGGCGAGCGTGGAACAATTCCAGCCTCACTGAGAAAACCAGACTGCGCATCTACCAAGCCTGCGTACTCAGCACTCTCCTCTATGGCAGCGAGACGTGGACCACCTACGCAAGGCACGAAAGGAAACTCAACAGCTTCCACATGAGGTGCCTGCGACGCGTCCTGCATGTCGCCTGGCAGGATAAGGTCCCCAACACCGAGGTGCTGAAGCGAGCCAATATGAGCAGTTTGCATGCAGTTCTTAGCGAGAGACGCCTCAGGTGGCTCAGCCATGTCAAAAGAATGGATGCAGGCCGTATCCCCAAAGACCTCCTCTACGGCGAGCTAGCAGAAGGCAAGAGGATGACAGGGCGCCCAAAACTGCGGTTCAAAGACATCTGCAAAAAGGACATGACACAATGCTCCATCAATCTCAATACATGGGAAGTTCAAGCAGACGACCGCCTAGCCTAGAGGCTCGCGGTCAGGCAAGGTACGTCACGTGCAGAGGCTGCGCGCAACGAGGAGGCGGTCCAGAAAAGATCGAGGCGGAAGCAGCGTCAACAGCAGCAACAACGGCCATCTGCCTTCACCTGTAACAAGTGTGGCAGGGATTGTCACTCCCGAGTCGGACTGCACAGCCATTCTCGGCGGTGCAGATAGACTCTCAAGAAGCTACGCCATTATCTCTCGAGACAGACGGCTGCCGACGATCTGGGAAGCACTTTATCTGCCCTTCAATCTAAACGATAGCTTTGCTGGATAGAGTAACCTTGGTTGTAGGTCCTTGATTTCATCACTTTGAATACGTTTTGCCAGCCCCTTCTAGCCTGCAAAATTTCATTTGAGAAATCAGCTGACAGTTACAGGAATTCCTTTGGGGGTAGCTTTCTGCTTTTCTCTTGCTACTTTTAAGATTCTCTCTTTAACTTTTGGCATTTTAATTATGATGTGTCTTGGTGTGGTCCTCTTTGGGTCCAACTTATTTGGGACTCTCTCCCAGAGTCTTCTTATACTATCCTCATTTTTTTGAATTCTTGTTTCTTCTTTCTGTTCTGATTGATTGCTTATTTCTTCCTTGTGTTCCAAATTATTTATTTGAATCCCAGCCTCCTTCCCTTCACTGATGGTTCCTTGTAGGTTTTTCTGTACTTCACTTAGTCTAATGTTCATTTGTTCTTTTATGTTGTTTCCATACACAATGAGTTCTTTGAGCATCTTAATCACCAGTGATTTGAACTCTGCATCTCATAGGCTGGCTATCTCTGTTTTGTTTAGTTCTCCCTACTCTGTTCTGTGTTTTCATTTGGGCTATATTTCTTTTTCTCCTCAATTTGGTAGCCTCCCTGTGTTTGTTTCTGTGTATTAGGCAGAGCTTCTTTTACTCCCTGTAAAAGGCACTTAAATTGTGTGGGGGCAGAGCCTTAGGTATTCACCAGGGTGAGAAAAGTTACTTCACTGCTTTATGGCTCTATGTAGGTAGAGGGATCAGAGAGGGGACTGTGCAGCTGCCTGATTTCTGGGAGTTTGCCCAGCACTTGCCCTAGTGTTGAATCCCATATTGGGTGGGTTTGTGTACATTTTAAGACCATGCAGACCATTTAAGTAAAGTTTCCTGAAAATCCCAGTTTCTTCTGCTGCCCTAACTCCCATTAGTATTTACAGTCAGAACCTATGGGGATTTATCTTCCCAGCACAGAATCCTGAGCTATGCAGTCTGGTCTGGGGCTGGAATCACTCACCCTCAAGTTATAACTCCCAATTTTTATTCAACACATGCGACTGTGGGACCACCTATACCCATTCCTCTGTCTCTCTGTGTCACACCATGTCTCCTCACCTCACTGCCCCATCTCTGCATCTCCACCCCTTCTACCTGTCTGGATGATTGTGGCTTCTTTAAGTCCTTGGTTGTTGGACTTCAATACACTTGATATTTTGACAGTGCAGGGTGTTATTTGTTTTGAGATTTAGTTATAATTCTTTTTGTGGTTGTATGAGGAGGCGAAACATGTCCACCTATGCCTCCATCTTGACTGGAAGTCTGCACTTCCTTGGTTCATTTGGGAGAGGTTCAATAATAACAGTGGGATAATTCTGGAGACTTTCTGCTCCTTGATGAGACTTTCCAACATGTATGGTTGAATTTACATGTATCTTTCCTGCTCCTTTGGCCTAAAGTCTGCTCATTTATCCTCTATTTTTTCTATCATTTAAAAAGTGACTTTAGGACATTTTGTTTTACTATTTGCTTTCATTCTATTTCCCAAGAAAAACAGGTTATATTTAAACCTATATGCAAGAAATTATCGTTTCATGCAGTAATGTTTAAATACTTTCTTCACAAATACAATGGGAAATTTCCAAATGAATGAATCTATTTTCAACTCAATTTTTGGATTTTTACATTAAAGAGTGCTGCTTAACTACGATTTACTATTTGTGGTGACATTACTGCTGTTGGCAAATGGGGATTACAAAAATATCTTTTTGTGCTTCTGCTGGGATGAGTAGCTGGCACATAATTAATATTTATTAATTCAGCCCTTACCATCATCTGTGCTGCCAGGTTCATACTGAAGTCTGGGGTTATTGTTTTTATAACCTTGATTTCATATTATTCTCAACTTTCTTCATTTTTTTTTTGCATTTTTCACTAGGTGCTTTGAACTTCCTACTTGAATCAACAACCAGGTTATAACATAAAATGTTTTAAATTAAAGTTATATTGAAATTATTAGTTTTAATTTTTTTTGTTATAGGAAATATACTTTGATGGGTAACAGAATTAAGCACAGTCATAATATGCATTTCAATAAAGGTATTTCATAAAATGCAACTATGAGTTGCAATTTTGAATCTGTACCTTATTAAAAATTTTTAAACCCACACTAGTTCGGAAAATGAAAGCTTCATTTTATTTATTTTTAAAGTTCTTATGTGGGTTCAAAAACACTTGCTGAGGAACCAGACATTCTGCCAACAATAGTGTATTCCCTCATCACGATGCTAATAACAACCTGTTTCAAGACAATACAAAATAACCAAAGTTTCCAATTAGTTACTGACCATAAAATTTTCAGCTCTCTGTACATTTACCAACAAACACAATATCTGGCTAACTGGAAAAAACAAAATCTATTTATTTTTGGCATATGTATTGAAAAAAATGTAATTTTCTCTCATACTTGTAAAGAACATAACCCCCAAAATATTATCTCCCAAGTTTTAAATTAAAAACCAACCTCAGCAATATGTACCATTTTTATTGTGGGGTTTTATGTATCTACTCATCTTTATCATGCCCTGGAGACTGTAAAAGTTTCAATGTGAAGAGGGTCCTAACTACACATGGCATTTGTAGTTGAGAGATTTGCTTCCAGGCCTCGGTTCTTAAATGATCCATGGGATGGTCCTCTCATACTATTAAAAGTACTAAAATTACTATGAATATTAGTAGAAAGTCCCTCTCTAGTATTAAAGGGACCTCCGTTTTCCTCCTCTAATACTGGAGAAATTAGAAGAAACAGTATTTAAGGACACTTCCAGCTACACTATTATATGACTTGCTGATAAAGGTACTCTGAAGGGATACTCAGACCCACACCATCTAAATATTCCCCTCTTAATATTCTCATATCTAACTGTTACTTCCCCCCAATTCTTATTCAACTTTTGAACAGAAAGTTCAGATTGAGGCACTTGGAAGTTTAAAATCCCACTACCAGATAAGCTGTAAAAAGGAGAGAGAAGCAAATATTTCAGTGCATAAAAAGATATGTTTTCTGCCCTGGCCGGTGTGACTCATAACCAAAAGGTTGTTCATTCAATTCCCAATTACAGCACATGCCTGGGTTGTGGGATCAATCTCGAGTCCAGGCACATAGATCCCCAGTCCAGGCGCATATGTGAGGCAACCAACTGATCCTTTTCTCTCAAGTCAATGTTTCTTCCTCTCTCCCTTCCACTCTCTTTAAAAGCAATGGTAAAGTGTGCTGCTCTCGGACATTATTCCAGAATTATCAATGATGAGAAACTGCATGTCTCCCAAAACCACTGTTATTACAGACAAGAGTACTGGTGACCTTGAAGGTTTACTACCTAAGTTTAGTGATGCAGCATCTGAAGTGGGGTGCTGTACAGATGACTTTGCTCTGTTGAAGAATTAAATAAAAAGTCCTCAAGGAACTAGTATAAAGGTCCCATGAGCATGGACAATGGGGTGGGGATTGACTGTGGGATGAGGGGTGGGAGGGATGCAGGGGAGCAATGGGGGGAAAAGTGGGACAACTGTAATAGAAAAGTGATAAATAATTTTTAAAAAAATCCTGATAACAAGAAGGTACTCAAATTGATCAACTGGGTTGCATAAAAGATCTCCTGCCTTAATGGTAAAATATGAAAAAAGCATGACATTGTTTATACTTTTTTGGTAAACTTCCAAAATTCTTACATACAGATAGATATAGGCAAACACATCTTAGATCTAGTAAAGATGTCAGATTTCTTACTGTGGGCAGTTCATATGCAAATAGCAAGGAATCACAAGGAATCTGTTCAATTTAATTATTACTGTGGATTGGAAGAGGAGAAAGCATAAATACTGGATGTGAATCTTTAAAGATTTTAGATTATGCATATAAAAATAATTGAGTAAGCGAATGTGATCGTGACACAAATATGAGTATCACGTATTCTCACACTATCACCAATTATACTGGCACAAATAAAATAAATGGAAACAGATGTGGAATTTGAGTTTTTAGTCTCTTGTTGCTGATGCCTATGACCTCAGTTGATAGTTCACAGCTATTTGTTCTCAGAGTCAAAAGAGCTCACAGGAGAAAACTGTCCACTGGTTCCATGTCGTTGGACATGGCTTTGTACTTACATGGAGCCAAACTTCAGATTTTTCTTCCTCTTTCTCCCACCCCTTCATCAGCTTCCTCCCACTCATCTCTGCCCTTCAGCAAGCAACAGTTTTCACTACATCTTCCACATCTCTTTTCACCACTAAACTTCAATCAGGAAGTATAAAAGAGTTTGATTTTAAAAATTACCTTGTGTCTTTGTTGTTTTAGTTTTGTTTAAGATTATTTTTATTCATTGTATATTTAACATATTATTCAAACTTCAAGTTTCTGCTTAGAAGGAAAGATAATTTATATCTAATATTTTATACAGCATTATCATTGTGTACTGGACACATGTGCATTAATAAGTCCATAAAGTGCTAGATAATAAGGTGCTAAATGATTAAGTAATTAGTGCTTTAGTGTTTTGTGTTATGTAAAAGTCTCTGCTGGGTTTTGTATAGGTGTCTGAGTATTTATTATTACTTGAAAAAAAAATTGGACGGGCGTTTTCATAGGTTGAAAATGCATTCTTGTTTTTCCAGGTAAATGATAATGGCACAGAGGCATCTACTATTGAAAAAAAAAGTCAAGTCAACACATTTTCTCTAATGGATTAGATTCAGGTGCAGAGGAATGCATGTGTTACACATATTACATAGAAATAGAATGTATACAGAGAGAGAATTAAGTCAAAAATAATTAAAGAAAAAGGAGGTAACAAAGAAGAGACCACAAGTGAGAAAAGCCAGCAACAGCAATGAAATTCAACCAAGTAGATTGAAGGGTCCAAATAGTCTGAGCAGTACAATCCACAATATCAGCTGCTCAAAATGAGGGGTCCTATCCTTAGGTTTACAATAAAAATATAATTAATAGTGAGGGGCACAGAAACATATAATCAAACTACCTCCAGGAAGTTCTGGAAAGGATTATGGGAGGGCTTTTGCAGTGGGCAAAGATGAGATCACCAGGAGATTTAAAAGGATGATAAATAAAAATAACATATTGATCCATAGTTGTGGGAAATTCTTTTGTCTTGAAAATTGTCAAGCATCATGATAAAAGCATGTTAATATTATACAATTCCATTTTTTTATGAATACATATCACCTCACAAGTTTTTTATGGTGTCCACGTGAAGGGGGTAAAATAGACAGTAAGCTCATTAGTCTGATGGTGTGACATTTGTAAATTGGCTTGAATTACTAGAATGTGTGACAGCCAGCTGCCTTGTTTGTTTTTTGGCCCTTACTTGCATTGGTGTTATTTGCTCTCACCTACAAAATTGGAAGGATTAGAAGCATGAGTTAAAAATCTGTCTGAATGACTAGGCAGAATAGGTTTACAAGACACGGAGCAATCATCTGGGTGGTTTTTTGTGATAGAAGGACCTGAGAAAGAATGGGGAAAGCTATCGCCTCCAAAGTTAAAGTTGGTCTGGAGAAAAGCTATTTAAATGAAGAGAAATTCAAGAAATTAAACTTCCGATTATTACCTAGCAAGAGCTTGCCGAAAGCACATTATCCAAACAGGTACAAAATTACAAAGATGATTCTAAATTGTTCCAGTTAAAATCTGAAATTACAACAAAAACCAAGAAGAGGCAGTATAAATGGGAAGTGTCAAAGATCTTGTTTCCTCTTATTCATATATTATTCATTGTTGTTTTGTTTAAATGTTATGCTAAATGAAGTTATTGGATTCATGGCTCTTAATAACTGGCCCTTTGCAAATGTTAGTTAAGTCTTAATCAGATTATGATTGGGTATCAATCACTCTTCCTTTCAATTTAAAAATCTAAGTAGTCATATGCAGCAATCTTCTTCAAATGAATTAGTTTTTTTAAAAAATGAAAGTCCACGTTAATAAAGACAGATGGCCAGCTAAGTAAAACTGATATCAAATTTATCCAAATTTGTGAGATTTTTCCAAAATAATTTGTTATTGTCTTAGAATTCTCCAGTTTCTTTCCTCCTTTTCCTAGGCTTTTTTTTTTTTTTCATCACAGATTGTTTTACATGCCTCGGCTCTTTCTGTCTAGATTGTCAGCATATTAAGTGGTATGTAGCCCCTGGCTGTGGAGATGGAAGTAATTTTAATGTTTAAAGGCAAGATTATTGTATATTTTATGACTATAAAAGTTAACGCTACCCATTAAAAAAAGGAAACTGGAGAGCACTTAAATATAAAAAAGATATAACCATTGATAGTTTCCTTTCTTGGAAATGGACACTATAATCACTGTAGTGATATCCTTCTGAAATGTTTTCAGCGTGTCTATAAACACATATTTATAAAACTAGGATTGAAAATTATAAAAATGGATGGAATTAAAGATTACATGGCAATAAAGCTGCTTTTACATTTAATATATTTTAAAGATTTTATGTTAATAAAGATATACCCCACTATCACAAATATTGGTCAAATAGAGAAATTATGGCTGTACCATAATTTCAATTACTAGTCTCTTATATTTGAGCACTTAAATTACTATAAATTTATATTAATATTAAAAGTGTAATAATTGTGATATATAAGTGTATGTGTATATATTATATCTTTGGAACATATTTGATTCTGTTCTTAGGTTCAATTCCTAAAAGGCAGCATGAACAGGTCCAAAATTTTTATACATTCTTAATGTTTTTTTACATCATGCTATTTTTTTCTTCAGTAATTTTGAATCAACTTAGTGTGTCATAACAGTGTTTAAGTGGAAAGTATTTGTTATTGTATATAGAATCTGAACATAATTCAAATTTGATGTAAACCAAATTATTGTTGCATTCTAGCTGCAATAATCATATTGTAGGGGCTTCGGTTATTCTCTGCAAGAAGTTGCAAAGGCCTGCAAAAATTTGCCAATATTTGCTGTTAACATGTTGAGTAATTGCTTCTTGAGACTTCTATTTGCGGGGCTTCCAGCCCCTCAACCCCAGCACCTCGTGGCAGTTACACTTCAACCCAGCACAGCCTCAGGACCTGGAACCATTAGCGGCCCACGGATTTGTGACCTGATTGCAACAGACCCTGCACCCTGCTTCCCTGCCTGAGATTCTGCTACATAAACCCTGCCCTAAGCCCCACCTGGGGTCAGTGCCATTTTAGAGACCTAGTCTTGGCCTGGCCGTCAGCAATAAACCTTTTGCCTTCCCTATCCATTGTCCCCGAGTGGTTTATTCTCGCTGAGTCTGCCTTAACAACATGCTCAAGAAAAATGCCACGTTAATTCATATTTCATACCCCTATGAATAAATTAGTAGACATAGGTATTACTAGTAAATTCTGGCTTGTTTTTATTGTTGTTGTTGTTGTTGTTATTGTTGTTTGACATTGTATGAGAGTCATTACTGAACATCATGCTCATTAAAAATATCAAAATAAAGTGATGGAAGAACAAAAGTGCTCTGAAGTGGAAAGAACACAGGATTCAGAGGACAAAGGTATTCCTTGGACCTAATTTTCCTTATCTGTAGATAAAGATGATAAATCGGGAAATTTCTCAGCCTTTTCCAGTTGTAAAATTTCCTATTTGTGCTATACTGCAAGCTCCATTAAGCTCATAACTGTAACTTATTTTCTTAGTTGTTTTTTTTTCTTTTCTGTAGCACCCAGAATAAAGTACTTAGCATAAAATTGTCATTTTTGTGTGGTATGAAGATCATATTGAAACATACTTTTAAATGAGTATGATAGCTGCTTATTAATTAAATATCATTTCATAGAATTATATAAAAATAAAGTAAAAACTTATTTTTCAGCATTAATTACTCCATAACTTTTAGCAGATGAAACCATTCTTCAAGATGTTTGATGCTTCCAGTAAAGAGGAAAAAGTTGTGGTCTCATGCAACTTTTGCAAACTCAAAATATTCAGTCAGATAAGAGAGTCTTGGTTTTCTATTCCTTGACTTCAGCTATGAAAGTTGAAGGATATGGCTTTTAACTTTTACTGTTATATATAGCTCTGCATTTTTAATGTATGAATTCATTTCTGTAACTTTTAAATAAAATACTAGGTACTTAATAGAAAGAAGAAAACGTGTTCATATTTCTATCCAGGTGCTTAAATTAAGAAGGAAAATTTTAAAAGATTTTGTCATCTCTAAAAGGAAGAGCTGCCTTGTGTAACATTATTTGAAATTATAAAAGTACTATGGTTATAATCACTGTTTAAGAGTACAATGACTAAAATAGCTATTAAATTATCCATTCAATAAAAAATAAATAAAATAAAAATAAAGTCTCCCACTAACTCATAATTAACTATTTTAGCCATTTCTGTTGTGTGTAGTTATTTGTTTTGCATCACAATATCTATTTATATTACCTGATATAAAAGAAGACAAATATGTTGTATATACACTTTCTTCCAATACACTGAGATAATACGAAGTATACTGGTTATTTTGCTAGTTTTGGTATTCTTCAGTGAAATTTTATAACTAAATGTTTCACTAAAAACTCTATTGCTTGATCTTTTGATTTCAGAATGTTGGTTGTCTGTTCTCTATGGAGTATGGGAATATTGTTTAACTACACTCACTTCACTTTTCCAACTTTTCCTAACTACACCTTGACTTGCACATTTTTACTGTGTGATGGAGATTCTTTTTCTTCTATAGTTAATGTTGTAGCTGGGCAGGTGATCAACTTACATGTAGGAACAGGACATGGAATGCAAGGAAGTGATCCTTGTTAATTCTAAGTTGAGACACTTAAATAATGTGCCTCCCACATGTTTTTTTCTGTCCTGATTTCACCAGGAGGAAAGTGACAGGACCTGCACCACCAGCCAGGAGAGTAGGAAACAGTCGGGCCACGAGGCCATCAGGGACCCTGTGATGTGGAGCCATCCATACAACTGAAATGTTCCCCAGTTATTTCACAGGAAAAGTATAAACTTCTTTGTTCTTTAAATCTCAGAAATTTTGGTTTCTGTGTTTCAGCACCTTAGCCCACCTTAACAAACATGCTTCAATATTTTGTCTATTTGTTGACTAAAGTTTTAAAACCACTTAGTAACATTTACAACAATAGGCATATAATAGTGTACTGTACTTCTTAACTAAATAGTGTGATTGGTCCCCAGGAGGAGCTGTAAAGCTTGATTAATGCTGTCATTTGAAAATAATGTTCCAAGCATCAAGTATATTCCATTTTCTTATATTCAATCATTATTCAACCATGTCATATTTTAGTTTGCATAGTATTTTGAGCATGCTGTTCTTAGAGAGATTTTTCTCACCATTTCCAAATGCCTTTCTTTACTCTATCTAAAATATTTACTAAATAAATGTGGGGCATTATAGCGCTATTATTTTGTCTAATGTTCAAAATAGGCCTGTCATTTACAGTCAGATATTTAAAATTTACTTAGCTATATAGATTATATTACTCAACATTATTTTTTGTTGGCATCATAATTTTAGTTTTAGAGAAGTGTTCTTTTCTTCCTTTTTTTTGTAGAAGTCTCTTGTTGCATTATGGAGGAGTCTCTTAAACCTCATTAAAAATAATACATATAAATGCTTTTTTTTTTTTTTTACTATAACTAAGCTTATAGATTAATTTGTGCAGGACTAGTAATTTTTTTTTTTTCAAAATCAGGTCTTCCTAGTCATTAACAAAAACAATTGGTCCTTTTATTTCTGTCGCCTTTAATAAGTTTTCACAAAATTTTATAACTTTCTTGATTAGGTTTTTGTATATAGTTTGTTTGTCAGGTTTATTTTTATGTAGAGGATATATTTGTTGCTAATTTGAATAATATATTTTTAATTTTTTAGTTGTTAGTTTTGGAGTGTAAAACTTTTTCTGTATTTACCTGACATCCAGCAGCCGATTTAATTAAAAATTATCAAAATGTGTCCATAATAAGATCAATCAAAACAGAGACAGACTCATAAATAGAGAGCAGGCTGATACTCTGGGGGGTGGGGTGGTAAGAAGTAAAGGGATCTATCGAAAAGGGAAAAGGACTCAGGGACACAGACAACAGGGTGGTGATTGCCAGGGGTGGGGATCGGGGAGAGGGACATCAACGAGATAAACGGTAAAAGAAAAATACAATAAAAATTGATCTAAATTAAATACAAAAAAAGTAATGGTAGATTTCCCAGTTGTGTTGGGCTTATCACTTGGCCTCTTGATTTCTAAATAAATAAATAAGCAACCAACCTTATCATCCATGGAGTATTTTAATATGTTCTTTCTATTCCAATTCTATATCTTGTGTTTCCATTCTTATTTTACTACCAAGAGCCTTCATTATAATTTTCAATAGGAGCAGTGACAACGGGTTCCCTGAGTTCCAGATTTTAGAGAAAATACTTGTATCATTTTGCCATTGAAAATAACAGGTTTTTGGATTAGAAAGAATGACCCACATATATGCTGTCTACAAGAGACCCACCTTAGAACAAAAGATCTACACAGACTGAAAGTAAAGGGATGGAAAAATGTATTCCAAGCAAATGGACATGAAAAAAAAGCCGGGGTAGCAATACTTATATCAGACAAAACAGATTTCACAGCAAAGTCCATAAAAAGAGACAAAGAAGGGCATTTCATAATACTTAAGGGAAAAATCCATCAAGAAGATATAACCCTTATAAATATATATGCACCAAACTTAGGAGCACCCAAATATGTAAGGAAACTTTTGAAAGACTCCAAGAAAGATATAGACAACAACACACTCATAGTAGGGGACTTTAACACCCCATTGTCAACAATGGACAGATCTTCGAAGCAAAGAAACACCAAAGATATGGAGGCACTGAACAACACTCTAGATCAAATGGACTTAGTCGATATATATAGAAGTTTTCACCCCAAAGAAGCAAAATATACATACTTCTCAAGTGCACATGGAACATTTTCAAAGATAGACCACATGGTAGGACACAAAACAAGCCTTAACAAATTCAAGAAAATTGAAATTATATCAAGCATCTTCTCAGATCACAATGGCTTAAAATTGGAAATCAACCTCAAGGAAAAAACTCAAAAACATTCAAACTCATGGAGAATGAATAACATGCTATTAAATAATGAATGGGTTAACAATGACATCAAGGAAGAAATCAAAAAGTTTCTGGAAACTAATGATAATGAACACACAACAACCCAAAACCTATGGGATACAGCGAAAGCAGTCCTAAGAGGAAAGTTCATAGCAATACAGGCCTACCTAAAAAAGCTAGAGGAATATCTAATAAAAAATTTAACCCTACAGCTACAAGATCTAGAGGAAGAACAACAAGCAAAGCCCAGATCAAGTAGAAGGAAGGAAATCATCAAGATCAGAGCAGAATTAAATGACATAGAGTCTAAACTAACAATTCAAAAGATCAACAAAAGTAGGAGCTGGTTCTTTGAAAAAATAAACAAAATTGACAAGCCTTTAAGCAGGCTCATCAAGAAAAAAAGAGAGAGGACCCAAATAAATAAAATCAGAAATGAAAGAGGAGAAATCACAACTGATACCACAGAAATACAAAGGATTATAAGAAATTATTATGAACAACTGTATGGCAAGAAATTTGACAACCTAGAGGAAATGGACAGATTCCTGGAAACCTATAGTCTTCCCAAACTGAATCAAGAAGAAGCAGAAAGTCTGAATAGACCAATAACAGCTAGTGAAATTGAAGCAGTAATCAAAAAACTCCCGGCACACAAAAGCCCTGGACCGGATGGCTTCACAAGTGAATTCTACAAAACATTTAGGAAAGAACTAACTCCTATCCTTCTCAGACTATTCCAAAAGATACAAGAAGAGGGAAGACTGCCAAACTCATTCTATGAAGCCAGTATAACCCTAATTCCAAAGCCAGGTCAAGACACAACAAAGAAAGAAAACTACAGGCCAATATCGCTGATGAACATAGATGCTAAAATCCTCAACAAAATATTGGCAAACCGGATCCAGCAACACATTAGAAAGATCATACACCACGATCAAGTAGGATTCATCCCAGGGATGCAAGGATGGTTTAACATTCGTAAATCAATAAACGTAATACACCACATAAACAAAATGAAAGACAAAAACCACATGATAATATCAATAGATGCAGAAAAAGCATTTGATAAAGTACAACACCCATTTATGATAAAAACTCTCAGCAAAATGGGAATAGAGGGAGCATACCTCAACATAATAAAGGCCATATATGAGAAACCTGAAGCCAACATCATACTCAATGGGCAAAAACTGAGAGCATTCCCCCTGAGATCAGGAACAAGACAAGGATGTCCGCTCTCCCCACTCCTATTCAACATAGTCTTGGAAGTTCTAGCCACTGCAATCAGACAAGAAAGAGAAATAAAAGGCATCCAAATTGGAAAAGAGGAAGTAAAACTGTCATTATTTGCAGATGACATGATAGTGTACATAGAAAACCCTATAGATTCCACAAAAAAACTACTCGACCTAATAAGTGAATTCGGCAAAATAGCAGGATACAAAGTCAATATTAAGAAATCAAAGGCATTTTTATACACCAACAATAAAAACTCAGAGATAGAAACTGAAAGAAAAATTCAATTTACCATAGCAACAAGAAAAATAAAATACCTAGGAATAAACTTAACCAAGGAGGTAAAAGACCTGTACTCAGAAAACTACATAACATTGAAGAAAGAAATTAAAGAAGATACAAATAAATGGAAGCATATACCATGCTCATGGATGGGAAGAATCAACATCATTAAAATGTCCATACTACCCAAAGCAATTTATAGATTCAATGCAATCCCTATTAAAATACCAGCAACATATTTCACAGACCTAGAACAAATACTTCAAAAATTTATATGGAACCAAAAAAGAGCCCGAATAGCCACAGCAATTTTGAGGAAGAAGAACACAGTAGGAGGAATCACAATACCTGATATCAAACTATACTACAAGGCCACGGTAATCAAAACAGTCTGGTACTGGCATAAAAACAGACATATAGATCAATGGAACAGAATAGAGAGCCCAGAAATAAACCCAGGTTCATATGGTCAACTAATATTTGACAAAGGGGGAAAGAACATCAAATGGAGTGAAAAGAGCCTCTTCAACAAATGGTGTTGGGAGAACTGGACAGGGACATGCAAAAAAATGAAACTAGACCACCAACTTACACCATACACCAGAATAAACTCAAAATGGATCAAAGACTTAAATGTAAGCCGTGATACCATAAAAGTCCTAGAGGAAAAAATAGGCAGGAAAATTTCAGATATCCCACGTAGCAACATTTTCACTGATATATCTCCTAAGGCAAGGGAAATAAAGGAAAGAATAAACAAATGGGACTACATCAAACTAAAAAGTTTCTGCTCAGCTAAAGAAAACATCAGCAAGATGAAAAGGAAACCAACCATATGGGAAAATATATACGCCAATGACATCTCAGACAAGGGATTGATCTCCAAAATATATAAAGAACTCATACGACTCAACACCAAGAAGACAGACAACCCAATTAAAAAATGGGCAAAGGACCTGAACAAACACTTCTCCAAAGAAGACATACAGAGGGCCCATAGACATATGAAAATATGCTCAACATCACTAGCCATCAGAGAGATGCAAATTAAAACCACAATGAGATACCACCTCACACCAGTCAGAATGGCCATAATCAACAAATCAACAAACAACTTGTGCTGGAGAGGATGCGGAGAAACGGGAACCCTGGTGCATTGCTGGTGGGAATGCAGACTGGTGCAGCCACTATGGAAAACAGTTTGGAATTTCCTCAAAAAACTAAAAATGGAACTGCCTTTTGAACCAGCAATTCCATTACTGGGATTATATCCGAAAAATCCTGAAACACCAATTCAAAAGAACCTATACACTCCAATGTTCATAGCAGCACTATTTACAATAGCCAAGTGCTGGAAACAACCTAAATGCCCATCTGTAGATGAGTGGATCAAAAAACTGTGGTACATTTACACAATGGAGTTCTATGTAGCAGAAAGAAAGAAGGAACTTCTACCATTTGCAACAACATGGATGGAACTAGAGAGAATTATGCTTAGCGAAATAAGCCAGGTAACGAAAGAAAAATACGTTATGCTGTCACCTATTACAGGAAACTAATGAACAACACAAACAAATGAGCAAAATTGAACCAGAGGTATGTAAACAAGGAGTAGACTAACAGTAAAAAGGGGGGAGGGGGGAGGGAGAAAAGGGGGTAAGAAGGGGAAGTGTAAAATCAAAGAACATGTATAAATGACCCACAGACATGGGCAACTGAGTGGGGACTGAATGTGGGGGAAGGGAGGGGCAGGATACAGGGAAGCAAGAGGGGAGAAAAAAAAAAAAGAGAAACAACTGTAATGGAAAAACAAACAAAAAATTTTTTTTTAGTGGGGGAAAATGAAAATATGAAGAATGGAAATGCCAGTTCAGTGAATATTAGGACAAAGATTTTCCTTCACGTTGTATATTTTTCTCCCTATTTGATCTCTCCAGAGTTTGGCATTCTAAACAAGTAAGTAATGACTTAAGTTTCTTTGCATAGACCTAATAAGACCAGTTGTTAATAGAGGTTCCTTTTTCTGAACAAGCCTTTGACTGGAATGTCAAGCCTAAAGGAGACATGCTTGGGCTCATGTTGTTACCAAAAAGCCCTAAGGAACTGGGAATGACTTTCAAAGGTAATAAAAGCCCGCGAAATAAAAGGCCTGCTGCCATGGTTGGTTGTGCGGTCCACAGCAATCTCTCCAGGGAAGGAACGAAGGTTGTTTTCCTGAAAGATGGCTAGAAGGGACCTTAAGGCACAATGGAAAACCAGAAAGACTTGGAAAGGACAGGTGTGTTAGAGAGGAAGAGAGAAGATCTCCATGCAGCTTTGAGAGGAGAGGAGATCCACGTGGTTTCCAAGGAGGGCAGAGGAGAACTCCATGCGGCTTTGAAAGGGCAAAGGGAGAACCATGCGTGATCCAGTGCAACATGGCACATGTTTTCCTGAACTATTATATGGAGGCTGATGACATCGTACCCCAGGTCCTGAAGGAGACAGCTGACAGATAAGGGATGGAGAACTTCTGGGCATGTTTTTGGCTTCTAGCCTTTTGGGGAGCAAGGGAAGTGCTGGGTCCCATGGGAGAACAGGGCTCTGAGCTGAAGTGCTCACTGCCCTCCCCAGGTTGGAATATTGTAAGTAAAGACCTGTTTTCCTCAACACTAGTTGCTGGGTTTTATACCAAGGCACCACGTGAAAGAACCCCCTTTAGCTCTGTAACAGTTTTGGTGACCCCAAATATGACTAATGGAACCTGTAGCCAGGTTCACTCTGTAACACTTCATTTTTCAGCTTTTCTTCCTGGAAAAGCTTAACTTGGAGATATTTTTGAACCCTAAAATACCAATGTCTATGATGAAATAGCCATGTTAAAAATCACATTATTAAGGAACCAAAGGTTTCCAAATGAATCTCTCAGTTAAGGGATCAGTTCAAATGCACTCTCATTTCCACCGTACCTGCTTTTTATTTCCATCTTTGAATTTTGACAGTACCTGTACTCAGAAACACTAAATTGGCAGAGAGAATGAAATCAAAACCAAATATCCAGAATGCCTCACTGTTTGGGTTAAACTTCAGGAAAGCACTCAGGTTTTCATCACCTAGTTAGTTGTTTTAAATATCTACACAAAAAGAATCTGTACAAAAAAACCTGGAGAGGGCAAAACACAAAGTAATCCAGATAATCTGTCAGATAAACAGCAGGAAAAAAGCACCATGGTGCTACCATTTTGCTGTCAGGTTTTAATTGTTAATTGGAAGTTACAACTTACAGTGTTGTAAAGAGTTTCCTGCTTTAATTTTTAGTCATGGCGTGATAAACCGTTTCCAGCATTTCTAGAAAATTGATTAGATACCAATGTTAAAGAGGGCTAGGACAGAGCTTTCAACACACATTTTTTTTTCTATCAAATCCCTATCCTTTATACTGTCCAGAGAATACAAGTAACTACTCAATATATTTTATTACTTCACTTAGAAGCAATGGAAAGATGAAATTAAATCTATTCTAGTTTTTAAAGAGCAATATGGAAACATCAATCCCCCAACTCAAGGAACCTTTTAATGGGCGTTATACTGTTGTGCAGATGAGTCACTAAAACTTTTTGTAGAAGCTGACTACAAGCTTATCTTTAAAATGATTCTGGCTTTACATCTGAGCAGAGAACTTACTCAAAAAATTAAACATAGAATTACTAAATGAACCAGCATATATATACTTCTGGGTGTATATATATGCACCCCCTGGCTGGTTTGGCTCAGTGGATTGAGCGTCGGCCTGCGAGCTAAGTGTCGCTGGTTCGATCTTCCAGTCAGGGCACATCAGAGAAGGAAAACTCTGACTCCAAAAAACCTCCGCTGCCTTGCGGCATACCTCTTCAGGGGAAAGGCTAAGGGAGTAAACCCCGACAGAAAATCCGGAGCCGGAGTCCCTAAGGCGGTTTGACGTTGTAGTCAACACCGGCAACTCCTGCGGCGCACCTGAAGCCAAGCTGTATTGACTCTGTCTTTCCCTTGGACCCTTCAGCTGCGAAGAGAGGGGGGGTCTGCTGCATGGGCAACAGCAGACCCTCCATATCACCCTGCCCAGGCTCTGTAGCTTCAGCTTCACTGGAGAGGACACTCCAGTGTCATCGCAAGATGTCGATTCAACACGTGAGGAGACAGATACCGTGTCACTCCCGAGTCGGACTGCACAGCCATTCTCGGCGGTGCAGATAGACTCTTAAGAAGCTACACCATCGTCTCTCGAGACGGATGGCTGCCGACGACGACGACGACGTATAGGCAAGGATGAATGCCAGGTATGTGGCCCAGCTTCTGTGCACTGAAGAGCAGACTGAGGGCCACCCTAAATGTTCCTTGGGTAAGTTCCAGCAAAACAGAACTAAAGATCATAAGTGATCATTTGCTGCTCTTGTTATGCTTATGCAAATGAACAGGATAAATTAAAAATGGACTTAATGTAGTCCCTTTAAAGACAAGGAGAGTAATCTTAGGGAGAAAAATCAGTATTCAAGGAAAATCACAATGATCAGTGGCAGACTGTAAAGTAGGGCAGCTAACCGTCTTAAAAGTTTCTTCTCATTTAAAAAATGGTTTCACTTGAAAATTAAACCATATCTGTGATATCACCAAAGAGATTCAAGTTGCAGGCAAGTAGAATGTCAAGTGCCTTGCAACTGTATGTCTTCCCAATAAGACAGTCTTACAGATTTAGAGACTTTTTTGTTGGTTATGTTACATAAATTAACATGTGTTTTCTGTTTTCAAAGGGCATAAGCCTATGACCGCATTACCTGAGTGATTGTCTGTACGCATAAGCCTCACTTAATCCTCTCTGCAGCGCTGCCTCCGGAGACTCAACAGTTTGGCTGAACTAAATGGCTGAGTTGGTGAAGAATGGGGTGGTCTGTGGGCTTCACTTTAAAACTGAATTCTCTTTTCTATCCTAATGGCTTGGACAGAAAGGGCCCAGAGGTCTGAGAGGGGGGAAACATAAACTATTTCCCTCAGCCCAAACTAAATAAAATGGGCAAAAGGGTTTTGGACAGGAGAGATGTGCCTAGCACACCTTCCTCCAAAGAAGCCCTTTTTTTTTTTTTTTTTTTCTCCTAATGTGGAACATTGAAAAATTAATCCCTGCCTTTTGCCACCTAGTAGTTATGGATTGAATGATGCTTTTTAACCCTTTTTGCCAAATCTGTTGCCCCCAGAACACAACAAGGATGCCAGCCTGCTAAACCAAGCACGCCGTTGTCCGGAGACAGCCAACTGACCTGGAGTCTGCATGATCCTTCCCCATGTGGGAAGGCCACCCTCCCCTCCACACCCCCACTCTTATTAGGGATTTCTGGACCCAAGGGTAGGTAGGACGACGACCATGTCCAGCTTGAAGCAGCTAGAGGAGCTTGAGACCTTCGCCCATTGTCCTTTACAAGATTACAAAGGGTCTTAATATCTGAGAGGGAGGGATAGTTATTTTTTACGAACCATGGGTATGGACTTGGGGGGGGATGCTGGGGGAGGGAGATACTGGGTGGAGGGGAGTAAAGGAGAAAAAATTGGAACTACTGTAACAGCATAATCAATAAAATATATTTAAAAAAAAAAAAAGAAAATAACAGGTTTTATACTTTTCTATAAAACACCTTTAATCAGACTGAGAACTTTTTTTATATTCCTGGTTTACAAAGAATTTTTAACTACAAATATAGGTCGAGTTTACTGAATACTTTCCATGTTTCTTTTTCAGCATGCTCTGTTATTATAAATTGCATCAATTGTACTTTTAGTGTTAAAAACTCATTCCTAGAGTCGGTTCAATGAGATTGGGATATACTGTATTATTTTGTCTAATGTTCAAAATAGGCCTGTCATTTACAGTCAGATATTTAAAATCTACTTAGCTATATTTTCAGTGTTTAAACTACAGATAAGTCTATACATATGTACATTAGTAAAGTTGAATTTGAATAAAATCTAAATATTAAAGAGCCATTAAATATCTTAACCATGTTCACCTCCTTTCCAAATTATATGCAACTTTTTTATTAGAATTTTAATTACTTTTTTAGTGCTCACAGAAATTATTACAACTATTTATATATTTATGATTGCTTTAATTTCCTATAGCCCTTTCTCCAGGGCAACTTAGTTTCTTCATTCTCTTACCCTTCTTGTGCCAGGACCTTTTGTCTTATTTGGTCTTTAAGAATATTTTATACTTCTTGTGAGTTCAATGACATTGTATTTGAATGTGGGTTTATTGCTCAGTGACTTTTCAATGTGGCTAGTCTACCGCACTTTTAGAAAAGAATGTTTCTCATCCTTTTCCTTGAACACATCCATCATAAACTAAGGCTCTGATAGGCCCTCTATCTCCAAGTGCTGTTGGAGATAACAATGTGTACTTCCTAAGGATAAAAAAAAGAGTACGAAAAGTCAGCTAAATATTTTGAGTGACTTTCATTTATATATTTCCATTTTTCTCTTGGTAGTCTATACTTATTTTTCCATGACTTTCATAGTCTCAGGAAAAAAAAATGTAAAAAAGTCATATGATATAAAAATATGACACTTCAAAGGTTTACTAATAGCTACTTGGCTTTTTATAATAATGTCCAGGTAGTTTATTATCAGTATCTGGAGAAAAGTATAGATAATGGGTGTTTTTTAAAAAATATATTTTACTCACCTATTTTCAGAGAGAGAGAGGAAGAGAAACATTGATATGGAGAGAAACATTGATCAGTTGTCTCTTGCATGCCCCCAGCAGAGGACCTGGCCTGAAGCCCAGGCATGTGACCCATCAGGGAATTGAACCGGTAACCTTTCTGGTTTGTGAGATGATGACCAACCTACTGAGCCACACCAGTCAGGGCAATAATGGCTCTTAATTCACTAACTAGCAAATAGTTTCAGTCTTTCCTTTCCTAAATTTCTTACCTTGCCATTTAACTTATTTTTAACTAAAACATTTTGGTTCTACATGTTGACTAGATGATAGATAGATGATAGATAGAAAGTCATGCATAAAATGGATAAATCTTATTGTAATTCACAGATAAAGTACATTAAATCCATTTACTGCTATACTTTTGTCAATTTGTCAGCAGGACAGAAAGAGAAACACAGGATTCCTTAGTACAAAATGAAAAATCCAAGGCCACCTGCCTGAAATACACGGGAGGGAGCACGTAATAGGAAAAACATGGCACAAAGAAAGGTATGCCTGTACTTTCAAGCTGAAATCCTGAAGAAGAAAATCAAATATTCAACCATAACTTCAAATATAAACCCACTGTACATTCAAAAGTCATGAATAAGATTAGTTCTGAAATACCAGAATTGGACATTTATTTATTTCATATTCCAAAATTTAGGATAAATCAAATTTATTTGAATATTTTTGCAATGTACACTATTCAGATATGAATGAGGTTCTTTTCTCTTTTTTGCGGCATTTGAAAGGTATGTGGATAAAAGAAAGGTATATTACAACTTTTGACCCCATAAGCTCAAAGCATTATTTACAAAAGTTTTTTTTTTTTTTTTTATTCCTTGGCAGAAAATCACTTGTGATGTCATGTGTCTTTTCTGTGTTTTTTGTTGTTGTTGTTCTTCATGACATTTCTAAGCAATTGTACAGAGTTGTGTTACAAACTTCATAGGAAGCAAGTCTGAAAAATTCCAAACACACACACACACCCTTACATTATTATAGATTGTGGGAAAAATTAATGACTAAGACTGAAGGTGGATCAGGAAAATGAAGATACAACCCAGGAGCACTGTATTGAGAAGCCACAGTAGGGCACCATAGGGAAAGAGACAGAAAAATCCAGGCAAAAGTTCTAACGTCCAGAACATTGTCCCCATATGAAGTACAAGTCTGTTTCCTCTGGAGAAAGAGTAGCAACACTGGGCACCACAGTCATGAGGATCAGGTAGATGGAACCTTTCTAAGGACACAGCAGAGGAACCTTCTACTGCCATCTCTCCATGTCACCGAAAGCCATGTATATTAACCACGCCTTTTACTTCCTGTATTTTGATGCTTTATCATCTTGGGGTTTTGCTGACTGTGGAGGGACTGACCCTTCAGGATTAGCTAATCCTTAGAGATAACAAAAATGTACCTGTGAGTGCACCTTTTGGGTGCAAAACAATCAATCCAGAGCTCTGGCCCCTAACTCCTCCCTTATTAGTATTTTACATTCTGGGCCACTAACCAGCTGCCCTAATTGCCAGAAAGAAACAACAGCCCCTATGACCCAAAGCCACTTCCATTACACAAGGGAACAATTTTTCACATAATTCCTGGTGAGTTCAATTTTTCAGCTGTTTTAGACTTACATAGGCATGCTGGTTTCAAAACTGCAGTCAGTTTTCTTCTATCACGTCAAGTTTTTCTCTACAGCTTATCTTAATGTGATGACTCTAGGCTGGATTGAGCCTGGATTGAGGGAAGCACTAATGTTCTCCTATTGGCTGAGAGCAAATCTCCCTCAAATGGGGAGGGGCAGGGGATGACCTTGTAGACCAGCGACAGGTTCATATTCATCTAAGCTCTTCAGTTACACATGAGACAGTGTGGTGAGAGGTTCTGTGCCGCTCTATATAGTGAATGTATTCCGAAGTGTAGTCCAAGTTCTTGTCTGTATACAAGGAGCTAGCAGTATTTATTTTTTTATTTACATACGTACTTATTTCTTTTCCTTCAGATCATGTCTGCCTCTGCTATTTCTTGTCATAAGTGCCTGAACAACCCTGATTCATTTTGTTATATCTGTGGCAGTTTCACCATTCCCAGTCAAAGGACAAACATCAGCGCATTTGTCAGGCAAGGTTGTTTTGCATATTTTAAAGTAAAACTTGGCGATCAAGATAAGTCTTGGGCCCCTCACATGATGTGCAAGCAGTGTGTTGAGAGTTTACAGATGTGGATCAAGGGAACACGTGATAAATTCATATTTGGTATACGTGATAAATTGTCACTTGGTATACTTATGGTTTGGCGAGAGCCCAGAGATCATTCAAGTGACTGTTACTTTTGTATAGTGAAAATGTCAGGATATAACAAAGAAAAAATGTAAAATAGAGTATCCTAGTCTACCATCAGCTATACGCCCAGTGCCTGATTCAGCTGAAATCCCAGTGCCAGTTTTCATTGAACTACCCTCTTTTGAAAAACAGGAGTATGGTGAAGAACTAAGTGACAGCAACGATGAAGATTTTGAAATTGAAGATGACTCAGTTCGTAAAAGATTTGATCAGCGTGAGTTGAATGGTTTGGCACAAGATTTGGGACTATCCAAAAAGGTTTCAGAACTCCTAGCATCAGGACTGCATGAGAAAAATTTGCTTGAAAATGGAGCAAAAGTATCCTACTTTCGATTAAGAGAAAGTGCATTTCTGCAGTACTTTCGAAGTGACAGTGGCTTTGTGTATTGCTGTAACATACATGGTTTAATGGAGGAATTGGGAATTCCATCCTAGAATGCAACTGAATGGCGACTGTTCATCGATAACTCAAAGCAGAGCTTGAAGTGTGTCCTCCTCTACAATTACAATTTATTTGGTGCAGTCCCAATTGGCCATTCAGTTTGTTTGTGTGAAGAATATGAAGACATAAAGAGAGTCATTGATCTGTTGCAATATCACAGGCACAATTGGATCATCTGTGTTGACCTTAAAATGGTCTGCTTTCTTCTTGGTCAGCAACGTGGATACACCAAGTAGCCCTGTTTTCTGTGTATGTGGGACAGCAGAGCTTGTGAGAAGCACTGGGTGGAGTCGAATTGGCCTCCAAGATCTGACCTCAAACCTGGTGATCCAAACATTCTACAGGACCCACTTGTTGGCAGAAAGAACGTTATATTCCCACCTCTGCACATAAAACTGGGTCTCATGAAGCAATTTGTTAGAGCTTTGCCAACTGAAGGAGACTGTTTCAAGCATCTCATTTTGGCATTTCCTAGCCTGTCGTTTGAAAAGATAAAATACCTAACATGTATTTTGGTAGCAGAACTTTACTACTTGTACACAATTTGACTTACAGTAATAATATATAGCCTTTACATGAACAAAATAACTCTAAATAAACAGTATATTTAGGTAACTTTTTCTTTATTTTTCCTTTGTATGTACATTTTTTTGTGATTTTTAGGACAAAGGGAGGGTATCCTGTACCTTAAAGAGTTGACATGATAGAGAAAAACTGGGGTCATTTTTGGACTCAGATGCCAAAAGTTTGTCAAAAACAAGTGTCATATCTAACTCAACGAAAATTGTGTTCCCCAGTGCAAATGAACCAATCTTATGTTTCCCCACACCGCCCCCCAACCCCATCTCCTGAATGACTTTGGTGCTTCCTCAAATGGCCCATTGCGGAAGGACGGGCCACCTTCCCTTGGTATCTGTGAGTGCAACAATCTCCTACATTGCAATTATACCTGATCTGTTGGCCTTTGCACACCTATATCATAATATGACCTACTTTTTTCAATGCCATACACCAAGAGACACAAAAGAGCAGTGTGCATCTGAAGGATGGGCAAATAGTCTCCTCTGTGGTCCAGGCACTGGGAGCCTACCGACAGATGCGGTAAAGCAGGTACAGGGAGAAGACCCTTCTGCATTCCAGACCAGACTTCAAGCACAATGGGGCTGCAGCTTACCACTGGAGGGAAAAAATTTTAACTAAGCATTTAAATTTGAGATAACTTCAAATTCCTATGTAGTTCTAAGTAATAAGACAAAGAGATCATGTGTACCTTCCTTGGTCTTCCTCAATGGTAATATATTGTAAAAATATAGTAAAATATCACAATCAGAATACTGATGTTGACAGTCAAGATACAGAATAGTTCCTTCATACTGCCCTTTGGTGGTATACTCAGTTCCCCCAGCCACCATCATTAGCCCCTGATATAACTCACTCATTCTTCATTTCTATACTTTTGTCATGTCAGAAATATTGTATACATGGAATCATACAGTATATAACATTTGGATTGACTTTTTCCTGCCCGTAATTTCCTGGAGCTTCACCCAGGTTGTTGCATGTTCACTGTTATTGCTGAATACTATTCACCTGGTGAAGAATAACTGGGTTGTTTCAAGTCTTTAGTGATTATAAATAATGCTGTTACACAGGTTTGTGCGCAGGTTTTTATATGAATGAAGTTTCATTTCTCTCAGATAAACAGCCAGGATTGCATTTTCTAGATCACATGGTTGTTGCATATTTAATTATTCACAAACTGACAAACTGTTCTCTAGAGTAGATATATATTTTGAATTCCCGCCAGCAAATCGATTGAGCAGTTTCTCCATGTCCTCTCCACCAAGTGGCATTGTCACTATTTTAACTTACCTATTCTATAGGTGAGGAGTGATCTCATTTTGGTTGTGATTTGCATTTCCCTAATGGGTAGTGATGTTGAATAGCTTTTCATGTGCTTATTTACCACCTGTATATTCTCTTCAGGGAAATGGCTGTTCATGTCTTTGCCTCTTTCTCATTGTAGTGTTGATTTTGTTTTTTCCTGTTGAGGTTTGAGAGTTTGGGATGTATTTTAGATACTAGACTTGTTAACTCTCTGTTTTGCAAACATCTTCTCCCAATGTGTAGCTCGTCCTTTCTTCATCATAAGAGGGTCTATTGGACACAAGCTGGTTTGTATAATTTGATTTACCTAATTTTCCTTTAATGGTTTGTGCTTTTGGTATCAAGCCTGAGAAATCTTTGCCTAACACTTGATCCTAAAGACTTTCTAAAATGATGCTATACTAAATTTTATGGCTTTATGTTTAAAATCTAAGGCTATGATCCATTTTGAGTTAATCTTTTATAAGGTGTAACATTTAGACTCATTTGTTTATTGATTTGTTTATTTAATGGATGCCCTATTTCTAAAATATTGTTTGTTTAAAACATATCTTTCTTCTGTTGATCTTTTGCACCTTTGTCATAAATTAGCTGAGATATTGTTGTAGGTTTATATCTGAGGTCTCTATGACTCCATTGATTTATGTCTCTATCCTGGAAATTTAATAGTCTTGATTACTGTGACTATATAATAAAGTTTTGAAATTAAGTAGGATAATTTCTCCAAGATTATTTTTCTAAATTGTTTTGGCTATTCTTTTTCTTTTGCCTTTTGTTATACATTTTAGAATGATTTTATCTATACCTACTAATAAAATCTTACTGGCATTTTGATAGTAGTTGTGTTAAATCTCTATTACTTTATGAAGAATTTTCATTTTTTCTGTGTTGAAACTTCTATACTATAAACTTATCCGTTTTTGTATTTGATCTACTTCAGCAGACAAGTCTTGTACACATTTTTTTTGTATTTACACAAGTATGTTTTTGAGTAATTATAAGTGATATTATCTAGAATTTCAATGTCTATGTGTTCATTGCTAATATATAAAAATATATTGACATTGGGATGCTTATCTTGTATCCTGACATTATATACTTCATTAATAATTTAAATGTCTTTTTTTTTTGTAGAGTCTTGGGGATTTTCAACATAGTTATGTTATCTGTAAACAGTGACATTTCTGATCTGTATGATTTTTGTTTTGTTTTCTTCCCTTGTTGCACAATATAGAAATCCAAACTACTGGTATATACAACAATGATGCATTCAAAAGCACTATGCTTTGTGAAAGAAGACAGAAAAGAGAAAAACATAAACCAACAAAAAAAGATTTAAAAATTACTCTATGACTCCATTTCTATGACATTCTTGAAGACATAAACTGTAATAACCAAAGTCAAATCAGTGGCTGCCTAGAGCCGGCTGGATTGGAATGAATTGATTAAAATAGGCTAAAAAGAACTCTGGTGTGATGAAATTCCAAATTAAAAAATTTAAAGCATTTAAATAATACTTTACTACATTAAAATACTTGGCAGATGCTTTCATACATTATCTCATTTAATTACCATATGAATTCTTCTGTGTAGCTCATTCTATCCTTGTGATTTAAACTCAATGAGACTGAGAACCAAAGTTTTCCCAACACATCATAGGAAAATTAGTAGAGGCAGTAAATAGTTATTGAACTAACTAGTCTATACGTTTTCTGTATATCAGTTGCTATATTCCTTATACTATTATATTATGCTATGCTATGTTAGTATATGATTTTTAAACTTTACACCTCAAGTCCAGAAGGTATTAATGTAAGTTTTAAAAAATCCAACAGTATGTTTTAAAGGATGACCTTTATAGGGATGGCTATGGGGACAAGAGGGTGACAGAATAACATTGTGGGGCCGAAGAAGTTGCAAAATGGTGCTGAAGAGAGACAATGGAAGCAGTTAGTTAAGGCAGCATAATCAGTGTCATTCTGCTGATATTCATAAATATATTTTAAATAAATAGAAAAATTGTTTGGTGCATCTTGGAAACGAAATTTTCAATCTGCTTTTCTCAAAGGTTCAGAGGTTGTTTTCTGCTTTAACATAAAGCATCAAATTCTTTCCCTTAGAAATTAAATATGAGCACACCTGTCTTCTTATTGGCTATTCACTTGTCAAATGTTTCAAAGCAACCAAAGACAGTAAGATGAATCACAGATCAGAGGGCACCTTGCCAGCTGAAATTGTCTGAAGACTATTCTGACAGTTTTCAGTACTGTGTTACTTAAAATAGCCAAGTGGGTGAGTGGGGTTGTTATTACTGTTCTAAGAAGGAATAAGTTTGATTACAAAAAGCTGGGAGCCTTTGACAGAATCTGATTTATAATTGCATCGCCATTTACCTTCCTTTGCCTCCCCAGAGCAAAATGTTTGAACAGTCACCAAATATGAGAAATGAGGAGGCATTGTGGCTTATTCACTCCACTCTAATCCCCAAACCCAATTAGCATTCAGTCTTGTCATGTAGCGACCCATCTAATGCTTTTTCAGCAACATGCAGTTCTGTGGCTCTGATTAAAAACAGTGGGTGGCCTTGATCACTTAAGATGCTGCTTATAAAATCATTGGGAGCTTGGCAGTGAAAGAGAATGAGACCCAACAGGAAGATAGAAACTACATAATAGTCCAAAAGAAAACCACAGTGACAAATTCCAAGGAAGGCATTTTCATCTTAAACCACTCATTGACAAGATTAGGTAAGGAAGATGGAAGATCAGATAATAGTCGTATTTTTTACAATATAAATTTGAACAATCCAATATAGAGAAGAATGAGAACATAATTATTGTGGCTACCATATGCTACATACTTTTTGTATTTGTATTAATTATATAATGAATCCTCATATTGATTTTCTGAGGTACGTGTTATTTTCCTCATTTTTCAAAGGAGGTAAATGAACATCAGAGATGCCAAACAACTTATCCATGTTTGTGGATCCAGTAAGTAGCAAAGAAGACTTCAATTCCAGGACTCTTTGATCCTCATGGCCAAGCTATATTTGGGGAATGTTTTTTGGTCTCTAAAACCTATCATTATAAAATTCCATTTTCTAATTTATTAATTAACCTTCTAGCTTTTCAATAACTACAGTTCTTTAAATCACCTCGCTATAACTTTGAGATACTTATTTTAAATGACTTTATCTATATAATTAGGTATCAATATGAGATTAATTTAATGACTGTCTGGATTTCCTGCATATGTATGTATCCATAGGCACATAAAAAGAAATTTCTTTTTTATATTTGCATCGAAGTTTCCATTTTGTGAAAGTTTTCAGTAATTTACCTTCATTCATAAAATAAAAAATAAACTGTAAACATAATGAAAAAATATTGTAGGAGTGATAATTTTGAAAATAATTAAGCAGATAAGGTGGGTTTGAGTGTGTGAGTTGGGCATAGGTTGTAATTTAAACAGAAGAAAAATACAGACATCTTGAAGAAGGTATCATTTAGGCAAACATTTTAAGAAGAGAGAATGATTGTTTTTCTTCATTTATTATTACACTGATATTATTATATCTAATGTTACATTATTATTAATTATTACATCTATTATTACATTGGATGCCTCTCAATACAAGGATAAAGGCCCCTTTATCCTTATAATGTGTTTGCTTTAAATCTTTTTATCTAATATTGCTCTACTAGCTAACTGCGTGTGTTCTGTCTAACATGCTTTTTCTTCACTCATTTAAGTTTTCCTTCTGGCTTCTAACATAGTTATAGATTTTTTAAGCATTTAGTATGATCTTTGAAAATGATAGATACCACTTTTTAAATTAATTATCCTTTTATGTTGAGTCTAAATAATCAATAATTTTTTCTAACAATGTCTAAAACAGTTTAATGTCTTTATTATTGCTTCAATGGAATCTTATCATGTTTTAGTCAGAGTAAACATATCTCTCACTTTCCAAACAACTGTCTAGAACTTTAATACTTTCTTTTGAAACATAAGAAATTACTTGTTCTTATTTACTCCACTCAATAATGCATTACATTTTCCATGTTGTTCCTTGTATAGTTTCTTTACATTGAGTTCTTTTTTCTGTAGTTTTTAAAAGTTCTTTTAATTAGGGAATTTTTGTGCTAAAATTTGAGACTGTATATTTTATTTACCTCCACTCTTGAACCAATTATTATCAATTTATAGAATTATACTTTTATACTTATTTTACTGAGAATTTTGGGTTTTTTTTTTTTTTTTTTGGTTGTCCTCTAATATCTCTTATTACACAGAATGCCCTGGTTTCCTTGTCTTTTTATTAAATGCATTAATTTATTAATAAAATTACATAGGATTCAGGTGTATAAGTCTATAAAAATCATCTGTATATTTTATTGTGAGTTCACCAACCCAAGTCAAGTCACCTTTCACTACCATTTATTCTCCTTTTATCCTCTTTTAACTTCCCCCACCCCTCTTTTCCTCTGATAATCACCATCTGTTATCTGAGTCTATGATGTTTTTCTTAATCCCTTGCCTTTTTCAGCCAGCCCCCCCAAACCCTTCCTCTCTGACAGTTGTCAGTCTCTTCTACATATCTATGATTCTGTTTCTGTTTTGTTTTTTTGGTTTATTTTGTTCATTAGATTCCACACATAAGTAAAATCATATGGTATTTTTTCTTTCTCTTACTGGCTTATTTCACTTAGCGTATTTATCTCCACATACATCCATGTTGTCACAAAGGACAGAATTCCCCTCTTTTTTACAGCCAAGTAGTATTCCATTGTATAAAGCTACCACCGCTTTTTTATCCATTCATCTACTAATGGGTACCTGGGCTGCTTCCCAATTTACAATCTTGGTGATGAACATAGGGGTGCATATATTCTTTCAAATTTGTGTTTCAGGTTGCTTTGGATATATTGCCATAAGTGGAATCCCTGAGTCATAAGGCAGTTACATTTTTAATTTTTGAGGTAACTGCATACTGCTTTCCAGAATGGCTGCACCAGTTTGAATTCCCACCAACAGTGCACCAAGGTTCCCTTTTCTCCACATTCTCACCAACACCTGTTGTTTGTCGATTTACAGAATGGATGATAGTCATTCTGAGATGGTATCTCGTTGTGATTTTAATTTGCATTTCTCTGATGATTAGTGATGTTGAGCATCTTCTTGTATGTCTTCTTTGGAGAAGTATTTATTCAGGACCTTTGCTCATTTCTTAATCGAATTGTTTGGGGTTTTGGGGTGTTGAATTTTATAAATTCCTTATAAATTTTGGATGTTAAGCCCTTATTGGATGTATCAGCAAATATGTTCTCCCATTCAGTGAGCTGTCTTCTAATTTTGTTGATAGTTTCTTTTGCTGTGCAAAAACTTTTTAGTTTGATGTAGCCCTATTTGATTTTTTTTAGTTTCCTTTGCCCAAGGCAATACGTCAGAAAAAAAAATATTGCTATGGAAATGTCCAAGGTTTTACTGTGTATGTTTTCTTCTAGGATTTTTTTATAGTTTTGAATCTACAATTTGTCTTTAATCCAGTTGAAGTTAATTCTTGTGTATGGTGTAAGAAGGAAGTATAGTTTCTTTTCTTTTCTTTTTTTTTTTTTTGCATATATCTGTTCAATTTTCCAAGCACCATTCGTTGAATAGACTGTCTTTAACCTATTGTATGTTTTTGCCTTTTTTTGGTCAAATTAATTGACCATATAAACATGGTTTTATTTCTGGGCTCTCTCCTCTGTTCCACTAATCTACATGTCTATTATTATGCCACTACCATGGTGTTTTGATTACTATGACCTAGTAGTATTGTTTGATATCAGGTAGTGTAATTCCTCCAATTTTGTTCTTCTATCTCAATCTTGCTAGGGCCATTTGGGGTCTTTTGTAGTTCTATATACATTTTTGAAATATTTTTTTCTAGTTCTGTGAGATATACTGTTGGTATTTTAATGGAATTGTGTTGAATCTATAGCTCGCTTTGGGTAGTATGGACATATTAATGACATTAATACTTCCAGTCCATGAACAGGGTATATACATCCACTTAATTGTATCTTCCTCAATTTCCTTCTTCAGTGACGTGTAGTTTTCTGAGTATAGTTCTTTTACTTCCTTGGTTAAGTTTACTCGTAGGTACCTTATTTATTTTGTTGCAATAGTAAATTGGACTGTTTTCTTAGTTTCTCTTTGTGATAGTTCATCATTAATGTATAAAAATGCCACCAATATCTGAATATTAATTTTGTATTGGGTTATTCTGCTGAATTAATTTGTCAATTCTAGTAGGTTTTTGGTGAATTTGTTAGAGTTTTCTATGTACAGTATCATATCATCTGCAAATAATGATGGCTTTATTTCTTCCTTTCCAATATTGATGCCTTTTACTTCTTCTTGTATGATTGTTTTGGCTAGAACTTCCAGTACTATATTGAGTAAGAGTGTCTTATTCCTGATCTTAGGGAATACACCTTCAGTTTTACCTATTAAGTATGAGGTTGACTTTGGGTTTGTCATATAGAGCTTTTATTATGTTAAGTTATATTCCCCCTACTTCTATTTAGCTAAGAGTTTTTAGCAAAAATGGGTGCTGGATTTTATCAAATGCCTTCTCTGAAGCTATTGATATGATCATGCAATTTTTATCCTTCATGTTGTTTAAAGAATGTATCATGTTTATTGATTTACAGATATTTTAACAACCTTACAAATTAATAAACATGATACAGAATGTGTTTGCTGGGGCTACTTTTTTAAAACTCCCAGAAAACAAAAGTCCTGAACTGGACGGCTTCATGGGTGAATTTTATCAAATATTCATTCAAAGAAGAACAACACATATCCTTCTAATATTCCAAAAAAATTCAAGAAGAGGGAAGAGTTTAAGCTCATTTTAAGATGGGGACATTAACTTAATTCCAAAATCAGATAAAGACACTACAAAGAAAGAAAATTATAGATCAATATCCCCGATGAAAAGAGATGCTAAAATACTCAGCAAAATATTAGCAAACTGAACCCAGCAATACATTCAAAAGATTAGTCACCACCCGGGTCAGTGTGACTCAATTGGCTGGAGTATTGACATGTACACCTAAAGGTTGGGGAAAAGCTCAGTCCCCAGTCAGGGCACACACTTTGGTTGCAGGTTTGATGCACAGTTTGGGGCAGCTACAGGAGGCAACCAATTGCTGTTTCTCTCACATTGATGGTTTTCTACCCCCCCCCCCGTCCACTCTCTCTAATAGCAATGAAAAAAAAATGTCTTTGAGTGAGGATAAAAAAAAAATCATACCCTATGATCAAGTGGAATTTATTCTGAGGATGCAAGGTTGGCACATCTTTTATATTAAAATATATCATATATTTGTACTAATGTTTTAGAACCTATATTTATGGTAATTCAAATCATTTCAACCTATTCAAACTTAGTCTTTTTTTATTTTCATGTAACAACTTCACTATTATTTTTATAGAAGCTAGGACCTTAACAGTTCTTCATATTTCACTCCAAAACCAGTTGAAAGATTATTTTTTACAAATTTATATTACAAAAATAGCATAGTATCCTCTGTTTCCTATTTCATAAGTTTGTATAGCTGCTTTTAGGTTCCATTCTTCTTATAACTCTTAGCTTATTTTTAGTCTTCCTGAAGAGCTAACTTTAATTTGAAGTGTTATATTGTGATGTTCAAAGGATCAAAAAATATTCTTCACCCAATTTATATCTGGATAATTTAACTAATAGTATTTTATATATTAAAATGTAGTTAAGATCATGACACAATACCTAGTTCATTATTGCTAGTTATGTATATACCTCATTGCAAATCAAGGGACTAGTGAAAACAAATGTGCAATTAACACTTGTTCTCTGCTTTATAAAAACGTGAACGGCACCTCTACTGCTTTAGTTGAAAACTTTAAAATATGGTATTGTGCTCCTAATTCACATGTGTTCTTAATTGTGTTCTTAATTCACATGGCATCTCCTTTGTCAGTATATAGTGTCCCTTCTATGTTTTCCCACAGTATTTTGTAATTATCACATCCTATTTTCTATGAGTATCTGTTATATTTGCCTACTTGGTATTCATAAGCTGCCTCTGTTTTCTGACAACATACTGATGTCCTTTAAGTATTCACTGTACTCCTCTTTACCTGTGTTATTTCACAGGTCCTCCCTATTCCATGGCCAGAGGAATGATGATATTATCAAAGCCCAGATAATCAGAACTGTGACAGTTGTAGCTGCAATAGATGAGCAAGAAATCTAAGACACCATTAAGCATCATCAGCTCAAGGGTTTTCCCTGAATAGTCTGAAACAGTGACAACTCTTACTAGTAAGGTAATCATCTATCACTGCTGGAGTCTGAGCAGAAGAAAGACAATGAAGTTCCTGGAGAAAAAATGTCAGAGCTGAGCCATGGAGACAAATTACTGAGGGCATGAAGCTCTGCCTAACACAAAAACAGTCCTGGAAAATTTCAGTTGCCAGTAAATTCATTCTCTTCTCTTCTCTTCTCTTCTCTTCTCTTCTCTTCTCTTCTCTTCTCTTCTCTTCTCTTCTCTTCTCTTCTCTGTCTCTCTCTCTCTCTCTCATCTCTTTCCCTCTCTTCAATTAGTTTAGTTTCTCTCTAAATGCAAAAGTTTTACCTCACAGATTATATAATTGCCTGTTTTCCTCTATCACCCATTATGTTTCTTCATAACAGAGATCATGTCTTGTTAACTACTTCATGTTTAGTTACTGTTATAAGTACCCAACTCAAATATACAACTAAAAAAATGAACAAACAAGTATTAATTTTCAGTTATATTACTGTAGTTATTAATTTAAAGTAATTGATGAATAATTTTGTTTATGCTTCTGTGTTTAATATCTTGAGTTGACAAAGAATAAATATTATTTTCCTTTTACTCTGTCCCATGGGAGATCACTATGAAGAACTGGAACACTGGATTAGAAAAATAGTTATCAACTATGGTGTCAAGTCACGTTGATGAGATAAGATTGGTATTGATGCGTATAAAGTTGCCACCCTCAAGATACTACAATAATGCTGGAACAAAGCAAGTGAGTTATGCTATAGTTTCTGGTAATCTAGCAAAAGCTTGTCATCACTGGTAATTAATCTATATCTTGAAGTGAATATATCCCATCCTGAATTGATATTCTCTTTGTTAGGCTCAGCTGTGTTTAGGTTACAACATTCTAGGATAGTACTTACTGTCATTTAAATATAATGCAAACCACAAACCTTAATTAAAATTCATAGTAGCTCTACTAATAAAAATAAAATGAAATGAGTAAATTTAATTTTAATAATTTACTTTGTGCAATTCAATATTCTCAAAATGTTAGCATTTCATTGTTAATGATTATTTTTAAATATTAGTAAATACCTTTATCTTAGCAAATCTTTGTTCATTTTATATTTATAATGCATCTCAATTTGGAATAGACACATTTCACATGCTCAATTGCCACACTTGGTTAGTGGTTATCACATTAGACAATGCAGTTCTAGAATGTAATGATTTTAAATACTTTAAATGGTATCAAGCACAGTACCATGAGCTTGAAGATATCTAAAATGTTCTTTGATTAAAATGGTATAACTAAAAGATGAGTCTGGAGGCTTAAAAGAGATCTAATTGAAATACATCAGATTTCTCAACTCTATTAATACAATCCTTGTAAGGTCATGTTGCTTCAAAACATAATATAAGGGTAATTTTAACATTTAAATTGTTCTGAATGTTTAGTTATCCGTAATTATAACTAAGACATAAAATAAAGAAGAGTACATGCTTTTAAACATTGCCTTTCATGTTTCTCATCTTATCATTCAAAATATGAAGTTATTTTAATACTTTTCTTATTTATTCCAAATTTGTAATAGTAGAAAGAAATCATATCTACTTTAAGAGAATATCCAAATTATTTATGTGACTAAAACGTCTAAAATCAGAACTCCTTGAATTTATCATTTTCATTCTTTCTCTATAGTTTCTAAAACTGGGCCTTCATTTTTTTTTTATTGTGTTAAAATATACATAACATACAATTTACTTTTTTGCCATTTTTAAGATTATATTTATTTATTCTTAGATAGAGAAGGAAGGGAGAAAGACAGGGAGAGAAACATCGATCAGTTGCCTCTCATACATGCCCCAACTGGGAACCGAACCCACAAACCAAGCATTGGGAATCGAATCGGCGACCCTTTGCTTTGCAGGATGATGCTCCACCAACTGAGCCACACTGGCCAGGGCATGTTTTAGCTATTCTTAAGTGTGCAGTTCTGTGGCATTAAGGGAATTTACACTGCTGTGCAGCTATCAGCAGTATTCATCTTCAGAACTTTTTCATTACTCCCCACTGACACAAGATATCCATTAAACATTAACTCCCCACTCCCCTTGACCAACTACAATTTCCCCAGGCAACTACCATTCTATTCTCTGTTTCTATTAATTTTACTACTCTAGGTACTTTATATAAGTGGAATCATATAATACTTGTTCCTTGGAGACTGGTTTATTTCACTTAGCATAGTGTCTTAAGGTCCATGTAAGTAGCAGTGTGGGTAAGAACTCCCTTCTTTTTAAAGCTAATATTACTTTCTATTTACAGTTTGCTTATATATGCATCCTTAGATGGACACTTGGGTTGTTTCTATCTTTTGGACACTACGAATAATGCTGCTATGAACGTGCATTAGTGTACAAATACTCGAGTCACAGGTTTTTGTTTTTATTACCTTTCTTGAGTTTGAGGGCCGCTTATATTTTCTAGATTTTTTTTCCATTAGAATAGAATATTATTTCACTTTAACATGAAAAAAAAATATTTTCTCTTTGTCCTGGTATATAACAGTCTTTCTAATAGAAGAGATAATTCACTAGCCTGAGAATTTACATTTTTCTGCCCTTGATTTCCTAGTTTTATTCCACTATATTCTTCTAAGGTCATCATTCTCTAATACTAAATCATTTTACATATAGAAATATTAGCATGCTGAATTCTGAAAACTAAAAATATCTGTAGAATAGTCTAACTTACAGGTCTCTAGGTCCCAGATAAATTATTCCCGTTTCACATTTTTGTTGGAATTTTTCTTGTCACATATCACATACTTCAATCTTTCAATCCTCTTCACTCTATTAGTTCTTCTTTCAGCTCCTACATGTGAACTATTCTTGGCATTAAAAACTCATTTTTAAAGCAATACAATTTCAACAACTAAAATAACATGTGCTTGGTTAGGTTAAATTTAGCCTTGTGAAATTGCACCTTAGCAATTTGGCAGCATCAATAAGAAAGAGCTTCCCCTGTCCCCAGGTCCTTTTCATTCCCAATCCCCAATCAAATTTTATTGTAATCTTTTCCCTTCTAGTAAACATGCTTTTGAGGACACATGAGCCAAACCAAGGAGAAAATTCAACACGGTGATGTACCAAGTATGACCTAAAAATAAGAACACAAAGCTCATGAAGGCCTGAGAACTGATGCTCTTAGCAAAAGTCAATTGCTCTCTAACTTTTTCAATGCCATAGTTATTGTTCAAAGACTTGTGAGAAGCATGTGATAACTTTATTAATAACCAGAACTATTTCAATGACCTTCACTTTCTGAATTTCTAATATACTCTGTGTTCCTTACTTCAGCTCTATCCTTTAGCAAGTCTGAATATACAGATGAGCAATTGTATATAATGCTACATTTATTTTTTGCTTCAATTGCAATAGAGAAACTACTCTCATTTTAGTATAACCATCAGCCATATTTTCCCAACTTTTCCCAACCAGGATTGCTTTTGGGAACATCAAGCTATCACATAAATAAACAACAGTGAGAAAGAAAGATGACGTGGGAAAAATATAGACATATATGCATTATAGTCACTTTGAGTCAGGATTTCTGTTATGGTATCTGAAATTACTGTCTACTGCCAACATTTCTTCAAGTGATATTTTTATTAATAAAAAACTAAGTGATATTTTTAGATCACAAAATCTTATATAAATGTTTGTGTACTGGTTTCTGTTGTACTCATTTATGAATGGAAAAGTGGTTGGGTTTGAAATTTTTTAGTCATTTTTTCACTCACACTTAAGTAATCTAACTTCACTTTCTTCAGAAAATTGGTTCTGAAGAGCTAAATCTGAAGCTAGAACAAATTCTTAACTTTAGAAATTAGTTGCTTAAGTACTTGTAATTGTTTTCTTTATCCTTCAAATTCAAAAATATTATGTAAGTGTTCTAGGTGTTTATTTTTATTAACTACTTAATTAACTCCTTTGGTCAGTAGACTTAGCTCTACTTTGCTCAGAAAAGCTACTTCTATGTAACTGTTTAATGTTTATGATCAATTTCTTCTCTTTTTCTCTAGCATTTCAATTACAGTATTTTATAGTTTTTCAAATTTTCATATTTACTATGTTTCTTTCCTATTTAATTCTTTTCCTATTTTTCTACATTATTATAAATAAAGCATTATAAATGACAAATGAAGTATCACAAACTATAAATGAATACAGAGGGGTATAAAAAGAAAATGAAGGAATGAGGAAAGAGGGATGAAATTTGTTTTGTTTTCCTTGTTTGCTGCCCTGTTGTTTCCTTCTCTCCACCTCAATGGTGGCTGCGTAGCAGAATAGTAGAGCTGGTTGTCACTATTCCCTGTGGGGCAGGTATCAAACGCCACAGTCTCATGGGGCAGGTAAGAGGTCTTCATTCAGGGCCTCAGCATACATTCCTCTGACACCGGAAATGTGCCTCTCCCTCACCGTCTCTACCTCACCCTGAAGTCCTGGCTCCAGCGTCCCCTTACCAGAAGGCCTCCGTCTAGCAAAAATCGCTCAAGTGCGCCCACTTTTCATTGAATCCATTTCCTCGTGGGACACTCACGTGTCCTTGCCATGCCGAAAGATGAGACAGAGGTTGTTCTATGTCTCCCACTCTTTTTGCAGCCACTCCTTTCTCAAGATGGTTTTCTCCTGCTTTGGTAGGTGTACCACATGGTACCAAGATTGCTGCCTAAGTCAAGATCCCAGCAAGGAGAGACATGTCTTGTTTTCTTCCACTAGCTATCCAACCCTCTATGGGTGCTTCTCTTGGAGACCCAGTATCCTGGTTTTGGTGTTCAGAGATGGAGAAATTCAAACTAGAGAACTATCCACCAGGCAGGATGCACTCCCTCTTCCTCTCCTTAGTTATCACCTTATATGATTGACAGCAACAAAAGGGTTCATGAGATCACAGATTATACACAATCACGAGAAGGAAGGAAGCTGCTGAGAACATATTGTGAAATCAAATCCCTGTACCAGGCTAGCTGGGCACCAGGGAATGACTAAAACGTAACCCCGGGTTAAATTTAAGAAGATACACATTTGAAATTTCAAAGGCCTATGTCACATGCTGAGATACTATAGTTTCATTGTAGAGCTATAGAGAATGGTCACAAATCCTCCCGTATGCTTAGCAGGAATTATCTTTTGTGAACTCTTATCCATGTCGATGGTTGGAAGTTATTGAAACAACCATTGATCATTGTTTTAGTCTCCAGTTGTTATAGGCAAATTATGGCCTCTTGTGAAAACAGCAAGTGAATAAAGAACATGGACTATGGAATCAGACCTAATCAAGTTCCATTTGTCTGCATATTATAGCTGGGTCCCCTCTCTAAGCCTTGGTTTTGTGTTCTAAAAAATAATACTACAGCAGTCCCTCTCTATATTGCAGTTCACTTATCGTGGTCTCACTGTATCATGGGATTTTTAAAAATATTATATTTAATTATCTTGGATTTTTTGCTATATCGCAGAATTTTGTGATACTGTATATGTATGTTGTTAAAGTTACATAGGCTTAAGAGTGTAGAGTATGTTTAAGAACTTAAGTAATATTTATACAAGTGTGGAAAAGGTTAATAAGGGAGTGGGAAAGGTTAATAAAGGACTGGGAGAGGTTTATAAGTGTGTGGGGAGTGTTTATAAAGCCTTAAAATATATATAAATACTAAAATAAATGTAAGGTTCCTACTTTGCTGATTTTCATCTATCGCGGGGCAGTCTAGAACGTAATACCCGCGATAAGTGAGGGAATACTGTAATAAAAAAATTCAAGCAAACAAAACAACAATGACAAAAACTGAACCAACACATGAAGATATTAGCAACAACTTCCTCTGGTATTCAACATATTTATGCAATGTATTCAGAGATGAATTTCTGATAAGAAGTTTGACTATGATCTATGCAGCTGATGGGATGCACTTATCACAGAAAAGCTAACAGACTCTTGATAGTTTTCTTTAGGTAAGATGCTCTTTTTCATAATATGAATCAATGATTATCTTTTTATTTTTCTCATTTCAAATCCCTGCTCAAGAGCCAGTTCCAGTTTTTGAGATTTCAGGAAATAACTAAGGGCTAAGGGTATCTTAGAAGTTCATTTCCAATTTCATTTAATTTGATTATAATCTTTCTCAGGGATCTTGACCTTCACTTCTGATGATATTGGTTTATAGCTGCATTTACCACACACATGTAACTAAATGCCATTGGGGTATTTTAAGTTATTTGTCCCGTTAAGAATGCATCTTATAGTCCAGTGACTGTTGCAAGTTTTGTCAATCATAATAGATGGCTAGTTAAACCAGAATAACAGTTAAATTACAAAAATCTCAGGTAAAAAAAAATTCTTTAAAAAGCATAAAATTTTGTCAGATGTTATATTGAGAAAAAAATCAAACAAATAACCAGATAGAAATAAAAATATGAAAACTTCTATGGATTAAAAATAATCCAGGAGCCCTGGCTGTTGTGGCTCAGTGGGTTGGGTGTCAGCATGCGAACCACAGGCTCTCCAGTTCAATTCCGGGTCAAGGCCTAGGCCTGGGGTGCGGGCCAGGTCCCCAGCTGGGTGTGGGCAAGGGGCAGCCGCACATTGATGTTTCTCTCCCTCTCTTTCACCCTCCCTTCCCCTCTCTCTAAAAATAAATAAAATCTTTTAAAAAATAATCAAGGAGAGGATAAACCGTAATTAAAAAACTGAGTAAACATTGGATTTTGAGTTGCAAATTTCTTTTTGAGGTGGATAATATCTGTTTCTGCAGTAATTTACCGACTGTTAGAGATTGGAACAATTATATATTTTAATTAGCATGCATCTTTCCTTCTTACCAAGGCGAATATATGTTTTCATCTAAAATAAGCGCAAATGACACAATGTTTAGATTACATTGTCAAAACCAATGGTCTACTTAGTGTCTGCTCACATATCCTTGCCACAGATATTGACAATAATGATATGGTACAAAGTAAAGTCTATTTTTAGTCACCTCCCAGGGAAATGTAATAATACAAACGTACATGCGCATGCACAGCACACAAATTATGGCATGATGCTGATAGCAAGAATCACTTCTGGTAACAACAATAAAAATCAGTAGGCGTCTCGTGTATCTGCCAAGTCTAATTCTGAATTTCTACTATGTGCTAATATGAGAGAGAGCAACCCAGATACCAACTGGGAAAACCTCCAGATTTTCTCTTGGGTACACAAATCGTGACTTCTGGTAAGAAACTGTGATAATACCAATGTTCCAGAAGATCAGAACATGAATTCTTAAGAGCCTTAAAACCTCCTTGGGCTCTCTGAAGGGGGGGACCTTAACTACTGAGCACATTTGCTTCAAAAATATCAAAGAAAATTAAGCCATCATCACAACCCTCCTACAAGAGACTATTGAAAGTAATTGAAAGGTATTTTCCAGAAATATAAATAAAATGGCAAAATCAGAGGTGGTCCAAATTTTATTCTTCATTAATTCAAACACTTAATTCTGCCCCCTCGAATGCATGCTGTTCTAGAATCTGGAACCAGAAGGCTATGATGAGGCCGCCAACCTGCACAAATAAAAGAAGAATAAAGAGGAAGGCCAGGTGGCCTGTAATGTTTCCCAGCCACGTGGAGAAACAGCCCATTAGACTCCTTCAGGCACTGCTTTCCCCCTGCCTCTTGCCATCTTGCCAGTATCAGATAACTTCTGGGGAAGGCTCTAAGTGGAAGACATGAAGAAAGGATTATAAAACAGCTATAACATAAGGGAAACAAAAGCAGAGGCAAGCGATCGCACTTTGGAGAAGAAAAGGAACTCAAGGAGACAAATGCCTCTTAGTCAAATTATCTTATCAGTCACGATTCCAAATCCAACTTTCAGTTGGCCAGTGGAAGTTTCCATTTTGCAAGTGAGAAGGGAATTACAACAAAGACAATGACATCAATTGTGGCTGAAACTGTATTTGGATTACTGCATGCTCAAATCTAGATATTAAGGATATATTCGAGGGAAAGAGAAAACTACTAGAGATGATGGTATTTTAAGGAAGTACAAGAGACAAAAGGTCAGACAGTTGCCAATTACAAAAATAGGCATAGTTCTGTGATTTAAAAATTAATATAAACTAGCAAATATTTAATTATTCATTAAATATCCATTAAAAGAATTGATTGCATCTAATTTTCAGGCTACTTGCTCTTTTCATTAGGTTACATTTCTGTTCATCTTTCTCTTAGTGGTTTCCCTTAGCCTATGCCCTATCATTTCCAGATGCCAAGGATTCATTCACTTTCCATATTTAATTTATTTTTCCTTATGTCTTCCATTTTTCTAATAAATACAGAGTACTTAGTATGTATGATACCAGATGATAAAAGGATATGGAGGCCTTGCCTTCAAGTTATATGTATTCCATTTGAATAAATCAGTAAGTGGGAATAATAATAATAATTACTAGCACTATATCCTTATAAGATGTATATTATAATTATCCACATTTTATAGATGAGAAAACTGAGGAACAGAGATGAAATAACTTGCTCAAAGTTGAATAATTTGGTAGAGTTGAAACTCAAACCTAAGTAGTTTGATTCAAAGCCCATGTTCTTAACCACAATACAGTGTATCTTGAGTTGTCAACATACATGAACTAAACACACTAAGTTAAGCCATAAAAGTAAATGAAGAGTCAAATTAATGGTATAACCAATAAAAGTAATAAATTCTGAAAAATTGGAGATAAATTGAAATATTCACCCTCACCCTATATAACGCTTTGGGATCTTGCAGGTAAGAGATACTCATGAAGAAAAAGAGGTAGCGAAAAAAAGATAGAAGTTACCAAAAGTTTTTTGTATTTTTACTCTTTCAATATATTGTCTCATGTCAGCTCATTGTAGAAATTATGTAGTAATATTAAATTATCAATTATCTAATGATTCCCTATGCTTTAAGTCATGCTTGACCATATAAACAATAGAGGCTCTGGATCAACAAGAAACCTTTTAAACCCAATTTAAATTAATTTTTTAAAACACCATATGGTAAATCCTACTCTTTACTATAATAATTTATAGGCAATCTTATTTTATGTCACATAGGGGAACAGGATTTTGTTACCCTAAGATATGTTTTTGGCATGAGGATTACATCTGAAAAACAGAAAACTCAGAAAGAGCTTTTTATACTCCTCTTAATTGCCTAAAAGAATTTACATAAAGAGCCTGGTGCAGGAAAAAACACTATTACCAGAAATATCTACAAAGAATATGTGCTGGGTGTGGAAGGTGGAATTCAGCAGGGCGTGAAGACCAAAGTCCTATGTATGCTTGTCACTGAATTACATAGCAAATACTGGTTTACCAAACATTTTTTTTCCATTATCATGTGAATGGCCTTCCTCTCTGCCAGAGTTTCAGACTCCTAGCCCTCTTCCTTGTTTCAAAAGGACATATAAGCCCCACCCAGCTGCCTGACTGCCTGTGGGCTTCCATATTCTTATTGAGCCCCTGCATTATGAAGTTAAATTTGGTTTATTTCTTGTCAATCTGTTTTATGTTAATTTGATTAGATCAGACAGAAGAACCTAGAATGGTAAAGAAAAAAATGTCCTCCTTGACACTTTTTATTGCTTTTCCAATTGCTTATTACACACTTCATTTCAATATAAAGTGAACTATTCCTATAACCTAGTATAGTAAGTAATGAAATCCTTATACACACACACACACACACACATACACACACACACACACACACACACACACACACAAACACATACACCCCTTTGGCAATGGTGTTCTGCAGTGTCTGATATTATAACACATTCAAAGATTCCCTTGGGTTGGGTATTTTAGAGCATTTCAAAATGTTTTAAACTCTACATGTAGTCAAAAAATTTGTGTTTTTCTTTTATGGCTTTTAATTAATTAAAATCTTATATTAAATAAGCTTGCTGAAGTTTCAAATTATTTCAATTCAACAAAGATAAGCATCCTCCCCCCAATAAAATGTTCTTAATAAACTTACTGTTGATCATTGGATGAACAGCTGGAAATGGGTTGTGTGTAAAATGTTATGGAGGGTAGTTTTTCTTCCTTGATATGACTTTTCTATTGAATTTAATTCAAGAGACATTAACCAAGTTAATAAAAAATTATCATAGATTTATCTGAGAGCTAGAATTTGGAAAAGTCTGGCACAAAGTTTGGTTCAAGTTGAATCAAGCTAGAACTGAGGTACTACTGTACCTCAACCAATCAGCTGGATGCCTTTTGGACCCAACTTCCATAATTATAATCTCAGACCAATCTTTTTAGAAACATCTCAACATTTACTGTAAATATGCTAAGCTGTCTATCCTCTCTGTGAACCTGTTCAACAAGATTCCAGCAAGGTCTATGTCTCTGCTCTATAGTTACTTATTAGATTTACAAACAAACAAACAAACAAAAAAGTGTATTCACATCTAATTCAATAACATACCAATGACTAGGAAGAATGTAATATTGAAGTTAGAAAAGTTTATTTTTTGTATCAAAGCCTCTTTGAACACCCTATCATGACACTTCCTCTAACAGACTAGAGCCACTTTCCCTAATCACCTTAAATTTCAATGATTTATTGGATCCATATTTACTGAGTGCCCATTGTTCAGTCTTAACTTTTCTTCCAAAGTTATGAAATGGTAATATCATAAATTCAAAATGCAATATCCTAAAAAAGGGACAGAATTGTGTTTTATTTCTTATTACGATGGAGAAGGGAATCGAGAATTCAGCTGTGAGCCTCTTAAATGTGAAATGTTATGGAGACATCCTGCTGAAGATGTCAGCTAGACAGCTGCATATTCAGAGCTGAAGCTGAGAGGAGGGGATTGGGTTGGAAACATACATTTGAAAGTCATTGTCAGCTCCTTGGCATTTAAAGCATTGGAACAGAGCATCACAAAAGAAGTACAAGTTGAGTTTTAGAAGGGAACATAATGCAAGAAACTCAACACTTAGAGGACAGGTTTAGAAGGAGCTACAAAGGAGGTTGAGACAAATAGTCCTGCGACTGGCTAAAAGAGTAGAAATTGTGAATCTGCAAGCAAGGGGCATTAGTGTTTCAGGAATAAATGGTGTGTTATTCAATTCAATTAATGTAAAGTGTTCAGGTAAAATAAACAATATTGACCATGAAAACCTTAACTTTAATGGTTTCCCATATTGTCAAGAGCAGAAGCCAGGCAGATAAATGGAAAAATAAGTAGAGAGATGTTTAGCCACACTCGTAGGAAATGAGAAATTCTAGAGTAGATCTGTAGATTGAGAGAAAAATAGAATTGTACGTAAGGAAAAATTATTTCCCCCCTAGTTTTCTAGGGATTTTTGGTTAAGAATCCCTGTAATAAAAGACAGATTATCACAGAATAACAAACAGAAATTTAACAGTATGTACATAATGGGGCAAAAATGGATTTACAATTTTTCATATGGAACATAATATAATACTTAACAAATAATAATACAAGAATATTTGCACCACCTTGTATACTTCCTGTATACATAGGAGTTGCTCAGGAAAGCTGAGTAACTGAAAAATGACCAAGCCACCATCTTAAATACCATTTGCAGATGAAGACAAAGGACAGATATTGGGGGAGGGGGGAGCCTAGTTCTGAGATGTTACCAGAAAACACACAGTAAGCAAGGACATGATTATTATATGCATTTATTTATTAGGTGCCTTTCCCACTGCTAAGAGTTTCTAGAGGTTTGGTCATCCTCCACCTTCTGGTACAGAGAGGGAGACACACTAATAAATGGAGATTTTCCTTTAAAATGTAAATGATCCCTACAAAAAGGTAACCTTTAGTCTGTTTTTATAGCTTCTTCCATGTCTGCATTTAAAAAAAAAAAAAATAATAACCAGCTCAAGGTAATCCTCACATCAAAAGGCCTATTTTGCAGTGGCAAATTCTGCTCCCCTTCTGAGTAAAGAAGAATTAAGTAGGCAAATGACTACATAATGGGGACAGTCCTTGAGATCAATGAACAAGGGAGTGAGTGGCTTATATATCTAAGGGTCCTTATGACTTTAATTTAGCTTTGAATCCTAGCTCTAGATATTATATTTATTTTTCTCTCTACGTTCCTCACAGGACTAGGCTCTCCCCTGGATAATCAGCGACCTCAAGGCAGTGGAAGACATAAACCCAGACCAGACTAATGGGGGCAAGACCTCTAAGCTAAATATAATATCTTCACCTAACTTATATTTCAGCTCCTGAGCCCTAAGGTGAAACCAGACAGAGGGACTCCAAAGCAAACTTCGGAGCTGTCCCCAAGACTTGAAGAAATGATTTATGACCCTTACCATACCTCCAACCAATCAGCTTCCTTCACAGCCCCAAACCTCTGACCTACAGTGGCTTGTGATTTTGTCCTATAGGATCTGTAACCTACATGCCACCAGAAAGTCAGGTCTTTAGAACATTAGCTCCCTACACTCCAGAATGGCCAATTCAATATTAAACTATTTTCTTTTCTAAACTGCAAACTCCTGTTGAATTACTTCCTTTAGCCAGTGCGCACAGGCAGATGGACTCAAGTACTAGAGTCTGGTATCACTTACGAAAGGATAAGTATGAACTACCACAAGAACAGATAAAAGTGTTAGATCCTTCCACAACTGTTTCAACAAGCACAAAACCACAAAATAAAGACTTGAAGTTTTTATATGAAGCTCTATTTCTAGGAGCATTTTTTTAAATCTCAGAAGTCAGGGATTTTGTCAACTGTAATATTTTCCTCTGCAATATATTAAGTGTAGTTAGATAATGTAACCCATTTTTCAGCTGAATTCACCAACAATTTCAGTAAGTGTATATATTTGTGCAGATTCCCTGTAAATATGTACTAAATTAGTTTTTCTCCTGTTAATCTGTCTTACGTTATTTTAATTATTTGACCAGCCAACAAAACTAAGTGAGGAAAGGGGGGAAACTTTTCTCTTCTCCACAATAAAGAAAGAAAGTAAAGGGGTTGAAAGAGGAAAATAGGAGAAACATAGAATAAAGAAAAATACAGATTAAGTAATAGAGAAAGAGGAAGATGAATCAAACTTTTTTATTTTGGAGAAGGACATTAGTAGCAAAATATCTTTATTACATTAATTTATTTGTAGTTATTATTTTTAAAATTACTAAATTGACCCAGTCCTTGTTATTTAAGATCATATTACAAATTTATATAAAACATCATTTAGGGGACTATTGTTACTGATTATAAAATTATCTCATTTCAGAGTTTTTGATTATTGTTTTAAATGGCCCATCCCATACTGATGAGTCCAACAGCTTGTTTATGGATGTATAAATTGGACACAAACTAAGAAAATCATACATCACGTAAGCAGAAATATTATAGAGTTTTTGTGTAGCTATTGTTCTATACGTGTTCTGAATTGTGTGACATGCATGGTACCCTATGGGTTGAACTGAGGAGCTTTCTTCTGGACCAAGCTTGTCCTTCAGATGGACTAAGCTGTGCAGCCAGCTACTGGCTGGCCATTCAAGGCCATCACTCTTATAAAATACATTTGAGAAGTTCATAACTTAAATAATCTGGGCAATTTCCCCTTCTCTTAAAATTAACTCTATTCAGAACAGAAGCACAACTGAACTGCTATCTATTGAAAACAAAACCTAGCTGAACACTTAGCCTCTACATACTCTACATATTATCAATGAAGGATATAGTGTGTGGTGAAGGACTGAATGATACAAATACAGATTTATTTAGGTTTTCTGAATAACTGATTTCATTTTTGCCAATTGCATTAACTCTCCAATTGCAAAGCTCCCCTTTGCCCACTTACTGGATTATACTTTAAGCGTTTCTTGCTATTGCTGCTGCCTGAGGCAGCTTACTTTATTTTCGCTACGCTGCTCATGGGCTTGCCCAGCACAGCAGTGCGAGACTTGCAGTAAGAATGAGACAAGCCTTTAAATGCTACTCAGACAGGTTGGCTGACCTCATCATGCTTTTTCCTACTAAAGCTTTGAAATGGATTCTGCCTGGGAGACATGTATCTCTTCATCAGTCAGAGGTTCTGCCCATAACTGTTTATTTCAGTATGAGTCCCTCACTTCTTTCAGAGTGACTCCACACTCCCTGCCCATCAGAACTATCTCAAGGCTGTTTTAAAGGATATACTAAAAACAGTTGAAAAATTACCCATTTCTCAGACCAGCAGCTTCTAAAAATTAATATACTCTATATTTTGTCTTCTTAGTTAGAGCAAATATTTTCATTTTTTATGAATAATTTGAATTTATAGCAGAATGGAGTTTCCTGGTCCTTTTATTCATGCTCATCTTTTTTAGCTTAATTCTTGTTAAGGAGCAATTTTGCTTGTTTGTGCTTTGTTTTTAAGCTAATGCTCACCCAAGGGATAAGATATAAAGAATTAGTATAGCAGTGATTAACTGAATGGATTCTAGACACATTTTACATGATTTGATACATGACTCTCTAATTTAATATCTGTATGACTTTAGGCAAGTTTTTAACTTTTCTGAGCTTAAATTTCCTTATCTGTAAAATGGCAACAATAATAAAATTAGCTAGAGTCATAAGGGCGTGATGGAGATATAATAGGTCAGCATAGCTACCTAGAAAAACGCGACCTACAATAAACTCATAAGGTCTTTATAAGTGTTCAATACTGTATTTGCCATCCCACATATGCTCTGGGTGATAATAAATATCAGCACACAAACATTTAGCTTGCCTTAAAAGTATATTACTTTGAATACTCAAAAATAGACCCAGGGTCTGCAATGAGCCATCTTTTGCCCTCATGGGATGAAGTCATTAATAATAGCTGAACCTGACTACCCAGGACATCAAAATAATGGTCTCACCAGCTGTGACCTTGCTGCACTCAAGCAGGATACAGCCAAGACCTGCAAAGAGCTACAGAAAGAAAATGGAAAGGACACAAGAGAAGACAGGGCAGAGGAAAAATGAGCAAATGTCTTGCCCCATTCTTTGTACCCTAGGGATGTCTTTGATCAGGTACTCATAGTATTTTATTCTTTGTGAAACACGGACTGTACATAATCACCCTGTAAAACACTGTACGGAATAATAGCATGAGGAGAATTAGAGAGGCATTTACCCAGGATTTTGACCTGTGGAGTAGCCACATTTAAATCCAACAATACCATAGAAAGTTCCAGAAGCTCACACTGGCCTTTAAATTGGCAGCAGAGAGGTGTAGACCATTTTGATAATCAATGACAAGGAGACATCTTAGACTCTGCAGTAGACCTGTTGAAGGAACGTAAGCTTTGAAAAGGCTGTTTCTATTCCAAAGCTATTTCTGAAGGGCTGAGTTGTATTATGTGTGATTATCAAGATGACGCCTCAAAGAAATTTCCCACAGAAAATACTGGGTAAAGGAACGTGTCATATGATGACTTACTCCTATTTATTATACAATGTTTATAAAGTAAGTTGGAAGTCCTTTATGGAGAAAAAAAGTGCCATGAAATATATTGTGTAAATTCTAAGGAAGGATAATTTGAACTATATATTGAAGAATTCATAGCTATACCACAACAAGAAGACTCTGAAATATAACTGAAGTATGAGATTAGAATGTCATCTTCCCAGTGGTTTATAGAGGAGCATCTGGAGACACCTGGATAAAATGGCAGTATCTCTGTGTGTTGAGTTCTATGCTATTAGTTGTTTAAAAAGCAAATCTCTATTGGGTTAGGAAATGCCAAGACAGAGATGCTAAAATCTTGACCACTTGGACAAGAGAAGTTAAAATATGTGCACTATTGTGATACATTAGAAAGTTTTGAGAAAGGACTCTACAGAGGAAAGCTTAGGAAAAGAAAGTCAGTTGAGAATCTAACAAGATTTGCTAGGAGCAATATATGGCCCAGTGCCAAGCTCTGCCAGCCACCAGTCTCCCCAAGTGATTGGTGTATCCTTATGGTTTTCATTAATTCAAGGGGGATCAGTCAGAAGTCACAGGAATGAGGAAAAATTAGAAACAGTTGAAGAGGCAAGGATCATATATGAACTGAGAAGATATGTCTGATTGAAAGCTGAGATGTTGGTAGACACTTTACATAGTCAAAATGAGAACTTCAATCCTCACCTTTAAGAGTAGACGTGGTGTCAAGGGCAAGCTATGGAATAGCCAAAGTGTGTAGCACAAGCTGGTAAATTATGTTTCCAAAAGATTTTTCCTTAGAGTTGGGACAAAATGCCATTCAGTTAGATTTGGCTGAGCTACACAACAGAAGCCCATTGGAGCTCCTGTTTTACAATATCCTGAGAAGGGTATAAGCAGTCTAAAGTGTCTGAACAAACAGGAGGGAGAACTCTGGACACAGACTCGGGGGCCAGTTATTAGTAAGTTCGTCTTTGGGCATTACTGTCCACGTTTCCTTGAAAGACTATTAACAAAAGTCTCTGTGATCTGAAAGAGACCTGGTCCTGGCCTGGCTGCTATGAGGAACTCCCAAAGTTGCCACAAGAGAACGAGGTCAGAGAAATGGTACATATGGACCTAGCACTTGTCACTACACTAATGTTGTTAACTAGGCTTAATTGCAGTTTTTTCCAGGTATTAACCTATCTTTTACCTCTTCCAGGAAAAAAAAAAACAACTGGCATCTTATCTTGTTCCCCTATATGCTTTTTTGCCAGCCTGTATGATGAAATAAAACTTACAAGTATCTTGACCATATTCCCAAATGTCTTCACCTACGGGCTGTAGTGAAAAGAAGCTAAACACGAAGTATAAACTTCATTGATACTGGAAGCTTTCAGACACTTAAGGATCTGAAAGAGTGAATGAAAGAGAAACTACAGTGAAGGAGGAAGAGTTCTCTCATTTTATCTGGAATGTGGACTCAGCAATGCTGGAGCAACATGCAATCACAGGATGCATGGAATTTGGTCACTGATCATTTTAGGAACATCTATTTCTTTCAAATGACTTATTTCAAAAACTTTTAAGTTAACAGTATTGTTTTTTCATTTCTCACCTGTATGCTCTTTTAACCATACTGGGAGATAAGGTGGCAAAAGAAAAATTTGCACAGAACTCAATAATGATGATGGTAGCCAACAGGGGAAGAAGAAGAAAGAGTTCTGCAAGGTGACTTCACCACAAAGCAACCTTGGAAATGACAGAAAACATCGTTAAATGAAGGGTCCCATATAGTAGTGCCTCCTAAATGGCCTGTGGAGCAGTTATTATTGCTTCAGAAATGCGTCCGAGAGATTTTTAGAGCAATGCCTGATGTTTTTGACACCAAGGAAGAGAGAAAAAGACTGAAGAGCATTAGGGTTCATTATTTTCTGACTCAAAAGAGCCCAAGATGCTTAAATTTTTTCTTTTAATTTTATTCTGGCATCTGTGAAGTAAATCTAAGAGGTGAACGGAAAAAATGTACTTATCTAGAAGGATTTATTTAAAATAATTTGGGCTCATAAGTTTGAAAAAATTGTATGCACTGTTTTTTTTTCCCCCATCATAATTACCTAACCTGATATTGGTAATAGACTGTTTCAGTAGTCACATCAAACTATACTGATGCAATAATCAGAATGCATCTCCTGTTTCATAAATACCATGGGATGGTTTTCATGACATATTGTCTCCTTGAATACCTTTTAACCAAGAGCTTTTAAGAGCCAATTTCTAAAGAAAAACTTTCATATGATAGAAATTTTTAAAAAATACAATGATTAATCTGTGATATACATAGAGAAATTATAAACCAGAACTATTTGGCAGAATTTTGTAAACATCTGGGAGACTTTCCTGTCCAAGTCAAACCATTTTACTCTTTTCTTGATTTTTTTTTCCACACAAGAGCTTTGGTTTCCCACTGACTTCAGTAGTGGGGTAGATTTCAAGGGACAATGGGTGATCCTAACCTAGTAAGAAACTAAGCTGAAAAAGGCCTAGAAGTCATTTATCACTTGGCAGCTGTAGCAGTTCAAAGAGTAACGCACTCTACTCCAAAGATATTTATGACACTGGGCAGAAAGACAACAGCATCCTCAACATGCAAAAGTTGGGGCTTTGCCTGCATTAAGGCTATTTGTTCTCTTCTCCCAAATTCTTCCTTTCTGTGTTTATTTTATAATAAAACACTGAAAAATAAGTTCATGGTGACTTATTTGAAAGAGGTGTCTGTGTTTTAAGAGACTTATTTCCTTAAATACAATTTAAAAATTAAGCTTACTTTTTATGGGTAGTCTCAAAAATATCAGCAACTAAATGAATTCCCTTTACTCTTCACTGCATGAATAAAACTAAAATAAGTGAGTCTTCTTATATCTTGAAAAATGTAGAACACAAATAGGATGACTTGAACACCCAGTGTTAGATCAAAGGGAAAGAAAACGGGTGAAAGACCAGGACTAAAGACTTCTGGGCACAAATCTGAGGCTACCTTTATTTGGACTAAAGAGCATCCTGCTGAGGACTACTGATTAAGGTGATAGTAACTATTTTAGCCTTTTTGTTTATTGGGAGACAGTTCTCAATGTTTCATGTTTCTATAGGTTTTACAAGCAGAAATACAGACTATGTTTACTCCAGGCTATCATTTCAAGGATGCTTTCACAGTGAAAAAAAATTGGGATACAGAGATTGCAAGCCCTTCTGGAGCAAAATGTACATTTGTTCACTATCTGTTATAAAAGATTCAGGTTCCCCAAACTTGGGGTTCCTCTCCAGTAGCTAAATTTACTGCTTTAAGAGGTATCCTGGCTCTTTTCATGTTTCCCTGTGGGAACCGAAGTGGGGTAGCCAATAAAAACATGAGGTACTTGCTGTGTACTATGACTAGTGATGTTCTTTTTCCCTGACCTAGACGTCTCATGACTTCCAAAATCATGACTCTGTAACAAGCTCACTTATTATATGACGAGAAGGATAAAATCTACTGCAGCTGTGACAATGTCCCTCTTTATAAAATACACTTTTGGATGTGAGAAAATAATTTTTGCACCTGAAGATGCCTTGGGACTGTTTTGAAAGAAGCTATAGGTTTTAAAGATAAACTGTCATTTAAGAGATTAAAGAAGAAAATTGGGCCTCAAGAGCAGGTTATTTCTCACATAGCCTCATAGAAGTAAATTGAAAAATTCAATAAATAAGAAAACAGTAAATGTGTATTTAGGAAAAGCAGAGATAGTGAATTGCAATAGAAGGATCACTGAACATTCTATGGATAATAACAAAGAAAGCAATAATTAGCTTAAGTATGGTGGTAGGCAGTTTGCAAAGCATTTCCACACATATCATTTGGAGTCCTACAACAATCTTGTGAGATAGGTTTTATTATTTTCTTAATTACACAGCTGAGAAAATTAAAGTTTAGAAGGTTATGTAACTTGATAAAGGATAAAACTAATACACTTAGAAGACAAACATTAGAGGTGAACTTAAGACAACTGAACAAAAACAAACAAAAAAATCAAAATTTGGCCATAAGCTCAGAATATTTTCTTGCAAATTTTTTTCCTGTTGCTCCCTAATAAACATGTCTTGTTCTCTTTTGTGAAAGAACAAAGTCCCTCTTTTTACGCTGTTCACTTTATATTTTTAGTCATGAGAAAGGACACCCTGCCATTTGTAATAATCTGGATAGACCTTGAATATCTTAGGCTAAATAAGTCAGTCAGAAAAGAAAAAGACAAATATTGTAAGATCTCACCTATATTTAGAATGTAAAATTAAAAACTTGCAGACACAGAGGACAGACTGGTGATTGCCCAAGGCTCAAGGTAGAGGTAGAGGAGAAGGGGAGTGAAATTGGGTAAAGATGGTCAAAAGGTACAAAATTCCAGTTCTAAGATAAATAAGTCCTGGGAATGTACTGTGCAGTAGTGTGACTATAGTTAACAATACTATACTATATATTTGAAAGTTCCTAATAGAATATATCATAAAAGTTCTCACCACACACACACAAATTATAACTGTGGTAATGAATGTTAACTAAATTTATTGTGCTAATCATTTCACAAAACATCAAATTATTATTTTGGATTCCTAAAACTAATACAATATTATGTCAATTATACCTCAATATAAAAAAAAGTCTTACATATATTATATTCAGAGAATGTATTTCATTTCATTGCTTTATCATTTACCACTTTATTTGTCCTTCTCTATAGACTAAGACCATTGATTAAAAGCATCACGATATTAATTTCCAAATTACCAAGAGCCTAAGAGTAAAAGGTACTCAATATTGTGCATGTAGTAGTGACCAATGGGTAAAATCACATTGCCCTAGTCTGCATACTTGTGTGTGTGTGTGTGTGTGTGTGTGTGTGTGTGTAACAGTTCCAGCTATAATGGGGGCTGAGGAGCACTACGGAGTCATCAACTGAATAATAACCTTTGACCTATAAATGAGGACATTATTTATCTGTATGAATACAATGATAACTTGGTATAATTTGTTGTACTAATATTAGTGATAAAACAAGAGTTTTTATTTATAAATAGGGAGTATTTTCCTAATTTTATAGATGAAGAAACAGAAGCTTAAAGAAACTGCGATGACTTGCTTAATGTTCCAAGGTAAATGACAGGTCATATTTTACTTGTGTGATCCTGGCCACATTAGCAGTTTTCACCAAATATTTCACTTCTCTCCTGACACTGAGCTGACAGAAGGAATGCAATCCTCTGCTCCATTGAAGTTAGATGTGGTCATGTGGATCGCCAGGGCCAAAAAAAAAAAAGTAAGCACATCACTCATTACCAGGGAGAAGCCTTAAGAGCAGCACCCAATTTGAAAGCTCTCCATTTCTCGCTGCTACAGCATCTGCCAATTTTTAAAGTTGATGACTGCTCCAGCTGTCTGGGACCTGATCAAGGATAATGCCAAATTGAACCATTTACTGACTCATATTTGGAAATATAATATGAGTAAGAAATGTCTATGTTGTCAAGCCACTGAGACTTTTGTGAATTTTTCAACCATAATCTAATTTTGCTTGCCTTGACCAAGTACTTCACAGAAATCCGAACTTCAATATTAAAGTTTGCTCAATCATAAATCTAAATAAATTGTTTTTTGGGGGGTAAGTTTACAAAGTTGAAAAAATAGATATTTAAAATCATTGAAAATTAGGTTTTTGGGGGATACTAAAATAGTGAAAATTTAGACATTTATGATTATTTTTTTCCTTACAATTTCAAGATTCAGTATTAAAAATTTTAAGACATATGGAACTAGAAAAGCCACCAATGGGATATTCAGTCTTAAGTGGTACAACAAATAGGAACCACAGCCAGAGATGAAGCAAAAGAGATTATGCAGCCAACATATATCCCAGAAATAAAATCTGGGTCAGAGCCAGGAACTGCTTAGTTCATCAGTGTGAATCAGAAAAAAAACAGGGTCGGAAATGAGAGACATGTATTACCTAAAACAGAGCCACAAACTCCAAATTCAGACCAAGTGTCAGGGCAAAGTCAACTCACTTCACTACGTAGTATAATCAAAGGGGAAAAAAAGTCCTCATTTGATATTAAACTACCTCAGTCACCACCATCACGAGCCTCATCATAACAATGATATATTGATCCCTGGCCACTTTATCTGCATCTTCACATTTAATTAATATTGCACCCTAGGACATAGGTGAGGAAACTCAGGTGTACTTCACAGCACTAGAACTCACACCCAGTTTTATCTGACCAAATAATGTGTCCTCAGCCACTACGCCAAATGATCCTGTGCCATTTATTTATTTTCATCTTGTGCAAAGAGATTAATTATCAGTAAGTGGTTTGGCCTCCCAGAATAGAATCAACATAACACAAGGCAAGGGCCAAAAAGTAAAAGCTAATCCCTGCAAGACAAATTAAAAAGAGGGCTAGTAAATGATCTAAATATGCTTAAAAATAAATTGAAGATATCTCAAGTCTCTGTTCTTCCACTCTCCTTATCCCATCTGGTAGGAAAAAAGCACAAAACATCTCAAAGCCACGACGACTAGATTGTCATGCTAGAGGGTGGGATTTCTTGGAAAAGTTAAGGCTACTGAAAACGGAAAAGAAATTTTTCATATTTTTATTACAGTTGCTCCATGTTTCTTTCCCTTCCCATGTTTCTCATAAAGAAAGAGTGAGGGAAGTTCCAGGCACAGGAGGAAGGAGCGTGGGTAGAATGCAAGAATATGCCTCTACTTTAGGCAGAGCATTGCTGAGGTTAATACATAATCAAATCCAATCTACCAGAATGAGAAACCAGAAAGACATTTTGAGGCCAAAACCATAGTGAGCAGCTTTGCTCCTTTGCTTTGCCTTATTTGTGAAAACTCTTTGGGAGATGGCTGGTGGTGAGGGAGGGAGATGCAAGGACCTGATTCCTGAATTCCAGATTTCTCTATTTTGGATGCATGATGTATTGATCTTCATTAAGAAACATAAATGAGTTATTACTGTTTTTATCTTTGTTATGACTTATTTTGCCATGGCAACAGGCCACATAATCTGCCTGAAAGAGGTCATTTGCCTCCCTCCAAGGCTTATTGTGAGTAATAAATTAATTAAAACTTGTATATTGTTTGGAGTATGGTGCTAAAAGTCTTACATTTATCATGATGGTGATTATTATCTCATTAAATCCTACAACAATACCTTGCACTGGGATTGTACTCCTCGCAGTGAGAAAGCTGAGGCACAAGGCCATTTATGGAACATTCTCAAGGTCATATCACTAAAAAGTAGAAGGTGGACTGCTATACAATACTGTCAAACACTAGCTTGGTCACAAAGCCTGTGCTCTTTCCATTAAGCCAAGCTGCATGCTTCTCTCCAACAGAAAAATAAATAAATAAATTGTACAATAGGTTCAAAATTAGGCACATTGGCCCTTATTAAAAAGAACAGTTCATCATAATTTTGCAGCTCGCTACAATGCCAGCTGTTATAATCAGTATGAAATTTATGAACATTTGAAAGTGTTCCCTCCATAATAACACAGTATTTTTCTAAAACAGTTTACATGCTATACAACACACTTTATACATAGCAAATAAAAAGCTAATCTTAAGTGACAATATGTGGGCAGATAATGGATTGCTTCGAAAAACTGTGTAAGTCTTACATAGAAAACAGTGCTATCCATGACAAAATCTGGAGTTTCTTAACCCTTCGCTGTGCTGTAAAACCACAGCAGGAAACACTGACAAACTAGTAATGCGATAAGCTCAATTCTCTACATGGCAGGAGTGAGAGCTATCTTATCACTACAGTTTGATGACTTCATAGAAAGAGTGGAAATGAAAACTATACTGCTCTCCCACATATCAATGGGAATCTTTCCCACGGAGTGACTCAGCCTGAAAGCCTAAATGGAAGCATGGTCTCAGCATGCGGTCCACAGCCACAGCAGGCTTCCTGTTAGCCGTCTTCAGCATCTGTGGGGACAACACAGGACTGAGACTGCCAATACCACCAGCAGCTTCTACCTTGTGGAAAGAATCTAGTCTTGTAACAGATAATAAGACACCTACTCAATGTTCCAAAATGTGGCACTTTTATACCTGAATATCAACAACGCGTTCAAACAGCCAACATAACAAACTCACTCCCTCTCTAATAAAATAATGAACAGTTATATCATAAACAACTTGCCAATATCCTTATTAATTGGCATATATTGTCATTTAATGTAATACTTAAAACACTTGACTTATTTGTTGTTTTCCCTATTTCAGAAGTGCAAAAAATGGGACACAGAGATGTTAAGTAACTTTCCCAAAGTCAGAAATTTAAAATATGGTAGAAACAAAATTTGAACACAAGTAGTATGCTGTGCTAGCTGCCTAACCAGGAATGTTGTGCCAAAATCACTCTATTTAGCCCAATTAATCATGAGAACAGCCTAGACTTTGAGAAATCAATTATAGTTGAAGGATGTAATGCACTCTGTTTATTATATGTTAAATGAGTATGTTAAAACCCTACCTCCAAAGACAAGGTTCTTTGGGATTATAGAGGTCATGGGGGTGGGTGTCTATTGGATGATTGGATTAATGCCCTTTTAGAAGTTCCCAGAGAGATTGCTGCTCTTCTTTTGCTCCTTCCAGCATGTGAGGTTACAAAAAGAAGTTGACATTTCAACTCAAAAGAAGGCCCTTATCAATACCCAGCCCTGCTGGCACCCTGATCTCAGAATTCCAGCCTCCAGAAGTGTGAGAAATGCATTTTTGTCATTTAGAAAAGTCACCCAATCTATGGTACATTGTTATGGCAGCCCCCATGGGGAATATTGTGGCAATTGTAGACAAAATTCAAAATCAGATCACTTGAGAAAATGCCATTCTCTAGGTTAAAAGTGAATAATTTGGTTTGGTTTTGCTTTGATAGGGGTTTCATGAACTCATTTACCTTAACCTAGAGTTTCACAGCCCTACCCTGTCCCCCAAAAGCACATACAACACTTATTTGATGTAATATTAGTATGTTGCAAGCAAAATACTTAAATCAATAATATGCTTTTAACTTAGTTATCTGATACATATAAACAATTTCTATTACAAGATATAAAATAATCATCATCCAAAAACCATATCCAACATATGACTTTTATAACAGAGTATGGATGAATGTCACTTTGCCAGTACTGCACTGCAACATGAAAAATATGATCCTTAAACACTGCAGCAGATAAATAGATCACATGTGCTGAATAGCATGGAAAATACACTATTTTTTATCATTCTCAGGATAAGTGTGTTTCCAGGTAGTGATATTTTTAAAATGGAAATTTGTGACATGAGGTTACATGGTAATCATGATAGTTGTTGCTTCTTAACTACATAGGAAACTTCACAGAGCAGTGATGTTCAACCATTTTCATCTCATGGCACACAAACTAATTATTAAAATTATGCAGTACACCAAAAACTAGATTACGTTTTTGTCAGGCTTAGAAAAAAAAAAGATATAATCTTATTCATTCATACCAGACGGCGATTGCTGTGCTGGTTGTTGTCATTTTTAAAAAAGTTGACAGTTTAAGATCAGTGCCCCTGACTAAGTAATCAGGTATTGCATGTTTTAAAAATTATTGTGGCAAGATGGTTGAAAATTACTGTCACAGAGAATTAAGTCTTGCCCTTTTCACGTTGTCTTTGCTTTTATTTAAAAAATAGCAAGTCCAATGATCATGGGATTAGCACTATGTTTTTTCATTCATTGTTAATTAATTTATCTACTCATAAAATCCATTTTAATAATGTTCTCACACTTACCATGCACTTCTTACTACTAATTTATTGAATGCTCATTAACTTATTAGTATATTTTACTGATTATGCTGTTACAGTTATCCCAGTTTTTTCCCCTTTTTCCCACTCATCCAGTACCCTCCTTCCCTCCAGCAATATCCCCCTAAGTTCATGTCCATGGGTTCTTCATGTAAGCTCTTTGGATTCTCCATTTCCTTTACTATTCTTAACATCCCCCTGCCTATTTTGTGCTTACCAATTTTGTTTAATCTCTGTACCTTTTCCCCCAATCTCTCCCTTTCCCCTCCCCACTGATAAGCCTTCACGTGGTTCCCATATCTATGATTCTGCTCCTATTCTAGTTGTTTGCTTAGTTTTTTGTTTGTTTGTTTTTTAAATTCAGTTGTTGATAGTTGTGAATTTGTTGTCATGTAACAATTCATAGTTTTGATCTTCTTTTCCATAAAAAAGTCCCTTTAACATTTTATATAATAATAACGGCTTGGTGATGATGAAGTTCTTTAGCTTTACCTTGTCTGGGAAGCACTTTTTTGTCCCTTTCATTCCAAATGATAGCTTTGCTGGATAACATAATCTAGGTTGTAGGCCCTTGACTTTCAACACTTTGAATATTTCTTGCCAGATGGAGAATGAATAACATGCCATTAAATAATGAATGGGTTAACAATGACCTCAAAGAAGAAATCAAGAAATTTCTAGAAACTAATGGTAATGAACACACAGCAGCCCAAAACCTATGGGACACAGCAAAAGCAGTCCTAAGAGGGAAGTTCATAGCAATACAGGCATATCCGAAAAGGATAGAAGAATCTCAAATAAAAAATCTAGCCCTAAAGCTACAAGAACTAGAACAACAACAAACAAAGCCTAGGACAAGAAGAAGGAAGGAAATCATCAAGATCAGAGCAGAATTAAATGACATAGAGACCAAACAAACAATCCAAAAGCTCAATAAAACTAGGAGCTGGTTCTTCGAAAAAATAAACAAAACTGACAAACCTCTAGCCAGGCTCATCAAGAAAAAAAGAGAGAAGACCAAAATAAACAAAATCAGAAACTAAACAGGAGAAATCACAACTGATACCACAGAAATAAAAACAATTGTAAGAAATTACTACAAACAACTGTATGGCAAGAAATTTGACAACCTAGAAGAAATGGACAAATTTCTAGAAACATATAACCTTCCAAAACTGAATCAAGAAGAAGCAGAAAGCCTCAACAGACAAATAACAAAGAAGGAAATTGAAACAGTAATCAAAAATCTCCCTGCACACAAAAGCCCTGGACCAGATGGATTCACAGGAGAATTTTACAAAACATTTAGGGAAGAACTAACTCCTACCCTCCTCAAACTATTCCAAAAAAATCCAAAAATAGGGAAAAATCCCAAACCCTTTCTATGAAGCCAATATTACCCTAATCCCAAAACCAGGTCAAGACACAACAAAGAAAGAAAACTACAGGCCAATATCACTGATGAATATAGATGCTAAAATAATAAAATGTTGGCAAACAGGATCCAGCAATACATCAAAAAGATCATACACCACGATCAAGTGGGATTCACCCCAGGGATGCAAGGATGGTTTAGTATTCGCAAGTCAATAAATATAATACATCACCTAAACAAAATGAAAGACAAAAATCACATGATCATATCAATAGATGCAGAAAAAGCATTTGATAAAGTACAACACCCATTTATGATGAAAACACTCAGCAAAATGGGAATAGAGGGAGCATACTTTAATATAATTAAGGCTATATATGAGAAGCCTGAAGCCAACATCATACTCAATGGACAAAAACTGAAAGCATTCCCCCTGAAATCAGGAATTAGACAAGGCTGTCCACTCTCTTCACTCCTATTCAACATAGTGTTGGAAGTCCTAGACACAGCAATCAGACACGAAAAAGAAATAAAAGTCATCCAAATTGGGAAAGAAGAAATAAAACTATCATTATATGCAGATGACATGATAGTATACCTAGAAAATCCTACAAACTCCACTAAAAGATTACTCGATATAATAAGTGAATTTGGCAAAATCGCAGGGTACAAAATAAATATACAAAAATCTAAGGCATTTATGTACACCAACAATAAAATATCTGAGACAGAGACAAAAAAAAGAAAATACCATTTACTATAGCAACAAGAAAAATAAAGTACCTAGGAGTAAACTTAACCAAAGAGATAAAAGCCTTGTACTCTAAAAATTATGTAACATTGAAGAAAGAAATTAAGGAAGATACAAATAAATGGAAACAAATACCATGATCTTGGATGGGAAGAATCAACATCATCAAAATGGCCATACTACCCAAAGCAATTTACAGATTCAATGCAATCCCTATTAAAATACCAATGACATATTTCACAGACCTAGAACAAATACTCCAAAAATTCATATGGAACAAAAAAAGGCCCGAATAGCAAAAGCAATCTTGAGACAGAAGAACACAGCAGGAGGAATCATAACACCAGATATCAAACAATACTACAAAGCCACTGTAATCAAAACAGTCTGGTACTGGCATAAGAACAGACATATAGATCAGTTGGACAGAATAGAGGTCCAGAAATAAAACCAGGCCTCTATGGTCAACTAATATTTGATAAAGGAGGAAGAAACAAAATGGAGTGAGAAGAGCCTCTTTAACAAATGGTGTTGGGAGAACTGGATAGGGACTTGCAAAAAATGAAACTAGACCACCAATTTACACCACACACGAGAATAAACTCAAGATGGATCAAAGACTTAAATGTAAGCCATGACACCATAAAAGTCCTAGAGAAAAGCATAGGCAGAAAAATTTCAGGTATCTCACGTAACGATATCTTCATGGATACATCTCCTGAAGCAAGAGAAATAAAGGAAAAAATAAACAAATGGGATTACATCAAACTGAAGAGGTTCTGCTCAGAAAAGAAAACATCAGCAAGATGAAAAGGAAACCAACATATGGGAAAACATATTTGCCAATGAGATCACAGACAGGGGACTGATTTCCAAAATATATAAAGAGCTTATATGACTCAACATCAAGAAAACAAACAACCCAATTAAAAAATGGGCAAAGGACCTAAACAAACACTTCTCCAAAGAGGACATACAGAAGGTCCACAGACACATGAAAAAATGCTCAACATCATTAGCCATCAGGGAGATGCAAATTAAAACCACAATGAGATACCATTTTACACCAGTCAGAATGGCACCATCAACAAATCAACAAACAACAAGTGCTGGCGAGGATGTGGAGAAACGGTAACCCTAGTGCACTGTTGGTGGGAATGCAGACTGGTGCAGCCACTATGGAAAGCAGTACGGAATTACCTCAAAAAACTAAAAGTGAAACTGCCTTTTGAACCAGCGATTCCACAGCTATGATTATACTCGAAAAATCCTAAAACCCTAATTCAAAAGAACTTATGCACCCCTATGTTCATAGCAGCCCTGTTTACAATAGCCAAGTGCTGGAAACAACCTAAGTGCCCATCTGTAGATGAGTGGATCAAAAAACTGTGGTACATTTACACAATGGAATACTATGTAGCAGAAAGAAAGAAGGAACTCCTGCCATTTGCGACAACATGGATGGAACTAGAGAAAATTATGTTTAGTGAAATAAGCCAGGCAAAGAAAGAAAAATACTATATGATATCACCTAATAAAGGAAACTAAAGAACAACAGAAACAAACGAACTAAATAGGACAAAGAGCAGAATAGCAGTCAATAGGGGAGTGGGGGGAGGGAGAGAAGGGGGATAAGTAAGGGAAGGGTTTAGTCAAAGAACATGTATAAATTACTCATGGACATGGACAACTGAGATGGATATGATTGTGGAAAAAGAGGTGGGCTGGGTGGGGGAGAGAAATGGGGAAAAAATGGGACAACTGCAATTGAAAAACCAAAAAAAAAAGAAAAAAAAAAATACTTCTTGCCAGTCCCTTCTTGCCTGCAAAGTTTCTTTTGAGAAATCAGCTGATAGTGTTATGGGAAGTCCTTCATAGGTAACTATCTTTTTTTCTCTTGCTGCTTTTAAAATTCTCTCTTTATCTTTAACCTTTAGCGTTTTAATTATGATGTGTCTTGGCGGAGTCCTCTTTGAGTCAAACTTATTTGGGACTCTGTGCTTCCTGTACTTGTATGTGTAATTCCTTCATCAAATCAGGGAAACTTTCTCTCATTATTTTTTCAAGAAAGTTTTCAATTTCTTGCTCTTCTTCTTTGCCTTCTAGCATCCCTGTGATTTGGACGTAGGCACATTTGGAGATGTCCCAGAGTCTTCTTATTCTCTCCTTGTTTTTTTGGAATTCTTATTTCTTCATTCTGTACTGGTTAACTGTTTATTTCTTCCTCATGTTCCAACTCATTAATTTGAATTCTGGCTTTGACTCCCTGTTTTGGCACACCTTTTATGTTGTAAGGAGCAGATCCTTAGGTATTTGTTAGTATGAGGCAAACTGTTTCACCAATTTGTGTTGCTGTATGTGGTGGAGGGGTCAGAGAGGGAACAATGTCATACAGTTTGATTTTCTGGTAGTTCTGGTTGTTTTTATTTTGAGATTGGTTGGGATCCTTCTTATGGTTATGCAAGGATACAAAGTAGATCTGCCTAAACCTCCATCTTGGCCAGCTATTCTAGAAGTGAATGCTCATTAATCTTTCCTTCAATGTTACAACTTTTATTTTTATGACAATTTTTATTACTTATCTTAGGCATTTACACAACTGATTACTAAATCAAGCTTTCTTATGACATAATTAAATTTCCCCCTTATTCAATAAAAGTAGCAGCCTGTGACACATTTAAGACTGAGTGTTAAATTCTGCATTACCAATTCAAATGGGATTTTAAATATTTGATTAACAGCCATTATAAATGATATTTTAGCTATTATGGCAATAATATATCTGTTTTATATTAATGTTTTCTATAAGGTCTTTTTCCTATCAGCACCCAAACACTGGAAAATATATTTTAATAAGCAAGCCAAGTTCAACAAACCTAAATCAAATTCATTGTTTTCCTTACTTGGGGGATTATGTCACCAAAATCCCCCAACCATCTTTATCTCTCAATTCTCATATTTTATTATTTATCAAGCTCTTCTCTGTTACTTTTAATCTGAACCTCCACTTTTCTGATCTTCTTTCATCATCCATCCATGTTACTTTGTTTATTTCAATGGCCCACTGGCCTGACTCCAGTCTCTTTCCATTACCACATACCATTGTCATCATTGTCCAATTAAACTTTCTGAAGCATAGAATTGCTTATGTAACCCTAGCCCTAAAACCTTGCAATTACTCCCTACTGCCTAACTCAGGTTTAGCTTAGTGTATATTGATTCCATGCCATTTCTACCATCTTAAGTGCACTTACTTTCTTAAGCTGTAGTGTGGCTCATCTCTCTTCCTCAAAAATATGCTGAATATCTTTTAACATCTATATCATTTTCTTCTTCATTTACCTTAAAATTTTATTTCAGGATTTAGCTCAAATCTTACTTCTTCCATGAAGACTTCCCTTTCTCTATCTTGAATTGAATATTTAAGGCCTACAGAACCCCCAAATTTGTTTGTGGCACTTACAATGTTCTGCCTAGAAATAAGAGTCCGTTAGTTTTAGCCTTCATTAAACTATAAATTCCTTGAAGGCAGGGTCCATATACATTCATATTTGTATTTCCTGTAACATCAAGCAGAATACTGTCCTTAAAGGAGATACGCCGAAATATTTACTTGACTTTTGGATAGAAAGCAAAACGCATATAGAAATTGGAAACCATAGGTCAATCATTTTTAGACAGTTCAGAAATTATTGAGTATAAGGATGTTGACAAGAATAGAGTCATCATGGGTTAAATTTTCTTTATGTGATAAATGAATGAATTATGCTGTCAGTTGCTCAAATCAGTTTTTCAGTATGAGGACCACATTTTGATATCAAAATTTTATGACACCCACCCTGACCGGTGTGGCTCAGTTGGTTGATAAAAGTAGCAGCCTGTGAAGGGTCTATATGGTTGTGGGCTTGGTGCCCCATCTGGGCACATGCGAGAGACAACAGATCGATGACTCTCTCTCACATTGATGTTTCTCTCCCTCTCTTTCTCCCTCCCTTCCCTTCTCTCTAAAAATATATTAAAAAAATATTTTTTAAAAATTACACCCACCGCTTCCATATGATGGTTGTATTTTGATTATTATTGACTAAAAAATGCACATGTTCTTATGGATTTGTGACCTCCTGGCAAATTCTCAGCTTCATTCTTAGAACCTTTACCCAGAGTACTGCAGCCTTCAAATTAGGAAACCTCTAGAAAACCTGAGGTTGGACTTTTCAGATAACACACATTGTTTATTAATCTTCCTGACTTATAATATATAGTTTGTAAATATGTTACTATTCACTATTATCATCACATTTATTTCTTATTATTCCAAATCCCTCTTCTGTGTTTAACCATTTTCTCTGCCTTTCCTTCACATTAGCCATGTTATTCCTCACAATTATCTCCTACATGCCGTAACTCCTCTCTGCCTTACAAGCACCAGCTACTTCAGTTTTTGCCTTTTTCACTATTATGAGCTATTGGCTCTTTTTCTCTTTCCATTTCTTGCATTTTATTCTCCATGTTATTCCCTTCACTTGCACTACTTTTATTACATTCTCTATGGATTATTTTTTCTCTATTTATCATCTTCCAAACTTCCTATTTATTAGTTGCTTCCTTTTCTTCTCTTCAATGCCTTGACCCAGTTGCTATATATATCTGAAACTCATTTCATGAAACAGACATATTCCTGAAAGTCTGTGATAAAAACAAACTTCTTATAAACAAAATCTTATTGTGTAACTATAAAGAAACTTAATATTTAAGAATACCTTACTATAAAGCAAATTATCATGGTCTATCTTTGCTATAAACATTTACACTAAACAGGTTGTCCTAAGGTCCTGGCAGCTATTTTTTCAAAACCTCTAAAGCCAACTCCACAATGTATCTATTACTCAAAACTCCCAGTCTGTTTTGAAATATTAGGCTTAGAAATATGAAAAAAAATCTCCCATTTCCCCTTCCTCACAATCTCTACAAATCAAGTTCTATTGTCTCAAGTATAACACCATTTATTTTTCTCATTTTACTTCCTTATTACTGTTTTTCTTCTTCCTGGTTCCAGTCTTGCCAGTCTCCATTCTCCCAGACTGTTCTAAGCTTTGCTTCACTTCTATTACAGGTAAAGTGTTTCCAAGTTTAGTTTTGCATCTGGCATCCTAGTTTCTTTTCTTCTAGAGTTGACATATGATTTAAATTTCCCTTTTCCTTTTTCTCTTGTCAAAAGGTAGTCTGCAGTCAACCTACTTGCAAACAGAAAAGGCATACATACCTACATCTATCCCAATACTGATCATAATCTGTAATCTGTTCCTGTAAATCATCATACCTTGTTTAGCACAAATGCCAAATAAAATGATATTGTCAATATGAATACTTACACTCAGCATATTTCTGAAGTTGAGAAAATTCTGAGGGGCTCAGGTGGGCCCACTTTTCCTGGTTTGTCATGGCGGTGGTGAGGAGTTCTCTAACATACCAGGTGAGGAATTCTTTATTCAGGTTTTTGGCACGATCCTATGCTTCAAATTTTCCACCAGGCGTGTTTTATGATAAAATACCTCAAGCTTTCAAAATATGCGATCTGTCAACATGAAACCACTGTGGCCGTGAGTTTGTAGTTTCAATAATGCATTAAAGCCCTGCAAAAAGAGAAACATAAAGATCAAAAGATTAGCATTATTATACAAAGGGAAAGATTGACAAGTTGTAAAATGTTAAGGATTTTTAGTTCCTAAATACTATATTTTAAAGTTTTTCTATTTTGCATAATGCTAAACTTCTAATTTCTCATTCACTCATTAATGGCATTTATATACATTTTGTAATGCCGCTTCATAGAAATAATATGATTAAGGCTACAAGGTGTAAAAAAGATGTTTAAGTCTAGATACATAAAAAGATTTTTTTTTTTTTTGCTCACTTTTATAAACTCCACATTTGAAGAGTTGACCGTGTCATTTTTATCAATCTGGATTTATCAATTCTTTAATACCTAAATAAACATAATATAAAAAGTTCTAGATCCAAATTATTAAAGGAGGTTACACAGCTCTATAGCTCCCCTGTACATACAATTCACTAGCATACAAAATTTAACCATGTCTTGGAATGGTGCTCAGTAGTAACACAAATATTCATAATCATGCAGATCAGATCAAAATTTGGAGGTCATATAAATTATTTGGTCTCTGGCAATAAAATAATGAAATAATTTTAGTTTTATAAGTTTTAAAAATCCCAAATAAAAGTTAAAAATTATAGCAAATGCCAAATGCATGACAGACTTGCATGATAATAGATGATACTATTGTGACTCATGCTGGACAATAAACTCTAGGCTGTCACAAATCTGTATTCAGTGATATATTAATAAAGGCAAAGTGAAAAACCACAGGGGTTCAACTTTTTACCCAAGACGAGAAGAAGATGCTCAGCCATCATCCAGGTGGCAATATCTAACTTTTATAGAAAATAAAATATTTAGAAACAATTACTTAGGGAGTTTATACAGTTGTATGATTAGAAGAAAGTTTATGCAGATATTATTACCTAAAGCCACAGCACCTTTATTTGGTCTTAGTCCCTACCTTTTTTTCTACATCTCTTTGCTGTTCTCTATTATCAGCCCCAGAACCTCATTTTCATATCCTGTCACCTTTACCTCAGAGAACTGTTCTTGTTAATGTCATCTGTCAGGGTTTCTGCACTCAGTTTTACAAGGTTATAGATAGTTTTCTACTTAATTGGGAAAAAATGAAGATAGAGTTGTGTTCACAGAGGCCAAATTGCTAGACCTTTTTTTTTTCCCTCCAAGGGGATGCTCTTACATATAATCATGAATTCATGGAAGCAATGCAAACTGAAAGAAATGAGAATGTGTGGCAGACATTTCCTTATGTCTTCTGCCTAATATCTTCCTGCTGATTTCATCCTTCCATTGATTTCATCCCAATTTTTTGCTTCTCGACAGTTACATGAAGTTTTGGTGGGTCTATAAAACAAGGTCTCCTGGTCTCTCCATCCAAAGGGAGAGAGTTGATTCAGTCATATTTGGCACATTAGACTTGCCTTGTGAAGCTTTAAATGTTGAGTGAGGTGGATCAAGGACAGAGTAAAAATAGTTGTGCCTAAACAATTACAGCAATAATTGGATACCTGTCCCTGTCTGAGACTGACTCTCCAGCTCTCATATCACTTCTGGAAGCAAGTGATATTCTTTTAATAAATGATTAAATGGGTCACACACAGTTTCTGCTTCCTACAACAGAAAAATCTTAACTGATGACAATGACAACTCATTTATTCATTCAAATATAGTTACTGAGCCAGCAGGCATGCCAGAAAACATTCTAGTAATTGGGAACACAACAAAAATCAAAATACACAAAATATAAAAATGCTAATTCCAACAATGTGTCAGCTTTATTAAGAGTTTACAGTATACATGGCACAATCCTAACAGCATTTGAATGTTAGAGTCACAAAATGACTCTGTGACATACTAATGGGAGCATTTTGACAAGTGAAGAAACTGACATGAGTGATGGAAATCTGGTACTTGTGACAGAAACTTCTAGAAGCCCACCAAATATCCAGTATTGCTTCCTTCCTTGGTTACAAGACACTAATTGTGTTGAATGAAAATATGTCCAACTGAACACTACATTCCTCAGGCTCTTTGCGTGGAGAAGTGACCAATGACATGTAAGCAGATGTTGGATGAGGTATATAGGAAGGTTCTAGTTGAGGAAAAAGCCGGTAAGTGCTCTTTTAACCATTTTTCTTTTCTTCCAACTTTCTACCTGAAATGTGGACATGTTGATGGCAAATTAAGCAGTTTCTTGTACTACTGAGATAACTTTCAGAATGAAAGCCATTTGCCAAGAATGGTAGAGTTCCATAAAGTAAACCAGGGGTAGGCAAACAGCTGACTGCAGAAGTTTGGCCAACGACCAATTTTTGTAAATCAAGTTTTATTGAACACAGGCACACATGTTAAAGAATCTAGCAGGAGACCAATTTTCTGAAGGGGCATTAATGTAAAATAAAGAGGTCTGAGCAGTATCCTAATGCCTCAAAGGGGCTTTCTTTAGGCACATAAAATGAATACCAGGAAATATCCAATGCTGGAAAGCAGTCTAATTCCGGCATTCTGATCTAGTCAGTGGATGTGTTACTTTGCTTAGTTCGTGGCACAAAATAATTATGTTGGAGGAGTTAAAGAAGACTCTTTGGCCTATTGCATCTTTATTAATATATCTTCTCCATAATTAGGGGAAAAAAGTCTATCTCCTCATGAAGAAGAAACAGGCAATAGATAAATCTGGTGCATTGAAAGCATTTCTGTTTGTCATAGTAACTTTAGATTTCTTAATAATTACTAAAAGTAATCATGTCATGACTCCAATCATTGAATAAAGTTAATAGACATTACGGCACACAACACAAATTTAAGATAGTTTAGAGGACTGAAAATATTTACTGAGTCTCAAGGGTAATGAACCCCAAAGTATATGGTAAGTAATGAAAAAAATATTAGAAGTGAAAAAGGATAAGGGCCAAAATATCAATCATAGAATTTATTTTAAAAAATAGTAGGATACAATTTAATGGGATATTGAGGATATCAGTTGATTTATAATTACTTGTTCATTTATCCATGAAAAAACAAGTTTAAATTAAGACTCAATGGCACGGTGGGCACTATGTCAGATGCTGGGGCTATATATGTAAGTAAAACAAATATGGTATTTGACCTCCTAAATCTTGTTTAAGCAGATCTTACATTAAAAAAAAAATCAACTACACAAATAAAGAGTTGTTAACTGACTTCCGGTCAAGATGGAGGCTTAGACCGACACACTCTGTCTCCCTTCACAACTAAGTAAGAATACAACTACCTCAAAACCAAAGATAACCAGAAATTTCAGAAAATAAAACTACACGGAAGCCCAATGTATGAAGTTATAAACCAGCGGTGCTCATCTGGATGGGTAGGAGGGGCGAAATTGGAATTGGGAAGGAAAGGCGGGCTGTGCTGTCTGCGGTAGCAGCGGGGATAGCTGCGGGACTGCAAGAAATGCCAGGGGAGCAATCCTGGCTGCAGTCGAGACCCGGCAGCTCGAGATTCTAACACTGGGGAAGGCAGACCCCTCATTGTCTTGGACTGTGAGCTGGTCCCTCAGTGGAGAGTAACAGCAGGGATCCATCTTGGACCCCCGCCCCCACACAAAGTGCCATAGAGCAGTGAAAAAGGTCACCGGTCTCCAGGTAGTGACGAGTGCACAGGGCTTCGCCCCCTATAGCTCACCCAGGAAGCAAAGGTAAACAGTAAACTGTCAGGGTCAAGCAGACCATGATTGAAATCCCAGTGATGCAGCTCACCAGGCAGCAGATGCGGGACCTAACTGATGAGCAAATAGGAAATCTTTCTGAGGCTCAGTTCAGAGCTATAGTCATAAGGTGGCTTACAGAATTAACAAAAGATTTGGAACAAGACGGGGAAGGAATGAAAGCTAGTCATACTGAAATGAATGAAAACACATACAAGACAAGTGGTGAGGAAATGAAAACCAGAGATCAAAACAACAAATTGGAACATAGGGAAGGAACGAACAGTCAACCAATGCAGAAAGGGGAAACAAAAAGGGAGGAATACGAGGAGAGGCTCAGAAACCTCTGGGACAGCTATGAGTGAACAAACATTAGAATAATAGGGTTGCCAGAGGGCAAAGAAGAAGAACTAGAAATAGAAAAATTATGTGAAAAAATAATGAAGCAGAACTTCCCGAACTTGGGGAAGGAAACAGACTTACAGGCCCAGGAAAGACAGAGATTTCCAGAAAAACTGGACCCAGGGAGAACCACTCCAAGACACATTATAATCAAATTGTCAAAAATTGAAGATAAAGAGAGAATCTTAAAAGCAGCAAAAGAGAAGAAAAGAATCGTGTACAAAGGGGTCCCAATTAGACTGTCAGCTGATTTCTCAAAGGACACCCTACAGGCAAGAAAGGACTGGCAAGAAATAGTCAAAGTAATGAAAATCAAAAACCTACAGCCACAAATACTCTATCCAGCGAAACTGTCATTCAGAAAAGAAGGGCAGAGAAAGTGCTTCCAGGACAAAGTAAAATTGAAGGAATTCATTAGATTCAAACCACTATTATATGAGATGTTAAAGGGACTGACTTAGAAGAAGGAGGACCAAAATTATGAACATTAAAAAATAAAACCTGCATCACAACAACAAACAACAGAAGCTAGGGAATTGAAACAAAGGCAAACTAAGTAGGCAATGAGAGTGCAAAAGAATTATAGGAACAGGGAACATATTGGGGGCATATCAGCAGGGAGTGGGGAGGGGGAAAGGGAGGGAGATGATGCAGGACTTAAGAAGCATAGTAGGAGGGAATGGAGTAGCAGGAAGAGGTTGAGAAGAACTATATGCACAACCAATGGACATGGACTAAAAGGGGGGGGACAACTGGAGGGAGGGGGGTCACTAGGTGTAGGGGAGCAGAAGGAAAATAAATTGGGACAACTGTAACAGTATAATCAATAAAACATTTTTAAAAAAAGAGTTATGAACTGCAGAAAGTTATATGAAAAAGGAAAAGACAATGGAATCCTATAACAGAGTGTAATAGGAACCCTGATTTATATTAAGAGATTGGGAGAATAACTCATAGAGAAAGTTTTATTTAAACTAAATGACGAATGTTGAGTAACCGCTGTAAACCTGAGAAGAACATTCTGATATTCTGAGCAGAAGCCCAAATATGAAGGAGGAAAAGCAAACAAACTAGAGACACTAGAGGATCTCTAACGAACGCAAATGTGACTGGATGTGAGCAAGAAAAGTGGCACAAGGTTAGAGCTACATCATGAAGGTCCTCAGAGGACATGTTAAGTATTAATCAAAAGTAAATTATCAAACCATTGAAGTACTCTAAGCAGGAGGTACACATGATCCACACTTCTATTTCAGAAGTCCATTCTGATCAATGGGTTTGAGAGGACAAGAACAGAAGTGGGAGGACAGATAATGAGGAGGCTGTTTCAGTCAGTATTGGATGAGAGCTAGCAGTGGCTTTAACTGGGGACATGGTAGGAAAAATGAAGGTAAAAGGCCAAATTTAAGACATATTTTTGAGACAGGCTTCAATAATAAGTAGTAGATGGTGTGTGCCAGATGAGGTGATCAAGAATGACTTTTATAGTTTGGGGTTGAAAACAGGGTAGAAAAAGGTAGAGTTTAAAGAATTCTGAAAACTAGAATAATACTAGGATTGAGAATAAGACAAAAATCAATATTTTGTGCCCTGACTGGTGTGACTCAGTGGGTTGGGTGTTATCGTGCAAACCAAAAGGTCACCGGTTCAATCCCCAGTCAGGGCACATGCCTGGATTGCGGGCCAGGCCCCATCCCTGGCTGGGGCATGCAAGAAGCAACCAGCCAATGTTTCTCTCACACATCATTGCATTTCTCTCTCTCTTTCTCCCCCTCTTGTGAGAAGACATCCAAATTGGAAGGACTGGGAAATAGTGAAATAAGCTTAGGGATTAAAAAAGGGGAGATAGAGAAATAAAGGTATGATATTGTAAGTTGTCTGATACAGATGATATTTAAAAATATAAGAAGGCATAAGTTTGCTTAATGTGGCAACTATATAGTTGTGTAGCTAACCACTGCCTTCAAGAAAGAACTCGTATTTAGCAGCAAAGACTGCAGTTAGCTGATAGCCTCACTCTTATGGTCTTCAGAATCCAATCAGCTTTCGAACCAAGGTCACAGTCAGGGGGCAATGACTAAAGATGATGGATGGCTAGAGCCATTCTATTTTTGCCCAATCAAGGAAGTGCTTTATTAATCTAAACTTGTTCCAGAATCCCCCATTGGACTGGCTGAGACTTCATCAGACTTACATTGTGATCTGAAGCTATTCATGACCAACCCTGCTTTTCCTACCTCCTTTCTTTTCCCAGGTATTAGATCTTAGGTATCATTGTTTGAAGATTCTTTCTGCCCAATCAGTTTTGCTCCATTTTTATTTTTCGTGGGAATAATTTCCTTACATGCCTTTATAGCCCTAACTCCATATCTATATTGTTATTAGTTTTCTGATGAGGAATTTCATGTTTCAGGATCGAATAGCAAATAGATGGTGCACTTAAAATAGGTAAGTAGAAACTAAATAAAATATTATTTAGGAAGTGTACACAGAGCTAAGAAAAGCTAATAGAAGCTAGTACAGTATTGTGGCCCATCAAAAGTTGGGAACTTATTGACCTTAAACCTGAAGGGAATAGGGCTGTTGCAGATAAGAAACCTCAGGGTGGCTACATATACAGGATCATCTGATAGGAGCCATGGACATATAGATATGAGGGCAGAGCCTCTTTCAGTTGACTTATCTGGGCAGGGGGTAGGGAAATAAGTTCCCTAACCTTGGCCTCCTCCAACCCGCCAGTCTCCTTCAGTGCCTCACATTGACCAAACCCAGTCCAAAGCCATAGGGCAAAAGTGGCCATTGGTGCAGGGCATGTAAAATAGCCTCATGGGGAACAGAACAAAATGGGAGGAAGGTGAAAGGGAAATTTGAAGGGGCAGATATGAAACCTCAAGCACACATGGGGAGTGTCATATGAGAAAGTGGGCCAGGACAAAGGTCCAAGGAGTTCCCATATTTAGAGATTAAATGGGAAAAAAGATTCCCCCCAAAACGACAAACAACCAACCAACCAAACAAACAAACAAAAAAACTCTGGGAGAATATGGAATCAAAGAGACAACAGAAGAGAAAGAAAAGACTCCTTCGAGAAGAGGGTATAAAGCACTTTTTAAAAGTTGCGGAGCAGCTAAATAAGATGAAGATGGAAGCATCCAATATCAACATGATGGGCACTGGGGACCTTAGCATAACAATTTCTCCGAGGCTGAGCAAGTCAAATTGGAATGGGTTGCATAATAAAATTGAGTTTGGGAAGGCTATAAATGTCATCAACTCTCTGAGAAGTGTGATTTTGAGGGGTAGTCGAGAGCTAACAGTAGCTAAATAGGGATAAATATGGAATGAAGAAATGTTTGTTGCCCTGGACAGTATGGCTCAAATGGTTGGAAGATTGTTCTTTAACCAAAAGGTTGAGGGTTCGATTCCCAGTCAGGGCACATACCTAGGTTGTGGGTTCAATCCAGGTCCAGGCATGTATGATCCCTAGTCCAGGTGCATACAGGAGGCAGCCAATCAACCAATTGATGCTTCTCTCCCACCTCAATGTTTTTCTCTTTCCCTTCCTCTCTCTAAAAGCAATGAAAGTGTGTCCTTGGGCAAAGATAAAAAAATAATAATAAAAGAAAATATATATTTTGTTGTTTGTAGGAATCACTGGAACACACTTTAAAATCAAAGAGAAGGGTTTATAGTGAGAATGGTTCAGGCTTCTGAAGAGAAAGATACTGATCAGTGTTTTAAAGTCCTTAAAAAGAACTTTTAAAAGTCCTTTAAAAAAGACCTTAAAAAGCAGGATTGTTCCAGAATATGTGAGGACCACTATTTATCCTTACAATGAGTACCGATGCAGGTGGTTTTGTAGATCTAGTGCTTAGAAAATGGAAGCTTTCTGGTTGACGGCTTCTGTTTTCTCAATGACATAAATATAAATCTCAGTTACTAGCTGAGAGTTTGGTTAGGCAATCAGGGGGGAAGAGGAAAGTAATAGGGGGAAGATATGAAAAAATTTTATACAGATATGGTAAAGTGAGCTCACTAAAAACACAGAGCAAGAACATTTAAAAGCCAAAGGGATATTGCTATTAATTAATTAAGAATTAGAACAGTTCAATTTTAAAATATTGATTTATAGATAAGGCATCAAAAGACATTAGTCATATTCTTATCCTACCACTTTTGAATCGGGTAGATCTGTATTCTCATTCAAGTTCTGAGCTGTCTGTCTTCCTTATGTAAAGTGAACCACTTAAGCTATCTGAATTTCAATTCCTGTCTCATGAAAAATGGAAAATACCACCTACCTCTTAGAGGTATTAGCATTTAATAAAATTACATGTGTACAATACATAAAAAAAAGTCTTAATAAAGGCTTTCTTCTTGCTTTTGTAACTTAGAATTTAAGATATATTTGCATTATTAAGTTTGAGCATATATACATGATATATATAGGGGAAATAGATTGGAAGTCTACAAACCTTTCAGAAAATTTATGTGGGTAGTATAATTGTGTTATTTTTGGACTCAACTGACACATAAAAAATCTGAAAGAATAAATTGAAGGGAAATTTTTGGTGATGTAAAATAGGGAAATATATAATTTTACACTGTCTACATTTGGAATCATAGTTTTGAACTTGAATTATTTTATTCTTTTTAAGCAAATTTTCAGTTTTATTTCCTTTCACACATGGTTTAAAGGAGAACAACTAATAGAATAGAAATTGTAGAGTTGGGTAAAAATAATGATCGTCTATGGTGTAGGACCTTATCAATATGAAATAAAGAATGCGAAGTGCTCTGGTAGCTTTTACTTTTCAAGAATGAACACAAAAACAACTCTTGTCCCACATAGCCTTCTAGAACTCTACTTAACCCCTTCCACAGGTAATGTCTCATTGTCCTTGTGAGTATCTTTGTGACAGCCTTAACCAATACATTACAGCAGAGGTGATGTTAGGTGATTTCTGTGACTAGATCACAAAAATGTCATGCACTTCAGTCTTGCTTCTTTCTTGAGATATTTGCTCTTGGAGTCTAATGAACATATTCTAAGAAAGCCCAAAGTAGCCCATGTGAAGAGACCACTCAGAGACACCATGCATAGAAGTATCAGCCAACAGCCCAGCTGAAGTCCCAGTCAACAGCCAGTATCAACCCCCAAATATGTGAGGAAAGATGCCTTCAGATGATTCCAGCCCAAGCTGTCTAGTAATCCCTTTCTCCAAGCTGGATGTCTTCTCAGATAGAGTGGAACAGAAACAAGCCAATTAATCACATCCATTGTAAAGCCTGACCTACTGAATCCATGACCGCATGACGTGGTTGTTATAAAGCTTTAGGTATTTGGTGGTTTTGTATGCAATAGTAACAAGAACCAGTGACTTAGGGCAATATTAAACACATAAAAAGTACCAAAAGTTTAATTATTTTAATATTATTATTATATTTTTGCATATGCTGAATAAGTGTGTGTTTAATCTTCATTTACCATTCTTCCATTTTATTGTCAAGTTAATATCGTTATCAATTTTCCATTTCCCTCTCAAGTAAGAAATAACATGTTTGGGAGTTGAATATAAATAATTAACCTAAGTTTTCTTCTAATTTTGGACTTTACAGCACTGGATTGCTAAAAGGTTGAGCATCATGGAATAAAAAATAAGAACTTGGCAGAAAACCATAGAAAAAGGAAAAGATCTTGAATGCAGGAAGAGAATATTTATTTCATAAACTATATATTTTTTCTTCTTTGGTTGTTATGTTTTGTCAGGAAACAAGTTCTGTTTGTGTCTTTTATAAAGATTTTCCAAATACAAATATAAGCCCAACTAAAGAGAAGAAAATAAAAAGGATTAAAGATTAAATCCTTTCTTCTATCTTCAAGAAGGAATACTGATTAAGAAAAAAGCAATTAAATGTTTTTTTTCCCCCAATATCTGGGACTTATTCAAAAGAAACAGATATTTCCTAGAATGTTGATTATTCTAAATTAATAAGTTTCTCTTTACTTTTTTCCATGCTCACCTTAAAAAAGCAAATATTCACTAAAAATAATTATCCAACCATTAACCCCTTTCCAGAAGAGTCTCTGATAAGATAAATGCAGGCTTTGTATTGAATTAAGAATACATGTGCTTATAATTTTCTTCTATTAATTAAAAAATAATATTCAGTCTCATGTACTTCCTGGAAATTGATGACTGCTGGTAAGAAACTAATAGCTTTCAAACCTTTAATCCCCAGAAAATAATAAACTCTAATGCTGTTCTTCAACTCCAAGTTAGAGTACAAAACAGCCTAAGGAAAATCATTATTGAAGTACGCTGGAGACCTTTTTACCAAATGAAATTTGATGTCTGCTCTGAGAAACAAGTAATGCTTGCAGTAAATCCACAGTATTAAAACAGAGAGCTGTATTTAACTTACAGACGCATAGATAGGTGTCAGAAATTAAAAAAACAAACAAAACGTATTTAGGCCATATGTAGCCTTTTTATCTTCTGAAAAGCATTATCTTAAACTTTCCGTGTACATCATGGTTCATCAAAAAATGCCATTAAAAACACAATGAGTCCTGACTCACTTGGCTCAGTGGGTTGAGCATCTTACTACAAAGTGAAAGGTCACTGGTTGTTTCTGGTTAGGGCACATGCTTAAATTGCAAACCAGGGCCTTGCCTGGGGGCAACTGACTGATGTTCCTCTAGCACACTGGTGTTTCTCTCCCTCTTTTTCTCCCTCCCTTCCTCTACTCTCTAAAAAGTAATAAAATCTTTTTAAAATAAAAATAAAAATGATAAATTTTCCCATTTGATTAAGCTTTCATTGATAGTATTTGTACATAAAATGTTGCCTTTCCCTGCCTGATACAATATTAAACTTTTCTTTTAATTACCTAGGGATCAGATTAGTGATGTTTTCACCATCACTTTCAGAAACTTTTAGAGGTAAACTCGATAAGCTTTTGGAATATAACAATTTTTCTTTCAAATTTATCTTTAAAATGATAATTAGTTTAAACTTCCCATGACATTCTACAATCAAAATATACACTGGCCTCATTCCTCAAGTCATTATATTACTAAGCACCTTTATCAGAATCTCCCCTCCCTCATTAGTAGCAAACCCTCTTTATTCCATTATGGCACTTTAATAAAGTATTTTCTCTCAAGTCCATATGTATACGGGACTCCCACCTCTGGCATCCTTTAATATTTCTTTATTACCTATGGGATAATGTTCAAGATGCATTGTTAAACCTATGAAATTCAACCATAAACTTTAAGTTAGTTAAGAGCATGTAATTTTAGCTAGGTAACTTTGGAGCAATATCAGTCATAGAACCATCACTTTAACAATATTTAACTTTATATCCTATTCACACCTTAGGCAAAATGATCACAAATGATCGTAGAAAGACTCAGTCTATTGTGTAAGGCTTCTAGTGCCTGTCACATAGTCCATGTTTATTACAGTCCATGACTGAACTGAAAGAAGGGTTTCTTTCTTCATTTTTTCTTAACCCGCAGACATGTTTTTACAAAATTACAAAAGAACAAATTGGCTCATGAAACTAGTCTACTATGCATGTCCCTTTGCTTAATAAAATAAAAAAAAAAGCATTACAAGGTTTTATAACCAAAGGAAGACAAAAATAAATAAATAAATAAAATTTTGAACTGGAATAATTGCTAGGTAGAAGCATGATGGAGCAATTTGCATTGAAGGGAGCCTGCAGAATATCCTTCAAAAACCAGCAATGCCAACAAACTGAACCATATCACAGAGGTCTTACTGTAGATTTCTTTTAAAAGGTATTGAAATTGAATTACTCTTTTTGAGAAGGATCCAGTGTGTGGAACGAGGTTGTGATATTATAACCCATTGGTGAGCCGCAGCAGCTGCTTGGAGATGAGTGAAGACACAGCACAACTCAGATCTTCCTGGTTAGAATGGCCAAATGCAGCAGCCTGGGAAATCTGGGGAGAGCCTAAATCATGGGGGAGACCTACTTGCAACTAACAGATTCCTTCTTCAAGGTTCTTTTAGAGAGAGAGTACACGAGAGTGTATCCCTTCCACTGAGGTATTTCATTTTAATCCTGGCTATCTATTACAGATATGTGTCGATGATGTATTGGAAAAGGAAAATTAACTGAAATTTTCATTACAAAGTCTGTATTTCCATTGCCCATCAGCCAGAGCTGACTCCCAACATAAACACACCCACGTGTACATACATACCCACATCCATATACACACATACGTGCAAACATTTTGCCTTTCTAGGTGATAAGTGGTTAAGCTCTTTAAGTAAAGTCATGGATATTTACCAAAACAAAAACAAATTTTTAAATACAATGTTTGTGGCAAGCTCAGATTCTTTCCATACTGAATTTGTTGTTCTCATTTTTGTTTCTAAATATTAACACCCTATTTGATATTGATTAAAAATAACTTTTGATGTAACTTCCTTTCTTTTTCTGATGAGCAGCTCATATGTACTTTAAAATATTTTTAAATCTTGAGAATAGGGCGCAAGTAATAATAATCTAAAATTAATGTAAAATATGCTGAAGACAATATATAAAAGTATCATTTTCATAGCAATAGTAATAGTATTTACTGTCAATATACTAGTTTAGATGAAGTATATGAATACTAGTAATTAACATTTTCCTATAGTGCATTTGATACTCTGAAGCACATATTTCTATCAGTTTTATCAAATATAAACTCTGATGGCATTCAAGGTACTTATTACAAGGAACTCTTTAGTGAACAACTTTCAATTTATAAACTTTTCCTTATTAGCCTCCCAAGGCTTATTTCTAAGAGCTGAAAAATCCCAGACTAAAAATTCCATATTTGAAAGCTCTCTCAGCAGAACATATACATAACACAGATCCCAAGCTATCCTTTAAAAAAAAAGATTCTTATAGAAATGCAAATATAAAGTATATAGTCAATTACCTTTTTCCAATTGGTAAGCACATATTATTTTTCACTCACACAAACTCACATCTTTTTAAACAGTAGATGTTAACACTGCTGTTTATTATGTCTATGTTCCCTTTATTCTTTACTGCATGTCATATGTGTGTGTGTGAAATGAACATTGTATAGTACCTTTTTATATGTTTTAAAACCATATGTAAGTTGTAACAGACTATTAATCTTTTTCTGCAGTTTGCATTTTTCACCCAGTTTTTTCAGATGTATACATGCTAGCATATGTGACTGAATCATTCATAGTCACTGCTGAGGAATAAAAGTATTCATTTTATAAAATATCAAATTTATTCATCTAGTCTATTCATAGATTTTACATAATTCTCATTATTAAAAATAATAATGCAATCGACATTTCTACATATGTCTGCTGGGCACAGATCTATCTATATATTGGATTGTTGAATTTGAGAATACATATGCTTTACTATATGCTGCCAAGTTTTTTCCACAGTAAACTTATTTTAGTCAGGTTCTCAAGTTTTTGCCCATAAGATGAGTGTGGGAGACACACTCTAGGGTAATACTCAGTGAGTCACACCTTGAACGTGGGTAGAACTTGTGACTTGCTTTTAACATATAGACTATACCAATGGTCACTTCTAATTAGATTATATTATATGGCAAAGATAAAGGGATTTCAGATAATGAAAATTCCCAATCAGATGGCTTTAGATTCATCAGAAGGAAGAGCATCCCTGGGTAGATTTGATCTAGTCAGGTGATCTAACTCTTCAAAAGAAAGTCTAGAAATCAGAGACTTGAAGACCCCCACCCCGACCCCAGGCTCTTTAGAAGCAATCTTCCATGAATTCTATAGCCTTAAGGAAATAAATTCTGCCAACAACTTGAGGGAGCTCAAAAATAGATAGATCCTTCCCTAGACAGCCTCCACATAAGTACACAGCCCGAAAGACATCTTGAATTCAGTCTCATGAGAGTCTGAGCAGAGAATTCAGCTAAGCCCAGCCCAGATTCCTGATGCACAGAAACTAAGAGAAAATAAATGAATGTTGTTTGAAGCTGCAACATTTGGAGTTTTGTTAAAAATTTATTAAAGTGGTAGAGAAAACAAATACAATAGTTATAAGATAGCACCTTATTTTTGTTTTCACTTGCATGTTTCATGCTCTAGGACACTGAGCATCTTTTCGTGTGTCCTTTGGGCACCCAGAAATTCTTTTCAACACACTGTCCATTTATTTCCTTTTATCATGTTTTTATTGGGTTATTTTTTTCACATATATAAAGAGTTTTATTTTGTATATAAATCTAATTCTTTAAGCCTATTGCAGTTGATAATGATATTTTTATTGTCAGAGTTTAAAATTTCACTGCATTTAAATGTACCCATTTTTATTTTATAAGTTATGACACATTTTTATAGTACATGCAATTCTAAATATCTCAGGAGAAAGGAAGTCTAGAAAATGAAAACATAAATGTCAAAAGTGAATAAATCCTCTGCTATATGGATAATTTTCTACTTGGCCTTGTGACCTTTTAGAATTAAAGCTCAAAGGATACTAGTTTTCAGCTATAGTTAGGGTTCAACTCCAGTCACCTATTAACAGTATTTTTTAATGTAATGTAAATGAATATTCAAGATTGTGGTAAAGAATGAGTATGTGAAGGTAAAATTGTTTTCCAGCATTAGCCCACACACTTAAAAAACATAGCCAGAAACCATGTTATAGGATTTATCTTTTGTCTTCAATTGCCTCGGTAAGATGCTGCTTCACTGGACATAGCCAGTAATTCAGTTTGTTTATGTTCTTGAGTCAAATTTTCACCACCAGATTGTTCACAGCAGATCTTTATGTTCAAAACTGACTATAGTTAAAAGGAATTTGAAGACCAACAGTAATATACATCAAAGAACCACCATGATTATATTATCTCATCTTCATTTTAAAATAAATATATTTCTTCTGAGAAAAGTATAGAAAATAATAGAGATATATGAATATACATAAAAGCAATGAAAGACACATATAAAAAAAAACAATAAAGTCTACATTAGATTAGGATCCTGCCATATGGAGCAAGATTTGTTAAATGAGGTGGCACCTCTGAAGGGAGTATAATTACTTGGCAAGCATAATGTGTATTATCATTAGGTGGCAGAGCACCATGAGGACTATTAAGTCCTCATGGTGTCAAATGGCAACAGCTGGAGGAGTAATTGGAAAGAGAAAGAACCTCTAGAACAGCGGTTCAGTTCTCAACCTGTGGGTCGTGTCCCCTTTGAGGGTCGAATGACCCTTTCACCAGGGGTCACCTAAGACCATCGGAAAACACATATATAATTATATATTGTTTTTGTGATTAATCACTATGCTTTAATTATGTTCAATTTGTAACAATGAAAATACATCCTGCATATCAGATATTTACATTATGATTTATAACAGTAGCAAAATTACAGTTATGAAGTAGCAACAAAAATAATTTTATGGTTGGGGGTCACTGCAACATGAGGAACTGTATTAAAGGGTTGCGGCATTAGGAAGGTTGAGAACCACTGCTCTAGAATGACAGAAAGTCAAGGCATATGGATAGGAATCTTTGTAATTAAGGAAGATATAGAGACAAAGTAAATCAATAAGGCAGTTGATAGAAACTAACCAGGGCAGTTAAGGTACAGATACTCAAATCAAAAAGTTATCAGTGATAAGTACACTGGGGAACAAAATAAAACATGATTAACAGTGGCTTAGGATCTCAAAAATCTCACAGTGTATTCAGAAAAGCATATTTAAACACATTCATCTTTATATGAGGCATCTTGGTGAAACAGTGCTTTGATGAACAATCAAATGATTCAGGTAGAGAGTCTGGGTTGTGGGCAGATATCAGGGACAGGAACCCAAAAAGAGGTTGGTGTCTAGGCAAGAGATCTGACTATCAAGGAAAGAGGAAGATAAGGGGAGGGAGGGTCAGAGTCCAGTCTCCGGGTTAGTGTTGGTAATGAGATTTGATTCCTTGGTCACTTGTAAAAATATAATATATTGTTATGGACATCATTAAATATATAGTGACTTAGAATCAGAAACAGACTAGATAAGTGAGCCAGAAAGAAGACAGAAAAGCTTGAATTCAAAAGGAGAGCCAACCCCTGGCTGGTGTGGCTCAGCGGATTGAGTGCAGGCCTGCAAACCAGAAGGTCACCAGTTGGATTCCTAATAAGGGCACATGCCTGTGTTGTGGGGGTTCCCAGGTTGGGGGCCAAGGAGAGGCAACAATGTTTCTTTCCCTCTCTTTCTCCCTCCCTCCCCTCTCTCTAAAAAATAAATATTTTATTTTTGTTAAAAAAAGAGAGAGAGAGAGAGCCAAGAGAACTAAAGTACAGGGGAACGCTTTTAATTGTGTGAGAGTGGAGAAAGAGGAAACTAGTAGAATAGAATGGTAGAAAAGACATTTTCTGTGCTGTTTTTTTAAATTATTGTTTTAAAAGTTCATAAATTCCGCTCTCCATTTTTATCCTACCAAACCATTGAAGATTGCTGCTACATTTTCTTACACAAGCATTATTTTGGCCCTTTAATTATGGAATTTCCCTGTTGCTTAATAAATATTTTTCTTTTTCCTTTGCCTCCTTTCCTGACTAAATGCAAACACCTGGAATGCATAAATGGATATCTCACAATAGTTGCATGAGATTTATTCTGCCTGTGTTATATGACTTAAAATATACACTGAGGGTACCCAATTAGACACAGCATATAGCCAAAGTTGTAACAAAGGTGTAATACCAAACATGTAGGTGATTTCAATGAACAGCCATAGCACCGAAAATTGGTAATGAGAAAGAAGAAACCGCTTAAAGAGAGGCGTCGGAGGAAAAGTGGGTCAAGGTTTGCGCTAAACTGGAATGAGAGGGAAGAGGCTGGGAGAAGGCAGCACAGTAAGGCTCAGAATAATCCCAAATGAAGTCACGAGAAAGGAACATTTAAAGAGAGCACTGAGACTAACTATAATTTTCATGAGTTCGGGTTGAAAGTGAGGCATTCCTGGCGTCATAACGGTGAAAGCAAAAAAGCACAGGCATGAAACCAGTAATACAGACAGAGACGGAAGGGTTGGGAGGTGGTGGTGAAGAAAGGCTATGTCCCAGGCTGAGGAGTCCTGACTTAGAGAGGCACAGACTTTTAGAAACAGTAAGTGTTTTATTTGGATCAGTATTTAGCCATTCACTTTCGGTAGTCTGTTACCACGATGTCAGTCGGCACTTTTTAGATAATGATATGCATAAAATTAGGTGGATATTAGGTGATATCATATGGTATTTTTTCTTTCTTTACCTAATACAGGAAACTAAAGAACAACACAAACAAAGGAACTAAATAGAACAAAGAGCAGAATAGCAGTCAATAGGGGGGAGGGGAGAGGGAGAGAAGGGGGATAAGTAAGGGAAGGGTTTAATTAAAGAACCTGTATAAAAGACTCATGGACATGGACAACGGGGAGGGATATGATTGTGGGAGAGGGGGTGGGTTGGGTGGGGGAGAGAAATTGGGGGAAAAGGGGACAACTGTAATTGAAAAACCAAAATTAAAAAAAAATTAAAAAAAAAAGATAAAAAACACTGACTTACAAAAAGAATAAATAGTTGGTATAAACTCTTTTCTTTTGAAAATAATCCAAAACACTCAGAGTGTTTAAAGTAAAACAATATATACCATTTTTTCTTAGTCTCAAATTTTTCAACTCAATCTCGACAATGAAATAAAAAAACAGCATATGAAAAAAAAAATTAGGTGGATACTATTTTTATGATGCTGGTGACTGTTTCACAGGTCATTTAATTATCTGAAGACTGTAGTCTTGTTCCTTAATACATTCACATATATTATTCAGAATATATATTATTCACATATAATACATTCACATATATTATTCAGAACATATCCCTTTCTAATTAAGCTGCTTTTTGAACTGTTATACATTTTGTGTTTCAAGTGCTTTCAGAACTAATTTATTAATGCAGCATATAAAATATATGAAGTCCCACATTTTTATTCATTTACATGTTTTTATAATAATAGATACTTGGAAGCTTTTATTTCCTTTTACTGAGGTGGCACTTGTTAAATTACCCTTTAAATTGAAAAACTGACTTTGGTGATTACTGAAATTGGAACACTCATTTTTTAAACTCATTTGCTTAACAGTGTTTGTGAAAAACAATAATAAAGTTCTAAGTATTTATAAATCATTAAAAGCAAATGTAATTAATATATCATGAATGAACCCTACTTTCTTTTTTACTTCCAATAGAATGTAACACTAATTTAGGCTGTTTACTCCTTTGAGGATTGTCTTTATAAATAATACTAGCAGAGTGGAGGAAATAGTTGCTTAGGGCATGTGTGAAAGAACAACTATGCTCTGATTCCTTGACCAATGTCTAATTCTGAGATTCTGCCAAAACGATCAACTCAGCGGTCCAGGCAGACATCCTCAGCACTATACTAAGGTATAGCAACAAAGGATACAACAGTGTTCTTGACGTGCCTCCTCTGGGTTTATAGCTGATTTCAAATTGTGTGCAGAAGTGATACAACATCAAAGGTATGAAATTTCAAAGGTATGAAATTTCAAAGGTATGAAATTTGGAATCACTCAAACCTGAATTAACATGTTTGTTTCTCCATTTCATCATTAACATGCAATCTCTATGTAATAGGGCCTTATTCTGAACAGACCAAGACCCTCCCTGGAATCAGTCTTTTGTTGTTCATACTGAGGCTTATATGAAAGGTTTTGTGGTAAAATACAAAGAGCAACTGAACACACTTTTGAAAGCAAAATACTCCCTTAATCATGCCCTTGATGACGGCTCCCTTGGGCAGGTGCCCCTCACACTCGCCTCTCTTCCCTTTCCTACGTGTTCTCATTTCAGAATCTTCCTATGCAGAGCAGCTCAGGCTCTGCTCCCCCACCGCAATCCCTCAACCTTCTTCCTTTAAGTCTTCCCACCATTTTACCCTTAATGAACAGTCATTCTTCCGACCTCTCTAATTTTCCATTTTCTAGTCTCCCTCCTTAGAAGTGGAAAAATGACACGTGTGGTGATTGCCAGAGGGGGGATAGGTATAAGGGGCATAAATGGTGATGGAAGGAGATGGGGTGGAGACTACACAGTACCCTGTACAGAGGATGTGCTGTAGAACTGTAAACTTGAAACTTGTATAATTTTTAACCAGTGTCATCCCAATAAATTCAATAAAAAGGACAAAAAAAAAGTTTTTTAAATAGTTGAAACATGGGGAACTTTCATAAATATGAAAAAAAAACAGTACCTGCTTCATGGGGCTGTTGTAAAATTAAACACATAAGCATCTAACATTGTCTCTGTTGTATATTTAAGCACTCACTCAATGTTAATAAATTGTTAGTTGTTTGCTTCCTTGCATAAATGCAAATTCCAAATTCCTCAGGGAAGATGAATACATAAAATAGCTCCATGAGGACATTTGAAAAAAGAAATCATCACTATTGTTTGTCTTAGAGGTACAGATAGAACACTTTTATCAAACTGCAAGGACGATCCCTCTGCATATTCTAATCTAAACATTGTCAGAATTCTTAACTAAATGATATAAATCCTTTGTTGGGATGGCAATTACTAAAACAACAAAGCTCACAGACATGTGCAATGGCATCTTGCCAAGGGGATTATTATATACAAAGAATAAAAAGCTATGCATCAAAGTGAGTAATGAATAACTAAAAACAACCTATGCAATTCTTGGGAAATGACATTCAATTAAGAATTTAGCACTGGTTTCCATTTCACATCAAGATCCATCTTGGAGACTGCGACTCTATCATATTTTGACAGGATTCCACACTTAAGATTAACTGAGTCCATAATTTGCTGTTTTATTTTTTCTTTTATTAATGAATTTTATTACAAGTTTGTAATTGAGCATACACTCCTCCAAAAATGGAATGTTTCTTCCATTTTTAGAAATATGTTCAAGTATCATGCTGTACTATTACTGCCTTCCCTTAAGTAAATTAATTTGTATTGAACAATGAAACACTTTATTTCTAAAAAGAAATATGATCTTTCTTACCTTAACAAAAAGCTTTCCTAAAAGTTTATTCTTACCGAATTACATAAAAATAGTTCATTAATAGAGATAAACCTATTACGAACATTTACTGTGCATGAGTATCTCTCTGTTCTACACCTAACATGACTTGAAACAATTTTATTCACAATACATATTCACATTTTTTAATTAATTCTGCTTTGCATTTACAACAATTTATCATTATCTAGTCAGTCTGAATGGATTATGACATAAACAAACAAGAGATTGCCTATTAAGGTTAATATACCAGAAGATGTAGTTTATGATTTGGGGAGCCATATTAAATAATGTGTTGTAGTCCAACACATTTTTTTAAAATTACACTCTCTCTTAACTATGCTTCTACCTCTCTATTTCTAATTTCCTTTATCACTTTTTTCCTTTATTTAACACCTTGACCCAGAGTTGTATTTTGGACATGTTTTTCCTGACTGATTTCACTCACCTCTTTAGATTCCACTGTTACCCATATTAAAAGGCCTTCTAAGCTTACCCCATTCATAATTCTCACCTGACATCCAAGTCCCGAGAATCATATATTAACTAGGGATATTCATCTAGATATCCTACAGATTCCTTAAATTAAGTACTCTCTCTACATCTTTTTTTAAAGATTTTATTTATTTATATTTAGAGAGAGGGGAAGGGAGGCAGAAAGAGAGCGAGAGAAACGTCTGTGTGAAAGAGAAACATTATTGATTGCTTCTCATACACGCCCCAACCCGAGACCCAAACCCCAACTCAGGCAATGTGCTCTGATAGAATTGACTGAGTTACCTTTTGCCTTGCAGGACAACCCCCGACCTACCGAGCCACAGTGATCGGGGTGCTCCACGTCTTTGTTTAACCTACCTTGTAGTTTCCTATAACCTGCATAGTAGGTGTACAAGCAGTGATTTAAACTCTGTTCTGATATTGAATAAAAGAGTAAAATGAAATAAACACTTCATTATTTGAAATTAATGAGTTAATTCTTTAGAAAATACCTTGGCCTTCTGCTCAGGACACTTTCCTTACTATCTTTGAAAAACCCTCTTGCATTTTCTCTAATTATGGAAAGCCTGATGAAGACTACCTTAAGCCTAACTTTCTTGACAAAATTTGTCTCTAGCTACCATGCTTCCTCTTACTCTGATTTACTATCTTTATGGTCAGTTCCATATATCTTACCACTTATTTAACAACAATGCTGTTGTTATCTGATTTGGATAACATTAACATTTCTAGATGCTTGGTATGAAAATATTATGTATAATTTGGACTGAGAAGGATTAGGACTCTTGCTTCCTATAAGACACGCATACTATAGTCTTGAAAAAAAAATGCTTAGACTATTCAGACCACTCTTCTATCAAATGATGAACAAGCATCTAGTGAGACTTTAACTGGCACTGCTTAGATTTTGTAAATACATTAACATATTTATGACATTATTGTTGTGAATGGGGAGACATGAAGATGGATGGCATGGGGCAGATGTTAGCTGATCATTATCAGATAAATTTTACTGTTTACCCAATTAGTTTTTGTACTTTTTTTTTTTTAACAACCTTTACAAGTTGGAAACATGAGCATTTTCTAATGCTTTTTGCTGAAATTTCAACCATTAATATGGCGCCTTGCCCAAAATAATGCTATTGTCCAGGACTGGCATTCTACAGAACATTAACCTGACGTTCTTTGGGAAGAAAAGGGCAAAACAGTGATTCACTGATCTAAAAATAAATGACAGTTTATAAGCGATGAGAAGTGGAGCGGCATAAGTCATTTCTGCAATTTAATAGAAGTACTCATCACATCTTAATCTACTGATATTTTTCTTTATATAAATAAGCTGCCTGTAAAGTGCACCTATTTTTTGAATGAACTGCTGATTCTAAATAAGAAAGTGGTAGAACAGGGCTAACAAATATATGATGTATATATCAAATATATACCTACAACCACTAAGCACTCCCAACCACAGTACTCAAACAGCCAGTCATAAATGAATGATTAAAATAGAACCCTCTCTACCCAACCCTAGAGTCAAAGACTACCAGTTGATTAATGTTGGTATATGTAATGAAACCTATTTTTCACTTGCTCTAGAATCACAGAATTTACATAAAGTAGCATTTGCTTTATATTGTATTTCACTTCAGATGTCTAGCAGAGCTCCAGATTTAGAGTAAGTACTAGGTAAGTTGGCCCAATTAACTTCTTATGTATGCATTCTTTAAATACACACACAAATCAATGCACATGCATTTCAATGACATGTACATGCACATGAACAATAACTTAGTTAATTTTGAGTTTTACCATTACTAGGCAAAATTATCCTTAAAGTCCAAAATTATAGATTCATTATTACTAAAGATCTTGGAACCAAGTGAAAATTATTTAAAAGTCATTTTCTTAAAAGAAATATAAACTGTGAAACTCAGTAATGGCATTATATATGTATTCTCTAAGTAATTTACTTGTAGATTATAACATAGTAAAAAATATGGAATAACTTTATTAATCAAAATATTTAAAAATAGAATATTTTATTAAGAATGAAATGAAAATATACAGTAGTAATTTTAGAAACTTTTTAGTAACAGCATTCTTTCCTTGAATAAAATTCTCTAGTATAGCCAGTGTATTAGTCACAGGTTCAATCACAACTGAACTCATGCTCATTCCAGGAGACAAGTTAGTTGATATTGCTTAACACTTGAATATAGTTTCCACATTTCAAATTAAGTCAATTAAGGTAATTAAGGTAATTTTAAAAAACATGCTGTTTACATTTATTCTTATTAATAGATAAGATATGCTTAATGTATGAGAATCCCAATTTTTAATCTATAAAATCTCACCATGAGATTGTAGTGAGGAAAAATACACTGTTATTTTATAATACTATTAATATATAATACTGAATTTTAATATGTAATATTATCTACATATATATGATAAAAGTGGGGGAGTATTGCTACAAAAGATTAAAGTCATCTGAAATACTGCTTTTTCTCCCCAGTTGTTATAGCAACTGGGGAATAAAAGTAACAATTGCAACAAAATTCCTTGTACCCTCAGCTTCAAAGCCTTATTCGAAATCAATCCCCCCACGTAGATTTATTATTAGATACAATATAAAGTGTTTAGATCACACAGTCTCCTGCATGTAAATTTTCAAATTGTTTTTCCAAAATAAGTAGGAGGAAAAATAGCTTTAGCTTTGCAGTATCTTCCCTTCCCAAACTCTTTTTTCATCTTGTTAGCTTAAGGAAAATACAGATTTTTCTTCTGTGTTAGCAAATAATATCAATTTTCTGAAGAGGAGTTTGGTGTGCAGTTAAAAAGTTAAGCAGATATGATGGACTTAAGATGAACTTCTTTGAAAGTTATACACAGCTTATAAAGAATAAGATAATTAACAACAACCATGTGATCAACATTATGTAAAAGAAGTGTTTATAAAGAAATGAAGCTGTCTCTACAAGCCTTGGCCAAAATAGATTTCATCCATCTAAAGCTTTTTGAGCTGAATTATATACTTCTCTGTATTGTCACTGAATGACATACACATCTTCTCAACCAGTGAGACCATATATTTTGTACTTTTTTATAAGTCCTCTGTGCCTAACACTACTATAATACATTTAGTGTAACTATCTGTAATTAATTGAATCAAATCATAAATAAAAATTTAGCATACATTTCAAACTACTTTTCTTTTATACTGTATGTTATTTAGCTAAGATTAGTAACATCCATAAAATTCTGTTTTCCAAAAAGAAAAATTAATCACTGTCTGCAATTTCAATATCTCTATACTTTTTATGTGCTGAGAAGTGTGCTTAGTGTTGAGAAGGTAATTAGGAGGACATTAATATTTTTAGACTTGCATTTTAGAAAAAAAGACTTACATGACAACAGTACAGTTTTTCCCCCCTCATATGCTAGAAGTTTCATAAATATGTACCATACTTTGCCACTGAAGTCTCTGACTATTCGCATGTGGTTTATTGTGTATAATAATATTCTGAAATTTAGCCAAACTTTTGGACTCATTCTTTTATTTCCTTCATATTGAATTTATAGGGGTGCCAGTGGTTAACAAAATTATACAGGTTTCAGGTGCACAATTTTACAACATATCATTTGTGTGCTGTATTGTGTGGTCACCACCCCAAGTCAAGTTTCCATCCATCAGCAATTATCCCCACTTGACCCTCCTCCACCTCTCCCACACCCTCACCCACCGGCAATCACCACACTGCTGTCTGTGTCCATTAAGTTTTTCTCTTTTCTTTCTTTTTTGTTCAATCCCTCCTGAAATATTTTTTCAAAAAATTATGTTTTGGGCAATGGCTGACAATGCAGTTCTCACCTTTGTGCACAGCCTGTGCTGTTTTGCATATGTCAGTGATTTATAACTTATGAATAACTTCTTTTGTTTCGGAATGTTCTCCAGAAAACCAAGGTTGTGATAGATGCTTCATAAATGTTTATTTACTAAGGTAATATGAAATTTTAAACTTTTCCCAGAAAATAATTAAGTCTCCACAGTGCAGAAGTCTACAAACAATAGGCCTTTGAACATTTTGAAAATATGCTAATTTGTTAGGGGTTAAAATCATATATAGGGGAATTAAATCAAACCCCTCATTTGAGGGACTGATTATCATTTTATGACTTTCTTAACTCTAGCACCTAGTTTATAAGAGTATGTGTTCAAAAAAGAATTCCTATTTGTGCCAAGTCTTACAGAAGAGTAGAAGTAGATTTTCCATTTTGTCTAACTTGTGGTGGTTTTGAGATTTCCCCATAAGAGGGAAGAAAGCCAATAATATTTTACCAGTGAACTATGCACATATACAAATAAAGTGTTAACAAAAATTCTTTATGTCTAACATTTACACATATTGATCTATATAAATCAAGGTAACCAGAAAAACATTATGCCAACAATAAGCCAGACATTAACACTTCCACCTTTTTCTTCATTATGTGTATTTATAAATGGTAATGTAGAATAAAACTTTTACCAATTGCTTTATCTTTCTGTTTTTTAATTGTTCTAATGTTCCTGCATTGAAGCTTTAAGACTATCAGCACTAGGGTAGAATATGACTATACTTTACAATTTGTAAGATGGTGAAAAGTCTTTATAAACTACATTTTATATTGTATAAAACATTCAGAGATAGATATTTATTACGTATATAATGTGATATATTAAAGTATCTTAAAAACCAACGTTGCTTTTCTCCTATTAAATTCACTAGATCTCTTGGCTATGTTTTAGCTTGTGGGCTGAAGTTCCTCCAGGCCATTCAACAAGGTATCAAAAGCCAACAACATCTATGTAAAAACTACCTCCCAAATAAATAGCATAGTACTATAGGAGCAATTTTCAACTGGTGTGCCACAAGAATTTTTAAAACATGCAATACTCAATTATTTAATCAGGGGCACTGACCTTTTTCCCCTTAGATTGTCAAATACAAAATTACTATAGGCACCCAAACACAGGCCATCCAGTGTAAATGAATCAAAATTATACCTAGATATTTATTTAACAGTTCAGCAAAAAGTATTTAACAGTTCACCAAAAGTATTTTTTGGTGTGCCACAGAATTTTAGTAATTAGTTTATGTGTGTCATGAGATGAAAAAGGTTGAAAACCTCTGTGTTACAGCATTATATTTTAATGCTCAAAAATCCATGCTTTAATTTGAAAATAATAAATGATACACTCATCGCTTCATGTCACCAGACAGAACTAAATGTCTTAGTGATTTCTAATATATTTGTTTTATTAAATAAGTATTACATATCAAGACAAGGTTCAAAGTAATGTAACTCCAAATAATTACAAACCAAAATTATCCATATTAATGTATTTTGAAATATTTGTGACCTGCACTAAAGGATATCCCTTTTGGATGTCTGATTTGTCTATGTTAGTTAGCCAAGTCTCTTTAATGAAACAATTTAATATGGGAAACACCCACTCTTTGCATTCAGTAATTAAATGCAGCCACATATGCCACTTGAAAGACAGAGACTATTTCTGTTACTTCAGAAAAGAGTTTGCTCTGTAAATATAAAACACGTAACTCTTCTTGCAAGCTATTTGGGTATTTCATACTTTATCTTGTTATAACCTCTTAAATTAATAATTGCATTTTAGCTAAATGTTTATGTCTTTTGAAGGTTCTAATCCAAGTGGTCAAATCTTTTTCTTTTTTACTATATGAAATAACCTATGTCTATAAAGTCCAAAGAATGTGCCTATGATCCTAAATATTTGTTAGTAAACAAACTTGTAAGAATCCATTTATCCAATAAAAATGTCCATAGTAACAGCTGCTATAACAAGGAAGAAAACTCAAAAAGGGCAGTCATTCATCTCTAGTAAATTAAACCTATGTTGAAATAATCCTGCCACATAAAACTTTTGTATGACAAGTTGAAATTCTTTTTAAGTAAAATAATCCAGAAGCTGTCAATGCAAGTAATAAATGACAATCATTTGTGTGGTCCTTGTTTTCTTTCATAATAGGATTCTAACCTTTAAAATTACATTTGATGAATGTTTAGTTCACCTTGCACAACATACCCCACAATCTTCATATTAGAAATTCTGAGTTTTATAAGATGTCAATTTGGTTTCTATCAGAACATTACATTCCTCAGCCTTGACCAGTGTGGCTCAGTTGGTTGGGTATCATCCTGCAAAATGAAGGGTCAATGGTTTAATTCTTGGTCAGGACACATGCCTGGGTTGTGGGTTTGGGCACCAGTCAGGATTGATCAATGTTTCTCTCCATTTTTTTCTCCCTCCCTTCCCCTCACTCTAAAAATTAATAAATAAAATATTCTAAAAAACGACAGTCCACAGAATCCTTATGAGAATTCATAATAGGGAACATAATTTATATTAAAGGATCAAAGTGACATTTAAACTGAATCAGCCAACAAAGTATAAGAAAGATGGTTTTGGGAAGAGAGCATGGTAGTAAGTGAGAAGAATTTAGGGTAAGAATGACTGCATTAAAAGAAAAATAAACTAAAAATTAGATATTGTTTCTAGGTATAGCTAGGAAGTGCTAGAATTGCTCAAGATCAAGTTGGAGAAAAACTGAATCACAAGGGTTTTACAGATTGGGGTAAAAGGTTTGTATTGTATTCTATATTTGGATTTTGAGCATTGGGGCAGAACTATAACAAGGGAAAAACTACACGTATAGCAATAAAATTTATATTATTTTAAACAAAATGCTAAGTGTCAAAATTAATAGTGTCTCATAACCTTACTCTAACTAACCACTGTTAAAGCTTTGTGTGTTACTTGATTTTGCTTATACAGCTCATTACATATAAAGAATATTGCTTTGCCATTAGTTGTTTTTGTTATTAAAGGTATGATCAGATGCTACACATTCTATAACATACTATTTTTACTTTAAAAGTAGAATGGAAATACAGGTAAGTATAACTTATTTTATATGATAGCCAAAGAGCATTTTAAAGTAGGAAAGTATAATTTACCCAACCACATCCACACTGAGGTTTATTTGATCTTATTTGCAGTTTCATGCTATAATAAATAATGCTGCAGTGAAGAATGCAGCCATATGTTTTTATATTCTAGTCTCTTAACTTTATTGAATAAATAAATAATAATGAAGCTTTTAGGTCAAAAAAGATGGAAAATGTGAATTTTAGTAAGTTACAGCAAAATGTTTTCCAAACATTCCACAGTATTTAGAGAAATGCTGATTGTTTATGAGAGCAATGTTTTTACATCCTTGTTATACTAAATATGACTAAATGCTTTAACATTTTCTTATCTGATGGGTAAAATTTGGATTATATTGCTGCTGCTATTGCTGATGTTGTGGTCATCATTTCATTTACATGACAACAATTGAGATTTGGCATTTTTTCACAGGCATGGCCACTAGGATCACTTCTATAGATTGATTGTTCTTCTCCCCTTCAATTATTTCTGTGGTTCTGTCATGCTTTTTAAAATTGTTTTTTGTACATCCTTAAACATCAGGAACATTAACCCTTTGCCTATTATATGAATAAAAAATATGTCCTCCCAACAAATCACTCACTATTGATTTTAATTAAGATACCTTTTCTATAAAGGTGCATGTAACTTTTGTATAATAAAACTGTCATAACAATATTCTTGCAGTTTTCTAGAGACGATATTAGGAGTTCAGAGTATATATGGAAATATAAGTCAAAACATGTGTTTGTATTTGAGAATCGACAAAATGATCACTAGGCGTCATTTCAGTTTTTCTGATTTTTTAGGGTTATGTAACTTTGTTTTACTTCCTATCTACTAGTGATCAGGCTAGGTGCAAGTAAGAGTAAAGGTTATATTTTAGAACTGATTGAAATGAAAATGCTTCTTCTCAAACTTAAAAAAAAAATTTTTTTTGGTCAGTAAATTTTAAGGAATTCTATCCTATAAACCAAATATTTCCTTGTATGACTTTAATCACTTTTGTGTCTATTGGTACATGAATGTGCTCATTTCTTCAACAGCTTCCTTAAGAAACAGCTGTTCTTGTTTCAGCAAGCCACTGCCTGAAGAGAGTGCACACACCCAGGATTGCCAGATCTCAGGATGGCAGAAATGCAGATTTCCTGATTTATAAATATCAGAAACCCATGTGTGGAGAAACGTCAGGTTTGGAGCTCTGAGGTTAGAAGTTGGGTTGTGATTTGGACTGAAGGATGAGAACAATGGAGAGGTGACAGACACCAGGAGGGCTGCCAGAAATATTCTGTGGCTTGATCTGGGTTGGCTACATGGTTGTGTACAGCTTGTGAACATTTCATAGAGCTATGCACTTAGGATTTGTGCTTTTCCTCTCAGATAAAAAGGCAAACAGAGAAACAGACATATCGTCGTCGGCAGCCGTCCGTCTCGAGAGACGATGGTGTAGCTTCTTAAGAGTCTATCTGCACCACCGAGAATGGTTGTGCAGTCCGACTCGGGAGTGACACGGTATCTGTCTCCTCCCGTGTTGAATCGACATCTTGCGATGACGCTGGAGTGTCCTCTCCAGTGAAGCTGAAGCTACAGAGCCTGGGCAGGGTGATATGGAGGGCCTGCTGTTGCCCATGCAGCAGACCCCCCCTCTCTTCGCAGCTGAAGGGTCCAAGGGAAAGACGGAGTCAATACAGCTTGGCTTCAGGTGTGCCGCAGGAGTTGCCGGTGTTGACTACAACGTCAAACCGCCTTAGGGACTCCGGCTCCGGATTTTCTGTCGGGGTTTACTCCCTTAGCCTTTCCCCTGAAGAGGTATGCCGCAAGGCAGCGGAGGTTTTTTGGAGTCAGAGTTTTCCTTCTCTGGAAACAGACATATAATCTACTCAAAATATACTCAATGTCTATCCTCCCCAAATATGAAGGCATGATGAAGTTAGGAGCCACGCCTTTTTGCTTCTCTTTAGCACCTGGCACATTGCTAATATTTAGTTTTATGAATATTAATGAGTGCTCGAAAATAGCAAACAAATGCATAACTAGAACACAAGGCATGCAGATACATAAAATACTTAATAAATTCAAATTTTCTAGTTTTTAAAATAAATATCTCAGATGGAAGACTACAAACACATACACAAAAAGAGATAGTTAGATAGGGATAGGGGTAGGGATAGGAACAGAGCAATAGAGGGAGAGACATATCTGCCAGGTTTTTACTAGGAGTCCACATTCAAGGTTATATAGTTTATATTAACCATGGTGATAATTTGTACTTTTGAAGAAATTGTGAGGAGAGTCAGCTTTTGGAAACCTCTTAGAAGGAGGGGGGACCTAAACTTAGAGGTTTAATTAACATTTTGCTCATATATATAAGAGTCAGTGGCTCTGCAAACAATACCTCTGTGGGATATATATATATATATATATATATATATAGCCACTCACAAATGCTTTTGTTGGATAAAGATATAAATTTATTTTCTTTTCACCTTTAGCCCTATTCGAAACCCACTTATGCCCAACAAACAAATGAATCAGTAGAATAAGATGACCAACTAATAAATAGACACTCCCATCACAATCCTGCATCCATCACAATTAGAGTTAGTTTATTAATGTCGTTATAGAAAACAGAGTGGAAACTTCCCTTTATGACAAAATTTCCTTCCAGACCAGGGCACAGCAAACTTTTCCTTAAAAGACCAGATGATGACTATTTTAAACTTTGTGGGCCAAAGGTCTCCGTTGGAACAACTCTGCTGTTGTAGTGCAAAGCAGTCACAAGCAACACATAAACAAGTATCTTTGGTCCGGGTGCAATAGCATTTTCATTATAAAAACAGGTGGGCCTCTACTTTAGACACACCTGGGAGAATATTTTCAATATAATTATTTCTCTAATGTCATGATATCTCTTTTTGAAACAGAACCATTTAATAGTCAAATTGTCCTAGGTCTTATATTACTACAGGTGAAAAAATGTTCATCTTTGAGTGATTGTGAATTTCAGATTATTCTCGATGCCCAGGCAGCCCATAAGGTATAAATAAAATAGATAGAAAGTCAAGTCATATTGACCTTCTCCCTTCCTTTAGAAAGTTTCCACACAGGTTTTTAGAAGATTTGTATTTTTTCTGCTCTGCTTCTCAAACGTGGGGATAAATATGTTCTCTAACAGCCTGACTTTTCTGAGTCAGCACTCAATTTATCTCTGCCCCTCATGCATATTTTCCAAAACCTGACAAAAACATCCCTGAAACCTTCAGAGGGAAAAAATTAAATCCTCATCTCTGGCTGTGTAAATTATCCCCTCGTATAGCCATGAATACAAAAATAAGAATCAGCCCTGATTCATGCTTTTGGAACAGCCTAAAAAGCATCAGCTCATGCTACACCAAAGGCCATTGCCCGGCAGAACTGAGACCACAGAAAGTTAGACAGGAAAGAGAAAAGATATTAAGTATTTACTTTTTTTATGTAATTTTTTTTAAAGAAGCCAATTACTGAAGATCTCTGAATGGAACAGTATTAAGTTGGTGCTTGGCTATCTCTCCTAAAACTGCTTCCTTTGAATTATATATACCTGTGTGTGGGGGACAGAGGGGCAAGGATGATGCTGCTGGAACATAAAAGCAGGGCCATTATTGCCAGAAGAACTTAGTTCAAGGCTCTAAGAAATCCTGAGAGCACAGAAAAGCACATCAGCCCTGATTGCTTTAGAAGATTACTGGCTTGAAAGCTCTTGTCCTTAAGGAAAAAGATCTGGTAGAGGTAACTTGATGTTTCTTGATTGGGAGTAGAGCCCAAACTAGTCTGTGTGGGAAGAAAAAGAGTATCTTCCGGTAACTGAAGGAATTGGCTACTTAAATGCAATAATTTGTTCACAAATATTGGAACTATGGATGCTGTATAAAGGGATTTGGCTTATACTGAAAGACCACCATGCAGTTAACCTAAGAAAGTTACAAACATTTCCATATACAAGGAGCTGACAAGCTATATGTTAACATACGTACAGATGGAAGGGAACAGAATCTGGGATTAGGGAGGAGGATGGGCTGGGGAGGAAATGAATGTTTCCTGGATAGAGTGAGAATCACACAGGTACTTGAGAGAGGAATGAGAAAGCCTCTTAGATGAATTTAAGGAGTAGAAAATGTCACCTAAGACAAAAAAAGGTTCACTGTGTCTGCATGCAGAGGGGTATGGTTGGAGGCTAACAGAAGGTCAATAGAATCTGCATTAATTGAAGACTAGCTTTGTGCCAGGGACTGAATTTTATCAATTTAGATTTTAAAACAATCATGTAAATGAGTTGCTGTTATTAATCCCATTTAAAAGCCCTGGCTGGTGTGGCTCAGTGGATTGAGTGCTGACCTGCAAACCAAAATGTCATTAGTTTAATTCCCAATCAGGGCATATGCCTGGGTTGTGGGCCAGGTCTCCCCTCTTTCTTTCTCCCTTCCCCTCTCTCTAAAAATAAATAAAAACAAAATAGACAGGGGAATGTTAAGAACAGTATAGGAAATGGAGAAGCCAAAGAACTTATATGCACGACCCATGGACATGAACTAAGGAGGGGGATTGCTGGAGGAAATGGGGGTACCAGGTGGAGGTGAGCAAAGGGGGAAAAATTGGGACAACTGTAATAGCATAATCAATAAAAATATATTTAAATAAAAAAAAAAATAAAACATTAAAATAGTGATTAAATGATTCCACCAAAATCACACAACTAGTAAGCAGTAAGATCAGAATTTAAACCAGGTACTTCCTAATGACCTTGTTATACAGTGTGGCAAATTAAGGAAAATCTAAAGATTATTATTTTTTGCCTCAGTGCCAGGCTGAGGTGAATCTATAGCTTATTTCAGAAGAAAAGGGGAGGCACGGAATCATTTTGAGCAAGGACATGGAAAAAACATCCAAGTCTTATAAAGGAAGATTGAAACTGAATACATTTTTACAAAAACTATCCAGAGAGGAATAGATGGAAAGTGAAGGGACCACAGAGCAGGTTAAGAGTACCGTCAAGCAAAGCCACAGAGGGAAACTGCCTGGCCAGGGTAAAAATGTGAGTGACAACAGAGACAAGAAAGACTGAGGGATGAAACGGACTCAGCTGATATGGAAACAGAGGATACTAGGAAGAGGGGGCATTTCAAGACGACTGAGTCTGGGATCATGGGAAGAAGAGCGTTTGGAGTGATGATGATCAACTCAGTTTCAATAATATTCTTGAGGAGTGAGTGGGATATTTAGACAGAAAAGTCGAGTAGGCTCATGAGAATAGCTCAAAAGTCCCTCAAATTCAGTATGTTCAAATTGAATTCATTACGGTCCTCAAAAGTAACAGCAAGCCAATCCCGCTCTAATTTTCTCCGTTGGTCCAGGCACTACCTCTGTACTACTATACTGGCAGAAACTTATGGATCAGGCGTGACATCTCTACATCACTTCCTCATATCCTCTCGGCCCGACTGTCACGTGCGTTATCAATTCTACTTCATAAATATCATTCATATTTCTCTCTATTTACATTGTTACTGCTGTAATCCAGGCTAAAATAAGCACTCGCCCAACTTCCATCTGGCCAGCTGTACAATGGCCCACAATTTTAATGTTGCCCACGTATCCCCACACACCCCTTAAATCGTCAATGACATCCAATGTGCTGAAGTTAAAGACAAAACAGCCTTGTGCCACCTGACGTCTCTTTAAACTCATACATACTCACTCCAACAGAGAAGGAAAACTCTGACTCCAAAAAACCTCCGCTGCCTTGCGGCATACCTCTTCAGGGAAAAGGCTAAGGGAGTAAACCCCGACAGAAAATCCGGAGCCGGAGTCCCTAAGGCGGTTTGACGTTGTAGTCAATACCGGCAACTCCTGCGGCGCACCTGAAGCCAAGCTGTATTGACTCCGTCTTTCCCTTGGACCCTTCAGCTGCGAAGAGAGGGGGGGTCTGCTGCATGGGCAACAGCAGACCCTCCATATCACCCTGCCCAGGCTCTGTAGCTTCAGCTTCACTGGAGAGGACACTCCAGCGTCATCACAAGATGTCGATTCAACACGGGAGGAGACAGATACCGTGTCACTCCCGAGTCGGACTGCACAGGCATTCTCGGCGATGCAGATAGACTCTTAAGAAGCTACACCATCATCTCTCGAGACGGACGGCTGCCGCCGACGACAACTCACTCCAAACTTTCAGTTTTCGAGTTTGCCTTGCAATAAAGTTTTTATATGCTTTTCTACCTTTGCCTCTGTTTTTAAATAATTTTTAAGCTGACTTTAGAGAAAAAGAGGAGGAGAGAGGGGAACTGGAGAAGGGAGAGGGAGAGAGAGGGAGAGAAAGACAGACAGAGAGGCAGAGACATCAATTTGTTGTTCCACTTAGGTATGCATTCATTGGTTTGTTAGGTAGCAGCTAGGAATGAGGGGCCATGCCAGAGAGGAAATCAAGCAGGACCCCTGCCCAGGGCAATCTATTGAATAATAAAGGACTTAAAACAGGAGGGTAGGAGCAGAAGGCAGACATGTCTCACCTGCTGATTCAGCAGCCCTGAGCCTGGTCTCATAAGACTGGAAGACGTCACAAGCAAAACTGTAACAGCCGAAACTATAACACAGGAAGAGGGGAGCCTTTACATTCTATGTCTAGTCTCCACTAGCTGGGAAAGAAAACCTTTGAAACTATGTGTTAATCCCAAGGCCTAGAGAGGGGAGGGGAAGGGGAACCTAGAAACTGACTAAAATATATAACCCCTGTACCCCAAAGTGGGCACGCTCGGATTAGCTGAGTGCCCACTTGTAGCCAGATGCTCAAGTGCACAGAACAGAACAAACTTACTAACAACTTTATTCCCTCTATATGCGGGGCATTCAGATTAGCCAGGTGCCTGATTGCAGCTTCATGCTCGTGTGTCTTCATAAATAAACTTGCTGTCTCATTCCACAATACGTGTTTGTCTCTCACCTGAATTCTTCTCTTGCAAGCAATGAAAGTACCAAGGAGGGACAGCCCCTGACTCGGGTCTCCCTGGTAATAATAGGTTGATTATTGTAAGTGCCCTGACTCGGGATCAAGCCCGCAACCTTAATGCATTAGGATGACGCTCTAACCAACTGAGTTACTGAGCCAGGCTCACTTTGCTTCCTTATTATCTCGTTATACCAACTCATCTTTCAGACCTCAGTTTATAATCACTCCATAAAGCCTTTCAAAACCACTTGACTAAGTCAAATAATGCTGTTATATTTGGAGCATTCATTTGAGGTATAATTTCCAATTTACATTATTATTTGATTTAACACTAACAATTGATACTTTAATCTGCCTCAGTCTGACATTTGCTCCACCACTTCATTGGAACTGTCCTTTTCAAGGTCAAAAAGACCTACCTTTTCCATCCTGTAGACAATCTGAAACCATCTTGCTAGTCCTTTTAGTCATAGGCAAGCGAAAAGCCCTTCCTTGTTGAAACATTTTGTTACCTGGCATCCAGGTAAATAACATGGTCCTGGATTTCTCTTGCTGTTCCTTTTCTCTAACCTTTGCAGATTCCTCCACATTGTCTCTATCCCATGAAATGCTGGTTTGCCCCAAGGCTCAGCATTGAGGTTTCCTCTCTGTCTACACTCAATTTCCAGGTGATCTCTCCTGGTTCCAGGTGTATACACAACTCCCACATTTTTTTTCCCCAACTACTTCCCTTAATTTCAGTCTCGTGTAATCAACTGCCTACTTAACAGCACCTCTTGGATAACTTGAAAGCATTTCAAATGTATTATGTCCACAGAAAAATGGGTCATATTTTAAAAATAAATCTATAATAGTACATTATTTAAAATAGCACCTACTCTCAGCCACTTCCTTCTTGCCTTGACTGACTTTTCTTCGTGGCACTCATCTATACAATTATATATTTGTTACTTTGTATCTGCTCCAAGATATTGTAAGTTTCCGAAGGTACTATTTTTACACTGTATTTCCAAAGCCGAGAACAAAACCTGGCATCAAGTTGGTGTTCAAAATATATTTCTTAATTAAACAATAGATCCTTAATGTCAATCACTCTCACTAATTAAACTGTAAAATCACTGGGGATGGAAGCTATTTATGTGTTTGATTAGCATTGTTTTCTGGCATATGGTGGTCATTAAATGCTTTTTGACTGTTTGAATAAAATTAATATAGTAGTGCAGTCTTACAGGTGACTGAGAAGGATAGAGAGTTGCACCAATAAGTGAAGCTATCAAAAATGGTAAATGCTGATAAGATGAAGTTAACAAGAATTGACAAAAGGTAAATGCATTTGACAGTTTGGACACTGTCACAGCTTTTAAGGCCAATTGAAGTATAGGTACATAATGATGGCAAATTATATTTGGCTAAAGAATTAGTGGGAGGCCCAAAGAGCAAGTGTGATTTAGTACATATTATTCCTAACACCTGGTTTCCCTTAATTTCATATGCCAGGTGTGAAGTTTCCTGGACTATTATGTAAATGAGGACTCTGTATACTTCTCTGCCCTGCACTAAAGACTTCTCTTCACCATTGAGTATCTTAAATCCCCAAATAGTAGCCTTCTTCCTTTTCATTTCTGTGTGAATAAGGAGCTATACACCCAAAAGTTATGAGGAGAGATCATTGCTTAGAATGCAGATTGTTGCTATGAAGTTTCAAAGTTGGCTAAGTACAGGTAGTGTTTGAGCTTTCTTATTTCAATATTGAAATTGGGAATTACAAGTAAATAAGGCCTGGTAACTATGTTTACTTGCCTGTCAGAATTTTTCAAGGCTTGATAATTTTTAAATCATTAACAAGACAGTACAGCTTGTACCTTAGTGGGCATGATAGAGGAACACCATGGGATTGCATGGGCCAGGAAGTATTGATGTTATTTAGGAGGTGGCAAGATATCTATGAAGTAGTCCAATAAATATCTTTTTCATCTTTGACTCTTAGCTGGTCAGAACAAAAAAGTTAGTTCAGGATCTAGCATTGGCAAGCATTAGGACCATGACTCACTTTCACTTTGATTTCCAATTACACTAGCAAATCATCCTTGCAAAGAATAAACACAGAATTAAGAACACAACTGAGTAAGATGCTCCCTGAGGCTTTGTTTTATTACACACAAGGGCTTAGCCAAAGTTCAGGGCTATTTGAGTCCTATGCAGAGGGAGAAATCCTCCCAGTCTGTACACAGGGTAGAACGTGGGCTTCCAGTCTTTTATAACCATCTGGGTGGGGGCCACGCCAGCACTAAAGGGCAGCCATCCCGTTGTAGGGATGTTCTTGCCACACCAAAGATACATACTTCTGTGTTCTATTCCTCGTGCTTCATCAGGTCAATCAAATTTCCAGTCTAGCTGGATTGGCTGTGGCCTACCACACACACCACTTGGAAAACTGTACCCAGCCCCAAAGTGACAGGAGAGGAAGCTCATCTCACAAGTCAAGTACTCAGTTTAAGAAGCAGAACTGAGCCCTGGTTGCTCTGGCTCAGTGGATTGAGTGCTGGCCTGTGAACCAAAAGATCATTCATTCAATTCCCTGCCAGGGCACGTGCTTGCGTTGTGGGCAGGGTTCTCAGTTGGGGGTGTGCAAGAGGCAACCACACAGTAATATTTCTCTTCCTCTCTCTCTCTCCCTCCCTTCCCCTCTCTCTAAAATAAATAAGTAAAAATAAAATAAAATCTTAGAAAAAAAAAACAAAAAACGAACTGCGTTATCAGCTAACAGAGAATGAACATTCCTTAGGTAGTGAAAGTGGACAACGTTTTGCTCATCATGTAAGAAAGAACGAGTCTTCGTAGCAATCAATCAACAGCTTATGCTTAATCTCTTGACAACCTGAAGTAGATCATAAATGAAAAAGAGTACTAAAATAAGAACATAAAACCCACTCCTAACCTACAAAAACAAAACTGTGGGATGAGTGGACTCCAGAAAACATAAAACAGAGAACTTTGACCTCTTTCTCAAAACTGAAAATTAGTTTTGTAATTTTTTTTATTGTTTGGCCTGGAATAAATGTCATATAGATAGACATCATTTTCTTTTAGTGTTGTCTAAAAACAATAACAATGAGAAAAAAATCAAACACATGCATTAAAAATATATCTGCTTATCAGAGTTGAATCAGTCATAAAATTTAATAGTGTTCTAACCTGAAGGCTTTTTTCTTTCCAGGTTTCATTTCCTTGTGGGGCTGTACTTTTTGAAATCTGACAAATAAAATTAATGAGGGCACAGACTATACTGTACTGTCAGCAAAAAGACAGAGTATCCACTTTATTTCTAGGTCAGAGTTAACCTTATTTATATTGCTTAGGGAAAATTACACAGAAAACAAATATCAGAAATTAAAAGGCTATTCCAGGGACAACCTCATTCTGTGATTTCTGAAGCTGCTCATAAGTAAGAAAAGCACACTTGCAGGGTAGACTAGTGTACCACCGTGGGTGAATCCTCTTGAAGCTAAAGTTCGATATTAATTATGTTTTCCCTCTAAACATGCCTTCATTTATCTCTTTAGTTATTTGTGCTTATATGGAAAGAATGGAGGAAGGGTAAGGCTATGGGAAAGCAAAAATCTATACAGCTGACCAACCACTCGTGAATTACATGTGAAAATCATGATAAACTCCATAAAATCATCTTTTCACATTTCTTTTGATAAGTATTTAATGTGGTTGAGAAAGAAAATTTTTTTTCTGTTGTCACTGGCACTCATCCTTTCAGTGAGATTCTGAGAAAGTGGCACAGCGCTGGGGAAAATAGGCTGGGTTATTTTCTATTCTTCCCACAAGTGTGACCTCTTGGCCTTCTGTTTCCTTCCTAAAATCCCTCAAAGTCTGCATGTTTGCTCCTGTCTAATAGTGAATATCAACCTGATTCCTCCATGCCTTTATATCCAGCTCTGCTGCTGAATGCCAATGATCAATTCATAGGGTGTGTCAGAAATAAAACAAGTGTCTAAATCTAACTTGAGCTGCTAATATTGGAGAAATAAAGTTCCAAGTACTACACTTGGTCAGATTAAGAATAAACTTATCCTCTAAAAACAGAGTAACATGGTCAAATATTATTTCCAGAATAAGCATATATATTTATCACTGTTATGCACCAAATGGAAAACATATGCTAAAAGATAGGCACTCGTCCAGAATCAGTATAGACCACACTGAAAAATGGACAGGAGGAGATAAGAAACAGTGTATTTCAGAGACTGAAGGAGATAGTCACTTATCTCTCCAACAGAGTAGATTGAAAGATTCATATTTTTGACTCAAGAAGATGCTTTATGAGACAGCTCATCACCCCCAATAAAAAAAAAAAAAGAGAGAGAGAGATTTTCAAATTTCACTTATTTATCTAGCATTTCTTTCACATACTTATTTTCTGCTAGGTACTGTTCTAAGCACTGAAATTGGGGGGAAAAAAGACAAAGTAAACAGACAAGATGGGAGTACAAGTAAGGTGAGAAGGAAATGCTGACAGAAAGGGTACTTGAAACAGCTTAATGTCAAGGAAACATTAGATCGGAAGAGAACAGACTGACTACACACATTCTGGAAAGAGGAGACAAAGCATCCGTGTTATAAAGTGTTGTTTGAAAGCAGAGGCACAGAGAAAGTGGGGGGAATGGTGCAAGATTAGGCTTGAAGTAATTTGGGATAGTAATCATTTTAAATTCAAATTCAAATTTAATGATAATTGTTATACCGATACCAAAAATAAATACAAAAAGGAAGACGTTCAAGATACTCAAGTTTTCCTTTTCTTCGGGAACTACAAAGTACATGTAGCAGGGCTTTAGGAGAAAGCTACTGTGGAGAATGGAAAGAAAAAAAAAGAAAAAGAAAAAAAAAAAACATGAATCCTCAGAAGTATTACCGAGATCAGACCGAGACGGGAGATCACAAATTTATTATGACACCAGTTTTCATGGCTTTGTGATTTTCAATAGCATTCAGCACTCCAAGCAAAAAAAGCAAAGCCAGATTGCTCAACTGAAAAAGGGTAAAGATTCTGCCAGATGTAAAATGGAAGGAAAAGCGTACAATGAAATGGCTATTTAGGCAAAAGTTATTTAAGTTGTACTCTAGTTATCCTCGCCTGGATAGTGAGATGGTGAATGAAAAAAGTCATGGAAGAAAAAAAATGTATGTCAAGGTATTGGAGACTGGTGGAGGTGGAGAGAACCAGGTGATTTCTGTTTTGTGATTCATGATTTCAAAGAGGAGGGATTTCAGGAAATACCAAGATTCAGAATGGAATTGTTGGCTAAGATGAAATGGAGTGTAATTTCCGTAGGGTATTAGTTGACTTGTCAACCTATACACTTTAACCAATTATAATTATGACTGTAGATATAGATAAACTGCCATCTACATTTCTAAATCTGAAGGAATAATGAGATGGCAGGTGATATTGAGTGGGTAGGTGATAATATCATAAAATGCAAAGAAAAATAAAACACTACATCTTGAATAAATTCTATGTTTTCTATGCCACATCCCAAATAGCCAAATGGAGCCACACATTGAGGTAAATTGTTGTAGTCTACCCAAATTGCCCCTCAATATTGCCCAGATCCTAGCAAGTAAGTACCTCTGGTTCATAACTTCTCCAGGCTTGTCCAAAACTTCAAACTTTCTCTTCTTTATTCAAACTCTATATAGAAAATTTAAATTCCAAATATATCTTCAGTTTAGTACTACAATACTGACACACTATTCACATTGCTCTTTTCTCTCCTTCCTCCCCTCTTTCTTTATAGAGGATGTTACTTCTGGTCAAAGTCAACTCATTCCTTGTATGTCTTTGATCCTATTCAATTCCACATTCTGAAGAATTCATGACAGGTCTCTTCTCTATATTTTAAATCACATTAACTAGTCATAGATAATTTAAACATTCTAAAAAAGAAATCTTAGAAAAGTTAAAATCCTTTAAACGTCTATTATTTTCCAGAAACAACTTTTATCACCTCTCAAACCTTCACAAACTATTTGAATGAGTCACTATTCTCTCTTCATTTACTGAGCTCCTACTCACTCCTTAACCCCTTTTCAACCAGGTTTCACCCCCATCACTATAGCAACACATCTTTAGCTACGATCACCAATGATCTCCTTGTGTTAAAATCCTATGGATATTTTTTATTCCTCATCTCAGTTAATCTCTCAGCAGCACCTGGTGGTGATGATTGTGCTTTCTTATGTTTTTCCCTGGCCTTTGGAATACCACAGATCTCTATTATTGTTTTCCTCCTTCCAGGAAATTTATTCCCATTGTTTACAGTCCATCTACTCCAATATACTATAACATTAGATTTCATTAAGATTTGTTCCAAAAATTATCTTCTTTCTCACTCCATGTTTTTTTCCCAGGGATTCTTATCTACTTCAAAGGCATCAATTACTCTCTGTACCACCACAGTTATATATCTCTCTCCCAGTCTGCAGCTCTCATCTTTTTTATTCATGCAGCCATCTGTTTATTCAAGAATTATATTTGGATGAATGAAAGGCGTACTGGTTTTCATAACAGGGTAAAAAAATAATGATCTCTAGACCTATCTTTGTAAGTTATTTCACTGTCTTTTTTTGGTAAATTCCTTTCCCTCCAGACCCAATTCAAATTCTAAATTATCTGTAATTCATTTCTTAGTCTCTTACTCGCCTCATTTTCTATAGCATCTTACTATGTACCTCCTATGTATTTATTTCTATTGTTGCACAGCCTATGGTGTTAAATTTCTACATCCATGTGTCTTCCTTCAATCCCCAAATAAGGACTAAAACCAGTCAGGGCCACATTCTAGAAATAATTTTTTTCCCAGAGCCTATCACTCTGAAGTATTGTGAGTACTCAAAATTTTTAAATGGATAATTGAATGCCAATGGACCAGTAAATTGTGCTCTAGGGTTTTCAAAGAGATATTAATAGATGATCCCAGAAGGAGAGATTCTGTGATTAAAAAAGATCAGGGAAGTTTGTACTAATTCCCACTCCTGGAAATTCCAGCACATGCTTTCATCTGAGGGACTATATGAAGTCCTTAAAATAGAAAACTATTTAACTGTGTTTAATGTTTAGATAAGAAAAGCTTTCTTTCCATTTTCTTCTCTTAACACAGATATTAGCATTCCTCAAACAACGTTTCCATATGTCTTAACATAGTTTGGATTTTAACTCACTTGGATCAGCAAAACAGATGTTAAAGAACCAGAGAGTACGCACATTCCCTTCATCCAAGATGTCCCCTGCTGGTAAGATACAGCTGTGAATTCCTGCAACACAGCTTTCACACTCAGTGGAGAAGAAATTTTGATCAATATAGAACTGCTGTATTGATATCTACACCAAATGTAAAAGACTCGTATTGTCTCTTTTTTATGATTATTGTTTATTTACTAAGTTCAAGAATTAAATATCATTACCTAACCATAAAGAAGAGCAGTATTATTACAGTCACATTAAAACCATTGTTTTGATTGCTTTGAATATGCTCTTATAAAAATAATATAATTACCTAAACAGCAAAAGCACCACCAAGCTGTTATGCAGGTGGTCTAAATGAAGCTCAAACACCTTACCACTTTGCTTTCACACTCTGTTTTATAGAATTTAGACAGAGTCCATTCAAAAGCAGGGACCCAAAACAAAACTATAGTCCCTCCCCTGAATTAGGCTTTCATGCTATGCTTTCTTCCACGTGGGACCGCAAGGGGACCTCTATTTGCCAAATAGAAATTTCTAACACGTGGCATGGCAGGACACATTATGTAACAATAAAGCACCCATCCTGGGAATCAGAACTCTTATTCAGAACAACAGGTTAGCAAAGTGACTCATCTGCCTGTGTGCTCTTTCTTGAGTCTAGTAATTTGGGACAAGTGTGGGGAGGTTACAAGTTGTTTATGTGAAGCCCAAAATGACAGGCAAGAGAAGTTACTAAGCAACATTAAGTATTTGCATTCTTTCTAGTCTTTAAAAGCTGCCACAAGCTGAATAATCTTATAGTATAAAGGTGCAGAAAAAAAAAAAAAAAACAATGTGGGAGTCAGGTTTTTGACTGAATGAAAATGTTTTGCTGAATAATTCTAAAATTCCGATTCACCGTGAGTTCAACTGTCTTGAATTTAAGGTGTACAATTCTCTTCTACTCACAATCTACACCAGAATCCTGTCTAATAATAGTAATAATAATAATAAATGCATAATAGGAGGGTGGTAACAACTGGTATTTATAAGTCTTAAAACCAGTTTGTCCACCAGCAAATAGACTCTTTCTTTAGTTCAGCTTTTTTCCTTTCATAACACTTATTAGAAGAACAATAAATCGGGCACTCGCATTTATTTTTTTTTTAGGTGTGTTTGTCTCTGTCTTTATTTTTCATGAAGTACTTTCAGTACAGTGGGTACTTGTGTATTATTTTTCACTCCCTTCCCTGAGCTAGGCTGAAGGATGGAATAGGACACAGTGTCATGATGTTTGTATTTCTGTTTCTTAAGATGATAGTTTTTAATAACTATGTCTATTTATATGAACCTTAAACTTCCCTGAAGTCTCCGGGTGTTAGTTATAATCTCTGCACTACCTGCTATGAAAGGCAGGCAAGATAGAATTCCCTAGCCCTTGTTTCTTTTCGTTAAGGACCCAGCAAAGGGAGTCTTTGGTCAAAAGCCCAGAAAGAAACCTTTCCTAACACTCTGTCTCAGCAGAACAAGTTGCTGAATAAACTACAAACTCATCTTTTGGCTTTAAAGTTGTTCTCCAGTCAATGATCCTATACCGTTTTTCCACAGCACTTCCGATTCTTCCTCCTTTCCAGTTCATATAACTCAAAAGTTGATTTAGATAGTAATAGATTTCCTCATGTAAGAGCTCACATTTTCCCAGTGTGCTTCGGTACAAATAGCAGAGTAGCCGATATAGATAAAAACAGAATATCATCTGATAATATTAAATGGATGATAGCTGTGACTTTTAAGAATGTCAGAGAAAGAGAATGAAAGATCTCTCAATATGGTTTGAGGTAAAGGAAAGGGAATTAAAATTTCTGAGGATTGATTGGGTTCCAACAACTTTATTGAAATGTTTACATGTACTATCTAATTTATCTTTATTGAAAGTTACCATTTTTGTAATTCAATAAAAACCTTTTGGGCAAAGTAAAAAAGATCCTATATAAATATGGTGTTTATTATAATATTTAATAGATTTTGTGAGTCTCAAATATTTTTATTAATAATAAAACTAAAATAAAAAGTGCTGTTAGATTTAGATTTTACTTAGAACATTTTCTTTGCTATTGACACTTTAGTCTTTACTTGAGGCAGTATCTCAAGCGAACAAAATTGCTAATATTTTTTAGTATTTTTGTGCCTCTGTTCTAAGCCCCTTAGGTGCTGATTAAACCATGTAATTCTGTGAATTTGGTATCATTCTCATTATCCTTGGTCTACAAAGAGAAATCTAAAGCATAGATTTTAAGTTATTTGCTCAAGGTCATCCAAGAAGTAAAGATTTGAGGTCAGGCAATTTGAATGCAAAAAATAGGTTTTAACCTCTATATCACAATGCTTAAGGGAATGATGAAATTCAAATGAGCACTTTTGCATATTTAGAAATTATAAATGGAGTCAATTTATCCAGATCTTAATCCACAATTCCATCATCATAAATAATCAAAAATTTGGAATGCGCATGCATGAACAAAAAGCCAAGACTTTAAAAAAAAAATTATTCCAGAGATAGAGGGAAAGAGAGAGAGACACAGAGAGAGAGAAAAACATTGATGTGAGAGAAACATTCACCAGTTGCCGTCCATAGGGGCCCAGACTGGGGACCGAACTGCAACCTAGGCCAAGTGCCCTGCCTGACTGTGAATTGAACTTGCAACCTTTCAGTTTACTGGACAACACTCCAACCAATTGAGTCACACAGGCCAGGGCTAAATCAAGACTCTTTAAAAGAAAAGAAACTATATTACTAAGAAAGGCCCAGCTATCTCACCCTGAGTTTTATGTAACTCCAAATAGAGTTTTAATAGTTAAAACATTTCTAATCCCATCTGTACTTCCTTTGGTTTAAAATGGAATACTTAATTGATGTGAATTAGAATGGGAATAAAATAGTTAGCTGACACAAAATGCAATTTTTATTAAGAAATAATATATTTGGAAAGTCATATGTGCTCTCCATCCAGTTTACATTGTTACAATATTTAAATATTACATGAAAGAAATTTACACAATCACTAATAAGTAAAATCCAAATTATCTCATAAATGCTTCTTTGGGACAGGGGTAATAAGGACTGATTTTCCCACCATTATCTATTTCTTCATTTTTCATTAGTCGTCATCGTCGGCAGCCGTCCGTCTCGAGAGACGATGGTGTAGCTTCTTAAGAGTCTATCTGCACCGCCGAGAATGGCTGTGCAGTCCAACTCGGGAGTGACACGGTATCTGTCTCCTCCCGTGTTGAATCGACATCTTGCGATGATGCTGGAGTGTCCTCTCCAGTGAAGCTGAAGCTACAGAGCCTGGGCAGGGTGATATGGAGGGTCTGCTGTTGCCCATGCAGCAGACCCCCCCTCTCTTCGCAGCTGAAGGGTCCAAGGGAAAGACGGAGTCAATACAGCTTGGCTTCAGGTGCGCCCCAGGAGTTGCCGGTGTTGACTACAATGTCGAACCACCTTAGGGACTCCAGCTCTGGATTTTCTGTCGGGGTTTACTCCCTTAGCCTTTCCCCTGAAGAAGTATGCCGCAAGGCAGCGGAGGTTTTTTGGAGTCAGAGTTTTCCTTCTCTGATGTGCCCTGACTGGAAGATCGAACCAGCGACACTTAGCTCGCAGGCCGACGCTCAATCCACTGAGCCAAACCAGCCAGGGATTTTTCATTAGTGGTAGTCAAGTTTCTAATGTCTGCTCATGGATATGACTCAATAGTTGTCAGCTATGAATGAATCATAATCTTCTCAAATTCTTCCATAAAGGAAATAAAGGTTCAAAAAACAATTTTTTAAAAGCACCAATTAACAACTTCATTCTATTGTCTAAGAAGAGGAAAACATCTTTGATAAACCACTTATTCGAATATTTGTCCCCCCCACCAAAATAAAGAGGGATGTCTGAAAAAAGTCCAGCCATTGCAAATATATGAGAATGGTTTTTATGACATCAATGTAACCTTGCAGCCAAGGAGAGTAGGCTGGAATGGGCATGTGTGAACAATGATGACCTCACTGTAGTGATCAGAGGGGGTAGGAGACCCTGTTGAGCAAGCATGTGTACTGTGTGGCTGTGGCATTCAAAATGACTGAGCGAGTAGAGCAATGGATCTGCATCAGATTTTCTGTTAAGCTTGAACATTCCTCTGCAGAAACTATCTGGATGATTCAGAAGGCCGCAGCTGTGGGCAACTGGTGAATGACAGCTTCATCAGACAACGCACCCGCTCATGAGAATGTCTCACATAGAGCTTTTTGGTGAAACATCAAATCAGCCAGGTGACTCAGCCCCACTACAGCCCAGATTTGGCTCCCTTTGATTTCTGGCTTTTCCCAAAATTCAAATCACCTTTGAAAGGGAAGAGATTTCAGACCCTCAACAAAATTCAGAAAAATACAACAGAGCAGCTGATGGTGATCAGGAGAACTGTGTGAGGTCCCAAGGTGTCAACTTTGAAGGGGACTGAGACTTCATTGTCCTGTGTACAATGTTTCTTGTGTCTTCTTCAATAAATGTCTCTGTTTTTCATAGTATGTGGCTGGATACTTTTTGGACAGGCCTCATATATTAATACCACAAAATTAGTTATCATTAAACATTTCGATATTGTGATCTGTAAATAAATATGGCATCTGTCATATTCCAAAATACTGTGCCTACACTTTTTTTTTTTTTTTAGGATTTTATTTATTTACTTTTAGAGAGAAGGGAAGGGAGGGAGAGAAAGAGACATCGATGTGTGAGAGAAACATCAGTAAGTGGCCAACTGGGACAGGTCACAATAGAGGCATATACTCTGAGCAGAAACTGAACCTGTGATCTTCCATTTTGCAGGAAATGCCCAACCAACTGAGCCACATTGGTCAGGGCTGTGCCTTACATTTTAAATAACCAATACTAAAGAGGATGCTAAATTTTACACTAAATCTGAGTAATTTTACACTAATTATGAGCTCAGCTTATTAAAATGCATTATCTGCCTCAGACCTTGGCAATTGCATTTAAAAGATCATTTTCTAGCCCTTTTTGTAAGAGAAGGAGGGGTAGTAAAAACTGTGGAAGTGAAGCTACCTTTCCCTTTGGGGAACTGAATTAGTGCTTGAATTCAGCATATAAAGGAAGTGCTTATTGACCTCCAAAATTGTAGTAGAAATGATGCTCAACACTGAAGTTGAAAAGATAAATAAAGTTTGTTTTGTTCCCCCAATGTAGAAAACAGTATTTCAAGCCTCTGAGGCATGTTCAATGATAAAGCAAGCACCAACTTCAGAGGAACCCCAGTGGGCAGTGGGCCAGTGGGAGATTCCAGATAGAATCCCAGAAGGTCGTGAAGCTTAAGGACTGAAGGTGCATCATCAGGTGAAACACTAATGCAGTGAAAACAGAGAAATTTTGCAGTCAGGAAAAAAAAAAATTATAGCTCTGGTCAATATGGCTCAGTTAGCTGGGCATCATCTGGCAAACTGAAATGCCATAGGTTCAATTCCCGCTCAGAGCACATGCTTAGACTGTGGGTTTGTCCCAGATCCAGGCATGTATGAAAGGCAACTGATTTATGTTTCTTTCCTGTATCAGTGTTTCTCCTTCTTTCTTTATTTATCCCTCCTTTTCCCTCTCTAAAAGCAATGAAAATAAGTGTCCTCAGGTAAGGATTAAAAAAAAAAAAAAAGAAAGAAAGAAATTATGGAGACAGGTATAGGCAGAGATAAAACAGATGAACAAGCAGCATGAACTGTAGAGGGTTTTAAGAGAGCAGTGATAATTAACAGTGAGTGCACTTGGAACATTTTGGTTAGAAGCATGGGTTCTAGAGCCAGACTCTCTGATTCATACCCTAGCTCCGTTCCTCCTCATTTTTAACTGTAAGGCATTTAACCCTCTTTGTCTGTTTTCTCTTTTATAAAATGGGAATGAGGATAAGCGTGTCTAGATTAATGTGCAAGGTGCTTATACAAGCAATTGGCATGCAGTAAGTATTTCACAAAAGTTCCTGTCATTATTTTTAAACAAGAAGAAGAAAGCTGAAGCCCCACATTCAAAAGTCAGCTCTTCCTAACCTCAACCTGGAGTGTCACAAATGACAGGAAACAAGGGAAAGGCCAGGATGAACAATATGAATGTATTTTCAAGATCTATCACCATATATGTGTCAAGACCTCAGTAGCATCAACTTTCCTTAATGAGCACATAGAAACATTTATTCTCTGATTTTGAATGGAAGAGCTTTTGTGTTCTTTGATCTGTAGTGATTGGCATATTGCCAATACAAAATAACTGATTCAAAGGCATTGTTTTTCCAATTGACAATACAATACAAATTCTCTGTTAAAAACAAATCCTTCATTTCAAATTGTTGACTCAGATAATGCTTTAAACAGAATATCAGCTGCTTAAATTTAGTATGCTGAGAAAGACCAGTCTTAAAATATTGTTTGGCTTTATGCCCATTACATTTTCATTTTATTCTGTGTTAGTGTTTGTCTTCTGCGATAAGACAGGTGACAGTAGTCATGTTATTCCACTTAACACTTCAGATTTTACCTAAATGAATAATTTTGTTATTATCCTTACCAATTAAAGTTGTCTTTTAATTTCCTGGCAAATTTTCACAAAGTGATTATGCAAGAACCAGTGATATTTCCATGCAGTTTTACTTCTTCAGTCACTGTCTGGCCTTTCTCCCCCACTTTCCTTTGAATCATCACTTTTTTACTCTTAAAAAAATATGTAAAGGAGATCATCTGAAGACAAGACCAATCTAATTTCTATAATCAGACCTTATAACTCATTAAAGAGATGTTTTGAGTCTGTGCTTTATCTGTGACTTTAAAAACCTCCACTCCCAGCCCAAAGAGCTTGTTTTTAAGACCTCCACAGGATGCAGAATCTGGACAAGGTCTCATAGCAGCCCTCCCATCACGTGATCCCCTATTTTCCTTTCATCCTTCTTGGTATTTGGATCTTTCAACTCTTCTTTTCCCATATTAACTCCAACATCATTTATGGCAAAGATGTCCCCAGCTTCTTTTCCACAGTTCATGAAGCCAGAGCAGAGCGCTAAAATTGGAATGGCTGAATATGCCAAGTTTTGAGGTCAATTCAGTTTCCAATTTAGGTAGATCCAATCTTGAATATGAGTAGAGCAGGGAATTCTCCCAACCGACCGGTATGGTTTCTCAAGCACTTTCAACAATAAACTCACTCCACTTGATCCATAACAAAACAAAGTGTCGAAGTGATTAACAGTTAGGCTCCTCACACCTGGAGGCTAACCCTAGCCCACCACTTATTAAATATGTTCCTTTAGGCAGTTTGCTTATCCCCTCCAGGATTTAGTTTCTTATGAATGGGAGAGAATGTCATCTTCTTCCTGCAGCTGTTATCCCATATGCGACAAGACTTATTCAAAATGCATTACCTAGTACCGACCAGGAGTGCACTCACATAACTGGGATCTATTTGTGCATTGCGTGGTGGGTTAATTATACATTCTATCAAGGAGTGGAAACTACATTATAGCTACCTAATGGTGAATAAGTGCATGAGTTTATTACTAAAAAAAGATGGTGCTGGTATTTTATAAGAGAGAGAAAATGCCAGAAATGAGAAAAGGGCAATTGAAAGTAGCTTCTTTAACATTTTTCCTGGAGCTTCCTCCAGGCAGGTGCTTGTAGGCTATAGGTATTACCCTTAAGAGAATATTGCAACAGTATCATGCACATAGAAGTACAGTTCTGTTCCTGAAGCCAGCCAGGAGAAGCATTTAGGATAAAATATTATTAAAATGTCATTTCAAGTGTATGTCTCAGCCTCATAGTCATGATTAGTAGGCAGAATTAAAGTGAGGAACTAGGAGTTATCTCTGTCTGGCTCATCTGGTTGTATGTGTTCCTTCTTTCAATAGTGTGCAAGAAAATGCATGAGTCATGAAATACTTTTTTAATTCAGACACTGCCCCAGCAAAACTTAGCAATGGTTTTAACCTGAAAATAATTGTTTCATTTCAAAAATGGTTTTTTAAATCTTCTCAGAAGTGAGGTTTGCTTACCAGTAAAACAACCAAAATGAGTCAAAGTTGTTACCAAAACTCAAACTCTACCTAAGTTTTTTGTCATAAAGGAGTGTTTACCAATTCCTATTCAATCCAAATTCCTATCAATTCCAATGAGACTCTCAACCTGACTTTTCTTGTCTATAGCTAAATACTCAAGGTTCAGGTAAAGATCTATTCTAGAGTATCAAGGAACTGTTCGCAACTCCCTCCAACCATATTCTTTGAGTTTTTGTGTACATGTTTCCTTTTTTTTTTTTTTTTATTGCCACCTAAGATATTTAACCACCCTTATGCATGTTCTGTCATAACAAATATATCCCCGAATTATACTTTACTCAGTGATTTACAAGGTCAATCATAGAGTTTTTGTACTGAGAAATTATGTGTGTGTGGGGGGGGGGGGTTACCCTAACAAATTGAATATTCCAATATGGCAAAAATATTATATAGAGAGATCCCCAACATGAGTCACCAAAGTAATTCATTACATTCAAAATGTTTTGTTTTAAATACAATAATGAAAATTTGGTGGATTCGAACAAGAGTAACAGTTTAAAATTAAAGTAATAAGAGAAGAGTAATTCTTAGTTTCCTCTTATCTAATGACAGGGGATTTCGGAATTATGTACTTTGCATTTCACAATAGCTTTTCCATAAGTTTTGATATCCCTTCCTCCTATAGAATTTATGGCAGCATTTTTAAGAGTCCAGCTTAAAATCCTGAGTTCTGTTTTAGGTAACCACTGCATTTTTTATAATCTTTCTTGGATAAGACTATAGTAAAACAGTGATTTCTTCAGGGATCCTGTAACTAAGTCTAATAGCCTTTCTGCTTGAGAAATTCTTTGTTTTTATTCATCAATAAAATCTGGTAAGTGTATAAGAGGAGCTAGTTAGATACTTCAAGATTTTTGAATTAATTGTTTCTGGTTTTCCTTCTAGAAAATACCTTTCAGTATTCTGCTGGTGTTCACCTTGGTCATTTGTTTTACAATGGCTGGCCCTTGCTGACCTATTTTTCCTCCTTTAAAAGAGTTGCTTATCTGCAATTTGAGCAACCAGTTGAAGTTGCTTTTAAAAGTTTTTGAAGCCTTCACTTTTTCTTTTTTTCTTTTTTGCCAGTGAACACAAGACTGCTTGGTCCTAAGAATAAAGTCATCCAAAGTCATTAGTTAAAACCACCACTGTGAAATCGCAAGGAAGGGGCCATTTAGCAAGTAGAAGGAATTATTGTAGTAGTTAGAAATTGGGGGAATCCTGCCCGTTCCACCCACTGAACAGTATTTGAATGTTTATCATATCATCAGTGTTGCCTAGGCTGTTGCCTAGCAGTTACATAGAGATCTACTTCACGTTTTATTTTGATTTAATAAAGTAAATCAAAGACTTTTGGTTTGCTTTGTTTGCTGGCTTATTTTACAGACGAGGAACAAGTCTGCAATGAAACTTTTAACAATTAACTGGGATCCTGAAAGTTTAAGCTAGCCTCTTTACGAATTTTCTATTGAAAAGGCAAGCTGCCACCCTAGTAACTTTCAGAAGACCGCTCTTGTAATTAAATCTAGAGGGCAATGACCAGTTTTGTTGCCTAAAATCACAATGGACAGGGTACTTTCTGCATACCTAACCAATCAGCGGTACCCCCCCTACAAATAACTGAATAACCGATCATAGTGTAACTAGGACAAGAGTCGGGGAGACCACCCCATGTAACATCTCATGGAGAATGCAAAGCTATGCTTCCCTAACTTTCCTCGCCATTTCTTCTCAGCTCCCCACCCCCCACCCCCCCGCCCCGACCACATCCCCAGAAGCCACTCACATTGCTAACCATGTCAAGTTTAACTTACTGCAGTGTGATGTAGGCGAAGGCCGGGCGCATCTCTGAAGCGAGAGCAGCTGCTTTTCCGGAGAGGAGCTGGGACTGGCCAGCTATCGGGATCCTTCCCAAGTCGCAGGCTCTCGGCTCAGCAGGAAAGCTCCCTCACCGCTCGGCTTCCCCAGAGGAGTGGAGCTTCAAGAACTCCGCTCACAGCATCTCCTCCTCCCTACCACCCCCTTCCAGAACACACGGCCCATTCTAACTGGTGTCTGAGAAGATGGAAATGCACTTCCACTCAACAACACAGGCTGCCTGCAGCTAGCAGTCCCCGAAAATTTGCAACTCAAAAGCAGCGGAGCCTGAAAGACATAGGATTCCGGAGGCTGAAAGTCATCTTCAGCACCCCCTTTCCCCACCTCTCACTCCTCCCACTTCCCCCTCCTTACCGCGGCCACCTCCAGTCTCCCACTCAAGCTAGTTATCACGGAGGATTGTTTTATTATCCATTCCAACAAGCATAAGAAGGAAACTGAATTTGTCAAGAGATGAAATACCTGCTGTCCACGACTAACGCTCTTCTCTCATCGCTCTGAGTCCTTGATTAATTTCAAGACGCGTTGATATTGGAAATCTGTGAAGTGTGTGTGTGTGTGTGTGTGTGTTGAGGAGGAGGCAATCTACGTGGCTGCAAGCAACAGCCCTGCCTATCTCTGACTGCCGCTGCTACTATTGCTGTTGCAGAGAATGATGAGACTGGGAGACAGTGTCCTTTACAGATATTTAACTGCCGGACCCCTCGTAAGAAGAGGGAGGAGACTGCGCAGGTATGAGTGGCTATTGTTGGGACATTAAGCTTGATGCAATGCAATTACTACCATTCAGAATGCATTTCCACTCCAACGGGAAACCTGATACCTGTCTCCCCTCCCTTACTAACTGTAGTCCTTGATGGGTCATTGTGCATCAATTATCTGCTTAACCCACTTCTAGAAATTGTAGCAGCTGCACACTCTATTTCTACATTTGAACTTAGTAACCTGAGAGCAGGTGACTAGAGAATAAATAAAAATAAAAAAGGAAAAGAAGGGGAAAAGCAGTGAATATTAAAGGAAAATTGTATGTATGTGTAACCAATCAGTGTATAGATAAAAAAGATAATTATGAACCATGTGTATAAAATAATGCATTGGGTTAATGAAAATGGAAAGCAGTAAATTATCATGCCTATTTTATAGAAAGTGTGAAAAACTAGATAGTTATTAAAAAGTGCATTTACCAGCTTACATGCAGAGTATTTTGATACAGATACCTTTTGGTGGCTCAACCTCCCATTGGAGTTTTGATGCAATCATCTTTCTGTTAGCTACAAATTCTAGGGAAAGCTACTGGTCACTGTTGCCCATGGACTCTCCCTTTCTTTTATTGGTTGCTCATTCTCTGCCCTGATTTATCTCCAGTATATTCTCACATAAGATGATATCCAACAGAACTTAAATGTTAAAGCCATTCTCAAACCCCACAAAGACTAGAATACTTCTTGATGACAAACATAATTTCCTCTAGCAATAGCTTTCTTCATGTACTTATTCTGTAATAGATTGGCTAGCCATGAATGACTCATAAATGCACACATGCACGCGCATGCCCACACACACACACACACACACACACACACCCCTCTTAGCTGAATAGTAGTATTGATTCACTTTCAGCATTTAGTTGTCTGAGCTAAAAATAAACTTAATTCCTTTTGATTTTATTTGTCATGCATACCTTTCATTATTTCCATCTTACTCTGGGCAATTTTCATATTTGCCATATACTTTACCAGGTGTTAGGACTTGTGTAATCAGGGTGAGATTGGATAGATGTTAATGCAGAAAGATGAAAGCCATAGGAAAGAAAGCAGGGAACCAAGAAGGAGGAAAGGAACTCAGAAGGATTAATTAATACATCTTCTCCTGATTTTAGCACTAGAAAACCACTGCCTGTTGCTAAACAAAGGTCGGTGAATGTGAAAAGCATTTATCAATTATCCAATAAACATTAATTTACCAAAACCAACCTAACTATAATTGTAACAGAAAACACAAAGGCTAATATTTTGCTTTAAAAATTATACACTGTATAATACAATTCAAAAAATATCCAGAATTTTTTAAATGTTAAAATCTTAATAAAACATGGTGCCAAATAGCCAAATATTATTTACCTCTTCATTTTTTTGTCTATTAACTATTACACAACACACTATTACTATTATTAAAAATCTGAAGGGTAACTACGTCCTTTCATACTTAAATATAATACAGTGTAAGAAAGTAGGCAAAAGTAGCCTTGACAACTTAGAAATATATTTGATAGAATGTCAGCTTTATCCATAGATGATGTGTTTTGAAGCTTATCTTGTCCCTTAAACTTATCCATTACTAAAATTACCAGAACCTGAAATTCCATAGTTTAGCATTTTTGCTTTGTTTATTTTATCTTTACTCTTATTTTAAAATTCAAATATATTTAGGAAGAGAATTTATAATTTAAACATTGTTAATAGAGATTATTTATTAGTAATCTTTATTATAGGTAAGCAAGAAGCTAAACACTCATTCTAGGCTGAGATGGAAGAACCAGGAAGGACTGAAGGAACTGGTAGTAGACGTTTAATATGAATTTAGTTAGCTTTTGAAAAACCGCTTAGAGCATTACTAAGATTTAAGATCAAACAGCTTTCTTAACAAAACTCTCATACAATCCCCAAGGTTTGGTAATGGAGACAAAAAATTTCAATCAGGGATTGTTAGCTGACCCTTAATCTCTCCCTCTTCTAATTCAAGATTTTCCATTTTGTGGGGAAATTAACAAAATATTAATTTATGACTTTGTTTCCATTTCTCTAAGATGCCTCTTTGACTCAACACTCGATTTTCAGAACCAATGGCAACCTCTGTATAATTAATGTCAAAAAAAAGTAGCAAAATGAACTTGATCTATAAATTCTTATTGATCAACAAAATCAACAATTTTATGTGAATATAGAAAGAATATCCTAATTTTTAACTAACTCTCTTTTATCATTAAAACATGTATTCCTTAACTAAATTATCTTATTAATAATACTTGTCTACCAGGGAAGAGCCAAAAGATTGTACGTTCTGTGATGGTCAAAGCCGTGTTTGTTTAGTCCACTCATGTATCTCTAGCATCCATTAAAGTGCTTAGAAATGTAGTATGTACACAGTCAATAGCTTTTTAATAAAAGAGTGAGTGAGTAAACTAATTAATCTGTGAATGCAGAACAAGGGGAAGATCCAATAGCTGGAAATAAAGATGCTTAAATTCTTCCAGTTTACTCTGCTTGTAAATAACTATGGAACATCAGAGAAATGACTCATTTCTTGAGGTCTCAAAGTAACCTTTCTGAACTATCACATAGAGATTCTACAAAACTCTGTAATGTCTGTCCCAATACTCCTTGGAAATGTCTTTATACTATAAAACTTAATCAAGAAAATTTCCTAAGATCTAATTTACTGAGAATTTTGCAAACCAGTAACATAAGGATCTATTAATCCCTAAAAAAGACACAGTTTCTCCCACTTTTTATTTCCAAATCTGCACATAGTTTAGTAAGTACTGGACTGGACTAGATGCTTACAGAAAATAGCTTATTACACATTTATTTATGTGTGTATTCCTAAAAATTTAGTTCTATGTCAAGGGTTACAATAAGTTAACTTTCACTGACCTTTTAAAACTAAGTAAGGTAAATCTTTTAAAAACATAAGAAACAGAGCTTAAATAGTGAAAGATCATAATTTACTTGAAGTAAATACAAGTCCATATTTCATCACAGCCTTTTATGTAAATTAATGCTCAAAAACACCTTGTCATGTTAATTTTCTTCAATATTTTTATTGTTCTTCAATCATTTATTCAATATTTATAGAGCATCTATTATGTGCAAAGCTTTGAGAAGGCAAACATACCCCCATCAGCCACAGATTCTGTTTTTAAAGAACATATATTCTTATATATAATTTAAAAAATTTTTAAACATTAACAGCTAAAATTCTTATCAAACATGATAAAAATCTATATCAACTTTGACTAAATGATCCAAGGAAAGCTACTTCTCAACTTCAGCTGACTGTCTCATGGGGACTTTTTCACTAATTTCCAATTGATGAATCAATGGATATAGGCTAGGAGGTTAGGAGAGGTCCATAAAAGACATGATTTTATATCACTACCTTAAAAAAGAGTAATGCTCATAAAATATTGAATTTAGAGAGGTCCTTAGATCTCATTTAGTCAACTTTTATATTTAATAGATTAGGAAACAGTAAGTTACCAGAGCTTATTGCTGGGAAGGCCATTTACCAGGCTCTCCATGGACTATCATGCAAGCTTTGGCATAACACAAAGCCAGGCTTCTATTCCCAGGTATGTCAAGGACTACCTGAATGGCCTTGGGGAAATTATCTTTCCAAACTTCAGTTTTCTCATCTATAATATTAAGATTTTTAAAGCTTTATTAAGGTATAACTGACAAAGAAAATTAGGATATATTTAAAATGTACAAAGTGATGATCTGATATATATATACATATATATATATCGTCGTCGTCGTCGGCAGCCGTCCGTCTCGAGAGACGATGGTGTAGCTTCTTCAGAGTCTATCTGCACCGCCAAGAATGGCTGTGCAGTCCAACTCGGGAGTGACATGGTATCTGTCTCCTCCCGTGTTGAATCGACATCTTGCGATGACGCTGAAGCTACAGAGCCTGGGCAGGGTAATATGGAGGGTCTGCTGTTGCCCATGCAGCAGACCCCCCCTCTCTTCGCAGCTGAAGGGTCCAAGGGAAAGATGGAGTCGATACAGCTTGGGTTCAGGTGCGCCGCAGGAGTTGCCGGTGTTGACTACAACGTCAAACCGCCTTAGGGACTCCGGCTCCGGATTTTCTGTCGGGGTTTACTCCCTTAGCCTTTCCCCTGAAGAGGTATGCCACAAGGCAGCGGAGGTTTTTTGGAGTCAGAGTTTTCCTTCTCTGATGTACCCTGACTGGAAGATCGAACCAGCGACACTTAGCTCGCAGGCCGACGCTCAATCCACTGAGCTAAACCAGCCAGGGCAAATATATATATATACACACAGTGTGAAAACTTTCACCATCAAGTTAATTAATACATCATTTCACATATTTTCCTTTTTTTTCAGGACTTAAGTTCTAGTCTCCTAGCAAATTTCAATCATACAATATAGTATTTTCACCTATAGCCACAATGTTATAGATTTGATCCTCAGAATTTATCCATCTTATAACTGAAATTTTGTACACTTTAACCAGCTTATTTCTGTTTCCTGCCCCCCATTCCATGACAATAATCATTCTACTCTGTTATGAGTTCAACTTTTTTTTTTTATTCTACATATAAGTGAATCCAGCAGATTTGTTCTTCTTTGTCTTCCTTATTTCATTTAGAATGATACCTTCCAGGTTCATGCATGTTGTCAAAATGTCAGAGCTAGTGCTTTTATTTTTATATAACCTCCTTTGCCTCTTGTTGCTATTTTTAGCTTAAAGTCTATTTTGTGGGTAACAACATAGCTGCCTCTCTTTTCTTGGTTTTCCATTTGCATGAGCTGTCTGTAGGCTGAATTACATACTTTTGTTTCATTAAAGTAAGTTTCTGAAGATTTAAATTGTGTTTTTGTTTGAAACATATCCCCTTGCTTATTCATTTTCTTTGACATTCTGTGTTGGTGTCTGAACATTAGATAAGATGGTCACCTCCCCCAGTCTGGAAAGATGTGTTCCCCACAAAAGATGAACCTTGTTAATCAACTCAACAGGAGATCCTACTTGTCTCTCAGCCCTTTGTGATTGTACAAGCTGTGGTCTTTGTCCTTGGTGGCTCCCAGGATTTAAGGATGTGCCAAAACCTGTCAGTGTCCCAAAGGGATAATTGCAGTTAAGCATCTAGATGTAGTATAATTACAAGCTGGGTTGTCAGACAGCAACTAGAAAAGTATGCCGTTAAGCCTCTTTTAGGAAGAAATTGCGATGGGCATTTTTTCCTTTTCTGCCCTGGCTATGGGCATAGAGCTGTGGTGGTGGTTGGGGGTTGAGGGGAGTACTCCCATTCCCATGTAAAAATTGTTACCCTAGGAGACAGAAATAAATAAAAAAATGTTCTTTGCTTATGGATTCAAAGAATTAATTTTGTTAAAATGCCCATAATATTCAAAGTAGCCTAGAGATTCAATAAAATCCCTATCAAAAATCAAATCCAATGGTATTTTTCACAAAAATAAAAAAAGCAATCCTAAAATTTATATGGAATCACAAAGGACTCCAAATAGCCTAAACAATATTGAGAAAGAACAAAGCAGGCATCACACTTCCTGATTTCAAACTATATTATAAAGCCATAGTAATCAAAACAGAATGGTACTGGCATAAAGTCAAGCACCAAGATTTATGGAACAGAATGGAGGGCTCAAGAATAAACTCACACAAATATGTCAATTAATTTATGACAGAGAAACCAATAATATACAATGGAGAATGCATAGTATCTTCAATAAATGGTGCTAGGAAAACTGGACAGCCACATGCAATAGAATGAAACTGGAACACTCCCTTATACCACACACAAAAATCAACTCAAAATGGAATAAAGACTTGAATGTAAGACCTGAAATCACAAAACTCCTAGAAAAAAAGATAGGCCATAAGTTCCTTGATATTGGTCTTGGCTAGGCTTTTTTGGATTTGACACTAAAAGCAAAGGTAACAAAAGCAAAAGTAAACAAGAGGAACTACATCTAACTAAAAAGGTTCTACACAGCAAAGGGGATCATCAAAAATGAAAAGGTAACCTACAGTACGAGAGAAAATATTTTCCAATCATATTTCTGATAAGGGGTTAACATCTAAAACACACAAGGAATGCATACAAAATAGGAAAAATTTAAAGATTCTATTTATTTACTTTTAGAGAGAGGGAAAGGGAGGGAGAAGGAAAGGGAGAGAAACATCAATGTGTGGTTGACTCTCACACACCCTCAACTGGGGACCTGGCCCACAACCCAGGCCTGTGCCATGATTGGGAATCAAACCTTGACCCTTCAGTTTGTAGACCAGTGCTCGCTCAATCCACTGAGCCAAACAAGCCAGGGCTCAATAGTAAACATTTAAAGGAACCAGTTACAAAATGAAAAGAAAAAGAATGTGAATATAAAATTTTCCAGTGACGACCTACAAATAGCCATATGTGAAAAAAAAAAAAAACAAAAGCACATCACTAACCATCAGGAAAATGCAAATCAAAACTATAATAAGGTATTACCTCACACCTGTTAGAATGGCTATCATCAAATAGGGAACAGAGCAATTTGTTGGCCAGGATGTAGAGAAAAGGCAACCCTTGTATACTTACTGTTGGTGGAAATGTAAATTTGTTCAGTGACTATGGAAAAAAGTATGAAAGGATCCTCAAAAAAAATTGGAAATAAAACTATCATATAATCCAGCATGCCCACTTTTGCATTTCTATCCAAAGGAAACAAAATCATAATCTAAAAGAGATATCTGTATTCCCATTTTTATTGCAACATTATTCACAATAGCTGAGGTATGGAAACAACCTAAGTGTGTATGAATGAATGAATGAATGAATAAGTTGAGAAAATGTGAGATACACAAACACACACACACACATACACACAGAGGAATATTATTCAGCCTGAAAAAAAAGAGTCTCCTCATTCACAACAGTGGCAATGTAAACTGATAACAGTCACTATGGATAACAGTATGGAGGCTCCTCAAAGAAATTAAGAGGAGGGTTACCATATGACCTAGAAACCCCTCTTCTGTGTAACTATCTGAAAAATTTAAAAACATTTATTTGCAAAGTTATATGCACACTTGTGTTCATTGCAGCATTATCAAGAGTGGCCAGGATAGATGACTGGATAAAAAAAAAGATGTATATATAACGGAAAACTACTCAGCTATAAGAAAAGATGAAATAATGCTATTTGTGACAATATAGATGGACCTTGATAATATCATGCTAGGCAAAATAAATCAGACAGAAAAAGTTAAGAGCCATATGATTTTACTCATGTGGGATATAAAACTGAAAGCAACAAATAGAGAAGAAAAACCAACAAAATCTCAGAGAGAGACAACGGCATGGTTATGACCACAGGGCAGGGCGAGTGGGAGTAATAAAGGGTACAGTTAATTACATGGTGACAGAAGAGTTGACTTTGGGTGGTGAGCACACAATGCAATATGCAAATGATATATCATAGCACTGTATGCTTGAAATCTATATATAATTGTATTAACCAATATAACCCCAATAAATTTACTTAAAAATATAAAGGAAAATATATATGAACTAATTAGAGGGGGAACCTCCCTTGATCTCATTGATAAATGTCTTCAGAATAAATTTGTAGCTTTCTGCTGGTGGACGCCGCTGAGTGAGCATCACTGAAGTCTCCTCTCCTGCAGTCGCCATGTGTAAGTCAGAGCGTCCCCAAGAGCCGGAACAGCCACCGAAGCTCTTTATCAGAGGTGTGAGCTTTGGAACAACAGAGGGGAGTCTGAGGAGCCACTTTGAGCAACAGGGAATGCTCATAGACTATGTGTTGCTGAGAGATCCAAACACCAAGTGCTCCTGACACTTTGGGTTTGCCACATACGCCACCGTGGAGGAGGTGGGTGCCGCTGTGAGCGCAGGGCCACACGGGGTGGACGGAAGAGTTGTGGAACCAAAGAGTGCTGTCTCAAGAGAAGATTCTCAAAGACATGGTGCCCACTTAACTGTGGAAAAGATTTTTGTTGGTGGTATTAAGGAAGGCATGGAAGAACACCACCTAAGAGATTATTTTGAACAGTATTAAAGAAGTGAAGTGATTGAATCATGAGTGACCGAGGCAGTGACGAAGAGAGGCTTTGCTTTTGCGACCTTTGATGACCATGACCCTGTAGACAAGATTGTCATTCAGAAATGCCACACTGTAAATGGCCACCGCTGTGAAGTAAAGAAAGCCCTATCTAAGCAAGAGATGGCTAGTGCTTCATCGAGCCAAAGAGGTTGAAGTGATTCTGGAAACTTCAGAGGTGGTCATGGAGGTGGCTTTGCTGGGAATGACAACTTTGGTTGTGAAGGAAGCTTCAGGGGCCGAGGGGGCTTTGGTGGCAGCCATGGTGGTGGTGGATATGAGGACAGTGGGGGTGGCTGTTATGGATTTGCTAATGATGGGAGCAATTTTGGAGGTGGCGGAGGCTACAATGATTTTGGCAATTATAGCAGCAATCAATCTTCAAGTGTTGGACCCGTGAAAGGAGGAAACTGGAGGCCGAAGCTCTGGCCCCTGTGGTGGTGGAAGCCAGTACTTTGCCAAACCATGAAACCAAGGTGGCTATGGCAGTTCCAGCAGCAGCAGTGGTAGCGATGACAGTGGCAGAAGGTTGTAATTGCTGCCAGGAAACAAGGCTTAGCAGGAGAGGAGAGCCAGAGAAGTGACAGGGAAGCTACAGGTTACAGCAGATCTGTGACCTCAGCCAAGGTTGGTGGCGGCAAGGCCTAGCTGCTACAAAGAAGGCATGTTTTAGACACAGTCACGTGAATTGGGGAAAAACTCAAGGCCTGTATTTGTGACTCATTGCAGAACAGGTTATTTTCATTTCTGTTCTGAGGAAAACAAAGGGTTTTTTGTTGTCCTTGTTGCATCCATGCTGTCGATTGCTAAATGTGATAGTCTGATCATGACACTGAATAAATGTGTCTTTAAAGAATTTCTTAAACAATTTTAAAAAGAGGGACCATTTGTGACAGCATGGATACACTTGGAGAGCATTATGCTAAGTGAAATAAGTCAGACAAAAAAAGACAAGTGCTGCAATGGCATCATTTATATGTGGAATTTAAAATGAAGAAGTCAAACATATAAACAAAGTAGAAAAGAGAGTGGCAAACAGTACAAAATTTCAGAGATAAGATACATACTTCTGAGGATCTAAGGTTAACATGGTGATTACAGTTGATAACACTGTATCAAATAATTAAAATTTGAAAGAGAGTAAATCTTAAGTGTCATAAATAAGGGGATGGATATGTAAACAATGAATAGCTTGAATATCTCATAATTTTACATGTTAAATACACCTCAATAAAAAAATCAAATTAACAAAAAATAAAAGAACTTCTCTGCTAAAATTTCAATGCAAGCCCCTTCTCATCAGAGTGAGGTGATCTGAGGTTATGTCTTCCAGGTGGCAGCCATAAAAGCTGGGGCGCCATATGAGTGTACAAGCTCCTTTCAGAGAGACATTGGTGACCTGGTTTTATCATTGTTGCCTGCTGTAGGAAGAAGGCGGCAGGAGTGCCCCCTGGCTCCCCCTGGATCTTTTGGAAGATCACAGCCAGTTCCTAGATGTATGAAAATTAGAAGCCAGACTCTTGAGCAGCTTGTAAACTATGCAATCAAATGCCCTCCAAGGAAAGACAGGGAGATGGGCATTTTGCCTGCTCCCTCTGTGCTGAGTCCTGGGATGGGAGGGAGGAGGAGAGTTGTGGCTGGTGCTTGTGTGACCACCTATTTCTTTTGTATAGTCCTAAAGCTTATGTGGACACAAGCCCCTTGGGCTTACAGAGCTGGGGGCTTGGGGAGACCATTCCTTGAGTGGGGGCCTTAAAAGTTCGGGCAGTAGCTATGTGCTTTAAAGCTTTCACTCCTCAGGAACAGCTGGAAGTTAGAGGTTTCCTTCCAATTGCATGGCACTGTGCCCAGGGCGGGGTTTAGGGAAGCATGTTTAGGCTTTTTCTGCATCCTTAGATGTGAATATTTTCTCCTTCGCCTGATATGTAGCATTCACTCAGCTAGGTTCTGGATTTCTCTCAGCTCTGTATGTAGCTGTGCATTTGGTACATCCGTGGGAGGAAGGAAATTCAGGGACCTCCTATATAACCATTTGGTCTTTTTCAAAAGGAGAATAACAGCACCTAACCTATAGAGGGGTTTAGACAATTTTTTAAAATGTCACATGCAGAACACGCACTAGAGCTCTGCATGTGTGTGTAGATGTGCATACTTATGCACACATATAGATGCATACCCACATATGAACATGCATGCATGTGCACACACATTGGACTAGTGGTTTTTATGACAATTACCTCTCTTCTTCATTAGAGTCATCATTCCTGAGGTTAATGTTTAAGTACATGACTTTCTATTTTCTTTCTTTTTTTTTTTTTTAACTGAATGATGATGGCAGACACTGCATGAGTCACTTAGGGGTGTCAAGCATATTGCTGACCTAAGAGGCAATTTTTTAAATCAGAGAGAATTCTCCTGCTGCTTCTAAGAAGGTAACTGGCATAGTAAAGAGGTCTTAATGGTGAGTGACAAATACCATGAATTACAGAAGAAAACATTTAGTCAACTTAGTCACACTGTCTTAAGCACCCATAAGTGCAATTCTTAATGATACTCCCTGAAGGAACTATAGAAAATGCAGCAAAATACAATTTAAAGCACAAAATGGAAAGCATGTAAAACAATTGTAGTTTTGAAATTGAAGTCTTATGTGGGAAATTAGCAACTCTAATATAGCCTAGCAATTTATGTGACTGTCTCCAAGATGAATGTGGGTTGCAGCATCGTTGACTTAGCATTGGCCATCCACACGGTGCTCCTGAAAAAGGCCATATTCCTATCATATGATCTCATTTGACTGTTTAGGCCACCAATGGTTTTAAAAAAGACAGACTATATATACATATTCTGTCGTGATATGTTTGTTATTTTTCTCCTAAGAAATCAGATGAGTGATTTTAACTAATTTTTTATTCTATGCTTTCTTTAACCCTAGAATAACATCCCATTGCTCTAATCCCCTGAAAGACTTTTATTTGTTTGTCTCTTCACTGGACTTACATGCAAAATTGTAATTACACTTGCACAGAGCCATGCAAACAAAAGGCGCTCAAAGATTTTCAATTCTATTGATATGGGGTTGTGATAAGTAATCATATTTGCCATTTTTAGAAAGAACAGATACCTTTTATCTAACAGCTAAATATTTAAAACAACATGCTATACATTTCAAGGACATAGATGTTTAAGCTTTGAGTTATTTAACTGGTTAAATACAGCTCATTTGCTAACGTTTAAAAATCACTGCCTTAAAATTATGCATTTTTTTGTTTCTTTTTTGTCTTAGTTTTGGGGTTTGGAGTTTAAATAACTTTCTATCGTATGTGATTTCATCTTAAGATAAATTTTTATTAAATTGAAATTTAGATTTCAATAACTTCTAGAATTACAGGTAATCAGAAAGGAAGAGTCTATTAAATTTTGTAAAGTAATTTACACTCACCTGCATTATGCCTTAAAAATGTATAAATACATAGATTTGTTTTGGGTGGATTTGACAAAACACTTTGTTGCAAAGATAGGTGCTATATCATTACAGAAATTTGATAACAAGGTTCATTATCTGTATCTTCACTGTTGTGAAACCAGCCATCTGTGTGCTATTTGTCCTTGAAATTAGTTTGAAAAACTCAGGATGCATTTCTTCAATTAAACTTCTCAATTTATGTTAGCTCAGAGATAAGTACAAAATACAGGTGTTGGCAAAAGTAGGTTTACAGTTGTTTGTATTGAAAATAATACAATAAATAATAAATAATAATACAAGAATAAACTGTTTTGTGTACTCACAACTGTAAACCTACTTTCGCCCACCTCTGAATTAAAATAAAACATGTTTGCTAAAACATTTTTCAAAGGAAATGAAGACATAAATAAATGGAAAGATATTTCATGCTCAGGGATTGGAAAAACTGATATTCTTAAAATGCTCATACTTCCCAAAGCAATATACAGATTCAATTCAATCGCTATCAGGATTCCAATGCCATTTTTTCACAGAAATAGAACCACCAATCTTAAAATTTGTATGAAACCACAAAAGGCTCCAAAGAGCCAAAATAATCTTCTAAATAAAGAACAACACCGGAGGTACCACACTAACTAATTTCAAGCTACAGTAATTAAAACAGTATGGTATTGGCCTTAAAACAGGCAAGTAGAGCAATGTAACAGAATAGAGAGCTCAGAAATAAGCCCACACCTACAAGGTCAATTAATTCATAACAAAGAAGCATAGAATATACAATGAGAAAAAGATGGTTTCTTTAATAAATGATGCTAGAAAACTAAATAGCCACATCCAAAAGAATAAACTGGATCACAATGATACACCATACACAAAAATCAACCCAAAATTGATTAAACAAGTAAGACCTGGAAACTTAAAACTCCCAGAAGAAAACACAGGTGGTAAGATCCTTGACATAGGTCTTGGTAATGACTTTTGTATTTAACTCCTAAAGAAAAACAACAGAAATGAAATAGATGAGAGAAACTACACCAAACTAAAAAAGCTTCTGCACAGCAAAGAAAACCATCAACAAAATTAAAAGGCAACCAACAGAATGGGAGAAAGTAGTTGCAAATCATAATATATATATATATATACACATGTATATATATATATATATATATATATATATATATGTATATATGTTAATATCCAGGCTACACAAGAAATTCATACAACTCAATATAGGGAAAAAAAAAAAAGAAAAACACAGGCAATGGTTCTGTTATAAAATAGGGCAAAGGATGTGAGTAGACATTTTTCCAAAGAAAACATACAAATGACCAACAGGTATGAGGAAAGGTGCTTAGCATCACTAAATGCCAGAGAAATGCAAATCAAAATTACAGTGAGATATCACCTCACACCTGTTAGCAAAAGACAAGAAATAAGTTCTTGTGAGGATGTGGAGAAAGTAGAATCCTTGTGCACTGTGGGTCAAAATGTAAACTGGTTTAGCCATTATGAAAAACAGTATAAGTCCTCCTCAAAAAATTAAAAATAAACTACCACATGATTCAGCATTTAACTTCTGGTTATTTATCCAAAGAAAAGGAAATCTCTAATTTAAAAAGATAAATGCACCCATATGCTTATTGAAGCATTATTTATCATAGCCAAGATATGGAGACAACCTAAGCATTCCTCAATGAATGAATAAATAAATAAAGGAAGTATTGTGTATACACACAATGGGACATTATTCAGTCATAAGAAAGAAAGAAATTCTGCCATTTGTAACCACATGGATGGATCTGGAGGGCATTAAGTGGAATAAGTCAAACCAACAAAGAAAAACATTGCATGATCTCACTTATATATGTAACCTAAAAACAAAACAAGCAAACACACACACACACACACACACACACACACACACACACACACACAGCCAAACAAAAGACCTCTAGCTCATAGACACAGAGAATAAATTTGTAGTTGCCAGAAGTGGGGGTCTGGCGGTGGATAAAATGGGTCAAAAAGTATAAATTTTCATTTATATATAAAATAATTAAGTTCTGAGGATTTAATGTAAAGCATGGTGACAATAGTTAATAATACAGTATTGCATATTTAAATTTTACTAAGAGATCTTATAAGTTCTCATCACAAGTAAAACCTTCTGTAATTATTTATGGTGGCAGATGTGATCATTTTGTAGAATATATACATATCAATTTGTTATGTTGAACACCTGAAATTAATATAACATCATATGCCAATTATAACTTAATAATTTGTAAAAAGTTCCTTGCATTCTAAAACAAACCATGTTTATACAATAAAGCTCATTCTAAACTTCAATTAAATGTTTCTTTAAAAATAGATTTTTTTTTTTTTGTGATGGTTTTTCATTGCATGATTCCCTTGCATCCAGCTTGAAGAGTCTGAGGGAGAAAAATACTTGAGCTTGTATGTGATCTGCACAGTCCCCCAAAGCTATATTCATTAAAACCAGTTCATTTCCTTCTGTGGTGAATGATTTCTTGTCTTTATATTGTAATAAAATTTAAATGTCAGAGTTTCAAAACAAAAACAACTGAGCATCAAGAAAAATCTGAAAGAAGTGCAATGTGGACTTCTTCTAATCATTACATATATATATATATATATATATATATATATATAATGGCCTGTTCATTCTTACCTATAGTGATATTATATGTACATCACATTATTGTGATTCAGCTTTGTAGCTCTTCTTAGAGTATTCAAAAAAGGAATTTTAATAATTTATAAATAGAAAAATAATTTCCATTGGAGATTTTTCTAAATAGTTATAAATATACTCAGCCCAATATTTAAAACTAAGGTTTCTTGGCAAGTATAAAAAAAAATAAATTCACAAATGAGCTTTATGACAAGTCAGCTTAAATATAAATTGCATAATTAAAATAATGACTGAAAAAATTTTATAATATTAGTCACTTTTTCCTCAGTTGATATAACCTGAGTTCAGAGACCATTATTGCCCTGGATGATTTATCTAAAAATTAATTTTAAGGTTGAATATTTCCATGAGACACTGGTGCATATACACTTTTATGTCAATAGAAATTGACGTCAGAACTGTTAGGGAAAAATGGTCACCCACTGTGATAATTCTGAACAGCTGTGACGTCCAACTAATCTTACAAACAAAATACATATAATTTTAAGAAGGAAAAAAACTAATGCCTAAGTAAGCATTTTTTTCTGGATAGATTCATTCCAAAATATTTTTTAAAAGCTTGGAAGAGCATATACCATTTTGTTAACTTGTGTTTCTTTTTTTGTCCACCAAAACATGTTTATTTTTAGTGAGAACACTTTTATTCTAGACATCAATCTAAGAAATATTTAATATACAATAGCACCTCATTTCATTATCACAACTGCGTTATTAATCAATGCTGTTACTATATCCAACTTTCTAATGAAGAAACAGAAGTACAGAGAACTTAATTTATTCAAGTACCAAAATCTCTAATTAGTGGCAAAACACTGGATTTTTATAATCTGGCTCCAAATGTCATACTGTTAATAGCTCTGCTGCTTCTTCTCTACTTTCAACAGATAAATATCACTTAAGATCTGAAGTTAGAATGCTTTAGGCAATATAAAGGTAATTGATTAATCTATGTTTGATCAGTACAAGATGTAACTAACACTTGAAATATCAATAATTTATAGTAATGGAAGTAGAATTCTTGATATTTTAATATCCTCATTAAACTACAAATTTAAGATTTCTTATATTTTTATGTTATAATCTATTTTAACTATATTCATATTTATTGTATCTTATAGTTTCTATCTGATATATCTTAGCTAAGGTGAAAATAATTAAGAGCAATTAATTTATGCATCATAATAACTATGTTTACATTATAATGAATACATGTAATATATTTAGTTTTTCTGTGGCTCTCCCTCATTGTACCATAAACTCAATGAGGAAAGAGTTCTATCTTATTTGCTTTTGTAGCTTTAGTTCTTTGAAAAATGTTTGGAACAAGAAACATTATCGAAATTATCACAGCATCAATAAATGTGTTTGTGTAAGGATCTGTCCAAATGCTGAAAATACTTTAAACAGTTGATCTCACATTATGTAAACTGTATAGTCTGGTGCTGAAGTATTTATATTTTCTTTTCATAGGGCTTAGCATAATTACTAATTATACAGTATATTTGTTATTTGTTTGCTTAATATTTTTCAGTGTGACTAACTTGTAAACTTTGTGACAGGCAGGATTCTGAACTTTTCTTCATCACTATAGCTCTAACACACTTAATCCAATGCCTGGCAGATGGTCACCCAAGTTTAATGATCTATTGATTACCCACATCTAAATAAAACAATAGATTCGGGAAGATTTGGTAAATCTCTTTTTCTTTTTATTCCTTCTAAAAACATATCAACATTTCCCAACCTAAATCATCGAAGAAGAATATGTATGTACACCTGAGGCTTTCATGAGAAGATGAATTGTAGCAACAATACGTTGCATTTAACTTAAGATAGTAGACTAAAGCTATAAAAATAAAAATGAGGCTAATTACTTAAATTAATGAACCATTCTCTATTAAGCATTTTTCAACCATTTTTTCATACAACAGTATGTCGAAATATTGTTTCACACTAAAACAGTATACGGAAGCCAGGAAAAAAGAATGGTTGACTATCAGGCTAAGATATTAGACTATGTTCAAAACACATCTGAGTATTGATGGTTTGAATTTGTTTTTGTTTCTGTTTACTTCTACTCTGTGTCCAGTTTCCCATCTTCTGGTGAAATAAACTTCTGATATTTTTGGATATAATTTTGTTGCAATATAAATAAAATCACCCTGATCCCAGAGCCAAGTAGATTAAGGCCAACCAGACTCTCCCTAGAAATTTGAACTTCCCAAACCATATGAAACTATTGGAGATGATAAATTCCAGCAGAAACACCCTCAAGTATTTCTATCTAGATCTTCAAATTGGCCTGTTTCATACCTTGTTAAATGTGGTCCTATTGTGGTTTATGAACCACTTATATTTGTTGAATGATATCATCTTGTATTAAGTACTCAGAATATGTTTAACTTGCCTGCAGCAATAATATCAGCAGCTAGATCAAGCAATGATGAGACTTTCAGTGTTCGCACCAGAGAAGTGAGTTTATTGGGGGATGCGCTAGGGTGATTCATCTGGTATATATTGTGTTCTGTTGGACAGAGTAGTCTATAGATATTAATCAGATTCTTCACATCTAAAATTGTGGGTTTGTGTATTTCTCCTTTCAGGTCTATCAGTTACTGCTTCACATAGTTTGAGGCTTTGTTGATGGCACACTGCTTAGAGGTTAGGCTCACTATGCATTCTTGGTAGGTGAATTTGGCTTTATTACATAATGACCCTTACAAATGATTTTATTTATTTACTTCCAGAGATGACGAAGGGAAGGAGGAACAGAGAGAGAAAAACATCAGTGCAGACAGAATTATTGATCAGCTGGCTCTTGCACGTGCCTTGACAAGGGACCAAACCTCCGATCCAGGCATGTGCCCCAATCGGGCAACCCTTTGCTTTGCGGGACAATGGCCATTCAACTGAGTCACATCAGTCAGAACCATAATGGCCCTTTTTATCCTCAGCAGGCTTTTTGTTCCAAAGTCTACTTCATTTGATTTTAGTAGTCATTCCTGTTTCTTTTTGGAGGAGGGGCGGTTGGAGGGAGGCATGTCCTTTCACTATACCCTTTACTTTAAACTTCTGTATATTGCATTTGAAGTGATTATCTTGTAAATGCTTATTGTTATATTATTTTAAAAATCCACTGTGCCAATCTCTCTCTTTTAATTGATATATTTTGACCATTTACCTTTTAATAGTTACTGATATGTTAGCGCTTAAGTATGACATTTTATTTTCCCTTTTCTTGTTTACTCATAGATGACTTTGATTTTTTAGAGAATTTCATCTTGATTTATTCATAATGTTTCTGAATATATTGTTTTGTATAAGCTTCTCAGTGGTTTTTCTAGATATTACAATACATACATATAAGTTATCACAGTCTACTGATTTTTATGATTTACTGCTTCAAGTGAAGCTTAGAAATCTTATTTCCCTTTAGAATACTTTACCTTCTCTATTTTTAATGTGAAATTTTCTTAAATGTAGGGTTGCTGTCAATAAATGTTCTTAGTTTTCTTTTGTCTGAGAATGTCTTCATTTCCCTTTAATTCCTGATGTCTATTTTACTGGGTAAAGATTTTGTAGTTACAATTTTCCTAAAATACTTAAAAAATAAGCTCTTTTCTAGTCTCTATAAAATTCGGATGAGATATTGGCTGTCATTCAAGTTGGCGTTCCTCTTTAATTAATGTCTTGTTTTTCTCTGGTCACTTTGAGATTTTTTTTTTTATCTTCAGTTTTTATAAGTTTAAATTAAATGGTGTTTTTATTTGTCATTTTTATAATTAACATTAGAGTTTATAAAATAATTATTTCTCTGCTGAGAATGAGATTTTGTTAGTTGTTTCAGAAGAATTCATAATTGCCCTCTGTAACATTTTATTATGGCTGCTTTAAAATTCTTGTTAAATAACTACTTCTTCTGATTCATTTTGTTGTTGGCATTCGTTGAATTTCTTTTCTCACTCCATTTGTGATTTCCCTTGTTCTTATGATGAATGATTTACACTGATGTGTTTGAATGTTTTTCAAAGATTGCAGCTCCTAAACAGTCTAACTACTGTTTTTCCACCTATCAGAATCAGATTCTATCTGTTGTTATATTATGGGTTTTTTCTTCTTTAGTTAGCAGTAGAGAAATTTGTGAAGAATAAAGTTTATCTGCCTGAGGCCTATATTGCTAGATTATTTTATGTTTTACTTTTGTTTGAAAAAAAAAATCTAATCGGTCACTTTTTATGTCTTGTGCTTCTTTCTCATACATTCAATTAAAAATATATTTAACATAAGTATTTTATATTTTATGTTTGGTATAGCCAGTATTTAAAGTCTGCATCTAAATGTGATATCTATTATTTCTCCTAGTACTTGTTGGTAGTGCCTGTTTCTTTGGTGTTTTGAAAGTTTTAGAAATGTGCTCGTTTTCCGTTAAGATTTACCACAAGGATTCTTTGACACCTTGCTGAATATAATTCTCTACACAATAGTTACATTTGCTTCCTGTGTTTGGAAGGGGACTGGAGACCCTTCCAATTTAGGCCTATTTGAATATAAATTCTGAGCTTCAGGTTTGACCCATCCAATTAGTAAAAATCAGGACTGCAGACTTATGAAGGAGACTGTTTATCATGGAAATTCACTGAAGTTGACCTGTTTTTCTTTCTACACCAATCACCGAGTTTTAAGACAGGCATTTTTTCTTAGAGTTGCCTGCTGTTGAATTTTCTGGGAGGTGGGTACTTCAATGACTTCGATTTCGTGGTTTGATTTTAAAAAAATTATTTTTAGAGAAAGGGGGAAGGGGAATGAAAGCAAGGGAGAGAGACATTGATGTGAGAGAGAAACAGGGATCAGCTGCCCCTTGCATGTGCCCCAGCCAGAACCTGCAGCCCAGGTATGTGCCCTGACCTGAGTCAAACTGGCAACCTTTCTCTTTGTGGAACAACACCCAATACACTGAGCCGCGCTGGTCAGGGCTTGTGGGTTCCAGTTTTATGCAGAGATGGGGAGGAGAGTGGTCTCCTATTAGAGCATCTCTTTCATGGTGAGTGGGCTCTGGGCCTTTTCCTCCTCTCCCTCATGTCCCTGTGAAACTGAAAATCATGTTTATCTGTTTTGGTAAATGCTGTCGAGAGAGAAAGCCGGTGTCACTGTTCTACTCATCTGTCTGGTTTTCATCATCTTTTAGTTGGGGACTTTAAGTACTGACTTTATTTCCAGTTCACTGATGTCTTTAACAAAATTTTAAACGTTCTTCTTTTTGTTGTTGTTTTTTGTTTTTTGTGTGTTTGTTTGTTTTTTTCAGGAGGTGAGTATGGAAGGACATATGTTTCACCATACACTATCTTTATTAAAAAAAAAAAAAATCAATGGTGGCCTGAGAGGAGGTGTGCTAGGTTTGGTTTTGTTTGGTTTGGTTTCGTATCATCTCTGTAACTAAGTTTTAAAAGTATAACAATGTACTGCAAACTCCTATGCAAATCCTGTAATATTACACACATATTAACACATAAAGGTTAATATAACAACATGGATATATTTACTTTGAAAAATATATTGCTTCTTGCTTTACAGGAAGAAAAAAAGAACATCTTTCAGTCATTATTTTCCCCATTTTTTCCTTCAGTTATAGTCTGTGTTTTCCAAGAGAAGTCAGAGAAAATAACTATACAAGAATAGAAAGAATTTTTAAAAAACAGTTCCTTAAGTAACAGCTAACTAGCATTTTATATCTACCTCTTTCCTAAATATTTATATACAAACTTAACTCTAAAAATCCCTGATTCTGAGATCCCAGTACAGGTTCAGTTTACAAAATGGCATTATTTACTAGTTTGTTTAGGTGACAATTCATCTTCAATTCTGGGCCAGTCTGTATAAAGGTAAGATTGCTACTATAAATATGTCCTTCATAGACTGTCTAGATAAAATGACAAGAGTAACTAATAAGAGTGGCCTGGGAATTTGAGAAATCTAATTAAAAATTTCTTGCAGAAATTCTCTCAATTTGGGAACAAAAATATATTTAAAATTACATTTATATCTAAGATCTGGTAAAAATACATATACTATAATACAGATTAATTCTTTTGATAAATATTTAGTGAGCAACTATTATTTTCCAGTCAGTGGTAAATCAGAAGTGAACATAAGAAACCTCATGGAATTTACATCCGAATGAGTAAGTTCATAAAAATTCATTTATTAGCAATTATGGCAATGTAAGGATTTATAAAATATACAAATTGTTAACCATATAAATGCCTAGTTATCAAAACGATACTTTAATTATATCAAAATCTTCTGCCTTGACTGCTTGGCTTAGTTGGTTGGGCATCATTCCGCAAAGCAAAAGGTCACCAGTTCAATTCCCGTTCAGGGTACATGCCTGCATTGTGGGCAAGTCCCTGGTTGGGGCATGTGTTAGAGGCAACCAGTTGATGTTTCTCTTTCACACATCAATGTTTCTCTTCCTCTTTTCTTTTTCCCTTCCCTTCGCTCTAAAAACAAATAAATAAAAGCTTTACTTTTTTTCTCATAATTTTACTTGTCATTAGCATCTCAAAATAATAAATTTGTTCTTTTCTGTGTGAGATTTTTAAAAATCTCTTGATCACACATATTTGTTTCTTCAGATGATCTGAAATTTCTCTGCTCTTTCAAATCTAAGTATATTTTAATAGTGATATATACATAATGAATTAACTTTCTCAGTGCTTCCAAACACTGTTTTCCGTATCCAGTGTCAATATATCACTGAAACTGTTCTTAACAATGTCATCAGTGACCTGTCTTATCAAAACCAAGTCACATTTTTCTCTCTTTACCTGAGTTACTAACAGTTTTCCCAAATGAATATCATACTTCCAGATTAGTACAGATTCTATTAATCCTGCAAACTATAAAATTACATACTTCAAAGCATTTTATTGGTTATGCCATGAGAAAAATCTCTCAATGCTTTCCATATTAGTTAAGGTGCATTCAAGAAATAGAAAACAAGTTAGGTATTTTAAAAATTGATCATTTAGTATTGAAAATTGGTTACTCAAGTATTTAAAGGCTAAAGCAAAAATTGAATCTGGCCACTAAGGCCTGAGAAACAAAGGGCCAGTATCACCAGAAAGTAGGTACTAAGGCTTCCAAATCACATGTTGGGACCAGGCGGGGGAGGTGGTTAAGAGGAGGAGGTGAGGGAGGGTGGTAGAAACTTTATGGGTAATTCTTGGGCCACATTGAAAAGTACTATCGAATGGCCTTGGAGCTACTACTGTCCTGATGCTGAAAAGATGCTGACAGAGTTGGAGGCAGAAAGAGTCCCTTCTCTTCTCCTCTGACCTTTCAATCACACAACATTGCTTCCCAGACCATAGAGAAATTATAAAAATAAAGTTTATATGTTCTCATCCCCAATATCACAGAGCATATTATAAATTGGTAGCCCGGCCATGAGAGAGAATAACCACCATAGTCTACTTGACTTAGAATAAACCTTTGCTTCCAGATTGACTGACCACTGAAGTATCGCTTCTTATCCTCTCTCACTTGAACACACTTAAACTTGCCCTTAAGTACGTTCTATCATAAGAATGTTAGAACTCCTTTTCTTTCTCCATTGTTGTAAATTGTATCTATCAATCCTTTAGATTCTCTCTTAAATTTGATATGCTTATGAATGTTTTTTCTTATCCCCAGAGTTAATTATTCCTTAGCATAGTATCTGGCATAGTCTATGAGAACTTTGTGTATTGCATGAAAGAAGTTCATTTTCCCTCTACATCTGTTATCTCTCTCAAGGACACTATATTCTGCCTTTTTCTTTAAATAATGGTTTTGCTGATTGCATTACTTTCCAAGTTTCTTCAGAGTAGAAATAATGTCTTAATCATATTTGCAGTCAGCAGTACTCCTCAAATGATGAAATTACTAAAGCTGATATATATAAAGATAGAAATTCAATCAAGGTCTTATGAATATATCAACTTTAATTTTAGGAAGGCAAAAAGCTTAACTAGCTTCTTTAGAACACATGTTTTGTTAGTGTTTCTACTTTATGCTTTGCTGCTCTTTAATTATAATTAATAGTTAACAGATAAAACAAACCTAATTTCCAATGGCCCTAGAAGTTTCTCTATTAGGTTGATGCTTAAAAATTACAAGGCATTATTTTATTATTTTTTTCTTTATCATTTATGGCACATAAGTCTGTGTGACATCTCAAAATATCTCTCTCTGGCACCCATTCCCTGACTCTCTGAAAAAAAAAAAGATATACTATCAGTAGTGATTTTTCTTAATAATATAGCAAAAACACAAGGCTTTTTCTGAATACCCTTTCATTGTTTTGAATCTGCAGATGATTAATGTCCTCAAGAAAAAGTGAGCATAGAACTATCTGTCAGTCCTGAATTTGATAAAAAAAAGAAAAGGTTTAGTGCTTCAATTTCATGAATAATTTCAACTTCCATTTGATCAGCAGAAAAAGAACAAACTATTTTTCCCTTTTGACATAACTAGCACTCAAAACTCAATATTTTTTAAAGATTTTTAATTTTTAGAGAGAGGGGAAGGGAAGGAGAAAGAGAGGGAAAGAAACATCGATTGGTGCCTCTTGTATGTATCCAACCGGGAACCTGGCCTATAACCCAGGCATGTGCCCTTACTGGGACTCGAACCAGAAACCTTTTGGTTTGTGGCACAATGACCAACTCACTGAGCCACACAAGTCGGGGCTAAATCATTGTTTTAATAAATTTCCCACAGGAGAGGGAAAACACTTTTAAAAAATTTTAATGACAAACCTTATTTATTTGTATGCCAATATTCTAAATTAGCATTTGTGAAAAATATAAATATTCTGCTATATGTAAAAACAACCAGTTATCTGACAATCTACTGTATTATCAATTCTTTGAATGCAGGCGTGCCTGACATGCTATAAGCTCTCAATCTATTATCTCATTGAAATAAAACTTCATATTTATTTATTCATATCTAATCTTCATTGTGAGATTAATCTATTGCTTTTTGAATATGTTGATTGAAATCACCAAAGTAGGGAAGAGGTAAGGAATAAGAAACCATTAAATGCTAATTTTAAGAACAAACAAGAGTGAATCTTTTATTTATATTCCACCATAAACAGTCTGTTTATATCTCTAAAATACATTCTGCTTAATATAATAAATTTTATCATACAAAACTAATATGCAAGGGTGGGTATATTTCAGAATGAACACTCACTTAAGCAGATGAAAAACAGACAAAGCCCAATAATTACAGTAAGGAATGTCTACTCTAATCAATCATTTCCTTAACTTGATTTTAAACTCCATGAGGTATACTGATTGGTACTTGACATCTGCACATTTTTTAATTCAATGATTTTTATTGGTGGCTAAAGCAAACAAAAGTAAACCCACATAACTGAATTATTTCATTGCAGTTATAATACTACCTACAGCCTAATGTTACATTTGAAGTCTTGCGGTTTTAAAAGCCTGTTACTAAGCTGACACAAGCCTTAAAACCAATTCGAGTATTATTGGACAAGAAAGCCTTCCAGTGTCTGCTTCATTCTGAGCACATCATCTGACAAATCACCAGTGAGCATGTCCTGTCTATTTGTGGGCTTTAATCAGCCTGCAAATGAGATCCCGATTTAAAGTGGCTTCAGCAGCCTTATTAATGTATGAATACTCCATATTTTTTATAGGGAATATCCAAAAAGGAAGACCGCGTTTATTGTGAAAATGAGTATGAGAGGTGAGTATGTCACAATGATTTCTTTGTATTAAGAAAAAAATTCCTCTTACAGCAACAGCAGGTTGAGCTCTAGGTTTTAAATGGAGCACAAAGTCTCATCAAGGCTCAATGAAACACCTGGATCATTAGAATGTTTCTTAAGAATTATTTTTTCCTAAAGACATTCCACCAGACAGTTCTTGACAAAAATGTTTATATAAAAATAATATAATAAAACTATTACACTTTTCACTAAAAGCATTCAAATAAATCTTTCCATTGGTTGTTTGCAGGTGGGTTATGGCAATCATAAATAATAGCTATAGTTCCACATAAAAATAGAAAATGAGTCAGTCAGTGAATGGAGAATGGTTGCTATGTGTATGATAATCATTATAAGACCTATAATGTGTATTACACAACACACCCAGAATTTTATTTCTTTTCTATGAGGCTTTAAACAGGCTACTATACTATGAATATCCAAAAAGAGAAACAACATGTACTCACTCTTCTCTTCTTCTCCTCTCCTCCCTCTCTCCTTTCTTCCCTCCTTCTCCATTTGTCTTTCTGTCTGAGATTCTGTCTCTCAAATCTCCTGAACTCACATTCAACAGGAAAGTGCCCCTCAAAACAAGCCACCCCCAAACCAGGGATCTTTTTAAAATGTAAATTCTGATCCAGTAGGGTCTAAGGATTCTTCATTTCAAAAAAGTTTCCTGGTGATGCCTACATTATTGGTCTGTCAACCATGCTTCCAGTGACTATACAACTCCTGTTGTTGAGTAATGCCCATCTAGGCAAATGATAATGAGTGGCCAATCAGGGTATGTTGACTGTAAGACCCAGAAGAGTGATTTTTTCAGAGCCATGAGCTTGAGTGATGAGGAACATCCCCAAGTATTTAACAAACTTAATAATAAGAAGGGCGATATTATTAGTGGAAATAGAAATATAAATGTTATCAGTGGATTTGACCTGAAAAAAAGTTCCACTTGGCATGACTGAGACAACAGCATGACAATAGGTAAAGATCCCTAACCAATAGTTAGAAATAAAGTTTGTAGTAGAAAGAGAAATTAAACTTATACCTCTTTATTTAGTTTCTAAACAGTGGATGAAATGAAAATAGTTGAGGAACAAAACTTAACACTAATTTTTGAGGCAGGCAATGAAAGAAATGGCATAGAAGAGAGAGAGAAGAAACTGTCAGAGGTAGGAGGATATACCCACATATAAAGTACCTGAAAAGTGAAAGAGAGTTTTAAGACAGGGGCTGTAAGAAGATACTGAAAAAGAGTATAAGGAACAAGAAAATATGTACAATAATTGTATTTATTAGTCAAAGATCTTTTTAAGGAAACTTCTGGAATGTTCAGGCTCAGACACCAAAGTGTAGTAAGAAATATAGAAGAGTAAATGAACATAGTAGGCATAGAGTAATTTTTTAATAAAAAGCAATGAGAAAAGGACTAAGCAGATAACAATGTTGAAGGAAAGATTTCTTTTCTTTTTTTTTTTTTTTTCTTTCTTCTTTTTTTTTTTTTTTTTTTTTTTTGCTTTTTCTGCAACAGACAAGCCTGAATGTATTGTCAGAGGCAGGTAAGGTCACTAGAAAGGGAGAGGACTAACTCTACAAACAAGAATGAAGAAAATCAAGAGTGACTTGGTGATCCCATCCTGAGACACGTTTCTTGTGGGAACAGTGCACCAACCACAAGAAACAATCGTTACGGACCAGCTAAACTGGTATTCAAAAGCAAGGTTCCTGGCTCTGAGTTAGAGATGGCGGAGTAGGAAGATCCTGAGCTCACCTTGTCTCATTGACATTAAAACTGCAACTACATATAGAACAATGGTCTCTGAGAACCACCTGAAGACCAGCAGAACAGATTTTCTACAATTACAGATATAAAGTAAAAGCCACATTGAAACAGGTAAGAGGGATAGAGACCAAGCCTAGTCAGGACCTACCTTACGCCCCACTCCTCGTGCAGTAACTCACAAGTGGGAGGGATATCACAACCGCAGAGGTTGTCCCCAAAGAGCTAAGGGTCCAAGGCTTAGCCTGGTTGACCTGAACCAGGAAGTGCAGCCCTCATAACATTTGGCTTTGAAAATCAGCGGGGTTTACATCTCAGAGAGCCAAAAGGCTGTAGAAAACCCAGGCTGTGCTATTTCTGAGTCCTGGTACAGAGGCAGTGGTTTGAAAAGTACCTAGGTCATGCATTAAAGTGGGATACATTGACTAGTTTTAGGGTGTGTGCTGGAGGGACAGGGATCTGTTGGAACTTGTTGTGTCGCTGGTGCTGGTGGGTGCCATTCTTTCCCACTTTCTTTAACCTAGCTTGTCTGACACTGGCAGGTGCCATATCTGACACTGTCTGTTAACCTTACTAACATGGTTCACCCAACCCTGGTGTTTCCCTGAGGACCTATTCAGGCCATCCCCCCTCCAAAGCATCTCCTGCCCTGTCACACTCAGTGGGTGGCCTCAGTCCACCAGCACACAGCAGTATGTGGGCAACAGTGGCCTAGCAGCCAGCCGGCAACACCTTAGACTTGCCCTGCACATTGGTGAGCATGCAACAGTTGTGGCCAGCAGGTCAGAGACCAGCCTTGCCTGCTGGTGTGACACTCTCTGGAGCACCTGGTTCTGGTGACAAGGGGGACACCTTCTAAATAAGAGTGCCACAGGACACTTTTGAAATAACGCTACTTTTTCAATACCAGGAGATTTAGCTGACCTACCTAATCCAATACATAAAAACAAACAGGTAAAATAAGGATAGAAGGGAATATTTTCCAAACAAAAAAACTGGACAAAGCCCTAGAAAACAAATCAAATGACATTGAGGTAAGCTGTCTACCAGATGAAGAGTTCAAAGTAACAGTCCTAGAGATGCTCATTCAACTCTCCAGAAAAATGGATAAAGTCAGTGAGAACTTCAACAAAGGGATTAAAATTATAAAAAAGGACCTATCAGAGCTGAAGAATATAACAACTGAAATGAAAAATACACTGGAGGGAATCAACAGCAAACTGGACAACACAGAATAATGGATCAGCAACCAGGAAAACGGGATAGTGGAAATCACCCAATTGGAGGGTCAAAAAAAAAAAAAAAAAAAAGAATTCTAAAGAATAAAGATAGCATAAGGGACTTTTAGGGCAACATCAAATGTACTAACATTAGAGTCATAGGGGTCCCAGAAGAGAAGAGAGAAAGAAAGGAATGGAAGACCTATTTGAAGAAATAAGGGGTTAAAGCTTTCTTAGCATGGCAAAGGAAACAGATATCCAAGTTTAGGAGGCACAGAGAGTCCCAAAGAACATGAACTCAAAGAGATCCACACCAAGACACATTATAACTAAGTTGTTAAAAAGTTAAATAGGGAATTTTAAAAGTAGCAAAAGATAAACAAGTAGTTACATACAAGGGTATTCCCATAAGACTACCAGCTGTCTTTTCAACAGAAACTTTGCATGCCAGAAGGGAGTGGCATGATATGTTCAACATGATGACAGAAAAAACCTTACAACCAGAAATACTCTACTCAGCAAGGTTATCATTCAGAATTGAAGGAGAGATCAAGATTTTCTCAGATAAACAAAAGTTAAAGGAGCTCATCACCATTAACCCAGCATTATGAGATATGTTACGCCCTGGCTGGTTTAGCTCAGTGGATTGAGCGTCAGCCTGCGAGCTAAGTGTCGCTGGTTCGATCTTCCAGTCAGGGTACATCAGAGAAGGAAAACTCTGACTCCAAAAAACCTCCGCTGCCTTGCGGCATACCTTTTCAGGGGAAAGGCTAAGGGAGTAAACCCCGACAGAAAATCTGGAGTCAGAGTCCCTAAGGCGGTTTGACGTTGTAGTCAACACAGGCAACTCCTGCGGCGCACCTGAACCCAAGCTGTATCGACTCCGTCTTCCCCTTGGACCCTTCAGCTGCGAAGAGAGGGGGGGTCTGCTGCATGGGCAACAGCAGACCCTCCATATTACCCTGCCCAGGCTCTGTAGCTTCAGCGTCATCACAAGATGTCGATTCAACACGGGAGGAGACAGATACCATGTCACTCCCGAGTCAGACTGCACAGCCATTCTCGGCGGTGCAGATAGACTCTTAAGAAGCTACACCATCGTCTCTCGAGACGGACGGCTGCCGACGACGATGAGATATGTTAAAGGGAATTCTGTAAGGGAAAAAGAAAAGGCCAAAACTAGAAATAAGAAAATATTATGAGTCATTTATACACGTTCTTTGACTAAATCCTTCCCTTATGTATAAATGACTCATGGACACGGAAAACGGGGAGGGATATGATTACAGGAGAAGGGGTGGGCTGGGTGGGGGAGAGAAATGGGGGAAAATGGGGCAACTGTAATTGAAAAACCAAAAATAAAAAATTTAAAATTGCAAAAAAAAAAAAGAAGAAAATATATGAAAAAATCTCACTGGTAAAGATAAACATAGTAAAGATAGTAGATCAACCACTTATAAACCTAGTATGAAAACAATTAAAATAGAAGTAAGTGAATACCTATCAATAGTTACTTTAAATGGAAATTGACTAATTGCTCCATTGAAAAAATATAGGGTGACTGAATGGATTTAAAAAATAAAGACCCCTACATATACTGCTTACATGAGTCTCCAGGTTGAAAGACCCATGGAAAGTGAAAGCAAAGGGATAGAAAAGATATCTCATGAAAAGGGATATGAAAAAAAGAGAGAGAAGCTGGGATAGCAATACTTATATCAGTCAAAATAGACTAAAACGAAGGCTATTCTCAGCAATCCCTTTATCATCTGAAGAAAATGAAACAATTAAAAAAAAATGCATGCACCTCTGGGTTCACTAAAGCATTATTTACAATAGCCAAGTTATTGAAGCAACCTAGGTGTTCACCACTAGATAAATGGATAAATAAGAAGTGGATATATGTGTGTATGCACACGCACATGCACACATGCACACACACAAACTGGAATATTACCTAGCCATGAAAAAAAAAAACCTTGCCATTTGCAACAACATGAATAGACCTAAAGGGTATTATGCTAAGTGAAATAAGTCAGAGAAAGACAAATACTGTATTACTTCACTTAGGTGCAGAATCTAAAACTAAAGAAACGAACAAACAAAACAAAATGACCCATAGATACAGAAAAACTAATAATTGCCAGAGGGTTGTGTGATGGGGGTATGGGTAAAAAGATTAAGGGGATTAAGAGGTACATACTTAGAGTTATAATATAAATAAGCCATGGATGTAAAATTCAACACAGGGAATATTAATATCACAGTAACTGTGTATGGTGACAGTGGATTTTTGTGGTGATCACTTTGTAAGGTATATAATGTGAAAACTCACTGTTATATACCTGAAATTAATATCATATTGTATGCCAGTTGTACTTTACTTCAAAAGAGATTTACATTCCAGAATAAAAATTAGAAAGGAAAAGAAAAAGAAAATTGATATGGACCAGTCCCTGTGAAAATTGGCTAAACTGGATCAATATCTCAAGTGGACATTTTACACTGGATGAAGAGGAACCCTTATTTCAGGAGCAGATGGGAAAGAGGATGGAGGTAAAGATGGCCATTAGAAGCTTCTAAATTGCACAATAGGAGGGATTAAATTGAACAAAACTGGTTTTGCAACTAGAGAAATATAACTAATGAAATATGAACTACTGGATGTAACAATTGAACATCATTCAACTTCTTAAAGCAACAAGAAAGATGTTTAATATAGAAAAATTAACTTTTATTCATTGTTTCTGGGAAGATAACTTCAAGCCCCAGAAACAGTTAAATGTTCTAGCATGCTCTTCTAGCATTTCGTGGACATGCATTACATCACATTAAATTTATATGTTCACTTTCTCACCAAACTTTAAATTCTTTTAAAATGAACTATGCCTTAATTATATATCTGTTCCATGCATTTAACTCTGCGCCAATCATCATGTGGTTGCTCAATAAATATGTATTTTTCAACAGTATGAAAAGAATAGAAATAAAGAAGGCCATTTTTTTCCTTAGTGTTGCAAAGAACTACCTCAATATTAAAACCATCATTTGCAGTTATTTTTTGAAGATTTTATTTGTTTTTAGAGAGCGGGGAAGGGAGGGAGAAAAAGAGGGAAAGAAACAATAGGCTGCTTCTCGCATGCCCCCCACTGGGGACCTGGCTCCCAACCCAGGCATGTGCCATGACTGGGAATCAAACCAGCAACCTTACAGTTTGTGGGATGACACCCAACCCACTGAGACACACCAGTCAAGGCTGCACTTATTTTTGATAAAATATAAATATTTAATGACTTGTGAAAAAATCCAAAGATCCTGTATATGTTTTATTCTTAATTTCGGTAGTAAGAAATTTTCTACCATTCATAATATTTTGCCTGCAATGCTAAACTTGTAGGAAAATCTAATGTAACAGAGAGCCCAGAGATAGTGGCAAAACTGACACTTCTTTGGCTTCTAAAAAGGATATGGTTATTTAAAAAAGGCAACATACATGGTTTAATTTTTTTCTAAAATTAGGGACAATGTTAATTAATGAGAGCAATTAAAATGATGGGTCTCCATGTTAGTTTCAAAAAAAATAATGACTTCATGCTCAATTTTGTCTTTCAGGAAGTTCTGGGTAGGTGAAATTGAATTTTTTATTTACTCATGTAAGTCTACCCTGGTGACAGTTAATTATACCCTTTATAATGCTTAAGTGCTATCAGAACAACTTTTGATCTGATTCATTGTTTTGCATCTGAAATCATCTTGACCTGACTTTTCCCTTAGATTACTGAGCATCATGGTAATAACATATTATACTTACATGATTAGACATACATTTATTCTATACTTACCATTATTTACATGATTGAATTTCAATTATTGGGGCCATATTTCTCTGTCTCCTCACTTTGGCAGCCTCCCTGTGTTTGTCCCCATGTATTAGGTAGAACTGCTTTGATTCCCTGTCTTAGTAGAGTGGCCTATTGTAGAAAAGTGAACCAGTTAAGTTGTACGGGGTGGAGCCTTAAGTAATCACCACAGCAGGGCAACCTGTGTCACCACTCCATTGCTTTGTGTGTGGGAGGGCTCACAGAGGTGATAATGCCACCGCCTGGCCTGTGGAGCTTTGCGCAGGAGGAAGCTGTCTCCCAGCGCTCACACTTCACTTTCTCCAAATAGGCCACTGGTGCCCTTCCAGCTGTTGCTCTGGTGTTGAATCCCAGAGGGCCTGGGTCTGCATGAGTTGTGTGTCCGTTGCAGGCCTTTTAAGTGGAGTCTCCTGAGAATCCTGCAGTTTCTTCTGCAGTCCCAACTCCCACTGGTTTTTATAGCTAGAAGGATGGGGATTTAACTTCCTGGTTCTGGAACCCTAGGTTGGGTGGTCTAGAATGGGGCTGGGATCTCTCACTCCTGAGGTATCCCTCCAATTTTTTATTCATCACACATGGACACAGGACTGCCCATTCCCATCTCAGCAGCTCTCTGTGCCTCTCCACACCTCTCCACGTGTCTGCCCCTCCTACCTGTCTGGATGAATGTGGCTTCTTTAAATCCTTGGTTGTTGGACTGCCACATAGCTCAATTTTCTGACAATTCTGGGTAATAGTGGTTTTGTACTCCAGTTGTATTTTTTGCTATAGTTGTGCCTGGAGGTGAGGTGTGTTTATCTATGCCTCCATCTTGACTGGAAGTCTCATTATTTATTCTTCCCTCTATTATTTTAGTGGCCCCTCTGCATAGCTTGGATATATGAGTTATGTCTGGAAAAAAGTCCAGCCACTTTTAATATAATGAGAACAGTTTGCGCAACATTGATGTAAACTGGTAGCCAAGGCGAGTGGACTGGAATGCACATGCTTGAACAATGATGACTTCACTATCTAGTCAGCGAGGGCAGTAGCTGTTGAGTGAGCACATGTACTGTGTGGTCAATGAATTCAAAATGACTGAGCAAGTACAGCAATGCATCTGCATCAAATTTTGTGTTAAGCTTGAACATTTTCTGCAGAAACTATTTGGATGATTCAGAAGCCCGCAGCTGTGGGCAACTGATCACGGTCAGCTTCATAACAACAATGCACCTGCTCATGCGTCACATCTGTGCAGAGTTTTTTTGTGAAACATCAAATGACCCAGGTAACTCAGGTCCCCTACAGCCCAGATTTGGTGCCCTGTGACTTCTGGCTTTTCCCAAAACTAAAATCACCTTTGAAAGGGACGAGATTTCAGACCATTGATGAGATTCAGAAAAATACAATGGAGCAGCTGATGGCTATTGGGAGAACTGTGTGAGCTCCCAAGGTGCCTACTTTGAAAGGGACTGAGGCATCATTGTCTTATGTACAATGTTTCTTGTATCTTGAGTCTTCTTCAATACATGTGTCTTTTGCATATTGCATGGCTGGATACATTCTGGACAGACCTCATGCAATATGAACATGCACATGCGAACACACAAGTACTCAAGCAGGCACATGTGTTTGTACACAAATACATGCAGAGGGTGATCTAGAAAACTATGGATGTTCTGTATGTTTTTTTCCCAACTCTTAGGATGCAAAACTTCAAATTGTTTAAAAAGTATGCATATGTTACCCATTTCCTGAAGGCTCTGAAAGGGCTTCTAAATGTAAATTTAAAGATAATGTTTAAGCAATAAAACAAAATATAGAATAAATAAGATCCTCTTGAGTAGACATTATTAGGCATTTGAGATGGACTGATTATAATAGGTGAGCACATAATTAGGCTAGAATTTTCTTTATAACTAAAAATAACAAGTACAACTTTTTAGCTACATGTTATTATTGTCTGATAAAATAAAATATGTAAACAAATTTGTAGAGACAAAGACAAACTATTTTTTCTGAAAATATATGAATATTTCTCTGCAAGACACATTGATTGGAAACTATATTTCACCAAGAACACAAATTACTATTTAAAATCTAGCATAACCTATGCTATTGTTCTGTAAAGACTAAGGATATCAGTAAATCCTATTTCAGTTTAGGTAAATATCTTTGTAGAGCAAGATTAGATTCTAGATGTTTTATTTTCTGGTAGCATGATATTGATTGATTTTAATCATTTCTAGACTGTTTATTTCAAGTAACATATGTCCGAAGTAGGACTTATAGGAGAGAACATAACTTTATTACTAAATTCTCAAAGTTTCTTTGTTATGGTAGGAACATGATTGAAATACTAGAGATGAGGAAGACAATTATATATTTCTATGAAAATGTGTATGATGAAGGACTTATTCTTGCTCTAAGCAAAGGTCATCTAACTTTAGTAGGGCACAGACAGTGGGAATGATTACAAATAGAATTGAAATTGTCATAAAAATTACATCTTTTCAAGCTCTTTTTAAAAATTGAGACAGCAGTGCTCTGTGTAATGAAAAAGCATCTTAGTTAGAAATTGTAAGGGACTGGTCCTAGGAAGAGACTACCTTATCCAAAAAAGTATTCAATGTGTGACTTTAGAAACAACTATATCATTATGGGATCTAGCTATTTAAAATTAAGTCCAAAAATTGAAGAAACAAAAGGTTTTGAAAATTATTAATTTAAATCTTAACCTGAGCTCTACATAATTATGAATTACTTAAATGGAATCATGAAGAGTATTCACTGGAGAAATTTCTCTGTTGTATTATAATATTGTTTTTAGGAGGAAGAAAACAGATATTATTAAAGTTAATAAAGTCTTAGTTTTACAATGGAACATATTATGTTTATGTATATATCAATTAGTTGTTTCCTGAATTCGAACACTCTACATTATACGGCATAAGGAAAAGAAAAACAATCCGGTCAAAATCAGACTAACACAATATATCAAGTTAAGTGACTACTTGTAGATGATTATTTTCTAGACATATTTTGTGTTTATGAAATGCTTAAGCACATTAGCTAGAAAAAATCATCTACATTACTTTTATTGTCATAGAATAATGAAAATGAATTTCATACTCAGGTTTATAGATATTTTGAAAACACAAGAGACATTTTTAGCCAGACAGTTGTTGAAAAGAACTTGGATTTGTAAAGCCTGATTTTGAGATAACAAATCACATATGTACAAATTACTCATGTATTTTCACATTTGGTGTTTGCCAATGATTTGCTGAAGGCATTTTGTAGCAGTTCACAGGAGCTGGTTATTGGATTTTCAAGAATCTTGTGATCCATTTGCTCAGCATAGTTATCACAAAAATTAAATTAACTTATAATTAAACAAGCTACAATAAAAATAATGGGAATAAACACTTGAGAATCGTCACCTCTTGATTGTTTTTACTACATTTTATTATTATTAAGTCAAGTTTGCTCTCTCCTGGACCCTACACCTCTTTCTTTTCTTCCAGTGTCAACTGCTTTCTCTTTAGCAGTAAAAGTCTGTCCCTCAATCTCCTGACAGACAAATGTATCCATTACAGGTCACTTAATTATTGAAGTAGGCTTTTCCTAGGAGCTGATTATTTCAAGTTTATTTCCAATGACATCTTAATTATTCAATATATTTCATGGTATTATCTAATAAATTCAGTAGTCTTAGGTATTTTTTAAATTAATGCTTTACATACTTCCCATAAAAAATTACATTTAGAGCTCATTATAACTCTTCATGTTAATGGCAACAACATTCTGTAGATGGCAGGTTTGAGAAATACGGAGGTTAACCCATCGATATAAAATTTTGTATAGTATATTTAAGAATCCATATTTATTTGGTCCCTCTTAACCACAACAGCATGTATTAGAGTCTTTTGGTGCCACAGTTAACTAATAAAAGAGGGAGTTTATAATATTTGTGAAGAGATAGAGTCTGCAATAATTGCTAATAAAAGATTTTGGAATTCAGGTTAAACAATTTGAATATTGATTTTTGGATTTGATTGTTTTTGAATATGGGAAATTTATATTTAAATGTATTTTTAGAAAGAAATATTTTGTTTATGAAATTCATTTTTGAGGATAAAATGACAGAATATTGTTTTCTGTAATACACATAATCAATATTATTTATTCATTTTTTGTGGAAATTTCATCCTAATGACTCTAAACCTAGTGTGATTCTTTTTCCTTCCTCTCCCCCTGGGACATTTGACATGTTTGGAGACAGTTTTCATAATGACTTTGTGGAGATTGCTGTTGGTGTCTCATGTGGACAAGCCAGGATTACTGTTAAATATCCTAAAATGCACAGGACAGATCCCTACAACTGATAAGTTTCCAGTTCAAAAATGTCAATAATGTTAAGATTAGCAAACCAGAATTAAATCTTCCTCTTGTTGTATATAGACAATTAATGTATCAAAAGATAACATTGGAAGTATAAACTTCCAATGAGAATGATCTATTTTCTTCAGATGACATGAATATCTACTAAAATATATGTACACATATGATTTCAACAGCTTATACATAATACTTCAAAAGTGAAAATAAACTAAATCATCAGAATAGGAGAATGGAAAAATAAGTCACCTAATTGCATAATGGATACTATGCAACAATAAAAATTAAGGAACTATAACTATATAAAACAATATGGATAAATATAGATAAATCCTGACAAACAATGTTAAAAATACAATAACGTTTGTATCGCATAATTCCATTTATGTGTAAAAGATCTTAAGAGTATCCTGGTAAGTGGAATAAGTCAGATGGAAAAGAACAAATCCCATATGACTTAATTCATATGTAGGATATAAAACAGAAAGCAACAAAAGAACAAACAGTCTCATAGACACATAAAAGTTTTGTAATTCTCAGAGAATAGGAAGGTTGAAGAGGGTAAAGAGGGTCAAATCAATGGTGACAACTTTGGATGGGAGCACACAATGAAACATACAGAAAATATAGAGTTTTACACTTGAAACTAATATAATGTTATTAACCAATGTTATCCCAATAAATAATTTTAAAAACAAGAATATTTTATGTATACTGTTTGAAGTCAGGAGTTTGAAGAAGAGTATAGGAAGAACTTTTAGAATATTGGTAACATCCTAGTTCTTGACCTCGGTTCTGGTTACATGTGTGTTTAATTTGCAAGAATGTTTTGAGCTGTATACCTAAGCTTTGCCCACTTTTTTCTTTGTAAGTTATCAATTAAACAATTATTTACAAAACTAAATGTGGGTCTGGTTACAAATAAACATACCAAAATCAGATCTTTTATAAATGCCCATGATTGTTATTAATTATTCTTTATTCTCTTATATACCACACACAAGCACACACACAAACACAAGCATGTGCATTCCAAAAGGAACTAAATCTGATTATATTCCACTAATCCTTATATACAAATAACAGGCAATAATACAAATATTCAACTGAGAGAAATCCAAAATTTTACACATAGATGAAGAGAAATTAAAAAGTAATGCAGTGTCAAACATCTATATTCCAGTAACTAAAGTCTATATATTGTGCTATCATTAAGAATAGCCAAAGCAATCTTGAGACAGAAGAACACAGCAGGAGGAATCACAACAGATATCAAACAATACTACAAAGCCACTGTGATCAAAACAGCCTGGTACTGGCATAAGAACAGACATATAGATCAGTGGAACAGAATAGAGAGTCCAGAAATAAAACCAGGCCTCTATGGTCAACTAATATTTGATAAAGGAGGAAGGAACATAAAATGGAGTGAGAAGAGCCTCTTTAACAAATGGTGCTGGGAGAACTGGATAGGGACTTGCAAAAAAATGAAACTAGACCACCAACTTACACCACACATGAGAATAAACTCAAGATGGATCAAAGACTTAAATGTAAGCCATGACACCATAAAAGTCCTAGAGAAAAACATAGGCAAGAAAATTTCAAATATCTCACATAACAATATCTTCACAGATACATCTCCTAAGGCAATAGAAATAAAGGAAAAAATAAACAAATGGGATTACATCAAACTAAAGAGTTTCTGCTCAGCAAAAGAAAACATCAGCAAGATGAAAAGGAAACCAACCATATGAGAAAACATATTTGCCAATGAGATCACAGACAGGGGACTGATTTCCAAAATATATAAAGAGCTTATACGATTCAACATCAAGAAAACAAACAACCCAATTAAAAAATGGGCAAAGGACCTGAACAAACACTTCTCTGAAGAGGACATACAGAAGGTCCACAGACACATGAAAAAATGCTCAACATCACTAGCCATCAGGGAGATGCAAATAAAAACCACAATGAGTTACCACCTCACACCTGTGAGAATGGCCATCATCAACAAATCAACAAGCAACAAGTGCTGGCGAGGATGTGGAGAAATGGGAACCCTACTGCACTGTTGGTGGGAATGCAGACTGGTGCAGCCACTATGGAAAACAGTACGGAATTACCTCAAAAAACTAAAAACGGAACTGCCTTTTGAACCAGCGATTCCACTACTAGGATTATACCTGAAGAATCTTGAAACACCAATTCAAAAGAACTTATGCACCCCTATGTTCATTGCAGCACTGTTTACAATAGCTAAGTGCTGGAAACAACCTAAGTGCCCATCTGTAGATGAGTGTATCAAAAAACTGTGGTACATTTACACAATGGAATACTATGTATCAGAAAGAAAGAAGGAACTCCTGCCATTTGCAACAACATGGATGGAACTAGAGAGAATTATGCTTAGTGAAATAAGCCAGGCAAAGAAAGAAAAATACCATATGATATCACCTAATACAGGAAACGAAAGAACAACACAAACAAAAGAACTAAATAGAACAAAGAGCAGAATAGCAGTCAATGGGGGTGGGGGAGAGGGAGAGAAGGGGGATAAGCAAGGGAAGGGTTTAGTCAAAGAACCTGTATAAATGACTCATGGATACGGACAAAGGGGAGGGATATGATTGCGGGAGAGGGGGTGGGTTGGGTGGGGGAGAGAAATGGGGGAAAAATGGGACAACTGTAATTGAAAAACCAAAAAAAAAAAAACCAATTAACAAAATTCTTAGTAATTCATGACTTATCAATATCATGAATATACTAGGTAAATTATAAAATTATAGTAACTGAATCATAACTTTTTTCCTGAAGATTTCTACATCCACAACTATAAAACAACTTTAATTTCAAGAGGGGATATTTTAGTATCAATATCACTGGCTCTCTGGAATTAAATGTTCTTTTTAAAAGATGTATCAGCATGAAAATGTAAAATCATTTAATATAAAATTGTGGTTTTAAAAGATATAATATCATCAATATGAGTATTCTTACTCTTCTAATTTTGATTGGCTGAGGATATATATATATATATATATATATATATATATATATATATATATATATATATATACTGTCTACGATTAATATTTTTCTTGCTAAGTTTTCCATACATTACCCACTTGATTTTGTAGTTTAGTTCTATATAGGTTCTACAGTATTTGTACCTTTTGTTTTTCGTGATCTGCTTAAAACCTCCAGTAATATTTAAGCCTGATTCCTGACAGAGTTTTAAGGAAAAAAAATATGGACAGGTTATTGTGGGTAAAAAAAATAATGAACTCTCCTTTTCCTTAATTACCACCTTTATTTAGGTGAAATGTCACTTGCTTTTACAGTGGCTTCTTAATATTGAATATATATATATATCCCTCCAATCTTATCATGGGAATTTTTGGTTCAAACTAATCTCCCTCTCTTTTCAACACATGCACATGCTGCATATAAAATAAAATCTACATTTTGTAGATTGGCATTCAATCTTAAATGCTTATTTTTATGTGATATAGCTCAATAACAGTATCCTCACTTCAAAACTATACACATATACACAAATACACAAATATCAGTCAGGCCCTCATGTTTCTGAATGTTTAGCATTCAAAAGGATCTGCACCATTATACAAGTGGGGAAATTGGAAAGTCTAAGAAAGAGACATGAATTGTGCATGATCACCTAGCCATTAAGTAATCAAAACAGGAATATCACGCAGTCTTCTGAAGGTCCAACTCTAACTTCCTTTTCGGTATTATTTACCATAGGATATATACTACTTAGAAAGATTACTCTAATATTTGAATCAAGTTTTTTAAAGTTGTTATTATTTCTTAAAATTTGAAATGTTTATTGATGAGAGAGAGACATCAATGTGAGAAATGTGAGAGAGAAGCATTGATTGGTTGCCTACCATATGCACCCTGACTGGGAATTGAACCTGCAACCTAGTTCTGTACCCTGACCTGGAATGAAACCCACACTCTTTTGGTGTCCATGGGTGATGTTCCAAGCAACTGAGTCACACCAGCAGGGCTAAAATTAATCTATTTTATTATATGTTGATTGATAGTATAATCATCAGAAGCATCCATCTTATCAGAAACAATGTTTTTAAATTTAAAAACAAAATAACTTGTTTATGACAACAAAGAAATAATAAGCTACAGTCTAAGAAAATTTAAGGAGCATTATATTTTTAAGTAGATTAATTCATATACCTAGGTGGTTGTTAAGACAAGAATTAAAGTTTCTAAAACATTCCTAAAAAAGAAATTAATATAAGTTGTATACAATGTCAAGGACGTCTAGTAAGAAAGATAAATTCTACTTTTTGTGATGAGTCACCTTCCATTTGACTAAACAACTTTATAATTTTTCAGTTTGTTATGTTTAAACCTAAAATGTATAAGGTTCTAACAGCCTAGCAACAAGAAGATTGTTTTAAGCCATTTGTTACTTTGCTTGTAAAACAAACTCCTTTATATAGAAATGAAAGAAGAAAAAAAAACTGCTCTGTTATAAATCTTTTAATTTATGTTTCTGGCATTCCACTTATTTTTGGATAAATTATTGTTCAAATGTAAAATTTTACTTAATAATATTTATTCTTATATCCTTAGCTTTTTGAGTCATATAGAAAATTGTGTATATATTTAGCTGGAATTCTTACATTAAAGTAATGAGATTTTACTGAGCACACAAGAGTCGAGTTAATATAATTATATGATCATACAATAGTGTATACTGAATAATACCCATAGAAGAAAAATTACTCTTTTAGGTTTATACATCTGATTAACTTTAAAAATGAAGAAACTGAAGTTGTGTGTGTTAATTTATGTCATATATATATATATATATATATATATATATATATAATCATGTATATTCAAAGTTTAGGAAAAACAAATGTGAAAAAACTTATACTAAATGCAGCAGTATGTACTCAGTTCCCCAGAATGTAATTTTTATCCTAGCATTTGTTATTTTTTCCCATATCAATGGTTTCAATAATCCCACTTAACCTGCCCTGGCTGCTGTGGCTCAGTGGATTGAGCATCGGCCTGCGAGCCAAGTGTTCCTGGTTCGATTCCCAGTCAGGGCACATGATTAGGTTGCACGTCAGGTCCTCAGTTGGGGGCACAAGTGAAAGACAACCACACGGTGATATTTCTCTCCCTCTCTTTCTCCTTCCCCCTCTCTCTCAAAATAAATAAATAAACAAACAAATAAATAAATTATTTTAAAAAATCCCACTCAACCTATTATCATTAATCTACTGCTTTCATTGCAAAACTTTCCTTCATATTAATTCTTACTCTTTCCCATTCAGTGGCTTCTACACAAAACCAGTATATTATGAAGATTCAAAGGCAAAAAAGAAACTGCATCTCTCACAATACACACAACCACTCAGGTCAAAAGAATCAAGGATGAAAAGCCATCTGCTCAACCAACACACCTGAAGTGAGACTTTTTAAACAGACAGCTCAAGAGGAATGACTACATATACTGATAGTTGTTTTATCTTACCTGAAGAAGAATTAGTCAACAGAAGGAACAAAAGGGGGGCCAAGAAAATAAGATAAAGGAGCAAGAATGTATCACAGCATCTGAAATAAAATGACAAAACTGAGATTACAAACACAAATCTTACCACTTCGTGTCTTCACTATTTTCTTTTTCTAATCTGGACTAAAAGGTCATTTACTTTAAATTCATTTATTGTGGAAATTCTTAACACACACACACACACACACACACACACACACACACGCATGCACGCACGCACGCACACACTTCCTTGTGTTTCCACTGAAATTCTCTTGTAAAATTCAAACTCAGCCCTGGCTGGTGTGGCTCAGTGGATTGAGCGCTGGCCTGTGAACTGAAATGTTGTTTCTTCGATTCTCAGTCAGGGCACATGCCTGAGTTGTGGGCCAGGTCTCCAGTTGGGGGTGTGCAAGAGGAAACTTACAGATCTTTCTCTTGCACATCAATATTTCTCTCCCCCTCTTTCTCCCTCCCTTTCCCTCTCTCTAAAAATAAATGAATACACTATTTTTAAAAATGTCTTTTTAAACTTAGCAGTATGATGTTTAAAATAGGGGTTTGGCAGACCAATCCTCCAGAGGTCTCCTCCCTCAGCTAAAATAAAATATATTAAACTTCTGTATTAACTGCAATGTACAAAAAAGTTTAGAACACTACTGGGTTCACTAAAAAGTAAAGGAAATTTCTAAATGATAAAACAACAACAAATGTGGAGTTTAAATTTTAACAGAGATAAGAGACAAGGAAACTATGGAACACAAATTATTTTACCTTACCAGCAGTCATAGGTCAGTATACTAATCATAGCTCCTGCAGGAATCTGAAGAAGCTGAGATAAAACTCCCACATAAATTTAAGGACCCCTAGAAGGGTCCCATTGGCTTAGAGTGTGGTGCAGGCATCAGAGGTTTTAAAATCTCCTCCAGGTGATTCTGACATGTAGCTAAGGCCAAGAACAACTCATTAAAGCAATGGTTCTACCAGGGTGGTCCCCACACCTGCAGCATCACTTGGTATTTGAGAGATATGTGAATTCCAGCCCTCCGTACCAGCCCTGCCCAATGAGAAACTCTGGGGGTGAGGACCAGCAATTTGTGATTTACTAAGCCCTCCAGATGATTTTGATGTTGTTCTAAATTGGGAATCACTTTATTAGGGGATCAATGAAGGCCTTTCTGAAGAAGTTTTTATCTATTTTGGTACTGCGATGTTATAAACTCTGTGTCCAAAAGCGTCTGAAAGTCCTCTCAGAAGAATGTAGAATGTCAAAGGAAAGTAGTTGCTTATATTCATTCATGTAAATGTTCAGATTCAGAAAAGCCTAAAGCTGCTTGTCCAAGGATACACCAATGAAAGAAAGAAGTCAGGACCTGAGGGAACAGAAACAAAGGTGTGAAAACTTCGACAGGCAATGGGAATAGGAGGGCCTAATGAACAGAGCCAGCTAAAATGACTGAAACTGTGCTAAAAGGATAAACTTAGCTACTTCACTTATAGATTATACACAGATGATATACATGATCAAAATAGGTGGGTAATCACCATGTAAGTGTTTATTGTTACAAATAATATAAATGGAACACATATCTGAAGGGTGGGCATATTCTAATTTGATTTGAGGCTGTCGGAGTTTATTTAGGAAGAAATGCCAGAAGGTACATCAAGAGGTAAGCATGACATGTCTGTATTCTGGAGGAGTGTAGCAGCTGTCATGGACAAAAAGTCATCAACCTGAGAGACAGTAACACTAAGGCTGGCAAAGTTCAAGTGGTAAGAAGATGTATCAAAATATTTTTTAAAAAATCAAAGTACTTAAAGTAAAAAAAAAAAAAAGATAATTCCTTTGAAGGGTGATTGAGAGATTAACTAAAATAACTGCCTTTGCCCATGTGTAGGACACTTGACACATTTAAACAATGCCAAATACATTGCTTTATGCAGCAAAGTCTTCCCAAAATCAGAAAGAGCCCTTTTCCACACAATTGTTCTGATGTCCACATAGTAAAGGACTCGCTAAATTTGTTGGAAGACTTGGGTACCCCTATGAAGTAAATTTGATTACTAGCACACATCTATGCCATGACTTAATTAGTTATACATTTGTTCAGTGTTTGGAAAAGATTTTTAAAAATGTCTTCTAAAATTCAAAATCTGCTGCAAAGCAGTAGCATTATAGGGGCCATATTTTTAGGGGATGAAAATGTGCTGCTAATTACTTCCATTTATCCAAAAATTAATGCACATTCCAACTGTACCAAAGAGGGTACATAAATAACACAACTTCTCAGCCTCTAAGAAGCTCTTAGTTTCTAGCAATATTTCAGTGTCAATATGGCAAATATAATAACATTGCAGAACAATGAAAATAAAAACATCTGGACTCTTAGACAAGAAAAAGTAAAAATACCCATGGGTGCAACAGAACAAATGGAGAAACTAATGTAGTCTTAGCATTAAGGAGACTTTTTGGTCCTGTCTGAAATGTGAGAATTTTCTTAGGTAAAAAGGGAGAAAATGCAGTTTATGAAAAAATATATATGAAAAAGCAAATGAGTTAACCATTCTTGTAGCTCCTCTTGTTCTCCCTCTGATCCAAACTCCATAATCTTTTGCGAAGGAATAAAGTCTCTAATATAAAACCTGTTAATCTCTTTCTAACATTTTTCAGTGGCTATCACAGACTCAAAACTGAATTTGTGAACCTTTTTAGTCTTTTTAGTTCCATGGTTGAAATTTTATGTTTCTAACTTTACTTTCTCATTGAGTATTTTGCTTCATTTTTCTTTTAAAAAAATTTTTTTGCTTGGTTCAGTGCCTCAAAAAATTAATTCTCAGACAGGATTGTAAAATTCCTGACATGTTTTATCTTTCTTACTATATTATTTCTGGAAAACTTCAAAGAAGAAAAGTTTAGAATGCTGCTTTGGTCCACTTAAAAAGTTACTTATTCTGTGCAACCCATGGGTAAGAAAAAAATGTATAATGTCTAGCATTGGATAGAGTTTCTTACACAAACAACTGTAATACAAATAGAATATTTTAGAAGTGATCATTAGAGAACAAGAGAGCACAAGAAGAAATAAATGGGGAGATCAAATACAATTAAGAAAATTGAGAAAAACTCTATAGAAAAGTGCACAGGAAGATGGATAGGGATTATGAATGTACTTCCTGAGACTAGCTTTTATCTACCTAATAATGATCTTGAAACTCTTTACTTATATCACATTTTGACATATATTGGGATTTCAATGCTTTTTTTTTTATGTAAGAGCACCACAATTTATTACCATGCCTATTTCTATATATTGCAGATTTTTAATACTTGCACCATTATTATAAAATACCTGAAGTATATAAGTTGGCAATAAAGCAAATAGTCTCATTTAAAGAGTTACAAGTGAATGGTATAGGTGAATACTAACATATAGTGAAAATTCAAAATTTAGTTCATAACCATAGCATTGTAAAAGCAAAAATTTTATAAGTATTGCTTTAAATATTTTTTTCAGAAATATAGTTTTGGTAGCAAGTAATGATTTGATAAATATTTGTGTTTGTGTAGAATTTGTTATATTGTATATGTATCATTTGAATTCATCAATTTGAAACCTTTATACAAATTTTAAATCGTTCCTATATTATTCAAACAGTTTTGGCAGCATCAGTTCACAGGGGTAAACCAATCAACATTCAATCACTCCTGGCACCCACATAAGTGTAGAGATCGGCATCTGCACAGCAGGTGATAGGCCCTGGTTTCCCTTCTATATGCCAAGTTCTCCATGATGTAACTGAGAAAGCCTCCAGGCAGGTCTTTGGTCTCAGGAAAATGAGGGCCAGTTGAGGGAAGTGAGCATGTGATGAGGTAGTTTATGTTTTGACTAATAAAGGGAGTAAATGGCAGATTGTGAGCATGTAAACCTAAATTAAGTGATTTTCTAAACTGATAAGCACCCCTTGTTCAAAGATAAACTGGGGCCCAAGAACATTTCCAAGAGTTTATTTGAATGTGCGTTAATATGAATCCGGCAGAGTCAGACCAAAGGTGGTTAGGAGCTTTCCACTGACAAGAACCAGAGGAAAGGTTTCTATAGAGAAGATGTGGAAGCAAAGCAAAGAAATTATTTGATTGGCAATAGCTTAAGAAATTGCCTTGTTTGGAAAAATCTAGTTGGCTGTTTGTGATTGGTTGTTCTTAGGTTTCATTTTCTCAAATTCGATCACATTGACTATGGCTTATGTTTGGTTTACTTACGTAGGGTCCCAAGGCATTAGAGCCACCTCATTTTTGTGGTCTCCTTGTTTAATTATTTTAACCTTTCTCTACACTCTCTCTCTCTCTCTCTCTCTCTCTCTCTCTCTCTCTCTCTCTCTCTCTCTCTCTCTCTCTCTCTCCCTCTCTCTCTCTCTCTCTCTCTCTCTCTCTCTCTCTCTCTCTCTCTTTCTCTCTCTCTGTCTCTGTCTCTCTCCCTTTCTCTCTCTCTCTCTCTCTCTCTAGGAGTGTTAATAAAACAGCAAGATTTTATAACAACTATGCTGTATATCTGAAACTAATACATGATAATATCGAATGCAAACTGCAATTGAAAGATGAATAAATTAAATAAATTTTAAAATAGTAAGAAAAAGAGAGAGTGAGTATGAGCTTTAGGACTATCTAATTACTACGTTGTCCATTGAAATGAGTGTACTATTGTACGTCAACTATAATTGGAAAAGTAATACATTTAAAAATTCTTTTAGTATTTTAAGCCCAAACACCCAATTTTCTTCCTTTATGAAAAAAAGTCCCAAGATGTAATTTCCTTTTTTTTTTAAGTAACCTACATTTTTATTACTTTAAGGCAGCAGTTTTCAACTGATGTGCTGCAAGAATTTTTAAAACACGCAATATCTGACTAATCAGGCGCACTGACCTCTTTTCCCTTAGATTGTAAAATAAGAAATGACAACAACAGTAGCCGCCCAGGTTGAAAGAATCAAATTTATATCTTTTTTTTTTTTTTGTCAGATCAGCAAAAGGTACATTTTTTGGTATGTTGCAGAATTTTAGTAATTAGTTTATATGTGCCGTGAGATGAAGAAGGTTGAAAATCACTGCTTTAAGGGTGTGAACGCCTCCTTGTTTATATGATACTTCCACAAGAGTTTCATGCATATCCTTGGCCATCTTTTTTTTTTTTTTAATTTCTTTTTTAATGTGAGTCTATTTTGACAAATAATTGTAACTTTAAAATTTTGAACTGAGAAGTAAAAAAGAAAAGCAGGCAAAAATAAATATGTTTATAAATTTTTGTAGAAATAGTACAGAAGAGGGTTAAATTGTATAATGAGGAAAACCCAATCTGTGTACAATGGTATTAAGGCTCTCCCTTTTAAGAAATGCAGACAAATCTGAGGACCCGGTTTGGTTTTGCTACTGAAAAATATACAAAATAATAGTAAAATCAGTTGAGGTCAAAGGTTATGAACCTATTACTTGTACCTGCCTTCTCTTGATCTGAGGAAAGTTGATAACTACAATGTAGGGCAGAGCCTTCACAAAGGTTTCTACCACCAGCTGGGCACACAGCTGGCTGTTGTTGCCACAAACTATACTGTGCTTTGTTGCCTCTCCCTTCACAGGAGTTTTACTTGAGAAGTATTTTGAAATTGGTTAAAATTCTAGGCATCAGGAAATGTTCCAGTTCATACTTAGATATAATCTAGATTCTTATGTCAGAAGTCACAAAAGAACCTAATCACATAATTTCAAAATTTCATGCTGAATATAGTTTCTGGAATTCAGCTCTGTCATATGGTTGAAAATCACTGATGTTGATTTGGTATTTTAATTGGGATTTTGTTTGGGATTGCATTGAGTTATAATAGAAAAATAGGTGGGAGAGCTGGGTGAAACCTGACATCTTTACAGATGTTTTCACATTTAGAAACACTGCATATTTTCATGTGCTCAGATTTTTATATCTTTAGTAAAATAGTGTAAATTTCTTAGTAGAATCAGTGCACATTTATTGATAGACTTATTCCTATTTATCTTTTGTTTTCAGTTACATTTTCTAATTGGTTATAGCTGGTTTATCTAAAAGCTATTGATTTTGACAAAGTGATTTTACACCTGGCTCATGACTCACAGTTGTCAGTGCAGTAAAGAATTTTCCTTTCAAATATATTTTTCATCCTTTTAGGGTATTTTATGAGGGAGAGGAGTTATATGCTTTTATCCATTCAATCTGTCATCATGATCCAGTTTCTTGAATTTAATATTTTTACATTTGGGGGAAGAAACTAATTTGGGTATTCGCAGCTCTACAGTTCACTAAGGACAGCATAACTCCTTTGTAACCTAGTAACCACGTTTGTCGCTAAATTACATATTGCCACACTAGCTAAGTAACTGCTCCAGTGTGGCAGCCTGAAAGAGGTTACTGGAAATCTTGGTAATCTTAACAGTTTAGGTCTGCAGAGGTGAACATAATTCTTCCACAATCATTGCTCTGAGGATAAATGAAAAACTCCATAATATAAAATTAGATTTGATCAATGAGAGTAAAAAAAGAAAAACAGTAGTTTTCTCCAGTAGTACTTTAATTTATTTACCCCAAAGATTTTCTTACACTTCAATGAAAATAATTATATGCATAGGAATATCTAAATATATAAATGTATACATATTATATACCTAAGATATATCTGTATTTTTCTTTAAGCAAGATGGATTTGATATCTAATTCTGCGTGAAAGCATAACAATTTCTTTCACGGCTTCTCCACAAAACGTCACGTTTTCAAAGTGAAAACAAACTTCATCATCAGCCATTTGTGACCACAGGCATGAGACACGAGTTAGAAATCTACCTCAAGGGAGTCTTGTGGAGGTTAATTTTCCTTCTAAATTACAGATGTGTGCTAATTAAGCTCACCTATTTACTTTGATCTATGATTTTTACAGACTTTGAAGATCAGTTTGTGCAATTTGATTTAAGTACTGCAGTGTAGTGAGTGCATTTGGTTTGCTTGGTGGATTATTATACTGTCATTCAAAGTAGTGCTTAAAAAAATACAGAACAGCTTGAACATTGTGATATAGTAAAAGAAAGAAAGGAAAAAAAAAGCTGTAAGCAGTGTAGCTCAGTTGGTTTGGTGCTGTCCTGCAGAGTGAAAGGTTGCTGGCTTCTGTCTCCGGTCTAGGCTAGTGCAAGAGACAACTGATTGATGATTCTCTCACACAGTGATGTTTCTTTCTCTTTCTCCTTCCCTTCCTCTTTCTCTGAAAATAAATAAAAACAACCTACAATTTTTTTTCATGTACTGCTTGATTATAAAAAATATTAATTTTTCTTTAAATAATTTAAAAATAAAACAAAAAATATTAGCAGTACCTATATCAAGATACTAAAATTACAGGTAGTGCTCTGATTTTGTTTCTTCTTGTGTTTTACATGACTGACCTAAGAAATGTATTATATCTTAGTTAAAACATATTTCAAGAGTATTATCAGTAAAAACATACTATGGTAAAGGAAAACAAAAGTAAAAAGAATGTAAATATACACTTATTTATATTGTAACTTGATGAATTTATTCTACAAATATCACTTTGTATAACGAAGTCAGCAAATCCAGCCAAGCAGTGAAAATGACAATGACAGTGGTGATTTTCCTCCAAACTTCATTTAATATTGTCAATGTCACATAACAGATCATCTGCTTATCCATTCTAAAGTTGATGTGAATACCTTATACGTAGTGCTGTGAATTACACTAACAACTTCTCTTACTGTCAAACATGAGCCATTGGTAAATTTCTCATTACCCAGGATTTGGGGCAGAAGGGCTCAGGACAAACAACAGAGAATGTGATATGCCATTTTAAGGATTTATTACATCATATAGTTCAACAAACCCACTTGTACACTCTGTCTATCTCGTTCTTGGAGGTAGTAGTTAGAGGAGTTGGACTAGGCACAGCCACTTTCCAAAACCATTGCAAAGTGAAGGTCTCCAAAGATTGTTCGGCTTATTATAATGTCTCCTAGTTTAGAAATTATTTTTTCTATGTTCTTTCTTTACTTCATTCCTCTTTGACATGCATCTCATTGTATTCTTTTTCTATTCCCCTTTATTACCATATTTAGAAAATGGCCTTGTGTTTGTTTGATTTGTTTCAGATATTTGTGTGAATGAAGGTTAGCTTTTTATTCTATTTTATTTTACATAATAAAGTTTTATTGAAGAGAACATTGATTGGCTTCATTTCCTTGCCTCTCCTCCATTTCCCATTCAAGCACTTCCTGGTATTAACACCAAAATTATTTAGTAAGAAAAAGCATTCTAATTTAAAAACCCTCAATTTGGAACTCTAGTCATGGTCCTCTCAATAAATTATGTGATTAAAGTACACCTCTTTAAAATTAGCCTCATGGCAGTCATGGTGAGGCACTGTGACAATGTAAGGACAGACTCTGCCCAGCTCGGAAGAGGGAGGTTGGGAGCACAGCTTCCAGCATTAACTCTTCCTAGTTCACCGCAGCTTTTGAGGCCGGGTCACTCTTTGTGTGCCGCAGATGACTGAATGCACTGTGTCATGTAAGTCTCGTCATTTCTGCTGAGCTCAGGGCTTTCCTAACAAGCCATCTTCCTCTCAGACCTCTCTGTTGGGCTGGCAGAAATATCAAATCCAAAACGTGGTCTGAAAGATCCCCCTGCACAATCTTGCTTCTTCCACCCACACACCCATCCACACTCGCTGCTCTTTGCCGATGTTACTCCACTCTAAACCTCTGTATCCCTCTGAACTTGTCTTGGCATCTATATATCAGAGGATCTCAATGTCATATTTTCTATAAATTCTATGTATATTTTTCAATGTTTTCATTCAAATATTATATAATTCACTGAATGAAATTATTACAGACAAATAATTATACCTATCTACTGGTAAAAAAAAAAGTATGTTCTCTTATCCTTGATATCATATGGCATAATTATTTATGAATTCTTATCATCATAATTTCACCAACAATGTAACCAATAGCTAGAACTGTTTTAAAATTTTTCAATGTAAAGAGTATATGACACAAGTCTATAATCTTTAATAACCATCAGTTTAATTTATTATTGAGTGTATTGTGGTTCACATATTTTTATGAGGCACTTTCAAACCTTCAAACTTGAGAAAGAAATTTACATACATATTCTAATTTCGCTTATTTTTCTAATTTCAGAAGTGAAGAAGGCACTTACCAGTTTGACACTAGCTCTCTTCAGTGGCATTCTTTATTTCATCTGCAGAATTTTAGACGACATCATACTTTTACCTTAAAATAACAGCAGGAGAAGCAACAATAAAAAAAATTGCATTGCCTTTTTCAAGGGTGAAAATCACATTAACATTTAAAAATTTTTTTATTAATTTATTTTTAGAGAAATAGGGAGGGAGGGAGAAAGAAAAGGAGAGAACATCAATGTGTGGTTGTCTCTCACCACACTGGGGACCTGGCCTGCAACTGAGGCATGTGCCCTGACTGGGAATTGAACTGGGGACCCTTTGGTTCATAGGCTGGCACTCAATCCACTGAGCCGCACCAGCCAGGGCAACATTTATGTTTTGAATAAAACAATTTATTCTGGGATAGAGAGTACATGCTTAAGTTTAAAAAACTTAAGACTTTCATTTTGATCCTTGAAAATCAGGATATTGTCTGCTTTTCACTCATTCAAAAATTATAATAAAGTGACTTCTGGCCAAGATGAAGGTGTAGGTAGACACACTTGGCCTCCTTGCAGAACCACAAGAAGGATCACAACTAATCTCAAAACAAAAAAACAACCAGAACTGCCAGAAAATAGAACAGTGTGGAAGATCAAAAACCAAGGATTTAAAGAAGAAATGTTTATCCAGATGGGTAGCAGGGGTGGAGATGGGGAGCCGGAGCAAAGAGCGCATTGTGTGGTGGCAGCCAGTGGAACCTGCGGTCCCACATTAAGACATGGCAGACAAAAGCCAGGAGGGACACCTGGGAAGCGATCCCAGTCCCAGGCCAGAGCATGCAACCCAGGGTTCCAGCGCTGGGAAAACAAAGCCTACTAGCTTCTGGCTGTGAACAACAGTGGGAGGCGGGGTAGCAGAAGAAACTGCCTGTCTTTCAAGAGGCTCCACTTAGAACATTCACAAACCCTCCCCTTCTGGGAATCGTCACCAGGGCAACAGCTAGAGGAGCGCCAGTTGCATACCGGAAGTGGGTGAAGTGACTGGAAAGGGAAAAGTGCTGAGCAAGTAGCATTGCTCCCTCTCTGACCCCTCACCCACAAAGCAGTGAAATGGGTCACCTGGCACTGATGAATACTTCAGGCTCTGTCCCTTACATCACAACAGGTGTGCTCAGACAGGGAATCAAAGCAGCTCTACCTAATAGACAGTCACAAACACAGGGAAGCTGCTAAATTAAGGAAACAAAGAAATATGGCCTAAATGAAAGAACAGAACAAAACTCCAGAAAAACAACTAAATGAAATGGAGATAAGCAACCTATCAGATGCAGAGTTCAAAACTCTGGTAATAAGGATTCTCACAGTCTCATTGAATATGGCATATGCATAAGGGAAGAATGAAGGTTACACTAAGTGAAATAAAGAATAATCCACAGGGAACCGGTAGTGAAGAGAAGGAAGCCAGGGTTCAAATTAATGAATTGGAACATAAGAAAGAAATAAAGTTGAACAGTACAGAATGGAAGAACAAGAATTCAAAAAAAATGAGGAGAGAATAAGAAGGCTCTGGGACATCTCTGAAAGTGCCAACATTCGAATCATAAGGGTGCCAGAAGGAGAAGAGGAAGAGCAAGGAATTGCTTAGGTGAATAAGTAGAGTATAGGCCTTACCTTGTGGTAGCACATTGTGTAATAAGGAAGACAAAAAGATAGTAGTAAGATAAAATTGCATAAATGTGTACACATGTATGGTATTTGCTATAATAAAGTATAAAAGAATTACATAAAAATCTTTAGTAAAAATTGATTATCTTTTCAGAAAAGAGTACAAATTCGGACATAGAGAGATATTGTACATTGGAGATGACACCAAATATATATTTGGAAGAATTAATGTGTTTAACAGTTGACTTATAACTAAGAATATAAAGTGTCAAGGCATAAAGTCACAGAATAATACGGTACTTTGAGGAATTGTAAATCTTACAGATAAATGAAGACTAAATCACATGAGTAAGTTTCACAAAGAGATAGATGAATAGCTAAGGCAAGAAAAAAGGAAGATTTTGTAGGTTTTGCAAGGGATATTGGAATTTATTTTAATATAGCTGAAAGTTTTTACACAGAATTGGGTGAGCTAAAGGGCAGTGACAAATCAAATTTTCATTTTAAAATAGATCTTGCTGGCAGCATTATGGAGGAAAGATTGATGAGGAGTTGACTGTTGAGCATTAAATGGGATAGGAGACAAGAAGTATAATTTCTGGAACAAATCACTGATTCAAGATTCAAGAATGCTGACAGAAACCTGACCATCATTAAAAGCATGGTTTCTAAGAAAAAATATGGACCAAATTCTAGGACAAACATTCAATAAAACAAAACAAAAATACTTGTCAATAACTGCTGATTAGCAGTGGTTTGTATCCATTATATACATGTACCACTTAGTTGTAAACTCAAGATTACTAAACTTATATACATTAGTTAATAAATTTATAATTTGGTTTAACACATAGAACAATGAAATAGAGCTGAGTGGTAATAGCACATTAACACACCATCTATACTTTGTTAAACGTACATAGGCCTATTATCAAAAGAATAAGCCCTGGACAGTGAGACTCAGTTAGTTGGAGCGTTATCCGGTACACCAAAAGGCTGTGGGTTCGATTCCCAGTCAGGGCACATACCTAGGTTACAGGTTTGGTCCCTGATGAGGGAAAGCATGGAAGGCAGCCAATCGATGTTTCTCACATCAATGTTTCTCTCTCTCTCACCCTCCTTCCCTTACTCTCCTTTTAAAAGTAATGAAAAAATATCCTCAAGATTAAAAAAAAATTAATACTTTATGAAAGACATTCTTATCAATTCTGAAATAATATTTTTTACTTTTCAATGCTCTTCATTATTTATTAGTACATCTACATGTTGAAAACCATTTCCAACTCACATATATAAGGCACATCCCAAGTTGCCATTCTCTTTTTTCTCTTTAATACTCTATATTGTAATTATATTTTTCCCATCTGATATGCCTTTTATTCTTCTGTCAACAAAGTATACCTTCCCACATTCTCAGGGCCTGAATCACGTCTTTTTCTTCCACCATGATTTTATTATAACAGCTCATTCTAATAATTTCCTTCTCTTATTTCCTGTGAGTGAGGAAGATACAATTTAGCTTTTTAAATTTTCTCCTTATTTAGACACATGGTTCCTTGATGGAAGGACTAAGCTTTAAAAGTCTTTTTTATATCTTACATAGCACCGTACTAAAGACATAGTAAAAGTTTGCTAATGACTTTTTAGTGATTCATGCTCATAATATCAGAATGGATTGGCATCATTCTTCTTACTCAGGGAAAAGTCATAATTAGATAGAAATGGTAGAAATTGTTCAGGGGATCTTCGGTCCTTGTTTATTGCCTGAGCTTGTACTGATTCTATTAGAACAGACTGACCAGATGAGAGAGCTAGCTGGATTTTTTCCCTTGGCCCCATTCCACAGTAGCCTCAGGCAGTCTAATTAATGTTTGATTTTCTTTTTTTGTCAACTCAAGTACAGATATGTTGTAAAGACAAATAACAAGACTGGAGAATAAAATACTTCCACCATTTGATTACTAACAAAATATTCTTAAAATATACCATATGAAATCTCATTACAGAAGGTTAAATAAAATGAAATGATAGAAGATTCTTAATATACAGGGCTCTTTAAAATTTAATCTTACCATGTAATATGCATAAATTATACATTTTACAATAAAGTTGGGCACATTTTATTCACTCCACACACAATACAAACCTTTGCAATGAGTCAATTATTTGAAATGAACCAATTTAGTGATATATTCCTGAGGGCATTAATTATTTCCGTTAAATTACATTATCAATATTACCTTCTATGTTCAGATGGAAACAGCTTATTTGCTGCAAAATTTTTTAAATTTTACATAAAAAATGGAAACAATATTTTAAAATGAAATATTTAATACATATATGCTAGGAAAACTCTAAAAGGATTTAGAAACTAGTATATAATGTAAATAAACTTTTTATTTTATCCACAACATACCCTAAACTATTGCTTTCTAACTTTACAGGCTCCCGGTTGACTCTTTTAAGGATACTGTCTTTCATAATTAAAAATAAAAATTCTTTGACTTAATTTCAAGCTTACTTAATTTTTAGCAAAAATATGAGTTTAGAGCTTTAAAAAATTGTATTATTCTTGCTGTTGAACGCTGTTGATTAAAAATATTGAAATGCAGTCAAGTATATAAGGCTAGTGCATTCCATTGTAGAAAAGGTTTTTGAGAAACTGATAGAGAGAAAGAGAGAGAGAGAACTAAGTTTAGTCCAAAGCAATATAACCTGCTCTAATAATCGCTGGGGACCAGTGAGTGTTCCTCTTTCTGACAAAGGCACGAAGAGGCCTGTGGGAACCCATTCAGCCACATTCCACATATTAGAGAAACTCAATGAAATACCTGTGGCCATTTTCTTAATGTTACCCCTGCTAGCATAGAAATTATAAATATTTATATTATGCTCCTTATATATTTTCATATCTCAGAGAAGTTTGATCTTGGCTCTTTTTTTCTACCAATTATTAAAATATTAGGATAATAAAAATAAGCTTCCATTGGCTTACTTTCATATTAGTTAAGAAACAATGAATACAATAAGCCCACTCTCAGTTGATAAGTAACAATTAGAATGTCAACTATGAAATAAAATGAGTTCCTATCTTAAGGCATTAGAAGATTTTACTTGAAAAAATCTTTGGTTTATTGTGTTTATGTGCATGGTTAAATGCAATATTGCCGTTTTCACAGTGAAAAGTAAAATATCTATGGTAATAAATTAAGCACTTCTGGCTGTCTTTAATGTAGCAGGTGAAATTAAAATCACAGGTAATCAAGAAAGGTGATTTTTTTTTTTTTTTTTATGGTTTGAGTAGTTTACCCAATAATCAAATCTCAGACTTGAAGGGGACTTTCACTCCATTCTAGCACCCACTGTATTTATTCTTCTTATTACCCGAGAGACAGTTAGTTATTCTAATTTACCCTGTTAAAATGGGAAGTAAATGTTAAGTATCTATTTTTAAATGCAGCTCATGGTATTCTTCATTCTATATATGTTTATCAAAATACACAATAAGTCATGTTTTTAGCATATACATTATACATTTGCATTATTCAAAGAATGTGATTTATTTTGTTTGCACATTAATACTGTTATTCTGGGCATTTTTTATTATATATTAACTGTTTTAAAAATCTAAATACAAGTTTCCATTTTCCATTTTGGGTAAAATTTTAGCTGTTTATATTGACTTGTTTTCCTTGTAACAAAATTATTTTGCTCATTTATTACTCACCTAAAGTTTTACCTGTCCTGTCCAGCATTATGCCATTTGTGAGTTAACAAAATCAACAATAAATAACAACTGCACCAGCAGCAGCTGATGCTGGAGAAAAATCAAGGGTAGGATCTTGGTGTTACTGGAAGTTCTTGTATCATAAGTATTCTTGTGTCATAAAAAAAAAAAAAAAAAAAAAAAAAAGTAAGAACAATTAGGAGCCCAGGTCTCAAATAAGTATCCATTGAATACTTCATTAAGGTCTCACAGAGAAAGGAGTTCTAATTCCTGTCAAATACAAATATGCCTGAATAATAATAAAGAGGAATGACTGTAGACATCCTCTGGCCTTGGAAACTTAGGGTTATTTAGAAGTGAAACTTTAAGGGATCAGTTAATCATTAAGTGCAGTAACTTGATTTGGCCCTAACTAATCGCAAAGAATCCTCTGGTATGATTTAATTCATTTATTCTTTCATTTATTAAAAAAGAATTTTAAAATGTTAGCAAATGTCAGCTTCTATCAGTTGTTATTATTATTTGCTATCGACATCCCTATCACTACATGCCAGGGAACCCCCTAGGCCTGGGAAGTTGAGCATAGAACAATGCAGAATTTATTTTCTCCATTTTCATGACAGAGACACAGACAAAAAAAAATGGTTTCAAGTAGTAACATGTGTTATGAAACACTAAATCAGGACAGGAACATGGAAAGCCTCGAGGAACGAGTTCTGCAGATAAAGTAAATATACAGTGGCTCATAATGGTAAAACACTCAATACACGTTAGCTGAATAAATAAATGGAAAAATGGATGACACAGAGGAAAAGGAAATGAATGAATGAATGACTTGGAGGAGAAAAAGACAAATATGGTAGACACCATCCTCAGTGTGTGTCCCCTATTTATCCATCACAAAGAGAAAGCAGATACAATTGCCCCTCAGATCGCCATGCTCATCCCCAGAGTTGAATAATTGCCGTTTAGTGACACCCCCACCCCTATAAGGCTACACTTCCATTTTATCTTGTCTTAAGAACATGTGTAACAATCCTTACACTCTCTTTTTCAAAAGATAGACCTGTACTCCTGCCCTGGTGTGGAAACCATTTTTATATTGCAGTTTGGAGTGCAAATCAATTATATGTACTAGGATGGCAAAGAATACCATGGGGCAAATGTTGGGTTGGGGGGTGGAGCTATCCCAGGGCTCCTGAATCATTTTTGTGTAAGACTCTGAAGTGAAATTTTAAATGCAAATCTGAATAAAAAACAGTTTGCTTTTTTTTTTCCTTATCACAGGGAGTAAGAAGGGGTAAATGAAAAGAAGAGTAAAACCATACTCCTAAATGATAATTTCAATTGTTAGAATTAAGTTCTCAGTTGAATAGTAACTGTCTGCAGGTGTAACTTTTTTTCTGCTTCTGATCAACTCAAAATGTTTTCTAACAAATGGTGATAGCAAGTAAATAAGACCTATATCTATTTCAAAGTCTGGAGAATGCCTGGGCTCATGAAGAAAAAAAGATCATAAATAAATATATTTCAAGGTGTCCCTATGTTTACTGAACTCTGCGGTAGTATAAGAGAAATTCTCATTCATATTGCAGAAAATAAACTTTCCTGCCTCCTTTCTTACTTTTGATCAAGTCTAACAAAAAGCTTGTGGTGTATTCTCAGCAAAAAAAAAAAAAAAAAAAAAAAAAAAAACTCTGGGTATCAGATATCTCTTTGTAGATACGAGATACAGTACTTTCTAAATGGTTATTTGGCTTAAGATTTGTAAATGAATGAAATATTTAGCCCATTTTCTGTATCATATTCTAACTTCAAGATATAATCAACCGAATTTAAAATACACATTTGTGAAAATAATTAGGTTTACTCAGGAAAATAAAGGAAAAATAACAAATACTTTAACATTAAGCTTATGGAATGCAACCTGTTAGTGGAAAAATTCCTGAATGAATGAAAGCCTTTTATTTTTATTTTTTTAATCACAGCAATTCCTAAACTTACTTATAAAAGAATACTGAATATAATTTTAAGGCAAATCTAGATGATATTGCTTTAGCAATGTAATGGCAGGCCGCTTTGCCTTATGATCCAGTGTGACAAAAAACAGTGTCTGGAAACCCTGTCACTCTTCCACAAGTGCCATTTTTACCATACACGGCAAATAGACTAAGGCTTAAAATATATTCTGACTTTAACATACATACTAGAAAAAAAGTTTCTGTTTTAGATTTAATACCTTTCTTTTAAAAAGTAAAGACTTTATTTAGTTATTTTTAGAGAGAGAGGAAGGGAAGGAGAGAGAGAGGGAAACATTGTTTGGCTTCCACTCATTCATGCGTTATATTTGTTTTTTTTTAATTGCTTTCCCCAAATGTTTTACATAGGTAATTGAGTGATGCAAAAAGCACACTTGAGTTTTTTTGTCAGATAATATACTTGGAATAGCCATCCTTCCCCAAGAATGTTTCTAGCACCAAACAATGTATTACAAAACAAAACAACCACAAAAAAACACAGACTTTCTATCATGTTCATCAAGAATCTTGTCCGTAAGAAGTTAGAGAACACTATGCTCACCTCTACAATTACATCCCAGATTTATGATGTTTAAGAGTCATACTTCCTGAATTGCTCAAAATGAAAATAGACTTTAAAAATTAACACAGGTTATTTCTTTTTGCTGTTGTTGTTGTTATTGTTTTTAAGTCAACCAAGTCTCATAAAGGAAGGAGTGCCTCTAAAGAGCTTCAGATTTGGCACAGGTCAAATACAAATGCAAACATTACTGGGAAAACTGCCATTTGTCAACTGTTCCATGTCAAATCATGTGATCATATAGTTCTCTAAACACCAAATGCCAGAATGCTGACGCTTTACTGTACAAACTACAACAAGTATAATATTGCGCAGAAATGATCCAGATATATTGGCAGCAGTGTATTTGTGATATCTAATCTTTTCTTCCTAATGTTCTAGCTTGCCTTTATTTTATTGTTTTTTTCTATAAGACGTCCCTGGGGGGAGGGGGACAGAAAATACATGAGAGTCAAGTTATTTTTAATGTTAAAAAAAGTTAATTAAAAATGAAACAGTACAAGAGGATGACTCACTTCTATCATAACAAGCTGACGATTAAAAATTATACAATATCTTAAAAATATAAAGGCATTCAAATATCGCTTCACACAAATACCTTCAAATTGATCCCAAAGCTCACCTCTTTAGCCTATTTGTTATTCCTGAATTGTTCTTTTTTAATGCAAAATATAAACAAACAAGTGAAGAGTTCATTTATTACCTCAAATAATTTCTCATGCTATCATTAAACAATTGCTTCCTTTCTAACTGGCTGAGAAGTTAAAATATACATTCTTCAAATATTCAACTCTTACCTTTAGAGAAACATTAACGTGAATTGTTTCTTCATCCAATTGTGATTCAACCCTAACCATTACGGTACTAATTTATGTAAGAAAGAAGAGGTCCTAGTACGAGTTACATTTTATTCAGAAATATAGATGACAATTCCTTATATTAGGTAGCATAGAGGGACTAGTTCTTGTCCAATGTTGTCATAGTGATGGTGACATCAATGTACTTCATGGTAATCATTGCAGGGATTTATCTAAGAAAAATATCAGTGCTGATTTCTGGTGCATTTTACATTTCAAAATGCTATAAATATATTGTTTAATATATTACAGGTAAATAGGCTTTATTTAAGTCAAGCACCCACACCTATATCATAATTGAGATGAATCTATGTATCTGAGAAAGATACATAATAACACATGTGTCTGAATGGATGATGGGGGACATTGGTGAATATTGCCAAGAGCTCATGATTAACCGGTTGCTAAGGAAAATGCTGCTCTCAAGTGCCTTTGCCAGATACAAAAGCTCCTCAAATCATGAGCTCAGATTAATTATTTTGTTAAATCCTTTTTAATTTTTTTTTGGACTCCAAGCGCGATATGGCAGTGATAGGCCTGAATTCTGGATTGCATCCCTCAGTCTTGGCAAAACACTTCCAGTCATCACCTTTCATGCCAAAGGGTTGTTATTGCAACTTCTGACACTGAACTTAGTGTTTAGTTACCTCTTCTTCCCATGCTCTGCAGGCACCATCACAATAAACAATGAGAATAACCTTAGCTGAGCCTCTCATAGAGGGAGTGGACCCCCATTTTTAGGTCACTAGCATATTAAAAATAAAATATAGAAAAAGATTTATATTCTTGTATATTTAAAATCTATTTTGTACTGAGGCAGAAAGAGGTTAATAACTTGCTGAAGTTCGCATTATCTAGACACAGTGAATCTGGTTTTGGAATCTGTTCTCTTAGCCACTAGCAAGTACAAAAAATGACAGCAATAAATCTAAAGTGGTTTTTAACTCGATGTTTTATCTTTTTTTGGTGGCAGTGGTCCCAACAAATGTTACATAAATAAACCAAAACCAAAAGTGACAGTTGAAAAATGTCTTTTATTATAAATAATCTATTTTAACACTAAACTATTATATAATATAAGTGATATTTTCACACAAAAATTACAGGGTTCATTTTTAAAATAATAATTCATAATGAACCATGGATATTGCCCATATCCTGCTGAAATCTGGAAGAAAATTACTCATTCTTTGAAAGTGGAATCCTTGTGCACTGTTGGTAGGACTGTAGATTGGTGCAGCTACTGTGGAAAACCGTATGAAGTTTCCTCAAAAAATTAAAAATGGAACAGCCTTATGACCCAATGATTCTACTTTGGGGCATGTATCTGAAGAAACTAAAAACATCAATTCAAAGGAATGTATGCACCCTATGTTAATTGCAGTGCTATTTACAATAGTCAAGCTATGGAATCAACCAAAATGTCCATCAATAGACAAGTGGATAAAAAAGCTGTAGAACTTATATCAAATTTCATTGCTTTAATTCAGAAAGCCACAGAATTTAAAAACAAAGATATCAGAAAAAAATTTTGATGCTATCTATGTTTCTGAAAAACATAGTTTCAGTAGGCTGACAGGCAATATCTAAGTTGTCTAGCTACAGAAACAGCAAAATGGCAAATGATTTCTCAGACTTATTTGCAATATTTTAAATATGTAATAAAAGACGTGTGTTTTAAAAAAAGGAAAAGCTGTGGCACATACATACAACACAATGTTACTTAACCATAAAAAGAAATAAAATCTTACCATTCGCAATGGCATGGATGGACCGAGAGGGTATTATGATAAGTGAAAGAAAGCAGACAAAGACAAATACTGTACGGTCTCACTTATATGTAGAATCTAAAGAACAAAATAAATGAACAAACAAAATAGAAACATACTCATAGATACAGAGAACAGACTGATGCAGGGAAGAGGGTTTGGAGATCTGGTTAAACAAGCTAAAGCAATTAAGAAGTACAAATTGGTGGTTACAAAACAATCACAAAGATGTAAAGTCCAGCACAGGGAATATAGTCAATAATACTGTAATAACTATGTATGGTGTCAGGAAAATACTTGAACATTTGTGGGGAACACTTTGTAAAATATATGATTTTCCAACCACTATGTTGTACATGTGAAACTAATATTAAACAATATTGAATGCAACCTGTAATTGAAAGAAAAAAGAAAGGAAAATGACTTCCTCTTCCCATATGGAAGGTGTGTCTCAATGATGGATTGTGCAGCCTCATTTTGAGAAAACCTGAATGCCCTTATTGAATGCCTTTGCCAAGATGCTGGTATTGGGTATTCTAAGTAAAATGTATGTCTTGTTTATTTTTACTAAGATCTGGAACTTCAAAGGGGATAAGACTTGTCCTAATGAGGCCTTATATTATGGCCTTAGTATATATGTAGAGATATGTGTATCCTTGATTGATAAGTTGGCTAACTGTGAGGTAAGGGGTTCATAGAGTTATTTGACCTGAATAGAGAGGAAAACTCTTAGAATTTTAAGTAGAATGCATAGATGTGGTAAATTGCAGACTGGGGAACTAATGTTAAGATGACTGACTATACTTTGGAAGACCTCCTGCCTCTTGGGCCATATCCTTTATAAGAACATACCAGTTATGGAATGGAAAGCAGCCCCATTCCACTGAGCTCCATCATGTATGATGGTGGCAATGCCATTCACATAGTCTACCATTTTCCAGGCTGTTCATTTAGTTGATCCCATAGAATTCCCCAGATAGCTAAAGTGTCTGGGAAAAGGGCGAACTTATCCAGCATTCAACATCTGGCAAGGGACTAAGGACAAGAAAGGCCATCTCATCCTCCAGGTGAAATATGCGAGATAGCCCAGGTTCGGCTCCATGGTGTATCAGAAAAGGCCTCAGTAGAGGTGCTTGTCTCGAGGGTGTTGCATTTATGACTGAAGGCACAATGGATAACTAGGTATAGAGGGTCACAGGCCCAGGGATCTGTGGGAGCCACTGTTCCTGGGCAAGGCCCATATAAGGCCAGTTATTTTTGCCCTGATGGCACAGAGCCAAGGTCACTTTCTAACATCAGAAACCCAAGGGCAACTTGACCATTATAGGTGTCCAGAGGCTCCTGGAGGCATGGGAAGAGGTTACAAAGCCTCTCTGATGCAGGAGTCTCTGTAGGCACTAATGCGAGTCCTTGTCAATTTTTTTTTTCTGAAATCAGTGATTTTAATGGAGAGAAATATGTTCCTAAGAGAAAATAACTGAGCTTGTCATTTTGCAGTCCTTCAAACAGTACAACCTGATAGTTGGCTGCGAGTAAATATTGCAACTGTTGAGGATAATATCATTTAGTGATTCTCTGTGTTTAGGCAGAGAAGTTGGTATTTCCTTTTAGAAAAAAATATATCTGCTGAGATGAGAGGCCAAACTCTGCTTTTTATGAGATGATTTTACTTTGATCCTCATTTTCTTCCTGACAGGATCATGGACAACCACACGGCTTGTGATACTTTCTGCATTGCAAACCTTTGTCACAGCCAGCATATTTACAAATAAATGGGTATTTTCCTCCTAAAAATAGAAAGCATGGCTCTGGAAACCAACCACAGCCATGCAGCTTACCGTTCTTCTCATGGTGATGGATACACATCTATTTCTGGGCAAGAGTTTTCATATATTGCTTACTTTCATCTTTGCCTTGGAATGTTTCCCAGCATACTTCACATATTTGCTTTTTATGGGTTTCTGTCACATGTTTTTGCCACAAGGGAACATATCTTTTGACATAGATAGCTCTCATGGACCTTCCCATGCCCTTTCAGATTGCTGGGTAAAACGAAGTGCTTTCCACATCTTTCGTACTTTCACTGGAATCCAGTTTTCTGGGGGTGCTGAAGGAGTGTCAGCAGCTGATGTTCCTTACAGGTTTTCTTACAGTCTTCATAATTGTTTCCATATCGTGTCCACTATTATATTCGCATTCAAAATGTTTCTTTAAGTTTGGTTTCATGTTGAATTATGTTATCACAGGCACTAGCTGCACAGTGAAACAGCTTTTTATCCAGTGTGGATCAGGATGTGGTTTATCAGGTAGTATTCCCTGATAAAGGCTTTGCCACATTCTTCTTCATCACAATCAAATGATCTCCCCTCCTCGTGCTTCCACAGATACATATCTGACTTCCAGATGTTGTTGCAATTGGCTCTGCTGTCACTTGTGGTGACAAGGTGAAGGTAGCCTAGGCTCAGCCACTGCAGATCTTTCTGGACTAATCCTGTGCATGGTCTAGAAGCACTTTCTGGAGTGGTCTTCCATAAGGCCTGTTGATTCTTAAAATAGTTTTAGAGGGAGAGGAAGGGAGGGAGAGAAAGAGAGAAACATCAGTATGAGAGAGAAGTATCAATCAGTTGCCTCCCATATGTGCCCCGAGTGGGGATCAAACTCACAACCTAGGTATGTGCCCTTACTAGGAACTGAACCCCCAACCTTTTGGTGTATGGTGTGATGCTCCAATCAACTGAGCCATGCCAGTCAGGGCTGGGGCCTGTTGATTTTAATTTGGACAGATTTTAGAGCTTTTTGTTGGAGGAGACTTCATTAAGGTGGACTTTTGTAAGTAGAAGCAACAGGAAGGTTAAGTTGAATCTGTAATTGAGAACTATGTTGCCTCCTGGATGCAAAAAGAGTAAAAAAGAAGTGAGACTTTTATCTCCTTAAATGTATGTTAAACAAAGCATCCTGGAGGAGGATAGCCTCATGGTAATGTCACATCGGTGCTAATGAAGGAAGGTGGATTCAGTTCCGATGTCATCTGCAAAGATCATGCACAGTGCTGAAGCTGCTGGGGTACTTCAGAGGTGGCCTGGGAAAGGTCTTGTGCTTCCCTTACAGGTGAAGGCAAACTGCCGCTGACAGGCTGCTGAATTGGCACCCAAGAGAACATATCAGCCAAATACCTACTGACAGAATAATTCCTGATTCCCGATTGTATGACGTTGGCAGTTTTAATAATAAATGTTGGGTGTTCGGCATGGGAACCTTCATGGATTGGAACACAGCTTTGAAGTGGTAGGAATCCACAGTGAGGTGGTATTCTTTTTTTCCCCCTTTTTTAATTTCTTGAAGATTTAAGAACTGGTGAAAATTGACTATTAAAGAGAGGAACAGTGGGCATAGTTACCCCTTTATTAATTAGATCTTATATAATAAGTTTGATTCTTGAAGGCCCTGCTTTAACTTACATTGGCTCATTTTAACTATTTTAACTGGAAGATCCATGGAGTCTCATTTTTTCAAGACAATTTGTAACTGTCAAATATGTTATTTAATTTCATTGTTTTAGGCCGTGTAAGTCCAATATGGACCATGGTAGAGCAATGGATATTATGACTATGAGAAATTTAGTCCAGGATCCTCGTCGTCGGCAGCCGTCCGTCTCGAGAGACGATGGTGTAGCTTCTTAAGAGTCTATCTGCACCGCCGAGAATGGCTGTGCAGTCCGACTCGGGAGTGACACGGTATCTGTCTCCTCCTGTATTGAATCGACATCTTGCGATGACGCTGGAGTGTCCTGTCCAGTGAAGCTGAAGCTACAGAGCCTGGGCAGGGTGATATGGAGGGTCTGCTGTTGCCCATGCAGCAGACCCCCCCTCTCTTCGCAGCTGAAGGGTCCAAGGGAAAGACGGAGTCAATACAGCTTGGCTTCAGGTGCGCCGCAGGAGTTGCCGGTGTTGACTACAACGTCGAACCGCCTTAGGGACTCCGGCTCCGGATTTTCTGTCAGGGTTTACTCCCCTAGCCTTTCCCCTGAAAAGGTATGCCGCAAGGCAGCGGAGGTTTTTTGGAGTCAGAGTTTTCCTTCTCTGATGTACCCTGACTGGAAGATCGAACCAGCGACACTTAGCTCGCAGGCCGACGCTCAATCCACTGAGCCAAACCAGCCAGGGCAAGTCCAGGATACAGTTAAGTAAAGAATACCTATTTTTTCTCTATTTTACATTTAGTTATTCTCCTAAGGTTATAGGGGTGCTGTGTTTAATTTAGTGGGATCCTCTGGTATAACTGTAATTTAAGACCCAGTATAATTAATTCCATGAAGCTTTGTCCATTGGTGCATTTTAGCAGATGATGAAGTTAATTTAGACCTATGAGGCAGAGACACAAATTATGAACCTCTATTTGAATTTATGTATAATGTCTTATATTATATAAAATTTATTTTAAATTTTCTACCTTGATTTTTCCCTTTTATTCCATTACCCACCCCCTCCCTAGTTTTGGCCTTTAGCCACCTAATGCTGTCTCTGTCTGTAACTCAGTGCAAACCTTCTAAGTGGTTACAGAAAAAGAGGGCAAAGGGCCCCAGGGGCCTGCCTCGGAGACAGCCAGCTCTAAAGGATTCCAGTCTGCCTCTTAAGGACTGAGGTTTGCCCTTGAAAGCTTTAACAGCCTTTTCTTGGAACAGTGCAGTAAGCCCATTGTCAAAAGTAACAATCTCTTCACATGTTATGTGGAGGCACTTCCTAAGGCTCAAGAGCACTGGCTAGGAATCTAGCATTATTTCAGTTATTGGCTAACTGGCAGGTGTTCTGAATAGGGTAGCTGGGATGAGATATTAATTTCCTCGCCTCAGAACCTCGCTTTGGATTGTACATTGGGCAGCTGATCTCCAGGGTACAGCCCGCGATGTTCCTGAGCACCTAGGGAGCATGACGTTCCCTGGCGATGGCAACGAGGTATGCAGCAAAGACAGGTAGTTGCCACCTGCGCTGGGACAGCACTGACAACTAGACCCAGGGACCATTTCTCCCATCAGGAGCCCAGCTGACATCTTTCCGCACAGGAGTCTCCTGACACCCATAGACAGACTGGAGCTCTGCCCCAAATAACAATAAAGAAACACCAACGTCCACAATGTGACAGGCCCTGGAACAGGCCTCTGCTAAACACAGATTGTGGCTGGAAGCACAGCAGAACTCTTGACTCCAGGAAGGGCAGCTCAGGGAACTGTCACTCCTGTGGGTACAAGGTGGCCCCCCACTGGCCTACTATCCAGCCCCGAGATTTGGGCCACTTTGCACTGTTTTGAATATCCCGAGGAACATGGCAACCACCAGCAGACACAGCTCCAGCTCAAGTTCTGTCGCAAGCCACCCTCACAGCGGTCTGGAACCAATTAGGAAGCCAAGAGCAGCCTCCCAAGAAGTTATCCAAGAGTCAGTGGTTATGGCCACAGTGCCAATTGTTTGATAAGCCTTGAAGAATTCTCTTGATGGTACAGTACAACGCACTGACATTGGTGAAGATGAAAGGCTGAAGTTCCTGTTGCTTACAGCTATGAAGGAGAGGTGGGGGCTAGGCAGGGCCACAAAGGAAATTGCACCCAGAAATGGTGGGTAATAGCTACAGGGGCAGCTATGGAGGGTAGCTATAGCAAGCAGGTTTTGCAGGTTCTCTGAGGGTTAGCTACTTTGAATAATTAGCATAGGGATTATCCCTAGTTCTCAGGTTCTTGAGGCCTTTAGGGTGATGCCTACTAGCCTGCGTGTGAGAGCCTGATAGGGGAAGGTAACTTTTCAAAGCAACTTGGCTGGCTTTAGCAATGTGAGTCCTAAAGCAGCCAGACTGCACGGGTGAAAGCACAGCATTGAATAAATATCCAGGTCACCTCACAATTTACAGGCACCCAGAGATCTTATTAAAAAATAATGTTTAACGATAGAAAAATGCCTATTTTCTTTGCTCCTTGGCCTGTAAACTGAATGTTAAATTATGCACTCAATTTTCTTAACTAGTTTTTTTTAGTAAACATGAGGCGTTGGTTTGTTTCACGAGTTTCTTTTTAGAATTTTCTGGAATTCCAATAAAATACAGACAAATGATGTCAATTTTCTAAAACTTCCCATATGAATGCTCTTTTTCAAGCCTTAAGAGAGTTACTAAATTTCACGAAGTTCTATATTTGTTATAAACTTACTGACTAGGGAATTTCTAACACAGATTAATTAAGCAGCGTTAGGCAAAAATAAAATCTCATAGTTTTCCTATGCTTAGCCAGTGAAGGATTTTAAAAAATTAACAAAGAGACACTAATGTAATTTTTAGGGCTTATGGGCATCCAAATTAATATTGCAACCCAATGTAACATTAACATGCTGTTACAATGATTTTATGTAGATTTGTGTAAAGTTACTTCAAATAAATGCTGCTCAGCAAACCATCTCTGTTACTCTAGAAATGTCCTCTCTCAGTTTCCCAATGGTTGCTTCAATCCCTTTTCTTTTCCTATGTTTCTTTTTTTGCTGTTACATGGGAGGCAGTTATTCTCTTTTTTATCCACGGTCACTCCACCAGCCTGTGTGTTTGGACCCCATGATACTTTCACAGAAATATTACCCACTTCCTTTTCTTGAATATTCAACCATACCTTCTCAACTAGATCTTTGTCACCAACATGTAATCATGCCTAGGCCTCTATCCCATGTTATCCTTTACCTACAGCCTTATCTCTTCTCCAAATCAGTCAACCTTTCTCAGAAACAATTTATACTTTTTTGTCTGCATTCTCTCACCTCCTATGCACTTGCTAATATATTCTAAGCCAACACAGCTTATGTACCATTATTTTATGGAGCAATCCTTCCTAACAAAATGACTTCCATTTTTCTCAAATCTAGCAATTTTAGTGCTCATTTCATTGATTTCTCAGTGGTATCTGACATTGTTAACTGCTTACTTTTTCTTGAATTACCCTCTTACTTCAGCTCCCATTGTACTCTGTACAATGCCAGAAATTAAAGTACATAACTGAAAGCAACATCAATAGGAATGTAAAGAGAGAGAGAGAGAGAACACATCACTAGTAATCATGATTGTTAAGATAATTATGTAATTTTTGCAGAGACTAGCAGCTTCATCAAAATCCCTTCTCCCCTCTTTTGCGATAACTGGGAATATTATGATTCAGCTCTATTACATTTTTCAGCCTCTCTTGTAATAGGCTGTGACCATGTGCTGAAATTCCCTCAAAATGTATGTGAGAAGCACTATAATTCTTATAAAACTTCCCACATACCCTGCTCTGTGCTCTTTCCCCTTTCATGTGGGCACATTGAAGATGGCAGAGACATAACCAGCTTGGGTCTTTGAATGACACACATCTCCCTAGACTGTCCCATAGAACTTCAAATTTCAGGGTGCTTCAGAAACACCTGAAAGATTTTCTTAAACACAGACTACTGTCCCTTAGTACCAAAGTTTCTGATTCAGTAGATCTAGAATGCAGCTCAACAATCTTCTTTTCTAATGGCTCCTCTACTTAGGAAGAGTTGTCCTAGACTACTGCGTAGAAAGAAATGCATGCCTTTTCCCCACAGCCATTACATTTTTGAATCTATTGCTAAAACACTTTAGCCTCCCCTACCTAATTTAGAAATTATATAAAAAATTGCACAAAATTATGCTATTTTTAATGGCGGTATGAGCATCTAATTTGACATAAAATACCACAAAACCTCATAAGCACATTGAGTGATTGAAAATGAGTCAAACTGTTTAAGTTCTCCAGTTTGTCATCTTCCTATATATAGATTCTTTTTTCTCCTAATACTGACCTCAAACTCCTATGTCACAATATCCTGTCCAAAGATGCTCAAGTGTGTGAATAATTAGGATATTAAGGCTTAGAGTAGAAGAAATAGGAGACAAAACCTAAAGGGAAAAAGCACTTCACAAAGAAATATGATTATGGATTTTGAAAATAAAAATAGAAAACTAAAATTTTGCTCCAAAATCTATTTTGTATTTTGGGGTAGGGTGGAGGAGGGAGGGAAAAGGGAGGGAACTATGTGTTGTTTGGAGCCAGTATACAAATTACAAATGCTGTTCAGAGAATGGATCCATTGGATAGAAATCAGAAGAGATAGGCCCTGATTCCAATTCTGTAACATTAAATAGGAAACCTTGGACAACCAACTTCATAACAGGAGTGACCTAAATGAGAGCTATGATTTCAACCAGATTTGACAATCTGTGACTGTGTTACTGAACTGCTTATTTTGTAACAGAGTAAAGGTAAAGACTTTTATTATCTTGCAATGACTCATACATGGTAGGCTCAAAGCATTTTAAATGAACATATATATGTATATTTTATGAAGTTTAGCTAGAGTAGGGACTTCCAGCTTTCAGCTTGACATCTTTTAGTTTATATGCCTTGAGTATTTTGTTAAGTACAATTTAAGGCATGAAATGGGAAATGGAAAAATACTATTTCTTAGCAATTTCCAAGTAGTAGAGGACAAAAAAGAATTTTTATTTTTTTAAAGGCAATTTTGCATGACAGCTTTACTAATATTTAGTGTGTCATGTTGTCTCAGTTTTAAGAGATGCTTTTATTTAATTATCTTCTAAATGTCCTCAGGGCAGTTAATGACTAAAGACAGGTTTTTCTTTTCCTACTATTATTCATAGTCCACTATCTACAACCAGGATTGAGTTATTTATATTTATAGCCTTTTAATTGGTTAATAGTCAACACACCTTGAATTTTTCAAGAAACCATTTAGACAAAGTAATTATCTCCTGCATTTCTTTCCTTCTTTGAGCCAATAATAATCCCTAAAGACCACACAAATGTTCTATCTAGACTATCAAAGATATCCTAAATTTGTTCCTGTAAGTATAAGAAATTTAAAAAATGTCTTATCTCTGAATTACCTGTTACTAGAAAAAAATGTAAAGATTTCTGTGTAAGACCAAAGTGTGGCAAATTAGGTAAACCATAATTAAAATAATAAATGGAAAAACACCTACCAAAAAAAGTCTAAAGATAATCTGATTCTAAGGCAGGAAAAGACTGAAGGATGACTACTGACATGAATGCATTGTACAAAGCATAACAAAGGCACATTCACTGAAAAAAAAAAAAAAAGACACGAGAGACTAAATTCTAGCAGTAGGGTGATTTCTAAGGACATTAGAGATCTGAAATGCTGTGTATGTAAAATTTGTCAATAATATGGGAGGTCTAATCTCAAGTCCCAGCTGCTCCAGAGTTCATGAGGTCAACGGGTTTACTGAGTGGACTAAATTTGACAAAGATGTTTTCTGCAAGTCTCTCAGTTTTTCACCAACTATACCTCTTAAACTTCCTTTTGATCAACCTTTCTTGAACTCCTGGTAGCACATTATGCAAATTTCATAATTTCCAAGTCACTTCTATTTCCGTTTTAGTCATTATGACTCACCGTCAGTTATTCAAAGGTTCACTCCGGTCTAAATCCCTAATTCCATTTAAAGCTTCTTCTTATCTACAACTCATGGCTGAACCACAGCTCAAAAACCTCTTTGCAAAAGGGTGATTTGACTTTTCTTTCACTTTCCCTCAACCTTTTCTTCCTTCTTTTCCCACTTCCTCTTGGAGAGAAAGGGAGAATTGCTGGAAGAGGTCCAAAAGCATTTCTTCACTCCTATTTTTGTGATGGGTCTTTGTTGCCTTTGCATGACAGCATTTATATGTATATATGATTGCTCTCTTCGGGCATATATGTCCGTTTTTTTTCTGTGGGCTGATGGATAACTCCACAATGCATGTTGTACTGTACAAATAAAATTAATATCTGGTAACTTCCTATAGGTGATTTGCAATGGCAGGGATGAGCCACAGAACTTGACAGTCTCATTTTGCAGCTTCCCTTGGAGCGCAGCACAAGTCAGGGCTTCACTGAATCCCTGCAGGATAGAGGTGTTCATGTCCGTGAAGCCTTAGCCTGTTCATTACCTGGAGTCTTCGATGCTTGAGGGTATGACTCAAAACATTTACTACCGCTCAGAGACCCGAGCAGGGGAAGTGGCTTATACTCCACCATTGGAAGTGGCCAGAATTCATGGGCTAGTAGATGCAGGATAGAGTGTCCCAGCTTAAGTGTTCTTGAATGTGCCCCATGACAGAGGAGGCTTCTCAGAACCTAACACCCACATTACATAGTAGGCTTAAAACATTTTTAGCGAATATGTGTGTGTGTGTGTGTGTGTGTGTGTGTGTGTATGTGTGTGTGTGTATTAAAGTTCGGCAAGAGTAGGGGCTTCCAGCTTTCAGCTTGACATATTTTAGTTTATATGCCTTGAGTATTTTATTAAATACAATTTAAGGCATAAAATGGGAAATGGGAAAATGCTGTTTCTTAGCAATTTCCAAGAAGTACAGGACAAAAAAGAGATTTTATTCTGTTAAAGACAATTTTGTATGACAGCTTTACTAATATTTAGTGTGTCATTTTGTCTCAGTTGACCCTTGAGCAACATAGGATCAGCACAGTAAAAAATTCACTTATAACTTCTGACTACAAAAATTCAACTACTAACAGCCTACTGTTGACTAGGAAGCCTTACTGATAACACAAACATTCCATGAACACATATTTTGTATGTTATAGTATTATATAATGTATTCTTATAATAAAGTTAGAGGAAAGAAAATGTTATTGACAACATCATAAAGAAAATACATTTACAATGTTTACTGAAAACCATTTGAAAACCCTGGCATTTCAAACCAATGTTGTTCAAGGGTCAGCTGTAGTTTTTTTTAAGTCACTAACTGGTAGAAGAGTTTGTTAGGCAGCAACAAGTAACCAGAGCACCTCCTAAATGAGCCATTCTGACTTTAGCATAATTACTTCATGTGTTTGAAAACAATTTTTGTCAAGCCATGTCAATAGATTCAACTCCAGAACTGGTTACAGTGTTTTTGTATTACTCATGTTATCCTTCTGCAGTGGCTACAATGATGGGTTGTGGAGATGCATGTCTCATGCTTGCAAAATAAATCAAAACTATGCAGCGCTATAATGAGCATGCAAAATCCCTTCTGTTCTGCTTTGCAAGGTCTGGGAGAAACTGAGAAGGGCAGATTTGTCAGAGCACCATACTTCAAATTGGTGGGCCTAAAGCAGATCAATTTGATTTTCTTCTTCAGGAAAGAGTTGACCTTGACCGCTCAGTCAGATTCAAGACATTAAAATCATCTATAACTACTGCTCAAATAAAATTAATATCAAAGCCTTATAGTATTTGATGTTTCTTAAATCTATTATAGCATCTTTGCTTTTCCTTCACTTACTGATTTGAGGTTTTCACTACTTTTCACATAGTTTTCCAAGTTTATTCCACTACTATTATCTTGATACCATTTTTTTTACCTTAAAACTTTTCTTTGATTCATAATTGTATGTGACATTAAAAATCAATTCTGCACTTTTGTTTTCAGGTGCTTCTTCAGTACTATAATGTTTTCTGCTGTGTACTCCCAAACTTACTTATAAAAAAGTATTACTCAGTCAATCAGTAGTCAATGACAGTTAATTCTGAAGAGGAAAATATGGAGAAATAAAAACATTCTTACCAGAGAAAAAGCTGAGGTTCATACCAGCAGGCATTATAAATTATTCTAAATAAAAATTTAAATATAAAAGAAAACCCTTTAATCTATCTATGTTCTAGAATTTTTGCCCTAGTTGAAGGTAGAATAATAGATTTGAATAGGTAAAATGTGCCCAGGCCCACATAATTGGAGACTTTCAAACCATGAAAACTGAGAAACTACTTAAGGATATTAATTCACAAATCACAATAATAGATTTATGGACTGAGTTAAAATGACAAGAAACATTTCTCCTTGGTTAAAACATCTTTAGTAAGAGTCCATAATTAATCAGCATATATCCCTGTTTCTCTCAACCCACCAATTTTAACTGATACTCTGTTCTGTATGACCCATTTTATAACAATTTACAACAAGCTCTGGTGCACTATAAAATTCCTTCATAATATCCTCAGATTGAGAAACTCATAAGCTTGCCTCTGGAGCGTTCTGTCTTGTTATTCCATGCTAAATAATCTTGGCATTGTATTACTACAGGTGTGTTCTTGGTAGCCTTCAGTCAATAGGTTTCAAAAATACCACTAACTAAACAGGTAGTCTTGATTAGATACTTAGTAGTCATGAACATCATTTCTCTCTTCTTGTATAATAATGATATTTATCTCATAGTCTGTTGTGAGATTTGGGAACAATGTATGAAAAATACCTAGGGTGATATATATTAGAGAGTGAGCATTAGTAAATAGTTAGTAATTATTTTTAGTATATTTAAGTTGGTTTTTTTAAATGTGCATTGCACCTAAATGAATTGGCAGTGTTCCTGATATAACTCATGGTTTACTTATTTTAAACTTAATTTTTATAGTAGCCCATGTCTGGGAATATAAATCTGAATGAATAGTCAGACAAGGATGTCTTGAACAAGGATGACTAATGCTAATTTGGATGAACAAAATCTGTTTTGATTAGAACACTCTATGAAAGTTCAGAATCTATTGGCGTTTGTAAACTATAACTAAAACTGGATCCAATGACCTTTAAAATTTTTGTCCTTATTAAATTATGCATCTAGAAAACAAAAGGTCAATGTCTTGTATCCTTGATGTGATCAGAATTAGATCAAGAATGAAAAAGGAAAAAGAGAAAAGCATTTTAAGAAATTTTGAGACAATAAGCAAAATATTTTAATAAAATGATGATAACATAATGAGAAAATGCAGAGCTTTTCCAATTTTTGTTATAGGACATGCAGTTTCAAAGTATAATCAATTAGGGAGGAGGACAATGCCAAGGTCAGCATCCTTAGGAGGCAGATTCTGAGATGCTGACATTTATGTGTGCCTGGCGTATTGGGGCAGAGCTCTTTAGAACAACACCCGAGAGAGGTCATTTAAGGAAGCTGGACTGGGTAGAGGGAGAAGACTGGGCTGCAATAGTGTTAATACGGAGGACTTGGATTATCTCTCAGGAAGCTCTGGAGTTGGTGTTGCCCTTCAGAGGTTTCCAGACAGAGTTCTGCCTCTGTACCCTTTCACTCTTCAACCTGTTTGTGGAGAAAGAACTCCCCTTGACACAAAACAATTATTGGGAGCACCTCGGCTGTGAGTCAGGCAACACTATGAGCCTCCAGAGGAACTTGTGAGTTGGTCCTAAAGGGGGATGGATGTGTGCAGGGCACCTCAGCACCCACTACAATGAAGTGAGAACTTTATCTGCTTTTGTGTGTTAAGGTCAAATGATCTTCCGTATGACCTTTAAGAAAATGAACGAAGTAAAATTATTTAAGATTTATTTAGGAAAAGGAGTCTATATTATTAAATCCAATATTAAGACTCTCTTAAAATAATTACCTTCTTACTTCTCTTGTCAGTATTTACTCTTTGAAATGTTAAACCAGGTTTATGTGCAGTGGAGGTGACTGTCTTGAGTAGTGAGTTGCTCATCCCTTTGTTCTTTCACTATATTTCATGTTTTGGTCCCTACTCATTATTTTGCCAATGGCATAAGAGTTTAGTTCTAATTTAGTTCTTTTTCTTACTCAAGTTTGGTAGGAAGTGGAATGAGACAGAGGTATACCAAATGCAGCACTACTATTAAATTATTTGCACGTAATATTCAATTGCTATTGCATCAAATACAGGAATAGCTTTAGAGGTGTTTATGTGCGACGCACGTCATATAACAATTTATTAGAAAAATTTACCCCAAAAGCATCAGGTTTATATAGGAAATGGTTAACACCTGATTGCTTTATTTAAATGGTGCTTGTTATAACATAATGTGAAACAAATAATTGTAATATATGTATCTGCTTTTGTTTTTCCCTCATTCAATTTCTGAATGCCACTCAATGCTAATCTATGTTAGTCTATTTCCTGCTGCAGTTGCCAGATTCATAACTTTTATGTCTAGTATTTAATCAAGCAAGAATGGCAATTTAATAAATTATTTTATAATGTGGATCACATGCTCATGTGTTGAATACCTTTCCAATAAAAAAAAGCTAGTTAATAACATGCTCCATCATATTTAGATATTGTTCCTTATTTTAAGCATTAATTTCTGTGATATCATCTGTAAGTTTGTGCCTTTTATGAGGAATACTAAATCAATAAAGATAAAATGCCACCCTATAAATATTTAAAGTATATATTTTAAAATAAAACATTTTTCTTAGCAAGGCACTCAAAGAAGTATGTTCTTGGGTACACAGAGGGTAAAATATGAGGCTAACATACAGCCCAAAATGATGGCTTTTTCCACCTGAGATGAGTGATATGCACTTAGTATATAACCTCTTCTTCATTTCACACTGGGCATTGCAATTATTTATTCTGCCCAATGGAGTCTTTAAATTGATTGTGGAAGGTTGAAAGACCATTTTAACTTATCTGTAGGGACATATTTTGGTTAGCACTGTTCATTTTCCATTCTCTGTTGAGACTCTAAAATCTCCCAGTGGGTATTTTATTTCATTATCTCATTAAGCCTAACAAATACTGGTGAGTTAATCAATAGTACCTGTGGAACACTTTTGTCACTTTAGTGAATCTCTGAAAGGTAATAAAATACTAGAAATAAGAAAAACATGTTCATAAGTTATTTTTGCTGTTTGGGCTGCATAAAACTCTCATTTTAAAATGCATTATTCCTTGGTTATTATTTTTTTTAATCATTTTATTTTATTTTTTAGCTAAGCAGAGGTGAACACTGTTTCTTGTCCATCTCTCTATTTTGACTCTTCTATTCCCATTTGCCAGGACCAAGTTAAAGAAAATGAATTGACACATTTTAGTAATGTTCTCACCTGATATAATTGATTAATAAAGTGAGGTGATGATTAAAATTTTCAGGTTAATTAAAAGCTATTTGTCTTTTTATTCTTTTAAATGTATATGTATTATAAGTCTACAACAAGTATGGTTGCTTTTTTTAAAACTAAGAAGTAGTGTTTTATACTTTAATATGATGGGATACACTTTTAGAGTTTAGAATGATAGGATGCACAATTTCATGACAGCCTTAATTGAAAATAATTCTGAGAGAACCACTCATAAGCTTCATTCTATATACAAGGCCTCCCCTTAGACAATTAAACAAATTGCTTAAATCCACAATACATGACAGGGCCAGAGCTTAAGTTTTTGATTCCAAATCCACTTACTCCAAACCATAGCACCTCTGTTACTGAAATGCACAAGTCCATGGACCACTTGAATAATCCTCTGTCTATGAAAAACTAATTCAAAATTGCATCTTACTTATAGCACTAAGCAAAGCTACTAATAGTAAAATAATAAAAAATGGCAAGTAGTACTCAATAATTGGATTTAAACACACGAGGCAGTGGCGTTTGTTTTAGAATTACATTTCTACACACCCTTAGACAATATGATGCCCCATTTTCTTCTAAGCTAGTGTGTTTGACATGTAGAAGGTAGACATGAAATTCACCATAAGCAAAGGCCTAGAGACTTTGTTTGTAGGTTTACCCCCAATAGATAAAACAGTGGCTGGCACATAAGAGGCTCATTACATGTATACTGAGTAAATGATATAATTAATAGTATTTTAATAGTCAACCTATAAGAATAATTTATACAAATCTCAGTTCCTTAGCAGATGAAGTACACTATTTGGCAATGACTCATGGAGAACTAATTTTGACTATAGAATACATCCTTTGTGCTAAAAAAATTAAATATTTGATTGATCTAAAAATAAATATAACAATAAATTGATGGGTGACACAAGCTGGGGATTCTGGCAAATATCTACTTATTTGGTGTGATGGTTTTTTTAACTTTGACTCAGACATACTAAAAAATTAATATTTTTTATTTTAATTGATATTTCTTTTTGATGGTTTACAATAAGCCTTAAAAAAACATCAAAAGGATCTTTCCTTGGGGGAAGCAAAAATTGCAAGTCATTTTAACTTACACAAAAACCCATTATTTGCATTCTTTTATTTGTAAACACTTATTTCTGTGGTTCTCTATTTAGACCTGCAGAAATTTCTACAATTTATGGAGAGGTAATGCCTTAAAATAATCCTGCTATTATTTCTTAAATAAAATAGTTCACAAACTCATTTTGACAGAAAGCTATTTGGTAATTTTATGTGTGACATTTTTACAATTATTCTCAGTTAGATATGAAAAATGAGTTATTCATTTTGTGAGAGAGTAAGAGCTTTTCCCCATATTCTATTTCTTCTGGCTGGTCTATTAATTAAGCTAACGTGAGACAGATTAACAAGAGAAAATAACCAAATTTAAACCCACATACATAAAAGAGTTCTGTGACAGAAAGAAAGAAAGTGTACATGACAACTTGAACCAAGTAATGGCTTGAAAGGGGAGGGAGGTCATTCACAAGACAATAAGAAGAGCAGACATTGAGTAGTAAGGAGTTATTCCTTTTCTATAGATAGGTCATAAAAGGTTATTTCAGGTAATAACTCTTATTATGGGCAAGACCCCCAATTTAGATTCTTCAAGGTAGTTAAGAGAGTGTCAGATGTTTCTCCTGAACCCACAGGGTCTTGATTACCTTTAGCTTAAAATAACTTGCATACCAGAAGGGCACATCTTGGGCAGCTCTGTTCTGAACCCATTCAGCCTCATGAGATAACAGACAAAAAGAATTATAGAATGTTGAGTTTGAAATGGACCTCAGATAATCTGTTAAAGCCACTTTCTTTTACAAATGAAATGGAATGAGATCCAGAAAGATGATTTGACTAGCCCAAGGTAACAAAGTTAGATAGTAACAGAGCCAAAATTAGAAGGTAGAACACTGCCCCATTTTTTTAGTAGATGACTCAATCACTATAGGAAGATGACCCTTAAAAGATTATAGAATACTTTTTCTCTATATTTAAGCTATTTTTGACACGTTATAGGTAGTGACTAAGTGCCGTCTAATCATAATCAAGAAAGCAGGAAACTTTGTTTTCTCCTTAATAAAGAATACACCATACTCTTTCTTTAAGGTGTTGCATTCACCCTGCCATTGGTTTTTCTGGAGCTACTTATATACATCTATTCAGAATCCATCCTTTTCTCCCTCTTTTCAACCACTTAGATCCAAACTGCAGTGTTCATTCTTCTGTTAATTGCCAAAGCTTTTCTCTAACTGATCTCCCTGCTTCTACTCCTGCCTCCCTATGATATTCTCTATAACAAGATAAATCAAAAAAGATTTCTACTATGCTGAAAACATTCCACTCTGAATCTAAAACAAAGTCCCTACTAGGACTCTCACCCAGTTTCCTACCTGACTTTGTCTCTTATCCCTGCCTACTCGCTAAGTCCACTCTGGCCTCACTGGCTTCCTTCCTGTCACAGAGAGACACTCACTTCATCACAATGCACAGCCTGCGCATTAGCTCCTTCTCCCTGGAATGCTCCTCGCACAAATAGATTTGCAAGACTCACTCCTCTCTTCTTTCAAGTCTTTGTTTAAATGCTACGTCTCAGTGAGGTTAACATTAACTCTCTAGCCCTTCTGACTCCCTTCTTTGCCTTATTTATTTCCTTTGATAAGGCTATGATGTTTAATATGCGAAATGATTTAGTTTCATTTTGATTTTTAGTGTTTTTTTCTCTACCAACTTAACTAAAACAAAGGTGCTATGAGCAGAAATTTCTGTCTGTTTCATTCACTGATGTATCATTAGTATCTAAAAGAATGGCTGACTACATGCTAGAGATTCAAGTAACATTCGTTGAATAGATAAGTTAATCCTTCAAGAACACTGGAGTGGAATATTCATTTGTGGAAGGGCAGATTCATTTCACAGCCCTCCAGGTGCCAGATTCTTCTTTCCCTGTGGATATTACTAAGTACAGCTGCTATGACATTGAAGACCCCAACTTTGAGCACTGACCTTGTCCATCAGGCCCATAGCAAACTGAAACCAAATTGTCAACATATCATTTAAGGTCCAGGGACAATATACAGGAGTTACAGGAAAGGAGATACTTTTTAATTAGCTTCAGAGGGTGTCTCTTGAATAGCTCACTGGACCCTGTGCAGACATTAGTCACCATTCCCCTACTTCCTTCTGGCTGACGGAATCCCATTGGTGGCTATTATCTGAGATAAGCTAGACATGGATCTTGATTATTTCACTTCAGTTGATGTACTGGTATTTTCCTTGCCAGTGCCTGATTCGCAAACAGGAATATGATGCTGGTTGATGGAAGATGAAAGTCAAGTCAGTGGATATATCATCCAGAAACATTCTCCAGCTCTTCACAAAGTGCACAAGGAGGTTGCATGCTCTTCCCCACACTACTCGCTGCCCCTGCCTTGGAACACTGAGTGTTGTAATTTGAAGGTGTGATTCTTGTGAGTACAACTGACCCTTGAACACCACAAGTTTCAACTGTGAAGATCCATCTGTACACATATTTTTTTTCAATAAATACCTGTACTGTTTTCAATCCATGGTCAAGAGTTCACAGGTGAATAATATTATTCAGTCATGAAGAGAAAGGATAGTTTGCCATTGTGACAACTTGAACGGACCTTAAGAATATCATGCTAAGAAAATCAAACAGAGAAAGACAAATATTGTGTGATATCACTTATATAGAGAATATTTTAAAAGCCAAGCTCATCAAAACAGAGACTAGAATGGTGGTTGTGAGGGGCTGTGGTATGGGGGAAAAGGGGAAATGTGTGTCAAAGAATACAAACTTCCAGTGGTCCAGCATATAAGATGAATAAATTTCAGGGCTCTAATGTACAGCATGGTGTTTATGGTTAATACCATTGTATTTTATATTTGAAGTTGCTAACAGTAGATTTTAAATGTTCTTACCATAAACAAGAAGTTGTGTATGTGATGCAGCTGTTAGTTAATTCTACAGTGGTAATCAGTTTGTAATATTTAAGTATATCAAGTTTTCACATTGTACAGCTTAGATCTTGTACAAACTTACTGTGTCAATTATATTTCTATAAAGTTGGAAAAGATAAAATGGACAATCTTTTACTTTTTTCTCCATAAGGCAGCCATGAAGAGAAAAGCAGTTGAATATACTGAGAGGCCCAAAATGGGGTTGTATCACCCATGTTAGCCATCATTTAGTAGTCTTATGGGAAGCCTGTGCAGGTCAGAGGCGTGTTCTACAAAGTCTCTCGTCATTTCTATATCTCTGCTTGTGCTAGATTTATGACTAATGTGGAGAAAACTACAGTTAAGGCTTAGGTAGAAGATGCAAATGATTAAGGGAGTGCAAATAGGTCTAGTTGCACTAAGAATCTCATCCCCACTATATTCATAACTAAATCACGATCACACTTTTGGCATAAGCATGCCCATGTCTAGCTGGGTTCTTTTTGAAAGTGCCAATTTCCCTAGGAATTATATTGTGCAATGAAAGTGTTATTTGAATGAGTTTGTTGAGTCTGTTTTTCTCTAACAAGAAGGAGAAAGACAATATCCAGAATCTAGGAGTAGGGGGTGAGTGCTGAGAACCTAAAGGGAAGTGGGCAGGTTGGAAGAGTTCTGGTTATTATTAGATCCATTCAACAGATGTGGCTGCTGAGGCTGAGACCTATCCCACCAGCCTACTGACGATAGAGCCTAGATACGCACTTACTTCTCGCTAACACAAAAATCCATACGATTATTTCCTAGACTCCAGTCAAATTGACATAAGAGTTATTTATGCTTAATGTTATCGGGCTATCCACCTTCCTTTGGCTCTTTCTCTCTTAAAAGGATAATTAATAAATATAGTGTCATAAACAATTCGTAATGCATAATGTTGGAAATGAAAGGCAGTGTAGCATAGAGATTTGTATCGCTAAGTAATATTGGATAAGTCGTCTCTCTTCCTCAGTTCCTTCATCTGAAAAAAAAAAGATAAAAATACTTCTACCTTAGGGTTGTTGTGAGAATCAAATATGAGCTTAGAAAAGTGCCGGGCATGCAGAAAGCATTCAGTAAAGGTTTTGTTATAATTGGAGTCACTTGCTTCATTTACAATCTGTATCTTATTTTTTTCCCATCTGATAAGAACATGTGTAATTTTAAGTAAACTTTATTTTATCTTTGGGATAGTTTTGTATTGTTAAAGGTATTATATATTTACTTAATAAACATCAAAATTTTACATTAAAAAATTACAGTGCCCATCTTCTTCATTCAATATCACTTGTCACTCAGACGTTACTACTGGTTGTGTTTGTGTGTGTGTGAGTTTATTTATCCCTATTTCTTTTCCTGAATTGTTACTTTGTTCGTCACAATTTTTGGTGACCAGAGGTGAAAATGAGCTAGAAACACTGCTTTTCTTACAACAAACTAGCTCTAAGTACAGATTTAGATGTGCAAAATGCAAACTTAGAGCACATAAAGTAGTCAGTGCCTGGGTGCACAGCTCTTCATCTGCAAACATGCATGTTGAGGTGAAAAGAAAGGCATTTTTCATGCCAGCTGATGATCACAAATAAGAATAGAATATTCCCAAATGGGTACAATCTAAATCCTGAAAAGACTGAAACTACAACAAAAAATCTCCACTGCAAAGCCTAGGTCCTCACTCCTCTGTCCGTTGTTCCCTTTCTCCACACCCCTGACGCCTGTGAATCTAGGGGCAACCTGCTTAAAATCAACTCCAAGGGCAAGAGAAGTAGACAGAGGTTGTTGGAAAGAAGGAGGTGGGAGAGGAGGAGGCAGCCTGGGTTGCCTTGGCAATACAAAGGATCAAGTCAAGGGGGAGGGACTTCTATGCTGATGATAATTGCATTTGCTAATTGCATCTACTTTGCTGACCTGCCTGCTTCCCCAGTTCATAGTCTGAGCCTTCACGCTTTCCCCAGAGCTTCCCTCAGCAGTGTGTGCCCGCTCATCTAGTTTTATCCCCTCTTCCGTTCCCAGGTTCAGTTGCTGGAGTGCTACTTTGGCGACGCACTGGGGAAGACTCTGGTGTAACTGACTATGTAAGCTTTTAAGAAATCCTGCAGAAAAATATTTTTCCTGATGGTGTTTGCTGGAATATTGGTTCGCTGTTCAACCGTAGCACGGATTTACAACTAAAAATAAGCAGCTGAAAAGCCAGAGAAAATAAATCTGATAGAAACTTCTCACAGTAAAATGCGGACTGCAGATGATTCACCAGGAGGCAAAAATATATACACTGAACACTTCCCTCTGGAATCTACTGTTCCTTCAATTGGAAATGTGCCTGGGTTTAGGGCTCTGAGATGTGTTCCCTTGCTCCCCCTGGTGGGAGCTTTATTTAATTACAACAGGAATCTGAGCGGGTAAGCATATCGGAATACAAAGATACCTACTGTGAACACAGCTTTCCTATGTCCCCTGATCACTGACGTGAAGTATTAGCTTCCATCACTTCTTGCATGTGGAAAAAATTAACAAGGACATTACACAGCATGCAGTTTCAAATGCTTTATGTGGACACACTCATAAATCCTGCAAAATATTTAAATATTTCAAAATACATATGAGATCTGTGCTCAAGTTACTCACAAGAATGTTTTTTGTTTCTAGTTACATTCATCTTCCCCTTTTATCTCTTCACAAGCAGAACCTAAGGAGTATTTCTTCAGTCTATTTTTGTTTCTCTTAATTATTTTTATGCCCCTTGATCTAAACTCTTGCTCTTGCCAGGCTATTACATCTCCACTAATTTTCTAAGAGTACGATTTCTATTTTGTTCCAACTCTTGCATTTTAACAACAGACCTCTTCTGAGTTCTCACCTGATGTTTCTGTATTTCTCAAGCACTGACGCATTTCACAGCTCAGAACTCAAATTGGCTCCTGGAAAGCAGTAGAGGATAGATCAGGCTCTCTCTAGGCTTCTCAGTGTCTATCGTCCTGCATTATATTTTGGTCATAAAGTATGGCAGATTTATCTGAGTGGAAACATTTTTCTAGGGAAAAGTTTAGTCACTGTTCACATTGAAAAAAACATTCCTTGCAAAAGAGCAGACTCCATAACATTCTTCATATGGGTATCTTTCCCCCCTTTATACGCCTCCGAAACTCCTTGCAAACATCATTGATAGTAATGAGAAAGGGAGGAAGAGGAAGGCTTTGGCTGGGATCCCTGATGATTATGGTGGATTAGCTATAAATATATCGGAATCCTAAGCACATTACAGGCTCTGTGATGCTGGTACGATATTAATTATTTCCCTTTTCTGTAGTCACACGCATACGGATACAGGGTGAGCAGAATTTCTCATTCCAAAATATGCACCTTTGGCATAAGGGTTATTTTTCAAAACTGCAGGCATAGAAAAGCTCTGAAAATGGAGTAAAAGTTTTCCTTTTGTAAGAGATATTCACATTTACAAGGCTGATCTCCATTTGGAAGGCTGTCTCCCTCTTTGTACCAGGAAGAGAAGGATGACTAAATTTCTAGAAACCCTTATTTATGGAGAAGGCAAGTACTTAAATCTGTATTGCAACTTTACCTTTGTTTACTGTGCTTTTTCTGGGAGCCGTCCATTACTGGTCTCCCCCAACCCCAACATCCTTTTCTCTTCAGCTGAAGATGATATTTAAGATGGTGGCTTGGGCCATTTGCAGCAGTTACTCTGTTTTTCTGGGTCTCTGCTATGTATACAGAAGGCATTTATGTTATTAAACTTCTGTTTCTTACTTGGGGGGCAGGAAGAGGGCAGGGGTGTGTGTCTCAGCTAAGAATCTAGACGAGTAAAGGGAAAATTATTGATCCTCTCCTACAATTGCAAAACATTTTCCATTAGACCTCAATATAGGTCTGAAAATGCTTGGCTTCCATGTTTGTTAGTTTTTAACTTACTAAAAAAATTGGTAGGGGACGCAAGGATCTTTTATTGTAGCCCATGTCTGGGAAATGGATGAGCAATATCCTCTAGGTATCTATGCACATGAAAGATGTAAGGAGACCCTTCTGGGAGAGAGATGCGTTTGAACCACATCAAAGCTTCGTTTATCAGAAGGGTAAAGTAATTCTGAGAAGAACATGAAAGAGTCACTGAATTTGTATCTCACTCAGAGATCCAGAGTTTGTGCCTGAATTCTAAGAGAGGTGGCTATGAATTGTAAAAGTATAAAGAAATGAATAATGAAACACACTCTTCCCTGAAATACCTACAAGCCCTTGGAATCCAAGATGTCATTATTGTTAGGTGGTATAATTCAGGAGCCACTGAGAAGCCTTTTCTTTTTTTTTTCAGAATATTACTCAGCAGAGAGGATTCACACAGACTGTTTCAAAGCACTCAGCACTTCCGGAGCTGCAGGAGCCCCCGATGGCAGAGATTGCTGAGAGTTGGGGGACAGTGGTAGAGCACCTTCACACGGTTCCTCTGGTGACAAACACTAATAGAGCAGTGGGTCTGAGAGGAGGAGAGGAAGCCGCAGACTTCATGGTGGCCGGCAGGAGCAGCTCATGAGCGTCCAAGCAAATCCTTCTACATTTCCGCCAATTTATAGAGGAGAACATTTTCAGGAAAGGAAGTCCTTGTATTAGTAACTTAGGGTGGCATGTTAATTAATTTCTGTTACTATTAATTAATTTGTACTCTGGTGGAGTAGGGGACAGTGGAAAACTGAGTTCTACATTTTCATTTGCTGCTCATCTACCAATGTTTGTTAATGAACATTCATTTAGTCTCAGCTCTGCTCCAGGAAGCTTATACAAAACTGTAAGGTTGGAGGAAATGAGACAGACTGGGTCCTTACGGATGGTAAACAAATGATAAAAAGAAAATAGGTTAATTACGATTGGGATAAGGGATATAAATTTTACTCATGTTTAAACCAAAATAGGGGGAAAATTGATAACTCAAAGACTATTTTATTTGTAGCCCACCTTCATTATTCATTTTATTCATCTGTTTTCTGTGAGTCACTTACAGGCATCTTGAGGTTATGATCTTCCTTGTATAAATCATATTTCACAGCCTAGAAGAGAATGGGAATGTAGACACAGGGAAGAGGGCCCCATAACAGAGTTCAAAGTCTTGACACTTTCAAATGATGTGAATCTTCTTGAGATGTATGTTATCTGACACTTTCAAATGATGTGAATCTTCTTGAGATGTATGTTATTGAGGCAAACGGTCAGATCCTATTGGGAAGGGAGCCAGCAGAAGATGAGAAGGGAAAGCTCGAGAAACAGACTTCAAAAAAGCAAGGCAAAGAAAAGCAGAAAAAAATGATGTTGGAATGGCCCCAGAATGGATGGAAAAGGATGAGATAAAACACACACACACACACACACACACACACAGAATTGTTTCTCAGTGTCTACTTAAGAATATTGAAGAACAGCCACAATAAGATTTTGTCATGGTTACTAAGCTCATTGTAGAGCTCTGGCTATTATAGCTGTAATCACTAATGAAAAAACTCATGACAGTTTTAGAAAAACGGATCCTCTTTTTTCTGACATAATGAAAAAGTGTGGTGTTCTGGTTAGTCAAGTATTCCAAGAAATAAAGTGGCCCTGTTACCCACGTTAATATATCATATATACCACATATTTATTTCCACACTTCAAACTTATGAAAAAGCTGCCTGGTCTTTTGCAGAGGAGGTAGCTGCTGCCTCCAATGTACCCATGTTTTAAAATAATTTTATCACCAGGATGCCTTAGGCATTCAACTTCTTTCTATTATTCCTCAGACTAAGAGTAGCATAGCAAATATAATGTATAAATATTCTACCTTGACATTCCACATACCTTCAATACCTCAGAGTGATTACACACCTATCAATTGTGAATGTAATAAAAGCAAGTGCAAATGTCAAGTAAATCATATCTCTAGATAATAATATCTCTGGTAATAGCTACCTTTGCATGTAATGTTTTGTGTGTATGTATTTGTATATCATGTAAGTAGTTATAACTGTTCAGTTATTAAATGCATTTCAGAAAAAGTTAACATAAGCAGAAGACCATGGGTCAGATATGATTCAAAACCCAGCTGACCTACCCTCAATCCTATTGTGGGGAAGGGAAAAACTTTATTCCACCCTTCTAGGTTGTTCTGGATCATCTGGTCTCATTATCAAATCAACGTGAGACAGGTTAGCAAGAGAAGAGAGGCAAATTTAATTAAATATGTATGTATTGGAACTCCACATACATGAGAGAGAGTCCGAAACCCCACATACATGAGGGGTTTCAAGATAGAAAGGGAAAATGGGGTATACATTCATCCAGAGCAAAGTCTGTGGTAAGGCACCTTGGGGATTCAAAGAGAATGAAGGTCATTTACAGCACAGTAAGAACAGATGTCTCAGAATTAGATGTTTGCCTCGCCATATGGGTAGGTCATGAAAAGCTATCTCTAGTAATAACTCTTGTTATGGGCTAGACCCAAAGTTTAAATTCTTCAGGAGTAAGGTAAAAACTTCTTGTGAGTCTGTAGGTTCTTTATTTTCTTCAGCTCAAAATAATTCATGTGCCAGAGTGAACCCATTTTCTATCAAGAAACAGAATCTGTTTTTCCTCCCTTTTGCACCTGTACAGTACTTATGATTGCTTTGACAAACAGGATACAGGGAAGATGATGCCGCGCCAGGTACCATATCAGAAGAGTGACAACCCTGCGGTCATTGTGCTGTATGTGAGAAGTCAAAGCCACAGGGAGAGGCCCTAAAGGATGTGACGCCAGGTACAGGAAGAGCTGTCATCCATACTGGAAAGGGGATCCTCTGGTCCCAGCTGCCCAGTTGACACTACAGTGGATCATAGCCACACCTCCTAGCTGAGAACTTCTAAATTCCTGATGTACAAAATTGTGTGCAAGGCTTTAGCCATTAATTTGGGATGGTTTGCTATGCATCCACTGATAATGAGGACACTCTTCAATAATGTTGTTTGGGAAAGAAAGCAGACTAAGACATGTGAAGCACTACATATTTGACACCTCATGCACTCTTGATAAATTGTAATAAAAACTGTAGCATACAAGTTGACAGAGTCAGAGCCCCAGCACCAAAGGAACTGCCTTGCCTGTCTTGCTCCTTGAATCTTTGGAATGTTTGAACTGAGCGAACCAACCTTTGGATTGGGCCAAACCAACATTGTTGTATAAACAATTATTTGTCAAGCCAGTAGTAGAGCAGACATCCTGACCACAAAGACTGATGATTATGGACTCTGTCTGAAGGTAGTAACCACTCATGTATAGCTAGAGTACCTTAGTTTTACAGCATCAACAAAAATTCTTTCTTATTTTTAGGTAATTATCCTTTCCCTATTACCATAAAAACCTTCACTCTGTAGTAGAGACACTATTTGCATTTCTGCCTGAATCTGTGCTCCCAAATATATGACTATTGCCTCTCATTCCAGCTTTTTAATTTTATAACAGTAGCAAACAAGTATTGGCAGAGTTCATGGCAGTTTATAAGAAATTAAAATTTTAATTCTTAAAATTTGTCTATGAAGCAAAATTGTTACCTTCATTTTATAAAAAGCAGTGTAGAGAAGCAGAGAAAATATACAATGGGCCCAAGACACTGCATGACCACCAGAAATAACACCTGGCTTTCTAACTTATGCCAGATGTCCTCCCACAGCTGTCCTCCAGAAAAAAAATTCTCTTCTTGACATGGAGTTGAATATGGGATTGTCAGCACTAAAGGAAAAGCAGCTAATCGTATGAGTTTTCTTTAACATATTATCTAATTTTATGTTGTAGCGAAAGGATTTCTAAGGAATATCTCTATGATTTTATCTGTGAAGCCCATGCAGTCGCATCCATTTCCATAAAAAATAAAAGGCAAATCAAAGACAATTTCTTCTTTGGATTGAAGTGCTTTTTCACAGAAGAAATGTGGTAAGAACCAAGTCAAGTTTCCAATTAAGACCAGTGGTGGCTAAGTTATATTAAGAGTAAATGGATTTCTAAGCATATAAGCATGTATATATTCACATGTATATCCATATCCATTAAAGTGTCTCAAGAACAAATTACAATTTTTATCACTGTGAATTTATTATGTGCAGTCTGATCTTGTAACTTCTTGAAACATTTGCTCAACAATCATTGGAGATTCAAATAGCATGGGGGTGGGCAAAGGCAGTCCCTCGCTACACACACTCATCAGTGGCATCTGCTAGGGTTTACTGTAGTTATGATTTATGTTAGCGCTCAATAACAGGAAGCACTTTCCCGACTTCCTCTAGTTGCACACCACTTCCACCAGAGGCAATGTGACAGTAACATCCAATCTGGTACAGTTCATACCTTTCATCAGTGAACTTGCTCTCATTCCTGGGAAGGAGGGCACCAAGGAGAATCACATAGAAATATACACACATATTTATGAATATGTATATTCAGCTTTCTAGTTTGTGCATAAAAACCTTACACCTACTAACCGAACTTCTCTACAGTGATATTTCAAGAAACGACAGGCACTACGAGACACCACGAGTGTTTTATTTCTTTTCAAATCATCTCTATGTGACTGAAAGCAGTAGGCATTATTCCTTTCAATTACCAAAAGAAGGCTCCCCCATTTTTTGACATAAAGTATCATACAATTAGGGAAAGGAGATGAAGGAAGGAGAAATCTAGCATTAGTATCCCTTAAAATAAGCTCAATTTGAACAGACTGTAATGTTTTTTTTTCTACTTAAGTTATAGCTACTTGATCATTTTATTTAACTAAACAGAATCATAATTTCACAACCACATTTAATTAAAAAGGGCTAATATAACTCATATTCTGGTCTCCAGATTATTATATTTCACCCAATACTTATAAAAAAATATTGCCTTTTAAACAAAATATTTTTCTTCCCTGAGAAAGCTTTCTTTATCCACCCCTTCTCCCTTTCCAACCCACACACATGCATATCCCAAATGAGAGCTGAGCTATTTCCCCATATCTTGGCTTCCCAACTCTTTTCCTTTCTTTGATGCCTTTTCTATTATTGCAGTTTCTTTTTCTTTAAATCTCAACCCCCCAGATATGTATGCTCTTTGTGTGCTCAGTCTCTGTAAGTGCAGTGGAAATCCAGATACGCCTTGTTTCATTGTGCTTTGCTTAATTGTGCTCTGCAGATAGTGTGTTTTCTTACACATTGAAGGTTTGTGGCAACCCTCCATCACAAGCAAGTCTATCAGCGCCATTTTTTCCAGTGGCATTTTCTCACTCTGTGTTTCCATGCCACATTCTGCAAATGTTAGTAATATTTCAAAGTTTTCATTACTATTATATTTATTATGGTGATCTGTGATCAGTGATTTTCTTTTTTTTCCTTTTTTTTTTTTGAGAGAGAGAAAGGGAGAGAGAGAAACATTGATTTGTTGTTCCATTTATTTATTATTTATACATTCATTAGTTGATTCTTATGAGCCATTACCAGGGATTGAACCTCCAACCTTGGTGTATCGGGACAATGCTCTAACTAGCTGAGCTACCTGGCCAGGGCTTGGGATCAGTGATGTTCAACGTTACTATTGTAATTGCTTTGAAGCACCACACACCTCATGCCTATAAGACGGCAAACTAAATTGATCAATGTGTGTCCTGAGTGCTCTACTTACCGGTCCTTTTCTCATCTCTCTCCCTCTCCAATTCCCTGAGACGCAGTAATATTGCAATTAGGCCAATTAATAACCCTATAATGTCCTCTAAGTGTTCAAATGGAAAGAAGAGTCTCGTGTCACACACTTTACATCAAAAGCTATAAATGACTAGTCTTATGGAGGAAAGCGTGTATACAACTAAGATAGACCAAAAGCTCAGCCTCTTGCACCAGTCAGCCAAGGCATGAATGCAAAGGGAAAGCTCTTGAGGGAAATTAAAGCTGCTACTCAATGACCACATGAATAATAAAAATGTGAAATAGCCTTATCGCTGAAACAGAGGATGTTTTAGTGGTCTGGGTAGAAGATCAATCAAAGAGGCTATCACATTCTCTTCAGCCAAAGTCTAACTCAGAGCAAGGCTCTAACTGTCTTCAATTCTGTGAAGGCTGAGAGAGGTGAGGGAGCTGCAGAGGGTAAGTTTGAAGCTAGCAGAGGCTGGTTTATGAGGTTTAAGGGAGAAGCCATCTCTGTCCCAATAAAAGCGCAAGGTGAAGCAGCAAGTGCTGATGGAGAAACTGCAACAAGTTACCCAGAGGACCTGGCTAAGCTAATTAACAAAAATGGCTCCATTAAACCTCAGATTTTTAATCTAGACAAAACAGCCTTCCCTCAGAAGAAGATGCCATCTAGGACCCTCACAGCTATGGAGGAGAAGCCAATACCTGACTTTAAATCTTTGGAGGAAGGCTGATTTTCTAAGTTCACAGTTAATGCAACTGGTGACTTTAAGTTGAAGCCAATGTTCACTTATCATTCCAAAAAGCCTAGTGACTTTAAGAATTATGCTAAATCTATTCTGCCTGTGGTCTATAAATGGAACAACAAAGCCTGGGTACCCGTACATCTATTTACATCATGGTATACTGATGCTTTAAGCCCACAACTGAGACATACTGCTCATTAAAAAAAAAAAAAAAAAAAAAAAAAAGATTCTTTGAAAAATATTACTGCTCACTGACAATTCACTTTGTCACGCAGAGTACCAAGTGAGGTGTACAATGAGATTAATGTTGTTTTCATGCTTGCTAATATATCATCCACTCTGCAGACCATGGATCAAGGAGTATTTTCAAATTTCAACTCTTATTATTTACGAAATACATCTTGTAAGGTAATAGCTGCCATAGAGAGTGAGTGAGTCCTCGGATGGTTCTGGGCCAAGTAAATTGAAAATTTCCTAGGTGCCTATAAGAACATTTGTAATTCATGGGAAGAGTAAAACATGAGCATTAAAAAGGAGTTTGGAAGAAGTTACTTCCAATCCTTGTAGATGATTTTGAGGTGTACATGACTTTAGTGGAGGAAGTAAGTATAGATGTGGAGGAGATGACAAAGAGAATTAGAATTAGAATTAGATGGGGAGCCAGAAGATGGGGGGAAAAGCTATCAAACAACATTGCACACTACAGAGAAATCATTCTTGAAAGAGTCAATTGATGCAGCAAACTTGGTTGTTTTATTTTAAGGAATTGCCACAGTCACCACAAACTCTCATAACCACCATCCTAATTAGTTAGCACCCATCAACAATCAAGGCAAGACCCTCCACCAGCAAAAAGATTACAACTTTCTGAAGGCTCAGATGATGGCTAGCATTTTTTAGCAGTAAAGTGTTTTAAAATTAAGATATGTACACTTTTAGCTCTGGCCAGCGTGGCTCAGTTGGTTGGGCATTGTCCTGAAAACCAAAGGGTGGCTTAGTTCAATTCTAGGTCAGCACACATGCCTGAGTTGCATGCACCCAAGTTGGGGTGCATGCAAGAAGCAACTAATTGATGTTTCTCTCTCACATAGATATTTCTCTCCCTTTCTTTCTCCCTCCCTTTCTTTATTTCTAGAATCAATCAAAGAATAAAAGATATGTACATTTTTAGACATAATCCTATTGCACACTTAAGAAACTACAGCATTGCATAAACATAACTTTTATATGTACTGGGTAACAAAAATCATGTGATTAGCTTTAGTGAGATATTCATGTTATTGTGGTATTCTGGAATTGAACCCCCAATTTATCCAAGGTTGGCCTGTATAGGTGCTTTTTATAAGTGATCTTTGTTAAAGGCATGCTTTTCTGTCATCATGATACACACACACACACACACACACATACATATACACACACACATATATATTCAAACTTAAGTTTCTTATGCCTCATATGCCCAAGCTCACATTAATTGGTAGTGGCACTATCCTTGAAACAAATGAGGGCAGAAGAGTAGACATGATATGTATTCCTGTTCCTGTCTTAGGTGTAGTGGAATACTAAAGGACAAAGCCCATAAATCCAACCTATATATCTACAAAAAAAAAAAAAAAAAAAAAAAAAAAAAAAACCAAGCAAAATCTTGGTTACATAACTGGAGTAAATACATTTCTATTTTGAGGTTAAACATACGGAAAAAAAAAATAATAATTCTAAGTCAAATAATTAGTGCCAATTATTTTTCTAATATTTGTAGGTATAATGGTTTTGAGATTTATGTTTTCTTGTGTGTAATTTGCTATGATTTTGTTCAAAAGAGAAGGAACTAGGATCTTAGTTTAGAGCATCACTTGGCCCCCTATTTCCTGATGAACTAAGGAACATCTATGATCAATGAGGCTATATCAGTGGGCATTAACCCTAGCTGAAAATGAGAGTCATGTAAGGATCATTGAACATTTACCAATGCCTGATGCCCACCCTAGAACCGTTAACCTAGAAATTTGTGTGGCAAAATTTGAGCTTCAGTACTGTGGACAAACTTCCCGGATGAGTTAGGGCTAGATCTGCTGAAGCATTCTCATTTTGTTACTGGAAAACAGTCATTGCCAAGGCTGCACATTCAATATTATTAAATCTGGTGATTTGTCATTCAGCTGCTTTAGTGAATAGTCTACATTTTTTTAAGAATAATAAACTTGAAACAAAATCATGGTGCAAAGATAGTCCTGCTGAGCTTATTAAACTATGAAACCTAAGTTTAGATTTTAGCTAGCTGTCTGTTTCAAACCAGATATGGTGATGCAAAAGATTAAACAGCCATGAGAAACAACACTATTCTAATATTGGTTCAACACAGCAATCACAATAAATAGAAACCAATAGAAAAAAAAAGCTATATCAATGAATAGATCCTATTTTCAGATAAATCACCATCACATTTGGGAATCTTAAGTTGGCCTTACTAGATTTTGAAGTGCAGCCAGACCATGTATATTGAGCTCCTGGAATATGTGAAGTGCTAGGCAAGAGAACCAAGAAAAGGAAAACTGAGGTTCTACTAAAATTATTTTCCTACAATAACAATTTATGTGAGCCTATTTTTATATTTAGAATGACAAATCATTAATCACTGGGAGTTATGACTAAGGATCTATGGTTTGCCAGGTTATGGATACTTAAACTATTCAGCTTTTGACGTAATCATGTCTCTAAAATTAGTGTCTTAGCTCAGGAAGAAAAATATAGCCTTATATAAAAATGTACTCAATCAAAGTTACAATATTTAATTTGCCTACCCAGAATTATTTTTCTAGCAGGCATAATGTTTGGTTCCATTAAGAATCAACTGAAAAAAAATTTTGCACCTTGTTACAAATGTTCTAAATGTCATGGAACAACTTATTCTTTTATTTTTGGTTCAGTTAATGAGCTTTATCAAAAGAAATGATTACAATGAATTGAAATAAACCAAGTAAAATGTTTTTTTTTATGAGTCAAATTAACCATAATCTGTCATAGTTTGAATAAATTTGTATTAATGTTAATAGTTCATATCTACTAATGCAAAAAACAGTATTCTCTTTGTACTTAAAAAAATATTTTATTTATTTTTAGAGAGAGGGAAAAGAAGGGACAAAGAGGGAGAGAAACATTGATAGGTTGCCTCTTACATGCCCTCAACCAGGGATCTGGCTGGTAACCCAGGCATGTACCCTGACCAGGAATCAAACTGGTGACCCATTGGTTTGCAAGAGGATGCCCAACCCACTGAGCCACACCAGTCAGGGCTCTTCCCTGTACTTTCTTATGAATTTATTACTACTTCCACTTCCACTTTTAATAGTGGTCAAAGCATATATATCCTGATTTAGTATAGAATATTCTTCTTTAGAAACCAGAACAGTTGGTTCATAGTTCTGGTTGTGCTATAATCCACTCTCTGACTTCTGGTAAATCATGAAACTGTCACCCTTTAAATTTCTCCATGTTTTAAAGTGATCTTTCTGATGACTTTTGTGAGACTAGTAAACTCTAATGAAATATAAACCACAAAGCACTAAAGAATTTATAAAATAATATATGTTCAGCGACTGCCTCTTTTTAGTAGAGTGTGGACATATAGCTTGTGAAAATAAATATACAGAGATAAAGATGCATTAATACCTTCATGTGTGAATTCTCAGTGTTTGGATAATAACAATCTTAATCAAAAGGAAATTATTATGGCTGTGAATGGAGAAGAACGTTAAGGGAGGTGTAGTCTCTTGTGAAATGGTAGCATCTGGCTTCACAAAGAGGAAAGAGATCAAAGAATAATGATGACGTTCCTGTTGTCCAACAGTAAACCCAGTATCAGAGAGAACTAGAAAGACCCAGCAGCAAGGTCAGGCTCAAAGTACCAGTGATTCTAGAGAGGGCCTGAAGGTTGTTACAGAGATGGAACCACAATTAAAGTTGTTTCTAAGGACAGGATTTTCCCTTTCCCAGTTATGGGGGGGCAACCATATGCTCAAGGTTTCTTCTTTCATTGGTGTTACTGATGGCTTATAAACAATGTCTAATCCTGTAAAATAAGCAATTATATAAAAGAGTTTCTTCACTCAATTGGGAAGTTATTTTTAGACTCTGGACTGGATTTTTTCCTTTCGTTTGAAAAAGACTTAAGAAATTAAACTTCACCAGGAGAGGAAAAATAAATCTCTTATTTAAAAACTATTTTTGGTACTGAGCATTAAAATGGCATGTACAATCCAATTTTTATTAAACTTTTTTTCATCTATACATTTAGCTATATCCATGTATTCTTCTGTTAGTACATATTATAGGGATGTCTGAAATGGTGTTAATCTGATTTTTAAGAGCGTTGACTTGCATATTTAGTATCAGGTCTTTTTTTTTTTTTTTTTTACTATTCTCTTGTGATGTATTTTAAAAAATAATAAGCATATATTATTTTTAGAAAATAAATTCTGAAAACAGTATTCAAATATTTAAATATAGACATATAAGTTACAGTGGACATTATTAAAGACACTGATGTCTGGTGATATTGTTTTTTAGCTGTAGTGAGAAAAATTTAGAAACTCAGAAAAATTTAAAAACACTAATAATAACATATGGTCTCTGCCATGGTAGTCTACATATTTGTAAGCAAATTTATTATCTATTACAGTGTTGGAAACTTTGAATGGGATACATTCACACATTCTGTAACTGCTACTTTGAAGCTCTATTTATTTTTCATTATTTCAGTTGGTATTAACAATAATCAGCATTATAATCATTGCAGCATCCAATTGTTAAAGCAATGTGTTTTTTTTTTCTAATTTTGCAAATCACTTTGTCCAAAGGTGTTTAAATTGCACAAAGATTAAACTGTAAGATACTTGAGAATAGGAATCATGTTGTTCCCAACTTTCTGTTTTCTCTTAATACAAAACCGTGGTACCTTAAACCATAGAAGTAGAATAATAAATGTCTGAAGAATGAAAAATGAATGGATGAGTGAATGAATGAATGAGAGAGAGATGTACGGCTCCTGCTTTCTTGAGTTTCTAGTAGGAAAAGAAAAGTTCTACTGACCTACTGCGTAATAGAGAGAGCCTGATCTTTGAATCAGAGGAGCCTGGACATGAGTCTTTGTCATTTAGTTATACTCAGTGTCCCTGTGTTAGTGTTTCCTAGCTCACCAAGGGCCCCCAAATATATTTTTTGCATGTGTAGGATTGCTGTGAAGAGAAAATTAAATTGTGACATAAATACCAAATAGCTAGCACCTGGCACAAAAATTGCCAGATGGAATCTTTTGTGTTTCGCCTTTTTGTTAAGATAGAGGAATAAAGAATGACTACATGATCTGTTTTGTGAAACTAGGCGAATGTGAACAGTATGACCAAATACAAGGACTTTGGAAAGATTCAGGTTTGAACATAGAGATGGGAAAGGGAAGGAAGGATAGCAGATAGTGAGTCCAGATGAGTTAAATTTAACATGCCTGTGAGATTTCTAGATGGTTTCCTGCAGAAGATAAGTCTTTTTTGAAGATGTAGGTTCAAGGATCATTTGCATCTTGATTGATGAAGTCTGAAAAATGATGTGCTCACCTAAGGAAAGATTTAACTTTACTAACATTTTTTGTTAATCACTCTTTTGATAGACTGGTGAAATTTATAGTCTCCTTGGATAAACCATTTAAATGTGAAGAATTAAATATATAAAATCACAGAGAAAACCTATTATGATATAACTATTAAAATACTCATAAAACAAATTTGAGTTATAGTCACACAACTACTTCTTTACTATCACACTCTAACTACTCTGTGAACTAGCCAACTTTGTGCTTTTGCCAAATAATAATAGAAAAATATTTTCTTATTGATTTAATTATACTTATTTAAGTATAAATGAGATTGAGCATTCTTTCAGTCTTCTAGCACACTATCCACCCCTTATCTAGATGGCCAAAATAATCTGTCTGAATTCCTCTGATATAATTTTTTTTTAGTCATTTCCACAACCATTTCAAATAGTATTCAAGGCTTGTGAAATGACAAGATTAGAATCAATCCTGATTTCCTTCTTTCTCTCATACCCCATATCCTTTCCATCAATAGATCCTTTGCCCAGCATCAAACTCTTCTCACTACCTCCATAGCTACACTTCAGCCCAATAATCAACAATTGCCAGCATTATCACAGAAAATCTTACTAAAAAATTCCCTTTCTATTTTGCACCTTATTCTCAATACTCATACAGAGGCATCTTGTCAAACATAAACCACATCAAATCCACTCAAGTGAAAGCCAGATCCTTAAATGGATGAAGTCCTGCCTGAGCAAGGCCTCTACATGCTGTGGGGCTGTATCTGCTGCTCTTCTACTAACATAAGGCCCATATGCACTGACCTAGCTATGCAGTAAACACGGCCATTAGGCTCAGAAATTTAACATTTGTTGAAGGTTTGCTTTGTTTCTGGAAAACTTAAAAAATAGACAACATGGGAAAGACAGTGAGGAGCATGTTGTGGTTGTTGTTGGTGATTGCATTCAGAAGTTTGACTTTGCAATCAAGAGTTTAAAATACCTATTAATTCATTGTAATGGTATGATGACCATATCTACACACTGATAGAAGTGGAAAGTTCATCCAGAGTGTATAAGATACAGTCCAAGAATAAGTAAATGTGAGGTTATCATGCTTCTAAAAGTGGTACAGCTTTTTCATTAAGGAATTTTAGCCATGTCATATAGTTTGGGAAATTCTGATGACAGAAGCACACACAGACCTAAGAAGGAAGTGTTAACAAAGGGTTCGGATAGATATTAAACAGAGACAGCCTGTTATATATGCGTCAGTGGTTGTCATGAGAATCCATAAACAATGAAAATTTTGATGTCTCATCATGCTGCCAAGGACAGAACATTCCAACTGGCCTATATGTTGGCTGCTAGCTAATCTAAAGGCAAAGCAAATTACTTTTACAAAAACTATCTATATTTTTCTCTCATCTCTTATATAAATCATGTTTCTTTTCCTTTGGTGAATGAAAAATTGAGGAAAAATATTTTCCCCCTAATTCTTTATTACCCCACTTTGTGCAGGTTGTTGAATAGGAAGAGCAGATGAACATAGAGATAGTAATATGGTATATACTTCTTGGACTCTGCTTCTATATGATAAAAGGCCAGAAATTAATAGAATGAGTTCTTCATGAGAGACTTAGTGAGATTCTCACTAATCTTGTTTTTGTAATGTATTTTATTTTTTTTAGATTTTATCACAAGTCCTTTTAATGGATAGCATATTACCAAAGCAATAAATTTTGAAATGAATTATGTTTATGTTTGGAAATATCTTGCTTGTTGTCCATTCTCATTTCAGTTATTGCAAATCCTGAATAACATTGGAATATAGGTACCACTGAAAGACTTAAATTATAATGTGTATGTGCCATCTGAAAAAAAACTCCTTTTAATAAAAAGTTCTACTAAGTATGAGAGAGTTGTTATCTACATAACAGAGAAAAGTTTATCCCTTGAATATTTTTACCTATGACTAACATAGCTAAGGAAACATATCAGTGAACAAATGCACAATGGCAAAAAAATTAAGATGTTACAGTATATGATGTGATAGTCAACAATGTATACTAAGAGAAAATTAGGCTATCCATGGCTGATTGTTTAGAAAGATCAACAAGTCCACATATTTCTGTGGATTTCTTGGTGTGTGTTGGTGAAAGAACTAAATTAAATTTTAGACAAAAAGCTATAGTGATTAGAATAAATGGATATCGGAGTGTCAAATATGTGGCCAAATCACAAAATGTGAAGGGGAATATTTTCAAGAATAGAGGACAAAATCAAATTAAAAGTTTGATGTGAAGATTCAGAAATCATGTGAAGATATAAAATGAGATTACATTGGAACATTTTAGAACTGATGGGTAAAATTGACATAAAAATATATGCAGAAATCTCAATAGATCTTAATTTTCTTCCTCAATTTTTACTTTAAAAGGTCCAAGACCAAATGATGTAAATTTTTAACCTTCATCTCCTCTTCCCCTTATGTCATCTCTTTTCAATCTGCATAGTCTACACATTTCTATAACTTCAAAATTTTCTCATCAGTTTCTGAAACTCTACCACATAAGGCACTAAGGTTTCTCAATTTTTTTTTTTTTGGCAATCAGTAAACAAACAAGTAAACAAACAAACTGGAAACTATAAAACAATGTAACCAATAAAAGGTAAAACTGCCATTTTTTCTACTAGCCACTCTAGGACTGCTTAGTCATTTTTCATCCTATGTATGATTGTATTCCAAATTTAACTCTTAAATGTTAAACTGTATATAAACACATTAGAGAAAATTCAACAAACAAGAAAAAGCTGATAAAAAAACATAAGTACATTTTAAGGCAGTTGAAAATAGAGGAAATTAAAAAATCTTATTCACAGTTCTACCTTTGCTTATGAACTCAGTGAAATAATTCTGACTTTAAAACCACATATTGCCAGGCTGGTGTAACTCAGTGAATTGAGCATCAGTCTGTAAACTGATGGGTTGTTGGTTCGACTCCCAGTCTGGCCACATGCCTGGATTGTGGGTCAGGTCCTTGGATGAGGAGCATGCAAGAGGCAACTGAACATTGATGTTTCTTTCCCTCTCTTTCTTCTTTCCTTCCTCTCTCTCTAAAAATAAATAAATAAAATCTTTTAAAAAACTGTATATTGATTAATTTCCAATTAATTAATGTTTAAAAAAACTAAATCAGCCTTTACTGACCAATCATTGTTCAAAGGATAGAACTTACTTCTGGTGTTACTGTAAGTAGTTTTAGAAATAGAGCTCTAGGTGTCATCTAAACTTGATTGGGAAAACAAACCCACTAAAGGACAGTTCCCAAGGGAGAACAGAGAGCCAGGAATATAGTAAAGGAAACCGTGAGTTAGTCTTATAGTGAAAAGGCTGGAAGTAGGAGGGCCACAAGGAAGGAAGGAGTTAGTGTATATCTTCTACTCAATGGATGATAGAACCTAATCATCTATCAAAATAAACTGGAAACATTTTTAGTCATATCATAACCTTTCTACTAATATATATATATATATATATATATGCATATATATACATTTGCATATATTTCATATATATATATATATGAAAATCTGTACATATATTACTATTATCCTGAGCAATGTTCTGGAGATTTTTAAGATATCTACAAAGTATAGAAAATAATATCAACACATCATCAAATCTCAAAAGAGCTTTGTATATGAAAAGAACTGTGCATGTAGGCCTTTAAATTCCTAAAGTACCACACATTTTAAATAAACACTTTAGTCTTAAAGAAATAGTATTATAAACTGTCCGTGGTTTATTTATTTATTTATTTTTGGCATGTGTGTGGATGTGAAAATTAGGCATCATGTCAGCCTGTTAAGAGACAGATCAGGCTGAATTAAAAAATAAAAAAGAAAAAAAAATTAGGTGTTACTGATCTTTCAGGACTTAAGCGAATCCACTTTCCTGAAATGCTGCTTTCCTCTATTTTAGCTTTCTGTCTTTCAAACTCTATTCTACAGTATTGTAATTAAAACTATATGGTGTAACATCTGTTCTCAATGGAAGGTAGGTATTTTCCACCGGCAATGTTATTTGCATCATGTAGCTCAAGTCATTGATTTCTTTTAAATTGCTTTCTGTTTACTTTTTCTCCTCTCTAGAGTACCCCCAAAATACTGTTTAAATAATTACTCAACTAACACTAGCTAGTAAATTAGGTGCTGGTAGTAAGCAAAGTATATTTAGATACAATGTTTGTATCAATCTATTTTAATATTATTAAAGCATTAATAAAATTAAAATAAAAAAAAACAATAATACACACAAAAACATAAAGAAACCTATGGGACAGAGGGATAACAGGGGAAAGAAGGGGAAGAGTCTAGTCAAGTGGCATGTATAAAGGACCCATAGACATGGACAACAGGGTGGGGATTGACTGTGGGAGTGGGGAGACAGGCGGGCCAGGGGAGAGAAATGGGGGGAAAATTGGAATAACTGTAATAGAACAACAATAAAAAAGAAACCTACTTGCATTGAAATGAGTTTGGTTTGGACATCATGAAGAATTTAGTTGAAGAAAATATGATGACTACTTGGTGTATTTTTTAAGGTATTCACTGAATAATATACTATATATAAAAGTTTTCAATAAACTTAAAAAATGATATATAATTTACATAGAGTAAAAAGTACAGTAACGTTTGGTGAGGTTTAATGAATGCACACAGCAGTATAGCCCATATCCCTCTCAAGATACAGAAAACTTTTATCACCCCATAAAGATCCCTCATTTATTTTCCATAAGTCTCTAACCACTCCTCTTACAACTCCATTATTGTAAGGCAACCATTGTATTTTTGTTAGTTCTACAACTTTGTATGAATGGAATCATACAGTATGTATGTATAAAATCTAGTGCCCATTCTTATCCAGTATGACCTAATCTTAACTAACCATATTTGTTTGCAAAGAACCTATTTCCAAATATGGTGACACCATGAGATTCCAGATGAACATGAATTTTGGGGGGACACTATTCACACCAAGTACACCTGCTAGGCTCTATGGTCCAGAAGTATTTCTAGGCAGAAACCAAGGTGATAATTGGACATATTATATTTTCCCCTTTATAAAAATATTCTTTATCTGCCTATTGTGCAGTACTTAAAAGTTTTTTTTTGTTTTTTTTTTATGTATCTTATCCAGGGTTTTAGTTTTTTAATCCAGAAGGACTAGTCTGATACCAGTTACATATAACCTCAAAATGGAAACTCCTCTGAACCCGTGAAGTTTAAAAGTTTTAAGTAACAATTCCAAAAGTAATTAATTTTGATGTTTCAGTATAATTTTGTTCCAGATTCTGGCTGTGGAACCAACCTAAATTCAGAAAGACGCCAAATCTTGATTTTCATTCTGAGACATTTTGGTTGCTTTATAAAAAATATTGGCATTGGGTCTTTTGTGAAGCAGAACCTGAGTCTGAGTTAGGAATGCAAAGAATTTATTGGAGAACAATAACAATGAAAGGAAATAGATGCAGGATTGGGAAGGGGAAGGCCTCAGACCCTAATGCAGAGTTGGCAAATTCTGACAGCCCAGTATGAAGAAAATATTCGCCCTTAGAAGGGTCCTGCTTTGGATGGAAAGGACTGCCCCGGTACAACAATGTTTCTCAGTCAGAGACTAGGGCCACCAGAAGAATATGATTAGCTCAAAACTGAAGGAGTTAGGAGCTGAGGCTGTCAAGCAACCACAGTCCCTGCAACTGGGCAAGAAGCCCTTTCTTGAAGAAGATCTCAGTGACACCACCCCACTGTCCTTCCCTTGCACCACATGAATCCACTAATCCACTTGTCCATACACATTTGGGGAGCCCTCCTCCAGAATTTGAGTGCACCTGCCATAGTGGGGAGACACTTAGAGGAATATAGTCCCTCTCAGAGTTGTGGCCATTGGTCTTCTCCTTCTTTCACTTCCCAATCTAAATGTTCTACATCTCCATTATCACCTCTGCTGGCCTTGGTTGTTTACATGGAGGTAAAGAAAATTTCATTTCTAAAGAATTTTGAGCCAATAATAATATACCCTTCTCAGTGGCTGCATTTTATTATTCCATGTGAATTTAAACTGAGTTTCCTTCTTGATTGGTATGGGAAATAACACCACATCAAGGGCTACATACCACCTTCCTGTAGCCTCATTAATCTGCTCTAACAATGATACCACATGAGCATGGCAGGTGCGGGTCTACCATTTGGAAGAACTTTGGTAGTCTAGTCATACTTCAGAATCAACCTAGTTTCTGTAAGAGTCATACTTGTTAATGTAACAGGGACGTAACAGAGAACCCCACTGCATTGCTTATAGTATATCTGCTATTGTGCCTATAGATATCATGGCTGGAGGGGTGATTTAGAGACTTCTACTTGGCCTTCTGGCTTTCACATTTAGTTTTTAATTATTTCTTCACAGTCTTTAGGCTTTCAGTGTGTTTCTTAGAATATGAATGAAATTTAATTTCAATCAACAGATTCTACTGATTTTGTGTGCATTGTTTTTTTCTCTGTGTTTGTACCAGTGATAGAGTGAAATGTTAGTGATCAGACTGCTGACTTGAGCTAAGTACTGTCTGTCCCACAGTCCCCTCAATATATGTTTTTTATTTCCAGCTGGGACGTAAATGATCTAGTTCTAAATTCTAGTTCTGGGATCATTCAGTCCTCCAAGGAGCAGATAATAATTTAAGAGTAAAAAAGTTATGCTGGGGAGATATACCTGGGAAAGGAAAGAGGATTGGGTAAAAACAGTCATCAAAACATATTGTAGATATGACAGTCTGCAAAACCTGAAATGAATACTGTTTATTGGAGAAGTCCCTATACATTACCCTTGTATTCAATAACACAGTCTTGCTCAGTTGTTGTCTGGGGCCACCCTGTGGTAAGCATGTCCTCAGCTCAAAAGCTGAGGTGGATTTGATGGAATGAAAGCTGTAGGGCTCTCCATAGTCCTTTGCTTTAAAGGGGGTCTCGGTGGTGCCTCTCTGTATCTACTATAAGTAACCAAGTAGCCAACTAACCAAATGAACAAATGAAAAACAAATTAAATATTTTAGCAGCAACAATGATTTCAGTAGTAGTACAAGAGCATGTTCTGGATAAGTCCACGACATACCACTAACCAAAGGTCAATTTAGGTTTATCTTCTAGATGATCCCATGAAAACTTTGGTCAATGATGAGTGACAGATCTCTTACTGTTAATTGGAGTAGCCTGGATTGTTTTGTGAGCCCAGAGATACAAAAAGTGACACAGATGGAGAGCTTACAACTTAGAAAATAAAATCAGTCAGATACTAGAGGATATTAATGGGTTACTTAGAGACACAAAAGAACTTCCATATTAAAAGCCTTAATTACATTTGTTAAGGCAGGTCAACTGGAAAGTAATGAAGACCATGCAATTAAGTAAAGCAGAGACAATCACATTTTCTGCACCCTCTTCCTTTCCTTTTCCCAGGTAGGTGAATCTGAGGGAAGAGCAATTAGAATACTGAGATATAATGTTCCTTACTAGACAATCAGAGTACTCTTTTAGAACCGACCACAGAGAAGTAAGCATGTTTGCTTATCTTACAATAATATTAGAGAAGGCAAGATAATTTGCACAAAATATTTGGAGCTGGGCACTTCATAGAAGGCTGATATTAGCTGAATTTTTTAAACCTGATGTTCAAACATTTTAAACCTGTTTTTAACTCCCATGTTATAATTTTATGCTTTATAAGCAATCATTTCATTATAGTTTGGCTTTCCTAGATTTTTTCCATGGAAAAAGAAGAATGAATGTATGTGCTTAGTCCCTGTATAGTAGCCTTTGAAAATTTTAATGTAAACCAGTAAATCAGTGTTTTTGTTATAAACACTGGTGTATGTGAACTTAGGTACGTGAATTTCATTTCTGAGAAATGTAGCGATACTTGGTATACAGGTTTCTGCAAGTATGTGGTTGAAGGTTTCTCCAAGGCAAAGGCCAATTTGTAGATGTCTGATGATCATGCTATCCTAGAGTCCTCATTATGAGATATCTTTGAAATATTCACATAACTGTGAATGTAAGTAATTATTGGAATCTTCTAGAACATAAGTTATATGAATGCAGGCCACTTTGCTTCATTCAGAGATGCATTCCAAGTGCCTAGAGCAGTGTCAAGTGCAGAGTAAGCTCTCAATAAATGTGATATAAAAATGTATCTCATTAAATGAAATTGTTGCTATGTATAGTTTTAGCATAAATTTGAGATATTTATATTACCGTAGGTAATTTGGGGTTATAGATTTATTTCTTTTGTCCTTTGAATGAGTCCTAAGCTTCCTGAAGTGTAAAAAAAAACAACACTAGTTTCTCTACTCTAACACTTATGATAAGTAGCATTGATTGACAGCAGTTAAAATGACACAATTAATATTCTATTTTGCCTAAAACTATCTAGTTTACTATAAACTGTTTATTTTTTTCATTTGTATTTTTATCCATAATAAATTTTGTTGAGAAAGCTTAAATATTCCCATATTTAATATACAATTTTCTCTAGGGAGGAATTTGGCAGGTGTTGAGAGATTTCATGGGTGAAATTATAATTTTCAATATAAATGGAAAAGTTAGTACAATCAATTCTTATGAGTGAGTGCAGAAAAAGGTTTAGCTCTTATAAAGTTAGAAAAGTTGGCTTACAATTATCTATTTTTGTTGCAGTTATATAACATTTTTGAATTTGAACATATAATATGATTTCAGGTATTCACTGTAACGTACTCAAGATTAAGTAAAAACTGTTTACATTAGTTATATTCTAAGTGGATCCTTAGTGTTTTTAAGTGTGGTGTTTTTCTAAATATTAAAAGAAGACTGTGCTACTTTTCAATATGAAGTATTCTCAGAAAAGTGAGTAAAGGACAGAGTCAAAAGTGGTGGGTGTGGTTAAAACCTGAGCATAGTGCTGAATTGCCCCATTGTTGGCTTCTGATTGCTTAGCAGGGTTTTGTCCCATTTCCTTCTTCTGGTAACAGATCCTGACCTTGAACACAGAGTGAGCACAGTATTCAGGCATATGACCCAGCAGGGCCAACCGGTCCCCCTCTCTGGAATTTTTATATGGATGTTAGAGGAGGAAAGGGAAGTATATTCCTGCTCTGAAGGTTAATCTGCATAAAGTAAACTTGGAATTTTGAGCAGTCATTATCCCAAGCCACAAGGCAGGAGTTAATCAACAGAAGGAAGCAACACAAAAGGAAAACTGAACTGAGAAACATACAACATCAAGAAAAGGGCAGGGGACAACGGAACTAGTTTACAGGAACGCCTTAACATAGTCTGGAGTGTCAAGGAAGCCTTTCACCAGTTGATTAGTCAGTTGATTAGAGATGAATTACAGTTCTGGAAGCCGGAAAGCCCAGGATCAAGGTGCTGGTAGATTCAGTTTCTGATGAGCGCTCTCTTCCTGGCTTTCAGACAGTTTCCTTCTCTCCAGGCCTTCTCTTGGCCTTCCTATTCCTTGTCTTATAAATCCACCAATCCTATTAATGAGGGCCCTATGGTTATGACCTCCTTTAACCTTAATTACCTCCTAAAAGTCCCATCTCAATATAAAATCATATTGGAGGTTAGGACTTTAACACATGTACCTTGGTGGGGGGCGGGGCACAAGTCAGTCTACAGCAATCAGGAAGTGAAACTCATTTCTTCACTCTTGCTTCATCTCTTGCACCTTAGTTCCATTATGCTGCTCCACTTTGCTTAATTAACTGTTACTCGTTCACAGCTCAGCTAATCATCCTTTCATGGAACCTTCTCCGATCTTTATGACTAGGTGAAAACTCTTATTATATATTTCACACCACCACATACTTTTCTTTCAGAACACTTTCATCATTGTCAGGTTATTTGTACAAGGATTTGCTCCATGTCTGTTTTCTTATTTTGACTCTGACATCCTTGGGGCCAATGTCTGGGTCGAATGTTGCTCGCCAGTGTGTCTGCAATATTATCATCATGCCTGGTACATTGTAGGTAGTAAATAGGAGTGTCTTGAATGAATACAAAGATAAAATATAAATATGAGAGTAATCTGGTTATAAAATAAAAGACTGACTATTTTTCAAGCAGAGGGAATAACAAAGACAAAAGCGCCGACCATGTTAAAGTCATCTCTCAGTGAAGGAGCTACTTAAAAAACAATTGCAATGTGCAGAAGAGGGAGTACGAGAAGAGTGAGAAGCTTGGAAGGGACTCTGAAGGTGCTTATCCTTCATGTTAAGCAATTTTGTCTTTTTCCTAAGAGAAATGAACAAATATTAAACTTTGTCATTTTTTTCCCTAAAAGAAGTGAGCAAACATCAAAGAATTGTAAGCAGGAAAAATACATGATTTGTTTTACATATTATCAGAATCACTCTGGCTCCCATGTGGAAAATGATGATTCAAGAGCAAGGCAGATATAGGTGGAACAGACGGGAGGACTTATAAGAACCCAGCCAGGAGATGAGTGGAGATGAACTAAAGCAGCGACAATGAAGAAGGAAAAACAAGAATATTAAAAGGTGTCTGGAGGAGGACATATATCACAGTTGAAATTTACCTATAGTAAGGGAGTCTAGTATTTTTATTATAACTGGCATTTCTCCCTTTTTGCAAACAATATATTAACTTTTCATTTATGTCAAAAATACTCAATATATGCTGTTAAGGTTAAGATTATTTAGAGCCAAGAAAACAGAAATGAGGAGCAGTAGTAATAAATGACTGGAAAAATCAATGATTTGCTGTTAAAATCCTTCAGGCATTCCATTTTATGGAGGCTCTGCAACCAGCTAAGAAAGAAACCAATTCATAAAACGCATAAATGCATTTCATAATGTTCAGGATATGCTCATGTATATTTGGGTGTATTAATAATAAATCCCAGAGACCAAATATATAGGTACACAAGTTAGAAAACTTTGTTTTATATAATATTTTTGTCAAGTATGAGATGTTTAACTCTATTAAACATGAAAACAATATTCAGTGTAAAGCTTATAAAAACTCTCATAATCATAATGTGTTAGTAAATTTTTTGAAAGACATAGGCTATTTATCTCTTTCTTTTGTTCTTCCATTGACTTTTAGTCAACAACTGGGTGTCAGGAATTTGCTTATTATTCTAAAGTTAATTTGAACAGTGTGAAAACTCTGGTAGAAAACACCTACATAATGCTGAAATATTTAGGCCAAGATGGGTAGTTGAATACTCAGGTTTTTCTCTACTCCTTTAAAAATAAATACCAAAACACACAAAAACAAACAAACAAACAAACAAACAACAAAAAACTAATAAAATATTAAAATATCACCTATGCTGGTGACCTCAAAAAATTACAAGCACTTAGCAAACACGAAGCTTAAAGAGTGAATGGAATTGACTAAATTAAAGGGTCCCAGTGCAATTGTGAAAATTAAGGTTTTTTGAAGAGTTGGTAATTCCATGCCACTCAAAGTTAGGAACTAGCTTCAAAGGTGAGTTTTCATAACAGAATATGGGAATTAACATCGTAGGGGACTGAGGATAACAACCTTTGCCAAAGGGTGGCAAAGAGACTATTCTTATTTCTTTCTCTAAGAGCTGCTGACTAGCGTTTGCTATGGCTTCAAGAGAGAGGCCCACTCAAAGACACATCACAATTAAAAGGCCAAAGGTTCAAGATAAAGAGAGAATCTGAACAGCAGCAAGAGAAAAGCAGAGTTACCTATGAAGCAGTTCCCCTAAGACTATCAGCTGATTTCTCAAAAGAAACTTTGCGGGCAAGAAGGGGCTGGTAAGAAGTATTCAAAGGGATGAAAAGCAAGGACCTATAACCAAGATTACGCTATGCAGCAAAGCTATCATTTAGAATGGAAGGGCACATAAACTGCTTCTCAGACAAGGTAAAGCTAAAAGAGTTCATCATCATCAAGTCCTTATTATATGAGATGTTAAAGGGACTTATTTAAGAAAAAGGAGATCAAATCTATAAACATTAAAGTAATAAACTCACAACTATAACAACTGAATCTGAAAAACAAAAACAATAACAAACTAAGCAAACAACCAGAACAGGAACAGAATCATAGATATGAAAATCATTTGGAAGGTTATCAGCAGGGAGGGGGAAGAGGGAGAATGGGGATTAAGAAGTATAATTGGCAGGTACAAAATAGGGCATGTTGAGAATAGTACAGGAAATGGAGTAGCCAAAGAAATTATATACATGACCCATGGACATGAACTAAGGGAGGGATTGCTGGAGGAAAGGGGAATACTGGACAAAGGAGAGCATGGGGGAAAATTAGGACAACTGTAACAGCTTAACAAATAAAATATACTTAAAAAAAGAAATTTGAGCAAATAGATTGCAATTATGTCTACATCTTTTGAGAATGCAAGCTTGTAAATTTCTTCATGGCTTCATATGGAACTTCTCTGCCATGAAGAAGCAGAGAGCATTAACTTACTGTCAAACAGGAATGAAAATAAATCCCTGTTGACAACATCTGTCTGTTTTGAATGAAGCTGATGACACTTTCTTCCAAACACTCAATTTTCCAAATGTTCTTTATCAAAATCTTGTATTTTCCAAAAAATAAAAATTATACAGAGTTTCTCAGTAAGTAATGTTCAAAAAAGTTTGATGAAGATACGCTGATGTGATGCCTCCATTTATATGTGACTTGCTTATATAATTATGGCATATTGATTTTTCCTTTGTAGTGAAAAAAATGCAGGTAGGGAAATTTAAGACATATCACATCCATACTTTTACTAGAGATACTTGTTTCTAAGCTTTGAAAGGGTATCAGTCTAAAATGGTGTACCTTTCTAAGTAGGCTGGAATACATGATGCAACTCAATTTGACATATAATAGTAACCATATATAAGACCAGGAGTGTTTTGAAAAATTCTCATTCAAAAGATTGGTAATTCAAGATGTTGAAAATATAAACTGTAATAAACGTGATGAAAGTCAGCAATTTGGTACTTTAGCTACTCATGAAAACTTTGTTTATTGTTCAGGAGGCAGTATTTTTAGAGAAGATCATCATTGATTTTGAGATGGTATACATGTGTTATCACCCTGCCCAGGCTCTGTAGCTTCAGCTTCATTGGAGAGGACACTCCAGCGTCATCGCAAGATGTCGATTCAACACAGGAGGAGACAGATACCGCGTCACTCCCGAGTTGGACTGCACAGCCATTCTCGGCGGTGCAGATAGACTCTTAAGAAGCTACACCATCGTCTCTCGAGACGGACGGCTGCCGACGATACATGTGTTTCAAGCTATTCTCCAGCATATTTAAGTGCTATAATTATAGATATGGTTTTTCTCCCATTGAGCCCAGCCATCTAAACTGAAGATTTATCATTTTCTTAAATACTCCCATGACATTTATCTGCCTACAGGAACATAACAAAATAAAGAGTTACCTGCAATTAACCACGATTAGCAAACTCCTTGTTGACAAATAAAACCCATCATTTTGCCAAATCAGTCATATTTAACTTGAGGAATGCTTAATATTATTAATAATGCCTTACACTTTTCACACTCAACATATTTCAAGGAGATTTCAAATACAGTATCTTATTTAATTCTTACAACCTTATGAAGGAAGTTAGATAAAAAAAAAGATTCAGGATTTTAAAGTGACTTTCTTGGAGCCAAACACAGAGTAAAAAGTACAAAAAAAATGTGTTTGACTGACTCCAAGTCAAATATAGACCCAGAAAGCAGGTCTAGGAATTTATTTCAATTTCTAATATGTATAAATTAAAATTTAATTGATGACATTTTATTTAACATACGTCATATATTTTAAAGGGTTTTATTTTCTCTCTTAATTTCCTTGAAGTGTCTCTTGGTGACTTGCATGTAGCAGGCTCAGAAAAATATTTCGGTTATAATATGACATACTTAAATATTCATATATAAATAAAGTTGAATGTTGTTTTATACTTAGTTTATAGAATTACCCTTGAGCAGAAAAATAAAACAAGCTATGTAGTATACAGAAGAAAATTAAAATCTAGAAAGTTCAGTTTAGACTCCCAAAAGAAGTAACTATAGATGTTATATAGGTATTAAGGGTTATATATTTGTATTTATCTGTGTATATTATAATACCATTTGAAACCCAAATTATCTATATTTTAACAGTAGTAAGTTTTTACTTTTAAAAATAAATATCTTTAAATTTTAAGCCCATAAAATAAATAATAATAATAAAAATAATAAAGATATTTCTATTATAACTGAGAATGTGGAAAGTAGTGTCAATAAAACTTAGTGAAGTAATATGAAGCTTCGGTTCAAAATATATTGCTCGTATGGTACTTTACATTCTCCTTTCAGTCCTCTATCTCACATTTTTCTAATATTTAATACTTCCTTATTCAAATTAGGATCTCTAGTTAAATCAGAACATTACTGCTAACCTTCAGGGTTTCCTGAGGGGAAAACAGACAGAATGCCAGAATTGTTGTAGAGAATACTAATATAATCCCACTAGACATTATTTCTCTTGCTTGTGCAAAGGATCAATTTAAAGAAAAACTGAATATATATGATCGCTGAGAAGCTAATTGACCACACATATTTGTCGTTTTCATACAAAATTGTAAACAGAATGAACATGGTTCATAGACTCCTGCATTAACAAATCATTGTATTCCTTGACCACTGAGACAGGCGTTTCAATTAAATTAGCACAAAATAGATTGAGAAAAAGTACCACCCAATCACTTTGCTACTAAATAAAATCTAGAAATATTTATATTCCAAAGTTATTCCCTTTAATATAAGATTAGAAATACTAAGAATTTAAGTTTTTACCATGTACATTTGATGTAATAATTTAATATAAACAATGGAGGCATACATTAGGATAAAATGAAAAACATGTAAAATCATTAGGTTATTTTAACAAATTAAGAGGAACCAAAAGGTGAAACAGGCAATTTATACCCCACCATGAAAAATGTGATGCTACTAAGCTGCATATTATAAGATCCCACATTAAGTTCCCAAGTATAAGTATATACATAGAAAAAAGTCTATACACCAGACAGTTAAACTTATCGCTGGCAATTGAAATGACAAAGCATTAGGGAATAGTATACTGACTTGCAAAAGGAAAAAAACAAAGAGAACTGGAATACCTCGTGCCCTTTTAATGTCATCAAGAGCCTTTTCTAATATGGATCGTTTCATTTGCTAGGTCCCAGCAGAATGTGCATATATATATTTACTTCTCTAGTTATTATTTAAATGTTCTTCACATTCTATGGTGTTATATACTAACTTGTAGATATCTGTTTGGTAGACAATCCACGTTATGGAATTTTTGCCATATAGGACGTTAAGCAGTATTGCATCTAGTTAATCTTATACTCACATCATTCTTCTGTTCCTCCTTCTCCTTATTCTATATTTATAAATTTCCAGCATCTCAAATGCTCTTGGAATCAGCCTTACCATTTTAGTGATTTTTCTCATTAACGGGTGATAAGTCTTTGACATTTTGTTGGGGGTGGTATAGTGAATTCTTAATTTCCAAGTGCCAACAGTACTTTAATCTTTCTCTCCCCCCTCCCACCCTCTCGCACTCCCTCTGTCTTTCTTTTCCTCCTCCATCTCATCTCCCAGTTTTGTTTTGATTTTGGTTCATATTCCTGATCAGGCTTAGTTCTGGTTTGGCCAGTAAGTTATTTCTTATTTGGTGGCAGCAGTTATTAGAATTTTGGTTTTATTTTCTGAACATTCGGTGACTTCTGTTGAGATTTTTTTCTCAGATGAAGAATAAAAGTCTGGATATTTAATCTTTTATTTAATTTATTTGTGTGCTTTCCTGTTTGTGCGCTTAAAAAAAATATGTCTTGCTCACTGGAAAAGAGAGAAGCGCTTTGAGTTGCAGCAGTGATTTTGTTGTTCGGTGTTTGTTTGTAACTTGTGCCTAAGGTAATAGAACTGAAACTACAAGCTTTCTCTATATACGTGTGCTTGTAATTGGCAAACACCTATACCTCTAGGGTGTGAGCTTAAAATCCTTCATTGTAAATCATTACATTGAATTATAAAAAAATCTCGACCTGAAAAAACGTTGTTTAATTCGTTTATGGAGACTAATGAGGGTAACATAAATCAAATGCTTGGAAACCGAAGAATTGGAGAATTTAGGATGAACAAAAACAACTGAACTTCTAAAACTTTAAGTATTCTTGTATTTAAAGAATTAATAAAAAGCTGTATAGTGTACTATTTGGGTGTGTGAGCTTAAAATAACTTCCAATATCCTAAATTAAAGACTTGATTATATCAAATAAAATAATGAATAATATTTAGGTACTTGGTGAAATAGTAAATAAGATTAAATAATAAACTTCAATATATATGCACACACACATACACATACATACATGTATATCTTTCCTTGCTACTATATTATGTTACTTTGCGTCAAATGAGTAAACAGGATGTGAGTATCAAGGTGGCCATTATTTTGCTCATGAGCCTTTGCTGTCTGTCTGTCAACATGCTTGTCATTAACATTCAGTTATTAATCACTACCTTCCAGTTTTTACCCTGCAATAGGATTTACACTGATTAAAAGTTATAATTAATATCGATGTTTGATGTTATTTATTAGTCATGATAAAGGCATAGAAAAACAGCATTGTACATATGAGATAATTTCTTGATATTTAGTAAAATAAAAGAGAGAGTAGCTTTGTCTTAAAGTATATCTATTAGGTAGATTAAGAATATACAGTCAAATCAAGGATTAAACTTGAGTGAGCAAAGAAATATTAAAAATTATAATTTTACTATTGATGTCTATCATAACATATTTTAAAGTGAGCTTATAACATTTTTTATTGACACATTACATTAATATGAAACTGAATTTGGTTACCCATTTAAATGCCAATTTAAGCATTTAGTCCTTTATTAACAAGCGGCATTGACATGGTATGCCCCAACAGCTGAGATTTCATGCCACATCAGAATAACTGAATAATTCTCTGTGCTTTGTATTGACCTCCTTATGTCCTTGAGTTTTAAACATCGAAAAGATATTATTCATATCCAAAGGAACTGAGGTTCCTTCTTTCATATATTACATAAAATATTGCATCGATACATTGATTAATTGCCCTTAGGCACCCACAATCCTGTTTAAATCAAATGACCAAATCTTCCTAACTAATCTTTTTTATTTTTGCCTCCCGCTAATCTGATACTAAATTTTGTGGGGAAAAATGTTGCATGTCTTTTACTTCTAAAACTAAAGCTTTGAGATCTCTGAGGGTTTGTGAGAATTACAAAGGCTTGTTTTTTTTCACCTTATCAAATGAGGACTACGAGAAAAAAAAATTAGATTCATTTGATGTGTTCCATATTTCTTGACTAAGTTAACATTATTAAAAAAGATTCATGGAGGATATTTCAAGCCAAAGGATGATTCCATACAAGTCAATTGTGACTAATGTAGATATTTCAGAGATTCTGCAATTTACAAAATGGATTTGAAGGCCCGATGATTTGTCAATGCCCTTGCTATTCTTAATATGTTCTCAGAAGCAACACTGCTAAAATTCTGGTGAAACAGTTATTCATTGTACCTCGATAAAGAACTTTGCTCCTCTCCAAACTGATATCACTGGTTCTGTAATAAATTACAGATCCATCCAATCTCATCTAAAGATGTTTTCTGATTTTACCCCATGCTTGCCTCAAGGTTCTGTAACAGGCTATAATGTACATCCTTGTCTTCTTCAACAAAGAAAGGTATGCTCACAGTCTCATGGAAAGCAATACACCAGGTGATACTGTTTACTATTGATACTTCAAGATATATACTTACAGATAGAGGTGTTGGGGTTTCTAACTGACATAATTTAGACAACTGTCAGACTATACCAGAAGACTCAATCAGGGCATCTAGATTTTTGTTTGTTGTTTAATCCAGAAGCAGAAATTTTCATAAATATAGACAGCTGAACTAAAACTCAGTAAAATAATTAATCCCATTGGCTGAATAAATTAATGAGAGAAATTTAATGGTGGTTATTTGTTTGTAATATTGTTGATTTAATTTCATTGTTCTATTTTCTGATCAGTATATAAGTAAATGCATTTTTGCTTCTTTATGTCTACCCTTCATTTACTAAGATCTTTTACTTCTCACACTTCAGAAACAAATACATCTACTGAGATTTTGCACTTTTAATGAAATGGTTATTTTCAGAAGTTAATTAAAAATCTTCTTTTTTATTTTACTAAGATATAATTGGAGATATCAATGCTGAATCCAAGATCATTTAACCTGAATATTCCACGCCCACTTAAGGAACAAGATTTTATGTGGACACTACACACTAACAGAGGATTCTCAGGGTAACTGGCCTGCTAACTTCTTACATATTTCTAGCCTCACCAGTAAGGATGTCACTTTCTGACAGACCAGAGACCTTAATACATTGTATATACCTCAAGGAAGGTAGAATTTCTCCAATTCTATAAGGAAAAACTTTCTTGATCATGGTTTCCTGGTCTTTGTATAAAAGAACAAATAAAATAAGCATGCAATAATCATACTAAACTTCTTAATGAAAATTTGTAGACAGGTTTACTTGTTTGGTAAATGCTTAGTTACTTGCTCAAAACTATGTGCTCAAAGAGACCTCTACGAGGAGGGGGCGAAGTAGGTTTATGGTTGTCCATATGGAAAATAATACAATACTTAATAAATAATCATACAACAATAAACTCTGTGTCTTGTGTACTCACAACTGTAAACCTGTTTTGCCCCATTCTATACTGTTAATTAATATCTATTAATTAACTATACAAGTAACCAGTTCAACCATACTGTGATCAGCTTTTGTGATAAAGTATATTAATGCAGATTATTTATAAAAATGGAGAGACTATTAAGAAAAAAAACCTTGGGTAACCATTCCTTTATAACTTTATCTCATCCACTTAGTAAAAATGAAGAATACAGGGGAAAAATATGTTTGTAATGTACCAGAGAACATACCTGAAAAATTTTAGTATAAAAATTTAGTATAGAAAAAACGTCTTCTAAAAAATGGACCGAAAGTGAAAATCAATTCAAAGAAACATTTATTTTTGTTCTTAAGTTACTAAGTCATAAGAAAAAAAAAAGCCAAAATAGAAGAAAATAATGATGTGTAATTATTTCAATGCAATCCATAGGAAATCTTAGGCTATTTTGAAAGACTCTAGGGATTTTAAAGTTGCAAAATTATAATAATATAGTTATTACTATTCCCCTATTCTGTTTTATTCTCACTCTTATGTATAGGCAAAATATTTCTTTTAACAATGACTGTTCTTAAGGCATACTTTTAAAAATTTAGTGCTTTAAATTATTTAATAACAAATAATTCCAGCCCTGGTTGGTGTGGCTCAGTGGATTGAGTGAGTGCTGGTTTGTGAACCAAAAGGTCACCTATTCGGTTCCCAGTCAGGGTGGATGCCTGGTTGCAGGCTAGGGTCCCCAGTTGGGGGAGTATGAGAAGCAACCAATTGATATATCCCTCACACACTGATGTTTCTCTCTCTCTTTCTCCTTCTCTTCCTTTCTCTCTAAAAGTAAATAAATAACATATTAAAAAAAATAACTCCAGTTGGCCCTTTCCACACTTCTCTAACCTATTTTGTCAAGGGGTAAACAGTTATATGTGTATTTGTATAAAAAATTAAAGGGCTAAGATCAATGTCTTTGCTTAGATGAAATATATCACCTTTATATTTTAATCCTACATGCTTGCTGAAACCACAGTAATAAATGTTGCCAAATTCCTACCTGTTATTAAATATTCTTCAGCTCTAAAATATTATTTGCATTTCTTCCTCTAGTAAATCACTATTTTATATTATATATGTATGTATGTCATTGCATAATATGCACATTTATGTACATGCATTCATCCATAAAAAGAATTGTCAACTTATCTACTGAAAAAAGGTGGGAGGAAATAATTAGAATAACTTGCTTATCTCTTGGGAAAACTGAATATAATATATTAAGTCACTTTACACTTGCATGAGGGATATAAAACAGAAGCCAACAAATAATAAAAAAAAAAAAAGCAAATAAAGTCATAGACACAGACAACAGTATGGCAGTTATCAGAGGGGAAGAGGGGAGGAAGGAGGATGCAGAGTGTAAAGGGCACCAAACATATGGTGACTTCGCATGGTGAGCACATAGTGCAATGTACAGATAATATATTACAGAAGTGTATATTTAAAACTTATATAATGTGTTAACCAATGTCACCCAAATTTACATATGTTAAGTTAAATAAAAATATAAAATTACTTGCTTTAACTATTGATATTTTCAAATTAGTTGGCATCATTATTGATTACAATAACAACAATATGCTGGTTTCCTAAAAATGGATATATGTGTGAACTCCTAAACATTTGGTAAAGAAACAAAACCACACCATCCAAAACTGAAACAGCCCAAACTTTGCACCAATGGCTTTCCTTCAACAAGACAATATGACAAGTCATATAATAAAAAGTCAATGTGAAAGGTTTTTCTTTTAGAAATTGGTGAAAAGAACACATTCATTCTTGAATACATCAGGAATAAAATCACTTCTTTAAGAAAGTAAATACAATAGAATATAGTTCATGTAAATACAATTTTAGAATCTCACTTTTAATCAAACTTTTATTACCATTTTAATATTTGGGAAAAAAACACTAAGAAGAGAGTAGAAAAGCATCCCACAGAATGGAGATATTATTTGTAGTGTAAACATCTAACCAAAAAATGATATGAAAAATAATTTTTATAAGAGGACAGAAAATCCAACAGAAGAATGTACAAAAGACTTGAATTGTGAACAGACATTTCACAAAGGGTGTTAACTATTTAACAAACCAATAAATATCTGAAAAGATATCTGATTTCCTTATTGTCACTTATAAATGGAATGCCTCAAATGAGATATTTCACAATAAGAGGAATGATCTGCAACTATATGCAACAACATGAATAAATTTCACAAGTAAAATGTCAAGACAAATAAGGCAGATACAAAAGTGTACATAATGTCTGATTTCATTTATATTAATAACAAAAGAAGGCTGAACTAATATATTCTAGTAGAAGTCAGGATAGCAGTTACCCTTATGTGGGCACCCAAGGGAAGTTTCTGGTATGCTAAGGATGCTGTCTCTTGGTCAGAGTGCAAATTCTTATTATAGTGTTTAATTTTATGAATACTCATTGAGTTTGACACTTGGCATTTGTTTTTTGACGGTATATATTACACTTGACAGAGGTTGAAAAATTAAAGCTTATCTTCTGAACATTTCAAGAGAATAAAGAAAGATGAAATAGTTTGGAATGAAGTATATATATATATATATATATATATATATATATATATATATATATAAATTAATACATGAAACAATTTGTTTATAACTCTTACTATCTATCTTAAAGATATCTGTATGACAAACTTTTCTGAACCATAGGTATCTTTTCAGTATTTGGTATTCATAATTAAAGTAGAAAGCAGAGTTTTTTAAAATTTGTTTTTACTTATAATATATATCAACATGTAATATAGCAATCAGTAGTGTACCTACATAGAAAAGATTAGAAGGATTCTGTGTGGAAGGTCCCATTATAGCCCTTTCAGGTCACTTATATGGCCTCTGGTTAAAATCATATGGATCACAGTGAATGAAGGTAGCCTGCTGTAAATTTACAAAATGGTGAAACTTAATTTAAACTGTTGTATCTGAAATAGAATGACTCAGGTAAGCACAGTCTCTGGAACTTAGTATGTAACATTTGATTAGGCAAAAATTCTTTCTTGAGCTCCATGCTAGAGAGGCCAAAAGCAGTTTGCCTCTATATGTTAAGACCAGCAGTACAAACTTCAATGTAGAACTCAGGTGAATGTTCTTTTTCAGGTGAATGTTCTTTTTCTATCATGATATTGCCACACAGACATTGATTTTCCTTGATATGCCATAAAACATCACACAGGATGTACTTTACATGGTCTACAGAATACTGATATCATACACAATCTGCTATCAATAACACCATATTAATCCTGATGAGTATAATGCTAATGATACAAGTACTTCTATACCTTAGTAATTCAATGTCAGAATATAAAAGATATTTGTTGGAGCTGGCTTACAATGCCTTGTGAGATCCAAATGTGCATATCTCTTCCCAAGCATACACTTAGGGATTCGCCTTTGATAGTATGAAGTCAGCCATAGTGGGAATATTTACATGAAAGAATTTTACAAAGCTAAAAACTGGTACTTACATTTTTTCCTAGATAGTTGGTGGTTAAACTTATTTATTAGCATGCTACATTGAGAATAATGCTCTGCCTCACTTTTCACAAGTTGTGGAAGGTTGCCAGCTGTGAGTAAATCCCAGTGAAAGAGAGGGCTCTGAAACAAGATTAAACTATAGGTTAAGTTTCTCTGCTATATTAACTGCAACTGTTGACAGTGCTGGAGTTTGTTTTAGTGAATAGGGACATTAAATGGAGTCTCTTGTAGGCCTCGATAGATGAGTTGCAATGCAGATCCCTAGGAATCTGGAGGAAAAACAGGTCCATCATGATAGAGAAAAGATTCTACTTGGAAACCAACATCTCTGTGTATGCTACTGGGCTTTCTAGAGAGATAGAATCTAACCATGGGGTCTACAGTGTCATCCATAGCTACTTGTTATTCAATCACTAAGTCACGATATCATGGACATTTCAGAAATTCATCATGCCATGGAAATCATATAATTAGGACAGTGCTCAACAAAATCCAAAAAGTATGAATAAATCACATGAAAGCAACTTGGAAAGAGACCGTCCATTAACTTAGTCAACCTGGACAGTTCTAAGCAAGCTATGCAATACCGTTTTAGAGATGTGTATTAGGAAGTATGAAAAGGGTAGTTTATCTTATTTGGATTTCTTCTCCCTCCCACCATGGAAATGTGGAGTCACTATCCATGACTTTCAGATCACATTAGCTGGTACTTAGACATTCATTGGGGAAGTCAATTCCTTGGTGTGGGAATTCATCTGGAAGTGGCAGAGGGATCATGAGATTCTAGGCATCATCTGCAAGTGGGCAGAAGAGCATGGTTGTGTGGAGTTGTTGCCATGGTAGTAGCTGGTGGAAAAAGCAGCTATAAGACCAAGATGCAGGTTAGGTTAAAGGAATCTGACACCTGCTATGCTTGAGATATGTCTAGCTCACATCCATAATGAAAATCAATAGTCTCACACTGAACTTTAAAAATCTAATTAAACATTGTTTACTTGGATCAAAATAATAATGTCAAGCACTTATTATGTGTCAGGTAGTTTTCTAAGTAATCTCATATATTAGATCACTCAATCCCCATTAAACTTTGTGAGATAGGTACTATGACCTAGAAAGTTTTAAAATAAAAATAGAGAAAAAGCTATATAAGAAAATCATGGAAAATAAAGATGGTGAATTAAAAATATCAGGCAAAGTAGCATTTAAGGCAAAAGACAGTAAATGTGAAAAGCAGGTATTCAAATAACAAAGCAGAAGGACTAGAAACATGTGTAAAAAATGGAACAAAAACATAGTATTCCGAGTGAAAATGAGTCAGAATTCAACCTATGCACCTATCCAGAAATAATCAACAAGCAATAAACCCAAATGGAAAATTACATTCTAAAAATTACACCCTCATTATAATTTGATGACAGAGTATGCTGAGACTTTAATATAACTTGAGTAAAGAAGAAAGATAATTCAGTAAATAGCAGAAAATATACATGAGAATCAAAAGGAAAAAAAAAGAAGAGTCTCTTATCTTACTTTGCCAAACATTGTGTTGAGGAATATCAGAATTCTCCACTGATCTTCAAGGTGAATGTAGACTATAATTGCCTCTGTTCTTATGCTAATTATAGACTATCTGTCTGGGTTTTTGTCAAAAGTGTCATTTACATCAGCAAAGAAACAACTGAAAAAACACCTTCAAGTTTGAGGTAATCCAAGTAGGTAACAAAAAGAGTTTTGCAATGTTTCCAGATGACTGAATATTTTAACTTTCAGAGACAATAAATACCATTGTCATTCTTGATTCCCACCTCTTAGAACACTTCTTCAGCTTTAAACAGCATACACGGTTGAACATTTCCAACATATATAAAGAATATTCAGAATATTTTAAGAAAATAATATGCCCACATATAGGCTAATTTACTTGGAAATCTCAGTAAGTCAATTATTTTAATTATTTTTCCAAACAAACACATATAAAGACAAAATTGACTCAAGAAGAGAAAAGATGAATAAATCAATAACTGTAGAAAATATTTAAAAATTTTTAAAATGGTATCCAAAGCTCTAGAGTAATATAACTTAATAGTGATGACTTTCAAGCTTTCAAAGAACAAATGATTGCATCCTATATAACTTGTTCGTGTATTTTAAAGTTTCTTTAGGTTGTCAACATACCTAAAACCTACATCAGGTGATGAAAACCTATTAAATGGATGTATTAAAAAGTTTAAAATAAAAAGGCTACCTGAACTATCAAGCCTCACATAATAAGAACTGTTAGGTTACTCAGCATAAAATAACTCTATTGGACACTATATCTTATCTCATCCACGGCAGATGTTTGTAGTTACCTAACTTAGCACTTATTTATTTCTTCCTCTTTTTTTTTAAATTTACTTTCCCATCAATGACTTTCTTTCTCTTTATAAATGTTGAATTAGATTGCCTCATGGGGAGAGGAGAAAAAAACAAAAACAAAAACAAAATTTGGTAAGTCAACATCCATTAATGGCCACCTAGATTGAGAAGAGTTAATGGTTGTTGGTTTCTTTGTTTATTTGTTTCATATAGGCCCCAATGTACAAAGCATAGATTCAACGAACCAATAATAAAAATTTAGTTAGTTAGATAGATAGATAGATAATGTGTTGTTAAAAGATTGTGTGATAACAATAAGATAAACATAGTGTTAGGTTTGTGCGAGGAAGAAGAGAGGAGTCCTGTGCATCAGCTCAAAGCCTTTATTGAAGGAGGTTCAAACATGTGGGCTGAATCTGAAGTGACCGCACCCCTGAGCAGAAAATGAGCCAGGTTCTTAAGGGGTTTAGTCCTGGGACACAGGACATGAGAATCCGGGTCAGCAAGCATAGCAACCTGACCACAGGCTAAAACAGTTGATTCTTGTGAAACTGGGAGAGAGATTTTCTGAGAACACAGGACACCAGGCATGACCACAGGCATTGCTTGTTTTGCAAGATCAGGTGCAGGTGGCAGATCATGGGGTGGGTAAATGAATTTTTTTGGTCTTACATATAGATGTTAAAATCCTACATAAATTCTAAGCAACTGAAATCAAACACCATGATAAACACATATCTAGCCTATCAATTATATAATCATTTAATATAAAATCACTATGTTATATCTTAGGTGACTAGGGAAAAATTGTTCATTCACAATTGCATGACAGATGTCTGTCTCTAAGGAATTTAATTAAAGTTCCTAATTAAAGTTAAAATTAATAGGAAAATTTAAAAAATCCCTCAAACTAAGAGTTAATATAACACTAATTTCATTCATATTAAAATTCATAAGTTGCTTTTAATAGTATTATTTAGTCCTTCATTTGGAATATCTGGGAAAAAAGGAAATTAAAGAGTGTTGTACTACTGAAAAGGAAGAATCTATGTTTTTATTTTGTTTGTTTGCTGTGCAAATAATATATTTGAGTTATATTGCCTAGAAAATGCAAAGAAATGATTTGGAAAATTATAAAAATGAATGATTAATTTCAGTAGAGTGGATTAAGATCTGACTTGACAAACTACTGCCTATAGAGCAAATCAATCCACTGACTGTATATGCAAGTGAAGTTTTATTGGAACAGAGCCTTGTCCATTTCTCTAGGTATTTCTATAACTGCTTATTTGGGCAGATGTGAGTAGCTTTGCCACGGACTCTCTGAATTGTTAAAGCCTAAAATATTTAATACCTAGCCCTTTACAGAAATGGTTGCTAACCCTTGATAATTATTTAATAATCAAAAATTTTATCCAGCAATTAAGAGTCCCAGAAAGATGCAACAAAGAAAAATGTGGGGAGACAAATTTATTAGATTTTTAGGATATGTGTTTTCAGACTATAAGGGCTCACTGAATACTCTTTATAACACAAGGGGGAAAAAACACGAAGCAAGCCAGGCATAAAGAGATCTACATTCAAATCCTAAAAACTTCCAGGGAAGGAAGAAGATTACATGCAAAATTATTTCATATTTCTCAAGATCAGCCTAGGAAACTAAAAGCTGATGAAATAATCCCAGCCTTCAATTCTACATTTTCAATGTAAAATTAAGTCCTGCTTAGACATATATGGCCTTTAAATGTTTTACCCCTGATCTCATAGAGAACATAGACCATCAAGATTAGGGAGTAAACACTAAAAGGAAGACATGAAATAAAGATAACGAGGATCCAATAGAGAAGAGAAAGAAAGAAAATTCCCAAGATAATTTTTTTAATGGTAATTTTCCCAAGCCGTATGTGCAGTAGGCTTTGTAAATAAACAGGTCAGCTAGGAGCAGATGACACAGAGGTCTAGGGGAAATATATCAAGAGGAAAATAATGAAAGTTATAGAGGTATATGAAGTATTTGTCTATATTAAAAGTCATTTTACAGTCCTATCAGAGTATTTGGGTGCTGAATTAGCAATAAGTATATAGAAAAAAAGCAACGGAAGAGAATGAGGTAACTCAGAATAGAGAAATTCATACCAGAAATGAAGTGTCAGTTAGTGTCTTTGGTTTAGAAATGAAATGTTAGAGTTCTGACAATGGCTCAATTGAGAATAATATCTGCAAAGCAATATTAATGTCAACATCAAAATTTGACTTAACCAGGAAGTTGGATATTAGCATCTTAGGAGAATGGCTATGAGGTGGAGCCTCAAAGGAGAGAAGACCTTTATGAGCTAAATCTTCCTCTTCTATACTGAAAGTCGATAACTGAAAAAGTTAATGTCTGACAGTAAAAAGTAAAGAAATATTTTTATAAACTGTATTAGTTAGAAATGTGAAGATATTTTATAAAAGAGTTAGATGTAGTAGTGTTTGGTGATGTAAAATAAAGGACATTTTAATTATAAGCTGTGAGTACTAGCAGAAATTTAAAAACAAAATAAAATTTGTCAATTACATCCAATAAAACTGGAGAAAAATAATAAAATAAGACAAAATAAAAACAAAGTTTTGGTTTAAAATGCATATTTTATATTTAAAAAGCCCATGTATAACCCATACTTGGCCTCTTACTAACTGTAATTATGAGTAAGTAAATAAATATTCCTCTATTTTTCTTAGCTCTTTTTCCCCCTCTTAAGATAGAGATAATGAAAGTAGCTACATAAGAGAGGCATAAGAGAAGGTAAATGAACTAATATGTCTAAGGCATTTATTTTTAAAAAATATATCATTTTAATAAAATAACCATTATGATTTTTTAAAGTAATATAGAATATAAGTGAGAAAATTTTTTCTTTGCAACAATAAATTTACAAAGGGATAATCTGTATCAGTAATATATTAGACGTATACAAAGTGTCCACTGAGAGAGAGAGAAGTTTTGAGAAATCCTGTATATGAAATTAGTCCATTTAAAATTGTTACTAATTATAATAATAAAATAAATGTTTCCATGCTGCTGAATCAGACTATTATATTGCAGATAAATGCATGCAGGTATTGGTGAAGATAAATAAAATAATTTTCATAAAGTTTCATAGCCATTTAGAAGACCACTGGCCCTTAGATATTCTCCTTTAGGGAGAGAATATCAAACTTATAAAAAGAAGAGGTGTTATAAACATCAGTATTTTGGGTAATTATAGAAATGTTTCTGAGGATCTAGGTTTTCCAATTTGGCCTCTTAAATAGATATAATTTCTTTCTTTGTTGTGTTATTATGTTTACCATGTCTATTTACAGCTCTTTTGAAGTTATCATAATACAGTTCCCATTGCATCATTAGTATTTATGAATCATTATTGGTTATTCAAATGCTAACATATTTTCAATGAAATGGGGAAGGGGGTCTCTGGGAAAATGCTTTAAAAATGTGTATAAACACCCAAAGTTGATCTAGAGATAAACACTTAGAAGTACATGAAATAGTCCTGACATCTAAAGAAAGTGAAATAGTTCCTAGACCTCCCCCTCCTCCCACCAAAACTGACCTCATAGCAACCACTAATTTTCATTGTAAATTGAGGAACTTAACCATCCAATGTGTGACATCAGTGGAATTTACAGTCTCAAAGTAATTTGCCTGAATACAGCCCCCAAAACCATTTACACTTATGGAAATATCCTGGAATCATGGATAAAATATCTAAAACCAGACGCAGTCTGCTTTGCTGCTTCAGCCTGGCCCTCATCACCATTGTGGCACGCCTGATTAGTTATAAACCCTTTCCTAGCCTAACTGCAAAAGCCTCCCACTTCTTCTTTCAAAGGACCTGATAATTTTAGGATCTTCTATAAAAAGAAAAAAAAATTAAATAAAATTCACCACCTTTTTCTACACACGGGTTCTATTAAAAGGAATACAGTGTGTATTGGTTAATACTTACACAATATTTTAAAAGAATTTCCAAAGATTTCTCTTTCAAAATACTTCAGATGAACAAATTAGAGGAATATTATAGGAATAATTTAGTAGTCTCCTACCAGGAAAAGAGAGAGTGAATAACTGAACATAAAACAAGCTTCGTTGGGGCCACTTTGCAGAAATGTAGATCATAGGTAACTGCTGGGGTGGACAAGATAAGGTGCATGGTCATGACTGATAGGGAAAAAGTGGGGCCACAGATGCATCACCAGGGTATGAAGGTGTCACAGTGGTTTTAAGCTCTCTGGAGCCCATTCTGAATAGATTTGTACAAGACAATGGACATCCCCGTGTTTGCCTTAGTTTCCTCATCTGAGTAATAGAGACAATGACAGTACCCACTTCGTAGGGTTGTAGTGAAGATTAAATTGACTCCTGTCTGTGTCTTGAATAATTCCTAATAATATAATGAGCAATAGCTATGATTTTATTCGACAAAGCACTCAGAAAGCACATTCAGGTGGGCAACCAAATGTATAAATATCTTGCCTTTCAATTTTGCCCAGGTTTGTCCTTGATTATTTTTTTATCCCAGATTTGCTGCACTGTGGCCTTTTAGATATTATTTCACATCTGTGTGAAGTACTTCATGTGAAAATTCAAGCACAGTACTGACCTCCCTCAAAGGAGGATTAACTGGCAAATTATTGCCAAGCACTTGGAATTCTTGAAGAGTTCCAAAAACATTCCTTGCTAATTCTCCTCTTCCTGAGTAGGGCCGGCTGATGACAATTCTAGGCTGAAGCATCTCATGTCCTGTGAACACTCAGCCCAAAGTTGTTGTGAAATTTCAAGTTTGTAAGTGGCCAGAGGACTCATTAATAGGAATTCCTTGAAGAGCAGCACATTATGCACCTGGCATAAGATTAGTGGTTGCTTAAGGAAATGTTATTTCCGGCATTCAATTTTCAGTTTGGTTTATATTTCCACATTTTCATATCTGGCTAGTTAAGTGAGCTTCACAGAGCAATCTTCCTGTCATATATAAGAAGATCATATAGAGAAAGACAATATTATCTTAGAAAATCTGTTAGATTGAGACTATGGACATAAAATAGATTTTATGTGTATTGTGTAAGGGCTGCAGATGACATTACATTCACATTTTTATTGTATTGCAATCCCCTAGGAAAGATACTTAATTGTCCCTAAGGCATCTTCAGCCAAAGTACACCGTGAAATGGAAAAGGAAACAGTTTTTGTGGAATTGTGAATTGCACAGGAGTACCATTTAGAGATAAATATTCATAAGTCATTAACAAATTCCAGATCAGTTCATGATTATTCATCATTTGAGCACATGTACTCAATTTTCTATGAATTATTCATCAGCTTTGTTTATGAACATCTTTAACTGATTAATGGTAAATCTTGATGAATATTCCTGAATTGCTCAAACTGAAGCATAGATCAAAATGAATGAAGTCATGTATTGCTTTTCAGGAGTGTGAGATGAATAGCTGATACAGGAAGAAAAATAAGAAATTGCAATGGTTTTTGCAAATATGTCTGGTTTAGAAATCTGAGGGCTTAGCTTTTTATTAGTAACACATTGACAATCAACATCCACTCCTTAAGCCATGAGTCTTGGCTTCGGAGTCAGAAAAGGTGATGCGAGACGGTGCCAGGAAACATGCCTCAAGCAGTTCAGACAGTTTCTCTGGCCAAACTTTCTGAAACCAGACCCCAGCTCTTGAATAGGTAGATCATATATTTAAGTAGCTTCCTAAAATAAGGTACTTAATTCTAATTTACCCAGTAATATGCTTTTTATTTGATTTGATTTGATTGAGGTAGCATTTAATATGAGATCTATCCTCAACATATTTTTAAGTGTACAATACAGTATTGTTAACTCTAGCCATAACAGTGTACAGTAGATCTATAGAATTTGTTCCTCTTGCATTACTAAAACACTATACCCATTGATAAGCCATTCTCAATTTCCTTTACCTGTCTATATCTCGCAACCACCATTCTGCTTTCTATTTCCATAAATTTGACTACTTAAAATTTTTTCGGTCCTCACCCAAGGATATGTTTATTGAATGGGGATGGAACTCACAACCTAGGTATGTGCTCTGACCAGGAATCAAACCCACAACTTTTTGGTATATGGGATGACACTGCAACCAATAGAGCCACCTGGGCGTATGAGTCTGACTACTTTAAGTACCTCACAAAAGGGGAATTATACAGTATTTTTGTTTTTCTGTGAATGCCTTATTTCACCTAGTTTACTGGGATTAAAGTTAATCCATGTTTTCACATATTGCAGGATTTCCTTCTTTTTTTAAAAAAGCTGAATAATATTCCAATTTGTGTAAATGCCACATTTTCTTTATCAATTTATTTACTGATGTATATTTATGTTATTTCCACCTCTAGCTATTGCGGAGTGTGGCAATAAACATGGGAGTGCTAATATCTCTTTGAGATCTTAATTTTAATTAGTTTGAATAATTATCTAGAAGTAGAATTGGTGAATAATATGATAGTTCAATTTTTAATGTTTTTGAAGAGCGGCCATGTTTTTTATGGTATATTTACCACTTTTGCAACCTCACTAACAGTATACAGGATTAAAATTTTTCTACATCCTAAATAATACTTGTTTTCTAAACTAATAACCAACTAATAGGTATGAGGTGATATCTTATTATAGTTTTGATTTGCATTTCACTGGTGATCAGTGTTGTTGAGCATCTTTTAATAAACCTGTTGGACATTTGTATGTCTTCTTTAGAGAACTGTGTACTTAAGTCTGTCACAATTTTTAAAATGAATTTGTTAGTTTTTTGGCTACTGAGTTATAGGAGCTCCATATATATTTTGGAAATTAATTCCTTACTTGATATATGTATGATTAGCAAATATTTTCTACCATTTTGTAAGTTGCCTTTCCACTTTGTTGATTGTTTCCTTTGTTCTGGAAAAGCTTTATAGCTTGATTGGAAGACTTAATATTGTTAAAATGTTTATACTACCCAAAGTGATGTCCAGGTTCAATGGAATCTTATGAAAACCCCAAAGACATTTTTTACAGAAGTAGCCTGAATAGTCAAAACAATCTTGAAAAAGAAGGAAACATGTGAAGGCATCACATATTCTGATTTCAAAACATATTGCTAAGCTACAGTTATTAAAACAGTATATCATTGGCATAAAGACAGACATATAGATGAATGTAACAAAATCCAGAGAATCCAGAAATCCACACTTATTTGTTCAACTGATCTTCTACAAGGGTACCCAGAGTACACAATAAAGAAAGGATGGTCTCTTCAAGAAATGGTACTGGGAAAAATTAATATGCCCCCCCCCACACATACACACAAACACAAAAATGAAATTGAGCCCTCATCTCATACCATTTACAAAAATCAACTTAAAATGGATTAAAGACTTAAATGTAAAACTGAAAATTGTAAAACTTCTAGGCAAAAACATAGGGGAAAGTCTTCATGACACTGGTCTTAACAATGATTCATAGATATAACACCAAATGCCCAGGCAACACAAGCAAAAATAGACAAATAGGACTACATCAATAATATTTTTATCACTATAAATAATTTTATATTTTATAAGAATCAACATTTCCTAAGCCCAGTTGTGAAAGCATGTTAAAAATGCAAAAAAAGAAAAGATAGTCTATATTTTTGTCTATATTAAACATAGTAAGTAAAGTCTTAGTATGTATTTATGTCTGTTCATGAATCTATTATATATATATATATATATTATTTTTATATTTTAACTTGATTTGTGGTATACCAAAATATTTATATCCGAACTTATCATAGCTCTTTCCAACTTATTTTTTAATTAATATGTAATGAATTTGTTTGGCTATAACCAAATGCTTATTTTTTCCAACTGTATTTTAATGACTGACACATCATGAATGTCGTCGGCGGCGGCGGCAGCCGTCCGTCTCGAGAGACGATGGTGTAGCTTCTTAAGAGTCTATCTGCACTGCCGAGAATGGCTGTGCAGTCCGACTCGGGAATGACACGGTACCTGTCTCCTCCCGTGTTGAATCGACATCTTGCAATGACGCTGGAGTGTCCTCTCCAGTGAAGCTGAAGCTACAGAGCCTGGGCAGGGTGATATGGAGGGTCTGCTGTTGCCCATGCAGCAGACCCCCCCCTCTCTTCGCAGCTGAAGGGTCCAAGGGAAAGACGAGTCAATACAGCTTGGCTTCAGGTGCGCCGCAGGAGTTGCCGGTGTTGACTACAACGTCAAACCGCCTTAGGGACTCCGGCTCCGGATTTTCTGTCGGGGTTTACTCCCTTAGCCTTTCCCCTGAAGAGGTATGCCGCAAGGCAGCGGAGGTTTTTTGGAGTCAGAGTTTTCCTTCTCTGATCATGAATGTAGAGAAGATGTTTTATGTATATATAGAGAGGATATACTATATCTAAAGAGAAAAGTATACATTATTACATATACAGAAAACAGAAAGATTCAAAACGTAGCCAGATGGAGTCCATATTTAGATTAGAAGGTAAAATGTGAAACAGATATCAGAAAAGGAAGTGAGAAGAAAAAATCAGAGAAGGAAGAAGAAAAACCAGGGAAGTGTGATATCCCGTAAATTAGAGAAGTCTGTGTTCCACGAACAGAGAGCAATCTACTGTGTCAGCTAGTGTTGAAAGTCATTAACTTTACGGGAGCCACACCATCAAGGAGGTGGTACCCACTTCTCTACTTTGGGAAACATAGAAGCCATGTGGGTATGACAGGAGAGTGAACTACGAAGCAGTTGAACTCGTGGGAACCTACAATACAACTGCCTCTGTCTAACTACATCATTCAGTTCTCGCTAATGTCTTGGACTACATAAGGGGAGATTGTTGAAAAGTGGGTACTGCCTGGTTGTCAGGCATGTGTGGATTTAAAATGTTTTAACATTTCAGAAATCTTGGATGAACAAAAATGGCAGAATGTGCAAACATTGTCAAGAAGAAGAGAAAAAAAAAAAGACCATAAGTTTCAGATATCTTACTCTGTCTTTCAATTTATAGGTTCTAGGTGTCCTTTAATAATGTGTCATGTTATAGTGATGGAAAGCAGGTCAGAGATTGAGGGTGACTAAGATCTTGAAAATTTTCTGAAAAGTTTTACTTTTTTAAATAAAGTTTGAAATGGAATCTAACCTACTTCTATCATTTCTCCCTTTGCATAGAAAAAGCCAGTATAAAATTTGAATTCAGTGAACTAGACATACCTTTCTTTTTTCATTGGAGAAACTGCGAATGCAGAGTTCTAATTCTAGTAACCCAGAATGGGGAGGAAATGGAATATTTTGTAAGGAACATATTCGGCAGCAGGGGAAGTTAGATGGTGGAAGTGATAAAAACATGCATTACAGAGAATAGAAAATTTAATTACAGATACCTAGAATGAACTATTTTACAGAAATGATAAACCTCTTGCCTGAATCTTGATTTCCTTAGTTTTGCTTTCAAATTTGTCCAATACATCATTTAGTTGTATAGCCTTTCTTTTCAACAGTGATTTCTGAAAGTTCCTGTATTTAAGGTCATAGTGATCTCAGAATTTTTCATGATGATGCAAAACATTAAAAAAAAGAGAGAGAGAAAACGATAAAAAAATATATTTTATAACTAGGTATGAATGGTATTAAAGAATTTACTAAAATGACAGTTTTTATTCAATAACAATTCCATGCTTACTTACATCATGGTAGTAATGCTGAGGAATTCTGCAAATATGATTCAGTGTTGGTAGATAAAAAAATAATTGAAACACCAAGTTAAGGCACACACTCTCTAAGATCAAAGAGATCATTTTGCTATCAATGCAAATACACAAAAAGACCATGTCCTGGGCAATAATTTCTGTCTGGCATCTTATTAGAATAAGAGCTGTTTTTTTTTGTTTTTTTTTTAGGCCAGTTTAATGCAGGTTTTTAAAATATTTAAAAATATTTTTAAGACAAGCTGCTACCTCATTACATTTTTTAAAATATTTTATTGTTTATTCTGTTACAGTGGTGCCACTTTTCCACCCTTCATCTTCCTCCATCCAGCTTGGCTCCCACTTCCATAACCAGTCCTTTCACTGTTGTCCATCTCTGTGGGTCCTTTATATATATATATATATACTTTGGCTAATTCACCTTCTTTCAATCAGTCTCTACCTCCCCCTCCCTTCTTATAGCTTTTCCTCGATTCTGTGCCTCTGCTTCTATTTTGCTCATTCGTTCATTTTATTAGATTCCTCTTGCAAGTGAGATCATAGGGTATTTGTCTTTCACTGACTGGCTTATTGCACTTAGCATAATAGTCTCCAGTTCCATCCATGCTGTAGATGTACTACAGTTTTTTGATTCACTCGTTTACTAATGGGCAATGAGGCTGTTTCCAGCACTTGGCTATTGTAAATAGCGCTGCTATGAACATAGGGGTACACAAATTCTTTTAAATTGGTGTTTTGAGATTCTTTGGGTATATTCCCAGCAGTGGAATTGCTGGGTCAAAAGAAAGTTCCATTTTTTAGGTTTATGAGGAAATACTATACTGCTTTCCACAGTGGCTGCAGCAGCCTGCATTCCCACCAGCAGTGCACTAGTTTTCCTTTCTCCACATCCTCACCAGCACTTGTTTGTTGATTTATTAATGATGGCCATTTTGGCACATATGAGGTGATATGTCATTGTGGTTTTAATTTGAATCTTTCTGATGGCTAGTGACATTGAGCATGTTTTCATGTGTCTATGGGCCCTCTGTATGTCCTCTTTGGAGAAGTGTTTCTATTAGGTTCTTTGCCCATTTTTTTAATTGGATTACTTGTCTTCCTGGTGTTGAGTCACATAAGTTATTTATATATTTTGAAGATTAAAACCTTGTTTGATGTATTGTTGGCAAATATGTTCTCTCATACAGTGGGTTTTCTTTTTATTTTGATGATAGATTCTTTAGCTGTGCAGAAGCTTTTTAATTTGTTTATTTTTCTTTTGTTTCCCTTGCCCTAGGAGGTATATGGGCAAAAATTTTGCTACATGAGATATCTGAAACTTTACAGCCCACTCTCCTACACCATATACCAGAATAAATGGATAGAAGACTTAAATATAAATCACGATACCATAAAAATCCTAGAGGAAAACATACCTTCATTACATTTAAACTGAGGTAATTCAAACATTAGAAGTTTGATTTACTTGATAGCATGAGCTGAGTGTTTTATTTCACTTCAGGATTGCCTCCTCAGGGGTAGACATTTTAGACATCTATCACTATTGCAAATTAAAGCAGAAAATTTAAGAATAAGCAGAAAAAGGAAAGTATAGAATTAAGTGTAGGAACACATACTGGCAGGCAATGAATTACACTCAAGCCATCTTGTTTATGGTCAGAAAACTATTGATTTGGCTCATAATTGCTTATTCAATAGGTAGTGTAGCAAAGAAGGTAGATATATGGAAAACTACTGTTAACTGTCTCCCAGAACAAATGATGATGGAATTTAAAAAAATAATACTTCTTATCATATGACTTATGTTAGCAAAATTTTTAAAATTTTATTTATTTTTTATTTTCAGTCATCTAGTCAGAGAAAGTGACATTTTAAACAATATTGGAAGGAGGTGAGTGAGTTCATGCAAATCTGGGAAAAGAGCTCTCTGGGGTGGGGGAGGGAAGTCAAGCTAAGACTGTGGATTGGAGTATGCTGGATATGTTCCAGAAACAGTAAGAAGGCAGTTGTTGCTGTAGCAAGTGAAAGAGGTTAGAGAGGACCAGATCATGCAGTACCTCAAGGTTTTGATAAGGACATTGCTATATTTTGAGGCAAGTGTCTTTCTTCATCATAACTTAATCTAGTTAACACTAAATTCCAGCACTATGAGATGCAAATGTATATGTAATAAAATTAAAGAATCACCAGTTCTAAACCAGTGCTGGGATTTTCTAAGAAGATAGTTAATTACTATGCTATCCTGTTAGAATTTCAAACTATTCTACTACATACCATGTAGAATCTACTGGATTAAGAAGATATGAATCTAAACTATTACCAGAATAATAAAGAAATATGGAAAATTTCAGAATCTTAATTTTGAGGAAAGTGGAGTGAATACGTCATTTTTAAATGGGCACTATTTAGTATATACATGCTATTTAAATGATATGATGGTAATATAACTATCTACTATCAAAAAATAAGGGTCAAACAATAATTAGAAATGTATTTTTATTCTTTCCACTACTATAGCACCATGGACAGTGACTCACCAATACCAATAGTTAAGCCCTGTCGGTTAATCTGGAAATTGCATAAATGCCACAGGTTTTATAAAGAAAAGTCAACAATATAACAAGGCTTTGAGGCATTAATTAAAATTAGATATTCGATTTGGCTTCAATGCTTCTATAAACAGCATAGTGTAATGGGAAAACTGGGCTAGGAATAAAGACAAGTGTTCTAGGCTATCTTGTAAATGAGTTAACATTTCTGAAACTCATTGTATTCTTTGTAAAATGGTGAGGTGGAAAGAAAATGTGGAAAAATTATCTAAGGTCCTCTCCTTCTCTAAATTATGAATAATATTACCTAATATTTGTCTTACAAATTTATACAAATGCAATCCAGATTTATATAACTGTGCAATTGATATAAACTTTCAATGCTCTCAAATCCTCTCAGATATAATGTCTAACATAAATGTTTCAATGTTTTGAACACCAAGTATTAACTATGATGCAAGTAAAAGAAAAACCAAACAATAACTTGGTAATATAGAAATTCAACATTGCATATTAAAAGAAGTGTAGAGGCAAAATGATTAAGTTAATGGATAAATTACATGACAATGACTCATTTTTACTATGATTTTCCTCTGTTTACATATATATTGACTAATTTTCTTATGCTGTCTCTACTCATGTTCCTAAAATGACTCCCAAATTTTCAGGTGTCAGAGAAGAACCCAAGAAAGAGAACACTTTTATTTTGCCCCCACGCCTCCATGTTATCAGTGAGAAAAGTAGTCTTTTCAAAAAATCCCCCTTTCAGATTTTCTCTTCTGTTTGTTGGATCAGAATCCAATTACATATTTGTATTTATACCAGCTACTAGCATAAAATTTGAATTACAATCATAAGCTGAGCTGAGTAAAATTAACCACTGGTATGTACATTTTGAAGTATATAAATTTCTTTTTATTATGTGGTTATGCAAGTGCCTTAGCAGAATTAGGGTTTTAGAAAGAGAGAGACAGAGAGAAAAAAGGAAAGAAAGGAAGAAAAAGAGAGAGAGGAGGAAAGAAAGAAAGAAGAAGGAAAGAAAGAAAGAAAGAAAGAAAGAAAGAAAGAAAGAAAGAAAGAAAGAAAGAAAGAAAGAAAGACAGGAAGGAAGAAGGGAAGGCAGGAAGGCAAGTGTGCGTGCAATAGAGAAATGGCTATCGTGTCTACCTCATCTAACTTAAAAAAAAACCCAAAAAACTTTCTACCCCATTCTGCATTCTTGTCTCTATGCAAGTTGACAGTGATAGATGTGTAAGACAACTATTAGACATTTACGAAATTGATCTCTCTTAATAAGAAAAATGTTCATATGTGGCTTTTCAAAGTCTTTGGAATGATATCAGTTATGATAATCATATATAATTATAAATTAATAACAATTAATACCTTATTAATGCAGTGCTTATAGCTTTAATTCCAATAAGTTTGTTGACAATGAGTATTCCATCCACCTTGTTTTATACATTCATCCCAACAAATTTATACCAAAAGCTTATAATAAATCCTAACATTTTGTCATTACCATTTCCAATTATATGCTAAACTATATCCAAAAATATTTACTAAATTATCTTCTATCAGATATAATGTATCTTATGTAAAACCAAATTCTCTCTTTAAAATTTCATATTATTGTTTCCCTCCAATCCTAATATGTCTGGTATCTATATTTTATTTTTTACTTAACATTAATAATCTTAAATCCTATATGGATAAATATAAATTACTTATGATGTTAATATCATTACTCACTTAAAATCTTCTTCAAATAATCCTATAAAAATATGCCTTAGTTTTCTTTGCCAGGGTAAACCATTAGCACCTGAATTGTATAAAAATTTTCAAAAAAAAAGTAAAAAAATAAAAAAAATTTCAAGTAACACACAAAATGTGAAAACAGTTTCTAAAGTACTAAGTCAATGAGAAGATATTATGCATTATTATCCTTGCTTTACCAATGACACATTATGCAGACAGGTCAACATATTTGCCGCACCAAAACTGGAGACTTAGACCGAGGTCATTATGACTCTAATAACCAACTCTATTCTTAATTCTCTTAGTCACAAAAATATGATTAATGAAACAAATGTAGGCTTGTTACCTGATTATTATCCCCTCTGGGTATGACATAATTCTGTCTGTCTCTTTACAAATATATTCCATGTGTGATGTTGATCCCATACTCTGAAAAACACACCAGGAAGACATTAAAGTCTCTTTGCTTAGGAGAAAAAATCATCAGATTTATGCAAGCACTTAAAATACAGATTTATATTTTTAAATGCCACATGACATTTTAGAGAGGGCTCTTGTTTTTCCATGGCGACATCATAATTGTCCTGTGAGAGGGGTGTAGAATGGAAAAAGTAATTAGTATTGAGTAAATCCTTTGAAGGACAATGCCTTTTGGATCTGCAAATGGTTTACTCCAATATTAATTTTCTGATGATACCTTTTGAGTTTATTTAAACATAAATGAAACAAAGATTATATTTAGTCCCACACGCATTGAGTTGCGTTTCATCCTTAGTGTCAAAGTCTAAAGTCAATGGGTAATAGCTGTGAGAATGCTGCTCATAATCTCTACCTCATCGAATGTGTTTAATATGTTACAGTTACTGAAAATGGGGGGGGGGGAGAAGACAAAGACATAGGTAATGAAAAAAGTCTGAAGACCTTCTAGATTAATAAGTATGCATTAACTTTTCATTTTTACCGCTTAATAAATAGTGATCAAATTTTTGAGAAGCTCAACAGCCTCATAAATGGTTAAACTGCCACAGACAGCAGCATCCTTGGTAGAACTTTGTGCCTGAAGACACTGATATGCACCAGTGGAGTGACATGCATAGGTGGAATATTGTCACTTGCAGCTGTTTCTCAGGGGTTCAAGGACAGGTTTTTTGCTTTGTGAAAGCTGTACTCAGTGAACAATTGCTCATAAAACTCTTCTGCGTGTAAACAATGATTTATTAGAATCCTGAAATAATTAGTGTCTTAATAAAACAATAAAGTATTTTACAATGCATAAAAGTACTATTATTGCATAAATGCAGAGAAATAAATTATTTTAATAAAATATTTATAGAAAAATTTAAATATGGATATAATATATAATATTTATGTTTCCACAATGGATTTAATAGGTTCACCGCCATTGTAAAAAGGCAAGTTAAGTTCAAAAAAATATAAAATTTCATAGTGGTGGTTCTCCTGAATTTGATTTAGAAAATCACTGGATGTATACTGCCAAAATATCAAATGGATTTGTTGATGTATGAAGGTAAAAAGAGAAGATATTAAAAAAGTAACAATTCAAAAAGGAGAAATGAATGAAAAATAAAACATAACTACTGTGAGCATTGAAATAATAGATGGGGTTTATTTATAAGACATTTTTTCCTAAGGTCCCCAAAATTTTTATAGAAATTACTCAGTATATATGCAAATGTTCTAATTTTTAAGTGTACTGTGTAGAAATAGTTTTAAATTAATTTTACTTTTGTTTTAAAATATTTTCTATTCCTTTTTTAAAATGTAGAAGTAAAAAATAAATGTAAGAAAGAAAGCATGAGGCACCTCTAATAAGAGAATGAAAACATGCTTTTCTCTGGTGATCCTAATAGAAAACTAAAAAAGACACTGAGAAAAATGTAACCTCATTAAACATTACTAATTTTGTTTAGGCAAAAGAACATTCTAGTTTTTTTTTTTTCAATATTATTTTTGGTAGTGGTTGAGTTTTGAAGAGTTCAATAATAAACATACTCATTTAGTTTAATTTACTTTAATCAATTCACGCACTTCACTTCTTCATCTATTAAATTACAATTCAAGGTTTCTCTCAATAAGAAATAGATGGCAGAATTAATTACCAAGAAGAAAAGCTGAAACACATATATCTCCAAAGTATATATTTTGTTAGTGTTGGTTTATAAATTAAAATACATATAAATTTGCTATGAGATTTTTAAATTGAAATTACTATCAAAATGGAAAAGAAAAAGATAATAAATGAGAATTAACTGGAATAAACTCTAAAAATAACTGAAAAAGACTAGAACTTCCAGTCAAGATGAAAGCATAGGTAATCATGCTTCACCTTCACACAAACCTACACCAAAAATTACAACCAGACCACAAAATTACCCACTTTTGTAAGAAAATCAAGCTATATGGAAGTCAAACAACCAAGAATTTAAAGAAGTCACTTTCATCATGACAGGTAAGAGAGGTGGAGATGCAGAATTGTGTGGAGAGGTGGTAGAACAGGTGACTCCACATTCATATGAAGTGATAAAAATTGGGAAGGATACCTCAAGAGTGAGTAGTCCCAGCCCCAGGCCAGACCACCCAGCACAGGGTTCCTGCATCAGGAAGATAAGTCCCCATAACTTCTGGCTCTAAAAACCAGTGGGGTTGTGGCAGCAGAAGAAACTGCCTCCTCTTTAAGGTCTCACAATGGACTTAGGACTCACACAGAACTACCCCCTCTGGGATTCAGCACCAAGGCAACGGCTGGAAGGGCACAAGTGGCATACTGGGAGATGGGGTAAGTGTGAGGTGACTGGCAACAGGGCAAGTGATGGGAGACAGTTTCCTCCCAGACAATCACCAAAGGCCAGGCAGCAGCATTGTCATTGTCTCCTCTCTGAGCCCTTCACCACACAGAGCCACAGAGCAGTAAAATAGGTTACCCCACCCTGGCGATTACTTAAGGCTCTACCCCACACAATTTACAGGTGCCTTTTCTACAATAGGCCACGCAACTAAGACAGGAGTCAAAGGAGCTCTATCTAATACACAGAAACAAACACATGGAGGCAACCAAATAGAGGAGACAAAGAAATTTGGCCAAAATGAAAGAACAGAAGAAAATTCCAGAATAAGAACTAAACAAAATGGAGACAACCGATCAGATGGAGAGTCCAAAACACTGATTATCAGGATGCTACAGGAACTCATTCAATACTTCAGTGGCATAAAATACCCAGGCAAAAATGAAGATTGCATTAAGTGAAATAAAGAAAAATCTACAGGGAACCATCAGTAGAGGGGATGAAGCTGAAAATCAAATCAACAACTTAAAACATAAGGAAGAAAAAAGCACTCAATAACAAGAAGAAGAAAAAGTAATTTCAGAAAATGAGGATAGAATAAAGAGATTCTGGGAAATCTCCAAATATACCAATATCCCATTCATAGGGGTGCCAGAAGGAGAAGAGGAAGAGCAAGAAATTGAAAACTCATTTGAAAAAATAATGAACCTTTTCTAATTTGGAGAAGGAAATAGACATACAAATCTAGGAGGCAAAGAGAGTCCCAAATAAGTTGGACTTAAAGAGGACCACGATAAGACACATCTGATTAAAATGCTTAAGGTTAAAGATAAAGAATCTTAAAAGCAGCAAGAGAAAAGAAGAGAGTTACCTACAAAGGAGTTCCCATAAGACTGTCAGCTGGTTTCTCAAAAGAGACTTTTCAGGGTAGAAGGGGCTGGCAAGAAGTATTCAAAATGATGCAAAGCAAAGCTATCATTTAGAATGAAAGCATCGATAAAGTGCTTCCCAGACAAAGTAAAACTAAAAGAGTTCATCATCACCAAGCCATTATTATATGAAATGTTAAAAGGAACTATATAAGAAAAAGAAGATCAAAACTATGAACATTAAAATGGCAACAAATTCACAACTATCAACAACTGAATCTAAAAAACAAACTAAGCAAACAAGCAGAACAGGAGCATAATCATAAATATGGAGATCATTTGGAGGTTTATGAGCTGGGAGTGGGAGGGGGGAGAATGGGGAAAAAGGTGCAGGATTAAGAAGTGCTAATTGGTAGGTACAAAATAGACAGGGGGATATTAAGAATAGTATAGGAAATAGAGTAGCCAAAGAACTTATATGCATGAACTATGGACATGAACTAAGGGAGGAGATTCCTGGAGGGAATGGGCATACCAGGCAGAAGGGGCAAAGGGGGAAAAATTGGGGCAACTGTAAGCACATAATCATTAAAATATATTTAAAAATAAAATAAAAGTAACTAAAAAATTGGGACAAGTATAATAGACTAACAATAAAATATTTAAAAAGTAAAGCATGGGGTTGAAAAAAAAGTGCTCGTACAGGTAAAAATTAATAATTAGATTAAGCACAGAAAATTAAAATAACTGAAAAGTCAAGAATTGTTGACCCTCTAATTTGAAATGAGATTTATTTGAACTATTGTAGATTTCTTACACTAAGCATATGGAAAATTTTTACACATTCATTTTGTTTTCAGATCTCTTAATTTTTCAAAAATTATTTTTCACATCATATTGTGTAAGTTATAGTTACAATAAACCTATATATACATATTTTACAATTATGGTAAAATTACAGTTTAGTTTTCACTTTACCCTTTTATAAAATTAAATAAAACCAAAATATTAACTAGTAATAACAGCTACTATTTATTGAGGACACTCTATGACTGACTCTACCAGGTATATAACATACAGTTGAAGTCACAACAATCCAAAAATGTACATAATATAAGCAGAAGTTAGAATTTAGAAGTAAAGTCACTCAAATAGTCAGTAGCAGAACTACGATTGAACCCAAGTCTATTTGACTCAATTTTGAATTCTCAATTGTAATTATAAATTATCTTGCTATTTTCATAACAAGCAATGAGGCTGATTCTAAAAGGCAAAAATAGATACTTGTTTTAAACATCGGTAAGTTTCATTCAAAATATTTGTTTGGCCTAACTGAAGCCACACTCTCAGAGTATTTGTAAAGATTTTATATGGAAGAAGCAGCTATATGAAGCTAACATTTCCATCATTTATTATTTATATGATACTTCCTTCCAAATTGATTGGAAGCCTTTCAAAATATTTTTAACACTTCCTAACATTCTGAATAAATGGGGAGACTAAAGACTGGATGACAATGAAATTTCCTACCTTAAAAATAACAAATTTATTTAGTGAGGATATCTGGGTTATGTATTTTCCGGAAACCAACTGATCGAAATGCACTGGGGAAAAATTCAAAGCTCAAAAATAACTCAATAAAGTTAATTATAAAAAGGAAATTTAAAAAAAATCTCACAAAAGGATAAACTATACCCCAACCAGGTTCTGTCACAGAATTACTGACCAATGAACAGTTCCTAAATTGAAACAGCTCTGACTTAGCACTTTGGCCCCTAACATGCTCCCACCTATCCCTCAACACCAACATAAATACAAGCATTTGCTCAGTGTCTGAGAATGCCAACAACAATATATAATTCATGTATCTCAAGTAATATCTTAGACATGGAGACAAGTTCGATGATGTAGTAAAAGAGTTAAAGAGAAATTAATCACACTATATCAGAAAAACAAAAATATTAAGTTCTTTGTGTTCAAAATTAGTAAAATAACGTCAGAATGGCATATATAGAGAGCACTATAAAAGAGTAAACTAAAGCTGTAAAAAAAAAAATCACAGAATGAGGACATATTCAATTCTGAGGTGAAACAGAGCCCAAGACACAATAACCCCATTAATGCTTTGGTTGTTTCCATAGAAGAATTTAAGAAGAACTTCCTTAAATGAGATACTCAGATGACAAAAGTACAGAATTACACAAATAGAAAGTGTGCACACTTAGGACAAAATCAGGAACCAAGCAACAATGTTATAAAAACAACGAGTCTCAAAGAATAATGATAATATAATGGTTGGACTACATTAATTGGGTGGAAAAGGGGTTTAAAAACTACTGAGAATACAAATACTGAAAAAAAACCCACTGATTAAGACAACTATATATATATATATATATATATATATATATATATATAATAAAGATGATCAAGCATCAGGATAATTTATGTCTCTGGGACCACACAATGCATGGAATAAAGAAAAATATTAAAGGGTATTAATAACAATATTTTATTCTAATGAAGGGGGAATTAAATTAATATATTGTTAAGGCATTTGTGTTACTAAAAAACATGATTGAATTATTCTGGAAAAATCTACACTGAGATAAATCCCAGTTAAAATATTATATTTTCAAGATAAGGGAATAATTTTTCAGGGTACCATGTACAAAAATAAGAGGGAGAGAGATTTGGGAGAAGGGGAACAAAATATCGGTCTGGCTGCAGATTTCTTCACATCAATATCTGTAAAATAAATAATTCCTGTGAATACCAGATGCTGTAAAAAGAACTGATTACAACAACTAAAAGCAATATAGTAGATAAGGAGAATAAAAAATGCTAATCTCTTCTAGAAACACCCTCATAGACACATCTGGAAATAATGTTTAATCTGGGTACCTGGTGCACAGTCAAATTGACACATAAAATTAACTATCACAGTCTTGTTTTTGAAAATAGCTAAGATAAAATGTAAAACAATATAAAAATCAAATTTTCAAGTACTTTCTTTCAGTGGTTTGATAATAAGGAGAACTCATAATCCCTAAAAATGAATGAGAATAGATTAGTTAGGAGATACTGTCCTTGTTTCAGTATTTAATTGTAAGTGGCTTAATTTTCTTCATAAATGTAAGGTGATTGAATCTGCAGTAGGGATTATAATCTGTAAGTATATCTTAATTTTATGATACTCTCTGTAATTTTTAACATTAAACTTAAAGCCATTAAAATTTTTAACCTCATGACCTAAGGTATAACACTGTGATAGTTAAATTATAAGATGATGTGTTGAAGAAAATTTGAAGTCATTGACATTTTTACGTATTCTGTCATTAATAAATTCCTGCTGCATTGGGATCTGCATAATATGTTGAATACAGTAGATGTTCTCCTTTACTAACTAATTAGAAAGCACTGTGATGTACTTAAATGTGTTTGTAATTGTAATAGCTTTCCTACTGTTTTTATAGTTTTCATTTAGAATTGCTTTTACAAGCTCTGTAATTAACTCAGGATTATTTTCAGTGCTTTCTTATGATTATGGTAAATATTCATTCTAGTACTTCTGTGAAAAATGGTATTGAATACATGTTTAAATACCAGTTTTTCTCAATTAATTATAAACTCCTCCAGGACCAGGGAATGTCACTTCTTCTATATTTTTACCAGTGAGTTTTTTTCCCCAGTTCCCTATTTAAAAAACATGTGTGTATCAAACTGTACTGACTCTGCTCTAGGAGAGTTGATATCACTGTATACTCTGTTCTTTCTTAGTTAGCTCTCTGCTAAAACACAAGATTACATATTGTATAACCTTTCATTTTAATTTGTATTTCTACTTACAGGAAATGGAAGTGGAGACTCAATGCTATTACTGAAAAAAAAGTGACAAAAATATTATCTAGTTTGGATAGTGGAGACTAATTCCCTCAATTGCCTAATTCTTCCTTTACTCACTTTGTTTAGACACAGCTAAATTATATACAAATGAAATGGACAGTCATGGAAATAGTAAGAACATGTGGTTTTGTTTGCTTCTTCAAGGAAATTACTGACATTCAGAATTGGTTGCGATGTAAACAACATTAGAGAAGCAATTTCTATTTAGTTATTATTTTTAAAATCAAGCTGGAGACTCAAATATTATTGATGGAAGTTGCTAATTCTGATACTCCCTCTGGGAACTCTCACCAAATAAGGTGTGTTCAATATGCCTTTAATCTATGCACAACAGCAGCAGTGAAAGATATATAAATCTAAGTCATCTCCATAAACAAATCAATGAGCTGGAGGCCTCTAACAAATTTGCAGAGACCTTGTTCTAGTAACACATTTTACTGGGTGTCCTTTTAAATATCTCATTAGCTGTCCATTTAGAATAAGACATTCTGTTTCCCCTTGCCAGGGGGTTGACCTTATGTTCACTCTGGTGACAGAATGTCATTATCAAGTTTGCAGGGATTCACAGTTCTTTATCCACACTGCCAAAAAAAAAAAAAGAAAGAAAGAAAGAAAGAAGGAAAGAAAAGCACAATTCCTGAGAGTACAAGAAGGCATTCAAATAAAACTTTAAAATTATTGGTTTTTCTATGGAAGCTTTTAATCTTAAATTGTCAGTCTCCCTAAATTTTTAACATGCTTGATATAAAGTATAGACTGTTTTATCTTATAGCTTAATCACCATAAATTTTAATAAAATAATTTATAAATAAATAATTTATTAAATTATAATATCTATAAAATAATTTATAAATCTGTTACAAGTAAAATGTGACACATTTTTCAAGGGGTGTTCTCAGTGTCTTTTTTCTTTATCATGTAAAGTGATGCCCAATAGAATAGTAATTATCAGACCAGATGCTCTCACATGAAAGTTATTAAAGATGTAAAAATTAGAGATGGCAGAATTATTATGATGTGTCAGTACAAGAGCAGAAGTGAGCATCTAAATTAGATGAGAAGGGACAAAAGGGGCAGGGTTCTTTTATTTTATTTTTATTCCTCACCTGCAGATGCTTTTTATTGATTTTAGAGAGAGGAGGGTTGGAGTCACACACACAAACACACACAGAAAGAGAGAGAGAGAGGCAGGGGAAGAGAAACATCGATGTGAGAGAAAAGTATCTCTCAGTTGCCTCCTGTATGTACCCCAATGGGGGTATGAACCCACAACCTAGGTATGTGCCCTGACCAGGGAGTGAAGTCTCAAACTTTTTGTGCCTGGGATGATGGCTCTAATCAGCTGTCCCACCTAGTCAGGTTGGGACAGAGCTCTTTTATTTCAGGTGGAATTGTGGAATAAATAGATGTTATTGTCATTATACTGGCAACACTTTCTTCAGAATATGTATTTTTCAGACATGTTTCTGTGATTTGGATTACATTTAATTCTTAACTTTGAAGGTACTCATAAAGCTACTGATAAAGCAATGTTAACTTTCTTCATATTATTTTTAAAATAATTCAAGTCACCAATATAATAAGAAAGTCATGAGACACTGAATAAAAAGGAGGAATAGGAAAACTCCCAAAATATATTGAGTCATACAATAATGGTCAATTCCTGGTTTTATTAAGCTCAACTAAAATACATTTCTTTGCCATACACTCTCTCTTTAGAAAATGTGTAGTTTGGTTATCTCTCCAGGCAGATAATTCTAATTATAATTTTAGCTTAGATCTTACTAGACTGTTCTTTCCAAAACTAATATTGTTCTAGAAAATCTGGTATCTTTACCAACATTCTTTGTATCAATAAATGGGACTATCATTGTCCTATTTAGCTGTGTTAGAATGTTGCAATCCTTGAACACAAGCACTGTGATACTGAGACAGTTGATCAGATAACAGAGATGACTATTAAATGACTGATCAGCAGGTAGCACATCCGTATATAGCGTGGAATGCTTCATGTCCTGGGTGAGATAGAAGGATGGTATGAGATTCAATCACACTGGTCAGAGTGGGGTGCAATTAAAAACATACCAATTATTTATTTCTGGAATTTTCCATTTAATATTTGTGGACCTCAAGAGACCATGCATAACTGAAATCTCAGAAAGCAAAACCAGAGATGGGGGGGGGGGGGGCAAGTGTATCTCTATAATTTTGAACAACTTACTCAAACATTTTAAGGATTAGTTTCTTCTTTTTTTTAAAATAAAGATAAAAATAGGTCTAACCTGATAGGGTTTTATAAGAATTATGTGATATAATTTATGTAATAAACTTTCCACAATACCTATCAAATAGTAAGGTGCTCAAAAATGTCGCCTGTAATCATCATCACCATCCTCATCAGCATCAGCATCACTATCATCAAGACGATCATTATTATCATAATTATAATTTCAAATTTATTCTTATCTCACTATACCCAGTTCCTCTGCCTTAATGTGGATCCTTATCTCATGACCCTTGGCTGTTATGTGCATTCCTGTCATCCTATTCTCAAAATTATCACTCTTTGAATAAAGTGTTTTAAAATAAAAACCGATTGTGGCTCTCTCCTACTTAAATATGTATCTATGGCAAATCCCATCTATGTAGTTAAATATACAAATTTTGATGATTTGACCATTTACCTCACCTGGCCTATTAGGAAACCATACTCCAGGTGTTCCAGAAGTAAAAGCTTTGCCTGACAGAAAATTCCATCCAAGGACGAACCTATCTTCACCTGGAGAATACCTGCTGTCCCTTCCTCTGGGACGCTCTCCATGGTCCCCCAGCCTAGATGTGTTCTGTGCTTCCAAAGCACCTCATTCATAGATCTCTCATTCACCCCATTGTTTTGTAGTTATTTATCCATATTCTTAAGTCAGCATTATGTTTCATAGAGGCAGATTATACATTATACGTATGTTTGTATCCCCAGTCTCTGCACAGTCGAAACATACCTAGCTGGAAAATGAACGCTACTTCTTTTTTAAGCTTTCCTTTTAGAGGACATCCTTGTCTTGGATCTTATTATTTCCAGTAAACTATGCCAACTTGTTGCAAAAACCTATAGATGTCAAACATTTTCAGTGACTTGCACATCCAATCCCAATTTCTTCTGATTGCTAATAATATGCATTTGCTTACATTTATTTATTATCTATGTTTTCTGTCTTCTAGTGCATCTCTACATGACTTTGGAATTGATTTTCCAAAGGCAGAAGTGGGGGGACTTACTTATGCTCTCAAATTCAGATTCATCTGTCATTGTTGTTCTCTTACTTTCTTAGTTTGCTTCAATACACATTTCTATTTCAATTTTGACTATGTGTGCTTAAACACATGCAATCTTCCAAACAAACATCCTCCTCTCTTCTTGGAACCTCTCTCTCCCTCTCTTTTTAAAATATATGTCATTTGATCAAAGTCCTCTTTGAGTTTCATTGTTAAAAATGACCCAGCAAACATTTGTTTACTATATATTTGCCTTTACAGCTCCATGTGAATTGCTTTTCTTCCCCTTCGAAATCCCAAACCACTTACTCCCTTTCTCTTTAGCTCAAGATGGCATATAACCCTCAATGGCTGGATGTGTCTATGGCTCCATATTGTTATGGAATCCCTGTATGTAGGTACATAATTAAATTTGATTATTTTCTCCTGTTAATCTCACTGATGTCATTTTAATTATTTGACCAGCCAGAATAACTAAGAATGTTTGGGTCTTGTTTAAAAAGATTTCAAAGAGTTCTAAAATGTGAAGTCATGATGGGTTCTGTTACTTATTATTTATGTGTAGATAATTAGTCAACTTTTTTTTTATGATTCTATCTCCATATAAGACAAACATGTTTCAGAATTTGTATGTTTGGTAAACATATAATCTCCGCAATGCTGAGGGATTATCACCAAGGTAGGGCAGCAAGAAACTGAGGACATTTTTCATGCTTCACAATTTGACCTAGACTTGTCCTTGGCTTAACTCCCTAATTCTACAGACATCTCAGAAATTTCCTTACAAATGTAGTTTCTGGGTTAAACCAATCAACTTTCCTGATCAGGCCATTGTAATAGAATTTTCTCTCTAAGCCTAAAGATGATCTGCAAATGTCTACTGACATTTAAACACATTCACCACATCAAATGAAAATACAATTACCAAAAATACCAAGTAACTACAAAGCTATGTTACATTAAATAGGAACATCATCTACATACTTGAACTTCTATTTAAGCCAGAAGTAAAAATGGTCTTGTTTTATATCTAAGAAATTTGCTATAGTGGTAACTGGGAAAGAGTTTGAGTATTCTTTAAACTAGATTCCTCTTTTTTATTGTTTTTATACAAATTTGTTTAATATTTTCATTCCATGTGTTTTGTGTTTCTTATGTAATTTCTTCATATATGTTTTTTCTTACTATTTGTCTTATTTTTAATGTCTTCGGTAGGCTTTTTATAACTGTTTAGCTTCATTTATGTACTCTATTCTTATAGCTTATTTTTAAGTATAAAGATGATTTGGAAAGTACTGAATTTGTGATATTTACTATCTTAGGGTAATGTTAAAATTGCAAATGTAGTAATTTAGTTTTATTAAAAGAAAATACAATAGTTTAAAATATAACTTCTGAGTTTTAAGAAATTCTAGTTAAATTTAGTTACAACATCAGATATATAATTTAGGTTTAAAATTCAAGATAAATTTAGTTAGAACCTTAAACTATATTCAAGGAATTTTACAATGTTTTGAAAATATACCAGGGAAATATTCCACTATTATAGACAATCATTTTATGATCTTAAAGTATTTGAAATTTTTTCTGTTGCTCACCTTATTGATGTACAAGAATTTTACTTCAGGCTTTGACTACTTACTAATGAAATAGTCTGGAATAATTGTGTTATTCATTATTCTTAGAAATTATAAATCTTGATGCCTATCCTAAAATTCTTATTCTATCCCTCACCTCATGCTGCCATTAACCCAAAATACTTGATAGTATTTAAATAGTTTTTAAACAGTGTTAGAAAACAAAATTCAATCAAGTAAATTTAAAGATCTAATTTGCTTTATTAAGTGATTCATGAATTGGGCAGCATCTCATCCAGCCAATGGATACCACAGGGAGTTGTACAAAATGCAAGGGTTTTATAGGCAGAAGGAGGGAGGGGCGTGAGGGTGTTAGCAAAGAAAAGCAATGATTGTTTCAGGCCAGGTCATCTTTTTTTGGAGGAAGGAAATGGCAGTGGTTTTTATCATGCCTTTTCTAACTTTGGTAAGGAATGCAGACGGCCTATGTAACAGATTACTTCATTGGTGCTGACCAGAATATTGTAACTGGTAGATTAAAATTACATTTCTGGGAGGGGTTGAAACTGTAATTAGATCAGGTATTAAATCTAGGTTAGGTATCATGGGCTTTAGCATGAGTGAGGCCATTTGGGGCTGTGATTTCTTTCCTCTTTAACAATGGATTATCAAGAGCTTTATTTGCAAATTACTTATCAGGCCCCCAATAACCTGGCACAGTTTATATGACAAAATTTATTTATATATTTCCAAACTTTCTCCACAGCAGTACCTAAATTGGTGATTTTTTTTTCCTTGAATGACTAGGGAACGAGGGCAAAATTTTGTTTCCTTTTAACGTAATTACCAGACATTGTTTCCTGATAAAAATTTTATAGTGCCAACTTTTATATTTTAGGTTCCTGATCCATTTTAATTTATTTTTTCTGTACACTGTGAGAAAAGGTCAGCATGTATTTTTTTTTTTTTTTTTCATTCACAACTTCTCAGCCTGGGGGTGTTCCCAGGTGGCCCACCTGTATCTGGGTGACACCTGGAGCGGGAGTGGGTGGTGGGACCAATACCTGTGGGTGATGGCTAAGGGCAGGGAGTCATCAGTCATTCTGACACTGCATTGGAGACAAAAGGAACCTTCCTCACCTACGGCCAAGGCCGGGAGCTCCTGGAGAGGAGGCAAGATTATCGAGATTATAGACTCACCCAGGAGCTGCACCAGACTGAACCAGTGCCAGGAAGCTCCTCTCTAGTCAACAGCCACATTTACACCATGGTGGAAATTTGCAGTGGACGGTGCCCACCGACCGCTCCTCTGGGGGCAGCCGTCTGAGAGATGGCTCCATGGAGCTCATGGGGCACAGGAAGCTGCTGAGAGGCAGCTGGGAGCGCTGCTGGAGAAGAGGTCAGGGTTGTTGGTGCCAGGGCGCCACCCAATGCTACTGGCAAGGCCGGGAGCACAGCCCTCAGGCACCGGCTGAAGGCAAAGACTGAGCTCCTGGCCCTGCAGGTGTTGCAGGCCCCTACCACCTGGAGGCTGCCCTGCGCAAGCAGGTCAGCCTAGCGGGAGGCAGTGCCCGGCCCTCCACTGTCACCTGCTCACACTCGCGGGCTGGGACCAGGAAATGCTGCTGCTGCAGCTGGAGCACCAGTGAGCCGTAGGGTGAGGACAGGGTGACACCCGAGCTCTCCAGTTACCTTGGACTTCGGGGACCTGTTCTCTGCCTTCACCGTGACCTACCTTAAGGACACTACGCTGTTGCCAACCAGCTCTGGGCCTTTGTCTCCAGGCTCCAATTAGCAACGGACACAGGCCCCAAACTCAAGTTCTCTGCCTCTGGGCTGGACCCCGCTAGCATCACACAGCAGCCCCTGACCTCGATTCCGTGGGAAGAGTGGGCAAGAACTGCTGGGGCCTGACCGCCCCCTTCACAGGAGAACACTTCTCTCTCCTCATGCTACTGCTGCCACCAATGAAAGCCATTAAAGTGCCACTAGTAAGCCTCAGTGGTGGGGGGATGGAAGTGGGGGGAGGGGGCAGAACTAATCTATAAAAGAAACCAATTATAAATTTACTTCATCAAATACGAAACATTTGTCTTTCTAAAGTCACTATTAAGAAACTGAGAAGACAAGCCAAAGACTGTGAAAACATGCAGATGACATATTTGATGAAATATTGATATGTAGAATATGAAAAGAATTATCACAGCTCAATTAAGTGAAATTAGTTTAGGCTGCTGTAGCAGAAATGCTAGTCTATATGACTTAACAAACATTTATTTCCCACAGCTCTGGAGTCTAAGAATGCCAAGGTCAAAGCACTCACAAATAAAGGTTTTGAAGACCCACTTCCTGGCTCTTAGCCAGTTGCTTTCTCCTTCAATCCTAATATGGATGAGAGAGAGAGAGAGAGAGAGAGAGAGAGAGAGAGAGAGATTATAAAAGCACTAATCCCATCTTTGAGGGCTCCACCCTTTACCGGTACCTCCCAACCCACAGTTCTCAGCTCCACATACTAACATACTGAGAATTAGTCTTTCACATATGAATTTGGTTGGGGGTGGGAGTGGGCACAAACATTCAGCTTGTAGCAAAGCCCAATTAAAAAAAAAAAAAATCAAATCTTTTGAGTAACCACTTGACCAAAGAAGAGATCTATGTACCAAATAAGCACGCTGTTAGTTATTGTACTGCGGCAATGCAACATAATAACATAGCACTAAACACCTACTAGAACATAAACAAGCAAACATACTGATGACAGTAAGTGCTGATAGGGATATGTAGCATTTACAACTCCCATACCTTGCTTCTGAGGAAAAATTGGTACACTTTGGAAAACACGTTGGCTATTCCTTAATATTAAAATATACATTTACATACAAGCCAATAATAACATTCCTAGGTATTCTTTTAAGATAAATAAAAACATTATGTCTGCACCAAGACCTGTACACAAATGTTTATATTTATTACACCAAAATATCAATATGTTCCTTTATTCATTACACCAAAAATTGATGAATGGAAAAGTAAATTGTGATCATAACATATTCCTCTGCAATAAAAAGAAAAAAACTACTGATACATATAACAACACAGATGACTCCCAAAGGCATTATGCTAAATAAAAAGAAGTTAGACTCAAAAGATTATGTAGTTAGTCCTCCATATCCAGGGGTTCTGCATACTCTGGTTCAACAACCTTGTTTACAAAGTTGGTTGAATTCATGCATCGGGAACCCAGGGATACCAAGGACTGACTAAGAAATATCAGCATCCTCAAATTTTTGTACCTGAGAGAGTCCTGGAAACAATTTCCCACTGATACAGAAGGACAGACAACTGTACACTTATGTGACAGTCTGGTAAAAGCAAAGATATAGCAACAGAAATCAAATTAGTCATGGTCAGACCCTAAGGACGGGTGGGAGGGAAATAAGTATAAAATACAAGAGGCAACTTCTTGAAGTGATATAACCCTGACATGTACGGACATCTCTGAGTTTGTAGGATAATATTCAGGACTCTGATTGTGGTGGTGGTTACATGGCTTTGTGTGTCAAAACTCTAAGAACTGTAATTTTAAAAAGAATATATTTTACTGGTTATAAGTTGGTATCTCCAAAAACTTGACTTTTGTTTTACTGGCATGACCACTGAAAATAACTTCATTTAGGTACTGGGTTACCAGAGATAAGTAAAATGCTCACTCATGTTTATGGTGTGTAGTGGAGGGAAATATAAGGTCCAATTTATTGATACATTTATTGTTCTTATTTCCTGCTCTCAGTTCTAAATACCCTCCTTTTAAATTAAGAGGTTTGAATTGAAACCATCGAGTATTTCACCAAAAAGTGGCATTGATTAAAAACATGAAAGGGCATCCTTTTAAATTCATTTAGCCAAAATAAGAAAGAAGTTGCACTTTGCCTAAAAAGGGGATACTTTTTCATGTTTTATATGAATCCAGTTGATTATATATTGATAACTTGTATTTTCTTATTGAAATAGAATTTCTCTCTGTAATATTTATTGAAAAATTAAAGAAATGAATATCAAAGTTATAAAACTGATCAAAAATGCATAGGAGTCAATGTTAAATAGGGATAAAAAAATAAAGAAAAAGAAAAGCTGAGCAAGAAGTCAGACATCTGTAATATGTAATGTATTTTTTAGGTAGAAAATTCAAAGTTCATTCAATTGAATATGGCTCTATATTTTAAACTTTTATTAACTCAAAAAATCAAAACATCCATGTTTTTATTTAAAATAAGAACTTATTTAGGAGGAATTACAATTTTAGTTATGTAAATTGTCTATTATTCAATTCTTACTCTGAGAAGCTATATTCTCCAGGGAACAATTTTTAATTTAATTGAGAGTTTTCACTATTAACTATATAAAACTAATCATGTTTGATCAGCATAAGTTAACCTTCTATACCATAGTTTTCCTTTCTAATAAAAAATGTGTTGTAACTCATTGATTTTGCCTTTTTTAAAAGATCATTTGAATCATATATATCTAATAACTTTTAGGTAGGTGTGTTACTAATGATACTTTCTGTAGTTATGAAACCAGAGAGGTAATAGGTGGAATTTGCTTTTGTCAGCCTCCGATTATCTCTGCTAAAGGAAGCACAGCTCATCATAATTATATGCATAAACATTTTCCTTAAGTTATTGGTTTTCAACCCTGGCTGCCCATTAGGACTACCGGACAAACTTTAAAAACTATATACAGAAGCCTACACCCCCAACCCCACCCTACCCCACCCCTCAAATTTGGATTTAGTGGTCTTAGAGAGAGCCCAGGTGTCAGGATTTTCTAAAAGCTTACCAAGTGATTCTGTTACATATCCAACATTGGAAAACACTGAGTTAAGCTATTGACTGGTTTTTTCTTTTTTTTGACATTTTTAAGAATTGGATTTGAGCAGAAAATTGATTGATGTGAATGTCACTAAGAGTGATTCTTCTCACTTGCTCTTAGGGAAATGAACAATCAGTGAAAAGAGTCATCTAAGCTACAGGGATGAAATATAGATAAGAATATATAGATATAGGTCTATTTATACTTAGATATATTACACCTTATGAATTGAATATACTCCCTTGGGTGAGGCAATATGTAACCCTGACTTGTATGGACATACCAAAGTATAGATATGCTTTGATGACATGCAAATAATGGACAATACATGTATATACAGTTAAAGTTGGAAAAATTTATATGCTTTGTACACATATAATAGTATAAATGTTGTAACTTTTGAAATCTTAGAGATGTTGACAAAATATAAATATAAAATAATTACAAATGATTAAAATATAAGAACAGAATCTGTAAATTTGTTTGTGATTGCTTATTAAACTTATGATAAATTAGGAATTGTGCCACCTTCCCATTTACAAATATATCTATAAAATTTATATCTATAAATTTTAAATGGTTTTTTAATAAATTATGCCTGGAATTGAGATGCACTTGGTAATCAAGCTCCTCTACCATATATAGTGTAATTTAATCCAGTGAGCTAATATAAAAGATTATATCAGGAATGGCTACTCTGACTCACATGAACAAAATAATTCTCTCAAATTTAATACTTTTAATTTCTACAATGTTAAAATTGACCTTACCAACTTTTTACTACCCTTTACTCTCTTATGCTGGTCTTCCTCCCTTATCCAGCTTAAATTCTAAAATCAGTCATTATGAACACTTCCTTGCATACACCCTCGCTTACTACACCTCTCGTTGTCAAACTTGTTTTGCTGATTATATCCAATTTCTTTACCCCTGCACCCTTGCAGTTGAACGTGGCCAGAGGAAGACACACAACCTATTGACAGGTGTCACTTATGATGCAAGGCCACGAACCTCAAGTGGGCTCTTCATGCTTCCACACAATCATACTTTACTTCCTAAGGCAAATATTCCACAATTTATTTTCTTAATTCCAAACACCATTTTTCCCCAGCCTTAATCTCAGATAATCGTTTTGTGTCCTACAGAGAAAATTGAAAGAATCAGAAAAGAACTTCCATATATTCCCATCACCACATCTAGGAATAGGCCAGCATCTGCTACCATGTCCTTTGCCTTATTGTCTGCATTGATGAGTAATAATGAGACAAGGCTGAATGTGAACATGGCCATAATGCTTTAAAAACAAAAACAAACAAACAAACAAAAACCCAGATACCATCTTAACTAATTTTGTGAAAGTGAAGACATCAGTCAATTGACCCACCTTTTGACTTACAAATCAACTACAGTCCTCTGCTATACCAGCTGAACTATCAAAGGGACTGACCCATCTTTTAAATAGACCTTTGATGTATTCTTTTAGGTCACATAAAAACTGTGGCATTATCAGCAGTAAAATCATGTAATTTGTCACTATGAAGAGGATGTACCCTTTGCTAAGACACTTCTCATACTCAAATAATAATAGCTTTTAAAATTTTTTCAATAGCTTTTCTATTAAATGTGTACCTGAGTCAATCTCAAGTATTCTTGTTAAATGCCTCACATCAGCAATTTACAGCATAATCTGAATGTCTTAAAAAGTTCAAAGTTTTCACTACATTTGTGATGAAGCCCATTGGTAGAGATGGCATAACCGATATAAAGGCAGTGACCGTACAGCCACTGTTTCACATCAAGACTTACAGGCAATAGTAAAGAAACCAAAATCAACCAAGCAACAAACCAAAACAGAGCTATCAGAATTTGTCTTTGTTTGCTGGTGGCTAATCCAGCTCTTTTCCTACCCTGTCTTTTACCTGAGACACTTACCTCTGCGGTAGCCATGGTGTCTCCTTGGTAACGCTTTTTTTGTGTGATCCAATATGCAGAGCCCAGATCTTTTCCCGCAGCCTGTTTGGATGGTCAATTATCACAACAACAGAATTTTCTAGGAGTTCATATTGTGTTGCTTTCGGCCTAACATGATCCAGGATATAGAAAGGTCCTAGACAAAAACAGAAGCAATTTACAGTTTTCATTCAGAGTCACTTAACTTGAATCAGATAAAGCCTTTTCTTGCTTATAAAATGTTCAATTTACTGATAAATTCTCATAAACTTTGGAGGAAAGCTAGAAAGGGTATTGTCCTCCATGCCCTCTCTTTAATATTCATATAATTCCTTCCATATAACTAAAAGTATGCATTTTTCAATCAGACTGATTTTTACTTAGACTCAGGGATGATATCAATTAACCTCTCCTGAAGATGTTATGAAAATGCTACAGTCGTTTGTAACTGGATTCCAACATCCGCTGACCATTTCTAAGAGAGGTGCCTTCTACAGGCCTGAAGTCAGAGCAGTAAGTAAGATGCAGCGGACCCTCTCAGTCATTAATATAAGGATGGAGGATGAACACAGAAGGCACAGAAATCAGTCATGACAGTGGGGCTTGACAAACTTTATAATAAAATTATAAGAGACTATGGAAATCTAAAATGTGGAGAGGAAACGACTTTGGAATGGGATGGCTTCAGGAAGCAAATGACAATTGAGCTGGGAAGCAACTACTGGGAGTATATTTATTACATCCAAGACTAAGAAAGTTTCCCAGCCACCTTTTATCTTTGCCTCAGCTTCAACTTTAGAACATTTTAGCTATTATTACTCTCTTCCTTCAGCAATTTTTAAAAAAATAAAACACTTTTGTAATAATGTTTCCTGGTGTCTTATGTTTCCTGACAATGAGTATATATAACCAATAGCCTAGAGAAATAGGTAGGTTAAATAAATGAAAAATATGGTAGGTCGTTGGAGGGTGGGAAGGGGGACTAAGAAGACAATCAGAGTGCCACATAAAAATTAAGAGGTGTTCTGTCCATAAGGGAGCAGGAGATGCTGGAAGAAGCATAAAATGAGAAAGATATGGGTGGGAATTCTGTCAAATGTGTGACCTGTTTAATCTTAGAATCTCCATTTTCTTATCTAAAAATGGAAATAATATATAAACTACCTTTTTTAAATTTGTTTGTTTATTTATTTATTTTTAGAGAGAGGGGAAAGGAGAAAGAGAAGGAGAGAAACATCACTGTGTGGTGGTCTCTCACTCGCGTCCCCAACTGGGGACCTGACATGCAACCTAGTTATGTACCCTGACTGAGAATCGAACCAGCGACACTTGGTTAGCAGGCCAACGCTCACCCACTGAGCTACACGGGCCAGGGTTTAAACTACCTTTTAAAATAATTTTAAGCATTAAAGAAAATACCTGTAAACCACCAAATATAATGCCTGGTATTTAATAGATATTACGTAGTATATTAATAAGTAGATAACCTATGCTTGTAACTAGGTTTAGGCATTCAGTGAAATTATATATTCTATACTTACAAAAACCTGGGAGCAAGGCACACATAGCCTTCTTCCAGTGAGACACAAACAGAGTATTGGAAATTACACTCAGTTTGAAATTAGAAAACTTACTAACTGCATATTTCCATAAATGAATATTCAAACTCTTTGAGTCTAAGTGTTTCTCATATCAAGCCAATAGCAATATACTTTAGTGGCACTATAAATATGAAATATCTGTAAACTAGAGTGCATACTGTGAAAGATGTAAGAAATGTAATAATATCTAAATTTATATGAATAATAGAGTAAGCTTATTGGCTAAGTAGAAGTACAAAATCTATTAAATTTTTGTAATAGCCTCTTATTGTGACCTATTGCTACTCGTAATCATGGGAAAGGAAATAACGTACTCCTGCTTGGTACCATATAAAAATAAAATTCAAGTGATGAAATCTAAAAAAGGCAAACACATAATCTTATTATTCTAAGCTCATATTTTCCCAAGATATCTTTTTTCATACTATGAACTGTTCTGTCCCTTTGTGTTGAAATCACAAACATGTTCTCAACTTCAGAAATTATTATGACTAATATGTAAATATGTTCCCCCAAAAAACTATTCTCCAGTTTATCTAATAGGACTTCCAGGATCTTTTCACATTGAGGAAAAGTTTATTGTATCAGCTTCAGTGGAAGAAACTGAGGGAGCTATGTTGTAAATAAATTACTCAATAGACTCTAAATCTCTTTCAAAGACTGAATGGTAATCTAATTGTGCTCATCTAGTGATAAAAATCCAAATCACTACAAAATAAAATCACTAAAGTAAAACTGAAGGCTTAATCCAGAATTATTCCTCAGAAGTCTGTTTTAATATTTATAATTTGATTTAAATTCTTATTTAATTTTTTCTATTTTAAAGTCCATATTTAATGAAATCATATTTTTTTCCTATAGATTTTTAAAAATCTGAAGTTCTGTGGTTATAAATTTGTCTACTAATCACCTTAATTTTTCATTCTTGGAAGTGTAGTAAAAAGGTTAATTATAATTTATCTAATTTCTATGCTAAATTAGATAAATTATAATTAATCAGGAATTTGTAGTGTTTTCTCTTTGCTCCCTTCTCCCATGGTGACACTCCTGTCTCCAGCCTTCACTTCTTGCCATCCATATTCTTATTTACTTCTTCCTGTTCTAAACTATTGCTTAAAGTTTAGAAACACAACCATAAACTTCTCAACTTATTCATAAATTCAAAATGAAAGTCTTGATTATTTTCTTCTCTCTGTTTTACAGTATTACTTCTGTCTTGCTTGTTCTGAATCCCAGCAGTGTCACCCAATATTTAGGCTGTAGTAGGCAGTGCTCACTTCCTTGTGCAGACCTTCTTAAAGGAAAGGATGACTGGCAGCAGCTCAAGCATGTTTGATAATAGATATGTCTGGTTCTCCCAAAAGACAAAGAAGAGAAACTATGGTCATGTCTTCATGTAGTTGGGGATGAAATTTATAAGGTAAGAGAAAAACAAAAGAAGAAGTAAATTTAGAAAAATTGAAAAAACTACATAGTTTTCAAAGTCATCAATGTGTAACAGGATATTCTAGATAAGTTCCTTTTTCTTTTTCTTTTATTTTTAGTATATTTCATTGATTATGCTATCATAGTTGTCCCAATTTGTCCCCTGTTGCTCCCCCTCCACCTGGTAACCCTCTTCCCTTCAGCAATCCCCCGCTTAGTTCATGTACACAGGTCATTCATATAAGTTCTTCTGCTTCTCCATTTTCTATACTACTCTTAACATCCCCCTGCCTATTTTGCACCTTTTCATTATGCTTCATAATCTCTATACCTTTTCCCTCATTCTCCCACTTCCCCCTTTCAGCTTGATAACCTTCCAAATGATCTGGTTGGTTGTTTAGTTTGCATTTGTTTTTTAGATTCAGTTGTTGATAGTTGTGAATTTGTTGTCATTTTAATGTTCATTGGTTTGATCTTTTTCTTAAGTAAGTCCCTTTAACATTTTATATAATAAGGGCTTGGTGATGATAAGCTCCTTTAGCTTTACTTTGTCTGGGAAACACTTTATCTGCCCTTCCATTCTAAATTTTAGCTTTGCTGGATAGAATCATCTTGGTTGTATGTCCTTGCTTTTCATTACTTTGAATACTTCTTCCCAGTTCCTTCTTTCCTGAAAAGTTTCTTTTGGGAAATCAGCTAACAGTCTTATGGGAACACCTTTGTTGGCACCTCTCTGATTTTCTCTTGCTGCTTTTAAGATTCTCTTTTTATCTTTAAACTTTGGCATTTTAATTATGATGTGTCTTGGTGTGGTCCTCTTTGGGTCCAACTCATTTGGGACTCTGTGCTTCCTGCACTTGTATGTTTATTTCCTTTGCCAAATTAGGGAAATTACTTTTTCATTATTTTTCCAAGTAAATTTTCAACTTCTTACTCTTCCTCTTCTCCTCCTGGTATCCCTATGATTTGGATGTTGGCACTTTTGGAGATGTCCCAGAGTCTTCTTATATTCTCCTTGTTTTTTTGTTTTTGTTTTTTTTTTTTTTTTTAATTCTTGTTTCTTCATTCTGCTCTCACTGAATGTTTAATTCTTCCTTATGTTCCAAATCATTGATTTGAATCTCGGCTTCCTTCCCTTCACTGTTGGTTCCTTGTGGATTTTTCTTTATTTTAATTGGTGTAGCCTTCATTTCTTCCCTTATGTTATTGCCATACTCAGTAAGTTCTTTGAGCATCCTGATCACCGACATTTTGAACTCTGCATCTGATAGGTTGGCTATCTCCATTTTGTTTAGTTCTTTTTGTGGGGTCTTGTTCTGTTCTTTCATTTTGGCCATATTTCATTACTTCCTCAATTTGGCAGCCTCTGTGTGTTTGTTTCTGTTTATTAGGTAGAGCTGCTTTGACTCCCCGTCATAGCATATCTGTTAAGTTTTATGGGGCAGAACCTTAGGTATTCACCATGGCAGGGCAACTCGCTTCACCGCTTTGTGTCTCTATGAGGGTGGTTGGAGAGGAGACAATGCTGCTGCCTGACTTCTGGAGGCTTGCCCAGCACCTGCCTCATTTCTAGTCACTTCACCCACTTCCTGTATGCAACTGGTGCCCTTCTGGCTGTTGCCCTGGTGGCGTTTCCCAAAGTAGGTGGGTTTGCATACATTCTACACCTGTGTGGCCTCTTTAAACACATACCCCTGGGAAACCAGATGTTTCTTCCACCACCCCAATCCCCACTGGTTTTTACAGTCAGAAGTTGTGAGGCTTTTTCTTCCCAGTCCTGGACTCCTGGGCTGTGTGGTCTGGCCTGAAGCTGGGATCACTTGCTCCCTAGGCATCCCTCCCAATGTTTATCCACCACACGCAAATGTGGAACTGCCCAGTCCTCTGCCTCTGGCACTGCACAACACCACATCTATTCTGCCCTGACTCCTCATCTCCACCTCTCCTACCTATTTGAATGAATTTGACTTCATTAAAACCTCGGTTGTTGGACTTCCATACAGTTAGTTTCCTGGCAGTTGTGAGTGTTATTTGCTTTGAGGTTAGTCGTGATTTGTCTTGTGGTTGCAGGAGGAGATGAAGCATGTCTACTTACACCTCCATCTTGACTGGAAGCCCCTCTCTTTTTCATCTATTTTACAAATTTTATATTCCTATTAGTTTTCATGTAATTGTGCCTGTAAAACTACTATATGCCCACTAAGAACTTTGTGATAATTTCTTTCAACATGTGATTTGTCTTACTCTGTAAATAAAATTTAGTTCTCTAATAGAAACAAAACTTATTTCATATTGTATAAAATAATTTTGAAATCAGTGCAAAATGATTCTCACACACATAACATAATATATAAATATGAGTGTGCATTTAATAAAAAATGAAGTCACTAATAATGTCTAATCTTTTTCTCAGAAAGAACTGCATTGAATAGTGTAAAATGTATCTTAAAACCAATTTTAATCAAAAATATTAAGAATTAGTGTATACGTTTTAAGAACATTAACTTTTTATGGAAATAGATGATCATCCAGATGGGAACAAACAAATATTATTCATTCAGAGCTTGCTCCAGCTGGAACATCAGCCACTATCACTGACATTTGGCAGATACACTCAAAGGTAGTCAGGGAAGTGGAGAACTGTTCTGGTGAAGAAAGAAAATCTTCAGGTATGCTTTGATTGGACGTTGTTTGAATGAGGAAGATGAAGATGGGCTAAGTAGAAGTGGGGCATCATATATGACTAGTTTGGGAAGCATATTTGGCTTTCTCAGGTTGGAGGCAGGCAAGGGAGGGGGGCAGAATAGGGAAGCTGGCAGTCTTTGGCCAAGTCAATCATTTTACAATGATTGCTACATATGTATTGTTTGACTTCCTGGACTGGATGCAGCAGTTATTTGGCTTCATAAGCTGGTGGTTATAGAGGTGTGGGTTTGAGCTGTATTCTTTAAAAAAGAATTATATATATATATATATATATATATATATATATATATATATATATATATATATAATTTGCCCTGGCTGGTTTAGCTCAGTGGATTGAGCGTCGGCCTGCGAGCTAAGTGTCGCTGGTTCGATCTTCCAGTCAGGGTACATCAGAGAAGGAAAACTCTGACTCCAAAAAACCTCCGCTGCCTTGCGGCATACCTCTTCAGGGGAAAGGCTAAGGGAGTAAACCCCGACAGAAAATCCGGAGCCGGAGTCCCTAAGGCGGTTTGACGTTGTAGTCAACACCGGCAACTCCTGCGGCGCACCTGAACCCAAGCTGTATCGACTCCGTCTTTCCCTTGGACCCTTCAGCTGCGAAGAGAGGGGGGGTCTGCTGCATGGGCAACAGCAGACCCTCCATATTACCCTGCCCAGGCTCTGTAGCTTCAGCGTCATCACAAGATGTCGATTCAACACGGGAGGAGACAGATACCATGTCACTCCCGAGTCGGACTGCACAGCCATTCTCGGCGGTGCAGATAGACTCTTGAGAAGCTACACCATCGTCTCTCGAGACGGACGGCTGCCGACGACGATATATATATAATATATATATCATATATCATCTGGCCATTGTTTGGTTGTACAAGTATATCCAGCTTTTCAATTTACACATAGATTTGTTTTATTTCTGCTATATACTTTATCAAATAATTTTATATATGATACAAAGAAATGAATACAATATTAGTAGATGGTATTGTCCCATCATATTTAAATAAAATAATCACTTATTGTGAAAAATGGGGAAAAGGAATTTTTTCTGACCAATTGAAGTTTCCCAATGCAGTCACTTATAATCACTGATGAATTATTAGTGTTTCAAAGGTAAAGACTGTACTATGAAAATAGTCCTTTAAAAAATGTATTATTTTAAGAGAGCAGTCCTCAGAGGAATATGAACAGAGTATGAGTGGCTTACCACCTGGGGCTAGGATGAAGTGTTTTGTTTCAGGGATATAGAATTGCATATCTATCCAGTTGCATTATGGGTGGTTTTGCCCTTCTTTGGAAGCATCTGGTAGAAGCTGCTTCCTGGACAGGATATTGAACAAGAATTCTATTCTGGTATGATAATAACCACAGGCAAGTCCTGCAAATATTCATTTAGTGATAGTGTCTGAGCTTAATGCAATATAACCTTGTTGTCGCTTGTCAGATAAGTCAAAGGCACATAGTGTATATTGAATGCCTGATAGCATCTAAGTGTATCAGTCATGTTTGAGTAATCCCAAATGTTTAATTTAAAGAGGGAATTGAAAAACCTGTGTTATATCAAAGTTGGGGGTATGAAACATATGTTCCAGAAATAAGAAATCATAAAGTGCTATATACAATTCCTCCCTTTTTCAATTTTTAATGTTATTTCATTTGGTTACACATTAAACTAGACATATAGTTTTAATATTTTAAATAGCAAAAATACATGTTTAATTTTGTCTCTGATCACTCAAGTTTGTTTAAAGCAATGGTTCCTAAATTTATTATGATAATTATACATCAGAAACTCTTAATATTCATTTCCTTTTTTCTCATGTTTAAAAATCAGATTGTTTTTATACTCATAAATAACCTACTTTTATTCTGCGTATGCTCAAATCTTTTTTTAAATTGTTGTTTTCCTCTCCTACAACTAAGAATAATATTCTAGAATAATGAAACATTTTCATGAGTGCCAATATTATATTTTCCATGTTCTTCCACTCCTTCCTCCTACCCTTCAAAAAAATGACTAGGGCTGGAGACCATTAAAAAATGTTCTAATATGAAAAAATATGGGTACTCTAATTGCTGTGGGATGTGATCAAGGAGACTATTGCACAAGGATTGAACACAAAAAGGGACACCTCAGAACAAGGGAACAGATTAGTATACTAATTTTTCAGTTGTGTATTTATGTAATTTTTAGAATTAATATACTTGGCCATTGGTTTTATGGTGAAGGACATTTTGTGTTTGTTTGAAATACTGGTTAAAGGAATAGAGAAATAAAAAATACAGTGTTAAAAATGATAACATTAACTTTAACCCCAATGATATGACACCTGGCATATGTGTGTGTTGTAAATTTATACATATATTTCTCAGGTGTGAGCAATGAGTGAGTTATGTTTTTTATTTTTGTCTTGAGTAACATATTTATTGTGTTGTTTAAACTAATTAACCTCTTTGAACATAGATGCTTGATTTATGAAAAATAATTTTTAATCCAAATAATTGATTAAACTTTAAAAACTCAATCTTCCCAATTCCAATAATTATAGCATTCTGCTTCAAATATTTCTGCATATTTTGCAGATGGATGAAACCACTTTGTAAACGAGGAGGCAACCTCTGAGAGACATCTAAGGAGAAGGTTATTTACACAGTCTATTGAGAGTCTTGGCTTAAACACTGGTTTTTCTGTAAAATAATGTCTATCACTGATGAATGAAATAGTGTATTAGGAAGGGCAGAAAATTGCTTAATTGATTGCAAAATGAAATGAGAGCTCTTCAACTTACTGGATAACAAGATATGATGTTCCTTATTCCCTGGACTTTACAACTATAATAAGCTTAGTCATAACTAAAATTTATTTATTCATTTACCTTTACCAATTGGTTGATACTTTACTGGGTATTAAATCTTCAGTTGAAAAATGTTTTTTCTTAGAATTTGAAGGCTTTCTTCCATAGCCCTTAGGTATTAAAGGTTTTTTTTTTTGTTTTTTTTTTTTTTTTTATCACTTTTGTCCATTTGTCAGTAGCGTATCTCTAGAAAATTTTAGACTGTGTTTTTCTCCAAGCTATTCAGAAATTTCAAAATGATGCATAATGAAGGTGTCTTTGTACATTTTACTTAGAAAACAGTAGATATTCTTGACCTGAAAACATTTTCTCCACCCCTAAATATTACTCTTCTGTTTTTATTTGTGATCTGCTTCCCCTACTCTCTGTTTTATGTTATTTAATTGGTTAATAGTTGATGTTGTACTTTCTGTATTGTAGAAAATTTTGTCAGGAAAATAATTTCTCAGGGATCTGGGGACTGTTTTGAATGAAACAGAACTTGATATATCTTTTTTTTTAATCCTTACCCAAGGACATGCTCACTGATTCAATTTTTTTTTTTTATCTTTACCCAATGAGATTTTATTTTCATTGTTTTCAGAGAGAGATAAATGGAGAGAGAGAGAGAGAGAGATGAAAGAGAAAGATCAACCAGTTGCCCTCTGTTACATGCCCTGACTGGGGGATTGAACCCACAAGTTGGGTAGGTATCTACAGGATGATGTTCCAACCACACTGGCCAGGGCTTCATATGTATCTTGAAATAGGTAGCATAAGGAGTGAACAAGAAAAGGAACACTTGAGAACAAAGAAACAGATTAGATATAACTTAGTGGTGGGAATAGATGTGTAAAATCATGTAGACATGCAATGGTGGTAGACATGCAAAATGAAAGGTAGACCAACATGCAAATCAGAGATGACTGAAGAGAGTGGATAGATTTGTTTTTGATGAGATAATTTTATAGTAGGAGATTAGTAGGAATAATGGTTCAAAACAACTATTATAATCATACTGAGGAGGTCTTTGAGTTTAATCCCCAGGAAATATTTTAAGACGTGGAAGAGGAGGTCAGTGAATGTTTTTCCTGGGGAATGATGTGATTGAAAGTATTTTTTAAAGAACAATTTCATTGTATGAAGGAGGAGAGAGAGCAGAGAGAGGAGGTAAGAGGCAGTGAACCAATATGGAAGGCTAAGTTGGAAAACTGCTTTCCTTGCTTCAGCATTTTCTGAGAACTACAGTCTCCTTGTCCCTGCTGATGCCCCTGCCCTCTCCCACCCTTTGCTCAAGTTGTACCCTGGCCCTCTGATACTCTTACCTTTTACTTACCAAGTTATTTTATACCCACTTCAAATCTAGCTCAACCATTAAGTTCTCCATTTGCTACCCTCATCATCCCTCTGACTTAGTTAGAATGACCTTCTTCCCTCTGGTTACATTTCTCTTTTTTGTACATCTATTATTGGTATCCTGATTTTGCATAATTTTTACTTATTTCAGAATCCGTTAGTACCCCTAGGAAATCCTGGAGATAAGGTACACATATGTTCAGAAAAACTGTGAAATTCAAGTTAGATTGTAATGGCAAGGTACATGTTGTGCATCTGATGACTTTACTTATTCCTGGATGATTTAAGAGAAAAATAAAAGTCACAGCAAGTAATTAGATTCCACTGCACCACCTGGACAAGATAAATCATAATCATGACATTCAAAATATTGTGTACATTCTGTGATAATGAGCTGTTGAGTCAGTATTCATCAAGCTTGGCTGTATAAAATAAAATTCCAATTACATATGTGAGAAATATAGCCTAGGCACAAATGCAGAGACCTGAGTTAATCTAAAAGCACTGACAACAACTGGTTTGCCTGGGTGATACATTGCAGCACATACAACCAAGAGTTAGTTAAGCAGGAAGTAGCAGAATAAGCTGTTGTCCAAATACCAGAGTTTCAATACTTATCTTTTCACAAATAATGTACAGCCTGAAATGGTAAAATAATAATTAACTTAAATGAAGTTGATTAACAGAAAAAATAACTGTTTTTAATAAATATAAAATGTCCGTGAAGCCATGCATAACAAATTAAATGTAGTACAAAGGCAGATTCTATAAATAAAATTCTTAAACATTATAAATTCATATTTTAATTAAGTTATTTAAAATGTTATTATGCAATATTTGACATACAAATACTATATATATATAAATAAAATCACACATGACAGTTATAAAGATTAATAGCAAAATAAGCACCCTTCCTAAATTCACCACCCAGATTAAGATCTACAGCATTTCTAACACCCCTTACTTGTATCTGTGTCCTTTTATCTGCTCCTTTGCATACCACCTGCAAAGGAGCCACTATCTGCAACTTTATATTTATCATTCTCTTGACCTATTTGTATTGTTATCATATATGATATGCAATTCTAGATAACATGTACTTTTTACTTTGTTTCTCAGTTCTCTGTGTGTGGTGCTTCAGTGTATGTTGTCATGATGACTTGCTTTTTTATCTCACAATTGTGTTTCGAAATTTCGTACAAAGTAGTATTGGTTGTTCAGTTATTCTCATTGCTTATAACATCCTTGTCCTGAAAATGGGTGTAATAATTACTTCCAATCTATTATTCTTGATAGCACTGTTATGAATACTCTTGTCTACTGGTGGTGGTTGTGTATAAGAATCTTTTGGGTGTGGGGAATGGGTGCAGATTAGACATGGAATTTTATGATCATTTTGTATATGAATACTTAATAATCTTAAAGACTGTTCCAAATTGAATTCCAATGTATTCCCACAACGTGTAAGATTTGTCACTGATTCACACTTTTGCCATTAGATAACATTATACCAAATATAATTAAATACAGGATATACATTAAATTCATTAGACACTGATCATAGTAGGGAATTGTAGGCAATAGAATAAAAGTAGGAATTTAGGCTAAAAAAAGAAACAAAAAAGAGGAGACATACTTAATTTTTAATATAACAAAATATAATATTAATTATATATTGTTAAACAAATAAAATTTTAAATGTAATATAAGAATAATAAAAACATCCCATGAAATGTAGCAAGTGATTCCTTCAGTGCTTTATTCCCTAATATCTTTTAAAGTCTTTTTTTATTTTATCCATTTTATGCTTTCCTACAGTAGTTTAAGTATCGGTTACTTCTTTATTTTTCAGCATTAATAGATAAAATTCACTGGCCATTTTCTGAGATACTTCCTCTCTTTTATTTCACCGATTCTGTCCTTCTGGGATTGAAATTAGATACATACTTGGCCTTCTATTCTCAAAACATCGTGATCTTGCTCTTATATGTTTAATTCCCTTGGTTCTTTGTGCCATATTGTCATTTCTTCAGGTCTGTTTTCTCCAGTCTCCAATCAGTTTTGTGTAGACTACAGTTCAACCCATATACTGATTTTTTTAAAATTATTGTAATAATTACATTTTTATTTCTTAATGCTTAGTTTAGTTCTTCCACATTTTCTGATTATTTTATATAGTTACTTTTTTCTTTTTATAATTATGTGTTTTATTTAAACATTTCATACATTGTTATTTTATATTTTATATATGATTCTGAAGGGTGACAATATGCCTTTTTGGCATAAGGATTGTTTTGAGTTAAAGAGACTTGAAAAACAGCAGATGCAAGAAGGACATTCTAACCTTCTTTCTTTTTTTTCTTTTTTTTCCCTGGAACAGGAGATAAAATTCCCATGTGAAGATGCCTTCCATGTACTAGGAGAAAACAAACATTCTCTGATAGGAAGTCACAGACTAGATAATTTTATACAAACTGACCTTGTTAAAATAATTATTATCTTCCATTAGCCTTCCCATACATCTTAGTTTCTGTTCTTCAAATGCCTTTGTTCAACTTACTATAAAAGTGTTTAGGTTTTGTCACTTTTTTGGGTCTCCCTTTCCTATGTCACATCAAATTTATATTTGCATGGTTTTCTCTTGTGAATCTGTTTAACATCCATTAAATGCTCAGGCCCAGCTGAAAACGCTAAGAAGATAAAAATAAAATTTTGCCTCCCCTACAATTCCAATAGCTGAAGTTCTTGGGGCTCCTAAACTAAACATCCTTTTCTGGCTGACTGTCACTCAAGGTCATTTGTTTTCCTGTGCGTTTGATGATCCTTCATTATAGGCTTCTTTTAGCTGAACTTAGGGATATTCCAGAGTAGATATACATTTCCCCCTCCCAGGACTAATGGGAGTTACCAACTAAGGGTGATTTATATACTTTGGGGGGTACTGGTCTTAATTAAAGAGTCTAAGGACATTTATCATGCAAATAGTTCATGGTCCAGTCACTGGACTCCCTGAGTGGATCCCCACTCTTTGGGTATTAACAGACAGGCTTCAGTTCCAGTTCCATCTCCTTTTCTGTACCTTTGTTGTTGTTTTGCTTTGTCTCTTTTGAAGATGTCCCCAAATTCTGATTATTTCAGTAATATAACTATGCATTATGCAAGATGTAGTTTTGTTCTATATTCCTAAAAGGCACTCAAAGCCCTTGCTGGGAATGGAAACTCTACAAATTTGATTGTAATAGAAGTCAGTACACCTGATATGTACTTTCAAGCAAAAACCACGGTTATATTACTTGGGTTTATTTTAATATTGGTAATTACAGTATAAAATCATCCTTGACAATTAAACTGATGTTAGTGTTAAGTAATATTTAATTTTTTTTGTAATTTTTTAGAACAAAGATAGGATTCTCACTCTGTAAAGTAACAGAGCTTCTTAAAGCACAGGTTAAAAGCTCTTAAGAAAAATCATCTCGGTCAGCACTTTTTTTCCCTACCAAAGGTTGGTTCATGTGTCTTTGCCTGTGGGCTTATCCTTGTGCTAATTTCCAAGGTCAAATGTTACCTTATCCATAAGATATTTATTTAGCTGTAGCTCTATATACCAGAATTTAGTATAAAGACTCAGAACTCTCTTAGTATTACTAATCTTTGAGTTCTTACTCATATGTGCGCTAATGATTATAATGCAGAATACAAGAATCACAACCTATAAACTTAAATATATAGGAAATATCCATTTTTAATTTTTAAATAATCAAATCAGAATGGATTCTATGACTCCACACATGGCTGGTGGGAAATTCTGATTTAGTCACTATTAGGGCCCCATTCTCTTTAAATGTCTCAGGAAAATGTGACCTCGGAAGGAAGCCAGACTCATTCAGCATTCATGGACTCTCCTTATACCCTTTACCTTAGCGTTTTCTCACCTCCTGTTAGATAAAAGGAAATATCTCTGTATTTTCTTTTGATCTCTTAAACTTTTCTTTTCTACCCTACTTACACTCATGAGCATTTCACCTACTTCCTTCATCCTTAGGATTTTAGATATCAAATGGCAAGAAAGGATGTGTATTTTATTTTTTTCATTGCTTTTGTGCATTTATTTCTTTTTCTTTTTCTTTTCCTTAATCCTTATTGTATTTTTTTATTACCTTTTAGTCCCCTTACACCCCTCTCCCCACATCAATAGCCACACAGAAAGGATGTGTCTTGTAAATGGTTTTTATTTTGAGCCTAGCAATGTAACGTCCCCTAAGGCTGTGGAATACTAAAGATTGTGGCTGCTTCAATGGAGCAGAGAGAGGGGGGATCACAGAGAGAAAAAAGTGATTGATTATCTTGTTATTACTGCTAATATATCTGAATGCCAAAACTAATCAAAGAAATTTACCTTACAGTCATCATCTCATTGAATCCTCACAACAACCTTATAAAGTGGGGATTATTACTGTATTCTCTCCATTTTACAAAAGGCTAAAGTATTTAAATAGCAAGAATTTAATCCTCAACAATCCCACTGTAAATTTCATTGCCTTTGGTGGTTGAGTAGGCTCCCAAAATCTTGCTTGCTTCTTATTTCCTCTCTTAGTAACTACTGAAGTTGCCAATCCAGGATTTTCAATTCAGATTAGATGTCTATATTTCTTCTGACAGTTTGCTGCAAGGATTTGGGGCCCTCCTATTACTGAACCTCAGGTTGTTGAATAAAAATCTCACTATCTGATGAGAGACTTCTCTAAGGCCAACTTCTAATCACAGCCAGCCGTTCCACAGAATGCCTCTAAATTGTTGCTCATACATAATGATTTCAAAGGAAAATTTGTTAGAAAAGAAGCAAGAGGTATTTTCTTATTAAAATATCTGTACAGCTATACTTTACTTATGAAAATTAAGATAATAAAATTTTGTTCTTAGAAGACAGTTGATTTATTAAATATAAAATATGAAGATCTAATCCTGCAGTTATAACTAACAAATAAAATTCTGATATAAAATGGTTAACACAATCACAAAGTTAATTCTGATAGATTTTATAATTTCTGAAGTATATGCATTTAGCCTTGTCAAGTTAATGCTACAAAAATGAGAATTTTAATGTTTTAAAACTGTAAGGTTAGTATTTTCTTATTGTAATTGTAATTTAGTGACTAGTTTCCTAAGAGAAGAAAGAATGTAAATAATTTATACATAAAACAGGAAGCTTAACATGTGGCTCAAATATTGTAATCCCAAAGGAAATACAAAATAAAGATGTGATGGATTGTTTAGTGTTACATGAAAGCTAAGTCTAAAGACCACATAATCAATTCTTAATATTTTTTAAAAGTTTAGCTTTATATACTCTACAAAGTGATTCTGTCTAGACAAAAGAAACAATCAACTATCCTGGTCAAAGTTTTTTTCATTGAAATGAAATGATTATATATATTAGTTGTCTTTGTTCTGAGGCTCCATTACAGTTTTACTAAAATTATAACAACAACAACAACAACAACAAAAAAAAAACCATTAACCCTTATTCTTGTTATAATTTAAAATTACCTATACAGTTAGAGAAGTTGCAAAAATTTAGCCTTAAAGACACACTGCTTTTTTTCTGGGGGGCATATGCTTGACAGATGAAAGTATCATTATAGAACATCTCCTACAGATTTCTCTGGAGATTTTATGATTGTGGTACTGTTTTCTAAAATAGAAAGTGGTATTCCAGCATAAAAAAAAAAAAAAAAAAAACTGTTAATGATGTTTTCAAGAGATATAAAGATCAAAGCTGTGTTTGCCATCAAGAATTTTAGTGTGCCTATAAATTTACATATGGATTTTTATAGTCACTCTTTTATAAGGTCATATTATATAGTTCAACTAAGTTTTACAGGTACAAAATCACAACAGCATAAACAAGCATAAAAATCCTGGCTGATGAGGAGCTCTGTAGTATCAGATTCCAAGGCTCCAAAACAGGCCCCCACAGCAGTCACAGTCTAATCATTCAAAAGAGTGTGTGGCAGATAGTGGACAACACAATTCTTTTTTTTCTTTTCTTTCTTTCTTATTTTTTTTTTTTGAGGGTACATGTTGGAAATTGCATCCATTACCTTTTAAAGTATCTCATTGGCCATAATTTAATCTTAGAACTACAGCTAGCTACCAGGGAGAATATAAAATGTAGACTTGATTCTGGGTGGCTATTTGACCAGTTAAAAATAAGGAACTCTGTCTACACCAAAGAAAGGAAGAATATATACATTGGGAAAAACCTAGTAACTGCTGTTATAGTCAGAGATTTACATAAAGTCTAAAAGTCTAGCCCCTGAAAAAGTGTAATGGTTAAAAGAGTACTGAAATAAATCTTTTCTTGATTAAGACACTAGACTTGTATTCGACTGATCATTATTATTTTGAATTTCAATCAATATGCAGTGTCCTTGTCATAGCATCAAATTCAGGTGTTGATTTTGGAATCTTTTCTAACTATGTGAAAGGAAGGCTCCAATTAAAGCAAGACAGCTAAATTTTTTGTTTGCTACAGCAAAGTCTCAAAAAGTTACAGAAATTCTCATGAGTTTTGTTTGGTGGTAAAGTATATCAGCAGGACTCAGTTACTAAAACTATTAGTACTAACACTATTTTAATACAGTTAATATTTATTTTTAGTTACATTTTACATCTTTACTTATTTGTCCTTACTTTTCAGTCCTTTTTCCAGAATGATTTTTCTTCCACTTAAAATACATATTTTAGAGTTTCCACTGAGAAAAGTTTCTTAGTGGTAAAGCTCTTATGAGTGAAATGTACTTGGCCTTTTTTTTTCACAGAGTTTTTATGTTATAGAGTTCTAGGTTGGCAGTTATTTTCTCACAGCACATTGAGAAGATTATTCCCATGATTTCTACTGGTTTTCCAAGCAGCTGTTGCAAAGTCAGCCATCTAATGATTGTTATTCCCTGTAGTCTGGATATTCTCTCTGGGCATTCAATTCTTAAGACTGTAAATAACAATGTTTTGTGCTGCAGAATGAGAACTATTTTCATAGTTATGTCACTCACTGGAATTTTAGTCTCCTGTATCAAGAATAATAATTACTAACATTTATTTAACCACTTACCATGAGCTTGATGCTGTGGTAAAATCACCGCACCTCATTTATCTCATTAGGGTTTCACAATAATCTTTTGAGGTAGATAACTCTTTCCAGCTCTGTTTTTGTTTGAGGAATGTGAGGCTCCTGCGCATTAGATAACCTCCGCCACATTACAAAGCTAGTAAGTGAGAGGGGAGGAGAGAAAAGACTGGAGTCACGGGAGTAACATCAATCTGACTCGGGTGAAAATGATCGATCATCAGAAGGCAGAAGGTGCAGCCACATGTATCCTCCTTAGTTCACCTGAAACTACATTTCCCAGAATCGTTTTATAAGTGCTTTCAGGTCAGTGTTAGGAGAAGGCAAGATCTGTGGGAGATTTGGGAGGTAGGAGTGAAGAAGTAGGCATTACTTTCCAAAGACATCCAGTTAGCTCTGGGGACAATGTGGTTCAGAGGTGGCTATGAGTGCATTCAAGCTTTTCCTGCTGTCTCTCCCTGGCTCAATGTCCCTCCCTCTTCTCTTGGGCCCTGGTGACAAACAATGACCCAGCACCACCTCCCACCTCAGTAGATGTGGAGGCTACAGCCCTGCAGAGACTCCTCCTGGCTTATCTTGGCTCCTCTGTCCTGCCTTCCCAGAGAGCCCCGCCAGCTAACATCTTTCCATCCACCCCAGATCCATTCCAGGTTTTATTTCTCAGGGCCATTCGCAACTGTGTACAATCTAACCCTCTACTACAGTAAGTCCTCATTAACATCTTCGATAGCTTCTTGGAAACTGCAACTTAAAGCAAAATGACATATATCAAAACCAATTTTACTATAGGCTAATTGATATAATTAAGAAGTTCCTACAACATATTTTTGTCACAAAAAAATAACCAACCTTCTAAATAAAGACCAAAAACACTTCTAATATTAAACATTGAAATAAATGTGAGCTATATGTTCATTTAAGAAAGATGAATAAAAAACAAGTGAGAATGATTTTCCAATCTGCTGATTTCAGTTCAGGGGAGGGAGAGGGGGTGTCAAGAGCCTCTCCTTGGGAAAGCTCAGGGCACCAAGTGAGAACCCACCTTGGACAGGATGTTCTTCCATCTCAGGACTCACTCACACACACCCACATCCACACTCAGACTGGGACAATTTAGATACATCGATTCCCTCCGTGTGCACATGTTTGTGATACAGGAGGAACTGGGAGTCCCTGGATAAAACCCACACTGACATGGGTAGAATGTGCCATGAATCAGCTGTTTTTTCTCTTCATTGATGCAAGGAAAAGACGTTGAACTTAAGGATGTTATTCAAGGACCAGCTGCACAGGGACAGGCAAAAGTAGGGTTACAGTTGTTCATATGGAAATAAAACATATAATACAATACTTAATGAATAATAATACAAGAATAACACAAGAATGAACTCACAACTGTAACCCTACTTTTGCCAATCCCTGTATATTTTTTATTCTATAATACTCACAATGATTCCAAATCTTTATTTGAATCTTGACTGAATCCAGAGAGGATATGCTATTACAAAATATTGCTCAAGAGCAGTGTTTTAAAAACTTTCTTGTGTGTCCTTATTAAAATGCATCTCCTGGGCCTCTGTCTTACAGATCTGGTTACTAGGCAGGGCCAGATTCTGACTTTGATGGGCCCTAGACACCTTTGCCTTCAGTGTATCCCTTTGCCTTTAGAGAGAGAGGGAGGGACAGAGAAAGAGAGAGAGAGAAATATCAGAAGCATTGATTGGTTGCCTCCCACACGTGCCAGACTGGGGATCATGAGGACCTGGACTGGAATCTGAAACTTTTCATTTAAAGGGGCTGACACTCCAACTAACAGAGCCACATCAGCCAAGGCTAAACATTGTCGGTCGACAGCTGTCCGTCTCGAGAGATGATGGTGTAGCTTCTTAAGAGTCTATCTGCACCGCCGAGAATGGTTGTGCAGTCCAACTCGGGAGTGACACGGTATCTGTCTCCTCCCGTGTTGAATCGACATCTTGCGATGACGCTGGAGTGTCCTCTCCAGTGAAGCTGAAGCTACAGAGCCTGGGCAGGGTGATATGGAGGGTCTGCTGTTGCCCATGCAGCAGACCCCCCCTCTCTTCGCAGCTGAAGGGTCCAAGGGAAAGACGGAGTCAATACAGCTTGGCTTCAGGTGCGCCGCAGGGGTTGCCGGTGTTGACTACAACGTCAAACCGCCTTAGGGACTCCGGCTCCGGATTTTCTGTCGGGGTTTACTCCCTTAGCCTTTCCCCTGAAGAGGTATGCCGCAAGGCAGCGGAGGTTTTTTGGAGTCAGAGTTTTCCTTCTCTGATGTGCCCTGACTGGAAGATCGAACCAGCGACACTTAGCTCGCAGGCCGACGCTCAATCCACTGAGCCAAACCAGCCAGGAACTAAACATATTGTACAACCATTGGTATAAAGACAAACACAATCCAAGCTAGATTATATGTATTTATTTATTTACTTTGATTATTAAAGAAATTAGGACATTTTCTTGGATCCTACCAGCATTGTGGATCCTAGGACCTATGTCTACTGTGGTTGATGAGAAGTGGACCCTGTTACTACCTTTGGAGAGGGGCCAGAAAGCTGCATGTCAGTAAGCCTTCCTAGGTGATTCTTCTCATCAGGCAGGCGTGGAAAGCAGTGCTAGAGCCTACGCGTAAGTCAGGAGTCAGGACCTCAACAAAGCTACAGAGATCTGGTTACGAGGCAGGGCCAGATTCTGGTTCAAGGATAAACACACACACAAAAAAACCTTCCGATGGAAGACAACACATTTGTGGGAAACCACTTTTTAAAACATATAATAAAAACAAAACCTATCCCTGGAAATACAACAGCTATCTCACCCTATGCCTTATGCAAAACTTGCTATTTCAAATTTTGATTCTCCCCACGCATTGCTCTATAAATAGCAATATTACTGTAGGAAATAGTTCTATATCAATGAATATCTTATAAGTCCCTCTGAGAATTAAGGTCGAAAAGGAAAGAAAAGTTTTGATAAACTAGGTCCATTAATAGGGCAGAATTTCCCAGACTGCTGGGTTTATAAAGCTCTATCAAAAATTGATTTGCCTTTGTTTGTTTCCTGTCTCTGAATTAAATTTTTAATTTTTGTCCTGAGATAAATGAATTGTACAATACATCCCAGGATATAGGACAGTGCTTTATCAATAGGACTCTATAGGAACACTGAAGAAAAAAATCAAGAATACAAATAAATATTTTTTATTTGTCCTCGAAAATAAAAACAAACTACTGAACAAAGCAAATATGCAAGATTACTTATCTGTTTTTGTTTGTTTTGCGTGAAACTATATTCTCTTAATTTATATGTGTGTATGTCTTATCTCTATTATTAGATGGCATCTTGATTATATTTTCTTTTAATTTGATTTCTAATAACACCCATATATTACCATAAAAATAAAGGTTCCTCAAAAATAAGTAACATTTTGTACTTAATGAAAGAGGAAAAATTTTGAGATAGATTATAAAAAATTATTGCTGGTTAAATGTTCTGGTGGCTAGGCAATGGGATAAACCTATTTCTGATGAATTAAAGTTTGCACACTTTAGCTGAAATAAACTTTTCAAAATATCTTAAGATGTCTTTCTTTCTTTCTTTTTTTTTTTCAAAGTTAAAGCTAGGAGACACAGTAGAGATTGATTACATTGTTTTCAGTTCTCCTGCTGAGATTCCATTCCTGTTTCTTCTCAGTATGCATACCCAGGCACGTTTCCAGGACTTGAACAGAACAGAGGGCTAGTGCTTGCTCACTCTCTCATCATCAGCTAGAAAGCATAGTAAGGAAAAAAAGGAAATCCTACCTTTCACTTTGCTCAGGAAAACAGGAACCTGAGAAGAAGCAAAACTGCTTTAAAGGAGTGAGCACAATACATATAAAACTGGAACCTGACATCAATCTGAGAGGCATCTCTTTCCATCTGTCCTAATAGGTAGAAAAAAAATGAATTATGGCACAATGGGTCAGGATAATACTTTCAGATGTTTTCCAGTTGCCTTAATGTTACGCTTTTCATGGTACAATTATATTATTGCATTGACTAAAAAGTCTGTTTAGGTTTTCTTTTCCGTAAAATAAAAACACATTTTTCATTTTCACCAATAACTTTATTGATTTGGATATTCTGAGTATGCCGGCTCTCTCCTACATGGTAGAATGTTGATTGTTCTCCATTAATGTCTCAATTTGATTGCTATTACCTTCAACCAGTCGAGAAATCTCCAGCACAACACTTTGTAAATGACTTTTGACATATTTGATCAGTCACAGCACATTTTCCATACACTGCAAAATTATTTTTTTGTGTTTCAGTTGTGTTTTTACCTTTCTTGAAATAATAAGGCATAATATGCCAAAAATGTTACTTATTTTTTTCCATCTTCAATAATAAAATGCTACACAAAAATTCACCAATTTTGATTTCTTTTTTAATGCATGCTGATATGACAGCTTTCACAAGAGAATCTAACAAAATTGTTCTGAATGACGTTAAAGACAACTAAGCGCTACTAGAGCCATCTTAAGGAAAAAAAAAAAAACTTTTTGGCCAACCCAATACTTTGTTACTTTGTGAATTCTCATAAATAAAATGTTGTGAAGTATACTATAAATGAATTTTTTGATATACAATGTTCAGAATACATAAAAAGAAAGCATTAGGGGGGAAAAGAGTATATGCCTATCTACCATTTAATTGGTTTTCCTGGTGTGATCATGCAGAAAATTGTAGATGTAAGAAACTTAACTGCTGGTGGTTTGCTAGGTCATGAATCCATTAAAAACAATCCTGATGTATCTGTTCTTGAGGCCAGATTTTTTACTAGAACATGGCTACCACTTCATATAGGTAGTAGAAATATTAAAAATATTATGTCTTTTAAGATTAATTAATCCTCACTTATTGTTTTGCATATCAAAGTGTGTTGCCTATTGATCTAGCGTATTTGGAGTTGAGAACATTTTTCATAGAAACCTGAAGTGACAGTGACAGAGGCCACTTGAATACTTTCCTGATTCCTGGGGGGAAATGACAATGAAATGCTCCCAGTACTTGTATTAGACCTACTTTCATCCCTTACATCCCTTACACCATTACTTCCTAAATGTCCCTAAAAAGAAAGATACAAACAAACACAAATTTTCAGAGGGGAGGGGAGCAAAATAAATAAATAAATGAGCCAGCAAAAAAAAAAAAAAAAAGGAAGATAAAAAAAAATGAAGTCAGTGAAATACAGTAAAAAGTATAGCACAAGTTGACAATAGTATGTAGCAGAAAAATGTAAACAATTTTATAAGCATTATGAATTATAAGAATTATTTTTGCCTTCACAGTTTTTTATAATCCCAAAAATGATTTTAAAAAATGCCTTTTTACTTTCCTTAAATAGGTTGCTTTAATTATATGTAGAAAACAATTTAGATATAGTTCTCAACTTCACCACAATGATTTTCCTGATTTCTCCATTTTCTACACCAAAAATCTCATGAGGAAGGTTTTCTGGAAGTTGTGCTTATATATGTGACTGCACTATCTGTGACAATTGGATATGCCAGGGGTAAACACTTGATTTAATTTTAGCCCAATTCCCTCCAATAAAGTGAAAATTGAGATCAGCAGATATTTTGCATCAAGTCTCTGTAGGTTGTTGGCATTCTGTGTGTAAGAAAACAAGAAAAGTTGAACTAGGTAAAAAAGAAAGTGTAGGAGAAATAAAAGAACAGTTTTAATGAGATATTTTGCTTCAAAGAAAAAATAATTGAAGAATAATTTCCTGGATTCTCTAGTTCCCTCGCTTTCATCTTGAATTTCCAGTCTACTTTTTTACCTTCCACTATATAAAATAGTTCTATGCTCTCAAAGTAAATCTCCTTTTTGCATAAGCTTATTCTAAGCATGTTTCTATAAGGCAAATTATCTCTAAGATATTAACCCAAAATTGCCAATTGCAATTACTGGCCACAAAAGTCTTTTAATTTTCTTGAACATTTTAATACCCATTGAATAGCAAATATTGTAGTTTTTCTATGTAACTTATACACCATACCAAATAGAGCTGTATTCACAGGTATGAATAATAGACCATATGTCCATGGGTATTGTTGCCAGTACAACTGGGTTCTTTTGCACTGTCATGAGAAAAGAATTTCAAAGGACACATGCAAGGAAGAAGTTTAGATGTAGTGGTAAGATTTATTGGGGCGAAGGAAAATAATACGACCTTAGGGTTTTAGAGTGTGGGCAGGCTCTAGCAGCAACTACCCTAAGATTCCTGATAATTCTCCATATATTTTCTTGGTTCTTAGTAACAAACAAGCTGTAATTCAAATGATCCTTTATACTTCCTGACTTTTCCTGGGCTTCAGTTGGGCCCTCCCCCTACCAATCCCTTTGCTGAAGCTCCTGGGGTTCTGTGCTCTCTATCCAATCTGATTCTTATTCTCAGGCTAGATTCCACTCCTTCATGTTGCCATTTTGGCTTCTACTGCTACGGGTACCTCCCCACTCTGCCATCTGGGCTTCTATTGGGCATGTATCCAGCAGAATAATTCCTCCCTGATCCCCAACTCTTACCCCCCATAATCTGGTATGGGGCCCAGAGTCACTCAGGAAGATGTTTTCCTGTTTTGAGGATTAAGTCCCCTCAGAAGAGGATACAGCAGTCCCTTGGAATGTGTGAATGAGTCAGGAATGCTATTGCTTCCTAGTAAATTATGTTTAATGGAATGCAGTAACTTCCTAATGAAGCAGACCTAATATCTGATTCAACTTCCCTGTTTATTAGGCTTAATATTTTATTCAGCTCCCTATTTTATTATACTCAATGTCTAATTTCCCTTGCTCAATTTCTTTATTAATAACTAGCTAACTACCTATGCTAACAGTATGATGATGATTTTCCGATCATGCTTCCTGCTCACATTTCCAAAAACAGTCAAATAATAAGTTAATAATCAAAATTAATGCAGTACAAAATGTTTTTTAAAATATTAAATTTGATGCTGTGGAGGATGCAAAGAGAAAATAATTCAATTTACACAAACACATCCTTTTTCAATGACAGACTATCTCTGGTAGGTGAAAAGTAGTGATCTACTCAGTAGATTTTTAAAAGGTTCAAAGGAAGATGGATTTAAGCATACAAATTGCTCCATCTAATTTGCTGGAAGAGTCACATCCTGCAATAATTTAATCATTTTTCTGAGAATTCATTACATAGTGTTTGGACTTGGAAGTAATTCCAAACGGTTTGAATAGACTTTTTGCAATTATTTCTTCTTATATAATGCCAGATAATTGCTTAGAATGCCAGTAAGTATTTTTAGTTATAAGTAACATAAATCAGCCATGACCGAATTAAGCAGAATTTAACAGAGGATATTAAATAATACATAGCATCATGAGAAGCACTGAAAAACTAATATTAGAGATGGTATAGCAATGAATATGTACTGCTCAGAACTGGAGAACTGTTTTAGTGAGGACACTGCCTCCACCCCAGGCAATACAAGCTGTAGCTCCCACAGCCAAAAACAGCTGTGGTTTTACATGACTGTCAATACAGTTAGCACTCCAGCTCAGGAACTCAGTTCCCATGCACCTACGCCTACCACTCTTTCAGAGAGAATTGGGAGCTTCTGCTTCTTTGCATAATTAACACCAAATCTGTAGTCTGGCAGAGCATACAACCAACAGTGCAGTAGAGTGAAAAGCTCACTCTGATTTTATCTTAATTCTAGCCTGCATTTTTCCCCATGGCATGCAGGCCAATAACTCCTGCTATAGATATGCTACTTATTAGAAAAATTCTGCTTAAGACCTAAGCTTTGGGCAAAGATTTGCAGGATCCTCAAAACTGGACTCAGTTCAGAAGGGCTCCAAGGACTGGGAACAAAAAGATTTAGAGATTTTGCACTTGTATCCCCGCTGGTGCCTAGATGTCTGTGTTCATCACATACCTCTTGCCTGCACCCCCCTCCACCCTTCATTCTCCCTCATCTTGATATAAAGGAAGCCTGAATTCTAGACTCTCTTAAGATGGATTTGAGGAAGCTCTAAGCATCCCCTCACCTCCCTCATCTTCCCGAGCTGTTACCTTTTCAATTAATAAACATTTTCTTACTTTAAACTCTGAAATTTTAAATCTTTGCCTTGAAGGGTTAGGCACATGGACCTTGAACTGGTAACAATAGCACTGCAGATTCTGGTATACACAGGATATGGCAGTGAGTGTCAGCTGCCCTGGCCTCAGTAAAGGTACATGTCATTCACCAGCACAGGCAGCCTTGTGTTTGGTTAGCTGTAAGTTCAGCTTGACTTGGGCTTTAAACTATGTCTTGCATACCTACTGCAGGAGATAATGAGCATATGCTGGCAGGTCTCAAGGACCCTAATAAGCAGATGTAGCATAAGTAAGGATTTAAGAAAAACAAAGAAAACAAGGGAGAATTTATAGGCATTTTATACATTGATGGGTATATCAATGTTTCCTGTTTTCAAATTGCAAAGCATTAATGAGGCCTTAAGTTTAAAATTTTTAGGGCACCCCTCGGCTTGCCAGTATATGATGCTCAAAAAATATTAACACTCATATAGAGCCAAGAAGGGAATTTCAGAGGACTAGATTGGATTCAAGGACTTGTCCACAGGCTTGAGTAACACCCCCATCATGTGGTCTCCCAGTTGGTGCTGCATTGGTTAATTACTTAAGAGGAAGATTCTTTCCCTAGGTGGCAGGCTATTTTTAAGCCTAAGTGTTTTCATAGCAAAAGGCAAAGTAGAAACAGTCCCAGAGACACAGGGGCTGAAAATACTCAAAAGTATCTGTCACTAGATGGAGCCCACCACACCGCATTAAGTTTTGGGGTGCCAGAAACATATGACTGAATACAACATGCAAATTAAAATGCTTTAACTATGTTTGCGATTAAAGAAAGGCACCAAAAATAAACCTGGTGATTGAGAACACCTTCACGCTGTCACTGCAAAAATTCTGATGGGCCGTGTTGAGGAGAAGCCACAGGCCCAAAATGGCATCATTGTGTTAAAGCCCATGACACCAAAACTAAATTTAATACCTGACCAATTTGCTGTTTCAAACTTTCCCAGAAATATAATCTTAATCATATCCTGGTCAAACCCTAGTAAGATAATTAGTCACCTGGGTCCTCTCCATCCCTCCTAGAAAGAAGAGGCAATCTGCATGATAAAACCCTGGCCTTCCCAACCCCTGAAAAGAAGATGCCCTGGTCTAAAAATAAAAAATAATAATACTTTTCTTTCCTTTGTAAATAGCTTCCTTACTCCACCTTTTTTCCTATAAATACCTTTCATTTTGTACACCCCCTTAGAGTGCCCTTCTGGTTTCGAAAGGAGATGGCTCTCTGACTCATGAGTCACTTGATAAAGTGAAAATTTTATCTTCAAGTTTTGTTTCAATTTTGATTGAATCTTGTTTTTTAACAGCTGTATGCAACAACATCATTGGACATAATTTGGCCTGGAAATGGAAAAGGAGATGATTTTCTACTGTCAAGTTAATTAATAAACTGTTTTGACCTCATTTAGCACCTTCTGGGAGAGTCATTCTAAGGGCAAAACCCATTTGCCTGGCAGTGGTCGCAGGAGAGTAGTCCAAAGGGCAGCAGTTGGGACTGGAGAAGCTTCATGAAGGTGGTCACAGACACAGCCCATGTCCTCTACTAAGGGAGGTGGCAGAGCCCCAGACTGACGCCAGGTGAGGGGTTGGTAATTTTTTTCCTGTAAAAGTCCAGGCAGTAAATATTTTTGGATTTCAGGTCAGATGGTTTTTGTCACAGCTAAGCAATTCTTCAACATGAAGTGCAAAAGTAGCCATAGACAAGTTGTAAACAAATCAGCGTGTCTGTGGCAAAGGAAATGTTATTATGGACACTGACATTTGAATCTCATATGATTTTCATGTGTTACAAATTGTTGTTCTTGACTTTTTTCCAACTATTTAAAACACTGAAGCGAATTCTTATCTCCTCAGATGCACCACCATGAGTGGCAGTCTGGGACAGCCCCGGGGCTGCCGTCTTTTGCTGGTCCTTGTGTCAGACGAGAAGGTAAGGCCACTGCATTAAGTTGGGAGCACCTTTTGCCCACCAGTGACGTTCCCTTTTCTCAGGAGGGGCATCTGTCAAAGTTATATTTCTGGCCTTTTGTTCCACCCCTTACTCCTTCTTATGGATGTAGATTTACCAAAGTGGTGGATCACACTATTATTTATATTGCTCATTTTGACAGAACTAAGCTATTGAAAGTCCTAAATTGCAGGTAGATTGTGGGTAATTGGTGTGTGTTTTTACCACTTCACTTAGCCAGTGGGAATCAGCAATCTAGGCAGGTGTGTGCATTTGCATACTTAAACTTCCCTCAGGAGGTTTTTAACAGACTTTGCTTTATTCCTCCTGGGAAGCCCAAGTATCAGGGTCATTGACTTTATTTCCAGCTCCAGGTGGATCCTGATTAGACCCAACCCATCATTCCCAACTTCCCCAAGAGTGACTGGTTCAAGAGACTTGGCTTGAGGCCAGTGAGCATTGGTAATATTCAATGGCAAATACTCCTAGTTAGCAAGGGGCGCAGTGACTTGACTTGATTCAATCTTTTTCCAAGGTTGCAGGAGGTGTTTTGTTCTTGTCTTCCACTGATTATGAATAAGAAAGCCTGCTACCATGTAATTAATACTCGCATCTATGTTGCGACCAGGAGGGAAGCCAGCCTGAGGACAGCCCTGGCCAGCTGAGGATACAGAGCCCAAAGAGAAAATGAGATGCTTCTAGGGTTCTGACTAATTACACGGGCAGAATCCACCTTACCTCACTACCTCTTGTTTTGTGAGAAAATACATCTCTGTTTAGTGTAAGATTTCTGAGGCTTCTAGCTAAAATGAGCTGCTTAAAAGGAAACAGAAGGGTGATTTTACATTTTTAAAATTGTACAAATAATATATGATAAATATAGAAAAAAAAACAGATAAATTAAAAGAAGAAAACTCACCATCAAGGGACTGCCAAGGTTAATATATTATAACGTCATTCCAGATGCCTCACTAGGTATACATACATACATACACAAATAATTTCCATTAACAAAGACATATTACACTTAATGTTTATTTTTATTTTTTAATGTTTTAACAATTTTAAACAGTTTCAGATTTATGGAAAAGCTATGCAGAATTTTCCCATATACCCCATACCTGGTTTATGAAATTAGAATGGTATGTTTATCCAATTAATAAACCAACATAGGTGCATTATAATTAATTAAAGTTAATACAAATTTTCTATTTCCTCAGTTATTTTACCTATGTCCTTCTTCTGCTCCAGGGTCTCATCTGGAATACCACATTCTTTGCAGCTGGCAAATCTCCTCTTGGCTGTGATAATTTCTGGGACTTCCCTTGTTTTTCAAGATCTTTATGGCTTTGAAGAGTATTGGTCAGGTAAATATTTTGGAGACTGTCACTATATTTTATTTGACTGATCTTGTTTCTCATGGTTAGACTGGAGTTATGATTTTGGTACGAAGATCACCGAGGTAAAGCGTCATTTTCTTCACATCATACTAAAGATATATACTTATCAACATGACTTATCATTGATTATGTTGACCTTGTTCACCTGCTGAAGTAATGTGCATCAGTGCAAAGTATAAAAATCTTTCCCTTTTCCATACTGTACTCTTTGGAAGGAAGTCAATATGCACAGTCCATACTTATGTTACAGGGAGTTAAATTCCACCTCAAGGGGTGAGTATCTACATAAATTATTTGGAATTCTTCTGTACAAGAAATTTATCTATTTTTACTCTTCAGGGATGTGTAATGTATTTGACCACCATTTTCATTCAGCAATTTCTTTTTTTTTGTATCAATAATGAAAATATTTATATTATTATTTAATTAGCTACTTATATGTGTGTATTATAAGGTGTTTTAGCTAATTTCTTAGTAATTAACATTCAAGTTTTCTTTCTTTTAAATGATAAATATTGAAAAATATTAAGAAAATTGAGACATTCATGGGAACTATCATCTCACAGTTCTGAGCTAAATTTAAAGAATGTCCAAAATTGTGACAAGATGGACTATTTCAGAGATGGAGACAAACCCTGATATTTAAGTAATCATCTGTATGGTAAAGCACTAGAGGCCATATTTGGACCCAGTATTGAGAGTCTGGGGTAATCTCAAACTTATAATTACATCTCAACAAGGCAGGGACAAGTGCCCATCTTTTGGATTCCCACACAAAGACCATACCAGAGGGTTCTGTTCATCAAAACAAGACTTGGAGGCACAGAAACTCCAGATTTAATATGATAGTAGCCCAAAATCCTAAAATAAATTATAGTCTTCACTGTCACCTTTAGAATATCTCAGCCTCAGGAATGGGAAAGAAAGAAGTGTTCATTGCTACGTTTGGGCACACAGATGCCAACAGAGGTGGAGAGCTATTCGAAGTGAATATGCCCTGAATAGCAACAAGTGAATCTCAGTAAGTGAGTATCAGTGGGTAGGGATGTGTATGTCAATTCAAGTTTTTTTCCTGAAGTATTTCTCGGCTCACGTGGAAGACAAGAGTTGGAGGCACAGAAACTATTTAGTTATTTAGTTATTTCTAGTCCCACAGATTGTGCCCAAAGTGGGATTGCAATAATCATTTTAAAAAGCCCAAAAAAAGTGAGGTAGATTCATTGGTTGTGCCCAGCTTGACTGAAACAACAAGATAAAGAAAACCTGACACGTGATTTAGTTGGAATGAAGAGCAACATTTCTTGACAGGTTGCAACCCTAAGGCTTTCATTGGTGGTACTGGTGGTCCCAGTATCGAAGGGTTGGCCTGCGAGGGGTCAGCAAACTTAGCACTTATGCATCCCCACAGACTGGAGAGAAGCATGATGCTTACCCAGAATTCAGAACAGGGACAGAGGGATGGACAGGTGGGCTACTAGGGAAGAGGACGGTGCTCTGCTGCCTTCCCACCTTTGCATTCAGACACAAACACTACCGAGGATACTTTTATATCTGAAACATCTTCCTGTCACAACTGATAGACACAGATAACTTAGCTAAGAGGCCAATCTCAAAGATAAGGGCTTCTGAGATAATTATATCCTATCACAATTGCTTAAGAGGTCAACTCTTTATGATTTCTCTTTTTATATGTATTTTTAAACTGTATTTGATTTTCTCTTTAGTTTTATTGAATAAAGATTCTTGTATCACTCCAGAAAGGCCAAATGCATGCAAAGGAGCTCATTCAAATATTAACTCTTTGGATTTTTTAAAAAAATAACAGAAAAGCATGGCATATTTCATTTTATATGAAGAGAGAAAAATGTCATATATTTTTTATAGAATAAATGTTTCATCTCTTGGCCTTTCATATTGTTTTTTACTCTAAAACTATTTAAAACCATGTTGATTTTTTTACCTATCCCCTGTAACACAATTGAAATTAAGCTATGTCTCTGACCAGTAGATCATCAACCTGATCTTCAAAGTAAAACAATGAATGGAGTGTGCAAAGAAATGTGAATGTATCATCATAAAATATATAACTGAAATGCAAAATAAATAAATGAAAAATTACTATCTTGTAGTAGTTATGATTATAGACCCACGGCCATGAAACTCTAGTATGGCTAATAAAAAATATGAAAAGAAATGAAAAGGGAGGTGGAAGTTTAAGTTTACCAAATTCTTTATTTTGCCTGGCAAAGAGCCAATATCCATAAATTTGACAGGGTAGCTTAAGAAAAAATATGTTTTTATAGATATTTCTTTCATATTATCCTCACATTTTTTCTCTTATGTTTAGTGGGCTCTATCTTTAGGAATTAATATCTCTTGGAATAAAGAAATATTTATTTAAAGCTCAGCAATTTCTTTGGCTTTATTTCAATTTATTTTAACTTTGTAAATCTCATGTTAACTTAAACACATTTAAAATTTTAATGTAACATGAAGAGTATGATCACATTTTATCTTTCTTACTTAAATTGTATTTATTAGATGAGAGAAGTAAAAAATGATTTAAAATAGTGACAAGTGTTCCTCTAGAGTAGCCTTTGGGGGACTGTTACTTCCTTTTAAAATGTTTTGATATTTTAATGTATTTCTTAAATCTGATATTAAAGTTTCTTCCCAAGTACACTGATGCATATGTGTATAAATAAATAGATAGGATACAAGTGCCATACCATATGCATCATTTTGTATTTACTTATCCATAGAATGGTGCTCAGGAGGGTACAGGAAATGTCACTTTTTACTCTCTATGTACTGTTTGCATTTATACAACAATCATGCATTGCTTTTGTAATTTTAAATGTGTAATTTTTAATCAAGAAAAAGAGAACTTAAATTTTAAGAAAAATACTTTTTCCCACTGTATACTTGATTTTTTTATATTGGTAAGAACTCAAAGTAAAATGATGGGATATTTGGTAAGCTGTGCAGCCCAGATCAATGCAGTTAAAATGTGTACTTTCTAGCCTATTTTATGAAACAAGGATCGTACCTCAGAGCTGTGTGTTCTGTGCCTCTGTGGAGATGTCTGAGAGTTCCTGTAAACACAAAACACCCATGTAGGCGTAACACCTCCAGATGTGCCTAATCTGAAGAGAGGTTTAGATAATAGCTGCATAGTAAGAATTCATGCTTTCCTGGGCAGATACATTTTGCCCAAGTGGCAAATTGACTTCTAAAAGCTTATTTAAACCATTATCAAAATATTGTTAAAAGAATATTCACAGGTAGAATCAATTAAAATATTTCAGAAAACTCTATTTTCTTTACATTATTGATTCATAACGATAGAAAGAAAAATTATTAGAGAGCCCGATAGAGGACATTTGAACTTAAGTCAGATGACAATGATCTTTCACTATTTAATGTTCAAATGTTAGTTTGAATCACAAGCACATTACCTAGTGTGCATGAGTCTTAAAAGTTATATAATCATATTTGTAATAATAACTACGGGTTTTCAAAGGTCTATGATATTGAAAACTCATATAAATGTGTTTTCAGGCCATCAGAAAATGGTATCATTAAAATGGTTAATCTATTCCACACTTAATTTTCAATTTGTTAGGGTTTTAAATTGAATGTTTTTATTTGATTTCAAAAAACAAAAATACACATATTCTCCTGTTTTCCAATAGATGTCAGTATTAAAAAAGAAAAGAGCTAGTTGTTTAATATAACTGTCTTGCCATACAAGGGAGATTATACTTTCCCTTATTTCTGGCTTCATGTACTCCGAATTGCTAAGGCTGTTCTAAGTAGTCCAACAAGGAGCAGTAGTTTTGAAACACACAGAGGTTATTAGTTTTGGGTTGATAATTCTGTGATTAGTATACACAGGTATTATTATGCTTGGAATGGAAGAAAATAATAAGAACATATTGACTATATTCTAGATAATTCCTATTTCCTTTATTTCTTTGTGGCTCTATTTTCTGTGTCTTCTCCATATAAGCTTAATGCCTCTTTAGTTTTCATTTCTCAGTGTTAAGTCACAAGGATTTTATTTCCATAAAAGGAATTTACATATTTTCACATGACATTTTAATCTTTGCAACACGATTTAAAAAATAACATGACTAGTCCTTATCATATATTCCACTTTCACTCTCATAGAACTTTAATTTACCATAAATGAAGCATTGTATTTAGAATAAGTATTAGTTACCAGAATTTTCAAATTAATTTATCAACAACATACAGAATTCAAAGCTGGGGGTAACTGAGAATTTAGTGAAAGGTTGGAAGGATATTGTTCTAAAATGTGTATTGAATCATATATTGTCAGTATGTGTTGAGTCTTAGCAGATTTTAACATAGCATGTGGGTCACAGGATGATTCGTGGGTCTTTTGAACTAAGATCACGAGGAAGCAATGATGTCTTCCTGCACAAGGAGCAGCTTTGTGGTGGTGTTGGGAGGCATAGTTCACAGCATGCATGTCACGCCTTCCATTTTCTTTCCTTGCGCCACACTAATCTAAATTGACCTTTCAGTTTTGTGCTGCAGTGTTCATACCTGCTTAACTTATCAAGAAAGAAGTGAAAACCATCTCATACTTTTCTTACTTACACTTCCTTTTCCTGTGGTTGAAGCATCAGATAAAGTTCATCATCTTGTTTCTTCGGGTTTTGCTCTTCTTCCTTTCTTCGCATGATGAGGACTGAAATGAAGATGGACTAAGAGACAAACCACGTGCCTGTTTCTGATCAGACCAGACTCAGTTTTGCCCTTCAGCATGTAACCCATTCCAATTTTTCAGGATTAGAACTGAATATGTGGAACTGAATGTATTTCTTGCCAATGATCAGAAAAGGATACTTTGCACAATATGGAGTGTAGACAACATGTGTTGCTATTCAGAGTCTCTTGTAACACAAGAAAACAGGCTATGAGGGCAGTTTTAATGTAACTGAAATTATAGGCTCAGATAGAATCTGCAGGATGCTATGCATTCATAAACAAAAATGCAGGCATTTTTTGTTTGACTTTTTGAATAAGGGTCAAAAGGGTAAGGTCTTACTACTTTTCACTCATTAACAACATGACCAAGATGCCATTTAACTTTTTGTAACCGGATATCTCATACTGGCCTAGCAGGTTAGCAATATTGTTAGAATATTTACAAAAGCACTTCATATACAATAAAAGATCATGGAGATCTAATGTTAAGCTCACAGAATAATAATGTAAAACCATTTTTGTTGGCTCTAGATTACTTTTGCCAAGTAAGAAATCCATCTGCTCTCTCAAAAATCTTAGAGAATAAAGGCTATAATGTTATTACTTTTAATGAAGTGAGGCTTATGCATCTGAAACATGCCAAAAATAAACAAATTTTAAAAGTTAATATCTCAGTCAATGAAAGAAAGGAAAAATGTTCTTTGTATTTTTGTTTGCACAAACCTCTTTACTCTGGTTTTCTTTTCCTTTAAGTGCATTTATTTTTAAGAAAAATATTCACATTTTTAAAAATCAAAGAGCATGGAAGGATTAAATAATAATAACATATTAATACTAAATAATAAACCAAGCCCTTCCAGCCCACCAACAGTTCCATTTCTTCAGAAGCAAATAACCTTCCTATTTTTTTCGGTTTTGGTTTCACTGGTGTTTACCTTGATCTCTAAATTTTCTTTTATAATCCTTCTGCTTGATTTACAAAATGTAGACATTGTCTATTGATCTCTTCTTATGATAGGAAAGTGACGGGCTCACCACTATCACCTGCTACATCTCTCCCCCCTCTACTTCAGAAAATGTTCTTCAAGCTCCATTGTTTTATGTTTTGCATAAACAGAATCTTTTAAACCCTCTCCGTAAAATAGAAGATATTCGCACCTCCACCAGTCTCTTACTTTTCTTTATCTTCTTCCACCTTCCTACTTGTCTTTTGAACCTCTAAGGTTAACGACAGATACATGCATTCAATTCAATAGCCACCGTTACAGTGTTCATCATTCCCAAGAAGCAGTCTAAGGAGTAGAATGATGGTTCCAGGGACTGAAGGGTGGTGGGACAGAAGTGAGTGTTTAATGGATACCTAATTGCAGTTTCGGAAAATGAAGAGTTCTAGGGATGGGTGGTGCTGATGGTTACAATGTGCATGAACTTAACATTACCAAACCGTATACTTAAAAATGAATAAAATGGTAAATCTTCTATGTATTTTAGCACAATAAAATTCATAAAACATATTGGAAAATGTATGCCTTCAGTTCAAATATACTTAAAAATAATAATGATGCCATAGCTTAGCAATTGAGGAGAGTTTGGCCTTTATCTGAGTACTCTATCCTCTTTATTTATTTTCCTTGTTCCTCCCTGACCTCAGAGAACATAAAATTTCTCATATCTGAAACCCACACTATTGAATGAAGATCCAAGAAAATGCATCTCAGGGTGCCCATCCATTCTGCAGGGTGTAAGAGAACAACAGGCCAGGTATCGGAACCTTGAAAGTGTTCAATTTTTATTACCTGTCATGATATTCTAATGCCTCAAACTCTTATATGGAAAATGTTAATTTCATGCTTAGATGAATCACTTTCCTTGAAAATTAGCCCGCATTACCAATACCATTCTCACTTAAATACCTTTTTTTTTTTTTTTTTTTGTCTAGATTTTTGTTCTCAGCTTCCAGGTCAGTGAGAGATGAGCTAACACACTAGATACTAGATTAAAACACTCTTAGTTCTCTGTCAGACTCTCACATTTAACCAGAATATGACCTTTAGGAAGTTGCTTACCCTCTCAAAGGCTCAGTTTTCTCAACTATAAAATGGAGATAACAATTATAATACTTAATAGGGCCCATGTGTAGATTAAGTCAGTTAATACACAAGACAAGAGACTGATAATCTATATAACATCTATGAGATATTTGGAGGCCAAATTGCAGTTAGATCAGAGTGAATTAGGCCTTTTGGCATCAATTGATTGTATTAAACAAAAAACTGCATAAAACCAATTCTCTTTAATGCCATGAAGGGCTCAATAAAGCCTAGGGATTTTAATAATTTTGGTTTATTAAACTCATACAATTAGATGACTGCTCCTTTTGCAATTACAGTTTTCTACAATGTAATTGTTACTATTAAGCATGTTTTAATTGGGCTGAAAAGAGCATGCTTTAAAACATTGTTTGAAATAACACCTTTGAAGGTAATAGTCTTCAATTTAATAACCCCATTTTTACTAATCTGAATATTTGGACAATTATCCTGTACCTAACTGTATCTCAAATACCAGGATGCTCAATTTGAATTCAAAGTTCCAAAAAGCTTTAAAAGAAACAAAATTGGAGAAAACAAAGAGGAGAGAGAGAGAAAGAGAGAAATTAAGAAAGGAAGAAAGGGAAGAAATATTATTTAATGGAATCATGAGAGCTACAAATGAACTGTTTTATTGTGTGAGTGCACTTTCTATTACGCAATATTGGCATTATAATATTATACAAACCCTGGCTGGTTTGGCTCAGTGGATTGAGCGTCGGCCTGCGAGCTAAGTGTCGCTGGTTCGATCTTCCAGTCAGGGCACATCAGAGAAGGAAAACTCTGACTCCAAAAAACCTCCGCTGCCTTGCGGCATACCTCTTCAGGGGAAAGGCTAAGGGAGTAAATCCCAACAGAAAATCCAGAGCCGGAGTCCCTAAGGCGGCTTGACGTTGTAGTCAACACCGGCAACTCCTGCGGCGCACCTGAAGCCAAGCTGTATTGACTCTGTCTTTCCCTTGGACCCTTCAGCTGCGAAGAGAGGGGGGGTCTGCTGCATGGGCAACAGCAGACCCTCCATATCACCCTGCCCAGGCTCTGTAGCTTCAGCTTCACTGGAGAGGACACTCCAGCGTCATCGCAAGATGTCGATTCAACACGGGAGGAGACAGATACCGTGTCACTCCCGAGTCGGACTGCACAGCCATTCTCGGCGGTGCAGATAGACTCTTAAGAAGCTACACCATCGTCTCTCGAGACGGACGGCTGCCGAGAATATTATAAAACTCTATTCTTTTAAACTTCCTCCAAAAGGAAAAAATATTTCTATAAGATTACAATTCATAAAAGTATTTCTTTTATGTTGGTATTATAGTACAACTTACTTTCTCATCTTTTAAAATGCTTCCAAAGAGGTCATCAACTTATTGTTATTTTTTAATGAACCATTTTGGCTGAATATTGATTTTTAAATAATTTTATCAGGCTGTCTTTCAAGGAAAATAAATGTAAAATAAAAGTCATGAAATATTTCAATTAGAAAATTTAAGCTCTTGCCTGCCTGTTTTTTGTCAGTAAACATATTTGGCTTCAACTTCCTTCTAGCTTTATGGTATTTTGTAGTTTTATTAAGTAGTTCTTTCATGCAAGAGAGCAGGGCTTCTGCTTTATGACTGTGAGTCTGCCTCCCAAGGTGACTGCCCTTCTCATGCATGACAGGTGTGAACAGTAAGGGGTGAAAGCAGATGACTTGTCTGAAACATAATCTGAGCCAGGGCTAGAATTTATTTATTTATTTATCTATCTATTTATTTATTTAAAGATTAGAACCCAAAACTCTTGCTTACTAAGGCTCTAAACCACAAGTGAATAGCAAAAACCACAGTGTATAAAGAATATGTGTCTTGTTTTCTATGAGAATAAGTTTAATAGAATTTTAGTAATTCTGCATTTAAGAGACATAAAATTGGCTCAGAATTAAAATTAATTAAGCAGTTTTCAACAGTTTGTTGTATGTGCTCTTCCATGATTTTCAAAACCCTGTATACAGAATTTTAATTATCTTCATACATAAGCTATTTTGTGGGCAAGATGTCCAGTCACACGTGCTGTATACTAAAACAAACCAACTCATTAAACTCATCTGTGAACATTTATAGGTATATTGATATTCTTGTCACTCTCAGTACCTTGGCCATGATAGTTGGAGAGTCTTCCTTTTATTGGAAAAGTCAACTCTACGACTGGTATTGTTTGACTAATATTCTGTTGGTAATGTGCCACTCGGTAAAATTTGTTTCATGCGTTCCAGCAAGCAGTTGGCTCCCAACAACACAAAGGACCATTGCAAGCATTTCTGTTTGGCTTTGATTGAATGCAGATTGCAGGACTGTTTTGCTATACACATTACTCTTTCAAATGTTTCTTCAGTGGTCACATATTACTTTCTAATGATAATCATTCGCATTTCAGAGCCCTTTTTGTCCCTGGTGTTTTATAGCAAAGTCACTTGGAATTCACCTCTATCTTCAATGTGCTTCAATGGTGTGAGAGGGGGCCTGTGGCTCCTGGGCTCTTGCATTGCTGTCTTAATAAGCTGAAAAGGGTGAGTAGGAAGAACCTCATGAAAACCATCCAGCTTAGGCTCCATAGAGGGTGATGTGCAAAGCAGAATGCTAACGTTTTCCATACTTGGAGGAAAAAAAATTATTGGAGCTCTATTTTGTCACCATTCAAAAAAAAAAAAAAATCGGTTTCCCTATGCACATTATGGCTCCTAGACTTCTTATATAACATAAAAGGTAACCTGAAGGTTAGGCAATTTAACTGGATGTTTGGGACTAGCCAGCATCCAGTTTTGCTTTTATTGTCTGCCACCTCCACCCACACATGCTTCTTTCTTACTCCACTTTTGGTGGTCCACCAAGTTCACTGCAGATGTTTCTCCCACACAGTGGAAACATTCCTTAATGTGTCTGTATGCTTCCAGGCTCTGCTCATATGGGAAAAGGAAATATTGGAGAGAAATAATGAATTTCTGGATTGGTCTTATTTCCTTTTGTGCCTTTCAAAAAATGCTGAAACAAAAAAGAAAATAACTTCAGACCTATTCACCTTTCCCACACTACTAGCTATATAGAATGGTCTATAAAGTGATTTTTTTTTTACCTTTAAAAAGTCAATAAATAAGTAATCTTATGCCATATTCCAGAAGTCTCAAGGTAGCTATTCTATATTAGAAAGCTATATAATTTTGCTTAAATTTTACTGTTTTCAAAATAAGTTATACATTGCTGCATACTTAGAAAATTAGAGTATTTGTAAATCATGCTACAATAAAGGATATATATTGCATCCATAATTAAAAATAATTTTTGAAGAGATATTCCTCTGTTTGCACAATAAAATATAGAATGAGTATGCTGAAAATGCAGGACTCAAATATATCAAAAGAAAACCTGTTTTCATTTTATCCACTTTTCCTCCATTCCCTCTGCAACACCAACTTTTTTTTTTACCTTGAATGACATCTTGGAGAGCATCCATAATTTACCTGAGTACTCTGCGACCATATAACTCCTTTAGTCATCTTAGTCATGAAAAAATATTCCCAGTTCAAAAATTAATATGCTAGTGTATCTGTTTAACAAATGACTCTGAACTTCAGTAGAGTTAGAGTTTCTCCCTGTCCATTGCCCACCTCCTTCCCAATAGGCTTGCTGTAGGTGGGGAGTGGGCAGTAAACGTGTGAGTATGTTTATGTGTTGTAGAAAGGAGCTATTGGAGGTTTCAATGTTGGTTTCTCTTTACTTTGTCACATCTTCTCTCAATCCTGAAGCCCAGAGCTTAATCATGGTTGAAGCAGAGGAGCGAAGAGTTAGGAAAGAGCTTTCCTTCCTATGATTGATTTCGTTCTGTTTTCCCTGGAGACATTTAAGGCTAACTACCACTAAGATCTCTCAGGTAATCTCCTGACAAGAATGGTGCCTTCACAGCTACTGCTTCTGGCTCTACCTTCACACCAGTATCTCTCCACTGACATTTTTCCTCCCGTGGGGTCTTAGGTTGCTTCTCACACCCACTTCCTCTTCCTAGTCCTTGGGAAAACTTGCCAATTAGACCCACTGCTATGAATGTGGCTTTTTCCCCAGTGCAGCCACTTGGTCACACTGGTGTGGGCCAGAAAGAAGTCCACTGGGACATGCCACAACTTTAGAGAATGACTACTAAGCTCTTTACTGGTCTCTGCTACCTTCTAAACTCATAAGTCTTTTTCTATTCTTACGTGAGGAATAAGAGTCTTAGCACTAAGATTAGACAATGTAGGTCCTTCATGGTTTTCTATAATCTCACTTTGGAATTTTGGATTAGTTGGTAGCTGTTGTATTGGGATTCAGCCAAAACTGACACTAAAATCATGTCATTTTTCTTTGGGTTATATATATGGTCTTAAACACGTAAGGAGTTCATTAATTCTTTCACATAACAAATATTTATTGAGCACTTCCTGTATGTCAGTCATTATTTCAGGGGAGAGAGAAATAGCACTGTAAAATGACAAACAATTCCAGTTCTCATGGACAGTTAGAGAAAGTAACATTAAAAAAAAATTTTTTTTAATAATATTATCTTTATGTTTACATTGTATTTTCTCTGTTTGTCCAATTTTCCACATTTTATAAGGACACCAGTCATATTAGATTAGGGTCCATGCTACCCCAGTATAACCTCACCCTAACTAATTACATTTGTAGCAACCCTATTTCCAAATAACGTTACATTCTTAGGTATGGGGGTTGGGGTGTAGGGCTTGAACATATACATTTTGGGAGGACACAATTCAGCCAGTAATCAAATGTCTGGAGAAAGACATTCTGATCATAAGAACACATGAGTACAAATTCCCAAGAAAGTTTCAGGGAAACCTGAAAGGTGAGGAATCTAAAGCGACCAGAGAGAAGTGGATGAGGGGTGATGCTGAAGGAGATGAATTCAGAAAAGTAAAATGAACAATAGGTTTATGCAGAATCTTACATGGCATAGTAAGGGAGTTTACTCTGAGTGAAATGAGTAGCTACCAGAAGATTCTATGAAGAGGAGTAACATACTTTGGCATATTTTAACAGAATTATTTTTGTTACATACTGAAAATAGACTAAAGAAATGCAAGTTAGAAACAGTGAGACAAGTCAGGATGTATAATATTAAGAAGAAAACACAATGGTTTGAACCAAAGTGGTGCAGGCAGAAGAGATGTAATTAGTAATGAAGTTATGAATATATTTTGAGGGTCATTGAATATATATTGCTGGAGGTTTGTTGGGTGGAGTATAAGAGACAAAATGGATCCCATAACAATTCTAAGGTTTCTAGTCTGAGCAGCTAGAAGTGTTCTTAACCAAGAGGCAAATGACTGAGAAAGAAGCAGATTTGAAGCACAGTTTTCAATACCGAAGGATGTCTTTTAACTGTCTAATTTGAGAGGTAGTATAGTATAGTTACAGGGAATAACAATATAAATCTGGAACTAGAATGCTCAGGTTCGAATCCTGGTATTGCCATCACTGGCTGTATGACCTTATGTAAATTGCTTAGTCATTCTCTCATTCAATTTTCCTAGCTGAAAGTGAGAATAACACTAACTAATCCATAAGGTTGTTGTGAAGATTAAAGGATTGAATACATATAAAATACAAAGAATATGTTCTGGCACATAATAAGTACTATATAAGCCTTCTTTTCTGTGACTATAATTGATCAGGTAAGGTCAGTAGGATAGAAGTCTGTAATTAAAGGGAGAATTACAAGTCAAAGATACACGTTTGGGGATTTCAGCCCACAGATGGTGTTAGTACTGTGGGATTAAATGATGACATCTACGGGTGAGTGTAGACAATTGAGAATGTTCAAGAATTGAATTCTGACTCTGAGCACTGAAAGGATTAGGGAAGGGGGAAATAAGAAAAACCCAACAAGAGGGGCCCATGTGTTCAGAGAAAAACTAGGTGAGTGAGTTATCTGAGGAAAGAAAGTATTTTAAGAAGAACAGTGTGATAACAGTGTCAAATATTTCTGAAAAGTCAAATAAAATAACAACTGTGAACATGGCCATTAGACTTGACAACATTGTGCTGACTTTGGTAAGAGCAATTTCAGTGGATCAATGAGGGGTGGGAAAAAGCCCCACCAGAATGTGTCCAAGGGAGAATGGAAGAAGAGAGATTAGACACAATGATTAGAGACAATTCTTTGAAGGAAATTTAAGATAAAGTGATGACAAACAGGGCTAGCTGGAAGCAAAGGAGAAATGACATAAGAACGTTTTTAAAGCTGAAGAAAATAGCAGCCATTTTGTATGTTGGCAGGAATGACCTGGGAGGTGAAGGAAAACTGAGAATTGCTGAGGCTCTCCCTGAGTCAGTTAGGGTGGAAAAGAACTAAGACACAGTCCAGAGGTCAGCCTTATTTAAGAGAAGGAATAGTTCATTCCTAGACATAGATTTGGATGGTAGTTTCAGGTAAAGTTCTCTTTGATGGTTTTATTTTTTTCTTTTCAATGAAATAAAAAACTAGATTATCAATGAAGACTAAAAACATGTGGAAAGCTATTGAGAAGTATGAGAGAGTGAATAGAACTGGGAAGTACATACAATTGCTGAACAGAATTAAGAGCTCACTTGAGGAATGTAACCATGAGTCTGTGAGAACAGTTTCATAGTTGTCTGTTTTTCTGTACTCACATTCAGCTACAGTAGAATACACACAGAGGAAACCTACAGTTGGATTTCATCCTTTTTGTGATTCAGTAAGACCCCATGGATATTATAACAATTGACCACAAAATTCAAACATCTATAAAAGGAAGTGTATACATGAGGGAGAGAAAGGCAATGGAAAGGTGGTTGGAAGTGTCTCAATGGGGCGAATGGTGGTGGTGGACTACCAAAGGTCATGAGCTGAAAACAGAGGCTGAAGTGGTAAGACACTAGGATGGTTAACGTTGGGACTATGGCTGAACTGAAGGCATTAGTAATGACAACATGACTCGTGTAAAGTGGATAACACAATCACTGGGGCAGGGAAAACAAGGAACTGAGATGCCGGGATACTAGATGATTACTTATGTGGATAGTGAGTTACTAAGAATGATGGCAAGAGGGGTACTGGAGAAAACAACAGTGAACCACCAGCAAGCCTCCAAGGAATTCAGGGAGTAGTAAGAACTGCCATCAGGAAATTGACCAGTATTATTAAAGGGCTTTACAAATAGGGTTTACAAGACCGCCTAAAAGAGAAAAGGGGTGGAGTAATTTTGACATTTCTTTAGGATTTATTTTTTTATTTCCAATGACGTCTGAAAATAAGTTCTCACTTTATAAAAATTTTTAAAGTCTCTATTCTGTTAGATAGCTAAAAGGAAACCCAGTTTTATGTTGCCATCAAGGCTGGCTGAACTTGTCAGCCAATAAGATGTTAAGGGGCAACCTCTCCACTATCAGCAGCATCTCCTATACTTCCCCACCTTCCACACCACTCTGGGGTCTCATGAGGATACAGGGGCTACAGGATTATGGTCGTGTATTGCAAGTATCAAAATACTCAAATAAAGCTAATTTTTATATTTGATCGTTGCCTCTTACATATTCCAGTATAGAGAAGTAAGAACAGAATAATTTCTATCTTCATGCATTTTCTAAGCTGACAGATTTTACTTTTCTGGAAGAAAAAAAACTATAATGTATCCTTAAATAAATGTTGATTACCATTCACATTTAATAATACATTTAAAACCTGAATGTTTTCCTGATACAGTAAGCAATTTCCTTTTGTGTTCTGGGACTTTCCCTGCTGATCCACAGGGCTGAGCACACTCACATGTATCTGATGACCTGAATTTCCTGAGTTGTTTGTGTAGTCCCCATACTCATGGTTTCCAAGGGCTATAAATGTAGTGAACAGCTGTTTGTTTTTTTATTTTAGAGGAAATATTCATTAAGGAACTACCTTAAATTTTTCACTCCAAAAGAGTGAAAAGAAGGCCAAAGAACTGATTTATCGACTAGTAAATCAAAATGTGGTGGCCACAATAAGCACACAGAAAGTATGATAGACCATGCTTATATAAAATTGATTTAACTTAGCTGTAGTATAAAAGATAAGGGACGGCAAAGAAATGGAGGGGATAAAATAAAACATAGAGCAAAGAAAAGATAATAAGCATTAAAAAGGAAAGCATGTTTAAAAAATAAGAATTAGATAAATTTTTCTGATTCTTTTTTATTATTGATATTTTTCATTAAAAAAATTTTATTGTTGTTAAATTACAGTTGTCTCAATTTTTCCCCCATTGCTCTCCCCTGCTCCTCCCACGCACCCATTTCCACCCCGTTGTCCATGTCCATGGGTCCTTTATCTTTTTTTTGACTAGACCCTTCTCCTTCTTCCCCCTGTATCCCCCTCCCTTCTTCCCTCTGGTCACTGTCAGTCTGTTACTTATTTCCATGTCTCTGGTCTATTTTGCTTGTTTGTTTTGTTCTAAGATTCTTAAATGGATGAAAGTTTTATTTTTTGTACTATACCTTAATAGTTCCCAATCTTCTTTCCAAGGTTTTCCCCATTGACTTGATGCTAAAGAACACACTCTGAAATAAAACCTTATTAATTCATTATTGATTCAAGACCAAGTTTGATCATAGTTTTAACAAAATGTAGTTATTCTACTTTAAAATACAGAAATAATTTGAATAAACTGCTCATTAGCAGGTCAGAGTAACAGCAGACGATAGACATGACCTGGTCCAGTGCTCACACTTTTTTGATGAAAAACCTGAGACAAACCATGACCAGACTAGGTTTTGAGGCTTATGTTCTTATTATATCAGAATTCCAATGTGCCTACCAGGAACTTCTATTAAAAAAAAAAAAAAAAAAAAAAGATTCACAGATAATCCATACAGACATGCATGAAGACAAAATCTGCTTTTTTTCTTTTTCTTTTTGTAATGTAAATATGCAAGTTAGAATTTTGGATGAATTGCAGCTAGCACAAAGGAAGAACAAATCCAAAAAATGAATTTATGATTTCTGGATGGTGTGGTATCTGGACTCGTAGGAAATTCTGACTAAAAAGATGTTAAAAGTGGCAGAATTTCAAAAAGAAGATACAGCTCACCAGAGAAAACCATCAATGCTTGCTCATTTGCTTCTTTTGCTAATAACTTTTTCTAATGGAGTCTTTTGGAAGGTAGAAATTTAATTGGCTATGCTATTGAGAAGAAAGGATGGCAGACTGGAATGAGATTTGAAAAAATGATCTAAAAATAGGTAGAACATTTTCTGTTAAATACCCTTTCTCTGAGGCAGACTTAAAATGGGAGCCCAGCTTATCCATAGTGTTGCTGAAAGTCATGACATCAAAAAAAGGTTTTAAGATTCTGAAAGCCAAACTACTTTCTGTGTTTTCAATTTCTCCTTGGGAATCTGGAAGCTACAAATATGAAAAAATAGAAGACCCACATAAAAATGAGAGGTCATTCTTGCCTTGATAAAACACATGACTATCCACCATAATCTATACTATACCCGAAATAATTCCACTCAATGGTTCTGTTGCAAATTCCACACTAAATGAATTAATTACATATTACCAGTAAAATGACATTTGAGAACCTCTAACAAGCAATAGTGCAAGCTGGTAATGTTAATTTCTACATAGGTTTGTATACTTTGGTGCTTGCCTGAACTTCACATACCCAATTATAAGTCCACACATTGTTGAATATCAAGGGGATGAGATAATTAGATTGTGTGTAACAAAAATAATTAGAAAGACCAAGATGAAGGGGAAGTAAATGACAACAAATAGAGCTAAAGTAATGGACAATTCTAACAAATCAAATCAAGTACAGGAACAGGTTCTTTTAAAAATGTGACAATTCTATAAACAAACCTAGAGCCTTGGGAAGATGATAAGTTCTGTACTCATTCACGCAGTGAACTAATTCATCCTATAACAAAAGTACTTCCTCTGAACTTTATTTTGTACCTTGAAGCATCAAATTGAATAGGAAGTACTCTTAATGTAAGATCCTGAACCTATCTATGCTTTTAAAGATTTGCCTTGGATATCTGCCACCATGGAATGGAGAAACATTATGGACTTTGATGTTGAAAGTCAAAGAGGTTTTAAATTCTCAGAATTCTCTTCAGTGAAATGGTATTAACAGCACTTAATCCCCTGGATTTTAGAGACTAAATGAAATAATGCTAACTGAGTACTACTCAATAAACAGATGTGCGTCCTTCTCTCTGTTCCTCTTTATGGTAGATTCACAAACCTGAGAATCTTTGTGATTACTTGCAAAGTCAGTTTGCATAGCTCCATTAGAAGTGGTGAGTAATTCGTGAGTCCTATTTTTAGTGCTTTTCCTCTTGAGAGAATGAGAGAGTTAAAGTGCTTCCAGTCAAGAGTAAGCATAAATTATATGGCATCATTCAAGATCAATTTGCAACATTAATAATAGTTATTTGATCTGTCATCATGTATTAGAGCTTGGCTCTAATACAGAAAACTGGGCTGGGAAATTAGCAAGGTTGAAGGTGAAGAATAAAATGCCCCAGTTAACACACATAGACCTGGGGATAAACCTATTTGGGAATCACTTCCAGTTTCAAAGGCCCGGAAATCTGTGGTTGGAAAAAATGTTTGTGTTTCTAAAAGAAAATCATTTCTCACCAGCAAAGGTATCTGAGAGAGAAAAGAAAAGAACGAGTAAATTTGAGTTTACTTAAGAAAACTGGACTTCACCATAAAAGTATCTGTTCCATTTTTTAATTCATTGCTTCTATTATTAGACTCATTTTGAGGCCACTCCTATACAATCACATATACTCAAGAATACATACATGTCTTAAAGGGGTTAAATGGTAATGATAAATTACAATAAACATTTTAAAAAGAACATATGCATGGGAAACAATTGAACTATGCTGACTAAAAATCCTTCTTTAAAGATTTGTGAAACCTCTCTTCTCTGTGCCATTCCTGAAAGATGTAAGCTACAGCCCAAAGAGTCCTTAGGATGTAGAAGAATAGGTGTACTCAGAATTTTTAGGATAGAAATTTAGCAATTTCAAGCCAGCAGAGGGCTCCCTGCTTTAATATGGTTCTGCACATGCAAAGTTCAGCAAGGACTGTTGGTAATGGACAACCGTAGGGGTGAATATTTGTTACGGGCTTATGTATTTGCTGTACTCTGTGTTAAATTAAGAAATATAAAAGGATGAATGAAGCAAAGCCGAGTACCTATTTCTGACACCTGAGATAAAATTTATTTTTTCTCTTATGCAAAATTTAATCTTCCTCTGCTTTTCCAGTTTGAAAAATAAATGTGCCTCAATCCTGCCTCACGAGTCCACATACACACCTGTAGTATGATTCTTTTAATAATTCATTTTTCTCTGTTCATAGCTTAAATAACATATGTCTAAAACCAGGTTAATCAACTGATCAGTGTCTTTAACCCAATGATGAATATCAGCAAAGCTCAATGAAGGACGACATAATTGATTTGGTGCTTATAACTTTGTTTACTTAAATTGTAACTTTAAATTTAAGAAATATTGGAGGAATGGAATAACAAAAATTTCAGCTCTTGTCAGTCTTGTATTCTTTGAACGTACCCTGCTTATCCCTGTCAGTTCCAGCCTAATGAGACATGTGGCAGATCTTTACAATACCAATGAATAATGCACACAGCACACCTGGGGCAATTTTACTTAGAGAGTTTTATTAATATTATTGTAACAATTTAAAATAGTACAGATTTACTGCCTGCTCCTCAATTTACCAAAACAAATTGACTAAACACATTAGATGTATGTATCACAAATTAATCTGTTGAGTAAATTAATTATGACAAATCCTATTCATTTTCATTTCAGTTATATCTTTTTCTGTAATGTAGATCCCTAGGTTATGTGGTTTTCGAAAGTAAATATAATTCTAGGCAGACAGCTCTTGTAATATGTTTTTATGATGACAAATATGTACCAAGCACAATTTTAGCAGAATGGTTTCCTACAGCACAGGTGTCAGACAAGGATGTATTTTATTTCTCTATTTATTTAATCTGTCACAGACTACATCATATGAATAACTGGATTATACTCAGAGGAATGAGGAGTGAGAATTAGTGGAAGAAATACCAATAACTTAAGATATGCAGATAACACAATCTTATTGGCAGAAAGTTGCAATGATTTGAAACGACTGCTGATGTAACTGAAAGAAGAAAGTGCCAAAGCAGGACTCTATTTGAACACTACAAAGACAAAATTCATGACTACAGGAGAAATGTGAGATGATGAAGACCTTGAAATTATTGAACATTTTGCTTCCCTTGGTTCAGTCATCAATTCAAATGGAGACCGCAGACAAGAAATCAAGAAAGATATGGAAGGGCAGCAATGGAAGAGTTGGGAAAGATGATCAAGAGGAAAGATGTGTTGTTAGAGATCAAGCTTCAGATCATTCACACCCTTCAAATCCCAATGACCACATATAAATGCAAAAGTTGGACAGTGAGGAAGGTTGATAGTAAAAAAATGGATTCATTTGGAACTTGGTGTCAGCAGAGAGCTCTATAGATGACATGGGCCAACGGAAGCATGAACAAATGGGTCCTCGAGCAAATTAAGTCTGAAACAATGTTGGAGGCAAAAATGACAAAAAGTGATATTGTCCTACTTTGGGCACATCATGAGAAAGCAGAGTTCTTTGAAAAAGACAATAATGCTGGGAAAAAAACATAAGGCAACAAGAAAAGAAGAAGACCAAATATAAGATGGACTGACGGCATAAAAGAAGCCATAGGCCTATGTCTACAGGAACCAAACTAAGCTGCAGAGGACAGGACATTGTGGGCATCACCCATTCATTGGGTTGCCAGGAGGTGGAGCCCACTCAACAGCACATAACACAAACAATTTTAGCAAACAGAAAGGAAAAAGTTGTCAAATCAATGCAAATGACACATTCACTCTTTTTATTATTTTTGTTTTCTTCCTTCCTTTTCTTACTCTCTTTGGCTTAGATGCTACCAGTGGATACAACATCATTATATGTGAAATCATTTGTTTTCAACTCTATCAATAAAGTAACTACAACTGACTTTATTTTTAAGAGAAAATAATAAATGTGGAAAGCAATCAATGGTAAATAAATATATTATCTTTCACTAAATGGTTCATGTAATTGTTATAGAAGATAATTATTTTTATAGGCAATAGGAATATATTGTGGTTGTAGACAACTGTTTAAAACAAGAGAATTGTGTACAAATTTAAATTATTTCCAAAGGCCAGAGGCAAGTTGTTTCATGCTTCTTACTCCCCAGAAAGCAATGCAGATGGAAAAGAAAATCTGAAAAAATAAAACACAAAAAGGAAACACCATTAAAACAGAATCAATACTTTCACTCAACCGAGTTAAAATATGGAATAAAATAAACATAAATATTGCAGACAGTTAAATAATTCAAAATGAATGTAGCAGTTGTTCATTGATAGACTTTAGCCAACCCAGCTAAAAGCATATTATGTGAAGACAGAAGTTGTAGTAAAAAATTTTGTCTCTGTGGCTTTTTCTTTTTCTTTTTTTAAATACTCACAAATCTGGGTCATTTATAGGGATGGGGCTGCATGAGTTAGATATTGAATGAAATAGAACTTTCTTTTGGCACTTGGGCATACTGCATATTGAATGTATTGTATTAAATGATCTCATTGTTTATATAGTTTAAGAAACTTTTGGAAAAGAAGAAATAAAAATATTATTAAAGACTAATATCTCTCTGACGCAATATGATCTAACATATTATGAACTTCACCTAACTTGAATTAAACTCTAAACATTACTACTGACTTACCTTTTCAACCTTTTGATTTTATCAGGTATAAAAATGTAACTGCAAAATTCTCCTTAAAATTAAAGCTATAACTAAGCCATAATAAGCAGCCATAGTAGTTTATTGGGTTTACTCTTTGCTTTCAAGTAATATTGCACATTCCTAATAAATTACCAAAAATCAGCCAAATAAAACTCTTGGTTTTGAATTATCCTAAGGAAAATGACTATACAGCCATCCTTAGTAAGAATTCATGGTTGTAGAATTTTTCAGTATGCATAATCAAAATGCCACAATATACATTTTCTACTTCTCTTCAAGTATAATCCAAGTACTAGTCAAATTCTTTACATCATCAGATCTTTCTAAGCTTACTCTTCCTCCTAGTTTTAGCTATGTACCCACTTAAGCTATAGGATTGCTTTTATGATCACTATATTTGGTGTTATTAGTGTGTTAATAAAAAAATGATGCCCTAATAACAGAGTTAGGGAGATAGTTATGCAAGAGCTTCTCTATACTTTTTTATTGTGTAATCTTCTTTTCCAAACTATTAAAATATGACCAGTTGCCTCTTTCCAGGAATAAGATCACTATTTCTAGACGATCCATAAAAATTCACCAAGAAGCACATTTAATAATAAGATGGGGGCATGGGAAAGAGTCTGGAGTGTTTGACTAAAGTGAAGCCAAAGCAATTAACTGAGGCCAGCCACTAATTCACAGAAAATACCCTGAACTGTGGTAACTTTTTCTATTAAAGACAGAACATGCAAAACAGCATTAACAACAAAATAACCCCCTTAAACATTGATATTTAGATTTTATGGATAGGTAGTTCAGTTTCAGATGAAGATTCTAGGTCTTTCTAGAGAACCATTATTCTAGGAGGGCTTTCTTCAAATCAATGCATTCCTTTCAGCCTATAACATCTACAATATGAAAAAATACCCAAAATGAAATCAACAATTATATTGAAGCAGAAGTCAAGAATAATATTAACATTTTGGAGTTACCTCAGAAATCAAATACAATATATTTAAAGTCTGGTTTTGATTTTGTTTCTTTTGACTGTAATTCAAGAGAAATGACCTCATGGGATTTCTCATAATGGTGCCAGGTAAAATAATACCAGGATTTGGGAGTATTTGTGAAAGACCTCAGATTGTGCAATGAATTGCATTTGTCTACGAAGATGGGTTAATGTTGACAGAGGGATAGCTGAGAAGACGACTTTCAAGTGAGACAGACTGATAAATCTAAAACATCAGGATGAATAGTTTAATTGGGATGCATAATGTTCATTGAGCAGCTAATATGTACCTTGTGTTGTGTATGGTACTGGAATCTGAACTATATTTCGCAATAGAAGTTTTTATTGGTTTTCAATATCATGTCTAGGGTCATGAGGATTTTTTCCATGAGTGAAGGTTAGGGAGAAAGATTTCAGTGAAGCCTCTAAAACTGTGTGTAAAATTTTGTGGGTATATCATACTTCTTTATCCCCCTACTTCCCACCCCTTAGGTGATCCATACTTTCATCTGGAATTTCCAGAAATGTTAAGGACTTCTGACCTAGCAAGGGAGTGAAAAAGATTACAATTCTAGTTCATGCCTTTATTTTTAATCCACCACTTCACAGCTAAATTTTTCACTTTTGAAAATACAATCACATCCTATTTCTTTTAGGGTACATTCCTAACTAAAACACAATGCTCTTGTGTTTTTCAATTGTCTAAAATGCTTTCAGTGTCTTACCAAAAAAAAAAAAAAAAAAAAAGCAATGTTGTACACTGCAGTTTTAATTTGTTTTTGTTTTTGTTTTTAATCCCCAAACAGATGAGATGGGAGGAAGCTGATGAAGCATCCGGGTCAGAATCAGATTGAAATTAACTGACTCTTGCTTAGGCGACGTATTGTCATAGGCACTTGCACAGGATTATGATGTTTAAATCTCATGAGAAACCATGGAAAATTGGTATCCAGTTTGTTGATGAGGCAATGGGAGTTCAGAATTTATGTGGTTTACCAAGAAATCACAAATGACATAATATCAGAGCTGGGATGATATTTCTCTTTCATTTAATGTTCCCCAGATAATATAACTGCACATCCTTGGGATTCAGTTCAATGAATATGAACATCAATAGTGAATTCACTTCCTCTTTTTTAGTCATCACCTGCACTTGCCTGGTGATTTTTGAGTAAAAAAAAAATGCCACGTTTCTGAGATCCTTTCACAATCAATATTTTAAGCATAAATGGAGTTTTTATATATAATAAAATCCAGATTGGCACAGGAGCATAGAGAGGACATACAATGAATATGTTTCTCAAAATATGTATAACCCTGAAATATTAACACTATTCCATTAAAAAATAAGTAGAGGAAAACACATTTGCTTTTTTAATTTTTGAATATATGTCTATGTATACATGTGTATGATCTAAATATATATTTCATATATAATTTATGCTATAAAATTATTTAATGAAAACTCAATATAACCACTTGGTTATTGCAAAAATTTCATTTAAAAATTTCTCTTATTCAACCTTTCTCTTGATTTTCATATTAAGTTGTTATTTTAGTTCTCCATAGCTGTTGATTAAGTGTAGCACTTGAGATTCCTTCATTAATACATGTCTCAACCAACTATTTGTTAAATGAAGATAAATGAGTTACCAGTTAGGCTGGTAAAAGAATATATGACAACCATAGTGGGCTTTTTGCAATATTTTCTAATCTACAGATATAATGTTTCTGGATATGTAGAAATTCAACAAACACTTATTTTAGTCTAAGTCTGGGCAAGTTCCATGATTTTAACACCTGGATTCAAAATATGAAACAGAGGAAGTTCACTCTTGGTGTCAAGCCCTCCTTGTGCTAACACATCGTTAATGGCCCTCATCTTCAGGTATTTCCTTGACTTCCTAGGGCCCTCGACTCTGATGCCTGAACTTTGGCCTGTACAGATGCTCTCCACATTTCCTCCACCCCTTTCCAAAAAGCTCATCAATTGGCAGGTGGCTCATCTGAGCCACTGATACATAGTAAAACACCAGTGGGAAGTGATGTGTTATTATTCTGCTGGTCTTCTCCATTATGTCTGTTTTAAGAGGCTTTATTAAAAATGGCTATACTTACAAGGAAATCAGGCATATAATCTTAAAGGAAAGAGAAGGTATAGAAAGGGGCATTTGTGTGCATGTGGCCTGTCTCAAACTACTACGCCCTTAAGTTACAAAGCTAGTGGATTATTCTTAGAGCAATGTACATTTCCATCTCTCTTGGTTTAAATCCACCTACTTTGTGTATTAATAAATTACCTGATGAATAAAGAAAATTAAATATTATCTTGAGAAGTGGACAATTTTCATTAGAACTAACTAGCAACATCTCACACTTTTCAAATCATTTAACCATCTGATAAACTTGTGAATAAAATGAAAGCTTTAACATACCCAGAAGAGAAATAAAATCTGATATAATATAAATTTACTTTGAGTCTCAAACATGTATTTGTCATTGCAAATATTGACATAGGAAAACATTCACTGATATATAATATCTCATATAATCATACGCCTATTCATAATAGTAATATAATTATAACTAACTTGTTTGTTCAACATTTTAAATCACTAAAATCAGAATGAACAAGTTAGAAGAGCTAAATCATTTTGTAAATGATGGGTAAAATTGCTTGCTAAATTCTATCTTGCCAAGGAAGAAACTTGAAATATTTTAAATATAAAATAACATTTCTGTGAACATTTGAGATTTCACAGCTTTCAAATAATTTAAAAATATATTTACCATTTAGTTGATTATGAAAATCTGCATAAAATGAATGTCCCTTTTTGTATCCCTAACAAATAATAACCTGTCTATAAATAGAAGAGTATATTTCTTTGACATTGATGATGCTCATAAAATACCGGTTAACTGCCTACTTAAAACAACTATAACAGCAACAGTTTGGTTTATCAGAAACACATTAAACATACAGAAGTTTTAATAACATTATTTGGAGAAAAATAAAAGCAATTCTTTGTTAAACATACTTTTTAACATGACTATGTTGGTTTTTTAGAGATGGCCATTATCTGTTGTGCAGAAAAGAGCTTAAGCAGAGATCACACCCAAATTGCTAGAAAATACTTCCATTTCCTATTAATGCAAGAGAACAAATAAACACAAGCAGCCCTAGAGCAGAAACTGGATTCAAATGTACTGAAGATTATTTTGAAATGAAAACATTAGGAATATATTAGGTAATGATAGACATTCCCCCCTGTAACTTTGCAAGAACAAAGAGTGACAAGTATCAACTCAAAAGAAATTGAGAATTATTCTTCCAATCATCCTAAATATGACTAAAATATGGAGATGCACATGCAGACAAACAAACAAAAGGCTTAAGAGAAGGGACTTGCAGACGCTGCACCTATTACTGGGAATTTTTGTGTTTTTTCTCTGTGTTTATTTCCATACCCTATTCAAGAGCAGATACAATCACAACTATGTTTAGTATGTGCTCTTAGAAAGACTTATTACTATTTACATATAAAACATTATTATTTTAAATAGTTTAAATATACATAAACTAATATATATTAGAATTCTTCACTAAGAAAAAATGTAAAAAAAAGTCAATACTTACAACAATGCCTTATTTGAAAATATATATTTTCCTTAATCATTAAGTATCTTCTAATATTAAATTTTAAACAAGAAAATGTACTAAACATACTACGGTCATGTTCTTTAAGAAAATAAGCACAAAATACATTTAGAGCAAAGTTTTTAAGTAATTCAGCAGAACTCTGAAACTTGAAAAATCAGATATTTACTATTTTACTACTCAGTGGTGGTAAAGTACTCATAATTGTAGTGACAAAAAAAGTACAAAGTTACTTTAGACAACAAATACAGAAACTTCATTGCAACCATTTTTGCAGTTCCCTGGAATTGAATATCTCTAATTTACTCACTTCTAAAATTCCAAACTGTTCAAGAAAGTGTGTACCCTTTTCAATAATACTTTTAAAGAATATTCTGTTGTTCACCCATACCTATTTGCACTATCACAATAACACTCAAAACAAATAAATATTAGTAAGAAGATTTTAGATCACTTGGAGGTTTCTGGAAGCCACCTACATTTTAGAGCATGTACTTGAAGACAGTTGGCATGAATTAGCTACCGTGCATGCAAACCCATCTGGTGGAAATTGTATAAGGCATAATTAGCATAAGTGAAAATAGATGCTATCGTTCTCAAAAACATCTGTGGAATTTTCATCTTTGAATTCAAAGTTATGAATAACATGTCTTTATAGATATATGATATCACAATGATACGTCTTAGATTTATTTAGATTTCCTGGGGAATATCTAAATATTTTAATCACATGCTTTCAATATTCAGGCTTCCTTTAAAAAATTATTTTATATATTTATTTTTAGAGAAAAGTGAAGGGAATGAGAAAGAGGTGGAGAGAAACATCACTGTGTTAGAGAACCATGAGTTGGTTGCCTTTCACATGCCCCCAACCAGGAGGAAAATGACCCACAACCTAGGCATGTGCTCTAACTAGGAATCCAACTGGTAACCATTTCAGTTTGTGGGATGACTCCCAATCTACTGAACCACATCAGTCAAGGCAGGCTTCTCTTTTCTTTTTAAAAAAATGTGATTATATTATTATTATTATTAATTTATTTATTTAAAAGTTTGTCAAAAGGACAAGTACAAAGAAAGCCCATCTGACCACAACAGAGAAAACTCAGATATAATCAAAATTGATTCGACATGATTTATATCCATCAGATGATTGAAATATGTGCCTTTTCAAAACTAAAGGTTGACTTTATATTTTTCTAATTATCCAAGTTCTTAATGCCATAGGAAGGTAAGAATTTTTATAACTTTTTTCTTGAACTATAGGAAAGAAAACAATATGAAGACATGGAGAGAAAGTTGCAATAAGGTCAAATTAATAAAGGACCAAATATAACTTGTCAGAATGAATGTTATTGGTGACTGTTGACCATTCTGTTATGAAAAAATTTTAAGAAGGATGTATTTTATGGAACGAATCTTTTTATACTCATAAGCTTCCTTTTGTACTTAACATAGATCCTCATGTGTTTTTTACTTTTTATGTAAGAGAAGAAAAAATTAAAGCAACAAAAAACTTTAAGGAAAGCCTGTTTTAGATTTTATAAAGTTGAGACTAAAACAGAGTTAAAAAAATAAGAAGGCATTCAATGAACATTACCTAGTTTGACTCCGTGCTGAGACTTTTTGTGTATTAAAATTGGTGATAGGCTAACAATTTAAGATAGCCTGACCACTTTCCCTAAACACTAAGACTGTACTTTTTTTGGAAGTACAAGAGAGTTTAGTAACTTCTAAATTAATGGGTTAAAGTTCTTTTTTTACTTTCATGTTAATGCAAATAAGTCTGGCTGCCATTATAAATAACATTTTCTTTAATTTACCTCTGTATGCCTAACTTGACCACAAAATTATTTACCTCATATTTAATATGTTTTAAAATGGAATATTTTAAAATAAAATGCTGCTGGATTAATTATGGTCCTTAAGTGTCCTAACAGAACTCTATAATGGTGAAAAACAGGATATTCAACTTAAAATTATAAGTACCATTCCATTCTAATACCCTTTTATCTTTGATACCAGAATTTGAAGTATTTACATTATAAAATGAGTGCCTTGTTTCAACAAGAATTATCAAAACCATTTAGTCCCAATCTACCAAAATGCCATTTTTATGGTGAATGAGTGGCAATCCCTGCCAGATAATCCCATCACCAGAGCATATTGATTTTCAGTGGATCCTGTGTATCAGCAGCAGGCTCCTGGCACCTCTCTGACATAAATTAAGAGCCTAGGTCATTTCACATGGATAAGAATTTTTAATACTTCATATACGAAACTGTGTATCTGGAAGAGCATATGTTTACAAATTGAGAATATCATTCAATACTGGTAATCCAGGTCTTTTTGTGTGCTGGTAAAAAAAAAAATTCTTAGTACTTGTCTACTATCTAGAAAATAATTCAAGCCTCTTAAAAAATGAGTTCATTTTTAGGGAAAAAAAATGCCGTGTTTACAGAAATAACAATGATGTCTGGTTTTAAAAACAGGACAGTATATGTTGGCAAGATATATTTTGAAAAGCTCCCCTTGTATTATTGTTGCTTGTGTCAAAGGGATGATTAGAGCCCCAGTAAGTGGGAACCTCCCAGAGTAGGCTAAACAGAAGGCCAGCAGGCCATGTATGGCTTGCAGCTTGAGGGATTTCTCTCAATGTTCTGCCAGAGCTGGGACTGACTATATGGTTTCTCACGTAAGTCCTAAGTCATGAACTGTGTCCTACCAGGCCAGCCATGCCAGAACAGGACCCAGGGGTACAGAGAGTCTTGACTGATGGGAAACAATGACTGCTTCCTAAGGAAGCCACAGCTGCTTTCCTGAGAGACACCCCAGATGCCTGAATTTTCCCTTACTTTCCATTTTTGACTACCTGTTCTGGCAGAAGTTCTAATGAAGGGGGGCGCAGACATCAGCCACCCAGCTGTTTGCAATAAGCCTTGGCAATGTAGGTACTGATTACATAAACACTACAAACAGTCAAAGAGCATACTGTATTTCCTAGCTTTTAAGCTTTAAAAAACGTGTGAGCCTGTACTAACACCCTCTTTCTCCTCTACTCCAAATAATGATAATGACAAAGACCATAATGATGATGATAACAACAATAACAACAACATAATGATGACTTTAATATGAATGCAAAGATTATTAAAGGAAACATGATATAATGCATTTCTGGGAAAGTGCTCAAATTATACAGGGAGAATTGGAAAGATATGAAATTTCCACATTTCAGAAGAAAGAGTATATATTGTTTTCTTTATGAAATGAGATGAAAATGTACACTTAATTTTACTTGATATCTTATTTTTCCCACAACCCGGCACAAAAAATCAGATATTGCATTATCCATTTCCTTTTCATTCACATATATTTAAAACTGCTACTTAAAAATATTTTATTTAATTTATTGGGGGACATTGGTTAGTAAACTCTTTATATAGGTAAAATATTTTAAAAATTATATTAATGAAATATTACATACCTTTCTCTGTTTATGTTAATATCAGGTCCAGAAACAGAGAAGATGTTGAGTTACATCCTAATTAAGATTAATTATCCCTGATAAAAATGTATATATATATATATATATATATATGTGTGTGTGTGTGTGTGTGTGTGTATATATATATATACTTTTTAGATCTGATATTTGAGAACTAAAAGATTTAAATAACTCATGCTTATAGGTCATAAATGAAGTTTATCATTTTAAAATATTTTCTATATTTGAGATATTAGATCAAGAATCTATATAAATATTGTAAGAATTGAATTGGAGCTTTAGTAATCTACGTTTCTAGGTGACTGTTTAATTTCCTATATAGCAAAGTGAGTTCTTGTCATCAAGACCAGAATTGCCTTTTATTTTTTACGTTAAGATTTTCATTTATTTTTACCTCAGTGACTGACAAAAATGATCTTTGGCTATGCCAATTCTTTTTAATATATCTATTGTTTTTACCATAATTTTCTTTCTGCTTGAAAGTGGTAAATATTATTTGATATGGGATTTAAATTGAATTCTTTCAAAAAAATGATACTGAATAAAAGCAGCAACAGAAATATTTTTCAAGTTGTACTAGAAAAATTATTTTTGTAAAGTGATTAACTAATAAGTAAGAAACAAAGCTATTGATGGGAAATCTGAATACCATTGGTAAATTAGTGAATAGACTAAGAATGATAAACCACATACATACTACAATTAATTTGGGACATAATGTGACCCTAGTTGAACCAGAAGAACTTTGGGAAGGAAATAAGATTAGGTTTTCCCAACCCAACACAACTTATTTTGCCTCAGGAGGTTACACAGAATTACAGTTTCTGCTTCTATAAAATGGAAATAATAGTTTTCCTATTTTTATAAGATTATGGTAACTAATATTTTAAATTTTAAAGTATTATAAAAATATAAGATATGCTAAAATATTCAACAACCAAAAAAGTGAAAATAGAGAGTGTTAGATAAGGATTCATAAATTATAAGTAAAACCTGGAACCTGAGAGATTTTAGCAATGACATTTCTTTCTCATTGATGGACATTAACTAAGATGATGCCTTTAAAGCTGTGGATATATAATTATCAATGGGAATATATAGTTCTACTACAAAGTATGGTAAGATTTTAGTAGGTAAGTACAATTATAGATTGTTTGAAATATTTCCATTTTCTATTTTATCCTGTAAAAACATGGAGTTCATTGTTCTTGCTGCGTTTTTATAATGCCAGTATATTTTTAGCACCCTAAAAATAAATAATATATCTCTCTTACTCTTATTACCAAACTACTGTTTTGATATTCCATGTTACATTAAATTTCCTGTTCACATCTAAAGTTACATTAAAATAATTATTTTCATACAGATGTTATTCCAAGGGGATCCTAAGCAATAGAATGGGAAAATATTTTCCTCAAAAGTTCTATAATAGATACTTCTTTATAAGTAGTTTTTCTTGAAATATTATTTTACAGAAGTAAAAAATGCATTAAGCAAAACTGAGTCAAGACCATTATGAGTGGAGTTAAGCTAATGTCATGATAAATATTTTGAATATATATATATAATGGCAAAGGTTGTGTTCCAAACATAAGGGGCATTAATGGAGAAGAATGGTAAGAAAAATGTCAATAAGAGTAGAAAACCTGAATAGACACTTCTCCAAAGAGAACCTAGAGATGGTCAATAGACATATGAAAAGATGCTCCATGTCACTAATCGTTAGAGAAATGCAAATTATAAGCAAAATGAGATATTATCTCACTCCTGTCATAATGGCTGTCATCAATGACTCAACAAACAACAAGTATTGATGAGGCTGTGGAGAAAAGAGAACCCTTGTGCACTGTTGTTGGGAGTTCAAATCTGTGCAATCACTACGGAAAAGTGTAGAGTTTCTTCAAAAATTTAAAAATAGGATTGCTTTATGACCCAGTGATTCCACTTATAGGTATATATTCAAAGAATCCCAAAATACGAATTCAAAAAATATAGCCCCATTCATGTTCATTGTGGCATTATCTGTAATAGCCAAGATATGGAAGCAACTCTGATGCCTATCAATAGATGAATGGATTAAAAAACAGTGGTATATATACACAATGGACTATTACTCAACCATAAAAAAGAATGAAATCTTACCCTTTTTTGACAGCATGGATGGACCTAGTGGGTATTATGCTAAGTGGAATAAGCCAGTCAGAAAACAACAAATACCATAAGATTTCCACTTATATGTGGAATCTAAAGAACAAAATAAACAAACACATAGATAGAGTACAGGCTGATGTCTGACAGAGAGGAGAGGAGAGGAATTGGGGGCTGGGTGGAAAAGGAGAAGGGACTAAGTAAAAATTGGCAGTTATGAAATAGTCACAGAGTTGTAAACTAGAGCATAGGGAATCCAGTCAACAATATTGTAATAACTGTATATGGTGCAAGATGGATACTGGAAATATTGGGGAAACACTTTGTAATACATATAATTGTCCAATCACTATGCTGTACACTTGAATCTAATACAAAATAATATTAAATGAAAACTTTAATTGGAAAAGGAAAAAAAAAAAGAAAATGCCAACAGGTATTTTTATTACACACCTTTGCTTAATTGTAAACAGCACCCTTATAGACAATCAAAACTCCTGTAAATTAGCCCTGGCTGCTGTGGCTCAATGGATTCAGTGTTGGCCCGTGAACCAAGTGTTGCTGGTTTGATTCCCAGTCAGGGTACATGTCTAGGTTGCATGTCAGGCCCCCATTTTGGGGGCATGTGAGAGGCAACCACACATTAATGTTTTTCTCCCTCTCTTTCTCCTTTTCCCTCTCTCTAAAAACAAACAAATAAAAAACAAGACAAAATAATAAAAATATTTTTTAAAGGCACTGAAAAAAGACTTGTAAAACAATTAAAATTTTTAGTATAGACCCACTGTAGGGAAATCTAGCTATTAAAATCACAACTGACAATATAACAAATGTTAAAAAAAACCCACATATTATTCTAAATATTCACTGTTTACTTAGTGTTAGGTGTGGAGGTCGTAAAAAAAATATATTATGGTGTCCACTTTAAAGGTGAATGTCGTCGGCGGCAGCAGCAGCCGTCCGTCTCGAGAGACGATGGTGTAGCTTCTTAAGAGTCTATCTGCACCGCCGAGAATGGCTGTGCAGTCCGACTCGGGAGTGACACGGTATCTGTCCCCTCCCGTGTTGAATCGACATCTTGCGATGACGCTAGAGTGTCCTCTCCAGTGAAGCTGAAGCTACAGAGCCTGGGCAGGGTGATATGGAGGGTCTGCTGTTGCCCATGCAGCAGACCCCCCCCCTCTTCGCAGCTGAAGGGTCCAAGGGAAAGACGGAGTCGATACAGCTTGGCTTCAGGTGCGCCGCAGGAGTTGCCGGTGTTGACTACAACATCAAACCGCCTTAGGGACTCCGGCTCCGGATTTTCTGTCGGGGTTTACTCCCTTAGCCTTTCCCCTGAAGAGGTATGCCGCAAGGCAGCGGAGGTTTTTTGGAGTCAGAGTTTTCCTTCTCTGATGTGCCCTGACTGGAAGATCGAACCAGCGACACTTAGCTCGCAGGCTGACGCTCAATCCACTGAGCCAAACCAGCCAGGGGCAAAGGTGAATGTATGCACAGAATATTATATTGAGTCAGTCTTTATTAGGTTGTATTCATTATACAAATAGTGATCACACTCTTTTTTTATGTCAGGTATTTCACTGCTGACAGAACTCAGCAGTGAGCAATATTGTCCTTTAATTCACAGAACTTAGATTCAAGTTTGCATGAACATATTTATCAAAGGCTAGTATTTTTGTATAATTTTACTTCTAAATCTCCAGATAGAAATATCTTCACAATATTGTGGTTAGAAAAAAAAAGTCTTACTAAAATAAGGTTAATTACAAAATTATGTTAAATTTTCCATGACTTCGCTTATTTGTGAAATGAATTTTATGTGCCACCTTATAGGATTCTTAGATGATTAAGTGATGACTCATCTTCATTCAGCAAGTAGAGTGTTTCCTAGGGTATCCATAACTCGGTGCTTTGAATTATAATTTTTGAATACAAAAAAGATCGGTCGTAATCATAGTTCCATTTTGAGCAAGTTATTTAATGTTACTATGCCTCAGCTTCTTCATCTGAAAAACATTCATCTTACAAGATTGTTGGAATAATTATTTGAAATAATGTACATAAACCCTCATTACAGGGCTTCATATACACAAGCACTCAACAAATGTCAGCAGTGTTAGCTTCTGCTATTGGGTGATTATTGTCAGTATTGATACTAGATCAGCTTCTACATTCTACAGCAGTGTTTTCCAAACTTTATATATAGCAGTTCTCACCCCCCCTTATATGTAACTTTAACTTTTGCATTTATTATTTGTAAAGACACATATAAAAAGTTCTTTTAAAAGAAATATAGAACAAAGCAACTATAGGTAGACATTGTAACATTTACTTCTTTCAAGATGCCAAAGCTTGGTGCTCTGGAGCAAACACTGGCTCGTTAGTGCCCTGAAACCTGGGTGCTCATCCTTTGTGTCAGGAAATGGTTGTCATTTTATTTTTTCAGGACAGCAGTTTCTTTTTCTGTACAATGACAAAATAGAAATAGAAAGGCACTAGGTTCTGTTCTCAGTTGTTTTATCTGAAAAATAATAAGTTGGCCAAGACAGTATTCTAATGGTAGAAAGTCCCAGGATATCTTCCAGAAATAATTAAATTCGTAATAAAAAGAACACACCAGAAATCCTTTTTCATCTAGCCCTGATTATTAGTACAATAAGGTCATTGAAAGACCAGCAGAAATGACAGGGAAACACCTTTTAAAAAGCATGCTCCACACACGTGGAATATGTGCAGAGACTGGCAAAAGATGGAAGAGGTGGATTTCCAATCATCCAGTTGTAGATATCAAGATCCCTCATCTTTTCCTTGGACATAAGCTGGCCTCCTGGCACTCTGCAGCCTGAAATTTAACAAGTTAAGACACGCTAGGTTTATGTCTGAAACAATAACTCAGTGGGCACCACCAAAAAGGTACAGACAGGTAACAGCAGCAGTGAATTCTTACAAAACTTTGCAGTGGCATATACTGAAATGAAAACAAGTAATGGACAATTTTGAGAGTTAATGGTAAATGATGATGAGTTTTAAAGACAACAAGAATTTCAGAGGAAAAGCATTTTTTTTTTTTGCCTGTTTGTGTTTATAGTTCAAGAAATACAATGCTAGTTCAATAAAACTAGGGGAAGAAAAGGCATATAATTTGACCATTAATGGATTGTCTAGGTTGAGTTATAAAATAAAACCTTCAAAATGGTTTTTATCTAGTTCATAACTCATTGTTGACATTTCTCTGTCTGATCAGAGATAAAGAAGAGAGAGGGTGGGGGAGGAAGATTACTACCAGGCTCCTTTAAAACAATTATTATATTGTAAAAAATCTGGGGCAAATTTGTGACCAATATACAATATTGAATGAGGGAAAATAGTACCTTCGTACAGTATGAGTTTTCTGAAAGTGTCCTTGTAGCTGAAAATGTGTTTATAATTATGTCAAAAGGTATATTTTATGGATTTTGAGGAAATGTGTTAATAATTATCATAAGTAAGTAAGGGCAAGTGGAACCTCCTTGGTTAGCTTCTGAAGTTAGCACATGTGACAAAAGTTGTCCAGAATTAAATTGCCTTAGAAAAATCCCTTAAATAACCCCTAAAGTATAATACACATGGTTTGGGGTATACAAATCCTATATGGCAATTCTTCTAAATATTCAAGTTGAGTATTATTGTGATAGACTGAGGAAAGTAACCAAAGGAAAATCTCTATGTAGTTGTCTGGATGTCTGACAATTGAAACCTATGTTGTCTTTACGTTAAGTAACAACATTTAGAGAAAAAAAAAGGATGATGAACTCTAAATTGTTTTTGTTTATCTAGGATTTACTGTTTTTATTTTTAATATTGAGCTTTTATTGCTCTAATACATGTTAACTGGATGTGTTTGCTTTTGTGAAGATCATACAAAATAGTGGACTGCAATTGAGGTAGCAGTAAGTTCCAAATTCTGAGATTAGCTTAAATGCACATCGATGTTACTTCACTTTATCTTAATATACTGAAGAATATTTAGTTTGACTTCTTTGACATTAACATTTTGTTTTAAAGTGATATCTTCACTGCCATCAGCTTTTTGTATCCACTGCTATTTCTAACTGCACCTTTGTCTGCGATACTCCTCTCAGACATGCACAGGCAGCAGTTTTATCTCAGCCATTCAAATGAACCAATGCAATGGAAATTCAGTTATAGAAAATGTGATGTATCAAGATTTTCTGTTATAAGTAAACTAATTATAGATTTGAATAATATTTTTTCACCTAGTTATGCCGCCTAGAAATAGTAACTAAATTGCATTATAATTAACTGAATTTTTCAATGCTATTATCAGAATAAATCACATATTTAGAAATGTTATTTTTTTCTTTTCTTCTTTTTTTTACTCTTTGCTGTGGTGTAGTAAGTTACAAGCTCCCATAAGGCCTGAAGACTTAGTTGTAGACTGGATTTTTCCCACATGAGCTTGGTGGCCAGGTCAGTCGGAATGGTATTAGAACATTTAATTTTCAAAACATACACAGTGGAACAGATGTGTTTTATAGGGATTGCAAAATGAAGTTCAGAAATAAGAGGGTCTGGGTAATGTTCTGGTGCAACATGGTTAGAGATCACTGAATAAAAACGAATTCCTGCTGATAATCATAACTTGTCTCTGTGAAAACTAGTTTATAATATTTGTGTATAGCACTATGGAGAATATCAAAGCTACCAAGATTTGAAACACTGAAGCAGGAGCTCCAGAACGTTATGTAAATTAGCCTCACAACATGGAACACATTAACTTGAGGGTTTCAGGAATTTGGAACTCAGAATGCCTAGGATGTGGGTTTAATTGAAATGCAGTATTATGACAATCAGTTTCTCTCTCGAGACAGAATTCTTTAAGGTGCATGCAAACGTATAATTGAGCATTGACATATTACATCATAGCAATACATTTTAAACAACCCATATCTGCTTCACAATATTTATTTCACTGAAATACTGCTGAATATTTAAAGATTTCTCCTTTAGAGTTCAGCCATCTGAATAAATGAACAGAACACTGAGGTGAGCCAGTCGACTCTCAGATGGGGCCAGGTCTCAAAGGCTCACACATACACAAAGCACTTCTGGAAAATATGTTTCTGGGTTTTCAACATAAATCAGGGTCAACACATAATACAATCATACTCTAGCACACTGAAAAGCTGGAAAACAGTCTAACTGGGATGGTGATGCTTCCAGTAAACCTTCAGGCCAAATAGCAATCAGAAAGAGAATTCATGGCTTTGTGATCAAACCCCATCCCTGCTCAAGTCCACGAAGGGGTTGCCTGCTCTCATGGAGAAATTTAAATGGGAGTTAGAAAACTACACTTTCTTCAATGCTCTGATTTTACATAATTTCTTTTTCTCTTCTTTCTTTTCAACTGTAGCCACAAATGGATTAACTTGTGAATAATACTAAATTGCAGGAGCCTTGATTTTCACACTGTAACAACTTCTACTTTTATGGTAACAGGATAAGCCAAATCTGAGTGATGTTCTATATGGAATCTTTATAAACAGTAGTAGTAATAAGATTAAATGAATTTTTAATGGTAAAAAAAGACTGTTCCAATGTAAAAAAAAAAAAATCCTGTTTGGTCAGATTACTTATTGAATATGGCAGGTAAAGTTAAGTATATTATTGTTTAGGTTCTTTTTTATGTAAAATATCAGCATAAAACTAAGAATTAGTTATTACACAGCATATTAAAATTTCCAGAATCAACAGATTAACATATATACATTGAGCACACATTATATTCGTAGATATGTGAGAACCAAAGTGACAGAGAAATAACATAAAATAAACTATAAAATGATATACATAAAGAAAATATAACATGCATTGTCAAAGAGGCTGGGACTTCTGTAGAGTGACAGATTACACAGACACAGAATCATTTTCTACTACAAATACATGAAATTATAGGTAAAAGCACCTTTTGAAAACCTAATATATATTTTATCTCAAAAGAAAGGAAATACTAGATGCTAAGAGGGAATAAGCAGAACAGGGAGGAAACACAAAGCCAGATCTGGAGTTTTAATGCTCCAACTGAGCCATGAGAGCCAGGAAGTGTGGCCTTGAATCTATGGGAGGTGTGGTAAATGGAAATGATAATTCTCTAAATATTGTCCCATCCACAAGAAGGTGCTAGAAGAGTACACACTGGCCAAAAAGAGTGGCAAGGAAGCTATCAGTTCGCCCTGTGCCATAGATTGGAAAAAATCACAGTGTTCTGTAAGAAGATGCAAAGACAAATTTGTTCTACAAGGAAATGTGGTTAGAGAACCAAAGATGAGAAGTAATATAAAACTGAGCCAGTAACATAAAATTGCTGTCTACCCCCCAAAAGAAGTCTTGACTACCATAGAGATGCTTTCATATGCCACAGCTCAGGCATACTACAATCACGTGAAAATTTAAATGCAACACACGTATTCACACGTGCACACACACATTAGAAAAAAAAGAAGAAAAAACATCCTGAGGAAGATTTAAACACATGCAACAAATGGAGAATTTACACCACAGATATAAGAAGTAGTGGAGCAGCTCGCTGGAAGGATAGTATAAAGTAAGAACTATTTTTTTTTAACTGAAAGACATTAAAAATAGGAGATGTAATGAGAAACAAATAAGGGATTAAGAAAAATAGCAGGTTAATTTAAAAATAAATCAAATAAGAATATATACCAAAACAAAAACTGATCTTATACCGAGGAAAATAAAAAGAGGAAGCTACACAATGGAAACCCCACGGAGAGCTTTATAGAAACAAAAACATGAAAGAGTTAGAGACATAAAAATTACAATGATAAACCTAACTTCTGACGAGTTGGAGTTCAAGAAAGAGGAAATGAATAGAATGATGGAGAGGTCACATTAGAAATAGTAAAGGCTGTTAAGATTTCAGAAATAAAAAGAGGAAGAAGAAGATAAGTATACCTCAATTGAAAAACCAAAATAAACCCCAAGAAATTTAAAAAGAAAAAAAAAAAAATATATATATATATATATATATATATATATATGTATCTTAGTGAAACTACAAAAAACTAAGGACAAGGAGATAAAGCTTAATGGAAACCAGAAACAACATATATTTGAAATAAAAAATATATACAAAAATAAAGTATAGCAGACTTTTGGTCAAAGAGTAATAAAGTAACTTCAAGTATTAATATGTCTTTTTAACTATCAAGATCAACCTATAAACTATACCAGCTAACCCTTTATTTAATATTGAGGGTAAAGTGAAAGCATTTTCAGATTAAAAAAATCAATTAATAACAAATCATTATTTTAAAAATCACAGAATAATTTATACTTTATATTTCAGAAAGAATGAAATTAAAGCAAGAAAGAACTGTGAAAGTACATTGAAAATAAAAAAGAAAATATGAAAAAGGTGGGAATAGACTTTGGGAAAGCAAGTAGACATTAACTTATTATAATAAATTGAATAATGTTAGTTAATAATAGTAAATAGAAAGTTAAAGACTAGTTAGAATTAAATACTAGACAATAACATTGCAGACATCAGGGTTTTATTTAAAGCATTATTAATTCAATTAATACATTAAAATGTATGACTAACAACTAAAAGAAATGAAACTTTTAATTTCCAAAATAATAAAACAAAAGTTAGTTTTAGAAAGAAGGAGGCTGGAGGCATCATACTTTCTACTTTCAAACTATATTACAAAGTTATGGTGATCAAAATAGTATTCAATAAACCAGACACATAGATCAATGAAATAGAATAGCCCAGAAATAAACTTATGTATAATGGCCAATTAATTTACAGCGAAGAAACCAAGAATTTACAGTGGGGAAAGGACAGTCCGTCCCTTCAATAAATGATCTTGTGAAGACTGGATAACAACATAAATTAAAATAAAATAAATGAAACAGGACCTTTGTCTTACATTATACACACACAGACACACACACACACCACCTCAAAATATATTATAGACACACCACCTCAAAATATATTATAGACTTGAACATAAGAATTGAAACCATAACAATTTTAGAAAAAAATATAGAGGGTAAGTTGCTTGACATTGGTCTTGCTTGGCAAGGGTTATTGCTGTTGTTGCTTTTGCTTTTTTTGATTTGATGCTAAAAGCAAAGGCAACAAAAGCAAAAATAAACAAGTAAAACTATGATACAATAAACTAAAAAGCTTCTGCACAGCAAAAGAAATCACCAACAAAATGAAAACTCAATCTCTGGAAAGGGAGACTATTTTCAAACCACATATTCAATTAAGATTAATATCCAAAATATATGAGGGACTCATACAACTCAATAGAACAAACAAAACAAAACAAATAACCCATTTAAAAAATGGGACAGAGAACCTGAATAGACATTTTTTCCAAAGAAGATATAAAAAATGTCCAAAACGTACATAAAAAGGTACTCTATGTCAGTAATTTTCAGGAGGATGCAAATGAACTCCACAATGAAACACCACTTTACACCAGTTAGGAGATCCATAATAAAGACAAAAGAGGACAGATGCTGGCAGGGATGTGGAAAAAATGGACCCTTGTGCACTTCTGTTGGGAAACAAATTGTGTAGCCACCACAGAAAACATTAGGAAGTTCTCTTAATTAGAAATTTCTTAATAAGAAATAGAACTATCATTGATCCAGCAATCTCACTTGTAGATGTACAGCCGAGGAACTAAAATCAATATCTCTGTACTCTTATGTTCATCGCAACATTATCCACAGTATTTAAGGTAGGGAAAGAACCTGAATGTCTGCTGACAGATGAATGGATAAGGAACATGTGATATACAGGGTGGGCAAAATAGGCTTATAGCTGTTTACATAGAAAAATACATAATACAAGAATGAATAATAATACAAGAATACAGTTTATGTTTCACATACTCACTACTATAAAACTATTTTTGTCCACGTGTGTGTGTGTGTGTGTGTGTGTGTGTGTATAATGGAATATCATTCATTATTAAAAAAAAAAAAAGGGAACTCCTGTCATTTGAAACAACATGAATGAACCTGAAGGGCATTATGCTAAGTGAAATAAGCCAAGCAGATAAAGCAAATACTGCATGGTTTCACTTATGTGTGGAATTTTAGAAAGAAAAAGAAAAAACTGTTGAACTCACAGAAAGGGAGAGTAGAAAAAGTAATTGTCAGTGGCTGGAAAGTCAGGGAAATATGGAGAGGATGGTAAAAGTGTACAAACTTTTAATTATAAGATGAATAAGGTCTGAGGAACTAATGTACAACATGGTGACTATAGGTGATTATTATATAACTATAGTAATATAACTTGTAGTGTTTTATTGCATAATTCAAATATAGTTGATAACACTGCATTATATAACTGACATTTGTTGAGGGTAGAACTTAATTGTTCTCAAACACCAAAAAAGAAAGCCAAAAAGAAAACAACCAGAAAAACTTGATGTGGTAAGTAACTCAATGTGGGGAATCCTTTCACAACATATATGAACATCAAATCATTATGTTGTACACTTTAAATATTTTATAGCAAAGAAGAAAAAAAGAGAGAAAGAACTCATGGGCATGGACAACATTGTGGTGATTGAAGGGGTGGCGGTGGAGGTGAAAAAGGGTACAGGGGAATAAATAGTAATGAAAAAATGCAATAAAAGAGTAACTACTGATAAAATTAAATATCTTACAATTTTGTCCTTTATACTTTATAAAGCTGGAAAAATAAATTTAAAACAATTAAGTCTGAATAAATTTGGTTCACATTAAATCATGGGAATTTTAATTTCTTTGCTTTATTTTTCAGTACCTTTTAAAAGATTTATAACAATAACTTTTTTTAATTTAAAAATAGACAGGGACTCAAGAGGACTGTGAAAGTTCAGCACAGCTTGAAGACAGAGGAGGTGCTCCTGCTGGCCAGAGCACCAGGTTGGGCCTGAGTGGGAGAGAAAGACAACTCACACAATAGAAGCATGGAGTCCAAGTCAACTCTGAAGTAGAGGGGGTTGGCCTGACTGTCTCCAACTGCATTTGACAGTAAAAGGAGAATTGAAAAAGAAGTCTCTCTATGAGGCTATTCAAAACTATACTAAAGAATGGAAAACTCCTTTGACAATTTTGTAGAATAGTATCACAAAAGTTTAAAATGCGTGGGATAAATTGAGTAGATAATTCAAATTCAGAAAACCTGGCTGAATCATGTTTTGTAAGAGAAAGAATAACATAGATTTATTAATTAATCAAAGTTGCATCAACTGCCTTCATTTGTAAGTTATCTATACAATATTCATCAACATAGTTGTGAAAACTAAAACATTTATTTAGCAAATATTTGTTAATGTTTCAATTATCAACTCTAGTCTTAGGCCATCTCTACTCTCATGGGATTTAAATCAGAATAGGTAATGTCTATCACTACACAGACAATTACAATACAAGGCGCTGTGAGTAGTAGGGTACACCATGTAATTTGGGAGATGGCTGACATGTCTGGGAAGATTAAGGTGCCTGGAACATAGTATTCCCTCAATTAAGTACACATGTACAAATGATTACATGATTGAATCAGCTGATATTTAAACTAAGCAGGGACAAAGAAGAGTCTGCTAGTTCAAAAAAGGAGACATTTTGGGAATGGACACAACAATCCAGGATATAGGGAAAGACTACTTTCTGGAAGAATTAAGAAACATCCAGAGAGATCTAAACAAACAAACAAACAAACAAAAAAAAAAAAAAAAAAACACTAGAAAAGAGGAGAGAGAGATGAAGCTTGCAAAAGGCAGGGCAGGCAACTGAATGAAGGGTTTTCCTCATAGAGGGATATGATTAGATTTGTTCTTAAGCACCTGGCTGCGGTGTGGAGACTGGAGACAGGCAAACTGGGTGAGAGACCTGGTAGGATTTTGTCTCAGTAAGCTAATGGTGACAGTGGCCAAAAATAGAATAGTAATAACTATGAGGAAGAGAGAAAAATATGGATTTAACAGATTTGGGGGGAATTAAACCATGAGAGTGAATGAGTTCCCCCAGGGATATATACATAAGAAAATATTTTTTGGCTCTCTTGATAATCCCCTAACATAGTTCCAGACAAACCAGACGGCTTGCTACATTTTTTTCTGACTACGTCCCAGGTCTTTCCTGTTGTGCAGATCTCTTCATGTTCACATCCTCTAATCTCTTCTCCTCCAATCCCATTTCTTTAAATCCCACTCATCACTCAAGGTGAGCCTCAATGATATCGCTTTGGTGCAATCTTCCATGATCTCAGTTCTCCAAAATACAAAATCTCTACCTCCTCAAAAACACCAGGTTTCCCCCCTTATTTCTTTCATTGCACTTATTACGTATTGTCTGTTACAAAGGCTATTGTGTATTTTAAGTACCTACCCAACTGGGCTTTAAGGCCAGGAGAAATATCAACTTCTCTTTGTTTCCCTCTAAAGTAAAGTACTTGACATGCTGTCTGTCTTGTGTATATCAGAGTTCGTCTTTATATGTAGTATGTTACAGTTCATGTAATAATAATATACTGTATTAATTCAGAAAGATTTCATTAACTATGGGTTTACAATTTATTTTAAATAAAAAAATTAACCTCATTTTAAAGCTGTTTAAATTTTAGAACTGATTGTAAGACCAAATCCATTATTGATTGATGTCAATATATAATAATAATTTATTATTATCATGTGTGGTTTTTAATATCGGTATCTTGAAACAAAAATAATTTAATTTTAAACAAAGTAGGTATTCAAAGCAATATGGTGGTTTATAATGATGCTGTTTTCTGTGATGATATTCATAAATCCTACAAAATAATGAAAACTATAAAAGGATTCAACAGAATTGAGAGAAAAGTAAAAGTAAAATTTAGATATTAGAATTTTTAATGCCTTGCTTTCATTTTACATTTCCCCAAGATTAGAAAGCAAGAGAGGCAAATTGGATAAAATTTTTTTGGAAATTTTTCTGAATCAATGTACCTCCTTGGTACTGAGCCAACAAAAAATGTAGAAGAATCATTTGGCCTCTATTTGGCTTCTGGATATTGAGGACATGTGTGTCGGATCAGAGTTACAGGGTGATTTCCATGAATCTATTCCAACCTTTTTGGAAGTAAAATCCATCTGTCAGTTCCTTGAGCCAGAGCTCAGCTCTCGTAAGTCATCTATCAAAACTTTGGAATTTGGCTGATAATGCTGACTGCTGCAGAGGTGCCTTTCATGAAATAACAACTTTACCTACATCATAATCACAGGGAGGAAAAAAGTGACATGATTTTAAAAAATCCTCTTTGTTTTTCTCTTTGAATTCTTTATTTCCCTTGCTGAGACAAAGGGCAATAGTGGCAACCATACACATCATTCTCTTCCTCCCCCTCCCCCAACCCCCCCCCCCCCCAAATCAAATACAGAGTCTTGATTTCACAGCAGTCAACTCTGATATTTTTTTGTGCTTACTGATGGGTTGGCTATGCTACCTTGCCTTTTCGCAGGCATCCTGAAAGTCAATTGTGGAATCCCTTTAAAGACAGAATGAACACATGCAAGCTCTTTTTCATAAAAACAATTGTGCAACTGAATGTTAAACATGCCATCCATAAATTTAAATTTAAGCATACACTTTCTTCAAGGAACTTACTCTCCCTCTGGAGAGAAACTCAGCACAAGGAACACAGTTTTACTTCTTTTGTAGTATCTATGAATTAGCATGTGGTTACTAGATACATGTAAGGCAGTTTCATCAATTTCAGTCCATGTAAAAGTCAAGATTCTTACTATTTAGATAGCATTACCCTCTTTGCAATTAAATTACTTCAAACTTTAGACAAAAGAAATATATGGACAACTTAAATAGTGATCTTATAAATATATTATTTAGTGTGAAGAATAAAACCTCTAGTATTTCCTGATGTTACCTTTTGAGATCTTTTGGTACAAAGTACTATTTATTATTGGAGAAGAGGGCAAGAAATAAACTTCAAATTGATCCATTTTATTACTACTTATCATCACTCTATTAAGGCATTTTTGAGAGAAGAGTGTTAATACTATGAACCCAATATATTTCAGAAGGTATCTAACAACAGAATTTTTGATCTAGATAAATAGAATGCTGAAGTTATTCAATATCTTGTTATCATTTAATAGTTTAGGAATATCTGAAATGTAGCCTCAGATTATGGTACTGGAAACCAGGATAAACTAAGACTCAGATTAATTAACAGCAAACTTAGACAAAAGGCTCAAAATATTGTCAAAATAACACAGAAGGAATGAAAATGAGAAAGAAATAGGGAGAGGAAGGGTGATCTTTAATATTCACCCAAACATTCCTTAAAGCAAAAACTTTCTTCTGTATTAGCTCTCTTTTGTAACTTGCTTTTTGGCTAATCATTAGAAATGGTCAGTAGTTATTAGCAATCCTACTTGGATGCATCATATAGAGGAAAGAGTTGTGTCTACTAAATTACCCTATAAATTTGTTAAATAAATTGTATGTTTTACCTATCATCGTATGAAACTTTTCAAACCTACAAAAAGTGTAAAGAACAACAAATAGTAAAAATGCTCTATATCTACGTCTTTCACATATATTATGCCATATGTACTTTCTCCCATCTATCCTTCTTTCTCTCTCTAAACATTTCTGAACATTTGAAATTGAAAACAGCAAGGAATTTGTCCATGTATTCTTTGGGATACATTTCCTAAGAATGACTTTTCTCATATGTAATTACAAAAATATCACATGCAAAAACTTTAATATTGATAAAATAACTATATAGTGTACAGTCCACATTCATATTTCCAAAATGTCTCAAAAACATGTATGGACAACGGGGAGGGATATGATTGTGGGAGAAGGGGTGGGCTGGGTTGGGGGGAGCAATGGGGGAAAAATCAGACAACTGTAATTGAAAAACCAAAAAATAAAATAAAATAAAATAAAAGTGTGTGTGTGCATGTGTGTAACCTGGATATACTCAAGAATCAAGCAATGAATTTTGTTAAATATTATATCTAATATAAACACCATTTCAAAATCTTTGGGCTTAGGTCAAGTATAATAAATAAAATCTAATAACTTTTAAAATTTTAAGTGAATATTCAAAAGGCAATTTAAGGAAAACATTTAAATCCTGTTTCTGACAAAACCTAGAAGATGTAAAGATAATTCAAAATGTTACAGTAATTGATAGCTCTAATATAACCACTATTCTCCTTTAATTTAGTATTAATACTAAGGGCTATCAGAAATTATATTACCTGATATCCAATATAAAATTAGCAGATAAAATTTTTGATAAAATACAATTTCAGTGATGTCATTATGTAATATTAAAATTCTCTGCCATATTTGCAAATAGCAAATAACTGCTTTCTTTATCCTTGCAAAAATAGTTTTTAGAAAGTGAGTCTCATAAAGGTTAATAAAGAACATTTGTTAAAGATTGTACTTGAGGAAACCAGAATGATTTTGTAACTGTTTCAAAAGAGAACGTAAGAAGAGATACATTTACAAAATACTAAAACAAATGTGCAACAAGAGGCAAAACTGATTTTTGTCAGGTGGGACAGGGAGGCTAGACAGGAACAAATTTACATCTTTTCTACAGATAAGAATATTTTATATTACTATCAGTTATTTACAATTGATAAATTGATAAGTTGTAAAATAGCTTCCTTAGAATAAGAATCTGGTACCCGGAAAGGTCTTTGCTTAGACTCTAGACAATGTGTAATATTTACCGAAGCACGCCTTTGTAAAACTATCCTTGATGAATACCTGTTCTCAATCAATCAGAATTTATTATACAGGTATCTCCTGTTTTCCAAAAGGTTGAATTTATGCGACTTCATAATAATATGATAACTTTTTTCTCAGAAAAGAGAAAATCCTCTATTTGATTAGTAAAAATAGGTACTTAGTGTAGGTCTTCTGTAAAAGTGAAAGAGCCTAATGTAAACTTTCAGGGTGCAGGAGACATCATTACCTTTAAGTAATTTTGGCTTACAAAAGATCTCATAGGAACCCTCTAAGCTATAATGATGATTACATTTAACATCACATGAATAGCAATGTTATGGCATTTGAACTATTGAGATCTTTACAATTAATAGATTTCTGATAAAGGGTAAAATAAGTTATGAATATGAAAATATGTAAACTGTTTTCATCAGCAGCCTTATTGGCAAATATGCTAATATGTGCTCTAAACAAACACCATTAAGCTGCCAAACAAAAACTATTATTTGAAGTATCATTTTGATGAGTTTTGATATACAGCATTTATTCATGCTGATGTGTGCCAGGGTTTACTATTGGTAACAAGAATGAGGAGAGATCTGATTAAATAGAGAAGTCAGATACCTGCTTTTTCTAAAGAGGTGCACCTCCCTATGACAGGCATCCAAAGATTTCTAGAATAAAAGCAAAATAAAAAAATGATTTCACAGAATCTCACTATTCTTTTGGCCTAGAGTAGACCCAATTATTCATGGGGGATATATTTCAAGACCAGCAGATGCCTGAAATTGCAGATAACACAGAACCATATATACAGGAGGGGGCAAAAGTAGGTTACAGTTGTGAGTATGCGAAACAGAGTTTATTTGTTGTATTCTTATTTATTAATTATTGTATTTTTCATACAAAGAGCTGTAAACCTACTTTCCCCCCACTTTGTATATTCAGTTCATATCTTCTACCTGCAAGTTTAATGCCTTTCCATCGTCACTAAGTGTGCATCACTAAACGTGGCCATCACTTTTGCAGGATGAGTTATGACAGCAAAATTAGTCCAGATTTCTTTTTGCTTTTTCATAATTTCATGGATTGAAGACTCATCCTTACTGTACATAACTTCAGTATACAATTTATTTCCTTTCCTTATTAATTGAGAGTTTTCATCTTTTCACTTAAAGGAAGCACTTTACGACTTCTCTTTGGCATATCTGCATTGCCAGCGTCACCACTCTTGTGCTTTGGGGTCATTATTTAGTAAAATAGTGGTGACTTGAACACACGCACTGTGATGCCACAACAGCTGATCTGAGAGCCAAGGCACCCTGCTACTAAGTGACTAATGTACTGGTAGCATATATAACATGTGGATACCTTGGGTAAAGATATGATTCGCTTCTTAGATGAGATGGAATGGGATGGCACAGATTTCATCATGTTACTCAGAATGGTGCACTTTTTAAAACTTATAAATTGTTTAGTTTGGGAATTTCCCATTTAATATTTTTGGACCATGGTTGGCTGTGGGTAACTGAAATCATTTAAAAAAAAAAACTGTAGAAAAGACGGAAACTACTGTTTATAGTTGGGCCAGATGGTTGACCTCCATCTTACATCCCTCACTCATCACCCCCTCTCTCCGTTTCCTAACCCTAAGGTATTAGAGAGGAATGTCCGTAGGAAATATGATGTAATGGTTTGGGCCACAAATAGAATCAAAGCAGTTAGTAAATTGTCAGTGTTAGTAACAGCATCCAGTTACAGCCACAAAAATATTGCTTCATATCCATATAAAATATATTGTAAGATTGTTAAACTTTTAATTTTTTTTCTTATAATAAAAATACAATTAGTTGTGGAAATGTTAGAAAGTAGGTATATTTTTAAAAGCAAAAATAAAGATTCTAATTTGGGATTAGGAGCAAGGTATGGGGAGACAATATTAAAATTGGGTATAATACCTTCAATATTTTTCTTTAAGTTTTCCTTTCTGTCTTTGTTAATTATGACCTACTAAGATCATGCCATGTACTTTGTTTATATATTTTATTTACCACAATGTGAATATTTTTCTATGCAATTACATATTATTAAAAATAAGATTCTTAAGGATTATATAGTGTTTCATTGCATAAATGCTCAATTTATATTCATTATCCTGAAACTAAGCATTCCATATTCTCCATAAATTTGCCTCTATAATGATAGCAATCTCCGTACAATTCTTCCGTTAAATTTTGTATTTTATTTTTTTAGTATATTTTATTGATTATGCTATTACAATTGTCCCAGTTTTTCTCCCTTTGCTCCCTTCCACCCAGTACCCCTCTTCCCTCCATTGGTTTTTATAGCCAGAGGTAATGGGGGTTTATCTTCCCAGTTTGGAACCCTGGACTGTGTGATATTTTTATACCACATGTGAATATGTGACTGTCCCTTCTACCGCCACAGCTACTTGTCCAAGCCACACTGCCCCTCTGTTCCTCCTACCCATCTGGAGGAATTTGGCTTCTTTAAATTATTGGTTGTCAGACTTCCATATAGTTTGATTTTCTGATGGTTCTAGTTGTTATTTGTTTATGAGATCTGGTTGTAATTCTTTCTATGGTTGAGTAAAGAGGCAAAGCATGTCTACCTATGCCTCCATTTTGACGAGAAGTCTAAGTTTTGCATTTTCTTATGATACATATATGTGGCTGAAATTATGGTATCAAAGACTACAAATATTTTAAATTTCTCAGTATGTATTGTCAAAACCCCTTGTAAAATAGCGTGAAAACTTATAACCCTATTAGTAGTATAAAAAAATGTACTTCTTGTTACACTCACATCAATCTTGGTTTTATTTGTTTTTAAAAATATATGTTAATCTGAGATATGAATAAAGCACCCTGATGGTTTTTATTGAGACTTTTTTTGATAATTGCTTAGTTTATTCAGCTTCTACTAGAATTGTTACTCATACTAGCTCTGATTAAAAACAGATTTATCCTTAAGGTCATTTCTTTTTATATGAGTAAATAAACTTGTCTTGGTTTATAAAATAATCAGGAAAGACAAGCACAGACATAGTACATATTTTAATGTAACATTACTTATTTGAGTACTGATTAAACCGATCAGCCAAAATTCTTATATCCACTCTGTGAAATTTTGCTTTTCCTTGAAGTTTTTTCCATAGTTTTTCTCTTACCTATACATCTATTCACCAAGCTCACTGTTTGACTCACAATTTCTCAATAAATATTTATTGCATGAATGAAACAGACAAGTCAGCCTCTATTGTGATGTGTGGTTTCTTATTGAATATTTCACATGTGTAAATGTGGCCAAAGTTTGTCCTGGTTTCATTTGCCCCAGTCCTGTTCATCCTTTGCCCTAATAAAAACCAGCCTTTCACACATCAGATTTTATTGGCTAAAATCTTATCAAACCTGGGTCTGGCAGATATCCAAAAAGCAGAACTTTGAGTTCTATGTTATTTCTCCATAACATCTGATAATGCACACTTTACTTTAAATACCACTGGACTAGGTCCATATTTAAACTCAGACTGACACACCAAGGAGATTATCTGCTCTGAAAGAAACCAGTTTACTCTTTGACTACAGGGACACTGTGTTGTTTGGCCATGTCGGACATGACCTTAAAAAGTCAGTTAAGGCGTGAGATGGAAATTATTTTCTGACATCAGTTCTGAGAAGAATATTCAGATAGAAAATAGCAGATATAAAATTAACCATAACAATTTTCTACAGGCCACAAATTACCAAATAATACTTCATGTTCCAATACAATTTTTAGCTTACTAAGCCAGTCCATGTTTTTAGAATGGAAACAAGGGATCAGAATTTCTGTTTAGAGTTGGCTTTGAGGAAAAAAAAGTATTTTCTCTGCATGGGACCTTTACTGTATTATTAGCACTGGAGAAAATAGCCCTAGAGAATGTTAGATTGCTCATTGACCCATACATAGTAAGTCATTTTGTCACCTAATGGCACACTAAATTACTCTCAAACCTTAATTTTCATCTATTTTTAGAGTAAAAACATTGTATCCTAATTGTATCAGGTATAACTCATTATTAGAGCCACTTTCTGAAGACTTTCATATCCATGAAAACCAACACAACAGAAAACATCATTATAAAATCAATACAAAGAAAAACTAAGAAACACATCCCCACACCGACTATCTCCAACAACATATCACCTAGCAGAGGAAAGACAAGGACCCTTAATTATAGTTAGGGAAGAATGTTGAATTATCACCTGAGAAATTAACTGAAAAACCCAGACAAATGCAAAAACCCTGCCTTAACTTCATCTTTCTCCCCTAGAACCAGCTTACCCCTATTTCACCAGTCTCACCCATTGTTTTGGATAGACCTTATGTTTCTTCTGAAGAGCTCCTTTCCACAGAAAATTAAAGTCTTTACTTTTCTAACAGGCAATAGTATAAGCCTCTACTTTGGTGGGCAGGTGATAAAATATATCTTAAATTAACAGGTAGCTTGCAGTACATGTGGCCCAAACCTGAGTTGATGGCTCTCCAAAATGATGACAGAACATGCTTCATGGAGGGACGGAACATCCCAAAAGAGCCATAGAACTCAAGGAAAAGTAATTAAAACCAACCCTGCCTACTATAAAGATGAAAAAGAACTTAAAGGTAGTCTCAGTATGAGAAGAGAGACACACAGAAGGAGAGAAAAACAAAGAATGAAGAAAAAGGGCCAGAGGAGAGTTTTGAAGGGTCCACTCCAACCGCCAAGAGACACAACTAGAAAATAAAATATTGAATATTAAGAGTTGGACAGAACCCGTATTGGAAATGCACACTGAACAGAAAAGAAAAAGAGCAAGTCATTAAGAGAAAAAGAGGAAGAAAAAAAATACCAATGAAAATAAGTAAAAGATACCTAGAGATAAAAAGATTAAAAACAAACAAACAAACAAAAAAACTACCTGACATTTATTCATGTTTTGCCATACCAATTACCTGTCAAAGCTGAAATTACAGAATTCCTGTGCGATTCGCCTTAATAGAGTCAGCCAGGTGCATTATCTGTAGGCAATCTCATTCAGGAGAAAAATTAGCCAATCATGGTTCTGGATGTAAATTTAAGGGACAAGAAGAAGTGAAAGCTCTCCAAATGATATTTACGCAGTGGTCCAATCAAAATTGCATAAATTACTGAATTCAATTGCCAGGAAAAGGGGTTAAATTTAATACAGCCAGACAGCTGAGCAGCTGCTTTCATGATTTAAATAAAAACAAGCTGAAACCCTCGCTGTCAGCTCAGTGATATATGACTTGTAATGGGATGTTTCCAACCTTCACTCCCATATGGCCGCCTACACTTGAGGTAACGCTCCTTGCCTCCAGTGCAACTCACTTTTCAGAAAACATCTGGGTCCCATTCCTGCTCTATTAGCCACAACATGGCCTCCTACAAACACAAATGATTCATTGGACAACATCCCTTCCCTTCAGGATCAAATTAGGAAGTTTCATTGATAATTTTATCATGTTTACAAGCAGAGATGCTATATGCAAACATGGCACATATTCAATCCACAAAATTCCTTCACACAGTGTTCATACTAGTATAGATAATATAGTTAAAATCCAAGGTGAATTTTCGTGGTTGGAAATGAAAAAACAAATGAAAGTCTATCCAACAGGGTGGAGATTTTGTCTTGCTACTGCCTTACTCCTTTATACTAGAAACTTCTCTTCAGCTACACATTTCCCCTATCTTTCCAAAAAAACAAAGGAAAAGGAAGAAAGAAAGATAAACAGTCCTCTGCAAAGTAGTTCAGTACAGAAGGGAAAAATGGTAATTTTGCCAATTTCAAAAATCTTTCACTTGCTTCAAGGTCTAATAAAAAAAAAATTCATTCTACTGTAGAATTGAAATGTCAGAAATGACGATGCTTATGGAAAAATGAAAAACGTAACATACAAAATAATTATAATTCAAACCAGTTTATTTCATGTGTCTTGCAAACCAAACTGTTGCTCATGTCATCTAACAAGATATTCACTACTTCTGTAGAATCCAAAATATGGTAGATGCTATCCTGAAAAAGGAATTGGAAATATTCTCTTGATACTTGATACTTTAAGACTCTGCCTCCAATGATCAATTTGCAACTAACTGCTAACAATAGTTAAATACAAACCATATTTCCCATTTTGAAATCATGAAGGCCAAATTCATGGTAAAACTTACACAGTTTACAATAATTTCTCATTTTCTAAGAGTGTCTACACATAGGCACACAATTTTATTTTTTATTTTTATTTTTATTTTAGAGAGTGGGCAAGAGAGGAGAAAGAGGGCAAGAAACATCAATTGGTTGTCTTCCATATGTGTCCTGACCAGGGGACTGAACCTGCAACCCAGGCGTGTACCCTGATTGGGAGTCAAACTGGCAGCCTTTTGGCAGGGGCAGGCACACAAAATTTTAAGCTGCATTTTCTGAAGTGATTGCCATGCCTGTTGAAAGTTGACAAAAAGAAGGAAAAGGAGAAGGAGGAAGTGGAGGAGAGGAAGAGGAGAAGGGAGGAGAAGAAGAGGAGAATGAGAGGAGATGAAAAAGCAGCGGGAACCGAAGCAGCTCACCGAGGGTTGACTGCGGAAGCTTTGAGAACTCTGCGTCAGGAAAGGAGGAAAAAGCATTTACAGCCAAAGCAATGCTGTTCTTTTCCTTGCAAGGAAATGCAAGGTTCTTACATTTTCCCTCCTACAGTTATAAGTTTATTGGCACTCTGAAAAAACTGAAGGTGAGAAAAGTTCACAATAAAGATAACTGGGGAGTCCAGTTCCTGCTTAAAAACTGACGTGGAATTTTCCAGGCCGGACCATTAGTCATTACAAAGGCTTTACCTGGTCCCCCTGATGGGGCAAAGCTGCCCTTTCCACCCCAGCCTTGGCTCACGGCCCGTGCACTGCCCGTGAGTTTTCATCTGGAGGGAGTTGCATTTGAGGACTCAACATCTACTCTCACCCCACCCTCCTGGGATACTCCCTTTCACGTGTTGACATCTTTAGCCCAGGCAACTTCATTCCTCAGCCTCCTTATCCCAGGCCTTGGGCAGATGTCTCCAGGCGCCTCTGCTGAGACCTCCTTCTGGGAGTAAGGCAGGGAAACTTGGACGATTCCTCTCTGACTCAGTACTCAGTACTTTTCCACTCCTAGCTCTTTCCGTTTGCTGTCTCCCCAACCCAGAGCAGTTTATTTGGCAGAGAGGAGTCACCCCCCACATCTGTGCTGTTTCACCTGACCCTCCACCTGTGTGGGGAAAATGAACAGGAGGAGTTGGTACCTCCTGTGGTTTTAAACTCCTGCCTATACCATCGTAGTATTAAATGCTGGACTCCTTCATTTTTGGCTTGCTGTTTTAATCGGCTACTCTGACCCATGGCAGCTCAGCCCTCTGTCTCCCAGAGCAGCTGAACCCCAATCAGTAATATTGAGCAAAACTCACTCACTTACAATTTAAAGTACCATCATAAGAGGCTTTAAAGAGCATCACAAAATATAAAGTGTTCCCCCTTTAATTTCATATGAATTCCTGAAAATATTAGTTTGATGATTGCAATGGGGCAAACAGAGCTTCCCAGAGGACAAAGATATGGTCACTGGGAAGCTCGCTCAACTTCTAATACCGTTATATCCTTTTTGTTTTACAATCAAACCTATAAATAAGACAGTCTGATGGATGCTGCCTTTACATTTCTCTCTCACTACCCCAGCGATGTAAGCCAGAGTATATTCTCTCGGTCCTCAACATTCCCCAGCTTATCTGAAGGCATAGATCAAATTGTCGTCTCTCACACCATGAACTTTCTTTGAAGGCCCATATGAAGTCAGTTTAAGATAAAAATCATGCGTTAAATGTGATGCCATTTAAGAAAGTATATATCCTTATTGATCCAACAGCTTTGCATAATGAACAAGCCTAATCAATTGATATGCATATTTCATTTTGCAAAGCAAAATCTAGTGGAAGACAGTCAGACCTGGGTTAAAATCCTAGGACTTCTAGGCATGACTGCATTATCTGTGGGGAAAATACTACTGGTCTTGCAGGGTTCTGTGAGGGTAAAATAAAATGTGATCTTCAACACCTATTCCTTCCCCTTCTTCTACACCTCCTTTCATATGTACCTGGTTAAAAAGCTGCTTAGCTTTGCGGCCCAGAAGCATGTCATGGCCGAAGTAATGCCAATCTAACAACCAAAAATAACAGAGAGGTAATTTATATATTCATTGCAGACTCTTAGAAAAATGCCAAAGGGGGGTTATGCACAGAAAAGAAAAAGCCCTTAAAATCCTTTTCACCATCTTTTCCCCTCAAAGTCATATTTGTAATATAAGTGCATCTGCTCTGGATCTCTCTCACAAACATCTCCAAAGTGATTTACTAAAAATTTCTCATCCTCTCCCCCGATGAATGTTTTCTTCTCTTTTCCTCAAATAACAAACCAACCTCTTTGATGAGAATCATTCTGCTCTGTCCATTACTCATTTGCCCATTCTGCACAATGGTCAAGAATCCAGCTACTCATTACAATCTTCTTACCAGGCACAGGAGATGGCAATGTTGAGTATTGCTATGCACTTAGTGTTTGTGGAGCTAAGTGACTTGCACAAGGTCACAGATTTCATATGTGAAAGCTTTATCCTTCACTTTCTTCCCCTTCCTTTCCTCCAGCTTCCCCACTGTCCCTGTCCCCATGCTCTTTTCATAAATCAATCTGCCCTAATCATGCCTCAACATGCCAGAAAGCATGAGGCATAAAAATGTGAGTTTTGCACCACTGTAAACTTGATGGACAAGAGGATTGGAGAAGAGTTGGGCATGATCAGTTAATGAATACGTCAGAAGACTTTATGGAGAAATGAGTTTTGCTTTTAGAACTTGAAATGTCCGTGCTATCATTTGAAGAATGCGTGCTATACAGCAGTGAAGAAAACATCTGCCAATGAGTAGAACCTGAACCAAAGGAAGTTTCAGCTAACAAAATTGCCTCAATTACAATCCAACACTTCAGTACTCTATCAAAACACAGTAATTACACCAATGTTTAACTTTAAATGCACAAACCACATAAAAAAAATTCCATCTGGGTCAACCTATCATATAAATAGGTAGTGCTAGCAATAGTGAGCAGGCAGAAAGAAAGGAGGAGAAGGAAGAGTAGAGAAGTGCTCATAGAAAACTAAACAAGCATTTTAAAGAGTGAACAGAAACCACAGAATATCAAGTTTTGGAATAGATATAGTTTTATATCATAATTCCTATCATAAAGTTATTATTCTGAAAGTAGCTACTTATTTTTATTTATATCAACTCTCAAAAAAAGAAAAAGGAAGAAGAAATCAAATGGAAAAAGATATAGCAAACTAATAGCTTCCAAATCTATAGATTTTTACATGCATGCAAACATACTTTCAAGTTTTAGACAACTACAAATAAGTTTTATGAAAAGTGTATTTAAAATGTATATGTAAAAAAGAAATGCATCTGAAGTGCCAGCCATGGCCTGGAATTCTGGACTTGTACACACTCGCCTGGCTGGGTGGCCCTCATAGAGTCAACCCACAATGGGTATCAGGCAAGGAAACACAGGTGCTCCAGGGGCCTCCAGGGAAAATTTGAACATGGTAAACCCATTACTAAAGTGACCACAGAGAATAGAGGTTACCAATGGCTTGGTGGTGGTGGTGGTGGTGGGGGCACTTAGGGAGTGATCGTTTCATAGTAACAGTGTTTTGGTTTTGGTTGATGGAAGAGTTTTGGAAGTAGGTAGTTAGTGGTGATGGTTACATAACTTTGTGAGCATTGTCAATGCCACTGAATTGTGCATTTGAAATGGTGAAAACAATCAACTTCAGGTTGTAAACATCACAATTAAAAATAAAAGGAATAAAGAAGCAGTCAATACCAAAAAAAAAAAAGAAAAGTGATGGCAGAGCATAAATATCAACAGGAGACAGTGCAGCAATTTATAGATTAACTATAGCAATAGATTAAGCAGAGTAAGAAGCCTTTGTCTCCAGGATTAGGGGGAATCAAGGAGGGAGGAGGGGTTGCCAGAGTCTGGCAGCCAAGGTACTGGTGGAACTGGAATAGAGTGGAAGCGCTCCAGTGGGAGGTGGAACCATGAAGAAGACACAACCACGGCTGAAGGTGCTTCCCAGAGCCATCAGAGGGAAACACACCGCTTCTACCCTCCTCCTATGAGCTTCACATTGCTGCTGGCACTGGGAGACAGAGGCTAAGAGCCCAGGAATGTAATCAGAAGGGTTCAGTCCCACAAGCCAGAGTGAAGCACGGAAAAGACAGGACATGGACCTGGGAGAAACCAGCAAGTCACCTACACACAACATTCATCGCTGAGGGTGTAGCTGGGCATGTCTCAAAAGAATCTGATTTAAAAATATTACAAAATCTTATATTACAATTCGATCAAATTATAAAACATATCAGAGAGAAAGAAAGGTAAAACAAAACCTTCACCTGAAACTCAACCACTAACGACCACCTCTGCAAAGGGATGAAAAGTAGCCCTTCCATTTGTGTTTACTAAATAAGTTATAGCTGAACTCTTCCACTGTGAGGCTCATTATTTCCTATCATAAAAGGGACACAATGGGGTTCTTGCTTTCTCTGAGTATTTTATTCTGTATTAATGGCTCTCTCTCCCAAGGCTTGTGGGCCATACTTTATATCTTCTTCATCTTGCTAGCTAGCACCATAAGGAACGAATAAGGTCTTGACTTGCTTATCTGCTGATGCCTCAGTTTGCACGGACATGGGTGTTGCCTGCACACCAACTGTTTTCAGAATATGCCACCCAAGTAAAAAGTTTACACAACAGCTCTCAGTGAGACACTCTCTCCTTAAAACTCATCATGGTTTCTTTCCCTCTTAAAGCACAAATTATTAAAGTGTTTGGTCTACAGCAAGGGTCAGCAAAATTTTCCTGGAAGGGAACACATAAGCAAATGTTCTGGGTTTTGCAGGCCATATGGTCTCTGTCACAGGCACTCATCTCTGCCCTTCTAGCGTGAACCTGGCCACAAACAATGCGTAAACTAAATGGAGTAGCCTTGTTCCAATAAAACTTTATTAATGTACATTGAAACTTGAATTTCATGTAATTTCATGTGTCACAAAATGTTCTTTATTCCTCTATTTAAACATATAAAGACCATGCTTAGCTTGTGAGCAGTGTAAAACTTAAGGTGAGCCACAGAGCCCAGGTTTACAAGGGACACTTTCTAAAATCTGGCCACACCTTCCTCTTTCAGTCTTATGTCTTCACATCCTCCACTCAGCCCTATGGCTTAGTTATGCTGAGCTAGTTACTATTCTGTGAACATGTGATGCTTTTTGCTACAATTTTCCTCTTCCTGGAATGATCCTCTTTCTTCTGTGAATTCTGCAAATCCCTGCTCAAAGACCCCTTATAACCTTTCATTATCTACAATATATCTAAACATGGTTCTCACTGTATTGAAATTGTCTGTGTATTTTCTTCTCCATTGGCCTTCTGTCTCATGAAGACAAAGACCTTGCTTTATTTATTTTCATCCCCAGAAGTTTGCCTGGAGTATGGCAAATACATAATGACAATTAACTAAAATAAAACTTAAGTCCTTATATGTGACCACCATACAGGTTGAGCATAGGAAGTCTGCCTCATCCATCCACTGGTAATTACGTTTGGTCCAGAGTATCAGAGATGAAGGTTCACTTCAAACTTGACTCTTGTTCATAGACAGCTACTGCAGTGATTACAGAGTAGTGGTTCCTGTTAGAAGTAGCTATGAGCAAAAATAAGCTGTTGTTTTTGGTTTTATTTTGTTTTTCTAGAGAATAATTAATTATAGTTTTAAAAAGATGAGGTTGACATGGAGATGAAATGCCCAGATACCCCATTTAGTGACTTAATATCAGTTTTACATTCACATTCGTTGGATAGAAGAGCAAAGTAACTCACTTTGGAAAGTAATCTAAAACATGACTTTCTAAATTTTTCAGACCGAAAAATTTGCATGGTTTCCTTTCTTAGGATAAATTGGGAGATTGCAAAGAAATTCTACACCGAAGGTTGCTGCCCTTTGGTGTTATTTAGGAGAGAAAGTTCTATGTTCTATAATCCTACGAACATCGTTCTTAGTGAATGGGGAGTCTGAAGACAACTTCATAACAGCCCTCAAACACTATAAAGAAATGTTTTAAAAAGTAAAATGAGATACCACTCTCTATGTCCTGAGCAAGAGAGGCAATTATAATGAATTTAAGTTGCACATTGTAAAATATTACCAGTATGTAATGATTTAAAAACATTGGGAGTGTTTCTTAATTGAAGATAGTTATTCTGAAGATTTTAAAGAAAAATCTATAGTGTGAGGTGAGTAGAAAATGTTCTCTCAAGAAATAATTAAGGACATTTTATGTACTAAGAGATGATTTTATAGAGCTTGTTAAAAACGACATTCACATTATTTGTTCATAAATAAGAAGTTATATTTTTCATAAATTCAAAGAGTGATCATAATTTATTAACAAATTAGTGAATGAACAAATAAAATAGCTTTCTATAGGTAAGTATGCCCCCTCCCCAAAGATAGAGTCTTGTCTTGAACTATCTGTGTCAAATGTTAAATGTGAAAATGCTATTTTCAGATCTGTCTTTGACTTGAATATAAGAAATATGTATAGAGACAATAAACAATAATTGGTCCCAGGACTAAAGTGTGTGACTCAGAAGCTAAAAGATTTTGGCAAGTGCAATGAAGTGAAAGATCATAAATTAAGATGTAAATTGGGGATGTATAATTTAGGTACCAAGAAATTTGGAGTTGCGGCCCTCTTGTTATCTGTTGGAACTTGTCCTAATTTTAAAAAGTTAAGTAATTGAAGTCTAGGTACCAGTTAGTGGCAAACTTTGGACTGGGCCTTTTCATATAACTCAGATTTTCATACTACTTCTTATCTTATCATCAAAATTCTCAAAAATTTCCCAAACACTGGGATTATGTTAAAATTAAACTGAAGGGTGAGGCAAGTGCAACCATCACCTCAGACCTAAACAACTAAGAAATAGCCATCTAAGAAATAGAAAATTAAAAAAGAAAAAAGAAAAAGAAAGAAATAGGAAATATTAAAACCCCAGCATAGAAAGTGAAGAACTCACTGTCATTAAGGTAGAGAAAGAACCTTTGAATACGTTGCTTTGGATACTTTTTCTCTGAACGTTTGCCTTGTAACTCTTGGAACTTCCTGCAAGAATATTTTGCTATGAAGTTTTGTGTTTGCACATGGCTGTAGCAGACAATGGAGAGAGAACAAGGGAAAGTAGCTTCCAGAAGCTGCAGCTGAGACACAGAACATGTGGGTGGAGAAACTCTGTCTACTGATGTTGTAGGCTCTTTCTTCTTGAAAGGGTTAGGCTTATGTCACAGTTTTCAGACAAACATTACAAGTTCATACAGACTGTCTTTCCCTTGTATTACCCCTGTGTTCTCTGAGTGAAAAGAAGACAGAGCTCTTCTTGATAGTTAAGATCTTGTCTACAGCTCTGTGACAATGTCTATTTGGCATATTTGGCTTAAATCTAGAGAAAAATAACTTTTTTCCTTGAATATAAAATCAGTTACATTTGAAATATGTCTACACACAACTACAGAATTTAATTCTATATCAGAAAGTGGGATATAAAGAGGCAGGGAAACCAGAAGGTATGCTTCCTTAAGAATAAATATAAAAGTTAACGTGAATATTTTCTTGCAGGTGTAAACGACCACAGCTCTTCTTTAAAGAACAATTATGTACATATACAGGGTGGAGCAAAAGTAAGTATACAGTTATTCATATGGAAAATAATACAGTAATTAATAAATAATAATACAAGAATAAGCTGTGTTTCACCTACTCACAACTGTAAGCCTATTTTCTCCCCGCCCTGTATTTAGACTACCATAACCTTAGGGTCCCCTCAGCGTGATTAAACTTTGGACAGACTTCATTCTGACTACGTGCCTAAAGCAATTACTTTAGAAAACTTGCATTTGTAAATTTGTTCTCTGCTCCTTTGAGATGCCAATCTCCTAGTCTCTTACTAATTTTACAACCTACGAATGTCTTTCTCAGGAACTGGGAGCCATGCCTTTAAAATGTAATCATCATGACAGATAGGACTCTATCTCCCAGTCTCTGTGGGAGGCTAGGAACCAAACTTCATAAGTGCAAATTATCAAACATAGATGGCCTAACCACACCAACAAACGTCCCCACCAACATCCTCAGGTATTTTCCTATTAGCTTACTCCAGCATTTAAAAATCCTCCCATCTTTTTATCCTAGTGGAGTGGAGTTCAGTTTCTCTCTTTTATTTCAGTAGTCTTTACCTTTACTGAAATATTCTTAAAGTCTTTCTTGCCATTTTCTAACAAGAATCTAGAATGATTTCTGTTCTCCAATAAACACATATGCATGCACCAGGCATGGACTGTCTGTTGATGCTTTCTTTGAAGATGAATCTATCTGGATCTGTGTAAAATATCAAGCAATTTTCTTGGGCTAACATCATGCTAAAGAAGACATGAATTAGGAAAGCCATATGAACTATGTAGTCAGCTGTATGTAGGTCATTTGGTCCTTAGGCAATTTGGTTCTTAGTTTCCAAGTCGTGTGTGTGTATATACTTCATGTCCCACATCTTATTCTAAAAGAATGCTACAGAACTTTGTGTTTCTGTTTGTAAGCAATATGCCTTGTGACTAAATAAACTATGTTTTAAGTTAATATTCTAGTATGATTTTTAAAGCAACATTTATGTTAATAAGCCAATCAAAAATATTGTAAATTAATCAGGGTGCTTCTTTAGTAATTTAACTTATTATTTAACTCTATATAGGTGTTTCTGCAAATTAACATATGTGAATACCTTATTGAGTTGAATAAAACTGTTTAATGAAGCTCACCGGTTTTTAGGCTTAGAAAGAAACCTTACAGTTTTGTCTAGGACCTGTAAAAATATGTCCTATAGAGCAATTTTCAGAGACCTAAAACATTTAAAGGAAAAGAATAAGCAAAGAACCCCAATAATTCCTAAACATTTGCAACATGCTCAGATACATGCCAGAAGCTTTAAAACTTTTTTAAAAAATCACTTAATTCTCACAATATCAAGGTGATTTTTTTTTTAAAACGAGAAAACAAATTCAGTGGGGTAAATTGATTTCTTTAAGCTATGGGTCTAATAAACAATAAAAGAAGAATTTTAACTATATCTTTATCTATTAATATTTTATCCATCATACCAGCTGGATCTGGCTTTCAATCAGCTTGAGTTTTCTGCCATAAAAGGATACAAAGGAAGGAATAATTTATACCAGGGACTGTCAACCAGTTTCCATCAGGCAAAATAAATACCCAGAGTTATAAAGTGCTCACTTTGGTAGGACAGGTCTTGGCATTAAGCCACAGGTTAGCATACAGCCGTCAAGTTAAGATTAGGGAAGTCACAAGATGGACAGTATTCAGATAACGTTGACCTCCATGGGAAAAAAGCAAGACTCCCATCTGTTGACTTTGCTGTGACCTTACCCTTAAAAAAAGGAAGACAACTGATATGATAGGTCAAAGATGAAGACACTGATTGGACTTAGAATTTTCTTCTCATCTGTTGACTGTTAGTTCTCTCAAAAACATAATCAGAAAACCTGTTGATCAAGCAAAACTAAGTCTCTTAGATGTACCTGAGGGAGCAACACCACTAAAGAGAAACATGATAATCTTAATAGTGTCTTCAAAGAGGGAAATCAGCAGAGGGTATTTATAGGGATTTTTGGTCATGGGATAACAGAAAGCAGATGGATGTACAGTTAGAACTTTTCATGTCATGAAATACTTGTACAATATTTAAATGGTTGCTCACAATTCTGTTTCATGACTTAAACTATGGTTCTGTGATTTTTTTAAAACACTTTTTCCATTTTTGGACATTTGATTCCAATTACTTACTATTAAAAATAAAAGTGGAACAATGTTTCTTGTTATACCATTCCAAATATATATATCGATCACTTAGCCAGGGACTAGGTGATTTTAAAGTAAGTCTGTAAAGGTAGAGAACTACTTGGACTTGAGAAAAGTTCATATAAAATATGTTTGGATTGGTGGTGAGACATAATGAACAAGTGTTAGTCTCAGTAAAAAGTTACCTTAGGTGGTTTACAATCTCATCACCAGACAAATTTGCATGGATTTTTTTTTAATAGGGAGAACTTGATTCAAATTATAATTCTTTCTACAGACCAATGTGTTACATTATAAGCTTTTAGAAATTAAATCAGATATTGGAACTAATATATATATATATTTAATCACAGTGTTTGAGGTAAATTATCACTTAGTAATTGGTAACATCAAAAGTTTTAAGACTAGCCCTGACTGGTGTGGCTCAGTGCATTGAGCGCCAGCCTGCGAACCGAAGGGTTGCTGGTTCCATTGCCGGTCAGGGCACGTGCCTGGGTTGGGGGCCAGGTCCCCAGTTGGGGGCATGTGAGAGGCAACCACACTTTGGTGTTTCCCTCCCTCTCTTTCTCCTTCCCTTCCCCTGCCTCTAAAAATAAATAAATAAAATCTTTAAAACAAAAGTTTTAAGACTAAATGCTGGAGGAAAAATATATATAAAAGCCTGATGATGCTGTGCTGCAGCTGACAGGTGGTCGTAAAGATCCAGTCCCCAGTGTGCAGAGTCCAGGAAAGGAAATTCTATTGGTCATTGAACAACTTAGTTAGAAACAGTATCATATAAAGAGACTAAAGAGTATCTATGACTAATCAATAAAACTGAGATTGTATTAGAGAAGGAGAAAAATATTTAAGCAATTACAACCTTCCCTGTTGTAGGGTAAAAAGCTTCATGGAAAAATGCATCATAAGCCAAATATGTATAATATAAAATAAATATGTGCAATGATAAGCAGAAACTGTATAACCTGACAATTATATTATCCTGGTTCTATTTATAAAATAAAATGATTTAATTTCTTGAATTACAGAAACAAGGCATATGACATTAAGTGTATATAATGATAGATGCTACTACAATATTTTACCAAATCCATTAATCTGACCTGAAAGAAAAATGTTAAGTCATAAAACAAATATTGTTGTTTGGAAGGACAGAAATTTGGGAGAGTAAGAGAATAGCTGAAAGAAATTTCTTATATCACTTTAAAATTTCACTCTATTATATGGTATTTATATAGTCTAAAAAATAGAAATTTAGATGTAAAAAAATCTCTTTAGCCTTAATATGCAGAGAATGGTCAGATCTCAAGGGATTGCTTTTACAAGCCTACTCACTAGATCTAAATCATCAGGAAAGTAATTTTCAAATTAAATCTAAGCAACACACCTTTTTAGAGTTGGATTGTAAACATTTAGCAATGTTTCTTTGTTCTCCTAAGCAGCTATAGCATTATTATTCTCTATACTACCCTATTATCATCTATCATCTGGAGGCCCAGAGTGCACCTGGTTAAAATTGATGGAGCCTGGTTACACAGAAATACTATGAGTCAGATTTCCCCCCAAAAGATAGAGAACAAAGTTAAATCAATTCAGATCCATCTATTTTATTTTCTGCTTGGGACTTGGAAGAATCTCTGTTTTTCTATGTTGGCCCATAGCTATGGATAGTGTAAATGGCATTTGATGCTAAGTTGAGGAGAGTTTGCAGTGATCATGGCTGAAGACTTTCAAAGAGAGAAGTTACACTGTGATCAAAACATAGGCCAATTAAGCTTTAAACTGAATTTTAAATATTGTAAGTAGTATCATAATATAAAAACCACTGAGTTGCAAACAACTTTTAGTCAAAATAAGGTAGCCTGTGGATTATAAGAAAAACAATTTCAACAGCAGATGGCATGAGCATTCCAGATCACACGAAAGTTCCAGTTCTCCAGTAGATCAGGTTATTGTATATTATACTGACACTTTCTATACGAATCTTACATTTCCTTTTACTTTACTGCAGTAAAAGATGTGCTTCCTCCCACCTAATCTCCCTCTCCACTCGAATTCCAGTCATCCTCACCTGCCTTTTTTACCCCTCTGATGTCTGGAATTTAAGAATATATCTCTCTTATGTTACCGGAGGAAACACCAAATGTAGTCTAAATTAGATCCTGGGCTAGACTAATTGACTAAGAGGGAGTCTGAGATTCACAGCCTTCTAAATAAACCCCCTGATTCCTAATTAGCTCAATAGGGAACAAAATAGCATTCAGCCTTCCTTTCCTCTTCTGATCCTCCCCTGAACTTGGCAAGACAATTTGCAACCCATGAGGCTCAGTAAAAATAAATCACCATCACAGAAGTACGGTGTGCCATAAATATTCAAAACTTAGTATCACAAGCCTACAAATTGGAAGGGTTTCATGTATATGTCCTGAGTGCCCAGAGTTATGGACCATTTTCTCTACTAAAAAGGAGAAAAATGCCACAGGAATTACTCATGGCAATTTAACCAACTCTATTTTTAGTTAATTAAGAATATTATTTAACTGTTAAGTACAAGTCTAATTTTCCAATCCAGAAATAACATAAATGCTTGTGTTTTCTCCCTATGATTAGTACAGAAACCAGAGCTCAAAAGAATGATGGAGGAAGAGAAGGGAATCCCCAAAGCATTAAATAATAGGTCTGCATCTCACAGAACATCATCCCCAGACAATCAGACACTACATAAATGTTTCCATTGTTCATTTCCTTTATTGCAGATACAATGAAACTGTCCAGTATGATTAAGAGATGTCTTACCTTAGAAAATAGAGTCATTTTCCTAGAATACATCATTGCAAGCATTTTTAAAAGCTGATTAAATTGTTCATCTGTTTCATCACAACCCCTCACTTACTAAAGATAAAGAAATCATGCAATAAATCAAACTGCATTTTTAGGGATTATGTTTTATGCCAAAATGATTACATACTCCAGTAAAGCTCTCTATGGATGTTGGTTTTACAAAATAGATTCCAGTGGTTAAAATAGATAAACATTTCAAAATGGAATATGCTGCATTTTGTACTCAGTAGAAATTTGTTTAACTAATGAATAAAAGTTTGCTTCCATGTTAGTAAATGCTACTGGATGTTAATGGCAACAGCCCCTCTTCCAAATTTGTTAATATATGCTTTGATCCTGTTTCTTATATTCTTTTGAGGATATTTAAAATTTTTCAGTTAATAGATGATGACTTGAAGTTTATTCGCCATCCAGAAATGATGCTGCATTCTTTCTCAACAGAATCTATGAAGTAGAACTTTCTCCATTCTTACAGCCTTCCCCATCCACCAATAACAGACATGTGACATATATGATTTTATACATTATATGTTTTATACTTTTTATTTTTTGCCTCTAATTTTCATGACAAAGGGATCTCCAGTGGATGTGCCCTCTCCTGTGCTCTGAACACGGTACCCAAACCCTTCAGCACACGCCTATCTGCATGTCATGCCTCATTTTTCTCTTTGAAATTCTTAAGAGTTCATCACTTTCTACCCATAAGACTATCCAAATGTCTCATTTTGTCCTCTTTCCCCTTTTGTTCTCCTACTTAGCATTCCTTTTCCCCTTGAAAGCTAAGCTTATAAAAATTGTGTGGATACAAACAGAAAAGTACAAACCTAAAAAATACTAAAAGACTATGGATCCAGGTATTAAATGCTGTTTCATCTGGTTGGTGGAACTACATGTGATTTTTTTTTAATTCAATTAAAAAAATTTCTACAATAAGCAAGTAGTATATTTATTGGAGGAGAATAATAATAAAATATTTCCAAAAGTGTTTGTACTTGAATGAATTAAACACAGTAGAAATGTTCACTTGAAACTTCAAGCTTATTAACTTGGGTGATTTTTAATTGATTCTCTTCAGACAAATATTCTGGGGTTAATAAAATAAATGAAGGTTGTTGTTTCATACTGTTCTCTTATTCTTCTTACTTTGCACACTGAACAGAGTTGAAAATAAAAGGTTTGGCATGAAGGCTTGGAAAATTTTACATTGTAAAACAGTAGTCTTTCTTTAAGAGACGGCAGGAGAAAGAAAGCAATTTAACCTGGTTATGAGAGCTATCAGAGAAGACACAAAGTATTATATAGTCTGAATTACATTTTTGCTATTAATATTTATGGACCAATATAGGCAAGTACTATGTTTAAGCCTTAAGATGAATTGTCTATTTTTTCCTTACAACAAAATTATTAGGTAGGTGCCATTATTATTCTTATTTTCAAGATAATGAAAGGAAGCCAAAAAGAGACCAATGAACTTATTCAAGGTTATGCAGAGAAGTTAGTGGCTTTTGAACCTAATCTGATTCTGTGTGCCTAATTACTACTGTGCTCTGTACAGTCCTAATTTTAGAAAAGCATGAAAGTATAAATGACATGTGTAATGTTTAGATAGAATATCATCCATTTATAAATCTTTTTATTGAAACAGAAAATATTTTTCTTTACAATTCATTAAAATTTCAACTATTGAAGTGATGAAATATGATGAAACAATGATAATCTCCAAATTATAATTATAGTCATGTTTTATTAACATCTATAACTTGGAGTGTTCTGTGTGTGTCTGTGTATACACACACACACACACACACACACTCCACACACATGAATAGCCACTGTCACATATTCTAATTACCCCAACACATAGACTCACAGTTCTATCGTAGATTGGATATACTAGTACCCAAATAAAGGAAATGAGTGTCCAGTCAGGTACCATTTAATACATTCTGAGAAATACATTATTAGGTGATTTCACTTTTGTGAGACCGTCACAGAGCGCATTTACAAAAAACTAGATGATGTAGCCTTCTGCTGTAGTTGTATGTGCTATATTTTCATAAGACTGGCAGCACAGTAGGTTTGCTTACACCAGCATCATCACACATAGGTGAGGAATTGTCATTTAAGTCCTGACAACTGACTTTTCTTTTCGTAACACAAGTGTCTGACTTAAGCTTTTATTGCCAAGGCATCCCTTTCATAGAGGAAGCAGATTCATGAAAGGCTATCTTGAATACACACATGGCCAACCACAGGACCAGGCAAAGAGTCAGTGGCCTGCCCTCACTGAGGCTCCTTTGTTTCAGAGATCTTGGTAGAGTTGGATAACTGATCATTGGGCTACTTGTTCTTTTTATTCCCACACTTTAAATTCTCACTCTCATGTTTTAAATTCACCTATAAAGAGTGAAGCTCTAGGCCCCCACTATGAACCCCAATAAAAGCAGAACCCCAATAAAAGCAGAACCCCTGGCATGCACACCCTCTTTCTTTCCTCTTTCTAATGACCATCTTGCTGTGTGGCCCCCTGGTGTGCCTTGTAAGCTCCAGGGCCTATGAGTAATAAACTAAATTTTTCTTCAGTTTCCTAATGGTTATTGCTAAAGGGTGTCTTGCAATTGTAATAAGAACCACAAGGATTTGCCCAGTTGTAACACTGGTATAGAAAGGGGAGATGCCTGTGGGAAGCACACTAGGGCCCAGGTGAGTATCCCAGGCATCTCTAGCCAACAGCATTACAATCCTCAGATGGAGACCAACACAAAAAAGTAATGTATTGCACTGCAACCTTACGAGGACTATCATTGACTAGGCCATGGGAATTTTTCAGTTCCATTGTAATTTCATGTGACCACTGTCATCTATGCAGCTTGTTGTTATGTAGCACATGACTATGTTCTAAAACATACAAAGGAAATATTTTCCTTCTAACAAGATCAAATGTTTTCACTTCATTACTTTATACATTCAGTTAAGATTTAATTATTTTTTGTTTCACTCAATAAAAATTCCCATATATGTCAAACCATGCAAGACACTGGTGATAAGAAATACAAAATGGAGTTTAGTGTCAGGGGCAGAGGTATCAATGACAACTCAAAAGGTGCTCTGACAGAAGAGTCCATAAAATGGGCCAAGGATGAATGCCTATCTCAGCAGGGAGTGGGTTGAGGAGAAGGGAGATACAAGAAAGCTTTGTAGAGAAACTGGAGGGCTGCACCCTAAAAAAGAAGGAAGGAATTAGCCAAGCAGAGAAGTAAGTGGATGTTCCAAACAGAAGAAGTCTTCTGCATAAATGTAGACCACACAAGAGTAGACAGGAAAATCATTAGCTGCTGTGGGCAAAAGAAGAGCCTAACTGTGTCATAAAGAAGTGTCACAAAGTCCATGGTCTAGCACATTTTTTCCCCTTTTCAGCTCAGTTGCTAGTCAGGAAACAATTCATCTCTCTCTGAGGATTATATTGAAAAAATGTCCTTTGCCATCAAAATTTGGGATAAAATGAGCTCCACACAGAATACGAAAAGAGGCAGTTAGGGGAGGACTGTAGAGTCCTGTAGAGGGATGAAAAGCTACGGCACATATTTTAGAATAAGTGAGCTAGAACAGGGACGGCAAGGAGTTTCAACTTGAATGTCAACTTCTATTAATTGGAATTAGCTGTGCTGAGAAAAATGTTCATTCCCATCTGGACTATTGGTAGGGCCAAGGGGTGGGCTACAAGACTTTAGTGCCACCCCTTAACTGTAGAAATTTTGTAGCTGCTACTGATACAGATTCAATAGGCATGAGTGCTGCAAGCAATTAATGGCATTTGTCATGGACATTGAACTTGAGAGTGGTGACCAACAAGACACATATTATCTTGTAGCTATTTCTAGGCCCCAACACAAGGTGCATTTTGGGGGAGTGGCAATATATGATACTGAGTGGGTAAATTGCCCTCAGGAGTCTTGAGCTGAGAATTCCTGTATAGTACAGTGCCACTAAATAACTTCAACTAAGAGGACAGCTTGATAATCCCATTTCTATAGTAATACCCACCTTACTGTAGTAAAATGTCTTGTTTTACTGTCTGATTTCCTCACTAGACCCTCGACTTTTTGATAACAATGAATTACATCTTTCTGTATCCTCAATGAAAAGCTCAGTTGAGTGAATGAGGATTAATAAATTTCCTTTGTAGCACTTAGGAAAAAAAATTAAGGACATCAGAAAACTTATAAGACTACGAAGACTACAAGACTTTGAAGGATTCTCCAGAAGCATAGGATGAGCTTTAGGTGTTCCAGAAACCAAGAAAAAGGGGATAATTTTCAAGGAATAGTTAGTATATAACTGTGTGAAAAACTTTGGAACAGTCATGTGCAGAGCTGAATAATGACCAGAGAATTCAGCAATTGAAAATTTATTACTGACCTTAACTACAGAATATCAATAAGGATATATAAGGGGAATTCAAACTGCAGTGGGTTTAGTAGTGAAGAAGTAAGCAAGAATTTAGCCTATTCTTATGTGAAGGTATGCAGAAAGAATAATGGTAACTAAGGCAACACATATATTTCCCAGTAAGAGTATTTGAATTAATAAGAAGGCAAGAAATATTCAAAGTAAAAACCTACAACCACGAATACTCTATCCAGCGAAGCTGTCATTCAGAATAGAAGGACAGAGAAAGTGCTTCCAGGACAAAGTAAAACTGAAGGAGTTCATTAGATCCAAACCACTGTTATATGAGATGTTAAAGGGACTTGTTTAGAAGAAGGAGGATCAAAACTATGAACATTAAAATGGAAACTGTATCACAACAACCAACAACAGAAGCTAGGGAATCGAAACAAAGGCAAACTAAGTAGGCAAAGAGAGTGGAAAAAGAACTATAGGTATGGGGAACATACTGGGGGAGGTCAGAGGGGAGGGGGAAGGGGGAAAGGGAGGGAGATGGTGCAGGAATTAAGAAGCATAGTAGGAGGGAGTGGGGTACATTGGAAGATGTTGAGAAGAACTATACGCACAACCAATGGGCATGGACTAAGGCGGGGGACTACTGGAGGGAAGGGAGGGTCACTGGGTGGAGGGGAGCAGAGGGAAAGGAAATTGGGACAACTGTAACAGCATAATCAATAAAGCATATATTTTAAAACAAGAATCTTCTTGAAATTAGATGCAAAAATACTTACTTTTTTGGAATATATAATAATTTGTCATTGTTTATCTGCCAGCCTGTATCTGTTTTGTTAAATAAGTGATAGTTTTAATCAGGATAAAGTAGATTTAAAAAGTAATTTTGAAGCATGATACACTTTTCTATGGAATGCCAGCCATCCTCAGCTGAAGGCATGTCTGAGTAGAATGTGTCAGAGCAGCAATTTTCAACTGGCATGCCACAAGAATCTTTAAAATGAGGGCACTAACCTCTTTTCCCCTTAGGCTGTCAAATAAAAAAAATGACAACAGCCAACACAGCAATAGTCATCTGGTGTGAGTGAATCAAAATCATACCTTTTTTCCTTTTTTTTTTGGTCAGATCAGCAAAAATAGAGGGTTTTGTTTGTTGTTACTTTTTTTGGCGTGCCGCATATTTTTAGTAATTAGTTTATGTGTGCCACAACATGAAAAAAGTTGAAAATCGCTGTGCTAGAGCAAGGCTTAGGTTAGTGTGAAGACCATAGGTGTTTAGAAGAGAGAGTTTTAAAGATGTGAAGAGGTGAACAGAAAGGAGGGAGTGAAATGCAAAAGATAAGTTACATTGACTTTGCAAAACTTCCTAGAGCCACACACATGGCTAAGAAAGGGGTAGGAAACTCTCTCAAAACTTTTCCCCCACATGTTAAATTAGGAAAGAAGTATGATCAAATATCACAGGCTTAATGGCATCTAAAATTTAGCTTGAGACCTTTAGACTTACATAACGTTTTCTCTTAGGAAAATGTCCAAAGCAAGGTTTTAAATTCTGAATTGGGTTGTATCGTGTGATCTGCAGCCTTTTTACAAGTCTGCATCTGTCAGCATTTATTCCAGCCTAGGAGACAAGTGCCTGCGTTCCACTCATGGACTTGTGCTCAATCGTTTAGTACTTGTACTTGAAGCCTTCATCAATGTAATATAATGGTGCTGAGTTACCACATTTCTGAAATGATTATTAAGTAAAGTTTAATATTTACATTATTTGGCTGACCTGGGCTCATTTAGATGATCTCTGGGGAATGATGTCTGTGAAGTTCTGTTTTAAACCATCACAATCTATTAATATTTTTTCAATGATCCAGTTGGTTGTCAAAAAGTACTTGTTGGAATATTTCCAAAATTATAAAAATAATTCTAAGATACTTAATTAAGGAGTGTCTGTATTTTCTTGTTAAGGAATCAGACTCATACACAGGAAAAATTAAGGTACACAATGTTAACAAAAAGTTATTCTGTGTGTGCAAAGCATACACTAGATATAAAAATTAATGATCTGTGTATTCTGTAACAGGGAGAACCACTGGCTGGTAGCATTCAAGCATTATTTAGACTGTCTGGTGCTCTGATAATATATTCCAGTAAGTGGAAGGCTCAGACGGAAATGAGTCTAACAGGAAACTGAATCACACACACACACAGGTTTATGTCACAGAACTGATTTGCAGATATAAATCTGAATTGAAGAAACTTCTGAGATGACCACTTGAAACCATTTCAAACGTTTCACCTCTGAATTTTATTGTAGGGTCAAACAGACAAAGCATAGCAAAATGAGGAAATGAGAAATTTATTTCTGAATTTCTTAGCCAGAAACATTTTTTCTGAACCAAGAAGTTTGTTCATACATAGATTTATGTACTTTTGATCCAGGCTCATTTTGCTTGAATCTATTAATAGAACATTTGACAGCTCAATTAGAATATTAACTACCCAGGCCCAGCTCATAATGCCTGTCTCTTTTTTTGAAATAACCCTTCATTATTCCCACCAGCCATTTCTGTACCACATGGCACTGTTTCTTTGTTCATAGTTGACAAATTCAGGGGTGGACACCTGACCAAATATGAGACAATTAGATTCTCTTTCAAAAGAAGTTGGAACTTTGAACTCAGTCAGAGACTGCAGTGGAGGGATTATACCAATCACGCAGTAACCAGAAAAATAAAAATATTCTGGGTAATAGAAGCAAAGGGAACTTAATGCAGGGCATTTGTTACACCTGTGATGAAAGTGCTCTGAATCCAAATGGGGGAGAGTGAATCAATGCCAAAAAGGAGTCACTACCTTCCTAGGGTGGAGGGACCAAGAGAAAGAGCGGTATTACCAGGGCTGCTGGTGAACAAAACACTCAAAATTTCTTGTCCTTGTGGAGTTGATGTCGCAGGAAGGAAGTTGATATGTAATTATAAAGCCTATCAGGGGAACTTTTTAGTTTCTACTAAATATTCCTTCTCAATAGATTGCCCAGTCTACCCAGAAGGCTGTGAGACAGAAATCATAGCTGATGCCTCCCAGTGGAGTCCTTGCAGCAGGCACATAGCAGACAGTTAAGGTGTAAGGAGATGAGGTCCATATGGGGCCAGTGCATGAATGGCTGGCCAACACTGTTCTGCCTTAAAACAAAATTCAAGATATTCAGAGAAGCCAAAGTTTTATGTCCTCATCAGGTGTGTATTGCTCATTTACATTTTCTCCTAGTCCGATGGATTTTACCAATCAAGTCTTATTATTAGCAATAATGCTTCATAACACAGTTGATACCATCTCTAGTTCTTTTCAGGGAAACAGAATCAGGAGTTTAATTGAAAATCTGAACCCCCACAGAGTGGAGAAAGAGTTTTGTTAACTTTTTCACTCAAAAAAATCACAATTAAAAAATTATACAGTATGTTAAAAGTTGGCAAGTATTATGGAGAAAATAAATTTGATGAGAATAGGAGAGTTAGGAGTTCAAAATGGCTACATCTTAAACATGGCAGTCAAGTGTGATAAATGTACTCTAAGATGGACCCCATGATCTCTACTGTCTGATACTCTGACGCTTGTCATAGCCCCTCTCTTTGAATGTGGGTGGAGCCTATGACTTTGTTATAATAAACAATATGCCAAAGGTGGCAGGATGTCATTTCTATGATCATATTACCTATGATTGTAATGCTTTTCCATTCCTACCTCTGAGGAAGACAGTGGACATGTCAGAGAAGCCTATGTGGAAAGAAGCTGAGGGCAGACCCCAGTCAAGAATCTGACTCTCTCACTCCAAAGCCCATGAAAATTTGAATGCTGCCACCAACATGTGAGCAAGGATATAGAGCCTTCCTCAACCAAGCCTCGGGTGTGACTTCCAGCCCTGGGAGCTTGATTGTAGCTTTGCAGAGGACACAGCTAAGCCCTGACTATACACTTAACTCACTTGAACTGTGAGAAAGTAAGTGTGTTATTTTAAGATGTTAAAGTTGAGTTAATATTGTTAAGCAGCAACAGATAGATAACGCATCAATGTAGTTCCCATTAACAATGTGCTTAAGTGCCATGTGGTTCTCAGGAGAAAGAGCATTTGGGGCAAAGAAAACAGCGTGGAAACATCCAGAAGTTGGAATGTTTTAGGACTAGCAAGAAGTCAGTGCAGTAGGAATTGAATGAACAAGGGAGAGAGTAAGAGGAGGAAAAGAAAGAAAAGTATGCAAGAATTTTAAAAGCTTTAGTAAGGATTTTGAGTAAACTGGAGACATTAATTAGAGGGTATGAACAAAGTGAAATGCTGTAGATTAACATTTTAATAGCTTTGTGCTGGCTGCTGTGTTGCAAATAAACTGTAGGAAATTAAAATAGTAATATATAAAAGAAATCAGGAGGCTATTACAGTAATCGAAGTGGGAGATGAAGGGGCTTGGATTGGAGAGAACAACACTGTACGGGTGAGAAGTGTTGGATTCTGGTCGTGCTTCACAGCTGTAAGCCAACAGGAATTCCAGATGCATTAGAAAAAAAATGCTCAAAGTTGAATACAAGGGTTCGGACATGAATAACCAAAACGAGAGAGAGAGAGAGAAATTTCAAAACAACATGTCCATATATAATAACGTAGCCCAGAATTAGTTGAGAATAGCTTTGGGTCAAATGAACATAGCTAAAAACTTTAAAAAAAAGAAATGAGGGGGCCTATCCTGGTCATATATAGGAGGGAAGCTGTGAGGGATAGTGTGTGATCTAGTCTCACGGCAGGAGATACAAGGCTGAGTGTTTTAACGAAGGAGAGAGAGATAATGGACTCAAGGCAGTGAAGAGCAAAGAAACCACCCACTTCATCACTCTTAGACCATGGATCCAATCGAGGTGGAAGAAAAAAGATCACCGCCTGACAGGCTCTGGGTGAAGCAGTGTCCCCACAGCAGAACTGACTTGACTTAGAACAAGATCATGCTCAGCAAAATAAGTCAGATAGAAAAACCATAACCCTTAAAAATATAATCTTATATGTGGACTATAAAACTGAAAGCAAGAAAGGGACAAACAAGAAAAACAAGCACAAATTCATAGACACAGACAACAGTGTGGTTGGTACCAGAGGGAAGGGGGTTGTGGGGTAGTAAAGGGCAAATGGGGTCAGAAGAAGACTTGACTTTGGGTGGTGGCACACAATGCAATATACAGGTCATGTATCAGAATTTTGCACTTGAAACCTATATAATTTTATGAACCAATATTACCCCAATAAATTCAATGGAAAGAGAAAGTGAAAGGAAGTTTCGATTGGCTTCTTTAGACATTACACGTCACAGTGTCCCTTGAACCTACTAACCCATTCTCCATAGCACAATAGAGCAATTATTTTTTTTTTTATATAGAGCAACTATGATTGTGGGAATCCTTCCTTTAATTTATCTTAATGGATTTTCATTCATCTCAGGATAAAGCCCAAACCCCACAGTTTAAACAACCCAGCAGTCTTGTCCTTGCTCCCAGCTCCAACCTCAACCCTTCCCCATTGCCACTTCCACACTGTTTTATGAGCACACTGAAATACTTCAAGTTGCCTGACAGCTCCAGCCGTGATCTTTTGCCTTCTAGTCTTCACAAAACACTCGTTGAACCTCCCTGGTTCCATAATCCTTACCATCCATTTTATTAGGTTTGAAATAAATTTCCTCGAGCACTTTTTCCCATGACCCTCGCAGTCCAGGCTAGGGTCCCAACTCTGTCCTTCTATAACAGCACGCGCATCTTCATTCAATTACTTTTCATAGCAAACTTGACATTTGATGAGCAGTACCATGTCTATCAAGTTTACTCTTATATGTTGGCCTGCGAACTAACTGTCGCTGGTTCGATTCCCAGTCAGGGCACATGACTACGTTGCATGTCAGGGCCCCCGTTGGGGGCGCGAGTGAGAGGCAACCACACAGTGATGTTTCTCTCCTTCTCTTTCTCCTTTCCCCTCTCTCTAATGAAAACAAAAAAACAAAAACAAACAAACAAATAAATAAATAATTTTTTAAAAAGTTTACTCTTATAAATCCAATATTGAACACTGTGTCTAATAAGTAGCAGATACTCAATAATCTTACATCAATGGTTGAATGTATGAATGGTTGATGAAGCATATATCAGTATATTAACTTAAAAAGCGAAATGTCAGAAAAAGAAAAGTAAATCCCCAAAGCATCCAATATATTTACATGCAAATAAATGCCATGTAGAAATATAGAGGATTAGAGGTCTTAATTTGTTAATAAAGTATCACTGTACTCACAATGAATAGCATTTAAAAAAAGAAGAAATCTCAGATGGTATTGGAAAAGTGAAAACTGTTTATCTACCCCCAAAATTACCTTGAAGACACAAGAGAAAATAATAAGTAAACAAATAGCTATTCCATAATGTTCTCTTAGCAAAACTCTAAATATAAAGGGACATTTATACTAGGAGAATCTTACATTTGTACTGTATTTCTAAGATTCTATAGTTTTTAAAGGTACGGATGACAAAAGCAACTGCCTTAATTTTGTGACGTAGTTTTTTTGTTTCGTTTTGTTTAACATAAATTTTACTTTTAAAAGAATTATTCAAACCACAACATGATTGATAATCCATGTACTCAAAAGCAGTGAGACATGTTTCAAATACATTTGTTACATAAACTATATGGACATAAATGGAATGAATGTTTAAGAGGATCACAATATACAACACAGTAATTCTATCTATGGTAGATTTTTGTTTTTTAGAGAGGGAGAGAAATATTACATGTGGGACCAGGCTCAAAACCCAGGCATGTGTCCTGACTGGGAACTGACCTCAAGACCCCTTGGTTCATAGCTCAGCACTCAGTCTACTGAGCCACACCAGCCAAGGCTCAGGTATGTTTTTAAGTAATTCAAGTATTAAGGTATGAAATGGGTAGCTATAAGGAACATATTATAATTGTTCAATGATGTTATTATGAAATAAAATTGGGATGAATTTATTGAAATAACAATTTCTCTATGCTCATTTTATAACAATGAAAGATTTATTATTGATATTATGTTGACATTTGGATCATACAAAAAATCAGTTTAACGGAATATCAATTTTCATTGATTGTAAAATACAGAGAATATCACTTTTCACTTAAGTCATAGAACGCTTTAAAAAAAAATCCTCCCAATAATTATAAATACAATTTCTCATGACACAGAACTTCCTAAGGGAATTCAACCTAACAAGAATAAGAAATTCAAATGATGTTACATTTTATTTATAAACACAATCTACCTGAAACACTCTCTGTTCAGAGAGGTATAGTAATATGAAAGGCAATGAAAAGACTGCCGGGCAGCGGGTGGAGGTGGAGAAGATCAGAGAAGAAAGGTTTCAGCTGCTGCTCCATCTAAAGCGAAGTCACATGCATTCACCCCACTTCTTAAAACCACTGTAGACAACTGGTGTGGGCAGTGGGGCGTACCACCCATTTAACATTTTATGCTAAAACATGAAGCTGCTGCTTAGCACCACACCCAACTGCAGATCCCAAACAGATTTATTTCATGGAGTTTTACTTTGTAGTTAACCAAAACTGTAATTTAAGTGTTCTGTTTAGCATAATATGAAAACTCAGAGGAATAAACTAAAAGCACATGATTCTCTAATCTTCATTAGATTTATAACACTCTTAATCACATTGACATCTTTTAACAATGTGATTTACACTGTCCACACAAATTCCTGGTGTTAAGATGCTGTTTTAGGTTATAATTTAATGAAAGGTAAGGTCTCATATTTAATTATAAATCAATATGTTTTTCCTTTGTCATGGCTTCTAATTCCAAAGCACAAAGTTTGAAATGAATTTTTAAAGTGAGTATACATTGTGTGACCAAAGAGAATTTTTCCAGTTACCAACTTTGGGTATCGTTGTTTTTATTCTTTCCTTTCCTTCTTTTTTTTTCCCTCTTAATTTTTAGATGAAAAAATTATGTAAATGGCATTAGCTGCTGATTCGTATTCTGCCTTTAAAAATACTGATTATACCAATGTGTTTTTGTGTGTGTGTGTGTGTTAAAAATTTCTGTGTTCACCTGGTACATCACTAATCTTTATTTCCTTTTTTTTTTTTAACAAAAAAGAGATCATAGCAAATACAAGATGAAAACTTTTGAAAATTTTTATAGTTTTCAGTGAGAGGCATAACACTGAGAAATCAGAGACTTTGTGAATGAAATAATGAAATGACGCATTGCCATAGAGGTCATTTCTACACATAAACGAATGAGGTTTGAAACAGAAAATCAAAGGCTAAAAAATAAATTAAGATGATGGTTTGACATAAAAAAGAGAAGCAAAAATATTTGAGGGTTATATTAATTTATTATGTGTGTGCATTCATAATAGTAACTAAAAATAGCCTTTTAAAGATTGATAATTATCCATTTTAAGATTGTAATTTTAGGAAAGTTCAAAAGATATATTTTAACTCCTTTAATCACACATCATAACTTAGTCAAAAATGGCATAAAAAGAATTTATTCATAGTGAAATAATTGGCTTACATTCTATCTTAAATTGTCTGCAATAAAACCAAAGAAATGGATAGACCCAGCCAAAAAATACTTTAAATTTCACTTGGAAAAGAAAAATGCGTGTTGGCTTAATTCATCATCAAGCCTTTTCTGTGGTATTAATTAGTATTGAGTTTAATAAGGCAGATTTTCAATTGAGTAGTTTAACAACGATTGACTAGTTCAATCCCCATTTAAAAATAATTTTAACTTACTTCAAAGGGGTAATTATTATGGAAGGTTCCTTCCTTGTGATTCTCTCATATGAAATTTTTACTAATAAATGCTTTTCCCTTTGAACAGTGATTCACTTCTCTACTCATATGGTTTATTTCTATTTCTATTTGTCCTCTGTTCAGTGTTTGTCATTTTCAGATTCTTTCTTAGGTACTCACAGGTTCATAAAAATATTCTAGAGAAGTCTGAGAGAGAGATGCAAACTTTTCTAATATAGAGGTCTTTCCTTCATTAGTTTTTGTAAAATTTTCCTCACTAACATGAATATGACAAATGAAATATGTTCTATATTCTTTTATATATTTGTGATAAACAGTCTTAAAAACATCAGGACATTCCATGTATTGTCCACTACAATCAATTTCAAACTAGAGTAGCCAATTTTAGAAATTCCAAAAAGAGATAATTTGATGTCTGAAACACAGACATAAATTGACCATAACCTTATTTACTTTTGTTAAAACAGTCACTTAATGGAAGAAGAAACAAGAGAAAATGGAAAAGGTTCTTTCTTTGACCTCTTGGATCAAACCATCCCATTAAAGGTGCTTACTTTGTGTCAGAGAATTTTAGTAGGTGGGAGGTTGCTTCTCATTAAAACGAAATCACTTGAGATTTGTTTAAAAACATATGCAGAAAATTGGCAAGTGTTTCATGTGTAGCTAATCCTCATTATTTTCTTACTTGAAAAAATTATTTCCAAACTTATTTCTCATTTGTTTCTTGGAAAAAATACACTATACATAATTACAGTGAGATACATTGCGTATATCAAAACGTGTTCTATACATTAAATTAAAGATAGCAGGATTCATTCAGTAAAAAAAATATTAGAAAATAAACTCAAAGTATTTTTAAACATATTACTAAATATGTGAATCTCCTCTTAAGTCATAGTAATCTTTAAAGGTATAAAAACATCAGGATAATTAAATTGTGATGTTCCAACAACTATTAAACCTAAACCAACCCATATTTTCTTTCATTAATTTTTTACTAATGATCAGGATAGTTACTGAGGGGTAAATTGGATTATACAGTTCTGTCTAATAGTCCACAACTCTTTCCCTCACATCCACCTTTTGTCAGTGGCTCTTTAAGGCATATATTCTTAACAGGGAAGACACACCATTTCTTATTTATATATTTCAATCAGTAACAGAAATTGGAGGCTAAAAATGGGTATACATATCCTCAGAAGCAAAATGAAAACATTTAAGAGCAGTGCTTACACAAACTGAAGACAAAACTCAGAATGAAAGGTCAAAATTTCATCATGTCTGAGCCAAAAATGCAAACACAGTATATATCCAAAATATTACAACTATTTTCAATCCTAAGAAATATAATAAATTTTGTAATAACTTTGAGATAATGCAAGAGACAATGTACTATATATGATCAATTTGTTAAAATTTAGTGTAAATTAGGAACTTCTGGTCAAGATGGAGGTGTAAGTAGACATGCTTTGCCTTCTTGCACAACCATAGAAAGAATTACAACCAGATCTCAAAACTAGTAACACCTAGAATTGTCAGAAGATCAAACTGTATGGAACTCTGACAACCAAGGATTTAAAGAAACCACATTCATCCAGATGAGTAGGAGGGGCTGAGTCATGGAGACAGGAGGGCACTTGCTGTGGCTCAGAGAGGTGGTGACAGTGGTAGAGCTGAAGTTCTACATTCATGTGTGGTGGATAAAAATCAGGAGGGATACCTTAGGAGCAAGTGGTCTCAGCCCCAGGCCAGCCTACACAGCCATGGTTTCTAGCACCAGGAAGATAAACTCTCCTTATCTATGGCTGTAAGAACCAGTGGGGGTTGAAGTGGTGGAAGGAACCACCAGATTTTCACTTCTTAAAGAGCCCTCATGGACTTAGAATGTACACAAGTCTACCCACCCTGGGCTTTACCATGAGGGCAGTAGCTGGAAGGGCTACAGTCACACACAAAGAGTGGGTGAAGTGACTGGAAATTGGGCGAGTGCTAGGCAAACCCCCAGAAGTCAGGCAGTGGCACTGTCCCATCTCAGAGTTCTCCCTTCCCCCACAGAGCCAAAAACCTATGAAGTGGATTGTTCCACACTGGCAATTACTTAAGGCTCAGCCCCACACAATTTACAGGTGCCTTTTCTACATAGGCCATGGAAGTGAGACAGGGAGTCAAAGCAGCGCTGCCTAACACACAGAAACAAACACATGGAGGCTGCCAAATTGAAGAGACAAAGAAATGTGGCCTAAATAAAAGAACAGAACAAAACTCCAGAAAAAGAACTAAATAAACAGAGATAGCCAAACTATCAGATGCAGAGTTCAAAACACAGGTGTTGAGGATGCTCAGAGAACTCATTGAGTGTGGCAAAACATAAAGAAAGAAATGAAGGTTACACTAAGTGAAATAAAGAAAAGTCCACATGGAACCAACAGTGAAGGGAAGGAAACCAGATTCCAATCAATTATTTGTAATGTAAGGAAGAAATAAACATTCAACCAGAACAGAAAGAAGAAACAAAAATTCAAAAATACAAGGATAGTATAAGAAGACTCTGGGACATCTCCAAACATGTCAACATCCGAATGACAGGCCAGAAGGAGAAGAGGAAGAGCAAAAAATTGCAACTTATTTGAAAAATTAATGAAAGAATATTTCCCTAATTTGTTAAAGGAAATAGACATATAAGTCCAAGAAGCACAGGGAGTCCCACTCAAGTTGGACCTAAAGAGGACTACACTGAGACATATTAAAGTTAAAATGCCAAATGTTAAATATAAAAAGAGAATCTTAAAAGCAGCAAGAGAAAAGCAGAGATTTACCTATAAAGGAGTTCCCATGACATTACCAATGGATTTCTCAAAAGAAACTTTGCAGTCAAGACGGGGCTGGCAAAAAGTATTCAAAGTGATGAAAATCAAGGACTTACAACCTAGATTACCCTATCCAGCAAAGCTATCATTTAGAATGGAAGGGCAGATAAAGTGCTTCCCAGACAAGGTAAAGCTAAAGGAGTTCACCATTACCAAGACATTATTATATGAAATGTTAAAATGACTTAATTAAAAACAGGAAAAGATCAAAACCACGACTATTAAAAGCAACAAATTTACAACTATCAACAACTGAATCTACAAGAAAAATCAAACTAAGCAAACAACCAGAGCAGGAACAGAATCATAGGTATAAAGATTAGTTGGAGGGTAATCAGCTGGGAGGAGGAAAGGGGAAAATGGAGAAATGATACAGGGATTAAGAAACATAATTGTTAGGAACAAAACAGACAGGGGATGTTGAGAATAGCATAGTAAATGCAGAAGCCAAAGAACTTACACATGTGAACCATGGACATGTACTAAGGGGAAGGAAGGATTGCTTGAGAGAAGAGGGTATGGGAAGAGATGGGAAAAGGGGGAAAATTGGAAAACCTAATAGCACAATCAATAAAATATACTTAAAATATATTCAATGTAGATTAAATTTCTACATTACCCACCACAAAACCATAACCAATAACATTTATTGCAGTTATTATGGGTGTTTTACATAGGTTTTATTACAATAAAGAAAGATTTTTTTCTTAGGAGAAACATTTATATGATCATACCTAGAGAATCTTTTTGTCTGGATCTCTGATTAACAACAGAAGTCCCATTGGATTATTTTATTTTTTTAGTTGCTTATATTGGTTATTGTAATGATCAGAAAACAAAACCACTCTAATCTCATAAAGAGACAGTTGCCTTATATGTATGGCTAGGATTTGGATCCAGACTGTCTTTTAAGTTTAATTTTTTTAATCATGCCTTTTAAAAAAGGTATTGAATTTACTGAGGTGGCATTGGTTAGTAACAATATATAGGTTTCAAAGCGTACAAATCTAAAATACATAATTTGTATTATATTGTATGTTTACTACCCAAAGTAAGTCTCCTTTCATAACATTTATCTCCCTTTGCCCTCTTCCACCTCTTCTCACCCCTTTGTCCCTCTGGTAATGACCATAATATTGTCTGCCTATGAGGCTGGTTGGTTTTTATTTTGCATATTCGTCTTTTTTACTCAGCATCCCAGCCACCCTCCCTCTGACCGCTGTCAGTCTGCTTTATCTGTCTACGAATGTATTTCTATTTTGTTTCTTAGTTTATTTTGTTTATCAAATCCTACATGTTAAGTGAAATAATATGGTGGTTGCATTTCACTGACTGGCTTATTTCACTTAGTATAATGCTCTCCAGATCATCCATGCTGTCACATAAGGTAAAGTTTCCCTCTTTTTAAGGCCGAGTAATATTCCATTGTGTAAATATACCACAGCATTTTTATCCACTCACCTACCTGAGGGGTACGTGGGCTGCTCCCAAATCTTGGCAATTGTAAATAATGCTGCAAAAACAGGGGATGTATATATATTTTTTGACTTCATGTTTTGGGTTTTTTTGTATATGTTACCAGAAGTGGAATCATTGGGTCATAAGGCAGTTCCTTTTCTTTCTTTTTTTGAGGTAACTTCATACTGATTTCCACAGTGACTGTACCAACCTGAATTCCCATCAAGGTACAAAAGAGTTCCCTTTTCTCCACATGCTTGCCAGTACTTGTTGTTTGTTGACTTAATGATGACAGGTATTCTGACAGGCAAAAGGTGATAACATCTCATTGTAGTTTTAATATGCATTTCTCTGATGATTAGTGATGCTGTGCACCTTTTCATGTCTATTGGGCATCTGCATGTCCTCTTTGGAGAATTGTCAATTCCATCCTTTGTGCATTTTAAAATTGGATTTTAGGTTTTTTTGGTGTTGAGTTGTATAAGTCTTTAGAAATTTTGAGTATTAACCCCTTATCAGATGTATCATTGGCAAATACATTCTCCCATTCAGTGGGCTGTCTTTTTATTTTGTTGATGGTTTCCCTTGCTGTGCAAAAACCTTTTAATTTCATGTACTGTAGTCCCATTTGTTTATTTTTTTCTTTTGTGTCCTTGTCTCAAGGAGACATATCAGAAAAGATATTGCTATGGGAACTATCCAATATTTTACTATGTTTTTTTTCTCTAGGATTTTTATGGTTTTGGGTCTTACATGTAGGTCTTTAATCCATTTTGAGTTTATTCTGGTGTATGGTGTAAGTAAGTGGTGTAGTTCCATTTTTTGCCCATTTCTGGCTAATTTTCCCAACACCTTTATTGAAGAGAGTACCTTTAGCCCATTGTTATGTTCGTGCTTACTTTGTCAAATGGTAATTGACCGTAAAGGTATGAGTTCATCTCTGGGTTCTTTATTCTATTCCACTGATCAATATGTCACTTTTTATGTCAAAACCATGCTACTATGATTACTGTGGCCTTGTAGTATGGTCTGATATCAGGCAGCATGATTCCTTCAATTTTGTATTTCTTTCTTAATATTATTGTGGTTATTTGGAGTTTTGTTTTTGTTTCTGTTTTTCTTTTTTATTTGTGTGATTTCATATAAGTTTTTGGAATATTCTAGTTATGTGAAATATACTGTTAATATTTTGATAAGAATTGCATTGATCTATAGATTTTGGGGGGCAGTATGGACATTTTAGTAATGTTAATTCTTCCTATCCATGAACATGGTATGTGCCTCCATTCCTTTGTATCTTCTTCAATATTTTTTAAAGTTTCTGTAAGGAGCTGGTATTTTATTTTTTAAATCCTTTCTTCTAATTCCCTTTCAAGATCATGGGTTTCAAAATCTCACTTTCATCAGTCTCTTACTGTCATCTTTGCTCTAGGCTCTATCCATGTGATTACTAACATGGAGTACAAAGTCCTTTTGAATTTTTGATATTTAAATGGGAATTAACTAGCAATTGGCAATATTTCAAAAAGTGTATTGAAAATTTTATACATGTATTACATATGATCATACAATTATCAAGTGTCTTTTTTGTTTTTTCATTTGTTTCCATCAATTTATTTGCCCTGTTTGAGAATATAAAGTATTAACACTGATGTTCTATACTTGGCTTTCAAGATAATTTAAAATTTGGTCCTAGACTTAACAGAATATGGATTATTTTCATAAGGACAATGTTGCAATTATATAGATATTGCTTATGTTTTTTACTTTAAAATTTTTTGTTGTATTTTTTCCATTACCATTTAGTCCCCTTATACTCCCCTCTCCCCAAAATCATGACACTGTTGTTCAGGTCCGTGAGTCCTTTTCTTTTTTAATCAGTCTCTCCACCCCTAAACTCCCACCCCTCACTGCCTTAGCTGTCATCCTGCTTTCCATCTCTGAGTTTGTCTCTATTTTCCTCTTTAGTTCAGTTTGTTCATTGGATTCCACATATGAGTGAAGTCATATAGCATTTGTCTTTCCCTGACTGGCTTATTTCCCTTACCGTAATGTTCTCCATGTACATCCTTGCTGTCACAGAGGGTAAAACTTTCATCTTTTATGGCCATCACTTTCAAATTGACTGAGCAAGTAGAACAACAAATCTGCATCAAATTTCACATTAAGTTTGAACATTGCGCCATCAAAACTATCCGGATGATTCAGAAGGCTGCAGCTATATGCAACTGGTGATTGGCAGCTTCCTTATAACAATATGCCAGCTCATGCATCATGCCTCGTGCAGAATTTTTTACAAAATATCAAACCACACAGGTGACTCAGGCCCCCTACAGCTCACATTTGGCGCCCTGTGACTTCTGGCTCTTCCCAAAACTAAAATCACCTTTGAAAGGAAAGACATTTCAGGCCATCGCTGAGATTCAGGAATATATAATGGGGTAGCTGATGGAAAACCGTGTAAGGTCCCTAGGTGCCTACTTTGAAGGGGACTAAGGTGTCATTTTCCTATGTATAATGTATCTTGAATCTATTTCAATAAATGTGCCTATTTTTCATATTACATGGGTACCTTCTGGATAGGCCTTGTATGTTAATAATGACCTATCATAAAGAGAAAATAAGAAAACACTCCCATTCACAACTGCTTCAAAAAGAATAAAATACCGAGGAATAAATTTAGCCAAGAATGTAAAAAAACTATACTTGGAAAATTATAAGACACTGAATAAAGAAATTGAAGAAGATGTAAGTAAGTAGAAGCACATTCTGTATTAATTAATAGGAGGAATTAACATTATTAAAATGTCCATACTACCCAAAGCAATCTATAGATTCAACACAATTCCTATCAAGATTCCAATGACATATTTCACAGAAGAAGAATAAATATTTCAAAAATTTATATGGAACCACAAAATTCCCTGCATAGCAAGAGTGATCTTATGAAAGAGGAACAAAGTTGGAAGAATTACACTACCTAACATCAAACTATACTGTACTGAAGGCCATAGTAATCAAAACAACATGGTACTGACATAAAAACAGACATATAGATCAATGGAACAGAAAAGAGAGTCCATAAATAAACCCACACCTTTATAGTCAATTAATATTTGATAGGGGAAGCAAGCACATAAATGGGCTAAAGATATTTTGCTTAATAGATACTACTTTAAATATGAATTATATCAATTTAATCCTTAATACAGAAGTACTTGGCACCAACATACACATATCTAAGAATACTTATGTGTAGGCACTAAACTTTTCAAAATAATCCATTGGTGTGTCAAGTGTCTACATTGACATCAATGTATATTTTAGGTGCTTTTGGTAGTTAAAAATTTTTGTTTATTAAATCTGATTTTTGGAATACTTTACCAAATGTGTTTTCAGTATAAAAAGTTCTTTTCCAGAATTCTTTTCATTTTAATTATTGGCACTTTTTTCAGTCCAATAACTGTTAGGTACCCATAATATATATTTTCTAGGTGCAACAGGAATCATGAGTCTTAAACTAGACTGCTTATTGTCACTTTCTAAAAAATGATAACTTTGAAAATAATTTTAGTTAAATTCTTGTTTTAAGGTATAGAAATAATGTCTTTAAACATAGTATCAATCTTTGAACAACAGTCCTTTCTAAAGTTTAAATTATGTTTCCCTGACTTAAAAAAACTTGAAATACACAAATATAAGGTCAAGTTTATATAGTGGGCCAATAATGTGCTTGTGACTCACTTATTCTCATGACACATTTCTTTCCAATAGCATCATAATATATTGAATCTGTGAAAAACTATATTATTTATTGCTTTTCTTTTATGTAGGGATGGATCAATGAATAGTTCTATGAATTAATAAGGGCAGAGTTCTTTGTAACCAAATTTCTGTATTTACTTACTAGAGAAGTTAGACATGCAAAGGGAGCAGGAATCCTATTTTCTCTTACATATCTAAAATTTTCTTATGCTCTCATAAAGATTCTGATGCACAATTTTTCAAATTTGATTTTATTACCATATTGACATGCCTTCAAACTAAATTATTAAATGTGCTATGGTAATAGATTTTGGAATTAAATCATGCTGGAAATGAAAAAAACACTATGTATGAAGAAGAAAGAGCATTTCCATCTTTATAAACAGAATGGCTTTTTTTTTACTTGTTATTTTTTTACATTTTTAGAGACTCCATCAGTTTTGGCAAACACCACACCAGTTTCATCCAATTTCTAAAGCTGGGACTTGATCCAAAACTCTGGTAGTCAGAGATCTGCTTAGTGTGTTGTTGCTCTATTACCTGACACTTTTGGCTCCATTTGAAACGTTTTTTTATTCACTCCTTATATTTTCTTTTTCTATTGTTGAATCTTAAGAGTAATGAAAGAGCTGCTTCTTTCTTCTATTTTAGAAAAAAACTGAATTTTTAACACTGTATCTTCATATACAAAGTAATTTACTTGAATTCATAATTCAGATCATTAACAACTTTCTGGTTCTTTGCTTTGCATTATATCAAAAAAGAAATTACAGTTTTTCATCTTTCACTCAACTGCATAAAATAGATTTTTAAGAATGTTAATCATATTCCTTTATAGAACTAAATGATGAAATAGGATTTGTCATCAAGATTTAAAATGTATAAGTGTCTCTATGGTTAAGATTCTGAGTTTGTTTGTTTTTTTAATAATAGTAGAAACATTTTTAAGAACAATATTTAATCAGACACGTTTATAGGGAAAATCCAAAATATCACTAGTGAGTAGACAGTTTCACTCCAATAACTTTGGTTTAGTCATTACTTCAGAAACATATGCTTTGTGGCTCACCAAGAGTACATAATCTCTGAAAAAGAAATTTGCAAAAGCATTTGATATATAGTATTCATTGAATCTATTATATTTCTTCAAGAATATATATTGTTTCATGAGTGGACTTACGGAAAATTTGTTACTAGCTTCTATGAACCTCCTTGAGATATAAAGTGTGCCTAAGAAGTAATTCAAAGAAAGATAGTTCTAAGTACTGGATCTTGGCATTTTTAACTAAGATCTTTACTGTCTAAATTTAATGATCAGTTAAAAGAGAAAATTATCTATGCTAAAATTTACTATAGTAAAAGGTAGGTAAATGGGGATCACTTCGTTAGAAATATACAAGAATTCTTTTTTGTCAAAATTTTTCACTTTTAAGTGGATGTTATTTTTTCTTCTATTTTTCAATTACAGTTGACATTTAATATTATATTAGTTTCAGGTGTACAGCATATTGGTTAGACGTTTATATTACTTACACTAAGTAGCTATTATGTTTTCACACAAGGAGTATTATTTATTTCAGCATTTTTATGAATTTGTTTCTTAAAGTATTGTTGTTGTGGAATATTAATAGTTGCTGAGGGTGAAGCAGCACATAAAAAGTTTCTGATATGTAGTAATTTAGAAAAGTGTTGGGTTAAATAAAATCCATGAAATGTTCTTTTGCAGGCTTGCTTAAAGCTTAAGAGGGGATAATCAAATGCATGTATTATTGTCTTCTCACAAGCCTCGGTGCAATGCCTTGCTTGTGCTCTCTGTTAATCTGAGTGAGTTCTATCCTGATTATAAGAAGAGATAAGGTTTGTATGCAATTGTATGGAGGAATAAAGCCAATGAAATCACCAAGGGGTTGGTTCAAATTATGATTTTGAATGTAGATAAGGCGAATTCCCTATTGATAAGGTATCTTATATATACCCATATTCCATTTTACCAGATCATTTAAAGAAAATAAAAAAATCAATAAAATTTTATTTATGTCAATATTTCCCCAACTTCCATGATGATAGAAAAAACTCATTTGATAATGATTTAATTTAATTCACATAACCCAAAAATAATAAACTTAAAAAAAAATTAGTAGAAGCATTTAATAAATTGCCAGTAGCAATATAAGTTTGGACTAACATTAATAATATCAAATTATAAAATATGATGAAATATCCTTTTCGATAACAAAAATATAAACTACATGGGATAACCCTAATAAAAAAAAAATGTGTATGCTCTATATAAAGATAATCTTAAAACAATACTAAAATATTTACTTTAAAATGTGAATAATTTAAGACACAATTTTTATGGATGGAAAGCCAGTTTATTTTATTTTAAATTTTTAAATTTTTGTTTATCTAGAGAGAGGGGAAGGGAGGGAGAAAGAGAGGGAAGTAAACATTGATGTGAGAAAGAAACATGGGTTGGTTGCCTCTCATACACATCTCGACTGGGGACCAAACCTACAACACAGATACATGCCCTGACTGGGAATTGAACCAGCAGCCTTTTGCTTATGGGACGACACCCAACCAAATGAACCACACTGGTCAGGACAAGGCAGATTATTGTAAAAGTGTTGAGTATTTTCTTATTTATTTAGAGACTGGTAACCATTCCATCTAAACATCATTGGGAGTTGTTTGAGGCTTACTATGTTATTTTATAGTGTACATAAAGTTTCATTCAAACCAATAAAAGAACCTGACAAATAAAAATGATGGTACAGGCTGCATATGATAAATCACTACATGTGAAAGGACATATCAAGTCATAATTTTTTTCCAAAAACCAGTACAACAATGAATGTGAAAACATAATTTAAATTCTACATTATAAACCTAAGTAACAACTAAATATAGTAATAATAATAAATAATAGAAGAAACCACCATAAACTAAAATCTAATAGAATAATTGTTTTAAAACACCCCCAAAAATAAAAAAGAAATTACTGACCTTGAAACCATAATAGTAATTGCAAAAGAAAACATGAGAAGATATTGAAAAATTTAAAATGTATTTTTCCAGATTTATTGAGATATAACTGATGTTTAACACTGTGTCAGTTTAAGGTTATGCAATACTTTGAGTTTATACCTTATATATTGCAAAATTATTACCACCATAGGATTAGCTAACACCTCAATCACGTCACATATCTAACACTTTTGGGAAGGGTGATATTTAAGATTACTCTTTTAGCAACTTTCAAGTATATACTTCAGTATTCTTAACTATAATTGTCATGCTGTACATTAGATTCCTAAAGCTTTCCATCTTCATACTGGTAGAGTGTGCTCTTCGACCTACATCTCTCATTTCCCCCACCCTCATCCTGGTAATCACCACTTTAGTCTCTGTTTCTTTTAGATTCCTTAAACATCTATATTGAAATACATATACACACATATTTATTTAACTATATACATCAAACAACAAACTAGAAAAATGTTTTCAGAGCATAAAATAAAGGATTTATATACATGTTACATGCAGTGCCTATTGTGTTAAGAAAACAAATATCACTTAAAAGAAAAATGGACTAAAAATGATGAAAGTAAAGAAATATAGTTATCCATGTAGTAACTTGACAAATATTTACTAAGCACATATTATATGGCAAGCAGTGTTCTAAATCTGAAGAAAGAACAGCATACAAGTAGAAGTGTTGCCCTTAGGCGAGAGTGTTGGACATTAAACAAGAAAAATAAGTGTGATTTGTTGTGTTGGTAGTGATTGCTGGGGAGAAAATAATGCAGGGAAGAACAATAGGAAATTTGGGATTGTGGAAGAGACTATAGTTTATAGCTTCTAATTCACAAACAAACGAGGAGAAAAATGACAATGTGATCTAAAATTTAATCCTAACTATCAACACAATCACTGTGAATTAAAATAATACGTGGATGTCATGAAAGCACAGAAAGTGAGTATCCATCATTCATGGAAATCTTTAAAGTTATAATGTTTATAGAAATCAAAGTAGCATATTTATCAGAATTTTTAAGAATGTTTAACAACATTTCACTCTGGAATTTCAATTCTAGAGAGTTATTTGGAGCAAATAGTTAAGAATATCAAAACAGTTCTTAGAAATTACAATGCTCAACAAAGTTTAATTTATAACAGTCAAAATTTGGAAATGATTTTTGAAATTTGAATGTCCATGAATAGGGTATTTACATATCATTATATACTTATTTTTGTAATTTTTAAAAATTCCAGTGTCAAGTTCTAGAAATACATGGATAATATAAATAATACAATGTTAATAGAATAAAAATCAGAGTATTATATTTTATATATATTTTTTTCAATCATCTTGACATATACAAATATTGACAGGCAAAACAAAAAGATTCCATGGAATTAAAAGTATAGAAATAATATGATTTAATATTATAGTATCTTTATTCTGAATTATAAAATTTTATAGTGAATGCGACCATACAATTACCAACTTTAACTGCTCAACAAATGGAGAAAGCACTCTACATTATGCCTAGATAATTTAGATTATGCCTGAGAACTACTCCCCAAAGATACACTTTTATATATCTTCACCCTCTAAAAGGCCCAGAGCTAAATTAAATGTTTCACGCCAAATAAGGTAACTTACTTCATCTTGTCTAACAGAATAGAAGTTTTCCAACTAGAAGCTTTTTGATACCTAGCAATTATTCAATAGTAAAATAAATAATTGTAATATTAAGCATAGTGATAACAGCAATAAAAACACAGCATAAAAGGAACATAATTGCGTGAATACTAGTGTGGGTATTTTTACAACTATTAATTCTGTAATAGTCCCTCTTTACCCCAAACCACAGAGTGGGTATTTTTATTTCATTTTTTTCCAAATTAGGAAATTGGAGTTCAGGAAGACTAAATAACTTGCCACAGCAACACAATTACAAAACTAGCCGAGCAAGAATTTGACCTTGGGTCTGAAAGAGCCCCAAACTAGAGGTTTGTGTTTTCCTCTCCATCTTTCCACATTACTATAGTCTTCCTAACATCCCTCAAATGGAATAAATCTTCCCCTTCCATGTTTCTCAGCTGTGCTTTGAACGTGGGTACAGCAATGACTTTTCAGACTACCTTCTATCATAGGTATTTGCGCTTCTCTTCCTCAGATTCCCCAGCCATGTCTCTCTGCCTGTCTCTCCTTCTGTCTCTGTCTGTCACACGCATACACACACACACACACGCACACACAATCAGTACACAGAGGAAGGTACTTGTTTAATAAATACGACTGTGTACTAAATTCACATAAAGAGAATCCCAGTTTAATTTATCACCAGCGAGCCTTTATTAATATTTCTAATTCCAGTGTCAAAGATAACATGGGCATGAAATCCCTGAAATATAACATCAGCGACCAACCGCACTGAATCAGCGTTATGAAGAATGTAGAGTAGTGAAAACGGAAAATACTTTTAATACTTCTAAAGGATGCGAGTATATAAATCCTAGGCGGTGCTACATTTTACTATTGTAGTTATTGGCATTATGAAATACGGTTTTAAATGGACTTTTTTCAAGTCAAATATCTTAATAGAAATAGAGCTATAATTATACAGTGTGGTAAATTTTCAGCATCTAATGACTCGTGGAAGCTTGCCAAAACATGCAGATTTTGAAGGAAAAGGTTCACCTCATTCTTGATTTACTACAGAGTATATTACAGACAAGTTAGTGTTGCATTTGGCTCAGAGGTTGAGAATAAGACATACAAATGAGGAAAAGAAAAATATCTAACTAAAATATTTCCCTCCTTGGTCAACATTGATCACTATTGTATGAGAATGTAAAAGAATTTCAAATAATTATAAAAATTATTTACTCCATGAGTATTTTATTAAATCATTGTCACATATGAATAGAGAATTATATGCAATAATAAGACTTGACAGGAAAATAGGCAAACAAAAGTGAATGAGCTTTATATAAAGAATAAATGATAGTTTTTGAACTAACATGAAATTTGAATCATCAGGAAGGATCATCTAATTGTTCAAATACTTATTGTTAGGGGGAATAAGCATTTAATTTTGAAAGGAAACATTTTAGTTCATTTTTGACATGATGTCCTCTTAAACACAATACTTTAGTTCAAGATAAGTCAATAAATACCCAAACGTATTTGTTATGGAATATTTGAGTAAATCCATAAAGGGAGCCACAAAGATTCCTTTGGACTTTTGAAGCATATCTGTTTAAAGCTAAGAAGCACATACACTAGCTATGAATAATAAACATTATACTGGCAGACAATAAGCAAATCCATTTTTCTTATAATTTTACTAATGCAATAAAAATGTAGAAAGTATATTTTATTAATTACTGCATACATTTTTTATTTTGCTGTCTAGCCCACTAACTCTGATTTCCCTCCCTCTTAATGATTTGCCTCCACATTACTACAATCCTTAAACATTTCTGATCACTTCAATCTAATTATATTATATATCTTCCATGTTTTGGTTATCATTGCCATTCAGTCATTTAAAACTATAGCTTCTTTTTTTCTTTCAATTTTTATTTTTTGTTTATTTTTTATTGTATTTTTCCATTATCATTTATCCTCATTATACTCCACCACCACCACCACAACCCCACAATCACTACACTGTTGTGTCCATGAGTCTTTTTTCTTTTGCTCAACCCCTCCACCCCCAACTCCCAGAACAGTCAGCCTGCTCTCTATCTCTGAGACTGTATTTCACTTGTTAGTTCAGTTTGTTCACTGGATTCCACATAAATAAAATCATATGATATTTGTCTTTCTCTGACTGGCTTATTTAACTTAGCGTAATGTTCTCTAGGTCCATCCATGCTGTTGCAAAGAGCAAAAAAATTTTTTTAATTTATTTTTTACAGCTGAGTAGAATTCCTTTGGGTAAATGTTCCATCGTTGTTTCATTCACTTACCTATTGATGGACCTGGCTGTTTCCAAATCTTAGCTATTGTATGTAACTCTGCAATGAACATAGGGGTGCTTATATTTTTTTTAGTTAGTGTTTTGGGTTTCTCTGGTTATATTCCCAGAAGTGGAATTGCTGGGTCTTAAAAGTTACATTTTTCATTTTTTTAGGTATCTCCATACTGATTTCTACAGTCACTGCACTCCCACCAACAGTGCAAAAGTGTTCCCTTTTATTCACATTCTCACCAACAGTTGTTGTTTGTTGACTTCTTGATGATGGCCATTCTGGCAGGCATGAGAAGATACTTCATTGTGGTTTTAACCTGCATTTCTCTAGCAATTAGCGACTTTGAGCATCATTTCACATGTCTATTGGCCATCTGTATGTCCTCTTTGGAGAAGTGTCTATTCAGGTCCTTTGCCCAATTTTTAATTGGATTTTTTTTTTTTTTTTTGGTATTGAGCTTTCTAAGTTCTTTATAAATTTTGGATATTAACCCCTTACCAGATATAGCAGTGGATATGTTCTCCCATTCTGTGCGGTATCTTTATTTTGTTGATATTTACCTTTGATGTGAGAAAACCTTTTAATTTGATATAGTCCCATTTGTTTATTTGTTTCTTTTGTCTCCTTTGCAAGAGGAAGTATTTCAGAATATATATTGGAATGAGAAATGTCCAAGATTTTACTGCCTATGTTTTCTTCTAGAATTTTTATGGTCTTTAGTCTATCATTTATGTCTCTAATCCATTTATAATTTATTCTTGTTTGTGTTGTAAGAAGTTGATCTAGTTTAATTTTTTTGCATGTATCTGTCCAATTTGTGTTTTTATATGTCAATAATGAACTATCAGAAAGGGAAATTAAGAAAACAATCCCATTCACAATTGCTCAAAAAAAAAAAAGAATAAAATACCTCGGAATAAATTTAACCAAGCATGTAAAAGACCTGTACTCAGAAAATTATAAGACACTGAAGAAAGAAATTGAAGAACATACAATTAAGCAGAAGCATGTACTGTGTTCATGAATATGAAGAATTAACATCATTAAAATGTTCATACTACCCAAAGCAAACAGGTTCAATACAATTCCTATCAAGATACCAATGATGTATTCACAGAACTAAAATAAATACTTCAAAAATTTATATGGAACCACAAAAGACCTTGTATAAGAACAGCAATCTTGGGAAAAAACAAAGTTGAAGGAATCACACTACATAATATCAAAATGTACTATAAGCCATAGTAATCAAAACTGCATAGTACTGGCATAAAAACAGATACATAGATCAACGGAACAGAATAGAGAGCCCAGAAATAAACCCATGCCTTTACAGTCAATTAATATTTGACAGAGGAAGCAAGTACATACATTGGGCTAAAAAGTTTATTCGATAAATGGTGTTAAAGCTATAGGTTTTTAATTGTTATAATTTCCTCCAATCAACTAGAGCAACATTAACAATTTTATTCTTCTGCTTAAAACTCTTCATCATTATTGGATTGAAATTCAACTGTCTTAGCACTGAATATTCTCTACAGTTTTATTCTTGTCCACTACTTACTTCATCACTCTTTGTCTCACTCACACTGAACTATTTTCATTTCCCCTAACTTTGCATGATATTTCACACCTCATGACTGCACTTGTCATTGTTCTCCAGGCCCTCATACTTTGCTGTTTCTACTCATCTTTCAAGGTTCAGCTGTAACCTCCTCTTGGAATTGACTCTAGCCACTTTCTCATCATCACTCCAAATGTTAGGTTCTTCTTCTTCTGTTTCTTTTAATTTATGGTTGTTAGATCTGAAAATTAAAGCCTGTCCTTGTTACTTTCAGGTTATTTACATTGAGGAAATTAACCTCACTGAGCTTCAGTTATCATATCTGTATTTATGTATTTCTATATTATGTTACATAACTAATATATAAATATATAACATAATATAGAAATACATAAATATATAATTATGCAGTATTCTAATGAAAATAAAGTACACTGTCCAGAGTATGTCCTCATTCCTTCTCTCTGTTCTGTGCTTTCTGTACTACGATAATAATGAGTGCTTTGCCATAATTTATTTTTGACTTGGTGTCCTCAAGTAGACTGTGAACTTCTTGAGAGAAGAAATACTGTATTGCTCAACTCTATATTTCAACACATAATCTCAGACTACTAAGGGCTAATATCTGTTTCTAATGTAAGGATATACTAAGGGTGAATGGTGTGCTCAGAGTTTTATGAATTAGAAGTATATATTCAACATATTCTTCATTCTGACTTAGCAGATAAGAACATGCAAAGAAGAAATGGGCAAACCTAATGAAGAAAGGTGTAAATACCATTAAATTAACATTGAGAAAGGCATGGGATTTCAGAAGACAACAAATACCTCCATCTTGAGAGAGAGAAATGGGGGAAAATAGAGGGGAAGGTAACAAAGTAGGAAATGAGGAAGACTTTAAGGAATTTGTACCATTTGAGTTGATGCTGGAAAGGTCATTAGAATTTGAGCACAAAGAGATCCGAGAGGTATAGGTAGAAATGTCAAGGAGAGAGAAAAAATAAAAGAGAGAAAGCTGGGCATGTTTAGTTGCTAGTATACAGGTCCACTAGATTGGACTTCATAATGGTAAAAGTGGTGAGTGTCTTCTCCCAGGGAATAGGGAGTCTAGGTTGATGTTTCCACAGCTTAATCAGATTTGGATATATGGAACATATTCAAGCATATTCTCAGGCATAGCAGCCACATGACAGGATTAATCTATTATAGTGGCGTTCACACTTTTAATGACTTAAAACAGTAGCTAATACAGCTATTCTTCATTAATTACTTAAGGTGAAGAAAACTGAAGATTCTTTAAGAAAATAGTTTTGTACAGCTATCCCAAAATTCTTAAAGAGTGAAAGCATAGAAATTAATCATCAAAAGAAAGAAGCCATTTTTTTTCTTGCTGATATCACTTAAATATAAAACTCAAAGTACATTCAAATGTGAATAGCAATAGAGCATTACCTCATCTGGTGAATGGAAGAAGCTATTTTTCTACCACTAACTGGCATGAAAAAGAGCAAAACTCCTGGAGGAAATTAGCAAATCTTAAAGGTGTGGATGACATTCTGTAGTATTGCTTGTCCAAAAAAAATGACACAAATTATGGTGCTGAACTCTAAAGCCAAGCAGCAGCAGACACTTTCTCATGGCAAAATGCATATTTTTCCAGGGATTAATCGCTAAATATGCCAACATTTAAGTGTAAGTTTGTGGTATATTACAAGTTACACTAAGGAGTCAGTTGAATCGTGGTCTCTCCCTCCTTTGTATTAAACACACACACACACACACACACACACACACACACACACATCATTTGCACTGAAGAACATAGAAAAACAACTGCTTATGTTTCAAAAAGCAACTGTATATTTAAGAAATTATTCCTATATTTATATTGTTTCAGTGATTGCATATATTCATGGGTGAAATTAAAAGTGTTATTGATATCAATTTAAATGCAGAAATAAATGAATGCACAAAATAAAGGCAAATATTGTTTTTTTTTAAATGCCAGAGCATGATAACCAAAACTATTTAAGCAGCTCTCTAGCATGATGTAAAAGCAATTCGGCAAGTGGCAACTTAATAATTAATCTTTATAGATGCATATATAAGCAAAAGCATAGGAGTAATAAAGTCTGAATTAAGAACTGACTTCTCTACCCAGTATAATACCCACAGTGCCAAGGGCCCACATGAATTTTAGAAGCCCATGAACATATTTTAATTTTTTCTAAACCCAAAAGAAAAAAGTGAACATAATAATATTTAAGAAATAACATTGAATTCATTCTGAATTATATCCATCTGTGTACCAACACAAGTGTAAATCTAATTTTTAAGACTTTAATTATGGAGAAAGGGGGTTAAGAACACAAAAGTGTACAAGGAACATGAAAGTCAGAATTCATAGTAGAAGTTTTTTCTGGAGCTGAAAGAAGAAAAATGGTATCAGAGGACAGTGTATCTAGAGAGAGTTCCTCGGGGTTTTTGTAGTATTTTATTTACTTAAAAATATTAAGTGGATGTGGCCTAATAAGATTTGATAAAAACCCCTGTATATATGTTTGCTTTGTTTATTATATAATTCACAATGAAAATATTGATAATTGAGCCCTTCAAGTGAATGAATTAATTGCTACTTATCATTAAGAGAAAAACTTTAGAATTGAGGTAAGCTATTAGTTTGGGCTTCATAAAGATTTTTCATCTCTGAAATGGACAAACTTTCCTAGGGAAAACATTTCACCTCAAGAGAAATATGATTTTAATTTACAGAATTGTTCTTCTACCCAAAATATTAGACAGTGGACTTTTTCTTTGAAAATTATGTTGGTTATGGATATTTTATAAGGTATTAATGTTCCCTAATAAAATTTGTATGGTGACAAAAGTATGGGATATTTTTGCCAGATTTCTTTATTTTAAAATGTATTATTTTCTTCCAACTCCAGAACTTAATAAAAGCAAACTTAGCGATGTAAAAGAGATGGAAAAATTTAAAGTTGTTTAAAATTAAAATCACTGCAAATGAGAGTTAAAATATATATATATAAATCAAGCTGACTGGTACGGGGCTCTCAGGTTGGTGGTGGTTACAGAGAAATGTTTATTTTCCAATCTGTTGGCTGCTTTCAGTAAGATAGTATATTTTCACTAGACTGCAAGCTGCACCAAGAGAAGCCTTTTTTTGTTTTGTTGTGTTCACTGCTGTACCTCTTAATATCTGCAGAAGTACCTGTCATGTAGTATGTTTTCAATTAATATGTGACAAATGAGCCAATCAACTAGGGTTGGGCTTCATAAAGAAGGCAGAGTTCAAGCCATGAGATTATTATTGACAGTGACAATTATTTCTGCAGATATCACTACTATTATGACAGATAAAAAAAATAAGAGTATTATCTATCTACTCCGAAATAGTACAGAACCCCTGCAAACTTGGTTGTATTAGATGTGAATATACGCAGGAACTCAAAAGAAACAAACAAGTTATCTGGGATAATCAATGAAGAAAGAGGAAAAACAATCCACGCAGAAAGAACTGAAGAAAAAGTACATTCTTAGAACTACTCCCCGAAAGACAGCTCAGCGGGCAGATGGTTATGAGAAAAGTGCAGCCCGCAGGTGACATTAAGTTGGCAACACAGATACGGGGAGAGATGCGTCTTAATAATGACTTCATAAGATACAGAAATTACCAAGGAGTTTTTAGAATTATACATTCAAATTTAAAACATGAGTATCTGTGGCCCACAGTTTATTCTGAAGCACAGTTGATGTTTTTGTTTGTTCTGTTTTCTTGAATTTAAAATACATTAGATAGAAATAAGGATCAATCTTTTGTCAACATCGTGGAAGATAACAAGCAAGATGAATGGTGTTGAAGTATGTGTGTTTGGCAGCAAACGAGGAAGAGAATGGGGAAGAAAGGAGGAGTGGTGAACATCTGGGGTGGTTTCTTTTCTGTGAAAAGGAACAAGGTCATATCCCACCCAGTGAGGAGAAGTGACCCCCTAAAAAATGTAAGTGATCTTGCTTGACCTGTGACGTGAGGATGGGGATGACCTCGTCTGTTTCACTGCAATGTGTGTTTCTTGTTAGGAAAAGCGAGAGAGTTGTGCTCTGCCATAAAAGAATGTGAGGGATACGGAGGTGCTGAAAGGCAGAAGAAAGAAGTGGGCTAGGAGGAACTTGATGCAGGCTATGGAAGAAATGGAATCTCATGTTGTTGGCCGTGCCTTTTAAAAATGGTAGGTAGAAAAGAAAGATAAAAGGAAGGAAGTATATATACTTTTATATAAATAAATAGATACACATGTACACATACAGCTTTTTAGTTGTCTAAGTGTGGGGAGCAAATCTTTTTCTGATAATTTCTCCCATTTATCATTAAAATAATATTTACCTGGAAGAGAACAGGTCCATGAGCATGTCTCTCCTAGCTCAAACCAGCTAACATTATTTTCCATAAACCCCTGGAGTTCCAAGTCTAAAACATCAATGTGAGTTCAGCTTTCAGTCCTTTTACAGAAAATAATGCCAAGTCAACACACTTATCCAAGGCTTGACAGACTCCTTAGAATTTTAAAAAGCATATTTAAGTAACTGGGCTTTCTGATCAAAGCAGCTGAAAAATCCCCACATTACAATGTTAATATAAAAAACTTAAATCTCTTGACCTACGTAAACTCCTAACATTTGCATCATCTTTTAAAGTCTCTTTCATCCCTTTCTCTTGCCAGTGTTCTCTAGTCCCTCAACCTCCCCAAAGCCTTCTCCACAGGGCCCCATTATTTAAGTAAGAATGTGCCCAGCAAACAGCTGTGCAAGGGAAGAGTTGTATGAGGCACCTAGCCAAATAAGGACAGAAATTTGGGGTACAATCTCAAACCTATCTGTGTAAGGAAAACCGAATAATTTTGAGTTCTCAATTATATTATCATTGAAGAGTGATGACTTAGTGTTTGCCACATCAGTTTGCTTATGGAAAGATAAGGGAGATTTTACAATGGAAGCATATGAGTTTTCCCTGGGTCTTTTATAATAAAAATCTTATTTATTCAGTTACTGGTTATGAGTCAAGGGTTCTGTTTATCTCTTTCAAAAGTCCCTGCCTGAACTTTTACTGGGCCATGATATTTTTACTAGTCCGATGGACCCAAAGAAAGAGGAACTTTTATGTTTTGAGATGCTGCCTGCATGAACTAAAATGAAACTCTTAATCAAGTAATTTAACCAGAACCAGGAAGTGATACATCTTCCATCTGCACCAAAAAATATCCACATGAAAATATGAGGCACTGCTACTTTTTACTTTCACAAAGCACCAAGATTTAATAAGAAAGTCAACTCCGGCCAATGATTTAGTTAAACCCTGGAAAGCACATTGGATAACAATTTCCTGTTGCTTATCCTTTCCTCTGGGATTCCCTTCTGCAACCTGAAAGCAGAGTGAGCCAGCTGACACTCAGTAGTTAAAAATAAATTTAATGTTAAAAAATAGGCATGCTTTTGAAATATACAAACTCATACTAGGCGTTCTTATCTAGTGGCACGTGGTTGCACCTATCTTCAGAACTTATTCATCATCTCACCGTGGACTTTCTGCCCTGTCTTTTCCCTTTCCTTCATCCTCCTGCGGCTTCCACAAGAGGGCGGGCAGGGGCAAGGAGAAGGCAAATTCTGTTAAAAAAAAAATCTGGTACAAAAATGTTTAAAAGGACAGGAAGTAAAAAATAGTATCTACAGAAAGATTTGAAGATTATCTGCAGATTTTTAATATTCTTCCAAATCCCTATTTTTCCTTGATCTGAAGCAACAAGGATTGGCACTTACTGTAAGCAACTTGAGTTAAGTATTTCTTGTGTGTTTGGGTTCATTGGTGAAACAGCAATGATCAAAGTTCAACATGTTGCATCAATTTCTTTTCACTGGCAATATGGGTGATTGCACCACTTTCAAACCTTGTGATTCTACAGTATTTATTTCCTTTTGACTCAGATGTTTATAGCAAATGATTCTTAATAATAATTCCCAATTTTACTACGAGGAAAATCACTTCAAATATACATTCATATATATATGAACGTATATATATATATATATATACATATATATGTATGTATGTATATATATATTAACCCTGGCTGGTTTGGCTCAGTGGATTGAGCGTCGGCCTGCGAGCTAAGTGTCGCTGGTTCGATCTTCCAGTCAGGGCACATCAGAGAAGGAAAACTGACTCCAAAAAACCTCCGCTGCCTTGCGGCATACCTCTTCAGGGGAAAGGCTAAGGGAGTAAACCCCGACAGAAAATCCAGAGCCGGAGTCCCTAAGGCGGTTTGACGTTGTAGTCAACACCGGCAACTCCTGCGGCGCACCTGAAGCCAAGCTGTATTGACTCCGTCTTTCCCTTGGACCCTTCAGCTGCGAAGAGAGGGGGGGTCTGCTGCATGGGCAACAGCAGACCCTCCATATCACCCTGCCCAGGCTCTGTAGCTTCAGCTTCACTGGAGAGGACACTCCAGCGTCATCGCAAGATGTCGATTCAACACGGGAGGAGACAGATACCGTGTCACTCCCGAGTCGGACTGCACAACCATTCTCGGCGGTGCAGATAGACTCTTAAGAAGCTACACCATCGTCTCTCGAGATGGACGGCTGCCAACGATATATATATTTCTGGGTATGCATGTGATCTAGAATATGGAGTCAGGATTTGGATTTTACCTAAGATATGCTACTAATTTACAAGGGTGCCACAGTATTTATATACAACTCAGTGCTTCCACTGTTTTATTGTGAATGCAGACTGTAGTTCTAGAGATGTTATAGAGAATATCCTATAAATTATTCTTAGAATTTTGCTTGGTTTTCTCTACAAAATGGTACTAAGGATGTACAATTTATCATAGGTAAAATAACATTATGGATTCTTGAATGGAATAGAACACATCAATTTTTAAGGATTGTTTTTATCTTAAAATTCTGAGTGATCAATTTTTAAGCAATAAAAAATCAAGTACACTATTTTTTTTGAAAACTTATAAAATAACATTGAAATATGAGTAAAAATGTTTTTGTGATAAGAAAAAGGAAAAAAATAAATTTTTTAATTAAAGAAAACTGAAAATGATTTGAAGGCTACCTAAATATATCCTCTAATATTCTGCTTTAATTAACCCACCTCCATCACTCACCCTACTTTTCCTTTCACACTGTATTGTACTCACATTAAATGGAATACAAACTTTTGCTATGCACTGACATTGACTTCATTAAAATACAAAGATTTTGACATTTTTTGGAAGAATTTTCTTATTCCACACTAATAAATGGAAGAGTTTTGAATTTCAATGGCTAAAAGGAAGTCAGATTTTTAGTTATATGAATCCAGGGTAACTTCATTCATGGATCAAAAAAGACCTCTTGAGGCTTACAAAGTCTTTATTATTTTCAAGCTACAAGAAATAGTTTGGTAGAGAGCTGGATAATGAAAAACATATTTTTCTGTGATCAATCCACATTGGGGCGCTTTCCAGCTGTGAGACAGTCTCTCAAACTTAAAAGTTCTCCAAAGTTCTCCTTGGCCTGAGGCCCAAATTTATTTATAACAGAATATGACTGAAAAAATAGCATTACAAAATATGACAATTTTGTCACTTTTCTAAAAAGTTAAAATGATTTATGACACTGTTAAGAATTGTTAATGCTGCAAATGATTACATTTTTACTTGTAATGTTTAGAATTAGCACAATTTGAATTTTCACCTACTATTTTAGATTGTATAAATTCTTGTAGGATGACCAGTATATCCCAAAACTAAGATTTTTACTTTATTATGCTGCATATGCCACATTGGAAAGGGCTAGTGGAGAGATATAATTTATATATCAGATATAAAAAATATTATTAAAATAAGTTATAATAATAAGAAGAAAGATAAGGACGTCTTTATATAAAATAGTTCACCATTGCTAAATGCGTAAGTTAAAATCATGAGAAATCAAAGTCAGAAAGCATCAAATTTGAGGGAGTTTCAATATTAAAAGGTGTATAAGTGTCCACATTTAAAGTTATTCAACCATGAAACAATGATGAAGTTACTCCAAAAATAAAGATATAATAATGTACAATCTATAATTATACAATTCTCCCATCTCTAATGAGACAAATCCACCAATAATCGTGATGTGATTTAGATACTACACTATCTGAATGTCCAGGCTAGTCACCTAACTCTAATAGTTCTGTGAGATATAAAGACAAAAATTATATTTTATCGTGAGAGATTGCTCTGGGACCCTGCCATGTGGGAATTCTTGTTTGTCACAACTTGTCTTTAAACCAAACCCATTTATTTGGAAGAAAACGTCAACAATTTTATCACAAGGTAAAAATTTAAAACAGGCATACACCTTTTCTTACAATTCAAAATATTTAATCTAAAAGTTATGGTGACAGTGGCTGACATAAAACTTGTTCTTAAATGGACAAATCAATTTAAAATCTAGCAATATGACTCTGAATTTGCCTGTTTCAAAACTAATATGGATCTTTCAAAATAAATCACTAACACATACTAGACTTTTTTTCTTATGAAACCTATGGGAAGGAGACATAACAATTACCTAATCAGATAATTGCATCAAAGTGAGGAACAATAATTTTTTTTTTACAAGTTGATTGCTTTTATGCAGATGGTTGCAATTACTCCTTCAAACTGACACCCAAATCTACAACTCCAATCCTGACCTATTTTCTTGAATTTCAGACTTACTGACATTCAGGTATTTCACAGGACCCTCAGTATAAAGATATCAACAAATAAACTCAGTATCTCTCCTCTCAAATCTTTGCATTTTCCCTAGTCCCAATCGCAATGAGTGTATGAGCTCACCAATCCAGTAATTCAGAAAATTCTGTAAGTCTCTTCCCTCCTTCATCCCTATCCTCTGCCCAATCATTAAACAAGCCTGAGAGTTTCTCTCTTAAATCTCTCTCTATTCAATTCCATCTGTCTGTAACTTAAATGTATCACTACTTTCTAAATACCTAGAGTTTCTCCAGAAGAACCCATGCCTCTGGTCTTGCTTGCCCTTTTACTCTCTGCCAGAAAAACCTTCCGAAAGAGTGAGTCTGCTCACGTCACTCCTCTACTTCAAGAATTTTAGTTCTTCCCATAACCACAAAGTGGGGTAAATTCTGCTTATCCTGGATGTACGTTCCTTATTAGTCATATCCCTTTCACTGCACCCACGTATTTCTGCCACTCCAAGCCATTTCTTACTCCCTGAATTTGGAGAATTTACCATGATTTTGCATGCTTTTTTTTTTTCCTTTTCAAAAATAGGCCCTTCTCCCCTTCTTCTGCTTAATTTACTCTCAGTCTTCCTCTCTAAGCCTTTGATCAGGCATACCTCATATGTGAGAAGCCCTTTCTGAATTACCAGGCAAGACCGACTACCTCTTCTACCGCACTCCTTCAGCATCAGCCTCATCTCAACTCCATCATAGAGCATGGATCAATGTACAGTGAGCTTCTTAAAAACAAAACCTGTGCCTTTAAATTCTTCTCTCTTGGGGCTTTCTAATCATAGATCAACATGTTCAACAAATAAAATCCCTTCAATACTTCTCTGTTGAGCAGAGCCCTCTGACATTCCTGTATCTGTTGACAATCATATTATTGTATCACAGCGAATGAGAATATAACAACTATTATGATATGCTTTATAGTATACAAAAGATTTCAGATAACTGTTGGAAGCAGGCTATGTTTTCTACATTTTGTGGATAAAACAACAACAACAAAGTTTCACAATATTTAAGTAATTTATGCAAAGCCTCTCCGTCACTATCTGGTAAAACTGATATTCAATTCAACTAGGTATGATTTCACTATGACTGCTGGTTGATCAAGTCAGTGATTTGGCTTAAGTTCACAACTTAAAATCTTACTATTTCTTTGTATTAAAACATAAATATAGTTATTATACAATAATATTAATTTCAGATATACAACATAGTTATCTAAGACTTCTCTAACGGAGTGACCACCACAATAATTCTACTAGCCATCTAATACCATACAATGTTACTGTACTATTGAATATATTCTCTATGCTGTACATTTCATCCCCGTGACTAATTGATTTTATAACTGGAAATGTATACCTCTTATTCCCCTTCACCAAGCTTACTATGTCTTAATATTAAGCAGCGTTACTACACATTCCATCATTCCAGGTATTAACAGCCACATCAAGCAACAGTCCAATAGTGATGGCCTGTTCTTTCAAGCAGTTATTTACCAAAAGCTCAGTAAAAAGAGACATGACCTATGACTGGAAGACAATCCCTGTGAAAAATCCTTGGGGGACCATTTTAATTGCAACTACAGGCAAACATTATGAAGAATCATCATTATCCTCACTTGAGCTCTTTTTCAGACGGGCAACATGAGTGGAGCCAACATTTTTTCCATAGGAGGACATCTCCAAATTTTTGAGTGCGTACCAGCAAAAGATGATCAGCAGAAGGGGAATACTTTATACGTTCTAAACATCATTCTGTAATAATAATAATCTTCAACTGTACCAAAAGAATTATAAAATAAATTTTATGGATTGGAGGAAAATAAGGCAGTGAAATTCATTGCCCTTGCTACAATGAGATGTACTTTTTTCCATTTCCTTCCCTCAACATAGGATCTCATCTAGCCATTGCAACTCAGGTGTTGTTTTTACTGAATTTTATTTTCAAAGGCATATTCAGAATTTTAGAGGAGGGCCCTTATTTATTACTATAATATATATAAAACAATATGCATGAAAACATGTGTGCTTGTATACCACCTCTATAATTATTATATTTTATTATTATATATATTCCTTATCACTTTAGAAATAATATGAATAAAACAAAAAGGCTATTTGACTAGACAAAGGTCCCTCAATCAGTGATCATATTTCTATTTAATAAACATTACTACTGATTGGAATGTGTACAGGCTCCAGGATCAGCTGAAGGGAGCTCTAATTCTCCCAATTCCATCTCTGCAGGTTTCCAAATTAACACTACATACACCTCCAGTTCCATATAATTTTTATGACAAAAAATATATATATATATATATAATATGCTGTCTGGAAGGAAATCTTTGCTCATCAAGGTTTGTCATAGGATCCTATCCCCAAGCTCCTCACATGGTCATTGCCAGTCCTTTTAGGATTAGCAGCTGCTTTGAACAAATGCATAGCAGTAAGACTGAGTAATTTGGCACACATTAAGTAGATCAAGTTTGGTTTTAATTTAAAGAATAATTTGATTCAGTAATGTTATTTAACTAAATGTAAAACCTCTCACAAAATCTCACATATAGTAGATAATCAAAGCTGTGGTTATTTCATTTTTTATTTGCTAAAAATTTCAAGATAATATTTTTAGCAAACATTTCCATTCCATTCTTAGCTATAACAACTTTGGAGGAAGGGAGTCAGTTAAAATTTCAGTTTCTATCTCTTTGCCAGAAATAAACATATTTGGTAACCATTTGGAATATTTTTATCTTTCAGCTTCAAATCAATCAAAATTTAAGGTAGGGAGCATCAGTCACTAGTATAAAAACAAACTGGATCAGACAAAAATGTTCTTGTTTTCTTTACTATCATGATATCTCACTATTATGATGTTCTAAATACTACTGAATATGTAAATTAACCAGAAATATGGGCATGGCGTTATTGTGATTTCATATTTTTAATATTTAACTATATAAAATGATGGGGAGCTTCTATTTTTCATAAGATGGAGTGTTTTATTTTTTATTTTTCCTACTGTCATTGTTATAAGTGACCACACATCTAGTAAGTAGTATAGACACAAATTAATTATTTTACTGTTTTGGAGGTCAGAGGCCTGAAATGGGTCTTACTGTTCTAAAATCAAGTATGTTGGCAGAGCTGCCTTCTTTTCTGGAGGCTCCGAGGGGGAATCCATTTCCTTGCTTTTTCCAGCTTCTAGAGACTGCCTGCATTCCTTGGCTCAAGGCCCTCTTCCATCTTCAAAGCCAGTAATAACCAGTGGAGTGCTTCTCACTCTCCTCTTTCCATCTTCCACTTACTAAACCCCCTGAGATTACTCTGGGCCCACCCAGAAAATTCAGGGTAATGTCCCCACCAGATGATCGGCAATGTTCATTCCAAATGCCATGCTAATTTCTCCTCACTGTGTAACGAACGTGGTACAGGTTCTGGAAATTAGACCATGGGCATACTTAGGTGGTCATAATTCTGCCTACCACTAAGGGTTAAACAATCCTGCTACGGAAAATGAAAACAAAAAATGCTAGAGTTTTTTTTTAACCTTCACCCAAGGATATGTTTAGAGAGAGGAGAGGAGAGAGAGAGAGCGAAAAATAGATGTTAAAGAAACATTGATCGGTTGTAGCCTGGACACACCCCAGCAGGGGATCAAACCCTCAACCTAGGTAAGAGCCCCTGACCAGAATCGAACCTGCAACATTTTGGTGTATGAGATAACACTTCAAGCAACTGAGCTACACAGCCAGGGCCAAAAAAAAAAAAAAAAAAGAGGTAGAGTTTTGTTTTTTTTTTTTTTAAATTATAAATATATATAAGATTTGTTTAAAAGTTGTCGGCAGCTGTCCGTCTCGAGAGACGATGGTGTAGCTTCTTAAGAGTCTATCTGCACCGCCGAGAATGGCTGTGCAGTCCGACTCGGGAGTGACACGGTATCTGTCTCCTCCCGTGTTGAATCGACATCTTGCGATGACGCTGGAGTGTCCTCTCCAGTGAAGCTGAAGCTACAGAGCCTGGGCAGGGTGATATGGAGGGTCTGCTGTTGCCCATGCACCAGACCCCCCCTCTCTTCGCAGCTGAAGGGTCCAAGGGAAAGACGGAGTCGATACAGCTTGGCTTCAGGTGCGCCGCAGGAGTTGCCGGTGTTGACTACAACGTCAAACCGCCTTAGGGACTCCGGCTCCGGATTTTCTGTCGGGGTTTACTCCCTTAGCCTTTCCCCTGAAGAGGTATGCCGCAAGGCAGCGGAGGTTTTTTGGAGTCAGAGTTTTCCTTCTCTGATGTGCCCTGACTGGAAGATCGAACCAGCGACACTTAGCTCGCAGGCCGACGCTCAATCCACTGAGCTAAACCAGCCAGGGCGGTTTAAAAGTACTGAGGAACTAACAAGAGAATTATAGAGGCAAAAAGCCAAGGAGAAATGGGAACTCAGAGAGTATAAGAATTAGTTTTGGGCTGAGGACATTTGTGCTCTATCAAATATGACCTAATTTTTGACACCCTCATTCTGAGTGAAGGGTAATATAAATGACAATTTAGGAATCATGCAAGGTGAAGAATCTAGCAGGAACCCCTTCTTGTATTAATCTGGAACACTGAATGTTCCTGCCTGCCTTTTTAATACCAGACTACTAGAGAGGAAGTTGCTCAGGCCCTGAGCAGAGGTGGGGGAAAAAATGTTGCCAAGAAGATGAAATCAAGCAAACCTTTCCTCAAATTTGCAACCAAGTTTACATCAGTAAGTCAGATCAATAACAGGACTGGTAGAACCTCCAGTTGCCTGGCCAAAGCAAACACACATTCTCATTGGAGGGTGTCAACTTCATCTTAGCCTTCAATGAATGACTAAATATAATTTTTCAAGGCAGTGAACAACATATAACAAAAGTAATTAAGTTTACAAGAAAATAGAGCATTTGAGTGAGAAAAAAATAGAAATAGTATAAAGTTGAAACAGATCTGTTAAAATGATCATATTAAATTCTAAAATAATTCCTTTTGCCATATTTAAAGAAAAAAAATAAATTTGAAAATATTTGTGGAAAATAAGAAACAATAAGGGAATATCCTTTAAGACAAGAGCTTCTGGTAATAAAAATATAATAAACAAAATTTATAAACTAAATGGAGGGGTTTATCATCAGATTATAATATCAGATTAGACACAAGAAGAAAGATTTTATGAACTCTTATGGAAATGTTTTCTAAATGAATCTCTGAGAGAAAAAAATGATAAAATTTTAAGAGAGCAAGAAAAAAACAGAACTTAAGAGAATGGAAGACAGTGAGGAGGTCTAACATACATTTAATCAATTACAAGAATAAAGAGCAAGAATTGGGTAGAGGCCATGTTTGAAAAGTGAAAGGTTGAGGATTTCCAAGACTGATATAAAACACTATTTCATAGCTGTAAAAAGCCAGGTGAGTCCCAAGCATGATAAATAAAAAGAAAGCCAAGCCTAGATACATCATATTAAAACTACAAAATATTAAACAAAAATAAAATGTTTAAGGTTGCCAGAGCAGGGAGAGAAGAAAGGCATGTTTCCTTCAAAGGAATACACTGTTGGCCCACATTCATTGATGGAAATTCTAAAGAAGGAGTTTCATGAAAAGAAAAGGGATCTGAGATAGGTCAGAGATACAGAAAGAATACAGAGGAGACTGTAACTATGTGGAAATATCTGTATATACACTCAGTACTATGTAAAATAACTCCAATCAATGTCTTCTGGGACTAAAAATAAAATGTTCTAAGTGAACAGAGAAAACCTTCCTATAATTTTCCTTCTTTCATGCAATAAATGCATGTTTGTCACTGGTCCTCTATAATAATGATCTTCATAAAAATAGATGCTCCCTCATAGACGTTTCTATTAACTATATTACAGACATAACGCTCAACAATTTAGTTACTACCCATAGCCTGTGAGGTAACTCATATTAAGTTTATTTACAAATGAAGAAACAGGACAATTCATTCACATAAGTATTCAAATAGCCTGAAACTAGTAAGCATTTGGGCTCAGATTTATCTAACTTTTGTCAGAAAAAGTCTCATAAACTCCACCTGTCCACAGCTAGGCTGGGTGATTTTTACTGGCAGATGTGCCTATATTTTAGAGAGTGAGAAGATTTAGGGTTCTGGGAAACACAAAAGTCGAGGCAATAAAGCAACTGCTTCATGAACTCAAAACAAAGAGGAGAAAACAGAACAATGTTGTGGTAATATAATTATATAATTCCCAATCAGATACTTATTTTCTTCAGTAACCTAGAAAAATAGTAAAACAACAACAACAAAACCCCTGGTAAATATGTATGCTTAGAGTTTGTAAATGCTGATATTATATACATAAATCTAATATTAAAAAATGACCCCTCCAAAATAATAGCAAATAAATAAATAAAAGAAAGAAAAAAATGAAAACAATTACATTGAACTTAAGATCTTATTTTATCCTTCAAAACATTTAACAAAATTCTCCTTGTATCTAGATTAATCAGAGGGTTTTTTTTTTTTTTCAGTTTATAGGCACATTGTCTATTTCATTTTCTAGGTTTATTCATGACATATTAAAAAGCAACATGCAAAATTGTTTAATGACCTTCTAAAGATTCCCATGCCCCAAACCCTGGAGCTTGTGAGTATATTATCTTACACGGCATAAGGGACCCTGCAGATAGATAGAAAGATTATCCTGAATTACTGTGATAGACACAATCTAATCACCTGGGCTTTTAAATTCCTCTAGGTAGAGGCAGAAGAAGTAAAAAAAAAAGAAAGAAAAAAAGAGATGTGGTTGAACCAGAGTGTCACAGAGAAATTTCAGTCATGAGAACTTGACATGTCATTGCTTGCTTTGACATGCAGGGATCTTAAGGCAGGAAAGGGAAGGAGGCCTTCTGACAATACTACAGTAATCCCTCTCTATATTGCGGTTCACTTATTGCGACCTCACTGTATCACAGAATTTTTATAAATATTATATTTAATTATTTATTGTGCACTTTTTGCTATATCGCAGGATTTTGCGGTACTGTATATGTATGTTGTTAAAGTTACATAGGTTTAAGAGTGTAGGACATATTTAAGAACGTAAGTAGTGTTTATAAAAGTGTGGAAAAGGTTAATAAGGGACTGGAAACAGTTTATAAGTGTGTGGGAAGGGTTTATAAAGCCTTAATATATATATATCGTCGTCGGCAGCCGTCCGTCTCGAGAGACGATGGTGTAGCTTCTTAAGAGTCTATCTGCACCGCCGAGAATGGCTGTGCAGTCCGACTCGGGAGTGACATGGTATCTGTCTCCTCCCGTGTTGAATCGACATCTTGCGATGACGCTGGAGTGTCCTCTCCAGTGAAGCTGAAGCTACAGAGCCTGGGCAGGGTGATATGGAGGGTCTGCTGTTGCCCATGCAGCAGACCCCCCCTCTCTTCGCAGCTGAAGGATGCAAGGGAAAGACGGAGTCAATACAGCTTGGCTTCAGGTGCGCCGCAGGAGTTGCCGGTGTTGACTACAACGTCAAACCGCCTTAGGGACTCCGGCTCCGGATTTTCTGTCGGGGTTTACTCCCTTAGCCTTTCCCCTGAAGAGGTATGCCGCAAGGCAGCGGAGGTTTTTGGAGTCAGAGTTTTCCTTCTCTGATGTGCCCTGACTGGAAGATCGAACCAGCGACACTTAGCTCGCAGGCCAACGCTCAATCCACAGCCAAACCAGCCAGGGCTAATATATATATATATATAAATACTAAAGTAAGTGTAAGGTTCTTACTTTGTGGATTTTCACCTATCATCGGGGGGGGGGGTTCTAGAACGTAATGCCCGTGATAAGTGAAGGAATACTGTAACAGCAGCCATTCCCTGACAGCCAGCAAGGAAATAGAAATCAGTCCTGAAACAACAAGGCTCTGAATTTCCTCAGCAATCTGAGTGAGCCCCCTGAAAAGAACCCAGCAGACTGCCTTGATTTTGCCCTTGTGAAACTTGGAGCAGAGAAACCAGCTGAGCCAGCCCAGGCTTTTGACATGCAGAGCTGTGACATAATAAACCTGTGCTGTTTCAAGCCAGTAAATTTGTCACATTTGTTATGGCAACAACAGAAAACTAATACATGCAGCAAACCTTTTAAAATATAATTGAAGTAAAAATAAGGAGAAAAGCAAAATGCAGAAATTTGTAGTATAGTTGACAGAGCTATTTAGCACCCAACACAAATGGAAAAATAATATGTAGTTACAAAATCAACAGGTATCAACATGCATAAGAGAGATATACATGAATCCATCAAGTTACATAACTATGCATGTTACTAAGATCGAAAAAATAAGTCTTCTTCACAAAGAAAACCATAATGGACAATGTCCTCAACCACATCCATAGAGTAAATAGAGTATAAAACATCATCATACCCTTTTTCATAAATTTCTTATTGATAGGTCAACTTCACAATACCTAAGCAGTTTAGTAAATGTCAAAAACACAAGACCTGTCTAATATCTGACACTTCAATTATCTAAAAAATTAATTTCTAATGGATGATCCAGAAGCATTAATTTTGACAGATATTAGGAGTAAGATTGTTGAGTAGAATCCCAATGCCAGGGAGAACTCCAACTCCATGGAAGAGAGCAAAGATCCTCACAGTGCTATCCACTAGGAATAGAGGTCCCAACACTCTGGCCATGGCATCTTGGCATAGGAATCTCCCAGAAAAAAACAACACAGTCAAACACTAAATGAAACAATGCTTTCCCTCACAAAGAGAAGAGACAGAACAAAATCATCTCCAATAGTGTACATCGGTTCCCCCATAACTGGTGGATCCTTTTGACCTCAGCAGCAGGACAAATAGCTAAGCACATGCTTCCCATGCTATAGTAGAAGGACCCCTCCTCTTCCCTGATTCTGAAATACTGAAAGCTGAGGGTGTGCTTGAAGGACATAAACACACAAGTTCAAGCAGAATAAAGGGGTATTGAGAGTCTGAAACAGAAAATATTCCCACCTAAGGTGATAAGCCCCACATGGGCTATGTGAGCTCTTTATCTCTTGGTAAATTAGTGTTCCAGACCCAAGATCCACTGTTATGTGGTCTAACAAAGATCTAAAGTCTGGGGCTAAAACTATAGTCTTTCCCAACAAGTAAGATTTTTTTTAAAGTTTCATTAGTGAGATAAGTAGGCAAATAGGATCTAAACAAAGCAGACATTTTTTTTTTTGTTATCAATATAATTTTTATCCAAAAAACCCATGGAAAAACAATTCAGAGTAGATTTCTGTGTAACTGAATAAATCATCCCACTTTACAGGTTTATTGATTATATGACACAAATTATTTTACTATTTAAGGTAGTATGTAGATAGCATAATCCGCTGTATGCCAATGACACTAATTTCTCTGTGTTAAAACTGAACTATGTTCATATAAAGAGAATTCTTAGCTATTCACTCTCTATAACTGGCAGGATGGACATAGGAAAAAATGAAATGCATCAAACATATCCACATGTGGCATTGTTATTAAACTGTAAGTACTTCTAAAAAGATTTCCAGTTTGTAACTCTGTTTTCCCCTATCAGTCAAGTGAATCTTCCTTGTGGTTGGACTCTCAAAATAGTAATTTGACTTTCATTTCAGTAAATTCTTTGTTACTGTTTAACACCCATTAAGAAAATAGCACCCTACATTGGGGATCAATATTAATTTGAATCTTTGTCCTTTATGTTAAGAATTTTTATTGAAACAGTAGATATGCACTATATCTAACATATATAAGGTATGAATTTATGATCCTGAAAAGAAGTCAATTCCATAATCCCAAGACACTGTGAAAACTTATTTAACCAACTGTAACCTGACCATTGACAGATGTCTAGATGAAACCAGATGCTTATATTTAGTGTTAGAACATAAAAATAAATGCAGACTAGAATAAATCATAATAGAGTAATCCAGTTTTCTGTATTAAGTCAGGAGTGGGGATAGGTAAAGAGGTTCAAATTCTACTCAAATTATTGAGTACAATATCATCTTGTAATAAGAGAACTTAGCTAAATCATTGGTCGGTCTAAAATTTCTTACAATTTTAAACACCTGTTAAATCCTCTTATAAACTTGATTGGCGTGGACATGAACACATTATTATTAAAGCTGCTAACAGTAAAATAAAATATCCCAGAAGGCTTTCATTCATTCATTAATTTCAAACACGAAGTCGGACATGAATTGATAAAAGTATCCGGTATGGCAAGCAGTAAAAGTGAACATCCCACCCACTAAGGCAATGGAAGTATTTAACGGACAGCACCATTGAATAATTTCCACTGGAAAGGACTTGGAAAGGTTTTTATTCTTTATCATACATAAATAAAAAAGATTATAAAGTCTTAGATGTTTATCTCAAGTGAGATTTATTCTAACGCATGGTAATTAAGTTTAGATTTCTGCTGATAAAAGACAGACTGAGCTTGGATATAATGTCTCTCAAAAAGATGTTATTTGAAAATGTATTAGTTTAAATATAAAAATATCTGTTGCTTGAAATCCCATTCTACATGTTCAAACAAGCTGATATAATATAATTGCTTCAGATGAGTTCACAAGCCAGTATCAAAGATGATCTTTGAGTTCATAGAAATTAAATATGAAATTAAGAAAAATATAGATCTAATCATATCATTCCTTCAACCTTAACATATGTTTATATCATATATGTCTTGCTAGATCAATTTTAGCATTATTCTTGTAAGCATCTGTGGGGTATGTTCATGAAGAAATTTAATTATAATTTAATCATGGTATAATTTAATTAAAATGTTTAAATATGTGGACTAGAATTATATCCTATATTGCCTCAAAACACTTTTTATTTTCTTGCCTTTACTGAAGTTCCTAAAGAATTTGACAAATATGCTTTACACCTAGCTAGTATTGCAAAATCTTTAATATCAGACTTCTTGGAGATATCCACATTAAGTTCACTAAAGCCTTGTGAATGACAAGACCTGATGACTTTTTCTTAGCACTCATCCTATTTGATGATTCTTATAGAGTTAATCATTATCTCTTCTTAAAACTCTATCTTCCTTTGGCTTCCATAATACCTTTCTTCCTACTTCTATTATCGATTATATGAAAATCATTCTAACCAGTCCCCCATTCCCTACTGAAGCCATACTATAAAAAGTGAGACAAAATAATTTAGAAATAGTTTTTAGGGAAATCCTTGAGTGTTGGTGTAGAATTACCATAGCAAGAAGTGGAAGAGAAGAAGAAATCCAGAGAAGTGAGTCCAACATTCAGGACTCTTTGTTCTAACAGAATTTACCAAGAAGCAATAGCTAGGGGAGCAAAATCAAAGTCTGGGGTCTTCTAAAAGAGTGACCCTGGGGAATCAACATTGAATTTGGACTGGGGCCCCAGTGAAATGCATACTAGAACTTAGTGTGTAAAATAAGTTAACCATGGTTTGTATGACCTGAAGCTTGGCTTTCAGTTATCTGTGTAGAAAAATCTCATATCTCAAGGCTGAACTAAAGTTATCTGGATTGTTAGGGCCTGTGGCAATGGTAATTTCAAACCCTCTTTAATATAAAGTAACATTTTCCTAGGACTCAAACTAATTTCTATAAATTAAACTTTATACTTAAGATCTATCACACACAGGTCACCAGAAACATAAGATGACCCTAGGACTGAGAAGCAATAGGAATGATAGACAACAAAATAGACTCACAGGTACTCAAAGATATTAGCATTATTTTAAATGATTTGACAGAGATTTAAATGTATATTTTTATTATTTTTTAAGGAAATATATGCCCACTTTAGTTCGGGGGCCCAAAATGGAAAAGTTGTATAAAAGATTTGGAAAAGCATTATCTAGATACCATAGGACCAAAAAAATGCATGGACTAAAATTAAAAATTCAGTGGCTTGCTTTGGAACTAATTAGATATACATGAAGCAAAATCAAGTAAAATAGAATGCAGAACTAAAACACAAAACAATCCAGAATGAAACCCAGGTGGTAAACAGAAGTTAGTGTAAAAGGATAGTAAATGTTTAAATATGTTTAGAGTTTCAGAAATAGAAGATGCAGAAGTATTTAGTGAGGTTAAGAGTAAGAATTTTCCAAACTGATGAAATACATGAAATCATAGCTTCAAGAAACCCAAAGATCCTAAACAAGATAAATAAAGAGAAATATAAAATGAGGTGTGTCCTAGAGAAATTTCAGAAAACCAAACACAACATTATCAAAGTAGCCAGAGAAGACAGAACATAGTCACGTCTCGACATGGAAATTCTAATATCTTGATTCTTTCCTATGGCTTCTCACACTAGTTCCGTAACAGGGATTTTGCTTGCAATTATTATAAATGTATTATGGTTAAGTTTATGGAAAGAAACAAAGGACTCTAAATCTCTCAACTCCCCATTTTTCATTAGGAAGTTCACATTGCATTTTCATAATTGGAAAATAATAAAAATGAGCATTAATATAAACTTAGAGAGAACTTATTTCCTAAACAGTTAGATTTTCAAAGCGCTTGACATTCTTGTTTTCCCCGTCTTTACTGTGAAATGAACTGACACCCCTTATTAAATGAGATGATAGATGTCACAGAGTGTTATATATCCCCTATTAAATGCATGGATATAAGTGAGCTTGAAAAAGCAATCTCCACATTAGAAAAACAAACAAAAAACTTTCCCTTTCTAATCAGGGAAATCATGTTAAGGAAACTACTGTGTTTAACACAATTATCAGAGATATGTTACATTTTGGTTACATAGCTAGGTTTTTTAGTCTTCACGAACAATTAAAATTTAAATGTTGTATGACTTGTATTTTTAAATGTGAAGTTAAATGTTATGGCAAATCGTCTGAAATAGCTCTCTAGGAAACTCTCTCACTCCAAAGCCACTCACCGCTTTAATACAAGACCCTGTCCTGACAAAAGAGAGAGGGGGAAGGAGAGGTGAAGGCAATTCTAATAGAATTCTTTGGTTACAATTTTATAATTTTCTGAAATTCGAAAGCTTTAAAATCCAACTTTTTTTCTTATTTCATTTGGCCATAGAACCTAACTGGAATTGTCAGGAGGCTATTTCTATTCTTCATTTAGACAATTTAGGGTAATTTGTTACAATTTTTTTAATTTTTTATTTTTGCTAGCAAATTTGCTACAAAAATATTTATTGTTGGAGCAAGGGTGTTGCCACAGACACCCTAGGGGTGTTTCATAATACATGGTACATGCATCTTTTTAAAACTCTAAAATATACAAAATTCTAAACACATTCGGGCACTAAAGCTTTCTGAGTGGGATATACCCTTTACTAAGCAATAGTGAGGATCTATTGGTTACAAGGTTTATAAATACATCATCACATGCAAACAAGAACACATACATCAAGAATTAACAAATTATAAAACTGTAGCTCTTCGGGGTTTTTTGGGGGGGAGGGTGTTTCAGAAGGCAACGGGAAATTATAAAGAAACTGCTCATCTCTACATTTGTGGATAAGACAATTTGCCTAAAGTTTTGCATTTCACAGTGCAAGATCTACACATTTTGAAAAGACATACATTACTGTTACATTTAGAAGACAACATCTACACAATAAAAACCAAGTTTAAATTTTGAATAAGAAAAAGAAACATAAAGGCATCCTCGGGGTAAGTTTCAATAGTTATTTTTTCTGTAACTTGAACTCAAGGAAATTTCAAAAATATGGGTAGATGGGTTATTATTCTCTATAGGCTACTAAACTGGATATTTTTCTCTAACCTTTATACCAGACCCACTTTTCAGAGCCCAAAATTTTGGGCTCAGACAGTGGAAAATTGGGAGTTTATTTAATATTTATTTTCTTGCTAGTTTTTTCTAGAATTAAAAAGTCATTAAAAATGGGAATACACTTTGCAAAATAGGTTAGACATTTTAACAGAGATTCTAATTACTACAGCAAACTTTAGTTTCTCATTAAATAAAACTATATAACTAGTAAGAAAAAGAAGGTACCAAATTATACATCACTATCAGACATCACTTGAACAAATCAAATACACTTTATATACCTTGAGGAAAAATTGGCAGATTTATGTCAAGCAAATTGGGTAGGGAATGGATTAATAAAAGGTGAAGAGAATGAAAGCACAAGTTAGCAAGACTAAGTTCTGTCTTAAATATATATTACTTTTTATGTATAAAGGAGACAGTAGGTCATATATACACAACTATGGAAATTATCTTGTATGAATAAAGGTCAAAGAACAGAAATTAGGTACATCTAATGTTTAAATAAACAGTCTTTGGAATAACAAGAATTCTTTTCAATTTCTATTAAAAAAATAAGCAAATATAAGTATAGAATGGTTGTTATTCATAAAAAATTAATTTATTTATTGAATAATCTGTGGAGATACAAGCAATATACCCTAAGAAGCTTCACTAGTCAGAGAAAAATTAATTCTGACTGTTGAAGTGTTTATTTGCTCACATTTTATTTTTTTTAATTCTTTCATATAAATGAATTGGAGGAAGGCAGACAGAAAACAAGGACTAGCATGGGAGTAATCCCACTGCCTTCCTCTCAAGGGGGATAAGAAAAAAATCTTGTTCTGAGAAGAGAAATACAGTATGTACGATATAAATGTTTAACATGGAGGTAGTAGGAGAGATGACAAAATTATACTGATCTTTGGAGTTTTGTTTCATGGCATTTATTTGTTGTTCTTTATGGTTTGCTTCAGTAAATAAACATATATCTCTGATTGAGTGCTACGGAAAACTGCTGAAATATCCAGGCAGGATATTAAAGCATTCTCCATTTTAAAAATAATATTTGGATAAAAAATAACTTGGATATTCACAGATCATTCAGGGTTCTCTTTTGAGCTTGGAGTCTTTTGCCAGAGCAAATGGCCTGCCTCCAGATTCTGGGCTTTAGAGCAGCTTTGTAGTGGGCAATAAGGAAAGAGCCCCACAATATTGAACTAGATACTGTTATGATTTTCTCTTTATTTAAAAATGCAGATATTATAAAATAGTCATAAGATGATGCCAAATATGTGTCTTTGTTTTAAGTTCATTTAACTGTATGCAAATGTCTTAAAGGTAATATTTCTTGCTAATACCTCAAACTAAGGCAACTTTAAAACTCAAGGTTGCTGCAGTTATCATTAGCAATATTTTTCAAAGTGTTTCTTTCATTAAAGTTTTTTGTGTTAAAATACATATATACATAATCACTGTATGTATTACTATATGTTGCTAAACAATGGATTATATTAATGTAAAATAAGACTACTTTAAGCCAATGTTTCTGCTAAAGAGAAAATCACAGGTTTAAAATGGTGTCACTTGTGCTAAAGCCCATGATACCAAACCTAGATTTAATACCTGACCTAACTGCTGTGTCCACCTCTCCCAGAACATAGTCTTAATCAGCCAGTCTGGAATTTTCTGGTCAACACCAATGAGGGAATCTGTCACAAAGGCTTTTCCATCACCTATAGAAAGAAGAGACAATCTGCAGAATAAATACCCTGGCCGTCACTCCCTTCCCCATAAAATAAGATTCCTGATCTAAACATAATCACTTTTTCTTAATAGCCCCCTTGCCCCATAAGAACCTTGCATTTTGTACAATCATTTGAAGTGTCTTTCTAGTTGCTAGATGGGATGCTATTGATCCATGAATCATTTCATTAAGCCAATTTTGTTTTTGATATTTCTGTCAAATAATTATGCTTATCATTCCTCAGCACTAACTCACCACTACCATCGTGAAAGAAAATGCCAAAAGAATGAGAAGAGAAGTCACAGACTGGGAGAAAATACTTGCAAAAGGCATATCCAGAAAATAAAAAAAAAAATTATGGAGACAGTAAAGAAATCAATGATTGCCAGGAGTTAGGGGGAAAGGATGAATAAATGGGGCACAGGGGATTTTTAGGTCAGTGAAAATGCTCTGTAAGATACTATAATGACGGATATGTATCATTACACATTTACTCAAACCCATAGCTTGTACAATATCAAGAGTGAACCCTAATGTAAACTAAGAACTTTGAACAATTTTAACATGTCAATGTGGGTTCATCAATTGTTACAAATGAATGAGTCTAGGTAGAATGCTAAAAATGGGGAAGCTTATACATGTGTTAGGGAAGATGTATACGTGAATCTTTTTCTTTTCAATTTTGCTTTGAACATAAAACTTATTTTAAAAGCTAAAGTCTTTAATTAAAAAAAGTTATTTCTTAAGAAGTATATACCAAATATATATAGTTGGTCTTACGCAATGATGTTAAAATTGTATATCCTAACTGAAATGCATTTTAAATTTGTAGTGCTACTTTTATTGGAAAGGTATGAGATTATAATGAATTACATTCATTATAACTAATATATATTTTCACATATATACATGATTATATATAAAAGTCATACAGTTAGTAATTTTATATGTAATTTAATAAATAATTTTACCTATAATAATTTAATAAATAAGACTAACAGCATCTCAGATTAAAATTACTGTAAAAAGCCTATAAATGTTTTAAAAACCAACTTACCTCAAAAAATTCACATTCACACTGATTTAATGAAGATTAAAACATTCTACACACACATGCACACACACACAAATAATGCTTTAATAATACATCAGGCTTTTCAACCACATATTTAAAACTAACTGTTAAAGTAGAAAAAAATAATTGAAAACGTTAAAAGAAACACTGTGTTAAAAAGTAAAATGCTTAAATTAAAAGTATGTATTGTAACTTACCACCTCACATCTTACTTTTAGTTAGCCATACTAGGTTTTTGTTATTCAATTTCTACTTTCTTTTATCCTGTTTGTTTCATTAATTTGTTATTATAATTATTGTTCATAAGTTTTATTATTGATTATAAAACATTTGAATTATAAGGTAATTTATGACATCTAGTTAATCTACAATTTGTGTCTGTTTATTGACTTGCCAAATAAAAAAAGAATACAAACAAATTCACTGCAATAACTGTATAAGTCAAATTTTATAAAGCACAAAAAAATAAAATATTAGGAGTATTACAAACTAAAATGGTGGACACAGTTTTAAACTTTAGATATCACTGTTTCTTAGGAAGAATATAGAATCTAATTCATGATGTTCCCAAGATGCAAACCCAAACAAATACATTTGGAGGAAACAAACAAACAAACAAACAAACAAACAAAAAAAAAAAATCAGGGAAAATGGTAAGAACCTGAAGTTACCTTGTGCCACTAGATGGAGCCCAGGCATCTATATGGCAAAATCCTCACTATGTTTACAGTTGGCGATATTTGCCTACTTAGAAACTGACAAATGAGCTATATAATCTGAAGGGGTTGGGGGGGAATAGGTGCTTTTTTTAGACTATAGTATCTTGGCAGATGTGAATTAATAAAAAGTAGACATTATTCTCTTCTTTTGGGTCCTCCTTCCTGAATACAGTCTCCAACACACAAAATACGGACCTCTTCACTTTGTGCCTGCCTCTCAAATTCTATTGTGTAAAGGCCTCTCTAGAATTATCATTAATGCTCTCAATATTATTCTAGCTTTATTTTTAAATTTTTTTCTGAATCTATTGATCATATGAAACATTTATTTTTGTTCTTGATCATATACAAGTTCTGTTCAGAAGAAGTCCAGCCATTGTTAATATAACGAGAACGGTTTGTGTGACATCGATGTAAACTGGCAGCCAAGGAGAGGGGACTAGAATGTGCACGTGTGAACAATGATGACTTCCCTGTAGTCAGTGGGGACAGCAGAAGCCATTGAGCATATGTACTATGTGGCTGTCACATTCAAAATGACTGAGCGAGTAGAGCAATGAATCTGCGTCAAATTTTGGGTTAAGCGTGAACATTCCTGCATGGAAACTTTTCAGATAATTCCGAAGGCCACTAGCTCTGGGCAACTGGTGATCGGCAGCTTCACCACTACAGCACGCCCTTTCATGCATCACGTCTCATGCAGAGTATTTTGGTGACTCAGCCCTTCTACAGGCCAGACTTGGCACCCTGTGACTTCTGGCTTTTCCCAAAACTAAAATCACCTTTGAAAGGGAAGAGATTTCAGATGGTTTATGACACTCAGGAAAATATGACAAGGCAGCTGATGGCAACTGGGAGAACTGTGTGAGGTCCCAAGGTGCCTACTTGGAAGGGGACTAAGGGGTCATTGTCCTGTGTAAATGTTTCTTGTATCTTGTATCTTTTTTAATAAATGTTTCTATTTTACATAGTACATGGATGGATACCTTCTGGACAGAACTTGTATATCTCTTACAGGTGGTTACATAATTTCATTTAACAAAGCCCATGGATATCAAGTTCAAAAATACATGAGACAAACAGATACCATCAATTTGTTGTAGGTTGCATCTTTAGGCCTTTTGGAAGTAGGGCAGTGATGGAGGAAAGGTTTCTATGTGGAAAAGGCATGGTGAGAAAAAAAAACATCAGACATTTGGTGCATCCTGCCTTCAATAATTAAACTGGTCAGATTGTCAGGTATTATTTTAGTCGTCGTCGTCATCGTCGTCGGCAGCCGTCCGTCTTGAGAGACGATGGTGTAGCTTCTTAAGAGTCTATCTGCACCGCCGAGAATGGCTGTGCAGTCCAACTCGGGAGTGACATGGTATCTGTCTCCTCCCGTGTTGAATCGACATCTTGCGATGACGCTGGAGTGTCCTCTCCAGTGAAGCTGAAGCTACAGAGCCTGGGCAGGGTGATATGGAGGGTCTGCTGTTGCCCATGCAGCAGACCCCCCCTCTCTTCGCAGCTGAAGGGTCCAAGGGAAAGACGGAGTCAATACAGCTTGGCTTCAGGTGCGCCGCAGGAGTTGCCGGTGTTGACTACAACGTCGAACCGCCTTAGGGACTCCGGCTCCGGATTTTCTGTCGGGGTTTACTCCCTTAGCCCTTCCCCTGAAGAGGTATGCCGCAAGGCAGCGGAGGTTTTTTGGAGTCAGAGTTTTCCTTCTCTGATGTGCCCTGACTGGAAGATCGAACCAGCGACATTTAGCTCGCAGGCCGACGCTCAATCCACTGAGCCAAACCAGCCAGGGTATATTATTTTAGTAAAGATTCATTAACTATAGTCCAAAGACCAAGGTGGGAAAGATTTTGTGAATGGGAACAAAGTTTACAACTTTCCAGAGAACCAAATTTTGGTATTTGTAGTCTTAATGTAAATTATTTCCATTGTTTTTGATAAATCCTGGAAGTTCACAATGTATAGTATTTGTAATTTGCTAAGGCAAAGACTGGAATCTCATGCTCTGTTATGAAGCTGCATGCGCCTGTTGGATTAAGAGCTGGTCTAGTTAAATGCCTAGAGGATGTATGGTAACTCAGTTTCATTGTTCTCAACACACTATTTAAATTTTGCCATTTTCTGTTTTATATTTGCAATTAGTAGGGAGAGTTTCAGCTACCAGAAAGGGTACGTGCACCTGGATACCAGAAAGAAAAAAAGCAAGTGTGGGAACAACCAGACTGAGCCCCAAGCATGTTCCTGGTGCTTCATAACTAGCTCACATATGAAGATCATAGGATAGGAAGTGATGGCTTTGGACTGAAACTCACCTTCATGGTATAGATTTTATCCACTGGAGGGGCATAAGAGAGGCCATAACCCATAAACATCTTTTCCTTGTTGAGTTTGGTTGAGGGTGGAGAGGCTGCTCACTAACGATAATGGAGTATTAGCATTATGCTTTAGGTCAGAGGACGAAAAATAAAACAAGACATATCTTGTCTTCAAGTAGTTTATGGGTAGTGGGAAAAAAATGTCACTAATTTATAAAATTGTAGGCTAGCATTTATTTTTAGTACAGTAGATTTAAGTATAAAATGTTATAGAATGATTCCCTAAATATTTTTAAGGCTATGATTTTCTAAACACCACACTCTACTGTAGTTACCAATAATAAACTGGACTATTTCAATGTATTATAAAACTAATATACTCATTTGCCAATCTACTACTAGCATTAAAAATAATAGAATCATAGGCTTGTAGTTTAATTGTGCCATACTTAAATACTGGTAAACATTAACTTTATTTTGGGGGGCAATTGTCCTAGTTTCAGAAAATGACTTTTGGTATTTGGTGAATTTCAACCCTAACAGTGACCCTCACCTAGTACCTCCCCCTCTGCTAATTTCAGAATCTAGAAAGGAACTAATGACAGTAATTACAATCTGTATGTAGAAAAATATTTTTGACATTAATTTATGCTATAATTTCTGGATCTGAGTTAATAAGAAGTTTAAATTTTTCTGACACTAAACATTTCCTTTAATTCAAATTCTGGTGTTTGAACTATTTGAATTTCTACAGTAGTGTTTGCTTCTGTTTGTGCTACACACATTTTTCTTGGAGAAGTGCATGCCAACATATTTCATTGTCTTATGGAGACAATATATTTTCATTGTTAATAGCATAGGTTTTAAAGTAAAATATTCTTGTGTGAAAGTCTGGGCTTGCAAGTTAAGCAACTTTGGATGATACACTTAACCTTCCTCTAAGCTTCACCTTCTTTACCTGCCAAATGGAGGTGTAGTAATCAGCTTGCAAAATGGTCCCACTGATCTATACCTTGTGATATACACACTGTTCTGTAAGACCTTCTCACAATGGAACAGGATTGGCTCTGTGTGCTCTGTAGAATATGGGGAAGTGATGGTGTGTGACTTCGAAATTTAGGCCTTACAGTTTTCCCTTAGGCACTTAGATTGTTCATCTGGGAAAGCCAGAAGCCATGTGTTAAAGAGCCTTAAGCAAGTGAGTGGAGAAGTCTACATGAGGAGGAACTGAGGCCAAGTCAATGGACAGTACCATCTTGCTTTCCTTGGAAGTGGGTCCTGCAATTCTAGTTAAGCCTTCAGATGACTTCAATTGCAGCTGACCTATGATTGCAGGTGTGAGGGAGATACCAAGCCAGGACTGCCCAGTTAAGCCTTTCTTGAATTCTTGATTGTTATTGTTTAAGCCACTAATGCTTAGGATAATTTGTTACGCATCTGATTAAAATGTTTTGGGGATAAAATGAGGAAATGCATTTAAAGGGGTTAGTATAGTGAGGGGAGCACAGTATGTACTTAAAGATAGGGTGGTAGGTGCTACTGAAACTGTGTGTGTGCATGTGTGTGTGGCCAGGTGACAAGGTGCTCAAGCCCAATGAAGAGGATAGAAAGCCCCGTGTCAGGACAAGCTGTGCAACCATATGTGCTTTTTGCAACTCGTAGGCAGGACTAAATGTTCACTAAAGCATATTATTTCTTCTGCTGGGCTCGATTTTATTTCCTAGCCTCATTTTAGTTAAGAAAGGCATGTGACAAATCCTGCACATGAAACGAGAGCAGAGATTATATGTGCTGCTGCTTCTACCAGGGCTCGGAAACCTTCAATGGGCCATCTTCTATTCTCCTTCTCATCCTTCAGAATGCAGAGAAGGGAGAAACTATAAGATAGAAGGAATCTCTGTTCCTAGAAGACCATATAAGGAACTATGCACCAAACAACAAAACTAACATAGGTCTCTTTATGAGCAAACAAACAAACAAACAAAACCTTCTCTTTTTGTAAGCCACTGACTGGTACTTTAGTCTATCTATCGCAGTAGGTAGTGTGATGTTAATTAATATACACCTGGACTGGACACTGATATCATCCCTCCTATCAGGACTCCCTCTTCCTTATTGGCAGGTTACTCTCTCTGATTCCGGTATATTGTAGGAGCTTAATGATACATAAGGAATTGAAATGATCTCAATTGTTAAATTTCCCACTGAGACTAAGATCTGTCTCATCAGGCACTTTCACTAAATCAAAATGAAAGAGATCACATCTTCAGGCATTGGATTCAATGTGCTTCACATACAGCTTCTCCTATTCTAATATACTCTCCATTAAATACTCTTTCTGATATTTTACCTTGTTTTCTCTTTTCACTTAACCAGATTGGCTATAGCTTCTGGTTCAACCTATCCTGGTATTCTGATGTTCCCATTTAATAGTTGTATGACCTTAAGCAAATCAAAACATAAAACAAGATCTTTTTTGTCCAATAATTAATATGAAATGAAATAAAGTAAACAAATCCAGGAGCCCAAGAGAGTACCTGGCACTTAGTAGGAGCTTAAAACATAACTATTATTATGCAAAATAAAAAATTATTTACCAAAATGACTTATATTTTCTATCAAATTAAAAATACATTTCACTTTTTGGAATACATAATAATATTTAAAACTATATTTTCATATCCTGATTCTCTGGCAGATATTGCAGAGTAAAATTAACATCTCAAATTAAGGTATAAATTACATAATGTATTCTGGGCATATGAAAGTTAAGTGGATCAGTCCCTTTTCTTTTCTTTTCTTTTCTTTTCTTTTCTTTTCTTTTTTAACCTTGAAATATTTCTGGTGTAGAAACTCTTCATGAACACTAGAAGGAAAAGCTTATAGCCCAAACATATAACCAGAAAATTAAACTCAACTTTATTTTACCATAATATTTCCTACTAATGTGATGATACACCTGACAAAATTTAACAAGCTTGCTGATATTTATTTCAGAGCACCACTTTGTAGCCTGAAATGGATACTCATCCCAGCAGGTGTCAAGACTCAACAACAACCCGCTTCCAAAGTTAAATGCAAATTACACACTGAAATTCTATAAAGAAAACAACTCTATTCCTTCTTCCCCCAACACCTCCCCTCCCCCCCCCAAAAAAAACTCCTTGTACAATATTCTCTAAATGAAACTGCACTTAACTGATACAGTAAATTAATCTGGGAGAAAAAAAATCCCTTCTGGCTTAAAGAAACATCAAAGTCCATTGCAAAAATGAGAAATAAAATGTGACTTCCTTTCAACAAAACAAACACCTTGATGCTGATTCTTTACCACATTAACAAGGAATTTAAGGTCCACATATTTCCTTTGAACTTGGTAGTAAGTTTCAATATGCCTAGCATGTTGATGTTAAATGTGGCCCTGACAAGAGCTAATGTATATACCCTTTAGGTTATTTGATACCCTCTATAGAGATGCACTACTGAATTAAAAAGAAAAAAAAGGAAGAAAAAAAAAAGTTACTTCCATGGGTTCAAACATTCACTTGCACAGAAAACCATCAATATTTAAAGTGCTTAGAAAATATTGATCATGCAAATAATTTCACACTAATCTAGACATCGCAATTAATAGTTAAAAAGAAGATTGCAACAAATATCTGGGGAAGTGATTAAAATCATTGTGGTTTGGTACTTACTAGTCATTTTTATTTGCAGAATTGCCAGATTCCAACGGTACTTATTTCTAAAATATCTTTCTCCAGTGCTCTCACCATATCAATATTTACTATAAACTCAATATGTTAAATGTCCCATAAAAGTTTCTATAGGCTACAACTAAGCCCAGGTAAGCGCAGAGGAAGCAAGCCATCAAGTGCAGGAATTTATTTCCCATAGCACAAAGAGGATTCCTGAGAGAAGTAATGCTCTGTATGAAATAAAAGGAAGTTTCACAAGCACCTTCACTTTCTCATTTTTTACATATATAGAACTATTAATAAATGACTTAAAAAGTGGCCAAGGAAAGGAGGCAAAGAAGAAAGAAGGACTCACAAAGCAAGTTTGAAACTCTAGATATCATCTTGAAATGGTATATGGGAATGTAAAATTTCAAATCATTCTGAAGTTTCTGACAAAAGAAAAACAGTTCTCAAAAAGTGTTATTTATGTTCTTGTGATTGATTCAAGGAATGTGTATGTGCTAGCTTGTATATTTACAATTACAATGATTTGCTTTCCAACAGTAATATCTTCAAGGCATTAAAAAAAAAAAAAAAGAAAAAACTGCCACCTCATTCCATTCTCCTTTTGTGATATCAGAGTGACTGAGAAGTAGGTGATTAGAAAATAAAAATCTGTTGTAACTTCAACCTTGCTCTCCCCCGGGGCAGTGGATTATTCCTACATCATAATATCTGTTAGTTAATACCAAAGGCTTCACTCAACTTCAAAGCAGAGATATTAAAGGCTCACTTTCCACTACAAGCAGGTGTATTTTTATTAGCTTTCTCTTTCAAAATTGCTATGACTTCACTTGCGGATATCCCGCCAACAGCCATTATTGAAAGCTTTACTATAATTGCTAAGTTACATGCAACGTCTGAAGCACAAAACCAATGTCACTTGCAGCTCTCCAACAATTGACTGAAACCAAGTGTTACATCATTAAAGCTGAATTACAACACACCCATGGCGTGTTTTCCATGTGTGCTATTTTAAACAATAGTAGAGCAAAACCTGGCTATAAATTCACAGATCCCCAATTTGTTCGAATTCATGAACAATAAGAGCTGTCCGAGAGTCTTTTCTGGCTCCATTTTAGTCAGAAATGTCATGCACCAAAATTAAATGTCTGTTTGGATTTTATTGGAGATGGAAATGCTAGCTTTATGTTATAAATTTAAACAACCTGCCACAAAGGGAGACTCACATTTGTATCGCTTGGGAAGGCATATTCATCTCTAATTGCTTAGGGTAACACAAATAAACTAATGTAAAGTGTTCAGTTTCTTAACTGGTTTTGTGTAGAATAAATCAGATGAAGTGCTGATGGCCTGGGTTTTCAGTGGGTTCAGACTGGATTTCTTTTCTTTGATAGAGTGGATATAGAGTCCACACATTCATTGTTAATGATTGGGAAGTGTTCATGGAAATTCATGAAAATTCAATAAGACATACATTAGTGCTGATAAAAAGAGATATTAGCAGTATACTCATGTTACCTTTTTCCTAATTAGGTTTTACCCATTCCATTATTTGGTGATCCAAGTGGAAATAATTTTTCTGTCATAGTGGTACTCAAAGCTATCATAATTACTTTTTTAGGAAGGTCGACAACTTTTTTATTCGGCTTCAGTGATTTTTATGGTGCCTAGATTCCACCGGAAAATATTTAGTCACTCGCTTACTTGGATAGAAATCCATCACCTGGAATAGAAATCATGGTTAACGTGCCAGCATCTTTGTGCAGACAGGTCCTGAAAATATATACTAGGCAAGGCCATTGCCAAATGACTTGTGTCTGGCCAGCACTACCTTTCAAATGTTCTCTGCATACCAGTTACTGTTAAAATTTATTGCAGCATGTGTAGATAAATATATTTAAGCTTTCATATCCATAACTTAGATAATACAGTAGCAGTCTACATTCTATATATTACCTGTCTTCAGTTATGGTTTTAGTAGCCATTCATAATATTCAGATTTCTCACCAAAATCTAACAGTAGTCTTTATGTTACTTTAAATAGTCACATTAAACCCAATGTAGAAATTAAATTGTCATGCATGTGTGTATATGTATTACAAATTCAGAGCGAAATTAGTGTAGCTTTTAAATATATCCTATTACAGAAAATACATCATAATAAACAGAAGATCTACTCCAAAATCAGAAGAGAACTGCGGCCCTGGAAAAATATACAACAATCTTAAAGCTAAGTGCTAAGCCAGGCTAAATGAACCACTCCTATACTCTCTATTATTTAAATACTGGAATTCATGTGAAAAGTAACTTCTACGCACACAAACACACATACATACACATCAAAAAACTCTATGGGTCATCACTCCTACCACATTCAATTCACAATTATGACAGTAAAAAAAAAAAAAAAAAATCCATCACATTCACCAAGTGGGGGGGAGGGAAACTATGCTCTCACCACAAATATATGTCCACCCAGTTCTTTCCTTTATTTAGAAAATCTCAATGCCAACTGAATCAAAGCAACCATACTATTTTAAGGTTTATTTGTTTTCTTTAAATTTGGCGGACACTGTTCTTTCCTATAAAATTGGTTGACTCAATACGGAAAAAAATATCCACCATTAACTTTCAGCGTACCCACTTGTTATTCTTCATTCTGAATCCCAAAATTAATCTTAATGATTCATGTTTAAGGATTGCTGTTGAATAAGAAATATTTTGTGAAGTTACGTGTTCTAAGTTAATGATTTTGGGGAAATTTAATTTTCATCTTAATGTGTACCATTGAATATATTAATCACATTCTTCAGCTTTTAGAATCTGTGCTGTTATACTCATATTTAAGAATTTGTAATTTGACTACTTTGTGTGTTTTGATACACACTGAGAAAGTCATAGAGAATCTGAACTACATGTTATTTCTAATCTTGACATATCTAGTAAGTCCTAGCTTATGCAGCCTTTACATGATTAAAAAGGCACTTATTAAGTAATTTCTTATCAGGCCTTACACATATTTCAGCAAATCAAGATGACCTAGATATTATTTACATTTAGACTGTAATTTCCCCAAACCACATAAACAAAACCATTTTGACACCTGGTCCTTTAAAGTTCATGAACTTCAACATCTAGAAACATGTGCAGGGCTGTCAAACATTCCAGTGCCTTCCCTGGGGCACCCAAACATATGCAACTGCATATATCACAATGTCATATGCCATCAAGTTTCCTTGAAAGGAAGGAACTGGGTCCTCTTATCAGGGCAGCAAGATGCCACGTCTCTGAGCCTTTGAGATAAGAAGTAAGGGCTTTGATGAAGAAGCCTCTGCAACCTTGGGCTTTCTGAAGTCGGAGTCAAGCATACCCACTCTTTGCAAATTTCCTTTCATTACAAGCCCATAAATAGTACTAAATAATAATGTTAGAAACACACGAGAGGAAAGACCTTAGGCCAAAACTCACATTTCAATTACAGAACACATTTTATAGTTACATACTTTAGATTATCAATCACTGCAGGAGGAAAAAAAGACTAAATAAGAAGGGAAGAAAGGCGTGATTACCCATAAAACAAAGGTGTGCCCTGTAGTTTAGCATAGCTTAAGGGGACTTTGGATGACATCCTCCCCAGCTGCTCACCTCTGCCTTGTCAGAGATCTTCCAAGCTGAGCATAGGATTTTGGAGAACGGGGCATGTGGAAAGGCAGATTAAACTCACCCTTACCTGCAAGGTATGCCAGCCTCTCCCCAGAGAAGAGCTCTTTATAGTTCTGCCAGGGGAAATGGGAGGGCCAATCACAACCCACCTGCTCACCCTGCACAAGCTTAAAACTTGCTAGCGATACATACACGGAATGCAGCAAGAGCAGCGGCGGCCGCACTCAGGGACAAATCTCTTTAGCAGCCTTTGTCCACCTGTCTCTGAGTGCAGCGCCTGCCTGAGTCCTGCCAGCTGTTTCTTACATTTACCAGATTGCTAGCCCTTTCGACTGTGGACAGATAAATTAAAGCACCTGGGCTCCACCTTCCCAACTTTGAATAGCAAGAGGAAGCTACTCTCCAGTGGATTCTTAGCTCCAGCAATTAACTGAAGAAAACGATTAAAGGCTCCAAGGCAGACACAATAGAGGATCTGGGGTTGTAATTAAGCAGTGACTCGGGCTGGCTGGAGGGAATATGTCATAAAAATTTTATCTCTGGTGGAGAGGGCTGGTTTCTAAGGACTTTAGAAATACTTTCATGTACGTGAATGAATAAAGTTTTTTTGAACAATCTATAGATGTTTTAATATCTTGATTTAATCTTTTTTCTCTGTGTAAGACTTTTTCATTTTTTAAATTGAAGTGAAATTCACATAACATAAATTTAATTATGTTAAAGTGTACAAGTTAGAGGCAATTAGTCCAAAGTCATGCAAGCATCTCCTCTATCAAGTTACTAAACATTTTTATCACTCCAAAAGAAAAAGGTGAATTTTACACATTCTTATGATAGGCAAATATTTAAAAGTTATACAAATTTAATTGTAGATAAAAATGATATAAGTTCATTTTAATCATTTAAATTGTTGTTACACAAAATATTTTGCCACTGTAGCTCTGTTTTCAGATTTGGTAGCTGTGAAGTTTTGACCTTCTTAGATTATCTAATTGGAAGTTCAACGTCTGATGGAGATGTATACTTTCAAAACTCTTCCACATGTACATATCCACAGACCTCCTCTTCCCACACTGCAGTCCCCACTCAGGAACCAGAAGACCTAGCACTCTATGCATCCTAAAAATCAAACCAACTTTAAAATAAGTTTATTGTTGAGTGTGTAAATGAGAGAACAAATAAAGGGATAAATGGAAGCTTGTTTCAAAAAGAGTAGATTTCATGAATGTCGACACTGACTCATTTAAAATGTAGTGCACAGAATGAATCATCTTTACCTAACCGCACTGTCCTTAAATATTTATATCTGTTAGATCTTTACTTTAATACAGATCATAGTTTGGTATATGAGGTAGAATTCTAGCTGCTTGATAAAGAATTAAAGAATCGATAATGGTACCAAGTTTTCTAATGTCTCATATATAAATTGGTTAGAGTGCTGTTTTTGAAAAGTAAATGCTACCTGGAAGTTCTCAAACAGAAATTATTTCAATTAGAAATAATGATTATGTCATTAAACAAATAACCCTTAATTAGATTTAAATACATTCAAATAAAGAATACGACTTAGCACTGAATTTGTTTTATGTTTGCATTTTTGATATTAGACTAAGAAACCTATCCCATCTCTCCAAATTCCTCAATTCCTATGCATCTTTAAACAGATGTCTTCCAAATTTATATCTCCAGCTTAGACAACTCCTGTTACTTCCAAAGTTATGTTTCCAGGTATAGATATAGAGCAGGCAGTTAGATATACAAATGTGAAGTTCACTGGAGAAACCAGGAAAGGGTACATAGGTCAATAGCAGATAGGAGGTATTTAAACCCATGAGGCTGAGTCAGTTGCCTCCGGTTGAGAGTAGATAACAGAGTGAAAGTAAGAAGACTGAACTCTGCCCAGGCACTATAAGAACTGAGATTCAGAAGGGAAGTTTGTTCCAGCAGCTGAAAGGAAGTAACTAGCAGGGCAGGAATAAAACTCCCAAGAGTGCATTGCAGTGGAAATGAGAAGGAACAATAAAGGAGGGAAAGGTAAAGGTTGTTACTCTGAAATTAAATGGAAGTGAATTCATAAATGTCTTCTAAATCCTCTTCAACCAAAGGAAAGCTCACTCGTCTTTAAAATCCAGTATTAATGACCTCATTGGTAAATTACCCATGACCTCCACCCCATTTTCACCTACCTCTGCTGTTAATCAGATGGCAGCCTTATGTCATCCTCATATCATTTTCTCCCAGGCTTTAAGCAGTTTCACCAATAAGTTGCTCAGAATGGAAATGTTTTGAGGAGTCATGAGAACTGGCTTGCTGTCTTGATCAGACTTTTTAAAAATAGCTTATTTCATTCAGGTATGTATTTAGAAAGAAATTGCCATATGTTTTAATATTCTGAACACCAGTCATTGTTTTTATTCCTTTGTGAGAATACAGTACAATAGCAAAAGTATAGACAGAAATGAAGTTTGATTTCTACCCTTATAACTCACAATCACATGACCCTGGAAAAGTAAATTACCTCTCTGGGCTTCAATTTCCTCATCTGAAAAGTACAGGTAATAATATAAAATAAAAGGCACTGTGAGGAGCAAATGAAAATGGGTTGCATTCTAAGGACACCCTTGAAATTGATGTACTTTTTCTTACAGAATATTTCAATGTTTTTTTCTCAAATACATTCAATAGAAAATTGCCTCTCTGTCAATGAGAGCTTGAAAACCTCACTTGCTTATTCATTCCTATATCCTGTTAAATTGAGGTTTAAATACTACGCTATGTAGCTATATACTATATTGTGTCAAATAGTTACTACCTTAACACCAGCTGACCTTTAAGTTTTACACAATGGAAAGTAGATAGCCCCACATCTTTGCTTTAGAATTGTTGAATGAAAGAAGTCAGGCAAAGAATCTCTAGTAGGTCCAGGTTTACTTTTTGGCGTTCATGATATCTTAGTCTTTCAGAACACATTACCATCCAGGAAGGAATGTAATTCAAAGGACCGAATTACAAAAATAACACAACAAGTTCTGAGTCATATACACAATTCTGTACCAACCTCCTTGCTTCACTTCACTTCATTGCCTTTTAAAAAATCTGTGTACAGTTGAAAATGGCACGAGCTTCATAGTTTCCACTTTCATTTTGCTGTAATATTAATCACTAAGTCTTTGCAAGATTTGTGTTTGATGTTAGTGCATGCCTTTCAAAAATGATTCTGAATCATGCAAAGGGGAGGACAGATCCATTTATTACTTAGTACTAAAATAGCGAACAAAATGTGCCCTTTTGGTAACCTGCCTTAAATACAGTTTAAAAGTTGAAATTTGCACTCACTCATATACACATAGAGAACAAGAATTAGAAAATAGTAATTTTTCCTTTAACTACCCATAAAATTCTCTGGAAGACATAGGCCGTATGTATCTTCTTACAGATTTAGGAGTTTATAAAAAGAAGCAACTTGACAGTTAACTTGGGCGATATGAAGAAAAGTACAATTCCAAGCTTACGAATTAATCAAGATTTAGAAAATAATACATATTATTGGTTCTTGATATTTGAAGCACCCATAGCAGTACATGACATATAGTAGATACTCAATATTTATAAAATAAATAAATGCATAAATTTATACCATTACAAATACTGATTCTCTAACTTCCTTAAAGAAATTGAGTTTTGGTCCACAAAGCTAAAAGAGACAATTACTAGCAAAGTTACAAGCATAGTTAATTTTGCAACAGGTCTAATGGTCTCAGGTCTAGAATTAATGTGCTTAGTAAAAATACCTTAACTTGACACTGGGAATATGCAGGCATATTTTCTTTGCTTTTGAGGGAAGATTTTGGCATTAGCAATACAGCAGCCCCCCATCTTCCTGCCCCCAAATGGCATGATGATTTTTCCTTGGTTAAATAAATCTCTAAACTCAAAGCAGCTCTCAACATTTTACCTGAATTAAAAAAAATAATTATCTTAGTCTTTTATATCTATTAGTTTATCTCTCTGGTAAGACTGTCATTTTCTTAAGATGCAAAGAAGGAGATAAACTACCCTAAATCTCTCAGAGATTCTGACTCTATGCTTCTATTCTTAGAGTAACTAAGTCACTGTCTCATTTTACCAGGATAATAAAATAAATTCCTGATGTGTTTTGTCTCTCATCTGTTCCCCACTGACTTCTTCCTTACAAAACCATTTCAGTGATTATACTAAATGGAGAACCTAACTTAATGGCTCCCATGTTTACAACCTCTTCAATGGCACAAGTGCTAATGCTCAAGGACCAAGTCTCAAACTTCTTATGTGTACTCCCTACACATCTCTTTCTGCTCTTGCTCATGTTCATTTTTCTAATATTATCCCTTGTGTTCTTCCACTCTCACTTAACGCTACAGCCATAAAGAACTATTGTCGATTTTCCAACATGGCAGGAATTTTCTTACCTACCGGCATTGGCCCAAGATGTTTGGTCTACTTGAAATGTACTTTCTCATAATCTTTTCACCGGTAAACTCCCAATGATGCTTAAGATACACATCGTCACCTCAGGAAGTTTTATCACACACCACAGCTGGATTATTTATGTTTTTCTTCTATTTTCTCTAAGCACAGGCTTAACTTTAACATAGTATTTATCAGACTCCACTGGAATTACTAGATTGTTTCTTCCTCTCCTTCCAGTTCTTAAACACTGGGATAATATCTCATTTACCATTTCCCCCAGTATTGTTACTTTCATCAACTGCAAGATAGTTATTGTTAAATTTTCATGGTGTAGCAAAATTACCTTAAGCATTTTGCATACAATATTTTATTCAATTCTTGCAACAGTTCTATTATTATCCCCAGAAAGCTTACATAGTTACTTACTAATATTCACACAGCTGGCAAATATCAAAGTCAGGATACAACCCAAAATTTGTATATGTCCAGAGTCCCTGTTCCCACCCACTATTAGCAATTCCAAAACAAAGTTGGTACTTTTATATATTTGTTGAGTACGAAAGTGATTGATGGGTCTTTTAAATCCAAGTAAGGTGAATGAAACATCAATGTTTTAGTAATAAAATGCTAATTCTTACTGAAAGTGCTAGTATAATTATCTTATAAATCAAAGAAACAGTCATTTAAATATATCTTGGTTTAATAAAAAGAAAAATACTGATTCTTAGTAGATGTAGTAAAAAAAATGATATGTTAAATTTAGGTAAATTTCAAAACCCATTGATAGAATTCTTTGCCATATAGAAACTATACATTTCAAACCAGAAACAGGCATTTCAAACTGCATATTCTATATATTAGCTTTCAATCAGCAATGTAAACAATGTAATATAAGCATTACATGGACTCTACATTAAGATAAACCAAACCACTTTTGCCAAGACAGATGTAATCACTCAAATTCCATTGGGAAAGAGGTAACAGCATTATTTGGTCTAGGTCTCAGGACTTTAGTTAGTAAATAACTTGGGCTTTGTATATTCATTTCTTCATAACACCTATTTCCAACATTTAAACATTACAAAGTGTTTCAAGTGTTCTGGGCTTAGGATTCAATGGTACAACATGACATTTGTTAATTTTCCTTCATCAGGCAGTTTTTATTTGACAGTTATGGGGATAATTTACTTTAAGTACTCTTTCTTGCATAACTCCTAAATAAGAAGAATATTGCATTGTAACCCTTCCTTTTATTTCAAACCTCCTCACTTATTTAAAAATTACATATATAAAAGTAAAACAGAAGATACTTAAAAAGTTATACTTGGAAAAATCTAAGAATTAGTTTATAGCCAACTTGCTAATTTTTAAAAAATATTATTTAAGGGTTACAACCTGAAAAATGAGTTGACTATAGGCAATATATGACTTTGGAGAACAGTTACTTTAGTTTTGATTATAAGCAAAAAAGCAAAGTTGTCTGAACTGAACTGCACCTTATTTTTTTTTAATTAGATCCACTTGTTTCAGTTAAAAATGCATTTTCAAGTAACTATTTTATATATCTAAATTTACATGCTTTTCTGTTTTACTTGTATTTCTTATACATTCATGGAAAAATTACTCTTTGAAGTACCAATACAGCCTCTTTTTAAAAATAGGTAGTATATTCATATGAATCAAACTTGAAAAGGTTCTGTGAAAAGTTTCCTTCCACATTTATCCTACTGCTATGCAGTTCTTCCCCTCAAAGGACTCCACTGTTACTGTGTGAGTATGTACTTCCTGACAAACTTTATGCACATACAACCACATACATATTCAAATGCTAAAAGACCTAGATCCATGTCCTGGTCCTTCACTAACCATGTAGCTCTGAACAAGTCACTTAATCTCTTAGATGTAGGGCACACCCATACAGTACCAAAAAAGATGATTAGGTTTCTCCTAATTCTAAAATAGCTCAAATGAAGAAAGCTTAGAACAGCAGTTTATCCCTCTATTTATTTTCATTTCAAAGTTTAAGTATCCTTCTTTAACCTGTAACAGGAAATCTAGTAGTTTATTCTTCTCTAAAATATATTTTTAAGATTTTATTTATTGATTTCTAGAGATAGTGGGAGTAAGGGAGAAAAAGAGAAGAGAAACATCTATACACGAGAGAAACATTGATTGGTTGCCTCTCACATGCCCCCAACTGGGGACCTGGCCCCCAACCTTAGGCATGTGCCGTGATTGGGAATCAAACCAGCAACCTTTGGTTCTGAGGCTGGTGCTCAACCCACTGAACCACAGCAGCCAGGACTAGTATTTTATTCTATGGCACAAACTTAAAGGGACTCACATGCTAGCTATTTGCCTCTCCTGTTTGATGCCCATGACCTAAGAAAATCAAACCCTGCCCAGGAGACCATTCATGGACTTAAACTATTCCTTGGCTCTAACTCCTTGATGTCTTGAGGGAATATATGTTCAAGGTGCCCAAAGTTTTCAATTATTCAAGAAAAACTGCAAATCCAGGTTCTTAAAATCTCCTAATTTAAAAATGTTTGTAACCTATAATGTTTTAAATGAAAAATAAATAGTTTGGTGCAGGTCAAACCAAGTACAACCAAAGGTTTGATTTAGCTTACAGACCCTGCGTTTTCTCCCAGACCCTGCTCATTGGCAAATACTGAAGTAAAACAAAGTCTGTAATCCTCCCACCTTAATACAAAAGGGAGACTATTACTAGGATATTAGACCTATTCTTATATCAAAAGTAACCCCTTACGAGCTCTTTCGCATTGACTCTTACAAAATAAATTTCACTCACAGTTCTTGTTCTCAAAGACATTTTTCTGAGCTTAATTATTCCTCTTGTGACATTTGTTAGTCCAGAATACCTTGGATATTCAAAATAATGTTTTTATAATAATGTTTTATAATATTATAATTGTTGTGCTTATATATCCTACTATATAATATATAATATAATAATGTTTTATAAATATGTTTTATTAGTAGAGGGAGTAAATATAGGGTAGGGCACAAAAGTAGGTTTACATGGTTCATTTGAAAAATAATACAATAATTAATAAGCGATTATACAAGAATAAACTCCATGTTTCATATATAACTGTAAACCTATTTTTGCCTCACCCTGTAAAATCCCTTGTGGTGTATGTAATCCAAAGAGAACAATTTAGCATTTCAAAGTCTACTTTTTCTCCAAAGGCCCAGGCCCACATTCCAATGACCCAACTTCATCCAAAGGATTCCTGAACTCATTCATCTATATTCTCTCTCGAGAGAATCTCCCATCAACACATCTATATACTGCTAAGGTCAAATACATGCTTAGAATGATGCTGGCCAGAAACAAGGAAAGTGCACTGAATGATGGATGAAATAGCCATTGTCAAAATAAAAGAATTGAGGATCAGCTGACAGAAGGCTGAATGAAGAGAATAACAAGAATTTCAAATTTTAAGTAAAACTAAATGCCTTGAAACATGCTGTATTTTTTTTAATGGATATTCTCTAATATGTGTTATTCTACTACAGCCTTGACTAAATTTCTTTTTATTTATTTCTTTATAACACTAATATATTTTTAGAGTCAAAAAATCTACTTCTTTAGGGCCATATTTTTAGGAGTTAAATATGAATAAAGTATCTCCCTCCCTTTTACTTGGATATTTTCCTCTGAAATAATGTAATTAGCCTGAGGGAAAAGTACCACTGTAGACTGAAATAAGTCCACCACTTTAGTTGTGGTAGGGATAGATTTAAAGTAAATGGAAATGTCATATAAAATTATCCATAGCCTTCAGCAATCACCTGAAGAGTATTTAGCAAACTGAGAAAAAGAATTTTTGCCTTGTGATTTCCACACAATGTCACTAACAAAAATGGAAGATAAAGCATTAGTTTCTCTAAATTTCCCTACATGTTACTGTAAACATGTCATATGTCTCACATTGAGACTTCTTTCTGTGAGTGATACCCCAGTGACTTATAATTAACACTTTAGGGGAACAAAGTGGAAGAAATATATACCTCTGGTTGCCTTTACACTAGGAATGTTGACAATAATATAATCTTGCTGAATGTTGATAACATTCTCTGGGCAGAGAGCTATTAGTGGTTTTTGGTGCATGATTTCTCAGACAGCCTGCTTATATTGCTGTCATTTACATTAAAAATACTGGCTTGAGTATTCCAATATTCAATATTCTCCCAATCACAAATTTGTTCCCGGCTCTGCCCCAATGATCTGACTCCATTTCCACTGGCCTGGAATTCCTGTAAGATCTATCCTTACCAGTAAGAAAACCTGTCTGGAAGATGGATTTATAGCAAGCAAATCGGTTTTTTAAAAAAATCTACTTCAATGATTCATTCGTCTGGAGTGAGTTTGCAGATTGAAAAGAGCAGTGCGGTGATTCCACGGAGAAGCAGTCAACTTCTCACAAAACACAATTGGGACCACAACTGTCCTCGTCCCGTCTTTTGTGTTCTCGTGTATCACATACTGGAAAACCTCATAGATTTAACTCTTCAGTACTCAAAGATTGGCTGGTTTGGCTCAGTGGATTGAGCGTCGGCCTGCGAGCTAAGTGTCGCTGGTTCGATCTTCCAGTCAGGGCACATCAGAGAAGGAAAACTCTGACTCCAAACAACCTCCGCTGCCTTGCGGCATACCTCTTCAGGGGAAAGGCTAGGGGAGTAAACCCCGACAGAAAATCCGGAGCCGGAGTCCCTAAGGTGGTTTGACGTTGTAGTCAACACCGGCAACTCCTGCGGCGCACCTGAAGCCAAGCTGTATCGACTCCGTCTTTCCCTTGGACCCTTCAGCTGCGAAGAGAGGGGGGGTCTGCTGCATGGGCAACAGCAGACCCTCCATATCACCCTGCCCAGGCTCTGTAGCTTCATCGCAAGATGTCGATTCAACACGGGAGGAGACAGATACCGTGTCACTCCCGAGTCGGACTGCACAGCCATTCTCGGCGGTGCAGATAGACTCTTAAGAAGCTACACCATCGTCTCTCGAGACGGACGGCTGCCGACGACTCAAAGATTCCTCAGAATCTCATTCTTCTTAGTAATTAATTAATTATATGAACGTAAACCAAGAGCAACCATTTAATCTGTTTTCTTTTAAACCACACAGCCAGTATGAAATCTTAAACAATGAAGTAACTTTAGAAATCCACTTCATTCCCTTGACTTTACAGATGGTGAAACTGAGAACTAAGTGACTTTCCTCACATTGTTAATTCATAACAGCATATGTCTGGAATACGAGTCCAATTTTCCTCCATCTCATCACAAGTAATTTAAATACTTTGTATAAATCTAGGCCAAGCCAGTGTCTGACACTGTAATAAACAAACACAATTTATGAGAGGTAATACCTTTGTGTACTATACACTAGATCAAAACCCAGGGGAATAATTGAATTTTGGTAAAAATAATGTAAATGACAGCATAAGATGTATGAAAAAAATTTCTATTAGCTTTTAATATGTATCAGCCAATTCCCCTAGATCCTTTACGGAAGCACGCAGAGAAGATGATACCACTTAAATAGCAAACTTAGGAGTGGCAAGTGAGGGTGTCAGGCAGCAATTTCCTACCAGCTAGATGCTTTTCTCTGAGATTACATGTCCAAATGGTTATTAGTGAGCTTGCGGTGTCTCACCCGAAACATAAGGGGTTGCCTAATATTTGAGAGTCAGAGAATAGATTTCTACTTCTACCCTGGAGAGAATGTTTCAACTGTCAAAGGGTTGAATACCGAACAGCCAGTTTTGCTCTTCCATCTGAACATTTGCTTAGGAAAAGCTGTCACATGGGATATTTCATCTCAGAGAAAAAGAATGAACAAATTAGCTAGCTTTTCCTTCCTGTAACAATTTGATCACAGCGAAGTAATTTCCAGAATGTTGTGGAAGGTTGCATGCAGCTTGTTTTTTGGTTGTTTTACTCAGTAAAAGGAAGCTTGGTTCACCTGTGACATGCAGAGCATATGGAGGATATTGAGAACGATAAATGAAGCATGATTCTTGAAAGATGGGAATTAAAAATGTTGTTTAGCCTTGTTGGTTTTCATTCTTGTTGGTAGCATGCAACTTTACCCAGGTAATTATTAGGTAAAATATATCTTTTTAATCTTTATCATATTGTGACATGTATGAGAACATTAGGTATTCTAAGTAACTGAATTTTTCAGCTTAAAGTTATTCCATGAATATAATAAAATTGTACTATGTTTTAGGTACACTGGATAATACAGTTATTTACTCATGTAGTTTACTCCTTAATAAACTTCAATCTAGAAACCAGACTGATTAGTGGGCAAACGTCTACTTATAACAATGCAAATTTAAACTTACCTTTGTCACCTTTAAATATGGAGCCGCTACCCGACAAACACAAATTCCGGTACCTACCATTATAAAAGTAAAAATTGCAATGCTTTAAGGGGAAATAACAAGTGCTTAAACAAATCATTTGATTATAAAAGAGGTAATTCTGAAAACTAAAATTCTGTAATAGTGATTCTCTGGGAAAAAAATTGTTTGGTAGCATTTCTTGAAGTCATGAGTAAAAATTTTAGTGATAAAAATGTACACTTGAAATTGTCTGTGCGTTTTAGCCAGTAGGAGAAACGGCAGCAGACGTCCAAGAAGCATCTCATATATTTAAGGAAAGGAAACACCATGTGCTTGAAAGTGCTAAGTGATCATTTGGATATCTGGGTTGTTATTATGCATTTCGATTTGGCTTTAGGAAAATCATGTCATTTTCATGCTCCAGTAACTAATGTATTTTAATTGAACACATAAACATAAAAAATTTAGTGTCGTATTAAATAAGCATTAATAAAATGTTACCAAATAGCTGTATTTAAAAAGAAAAATTATTGTAAAATCTTATTTAATGTTTACATATAGGTAGAGAGAAAGAGGGTGGGTCAACGTATTACACAGTATTCACATTACTTTCAGAAGATGAGTTCTGATTTCCATTAACCTTGACTATCTTTACATGTCAAGCAATTACTATGACAGAAGAAATAACAGATCCTCTTTTACCATTAACCTTTGGAAAGGAGACCCACTATTTCGTGTACTTCTAACCATTTGACACAATCTATTAAAGCAATGGAAAGATACCCCCAAACAGAGACCAGTCATTTGCTCATTGTGAATAAAATAAATATATAATCCAAATATAACCTCACTTTCAAAGGCAAATAAGACAATCTCTGCAGTTGTCTTGCCTATTTTTAAAATTTTTACGATGGTAAATAAACCCTGGAAAATTCCTTCATAGATTTTACCACCTGAAACTGCAGCTGTTGGCTGCCGCTATCAAAGCCTCACAACTCCAAACTCACGTGCAAACCTCATCAAGGGCAGACATTTCTAATTGATTCCAGAAGTATTTCTTTTGCTGAGATCAGGGGGCAAAGGAAGAATAATGAGCAGATTTTTAGAGGGAATTGGGGGTTAGGGTGTTGAGGAAAGGGGGAGGGGGCCTTTTAAACTCTCGGGCTTGGCCAGAAATGCATAGCAATTTTACGGTCAATTGGCGAGAGCATCTGGAACCAGGCATTCTGGCCTCGTAGCTGATGGCAGTGAAACCAGCTTACAGGCAACACCAAGCCCATAATGAGTCCCTGTCATGTACTAGTGGAAACCACGTTGACGTTCTGCCAAATACTCCTGCACTTCTTTCTCAGGGTCAGGATTCCCCTTAGAGCCTGCGTCTAATATATGAAATCCTGTCCACCCACGAATCTTAACCTATTTTAGCTATTCTTAAAGGCAACGCAAAAAGCAAAGCGAAAAATTAGAACTTGTATGTATTTAATTTCTTGCGTGCTGACAAGGCTTTATATCACAAAGCTGTGTTTGCTTTCATTCGGGGGATATATTTCAAACGCAGCGGGCCATCTCGTTAGTGCATGGAGAGTGTCCGATGCTCAGGTCATAAATCATAGCACAGCGCGTGGCACACTCAGGCTAGAGGAGAGGCTCTTTGTTGTTTCAAATATAGGGCAGGTGATTATAAAAAGGGGCAGGGTTTCTCTTTTTTAATGCCAAGCAGAAAACCTAGGTGATGTGGAAATAATTTCTTATGAGTAAATGATGTTTACCTTAAGCTGCTGCTCATAATTCACCGGGCTGACCCTGGTCCATTATACCCACAAATAAGTCACCTGAAAGGACAGCCGTGAAAAATGTGGAGGGACGTGAGTCAACAGAATGGAAACTGGGTCAGTGCTCAGAAATGGGCCATGCAGAAAACTAGACTTGTAACATTCCTGAATTTCTATTTTTATCCAAACAATGTAATTAATAGCGAGCATAGCCATTTTTGAACTCACTCAAAATTCCAAAGTTTGCAATGGTGAACTCAATTCAACATGTTTGCCCTTCTGGTTAATCTACTCTTGACAAGGAACCACTTCCTGTTTTCAAACAACAAAAGTACAACCAGCAAAAAGATAAGACAAAGTAAATGGAACAAAAACTAAATAAAATGTATTTAAAATGCCATTTTGAAAGACTCAATTTTAATGTAAAATTCTTCTTAAAACACCTATGTTTTGATGATTTCAGTGTAAGTAATCAGAAGTATATAAAATGCATGTTCCTTATAATACACATAATATTAAAATGGGGGGGGGGTGTTTGATGGTGGGTGACTCTTTGACCCTAAAGTATTTTGCAAAACAAGTGCACTTGATGGATGCCTGTGTGAGGACTTTTCAAATAAGGGTCTAAGGGAGAAGGGATGGATGGACAAGAATATAACATATATTTATCTCTTAATTTTGAACCGTCATAATAAAAAACATGATATTTAGAAAATTATCATGAATAAATATTTTCTAGTATGCAGATTCATGCTAGGAAAATCCTGCACAAGGGCCAAAAAGTTGCAGGAAATTTAATGCGATAATTTAGAATCTACTGTCTAGGAACTAGTGTTTTTCTCCTTTCAAAAAACAACAAACAAGGCAGCTCTATACTGCTTTACTTGTTTATCAAGTATTTTGTTGCTCATAGAAAGTAATTACTTTTAGAAGAATCATGGGGGATGGGCAGTATTTTTTTTTAAGGGTCTCATAGAAATCACCCCAAGTAGCTTATTTTCACCTGCTACTTAATCTGCACCATGCTCAATACATCAGTTATTTTCTGTCCACTTGTACAAAATAGTACATGATATGGACATGAGAGAGGTATGCACATTGTGCATGAGTTTACATATGGGAGGCTCTGTGCACAGGACCCAGAAAAGAGTATTTATTAATTATATGTGATGATAAACCTTGAAAAAATTATATCTTTAGATTCTAAAAAAATAAGGATGGTAAGAGAGGGTGAAAGAATAAAAATATTTTTAAAGAAATTGTTAGTAATACTTAACTTGAGTTAGAGGTGAAGGAAGAAGTGTCACAAAGCTATATTATACGAACAAAAGAATTCTCAAAGGAACTTTGCTAAAAACCTTAAATTTTTGATATTTTATGCTATTCCATGAATTTTTCATTTTTTGTTGAAAATAAACATATCAGATATCCTATAAACATTCTTTTCCATGTCACATGTAGGTTATTTTCAAATTTCTTAACTTATAGAATGCAAAAGAGTTTACAATCTGGGACTATAATCTGGTAGGTGAAGTGGCTTATATTCATCTATTTGATACATGGCTAATGCATAGATAAAATGGCTACTATTTAAATTGTTCAATAGAAGATTCATGTGTACTCAGCAATTTAGCATCATGAATACAGGATAATTCCAGTACATTTTAGCAGTTTTGATATGCTAAAGAGTAGATTCTAAATTAATTCTAAATTTAAACTTGCGTATTCTTTCCTACAAAAGGATAGGGGAAATCCTGTCTCTGTATTTAAAATTCTAATTGTTTATAAGCCTTGCTAAAAATGTATAAGTGACAAAGCATTGATATAATCATATATAGAATTTCTAGAAAGAAACGATGATATATGTTAGCAGTAAACAGGAAAATGGTAATTAGAAATATAATGAGATATCATTTAATTCCCCAGATGAACAAAAGCTAAGAAACCTGACAACTCTGACTTTGTTTGGTCAGGGAATTTATACTCTGAGAGTAGATTTTACAACTTGTAAAACAACTTGGTATTCTTTTAAGGATGTAATCATGCACATTTCCTACAACCCAGCAATTCCACACTGAGCTGTATAACCTAGGAATATTCCACATATGCCATGTGCACTGGAAGGTTTGCACATGAGTTTTCATTGCAGCACTGTCAAAGCAAAAGCTAGAAACAAATGCCAAAGGATGGACATTTTGATATAGTCATACGATGACATATTTACAGCAAGAAAACCGAATAGACTACCATTACATGTAATACAAAGGATACATTTTAGAAAAGAAACATTCAATGCATTAAAGGAAGTTGCAAGAAACTACATATAGTATGCACCATTTTATTGTGCTAACATTAAAAATAAATAAATTCAAGATCACTTAGTGAAAAATGTATGTATATATGAAAAATAATTGAATTTGTTTAGAAAAAAGCATCGATATGATGAGCACAAAGTACAAAATAATGGTGTATCTGTAGGAGTATGAAATAGATGACAACACACAGGCAGCAAGCACATCACACAGTGTTGATAATACTTCATTGGTATTGTAATATTATAGTTTTAATATGGGTGGTTTTCATTGCATTATCTTTTAAATATATTTTATGTAATTTAAAATACAAGTACTACATAATGAAACATAATTATGAGTTGATAATAAAAGTATTATTTAAAGCTAATATAACTACTACTCATAAACACACATTGTGAAATTGATAAAAATATTTGAAGTCGGAATAATATTGAATGAGATGAGTCAAAACAACTGTTTACTATATATATTCATAGGTCAATGTATATGTGTTTGTTTTATTTTCCCCTTGAATCCATAAGTATATTTATAGCATGTTAGCACATATTTCCTTAAGAAGTTGGGTCCATTCTCTCTTTACATTTAATTAATTATGTGGCCAGAGGTACAGTTTAAATAAATCATCTAAGATGGCTTCAGACAAATGTGTCTACATTCTGTAGTATATACAAGGTCTGTCCAGAAGGTATCCAGCGATGGAATATGAAAAAATAGAGACACTTATTGAAGAAGATACAAGATACAGGAAACATTGTATGTAAGACATTGATGCCTCAGTCCCCTTCAAAGTAGGCACCTTGGGACCTCACACAGTTCTCCCAATCGCCATCTGCTGCCCTGTCTGATTTCCTGAATCTCTTCAACAGCCTGAAATCTCTTTCCTTTCAAAGACAATTTTAATATTGGGAAAAGCCAGAAGTCGCAGGGCGCCAAATCTGAGCTGTAGGGCTGAGTCACCTGGGTGACATGATGTTTCACCAAAACCTGCACAAGATGTGATACATGAGTGGGAGCATTGTTATGATGAAGCTGACAATCACCAGTTGCCTATAGCTGCAGAATCATCTTCTGAATCATCTGAATAGTTTCCATGGAGGAATGTTCAAGCTTAAAGCAAAACTTGATGCAGATTCATTGTTTTGCTCGCTTAGTCGGTTTGAATGCGATGATCATACAGTACACATGCTCTGTCACGGAATCTACTGCCCCCACTGACTAGTACAGTGAAGTCATCATTATTCATGAATGCACATTCCAGTCCCCTCTCTTCGGCTGCCAGGTAATACAGATGTCACACAAACTGTTCTTGTTATATAACAATGGCTGGATTTTTCCAGACAGACCTCTGTCAGCTAATTATCCTTGTGAGATGAACCTAAATAACATGAAATCCAAGTATTGTAGATTGCATAATGCCCGTAAATTTATGTGTGCCCTTTTAAAATTGAATTCACTGATCTTACAATCAAGAGACAGAGTCCATTTCTCTAACTCTTGACCATTGGTTGGTCTAGTGATTCTGTTTGACCAACAGAATGTGGCAGAGTTACAGTGTTTTGAGTTCCAGAGCTAAGGCTTCAAGAAGCTTTGCAGATTCAGTTTTCATGATCCTGATGATGCTATTTAAAGACCTGGTTTGGCCCACTGGAGACTGGGAGGTCACGTGGAGTGAAAATAAAGGTGTTCCCTCTGACAGGCAAAACATAGTCCCCTTATGTGACCCAAGTGACCACCCAGCCCAGCTGATTCCTAAGCTGCATATAGCCTGGTGAGCAAGCCCAGGTGAAAGTACAGTATTCCCTCACTTATCGCAGGTATTACATTCTAGACCCCCCCAACCACGATAGGTGAAAATCTACAAGGTAGGAACCTTACATTTATTTTAGTATTTATATATATATATATATGTTAAGGCTTTATAAACCCTTCCCACACACTTACAAACTGTTCCCAGTCCCTTATTAACTTTTCCCACTCCCTTATTAACCTTTCCATACTTTTATAAACTCTACTTATGTTCTTAAACATATTCTATACTCTTGAACCTATGTAACTTTAACACCATACATATACAGTACCGCAAAATCCCATGACATAGCGAAAAATCTGCGATAAATAATTAAATATATATATTTTTAAAATCCTGTGATACAGTGAGGCCGCGATAAGTGAACTGTGATATAGAGAGGGACTACTGTAGCAGTAAAATCCTATAAAGGGGTCACAGAGGGTAGACATGACCAACTCCTAATTTCCCCATTGTGTTCAGCCATCGCCTGGTGGACACTTGAGAGAAATGTGAATGGCCTCAGCTCAAACACGTTAGCAGTTCTGGAAAGCTAGCAGCTGTATGGCTAAGTGCACTCCTTGCAGCTATAGGCAAGTTTTTTCTTAAACGGAGATTGAGTTGCGTATCTTCAAGATTAACGCCAAGATGCACTGGAGATCATTGTGAAAAATAATAAATTATTTTAAGCCATTAAGTTTTGGGTTGGTTTGTTATATGGACACAGATAACCTGATCTCTCCAAAAGCCTGAATTTTACCAAAACATAAAGAAGGAAGAATTTATCAAAACACGAAGCTACTAAGGACTGCTAAATCTTCCTTTGTGTTCTACTATGTGTATTTTGACCAACTATTTAAATAAAAAGGGACATCTGAATATATATGCCTTGTTACTTAAAAGTTAATAAATGTTTAATTCAGCATTCTTTGTAAGGGTAAAATTTCAGCAACTTGCCTTCCTTTAACTGGGGAACAGGTGCTATCTGCACAATAACTAACTAAATAAGTAAGTGTTGGAGAGTCTTTGCCATATGCTATTGGCTGGAAGCAAGTCACAGGTCTCATCCACACTCTATGGGTGAGACTTGTCCAGGCTGATAGTCATAAACAGCAGGGACAGGGATCACGGGCCACTCTAATTTCTGTCTCCCGGAGCTGGAGAGGGTACACACAATAATTCAGACAAATATTTATTACATAAACATATATATTTATATTTATATATATGTTTACTTGATAATTATATGTACTATTGTAAAAATATCCTAGGTGTGAAGGAGGCAAAATTAGAAAACAACAATAACATTAACAAAAACAGTACCCAGGGAAGGCCAGTGGCATTTCAATTAAGACCGATGTGAGGGCCAAAACCATGTGGATTCCTGGGAAAAAGCAGTCAAAGGCAAAATGAAGTGCAAAGGTACTGAGGCAGGCATACTAAACATGTTCCCAGCAAAGTGCACATGTCTAAAATTGAGTAAGCAAGAGGAAACTGGTAGAAAACATATTTAGAGCAGTAATGGGGGTCAGTTGACTTTCATTTGGTAAAACAAGATCTTTCTTGATGAGCCTGGCTTAATCAGGTGAAAGCCCTTGAAAGAGGGACTGAGACCACCCCGAAACTTTCATTGCTGGCTTGATGAACTAAATGGCCATATTGAGGAAGTAGGGTGGGGACCTGCAGGCAGCCTCTGGGACCAAAAGCCAGCAAAAAGCTGGGGCCAAACATCCTATAGCTGCAAGGAAATTAATTCTGTCAACAACCTGAGTGAGCTAGGAAGTGGATTTTTCCATAGTTGAGCCTCCAAATGAGAACAAAACCTGGCCAATGTCTTAAATGCAGCCTCCTGAGATCTGAACAGAGTATCAAGCAAAAATATGCCTGACCTTGCTCTGTTTTTGCTGGCGTAGGCAGTCAGTGAGCATTGAATAAACGTTTCTGCCTGCCATTGAAAGCACAGCAAACTTGTTCTAGTTTCAGTGGGTCCTTATTTTTCTGATCTTAGGATCCACACTCTGAGCTGTGTTACTAGTTTATCTCATCACTTAACCAGTCTGTGGTCAGCCCTGCTCCTGGACTCTTCACCGTATCCTCCCTTCTGTAAAGTGCTCTCCGCCATCTGCTCCACTTGTCGAAATACTACCCACCTCTGTGCACATCTTCAGCTTCACCATTTAGGAGTGATGTCCCTCCATTACAATCTTTTAAATCTGGACACTGATAAGGAGATTTTCCCAGGTTTATATTTTCATTGTTTTTAATGTACTATCTCAAAAGATTATTTTAAATGGGTGTGTAGTTTTTGCATATATGTGTGTATATGGTAAAACTAAATGGATATAATAATTATTAGTAATACTAGTTACATGGCAGATATTATGTTAGGTTATAAAGACTTTATCTTCTTTATTTCTTTGGGTATTAAAACAACTCCCATAAGGTTTTTATTCTCCTTTTTGCTGAGGGAACTAAGCTAAAGAAACTAAGGTGTGGTTATTTTAGGTAAGTTACCCAAGGCCACACAAGTAATCGGCAGAGCTTGGAATGGCATTTATGTTTGCATATCTCCAAAGCCAGTGCTTTTTCCAATACCCTAACTTATATTATTTATTAAATAAAAAAAAATGAAACAAAATGCACATAGTATCAAAACATATGCAAACAAGTATTTTCTATTATCGTATATACCTATATACTTATTAAAACTGGCTATTTATCTTTGACTTTGTTATTTTCTCTCTAATGGTCCGTCAGGTTAGACATTTTGAAAGTTACTCTTCTTAGGAAATCAAAGCAATGCAAAGTCACAGGTGCATCTTAGAAAGAAAGAAAAAATATATATCCGAGCTGGCACAAAAACAAACTAAACCAAAACAAACAAAACAAATGTATACTTGAGCGAGAAATGAATGATTGAAAGGACTAAGGCATTATTTTTCCACCAAGTTTCTTATGGATAAAAAAACCAAGTTCAAAAACAGGCATATGAGTCAATGGTCAAAACACTGAAGTGCCCACCTAAAGACAAATGTGCGAAAGCACACACTAAATGGACAATTGTCCACTTGTGTAGCAGTAAATTATATTTATAAATAGCAAGAGCAAAATGCCCTTTCTTACTATTATTGTGGACAGATGCTAAAGGGAATACAATTTTTACATACAGGTCACAGGAGCTAATTCAATTTATCCTTATTTTTTACTCAGAACTGTCAAAACACTAAGAGATGTTTTATACTCTAAGTGAAAATTTATTTAAGGTCAATTTTCTAGTCTGTGTGTGCTTGTGTTTTAAGCTATAAGGGTAGCCAACTGTATGCTTGCTTAGTGTAGAAGAACTGATGTCATTCAAACCTATATAAATTGACTTACATCATAAAGCAATGTAATAGAAAAACTCCAACCAACTTTCTAGGTAGGTAAGAGTCACGGGGTTGATGTTGCCAATATATACAACATTGATTTATAAAAGAAAGGGGATTAATGGTTTCAATGACATTGATGCTAATGATAGCTTCAAAGAAAAATGACAAGAACAGTGTATCCTTTTAGTATTATTACACCTAGTCAGTCAGCCCTAATTCATATTGAATAGAGTTCCTGAGGTAATTGATTAGGTTTTTGTACTCTTTGTGCAGGGCAAGAAACAATTTTATGAAAATTATTACAAATGGTGAAGATTTACATAAAGTTCTAAGAAATAAAAATGTGAGGGAAATACAAATGTCAAGTTCACAGTTAAGAAATAAGTACTGGAAACTGGTTGTAATTTTAAAATTTTTGAGCATTAAGAAGTAGAAGAAAAGGCTGCTTCACAGGTTAAAATGTTAATACTTGCTCACCCATTGTTTACCATCGGATTATTAACTCCTGGTCAGAGAAGACTTTTTCATTTTTAACCATGGAAATCCAATGGTTAATAGTAATTTTAATAGTATTAATAGCAGTGATAGTTTTACTATAAACAATGATAGTAATTAAATTGGATCAAGTGTTTCTTATGTTCTACATTTGTGTCTTTCAATTCTTCCAAAAACAAGGTAGAGTAGATACTATTCTCACACCATTTTAAAGAAAAGTTTTAGTGGAAAATCACAGGCAATGTCTATTTTGGGGTAATTTGCTATATGTGTGCTTAGATGAACAATAAGATGTTCCAGAAAGAGTAGGTAAGCAGCCTGAAAGATTTTTGCCCTGCTACCTTCCCTTCCTTGACTCTTAAATCAAAGATAATTCAGAGATAAGTTATTCAAACTACTGGTCTTTTAAGAACATTTTGCAGTTAAATTGATAAGACTTTATTTTAGCTCTTCATATTTTTAAGGTGCTTTTGCTGCATTGCATTTGTGTTTTTCACCTAAAACCCTTGAGGTAGATGAGTATTGCTATGATGACATAGAAGGAAATATTGCCGGGTGATTAACAGCTATGGCATCGGACTGACTGAGTTCGTATCCTGACTTGTTCACTTATTAGCTATGTTAATCCAAAGAAGCTATTTAAAGCTTTCTGTAGCTCAAGTTTCTCATCCTAAAAATAATAGTAATAGTAACTACATCGTGAGTTATATTGATATGAGGATTAAATGGAATAATATAAGTAAGGCATTGAAAACATAGTAAAAGCTCAATGTGTATTAGCTCTCATTAAACCTATTTTACAGGTAAACAACTTGAGGTGCAGAGTCTGATGGCATAGAGTCAGTGTCAAACTAAGGATTCATAATGAGGACTTTCAGTTTAACATAGTGTCTCCTCCACATCTCCTACTCTCCACACGACTTCTGGTTCCTAAGCAAGCCACGGAATCGGTCCTAGGGATCTTTAAGTAATAATAACGATAGCTAACACTTATTGAGCATGTCCTGTGTATTAAATCTCTTAAATAGATTATATAATTTAATCCTCAGAAATCTATTAGAAAGCCATTATTATTTCATCTGTTTACAGATGAGGAAGACAAAGCTAAGAATATTTAAATGGCCAGTTAACTGCCCTAGGACACACAGTAAGCAAGTTCGTAAGCCGGAAATCAAAATCAGGCATTGTGGTTTCAAAGCTCAAGTTGGACCCACTCAGTTTCACCTGTGTGATTTATTGACTAAATAAGGAAGTGGACAGTATTTCCCCACTAGTTATCATCTTATTCAAAAGTCGGACGCACTAGACTGCCTTCCACTATCCCATCACCAAAGAAATCCAAACACAGTGTGTTTCTGTAAGTATACATGACCACTTATTGATACCAAGAATAACTTAAAGAACCACTTTCCATTTGCTTTTAGAACATCTAGATAAACTCCCACAATAAACCCCAAGAACAGATTCATTAAATGAAATTATTTTGTGATACCTACAATTAGAATGACTTACCTCCTTTAGAGTGTGAAAATGCTGTTCTTTGAATATGAATAGTTTTTTGAGGGCATGTACATATATTTTTTAATTTAAGCATATATAATTTATGCTGTTTCATGTTGTGTTTAGGTTGTAATTGAGAAAAAATATATATCTTATATAAACTTTAAGGCCTTTTTAAATGCAAAATGTATTACATTCAATCATATTCAAGGTTATGATACTAATTTTCATGCTTTGTTTTAAAGATTTACCTGGTTTTTAAAGTAGAGAATATATTTACAGGTTTCAGAAATTTCAGAGGTACCAGAGAATATTAACTTTATGAAGAGAGTTTTCCCTAGGCATTTTTCCTCACCACACCATTCACTACATATATATGATACTTACATAATACTTTTATATATAATAGTTATATATAATACTTTCATGTATTGATATTCATACATCTCTCCTCCTCATTTTTATAATTATAAGCTTTATGTGGTGGCACCAAATTATTTCCCAAATAGCTTGTTTCAACTTAAAATTATTACTGAATTATGAAAGTGGCTATTTTAGTTTTTCTATTGATGCTGGGAGGGATGTTAGCATTTATGTTTCATGCTTAAATAGGATTATATATTGCATATTCTAGGAATGTTGGTAGGGTGCACAGCACCAAAGTTAAACAGTTTAATCCTTAATTTAAAAGAATAAAACCATGTCAATTGAAACATTAATGATGAAACTAAAGGTTTTTTTTTTTTTTTAACAGTTAAGACCTGAAACAAATATACACTCAAATGTTCAATGTAGTTCTTAGAAGATAATAATCATCACACAAGATCAAATTATAACATTTTTTTCAGTTTTAGAAAAATCCTAATGACACTAATGATTTTTTTCTATAGAATTACCACTTAAATAATTATAATTCTATAGAATTATAGGTAATTGACAAAATATCTTATAATTTTCACTTCAGCCCTTAAAAGAAAAATCCCAAATGGCAAGAACTTTTTGTAAATAACTTCTACTACTTGTTGAGAACCAACTATGAGCCTCATTTCTTTCTAAACATCATGCAATGTAACCTGTCCTATAATAGTATGAAGTTAGCCATATTAATCCCAATTGGGAGGCCAGAACACTGAGGCTCCACACTATTGACTTGCTCAAGGTGACATGGTAAGTTTTGGTAAGTAGGTGAACAGGTAAAAATTTCCTACAAGGACTAGTCACAAAATAGATAAAAACATTGTTGAGTGGATGAACTAAATAAGCTGTAGGCAGCTAAAGCAAATGTCTTACCTCAAAAGCAAATGACAAGAAAGGGATGAGAGGCTTCAGGTGACCAAATCTACACAGCATCAGGAACACCAAGCAACGGGAAGTTTCCACAACAGCTGCCTTAGGTCTGAAATAAGGGTCATTAACATTCATTAGCTTTAAATCTGCTCTTTACATGTTTACATGCTATAATTAATAGAGTAATCCACATTGGTAAACAATTTTCAAGAAATACATAGTATTTTAATATATTTGAGGAGATACCTCTGAAGCTGTCTGGAAACAGGTATCAAGCTAAGAAATAAAATGCATCTTTTAAAGAAAATATATACTTTATAAATGAATTGCTTAGTTGAGCATGATAAATTAGGGTGAAGCATAATCTCAACTAATAAATAGAATATTAGACAACTTAATTTTGGGCTTTAATGTAAATGATACTTTACCTTTATACTTAATTCACTTAAAAAGTGACTTGTTAGGAGGACTGATATAGTCAGGTACTCTAAAATAGTGAGCAGTCAAATTCTGAAACACTAAGAATATAAAATCTGTGTAATTATGCCTAATTTCCTAGGTAGCATAAATATAGACTTCTGTTAATTACTTTTTGATGAATATTTTCTGTACATATATTATCTCTAAAATAAATGAAATGTGTCTTTATGTATTTAAAATCAAGTTGAATGTCACACAAAGATAAGCACTTATTGATTGCCTTATAACAATAGTAATAAAGAGCTACTTTATCAGCTTAAAATAACTTCATATGATAGTCATCTAACACGTGGAAAATTAAATATTTTTGTAAAAGACAAGTGAATTTTCTAACTAAAATGTTCTTGAAATAATGTCATTACACTGTAAGATTTATTTTAGAATATAGATATGTGGAAAAAATTGAAGAAAATCTAAAGTAGTGTATTTTTTAACTTAAAACTTTCTTTTACTGTTTATTACAACTCATTGTGTCTGTAAAATTGAATGCAACAACATTTTAGTACAAAAAAAAAGATACATTTTTAAACTCAATAGAAACAGGATAATATGACTTGTTTGCATTCAAGTAATAAGATTAACTTTGTGAAAAAATACTAAGAAAGCTTTCCTCTTGTAAAATAATGTTATATTTTATTACTATAAATTATTTTTAAAACAATGGGTAATTTTTAATTTAAAAAACAAAATAAATTTCCAATTTTAAAACACTTAGAGTTTTTGTTAATTTTCTTATATGTTTTACCTCTTAAACTTCTCAATTATGAAATAAAATATACATATAGAGAAGTATACAAAAGAAAAATATGCAGCTTGGCGATTTTCAACAAATATTACAACCATGTTACCACCACCCAGTATCAGCATCCCCAAACATACCTCTTATCTCCTCAATATTTTCACTCCTCCACCCCACTATCTGAGCAAGAATCAATCCCCCAACTTAAATGGTAATCATACCTTTTCTTGTTCTTTAAAAAAACATTTTATCACTTTAGCATAAATTTCTAAAAATAGTCTATAGTTTTATCTTTTCCTTACTTTTAATAAATGGGATTATACTGTATGCACTTCTTTGTGTCTAGCATCTTTCACTCAATGTTGTTAGTGAGATAGATCAATGATGCTGCAAGTGGCAGGGCTTCATTCTTTCTCTCCCGTGTAGTAGTTAATTGTGTGGATATATAGTATGCATGCACCCATTCACCTCGTGAAGAACACTTGGTGTTGGCCTGTCTTTGTTTATTATAAACAATGTTTACATGCTTTTAGGTGTATTGTTTAGTATATATTAGGATGAAAATATTGGGTTACGGGATACACACACACACATGTATATTAAATTTATGTTAGAAAAATTATCAGTTTTTTGAATTAATTATTACAGTATAAACCCCTTTCTTCAGTGTGTGAGCATTTTAACCGTTGGTATTACCAATCCTTTTATTTTAGTCTTTAGGATATAAATTCTTCGCTAGTTCTAAAATTTGCCAATAGTGTTTCTTTACTTGGTTTTATTTTTTTATTGTTTCAATTAAAATAAATTTTTGAAAAATTGACTTTCTCAATATTATTATAGCCTAATTCATCAATTTTATCTTTATAATTAGAATTTTTTATATACCATTAACATAATTGTACACACTCCAAGCTTAAAGAGACACATTACTAGGCTATCTGTTGGTATCTTATTGGTTTTCCTCTCACTTTTCAATCTATAATCCTCTGACCCCAGAGCTAAGTTTTATGGTGTTAAATATCTGTCAAGTTTATTTTTCTTATTCCTATGTAGAAATCCAATTTTTCCAAGACCGTTTTTTGAAAAGCCAGCCTTTTCCCATAGCTCTGCAGGAACACTTCTGTCACAAATCAAGTTTAAATATAAGCATAAATCTCTTTCTAGGTTTTCTCTTTTAATTTTTGTGACAATAAAACATGTCTAATTATTGTAGCTTTATAATATATGTTGACAACAAATGATGCAACTCCTGCCATTTTTTTTAATCTCAAGACTGTGTTGGCTATTATTGGCCTATCTACATGTATTTTATAAAGAATGTGTCAAATTCTAGGAAGAAGACTTTCACAATTTTAATTTAGATTGCTTGAACATATAAATCAATTTGTTAAGTACTGTAATCTTTACAATATTGAGCATTCCAATTTATGAATATAGTTATCACTCCATTTACTTAGTTCTTTATTTTCCACAATATTTCAAATGTTTTATGGTGTTTTAAAACAGATTTTACACTCATATTTTTAGGATTGTATTTCCTTGGTATTTGATATATTCGATGCTATTACTTATACAGTCATGTGCTGCATAATGACATTTCAGCTAACGTGGAGTATGGTGGTTCCATAATATTGTAATGGGGCTGAAAAATTCCAATTGCCTAGTGAGTCTTAGCCTTGTAAAGTTGGAGTGTAGTGCATTACTGTTCTGTACTGGTATTACTCTATCGATAATAAAGCTGTGGGCTAGAAATGCCTGGGGGCACTTCTGACAGAAGTCTCCTCTTTCAAAATCAGTGCTGCAACTGAATGGACCCTGGTGACTCTTACTTTGTAAAACACATTTCAGCAATAACCGTTAGGAACCTTTGACTCACAAACAGGTCCTGAAGCATACAAAGCACACAGGAAGGTCTTGCTTTGCCACAGAGAGAAAGAGATATACAGAGTCACAGAGACACAAGGAAGGGAGGGGGACAGAGATGGAAGACAGGGGGCAAGAGAGGAGGAGAGAGTGAAAGAGAAAGACGGACAGACAGATGGGCATGGGCTGGGATTCTTCTGCTTTTATTGGGGTCCATGGTGGGAACTTAGGGTTTCATGGGCTCACTCTTCTTAGGTAAATTTAAAGTGTGGAAAGAGAACAACAACAACAACAACAAAAAAAAAAAAAAAAAAAAAAAAAAAAAAAACACGTATCCAAATGGTCAGCTATCCAAATCAACCAGGATCTCTGAAACAAAGGAGCCTCAGTAGGATGGCCACTGGGCTCTTTATCTAGGAGGATTAGCTGTCAAGGTGATTATTTCAGATAGCCAGCCTTGAAGTGAATGCCTCAGAAATAAAAACAGAACTGGAGCACTTTCTCAACTGTCAAGGCTTCCACTGAACTTAATTAGACACATGTTTGTGGTCAACTCATGTAAACAAACCTACTACGCTGCCAGTCTAATAAAAGCACAGCACATCGTCGTCGGCAGCCGTCCCTCTCGAGAGACGATGGTGTAGCTTCTTAAGAGTCTATCTGCACCGCCGAGAATGGCTGTGCAGTCCGACTCGGGAGTGACATGGTATCTGTCTCCTCCCGTGTTGAATCGACATCTTGCGATGACGCTGAAGCTACAGAGCCTGGGCAGGGTAATATGGAGGGTCTGCTGTTGCCCATGCAGCAGACCCCCCCTCTCTTCGCAGCTGAAGGATGCAAGGGAAAGACGGAGTCGATACAGCTTGGCTTCAGGTGCGCCGCAGGAGTTGCCGGTGTTGACTACAACGTCAAACCGCCTTAGGGACTCCGGCTCCGGATTTTCTGTCGGGGTTTACTCCCTTAGCCTTTCCCCTGAAGAGGTATGCCGCAAGGCAGCGGAGGTTTTTTGGAATCAGAGTTTTCCTTCTCTGAAGCACAGCACATACAATGATGGTAACAGAATGAATTAGGTTTGGGTCAGTACTCTCCATGATGTTCACACAAAGACAAAATTGCCTAATTACACATTTCTCAGAGTGTATCGCAGTAGGAGTTGAGAATAAGGCCCACGGCAGTTTAGATTTCTAAATTATTATATACAACAGAGAGAACTGGATATTATTGTGGTAAAATTGTTAGCTTCCTTATTTGATCTTTTACCTGTATTCATAGAGACAAAACAAATCTTCATAAGAAAATGAAACTAGGGAAATGCAAATTAAAATGACAGTGAAATACAGCTTCACTCCTGTTATAATGGCTATTACCAACAAGATAAGCAATAAGTATTGGAGAAGTTGTGGAGAAAAGGGAACCCTCATTCATTGCTGGTGGAAATGCAGATCTGGTATAGTCACTATGGACAACAGTATGGTGGTTCCTCATAAAATTAAGATTAAAGTTACCATATGGACCAACAAGCCCTCTTCTAGGCATCTACCCAAAAACCTCAAAAATATTTATTCAAAAGCTATATGCATCCTTATGTTTATTGAGGCAGTATTTATTATTACCAAGACATGGAAACAGCCAAAGTGCCCTTCAATAGAAGAATGGATAAAGAAGGTGCACTATGGAATGTTGTTCAACCATAAGAAAAGATGAAATATTGCCATTTGCGACAACATGGATGAATGCTGAGAACATTATGCTAAGTGAAGTAAGTAAGGCAGAAAAAGCTAAGAACCATATGATTTCACTCAATGTGGGAATAAAACTGAAACTCATAGACACAGACAACATGATGGTTACCAGAAGGGGGATCACAGAGGCAGTAAAGAGTAAAGGGGGCTAAATATATGGTGACTGAAGATGATATGACTTAGAGTGGTGGGCACACAATGCAATATACAGATCATGTATCATAGAAATGTACATTTGAAGCCTACATGATCTTACTAACCAATGTAACATCAATAAACATAATAAAAAATTAAAGATCATTAATTCACCTATGTAGTTCTTTCAATAAAACCTATAATATGAAAAAAAATGAAACTATGCTATTTCTATTGGCTGATTGCTAATTCTATTAAATGTATGCAAAATGTAGAATTGTGATGTTTAATATGTGATTCTGATTCTTCAGATGTGAGTAATTATTTCAGGTGAATTTGAGACTCATTTTTCCATTTTCTTGTTCTATGGCTCAGTATTTATGTACTTCACTTCTAGGAGAGAAAAGTAGGGATAGAGATCTAAACAAAATGAATGATAAAATGAACACCATTTTTAAAATATCAAAGGACACATGTTTAAAATTCTATACATTGTTTACATATGACTATAAAAAATGTGTTGGCTACATCATTCTTTATAGGGAATGCATATTATAAACAGTTTCATTAAGCAGAAGGGTCATATGGACCTGGATCTTGATCAAACTTCAAAACCCTTTTCTGTTCCAGAACATCCATTAAGCTATCCTTCAGAAACTGACATACATTCAATATAAGTTAAATGTATGTATACTGGACTTTTGTATTTAAAATTTATTGAAACTAATGATTATTGGTTACCTACTTGAAAAACAATAACACTACAACAAAGATATGGTTTCAAGAATGACTGAGCTTTTTTGAAGTTTATCACAAAGTTACAATATATGTAAATTCTATAATTTGTGAATTCTTGGTCATATTGCTTGGGTTTGTGTTTTGTTTTATCTTTTACTATCTATCTGTCTGACTTTCTTAATCTGTAAAATGGGTTTTATAGTAATTATTATCTCAGAGTTTTGTTGTAAGCATTAACAAAATATTTCATGATACATATTAAATATATAAATGTTGGTATTAGTATTAATAATTGACAAATACTGAACAATAACATTTGAATATATACCTCATGCCAAAAAAGCAATTTAAAATTGTTCAATACATTTTCTGTCCAGGGTAGTATTTAAAAAAGGATTCCTTAAATAAAATGCTATGTGAGGGTAAAGGACATAAACTTTAATATACACATATTCAGACATATTATGAATGACGCAATGGCAAAAAAAATACTCAAAATATGTTTTGTATTTTATTAAGTACTCAGAGTTATGGTCTATGTTTTGTCAAATTATTCATTATATTTATAGGTTTTTAAAATAAACTTGAAAATCCTAACTTTCATTTAAAAGATTTAGATTTAAAATTCACCCTTGATATAAATTTAGATATACTATTATTATATTTCACTTAAAGGTGTGAAATTATAGTTTCAACTTTATTTTTTTCAATAACAAATGTTGTGTAAATAAAGTTTTACATATATTTTTTAAAATACATTATAAAATTATATAAAATGAAAGAATTTCACATCTTGCCTTTGATCCAGAAGAAATCCAATGGAGGTCAAGGTCAGGATAATGAAGCAGACTCTCAGAAGAAGAGTGACCTGTGATAGTGCCTACCAAAAAAACACATAGACCAACAGATGTTTGAGGAAAGTTATCCAAACGTGCATTAGAATTAAAGCTGACATGAAACACAGTCCCAAATTATATTTTATATTACATTATTTGTCACTGATATTTTTCAAAGAGGTTGACATTTGCAAGGAGAGGACATTTTGATTTTCCTAATGTCATTTACTTATCTTGTTGGACACTTGGAGGACGAATTTGACAATTTCACAATAATATTTTACATAGTGTTTTTATTCTTAAAATTCTTATTTTAAGTTTGACTTTTATAATTCTTTGAAGTACCTGTGCCCCAATGGATGGAGAAATCACTTAGATTTTTGTGACTAAACACCACATTCCAATAGCTTTTTTTAATCTGACCAATTCTTTGTGGTTTCAAACACAAAGCTGTCTTTAATATAGAAGATATTTAAAGGAGAACATTTTTGAGTGCATAAACATATATGATAGAGTTTTCACATACACATTCATATTTGATGAAATCTATATGTTTATATGCAGTGTCAAAGGCACTATCTTTTGAATTATAGTAACATCAATTTTGTCATAATTATAAATTAATTGTGCACTTTGTTTACATGTCAAAAATAATAAGTGTTTCATTGAGTCTATTCCCATTTCATACCATCTGCTGCTGGTATATATTTCAGGAAAATATTGCTGGCCTAAAGTGCTAAAATGAAATTATTCTTTAATTTAATCCTTGAATGTATTATACATCTTTATGATAAAAAATTGATGAAGGCCATAACCACAAAAAACTTTGCTAAGCAAAGGATTATTTTTCCTCCTTTAAAATGATCTTTAGAATTCCAGGTAGTTGGGTAGCCCTTACTTTCCATAGGTTTCCCAGTGCAGGAATCACTGTCCGGATGTCTATGCTTGAAGAACTCTACTTGTCTGCAACTTTCTTTAAAATGATGGGGAAAAAATACTCAGGAAGTGACATTTACTATATAGAAACTCTAGAATTACATGTTTGACAACGTGCTGCTTAAACAATCAATGCACTTTGTTCACAGATACAAAGAAGAAAACCTTTTTCTTCTTTAATGGGGATATGACCTTCTCACCATTCTATGGAAAAACTCTGGTGATCAATGTAATTACTTTTCATATTTCCCTACCTGATAAATTTCACAACAGAAACTGTCAGCCTCATAAATGATGGCTTAAAAGAATCATATGTGTCTATATAAAATTATTTTTATTAAACTTTGTGTATTGTCAAAGATGATTTGTTAATATTTTCCATGATTTTATTGTAAGGCTGTAGAAAAAAAAAAGGTGTGGATTTTGCTGTTAGAGCAAGGTGGTTTATTTTTAGAAGTTTCTCTAAAAGGTGTCTGAGAAACAGTACTAGAGTCATTATTTTGATTCAAAATGCTCAGCTTCCCAAACATCTTTAAAATGAGGTCAGAATGATCTAATACTTAAACCTTTGTAACCTCTGATGAGGAGGGAGCAGATTGGATTTGCTGGGACACCTGCTGGGCTGCCTCATCACCCCTATGACTCGGGGCTCCACCTTCCAGATGTCTTGAGCTGTTGGGTTAGTTATGCTGAAACCTAATGTTTGAAGATGCTTCCCAGTATTACAACAGACTCAGGAACAGAACCTTAAATGATATCATAATGCAATTTGTAATTCTATGTGGCTCTCAAGAATCTATCTTGAAATAAGATCTTGCTCTATAAAAATTTTGTCAATATTGACTATACTCTCTTTTTCTAAATTTCCAAAACTCCCTAGGTGGTTACTAAAAACATACAAAAAATATATATAATTTGAATGAACATTTTTTAGAATTCAAACAAGAAGGAAACAAAATAAATATTTCAAAGGTGAAAATACACTAGCTAAAATATATAATGAATATATAGTTCAAAAGCAATGACTTGATATGGAATTCATGCATTTGTGTAATGGGGGGACACACACCATGCCCCTCCCCAGAAATGGAGGAGGGCTTTGAGCCGCACATGTGTGACTGGAGACTTTGCCCCTTTGTTATACAAGGCAGCCAGAAGAGAGGCAAAGGCAAACATGGCTGCCACTGGACAGTGACTGGAGACCAGCTATGCCACCTACGTTCATGACACTTTTGGGTGGGAACAGAGGTTCCTAGTGCAACCTTGAACTGAACTTCCAGAAGGTGACAGGGTGATTTTCTTTGAATGCCTTAGAGAAAATGGGCTTTGAGGTAGAAACTTGCTGTTATTTCCAAAAAACTCAGTGATAAGAGTCAACACTGTGAACCGATTTTAGTTGTAATGAGGCTATTTTTGATGTCATACTCTGACATTTTCTTTCCCCTTACTTTGGTTTCCCAGATATTTTAGGCAGAAGTGTGCCATTAAATAAAAAATTCCTTTTTTTCCCACTGAACTCTGTCTTTGGAGATTTGCCTGGTAGGAGTCAAGTGGTAGGACCCCTCTCCCTGCTACTGTTTGGGTTTGATAACATTTGTTCAAAATTTTTAAAGAAATAAAAGCAAAAAAAAAAAAAAAATACATATAAAAAGCTTTAAACAAATACTTAGAGAATGCTTATGTTACAGTTATATGTTAAGCTATGATTATACTATATTAAAAATGAATGTGTACCCAACCTGACAGAGAAGCAAGAACCAATTTATTCTCCCATTTAAAAAATTAAAAATTAAAAAAAAAACATAACATAACAATATATCTTTAAAAATTGTTTTCAAGACATTGGACAGAAGGTAACAAAGGTCACTGATTCCCAGAAAATGAGATATAAGTGACATGACCCCTGTTATCACCCTATCTAAGGTAACTGAGAGAGCTGCTAGGCTGCAACTCAAAGGGTGCCAGTAGAAACATAAGCCATATTCCCTTCTGTTATTTCCCAAAATTAAAAAAAAAAGAAAAAGGAGACATTAAAAGACAATATCGGAGAAACAAACTTCCTTTTCATGAGTATTACTTTTAATAAGGAAATATGACTCCTAGGAACTGTGGATTTAAATTTGGAGTTTCCAAAAGTGAAATAAAATAATCTAATTTTTACATATGTTTGATAAATGAAAATGAGATCATAATTTAAATTATAAGCATTTTAGGGTTGATCATGTTTGTTTTATGATAAATTTTTAGAAATTTTTATTCATTGATTCTACAGAGAGAGAAAGGAAGGAAATGAGGAGAGAGGGAGGGAGGGGAAGAAAGAGAGGAAACATCGATTGGTTGTTCCACTTACTTATGTATTCATCGGTTGATTCTTGTGTGTGCATTAACCATGGATCAAACCATAATGTTGGCGTATCAGGACGACCCTCTAACCAACTGAATTCTGACCAAGTAGGCCTGTATAATTTTTAAAGGAGCTGCCTCATACTGTCCATATTTGGAGATAGTACTAATAGTATACAGACATTTAATTCCACAATTAATTGATGTATATGGCATTTTTAACATTTACTTTCCTATTTTATAATTTTTCAATATAGTGGAAAACCTTATAGTTTTCTTTAGAACTCACAATGGTCACTTTTCTGTGTTCCTGGAGTCCGTGCTTATTAGTAAGGTGACTTGTGCTAATATTCTTTCTTTACTACACATTTATTACATTTATTTTGTGGTTTTAAGTTATAATTGTTGCTCATTTTTGGCTCACATTTCATTTTTTTCACATTACTTCAGTTACCACCTAAAATCTTTAGGAAATTAAATTAAATCCCAGTGGGCTACACTGGAAGAGAACGGTATACAGAGGATATGGACTCGTGAGGCTTCACATAGGACCTAAACTAGATTGAATTTGTGCAAGTGACACTCTCGGTTATGAGTGTACAGCTAAATATATTGATTTTTTTCCAGGTCAACAGAAAACATTAGTAACAAAATTTCAGTGCCCATAATGTTTCACAGAGCATAACATCCAGGGGAATTTAAAGCTATAAAACTCTGTTTCCAAATTTATATTGCATATTCTCAGATTCCTCATTAACTTGAAATATACCATCAAATAATCTGTGGTAAAATATACCTGCAGTAACTTTGTTACACATTCTATTATAAGACTGTTAAATACTCAAACTGTTTTGAGGGTGCCTGTTATTTAAAAGGATAGCATTGCCTTTACAATTTTACTTTGGAAATATGTTTTCATTTCAAATGTGTATTCATGATATCACCCCATGAAGTGGACCCTGGCAGCTAAGGAATTGATTTCCCAAGCATTACTAAACCAAGATCAACATAAAAGTCTGTCGTTCATATCACTAAATGAAACATTATACATTTAAATGTATGCATTGCATGTTTCAGAAAGAAAGGAATGTGCCTTTTATACCTTTGTGGTGGCCATCAAATTGCTTTTTTGACTCCCAATGTTATTTATACAAAACTTGCACACATAAAACAAGTGAGTATTCATCTACTCTGGTATATGCATAAACAGAAAGGGCTGTGGGACCACAGCATGTACCCAATTACAAGTCAGCCACAACTTTTCTATGTGATTATTGGCTAGAGTAAATCTGGAAAAAAATATTGCTGTTGGATTTTAATGTCCTCATATGCTTTCAAACATCCCTGAGACTAGAAAGGCACTATAGAGTTGTGCAAATAAACAAATCTTTTTTTCCTAGTCGCACAGCACGTTTTTAGCAAAGAAAAACATGTGGGAGAAACAAGCAAATGCACCTTTTCAAAACATATTTGTGTCAGGAATGAAGCTTTCTCCAACTCCAATTTCAGTTTGAAAAGGATTTCAACACTTGATATTTCTCTTTGTCAATATATCGGCATGAGTTTCTCATATAGTTTTGACTACAGATGAAACATCCTGTGAAAACCACGCTATAAGTTACATATTTTAATATACACAACGTCAGGCTACATTTTTATCCAAGAAGCACTCAGCCTTGCTTACACAGTCAAATCTCTTAGTGAACTTAGGGTTTTTATTGCAAAATCAAAGTGTGTAAATTTCTATCTTTGTTTCTACAAAATAGTATAATTTATTTTGGAATTTTTTTTAGTACACCTAAAATAAATCAAGTTGTACTCAACCTTGATCAGTATCCTGAGCACTAGATGTGGGGATAGGCAAAAGTAGGTTACTAATAATAATAAATAATACAATAATTAAAATGATAAATAATAATATAAGAATAAACTGTTTTACATACTCTAAACTACTTTTGCCTACTTTTGTATTTAGATGCAGATGATCTTGCTTTTCTTCTGGTTTCATTCAACTGTCTACACTCCATAATGCACATATATTTTAGTCATAACTTAGGTGAACAAATTAAGATAACAAAGTAATCAGTGATGGATTGATTATGTAATACTTAAAGAGATGATTATGAGGACTTAGGTTAAGCAATTAATAGTTCTAAATAGTAGGGTGTTTGATAGCTACATGTGCACTACTAAGAGTGATGTAGTTTATGCTGCTTTTCAGAAAACTTTGCTCTTGAGATAAAATCTTGGGTTCAAATTTTGTCTCTTCTGAAGCTAAGGGCAAATGAACAGGCTACAATGTAGAATTGGTTTCATTACTTGTAGCACATGTATGAAAAAGCCAATAGTAAGCCAGTATATTTCCTAGCATTATATTCTCAAGACATTCTGATATCCTGCAGGACAGTTAATATGTAGGTATTTTATAAAAGTTTAAAGATTATTTTTTGAAAACAAGTCTATACTTATGATTTGAGAATGATTTATGTAGATCTAACATTTATATTTGCCTACTCAAATTTATTTTCTTCTCAATTTTTCTTCCAAAGCAACCTATCTCTCCTCTCAGGCAAGGAGGATCATAAGGAGCCGGTCCTGTCTCCCATTCGCAGGCTGAATGGTCTGTGATTCACTCTTGACCACATTGCTTGGTTCACTGATACTCAGATAAACCAGGCCTTAACATAAGACTCCAAGTTAAAACTTTCATTTCCGGAGTTCTTTGTGAAGCAGTACTTAAAGCTAGAGCTACTGATAGCGACCCTGCTACCACAAAGGCTGAAAATCCGTAGGAGAATCTGCATTTTGAGAAAAGCATAACTGGAAGAAAGAAAGAGAAGATTCCTAGTGGCATTATTTCACTCACTGGATGCAGCACTGCCTGAAGAAGAAAAATTCCAGACTCATTAGTTCTGAGTTAATAAATTCACTCTGGGTTAAATTTCTGTCACAGACAACCAAAAAGTCCTGCCTAACACACTTAGTAACCTTCTTAAGTACACTTATTTCTTAGATAATTTCACATGGTTGATAACTTAAAATTATTAAAAATAAACATACAGAACTATTTTTCTGTATATATCAGTTATAAATTTCTACTATTTAATGTTCCTTTATGGATAGACTGATATCTGTCCATAGCAGAGACTTATTCTTTGAAAAAGATCATTTATCTTGCCTGGATTCACTGCTCACTAATCACATTTAGATTTTGAGCTCATTGTCTTTTAGCACTGAATAATGAAAACATTTTTTGCCTCTGCCTTTTAATACACTAATTCTCTCTTCCTTTGCCTTTAAAATGCTATTTAAATAATTGATCTCCTCACGTCTATCGTACTTTTGTGTTCTAGAACTTTAATTTGATTATTTCTAAATATGTCTCATCATTTTTATTGTCTCGTCTCTTGATTTTTCATAATTTTTAATTCCTTCAATTTTTATGTCTTAATTGATCTCATTTCCAAAATCTGTTGTATTTTAATGTTTAATTATGCTGTTTTCTTGTTTCTGTAAATGCTTTGTAATGTTGGCTTTTTTCTAGAGTGTTTCTGTGCTTTTTATCTCTGAGTTCATTATCATTAAGTCTATGGGAATATGGTGAGGCTTGGGTTTAATGAATGGCTGAAGCAGGATTTGAACGTGGGTCTTTTAAACACATGAGACCTAATCTGAGACCACTTTAAACTGTGTTCTTAGCTTTAGGCTTATAAATCAACGGCTAGTGTAAATCCTTGACTCATACATGAGTGAGGGCTGGTTTGCAGTTAAAAATTTTCAGGAAAGAGTTTTTAAAAAATTCTGCCTTCTCAAAGCCAAGTCTACTATAGGGAAGTCTCTTTTCCATTATTTCTTTTCATCCTCACCCAATCCCATCAATGAGGTTTTGATGTTGTTGTTTCAGTTGTTTTATTTGAAGTTCTTTATCTGAATTCTCACCAGTGTATGTTCTTGGCTTTGTCTGGCCACTTAAGGTCAAACCAACAGAGATTGTCCAATGCCCTGGGACAGCTGTCAGGATTAGCATAGTTTCCTCATTGGATTTACATTTTCTCTATATTTAGCCTCTAAGAGGTACCTAATTTTTTTTTTGCCAGGTCATCTATTCAATGCATTGAAAGAGGCTTTTTAAAGCCTATTTTACCCACAATTCTAGTTCCTCTGGACACCTTAAAAAAAATTCATTTATCTAAACCACCATTTTATAGCACTGGGTTGGCGAAAAATGTTGTTTCTTTGTTTTTCTGTATGATGGCTCTCGTAGCACTTAGTTGCTTTTAACTTCACTTGAAACAATTATGTTAGATTGTATTGTGACAGCTGTCATATCAGCATACATTAAAAAAAACTTATTAAAATGGGTGAATTTTTGTGTAGTCATTTAAATATTGAAGATTAAAGAAAATATGCAACATTTTCAGAATATTATACTCTATTATTTCAAGAAAGGTAAAAATGCAACTGAAACGCAAAAAAACAAAAACAAATGTGCAGTGTAGGGAGAAGGTGCTGTGATAGATAGAACGTGTCAAAAGCTGTTTGCGAAGTTTTTTGCTGGAGATTTCTCCCTGGACAATGCTTCACAGTTGGATAGAACAATTGAAGTTGATGGTGATCAAATCAAAACATTAATTGAGGACAATCAAGCTTCTACCACGTGGGAGTTAGCCGACATACTCAAAGTATCCAAATCAATAAAGTTATTGGTGAAAATGAAAAATGTGTCTTTTATTTTATGGAAAAGAACATGGAGTTTTCGCCACTCAATCAATAGAACCCTCTTCATTTTTTTTTAAAGCATAACTAATTATTTAAAAAGAGCTACTAGGTAAACCATCAAAATTCCTGATATAGTGAGTTATTTTATGAGGTACTTACTATCTTGGTAACAAAGTCAAAAACATTGATTTTATATTCTTCCATGATTTTATATTCAATTTTACCTACTTCCAAATGAGCTACCTAATTGTAATTTATGTACCTCTGTGAACTATTGTAAATTGCTTTTGGAAGAAAATAATATAGATCTAGAAAACAAAACATGTATTTAAAATATATAAGGTATTATATTTTTACAATGTGCTATGCATTTTTACATACATTATGTTATTTTTGTTATCTCAAAAAATGTAGTCAGTGAGAGTAGTCTTATGTGGCTAAATAAGTAAATAAATGCCTCCCCAGGTGGTAATGCCTGAATTAGAATCCAGAGTCTAAACCCTGGTCCAGTACTCTGGTTATTTTGAATATTCTGAATGTTTAAACAAAACAAATGAAGTCTACCCTACATTGAAAACTTTCTAAAGTCAACGTTATCAGGGGATTTTCTAATTGAACACATGCTGAAATTAATATAAAGTCTTTTCCCAAACATTTAATTTTAACTTCTACTTTTTTTGTATTTGTTTAGGAATTTATTTGTACAAATTATTTGCTATTTTATCATTGAGATCAATAGTATAGTATTTGACATTCTATCCTGAAATGCTTTGGATATCATTAATTTATATTCAATAATCCAGAAGAATTAATTCATTTGTTTTAACGTGAGATATTTTATTAAGCAAAATGACCAGTGTTTCCACTATTTAAACTGGACATCACTTACAGCTTTATCTGCAAAGGTGTCTTCATAAAATACTAGCATCAGTGCAAACTGGACAACTGCATACATCCTTAGAAGGTAAGACGCTGACGATGAGTAGGGAACTTCCTTCCCCGTAACCTAGGGCGACAAGAAAGAAGCCTTTTGCTTATATTGCTCCCTGGCTTAGTCCTCTCCCTGAAATTCACACTAACTAAAGAGAAGATAAGCAAAAAGAAATGAAAGATGTTGCTATACTTTTTCCCAAAATAATTCTAACATTCATTTTTTGAACAGAAAAAATGTAAAAGCTAGCAGACCGGTTTTTCATTTCTAAAGCATTATGATTCTGAATTTAGTCTGCCATATGTAGAGCAAAGTAAGAATTGATTCAGCAGAATGTACTGATGATAAACATAACAGCAATGAATATAAAAGTATAAAATATGAAAATGTAAATAAAAAATATGTCCATGATTATACAGGGTAGGATAAAAGTAGGCTTACAGTGTATATGGAAATATATACAATAATTAATAAATAAAATACAAGAATAAATCCTGTGTTTCACATACTCACAACTCTAAAAGTACTTTTGCCCCACCTTACACATCAAAGTATAGCAAAAGAGAAAATGGAAGGTGACTTTGGGGAGTGGAGACACGTATGCCTCAAAGGGAAATATGCTGTATTAGAAACAATTTTCTCAAGCTACAGATTTTCCTAGAAACACTACAGTTCTATTTTTAATTCAATTTTAAGCAACACTATGACTTTAAAATATTCATTTTAGGTTACTATTTGAAAAAATAGACCATAGTTAACTAGACATCTTGGAGTTGAAATAAGCAAAATATTTTCACCTATATCGAGTTAGTTCTTGTTATATAACTGACTTTGGATATACTGAAAGTATCTGGGAGATTTCAACATAAAAGCTTTCATAACTGGATGAAAAAACCTCCATATTAGGTTAGAATATTTTGTAAAATAAAAATAAACCTATATGAAATATTATTTTATGTCCTTGAAATATTGGCTAAATTTTATATTCATAGTTATCTTTAAAATCAATGGTAGTTTACTATTTCTGTTGTTTCTATATTGCCATTAATGACAGTTATTTTAATAAGAAATAACAATATGAATCCTGAATGATTAGAAATAAATTCCTTTTCCATGTCTGTAAGAGGAATTCCAGAATATGAATATTTCATTTGATTTCCAGTGTTTTAAATTTTTAGACCTTGCTCAGGTTCTTTGCCCATTTTTAAATTAGACTGTCAGTCTTCTTGGTGTTGAGTCATATAAGTTTTTCAAATATTTTGGATATCAAACATATTTTTTCAGATTTGCATTAAGTCAGTGATATATACAGGCTAATATGTCTTATTTTTTGTTTAGAAATGGGATTTTTGTATTTAATGTTACTACTCTACCAAAAAATAAGTAAAGGCATGGTCTAATTCAATAACAACATCAACATCTTGGTGAGACTTTAGACCCTCCATTCTGGAGACCTCAGTTTTTCAGGAAGAAAATAAAGGCTAGACTGAATGATCTGTAAGGTTACCCCCATCTCTAGTGTTTTAGGATTCTGTGGCTGAGCCACATGAGTTTCTGCACCACACAAATTCTCCTGGCTGTGGGTTTGGGTAGATCTCAAAACCAGCCTCTACTGCCATGTCCCCTAGACCATGATCTCTGGTGAGAGGTAGTGTGCGCCTGGGCAAAGGCAACCCTCTTATTTGCCCCCAGGTGGTGTTTACTCATTAATTTATGTCCCACAAGACTGTGTCTGCCTAAGGGAACATCTTTTATTCAGATTTGCATTAAGTCAGTGATATATACTGTACAGGCTGGCTTTAGACCTGACAATATGAAACTAATCTTCACCATCATCAAACTCATGAACTCTTACTTACCTCTGGGATTTCTTCATTTAGTCCAAGTCTTGGTTTACCAGGACCCCATCCTGGTCCTTTAAATATGACAGAAAACTTATTGAAGAATCCAGGTGTGGCCCAAAATGTAGTCCATATATAAACTAAATGGTGGAACTGTAAGAATAAAAATATAATTCATTTAAAATAAAAACAAAACTCTTAACAAAATGATTAAATATAATAAATCATGTATTTCATTTTATTGTTTAATGCAATTTACATATTTTCTTTATAGGTCATGTATAATTTGATTGTTTATTAACATATAACTGCATTACAAATTATAATTCATTCTATGCATTTATATACTTTTAAATTTAAATATGTCCTTGTCAATATTTCTGGAGCTCCACAAAACTATAATTTAGAAATTAAAAATAAGTTAATTGTTTAGAAACTCAGCAAAGTAGAAAACTGAGTTAAGAAGTTTGTTTCTAATGGAATTAACTAGGAGTCTGTGTACTTAATATTCATATCTAATAACATAGTTTTTTGTTTTTTTTTTTAATTTACTTTCAATCCTCACCCAAGGATATGTTTAGTGATTTTATATGGGAGAGAAAGGAAGGAGGGAAAGAAGGAGAGAAGGAGGAAGGAAGAAGGAAAAGGAGAGGAAGAGGGAGAGGGAAACATTGATTTGTTACCTCCTATATGTGCCCTAATTGGGGGTTGAACTGGTAGCCTTTTGGTATATGGGGTAATACTCTAACCAAAAGAGCCACCTGGCCAGGGTTAATGACATCTTTTCTAAAATCTTGCAAAATGGCTTATTAGGTTGATCATGGAAACATACAAATATTACATATGTCACATATTTGAAAAATAATCCTTTATTTATTATATTGAGTTATAGACAAATGTTATATTAAGGAAAAATGTTGAAAGTTATTTCTGGTATTAGACTTCTGATTATTAAATAGACTATATTATGCAATAAGAAAACAAATAAGTTTTCTAACTGAGTAAAAGTTTGCCTTAAGGCCTATAGCAGGGATTCACATTCTTTAACACACATTTGACAGGTACTGAAGTTAAAAGTATATTCATACATGATAAGTACCCAATAAATATAGCTATTGAGATAATTAGCTATAAATGTCACACTAGTCATCATAATGCAGCATAGGATTAAAAATAATCCTAGAGGTTGAACATCAGATATGGACTCTAGAGATGAGTTCTGTTGTAAGTGTAGTAATACACACATGTAGAAAGAAGTTTTCGTTCCATCAAAATTTGTGGTCTTGATGGAATTTTAACTGTCTCTTAAAGAATTCAAACTGCTAGAATTATAAAAATGGTTTTAAAAATTGCTTAAAATATTACACTTAGGAATCTAAAGCAATTAAGGAATGTTAGGAATTAGTGCGCCAAATTTGATGAAAAAGGAAATGTTAGATGGAAACTTACCCTGGAGTTTTGTAATAATAATAATAATAATAATAATAATAATAATAATAATATTTAGCAAATCAATGTTATAGAACTTATAACACATTAATATACCTATCTGTAGCGTTATTTTGAAAACTGACTGCAATTTTATTGCTATCATACTAGACACAAGCTATGAGAAATATGTGGTGATGTTTTAAAATCAGGAGTACTTTCTCCCTTATTTGCTACCCAATGCTCTGAAACTCTTGGACCTCAAAGGAGAGCAAAGCAAATTGTTTATGCCAAATACTAAGGAAAAAAATCCCTGAGTTGCTTTTTTATGTTTTTGAGGGAAAGGTAAGAGATTTAGCTGAATATAAAGGAATGTAAGTGAAAATAAGTATGTCTTTTTGTAGGTTCTGGAACTCCAAATTATCACAACCTGCTGATTTGACATTTCTGACAATTTGAGTATTATTAATAGAAGTCTAAACCTTAGACACCACTGTGACACTTACTACAGTAAAAATAATGTTTATGTAAGATATCCCACATAGCAATATTTTTGTCAGTATATTTCCTAGGGCAAGCGAAACAAAGGAAAACATAAACAAATGGGACTATATCAAACTAAAAAGCTTCTACATGGCTAAAGAAACCATCATCAAAATGAAAAAGGAACTGACTAATGGGAGAACATATCTGCCAATGATACATCAAACAAGGATTTAATCTCAAAAATTTATAAAGAACTCATATGACTCAACACCAGGAAGACAAACAATCCAATTAAAAATGGTCAAAGGATCTAACTAGACACTTCTCTAAGGAGGACATACAGAGGGTCCACAGGCATATGAAGGGATGCTCAACATCACCAGCCATCAGAGAGACGCAAATTAAAACCACAGTGAGATACCACCTCACACCTGTCAGAATGGCCATCATCAACAAGTCAACAAACAAGAAGTGCTGACGAGGATGTGGAGAAACGGGAACCCTGGTGCACTGTTGGTGGGAATGCAGACTGGTGCAGCCACTGTGGGAAACCGTATGGAATTTCTTTAAAAAAATTTAAAATGGAACTGCCTTTGTCCTAGCAATTCTGCTGCTGGGAATATACCCTAAGAATCCCAAATCTCCAATTCAAAAGAACCTATGCACCCCTCTGTTCTTAGTGGTGCTATTTTTAATAACCAAGTGCTGGAAACAGCCTAAGTGCCCATTGGTAAATGAATGAATAAAAACCTGTGGTACATTTATATAATGGAATACTACACAGCAGGAAGAAAGAAGGAACGCCTGCCTTCTGTGACAGCATGGTGGAATTGGAGAATACTATGCTGAGTGAAATAAGCCAGTCAGTAAAAGACAACTACCATATGATCTCACCTATAACAGGAATCTAATGAACAAAATAAACTAATGAACAAAACAGACTGACAGTGATCAGAGAGGAGGGGGAGCAGATAATGGTGGAAATAAGGGGAAGGGACTGGACAAAGAACATGTATGAATGACCCACCGACATGGATAACAGTGTGGAGATTGACTGTGGGAGTGGGGGGTAGGATGGGCGGAGGAGGGCAAATCAGGTAAAATTGGAAAAATTGTAATAGAATAACAATAAAAAAAGTGATTTAAAAAAATTAAAAAATATTTATGTGATGGGTAGATGCCTGGAGATTTGAACCTGACACAAATTCATAAGCAGCTCATAAATACTTGTGATTGTCTGAATACTGTATCTCTCCAATTCCTAAACATCTCTTTCTGCAACTCATGTACAGTTATCAGTCTCTTATTCTGTTTCAACATGACCTGCTTTTCCTCAGCGAGAGTGTATACTTCCAGAGCCTTTCTGTTTAGCAGTTCAGCCATGAACCAGCAGCAAGACATCACATGGGAGCTTGTCAGAAACATAGTCTTGGACAAACCTCAGAACTACTGAACAGAACCTGCAATATAATAAGATGCTCCCATGATTCACATGCACATGAAGTTTAAAAGGGCCTGTCATACAGGACAGAGAGCAAGTTGTCTATTTCCTTTTTAATCTCCATATGACAGAGACAGGACTACATCAATTGAAGAAGCAGCTCTCAATGTATTATTTTTAAATTGTTTTTAATTCTGTAAAGTTTATAATTAAGAAAGAACTGAATTATTTCTTTAATGTTCTAGTGTTCTCCTGAGAGATATGTTCTTGATAATGCCTAAGGAAAAAAGAGAGAGAGAGAAGGGGAATTGGCGAGGAGAGAGAGACCAAGAGACACAGTAAATTGCTCTGTAGTTGAGAAAAAGAGAGAAATCATCAATTTTTTCTTTTGAAGTGTGAAATAAAAATGCCTTTCATTTGAAAAAGGAAGGCAATTTGCCATAGTCTTTTCTTTAAAGAGGCAGGAGAGTACAAAGTTTAAATTGAGCTAAGTAAGTTTTGGGCTTGTCCTGGAACCCATCTTGGCTAAGTTTACAGTTGACAAGCTGTGCGTAGTTGGGTGAATCATTTAAACCCCAGGAACCTCAGTTCCATGCATAAAAAAAAGAAAAGAAAAAGAAGGGGGTGCAGCTAAAAAGAACCACACCTCAAAAGGTCTTAGAAATGGTTATGTTAAATATTTGTGCTGAGCTGTTAGCAATGCCCTACACATAGTAAAATACATAATTTGTTTTATTTTAACTTTCTTAAAAATTTGAAGAAGTCGGTTTGAAAAGCAGACCCGACAGAAACCTGTAATTTTCTCCCTTCCCGAAAGCTGTAAAACCAGTCTCTGGGACAGAGCTGTCATTAACTGAGCCTTCCGTGTTTCAAGCATTCTTATCTCTTTCTCATTTATTAGTCCCTAACCCCAGGAGTGTTTGAGGTGGTCTGCCGCTGACAGATCGGAGCTTCACAGACATTCCTAATTTCTCTAGTGCCAACCATGGAGACCAGGGAACAACCAATACCACATGTCTCACAGAAAACTGGGCCAGCGCAACAAGCCTTCGCAGGTGAAACAGTATGCAGACCTAACCAACCCATAATAGCTCCTGACACGTAGGCCAGAGAAGAGTGGGGTGAAGGCCTCCCACTGAATTTCTAACCAGTCATGTAGACTTGAAGCAAATATTTTTCTTACTGCGGGATCAGCCTCAATTATTCACGTTACTGCCACTCTTCCTGGATGCATGAATATATTTCAGGTCTAGGCTGAGAAAGATTGTTTGCTAAAGAGCCATTTTAAATTCTAGGCAGTATAAATATTAAAACATTTTTATGCATTGTTTTCTAATGTATATTGCCCAAATTGATTCAAGTCTTTGTGTAAGCACCACAGTTATTTTCAAATTCTTTAACCGTTAAAATTCTTTTTTTCAGGATATTGTAATGCACTACTACCTTTTAACACTGTATTTTCTTTTAAATATGAGTTTATGATAGAATACGGTCAATTCATAAACAATAAAACTAAGTACATTACCTGCACCTTGAATGGATCAAATGTATTGATGGGATGTGTCAAACCATATACAACCTTTTTATTTTCTGCCTCAAATGTTCCTGGAAGATAAACACTCAGGATATAATTTTTTGACTTTCTAATTAGGAGCTAATTAATTTTTTTTATAATTCTTGTACTTTTTACTTACCAAAAATTCTATCCCATATAATAAGTGTGCCAGCATAATTTTTGTCTATACAATAACGGTTTCTGCCTGTAAGAAAAATATTTAAAACACTTTTTAAAGCCTAAAGTTATGCCTTTTATAACAACTACTTTGTATTTTACTTTTTCATTTTTTTATTTAATCTTTATTGTATTTTTTTCTATTACCATTTAGTCCCCTTATATCCCCTCCTCCAGAAATAACCACACTGTTGTTCACGTCCATGTTCTTTTTCCTTTTTGCTCAATCTCTCTTGTATTTTAGAACCCATTTACAAAACTAAGACTTATGTAACAGAATGACTTTTCCCAGCAATGCTTTTTCTATGACAATACTAGCCATTATTTTCTAGTAAAGTTAGTTCTCATTTTATTTTTCAATGAATTTTACTAAAAAGAGCCAAGATTTCCTTAAAACTATTAAGAACTATCCCAGATTTAAAAGATGTGTCAATAATTTTTCAGTTTTTAAAAATCTTGAATAATTCTCAATAATTCTGTTTTTAGGACTATCAAAACTAATGACTGAAAATTAAATGGCCAGAAGAAATGGCACTAATAAATAAGATAGATAATATATGTAGTTTGTATTTGTTTGTTTTAAATTTTTAAGTGCATTCTGTCCCTGCATCTTTTCCAGGAAGAAAATTTTCTAGTTAGAGTGAGACATTACTATTTCTTCAAATCATAAAATACATACATGAAATTCAAATTAGCCTCAATTTTTTAATTTTTTCATAACTTGTATGATATTTTTTTCTTTTCCAAAGTAATCAAATTATAATTTAAGTAGCTGGGCATAATTTCTTTAATAATGAAAAAAGCCAAATGTATTCAATGATTGCAAATAAGGATAAAGAATATCAAATCATCAAACCGCTACTCCAACAAACTCACTGTCTTCATATGTCCTCATTTCTTTACGCGGCTTCCCTACATCCAAATGGACCTTTAAAAGTGCAGATACCAGGGAAAATCTCCCCCCAGTGCAAAAGTAGAGTGGAGCTAGTTACGTAGATGCACTCTCTATGGCCACACACGGTGTGAACAGTGGCTCTCAGGTGGATGGGGGAACACTTTGCCCCTCAGGGGATACGTGGCAATGTCTGAAGATATTGTTGGTAGTCACAGTGCAAGGGAATATTACTGGCATCTAGTATATAGAGTCCAACATGCTATAATACACAGTACTGCCCCCTTGTCCTCAAATAACTGTCTCTTTAAAATTAATATTAAATATTAATAGTGCTGAGGTCGATGTAAAGCAACAGGTGTGAGAAGGTGCTCTGAAGTCAAACAGAGGAAACTCACAACAATTTCTTCTTCAAAGTGGACTTGCTTTTCTCCACTCCTTGTGTTTTCTTTTATATGGAGGGAACCCCAAGAGCATAACACCCTTGGCCTCTCCACGCCCTCACTAATGACTCCCTCGTGGTAGGGGAATGACTGTTGAATTTGGAAGAGGAAACTGAACATGTGCAGCCCGACCCCGTCCTCTCCTCCTCCCGGGGCGAGCTTGGGCTTCTGCTCTGCTCACTGCCATGGGAAAGACACCTGCACCCTGAGGGGAGGAAAACCTGCAGTGCTGTCTGATTTCTGGAAAGTTATAAAAACAGAACAACAGTATTCATTCTTTTATGACCAGCTTCCTTCTCTCATCAGTATGTCTGTGAGATTTATTCATGCCATTGCGCGCCATAATAGTTTGGGTGTTGTCATTGGGATGTAGTTCTCCATTCCATGAAAAATCTACAGTTTATCTATTTTACTGCTTATAAGCATGTAAATTAGGTCTCTTTTTTTCCTGTCACAAGTAATGCTGATATGAATGTTCTTGTCCAGGTCTTTTGATGCAAGTGTGAAAATTTCGATTATTTCTTAAGCCATTATCTTTAAACTTCAGGCACTAGCCACATGGGGTTTTCTCTTTGTCAGGCAAATGCAGTGCACAAAGGCTTTGTTCACAAAATGTAAGCAGGCCAATGTTGTTTATTAGGCTTTCCTAACATCCCAACTGTTTTCAAGATCAGGCCTCTCTGACTCTAGAGAGGAATGACTTCAGCATGGGTTAAGGAATGGCCTTCAGGATATAAAGGGAATATTCACTCAGCTCTTTAACTTTTTTCGTTTCTTTTTTTTTTTTTTTACTACAAATGAAGAAATTTAGGGAAAAAGAAAAATCCAAAAGCCAGGTATAAAAAAGTTGTTGGTTCTGGGTTGTTCTTTTCTTTTCTTTTTTCTCTCTTTCTTTTTTTGGTCTCCATTCTTTGCTTTGGAGATGAGGCTTATCCAGATTCAAAGGAAAAAGTGCTGCATATTTGTACAATACATGCTGACTCTGTTGGGTAACTGCAATGAAATGATGCAAAAAAAAATCTTTTAAATAAATGAAAAAGGAAAGAGAAGATATCAAATTCCCTTACCATGATGAACTCTATGATGGCTAGGAGTATTAAGAATCAGTTCCAAAGGACCAAGATTATCAATGATCTGTTTGAAAGAAAAGGAATATTTATACACACAGTTATTATTAAATGTACATATCATACATAAGTACTCACATTAAAACCCCACATGGATTAAGATATATTGCAAGTTTCAGGGCCGGCATCAGAATCAGAAAAAGATTTTCTATCACCTGTTGCTCACATAAAGACAAAAATAAAATTCTGATAATTTTAAATGATACTATTGCCAAGGCATACTTCTCTCATTTTATTTTTCACTTCTCAACTATGTCTTTGATGATTTATGTTAGCAGCTTATGAATAGGGAAGAGAAAATTATATTCATTTTCTGCATTTGGTTTCACCCAATAGTCAGCCATGTAGCAACAACTTACTATCATAGCTGTTATCTATCCCATTAGGGTCATTCCACTAATTCAAATAGAACCCTAACTGGTCTCTTACCTATAGATACATCATCTACCAGTATATCCTGGACACACATCAAAGTCAAATATATAAAGGAGCTCCCTTTTTCTTGTAATTAATGACCCTTTAAAATCTGGTATATGACACTGTAGTGTTCTCTTGCAACATTTCTCAGTACAAATCCACTGTTCCAGAGTCTGCAAATTCTAAGGAGTAGGGGAGCCAGGTAGGTGTCATAAACAAGAATAACAGGCCATGTGTAAGGGAGTTGGTATGTTATATAATTAATATCGGGCAACGTGGGAACCCTTTTAATCTCAGTTGCATTGTTCTTTCTTCCATCGACCATAGCAGATAACAGAATATTTTACTTTTCTTTAATAGCTACAGAAGAAGCTTTTTTGACTGCTTTTTTGAACAAACTAAACATAAGAGACATTTTATAGGCAATGCAAGAAATTGATCATAAGCAGAGTATTACATGATAAAAGTACTGTTTTGTTGGGAGCTATCATGCATTGTCACTGTGTAGAAAATTCAGCTGTTTCATAGTGGTGTGTAACTGAAGTATACATGACATGAGGTCTAGGTTTTGCTACAAAATGTTTGGCAATAAACATAAAATTTTTAAAAATATCTGATGCAAATTAATCAAAACCAACTGATTTTTAATGGAAGTGATGGAGATACATAAATTCCATTATTAATTATAATTTTTCTGGATAATTTGAAGGTTTTTAAGATTAAATTTTAAGTAAAAAATATTGTTACTCTAATAACATACAGTAGTGCTCAGTTCAGAATATTAATGGATCTTAAACAAATTTCAGGATTACAACTCTTGATATAGCATAGCTTAATCATTGTTTGACAATTTCTGACATCAAAACACCCAATTTACAAGTGTTTTGCAAATGTGAAGAACTGCAGTAGTCATACCATCCTCAGCTTGTGGGGACCTTGGATTCTATTGAAGTAGAAGGTTATGGCAGTGTGGCCACTTAACAGGGCTGCATCCCGCCATGGGGCAGGTGCCACCATCTCCTTATTAGACACACTGTTAACCCACCTAAGGGATTTTCAGTTTCCATTATGGAACAGACAGAAACATTAGCATGCAAAGGACATGTAATAGTATGTGCTGTATGTTAACTTGGGCCTTTCTTTCTTTGTTCTAAAGTGGAGTTCTATCACCATTTTTTTAAGTCATTGCCATGAGAAAAATATTATGAGATGCAAACAACAGACTTTTTGATTAATTCATAGAGCAGAACACATAGACAAAGAACTATCTGTATTTTTTAATTTCAGGAGTTCAAAATACTGTGTCTACTGTGTCTAGATAGGCCTTATATCAGATGGCATCCCTATGAAATAAGGTACTATGTCACAGATACAGTATTAATGAGCAGGAATTGGAAGGTAAGTAGGGAGAAATAACCCTGTATTTTATTAGACTACATTGCTTTGTACTTGGTGGAAAAATATTTGTTGACAAGAAGAATGGTAATGGATAGAGAACAAGAAAGTGGAGTTTTGCATTAGTCAGAACATGGAAATCTGATACTTTGGTTGGGCTTTGTCTCTGACAGAGAATTAGACTGGAAAGAAGAAAACCATTTTATCCTTGTTTGTCTCTTGGTGCCTACCATATGTTACAAAAACAGACAACAAAAGGGGATGGAGGAGACTACATGTCCAGCTTCTGTGACCCAGATGTATTTTTGATGCTTGGTCCTGGCTCGTGTGGGCAGCCAGATTTCAAGCCACACAAATGGTGAGTACATTCAGATGATTGGAGCCTTGGCTGAGTGCATTATTTTTTTTTAATTTCAAGCTCTTTTCCTCAAAGAAAATCTTTTGCTCCTGCAAGCTAAAGCATGGTGATATCAATATTGAAAGTTCCTTTTTAAAAAATGTTAAAAGCCAAGTACAACACAGGCAACCACAGTTATATTTCCTGGTAGTGACTCTGAGTGCCTTGGAGCTGGGAAAGACCACCTCTGTGTAGGGGATGATTCATCATTCAGACAGCCCAGTCAGAAGTTCTTTTGTTGAAAACCCTTCCAATTCAAAGTCAAAGAGAAGTCATTAATAATTAATGAGGGTGAGCATAACAACTCAATTATTGCCCACTTTTGCACATTCAGTCATTTAGCAACTCAACCACAGCTAGCTTTGAGTCGCTTCAGGAAAATACTGTGGAAGTAATATTTTCATTTTTAGAAATTATTTTTTTTTTAGATTTAAGTGAAATAATTTAAATTATGAAATTTTAGAACATTACAGAGGACTTAAAAATAATATAGTCTAATACTATGTTATTTAAAAATGAAGCTCAGAAAAATTAAATTACTAGTGCAAGTTTAAATAGCTTGGGAGGAAGCCTTAGGCTCTTTTCTGTTTTAACATAGGAATCTTTCTCTTTTTCTATCATCTTGTTTTTAAGACATATAGCAATTTTTCTATCAAATAAAAGCAATTTAATCTTTTAGAACTGTAATGGAAAAATGATAACTAAGTGCTTTTTTGACTACATTTCCATTAAAATAAATCCAAGGATTTATAGAGTGCAGGGATTTCATCTTTTATAATGATGTTCGTGGTATTTTAGGCACTTTTGGTGCTTTCTAGGGTTTCAATGCAATGTGTTCTGTAGTTTTCTCTCAGGATTTTATAACCTCAGGACCATGGATGTCTAGAATGGCCATGGATGGGCTACATAAAGTCAAGAACCCCCTGAAGTGTCATGCCAAATTTTACAAATATGTCTATGGGTTTGTTTGTTTGTTTTCTGGGAGGGAAATTGCCCTCTTCATCATACACTCTAAGGGATACATAAGCCCTCAATTTCCATATTATTAAAATTTAAGTGCTGATTACTTACTCAGATTTCAAAAACAGTAACATTTTTTTCTGACTTTTTTTTGGAAATCATTGTTTTCCAAAAGATTGCTTCTTAGGCTGCTTTTACTTGTATAATGATAATTCTAAATAAAAAATAAAAATAATTTTATAATACTAAGCTCCATGCATTCTATTGATTAAATTGTATCTAGCAGGAAAGCTCTGAATCATTTACTGAGTGGCTTCCAACTCCTCATTTCTCCCTCCGCCATTTATGGTGGGGGTGGAAAGAAGAGCTAAATTTAAAAGCAAGAGAACAGGGGCCATGAGACTTTGCCATCTTCTCATCAAGTCATTTTCCATCATCAAACATAAAATCATTCAAACAAAATTCTCCTCATAATGAACTAAACTCCAGACCATCTGGCATTCAAAGCTGTTCACTCTTCCCCAGGACTGATTTTCAATGTTCTCTTTCTTCTGCCTCTAAGAACTTAACCTTCTCTTCATGACCTTTGGAACCCCCGGTCCTCCTTCAAAACCTACCTAAATTTTCCAAATACTTTTCTTGATTTTTCCGAGAAATTTGCTTTCCTGACTTTGGCTACACATTGAGACATCATTCATTGTTATGCCACGTAGTTCTGTGTCCTAGCTAATTGTGGTAGTTTCCAGTACTATATTGCAGGTTCCACGAGGACAGAGATTGGGTTTCACACTTCTTTAGGTTTCTCACAGCATATACAACACTGCCTTGCATATAGTAATTACTCAACAAGATTATATTGAGAAGATAAATGCACCTCACTGCCCTCCATCCTTATGCCTTTATAGTAGTGGTTCTCAAATGGGGGTGGTTGTGTTCCCAGGGGACATTTGGCAATGTCTGGAGATATCTGTGCCTCTCACTACTGGAAGAAGTGTTACTGGAATCTAGTGAGTAGTGTGTTTTAGTAATGCTAAATATCTTACAATGCACAGGACAGCCTTCATCTGCTCCCAAATAGAAATTATTTAGTCCAAAATGTCAATAGCGCTGAGGCTTAGAAACTCCGTTTCATGGGTATAAAATGCCTCACTGTGATTCAGTCTTTGCAGTTCAGGAGAAAAGCATTGTATAATTTCTGCCTTCTGACTTGAAAGTAGGAGGAAAGAGTATATTAGGAAATAAGCTTGGTTGTTACTCCCAAGGTTAAAGGCACACAGGAGTCTGTGGAGTGCCCTTAAGAGTTTAAAGCCAAGAAAGCAAGTCCAAACCTGAACTTTGTTCTAGTGAAGTGGAAAACAAGATAAAGAGCTAAAATACCAAAAACCAAGCATAAAAATCCCAGAGACTGGATGATGGGAGAATTGAATTGTTGCTCATTGACGGGTGCATTTCTGAAATTATTTTTATGTTCTCTCAGTACACATTTGTGCTGGCTTCTGTCTCAATGAAAGATGTCGCAGATGAAAAAGATAGTTTCCACATTACCAAGAGATTTGGAAATTTCTTCAGAAAGTTCTAATGACCCTCTTCCCCTTGCCTTGTAGTCACATCGATTGAGTTGAATGACTCAGAAGCCTAAAATATTAATGACACTTCCACTGTATCTAGGTTACCAGTCTGTAATAATTTTCCTTCGGAAATTGATAAACTAAGTACATGTGGTAAGTCAGATGATTAAATGCCTACTTTGAACTGATTGCAAGGAATTCTTTCCATGATTCAGTTCTCTGGAGTTTTCTGACTACCCTGTATTACCTGAAAATCATATTTCTATAGGTCTTTCCAAATTGAAATAGAAAAGTTCTTAGACTTGGACTCTGTGCAGCATCAGAACAAATATTCTAAATTGATGTCCTGTGTAAAATTATTTCTTACAAAATTAACTTATGTCATGCTACATATTTCTTACTTATTTTTCTGATTCATCTGATTGGAAAACATTGATGAGTTAGATTTTTGTAATTCAGTTAGGAGTACAGAAACAATTAATCAATAGTCAAGTTGAAAGACAAGACTTACTTTTAACAAAATATTTAGTTAATTCAAGACAAAATTGTTTTGTTTGCCTGAATTGCTTGGGAAATTGCCTCCTTTCACCTCACTATGGCAATTGAGGTTGGAGCAAAGACTATCTAAATATAGTAATAAACTCTTAATTCCATTCTTTAATTTTAAAATAATATTGGGAATGTTGCATTATCTGCAACATACTGGAAAATATTATTGAAAGGCAATAGGAATATTTATAACCACTTATTTTTATAAAGAAAGCAGGTGTCTATACTTAATTATAATGCTCTTTCCAAATAAAAGATGCTTACAAATATTCTTACTTCCTGTCTGAGAGGAAAAAATCATAATAGGGAAAATATGTCCTCAGAAGCATATGCTTTACAGAATCCTCATTATAAAAATGAATGTGTTAACAATATAATAAATGCTGAAGAGTGACTGGGTTGGGGGTGAAGTGAAATGAAATCTCCATAGTCGGAAAATGCCTGCATTCAGATAAGCATAGCTTAGAGTAACAACATTGACTCTAACTAGTAAAGACTTTCTTTTAGAGAATCATGCATGATTATTGTTCCAGAGGAACTCGTACCACTGTGGGCCTCCATGTTTCACTAAAGTCGGTATTTAAGGGAAATGCTAAATAAGCACCTAATCCATTTATCATCTGATATAAAAATCATTATTATATTTAACTGAGAAATCTATGCTTGAAGTGCAGTCTAAAAATGGCAAAACTTTTCAGGTAAATTAGTGGTAAGAGTCAATGTAAATCCAAACTAAAATTAAATGGACTAATAGTTATACCATGATTAGCTGGTTTTTTCCCGGTCAGATTTTCTTCCTCTTTTTTTCTGTCCTTCCTCACTCCCTCCCTTTCTTCCCTCTGCCCATGTTCCTTCCTTCCATCCTTTTCCCACCTCTTTCCCCTTCTTCACTTTTTCTCCCTCCATCTCTCTATCTAAGTATATATGTGCATGTGCATTTGTGTGTAAAAAAAATTGGAGGATCTCCTATTTGGAAAAATATTTACAATTAACTATAGGTTCATGTACATCTTTTTAGAATTTGAGTGGGTTATATGTAATTCTATGATCTTTTAATAATACATTCCAACTTATTAGTCCCTTTTACATATGGAAAACTTTTTCAACTGACTATATGGAAATCAAAATAATTTACGTGGAATTAATTTATTCAATTAATATGTACTGAGAGCCCATATTAAGATCTTTTGAAAGAGCACAGTGTGAAACAATGGAAATTACAATTTAGAAACAGATAATTTCACTATTTCTTAACTTCAAGGTAGGAGTGATGATATCAGATTTTATTATTTGAGTATATATAGAGATATGTTTTTCTCTCCCAAGAAAATCTCTAGCAATTCACTTAAAAATTTTAAAAAGGGATAAAATCTATGAACACTATAAGTTAACATATTAAAATAACTACCACTTATTCTAAATTAGTTGATCTCTAACCATTCATTATTTTTCTTGTTAAGATATTAATCAATGTGAGCATCTATGGATGATTTATATTGTAGAGCATCTGGTAATGAAATGTAAAAATAAAGTCTTAATTACATCCCCCACTACTTCTGCTGTGATAATTCAAGACAACACATCAAGTATTTAGACAGATGGCAGTGGCAGCCCTATTTGCCTATGATTTCTCTACAGGGAAGCAAGAAAAAGCAGAGCCCTTAGGAATATGTGCTTGTCTGCCTACTTTCACACTTTGAAATCCTGAACAAATGCTGATTTTTTCACAGCCAAATGTTTTTCTATCTGATTAGGCAGTTTTCTACTTCAGTAAGCATGTACTAGGAAGGTAGCTAAATTTCCACACTAAGAAATGAAAAAAAAATATTTTTAGTATGGAAATAAAACAATCTGGAAGAATCAGGACTGTTGGGATTATAAAGAGCTTCAGAGGGAGTAAATTTCTGATGAATCCATACCACAGGGTTAAGGAGTTAAAAGCTTAGATTTAAGAAGAACGAGACTAGGCTATGTTTACACAATAAATAACAGTTTTAAATGACTGTGTTTATAATAAATTATATTGAAGGCTGATTCTTGTCACTTATTATTGCATTATTCCTCAAATAAGAAGACAAGAGATGGACAAGTTAGCATTTTTTAAAAATGTGTCTCAGCTTATATTTTGGATAACACTTTGGACTTTACCTTGGAAAAATGAATGCAAGTAGCTGCTGAATGTGTTCCTTCAAAGGGAGGTGGATTCTAAGCGACTGTTTTTTTGTTTTTTTTTCAAACCTGTTAAATTGACAGAAGGAAAATGGGAAACCTTCATAAACATAATCATATAAAACTTCATTCTTGTGTGACACTATTTTATATTTACCAGTTTAGGTACTCAGTGAGAAAATGAACCACATTATGATTAGTGGGAGTAACATTTTGTTAAAAGAAGGGAACTGATAAATTGAGAGGTTAAGTAGTGCTTGTTCAAAAACCCAATCCAGGTGATCATATCATGCATACTTCAAACTCATTCTGAAAACTCAGTACATTGTGGTTGCCATTATGGTCAAATTTCCAATTTCAGGGATTGCTTCTGTGTTCCTTAATCAACAATAGTTAATGGGTTATCAGACATGTGCCTGGCACTGTCTAAGCATTAGATACTTTCATGAATAAAACATATAAATCTGCATATCAAATCTTATAGTCTTATATGTCAGATCTCCTAATTGTCACCTATCATAAAAGTTGGCCTGTTAAAAAATATTTGTATACAATATTTTAAAGTGAAATATTATAGAATGAATTCTCAATCAGTAGATGTCGTCGTCGGCAGCCGTCCGTCTCGAGAGACGATGGTGTAGCTTCTTAAGAGTCTATCTGCACCGCCGAGAATGGCTGTGCAGTCCGACTCGGGAGTGACATCGTATCTGTCTCCTCCCGTGTTGAATCGACATCTTGCGATGACGCTGAAGCTACAGAGCCTGGGCAGGGTGATATGGAGGGTCTGCTGTTGCCCATGCAGCAGACCCCCCCTCTCTTCACAGCTGAAGGGTCCAAGGGAAAGACGGAGTCAATACAGCTTGGCTTCAGGTGCGCCGCAGGAGTTGCCGGTGTTGACTACAACGTCAAACCGCCTTAGGGACTCCGGCTCCGGATTTTCTGTCGGGGTTTACTCCCTTAGCCTTTCCCCTGAAGAGGTATGCCGCAAGGCAGCGGAGGTTTTTTGGAGTCAGAGTTTTCCTTCTCTGATGTACCCTGACTGGAAGATCGAACCAGCGACACTTAGCTCGCAGGCCGACGCTCAATCCACTGAGCTAAACCAGCCGTTTTTCTTAAGTTCCTTTGCCCTATGTCCATTTGCATATTTTCCTTCTAAGGAAAGTCCTATCAGGATTTTTTTTTTTAATCAGTACATCCTGTTGTAGTCAGTTGGGATGTTATAACTAAACAGAACAGGCTGGGTGGCTTAAACAAAAACATGGAGGCTAGGAAGTCCAAGATCAAGGTGCCAGCAGATTCAGTGTTTGGTGAGAACTTTCCTCTTGCTGCATCCTCTCTCTCTCTCATATCTCTTTTTATAAGGACACCAATCCCATCATGAGGACTCCACTCTTATAACCTAATTACCTCCCAAAGACTCCATCTCCAAATATCATTACATGGGGATGAGGGCATGAACATTAGGTTTGGAGGAACATAATTTAGTCCTCTCTAATTCAAATCTTTGCTATGAGTACTTTCTTCTTATTCTCCTGCTTTTCCCTAATAACCATAAATATTATAAAGAATATAGTTAACACAGTCAATTAATTTATTAACTAAAAATATATTTGCTGATGGTTATTCAAGTTATAGACAATGGAAAAAAAGATACATAACATATAACCTTTGTCTTCAAGAAGGTTACTGAAATCTCTACTCATTGTGTTCAAACTACAACACATAACGTTAAGTCTAAACAGTTAGGGGTGTTTGTTGAACTGGAGATTCTGACCTTCACTAACCAGAAATTTACAGTCTGTGGTTCTTGGAAGGGAACTATCATTCTATATTTTGAGTTAGTACCCAGATAATTCTAATACAAGTGGTGACTCACAAGAGTTACACCTGCTTCTATGTAGCTCTCACTTTACTAATTTCAATTTGTAGTCTTTGGGCTTTTCTACAATAATTACCGTTTTTGAGAGCATATTATTTTCAGGACTATGCACTTAATATACATTATTTCATTAACCCTCATAACACACCTACAGAGTAGGAATGATTACCTTCACTTAACAGGTTAAGAAGCAAGGCTAAAGAGTTCCAATAACTCTACTAAATACTTATACCTATTCATTCAAGAGACATTTCTTGAGCTTCCATTTATAGGGACCTTTTAGGTTCTGAAAACACATTAGTGTATAAACTTCTAATAGAGGATAAACTTGCTTTTGATTACAGAACATGTACTCTTAACCATTCTGTCTTAGTGCTCCTTTGTTCCTGAGATGCCCTTCTCTCCCATCCCTACCAGATCTCCATCTTATTCCTTGTGTTTGAAAATCTCAAATTCTAGCCCTTTCATAGCACACATTTTAAATGATGAACTATTAATTTTTAGACAATATACTGACGAGCTCCAGGAGCTCAGTCAAATTCTTTTTTGAAGTTCCCTTCTGCCTTGGGAAAATAGTCACTAGAATCCAACAGTTTTTTGAAGAAGGCTGTGATCCTCAAAATGATACGAATAAGGGGTGCTAATTCAGGTTAGAGGGCTGGAATAGCCTCTTTTCTGGCACAGAGTAGGTGCTCATGAAATATTTTTTGAGCATATGAACTTATAAGACATTTATATAAATAATACATGTGGAAAAACACTACAATTGTATACATGAATAAGTGAGTTATTTAAAAAAGTAATTGTAAAATAGAACAAAATATCATTTATAGAGAGAACATGTATAGGGATTGAATTAAAAATAGGCTACAAAGAGAGCAAAGAGGCAAGGTGACACTGAGATGTGATCTTGGTGTTGACTTTAAGGAGCAACGGAAGCAAAGAAGAACCGCTGATTTGAGTCACATTGAAATATGATTTAGACATGTTGACTCGGGGTGGTGTCAACTATTCTTGTGAACGTGTTAAGTGAGACATTGGAAACACTGATCACAAGTTCTTAAGAGAATTTGTGTTAGAGTTATAGACTAAACGTGTAATTACTTAGAGACAGTATGAAAAGGGTGAAGTAAATTTCATTTTAAAGAAAGAAGAATGTTGAGAGGAGAGAGAAGTGAAACAAGAAATTCAAAGAGTTTGAGTAAAAAGAAGTAAGGGAGCAAGGAGAGCAAAAGTGCTAAGAAATATCCCAACTTATTTTAAGAACAAAAGGTGTATTAGATAGAGCATGTACCTCTTGAATAAGAACTTGATAGAAAAAAATCATGAAATTTGTTTTTTGTTAAAATAAGTATTTTTCAAAAGTATATATTTTGAAATATAACTTACTTGTTTTTATTCCTCAAAATATTTTATAATTCCAAAAGACACATATTCACATTGTCCAAAGTTACACTTTTTATAGGGCATAAGTGTATTTCACATGTAAATACAAATATATACATGCATAACATCTATTCATATCTAACACTAATAATTATCAAGAATAGATAATTATAATTATTTAAAGATTTATCTGTTTATTAACATTTATGTATTATATTACATATAATTGTGTATATATATATATTATATATATATTATATTACATATAATGTATATATACACCCACAAACACATATTCACATAATAGATGAGAAGCAGTTTTTGCCATCAAGGAATTCAGAGAATAATGGAGAAAGAGTTAAGCAACAACTACAATATAGTAGTTTAAGAATTAAACTTCAGCACCATTAATTGTATTCTCCCCATATGCAGAAACTAATGTGTTATCTCACTTATGTCCCCCAATATAGTTCATGCTCTTCATCATTAACTGCCAATATGGATATAGAAATAAACACAGGAGTAGTGTAAAGAAAAGTGCACTTAACTCTAACTAGGAGGTAAAAAAGACATTCCAGAGAAAGTGGTAATTGAGTTTCATGATGAAGAATGTTTGGAAAAAGAGCTTCACAGAGAGTTGTGTAAATACTGAGAATGAATAAGTGTTTGCTGTGTTTAGGGAGCAAAAAGCAGTGTGGTTTAACAGAACTAGCTAATGGGATGAGAATGGAGGGATAGGCAAGGCTTATATTCTAAGGGCCCTGAAATCTATTCATGAAATTCAAGTGTTTGATTTTATCTTGTAGGCAATTAAGCCATTTTAAATTCCTGTTGTTGAAGTCTATTAACATGTTGGGAGTGTCCTGATATTTGGGTTCTAAAATGATCATCACAGTTGTTGTATGCTAATATATGATAGACAGAAGGGTTTGTAGGAATAGAAAAAAATAGAAGTCTATTTAATGATCTATATAATCAATGATAGGACCATAAGTTAAAGTGAGGCAATAGAAATAGAGAGGGGAAGAGAGATCAAAGGGTAGTTTAGGAGGAAAATCAAGTGTATAGTGAGTAATTTAATAGAGTGAAAGGGTATGCTACTAACAATTATGCCAGAAAAATAGGCATACATTGGCTCAGTTCTGGGCCAACTAGGACATCTCTAAGAGATGTAAAATCAATGATACCACATTTCAGATGAGAAAAGGAGAGAGAATGGGTCCACTACAATCTAGTTGCAACAACATTAGACAAGTTTATTAATCTCTGCACAGTTTTAATTTCCTCTCTTTGAATGAAGACCATATGGTTGTGTGATGATCAAATAAATCTGTCTTGTGAAATCACAGATTACTGACTGACACACAATCTGAGTTACATAGATACTTGCTCTTAAAAGAGTAAACACTTTGTGAAGAAGAGGGAATTTGAGTTGGACCTTGAAAAATGTATGGACCAAGAACATGTAGAAAATATGAAAAGAAGAGAAACTATGATTATACATCTTATGTATGTGGGAAATGAAAAACAGTCTAACTTGACTGAATTGCACAGAATAGACAGTAATGATATGTGTATCAGAAGATCAGTTTGGAAGGCAGTGCATGAAAAACATGAAATGCAAACTTTTTAGACTTTTACTTAGCAAGCAATGGATTACCACCAAAGGCTTTTCAGTAGGACCAGCCTTTGAGAATAGGTTAAATTTTAACAGAAACAAGTAGATGCTTGTAAAGGTCATACAGTAGTTTGGTGCAGGCAAGATTATGGCTAAGTTCTGTGTTAACTGACCGACAGCCTTGATCTTTTCACTGTGCCATATGGGTTCTCTAGAAACCCTGTCACCATCTGTCTTGGTATACTGAGGCATAATTGAATAAACATACTGTTTGAAAGGAAGTGTGGTGAATGAGTGTATTGGCCAAAACACAAGCTCTAAAGCCAGCTGTGTTATTTTATGTAAACTGAAGAATCTCAATATTCTTAGCTTTAAAAGGGACGGTGTTTGTCACAGAGTTGGTGAATTCCGGTTTTCTAAAATTGTCTATTAAATTTCTAGAATAGTTTCCTGCTGCATGTAATTCTACATGTACCCTTAAAATAAAGCCCCATTAACTAAAGTTACTTGAATTTACATTCATTCTTTACAACCTATAAAAGTTTAATTGGCCTTTAGTGATTCAAATTATTTTATGGAAATTATAAAAAGAATTTTCTCTTGGCACACACTGGATGCTTAACACATAGTGGTTATTTTATTATAACATTAAGATCAAAAATGGAACTGCCTTTTGAACCAATGACTCCACTACTAGGATTATACCCGAAGAATCTTGAAACCCCAATTCAAAAGAACTTATGCACCCCTATGTTCATTGCAGCACTGTTTACAATAGCTAAGTGCTGGAAACAACCTAAGTGCCCATCTGTAGATGAGTGGATCAAAAAACTGTGGTACATTTACACAATGGAATACTATGTAGCAGAAAGAAAGAAGGAACTCCTGCCATTTGCGACAACATGGATGGAACTAGAGAGAATTATGCTTAGTGAAATAAGCCAGGCAAAGAAAGAAAAATACCATATGATATCACCTAATACAGGAAACTAAAGAACAACACAAACAAAGGAACTAAATAGAACAAAGAGCAGAATAGCAGTCAATAGGGGGGAGGGGAGAGGGAGAGAAGGGGGATAAGTAAGGGAAGGGTTTAATTAAAGAGCCTGTATGGGACCACAGGCTACCCCAGAGAGGAGTCAGGCGGAGAGCGGATCTCTGCCCGCTGGCAGAGACGGGATTCGACGAAGTGGCATTGGCGCTGAAGGACAGGAGACAGCGTGCTACCGGGCAAGTGAGAACATAATTCTCCTTTATATTTTTCTCTAGTGGATGGTGGAGACGGGAGGAAAGTTTGGGTGGGGTAGGCCGTTCTGGAGGAGCCCAGGCGCAGGGGCGCGCTAATCCACTCCTCAACCCTACCATTGGGTCGCGGGGGCGCATATAGGGAAGTGCTCTCATTCACTGGCCCAGGTGCGCGGGGCCGTGAGTCCAGGCGTCCCTCGGACATTCCCCAACGGACATAAGATCAGTGCCCCAACGGGCACAGGGAGGGCCCACTGAACACGCAGAGGACTGTGCACAGACACCCCTAGACAGCTCCCGTGGGCGTAGGGCCCCAGGCCGGAAAGCAGACCACTAGCGCAGGCTCTGTTTGTGCCCGCCCAGACGGGTGAGGGAAGGCGGGCGGCTGCAGCACGGGAACAGCGAGAGGCGGCGACCCACGGACGCTCGATTCCACTGAGCGCAAGTGTCCCTGGCCCTGCCCTAAGAGGCGAGAGACCAACTCCCGGAGCTCGGCTCAGCGGGACTGAGGGCACGGGGCAGCGTGCGAGCGTGAAAGCACCTCAGCCCGGGGTCAGTGGGAGCTCTCTGGCCGCCTGTGCGGGCAGGGTCACCTTGGCGCAAACGGGGAACCGCCGCGGCCCAGCGAAAGAAGGAGCCAATCCCGGGGAAAGCGCTCGGGCCGTCCGCGCGGGCAGGGTCACCTCGGCGCGAACGGGGAACTGCCGCGCCCCAGCGAAAGAAGGAGCCAATCCCGGGGAAAGCGCTCGGGCCGTCCGCGCGGGCAGGGTCACCTCGGCGCGAACGGGGAACTGCCGCGCCCCAGCGAAAGAAGGAGCCAATCCCGGGGAAAGCGCTCGGGCCGTCCGCGCGGGCAGGGTCACCTCGGCGCGAACGGGGAACTGCCGCGCCCCAGCGAAAGAAGGAGCCAATCCCGGGGAAAGCGCTCGGGCCGCCCGCGCGGACAGAGACACCTTGGCACGAACGGGGAACCACCGCGGCCCGGCAGCAGTGGGCTCCAACCGCGGGGCAAACTCTCGGGCCGTCAGAGCGCGCAGGGGCTTACGCGCAAGGGCACCTCAACTGGCTACAGCGGGCAGCAAGGTAGCGCGCCGCGCCGGCAATCGCGGGCGCGCACCATAGCGGCAACCGGGTGCGCACACCAGTCCGGCAAAAGAACAAGAACCTCTGACCTGCCACACTAGACCAGCTGCGGACCCAGAAAAAGAAGGCAACACACCAAGGCTAAAACGCAGTAAAAACATCGTTTTTTTTTTTTCTCCAAATTTTTTCTCCCAAATTTTTTCTCCCTTGTTCTTTCTTTCTTCTTAATAATTTCTTTTCTTTCCTTCTTTCTTTATTCTTTTCCTGGGGTTTTTTTGGGGGGGGGTTTTGGGGGGTATATATATATATATATTTTTTTTTTTTTGGTTCAATTTTTTTTTCTCTCTCTTTTTTCTTTCTTCTGTATTCTTTCTTTTCTATCTTTCTTTGTTCCTTTCTTGCTAACCTTTTGGGGTTTTTTGGGGGGGTTGTGGTAAATTTTTTATTTTCTTCTCTTTCTCTCTTTCTTCTTTTCTTTCTCCTATTTTCTTGGGGATTTTTTGGGGGAGTGTTTTTCCTCCACCTCTTCCAATAATAACAAACTTTATCTCTAACGTGTTGCATATAACCTCTCCTTCTCATCCTTTCTCTTTAATAGTGGTTTATTCGTTTGTGTGTCTAGCTTAGCCCCCCTATTACTTTAAATAATACAATATAATTACTATATAAACCCAAATACAATACAATCCCACTTTCTTACTATACTAAGTATTTTTCTATCCTTTTCTTCTATTTTTCTTAACATACAATGTAAATATTACTAACTGGCTTGCACAGTCTCAACTATTATTAATCTATCAACCCCTCTATCAAAAATTATATTTTTCCTCCCCCAAGACAACTCGTATCTATTCTTCTTATAGTATAAAAGCTCAAATCTCTTTACATTTATATTAATACGGGCTAGTTGGCTAACGATAGCAGGATAGAGTGGGGGATACTTTCTGAGGGTGTGGGTCTCCTGCCTGGGCTGTGTGTTTATGTCTTTAACAGCATATCCACAAAAGAACTCAAGACAAAGCAGATAGAGTGACTCTCAACCAAGTAGCCAGAAGGAAGATCCTATCAAAGAACATCTGAAATATAACCGAACAGCATAAACAAACAACATAAAGGGTAACTTAAGACCATCAGGCTCAGGATATCAAAGAGACTGCACCACTGAAACTCCCAGACCTTCGATAAAGAATATTACACCACAAAGGAGGGAAGTCAAAGCAGACTACCCCCCCAATAAATAAATAGATAAATAAATAAATAAATAAATAAATAAATAAAAACAAAAAGAATCCAACATGGTAAGACGCAAAAATAACCCCTCAATGAAAAGAAAAGAGGAATCCTCAGAAAGAGAGATAGACGAAATAGACATAGCCCAAATGTCAGACATGGAATTCAAAACAATGGTGGTAAAGAAGCTCAATATACTCGACATCCTTAAAATCAACTATGACAACCTTCAAGGAAGTTACCAGCAGCTCCAAGAAAATTACAGGGAACTGGCAGAGAACTACACCAGCATAAAAAAAGACATAGAAATCGTTAACAAGAACCAGGAAGAACTTAAGAATACAATCTCTGAACTGAAAAACACAGTAGAATCAGTCAAAAGCAGACTAAACGAAGCAGAAGATCGGATTAGTGAGTTAGAAGATAATGTAGAGAAAAACTCCCAGACAATACAGCAAAATGAAAAACGATTGAAAAAATATGAACAAGATGTAAGGGAATTACAGGATAGCATTAGGAAAAATAATTTAAGGATCATCGGAATACGAGAGGAAGAAGAAAAGGAACATGGAATTGAAAATCTGATAGGAGAAATAGTGACAGAAAATTTTCCGAACCTGATGAGAGGAAAAGCTATGCAAGTCCAAGAAGCACTGAGAGTTCCAATCAAGAGGAACCCCCAAAAACCCACTCCAAGGCACATCATAGTTAAAATGGCAACATTCCAAGACAAAGAGAGAATCCTAAAAGCAGCAAGAGAAAAGCAGCAAATAACATACAAGGGAGCTCCGATAAGGCTATCAACTGATTTCTCAACAGAAACATTACAAGCCAGAAGGGAATGGTCAAAAATATTTCAAGCAATGAAAAACAAAGGCCTACAACCAAGAATACTCTACCCAGCAAGGCTCTCATTCAAAATAGAAGGTGAAATAAGGAGTTTCTCAGACAAAGGAAGACTGAAAGAATACATCTCCACCAAACCAGCATTGCAAGAGATGCTAAAGGGACTGTTCTAGGAAAAAACAAGAGAGGAGAGGAACAGAGGTACAAAGGGAAATGAATAAATACACGTCAATAATAACCTTAAATGTAAATGGATTAAATGCTCCAATTAAAAGACATAGGGTAACGGAATGGATAAGAAAACAGGACCCACATATTTGCTGTCTACAAGAAACACACCTCAAAACAAAAGATTTACACAGACTGAAAGTAAAGGGATATAAAAAAATATTCCAAGCAAACGGACCGGAAAAAAAAGCCGGGGTAGCAGTTCTCATATCAGACAAAATGGATTTCAAAGCAAGGACAATAAAAAGAGACAAAGAAGGACATTTCATAATACTTAAAGGAACAATCCATCAAGAAGATATGACTTTGATAAACATATATGCACCCAACATAGGAGCACCCAAATACATAAAGCAAATACTAGAAGACCACAAAAAGGATATCAACAACAACACACTCATAGTAGGGGACTTCAACACTCCATTATCAACAATAGACAGATCATCAAAGCAAAGAAACACCAAGGATATACAGGCATTGAACAACACACTAAACCACATGGATCTAACTGATATATATAGAACTTTTCACCCCAAAGAAGCAAAATATACATTCTTTTCAAGTGCACATGGGACATTTTCAAAGATAGACCACATGATAGGTCACAAAACAAGCCTCAACAAATTCAAGAAAATTGAAATCATATCAAGCATCTTTTCAGATCACAATGCCTTGAAACTAGAAATCAACCTCAGAGGAAAAAATCAAAGACACCCAAACTCATGGAGATTGAATAACATGCTATTAAATAATGAATGGGCTAACAATGACATCAAAGAAGCAATCAAGAAATTTCTAGAAACTAATGATAATGAGCACACAACAACCCAAAACCTGTGGGACACAGCAAAAGCAGTCCTGAGAGGGAAGTTTATAGCAATACAGGCATATCTGAAAAGGCTAGAAGAATCTCAAATAAAAAACCTAACCACAATGCTACAAGAACTAGAACAACAACAACAAACAAAGCCTAGGGCAAGAAGAAGGAATGAAATCATCAAGATCAGAGCAGAACTAAATGACATAGAGACTAAACAAACAATCCAAAAGATCAACGAAACTAGGAGCTGGTTCTTCGAAAAAATCAACAAAATCGACAAGCCTCTAGCCAGTCTAATCAAGAAAAAAAGAGAGAAGACACAAATAAACAAAATCAGAAATGAAAGAGGAGAAATCACGACTGATACCTCAGAAATACAAATGATAGTTAGAAATTACTTCAGACAACTGTATGACAAGAAATTTGACAATCTAGAAGAAATGGACAAATTTCTAGAAACATACAACCTTCCAAAACTGAATCAAGAAGAAGTGGAAAGTCTCAACAGACCAATAACAAAGAAGGAAATTGAAACAGTAATCCAAAATCTCCCGGCACACAAAAGCCCTGGACCGGATGGCTTCACAGGCGAATTCTACAAAACATTCAGGGAAGAACTAACTCCTATCCTCCTCAAACTGTTCCAAAAAATCCAAGAAGAAGGGAAAATCCCAAACTCTTTCTATGAAGCCAGTATTATCCTAATCCCCAAACCAGGTCAAGACACAACAAAGAAAGAAAACTACAGGCCAATATCACTGATGAACATCGATGCTAAAATCCTCAATAAAATATTGGCAAACAGGATCCAGCAACACATCAAAAAGATCATACATCATGATCAAGTGGGCTTCATTCCAGGGATGCAAGGATGGTTTAATATTCGCAAATCAATAAATATAATACATCACCTAAACAGAATGAAAGACAAAAATCACATGATCATATCAATAGATGCAGAAAAAGCATTTGATAAAGTTCAACACCCATTTATGATGAAAACACTCAGCAAAATGGGAATAAAGGGAGCATATCTTAACATAATTAAGGCTATATATGAGAAGCCTGAGGCCAACATCATACTCAATGGACAAAAACTGAAAGCATTCCCCCTGAACTCAGGAACGAGACAAGGTTGTCCACTCTCTCCACTCCTTTTCAACATAGTGTTGGAAGTCCTAGCCACAGCAATCAGACAAGAAAAAGAAATAAAAGGAATCCAAATTGGGAAAGAGGAAGTGAAACTTTCATTATATGCAGATGATATGATAGTATACCTAGAAAATCCTATAAACTCCACTAAAAGACTACTCAATATAATAAGTGAATTTGGCAAAATCGCAGGGTACAAAATAAATATACAGAAATCCAAGGCATTTCTGTACACCAACAATAAAATAGCAGAGACAGAGACAAAAAAGAAAATACCATTTACTATAGCAACAAGAAAAATAAAGTACCTAGGAGTAAACTTAACCAAAGAGATAAAAGACCTGTACTCTGAAAATTATATAACATTGAAGAAAGAAATTAAGGAAGAAACAAATAAATGGAAGCAAATACCATGTTCTTGGATGGGAAGAATCAACATCATCAAAATGGCCATACTACCCAAAGCAATTTACAAATTCAATGCAATCCCTATTAAAATACCAATGACATATTTCACAGACCTAGAACAAATACTCCATAAATTCATATGGAACCAAAAAAGACCCCGAATAGCAAAAGCAATCTTGAGACAGAAAAACACAGCAGGAGGAATCACAACACCAGATATCAAACAATACTACAAAGCCACTGTAATCAAAACAGTATGGTACTGGCATAAGAACAGACATATAGATCAGTGGAACAGAATAGAGAGTCCAGAAATAAACCCAGGCCTCTATGGTCAACTAATCTTTGATAAAGGAGGAAGGAACATAAAATGGAGTGAGAAGAGCCTCTTTAACAAATGGTGCTGGGAGAACTGGATAGGGACCTGCAAAAAAATGAAACTAGACCACCAACTTACACCACACACGAGAATAAACTCAAGATGGATCAAAGACTTAAATGTAAGCCGTGACACCATAAAAGTCCTAGAGGAAAACATAGGCAAGAAAATATCAGATATCTCACGTAACAATCTCTTCACGGATACATCTCCTAAAGCAAGAGAAATAAAGGAAAAAATAAATAAATGGGATTACATCAAACTGAAGAGTTTCTGCTCAGCAAAAGAAAACAACAGCAAATTGAAAAGGAAACCAACCATATGGGAAAACATATTTGCCAATGACATCACAGACAGGGGACTGATATCCAAAATATATAAAGAGCTGATACGACTCAACATCAAGAAAACAAACAACCCAATTAAAAAATGGGCAAGGGACCTGAACAAACACTTCTCCGAAGAGGACATACAGAAGGTCCATAGACACATGAAAAAATGCTCAACATCATTAGCCATCAGGGAGATGCAAATAAAAACCACAATGAGATACCACCTTACACCAGTCAGATTGGCCATCATCAACAAATCAACAAGCAACAAGTGCTGGCGAGGATGTGGAGAAACGGGAACCCTACTGCACTGTTGGTGGGAATGCAGACTGGTGCAACCACTGTGGAGAACAGTATGGAATTACCTCAAAAGATTAAAAATGGAACTGCCTTTTGAACCAGCGACTCCACTACTAGGATTATACCCGAAGAATCTTGAAACACCAATTCAAAAGAACTTATGCACCCCTATGTTCATAGCAGCACTGTTTACAATAGCTAAGTGCTGGAAACAACCTAAGTGCCCATCTGTAGATGAGTGGATCAAAAAACTGTGGTACATTTACACAATGGAATACTATGTAGCAGAAAGAAAGAAGGAACTCCTACCATTTGCAACAACATGGATGGAACTAGAGAGAATTATGCTTAGTGAAATAAGCCAGGCAAAGAAAGAAAAATACCATATGATATCACCTAATACAGGAAACTAAAGAACAACACAGACAAAGGAACTAAATAGAACAAAAAGCAGAGTAGCAGTCAATAGGGGGGAGGGGAGAGGGAGAGAAGGGGGATAAGTAAGGGAAGGGTTTAATTAAAGAGCCTGTATGAAGGACTCATGGACATGGACAGCGGGGAGGGATATGATTGCGGGAGAGGGGGTGGGCTGGGTGGGGGAGAGAAATTGGGGGAAAAGGGGACAACTGTAATTGAAAAACCAAAATAAAAAAAAAAAAAAAAAAAAAAATACAGAGACATTTACCAGGCATAACTCATACAATAAAAACTATATTTTGGAAAGTGTTTCACAAAAAAAAAAAAAAAAAAAAAAGAGCCTGTATGAAAGACTCATGGACATGGACAACGGGGAGGGATATGATTGTGGGAGAGGGGGTGGGTTGGGTGGGGGAGAGAAATTGGGGGAAAAGGGGACAACTGTCATTGAAAAACCAAAATAAAAAAATTAAAAAAAAAAAAAAAAAGATCAGAAATGACCCATCTACTTGAAGCTTTATAGTGTAGTGGATAAGAGCAAGGAATATGGAGCCTGACTACTTGTAAGTCCCGCTTTGACATTTACTAATCATGTGACCCAGAGCAAGTTACTTAGTATATTTAATTGGAGGAAATAGTATTACCAATTCCATAGAGTTGTTGTAAAGATTTAATGAGATAGCATTTGTTAATGCTTAAATACTTTCTGAAAATAGTAACTTCTGAAGAAGTATATTATATACTAAAGGAAATAAATAAGTAGACAAACAGAAACATCATCCACCTAATTTTCCTTGGTACATGTCAAACTAATAATATTATCAGTAACAGAATTTCTGGCCTCTGATGACTGTAACTGTTTATTCTCCTAAAGTTGTTACATATATATGATATATACGTATATATGAAATATATATATTTCAAGCTCAGCTAGTTTTCCTTTATCCAAAATATTCCAGCCTCCTTGTTATTTATTACATGCAACACTAGGAATGCAACAGGAACTCGATGAATGCCTGTGAGATACATTAATTTCAATATTTAAAAAGATGTATTGATCTTAACAAATTTCATACTTTTGTATATTGATTACCTTTTTGAATTTTAAAAAGAAAGATTATAACAAAAATCCAAACAATGCACTTCATGATCAGAATCCTGTGATTCTGGATGCGTATTTTCCTAAAGTAAATTTGTGCATTAATGATTTCATTAAGTCTGAAATCCAACTGCATTATTCATATTAATAATTTATACTAAAATATGGATTACATTAAAATTATGTCATAAAATATACATGAATATCATAACTGATGGCTGGAAATAATTAGTATGTGACACACACAATAAAATAGGTTTCTAGATTGTAGAAATAGATAATAATGACAATAATAGTACTGAAAACACAACAATGATATGTTTTGTATTATCCTTATTTTACATATGAGAAAACACAGGTACAGGAAAGTAGAGTGTCTAAGGAGGTAGAGATAGTGATAAATGAAGTCAGGGTTTGAACTCAAGCCACAAAAGGAAAACAGTTTATATTGTGAAAATGGTGTTACTTACTTTTATCATGTTTTTTTCAAAAGCACTTGGAATGAATAGTTGTGTGTTCTCAATAGTCATATTTAAGTTTTAATAATTATAGTATCTAAAATATTTAACAATGTAATTTCAGGTGTCATCTTTATGAAATATAAATAATAATTTGATAATGAAAGATATTTTGTGACTAGCTTAATAATTTTGATATAGTTCCCACCTGTACAGAGAACAAAATAACAGTTGAGGAAACCAGAAATGAACTAAACATGTTTCCCTACAACCATGAAAATATTATGCATTTTATTGTTTATCAGTGGTTTATTAAAAATACAGAATAAAATAGGTATACATACTTAACATAAACATAAAATTTTTATAGGACTGAGTTTCAAATCGACTCTACAAGATATTGAAGGCAAGATAACAATGGCCAGACATCCATGAAAGCCATTGTGTCAGATACAAAAAGGCAATAAGCAAAACACTTTATTTAGTTGTTTTCTTAAAAAGCCAAACCTCTGACCTCTCTGCTCATGCTGCTGCCCTGTCATTGCTTTTGCTGCTCCAGAGCTAAATTTTCTTCTTCTTCTCTATATTGTCTAGCTTCTAAAAATTTTTGGCTTCTATTTTCACTTAAGTTATATTGCTTCACAGTCCTACTGCATTTCCTGTTGTTTGGTTTGTTTGCTTGTTTGTTTTTGCTTTCTAATTTTGCACATTGCTTTTCTGCAGTTCTCCTATACTTTAATTTCTATTGACCCTTAAGATATAGAAGTAGAAGGGACTCACGGACATGAACAACAGGGTGGGGACTGACTGTGGGAGAAGAGGGTGGGCGGGGCAGGGGAGAGCAATGGGGAAAAATTGGGACAACTGTAATTGAACAACAAAAAATAAAATAAAATAGAATATGAAAGAAAGATTGGAGTGGTAGAAGAACCAGGAGTGTATCATGGAGGAAAAGTGCAGGAGAGAATTCTAAGGAGAGGCTGACCAGGCTTGCAAAACAAAGCAGAGATGTTAAAGAAAACAGTGAGCAGTAATGCAGGAAAGTTTTGGGCCTGAGGTTCAATGATAATAACAAATAAATCTCTTTTGAATAAAAAGGAAATAGAGAAAATATATGATTGGGACTATTGATGGTGTATAGAGTGTTGCTAATGAGAATAACTTGTTTTCCTCATAGCTTGTTAATTAGGACACTGATGGCAATGTTTGCGTTTGGTGGATATATTTGGTAAAGCAGCATTCTCAAAGAATGGCTGTCCTAAAGCATGACATAATGCAAGGATGAGTGGGAAAATTCCAGTCTCATTAGCTTAGGAGTCAGAGATTGAACTTTAATCTAAGGGTTGCTAATTGAAAACCACGCACCCCCAAACCACAAGGAACCACAGAAGGAGGAACCACAATATCAGCACACAAATCTCCCTCAAACCTGACTCATGAATTAAGTGTCTTGGCTGACTCTTAAGTAACCCATGCATAGAACAAGGCACTAGGGAACCTGGTGAAAAGCAGGAAGGTAAACAGTTAGATAACTGCTGAGCAGATTTCAACTGCTGCCTGTTGCTGGCTAGACAGAATTTACAGTTCAAATTCTACCATGAGAAATTGGCTTTGGAGTAAGCCTCACCTTAAGATTAAAGACTGCAAAGGATAAGGAATATACCTCAAGACTAAAGACAGTAATAAAAGAACTACATGGCCTAACAAAAGGTAAACCAAAGCCTCTAAAACTCAGAATAGTTAACCAATTATTTAAATGGCTTTTAAAATAAAATTAAGAAGTGGCAAGAGGAATATAATAATGTTACTAGACATATAAAGAAGAAAAATGTAATTCAAATCAAGCAAAAATTAAAAACAGTCAATTGATGTAGACCTACACATGACTCAGATGCTAGATTTAACAGGTAAGACTTTTAAATTATTATTAAGACAAGAAAAATGTTGTTATAATAAGTGAAAAATGTACAATCTCAGCAGACAAATTAAGCCTATTTATAAATAAATAAAATTTCTAGAATTAAAGGCTAATACCTGATGTGAGAAACCTACTAAATGGGCTTAATAGTAGATTGGAGAAAGTCTGTGAAAGGATCAATAAACTTGAAGACAAATTAGTAGATAATATCAAATCTAAAAAGTAAATAAATAATAAAGTTAAATTTTAAAAGCTTACGGAGCATTGTTTGTCTGTGAGGAATATCAAATAGTTTATTAGCATGTATTTGGAGCCCCAAAGGAGGGGAGAGAGGAAAATACAGAAATAATGTTTAAGGAAAAATGGACATATATTTTTTCAAATTTTATTTAAAATATATTGTCTGTGAACTTTATCCAATAAGGCAAGGAAAAAGAAATAAATGTCATAAATACAGGGAAGAAAGAAATATAACTATATCTGTTCAAAGACCACAAAATTTTACACAAGAAAAGTTTTAGTGAATTTTAAAACAAGTTACAAATTGCACAAACTGATCTTTCTACAAAACTTTATTGATTACTGAAGTGAAGGATTCATGTAAGTGGAGACAAATGAATTGGTGGAAGATAATAGAAGTTTAAAATTAGATAGGACCTATATGGTCAATATATTTGCTACCAAGTCACCAAGGTAATCCAATGGATATAAAGAAAGTCTGCAATATAAATTGTTCAGGAATAGGTGGGTATATACATAGAAATAATAAATCCTGAGCCCTGCCAAATACACAAAATTTATTTAAGTATTTATTAGAGTCTACATAAAATTAAACTCAAAGTTTCCAAATAAATCTTTGAGACTTTGTGATACTCAAAGACTTCTTACAGAAAATTTTAAAAAAACAAAAACTATTCATAAAATAAAAAATGATAAATTAAACTTCAAAATCTCTTTTTACCAAAAGTTATCAGGAATAAAATAAAAAGGCATGTTACAAAATGGGGGAATATATTTAAAATGCATATATCTGATAAGTGACATATCCAGGATATATAAAGAATTCCGACAAATCAATTAGTCAAATAACCAAAAAATATATAGAAAAGCTTGAACAGACAGTTCATAAAAGCAAATATACTAATGTTCAATAAATTCATTGAATGCTGTTAAACAACATTAGTTATTAGAGAAATATTACCACAAGATAGCTCTTTACCCATTAGAATGAGTAAAATTAGGTTAATATCTTATTCTAATACTTGCTCCCAGCCATCCCAAATATCCTTCCCTAGAAAAATAAAGTTGATTACCTGTGTGTACTTCTAGAGACATTGTATGCATATATAAACATATAGTTGGTTTTCCTTTTTAACATAAATAGTAGCATACATTATATGCACTTTTATTTATTTGGAGATCTACCTATATTAATACATGAAGAGATTGCTCATTTATTTGTAGACTCCTAATGTCCCAGTCAGGGGCTTCAGTTTAGCACTATTAAAATCATTTAACTATTTGATTCATCTTCAATACCAAAAAACTATTTTTCTGTTACATTTCTCTGCCCAGGCATCATCTGATATGTACATGAAAAACATGATGGTAAATTTAAGATAAGCAAAAGATAACAGATAATGGTACTATCAGTACTGTGCTGTATAAATGAGCTAACACCCAAATAGCATATGATATCTAAAAAAATAATTATAACATTCCATGCTTATTAAATTTAAAACATGTATAAAATAAAAAGATTTCCTATTTGTTTTCAGTATAATCACAAGGAAAGAGTATGACTGCTGCAGATATTTCAAATGAATGAATAATAAAGAAAAATATAGTCATAACAATTAGACAACAATATAGTTTCAAGCAGAATTTTTTGAAACTTTCAAAAGAGGAAGAGGGAACAGATGCTGTTGTTTCTTTATCGAAGTAACTCAAAAGTAATACAAATTTCATTATAAACTCTTTAGTTTGTTTTATGACTTATTTTTTCTTTTATATTCAATCTTCCAAAACCATATTGTTAGTTTTTTTCCCTATTATCTTAACATGATTTATTGAAGGGAGTGAACTTTTCTTCACTTTTAAAAAATCATACCTCCATAAGGCCAGTTTTCCTTCAGAGTGAGAACTGATTTTATGGAGGTCGGCAGAAGTGAAACAGCTGTATGAATCAAATCTCCATTCAGGAATGTGCAGAGCTCTTTGGCCAACACTGTCAAGTCAATGGTTTGTATATTGTTCCTGTGAATGAATCCCCAAGTACCATGCCTGAAATTAAGCAGTGCTCAAGTGGCTTAAAAAGCCATAATGTGGGTATTTTTTTAAACTGAAATTCATTGTTTTCAATTTTTTAAAAAATCTAATGTGTAATAACTTTTAATTGAAAAAAAACAGGACAAGCACATAAGAATAATTTTTAAAGTAAAGGTTATCTTCTCCCCAATCCAGTTCCCTGTTTCACTTGCCCCTTTCTCTAGAAGCAGCCACTGTTACAAATCTCTTGGCTTTACTTCTTAAATGAGTCTATTTTTCGTAAACAAATGTATACTGTTGATAACAATAAATATAATTAAATACACTGTTGCAAAACAATCTTAGAAATATATGCAGACCTAATAATATAATTTAAAGATCAAAACCATAATTTCAAACAATGTGTTTTTTGCTTCCTGTGCAGCGCAACTGTCCTACCTACGCATAGTACAGTACACTCAAAAGTGCGCTATACAACGCAAGTGAAAGGGTCTAAGGCATTGTTTTTAAATCAAAAGTAGTCACCTGGAGGTTCTGAGCTTAAAAGAAATGCCTCACCACAGGCTTTCCTCCCCTCCCTTTCTTCCTTAGATGGAACTCAAGCCCTGGCTCATGATCCTCTTGGAGGGACACAGGAAAAGATAGAAGTTATCTAGGCACTGTTGTTCTGTATCCAAAAGAATACCTGGCCCAACACATGACATGAGTTGGAGCAGAGCTGCTATAGAAATGTAATTCTCCTTTAACTCCTCCATCTAAATCATCAGAAAGCTTCCCTTCACTAATTTAAACAAATTTGGTCTTTGACCCCTAGAGTTAGAATTAACTTCAACAACTCTTTCGGGTAGTTGTAGTATTGACTGTTAGATGTATGTCAAGTAGCATAAAATGCAGTGCTATTTCAAAACAGATCTTCAAATAATACAATGTATGCCCAAAATCTTAGTAACAGTCTCTTTACCCCAAGCAAATCAGTAGCATAAAACAGTGCATATTAATGAAATAATGCTCTTTGTTGCATCAAGCTTTGGCATCTAATGCCATTGTGATTTGCTGTATTGTTCAACCAGTTGCAACACCTGTGAACGTGCTTCCTATAGAACTTCAAACAGCTTCCAATAAATACCAAATGCTTGAAAGAGTTCTCATGTGTATAAGTAAGAATTTTGGCGGGTCTGTGATTTTTTTGTTACTTAATAACCAGATCAGTACAATAGTTCATAAACCAATCAGTTGCTTAATGATCTTTCTGCAAACATTCAAGTCTGACAAGTTGAGATACTACAGAAGACTTAAAAAATGGTATTTGTTCAGTTTTCTGGGAAAAAGAGCTTTAACAATATAGTGAACACCTTTTAAATAAAATTCAAACTCTAAAGTTAAAGCAAAATTTCTAATCAAAACATATTTGTATAATTTTTTTAGGCATTCAAATTTTGTCAAGAACTTTTCACTGAGATAATGTATAACTATTACATATATTTATATATGTAATTAAATATTTACTAATATATAATAATTTCTCTTATAAATTACATTATAAAATAAATTGTTATAAATATTTATATATAAATATATATTTATAAACACACATAAATTATATCTTTATATTAAAATAAATTTCAACATCTTTTGGCAAACAATGTTTAATAAACTGTAACACAGGAAGATATTGTATTGAATAAAGTATTAAAGTGTTTTGGTACTTAATAGTTCAAAAAATGGTTTTATTTAATTGGGACCAACTGGCCTCATTGCTTCTTATAAACTTTGCAATATATATTCAGTAAAAAGGAATAAAAATGAACAGATGTTTCTCCTTAAAGAATGCAGACAAAGATTTTCTTACACAATAAATCAGCTGCTAGTAGATTTCCAGGACACTGCTTCAGGCTATTTAGGTATAACACAAAACAAAACAAAACAAAACAAAACAAAAAAACAAAATGATTTACCTCTGTGTGGATCCAAAATTGATAGAGGAGATTGAACTGAAGATGAACTGCATATACTGAAGGTGGTATGAAGAGGGCCAGGGGAGTGTAGAATATCTGAAAGATTAAAATTTTTTAAATTTGCACATATGATTTTTCAACATAACATATACTATTAGTAATGATTCAACATCCAAATATATACCTACGCAAATATATCTTATTCTTTTGCAAATTTACCTATTTTATATATTTCATTATCATGTTTGACTTTGCAACATTAATTTTCTGCATGGTGATAAAGTTGTAAACATTAGAGTTAAGTCCACTAGACTTCTTTTTTGCATTTAATGTTGTCTACTTAAAATACCATAGGTGGTGTGTTATTTCCTTAATTTGAAAAGGTTGGCTGTGTTTACTGAATATAAAGAGCATTTCTATATACACACAAATACTTGCTTTCTTTAAGTAAAAGAAATGTAGGATCATATGCCTGTATGCTTTGACAGCTTTCACACTCTGGCATTCTTAGGAATAAAATGAAATTATAAGAAAAGAGTGATTTCATATATAGAGAGGATAAAAAAAAACTCCTTCAAATTTGTTTTTATGCAGTTGATTGCGGGCACAATATCTCCTAATTTTTTCAAACTTAGCAAGGAATTGACATAGTTGAAACAAATTTTAAAGTTTAATATTTCTTAACAGATGGAAATACCTCTGCCTTAAAAAACGATACACACACACACGCACAAACTATGTTTAAACCACAGAACTGGTTAGAATCAACTAATAAGCAAAATCTATTGTGTTCTCCTGATGACTTTGATCCCCAACAGTGGTTTCATGTTTAAAAGAAAAATCTTACTAAACAACCAAACAGAAATTTTAAAATTTATATTCTGTACTTTGTAGAGTTAATATTTCCAAAATTCTAGGTACTTAAATAATATTTCCTCTAAATATTAACATTTCATTTCTATATTATTTTAAAGGTCTTGTTCTCAATTAGGCCAAATATTATTTCAACATAATTTAGTAATGATTACACATTAAGAATTAGGTATTTCACAAATTCTTCTAATTTTTGTTTTTAACCTCAAGTCATCAAATTTCAACTGTCATAACAAACAGCATTAGTTTCATTATTTATAACCATATTATTAAGCAATGAATGAGATTAGTGAGTCACAAAAGTATTCAAGATATCCACATTTAAGCCTTGGTTCCACTACAGAATCTCTCCGTAATATTCATAAAGTTCTTAACCTTCAGCTTCCTCAAATGAATTGTGAAAAGGGGAAAACCATTTGAAATCTAGCCATCCTTTTGGCTCCAAAAGATCTGTGATACTGTAACATAAATTTTGGAATATATTAAAATAGTTCTCTTACAATAGGTTAATAAAAATATTTTAAACACACATATATGACCTATGATATAAGTACTCTGAGTGAAGGAGTGTTTTGGAATCGTTAAGATGTGAATAAAAATGTAAAACAACTTAACTTGGATGCTTAATAAATAGTTCTGTTTGGAAAGAGAGTGCATGCCAGATGAATATTCATAGTTCATTATTATTCCCCAAAGGGTAGAGAAATAGTCCTTTGACATAGTAATAGCTATGGAAAAGGGGGTTCTGTGGTCAAATACATTGTGAACTAGTGAGTTAAACAAGTGGAGTTTCTTTCCTGCAGAACTTCTCAGAGTCTTTACCATACTACTGTGCCGAAAGCCTATTCACCTATAGAATATTTTGTTAATGATTTCCTCATAGGATTAGGCTTCAAGGGAAAAAAAAATCTAATAAAAAACTGTCTCAAATCTTACAAATCGTTACATATAATGATGATCTGATCATTAGAAAAATTAACTCAGCATGAATTCCAGAAAATCATATTTCTAAAAAGAAATAAAGAAATAGACCAGGGGATAAATCACATGAATCCCATGAAATTTAATTTCTTGTTATTAACAGAGTATTGCAAAAACAATCTCATGATACAACCAAGGTTCTAATTTCCAAAGTTCCAAGCAGCGTAGTAAATGTTCTCCAGGTCTGAGAATTATCAGCTTCTCTACATCCAATCTTTGCATTCCTAATTCTTCTGTAGTTTTTAAAGCCAATTTAAATGCCCTTTCCATCAGGAAGTCTCAAATGGTACTAATCTGACAGAAAAATGTCTCCTTCCTTAATGTCCAAGTCTCAGTCCCTGGGCCAGGGGACATTATGCTATTTTCCAAATATATCCATTTCTGCCTTGCGTCTGAACCCATGCCATTCCCACTTCAAGGCTCTATGGCCTTAAGTTACACTGTCTACCATAGGTTTATTTTATTATCTTTTGATAGAAGTCATAAAATAATAGGGTCATAAAGGAGAGAAACAACCCAGACCTGTGTGTGAGGAGGAAATGGGAACAAGCCTAAGGGAGATCTCAGGCTAATGTAGAAAAGAGATGAGTGAGTTTTCTTCTGTTCCTCAAGTGGAAGAGGCAGGCAGGGGTGTGTGAGGGGGCATCATGAAGCAAGAAACGATGTGGCATTTAGGGGGAACTACGACGTATTTCAGCATTGCTGGAGGTGTTGGGGAATGTGGCAAGAGATTGTTTTGGACCACGGCACTCATACATAGGTCCCAGGGAGTCTGTGAACTCTCTTGATACCACTAAAAGAAAGTGTGAGCTTGTGCGCATGGGAATATGTGCAATTTTCTGAAGAAACAGTCCACAGCTTTCATCAGAGAGTCTGTGGTGAAATAATTTAAACATCAATCAAACCAGGGAGAAAAGCCTTTTAATACCATTTTGAGGAGCTTGGATTTATCCTAGGCCTTGAGGGAGCTGTTAATGTTGTTTTTAAGCATGTAAGAAATATAAAAATGAATTTGAAATTTGTTTTAATAGCCCAGTGAAAGATCATGCACATTTAACCACAGCCGTTGTCATAGAGGTGGAGAGGCAGAATACATACAAAAGATCTAAGGATTTGGTAACTATTTAAACATAGAAGATTAGGGGGGCAAGAGTATCAGAAGACACCCAAATATCTGGCTTGTTTGTCAGGTGTCACCAAGACCTGAACAGGAGGAAGAATAGGTTATAAAGTTCAACTCAGAAAATGTCTTGTGGAAGTGAGGAATGTCTCAAGGAAGCTGTTGAGTAAACCACTATGTTGTGCAAATATCAGTTGAACTACAAATGACACTGGATTTGCAGCTATGGATCAGTGGGGCAGTCGGTCTGGTATCCAGACCTAAGTAAGTTTTAAGATTCACTCAAAGAATCTGATGGAACAGAGGTAGAGATTACCTCTCTCTTTCCCTGAGAACAACAAAGGAGAGAGCTGGAGGCATTCCTTAAAATATATATTAACAGTTCTGGCTGGTGTGGCTCAGTGGATTGAGCACTGGCCTGTGAAACAAAGGGTCACTAGTTTGATTCCCAGTCATGGCATATGCGTAGGTTGTGGGCCAAGTCCCCAGTTAGAGATGTGCAAGAGACAACCAACCACTCATTGATATTTCCCTCCCTTTTTTTCTCCCTCCCTTCCCCTCTCTCTAAAAATAAATAAAATCTTTTTTTAAGTAAATAAATAAAATATTTAAAAATATGTATATTAATATGAGAGACATTAAGTTATTTATGATGTATTTAGAAGAAGCCATTGAGAGAAAGAAGGACAAAAGCCAAAAACATATCATCAGACAAAGCCCAAGAAAAGAACTAAGATAGATGCGAAGTCACCAACCTAAGGACCAGAACTGATGATGAGATGTGAACATTATCTGTAAAAGAATGGGGTAAGAAAGCATGGGAACTCATGAGTTCACAAATCTTAATGAAGATATCTGAACAGAAACTGAGAGGTGGAAAACCAGAACAGCTCACATTTCTCTGTGAAGTTTAAAATGTGTCATCCATCGACAGAGAAGGACAGCCTTGGAGAAGAGAGCTTGAGGAGACTAGAATTCTGGAAAGGTTTCCTCTCCCAGGTGGGAAGAGGGCTCGTGTTTCCAGTTGGTGGCGCAGCACAGACAACTAAACAGTGACTGGAAGCTGTATACTGAGGGGCACTAGGCTGCCCAGCTGGGGCTGGAGAACACCCACTGTGCTCAACAGTCAGGGTGTGGGAGGGGAGTAGGTGGTGACCGGATTCAAGCAGGGCGTGGGGAGTTCAAAGCAGATGTAACAGAAGGTCAGGGGCTGTGTTTTCCAGAGTCTCGAAAATGAAGCTTTCAGGGTGGATGAAGTAGGAAATAAAACCAGGAAGCATGAAAAACTGGGGGAAAAAGCAGGAACTGAGAGAGGAGAGCTGTCCCTGAGCAAGCTGCTAAGCAAAATGGTTGAAGTTAAGTGAATAATTACTTTAAAAGAAATGAAAAACAACTGAGCTCCGGGATTCATGTCTATTTTATTTTAACATGGTAGTTTAACTTTATTAATATTTACAGTTCCATGATTCTATTTTTTTTAAAAATAATGTTACTTTAGAGAATTTTTCTTTTTCGGAATCAATAAACTGAAGATTCTTTAAGTCTGTGTTCAGTAGTGACACAGAACCAAATCTTCAGGTTTCAGATAGAGAATACTGATCTTGATCCTTAAAACACATCTTAAATTGCATGTTTGGAATAAGTGTTTTTGTTTCTTCTTAGGAAGTACTTATCTTTAAGGGTCAGCCCAGCTTCCTGTTCCCATTTCTATGAGTGTCTCCAATTCTTCTTTTCCCATTTCACCTTTTCATACATCCTATATGCTAGCCATACTCATACTGTTATGTGTTGAATTCTGTCCCTCCCAAAAGACATATGGGGCCCTAAACCCCAGTATCTTAGAACATGACCTTATTTGGAAATAGAATGATGGAGGTAATCAAGTTAATATGAGGTAATTAGGGCAGACTCTAATCCAATGACTGGTGTCTTTATAAAAAGGGGAAATCTGGATACAGAGACAGACATGCCCACAAGAAAAAAGCCATGTGCCAATGAAGGCAGAGATCAGGGTGATGAATCTACAAGCCAAGGATCTCCAATAATTGCCAACAAACCATCAAAAGCTGGAAGAGAGGCATAGATCTAATTCTTCCTAGCAACCCCTAGAAGGAGCCAACCGGGTCAACACCTTAATCTCAGATTTTCAGCCTCCAGACTGTTAGACAATACATTTCTGTTGTCGCCGAGTTTTCAGTACTTTGTCATGGCATCCCCAGAACACTAATACACATACCATACATTTTATTTGTCATTTCCTAAATTCATCATATTTTTTCACTCTTTTGTATTTTCACAGATATTCTCCTTATACATATTGTTTCATTTACAACCCCATCCATAACAAAATTTTACTCTTCTTACAAATTGGGGTCAAGCATCATTTCTTCTTTGAGACTTCCCTTGGTAATCAGAGCAGACACTTCTCTCTAAAACTTTAATAACTTGTATTAGGCTGTTGACTTGCTCAAATCCTTCCAAGGAAAGAAGTCACCTTAAGAACAGAAGCTCATACTTTCTCTTTATACCCCCTACCTCTGCCACCATGACAAGTCAAGACTTCTATGGAAAAAGAAAAATGACTGAGTGCACATCTCAAAATAAGAACAAAAACATGTAAAAGGAGTTGAATATTTTAGCCAGGTATATATTGTTTAAAAGTGACAATAAGATGTTGTTTTATATAGAGCTCTTCACTATGATTTCCCTTATTTATTCTTCATTATATAGTCTACAAATGGCTATCGAATTTCTGTAAAAAAAATAAAAAATCAGAGAATAATTTAATTTTCACTAAATTTATAAATTTCTTGCAAAGCTACAGAATAATTTCATCTTCCTGGTGCATGCTAGAATTAGGACTTTGAAACTGATCAAGACAGAAACCAGCAGAGGGCTTCATTTATTTAATATGTAGACATCAAATTCATCTTCTTAACCATTTTTGAGTGGTGAATGAGAAAGGAAAGGCATCCCTTGGAGTTCTGAATCAAGGTCCTGAGAGAAGTTTTGTTTCTTTACTTCATGAGGTACTCAAGGCATGCTCTTCTTCTGTGACATTAGAGTTATGGGAATTTCATCCCCAGTGCATTTGACTGCATTACATCAAAGCTGTTAGTGTCTTGTGTCTTAATATTTGTTCCCATTTGACTTTATATAACTCCAACTCCCACATATTGAAAAATATTCTTTGCTTATGTAGTTTGGCAGGAAGTATGATGTAATAAAAAGATCTGAGATTTCACTAAATGTTCCTCTGTGGTCTTATATGTAATATAAAAACAATATTATACATGTGAATCATACTTGATATAGTTCAAAGAATGTCCACACTCATTAATTAAGGTGATCTTAAAAATAACAACATAAAAAGGCAGAGAAAATATTAATTGCCCCACTTCATGTACAAAATCACTGTGATTGAAACATTAATTGATAGATTTAGAGTGGCAAAGCTAGTCAATAACTAGGCTACAGCTACAATCCAGACTTTTTTTTTTTAATATTTATTTATTTGTTTGTTTTATTTTATTTTTTAGAGAGAGGGGAAAGGAGAAAGAGAGGGAGAGAAACATCACTGTGTGGTTGCCTTTCACTCACGCCCCTAACTGGGGACTTGATGTGCAACCTAGTAATGTGCCCTGACTGGGAATTGAACCAGCGACACGTGGCTCACAGGTTGATGTTCAATCCACTGAGCCACAGCAGCCAGGGCTAATCCAGACTTTTTTATTTTTAGTAAATTGCTATCTACTGTTTCTAAATGTAATTAATATATTTTTAAATTATGCTAAAAAATCATTATATATTCACATATTTTCTTTTCTAACAATATTAAAGGTTTAAAGTTTTCATTAATTGGTGTTAAAACTATATTTCTTCCAATGGTGATCAAAATTTACATATTTTTAGATTATCAATGTACTATAAACATAATTTACTGTGTTTATTATAATCCCAACCTAGGAAATAAAACTATTTTAATGATTGAGAGATACTACAAAGCTAAAAAAAATACTCATTTAAAAATTAGTTTTTTAAACTAATTCATTTATCATTAATTTCCTATGCTTTCAAGAGAAATAACTCAGCTCACTGAATGTAGATAACTTACCATTTCTCATTCAATAGCTTCATATATGACAAATATGTTAAAATATATTTATTCTCACAGAAAAATAACTCATCTATGCTTTAATTTAGTAGGACCTATTAAATCAAAAATATTTAAACAAATGACAGATTTAAATGATTTTATACATTATGCCACTATCAGTCTCATATTGGTCTTACCTAGTTAACTAGCAAAATCTTCCCTTTGACAAATTGATTTTTTGAGAACTATAAATCTTTTATTTCATGCAAGCATGTAATGTACATTCATAAAACACTGACTATAATAGGTATTTTATATACAGCAAAGTATATAGCAGTGAACAATGGACTTCTCTTTTTTAAAGTTTACAGGCTACATGAAAAGCACTGTACAAAGTAATAGTCACTATAATTGAGCTATGCAAGTGTTTCATGGAACAAACAAACAAAAGCAACCTTGGCAAAGTGAAGAAGGCATCTATAAAAGAGGAATGATTTGAATTTTGAAGGATATAACAATCAGAGGTAAAGGGAAATAATTTTCCAGGCAGACATAACAGCAAGTATAATGAAGTATCAAGGTATTATGATATATGGACTAAAAAATCAACATAGGTACATTACTATTAGCTAAATGCCACTAAACACCGCATTTTATTTACATTTTACTAGTATTTTGTTTTGTTTTTTATAACATTCTTTTTCTGTTTTAGAATCTTGTCAAGGGTGCAACACTCGTTTTAGTCTTTATGTCTTATGGCTTCCTCCAATCTGGACAGTTTCTCCAGTTGATCCCTTGTGTTTTATGACCTTTATACTTTAGAGAACTATTAGTTAGGAATTTTGTAGCATGTCCCTCAACTTGGGTTTGACACATGTCTTTTCTTTGGTTAGACTGGGCTTAGGATTTTAGTGAAAAAGACCACAGAAGTGAAAGGCCATTCTCATTATATGCTATTGAATAGTACATGTTATATGCTATCAAGAAGACATTCTTATAACAATTTATCAAAGGGTAAATGCTACTAACAAGACATTTCAAGGATATTAACTTCGATCTGAGATTGTTTGCCAAATTCCTCCACTCTGAAGTTACCCTCCCACCCCACCCCACCCTCCGGCCCTTTTCCATACTCTTTCTTAATAAAGGACCTACTAAGTACAGCCCACAATCAAAAGTCAGGGTAGGGAGGCATTAATCTCCATTCCTAGAGGGGAGCAGTTTCTACATATGTTATTTTTAATTTTCAAGGGAATTTCTCTCCCATTTATTTATTTTTCAGTCATTTATCTATATCAGTATGGACCAATTTAAAAGATATTTATTTTATACTTTGGTTTATAATGCCACCGTATGTTATATATTTTGTTTTTTAAATTGTTCCAGATTTTGGCCATTGGGAGCTCTTTAAGTTGGCTCCTGTATTCCTTTGACACATCTCATTCTTTTATTTTTCAAGCACTTCTATAGCTATGTTTTCAATATACAACTGCAGCATTAAGGTATTTCATTATAAAGTTGGCAGAAAACAAAATGTTAATCCCTATACTGTTATATATTACATAATATCTATGGGTCTAGACATATTTTATTATTTGCAAAGTGCAGAGACTATCATGTTCAAGGCATTGTATTCATTAAGATGTCCAATAATAGATTGAAGTAGCGTGCAAAACTAATAAATGTCTCACTTAAAATGGTACTTCCTTAAAACTGCAGCTCTTCTTGGATGAGTCATGTTAAATCTAAACTCAAAAATGGCTTAAAAGTGCAAAAGGTATGTTTAAAAATTCTTAAAATTTGCTTATCTTTCACTACGGTGAATGACAGGTTGCCAATTTAATTTTCATAGTGTTATCAAAGAAAAGGCCTCTGAGCTTAATTTTGCTTTTCATGTCACAAGTCAATTTTTTCTCTAATGACATGACCTGTTTTATTTTTTTATTTGTCTAAAATACATTGTTACCTTAGTTAACTACCAAACTGTATGCCTTATGTAGTAATGCTGATGAAAAGAATCTTACAAAAGAGTCAAAGAAAATAATGAGGACCGATTGCTCTTTGACTTGAATCTCTAGAAAGACCTATCACAGACCCTAAAACCATCTATGCTTTCTTCAAACAGACCCACAAATGCTAGAAAAAAATCCAGGCTGATTTACAATCCCAACTTCATTTCTCACATGGCAAGTTCTCAGAATCCATCCCCTCCCCACCCCCTGCTTCTGCAAAAAATTAGTAGCTTGTGATGCATTCCCAATGCTCATTTCCTTAACCAGCATATTTTTCTCTGTCCTTGGTGACATAATATGAAATTGCAAAGGAAATTTATTCCTGCACACTATAGGTGTGAACCTACATTTCACTTAGATTTTCCTTAATCTGTAACTTTGGATGTTCTGACGTACCAGGGGGGATGACACAGTGAAACCAGAATAAAGATAAACTGGGAGCAATATGTCGGAACTCAGTTCCAACCAGTAATGTTCAATACTGTATGATGTAGTGGGCTCCTCCAAGATGTTTTTGAAGCTTTTAAGATGGATGATTTAAATATATTTTCTCCAAGATTTCTTTTAGTTCTGAAATCTTGATCTGATAAAAGTTTTCCTCTGATAATTCCCCAGATGATAAATTCACTGACTGCATTGATTTCCCTGGATGAACTTGAAATATAACTGCCTCCTTTCATAGATGCTTTTTCTCCCAAAGTGCAACTATCAGAAGTTTGAGTTATCCTCATGGAAAAAGAAATGTATAAATCAGGAGAGAATAAATATTTTGAGATTATTATTTTAATCAATCTATTTTGTACAGAATAATGCAATTTTAATGCCACTATTTCTTAAGAAAGAAGGGTGGGTAGCAACCCTTTTTCCATCAGAGGCCTGTTCTTTGTTCCATTCACTGGAACTCTAGACCAGCCTTGAGCTAAGCAGCAGTGAAACAGGTAGAATTTTCTTCTACTTTTAATCATTCAGGGTTTTCAGCACAAGCTATAAGAGGTGAAAATAAATATGCATATATAACCCTTCTTTTTCATCTATACTGTTTAGAGCTATGTTATAGACTAAATTGTATACCTCCAAAATTGATGTGTTGAAATCCTATGGCTTCATACCTCAAAAACTTATCCCCAAATTCCTCATAATGTGACCCTGTTTAGGGTCATTATGGATCTAATTAGTTATGATAAGGTATTAATGAGGCAGGGGGGGCTCCTAATCCCATGTGACTGGTGTCCTTATAACAGTAGGAGAAATTTGGACACAGATACAGGGAGACAACCATGTGAAGATTGGAGTTATGCTCCCCAAAGCCAAGGGATTATCAGAACCTAGGAGAGAGGGCTAGAATAGCTCCTTGCCTAGAAACCTCAGAGGGACCATGGCCCTGAAGATATCTTGATTTTAGACCTCTGGACTTCAGAAATGTGAGACAATACATTTCTGTTGTAAGCAGCCCAGTTTGCTGTACTTTGTTATGGCAGCCCTAGGAAATTAATACAAGCTATAACTCAGGTATACAGAATTGGGAGCAGGGGTAGATTTCTTTTAACATTCATTTCAGTGATTATATTAGTACCATTCTGCCTTATATATTTGCTTTGCCTATTCTGCTCTTTGAGTTAGAACAGATGCCAATAAGTATATTTACATCAGTTATGAGGCATCTGGTTCCATATATGGGACTTAATCACTTACTAGTTGTAGAATTAACCTCATTGATCTTCAGTTGCCTGATACTAGTTAACATTTAATCTAGCACGAGATGTGCCTATTTGTGATCAAATTAGGTAAAGCCATGGTTGATGTGATTCAATGAATTGAATGCTGGCTTGAGAACCAAAGGGTCACCAGTTCTATTCCCAGTCAGGGCACATGTCTGGGTTGCAGGCCAGGTTCCCAGTTGGGGGCACACAAGAGGCAACCACACATGGATGTTTCTCTCCCTTTCTTTCTCCCTCCCTGTCCTTCTCTCTAAAAAAAATAAATAAACAAAAAAAAAATTTTTAATTAGGTAAGATAAGTGAAAAACAATATAGGAACAATATAAGAGGATACAGTGTTCAGGTTAAGATCTGGGACACTGCAGCCAGGTTAAATTACTTCAAATTTTATTCTTCTCTTTAGTAGTTTTGTGATTAAACTACGGATTCTGTTCCATTACTTAAAAATGAGAGTTATAATAGTATCCATATCTTAAAATTATCATGAATATCAAATGAGTTAATACATAAAGAGGTCTCAGGAGATTGCCTGGCACATGCAAAATACTCAATAAATGGTATCAAAGAGAAGTACCTTGTAAACTAGAAAGGGCCATATAAATGTAAGGTAATTATAATATATAGTTAGTGAATAACTTATTGATAAATGCACTTACAATAAAGAACTCTGACTTTTGACTTCCAGTTAAGATGGAAGCATAGGTAGACACACTTTGCTTCCTTCCACAGCCACAAAAAGAATAAAAGAATTACAACTAAATCTTAAAAGTAAATAAAGAAAAAACAACCAGGACTGTCAGAAAAAATAAATTGGACTGTATGGAAGTCCAACAACCAAGGATTTAAAGAAGACACAATCATACGGACAAGTAGGAGGGGCACATGTGGAGACTGGGCAGAGAGGCAAGGAGAAGTGGTGTGGCACAGAGAGGTGTTGGCAGAAGTGGACTGACATGGGCAATCCTACATTCATGTGTGGGAGACAAAAATCAGCAGCAGGTGATCCCAGCCCCAGGCCCGACCTCACGGCCCAGCGTTCCAGTGCCAGAAAGATAAATCTCCATAACTTCTGAATACAGAAACCAGTGAAAGTTTGGGTGGCAGATGGAACTGCTGGACTTACAGGAAAATTAGCTTTAAGAGTCAGCACGATCTTAAAACATATGCAAATCCACCCATTCTGGGGTTCAACACTAGGGCAACAGCTAGAAGGGTCGGAAGTAGGTGAAGTGACTGGAAATGGAGTGAGTGCCAGGCAAATGTCCAAAAGCCAGCCAACAACATAGTCCCCTACCTCTGCCCTCCCCTCACACAGAACCACAAAGTGGTGAAACATATAGCCCTACCCTGACAATTACCTGAGGCTACACACAAGTTTAGGTGTCTTTTATAGGGAGTCAAAGCAGCTTTACCTAATACACAGAAACAAACAGGGAGACTGCCAATTTGAGGAGACAAAGAAATATGACCTAAATGAAAGGAGAGAACAAAACTCCAGAAAAAGACCTAAATAAAATGGAGATAGCCAACCTATCAATGCAGAGTTCTGAACACTGGTAATCAAGATGCTCAAAGAACTCATTGAGTACTGCAACAACATAAAAGAAAAAATAAAGGTTACAAAACTAAGCAAAATAAAGAAAAATCTACAGGAAACCAACAATGAAAGGAAGAAACTGGGATTCAAATCAATGATTTGAAACATAAGGAAGAAATTAACATTCAACCAGGATAGAAAGAAGAAAAAACAATGTAAAAAAAATAAGGATAGTATAAGAAGAGTCTGGGGCTTCTCTAAACATGCCAACATATGAATCATAGGGATGCGAGAAGGAGAAGAGGAAGAGGAAGAAATTGAAAACTTATTTGAAAAAATAATGAAAGAAAACTTCTCTGATTTTGTGAAGGAAAGAGATATACAAGTTCAGGAAAACAAGTTGGACCCAAAGAGGACCACACCAAGACACACCATAATTAAACTGCAAAGGTTAAAGATAAAGAGAGAATCTTAAAAGAAGCATGAGAAAAATAAGAGAGTTCCTAAAAGGGGTACCCTTAAGGCTATCATCTGATTTATCAAAAGAAACTTTGCAGGCAAGAATGCATTGGTAAGAATTATTCAAAGTGATGAAAAGTGAGGACCAACAACCTACATTATTCTATCCAGCAAGGCTATTATTTAGAATGAAAGGGCAGACAAAGTGCTTCCCAGACAAGGTAAAGCTAAAAGAGTTCACCATAACCAAGCTATCATTGCATTAAATGTTAAAGGGACTTATTTAAGAAAAAGATTAAAACTATGAACATTAAAAAGGCAACCAATTAACAACTATCAACAAACAAACAAACAACCAAAGCAAACAACCAGAACAGGAACAGAATCATAGGTATGGAAATCATTTGGAAGGTTATCAGCTGGGAGGGGTAATGGGGAGAATGGTGGAAAAGGTGCAGGGATTAAGAAACATAATTGGTAGGTACAAAAGAGACAGGGGGATGTTAAAAATAGTAAAGAAAATGGAGAAGCCAAAGAACTTACATGGATGACCCATGGACATGAACTAAGGAGGGGTTGCTGGAGGGAAGGGAGGTACTGGGAAGAGGAGGGCAAAGGGAGAGAAATTGGAACAACAGTAATGAGATAATCCATGAATTATACTTTAAAAATAACTCTGACTTTCTAGCTCAACATGCACTTTAGCAGCAGTATTTTGGAATGGTTAAAAAGAATTAAAGACAATTTGATGAGGGCTATTAACAAGTAGATCAGTTTTGCCCAGTGAATCAGAAGAACCTTAGAACTAGAACTATTTATGGTATTCATTAGTCTTGTCATTTCCCTGTGTGAAAATATTGTAGAGCCAAGTTTTTGTAGAGCATTGCATTAACTGCTCTAATGTGTAGACAAAAAGCAAAGGGTCTAAGTAGAATTGGGTGTGGGGGGCATTCAGAAATAGGACTATTTTTTAAACTGCTTTTAAAAGTTTCTAATAAAGTCTTTGTTTGCATATATTTGAATTGAGATGCATTGTCTGTCCATCACTTCCCTTAGTTGATAGTAAATAAAAATAGCTAGTTCAATGATGAAAGACTATCATTGGAAAGCACAATTTGCTTCATTTTAGTGGCTGTTACTACAGAGGAGAAAGATGGATTTTAGCAAAAACACCTTATTAGTTTACTTGTAGGAAACTGAAACAGCTGAGACTCTTACAAAATAAATTATATTATCACAATGATTTGATTTCATACAACTTACCCAGGAAGTATATATTTGGAGGACAGACTGTCTCAGTGCTGTGGATAGGTTATAGTCCTCAGAACTGTGGTGTGTTTGGTGTCCAGCCCACATAATATTAACCTCTGCAAAACACATAATTTGAAATGAGCCATGAGAATGAGAACAAAGCAACTTCCATTTTTCAGTTATGTAGGCTGCTCTGTTGAGTGAGGAAGAAAATCTGGAACATCTCTGAAAAAGCTGGCCAATATAATTATAATTAAAATAAGCTGCCTCAAATTGCTTTTGGAAGCAAGGAGGATATAAATTATAAACAAATAAAACATTGAAACATAGCCAATAAATATGTATAGTGTATATGATATAATTAAATGCCTCTAGGAAACTGAAATGACTTCCAAAATTTACACTTTGCTAACATAGCACAATATGACAGATCATAAAAGCTAACTGGTAATGTTGTAACAATATAGTCAATGAATGGTGATGATTTTTCAGTATGTGATAACATATTTCTAATTAAAGAAGAATACTCTGATGGGAGAAATTGCTGTATACATTTTGGAATAAGATATTACATAATATTCTTTCCTGATGGCAGTTTAAGTAATCTCAAAGTCTCTCTGTTAAAATAAGAGGCAAAGCAAAATGTTTTTTGTTCCTTGGATTTAAGGCTTCATTTTTACTTACAGGAATATATTAGCTAATATTTACATATAGATTTTTTCTCATGCCTTAACAAAATACTATGCCATTTCTAAAATTGTCCCACATAATTGCTGTCAGTCCTCATAATAAAAAAGAAAATGTAAGTTGTTTATTTTTCATCAAATATTATACAAATTACCCTCCTAATGTATTAAAATTCATATATAGCCCCAAAATATAGTTTCTTGTTTTTTCTATAACAGATATGCTACTATAATGACCTCCTAAGTAGATGATATAGAAGAGAGCAAGCCCACATTTTTCATTCTGTCAATATTTTTCATTTCCTACCAGAATTACAGATCAAAATGCCTCATTATATTTAATTTTTAAAAATTATGTATTTAGCTAAAGTAATTTTTATTTAGTTCTTTGCTACAGATACAAGATATAGAATTAACCATGTGACATGATCATTGTATGTCTGTCAGTACAGATTAGAAATTAAATCTTTGAGGCTTGGATTCATGGGAACTGAATAGTGAACCTAAGAGTGAAAATTTGGGTTTATTTTCTTTGCAGTTACCATATAGCAACAGTTAAAATATATGCATGTGGCAGAATAATTTGTTAGAAGTTTTAATAAAAATTATAGTTATATATAAAATATATACATATATTATACATGTATATAATCTTATATATATTACATATACGCATATTATATATGTAATATATATGCATATATATTTGATCTGGGTGGACTTCTTGTCCATTCACTTAGGAAATAAAAGCTTTCCAGACAATCTGTGTAGGGAGTTACCAAACAAAATTTGCAAAAGAGTTTTGGTAAACAAATAATAGCCAAGAGATAAAAGAAGGACTACATTCTGTAAGAAGGAGAGCATTATGAACAGAATTATGAATCAAAAGCCTTATCAAAAGTCATTTTTATTAAAGTCATGTACCATCAGTTTATATGTAATTTAGGTCTTGATTGGTTCACATTTTAATCATATATAGTAATGAGCCATATATAGTATTTTTACCCAAGTCATTAAGGTAATTCTTCATATAGAAATAAGAAGTACTTCACCATAATGACCTCTAAATTCCCAGAGATAATCAATGAAATAGCCTAGAACCTAAATCTCTGGTTTATTGACTGGCCCATATAGCTACAAATAAGAGAGATACAACAAATCCTGTGGCACTTGATAACTTCAGCTGTTATGTGAAAGTTCATTAAGAAGTAATAAACTTGATGAATCTCCTAAGTCACTTAAAAGTTCTTACCGACTGAGCCTGCAAAGCAATCTAAATACTATTTTCTCTCTAGAACACACCCATTGTTGAACATTTCAGACCCCTTGACTTATAAACTTCATTACAAATAAAATCATTGTCCACCTTGTTGGTCTCTTTGGGATTTATTTTAAAAATTTATCATAATGCACCCATGTTGAGTTTACATGGGAAAAACTAATCAGATGAAGTTAAATTAGATGGTGATAAGATGTATTGAAACTACTTCCTCATAACCTTCACAGAAGCTAATGACGGAACAAAGAATCCACAAAGGTGGAAGTCAAAGACCTGTCTCTTTAGTTGTTTTAAAAGCATTTACTTCCGATCACAAACTGTGTGTAACACAAGCCTTCATTCAATGAAGTGCAGCTGTATAAACAGGGTACAGTAACTGGATCCTATTGCCTTCTCGCTGTCACTTTGCAGAATTGGGGAAAACAAGAAATTGGGATTTTTTTCACAGTCTACATTAAGCTTACTTAAAAGTAAATAAAAGTGGTTTTAAAATCTAATGTATGGAAAATTATTCTAAGTTGTTTTTGTAAATAAAATGAGAAAAAGTTACTGGTGCATTTGCAACTATGTTCATCTTCTCTAGTTTTTGAAGTGATGAATTCTCTGTTCTAAGGAATAAAAACAAATATTAAAGTGAAAAATGATATTATCACAATAAGCTTCTTTTTATAAAAGAATATAAGTTGCAGTCAATAACAATTTTCTTTCCCTATAAGCAAATTATTGATTATACAAGCATATGGTATATTCTTACAGTCTTTCAATGATATAATTAGAAAATACTATGCTGCTTTCCAGAGTAAAAATATAGATTTGTAGAAATACATTTTATTAATACATTGCCCAATTATGCAATTTGGCCAAAAATTAATATTTTATGTCTGTGTTGTGTATATATTATATTTTTAAAAAACTAAGGTATAACTTAGATATAAGAAATCCATCCCTTTTAGTATTCAATTCTATGAGTTTTTACCAAACCAGTATAGCTGTATAATCACTGTCAAAATCTAGAAACAAAACAGATTTGATTACCCCCTCAAAATTTCCCCATTCCACTTTGAGTTGGTAGCAGGCTTACTCTAACATGGCTCCCTGGTTCAGATGATAAGATCCTGGACTTTGAACTGACAATGTAATGGGATGAAACTCTTGCAACCTTGGAAGAGGCGAATATGTTTTGAATGGGGGGACAATATAAGTCATCAGGATCAAGAGAGCCGCCTAATATTCTTGGTATTAGGTTATAGAAAGACAGTGGCTTATGTCTTGGGTGCTTTCTCTCCTACTTTCACAAATTCTGTCTGAGGAGAGTCAGTGGCCCTGTTGTAAGCTGTCCTTTGGAGACCTGTGTATGGCAGGCAACTAGCAGTGCCCCAAACTAACCAGCTAACAAGAAACTAAATTTCAAATACCACAAGGAACTGAACCCTGCCAACAACTACGTAAGTGAATTTTGAAGCAGATCCTTCCCCCAGCTGAGCCTTCAGATAACACTGCAGCCAGCAGGCTGCCTGACTGCTTAAATGCAACCTCATGAAAGACCTCGAGCCAGAAGCACTCGTATAAACTGTCCCAAGATTTCTGACCCACAGAAACTCTGCAAGAAGCCACTAGTATGTTATGAAGCAGTAGATCATTAACACAGAGGTCAATCACCCTCAACCTCATTCTCAAGTCGCTCATGTCCCCCGGTTTGGGTTCTTTCTTATCATTTTGCCTTTTTGAGACTATTATATAAATGAATCGTATGTAGTCTCTTTTGTGGTTTCTTTCACTTTTTTGCTCAGTACTATTCCATTTTAACGGATGTACCAAAGCTTTTGTTTTGTTTGTTTTTATCCACTCAGCAGTTGAAAACATTTTGGTTGTTCTCCTTTTAGGATATTACAAATAAAACCTCCATAAATGTCTAATACTATTATTCTGTGAAAATGTTTTTTATTACACTTGGGTGCAATACCTAGAAGTGAGATTACTGAGATGTATGGATGTTAACATTTAAATAATTAAGAGCTGTTTTCCAAGGGGGGTGGGGTGTACAACTGGAGGCAGGGCATCATTGGGCGGAGGGGAACAAAGGGAAAAGAAATTGGGACAACTATAACAGCATAATCAATAAAGCATATTTTTTATAAAAAAAACTGTTTTCCAAAATTACTGTGCTTTTTTGCATAACCATCAACAGTGTACAGGAGATAAATCTGCTTCACATGTCTGGCAGTACTTGACATTATTTTTATTTATATGTATGTATTCAATAGCATTCCAACAGGTGTGTAATGGTATCACATCGAAAGTTAAACTGCATTGTCATTGTAATAATGGATAATGACAATGATCTCCACGTGTGCTTATTTTTCATCTATAAGTCTTCTTTGAAATGCTTATTCAAAAATTTTAACCACATTTTAATTGGGTTATTTTTTATTATTGAGTTTTGAGAGGTCTTCATATATTCTGCATATAAGTCCTTGTTAAATGTGTGATTTGCAAACATTTTTTCCCATCTCTACCTTGACTTTTTATGTTAACTGTATCTTATGAAGAAAAAAAAATTTAATTTTGATGTAATTTAATTTATATACTTGAGAGTTTTTAAAAATATATTTTAATGTATATAACAAAAAGCAAGAACTATTCGGGAGAAATTTTTCAGAATGGTAAGAAATTTGTAAGTGCCTTGGAACTAAAAGTCTATGTATTATACACCTAAAATATATCTATATAAGTCTCTCATCTTATATTTTGTCAGTTATGGACCTGAAAAACATAACTCTTTAGATTAATCAGAGACATAAACACAGGTCTACAAGGACTTTTTATGGCTATATGATAGCTATTTAATCTTCAGTAGTGGATAGGCCAGGAAGTCTGGAGGCATCTTCGGCGTGACAATGTTACAATCACTCTGAATTTGGAAAATCCTCAAGTTATAAAAGAAAAAAATGTTAAAGGCATATTTGCAAAATGTGATGCTTACTTGGCACCAAGAAAGGCATGTTAGAAACACTTTATGCAATATTTAGCATATTGTGTGGTGACTGTGGAACATGAAAACTGCAGGGTCTTTTAGTTCAAGTTTTTAATTTTATAAATAATAAAAATGAAATTAAAAGGAGAAAGGAAAAAGAGCTCATTAAAGAAGAGAATGCTTTTTAATTCTCTCTCTCAGCAATAATTTCTTTGATGCATTTACTGCCCCCTTGGATATATTTATATTCCTATGTAATTGACATACAATATCCTATAGTTTTAGGTGTATGTAGTGATTCCATATTTATATACATTACAAAATGATCCCCACAATAAGTCTAGTTACCATCTGTCACCATACAATGTTATTAGAATATTATTGACTATATTCCCTGTGCTTCACAATATACCTCTAAGACTTACTTATTTCATAACTGGACATTTTCTCCTTCAGAAATAGAAGTGACTGGGTCCAAGTATTCTCAGATGGCACATACTTGGTAATTTCCAATAAGTAGAAGACATTAAGGAACTCAACACACCCTATTAAATGATGGAGTTAAACCTCTTGAATTGAAACTACTGCCTTATTGCCTCTTATAAGAAATATAACACTAAAAACCCTGGACTAGTCAATTTTTGATTGAAAACAATTGTCACTTTGAATTTGAAGAGTCCAGATATGTGAATCCTTCAAACGTCTGTTTCATCTTTTTTCCAACAGGTAATGATGATTGATAAATGATTTCAAGAAGTTGAGTTTAGCAAACAAAAATTAGTAACATGCTCAAGTTATTGAACTAAAGACTAACTGGGAAGTGTGAATATCACTGAATATGCCTTCAATTATTTTCTTATTCACTATTTGAATTAATTAACAATGTCATCAATTTTCCATCACAACTTTTCTCACTTTCTATAGCAGCAAATAAAAGTGTGATGATAAAATTGATGACATTGCTTATTCATGCAATGAGTATAGATTGATATTTTTGTTGTGTTTTTAATCTGTTCTTTGTCCACTTAATATGAAAACACAAATCATTAATTATATCTAAATTGTCAAATAAATAATAAAAAAATTGATAACGACTGGATCTCCATATTTTTATTCAACATGTTTTGTAAATATCCAGATGTTCAGCATCATAGAAGACAGCCATCAGAAAGTTTAACCAAAATTACCATTTAAAGAAAATTTTTAATTAAACATATTTTTCAATTACAGTTTACATTCGATATTATTTTGTATTAGTTTCAGGTGTATGGCATAGTGGTTAGATGATCATATGCATTGCAAAGTGTCCCTTCTGATATTTCCAGTACCCATGTGACACCATACATAGTTATTACAATATTATTGAGTATATTTTCTTTGCTGTACTTTACAACCCCATGACTATTTTGTAACTACAAATCTGTATTTTTCAATCCCTTACCTTTTCCACTTAGTCCCCCACCACCCTCGCCCAAAATTTTCACTTTGTATCTGAATGTTTAGCAATTAGATATTAAAACATCTCTCTAAGGGAGGGAACAAATGATAGTTCTAAAATCATCACAAATACCTAGTCACTCTAATCTTACTGGTAATCACTACTTTAATACATTTGTTTCTTCTTTATTCATGTTCAAAAGAAAGCTTTTAAATTCTAGCCTGCAAAATTTTAAAATAATAATTCTCTACTTTGATGTTTACATTCTTTCAAAATTTAAACAAAACAAAGTAAAAGAAGGTATAGCTTTTCAGTATAAAGCAAAAATCCTGGTAAAATTTATATAATGTTTTTAATCAAAACATATGGTGCTATATAATGCAAAAGCAAGAAATAATTTAATGCTTATTATTGAGTTATTTGAACAAATGTTAAAACTATATAAGAATGCTATTATTATCACAAATGCTTGAATTAAAATTTTAAAATTAAAGAATTTTGACACATCTATATTTGTGTCAGTTTTATTCATTTTGAATCCCATTTGGGAAAGTCTAAGTATTATATTTAATAAGATATCATTTAAATTGTATATTCTTAAAAATAAAGATTTACTTAGCACTAATTTATTGAATTCTTCCTATGTAAAAATCATTGTGTAGGTATTTTGATAGAAAAAAAGTACAAAATAGGAAAAATTTTCTTGAAGGACCTACAAGCAAATAAGAGCAAAAGAAATATATATATAAAGAGTTGATTGATATAGGGGAGTTTCACATGCCTTAAAATGAAAATAATTCTGTGCAATTGTACATATTTTGCATTACTTAATGGTTATTAGTTTATAAGAACCTTTTAAAATATTATTTTAACCAGGGCTTCCATGGAATGTGAGAAGACATTAGCTTCACTCTTCCTGAGAGTTTATATAACCACATTTCTACCTGCCTGTCTGTATTGTCTGTTCTCAGAATGTTCTAGAAACTAGATTTCACAATAGCTTATGCAGTTCAAATTTGGGTCATTGCATGCTTGCCTCAGGGGTTAGAAAGGCAGGGGTTCCTCCCTATCTTTACTCAAGATGAGATTGATCAATAATAATACTAATCATCATTATTATAACAGCAATGATTATAACCATAAAAGTGCTTAGTATGTACAAGAAAAATTTTAAACACTTTATATGTATCAATTCATATCGTCGTCGTCGTCGTCGTCGGCAGCCGTCCATCTCGAGAGACGATGGTGTAGCTTCTTAAGAGTCTATCTGCACCGCCGAGAATGGCTGTGCAGTCCGACTCGGGAGTGACATGGTATCTGTCTCCTCCCGTGTTGAATCGACATCTTGTGATGACGCTGAAGCTACAGAGCCTGGGCAGGGTGATATGGAGGGTCTGCTGTTGCCCATGCAGCAGACCCCCCCCTCTCTTCGCAGCTGAAGGGTCCAAGGGAAAGACGGAGTCAATACAGCTTGGCTTCAGGTGCACCACAGGAGTTGCCGGTGTTGACTACAAGGTCAAACCGCCTTAGGGACTCCGGCTCCGGATTTTCTGTCGGGGTTTACTCCCTTAGCCTTTCCCCTGAGGAGGTATGCCGCAAGGCAGCGGAGGTTTGGAGTCAGAGTTTCCCTTCTCCTTAGCCTTTCCCCTGAAGAGGTATGCCGCAAGGCAGCGGAGGTTTTTTGGAGTCAGAGTTTTCCTTCTCTGATGTGCCCTGACTGGAAGATCGAACCAGCGACACTTAGCTCGCAGGCCGACGCTCAATCCACTGAGCTAAACCAGCCAGGGCAAATCAATTCATATATTACACATACTATATTAGAAGTTAGATATTTTTTAATTTTTGTTTTACAGTTGAGAAAGTGAAGAAGCAATGAAATTGAATAATAACTTGCCTAAGGTAGCTAATGATTATTATTCCTTTTACCATTAATATTTTTTTTGATTACTTGTAGAAACTATATTTTCTAGACCCACTGCCCCTCAGTGCGTTTATGTGACTGACTCCAGTGACGCAATTCTGAGTGGAAATGTGTGTCCTCTCAGGATGAGGTAAGGAATTGGTGTGTCTCCTCCAAACTTTCTCTGTTCCCTCTAATTGTAAGCAACATACGGAACATTTAGTGGAGGACAATGAGACCCTGGGATAAATAAAGACAGAAGGGAAGATAGAAGGATCTTAGATAGCTAAATGACAGCGTGGGGGATAGTGCTCTTACTGATGCTTATTTAACCAGGTTGTGAGTGAGAAATAAATCCCAGTCACTTCACTGGGATTTCTTGTAGATCACTGAACTAACTGAGCGATAACCACCACTTTCAATGCAATAACCACCAATATCAATAACCTTATTACAAATCTATATTCTACATCACTAAATGTTTCTTACAGACTGACTTCAGTGGGGAAAGCACTTCACAGTGTACTGAGTTAAACTGGCACCTACGTTTCTAAAAGCATCCTTCAGGTAGCATAGCTTAAAGTCTCATATTTTCTTCTCACTGACCTTCCAAAATGACCACTTCAAAGAAATGGCTATAGGAAATCCAGAACATATCCTGTAAATTTTTTCTTTCTCTCTTCTGGTACCTTGTGTCTACCTTAATTTCATTCTAATGAAAGGCTTGCCTTGCCTCAAGACAGGCATGTGTAACAGGGCTGGAAATGTCAAGGAAAGAAAAGTCTCCTACCTTGTTAGCAGCATCTGTCTTCCCAGCCCCATTTCCATGTCCCCCAAGAGTGCCTGTCATCTTCTCAGCACTATTCCTCAGCTCTTCTACCCAAGTCGTGTTATCATCTCCCTGCCTGGAAAGCCCATGTCTGACTATTGGTGTTTCTCCATATGCAGATGTATCTTAATTTTATTCACGAAAGACCCACCGTTTTATTAGTTATGCATGATTTTATAGCTTACTTTACTATCTAAATCTGTAAAGAATAGGATGGTTTAGTGGGAAATTTTCCTGGTTGCTTTGCCAGATCAAAGAGCAAGAGCTTTTAGGAAACTTGAGTGAAACTGTGAGATTTCTTAGAGAGAAGAGAAGCCAGAGAATCTGGTCTGTTCTGTTACACGGGTGGGTCAGTTCAAAGGTTAGAAAGAAATGTCCCTATGATGAGCAAGAGGCATTATGGATAGGAAGGGAAGCAGACAGATGATCTCCAGGAGTGATCATTGTAAAGAAAAAAGACAGGAGTTTATGCAAGGACTGAGATGATCCCCCACCAGTCTGACTTCCAGTCTCTCTTCACACTGTAAGATCTTTGTTTAACCCTTTACAGGTTAGAGCTTTTATGCAAAACCACAATACACCAAAGCCAGCCATATCTTGAAATAAAATGTGAACTTCCCTCATCCTGTGTCAGGCTGTTGGAATAAAAAGCAAGAGAAGGTAACTCATCCTGCTGCACAGAGAGAGATGCTCTTTGGTTACCCAAATTGAAAGGCTAAATGCAGTTCCTTCCTGAAATATTATTGGACATGTTAAAAACAGTATTTTGCTTTATGATGAGCTGCATGCCTTTATATAGACAGACCCAAGAGCCCAAGGTTGAGAGGATACATTTCTTTGAGAAAAAGGTGTGCCTAATTCCTAAAACAGATTACAACTGAGATTTCTAGATACTCCTCAAACATATGAGTAAATTTTACATATATATGTCTTGGGAATGAGGAGGGAAGTATTAAAAGGGAATATATGAAAAAGAAAAGAAAAAGGGTTACATTTCCAATGCAACTTGTATACACGTTCACACACGTCTATTGCATACCTGTATATAGTATTTGTGTATATTTAAGGTAGACAGATATGAAAATACAGTTTCAGATTACATTCCACATTTAGGTATACAGATACATAGTATGGTGCTAATGGCTTCTATAGACAGAATAGAAAAAAATAGTATGTTTACATATGAAAACAGAGAGAGTTCCACTTCGCATCCATTCAAAGCAGACTGAGCTTTATAGCATGCATGTTGTTAATCCATATGTTTGCTGTAACACTTCCAGCTCATGAGATAAATTGTTCACTTCCCAGCTTAAGAAAAAAACTATAATATTTGGCTTTACTGTCTACTCTATTACAAGGTTATATACAAGGTTGCCTGAAAGTAATGCTATGAATCAGTTTGATTTCTCTATATACTCTTTCTTCTCTAAGCTCCATTATTCTCTATTTATAGCCCTCTACACCTAGTGATTTTACATGTTGATTATTGGCCCAGACCAAATAATCATCTAGATTTCTCTTCTTTTAGTACATAATTATAGTTTCTCAGCCCTAGACCATGGGCAGGTAATCTTGCTAGAAAATCATGACTTACATCACTGATAATGCATAAAAAGAGCTCTTCTTCACTCGATAGAAAAGAAGTATTATTGAACTAAAGTATTCTTTAGGGGTATGAATATTGAAGTTTCCAAAATAAAATAGGTTGATTAGAGATATTTTTAAGGAATATCCCCATACCTCTCAACATGTGGAAATAGCTGTGTCTCCTCTGCAAAATTAGCAGAATTAAATAAAAAGCCTTGGGAATATGTTATGAATATTACATTTTAAAATAATTACCAATTTGACAATTCTGATGTTTTATGAAGACCACATATCCATGTAATAAAACCAAATTCCAGTGCACTTGGGTCTTGGTTGTCAGCAGCAACATTAACATCAAGACTTTGGTTTTGGCGCATTTAGTAATTTTTATCTTACAATATATTCAGATTCTAAGGAATATACATGCTTTGCATAGGTTAAAAGCAAGAAACATTGCAGAGTATTTAATGACATATATTAATGAATGCCAAACTCACTAGCACAATCAGGGGGCAGAAATCGTGGGAGAAGAGCTACCTTTGTGGCAATAGAGTTAGCTAGGCTTGGCAAGCACTCCCACAGCAGTCCTGTACAGTGTGCTCGCCCGTGGCGAAACACAATGAACTTCTGCTGTATTATGTTTGGAACAATGAGTTATATAATTTGTCTTCACAAGTCACAGAATCCAAGAACAAATAACCTCCGCTGTTTGAAAGGAGAGCAACACACGGAAGTGAACAGGGAAACAAAACAACCAGGGATTGCCCAGAAAAAGAAAAACAGGAAAAAATTGCACTAAAACCATCAGTTAGAAAGTGGCTGCAATCTGTTCTCGTTCTCTCTCTAATTAACCTCATGGATGTAGATTACCCCTGTCAACAACAGTAAACACCTACCAGGTCTCTTTGCCAATAATAAGAGCTTTCTATTGCTCTCGCCATTTTCCTTTGTGTTTTGAAACTAAATTATACCACTTCGTAGCAAATGAGTCTGGTTTTCACGGTTGAAACACTCAATATTTCTGAATGTCCCAACTGGAATAAATCGGTCTATACTTTGTGAGTGGTGTCATTTTGACACAGATTAGCATTGTCACTGGTCTTTGAGGAAGTAATCTGCTCCTGATAGATTTCCTTTTGTACATTTGGGAACTGTTATTCCGCATTCTGTTATTACCACTTGTTGTCACATCTTAGAACTGAATGTCATTCGTTACTTTAATGAGTTACTTTTCCATTTCCTGTCTCCTTCAAATACTCCTTGAATCTGAACACATGAAAGAGAAGATACCAATGACATAAAGTCTTAGTACCCCAGGAGAAATAATTCTCATGTAATATTCTTTGACTTTGGGACATGGGTAGGAGGAAGTGGTTATGCAGGATATCCCCCATTATTCTAATGGGGGTAAGTTCATATTCTGCTCCCTAGATCCCCCAACCATGACCCCACTGCTACATGATCTTTAAAGCCAAATGCTATTTATTAACTGAATTCATTGTTTTCTGCCTATGTTTCTTGTTTCTTTGTTCCCCCCGATCTTGTAATATGACCGTTGTACCCTTGGCCACTCCTTTCTTCCTCCCTTTTACCCACATCAAGATGCCACTATGGTCCTGGCTGGTGTGGCTCAGTCGGTTGAAATGTCATCCTCTACATTGAAAGGTTGTTGGCTTAACTCCTGGTCAGGGCACATATCTAGGTTGATGGTTCAGTCCCTAGTCGGGGCACATACAGAAGGCAACAGTCGATGTCTCTCTCTTTTCCTCTCTCTATAAAACATTGAAAAATGTCCTCAGGTAAAAATAATAGATAGATAGATAGATAGATAGATAGATAGATAGATAGATAGACAGATAGATAATACACTACTGTGGGCTTCCACCAATCCACTGTATCACCTGCTTCCTTCCCTTCCTATCCCATACCTACTTTCCTAGATTGAGGCCTCATTGCTTTGGTAGAACCAGCAAATATTCACAGCGTGACATCTATATATCTGGTGGGCTGTCCTGTATTGCTCACAATCTGGTGCATGGGCCAGCCAATGGGCCAAATCCAGCCCACAGCCTGCTTTATACAGCCAGCAAGCTATGAATGATTTTCACATTTTTAAATGATTAAAGTAAAATCAGAAGAGTAACACATGAATATTATATGAAAATAAAATGTGTTTCCCCCTTTACCTTTCTCATGTACCCTCTATTCCCTGGGCTTTGCGAATACCCTCAACACTTTCATGCTACCCTGTCTTTGTACAACCTGTCAAAATGTTCATTTCCCAAGATCCTCTGTATGTGTTGTTTTCTTCAGGAAAATCACACTTAGTCCTCCCATCCACATTTACTGTGCAATGTTTATTACTCCTAGGCCTTTAATGTCACAAGTTCTCTGATACTCTGCATCCTTCTTTATTTTATACATGTCTTAATGAGAGACATTAATTTTTCTATCTTTGTATTTCCCATAGCACCTACCATTGTACTTTGCATAGTAGATACTAATATATTTTTTCTTGATTAAACCAATGCTTATCAAATAAAACTTGTTCACTTGAATAGTTAATAACCAAGTAACCCTACTTTATTTGCTAAATACACAAATTTCACTAGTAAAATCAGTGTTTTTTAAAATTTCCCTTTTTCTTTATAATGACAGAACTTCTTTGCTCCAATCGTCATATCCAAACATTTCACTTTGTAAAACATGATCCTTTGACCTTCCCTTTCCCTAATTTGTTTTTATCTCAAATATCTTAAAGGAGCAGATTATTTACTTCCTTACCTCCCATTCATTCTTAAACTCATTGTTAATATCATTTAATTCTTTCCAAAATAATTATTGGCTTCTTTTTTCTCTCTTTTCTTTTTTGTTTTCTTTTTCCTTTCTTTCTTTTCTTTCTTTCTTTCTTTCTTCCTCTTTCTTTCTTTTTCTTTCTTTCTTTCTTTCTTTCTTTCTTTCTTTCTTTCTTTCTTTCTTTCTTTCTTTCTTTCTTTCTTTCTTTTTTCTTTCTTTCTTTCCCTTTCTTTCTTTCTTTCTTTCTTTCTTTCTTTTCTATCCTTCTTTCCTTCTTTCCTTCTTTCCTTCCTTCCTTCCTTCCTTCCTTCCTTCCTGCCACACTAAAGTCATCTTTTTAGCTATCATCCTATTGGAACTTTCTGAAACATTTAGCCACTATTTCTGTCTGGAATATTTGTGCTTTTGCCTTTACTAACATCCTTTGCTCTCAGTTCTCTTTCCTTAATCAAGCCAAGGGCACTTCCCTGACTTCTTTCCTTCTTCTTACACACCTTAAAAAAACAAATTCTGTTTTCTTTCTTCCTCACTTCCATTATTTTTCATGGTATGACATCAACTGAAATGACTTCAATAATCCATTATCCAAAAGTTGATGACTCCCAAATACTTCAGTCTACAGGTATTTGTCGCCTTCTGGGTCTGAATTCCTTGTGAGAATTCCATATATATTATGCCCCGAATCTATCTCATTGTCTTGTTTTCTGTGCCTCTTCTGTCCTTTCTTTCCTAATGCCATCAGTATCATCCTAGACACTCAGGCAAGCGAGATAACTGTCAGGGAAGAACTCAAAGTAGAACTAAATCTTAGTGGTTTTTGTTTTTGTATACTTCTGCCTCTCTTTATACATTTCTGAAGTACTTAGCACATAATCAGGACAAAACCCATTATTTCTGAATGAATGAATATTTTTAAATGACTTCACATTAGCTTGTGATACCGTTTTCTAATATATTGTAGCAACCAGGCCTAAAAGTTTGTTGTATTACTACAGAAACAATTATAAATATGAGAAAACATGAAGAAAAATGTGGAATGGCAAAGGTAACATGGAAAAACATTATTAGTGCAGGTCAATAATAAATGTGAATATTCTTTTTTCAAAGATTTGATATTTAAGAAACAGTGTGTGAAAGAACTAAAAAGTGTATTTAATAAGTCAAATTCTAAAATAATGAAATGCCTTCCATACTAAGAGATAGTTTACTCTAACTCATTAAAGTATTTTAAATATTATCATATGATGCATCATTGTTCCTTTGGTCTTAAAGTTGGAACAGAAAACTTGGAGTCCACCCACTTGGATGCTGTTTTTAGATTTCTTAACCATTTGTAGGATACTATGACTAGAGTTATATCAGATGCTCATCTTTTATCTCATGAGCCCCATTATAAAATTAATCTTTACTTGGAAACATATTTTTTTGGATACACTTTGATACACGTTTGTGGTTGGGAAAATATGAATGTGATACATCACTTTATCCTTCTTTTTTCCAGAAGCCTGAACAGAAAGAAGAAGAAGAAGAAGAAGAAGAAGAAGAAGAAGAAGGAGGCTACAGAAAACTTCCTAAACATTTAAAAATCCCTGAATAAAAAAAAAATGGTCAAAATGTATAGGACTATCCGTGTAGTTCCTTTCCAGTATAACCTCCACTTTTTTTGTAAAATTCAGAGGAAGTTAATCAAGGCTTCCAGGTCTCCCTGCCCCCTCTCATCTGCCATTACAAAGATGAGTGGTTACGCTCTGAACTGAACTTAGTCTGTCAAATACAAAGAACCATACATTTTATAAAAAAAAAAAACGCTCTTCCTAAGAGTATCTTTGTATTTAATATAACTTCTAAAACAAGTTGTTGCAGCCATATTATAACATCATTAATATCAGGAACTTTTATTTTGTAAGTTATTGTGCATGCATTGAAGATCAATTAAATTAGTTAAGGTAAAGGGCACGAAGCAGAATATGATCAAACTGTAAGGCTCACATGAAACATTTCTCAGAAAATCTAACGCCCGTGAGTTCACAATAACTTGCCTTAATCTGTGAGTTTTACAATGCAATGTGAATTTGAGCAGCAAAAGTTTGTTAGTAGATAAACATGAAAAATTAGTATAGGTCAAAACAATGATGTGAACACAGTTCTCCAAGTAATGCTGTCTTTTCTTGTATTGAACTGATCTGAAACCTTGTCGGATAACAAAAACAAACAAAAACCCACACAACTAATTCTTCTGCTGTTGCAGAGTTGCATCACATGATTTCCTATAATGATGTCACGTTTGATGGTGAAGTCCATGTGAAACAGATTAACTGTGACCAAATTAGAATTCTTTAGTAAGGCCAGCTAATATGCACATGTAAAACATGACACACACATGCACTTTGAGATGCAACTAAATGATTCTCAAACACCATGATGTAAATTATTTCCACCTCCTAAATATCCACCTCATAGAGTAGAAATTGCTTTTGTTTCCTTAAACACCCACCCTGACAACCTCAGTAATTGTGGTGCATTTTCATACTTCAGAAACTTACTAGGAAAATGCTTTAGCTGCATTTTTTCAAGGGGTGGGGGTAGGATAATGCCTCGTTTGTTCTCACGTCCTTGTGTTCTCGGCTGTCTTTAGGAAAGATTGATGTTCAGTGTCACTGCTAGGAAGTGCAAACTGTTCAGCCTCACTGCAATCTCTGTCCTCATCCTCTTGCTCCACAGGATACCACATATTTTGGCAGCCAACATTCAGATGGGGAGCCTTTTAATGGCAATAAGTGATGCCAATGAAATCTTTCCCACAATGCTCTAAACAGTTGTTGGAAGCTGAGGCACCAAATGCCACTACTAAAGGGAATACATGAGCATGTTAGCTATTTATCTAACCAAATGCTAAAAGACATTCGAAGTTTCCTCTATCATTAAACTTTTCACCAAAACACCATCCTTATGATAGCCTGGGAGAATCTGGATCTGTTTAACACTGCCTTGACCCTCTTTTTCCAGACATGAGTTCTTAGTGATCAATTGTGTTAATAATAGCAATTGTCAGTGTGCTTTTTAGAAGTAATTTCCACAGTATAACAGGTTCCAGTCATGTTCCTCCACCCCTATGGAGAGTAGAGCAATGGGAGGGAACCCCTTTCAATGCAAGTAAAATGAAAGGAATGTATAGAAAATGACATGAAACAGGTGTTTAAGAAGCATTGCACTCCTTAGTAGGAAAAAGATGCTATTGTGGAAGAAAGATGTTCAGAAACTATGTGATTATGGCCAAGTCACTTAAAGTTTACAATATTCTCATCTCTATCAGTGAGTTAAGATATTCCTGTTCAAGAAGAGAACAATTTGACTACAATCACAGTATCAAAAAGAAACAGAGTGTGAGTTTCACTCTCTTAAAGATGAATTGGATTCTGATTGATATAAATAAGTTACTCATTTGGTTGCCTTGGGTTACAAATGCAATCAAGGTCACAAAATCCAGTGAAAACAACTAAGCACGTGGTGATTTGACCTACCACCTTGGTCTTTTTATCTCCACGCTTGAAGCAAATGACTTCATCTTTGAACCATCCAAGGAAATAGACATTCAATAGTTTGCAAGTGAAATCATTAAGCAGAATAACTCAAATCGATCCTAACAATCATGAGTGATTTCTCTAGGAAGCTTTTTTTTAAAGGTTTTGGTTGTTATTTTTAAAGGTAAGAATCATTCAAATAATCTTCCCAAAATCCATGATGAGATATTTTGATTAATAGAGAAATCCAACTCATATGAATTATTAATTATCACAGAATGACTAACATAAAATAAATTAAAATGATTTATACTGAGATATTTAAATCTTTCTATATTGTTTCAAAAAGAATTTAATATTGAATTGCCTCAGGGCCATTTCTTAGCCCAAGCTCTGTCGGACAGAACATGTGCAGACAATGTTTCGTGAGAAGCTCTAGGTTTCAGGGAGCCTCAGACATTGCCTTTAACTTGATGACATTTATCTGTTGCTCGGCTGTGAGGATTATTGTCCACCACTGAATGAAACAGAACATTGATACTGGGCTATTGATTCAGAGCTGCTTCAGAACAAAATATTCTTGAATACTTTGAAATAGTTTAAAGACATTAGTATGTCTTTTCCTCCCTCCCTCCTTCTCTCCCCTCTTTTCCTCTCTCCCTCCCTCCTTCCCTCCCTTCTTTCCTTCCTTCCTTCTATTCTTCTTTCTCTCTCTCTTTCTCCCTCCCTTCCTTCATTCCTTCCTTCCTTTCCTTTCTCTCCCCCCTCTTTCTCTCCCTCCCTCCCTCCCTTCCTTCTTTGTCTTCTTTCTTTCACTTTTTCTTTCTTCCCCAGGGACCTCCTAGGGACCTCTTCTCCTGCATAACTTCTGATTTGTTGGAGCTATGTTCTTAGAGATGATTATAAAGGACTATTTTTCACTTTCAAAAAGCATACATGGATACAATAATACTCTCATCTAGAATGACAATTTAACAAGATTTTAAATACCTCAAATTCTAGTATAACCTAACCCAAGTCATTGCATTAATAATACATGAATATGTAAATAATATATAGATTTATATTGATTACATATAAGAAATTTTATCGTCGGCAGCCGTCCGTCTCGAGAGACGATGGTGTAGCTTCTTAAGAGTCTATCTGCACCGCCGAGAATGGCTGTGCAGTCCGACTCGGGAGTGACACGGTATCTGTCTCCTCCCGTGTTGAATCGACATCTTGCGATGACGCTGGAGTGTCCTCTCCAGTGAAGCTGAAGCTACAGAGCCTGGGCAGGGTGATATGGAGGGTCTGCTGTTGCCCATGCAGCAGACCCCCCCTCTCTTCGCAGCTGAAGGGTCCAAGGGAAAGACGGAGTCAATACAGCTTGGCTTCAGGTGCGCCGCAGGAGTTGCCGGTGTTGACTACAACGTCAAACCGCCTTAGGGACTCCGGCTCCGGATTTTCTGTCGGGGTTTACTCCCTTAGCCTTTCCCCTGAAGAGGTATGCCGCAAGGCAGCGGAGGTTTTTTGGAGTCAGAGTTTTCCTTCTCTGATGTGCCCTGACTGGAAGATCGAACCAGCGACACTTAGCTCGCAGGCCGACGCTCAATCCACTGAGCCATACCAGCCAGGGACAAGAAATTTTATATGTTAATGTTAATTATGTTAATAATATATAAGAAATATATATTCCTTAATCTCTTTTAGCTTCAGTTTCTTCATTAGAAGGAAAGTAATATTTCTGAAAATATTTGTTTAAAAGCATTGTATCAATAGAGCTTCACATTCATTTGCACAAACACTCTCAGTGAGCTGGTTCTTATTTAGTATGGTACAAACAGTGGCTAGCAATAGTATTAGCTAATAAAAGAGATTACTTTAAGAAATTGAAAATATGAACAAAAGGAAAAGGAAATTAAGTGGAAAGAAGGAACAAAGGAAAGAAGAAAGGAAGGGGAAAGAAAAAAGAAAAAGGAAAGGAGAGAGGGAGAGAGGAAGGGAGGGGTGAAAGAGAGAAAAAATATATAATTTGACAGTAACCAACCACTTTATCTCATTATCTAAGAATTAGTATCCTGACTCTTAATTTTCAGTTAGTTAAAGGTTAATATCCTGCTTATTTTTGTAGGTGAATCTCATAGCTATTTTTTTCTATATCAAATACAAAAATTAAATATGTCCCTTTGCACTTGATATGTTAATACAAATTGTATAAAACTTGTTTTATACATATATATTTATTACTATTGTTTGTTCTGTTAGAGTTGTCCCAGTCTTTCCCCCTTTGCCCTCCTCCACACAGCCCCACCCCCACTCCCACAGTCAATCTCCACATCGTTGTCCATGTTCATGGATCATTTATATATGTTCTTTGACTAATCCCTCCCCCTTTGTTCCACCATTAACGTCCCACTCCGCCTGGCAGCTGTCAGTCTGTTCCATGTTTCCATGTCTCTGGATCTGTTTTGCTCATTAGTTTATTTGGTTTGTTAGATTCCTTTTATAAGTGAGATCATATGGTATTTGTCTATCACTGACTCCTTGTTTCACTTAGCATAACAGTCTCCAGTTCCATCCATGCTGTGATAAAAGATACGAATTTCTTCTTTATTTCTGCTGTGTAGTTTTCCATTGTGTAAATGTACCACTATTTTTTAACCCATTCATCTACTGATGGGCACTTTGGCTATTTCCAGCACTTGGTTATTGCAAATAACACTGCTATGAACACCAGCGTGCGTAAGTTCTTTTGAATCAGTGTTTCAGGATTCCTAGGGTATATTCCCAGCAATGGAATTGCTGGGTCAAAATGCAGTTCCATTTTTACTTTTTTGAGGCAACTTCATACTGTTTTCCACAGTAGCTGCACCAGTCTGCATTTCTACCAACAGTGCACTAGGGTTCCCTTTTCTCCACATCCTCACCAGCACTTGTTTGTTGATTTATTAATGTTCGTCATTTTGGCAGGTGTTAAGTAATATCTCATGATTTGAATCTCTCTGATGGCTAGTGATGTTGAATATTTTTTCATATGTCTATGGGCCATCTGTATGTCCTCCTTGGAGAAGTGTCTGTTCAGGTCCTTTGCTCACTTTTAAATTGGATTGTTTGTCTTCCTGGTGTTGAGTCATATGTGTTCTTTATAATTTTTTTGAGATTCAATTCTTATTTGACGTATCATTGGCAAATATGTTCTCTCATACTGTCAGTTCCCTCTTCATTTTGATGATGGTTTCTTTAGCCATGCAGAAGCTTTTTAATTAGATGTAGTCCCATTTGTTTATTTTTACCTTTATTCCCCTTGCCCTTGGAGATAAGTCATCAAAATTATTGCTATATGGGAAATTTTACTGCCTATGTTTTCTGCTAGGACTTTTATGGTACCACAACTTACATTTAGTCTTTTATCCTTTTGAGTTTATTCTGGTGTTAATTCAATCTTCTTTTCTTCAGTTATTAAATATTTTGGTCCTTCAGCATCAATATGACACATGTCCTTGTTACATAGGCTCTGCACATATTTCTTTATTCTTTTCCACTACAATATATCCAGTCCCTGGACATTAACAAGTTTTCACATAGAGAAGGAAAATGAGATTCAGAGAAAGTAACTAGCCCAAGGGCACACAGTAATTTGGTGACAAAATTGGACTAATACTACAAATAATCGCCTCTTACATATGTGTAACAATTTACAGTGAGCTACATGCTTTATTATAGTTTATGTATTACAATCACACTCTCAACAAATTAACAAATTAATATGTTATATGGGAAAAACTAATAAAATTTTGGAGACTGAGACTATAATTTGAGGCCAGTTTGGTGATTTCTTATAAAACTAAACATACACTTACCACATGAACCTGCAATTTTGTTTTTTGAGTGTTTACCCCAAAAGTTGAAAATATATCCATGCAAAACCCTGCACATGGCAATTCACAGAAGCTTTATTCATAACTGCAAACATTTGGAAGTAACTGAAATGTCCTTCAGTGACATTTTGTGATGTCACAAAAATAGATAATGTTGAGTGGATAAACTGTGTTAATCCAGACAATGGGATAGTACCCAGCCCTAAAGAGAAATGAGCTACTGAGTTGTGAAAAGATGCGGAGGAACCTTAAGTGCTTATTAATAGGTGAAATAAGCAAATCTAAAAAGGTTATATAATGTATGATTCCAACTATATGACTTTATGGATAAAGCAAAACTATGGAGGGAGTAAAATGTTCTATGGTTGCCAAAGGGGGAGGGATAAATAGGTGGAGTACAGAGGATTTTTAGGGCCATGAAAATACTCCACATGATACATAATGATAGATACATGTCATACATGTGTACAAACCCATTGAATATACAACATCAGAGTAAACTGTAATTTAAATTATGGACTTTGGGTAATTATGATATATCAATATAGGTTCATTGTTTGTAACTGATGTACCACTCTGGTGGGGGATATTGATTATGGGTAAGGTTAGGCATGTGTACCAGCAAGGGGTACATGGGAAATCTTTATATGTACCTTCCCCTTACCCATTTCTGTGAACCTAAGGCTACTCTATAAAAATAAAGTTTTAAATTTAACAAAAATTTCTTTTTACTTATTTCTAGTTTTCCTCTCTCTCTCTCTCACTCTTTTTTTTTTTTTTTTTTTTTTTATCTTTTAAAGCATTTCTTCAACTTTATCTTCCAAACCTTGTTTGGAATATTTAATTTCTGTTCTCATATATTTAATTTGTAGTATATTACTTTTGTTCTTGTGTATTTCCTTTATATAACACTCTATTCTTATTTTATAAATACAGTACCTACACTTCTTGTTCTAAGGACATTATATAATAGGATTCAAAAACTATATTTTGCTCTTTGGATTATCTTTTTTCCTCCAAGTTCCTTTTGTTGCTGTTGTGTGTGTGTGTGTGTGTGTGTGTGTGTGTGTGTGTTTCTCTATCTTTCTCAGACACTTTGAATATTCATAGGTCATGAAGAAATCTTCCCATTGTTGGCCTGGAGGTTATAAGAATTCTGCAGAGATTCTTGAATCCAATAGGGGAAGATTTCCTCAATTTTCCTGTGTTCAGTTCAATCATCTTGCCCTCAGCTCTAACTTGGTATCCTTAAATTCAAGACATTTTAGTTCACTGTGGTCAGAAAGTAAGCTTCACTGAATTCTCATTAATTAGGAAATAAATGTGTCCAGTTGTTGTGGGGATCTGGAGATCACTAATCCTTATACAAAATTTCAATCGATCCTTTAGTTTTCAACTCCAACTATACGCCATCTTCAGATGCACCCACTGTCCTCAGTTCTTGAGACTTTTATGGGTTCTCTGGTGCACATCATCTTTATTCTTGGTACCAGACTTTGAAAGCCTAGGTTTCAGCCTTCTTGATTCAGCTATTTAATTTAATTCATGTCCATCGACTTTTATCTTTAAAGTTTTGTTGCATTTATTGCGCAACATTCTTGGTGCCTATAGTTTTCTTTGTCCATCTTCTTACTGTAGAATTCAAGAGGTTAATCTCATTACTAAATTGTAGTGAGGCTTTTCTCAAAGAAGCAGAAGTGAATACAAGTCATCAGTAAGCCAGGTTTAAGTAGAGGCAAATATCCATGTTTTTGTGTAGTAAACTGATATAATAATCTATGCAGTTATCATTTACTAATGTTAAATAATATAACAATATTTAGTCATTTAAAAAATACTTTTATCTTTCAATAAAGTTTTGAGAGTTTAATTCTAAGACTACCAATTTTGCAAACAATTTGAAATACAGGTTGGAGCAAAAGTAGGTTTACAGTTCTTCATATGGAAAATAATAAATAATTAATAAATCATAATACAAGAATAAACTCTGTTTTATGTCCTCATAACTGTAAATTTATTTTGTCCCATTCTATATTACTTGTATTGCATATTATGTTTCAAAATAAATGATTTCTAAAGTTTAATGGTTATTCAGTGGTCAAATCATTTTAATAAAAGTATATCCCCTTCTTAGAGATGCATGATACTTATTAAGATAGCAAAAATTCATAATAAAGAAAATTTAACTTCGTTAAAATTTGGGTTTTCTAAACACTTGAAAATGTGACAATTTTCCTGCAAAATTCCTAGCACTACCCAGTAGAATATTTATTCAGTGTAACACATTCTATGAAACTCTGCTGTGGGTTTTAATATTTACTCTGGTACAGTTTGTAAACATAATGTGTAATTAATTTTTATTGAAGTTATTATCAATTCTTTTAAATGTCTTGGAAAAGAGATATAGTGAATTAGCTTGCTATGATAATAATATTACTTAAATTTGGTTGATAAATTAGGTAAGAATAAGATTATACAATTAGTTCTTTAAATGTAAATGTCTTCTATAGATATATGACTACAGTAGTTGTATTAATATTTTGACTGCAAACATCAAGCATGATAGTTATATTTTATACAGAAAACACAAATATGAAGAACAAGTTACTCCTGCTATCTATACACTTTACCTAGGTCCATAGTTAATGGGAACTCACAGCCTTGTCATGTTTTACTCTTTACTACAGATACACATACATTGAAAAACTAACCCACCTGAGATGCTCAAAATTGTTATTTCAATTTTACATTGTATCATGAAGTAAACTGGAATAAATTTACACAACTCTATTCAGAACTAGGAAGCAAAAAAAGGAAAATATTATTTAGCTTCTAAGATTGCTATTCTCTCACTTGCCTACAAGAAAGTGTGAACTGAATTACCAAGGTAGCTATTTTTCTGCCATTAGCTCTTAACCAAATATTGGCACCTAGCAGCACTGTCTCTCCTTCAGTGGATCCAGCCAAACACAACTGCAGCCCCAAAAAGACATCCTGTCCCTCCTTCAACAGCCAGAGTCTCTTTTCATAGTTCCAAAGAAAAACAAGAACAAATATTTGCAAAGAGTTTTGTCTCACAGCAAAAATGAGCATTAATAAAATCATGCTTAGAGGGAAGCACCAAGATATAAAAACGATATTGTAATGTCAAAGTGGGAAGCATTAATTCAAATGTGCAGGAGTATTTTTAGATGGTACTGACAGTTTGCACGAAGCTTGGGAGTGGTGTGATGTGCCTTCATAGGAAAGGAATGGCCTAGCCTGGGAATTTTATTGGCAGCTATCATAGCTTAAAAATGCACATGGGATGTCTGTCTTATAAAGCAACAAGTATAATATTTTACATTTTTTTCATTTTATGATAGGACTCAGTTATTATACAAGAGAAAAGTTTTCTTGCTTTTCTCATTATTCATCTAACTTTTGCTAGACAGTATTAAACAGGAGTCTGCATATTATCTTGGATTTTATGGCTCTCTGTGGTTTCCAAATTACTTTCACATACATCGCCTCTTTTATTCTGTACAACAACTATCAAGGGTGTTACTGTTACTTCTGTTTTATCTAAGGGAATACTGATGATCAAATGAGATTAGTGAATTGCTTAAGACTGACAACCACGAACACATAGAACTGCGTGTGGTACCCTCAACATCCGCTTCCAAACCCAAACATGTTCCTACCACCCCTGTAACATGTTCTTCCTTCTTTTAATTAGCTTAACATTCCTCCAGACTTTGCAAAATGTCAGCCTACATTAGGGAGTTCTTTTCCATTATGGGTCAGATTAAAGCACATAAAATTACCTTTTTTTTTTTCCAGGTCAGAAGCATGTGCCTATCAGCAGTATCTAATAGTTCACTATAATACATACAGACCCCTGTAAAGATATTTGATAATTTGCAATACTACTCATATCTACGTGTCCCATTTTAAAACTAGATCATAAAAATGTGTTATTGTTTTTTTTTAAACATCGGTTCTAGCACTTGAAGCTGTCATCTGTATACACACACCGATTTCATCAATTTGATTTAGTTAACCTATGCAAATAAAACCATCCAATGGGTTGTTTTGGACAAAACTGTTTGTTTGTTTGTGTTTTGTAATGAATAAATCAATAAAGTCAGTTTCAGGGCATTCAGCTGTGTGGAAACCGTGTAAGCGAAGCAATGACAAAAGGTGCTTGTGGGCAGGGCTTCAAGGGAGTTCTCGGATGACAGAGGCCCTTCTGCAAGCCCCGGGCTCCTGAGAGGGAGGGAGAGTGGTCATGTTCAGAATGCTCTCATTTCCTGCCCTCTCTCCAGGGAGGCATAGATATCATAAAAGGTCCTGGAATGAACTTTACTGAATCTTAAAATAATTCTTTTTCAACATATAAGGATGGGCAAAATTTAGGTTTTATCTTTCCTTAAAACAAACCAAAAAAGAAAAATTTTGTTTTGTCATTTAAAAAAGAAAAAGCACACTGCCCAAACTATGAATTTAATACCTTGCGTTCATAGAGTTTACAATGGTTTTAAACAAAGTGTGTTTTTAAAAATGCATAGATTTTACTCGGTGTTAACTGAGAGAGAAAAATAAGAGTAAGAAGAGAGAGATACCCACACACCAAGTTGTTTGACAAGGAAAACTGTAACGACTACTAACATACAGGTAGATTCCTCAATCATACTGGACTCTATCAGATAGATAGCATGTTTTATAAGGCATAGTCAACACTGAATTTTAAGCTATACTGTGATTAACAATTATTAAGAATTTTCATTATTTCATTCATTCATGATTAAATTTTTACATGTTCATAAATAAATGGCTACTGAGTGCTAACTGTGGTTATAGCAAGTTTACTCAGATACTTTGCAGCCCCATGGATACAATGTTGATTAGAAGGAAAACATGATATTTCAAAGTGGCTATTTATCTAATTTCTCATCTTTTATTTTTATTCGTATTAAACTTGCTTGTCCAACCTTAATCCCCACTTTTTCTTTTAAAAAAAATAAAAAGGTTAAATAAAGACTGTGGAGAAACAGCTTCATTCATATTTCCTCTCAATATTACAACTTCATCTTTATCACCTCTAGATAATAATAACCATGATAAGTTATACTTAAGGACAAGCATAAGGAGCTTCAGTAAAAAGCTATGTGACATGGTTATCTACTTAGATAATAGGAGAACCACGAAGGACCTATTTTACCGGAGCACTAACTTGTCTATATCTGAGCCATAGGGGTTTTCATTAACATTTATCAAATCCTCCTGCAGAGACCTGGGCTGCTGGTCTCTAGAATGAGCACGTCTTTTGGCACTTTGTTGACCAGCCCTCTGGGAGATCAGAAGGAAAGCATACTCAGTAAATGATTCAGGGTTTTAGAATTCATTTCCCTTGCCAAGAAAGGAAAACCAGAGTCTTTGGGGGACTGCGAAACTCACATATTTACACATGTATTTACTTGAAGAAGTGTGGTACAAATTCCCAGGACTCCTAAGAAAATAAGAATACTGTTTTGTGGTTATATTTGGCAGAAGGACTAGAGATTCAATGACATGATAGACAAATATTACAAACACTGAAATAAATGAAATAAGGCATTTATCTTATTTATGCACCACAAATGTTTCAAATAATTCATAATAGTTTTGCAAATGACTACAGGTCCACAAACTTATGGTTGAATGATATTAAATTGGACCCAGAAGAATCCTACTTGATAAAAGTAAAAAGAGTTCTAAAATAAAAACAAGACACAAGATATGTATGATACTGTAGGTTCATTTTATCACCTTATCAGCGTACAATTTCTAAGAAACATAAATGTTGTGGTCCATTTCATTTCTTACACCTACCTAGAATTTCTAAGAAAAGTAAGTTTTAGAGAACATCAGAAATTTAATTTCATTGTATATATTCCCCAGTACCTTAATTATGCCTAATGCGCCATGCAAGCTCAATAAGTATCAGTTGTCATTGTATTGCAAAATTTTGGGTAAGTGGAATTATTGTATTCTAATTTATTTCATGTTCTGAAAAAGGATTTCAAGACTGCAAAAATCAAACACATGTTTTTATGTGATTGTTCCATCAAATATAAGTCACTGAGATTATTTATTAGTTTGTCTGAAAATCAATTCTATTAATGTCATAGAAATTTTATTTCTATAGTATACAAACATTGAAAAAATTCTATAAATAAAAATATCCAATTAAGAGCTAAAATATACAAAGTAATAACAGCCCAAATGCCCATCAGTAGGTGAGTGGATAAAAAAGCTGTGGTACATTACACAATGGAATACTACACAGTTGTGAAAAAGAAGAAACTCTCACCCTTTGCGACAGTATGGATGGAACTTTGGAGTAGTGAAATAAACCAGCCAGAGAAAGACAAATACCATATGATCTCACTTGTATGTGGAATCTAACGAACAAAATAAACTGACAACAAAATAAAACCAGAGACATGGGTACATGGAATAGACTGACAGCTGTCAGAGGGGACTGGAAGAGATTATCCAAAGAACATATATGCATAGACACAGACACAATGTGGTGAAGGCTAGCGGGAGTGGAGGAGCTGGGTAAAGGTGGGTAATGGGTTCAGGGGGGATTAGGTGACAACTGTAATAGTGTCACAATTTAATAAAACATTTTCTACAGCAAAATGATAAGCATTGACTACTGAACACTAAAAATAAAAGTTAATAGGTTATATTGGAGTCATGCAAATTGCAAGACATGTAGGAGTTCTAGGTCTACATCACTTCTATCTAAATCTGTACATTTCTGGTTCATGGACTACAGACATGATAAATTTCTCTTACATAAATTTATTGTATTGTAAGTACAAGGAGTAATTAAGCTCTATCATGTGATTAGCCAAAATGTCCTACACAGTTTACATATTCAATTAATTTAATATAATAATAATGATTTATAAATAAAGCCATATAAAATAGGGAGGCAACAAGTAAAAATAAATTACTACAAAGTGCAGTGAACCCTGTCTCCTCTAAAGACATCTTCTAAAACTCATTGAGCAAATTTTCCTAGCAGGTGGGAGACATCAGCAAGGTAAGCTCTGAGATAACAGGCTGTCTAACTCCCTGAGAAGGTCACCTTGCCCATGGTTTTATTATAGGATGTGAATGAAGTTAACTGGACAGAAACATCTGGGGTATAGGAGTACTATGAATTAGGTAATCAGAGTCGTCGGCAGCCGTCCGTCTTGAGAGACGATGGCGTAGCTTCTTGAGAGTCTATCTGCACCGCCAAGAATGGCTGTGCAGTCCGATTCGGGAGTGACAATCCCTGCCGCACTTGGTACAGGTGAAGGCAGATGGCCGTTGTTGCTGCTGTTGACGCTGCTTCCGCCTCGATCTTTTCTGGACCGCCTCCTCCTTGCGCGCAACCTCTGCGCCTGACGTACCTTGCCTGACCGCGAGCCTCCAGGCTAGGCGGTCGTCTGCTTGAACTTCCCATGTGTTGAGATTGATGGAGCATTGTGTCATGTCCTTTTTGCAGATGTCTTTGAACCGCGGGTAATCAGAATAAGTTATAAAAATAAGGTACATTACACTCTCCTTTACTACTGAATCACTGGATAAAGTTTTGGCGTGTTTATCAGGGAAGTAATGATTTATCAGTGCACAGTGAATATTTTAAGTGTGCACAAACAGTAAGTACAGAAGACTATATTTTAAGTAGAGGTAATATTTTTGTAAGTACATAGAGGCACCCTGGCTGGTTTGGCTCAGTGGATTGAGCGTCAGCCTGCGAGCTAAGTGTCGCTGGTTCGATCTTCCAGTCAGGGCACATCAGAGAAGGAAAACTCTGACTCCAAAAAACCTCCGCTGCCTTGCGGCTTACCTCTTCAGGGGAAAGGCTAAGGGAGTAAACCCCGACAGAAAATCCGGAGCCGGAGTCCCTAAGGCGGTTTGACGTTGTAGTCAACACCGGCAACTCCTGCGGCGCACCTGAAGCCAAGCTGTATTGACTCCGTCTTTCCCTTGGATCCTTCAGCTGCGAAGAGAGGGGGGGTCTGCTGCATGGGCAACAGCAGACCCTCCATATCACCCTGCCCAGGCTCTGTAGCTTCAGCTTCACTGGAGAGGACACTCCAGCGTCATCACAAGATGTCGATTTAACACGGGAGGAGACAGATACCGTGTCACTCCCGAGTTGGACTGCACAGCCATTCTCGGCGGTGCAGATAGACTCTTGGGAAGCTACACCATCGTCTCTCAAGACGGACGGCTGCCGACAGTCGACATAGAGGCAATGATGGACCTCAGTAAGGAGGCATAGTAGAAGCAGTGAAAACATACTAGGATTTTCTTTCCTCTATTAACAAATTACCTAATCACAGTTAATACTCACTCCTCTCCTTTTCCCACTGTAGTCCTGTAAGCTGAATCATAGTCACTTCACTATAGTTGCTTGAAAGGAAAGACCAAAGCTTCCTCCAATACCTTCTACCACTACTCTGATTGGTAACATACACACACACACACACACACGTAATAATGATAAGTTGGATTGTCTTTAATATTCTATAATTTTACTTTAGTTCTATTTACTTGCAAGAGAAGAATTAACAAGCATGTCTTGAACACATATTAGGTTCAACAATGGAGAGCCAAGGAAAAAAATAGATAGGGTTCCTTTTCTTCCTCCATAGGTTTGCCAGGGTGTATTTTCAATGGACTGCTTAGTCAATACCTCTGTCTGGCTGTGTGACATCAGACAATGCAATACTCATTTGGAATGAACTAGAACAGTAGCAAGATTTGAGTTGAGCCTTTTTATCAGGTAAAGACGCAAGGAGAGCATGCCAGATGGGGAGAAAAATGGTCAGTTAAAAAGCAAAGAAAATATTCAGGAAAATAAAAATAACTATTTTTCTCTGAAGTCTACAGAAATGTTAAAGTAATGAAAAAATTGTCATTTGAATGTTCAAGTATAGGACTACTGTGACCATTTCAGAAAACTGTGGCTATAAAAATAGGAAATAAAAAGCCTTGAAGTTGTATTTGATTATTTTTTGGTTCTAAGCCTGGATGAAGCTCTTTGATATAAGATTGAAAATTCATCCTCAGAGTATTTCAGCAGGGCTGACTGAAGCTTAGAGCATAGTTTGATATAGCATTGTGCCTTGAAAAACATATTGACCAATGTCTTCTAATAATTGTCAGAACATGGAGGCAGCTGCACTGCCCATTTGGACTTTTGATGTATGCAGATGAACCATATGCAAATTTACCCAGACTTAGCCCCTCCCATAGGAAATAAAAAATGGACTTTGCTCGTTCCCAGAAGAAATGCTGATGGACCTAGTACGATATATTGACTGGCCTGGGGGGGTGTGGGGGTAGGGGAGTAAGAAGATGTAAATAACCTGCTGAATGTGTCAACTGGTAAACTCACCCAAACCAAAATGTGTGTTTGGCAAAGTGTGGAGCTGAAACCTGCAGGTGCACAGGCAGGCAATTCCTATGGGCCCTCAAGGTGGACAGGGAGTCTCCATTCCACCATTCCCTTGCTTCTAAGGGCCCCTGAGTTGATTCGAGAGTTTCCTCTTCCTTCAAGCTCAGTTCATAATGGCTAAGAGGTTTCCTTCACCTTCCTTCTTGCTTTCTTGAAGAGAAGATGATTCTGATCACTTAATAAAGGTTTTTTTTATAAATTTTTCAAGCAAAACTGAGATAAACGCACACCCATTAGAGTTCATGTTTGTGCATTGTTTTGGCAGAATTGGAATAGAATCAGGAAGGAGTTTACCAGAACCTTTTGGCTCCTCCCTCCATGAAAATGTATAATCTTAGCCTGAGCTACTTGGTCATTTGCCATAAGTAAACTAGGTTCTTGGCTGCCGATGGTTTCTTAAACATTAAAATAATGCTACTGCTTAAAAATTTAGACTTTTAGCTAATCCTTTTAAGCAAAATAAATCCCCAGCATGCTGCATGTGACATGGTACATTTGGAAATTTAAAAAATTATCATAAAAATTCTTAAAGAGGTAAGTCATACCAATGTCATGAAATATTTAATTCCTCTGGTAGTTTCTTTATTATTACATGTCTTCCACCACCTATGAAGATACTGGCCAATAAATTCTCAAAAGGAGTTAGTTGATTAATCTAAGAGCAATGTCTTCTAATATAAAAACATTTAGTGAAGTAGTTCTAGAAAATTCTAGACTGAGGTTCATTGTTTCAGGGTATTAAATGATGGTGTTGCCTGTAGATAAGTAGTTATAAGTATTGTGCATTGTGTTGTAATAATAAACACAGGGTTTTTTTTTCTTAAAATGGAGTCATCAAGTATGATTATAAAAGAGTAAATACTAAGGACAAGGGCAGCAAAAGCAATTATGGAACTCATTGATCCTTAGGACAGTAACTCTTGAGTAGAAAATAATAACTCAATATTTATAAATTAATAAATTAATAAATATTAATCCACTGGCTGGTTTGGCTCAGTGGATTGAGCGTCGGCCTGCGAGCTAAGTGTCGCTGGTTCGATCTTCCAGTCAGGGCACATCAGAGAAGGAAAACTCTGACTCCAAAAAACCTCCGCTGCCTTGTGGCATACCTCTTCAGGGGAAAGGCTAAGGGAGTAAACCCCGACAGAAAATCCGGAGCCAGAGTCCCTAAGGCGGTTTGACGTTGTAGTCAACACCAGCAACTCCTGCGGCGCACCTGAAGCCAAGCTGTATTGACTCCGTCTTTCCCTTGGACCCTTCAGCTGCGAAGAGAGGGGGGGTCTGCTGCATGGGCAACAGCAGACCCTCCATATCACCCTGCCCAGGCTCTGTAGCTTCAGCTTCACTGGAGAGGACACTCCAGTGTCATCGCAAGATGTCGATTCAACACGGGAGGAGACAGATACCGTGTCACTCCCGAGTTGGACTGCACAGCCATTCTCGGCGGTGCAGATAGACTCTTAAGAAGCTACACCATCGTCTCTCGAGACCGACGGCTGCCGACGAATAACATAAAATGAAGCAGCTTTTGCAAGAAGTGCCCTACGGTCATTGCAATTTGCAACTACAGACTGGACGTCGGTGACTGCTGGGTACATCACTGAGTCCACATCACCATCCTTTTTTTCTGAATAATTAAAGTAGCTCAGGAAATACTGACTTTTGCTGGAAAAATTTGTTGTAGTAACATAACACCAGAAAAGCTTAGTCTTTACTGTGTTTTTTTTTCTTGAATAAATATGATATGTAATATTGTATAAGTTTAAGGTGTATAGTGTGTTACTTTGATATAGTTATATATTGAAATATGATGGCCGATGTAATGATACTTATCACATTACATAATTATAGTACAATATTATTTTCTGTATTATTAAACTGTCCATTAGATACCTGTGGCTTACATACAGCTCACTCTAAGATTGTACCTTTAAAGACCATCATTCCAATTCCCCTGCACAAACCCCTGGAAACCTCTGTGATTCCTCCATATAAATGATATCATATAGTACTTGTTTTTCTTTATGACTTATTTTGCTTAGTATAATGTGCTCAAGGTCCATCCACGTTGCAAGTAGGAGGAAATCTTCCTTTCTCACGGCTGAATATTGTATTGTGCACTGCATCTTTTCTATCCATTTTGTTTCTATTTTATGTTTCTATTTTAATAGGTTGAGCACAAGACATTGTGGGCCAAACCTACCAGACATGAGCTCACTGGGTCTAACCTGTGTTACTACTTGTGCCTGAATGTCCTTTTCCTCTCTTCTCACCACTGCTCTACATAAACAAACAAAAAACTCTTGAATATTAAATCAGAATAAGTATATAAATCTTCCTACATTAGTCAGAGATTGGTATGCTGGATTTGGTATCACATAAGTAATATATTTTATCTCATTTCATGATATTTTATCTTCATAGGGTTAGTATTGATGGCCTCAATTTACAGAAGCGTAAACTGAGTTTCAAAGGATAAACTGAAGTTGCTAAGACTGCCCAGCTAACAAATGGCTTTCCATGGCATGTAGTTTCCATTTTATTTAGTCAGCAGGTCCTCTCTGTGAGCTCCTATCATTCAGTGATGAATTACACATGTGACATGAAAAATAAAATCTGTTTGTGAAAGGTAAACCTCTGGTCAAGATTTAAATCCTTGTGGAAAAGTCAACAAAAGGGGCACAATGGTTAATCTCAAAACTTATTATGTGGCTTAGTATTAGAGGAAAGAGCAGTAATTTACATTATTAAGACATTTGTTGATGTTGAAAAGTACCACACTTCCATTTATATTAGTCTCTATTCAAGACAGAACAACTGTTCTTCACTTTATTAATCCAAAGAAGGAGGCTCAGTAACATTAAACTTTATATGCCCCAAAGCAATCATTTTTAGCACAGGAAACACCCAGTCCCATGTATTTAGGAGTCAATCTATGCTACCAATATTGTTTGTTTTTTGTTTGTGTTTTTACTTAAGGGTGTGACCTAGAGGTCAACCCAGACAAGTACAATGAAAAATTAACAGCTTATTATTGCAAAAGCTGTTCTGGACTATTGTAAAACCTTTCCTACGTCAGTATAAGATATACTCTCAAGAACACAAATGTCACAAACATATTGACATTCATTCTCTCATTTACCTAACCATTCTGAATGTTCTTATTGAAACACCTTGTGTGTTTCTAAGTCTTATAAGTTAGAGGCACAACAAGGAGTGGAGAATACCAAAATTTCAGTCCTTGTGGATTTCATGCTCTCTTATTAAAGAGGCTGTTCTGCAGGCACTGTGCTAATTGCCACAGGTACAGTGAAGACAATGATGATAATGACAGTGACAATAGCTAACATTTTTTGAGTGCCTCTCCTTTAATATTAATAGCACTTCTATTTTTATCCTGATGTACTAGTGCAGAAATGGGGCATAGAGATGTGAAGTGTTGAGTAACTTGCCCAAGGACATAAATTTAGTAATTAATGGGGTCAGCATTCAAATCCAGGTAATCTGAACCTATGCATCCTCCTTGCCCTTAAGGACTTCTCAGTCCTAGTGAAGGAAACAGGAGTTACTGTAAATAGTTTCCCAAATAAAATTGTAATTTTAAACTATGATAAACAGTATAAAAGAAAAGAGACCTGGTTTTATAAATATGTTCAACAGGGCATACTAGCTGGAATTTCACACCTCTGCCAATCAATTTGTGCTCCAGACTTGTTTTATAACTTCAGATATTTCACCTCTGCTCTTCCTCAAACCATGAGGCCAAATGTGCTACAACTGCAACCATCAGCAGTCACCATTACACACCCAGGAGCCTGCAGGGGTGGCTGGTTCAGTCCTCACATGACTGGGAGTTGCGCACGGACCATGCCTTACCTCCAAGCTTTGCAAAATCCCCCTAATCTTTTACCTCATGGATCTGATGTTGTTTATAAAGCAAACACCATGGTGGACCTGCTGGGCACCCAGGCATGTACAGAAAATGTGGAGGAGTTAGAGCCTCCTGGAGCATTTGACTAATGGGAACCAAGAACCAATGGAATAAATTCTTATCCCTTCCTAACCCTGGTGATAACCCTTGGGTTGCTTATCAGGACTCTTGGAAGATGCAGCGGGAGAAGGAACAATCAGCTTGTCAAGAAGCTGGGGCCAGCTGAGTACTGTACTCTATTGCATTTCTATCTCTCTTCTTTAATGCCTGGTCTTCATCTTCCTCATTTCCACTTCCCTGGGATCGCACTTTCCAAGAAAATGTCCAGCCAAACAGAAAAAGCATATGCTTTGCTTTAGGCTTTATTTTTGGGGGAACCAAGGTTAAGGGGTGGGGCATGCTCACCTAGAGTGAGGTTCAGGACAGGCTTCCCTGAGAAAGTACACGAGTACTGACATTATTAGTGCATAAACAACCTGGAGATGGTGCTCAGGAGGGCTGGAGCTGGGGAAGAGAGAATTCCAGCTTTCATGTATGAAGTTCTGATTAGGGTAGGGCATAGTGCTCTGGAAGAAATAAAGGATTGGTAAGCAAAATGATATGAAAAAAATAATAGTCAACACTACATGCCTAGTATTGCTTTGAGGATTTTGCAACTATTATCACATCTAAGTTTCACAAGTCTCTGAACTGGGTACAATTAGTATTCCCACTTTACAGGTGAAGAAAGGCAGAGAAAGGTTAATGGAATTGCCCTCGTTGTGTAAATGGAGAGGTGGCATAGAATAATGTGAGAATGCAGACTTGCATACTGTATTTCCTGGGTTCGGATTCCTGCTCTGCTTCTTAGGAGCTACATGACTTTGAACTCTCTGTGATGCAATTCCTTCATCTGTTAAATGGACTAATAATTATATCTCCCTCACAGTATTGCTATATAATTAAATAAGTTAGTATTTGTAAAGCATTTCAAGCAATTTTAGGTACTCTTATTTTACATACTGTGTTAGCATTTAGGAAGGGGAAAAGTCAGTTTAAAGCAAAATTCTGGATCCATATCCCATACTTTATATGCACTGTTCTGTCTGTCATTATGTAAAATATGATAATGAATAGTAATAAACTTAGCAAGGTAGGTACAATTTAAGGGTATAAAGCAGTTTTTGTAGCACAGAGCTGTTGATTCTTAAATACCATTGTAATAATATTCTCAAATATGGATAATATAGTTTTATGGTACTACTAAATTTAAAAATATATAACAAAGGGTGGAAGAATGTAAATCCTATTCAATATAATATTCTCTCAGGGGATTTTACATGGAAAGCGCCATCCAGACAACAATGAAATGTTGTATTCTTACTTGCCCTAATAGAAGTGTTGAATTTACTATGGCTCCCCCATTTCATGTGGACATGTGGAACATATTGAGCAACAAAGTGGTACATTTAAGAAAAGGCCTAAGAGCAAGGAGATTCTGTTGTTGGAAGCAAACTTGGCCAGACATATCAGGCTTAATTCGTGGGAAAGGAAAGCAGGAAAGGCAGCTACAATATTTGCCCTGATAATATAAATAGTTACAGGATTATAACTTGTTCAGACATAGGTGTTTCTTAATTTTTAACCTTGTTCTAATTGTAATGCTCTTCTTTTCCCAAAAAAAACAGAAGCAAAAGCATTCTAAATACATACAAAAGTAGTAAAACTTCACAACAGGGCATGGAAATTTAATAATAGCAGGATTTCTGCAAATATTTACACCCCAACACTGTGTCCATAATGGCTCTTCCAGGCAAATAGAAAATCCAGAATTATACACACGGTATTTGCACCGTATTAAATAACAGGTATCTTTAGTTTTTGGATAATATTTTCAGAGGCAGTATGGGAATTGTTAAATAAATCTATATTTGAATTCACTAAGTCTTATTCATAATACTATAATTTTAAAAAGACAAAATTGAAGATGAAGATATTTAATCCTTTTACAAGAGTAATTTATATGTCCCTATTTTAGAAAAATGCCCACCGTTCACTATGGTATAATCCTAAGATACTAGGTTTTGCCCCACCATTGACCCCTGCAAAACCCCCACCACATCCCACACAAACTGAACTTTTCCTTTGACCTCAGTAGACTTAATAGTCTGTTTCTCACTTCCAAGTCCTCCTTTGTCTAACTTAACAAGATGTTCTAACAGATCTGCTCACAATGATTTTCCAGAGCCACACTGTCCTCTGGAATACAGACAGTAGTCTGCCATCATCCGCAGTGGGCTGCAAGACCCCAGTAGTAACAAACCATTTGTCAGTGGAAGACATGAACAGTGTGTACATATTTCATAACTAGCACTTATGCACTGTAGCCACCATACCTTTTGCAGTGTGAGATATGACAGCAAAACTAGGATGCACTTTTTTCCTTCCTTACAATTTTACAGATAAAAGACTCATTCTTACCTTAGATCTTAGCAACATCAGAATATGACTATTTTTTTCTTAAGTCGTGAACTTTCACCTTTTCACTTAAGAAAAGCACTTAAGTTGCTAGCATTACTACTCTTGGGCTAGGGGACCATTATTAAGCAAAATAGTAATGACTTGAATACCAGCTGGCTGGTACCATGATAATCAATCTGACAACCAAGATGGTTACTAAGTGAGTAATGGGCAGGTATTGCATACAGTTTGGAGATGCTGGACAAAGTGATGGCTCACATCCCAGGTGGGAAAGAGTAGGCATCACGCTACTCACTCAGAATGGCACACAATTGAACAATTTAAATTGTTCATGTCTGGAATTTTACAGTTAATATTTTTAACGCCACAGGTAACTGAAACCTCAGAAGGTAAAATCACTCGGGGCGGGGGGTAACTACCATATATTCAATATCTATTTTTATATCAATAAAATATCACAATAATAACTCAGAAAACTAAGGATTTTATTTGCAGTGCAGGCTTATTTCTGTTTTTCTTTTCTATTTATGTTAATGTAAACAGAATGTATTTAAGGAGAACATTTTTCAAGTAGGAATGTATGGGTTGTTTTCTTTGCATGTTACAAAGTGAGGATATAATTACTTGATTGGTCTGATTAATTACCATAATATAAAGCCATGATGACCTAGACAGTCTCATGCATGGTCTAAAGCTTCTCTATGCTTCTGGAAAGTACTTTTGGCAGTAATAAGCATACAGTTGTTATGCAAAATAATGTTTTCTTTCAACTTTCTTTTCCATCCTATTCTGTAATGAGAGCTTTTAAAGTTTCCTTTTGATAAATATTTTAATAATATCTTATGACTTTTGTTGCGTCTGCTGAAGATTGGTTTGAAAATCTCATATGTGAATGCATAGTTTTTCTTGTAAAGACCTAGGAAGATGGACCTTCTGATGAAATAATACATTGATACACATTATGTTCACAGGTGATAACTAAGGAAAGTCAGTTAAAACTTTATGCATAATATTTAACACAAGTGTTAATCAGGTAAAAGCATATGTAAAAGCAAAGACAACTATAACTTCTACAAAACCAGTTCTAACAAAATAAAAGAATGGATTACACTGTCTGGCTGAAAACAAAAAACAAAAACAAAAAAACCCCTCAGAGTCAAGAGACTCACTGGTATTCATTCAGCCACCTGCTGAGACACCTAACTATGTAACTGTGGTGGTTCAACTGATATTCTTATGTGTTGTGACATGAGAGAGCATCTGAATAGGACAGTAGAAATGAAAAGGGAAGGGGAGATGCAATATGACTGCCTTAGTAGTAAACTGACAGGATTTTATGACTGGCTGGATGTGAAAGGGAATTAGAGAAGAGTCAATGCTTTGTAGATGCCTGAGATCGTTTTGAGATGGCAATATTAGTAATGCAGATATAGACCACAGGAGGAAGCCAGGATAAGACAGGATTTCACCTTCACACAAGTTAAGGAAGAAATATTTAGTCAACACAGTTGGAAATAGGAATCTAGATCTCAGGAGAGAGGTCAGGTGAGGATATGAATGACTGTCCTGTCTATCATGGTTGGAAAGACGAGTGTTATATATCATACTACAGAAAACTAGAAGAATGATTATCTCGTGTGGGAATAGTTAACTTACAGGTAAAAAGACCGCATAACAAATACATAATGGAAACAATTTTTAAAGTCTAGAGTAATGGGTAAATGAGAAAGGATGGTCAAGATGTAGGAGAGTAAGAAGATGTTTGATAAAATAGAAGGAAGACATTCAAGAAAGATAGCATAGTATGTAAAGAGATAAAGTAAGGTCTATAAATATGTTATTTGATTTAATCATTGGGAGATTACATTTAATCTTTGTAGGAAGAGTTTTGGTCATGATGGAAGCAGAACTAGATAGAACAAATTTGAGGAATGAAGAGGAAGAAATTTGAAAGTAAAGGGAACACAACTTTAATAGCCAAAATAGTCACACTGCATTATTGTTACGTTAATTTTTAAACTTTATTTCTCTTTTGTATTTTTTATTGTATTTTTTATATTAGTATTTAATCCCTTTACACCCCTTCCCCCACCCCCAGGCAATCACCACACTGCTGACCACGTCCATGAGTCCTTTTTCCTTTTTGCTCACTCCTCCCACCCCCTAACCTCCCCCAGCCCCTTAGCTGTCATCCTGCTCTCTATTTATGAGTCTGTCTCTATTTTGCTTGTTAGCTTTAAAATTTTTTAATTCCCCTATATCATGGGCTTGTCTATTTTTAAACAGTAAGACATAATAGATTCATTCTGTTTCCAAAATTTAGCAATTTTGGGTATCCATGATTAAAACCTTAATAGTTTGAATTTCACAAATTAAATCTTAGTTTGAAGTCATATTAAATTGAAGATGGGAAAAGTTCAGAATATTCTCGTGTGACCTAAGTGGAACTTCTTTTCTCATATGATATCAGAATTAAACCTTAAGTGATCTTAGGTCACTTACTTTATTTTATCAAATTATTTTTTTTTTTAATTTTTAAGAAGAGCAAACTATAGGAACATAACATTTACTCTTATACACTTAAAGAGATTTAAAAATGTGAGATACATCTTGACATCCTTTTTAAAAATACTCATAAATACAAATATATATTTCAAATGTACCATTTTTATGGGGCATAAATAAATAACACATTTCTTTTTCTCTGGTTTATGACATGTAAATGTTTTTATGAATAATTAAGTATATTCATAAACTTACATCTAAATTGTATGTGTTTTAGAAGAATAACCAGGTTCTTCTGGGACAATGATCTGCCTCTGAGCAAAAATTAAGTAATCATGGAGATATATGTGCTCTCTGAATTTAATGATATATAGCCACTCCAACACATTAACATGAATACATCTCCCTAAGTGGTTTATGTATACATTTAGAATAATGTGCACATAAATCAGAATTGTACCTAATTGTCATCATTATCATTTCTCCATTTCCTTATTAATTTTTTATATTGATATTATATACCAGTATGATCTCACAACTTTGTAAGCTAGAGATGAGATATCAAATACCTTGACAATCAGTGAACAGAGGTAATACACTGAAATACAGATTTTAATTTAATGTTTTCTGATTTTATTGTATATCTAGTTCTAAGGTATGATACAACTAGTAAAAAATAGAAAAGATAGTAATTGGGGGTCTACATGGAACCTCTTATAAGCATATCCCATCCCAGATAACCATAAGAATGAGGTCATTGTCCAGGGTCCTTCTTTCTGCTTTAATTATCAATGAATAATGTCATGATTGCCATGTCTCAGCCATGTTTGGCAGGGCATAGAGCAGAATCTGGACTCTTGAATATTGTTTAGTAGCTCTAACCATAAATGAGGATTACCACACAATAAAACAGCATTGTTTCAGAGACTATGTTAACTTTGTGATTAATGATGTGAAGGATGAGGAACATAGGACTGTTTCCAGGTCCATTCCAGCATTTTTCTTAACTTCGACCTCAGCCAAAACTGTCAGCACTAATGACAAGATGACCAGATAATGTTTCACCTGTGAGTGGGGCTCTTGACTGCAACTTAAAATTTCCAAAATTTCCAAAAGGCACAGCTCTTATGTAAAGCCAAGTTGTTTTTTTTTTTTTTTTTCTTTCAAGAAGCTTAAAAACAAATGGAACAGCAAATCTCTGAAGAGGAGTTGCAGATCAATTTGAAGTTTGGGAAGCTGTGGAAGTTTAGACTGATTAGCAGGGTGACTTGGCTGCCCAGAGAACAGAGCAAAAAAAGAAATAACTTTGTATTAAGAATAATCCTAACAATAAATGTGAGCTAATTCTGAATGAACCAGCCACTCAAAATGCTGAAGGCTACCATTTTTCTGATGAAAAGTTTTTGAAAGATGTATTGAATTTTTAGCTGCTTATGGTAGACTTTCAAGTCTTTGAGGTTAAGGACCATGACTACCCAAATCTCTGGACCTCACAGAGCCTAGTACTCAGTCCCCTGTCAGCCTTTCAGGGTGAAGTTTTGGCTCAGAGAAAACACATTTATTTCAAAAATATTCATAGAGTCATAAAGTCTACTGCTATAATTTACCTTATTGTTAATTCTTCATGGAGAAAAATTTATAATATATCCCAAAAATATTTTCAAAAAGCTGAATGGAAATGTATTTCTTAAATGGAAGGATCCCCACTTAAACTCAGATATATGTAATTAGCAAATTATTTTAACTCATAAAAATATGGAACATAAATATGGGGGATCCTTTTAAACACAATGAAACACTCTAAGATATTTTAGAAATGAAAAAAACCTTGGATGTCACCCAATCTAAACCCTAAATTTCATACATAAGTAAAATGTAGTGAAGACTAGGAGAACTCAATGTCACAACTGATTTAAAAAATATTTTTATTATGATAAATGTATTTGTTTGACATTTTAATAACATCAATGTGATTTTCTTTTTTTTTTACAATATTTAAAGGAACTCTGTTGTGGCGATCTTGGCCTATATTTTAGCATATGTCAATAATGCAAGCGTTTTTATATTGTAAATATATTTGATCAAACTGAAATATTCCATTTTTCTCTATGAAGGAATTCTCTGACAAGTTAATTAGACCTGTTCAATGTGATTAAGAGTAGACCTAAAAGTCACTTTTGACTATACATTTGGAACAAACAAAAAGCAGGAAACTGAACAATGGGAATCTTGCATCTTATTTTTATAGCTTCACACTGAATTTTTTATATGTTTGTCATGTATTTCATGAACACTCTCAAACATAGTTTCCCTCAATGTGAAATATCAAGAATCTATAAATCTACAAGTACAACATACTAAGAAAAAATTTAAGTTTACTAAATGGAAATCTAACAGTGCTTTTCCACCATATTTAGAATTTCTAGTGTAACTCAGCTAGACATGACTAGAAATCTGATTTCTCTTCTGCTTTGCCTTTGCCCTTAAAAACTAAAAGATGACCTTAATTATCAAGAACACTGCTACTTAAATAGGCAGAGACTCTTAAGAAAGAATTGTGGAAACCAAGGTAACAGTTCTCCAAAACAGCATCTCAGATTTCAAAGATTTCTGTAAAGTCACATTAATCCCCATATGGATTATATCATTCCTGACATTTCACTGAGAGTAGTAAGCTACAACCTTCATGAAAAAAAAAAATTAGTGTCTGGAGATATTCTTTCCATGAAATGCTTCTTCATGCCCCTACATGTGTTTATTTGACAAGAAGTTCGAAGGAGGGCAGGACAGGGACAAAGGAGATCGTTGCTCTTGTTTGGTCTTCATATTTCTATGGGTATAAAATAAGTTATTAATTCTGTGACTTTCTACTTCAGGTTAGATTCCTTTCAAAATGGGGGGAAATTACAATACTAGTTTTATCTTTCTTTTCTCTTTTCTAAAGAGGTTTTTCTGTCTAGAGGTCTTTGTGGTCTCTGAGAGGAAGATGAAGTGCGAAAGTCAAAGAGCCCTTTTCTTCTATCAAACTTTGTAAGTTGTTGATGAGATTATGTCTTCTGGACTTTAAAACATTTGAAACACAATTCCAAATATTGCAAAACTCATGTAAAACAAAATAGATGAAAGTTTGCACAACAGCCCTGTCCAAGGTTAATTTTATCATCATCTTTCCAATTTTATGGATAACGAAATGGAAACACATAAAGTTAAAGTAACTTGCTAGCTGAACCCGGATTTAGACTTCAACCTTCTGAGTGCAGAGACAACCTCTTAACCATCGGATCCACTTCTTCCTTGAGGGTGTACCTTCAAAAAGAAACCCCCCAATAATCTGAGAGTGCCTTTTAGAAATAAAACTACGTCAGATGGTGGTAAACAAATTATGCATATACAACAAAATCATTAGCCTGTCATTAAATATCCATTCTAGAAAATGTTTAAAAAAAAAAAACAAAACCAAATTCTCAAAACTGCTTTATGTGTTAAGCAAAGTTGACAATCTCAGATGAAAGGAATGAATGAAACTTTGAAAAAGAGCACTGAAGAGCAAACACAACATCCAGCAACATACACACAAGAAAGCATCTTCTGACTGCAGTACCTGAATGCCACTGAAGCAGGTAAGCACATCGACGATAGAATCGATCCCACAGGCAACAGGAAGTGTTTTCAAGTAACTGTTGCATTCACATTCATTTCTGTCTTCTAGTATAATCCTACCATGTTTCAAGGTGTAAGTATGTTTGGCAAAGCAGCACATGATGAATGTAAATGAATATAAACTTGGGGCAGGAAAATGTGGAAAAAAAAAATTGTATATTTACCAGGAGAATTTTTTTTTTTTTTAAGTTTTTAGTTTACAGACTTTGAAAAGAAAAATTGAGAAATTCTTGCAGGTTCCCTATTATTTCTTTCTAAAATACCAGCAAAGTACAAATAGTTCACTGACACTCAGTGAGCCAATAAAACAACTTTTCTTCTCCGTTTTAGGTCCCAATTTGTTATCATTAGTTATCACAAGACATAATATTGTCTGATACTCCAGACATTCAAAAGTTATGATTTCTTTCTTTTCTAATTTTATGTCTCTCTGGAATCACTGCTATGAAATTGATTTCCTCATATATGAATGTAATAGGATGATTAAGTCAATTTCTTACTTTTAAGTCAAAAGTCTAACAGAATAAAAAGGCAACAATACCAAGAAGTTGCTAATTTATTGGAATCAATTTTAGGTTGTTTATCCAAATGTCAATATTTTTTCACAGTGATCCCTTTTTTAAAATAATGCACACCTTGGCTTGGTCACTCATTCATCCCCTCCCTTTTGGAATGCAGGATTTTAACTTGAATTGCATGCTTGAAACTTTGGTGAAATGTAGGAATTATAAGTAATTCATAAGATAATTCTTCATAGATAATAACATAAAGCTTCTTTCCCCCCAGGATTTTTGTGTGGTACTTCAAAGTTTCAAATCACCTTCTTCATGCACTTTTAATTTCCCTCCTTTTTTTTTTTTTTACATGTAGTTTTAAAATGTTAAAACAGTTCCGAATTATGAATCCACCAGTTTAGGGCAAGAGGACCAGTAGAGGGGAAAAAAAATCTACATTTCCAAGGCATGATTTAATCCTAAAATAGGCTTGTCTGTTCCTGGTGGCTGTTTAGCTGCATATTATAGAGATAATAATACCTTATGAAAAGACCAGGAAAGCATTATTACCTAAATATATGGACTTGTCAATGTGAAGCAAGCTTTCCAAACTTTATTGAAAGGTGTTACATGACCTAAACATTTCCAGTTGTAGTGCAGAGAGTTAGAGCGGCTTATGCTATAGCAGAAAACCACAAACAGCTGAGACCTCCTTCCACAAATGCTGTAAGTTCAAAACCTGATGCAAGTCAGAATCACCTCGGAACATTCAACCCAAACGGACTTTTAGAAAGACACCTATGCTGGACATATGTTGAATTTTGAAATGCCCTGAAATTACAGCGAATCCTAAAATATGAGAGGGTGAAACCTTGACCTTAACCTATTGCATATTAAAGAAACACATACCTCCAAAAAAATTGCTCTATCTTTTATCAGTGGCCATCCACTCTCAGATAAAAAATAAATAAAGCCTGTTTATATTATAGTTTAACCATACTTAAAGGGATAACATAGCTCTAGTCTTAGTTGGAAAATGAGCATAGAAATGGGGGAAAAGCCCTGGAGTGGAGTAAGAAGAAGTTGAAAACTGTCCCTACTGCATTCCCTAATTTGAAAAGTGACCTTGAGCATGTCATTTAATCCCATCAACCTTTAATTCCCTAGTCTATAAAATGAGAAAGTAAGATCTGGTAAATCTCCAAGGGTCCTTCTCTAAGAGGAAGTATCTCTTCCTCTCAAGTATCATTGAAAACGCAATGAAGTAGAGGGGAAACGCTTTGCTGCTTTTTCTTTTCCAAATTCACTGTGGATCAGACTGTAAAGTGATCACCGAAGCAAACCAGCCAATACTCTTTACAAAAACCAGAAGAGTGAGTCCAGCACATGCACACAATATGGCTGTGACTTTTCTGTCTGCTGACAGACATCAGATCTTGTCACTAGTACAGGCAATGGGGTGTAAAATCCTGTGGAATTTGCTGAACTGAACAGGACACCACACATAACGATGGGAACCTCAGACACTAGCCATGTCATGTATTGTCATCGCTGATCCTGTTCCTGTTCTCACTCCAGGGCCAGCCAGAGAGTCTGTTATTTATATTAAAGTAGGGAATGTTCAGATCAGATCAGATCTTAGGCAATTATTTTGACTTAATCAAGACCTTCTCTTTTATTTACAAGTTAATGATTTGGTTTTTGAAAAAATACACCCCCAGGTCACCAGTTTTAGCCTAAAATTTGTGTTCTAGGACACTAATCTGTCATGCTGTTCATCATCTGAGATAGGTACTGGAAACATAATCTAGTACAGTAACTTTATATCCTGTTATGTCATACAAATGAGCTAATAAGCATTACGCCTGTGAATGATACAGCTCTGAGCCTGAAGAAGTTAGACACACAAATGCTTATGCATAACTTGCATTAGAATCAATATAAAAATCTGTACAGGCAAAGCAGGAATGCATTGTTTTATATAATCATTTGCTCTGAGGAAATTATACACATAAAAAAAACATTTAATTAGTATGGAATAAAGGGGGCATTGCAAAACAAGAAGCACTTTTTAATTTATGAAAACAGAGTTTAAAGTGAAATGACCAGGGTCAGAATAGGGAAGAAGCCAGTCAGAGTTCAGAAAAATAGAATCGACCTGATATAAACACAGATGATGTGAAAATTAGTATAAGTCCATAGAAGAACTTAGGTCTCCAAACTACTGAGACAATGATGATCTTCTTTTCAATATATTCCATAGCTAGTTTTGGATTATTTCACTATTTTTACTGAATATAGGTGGCTCAAATTTGAAAGAGATTATTATCTTTCTTCATCGACAATGGGATGAAAATTAGAAAGCCATGGTAGTTTGGGTTAACACTTGCAATTATAATTTGGTGGAGCCATCACAATAAAAATTGACCCTTTTTCTCATGCATTGCATCATGGATTCCTGAGCACCTCCCCCGAGGCAAGGCATTCCCTCTCTAATAAAAAAGACAGGCATATAATGGAAGGGTGCAAAAAGGTATACAATAAGGGTGGGGATGAGATGTTAGTAAAAGGACTGGGATTGTAAGAATTATGAAGAACATGTCCATGGTAAGGGTTTTAAACTATGTTTTGGCAGCCAAGAGTCTATGGATGAATTTAAGGAAAAAAAAAAAAAACTGCATAAAGAGGTTTACTTAAGAAAATTACACTGGCCTATTCAGGTAAATGGACAAGAGAAGGTGAGATAGCAGTATAACTAAATCAGAAACAGTTACCATAGCCTGATAAAATGGTGAACCTGAAATAAAACAGATGTAGGAGTGTTAAAGTATTTTTTTCTAAGATGGAAATACTAGTCTCAAGTAGTAATTATAAAGTGATAGTAAATTACTGGTGCATGTAAGAGAGGATCAGTCAGTCTTCCGGATTAAAGGATGGGGGCTGCAGTCTTGCGGGAGAAAGTATATCTGTTTGAGTATAGAGAAATTCTGTTCAGGACATCTCCAGGTTGAAGGTGTATGAGAAAGGTAATGATGTCTTGAGTCTCCTGAATTAATCTCCTAACCTTTGGAGAGGGAGATGGAGTAGAAATGAGGGATCAAGTAGACTTCAGCATGTAGGCGATGCCACCAGGGTAGAGAAGAGTGTTAAAAACCATGAGATGGATAAGGATAGAATCACATAACATCATAGGATAAGGCGTTATAGCATTTCCTGCTAAGTAGCAACTCCATAACAGGATATCATGATCAGGGTAAGACTAGATTAATTTTGTAAATTGCCTTAATTTGGGCTAAAATTCTCCTTCTGGCTCTATACCAATTCAAAAACACTTCCAAGATTAGCTGAAGATGTTAGTATCAAAGTATAAAATATTTTTGGATGGAATTTTTTTCTTAATCTATCCTCCTAGGTCATAAGTAAATTTTATAGTTTAAACCTTAGAGTTAATATTTTTCTAAGTCTGTACCATTATATAAAGAAAATTATTGGAAAAGTCACCAGTTAGTGACGCAGGAAAGTGATGATTATTGGTTGAAACTTCAGTCAAGCTCCACTGAAGGTGAAAGTTAGTGAGAACTAAGTATGTGTTGGTCATGATGATTGACTAATAAGAAACCTTCACAGCTATAGGTTCATAGGTGTTAGAGAGAAATGGAAGCAATATAGCATTAATATATATTGCCACATCATTATAAGACTGTGGGGTTGAAGAAAAATTACTTCTAGATTGTAACAGGCTCTTTCCACTGCTTTAAATAGAATAGTGGCATAAAGAAGAAAAATAAAATAGGAGGAAAATCTAAGAGATGATGGATCTTAATATAAGATATATTATTGCAGGGATTTCATCCACAGTTGCTAATGTTGGAAAGGTCTGGAAAAGTGAAACGGAATCTTTGTCAATAGGAAAGGACTTTGAGAACACTTTGAGAGTGACATAAGTGTTGGGAGTTACCACCCAGATTTTGAATCACTGCCAAAGATATCAAAGCATAAAATGAAGAAGAATTAGACATTTTCCTTGATTGAAAAAGGCACAAAAAATCTCTATCAATAAGAGAAATATTTCATAATGATAAGATCAATCCATGAGAAAACTATAACTGCCTTAGTTGTATTGCACAATAACACAGCTTCATAATTTTTAGGTAAAAAGAAAATGACAACCAGAGGATAAATACATAAATTCATATTGAGATGAGGAGAATTAATATACTTCTCAATAACCGATAAAATGCATAGACAAAACTTACTAGGGATGGAGAAATTATATCAACTTTGTTAATTGTGTTTTTTAGGATTCATTAATACAGAATTTGATTATTTTCAAGTGATCTTGTTGCAATTTTTGTGCTAAACGCCAGACTGTGATCAAGTTTAATAATTTCTAAAATATTGAAAAAGTTGAGAGTATGTTCTATGAACATAGTGGGATTAAGCTAGAAATTAATAATAAAAAATACACTGGTACACTTTCAATTGTTTAGAAATTAGGCAATACACTTATAAGTAACACAATGGTCCAAGAAGTCACAATAAACTAAACATTAAAAATAAATAAATCACAATTGTGGGATCATATAAAGCTATCCTTTGAGGGTAATTTGTAGTTTCAGCACATGTGTTAAAGAAGAAGACAGAAAATCAATAATATAAATATCCATATTTAAAAGTTAGAAATACAATTAAACCCAAATAGAGAAGTAAAGAGAAAATAATAAAATAGCAGAAATAAAAGAAAGAGAAAACAAACGAGTAACAGAAAGACTCAATGAAAGCAGAAGATATTTCTCTAGAACAACTGACAGAATTGATGTACCATTAACAAGACTGATCAAGAAAAATATAAGAAAGTCATCTATAACTTATATATGGAATAAAAATATTACTATAAATCTTATAATCCTAAGAAAAAGTGAATAGGATGACAATATGAAAACTTTTAAGCCACTACCTTTGAAATTTTAGATAAATCAGACAAGTTTCTACAAACAAAATATTATGAAAAAAGGAAACAGTCATTAGAGAATCTGTATAGTGGTATATGATCTAAAGAAATTAAATTTGGAATTAGAAACTGCTCCAAACTAAATATCTAGCCCCAGATGTTTTTGTGGATAAAGTTTTCCAACCAGTAAGGAAGAAATAGTGACAAATTTAAAAACTTCCTTATACTAGAAAAAGCAGGGACATTCTCATCTCTAATTTTTGTACCAAATCTTGAAAATAAAATTATAAAAAGGAAAACAATAGTGATATCTGTGAAAAATAGTAAAAACTGGAGAAAAACACTGAACTAGAAGTTGTCTTGGAGATGAAAAATAATTCCACAAAATTAAAAATGGTATTAAGTACCAACCTGTTTAAAGGTCCTAATGATTTCTGTTCACCTAGATTTATACATCAGTGAAGTACGTAGAGGGGTGAACAAGAAGTTCTAAAGGTTGGCGAGTCCAAATAAATAAATGAATTAGGGATCTAAGATAAATTAACATGAGTACAGAGAAATTAAAAAAAAAAAAAAAGATGGTGATAGAAAAGAATTTCTTTTTAAGGATGGGAAAATGAGAGAACTTTAAAAAAAATAAAAAGAAAGAAGGAGAGAGAGAGAGAGAGAGTGATGGTCAATAATGTCAGCTCAGAAGATAAAACAAAACCAAGAAGCCAAATTACCTGTATTTGTGGTCATGAGCTTTTAGCAGACTCCATCAATTTTCTCATGTTCCCTTGGGGTCCCTGGGGTGGTTTGTGCTCTGGTGGTCAGGGAACCCTGCTCAGTGTTAACAAATGCACATTGTAACTCACGTCTTAAAGCATAACAGAGATATTTCTCCTACTTTAGTGGGGGGTATGTGAGAAGTTGGGGCCTGATGGAGATTGATGGCAACCTTGGAAGGAAATGTAGATGACAAATTGTAGGCTTCACACCCTTCACACGGTGCCCTCTTGATTATTACCAGGACTGTGTTACTCCTCACTATTCTTATAATCCAATAGGAGTAATTTTTTTGTTGTTGACAAATAAGGCTCCCTCCTCGGTGAGACATGTTTTATGTTCTTGTATCAACCTCTCGCTCATAAATAAATATGTTTGGGGGTCAAGGGTCTGAAATATGCTAAAGTTTTTGGAATAGTTATGAAGTCATTTATTGGTAGTCTTATTAAGTGAAGCTCTATCGTACAGCTTTTTTTACAACTTCTGTGGGGTTAAGAAACGCTTGTCAGAAGCAGTTCTCAATTTTACATTCAGAATATTATGACTGCAATGTGACTGCTTTTCCCACTGTACCATGCATTGGTTTCTTGCTATAGCATTTGGAGACAGACAAACCACCCTTCATATGTACAGAAGTGTTGCTATTAAATGTTTGTAAGCACATAGACTGTTAGTGTGCTGCTCAGTATCTAGACCCCATCACCCAAGCTCAGCAGTCTCCAGAAGCATATCAACACAAAATCTTCAGACAGTCAGGGTACAATTTGGATTAGGAGGTAGAATATTGTTTGTAGAAAGTGGTATGGCCTATGGACTTCAAACCTGAGAGCCTGGATTTATGAAAAACACTTTCTCAGGAATTGAAATAAAATACTGGAGGAAATGACAACACCAAGTAAACGTGAGCAGATGGAGATTTTAGTTAACAGAACAAAACGTTTCAATGACTCCTGAAACTTTGTGAATGATCCTAAATAAATACATAAGAAAAAAAACTTGTTTTGTAAAAAAAGCTAAATACAGAAAGACTGATGAAATGTGGAGTTTTAAAAATAGTGCTATAATTAATTTAAGGAAACTAAAGTTAAATTATAAGAACCAATTACAATACATCCTGCACTGTAATAGCAATGTCATTGTCACTGCAAATAATAGTAGTAATGCTCACTTAGATTTCGCCCAAAATACTTTATATTACATATCAAAAAATAATGATTATTTTTACTACAATATGTCCTTTATATAAAAAATTTCTTACTCACTGGGAAGAAATGGGTGAAATTTTGTTTTAAGTAACTGTTTTCTCTGCCTCTGCTTTACAAAAACAGAAAACAAAAACAAATATGCAAGTAAGACAAAAACAAAAAACTGCTAATAATAGTGCCTTTCTTTGCTGCACTGATTTCTTGACAATCACCAGGCACCTCCTGCATCCATCCCATCCTCTATGAAAGACCAATCAAATCTTATTTAGCCTGAGTAGATTAAGAAAAATTAAGAATTAATAAAAGGATATGGAACTAGTTATTCCAAAATTGCCTCTAATTTATTATATTTAAAATAATAGTTGAGAGGATTAAAGTATTTTTTACAAAGATTTTAAATACAAAGTTTTATCTTATTTTCCAACTTGGTGAAAAATAAGATTCAAGATGAATTGTAAAAAATAATTAAAATGGAAAAATATAATTGTGAAACCAAATAGAAACATTGAAAAGACAACCCACTGAATGGGAGAACATATTTGATATTGGGTTAATATGCAAAATTTATAAAGAACTCAAACAACTCAACACTAAAAAACAAACAATGCAATTAAAAATGGGCAAAGGACCTAAACAGACACTTCTCCAAAGAGGATATAGAGATGGCCAATAGACATATGAAAAGATGCTCGATGTCACTAATCATCACAGAAATGCAAATTAAAACCACAGTGAGATATCACTTCACACCTGTCAGGATGGCTATCAGTAAATCAACAAACAACAAGTGCTGCCGAGGATGCGGAGAGAAGGGAACCCTAGTGCACTGTTGGTGGGAGTGCAGACTGGTGCAGCCACCGTGGAAAACAGGTATGGAGTTTCCTAACAAAATTAAAAATGGAACTGCCTTATGGCCCAGTAATTCCACTTCCAGGAATATATCCAAAGAAACCCAAAACACTAATTTGAAAAAACATAAGCACCCCTATGTTCATTGCAGCTTTATTTAGAATAGTCAAGATTTGAAAGCAGCCCAAGTGCCCATTAAAAATGGATCGATAAAAAAGCTGTGGTACATATATGCAGTGCAATATTAGTAAATCATAAAAAAAGAAATCTTATAATTTCTGACAGCATATATTAGCCCAGAAGGTATTATGCTAAGTGAAAAAATTAATCAGAGAAAGACAAATACCATGCAATTTCACTTGTAAGTAGAATCTAAAGAACAACATAAATATACAAACAAAACAGACTCATAGATACAGAAAACAGACTGATGGTTGTCAGAGGGGAGGCAAATTGGGAGACTGAGTAAAAAAAGTAAGAGGACTGAAATGTACAGATGGGTAGCTATAAAATAGTCATATGGATGTAAAGAATAGCATAGGAAATATATTAAGTAATACTGTAATAACCATGTATAATATCAGGTAGGTATTGGAAATATCTAGGGGAACATTTTATAAACTATATGATTGTTTAACCATTATTCAGTACACCTGACACTAATATAAAATAATAGTAAATATAAACTATAATTTAAAAAATATTTTTAAAAACTTTTTAAAAAAGAAAAGTAAATAATAATAGATATAGAGCCTAGCCTAGCCTTGGGACAGAACACAGGTAAGCAGGTTAATAGCCATCTGTAGTCACATAAGCTTAGTGAACAGAACATCTTACGGCTTCCCTGTGCTAGCAAATTTAATTTGAGTGATAAATAAATAATTAGATAAAATTGAATAACATAGTTAAATTGGTAAAGATGAAGATTGCAATTTCACTTTCATAGCAATTGTGTTGCCTGAGCAACTGAACAGTACATTTGTTTATATAGCATGTTCTGTTTAGGCAATTTACTTAGATATAAAATTATTTTTTTAATACACTTAAAATTTGCAAACTTCCTAAACATGCAAGATTCCATTCTTTCCCTGAACACTATGAAAAGCAATAAGAAAATGTACTCTTTTATTTAAACATGTTTCTTAATCACATCTTTTATTTTACATTTAAAACAATTTTGACAAATAATGTCAGACATTTTGAGGAAAACAGTAAGTATAATGGGCATGGCTTTTCAAAGGAATAAAAACTATATTTAGAGCCCTTAAAAGTATTTGAAAATACTGTATGCATTTTTAGAATGTCAGTTATAGCTAAGATATATTTTTACCTATAAGGTGATTAGAACAGACACAAGGAAACAGCTTCTGAGATTAATGACCTAACAAATTAAAAACCTTTTTAAAAAATCAGCAAAGATTCAGACTTATGTATGTAATGTTTTTTCACTTTAATGATATACATATAAGTTTTCCCAAGATCTATTTAGAATGAAGCTCTATTTCTAAAAAGGGAAGGAAGTGATACATTTTATTGCTGGCCCAAGAGCAGAGAGCAAGGCATAACCACTAAGGTTATTAAAATGTGGATATTCAAAAACCATTCAAATATAACTTTAGCTTAACAGAAGATAGATGGTAGTTTTTAAATATTATATTCCTAGTGAACTTGTTTAGCTGCGGTATTAAAGTTGCTCTTTGGAATAAGAGTTTCCAAGGCAAATTATTTAAAAAAAAAAAAAAACAGTTTTGACTCTTTAATCATTCACAATGTGTACTTAGAGCCATGTACCTCATTGCAAAAGAAGAGATCCGTTTTGTGTTTAAGAGAAGCAGACTAAAGGCAGTTGATTTCTTTCATGTGTTCTGTCTTCATGGTAATCTTTGAAAATGACTTTCAGCAAACAGATTCAATAAATTTTAAATAGCCCATTCTTGAAATCATCATGGGTCATAAAACATAAAACTTTTTATCATTTATTTGGCAAAGCATGAGGACTTATTGGGCTTTGACCTAACCTCAGAAAATCATTAGGGATCATATCACACATTTTATTTAAGTTACAAGCACCTAATAGCAGTGAACAGTTTAGGAGGTACTTAATAAATATTTGAAAATTATTGATATTGAATTTTTACAAACATTTTCAGGATAGTTTAGAGCTTCCAGCAAGAAAGTTTAACATCTTTAGACCAAAAATAGATATTTAAAAACACATCGTATTGTGAACTTCACACTATTTGTAAACAACAACAGAAATAGAATTTGCACTAAGTTCTTCTCACTGTTATTTAAAAGAATCAATAGAAAAAAGGCCATGTCCCATAAACTGTTTGTGTATTCAGTTGGTTTATTAAAGTTAAATATTTCTATTGAAATGGATCAGTTTGTAAAATAAATATAAAATTACAAAGTTTATCCTTACTTTCATTTGTAATAATTGATATGAAGATTCCAACAAATCACACACTATGTCCTCAAACTAGTACCACTACTATAAAAACTAAAATCTGTGGTTTTTAATTATTGTTTTTGAATTCAGTAAAGGCCCTCAAACATGTTCAATATAAAACAACTGAAAAATATTACTTTCATTATAGCCATAAAAAAAAAACAGTAAAATAACTAATGTTTACTATAAGACTGTGTAGAATCAAGGGAAACCCTTCACTGGGGGATTGGGGAGACCATAAATGAGGTATAACTAAGAATGTTCTTTAATTCAGGAGAAAAAGAAGAATCTAAAATGAAAACTGTTGTTAGAAGCAGTTGAAAGCAAGCAGGAACTGACACTGAGCCTTGCGGTCTTGGCTATTGTTGTATTATTGCAGAGTCCCATAGGCAATCCTCACATGCACAGTACATCCTGGATCTTTTGATTCTTTTGTCCACCCTCCAACCTACTCAGCCAGGAACCTTCAGCCAGGAAAGATTTATGGAGCTCCCACTAACAGGGTCAACCCTGTTTTATCACCAGAGGCCTTCTTCGTAAAAATAATAACATCCATCTACAGCTCTGTTGAGCCTGTTCTCTGGGCACCAACATTTTGTGTTTATCTTAACAACGAGCGCACACTCAAAGCCCCCAGTTGCAATGAGCGCCGTCATCAATTCTACTGGGCACAGTAGCCCAGACTCCTGTGGTCTGTCAACCCTGCGTCATCAAAGGTAATGAATAGGTCAGAGCATCTGCACACTTCAAAAGGTTGATAGGAGTTGCATTTTGAGATGAAAATAGTGAGCTTTAAGGAGAATTTGCAACATCAAAAAGTAAATATGTTTCAGAGTATGAAATGGAGAGATTATTAAATAACCCCAAAAGCACAATAGAGACAATTAAAAATATTACAAATAACTAAATTTAAAAAGTTAAAATATGTTTTAAATTAATTGTTTTTAGAACTTATGCTTCTTCATGCACATGACACTCTGAATTGAAAGATGTCTGATTTCAGAAGATCTATCAATAAGTTATTACACTATAACATTTGTTCTGCTCTTAGGAGTCTCCCCTAGGCTATTTTAAAATATTATATTTATCTAAAAATGGACTCCAGAGTTGTAAATATTACATAGTTTTAGAAGGAAAAAACTCACTCATTTTTAGCAATTTTGTATTAGGATAGCTTACGAATCAACTAAAATATTTTCCTGAAATATTCATCATTTATTTAAATCATTAATTTTTCTTTCTGGTAGTATAAATTTGTAAGATTTTATAAAATGTTTTGGGATTTCCTCTTGGAAAGGAATGTGCATGATATCTGAAGAAATGTTTAATATTTTATTGTAACTGCATAAAGTAGTTCTCGGAGAGAGATCATTCTTAAGAATCTTAGTCCCATGTACAGAGATGAGAGAGGCTTTTCATGGGTATTTGGCTAAAGGATTTTTTGTAGAGTTAATACTCCCACTCTTCTTCCGTAAGTGTCTTGGGAGTTTTAACATCCGCAGCACAGACAGGAACTTGGTTTTATGCCTCAAGAAAAGAATGGATCTTTTTTCATATAATAATCTGCAGTGCAATTACCAATGAAAAAGTAATATTGTGCACCATAAACTGAGCAATCTGCAAGGAACATTTTAGTAATAGACAATTCTAAATGTGGAGAGCATAAGGAATTTAAATCAAGTGAAGATGGAAATCAATACAAGAAAATAAAATAATCTATTTCATAGACAAAATAAGTGGGAGGGGGGCAGTGAGTGGAATACCTGTTGTCTGGCACAGAACGTGAGCTCATCAGAAGCCCGTGTTTAAAAAAAGGTCTTATAATTTAAAAATCAAATTTTATAAGATGCTTGAAGGCAGCAAGTGATTAGCTATATTGGTGAAACTAATTATCAGTACTAGCTTAGCTCAAATATTTTGGTAAGAACATGACTAGACCATCAGGATTTTATGCCAAGTGGATGCATAAAGGAGAATCCGGGTGGGTTAGCATCTATAAATCTAAGAACTCTAATATCCAAATCTTATGGTTTACCAGGGCTACATTTATTTATTGTTTTATTCATTTCTCAGTCCATTAGTCAACAAAAAATGTATTAAACAACTTCCATCAGTCCGGGCCCTGGATGATAAAGAGATTAAGGAGAAAATGTCCCTACCAACCAGCATGTAATATGTGCAAAAATAAAAAAATTAAGCCACATTGGGTGCTAAGAGATAAGCAGTGCTGGAAGAGCCTTGACCCCACGGTGCCTTAACATCGCTTGCTGAACTGGCCTCACTCTGCTTTTTATTCTATTTGCTCTCCATTAGTTATGAGACTGTAAACAAATAAATTCAGCTCAACTTTCTGCTATTTAACAGTTGAATAGAGCACTGATTATGTACCATACTACAAAGTAAGTATCTTACTATAATGTCCTAAGGACTTTAACAATATGAACCCATTTAAGTAATTTTATAATATTAGTGACTGGCTGGTTTGGCTCAGTGGATTGAGCGTCGGCCTGCGAGCTAAGTGTCGCTGGTTCAATCTCCCAGTCAGGGCACATCAGAGAAGGAAAACTCTGACTCCAAAAAACCTCCGCTGCCTTGCGGCATACCTCTTCAGGGGAAAGGCTAAGGGAGTAAACCCCGACAGAAAATCCGGAGCCGGAGTCCCTAAGGCGGTTTGACGTTGTAGTCAACACCGGCAACTCCTGCGGCGCACCTGAAGCCAAGCTGTATTGACTCCGTCTTTCCCTTGGACCCTTCAGCTGCGAAGAGAGGGGGGGTCTGCTGCATGGGCAACAGCAGACCCTCCATATCACCCTGCCCAGGCTCTGTAGCTTCAGCTTCACTGGAGAGGACACTCCAGCGTCATCGCAAGATGTCGATTCAACACGGGAGGAGACAGATACCGTGTCACTCCCGAGTCGGACTGCACAGCCATTCTCGGCGGTGCAGATAGACTCCTAAGAAGCTACACCATCGTCTCTCGAGACGGACGGCTGCCAACGATTGACGATAATATTAGTGACCATAAATAGAGTACCATGTCCTACAGCTACAATTTAGCAGCACAGTCCAGGATGACATCCCAAAGACAAGACAAATGATTCTATTTTGCAAGGGCACGGCATTCATTAGTTCATGCACAATTCACACTTCTGTATTGTGAGACCATGAAACATAAAAAGGAAATATAGAAGACAGAAATAAAGAAGACCACTTAGAGTTATTTTTTTTTAAATATTTTTAGGGAATAAGCAATATGTAAATCTCAAAGGGGAAACTAAATAGCCATTTTCTGACTCCTACAATCAAAGAGGCTAAAGTCTATTACATTTCAACTGGTATGGGGAAGGAGGGAAATTGTCGTGGCTTCATGGCAATTACTCTAGTCAGACCAAAGCTAGAAATATCTATTTAGAGCACAGTTCCAGAGTAAAGGATCTAGCCCACTAAGCCCTTGCATAGTGGCAACCCCAGCAACGATGGCAGTATACAAACATCATACTGTGGACAGTTTCCTGCGTTCTGAAGTGTTTCAAGCATAAGATTTTATTTGATACTCATTCTAGGATTATAAATAGAGCAAGATGTGTTTTTCATCTGGGGAAACTGAATCTCTGTGAAGTGCAATGATTTGCTTAACACACAGCTAGAATCCGATTGTCAAAGATGTCAGTTCTTTTTCACCCTACTCCATTCCAGGGTTAATATAGCTCCTCCCTGGAGATGAGCCACTGAGATGGATAAATATAGCTTACTGCAAACTCTATCAGGCCCTTTAGAGATCCAATATAAACAGTAGTAATGGAAATAACAACAACAATAATTAACTAGAGAGCAATGGACATGTCCTGATTTTTCACATGGCTGCACACATTCTGTGAAGGCCGGTAATAAAATCTAGAATTGGAGTTGCCACATTGTCCTTAGGTACCCTGGGGTCCCTCAGAGTTATCGTTGACATCTGTCTGATACTTAACAAATTACTAGCTCAACGTATTCACAGTTCCAACCTTACATTGCACTACATTTCCTTCCATGACATCCTGTCTCTGTGAAGTGAGGTTTTCATAAAACACAAGTACCATGCATAATCTAACGCAGGCAAGGAAATGAGAGCATCGGCGCACAATCTGATTCCCAGATTTGAGAACCTGTGGTGTGCCCAACAGACACACATATCCCATTAGGAGGCAACTGTGGTTGTTTAAGGATAAAATAGATGTTTTTCAATTTATATGTCTTATTTTTTCAAGTTATTAGGACATAAATACTTTTAAGTTGTTCTGACATGTCTTATAAAAAGAACTGTTAGACACTTCTTTTACCCCGTGGATGCTGTAAAAAAAGTAACTGGGACACTAAAAGCTTCTTAAGCCAAGAAAGTTTGAAAACTTCTATCCTAGAATACATATCTAACTATCTAAAATACTTTTGCAAATGAAAAACACAGGCAGTCTTAACTTTATTAAATTATTATCTATTTGCACAAAGTAGATAATGTTGGATTTGGGATAAACTAATTTTTTTTTTTATTTTAACAAAAACTGGAGTATGTTTGCATAGTAAAATTCCAATAATTCAAAATGTACTTACGTTGAGGAATAGCCCTTTCGTTTTAGTTCTCATGCTTCCTGAATGGGTTAGAACACAAATATTTCTGACCTTCTTTATAGTCTTTATTACACGAAGTTTGTCACAGCTTTAACACTCTTTATTGTCTCCTCCTTTCTGTTGTTGAAGGCAGGGACCTTTTTTCCTGGTTCATCATTATTTCCCCAATACTAGTAAAGTGTTTGGGATTTAGTAAGCATGCAATATGTAAATACACGTTGAATTAATAACTGAAGGAAGGAAAAGGGAAGAGAAAAGAAAGAAAGAAAGGAAGGAAAGGAGGTAAGGGGGGAGGGCAGGATTGTCTCTACATTTCTGCCTTTATCCTGGTCCTTTCATAGCCTCTCCTTTGGTTTTGCTTTGGTGTTTTTTTGTTTGTTTTAGCCAGTTCCTTTTCCTCCTCCACCATCTTAAATGCAGTTTGCCATTTCTGACCTCATTATTTTCCTCTCTTGTTATGGGATATTTAGAATGTTTTATAAGTGCTTGTTATTATAAACAATGCTGTAATAAACAATTTTCCAATTATTTCCCTAGAAGAGATCCCTAAGAGTGAAACTTCATATATAAACAGCTTGATCTAGATTAAGACATTGTCAATTGCTCTAAATAAAGGTTTATGTCAAAGTTTTATTTCCCTTTTTACATAATGTCAAGCTTACTTAAGAGTTTCAGACAGGGTACAAGGAACTCTAATATAATTGTTAACCAAATTCACCAATTTTTAGAACATTTGGTTCATTTGTTTATCATAAGCCAGACATACACACATTATTATTTTCTGACCATTTCTTAGTAACTTGGAGACCTCATGCCCCTTTGCCCCTAAATCCTTTCATGTGTATTTCCTAAGGACCAGGGAGTCACATAATTCCAGAACAACTATCAAATTAAGACATGGTCTTATAAATATTTCTTTGTAATGTATGTTTTTTATGTCCTCCTCAATACTAAATGAAGGCTCCTAAGTTCCATGAGTGAGTCCCACGGCATCATATATCTTCAGGATCTGGCATTGTTATATCACACATAGTGAGGACTAAGTAGATAAATTATCTCCTGATAACTTAAGACAAAGAGAAAAGGGCTTTCAGGAGGCTTTCCTCTACCAAGATCTGATTTGGAAACAGGCTTATCAAAATGAAAACGTAAGGGGCTCAGGATATTTGAACACAGCAATTCACAAGCTCAAGTATATGCTGAAATGAATTTAGTACCAGATCTAGTGCATTATGTTTGATTATATTCATGGTACAATTAAAGTAATTACTTACTTTTAAAACTAATGTACTCTAAATGTGTTTAATGACTGAAATTAAAATGCATAATTACAGTATAAATACTGGAAATTATGTTGTAGTGGGTTTAGAGTAATTACTGTGTGTCAGCTGAAACAGCTGTGGTGAACACGTTAGGAAGTGCCCGGTGAAGCTATCTGTAACCCATCTAGCAGAGGTGCTCCCAGAGTGAGTGTCACGTGGGGAAGCGTGCTCCCTGTGTTTGAGGGTTTGAACCCAGAAGTTGCCTTTTTCTCAATAGTCTTGAAAATTCTACAATAAATAGAGAGCTTATAGAAAATGCCCAATGCATGAATATCCTGTTATCTATTATGAAAAAGACTTTGAGAGCTCCATTTTTAAGGAGCACTAAAATACAGCTACAACCAACCATTCTAACTCTAGTGTCCTAAAGAAATTCCAGTACTGTTGGGTAGTCACTTTTGTAAGTCTATTGATCAATATTTACAAGTTGGATGAACAGGCAGCGGTAAGAAATTATAAATAAACTCTAATTAATGTTGCCTTGCAATAGAGATTTCACCATGCTAGGATAACCTGAAGTATGACTGTTTCGTTTGCTTTAATAAATAAAACTTGGGCAAATACAACTTCCGTAAACACAAATACAATCCCTCACCATTGATACCTTTGCTTAGCACACACTTGCCTCACAGCATTCTGCCCTGTGATTCAGACTTTTAAGATTCCATCACCTTAAATTCTAGGACTCAGAGGTTCTGATTGTTTTCCTAAAGTTTAAAAGTGCCCCTCCTCTTCTCAAACTAACTTGGGCTTGGCAGTGCCCAAGAAGATTTGGCGTCCTTCAAAACACTACCCTTTCCCCTTCACGTTTATGCTCCAATGTAATTCAGAGATAATTCATTCCATATGTTTGTGATTTGTTTACCCTTATGTCATCAGAATATTGTTTGCTTAGAATTACTTGATGCTCAAGTAGTCTTACAAAACCGGTTCATATACCACTTCTCTTCAAAATAGAAGGAATGATTTTATAGGCCTTATACAGTAACTGAGGAGAAAGTGGTTTTAATTTTAAATTTCTATAGTTCATAGTTTTCTATACCTCTATTATTTGGCACATCTTCTGTCTTAGCCTGCTTGACCTGCTATAACAAAATACTATAGACTGAGTAGCTAAACAGACATTTATTTCTTATTGTTCTGGAGACTGGGAAGTCAAAGATCAGAGAGTTGGCCATTCAGTTCTCAGTAAAGGCCTTCTTCCTGGCTTGTGGACAGTTGCCTCTCACATGGCCTTTCCTGGGTGCATGCACATGCAGAGAAGGGGAGGTCTCTCTCATTCTTTTTCTTCTTATAAACTCTAATCCCATGATAATGTTCCTGCCCTCAGGACCTAATGTAAACCTAATTATCTCCCAAAGGCTCTACCTCCAAATACCATCATATTAGGGATCAGAGAATAAAAATAAACATTTTGGGAGAATATCAACATTCAGTCCATAATATCTATATAACACTAAAAGCACATTCTTATGGGATGTTGTCAGACTGAGAAGCACTGCAAATATCATCATATTTATCCTGAAGGTGAGTGGAAAGACTTCAGATGCCATGTGACCATACTACTGTCTTAAGAATGTGAAAACACAGGCAGTGAGAAAAGCATTTGACAAAACAGAATTGGGATGTGCCTGATCAGCATCCAGCCAGGGTTGCCACTAAATAAGTGACTGGCTTTACACATCAGCCCGGTAGAGCATGTTGAGAGTCAATCAAAATTATACTACAGCAAAAGGACAAATTATTATATTTCAGATAGAGATTTTCTTTAGAGCAGAGTGAAGGGATGCTGGGTATCTATGGTAAAGGACTTGGGCTCCCTAAGATCAAAATTTCTGTTCTGCAATATAACCCACTGTGTGAAGGATGGACAGACAGATATTGTGATAAATCAAAACAAAATAAAACAAAAAATCAAGTGCAGGATCTAGGTGGTCCATGGGGATGAGGAGGTTCACTGGCAATTCTGTGAGCTTTGCTAGTTCACTGAAACTATGCATAATAAAATACTGATTAAATACAGGTTTTAAAAATCTTACTTCCAATTTAGTGGTAGCTCAGGATTTTAATGAAATTAGTAAGGCCTATTTGAGTTACCTCAGGCCTGTGTAATACTCTCTCATTCACAGTCTTTCACTTTTCTATTAATTATTGATTCATGTTCAGTTACCACAAAACCAAGGTAGCTTGTTGTTCCGCACAATGCCCTTAGCCTTGAACCTATGTATCTACTCTCAAAACTTACCTACACTCTATTCCACTCTTGCCTAGCACTCTGCTAGCAGTAACATCTGAGGTGGACCTCATGGGATGTGTCTAACGTGTGTTCCAAAGAAAAGAGTAACAGACTCTAAGTCAGAGAACCGGAGCCCTCATCTCAGTTGTCCCACAACTAAGTTGTTCAGCACCGAGTTGTTTGTAAAAGTCATTTTAACATATTTAATCAGTATAACAACCCTATTATTTCTATGTTATAGATGAGGAAAGATGGGTCAGAGAAGTTAAGTATCTTGCTCACAGTTCCATGGTGTAGCTGAGATTTGAACCCTGATCTGTCAAACTCCAAAGCCTTGAATGGTCTCCCAATGCTTATTACTTCTTTGAGTCTTTGTTTCTATGATAAAACTATTTAACATGGATTTGTTTTCATCACCAAATAAAAAACATAGTTTAAAAAGTGTGTTATAAATTATAAAGAATTCTATAAATGCAGGTACAGGTACAGGTATTATCAAGGAGTAAAGAATCTCTGAGTAGCTTTGACAAATTAAATAAAGTATCACATCTCATGACAGGAAAGCCTTAGAAGAATATCTTCTTATTTAACCTTTAGACATTCATTTCATTGATAATACAGATGGTGGTAGTGCATATACATTGAGTCACATTAATTCTAAAACTCAACTGTGATCACAATTATTATATTCCTCTTGACATGTTTTGATGATGAAGAGAAAATATGAAGAGATGGCACACATGTGGAAACAAAGAGAAGCCATAAAAACATCTTTGGCCCCCTGAGAATAACACTGCCTGGGACTCACCTGACTTGTAAATCCCAATATAATGTTTCCACTTATAGGACAACTGGAATATAACAGAGGAACATACTGACTACAGTTCCTTAACTCAGTGGTTTCCCAACATTAAAAAACAAACAAACAAAACAAAACAAAACAAAAAACTAAAAAGGTTCTTAGGTTTTGGGTCCGTCTCTAGAGGAGATTATTATAGAGTAGTAGGTTGGTAGAACTTGAGCAACTGAGTTTTTAGAAACCCTACTAAGAGATTTTGATAAACAGCATATTTAGAAACTAATGCTGAATCAAACAGAATTTGTTTATGATAATATTTTGGGGCACCATATTATACTTGATGGCGGAACTACTTGGCGGTAAGAAGGCTCTTCAAATCATACTATGTAGCTATGTAGGCTGCCCTTTTCACCACCCCCTGCCACAGTCTATGTGGAAAGCTAGCTCAATTCCCCTCAATGAATTAGATTAGACTGATTAAAAATATCTCAAAAGCTTATGAGACCATTAGCTTGGCCACCTAAATGTTAATTGTATCTACTATTACAGAAAACAAAACAAAACAAAATATAAGCTGTCCAGAATGACAGTTTTTAAAAAGAAACAGTTAAGATTACTTATTGCTCAAAAAAATAAGCTGATATAAATCCTTGAAAAAGGCTTTTTCTTCCCCTGTGGAAATATGTGATGGTGCTAATTTACTTTGCATATCAATGAAAGAGGGTAGCTAATGCAACTACTTAATGGTCTCAGGTGTAATGATATAATTTTTGCATCAGAAAAACCAATGAATGCCTTTTTTGAAAAACATTATTCTGCTTATTGATATTATTTTAGTCACTTGTATACATAGAGGAAGCAAAGAATGACTTTTCCATGCTGATGTTTCTGCAGTTTGTTACAGATGAAAAATAGTTTAATTTTGTGTGCTCAGAATAAAAGAGGTTAGAAGGTTACAAATCATGTTTGCATAAGGTATTACAGCATCTCTCTAGTGATGGAAAATTAAACTTACTGATGCATTGACCAAATCAAAACAATGTGCTTATTTTTTCTCTCTAGAAAATCTCCAGCCCTAAATAGCAATTTGGCTTCTTATTCCTTCGCTTAAAAAAATACATTTTGATTTACCACAAGTGTCTAATTTAATCAGAGGTACAAACATGTAAATGGTATCTGGTTCTTATTTCATTGTATTTTCAGAATATAAATGAGAAACAGTGAGAAATGTACTTTCTGAAGACATCTATTGTATATTTCCCCAGAAGTGTTTATAAATTCCAGACTCTTTTGCAGCAGTGTGTAAAATGTAAGAAAGTTTTGATATCAAAATAAGAAAAAAGAATCTCTGACATATAAAATTCACATCATCCACGAAGAAGTTATAAAGTTGTATGAGTCATGAGTTTTTAAAGTAGAAAATATGAGGGTGTATTAAGTCAAGTATTCTATTCTTATGCTTAAAAATGAAAAATGTTTAAAGTTCATGGCTTTTATATCTTTTTGAAGATTCTTAAGTGACCACTTAAAGAGTGAATAATAAAACTTCAGTGCAACACATTTGGATCATTCTTTTCTGGTGGGAAGTTTGAGCATGACGTGGATGGGACTCCCATGGCACTGCACTCATGTGTATGAGCTCACACCAGGGTCCCCCTTCATCTGCGCCCTCTGCGTTGCTTAGAACCGAACACAGCTCTGAAGCCAACACCTCCCTCGGAAAGGGTTTATTGGGAGGTGCGTGGGCATAATATGATTGGTCCAAATGTGTTAACTATGCCATTAAAATTACTCTAGGATACTATTTTCACCTATCAGATTGGCCAGTATTTAGAATTTTCACAATACATTATTCTTGGAGAGCCTATTTTAAAAAATGGTGCTTTCTTACAAGGCTGATGAGTATACAAAACGGATCAACACCACTGAAAGAGAATTTTGCAAGAGCTATAAAAAATATATATTCATTTTCCCTTTGCAGTATCCTTTGAAAAAACTCTCTTAGATATACAATGCCAAAAAATAATAAAGAATACATAGACAGGGCTATTTATTGCTGCCAAAGATTGAGATAATCCAAATGTCTAACAAAAGTGAGCTGCCTGAATAAACTATGATATATCCACAATGTATTGTGCAAAAGTAATAGAACAAGGCAGATCTCTATAAGCTTCTTTAGAATGATCTCCAAGATATATTATCGAGTGAAAAAAGCAATGTACAAACTTATTTTTACCATATGCGATTTTTTGTGAAGAAAATGAATAGAGCATACAATTACATCACACACACACACACTTGAAGTTTTCTTTTTTTCCAAAAAGAAGCAATTGCATTTTGAAATAAGAATTAGTAAAAACTTTATGCAGATGGGAAGAGATAGAAGTAGGTGTCTGTGCATGTGGGGTATATGAAAGCAAACTCTCTCTGAATATAATAGGTCTTATAGTTTTGACTTGGGATGCAAATGTTTCATTAAAAAAAAAAGAGAGAAAGAACTAACTCTTAGTCACAGACAACAGTGTGGTAATTATGGAGGGGAGAGGATGGGAGGAGATGGAAGTTATTATAGGGGGAATAAAAAGTGATGGAAAGAAAATTTTTAATGAAATTAAAATTTTGAAAAGCAAAGCTTAGAAACAGAAAATAATTAACAAGTTGGCTTAACTCAATACCCTATTAATGGACTATCAAATGAGTATTATTTCTAGTGATTTTTGAACAGAAAAGCTTGAGTGTTTATTCCTAGTGGAATATATCCAAAGGACAAAACTGGTTTCAAGTAGATTGACCCGTCAAGGTAATTAGATTAATTGTATACTTAGATAGTATTTCCATTTCATTTTGCATTTAAAATAAATTTTATCAAAACTACTCAGCAAGAATAGAATGTAAAGAGCAATCGAGAGGCAGGTAGGTGTTTCCAGTCTTGTAGTTCACAAATGTAAGTTCCAGTCTCAGATTTTGAATGACTGATTAATCCACTTCTCCTCTCTGGGCACGCATTTTCTCAACTGCCAAATGAGGGTTTTAAATCAAGTGATCTTATAAGTGTTCTAAAATCGACATTCTGTAATTAGGTGACCCACGTTTATTTTTCTCACTTTTCCCAAATTCCCTGATCCTTTGCATGCTTTCAGACTAAAGGAGATCAGCTGTATCCAGCCCTGTCCCTCCTCCTCCATTTTTAAACATTCTTTCACTGCCCTCCCCTCATCACTCACACACACACACACACACACACACACACACACACACACACACACACACTCTCTCTCTCTCTCTCTGGCCACATGGGTGAGTGCCAGAGGCAGGACACTGGGAAGCAATTTATAATCATATATACTGCTGCTGTCACCTCGCCGAGAGAGACAATTTATAATAAACAACGGACCTCTTAAAATTATCAAAGCAGTGGTCCTCGGCTTCCAGGGTCAGTTCTCCAGAGAGTCACTGATGGTTTCAGGGGTCTGGCTAACATTTGCATCCTGTGCTGCCTCCTCATAAAGTTCCCTCTCATCTGTTCTCCTGGATTCTGTAAGGGCCACCCTAGGAAATGCCGGGGCACATTATTCCAAGGAATAAATGATGCACTGCAGAAAGGAAGACATCAGTTTGGCAACTTGGATGAAAAACAATACTTCAGTTAAGGAGATGTTAGGTAGGTAGGAACCAAAATGTGGAAAGCAAATCAGGCAAATATATTTAGAGAAATAGGAAAATTATTTTCTTTTTTATTTAGTCATAGTGAAACATGATAGGAAAAAATGCTGAATTCAATGCATGGTCTGTGTTCAAACTGAGACACCATCATGCGTTAGATTTCTGACTCTGTTCTAGTCATACAGGTTAAATCTAGGGACAAAACATGATCATAATAATAACTTCGCCCACATTCATTTACCTGTCCACATTGATGCCCTAGGTCCACCCCCGTCGATGTTGTTTTTGAAATTGAGGCATGGATTCTGAGGGAACAAATCAGAGCCAAATTAACCCACCACTTTTTAGTCATTTGTTTCTATATTCTCTCAATTTATTTTTTTATTTAATTTGTTGAAGCCAGTTGGAAGGTATACCCATTAATCTGGGATAAAGACCATCAACAAATGAATTGCTGGTGCTGAACACCAAGTGAGTCACTTACTTTCACAAGCATCTTGATGGGGAGGATTTATTATTATTATTTTACAGATGGAGAAAATAGGATGAAAGAAGTAAAATCAATCATCCTTGATCATACAACTGCGAAGTGACAGAGTAGGGATTTGAAGCCAAATTTGCTTACTCTATCTAGTATTTATTGATTTCATAATTAATATAGACTTCAGAATATCACTCAAATATTGCAGTTGAATACCATAGAAATAAAGTTAAAATTGCAATAAAAACATTTTTGGTTTATACAACGTGAACCAGGGCATGTAAGAAATATAAACACTGACTAGTATTCTCTAACTGACAATATCACAAAATTTCTCTAAAATCAATAAAAGGAAGTGAACCACATTTCTTTCCCCATTTCCAAAAAAAAAAAAAAAAAAACTACATTAGATTTTCTTGTATAATAAGTAATATAAGCATGCTTTATTTTTCCAGATTACATGTGGAAACTGGCTCTGTATACTTTTAAAAATCTAATTTTTCTTCGGTCCTCCCCAAAGCAATCCTAGAAGCAATTCCACTCAGTTTACATAAAATTCTGCTAGTCTCCCCCCCTCGTCGGCAGCCGTCCGTCTCGAGAGACGATGGTGTAGCTTCTTAAGAGTCTATCTGCACCGCCGAGAATGGCTGTGCAGTCCGACTCGGGAGTGACACGGTATCTGTCTCCTCCCGTGTTGAATCGACATCTTGCGATGTCGCTGGAGTGTCCTCTCCAGTGAAGCTGAAGCTACAGAGCCTGGGCAGGGTGATATGGAGGGTCTGCTGTTGCCCATGCAGCAGACCCCCCCCCCCCCCTCTTCGCAGCTGAAGGATCCAAGGGAAAGACGGAGTCAATACAGCTTGGCTTCAGGTGCGCCGCAGGAGTTGCCGGTGTTGACTACAATGTCAAACCGCCTTAGGGACTCCGGCTCTGGATTTTCTGTCGGGGTTTACTCCCTTAGCCTTTCCCCTGAAGAGGTATGCCGCAAGGCAGCGGAGGTTTTTTGGAGTCAGAGTTTTCCTTCTCTGATGTACCCTGACTGGAAGATTGAACCAGCGACACTTAGCTCGCAGGCCGACGCTCAATCCACTGAGCCAAACCAGCCTCTGCTAGTCTATGTACTAGAAATTTAGGCATCTATCTGGGTACCAGCAAGAGGGAGTGAAAATCTAAGAAGAATATGTTTTCTGGATGAAATATAAGACATTAAAAGAGTCAATAGTTAATTTTCTGACCCAGTGAACCAACTGCAAAAATCATGCTTTTAATGCATAAATTCTAGTGTAAACATATCTTTTCTTTCCATCTTCAGCTGAATGCACTGACATTTATAACTAAAAAGTTTATAAAGACAAATACGAGGAGAAAAGAATTAGTACCACTACTTTCCAAAAAAACGTTTGATGGGTTCCAACCCTGGGCTTCTCTGATGGTTTCTACAGAGCCATGTGTTAAGAGGGAAAGCTTTAATCTGTAAAGATGAATTTCAACCTCAAAACCCCCACTGGTTTTAATGGGAGTGACACAGCTAACATGTCACAACAGACTTTGGAAAGGTACCCCTGAGTGTCCAATTATTTTAAGTGCTTTTCCTATTCACTGTCGCTCAACTGATCATAGTGGATTTATTTGGCAATAACATTCCTCTGACATGAACTTCCGGAAGAATCGCTCCATAATTCAACTCTAGTTAATGTTGCCTTAAAAATTAAGTGTTTCCGTAAGTTTTAAATAGATAACAGTACTTTCTAACAACTACATTCTTGAATATAAGTATATCATTTAGACAGGGTTAAAAAAAATTGGCAAGAAAGGTTTTTCCTTTTCTAGTTAAAATGAAAAAAAAATATTAAGAGAAAACATCTTTTCATAGGTCCCAGAAAAAATCCTCACCCTGGAACTGGAGATGTAATCATTTTTAAATATTGCCTCAATAAATGCAAAATGCTCAATTCAATATTTAAAAAAAGATTATTGAGGTTTTAGTATGATTAGTAATGACTCCTCATTCTTCTCTGAAGTGTTTTTCTAGGATTATTATGTGTTCCAAGTCCTCAATTTTATAATGTCAATTCTAATTTCATGATTATTATACATGGCATTAATCCAGTTCTCCAAGTACTATCTCCAGTGGGCATAGACCTTTACCTCTTGGTTTATGCATGCTTCAAATCAAACCCCCCACTGCTACATTTTTTCATGCAATAATGAAGATACCAGTGAATGAAAACCTTTCATTATACTCAAAATAAGAGAGAGAGAGAGTATCTATCTAAAATAACAGGAAAGACTGTTTACTTTTCTTTTTGTTCTTCTTAAGGTCACCAGGATTTATGAGCGGCATAGATGATGGACCTTACAATCAAGCGAGAGTGAGACACAGACCTGGGATTCATATAAGATAATATAAAGCTAACATGTGCCTGTCTGCTTGAAATACAGTCAATAATTTAGCAGAATTTATAGATATCTGTGCTTACTCAAGACTACAACTAAAATTATTCTCTGCAACATCATCCAAGCAGGAAGATGTTATTGCTATATCATTCAGATGAACACAAGGACTATGTCACTCTTCTGTCCAATTGCTCTTTTTGTGTTACTAAAATAAATAAAAACAGGCATCAGGCATCTGTGTTACAGAGCAGCAAGAGACCTTGACTTTCTGTTCCTCAGCACAAGGAGGAGTTATTGTGAACATAATACATACAACTACCTCTGTAAAAATTAACTGATGTCAAATCCCCATACAGTTGTAACTTTAAAATGCTTGGGATGATTCCCATCTCTTCATGATTTTCGGAAATATTTTTCTTGCTTAAATTATGAATAACAGAGAGAGTCTAAGAAGTCCAAATAGACCATTTTTGTTTTCAAAGAAGAAAAGTAAAACAAAAATGACAATCAGATGAGCAGTCTGATGGCGTTTTAAAGCTTAATAGCTTCAGCATGATATAAAATTCAGTATTTCAAAATGAAGTGTCCACCTACATACTTGGCAGGTCGCCAAAGTCTAGACTACCACAATGGCAAATTTTTTAAAGGACAGGAAAAAACCCAATTTTAATCTTACCAAGAACAAAAATACCTAGCAGGAATATTTATTTTAATTTGAACTGTGATTTATCTCACTTTTCTCAAATTTAAAAGTGAAGTCATATTAACAAAATGTACTTGGAAAGACACTTCGAGCTCAGTGACTTGAATTTACCTCAAAATTTCTAAGGATGAACTGAGTGAAATTTTAATAGCTGAGTATTTACATGCCAAGAACTGCATAAAAGTAATGTAAAGGAAGGTCATTACCACTACGTTCTTTTTATAAATGAGGAAACTGAGGCATAAAGAGGTTAAGAAATTTGCCCAAGTGGCATTGATTCTAGGTGATAGATAGCACTAGGATTCAAATGCCCGGGGTCAGATTCCAGACTCTGTCCTTGTAACCCATGCTATGCTGGCTCTCTGTGATAAAGTGTTTATGACACCACTGTCCTCAGTGGGCATTTGTCTGTATTCCAGTCATCTGCATTAGTCCTGTAGTATTGACAGATAACTGCAGATAGTGTTGCTTCGGGTGTTTCTGCCTGTTCTTGTTCTGAACCTTAGCTTGCTAGTTACTCCCCTGTCTTTGTGGAATAAAAACAAAAATGAGGGCAAGTTTCTCAAATAATATTTTGTCCTAATATTGCACCTGAAGTACTCTTCATCTGCATGTTATAAAGTATTATAATAGATATATAACATATTATATTAACATTTCATAAAAACAACAAAAGAGAGCACTCCCATGCTGTGCAGTTAAGAGAGCCATCATAGCACATCCTTCCTCTTAAAGTTAAGAAAAACTATTTTCCCACAGAATGACTAAAAGGATCATGGTCTCATATAACAGAGATTTGACCAGGACAGTTAAACAGGAAGGGATATCAAATTTCTGTCAGATTTATTAAAACAATGCTTTTAAAAAAAGAAACAAAAGAGAAAATCAATAATGTACTTCAGATACTTAAGGAAAGAAAATGTGAGCCAAGGATTTTATATGTAGCTAAACTGACTTCCAAGAATTAAAGCCAAGGACAAACAGTTATCAGCCTGCAAGAAAGTCAGAAATATTGTTCCCAAAGGAATCCACTAAAGAACAAACTTCAGAAAGCCATAAAGATCGGGGAGACATTGGTGAAAGGACTGGCTGCATGAATACCAGTGCTAACCTCACAAAAAATGAAGAAGAACAAAACCAACAGTACACTCTTCCTGACAATAGAGTACAATACAATTTATAAAGTGATCTTGTCACCCAAAACAAATTTGAATCTAGCTCCTTCCAATAATTCACAGAAAGTACAAAGGACATTGACATATATTAAGTTATGCCACAAGGCTGCAATCAGCAAAACCCACATAAATGTGTGTGTGGTAAGGAGAAGCACTATTCCTTCAACAAATAAATTGCAAGGAAAAAAGAAAAGAAGATAGAAGTGACATTTATGGTTAAAAGAGATTTCACAAATAAAGCAATCATTGCAATGTAAGGACTTTATTGCATCCCTATTAAAAAACTAAGCTGTAAAAATTTATGACATTTATGAGACAATGGGAAATTTAAACATTAAATAGGTAGTCCATGATATGGTGCCAATTCTTTATAACTAATTTTTCATATGTGATATTGGTCAGGTAAATATATGAAAGAAGGGGAAAAGGCTTATTCTTTAGATATGATACTGAATTATTAACAGATCAAATGAATAAATAGACCAATACAATGTCTGAGTCTTGTTTCACTCGAATTTTGTGGATGTGGATGTTGGTGTGAAAAGGTTAAGATCAGTCATAGGGTAATTAACATCTGCTAGGGTAAATGATGGGCCCCAGGTGCCTATTTTTGTCTTTATTAAAAACTCACCATAATAGAAATTAAAATGGAAATGAAATAGACATTTTCAAATGAACAAAAGTCAGTAGAATTCATTACCTACAGATTTGTGTTAAAAGTAGCACAAAAGAGGGTTTTCAAGAAAGAAAATTATCCAGGATGAACACACAATAATGCAGGAAGGAAAGAAGGTTTCTGGAAAAGGCAAGTAAGTAGGTGAATCTAAATGAATACTGTTTACGATAATAATTGTTTTGTGGGGTTGAATACATATAGAATTGAAATACCTGACAAAAAATTGAACAAAAGCTAGGAAAAGAATTAATGGAAGTAATCAGTGATCCTTGCTTTATCTGGGAAGTAGTTAAAAACACTAATTTATATCCAACGGATGAATCAATGATGTAAGCTGCCAGCTGCAGAGTAACCTCTTTTCTTTGGAAGATTAGAGACAATAGTGATTGACTTATTTGTTCGGATTTATAAACAGTGAAACCACTGAAATACATTCCTTTGGGGCAACTGCTTCTTGCAGTAAACACCGTCTTTTGTCTTGCTAACATGTCCCTTTAAAAACGGGTGATAAACATACACAGAGAACTAAAAACGGATGAACAGATAAAGAGTGGGGCAACAAGACTGAACTCAACACTGCCCACAAGGGGAGATACAAATGTCAAGAAAAGCCCAACAAGAATGACCACATAACACTGAAGGGAGCCTGTGCACATCCTGACCAAGAGCAGATTCTTTTCACTTTCACTTCTCACCCATACAAGGCTAGGCTTAGTATGGAAATGTTTGTTTAAAATTGAAAATATTTTGGGCATATTTTCATTTCTTTGTTTCCTGAAGACAATAATATATAAAATTTTAATATACAAGTATAGCTCAATATATTCTATTCAGGTACATGAAATTAGATCTAGAAAAAAAAAAGCCCTAGGTAATTTAGCTTTTTCATCAACATGGATGAATAATGAAAAGACATGAATGCTAAAAATTGGCAGAACAACCTTACTTATGTAGGAGTCTTAGAATTCCTGCAAGTCACCACTGCTTATAACTGCACAGACCTTAATAGTCTGACAGAAATTACTGCATTTGATCCTCATGAGAGTCTAATAAGGTAAAGGGGGACAATGTTATTATTTCTAATTTTTAGATAAGAAAAAGAAAGCTTTGAAAGAATAAGTAACTTAAGGGCAAACAGATACTGCTGATTAAGATAAGGAAGTGAACATACAAATATTCAAATAAGCTAAATTGAATTTATTTTCAGTGTGCATCCTTCATGCAAATGCCTCACACTCGGAATAACACAATATTTAATGCTATTTGAATTTACCAACCTCTTATGTTGTCTTCTAAAATGAAATTAGCAAATAACATTGATGTTTCCCATTACAAATCACTTACGATGAAGTTCCATTTTGTTTAACTGAGAAATATGTAAACTAGAGGTCTGCCTACACCTTTAATGAGATTCACTATTTATAGGTCAATGTCCTCAGACAACATTTTTTAAGGTTTTTCTATTTCAATAATTTTAATTTATTTAGAATTTTTTAGAGTAATGTTAGGAGGAGCTGCAGAGACTATAAAGTCTTAGAGAAATAGTACTCTTCAACATACAAGAAACTTTATTCTATTCTTGGTTTTCCTTTCTCTCTTTTATCCTTTCAAAGGCTCCATTCTTTGTCCCACCACAGGTACATTCTGTGTAGCTTCTTCTAATCCACTATTAATTCCCTCTTCTTCTTTACATAATCTGCTACAAAGTCTAGCTACTCAATCCTTAACTTTAATTTTTATATTTTTATTTCTGAAAATTCCATTTTTTTGCAAATCTTCAATGTCACTTAAATTCTTCCCCTAATATGTTAATTTATTTGCAAGTTTTTATTTTATTTTTTAAAACATATTAAGAATAGCTGTTAAAATCTGTGTTAATACTATCAGTATCTGACATCTCTGCAAGTGAGATTCATATCCATTGTTTTTTGCTGGTTTTCGAATAAAATTGCTTGTTTCCTTGTGGACCTGTTTTTCTTTGATGCATGATGTTCATTGCTATTGAAAAAATAATTGAGGCACCGATAAGGATCATTATTTTTTCAGATACCTGGAGCACAACTTTAACTTATTTTCATGGCTTGAAATGTCTTGGATAAGCTTATACATTTTGGCTATAATTATCTACTTGGGCTGATGTTTGATTTAAAAGCAATTAGGAATCCGTTTTGTTTTTATCTCTTCTTAATTTTTCTATTTACCCAACATCAATTTCCCCCACGTTCTAGTGGGAGTGTTGGTGAAGGGGTGAGTTTATGTCTGTTTGACCCTTAACTTTTGAGGTCTCAGAATATTGGGTCCCCATCTTTAGAAGACCCTAGGCTCTTACTTCTACTCCCTTGTCTCTGAAGACAGCCAAACACACCCCTCACTGCACAGCTGTTTCTACAGGACGGCCAGATGCCACACATTGAAAGCTGATTGTAGTATTACTTTAATTTCCCATGTCCTTACTGTCTTCAGGATATAGCCTGGTGATTCTTCATTAATCTGGCATTTCTCTGAAGCTAGTAAGACAGATTTTATATTTCATTCAGCAGTTTTAGTTTTCCTCCGAGAGGAAGTTAGTCCAGTAACCTGGCCTATTATTCCTAAAGCAGAATTTGACATAGTTGATCACGACCTTCTTGAAACACTTTCTTCATTCTCTTTAGGGAGTCTGCACCACACCCTCCTGCGATTTTCCTGCTGTCTTCCCCATCTAATTTGCTGTTTCTTCCTGATACACCAACACAAATAATAAAACAGCACAGGGCTCAAGTTTTACAGTGTCTTCACTCTCTAGATTCATTCCTTTGGGTCTCAACTGCTCCCACAGCTTTAAATACCATTAATATGCTAAAGATGTGCCCATTTATATCTTCAGCCTGGATCTTTTCTCTGAATGCGTCTTATAGTCAACTTCCTCCTTGACATTTTTATTTGGAGATTTAATAAGTATCTCAACTTTAACAGTCAAAAATGGAACTCACAAATTTCTGGCTTGCTAAACCTGCTTACCCTGCTTCTCTTGACTACATATTCAGAAGTAAAAATCTATTTAATTTTTTTCATTGCAATGAAAATACCATTCCTTAAATCATTTTATGAATAAGTGTGTAATATTTGATTTAAATCTCTTAAGCCAAAAAATTCAAGACTAAACATAAGGAAAGATATTATTTTAAATGTAAAAGAAAAAAAATATAGATGAGATGTAGTGTCATTGATATTACTCATTTAGAATATTTATTCAGAAAGAATTTAAAAACATATAGAATAAACCAATTAGTACTCAATGTCAAGTTTTCAAAGATAAGTAGACAATATCCCTGCTTCAGATCTTCTCCCATTCCTGTAAAGTGAAGGAATGTAAATTTCATCCTGGGAGTAGTTATAGTGCATTCCGTTAAGACTATATGGTATCAGTGAAACAAAGCACCTTAATCAGTTAGCACTACCTTTTTTATATCCTCACCAGAAGACATGCTTATTGATTTTATACAGCCCAGAAGGTAGGGAGACAGAGAGGGAGAGAAACATCAATGTGACAGAGAAACATTGGTTGGTTGCCTCTCTCACGCATTCAACTGGGGACTGAACCTGCAGTCTAGGTATGTGGCCTGACCAGGAATTGAACCTGTTACTTTTCAGTTTACAGAACAACACTCCAACCAACTAAGCCATACAGGCCAGGGCAGCACTATCCCTTCTAGCCTATAATTCTGGAATTCCCAAACAGTTCTTGTTGTATATATGAATAATAATAACTAAAGCAACTCTCATGGGTATGAAATTTATTATGTGTGAGAAATTGAACACATAATTATTTCACTTAATCTCACAACAACACTTTGAAAAGTATATGATAATACACATTTTACAGCTAAACAAATTGAGAGTTAGAAAAACTAACAGTAATTAAATGAGAGAGTGAGAATTCTAAATCAGGTGTATCTGTCTTTAAAACCTCTCCTTTTACCCTCTATGAAATGGCCTTTCTGAAAACCAAGGGCATCTGAAAACAAGGAAAGGGAATAAGTGAAAGTCTTACAAGAGTATGTGGGTATGTAAAAATGCTCTTATATCTTGATAAAGAATTGTCATACGCATAGCTACTTAATGTCAGTGAGAGAAGAAAAGAAGCCATGCTAGGGGTCTATTTTGCAGGAATATCTAAATTAATCCTTCCATCCAACACCTCTCCCTAATGACCTTTAGAGTATTGGGTGAAATATAGATACTTTTCCAGGGAAGCGTCTATCTTTGTCAGCTTGCTCACTCTCCCTCCCAACCCCACTCCCATCTCTGAACTGAAGGACAAATAAGGGAAGGAGGGGAGCAGCACCTATGTTAGGGCTGGGAGAGGGGAGGCACTGCTCACCTCCACGATGCCTGAACACCTTGGAGTTGGACGCCTCTGCCTGCTGATTCCCCACTCACTGCTGCCCTCTACCACCTGTCTGTAACAGTAGAAAAGTAAGCCCTAGAGAAGTAGCTCCCCCCTTGGGTGTATTTACAAAGGATGAAAAAAGGAAGTGCTGTGACTTTTTAAATTTCTCTCCAATATGAGGAATTACTTTCTGTCTGCTTATGCTCCTGAGACTACTGCAAGGTTTCACTCTGGTCCAAGTCCTGTGAATTTCTCCTGACAACGCTCTCTTTATTAAAGTTTAACTACTTAATTCATTTTGAATTAACTTCTTATTATCTGAACAAGTTATCATACTTTTAGTTTGGACATCATTTTTTCTCTCTAGAATTACCTACGTTTTAGGAAAACACAGAATCCAAATAGGTTCCTTCTTCTCCTTAGTTCGGTTGTATGCTGGAATTCAGCCAAAGACATGTCAACTTCAAATCCCAGAGCCCTTTCAAATTCCCAAAATAGGATGTGTTTTGTTGTCATTCCCATGGATGTATATTTTAGCTTCTAAGAAGCACGCAAGGCATGGTAACCATGTAGAACATAAAAGAATATTTTGTTGTATATGAATGAATATTTGAATGAGGACAATATCTATCATAACTGGAACACTCCAATATAGTACTACTATGGCTTTCTCTTGTAAAGAGGACTCCACTTTCTTTAAAGATATTATCCACATTAGTTCATAAGAAAACTAAGAAATATATTGCTATAGGATGACATTGTTCTTTAGGATTTATAAGCAATTTCAGGAGTAATTTTGTTATTTTTCTTTGATTGTATTCTTTAGCCTGTGGTAACTCAGAATATTTGCAAGGTATTTATGAGGATGACAAGTACTAGCTAAGAAGTAAAAGCAAGAAATTTCAGGTATAGATAAGTAAGATTTAAAAAATAGTCTGTTTACATTTTATAGTAAAAATAAATTAGTCAAAAATGTTCAAACTCATAATAAGGATGATTAAAGCAAGAATGATCATCATTTGATTTAATTCCACTTATGATCTTTTATGAACTGCTTTTACACATGTAAGATCTTTAAAGCATTGCTAAGTAGTTTAAAGAGATGGGAAAGCATTTCTTACTTTGAAAATCCTTAAAAATCAGACTACAGTTGGTAGTTATGTGTTTACTATTTACAACTTCCTCTCTAAAGACACAGGTATTGCTTTCCTTGTCTTTTAAAATGTAACCTTATACATCTGTTGAGCACACATCTGGACATCTAGCCCAAGTCATCATTTCCTTCTGTATGCCCAAAAACTGTCAGTTATTTCAGCCGAGATGTACCCCTTGGGAGAACTGAAAAAGTTACATCCTTCTTTTGTCCAGGTTTTATAAACTCTTCTTTACCTTTTTCCCCAGGATACCAGTGAGTATAAAAATAAGCAGTCTGAATTCAATCTGACTCTGGAGAAAGGAGCCCAGGAGGGCAAGGGGTATGTGCTTCATTAACATTTGCTTCTATAGAATAAAGAACAAAGCCTTCATATGAAAGAACAGACAGTGACTGTCCACACAGTTATAAAACAAGCATCGTTTTTTTGGCAAAGTAAATACAATTTGAATATAGGAAGGACGAAGCTTAAGCACCAATGAGAAATAGCTGTACTTTCAAAAGATAAGGATATCACACTCCGTAATGATAAAAATTTTAACTTCTCAAGGAAAAGTTTTTAATGTGTTTATAGCATAGCCTCACAATAATTAAAAATCAAACTTTACAGAATCACAAGAAGAACTTAAAATGTTATAATCATAGCATAAGAGTTTAACACATTATCTAATTAATAACATAAAAAGACAATAAAATAGGACATGAGAATCACTGTGATTAATAAACTTAACCTAATAGCATGTATGTGTATTGTGTATTTACATTTAACTGTACTTACAGTTATATATGTATGTACCTGATGGTTGCATATTTAAATGTATTTATAAATGTTTTATATATGTTGTATGTCTATGTGCATGTGTGTACCTGTGTGTACATGTATGTGAGTGTACTTACACTTTTATTGAAATACACATGGGAAATAAAGAGAAGCTTCATAAATAGTTAACTATATGGTATCACTGCAATAAAGTAGAAGAAAGAGGGATGGAAACACTCTGAGGAAGCATTTTTATACTTTAGAATTATTTTACATATATCATCATGAAAATAAAACCTAAATGAATTACATGAAACAAATTAATTTAAATATATATCAAATACCATAGCCACACAGAGAAAAGAATTCTTTCAAATAATTTTTGAAACAGTTCCCTGATTACATGCAGAGTAGAATATATTTTCAAGAAAAAACAAAACTGAAAAAATAATCTGAACCTTCCATTAGTAAATTTTTTTGTTCAATATTAATTTTATTTTTTAAATTCTTCACCGGAGGACAAGATAATTGATGTTTTTTGTTTTGTTTTGTTTTTTTGAGAGAGAGAGAGAGAGGGTTAGGGAGAGACAGACAGAGAGGAAGAGAAACCTGGGTGCGAGAGAGAAACATTGACCCATTGCCCTGACCAGGGACCTGGTGCTAAACCCAGGCATGTGCCCTGATTGAGAATTGAATCTACAACCTTTTGGATTATGGGATTACACTCCAACCAACTGAGCCACACCAGCTGGGCTTTTGGTTCAATATTTTGACTCCAAAATGTATTCTGTGCTATATATCATAGAAAATAATTAAATGCATAAATGTTATTACAAGTCAAGATTTTCAGTATAAGATTATATGAATACAGCTATGAAAAGTTAAGAACAAAATGCTAAAAATATTGCACTTAAATTTGATATCAATATAAAATTCTATATAAATATACATATTTAGGTTTGTCCACTATGAGACAGAAAAATGCCAGCTAATGAATAATAATACTTTTTTAAATCATCATTTTGTAACCCCCATGATAATTGACTCAGACACTTTTCAAAAATGGAGGCTAAAATCATTTTATAAAAGGTTTGATGGGAAGAGGACATATTCATTGTCATAGTATAGGTTAATTGGCAATTTTAAACAGTTGATTGAATTCTTAATGGTACCTAGGAAAATCTGTATTTTCCTCAGGTTATTGAAGAAATTTGTATTTGTTAAAATTTTCAGGAAATTTGTCATATTTATTTCACACTCACAGATATACACACATATAATATGTATACAATTACATACTCATATTTATGTATTCATTTCCTACTAATTATACAAAGAAGAAAATGTACCTGAATAGGTTTTGGTTAAAGCAAGCCTAACCTTTTCATTATCTTACGCAATGTAATGGTGTGGCAACTTGCAGGCATCCTGATCAGAGGTACCTAACGTTACGTATGAACTGTTCTTGCCAAAAATACATATGTAACTGAATGTAATAACCTATTCTTGAGTACAAAACACAATCCTGGTACTACCACAAAAAACAATTTCTAATTAATATATCTGCTTATTTTTCTTTTGTTCAAACAAGAATAGAAATTAGGATGATCTAAATTTAACTCTCTCAAAAGTCAGAAAAAAATTTAAAAATTAAAGTTTAATAGTAATATACAAAGACTCAATCATAATAAAGTATGGGAATATGTGTTTGTAACTAATTACCTAAAAACTGTGATCACCCACCTTGTTTACATACAGAAAGGAGGAATAGAAAGTAAACTAAGCAGTTTATTTGTTGACTAAAAGAAATTAGGGTCTTGACGTGATTTTATAGATTGTTTATTATAATGAGTTTAAAGATGAAAACCTTTATTTTAGAACTGAACTAAATTATGTTGTAGCCTGAATGTATAATCAATGCCTCATAATGAAATTAAAAATATAGTTAGGTGAACTGTAATTTACAACCCTATATAATGTGTGAGGAGACTGACCATATCAGTTAAGGTCCAGTTAGGAGACAGAACCACACCAGTAATTTGAATAAAGAACAAGCAGTAACAAGTGTTGGAGAGGTTGTGAAGAAAAAGAAACTCTTACTCATTACTCATGGGAATGTAAACTGGTACAGCCACTGTGGAAAACAGTATAGAAATTCCTCAAAAAATTAAGAATAGACTTATCATAGGATTGACAGAGCAATTGCTCTTCTGAAAATCTAAAAACATATATTTGCAAAGATATATGTACCCTTATGTTCACTGCAGCATTATTTATGGAGGACAAGATATGGAGGGATAAGTGTCCTTCGAGAGATGATTGGATATAGAAGATGTGGTACGTATATACAACAGAATAATATTCAGCCATAAGAGAAGATGAAATACTGCCATTTGCTATGACATGAATGAAACTTAAGAATGTCATGCTAAGTGAAATAAATCAGACACAAAGTGTCAAGAACCATCTGATTTCACTCATGTGTGATATATGAACGAGCAAACAAAAACTCATAAACACAGACAATAGTATGATGGTTACAAGAGGGAAGAAGGTGAGAAGTCAAATACTATATAATGATGGAAAGAAATTTGACTTGGGATGGTGAAGACATGATATAATACACGCATGATGTATTTTAGAATTGTATACTTGAAACCTATATAGTTTCATTAACCAATTTCACTGAAATAACTTTAATTAAAAGAAGAATTATTAACCAGTAAAAAACAAAACAAAACAATATTGACTACTAAAAGAGGTAAACGAGGAGTAGTCCAGTGCACATAGCAGCAAATGCAGAACACAGCTATGCCCACAGAACTGAGGGAGAGGGAACAAGGCAGAGCTTCCCACTACAGGTCTAAGAGTCAGGGATCTTTGGAGGGGTTGTGACTACTACAGGAACTCTGCTGGTGACAGTGTGCAGGTCCCAGAGGGTAAGGGTTACAGGTAATCCCCTGCTCTTGTCCCTGGAGGATACAGGATCTTATCAGAAGGTTTAGGCTAGAGTTTAGCCTTGATGTAAATGCTACCACTCCCCCGAATACTAATCTGGTCAGTGACACATGGAATCAGCACTCTAGAAAATGAAAGCTAAGCCCCATCTGCTGTACTGGCTTATAGTGTCCCTCCTGTAATTTGGCAAAGCCTAACATCAGCCAGCTGGAACAGGGGAAACATCTATGGGGTGCATTTCTGGTAACACAAGAAATAGCAACGAAGTATTTGGAGAAGAAAGGCAATAAAATTAATAACTGGCCTATTGTTACTCCATCTTTGGTTGTGGAAACCAATAAGGTAAATCTGTGTAAGGTCACATGTTTATGCTTACAGTCACAAATAATTTCTTGGCTCTTTTTCCTAAATGCGGTTGCCTATTATAACATTCTACTTTAAACTATTTACAATTATTTACTATCTTAATGTTTTATTGAGGCATAGATAAATTATGTAAACTTTAAGTGTACAACTTAATCGTCGTCGGCAGCCGTCCGTCTCGAGAGACGATGGTGTAGCTTCTTAAGAGTCTATCTGCAGCACCGAGAATGGCTGTGCAGTCCGACTCGGGAGTGACACGGTATCTGTCTCCTCCCGTGTTGAATCGACATCTTGCGATGACGCTGGAGTGTCCTCTCCAGTGAAGCTGAAGCTACAGAGCCTGGGCAGGGTGATATGGAGGGTCTGCTGTTGCCCATGCAGCAGACCCCCCCCCTCTCTTCGCAGCTGAAGGATCCAAGGGAAAGACGGAGTCAATACAGCTTGGCTTCAGGTGCGCCGCAGGAGTTGCCGGTGTTGACTACAACGTCAAACCGCCTTAGGGACTCCGGCTCCGGATTTTCTGTCGGGGTTTACTCCCTTAGCCTTTCCCCTGAAGAGGTATGCCACAAGGCAGCGGAGGTTTTTTGGAGTCAGAGTTTTCCTTCTCTGATGTGCCCTGACTGGAAGATCGAACCAGCGACACTTAGCTCGCAGGCCGACGCTCAATCCACTGAGCCAAACCAGCCAGGGCACCACAACTTAATAAATGTTTAAAAATATATACACTCATGTAACTATCACCTAAGACAAGATAAAGTCTATTATCAGCATCTTGGAAGGCTCCTTCTGTCTTTTGCAAGGTGGTAATCATTTATATTTTAAATACTCCCTTAAAAAAATATTTACTCATTATCTTACATGTTTAATATAAGTAATAGAAAGTTGAAAGAAAAGTAGTAGAAACTAAGCATGCAAGAAGCTACTTTAATTAAAGATGTTTAATTTTATCATTCTACATTTCTTCCTAAAGTTGTCAAAGTACTCTATGGAAATTCTTGTTCTATTCTTCTTTTTGTGTAAGTTGATAATAATTAGCAATTTCTTTCTCATTATTTCAAAGAAAAGAGAATAAAATATAAGTAATATACGCAGCCTCAAATATCCCTCTGTTCCTTTGCATAGAAATAGAGATGCAATTCAAGTTTTTGAGAACAAATTCTTTCCCACTAATACCAAACTATTCTCTTAATGTGAAAAAATTCTCCATGTACATAAATCAAATAAGTAACAACAATACAAATAACTAGCAATAATTTGGGTTACTAAAGAAATAACTTAAAGTACATGTAAAAACAATATTTCAAGTATATATTATTTCTTCAAACCTCATAGCATTTAACATATTTTTAAAAGATATAATGTATTGTTATATCATTTTATTCCAAGTAGTGAAAGAAAAGGAACACATTAAATAGGAGAAGCAGAGTTATTTTTTATACAATATTTTAAGACATTTGGGTTTTTGAACTGCTCTAACTTTTCAGTTGAATATATTTAACCAATTAACCAGTATGAACTCAGTAATCCAAGAGGCTCAAGAAATTTGATTTTATAAGTTTTTCTTATCCCCGTGTATTATAAGATCTGTAAAAAGCTACTTTAATATTTTATATTATCATATAGAATTTAAAAATTGTCATTGTGAAGTTGGACATATTCAACTAAATAATTTTTTTCCTACTAGCTTTCCATCATAAGTCAAAAGTCTTTGAACTTATGATTAGGCTTCATAGCCTGAAGGTGGTGAGTGTTTTTCCAGAAGGTTTCAGATTTTTTTTTTTTTTTTTTAATGCCTGCCTCCACTGGACTCATTTCAATTTTTTATAATGGGAAGCATACTTTAAACAGCCTTGATTTCATGTTTTTCATATATTATTATACTTTATTGCTCTTCCCTGAGAGCACTTAAAATCAACTTATTTTTTTAAGTTTTAGATTTGGTAATATTTTGTTGGTTCTTTGTTTCCTGTTATAATGGGCTTTCAAAAATTAAGCGAATTTGCAGATTTCCCAAACAAACACATCCATGCAGGACAGGGTGATATTAGAAGGTTCCTGAAATTAAGTAATACAATGTAAATGCTTTCTGCATTACCCATTTGCTGAACAGAAAGTAGAGAAGATTGCCAATGAGTTCATTTTAGGGAGAAAATTACTATTCTAAAATAAAATGCAAAATTTACTACAAAAACCATATTTTAGTTTTAATCACGGCCAGTTTGGGAGTATCCTCTTGCATTTAAATATAAGGAAATGATGTCAGAAGCCTATGGTCACTTCCAAGTATTTAAATGAATTAACACTCTATAGTTTCATGAAATATATATGTTTAAAGTTTTTAGCAAAAGTAATGCTGTATTTACTTTTTTATTTTTTTAACTTTATTTCTATTGTTGACACTATTACAGATGTCCTCATCCCTCCCCCGCCCCTTGTCTTCCTCCACTCAGCACTTGCCCGCCTTTTCTCAGGCCATCATCACACTGCTGAGTGTGTCTATGGGTTATGCATATACGTTCTCTGGCTGATCCCTTCACCTTTAACCACTTTAAGCAAACGTCTATGGTCGCTGGTCCTATTTCCTTTATCCTTGCTTAGTAAGGTATTTGGTCACACGTACTCCTACGCACACGACTCAGTTATTCACCCGGATCTCAGGTCTCTTCTTTCTCTCTCCCACCTACTTTTTATTATTATTACAGATTTCTTCTTCCTTCCTTCCTCCCCACCCACTCAACCCAACCACCCACTGAAATCCTGAGTTCTGCTCTTCAATGGTTTTTCAAAATCGGCACTTTCCCCCACTTCTCTTCATAAATACTTTTGCACGCCTTATTCTTCCTTGGAGACCACTTGCTCACCTCAGCTCTGCAATCATTTTCCACCCTCTACTTATCCCTACAGAGGCCTAACCATTTCCTGCCCTTCCCCTTCCCTTTCCATAGTGAAATATTTCTTTGGAGAGGGCATCTAAGAATCCCGAAAGGTAAATTTTGAGAACCAGTGTATTGATAGGGTTTTGAATTAGGTGAGTAATTTTGCAAAGCTATGGAATACTGAGGTGCACTATGGTTAATGCCTAGCTGATTGCATTTTCATTTGTAATGAGGAGGCACTGCCAAGAGCTTCCACCAGGCTTACATATAACAGCACTCGTTACCTAGGATTCCAGGCCAGTACAGAGCTCTTTGGAATAACCCTGGATGTTTGAGATGTGAAGTTTGATACTGTGTGCAAGAGTCTGTAGACTCCAGCAAGCATATCATAATATAAAATAAAAAATAAAAAAGGTAAGGCAATATATAAAAAGTAATGTTATAGTCATCAATTTCTGAAGTTTTTTTTAAAATAATAAATTATAGAAGAGAAAAGTGTGAAAAAAGCGCCTCTAATAATTTCACATTTAAGAGTGGCTTCAGATTGTTTCCATTGAATTTGCAAAGTGAAATTTCATTGTTAATCTTTATATGCTGTAAAATAAACTATGTTACCCATTCACTCATTAGCTCAGTAAATATTTACTAAACACCAACCACGTGCCAGACATAGTTCAACATACATTATCAATAAAGCCATGATTTGCAACTTACCATGGGCCATGCGATGAAACCAATAGTAGCCAAAGTCAACTCCTAAGAAGGTTAAGTACCAAGTCCATGGAGAATCCCAAGGCAAGCTGATGAGCCTGTAGTTCTCCCAGACATAAATGTAACTGGTCAATTCAATGCTTCTGGAAAACAAACTGGAAAAATAAAATTCACAAGCAATGATGACACTACAGTTTAGAAGTAAAATTATGCTAAAACAGTTTAGGTAATATCTTAAAATTAACATATTCACATGTAAAAATAACATCTTTCCCCTTCTTGGTTGCTTCCTATTACTCACTGCATCATGCCTTTTAAGAGGCTCAGTTTTCTTCGTATCAACATGACTCACATGACGTTTCCTTTTGTTTCACAGTGACCGTGGATGGCACTTGTTTACACTCTCAACTTCATGAAACTTAGGAAGCTATTCCTGTTGCATGTTTCTAAAAGTGTTTTTCATGGAACCCATAAATATAAATATTACAAAACGCTGATTTACTTTCTGTACTTGTCAGTTCTAAATCTTAATGAACACAACAAGGGTGATTTTTAAAGAGAGTCTAAAAGGTAAAAATTGCAAACAGCAGTTTAAAAAAAGGACTGCAAGTTGCCTACTGCCTTAAAATATGTTACTCCTGTAACATTTGCCCTTAGATTAAAGTGGCTTCTAGCCAACTATGCTCTCTTCCTCTCTACTCCCACCTTCCGCTCTTTCATACACACACACTTTATACTTTTAATCATTTTTAGATGTTATTCTTAATATTGCAAATTGGGTACTCATAGCATTTCAATATGTCTTACAGCTTTCAAGGTATAAGGTAACGATATTCCCCTATAAATAAAGTATATGAACCTAGTTAAAATAAACTATTGTTTTTAAAACCCAGAGATCAGAATATGTCTTGCAACCTATTGTGCCAAGCTATAAATGGTGAATTCCTATTTTAAGAACTTTCAAAAAGTATACGAAATATACTTTAACTTTATATAGTGTGGTAATTTTCTCCTTAAAATTTCTGTGATCAAATTTAAGATCAGACTGAAGATAATTATTCCTTTTATCACTCATAAATTTAATTGAACTTTTTCCTTTTATATTTATCATTAATAAGTAAAATGAATTGATAATTCTACCTAATATTTATTTATAACCACAAAAAAATGAGGAAATTCTTAAATATTCTAATTTTAAATAGAAGTTGAAGAACCAGCTTAAATTAGCATATTGTCAAAATTCAGAATTTTAATAGTATTTCCCTTTACATGGTCAGTTTCTGTGGCAACCGAACCTTTAATTTCAATGTACTTTTGATTTAACTGTGATATGAATGATTATGATTTAATACCTTTAAAATTGTCCCATATTTTGAATGCTTCTATTATTTAATCTGTAAAATAAAACAGTAGGCTACTTTACAACAACATGAATATAAATAATTAATAGAAATGCCAAGTAATTATACATTTGAAAAGGACTGCATATAATTCGATCTTTAAACCCAATTTTCAATTCGAGATTATTTTTGGCCCATATAATGACCCTCATATCCAGAGGGCAAGAAGAGACCTAAGAAAGAGACAGACCATTTCAGATTGCTAGGTGGCAAGTTCAACAAACAAGAAAACTTACATACGAAGCTTGTCTGGGGCAACTGCAAGATGAGTAAATCTCCGCACCAGCCTGCCAGAATCTTAAAAGTTTAGGCAGGCGTAGCTCAAAGAATTGAGGATTTCGTCCCAGACCACCGCAATAAAGCGAGACATAGCCTTTGTGCTGATGGAGGGTCTTGCCTTCAATTTTTAAAAATACGTTACATGTGTGAAGTGCAATAAAGTGAATTGCAGAAAAATAAGGTATGTCTGTGTAGAGGCCTTAACTAGGTTCAGTCACGTATTTAATCCAGATGGTCTCAGCAACACCTAACCCTCTCAAGGCTATGTCCTGAAACAGCTGCAGGTCTGGGAATAGGACTCAGAATGTATATTCCAAGGATAGGAGGTGGGTAAGAAGCCTCCAATTGCCCAGGTCTAGTTCATGGGCCAACCAGCATTCCTTTCAATGACCTGCAATAGTTAATCATGTGTCTGGAAAGAGCATTTTCATCCCTGAGTGTGAGTCCTTGACCCAAAGGAACTGCCTGCCCAGAGCTCCTGTCACAACTCGGGTCATGTTCTGGATACTCCGCAATCCCTGTCAAAGTGGTCTAAGCCTGCTTGTGGGGCCTTTGTGGGCCTTGTTTCTGGTCTTCCAAGTTGTCAACATTTGTTCTACAAATTTTATTTTAAAGCACATTAGCTTGGTTGGTAATTTTTTTTTTATTTAGACTAGGGCTTCTCAAGTGTCATTATTGACACTTGAACAATATAATTCTTTTATGTAAGAGTCTATTCTGCAGAAATCAATAATAAAATCTTAAAATTGTTTCCTATTACCCATTATTAGAGGGTTAACCATACTTTTAGGTAAACGTGATAATATCAGTTTTATATGGTCAAGCCCAATAATTTCTCAAAAACAAAGATTCTGAACCTTGACACTGTGGTGAGCAGGACCAATAAAATGGCATTGGTTCCTTTAAGACAGCATAAAAGATATAAAACAAAGTGGAGTCACTCATGTCAACCAAAAATGGCTCTCAGTCAGCCATGACACTTTGGTTCAAGAGGGAAACTGCCTAAGTCGGAGCAGACACCACATCTGGCAAGGAGACACACCTAAGATATCTGTACATGTGATCAGAATAGCCAGGCCTGCAGAGCAGGACCACCCATAGATAGGCTCATGGGGGAATTCCACTCTTGCCAGCAGCGGTGTCAAGCAAAACAGCCATGTACCACCCATTGGCTCCTGGGAAAATTCCCTACTTGACATCAGGAGTGCCAAGACATTTATCAAAAGACCCAGAAGGGTGGAGTACACCACTTTCAGGGTATAACTGAGGCAGACTCCAGACCACTGCTGAGACAGCTGAGCTCCAAACACCAGAGTGCTGCTCCACGCCACGCTGATCTCCCTTGGGATTGGCCACCTGAGGCTCTGCCCTGCTGGGCTGAGGACTTCACCTGCCCTGCTGCCCACCTGGCTTCAGAGATCCCTCCTTGCAAGATGCTGACAACTCCCTGGCCCACCATGCTATCTCCGGGACCTGCAGACTGAGACTATGGGGCTCGGGTTCATTATCCCCCATTGATTGCTCTGTGTGTGTTATATTTCTCTTAGATTGTCAGAGTGTGAGTAGGATATTAAAGCATTTGATGTTCTACTTTGAGTGGACCTGCATCAATAAAAGCTGAGTGAATAGCATAGTCACTGTGTGTGACTCTTGTCTATTCCTTGGTGCCAGGCTGCTCAGCAGGCAGCTGGCCAAGAAGTTGCCCAGTTGACTTATAGGAAAAACTATATCACGAACATATGCTCGTGGCAGACACTATTGCCCTTTGGACCAGATCATTCTTTGTCATGAAGGCCTGTCCTGTGAATTGTAGAAGATTTGGCAGCATCCCTTACCTCTGTTTACTAGATACCAGTAGCACAACCCTCTATCCAAGTGTGACAAAAAAATGTCCAGATGCCACCTGGGGGACAAAACCTGCCCCAACTGACAACCTTAAAGAAGACTGACCCAGAAAGAAAAATTCAAACAGAAAATGCAACAGAAAATTGAAATAATCTACAGCATTTTGTGTAAGCTTTAGTACACCTTGCCAAAACTGATCCATTCATGGATTCAGTCAATTATTCAATAAATTCATATTAAGAGACAACTAGATAAGTCAGGAAGGACACGTAGGTGAACAGAGCAAACATAGTCACCAGCCTCATCAAGGTCTCATCAGTTCAGAATCTTTTTTTTTTTAAGTTGTTATCTTTCTTGCCAGTTCAGGTGACAACTGAAATAGATTTTAAGACACCAAGACTTCTATAAGAGAAAGAGGGTCCCTGGAAAACTCCCATTTTTATAAAACAAAGAGACCCTGCCTGCACTTCTACTTTATTTCTTGTACAGGTGCCAGATCTTGAGCAGACACCCAATTTATTACTTTGTCAACTTACTTATTAGGGTTGACACAAATCGAGCTGAAATATGCCTGACGTACTACAGTCAAGGCTTTTTCTTTTTTCACACTTTAGCACGAAGCCAAACTTTCCTCAAGGCGAAGGGAAGAGGGGAGAAGCTGTGGGAGTTAAACTCCCTGCTTTCTATCAGCAAGATGAATACGATCTTCTTCCATCCACAATGGGACAAAACAGCCACGGCTGCCCACAACTAAAACCAAAGGGATACAGCTGGGAAATGATTATCAAGCTCTGGAAAAGCCTTGATTGCAGGAAATAGCACCTACATTTTCAAAAATGTTCCCACCAGACCTTGAATCATAAACCAAAGCGCCTTCCTTTCTCTTTTACAAATTCCTTCGTCTTCTCCCAGCCCCAGCCCCAAGTCCATGACTCTGCACTGTGGAATTCAAACCGCAATTCTGTAAACCCCATCCTGTGGGAAGTGACATATGTAATATGTATGTATACGGTGAGCCTACTGTATCACGTGGAGATGGAACATTGGGTAGTACAGCGGCTTTGAATAACCAAATACTAGCTCCCTTTTACTCATTAAGTTTGAAAGCAAGACCAAGAAAAAAAAAAAGTACATATAAGGAGACATTAGAAGCCTCAAATCAACAACTTGTATATGTAGAGACTCTCCCTCTCTTTGTAAATTTCCCCCAAATAGCTATTTTCCCTTGGGTTTGAGGTCTGTCTTCTGCAAAACAAAATATAGCTAATTCTTTATGTGTTTATATACCATTTTCTCTCAACACTAGAAATTTTTCAATATTTAATTACTATAAAATTTGGTGAGGCACTATATTGCTGTTGTGGTATGAGCCTGGATTTTTAAAAAGATATCATTAATTTATAATGTTTAGATTTTTAAATAATTAATAAGTTGAATAAATATTTGAAGACTGAGATTACTAACTAAAGCTAATTGGTTATAACAGTCATCTCTGTTTCAATGTAAAATACAAAGGTAATATTGGATGTGGCAGTCACCCTTTCAGATATGAGACCATTAGGCTGAATGGACCACAAAATTATCTAGACCTCAAATACTTTCATGCTTTAATCACTAATCAAACCAATGAAATTTGATGTAATGCTCTCATTACACACTGTTAAAACTTCAAAACAACTTCCAGCAGTGTGAATTATGTACCCAGTACTCACAGGCATCTGCCAGTTTATACTGTTTCACAACTGTCCTTAGAGCTGGGTGCACCCTCTGATTTGGCCAGATTATGCAACGTAGAAGAAAGTAAATTAGACGTTTTTATTTCTAATAATCTTGTTTCCTAAATCAGAGAATCAATCAATATTGAGATGAGATTATTCTAAATGTCCTTGCAGGCTTCAGAAAATAATAAATAAATAAATAAATAAATAAATTTGTATTATATAGGTATTGGTTTTTCTGATAAATTTTGTTATTTATTCATTTCAAAATCCCCTAAGCCTCGCCCAGGAACTTGCTCTGTTTATCTGTACAGCTACTGCCACTTTTGCTCCATCTAGTGGAATATTAATTTTTGCTCAGTAATAACAAAATACATAATCCAACCTCTAACTTCTGCAGACAGATAAAATTTGTACTATTACTACCATGAAATGATATTATGCTTATAAAACGGTTGTTTTATTTTATTTAATTTTACTGCATCCACAAAATTGTAGACTTTTATATACACAATGTTGTAGATTTGGAAGTAAATTTGCTGCATTTTTCACTGTAAAAGAAGTAGATTACTTCAAATAATTCAGTTGCTCTATTGAACAAGCACACAAATCCACACTAATAAACACAAGGAAGTTGCATTAGTTAGGGAAGGTTATACTAACAGCTATCTCTGAAGTTACAAACAAAGTCTATTAATAAGGTTTCTAGGGTAAAAGTTTAGAGAAAACGAGGCATTCTCCCTAGCAAATATAATTAACAAACCAGCAAGTTTTTAAATTGTATTTTCTTTGCAGGGGATGTTCTGTTAATAATTTTCTGGGTTAATAAATGCATTACTATTATTATTAAATATTTTTATTAACATTACCCAACTGCATTTATCTCTTATTTTGGACAAAGAATAACTGTCAATGAAAGTCATCATCCAAAATGACAGACATTCATTTGTTACAAGTCTGACGTTGCGAAAAGCAGTATTGTCTCTGACCCTAAAGTCTAGGATAAAAACCCAGTATACAATTTTTCTTTATTCTTCAGTCCCACCCTGAGGAGTCCTAAGTACTTCAAAGAAGTTTAATTTCCTCCTCTTTAAATTTTTAGTTTTTTGAAATATTCTTCTCAGGGATGGAAAATTCCATGGCAGTCATGGCTGGTAAAACTGTGCACATGTACGGCTGAGCATTGCGGAGCTAACTCCGCAGTGAAATTTGGCAGTGACCCATTCGTATTAAAAGTGGAGTGTCCCCTACTTATGTGAAAATTTACCTACTTAAATTATCCCTCCAACCTTTTGCAATTTGATTTATAATCTGCTGTTTCAACAGAATAAATGAACCCATTAAAAACAAACATACTGTAGATATTTATATCGGGAATAAAATTTCTCTGGGGAGGATGCAATTTATGGAAGCAGAAACATTGGAAGGAAGTAACAAATTGAGGTCCCGGTTTTCTAATGAAGGATTGGAAATTGAGTTCTGCTTAAGCAAGCAGGAAAAAAAAAGAGATGTAATTATTTTTCACTCGTTAGCCATTTAAGTCAGTAGCAAGATATTTCACAAATTTTAGATTAAAAAAATAGATTTAGTAAAATTTTGCTAAGTTTAATTTTTTATAGCCACTTATGCAAGTGATTGATAGAAAGGCAGGCTATCTGCATGCGATACACTATATTTAACTATGCGAGGTAAAACTACTCGGTCTGTAACTTCAATACTAGGTTCTGACTAGAAGGGTTGCCTACTGGATTCCAGAAGAACAAAACAGATGCAGGCCTGCCCAGAATCTGGTTCTTAGGACAGATGGACTTTTATTACACAGGATGGTCTGGTCGACAGGCTTGTAAACAAGATATAATCTTGTCTATGATTAATATTTTTCCCTTACATAAAGATTTGAAAGCAACAGCATGTAGTTTTCTCTGTCAATGTGGTACGTATGCTACTAATCTTCAGGAAATTTCAAATTTTATGTAACAATAAAATTGAGATCCTCAAATAAACATTGTTTTTCCTCAAAGTCTGCCTACAGCATTTCCATTACATGAAGGGCAAAGTGGAAAAATATGTTCCTGGTTTCACTTTGATTCCCACAACTTCTTTTGTCAGAGGCCACATGCCTATTTGGAATGATTATCCAAAGTGTAATTCCTCTCAAACGAATTAACAAATGGTATACCGCCCTTTTTCTTGCGATCGTGTATTTTCAGGATGCGGCAAGCCACCGTTGCTCGTGTGGAAAATGAAATTAGTCCCTCGGAGAGGATACGATCAGTGCCGTGTTAATCTAACCTTCAGCTGTTAATGATTTGCACAAGGGTTCCCCTCGATGTTGTGGCTTCAACTGAAATATTGTTTTAAGAGTTTCTGTTAAATCTCCCTTTTTGCCTTTTGCCGAGGGATGGAGTAGAGTGCTTTCTGACGATCAGCTTTCCTTCTCTGTTTACATCTGTTATTTTTAAACAGCAACAAAATAAACAAAAAATATTTAAAATTTCATTTTCAGATAATTTGCTTTGCTGAGATCTTTTAGATAAATGGCTATAGAGGTAAAATGAATCGCAAAACATAATTTATCCACACTTAATCATTTAGAATTGTTTCACACCTACCGGAACAAAAAAAGAGGCCATTTGCTGTTCTCATTCAAAATACAACCATAGAAAAATATGCTCCAAATTCAAGTTCACAACCTTTTACCTTTCTTTCAAAGGGCACCAGAGTTAACAGCTTGTGTTAGCTTAAGGAGTGTTATGAATAGTGGAATGTGAAGGGAAAGAATTGCATATTTCTCTCTCCTTTTTCCTACCTTTCTGCTGCTTTGGGGGTTTGTTTTAAGCAAAACTATATTTCTGATTCTTGCATAACCTGTTTTAACCCTGTACCATTTTAAATTCACACTGCCAGGCAGAATTATAGTACTGAAGATGCAGTTTATACTTCCAGTAGTTACAGCGTTATGATAAGAGAACAATCAAACTTCACTTTAAAGTCAAACTTGAAAGAGTAAAAGAAATTCTGAAGCATTCATTCAACTTGATGTCCCCTGGAGTGTTTAATAAATTCATTTCAACTCGACAGAATATGCAATCCATATTTGCACCTGCAGGGCACTTCTGAGTTATCAAGTCATTTTTACAGTTCATCAGTTGCCTGATTTCCATAAATCTATGTACTTAAGTTTCTCAGAATGAACTACAGCAACCAAGTGGGTAATTTTCAATGACCAAATCTACATATCCTTTTATATGTTAGATATTTTTATTGTCCAATTCCATTCAGGGACACATGAAATAGAAGATATTATGTAAATTGTAAATTCTTATTTAGTATATTCCAGGAATTAACTGCAAATAACTTGAGATATAGCCCTTGATTCTGACAACAGTGTGCAACCATACAAGTAATTTTTCAGAGAGTAATTACAATTATTGGTATTACTATTATTTTATATCTATTAGACTAGCTTTTTCATAGTGCCATTTATGAAAGAAATTTTACTTTTAGGTGTACTTGCTATCTAAACAATTTTATACAATTGCATGAAATTACTTCACCCTTTCTCTGCTATCCTTAATTTTTCATTTTATTTTCTTTTTTAAAAAATCCACCTTGGTTCCCCACTGGGCGGTTCATAGAAACATTCCTAAGTAATGAGCACTGGTCAGAAGTAAGCTCTGAAAACAGTAAAAGCAGCAATGGGCGGGAAGCAGGAATGAGAACACTCATCAACAACACAAAGCCCAGCAAGCACTTCTAAAAGAGTCTTCCCCTCACCCTCTGCCTCTTTGGTAAATCCTCATGGGTTTCTCCTCCACTCACATTATAATTATTCTTTCTAAAAAGCAGTAGATATGGGGGTCTAGAATGAGTCACCCCAAGTGTGCCTCTGTGGTATGCAGATTGTTTTAAACTAAAGGCTAGTTTAGCTGCAAACTCAAGAGAAACTCCCCCCCCCCCCCCATAGCCCCTTAGCTACCTAGAAGAAGTTGAATTAGATGCCTTGCTCAGGACAGATTGTCAGATAACTTTTTTTGACCTATCTGTAGAGCAGGATAAACTTGTTTACTAAGCTATGCTTTTCTTATCATCCTCCAATGACCTTTTGAAGCCCCAAGGCACCTCCCCGCATCTAGTTCAGAGTGTCCTATATTCCCATGTTCCCTTTCTGTCTCTGAACCTCTCCTGCACTGGGTCTCTGACTCTCTCGTGTATGCAGTGTTACCATACATATGTAAGTATCAAATTTGTTTTTTTCTCTTGCTAATTTGTCTCCTGTTTACATGATTACTAGACCAACTAGAAGAATATTGAGGATAAAGGGAAGTATGTTTCTCCCCACATAGGTCATTTACTGTTTACTGTTGTTTGGTCTCCTCGTTATCCAGTTTTGTGATTAACATAACACTATGAGAATATTAATTTTTTTTTAAAAAGAAGAAAACAATTACCATGTACCAACATATTTCCACACATAGGAGTTAATACTGTGAAGAAAGAAGAACACCTTTATCTCAAGTTACATGCAAGCTAGCAGGAAGGGCTGTGAGGAAAACAGGTGAGAGTATCATGAGACAATTCTACATCCAGGGTAAGCAGCAGATTCCACGGGACCGTATGAAGTGGGCTCTAACATAGGGTTGGAATGCGAATACAATTTGCTGAAGTGTATGGTTCTTCAAGAGAAGTCTATGCCTAGACTTAAGAAATAAATCAGAGTTTGCTACGTTGGTGGCTTTCCAAGTAGAGAGAAACACGGCCTCTGGGCAATGGAAAGAAACAGTATATGGATGGAACAAATATTGCAGAAGGGGGAATAGCAATAAAGGGACCAGAAGCAAAGGCTCCCGCAGTTCAGGAAGGGAGTTCTGCATTATCCTCAGGCAATATGAACCTGTAAAGAGTTTCCACCAGATTCACATTATGGAAATATTTGGCTGCAAATGAGGTAGGCCTATGGACAGGGACTCCACTTAGGATTTTTGACTAGGGAGTGTCTACACACCAGATAGCTATTGTCTGTGAATTTTCCTGAAGCAAAACTATGTTTCCAATAGATAACTAGACCATAACTTAGGGTTGGGACTAAGGTAAGGCAAATGAAGCACACTCTTCAGACACAAAATTTAAGGGGTCACCAATGAACTCAGGAAACAAGATAAATAATAGTTAGAATGATATTTTTTAATGAATGGGAAGAAAAATCAAATTTTAAAATAATGATAGTAACTGAATTCTTTGGAGATGTATGTGAAAATAAATTTATTTTCCATCATATTTAAGAATTTCAGTCAATTCCCTCAGCGTTACTAACCAACTCACCTTGGAAGCCGAGACAGAACACCAGCTGATATCGATGTTAACGCATCATCCAAACGGCCTGGTGGCATCCCTTTGCGAATCCAGCTGACAACTAGTTCAAGCAGCATCAACGAAATGAAAAATGGAGTTGCCTGGAAAGGAAATTGCAGAAAAGAAATGTTATTTTGCTCGGTATGAAATTCTCGCACACTTCCTAATGAATCATCCCAGAAGTGGGAGGTCCAGAGGGACATCTCATAGAAAGAGAAGGTGGACACCTTTCCTAGAGGAGCATTTTCTCCTAACAAATAAATTTGATTATTTCAGACCTATACTAAGCAGGTGCTCCAATTCTTCCAACCAATCTGGAAATAAAATATAAACAGATACAGTGGTAATCGCACCAAGAAAATAAGATTAGGAGGGACATGTTACAAGTTAAATCTAAAAATATATATTTTTAGCATAAGTGCAATAACCACAAGTCTATTATCTGCATATGACTGAGCTAGATTCACTTTAAAAGGGAGTCCTTAAGGATGTACACAATCCTAGTTTTTGGTATTAGCATTACTGGAATGACAAAATTGAAGCTGTAGGAACAAAGAACATATTTCTGAGTATTTCAAAGATTAAGGTTCATTTTAAGTGTTTGAAACATCATTCAGGATTTATTCATTCAGCTATAATTTTGTTTTACATAATAAGTGTTTTTAGGCTCCACTACCAATGAGCAAATATTGGATTAGATTTGATGTTACAATATAAAAAATAATGATTTATAAAGATGTAAGTATCACATTTTTTCTTATAAATAAAGTTATGATTTCACTCATTTGGAAGCTGATCATAATTTTTAAAGTTTTCAAAACTGAACTCCCAAGAACATATTCTCTGATGTCTTTTTTTTTTTTTCTATTTCTTGTCTGAACTAGTAAGTGTTATAGGAACAACTTTGACAGGGTGGGGAACTTCAGTATTCAAGTTCTAATTCTGGATATTTCCATTTCTAATCATAGCCAGGAACCAAAAGTGAAAAGTGCCTTTAAACACTTCAGAGTTTCAAATAAAACTTGGTTCAAGTTCAAAGTTAGTAAGTCAGAATTGGACTCAGTGAGTTGTGTGTCCATTCTTCAAAACTATGCTACCAAATTAAAGAGGAAATAGTTTCCTGGGAGGTAGTAGACACGTTTACCCTTTAAAAACAAGATTGTTACAGAATTTACCAATGTCAGCTTTTGTCAGCTGAATTTGTAATGTTACTGTGTCCAGGAAAACTTTTAAAAGTTTTGTCATATTCTGGAGTGACATATCAGGGGAAGGGAGTCTGATAAGAGAAGATAGTTATGGATATTGTATGGAAATTCAATACAAGTAGAAATTCTACTTTTGTTCCGTGTCTTTATGAAATTGAATTATTTTCATTAGAAGTTCATAATCTGAAGAATGAAAGTAAACAAAACCCGAAGATGTGTTTAACGTATTAAGAAAAAGAAACAGCAGCTTTTTCCAGATAGTCTCACCTTTTTTACATAATCGGGCACCTCGTCTAGGGTTTGGAATGACGTTTCATTGGGCTTCATCACATAGAACATCATGCGAATTCCCTGGGAAACTGAAACATCGTGTTGGGCTTCTGGGTTCTCCATGTCTGCTCTGGTCTGATTCCCAGCTGGAGAGTATTTGTGATTCGTGGTTGAATCCAAAGGCGGGACGAAGAGCACGGGATGTGCTTCACAGAACAAGCCCTTTGTCAGAGAACGGCTAGAAACAAAGCTCCAAAGAGAACACAGCCAACAGCAGATTCTGTGCAGAGACAGGAAAATACTGGGACCAAGAATGAGTTCAAAGTTCATTTCAGTGGGAGCTGTTCCAGAAACCAGGCGGGTGGGGGAAGGAGGGGCAGCAATCCTGCCCTAATCAAAGATAAACAGTGGAATTTGACTATAGGTAGAGGGACTTGTTTAAAAAAAAGAAAAACAAGCAAAAGAAATACACATAATACCTCCTTGGAAAGGGGAAGAAAAAAAAGTGTTAACAGGTGAAATTTCAATCTGAATAAGTGGGCAGAAAGTCAAGACTCAAATCACCTGAAGAAAATTTCTTTTTTTCCTCCCTTTTGAAATTCACAGGGTGTTCAAATTTGTCATCTCCCCTCAGAGTCACTATTTCCTGAAAGGAAGGGGTGCTCTAATCTCATTTAACAAGACTAAGCTTGGAAGTTTATAAGCACTGAGTATATTACCCTGGTATATTTCTGGATCTGTATGATGGTAGCTTTGGAATCTTTGCAAACCAATGTAGAAGCACTTGGGTTATTATATGGTTTTTTCATTGTTTAATGGAACCTTGACTAGTCACATCTGATTGTTAAAATGTAAGGGAACTATCTGATTGAAAATGCTCCCTGGATGTGGCTGTGAGACCTTATCTCCATTTTCTGGGAGGAGCTTAGTTGTTTGTTTCTTCGAGGTAATATTAGAGGGCACTTGATTGCATTACTTTAAATACCTCAAATGTTCACCTATAATAGTTGTAATCATCCTTTGGCTACCACCTTTTCTTTTATTTAAAGCATCTTTATGTAAATGTAATTAAATTATTAATATAGTCTTGTTTTAGGGAAAAATTAGAAACCACAAATAAGCAAGAAATAAATCACTATGCAGAGAAATAATCAGTTCAGCTATCATGTGACTTATGTGTTGCTAAAAATTACAATATTTTGCAAAACTGTGCAATAAAAACCACTGGGTTTATGTAAAATGGGATTAGCATACAATACTCAAAAACTTTGTAATGACCTATAAGGAGAAAAACAAATCAGAACTTAATAAAAGTGGTAGCACATTTTTACACATGCATTGTTACATGAAGAAATGGAGAAATACTGCAATAAATATGCTGCCTTGTCTTGAAAAAGAACTGAAGTGGGCATTGGAAGAGTTACAGACTGTGAGTAATTACGGAGTATTGGAAAAAGGCTTATCTGAATGTCAGATAAGTTGTAAAACCAGATATGGATACCATGGCTCATAACTCACAGGTGAACTGAGGACATTGGTTGATGTGTAAGGCATGTGCACGTGTGCCCACTTTGTGTGTTCCTAACCCTTTCAGCTCAGTTGGGTGCAACATTTAACATTCACCTGGTGTCTCTCACTAACAAAGTCACGTGTGAGGATAGACGGCAGGCTCAAATTTTCCCCTCATATGTTAATCCTGTTTGAAACAAATTTGCACTTTCAAAATATTGCAGAAGTAATGGTACTTTCAGATATTTCCCATGGCAAAAATATATATGGACATACATTTTTAATAAAAGTGATCAGATTGAGCACAACGTTTTATTACCTGCTTTAATTTTTTTTTTGAAATTACAAATGTTATGCATTTCAGGAGAAAAAAATGCAAACAACGAAGCTGTATGCAAAGTAAAAGTAGCTGTACTTCTTCTGCTCAATACACAACTTTCATCAACTTTGTAAGAACACCTTGTCCTACTGGATATTTTGCCACACCCGCTTTTCCTATAAAAATTGTTACTACCATCATTATTACCATCATGTAAATGCCTTTTAACATATATATAGTTTAATTTTTTTCTAACAGATCACATTAAATATAAGATATAGCAACTTCCCTTCTTGGAGTCAATAACTTATCTGGAACATTCTTCCACTCAGTTTACAGTTATATAGCATTTTTTTAATGGTTGCAGAGGTGTATTTGTGTGTTCCAGAAGGGAAAAAAATTATTTTAAGTATTTAAAGTAGCGGAACTTGAATACAAAGGATTAATTACAGAGATGATGGAAGAGGTAAAAAGCCAAGTGGGAACAAAGAGGCAATCTAGAGATTAATATCAATAGGAAGCCACTTGCATCCTTGAGCTATAGGGACAAAAGGGGACAGCTGTGTGAGCAGAGCTTAGGGACTGGGTCACCAAGAGAAAGTGAGAATCACATGGGCCTGTCTAGCAGGAGCAGAGAGGGAATGGAAAAAACTGCTGTGGCTTCTCCCTGCCAACTAGTCTCCCAGCAATACTTCTCACTAGCCCAAATGAGTCAAAGCCAGTTGAGAGAAGAGCCAAGGAACAGAAGTCTGAGGGGCCATTCCTTGGAGATACACAGCAAGGAAGGAGGAAGGGGAGAACATAACTGAGGAAAAAGTCAACAGAGGACCATTGCGTCATCGTAATTTACTTAACTGTTTCTCCACTGTTGTGCAATAAAGTGTATTCTTCCAGTTGTAGTTAATAAATATAATGCATCAATGAACACCATGGCATAAATATCTTGCACAATTGTGCATTAAATGGATTCCTAGCAGTGGAATTATGTTCTTGAAGGATATGTACATTTTATGCTTTGATAGTTGCCGCCGAATCCACCTTTAAAATTGTCTTTCACTCTTGCTAATTCTGGCTACTACCATTTTTTTACAGTTTTTAGCCAATTGATTGATTCAAAATGCCATCTTGTTTTAATTTGCATTTCCCTAGTGACTTCGGTAATGATTTCATTACACTTATTAGCTATTTGTGTTTGTGTGTGTGTGATTTATTTTTAAATATATTTTGCATGTAATTTCATTATATTCTTCTGTATCGATTTATAAACTAATTGCATTCTATATCTTATGTATTTCTCTCATGCATGTGCCAAACATTCTCTCAGTCTTTATTTTCTTTTAATTATCTCATATACATGTTGTCATATAACAGTTGTAACTTTGTGTTTGCTGTTATCGTTTATGTTATCACTTCTGCCTTTGGGTCTTGCTTATAAATGTTATCATTACTACAATTCTATAAAAATAATCTTAAGTTTTCTTCTAGAATTTTTATAGGATTTCTTGGTTGTTGTTTACCTGAAGTTCAGTCATGTATATGGTGTGAAGTCACTATTTCATGTTATACCTTCCCTATCTGCCCTGGATCAATTGATCACAGTTTTTCCCGTACAATGAGTTAGTTAGAGACACTACCTTCAACACCATTCTTGTGCATGTCTGGACTGTTTCCCAGATCCCTACTGTGTTCCACTCGTATGTCTATTCTTGTGCTGGTAGCATGTTGTCTTCATTGTTGTACTATCATAATAAATTCTGGTAACTGGTAAAATGATCTCTCATTTATGAATTTTATTTTTCAAAATTTTAAACTGTTTTTCACATTTGTCCTAATGGATCTATTTAGGCTAAACTTGAAAGAATTCTACTAGCATTTTAACTGAAATATCATTAAATATATAAATTGATTTGGAAGAATTGACATCATAGGAACTCAATAAACTTGTCTGGAATAAATAAACATACATACTACACTCATTTAAATTTAGTTGCATGTTTAAATGATGCCAATGCTCACTGCCAATCCTTGTATTCCTAGTTAACTTCTTTGTGTGCATAAAATAGTAGTACCTAAAATTATTCTTAATTTCCTAGGAGGTAATACTCAGAGTATATCCTTAATCTACTTCTGGCATTCTCTTTCCCTACCCTCATTTCCAATTTGTTTGTCCATCAATGGGTACATGTCCTTTTATGCTTTTTTCCCTTAAAAAAAGATGTGATAACTATTCCTTGGTATTATACCTCCAGGTACATGTGGTACTTTGGAGTTTAGATTTATCTTATCAGTTTAACATAGTCAATCCCCATGAGTCCCTGGATGCATTTTTTTAAAATCCTGACTGCTTTGAGTTAGAAATGCAATAGTTATCTTAGTTGTCTTCTCCTTAGGCTTTTTTATTCCAGTCATACAACAAGACCATTTGAGGTATTATATCTGTGATTTCTACTTTTTGAGGCTGGGGAGTACCCCTGGCCTACTGCAGAGGGCTTCCGGTCAGAAAACTTGTCCTTGATTTTGGATAATTTAACAATTAGGAAAAATTAGAATTTCCCTACAGAAAAGCTTCTAAGTCTATGGGTTTTTTCTTTTATGAGAAATTCTATACTCCCCTAAGTGCTAGATAATCCCATCCTCCTCTCCTGTCATTGGCCCTAAAGGCCCAAATGACTCCTAGCACAGTGGGTCAATCTGAGCATAGTTCTCACCACCAGTCCCAACCACAGATAGATCACAGGGTCCATCTGCCACAGCAGAGGGATAAAATCTGCTTTGAAAATCTGTGTTAAAGCAGCAGCTCTTGGTGCAGTCAAGTGTCTACCAGGTGTTAAGAAAAGCATGTCAAGGTGAACATCAAGGTGGAAGCAAGAAAGAAGACTCTCACTCTTTCCTTGTTTCTGCCATATTTCCAGTCTTTAACCTTCTGAATGAGGAGACATTTAGTTCTTACCCTAAAGAGCCTGTATGGCCTCATTTAACCTTAATTACCTCTGTAAGGGCCTTATCTCCAAATACAGTCATTTGGGGCATCAGAGCTTCCACTTATAAATTTTGGGAAGACATAATTCAGTTCATACACCTCTCCATATAGCCTTCTGTTTAATCACTTGAATCAATTTTTTTGCAATGGGACTGAAAACCTCCTCTTGCATCACCATCTTTAAAAGTTGTTTTTCTACTATTGTAAAAACAATATATGTTCGCTGTAGAAATATAGAAAAATGTAGAACATGCTTGTGTGAGAAATGGAGTCAGTCAGGCTCCCTCAGCCCGATGTCCGGGCATGAGCATCTTAGAGATAATAATTAGAGACTCGTATATGCAGAGCACTCACCATTATATAACCATTGATGTCATATTTTGGCAAGCAGTCAGCTTTGTCTATGCAAAGTATACAGGGAGGGTGGGACCCCCACTGGTGGGAGTGAGCAAGCATAAACTCTGAATGTCCCAGTACCCAGAATAAAAATATGTCAGAAATCCCCTCAATTCTTCATCTCTTTTTCTGGCTGCCCCAAACCAAGTTGAACCTGCCAGGCCTTGAGCATCTGCAATATAATGCTTAAGAAAAAAAGTCACCACAACCCCACCAATAAGATTAGAGCTTCATTAATATTTTAATGTACATCTTATATTTAAGATTTTGGGGGGATATATTATTTTACATAGATGAGTTCACAGACTATGTGCAATTTTAGGTCCACCTTTTTAAAATGTAGAAGCCAGATGATAAATGAAAAGCCTCAAAGTGGAAGATGTGTTGGTCTCTGAATGATTACTTGAAGAGAGCTACTCATCTATCAGGATATTAAGTAAAATTTAGACTTATAATGCGTTATGTGTTTCAGTTGTTATTTGAGGCTAATGGTGCCCTAACTAATGCAGAAAAAAAGCATTGGAAGGTTTTGAACAGAAGCGTCACATAATCTTTCATAGGTATTAAAACCATCAGTCTGGTTTCTGTGTGAAGAACAGACTTTAGCGGGGAGTGAAAGCAGAAACTGTTCAGAAATGACTGATATAGTCCAGGCCCTACATGTCGGTGACTTTCACAAGTGGAAAGATTCTGGATACATTTTGATGGTAAAAATGACAAGGTTTACTAACAGAATGGCTGAGAGAACATGCATAGTTTAAAAGTTTGGTTTAAGCAGATGAAAGAATTGAGTTATTTACTACAATGAACTAACTGGGGTATTTGGCTTTAAACATCATGTGAGATGCCTGTAGACATCTAAGTGGCAATGGTTCCAGCAGTTGGATCTATAAATCTGGAGTTCAAAGCTCAAAACTGGAGAATAAGCTATGAAGAGATGGAAAAAACACTGACTAGAATAGCTACAAGCCAAACATAAAGATGATTTCCATGTACAGACTCTTTCGGCCATGTTCATAAACTTAAACAATACTCATTTTTAATTTAAAATCATTTCTATTATATTTATTTCTTGTATGGCAATTTTTTTGTAATTGAATTATACAAAACAAAATATTACAATTTGCACATTACTATGAATAATCTTATTATAGAACTAATAAAAGTATATGTCCTAATCCTATTTTAATATATAGTATAGTAAACATATGTTTTATTATTAAGAAACTGACCAACTGTACTGCAATGTGTGTACCATGTAGCATTCTCACCAGCATGCAAGTTACAGGTACTCTGCATGATTTCTAGCACTTGGTATATACAGTATTGTTTTCAGATATTTTCAGATATAAATAACTGCATAATTTGTGTAGAATACAGTTGTCACAATGTGAATTTCATTATTTCTTTTCCTATCTATTTTGAAGGCAAGTTTTAAGAGAAGATATCTGTGTGGTGCCAAAATTTTAATATTGTCTCTTGCTCTTTGAATCCTTTGTATTAATACTTTTTATTAGAAAATGGCACCATGTGTAACTTAAATCAATCTCTATTTTCTTAGATCAGATTTTATTACTCTTGGCCAAAGTCCTTTCCCCAAGTTAGAAGGCAAAGATCAGGTAGAACATGATCTTTAAAGAAATCTATGGCATACACTGGAGTTCAGAGAATAAAAAACAAATACTATTTCAGAAATTATTTTTTAAAAGTCCTATCGAGCTAATATATCCCATTGTTATTTTAGGAGTGGTCAGTGCCAAAAGAGCAACTCAAGGTGCTGCACACATATCAGTGTCAGAATACATATAACTTGCTCTTTATAGGATTGATTTTGAGTCGAACTTGGAATTAATCCAAATGCGCAGTGCAGAATAAAAGAATTTTGAAGATCTCAAGAGTATTTTTTGAAATAGCTATTGAGATACTCGGCAAAAAAAAGGATTTATTTTGAAAAATATATCTGGAAAACACAAAATAACATATATGCCTCTTAGAGAGTAATCTATTGTGTAATAAATATTTTAAAGGTTATGACAAGCCCAGGAGCAAGTAAATATAATTTGCTCAACTTGCAGTTTATCAATTGTAATTTACTAAAGAATTACTGTTAATCTAACACTGGTGAACATCTCTGAGAACAGGTATTACATGAGGATTGCTGTCTAACGTAAGGTCTCCATAGGGCCATTTCTCTGTTTGGAAAAGAAAGGACACCTACCTTTGGTAATGGTAATTAATGACCATGATCTGAGGGAAAAATTACCCTAAAAGACTTGCATATGCTAGAAAATATGTAAAAGGCAAGACTAGTGTTCTACACTACATACAAAAGTGTGTTTCTAATAACACCAGCAGATCAGACTAAGTCCTTTACCTAAATATTCATCACAGAGCCTGCTGCCCGCTGTTGAAAGGACCTGTGAACCTTCTTTTATGAAACAGAGTTGAAGCAATTCATTGTAGACATAAATCCAGTTCTTATCATTCTCTAGGACATGTGGTTAGAAATTTCTCTCTAGTTTCAGTACCAAGAATAATATGTTTCTCCTGAACAGTATTTGTGTTATTTAATTTTATGGATGCTATGAATCTCCTACCTAATCATGTTTCCCACTTCAGATGGTTTAATATGCAGCTTTGTGCCAAATTTATGGCATAAATCTGGCGAGTGTATAGGATTCAAGTGGTGGCAAACCAAACTCACCCCTGGATTCACATTGTCCCTGCCGATATATCCCTTGCTTAATTTTTATCACCTATTTCATTATTTTATTATAAAGCTTTATTAAGTGTATTGGTATTAGATGTATTTATTTATTCTCATCATGTGGCAAATAATTTTTTAAAGTTAACAGATTATTTGATGAGTAAAAAAGCAATCCTTTAGTTAATGTCTCATTTTGATAGGCATTTCTCAGAAGACACCTACCATAGCGTTAGAAAAAACAAACACCACTTGCCTCTCCAGAAAGATAGATGGATTAGCAATGAACAGGAACTCATTCTGATCCCCAAACACCTGATGGAGAAAAGAGTCAACTCCATACACCACAGCATGCATTATGTATGGGATGCCTTCCTCCAATGGATTCAGAAACATATTATTGGGCTAGATACAAAAATAAATGTTCAAAAATAATTCAGAAATGCATTATCTGTGACCCAAATAATCCTAAAATAGGACTTCACCCAGAAGTCAAAGAGGTCCACAGCCAAGGATGCGGCCCTGGAGAAGTTTGGCAAAATGACTGTGATGCCTCAAATAACTGGAAATTTCATGTACATAATACTTCACCTCTGAAATACTGGATATTTCTAGGTCTTCAAATACATACTATTTTTTTATAAGGCATCATATCTTGAGGTGTATTAGTAAACAATTCCACTTCTTCTTCATGAACAGTATAGTTGCCCACTTCTATTAAAATTTTAAATGACAAGCTGAATAATGATAAAATATTTTTTCCTGCTGAATACACATGTCATTTGGAATTCCTATGTAATTAATATTGAAAGAAAAACATTGAGATTTTTTTTATAAAGAATATCTTCTTCATATTTAATAAAGCAATACTGAGTCCAATAGCAAGATCATGGACAACTGATTTTTAATATTTTCCTTTATTCATTCAGGGACTTTTTTAGCTATGCATTTTATAAACTAATTATTTTTATTATTTGTATTTAAGTTATTTTTAGTATATATTTAACATTAATATTTTAGTTATGTTGCTATTTTTAATTACCATCTAAATATAGAAAGTAATACTGAATATTTATATTTATAATAGAAAGCTTCTTTAAACATTTTTATTAAATTTTTAAATAAATTAAATATATATTTAATAAATACTTAGTCTGACAAAATTTTCAAAATTGTCACAGGACTAACGTTGGACTCAATTCATTTTCTCATTGATTCTTTTTTTAATGAGGTATACATTGTTTCATTTTACAAATGTGAGACTGGGAGTCAAAAAAAGTACCTAAACTATTCAAGGTCAATATATATATATAACTTTTATAACTTCTTTTCTAAGTGAGAACTCTAACAAACTGAACAATATTATTAACATAAAAACTGTAATGCTGACCTGCGAATCGAAGTGTTCCCAGTTGGATTCCCAGTCAGGACACATGCCTGGGTTGTGGGGTCAGGTCCCCTGTTGGGGGCATGCAAGAGGCAACCACACATTGCTGTTTCTCTCCCTCTCTCTCTCCCCTCTTCCCCTCTCTCTAAAAATAAATAAAATCTTTTTAAAAAAACTGTAATGTATGTAAAATGATCATTTTATATTGAAAGAAAGTCTCATGTTGGCATAAGCACAGGCCCTGCTGCTACCGAGTGGCTGTCATATTACACCTGCCCTTGTTATGGACCACCGGCACTTTAGTGAAGACGCCGGTCTCTCAACATGAAGTCCCCTTTCCCGGAGGAACCAAGGCAAATACAAGATTTTTTGACCATTGCTATACACTCAAGGTGATGAAGATAAAAAGTAACTTCGAGGGCCCTGCAGTTGTTAATAACAATTATGTGAGCCCATCCTTGGGACAGAGTGTGCTCAGTGCCTCCGCAGAAATGACTCCAAAAGGGACACCAAGGAGGTGATAGAATGTAGTCGTATTGACCGATCTGGGAGGGGAAAGTTAAAATAATGATGGCTGATTCAAACAATAGGAATATTTAAATATATTTAATGTAAATTAATAATGTTAAAACTGAATTTTCCCACTTACTTCAGAATTTTTACATGAAATACATTTTTACTTGCTACTTAATGGGAATTAGTGAAATATCTTAAAGACAATAACGTCCATCAAACTTGAGCAGGAGCAGAAATTTATCCCACTTTGAAAGCAGTCAATATTCTCACCTCTCTAAACTATTTCTGACCCATCCCTGCTTCGAAACAGAGAATCCCCAGATGCTTCCTGTTTGAGTTTCTGAACACTGGGCCTGAACTCAACACAGCTCATATCATGCAAGTTGGAAGAAGGCAAGACAGAGAGAGCAACATGAAATAAGCAGCCACTTATTGGATTTAAAATGCTCTTGAGAACGGAGCCAAAGTAATTTACTTCTATTATCTTAAAACAGTAAAACAAGCTAACAAAAAAGAGAACATCCTTGAAAAAGTGATTCTCATATTGTTTGTCCAACTATTTGCAGACTATATCAAAATTGGCAGCAGTCTCTTTTGGGGGATTTATATGACATTTATTATTAATCTGGCTACCAAGTGTAGCACAGATTCTTGGTACAGAGAATACCAAATCAAAAGCTGCATTTTGGCTAGCACCTATAGGTCAAACGTGGCTTCTTTCTTTCTACTGTGTGAGTGTATGTGAGTGTGTGAATTTGTGTGTGTGTGTTTATTGTACTTAAAAAACAAACAAACATGGGACTGTCATACCTAACAGAAAATGGAATGTATTTGGATTAGGCTGTCATGATTGAGCCAAGTTGGTTGGTAAATCTTCAAAGTCAATGCTAAGTCAAGGCCTAGTTTTTTTCTCCTTAACATGCTACATGATAAAATTCAGGCAGTCAAATTCATGTCGGTTGTAAAATGTTAAACATAATAGCTACTATCGCTTGTACCTCAACTTCCCACAAGTTTCTTTATGAGAAAATTGGGTACTCAAAATCGATAGCATGCCATTCATAGGGCTGCAGCACAGTCTAGGAAAGTAACTGCAAAAAATGAGCCTGTTAGGGAAGGAACAAACATTGTCATCATTATTCTGCAAGATCACTCAAGGGTCAGACACCAAGTCCTCTCTTTTGGATCAAATAAAACTAGACCAATTTAGAAAACATAACCGACAATACTGAACTATGAGAGTCAGCAGGCTTATTCCCAGTGCCACACTGGGACACAGTGTGAATCCCCAAGCTCTGGGCTTGGCCAGGTGTACATTTTAAAACCACTTATTGGTTTTAGTAAAAATATTGCTTAATATTTTTGATGCTTTGTTTCCTCTATTTCTAAATGAATATAATTTTATCTTTCAATAACCTTTTTTTTTCAATGGCTATTTATTGAGATTCTCCCACTTGCCTGGCATCTTACCAACAGGCGATGCAAGGTCACTGCAGTGGTCTCTCTATCAATTCATACATGGAATTATTGTCAGGATTGAATAAAATGATGCACGAGGCAGAGTGCACACTCAACAAGCATTACTGTCCTTTCCTTTCTTGAAAAAGGACACTTACCACCTGACTGTGGATGGGTGGAGAAAAGCAGTTACGGCACATGAAATTATTTAAAGGATGTCACAGTATTCCGTGGAGTTAGAGCAATAGCATGGCAGTGACACATTCACTCAATCATTATTGAGCACTTACCATATGGTGGACAGCATAGTAAATATTAGAACACAAAGAATAAAGAAGCCCTATAAACTCAAATGGATCAAACTTTGAAAACTCAAGGTATCATTATCATGGCAGCTATGTATATATGTTAAAGCATAGATCAAATATTTATTTATATAATTTATAACTTGTATAACTTTATAATAAACTATATTTATAAATTTGTATCACATACTACATAAATATACTTAAAGTATAAACAATTCATATAATTAATATATTTGTAAAATAATACATGTTATTTAATATATTGTATATGTTATATATTATTATTTATATAGTCATTTATTCGATGACTGCTTTTATTGGAAAAAAAACATCAGCACAGGAAACATGATGTTGCAAAACATCATTCTTGCTCTTTACTTCAGTTTCACTTCCTAGAAACAGAATTCTACTGTTTATATTTTTAACTCTCTTAGAAGCTATTTTCGTGATTATTTTGCTCTAATCTCGATTCGCTGGTTACCACAGTTAATTACTGATCACCTTGCCCTGGAAATTGAAGGTTTAGCTCCCTCCTGCCATCACTGTCCTCCGCGTCTTCTCCTTTAGACGCCGGGCTTTGCGGTATTACTCATATGGTTATTACAATTGAAACTTTGAATAATTTTTTAACAGCTGTGTTCCCTGTTCAACAACTTCCAGTGGTATCTCTTGCCTTGGTCTTTCTTGGCACCTCTTTCCTGCCAGTGTGCACTGCCACGTCCCATCTTTGCCGAGCTCTTTCTTCACACAGTCCGTGCTAATACATGAGTCTGTTTTGCAACCCCAACCAAGTCATGCGTGACGTGTCCACTCTAAAGGTTGGAAATAAATAAACACTATCTGAATTACATGACTATATAAACACTGTGCACTCCTGTCCAAACAATATGCAGGGATTATATTCCTTTTTTGTATGTTCCAGTGTCAAGAACCCCAGACTATCCAAGGAAAATGTTATTGGTATTCTTGCTTAAGACACTCACTCAACTGTTTAAAATCATGCATTTTAGTTTACATCATATTTGGAACATAATTTACTTGTTTAGTTTATTTCCCAGGTTATTTTTAACTGCTTTTTTTGTTCTTGTTCCTTGTACTGTTTGCCTTTACAATAACTAAAAAAAATTTTTCTGTCTTTTAATTATATAACTTATAGTGATTCTCAAACTGTAGTCTACAAAACCCCATGGTCCCCCAAGACCTTTGGGGGATAAAATGTTAAAACTATTTTCATAATGGCACTGAGACACGACTTGTCTTTTTCACTGCGTGCAAAAACAATGGTGGGTAAAACTGCTGGCAACGACTGTAGTGGGAATCGGTGTACACTTCCCCGCTGCACACGGTCAGTGGACAACGAACGGGGAGAAGGGAGTTGCGTTTTAGAATGTCCTTGCTGAAACAGGTAAAAATGTTACTTTTTTTCACTCTCAATTTTGGAGTGCACATCTTTGTAACGGCGACAAAATGGAAAGTACTCCCGAAGCAGACTGCTGTTGCATATTGAGTTACAATGGAAGTCTCAAGAAAAGACCCTTTCATGACTGAGTTGTGAGCTTAACTATCCACTTCTTTTTCTCATAGAAACTATTTTGAGCTCAAAGAACAATGGACAAACTTTGGTTATTCATTCTTTAGTAGAGATATATTTCAGACATTGAACTAAGTCAGCCCTCCAATTCAACAAGATGAAAAAAAAAAAACAAATCATCTCGGAAAACTTCTGAGACCATCATCAGCTTGGTAGCATAATTCAGGGACAGATATTTTCTAAATGACCAATGCATGTTGATACAAAAATTGTCCATAGATAAAAGATTTATTCAAAGTGCAACATAGACCAAAGTAGTCTTAAACAACTTTATTGAGGTACAATCAACATACAAGAAGCTGTACATTTTTTAACTACACTGTTCATCTCTATCTAGGTACGCATCCATGAAACCATTACCGCAATCAAGACGATGAACGTATTTGTCACGCCCATGTCGTGGTCTTTGTAATATACCCTTCTACTTCTGTCCCGACGTGCAATCACCCCCAGGCAACCACAGCTATTTTCTGTCGCTACAGATTAGTTCACATTTTCTAAAGTGTGCTTGGAGTGGAATGATAGAGCATGAACTATGGTCTTTTTCTTCTGGCTTCTTTCACTTAGCATTTGTGAGTAATCCAATCTGCTGTGTGTATCAAGTTCACTCATTTATATTGTTGAATAATATCCATCATATGGATAGACTACCATTTGTTTATTTATTCATCTGTTGATGAACTGCGAGTTGTTTCCAGTTTTTTGCTGTAACTAATAAAGCTGCTGTGAACAGTTGTGTGTACATTTTTGCATGACATGTGCTTTCGTGTCTCTTGGGGAAATACCTCGGAGTGAAACGGCGGGATTATGTGGTAAGTGTATGTTTAAGTTTTTAAAAACTGCTAAACTGTTTTCCAAAGCAGTTCTACTATTTTACAGTTTTACCAGCAGTATATGAGAGTTTCAGCACCTATCCTTTGAAATACTTGGTATAGTCTGTCTTTTTAACTTTAGCCTTTAACATAGGGATGAAGTGATCTCACACCGTGGTCTTATTATCTTTTCATGTGCTTATTTGCCTTTTGTACAGCATCTTCTGCCCATCTTCCCGTTGTTGTTTTTTTTCCCTTAGTTGTTGCTTTTGTTTTGAATTTTTTATTGAGCTTTCAGTTCTTTTCGTATTTGGATATAAATCCTTTATTTCATATACATGACTTATTTTCTCCCAGTTTCTGTCTCATCTTTATGTTCTCTTAACGGGGTTTTTGAAAGCATAACAGTGTTTTATTCTGATGAAGTCTAACTTATCAACTTTTTATTTTGTTTTGTGTTTTTGGTGTTATACCTAAAATACCTTTGTCTAACAAAGGGGAACAAGTAATTTCTTTTGTATTTTACAAGTGCAAAGTGTGGATCAAAGTTCATATACATATTTTTTTCCATTTGGATAGCCAAATGTTCCATTACTATATACTGAAAAAGACTATTTTCTCCACTGGCATCCTTTTCCTTCTTTGTTGAAAACCAGCTCTCTCTCTATATATTTGTATACATAGTTTTATATACTGTGTTCTGTTTCATTAATGTATTTTTCTATCATTACACTGATACAGTTTCTTGATTATTGTAGCTTTATAATATATTAAAATTAAGTAGTTTTAGTTCTTAAACTTTGTTATTCTATTCAAACTTATTTTGCATTTTCTAGATCATTTTAAATTTAATATGAATTTTAGAATGTGTATGCCACTTTTACAAAACAAAAAACAAAAAAACAAAACAAAACCTGATAGGATTTTAATTGACATTATATAGAATCCAAAGGTCAATTTAGATAGGATTAACATTTTAAAAATCTTGAGCCTTCTGTGTATAGTCATTGCATTAATTTTGTAATATTTATCCCTAGTTTATAATTTTTGATGCTGTTGTAAATGATATTTATTTTTTACTTTTCATTTTTTTGCCACTTGCTAATATATAGAAATAAAATTAATGTAATATTTTACATCCCACTACCTTGTTAACCTCACTAGTGAGATCTAGTAAGTATTTTGTGCATCTGGATATTATGTACATATGAAAATGTCATCTGAGAATAAAGACAAATTTTTATATGTTATATTTTTGTTTTTATTAAGTTGACAGTATTTTCTAATTTCCTTTACAATTTGTTCTTTGATATATGGTTATTGCTGTGTGTCATTTATTTTCCAAAAATAAGAATTTTTTTCTGGAGATCTTTTCATTATTGATTTTTACATTAGTTGCATAATGTTTAAAGGATGCATTTTGTAAGACATATATTCTGAATTTATTTAAGATTGTTTTATGGCCCCAGGAGATAGTCTAACATCTTCCTTTATATTTTCTATATGTTCTGTCAATTCTTTGAGGTAGTTTTCTTCTTCCTTTTCTCCCTAGGTCTTTATTGCTAAAGAGTTTTTTATTTTATTTTATTTTTTATTTTTACCATAAACAGAGTCTTAAAAAGAATAATAATTATTTTTTTTTACATAACTGTAGTTCTTGTGGTTATCAGCAGAGGTTGATATTGCCATCTTTGTGAAGATATTTAATCATCCCATGTAATTCTTAAGGGTGCCAATTAATTCATTCTAAAGTTTTTGCAATCCTTATTAAATTACCAGGGTGCAGATATTGATATAAAATAAGTTGAAATGGGTTTGTTTCTAATTTCCAGCAAAAGTTTAAAGGAAATTCTTTTTATAACTCTTGCTGCAAACAAGTATTACATAAGAGAGTGCTTATTGACTCAAATATTAAAATTCCAAGAAACTTTGGATGAACTGAGATACAATAGGCTATGACTTTTACAGAACTCATTAATTTTTTAGAGTCACCACAAAGTGCAAACATGTTTCAAAGCAAGTTAGAGGAAGCTGGAAGAAATATTGACATGAACTCTGAAAATGGAGATATTTGGATGATTTCTGTCCTCATGGCTTATGAGTTCTTAAAATAGGGAAGGCCTGTTCTCTAGATTTCACTGAGGAAAATTTGGCATAGATCTGACCTGCCTGGAAAAACTCCACTGTGTTGATGTATAAAGCAGAGTGAAAAGCCTGTCTCCTTGGCATGATAGAGCCACATAGAAAAGGATGCCTTTGGCTTCTCCTCAATGAATGTTGTTGTTTTGGGATACTAGGACTGTCCCCTCCCCCATAACATTGAAAATATTTGCACAGCAGATGCATGATAATATTTTTAAAAGGCATAGGTCCCAGAGAATTAAAAGGCATAATACTGTATGCCTACAACAATAATTAATAAACAATCTAATGTGTTTTCTCTATGGCTAGGATACTGGAATCTGGTCCAAGTTCTTATAAAGAGCAAATTCTCAGTAACTATTTTCGAATGAATAAATAAATGTCAAAACGTGCTACCTTTCCTGCAGAAGAGAAAACTCTGACTGCAAGGTTACTGTTCACTGTAGGAAGCATTGAACCCCAGCATGTACATTACGGCCATTATCTGGGTGGGTAACAGGAAATTCTCCTTACTTCCAAGAAGAACTTGCAATGGTGTTGTATAAACAGGGCATAAAAAAATGAGTCAGTAAAATGTAATAGTAGAATCAATAGGAGCTGCAGAAATTGAGAAAAGTGAGCAGAGACGAGGTAGGATATGAAAAGGATGTCGACATTTGGGTGAGAGTGAAAATAAAACATGTTAGTTGGGAATGCACGTCTTAAAGCTCTGTGGGCAGGTTCTGTGAACAAATCGGTCGTTTTGTTTTACTCGGCTGCTGCGTTCCTGTAGTGAGGGAGGAATCTGAGAGGCAAATATGAAAGACTGTGAATGCCGGTCTATGACAACGGAACCCTTTGCTTCCGAAGCAAAGTTTCTTTGTGAAAACGGTATTAACAGAAACCAGCATCATTTGAGTAAAAAATAAAAAACAACCTATCATATTTTTCCCTCGTGGAGGGTGCTTTTGTTTTTCCATTTAAAGTCATTGCTCATATTCCAATTAGTAACACTTATTACAAAGCTATAGTAATCAAAACATATTGTTCCAGCATAGGTTAGAAATATAGACTTATAGAATAGAATTGAGACTCCAGAAATAAATCCGTACATCTATATATGATTGATTTTTTATGAGTGTCAAGATGATTCAATGGGAAAAGAATAGTCTTTTCAAAAATGTGGTGAGATAACTGGATATCCACATATAAGAAAATTAAATTGAATTGTTTTCCTTATACCATATTAAAAATTAATTCAAAATGGATCAACAAGCCAAATATATGAACTAAAATCATAAAAGGCTTAGGGGAACACATAAGGTTGAGTCTTCACAACCTTGAATTTGGCAGTGAATTCTTAGGTATGACACTAAATCCATGAGTAACAATAGCAATAATAAAAATAGATAAATTGGACTTAATCAAAATAAAAAGCTTTCATGCATCAAAGTACACTGCCAAGAAATAAAAAGATGATGTACAAAATATGAGAAAATATTTCTAAGTTATGGTATCTGTTAACAGTAGAGTATCCAGAATATATAGAGAACTCTTACAACTAACAACACAAGTCAAACTGCCTAATTTAAAAATGACTCAAAGACTGGCATAACTATTGTTCTAAATAAGAAGTATAGATAGCCAACAAATGCATGAAAAGGTGTACAACATTATTCATTTGAGAAATGCAAATCAAAACCACAGTGAGATACCACTTCCCATCCCTGAGAACGGCTACTATTTTTAAAAAGGAATCAGAAAATAACAACTGTTGGCAAGGATACAGGAAAAATTAGAATCCTCATGCATTGCTGGTAAGGATATAAAATGGTTTGGCTGCCATGGAAACAGATTGGTGATTCATCAAAAAGTTAAACATAGAATAACCATATGACCCAGCAATTCTACTTCCAAGTATATATGCAAAAGAATTAAAAATAAGTACTTAAATTCTTGGACACATATATTTATAGCAGCACTATCTGTAATAATAAAAAGGTAGAAACATCCCATGCCCTTCCATAAATGAATGGATAAACAAAATGTGTTCTATACTTACAGTGGAATATTATTTAGCCATAAAAACAAATGAAGTACTGATAACAGTACAATAGAAATAAATCTTCAAACCATTAGGCAAGTGAAAGAAGCCAAATACAAGATGTCATATGATATGATTTCATTTCTATGAAATATCCAGATAGATAAATCATTGAGACAAAAAAAAATTAATGGTTTCTAACAGCTGGAGGACGAGGTGGGCAATGGGAAGCAATTGTTCAATGGTTATGGAATTTTCTTTTGGGGTGATAAATGTTTTGGAACTAGATGGGAGTAGTGGTTGCACAGCATTGTGAATGTACTAAATTCCATTGAATTTAAAAAGGGTTAAAACCAGAGGCATGGATACATGGAACAGACCAACAGATCTCAGAGGGGAGGGAGGTGGGGGAGACTGGAAGAGAATAGTCAAAAAACATATATGGCCTACACAAATAATATAGTGAAGGCCAAGGTAGGGGCCTCGGTGGAGGGGGTAAAGGGGGGGGGATGGAAGACAACTATAAGAGTGTCAACAAAAAGTTGTTTTATTTAAAAGAGTTGATTTTAAACTTATCTGTACTTTCCCTCAAAAATAATTTTTGTTTAATTGCCTTTACTTGAAAACATTAGAGAATGATTAAAGTAGAACTTGTAAGACTGGTCCTGAGGAGAAGGCCTGTGAACATATCTAATTCTGAAATTTAGTGGTTCTTCTACATTAAACCATTTGCTGATTCTAAGGATCAGCTCAGAAACTAAATGACTGAGAGGAACAAAATAACTGAAAGGACCAGAAGCTATCCAAATTTTTTTATATTCCGATGGGTAGGAGTATGTGTGGAGTATGGGAAAAAAATTAGTGTTCTGTTTTCAATAATTAAGGAAGGCTCAAAGAGTTACGATCTGAAATAAGAATGATTTAGAAATAGGTCTGTCTCAAATAGATAAACTCAACTACAAATTACCTAATTCCTAATTGGATCAAGGTTATGTGCTGTTATGATAAAAGAATGCCAGAAGCAAACTTGAATCCTTTCTATAAGATGAATTCATTGAGGTCTCTAATAATAATGAATGTGTTTCTCAAGGTAATAAGATCAAAGGTGGAGTGGAAAGAATGGGCCTAAAGTGGAGATAATGGAACCGACCATATACCATCAATTTGTGTGAGAGCAGGGAAGGAATCAGAAGGAAGCAACAATATGACCCAGAATTATAATTTGGGCATCTAGGAGGTAGTCGTATAAATTGAGTAGGACATAACACAGGAGGAGTAGGTTTAGGAAATGGAAGAGCTAATGAGTTTGGATGGGGATTTATTACACTTTGAAGCATCTGCGGACTTGTTCCAGGTGGAGTTGTGTCCTCTTACAGGAAAAGTGTCTAGGAAAACAATATTTTTTATATGTCTGGACCTGCCTCTTTGCATTTGCCATCACTGAACAGCCTGGATATGTATGATGTGAATGCCACCTGTTAAGTGTCATCTGAAATAGCTCTGTGGTGAAGCCTAAAATTTACAAATAGCCATGTTGGTAATGAACTCTACTAAGTGCATAAAGGATAAGTGAATTTATAAAAGTGAAATAGAAGTATTACTTTACCTATTTGAAGTAGAATTTATAAAACTCATAGTCAATTTTTTTAAATGCATATTTCAGTATAGTTTTCCCATTCAATTGGAAACTTGATGATACTCAAGTATCAGTATATGCTGGAAATATATTCTCCTCTTCAATCTGCAATTTTATAGGAGACATTCTAGCTCAATCCCAGGTTATTAGGAAGTTTTAATAATATTTGAAAACTGTGTATAAATAAAAGATTTATATTTTTAATTGTTTGCTAGCCTTTATCTAATTTGTACTTACCTGAACATACTAAATTATGTCATTCTCTTTCTCTCTCAGCATATTTACATAAAAACCCATTGCCAAAAATATTAAGAAAAAAGTGGTCTATAAATCAGGCCTGGGCCATATACAAAAGTAAACAATTGTTGAAAAATGATTAATCCATTTACAGATTATTTAAAATAAAATATGTAATATTACATTTAATACAAACTTATATCTTATAAACATATTCTTTTATTCATTATAGTAAAGAAAGAGTGGCAATGATCTAAAAATTGTGACTTTATTGAATATACATGAAGAATGAATAAGAAGAGAGGTCACAAAGCATTTCATGAGGGAAAAATCTGTGCCTTGATTTTGGTAGAAAAGCCAAATATTTTATTTGGACAACATATTTTTTAATTGAACTATGTCCACTTTCAGAAAAGTGGTGAAAGAACATAATAGCCAATCAATAACACTTATCCCCAAATCTCAGTTCAGATACACTACATAGATTTCAGCTTAAATCTCACATCCTCCCCTCAGAGTTCCTTAGTGCAGAAAAAACCCATGTTCAACGCAGGAAAGGCTTGAAGTAAGAATCTGGGAGGACCAGATGTGCACTTGGAAAACACCGTCACAGAAGGGAGTTCAAGGAAAAGGAGGAATGGCTTCTTCCAGGGAAGTGTTCCTGAAACATAAACAATCAAACAAAACCAGCCTCGGAGCACGAACCAAAATGCTAACCAAAAGTTAGAGATACAGATGTACCATGTGGAAAAAGTAGAGTGTGACCCCAGTCTCTGGTGCTGCTGCAAGTGGTTTGAGGCAAATCACAGCAATACCTTAACATCTTCGATAAGGCAGTTTAATAAGATAGGAGGTAAAATTACTTTCCTGAAAAATTCCCTGAGACGTGTAAGACCTATAACCAAAATCATTTATACTGGTACGTCCTAGATTAGTAAAATCTGATTATTTGAATGTCAGCAAATCCTTAATAGAATTCCATCATATTTGTTTATCAAGTATATATATCTCATGAAATATCATTTTAACTGTGAAAGAAATAACATTTTAGTTGGTAGTTTCTACAAAAGTAATTTTCATATAAAGGTAAAAATTCTTAACATCATAACCTATTTTCAGCAATTGGATTTGCAGACATTTTAGAAAAAGAGCTATGACCAACAGCAAAAGGCAATTCTTGGCTAATGAAGAAATAATAATTTTAATATAGACTCCAGGTAAAAGCAGGAATAGAAAGCAAACATTTTTCCCAAACAGGGGAAACTTAGAATTAAAACCAGTTCAAGACAAATGAGTCTCTAGTGGAGAGTCAGGGGTGAAATACTGAAAAGTAAGAAATTATGTTTATAATAAAAATGTAAATGAACAATGTGTCAGACAAAATTGTGATTTTATAAAATATCTTTTTTGTTGGTCTTGTACAGCCACTAATGCAAAGTTATAAAGTACAAGTATTATGTCTCTAGTCTCTTCATCTTTCCTCTCTGTCTAAATCATCTTCTTTCTCTTGTTGTGTTTCTCCTACTTATAAAAACAAATAATTTATATTTTATTTCTCATTTCCTGTTTAGGATGAATGAATATCACTCTGAGTGGATTTATAATATAGTTGTCTCCTAGAAGAATACTGTTTAAAAAAAATGTTAGACTTCAAACCAATAGTTTTCAAATAGACCAATATTAAATCCTTAGGGAGACTAGAAAGCCAATTTCCCTGTGTTCCTCCAATTTCAGTCTAACTTCCAGCATCAAGAATATGCTAACAATTGACCTGTCATTGTCAACAGAGCTGGTTTTTTCAGCCTTATCAGATTTTCAGGGTCAGAGGATATACACACCAATACCAAAATGTGGAGTCCCATCTCCTGTGCATCTTTTCACCTAGCTAAATTTCCAAAAACATAGTAGAGTGAAGTCTAGATGTAGCCACAATATCAAGCTCAGTGAACAGTTTCAGAATGTAAAGACATGACAAAAGCGCATATACAGTAGTCCCTCTCTATATTGTGATTCACTTATCATGGCCTCACTGTATCATGGGATTTTTAAAAATATTATATTTAATTATTTATTGCGGATTTTTTGCTATATTGTGGGATTTTGCGGTACTGTATACTCATGTTGTTAAAGTTATGTAGGTTTAAGAGTGTAGAATAAACGTAAGGTTTCTACTCCACAGGGGGGTGTTCTAGAACGTAATACCCGTGATAAGTAAGGGAATACTGTAATGTTATAATTCAATTTTGACCCAGAAGATGAGAAGTGTTAGTGAATGTTAACATTTTTTCCAAGTCTTATTTGATAATTCTAATATATTATGGGATAAGGAACGAAATAACTGAACTAGCTGGAATTGGTATAAGAATAACCCTCTTGCTTTAAGTCTCTTGGGGATAATAAACCCACTAGATTCATGATGAAGGAGGAACCTTTAAAATGTCTTGTTTGTGGCCCTGTTTGTCTGACTACAGTAGTTAAAATTTTAGCTGAGAATAAGTGGTATGTGAATTATAATAATTTGCTATGCTAATGAAATTTCCTTTGACATTCAATGGGTTAATAAAGGAAATTCTTCTACCTAAAATACTTGTTTAGGGAAGAAAGTATTTCTGGGGTTATCAAAACACAGGATTTGGAGTTCAGTAAACTTAACTATAAGCCCCAACTTCATCATTTAGTGGCATTTGAATTTAAGCAAAATGCTTCAACTTGCTAAGCTTCCATTATCTTATTTGCAGTCTAGGCCAATACTTCACTTTCATAGAGCTTCTGTAAGAATTAGACATGATGTATTAACCATACCAGAAATAACAAGTAGTTCATGCACAATAAGCAATAACAAAATTAGATTCTTGCATTGGTAATGAAGACTTTTTATTGTAGTAAACATCTATACTTATACTTTAAAATTTGTCTGAGAGGTTTTTCTATCTCACTTTATATGAGTTAGCACACAACCAAATGAGTGTGTCATTATGAACCTGTAGGAAAAGTGTGACAACCTATAATTCTTCTATTTAAAAATATATTTAAAGAAATATATTAATTATTTGCAGCATTATTCATGGTGGCCAAGGTATAGAGACAACCAAAGTATCCATCAGTAGAGGACTAGATAAAGAAGATGTGATTCATATATATGATGGAATACTACTCAACCATAAGAGAAGACAAAATACTGCCATTTGTGACAACATGCGTGGACCTTGAGCATATTATGCTTAGTGAAATAAGTCAGTCAGGATAAGCTACAAACCATATTATTTCACTCAAATGTAGAATATAAAACTGAAACTCATGGACACAGACAACAGTTGGGGGTTACCAGAAGGAAGGGAGTGAGGAGAGTGAGGGTGGAGGGAGCCTATTATATGGTGACAGAAGATAGCTTGACTTTGGGTGGTGGCTACACAATGCAATATAAAGATATCATAGAAACATACATTTAAAACCTATATGATCCTATTAACAAATGTCACTTCAATAAATTTAATAAATAAATAAATGAAATAAACTGGTTATTTTGCCCTGCATAGAACTTCACTGAGGACTATTTACCCTGAAAATATGGGTTCTATTTAATAACTATGAAAAACTAATTTTGACTAATTTTGTAAAATTAGTTACTGTATTTTGACATTGGTAGTTATACTTTTTAGCTCACTGTTTCTCCTTCATAAACATTTCAAAACAATATAATTGAGAAGATTTTTTAATGAGGATATATATATAACTTTGATGTGGCCTATATATATACCCTTGATTTAAAGTGAAGCTTATTCCATCCAGCCAAGAAGAAGGCATGAGTAGACATGCTTTGCCTCCTTGCACAACCATGAGAGGGATTATATCTAACTCAAAACAAAAAACAACCAGAACTGCCAGAAAACCAAACTGCATGGAAGTCCAACAAACAAAGATATAAAGAAGTGATACTCATCTGGACAGGAAGGAAGGGTGGAGATGGGGAGCCGAGGCAGAGAGGATGCAGTGTAGTGCAGTGGCTGCGGTGGCAAGGCAGTGGCTGTGGCAAACCAGTGGAAGAATCAGTCACACATTATAAAAGCTAGGAGGCACACCTGGAGAGCAATCCCAGTCTGAGGCCAGACCACACAGCTCATAGTTCCAGTGCCAGTAAAATAAAACCTCATAGATTCTGGCTGTGAAAACCAATTGGGGGGTTGGGGCGATGGAAGAAACTGCCTATATCTTATGAGAGTTTGTTTAGAGACCCCCATGGTCCTAGAACATCTGCATACCCACCCACTCTGGGAACCACCAGAAGGACAACAGCTAGGGGGCCACCAGTCCCATATGGGAAGCAGGTAAAGTGATGGGAAAAGGGAAGAGTCCTGAGCAAGCAGCGTTGTTCCCTCTCAGACCCCTACCTCCAATATAGCCCCACAACATGGTGAAATTGGTTGCCCAACACTGAAGAATAACAGGTGCGACAGCTCTACCTAAGAAACAGAGGCAAACACAGGAGGCTGTCAAGATGAAAAGAGAGAGAAGTATGGCCCAAAACGAGGAGCGGATCAAGGCTCCAGAGGGAGAACTAAGCAATGAGGAGATAGCCAACATAACCAGATGCAGAGTTCAAAACACTGGTGATAACAATGCTCACAGAAATGATTGAGTAAAGCAAATGCATAAGGGAAGAAGTGAAGGATAAATGAAATGAAGAAAAATCAACATGAAACCAATTGTGAAGGGGAGGAAGCCAGGGTTCAAATCAATGCACTAGAACATAAGGAAGAAATAAACAATCAACCAGTACAGAATGAAGAAACAAGAATTGAAAAAATTGAGGAGAGGCTTAGGAATCTCTGGGAAAACTTTAAACATACCAACATCCAAATCATAGGGGTATCAGAAGGAGAAAATGAATAGCAGGACATTGAAAACTTATTTGAAAAAATAATAAAGGAAAACTTCTCTAATTTGGTGAAGGAACTGGACATACAAGTCCTGGAAGCACAGAGAGTCCCAAACATGTTGGATTCAAAGAGGACCACACCAAGACACATCATAATTAAAATGTCAAAGGTTAAAGATATAGAGAATTTTAAAAGCAGCAGGAGAAAATCAGAGTTACCTACAAAGCAGTTGCCATAAGACTGTCATCTGATTTCCCAAAAGAAACTTTGCAGACAAGAAGGGACTGGCAAGAAGGAGACAAAAAGATTAAAAGCAAGGACCTACAGCCTAGATTTCTCTACCCGGCAAAGCTATCATTTAGAACAGAAGGGCAGGTAAAGTGCTTCCCAAAGAAGGTAAAGCTAACTAGGAGTTCATCATCAACAAGCTATTATTATATGAAACGCTAAAGGAACTTATTTAAGAAAAAGAAAAAGATCAAAACTATGAACATTAAAATGACAACCAACTCACAACTATCAACTAATGAATCTAAAAACAAAAACAAACTCAGCAAACAACTACACCAGGAATAGAACCATAGATATGGAGATTACATGGAGGGTTATCAGCTGGGAGGGGGAAGGGGAAGAATGGGGGAAAATGTGCAGGGATCAAGAAACCTAACTGGTAGGTGCAAAATAGATGGGGATGTTAAGAATAGGGAAGTAAATGAAGCCAAAGAACTTATATGCATGACCCATGGTTAGGAACTAAGGCAGGGGATTGCTGGAGGCAAGGGAGGTACTGAGTGGAGGAGGGCAAAGGGGAAAAATTGGGACAACTGTAATAGCATAATCAATAAAATATACTTAAAATTAAAAATGTATAAAGTAAAGCTTATTCCATTGTTGATGTGGAAGTCCTTTTAAAGTTTTACAGCTTTGCTATGCAATCTGACCTTTGCAACACCCCCAATGTTGGAATGCTTACATGCCACATTTAAATTTCATTTTACAATATGGCATGCCATTCTTTTCCGACATAACATAGTGATTCCAGACAATTGTAAGCGTGACACCTGATTTCACTTTAACAACACCTGCCCAGAGCATAATTAGTAGTCCATTTTAAAAAAAAGGACTTCCATACTACGCAGATGGCATTCCTCATACCAGACAAGCAACGAAGTATGTTTGGAAAGAAGCCAAACTGTCTGCAAAATTGTGAGAATTTCAAGACAGTCATCTGAGCAGAAAGGAAATTTTCCCTTTTCTTTCAAATTATAAATGCACATCTGTTAAAGCCTATTCTCCTTAACTTTCCTTTCTACTTACTTTCATCCAACTTGGTATATATTAGTGCAATTTCAAAGACTATAACCAAAGTTTTGTTTTGGCTGTTACACTCTATATTGCCGACTAAAGAATGTTCCAAAGCTATATTTTACATGTAATTTAGTGTTACAGGTATTTCTTTGAATTGACTTCATGTCATTTTATTCAGGCTTTAATTCAACAAATACGTTTGATTGTTACAACCTGTCAAGCTCAGAGTCAGTGTTTAGAATTGTGCAAATTTTGCATTGAGTACCTCCAGGAGGTGTCATTCACCTCCCAAATAGCATGTAATTGTACGATGATCACTGTGTTCACCAGGTGTTGGTATTCTAATAATCTGAGTCAGGAGTACCCTTTAAATTATAATTCACACAAATCCAGGTACCAGAGACATAGCAAGGAACACAGTCTACCAAGTCCCTGTCCTTATGAAGCCTGAACTCAATAGTGGAAGAAATCAGCTGATGCTTACCTAACAGCTAAGAAGAAAAACAGTACCACTTAAAGGGTAGAATGTGATAGGTGGTGCCATTTTATTTAAGAAGCTCAGGGACTGCCTGTATGAAGAAGTGGAGACCTGAAGGAGATGAGGTAGTAAGTAAAAGCTATGTATGTTGGAAAAGGATTCCAGGCAGAGGAACTAGGGACTGTAAGGCCTGGATGAAAGGGGAGTGAACTCAATGTGATGAATTCTTCTGAAAGAAATTAAGTTGACGTCATTTTTGTAAAATTTGCAATGTCTCTTTCTATAGAAAATGTAAGTATTTTTATATTTATTTTGATTTTTTATTTATAGTTGACATTCAATATTATCTCATATTAGTTTCAGGTATAAAGCATTGTGGTCAGACAATTATATAATTTATGAACTGATCACCCTGATAATTCTAGTACCTACCTGACAGCATATAGAGTTATCACAATATTATTGACTATATTCCCTATGATATACTTTATATCCCTGTGACTATTTTGTAACTACTAAGTTGCACTTCATAGTCCCGTCACCTGTTTAACCCAGTCTCCCAACCCCTCTCTCAACTGGCAACCCTCAGTTTGTTCTCTGTATCTATGAGTTTTTTGTTTGTTCACTTACTTTGTTCTTTAGATTCCACATACAAGTGAAATTATATGGTACTTGTCTTTCTCTCTCTCTGACTTATTTCACTTAGCATAATACTCTCTAGGTCCATCCATTTTTGTACCAAAAGGTAAAATTTCACTCTTTTTTATGGCTGAATAATATTTCATTGTATAAATGTACTACATCTTCTTTATCCAGTTGATTATTGATGGGCACTTAGGTTAAGAAGTATTTCTTGTAATCTTATAATCTGAGATAACATGTACTCTGTCCACTTTTTCATGTTTTTAAAGCACCAAAACATTCTCTTACATCATATGGATATGATATCATAAAAACATTACTGTATTCCAATGCTGGCCAATCCAAAGAAAATTGAGCTCTGATCTAAAGAAAGTCACAGCCAAGCACATAGCTTACTTAGAATTAGCACATCAGCTTTAGATATACAGTATGGGTTTAACATTTCATCAAACTGGGCAGGTAATGCTATATTTTCAAATGATATATTTGTATTAAACATAAAAATGGCATAATAGTTAATGTTTTCAACTATCAATATAATTTACACATATAGAAAATCACAATGTATGTTTCAATAATTCTAGGATAATATATTTGTTCCTAAACTTTGTGATTTCTCTTTTATTTAAAGCACTTGCATGAGTGAATTTCACAAAGGGCAGAACTATCAAGTACAACCTAAACTTGACATTACTGTATACTCAACTCATTGTATCATTTCTTCCATGAAGTGGATATGAAAATAATTTATATTTTATAACTCATTCTCTTTTGGAAATTGTTCCTGAAAACCATCTTTGACAAAAGTAAATAATATTTTAATGGGGACTTACTAAGCTGGCTGAATATATTGTGATACAATCACAATTTTTCTACAATTTTTTGTGATCATGGTTTGAAGCTGAATTTGAGTAAAAGTTAGCAATTAACAAGACAAATGAGATATAGAAGAAAAATACTCTTAAAAATACTCTCAAAATATTTAACCATTTTAAATGTCAAAATCAGAGTACTGTAAAAATATATGATAATAGAGATTTACTTGGATCAAGAAAAGCCGTATTTAAATCCTGAAGTGCATATTATATAGCAGTGGTTCTCAACCGTCCTAATGCTGTGACCCTTTAATACAGTTCCTCATGTTGTGGTGACCCCCAACCACAAAATTATTTTCGTTGCTACTTCATAACTGTAATTTTGCTACTGTTATGAATCGTAATGTAAATATCTGATATGCAGGATGTATTTTCATTGTTACAAATTGAATATAATTAAAGCATAGTGATTAATCACAAAAGCAATATGCAATTATATATGTATTTTCCGATGGTCTTAGGTGATCCTTGAGAAAGGGTCGTTCAACCCCCAAAGGGGTCGCGACCCACAGATTGAGAACTGCTGTTATAGCTGTTATATAGGTTTCAGAGTTTGGTGTAGCAATCTTTTATTCTGAGGCCATTTATGTTCCTGTGTCCACTACTTGTAGCATGATTTTACAAGACCTGAATGCAGAAATGTTGAGGTAGCCATAAGAGGGACTCTTCTTCAATATTCTGGTTAGCTTTAAGCAAAGAATGTAAAAACTTACCAAACAAACAAATGCTTTCTAACAGTATTTGTAAAGCAATCCTACAGATTACTAATGTTCATAAGAACTGCAATATTTAGAATATCAAACTAAATGCTAAATTCTCAATAGCTCTGAATTTATTTTTATTTATAGATTTCTTATTACTGGAAGAATACAATAAAAGCAGCTAATAAAAAATACAATTATTCCTTTAACAGTTCAAAAACTGTACAATTGAATATTTATTTGTATTTAATGGTTTAAACATCTGAAGTAAATACCACTCACCTCAAATGTTATTTTAATGTTTTATTAGAAAATAGGTCACAATGTGACTTATTCTTTAAATATATATACTAATTAGATCACCAGTCTATTTATAAATTAAGAATAAAACATTTTAGAGTAAATCTATCTCATCATTAACTTAGGACACTCTGCCATCTTGAAACTGATTTTATTTTAACTCTATAGTTTCCTCTAATATTCTCTGAAAAGAAACTGGCATTTGCCACAGTGGTGTTTTAAAAATGTTCTTGAAAAGCAGTAGCATTAAGAACATAAAATATATATTATATTTTTATAATTTACTTTGCTTTTCTATATCCCCTTAATCTCTCTGTTCTTCTAAGGAAAGCCCTTATTAAATTTCACAAGTCATTCCCACATTTATATTACATAACGTCATTCACAAGTGTATTAAAACTTCAGTTGGGATTATTTTAGGTGCATTTAGTTTGTTTTTAAAAAACAAAATGGCAAACCCAGGTCTTAGGTCTCTGAAGGGAAAAACAGGCTGACAACCCTAGGTAAATATGGGAAGTAAGAGGTAATTGGGTCATGTTAATAATGAGTTAAAATTTTGTGGATCAGCTTTTGGAAAAACTTTGCGGTGTTCATCCCTCTAAATCCTGCTGGAAAAATGACTCTGACCAAGATTCCATACTATTTTCAGAGAAAGGTACTTTCATGCTATATAAATTTCCACAAAGCTACAAAGTCTGAGATGGAATTACTGATATATGAAAAAGGGAATAACGTAAAAAGATGCCATAACAAGCCAGGGTCCCCGTATAGAATAAAAACAGAGTTCTTTTAGATTCTGTCATTTCTGGAGTAAATTAAACTTGATAGCACATGAAATTATCTTTAGTTTCTTTGCAGGATTATAATTCTAGAAGGATGTTGAGTTATTATTTAGCAAACCTATGCACCACTTTTAAGATGTAGAACACTAAAATACTCCAAAATGATAGCAAGTTCTTCTAATTAAAATTAATCTGGCTTGCTTGTTTACCTGTCAATTAGTCATCACTGTGCTAATGTGTCCCAGTGTCTTATGTGGTGGAGGATTTTAATCTATTATGAATAAAATGATGCCCCCTTTTGGTCAGCAAGTGTCCTGTCCTACCTGGTGATTCTTCATATTCTCTGGAGTTAAAATTTCATTACATCATTTTCAAATAGCTCACAATTCTCTAATACATGCACGGTCCAGAATACAAATGCGTCACATTTCCTCAATGTCCAATCTATTCAGAAGCACTTTTTCCTACTTCATTTATCACACTAAATTGTAATTCTTATATATCTTTATATTTGGCCACAATCCTTGGCTCTCTCTTTAGTTGCTCCTAAGAGGTCCTTTCCTCTTATTTCTGGAAATTATTTTCCTGCCAAAATGAATTACCCTCCACTTTGTCCTTATTGAACTCAGTTCAATTTATATTTTCCCACTTCTCCAATTTGTCAAGATGTTTTGAATTTAAATCCTACAATAAGAAAGTCAGTCCACCCAAGTAGATGTCAGCAGTACGAATATACTTCGTATCCATTCAAGTGATTGATATAAGAGTGTCTGTTTTATGCCTGGGAAATGTTAATTTGAAAGTCTTCCCTCCAAAGTTAATTTAGAAATATTGCTAATCGCTATGATAAAATTTACTACACAAAGAGAAAATGTGATGCAACTAATTATTTGATTTCTTGAATACTGTCTATATATCATGCTAGACTAAGTAAATTACAATCAGATGAATCTATTTTTCATCAATATCATCATTCTAAAGCAGATGAAATCTATTAAATAATGAGGTTTGGGGAAATTTTTACCAACCATTTTTCTCTCTATTTCTATTTCTAATTAATTAGGAGGAAGGGAAACCTGTTGTATATTTCAATACATTTCTGGTTAAAATATGGAATAAATGAAAAACAATGTTATAAAGTTGTAAGTAGGACTAAGGTATCCAGTGTATGTGCAATCACGCATGACACATAATATGTTAATATAATCTTTGACTTCTTATTGGCCATGTCCATCAGTATTGAGAATGCTCAGCTCATGTAGATTGTTTCCACATCAACAACCTTGAATATTTTGACTTAATTATTCAATTAATTCACATGTATTATACATAAATTTTAAAATGTGTGACTTTTATTTATCTCACTGTAGTGAATAATAGTACCACCTTTTCTCCTATTTATATCTTTGATATAATAAAATACACAAAGAAATCCATTTGGCATATTCTTCAAGCAGGGAAGTGGCTTAATATATACCTATTACTATATGACCTTTGATTATCCCAGGATTGATTTTTTATAATAAAAAATGATTCATTAATTTATGATCTATGATCATCTGGATTTACACAAGTGCTGATGAATTTAGTGCTTTCTAAGGTACTTTTATTAAAACCTACAAAAATTTAGGAAATCACAGTAGGGAGACCAAAATTATTTACAAAGGATCATTTATTAAACATGTCTTTTTACAAAATACAAAGATTGTTGTTCTGCATGAATACATCATATATGAAAAAATAATCTTTTTACTGAATTTTATTTGAAGACATTCAGAATTTTATTGTCCACCAACTTGAGGAATCAATTTTGTTTTGCAACTTGTCTAACACCATCACCAATCAGGGGAAAATGTTTTTCTTGTAAATTAAATGATATTCACAACAGCTAACATTTTATAGTAATAAAATCAGACAATGTCTGTCATACAAAGCCTTTTTGCAAGGTAACTGATTTGCCTATGATCCTAATTATTTTTCAAGCTATAAGATAGGAAGAATTGAGGAGCTAGGTAACATTTATAATAATGTATTAGCAGCAGTTGATAGAAAATGCAACATAAGATTTGTTTTGTCTGTGGTACAAGAATATGTCCTATCAGACTCTAATGTATTTTCTCTACTTGAACACAAGTAAGCATGTGCTGATTGTTTCTGGGATGACAAAATGTAGAAAAAGACAAGAAGCCGTTTCTGGTTGTCATCGTGAGTGCCTATTTTCATCCGCTAATATGAATGTATTGCTAAACTTAGTGAAGACAGGAAAATGACTTAAGGGTAATATATACAGAGTTAAAATACATTTTTTTTCCCACTTAAGAGTGATTTCAGGCACTGTGGTTGTTCAGGATAAAATGTTTCATGGTTTATTCTTGATAGCAATTTAATCGTCAGTGCAAGCAAAAGCAAAAACCTGCCCACTGTCATACACATCACCTCGTACATCTGGAATGTTCAAAGCAAGTTCATCTTCTGCATCTTCATCCTGGAGGCCCGTTGAATAGCAACCTCTCACAGTTTGCTCTTGATGGCAATTTAATTTTCAGTGCAAGCAAAAGCAAACACATACCTGCTCTCTGTCATACACACGACCAACACATCTGGAATATTCAGAGCAAGTTCACCTTCTCCATCTTCACTGTGGAAGCATCTTTAATAAGTGGCACTTAGTGAAAAACCCTCTATAAATCACGAGAAACAGACTCAAGATGCCTGAATTTAATAATATTAAAAACCACGGTTAGTCAGCTCTCTGTGTAAACGATGTTTGAGTAAGGCTTGCCATCACAACATTGCTTTCCTGAGAATGGAGCTGGTCCCTTCTGTGTGTATCATAAGTGTGCGTGCTCTGAGCTGTGGTCACTGTCGTGGCTGTCGTCATTCGCTAGAGAGTCCCCTGTTTGCTGGAGGGTGGCCGCGCCAATTCCCGAGAGCTCGGAGGGGAGAAGTGTGCCTTTTTTCACATTCACAAGTTCCTTTTCTCGAGCTGCAGCTCCTTGCTGGCCCCCTTTTACTCTCTTCCACTTCATTCGCCTGTTCTGGAACCAAACTTTCACCTTTAACAAAGAAAAGGGATAAACAAGCAAAAGAAAAAAAATTAAATAGACATTTTCCCTCCTTTTTTGTTGTCAATGAAAAAATAGCTCCTCAAAGCCTTATACAAAGACACGATGAAGAAATGAATATAAAAAATAAACCAACATGTTATTTAATCAGGTCCCACATTCATGATAATGATTTTTAAACTTTCAGAAGGTGCATTTGAAATAATGCATTAAAATTGTATGACATATCATATAAAAATAGACAAGAAAGAACTATCATTTTAGGTTGCTCACAGGTATTTGGCTTTACAAAGAGTTTCTATGAATTAGAGCTAACATTTTCTAAATTTATTTTTCAATTACAGTTGACATAGAGTATTATATTAGTTTCACGTGTACAACACAGTGACTATATACGTAGACCTTATGAAGCGATCACCACAATAATTCTAGTACCCATCTGGTACCACGCATAGTTATAAAATTTTAATAACTAGCTTGGTGAAACATCTTTCCCCTCCCCCAAGTTCTTAGGCATGACCTCTAGCTGTCAATTTCTGAACCAATGTAAAACGTGCTCAGGGAGCTACTAATGAAGCTGTATCTGAAAGGTCACTCTGTTCACCCAGTCCACTGCTGCATTCACCAGCTTTACCTGAGCATGTCACTTCGGAGGTAGCCCATCTTATTTTGCATTATTCTTTATTTTCTGCTTTTTGTACTTTTCTTTTACTTTGTATCTGTGATTCTAACTACTTCCTAAAAATAAGGTCAAATAAAAAATTTCCACTGATGTTTGTTAAATGTTAATACTGAGATTATACATCATGTAATTCACACCAGCTTTGCAGTGGTAAGTTTTCCTTCTAAAATAGTTATTGAATTTACCTAAATAATTATATCTATTATCTATATATGTCTATATAGATATATATGTATATAATTTAAAATGTGCATTAGATGCCCATTCATGATCAGAACCAGAAAAATGTAAAGATTGGCATTATTTCACCATTTATTTTTTTAATCCTCACTTGAGGATATGTTTTTTGATTTGAGAGAGAGAGGGGCGTGGAGAAGAAGACATCAATGAGAGAGAGAAACATCGATCAGTTGCTTCCTGTATGCAACCCAACCAGGGATTGAACCTGCAACCTAGGTATGTGCTCTGACTTGGAATGGAACCCTCAGACTTTTGGTGTATGGAACGATGATACTCCAGCCAACTGAGCCATCTGCCCAGGGCTCACTGTCTTCTTTAGGAGAAACTTCTTCTATTTTCACATTGCATTTCTCATCATTATATATTCGTGTTAAGCTAAGTGTCCTATCACATTGCATTTCTCTTCTATCCCATTCAAAGTTACCACAAACCTGAATTTTGTATTTGTCATCCCCAAGTCTTTATTTAAAGCAAGCAAACAGCATTCAGAACATATGACTCTAAAAAAGTACTTTAATTTTTATTGTTTTTAGGCTTATCAAAATGGAATGTTCATAACTAAGGCTTTTTGCCCCATCCATATTGATTCAAGGGACTGTATTCATTCAGGGTTTATTTTTCATGATCTATATTATTTCATTGTGTAAATATACAACAGTTTTATTCTCTTCATGGACACTTGAATTACTTTTTTTAATTTTATAAATGATGCTGCGATAAATGCTCTTGCATTTGTACTCTGATAAGTACATGATAGAACTTCTCTAAGTGTATACCCAGGAGTTGTATTAATTGGCCATAGGAGTATGAATGTTCAACTTAACATAACACAGAAAAATTCTTCCAAGGTTGAATCAATTTAATCCCCATCCCCATAGACCAGTGTATAAGAGGTTTTATTGATCCATGTATTTGCCAACATTTGGACTTATCAGTTATTTTTCCAATACAATTGTTATATATGTTATCTAAGCATGTTCTTATTTTGCATTTCCCAATTACTAATGAAGTAAAGTATCGTTAAAGTGTTTATGGCCCATTTACATTTCCTCTTTTCTTAAATACCTCCACATATATAGTTTATGTTAATTCTTTTAAATTTTATTCTTTATAGACTTCTAAAATATGTTCTGAATGCTAATATAGTGCTTTGTGGTTATATGGCTGCTACTATATTCTCTCAACTTATTGTGTGCATTTTTTTCATTTCTCAGAGTGTCCTTTGATGACCAGAGACTCTAAAATTTAATATACTCAAGTTTTCAATTGTTTCTGTTATGCCAATCAGTTTTATGTCTTTCATGAAAAACCTTCTTTTTGCTGAGGACATTGAGAAATTCCATGTCTTCTTTTAAGAGTTTAAAGGTTTGCATTTTAAATCGAAGTGTGCAATCCATGAAGTATTGATTTTCTTACATATTGCAAATAAAAGATCTAAATTTAGTTTATTCCATATAGATAACAAGTTGTTTCAGATCATTTATTTAACAGTCTACCTTTTTTCCAGTGATTACTGTTTTAACTCTATCATAAATTAAGTTTCCATATAAGCACAGATTTATTGTTGCACTCAATTTTCTTATCCTGTGACAAAACCACAGTCTTAACTATTATTTCATAGTAAGTCTTTATATCTGGTTTAGATAGTTCTGTTTTCTTCTATTCCAGGAATATTTTAAATATTCCCCATTTTCATTTTAGAAACAATCTCAATTTCTGTAAATGTACAGGGCTAAAGGGAAAGTAAAAGTAAATAAAATTTCCAAGGATTTTTTATTTTAGTGTTCTTCAAATCATAATATTCCATAAAAATTAGTATAGTTTCTTCAGATGAATGAACCAAAAAAATATTTAAACAGAAACATTTTTCCCTCTGGATTTTCAGAGGTCTATTAGGCCATACCTGAAACCTTGTATCGTATATTACCCATACATATATTAAACCATTTGAAAATCAAATAATTTTAAAAATGTGGAAAAAACTGATAACTCAAAATATATTTGCAGAAGATCAATTAGAAGCTAGTTGATGGGTGTGCGTGTATTGTTATTACTTAATAAACAAACATACCTACTTAGGACTATACAGCCATAGTAATAAGTGCTTTTCATGCATTATTTGTAATACAATTTTTCCAGATAGTTTTAACATTATTCCTATTTTATAGATGAGGAAGTTGAGACTCAAAGGTTAAGTGATTCGCCTAAGGTTACACAGACATGTAAATGTGGTGCCAAAATTTAAACCTGGGGTTTGTTTGGCTCCAGTTTGTGTTTTTATTGTATTTTTTTATTTTTAATTATTTTTGTACTTGTTATACTTCAAACTCCTACTTTTTAAGCATTCAGGACAGAAAAATAAAGCATATAAAATATGTGAACTCCATCCATATGATTACTATCATTCAGGTAATTCTCGTACTTGATATAATTAGGTTTGTAAATATGACACTATTTTCCTGTACTATAATTTAGGTAATTATACTACTCAATTTAATTAGCTTTGCAAGCCTGACATTGCCTTTTGCATTAGATCTTTTCCACATGAGTTGGGTTCCACTCCTGGCTTCACTTCTGAGTTTTTGCGTGAATTTGAGAAAATTATACTTCTCTCTGCCTCAATTTTCATATTTGTATTATTGGAATAATGAGCCTTTCAAGATTCTCCATAGGGACATTTTCTCCATGGACACTTCCAGATGGAAGGAACACATTATCATTATTGTCACCAAGAGCTGAGATATTCAGTCAAAATAATCTTGGCAGAGAATGGAAGGAATAGATTTTTCAAAATCTACTTTTAACTCTTATTTCTGTTTTCTAGGAAAAGGGGTTCAGTAATTCTATAGTACCAGTATAAAAATTGTTCTGTGCAATTTTATATTAAAAATGCAAGGATATGGTATTGATTTTAGAAATAGTATAGGCTATTTTGTGTTGTTTTCTAGGTTATCATGTGAAACTTTGCTATTTCAATTTTTAAAATAGATTGATAAAAGACTTCATAAATTTTAATAGTAGCTATATATACATACATCTATATGGACAAATGCATACTAAAGATGTATAAATATATGTGAAAGCATTTGATGCTTTCCCAATTCTAATACCTTCATGTACTATTTTCTTTAGGGGTTAGATTACATATTTGATACTGGAACTCAATGAAATCAGTAATGAAGCAACAAGAAAGCAATAAATACATACTGAGCAATCTTATAAACATGTGAAGAAAGAGTGCAGAAATTCAAAAGCCAATGTATGCACATTTATTTTCAAATATATTATAAAATATTAGGGTAAAGTGAAATAAGGAGAGGAAGATTTTGGGGAAAAGCATTTGTTTTTCTGCTAGCGTCATATTATAAATATGTCTACAAAACAATCACAAATTGTAAGTCAATATTACTAGTTTTACAAGTAAAACATTATAGTTTAATTTAGTATCACTTTATAATCCAGTTTAATTGGTTGAACTGAAAAAAATAGCTTTTGTTTTGTTTTGTTTTTAAGTTGGAGGAAGCATAGCCATTAAAATGCCTAACACCTCACTTAAAATATGTTATTTAGTTTTATTAAAATTTAGAAGCATGTTTCCTATAATAATCTGCATATATAAACTAAGTAAAATTAATCTCACATATCCTTGGTGACTTGAAATCCCTAAATATTCATTCATTTATATACTTAATATTACTGAATGTCTAGTAACAGGTACTGTGATGGACAAAAAATGAGAGGGCCTTGAGTGAGAATGTACAAATAAATAAGACAGGGGCCTCATCCTGAAGGCATTCACAGTCAAGAAAAGAGATATGTAAACAGTTTACTGGCTGAATATGAAGTATTAGATGTAAGAATCAGCCTCCTATTTTACAGAATACCCTAGAAATATCTGCTGTTTAGTTAGTGTCATGGCTAAACCCTTATTAAAACATTCCCCGCTATGGTCCATGAGAGGCTGCTATACAACTCTACCCCCAGCTTAGTGTCCCACACTGCTATGATATGACAACATATCAAATAATTTCTTTCCTCTGGGAATCTCATGCTCTTGTTGTTACAACGTTCTGGGATACTTGATCATCAAATATTAAATTGCATGCAATTAAATCTGTCCATCTTGGAGCATGATGTATAAATTTATGAACTTTTATTATTTTATTTGAGCTTAAAGCTACTTTTATCTTCTAGTCTGCAATTTCCCTGAAAAATGCTGGATAAGTGAAGTTAAAATTTTTTTTTTTTTTGTTCAAGCTTCGATCCATATAGAGTGGATTTGTTATATGGTAAGATTAACATACTCATATAAAAATAAATCCTTTATTCCTAGAATCTGAGTGAAGAAAAAAAATACTATTATCCACAAAGTCAAAGTAATAGGAACTGAACCTCATGGGCTCTTTATATCTCTGCATTCAGATAATGTTTTTCAATTAAAATCTTATTAAAAAGTAACAAAAGTATATAATAGCCTGCTGTATTAGTAGTGAGTATTTATAGTGTTCAGTTAGAGATCTTTTCAGAATGTCTGCTTATTATAAAGAAGCCTCACTTTTTATCCCTTCATTGACAAAATATTTAGTATTTACATTGCCTAGATGATAAAACTACTCTTTAAATAAATAGAAAAACATTCATTCACATCTTGACTCTATTTACTAAAGAAAGCAGCCAAGAAAATTTTTCTGTGATTAATTTGTTTGAATGATGTATTTCAAAATCTAGAAAGCATATTTTTGCCTTTAATAAAAAGGCTGTAAATCAGAATCCTTGTTGCCATTTGCTAAACATTAATTTTATCTCTGTATGTAATTTATTTACTCATTCACATCACAACATTTTGTGAATAAGTTCACAATACCTTTTAGGGCTCACAATATATCATAGGAAAACACAAATGAAATACATATCTATTGTTACAGTTTCCTAAGCTGACCAGAGGAAAATTGGTTAATGAAAGTTGAATCTGTATAATTCCATAACTCATATTTATATAATATCATAAATGCCTGTTTTTTGAAGAAATAATCATAACACCAAACATATGAGTGAAAACTAAATACTTCAGTGATACATCTAGCTGTCTCTAAACATCTGGCATGTGTAGATTTAATATTCCAACTGTTTCCATTTGTACTGGGAACTTGAAATACTGTAGACACTGATATTTATTCAGATCTTTAACATGTGAAAACATGCAAAGAGTAACTCTATAAATTCCATTTACAGATTTAATGATTAAATTTGATTATGGCAGCTAATCTGGTAAACCCAATGTAAGCAGAAGCTAGAAAGACTTACCCAAGTAAAACAGTGGCAAAATAAGTAGTTGAACTGAAGAACTGGAACCAAGAATACAGTGACTTTCAACCAGTGTGCCATGAGAATTTTTAAAACATGCAATACCTGACTATTTAGTCTGGAGCATTGGCCTCTTTTCCCTTAGATTGTCAAATTAAAAAATGACATCAGTCAACACAACAATAGTCATCCAATGTGAATGAATCAAAATGATACCTGCTTTTTGTCAGATCAGCAACAATATGATTTTGGTATGCCGCACAATTTTAATAATTAGTTTACGTGTGCCATGAGATGAAAAAGGTTGAAACTGCTGCTCTTTCAGGTAGCAATAAAAAATGGAGGGGAAACTTCTTTCCTCTTCCTTCCTGCATAGATTTGTATCTAATTAAGAGAAGGAATCCTCAGCTGTTTCCAAGGAGTTCCCAGAAAGGAGCTGTCAGTGGACTCTGCAGTTTCTACTGTGGGCTTGCGATGTGGTGTTGTGTGTGTTGGAGGGTGAACGAGGTTAAGTCATATTTCATGACTAAAGACCGAATTTCTGTCTAGAGGACTGCCTCTCACTGTTTTTCTCTATTTTAGCACAATGTTTATGACCAGGGAATCTTTTTCCTACCTCTATAATCTTTAATTTTGAAGCCTTTTCTTTTTTTTTTTTTTATTTAGAAACCACAGTTGTCGTCATAAAACATTTACTATTTTACATGTTTTTTAAACAAACTTGATACCCATTAGCTATTGGAAACCATGGAAAATTAACACATGGAACAAAAAAATAACTTTTTTGAGGCAACAAATGGTATTCTCCATAATAAATTGTAATGTTATGAATACTATTACAAGCCAATTGTATCATATTCTCTTTTCCAATAATGCACCCAAAGTAACCAGTCACTTAAAGGGCAAAGTTCTCAGAGGGTTGAGTCCTTTTAAAAAATCCTTTTTAAAAATGTCACAGTAGTAGTAAATGCTAACAATTATACCTCTTTCTATCATACCCGATGAAATTCAACCCAAATGATCTATTTTATAAATATTAATTTACAATGAAAATTCACTTCTCCCAATCTTATTTTTTACACAAGATAAAAATAGATATATTTCTTAGTTGTTAAAGTGAAATATTGTTTATCTAACTATAACATGAAAAAAAAATGACTGCAGCAAATGGGTGGAAATATTAAAACAAAATTGGGCACTTTTATCCTTTATTGTGTTTAAAAATTCCTGAATAGAAATTCCTGAATACATAGAATTTGTGTATTTTTTGAGCCACTATTTGTACTTACCTTGTTCAAACTACTAAGATCAACTAGAATGGTGGCCTTTGTTCTCAACATCTTGCCTAAACCTCTGAAATAATGTTTAAGGATAGTAACATACATAATAAGTATATACTAGCAATTTTCAATCTTTTTCATATTATGGCACAGATAAACTAATTACTAAAATTCTGTGGCACACCAAAAACATATTTTTGCCAATCTGACAAAAAAAAAGGTATAATTTTGATTAATTCACACTGTATGGCTATTGTTGTGTTGATTGTTGTCATTTTTTAAATATGACAATCTAAATGAAAAGAGGTCAGTGCCCCTAACTAAGTAGTCAGGTATTGCATAGTTTTAAAATTATTGCAGCATACCAGTGTGCCATGGTACACTGGTTGAAAATTGCTGGCATACACCATTTTGACTAAAGCCTCTATTCTTGGTATTGTCTAATTAATGGAAAACTATCAAATACAAATTTTTCTTGAAACACACTGTTTTTATAAGAATGATTGAATATTGGCAACCTCCTATGATTCAAGCTAGTTAATATTCTGATTATTTATGAACAACTTTAAGTTCAACATCACAATATGAGGTCTGTCTGGAAAAAGTCTAGCCATTGTTAATATAATGAGAATGGTTTGCATGTCATCATTGTAACCTCGCAGCCAAAGAGAGTGGACTTGAATGCACATGCATGAACAATGATGATTTCACTGTACCAGTCAGTGGGGGCAGTAGATGCCACTGAGTAAGCATGTGTGCTGTGTGGCCAATGCATTCAAAATGACTGAGCAATTTTTAATGTGGTTGTGTGAAGAGGCAGGCAATGTCTACCTACACTACCATCTTGACTGGAAGTCCCTCACCCACATGTGGTGGATAAAACTTTGGGAGGGATATCTTGGGGGCAAGGAGTCCCAGCCCCACACCAGGTCCCCCAGCCCAGGGTTCCAGTGTCAAGAAAATAAGTCCCCACAATGTCTGGCTGCAAAAATCAGCAGGGATTGAGTCAGTGGAAGAAACTGCTGGAATCCCAAGCAGTTTATCTTAAAGAACCCACACACAGACTCACCTATTCATACTCATTCCCTCTGAGCTCCAGTATTGGGGTAGCAGCTTGAAAGGGACCAGTGGCATAGAGGGAGAAACCGAAGTGTTTGGCATCAAGGTGAGCAGAGGCCATTGCCCCTTTACTAAGCCCTCCTCCCACATAACTGGCAAGCTGGTGCCACATCTGAAACTCCATCAACCTGGCTAATACCATTTGGTCTGTCTTGGAGATCCTCAGAGACTCCACCCCACCCAACTTACACGTCCACCCAAGCTGCTTTCCTATATGAATTGTGGTCTTGACTCATGCATCATAACTTCCTTTATCCTCTGAAACAAGAAATAGCTGGCTTCTGTGAGCCCCATGTCCTGCACTCACTACTGCAAGCCTAAATTTACAGTTTGGCTTCTCCTGGGAATCTCCAAGCCCAGCACAAGTAGCAGCCATCTCAGGTTGCTTTATAGCCCAGGCAGGGTAGTCCAGGGTAAAACACAGGTGGGGGCTGACATTGGTCTGCACCACCTGAGGAACCCCAGGGCCAGTGCACCCAGTGGACAGCTACAGATCACATCAAAGCACCACCACCTTACCCCTGCATAACTGATCCTCTATGGAAGGCAGAAGTTGATGGTAAGTGGTCACAGCCAATCCTTGCAGCTGACTGGCCTGGGTAAATCCCTCCCATTGATCTGCCAACAGCAACCAAGACTCAACTACAAGGGGAGGGTATAATCAGTCCACATAGAAGGTGCACCTCAAGCACCTAGCCTGGGTGAGGGGGAGACTGTGCCACCAGACCCTACAGTACACCTACTACATTAAGCCACACTATCAAAGCATGGATACAAAGGAACTCTACCTAATATGCAGAAACAAATACAGGGAGGCTGCCAAAATGAGGAGACAAAGAAACATGGCTCAAATGAAAGAACAGATCAGAACTCCAGAAAAAGAGCTAAACAAAATGGAGATAAGCAATCTATCCAATGCAGAGTTCAAGACACTGTTTATAAATATGCTCAAGGAATTTAGTGAAATCCTCTAAGATGACCCATGGACATGAACAATGCTGGGAGCATTGCCTGAGGGAGTGGGGGTTGCTAGGTGGATGGGTGCAAAGAGAGAAAAATCAGGACTACTGTTATAGCATAGTCAGTAAAATATAATTTAAAAAAGAACTCAGTCAAGAATAAACAGACTATATGAATAGCCCTAAAAAATAAAACAGACTGAGCAAGTAGAGCAATGAATCTGGATCAAATTTTGTGTTAAGCTTGAACATTCCTCCATGGAAACTATTCGGATGATTCAGAAGGCTTTTGGGGACAATACAATGAGTGCAGCACAAATAAAAGCATGGCACAAATGTTTCAAAGATGGTTGAGAATCTGTTGAAAGTGATCCATGTTCTGGAAGGCTCGCAACAAGCAGAACACCTGAGAATGTTGAATGAGTACAGGCTGCAATCAGTAAAGTTTGGTGACTGACAGTGCAAGAACTAGAAGCTGATCTGGGGATTCCCAAAACTACGGTGCCCAAGATTTTGATGTAGAATTTTGGCATGAAACATGCTGTGGCTAAATTTGTTCTGTGGCTTCTGCTACCAGAGCAGAAGGAACATCATGCTGCAGTTGCTAATGACTTGATTCAAACCGCTACCAATGGACCAGATTTCCTCAAGAAGGTCATAAGCAGAGATGAATTGTGGGTCTGCGGCTAATCCAGAAATGAAGGCCCTGTTGTCCCAAGGGAAGTCACCTGGTTCTCCATGTCCAAAGAAGGTGTGGCAAAGTCACAGCAAGATCAATACCATGTTAACTGTGTTTATTTGATTGGGAAGGAGTTGTCCATCACAAGTACACGCCTCCAGGCCAAACAATTAATAAGGAGCACAACCTCAGTGTTCTTCATTGGTAGAGAGATGCAATATGACGAAAATGATCATACCTATGGGCAACCGCTGATTGGCAGCTTCATCACAACAATGTACCCGCTCATGCATCACATCTCATGCAATGTTTTTTGGTAAAACATCAAAGGATGCAGGTGATTCAGCCCCCCTTCAGCCCAGATTTGATGCCTGGTGACTTCTGACTTTTCCCAAAAGTAAAATCACCTTTGAAAGGGAAGAGATTTCAAACTGTTGATGAGATTAAGGAAAATATGAAAGGGCTGCTGATGGTGATTCCAAAAAAGGACTTTGCAGAGTGTTTTGAACAATGGAAGAGATACTGGGAGAACTGTGTGGGGTCCCAAGGTGCCTGCTTTGAAGGGGACTGAGGTGTCATTGTCCTGAGTACAATGTTTCTTGTATCTTATATCTTCTTCAATAACTGTTTATTTTTTCATATTATATGACTGCCACTTTCTGGGCTCATATATGCCAGCCTTCACTACACATTTATTAGATTTAGGAACTATTTCCATAGAACCAAGGTTATTAAAAAAATGTATTATTACTATCATATCGAATATACACTGACCACAAAAGTACACAATAATTTCAACAATTGAAAATATTTAAAAATTAAAAATACTGGTCAGCATGAAAATTACAAGTAATAAAGAGATATGAAGAAATTATAAATTTATACATAGACGGTTGTAATGTGAATGACTAAATAAAGATAAAATGAATGTTTATCTAAGAAATAAAAATGTTTACAAAGAAATATTTTAAAATCTTTTCTAAATTGAATACATTTCTGAGATTTTCATGAGGAGTCATGGGAATAGGAATTGTTAGAAAGTATTTTATAACAAAATTCTTTAGAAATTATCTGTTTTCTTAAAATTGGGTTTATTATTTTATAGATGTCATAAAACACATGCATATACTGCTGTATCGACAGATTTTGAAATTAGAACATTTTTTGAAAGTTGATAATACCAACACAAAACTTGTGCCATCTCAAAATTTCCAGAAACTTTTTAGTTTTAGAATGTTTTTAATGATATGAATTTTTAAAAATCAAAGTATATAATAATAGTGTGGAAAATGAGTAATCTTCAATAGCAAAAAAATTTTTAACATTAAACTTTAAATGATCCTGTGATTCAATGCATAATGTTTCAGAATGGTATTGTTGATTTGTGGATTAAATATAAATATGACATATATTTATTTCTTTATTGAGGAAATTGGTAAAATATGGCAAATTATGAGAGTAAAGGGAAGACTTATTCTTATATTTTTATTACATCAGTTTTATTAATTTTTCCAGCAAGAATCTTTACAGTTTCAATAATTTCTAAAATAAGAATTATTTTCTCTGTACATACATACACACATACCTATAGAGATTTATCTGTATAACTCTATTCATCTATCAATAACATAAAAAATAGATTATATATTGCCAAGGCTGGTTCAGTAAGGGTAGAAACTTATTTACCCCGATATTTTTATATATTATTTCACATCTGGATATTTACATTTTTAAGTGGTTAGAGATGAATTGCTTATTTCTCAGTCTTTTACTTTATACAGCTACTATTCTGAAAATTAATTAAAAAGAGGATTGGTACATTGATATGCTCTTAATAGATCCTGCTTTATTACTGATTTCTAAAATTACTTTTCTTACAACATAGCCCTTGTTTTGTGAAACCTCAGGGAGCGCTGAATCTGGCTTTAGGATTCAACAAACATTGCCAATATGCATTTCTTTGTAAAAAACAGTGCTGCTCAGGAAATCTGTCTTTCATTTCAAACTAAGATTCTGTACTTTATCCCACTATCAATTCCTTCACACTGTGCTACCCACATTTTCCTGTTGGAGTAAAATCACATTTAATCTTTCAAAACAGCAGGAACACCATGACCTAAGTAAAAAGTATCTTACTGTTACTGTAGGTGACAGATAGGTACTAATCTAAAAAAAGGGGAGAGAGAAAATACTCAAATCACTGCTACACAGGTAGTTTTGAATTACTTTGAATAGACAATATGTCCGGTCATGGAGACATAATTTATTAGCTAAATAACTGAAGGCGTTCATATAAATTACAGAAATAAACCTGCAAAGGAGAGGGATTGTGTAAAATGCTGAGCAAAAGACAAAACCTCTGTTTATTGGCACATGAAAAGTTCTCCTTTAAAGTCATCCAAAAAGTGGATGCCTATTTTGAAAATATTTGGCATTGAGCCACTTAATGATTTATGAGTAACAAACAAAACATAATCCTTCTCATTTCCACTAATGGAATATGATCCAACTAGGTAGGATTTTCCATTTACCTTGGCAGAGGTATCATGAATTCAGTCTGTCTATTCTGGTAATCTCAGTTTACAAATTGGCAACATTGCACCTTTGATTAGCTCTGCGAAATAATTTTGTGAAATGGAACGATCTCCTATTATTTCTATATTTGGCAGCCTTGGGTCTATAAAAATGTCAGTTTTGTCACTCCTTTTATAGCTTCACACAGCTGACTTCTCTCTTCGCCCCACTGTGAGATATTAAAAATTTAGCGGGATCTTTATCCAAGTCTATCTGGATGGACGAAAAAAAAGCCAGAATAAGCTTGTCAAACTTCAAAATACCTTGGGACAGAGGTCTTTACACTGACTGGCTCTTCAAAATATTTCAAATGGCTCTGCCAACTGAAGATTATTAGCTGTTGATTGAGAAGGGTATACGAGAATATGCCGTAAACGGAGAGCTGTAAATTAGAAGCTGGGAGATCACTGGAGTGGTAACTATTCTGAAAAACAGCATTATATAATTAAAGTATTTGAAGCTCAACTTTGTTCTAGTGTCTTCATTTTTATTTTAACAGAAAATACTCTAATTTTATTAAATTACTATTTGGTAATACGTAATTACTTTGCAGAATGAGCCTCTCTTTCTTTTCTTTTCTTTTTTTCTTCTTCTTTGGCCAGACAGAGTTCCAAGAGAACCCCTGACCTGCAAAGGCACTGTGTTATGGAAGCCACAGATGTCAGAATGTAATTTTTCTGTCGGATTTCAGAGCTATTCTTCAGGTAGGGATTTGCAAGTCATGTTGGGAGTGATATTTGACAGTTTATCAGATCTTTTTTTCTAAATGGAAATGTAATGTCGTCGGCAGCCGTCCGTCTCGAGAGAAGATGGTGTAGCTTCTTAAGAGTCTATCTGCACCGCCGAGAATGGTTGTGCAGTCCGACTCGGGAGTGACACGGTATCTGTCTCCTCCTGTGTTGAATCGACATCTTGCGATGACGCTGGAGTGTCCTCTCCAGTGAAGCTGAAGCTACAGAGCCTGGGCAGGGTGATATGGAGGGTCTGCTGTTGCCCATGCAGCAGACCCCCCCTCTCTTCGCAGCTGAAGGGTCCAAGGGAAAGACGGAGTCAATACAGCTTGTGGCTTCAGGTGCGCCGCAGGAGTTGGTGTTGACTACAACGTCAAACCGCCTTAGGGACTCCGGCTCTGGATTTTCTGTCGGGGTTTACTCCCTTAGCCTTTCCCCTGAAGAGGTATGCCGCAAGGCAGCGGAGGTTTTTTGGAGTCAGAGTTTTCCTTCTCTGATGTGCCCTGACTGGAAGATCGAACCAACGACACTTAGCTCGCAGGCCGACGCTCAATCCACTTAGCCAAACCAGCCAGGAAATGTAATGATTATTGTAAATATTTATAATCACATGTATATAGTACATGTGAGACAGGTATATTGACTGGTAATATACCAGTAAGGAAAAGGTAGTATCTACAAATAACATTTCGGTTACACATATGCATATTGTATAGGCAAATAGGTAAGATTTCTAGATAAAAGTGTATCTAAAGACTGCTTCTTATAAAGTTGTCATTTAGGAGAAGGTTATTTCTATAACACAATTTTTCTATGGATTGAAATTATTTATTATTTGTTTTTATTTATATTATATACATGTGAATTCTATCTCAGTTTTTAGATCTTGGAAGGCTTTTAAAAATCAAGAAAAAAATAGTTTAGGAAACTGAAAATTCTTTTAAGGAAAACATTGCACAATATGGAGTTAGATATAATCTTTGGAATATGCATGTAAGTTACTTTATTAGATCTCATGATATTTTAATGTATGGAAAAGATAAGGCGTGCAGAATGGAAATGAAAAAAATACATATCTATAATTAGAATGTCTTACATGTGGAAATCCTTAAAAAGAATGTTGAGTTTATAAGAAAAAGATATAGATCATGTGGATAGTTTGTATGGCATTATTGCAAAGTCAAAGTAATTGAATGGATGTATCACAGTAAAAAATGAATAAAAGGATTCTGTTTATAACTTTATAACTTTAAAAGCCCAACCTTAAGAATCAAAACTGGAAGTATCTTACAGAAATAAGAACCCTGGCATCTGGGAAGAATATGCTTTCAGACCCTTAAAATTTAGCAAAATTAATGAATGACAGCATGCAATATTTTTCTGATAAATTTAGCATAATAAAATTCTGCCCAAAAAACATAAATGAAGCCTTTAAATTCTTACTTAAAGATACTGCATGTGCACAGAAGTATAAATATAAAATGAACACTTGGCTTAACCAGTTCCTCTCCCAGGAACTCTGTCATTCCTCTGTGACATTCAACACTCATCACAGCTGTGAATATGTGCTCAATTTTTGCCTCTTTCGTCAGTTGTGGTAGAGACTTGTCTAGTTTATTTTAACAACATTTTACTTCTAGAATCTAGCTCAACAAGTATTTGTGTTACAAAAGAATTAATTCACTATGCCTTCTATAGCAAAGATGTTTCCCCTCTGATGATAGTTGTGTTTCATAGTTTATGCTACAAATTCCTTCACATTCATTATGACATATAAACCTGAGTAGAAGAAAGAGGAAGTCATTTTAATGTCCTTTTTGTGTTTTGGGGAGATTGTTTCTTGCCGAAGAATACAGAATTCCATTTGGTAAATCTAGGGTTTTTGCTCAGACTTTTCTCATAACAATTCAATATTCTATATAACAAATAGCTGCCCTCTAAAGAATTAGGTTGGGTACTTAGATTTCACATGCATACATCTCCTTTTTATATGAACTTGCAACAGTCCAAGTAGAGACTTATAGGATGAAGAAGTCTTTTGCACAATACAAAATTTTCAATTCTTTGACCACCCCATCATGTCTCATTTGTTGCTATTGCTATTGTTGTTACTTCTCACCCCCACCCCCTGCCACGAGGCCACAGTTAGATTGTTTATTAACAGCCTGGGCCACAATTTGCCTTTCTTTCACTCCCTTAGGTGGTCCCCTCCTACATTGACACTGCGCTTGGTCACATGACTTGCTTTAGACACTGTGACATTAGTAAGTAAGACGAAAGCAGAGCTTTAAAATGCCCTTGTGCATTGGAGGTTTTCCTCTAAATACTCCTGGGAATGCTTCTATCATCCTTTAAAGAATCCCAGAAGATTTGAAGATAAAACTACACACAGCAGAGACACACTGTCCCAGACGAGGCTGACCAGACAAACTTCCATGAGGAATCTAGGCAAGGCCAGTAGTAAATTGTCTAGTTGAACCCTGACTCACAAAATTGTGAGGAAATTAAATGTCGATTATTGTTTGAAGCCATTACAATTCTTAAGTGGTTTGCTACATAGCAAAATTTAACTGATACAGAATTGAAAAAGGACCTTAAAAAAAAGATTAAAATTGTATACACACACACAGATACCACACACACACACGTATATGCATATAATACTTCCCCAAGAGTGGCAAGTTAGTTAAAAAGAAAGAAGAAATATCCAAAATACCTTCAAAATTCCAAAACCAAATTCACAATGTTGCTTTTAAAAACAAATTATCCTTAGCCTAAATGAAACCTCTGTTTTATGATCAGGTAATGACAGGTAATCCTAGGCCATTTCCAGAATAGCAAGCACAGAAGAATCTGGGCTCTTCTCTTGAATAACAACATAATACTGTATCTCATCATTTTTGTAGATTCAGAGCAAATCCTAGTTTCTTATTTCCTTGAAGTATCATATAAAACATGGTTGCATTTCCTAGAATCCGCTGTCTCTAAAAAAACATTAATGTGTAATTCCTCCCCCCTTTTTTTCCTGCTTCCCAATAAAAAAACCAACAATAACAACAACAACAACAAAAAAAACCTCAATAAAAAAATCACAGATGTCTGATGATATAGATTTTGGATCCTGCTTTCCAAAGCCCCAAATGTTGTACACTTATGGAGGGAAATTTGTATGTGAAGTTCAAGGGAAGGAAAATGTTGTGCTCCATAATTTAGGTACTAGTCATAATATTTAATAAAAAAAACTGCCAATAAGTAAAACCACATAAAAGTCTTCCTCTGTATATTTCCACTGCCCAGAACTATCCTCCTAAAAACTACAATATAGAAATTAACAGAAGGAAAACAGATGACTTAAGAAATTGGGTGAAATCACTTAGACTTGTAAGAGTATTCATTTCTAACACCCTGTTGATATTTCCTTGGTTCCAATGATATCCCTGGAGGAGGTACATACAGTGAAAGAGGAAATGAGATGTTAGCCCTGAGAGTGCCAATCATAACTGTGCTGTCCATAAAGATGTTTAAATGTGCCTTTTAGGAATGTTTTTTTAGGGATTAGCAACTGTTAACCATCAGTAGGCTAGATTCTCCCAGGACAAATCAGAATCCATACTAGAGTGCACTGGGAGTATTACTGGAGAAAAGCACTTACCATTCAAATAAAAACAAGGCAGACTCCCCAAAGTAATTAATTTAAAAATATTATTTAGGTCTTATTAACTGGTGTCCACAGATCAAAAGTAATTTCAAACTTTCTCTAAATGAGTGTACTAAAATTTTGAATTTCTGAGATCAATACAGTTCAAAATTATTTGGGGTAAAAAGGTAGAAATACAGTAGTCCCTCTCTATATCGCAGTTCACTTATCACAGCCTCACTGTATCGCGAGATTTAAAAAAATATTATATTTAATTATTTATCATGGATTTTTTTGTTATATCATGGGATTTTGCAGTACTGTATATGTATGTTGTTAAAGTTACGTAAGTTTAAGAGTGTAGAATAAATGTAAGGTTCCTATTTCACGCGGGGTGGTCTAGAATGTAATACCCATGATAAGTGAGGGAATACTGTATTTACCAATGATCTATATGCCCTTGCTCGCATAATTTCCCAGCCCCCTTGAACTAAAGTGGCGCAATTGACTATTTCCGGGTGTTAGAGTGTAAATGGAAGTGACATGGGTCATTTCCAGGTGAAAACATTTAAAGGTCAGTGCTTGAACTTCCAACTCTTTCTCCACATATTGAGATGCCAGAGTCAGACGGGGGCCAATGAGTAATTATTTAGAATGCTGGACTTGTAAAGTTAGTATAGGCTGTAAGCACATAATACAGTCTTTTTGTTTTGTTACTGAGATTCAGGGATTTATGTGTTAGTGCAACATAACAAACCCTACCTGAGCAATAGAGGAAACTAATATGAGGTAGCCTACTTTCTATTATACCAAATAAGGAGATTTTGAAATAAAAACAAACAAAATGCCCCACCATATGCCATCATTATGGAAAAGAAATAATATTTTAAAACCAGAATGGGCACAATCACAGAATAAAGAATGATTCCTTAAACTGAATTAATGTAGTTTTCTTTAACACATTGCTATCTTATCCTTAATTTTGTTATTTTGCTGGGCAAAAACTTCAACATGAAATAGAACATCTGTCTTCCAAATGGTGTTTAAGAACCATAGAACCATAGATCTAGATATTGCAAAAATGACTGGAGAAGATTTTTGACCCAAAGCAATTCAAAATAGCATATCACAACAATATCTAACTTTACCTGTCTTTCAGTGAGATCCAGATTCACAGCTATCTCATATCGCCTCAGTCTGGTTAGATAATTATGATGGGCAAATTCTGCTTCAAGTTCTCTGATTTGCTCTTTGGTAAAAGCCGTCCTTTCCTTCCTGGGTTTGCTATTGACTTCTGACTTGTAATTGCCTTCCTGGGAGTCTGAGGGAAACAAAAGACAAAACATGAGAGATAATTGGATTTAATTAATTCATTCAAACACATTCAAAAATGTCATTCATTTACCAGAAACATTTATCGAATTTCTTTAGGTATGTGTTTGACAGGGGGAAAAATAGACACCAAAAACAATAAGACTGATCCCACCTAATCAGGGTTAGTTTACACATTTTTTTATTTTTTCAATATATCCTCAAGTGACTCACAACCTAATTGGGAAATGTCTAGTTTTTTTTTTCTTTTGAAATATGAACAAAGATTTACTATGTTATTATAATGATAAAAAACCAGTGCTTACCTACAAAACAATTTTAGATATACAATTTTGCCTAATAATTTGTTTAACATATATATTTGAGTTCTAAGTCTGGTTAAACAGAGGAATTGTAAAAAATAGTGGTAACTCAGTATATGAATATTTGAGCAATTCAGACATTTAGCAAGTGAATTATAAGTCAGTTCAAGATCAGTCTAAGTATATATAAGTAAGAATATGTGCATTTATTAGCCTTTTAATTTAATTTTAAGTTCAGTCTTTTGAGGCCAATAGCAATGCTCTTTTCTATTTCATATAATACTTAGCCCAACATGGAACCTATAATTAAATTGTGTTCATATATTTAAAATATGAGCAGAGTTAAAATTTTTTTATTACACATGAGATAAACATAAGATGCACAAGACCCAACAGCAGCTTTCCAAATACCAAATTGTAAAATGCCATGTATAAGTAATAACTTAGAGCATATCATTCCATCTTTATTCCTAAGGGTTCAAGACATCAATTACATATAGTATTTCATTTATCCACAGAATATCCCTGAGATGTCAGAGAAGGAAAACTCTGACTCCAAAAAACCTCCGCTGCCTTGCGGCATACCTCTTCAGGGGAAAGGCTAAGGGAGTAAACCCCGACAGAAAATCCGAAGCCGGAGTCCCTAAGGCGGTTTGACGTTGTAGTCAACACCGGCAACTCCTGCGGCGCACCTGAAGCCAAGCTGTATTGACTCCGTCTTTCCCTTGGACCCTTCAGCTGCGAAGAGAGGGGGGGGTGTGCTGCATGGGCAACAGCAGACCCTCCATATCACCCTGCCCAGGCTCTGTAGCTTCAGCTTCACTGGAGAGGACACTCCAGCGCCATCGCAAGATGTCGATTCAACACGGGAGGAGACAGATACCGTGTCACTCCCGAGTCGGACTGCACAGCCATTCTCGGCGGTGCAGATAGACTCTTAAGAAGCTACACCATCGTCTCTCGAGACGGACGGCTGCCGACGGATCCCTGAGATGTGGGTTAGAAGACCTTCTTAATATACAGAAGAACAGAATGTGCGTCTACAGTGGAAAATAATTCCATGTAAAACAAGTGATAGCTAACCATACCAGCTCTAGTAATTCATGTCAAATTCATCTTCAGTGACACGGCAACACAATCAAGATAAAGACATGTTTGCACTTTCTTGAAAATTATTTCAGTTTTCTAGTTATTTTTGAGCATGTATGATACATATAAATAGCAATGTCTTTATTAGGTGGGAGTACAATAAATTCTTCTATGAGCCCAGATGAGAGAAGTGATATAGGAAAAAGGATGGTTACTCAAAGGTTCCAGAGAGTGACATTTTAATGTTTTTTAATTGACAAAGGTAATAAATGGCCCAGCTTTATGAAGGATTTTGTCAGGCAACACTTGTTTCTTCATCCAACGATGCTTAAATATATTAAGGCATGAAAATACAAACATTTTTTTTTTTTCCTTTTTGTCTGGCCTGGGGGAAGTCTAACTGAAGTCAAGAGAGTTCTGCATATTGAATATCCACTAGACAAGGCCCTCTAATGTAAATAATTTTGTTTTGACTCTTACCAGAACCTAAACTGGCCAGATGTGAAGTTTTCTAGGTCTAGTAGCAGCAGCAGCAATAGGTTTGTGTCAAAATTTTGGCACACCGGCCACGACTTTTCCTCTGAGGGATCACAGAGTATGTTTCACTGACTGGTACGCTGGAACCGTCCAAAATTCTTCAGAATTCACTGACCACATTTCTGGGCTTGTCACTGGCTCCCCACCTTGGCTGTGCAGGCAAGACTTCATGCAGAGCAAGGAGTGGTTTGTGACATGTCACACACAGGCCCACTGCACTTTATGGTAAGTCACTGGGACCAGGTGAGTTACATAATAAATGATGTGTGAGCTCCCATGCAGGCCATGTCTGCTTTACCAGCTTACCAATGCCAACTTACTAGGCCCTAAGTAAAACATACAGCCCAACGCCCACTTCTTTTAGCTTCACATCTGCCTACCTCCACGTCTTTTGGAGGGTTTAGCTATTCTGGTATTGTGTGAGCAAAACTTCCCAATGATTAATTAAAAAGAAGAAAGTTTAACGTTTCCACACGGGTCATTCTGGCAGACTGTAAACTCAGTCACAGCCCAGAATACTCAGATAAGTCCCTCCCGTAAGAATCTGTGTTCTCACGTGAATCAAAAGAATTTTTGCCAATTTGGAGCCATGCTCAGTCTGAAATCTGTGGTTGATTATTCTTTATGTGGGGACAGTGCTCTTTTCCCTTCAGTAAAGCAACTCTGGAAACCAACAGCAAAGCCAGAGCATTTTTTCTCACGAGCAATTCAATTTGAATGATTCATAGTTAACACATTCCCTTATATAAGCATGAATGAACAAATTCACATTGAAAAGGAAAAAAAAGAAAAAAACAAATTCACACTGAGAAAACCCTATTAACTCTTATTTATTTTTAAAATTGACTTACTTTAACTTTTGTGACATTCAAAAGTACTTCAAAAATACCACAAACGCACACACACAAACCAACACAAAAACATACAAAACTTGGGCCGATGCTTGGGAGAATGGTCACATGTAATGGATTATACACATGCCCATTGTAACTCGAAATATACAACAGGAGGTTTATACATCCAGTGACTGAATTTAAACAAAAGTCTGGCTATAATTCAACATTTAAATCCAAAAGCAACTAACTGACTGCCCAAATTCCAAACCAAAGTAGCTCGTGAAGTGAAACCCACTGTAAACTGTGCACACTTGAATTTACATAAGGACAAATGAAATAATTATATTAGTAATTAACACGACAAAGAGTGGGGGTGTGCTTCATGACCTCATTACTTAAGAGAGAGGTCACTGTAGCGGAGGCTGCATCAGTATTAATTCCTTCGATACTTTTTTCTTTGTAATTGTGACTCTGTTGTGATTTTCACCCACAATATTTCTATTTTTTCTTTCCTATTAAAGGCATCTTCCTTGGAATTGCACTACTGGATTATACATCCTATAATCTTAAATTTTAAAAATTCTTTCACTTTTTTCTACATTTTTCAAAACCCATCATACGCAGACCCTGAGCCCCTCCTACTCTCACCCAACCAGCTTTTCTAGGGTGGAAAATGGGTGGAATCCTTGGAAGAGGCTTTGGGCAAACTGCACATCAGCTTCCATCTGTTTCCCAGCTGTTTCAACTGAGGCAAAACTCCCTTCGTTTTCTTCCACCTCCCATATCCTCTGCCAAATGGTAGGTGTTGAGGGGGAAATCTGGAAACTGCTTTCCTTTCTTCCCTACAACCACAAACAAAATGTCGCCATCTGTACGGTATATCCCACTGTAAAATATTACAGTTGTTGTTCCTCATTTCAGATACTTTAATGCACGTGTGAGTGCACTCGCTGCTCGGAGGAAATGTTGACTTATGTATTCAGGTATAGTTGGCAGTCACAATTCCATAACCTTTTGCTCTCTGGGACTATGCTAATGGAAGAAGTCTGCAATACTTCCGTGGAGGATAAGAATTGCCCTCCAAGGATCAGTTCTGTCTAGCATTTAGAACTTCTCCACATGTGACTTTTCATTTCCCCTAGTGCAAAAGGATGCCAAAAGATAATAATGTTTTATTGAAGACAACTAATGTGAGGGCTTGGTCTATTCACTAGTGGCATGAAATCCTTTTTCGCAAACGAGAAATATTAAAGTATGACTGAGTATATTTTTGGCTACCCAGGGTAAACTTATTAACTTGTTTAAATGAAGAACATAATTTACCTATGTCTGTAAAGTAACAAGATATAAAGGAAGGTCTCTATAGCTTAGACTAAAATGAATACTTTTCATATTCTCAAAGAAAGAATGAAAACTAAGCCACAGTCTATTTTTGTCCTTTGCAACTTCTTGTATCAATGTTTTCTAAGCTAAAATGATAGATAGTCTGTCTTATTAACAAAGCTGAACAAATAGTAGGTATAGAAGCTAATGATGGTGATTGCCAGAGGGAAGGGGGTGGGGGAGTTAAAAGAGAGTAAAGGGGGTTAAATGGTGACAGAAGGAGACTTAATTTGGGGTGATGAACACACAATAAAATATACAGATGATGTACTGTACAATTGTATACCTGAAACCTATTTAATTTTACAAACCAATGTCACCCCAATAAATTCAATAAAAAATAAGCTAATGATTATTTTTCATAGGTGCAGGGATTGTGGATGGAGGAAGGGAAATTTATAGAATAATCTAACTGATGCTAGTAATTTTCACATTTAAAAGGGGAAATTGCCTTCCTTTTAGGAAATTTATCCAACTTGCTACCCAAACCTCTTAATAAGTGGGCATTTCAGCCTCTCCAGATTTTTTTTCAGGGTAAACAATGTTCCCAAGGAGTTCTTAAATCCTCTCAGACTGATCCACTCTCCCAATTTCAGAACCACTGCCACAGTGAGCTACTATTACTAATGAATGAGTCTATTATACACTGAGGTGTGTAAGGAAAAAAAATAGGTTTGAAAATCACTATGCTAAATTTGGAATGGAAATGAGCACTGAAAACATCCACTAGGTCTTATAACTTTGATATGAAAAAAAAGTACAGCTATGAGAATAGTTTTTCTAATAAAACAAAACCAACTTTCAAAGACATAAAATATAATTTCCACTATTTGTATTCAACATGCAAAAGTCATTCTACAGGCTGGGCCAGGGACTGTCAGTTGGTGGATGTACTCTTTCACCATCCAGCCTCCCTATTCATTGTCTCCTTGATTATTCTTGGGATGTCTACTATGCTCTCAGAGATGAAATAACTCAGATAAATCCCAATTTAGTAAAATAAAAGATATATTCATTTCTATTATATTCGTGTAGCCAATGGCATGTTTTGAAGAAATAACTTAAAGAGGATATTCTATTTATTTCTGTCAAAAACAATGAAGTTTCTACTTAGTAGACTATATTGAAAGATTAATTGTGTATAGCTAAAAAAGGTATATTGTAGAATAGTTACTATTATGTAATAGTAAATTTTAGTTTATAGAGTTAACATTTTCCCAAAACATTTGAGCTATTTTTATGCAATTAATTCTTCAAGTGCAATTAATCAAATTTGGTGTATATGAGTGTGTCGATATTTGGCAATAGCTAGTTATGTAAGAAAATAGTATAGCTGGTGACTTATTATACAATTATGCTATACAAAGTAATAATATATATAAAGGGAAAGTGTATGGAGACTTGAGATACTTTATAAATTCTGTATGTCTTTAGGTTGAAGAGAGAGAGAGGAAGAGAACTGATAATAGCACAAGATTGGTCTAAAATTGGTACCAATTTAATAATCAGTGTTAATATGGATATGAATAATTTAAAAACATATACTTCATAATTTACATAAAAATAAACTATTTTAGCCTTTAATGTCATCCACACCTTATATGTAGGAATTTCCTTAGAATAAGTAATGATCTTGTCCTGGCATTGCATTACACTCTTGGGATAAACTGGCAAATACACCTAAGTTTTTTTCTTTTTCTCTCTTCTATAATTCTGAGATGATTGCAGTTCTAAAATTTTAGTCAATTTAAAATAGGTCTCTATTAATAGCTAATTTTAATCCTCTACATTTTTGTGCCCATCAATATAAGAATTTAGTTTTACCTTACAGCCTCTTCTTAGTAGAGGCCCTTTGTTTTTAAATAACGAGACTTTAAAAGTTGATTTTGTTTTAATTTCATTAACTAGCTTTTTTAACTATTTATTTACTATGTAGTTCTTTCAGATCTTAAAACGATGTGAACCTAATGGTTCTTTCTTCATAACATAGATACAAAGTGAAATATACAAAGAACTAAAAAATTATGAAATTAGTATCATGATTAATGTTGTATAGCACTAAACCTATTTAATGAAAACAATATTTCTGTAAAAATTTAAAGAGTTCAAAGATACACAAAATCAGAATACAACACCACATACTTGAATCAAATTTAGCATAGGTTTAGTTCTAACTACCAAGTTCAAAGTATTTACCACAAAAACAAAAATATGCATTACATGTCTTCCATGTAGATATAAACTTCTTCAATCTTGTAACGCACTCTAGGCTTAGAAACTGGTTACAGATGCTCAGAACTGGCTTCACGCCTCTCACTATGGCCCAGAGAAAAAATATAAACTACAAAAAAATCATGGCCACCTGTCCAACAAAACAAAGCACATATAAATGCATGGGTGGTGCCTGAAGCAAAGGAATTCACAAGGATCATCATTTGCACCGGCAATGGGACTAGGAACCCCTAGAGAAGAGTTTTTGACATACAGCATCCCATTACATTCTTGCCGATCATACTAGCTTAAGGAGTGCACACCTAATCAGAGATCCCATCAAACAGTCTCTGTTCCTTTCTTACAGTGCTTACCACATTCTGCCACTATGTGGATCCTTTCTTTCCTCTACTAAAACATGTGTTTGATACCAAGTACGGTTCTCGCCTATTGAAGGTGAATAAAGATAACACTGTGGCATTCACATTTACATTTTACTCCATGCAAAAGCAATGGACAAGGGCACGAAAGGATGCAAACCTCCACATACACCCCTCCTTTCATCTCCCATTCAGTTCTTCTGTCAGCAAATGGTTTGGAGTTCTATGGTATTCGTGTATCCTGAGAGAATGAGGAAGAAAATAAACTTTTTCAGGAATTAGGGATAACAGGTAACTAACTTGGCAGTGGCCAGAAGAATGGTGACATTTCTAATTTACTGTTACCAATGGGGCCAAAAGGACTGAGATCTCTTACGACATCAGACAACAGCATACGGCTTTTGCAGTGAGTGAGTTGCCAGAAAACTCAGGGCCAAATCTGCCAGCCGCTTGGTAAATCCCTTGGACATGAAACAGGAGAGCTTCCACAAAGTTTTCCTTTATATTCTGGGAGACAAGTACCTGTCTCCCAAGGGTGTGAGAGCTTGCATTTATGCCATGGTTCTGAGCCTTTTCTGGCAAGTCACCATAGTGACTTTAGTCTATTTTTATAGCAGTATAACCCATAAATTATTGTGCTTGTCATTTATCTTCATCATTGCTTTGCTTCTCTGGATTCTAGACTTTAGGTAGTTTAATATTAAGAAATTTGCTTTATTCATTTTCATATCCCCAATATTAAGCACCTAATTCTGAATTTCTGCTGGATCCTTGATTTTCATTCTCTGGTATTGGATTATGATTGCAGTGATAACCCTATGAAGCCTTATTCTAAGAATCTGAACAACCTTCAACTTTAAAAAGAAGAAAGCATACAATATTGCCTTATATTAACTTTTCAAAGCACTTTTACACATCTTTCACATAAGCAATGGCATGTGGGAACAGGAAATATTACTTCCATTTTATATCTGTCATTATAACTCTAAACATTCAGGTAGAAAAGTACCAAATCAGTGTCACAGTTAGAAAATTTAAGACCCAAGAAAGTCAATGTTATACCAAGTGAAGGAACAGTTGCACCTAGATTATAATTCCCACCCTCAGCAATATTGACATTTTGGACAGAATAATTTTGTGGCATTTATGTTCAGTGAAATATGAACACATTCAAGATAAATGAGTGGTGCTGGCTGTCTGGGACACTATGGAGTGTTTAACAGCGCTCCTGGCTTCTACTCTCTAGATGCCTACAGCCACTGCAGCCCATTTTAATGTTGCCAGATACTATACAAGACTCCACATTCAGTTTAAAATCCAAATAAACAATGAATAATATTTTACTCTAAGTATATCCCAAATATTGCATGGGACATACCTATACTAAAAATAATGATCTCTGATCAGAAATTTGAATTTAACTGCCTCTATATTTATATTGGTTAATCTGGCAACCCTATCCTAGTTGTGACACTCAAAAAATGTCTCCAGACATTGCCAATATCCCTTATGGAGCAAAATTACTAGTTGAGAGCCCCCGAATACATATAATATTTGAGACAAGACATCAGTAACTCCAAGTTACACAACTCTCTGTAGGAATGACCAACTTGATACAGAAGTTAGTGTGAACTTATTGTGGGTAAATAACTCCACCTTTCTAATACAGCAAGCCTTATCACCTCCAAGTCAATGACTAGATTGTCTGCAGATTAACATTGCTCAAATGACAAGTGTCTTTGTCAATGCTAATTATATTTCTACAATAGATCAAAGCACCTAAGAGCTATGGTGAATTATTTTATTAAATAATGATTTCAGAGGCATGGCTTTTTAAGTTGAACAGTTTCTTACAAACCATTTATTTCTACCTGCTCTATTTATGGATGAGGGGAATGAGACTCAGAACAACTGAAGTGCTCGCCATAGGTCACATACTGTCATGCCGTATTTCTAGGCCTCAAATGTCATTCAGTGATAGAAATAGACATACACACATTTTCTAAACTCCCCAAATACCCTTACCCATTGCATGGCCTCTTGACAGAAACAAGAATTTGGGAAATAGTCTCATTTAATTGTGATACTAAATATTGCTATGAAACCTAAACTATACAAACAGAATCTTTATTACACAAGATGCCAGTGCACAGATGTTCAGAGAATAGTCTCTGCCACTTACCTATTTATTAAACCATTAACCTACTTTTCCCTCATCTTTAACATAGGGTTAAAGTGAAGAGCATTAAATTAAGTAAATCATTTAGTACAGTACCTGCATATTGTGAGCAGTCAATAACCAGTTGTAAGTTCTGGCCATTATTTGGGAAGGATGGTGGTAAAGATTTTAGTTATTGAAAATGACAGATATGATAAATGAAAACTCATAGACACATACAACAGTATGGTCACTACTAGATGGTAGAGAAGTGGGGAGTCGTAAAGAGTAAAGGGGGTCAAATATGTGGTGATGGAAGAAAATTTGACTTTGGGCAGTAGACATACAATGTAACATATGGAAGATGTATCATAAAGTTGTACACTTGAAACCTAATCTTATTAACCAATGTCACACCAGTAAATTTAGTTAAAATGTTTTTTAACTATAAACATGTATAACTGGGAGCATAAACTGTTTCAGATTTTTTATTTGAAGGTTTTAAGTGGTTTGATAATTTCTTGTGATGTTTTAAAAGTAATGCATACATAAATATAATACAATGTGCTGAAACTCCAAAAAACAAACAAACAAACAAAAAAAAAAAGCAGAGAAAAGAAAAGAAAATGATAGATTTGACAGAATTGGGCATTAGAAAATGTTTCTTTATAAATATAGGAAAATTTTGTTCTGAGCACAGGACAACCTAAAACCTAGGAAGTTTAAAACTTACACAGCAACTAGCCGACTTCTATTTTACATTCAAAATGGATGAATTTTTTGGCTAGTCTACAAATGAAGCTGAAGGTTTAATTATGATTTTCCAATGAAACTCTGGAGGTGACACTTTACAAGGCCCGCTGGGATCAATATATGAATTTTTGTTTCCTCTGAAAGTTTTACTGGGAAATTTGATGAAACTTAACCCAACCTGACATACCAATAAACTGGAGTCAGATAGTATGCTTTCGTGTGGGTTTCTTTTCCTTTAAAGAATTGGGGGGGCTTAATCTATGAATTTAGGTAAAGAGGAGTCACATTCTGTTTGGATGTTACAGTATACAAAATGTTTTTACTAACATTCTTAAATGGGTTAAAAAATCAGATCGGAAGTATTTACTAAACAACAATCATAAACCCAGTGTCTTAAAAACTGTTCTTATATGTTTGCTTGGAAATATTGTCTACTTATAACTTGCTTCACATAGAGAGTTTGAGAAGAAAGTCACTTAGGTATTTTTTATCCTTAGAAATAATCATCTGGAAGATTAATGGCAAATGACTTATAAATTGATTTTATTTTAACTTCACAGTATAAAAGACAAATTATTAAAATAATAAATAACACATAAATGTAATAAAATAAAAAGAATTGAAAAATACCAACCAAGTTGGGATTCTGGCCCATGCATCAAGCAGCAATTAATTAGTTTCCTTTTGACCACTGCCTGATAGTTGCATTAAATGCTCTGTGATCTATTTCTCTCCACTGCAGCCATACTAGCAAGAAGAGAAACAGTCTCAGGGTGACCTATATGCATTAAAGTCAATTTGTGATTGTTTTTGTAAAGTGATTTTCCTGATTAGAAGTCTAGGAATTTAGAACTTGTATTTATGGAATGCTATTTAATACTCTCCACAAATAGATTTCTTCTATTCACACTGACTAAATAATACTTGCTTTCTAAATAAATGAATAAAAATAAGTGCGCTGTGATCAAATCAACTTGTATGATTTAATAATTTCCCTAAATAGTAAAGAATAAGTCTGATATAAATGTATTGAACATAATAACATGAAAACGACAAAGAAGTTTCCGATGGCTCTCCAAATATCAGTCATATTATCCTCCCCCATTATCACTATTATTATCAATTTTTGAGTTGGGAAAAACTACAATAAAATTTACTTGGAAAACATCTATAATATGAGATCTGAGTAGAGGGACAAAAAGATAATTAAAAGGAATTTTCCATAGTAAAATGTTAAGAACTGCTGGCCTAAGCAGTAAAGAATATGCAAGTACAAGCAGTTGGTGACAAAGCCCAGTAAAGCCAAAATGGTTGCAATGGTCTACAAGATTATGAATAAGAAAGGACAAGATAAGGTCTCCATTTAGTTTATAACTGCCATTCTGAAAGATGAAGGGAGAAGTTGAGCTCGAAGAGACAGATCCTAAAGTTCCATTTAGACGAAAGAAATTATGAGTGATAGCTGAGTCCAAGATCTGCCTATTTGTGGGGAAACAGGTTATTGGAAACCGACAATGTTGTTGAACTGTTAGGCTCAAGAGTAAAGTGTTATTTGCATACCAATTTATGCTACAATCCATCTTTTAACCCAGTATCTACATCCTCTGCTCTATATTGAGAGCATCGTGTTATATATACACACAAATAGTTTATTGTGTAATGTGCTACAAAATGGGCTAATATGAGGTAATATCTATCCTAAAGTGGCTTACAATCAAGTTGGAGTTAGAAGCTGCTTAAGATAAATTCAAAGTTAATTATAAATAGCAATTTTGGATATAACATCACGGCAGTAATTAAAATTTGATGTTTTGAGGTACATAACTTGTGTTTTATTTGAGTACTTTACTTGACATGCATGAATAATATTGCTATTATTCCATTTGATGGAAAGGGGCAAGTATAGAAAAATGGTTATGTAAATTTGCATATATAACAGACCCTAACCATCTACCCATGAAGCCTTCCTTTAATCTTACTTATGATATGAAACGTTATGTATAAAGCCATAAGAACTACTAACTATACAGGGAGCTTCTAAAACACTCCTTTGGAAATCTTAAGTGCAATTACACATTTGAATGAGAAACGTAAGAACTTAAATGCAATTACTATCTATGCTTTTGTAATATTTTAGGGATAATTTGAATGTAGCACTAAAAGAATTACACTAAGAAAATAACTGTCATTGATAAAAATGTCATAATTGAAAATAAAATACAATCATTAATTTTACATTAGTTTACATTAGAAATACCTGCTACACTTATTTCTAATCTCTACTAAGATAACATATGAATAGTATGGAGCTGAACTGATGAGAAAGTAAAGCTTTCATCTAGGTCTTGTAGACAATTCATGGGTTATAATTTTACATCAAATTGAGGCATTCCATCAAAACTCACAATTTAATTAATAATTTCTTCACACATCATAGGTCAGAGCTTATAGCCTTTGAAATGTTTCAAAAGGTTATGAGGCATAGATATTAAATAGCATTCAGTGTTCTACTACACTGTGGAGGAAAAGGGGCTTAAGTGTCAAAAATTTTGTTGTACTTTACATCTGTGGGTTGATAGCTGTGTTGTACAAAAGAAGTGCACAATTTTTACTTCTAAAATGTAATATCCTGACACACACACACAATTATCTTGCAACTTGCAATCAATGGGAAAATCTTAACAACAGTATGCATTTTAAAAAGTTTTATTTTGATTAACAGAATTACAGTTTTTAAACCTGTATATATTTTTACAGCTTTACATACTGTTTATATCTTTTACATATTTTGACAAGAAGAATGACTTGGGGAAAGTAGCAGGAGCTCTGAAGCCAGCCAATCTAAGTTGGAAATGCACTGTGGCTACTTACTAACTGTGTGGTCTTTTGAAATTCAGATTCCTCATTTACAGAATTCACATGTGATTGTTGTAAAGAGGAAAGTTAGGGAATTTAAAATTGTATATCTGAAATGTAGTACCAATTCAATAATATACATCTATTATTAATAATATTATTAAACTTAAAATATATTATGAGTAAGATTTATTTAACTAAAATTTTTATGGAATCACATTTACTAGCATTTTAATTTTATTTGAATCATTAACTGTCATTTCACACCTACCATTTAGTGAAATACATCTTGACATATTTTTAAATAAAATTTATTTTAGAAAGAAGTGATTATATTTTCTAGCTCTTTTTACCAATGCACATTTTAAAAGACCCAGCTGTGCTCATAATTTCCTTGGCCAATCAACAAGATCTAATTATGTTTCCTTTAAAATATATATATGGATTTTTCAAGTCTGTATGATTTTATTTCTTTCATATTTTCTTTTATAGCTTTGCTACTAAAAAGTGAAATCAAAATTAAAGAATACATTTCTTTTTCTGGTTTTAATTAAATGAAATGCCAAAATAAAAAGTGTATGTATGTGAGTGTGAGAGTACCTAACTGTTTACACTCTAAACATTTAAAATATTTTATTTAGTCATCATTGTTCATATTTGCATTTAGCCAAATTAATGTAAATTTTGTTACATATATAAAGCACTTCTAAATTTCAAAAATTTCAATCACTTATGCAATGTTTTCATTCTCTTTATGAATGTTTTAGAATAAGTTATACCCAGTTATGAACTTGTAGGAGGGGAAATACTCAGGTTTGTTTAATTTGCCACTTTCTATGATGTAAATATTCTCACCATAGCGAATTTTAAGTCACTTAAGTAAGGTAATATCAACTGGCTCTCAAACATACTGACAATTTTAAAACTGGCTCCCTAGATCCCCTTCTAATCGGTCCTAGAACACTGTCGTAACACCCTACTATTTCACAAGTCAATCTGGCATTCAGAAACTATGAGAAAATCACAGATGCCAATCTCTACAGTGACAAGCTCCTGAAGAGGAAAGATTGGGCTAAGATAATATGACAGGTTGATTTGGGAATGACCCTAATGATTAGACAACAGTTTGTAAAGCAATAAAGCTCATCTATAGAGCTGACCACATTTGTCTATGATTCACTGACGACTCTTCTTGTTGTGTTGACCTAACAATCAATTCTCCAAGATGGATAAAGAGGTTATGTTCATGCCATTGTGTGCAAAGAAGAGGCTAAGAGTTGCTATAAATAAGTGAAAATGGTTTTTAATTATGTGGAATATATAGTAAACTTCCATTGCTAATCATAGGTTATTAGGGTATGCAACAATGATTTGCCTCCTCTCAGTGTTTTGTTTAAATGAAATAACAGCTGTATCAAACCTAAAACATAGAATAAATTATGTCAAGGAGAAAAGAACCACCCTTCAATATGCAAATATTGAAAACTGAAAGTATAGAAATGGTCTCATACCAGTGGGGGAAAATAGTCCAAATTTCCCACAACTGCAGTAATATATTTTTAAGATAGATATTAGAATTATTTTTTCCTAAAAATATTTTTACATTGGAATTACATAAGGAATTTAAAGAAAAAGATATTAGAGTACCCGAATTGTTAGCATTGTCAGCAAAGAAAAGAAGCATTTCTCACATAGTCTCTTGACTATTATGCTATCTTAAGTAATAGATAATATACAAAATAAACAAAGTACCTGGTCTCTCAAAAGAGTTGGCTTACAAATAGTAAACAGAAGGAGAATTACCACAGAAGCATACACAAACCTTGCATTCTGAGGAGTGTGTATGAGTATTTTTGTGTCACATGAATTTTATGTCACATGTGTGCATGTACTTGTAGAGATAGTAAGGAAAATCTTTCCTGTTTTTAAGCTTATGTTTAATTACAACATCAAAGGGACTCTTTCATAATAGGCACTTACTATGAAATACTGGAAATTAAAAAGAATGTGTTTATAAATAAGCTCCACGTCAAATAGTAACCACACAATAAGTGTTAATTTATTTACACTAAAATAACCACTTCCTGGAGATAGCTATGGAAATTAAAAGGGCAAAAGACTGGGCATAAACACCTCAGGGTTCATCCCTGTTCATCTGTCTCATAGTTGTGATCCCTCTGTACTCAGTTTACAGCTAGCTTCATCGGTTTCTTAAAAGGACAAGTGAGATAATATACATGAAAATACTTTATAAAGTTCCCCATAAATAAATAGAAAGGTTTACTTGAGACAAAGTTCCTACAGTACTTTGAAAATATATATTCACGATATAATTATTTTTCTCCCCAAACCTCAGATAAGGTGACACTGACTTTCTATTCTATCTCTCTCACATACCTATACATTTACTTCTTTCCACTCTGTAACATACTGTTTCTCAACTGAAGAAGAGACTAGCTTTATGAGATAGAAGCGTTTTGAATTTGAGTTTGATAAAGTATGCCAAACTCAGTAAAATACATGATGTTAAAGATCTAGGCTTCTGGAAATACTGTATTTGTGATTATATTTCAAATGTCCATTACAAACAGACCTCTATCATGCACTTAGCTATAAATCCATGTCTTATTTTAAAGATTTTTAATAATAAATAGAGAATGCTCTATAATGTATAATTAAACTTAATCAAAAACTTGAGTAAAGCTCTAGTTTTTTTCACTTAAATAAATTAGACTGACATAAAATTAATATCCAGGGTATTAAAGAATGATGATTTAGAATTAACTCTTCCTTTCTAAGATAATAATTGCTTTTATAACTGTTTTCTTTTTATTGATAGTACATTATACTCAAGGTACTATACTGGATGTTTCATGCATATGTCAAAATATGTACATTTGCCACACTAAATGCAATTTGTATATCATATTATCCACTAATTCTGTGTGTTTATATAGATGAACACGCAGAACAAGAAACAAATATAACAAATATAAATATCATGTAAAACGAATCATAACTAAGTCTTATACCTTATCTAATGTTCATAAACAATACTCAATTATTAGAAAAATTCCTTAAGTATTTTAATAGTACCTTAGGGAGAAATTTTTATTAGCTTACGGTCTTTTATCATAGTGGTTATGTCCTAAAAAATATTAACTGAGGTTTCTCTTGAGAAAAAAATTATCATGCAATTCCCACAAACCTATGTTGAAAGAACATCATCATTGCTCATTTTACCAATACTCCAGGTTTGCCTTATGAACCCACCATAGTATCTCAGTGTGGTCTCTGTGCTTTCCACATTAAAATGGTAAGACATTTCCAGACATATGGCTCAAAGATATGTTTTAGTAAACTCTATGGCTAAGTTCAACAAGCACTAAGATTCTGCTTAATATGGAAATGTCTACTTTGATGGTTCAATTTCTTTGTCTGATCACATTACGCTATTTCTTTTCCTTAGGAATTTGTATGCATTAACATAGTAAAATCTCAAGGATCATAATCTAGGTTTTAAAACGTAAAGACAGGAAGCTCAATCTTATGGAACATAAAATTAAAGCTTTGTGAACAGCTATTATCTAGTAGTGGCAATTCTACAAGACTAAAAATTTATAATTGTTTATAATAAACAACAACAACAAATCACACAAAGTCTATTATTGCAATTTTCCTAACATTATTAGAATATAATTTCTCACTTAAAAAGATAATCACTTAGTCCCATAGCATTCAAATTCATCCTTATGACATGTGTCTTTTAATTAAATTAATACATATGGAAAAATATCAAGAGTAGGCAAGGTTTATCTCTTCCATATTTAAGAAGTCTTTATGATTTAATATAGTATTTGCTTCTCTGAATTATTCTTAGCAGTATAAATGAAATGTTTACATACAAAGCACAGCTATTTTAAAAGTAGAGACTTTATTAGCACTATTTAAATGAATGACAATAGAATTTTGAACCATATAATCATGATATAGGGGACTACTTTTACTCCCTTTAAAAATGTAACCAACTACACATAAAAAATAATTTTGCACTATTGTAAATGAAGAAAAACAACATGAAAGTGAAGATCACATCACACAATAAATAAATGACAGATTTCATTTAGAAGGTTTAAGATGGGCCCCTTTTTGGAAATTATATAATACTGCTGGGATATAAAGGAAAGGATAGGCCAGGGAAGGGGATCTGGGTCCTTTATTGTTACCATTATAGTCTTACATAAAACTGTCTCCACATTCCATAAAAATGCCATGGTGCTTCAGGAAAAATAGAGACCTGAGACAATAGTTTATTTTGGCTGGAACTGAAGTTCCAGAACTGAAGGGTTACTGCCAGGAATAGGAACCAGCTTTGAGAAAAATTTCACTGAAGTAGGATGCAGAGCAAGTGCCACAGCATTAATACCCTAGCACTTCGGGATCTGAATCAAGGGTCCTTTGTTAAGAACCTTGCAATGTAATTAATCATCCAGAGGAAGTAAAGAGGTTTGAGGCTGGAGTCTAGTTACCCAGGGAATTCCCTTTTCCTCTGGCACCCACTTGTCAGAACAGCCATAAAATAAGAGCAGAAATGTCTCACTCTGTAAATGATTAATAATAGCTGGTTTACATGAAATTAAGTTGTTTACTAGCTAAGCTGAAGTTGACCTGGGTTCTAGGAAAGCCCTCCCACAACCCTCTGAATGAAGTAAACAAGTCATCATCTCTTTGGGCTTCCTTATCTCTGTTCCCCTTACTCTTCCCTCTCAAATTGGGGAATTCTCCAAGGGCTGTGCTAAGTCTGCTTGCCTTCTATAAAGAGTTAACATACCTTAGCAGTTCACCATTTTCAAGGTGTCAATTGCCATATGAATTTCACTCAATAAATGTTTATTGAAGAGGTACAAACAAATTAACAAATTGGTAAGTAATACATCATTCAACTTCATTAAGGAGATTACAAAAAGTGTGTGTGTGAGTGTGTGTGTTTGTGTGTGTGTGTGTGTGTGCAGTGAAGCTACCAGGAAAGGATGTTTTTTTTTTTTTTTAAACAACAAAAATAACTGAGAACATAAAAGAATAAGCTTAGTGCCAGTAGGAAGATACAAACACCTTTGGAGAATCAAAGAAGGAAAATCACATGAAATTTAGTGGGAACAGAGGACATTAGAGCTCTTGCAATGTACCTGAAACACTGTCTCAAATGGCTAGAAACAAGGATGTGGGGAAAGAGGAGGAATGAGACAGGGTCCACCTGTGAAAACCTTTGGTTTCCATGCTGAGTGTTTTATCTTTTTGTTTTTTAATCCTCACACAAGGACACTTTTTCATTGCTTTTAGAGAGAGAGGGAGAGAGAGAAACATCGATGCAAGAGAGAAGCATAGATCAGTTGCCCATTGTACACACCCTGACCAGGGATCATATGCACTGGACTGGAATTGAACCCACAACCTAGGTATGTGCCCAGACCCAGAACTAAACCTTTCAGTTATAGGATGACGTTCCAACCAGCTGAGCCACACCGGCCAGGGCCTGAGTGTTTTATCCTGATAAAAGAAAGTCGCTGATGGTTTTAAAACAAGGGCAGTAAAATATTGGTCTTGAATGTTTAATTTTGGTGTCTATAAATAAATTTGATATATGCTTCCTCTGTGCTGCTATGAAAATCTTCATGCTCCTATCCAGAGCACTCAAAGGCAGGAATCATTAAATATATCATCATCAGTAGTAGTGCATGGTAACCATTGGACAAAAACCAATTTATTAATTCTAGTGGAATCCTGAGATGGTCAAAAATGATAAGCTATTTTCTCTGGTAGAATTCCAATCCATTACCATTTCTAATCACTAAAAATGTAATTTTTTAAAAGAATATAATATATTTCTACAGTATTCTTAATGTTGACATAATATTAATAGCTAACATTTAAGTAGTACTTCTTATGTGCCAGGCCATATTATAAGCATCTACATTTATTGACTCAATTAATCCATCATTTCAGAAATTAAGAAACTGAGGTACAGAGATTCAGTAACACATGCAAGGTCACATGACCAGTAATGCACAGACCTAGGATTGAATCCTGAGCAACCTTCCACCAGAGTCTGTGCTCTTAACTACTGCACGAGACAGTCCTGTCCAAGTACTCCATTTTGAACCCATGGCAAAAGAGATCCTACAAAGAGAAATGCAAAGTAAGTAGGAAAGAATACCATGAGCAGCATGTAATGGCTTGCACCTTCCCAATCTATAACCTGCAAAGCCATACACAATTTCAAAATTCTCAAGGTCTTTAATTACATGGGTAACCACATCATTAACAGACCAACATGATTACTTGGTAATTTCACTCTCCCATCATAAGACCACTGGATATTAGGATATTAACAAGTATATCCTGGGAAGAAGGAATTATCTACAACCCATTCCATGATTAACCCACTTTTTCAGCCTTAAATCCTACCAACAAGGGATCTAAACATCTTGCACAATCCCACCTTTATTGGTGTGATGTTAATATTGGGTTATGATGATAGGGTGTTAGGCTTCAACTGCTTTTAACCTATAGGCTTCTCAGCAATAAATTAATTTTCTTTGGAATTTTTTGAAACTATGTTTTCAATTGCAGTTATGCTTTTTTGTTTTTGTTTTTGTTTTTTTTTTTTTACTGCTCAAAAGAAACCACCCCATGTTGTTGAAGGGACAACTGTATGATAGGTTTACTGAGACTAGGATATTCTTAGGATGCCTTTTCGGAACCATGTGACAAAGTGTAAAACTCCTTTGTAATAACTCATATTTCCTAAATATTCTCACTAAGTAGTTTACAATGTTTTCAACAAAATGTATGTGGCATAAAAGCATGGAACATATGTTTTGACATCTTCTGTAAACACCAGTCATGTAAGTAGATCTTCTATTCTTAGCAAAAATTTTTTAGAAAGTAGTTCCTCTTTGGAAAGCAGCACTAACATCTCATTAGAGGTGAAAATACTTATTATGAGTATGAACTGTATCACGGCCCATATAAAAAGTTAAATAAACATTGTATATTTTATATAAATATATTCTAAAGAACTACTAAGCCATCATATTTTTAATTAAATTAACCTTTTTATTTTGAGATAATTGTTGATTCACATGCAATCAAAACTAGCACAAGAAAATATTAAAACAATAAAATAACACATGAAAATGTACCCTTTATCCAGTTTTATTCAATGGTAATCTTGCAAAACCATAGCACAATATCACAATCACAATACTGACATTGAAATAGTTAAGATAGAGAACAGTCATCACCATACAGATCCCTCATAGAGCTCTTTTACAGCTGCACCTATTTCCCTCTGGTCTCTACCCCTTCCTTAATGCCTCTCATTTTTTCCTTTCAAGAATGTTATATAAATACAATAATATACTACATAATCTCACCATAAATCTCTGCAGATTCATCCTAGATATTGAGATTCATCAATAGTTCCCTCCTCATTAATTACTGGCCATCTTATAATAGGGTCTTGCACAGAGCGAAAGTTGGTTTGCTTGAGTGGAGCAGTTGTTGTCTTAAAGTATTTTAGTTTGTGAGGCTGGTTACCTCTTTCCTGGACCTAGGCCTACAGATAGCAGACTTTTGTTGGAGCCTTTGGAGTTTGTGTTTGTTGGTGTGTTGAGGTTGCTGGCCTCTTCAGCTCCAAGTCTGGGACATCAAAGGCAACAGCAAACCCAGGGAAGTTCCTATCATGTCATTTCTTGAGTCTCCAAGTCTCTAGCCATACTCCCTTCCTTTCTCTATCTTTCAGAATCTTCTTAAGTTTGGATCATATGTAATATCCATTGTTTTTAGTCATGCATTGTGAAAGAATATGAGAAATGTACATTTATTCTATCTTTCCGGAAGGAGAATCCCCACAAATTTACGTATATTGAAACCTACTTATAAAGTATGCAATATTGTTTTAAAATATGACTGATACAGAAACCATAATGTTGCATCTTTTTTGCAAGCAATTCCCATGTGTTTATTTGCAAGTACTATAAAGGGATTAGTAGTGGGGGAAAAAATGATCTTGCACTCTCCCATGTGTACATGGAATGCAAATTTCATGTCTGTGTCTGTTATATGTCAAGGGATGCCTAATGTTTAAACTCAGAATTTTAAACACTTGAGGGTAAAGCAGATGGCATTTATTTATTTTTGAAAATTTCAATGCATTTATATCATTCTCCTTCTACAATATGACTCAGGTACTTACTTTATTCTTTTATCAGATACTTGAACAGAAACTCTGTGCCAGACATTGTCCTATGCACTTAGAGCTAAAGACTCATTCTCTGCAATCAAGTTTGGTAGGTACAACTTAAAAAATAATGGTAATGTAAAATGACTCGATGAAAAATAAACAGAAGCGGCAAGACTTTGGAAAGGGAGTGAATACCTTTTCTAGAGTAAGTTAAGGATTGCTTCAAGGAGGAAGGGACATCTAGGGTGGGTCTTAAAAGAATGAGTGAAACTTCTGTAGATGCAGGAAAAAATGGGGTATTCCAGACAAAGGAAAGAGCAAGAACAAAATCTTACAAACAAGAAAGAGCACGGAACGTCATTCCCCTCTGAAAGGGATGCTCTCTCCTGGGATTGAAGCCCAGGACACACAGAATGCTGAAGAATTGGAGAAAAAACATTGGTAAGAAACTGTGGTTTGTGAGCAACAGGGAGGATGTTAATTTGAGAGTTTTAATCAGGGCAGGATTAGATATGCGTGACTGAAAGCAGGAACTTGGCCTTATCCTTTAGATTCTCTTCATCGCACCCCTCCCCAAGGGCTTCTCAATTCTGGAGCTATTGACACTTTGGACCAGACCACTCTGTTTCAGGGGCTGCCCTGTGTATTGGAAGACATGTAGCAGCATCCTCAGCCCCTAACCCCTGAATGCCGATAGCATTTCACCCACCTTCAAGTTGTGACAATTATTTGTCTCTAGATACTATAAAAGTCTCCTGGGACATAAAATCACTCCAGTTCAGGAACAACTGATTGCTTCCTCTAAGGTCTAACTTTTTCAGTGGTCACTGAAGAAAATTTAAATCAATGGTCACACTTTCATTTTTAAAAAAATCAAGGGAGTAAAGCATTGGAATAGACTGGAGAGGGACTCTTATAATGATTCAGTAAAAAAAATGCGTTTTTAAACTAACAAATTAGGGTAAGGGAAATATTAAACAGTTGTTCAGAATGTAAAAATGATAGATTTTGATAACTAATACATGAATTGCTTCTCCATTCATAAATGTCTGTCTTCTTTCCATATAAAACTGTCATAATTTGTAACTGAAATCTTACAGTTAAGCCAGTTAGCATGATTTGAGGGAGAAATATTTAAATTATTTTGGTTTTCTTCTTAATTGATGAATACATTAACATATTTATTAAATTGACTTGGCCACATAGGCATCTATAATATATATTGGGCCTGAGCTTTAGACACTTTTTGCTTTTTAAATTGACTGCAAATTATTAGAAGTACAGAATTTCGCCACTGAGAAGCAGTCAATATTCACATTATTAATGACAGAAGAGGTGGGAGGAATGGATCAGTCATCTTAAAAATATGATCAACTGTTTCAAAGTGGCATTCTTAAATGGGCTTTCCACTTATAGCTGGGCAAACACACACAGTACCCTGTGCAGCACAGGATGCATTTATTATATGGTTGGCAATGATTACAGCACCGTTCTGTAGCCACAAAAGTCATTCTCTGAAAGAAGCTAGCATTACAAAACCTAGGACTATGGTTTTGGCATTATTAGCACCATGCCACCCCCTTGAGCTAACTGACACATATTTTAGTACCAGAATATGACTAGCTGGGGTAGCAAATACAAGTGCTACAACCTTCAGAGTTATATCTAATCACATAATATGAGATGGCATTATGTAATGGAGCAAGTCAAACAGGGTAGCATAAAATAATTTTATAGTTATACAGAACTTTGTAAAATAAACTTTTTTTTTTTTTTTTTTTTTTTATTTCAGGCAAGACCATCTTTACCCCATGGAATTTTAAAAAGGACGAGATCATTGCCCCCAGTGCTACAATTTATTCTCTTTTTTGGTATTAACTAGGAAAATCCAGAACAGAAAATCAATACCACTACTGCTATTTGCCTCCCAGATTATTTTTGAAAGGGAAAAGATAAAATCAGCTAAACACTATTATTTAGTAAATTCTGTATTTAGCAACTTTGAAGTCTTCAAAGAAGGAAACTATGTTAATGTAATACATAACACTTCTTTAGAGAAGTGTTTGAATTTGTGTTTTTCAGCCCTCCATTTTCCCTAAACTAAAAACAATTGAGTAGATATGGAAAGAAATATTGAATCAATTCTACTTATAATCAATAAAAAATGTATGTATCAAACAGCTCTCATAGCCATGAGGAAAATATCAGCTGTACAATATTCTAATGAAAATTTTAACTGTCAGCAAATCAGAGTTTTTGAATGATACTGGGTTCAAAAATAAAAGAATAAAGATAGGACTGGGAAAATTAAACATATTTTGTAGTTGCCAGGCAATATAATATTTCAACGTTGAGTAATGCATTAATCCCCTATAGGAATAAGCAGACTTTTAGTTTCCATCGTCCTGTAAGCCAAATTTTGATATTTTTGGCTTAGAACAATGGAGCAAGCCCCCATTCCTTCAAACTTTTTCCACATCCTCTTTAATATGCACACAGTTTCATGACTGAGAGACTTAGAGTATTTTTGGTAATATATTTGTATGTCATCCTGAGATTTATAAAAAAAAATAAAACTATTCCAAAGATTTATGACTAAATGTAGTGCATAAGAAAATTTAAAAACACAACTCCATTAAAAAAATCTGTGTTTCCCATAATTAGAAAGTAGTAGCCTAACAGAAAATGAATCCTTCCTACTCTAGAAGTCAGTCTAAAGTATTATCAATACTTTAGGGAACAGAAGCTGTAGAATTAAAAGGCTAATACACCTTTTTATCAAATAATTCAGAGATGTAAATTACTCTAGCCTTCAGTATACTAGCATAGCAGTTATTCCCAAATCTGTAAATAACCAAAGCTGTACCTGTGGATAGACTATCCACTTTCCTATTGTAGCTCCCAATTATAAATGCCATACAGAGAACACTGATATGACTCTTTCACAGCCACAGACTATATTTTGTTCTGTTTCAGGCGTCTCTGAAACCAATATAATTATAAATTTATTGATGAGAATTAGTAGAAAGATCCAATTTTTAAAAAGATGGAATGAAATAAGAACTCTCACCTTGAGGTCAAATCTATTACTATCAAGCAAGAGAAAGTCCAACAATAATTTTTAACATATCTGAAAGGCATAGCATGAAATTAATTCTTAAAAAAAAATGAATGTTCGAGCTTTGTGAAAGCAGGACTAGCATAAATAACTGAACAGTGCAGGTGTCCTTAAAATAAGGACAGACAAGCACAAACAAGGCAGGCAGCTAGAAGCACGGGGATAGTAGTGGTGTCATTCCAGTCACTGAGCTACAGTCAGTCACAAAGCGACTTGCTGTCTTGATCTCCCCAATTATACTCCTAATCTTTTCAACATCATCTATTTGAAAAAAATATATACCATGAGTTAGTAAGTTTATCAAACCTCGAGATGAAGAAAAATTTTAGTTCAGATCAAGTGTGCATGTGTATTTGTTTTTTGTAGCATTATTGGTGCTCAAAGATCTAATAGCTACAGGTAAAGAAGAAAGGTTAAGAAAGATTTGCTCTATTATTGAGACAAATGAATTCCTTAATCAAAAATAGAGGGTGAACACAAAATATAGGGAAAATAGCAATTTATTACCTTTTGAATTTTATTTGGGGATACATTTTCAGTTTCCTTTTTAATGTCTGCTTATTTCCTTTGTATCTTACTTGTTTTTGGTCTTTCTAGTAGTTTGGCATTTGGCTTCTTTTTGCCCCACATTTACATAAATTTGTATTTCTCTTGTGGATTGCTGGTTAGAATGCATATGCATTTACTCATTTATTTTGATTAAGAAAATAAAAACAAAACCTAAGTCTGGAATTCTATGGACGTAAATAAGCAAGCAAATAAACAAAAAAGCCCTCATCAATTGATGCTTGATGTTTACTCCTCAACCAAGACACTGCTTTTTAATTAAGTTCTTATATAAAGATCAATGACTATTTGATTTAAAGTAGAATATAAAGTGATCTAAAGATAAAAACATCTATAGAACTAATTCTTTTGCGGGGTCCATGTCCTCCAAATTCCTAGCCTTTCCTCTTCAAATTTCCTGTGTTCCTACAATTCATGCTTTCCACTTAAGAAATGTTCAAGGGCTCTGCAGAGTTTATTCTTGGCTTTGTTTCTGCACTTTTGCTGAACGTCAAGGTTTGAGGTTTGTTTGAATTCCTGCTCTGTAGAGAGCTTCTGTACTTTCTAGCAGGTGTAAAGACCCCATGGCTCCTTCTGTTGCATCTCATTTCCACTTATTAAATGCTTTATCTTGGAGGATGAAGCAAAAGTGACTTTCGTGTTTCCTGGCAGTCTCCTGCTTCAAAGGACTTAATAGTGATTTGTTTATTTCAGAGGAAATGGAAACCAGTCAGTGATGACAGATTTATTAGTTAAGTGGACATCACACACAAAAAAACCTTTTCTTACAGTTCAGGCTTCCTTCTAACCACACTCTAAATGTTCAAGACAATGTTATATATTTTGGCAAATCAAACCCTTGTGATTTAATATAGTCAAATTTGTGAATTGATACGACTTTCCCCACACACATTCCTGGAATAACTTAGAGAAAATAAAATGAGCAAAGAAAACTACTAGTACCTTAAATTAAAAGGGGGGGAAAAAAGCATCCTAATAAATTGGTAACATTGAATATCTTTAGGAAAATAAATGAAGGAACAATAAAACAGATGTGATGAGTCAGAAAGATTCAAGTACAATGTTTGGAATTTAGAAGGAGTATTTGCAACTAAGGAAAACCCTGAAATTCCAGATCATGAGGTAATTTTGAGTATAACACTATAGATTTAATTATCATATTAATCACTGACTATTTCTTAATGTTTAAATTGTCAAAGTAAATATGAAGAATAGGCATCAAATCCAGAATGACCCAAATTCTTCCTTCTTAATGAATGACTGATTTTAGCAGGAAGTAAATGTTATGCAGGAAAGACAGCAGTATCTCATCATTGAAGTTCTCTTCCTTTCAGATTAAAATTTTTTAAATCAGCTAACTACCTTCAACATTAATTCAAATAGAAGAGACATTGGTGATTAAATTATAATATTACTAATCTAGGAAAGTAGATGTATATGCTATCCTTACCTTTATTGTAGAAAGAAACCAGTTGAGAAATCCTCAAAAGGAAAATTTCAGATATTTGACATCTTAATAAGTAATCAGAATGAAATTTTCAAACAGCAGATAATAGAAATAAGAGAAAGATACTGAATTGGAAGTTATTAGTCCCAGCTTTGCAAACACTATTTTAGGGGTTCCACTCTCTAAGCCTCAATTTTCTCTTCTTTAAGATGAAGGGTGGTTTTGATGAATTTTAGAATCTCTTCCAATTCTAACATTTGGTGAATGTGTTTGAATATATACTGCAGGAAAGTCTTAATAGCTTTCAAGATAAAGATGGAGAAAAATGCCAAGAAGACAAAAGAAGGGAAACCTAGGAAGGATGAAAAGTCATTTCACTTGTATCCAAATATCCATCTAAAGTAAGAATCTGAAATATGAGAGAGCTTATATATGAAGTCATGCCTATGTAAATGTATTCCACGATGTCCTCCAAGCGCCTAATCCTCACTTGCCTTATTAAGATGATCAATTTCATGCCTAAAATACAGCATATTTTACCAGCTAGCAAAATATCTTACCTTTTTCACTCTGATTTTATCAAATGACATCCTGGGAATAATACTTTTGGATTACAGAATTAAGTTATATATGATCAATTGCTGCTCACAACCTTGGTGCAAAGACAAAGGAATGCTTAAATCATAAAAATTGAGGACCTGAACAAGAATGACCTCGGGATAAATTTCAAGTATGATTCCAGGAACCCAAAACCTATCCTGTACTTCATGTCTTTATCAGTCAACAAGGATCCTTACATATTTTTCCAAAGGTGATTTGATCTAGGTCATAGTGTACTCATGACTTCAGAAGTTGAAAGTATGAAGTGAGAAAAATTAAGCCATGTGCCATCCCTTCCTTATTTCTCTGTACATTTTCATCACTGTGCTACATTATTATACCCTCTATCATATTGTTGCACCCAGATGGTTCCATCTTAGTCTTTGTTGCTGTACTGTGGACCATTCTAGAAACCTCAATGCATTTTATTCATTTTAGTGAACTCACAGTACACAGTACTCACAGGACCAAGTCCCTGGCACTCAGTAGGCATTTAGTGAATAATGTCTGAGTTTGTGAATTACCATTGAAACGCTTATTGTATTGGTGTGTGTGTGTGTGTGTTTGTGTGTGTGTGTGTGTGTGTGTGTGTGTCCTGGGTCAAAGGAAAGGAAGGACATGCTACAATTTGACACTAATTACCATTTACCTAAACAGTTCTTCTTTGAGATACTTGTTTCTAAGGAATTCAACTTGATCTAAAATACTAATGCTGCATCCTAAGGCTAACAGGTAATTCAAAATATAGTGTAATTCTATTAGAAAGTGTAACATGAGAAAGTTTTTAAAAATATTAGAGGCATAGAAAAAATGTCAGATAGTATTTATGTCTGACCTGAGAACAGCACAACTACCTCATGAAGAAGATTACTTAATAAGATTTCTGCTTGTGACTTGTGTGTGAAACAGCCTCTGTAGTCCAGCATCCCTTTAGGACACAGTTAAATTAAGCACCCACTTTATCCCATCCACTTTAAATAATATATTACAAATCTCAATTGGTTTAGTTTAGTTTTCTCATATTCTGAGTTTTTAAGGTACAACTATTCCATTGGGAAGTCACCTATTTCTACCGTGTACAAACAAACATTTAACTACTTGATTGCATTTAACTAACATACTTTCATTAGTGATGCTTTTTTAAAAGAGATGCTTTGCATATGCAGACTATTTCTTCTAAGAGGTTTATGTAAAAATAAATAAATAATCTCTTATCTCTACTTCTGTCCATGGAAAAGGTACACATTTTTTAGTTAGGAAAAGTTAAGATGTATTCATCTAATGTAAAAACAAACAAACAAACAAAAAACTATTAATATATTACCACCTCTACATATTTACATACCAATGGCTACCAATCTCATATGAGCAAATTTTCATATCAAAGTAATGCATCTATTTCACTTACTGAAAACTACTAAAATGTTTTACTCACTCTTGACACTGCCAGTAAAACTTTAGTACACATTACATTAGGGCTCGCCTGCTTCTCTTTCAAAATCTCTGAAAAACTTATGCATGCTTAGCCCAGTACCATACGTATTTATTAGTCTTGGGTTTATTTATGTATGTATTTTTTTGTGGTCCTAAGATAGCCTGATTGTAATCATTAACATTTTTCTACACTTTCATACTTAAATGTACACCCTCAACTCATAAATTCTAATATGAATATATCCAGTGTTATCTTTACTTAATTTAATATGTAGTGTTAATATTGCCTTTTCTCCCACAAATTTCTAGTAGTTCAGTCATTGATTAATTACCAATTAATCTTTATTAAAACTAAATCCACTGATGAATAGTCCTCCTACTTCCCAAATATTCAATACTCTGTGGTTGTGGCAGCTTCATTGTGTAATGTATGGCCACAGCCAAACAGGCCCAGATGGTTCAGAGTACAGGCTAAGACTCCCTATACATCACTCTTGCTTGCATTTGCTCTTTTTCTAATGCCAAGGTGAATACTTCATACTCATTTTCTTTCCCAAAAGTTAAAAATCTCCCTTAATAAGCTCTTCTGTTTGTCAACTACCTGACTTTAGAAATTCTGGAATTCACACCAGAGACTGTAGAAGACCAAATATTTTGAGAGGTTTTAAAAGTTAATAATTTTTTATCATTAATTGCTGCTGTCTGATTCTATTAAGTTTTCATACTTTCCCCTGGAAAATCTAGTCTAATTCCTGGCATGTTCCCCACCCTTTCCCAGAAAAATATCCTCCTCCCTATTCCTCAAGAGGCCTAGAAGAATCTCCCTAGTTGACCTTACATTTTTTAATATACTTTTATTGTTTGCCTTCCCATTTCCAAAATTCTATTTTTTAACATTTACATTCATTGTTATAATGCTTTACTTCATTTCTACGCTGTATTTATAAACCAATAGCTTAATATCTCTATTTACTTTTATTTTGATGAGTGCCCAAATCTCACGCTTATAGATTATATATAACTAATAATTCATTTAGGATACTCTTTGACCCCTTTGAAACCATTAATATATATTACTTAAGTAAACCCAGCATTTATCCAAAAAGTTTGAGCAAAATTATGTTCCTTACATTTTACTTTCACATATGCTTCAACAGTTATACATTTTTGTTCATTTTACTTTCTTAATTTTAAATTAAGTTTAGATTCAATATTATTTTGCATTAGTTTCAGTTGTATAGAATAGTGGTTAGCCAATCATAAACTTTACAAAGTATTCCCATTGATATTTCCTGTACCAAATGGGCACCATACCTAGTTATTATATTTGTGACTACATTTCACATGCTGTAGTTTATATCCCCATAATTATTTTATAACTTCCAATCTGTACTTCTCAATCCATTCACCTTTTTCACCTTGTCCCCCAGTCTCCCTCCCCTCTGCCAACCAACAGTCTGGTCTCTCTATCTATGAGTCTCCTTCTGCGTGGCTGTTTGTTTATACTGCTCTTTAGATTCCATGTATAAGTAAAATCATGTGGTATTTGTCTTTCTCTGACTGACTTATTTCACTGAGCATAATAACTTCTAGGTCTATTCATGTTGTCACAAATGGTAAGATTTCATTCTTTTTAAAGGCTGAGCAATATTCCCGTGTGTGTGTGTGTGTGTGTGTGTGTGTGTGTGTGTGTGTGTCACAGCTTTTTTATCCACTTGTCTATTGAGGGCCCTTGGGTTGCTTCCATAGCTTGGCTCTTTTAAATAATGGTGCAAGTGTATTTTCCCTTGTTTGGCATTTGACATCTCATAATCTTTTTCTCCATTTGAGAAGGTCTCATCCTTGATGACTATTTCAGTAGTTGAAGAGTCACATGGTTTGTCCTTTTGTCTAGAAGTGTTGTTCAACTGGACTTTCTAATAGACGGAAATGTTCTATATCTGCATTGTTCACTATATGAGCCAGTACCAACGTATGGCTAGTGAGTATTTGTAGAGTAGCTAGTAATATCAAGAAGCTGATTTTTAAATTTTAGTTAATCTCAACTAACTAAAACTTGATTAAATTTATTAAAAATCAAATTAGTTAATTAAAATTAATTCTAGCTAAATAAAATTAATCTTAATTAAAATTTAATTAATCTGAATTAATTAAAATTTAAATAGCTGTATGTGGCTAGTGGCTACTGTACTATACAGCATAGGAGAGTATTATGATTATTGTTGGTAAACACAGATTTACAAAGGTTATTTCTACTAAATAAATAATTTCTTATGGAGCAACTGGCTGTGACATTGCTCTACATGTGCAGAAAGAATGAAATTTAGAATACAGAGTCCCTGCCTCTCAGAATTTTTAAAACTAGAAACAAGAATTTTCTAAATTGGTAATTCTCAATCTTGACTATTCATTAGAATCACTTGGGAGCTTTTTAAAAATAACAACATTCAGGTTAAATGATAAAGTTATTTAATATTTGTTTCAAAATAATTGGGACAAGCTGAGGGAAGACTGGGATGGTATAAATGGGGTAAGATTGGCCATCTATTGACAAATATTGAACATAATGGTCACAGGCGGGTTTATTATACTACTTTTTTTAATGCAATAATGTTCCATTATAATTTTTTAAGTTGCAGCTTTACTCTAGATTAATTTAACCCTTATAAATGAGGCATCAGTATTTTTAAAGAGTGACAGATCATTCCAATGTAACGTCAGTGTTGAGAGTTTACTAATCTGAATAAAGTAATCTTATCATACCATGTTAATGAAAAAGGCCAGAAACATGGATTGTCTGAAAGCTGTTTTTCTGAATGAAGAGAAGAGTGTTGAGATAGAATCAGTAGCAGAGTCATGAATAACAAGTTTTTTTTTAAAAATTGTCAAAAATGTAATACAGGAGGAGAGGAAGATGCCGGCCAAGTAGGTGGAAGCAGAGGCCACTTGCTCTTGCACCGAACTTGGACACTTGGCTGATCTTCCAAAAAATAATCTGAACATTCAACAACATCTTAGTGGATATGAAGTTTGGAAGCCAAGGAGTACAGAAGAGGCTTCGCAATGGGTGGTAGGGAGATTTTATAGGTGGAAGGGTAAATATCCCATGCATGGAGCCTGCAGCCATGGAGAGCTGATTAGAGATCTCAGCTTTGTGACTCCCTCGCCTCCCATGTCAGGGAACTCCCAGATCCAGGCTGGGAGTGACTTGGATACACAAAGTCAGGAACACAAACACACACACACCGAGCAGCATGTCCATAGTTGCAGTGGCAAACACCAACCAGGAGAGTGCCAGAGAGTGAGAGAGGGATTCTATCTACACCTGGGTCAGGTGGGGGAGACTGGCCTTGGCCAGCCATGGCTGTGAGAGACTCTTGACTTCTTGGAGAGGAAGTGGGTATGGAAAGCTGGAGAGGGACTCAGTGCTGCAGTGGGAATGCCCAGACAGACATTTTAAAAAGGGGTGCTAAGGTGTGCTGGGCAGGGACCCTGTGCTGAGCTGCCCTGTCAGGAGGGGAAAGAAGTGAGGGTGTGGTTTGCGCCCACTCAGTGCAGCTGGGTAGATTGATCAGGAAGGCGCACAGCAAGGGGATTTCTGGGCCCCAGTCCTGCATAGCTAGCAGGGCGGAAGCTGCATAGAGAGTTTGGGACTCTTGTCTGCTGAAGGGCAGTGGGCTGGGAACTGGAAGGGCAGGAGGTGGGCACCTGAGATCATTTACAGCCAGACAGAGCCCCCTTTCCTGGCAGAGATCAAACCTCCGGGAAGGGAAGGTCGCACCCTGTTCCCACCTCCTGCAAGTTTAAAAGCACCACCAACAGGAAGATCTGCAAAACAAGCAAGTCAGGCTCAAGAACCCCATGCAGGGTGCATTTCCGCAGGAGAAAGACAAGAGGAACGCCTGAAGGGCCCATTTTGAACTTCTCTCAGCGAGACAAAATACACTGGTTCCTAGGGCCCTATGTCACTGAAGCCCGCAAAGCAGGGAGATCAGAAATTGATATGGCAAGGGGGAATAAGGGCCCTGCCCAGCCTTGGCTCACACACAGAGCTGCAGTTAACACCAAGCAGGAGAGTGCTCACCCTCTTACACAGATCAACCCCTCCCTTGAAACTGACAGCTAATTCATCAGAAACTATACATTATTGGAAATAAGCTGGGACAGACCAAGACAGGTGGTGCAGGAGCTGAGTAAACACACCCACAAATTTCCCAGAAGACTGAGCAGTGCCTCCCAGGGGAGACCTAGGGGTGACCCAGGGGTCCCACCCTCCCAATCGCAACAGAAGCCCCCTCTAGAGGCAGGTGAAGGTGATACAGACAGTGCTGCCAGAAGGTGGATGACCCATCCCAGGACCTTCAGCTGATAAAAAACCAGAGGTGGATCCAGAAAGAGAAGTCAGAAGACGAACGCCAAACTGCTGTGATGAATTTTATCCTATTCCTCTTCAGAATTTGTTTTTTTTCTTCTGTTTACATAGCCTTTTAATATTTCTTTTGCTTCAGTTGTATTCCAACTAATTCACTATTCTTTGTCTTTTATTTTTTATTCTTTTCATTTAGATTTTATATTATTTTTTATTTTATTGTTATTTCAGATCTCACATTGTACACTTCCCTTGTCTTACTCCATTTTGCCTTCTTCCTGCACTTCCTTATTGTTGTTGTAAATTTTATTTTCTTCTATGCTACACCTCATTCCTATTCCTTACTCTTACCATTTCTCTTTCCTCTATCCTCTCAGAAGCATTCTTCTTTCCTTTAGTAAACTTACATTCTTTTTCTCTCTCTTATAATATTCTTATTTCCACCTTTATAAATTGTGGCTTGTTTGGTGTGGCTATTACAATTAACACTATTCTTCTTCAATGGTATTCCTATTTGTTCTTTTTTTATTTCAAATCTCATAAGTTACTTTATCCCTGTCTTATTCCATTTTGCCTTCCTCCTGTCCATGCTTATTTGAGTTAGGATTTTTTTTCCTTTACTTAGCTTGGATTTAATTCATTACTCTTATTATTGTTCCTCCCCCTATCTTCTCAAAATCATTTTTCTTTTGTGTAGACATCTAATATCCTCTTTCCTCTTTTGTATAATATTCTTATTCTCATTCCACCTTTATTAATCTTTGCTCAGCTGTTGTCGTTATTATCCCTGATGTGGTTTTACTCCAATTTTATTCCCTTTGTTTCACTACCTTTTTAATTTATTTCAAACCTCATAGTATATTCTTCCCTTTTCTTACTCAACTTTTCCATTGCCCTTCCCTGTTTTACTTATGTTTTAAATTGTATTTTCTCCCTTTCTTTGCTTTTTTTCTATTCCCTACTCTTATTTTTTCTCCTCCCTTTTCCCACTCAAAATTATTTTTCTCTCCTTTAGTCATTTCATATTCCCTTTTACCTATCTTCTTAATCTCTCTCCACCTATATTAATCTTTGCTCAATTACTGTTGATATTGCTGATGTGGTAGGGGGTTATTTTTGCTGGTATGGGTTTGGTTTTCTGGATAGTATTGCTTTGTTAACCAGCACCTGTATGACAGCGTTCAAGATGTGGCAGGGTTTGTGACTTCAAGTCAGCCATCTGGAGGGGAGAACCCACCAACGAATAAGCCACTATAATCAAAGCCCAAGTACAATAAGAGAGACCATGTAAACTGAATAAAAGGCAGCCTCAGAGCATCCAGATCAGGAGATCAAAGAGAATGCACCACTGAGTCCCACAGAAATCTTGCCACAGAAGTCCACCCCATGAAGACTGGCAGGCAAAACAGAGCAACCTGAGATACAGAAACAAACAAAAAGAATCAACTAAAATGAGGAGACAAAGAAAAAAAACCCCAGTCAAAAGGAAAGGAGGAATCCCCAGAAAAGGAGCTAAATGAAATTGAAGCAAGCAACCTCTCAGTTATAGAGTGCAAAATAATGGTTATAAGGATGCTCAAGGAACACAGTGAAAACTACAAGGAACTTAGTGGTAACTAGAGCAGCATGAAAAAGGACATAGAGACTACAAATAAGAACCATGAAGAAATAAACAATACAATATCTGAAATGAGAAATACATTAGAAGGAATTAAAAGCATGCTAAATGAAGAAGAGGACTGAATCAGCAAGCTGGAAGACAAGATAGAAAGATACACCCTGGCTGCTGTGGCTCAGTGGATTGAGCATTGGCTTGTGAACCAACTGTCACTGGTTCAATTCCCAGTCAGGGCACATGACTAGGTTGCACATCAGGTCCCCAGTTGGGGGCACGAGTGAGAGGCAACCACACAGTGATGTTTCTCTCCCTCTCTTTCTCCTTTCCCCTCTCTCTAAAAATAAATAAATAAACAAACAAATGAACAAATAAATAAATAATTTAAAAAGAAAGAAATACCCAGTGAGAGCAACAACAACAAGAACAACAAAGACAAAAAAGGAATGAGGATTATTTAAGAGAGCTTCAGGACAACATGAAATGTAACAACATTTGCATCATAAGAATATCAGAAGGAGAAGAAAAGGAGCAAGGAATAGAAAACCTGTTTGAAAAAATAATGACAGAAAACTTCCCTAACTTGGTGAGGGAAAAAGTCACACAAGTTCAGGAAACACAGAGAATTCCAATCAAGATGAACCCAAAGAAGCCCAGTCCAAGACACATCATAATTAAAATGGCACATTTTAAAGACAAAGAGAGAATCTTAAAGGCAGCAAAGGAGAAACAGCTAGTAACATACAAGGGCACTCTAATAAGGTTATCGACTGACTTCTCAAGAGAAACACTATAAGCCAGAAGCGGTTGGTATGAAATATTTCATGTAATGAAAAGCAAGGACCTAAAACCAAGACTACTCTATCCCACAAGGCTCTCTTTTAAAATGGAAGGCAAAATAAAGAGCCTCCCAGCAAGAGAAGGCTAAAAGAGTATGCCTCCACCAAGTGAGCACTGCAAGAGATGTTAACGGGACTGTTATATAACAGAGAAGAGAGAGAGAGAGAGAGAGAGAGAGAGAGAGAGAGAGAGAGAGAGAGAGAGAGAGAGACGGGGGAGAGGGGGACATAGGTACAAAGGAGAAAAATGACAATGAATAAATACCTATCAATAATAACCTTAAACATTAATGGATTAAATGCTTCAACAAAAAGACTTAGGGTGGCTGAAAGGATAAGAAAACATGACCCACATTTATGCTATCTACAAGAGACCCACCTCAGAAGAAAAGATCTAGACAGGTTGAAAGTGAAGGGATGGAAAAAATATTCCAAGCAAAGAGATATTATAAGAAAGCTGAAGACTTCTGGCCAAGATGGAGGCCTAGACTGACACACTCCATCTCCCTCCACAAGTAAGAAGGAATACAACTACCAGAAAACTAGAAATAACCAGAAGTTCTAGAAAATAAAGCTACATGGAAGTCCAACGTATGAAGTTATAAACAAGTAGTGCTCATCCAGACAGGCAGGAGGGGCGATGCCAGGATGGAGAGATCAAGCTGTGTTGGTGGCTTGCAGCAACTAGCGGTGGGACCCAGTAAGCACAGACAACCATTTTTAAGGGGAAGAGAGAAGCTCCCAGGGACCATACCTGGCTGCAGACTAAACCCATCAGCTAGTGATTCCAATGCTGGGGAAGGGAGACCCTCATTGCCTTGGACTGTGAGGTCCAGAGGGCATGCAGATGGAGGAGGATGCTCCCAGTCTCTCAGCAGAGAGTGAACAGCAGGAATCTATCTTGGACCCCCACCCCCACACAAAGCACCACAGTGTGGTGAGAAGGGTCGCCCCATAGTGACGAGTGTGCAGGGCTCTGCCCCTGATAGTGTAGGAGGGGTGAAAGCCCTGCCCAAGAAAGAAAGATAAACAAAAATGGTCAGGATGGCAGGAATCATGATTGAGATCCCAATCACGCAGCTGACCAGAAAGCAAATACACGAATTAACTGTCAAACAAATAGATAATCTTTCTGAGGCTCAGTTCAGAGCTACAGTCATAATGCAGCTTACAGAAGTAACAAAAGATCTTGAACAAGATGGGGAAGGAATGACGACTAGTCCTGCTGAAATGATCAAAAACACATACGAGACAAGTGGTGAGGAAAGAAAAATGAGGGCTCAAATCAACAAATCAGAACATAAGGAAGAAACAGTCAACCAGTGCAGAAAGGGGAAATAAAAAGTGAGGAATATGAGGAGAGGCTCAGAAACCTCTGGGACAGCTATAAACAAATGAACATTCGAATTATAGGGTTGCCAGAAGGTGAAGAAGAACTAAAAATTGAAAAATTATGCAAAAATATAATGAAGCAGAACTTCCCTAACTTGGGGAAGGAAATAGACTTATAGGTCCAGGAAGCACAGAGAGTTCCAGATAAATTGGACCCAGGGAGAACCACACCAAGACGCATTATAATCAAAATGTCAGAAACTAAAGGCAAAGAGAGAATTTTAAAAGCAGCAAGAGAGAAGAAGAGAATTACCTACAAAAGCGTCCCAATAAGACTCTGATTTCTCAAAGGAGACTCTGCAGGCAAGAAGGGACTAGCAATAAATCTTCAAAGTAATGAAAAGCAAAAACCTACAGCCACAATTACTCTATCCAGCAAAATTGTCATTCAGAATAGAAGGGCAGAGAAAGTGCTTCCAGGACAAAGTAAAACTGAAGGAGTTCATTAGATCCAAACCACTGTTATGAGAGATGTTAAAGGGACTCGTTTAGAAGAAGGAGGATCAAAACTCTGAACATTAAAATGAAAACTGTATCACAACAACCAAAAACAGAAGCTAAGGAATCAAAACAAAGGCAAACTAAGTAGACAACGAGAGTCGAAAAAGAATTATAGGTATGGGGAACATATTAGGGGGAGGTCAGAGGGGAGGGGAAGGGGGAAAAGGGAGGGAGATAATGCAGGAATTAAGAAGCATAGTTGGAGGGAATGGAGTAGACAGAAAGATGTTGAGAAATATATACACAACCAATGGGCATGGACTAAGCGGGGGGACAAGTGGAGGGATGGGGGGTCACTGGCTGGAGGGGAGCAGAGGAAAAAGAAATTAAATACAGTAACAAATAAAATAGAACCACAGGCATAGAAACATGAAACAGACTGAAAGTGACAAGAGGAGAGGGGAGAGGAGCGTAATGGTGGAAAGAAGGGGAAGGGACTAAACAAAGAACATGTATGAATGACCACGGACACGGACAACGGTGTGGGGATTGACTGTGGGAGTAGGGGGTGGGCTGGGCAGAGGAAGACAAAGATGGAAAAATTTGGACTGCTGTAATAGCATAACTAAAACATAAATAAATAAATAAAATTCAAATATAAATAATGTAATACAGTGTCAGTTAATTTTAACTCTTACAGACATAAATTCTAACTCACTTGCACAAGCAGGCTTGTTGCAAACTTGCCTTTCATCAGACAGTTATGTGATATGTGACTAAACTCAGAACCACACCTGAAATAATTATTTTAGCTTTTTTTCTTTTTTTCTCACAGCTTTTTCTTTACTGGCCAGGCAGGCTCCTGTGTCATCACCTGTCAGTGTCTCAGACCCACATTACCTAATCTCGTACCATTGTTTGGATATAGTTAACCAGTTGTACTCAAAGCAGAATAATACAGACACAGGTATCATGGATTGACTCAGCATTACGGTAACAATGACCTCATAAATGGATTTTTCATTTTTAAAAATTTCAGTTTACTTGAAAATGTTTTTAAAAATCTACTTTTCTTTTTCAAATGGCCAATTATCTGTGCCACTACCCAATACTACAGTACAGACTGATTAATATTCCATATTTTCCCAATTGCCCAGTGATTTCAAATTTAATTTAATCTTTTTGGTTTTGTTAGATATACATTTCAGATACTATGATTACTTGGCTGTATGTGATTATAGAAGCTCAATATTACATAGCATAACTGCACAGAATATTTATAGATTTTTATGTGTCAGGTAAAAAATAATGGAATGAGGTATCCATACATTAGTTGGCTTTAATGATCACCAAATTGTTGAAAATATAGACACCTTACCTTTCAAAATGTGTACATTTTTTTTGCTGATTTATTATGAGGTTTTTAATAAGTGCATATTTATTTTTGTCCAAATTTACTTATGAATGGTAAATATATACCACATAATCACAGGTATTTCACTTTCAGAAGCATCCATAAAAATTAATCAGAAACAAACACAAGCTCCCCTCTGGATTGTTCAAGATTCTTCTGAATTTGCCTTACTCCTGGACACCAGGAACCAAGAGTCTCAGAAAACCCCTAACATAGAAAACTCATTAATCATTACTGATGCATTTTTTATGCCATAAGTAGGATTTAACCAGCACTTTTGTGCACCTGACCCAGTGTTGGATACCACACTAAAAGAAAAGGAAAAAAAAAAAAAAAAAAAAAAGACACTGACCTTTACTTTGGGAGTGCACATGTAATTCAAATGAAAACTAGAGACATAAAATAGGAAGAGTAAAGAGGCAAAATTTAAGTGTATTATTATACAGTCTACAGACATTAATTTGGTAAGAGAAATGCAATAATTAGTACAGGGTGGTACTGACCTGAGAAGGTGTTGCAAACCAGATTTTAATGAAAATAATGAATATATATTAGAAAAAGATATTATAGGTTATGGGATCAAAATAAAAAATAAATTGGCAGGCAGCATAGAGCTAAAGGCATGCACAAAAGTGCATATAAAACTAAAAAAAGCTGAATTTAGTATTGTACCAATATTATTTTTCTGGTTTTGTTATTATATTACAATTATGCAAGATATTATCATTGGGGGAAACTGGGTAAAGGGTATATGGGATCTCTCCATACTATTTCTTACAACTGCATGTAAATTTATAATTTTTTTGAAATAAAGTTTTTTTATGTGATAGACATTATTTTATTGAAGAAATATTAACTCAAATGAAAGCAAAACAAATGTCAACAATACTGCCCCATCTGGTCAATAAAGCCTTTAATAACAGAGTTGGGAGATTTCAGATGGAAGCCAATTTATTTATAGCTCTAAATTTTTATCCTAGGAAATTAGATAGTAAATAATGTTCTTGAGTAAATGGGAGATGCAGAAAATCTTGTGAAAACTCTTTATATGCAACTATGATTATATATATATTTAGGTATCCACATTAGAAAGTATAAAAACACTTTTAACCTAACATTTAGCATTGTATTCCATGGACTATGAAAAGAATGCTTTGCCAAGAAAGCATGACTAGCTGTCTATCTGATTATATATATATATAATATGTATGATATTATATTATATACTGAATTATATATTAATTATATGTTTTATATATGTCTGATATTAAACAAATTTTGTTTCCTCACAAGAATCAGTACAAGTAAAACCTAGTAGTACATCACTGATGGACATTAGTCAAAGTATTATTTTACATTCAATATAGGATTCTATTAGGGAAGAATGAAAAGAGATAAAGATATTCAGAAGACAGCTACATCAGGAGATCTAGGGAGGAAACAAAATAAAGTGTAGGACATATTTAAGTAGAAATAGGAAAAAAATATAGAAGGGTGGGCAATAGAATGGATTTGGGCTGAGCTATGCAGGAGGAAGCAGCATGGGTGAGTCCTGACTATAAGTCTAATGGAAAAGGAGAAACCATCATTTGAGACCATTAATGTGAAGACATTTTGAAAGTAAATTACAATTAATTATACATGAGGAATTACTTTTCATTATTTGGAAATAAAGTTGTGTTTAGACAAAAACATGGAAAAAAATCTTGGAAAGACCAACTGTATTTTCCTGTTTAATTTTGTTTTGAGGGTTTAGTAAGAACTAATGATCTGGAATTAGCATGTGAGGTCAGTGTGAAGAGCATTCCAGAGGTTATATGGTTCATTGTATTGGCGGGGAGCAGATGAATCTGGTGTTTACAGACTGTGGGAAAGAGGGGCGTGGGTAGGAAAGCAAGAGAAACAAGGAAGGCACATCTGGTTAGCAAAGGCAAAATGCCAACCATTAATATTTCCGAGTATCTTCTGTGTAAGGAAATTACAGGGTGGGGCAAAAGTAGGTTTACAGTTGTGAGTGTGTGATACAAACTTTATTCTTGTATTATTATTTATAAACTATTGTATTGTTTTCCATATGAACAACTGTAAACCTACTTTTGCCCCACTTTGTATACTAAATTTAAAAAATAAGATCAATATTTATATAAGAATGAAGATAAAGTTAATGACCTGAGACAAAGGAGAGATGATAGATGTCACTTGTTACTTTGAACACAAAAAGGCAAATGCATTATAGGTAAAGCTCAATTTAGTAAAATTTAATTGTATTAAATTTAAAAAATTAAAACAGATAACAAATCTTCAATTCACAAATGGCGACTGAAAATATGATCTGTTTATATGAATATCTAATATTTATTGATTAATATAGCCAAGTCCATATGCATGTTGCCAGATATTAAACTGGTTTAAACTAAAATGCCATGGTTTATTATTGTATGAGGTGTCAAACATATGTGGGCACATTGCTAATCGAAAAGAACTATGTCATTAGAAAATTAGAAAATTGAAGCTTAGAAAGTATAACAGTGTTCATGTTCATAAAACAAGAATGAAAAATGACTGAAGTAATACGATATAAAATCAAATTCAGAGAGAGGTAGTTTACACCCAAGTAAAGCACTTTGTGAAACGGCACTTTATTCACTCAAATGCAGTAGCCAACATTTTAAATGATGCTGAAATTTATTTTTATTGGGAAGACTAAAAACTTAAGGTTTAAAAATTTTTACGAGATTTTCCTTTTAAGGGCACTAGGCTGAAGTCAGAATATGGAAGTTCAGCTGCCACTACTTGGCTGAATGGACAGACATGACTTAACTTCTTTGGGCTCTTTCTCTCATCTAGGAAATACATTCACTGAACTGGATGATGCCTTAGGTCCCTTCCAGTGTCTTGATAATTCTGATTCTAACGATCTGTCCAAACATTATTGATTGACTACAACTTATTTTTTTAAAAATATAACAAATTAAACCTACCCTGAGAACCAGTTGATGCAGCTGGTCCCTTCTTGTCGCTGCTGTTTATGACCGAATATTTAATGCTTCATTCTTCCTGTACACCTCTCCCTACTTCCTCCAGTAGAGAAGCAAGCATTAGTCCTTTGAACCTTTTTTATTTTAGGAATTAAGTTGCTGTGAATCTAGGAGTTTTAAAGGAGTTAACTTGGTGTTTGGAATTTTAATACAATATTTGATTCTATTATTTATTCAAAAGCAACTGCCACAGATTATCACTACAATAATTCAGAACTTCTCTGAAAAACATTTCTGAATTGTCCACATTGAACTGTGGGTACAAGAGAGATGACTAAGCTAAATAAAGTGAAACTAATCACTCAGAATTTGTAACTCGGGTGAATTTTGCTTTCCTCGCTAGCTTCACTTAAGAAATAAGTAAACAAGTAAATGATTGTCTTTGAAAAAAGAAATTATCATCAAACTAAAATGGTTTTTATGCTTTTATGTGGGATACTGTACATTTTTAGTTTTTAGTGGAATTTTTGTATTTGCTATTCATGAGGGTCTCCAAATGGAACCACCAGAAATAACAAAGAACTATAAAATGTAAATTCCTTCTGCAATAAACTTTATAGCACAGCAAGAAAATGTCACATCCAGCCTCCAAATTAACAGCTGAACCAGAAAGCTGAAATTACACTGTCATATGTAAATCCCTTCTGTTTAAGTTCTATTCCCTCTTGACCCAGTGCCCCTCTGTCCATTCCTCTTGAAAACAGGTGTTTGACAGAGAAGTGGCAGGATACACTGAGGAAAGAAGGTTAGGAGCTGCCCAAGCAAAAGCAGCTACGGAATGAGAATCCCAGGAGTGATTCAACTTAAGCCTTTTACACAACTTGGTCTAGAACTCACCCTACATTTCCAGAAAACGGCATGCTACAATTTGACAGGCAGTTGTAGACTATTTTAAATCTTCAGTGATCTTTTAAGCAAGCAACATGTTCTAATAGCACTATTCGTAGTAAAACACAAATAATCAGGCAACATAAACCAGAGATGGTGCATACCCATGCTGTGATTGCACCTGCATTGATTCTTAAGAAAGAGTAACAACACCTACTGAGCCAAACATTGTTCTAACTGATTTATGGTTATTAACTCACTATAATTTTTAGTAAACTAAGGTTCAGAGAAGTTAAATGACAGCTAGTAAAAGACAACGCAAGATGTGCTCTCCTAGGTCTACTCTGGCTGCTCCTTTGAGGCCTGTATTCCTTTAGGTTGCCTTCTATGGATTTCATCTACTGGGATTCATGAGTCAACTTCTTTTGTCTTCTGATTATATTTGGCCAATGCAGGCAACAGAAGGAGATTGGAAGGCATGAAGACAGATTACTGGATTGATATTTGCAGTCCTACACCTGAGGTATTAACTTTCTTAGGAGGCTCCTTTCTTGTGCCTCCCATTGGATTCTAGATTCTTTTAGAAGCTCCCTCTACTTGCCCCCTCGGGTTTAGAGATGTTAATGTTCTCCAGCTGTGGGCATACCCTGGAGAACTTAGCATTTCCTGTTGCTCTCCTACATGCTGCCCACCATCAAATAGTTATCATCAAACTCTCTTAAATTATACCTTTGAATGTGCCACCTATTTCCCTGTCTTATAGGATGACTAAGAAATAAGATAAATCCTTTATGATTTGTCAACTAATGCCTAAATATGCAAATAAGTAAATTTTTAAAAAGTGCTGCTGCTTCTTTTAATTTTCCTAAGCTTCTGAATATCCAAAACTATGTCTGGTAAAACTCTATTTGCAGGAACAGACTAATTCTAGAAAAAAGGTCACCTATCATTCCTTGAGTTTTGAAGGTAGATATGCAAAAGATGGTAATCCTAAAAATGTGAATGGCAGCAGGCCCTCACATTTGCATGCCTAACCTCTGCCTTTCCTGTCGTTTCAATCTATTTCAATAGTTTATATCCACATGCTGTCTAGTTTAATGCAGTCAGACATGTTTATATTTCAAATAAGAAGAAATGTTTCAAAGTATATGTAGTTTACACCTGCAGCTGAACAAATTTTAATCAAGAAAAGCAGTAAGCACACTGGGAGTCCATTTTACTTTTGGAAAATATTAAGTAAGAAGAGATGTCACTTAATTTCAATCTACTCAATTAGTAGGAAAGTTCTCTTTAGATGGCTCTTTAAAATTTTTTTTTAATTGATTCTTACAGAGGCAGAGAGGAAGAGAGACAGAGAGACCAATATGTTTTTCCACCCATCTACGTATCGTTGGTTGACTCTTGTCTGTGCCCTGACCAGGGATGCAACACTCAACCTTGGCATGCCAGGACGGTGCTCTAATCAACTGAGCTACTCAACCAGTGCTAGATGGTCCTTAAAATGTAAAAGCCATGTGCCAAATTACTGGTTCCCTACAAAATCAACATTTCATTTAATTTATTTAGTTCCCACTAAGTTTTTGATGGCACAATTCTATTTTACTGAACTACATGATTTTGCTATCAAGTAAAATCAATCATCTGAAAAATTTACTTGGTATCCATTGTTATTTGATAAGAGTCATTATTTTACTTTTTCATCTAAAAAGAATACACCTCAGTTTAATTTGCTAGTTTTTCAAGAGGTTAAGAAAAATCATCCAAAAGTTTATTGTGCAGTCCAGACAGAGTAAGAAGTCACCTTTGCAGGCACTGAACACATTTTACTACTACCTTTGCAAATAACTATCACTTAGCAAAAATAAGTTTTTACTTGGGTGTCATTTCTGGAAAAGCTTTAAGGCTATATTTTCAAAGAGTAAAATTCCAAGCCTTTAAAATTCTATTGGCATCGACCAACCTAAGCTGGACCTGCCTCTAGGTTTCCACAGAGCCTGAGAGATGACTTCATCTTAATCATTTTCTTGCCCACAGTCATGTAAGATAACTGGAGGTTTTTTTTCTTATAGTATTATAGGAATCTCTTGAAGCATATGGAAACTAATGAGCTAGAAGAGAAAAAAGAAAACAAAAACTGCAGGAGAGTTGGCATATTTGACTTTAATGACTATCATTGATTACCAGTCTCAGTCTATTGGACTCTCCACACAGCTGCATATAATTCAAGCCTCATATTTTATTTTGTAGCTGGAATATTTAACACCATGTTATAGTGTTTAATATTGATGCACTTCTTTAAATGATCTGTTATCAGGTAATTAAACTGGGAATTCTATCTATTCATGTGTGTGTGTGTGTCTACATAAATGGATTACTATAAAGTGTGATTTTAAGTATTGATGCCGTGTTCTTGTTAATTTGGCACTCTCCCCTTTTTAACTTTATTTTATTGTTTACACTATTACAGATGTCCCCATTTTCCCCCACTTTTCAAACTCTACCTTGCCCTCTTTTCTACTAAAACACAGGAGAAACTTAAAACTAGAAAAAGAAACACCTTATACTCACAATTTCAATCAGTGTCCCTATCTAAGCTTCAAGAAACAGACCTATATTAGAAAGAAAACTTATGAAAATAAACAGTAGGATTTTTAAATACATCTGAAACATTTTCATTTAATTTATTCTATGAAATTTTGAAGAGAAACACTTTTGGAAATTAAGTCTTTAATCAAAACCCTAGCGTTGTTACTAATACAAGTATTACCTAGTAAACTAATGTTATATTTGTAATAAAAGTAAAAATTCCAAGGATGTAAGATGTGTCACTAAAATACACAAATATTTAGAATCATTAAACTTTTAAGAAAATTCTAGCTTCTAAAAATAGTATAGCAATATCATCCATATAAAGTAAAGATCCAATTTATTAATTTTAAATCTACATAGTATAGAGAGAGCAAAGTGATTTTCTGAAGGAATTTTTCTCCCGTTCATACAAATCCTTTCCAAAAATGTATACACATAATACAGATTTTACCTGATTATTCTTGTTCATATGCTCATGTAAAAGACCAAAGAAGATATTATACAATATTTTCAAAATCTCACAAAGACCAATATTCCAATACATAATACTAAATCTATAGACATTAACATGTATAAATTCAGAAATATTATAATGCTGTGGAAAATGTAACATTATACATGAAGGTTTCATGAATAGTGTATATTTGAAATGTCAAATATACAGGAAAAAAATAATTGACTCATTCAACCATATATGAATGTTTTCTCTTACCAAGTAACTTTCTGATAAATTAGTAAAAATATATTAAAGGCTTTAAATAGAAATAGTTACTCTGAAATATAAAAATGATGTCCAAAATTTACACAGATGATTCAATATATATATTATTATTTTCTATCATATAATACTATCTAATGTAACTCCCTTAAAGTAACAATAAATTCCCTACACTTTTTAAGTGGAAAACCAGATATTTAAATTAAATCTGTCTCAACATAGATAATGCAAATTGAAGATGGAGACCTAACTGACCTTTACCATTTTAAGTTTTACTCCATGAGAGAAATAAAAAATCCTGCAAAGTTTTATCCAGTTGGATTTTGAATTTCACCTATGACTATGATTTAGAAGTAGTGTAGAGTGTTGCAACTGACTTTTCTTTATTGTGTTATTCCCTGTTTACTCAGGAGTTTCAGTTTAATACAGCTATTCCAAGAAATAGTCATGAGCATCAAAACAAAAATAGGAAAAATGTTAGTGCTTCATTTTTTCTACAACATTAACAAAAAGGTTATTAGTGATGACTAAATCATATTAATGACCAAAACATATAATAAAAAGAAATAAGTTATGACAATAAAATGTGCTTTGTTGCTTAAATAGGTTGAAAGGAAATACATCATACTTACCTCAATTTTTAATATGTGGATGTTGGTCTTGGTTTTGACTTTTTTAAAATAAACCATTGGAATCAGTCACCAATATCATAACCCAGAAAATATAATTTAACTGGCCACTCAAGAATTAATCCTTCTTATTTTGATTACAATCCAAGGGGAAAATGCTACTGCTGGTAGGCTTGCTTCATGTGCTAATATATTTTACCCACAAAATATTTCATTATAAAATAAACATGGCAAAATGTAGTAAATTTGTGAGAGATAAATCATCCATAGTTATTAACTCAACAAATACTAATTAGGGAATTCCTGTGTGTATTTTATTTTCTAATATTTTTCTATCTTTAGAATTTATCATTCATAGATGTTTGTAATCACTATAACAATGCTTAGAAAAGATACACGTTCTGAAATTTTATAAATAAATTACTGAAGCTAACAGAATCTAAAATTAAAATATAGTTGCATTATATTGTTTTTTTCTCATTTGAAATAAAAATCTAAAAGGCCCTCACATCATTGTTTTGTATTTCCGGCTGCCATTTTTAATACAGTAAATGAATAAAATTGCACAACATATATATATTTTAATGCAGTAAATGAATAAGATTGGCACCATTACCAGGCCAAGTACAGGTAAGATAATTCAGCTATTAATTAATTAATCCATAGATTATTTTTCAAATTAAAAAATGTTAATTCCAATAAGTATGGAATAGTCTCCCAAATCTTCCTGAATCAAAGGAAAGGGGTTGATCTATTTTCCTATTTCATTTTTGTTTAAAATTAATTTTTAGCATCTTTAGGTCATAAAACAAATACTATAATTTACTATAAATTTAAATGCTGTGATGAAGGGTATATGTTTTTAACACAGAGGGAAAACACAGTAATGCTTAAAATATATTTAATTTTTTTTTTTTTTTTTTTTTTTTTGTTAAGATAAGCTTACAGGGTGCCAAGATAATGGTTTCCATTGATAATTACTATAAACAAAGACTAAAATTTTCAGTATTGAGTACTGGGGTTTTAACCCAAAAGAGTGTTTTAGAAGTGCCATGACTTACATTTAATGTGTTTTTTTTTATTTCCAAACTATACATAAAGATATTTACACAGAACTTGAAACTATTCCTATTTCTATTTTCATTTTTTCTTCCATTTATTGCTGTCGTAAAGCACCTTAATTCTACAGAAATTGCTGCTCTTGACTTTTGAGTATAATTATTTGAGAACATGCATGTAGATCAATCAAATGTTGAAAAACCATAATCCAGTAACACAGAGGTGAATGATAAAGTGACTTTTTTTCCTTTTAGAAAACATGATGATTGAGATATCTAGAAAAAGATACAATATAATACCAGAGTTAGGGTGGGTAAGACATTACCCTGTATTTAACTTCCATCTTTCAATGCCATTCTTATCGTTCTGTATAGATAGGCATATAGACAGACATAATTTGCAGTAAATAGTGTATGATCTTGTAGCAATAAGTAAAATATTTGTCATTACACAAGACTCTAATATGATTCAAAACTTTGTAAAATCCACATTCCCAAATCACTCCCTTTTTGATATAATTTTTATTTTTCATAAAATATGTACTTATAATCATTCAATTAATTTGAATTAAAAATATTTACACATTTATATTGTGTATTATCTGTGTAAAAACTAAAGTTAGATTGATTAATCTATTTTGATTATTTTAAATGGAAGTAGATATTTTATACCTAGTACTACATTGCTTGGCAAAAAATAAAATGTAATTGAAGCCAAGTAATTCACCCTTATTTATAGACTTTTTTTCAGGATCACCTGCTTTGTATAGATTGTTTTAAGTATAGTTGTAAAGTTTCAATTTTTAAGAGTTCCTTTGAAGAAGTGGCAGATGTTGGCTTTGCTAATAACACTGGAAAGCATAGCAGGCTCAAAGTTGCAAAAATGTTTAACACATAAAAAATAACTGTGCTTTTCTATTAAACTTGGTTATTTTCAATTGTCAATAAACTAATGGAAGACTAAAGTCCATAACTATTTGTTTCTAGATCCTTAAGCTTCTTGAGTTTGTAAGTGTGTGTGTTTGGGAGGGGAATGCATGTAAATACATGCTGGTGTTACATATTATAGTTTTAGCATCATTGCCATGGATAAAACTTGGGTTGTTTTTCAATATTTTCTGGTGCATAAAATTCTACTAAAATTCCACATGGTTATGCACACATACACAAAATCTGGATATTAGATGCAAGGATACAGAATTTTGGTTCCAACTTTGCTCTGGATTTATGTACTATATTTACTCTGAATTATAAATACATAGTAATTATAAACTGCCTAACAAAATATAAATGGTTTCTATCAAACACGTGACTTTCATCTAGTATGATTTTTAAATTTCAAGAGTTCAGAAATTAATTTAATTCAACTTTTGGACATATTGAAATACTAAAACTATGCTACAAGCAATGAGAGATATGAGTTACTAATATATAAGAATTATAGTGATTTTCCACATTCCCTTAATTTTTGCTGGATCAAGATGTCCTTATAATACTATAAAATGAAGTGGCTGTGAACATAATTTATGGAAGACCAAATGCAGTATTATCAGAGGAGAAAGATACCTTGAACTTAAATCTATCTAAATATCCAACAAATAAAAATTAACTCAAATAGTGAAATTGCCAAATTAATTTTTAATTTACTGAGTATACATATACTTAACTGGAAACTACTGTTATATTTCCTTTCGGTTAGTCAAAATTTCTTTCAGAATATTCCATCAAAGAAAATGCTCTATCTCCCCAGTGATTCTATCCTTGGTGATGACTAATTGTATTTCCCATTTAAGATGTAATCTATCAATATTTTATGTAGCTGATGTTACTTTTTGTATTTTTTCCCATAGTTTATAAGCTTCAACATGCAAAAATAAATTTATTTTGTTATATGGTTATTTTCCACCAAAGGAGAGTAGAAGAACCATTAAGATAACCATTTTCCTTTTAAAAGTTATTAAAATAATTTAAGCAAACCAGTTCTTAGATCCAACTTTCTCTGTTTTCTCCCAATCCAAATAACATGTGTCTACGTGAAAATTCAATTTGACCTCAGAAACTTAGTTGCAGTGAGTCAGTTCAGGAAGCATAAGGAACAACAATCGATCACACAGATTTCTCATTGCAGAAAGTGAAGTGAATAGTAAGAGCTTCTGGTAATTGCACAAGTGAGCTGACAAATCTGAACTGAGGTCTGTTTCAAAAAATTATATTGATATCAAATGCTGTGGCTATTAAAAAAATGATCACTATATCTAAAATTGACTACTTTTCTAATGAATACGGAAACCTCCTTGCTATGACTGACCTTTTAACTCTGTCTTACAAGTTTCACTTACGGTTGGTAAAAACCATTAAAAATTAGTGATTCTCCTGGTAACTTTCTTAGATGTAAACTAATTTGTTAGCGAGTACCAGAAGTTTACCCCTGTCCTTGGAAAGTAAAAGTTAGACCCAAAACTCAGGCTGAAGAACAATTGACAGCATTGCTGCAAAGGAACATGAACTAATGCGACTCAATCACTGTCATGGACGTGGGATCTCACCTAAAGCATTATAAAAGATAAACACTTTTCCAGTCCTTCAAACCACCATCCGGAATTACCTTCTAGAACTTTTAAACCAATTCCTCAAAGGTAGGAAATACGTAAATATTAAACAAATGCCACTTTCCGAAAAGATGGAACGCAGGTTGCAGCGCTATAGCTATGGAAGAAAAATCCCTTCATTGTAAAGCATCCTTTAACGCTTTCATAATGAGACAGATAGGTGAGGGCTTTGCGGAGTTGCCTGAAAAACTTTAGTTTCTCTGGATTGTTACAATTTACTTGTTAGGCTGTGCCTTCAAGCGTTCCCTTTTGCGTGGCTACTCAATTTATCCCCACGAAGATCAGTGCCTCCTGCTTGCACCCTCGCATACCAGCCTCAGGGATATAGGGAACCAGCACTATTGGGGTTGCTTTTTGTTTCCGATACTTATCTCCAATAATTCTCAATTGAAGGAAGATATTACTTTCCACTTCTGCATCTCAAATTCTCTTTTTAGATTAGTGCCACAACAATACAACTGCTATTAAAACTCGTATTTCTTCAAATCTCAGCACGTACTTGTTAACAATTTTCAAACACATTTTAAAAAATCCTCTGAATTCCTAGATTATAGCTCCTTCCCCAAGAAAGGGACATTTTTACCATTTGGGAAAGGGTGCTATTTAAAGGATTCTGAAATCAGAATTAAGAAAAAATACTAAACTTTTTTTCTCATACGCTCTGCCAAGTTCCACTGCAAGTTCCAAATATTGTGCAATAATTTGGAAATCCAGTTAACGATGGAAAAAATCGAGCCACTCAAAGTCGGGAACTTGCAAGGGAAAATGTCAAGGCGCAGCACCGCACGCACGCCCAGCAGACGCTGCGTCCCAGGGTACACTCCCCTCCCCATGGCTCAGATGGAAGGTCACGCTTTGCAATCGATTTCACATACTGTCACTTGTCCTTTTTATTTTATTTTTCCCCTCAACCCTCTGGTAAACTAGTTTGAACCTTGGAGAGTTTAGTGCTGTTGGCTACAGTTCTGCCCTGGCAGAAACACGTGTCCCCAAATAACAGGACCAAGGCAGCCCTGAGGAATTTGGCGGCAGGGAGCCAGACAGGGCAAGACATGTACCATCCTCCCTGCTGCCTCACTAGAGTGAGAGAATCTTCCCTGACATCTCCCCGCCCCTTTCGCCCAAGGTGCCCGGCATGTCCCTTACCTGAGCTATCGCTTTTCCTCTTGCCACCACTTCTCTTCTCCGCCTCCGTGGGTGACAGCGCCTGGCGTCCGTAGTCCCCCGGAGCGCACGCAGCCCCAGTCGGGGTGCTGGAGCCCAAGCTGGAAGAGTTGGAACACAAGACCGGCGGGCTGCTGCCCATCTCCGGGGGCCCTCCCGAGTCCGGCTGGAGGCAGAGGCTGTGCCGAGCCGCGCTCGGGGGGGAGGACATCTGCGGGAGGTGCCAGTTGGTTTGCAGAGCTTGGTGCTGCTGCTGCTGGTGGTGGTGGTGGTGATGGTGGTGGTGGTGGTGGTGCCCCCTGTGATGCTGGCTGGCAAACATGCCCTCCTCGTTGGGGTATCCCGCGATTATGCAAGACGAGGAAGAAGTGGAGAGCTCGGGGTAGGACATATGGTCAGATCTTCCATGGAGGGCGAGAGAGGACTGGGAAAACGGGTGCAAGCCTTGAGCGGTGGCGTGAGGGCTGCGCAAGCAGCCAAAGAGCGGGTGTTCCATAGCATGCAAGTCTCGGGTTCCAGGCAGAAGACTTCACGACGGTTGCAAATGCCACCACCCTCTGTCACTTTTCACTGGAAATCGTGTGACTTTTCCCCCTCCCCAAGCAATTGCCGCCCGCGTTTCTGCAGAGCTTGGATAATCCCGGTCCTGAGCCCTAGCGGCCAGTCTCCTTTACATATAAACAATCTGACCTGGAGGAGCTTCCCTCCGAGCTACTCAGATGTCAAGAGTAGGAGAGGTTGAAGCCAAAAGAAGGTGGTCCCAGAGAACTGCTTTCAGGGGTAAACGGCTCTGGGAGGTTATAAATAGAGTGTAATGTGAGCTGGGGGCTGGCTTAGGAACCCAGAGCTGACCACATGCAAACTCCCTCCAAAACTCCCGCTCAGTGTGCGCTACGCGCTTCCAGTTCCACTTCCTAACGCCGGCTGGACGCGCACAGCGTGTCCACGCCCGCCCGCCCCTGCCGGCCGCCAGGACTGCACACTGCGCGTCCTGCGCCTAATCACCAGCCCCTCCCTGCGCCCGCAGCTGAGACGCAGCGCAGCGCTTATGCCAGATGCAGCGGCGCATCCCATGTCTCACCCGCTCACTTTGCTCAGGAAAAGTGTTTTGCCAGTGCCACTTGGGTACTGTCACCTGCCGGAAAGCTAGAGCTGCGCCTAGCTCTTGAGGAACACGGGAGGAACATTAGGATTAAGGGGGGAAAGTCAGACCTAGTTAGGCGCGCGCTCCGAAAAGTTTTTCAAACTTTGCATCTCCTCGTGCCCTGGGGGCAGTTGCGCGCCTAGCTTTTTGCAGTTGGTGTCTTGTGGGTGCGTTGTTAATGGCCGAGGACGCCAGGTCTCCGTTGCAGAAATGCGCCCGGGACTCGGGAAAAGGCCATTCTGGATGCTAAAAGAGGGGGACCTGTTAGGGCGGGTGGGAGGAAAGCACGGGGCAGTGACAGTTGCAGATGTCCAGCCCTGACATCCTCACCTGCGGGGCCTGGTGGGGTTTCTTTCCCTCTGTTTTCGGCAAATGCCCCACCAAGAACTTCTCCTGGGTCAGGAAAATTCCGAAGCGATTTTGTCCTGAACACGTAAGATGTTTAGATTGCATGCACATTTCGTCTTTCCCCTCAGAAGCCAGCCCATGTCTCCTCATTTCCCTCCAGAAGTCAACCCTATCCTGCTCAAATATAGATAAGCTAATAGCACCCCCTCCCTCGCCTGGCCGTGGTCCATTTACTAGAAATGTTACACTTCGACATCCCCAAAGTTCACTAAAGGTAGGTGCTTCAGATCTCCCTGGTTAATCTTGCATCATCGAAAATGAGTGAGAAAACTTGCCACCAGTGAATCAAATGCGGGTGTCAGCTGCGCTTTGATGGTGCCACTTCCTTGAGACATTGTCAGATGCAGGCAGAGTCGTTTACACAAGGCAAGCAAGCCTCGCACAATGAGCTGCGGGAACAGTCGAGTCACGCCCGGGACCTGTCGCACCAAGAGAATATAGGCGCTCACATATCTAGCCCGGGACCCCGCATGTGCCACCAGCAGCGTCGCCCCATTATTTTCATTGTCTCGGGTGTCCAGAGGATAGGGACCAAGTCTTTGAAGTTGTTAATGGGATTAATGGGGACAGCAAACTAGGCCAGCCATCTGGTTTGAATTAGCAAAAAAAAAAAAAAGAAAAGAAAAGAAAAAGTATTGATTAATCTTTGAGAAGTGTCCCCAAAGCAGAACATTTTCCCTGGCCCAGACCCTCAGGTTTCAGCCTATCTACCTTTTCTTTTAAGTCGTCCTGCAGAATAGTGGCTTCGCAATCAACCTTTACGTCTGTGTGAAAGTTCAAATTGTTTTCCATTGCTTAGAGGTGGGATGGGGTGGGGGTGATCAGGAATTCTGAGATTTGTAAGTGCTGCTTTCTTAAACGGAAATTGAGCCCTATTTTGAGGGAAATTAGTTTTGCAGACTTCGTTTAAAAAAAAAAAAAAAAGCTAAAACTTTTGTTCACCAGCTGCTCAGCTTCTCAGTCTGGGTCTGAGCTGGGACCTGCTGCAAGCGTTTGACGGTAAGACTTTCTTTGCCGATATTTTGGGAACCTAATATTGTTTGAGACTTCGAAAGGGGGTGTTCTCCAGGTTGCACGTTTCTAAGGGTTTTAAGCACTCACAGGATGGCGTCCAGGGCTTAGATCTTAAGAATGATTCTTCCTGCCACTCCCCATGCCCTTGGCTCTTAAAGGATGAAAAAGGAGGGGGTATATTCTTCTAATATCGTCGGAATATTTGTTGAATTTTCATTGTGTTTATGGTTTCAATATGTGCCCTAATATTAAAAGTCGAAGTACAAAGGGCAACACTGAACTTCCAAAACTCGGGTGGCTCCTCTATGGATTCTGGGTGAAAGCATTAAAGGCTTTATCCAAAGAGAAATTTAGGCAACCACCTCCATAAAAGTAACCAGAAATATTTACATAATATAATGCTTTCTACTAAAAGCATTGTGGAAAACGTCAGACAAGACTAACTAAAGATACACTTGATCTGCAGACATCAATGAAAAACATTCATAAAATCCTTTTGGTTTGCATTATAGTGGTTTAGAGAAAACAAGCAATTGAGAAGTGAATGGATATGAATTTAACTAGTGTTTTGCAAGTAACTATCAACTAGCAAAAACACAGACTTTTCATCTCCAGAAGCTGCCACTTTCTTTGAACCTGCCCAGTGACTTCACTTGCTTTTTTCTCACTCACTGCGTCAGATGTTAACAACATGTCCAGAAGTTTCTGTACAACCTGCTTCAGTCAGTCAGCCTCTAGGACTGTGGGACTAAAGTCTGGGAAAGAAAAAGTGGAAAAGGTTAGAAAGAGAACAAATCTCTCTCAAAGGCACATAATTAAAACAAAGCTAGCAGAAAAAAATCCTTTAAATTATAGACCCAAAACATATATCAGTACAAATTATCATGTCCAGATTTCTAACAGAAAGCATAGTATAAGGAAAATATTATTTGGAAGAGAAAAAAGTGTGATTCAAGATGACAGCAGTGAAAAAGAGGTTCTGATCTATTCCAGAATTAAATATGACTTTTTCCTCTGAATTTCCAAATATATCTTAATTATTCTATAAGTTCTTTTCAAAATTTTCATATCTTAGAATAATTGGAATATGATAAAGTATTGCTTTTTACTTTATAGGCCATAGAATGTAATAACAGGAAAAAAATGCTAGCATTTTCTATAATAGCTATTTTAATGTTCATATAAACAAAATCTGATGATGAAAGTTAACTTTTTTTACCTCTAATGGCTAATTATATCATGAGGAATGACAAAGAACACAAAATTTATTATAGAATTTATATAGCATTTACTTTAAACTATGTATAGCATAGCATTAATCTTATATATACCGTATACATGAATTTTCCTGAAAAAATGTTCTTTTAATACTGTATTTTATACAAGGCTTGATATCAAGCAGCACATTATTACAGGAAGTTGAATATACAAAAGCCAGAAGCTGCTCATCATTTGTAGGAAAGAATCAAAATTATTTTAAACAGGTGCTCTTTAAATTTCATAAATGTATATATCTATTATTCCTTCTGCTTAAATTAAGTGATATTCAACAGTAGAAGCTGGACTTTTTAAAATTAAAACTATTTTATTTTAATGGAACTAGAACCTAAGCAACTTGAAAAAATTATGTTTAAATTATATTTTAAGAATCATGATGATTCTTTTGAGTTGCCATTCTTCTGTACACTTGTGACATGAAGATTGATGAGAATAAAAATATTTAAAATTAAACATGATTATTAGCTACAGATACTATAAACTTTAATTTGCATTTTACCTGGTAGATAAGTTTACCTTGGTAACATACAGTCATAATATATGAATTTAAATATAGAACACTAAATTGAAACTGGAATTTGTCTGTGAAAGTTTTGTTGAGGACAGAATTATTATTTCTGATCTACTTCTCTAAGAAATAAGTTATATCCTTCAGTTGTTTTTTATGAAATAAAGTATTTTGAAAATATATTTAAAGATCCTAAGTACTCTACTGTAATTTGTGTGATTTATATAAATGTACTTCATTTTTAAAAACTAAAGAATTGCCTTTCTCCAGGTATTACGATTATAAATTTGAGAATAATTTTGTTATGGCTAACACATGTTATTTAGTGATTCTATATACTTTTATTGATTTTTAAAATAAATTATTATTTTTACATAACACTAATTTGTGCTTTCACAATTAAAATATTTTACATATACTAGAAGAAATGAATACCTAAATATTCTGAAGAGTGTAAAATAATATACATAATTTATTTTTCTAATTTCTATCTCTTCCTACATTTAGATTTATGATTTCTTTCAGAAATTGGTAGTGTTCTTCAAGTCAGGTAGCATACAATAAGTAACTTTCAGAAAACTAGCATGAAATATAGATTATAACTGATTTAATTTAAAATTCAGAATATATGCAATCTTCCATAATTACCATTGTTTTCCACATATTTTCTATGATATTATTATTATTGTTGTGAGGGTGGAGTTAAAATTAGGAAGACATTGACTATCTCTCAAATTTCAAAAACTTCTAGCTCAACTCCTAGGGAATAATTAATAATTACATTCAATTTTTATATTTTCACTTGCATTCACCTTGTATGTCATTTTTATTGATAACTATGCATTTCAGTTGTTTACAGTTGACAATTGACTCCTTTGCATATCTAATTATAAGATGTACAGGCACACTAATACAAGATAGTTTTGTAAAAAATGCTACATATTATGTTATATATTCTATACCATAAGAGTTATAAGCACCAAATTTCTATCCACAATTTAAGGAAAATAACCAATTTATTTCTCCAATGTCATAAAAAGCAATAAATTTAAGTGGATTAAATTTAGAACAAGATCATAAATCTCAAAGAACAAAAATTCAGTCAAAACTAAAGACGGGAATTATAGGTAAAATCTTAGTCTTCTGTTTCAAGCTTTCCAACTTGGAGAGTTTAATATGACTAATAAAATTTTGTCACTATGGGAGATTATTTTTACATAGTTTTTATTTTTCATACTTCATCAATTTGTGCATGTTTTATTTTTCACTTGGTCTTAGCCAAAAGGCTGAGAAGCAATACATGTTTTATTTTTAAAATGGTTCTTTTATATTGAGGCTAGGTTTATGATTTGAATCACTGAAAACCTCTGTGTTTTAGCTGTGTTGTTATAGTTCCTTCATAATATTTAATTGCACATTCTAATTTTATATGATTCAGACTCAACAAAAAAAATACCAGCTGCCTTTGAGGTCAACATTTAGTTCACAGGAATAAAGAAAAATTTTGCATATTTTTATACCAAAGTGCAAAATTAAAGCCAAATACATGATCTCTTATTACAAAATATTTTTGAGAGTTTAGTATTAGTACTTTGATTTTGTTCATATTTGCAAAAGATTTTGAGAAGTGATATGGAATATATTTATACAAGGCAATGACCATATAGAAATGGACTAAAACAAGAATGAAAATGATTAAATGTCAACTGTCTGCTTTTGTCTCAGGTGACCTACGAAATTAGAAGGATGATAGTATAGAATAGGCCAAAGGAAGACCAGAAGTTGTTTAGCAGGTTAAAAGACAGAGGAATAAAATAAGCTTAAGTATATGGGAAGTCATTCTATATTTGATAATATAAATATGCAATTGATAAGCCACATGCACTAATGATAATGGTAAAAGATCCCGGGTGCATGTTTTAGCTTAATTGAATTTTAAAAATTCATGGCAAAGGTTTATTTTTAAAGATATACATGGAATATATATTGTTGATAAAAAGTAATAACAATAAAATAATGTTCTTCTGAGACAGTTACAAGTAATCATATGTATAATGTGCAACTAAGGTAGAGAAGTGGTCCGTGCCTTGAACATGTGCAAGGTACTGAATGTCTGAAATTCCAAATAACCACTGCCTTCTTGTCTTACAAATTTGTAACCTGAGACTCATTGTAGTCAATTGTTTCCTAAATTTTATTTATTTTTAGAGGATAGTTTCTGCTAAATTAGGGTAATAGTATATGGGAGGGAATAAGCCTATTTTCAATAGTTTTCGGTCACTTAGGGAAAAAAAAGTATTGGGCCAAATGCATCTTAGCACAAGGGAATTCTGGTAGAATCAAACACTAGCCAGAACTCAAGAAATATCAGCTCCGAGTTTAAGAGACCAGGATTAGGTAATTCCTCATACCATCAGTTCACAGTTGTTTTCCCCAACAAAGAGGACACCTGATTGAAGTAAGGCTTTCTCTATACTATGTAAGAGTGTGTAAACACTGTGGAAAAACCTCTTCAACAGTTAGAGAGGCTGCAGAAGATTTTTCCCACCTAGTTGGCATATTCATTTTGCAAAACCCTTGCCTCATAACCTCACACTTGCAGGAACCACCTCAGTCCGACTAATTCTTGAGAGCATAAATAACTAATGAATAAGAAAACAGAGCCATGACTGAAAAAGTCAAAACAATTTTGGAATATGTTATGATAAAATACAGTAAAACTTACTACTGATATTGAAAATGAGCTGTATGAGTAATGGCAAACCTGACAGTTTTTTCCTCCAACCTACAGCATCTGTAATGATCTGTCACAGCATTTCTGCAAGGAACTTGCTAAAGATGATTATGTATGCTGGTTACACCAAGGTTAATGTTTCTAAGAAGACATACCCAAACCCAATTTAAATAAATTTGACTCATAAATAAATGCTATAACACCGCCACTTAGTGCAGAGAACTTTAAGGATATTTCACTTACATAGTAAAATAGAGAAATAAAAATAGCACAATTATGACTTTCCAGGATAATTATAATATTTTTTCAGTCACAGTTATCATCTGTTGACCAGTAGTAAATGTCAACAGCTGATGAAATATTTGGATTCATCCAAGTTTTATTTTTAGTTAAATCTTGTATCCTACAATGTGCAGTTAATGTGATCTGATCAGAGGAAAATGTTGAGTCCCTTTTGATTTTTGAGGTCAGATTTTCCAAAGTACATGTCATACCATTATCTAATAGACCCCGCCAAGGCAAACGGCTCAGGCTCAGGTGGCATAATTTGGAATTTTTCTCACAAGTCCAAAGATAAGCACATAGTTATACAACTCTGCAAAAATATCCAATGTTGCATTTGTTGTGACAAAGCTGAATGAGTATCTCTAAAAATAATGATATAAAGAAGCATAAAGAAGTTTGTGTTATATACCGCAAATCTGAGTTTGTTGAATTAGCTATTGGGGTTCCTTCTTCTGTAATAGCATTAAAGATTTGCCAATCTATATGTAGTTCTTTTATACACACACACACACACACACACACACACATATATATAGTAAATGGTTAGCAGGTGTTAAATCATTATCATCTGTAATTTGTGACCAAATATAAAAGTCATGGCTAACAGAAAAAAAGCGGGTGAGATTCCTTGCACTCTACTAGAAATTCCAGTGATCAAAAAATTGCTAAATCCTAATCTCATGTTAACAAGTCCCATCCCATGTCAGTTTCTCTCTGAACAGCATCATTGCCCATGGAGTTCCTCAAGTCAGAAGTAGGAACCCAACCTCAACAAGCCTGTTTTTCTTATCCCTCTCATATGCAATCAATTATCAAGCAGAGTAGTCTCAATTATACCTCTTTAATATTCATCAACTCCATCCTTCTTTCCATCCTCCATGCCATTACTTTCACCCCTCTTGCTTGGATTACACAAGACTCACCATGGAATTCCATTTGGCCAGAGCACTGCTGCTCCACCATAGCTCTGTCATTTTCTAATTCTGTGAGTGGTATTTATTTAACTCAAATAAATTATTATAAGGATAAATTCAACAATATTGTGAGTGTGCCTAACATAATGCCTAACATTAAAAGTAAAATAAATTTGCTACATCTAGAATTGCACTGTCAAATACAGCTTCATGTGGTTATTGAGCATTTGAAATGTGGCTAGTCCAAATTAAGATGGGCTTTAAGATTAAAACCCACATCGGATTTCAATGACTTCACGTGGACTTAATAGACTTTTATGTACAAGGTCTGTGTGGAAAAAGTCCAGCCATTGTTAATGTAACAAGAACGGTTTGCACAACCTCGATGTAGCCTGACCTGGAATGTGCATGCCTGAACAATGACGACTTCACCGTACTAGTCAGTGGGGGCAGTCAATGCTGTTGAGTGAGCAGGTATACTGTGTGGCGATTGCATTCAAAAGGACTGAGTGAGTAGAGAAGTGAATCTGCATCAAATTTTGCATTAAGCTTGAACATACCTCCGCAGAAACTATTTAGAAGGTTGCAGCTATGGGAAATTCATGATTGGCAGCTTTATCATGACAATGTGCTTGCTAAGGCATCACATCTTGTGCAGAGTTTTTTGTGTGTGTGTGCGAAACATCAAATCAGCCCCCTTACAACCCAGATTGGCACCCTTCAACTTCTGGCTTTTCCCAAAACTAAAATCACCTTTGAAACAGAAGAGCTTTCAGACCATCAGTGAGATTTAGGAGAATACAAGGGGGCAGCTGATGGTGATTGGGAGAACTGTGTGAGGTTCCAGGGTGCCTACTTTGAAGGCATCATTGTCCTATGTACAGTGTTTCTTGTATCTTGTGTCCTCTTCAATAAATCTCTGTATTTTTCATATTACATGGCTGGATACCTTCTGGATACACCTCATAGATTACATACCAAAATGATAATTGTTGGGTGCATTGGGCTAAATAAAGTATACTAAAATTAATTTTCTTAATTTTTACTTTTTAATATAGCTACTAGAACATTTAAAATTACGTATGTGTTTGTTATTACCTTTGTCTTGAACAGTACTGATATAGACGATGCCATTTAACCTTTTTTCTTTTATTTTCCCCTCACAAATAGGTACCAAATTACATATCTATCTGTCAAAATGATGTAGGACCTGAAATATCTCTGTAAGTTGATCCTCTTGACCTCATGGTTAGGAGCTTCACAATGTGGTATCACACCTGGAAACCTCCAGAACAAGACCTCAAGGAAACACAGGAAATTCCTGGAGTGGCAAAACATCCTATCTGAAGACATTCAGTTACTCCTCTGTGTACAAGGAGCATTGTCATTAATTAACTGTTGATATGCATGAAAGAGTTCATTTAGCAACGGCCTTTGCAAAAAAAGAAAAAAGAGCCACGTGTATTATTCATGATGGACTACACTGTGCTGTCACAATGAATTAATAACTTCTATATCTTATTCCCTTAGCAGAAGTTTAGCTCTTATTGCTGCAAATTCTGATACATGACAGTGGTTCTTCAGGCAGCAACTGATCTTGTGAATCAGTCATCTTAATGTGTTTCCCCAAAATACCACAGCAGGGGTAAAAAGAGGTGGAGGGCCACATACCAGATCTTCATACTTTGATGCAGAGGTGACACATCTTATTCTACTCACAGCTTGTAGGCCAGAACAAAGCCATATACCTGCAAAGGGGACTGGAAAATATTCTGGAGCACAAGGCTATTTAATGACAGTAAATGTGTCTGACATGTCAAACTTCAATTTTTTTTCCCATAGGCCTAATTTACACTCCTAAACAGTGTATTCCTTGAGTCTTTCTTCCTGGTGTATATGTTGGTGTTTGGCATAAACTAAGCACTCAATAAATATACTCAACAGAGTATATTCCACTTTATCATTAGACTTAGTTCCCATGTAGCGGCTATATAACATCAGGAAAGTGTAACTGCAACTTAAGTGTAAAGGAAATTTAACTAATAAAATGATCAGCCTAGCTTCAGTTTTGTTTTGTTTACTGTTTTTGCTTTGATTTCTGCTTTAGAGGTGAGGTTCATTCTAATTTTCACTGGAATTAAAACAACAACTGTGTCCACATGTAATGACAGTGGTTTGCATTCTTTGGAAAAATTGCCATCAAATGTCTGCTGTTGAGTTGAGACACCAATCTCTATGTGTAACTTAGGTTCATGCTCTGTCAGATATTACATTAGGTTTTCAATCAGTTCTGTCCATTCTATAATAGTTCATAGCATAGACTCTGGAGATGACACCATGGGTTGTGTCTTGGTTTTGTTACAAGCGTTTTTGATGGTGGTGAGGTTACCTTTTGTGCATATAGTTTTCCTGATCTCTAAGCAAAGTTATTTCTTTATATAGCTTCATGTTGACAAATGATATAAACAAGCAAGTCACCTAAGTCTAGTGTGTCTATAAATAATAGACACTATAATAATTATATTTTTCATTATCATTAATCCTGAGGATCTCATACTCTATAAAGAAGCCCCTGTAACAAAATTTGAGAGTATTTACTTATATCTAGGCACTCATTCCTTTTTCTAGCCAATGAACACTTTAATATGTAGAGACATCTTGTCCTAGGACAAAATCCATAAATGTTTGTTGAATGAGCAAAAAATGTGCTAATGATAAGTGAAGCTTAAGTAGCTCAACATTTTGTATATGATAATCATGCATTTAGGTTGTACATATCTCCCTTGACTTTTCTCTTTGCTTCAAAATATGATTTTTAAAAACCTTGCAAAATAGAAAATAGAAATTGGGGTGAGTTACAAGAGCTCTTCATTATGACCCAAAGGACTATTAAGTTCTAAGGAAGAATTTTCCCTGGCTGTGTGGCTCAGCGGATTGAGTCCTGGCCTGTAAACCAAAGGGTCATTGGCACCTGCCTGGGTTGTGGGCTAGGTCCCCAGTTGGGCGCGTGTGAGAGGCAACCACACATGATGTTTCTCTTCCTCTCTTCCTCCCTCCCTTCCCCTCTCTCTAAAAATAAAATCTTTTTAAAAAGTTATAAGGAAGAACCTATGTGACATTGCTTAACTATAGTTATTTCAGAATGAATTTATAGTAGCAATTGGCACATCTTATTATAGGTTTTACTACATCTGGCCTTTGGTTCAAAGGTAATGAACTATTTTTTAACAACAGATGTTTAGTGGGATAATAGTAACTGGATTAAAACTCATGTTCTAAAATAAGAATACAGGAAATCAATTATGATGTAATGTTAAGAATAAAAGCAGGTTACAATCATGTAAATGGTGATCCAAATACAACCAAATCATACATCTTTTCTTATGTGTTTTGTGTATCTCATATACATATATCAAAAAATATACTCAAAATAGCAATGGTTTAATATGATGAGGTTAGTATTTGTATTATTTCTTCAAATGTTTCAAAGTTGTTTTATAATTTTGTGTAGTGAATGTATATCACTTTTATAATAAAATAATATTGTTATTTCTAAACATTTAAAAGATACCCTATGAAACAAAAATAGTTTTTGTGGTTTGAGTAAATTTTCTGCATATTAAATTGTTCTATGATAAACATAATCATCACATAATTCTCAATTAGCTAGTAGCTTGTGTCAAATGCACTGATTGATTGTCTTTGTTATATCTCTGTGTTTGTTCCTCTTTTTTAAATAACATCCATTACTCAAAACTGTATTATTGTGCTGTCTCCAATTTGGAACTCATCTGAACTAACTCCAATGTGAAAGATTCAATTGTCCACCTATGCAGTATTGTGAAGCATATGGAGTGCATTACACCTAAGACTGAGAGTTTTACACTGGCAGTGTCTGGAGTACAAACCAAGGTGTTGTCTTGGACAAATACAGTCCTTAACAGTTTGAGTTATAGTAAATTTGAAACCAATTTTTCTCCCATGTGTGAAAGTAAAGATTGGGTGAAGACCTTTTTTTTCTCCAACACTAAGGTATAATCTTTAGTGGGAGTTAGAACAGTAGAAGGTGTTCTCCTATTAAGGTATGACAAGTGAAAGTTCAGAGTATCACATGACACCTTCTATTGTCTAAAAAGCATGAGCTGCTAGGGTATTAATGCAGAACTTTGCAGTGTCAGTATCTGCAGATTTTCACACACACTACAAACTGTTACCTTTTCTCCCAGTGGATATCATTTTGGGAAATACGTAATATTTAACTAACAATGCAAAAATAGCACATTCCAACATCTACCACATAACCAAAGAAGTTTTCTTTACTTACTTGATATTGAACGTTTTGCGCAAGAAATCACAGTTTAACATCCATTCCAGTAAACACTGTCTCTCTCTGTCCCTGTCCTTCTGCTTCTCTCTGTCCTTCTCTCCCACTTTCCTCTCTCTAGCATGTGACTTAGATACTGTTATTGGTATCTTTGACATCAAAATACCATTGATACCATTAAAGTTTAAAGCATGATGGAAATTCACTGAAATGTAAAATTAAAAACAAATCTTTGAGCTGAGAGTTTAGAGTTCACCTAGTTTAATTTCCTTCATATAAAAAAGGATACAAAGACTACTGGCAACTTATAAATGACCCATAAGGTCATAAGTTAAATTAGTAGAAATTTGTTAATGGGATGTAACAAAATTTCAATCTCAGCCAACAAACCTGATACTACATTTTAAAGCAGCATTGACATTTGCTATTCTTTTATTATTATCAATTGTGAACTTTTATTAAGGATCTGAAGAGGTTTCTCATTTTATATTTTGTTTCATAAGAGAGGGAGACTCTATAAATATATATTATATTCATAAACATAGGAATTCACAGAAGTTAGATGAATGTCCCTTGAAATTGATAGCACAATTCCATATTTTTCAAAATTGTTCTAAAAATTTAAGATAATAGGTCCACTGCAGTTCTTTAGCTCAGAATGTGCAGATAAAAGACAAGAAGCTTGCAGATTGGATTATTAATTATTTTTCATGACTTTCCCTTCAAATCACACTAGCACTGCACCCATCCAGACCACCATCGATGGTCAAAGCTAAAGAACACCCCCAACGGTGCTGGCCTTTGCTGACGACTTGAATGTGGGATGGCCCCAAAAGAACTGCAGTAAATCACTTTACATTGCCAAAGTAGCCAAGCTCATATACAATGGTACATGTATACAACCACAAAGAGCTAGCTATATTATGTGTGAATGTTAAAAATTTTTATCTGGGAATAATGAAAATGTACTTATTGAAGCACTTGTAATATAAATATTCAAAACTGATGGTCTTCTACCCCATTGTTATTACTTATTATTTTTTAAATGCTATTTTTTTGTTTTACTTTTCAATTACAGTTCACATTCAATATTATTCTGTATTAGTTTCAGGTTCACAGCATAGTGGTTAGACAATCGTGTATTTTACAAATGCTCTGATTTAAAATACTAATTTTTAATATGCTTGTTTTCCAGTTGGATACAGAAATTTTAAACCAAAATTTATTTTACATTTGATTCAATTACAAAGTTAGTTTGGCTGTTAAAGATCTGACTAAAAATGTCTGAGTGGTCTCAGTTAACTTTAATACATATTTACATCTTAAAAGAAACTAATCTACAGATTGAGAAAAGTGGACTTTCCTACTTTATATCAAGAGCATGTATGAAATATTAATATTTTATTGTCTCCTTTCATTTTTAAAAGGTTATTTTTATTTTGTATAACCAAGGTTACCTAAAAGTAACTGTCCATAAAAGTATCCTTGCAAAATATATATTATTGAGGCACTATTAATATTTACACTTAAAAACTGAGTAGAAAATATTTTCCATTGTCTATAAATTATTATCTCAAAATCCCATAGTCTCCTAAGGCCTTAACAGTCTTACAGATATAGATTTTAATTGTAAAATTAAAATTCTAGTAGATATCTATTTTAGTTGTAAAACGATGAAACCAAAAGGTTTGTGGCAAAACTTAGTTATAAAGAGAGAAGTTCAAGATTCCATAGATATAAAGATGCCTGTTAGATGGAGAAAAACAGATCATTTCATATTTTTATCTAAAAAATGTCATTAGTGTATCTTTCTTTTTATCTTGATTTATTTTGTTCCCATTCAAACATTTTTTTCATATTTGACTCACTGTAGTTGCGATAATAGGAGGTTTTTAAAAATATATATACCTGGCACTGTGATGCAAATACTCAGCTGTGAAGCAAGTGATGCATTTCACTTTTAACAAATCAGACATGGCTTGGATCCAAAGGTGAGTGCAATAAATTTACACTATAAAATTTGCCATCAGCTCAGCATTTTCAAAAATGTTATGACATAGGAACAGACCGACAGTGACCAGAGGGGAGTGGGGAGGGGGAGGAGGGCATAAAGAAAGGGAAGGGACTAGTCAAGGAACAAGTATAAATGACCCATGGACAGGGACAACAGGGCAGGGACTGACTATGGGAGGGAGGACGGGTAGGCGGGAGAGTAGAGAGCAACAGGGGAAAAACTGGGACAACTGCAATAGAACAACAATAAAAAAAGAAATTAAAAAAAATGACAAATATGAATATGCACCAATTGTTTATTTTTTTAAATTAATCCTATTGTTATGCTGTTTGAAAATGTCTTTGTAGAAAAGTTGAACCAGTGCAACATTTAAGAACATGCTCTGTGTGGGCTGTATAATCTAAGTCAAGTATTAAATTTCTGCTCCACTATTTACTATCAGATAACCTTGGGACAGTAGCTTAACTTCTGAGCCTCAGTTTCTTCCTGTAACTAGAACAATTGTAGTTAGGACTAAATGAGACAGACTGAGCATGTGAAGGACTTGCAGAGTATTGGGGCTTTATTGGTAAATCATTAAACTGTAGTTCTCCTCTATTTATTTCTCTATTATCTTTATAACTTACCTTCAGTTACCAAATAATAGCAATTAAATTGGTGATTCTTGACAGAGGGGAGGGGTAGAGGGCTGGATGAAAATGATGAAGGGATTAAGAAGTATAAATTTGTAGCTAGAGAATAGTCACAGAGATGTAAATTACAGGTTAGGGAATATATTCAATAATATTGCAATAACAATGCATGGGCCATGTGGGTACTTGAAACATTGGGAGACCAATCTCTAAAGTGTGTGATTGTCTAACCACTATGCTGTCCATCTGAAACTAATACAGAATAACATTGAGTATAAACTATAACTGAAAAAAATGTTTAAATGGTGATTCTTACCTGGTATTTACATACATACTCACATGCATTAACTCAGTATTTTCACTAATGTATTTAATTGAAGTACCTAATTTAAAATCTCAAATTTTAAGACTCTTACTCTTAAAAGTGTGTGCGTGCATATGTGTATGAGCACGCACAAGATATTTAGTGCTTTTCATTAGGAATAATTTTTCTCTATTTCAGAGATATGTATGAATATTTATAAACTGAGTTACAAAATTCAGATTATACTAAAATAATATTTAAATTTTTAGGAGCATGTTTATTAAAAATGTCCACAATTATCATTTTCTTAACATCATATTTGACAATTATATAACCTGCAAATATTAAACATATGGTATAAAAACAGATTATACTTTCAATGAAATATGTCAATATTGATCAGGAATTATTAACTGAAATAAAATGAAAACTATTTTCTGCATTTATTGAAGACAAATTTACTAGTTTATCTGACAGGAAATGTACACGTAACATATGTGTATACTACTACAGTGTTTAGTGCAAATAAAAACCATCAACTTAATATTAATAATTTAATTCTGTAGTAGAAAAATTTAGGTGAATAAATTATATTGCTATGCGTTTTAAACTTGGTATCAATAATTACTTTAATAGGCACTAAAGGACATATCTTATATTTGCAACAATTTGGTTGTATTGATTCTTATTTGAAATAAGTGACAGGCATCTAGGGTTTAAAAAATTATCTCGCTACAAATATTTTCTTCTACTTCACCTTTTTCCATTGGACTACATAATTTTATTTTAAATACATATGTAAATAAATGTTTATTCTGTACTAAACTATTTCATGTTTTAATTACTAAACACTTACCTAGCTTTGCTGTAAAACTATTAATATTCTAATAATTAAAGTAAACTCAGACCTCTTAAGTTCCAAATAACACCAAAGAAGTTCTCAATCATAGATGTAGTATTTTAAAAGTATAGACAGATTCCTGTCCTGAGGGAACTTCCCGAATTTCTCATAAGATGAGATTTATACACATAATGGAGCTAGATAATACAGGGATATAAAAAAAAGATATTCTGCTGTAATTTATGTATTTATTTTTTTAATTTAATATATATTGTATTTTTCCATTACCATTAAGTCCCCTTACGCCCCCTCCCCCCAGCAATCACTATACTGTTAGGCATGTCCATGGATCCTTTTTCCTTTTTGCTCGCTCCCTTCACCCGCTAATCCCCTCCACCCCAACTACCTGTCATCTGCTCTCCATCTATGAGTCTGTCTTTGTTTTGCTTGTTAGTTCAGTTTGTTCATTAGATTCCACATATGAGTGAAATCATATGGGACTTGTCTTTCTTTGACTGGCTTATTTCACTTAGCATAATGTTCCCCAGGTCCATTCATAGTGTCTCAAGGGATAAAAATTTTTTTCTCTCTTACAGCTGAGTAGAATTCCATTGTGTAAATGTCCCATAGTTTTTTATACACTCATTTATTGATAAACACTAAAGCTGTTTCCATATATTGGTGATTGTAAATAATGCTGCAATGAACAATGCAGTGCTTATCTTCTTTTGAATTAGGGTTTAGGGTTCCTATATTCTCAGAAGTGGGATAGCAGATTCATTTTTAATTTTTAGAGATATCTCCACACTGCTTTCCACAGTGGCTGCACCAGTCTGCATTCCCACCAACAGTGCAAAAGGCTTCTCCTTTCTCCACATTCTTGCCAACACTTGTTTTTGTTGATTTGTTGATGATGGTCATTCTGACTGGTGTGAGATAATATCTCATTGTGGTTTTAATTTCCTTTTCTCTGATGATTAGTGATGTTCAACATCTTTTCATATGTCTGTTGGCCATCGGAATGTCCTCTTTGGAGAAGGGTCTCTTCAGGTCCTTTGCCCGCTTTTAAATTTGGTTTTTTTTTTTTTGGTGCTGAGTTTTGTAAGTACGGTATTTTATAAATTTTGAATATTAACCCTTTATCAGATGTCTTGGCAAATATGTTCTCTCATTCTGTGGGTTGTCTTTTTATTTTGTTAATGTTTTCCTTTTCTGTGCAAAACCTTTGTAGTTTGATGTAGTCCCATTTGTTTATTTATTTATTTTTTATTTCCCTTGCCCAGGGAGATATATCAGATAAACAGAGGAAAGAAGGGGAAGGGTCTATCTAGTCAAGGAACTAATATGATTGATCCATGGACATGGACAACTAAATGGAGATGGACTGTGGGACAGGGGGGAGGTGGGTGGACCAGGGGAGAGCAAAGGGGGGAAAACGGGACAACTGTAATAGAAAAACAAACAAACAAAAATTTTAAAGAAGATACAAATTCTATGAGCAATATCTTAGATTTTGCTACCTATGTTTTCTTCTAGGATTTTTATAGTTTCAAGTCTAGCATTTAAGTCTTTGATCCATTTTGAATTTATTCTTGTGTGTGATATAAGAAGGTGGTCTAGCTTCATTTTTCTGTGCATATCTGTCTAATTTTCTGAACACTATTTATTGAATTATCTATCTTTAGCCCATTATATGTGCTTGCTTACTTTGTTGAATATTAATTGACTCTAAATTTCTGGGCTCTCTATTCTATTCAATTGATCTATGTGTTTTTTTTTTTGTTGTTGTTGTTGTTTTTTTTTTTTTTTATGCCAGTACCAGGCTGTTTTGGTTACTATAGCCTTGTAGTATAGTTTGATATTAGGTAGCAGGATTCCTCCAACTTTGTTTTTCTTTCTCAGGATCGTTGTTGCTATGCAGGGCCTTTTATGGTTCCATATAAATTTTTGAATTTTTTCTTCTATTTCTGTGAAATATGTCATTGGAATCTTCTTGGGAATTGTATTGAATCTATAGATTGCTTTGGGTAGTATGGACATTTTAATTATGTTAATTCTTTCTATGCATGAACATGGTATGTGCTTCCATTTATTTGTATTTTCTTCAATTTCTTTCTTTAGTGTCTTATAATTTTCCATGTCTTTTAAATCCTAGGTTAAGTTTATTCCTAGGTGTTTTATTCATTTTGAAGCAATTGTGAGTGGGACTGTTTTTTTTAATTTCCCTTTCTGTTATATCGTTATTGCCATATAAAAATGCAAGTGATTTTTTGGATATTAATTTTGTATCCTGCTACTTTGTTGAATTCACTTATCAGTTCTAATAGTTTCTTGGTGGAATCTTTAGGATTCTCTATGAACAGTATCATGTCATCTGCAAATAAAGACAGGTTTACTTCTTTCCTTCCAATCTGAATGCATTTTATTTCTTCCTGTCCTTTGGCTGTGGCTAGGATTTCCAGTACTATGTGAATAATAGAGGTGAAAGCAGACATCCCTGTCTTGTTCCTGATCTTAAGGGGAATGCTTCTTGTATTTTTCCCATTGAGTATGATGCTGGCAGTTGGTTTGTCATATATAGTCTTTATTATGTTTAGGTGTTATGTATGTCTATTCTCACTTTGCTAAGGGTTTTGATCATAAATTGGTACTGGATGTTATCAAAATATTTTTCTGCATTTATTGATATGATCATGGGGTTTTTAGCCTTCATTTTGTTCATGTGGTGATATTGACTTGTGAATGTTGTAGTAATCTTGAATTCCCACAATAAATCCCACTTCATCATAGTGTATGACCTTTTTGATGCATTGCTGTATCAAGTTTGCTAATATAATGTTGAGGATATTAGCATCCATATTCATCAAGAACGTTAGCCTATTATTTTCTTTCTTTGTAGTGCCTTTATCTGGTTTTGGAATTAGGATATAACTGACCTAGTAAAATGAGTTGGGAGCCTTCCCTCCTCTTGAATTTTATGAAATAGCTTGAGAAGGAGAGGTGTTAGTTTTTCCCAGAATGTTTGTTAAAATTCACCTGTGAAGCCATCTGGTCCAGGGCATTTTTTCATTGGGAGTTTTTTGATTACTGCTTCAGTTTCATAAGGTGTAATGTCTGTTCAGACTCTATGATTCTTCTTGATTTATTTTTGGAAGATTGTATGTTTCTAGGAATTTATCCATTTCATCCAGATTGTCCAGTTTATTGGCATTTAATTGTTCATAATATATTCTTACATTCCTTTGTATTTCTTTAGTTATTATTTCTCCTTTTTCATTTCTAATTTTATTTATTTGGGTCCTTTCTCTTTATAGCTTGATGAGTCTGGTTAAAGGTCTGTCAATCTTGCCTATCTTTTCAAAGAACCAGCTCTTGGTTTCATTGATCTTTTTTATTGTTTTTTATACTCCATTTCATTTATTTCTGCTCTGATCTTTATTATTTCCTTCCATCTAATCACTTTGGACTTTGTTTATTGTTCTTTGTTAACTTTTCCTTTGAGTGTGAAGTTAATTTGTTTATTTGAGATTTTTCTTGTTTTTTTAAGATAGCCTGTAATGCTATGAATTTCCCTCTAAGAATTGCTTTCCCAGTGTCCCATGGATTTTGGATTGTTGTGTCTTCATTTTCATTTGTTCCAAGGTAACTTTTGATGTCTTTCTTATCACATTGTGGACCCATTCATTGTTTAATAACATGTTATTTAGCTTCCATGTTTTTTTTGCATGGTTTTCAGTGTTCTTTTTGTGATTGATTTCCAGTTTCATAGCATTGTGGTCAGAGAAGATCCTTGATATGATTTAAATCTTCTTAAATTTATTGTGACTTGTTTTGAGTCCCAATATGTGGTCTATGTTAGACAGTGTTCCATGAACACTTGAAAACTATGTATATTCTGCTGCTTTGGGGTGAAATGCTCTGAAGATATCAATTGAACCCATTTGATATAGTGTGTTGTTTAAGGCCATTGTCACCTTGTTAATTTTCTGTCTGGAAGATCCATCCATTGAAGTCAAAGGGGGTTTTAAATCCCCGGTGATGACTATATTCTGTTTATCTCTCCCTTTATGTCCATCAAAATTTGCTTCATATATTTAGGTGCTCCTATGTTGGGTACATAATATTTACTAGGGTTATATTCTCTTATTAGATTTTCCCTTTATCATTATGTAGTCTCCTTCTTTGTCTCTTACTATAGCCTTGGTTTTAAAGTCTATTTTATTGGATATAACTACTGCTACCCCAGCTCTTTTGTTTTTTCTTTCTATTTGCATGAAATATCTTTTTCCAACTCTTTACTTTTAGTCTGTCTGTATCTTTTGATCTGAGATGGGCCTCTTGGAGGCAGCATATATATGGGTCTTATTTTCTTATCCATTCAATTACCCTATGTCTTTTGATTGGACCATTTAAGCCATTTACATTTAAGGTGATTATTGATACATATATATGTAGTGCCATTTTAATGTTAGACTATTTTCCTATGATTTTTTTTCCTTTCTCTTTTTCTTCTTTTTAAAGCAAGCCCTTTAACATTTGTTGCAGTACTGCTTTGGTGTTAACAAATTCCTTTAATTTTTTCTTGTCTGGGAAGCTCCTTATTTTTCCTTTGGTTTTAAATGATAGCCTTGCAGGGTAAAGCAGCCTTGGTTGTAGGTCCTTGCTTTTCATCACCTTGAATATTTCACGTCACTCTCTTCTGGCCTGAAATGTTTCTGTTGAGTAATCAGATGCCAGACTAATTGGTGCTCCATTGTAGGTGATTACCTGCTTTTCTATTGCAGCTTCCAGGATTCTCTCTTTGTCTTTTAGCCTTGTCATATTAATTATGATGTGTCTCAGTGCAGTCCTCTTTGGGTTCAACTTGTTTGGGGCTCTCTGAGCTTCTTGGACCTGTGTGGCTTTTTCCTTCACAAGAGGAGGGAAATTTTCAGTTGTTATTTCTTCAGGTAGGTTCTCAACCCCTTGCTTATTCACTTCTCCTTCTGGTACTCCCATGACAGGGATGTTGTTACATTTCATCTCTGTCCAAAATGTTTCTTAAGCTCTCCTCATTCAAATTTTTTTTTTTCTTTTTGCTTCTCTCTCTGGGTGTTTTTTCTACCTTGTCTTCCAAGCCACTGATGTGATCCTCCACTTTCCTAACTTACTATTTATTCCTCTCAGTATATTGTTTATTTCAGATATTATACTCTTTATTTCTGACTGGTTCTTTTTTATGATTTCTATGTATTTTTTCATGCTGTTGAGTATCTTTATAATCTTTATTCTAAACTCTCTACCTAATAAATTGTTTGCCTCCATTTCATCTAGTTCTTCTGGAGAATTATCTTGTTCTTTCATTTGGTGCCTGTTTTCTTGTCTTCCCATTTTGGCTGTTTCTTTGTTTTTTCTGCCTTAGACATTAAACTAATCAGTAGTCAAATCAATCAGTTGTTAATATAATCAAGCTGTAATCAGCAGTTCAGATTAAGAACCACAGGGTGGGACAGAGTAATTCCTAGTGGCAGGGTTATTGCTTCCCCTCAGGCTGATGTTAACAGTATGGGGAATGACTCAGCATAAAGATCTGGAGAACTGTTCCTTCACTACTCTCTCTCCCTAGAGCCATCAGCCACAGACTCTCTTCAAACATATCTAGTCCACTCAGCCCTCCCTCTGCCAGAGTCCAGGCTAGTGGCTACAAATGACACTGTGTGCATTGGGCCTTTAAGAGGCTCTCTGCATACCTAGCAATTTCTTCCTGGCAGACAGAAACCCTGTTGCTTTTCACAGCTGTATGTTATCTGGGTTTCTTTCTTGCTCTGGTGCCTATTGTAATTCCAGACTGGTCCTGGAAGGAGGTTAGTGTAGCTTCCACTTATTCCTCCTCTGCCATCTTGGATCTGCCTTCTGTAATTTATTAATGTAAATAAAAGGTTTTACATATCAGAATGATTTGTAATGGCTCTGTAGGAAGATGAAGCAGCTAAAATTGAGGGGAGTTTGGAATTTCATTTAGAAGGAATGCTTGTGCTTTGTTTGGGGCAGCAAGTTAGATAGAAATTGTCAACTGATTATATTTTTGGATCAAAGAATGGTGTCTGTTTGGTTGGAACTAGGACAATGTTGTAGTTGACAGAATCAGAAACATCAAAAAGAGAACCTATCTAAAAAGGAAGGTGTTGAGTTGTATATTAAATACATGGAATTTGAGATAATGGTTGCTTCTTAAACAGATTCCTTTAGTAGGTGAATTGGGGCTTGCATTCGAAGTAAGAATAAAAGTAAGGGGTAATTGCCAAATGATAATTGCAGCTATTAGTATGAATGATTTTTCTGAAATAGTACAGAGAGTAACAATATAAATATAACATAATAATGTATATTCCAAATGTTATTTTAGTGAAGTTGGAGACTGATTAATAGCTTCTGAAGAGACAAAAATAAACATAATTTAAAGTATATTTATTTATTTATTTATCTTCACCTGGGAACATTTTTTTTTTTTTTTTACTGCTTTTTAAAGAGAGAGGGAGGGAGAGAGGGAGGCGAAGAGAGAAACACTGATATAAGAGAGAGGCATTGATTGGTTGTTTCCCAGATGTACTGGGAATGAGGATCGAACCCACAACCTAGGTATGTATCTTGAAGAGGAATCAAACTTTCAACCTTTCGATTATGGGACAATGCTCCAACTAACTGAGACATACCAGCCACAACATAATTTAAAATATTTTAAAAAAATTTTTGGCTTGTACGCACATTCTTTCAGCTGCACCTATTTTAGCTCTGCTATTCAAATTCTATTGACTTTAAAATTGTAGTGTTTTGTGATAGTAACAAGATCCTTGAATGGATTTCAAAAGCATCATTAAGTAATATCAATAGATTTCTGTGTAAAAAAAATATTGATGAAAAGTAGTAATGCCATTGTTTTGTTGATGCTAAATGAAAGTCAATATTTAATCATGTGTGATATGTACAACACTTTATTAACTGAAAGTTGTAAAATTCCTATTTAAATGAAAGTTGCATGAAGAATGGAAGCTTGGAGATTCAAAAAGATGAGCAATAATATTGTACTCTTTGAAATTAAATTTAATTATACTACTTGACATAAGAAGACTCTATCAGAATTCACACTGTTAAAGTAAAATAGGTACAAGTCACTTCACTCTATTAACCAAATCTGCTCAATAGAAAAATTTCAGGGTCTGCTTTCTCTTGAATTCCAATGGGATTTTGGAAAACAACACGATTTTTTTTGTTGCATAATATCTGACATATAATTTATAATCATCGACACTTTATGCACAGAATAACTAGAAAACTTGAGTAATTTTATTCCTGTAGCATCTGTTCTGTCCAATTTAGTTCATGACAAAAACCAGGGCCAATTAGCCAGTGTTTCACACTCAGCTCAATCTATTCTCACTTAAACATAGTCAACTATTTCTAATAGATATGTTATTCTACAATCTTTCATTTCTTTTAGCCATAAAACTCTACCACTTTTCAAACCTTATCTATTCTATCATCTAAATAATCTGGCTCTTCCCCTTTCTCTTTAAAATCATCCCTACTGCCTATTTTGTAAAATACTTCCTGCATTCTTTTAAAAATATTTTAATTTTACTTGTTTTTAGAGAGAGGAGAAGTGAGGGAGAAAGAGAGGGAGAGGAACATCGATGTGAGAGGAACATCGATGTGAGAGAAACATCTATCCATTGCCTCTGTGCTCCCATTAATGGGGCCTAGGCCCCCCACCCAGCCATGCGCCCTGACCAGGAATTGAACCTTTCGTGGAAGGACTCTTGAACAACTGAACTACATCAGGTCAGGGCCTTTTCTACATTCTCTTGTACCTAGTTTAGGCGTTTTCAAATTCAACCTGTATACTGCTGCCAGAAGAATAAAACCCAAACCTGTTTATAAGACTTTTTTATACACATATGAAGCCCACACATCATGCCTGACATGCAGAAAGATCCCATTTTAACATTTAACAGTGTTTCCCTCTTTAAAAAAACTTTCTAAATTACCGCAGTAGCTCCATTTTTGTCTTCAAAATGAACATCTTTTATCTTGATGAACTGATTGAATGAACTTGCTTCAAGAGACCAGGTTCAGTGGAAATTATTTGGTTCTCCTTTCAGCAGAGGTAGAAGTTTGTCTCTCATTGGTTTCATCCTGTAAGTAAGATTCACTTACTCTTAAGCCTATTATCAAAGAACAAATAAAATCATGATGATAGGCTTTTCAGTATCTGGAGAAGAGTGATCTGGGGTACAGTGAATTTTGAAGAGTCGATCATTTAGTTCCTTCATGTAACATATCTAATGTTTGCACGCTATAGCCCCAGATTTACCTATACATACATTACAATAAACTTCCTCTGGTTTCCTAAATGTGTCATGCTCTTCCTCCCCATTAGCCAATTTTTTTTCCTTTGCCAAGAACGCCCTTCACCACATCTTCATTTGACTAATCTTCAGCATTCCTTAAAGGTTAGCTTACCAACTTTTCTGGATATATTTCCCTCATACTACCAAGTTGAATTAAGAACATTATTCTTATGTTTGCCTCAAGCACAATATTTCTGGACCTCCTGCATATTGGGATTACTTGGTAGACAATTTCAAAACACTAATGGCTTGCAACCACTCTCAAATACTCTGATTTGATTGGTTTGGAATGAAGCCTGGACAAAGGAACGCTTTTTAAATCTCAGGTGATTCCAATGTGAAGTCAGGGAATGCTTTTTAAATCTCAGGTGATTCCAATGTGAAGTCAGGGTTGAGAATCCTGTTCTAGCATGCCACTTTGGCACATCTGATCATTACTGCATATTAGTCTTTCTTCTCCATTAGGCTGTGAATTTTTGAGGATGGGACTATGATTTTCACCTTTGTAGCCTAAACATCTAAAAGAGTGCTTGATACAAAGTTAGTGTTCAACATTAGTCAATGAAAAAAAAAAAAAGGGCTGAGTTTCAAAAGATGGTCATTTCAATTCAATTTAACAGCTATTAATTGCCTACTGAGTGCTGGATTTTATGGGAGGTATTGGTCTACAGAGATAAATAACACAGTATCAGCCTTTAGGAGAATCATAATTCAATGGCTTGCTCAGAAATGAACATATTGATAGTAACATCGGGCCACTACATCTTAAATTACTCTTCCAGAACTTCCAAATGAATAGAGTAAGCCAGTTTTCTTTAAATATGCTCCAGTATCATAAGTAATTGAGTGCACAATTTTTTAAAAAAGGGTCTTACAAGTATATATTTATGAATATTTAAAGTCTAACTATAAATAGACCCCTGTTTTGTTTTTCTTTATTCATATATAAGCATTTCTTTTTTTGTTTTTATCCGAGTTCCAAAATAAAAATACTAAAAATATCCAGTAAGTTTTACTTTGGTTTAATACCCAAGGAAAGGCAAGTATTCACTAAATGGAATGAGAAAATTAAAAGCAGTCCAACTTCAGCAAGTCTGTTTGAGGCACAGTTTAAATTTTTTTAATGGTTTTAAAATATTCTCAAGCTGTCAATGGAAAAAAAAGTGGCTTGACATTGAACACTTACCAAGTCAGTAGCACAACTATTTTATAATGTCTGATTGGTCATTGAAAAAAATAGTTTAAAATTCAATCCATGTGATGGAAATGCCACTTAGAAAAAGACCATTCATAATGCAATGCTGCAGGAAAATTGTGGTTATAACAGTTCCCATTTCATTCAGCAGCAGCATTCTTAAAGAATTACAAATGGAATGGGTCCTAGAATATTGCATGTTGAGTATTATTAATACAAATTTACCATAAAAAATCATCATTAGTAAAAAGAAAAAATGTTATTTTTTTTCATCCTATGAGTTAAAAAATTCATATGTTAAAAAAGACTTTAAAGTTAATTTGGAAATGTCCATTCATAATGCTACTAAGACATTAATTTAACTAAAATATATTGAATACCTGATGCTATTGTTTCTCATAGTGAAAGGATTTTGCCTACACATCTGTCCAAGTTCCACTTATATTAGTCATGGATTTTAAATTCTATTTGTGAAGTCTGTGAGTGACTATTAGTGATTATAGGTTGCAAAATTATAGATTGCATGAAACAGAATTGATTGTATCAAATAACTCTCTCCTTGCTCTGCAAAAACTTAAAAAATAAAAATAAATTAAATCAAATCAAACCAATCAAATGATGAATTACTAAAATTAAATTACTGCAATGGGAAATTGTTATGAAAAGCTAAATAAACTTCAACCACATTTAGATATCAGATTTGGCTCATAGATATTAGTAGTAGGCAGTTTTGAGGCCTGCAAACTTTCAACTTTTAAACTGGTGCTAATTTCAGCTAAATGTCAATTACAAAGTTTTGAGAAATCTAAGCTCGTTCACTTACTTTCATATCTATTTTCATATGGACTTTGGGGATTTTAATTTTTGATTAGTAGCTTCCAAAATAAAACAAGCAGAGAGAAGGAAAGAAAGCATCACAAATAAAACAGAATTTGCCTTATATTGGTTATCAGCTATGAAAAATAATTTTAGTAAAAAGTTGAAATTAGTAACTAAATGAAAGCTTCAGATAACAAGGATTTCCAATATCTCTTTTATCCCTTTTTTGCATTACTGTTCTAAATCAAAACCGAGTCCTACCATGTAATTATTTGTTTGAAATTTATTCCATTATCATCTATAGAATAAAATGTAGTATCATAATCAACATCTAAATTGTATGACGATAACTAATAAAAATTATGAAGTATTAAGAAAGTTTTGGAGATCCAAGATGGTGGAGGAGTAAGTAGAAGCTACACTAACCTCCTCTCAGGACCAATCTGGAATTACAACTTTATTGTGGAGAAATCATCTGGAATAATCAACTGAACACTAGCTGGAGAGAAGTCTTATAACCACGGAGAGACAGAAAAAGCTGCTTCATCACAACATGACTTGTAGGAAGTGGAGAGATGCAGAAGGGCTGACTGCACTCCCACAGGTGGCAGTTGAAGGGACTGAGAAACAGCTCAGCAGCCGGGGGTTCCCCCTGAGAAGGGCAGGGTCTAAACCCCCAGCTGGGCTTCCCAGCCTACAGCAACAGAGAGGAAAGTAAAATAGCATCCAGCTGTGAAAAGCAAAAAGCCACGGGGTTTTTTACTGGCCTGAAAGAAACAGCTGGAGACAAAGAGCTCTTAAACAGATCACATACAAAAATATTTTGGCACCCACTTACCCTGGGCTCAGGCAGAGGGAGGGCACAGAGGACTGGAGACACTTGGGGGGAATTTGGGGTGGTGGCTTTGAGGAGAGAACTGAGGCAGAAGATGACTGGGTCCCAGTGCTGACTCATTTCCCATACTGCAGGCAGACCGTTCCCCTCCAAGTGGTGTCAGCCTGAGAAGAAGCAAAAGCCCTGCCTACAGGAATTAAGCTGCCACACCCACGGTCCTTAAGCCTGATGGCTGATCACAGATTGAATAGATTAACAACTAAAGGAGACAGACAAAGGCAGTAAATCTCTGGTAGTCTCCAACAGGCTGCCTAGGCCCAGACTGGTACACAATCTAATGCCACCAGGGGCAGATCCAGGAAGTGCAAATCAATCTAAGAAGCAGCAACAAACAATAAGAATCACAGAAATGGGGAGACAGAGAAACAATCCTCATCAAAAGGAAAGGAGGAATCCCCAGAAAGAGTGCTAAATGAAATAGAAGAAAGCAAACTATCAGACATAGAATTTAAAACCTGGAATATAGGGAAACTGAATGAGATCAGCGAGCTCAAAGAAAACTATGAAGAACTCCAGGGAATGTACCAGAAACTTACTGAGAACTACACCAACATGAAAAAGGACATAGAAGCAATCAATAAAAGCCAGGAGGCAATGAAGAATACAATTTCTGAATTGAAGAATACAGTAGAAGGAATGAAAAGCAGGCTAGAGGAAGCAGAAAATCAGATTAGTGAGCTGGAGGACAATGTAGAAAAAAATTCTCAGACAGTGCAACAAAATGAAAAAAAGAAAAAGAATGAAGAGGTTTTAAGAGAGCTGCAGGACAACATAAAATGTAATAATAATTGTATCATAAGAATACCAGAAGGAGAAGAGGAGCAAGAGATAGAAAACCTGTTTGAAAAAGTAATGACAGGAAACTTCCTTAACTTGATGAAAGAAAAAGTCATGTAAGTCCAGGAAGCACACAGGGTCCCAATGAAGATGAACCCCAACAGGCCCACTTCAAGACACACCATAATTAAAATGACAACATAGAAAGACAAAGAGACAATTGTCAAAGCAGCAAGAGAGAAACAGCTAATAACATACAAGGGAGCTCCAATAAGGCTATCATCAGATTTCTCAACAGAAACACTACAAGTCAGAAGGGGATGGCAAAAATATTCCAAGCAATGAAAAACAAAGGTCTACAACCAAGACTACTCTATCCAGCAAGGCTCTCATTCAAAATGGAAGGTGAAATAAGGAGTTTCCCAGACAAAAGAAGGCTAAAAGAATACATCTCCACCAAACCACCATTGCAGGAGACACTTAAGGGTCTGCTTTAAGAAAATAAAGAAAGAGAGAGAGACAGAAAGGAACAGAAGTAAAAAAGGGGGAAATGACAATGAGTAAGTACCTATCAATAATAACCTTAAATATAAATGGATTAAATTCACCAATCAAAAGACATAGGGTAGCTGAATGGGTTAGAAAGCATGACACACATATATGCTGTCTACAAGAGACCCACCTTAGAACAAAAGATCTACACAGACTGAAAGTGAAGGGATGGGAAAAAAATATTTCAGGGAAGGGGGCTGCCCCAGAATCTAGCTTGACCATCTTTGAGGCAGCTTCCCTGAAGCTGTAACTCCAGTCGACCTTTAGTGTAGCGCCTCCTCTCCCATGCCCCCCTTGACACCCTCTCAGCTACTCTGAACAGAGGGTAGGTGGTTTGCTGGGGATTTCCACAGTCTTCTGCTACCTCTCACCAACACTACCCAGGACCCTTGCTACCTGGTTCCAACTCTAGACAACTGTTATGTCAGGCATGGGGCCTCTGAAGCATCAGCCATCTGAGGTAAGACTGTAACTTGGCAGGTAGCCCCAAGCCATGGCTGCAGGGATGCTGGTGCCACAGCTTCTAGACCAACCTCACACCTGATACTGGTTGTCAAGATCCCTGAGCCAAGGCAAGGATTTGCCAAAAACCTTCTGGGGAGTCCAGCCAGCACAGGAGTCAGCACAGAGCTGCAAATCCCTGCCCAACCCCAGGAGGACTGTTCATGTCAGGATTTCTGGTTCCCTCTGCTGGACCACAGCTGTTTCTAGGCTGGAACAGCCACAGCTCCCAGGTATTTTCTATAGGACCACTTGAGCAGGCAGCTGGGCCCAGCCACGCAATATCAATAAAGCAGTTCTTGGGGGGAAAACAAGCAAATGAACATTAAAAAAAAAAAAAAAAAAAAAAAAACTGGGGTAGCATTACTTATATCAGACAAAATATATTTCACAGCAAAGGCCAAAAGGCCATAAAAAGAGACAAAAGACATTTCATAATACTTAAGGGAAAAATCCATCAAGAAGATATAACCCTTGTAAACATATATGCACCCAACATAGGAGCACCCAAATATGTAAGAAAAATTTTGAACGACTTCAGGAAGGATATAGGCAGCAACACACTCATGGTAGGAGACTTTAACATCACATTGTCAACAATGGACAGATCTTCGACGCAAAGAAACACCAAGGATATTGAGGCATTGAACAACAGTCTAGATCAAATGAACTTAGTTGATATATATAGAACTTTTCACCCCAAAGAAGCAAAATATACATTCTTTTCAAGTGCACATGGAATATTCTCAAAGATAGAACATGTGGTAGGACACAAAACAAGCCTCAACAAATTCAAGAAAATTGAAATTATATCAAGCATCTTTTCAGATCACAATGGCATGAAACTGGAAATCAACCTCAAGAAAAAAAATCAACAACATTCAAACTCATGGAGAATGAATAACATGCTATTAAATAATGAGTGGGTTAACAATGACATCAAAGAAGAAATCAAAAACTTTATGAAAACAAATGACAAGTAACATACAACAACCCAAAACCTATGGGATACAACAAAAGCAGGCCTGAGAGGAAAGTTCATAGCAATACAAGCCTACGTAAAAAGGATAGAAGAATCTCTAACAAAAAATTTAACCCTACAGCTACAAGAACTGGAGGAACAACAACAAACAGAGCCCAGAGCACATAGAAGGAAGAAAATCATCAAGATCAGAGCAGAATTAAATCACATAGAGACCAAACAAACAATTCAGAAGATCAACAAAAGTAGGAGCTGGTTCTTTGAAAGGATAAACAAAATCGACAAGCCTTTAACCAGGCTCATCAAGAAAAAGAGAGAGAGGACCCAAATAAACAAAATCAGAAATGAAAGAGGAGAAATCACAACCGATACCACAGAAATACAAAGGATTGTAAGAAATTACTATGAACAACTGACCAAAAGAAATTTGACAACCTAGATGAAATGGAGAAATTTCTGGAAACATATAATTTTCCAAAACTGAATCAAGAAGAAACAGAAAGCCTAAACAGACCAATAACAACTAGTGAAATTGAAGCAGTAATAAAAAAAAAAAAAAGAGCCTCTTCAAAGAATGGTGTTGGGAGAACTAAACAGGGACATGCAAAAATAATGAAACTAGACCACCAACTTACACCATACACCAGAATAAACTCAAGATGGATTAAAGACTTAAATGTAAGCCGTGACCCCACAAAAGTCCTAGAAGAAAACATAGGCAGGAAAATCTCAGGTATCCCACGTAGCAATATTTTCACCAATATATCTCCTAAGGCAAGGGAAATAAAGTAAAGAATAAACAAATGGGACTACATCAAACTGCAGAGTTTCTGCTCAGCAAAATAAAACATCAGCAAGATGAAAAGGGAACCAACCATGTGGGAAAATTTATTTGCCAATGATACCTCAGACAAGGGATTGATCTCCAAAATATATAAAGAACTTATATGACTCAACACCAAGAAGACAGACAACCCAATTAAAAAATGGGCAAAGGACCTGAATGAACACTTCTCTAAAGAGGACGTACTGAGGGTCCATAGGCATATGAAAGAATGCACAAGATCACCAGCCATCAGAGAGATGCAAATAAAAACCACAATGAGATACCACCTCATACCAGTCAAAACGGCCATCATCAACAAATCAACAAACAACAAGTGCTGGCGAGGATGCAGAGAAAAGGGAACCCTAGTGCACTGCTGGTGGGAATGCAGACTGGTGCAGCCACTGTGGAGAACAGTATGGAATTTCCTCACAAAACTAAAAACGGAACTACCTTTTGAACCAGCAATTCCATTGCTAGGATTATATCCAAAGAATCCTGAAACACCAATTCAGAAGATCCTATGCACTCCTATGTTCATAGATAGCAGCGTATTTACAATAGCCAAGTGCTGGAAACAACCTAAGTGCCCATCAGTAGATGAGTGGATCAAAAAACTGTGTTACATTTACACAATGGAGTACTATGTAGCAGAAAGAAAGAAGGAACTCCTGCCATTTGCAACAGCATGGATGGAACTAGAGAGAATTATCCTCAGCAAAATAAGCCAGGCAATAAAAGAAAAATACCATATGATATAACCTAATACAGGAGACTGTGAACAACACAAACAAACAAGCAAAACTGAACCAAAGGCATGTAAACAAGGAGTAGACTAATAACAGTGACAAGGGGGGAGGGGGGAGAAAGAGAAGGGGGTTAAGAAGGGGAAGGGTCTAGTCAAAGAACATGTATAAATGATCCATGGACTTGGTCAACTGGGTGGGGATTGACTGTGGGAGAAGGGGTGGGCAGGGTGCGGGGAAGTAGTGGGGAAAATAGTGGGACAACAGTAATAGAAAAACAAACAAACAAAAATTTTTAGTAGGGGGGGTGAAAGCAATGTAAATTTAAAAATGAGCCAGCAAAAAGAAAAAAGAAAGACAGTTTCAAGGACATAATAGTTATGAGGTGATAGGTATAAAGTACTTTCAGACTTGGCAAGGATGGTGTTTTATAGCTACATTCTTTTTTTTTTTTATATAATTCAATTTATTTTGGGTCTGCTGCATGGGCAACAGCAGACCCTCCATATCACCCTGCCCAGGCTCTGTAGCTTCAGCTTCACTGGAGAGGACACTCCAGCGTCATCGCAAGATGTCGATTCAACACGGGAGGAGACAGATACCGTGTCACTCCCGAGTCGGACTGCACAACCATTCTCGGCGGTGCAGATAGACTCTTAAGAAGCTACACCATCGTCTCTCGAGACAGACGGCTGCCAACGATTTCAATTTATTTTGTTCCTTAAACAAAACATAGTACTAAGGTTTTGTTTTGTTTTTCAAATAGACTTTTTTTTGGTTCATAGCAAAATTGAGCAGAAGGTACAGAGTTCCTATTTAACTTGCAATGATACACACAAACACACATACACACAGCCTTGCCGTCTATCAGCATCTTCTATTAGTATGGTACATTCCTCATAATTGATGAACCTACATGACACATCATCATCACCTAAAGTCAATAGTTTGCATTAGGTTTCACACTTGGTGTTATACATTCTATGGGTTTTGACAAATGAATCATGACATATATATACCATTACAGTATCACACAAAATTCACTGCCCTAAAAATCCTTTATGCTCTGCCTCTTCATCCCTCCCTCCCTCAAATCCCCAGCCAGTGCTGATCTTTTTAGTGTCTCCATAGTTTTGCCTTCTATAGAATGTCATTTCATTGGAATTACATGGTATGGAACATTTTCAGATTGGTTTATTTCACTTAATAAATGAATTTAAGGTTCCTCCATGTCTTTTCATGACTTGACAGCTCATTTCTTTTTCAACACTGAATAATTTTCCATTGCCTGGATAAATCACAATTTATCCATTCACCTACTGAAAAATATCTTTGTTGCTTTAAACTTTATGCAGTTTACAAATAATATAAAACTGCTTAAGATATCTGTGTGCAGGTTTTTGTGTGGAAGTTTTCAATTTATTTTAGTAAATGCCAAGTAGTGTGATTGCTGGAACACATGGTTAGAGTATGGTTAGTGAGAAACTGCCAAACTGTCTTCTAAAGTGGCTGTGTGATTTGCAGTGAATAAGTCTGGATACTTCACATTCTTGTCACCATTAGGTGGTGGCAGTGTTTTGGATTTTTGCCATTTTAATAGGTATGCTGCAGTAACTTGTTTTAATTATTAATTCCCTAATAATATACATTGATCATCTTTTTGTATGCTTACTGCAGGGACCCAAAAAACCCAGAATTTATTATAAAAATTTCTGTATTTATTCTTAAATGTTTAAATGTCAGTCACTTTCAAAGTACTCTCTATTTGATGCAATACACATATTGAGATGTTTTTTCCATTGCTCAAAATAATTTTTGAACTCATCAATTTCTATGCCTTTTAGTGCTTCTGCCTTTTTTTTTTTTTAACCTATTCCAAATGGGCAAAACGTTTCCTTTTAAGGATTTTTTTTTTAATCCAGCAAAACAAACAAACATAAAAGTCGTTCCAGGTGATTTCAGGTGAATAGGGAGGATAGGACATAGGAGTCATGCCATTTTTGTCAAAACCTGCTGAACACTCAGCGCAGTGTGGGCAGGTGTGCTCATAAATCACCCAGCATGAAATGGGCAAATGCCTTGAAAGAGCCAAAAAAATTTCACGGAAGCTGAACGCAGCCTCTCACAACAACACCAGCTGGTACACTGATACAGATGGGTTCTTAGAACTCTTACATAGTCGGGGAAGCCTGTACTACAAGGGGCCTGCTCTCCAGAAGATAATTATTTCTTTTTGGGGGGACCCCCTCAAAATTTTCATCTGTATCTTCCTTGGTGAGGTGTCTGTTCAGGTTGTTGTCTCATTTTTAAATTGGCTTATCTTCTTATTGTTGAGTTTTAAGGGTTCATTGTATATTTGGACACTAGTCCTTTATGAAATATTCCTTTTGCAAATATTTTTCCCCAGACTGTGGCTTGTCTTCTAGTTCTCTTGACATTGTCATTTACAGAGCATATTTTTTATTTTATTTTAATAAAGTCCAGCTTATCAAGTCTGTCTTTCATGGTTGTGCCTTTAATGTCGTGTCATGTCATCTAAAAATTCTCTTATGTTATCTTCTAGGAGTTTTTTAAAATTTGCATTTTATATTTAGGTTTGTGATTCATTTTGAGTTAATTTTTGTGAAGGGTGTTAGGTCTCAGTCTAGGTTTATTTATTTTTGCATGTGGATATTCAATTATATTAAGCTTTTAATGATTTTTTTTGACCTGTTGTCTTGTGATATAAACTTTGAAATTTTCATTACATTTATTTAAAAAATACATTACACAATTAATCTTAAGAGGGGCTATTAAGGTCAAATATCAAGAATTATAACCACAATGTTTATGAAAAAGAATACCCTTAATAAAGACATTGGATGGATATATAACATAACTTTCATAGAAATTAGCATTCCCTATTATATTTTAAATTATATCTAACTGAATAATATCTTACTGGAGAAATAGTAAATAGTGATTCTACTATTAACTTCAGTAGTATTAGTATTTATTAGAAAAATTCATACCTAAACTTAAACAAACAAAAAAAATGTTGTCTGTAAATAGGATGGCATAGTTTCTTATAATAAAACCCAAGCTATTGCTTTACAGAAATAATAAGAGAAAGGAAAAGCAAGGAAAATAAATATATCTAGCCTGTTCATTTAGCCTCTAATTTTAACAATTTGCATATTAATCACTGTATACCCTCTTCAAGTATTACCACTAAAATATATCCTAAGTCTAGGGGCTTATTTTAAAATATAACTCTCTGTCCTTTAAATGTTAAAAATGAACATGTACCATAAAAAGATGTCTGGCGTGAAAAGTTTGTAAGAGTCACTGTCTGATATTGTGAAACATTAAATGTCTTTTCCTCAAAAAACAAATTATACCCTTTTCCCTGTGCATTCTTAAAATAAAAAGTCAGACATTGTGGTGAATATGTGTATATATGCATATATGTGCCTATACGCATACACATGCTCTTTTTTCATGTATATAATGAGAAGGTAAATAATTTTTCCAGGACTTTGAGAACTGCATATTTACATCTCTTCCTAAATCAAGCACAACAAAGTGATGTTAAAAATAATGAAATACACCCAGAAATTAGGGGAACACAATTCATTCACAAACAAAATGAGTCTATATGGACAAGAGAGTTAAGTATGTGTGTAGAGAAGTTAAATCGGTTAAAGTTTTCCTGAATATAGCTCCATGCACACATTATTTCAATAGCTTATCCTTTGGGGAGCTTAAAAGAACATATTTTGTTTTTTTCTCTAGCCTAGGTAGATTATTTATAATATTAACATAAGCAGATTTCCCTTTGCTCTTTCCTCTCAACCCCTGATCCATTTTCCAATCCCCTACTGATTCCATGTCAGCATGCTCTGTTTTTGACTAGACAAATAGTATACAGATTTATTCCTACAGAAACAATCTCTGGTAAAATCGTAGAGTGTCTGCTTGAATAATACCCAAAAGTTAACTGCATGCTTTCCACTGGCCAGAAATAACTCACAGCAAATGAATCCACAAACCAGTCAATGGAATAATATAACCCTCTTAGGGGAGCCATTGTACTATGAGAGAAATTTGAGGCAGTGAACCAACCTTTATTTTACATGCACACACGTGCACGCACGCACACACACAAACACACACACACAGTGTACTGTGTATGGTATAAACTGTGGTAAGAATAAATCAGACTATTAAGCTGTGAAAAATTTCCACTTTAAGTCATATAATGTTATCTTAACATTCATTTCATTTGCAGTGTATCATGATAACCATTTATTAAAAAAATTTCATTTATTGTTGTAACACTGACAATGTTGGATTGTAGTAATTCTATAAGAAGAATAGACTGATGTTACTTCTTAGATACAAACTGACATGAATTAGCAAATTGGTAATATGGTATCTACACCCTGGCTGGTTTAGCTCAGTGGATTGAGCGTCGGCCTGCGAGCTAAGTGTCGCTGGTTCGATCTTCCAGTCAGGGTACATCAGAGAAGGAAAACTCTGACTCCAAAAAACCTCCGCTGCCTTGCGGCATACCTCTTCAGGGGAAAGGCTAAGGGAGTAAACCCCGACAGAAAATCCGGAGCCGGAGTCCCTAAGGCGGTTTGACGTTGTAGTCAACACCGGCAACTCCTGCGGCGCACCTGAAGCCAAGCTGTACTGACTCTGTCTTTCCCTTGGACCCTTCAGCTGCGAAGAGAGGGGGGGTCTGCTGCATGGGCAACAGCAGACCCTCCATATCACCCTGCCCAGGCTCTGTAGCTTCAGCGTCATCGCAAGATGTCGATTCAACACGGGAGGAGACAGATACCGTGTCACTCCCGAGTTGGACTGCACAACCATTCTCGGCGGTGCAGATGGACTCTTGAGAAGCTACACCATCGTCTCTCGAGACGGACGGCTGCCGACGACGACGACGAAAATAAAATTTTTTAGAGAAAAACTCAAATTTGTGACAAGGAAAAAATCATCAACTTTTCAAGTAAGAATGTATGACTATTGTTATATCATGGTTCTGCCAATGTGCAAATTCATCATTTTATGCTGACTTTTTGTATTATTTTTGGAAGCCTAAACACTTTTGGAACTTTCTGGGGACATATTGGAAGAGGGATAATGTGCCTGAAAAAAGGAAAAGAAAAAGAAAGGAAAGGAAAGGAAAGGAAGGAAGGAAGGAAGGAAGGAAGGAAGGAAGGAAGGAAGGAAAGAAAGAAAGAAAGAAAGAAAGAAAGAAAGAAAGAAAGAAAGAAAGAAAGAAAGGTAAATTTTTAAAGGAAATCAGTGTATAATTAAAAGTGGAAACATTTTCAGTTTGCATGAATCCAATTTATATGGTCCCTTAAATCTAAAGGTCACTAAGAATTAACAGTTTTCCTTTAGTCTAGGGATGTGGAAAATCTTTTCCTCTTCCATGATGATAATCCAGGGTATTTCCAGACCTTTCTCTCTTATTATACTTGATTGCTTTCTAACTCATCACCTAAAATTTGATGTTTCCTAGAATATATCTTGACTCACACATAAACACACACACACTTACTACAATATCTACATTGTGTCCCTTTTAACCCTAGTCATGTTTCTTAGTTTATCTAAATTCTGAGCTGGTCAGATTTCTTGCTTCATCTAAATTCTGGGATAGCCACATTTCTTCATCTTATTTTCAGTCAAAGGCAGGATTTACCAGGTCAGGAATGATAGTAACAAAGGCCAAGATGAAGGTGAGGAGAGCACCTACCCTGTTCGCCCCACAGCCCCTGAGAATATGGATCTCATCCTGTCATTCTTCCTCCACAGATGATGCTTCAGGACATATAAGAAAGTGATCAGATCTGTTGATGGTTAGAGCAATGCTGAGTACACGGTTCCCTCCACAGACACCTCATCTTCAGTTTTTGCATCTGTTATCATTATGATTCTCATGTGCTTAAATGTCTATGTTCTTTTTTTCCCCCAGCTTTTCTTTATTGATTATATTGTTACAATAGTTCCAATTTTCTCCCGTTTACTCCCCTCCACCCAGCATCTCCCTCCCCCAGCAATCCCCCCCCCAAGTTCATACCCATGGTTCATAAAAAATAACCATCCCTCCCTCTCAGATATTAAGACCCTTTGTAATCTTGTAAAGGACAATGGGCGAAGGTCTATGTTCTTAATGCAGAAGACAAAAAAGGGGAAATATCAATAATTAGGAGACAAAAATAGAACCCTGTTTACACAGTCTTTTTGTTCTATTTATTAAAAAATAAGAATATGTTTCAAAACATCAGTGGGCTTCTGTGTTCTCCTTCAAGGACAGGAGAGCAGAAAAAAAAGCTTCTGAGTTCACTCTGTTCATAGAAGGACACTGAAAATAAAGGAGGCTGGTGAGAACAGGCAAATCTTGTGCTCCTCACGGAGCCTTCCTCCCAACCCACATTTCCACTTCTCTGGTCCTCCCAGACTCCTTGGCTCAGATGTGGCACAACCAACAGTAGCTTTGAGCTCATGAAATGCCAAATAATTCAACCAGGTAAGGTCTTCCCATTCTAGCATCACAGCTGGGGTGTGATTGTGGCACCAGAGCATAGAATTTTGACTATTTCCCTTGCTTACTTTTTTTTTTTTTTTTTTGCAATCTAATGCAGAGCTATTATTTATGCAAATACACAGGCTAAATAGAACATTGTGAGTCAGTTTGGATAAACAGATGCCACTAACAACAGTGATTTTATTCATTTACTCAGCAAATATGTATTAAGCATTATATGAATGTTATTTCAATTCGCAAGCAAAGGAGAAAAAAATACCCATAGGTTTCTTAAATTGGCAATCATCTGAATATGGGTTGGAATTAAAATTTGAATGTTGAAGTTATTCCTTTTCCAACTTAAAGGCTTAATGTTCTCTTCCAGAAGATGGCAAATAATTAATTTCAATTAGTTTAATCACTACTATACATTTAATATGACTATGCCAATTAAATGTGTTGTGGTAAAGTTTTCTTACTTTCAAAACATAGATGACTTATATCCTAATTATTAAAACAAATGATAAATTATCTGATGGTCTCTGTTTTTTAATATCACCAGATAGGTGATAGATGAATAGATAGCTAAGATAACTATCTGAGTATAAGATATAAGACATATATTAGATGTTGGATGAATATATTAGATATTAGACTATATATAGATATCTTTATTCTCTATAGATAAAAATGTTTATAGATATCTCTCTATATATCTATCTAGATTGTATGTATGTGTGTATGTATGGAGAGAGAACCTTTGATTTGTCTTAATAATTAGGATATATAACAGTAATAAAGAAGGGTGTGTAGGGGTGTGTGTGTATGACTTACTACATTAAAATGGAATATAAACTAGGAGAGTACTATATATTTCTGCCATGAAAGTAATAAATAGAAATATTACCTAAAATGGTATTTATTCCTATGTAAATATCATAAGGTATATTTTAAATTCATAAGACACCTTCCTAATTTGAAGAAAGCAAGTCTGTATTTGCAAAAGATGATACATTGAAAAGATTTATTTCTGAGTTCAGTTTAGGAACAGAGAATACTGAGATATTTTATTACCAATAATATATGTTAAATTTTTACATCTGAAACTACCACATGACATTTAAATCTTTGTGTTATTCCAAATAATATTTTATTTACTGTTATTTAATATTAATAGTTAATTTTTGTCAATGCATAGTCATAAAAATTGACTTCATTTTAAGAAGAAATGAGTGAACTGAATCAAAATAATATTTGTATAGTTGAAGACAAGTGGGCAATTAGAAGCACTATACTGAATTTCTGATTTCTTGTAAAATTCAAATCAATTGTGTTGATTTTAAATTTAGAATATTTGAATATACAATATTTTGGTATGAGAGAATTTTGTTCAAAGATATTTTGGCATTTCTAATTACACCTATAAAATGTAACATTTATATTTGTAATATTGTGCTTGATACAGTGAACCACAAAAAAAAAGAAACGATTTTCTTAAACTAATTAAACATAAAAGGCTTTTATTTTTGATAACCACTATCTACAAAATTACCATCAAAGTTGGAGGCATTTAACAATATGACACTAGTCTATGACAAAGTAATAGTCTGGTTACAATCAGATCTTAACTCTGTTCATATAGTACTAGGCTCTTTTCTTGAAAATGAGTTACTTTGAGAACCAGTTTTAAATTATTGCATTTTCCCCAAATGATTTATTTATTCAGAGACATATTTCCAGTTGTCCTTTCTATGAACAGATTATCTATTGCTTTTAAATAGTGTTTCTTTTAAAAAGACAAATTAAACACACCCAATCTTAGAGTTTGTAAAATACTTATTATTGGACAAGAAAAACTCTCTCAGGTTTGTGGCTTGGGGGCTGATGTAGCTAGGACATTCTCAGTGTTCATGATTTATGATTGCCATAACCATGATTACAAATCTTAAAATAGCCTTGAAATAATTTAGACATCTAGTAGTCTAGAATTCTATGTATATATTCTAAATACATATGTTAGCATATATATTAAATAATACCTAAATGTGATATAGATAAATTTTTCCCAAATAAACACTACTGTCATAAGAAAGAAGAAAAACCTAATGGGTGACTAAAAGCCATTGAATTGACTTAAAAACCAATCAAAAAGATCTGCAAACAAAGAAGCATAGGCTGTATGACTATGCTCATTTTTTCCAGCACTTGTATCCTGATGTGACAAGGATATATGTTTGGGTTTCCAAATTCTTGCCTCCCTAAGGGATTTGAACTTTCATATGATTCTCAGCAGTGAATGTGAACCACTACTTGACACTGTGTAATATTTTTTCAACATAGCAGATGCTAAGGACCACATACTTAACTGAGTCACATTTCCACAGTGTTTGGGTAATAGCTGAGTATAAAGTAACATGCAAAGGCAAATAAAAATATTCTAATGGTATATTTAATTTAGATAATAAAAATACTTTTTACATTGCCCCTTTTTCTATTTTGATATTTTTAATTTTTTTATTTTACTGATTTTAGAAAGTGAGAAAGAGGAAGGGATATAGAGAGAGGGAAATATCAATATGTTTCACCACTTATTTATGCATTCATTGGTTGTTTCTTGTACGTGCCCTGACCAGAGATCAAACCCACAACATTAGTACATCAGGACAAAACTCTAACCAACTGAGCTACCTGGCCAGGGTTATTTTCATATTTTTGATAATGAATAAATACTCAGGTCTCCCAGAACTGAATTTTAAACTTAAAAAATCAAAATGTTAAATGCTTTGAATAAAAAAAATGTTAAAATGTTATAGATTTTAGTGTGTCAAATGTAGAATGCTTTTGAATAAACTACTATTGATATACGTGGTGATACTGTATACCATGTGATCTTTACAGAGAAAAGAGAAGATATAAATGTTATCTTGAAGAATATCCCTTGTCTGCTTTTAGGATGAAATAATAATCTAAAATTAAACATTTTTAGATGATGTTTAAATTTTTCAGTTATTACTATTAGAAAATGAACATCCTTAGGTGACAGATGAGTCTTATTAATTTAGTAATCCTTTAAGCAAAGATGTTTTGACAATTATTATATATTTACATTATTTTAAAATTCACATTTTAAATGCAGAATATAAACCAACAGAGTATAACTCCATCAGAGAGTTAGATTTTAATTTCTAATAACAGATGTAGAAACAGTCTTCTAAGAAGTGTTTTATTATTGTTGTTGTTGTTATGAAATGACCCACAATATGTAGATGTGGAAAATCCCTATTTTTCCAATGGTCAGATGTTTTTTACTTGTGTTGACTGAACCATAAAAATGGCTGACTCTATCACTAAGGAAATTAAACCTGAAAGATATATTTCCTTGTTTTGTTCCTCTTTTATTTCCTCTGTGTTACTTGCTTTTCCTATAACCTTCAAAATCCCTTCTCTTATATTTTAAAATTATTCATTAACCTCTTGAGCTTGTGAACAAGATAATCTTAACCATTTATGCAGCTGAAAGGTGATAGAAAAGAATGGTGCAGCACATAATTTATCATTATTATTATTTTTAGCCCTAAATGATTTTAAAGGTTTAGAAGTACTGGAATGGAAACGTGGCACTGGAACTGGATAGTTACAGCTACACGCAGGAAAGGCCGTTTTCCCTAAAGAGCCTACACTTCCCACACCTGAATGATCCATCACTAGGACCTGCATGTGAGGGAAAATACAGGAACAAAAACCAACTTTTAAAAAAATGAAAAATATGCCTAAGTGTTGGAGAAGTGAAAGTTTGTCAGGTACACCAGATTTAGATATCTTACTTATTCGGAACAACATCTCACCAAAAGGATGTCTCAAAATAGTATGAGATTTATGAGAATTACCTGGAAAAGTCAATATTTAATACTAAGAATATTTGCCCAACAGATTCTGCAAATACGGAACTGGTTTTGAAATCCTTGTCATCCATTTGAGACAACAAATCACACCCTGTCAGCGCCATCTATCAACAATAGTTGAAACTGCAATGGAAAAGATTTTAGAACAAAGCCTTGATTGTAAATAACCAATATAATTTCTTAATGTAATACACATTTGTGTCTAATATAAAACACTTTATTTTGAACTGATCATCTTATATTTTTTCTATAGCCTCATAGTAATCGATGTACATGGTTTCCAGTTAGCAAAAAGTTACATAGTCCATGAATCTCTAAATATGATAGATTTATGTGTCACACAAAAATATAGCCTCCTAAACTAATTACTATTTGAAAATTCAATTTATATTAATCAGGACCAACATTTCTTCAGTACAATATAGGGGCTATAGTTTGCCCATGTCATGATTTTTCTGAATCACTAGCCACCTCATGGTATTCAAGGTCAAGAAAAATCCTATCTTTTATCATAACACAGGTCTGAGCTTAACATTTAAAGGATTAGAACATTCATCTTTATTTTTCTCTTGTGGTACTTGAAAATAATTGAAATGAAACTTATTACTAAATCACAAAATCATTATCATAAGACTTTTTTATATAGTAATTAGGTTTGGTGCCTGTGGAATGGAAAGCATATTATTCTAAAGTTTACCTTGAAGCCCTGATTTCATTAAAAGACATTAAAGTCTCTCCTTGAAGCCCTGATTTCATTAAAAGACATTAAAGTCTCTCATGGACATGTGGTATAAGCTTTTCTTTCCGAAACTAATGGTCAATTGGCTCCATTTTCATTTTCTACCCTTGTATTCTCCCTCTTCCTCTTTTTCCTTTTTCTCTTCTGACAGGAGAGAAATTCTTTGAGCTTTTTAAAATAAATGTTCTTTGGGGGCCAAATGTGTCTCTCTTCTCACTACACAATTAGAAAAGCAGAAGAGGATATGTAAACTAGAGAACTGCTACAAACCATGGGCCCAAGATGAAACACAAATGTTTTCATGGGTAATTGAATTGGCTTTGGCACTTGAATCTACTGTAAAAATTCAGAAAGGTAATTTGCTTATAAGCACAAACAGTAAAAAGTTGTATACATTAGTTATTTACCTCAAGGTTATTTTTTCTTTCATATAAAATCTCCATTATGTATTACAAATAAAATGAACAAAAAGAATATTTGTTGGATCATAAAGGTCTATCTGGTTGACTTCTTATTTTAAAACTTTATTAAAAAGTTTAAAGGGGCACAAATAATGTCCCAACTGTTTTTCTTTTAGGAATAAAGAGTATTCAGTTTGCATGTGTCCAGACCTCAGCAATATAAAGGCTTTTTCCTTTTTGGAAAGGAAGCTTTTTATACCCTTGGTTAACTTCACAGAAAACAATTTGGGATGTAAATGTAGGCAATTTAAACTAGTCGTTTGGGTGAAGATCTCTCTGTCTTCATCTTACTCAAAATGTTACCTAAATGTAATCTGAACCATTGTGAGTAGCTCTACTAAAACCGTGTTATGTTTTCAGTAGTAAAGACTGATAACTTGATAGTTCCCAAGGGTTTGATTCTTACAGTTTAAGTACAGAGTTGACATTACATGCTATTTTTCTGAAAATCCCCAGGGCTATATTAGAGATGAGATAAGTAAAGATGTATGGAATTGTTTAGAAATTTGTGGGTATCTTCAAACCCAGTACAATTAGTCAACATCCTTACAGGTTTATTCATTCTTAAATTAATGTAATCTTGTTAACTGATAATTAGAAGAAGATAAAGCCTTCACCTTAAAGTTCCAAGTATATGTACATTATTTCTACTGTGAAAATGCCATTAAAAAACACCTGGTAGATATTATTTTTGAAGAGTATGAGTTCATTTTATTGTCTCATTCATTCTCTCTCTTTCTCTCTCTCTCTCTCTCTCTCTCTCTCTCTCTCTCTCTCTCTCTCAACATCTCTCTCTTCTCTCTCTCTCAGAGAATTAGAATTTATTACAAACTCTTAGTTCAGGCCATCATAATTTCTCCTCCAAAGTATTGCTTTAGTCTCTGTGTCTCTAACCTCAGTCTTACCATTCTTCAATTCATCTTTTCCATAGTTATCAGGTCCATCTTCCCAATGTGATTATCCCCCTATCCCTGCATGAAAATACACACTGGTCCTCAACAATCCCTCATGATGAGACTTCATCTCCCCACATCTCTATGTCAACTCTGAAATTGAATCCCAATGAATTGATGACAGGTATTTTAAAGGCCTTTTGCTTTCTCTGTCTCAGTTCTTTACTCCTACCTGCTGATCTCAAATGTTTAGAAATCCTCATTCATTTTTTACTACCTACTAAAATGGCACTCCTATGAGAAATCCTTCCTGACCTCTTGAACCCCTTTATACATCTCCCCATGTTTCCTACTCACATTGCACTGTAACCACTTACTTGCAATTCACTAGTCTGTAAGATTTTAAAGGCAGAAAGCATAGTTGGCGCATTTAGTAATCCTAGCATTGGACAGTGCATGACTACAGAGAGTGCATCAATATACGTTCACAGAATAAATGAATGGATGATTGAATGAACAAATAGATCAACTACTTAATTTTAGAAATTGAGAGGTAGTTTGATTATGGATTGTCTAATACCACTCTTTGAAAAATGTTACTATAACTCACCAGATGGCAATTATCATTCCTTCCTCTTCTTATCTCTTGATAGCAGTCCCTAAAAAATCCCAATACCAGTAGCATTAGTTTATAACTAAATCTTAGCTACATACAATGTCCCAGTGAAAATAATATGCTATGTCTTTTTCCTTTGTACTTAAACAAAGAATGTAATCTAGAACAGTGCAATTTGAATTTAGCGGCCTCTGCCTCATGCCCGATGTGGAGAACACAGCTTTGGGAACTATGATTGAGTGAGAGTCCTACCTGTGAAGTAGCTAAGCTGCCCACTTAGCCCTCTTTTCCATGGCTCTTGGACACTTGAGTTTTCCTGACTTCCTCTAGCTTTTTTTTTTTTTTTTTAAGTTTTGGAGAAGTACAGCCAGCTGGCTAGAATCTGCTTCCCATGTGTTCTTAATAACTTTTATTTCCCTACGGGCTAGCCTATGCTTCTCAAACCTGGCTACACATGAGGATCACCAGAATAACTTTAAGAAAATACCAATATGTGAACCCCTAACCAAAGATTCTGATTAAATTGGCCAGGGGTGGATCTTGGGCAATAGTAAGTTATAAAACCTCCCATCTGATTCTAATGTGTGACCAGGGCAACTGCAATCTCAACTTTTTCAGGTGAAATACCAGAGTGGCCTGATTTTTATTGCATAAGTACCTCGTTTCTGCAAACAACTTCTGGGGCAGAGGATGCTGCATGCTCAATATATATTGACAATTCAAATATGAAAACAAATGATGCATTTGATAAGACTGTTCCTTCCTTGAGCTTTAGTTTGGGGGCGTTGCTGGTCAATAATACCTACATTGACCAACAAGAAGAGAATTATGGAATTTGTGTGTGTTTAGGGAAAGGAGATCGCAGCGAATGGGAAAGTCAATTTCACCTGTCTTTTCTTTGCCTCCTTTTCAGAGAAGCTGGTTTGGCCACAGTATCTGTTGACATTTGATTTTAAGGTACTCAGTTTATTGGATGACCAGTGGTCAATCTAATTTTCTTCCAAGCATTCACTCTTAACAGTTTCAGGGGTATTCAGAGGTCTTAAGACAATGAAATCTTAATGTTATATATTCTGGCTATTGGTGGTCAGTTAGAGCAATGTGTAAGTTGTTAACTAAAAAGAAACATATAAGGGGACAATTAAATGCATTGAGTATTTGGCATAACGCATAAACCTTCGAAACAGTGGCAGGGAAGAGAATCACCACGCTGAGGTCCTCACCCCTGCTTCTGAGGTGGAAGCGGAAGCGGACGTGGAAATGACCTGGGGTGCCTGCCCCGAAGCCACCACCCACAGCTTCATGGCCTGAGCACTTCTGCAAGGCCTGCTGGGAAAAAGCCCCCCGCAAATCATCTTGCCGCGCTCTCGCGTGTGGATCCACAGTTGAGCCTTGCACGTCCTGGGACAGCCGTGGTGATGGAGCTGACCCCATTTGGGATCCTGCCTGCAGCCTGTCGCCGGTGGCGGGAGCTGTGCTGTCTGTACTGCAGACGCCCCCTTCTTTCTCGGACAAGGGCATCCAGACCCCCTGCAAGAAGACACTGGCCCCTGCGCCCAATGGTAGCCACAGGTACTGCCATCTGTGCAACATCAAGTTCAGCACCTTCATCGTCCACAAGAAGTACTACTGTTCCCCGCACCCCACCAAACGTGGAGTGGAGGCCGCTTTTAAGGCCCCGCTGTGGTCTGTAGGAGGGCCATGGTTCCTGCTTGCCGAAGCAGACATCCCCCAAACCCTCGGCTGCTGGGGACTCTTGCTCCTGGGAACATTTTTTCCTGAGTTAGTTCTGTTTTATTGAAATGACACTGACCTTAACTAGGAAGAATAGAGAGTTTCAGAATATAAATATCTAGATAAACCTGCACTTTGATTTTGTTTTGATAAAAAGAGATTTAGTCTTGGATTGATAAATTTCCTAGGAAGATTTTTTCATCAAAAACAATCAGATTTTGAAAAGAATGCCACAGGCTTATTTGATGGAAATAAATCAGGGAGAACTTGAAAGATGAGGAAAGCATTTTGAACGTTCGTCGTCGTCGTCGTCGTCGGCAGCCGTCCGTCTCGAGAGACGATGGCGTAGCTTCTTGAGAGTCTATCTGCACCGCCGAGAATGGCTGTGCAGTCCGATTCGGGAGTGACAATCCCTGCCGCACTTGTTACAGGTGAAGGCAGATGGCTGTTGTTGCTGCTGCTGACGCTGCTTCCGCCTCGATCTTTTCTGGGCCGCCTCCTCGTTGCGCGCAGCCTCCGTGCGTGACGTACCTTGCCTGACCGCGAGCCTCCAGGCTAGGCGGTCGTCTGCTTGAACTTCCCATGTGTTGAGATTGATGGAGCATTGTGTCATGTCCTTTTTGCAGATGTCTTTGAACCGCAGTTTTGGGCGCCCTGTCATCCTCTTGCCTTCTGCTAGCTCGCCGTAGAGGAGGTCTTTGGGGATACGGCCTGCATCCATTCTTTTGACATGGCCGAGCCACCTGAGGCGTCTCTCGCTAAGAACTGCATGCAAACTGCACATATTGGCTCGCTTCAGCACCTCGGTGTTGGGGACCTTATCCTGCCAGGCGACATGCAGGACGCGTCGCAGGCACCTCATGTGGAAGCTGTTGAGTTTCCTTTCGTGCCTTGCGTAGGTGGTCCACGTCTCGCTGCCATAGAGGAGAGTGCTGAGTACGCAGGCTTGGTAGATGCGCAGTCTGGTTTTCTCAGTGAGGCTGGAATTGTTCCACGCTCGCCGGTTCAGTCTGGCCATAACTGTGGCTGCCCTGGCGATTCTCCGGTTGACCTCCAAGTCGACTGACAGAGAGCTCGAGATGGTGGACCCGAGGTAAGTGAAGTCGTTGACAACCTCCAGGGTGTATCCGTCGATGGTGATGCATGGGGGAGTCCCCGTGCCTTGAGCCATAACATTCGTCTTCGTCAGGCTGATGGCTAGTCCGAACTCCTTGCATGCGTGGGAAAGGCAAGTGACTAGCTGTTGGAGTCCCTCTTCGGAGTGTGATGTCAAAGCTGCGTCGTCGGCGAAGAGCATCTCATGGATGAGCACCTCTTTGACTTTGGTCTTGGCTCGTAGACGGGCCAGGTTGTAGAGCTTGCCATCGGATCTGGTGTGAATGAAGACACCCTCGCTGCAGTCCTTAAAGGCGTATTGGAGGAGCATGGAGAAGAAACGTTTTGAACGTTACTATACTTCTTATCAGTCAGCTATTTCTTCTTCTACAGTATACATCATAATATTCTTTGCATGAACAAAAACATTCTGTTTGCTTTTAAAAAGCTACATGCATACACTGGTAAACATAAAAAATGCTTGTCATTTTCAGGAATGATAATAATTGTTAATATTTATATGCCATCTTGTGCGCCGAAACAATAACAACCAGCTTTATATAGAAGATAACATTAAATTCTAACAACAGTATTATGGAATTATGAAATAAAAATTTTTATTAAACATTCTTATGTCTATTTTATGGATAAGTAAACCTAGGCATAGAGTGACTAAATTACGTGTCTAAAGTCATGTAGTAGCAATGCAGTAGATGCAAAATGCAAAGCCAGTTGAGTCTTCTTTTAAAGTCACAATCTTAAACACTCTGCTTTATTACACTTGGAAGAAAACGTTCCTGAATTTCTGGACTTGAACAAGTGGAAAATTAGGCGAGTGGCAATGCAAACCAGCTGAGAAGGGAGAGTCAGGGAGTGTGGCTCTCTGAGAGACAACATTTCATCACAGCTGGTGTTCGTGGGAAGTAGAAACTTTGTAAAAAAGATTTAATTTGAAAACTATTATCTTGAGGTTTCTGTGTTAATCAGAAAAAGCATGAATATTTTAGTAATTAAAATGAAATAAAATCATATGGGCTTTGGTAGAGGTTGTCATCATTCGTGGAAACTGGTAAAGGAGAAAAGAGTTATAGAAAATTTTAAATGTTGAGTCTAGTAGACTAAAAATTATGGTGTCATAGGGAGCAATCGGGAAATTGGAAAGTGTCCATTTGTTACATGAAGGAAAAAAATAATTTATGTTTTACTGATGGTATAATCAAATTGTGAACAAAGATGTGACATGAATTTTTTTTTTTTATTCACGTGAATTTTCTTCCTGTTCTGGGTTAGATCATCTGACTGTATAGCTTAGCCTGACAACCTCAAATTAACAGTGTAGACCACAGTGGTCTAACTGTGGTCTTTGTCTTAGGGGACTGTCTCTTCTTATCCCTTCTCTATATTTCAATAGTTGTATAATGCACTATTTTTATGTGCTCTCTGAGATAGCCTCATGCTTTGCTTGAGGGCTTGTATGTGTGTGTGTGTGTGTGTGTGTGTGCATCCTATCATGGTTAGACCAGTATAACTAAAGGTTAGATTCTTGGAGGTTGAATCAATTATTGGGCAAACAGCAGGCAAATTTTAAAATTATACACATATTTCCCAGGTAACCCATATCTACTCACATCAAAAATTTTTTTTATATATTTTTTAAATTTTTGACAATTTTATTTATTTATTTATTTATTTATTTTTTAGAGAGGGGGAAAAAGGAGAAAGAGAGGGAGAGAAACATCACTGTGTGGTTGCCTCTCATATGCTCCCAATTGGGGACCTGACGTGCAACCTAGCCATGTGCCCCGACTGGGAATCGAACCAGCGACACTTGGTTCGCAGGCTGACACTCGATCCACTGAGCCACAGCAGCCAGGTCAAATGTTTTTGAGTGCACTTTTTACTACACACTTGCCAGCACAGAATATTATCAATTTTTTAATTAGGTAAAAAGTATAACATTATTTTAATTAAATTAGTAAAGATGAGAATTTTTATACTTGCTGATCACATAATTCTTCTTGTATTAGTTTGTACCTTCATTTGTTATACTAATTTTCTTAATTTTACTAAATTAATGTAAATTATTTACTAAGTGTTATTTCTCAGATTTTACTGAGTATTATATGTTACTCTATTAATGTGCTACTGATAATTTTAGTGTAATTTGCTAAAATTTATTCTGTTTGAATACATTTTAAACAATGGTACTTGTGATTATTAAAATACATTTTGAAAATTACAATTGAGCACTGGTCAGGTGGCTCAGTTGGTTGGAGCATGGTCCCACACACCAAAAGGTTATAGGTTCGGTCCCTGGTTAAAACACATCCCTAGATTGTGGGTTGCATTCCTAGTCCGTGTGTGATTTGGAGGCAACCGATGATGTTTCTCTCTCATATCACTGACTTTCTCTCTCCCCTCTCTCTTCTCTCTCTCTCTCTTTCTCTCAAGTCAATAAACATATCTTTAGGTGAGGATTTAAAAATTACAATTGATTTTATTCTTTGGATTGTACATTAAGCAAGGACTACATGGAGAAATAGACTTCACTTATCTATATGCACATACAATTACAATAAAATCACAACCAATGCATGTTAGACTTTAAAAAACATGTAAAATGTGTCAGCTTTGTACTGTCTGTTCTTAATTACTGCATTATGTTAAAGGCAATTTTAAAAGTACTTAACAGACATAATTGAAGTATTTGCTAAGAATAAAAGTATTGAAATTATGCTTGCCAGAAGTTCTACATTTTTAAGGCACAACCAATTTTTAACATACTGATGAGAGGCGTGTATAAACAAGTGTACTGTGTTATAGTCCTACAAAATATTCCTTCACAATTTCATATTATCAATATCATAATGGTTATAATAGGAGGTTAGGACTAGATTTGCAGGCAATAATTAGATTTCAGTGAATATGTTTTAAAAGATGAAGACTGAGGAAAGAGAAAGTGAGAAATTATAGCTGGAGAGAGATATACAAAGAGCAAATCTCAAATTACTGAAGATTCAAGATAAATGTTTTTAAATAAGGGAAACTTCCTTTTACTTATTTCTCACCTTTCCTTCAGCCCAATCGCTCTTAATTCCTCCAGGAAAATGAAATCAGTGGGTAGAGTTGAATATGTCTATACCCATACAGTAATAGAAATCTGCATCATTGCTGTTGTTTTTTTTTTTTCTTCCTATGAATAAATCAGATCAGCTAGGAATTTCCTTCACCACACCAAAGTATCTTGGGTCATGACAAGACATCTTCTAGAGTTTCAGAGGAGATAAATTCTTGCTGTCATAATTACACTCAGCACAAATGCCCTTTGTCATCCAAGACCATAGTGGGTATGCATTCAGGTTAAACGTTTTGCACATTAAAATCAATCAATATGTATAAATTTGAATGAAAATTTAATATTTATTGTGTACTTATAATATGCTAAAGAAAACAATACTGAATCAAACTGGGAAGATTTTTTCATGAAATGCACATATATTTTAACCAAAATATATTTTAATTGGTTTTTACAAATATATGAAATATAGTGATATAGTGTAAATTATGGGCTTTGGGGTCTCAGATAGTTAGATTCTTGTCCCTGCATTGCCACTTACTAGCTATATGACCTTGGGCAATTTATTTGACCTCTGTAAGTGGTCTTAATTATGTTGTCAGGGATTATTTCCTCCTGTCATTCCAGAAGGTATAATGTGAAGAACACTGAACTAGAAGAATCATGCTTGTTCGTTTCTACTCCTGGCTCCTTACACCTACTCACACTGGGCCTCAGTTTCCTTATCTATGAAAGAAGAGGATTAAATTAGGTAATTTGTTAAGCCTCTTCCACATTTTAGGACACAAAAAAACCTTTGTCTTCACACTCAAGTTCACATCTATGAGGTAAAATTAACTTTCTTAGTTTTCCCAATTTTTTTTAAGTTCTCTTACAAGTCTAGTTTTGAACCAAAGAACAAAATATGTTGAAAGTTTTAGTTTCAAAATCATTTATTTACCAGAGAAGACCTTTGCCATTGGATTTCAAACAATGATAGGAGTGGTTTTAAGAAACACAGTCTACACTACAACTTATTTCCCAAGGGCTCTGAAAGAAAGACCTCTCCTAAAACTAAAATTTTTGGGAAAGGTGGAGCTGAACTCTCATGTGTAGAAAACATCTGTCAGAATATATGACTCATTGCCAGAAGCACTCTTTTGGAATCTTTTCTTAATAACAATAATGTATAACAAAAAGATGCTTTGTATTTCAGTAATGCTTTTATTTAGACCACCTTTTGGGTTCATTTATAAACATGTCTAAGAAACACAGGCTATGTCTAGACTACCAAGCAAAAAAGGCACCAAAATCGAACAGGAAGAGGGTTATAGCATTGCTGAAGTATAGTAGTCTGAATATTTACATTAGTTTATTCCACTAATAACTTTCATGAACATTGTAGAAAGAATACAATTTTATGGCAGCAAATTTAATTTAAATACTTCTTTATCAGTTTGGACATATTTAAAACACTTATTAACTGGGATTGGTGCTGGCAGCTTAAAGAAATGAGGGCAGTGCAGGGCTCCCCCTCATATAAAATGATAAAAATCAAAATGAATGTCTGTTAAAATCTTTTACCCATTTAAAAATTGTGTTATCTTTTAATTATTGAATTAGAGGAATTTTTATGTATTTGAGATATGTTCATTGTCAGATACAAGTTTGGCAAATATTTTTCCTAGTTATTTGCCACTTTGTTTTCATATCAGTGTCTTCTGAAAACCAAGCATTTTGCATTTCCATATAAGTTTTATAAACAAATTGTTAATTAAAAAAATAAAGTCTATTGGGATTGCACTGAATCTAAAGATGAATTTGCAGAGAATTGATGTTGTAACAATATCGAGTCATCTAAATTATAAATCCAAGCTATTTCTCCAACTCATCAGGTGTGTTTTATAATTTCCAGTTTATAAATCTTAAAACTCTTATGTCAAATATTTATACCTAAATATACCTTATTCTCATAAGTAGCATTATTTTAATAATTTTAACTTTCAATTGTTCAGTGCTACTATATTAGAAATATAATTCATTTTGTAAATTGATCTTGATCTTTGCCGTCTACCTAAACTCATTGACTAGTTCTGATCACTTTCTCTGTAGATTTTGTAGGATTTTCAACATTGACAATTGCTTTTTATTCATTTTTCTACTTGAATGCACAGGCTGGAATCTCCAGTATCATGTTGAATAGAAATAACAAAATGTACCAACTTATTTTGTTTTTAACCTTACAGGAAAAGCATTCTGTCTTTTACCTTTAAGTATCGTCGTCGTCGGCAGCCGTCCGTCTCGAGAGACGATGGTGTAGCTTCTTAAGAGTCTATCTGCACCGCCGAGAATGGCTGTGCAGTCCGACTCGGGAGTGACACGGTATCTGTCTCCTCCCGTGTTGAATCGACATCTTGCGATGACGCTGGAGTGTCCTCTCCAGTGAAGCTGAAGCTACAGAGCCTGGGCAGGGTGATATGGAGGGTCTGCTGTTGCCCATGCAGCAGACCCCCCCTCTCTTCGCAGCTGAAGGGTCCAAGGGAAAGACGGAGTCAATACAGCTTGGCTTCAGGTGCGCCGCAGGAGTTGCCGGTGTTGACTACAACGTCAAACCGCCTTAGGGACTCCGGCTCTGGATTTTCTGTCGGGGTTTACTCCCTTAGCCTTTCCCCTGAAGAGGTATGCCGCAAGGCAGCGGAGGTTTTTTGGAGTCAGAGTTTTCCTTCTCTGATGTGCCCTGACTGGAAGATCGAACCAGCGACACTTAGCTCGCAGGCCGACGCTCAATCCACTGAGCCAAACCAGCCAGGGGACCTTTAAGTATAAGCTGTTAGTTTTTTATAGATGCCTTTTATCAAGTTGCAAAGGTTTTTTCCATTGTGGATATTTGAAAGGATACGCCAGACTCCACAGAGCACACACACGTGAGACCATTATCTAGAAACAAAGGATAAGGAACAGAAAGAGAAAGAGATTGCAGGCAAGCAACAGGAATCTGAAAGACATTTCATAAGGGAGTTCCCTGTGGCTACTATTCATACACATGTATCACACATTTACCATGTTGTCTCCAGCTTGAACCAGCTGATCTGTGCAAGGAGTTTCCTAAAAAGCCTTTCTTTTGACAACTTAATAGATCAGTCAGACTTATGAAGGCCGTTTGTCCAGTTGCAAGAATCAGTAAAGAAACCAATCGTGTGGGTCATTAGGAGAATTTCAGTCCTTAAATGGTACATAATCTTTGCTGCTCTTATCTGGTCCGAAAGTCACAAACCAGCTATCCAGGCATTCTCAGAGATAAAGAACTTTGTCATTCAAGTAGTAAACCAACTCATTGTCTCCTTATAGTTTGAAGTTCACTTCTGTTTTTAGTTTGCTGAGAGTTTTTATCAGGCATAGATGGCGCATTATGTGAAACAGTTTTTCTGCACACTATTCAGATGATCGCATGATTTTGCTGTTTTGGTTGTTAACAAGGAGAACTACATGGGTTAATTTCCAAATCTTAAATGTAGTAGGCATTCGTGAGATAAAACCCACTTGGACATAATTTTTTTTTTTTATATTATTGTTGAATTTAATTTGCTAAATTTTTGTTAGAAATTTTTACATCTATGTTCATCAAGGATATACAGCTCTTGTTTTCTTTTTTATTTTTTCTATTTTTACCTGGTTTGGGCATCAAGATCATAATGGCCTCACAGAGTTAGGAAGTGTTTCTTCTTCTTCTATTTTCTTGATTTCCTTTTTCTTTTTCTTTTCTTTCTTTCTTTTTTTTTTTTTTTTTTTTGGTAAAATTTGTATTGTTCTCTCCTTACATGTTTGGTAGAATTCTTTAGTGAAACTGTTTCATCCTGGACTTTTCTTTATAGGAAGGTTGTAACTAATAATTCAATTAAAAACTAGACTTAGGGCTGTTCAAATGATGTAATTTTTTACATTTCTTTTAAATGATAATTGATATATAATGTAATATTAGTTTCAAGTGTAAACATAATGATTCAAGATTTATATATACCTTACAAAGTAATCACCTCAATGACTCTAATAACCATCTGTCATAGTACAGAGTTATTATGACTTTATTGACTGTATTCCCTATGCTGTATATTACATCCCCATGACTTTTTTAATAATTGAAGATTTGTAGTTCTTAATCTCCTTCCCCTTTTTCTCCTATCTTCCCACTCCTCTCTCTTCTGGTAAACAATAGTTTGTTCTCCCTATCTAGGAGTTTATTTCTATTTCATCTTGTTGGTTAATTTGTTCTGTTATTTTAGATTCCATATATAAGTGAAGTCATATGGTATTTGTCTTTATCCAATTTATTTCACTTAACATAATATTCTCTAGGTTCATCCACATTGTGGTAACTTAAAGAGAATGGACATATTTCTTTGTAAGTAAACTTTGTTGGTTTGTATCTTTTAAGGAAGTTTTCCATTTTATCCAACTTGTCAAATTTATTGGCATAAAATTCATTATATTTCTATATTATCCTTTGAATGTGTATAGTATTTGTAGTAATATCGCCTACCTCATTTCCCATTTGTTAATTTTTATCTTTTATTTTCTTTATCAATCTGGTTTGAGGTTTATCAATTTTATTGGTCTTCTCAAAGAAGCAAACTTCGCTTTTGTTTCGTTGGTGGTTTTGTCTGTTTGTTGCCTCTTATTTCTGCTTTTCACATTTATTATTGCTATTCCTCTGTTTCCTTTGGGATTTATTTTCTCCCATTTGCTAGATCCCTAACATAGAATATGACTACTGACTTTATAATTTATTCTTTTTAAAACATAGTTAGCTTTCCTCTAAGTACAGTTTTAGCTGCACTCAAATTTTTACATGTTCAGGATACTTTCTAATTTCTTTTCATGTATTCTTTAATACATGGATAATTTAAAAATTCAACTTATTTTTTCCTAATATTTCTGACTGTGATTGCTTACTAATCTAAATCCATTTTGATCAGAAAACAAACTGTGTATTCTCTAAAGAATATAGAATATATCCTTTCTTGGTAAATGTCCTGCAGGCAATTGAAATTAATGTATATTCTGTTGTTGAATGGAACAGCTTATAAATATCAATTAGTTTATATTAGTTGGTAGTTTCGTTCTTGTTTTCTATATTCTTAAAGATATTCTATCTATTTGTTCTAGCAGTCTTTGAGTGAAGGATGAAATATGGTCCTACATGTGTGGATTTGTCTACAATTTTTCTTGTAATATCGTCAGTTTTTTCTTCACAAATTTTTAAGCTCTTTTATTTTGTGTACTTACATTTTTTTTTCCTTTTTTTTATTTTGGTTTTTCAATTACAGTTGTCCCCTTTTCCCCTAATTTCTCTCCCCCACCCAACCCACCCCCCCTCCCGCAATCATATCCCTCCCCGTTGTCCATGTCCATGAGTCATTTATACGGGTTCTTTAATTAAACCCTTCCCTTACTTATCCCCCTTCTCTCCCTCTCCCCTCCCCCCTATTGACTGCTATTCTGCTCTTTGTTCTATTTAGTTCCTTTGTTTGTGTTGTTCTTTAGTTTCCTGTATTAGGTGATATCATATGGTATTTTTCTTTCTTTGCCTGGCTTATTTCACTAAGCATAATTCTCTCTAGTTCCATCCATGTTGTTGCAAATGGCAGGAGTTCCTTCTTTCTTTCTGCTGCATAGTATTCCATTGTGTAAATGTACCACAGTTTTTTGATCCACTCATCTACAGATGGGCACTTGGGTTGTTTCCAGCACTTAGCTATTGTAAACAGTGCTGCAATGAACATAGGAATGCATAAGTTCTTTTGAATTGGTGTTTCAAGATTCTTCGGGTATAATCCTAGTAGTGGAGTCGCTGGTTCAAAAGGCAGTTCCATTTTTAATCTTTTGAGGTAATTCCATACTGTTCTCCATAGTGGCTGCACCAGTCTGCATTCCCACCAACAGTGCAGTACGGTTCCCGTTTCTCCACATCCTCGCCACCACTTGTTGCTTGTTGATTTGTTGATGATGGCCATTCTGACTGGTGTAAAATGGTATCTCATTGTGGTTTTTATTTGCATCTCCCTGATAGCTAATGATGTTGAGCATTTTTTCATGTGTCTAAGGACCTTCTGTATGTACTCTTTGGAGAAGTGTTTGTTCAGGTCCTTTGCCCATTTTTTAATTGGGTTGTTTGTTTTCTTGATGTTGAGTCGTATCAGCTCTTTATATATTTTGGAAATCAGTCCCCTGTCTGTGATGTCATTGGCAAATATGTTTTCCCATATGGTTGGTTTCCTTTTCATCTTGCTGATGTTTTCTTTTGCTGAGCAGAAACTCTTCAGTTTGATCTAATCCCATTTATTTATTTTTTCCTTTATTTCTCTTGCTTTAGGAGATGTATCTGTGAAGAGATTGTTACGTGAGATATCTGATATTTTCTTGCCTATGTTTTCCTCTAGGACTTTTATGGTGTCACGGCTTACATTTAAGTCTTTGATCCATCTTGAGTTTATTCTTGTGTGTGGTGTAAGTTGGTGGTCTAGTTTCATTTTTTTGCAGGTCCCTATCCAGTTCTCCCAGCACCATTTGTTAAAGAGGCTCTTCTCACTCCATTTTATGTTCCTTCCTCCTTTATCAAAGATTAGTTGACCATAGAGGCCTGGGTTTATTTCTGGACTCTCTATTCTGTTCCGTTGATCTATATGTCTGTTCTTATGCCAGTACCATACTGTTTTGATTACAGTGGCTTTGTAGTATTGTTTGATGTCTGGTATCGTGATTCCTCCTGCTGTGTTCTTCTGTCTCAAGATTGCTTTTGCTATTCGGGATCTTTTTTGGTTCCATATGAATTTATGGAGTATTTGTTCTAGGTCTGTGAAATATGTCATTGGTATTTTAATAGGGATTGCATTGAATCTGTAAATTGCTTTGGGTAGTATGGCCATTTTGATGATGTTGATTCTTCCCATCCAAGAACATGGTATTTGCTTCCATTTATTTGTTTCTTCCTTAATTTCTTTCTTCAATGTTATGTAATTTTCAGAGTACAGGTCTTTTATCTCTTTGGTTAAGTTTACTCCTAGGTACTTTATTTTTCTTGTTGCTATAGTAAATGGTATTTTCTTTTTTGTCTCTGTCTCTGCTCTTTTATTGTTGGTGTACAGAAATGCCTTAGATTTCTGTATATTTATTTTGTACCCTGAGATTTTGCCAAATTCACTTATTATATCGAGTAGTCTTTTAGTGGAGTTTATAGGATTTTCTAGGTATACTATCATGTCATCTGCATATAATGAAAGTTTCACTTCCTCTTTCCCAATTTGGATGCCTTTTATTTCTTTTTCTTGTCTGATTGCTGTGGCTAGGACTTCCAACACTATGTTGAAAAGGAGTGGAGAGAGTGGACAACCTTGTCTAGTTCCTGAGTTCAGGGGGAATGCTTTCAGTTTTTGTCCATTGAGTATGATGTTGGCCTCAGGCTTCTCATATATAGCCTTAATTATGTTAAGATATGCTCCCTTTATTCCCATTTTGTTGAGTGTTTTCATCATAAATGGGTGTTGTACTTTATCAAATGCTTTTTCTGCATCTATTGAAATGATCATGTGATTTTTGTCTTTCATTCTGTTTAGGTGATGTATTATATTTATTGATTTGCAAATATTAAACCATCCTTGCATCCCTGGAATGAAGCCCACTTGATCATGATGTATGATCTTTTTGATGTATTGCTGGATCCTGTTTGCCAATATTTTATTGAGGATTTTAGCATCGATGTTCATCAGTGATATTGGCCTGTAGTTTTCTTTCTTTGTTGTGTCTTGACCTGGTTTGGGGATTAGGATAATACTGGCTTCATAGAAAGAGTTTGGGATTTCCCCCTCTTCTTGGATTTTTTGGAACAGTTTGAGGAGGATAGGAGTTAGTTCTTCCCTGAATGTTTTGTAGAATTCGCCTGTGAAGCCATCCGGTCCAGGGCTTTTGTGTGCCGGGAGATTTTGGATTACTGTTTCAATTTCCTTTTTTGTTATTGGTTTGTTGAGACTTTCCACTTCTTCTTGATTCAGTTTTGGAAGGTTGTATGTTTCTAGAAATTTGTCCATTTCTTCTAGATTGTCAAATTTCTTGTCATACAGTTGTCTGAAGTAATTTCTAACTATCATTTGTATTTCTGAGGTATCAGTCGTGATTTCTCCTCTTTCATTTCTGATTTTGTTTATTTGTGTCTTCTCTCTTTTTTTCTTGATTAGACTGGCTAGAGGCTTGTCGATTTTGTTGATTTTTTCGAAGAACCAGCTCCTAGTTTCGTTGATCTTTTGGATTGTTTGTTTAGTCTCTATATCATTTAGTTCTGCTCTGATCTTGATGATTTCATTCCTTCTTCTTGCCCTAGGCTTTGTTTGTTGTTTTTGTTCTAGTTCTTGTAGCATTGTGTTTAGGTTTTTTATTTGAGATTCTTCTAGCCTTTTCAGATATGCCTGTATTGCTATAAACTTCCCTCTCAGGACTGCTTTTGCTGTGTCCCACAGGTTTTGGGTTGTTGTGTGCTCATTATCATTAGTTTCTAGAAATTTCTTGATTTCTTTTTTGATGTCATTGTTAACCCATTCATTATTTAATAGCATGTTATTCAATCTCCATGAGTTTGGGTGTCTTTGATTTTTTTCTCTGTGTACTTACATTTTGACTTTTATATTCTCTGGATGACTTGGCCACCTTTATCATTATTAAATGACCCCTTTTTATCTCTTTTAATACTGTTAGTTCTGAAATATATTCTGTGAGAAATTACTGCAACCATATTAGTACTGTTTTCACTAATGTCACTGTGTGATATCTTTTCTTATTCCATAAATTTTCACCAATTACTGTCTTTATATTTAAAGTGGGTTTCATATAGCCAGCGATTGTTGGAGCTGTCGATTTTATTCAACCTAGCAATCTGTGTCCTTCAGTTGGAATAGTTAAGACAATTTATATTGAATATGGTTATTGATATTGATTAAACTACCTCCTTGTTACTTGTTTTCTAATTGTTACATTTTTCTCTTTCCCCTCCCCCCTTTATATTGACTTTTTTCAGGTTGAGCAGGCTTATGATTCCATTTTACATCCTCTGTGGATGATTAGCTGTACTTTGTAATTGATGGTGAATAAACACATGAAAAGATTCTCAACATAATAAATCATTGAGGGAATAAGTAACATTACAACGAAATACAACTATATTATATACTCATAGAATGAGTAAAATTAAAAAGTCAGGTAATAACAAATATTTGTAAGGAAGTAGAATTATTGGAATTCTCATACTCTGTAGGTAGAAATGTAAAAATTGGGCAACCAGTTGATAAAACTGGACATGTTTTAGGAAGATAAATATATATACATATATATATACATACATATATATATATATATGTATATATATCAGAGAAGGAAAACTCTGACTCCAAAAAACCTCCGCTGCCTTGCGGCATACCTCTTCAGGGGAAAGGCTAAGGGAGTAAACCCCGACAGAAAATCCAGAGCCGGAGTCCCTAAGGCGGTTTGACATTGTAGTCAACACCGGCAACTCCTGCGGCGCACCTGAAGCCAAGCTGTATTGACTCCGTCTTTCCCTTGGACCCTTCAGCTGCGAAGAGAGGGGGGGTCTGCTGCATGGGCAACAACAGACCCTCCATATCACCCTGCCCAGGCTCTGTAGCTTCAGCTTCACTGGAGAGGACACTCCAGCGTCATCGCAAGATGTCGACTCAACACGGAAGGAGACAGATACCGGTTATAAGCTCATCCGATTGGCGAAGGAAACGAGCGCCAGGGGTCTCCTCTAACGGTGGGAGAGGTCATCGCACCTCACTGGACAGCTACCGCCCGCCTCAAGCTGGGCAGCCCCAGCCAATTAGGTGCCGTCTCGCCATGGCTCGCCTGCCCCACTGGGTGCGTGGGGATCAGAGAGGCGCCTCTCGAAAAGTGGTCCACAAAACACCCGCACCAGTTAATTCCAAGCAAACAACAAGAAAGAAGCCTCCAGCTCTTCGCCTCGCTAGCTGGAACATCAGGACCATGTGCCCCGGACTTACTGCAGACCTTCCGTGGATCAAGGGTGCCAGGAAAACCGCTGTCATCGATAGGGAACTGGCACGACTAAACATCGACATTGCGGCTCTACAGGAGACCCAGTTGGCCGACAACGGAACTATCAGAGAAACCAACTACACCTTCTACTGGCAAGGGAAGTCTCCGGACCAACCAAGGCAGCACGGTGTTGGGTTCGCTGTGAAGAACACGCTTGTTAACTCCATAGAGCCACCCACAGGAGGCACAGAGAGATTACTTACCCTCCAATTGTCAACAACTTTCGGCCCAGTCAGCATTCTTAGCGCGTACGCCCCAACCCTCTGCGCCACCATCGAAGAGAAAGAACAGTTCTACCATGCACTGGACGAAGCGTTATCCAAGATCCCCAGAAGTAACGCTCTCTATCTCCTTGGAGACTTCAACGCAAGAGTAGGAGCCAACCACATGGCCTGGCCCACCTGCCTTGGAAACTTTGGGAGAGGAAAGATCAATGAGAATGGTCAGCGACTGCTTGAGCTTTCGTGTCACCACGGCCTGTGCATGACAAACACATTCTTCAAGTGCAAAGAGATCCACCAGGTGTCATGGAGGCACCCCCGCTCCCGCCATTGGCACCAGCTTGACCTCGTCATCACCAGAACGGATATTGGTAGCACCCTCCTCACCCGCAGCTACCACAGTGCAGACTGCGACACGGACCATGCCCTCGTGGTAAGCAAGGTGCGCATAATGCCGAAGAGGTTGCACCACTCCAAGATGAAGGGTCGCCCATGCATCAACACCAGTTGTGCCAGCAACCCAGTTAAGACCCAGCAATTCATCAACAAGATGGAAGATGCACTCGGCGAGGGAGTGGCGGCAGATGACATTATCGAATCCAATTGGCCACATCTCCGCGACGCCATATACAACTCCGCCATTATTGCTTACGGGAAGAAAGAGCGGAAGAACGCTGACTGGTACGAGGCTCACTGGGAAGAAATGGAACCCGTGATCGAGGCTAAGAGGAAGGCCCTACTGGCTTACAAGGCCACGCCCACTCCCAGTACACTTCAAGCTCTACGGGCTGCCAGGAACAAAGTCCAGAAGACCGCCCGCCACTGTGCCAACACCTATTGGCTAAACCTGTGCAGAAGCATTCAGGAAGCCGCCAATATAGGCAACGCACGAGGAATGTATGAGGGTATCAAGAAGGCAACAGGCCCAATCCCCTCCAAGATCGCCCCCCTTAAGTCCAAGACAGGTGAGGTCATCACTGACCAGGAACAGCAAATGCGGCGGTGGACCGAGCACTACCTCGAGCTGTACGCGACGAGGAACACCGTAACAGACACTGCTCTTAACGCCATCCCAGACCTACCAGTCATGGAGGAGCTAGACACCCCACCTACTGCGGCAGAGCTCGGCAAAGCCATCGACCGCCTCGCTTGCGGGAAAGCACCAGGAAGCGACGGAATCCCTCCAGAAATCCTAAAGAGCGGGAAACCAGTCCTGCTACAGCCGCTCCACCGTCTACTCTGTCTCTGCTGGAAGGAGGGTTACATCCCCCAGGATATGAGAGACGCCAACATTATCACCATGTACAAGAACAAAGGAGACCGCAGCGACTGCAACAACTACCGGGGCATCTCTCTCCTCAGCGTCGTCGGCAAAGTATTCGCCCGGGTCGCTCTTGCCCGCCTGCAGACCCTTGCTTCCCGCGTCTACCCAGAGTCCCAGTGTGGCTTCAGAGCTGGCCGATCAACAGTGGACATGATCTTCTCCCTACGCCAGCTGCAGGAGAAGTGTCACGAGCAGCATAAACCACTCTACCTTGCCTTTATTGACCTCACGAAGGTGTTTGATCTGGTCAGTCGAAGCGGACTCTTCAGCTTGCTACGGAAGATTGGCTGTCCACCACATCTGCTTGCTGGGGTCATGTCCTTTCACGACAACATGCACAGCACGGTGTCCTACAACGGCGCAACCTCTGAGGCCTTCCCAGTCAGCAGCGGAGTAAAGCAGGGCTGCGTCCTCGCGCCTACGCTGTTCGGAATCTTCTTCTCCATGCTCCTCCAATACGCCTTTAAGGACTGCAGCGAGGGTGTCTTCATTCACACCAGATCCGATGGCAAGCTCTACAACCTGGCCCGTCTACGAGCCAAGACCAAAGTCAAAGAGGTGCTCATCCGTGAGATGCTCTTCGCCGACGACGCAGCTTTGACATCACACTCCAAAGAGGGACTCCAGCAGCTAGTCACTTGCCTTTCCCACGCATGCAAGGAGTTCGGACTAGCCATCAGCCTGACGAAGACGAATGTTATGGCTCAAGGCACGGGGACTCCCCCATGCATCACCATCGACGGGTACACCCTGGAGGTTGTCAACGACTTCACTTACCTTGGGTCCACCATCTCGAGCTCTCTGTCAGTCGACTTGGAGGTCAACCGGAGAATCGCCAGGGCAGCCACAGTTATGGCCAGACTGAACCGGCGAGCGTGGAACAATTCCAGCCTCACTGAGAAAACCAGACTGCGCATCTACCAAGCCTGCATACTCAGCACTCTCCTCTATGGCAGCGAGACGTGGACCACCTACGCAAGGCACAAAAGGAAACTCAACAGCTTCCACATGAGGTGCCTGCGACGCGTCCTGCATGTCGCCTGGCAGGATAAGGTCCCCAACACCGAGGTGCTGAAGTGAGCCAATATGAGCAGTTTGCATGCAGTTCTTAGCGAGAGATGCCTCAGGTGGCTCGGCCATGTCAAAAGAATGAATGCAGGCCGTATCCCCAAAGACCTCCTCTACGGCGAGCTAGCAGAAGGCAAGAGGATGACAGGGCGCCCAAAACTGCGGTTCAAAGACATCTGCAAAAAGGACATGACACAATGCTCCATCAATCTCAACACATGGGAAGTTCAAGCAGACGACCGCCTAGCCTGGAGGCTCGCGGTCAGGCAAGGTACATCACGTGCAGAGGCTGCGGGCAACGAGGAGGCGGTCCAGAAAAGATCGAGGCGGAAGCAGCGTCAACAGCAGCAACAACGGCCATCTGCCTTCACCTGTAACAAGTGTGGCAGGGATTGTCACTCCCGAGTCGGATTGCACAGCCATTCTCAGCGGTGCAGATAGACTCTCAAGAAGCTACGCCATCGTCTCTCAAGACGGACGGCTGCCGACGACGATATATATATATATATATAAAATATATATATATATATGTTATGATCCAACCACTTAAAAATTAAGCATTTATACAGGAGAAATAAAACAGATGTCCACATAAAGATTATATACAAAGTTTACAGTAGCTTTATTCATAGTAGTAACTTGAAAAAATGTGAATGAATAAATTGTAGAATATCCATGCAGTGGATGAGTATCAAGATAATTATGCTGAGTGTAAGATGCCAGATAAAAATGTATTCACAGTCAATGATTCCTGTGGTGATTTATTTTATGTTTCAGTTTGACTGGGCCAAGGGTTGACCAAACAGCTCATTAGACATTATTTCTGAATATGTTTGTGAGGGCGTTACTAGAAGAGATTAGCATTTAACTTGGTGGACTGAGTAAAGCAGGTGGCCCATTCCAATGTGTGTATTTTTTAACCCATTGAGGACTTGAATAGAACAAAAAAGTGGAGAAAGATTGAACTCACTCATTCCTCGCTCTTTTAGCTGGGACATTAATCCCCTGTCCTCAGTGCTCCTGATGCTCAGACTTAAGCTGTGTCTTGAAGTTGATGGGTATATTTATAAGGTAGTTTATGCTTAAAATGGACTCTGATTTTGGATGGTGCTAAACAGTATCCGTTTTCTGTAACTTTCCCCTGAAAGAATGTCTTCAAATGGTACAAACAGAAAATAGTTGTATTCTATTGACCCTTTTCCTGTTCAAAAATTTTCCATGGGACTAATTATTTCCTGTTTTTTGTTTCTATCTGAGGTAGTCCTCATGTCTTTTTCTCATTTTATTTCAGTAATTAAAATGTCCAGACCCATGTAATTATCAAAATTCAATGTCATTAGAATCAGTGATCCTTTCTCTCCACCTTTCCTTGTACCTGTTCAAGTGTAGAGGCTGCGGTGGAAAGGGGAATATGCCTTGACCTTCTCTATTTTGCAAACTATTGCTTCTTATTCTCTACATCACCCCTTCCTCGCAGCTTAATAACCCACATTTGTATCCTCTTAAGGGCAAGAGGAGTTGAAAGGAAAGAGAGGTAGGGGAGGAAATACTTTTACTTACCTGAAACTGTCATGATCTTGCTTTAGCAAATGTTTGACTCTTTCTCCCATGGAGTATTCTACTGCACTTCTGATTAGTCAGATGGTAACACTTTTTGTTTGTCCCCTGCCCTCCATCTCAAGATTCCTTCCCCAGCCTCGTATTTCTGAAGGTGTACCCAATTGGATGGGGTAACATCAAACCTGCACATGGTCCTCTATAAATCCACTCCTGGTCAACTCTTTCTCATTTGACACAACTCTAGATTACAGAAAATACTCACATATCACTGCAGGGTTACCTTCTCTTTCTCTCTAAAATATCTCAGGTCTTTGCATCCCCTTCCCTTACTCCACAGCATATATATCAAGGCCTCCAAATGGTTAGATCAAACCTCTTTTAGTAAGCTTCAGTTAAGATGAAAGTGCCATCCTTGCAATCTTTTCTGTCTCTTTGAATGAAGGGAATGAGGGAAATGCCATAGCAATTCAACAGCTTTATTGTTAAATATTTTTCTATTTGTTTCTTCAACCTCAAAACTTATGCTACAATGTGTATTTAACTAGGACTTGAAAAGACGGTTTTTATTTTTGTTTCCTTGCTATTTCCTTTGCTAGTCTTATATATGCAGGATATTGCCTCAGTGTCAAATGTGGAAGCACTTACTCACTATTATTTTCTTCTTGGAATTTGAAGTCTCAGCCAAAACTGAAACAGAAAGGTTTTCATTTAACACCCTGTTAGAAGAATGTATACTGTCAAGGATAAGAAGTGATAGAATTTTACCATCAAAGTCTGGTTCTTAGAACATAGGATAGATAATAAGAGCTATCATTTCTGAGCATCTTAAAATATTAGAATTAGAATTTTTTTTTGCTTATTTGCATTTACTTCAGACTCCATGTCAATATGCTATTAAAATTTGGATTGGATGACAAAACAAGATTAGGGAAAATCTTATTAATATGATAATTTTCTATAAAAGCTATCAAAATAAAATTTATGTTTTAGAAAATAATTGTCTTTATAATATCACAAATTTATGTAAATTGACACTGAAATCATGACTTTCTTCTTGCAACTAATAATGTATGATTATTTGGGACATATGACTAAATGTCAAATATTTTTATTATGTCTTAAGTGATCAATCAGTTTAAGGTTGAAAAATTCATGAGTTAAAATAATAAAGTCTTTAAAACTATCTCACAAAGTGGGGAAACGTGTATAAATTTGCTCAGAGATATATCAAAGACAAAAATTCAGACAAGAAAGGAAAATTACTTTATTCAGTTTATTCCAACAGGGCGAGCACCCCAGATATGAATACCAGAGTTTCTCAGCAGGGTAGTTTTGCTTTGGGCATATACAAATAGGAATTTACCATTTATGTGTGTGGTGATTATATAGTAGGAATTATTTTTGCAATCAGTGGGAGTCTCAGTTCATCAGCTCTGTGTCTAGTTGGTATTAGGGGACAAACATTTCTGCTAATCGTTTGTGAGACAAAAAATGGGTATTCGAAGGGTCTGTATCTCGCCTTGTCATGGGTAAGCAAAGGGGTTATTGGCAAGTATTAGAAGAGACACAAAAAGAAACTGGACAGCAAGTTGAATATTAGTTGCATGAGGAAGGGTGGTTCTGTCAGTAGGCCATTTCCTGGAACACAAAAGGGTGGAGGATTCTAGAAATGAAATAGTGGTGGAAATATCCTAATCACCTCTGTTTTTCAGGAATAAAGGGGTAAAGATTAACATTGCCAGGGTCACCTCTGGGAAGGTATTAGAAGATTGAATTAGCAAATCTTCCTTAACATATTTTTTTAAATGATAGTATTGTTAAGATTTTAATTTCTGGTGTTGGTGCTTATAAATTAAAAATATATATTCTCAACTTCCAGCCCAACATGTAAAGAAAGAGTTTAGAAGTAATCAGTCCCATTTTCACAACAACGACACCAAAAAACCAAACACTGAAAACCAACAACTCGAGAATCATCAGACAATTGAAGTCCCGTGGCAAACCACTACTCTGAAAATGGAAAGGACAGAAGAATGCAGAGAATCATAGTTTAACAAGAAGAGAAATAGCCACAGAGACAGCAGCTGGTAGTAACATTTAAGTGTACAACATTGTACCTCTGTTCAACAACACTATATTTTACACTTAAAATTTTGTGGAGGTTAGAGCTCATATTAAGTGTTTTTTCCACAATTAAAAAAAAAAAGTATAATTGACTAATTGCTAGAGACTGACCTTGAATTAACTTGACAGAGAAAATTCCTAGACCCAGCCTTAAAGGAGCTGCCATATGTTCTGAGTTTTACCTCCAGAATTTCACCAGTTTCTCAAGGTGAAAATCAGAGGAAAATCCTGTTATGCTTGTGGCAGAGGGCTGGTGGGTGGGGGTGGGGGTGGGAAGAGTAACCAGTTGGACATATGCTCATAGTATTCTCTCTTCCTTGGCAAAGGCCTGTCCTCAAAGGAAGGGACTTTATCAGGGCCTGAACAGTTTGGGTTTTACATGAGCCTGAAGGACCTTGGGGAAGGGAAACATCCAACCACAGCCTGCTGTAGCCTTCCTGTCTCACCTAAAAAAGGAAAAAATCCTGAGAAGCACTTTTGAAAATCAGAGGCTGGGGGCACAGGCTCACTAAAATACTAATTGTAAGATTGTAGAATGCATCACGTCCTCCTACACATTAAAAACCTCTGCTGTATTATAATGAGATTGCAGCTGAAAGAAATCGAAGCTCAGAGCCTATTTAAGAAGAGGTCTAAAAGGAAATCCAAAGACAAAAGGGAACACAAAAACAAGCATCCTGGGAAGTTTTTAGCCCCTGACATGTATAGCATAACAAATAGTAAACACAGCCCAACCTCTAGTCAAATGAATATAAAACCTCACACTAATGGCTCATTTAACTCATTTCCTCTTAATGCATCATGTCTGGCTTCCAACAAAAAATTATAAAGTGTGTTAAAAAGGTAAAAAACATAGTCTGAAGTTATGAAATAGTATCAGAATCAGACTCAGAGATGGTAGAGATTTTGAAATATTTAGATGTGGAATATTAAATACCTGAAATTAATATGGTAAGTGATCTAATGGAAAAAGCTGACAACATACAAGAATGGTTGAGTAATATAAGTAGAGAGACTGAAACTCCTAAAAAATAATCAAAGGAAATGCTAGAAATCAAAAACACACAGAAATGAAGAATGCCTTTGATCTGATTAGTAGACTAGACCCAGCTGAGGAAATAATGGGACGGTGTGAGATATATTTCAATAGAAACTTCCCAAACTGTGAAGCAAGGAGAAGAAACAGAAAGAAAGAAATAGAATATCCAAGAACTTTTTGGCAGTTGCAAAAATTTATATACACACACACACATATATGTATATACACATACAAACATTCATACATACATATGTTGGGGCAAAAAGTAGGTTTAGAGTTGCTTATATGAAAATAATACAGTAATTACTGAATAGTACAAGAATAAACTTTGTGTTTTTTGTACTCACAACTATAAACCTACTTATGGTATGGGAATACCACAGAGAGAAGAAAGAAAAGAACAGAAGAAATATTTGAAGTAATAATGGCTAAGAATTTTCCTGAAATAGTGACAGACACCAAAACACAGACCCGGGAAGCTCAAAAACACCAAGTAATATATTTACAGAACATATCCACCTAGACATTTAATATTCAAACTGCAGATAATTAAAGACAGAGAAAATCTTGAAAGAAGTCAAAGGCGGCAGGGGGCACAACCTTACCTATAGATGAGCAAAGATAAGAATTATATCAGACTTCTCTTCAGAAGTCATGTAAGCAAGAAGAAAGTGGAGTGAAATATTTAAAGTTGAAAGAGAAAAAAAAAATCCTAGAATTCAATATCCAGAAAAATGATCATCAAATGTACAAGTTAAAGATTTTTTCAGACAAACAAAAATTGAGGTAATTTGTCACCCATAGGCCTGTTTTACAAGAAATGTTAAAGGTTCCTCAGAAGAAAAACAAAATTGGTTTAAATTCGATCTAAACAAAGGAATAGCATTAAAGAAGGAATTTAATGAAAGAAAAATAAAAATTATTTATTTTATTATTCTTAATTGATCTAGTAAATATAAGTTTGTTTAAAGTAATAATAGCAGCAATGTATTTGGTGCTTATAGTTTATGGATAAGTGAAATGCATGGCAGCAATGTCACAAGGGATGGAAGGGGATGAATTGGGAATGCACTGTTACTAAGATATGTGCCCCACCTGTGCACAGTGTAGTGTTATGTGAAAATGGACTTAGATTACTTATAAACGTATATTAAAAACTCTAGGGCACCTCTAATTTTTTTAAAGAGCTATAATTGATATGCTAAGAGAGAAGAGACAAATTGAATCATATAAAATGATCAATTAAACTAGAGATTGCAAAATTTTTTAAAAGGTGGGGAAAACAAACAAACAAACAAAGAAGGCATAGGACAAGGCCAATTAAAGACAATAGTGACAAATATGGCAGACCTTAAGACTTTAATAGGTGAAAAAAATAAGGGGATATTGAAAGATATACTATGCTGACATTAATCAAAAGAAAGCTGTAGTAATGATATTTGTTTCAGACAAGGCATACTTCAGGAGAAGGAAAATTATCCAGAATAAAGAGGGCATTACATGATCATGAAATAATCAATTCTCCAAGAAGCTATAAAAATCTTTAATGTTTATGTTTCTACAACATAATGTCAAAATACTTGACACAAAAACTGGTAGAATTTCAAGGAGAAGTAGACACATCTATGACTATAATTGCAGACTTCAGCACCCCTAAATCAATAATTGACAGATCCACCATGTAGAAAGTCAGTAAGTATCTAGTTGAACTGAACAGCATCATCAATCAACTGGATTCAATTGACATTTATAAGACACCTCAACAACATCAGAATGAACATTTTTCTCAAGCTCTCATGGAATATTCCTCAGCATAGACCATATTCTGGGCCATACAACGCATCTTAACAAGCTTAAAAGAATAGAACTCATAAAGTATTCTCTCAGTCCACAATGGAATTAAACTAAAAATAAATGACAGAATGATAGTTGGAAGTTACCCAAGTATTTGAAGATTAAACAGCATACTTTGAGGTAATGCATAACTCAGAACATCTCAAGAGAAATTAAAATATATTTTGAACTAAATTAAAAAATGAAAATAGAACATATCAGAATTTGTAGTATGCAGTGAAATCAGTGCTTGCAAGAAAATTAAAGCATTAAATGCATATATTAGAAAATAAAATTATAAACTAAAAAAATCCAGCTTCAACATTAGGAATCTAGAAAATTAAGGGCAAGTTAAATCTAAATTAAGTAGAAAATAAGAAATAATAAAAATTAGAGCAGAAATCAATTAAGTTGAAAATAGAAAATCTATAGATTAAATCAATGAAACCCAAAACTGGTTCTTTTAAAAGATGAATAAAGTGTATAAATATCTAATCAGACTAATCATGAAAAGAGAGAAAACACAGAAGTTACCAGTATCAGAAATAAAAGAGATGCCATTACTACTGATTCCATTGATATTAAAAGGGTAATTAATGAAAGTTATAAATCACCCACTGCCTACAAATTTGATAACTTAGACAAAATCAAACAATTACTGGTACTTGAAAGGCGCTGCTGTTCTAAGAACAACACATTGAGAAACATTGCTTTAAATAAACTCGGACTGCCATGATTTCAAATTGTTTCTATCATTCTATATAGCAATATTTTCTTCCCCAATATTGAATTGTCATTTGCCATTTCTCTTCCATCTTAAAAGCACAATGAAAGCAAACTTCTATAATTGTATGTCAATTTTTCATTCTTAATTTTTATTGTATACTTATGACTTACTGAACACTGCAAAAAATGCAGAGGATTGGGTTGGCTAGGCCCATTTGGTATCAGTGAAAAAAATTCTAGTAGCTAAAGTAAATGGAGGAATTTACTGGCAGGAATCAATTTGGTATCTACATGAACATAATCAAGACCCATATTCTCTCTGAGGAAGACTTGGATATGGTAGCCATGCCTGTTGGTAAATCTGCACTGGTGACAGTATGGTGGAAAGAATGGCCACATTATCGAACCTACATGTATGGGCAGGTCCTTCGATCCTTTTACAATGTAATGTAGCTGAGGACCTAAAGGAAGCTATTTCCTTACCTCTGTTGCACTTCGCAAGTTCTCCAAGAGTGTTTGCAACCAGCTTCTGACGACCAATGAAATCTTAGTATAACTGTAAAAAACTCACTTATGTGTACTATAACTAAGTTAGCTTATATAATACATATTCTAGCTGATTGATGATATTAATCATGTCTAATTTAGTTAGCCATATATAGCATGGTAAATATAATAAATTTATTACATTGTCTCTGGTAAAAACTCAATAATACAATTTCTGGAAGAGTAATATATAATGTTCTCTGATTAAATACATATTATGGCAGGCATAAACAGCTACATCCCTGTGATACACTGAGGTACATGTGATTTTCATAAATACTTTAACACATTATATTGAATTCAAAATCACTGACATATGTTTAACATTACCTGTTGAGGAAATTTCAAGTTTACATTCAATAGTTAAAGTAAACAAATGCTTGTAAACATAGAAAATTTCTTATAAACTGTCACTACCTGCTGTCATGAGTCAATGTCAACATTTTACAGCTAACAGGAATACATTGACTTCTGGCATGATCACAGTGAAAACCATGCCTCAATAAAGTTTAGGGAAATGAACCAAGAATTTTCATGCAGATGAAAGAAGATAAAAGATGTTCTACCAAATTTGGAGAGATCTCAGCTGGGCCTCTTCCTCCTTTGTGCAACTACTGGGTAGGATGGCCAGGGGCCTTCTTGGGTTCTGAGGAAGGAGAGGATGGGATCAATGTTCTTCCTTGGGTGGCATCCCAGGGTCATTTAAGAAGGTCTGTGTGTCTGAACTGGCCCATGTGACATATTCAATGTGTATGTTGCTAGCATGCTCAGAGTTGTCAAGATGTAGAGCCATCAATATATAATATATATAGACTCTAGAGTATTATACAATCAAGCTGGGGTGCCAACTTATTCAGAAGAGCACAGATGCTCAAGTAGGTGGTAGGTAAGTGTACTGGCTATTATTCTTTTTTCTCAGCATCTCTTTGTAGGCTTGGAGTGGTCTTGCTCCTTTAGCTGCGAGGTTGCCAGAGGCAGATTGCTGCTTGGGCGGGATGTTCTAACAGCTCATCTTGAAATTCAAACTCTGGTTGCTCCAGCAATGTTCTTCTGGTTGGGTATATTTGAACTGCTGACCACTCTCCCTTCCAGGTGAGTAGTCAGGGAATTGATCTCTGGAACATAGTTCAAGCATCAGGTAATCTGGACAGTAGAAATATCTTTCTCTCCAAATTCTGTTCCCTTTATGATTCATCTTAAACCTAAAGACATGTGGGTGCTCTATCCTCATTAGTTTCCCTTTGTCACCTCCAGACTATGAATAATCAAAGTCTCAATTTACCAGTTACTGGTTGAACAACTCTTAACCCCTGTGTGCCTTAGTTAACTTGTGAAAAGCAATGATGGCAATAAGATTTAACAGTAAAGATTCTACAGCTAGAATACCAACTCAATTTTCTAGCTGAGAGACCATGGAGAAATTGTTTAACCCTCTGGTGCTTCAGTTTCTTCTTCTGTGAAATGGAGATCATAATAGTTCCTAGCTCATTGAGTTGATGTGAAAATTAAATGAGTTAATATATATAAATACTTAAGACAGAGCCTAACACATAATAGATACTATATAAATATTATTATTACTATTAATATTAGTATCATCACCATGGCACTTTTACAATAATGGAAAGTTGGTAGAGAATTTTTCATGTGATTATTGGAAGCCTCTGCATTCAATTGGCCCATGTGATAATGTAAAAATTACAACCAGGTGAAACTTTAGAAAATATAAATAGATAGTGATATATCTAAATAATGTAAATAACAGGTAGTATTTGAATAGCATTTCAGTGGGCTATTTCTCTTTGAACTTTTTTGTGTTTGTTTGAATTTATAAAGAAAAATATAATTTTAATAAAAATACAATCTTAAACAATGCTTATACATGACAAAGAGTAAAGGTAAGCATGTGGGGAAGGGAATTATTTAACATGTGGTCATTAGACAATTAACTAGCTTCTATCAAAATAAATTTCAAAAGGAGAAAAATGTAAATCTTGAGAAGTCAAATAATTAAAAAAAGAAAATGCAGGGGACACTTAACAAATCTCTGGGGGAAAAAAAAAGATGAAATTTCTAAGGTTGAAATAAGAAAAAAAAATCTCCCCCAACAATATTTTTGACTGAGTTTGGACTTCTGAAATGGTGGAGTGAGAACCTTGGTAAATCCTCTTCTCCACAAAAACAACAAAATATCAGTGAAATTGCCTTCTTTTAGAACTCTAGAAATTAACCAAAAGCTTACAGCAATCTCAGTAGTGATAACTCAGAAAAAAACAAAACAAAACAGAACTTTGGTAAAAACAGTAGAGTCATTGATGTTTAACTTGGCCTACTCCCATCCTCCTGTCCACAACAATGCAATTTAAAACCACAATAAGATACCATTTTACACCTACTAGAATGATTATAATAAGTAAGACAGACAATAATAAATGTTGATGAGAACATGAAGAAACATGGCTGGTTGAAATGTAAATTGATACAAGCACTTTGGACAGCAGTTTGACAGATTCTCAAGAAGTTAAAAATAAATCACCATATAAGCTATCAATTTCATTATTAAATATCTACACGAGAGAACTCAGAACATATATCTTCTACACAAGGACGTGTTCATGGTTACATTACTCATGATATCCAAAAACTGTCTATCAACTTGATAGACAAAATAAATGGATATAAAAATGTGGTGTATCCATACAGTGAAATACTATTCTGCAATAAAAAACTATTGACATATGGTATGTCAATTTGAACTTCAAAACATTGAGCTTAGTGTAATAAGCCAGATATCAGAGACCACATATTGTATGAGTCTATATATATGAAATATGCAGAAAAGGAAAACTTTTAGAGACGGATTAATGGTTGCTTGAAGCTGGCTAAGGGAATGGGGATTAACTCTAAATGGGCAAGAGTGATCTTACCGGAGGGATAAAAATGTTCTAAAACTGATTTATATTGAGGTTACACCACTTAGTAATGTTCATAATCATTAAATTGTACTCTTTAAAAGGGTGAACTTTATGATATGTAAAGTATATATACCTTGATATAAATATTTTACTAGAATATTTTAAACTAACTACCCCACCCAGTAATAAGAGAACACTTACTAGTTACATTCTGGGATCAATGGCCTAGAAGCCTAATTGGGCAAAGATGCAGAGTTTCAATTACCAATAATTTTCTATGCCCATTATTAGATCAAGGGTAGAGAAGAGTATTTATAAAGCAGTATCTAGGGGAGTCTTTGAGTTAAAAACCCATTGTAAAAAATGGGAGTTCTGGGTGTGAAGTCAAATTGATGGATGATGAAGAGTTAAATATGTGTAAGTAGATTTGAGGCCAAATTTAGGAAATAGAATCTGGACTTAACGAGTGGCCTTGGATAGTTCCATATTAATTGCCACACATATTTCCTCTCCTCCAATGTTTTGACTAAGAAAGTAAGCATTCATGAGTCACTAACCAAGGAAAAACAAAGTAGAGCTTCATTATTATTGACAAACATTTTTATCACTAAAGCTGAACTTGGGGAAAATCCAAATTATCAACATAGCTGTTGCTAATTTTATTGAATGTTGCATATTTCATCCTCCTCCCTAAACAGAGGATAGGATAGTCACTCTATAGTTCATAACTATTTCACAAACAATTATTGAACGAGTATGTTTCAAGTTCTCTTCTAAGCACTTGGGGTATAGCAGTAAAAGGAAAGATTATAAAGTCATATGTATATTGGTGAAGTTCTATTTACCTCAAGTTTTTTAATGTTTAATTGCACCCTAATACAAATAATGTAATCTAAATCATGAAGACTTTAGAAATATTTTCAGAAATAATAATAGCAATCACTTATTGAATAATTTCTATGTGTTGGGTATTATGTGAAACACTTTAAATAATTTATCTTAATCCTTATAACAACCTACCAGGAATATTTCAGCATTAATTACTTCATTAACATATGAGGAATCTGAGGGTTAGGGAGTCTAAGATTACATAGGTAATAAGTAGCACATCTAAGAACAAGTGCCAGCCATGGGGTTAGGTGCAAAACTCTTAAGAGCTTTATTGCAAACAATTCTATCTGATGGTAGCAAAGAGAATAATCACAGATCGATTATATGGGACTTGCTCCCAAGTCTCACCTCAAGCCCCAACTTCAGTTTCTCACCTCAGATCTTGACTAGATCATACAGCCACCATGGGATCATTCACTTCCTGACTGAAATGTTAGAGAATCAGGAGCTAAAACCTTGAATAAAGACGCGAGAAGTGATAATTTAGTAAAAACAAAGAAAATTCAGTTGCATAAAATTTCACAGGAAAATTTATAATCTTAAAAGTGTGATGTGGGATAGGGTTAATTCTCTGACGATATATAGAAAACTCATTCCAGCCCTGGGGGAAACGGAATGCACTGTTTAACAAAAGTGAATTGCTGAAAAGTTGTCACTGCAAAGAAATTCTGAAGTGTGCAATCGCTTTAACTGAAGCACATGGAGTTAATCATGCCATATTAGAGACTTTTTTTCACCTCCCTTGAAATAATTAGCCACAGACTATAAGTACATTTTTCATGTCAAATGGACAGTGGCTTCAAAGAAACTGGAGGGCAGAACTACAAGAAAGTGAGAAAAGAAGACTGACTTGATGCACGAAAGACAAAATATCAACATTTCTTGTATAACCACTGAACATGTGTCAGCAAGCATGAGGTCACTTTTCAACTGAAACAATAGAACTGAAATTGGTAGGTTATTGTGTAATAGAAGCATTGAACTGGAGTGCGTCTCACCTATCAACTCAAAAACTTGTAGGATCTTGGAAGTAGCAAGGTGTTTTCGTTAACTCTAACTTTAAACAATTGTGGGTGAAAGTACAGCAAAACTTCTGGGGGAATCTAATGCTAAAGAGGGTGTCTGGAAAGGAAGAGCAAAAAGCTAATAGCCACCCTGATCTGATCGGCCTTGATATCTTTTGGTTTGTACTCTGTGCTTTGCACAATGGTAGTGTGTGTTAGCCGAACATGTACGTTATAGAGAGCATACTAGGAGCATTCTTATTCAGGGCTGTTAAACTGATATTAGATTAGTTAACTCTGTTTTTGGTATCAGGTTGGTTAGTTGTATTTTTGTTCAGAATGTCAATAATATGATTTCTGCCTGTGGTCATCTCTACCTGAATTTTTCAAGAAGAGTAGTCAATGAGTTTTGTGAATCTCAGTTCAATTTCTAGTTATTTACACGGGGAAAGGATAGGTACTCTTCTGTTTCGGCCATGCTAGGACTGCCTACTGCTAAAACGTATACAATGGCTCACTAACATCATCATCATCATCAACAACATATCATCATCAGCACAATGTTCTGGCCAAAGTACTTTACATATATTAACTCTTTTAATTGTCATAATACCCTTTGAAATGGGCACTGTTGTTATATATTCATTTTACTAATCAGTCAGCGGAGATGCAAAGAGGTTGTGACTTCACTATATCATACAGCTAGTAAGTAGCAGAGCTGAGATTGAAACCCAGTTTTACTACATTTAGAGTCTGTGCTCTTAACCAAAATATACTTTAAACTGCAACAGCTACACTGAAACCACTTTGCTATACACATGTCTTATTCTCATTTGCTATTGCTGACTATTCTGTGGAGTATCTTTCTGCTTCTTCTCTAGGGTAGCCCAAGTCAACATTTATGAGAACGCCATAACTTATATGTAGCTTCAGGGGAGTGGAATCAGGTTGCATTTCTTCAATATTACAGACAAGATCCTGGGAGGACTAAACATAAAATGGATGGAAATTTACCCAATTCAAATATACAGCATCCTGTATATCATAAAGAAAGAATGCTCAGAGGGGCTATATCTGAACTCTGCTTATATAAACTGGAACTAATGATGAAAAATGTTTTTAAAAAACTAAAACATAGTGTTCTAAGCAGTTTTGGAATGAGTAATTGATGTTTGTGGTATCCAGGGACAAATTACTCATTCAGAAATTTAAGAAAGGAAAAAAGCCCCATGGGTGTTAGTCCAAACCTTATATTTCTTCTTTTTTCTGTTGTCCCTGTTTATTGTAATGATCTGTCTGATTTTTGGATACCTCTATCTTTTATCCATATAGGTAAGAACACTTAGGGGACACCTGCATATTTTGGCATTTCCCAGGTACAGAACCAATCTTGATGTTAGTCAGTGATGATATAAGGAGATAGAAACCAGAGACGTTAACTCAGTCCTGCCTGACCTACGGCTTCTCTCTCCTTGCAGTCTGACAATACCCTAGATACGTGACCTGAAGTCTTAATTCTGTTTTTATAAGTTTAGCTACTACTGTAGCCATTATCTAGGGCTGCAGTATGTCATCCCCTTGCTTGCCCCTCTTTCTAAAACTAAAACCAACTGGAATTCTACCTTTCGAATTTAATTTTTGTAACCTAAGAATAAACTCCTGCCTGTTCCAAACATTGACCTGCCCTAGAGAAACTGTCTTTCCAAAATCACTTTAGAATTCATTCTCCACTTTACTTCTGGCCAGAATGTCCCCATGCAGACTGTTATTTCAACCACTACTTGTCTCCTGTTGCCTTTTTTTCCCTTTTTCTTTTTTAAATTCATGACCTTTCTCTAGGGGAGTTTTTCTGATTCATAACTTGGTTATATTCCTCACTCTCTGCTCTGTCCCCAGGCAAAAAGCCCACCCTAGGACAGCTATCTTTTCTGATGGTCCTTTTCTTTATGTTCCCTCACTGTGCTATTAGAAATTCCAACTCAATTTTTGGACATCCTTGGCACATTATTTGTTGCCTAATTCAAACACCACTAGGCATGAAGCTCCAAAGGGGCAGGAAGACTCACTTCCTTTATGGGACCTTCACATGGTATATAGCACATTATCCAGCATGTAGTGGACACTCAAAAATATGTGTTGAGAAAGGGAAAAAAGGAGGTGGGCAAAACATGAAGTTCAACATTCTTATTAATTGTGTTAACATGGATAAGTACATTAAGCTCCATATAACTCATTTCCTCGCCTATAAAGAACTGTAATACTTTTCATGCAGATTAGGAAGAGTTAGTGATTTTTACCTCTGAGGGCAAGGTGGAATATCTGTATAAGTATTGGAGCAAAAAAAAAAAAATGATATAAGAAAATTTAGAGACTTAGAAAAAGTGTTACTATTTTAAGTTAATAAAAGGCTATAAGGAGTTTGTACTGAATTTTTTGTATAATAATCTACACAAAGGGAATAGCATAAATATATATTTCTATAAAAGAGCTACCAATAATTACCTTTGTGTAGTGGCTTTATCATGCTTCATTGAGTATTTATGATTAGCTATATATTTATTAAGCTATATATATTATACTTGCAAATCAAAAAGATATATGTGTATGTATAAATGTGTGTATATACAGATATATAACATCTAAAGTAAAAATTAAAATACCTATCAAACAATTCTCTATAATTACATAATATTATATGTAATAATTATATATATGATATATATATAATAACTGAGATATCAGTTAATGTAAAGGAAAGGGAAATTTAATGTTAGAGGTAAGCACATTTGTTTTTCTAACTATCAGATACATGACAGATAGTAATCTGCCCAAAGTAACATATTAGTATTTTAAATCAATTAGTAGTATTTTAAATGAAGTAATAGAAAAGTCCACTTTTACTACTTGTATATATTTTAATTTTAGATTTAAATAAATCAATGAATTGAGATCTGTTACGCACAAATTTCCTTTCCTGTATGAGAAATTCTTCTGCATTTCTAAGTGTAGAAGAAAGAGTATAAGAAAGTCTGAGAAAAGTTTTGGTTACTTTGAACAACTAATCATTGACTCCAATAATGATACATGAAGAGAATTATGATGCAATATAGTTTACGCTGTCATGATTCAAGATCTCCCAAAAGCATTGTGTAATTCAGCTCACTAGTTGCACTGGTCTATTTCACTTGTCCTTATGGCAACCAAGGTAATGAAATAGGAAATTATCAGAGCCAAGTAATTCATTGGAAGTAATTCAGTTCAATTGTAGTTTTTTAATCTCTCCAGGACAAGTCAAAATACACCTTAACTTACAAAAATCCAAAGTTCTGACCTTTTGATTTTTCATGATTTCTTTTTTACTGACATGAGTTATTCTTCCCACCCTTTTCCAGTTAGTAATTTGGATTTTTTCCTGAAGATGATTTTTCCATGCACACCACATAAAGCTATCCATCAAGTTCTTCCCATGCTGAGTTTTTGTTTTTTTTTTTTTTCATTTTACCAATACCAATTTTTGTTGGAAACAAATCAGAAAGTTAGGGAAACTACAAATGGAAAAGCTATGACATGTCAACCAGTATAACTTCCTACAAACAATATTACTACATATAATATATTTAGTTTATTTTATTATACCTGACATCATCACAATAGCACCATTACCCTTTAATTATAGAGAATGTTATCCTTTCTTAATGCTTAATATAATACTCTGTTTTATGTTTTCTTCCTTCCCAGAGTTGGAGGAAAAAATGAAGAGAAATATTTTGGCTCCATAACTCTCCTCCCATCTCTGCCCATGCCAAGTCTTTTCCTCTGAGCTCCGAACCATTAACTCTTAGTGCACTCAGAGGCATTAACTGAGCTAAAGGGGATTTTCCTTACCAGGAAAGAAAAAGAAACCAAACCATTTATCATTTGCTAGAGAAGGAAGAAAGGACAACTATACAAATGTAGTCTTGTTTGATTAAAAACAGCTAGCACTATGGCCCTTCAAAATTACTATCTCCCTCCTCCAAGCATTTCTTGTGTACGACTCTCAACTCTCTCACTCAATTATTCAACAAATATTCAAGTAGTTTATACTATGTGACAGGTGTTTTTTTATGCATAGGCTTTAAAAATTTGTATCTGTAATCCCAATCCTCAAAGCGGTGGGGAAAGAGATAGCAAATCACAATTATGTATTATGTAAAAGTATTTTAATAGAAAAATGCACATGGTGTGAGGGAGATATTTAAAAAAAAAAAAAACATTACATCTGGCATTACAGAAAGGCTTTAGCAAAAGAGAGATTGAATTTTGACTTGAGATTAGACTTGAAGAATGACTAGAAGAAATTCCTCAGGCAAGATGGCCAAGTAAAGGGAACAGAGATGTGAAAACTAAGAGCTGCGAGTACAGCATGCTTAACAAACAATTCTGAGTACTAGGATGTGTGGCAGGAATAATGAATTTGAAACTAGATGTTACAAGACCTTTGATTTTTATTCAGAAAGATCTGATCTGAGAATCTGAAAAGTTTAAATAATAAAGGATACCTCAATCAAGTTTACAGTTCTAAAAGTTTATTTATCTTATTGGTATAGTTCTTCTGCAAAGGTATCATTTAAAATATTTAAGTCTAGATAGTGGATGACAATATCCTATAGCAAAATGAAAGGCAAGAGAAGCACTTAAGGAATGGTGAAGTAAGGATTTCTGAAAATTCTTGCTTCCATAAAAATGAGAGAAAAAAAGTTAAAATCAACTTTTTTTTAGAACTCTGGAAATTGTCCAAAGGCTTACAACAATACTAGCAGCATTTATTCAAGACAAATTGATGATGTAAGAGAGATATCAGCAAGATGACTGAATAAGACATTTCTGGTTGTAGTCCCTCTTCAACACAATAATTTGACATCCATCACCAGGCAAAAGTACCTTTGAGAGAATTGTTGGATCCAGCATTATCTGCCAAGATACCCGAGAGGAGTCTCTCCCACCTGGGCATTGGGTAAGAAGTGTACAGACCTAGGTAATGGTTGTGGATCCTGCAGTGACCTATGATGAGCCTGTCTCTATGTTTTCTCTCAGAGAACAATGTTTTAGACAATTACTCATAGACAAACGGGCCCTTGGGAAAGTCCAATAGAACAGCAGAGAAATTTCAGTATGTAACTGAAGCGAAAAAAATTACAACTTTGAATGCATTGGAGACAGTAAGAGGAACAATTCGACTTTGTATCACCCCAACCGAGGTAGCACAGCTCAGTGCAAAGAGAAAGCTTCTTGGCCCGAGAGTTCTCCCAAGAGGGAATGTAAGAGTGTGCAAGAGCGCACCCCACTTTCCCAGCTAGGTGGATTCTGCTGCAAAGGCTCATTTCTCTGTTTCCTCATCCAGAGTACTAGTTGTGAGCCGCTTCGGGATGCAAAGAGGCTGGGTGGGTGGCAACTAAGACTCCTCGAGAACATCAAGGGGACATGGGTCCTACTAACAACATGTGGACTCCATCAAGAAGCTACCCATGACCCTCTGGTAATGGCCACCCCCAGGGCTCTGCATACCTCATACACACACCTGTGGCTAACTACATGTGCATGCACCTGATAGTGGTAAGAGTGAGTTTCGGCAGAGGACTAGTGAGGGTGTGCATAAAACTGGTCTCAATCCGCAGGCCAGAGAGAGATCAAAAACTTGATCTTACTGAGAAAACTCAATAAAATCAAGGACTGAGCCCTGGCCTGTGTGGCTCAGTCAGTTGGACCATCTCCCCATAACCAAAATGTGGCAGGTTATATTCTTCTAAAATACAATGGTGGGCCCTGGCTGGTGTGGCTCAGTGGATTGAGCTCTGGCTTGTAAACTGAAAGGTCGCCAGTTCGATTCCCATTCAAGGCACCTGCCTGAGTTGCAGGCCAAGTCCCCAGTTGGGAGTGTGAGAGAGGCAACCACACATGGATGTTTCTCTCCCTCTCTTTCTCCCTCCCTTCCTCTCTAAAAAGTAAATGAATAAAATCTTAAAAAATATATTTGTTAAAATACAATGGTGGGACAGACATAAGAAAACATTGCCATTCCAAAAGGGAAAAATTATAAAGAAGTTAGAGGTGTCAGGTCCCAAGCAATTCTAAAACCCAGTGAGGCAAATGTCATTAGCTGTTACTGCTTCAGAATAGTCCTCTCAACTAGATGTTCTGCCCTCCCGGCCCACCACTGAGATGGCCCCACCTTCCAGGCCCACTGGAGGAGGGCTTCACAATCAGGCCCACAGGGCAAGAGCCCCAGCCACTTGGTTCTGGCTGATGCGCCTGCCCCCTCAGCCAAGGGCTGCAGCCTTGCCCCTGAGGCCCTGAGCAGAAACAGCCTAGCCTCCTGAACCAAGGGGTTGTCCTCACCTTCTGTAATCCTGGAGGAGACAGCCTTGCCCCACCCTGGCTTGTGCACCCTGGGCCTTTGATGACAGCGAATTAATTACAAGTCAACATATAACAGGTACATGTATAGAAGAGGAATCACTGGGCTATATGGTAGCTCTATGTTTAACTTTTTGAAGAACTTCTAGACTTTTTTTCCAAAATGGCTGAACTATTGTATATGCTCAGCAATGAATGAGGGTTCCAATTACTCTACATCTTTAACAATACTCAGTATTGAGTCAAATCGTTTTAAAAGAACTCTCGGGCACACTCACCCACATCATAGTTTTAACCACAAGCTCTCACATTCTTTCCTCTCTCCTTTACTGTTTGCCTATTCTCTCTCATTCCTTTTCATCAAATTAGTGCCCGCTTACTCCCAGGAAAGCAAAACATAAAAAGGAACTTATGAAGCTATGTAGGGTTTTTATTTATTTATTTTTTAAAAGCCTGTTTTTTAGTATTATGACATTTGCCATCACTTAGTTAATTTGGTTTTGCAAAGCAAGCTATCTGAGGCTGGTTAATTTTGTTGAAACCACTTTTCCTGCTATTTCTTTCCAAATAGTTTCTGATTGTCTAGAGTTTAGCTAAGTGAGCCTCAGGCAAGGACTGTGTAAAAAATCAGAGCGTGTTCATGTGAGGAAAATAGTACATATTTTAAAAAATCAATATAACTAATTAATATAATAGCATAAATTATGTAATTGCTTAGCAATTTGTGCTGTTTACATAGCAAATTAACCCATGGTTTAAAAACAAATTTATGCCCTTAGAATAACGTCTTCCCAGGCACCGATCTGGGACACATCTAAATACCAAGGGAAAAATAAATGAGGTAGAATAAATATTTTTTATTCAGTTAACTCTGAATTTTCTTAATAGCCCAAGTAAAACTGGTGCTTCTGGTTTCCAGCTGTGTAGTTCCTGTCTATAATTTTGTTAAATGGCTCTATTTTGGTTCACAGTGGTTACATAAACCTGGGATATCCTCTTTAACTTTCAGTTGGAGATTATCAGTATCAGACTGGAATTACATCATAAAGGATTATTGACTGATTCATTAGAGCTGCTGTTGTAATGTTTCTTTAACTCATAAAATACATTTACTGTGAAGCCAATGCTTCAGAGATTTTCTGATATACGACTATACATTTTTCCATGGAAATGAAATGATCTTGTCATTTTGTAATTTACTAGACTGAAGTAATTCCCAGGAAAAGCACATATCTGAAAAAGTCAGCAGATGCTTACAATAGGCAGAACAAATTCCAGGCCAAAAGTAAGGACTTAACAAATGCCTAAAATTGTAGTCTTTATCTCTAAGGCAGGTGTTTTAAAACTGGACTGGTCCCAAATACTTTTTCTTTCCTTTTTGGTTATTGTTTTTCTAGAAGAAGTTGAAAAGGATGTCAAAGATATGCAGGTGTTAAGATAAGATTCTTCACTAAGAATGACTCATTGACAACCAATCAGAGGTTCTGTATCTGTGAACATGATCAGGGGGTGGTGTCTTGGCTATGGTTATGAAAACTCCCTTCAGTTCAGAAAAAACAATATATTTAAACAAACGTTTGAAATAGTCCCACTGTAATAAGAAAAAAAAATCTTTGTAGACGTGTCAATTAGATAACAATGAATCTATTACTATGTAATTATAAAATTAGCAGCTCTGATTTCAACATTGCTGATTATGTGTAGGAATATAATATCCTTAATGTTTAAAATTTGGTAGAATGATAAGCTGATCTCTTAGTGCATCTAAATTAAACATTGTCAAATGAATTGTTTTTAAAAATGTAATAATGAATGACTGAATCAGCAGCAAGAGGGAACAGACGTAGAGTTTAAGATGTTCACTACTTGTGTCTTTCAGAGCTATGCCACGTTACTTTTCCTAGGAAGAAAATGGATTAATAAATAATACAAAGACAGAAGTTTATTGGCCCTTTTGTCATTTACCTCCTCTGGGAATCAAGGCAAGAAACAGTTGCCCTTGTTAACCTGTGAATATTTTTCACTCCCTTAGGTCATTGACTCTGGCTCAGGAGTCCAATTTTCCTTTCATTCATTAACCACATTGGGAAGCAGAGTTCCTAACCCTTTCCAGTCTAAATGTGGAACAATCACATCCCCTCATAATCAACGGCCAGTGTGCTGGGACCTCTACGTTTCACTGTGCTCTCGCAGTGACGCAAGTTTTTAACAATTGAAGGATATTAACTCAAAAACTTGTTTTCTAATTGGAGGAGCTCAAGGGATTTTAAATAAATGAACTTGTATAAACTGGAAGCTCGTACATGTGCCTTTCCAATTATTTTTGTTCAAATTAGGGGAGAGGGCACTGCTAATCTCAGAAAGCAGATTTCAGAAATTATTTGAGCTATGAAGCCAATTCAGGATAACAAAACTGAGCCTTTGTGATTGTTTGAATAGCTGAAAAGACAACCTTGTCTTTTATCTTAGTAAAGATATCATATATTCAGAATAATATCGTTTCATTATTTAAATACGTGCATTTTTGTTAAAACACTGGATTATTTCCTTTTATTATACTCAGTGGAAAGGGGGGGGTGGAATCCAATGGAATTCTAGACTTTTGCCCGACCTTTTCCACTTTCCTCTAGTTTGCATAACTTAATTGTGAATTTAAAAAATCACAAAGTGTTCATTCATGACAATTATGACTAAAATATTGTCTTTGGTAACAAATCTCTATGGTCAATCCACTAAGAACCATCTTCCCATCACATTTTTAATTACATACATCACATTCTGGATATTGAAGAGTATGTGAATCAGGGCTTTCTAGGAACTTTCAAAATGTACCCTGGCGTGGTGAGTTGTGGAAACTTATTTTGGAAGAATAATAGGGAAGTCTTGTATTCTTCTATCATTTCCTATTTCCTCACCCATGTGAGCAGGAAAGAAAATAGCTGGGTAGGGGACTTTAATTGTTAATTAAACTTTTAGTCAGATAATATTAAATCATTTTAAGATTTAGGCACTTAAAATTTATAATTGATCTCAAGAGAACATAATTTTTAAGAAAATAATTTATCATTCAGGCATAACTTAATATAAAATTATATGTTAATATGTAACTATATCAGAAAATTCAATGTTAAGATGTTTCCAACACACACACACACACTCGCACACACACACACACACTCATTCACTCTATCTCTAAAACAGTGTCTTATACTTAAGCAATATTTTTTTCAGTCAACCCCTGGAATTAAGGCACTTAGTAGGCAGATTAGTTAATATGCATAAGTTTGAATATAGAATTAGAATAATTAACTATCTGTTTAGTTTTTTAAAATATTTAAATTGCAGACGTAATTTAATTGCAGAAGTAATTTATAAAGACATCTTATAAAACATTCACACTATACATGACACAACTGGACAACCAGTTACATGAGACAGATCCCTGTAGTAAAATTTTTGGAAGAAGGGTTAATATCTATTTTTCATTCCATTATTTGTTTTACAAACATTTATTTTGTAATATACTACAAATTAACAATTTGCAAATTCACCAAGAGTATGTGAGAGTGCCTGTTTTCCCATAGCTATATCAAGACATATTATCTATTAATTGTTTTAAACATTATGGATAAAAATATTTTGTTTTTTTAATTTGTTTTTCTCTTATAACTGAATTTGAGCTTCTTTCAATACATTTATTGACTATATATTATTTTTAATTTTCGTTCTATATACTTTACTTCTATCCTTTGGGTTATTTTTATTTTTCTGTTTGGTTTCCTCAGAGCTCCGTATAGTATCAACATGGAATAGTTTTACTGAATCATTTATTTGCTCAAGGTATATTTACTAAGAACACTTATTGTCACTTAAGTTAGTCACTGTTTTATGTCCCAGCAAAACCATAGTAAATAAGACATTTCGGTACGGGAAGACAGATTAAGAGTAAATAAGCAAACGGATACCTAAGATTATTGATGTGAAGGAAGTAGATTATATAAAGGAAAAGGAGATAACAGTCATTCATTGCTGGTGGGAATACAAATGGTACAGCCCATTTGGAAGACAGTTTGGTAGCTTTTTGCAAAACTATACACACCCTTATGTGATTGAACAGTTGAAATGAATGCTCATGCATGTTTATAGCAACTCTATTGATAATTGCCAAAACCTGGAAGCAACCAAGATGTTCTTCATTGGTGAATGGATACATAAACTGTGGTACATCCAGACAATGGAATATTTATTATTCAGTACTCTAAAGAAATGAGCTATGAAGTCACGAAAAGACATGGAGAACACTTAAATGCACATTATTAAATGAAAGAAGCCTATCTGGAAAGTCTAGATACAATAAAATATATTCCAACTATCTGACATACCAGAAAAGGCAAAATTATGGTGACAGTAAAAAGATCAGTGGTTGCCAGCGGTTGTAAGGAGGGAGGGATCAGTAGGCAGAAAACAAAGTATTATTCAGGCAGTGAAATTATTCTATATAATACTATAGTGATAGATACATGTAATTATACATTTGTCAAAAACCCATAGGATGTATAACACCAAGAGCAAACCATAATGTAAAGTCTGGACTTTTGGTGATAATGGTGTATCAACATAGGTTAATCATTGTAATAAGTGCACCAGCAGCCAGGTGTGGGATATGACAGTGGAGAGCTGTAGGGGGTGGGTAGGGAATATATGGGGACTCGGAGCTTTCAGCTTCATTTTTCTTTGAACCAAAAACTGGTCTAAAAATAAAGTCTGAACAGCGTGGAGGTTCCCAGATTGAAGGGGGACAGGGTATTAAATGGGGTAATAAAGGGTAATATATGGTGACAGAAAATGATTTGACCGTGGGTGGTGGGCACACAATGCAATATACAGCACGTGTATCACAGAAAATTACACTTGAAACCTATATTAACCAATGTCACTGCAATAAATTTAAATTAACAAATAGAAAAATTTTGTCCACTTGAAAAGTATATTATAAAGCAAGTTCTCATAGTTCTTGTAATTTATTCATAGTTTTACATTCCTATATACACTAAATAGTGTGAGGTAAGATCTAACTTAAATTTTGCTAAATGGATAAGGAATTTCCACATGTTAATTATCATAATGACTTAGAAAAACTTTCAAACTCCCACATTAACATGGGTCAGTATCTGGACTCTGGACTCTCACATTACTTATATGTCTATACTTATGATAATACCAATGGTTTTAATTACTCTGGCTTTATAATTTGACTATCAGGTATGGGTCAAGGATACGGGCTCTAAAATGAAACCAGACAATTATTACTGGCGTGTGACCTTGGACAATATATGTAGTCATATAGTGGTTCAAATGCTTCATCTGTCAAATTAAGTTAGTAAGAGTTCCTGATTATATTAAATAATATAATTATATATAATCTTTTAAGAACAATGACTGACACATAACAGTATCTATCACCACCTTTACTAATTATATCATTATTTCTATCAAGTGGTAGGACAAGTACTCCTTTTCAGTATTTTTTTTTATCCTACCCAAGGATATATTTTAAAATTGTTTTTCTGTTACAGTTGTCCCATTTTTTTCCATCTGAAGACATTTTTCATTGCTTTTTAAAAAAAATAATATATTTATTTATTTTTAGAGAGACAGGAAAGGAGAGAGGGAGAGAAACATCACTGTGGGGTTGCCTCTCACTTGCGCCCCCAACTGGGAACTTGACGTGCAACCTAGTTATGTACCCTGACTGGGAATCGAACCAGCGACACTTGGCTCGCAGGCCGATGCTCAATCCACTGAGCCACAGCAGCCAGAGCTTCATTGTTTTTAGAGAGAGAGAAAGGGAGAGAAACATTGATATGAGAGAGAGAGAGAGAAGCATTGACTGGTTGTTTCCCATAAGTGCCCAGACTGGGGATGCACACACCCAGACTGGGGATCAAACCTGCAGCCTAGGTATGTACGCAGACTGGGAATCAAATCTGTAACCTTTAGGTTATGAGACAACACTCCAACCAACTGAACTATACTGGCCCAGGCCCGTCAGTGTTCTTATCTTTCAATAAACTCTTGATCTTCTATTTCATTTTTGCAGTTTTGTCTTCCATATGAACTTGAAAATAAACTTGTTGTATTTCATAAGAAAGAAATTTGCTGTCTGATTCCTGCTACAACTGAATTTATATATTAACTTGTATTGAATGAGTATTTTTAATTATTATTTAGTGACTCTTGTTACTATACTGTATCTTTCTATTCAGGAATATTAGATGTCTTCCCTATTATTCAGACTTTTATGCCCATTTGTGAATTTTTTTTTTCCATATAATGATGACTTTTTTAATGCTTAAGATTTTTTTGTTATGTTGTTGTTCTTGTTTATGGGAGACACCCTCCCTTCTCTTCCTGTCTCCCCTTACAATTTTTAATTTTTACATTTGGTCTAAGGGAAAAGAAATAATTGGTACGTGTATTGAATATTATGTATGGTCACCTTTTCAACTTGCTTGTTAGTTTTAGTGGTTTTTCAATTGATTCAGTATATACCCTTTTTCATGGGTTGAATTGTATTCCTCCAAAGATATTTTGAAGTTTTAACTTCTCGTATCTTATAATGTAATCTTATTTGGAAAGGGTCTGTGCAGATGTAATCAAGCTAACATAAGGGCATTAGTGTAGTCCTAATCCAGACTGGTGTCTTTTTAAAGTAAATTTATTGAGGTGACATTGCTTAATAACACCATATAAGTTTCAAGTGTACATTTCTATGATACATTATCTTTATATTGTATTGGTGTCCTTAAAAATGTAAAACATCATGGTGAGACACAAAGAAACAGGCAGAATTCCATGTAACTACGGAGGACAGCCTTGGAGTGATACAGAGGAGGAAACCAAGGATAAAAACTCATCGCCAGAAGCTAGGCTGAGGCAAGAAAGGATTCTTCCCTAGACTGCTCAGAAGGAGTATGGCCCTGCCAACACTCTAATGTTTCACTTGTAGTCTAGAGAACTGTGAGAGAATAAATTCTTGTTCTCTCACACCATCCAATTACTGGTACATTTTATGATACTTAAGGCAGTCTGTGAATCCTGAACTTTATAACAGATCTTTCTTTAATCTGCTCATATTAATTTTGATTAGTGGTATGTTCAGATTTCTTCCTGCAGTCATATTTTATATTTCCATTTACGAAGCTCTTGATAGTTTTTATCCCATTCTGCCTTAAAATTTTTTCCTCTAAAGTTATTTTGAAATTATTCATTCACTTCTTGTGTTCTATTGAGAATGGTGATTCTTAGTTTATAAATTTGGACTTATGTTATTCTATCAAAGTCTATAATTAATATCCTGCCCCTCAAGCCAAAATATACTGTCCCTCAAGCCAAATTCTCTCTCTCAAAAGTTTGCATATTTTCCTTTCCCCATTTCTTAACTTCCCTTTACTCCTAAATGCATCTGGATTTTAGGTCCATATTTTAATATATTTTCAATTAGAAGCCAATTCTTACTGACTTAACACTTAGTATTTTTTTTCTTACCATATGTCTGTTACCACTTTCAGTTCTATTTATTGGATTTATTTTGAATTTTGCTAGAATAATATTCTAATAGTTCTCTTTTAGAAAGTGCATGATGAGGAAAATTTATGAGTATTTATGTTTTATAATGTCTTCATTTTTCTCTTTCCATAGATTGGTGGCTTGGCTGGATATAAGATCGAAACTTAAATTCATGATCTATTCCCTGAACTTGATAAACACTGCTTCCTGTGCTATAGCATCTACTGCTGAAAAAGAAGCTTGATTCACAGCCAGTTCTTGTTCTTTTTAGGTAAGTTGTTTTTGTCTTTTGAGAAGCTTTTAACTTTTTTATTCACCCACAATGTTCTACCTTTTACCATGCGTTTCAGTATGTAGTTCTTTCTTAACTTATTTGTGTCTGGTTTTGTTGTATGTACATTTACTTTGAAGAAGGTAATTTTTATGGGAGAATTTTTCTTATATGTTATTGTGATCATTGGATTTTCTTCATATATCTGCTGGCATATTATTGTCTGCTCATTGTTTTTATTTTATAACACCTCTTGAAATTTTATTAGGATTGTTTCTGATTGTATGAATTTATACGATTGTGGAAAATGGATAGAATATGCCTCTAAGAGGTGTAATTGTAATTTATCTCTGGATATGAGGCTCCATCCCCTTTAGAGAGCTGCTAACTACATGGATTATTCCAAATGCCTTTGCTTTTCTTGATTACCCAAAGCAGGGTCTAGACAGGAGGGTCTAGTTCTCATGAAGTTTATAGTTAGTCACCCAGACAGATCCCCTAGGTATCAATCTGCTTCTTAGATTCAGTAGGCTTTTGATTGTCTTCAATGATAGTTTATCTATAAGGGTTCTGTTCCACATTACACTACAGCTTTCCTATCAATATGATTGCATCTGATTTTTGTTTTACAAAAATCTCTGTTAAGTTCTAATCCACCCATGCATGGCTCCTATTCATGCCCTGAATAGTCTGTTTCTGTGAGTGCTGGGTCATGCCTTTCTAAAGCTGTCGAGTTTAATTATCAATTTAAAAATAGTTTGTCTACTCTTTTAAGGTATTTACTCAGAAGTATTTTATTAGTTTGATATTTTCCAACAGATCTCTTTATTGACCTTATCAATTGTCTGTTGTTGTCATCTGAACACCACAATCTGACACCCTTTTCTTGTTTGAAGTAGTGCAGAAAGATCTTGCCCTGTCAGGAATATAAGACTTTTACTACAAGAAATCAGAAACTATAAGTTTTTCTCTTCTCTCTTTTTTCTTTTATGTACTATGGCAATGCACACTTCTGAGGAAATTTGGAATAAGTTGATTCCAGGCAAATTACCGGAGTCTTTAACTTAAAAATTTTGGGATTATAGAAATTTTTGATAGTTAATTATTTAAGAGTTGCAATAAAAGAAACTTATACTTTCTCAGTGTTTTCAGAACTATGGCTTGTCAGTCTTCGGTGTCTGGAATGATTTGTTTGACATCAAAGATTTTACCTGGCTTATGTAATGGAGATAGTTTGATCCTGACTATAGCATTTTAGGAAACAAAAACATGGCTTTCTAGGTAATTAGAAAAGAACGCCAGGAAATATGATGTGTTTCTATCCTCTACACTTCCTCCACCACAGAAAAAAACCTTTAGAAATTTTTTATTTTCCCTAATCTGACTCCACACAATGAGCTACTGAACTAAACTTCTCCTCATACACAGTCCATTATTCTGCAGAACTTCACCCACTAACCAAACCATCTGGAACTTTATTTAGTCACTTGCCAAAATCCTCCTCCTTCTTAAAGATGTTCTGACCCACCTCTGAGTTTTCATTTCCTCCTACTCTACCCAAGTGATGAGCTCTAACCTCTTCCTTTCAGATGTCAAACCCACCTCCACTCCTGACATAAAATATGTGCAACAACCTTGCTTCATTGCCAACCATTCACCAAGGTGTCAAAAGAACCCATTTTCAACTGGAAAAAATTATATCCCCTTTTAAAATTTATCACTGCTTTAGCAAATATATCAATTCGGATGCAAAAAAATATTTTATTTTAGTCTCAACAATTCTTACAATTCGTTCAGTGAACACACACAAGTGTAAACATAGAACATATTAATGATAAAATGTATCCAAATGGCCATTTTTTATATATTAATTTATGAAAAATATTATACTGTCATGTTTCTGGATCACTTAGAGTCAAGATTCTTAATTATTACTCATTCAAGTCTTTTATTTTGTTCCCCTTTTATAATCTTGTAGTTTTTGTTGTTTATAAATCAGTCACTGAATTGCTTGTATATAATCTTAATAAGAAGAGAACATATAAATTATCTCATATAGCTTCCTACTCCCAGTGTGGAAATTCAACTAATTTTAGGTGCTTACTATTGTGTGATGACATTTGTTCATTGTTCACTCATTTAAACAAGACATACTTATCGAGTGTTTTCCTATGTCCCAGGCTTAACCTAATGGCTGGACATAAATCAGATATCTGTGCTTCCAAGGAAATTCCATTTTAGCAGAAGAGACAAAGAATAAGTAATAAATGTAATAATTAAGTTAATAATACAATGATATGGTGTAATCTGGGATTTTACTTACTTGGGGGTTAATAAGATACCATGTTAACTGTTTCATGGTTGCTGGTAAAAGACATGAGACTCTTGGGTCAAAAACAAGGTTCTCTGTCATGCACAGTACAGCAGGCAGTATGATTAGCATATTTTACATGGGGATTATGCAGAAGGAACCAGATGGGTGTTGTGCACACAGCAGAGTTGTATTACCACTGAGGAACACTGAGTGAGGGGAAATCATTGAGCAAGTCTTTTTTTATTTTTTTGTCCTGCTTTTTTTCTTTCAGTTTCTAAAGTCCAGGTACTCAAAATCTCTCAATATGATTGTGCACAAGAATTTAGAATTGTCATATCTTCCTGTTGGGTTGATAATTTCATCATTATAAAATGCTTCTAATGCTTCTCTCTGTCTAGTAATGCTTCTGGCTTTCAAGTACCCTTCATCAGAAATCATTATGGCCATATCAGATTCTTTTTGTTTTAAGTGTATGTACATGACATCTGTTTAACATTTTTACTTTTAAACATTCAAGATTTGTATCTTATACAGTTTATAGTTGATTTTTATTTATTCTTTTACCCAGTCAGAAAACTTTTGAATTCTAACTGGATCGTTTTGTCAATTTACATTTTACTGATAAATCTGAGTTGTATTTGAATTTAGCATTTATGATATGGCTTGTATTTTCCTAATAATTTTGCTCTTGTCTTTCTTCCTCTTAATTTTTTAAATCTACATGTTTTATTTTTTTTTATTTTGTTAGTTTTGCATTCCTTGATTACTTTTGTTGTTACCCTGGAGATTACAAGATCTCTCTTTGATTTACTAGGCTACATCTCAAATTAGTACATTTACCACTTTCCAAAAATACAAGTATTTTTGTTTTGTTTTGTTTTTATTTTTTAAGTCCATTTAATGATCTTCTATCTTTTTTCTATTTTGGTAACATATTTTAAATCTGCATATATTTTACACCATATGAGATATTGTTACCATTGCTACCTACAGTCAATATTTGTTATATTTACTCTTATATTTAGCCTTTCTATTGGTTTTTATTCCTGCTTGCATTACTATGTTTTAATCTTGGATTATTTTCCCCTTCTGCCAAAAATGTCCTTTCATGCTAATTTCTTGTCAATACTATTTTTGGGGGCCTGAAAATTATATGTATTTTTCCTTCATTTGTGAAGCTTAGTTTTGCTAATTATAGAGCTGTAAGTTGTTACTATTGCTTTCAGGACTTTAAAGATGTCATTCCACTGTCTTTTGTCTGTTGAAAATTTGAATCTCAACCTACTGTTGCACCTATAAAAGTAGCGTGGTTGTTTTTCCTGGCTGCTTTTAAAATAATCTCTTTGATTACGGTTTTCAACAATTCTTCTAGTCCATAATGAGGTATGGTTTTTTACTGCATATATCCTGCTTAGAATTTATAATATATAATACCTAATTTTAATTATTGTTTTTCCTAGTTATAGAATTTCCATTTGATTCTATTTTATAGATTCCACTTCTATAGTGAAGTTCTCCATTTTGTACCTTTTTTCTCTTGAGCATAAAAAGCATAAAATTCATATCTGGTAAGTCAAATATCTGGGTCACCTATGTGTCTGTTTCTATTATCTGAGGGCTTTTTCTCCTGATTTTCAATCATTTGCTTCTATCTTCTGGCATGCCTGGTAATTTTTTATCATACCTTGCATATAAAAATTTATGGAGTGTTTCTCTTGTACCAGAGATTTCATTTTTATCTGGCAATAAATTAAACCATGGGTTGGTTTAGTTGTTTCCATTAAAAATAAAATAATTATTGTTTAAATATTTTTGAGGCTGGCTTACTTCTGGTGTGCTTTTAAATCTAGGGAAGATCTTATATAAGAATCTCAGTTTATGATGGCCCTTTCTCCTAAGTGGACACTAAACTTTAATATTTTTCTCTCTGTAGTGTAGTGAGACTGATAAAATATTTTAATTCTTATCAGCTATTTTTACTTATTTTTTCTTTTAAATTTGGCCCACACAAGAGTGACTTGGAAGTTAGAAAATCCCTTAAGGGGAAAGTGTACAGAGAATGTTGAGCTCACTTATCTGTGATTTTCTTTGTTAGCTGGGATCTTGGAATCTCAAATTTTGGCTGCCTTGGTGGTCTTGAATTCCAATTTTTCATGTTCTGAACCCAGTTTGATTACTTAAACCTATAGCTTGATATTTTCCACTAGTCTCTATGCTTAGTGCTTTGAATTACCAAATGTCCCCAGGCAGAAATTGCAGTGGTAAATCTATGATTTGTTTTGATACATTTCTCTTCTTTCCTAGGTCTCCTTGGTTGTTTTCCAAACTCCAATTGGCTGTTTTTATTTTCTTCTTTTGCATGTTATTGTTTTTCTTTTTCAGTAGTTAGCCTAAGAGCATTCTCAGACAACTTACTTTGTACAAGAATCCATACTATACCATATATACTTCCCTGTACCCTGTTTGGCATACAGTTTGTACTGTTATCTCTTTAACTTATACTTACATTTTCTCTCTAACAAAATTTTACATCCATAATGGAAACCATGACTTTTGTTGATATTGTTCATACGATTCCTATATCAGAGAACTGGGTGCATTGTTGCATTCAATAATTACTTATTGAGTTTAATTGGGGCATGAATTGTAAGAAAGAAATTGGAAAAAGGGAGAATCTCACTTCAGTGTAAGAAGTTGAGAAGATTTAAGGATTCACGGTTCTTAAAATTGTCCCTTCAAGAAAATGTTTCATTTTTGTTCTCTTTGATCACCAGAAGATATAAAATGTTAAGTCTAGTTAAATAGCTCATTTATTTTCTATATCCCAAAGGATAGAGAATACTTTCAAATCCCATATTTATTAATTTCTGAGACCACTTATGGCTTGTAATATGAAACATTACCCTGTGCTAACATATGAGAGCTGTTGTACTATAAAAATTTCATTAGTGTATTTTGTAACTTGAAAACAATTAGTTTTAAAGTTTGGTTTTATGATAAAAATATCAGACTCTTTAGTAAGAGGATAACTCAGAGAAGACGTAAACTATGAATCCCTCTCTTTAAGGGCCTCTTGCCTGCCCTGGTCAGCTAGACCACTCTTAATACAAGTCCTGGTTTGTTAAACCAGGAGGTTTAGCTGCAACAAAACTCAGTCTAACTTTCTGTCTGTTCTTCATCTAATCTTAGTTTTAACAAACCTCATATAAGCATTGGAGAATTTTTTTCTTTCTTTATACTTTGTACGTTGACTTTATTTAGATTTTCTTTGCTTTCATATTCTCTCCACAGATGGCTCAAGTTCAAGTTTTCTGCTTAAGATACCTATAATTCTAGTGATTAATAATATATATCTATTACCAAGATGGTGTTATAGTTATTTAGAAATCTCTTTCTCTCTAGCTCATAGGAGATACCTTGGCCACAGCGCAGTCTGAAAACCAAATGTTCATTGAAAGAAATGACTCAAGCCTATCCAAGAAAACGCATGTATGTTGCTATAAGTAGCAGTTTAAACATTCTGTTTACTGAGTGGTCTTCTAGGAGAAGTCCTAGATTTACAATGACAATGAATCAGCACCAAATTAACTTAGCTTTAAAAAAAAGAACACAACAATATCATCTATCAAAGGTGTGGCTCATGTAAAAACATTTCAATACCAATTGCATTTATAATATGTTTAAGTAAGGCATTTATAAATTGTATTAGTCAAAATATTAAAAACAATAAAATAGCACTCACTAGCAAACATAATATTTATGTTGCTGTTATTGAAAATTATAAAAATATTTGTCCATTTTGAATCTCTCTTCCATTTTCCTCATTTTAAAAAAATCTCTGTGTTTAGGTCTAACAATATGAGTATGGATCATTGAATAATCTACTTATTATTTGATAAATTCTTAGGTTGCAACTGTTTTATCAGAAAGAACATATAGAAAAGCCAATTAGTTTGTCAGGCTCCATAGCATTTTAAAGCTGGTATTTAAGAGAGGCCCATAGCTACTTTGATTCTACAGATTTCACTAGGCGATAATTTTCTAGCCATCAGAATTAATGAAAATTCGGGAAATATCAAACTTCAGGGAATATAAAATCTCACATAAGAACGTTTTAGAAGTGCCCAGTGACCTTCTCAAGTAGAAAATCAGGCCTTTCTTTATACAAATTAGAGGAAGAAGGGAAAGTGGAAGGTGAGGCTGGAGATGGTAGGCAAAGCTGGATCTAAAACTCTGGCAGAGTATTTGGCTTCTCCACTGCCCCTGGACATGGATTAGGTTCATTTAACTAACTACTCTTCCCCATACATTCGGCAAGAATGAAATCCACGCTAGATCTCTTGTAGAACATGGTAACTGGGAAAGTGGATGGAAGTACAGACACAAGAAGTAAGACCGAAGCTTGCCAGCTTCACAGACTAAGATGATGCAGATGTCCATTCTGACCCTTCATAAGTCCTTATTCGAAAGGCTCTGACCACCCTTTAAGGAATTCAACTCTCATTGCATTGCATTATTGTTTAGGATATCTGTGAAGGTGATGAAGGTAAAAAAGGGAGAAGGGAAAAATCACTCAGGATTATATGGATTGATTATTTTGTTTCTTTCCCCAAAGAAGTGCGTGCCTCACTTAGCTGAAGAAGGAAATGTTCTTCTTTCAAGCTATCAGCTCTAATGCTTTTTGGAACTCTTTTAGGAATAGCATATATATCCTCCAAAGTCACCTCTGTGTACCTGGGGTAATCCTGTGCATAGCCCCTACCTTTCCCAGTGCCTTCAACCAGAAAACAACAAATCCTGGGTGTAGATGGGTAAAGGGCTTCTAGGCAATGGTGCTTTGTATGGGTTACCTTTGAAAGGTAGTGCAGTCTTTTGTGCCATCGCATGTATCCCTCAGTATATTTAAGATCTTCTTCTCTGTGACCTATGGGTCTCAAAAATAAATTGACCTTATAGCACTTCTCATCCATTTTTTTACACTGTACTCAGGAACACAGCCTAAAATAAAATGACCATGGATCAGGGCCAGGGGAGTCTCTTCTATCGCTAGGATTGTCTTCTGGAAGCACTTTCTCCCTCACTAAAGAGCTTATGCTTTTACCAGCTAAACTTAAAATGGGTCTTTCCATGTCCATTTCCTGCATATTTTGTTCTTGGTCCAAAGTATTTTTTTTCCTCTGCCTTTTATGTTAGTATAAAAAAAAAAAAAAAAAACCCTCATTGTGCCCTAGTGCATACGTTAAAATATAAAACAAAAGGAGATTAAATGTGTAAATGGAAAAGTCAGCAAGCAACTAAAGATCCTAACATACATGCACACACAAGTAGGTTAAAAGGTTACAAAGGAAAGGAATATAGGTTTCTGGAGGCAGTTTAAATATAAACAGCCCCCTGATCTTGGGTTCAAATACAGAGTTAATAGAAAGGTTGGACATATTAAGGCAGACAAATTAAAAAATTTAATCCTCAGCTAAACTAAAAAACATCCGAGGAAGGCAGTATTCAAATGTCTACCCTCAAGTCCAAGAGGAGGAATCTTTAGGGATTTACCGAAGAGAAGAAACTCTATTACAACATTTTCCTGGCCTTAAAGTCTACTTAGGAGGAAGTGAACAGGACCCAGCCTCAACGCCAAATTTCAGGCTGAAGTGGATGGATTGCCAGGACATCCTACACACCGGACAAAGGCAGCGAAGCCAAGACTACCCACATTCACATGCTTTTAAAAGCTGGAGAACCTCAAGGGGGTGCTTGATTTATGTGGAATAACTGGCCTGCCCAAATACATTTCAGACAGAAAGCCTTTTCCAACACCCTCACCTGGGATTGAGAACTCTGGAAAATGGGGGTGGAGGAAAGAAATAGATTAAATTACTCTTTGACTAATCCATTAGGACTCTTGGAACCAACAGCATAAAACTGGACTTTCTGTGTGTTGTGCTATGTAATTTTACATGTAGAACCCCCCCCGCCCCCATTCTCACAGGGCTACAGGGCCTATGAAATTATTACATCAGTTTTTATAGGTAAGGAAACGAGCCTAGATTGGTTAACTAAGCAATGAACATGCTATGAATGTGAAGTGAACAACTAGTAAACGGTAGAGCCAGAATGCCACCCGAGGTCTGACTGACATAAGGCCCACAGTTGACAAGCCGTGGGGCTGGATGACTGAGCCACCGCAATAAAGATAATCATGAATTAGGAAGCAAGCTTAAGGCATGTGGGTTGTAGATTCTCTACTCAAATTAATGAATCTCATGAATAAAGGATGTCAGAGATGGTTGTTTAGAGCTCACCTGCAGAACGATAAGAGCTTAGAGGGCCCAATGTTGCAGAGTTAAATTTACGTAGTCAGGCTTTAAAATGTGAAATTTCAACAAATTAGTTCTCCTTTTTTTCAACTGTTATCAATCTAATTTACTGACATTAAAATAACGGAAAACCCTGGCTGCTGCGGCTCAATGGATTGAGCGTCGGCCTGCGAGCCAAGTGTCGCTGGTTCGATTCCCAGTCAGGGCACATGACTAGGTTGCACGTCAGGTCCCCAGTTGGGGGCATGGGTGAGAGGCAACCACACAGTGATGTTTTTCTCCCTCTCTTTCTCCTTTGCCCTCTCTCTAAAAATAAAAAATAAATAAATAAACAAACAAATAAATAAAATTTAAAGAAATTAATGGAAAATATCATTTAAAATTAAGTGACTATAATTTGCTACTTCCAGTGCTATGGCTATATGTGTTCACAAACATTTTCCTAATCCAATGCCTGATTCCGTGGTTAGCATAAAATATTCATTTAATAAGTATTTTTTTAATAATGAGATAGATAGTATTATCTTCATTTTACAGATGTAACAACTGACACTCAGAGAAAACTTACCAAAGACCACAAGACCTCATGTAGGATTCAAATTTAGTTTTCTTAACTTAAAAACCCATACATCTGGTACAACATCAAAACCCACAAAATTACAAAATTATGTTGTTATAGAAATGAATAAAGTGAGTGGAAAGGAGATTACACTTGTGCAGAGTCTTAAATAATCACCAAAACCTTTCATGGAAAAAAGAATTGATTGTATATGGGGATGTGGAAGAGTGTGGAGAAAAATATTCCTGGTCGCTGTTTTTAAATTTATTCACATTATAGCATGCATAATATTTTATAGCATACTGTGGGAAATGAGGAAATAATCCTCAGTGGGAGGCAACTTACTGAATGCTCCTGCCACCTCCAGCTCTGACCAGCTGCCCCTGAAGTAAGGGGATTCATATCTTTTCACATCTTCAGTCCTTTGACTGCATACAAATATTCCAGATTTACCAGTTGAGAAGCTTAGTCCTGGCCATATAAAAAAGCCTGCAAACATGTAGATATGACGGAATGCATGAAACCTTTTTGAAACCTTGAGAAGTTAAGCCTGGTTTAGGAAATAGGGTGGGGGATGAAAAGCAGCTTAAGGGCCAGGTTATGAAGTTTCCTATATGCCATATATTGAGATTGCGAAATTACAATAAATATCCTGGAAAAAAAAAAACCCTAAAAGAATGCAATAATGGAAGAAAGACTTTTTCCAATTTTTCTTCAAAATCATTTTATGTATTTGAAACTATTCCTTATAACTCATATTTTCTTACTGTGATGCAGTAGTTATTATTCAACAAAACCTCCCGCTGAGATCAACTATTAAAGCTGAATAAAATGAAACAAACAAAAACAACTGTTTAAAATTATTCTTTAATAATTAAAGCAACAAGAAATTGAGGAACCAAATTCCTGAAGAGAAAGGAAATACATTGAAATAAAGCTTACATTTGTCTGCACTTCTCAGCCTTGGCTGCCATTCATAACATAGAGACTGACCACAAAGCAGCAGTCTACAAATTGCAAGAAGACAAAAAATTGAACCTGAAGATTACCAGAAGAGCCATAAATCGAGGGGATCAAAATCCAGAAACTTCAAAAAAGTGACTCTGACAGTCTACACATGATTTCTACTCAAAGCATTCACTGACTGAGACATGGAGAAACTCGGAGCCTCTGCTCAGAAGCTAAAGAGTTTAGCAGAGATTGTAAAAATCTCATGATGCTAGAGAGAAGAAAAAGCAGTCTTCGGATCCCCCAAATAAGAGTGATCCCATTTAAATACTTAACCTTTTTTACATTGAGATCCCTGCAAACATTTCACACAAGGAGTAACAACAAACTAAAATAAATCAGTTTTGCCTGGACAAAATTGATCTGCCTATACTTAAATGTGGTTGGTAAACAAACACACTAAATCCTCTTTGGAGGAAGATATTGAAAGTCACTACAGTTTTTTCTTCATACTGTTCAGCATTTAATAAAAACTTACAAAAGATGTAAAAAAAACAAACAAACTGAAAACAGGTAGGTACAGACATGCAGATTATTTAAATTTTGAAGATAAACATGGATTTTTAAAAATAAGTTAGATTAACAAATTTAATAAATAAGACAATTTGAAAAACTTGACCATAGCAACATTAATTTTGAAAAAAGATCAAGTATAAATCTTAGGTTATTGAAATTAAGATTGAAAATGGGTTTAATGTCACCTTGGCAATTGCAGAAAACGGAGTTAGTGATTAGACTTTAAATCAGGAGAAAATTCAGAAAGAAGAATAAAAAAAGAAAATGTATACATTTAATAAATGCATAAACTATTATATATCAAATCAGAAGAATATATGCAGCCCTGTGTTCATAGCAATGTTATTTACAATAGTCGGGATCTAGAAACAGATCAAGTGTCCATCAGTAGATGAGTGGATAAAAAAGCTATGGGACATTTACAAAATGGAATACTATGAGACTATAAAAAAAAAAAAAAAAAAAAAAGGAAATCTTACCCTTTGCAACAGCATGGATGGACGTGAAGATTATTATGCTAAGTGAAATAAGCCAGTCAAAGAAAGACAAATACAATATGATCTCATTCATATGAGGAATCTAACAAACAAAATAAACTGATGAATGAAATAAAAGCAAAGGCAAGGATACACAGAACAGACTGACAGATCTCAGAAGGGAAGGAAGTGGGGAAAGACTGGAAGAGATCAGCCAAAGGACATATATGCACATATGCATAGCCCATGAACACAGACAACAAAGTGGTGAAGGCGGGGGAGGGGATGGGGACTGGGTGGAGGGGGCAAAGGGAAAGAAAATAGGGGACATCTGTAATAGTGTCAACAATAAAAAAGTTAGCAATGTTGCTGATTTTGAATTCTGTATGAATAATTACATTTATATACTAGCTATCAATATTTAGAAAATAAAAACTTATAAATAAATCAATTTATAATAGTTTGAAAGTAACAAATACCTAGGAATAAATCTAATGATAATTGTAATACTGGTTCACAGAAATCTGCAAAACCTTACAAGAGAAATCATGGAAACCCTACATAAGTGGATCAAAACACTATGATCAGAGGTTGGAGAATTCAATATTCTTAAAATGTCAGTTCTTTCTTAATTTATCTATAGTTTCAACATAGTCCCAGGTAAAATCTCATTTTTAAAAAAAATAATAGCCTAAATTTAAACTTACATGTGAATGCAAAGAGCCAAGAACAACCATGGCCATCTTTAGGATGAATAAATTAGGAAGATTTATATTACCAGATATCAAGCTTTTTATAAAACTACTGTAAGAAAAAAAGTGTTGTTGGCATATGACCAGACAGTTTGACCAATAGATTGGAGTCTAGAAGCAGAGCCATTCATTTACACTCACATGATTTACAACAAATTGCCACTACAATTTTGTAAGGAAAGGATGATTATTCAGTAAATAGTAGTGGGTCAAATAAAAAAATTTTATGGCGCAAATAGTAATTTACTTTTACCTCACAACTTACCCAGGATATATTAAAATATCCTGAAAAGCAATAAGAAAAAGACAGCTCATTTGATTTTAATGACCAAATACTTGAACAAAAGTTTTGAAAAGTAGATGTTCCAGAGGTCTAATATCTATTTCCAAAGATGCTCAAACTTACTGGTGATCAGAAATAGTCAAATTAATATCACACTGAGACAACAGCAAGTGTCGACGAACATGTGGCACACTGAACTCCTATATACTACTAGTGGGTCTCTATACTTTTATAATTATTTTGGGAAAATGACAGTAATTTTAAAGTTTAGTGTATGCATACCTATTGACCCAACAATTTCACTCCTCGCTATGTAATCAAGACAAACACTTGCCATTGTACAACAAAAGACCAAAGTGAGAATATTCACAGTAGTATTATTCACAATAGAAAACTGGACACAAATCTCCATCAGCAGTACATTTTGTACATTTCTACGATGGGATGATATACAGGAATAATAAAGAAAACATCTACTGCTGTTTGCAACGATTCTATGATCCCCACTGATAGATGAGGCAAAGAAGCCAGGCGCAAAAGAATACCTAGGTCATGGAATTCCATTTCCTTAAAGTCTGAATCTGACAGAACGAATCTAGTTGATAGAAGTGAGGTTACTGGGTAATATCTGGGGACATTTCATTTTAACTGGTAGGCTGTTAGGAGTTAAGACTTTTGGGGTGTTCTATATATTTTGTATGTTCTATTTTTTCAGCTGCTTGTTAATTATATGGGTATGTTCCCTTTGCAAAAAATTCACTGAGTTACACATTTCAAATATGTATACTTTACTGTATGCAAGTTATATTTCAGTAAAAAGTAAAAAAACTCCTTTATGCATAATGTAAATACATTTATTCGTTTTATTATGAATACATTAAAAGCATTCCTGTTTGGGTCAATATGTTGCCATCACTTTAAACTAAGCTTATAAGATCATCTTGTCTTCAGTTCCAAACACCTACTCACCTCTCTCTCTCCCCTTCCTGGATCATCACAGGACATAAAAATCTGAAAAAACAGGTTGACTTTTTGTGCTTCTGTACATATTTGAAGTATAACAATTAGGTTATATTACTTCAAAACTTCCCTCATTTTATTGAACATTTCTTCACAACACTGATTATAGTCTTCCTTCCGCATAGCTTCCATTAATCTCCTGAGAAAATTTTGACAGAATATTAATGAATAAATTTCAATTTTTCTGCTTGGTTTTGAAGGCAGAAACTATTCTGCTTATCCACTGTTATGTCTTGCAGCTCCCAAGAACATCCCTCTCTCCTAGCTTATTCATCCAGAATCCTCAATGTCCCCAAATTCCTACATATTAAATTCTTTTATGTCTTCTTTTTCTTCCTTTCTTTTTAATTCCAGCTAGCTGTTCAAGTCTCCACTCAAGCCTTCTTCCCCACCAAACATCAGCCTACTGCTCTAGCCCTCACTGATGTACCTATTTTCAAATACTTTGCAGATAGTATGGTATAATCTTATACTATCATGCATTGGCCTTACCTGTCTGTGATCATCATATCCTTTCAAGAAGGTATCAGTTAAGAAGAGGAAATATGGATTTGAATTCCATACCACTAATTTGACATGTGCAGTCAAGGTTATGGAGATATAATTGACATGCAACACTGTATGATTTTAGGGTGTACAACATAGTGATTTGATTTAACTTCCATACACAGGGTGGGGCAAAAGTAGGTTTACAGTCATGAGTATGTGAAACAGAGTTTATTCTTATATTATTTATTAATTATTGTATTATTTTTCATATGAACAACTGTAAACCTACTTTGCTGAACATTGTGTATCACACAGCAGTGTTAAGTATAATCATCATGTTGTACATTGAATCCTTAATACTTATTTACTCTATAAGTGGAAGCTAATACCTTTTGACCACTTTTATCCAATTCTCCCTCCCCTCTTATTTTATCTTTTTATGATTCATCTCCTCTAATATACTGTCAGAATCTGGAGATCAGGATTCTAGCTATGTTCTTTATTTCCTCACAAATTAAGCCTAAATTTCTGCACAAAGAAAACCATTAATATATATTTAATATTTAATAATTTTCTGATTCTTTCAGAGAAACAGGTAGGGCATTACAGTATTATAAACTTAACACCACAGAAACTTCCTTTGCTCAAATGTGTTACACCCTGCATAAAATCCTAACTACTTATCACATGCCACAAGCTCTGTGGGATCTAACCTTTGCCTAACTCCCTAACATTCTATCCCTACCTCTCTCACTTTGTTCCTTCTTCACCTTTAGCCTCACTCTTCCCTCTACCTGGAATGCTGTTTTCCCAGTGCCTAAGTTTTCACACATTTTAGATCTTTCTTTAACACTTACTCCCTTAGAATGACCATAGTCTATCTTATCACTCCCTGTCCAATATTTTCTTGTTTTTATCATAACTTCATAATCCTACTCAAAATATAACTACTCAGAAGTAGGGAGTTTTAATTTCTTATTTTTGGTGTACTTTCAAGCCTTATATGTGTAATGTGTTCCATAAATGTGAGTTGAATAAATATGTAAAGAAATAAACAAATGGAACATACACCTATAATAATAATTGAAAATCTGATTCAGTCTGCCATTCCATCTCCTGGGACACAGTCCAACAGCAACAGAGAGAGCGCTGAGTGTGTATGTGTCTAATTTCACTTATCATTAAGGTAAATTTAAAATTTACTCATTAAAAGTCATCTTTTTGTGATTTTAGAGGACATAGGTATTTGTTAAGCATATATTCAATAGTTTTACTTTAAGTATCTTCCTTTTCCTTTTAAATTTACTACCCAGTGTTATATATTGTCTCTTTTTATTTTTCAATTACATTTGATGTTCAGTATTATTTAATATTAGTTTCAGGTGTACAGTATAGTGGTTAGACAATCCTGTACTTTTCAAAGTGTTCTGCCCCATGTTTCAAGTACCCACCTGGCACCGTACACCCATACACAGTTCTTACAATATTATTGACTATATTCCTCATGCTGGTATCTACTAATGGAGTTTTGTGCACATCATTTTGGGTTGTGTTGATGAACAAATTCATAGTCAACTAGTGTTCTGGGGCCCAGATACTGGATACATACTTGCTATGCAGTAAATGTACTTTTGTATAACTCATTTTGAATTTGTTCAACTAATTTGTTGAAATAATTAATTAGAACTGCTAGGGCTAAGGATATCCAAAGTTTTTATTATGATTCAAAACTGTAGTTTCCCCCTAGTTGTAAATATTCCACATTAATCTGTCTCTCAGTGTTTGTTTATGAGAGTTCAAATTGTACAACATAGTGTTTTTATTCTTTGACAGTGTGATACTATAGAGAAGTTATTCTTCCATTATTATACAGCTCAGTCATCATATTCTTAATTGCCATTCATATTATTTCATTTTCTTTTTTTCCAGTTCCTTTGGATTATTAGTGTCTTTGTCACTGGTTTCTTAAGTGCTCTTTTATAACTAAAATGTTAACCGTTCCTCATGTGTTGCAAATGAAATATCATGTTTTTGTTATTTTACTGTGCTTTTCTACTTTTTGATTGTAAAGAGTTGTACATTGAAATACAATCATGTTCTGTTTAAAAGAAAGAAAATCTAATTCAAATCATAGGTTCAGAGTGAATCATAGCTGAAGATTCTGAGGGACAGAGTAAAATATCAACCGTATAGGAAGGAAATACAACCTCAGAACCTCTGTCTATAATTAATAAAAATATGATAAATGTGAATTGTGGGAAAATTTTTTCTACAAAATAATAGGGCAGGTGATAGTGGTTTTAAGTCTTCTGAATTTGGCCTAAGTTGAATATTGAACTACATGATAAATAATGAATAAAGCAGATTTCTATGTCTATTCTTATTATAAAAAGCCATGCATCTGGGGGCCATATGACTCTAGAATCACATTATAGACAATAATTCTTTAATTCTTAATATAGGTGGAGACAGAGATCATTACCCCATTTAGCAGAACTTAAAAGTTGAGGCAGTCAAAACAAATGGTTTGACTAATGTTTCCACATTAATTTTAGAGTGAATAAATTTTAGTTCATTGCCACGTGTTCCTGCATTTATTACACAATTTATATTATGAATATGGATTTCATCATAATGAGAGAAGCATCACGCTCTGTAATCTATAGTAGATTTCTCTGCTGTAATCATCCAATTATGGGTAACCAGAAAGGCAATGAATACAGCACTAGGTATTAAATGTGGACATATGACTCATTGATTTATTCAAAAAGTATTGTCAGGAGTGGGTTCATTTTCAAGGGTGGCTGACTTATGGACAGAAAGGAGCTCAAACCCAAATTAGAATCTTAAAAGAAACCTAGTACACCAAGGAGACTGAGTTTGTAGTGACAAAGTTGTAACACATGCTAATTTGATGAGTCCTGATAAATCACATAGCAGCAGTTCAGAAAATTTAAATCAAGATTTAGAAATAGTGTAAGTGGCATACATTTTCCCTCTTGTTTGCCACTTCCCAAAGATTTTATCACTTCACTTTTATTTACTTATTTATTCATGGTATTCAAAATTCTCCTCTCCCCCCACTCCCAAGAAAGTTCCAGCCTCAAATTTTTTAAAGAGAAAACAATTGTTGTAAAAATGGAAAATAGAAGCAGTTTTTATCATTGGCCCACCACAGTTTGGCTCAGTTCTTTCAGTCTCTGCTCTAGTGAGAATGAAGCCAGACCACACACTGAGGCTGAATTACAGCACTTCGAAAAGAAGTAAAACACTAATGGAAAAAGTCAAACGGATTTCCAAATAGGAGGTGGTAGACATTGCAGAAATCTTTCAGCACAGCCCTGAGGGCTAAACTTTGTATCCAAAGTCCCAGCATGCAATAGTGAGCTCACATTGACATTCATCTGTGGCTGTAGGACAGGAAATGTCCATTCAATTGCATATTATACTAGAGTTTATCCGTTTGATTGGGAACGCATTTTTAGAACCTTTAACCCAACTCCTACTTTTTGCAAAGAGATCCCATCATTTATGAAAATACAAATAAGAGCTGCATGGTATATTTTTCCACAAAATTATTTTAGCAAATGAATGAACATATTAGGGAGTGAATAATCGAAAGGAAGACTTTGAGTTCCTTAAGTTGGTAGTGACATCTTGGTCACAAAGGAAGCTTCACAAGTCCTAGAATCCAAATAAGTGCTGATAAATCAGACTGTGGGGATGGAAGGGATGAAGATGTATTTCATAGAAATCTCAGATAGAGTACTTGATTTATTCTGGAATGTTCACCAACTCTTATCTCTGGCCTAGACACTAAAGATACAGTAGTGAGCTGAAGAAAATACTGTCGTCTTTTTCAGAGAGACAAATCTAAATTTATAAACAGCCACACCTATGCAAAGTTAGAATTGCTGTGAGCACTACCAAAGAAAAATGCAAGTTATATGAGGGCACAGAAAACATATGAATAGGGTTGGGGAATCAAAGAAGAAATATTTTGAGTTGACCTATACTGTGTGCAGAGCAATCTCCAAGTCATGGTGAAGTTTATATCTCGAGTACAGAGAAGCTGAGAAGGGCTCCTAGACTCTATAACCTGGGAAAGTTAGGGTTGTTTGGCCAGACATATACGTTACCATGGCTCTTTCACAAATATTATGCAAACTTCTGAAAATCTGGACCGAACTTGGCATGTAAGGAGGTCTGTGGGGAAGAGCACAAGTAGGATCTTGGGAGATGCTTTAAATTAATCAAAATAAATACAAGGGGAGAAACAGAGAAAAGCAGCAATTGGAAAAAAGTGGACATTTTAAGTGGCAAGTAGAACCGAGGTGCTGTATATGTTATCTCACTTAATCTCCCCCAAATACTATGGGCATTGAGTCTAACTACCACCATTTTACAAATGTGGGAACTAAGGTTTCAGAAGGTTGAGTAGTTTACTTACTATGACAAATCCAAGTAGCAGGTAAGTTACCGTTTGCAAACAGGGCTCTGGTATCAGACCCATGCCTCCCCCCACCCCCACCCCTTGTACAGAGTGCTGCTTCTTTAGGGAAAGCTCTCCAGGCTTTAGGAGTAGAGAAGGTGTGTCATTCTAAACTCTGCCTCCAATCCAGTTTAAATACAAGAAAATGCTTCTGAGAACTCAACCCAACTGACTTTATTCCAAGAGAGAAATGTCAGAGATTTGACTTAACTCTGTGAATCTTTATTAACTATTGTTTCTGCCAACCTAGTTATATGCTGAACTTTTTCTTACGAAAAAGAAATTGTGCAGTCACCTCACTAGAGAGATAGGCTCATAACCCAGGCTGGAATAATAAATAACACTTCCCTCTCCTCCAGGCATAGTATTGGACAATGTGGCAGGCGTTGTAGTTTGGTTCACCTATTACTTAAATATAATTCCATTCTCTACTTCTTGACTCTATCATAGAGGTTAGAAAAGATAAAATAATTTATTTTCCAGACTCCCACGTGACTGATTGGTGGTGTGACCTATTTCTGGTCAATGAGATATACATCTGTTGAATAGTGCTTCAAGGAATGATTTTGCTTCTCTGATAAAAAAAGAACAGTCAGGCAACTTGTCGTTTTGTCCATTTGTTCTATTTCCAACCTGAAATTCAGATGTCATACCTGGAGATGAAGCACTCATTCTATAATCATAAATCAATAAACATGACAACATAAACCAACATCAAGGATGGTGGAATGGAAAAACAGAAAGAGCTCGGGTTTTTGAGCCACTTCACTGTCAATTAGCTATGTCCCCTTGGTTTTGTTTTTCTTGGGGGGTGGGGATAATCCTCCAATTGTTTAAGCCATTATTATGAAGTTATATTCTGTTTAACTATCCAAAACACTCCTGACAGATCAAGTCAGAATCGTATATATGAAACAAGCCAGGCCAACTGGTATCCTTCCTTGAGATTTCTTTTCCTTGACTTAGAAAGATGATGCTCTTTTTTCAATGTTTTGTCTGAAGGAAATGGTCTCAGTCTTTGTAGTTGTGGGCAGAGAGCCCTCAGAAACAGGATGGGTCCCTCAAAACAAAGTTTAGCTTAGTTTGAATGTCTAGATTGATAATGCCCCTTCCACACCAAATGAGTATGAAAAATTTAGGGATAAATTAGATAAAAAAGATGTGCTAGAGCTTTACAAAAATTTCAAAATATTGCTGAAAGAAATTAAAGACCTAATTAAATTGGAAAACTCAATATTTTAATATATAAATTACCTGCAAATTATAGATTCAAAGAAATTATAACCAAAATTTCAGCAAGCTATTTCTGTGAAAAGTGATAAACTGATTTCAAATTTTGTATAGAAATGACCTAGATTGTCAAAACAATTTTTTTAAAACAAAGAAGCAGTTGAGGGAGTAACACTTGATTTCAAGACTCATTATAAAACTATGATAATTAACACAGTATGGCACTGGCATCAAAATAGACAAATAGAACAATTAAATACAGGAAAGAATCCAGAAATGGAACCACATATATATGGATAATTAATTTTTGGCAAACATACAAAAACAATTCAATTTGAAAAAAATGCAAAAGCAATTCAACCCAAATGGTGCTGAAACAATTGGCTATCATTATGCAAAACGTAAACTTCAATGCATACCTCACATTATATATTTAAATTAACTCAATATGGATTATAGATCTAAATGTGAACCTAAAAATATAAAACTGAGAACAAAACACATTGTTTTACGCAAAGATCTCTTAGATATGACACTATCGTAATAGATAATAGTATTTAATTGTGATTTTAATTTTCATTTCCTTAATCACTTATGATTTTGAGTAACTTTTCTTGTGCTCATTTTTCATTTTTCTTTGGTGAAATGTTTTGTCAAATCTTCAGTCCAATTATTGAATTTTATATTTTATATACTAGATACAAGACATCAGATCATTTTGCAAATATTTTTCCCAAGTTGTGGCTTGCCTTTTTATTTTTAAAAAAGAGTTCCTTTCTAAAAGTAAAAATTTTGAATTTGATGTAAGTTTTTGGTTCTTTTATGGATTAGCTTTATACATTCTAAGAAGTCTTTGCCTACCAAAAAGTTATGGTGATTTTCTACTATGTCTCATTTTGGAAGTTGTATAGTTTTAGCAACATTGACATCTTTAATCTTTTTGAAGTGGGGGTGAAAGTTTCAGGTCCATTTTTTTCCTGTCTAGATATTCAGTCGTTTCATTATTTGTTGTTGAAAATCTGTCTTTTACTGACTTATCATGACAACTTTGACAAAGATCAAATGTTCATATATGCATTCCTGGGTTCTCTATTCTGTTTCACGGATCTACTTATATATGCTTAACACTAGTAACACAATGTCTTTATTATTGTATCTTTATTACTCTTGAATTCTGGTAGTGTGTTAACTTTAGATTTTTTAAAAATTAAATTTATTTTAAAGTTTTTTTTAGCATATTCTATATCCTTAGAATTTCCATATAAATTTTAGATTCAGTTTGTACATTACTAAAGAAAAGGCTCTCTGTGTATAGCTTCTTTTTCTTTTCTTTCTTTCTTTTTTTTTTTTCCCCTGATTCACAAATTCCAGTGACCTTGACTTCCCAAACTCTGAAGTTAATCTTTTTAAATCTGAAAATCTGTATGGCCTCCAGTCCCCAAATGGGTGCATCCTTCCTACCCTGAGGGCTAGAAATTGCTTCCAGGAAGTATGCTGGAACATTTATAGGGCTAGCCTTGTTTGTTTCCCTCCTCTAAGGGATCCCAGGCCTTCGCTGTCTATTCTTCAATGTCTGGAAAGAGTTGTTGCAAATATTTTGTCCAGTTTTTCTGTTTATATTGAGAGGCAATGTCTGTAGCTGTTAATCCTTTACTGGCAGAAGCAGAATTCCTGTCATTTTTATGTTAGTCCTTCCAGGGGATGTGTAGTGTCTGTCATTATGATTTCAGTGACTTACCATTTTGAACAAATTGTCATGTGCTTATTGGTCTTTCATGTATCTTTTCAATGAAAAGTTTATCAAATATTTTGCTTATTTAATTGTTTGTCTTAAGTTGTAGGAATTCTTATATATTCTAGCAATCATTCCTTTGCCAGAAATATGTGTTTGGAAATGTTTTCTTCAGGTTTTTGTCTTTCTTAATTTCAATAAAGTTGAATTATTGATTTTCTCCTTTCATGATTCATACACTTTAGGTATCAAGAGACCTTTGCCTATCCCACAGTCATAAATAATTCCCTTTTTCTTCTACATATTATTATAATTATTGCTATTACAAAATTGATTCAACTAATATATTTTACATATTTTGTTAAATAATTAATGTGATGGATAGAGCTTTTTAAAAAATTCAGTTCTGTATCCTTGGATGAATATTTTTTATTGCTAAGATAAGATGGGTTTCAACATCTATTAACTACCATTTTTCATTTTTATAGATATAAGCCCTAAGGAACTGTAGAATTATAAATAAGAAGACATGGGATGTAAGGAGTTGTTTTTTAGCCATGTCATTCAATTTTTTTTTGTACACGCACTGAGTTATATGACAAAAATGACAGTGATTTAGCATTAAAATTATTTTTTATTATCTATTAGTGGATAAATGGATTATACTTTACTTCAATGTTCATTGCAAAGAATTTGATATCATCTAATATGCAAAAAAGTTTGTTAATAGGTAGTGTTATTAATTATCACTGGTGTGATAATAACAATATTTATAATATTTTGAATTGTTCCTTTTTTCCTCTCCCTGGAGGTATGGCCAACATAGGTTATGAATGGAAGAAAGATTCAATCTTTGTGTTACAAGACAGAAAAACAGCCATTAATTCCTTGGCCCTTTTGTAGGTAGAAAAATCTTAGGAAAGAACATAGATAGAATATAATGATCTGGAAATTTGCCCTAATTTTTAAGCTACCCATGTATATGTATTACTTACAAAATCTTTATGTACCCCGTGAGGACACAGATCCCAGATGGAAGATCATAGGACTAGAACACTCTGGTTGTATGTATCTGCTATGAATAGTTCTAGACATTGTGCAGTATAGAGTACAAGATGTGAAATTCTGCTTTTCATAAGATGATGCTTTATTTGGAAACACCAGAATACTCACTTAAACTGCATGTAAATGTAATATTGTATTTTTACAGATAAGGCTAATGAAGTTCAGAATGGTGAAGTAGTATGTCCAGACCCATAGGTAGTGGTAGACCTGGAACTCAAACTGGAATCCTGTTATTCCAGAGTTTATGCGTCTTTTACAACTACTGTGCTCCAAACAGCCAGAAAAGTAATAAAATTCAACAAACTTCATAAACAGAAGTCACTAGGTAAATACGTGTTCTCTGGAAGTCTACGTAAAGATGGAGAAGAAAAGAAAACTTGGCCTTGAAGAATGAGGAGGATTTCTATAGGTAAAAACAAAGAGCCAGGTAATCTGGGAAATTATACAAAGCATCAGGGAATGTGTAAGGCACATTGCATGGAAAAAGAAAACAAAAACAGATGGGGAGTTTTTTTTCAAGAATAGAGAAACTTGGCACATTGCTGTGGAGTCAGGCATGGAAAATTCTTAAAACAATGATTCTATCCTTGAGAATTAGAAGTCATCGATGGGTTATGAAGAAGGGACATGGTTAAAGTCACATTTTAGGAAGAATTACCTGGTAGCAAGCTGCAATACAGTTTGAGAACAGCTTTGACAAGACTACCTAAGTAGGCTGTTGTAATAATCCAGATATGAGGTTAGAGTAGAGTAGACTAGAGTATTAGCTATGGGAATATAAAGAAGAAGACAAATACCAGAGACAGTATGAAGAAGGAATTCAGAGGCTAGGGTAGATCATTTATGTAGCGAATAGTGAATTATTAGGCAAGAGTGACTGCCTTGAGTTGCACAGAGCCTTTAATACAAGCTCATGGCTCTAGATATTATAGGTAGTGAGGAGCCAAAAATGTTTTTTCAGCATGACAGTTAGAATGCTTAAAAATATTAATAGTGAAATAAATATTTTATCTCATTCTACAGCAAGGAAATTAGGATATAATTATAAAAACCTAGGAATCTAAAGTCTCAATTCCATAAATTATGAATTCCATTCTTTCAAGGGTAATGTGAACTTATTTATTTGTCATATTAGATCTCAGCCAGATTAGCTTGTTTCTGCTATTTTATGTTTAAAAGAAAGTGTAAGTAGATGTTCAGTGATATTTTTGGATTGCTCTGAAATTGGCTTCTATCAGCAGAGAAAGAGGATGTAAACAGTTTGGGCTCTGACACCCTCTTCAGATAGTGAAACTTGTTACAGGAAAGGCTGATACTCCCAACTATTACCACACACCACACCCAAGAGAGCTGTCTGCTTAGTTCTTACCACCAAGAGCAGGAGTGAACAGCAGCATTGGAACAGAAGAATTGGAAGTAGATCTCTCAGGTCAGGGAAAGTGCAGGGGGAAACTTTAAGCAGGGTTTGGAAAGAATTTATCTGTAAGTCCCATGAGAGAATCAGAATTTGAAGGAAGGGTGGTCCTGGCAGGAGCATGCTGGATATGCTGGACTAGTTGTTTTCTTTAGTGTCCAGTTTTGTTCATTCTCTCTCTCTTTCTCTCTCTCCCCTTGCCCCCACACTCTCCTTTCCCTCTCTCACTCTCTCTCCTACTTTCACTCTCCAGTTCCCTTTCCCCCCAACTAAAAAGGCACAGAATGCAGATTGGCTAATCTTCTGCAGAAGGAGATACCTAACTAGGCACTAAGATACCAGTCTTCTCACTTTGCCCCCAATCTTTGTGACTGGCTCTTATGGCACCCCTCACAAGATTAAAAGCACAAATCATTTCATTCACTCATACACCTTAGGGAAAGGAAGGAATTGTTAGAGTTTCCAATGAATGATGTCTCAATGAGTCATGATTTTATTGATTCTTTCCATTTCCTCTCAGCTTATAAAGGCTTGTATGGAGGTAATGATAAAGAGTGTTTGGAGGTAGCAGAGCTAATTTGGTATTTTCCTAAGAAAATTGTAATTGGATCTAACCCCTACATTTTTAAAGCTTTCTTTTATTTCTTGTTATTTTAAATTTAGATATAATTACAAACATGTAGAAAATTTAGTGGCCTTGGAGTGCTAAGCAAAATGTGGATGTACTGATTGTAAATGTCTATATATTGTACAGCACCTTTATATATACACTTGAGGTTCTGATTAGAGAAATAGATCTGTAAATTGCTCGTTATTTTTTATATAGATATTAAAAAAAACAAATGATAACAAAGAATATTAGAAGGAAAATCTCAATTTTCCAAATTCACATATTGTTTACATAAATCTTTCTTTTATCATCTTATCGTGTATGCATGTATGTACCTATCTATCTATCATCTATCTATCACCTGAAAGTTGGAAACAGTGAATTTCTTTATACTTAAATACTGTATTGTGTCTTTTTCAAGACATCTGGTTCTTTTTATAATGAGCCAGGACCAACAATTTGTCCCTATCTTTCAATTTTAGTGATAAAATCCAGAGCAACTAAAAATGTTCCACTCAACATCCTATTATAAAAACATTCTATGAAACATATTTTTCCTAGAAAGCGAACTTATAAATAGTAATATCACATAGTTTCATCATCATTATATAATACCAAACTACACATTAGGATTTCAAGATGTACTTGGCAATGTACTAGTCCTTTTGTATATAACTTATTGTTTTCATCATGTTTTTGTAATCATGCTATTCTTCACAATAAACTTACAATGGAGTCTGTTTTGAACAAAATTCCTACTAAATATTAATTAGTTCACTGAGTAAGAAACACTAGGAAGTATTATTAGTTAATACTTTACTAATTATTAATTTATTCCCCTTTATATTGAAAGGATAAATTTGTATGCTATTAACACAAAATATCATTAAGTAATTGAGAATATGCACAAATTCTAGAAGACTCTACCAGTTAGACCTTAAAGGTCTTACTGAAAAGACTCACTTTGGGCAGGGAGTTTGAGTTGCTTTGATTTTCTATTGCCTTTACTTTGTTCTACCCTTCTCCATTGGGTAGCCCTATAGATCTTCATTCTTGAACCTTATGGTAGACACTTCTTCACTTATCTCCTGATGCCTCAGTGTCCCTTTCCACTTCACTCTTCCATTCTATTTCTTTTCCCAGTAAAATCTGTGGAGAGCTTTGGGTCTAACTGGCATAGGATAGGAAAGAGCAACAGAGAGTCAAATATCTATAAAATAATTAGGTTTTTAAAAATAATCCATGGTAAATCACTCTTAGAGTAGTTTTCATGCTAAGATCTGCTAGGGTCTTCTCTCATCTTTGAGTGTCATCAATGGTAAAAGATATGGTTAATTTACCATATTCCATATGTCATGCACTGATCTGTCACTTTAGACATAGTGCAATTTAGTCTTCAGATTATCTTCTGAGGAAGCAGTATAACCAATAACTGAAAAATGACTGCTGTTGAAAAGAACAGAATATAAATAAGGTATTATACATTAGAATATAATAAGAAACTGGAATATAAATTTAAGATAATATAAATAATAAGATAGAATATCTCACTGTTTGGGATCCATCTTATAAAATTCTCACTTGTTGCTATTACTATTGTGTATCAATTTGAGAAAAAGTATACTTAGAAGTTGTTTGAGATGCTTTTCATTGTGCACACACACTCTGTATCTTCTTTTTTGCTACCAGGAACAGATAAGATGGCTGGAGCTCCCACAACCATCTTGAATCATAAAGTAATCTGAGAATGGAAAGTTTGTGTTGAATGTGGCAGAGCAATAAACTTCCACATCAACCTAAATCTACTGATCTCCAGAATATATATGAGATATAAATACAATTCTCTCTTTTATAACCAACTCTGATATCGTTTTTGGTTTTTCTATTATATAGATATAGGATATTAATGGCTATTAAGCAAGATAGGACAGGATCAGAGTTTTTGTTTTATATTTTGCTGACTACAGTATAAGGGATAATTTAATAACTACAACAACATAATATTAGAGGCAGAAAGACACATTAAGAGCTTATTAACAATCACCCAAGAAAAAGATGATAAAAGTCTAATTTGGAAAAGTTGTGGTTCAGTAGGGAAAAATAGGAGAGATTAAACAGGTACATCATATATAAAACTTTCAGAAGTTTAGATTGATTGGTAGGGGGATGATGGGGACAATAGACATATTCCAGAAACTCCCAGGTTTCTAAAACTGGTAGTGCAACCAATACAGTTTTTGAACACTGAAGAGAGAAATGTCAGTGAGAAAGTTCAACTTTGCACATGTTGAATTTGAGTTATTTATGACAAAGCCAAATGGATATACACAGGATGCAGCTGGATGAGAAGACTGTTGCTGTTACTACCAGAGGAGTTCTGGCTGGCAGTGTGCATGCGTGCATGCATGTGTGTGTGTGTGTGTGTGTGTCTATGTGTGTGTGTGTGTCCGTAGAATAAAAATTAGCAGAGAGAGAGAGTGGGAAAATTAGTGAGCAAATAACAAAATTCTGGAGAATCTCAAAATTTAGGGGCTGGTGGAAGAAAACAGGTGATCAAAAAGGAAGCAGAGAAGAAAGTGAATGAGGAATCAAGATATCCAAGAGTCATTTCAATAAATGTATTTCAAGAATAAGTGAATGATATAATGTGCTCAAGGCAGCACATCATTGCTAGACTGGGCAATGAGGAAGACATTATTGTTTGTGAAAATAATTTTGATTGAGTTGTTCGGTTGGAAAAATATTACAAAGGTTAGGAGTAAATTGTGAGGAGAGCTTTTTTTTTTTAATAAGTAAAAGGAAACATTCAGATATAGTGAGAGCAAAATCTAGATTAGAAGGTGATAAAATAACAGCTCATTAAAATTAAGAGGATTGAAGTGTCAATATTAAATAATTGACTAAGAATGTTCAGAGAAACACCTGTAACAAAATGATGCCCGCATCTTAGGTTCAGAGAAATTTTGTCTTGGCTTTAATTTTTCTAAAGAGAGAATGGAAACTCAATACAACTTCCAAGTTCTGTGTAGTAATTTTGAGGTTTATTCAGATAGGAAACAAGGAATAAGTTGCTTTGGTTGGATTTTTATATCAATGGGCAAAAAATGAAATAAATCAAGATGACACTGAAACAAATCATTGACATATTTCCAGACTTCTGCTAGCAGTTAGAAAAAGATATACCAATCACCTCTGTACTTTCCCAGTCTGCATACAGATCCAGGAATAGACTTTAAATTAGTTACCACGAAGCCAGCAAGCTCATGAAAATGTTGTAACTCACGTTTTTTAATTTCACCATTTCCCAAAGCAAGTTGACCCAATGATCTATATTTGGTGGTGATTTTTATTCCCAGATGTTGAAAACAGCTTCTTTGCTGGCAGTAGGTCCTTGAGGATGCATTTTCCCTAAGCTTTAAATAGCATACTTTAGGGAATTTGTATTACCCAAGATATAAAAAGATTAATAAGGATTTAAAATTGAATAACTCCAGTAATTCCGCTAATGGACGTGCATCCAAACTGCTTCTTTGGTTAATATTATAATGACTTATTTATCACTACATTCCTGAGAGATAAGTCTCTTAAGTTTTGACAATAAGGTTTCAGTTGTCATGCAGTGCTGAGGCCACACGCCTTATTTCTTGGCACAACACAAGCAACTTTGCATAAGCCCATGTGTGAGATTCTGGAGAGCCTAGCCCCTTCGATCCCCTGTGTAAAATTTCTTTTTAAAGACATCTGAATTTTATCTGTGTCCTTCTGGCTTTCATTGAGAATGTTTATCCAATTCAATGTGAGAGAATTGAACTCTCGACAAGGAGCATGATGAATTTTCTAATTCAAACTGGGTACCAAGAGGTGGCCTGTCATCATTTTCCTTTTGTTGCACTGAAAAAAAATAGCAAATGAGTCTCCTTGAGAGCAGTTCCCACTTCTGTTTCAAGTTCCCCCACCAAGTCATTAAACATTCTCTGGGTTTTGTCAACAGCCTGGTAAACATCCAGAGAAGGAATCAAAATAAGATCGTTTATTTAACATTCTTCTCCTCCAACTGCTGATTAGGATAAATAGTTTGGATAAAACTCCTATCTGATCCAAAAATCACAAAAAGAAATCATTTAGCTATTGGTGAAGTTTAGATTGAGTTAGAAATACTTTAAACAGCAAAGAATTTTTTGCACACTTTGATTTTTTTTTTTTTATCTTCAAATCATCTTGTTAAGGCAATGTGAAAGCTAAACATTAATGTTGAATAACAACTAAGAAAGCTCCTTAGAATCTAAATGAAAATGTAGGCACCAATTTCCAGAACAAGCTATAGGCTGGCAAGCCTCAAACTTGGTGCTTCATTTTATTCAAGTAACTGGAAGAAGTTGAGTCTAGTTATTTCCAAGGACTGCCTTTGCAGACTGTGGGTAAAATGTCTGCCAGTTCTGCTTATCTGTAAAGAACTCAAAAACAAAGCCAAAGGGGGGGAAAAAAATGTTTCTAATTATCAAAAAGACTTTTAGACTTATAGGAGATCAGATGTAATGTTATGATGCCTTATTTTACATGTCTGTGCAAGCTTTTTTAAGGACACTTGTAATCCTAAATAAAAATCTACTGCAATACACTACTGGGTGTGTAAAAAACATATTACAATGTTTTATAATCTATAATTCAAATTTAATTGATTGATTGTGATTCAATAAATAAAATAATCAGCAAATCAAACTTTTAACATAATGTTCAAGATTCTACAGTAGCTAACAAAATCTCCTCTACCTTTCAGCTTCTGCTAGCTTTGCTCTAATTATCTGTCCCATGCTCTAGACAAAGTAGTATTATTGCAGGTCCATAGAATGCTACATATTTTAATGCATTTGCATCTTTTCTCAGCCCCACTACTTAGTATGCTCTTTCCATTTTTAAGATTGATTATAATCCTATTCTTTGTTCTAGAATGACATTAAGTGCTATCATGGGATATTATCTTTACTCAAAATAATGACTGAATCCTAAATGGTGGAGTACGAGTAGTGGATGCTACACTAACCTCCTCCTGGGACCAATCTGGAATTACAACTAAATTGTAGAAAACCATCCTGAATAACCAACTGAACTCTAGCTGGAGAGAAGCCTTATGACCAAGGACAGACAGAAGAAACCACTTCACAACAACGAGACTGGTAGGGAGTGCAGAGGAAGTGTGAGAGTGCTGGCTGGGCTCCCATGAGTAGCAGTTGAAGTGCTAGAAGGATATTTCAGTGGACATGTGGTTCTCCCTAAGAAGTGTGGGGTCTGAGCCGCAAACTGGGCTCCCCAGCCTAAAATACCAGAGGCAGAAAGGAACCCAGATAACAGCTGTGAAAAGCAGAAAGTTTCTGTGTCCTGGGGAGAGGCAAGATGCAGAGAGCTTCTTAAAGGGCCAATGCACAAAATTTCATTTGTATTCACTTACCCTGGGCTCTGGCAGAGGGAGGGAAGAGTGGACTGGAGACACTTGAAGAGGATCTGGGGTGAATGGCTCTGCAAAGAGAACTGAAAGAACAGCTACCAGGATCCCTGTGTTGAATCATTCCCCATACTGCAGAAGTCATCTTTCTCAGGCAGAGCAGTCCTCTCAAATTGACATCAGCCTGAGGGGAAGCAATAGCCCTGCCCACAGGAATTACTCTGCCCCACTCTGTGGTGCTTAAGCCAGGTTGCCATTACAACATAAGGTTATATCACTTATTAGTTTAACAACTAAGGTGGAAAATGCAAAGAAACAGACCCCAAATGAAAGAACAAGAGAGTTATCCAGAAGAACTACATGAAATGGAGGCAAGCAATTTATCATATAGAGAGTTTATAGAACTGATTACAAGGATACTCAACTGAATGAAAAAAAGACATAGAAACCATAAAAAAAGGACCAGTCTGAAATAAAGAATGCAATATCTGAAATAAATAATACACTGGAAGGAATAAAGAGTAGGTTAGATGAAGAAGAGGACTGAATCAATGATTTGGAAGACAGAGAAGAAAAAAACACCCAAGCAGAGCAGCAAAAAGAAAAAAGAATTTAAAAAATTGAAGAAACTTAAGAAACATTTTGGACAACATAAAGTGTAACAATAACCACATCATGGGAATACCAAAAGGAGAAGAGAGCGAGCAAGATACTGGAGACCTATCTAAGAAATAATGACTGAAAACTTTCCTAATATGGTGAAGGAAAAAGTCACACAAGTCCAGGAAGCTTAAAGAGTCCCAAACAAGTTGGACCCAAAGGGACCTACACCAAGACAAATCATAGTTAAAATGATAAGGCTTAAAGACAAGGAGAGACCCTAAATGCTGCAAGAGAAAAGCAGGTAGTTACATACAAGGGAGCACCAATTAGTCTGTCATCTGATTTCAGAACAGAAACACTCCAGAAGGGAGTGGCATGAAATATTCAAGATGATAAAAAGCAAGGATCTATAACCAAGGCTGCTTTACCCAGCAAGGCTAGCGATTAAAATCAAAGGAGAAATAAGGAGCTTCCTAGGCAAGAAAAAAGCTAAAGGAGATTGTTAACCTCAAACCAGTACTGCAATGGATGTTAAAGGCTTCATTTAAGAAGAAGGAGAAAAAGAGAAAAAAAGAAAATGGAAAATAGTCTAACAATAAAGTGGCACTAAGTATGTATCTACTGATAATCACCTTAAATGTAAATGGCTTAAATGCTCTAACAAAAAGACATAGGGCAGTTGAATGGATAAAAAACAAGACACATGTATATGCTGCCCACAAGAGACCCATTTCAAATTGAAAGATACATACAGATTAAAAGTAAAAGGATGGAAAAAGACATTTCATTCAAATGGAAAGGAAAAAAAAGCTGGAGTAGTAGTAGTTATATCCAATAAAATAGAGTTTAAAACCAAGGATATAGTAAGAGACAAAAAAGGACACTACATAATGATAAAGGGAACACTCCAACAAGAAGCTATAACCCTACTAAACATTTATGCACCTAACATAGGAGCACCTAAATATGTGAAGCAAATCTTGATGGACATAAAAGGAGAGATCGACAGACTAGTCATCATTGGGGATTTTAACACCACTTTGACTTCAATGGATATATCTTCCAGACAGAAAATCAACAAGGAGACAGTGGCCTTAAATGACACACTCGATCAACTAATTTTAATTGATACCTTCAGAGAATTTCAACCGAAAGCAGCAGAATATACATAGTTTTCAAGTGTACATGGAACATTTTCTAGGAAGATCACATGTTAGGACACAAAATAAGTCTCAATAAATTTAGAAAGACTGAAATCATATCAAGCATCTTCTCTGACCACAATGCTATGAAACTAGAAATCAATCACAAGAACACTGAAAACCATGCAAAAACATGGAAGGTAAATAACATGTTATTAAACAATGAATGGGTCAACAACAAGAGCAAAGAAGTGATCAAAAGATGCTTTGAAATAAATGAAAAGGAGGACACAACAATCCAAAATATGTGGCACACAGGGAAAACAATTCTAAGAGAGAAATGTATTACATTATAGGCCTACCTCAGAAGAAGAAGAAGAAGAAGAAGAAGAAGAAGAAGAAGAAGAAGAAGAAGAAGAAGAAGAAGGAGGAGGAGGAGGAGGAGGAGGAGGAGGAGGAGGAGGAGGAGGAGGAGGAGGAGGAGGAGAAGGAGAAGAAGGAGGAGGAGGAGGAGGAGGAGGAGAAGGAGAAGGAGAAGAAGAAGAAGAAGAAGAAGAAGAAGAAGAAGAAGAAGAAGAAGAAGGAGGAGGAGGAGGAGGAGGAGGAGGAGGAGGAGGAGGAGGAGGAGGAGGAGGAGGAGGAGGAGGAGGAGAAGAAGAAGAAGAAGAAGAAGAAGAAGAAGAAGAAGAAGAAGAAGAAGAAGAAGAAGGAGGAGGAGGAGGAGGAGGGGGAGGAGGAGGGGGAGGAGGAGGAGGAGAAGAAGAAGAAGAAGAAGAAGAAGAAGAAGAAGAAGAAGAAGAAGAAGAAGAAGAGGAAGAAGAAGAAGAAGAAGCTCAAATAAACAAATTAACGTCACACTTAAAGGAACTTGAAAAAGAACATCAAAGCCCAGAGTGAGTAGAAGGGAGAAAATAATAAAGATCAGAGCAGAAATAAGTGAAATCTAGTCTAAAAAAGTGATACGAAAGATCAATGAATCTAGTGGTTCTTTGAAAAGATAAAGAAGATTGACAAACTTTTAACCAGACTCATCAAGAAATAGAGAAGGAATAATAAATAAAATTAGGAAAGAAAGGAGAAATAACACCTGACACCAAAGAAATAAAAGGATTGTAAGAAAATATTATGAATAACTATATACCAACAGACTGGATAATTGGATAAATTCTTAGAAACATACAATCTTCCAAAAATAAATCAAGAAGAATCAGAGAATCTGAATAGACAGATTATATTTAGTGAAACTGAAGTAGTAATCAAAAAAACTCCCAACAAACAAAAGCCCTGGACCAGAGGGATTCACAGGTGATTTTACCAAACATTCCGAGAACTAACACCTCTCCATTTCAAACTATTTCATAAAATTTAAGAGGAGGGAAGTCTTCCAATCTAATTTTTAGGAAGCTACCATTATCCTAATTCTAAAACCAGGTGAAGACACTACAAAGTAAATTATAGGCCAAATTCCTCGATTAAAATAGATGCTAATATCCTCAATATTATATTAGCAAACTGGATATGCAATGCATCAAAAAGACTATACACCATGATCAAGCATGATTTATTCTGGGAATGCAAAGTTGGTACAACATTTGCAAATCAATAAAAGTGAGTCACCACATAAACAAAATGAAGGTAAAAAACACATGATCATATCAATAGATGCAGAAAAAGCATCTAATAAAATACAGCATGCTTTAATGATAAAAAGTCTCAGCAAAGTGGGAATAGAGGAAACATACCTAAATATAATAAAGGACATATATGACAAACCCACTGCCATCACCATATTCAATAGGCAAAACTACAAGCCTTCCCCTTAAGATTGGGAACAAGACAAGTGATGTCCTCTTTCACCTCTTACTCAGCACAGTACTAGAAGTCCCAGCCATAGCAATCGGACAAGAAGAAGAAATAGAAGGCATCCAAATTGGAAAGGAAGAAGTAAAACTGTCATTATTTGCGATAACATGATACTATACATAGAGAACCCCAATGATTTCGCCAAGGAAAAAATTCTAGAACTGATAAATGAATTCAGCAAATTAGCAGGATACAAAATTAATATCCAGAAATCAACTGCATTTTTATATTCTAATAATGATCCAACAGAAAGGGAAATTAAGGAAACAATCCCATTCACAATGGAATAAACCTAGGAATAAACCTAACCAAGGAAGTAAAAGACCTGTACTCAGAAAATTATAAGACATTGAAGAAAGAAATGGATAATACAAATAAGTGGAAATACATACCATGTTCATGAATGGGAAGAATCAACATTAAAATGTCCATACAATTCAAGCAAACTATAGATTCAATGCAATTCTTATCAAGATTTCAATGACACATTTCCAAGAGCTAGAACAAATATTTCAAAAATTGATATGAAATAACACAAAGCCCTGCATAGCAATAGCAATCCTGAGAAAGAAGGAAAAATTGGAGGAATCATGATACCTAATATGAAACTGTACTATAAGGCCATAATAATCAAAACAGCATGGTACTGACACAAAAACAGAAACACCGATCAATGGAACAGAGTAGAGAGCCCAGAAATAAACCTACACCTTTATAGTCAATTAATATTTGACAAAGGAAACAAGTACATACAATGGAATAAACATAACTTATTCAATAAATGGTATTGGGAAAATTGGACAGATGCAGAAAAATGAATTAGACCATCTTCTTACACCACAAGAATAAATTCAAAATGGATCAAAGACTTAAATGTTAGAACTTAAACCATAAAATTCATAACAGAAAACATAGATAGCAAAATCTCAGACATTGCTCATAGCAATATTTTATCAGATATATCTCCCCAGGCAAGGAAAACAAAAGAAAAAATAAACAAATGGGGCTACATCAAATTAAAAGGTTTTGCATAGCAAAGGAAATAATCAACAAAATAAAAAGAAAACCCAGAGAATGGAAGAACATATTCACCAATACATCTGATAAGAGGTCAATATCCAAAATTTATAAAGAACTTATAAAATTCAACACCAAATAAACAAATAACCCAAGTAAAAAATGGGCAAAGGACTTGTAAAGACACCTCTCTAAAAAGGACAAACAGATGGCCAATAGACATAAAAAAAAATGCTCAATATCACTAATTATCAGAGAGGTGCATATTAAAGCCACAATGAGATATCTCACACCTGTCAGAATGGCTATCACCAATGTATCAACAAATAAGTGCTGGTAAGTTTGTGGAGAAAGAGAAGAACCCTTTTGCACTGCTGGTAGAAATGCAGACCTGTGCAGCCACTGTGAAAAGCAGTATGGATATACCTCTAAAAATTAAAAATGGATCTACCTTTTAACCCAGCTATCCCACTTCTGGGAATATATCTAAAGGAACCCTAAACACTAATTTGGAAGAAGATAAGCACCACTATGTTCATTGCAGCATTATTTACAATTACCAAGACTTGGTAGCAGCCCAATGGCAATCAGTTGATGAGTGGATAAAACAAATATGGGACATTTACACAATGGAATACGACTCATCCATAAAAAATTTTAAAAATTTACCTTTTTCAACAATATAGATGGACCTGGAGAACATTATGCTAAGTGAAATAAGCCATTCAGAGAAAGGCAAATACCATGACTTCACTCATATGTGGAATCTAATGAACAAACTGAACTAACAGGGAAAATGGGGACTGACTCATAGATGGAGAGGATGACACCTGTCAGGGGGAGTTGAGGGGGTGTTGCGATTGAGCAAAAAGGGAAAAAAACTCATGGACAGGACAAGTGTGGTGATTGCTGGGGGGGGCAGGAGGGGGCATAAGGGGACTAAATGGTAATGGAAATAATACAATAAAGATTAATTTTTAAAAATTAACAATTGACAAATTATGATTCTTCAGATGTGGATATTGGGCAGGCATATCTGTGAAAATTAAGAAAATGAAATGAACCTGGCTCTTTGAGAAAAAAAACAACTGACAGTAAGTATGATAAAATTAGAGCTGTCAAAAGAAAATGAATAGTTTGGAAGGTTTTTATTTACCACCATGAGTTTTGTAGTTTCCTGGAATTTTAAACTTTTCTGATTAAATTAGTGAGGACATTAACTATTTTAACTTTTTGATAATGTGTAATAAAATATGTCAACCCTTGGAAGAGTTACATAGATCAAAAATCTGTTTTCCAAATGACAAATATATGAAGTTATAAAACCACAAATGAGTAAAATAGTCATTTGAAGTGTAAGAAAAACTATTGTATTTTAATATAACAGGGTAATAAAAGTTGATTGATATGATTTTTTTTTTACTCTAATTCCAACTAACTGTTAAAAAATTACTCCTTGTCAGATTTTGGTGAAGTACTAAACAAGAATATTTGCAATTATCTGAAAATACTCCTCTCCTGTCTAATTACATATCTGTGGGAAAACAGATTTTCTTTAGCTTACAAAAAAAAAAAAAAAAAATCATACTGTTACAGATTAGCAGCAGAAAATAAAATGTAAGAATCCAACTGTCTTCAATTAAGGCATCAAAGAGATTTCCAAAAATGTAAATGATGCCACTCTTGTCAACAAATTTTTGAATATATGGTTATTTTTCAAATTAACTGCCAGTATGTTTTAATGTGGCAAGTATAAATTTCTTCAAGAAGAATGTGGATATGTAAGAAAGGCAACTTCATATATTTTAGTTTAATTAATTTTCTGAAACCAAGTAGTCATCTGATGAAGAAAAAATATCATCAATATATATGTATTCCTGATAATCTCATTTAAATTCAAGGATGTCTCGATACTTAGATTTAATAGATTTCTTCCCATGTAAATTTGGTAAAAGGAGGGAAAATAAAAATAGGATGGTCCAAATGTTACAACTCTTAGTAGAGCAAGGGAGTGTTAATTTCTCAGTCTTGATCTCGGGTCTAAGTCACTTCCTCTACCTTATATGCAATAATTTCTTATCCGATGTTCTGAATAGCTGGGACTTGAGGTTCCTTTAAGGTACATGGCAGAAATTGGCTCTTGTGAGCAATGCTGCAATGAACATGAGAGTACAGATATCTTTTTGAGATAATGATTTTGTTTTCTTTAGATAAATACCCAGAACTGGGATTGCTGGATCATTTGGAAGTTCTATTTTTAATTTTTTTAGTAACTTTCATACTCTGTATTGTTTTCCACAGTGCCTTTTTTACCAGCCAGCAAGTTGGGGTGCTGTTGCTCACCACCACCCTCTAGGCGAATTCCAGGGGCACAGGTTTGGTGATAATGGAAAGGAGTCTTAATTCAAAGGCAGTCACTTAAGTCTATCAAGTCACAGCTTTAATTACTTAAGCCCGTCAACTAAGGCTAAACTTTGACACCTGGATTCTCATATCTTTTCCCTTGTTAGTTTCTATAGGTTAATGTATAAACTAAAACAACGTAACACCCAAAAGCTACACAATTCCAGAAGAATGTCAGGCTTCTCCCTCAGAACCTATTCCCTCTAGAGCACCCAAAGAATAAACCTGCCATCCTCTGCCAGGCCAGCTGGATCCTCGACTATGCCCAGAGTTCCTACCCATGCAAAATACTGTTCGTTGAGAAATGTAGGCAGCTGCAGCATGATCATTCAAGAACCCTCAAGGAAGAAGAGCCTAAGAGGCAGAGAAAGCCAGTTCAGGAACTAAAGAGCCTGAGCCCAAGCCAGAGCCTGAGACAGCCAGCTCAGGAGGCAGAAAAGCTTGTCAGCCAAAGTGCCATCCCTCTCTTTATTTCCATTGGCTCTGGAGGCGGTCAGCTTCTCAGCCAATCCCGTCCTAGACTGCTTTCATTGCCTCAGCAAACTCCTCCTATGGCCCCTCCTACTTATCTCCAGAGATCTTAATCAGATCTCTCTGTATCTGCTTTACCAGTTTATAGTCTCACCAACAGTGCAAAATGGTTCCCCTCTCTCCACATCCTCACCAGCATTTGTTAACTCTTGCCTTTTTTGATAATAGCCACCCTACAAGTGTCAGATGATATCTCATTGTGGTTTTCATTTGCATTTCCCTGATGATTAGAGATGCTGAGCTGCTTTTCACATACCGTTTGGCCACTGGCAAAATGTCTATTCAGGTGCTTTGCCCAATTTTTAGTTGGGTTATTTTTTTCTTTTGAGTTTTATAAGTTCTTTGTATATGGTGGGTATTAACCTCTTATCAGATATGTGGTTTGAAACTATTTTCTCCCATTTCATGGGTTATCTTTTCATTTTGTTGATTCTTTTTTCTTTTTGGTTTGATGTATTCCTACTTGTTTAATTTTGCTTCTGTGGCCTTTGCTTTTGGTACCAAATCCAAAAAACAAAAACAAAACAAAAATCATGTTATAGCCAAAACCAATGTCAAGGAGATTACCACTGTATTTTTTCCTATGTGTTTTATAGTTTCATGTCTTAATTTCAAATCCTTAATCTACTTTGTGTTGAATTTTTGTATGGTGTAAGAGAGTGGTCCAGTTTATCCCATTTGCATGTGGCTGTCCAGTTTTCCCGTTTTCCTTCACCTTTTAATAAAGAGACCATCCTTCGCCCATTATAATGCCTCCAGCTTTTTTTTCTTTCTCAGATTGCTTTGGCTATTTGGAGTCTTTTGATTCTGTAATATGAACACTTTAGATCCTGCTTCTTATGGCAGTTGTGGTTACTTTTTGTTATTAAGATACATTTTAACCACATTAACAGATACATTTTAGCATCTGTTACTTAATAGAGTAATAACACGTGAAGTCTTTCTCTGTTGAATGACCAGTCCAGTTATTACATTCCATAAGGAAATAACTTTTTGGGTGAGTTTTTGGTGACCATTTTTGTGTTATTTTAGCATGATGATTTAAAAACATACCCAAATAAAAACAACTCAATGAAGCTCTATATACATATTATCCAGATTCCAGTAAGACTACTACAGCTATGTCATCGATCCTTTCTTTACTTAAAAATGTTTAAATCAATGTTATCCAGTTATTAATATCAAAATAATATTCTTTTAAAAATAATATCTGTAGCCCAGTTTTATTTTCTTTCTTATTTCCCTCTTATTTTTTCATCTTTGTTAATATACGCATAGTAAAATAAACTATTTTGTTTGTATTGTACATATAATAATGTAAGAATCCTTTATACACATACATTATTGTATAACTCCTGAAGGCTACTATTTAGACTTAAAGTTGTTTCTTTGTTTTGTGGTACACTGCAGTTTCTTTCATGCCATTATTTTCCATGTTTTTGAAGTTTTTCATTATTTTCCAATCTGCTACAGCATGTACTTGAGACTTCTGTAGCAGAGAAGTATGTGGGTGGTATACTCCTTAAGCCCTTGTATAGCTGATAATGTCCACCTGCTTATCTTGCACTTAAATAAATTTGGCTTCTCATAAAATTTTGGTATGCATTGAAAACATGTCTGTTGTTTTCTGGCAGTTAAACATTTTTTGTATCTGGATGCTTGTACTAGTTTTAGAAATATATTCTAAAATTCAAAACTTTCATGAAGTTATGGATAGATAACAAGTTATTTGTCTAATTTTTCCTGAAACTTGACAATCTCTTGTACGCTGAGTATATTTTTCTACAATTTAAGAAAATTTTCTTCAGTTGTTTGTCTAAGTTTCGCTTTGTATTTGTCAATTCTATTATCTTTTCTTAGTTTCTATCACATATATTGAAATTCTTTCATCTGTTAACATATGTCTTAATTTTCCACATTTTAGTTCTTTTCTTCTGTGTTGTGAGAGATTTTCTGAAGCTTGACTCAGTTTCATCTATTCTATTTTATGCAATGCCAAATACATTTTTATTATCTCTTTTAGTGTGTGAAATTCAACAACCATGTTTTACATTTCCACATTTCTTTCTCTGACATTAGATTTTAATCTTCATGACTGCTTGCTCTAGTTACATAGTTACACCTTTCTCAAATTTTGTTGATAGGATCTCACTCTTTTAAAAGAAAGAATGTTAATAGGCTACTGTGGGGTTTCATATAGTTTTACTTCATGCACAGAGTATTATTGTGGTGTTTCAGGAAGGGAAATGAAATGGTGGATTCTTTAATGTTTTAAATCAACAAGCCTTATTTTCAATATTTTTAACAGGAATTCTTCAGTTTCTATTAGCAAGGCCTTATCATTCTCCAGTTTCAAGAACAGATTAAGGTGTTTCTCTGTGTTCATAATGTATTCTTTCAATCTCCCATCTATGATCCAGCGCTTGTACTCTAACGTCTCATCCAGGAGGAAAGTTATTTTTTGGTGACATTTGCATGGCTGTTTTTGACATTTTACCCCAATTTTTTTGTTGTTGTTCCTTTGGGTTATTTCTATCCATTCCCACGCAGTGTTTTAGCCTTCCATCACTTGTCACCAGAAATGTTTTAGTGATCTTCATTATCTCTTCCTTTAAACAGTTATGGCACAGAAATTTCAGACTGGAAGTTGACACTCTCTTACTCCGCTGAGACTGATGGGATTTGCATAATCTTATCCCCATGTTCCCTCCTCCACCAAGTTTAGATGGGAGGAAAAAGATTAAAATAATTTAGTATTAAATGCAGAATCATTTAGAAATCTCTAAAATATTGATTTCATCACAGAACTTTTCTAGCTCAGACAATCTGTGGACCCAAAATGCTTCTATATATATATATATATATATAGAGAGAGAGAGAGAGAGAGAGAGAGAGAGAGAGAGAGAGAGAAAGAGAGACCCTGGCTGGTTTGGCTCAGTGGATTGAGCGTCGGCCTGCGAGCTAAGTGTCGCTGGTTCAATCTTCCAGTCAGGGCACATCAGAGAAGGAAAACTCTGACTCCAAAAAACCTCCGCTGCCTTGCGGCATACCTCTTCAGGGGAAAGGCTAAGGGAGTAAACCCCGACAGAAAATCCGGAGCCGGAGTCCCTAAGGCGGTTTGACGTTGTAGTCAACACCGGCAACTCCTGCGGCGCACCTGAAGCCAAGCTGTATTGACTCCGTCTTTCACTTGGACCCTTCAGCTGCGAAGAGAGGGGGGGGTCTGCTGCATGGGCAACAGCAGACCCTCCATATCACCCTGCCCAGGCTCTGTAGCTTCAGCTTCACTGGAGAGGACACTCCAGCGTCATCGCAAGATGTCGATTCAACACGGGAGGAGACAGATACCGTGTCACTCCCGAGTTGGACTGCACAACCATTCTCGGCGGTGCAGATAGACTCTTAAGAAGCTACACCATCGTCTCTCGAGACGGACACCTGCCGACGACGAGAGAGAGAGAGAGAGAGAGAGAGAGAATAAAATGGAAACATTACAATTTATCATCCAACCTGGTCATAGTATGCTTTTGAAATAGTTTTTTCCAATCTCAGCTCTGATATCTTCTCAATTCAGTCTTTTGCGCCAATGGGATTGTTTCCTCATTTGTTTCCCAAATAAGCCATGTTCGATTCTATCTGCACACTTTTCCTCACACTGTATGAGTGGTCTGGAATGCCTTGTGTGTTGTACGTAAATTCTCTTCATTATTTTATTTTTAGCTTGTAACTTATTTTATTGAGCTACCTAAAACCATTGTAACTTTTATAAGCCCTTTCTTTCCTGTGTTACTCATGTTAGTAACTAATTAAAGAATGTTGACTATTTTATCCTACATTGAGTGAGGAGTTATCTCTTATACTTGGATAAAACTTTGAGAAGTATTGCTTAGCATTAACACTTTCAGATCTTCATTTTAGATATGACATTATTCAAATAGTACTCAACGCATGCTTGATGTAAAAATGTATGAATAAAATAGAGAACAAAACAAAAAGACCTAATAATTCGTTTTCACTTTAAAGTACTTTACACAGTCTTAAAAAAAAAGTATAAAATGTTCACTGTAACAATTGACTGAGCCATATAGATTTAATCGATAGTTTTCATAATAAGGTTAAAATAATTATTAAAAAAAATAGACCACAACACAGGGTATGCAGAATGAGCTTCAATGCCATCATTTCTAGGGAAGGATGATAATTGCTTCATTGTAGACACAGATGGTGAAATGGGTTTTGAAGTGAGAAAACCCTGAGTTCAGCTCTCTACTCTGCCACTATCCAATAGAGTGTTCTTGGGCAGGTTTTTAATTTCACTTTACACCATTTCTTTGTCCATAAAATGGGAATAATAATGGCCCATAATAATATATCAGGAGATTAAATGGTGACTAAATATTTAAAATATTTCTAGAGCACCATGCCTATTTCATAGGAGATAATACAAATGCCATTTTCTAGCCCCTTAAATTACATTAATTCATCTTGATGAGAGGAGTAATATATTACATTAATTAAAGATGAGGAAACAGAGAAACAGACAGAATAAGTAATTTTTCAGATCATATAGTTTTAAAAAAAGAGAGAAAGAGAAAGAAAATGAAAGTGGCAGTATTAGACAATTGATACATGTCCAAAGCCTGCACTCTTTACTACTAGATTATACTGCCACCCAGAATCACTGGGTTTCTTGGTCTCTATTATTATCTGTCCTGACACACACTGGCAGTCAGATCTCATGTAAATTACTTACCTACTTTTGTACAGTCACTGTAAGCTTGTTGGGATATTAATGGAAAATGATAATCTTCTATTTCCCTTGAGATACGAACATGCTACAAGAGGGATTTAAAAAAATATATCACATTACTACAAAAAGCTATAAATCTCTTTTTTGGAAACTTTCAACTATATTATTTGGAATGGTAAAGTATTTCTAAATAAATTTTACAACATTTCAGGGTCCCGTTTGAGACATATTTGCATAATTTGACTTTTCTATTGATGCATAGTACAGATAAGTTTCTCATCATGTGAAAATGAAATTGCTAGTATCTTAAGTAGGAACTAATTTATATTTATAAATTAGGCTTTTGTGTATATATTTTTAGGAATTTTTTTTAAATTTTATGTATGAGTACAAATGGACTATACCTCTTTATAATTAAAGAGGGAATGCTAACAGAGTTAAAAACCTCTAATGTTTAAAGCTCTTTCTGTGACTTTAACACATTTTCCACATTTTAATTAAAGTAATTAAATGATCTTTTTAGAACATTCATAGCATAGATGTACTGAGAGAGAGAGAGGCCATAACAGGAAAGAAAAGGGAAGTGACAGAATAGCAATGAGAGAACACTTCACTGGATTTGGGACACTAGTAAGTATGTACATATCTTAGCCCCAGTATCCATATCAGAACATGATGACAATTCTAAAGGCAGCTCCCAGGATCAGACTTTTGCATGTGGGTGGTATGAACATGTGGGAGCGTGTGAACGTTTTTTCCTGGCTAGACAGACATTTTTTCTCTTTTGCCAAAGCCATGTTGTGTGTATGAAAGATGAACTCCCTTTTCCCAGTGCTTTTACAAGCACCAGGAAGCAGTAGGAGCATGCTGGAAGCCAACTCTCTTTTGGAAAATCAGACCAACTCTTGGAAAGAAGCCTCAAAAGATTGAGTTAGTGCTTGTGTAGAGAACCATTCTTCTGGGGTTTGAGGATCAGTTATTTGGATATCATGAAACTGAAGGTAGGGAGATAGCACAATATAAAATGAGGACCAAAGTGGTCTTAAGTGCTCATTTGGATCGTCTTACGACACTGTCATAAAGCTAATGATAAAAAGAAATTATGCAGGATGGTGGCCAATTAACCTCCTCAGGGCAAAGAAAAAATCACACTTTTCACTTGTGAGGCCATTTCTACATTTTATCACATTTCAGTAATAAAATTTCTCTTTACAAATGGTAAACATAGACACATATGGTGACGGGATATGGAAGAGCCAAATAAAAAGTGAAAAAATATATTGTTTAAAAGAGTTTTGCATTAGGCATATAGGAGATGTTCACTGTTTAATAGTCCCTCCCCCTTTACAAAAATCCTCTCAATAGGCCCGAAATATTGATATTACGCTATTTTCTGGAAAAGAAACTGAAACCTACCTTTAAAATGATGGAGATGGACTTGGTGTATTTGATCACAAATGCCACACGTAAGCTTTCCACAACAGCAGGATCTTCCTCAAATTGTACTGGCTTTCCCAGAACTATAGCAAAGACTTTTATTTTCCTTTTTATTTGGTGTAGTTTCTGCTCAAGATGTTTGATTTAATGGGTATACCTTTTCCTCATAACGCATTCTAAAGTAGTACTTAAATTTGGTCCTCTAGAGTTAATCTAGATTTAAAGACAAGCTCTGTCAACTACTATTAGTAAAAACTAAGGAATAAAGTGTGAACTTTGGTTAAGAAAAATGTATTGATATTGGTTCCTTAATCATTACAATACTAATATAAGATGCTAATTAGAATGTTAACAGTACCTCTGGATGAGGGTATATGGGAACTGTGTGCTAACTTTGCCCTTTTTGTGTAAATCTAAAACTGATCCAAAAAATAAGTTTATTTAAAAAAAAAAAACTGTGCTTCAGTGTCCTCGACGATTTTTATGAAAATCTGATGAATTAATACATACAGAATACATATGAATAGGCAAACAAGTGCTAGCTCTTTTATGAAAAGTGTTAGCTATTTCGGGAGGTGTTTAGGAAAGGGAAAGGTTTTGGCAGAGACGGAAGGTCTTTTATACTGGGAGCCGATTTAAAGCGTGCAACGAACAGTCTAAAGAGTTTCCTGCTTCTTATGCACCAAAAAGTTTCTGTAGCACAGGTTGTCCCAGAGCTGTGCTGTTTCAGACCCACAAGTATTCCTAGATCCTCTAAGAAGAGTTTACCTGCGTGATTCTCTTCAGCCTACCCCCAGTTACAGAGAAGGATCAGGTGAGATTGAAGAGAAACATAAGAAGAGAAATTAAACTAAGCACCGAGGAGAAGCAAATTGATTCTACAAAGAAGTGAAATATTATTTTGCTGAAGATTCAGTGTGACTCTGGTTGTCTGAACTACGAAACTCAGTATTCTGCTGGCAAAGTTTCTCAGTCACCAGTTACCAATCACCAAATCCCCTCATTCCTCAATATTGGTTGTGTTGCCTTCTGTTGCAATTTTCTTACATAGAATGAGTAATTCTGTGTAGTGCCAAAGAAAGAAAGCATATGTAAAAAGCACATTACTTAGGAAATGAAACTAGGTGTTAGATGAAAAGAGTATCTATGAATTATCTTAAGAAAGTTCTTCACTTTGTTGTCTCCCTGTACTTTATAAATCTGTGGGGCAATATTCTCCCTGTCCTAGCCCTATCTTAACATAGTGCTCATTTTATTTTCTAGTATAAAATTGGATCACAAAAATAGTGAACTCTAATTTCAAAAGATTTTCTTATAGGTAAAATTATATATCAATTATTTCCAATCTTAAATGTGCATGCCAACCTCCCAAGAAAGGCTTGTTAAAAGATACATTACAATCCCTGGTTCTCAGATGGAGTTTAAGATTACTCATGTCTAGCAAGCCTCTACACATTAGAACCATACTTTGTTGAATAAGATTATAAAGGGTTAACCTGAAATATACTACACTATGCCTGCACATGAAGTTTGAATTCACGAAGGACCAACAGTTCTATCTATCACTAGGTAAATGAACTCTTAGCTTTTGAGATGTTAAAGAGACATATATGCCTTCACTTTTTTTCTTTTTAATAAAAATGATTGCTTTGCTCAATAATTCTCAACTCTGGCAGTACCAAGGCTTTGGAATTTGCATTTTTAAAGCTTGCTAGGTGATTCTATCATGCAACCAAGATTGAGAACCACTGTAGAACTGAAATGAGATTAATGACATTCAACTTTGGTTATTCATTGGTTAGCTTCCTCACATCACCCAAGCGGTGCTCATTTCTGAGGCAAAACAAAGTGGCCACTGGTTTCCCATGACCTGAAATCAAATATGTTTGAGAAATGCTGTATATTTTTATCCCTTTTTTAGAGATCTACTATCATATATTAAAATTATATGGATATACAAATTTCTGTTGAATATGAGAGAAATGCCAAAACTATTGGACTATGTCAACAAACTAATGGAAAAATGGACTCTCGACAAGTGTTTGTGTAGGTGTTACACATCTATATGGTGTGTTTAAACCTGGCTTGTCAAAAACCAGCCAGTCTCTAGAAATGACACAGAACGAAGAGGTTGACAGATTCTCCCTGGCCCAATAAAGGACATGGGAACCAAGTTAGTATCAATGTATATAACACAACAATGAAAAGGCCTTTAAATAGTACTATCACGGCTCTCATTCCTCCTACCCAGCTATCAGAAAGGAAGAGAAAATTCAAAAGGTGTTACAAACAGCAGGGGCAGACCTTGCCTTTCTTTGCATCTGTGCAAGGAAGGAAATGTGTCTTCTGTACTCAGCATAGGAGTCTGAATACAATCAGGACTGACTGCTGACAGATTTCTCCTTCACTCCACCCTTGGAACCAGGCCAGAAGCTGGGCTTCAAAGTATATCTAAGTGAAAGTTCATTTCAGCTTTATCAACAAACATGAGTGCAGCCAAGTAATTCTGAATTACCCTTATATAAACAATGTTTATCTGTTATTTCCTTTTGAAAATAACTATTGTGTTTTTTGAATAAGCCAATAAAATGTTGTTTTTCTTAGTGATTCATGACTTTTTTAAATACAGATTTCACAAGTGAGGCTTACTTTTGAGGTTCCCAAGATTCAAAAAACACTTAGGGTTTTGCCCATGAATAAGAGTTGAAACACAAAAAGGGATATTCTGTATTGTTGAATATTCAAGAGCATTGTGATATTAAATATAAGCACAAAGCATTTCCCTCTTCTTCAAACTTTAGTTCCCATACTAGGGAAATGTGGCAAATTACAACTATTTTAGAGGATAATGAAGATTAAATGAAAAAGTGTTCACTGTATTTAATAACTTTTAAAGCCTTCTTCTGTCAGTGATTAGCTATATGGTGCTAACACCTTTGGACTGAGTCTGTTCCTATCCTACAGTCAGTTTGCGTATGACCCAGTGGTGAGGAATGCAGTACAGCGAAAAGAAACGCCATGCACTAAGGGTTAGCCCAGGGACTTTCTTCTTCTCTTCTTTTCCCCCTAGATTTTATTTATTTAATTTTAGAGCAAGGGAAAGGGAGGGAGAAAGAGAGGGAGAGAAACATAAATGCGTGGTTGCCTTTATTGTGCCCCCAACTGGGAACCTGGCCCGCAACCCAGGCATGTGCCCTGACGGGAAATTGAACTGATGAGCCCCTGGTTTGCAGGCCAGTGCTCAATCCACGGAGCCACACCAGCCAGGGTGGAAATTTCTCAAGTGTACATCAAACTCAATGCCAAAGATACCCTTTCAGATTCATCTACTCTCAAATTTTATTTCCACGTTGATTTTCTAGGTGCTTTTTCACATCTTTGCTTCGACAAGAATATGTTTTTCCTCTATCTCATTGAAATGCTTAGTCAATAAAATGCCTTTGCCAACTTGTTTAAAATACATTATATGAAATCTCATTTTATTGGCACATGCTACTCAAGCCATTATTCTGGACATTCAACAGTTAAAAGTGTGCAGAAATCAAATCAAGAACAGAAATGACCACATGGATTATGTTTTTTGGAGGGTTGTGCAAGGAATTATAATATGTGCTCTGAAGGTTCCTTTAAACTGCTAAATTTTTAAAGATATTTGCTGATCTCTGCATAGCAGCTTTTGTGTATTTACTGGCAGGATCACTCTAAATATAAAGAGAGAATAACCAGATAAACAAATCAAATTACAGTAACACTTCATTAAATGCAAGGATGTGAAAGTTTATTCAATAAATATGAACACAACAGACTGATCTATTAAACATATGTCTTATAAAAAGATATTATTTTTTTCAAAATAATTTGATTATTCAATAAATTTAATTTACATCATTATATATATTTGGACTAATTTTATATCTGGATTGACATACACAGGTGAAAAAAACTATATTTTAGTTAAGTTACTCTAAGTAGGTTTAGGGCGAGGTAGAATTTATTGCTTTTTCCTTAAAAGCAAAAAAAAATGTGTTTTTTTCTCTTTTCTTTCCTTTTTGTTTAAATCAGTTCATCACTCTAGAGAGCATTATAGGAGAAAATGGGTGAATTACAACAATTATTTTATGGAGTAAATTATATATCTCATGAGGTTATCATAAATAGACTTTTTCAGTGTCCTGAGGTTACCAACTGGGTGACCGAAATTTTGAAACCCCAATAGATTCTTCTTTGCTAAAGTTTGTTTTAAAATATAAATTGATAGTATATGCCTTGAAATTGATGTGTGCAAATCCACCAAAGGACACGAAAGGGGATATCCATTGTAGTATCTTTTTAGCCGTGGGGATTTGGAGGCAAGCTGGGGCATGGATAGGTAAAATGTGGATGGTGTACATCATTAATTGTGGAGCAGTCAGTCTGTGGATTAGATTACTCATTGCAATGTCAATTAACCATAAAGACATAATGGTCAATAAAACGTACAGAGGAGAATGTGATATATAACATAGTACTTTGTATAGAAACTAAACATAGGTACTCCCTTAAAATATACATATTTTTCAAGAGTGCATATATAAACAGTAAAAAGTTAATTGACTGAAGAGTAAGATTATTTCAATTCATGCAAACACAGGCCACTGAAAAGTTGTATGATGATAGCACTCCATCATATCTTGTTTAAATACAAAGAAATAAAACAGACAGCTTAGTGCTTTATTGCCTCTTCTCCCTTTTCATATTCATGATTTTTTTTTTTTTTTAAAGAACACTGACTGTTTATAGGACTCACAATGTAAAGGTCAGGATTGGAAATAACAATGAAATTAATTTAAGTTAATCATTATTTTGATAGTGATATTTTCTTTTTAACATTCCTTCCAGGTGTTTGCTAAGCCAGCACAGGAGCACTTGCCTTCTTTTAAAGAAGCACACATTTTTGGAGTGTAAGTACAAAGTGATTCCCTTAAGAGTAAAATCAATAGTGACATGAATAAAAATTCTTCTGCAAAATTTAATTCTTCATAGGTTATAAAACAGTATTTCCTCAAAGTTCAGGAAATGACCACTGACATTACTATCAAAGGGTAGAGATAAAGTTGTTTAAAATGCATGTTCCTGGACCCCACCCTAGATCTATTGAACTAGACTCTCTAAGCCTAAAACTTGATTTTTAACAAATAACCTATCCCCACATCCACTAAGTATTTTCATGCTTATGAAAGTTTAAGAACTACTTGTATAAGAAAGTAATATTAAAGTATAATTCACTCTCTTCATGTTCCTATTTATAAAAAAAACATTTAACATGTTCTGGTAGTAAGCTATTTTATATTTTTCTGTATATAAAGTTCACACTTCATCTTTTTTTCTCATTCATTGCTCTAAGACATTGACTCCACAATGAAAATGAAAATAGAGGAAACAGAAATCTATTAGCATATTTTAAATGTATAATTTTCTTTGTTGTTGCTGTTGTTGAAAAAGAATACAGACAATATGGAATAAACTTAAAACATGATTACAATTACAGTTAGTCCTCACTTAATGTTGTCAATAAGTTCTTGGAAACCATGACTTTAAGCAAAACGACATGTAATGAACCCAATTTTACCACAGGCTAATGAATATAAACAAGAGTTAAGCTTCTAACACATATTTCTGGTCACAAAACATCACCAGACTTCTAAAGTAAGACCCAAAACACTTCTAATCTTAAACATTGAAATAAAAGTGAACTATACATACAATTAAGATGAATAAAAATAATATCATTCTTTTCAAACATGCTTATTTCAGTCATAGTTTCTTGTGGCTGGAGCTATCCTGGTAGCCTAGTGTGTGAGGGACATCATAGACACCACACTCAGATGGGGACAAAGGGAACACACCAATTCACCTCACATGCACATCTTTGGGATGTGGGACAAAACCACAGTTCCCAAAGAAAACCCAAGCAGATATGGGGAGAACATGCAAACTCCAAAAATACAGTGGCCGTGGCTGGTAGTCAATGTTTTTTCTCATCATTATAACAAAATGACATCGAACTAAATGATGCTATTCTAGTACCTGCTGCTTATCCTTCTATCACATAGCAACAAAGAATTATTCCTCTGGTAAATATCACTGTAGTTATTAAATTTAAAAAGATTTCCTTTCAATAGTGTTGAAGAAAAGCAAATAGTCATTGGTAGAGTTGAAAGAAGTCGTTAGGTACAAAATGTTATGGTCTGGCACTTAAGTTATGTTTATCACATATGTATATTTTTACTGAGAAGATACTATTTGAAGATTCTGAACAAGAGTAATACTGTTTTGAAACGTAAGTTGTGAAGCCAAAATTCATTGCTTTCACCTTGTTCTCTCATCTTTCAAATCCGAAAATTTATGTTGATTCTGGGGAAAAAAGCATAAGAAAAATATACTTTTTCTAACCACATCCAGTTGAAATGGACAGCATATTATCAGGCATATAGCGATCAAGTTATTTTGGTTTGTACGACTGTTATTTTTCTTATTGATTTAACTTTGCAAATTTCGAAATTCTTGCAGTGATGCCAGGAATTGGAACTTGTAAAAGTTTACTTTATTTTCTCTCTCCAAAAGCTTAAAGAAAACTACTCATACTGCTGACACACATACATTGACTACACACTCACACATGTGCGTGCATGCATGTGCAAGCATGTGCATGCCTACATACACAAATACACCCTATCCCTCTGAAAATAGAAATCTGGTCCTTTGGTGCGCATTACAAAAAGTACTAAGGGCCAAACCTTTCAGGCTTGGAAAATAGCTAATGCTGTTGCCAGTGAGTTAAAGCCGGAGTATCCCCTTTGTCATAGCCAAATTTATGACATGGATCAAAAACTATAAAAAGCTATGTTGCATCCTGCCATTAAGTAGAATTAATATTTTCAGTGGTATGTTAACCAACGTTTTTTCAGTGTCTCTCGTTAAAAAGCAGATTGTTGACTTTTCATCATGGTGTGCCAAACATTTTCATTGAAACCCTAACAAGACTTTCATCTTAGAACCATTAATTCTTAATGGACTTGGATAGGGGCAACGTAAAGGAAAGGCTTTGCTTTGCAGCATTGTGGCATGCGGCAATGGGCCGTTGTTAGCTCACTGGGCCTTGCTGAATCATTACATATGTATATATTTAAGACATTTCCAGTGTGACTTGGATTTTTTTCTTGAAACACACTTCATGTTTTAGCGATTATACTAAAGCAACATAGGTTCTTTTTCTACTTTCATGTATCTTTATTATGATTCTTTCTAGTCAGTTATTCAGTAAAATCTATAATAAATGAGATCTCACACACACACACACACACACAGGTTATTTTGCTTCTTAGTTTTATTGAGGATATCTATCTCTGTAATTTTGTTCCATGCTTAGGAAATCGATTCATCTTTAGAAAACCCCTAAGCCCCAATAATTTAGCGATAAACTACATGACATCATTTGTTCAGGTTCCTCAATTATATATACATTCTTGTACATCAATGTCTTCATGTGAACTGGAACCAACTGCACTATAGAAAAGGAAGTCTGTAGGCGAGAAGACAAAAAAATGCCATGAAAATAGAATGCCTCTTTCTTCTAGACCCTTCCTTCCATTTGGCTGAGTTTTGACAATATATGGTGTGAAATTATTATGATACGGCTAGTGATCTAAAGTTGGTAGGCTCTAATTTGCCCAGTAGGCCTTCTTCTTTTATTTCAAATACATATTTAAAATCAATTTTGGCTTCTGGCTTGCATTCTCACTTGAATGTGTTGGCCTATATCTCTACTGAGTGTTTTATGTTGTGGTTGATCAAATTGTAAGGTATGGCTATAGACCACACACCACTGACTCTGAAACCAGAAAGCTGAGTCACCTGAAGTTAGCTATCAAAGTCAGATAAACTTCTGAGTACAAAAAGTCATGGAAGATGGCTGTTTATCCAAGAAATAATACTTAATTCTGGAATCTAGATTTTATAGTTTAATATGCCTCCCAAGAAGTTTTATGATTTGAAAACCTGCATGAATTAAATACATAGTACAAAATTCTTTATTTGGAATATAACTATCGTCATTCAATTTTTATCCCTATGAAACAAGTTTATCCCACTTACTCTAAATATATTATTCCAGTTCAGATTTTGCTTTTGACTGCAAGTAACAGATTTCCAAAATAAAAGTAGATTACACAGGGAGAGTTATTAATGTAACCTATGTAAAAAGTTCAGTGTTTGCCTATACCAGGTGGATAACTAAGTAGCTCAAATTTGCGGGGACACTGGTCAACATGTCTGATGTTAGCTTTCCCTCATAGCTACAAGACTGTTGTACCTCTAAGCATCATTTTCTAACATAATAATATCCAAGGCCAGGCCAAAAATAGTTGAGACTTTCTGCTCACATTCCTCTTTCTTTTTCTCAAAAAACAAACAAAAAAAGACTCTTCAATGTATTTTTCCTTGTTTTTGTGTTGTTTTAGCTAGAAATGGAACATATATAAGGTAAATACATTTTAAAAAATGTTTGAAGTGTAAATCCAAATTAATTTGGACTGTAATAAGAACTAAAAAGCATTTATTTGAGCAAAAAGGAGCTTCAGCCTAGGTGCCATAGATGCAGATAGCACTTAAATTGTGTTCCACTGAAACCAAGAGGCCACCTTTTATAGCAAAAGTTCCTGCCAGGTTTTCAATTAGGCCCATTTTATGTAAATGAAGTATTCAAATTGTGCAGTTCTGATTGGATGGGCTAAGTCTCAGTTCTTAGGCAGAAAGAGGAAACCAAGTTTTCCTTGAGATGGTTGACTGACAGCTTTAACAAGCAGGACACAGTGTAGGGATCCAACAGTTCAGTCTGAGGTTTCTCTAAGTATACAGAGCACATGAGGAGGGCTCATTAGCAAATGGCCACTAGGATCTTAATATTCATTAAATGTAGGCCTTCAGTTGGTCATTGAGAGTACATCTCAGCAGATTAATTTCTACTTGGGTTTACATCAAATGAATCTTTGTTCTCTGGGTCCACACAAGAAATCCCAAATGATTTCAATTTCTATTGTGTATAACAGGCATGCTATTAAAAATAGTTAATGAATGGTGCAGCTCCGAGACTAATCAGAACAGATGCAGTAACCAATCAGAATGGATGCCAGGTGTATTGACTGGGAGATGGTTTCACTGCGAACTGGTTGAATTGACTTGTCTTCATTTAGCCCTTCTAACTGTTTAGGTAAAAGGGCTTTAGATAGAAGGTGATGGATGGAATGCCAAACTAATGTTTTCCATTGTCATTTTCTTGAGGGCATTGTGCTTCACTTTTTGACTGAATCCTTAACAGTATGCTTGAAACACAGAAGGCATTCAATATTTGGTGAATTAATTAATAGACAAATGTAGTCAATCACAGAATGACTAGATTTCTTAATATGCAATTAGAAGTTCTTTTCTTTTTAACTCTTTCATTAGTTACATTCTTAAATTGCATTTTCTATAGTTTCTCTTCTTTAAACTTTTAGTTGTCTCTTTATGGAGTATAACTATAGTTGATTAGAATATTTTCTTCTTGATATGATGAAATACTTAACCACTTTGTCATTGGTATTATAGAGTTTGAGTGGTCTGTAACTTTTAAGAGGGAGCACCATTTGCTACCCTAAAATATGTCTCTTTGGTGTAAAGATTATTTTAGGCTGATTATTTTTAAGAAACAACAGATACAGGAAAAGCTCTGAAAACTGAGAGGACCTTACCCTTTTGTAAGAGACATTTAGGTTTGTGAGGGACATCTTCATCTCTGTTTGAAAGGGCAGCTCCCTCACAGTTCCAGGAAGAGAAGGATGATCTAAATCTCTACAAACTCTTATCAATGAAGAAGCCAGGGACCTACATCTGCATAACAATCATACTCTTGTTTGCTGTGCTTTTCTTGATAACCTCCCAAAACTGACTTCCCCACTCCTCCAATATCTTCTTTTGTCTTTAATGGGAGATCTGTATTTAAGGTTGTGGCTTGGGCCCATTAGGCCAGCTCAGGGAGTTACTCAGTTTTCCTGAGTCTTCCATGCATACCAGAGGTATACATGTTATTAAAATTTTGTTTTTCTCTTGTTAATCTGTCTTTCATCAGGAGGGCAGAGGAGGGTATATAAGCCAAGAACAGAGAAGGACAGAGATAAAATTATTTCTCCCTACATTTTATTTTTGAATCAAGTGTATAATATAAATGTTTCAAAATAAGTATATTCTTCCTGTAGCATATTTTATTTTTACTGTGATGGCAGTTATGAGGTTTGAAATAACACTGCATTTTATATTTTAATATTAACTATTGGGTGTATGCTTCCTACTTGGGCAGAAACATCTATTAGCTGAATCTCTTTATAAGTCCAAAATAAAACTTATCTTCAAGAAACTCCTTGCTTTAGTATAAAAATACAGTATGCCTTAAAATATGTAAAAATAGAACTATGATAATAAAATTGCTTTCGAATTATAAATGAAAAACTGTGATTATGAAAATAACTCATTAAATAGGTCCAAAACCAAGGCAAGATACTTTAAAAATTTATACTTAAAAAAAAAAAAAAAAGAAATTGCAATAAGAAAAACTATTGGAAACATGAAACTTTCAAAATGTGATTTAAAAAAAATGGAACCAGAGAACACTATTAATACAATATTTGATGTGTTAAAATACTTTTTAATTATTTCAGAATTCAAACCTGCTTTTGCTTACTTGAAATTGTTGCATAACTCAAAAGTGCCATTATAATTCAACCCAAATGGTAGGGCACTTCAATAAGCTGGTGGAATTGATTCAGGACATTAAAGAGATGCCGGTAAAGTTATAAATCGCCATTCTAATCGGGAGTGAAGAGGTTAATTCAAGATTCCATAAAAAACAGACTGGCAGAAATGTTTCCAGGGACGTGCTTTTTTTTTTCCCTCCCCCCCCTCTCTCTTTCTCTCTCTCTCTCCCTCCCCACCCCCAAACCCCCACCTCCACCCTCACTCAGTAGGGGTTTGAAGAAGAGGTTTGGAAGGGAAGGAGAGGGCGGGTTCCAGGCCCCTTGCATTCCCCAGAGCACCGTTAAAGGAAGGGGAGGGCTTCCTGCCCAGGCAGCCATCTGTAACATTCTGCGAACAGCAGGAACCCGGGCCGCTCCAGTCAGTAAGCCGGGGTGAGGATTCTGTCTGCATTCAAAGAAAAAACTGGAGCAGTTTCCCCTTTTATTTCTTTCTCTCTGTTTTCTTTTATCTGTTGCTGGTGAGCAATGGAGTTGGCGTTCTCAGAACTTGTTGCATAAATAAAATAGCGTCTCGACGATGTCAGAACAATACTGTTGAGGAGATTGTCTTGACTGGTACCAAAATACCCAGCCTGCCTTCTGGAATGTGCTGGCAGCAAGCTGGGAATGTCATCATCCCAGCTAATGTCACACTGTGGAACAGTTTCTGGGATCAGTGGACGTGTGTCTGATGTTCCCTAAAGTTACTGCTTTCTAGGCTTGAGTCAATTAGAGCTGGCTTTTTGAAAAGTGGTGTCATTTAAAACCTATTTTATGAAAGTTATTTTTGTGCCTGTAATTTGGGGCTCACACATCTGTTATTTCCTCCAATCCTTGGCGTGCACAATATGCCGCCTATGGAAAGTAGTAAAGAGTGACAATGGAAAAAATAACAAGGGCTTTTTTTACTTTCAACATCTGGAGAAAACACATTTAAGGAAATGTTAACAAATAGATACAGGAATTGATAAAGTTATATATATATAGACTACATATATAATATATATTTTCTTATAGAAGCAAAACAATCAAGATAGATGGAATTTTTAAGATCAATTTTACACAAAGAATGCAATAAAATTTAACAATGAAAATGACCTTATTTAAGAAGATTCAGCCCACATCCTTTCCTAGGGTCAACTAAATGACTAATGTCAAATCCCCAAAGCACACAGGTACAAATACATTTTCTTAAAGAAGAAAGGCATGGGATTCCAGTTTTCAAATTTTTCTATTTTTGACTTTTCAATAAAGTTTTACTATTATATTTAACTTCCTGGCAGCAGACTAGAGAAACAAGCAAATTCTACTATAGAATATGGAACTTAAAAATCTGAAAGGAAACTTCAAGAGGCATTTCAAAACAGAGATAATTATGAGGATAAACAATGCAACCATAGTTTTAGTAAGGAAAAAAAATGTACAAATGTGAAAGCACTCCATCTATATACACCAAAATAACTTGAAGATAAAATAAATCATAATTAATATCTACTACTGTATTACCAAAAAAAGTTGTGTGTGCATTTCAGCACAGTGATTCTACTTTAATTTTTTTTTTATTTTTATATTAAGCATTAGTAAATATTTACATCTGGTCTAAGTTTTTATTTTTGACCCTGAATCACAGTTTTATGATATCAGTAGGTTAATTTAGGCTAATATATATAAAAGCAGTGCATCAAAATTTGAAAATATAATAATTTTAATAAAATAATTTATATTTCTAGAATTACCCAATGTTCAGATGAGGAAAACCATCCAAATTAGTATTTGGAAAAAATAATATCTTAACAAAATATTTAAACAAAAGATTATTAAAAATTGCAAAATAAGATTTGTAGAAATTTTTAAAGCTTTAGGAAAGTCTGTTGTTCCCAGGTACATGGGGTTAGTATTTACTGGCTTAGAGTACACTTGATGTGGGGTTAAGGGGGAGAAAGCACTTCTTCAGGTGCATTAATTTCCTTCCTGTATCAAATCATCTTGATTTCATTGTCTAGGATCAAGCTTTGAGTTTTAACAACTCTAAAATTAATGTCTTTTTAATATTACAAAGCAAAAGACTAATACCATCACCAAGATCATGAGACTGCCGTATAATACCAGAAAGACAAATTATTAATTTATAGTTTTACATTAACATAATTATTATAGAAAGGAGACTGTCTCGATCCATACAACCAGTTTTCCTTACCTGTAGGCAAGACACCTGGAAATCCAACCAGTTAATGAATTTGCAGTGAGAACTTGCTGTCAAGAATAAGAAAGGCCCAACACCTGGTGACCAGTACATTTTCTCCATGATAGCAAATTTTCTTTCTTCAAACAAATTACTACATTAAGTAATGTTATATTCCAGATAGGAGGGATCCATTTTGCCTCTTTAAGGAAAATGTAAATATGTTATACAATGAACAATTATAAAGTAAAAATCACAGCAAACATTTTATCTCCCTCATTTCTACATTTTTCCAGGCGCTTTTTGTTTTCTGTAACTTCTAAGTACCAACAACAGAGTTTACTTCCATTTATTGACTTTTTTCAATGACAATTCAAGAGAAATGGTTATTGTGAAAGTCTCTGAATTAATGGGAACTTACCCTTTTCTGGGTTGGAACAAGATATTAATTAACTCTTAGCTGTATAGATGCCAATAAAAAACTGTTAAAATCATTATGGGAATGTCTACACCCAGTTTACCACTTTACCCATGTGGTCAATTCACAAAACTCTTGAGTAAGAATAATTACCCCTATTTTACAGATGAGTAAACTCAGCTTAAGCAACATTTTCTAGTCACTCCTCTGGTAAAAGCAAGGAAAAACTATTTGAATTAAAAATCTCTGATTTTTCAGTAGGACACCATGGCACTTTTCTATTTTGACCTATAATTGGCTAAAGAAAGATAATGCTCCCTAAACTAGAGATGGGTTATTAGAGAGCAGGAATTAAGGTGTTTGATTCATACATTCAAAACTAGCACAATGAAACACAAATGAGACCCTCAATTAATATTTGATGAATGAATGAATGAATATGAATGAATGAATGTTTTAATTGTTACTTTGGAAAGGTGTAGACTGATTGTGGAATAAACTAACATTTCATTAAGCTGTTTTCCTCGAATTTATATGAATCCTTTAAAAATTATGCTTATGTGGTAAAATTACTCTCACAGTTTTGGAATTTCCTATTTATGTAGCTCTTTCCCTTACAATTGTTAAGTAGCAGGGAAAAGGGTTTACATATATATGTGTATATACATATATACACATATATATGTATATATATAATTAGAAATATAATTAGAGCTTAACATAACTAATCATTATAGAAATGCAAATCAAAACTATAATGAGATACCACTTTATCTGCATTTGCATGGCTAATGGGATATACAAACGAAGAAAATTACAAGTTTTGGTAAGGATGTAGAAAACTTGGGTCCCTTGAACATTGTTGGTGGGAATGTAAAATCGTCCAGCTGCTATGGAAAACAGATTGATGTCTCCTCAAAGAAGTAAAAATAAGATTACCATATGATGCAGCAATTCCACTCAGGTGTATACTCAGAATTGAAAGCAGAGTCTGAATAGGTAAGCAAATGTGGTATGTACACATATGCATTAAACGGGAAGGGAAGTCTGACATATGCCACAATATAGATGATCTTGAAGGACCTTATGCTAAGCGAAAGAAGCTGGTCATCAAAAGACAAATACTGCATGTTTCCACTTACAGGAGGCACTTAGAATAGTCACAATCAAAGAAGCACAAAGCAGGATGGTGGTTGCCATAAGCTGGAAGGAGGAGTGCATGGACGTTACTGCTTGATGGGCAAAGAGTTTCGGTTTTGCAAGTTGAAAAGAATTTTGGAGATAGTGGTGATGATGATGGTTGTACAACAATATGAATGTACTCAGTACCACTGAACTGTACACTTCAAAATTGTTAAGATAGTAAATGTTATGTGCATTTACCATAGTCAAAATATTAGAAAAAACGTAATTAGAGAAAGAGACGTTGGTCCATATATAAAGGCCCTTTTTGGACTTTACTGAGCATTACACCTCTCTCATTATTTATTTGGTTTATTACTTTAATATAACTAAGTTTTAATTATCTAATTCTACTTTTTTATTATGAGAGAAGAGGTAAATATCTGTGCACTCTGGTCAATTATTTAAGTGAATCTGGTATCTTTCAAGTTAAACTAATATTTTTGTTTCCAGGAAAATATCACCAGGGAGTCTTAAGAAAACCCAGAGTTATAAGATCATTTACATTTTTAAAACACAATACCATCATAGTATAAGTTATTTCTTAGCAATAAAATTTGAATTATTGATTAAGGTCTAGGCATCAAGAGAAAATTGAAGTTAATGAGCTTAGTCATTTGCCCCATGTTATATGGGTTCTATGAATTGATTTTGGGAATTGTAACCCTTGAGGAATGAAGTTTCCATGGACCATATGACAGTTTATTTAGCCAACAGCTAATTAAAATATGTATTTAATATTCACTTATAAAATATAATTGACCACATACTCTATACTAGCCCTATACTACTTACTCAGGGCTAATATAGAGTAAGTAGTAGAAATATAACAAGTGGAGAAACGTGGACCTTTGGCATATGTATTTTACAAAGTAACAGTTCCTAAATCTAAATAGTAATGGTATATTAAACATGGTTTTCCTTGTAAAATTGCATATAGTCCAACTTTTCAGAATTGAATTATAATGGCTAAAATATAGCACTATAATTGATTGGCAAAATTTTATTTTTTTAATGTGTTTTATTGATTATAATGTTACACTTGTCCCAATTTCCTTTCCCTCTTCTCCCCTCCACCCGGTGGCCCCCCTCCCTCCAGTTGTCCCCCTCTTTTAGACCATGTCCATTAGTTGTGCATATAGTTCTTCTCAACCTCTCTCTATCTATTCCATTCCCTCCTACCATGCTCCTTAATTCCTATATCATCTCCCTCCCTCTCCCCCTTCCCCCTCCCTGCTGACCTCCCCCCAATATGCTCCCCATACCTATAGTTCTCCTTCCACTCTCATTGCCTATTTAGTTTGCCTTTGTTTCAATTCCCCAGCTTCTGTTGTTGTTTCTTGTGATGCGGTTTTCATTTTAATGTTCATAGTTTTGATCCTCCTTTTTCTAAACCAGTCCCTTTAACATCTCATATAACAGTGGTTTGGATCTAATGAACTCTTTCCGTTTTATTTTGTCCTGGAAACACGTTCTCTGCCCTTCTATTCTGAATGACAATTTTGCTGGATAGAGTATTCGTGGTTGTAGGTTTTGGATTTTCATTACTTAGAATATTTCTTGCCAGTCCCTTCTTGCCTGCAGGGTCTCCCTTGAGAAGTCAGCTGATAGTCTAATTGGGACCCCTTTGTACATGATTCTTTTCTTCTCTCTTGCTGCTTTTAAGATTCTCTCTTTATCTTTAACTTTTGACATTTTGATTATAATGTGTCTTGGAGTGGTTCTCCCTGGGTCCAGCTTTTTTGGAATTCTCTGTGCTTCCTGGACCTGTAAGTCTATTTCCTTCCCCAAGTTTGGGAAGTTCTGCTTTATTATATTTTCACTTAATTTTTCAATTTCTAGTTCATCTTCTTCACCCTCTGGCAAACCAATGATTCTTATGTTGGGCCTTTTATAGCTGTCCCAGAGGTTTCTGATCCTCTCATCATTTTCCTTGCTTCCCGTTTCTTCTCTCTGCAGTGGTTGACTGTTTGTTCCTTCTCTGTGTTCTGGTTTGTTGATTTGAACTCTGGATTTTATTTCCTCACCATCTGTCTTGTATGTGGTTTTGTTCCTTTCAGTATGAGTGTTTTTCGATTCTTTCTCATCTTTTTCCAGATCTTTTGTTAATTCTGTAAGCCACCTGATAACAATGGCCCTGAACTGAGCCTCTGACAGGTTTCTTATTTGTTCATCTGCCAGGTTCTTCATCTGTTGCCTGGTGAGCTGAGCCACCGGGATTTCTATAGTTGTCTGCCTCATTTTGACAGATGCGTTTTGTTTCCTTGGGCCGGCTGTAGGGGGCAGTGCCTGTGTACTCGTCACAAGCCAGCGACCGGCGCTGATCCACAACCTATTTCGCAGCGCTGTGGCGCTTTGTGTGGGGGCGGGGGTCCAAGATGGATTCACACAGTTATTCCGCTAGGAGACCGGGATCCGTCCTCCCGCCCCCCCGGGCCTCACTGTTCAAGGCGATGTGGTGGCTGCTTTCCCCAGCGTTGGGGTCGCGAGCCGCCGGGGTTTGACTGCAGCCGGGGTTGTTCTCCCCGCCGCTGTTCCTGGTGTGACCGCAAACAGCTCTGCCCCCTTTCGCTCCCCCTACCTGCCCAAAGGGCGCCGCTGGTTTATAACTTCATACGTTGGGCTTCCATGTAGTTTTATTTTCTGGAATTTCTAGTTATCTTTTGTTTTGAAGTAGTTGTATTCCTCTCTAGTTGTAGAGGGAGACCTAGCGTGTCCGTCTAAGCCTCCATCTTGACCGGAAGTCTGATTGGCAAAATTTTAAATGCCTCATCCTTCTGTTAGAATTTACAAGTGGTAGTGATGAAAGTCATACACTTACAGGTAAAAAAGATCTTTCATGATTTTTGTTTTAAACTGTTTAATGAGTTCAAGGGAAATTCTCTTACTTTTGATTTTATCTTTTGTGACTGATTATAGAAACTAACATACTTAAGAATTCAATGAAAGGGACCATTAAGTCAGCCTACGTTAATGCAGAAAAGACTCTCAATATTGATTCAGGTCCTCAGATGTGCCTTCAGCCATGGAGCACATTGTTGCGTGTTATTAAAGGAGTTAGTCAGAAGAGAGCTGTGGGCCCATTGACTTGCTTTTTCAGGGGAGCCCTGGGGTCCAAGTCAGCAGCCTTCCTTAAGAAGCTTGAAGGCACCTGACTTTCAAAGTGTCAACTGACATGAAGAAGCCTGAACAGTTAGAATTTTGCACACAAATCAAGTAGCTCCCAGAAAGTCCAAGAAATATCCAGGTAAAGATTGTTTTTAAAAGATGAACTAAATTCCTGGAGTCATGCACGTAGAGGCAATTCTTCCTAATTTGGGCTCTAGTTTTCCAGTGAACATATTTATCCCCTCCACACACCCTCAAATAACCAGGTCAGGGACATTCATAGAAGATTACTCTCTCCATCCATACCTTTACTTGAAATTTATCGTCTACCACTTTGGATTCAATTTATTCACATTCCTGTGTGCTTGGTTTAGTTTCCTTCATAGAGCTATATATCTTTCCATGGTATAAGGAAGCGTTTTTTCTGTATGAAGTTCACGAGGTGTATCAGCAGGAAACTACTTTGATATCAAGGAAACAGAGTAGAGGAGGCTGAGAACCTACACCAAGATTCACAGCACTGGCTTCTGATGCCATAAGTTTGGTAAAGGGTAACAGCAAATTGTTTCTGGAGAAGAAAAAAACAGGTGGATATACTTTGGGAGGTGTAGATGAGTAGTTTTTCAGCTGTGATTGGTTACTGAGGAAAAGAGTCATAGAAAGCTTTCAAGAGGTAGAGAGACCCAATTTTTATTTTCTTATTGGCAGTTCTGCAAAGAACTTTGTAGAAAAACAAATCCTGTTTTGGTAGGGAGCAAAAAATTGAAGGGAGATATTTTGAGTATGGTGATTTCCCTTCTCGTTGGCCCAGATCAATCTTAACATCTCATGATGGTTTTATCCTGGCCAGTGGTTTTATCCTAGCGCCATCAAGAAGTAGTAATATAGAGGCGAGTGGGGAGCATATGCAACTTTCCCCCACAATGCACACATTACAAGTTTTTCTTAAGTCAGAAGTAGAGGTGTTGAAATTGGTAGACTGTAATCTGATACGGTAGTGATGGATTTCGCTAACAAAAATGGCACGCATATTTTATCTTTGCTTTGATTTATACTTGACTTAACATTTGCAGTGTTTAGACTACTGCAAAACAAGTATATAATATATTTCACAATTTATGTAGCTAATTTCATGTACAAATTGAGTTTCACGTATTATAATAATATTTGATCACACAGTTTCTTCCCTACACAGGGGTATTCTGTTATGTGATTACCTGCAGGTGAAGGCAGAGGCACACACCTTGGTTGGCGGTGGTAAATTTGTAATTATGATTATGTTATAACATGGAACATTAGAAGCTACTGTGACAAGGTAATTTTCATATTTGCCTAGTGACAATCAAGGGGATTATGAAATTTGTGAGAAGTAAAAACAGTAATACAAAGTATTATTTTTGGTGTGAACTTAACATTGGCTTCCCTCTGCCTTGCCCCACTGGTTTTTATACACTCACATTGTTCTCATTTGATCCTTCACAAGCACTCTATACTAACCCCACTGTAGAGATGAAGAAACTGAGGCTTCACCCAGCAGTACTAGAAGGAAATAAAGCTGAAATAGGGCTCTAGGATCAGGAGCCCCTGCACTGTGCCCCAGGCAGGCTCTCAATAAACACATTAGCCCACAGAGACTGAGGGTTATTTCCTGGATGTCCTTGTTTTCCTGAAAGACCTTTCAGCAATAACTGTGCTAAAAAATAAATTGGGACATAGCAATGTAATGCTTTTGTATCTTTGTCTTCTCGTTGTCTCTCTTTTAAACAAGAACACATTGTACATGCATTTCTCGGCAGCATCACACAGTATCACTATCTAATTTAGGTTTCACTCAGGAAATAAATAGCAGGTTCTAATATGGGCTTGGAAGGCGCAAATACATGTGTATACAGCATGAGTGTACATAAGTCCCATTGCTCTGCTCAGTCACAACAATTACTACGAAAGCTTCAATAACTTCATTTTGGCAAACACAATGATAGGTCTGTGAACCAAATGTTAGCCTTTAATGTGTTTTTCTGTTAGATCATTAGGTTTCTTTTTTTCTATATTTAACAGATGTGTAGAAATTAAATGGGTCTGGAGTCACTAACATTTCATGAATATGAAAAGCACTGTCCTTCCTGTGAATAAAACCAACAATTATCCAGTTAATTGATCTAAATAAAATATTTTCCAGCATTAAAAAAAATATTTTTTGATGCCCTTAATTCTTAGCCTCTGGAAACCTAAACAGAACAGCCTATCAGGCTGCAAATGGGAGAAAACGCTTACTTTTGCACTCTCTGCTGGCCTATTAAACTCAAGTCCTGCTCTCTCCGAGAGGAGTGAGTGGCAAGTCCACTGCCCCCAACCCTGTAAATTACACTAGAACGTGTGCTATTGTCATCACACACTAATCACTGTATGGAATAACAGGAAGGGACTTTGGAGATTACCTAGTTTAATTCCTTCACTTTATTGAGGAGGAAATCAGGGTCTAGAGAGGGAAGTCCCCTGAACAAGGTCACATGTGTAATTAGGGGCAGACCATGTTTATTTATATTAATACAATTCAACCTTCACTGTTCTACAAACAGCTGGTGGCTCTGTGACAGGAAAAAAAAAAAAAGGACAACATTGTTCCTACGTGAACAAACTTCATGAGTTCATTCAATTTATCCAGTTAACATTTAACACTGATCTATCCTCCCAGCATGCTAAATGTTGGGAATCTAGAGCTGAATATATCAGGTGAGGTCTCAGAAGGCAAGAGCAGCTCTCTTCTTCGATAGGCAATAATTAGAATGAGTTGGTCCTTAACAAGCAAAGGCCATTGAGAATTGTTCACAGCATTTGTGTATTATACCATGATAATGGCTCCTGCCGTGTGCAGTAAAAAAATTCAAGGGTCATACATTCACATTTTCACAATCAGACACAGCTGCCACTTTCTGTTAGTAACACAATCATGAAAGACAACACATGAGTAGCAAAAATAGAGTCTACAGTAGAACACTGGTTCACATACTTCACCGATTCTTGAATTGCAGTTTTCCTCAGACTTCCTACTCACTAAAAACATTACTTAAAAAAATCATTCTTCTAGGTTCTGGAATAGAGATCAAAAGATCTTAGGTAGATATTCACAATGAGTTTCAAGAAAAACAACAAAACACTAACCTACACTTCTTTTAGAATGCCAGGCTAGATAAAAGCTATGTCCCTTTCAGCTAAAAAATTCTATTTCATATTTTTGAAGAAAATATTTTTTTCATTGAAACGTTTTTTAAAGAAATATAAACATGTGTAGTATGACTGGTTATTTTTCTGTGAGTTACAAGAAATGGAAGAATCAGAAATAAATTCCTGGAGCACAGGGGCAGCAGCACCCAGGAACTCTTGTGTATTCAGGTCAGAAAACAGCGCTGAAAAATAGAGAGCCATCAGGGACTTGACAGATCTCACGTACGAAGATTTCAAAATCCTAGAGATAGCAACTAGTAGAAATATGTCTAATTTCAAATAGGAAATTGCCTTACTCATGACACAACCAGTTTACTAAACACAGAAAATGGAATGGTACAGTGTGTTGGTTAACCCTCAGGGAAGATGGATCTGGCCTGAAATTCTGGTCTGTCATAATAGTTTCCAAAAGATTCAATAACATTGGCAAGCATGAAGATGAGGCAGTGAGAGTTTGTTTTATATTCTTAAATTCAAATGTAGCCGACGCTGCAATTTTTTAATTTAAAATTTTAAGCAACATTTCAGAAATGATACAGGTCACTTCCTGTATCTTCTTTTGATCACTAAAATGTCTCATTTACCAAATATTGCAAATCCTTTTCTGGTCTCCCCACATGGAGATCTTCTACAGCCAGCTGTTATTTCTGTCTCTTAAGGATGTAGAGAGTTAACAACAAGCAGATTAGAAATTGAAGTTAAAGAAGTGACTGAGAACCAAAAAGGATTTACTTAATTGCTTAGTTTTTGTAAAAATAGGCCTTGGGTTTTAAAAAGGAAAGTGATTCTCTTTCTTAACAGATAATTACCGGGAGGATAGTCTCAGTGACAGGTCCATTGCCAGAAGAGTCAGCAAACTGGCAGCCTGGCCCTTCCATTCCTCTCTTCTGGTATTTAAACAAGATAAGGTGGTGTGAGATCCATTACCCCCACTTCCTCCTGCCTGGGCTTTCCATCTCTCTCCAGCAATCCAGGACAGCTCCTTTCCTGGGTTCAATACCAATCACCTCCCTTTCCCCTCCCCACTTTAGAAATCAGTGGAATCTGCCTTGGGTTAGGAAAGTTCCAAAATGCTTCCGAGGCCGAATCATGGAAATTAAAGATGTGGAGGACCTCATTGGATCATCTAGTCCATCTATTTCCCATTAAGGAGTTTTCCAGATGGAAGATTTTCATATGCTGGATGCCTCCTCTTGTTTCCGCAGGGCCTAGAGTCAGATTTTGAGCATCCGAGCCTAATGTGGAGAGGTGAATAAGGCCTGCATTCAATAATTTCATAGACAGAAAAGTGCCTTATCCCAAAGGTGTTATCAGATTACAACAGCTTTTGGATAGAAGTAGGTGACACCTCATCAGAACAGTTACGTGAGAGGGCGGTACAGTCCTCCAAAGCACCAGGGCCTGACATTTCCTTTGCAGAGAGCAGTGTTTGCTTGCTCTGTCCTGAGCACAATGGAATCCATTGGGAATGCAGCCTTTTTTTTTTTTTCTTTTTTTTCCCTTTTTTCTTTTCTCCCCCTTTTTTCTCTTTAGCTCTTGTTGCTTCAATTTTCTGCATACAGAAACTAGTAACTGCTGTTTGGGGAATTTTTCCAGAAGTCTCCTGGAAAAAAGGATCACGTGATGTCTAATGATGCACAGATAAATCTGCAGGACGGCATCAGTCCGTAACAGACAGCTTTTTCATTAGCAATTTATTTATAACTCTCCCCTTCGTATATTTCCATCAGCATCACACCATGCTGCCAGAAATTGGTGTGAATTTCTTTCTTAGCAATATATTAAAGGGCCACCTTAATTAAGTGCCATAGTTATGGTCATATTATGGTCCCGAACAACCTTCTGAATTTTTTCATAATACAGAAACCCAACTTTAAAATCAGGTGAGGTAGAATCTTGGTTCTTTTTTCTTTCTTAACTATATAAACTTGCATAAGTTGTTTAGCCTGAGTCTCAATCTACTCATTTGTGCAATAATTGTTTTATAAAGAAAAATAAATACTAAAATATCTGGCCCATGCTCAGTACAAAATAAACAGTAGTTTCTTTTCTTCCTTTTTTTAAAAATGGTAATTAATCTAAGAGCCTTGGAAGAATCCCCAAAATGAGAAACAAATGTAAAAATGTTTTTCCCCCCGCCTCACTTTAAGAAAAAAGCCCAAATTAATTCTTCATTTTTCTGGTAATAATCATTTGCATTTGAGCACACAGCTTCTGATACTTTATTTTTTTTTTTTCCAAAAGAACAAAGAAAAAGGAAAGAATATCTTGCATCCTGTGTACAGTTGACAAAATCCAAAGTACTTTAGATACTAAATTTATTAATGCTTGAATACTGCATGATCCCTTTGCCCTGACACATTAAAATACACCTTAAAAAACTTTAGAGCATTGGAATCATGAGACATGCCATACTCATGGGTCAAAATAGTTGTCTCTTGGTTTTCAATAAGCAGGAAAAACACTTGAACTAACAAGAGCGAAGGGCTAGTTAGAGGAAAGCACCTTTTCATGAAATATTCTTCCCTCAAATACTTCAAGATCTTCCTTTTCTTCCCCCCAATTTTTATTCAGATGTCACTTTCTTAGTGAAGAGTTTCATGATCTCCCTTAACCCAATTACAGTTTCTCTCACATTTCTAATACCTCTTCCTGAACCTATTATACTCTCACTAACCACAAAGGCAGGGGTTTCAGACCATTTTATTGACGGTTTTATTGATTGCTTTTGCCTTGCCAGCTAAAACAATACCTGGCACATGGTAAGAACTCAGTAAATATTCATTGAATAAAGAAACAAATTTGAATGTAGTGGAATCTGAGAAAGAATAAAAACTTGACTTCATAAAGAGCCAGGGCCATGTTCTGTAGAAGCAGGAGTATGTAGATTTTCCCCATTGAGCTCTGCCATTAACAGAGGTCTATTTTTATGGATATAACACATCTTCTAAAGTCTCCTTCAATGTTCATTCTCTGTTAACATATGAAAAAATTCTTTTGAATTCTTTTGAAAGAGTGTATAAATGATTTGCTTGCCATTAGCATCAAATGGCACCTCAAACAGGTCTGCCTAGATTCTGGAGCAGTGGCCAACATTCAGATGCTCCCAAGTAATGTAAAGGTGTAAAGCAGACTGATTTAATCCATTGGGGAGGAATGTACTTTAGTAGTGGACATCAGATGATGGTATGTTAAAGAAGAGAACAAATTCCCCTCTTAAATGGTGAAGTCTTCATTTAGTCCATATGAGTGACCTATTGGGCCAAAGCCTACTTTTTCTAGGGCTTCTGATTTTCAAAAGTAGCTGCAAATGTGGATCTTTCTATAAACTCTCCTAATTTCAAAGTTGTGACAACTACTTAAAATATATTAAAATATACCACAGTCATGCAAAGCATGTCTAGAGAACAATGTGGCCAACAGGTTGTGTAACTTCTGGGCTAGAGTATTTTCCAGTTCTGGGTATCTGAGTTTTATAATTTAAGCCATCTTCACTTTACTTGAAGCATTTATAATTTTATTAACAAAATTTGCTCCTTTCCAAACTAGATTTCTAATATGCATACTTTTTTAGTTTTCCTTCTAAAAAATATCCTCTTGATTCTCTTGATTCTCTTAGTGATGCCCTTGTAAGGTTTTTCTAGTTCTTTATATCTTATCTCCCTTGAACACTAAGTGGAATAGTAAAAGGAAATTAAATGTGCAAACAGAAATCTAGGTCCTATCCCTGGATTTGCCTATCTCTTACTAGTTATGCAAGCTTGACCAAAGTTACTTAAACTTTTTAGGTCTGTGCTCTTCTACCCTTAAAATGGGGATGACAGTGCTTGTTCCTTTTACCTGATGTGAGACCCATGTACGTGAAATGAACTACAAATTACAGTGTTTAAAATGTAAGACTCATTCAAGTGTGTAACACTATTGCTTTATATGACATTTTAGTCCCACTGAATGCTTTATTTCTAATAAATTTTTTATTGCCAGTAAAATTCTTTATTTCTAATAAATTTAGAATGCATAATTGCAAGGTTTGTGTTGTTGCTGCTGCAATTGCAACAGCATTCTGAGATGTTCTTCAGACTCTATGATCTTTATCTTAAGTCATAATTTATTATTCACAGTTAGTAGCCTATAAATGCATTTTGCCCTCTGCCTTACTCATCCTTTTTCTCACTTCACATCAACTTTGTGAATATTTTCTTTTAGTTCCCAATTATTTTCTTTCAGTTGTCCCCTATTGTATTTACAAAGTCATATTTGATCCTTATTTCTCATTTAGTTTTTCTTTTAAATAACCCCCTTGTTAACTTTACCTTTAAAAATCACATTTAGACACCATTAATTGCTCATATAACATGTTTTTCATGAAACTCCCTATTTTTTCAACTAAGAAGTATCTCTTCTTCTTCTAAATATTTATATAACTTTATTAACTTAAAGCTTAATACTTTTCACTTAAATATTTGATTTCATACATTAAACTACAATGACTCAGTCATGTTCACTTTTGTAGCCCCTACAACTCTTAAAATAGGACTTTGTCTATAATAGGTACTCGAAGTAAATTAGATGAATGGATTTTGCTTTAACTCTCTTACCTTTATTTTCTTAAGTCAAAGTCAAGTGTTTTTATTCTTTATTTTCCTTGCTTGTATTACATTCTTGCATGTTACACTTCTCAGTATTTCACTACACAGAAGACCTTGACAAATAGATAAAAGAAAACTTAAAGACTTCTCTCTTCTTTCCTAAGCAATATATTTTACCATGTTGGTTGAGATTGTGTTCCGGCATCAGTCCCTAGGGAACCCTGACACTAACACTTTTCTAAGTAGAGAAATGATCATTTATTCCTACACATTGCTTCCTGTCATTAAGCCACTTCCGTACCTAAGACAAAACATTTTCCATAATAACAAGAAAGCCAATTTTTAATCCCTGTTTGACCACCTATAGGTTAACACTTTCAAAGTCTTTTTGAAAGTAGAAATAAAATTACCTCCTCTTGTGTCAATATCACCTCTGAGAATTCTAAGGGATTCATTTACTCAATGAATCTTTGTTGAGAACCTGCTAAGTACCCGGCACTGTAAGAGACACAGAGAAGGACAGTTTATTTAGCCCTCAAGCACGTCGCCTTTGCCATTGGCCAAGTGCTGTAATGAGAGTATAGAAGGGTAAACTTCTAACTCTACCTTGGAGGGAGGTCTGTGAAGGTTTAACTGAAAGGAACATTTAAGTAGAGTCTCCGAAGACAATTTACTTGGTTGTCAAGGAACAGAAGGTGCATTCTAAGAAAAAAGAAAAAAGAAAAAAGAGGAATAGCACATGCTAACACAAGGAGGTATGGACCCAATGGTGAACTTCATGTAGGCTGTCAGGCTTTTCTGAAGAAGAACTGTGGAGCAATAAGAGACTAGAAGAGGCTCTACTGCAGAAGGCCTTCTGAACTATGATGGAAAGTTCTTATTTTATCCTGTAGTTCTTGTGTAAGCAGAAAAGGAACCAATAAACTACATCCTAGAGACATTACACTATACAAGGTGAGGCAGTTTGCAAATTATCTGAAACACTAGCCCAATGCTTTTAGCTGGGAGGGTAGCAACAATAAGGAGAGAAGGGGACAAAATGTATTATTCTGGAAGTTTAATCAATAGAATATACAATTGTGATTGAGCTAATTAGTGAAATATTTTTCCCCTTGTAGAAGCCATGTTATATATCTCCCCCAAAGCTATATTTTTTCTAGGAATCTGTGATACTATCATTCTTTCCAGGTGCTGCCATCCTGACAAGTATGGGGATACGAATCACCACTCTGAAGTTCCCAGGTTTGCTTCCAATTTCCTCCCAATGGACACTGTGTACTGGAAACCATTAGTCTTTGCTACCACATGTCAGCTAAGCATGACAGTTTGCACATTCTAGCCAAAAGTTTCAGCAGGGTCCCTGATGACTTATTTATATCTGGTCTGTCAATTAAATATAGAATATATCCTTTATTTGCCTAGTACAACTTTGTAGGCCCTGGCTGGTTTAGCTCAGTGGATTGAGCGTCGGCCTGCGAGCTAAGTGTCGCTGGTTCGATCTTCCAGTCAGGGTACATCAGAGAAGGAAAACTCTGACTCCAAAAAACCTCCGCTGCCTTGCGGCATACCTCTTCTGGGGAAAGGCTAAGGGAGTAAACCCCGACAGAAAATCCGGAGCCGGAGTCCCTAAGGCGGTTTGACGTTGTAGTCAACACCGGCAACTCCTGCGGCGCACCTGAAGCCAAGCTGTATCGACTCCGTCTTTCCCTTGGATCCTTCAGCTGCGAAGAGAGGGGGGGTCTGCTGCATGGGCAACAGCAGACCCTCCATATCACCCTGCCCAGGCTCTGTAGCTTCAGCTCCACTGGAGAGGACACTCCAGCGTCATCGCAAGATGTCAATTCAACACGGGAGGAGACAGATGCCGTGTCACTCCCGAGTCGGACTGCACAGCCATTCTCGGCGGTGCAGATAGACACTTAAGAAGCTACACCATCGTCTCTCGAGACGGACGGCTGCCGACGACGACGACAACTTTGTAGATATCAACCCGCCATAGTGTGTGCCTCCTTTGCTGTCCTTGAAAGATACGACACCCCTCGCTTTGACAATCTCCGCTCATCCCTCATTTCTCATTCATGCTAGCTTGCCAATGAGAGCTGTCTTTGAGCTACTTATTTTTTATGTGACACAGATTTTTCCTTAGGTTTCTAATGAGGTCGTTGTAGGTGACTTCAGGCTTCCTACGTCCTAATTCCTCTCTAAATGATTCCTATTTCTTTGACCAGTTTGCATTAATAAGTGAGGATAAAGGATATGGGACAGAATGGAATTCTGATACGTTATATAATTTATATGATGAAATTTAAACTACTGAGTTTAGCGTTAATTCTGAAATTTTGTTTATTTCTCAAGATCACAGAAATTAAAGTACGTACCAATTGTTCAAGTAATTCTATATATTTATCCTAGTAGTGTTTTGAAGCACAGGGAAAAATAAGTGGAAACAACCAAAATGCACTAAGATAGTATATTTAGTGGCTCAGCTATAATGTATCCTATTAATGTACTAAGCAACCATTCAAAATTGTTTTAGTCTGCAAATTTTGACAGGAAAAATCTATTCATTATATATAATAAAGGAAAAATACATACAATTACATGTAGAGTGAGATCTTATTTTGTGATAGATTTCTTTTTATATGATTCTATTTGAGTGATAAAATTTCAGATGACTTTCATTTAATTTTTACTGTTTTATATTTTCTGGTGAAGAGAGCAAATTGAAAATTCAGAATACTCACTCTCTTTATTTGGGAATACTTGTCCTGGGTTTGAGCTTGCTAAAGTTTTCAGAATAATATAGTACTAATACAACTGATCAGTACCATATTTTAAGAATATTTTCATGAGATGTTGCAAAACAGAACAAAGTAAACCAAAGCTTTTTATCTTTTCCTCTGAGTTAGCAGCCCTCATCTGACTAGAGAGAAACAGTTGGACTTCACCTATACCTAAGTCTAGTCAGGGTCATTTCACAGATGGTAATGTCACCATGACTAAATCAGATTGACAGCTTCAGATTCACTATTTCTGGGTTTATACTTCAATTTTATGTCAGTTTTTAAAAATAGCTAATTGGGCTTTATTTTCTTTCTTTCTCTATATTCTGTTGAAAGAATCCCCACTCCTCCACCCTTCACTACAAGGCCATCATTTAGCATTATTATTCCATACTAAGGAGAAGAAAAGACAACTACTGGGCAGGGGGACAGTTAACTATTAGATTTGTCCTTATTTCCCTATAGATATATTGTGTGCAGTTTTCTTTCCTTTTATTTTATTCTCCTTTAATTTGGCAAATCTCTTTAGAAGCAGGGATGACTCTGTCCAATAGCCAGTCGGTTTTTGTTTGTTTGGTTGGTTTTCTTCACAACCTGGGAAGTTCCATTATGAAATCTGAAACTCAATATTATGCTACCGACACATTTTGTGTGTTAACTCGCCAAAAAGATAAATCACGTTTTTGCATGTTTCCAGAATCTCTAGGATCGTAGGGCATCCCAGACTTGCTCCCTGGATGCTCTACACCAGAGCCCCATCTGGTTTTCTTTTCTAAACATGCTCCCCTGAGATCTTCTTTAATTTGAATTGTATTAAATTCATCAAACTTCTTAATGAGCCTTGGGCATTGTTCAACTTGTGTGGTGGTGGCTCCTGGATAGTAGCAAAGGGGAATCTTAACTGCCTTCAGCATATGCACTTCTGGGCGTTCCCACCAGGTCTAAGCACTGTTTCACATTATGTGAATGTCATAAATAACTTGGTTGAAAGGGTCAGTGTTTTCTTATCTTGAAGAGAGTCAAAGGGCAGTTCGCATTTATCTAGGAAATGCACCTCACAGATGCTAGTCTTAAAAGCTCCTCTGGGGATGGGTGGGGAAATACTATTATCCTTACATAATTCTAAAAACCTGGGGGGTAGTGAACCAACTGCACAAATTCTTCCCTTTCCTTTTCATCAAGGCCACAGCAAAAGGAAAAAAAAAAAAAAAAACAACCACCACAAGTAATTTCATTTTTCTTACAATTCAGTTTCTTCTCAATAGTATACACTTTCCTTATGTCTTAGCTTATTTTCTATAGTATAGCTTTTTCTTTTGTATACAGAGTGGGTTGTAAGAGTGGAAGCCAAGGATTTTGTTTTGTTTTGTTTTGCTGTGATGAGCTGAGATCTGACTTAAGAAATTTAACTCAAATCAGGTTTTTAAAAAAATAGACTTTTGTAACTGTATTTTAAAGGCCCCCTACACGGTCTACAGCTGTCTGGATCTGTTCCTGGATGAAAGTCATAGATGAAGTCTGTGATATCTCCCTGTTGAATTTTAACCCCACCACCCAGTTTTAGTTCGTGCTATCTGCTCCATGCCAAATTCCTCTTCCTTTAGACTATAGTCCATATCTATTTGTTTATGTTTGAAGTCTGAGAAAATCAGCTTCTACATACCAAAGAAGCTGAATTTTACCAATTCACTTTGAATAATTGATAAAGATTAGCAAAATTCTTCTTAAAACATTTTTAGGTCAATTCTACTTTTTTTTGTTTTTTAATTAAGTTTGTTGGGGGTATATTTTACATACAATAAAATGAATTTATTTTAAGTGTACAGTTTGATGAATTTTTATAAGTACATATACCAATGTAGCAACTAATTCCATAAAGATATAGAATAGTTCCACAACCCTAGAAGTTCCTTTATGCCTCTTCCAGAGTTCAGAGTTAGTGTAAAATTTCTAAGGTGGTCCTGAGCTTGGCATGTATAAGGAACTGAAAGAAAGCCAGTATGTCTGCTTAGTGAAGAAGGACATGAGAAGAGGTCAGAGAAGCAGGTGGGGCCTGATCTTGCATGCAATAAAGGTTGGCTTTATTTTATTTCCAATGTAAAGAAGCTATTGGAATATTGTATGTAGGAGAATATGATGATCTGATTTACATCTCATTTTTCTCCCACATCCACTTGTCCAATCCTATACTTTCTACCTGGCTTAGCTCCCCTATTTCATGCTTCCTATTCTGGAACTCACACACAAGAATCTTTGGAAAATTTTTACTCCTTGAACTTTCATGCATCATGTCTTCTATTACTTACACTGTTGCCTCCATTCTGCCTTCTAGGCTGTAAAAGGGTTAAAAGTTACATATGTAAAAAATGCACTGAAAAGTTCAGTAGAGTAGAATCCCATTTAAAATTGTTTAACTAGCATGTCTTTGATTCATTGAATCGTGGCGAACACTGAGTGCACAATTCAAGCCATTAAAGAAAAATATACTTTTATTCCTCTGATAGAATATTCAAATTCTTGAAAAGCCCTACTGTACATTCAAAAAACTATTTTATATTGTAATTATAGTCTAAGATTAGAGACATCAGTTACTAGTTCATTATATTTTGACTTTTCACCCCAGACTATCCTAAATACACTGCCAACCCCTCATTGCACATAGATATAGTTAGAGTAACCATGCAGGCCCTCTTTCATTCTCAAAAGTGTTCAAGTTTGGATGAATTAGGGTGGGGCAAAATTAGATTTACATTTGTTCCTGTGGAAAAGAATACAATAAAAAATAATCATGCAAGAATGAATTCTGCTTTGCCTATTCACAACTATAAATCTACTTTTGCTCCAAATTATAGTGAAATTATAACTTTAAAACACATCATCACACTGGCAGTGTCACTAAATTTTATTATTTTTTTATAATAAAGGGGTGCCCTAATTGGCAATTTATTGCTATGTGAGCAGTTAAATGAAACGTGGGACAGAGTAGAAAAACAACCATTTATTAAATGCATGCTCTCCAGTACTACTTTAGGCACTACAGCAAGAACTTTACAGTATAGTATTTAATTTAATAACTACCAGGCTTAGTAGATGAGGAAATAGTTTCAGAGAATTAAATTAACTTGCCCAGTATTACCTAAGTAGTAAGAGAGCCCAGGCCTTTATGGTGCCAGAACAAAACCTATTCTCCTAATATATAATATCTCCTTAAAGTAAGTAGGATTCCCTTTTGTAGGAGAAATAATATAAACACTTTAACAATATGAACAGAATAAAGGAAGCAAACTAGTATGTGTTAAATCCCTAATATGCATTGCTCACTGAATTAGATATTTAAAATATTATCTTTCACTTATTTCAACAATCCCAAAGAAGACAAATTGTTTTTCATATTTTATTGAAAATAAGGTTTAGAGAAGTTAAGAAGCCTTCACAAAGTCACGCAGCTCATTGCTGCGACTGGACTCACCTAACCATGCCCCTTTTAGAAAGGAAACTTGGCATCATCTCCCTAGAACTAGACTTAAAAGGTGCATAATATATTTATTCTGCAGAAACTTTCACCCAGAGATAAAATAGAACAATCTTGCAACATCAGGAAAACGGGAAGTGCCCTCCCTCTACTTCTTCTGTGTCTTTGAAAGAGGACATGGTTGTCAAGAACCATAGAATTAATGACACCTTTTAATGGAAGCATAAGAAGGCCTCCACGTCAGGACTCACAGCCACAAAACAGGAAATGGAGCTGTTTCCATGAGAAATGAGGTGGCCTTCTCTGGGGGAAAACAAAAAAATAGGAACATTTGAGCAGGCAATTGATCAGTAAGAAGACTACAAGGTGATAAAAGAACTGAAAGTCACAAAAGCCCTTGGCAAACAAGTTTTAATCAAATGTATTGTCTCCAGCTATGCTTTATGCGATGAATCCCTTGACATATGCTTCTAAGTTTTATCTTTAACCATGCAGGTGTTTTCATCTAGAGCTAGCGCCTCTTTTTATGGAGGATAAAAGGATCCCCTTGGACCATTTACTTGACTGACCAATCAGAAAGTGCATTTATTTTATTACTTGTTTTAACCAAACTGTTCCTTCTCTCTACTATCCCAGGCAGGGTGTGACTTTTCACTGATTATACTCAGAATTAAATTTTAAATCCTTAAAAGGCATGCACTAAAGCCCTGGCTGCTGTGGCTCAGTGGATTGAGTGTCGGTCTGCGAGCCAAGTGTCACTGGTTTGATTCCCAGTCAGGGCACATGACTAGGTTGCACGTCTGATCCCCAGTCAGAGGTGTGAGTGAGAGGCAACCACACAGTGATGTTTCTGTCCCTCTCTTTCTCCTTTCCCCTCTCTCTAAAAAATAAAATAAACAAACAAGTTATTTAAAAAAAGAAAAAGCATACACCCACTAAAACTTCCTTATTTCAATTAGATTACACTTAGCAATAATAAATAATTCTGAATGAAATATTAAATGCTCCAAATTGATTTAACATGTGAAGAAATATCTTAAAATATTACAATAAATTAATATTTAACAGGATGACCCTTATTATATGCTGACATATAACTTATTCTGCCTTATTAGATTAAAATCTCATAAACAAAAACTAGGTTACTATAAGGTAGTATAAAAATCACAAATGCATCCTGACCTGCGTGGTTCCATTGGTAGAGCATCGTCCCACAAAGCAAAAGGTCACCTGTTCAATTCCCAGTCAGAGAACATGCCTGGGTTGCAGGGCTGTTCCCAGTTAGGGCATGTGTGAGAGGCAACTGATCAATGTTTCTCTCTCTCTCTCTCTTTCTCCCTCCCTTCTCCTCTCTCTAAAAATAAATAAATAAATAAATAAATATTTTTTTTAAAAAAAATCACAAATACATTACATGATCCATAGCATCTTCACAGTGTGGACATATCATTCAATAGCACTGGATCACACCAGCTACTAAAGTGGTTTTCAGCTGAATACAGTTGCTACTGAGGGTTTCAGATTGAAACCCAGTGGTAGCTTTGACACTAAATCATGTATCTTGGTAAAAACTAAGAATCTCTGCCTAGGCAGAAACAACTTGCATCAGTGTGACACAATCATGGTGAAGGTTTTTCTTTTTCTTTTCAGTTCTTAATACGTTCAGAATTAGCATTCACCTGGCATCCCCTAGGTAGTCTAGGATTTCAGTACTACTGCAAGGCAGCCACTTCTCAAAATTGGTGTGAATAAAAGACCCTAAATCATATGCCCCACATATTTTCTCTTCTGGAATCCATCTGAAGACTTTTTTTTTTTTTTTTTTTTTTTTTACAAGACCTCAGAGAAATTCAGCAACATATCAGGAGCCTTTGTTCTTTGTGATTATCCATAAAATACACTGGAATAGTATAGATGTCATCTCTAGCGGTTTCAGTGGGGAGAGCAGAGAGGAGGAGGGGTGTGCTGGGCAGGGAGCAGAGTCCTTGACTTCGTGGCTTAAGAGAAAGCAGCCACAACTTGCGTTCATTGCTTCTATTCACCATCCTTTGGAAATACCGCCTAGAACAGAGGGAAAGAATAATAGAGAATAATGAGACTATCTCTTGGAATACTCTATCTATCCATCCATCTATGTATCTATTATCTATATGTACAACACCAGAATCATCTGAATGTTCCCCCATGCACCCACTGTCCTTTTAGATATACAAGAATGCATTAGGGTGTTAAGGGTTGATTTTCTACAAAGACAAATCAGCACATCAGAGCCATGGTATATAAGCTTGGCCTGAGTTAAACCATTTCTTCATGGGTCCTTCTTATGAATACTTTTAGAGGACTCAACTAAATTATAATAATTTGAAGTAGCTAAGAAATTTAAAAATAGACTGCCACATTAAATGTTTCTATCTCCAGCTATTTATTTATTTACCTATTATAATCAAAGATGTTACAATCCAAGAACCATATTTTGGCCCTTTACTACTATTATTTTGTTGCTGTTGCTTCTCCTATTATTTGTTACAAGCATTCTTTCCTTTCTTCACGTTATACTCTACCTGTGACATTTTTCAGAACTCTGGATGTCGATCTGACAATGGAGATATAGTAGAGAGTGGTTTCCTAAAAGAAAAAGAAACTCCAAAAAATGGAAATAAATCATATTTAGAAACTACTTTGAAAAACTAATTTGTAATCTTACATATTCTTTAGTCACTTTAAGCACTACTCAGTAAATTGCATATAAAAATAAATAGACTTTTTTAGTTTTCTTTGGGTTAATATGTCAACTTTGAATATGTAAACATTAAATTTATATCTATAAGGAAAGCAGTATTATGGCTCTCAAGATTCACAAATCCTGAAGAAAGTAATGCTTCAAGTATAAAAGTTGCTAGTTGCATTTATTCATTTGATGCCTCTTGATATGTTAAAAAGAAGAACAGCAATAACAACAACAGCTTTTATATAAAGCATTGTTTTGGCCTCACTGTTCTCCAGAACATCAGCTGGAATTGTCATAAGGCCGGGATAACATGAAATGATGTTCATTTTTGAAGTTATCTCTATAAATGAATCTTCTAATTTCTAATTTTTATGTTTCTCCTTTCTGGACATTTTGGGAAAATACAAATTAAAGACTCCACTCAACTGAAGTGGAAGCTTTCTTTAAAAGAATTTCTTTCATAAAGCATAGATCAAATCTGAGCTCATATTTTGAATATGGAATTCTCTTGGTGATGAAAGTTATACTTGGTAAATGTGGAATGTGTGTTTCATACTTTAAGTGTTCTTGAAAATAATAACTGTGCCAGTGAACTTCAAGATGATGAAGTTTAATGAGCCCTGGAGTCTGAACAGATCTTACTGCCTGGATCCAAATGTGAACTTCCAACCAGAAGTGTGTGTAGAATCAGCACAGATCAGCAGAGAGTCATGGCTCTGGTGGGGAAAACATGTGTGCCATTCAGAGGAGCCTCTGGCTGGTGTAAGTGATTGAGGAATTGAGAACTTTGGCTCTGCTAAGTGTAACTGGGTGCTAGACAGGATTCCACTAGGAAACTTGCATTGAGATTAGGGTAGTTTGCAAAGGAGGCCAAGAAAAGCACGGTTGGTGTTGCTAGGGCAGACGAAGGCATGTAGAGTAAAACCATTAGACATTGTACAAGATTCTAAAAGATGAGGAATTGTCTAATACAAACTGTCATCTTTAGTCTTTGGACCTGCTTTTTTGTTTGTTTTCTTTTTCCTTTTTCTCCTTCCTTTCATAGCCGGAGGTTGACCTACAGTTAGGTTCAGTATTTGGATTCTCTGGCACTAATATCATCTGGCCTGGGAATTCCAATTAATTCTTTTTGTGAAATAGCTACTATCTTAAAGCAATTCATTTGTACTGGCAGAAGGTCAAGGCTAGTTTCAGAGTTTTGAGTGCCTAAAAATATTGGAAACTTTTCCCTTCTCATGTCTTGACAATGAAAACAACTAGGAAGTACCAAAGGGAATTGTGGGGTTGCTGGCGTTTTTAGCCCTTGTTTTGGTAACACGAAAGAAAAAGAATGACTTGGAAAGACAGAGGAAATTTAGTTATTACCTGGATGGATCATGTCGAGTTTTGTTTTATTCATTTCCCTGTATTTCATTTATTTTGGGGGCAATGCTCTAATTTCACAAAGTGGTTGTAAAAATACTGCCGACAGCTCAATTTACACCCATGGGTCATTGTGGTCACCAGGAGATTGGGTCCACAGTGAGTAAGCAGTAAGAATCTGGGAAGAGGCAATAGGCACAGAGATGTTATGTTAAAAAGAAAAGATATTACATAAAAATTTTATTTTATTTTTTTACCCTCACCTGAAGACATTTTTTATTGTTTTTAGAAAAGAAGGGAGGGAGGAAGGGAGAGAGGGAGAGAGGAAGAGAATAGAAAGAGAAATATCAATGTGAGAGAGAAACATCGATGGTTGCCTTCTCCTGTGCACCCCCGAACAGGGACTGAACCCACAACCTAGGCAAGTGCCTTGACTGGAATCATGCTCGTGACCTTATGATACATGGGACAACACTCTAACCAACTGAGCCATCCATGGTGTTAAAAATTAATTTTAAATAGCACAAGACATCACCCATCTTAATGTTTTTCAGTCAGAAGATATTGTAGTTTAACCTTCAAACACAATGTGAGAATGTGAAAGAAGTAAAGCATGTAAATTAACATACTATTGTTTCCTTTAGTCTTCAAAATATTTATAATGACAAGCAAGGAAAATTAATATATTTGCAATTCAGAATTAAAGTCTGAATCATTGCCAAGTAATGAGTAGGTTATCTCATTTTCAGTGGAGTCAGGGAAAGGAGAGAGTCAAACCAATCAACAGAAAATGGTTATTTACGAAATGGTATTTTGTTGATAGAAACTTAGGAATTAAATAAGGCCTATGACCTATGATCTAGAAACAAAGAAAGTTTACCTATTTATTCCTTTCACATTCTTTTATGGAAAGCTGTAGACTTTTAGAAACTCTCACCATTTTCCTGCATCTGTGTGCTTTACTGTAAAGGAAAGGGACAGAGATCAGTGTCCACAGATTGCCTACTTTAAGTCAGGTGTTTTACATACACTGTAGATTTAATGCCACCAAAGGATGCATTATAGTTATTTTATTTATTTATTTATTTATTTTGAGAGAGAGAGGAAGGGAGGGAAAAAGAAAGGGAGAGAGAGATTAATGTGTGGTTGCCCCTTGTGCGTCCCAAACTGGGGACCTGGCCCACAGCCCAGACATGTGCCCTGACTGGGAATTGAACTGGTGACCCTTTGGTTCTCAAGCCAGTGCTCAATCCTCTGAGCCACACCAGCCAGGGCTATAGTCATTTTTTCATTGAATACAAACATGAACATCAAAGGGAAAGGCATATTGTTAATAGGTGGTGAAGTCTGAATTTTGAACCAAATCATTCCTATCCACAAATCCATATTTGATTTAATTCATTGGAAAACTAGAAGTGGAGAGCAATTACACATATTTTTAAAAATCTGTGCTTTTGCCCTTATTACTGGAGTTCTTTTTTGAAAGTCAGTGAAAAAAATTACTTGATTCACACTTCTTTCCTTTATCGAGAGTAGTTGGAGCAGTGAATTGGCCAAGAACAGAGCAAAGAGACAACAGACGTGGTGCCTCCAGCCTTCGCCGCATACCCTCACTCTCTGAAAAAGCCCACTGTTTTGTCATTTTGTATGTGATGGTCAGTCAGGTGCAACCATAAGGGGAGACATAGGAGAGACCGAGGGAAACAATGTTTATTATTTTCACAGCTCCAGGAGAAAAGAGGCAATGGTGCACCAAGCAAGGCCACAGGGGAGAGACACCAGAGTGGTCAGGAGGGAGAAGGCAGGTGGGAGGAGACAGCATTCGGCCGGATGGCAAAGGCAAGGCAGGGCAGGGTGAACAGTTTTGGATTGGATGGTTTGAATCATTTCAGTGAACTTTATAGAGTTATAAGAGCAGTCTCTAGCTACGTGGTACCTGGCCCTGGGAAGATGAAGGCAGAGGAGTATTTTCTCCTCAGGTATCCGTAGAGATACCGGATAGAGGAGGTGGGACTCTGACTTGCATAGTTTGCATTTCAAAGGCATGCTCCTAGCTGGGCTTTGCCGTGTCTCTACGAATTGGCTAGCACTAGGAAAGGGCAATTACTCCACAGTTAGAAAGGTTTTTAAGACATCAGAATACCATAACCTACAAACAATTAAAAATATATCTACACCATACACCCGACTGCTTGTCTCAGCAGGCACAATTATTGCTGTCTCTTAGCTTTCAAGTCACTGTGCTTTCAGGTCTTTGGTTTCAGAATGTAGTAAATGTTTTTGATCACCTGATTAGCAGGCATTCCTCCTTCTGATGCAGGATTCAAATGTTGGAAAATTTCAGTTTCAGGTAACAGCTAATAAGCTTAGTAATCAATGTACATAAAAAGCTATTGTTTCAGGAACTGGAGGTATGACCCCCCCCTGACTCCAGGACACCATAGCAGTTCCACCTTTGTGCCTCAGGATGGCTACAAACAATCAAGATCGTATCTGAGCCATTGTACTCCAGGGTGAGATGACCACATCCCAGGATACAAAGACCAATGACCAGGACACAAGGACCACAGCCCAGGACACAAGGACCACTGTCCAAGACACAAGGACCACTGCCCAGGACACAAGGACCACCACCCAGGACCCACATGAAGAAATGCTGCAACTTTTATTCGATTAACCTTTTCCCTGAATTCCAAACCCTTTACCTACACTTTTCTTCTCCTTAGAAAAGGGATCCGTTTATAATGGGATTTAAGACAGTCTGTTAGGGTACAAACCTGCTGTCTTCTCAGCTCCTTGACCATCTGAGTAAAGTGCCCAAAAAGATCCAATCTCTGTCTGCTTATTGGGTCTGCCAGATGACAGGCATCATGAACACCAGCGTTTCCAGTTTCACTTCTACCTCCCAGAGAAGCCTCAATTTGATTTAGTTTGGATTTCTGACTTCTTTCATGTAACCCACGTGACTCAGGAGGAAGTTGACCACACTCCCCCTCTGCTCATGAGTGATCCTGAAGGGTAACTGCCATCTCTTATTAGCAATTGAGTCAAGTATGGTCAAGTAGAGTCAAGACTCTACTTTGACCAAAAAGATGTGAAGATTTCTGGAGGTTTCTAGAGAAGCTTTTCATGCATCTGCTGAGAGAGGTACAGAAAGCTTTTCTCTCTCGTGTTTCATATAAACTCAAACACATGTAACCTTAATACTTCAGGCAGGACCACAAAAAGGGGCATCCTCAGATACAGTCAGCGCTGCAGAGGACAGAGCAGATAGAACTTGTAAACTAAAGGTATTGTGAGGCTGAGGGCTCCAGAGTTGTACCTCTGGATGCCCCCACCTCTGGATGTCCTCTGGTCATTTAAGCCAGTTTGAGTGGGATTTTCTATTGCACATATGGGTGCAAGGCCTGCTGCCTGATACCAGAGCTTTAGATAAATGAGAAAGGACTTGAGAATACCCCACCCTAATAATGACTCTGACATTTATCCAAGGCCACTGTTGAGAAGGCTTACTATTTCACTTTTGCTTTCTAGAAGGTGTTGTGTGGAAGGCAAAGGGCACAAAAGAAGGCATTTCCAGTGAACTTATGTCCCAGAATGGGGATTACACAACAGGAAGATAGTCGAGATTCTACACTACGTCACTCACTTTTCTGGGCTATAGAGATATAACAGTATAGCAAACAAAATAATAACAAACTGGTAAACTTTTCAAAGGAGGAAAAAGGCAATAAATAAATAAACAGATAAGTGTACAGTATGTCAGGTGGCATGAATCCTTTCATGTCAAGGCAGAAGAATATTTAAAATATTAAAAACTGCTATGCCATAGAGCACAAGTAAGAGAGAGTAAGAGAATGGTGGAGGAGGGGAGTGGTTTTATATAAGGTCATACCAGCGAAGGCATTTCAAAAAAAAGATTGGTAAGCAGAAACCCAAAAGAAACTGAGAGAAATTGTCATAAAGTCATCTGGGGGAAAGTCTTCCAGGCAGCAGGAACAGCATATGCAAAGGCTTTGAGGTGAGACATGCCTGGTGTGTTAGGGGGGAAAAAATGTGACCAGAGTAGAATGAGTGGAATGAGTAGTAGAAGATGAAGACGGAGAGAAAGAACACATGCTTTGTGGGCAGACATAGAGATAAACTTTATGTATGGTGTCTCGGGTCTCATAAAGACTTTGGACTTTTCTCTTTCACTAGATTTTTTTTTTAATTTATTTATTTATTTTTAGAGAGAAGAGAAGGGAGAGAGAAAGAGACGGGGAGAAACATCAATGTGTGGTTGCCTCTTCCATGCCCTAACTGGGGACCTGGCCCACAACCCAGGCATGTGCCCTGACTGGGAATCGAACCAGTGATCCGTTGGTTCACAGGCCAGCACTCAATCCACTGAGCCACACTAGCCGAAACTCTTCTCACTAGTTTCATGTCTAGGTATGAAATTTTCATGGAAGTGAGGAAATAGATTATAAGGAGGCAAGATTAGAGATAAGATGATATGTAAGGAGGCAAATGCAATAGTCCAAATGAGAGAACATTATGGCTTAAATTTGGAAGTTTGTAATATGTTGCCTGATTCTGAATATATTCTGAATATAATGAAAAGATTGGTTATGGAGTGTAAGAGAAAGAAAGGGATAAAGAAATACTCCATGATACTCCACAATTTTGGCCTGAATAAATAAAGTTATCTTTGTCCAAGATTGTGGGCTGAATGGGCTATTTGTTGGGGTGGGGTGGAATTACTAGTTCAATTTTGAAATTAGCAATTTTAAAATTTGGAATTAGGTTTTAAAAATCTGTTTTTTAAAGACATCCCTGGAAAAATATTGAGTGATTGGGTATATACTATATAACCCTACAGTTCAAGAAAGAGGTCGAGGTTAAAAATCTAAATTTGAAAGTATCCGAATATGAATGTATGAAAAGTTGTGGGGCAAGATGAAATCATCTGGGGATTGAGTGCAGGTAGAACAGAGATTTATGAGTGATTCTGGGGCACCCTAATGTTTAGCAGTTAAAGAACATGAACATAACCCAGGGAAAGAGAGTAAAAGATGAAGCCAGTGAGTTTTTAAAATAAACCAAGACAGAGATGTTCCAGAGGCCAAATAAAGAATGTGTTTCAATGCAAAGGGAAGGAGTAAGTGTGTCAAACACTACTAACTGATAGAGTTAAGAGGAGAACTGGAAGATATCCATGATTTTATGAGAAAAAGGCCAAATTCAAGTTGCTTGGCTTTTTTTTCTCTTCAAATACCACTTTATCATATTTCTTCTGCATTGGGAATGCAGACTAATTATACAATTTATTTTTGAGATTATATTTTATTTTTAATCCTAGCTTAAGACAAGAGTCATTAAGTGGTATAATCTTAAGTATCATTAGCAAGATGGAAACCCCTTCTTTTAATCTTCTAGCTGATCTCCAATTTGATGAGTGGATGAGAAATATTCCGAGGGTCATTCTACACAGTTACATGAGACTTTTGAGACCCCCAAGACATTACATCTTTCATTGGGCATTAATGTACATGTTTCGAAATGTCATCAGGAAGTGGGTTTAAAACTAATCTGATTGGTTTTAGTAACAATCAAAGGACACAGAGAACACAGGTAAATGCTTTTGGTGGACACAATTTGATGCATAATATGACTGGATATTTGGAGATTTTTATTTAACTTTCATTATATAGATGTGTGTGTGTGTGTGTGTGTGTGTGTGTGTATGTTAAACTATCAGAAGACCTTGTGCCAATAAGATTGGGTAAGTACAAACTAAAACATTTTCACGTCTGTGAAACACTTGAATATACATTAAGTTTGTTTGTATATGTAGTTATAAATTTAATTAAGTTCCAAATGAGATATTAATGAATAATTCAGGTTTCTAAAATTAATATTATACTCAATTTTGGGTCTCTCTTTTGTGTACTTCTTATTATCAAGAATCCTATATTCTATTTTTGTCATAAAAGTAATATCTTTAGGCTGAAGGGTCCGACTGGAGGGTAATACAATAAAAAGGAAGGTTATCTTGTAAAATAGCAGAGTTTACTAAGTTGCATGTATTAGAGATAGCTTAAGAAGAAAGATAAAGGTCTTCTTCATCTAGAAAATATAAGTAAAATTATATAAACCATATTCCAAGCAAATAATCACAATAAAAATTTTCTTCATCAGTTCATTCAGTCCCAGGAAATGAATTCTTATTCTTCTGGATCTTGGTCTAATTTCAATAAGCAGTCTACTAGTATGGTGTGAGAGCTGTCTCTGTAATGTCAGCTCTGAAGCCTCTCCTCACATCTGTTCTATGAAGTGTCAATCATTTAAACTCTCAGAGACTTTTGTGGATGACACAACTCTGGCCAGTAGCTCATGGCAGAGAATTTAGGCAAGCATCAGAATCAAGGAAAAGAACAAAACAAAACTATATAGAGATGTAAAGACTTTTGTTAATGTATCACCATAATCAATAATATCTAAACAAAAGAAAATAAAATTTTTTAATGGGGTATAACATATAACTATTTTATAGACATTTTTATAAATGGGAGTAGCAACATATTATGGATAGAGAAGACATTGATAAATTTCCAAGGACTTTCCGTATTTCCAAAATATTTAAATTAACATTCTTTACCTCCATGCACTTTATCTAAAAAGACTGAGTATCTCTTCTGAACTGATAGATTTTCCCATGTAACTCTTGGGATAGTAATAGATCATATGAACACAAGGTTATCTCAGTTCTCTTTATTTTAAGATAATAGAACCAATTTTTCTGATTTCTTGGGAGACCCTCTGGGAAATCTCAAAAACTGTTTTAAGCATAAGGTATATCCTGAAAATATTTTCATCCTTTTCTAAATTCAGGAAGGTTTTCAGAAAGGCAAAGTCAAAAGAGTTGTGAGAAAGCAACATGAGCACTTGAATAAAATAGAATAATGAGTGTCTGAGAAACAATTCTTAGTTACCTATTTAATCAAAGTTACAATACAGGTTTTAAAAACAAATCTAGAGATAATAAGAAGCTCAGTTCTTTTGTAGCTGAGAAAGCTTTGTTCTTTTTTTTTGTATTTAATTAAATAATCTAGAATGTAATAAAGTCATTGTAGAGCACAGAACATTGTTCTGATAAGAAACCTGCAGGTTTCAGGTAAAGAAAATCTTTCCACAATGTAGGTGAAGGCATGAGTCTAACCAAGGAGGTGAGCCCATGGAAAGTGAGCAAATGTTACTAAAGTTTTAACATACTTCATTCTTCTCAGACTTAGGTATTGTAAACCAAGGTTAATAAGTTCCAACTTTTCGAGTTCCATCCTAAATTATGCTCTTTCACATTCTGGACCAAGCTGACTCTTTATTGAAGGACAGCATATGGTCTGAAGACCCCGGGAGAGTCCTTAGGAAGTATGTGAGGTCAAAACTATTTTCATCATAATATTCAGGGTTATTTGTCTTTTCCTTTTTCTCTCACAAGTGTGCTTTGGAGTTTTTTAGAAGCTACATGACGTTTGATATTGCAACAGACTGGCTGTGGAAACAGGTTGAGAATCCAGTTCCCATCTTTTAATTCATATATTAAAGCCATTTATGAACATGTAAAGCAATGTCACTCTTCTAAATAAAAACTTTTAAAAAGTAGTTATTTTCATACATAGATGCCCTTTCTTGTAACACATATTAACTACCAGTTCATCTTTAAAGAAACCAATACTCCAGAATTTCTCATATTCTCAGTTTTAAGTTTTAGTCTGACAAATATTGATAGTTATAACTCACAGAACAACACTTTTTAATAGTTTAAAGTTATGCAGAGACCAAAAATTTTGGAAATAGCTGCTTTAGGGAAAATCTGCTCCCTTCCCTTAAAAAGCAAAAGCTCTTATGTACGGAGCTGTGTTTCTCTGTCACTATTGCTCCCTGCACAGTTCCAAGCACCATTTAATACTTTTTACCCAGAAAAACTTCTACTTCTAAAGTCATGGGAGTGACTACATTTCTTAAAATGTAACTTGAATATATATGTAGGCCATCTTTTAATAGAGTCCACAGAAAATCTGAACTACATCCACAAACAAGATAGTCATATCTAGACAACGACAATAAAAAAATGGTTCAGGAAGATTTTGAGGGACTAGACACATAAAAGCACATATTTTAGAGATGAACAAACCTTCATTAAAATCACAAGCTATCGTATAGAGGAATTCAATATTCACGAGGAGACAGGCTCTCTATTTTATGATGTAGCCAGAAAAATCTAACAAGAGCCCTGGAAGGAGGCCTCTCAGAATCACAGCCAAATCAAATAAGTTTCGGTTAGAAAGACTCCATTAGACCCACCATGTAGCTATACACTCCTGACCACTTTACATGTCCCTAAAGGGATGGGAAAACGTGCACTCATCTAGGAAGTCTCTGACGATCTAATGGCAGAGGGGAGCTACAAATGACTTGCTTTGTAAAGATGATTTTAGCTATGGTGGGTTTTGTTTGTTTGTAGATTTTTCTCCAAAGAAAAATAAAACAACTAGTATCAGACCTGTTATTATTAGAGTCTGGTGAGTGGGAAGAAAGCACCTGTGAATGAGAAACATAAACTTGATTTGAGGAAATGGTAGGAACTTCTCTGTGTAGTCAAAGAAGGTGCTGCACAACTACTAACAAAAGCTGCCCATTCCCTTGTTGGCTGAGAGAGGTGCTACCATCTAGGCTTATGAGAAAAGTTGCATGAATGTAAAACACTGCTGAGATGCCAAGTCTTTAATATCACTTCGGAAAGCATTTGAGAGAATGACTATAATCACTAGCCAATGCATTGAACTAGTGACAAATGCAATAATAAGTCCTCAATGTCATCAATCAGTACTTGAAAACTGAAACTTCAAGTGAAATGACACATAATAAAACCAATTTTGCCATAGGTTAATTGATATAAACAAGAGATAAGTTCCTATAGGATATTTCTGGGCACAGAAACATCACCATATTTCTAAATAAAGACCCAAAACACTGTTAATATTAAAGGTTGAGATAAATAAATTAAAAATAAATAAATAAGTTTAAGAAAGATGAATAAAAACAAGTAAGGTCATTGTTTTCCAACCTACTGATTATAGTTCAGAGTTGTGGGTGACCAGAACCTTCCCTGGCAGCTCAGGGTACAAGGCTGGAACCCACCCTGGACTGCACTCCCATTCATCACAGGAGGCTCCCACACTCACCCAGAATGGGACAAGTGAAACACACAATTTGAGATGTGCTCACATGCACATCTTTGGGATATGGGAGTAAACGGAGAACCTAGAGAAAACCTGCACAGAAATAAGGAGAATGTGCAGACTTCACAGACAGCGGCCCTGCCAGAAATCAAGTTTTTTCTCATCAACATTGTAACAAAATGATGTTAAATGAAACAACAATATTTGTATACTGTTCAGGAGTGTGACTCTTTGCATGTTTTATGGAGGATTATTAGCCACGTAATTAAAGCCTTAGAACTGTGCCAACCATTTAATGCAATAATTACACTTCCAGAAATTTACCTTAAAGAAACATTCAGGTGTTGTCAATAATAATAAACAGAAACAACCTAAACTTCCATCAACCCAGAATTGGTTGAAAAATGTAATAGTTTATCCATGTAATAAAACAGTATCAGTAGTTACAAATAATGATGTGATGTCATTTATTTCTTCATTCATTTTTACAAATATTTAAGTGTTCATAATATTCTAGGCATTATTCTACACTATAAACTGGGCATACAGAAATGAATAAGAAAGATTTTTTCCGTTGTGGAGCTTACATTCTAGCTGGAGAGACAGGCAATACAACAGTACGTCAATGTACATAAGTATATTATGTTAGAACTAAAGAGAATAATAAAACAGGGAAATTGATTACAGAAATTATGTATAGTGGCTGAGGAAGGACCCACAGAGAGGTAGAAATTTGCATTGAGACATAAAATAGGTGAGAGAATAGATGATACCGATATTTGGAGGAACAGGATCCTTCACAGAGGGGAAAGCTAATAACATGTCATGTGAAGAAGAACAAGGGATCAGCTTGGGCAGGAAGGAGTAAGCAAAAACTGAGTCCTAGAAGATAAAGTCAGAGAGGGAAATTGGTACCAGGAAAGGACTTTGGCCATTGGAGGGAACAAAACAGAGAAGTCATGTGATCTGTCTTACATTCTAATGAGATCACACTGACTGATGTATTAAGAATAGATCAGAATAAGATAAAGATAGGAGGAAAGTAAGGGACAAAAGGGGGTTGGACTTGGGTGTAGTAGTGGAGGTGGTAAGTGGTAAGAATCAGGGCTTATTTAGAAAGTTGACAGCATTTTAATTATATCAGATATGGGGTATTGATAAAAGAATTAAAATATGACTGACTTCAAGATTTATTTCTTGAGTGACAGGAAGTATGGAGTTATCATTTACTGAGAGAAGTAAGAGGAACAGGTTTGGCAGATAATATCCATCAGATTCGAACTTGAAGTTTGAAGTTCTGAATCTTAAGTTTGAGATGCCTATGAGATCTTCAAATAGAGACGTCAGATAATCATTTGTATGTATCAGTCCGGAATTCAGAAGAGAAGGTCAGGCTAAAGTTATTTATTTGGGAGATGCCATCCTATAAATGGAGTTAAAGGCATCAGACTATACGAGAGCACCAAGGGAATGGGTAGGGAGAGAGATGTGTGAGGACTGAACTTAACACATGTCAATATTTAGAAACTGGAATTGAGGTGAAACCAGTCAAGGAGACTAAGAAAGAGCAGCTAGAAGAATAAAACCAGAAAAGGCTCTGAAGCCAAATGGAGAGTGTTTTAAGAAAAGGTGTTCACCATGTAAAGTAAAATGAGAAATAAGTATTGCACATTGAACCGAGGTAGTAGTGAACTTATCATAAAACAGTTTCAGTGAAATGGGTATAAAAGTCTGATTGAATCTATATTTATAGATATGTAACATTATTGAAGCCCTTTTGAGAGAAGTATTAGGATAAAAAACAATACATATTTGAAAAGTATAGTATGAACTCATTAAACATATACATCTGCCTGGAAAAAGTCCAGCCATTGTTAATAAAATGAGAATGGTTTGCACAACATTGATGTAACCTGGCAGCCAAGGAGAGTGGACTGTTGTGAAGAATGACGACTTCACTATACTAGTCAGCGAGGGCAGTAGACTCATTGAGTGAGTGTGTGTACTGTGTGGCCGTCACATTTAAAATGACAGCGAGTAGAGCAACGAATCTGCATCACATTTTGTGCTAAGCTTGAACATTCCTCCATGGAAACTATTTGGATGATTCAGAAGGCCACAGCCATGGGAAACTGGTGATTCAACACAATAACACACCTGCTCATGCATCAGATCTCTTGCAGAGGTTTTTGGTGAAACATCAAATCACCCAGGTGACTCAGCCCCCTACAGCCCAGATTTGGTGCCCTGTGACTTCTGCCTTTTCCTAAAAGTAAAATCACCCTTGAAAGGTAAAAGATTTCAGACCATTAATGAGATACAGGAAATTATGATGGGGTAGCTGATGGCGATTGGGAGAACTGTGTGGGGTCCCAAGGTGCCTACTTTGAAGGGGACTGAGGCATCATTGTCCTATGTACAATGTTTCTTGTATCTTGTATCTTCTTCAATAAATGTCTCCATTTTTCATATTATCTGGCTGGATACTTTATAGACAGATCTTGTATGTTTTTATCTATGTGTTTTATATACTGCATTTGTGTGCATGCTTGGCAGTAAAATACGTATATTGGGAAAGTATGAAATAAAGTCCACCAAGATACTAACAGAGACTACTTTTCAAGTGAAATATTAAATTATTTACTTTCTGTGTTTTCTCTGTAGCTTTTTTTCTAATGAGTATCTATTACTATAGCAATGATAAAAAAAAGCCTAAGTAATTTTCTTTAAAATATAGAAAAATACACCATTAACAATAAGCTAATATGCATTATGGAAAACATATCTGTAAGATAAAGAGTATGCTAAAAGGTTTTGGTTTCTCTTAAATTAAGAAATGTTTTGGGAAAAGCTTGGTTGTAAAATGCATTTGTATTTAAACACTTGAAATAGTGCATATAACTTTTTTCTTACACTGTAAATTATTATTTAGTAAAAAGTGTTCTTTTACTTAAAAATAAAAATGTGATTTTAATTGATCTTAATGGTCTAAAAACAAGATGTTACATTTTAAAAACTTTTAAGAATATGCATTACAAAGTTGGACTTTGATTATTTTACCCTAGAAATAAACTATTCTGTATTTTTCTGCAGCTCAATAAGTGTTTAATGTAGCAAGACTTTACTTTATATATTTTAATAGTAATGCTTCAAGAAGACCTCAGTTTACTAAAAAGACCATCTAACACAAGTATGACCCAGGAAGCAGCTGTATCCCATTTCAAAGGAAAAAAAACTACACCATGCTGATTTGTTTAAAAGAAGTAATATAGTGCTGAATTTTTTCTTGTGATTTAGTTTGAAATACTGTGCTTAAAATACTGAGCTTGAAGTCCCATAAAGCTTGGTATGCTTTGCAAAAAGCACTCCCCGCTTAATTTAGGCCAGGCCTCCATCGCTTTGAAGGAACCAAAAAAAGAGAAAAAAAGAAAAAACAACAACAACAACAACAAAAAAAAAACCAAGTGTTCCTGGCCTTCTTTTTAGGAATAGACTCAAGATTTCCTCAGTGGTTTTGGTGATGTTCATAGTAAACCAAGCTAATTCTTAAATGAATGAATGAGTGAATAAATGAATGAACAAGTGAAATCAGAAGAAAACAATAAGTCACATTTTATCTTAACAGAATGTAAATGTAAAGTCTTGAATGTAAAGGCTTAAAGTAAAATATATTTTCTCTCATGTAAAACAGTTCCCTTTCCAAGCTACTGCTGCTTCAGAATTCACTACTCTATTTAGATCAAGTCTCATTGTGCAGTACCATCATTTAAAAATCTAATATAAATGTAAAGAAAATACGCATATATTTATTCTTCAGTTCCAATAATGTAAATGGAGCTTCAGGCTTACTTCATGTTAGTTATTCTTATACTCCTTGTTTTCTTTTAAAGAACTACCTTTCTCTCTTTTCTTATAGTCACTCTAAAAACATTCTGTCTTCCAATATTTTTATAATCTGTGGTTAGAACACAAATATTAGTGTTAAATAGCCAAAAATCCCTTCTACAACTCTGATATAGAGGAAAAGTTCAAATTCAAAATAATTACATAGAATGTATATTCTATTCTATAAAGTAGTAATTAAAAAGTATAAAACAATGATGTATAGATAAAAGGTCATTAAAGAGGATAATACAAAATACTCGAAATATTTTATTTTTCCAAAAGAACACAGGAAAAGAACAAAATAACAAAAAATAGATTAAACAAATGGAAATAAAATAGAACAATGGTAGACTTAATCTCAATAATGCCAGCAATAACATTAAATGTAAATGGTCTAAACACTCTTATTTGAAGGCAGAGATTCAGAAAGTGTTTTCAGAAATATCCAAGTTTATGCTGTGTACATTGATAAAGCTGAACAAAGTTGGAGGAGTTAACTATCTAATTTTAAAACTTCTTGTAAGTATGTAGTATATATGAGAGAATATTATATGATGTTGGCATGAGAAAATAGCTAAATAGATCTACAGATCAGAATACTGTTCAAAATGTAATTAAATATATAATATATAGTCAATTTATTTTTGAAAAGATGCTCAATTTATTTAATGAGAGAAATGAAAGTCTTTTTCAACAAATGAAACAGAAAAACTCAATAAACATGGAAAAAAATAAACCTTGACCCAAACCTCATACCATACATACATGAGATGAATTTACAGCCTAATGTAAAAGCTAAAACTGTAAAGCTCTGTGATGAAAGAAGAGAGAACTATCTTTGCAAACTTAAGCCGACAAAGACTTTTTAGAGCACTAATTGTGAAACAAAAATTTGATAAACTGGACTTAATCAAAATTTTAAAGATTTTGCTCAACAAACAATATCACAACATAAAAATTAAGCCATAGAATGGGAGAAAATATTCACAATTAACATCTTACAAAGAACTTGTCTTAATAATGCACAAAACTCTTACAAAGTAATAATACAAAGACAAATGAAAAATTAGGAATGGGCAAGAGAGTTCAAAAAGATCTGTGAATGACCATGTATATTTTTTATGACCAGGGAGATGCAAATTAATACTACACAAGGTAGTGCTTAACAAGCACCCAAAGAAATTGCTAAAATTAAACACACACACACACACACACACACACACACGTACCACAAATAATTCAAAATGTTGGACAGGATGCAGAACAACTGGAGCTCTAATGCATTTATTGCTTATGAGTATTTAAAATTTTATAACTACCTCAGAGAGTGTTTATTTTCTTATAAAGTTAAAGAGAAACCAACCTAATGATCCAGCAGTTTCTCTCCTGCATACTTACCCAAGACAAATTAAAGTATGTTTATACAAAAAGTTCTGTACAAGAATACTCATAAAAACTTTATTCATAATCACTTAAATCTAGAAACATCAATGTCTACCAACAAGTGAATGGGTAAACAAATAATGACATATTTATCTTAATCAGCAAGGAAAAAAAAACTGACACAAGATTAATCTCAAAAACTTTATATTGAGCAAATTATCAAATTATACTCCAAAATCTGTGCATCTTATTACACATAAATTATATTTTGTTTTAAAAACTTGTGATCATGTTGTGGAGCTCTGATTGTCTTGCTTCACCTACTGGGTTTAGGGAAATCAAGCAACACACTATTTTTGTTTTGCCCAGGAATCCTAAAAATAACTCTACCCATGCAATGATATTAAACCTTTATAGCAATTCAGCACATAAAATTTTTTAAAAAGAAATGTAACTCCCTTTTTGCTTTAAAATAAAACCTGGAGGTAAGTAGGCAATCATCATTATTTTATATCATAGATGAGGAAATTTAGGCTTGTTAGTAGGACACAAAATTAGAAAGAGAAATTCAGTTTTCTGACCACTACCTAATCCAGCTCTTGTAGAAGAGTTATTTTCTAAAGGCATTGATTGATGGCACTGTTCAACAATTACCCACTTATCCCCCAGCTGGACAAATGGGTTATAAATATAAATAACACAAGACTTCTGTCCTCAAGGAGATAGTAGTCTATACCCACTCTGCTGCAGCACACTGTAGAATATCTGTTTTCAAAGCAGTGTGCAGATATTAAGGTGGGAAATCTTTTCCCACATTATCTGGTTTGCTGAAATTCAATTAGGCATCCTGATCAATAATTTATCAATATGCATTCTTCAGGAAAAAATAAAAAAAACTTTTGAACTTTAAAGTTATCACTTGTTCAACTCTTCAAACCTTGAGTAGTAGGTTTCTTTTTTTTTTTTTTTGCAACAGACCAACCCACTAAATGTATGCCTTTGTTTCTCTACTGGAAGTGGAGGCCTCAAAACCCCAGAAGGGAAACATTTGCTTTGGCCTTTTTATAGCTGTCCTCGTTGAGAATATACAGACAGTTAGGAGAAGGAGCGATCCCGTTAAGTTTCCATAAAACCACCAACCCCAACACCACAGAACGTTTTGTGCCATTTGTTGGTTTTCATAGTCCCTTAAACTTCGAGGTGATGACAGGAACGAGAAAGGTTCATCAGTAAAGAAATGGTGAAGTTACCTTAGAATAATTTGAAGCTTAGTTCTACTGTGTAACATGTTTTATGCAATAAAAGAAATAGTTTTAATTTGACTATGAAAATTAAAGCAATTTCATTTGTTTTTAAATGGTGACCTGATCAAGGGTATCATGCAGACATAATACTTATTTTTTCATTAAATCTTAAAATTTAGAATTTTGATGCTTAATTTTGCATGTTAAATTAACTGAATAGAATAAATATATTAAACTTTTTATCTTATTTGTACATATTAAAATTTATAGTTTTTAATCTGTAGAAAAAGAAAAGATTTAGATATTTTATATGGCCACTATGAAAGATTGCACATACTATAAATTACTGTATAAACAGTGAGCTGTGAAGGAACTGACTGTCAAGAGTTATTGTTATTTAACATTTGAGAGGAAGTTAATATCATATTTGTTACCCACTTTTCATATAAAATGTAATTTGCCATTGGTCTGCAGAATAAATAAAATGCTTATGCCTATCATAAAAGTCACAAAAATGAGAATGATACTAAAGGAAGACTTAAATGTTATTCTGTAAGAAAAGTGATGGGTGAATTATAACACTTGACCAGAAATGATTTATGAGTAGCCAACCTCAATGAGAAACTCTAATCAAAAGGAGAAGTGGTTTCCATTCCTAGTTTCAGGACTGGATGTGTGAACTTGGGTAGAAAAGGAGAGATTTAGAATGGATGAGAATCTAAAGGACTCAGTGAAGGGATTATGTCCAATGACAAAGACCATTACAGCTGATCCTATAGCATATGCTTGGTCATATACATTAACAAGGACTCATGGCTTCATGAAACAGATGTCATACTTTATATAAATCATCTGAGTTTACTTCAGTTTAAATGAAGTGATATAAATGTGCATGTTGGTTTTAATCTGTGCCCTAGGAACAATTAGTTAATTTGAAAAATCCAGTTAAGACTACATATCTCAAGGATGGGTCACTACTACTTGGAAAATCCTGTTCAGAACCCTGCACTGAAGAATAATGGTCATAACCAATTCCATTGTCCTGATCGATCTCCTGCTCAGTGTCAGATGGAATGATGCCGAGGAAAGTGAGCAGTGAGTTTTCTGTGATGAAATGGGTATTATATAAAATACCATGAACCTAGAACTTCTGCTTTTGGTTGATGGGGTATAAAAATCTTGGATTAGCTCAGTTGTCCAAAACGGTGCCCTGTGTTTAGGACTATGTGCTACATTCTAATTAGCGGATTCACAATTCTGCTGCTGAAATGCTTTTGCATTTGCTTCATGGGATCCTTTGCTTTAAATTCATTGTAACAGTGTCAAAAAGAACAACAAACGTTGTCAAGTTTTTGTGTTGAATTCCTTATTTGTGTGTATTTGCTAATAAATACGCAGGGCCAAATTGGGCCTGAGAGTTGTTTTATCATAACATACCAAACAGTATGTTTGGAGGCTATAGATATCTACTCAAATGAATCCAATAATTATTTTTCCACATTTATTGAGATTTATGACATATAACATTGTGTAAGTTTAAGGTATATAATGTGATGATTTTATATACATATATATATAAACAATTTCCACAATAAGAGAAACCCAATAATTCTAAAGGACTAAATAAATTTAGGTGAGTTCACAGCAGCAGCCCATTCTGTTTTTATTTTTGTGTTAATGTCTCAGAATGCCATTTATTAATTTGCAAAGAGAATATCAAATTTTCACTGAACCAGAACATGTATATTAGCTGATGAACACATTACCCCTGCTGGTTTTATAGCTCCCTTAGGAAATATTTTTTATTCAGAGCTGACACCAACTTCTGTAAAATTTCCATGCATTTGTGATGTTTTTGCCTTCCGGGCCACACACATGAACCCAATCTCCCTAAAGCAGGGTTAAATTTTAAAGCATAAACTCAATGTTGAAGACTCGGAACACAACTTAATTTTTCTATTCTGACTGAGACCTCACTTACCAGAACAGAATAAAATTCAGTCTGAGTCCATTTGAGTGTTTACTCTTTCCAAGTCATCTAAAAAGCCCAGGATCTCACAGAAGTTAACCCATTCAAGGAGTCCTTCCTGGTCTTCAGTCCACACCTGTCCCTACTGATGTATTTATTATTTAAGACTGGCTGATCCCTTGAAGAAGAATACTCCTGTGCAAAGTGGGGACTCAGGATTCTTGCCCTGGTCTACAGCCCTGGTGCTTAAGGTAGGGCCTCTTTAGTTGTACTAGTCTATTTACTCTGACATTCTGCTCCTTCCCTGGGAAACAGCATCTTGGAAATCCTTGCTATTGATAGAAATCATTTTCCCACTGTGGAGGAAATATCCCTAGCTCCAGGAATTTCTGCTTTCCCATCTCTAAGAAATCTTCACTTACACACAAACACATACGTACCCATTACCACATTAATCCCACATTTCATCACTCCCTACCACCATTTCCCTAGAGGCAATTATTATAATTTTTTTAAATCATAGATTAATTTTGCTGCTCTAAAATTTGTGTAAATAGAATCATACAATATTTACTCTTTTTGTGTAAGGCCTTTTTCTCTCTTTTACTCAGAAATATGTTTTTGTAATTCTTTCATGCCGATGATATCAGAACTCATTCTTTTTTATACTAATGTAGTATAAATATACCACCATTTTAGTCATTCTCCTTTTTAAGAGCATTCTGGGTTGTCTGCAATTTTTAACTACTATTAAAATGGTATTTGTAAAAATACGTTTACAAATATGTTTTCTTGGTTAAGTATGCAGTTAGTTCTCATGGGTCCAGGAAAGTACATGCCAGTGCAGTAATCCAGAAATGGGCAAGGGATTATAGAATTGAAGGCACCAGGAATGTGGACCAGAAGGGAATGTGGACTTAGGTGGGCACATTCTTGACCTCCACCCAAATTCTTGCTCTTTGGAAGAAGTGTGGCTGCAGGCAGAGAACCCACTTAACACAATTCTGAGCATAGCAGTGTGAGAATAGCCATTTCATCTGCTACTAAAGTTTCATTTACTACTTGCCTGAGCATCGCCAATTTCTTGCTGGGCTATCATTCTTGCTGCATAGGAAGATCCTGAAGAAAGCTTTCCTTCTCTCAACCACCTTAGGCTTTCTGCAGTATTTGCTGGAATGAGTGGTATTTTCACAAGGGAAATCAACAAACACAGAAAATGCAAAAGCATAGAAGTAGACATTGACCTACCTTAGAGACTTTTTAATAGCTCACATATACAAATATGTTAGTGAAATAGCCAAACAGAAATAACCAGAGAAAGCAAATATGGAGCACACCCCTCGCACATACATGCACACACCTCTACCAAAACTATATAACAGTTAGATCATTCATAAATGTGTCAGAAAACATTTGCTAATCATAGTTAATTTGAATGAACACTGCACATATCTCAAGTCATTGCTTTAAGGGCTTTACATGAATTATTTAATCCTTACATATTATTATCAGCTCCATTTTACAGATGTGGAAGCTGAGGCATAGTGAGGTTAGTTAAGAAGATTGCTTATTTCCTTGCTAGGCAATGGTAAAGGCAGCATTCAAATCCAAATAGTCTGGCTGCAGAACCCACCAGTCTGGCCAGTAGGTTATTCTTGGTAGGTCTATGCATTTTACGAGGTGTTTTATACAGATTAGCTAATTCAAACTGCGACATAGATATAATTATCTCTACTTGACAGATGAGAAAACAGGCTAACTAATTTGCCAAAATTATAAAACTAGTAAATGGTTGAGCTGGATTTTACTAACTTTCCAAAGTTGTATAACTGGAAAGCGGCTGAGCTCAGTTTCAGACTTGATTCAATTATATTCAGGACATGTAGCATATAAGGTAACATATAATACTTGTAAGGAAGTGCATAAAATAGTTTTGTGCTTTTTTAATTTTCAATTTACACATAAAGAAATCAAATTTAAGTATCTGGATATCTCTTTTACACAGAGCACCTCATCTATTAACAATGCCTGACAAATGAGGTATCACTGTACCCCAATACACACAGAGAAGATCTGTTTTAATTTCCAGTACTACATCTTAAACTAAACTTGGGGTCTTAAAAGTTTCATTATAATTGGCATCAATGCTATGTGATTTTTCTCGGGGGGAAAAGAACTTTTCTCCATTAAGTATCAATCATGTTATTTAGTTTCTATATAAATCTATGGATAAGATAAACCAGGTGATTTTATATTTCCTTGTAAATGAAATAAAATCTGAAGAAAAAATGTCTATACCGAATCATTTAATATGCATTCCTTGGTACATTCCAGAGCTTGTAGCACATACAGGAAAGTGTGGAAAAAATGACCGCTTGAGGTCTCCTACTTAGAAACCTTTAATGTTCCTTCTGAGCCCTTAGTGCGAGCATTTTATTGTACATCTGTCACACGTTTGCAACTTGCCACTGAATCGAGCCCGTGCTTCTTGTATGCAGGAGGGATTAAAGAACCAGAAAACATTTTTAAAGGAAGCAATGCACTTTCTATCCCTGAACAGGGGAATATTTGCATATTTAAGCATAAACCAAGATTTCTGCTTCTCCGACATCTTACGACCTGACTCCTCCATGTGTGAACTTTTATAATAGTTCTTACTTGAAAAAATACTCATTGCCTAATTATCCTGGTTAAATTACACTACAAAAAGTCTTCACAGTAAAATTTCTTTTTCATAGACCTTGAAAATACTAGAAGGTCCGAGGAGATAGTCTATCGGACAAGTGGGGAGTCACAGGTAGCATCCAAGAGCTGGCTGGTGATTAGAAAAAGAAAAACAAAGAATTTCAGGAGACTATGGTTTCTTCAGAATAAGCATCTCTGTGGAATATCACTTTGCATGAGAATGCCCTATCAACAGGGGTCTAATTTTCCTTGGCCTGGTAACGTTGTTGCAGTTGTATGTGAATATTAGTGGGTGTGTTTTACTCTCCCTCAACCCTCCTGACAACCATGCTACAAACTGTCAATGCATATTGTTGCAAAATTTATCAGTGCAGCTTGTTTAGCTTTGGAACTTGACTTTCCAAGAATGCTTCAGCAATGAATGAGAGGCCATGGTGAGAATGGACCCCACACAGCTGCTGGCATTACCGGTGCCTGAGCACGGCCCACACCGAGCGGGAAGTTGCTCCCACATATTTGGCAGTTCTGCCGGGGCAGGGAGCCACCGGCAACTTGGTGGCCCCAAATCCTTTCCTAAATGATAGGTTCTCCTTGGAAGGATGGTAGTTAACACCCCCAGCGGTGAACACTTGCAGCAACGGGAGATGAGAGGGAAAACAAATACGTGTGGTTTCCTTGCCAGCACCAATAGAAGATGGAGAACTCCTTTAACTTGCTGGTTTGGAGAAAAGGGCCTTCAAGGTGAAGTTTTTTTTTCTTCGGTGTTGAACTCTACCCTGCTTTGATCTGTGATTTATACTTCATTGTGGTTTTTATTGTTGTTGCTTTTGGCTTAAAAAAAATTCAATAGGGAATGAAAACAAATGATTACCCTCCAGATTATAATAAAAATTGTGTAGAAAGTATTTTTAATTAACTTTAAAAAATTATGAGGGGAGGACTACACTAGCTTGAAGATCTGCTATGTGCTAGTGAACATGCTAAGTGTTTAACATGTATTATCTCATTTAGTGTTCATAATTACACTGATGAAATACTGGGTGGGCAAATGTAGTTTTACAGTTGTTTGTGCATGAAACAGTTTATTCTATTGTTATTTACTGATTATTATATTATTTCCCATATGAACAACTATAAACCTACTTTGCCACACCCTGTATTTATTTTTAGATCTGTTTTGCTGCTGTAGAAATGAAGGTGGTAACAGGTAAAGTGACATGCCCAGAGTCACACAGACACAGATGTGACTCATGGCTCTCTATCTCTATCCAACAGTGAAATTCATTCCCTTTCATCACACTAGAAATCAAATTGTGTACATTTCTCCGCATTATTAATTATAAAGTAATTTTGCTACATAACAATATCTTATACCAAGCATGAATTTAGATGTTTTCCAGAAAACTCTACTATCAATTCTACAATATAATCTGACTTTAACACAATTTCTGTAAAGATGCTTCCAACCTATCTGATTACATGACTAGAATTAAACACTGTTACATAGAATCAAAAAGAATTAAATTATGAAACTCTCTAGAGATGGTCAAAACATGCACTGTCCTCAGTAATCAATACTCACATGTGGTATTTAAATTTAAATTAATAAAAATTAACTAAAACCAGAAAAAATTCATTCCTTAGCAAATCTAGCCACACTTCAGAGTGGCTGGTGGCTACCATACGGACAGTACAGATGGAAGATTAGTTCCATGTCTGCAGAAAGATCTCTGGACCAGTGATATTCTGTTCCTCACCACTTCACATTTCAGATGAAGCAGCAGAATTCCATAGAGTTCCTACTAACATAACAGACAAGTCCCCTGTGCTTTCTCATCCAGCCCTCTGGTCCCCACACTACAATGTCATATAATAAGTTTTAAATGAGAAGAAAGTACAGTCGACACTTTGTATCCACAGGGTTCACATTTACAACATTCAACCAGCCATGGATGTAAAATACCCATGGACGTGGACAACAGCGTGGTGATTGCAGGAGGTAGGGGGTGGGTGAAGGTGGAAAAGGGTATAAGGAGGATAAATGGTAATGGAAAAAATACAATAAAAAATAAACTATTAAAATATATATTTAGGGGAAAAAAACAAAAAAATTTGTTATGTTGTTGCTGACATATTAGGCCTGCAAAAGAGGGGTGACCTCTTTTCCCTAATCTTTCAATCCAAAAAGTTTGAATATCTCTAGCTCAACCTTAATCCACCCCTCTCCCTGGGCACCAGCCCTGGTGGCATCTCCTTCTCTTGCCCCTGGGCCAGAATCTGCAGGAACTGCCTCCCATGAGAGGGGACTGGGAGGCCGGAGGAGAGGTGAGTCCCAGGCAGCGACTGAATTCTTGTCTGCTGTCCTCATTGCTATAACTGGTAGGTCCTGGGACTGCAACTTCCCTGGGGAGCTGCAGATTGCTGCGAGTGGCACCAGGAAGATTCGGTCACTGTACTGAATACACACAGACACTTTTTAGTCATTATTCCTGAAATAATATGGTATAGCAGCTATTTACATAGCATTTCAATTTTATTAGGTATTATAAGTCCTCTGGCGATTATTTAAAGTATTCAGGAGGATTTGCATAGGTTATATGCAAACGATGCCATTTTAAATAAGGGACTTGAGTATCTGCAGATTTTGGTGTCTGTGGAGTGTCCTGGAATCAATCCCTGTGGACACTGAGGGACAACTATAGTACAGTTAATTATAGGAAGAACTGCAGAAAATGTATTTCTTGTTTATGACATGCCAAAGTGAAGGGAAATATTGTGTTGTGTTTCAGGGTCTTATTGTAAACTATAGGATTGATTGCTAAGGTAGAACTCTTCTGCCCAAATAACATGTCTCTTATCAAACTGTTTCATAACCTTGACAGCACCCCTCACAAAATGCTATGAAACTTTTTTCAGTAATTTCTCTTTACTAAATACAAACATCTGTAAGAATTTACCTCTTAACTTTAAGTGATAACTATTTAATGAGGAATGTTTTTTTCAAATGCCTAGTTTGTGATTCATGTAATTATACTTAAATAATTAAATTCAGAATGGGACTACCAATATATGTTATGAAAAGGAAAATAGTTTCCAAGATGTTTTAAACCTTAATTCTCACAGTATTTGGAGGTTATCATTTCTTCACTGATACTTTCATATAATTAACCATATGTTAGATCTACAGTTTTTTATTGGGGTCTAAAGCAACTAGATGTACAGTTTTTTTATGGAGGTCTAAAACTTTATGTAAACAATTGCAAACACTTTGCAGACATTTTTAATGTGATCCGAAAGGGTTTTTTTTTTTCTATACATATTTAATGTTAACATGTAGAATCACTCAACTCCCTGTTTTCCCCACTATAGTTACAGCTAACTCTAAATAATACTCAGCTTGATCTTTGTAATGATACTGGCACTTAAGAAAGTGTATTAGAACGGATTCAAAATGCTTTACTTATTAACTTTCTTTGCAGCGATCTCTTAATATAGAAAAATAGGTAATTAAATTCTGGTCCACCGGAGGGACCAATAAAGCACAACAATGTGAGCATCTGAGAGCTTGATCAGTATACAAAACCAAGCAGCAACCTGAATGTCAGGTGATCTGGCCCCGGTGGCTCACAAATGATCACAAATCGCATGAAGTCCCTTATTTTTCACATGTGTAAAATCAGTATGATAGTTGAAGGACCCTGATGGATGTAACATCTTCTGATGATGCTCAGTGTATACATGGGTGCATTTATCATTTAGAATATAAACTAGAGTGAATTATCTTTGCTAGGTTCTCTGAGGCAGATTGGGTGTGGGGTTAAGTCCTGACATGATTATGGCAGCTGAAGACACAGGATCTTTCACTTTATCCCACTTTATCACATCCTTCCTCCATCCTCCTCCATCACAAGATAGGCTGAACAAATTTAAAGCATTGCTGCTCAGTGCTGAAGCTCAGATTTTTTAAAGTTTATTTCCCACATTGTTCTGTCCTGTCCAGTTTCTTAGTTCTTTCCTTTGTTTGTTTTAGTTACATTGCTTTCTTTTCTATTATGGGTTTTTCTAAACTGTTTAGCAATTCTTGGCAGTTGTCTTAGGTGAGAGGTGTACCATGAAAACTGGATTAAGAAGGCAGAGCCTGCATATTGGTGGGCTACTTTGGCTAGGCTGCTTCATAGGGGAAACTCCAAGCATAACTTATGCAGGCCTTTTCTCTTGGGCTAGTTAATTTCTCCAGACATGTGTCCTACAAACTATTGTCAGAACAATTATTCTTTGGAAAAACCGCCCCTATGAGGCAGAGAGCTGCACTGAAGCTCTCTTTCGTTCTTCTGACACCACACAATGAGCTTTCGAATAAGGGAAGAGTTCATGGAACTTATCTAAACCCATATAAGTAGGAAAGGAAAGAGATGGACTTTCAAAGCCAGATGGGACTGACTCTAGTGCATAAGCACTTAAACACCTATTGCCCCTCATATCCATTTCCTCCCTTCTAATCACGGTGCCCCTTCAGTGTTTGAACCCTCATTACTTCTTTTGGATTTTCCCATTACTGCATTTCTTTTCTATGTGGTTTGTCTCTCAATGCAATTTGAGGAACACCATCCCCAGAGCAGGAGTTCCCAGACTTACCTTTAGGGTGTGTGAAAACAGACTGCTGGTCTGATTCCATAGGTCTGGGATGGAGCCTGAAATTTTGCATTCTGAACAAATTCTCCCCAAGTTATGCTCATGCTACTGATCCAGAGATCACACTTTGAGGACCTTTGTCATAGAGGTTGTATTCATCCAAAGGTCATCAAGCACAGAGGCAGAAAATGATTTTTAAGCTACTGTTACCAGTGGCAAGAGAACTCCTAATACCACGCATGACCAGATGGGTTAACGTTTGTTAAAAACTTTATTTAGTTATGACTTCAGGCAATACTTTAATATTGAGAGTACTGTTTTTAATTTTCCCCTTCTATTTATCTCTTTATTTGTTCTAACATGTCTTTTATAAATGATAGGCTGAGAAATAGGAGGGAAAGGAACAGCACCATAAAAGGGAAAGAATATGAAACAATGAGGCAGTCTTGGGGATTCACAAGTCCCAGTTTTGCTGAATTATAAAGGAACTTGTGGAATAATAATCATGATGGTTAGTTTTATGTATCAACTTGACTGGGCCAAGTTGCCCAGATATTTGGTCCAGCATTTTAGATAATATTAACATTTAAATTGGTTAACTTTGAGTCAACCAGATTGTCCTCCATAGTGTAGATGGGGCTCATTCACTCAGTTGAAAGCCTAAATTAAACAAAAGGCCTAACTTCCTGAGCAAGAAGGAATTCTGCAGGAGACTGCCTTTGGACTTCATCTGCAACATTTGTTCTGTCTGTGTCTTCAGACTGACAACCTTCACACTTAAACTGTAAATTCAGCTAATCCCTCAGTGCACAGCTGCCAGCCTACTCTGGAAATACTGGACTTGCCAAACTCCACAACTGCAGGAACCACTATAGATAGATAGATAGATGGATAAATAGCTATAGGTTTAGATATAGAGACATATAGATAGATATAGATATATAGATATAAATAGATATAGTCTTCAGAAAGTATTCGACCAAATAATATGAAAAATAGAGACATTTATTGAAGAAGATACAAGATAAAAGAAATGTTGTACACAGAACAATGATGCCTCAGTCCCTTTCAAAGTAGGCACCTTGGGACTTCACACAGTTCTCCCAATTGCCATCAGCTGGCCCATCATACTTTCCTGAATCTCATTGATGGTCTGAAATTTTTTCCCTTTCAAGGGTGATTTTAGTTTTGGGAAAAGCCAGAAGTCACAGGGTGTCAAATCTGGGCTGTAAAGGGACTGAGTGACCTGGGTGATTTGATGGTTCACCAAAAACCTCTGCGGGAGATGTGACGCATGAGTAAGTGCATTGCCCTGATGAAGCTGCCATTCACCAGTTGCCCATAGCTGCGGCCTTCAGAATCATCTGAATAGCTTCCATGGAGGAATTTTCAAGCTTAATGCAAAATTTGATGCAGATTCATTGCTCTACATGATCAGTCATTCTGAATGTGATGGCCACACAGTACACATGCTCACTCAACGATGTCTACCACTCCCACTGACTAGTAGAGTGAAGTCATCATTGTTCACACATGTGCATTCCAGGCCACTCTCCTTGGCTGCCAGGGTACATGGATGTAATGCAAAACATTCTCATTATATTAACAATGGCATGACTTTTGCTGAACAGACCTCATATATATATATATATTCAGTTTTTCTGGGGAACCTGACAATAATAGAAGAAAGATACCAGGAATCTGCAATGAAGAAGCCATTACAAGTAGAAAAAAGATAAGATCAGAGTCGTGTTTTAGGAGGTCAAATTACGTAGTGTAGGTGTAATTGCACTAAGGGGCAAAACACATGGTAAAGATACCCACTAAGGGCGAAATGTAACAGAGGTTAATAACAGTTCAAGAGTAGAAGGACACTGATTGAGATGGGTGGAATAAATTTGAGAAGCATTTAGTGTAAAGCATGAAGATTCTGGAGTCAGACTGATCTGGATTTGAAACCCAGCTCTTTTATTGTTTGTTTGTTTGAGTTTAAATAAGTTCCAGGAACATTTTCCATATTTAAGAAATGGACATAGTTATAGTACCTACTTCATAGGCTGATTGGAAGATTGGAATAAATGAAACATCAATTCTATATTGTGTAACACAGGTTCCATGTATCTTATACAGTAACCACTCAACAAATACTATTTAGAGAAATAGATAGATACACACACATATCGTCGGCAGCCGTCCGTCTCGAGAGACGATGGCGTAGCTTCCTGAGAGTCTAACTGCACCGCCGAGAATGGCTGTGCAGTCCGACTCGGGAGTGACAATCCCTGCCGCACTTGGTACAGGTGAAGGCAGATGGCTGTTGTTGCTGCTGCTGACGCTGCTTCCGCCTCGATCTTTTCTGGACCGCCTCCTCGTTGCGCGCAGCCTCCGCGCGTGACGTACCTTGCCTGACCGCGAGCCTCCAGGCTAGGCGGTCGCCTGCTTGAACTTCCCATGTGTTGAGATTGATGGAGCATTGTGTCATGTCCTTTTTGCAGATGTCTTTGAACCGCAGTTTTGGGCGCCCTGTCATCCTCTTGCCTTCTGCTAGCTCGCCGTAGAGGAGGTCTTTGGGGATACGGCCTGCATCCATTCTTTTGACATGGCCGAGCCACCTGAGGCGTCTCTCGCTAAGAACTGCATGCAAACTGCTCATATTGGCTCGCTTCAGCACCTCGGTGTTGGGGACCTTATCCTGCCAGGCGACATGCAGGACGCGTCGCAGGCACCTCATGTGGAAGCTGTTGAGTTATATATATAATAGTATATATATGGAGAGCTAGCTTATGTGTGTATATATACATATATATGCTAGCTTTTTCACACACACACATGCTAGATCTCTACATATGTGCCATCTATCATATATATGTACATAGACATTTGTACATATATGCACATGTACATAAAATGTGTATAAAGTCCATGGCACAGTGTTTTCAAATTAACTTTTTAATAGCAGCAGTTTGGATAAGATGTTAAAGGGGAGGGAGAAAAAATTAAGGTTGGGTAACATAGAAAAAATGTAACGATTAACAGAAATAGCAAAATCAAAAGGAACTGCTGTTCTGAGGTAAGATACATGGAAAGGTAATAAATGAGGATTTTTTTTGGAAGATTTTAAATCTGAATTACTAAATGAGAGCCCAGAAAGAAAAGTTTGGTGGTCCTATGTGAAATATTAATAATGCATAATAAAGTCATTGGAGAGTAAAACAATATCTTAATTCCAAAATAACTAGAATGAAACTGTCAAGATTTTAATAGGTGAGTTTATATTTCTGTTTAAACAATATTGAGCAACAACAATAATTTTAATGAAATGGGAAAATACTATATATACAGTCACAGCTAAATATAATTCAATATATGGTATAAAACCAAATTGTGTTAATTATGTTTTCATCTCTGTAATGCTTCATTTGAATTACTGCTATTTAAAAGTGTGCACATGTATCAGATGTCAAGTACTATTAGCTGGAATAGTATTACTTTATTAACGTTGAACTAAAAAAGTAGAAATCATGGTCAAACCAATGTATGACTAATTAGTGTTGATAACCTATTACACATCAGATTCTGTGCTGTATCTCCCTTACTTCTTCCTCAGGCTATTCATACTGGGTCCATGTTTTTTCCCTAATCTATAGATGAAACTATTTCCTTTCAGAATACAAGCTAATAAGGATATAGTTTGATCTGAACCCAAATTCTATGTGACCTGGACAACACATAAATGTGTGGATTTTTTACCAGAAAGGATTTCTTCTTTTATCCAATGGTCATCAAAATTAAAGATTTTTATTGGTTAGAAATGCTTCAAGAGCATTCTGTGGCTAAAGAGTTTCTATTATTTGGGGTTCTGCTCCATCACAGAGGAAGTTGTAATAAAAGTTCTCTCTCATGGTATGGCACTTGATTTTACTTCAGCTACTGTCTCCTCCCACTGTCTGTAAAAAACTTATAGACCACAGGCTATAAAGAACACAACTGAAGCCCGGACACCCAGGACACACAGGGCTGAGGTAATCTGTGCTCTGCAGACACTCTTCCTCATCTCTCCATTTATAGAAAAGCATAGTAAGAGTTTCAGACATCTGTTTTTGAGATTAGGAAAACTGAAAACAACTACAGACTTCAAATAACTTTGAAAACTTGAACACAATCTCCCATATTGGAAACTAATACCAGTCAAAACACATCATCTTGAAGCAACCCATTTTTTCCTATTTTATTTGTGTAACTATCCTATTATCCATCAGTCTAGCACCCTGTGTATATATCTGCGAATACTTTGTGGAATTGAAATAACATTGTCAACTGAAGTAGGTTGCATATCTATTGTCCTTTCACATTTTTAAGCTTTGATAGAAACCAGGACAGAGGCCTTTAAAGAGGGTACTGATCCTGCAGTAGAAGGGTGATGTGTCAGAAAATCAGCTTCTGAGGGGGCCAAGGTCCTGGCTGCTCATGGCCGGGCCACAAATTGACTAATGGGCAGCACAAGCAGTGATCAGTTACAGAAAGCACTAAAGCAGGTGACTGGATGAGGTGACTGGAAGGTGACCCCTAACAAGAACCTAATTTGTTCCTGCTTGATGATCACACAAAGGTCAATCCATGTTTCCCCTATAGGTGAAATTTCACCAAAAATTCTTGAAAATCCATTCCATAGCATAAAAATAAAAAAATAAAAATAAATGAATACAAACTTTTAAAATAGTCAAACCAAGTGGAATTTAAAAAACACTTTGTAAATGTTCTTATGGTGGGTTATCCTACAGAGAAATGGGAAACCTATTTAAAAAGCAAATCCAGTGAAGTTGGGAGTGTGTATTCCTTCAGTAACAGTAAACCTTCTTTGGGAAAACAAACATTTCTCTTTGCCCCAGGATCAAAATTAGACTCATTTTAAATTTGCTATTATTGCACTCCAAAAGCCTTTGAACTGGTAAATGCCAAAGACCGGCTTGCTTCTAACATTTGCAAAGCCTGAGGCCCACCTACTGGGTGCCTAAATATTTTAAACTTATATAAAGTAGGCTATAGGCATGGCCCCACCTGGTTCGCACTAGAGCCCTTGAGGCTGGCTCCTGCACTCACCCTGCAGCTGAGGCTCCGGGGCATTGCCCTCCGCTGGGCTGCGCTGTTCCCTGTAAACCCACACAGCCACGTGCATGGGCCCAAGCAGGCGCATCTGCTGGCTCTTAGGATGCTGGGGCACTTACTGGAATTGCCCAGCCCAGAGTGGGGCCGACAGGTCAAGCTCCTCAGGGAACCAAGAAAGGCAGGGTCTCCTCACACTCTCCCGAGCTTCCAACTCAGAATTTCCAGGCAGTCTAATCACTTCCAAAACCACACTGCCCCTGCAGGGGGAGGGATGGAATTCAGTTATTTGGAGAATCAGTCCGACTGAACACCTACTTGGGGGTAACTTGAGGCAGCCGCTTAAACAAAAGCAGCTCCTTTCCCTAACTTCCAGGGTAGGGATTGTGATTTTTCTCCCTTCCCCTACCTGCCCTCCACCCTGCTAAACACACACACTGGTTTCTCTCAGTCTTGTGACCTCTCTATGTCAGGGGTCGGGGGAGCTTTGGTTCCAAACATTCTTCCCAAGTAATTCTCTTTGTTCATCCAATTGGTTACTGAACTTTTAAGACCATTCCTAACAGGTCCGGGGGGGGGGGGGGGGGGGGGGGGCAGGACAAAAAAAAAAACCAGTCTTTGTATTTCGATGTTTGAAGTAAGTGTTGTTTCCCCTAACATTGTAAGAGCCCAGCACCAGGGCCTTTGAAAGCAGGACTGACTTAGAAGAGATTCCTCTTGTTCACGTGTTTCAGTGTCGTCTTCATCACTTTTCTCCAGTGTCTAGAATTCAGCGGCATCTACAGGAGAAACTTCTAGTCACTGACTTGCCATTTCATTAGAGTTGTATTGTTTCTTATGATACAGTATTTGGTATCAACACTTTCACATCTTAAATGGCCTGGTAGAGTACCTCATGACTTTCTTATGGTTAGAATGAGTTTCATTAAGGGCAAAATGTGCCACTCAGAACCACCTCCCTCTTCCATCAGTGCAGATTCACCCCTCTCTATGCCATGTGGTCCCCTGGGAATAGTCAGTCAGGGCCTTAACTGGGATCTGGACCCCTAATTGGGAATGTGACCCAGAGTGAAACAATATGAGCATTTCATGCCCTGGTAACATGATTGATGGGCAACAAACCAGGTGGGTGACAAATCTGAGTCTGGAAATTCTGACAGAGGTATTAGGGAGAGAGTGCTGTCTTCCTAATGAAGAGCATGGAGAATCAGGGCTACTTGTAATCATCTTGCTGCCTCATGGAAAGAATGCTGAAGCCAAACAAAAGCAATGACGTTTGAGAGACAAGGACCTGAAGGTGGTGTTTAGATCTCTGAATCCAGCTGTGCCCACTTGGAAAGGCCAATAAATCCTCGATTTATTTTAAACTAGTTTGAATCGGGTTTGTGTCACTTGCAACAAAAAGTGAACGGAATCATAGAATTTAATTCTGAGATCGACAGTTCCATCTGATCCCAGGCAAATCCACTCAGATGCCCACAGGTACACCATTTTAAAAGCCAAACTTGCTCTTTTCCCCCTTCTATGACAAATCTGCTTTCCCTCCTGTATTGCATACCAGCTGTCCAAACACCGTCACTCTCTACCATGTTCCATTTCCATAAGTACTGACCCACCTTCTCCTGAATATTCTCAAATTCATCCTCTCCTTTGTTCTTCTACTGTTGCTGCCTATTCTATAATCTCTTTTTTCCCCCTCTGAACTGTTACAATAACCGTTTTCTAACTGGTTTCCCCTAACTCCAGTTTTTCTCACTTACAAACTGTATTAAGTGTCGTTGCCAGAGTGAGATTTCTAAAGTGTGCATTTAAACATGGGACCCTCTCCCATCCCACATTAGTAGCTTCAATCACTCACTACTACCTTAAAGATAATGTTCTAATTCCACGGCATGGATTAGTTAGCTCCTGTATAATTTGGCCTCAGCCTGACTATTTCTAACCTGGCCTTCTGCCACTGCCCCACAAATAATCTGCAGTCCATCCCTAATAAATGACTCTAGTTCCTTGGGCACACTAATTTGTTGGTACATGCTGTTTCCTTTACCTGGAATGGCCTTTCCAACATTTGTCCTGAGCAGAAAACTGCTACATGCTTTTTTAGGTTTAATCAAGCTTTGCTTCCTTCTTGTAGATTTGGTCTTTCAAGCTTCTGTGCAACTTGAAAACCCCAAATCATTTTTACTTCCTAAGTTCAGCATTTTATTTGTATCCATTATTCTTAAGTTCACTTAGAGCAGCGATTCTCAACTTGTGGGGGTCGAACGACCCTTTCACAGAGGTCACCTAAGACCACTGGAAAACACATATATAATTACATATTGCTTTTGTGATTAATCACTATGCTTTAATTATGTTCAATTTGTACCAATGAAAATACATCCTGCCTATCAGATATTTACATTACGATTCGTAACAGTAGCAAAATTACAGTTACGAAGTAGCAATGAAAATAATGTTATGGTTGGGGGTCACCACAACATGAGGAACTGTATTAAAGGGTAGCAGCATTAGGAAGGTTGAGAACCACTGACTTAGAGACTCTAGGAGGTAGAGTCATAGAGAAGCAGGAGTGAGTGGAAATGCGTCCTAAAACTTTGCTGTGAAGAGTCAATGGTTATTATCTATTGTTCTGGAAGCCAAGACAAATGCAAAACTTTAGATCTCTTGATCCTGTACTGTTTAGCTGACTCAACATATTCATGAATTATGCACTTGTTTGCCCAATAATATGAGCTTCAAATATGCATTGGTATGTGCTGAAATCACAGGAACACTTGACTTGTGTTGTGTATGACCTGCTTATTTCAATATAGTTTTTTTTTTTTTTTTTTTTAACCCAGGCCCAACTGTAGCTTTGTCTGTGCACCCCTAAATTAGGGATTTTCCTATGTTTTCATCAGCTTCTTACTTTGTATTTCCTCCAGGTCTCTGGCTCAGCTTCCCATTGCATACTTCCCCCACTTCTGGTTGCATATGGACACTTCTTAATTCTGATCAGAGCCTCCTTTTCAGTTTGGCTCGCAGGAAATATGGATGTTGGCATAGTCATGAGCATAATTGAAAGACCCAACAGTAATCATGAAATACAGCAAGGCTTTTTTGTTTTGTTTTGTTTGGGTTTTTTTGCAGTTATTTAGCACTTCCTCCTTTGTCTTGCCTTTTCAGCTTCTTAATGGAAGGAAACAAAAGTTCCTGTTTATTTCTCTGAAGTGCCTACCTGCAACACTGATTTGTTCATTTTGAACTAGAGAAGAGTTGAAGGCGGGAATAGTGTGACTCATTCATTTGAAATAATTATTTCAGTCCATCGTAGCAGCCTGGCTGGTTGAGGCTCTTCAGGGCAACAGTGCCTGGGTGAAGGGGGTTTATCATGAACTCCTGCCTCACCTGATGCCCACTGCTTGGCGACTGGAGTCCTAGGTGTTCTGCAGAACCCTCAATGCCCAAGTGAGACATGCTGAATACATTCTGTACATGCATTCTGGTAAATACATCAAGGTAATAATTACTTCCACATTTCCCCCTTTAAATACACATTTTTACTCAGGGCCACAGTTTGCCCTCACATACACCCAATGCATTTCAGATTTCTGTGTAATTTAAAGAAAAAGTGTTGCTGAGGTGAGCCAAATTTATATATGAGTTCTTTGTGTAGGTTATTTCAGAGCTACAAAGGCTGTGTCCCCGTGCTTATATACAGTTTGTTTTCCCATAATGGCTTTCTGCCATCAATTGGAATACCTTTCTTACAGTGCCCTAGATCCCAATATGAAGAAAGTTTACTTATTTTTTATTATTTTTTTAAAGAAAGACTTCTTATGTATATTTTTAAGACAGGAGGACTGGTTTACATTTTCAATACCCTCAATGTGGATATAGTAAAAGAGGTGATAGGTTGGGGATGGGGGGGAGGGAACAGTGACTTTAATGCCAATGAAAAGAATGGTCTTGTTTTCTTGCTTTGCGAGCAAGGGAGAGCATATATGATTTTTTACTCTATAGAAACAGAGGATGAAATGTATGACAATATGTCTTTATAAGACAGAGCAAATATAATAAAATATTTCTTATTAAAACAAAGTAAATTTATAATATTTATGAATAGAATTAGCTTCTGTTATAATTTATTTCATTTTCTTCCTTGTAAAATGCATATAGGCACTTAGATTCATAATAATTTGAAATCTTTTTTTAAGTGTATTTTATTGATTATGTTGTTAAAATAGTTCCAATTATTTTCCCCTTTGTTTCCCTCTGCCTAGTACCCCTCTTCCCCCAGCAATCCCACCCCCCTTAGTTTATGTCCATGGATCGTGCATATAAGTTCCTTGGCTTCACCCTTTCCTATATCATTTTTTAATTAATTAATTAATTAATTTTTCATAACAATAAAAAATAACAATTCTCCCCTCTCAGACTTAAGACCCTTTAGAATCTTACAAAGGACAATGGGTGAGGGTCTCGTGCTCTAGCTACTTCAAGTTGGACATGGTCATCGTCCTACCTACCCTTGGGTCCAGAAATCCCTAATAAGAGTGGGGGTGTGGAGGGGAGGGTGGCCTTCCCACATGGGGAAGGATTGTGCAGACTCCAGGTCAGTTGGCTGTCTCCGGACAACGGCGTGCTTGGTTTAGCAGGCTGGCATCCTTGTTGTATTCTGGGGGTGAAATCTTTTCTAAAGTTACCAATTATATTACTGCTCATACTACTCTGTTCAGTACTGATAATGTCATTTCAAAGTAACATTGTTCATGTCCATAGATTTTGGTTTCATTAACATTTGGGAATTCATTTACTATTTCTTTGTGCGTAGGTCTTTCATATAGAATTTGTTTTCTTAGTTTCAACTGCTCCTTTTAATGATATTTGATTCAGGAATATTTAGGATTTGATTTTAGGGGTTGGTTCTCTTTGTGCATTGTTTTCACATTATCCTAAACCAGCTGACAGTTTATAGATGTTTTGGGAAGTCACTGGATTTTACTGTGTTTCTTACTATCGTCCATGCTTTCTATTAAAATGGTCATTTAAAATAGCACAATTTTTTGTCTGGTTTGGGGAACATTAAACTTAAGTGCATCCTGTCAATCAAATATGTGTCTGTAAAGAGACAATCAAAAAGAAAAGCAATTGAAAACTCAAATTTAATGTTGTTATGTTTTATTGAAAAGAGTATTTAAAAAGCCAGATCTTGTGGTGCCAGATATGTTACTTTAATGGTTAATTCCTTGGCATCCTGTCAAAAGGTAGAACTTATATCTGGAATAGCCTGATGGGATAAAAATGTCAAAGCTCTGATTTTACTGCCCCTGACTACAGAAAATGGTCCAAGTTTTACCTGGTTAACCCTACAAATGGTCATGTTTTCAGCACCTTCCATGGAAGTTCTGTGGAGAAAGTTATTTCAGACCACAGAAAATATCATTTTAATGGTGCCTTTAGATTGCTTGAATAAGCTTTAGATTAAAACTTACTTTTGAATACTTTAACATGAGTTAAATTCCAACCTAGAGTTGATTAGTCTCTTCTCCAAATGAGAAGTGAAGCTTTTGGGTGAGTGAGTGAAGTCTCAGTAAATATATTTTTCAGTGTAATTCCTTTAATCACATTTATTTCTCTCTATTGTAATTAATATGTTCGTATCTGGCTTCCTGCTAACAAACAGTATCTTTGCATTTTTAGTTTTAGAAGTGATTCAACTCGGTAAATCTAAAGAACCCAAATGTCTCATCTGTAAAATGGGCCAATGTCACAAAGCAGCAGATACATGTCATGACATCAGTGGGTGCCAATTCCCTTTCTATTCTTGAGTTGTTAGTAGCCCATTTTCCACAAATTACTGGAACTTATATTTTCCTTTGTCATTTACCTTAGTGATCCTCCAAATTACAATTTTGAAGAAGGTTGTGCCTAGAGAATGAGGAGAAAGAAAAGAGGGAATTTCCAAATTCTGAGCAAGACATGCCATGGTGCCTTATACTTCTGGCTGTTTCTATTCCCATAGCTTTTCTTCAGGAGAAAGTATAGTCAAGTGCTTAAAAGTGTTGGCTCTGGAATCATATCGAAAGTGTTCAAATACCAGGTTTTAAACCTGATAGTTGTGCGCCCTTGGGAAAATTGTCCTCTCTGAGCCTTGATTTTCCCTGGGAAATTTTAATAAACTTTAACTTACATTTAGTTGGGAGGATAAAATGAGATTAATGCAAAGAAAGTATCTATCTTAGACCCTGGCACATGTTAGAATTTATTAAATTATTCCCCAGGTGTTAGGGTTGAGGGTGAAGGTAGGGAGTGGGAGACAAAAGTAGTAAGTAATAACATATTAATACTATTTGCTAACGTTATGACAACAGGAAGAGGTTGATAAAATTTAACATGGACTTATTTTTATCTTCTTAGCTCTCTTGGTAAGTTAGTAGCCTCAGTTGTCAGCTCTGGTAAACTCAGAAGCAAAGCAGGCATTCTGAGCTGCCCAGAGAGTGTGGTGAACTAGAGAAAGATGACTATCTGTTTGCTCGGGGACTTCCTACCCTGTTAATGCTGGAGAGTCTAATGCCCAGGCAGATGAATACTTGGCTTATAGTGCCTGATGTGAGACCATATCTGTCAAGCACAATTAATGACTGAGAAAAAGGAAATGTGAAAAATGTGAGTAGCTTATGCCCATTCAAAATTTTTTTAAAGAAAACACAAGTCTTGCCCATGTTTTCCACAAAAGGAAAAGACAGTAATCCCTTGCTCATGGTTTTAGAAGAATTGGAAAGGAAAGATAGTTAGCCACATGTATATTTACTGAGTTGTTTCCTTCAGGAAAGAATACACATCATTTAGGATAATAAAAAATTGACTGTCAGTGCAAAACAAATTACCCACAATATTTTCTCAATCAGTTGACATAACTTATTACACTCGCAGGTAGGATGAGGATGGAGAGGGAACCTTAATGTCACACTCCTGCCTCAAAGTGACAGGTCTGTGTGCACAGCATGCCTGCAATCATTTGTTTCTGGGTCGGCCTCTGTTCCCCGCCCCCCATTTTAGGTTCCTGAGGTGCAGGAGCCCTTTCTGATGCTTCTACTAAGAACAGTTAATATCAAATGACACTGGTTTTCAAAAGAAGCTGTTCTTCATCTGCAGATGCGGCTACTGAGGCAGTGTTAGCAACACACACAGTGGAGGGTGATGGGGATGGTTGGGCCGCATCACCCACATTCTGTCACCTGAGGACCCTTTGATCAGCAGCAAACATTTGCAAGACAGCTGGCTGGAACCGTGGTCGGAGGCTGGATGGGCAGAACACTGGTTTATTTTTGTTTTTACATATGATACTAAAGGGATAAATAGCACAACTCTGCATCATTAACACTGTATTCTATACTGCCGGTTAGAATGTAAAGTGATACACTTATTTTTGAAATGTTTGGCAGTTTCTTTTGGAAAACTAAAGTTTATTTACTATATAAAGAACCAAAAGCTCTATATACTATACAACCACTAAGCTGCATTTTGATATGCATATTTGAACTGATTAATGGGACCTAATTCACTGTGGCATACTGGAATCATTTGAAACCCATATTGAGAAATCCGAATCAGAATTTCTATGTGTATTGTGTGCCTAAGGGGTAGGTGGATCAGCTCAGTGGTTTAGGGGAAAGAGACGTGGGTTCTAGGCCTAAATGGGTCATCCTTCAGAGTGGTAATAATTTTCCTTGTTCTCAGTCTTCATATCTTTAAAAACAAGGGCTTGAACTAGTTTGTTGTTTCCCCGACTTACTGAATTTTAATAAGTTCACAGAGTGCTAGCTAAAATCATAACTTTCTGAACATGACTATTCAGCAGGGACAGGACCTGTGAATCTATAATTTTTTCAAATGCTCCAAATAACTGATATAAGAACAAGAGAAATACTGTATTAGGTGTTGTTTGACTTTGCTGCCGCCAACCTCACAAAGCCAACTATAGAGAAGGTAGTAGTCACCACAATGTTTTAACACGTTTGTCTGCGAATGGCTCAGGTGAGAGATTTGCCTATTGTAATAACAGAAAAATCTAAGAGAGTCATTCCTTTAAGGTTGCATTATTTTGCTTTAACTGTATAACTAAATGCCAAAGCCACCTGATAGAACATAGTCGTCCTTAAAAAAAAGACTCGTGCTATAAAGCTGAATGAAATCTGTTCACTCAAAGGAAAGCAGTTTTATTTTCCTACTTTCCAATCTTATCTGTAGTTATGGAATCCTTGTGCAACATACTATTGTAAGATCTAGAACATGATTAAGTGTTATAGAAATCATGGGAATTTAGGCCTGATATGATCACAGCTGTGAAGATTATGAGGGTGGCCTATTAAAGAAATAAATGATATAAAACAGTAAAATGTTATAATATGCACACAACACACCCCTTTGCCCAAGCTCAGACATCCACACATGCAAACACACTCATGCCCCCCCAAAATATGAACACATGTACACCCCCTTCAGAACACATGCTGTGTCACACTCTCAACTCTGGGTTGAGTTTTTAGTTGATTAAACACATGAAACTGAAACTATCCAAATAAACTCTTTTGGCAGTTATTGAAAGTCTTTTGAAGTAAGCCAGAAAGCCTCTACAGTCAATGTTTCCATACTGAATCAGTCCCTGTCACAGTGATATTATGTTTATTTTTTATGTTGGAATGTAGATTTCTTCTTTCATTGCACCAGCTCCACAAAGATAAAAATAAAGGTACTAAAGCAACATTCTGTGGGTCTGAAGACCTACTTCCTGGCCAAAGCTTATGCTCTAATTTTTGGTACAGTCTATTTATAACAGGATTGCGCTGCTATTTTGTAGCTGTATTTCAGACTTCTTCTAGCCCCTCAAAGTGAACCAGTGAAACTTCTTAATACTTGGTGATCCCTCGCTCCCTTTGTTTCCAGGGCCATGTGGTCTGTTGGAGCACATCATGTGTGGCAGGAATTGACTGGGAGGGACCAATGTAGGAAATTTCAAAGGGAATTTTGAAGATTTTCCCAAAAGCTTAGCCCTCTTTTACAGAACCCTTTATTGCTCAGAAGCAAATGGTTTGATATACCAAATTTAGAACTGGGATAGAAGATACACAAAAGTTAAATATATCTAGACGTCAGTGCCTACCTTTCCACAATTCACGTAAAGCTACTCCTTTTCTTCAAAAGTCCTTGCTCTGGATAATGGCATCAATTAAGTCCTGAAACTGTAAACTGAAGTTCCACCCTCATATCCTTCCCTACTCCCTAAACCCAGTTATTCATCTCAGGCTGTATATTCTACCTCCAAAATCGCTCTTATTTCTCATCTCTCTGCTCGCTCCCTACTGTGGAGGTCTCAGAGTAAGATCTCATTGAATGTAGCTTATTCATCTCCCTGCCACTAGGCTCTGCTTCCTTAAGTCCTAACTCCATTGTCAATGGTCCTATTTCTAAAATACAAATCTGATCTGTGTTTAAGAACTTCATGAATAGGAAGAAGGACAAGTGCTTTTCTCTTAGGACTGTCAGCTCCTGTATGGCCCTGCCACAGTCTGACATCTGACTCATATGCTACCATCCTTTAGTCTTTATCCACTCTCTCTTTTAGGGATGCTGACCTCCTGACCATTATCTAAACATATGTGTTATTGTCATCCCCAGAGATGACATTCCCCTACCTCTCACTCCATTCCAGTGCTGGCCCAGTCTAGCAAACTCCAGTTCAACATATAATATTCATCTCATGTCACATTCCCTATGACATTGTCACACCTCTCTCCCAGAGCACTGTGTTCATACTCTTTTGTAATGCAAATCATGTTATGGGTAATTTAGTAAGTTTAATGGTGGCCCCTCAAAAGTTACATCTGTACCTTAATCCCCTGAACTTCTAAATGTGACCTCTTTTGACATAAAGCTTTTTGCAGATATAATTAAGAATTTTAAGGGGAGTTGATAAAAAAAAAAAGGTGGTACATTTATACAATGGAATACTATGCAGCTATAAAAAAGAAGGTGCTCTTACCCTTTGTGACAGCATGGATGGACATGGAGATTTTTATGCTAAGTAAGCCAGTCAGAGAAGATAAATACCATATTATCTCACTTGTGTATAAAATCTAATGAACAAAATAAACTGACAAACAAAATAAAACCAGATGCATGGGTACATGGAACAGACTGACAGCTGTCAGAAGGGAGGGAGGTGGGGAAGACTTGAAGAAATTAATCAGAAAACATATATGCATACAGGCCATAGCCCATGGACACAGATAACAAGGTGATAAAGACCAGTGGTGGGGCCTAGGTGGAGGGGAGCAAAGGGGAGGTAGTGATGGGGGCATCTGTAATAGTGTCAACAACAACAACAAAAATTTAAAAATGAGATCATCCTGGATTACACACTTGGGCTTTAAATCCAATACAAGTGTCCTTGCAAGACACAAAGGAGAGGATGCAGGGAGAAAAGAATATGGGAAAATGGAGTCAGAGATTAGACCGACGTTAACTGAGGAAGCCCTGCAACCACCAGAAGCTGAAAAGATCCTCTCCTTTAGGGAGCGTGACCTGTAGACATCTTGACCTCAGGCTTTTGGCCTGTGAGAAAATAAATTTCTTTGTAGCTACCATGTTTGTGGTCATTTGTTATGGCAAACCGAGGAAACTAATAAGGATATTTATTTATACACCTGCCCCAAACTAGGTTTTAAAATCTGGAAGGGAGAAGTTCATAGATTTTTAAAAAATTAACAGACTTGGTTTTTTTGAGCAGTTTCAGGTTTATAGAAAAACCTGACAAGAACAAAGTATTCTCATATACCCCATACCTCCAGTTTCCCCTATTATTAACATCTTGCATTAGTAGTGTATATTTGTTAGAATTAATGAGCCAACATTGATACATGATTATTGACTAAAGCCCATAGTTTACATTAAGGTTCACTCTTTGTGTTGAATGTTCTATGAGTTTTGACATATGTTTAATGATATGTATCCACCATCATGCAAAATGATTTTACTGCCCCCAAAAGCTCTGGTGACCCACCTATTCATCATCCCTCCCTCCTACTAAACCTTAGTAACCAGTGATAGTTTTGTCTCCACCTCCCTTCTCTGGATTGTCATATAATAGGAATCACACAATATGTACATGTAGCCTTTTCAGATTGGCTCTTGTCACATAGCAATATATGTTTAAGATTCCTTCATGTATTTTCATGGCTTAATAGTGCATTTCTTTTTATTGCTACATAAAGTTCCATTATCTAGATATAAGAAATTATAAATTTTTATTTTACCTTTGTAGTTGTAGAGTGGGTTTGTGTGCTGAATTTTCTATAGTTTAATGTATTTTCAGAAAAAGAGGTGTTCCAATGTTCTGACTCTTTTCAAAGTAAATGTTTGAATAATATTTATAAAAATGCTAGAAAATAATGGTAGAATAAACATGTTTCATAAATAAGTCAGTTCATCTATTAACAACAGATAGTACATAGTCAAATGGAAATATGTTGGGTGTTATTTAAGTTCTAAAATGCCAAATAGAGGAAATTCCTTTACTATTAAAAATAGATTCAAGAAAAGATGTTTGAATAGCCTCATAAAGTTGTCAGCATGTAATATGATTTTTGGGTGCAATTTATTTGTGGTGACGTCAGGGAAGATATAGGAAACAAGTCTGTCATGAAATTTTGCAGTAAATAATTTATGTTTTTTTTTTATGTTCAACCAAATTATTGATACATCGCAAATAGGGTGGATTTTCCTCCTCCCACATTTAAGACTGTCCTTAAATAAACTACAAATCTGTGCTACCATCTGGCAATGGACAGAAGCAGCTTAATCATTTCCTTTTTAAATAATGAAAAAGTTCCCTTCAAAATGCCCAAAAAATCTTGGACAGGAAAAAAGCCCTAATACTACGTTTATAATTTCAAATGGTTTTCAGTTCTGAAATTTACAGTATAAACTCACTTTGATCGCACTCATATTGCTTAGCTTTATTTGTTATTAATAAATGAATTTGCACTTATATAAGGCAAATAATTTAAGAAAAGAGCAAAAGGAAAAATTGCAGCCCCTCATTTTCAGAAAATACAGACTGCCCAAACAGCAACTTGGTTTCCCTTACCACTCCATCCAGCCCCTTCTCAACACCTCTAACCATGGTCTTTCAGTCTTGCGGCCTTCTCTTCTCCCGTTGTCTGTGATAAATATTTCTGGCACATTTATCATCTTTGGTAAATTAAATTGTTAAAATCTGAGTTGCTGCCAGGTTGCTGGTGAACATAGAAAAGAGCTGAAGTCTGTGGTTTGGAATAACCTTTTGTTATTTGGTTGATACTTCTTTTCTGCTTTGAGCAATGTTGTTTTGATTTTTAAGCTTTGAGTTTTGCTACATACTTTGACATTCGACTAATAGAAAGATGTTTGCTTCTTTCCTTAGTCATTTAATTTCAAGTGATTCATTTCTTCTGTTCTTCTTCATCTTTTTTTTTTTTTTTTTTTTTTGGAACCGCAGGAGGCATCCTTAGTGGCACCTCGTATTCACCACGCAGTTGTTAAAAAATGCCCACCAGAATCCTAGCACGTGCACTTTTACAGTGTTCTGAAGCATGCCTATTTTAAAATATCTAATTAATACTTTAATGTGTGTTCAATATGTAACAGCATCTCTGAATCCATTGCCTATTCCAGGAGTCAGAGCAAACTATGCAGAGGACTGTCCTGGTACAATGACTTTCTAATGACTTGGATTATAAGTAGCCATTGCCTTTGTGAGTTTGCACGCTATAATTTTCCCATGTCCCGTGCCACCTTCTGAGTCATTTATTCCATTTTCATTTATTTGTTTACCGCTACTTACTTGCCATACAACAGGGTCAACATTGGAACCATAAAATACATAAGACACGGTCACCGCATTCACGGAGCTCACGCATCCTGAGGCACGTCTTTGTTCAAAAGAGAGACTGGTGTTAAAGACAAGAGAGATGAGAGTAATAACATCTTTCTCTGGGATAAGCACCGCTAAAAAAATAAAACTGTAATAGAGACAACTTTGGAAAGAAAAGGGACTTCCTGAAACATTTTAGATTGGGAACAGGCATTTGGATTTAAACACGTGGCTTTCTAGAACACAGTCAGCTTGAATAACAAGGGTTTCCAGTGTCATTTTTGAACAGTCTGCAGCAAGTCTCACATACTGATAGTCGGAAGCTCGCCAGGCAGAGGTGCAGAGGTTTGGGGTGGAGAGAGACGGAGGGCAACTTAAGGAACATAAAGAAAAGACGGAACTGCTAGAGTTTGAATATTTAGAAATTGGTTACTCTACCCGACTTGACAATATTTTACATGTCTCTTACCTGGAATCTTCTATGTTTCCATCCTACACCTTCTTCGTAATTGAGCTCATTCCCTCCCTTGGTTTTAAATATAAATCCTATACTTATTTTTTCTGGCTTAGTATTATCATTGGGGTTTCATATCCATACAATTGAACGGCCTTGATACCACCATCAGGCATCTCAGAACCTGACTCAGTTGTAGGTTCTTCCAGATCTTCAGTCTCCAGATCACAACACCAAACACCTGATTTTTAAGTCAGAATGCTGTTTTCGTTTGTCTTTCTTGACACTTTCCTGTCTTTCGGTTTTCCTAACTAATCCACTATCAAGTCTTATGCATTTATGACTTTGTCATAAATTGTGCTTCTTTTTTCACCGGTCTTCATCTTCGCAGTCACTAAGAGACCTCTCTGATTGTAGTCCGGCTCTTTCCCAAACCATTGTCAACATTGCCGCCCCACCCCAAAGGGCTCTTTTTTAAAAAAGGTGTTACTTTGACTTCTTCAACTTCTTGACATTTGATTCTTCAAAGGCTTCCTATTTGTCACACTAAATTCAAATTCTTAGCAGGACTTAAAGGATTCTATATGATCTAACGGCTCTCTGTTTCTCCAGACCTGTCCATGCTTGCTCTGCTTCATAGTGGATGTCAAGTCCTTTAGAAGTGTTTCTTAATCCTGGACCTTCACGAATGGTTTCTCCACTCTCATCATTTGCCTTTAAATTTCATTTTTATGATCTTAATCTATACATTTCTTCACAGAACAAAGAATCTTACCTTGAATTCTCCTGCAATAAATACTGCGTGCTTCACCCAGATCTTTTTTTCAGAGGTGCTGTAAACTGCTGGGAGTATTGGCTATCAACTGCTCAGAGTTGCAGCTTTGCCTGGGAATGGTCACCTATAGAAGGCTATACCATGTATGAGGTGGGAATAATAACACCTGGCCCCGTGCCCCAATTTGAGACAACTGAGCTCCAGATAATTGTGTAGGGTTGATTAAAGCCTCAGGACACAAGACTGAGTTAGGCTTCAATTTTAACTTAATCACCTCTTTATAAGCCCTATTTCTAAATAGAGTCGCAGTCTATGATAGTGGGTTTTATATCTTCAAAACATGGATTTGGGCGGGGGACACAATATAGCCCCTAACAGAGAGGGAGGGATGCCATTTTCCAGGACACATGAAATTTATATGCTGGTTTGTCCTCAACATCTCAAACAGATGAGACTAGAAACCAAAAAATGTGAAAGTCTCGATGGCTCCACTTACCATCACTCCAATGACCCACTAGGGGAATTTGGGCTCTTTGCCTCACCAGGGAGATAATAAGAGCCCCATTGAACATTCAAACTGAAAGTTGTTCCCTAGTAACTTCAGACTCCTTGTGTCAAGAAAGCACCAAAATCACCATTTCAGCAGGCATCTTGGGAAAAAACTCACCCTAGTCATCATGCTACAAAATGGAATAAATGGATTTTTGCTCAGGGAATTCACTGGGATATCCCACTGCTTCCATGACCAGTTTTATTAATAATGAACAAACACAGCAGTCATTGTCTGAGAAGAACATGATACCAGGGACTAAGACCCTTCAGGAATGAAGACCTTAGTCCCTCCAGCAGGCAGTCCACCTAACAAGCAAATGAAGTAGTTGAGAACGAGGGTAATCTAGAATGTGCAGTGGAGGAGAGCAATGAGTATTAGTTACTGCTAGTAGATCATATGCAGCAGCAGGGACTGTGGCTCATCTTATAACCCTTTTCTTATAAAATTCCCAGGAAAGAAGGCCAACAGGAACCCTGGCGGAGCCGTTCTCAGGTAGGAAAAACTTACTTGCACATGCTGGTAGATCCGTATCTCTTAGTGGTTGACCACAATCAATTGTATGATGCCTCCCTCAGATCTCCTCTTCAGGGAGATATATCACCCTCAGTAATTGGGAATATGGGCTGCTGAGAGCTCGCGTTGAGATTCGTCACTGCACATTTTCCTCAGGTGCAGCAGGCATGTCTTGTTCATGCTTATAAACTTTTCCAGGGTGGCAACTTGTGGCCGATGACTGTGAGGATGTCAAGCTTTGTCCCCTTGCCTCCATTTGGGACAGCTTTGAAGAGCCATCCCAACAACTAGACTTCCCACAGGATCAGCTGAGATTTCAGGTGCAACCACATTGTGGCCATCTTCTCCCTCATCCCAAGCCCACTTCTTCCTGAGACTACTCCATCAAAAGCCTTCTTTGGGAAGCTCCCATTTTCAAGTCTGTTTCCAAAATATCCAATTTCAAACCTTCTGCCTTTTGGTCCTTTAGCCTCTCACCACATATTTTAATTTTCTTTCAGAGCAATTAGTATCAATGCAATTGTATGAGCATTATTTATGTCTACCTCAACTACTAACTTGATTGAAGACAGAACACAACTATTTTGCTTGTACCGATAGTCCCTGGCATGTGGTTCATCGTTGATGCTTATTAAATAGTTCCAGTTTTATCTTTTTGCCACTACTCAAACTAGATAATACAATTTATTTTTTAAAACTCTTCTCTTAGTAATACACTCCCTTTCCTTTCTAATGAGTTCTTTAGTCACCAGTATAGAAAAATCCAAAACAAAAATGAATATAGTTGTCTGCCTCTCCCAGGATGCTGGATTCTTCTCGAGAAAATATTACCAACTCCCAGATCATACCATGAATTGTACCCTCAATTTGTCCTTCAACACAATTTACTGATCCTTTTATAGTCCCCTGACCAGCTGCCTTCCCTTTTCCGCAAACAGCTAATTCAGCCTTCTCTAAGCCCCTTTAGCACCTCTTCTTTCTCTTTAACCCGCAGTACCATAACAGAGGACTTCATCTTCTTGACACTGCTCACATGCAAAATGCATACACCTATGCCTATATCTATCCTACTTTCTTAGTGCTAAAATTGATTAGGAATATTTATTGTCTAAGCTTATTGGTACTATCTTTCTGATTCCAAAAAAACCTCTGCTGCCTTGCGGCATACCTCTTCAGGGGAAAGGCTAAGGGAGTAAACCCCGACAGAAAATCCGGAGCCAGAGTCCCTAAGGCGGTTTGACGTTGTAGTCAACACCGGCAACTCCTGCGGCGCACCTGAAGCCAAGCTGTATTGACTCCATCTTTCCCTTGGATCCTTCAGCTGCGAAGAGAGGGGGGGTCTGCTGCATGGGCAACAGCAGACCCTCCATATCACCCTGCCCAGGCTCTGTAGCTTCAGCTTCACTGGAGAGGACACTCCAGCGTCATCGCAAGATGTCGATTCAACACGGGAGGAGACAGATACCATGTCACTCCCGAGTCGGACTGCACAGCCATTCTCGGCGGTGCAGATAGACTCTTAAGAAGCTACACCATCGTCTCTCGAGACGGACGGCTGCCGACGACGACTATCTTTCATGTGCCTCTGGCCAGCTCCCACCCATTCTTACTCCTACACTTCACAGGTGAGCTTCTTAAAGAGTTGTTACATTCACTGTTCCTGCTTCTTTACCTCCCATTTCTTTCCCCAGTCAACTTCTTGCTTTGTGGGAACCATCTTTCCACTGAAATTAGTCCTACTAAGATTGCTAACAAAATCATTTCAGACATCAGATTACAAGGCTTTTCTTAAGGATGTATAACAGTTGTCCCATCTCCTGAAATACCATCCTTCTTGGCTTTCATGACCCCTGTTAACTTTGCATTTCTCCCATTATGGTTCAGAAATTTTTGTCAGGCAATTTTGTCAACCCCTTTTTTTCTGTGAGTTCCACAACTGTTGCAGTTTTCCTGAGTCCTTGCCTCTCTCCTCTCAATATTTTATAAAGCTCAGAAGATAACTCCATTCAGTTCTTTAGACTCATTTATTCCATCCAGCACTCATGCAAAGCTCTATTTGAGTGTCAAATTTACTTCATCCCCAATTTCCTTCAGTGCAACCCAGCATTTTCAAACCTGAGTTCATTACCTCTCTCACATCTCCTCCACTGTGATATAAATATCCCATTCACTCAGCAACACAAACCAGAAACTTTGGAATAACACTTGGCTATTTCTCACCTTTCCTGCCTCCAATTCACCACACAACTACCAGATAGAGCTTTCTGAAATTGCATCCAATTATGTCAGCCCCTCACTAAAATCTCCTCGATGATCTACATTGTTCCCAAGAAAAAGCTCCATTTTGCTTACAAGAATCACTATGCTTTTGATAAGCTGAAGTCCCCTCACCAGAAAGATTTTATTTCAATCAGAGTTTTTTTCTTGTCTAGAAAAGCAGGTAATTCAGAAGACTCAAGCTGTCTATATTTGAATTCATTTCATACCATCTATGTGACATTTATTATTTTTGTGGGGCAATAGAATAAATTAGTCCATGTCTCATTTTCCTTTAATGTTGAAAGAAAGTAATAATAGTATCCATTTGTTTGTGTATGAGAATTAATTGACACCTGGCATGTAAAATTCTACAATGTTGCCTGGCCAGTAGGAACCACTCAACAAATTTTACCTATATTCAATATTATTATTACTATTAATGATAGTAATATCACATTCTAGGTATTAAATTTCACCAGGGAATGTGCCATGCAAGGCATATAGTAGATATTAATTAAATGGTTATTGTATGTATGAAAAATAAAAGAATTTCACATTCTACAACAAACTCATAATACTAAGATTTTATTACATTAAACTCTGAAATGACTGCAAAGATAAGCATATTTGAATAAATTTCAGTAAGTATAAACTCTGAACATATGTTAGAAAGAAAATATTCTGACACATATAAAATGAAAAAGAATAGTAAGACCATCCCAGGAGATTTAAGAACTTTAAACATAGAGGCTTGAGAAACAAAAATTTTCCAAAAATATTCAAAAAGAATGTGAAAACGCATGCCATAAATTTATTGTGCCTATGGCATAGGAAAAAGCAACTTTTGCAAAATAAAGCTCAACCCAAGGGTGAGTTTCAAACTTTCTTATTTAAACCTTCTGGCAGAGACATAAAACTCAACATCTTGACTTATCAAAGATTGTAATCAACATGGCCAGGCTTAAGAAAAATGGGAATGAACAAGCTGCTCCACAGACTACGAAGGTTATTAAAATTCGATAGGATCAGAGCCAGCCACACCATGTGATTGCTGAAAAATGCACTCATCACGAGAGCTATAAAATTGCAGTATATTTCTAGAGACATAAAATGCCATTGTATTAAGGATTAAAAAATAGCCACTCACAGAGAATTTGTCAGGAAAAAACAAAGCAAGATTAGTAATCTTCTAAAATGCCCTCACAAGGCTTGTACTGTATACAACACCGCCGCTGACAGGGATGTATGTCCTGGGGGCCACAGAGGCAGAGAGACGCAGAGAAACTCCAGGCTGTTTATGAATTACCTTTAGGTGTTACTGACTCAACGCTCACCCACTGCGTTCCCGTCCGATGGCCTCTTGCCCAGAACATGTTCTGAATCAACGACTGTCATGCACGTTCTTTTATTCCACAAACTTCTTTAAAATGAAGCAAATGATACACTTTTAATAAAACCACGCATTGCAATATCAAAACATATATATTTATTTCTAACTCAAAATAAGTTTGACTATGAGATACTGGTGAGAAATTCGATCTCTCATATTGCAGACACCCCAGTTCCCGAGCATTGTATATAATCCAGAACAGCTGAAGGGGCCTCCTGGTTTGTTGGATTAAATTTTCCATTTGTCAATACACATTGATCAAGGGGGAACGGCCGCCTGAGGGCGGGAGGCCCCAGTGGTCCCTTGCCAGGCTTGGAAAAGAGCATTTTGCCCAAATGAACTTCTGGTGCCCATGAGCTGGTCTTCCCCAAAGTGCCTTGAAGTTATTACCTTCAGAGATCCTGCCACCACCTCCAAAGCAACAAAAATCATGGGTTGTAACTTATCAAAATGCAGCCCTACTTTTGCTTTCTGAAGCCCCTTTAAATCTTATTCCATGGGAGAACTCTCACTCATTCTTGGATGAAAACTTAAAGAGGCCCCTTGATTTTTCTCCTCATTCCTTATGTAACGGGTCACTTCATCACAGACACTGTCTTATTTCAGTTATTAGCATGTAAAGAACAAGATTTTAATTAGAACTCGAAACCTGCCTAACCATAAATCTCTTCTCTAGCTGAGATCAGCTTTAGGCCAGGAGACAGGGAGTTTAAAATTTTCACTCTCCAAAATCCAGTGCATGTGAAAGCTCAGACAACATTTTCAATGAGTGATAAATCTTTAGTACTCTTGAAACATTCCTCAGACATAACATATGCATTTCAAAGGAAATTTAAAAACTTTTATTGAGGGGGAATATAACAAAACCAATATTCACAATTACCAACTTACGGCCATTTCAAGAGATACTCTTACAGGTGAGGGCTGAAATCATTCATCTTAAAAGGTTTTTTTTTTCCCCACTTCCTTTTTATAATATTCAATATCAAGTGATTGCATTTGAGTCTTATTCGTGTGCAGAAGTATAAATAATGTAATTAGGAATCACAACAGAGGAGCCTCCTTACCACTGATATTATTTTTTCATTTCACAACAAAGAAAGATAAGGACCATTCTGAAGCTTGATACCCACATCTTAACATGAGTTTGAAATTGAACCAAGTACTGGCACAGAGGAGTATGTAAAAAATGACTATGCTGTACATTATTTGAGACCTCAGATAAAATAAAGTAGAAAACTGGGAAGCATAAAAATTAATGGGGTAAGGAAACTCTATTATAGATGAGCTACAGTATTGCTTTGCTGTCTTATTCATAAATTATTACGAGAGAAAGAAAAATTTCAACTGCCAAATGAATGATAACAGTGGCACTTACTCCTCTCAAATATGATAAACATTCATCTAGTTCAACTCAAAATTATTTTTCTAATGTCTCATTTCAGGTTGTCATAGAATTTCCATGTGCATGTATGTATATGTATATATGTATATACATATATTAGACAGAGAAAAAGAGAGTTCATTGATGGTAAGAAAGTAATCCTGTTGATAAATCAAGAATGCAATGGGGAGGAAGAGTGGTTCTTTGCAAATGTTGTGTTGAAAGAACACCTTTTCTCATCATAGGTAATGTTAGTAAGATGGTAATAGTGCTTCCGTCTTCTACCAAAATTGGAATATGTTTGCGGTGTGTTAAATGACACATTTTAAAATGTATTGGGATAAGCAATAACTCATTTAAAGATGTGGAATTAAGATGAGAAACATACATGACATTAATTCACATTTTTTAAATGAAAGGACCTCTGTCCATTTTTAAATTGAATTGTTTTTGGCATTTAGTTCTATATGAGTTCTTAAAACATGGAGGCAACTAATATGCCCTTCAATAAAGGTTTGGAATAAGATGTGGCACACAGATATAATGGAATACTACTCAGTCATAAGAAAAGATGGAATATTGCCATCTGTGACATCATGGATGAATGTTGAGAATATAGTGCTAAGTAAAATGTCAGACAGAAAATGTCAATAACCATGTGTTTTCATTCACATGTGGATTATAAAACAAACTCATAGACACTGACAACAGCATGGTGGTTACCGGAGGAAAAGGGTGTGGGGAGCTGTAAAGGGTAAAGGGGGGAAGTATATGGTGACAAGAGAACATTTGACTTTGGGTGGTAAATACACAATGTAATATGCAGATATCATAGAACTGTACACTTGAAACATATATAATTTTATTAACCAGGATCACCCCAATAAATTTAATTAAAAAAACAGAAAGAGCTGTGAATTTCTCTGGAGAACACAATATTCAACTGGACATGGAAGCTAAGGAACATGAGTACTATCTTCATATGTTTGAAACTGCCATCTGGAACAGAACATAAATGTTTTTCTACCTGGCTGGTGTGGCTCAGAGGATTGAGCATCGGCCTGCGAACCAAGTGTCGCTGGTTCGATTCCCACTCAGGGCACATGACTAGGTTGCACGTCAGGCCCCCAGTTGGGGGCACAGGTGAGAGGCAACCACACAGTAATGTTTCTCTCCCTCTCTTTCTCCTTTCCCCTCTCTCTAAAAATGAATAAACAAACAAACAAATAAATTTTTTAAAGTGTTTCTCTAGATGCCAGAGAAAAATGAGTAAAAGGTAAGAGATAAATTCATGTTTGGATCAAAGATAAACTATCTCAGAAGGAAGTAACTTTCTCCTCCATCTGAGGTGATTCAATAAAAGATGTTAATCGAGTCTAGGATAAAATTTCACTGGGTTCATTTTTCTGGGTTCAAGAATCTTGCTCCATCACCTATTACCAAATTTAACTCATATGGAACATATTCTAACAAGTTAAAAAGCCAAATGTTTCAGGACACCTGTTAGCTCCCTTTACCAAATAGGGGTCTCGTGTTGACTCTTCCTGTGAGACTGGGGCTGGGTATAGAAGATAACCCAGAATCACATAATACTCTGTGTCTTTGAAAATGGATAGCTCCCTCCACTGATCTCTAAATCAATTCTACATAACTTTGTATTTCTTTGTTCAATTAATACATACCCTCATATTTTTGTTTTCAATCATGAAACTATTCTTTATGGATTTCATAACTTAAAAATTTATGTGATACATTGACAGACCCCACAAAACTTTCGCTTTTCAGCATCAGTGCTATTTTGATCTATGACCTCTTTTTATTTGGTTTTTGGTCTTACATTTTTCAAGCAGTAGGTAGAAGAATAGGAATCAGTGCTTTGAACTCTATTATATATAAATATCTGAAGTGAAGTACAATAATGGGTCTGTTGTGCATCACACAGTAGAATCAGTAAGATAAATAACAAAGCCACATAAAATACCTTATTATTCATATTATAAACACCTTTGATTCTACCTAAACACAGCCAAATACACAGTAGCTATATTACCTTGGATTTTTGCATATAAACTTCTATAGATATTTGTTTTCAAAAATTTTTAATTATTAAATGGAAGTTACAGTTTATCTTTAAATGCAGAATATTATTCTATACATATGGAGCTACAGCATTTTTTTCCCATATGGTGTCATATTTATTTCCACAAAAGAAAAGTGATGACAGAAATTTTTTTTAAAGAAAGGTTCCAAAAATATGTATTAAAACAACAGTAGATTTCCCATTAAGCAAAGAATTCAGTACCTCATTTTTCAGCCAGTTGAAGGAGTGCCGAGAATGTACTGGCTTTGGAAAAGATACTTCTTTCCAGCCAAAACTCTTCAGAGAAGTTCAATAAGAATAATTTCCATTCAGGAATTCCATCTTTCATATGCCAGGTGTCAGGACTGTCAAATCTTTGGACTGTTTAGTCTTATCAAACCTAATAAAACAATCGTACATAACCACTAGGAAACATTTCGTTGCTCTTTTCTTCGCAGCATCACTTTTAAGTTCGACTCGTTTACTAAGAACCAGCTTTGCATTCTTGAACATCTTGTTTAAATTTCTAAAGAAGATTTTTCTTGAAAGTACGTCAATATTAGGAGTTATTCAAATATACACATAAAACAAGAGTGATATTCAAATGCTTACACATTGAATGTAAACCACGAGACATGAAGTTTAAATGGTATTTTTTTCTGGGGGAAAAATCCACTGGTAGAAACCTTTCAGCCTTATCTGACAGCTCATAGGGAGTCAGATGATGGCGGTTGGGTGTTGCTTTGTTCCAAACATTTGAAACTCCGTGCGGGAAAGGGGTGTGCTAATGGCCTTCTTGCACTTGTAATTCCGTTTTGTGATATGATGGCTCCCCTTGCAGAGCTTTTAGCGGAAGATATCCTTGTTTTCCTTACTTCCCTTAGCTTGCAGTGCCTCAAAAGAAACGAGATGGAGAGAATTTTTCAAATGAAATATTTTAAGTGTCATCCACAACCAATATTACTTAAACCAATTCCTTAGCTGAAAAACATTTAATTAAAGCCTTTTTATTTATTTATTTATAGGGTTTTTTTTTTTTTTTTCATTTTTATTGAATTTATTGGGATGACACTCGTTAACAAAATTATACAGGTTTCAGGTACACAATTCCACAACACATCATTGCATGCTGTTTGTGTTCACCACCCAAGTCAAGTCTCTGTCCAACACCATTTATCAACCCCATACCTTCCTCTACATCCCTCACCCCCCTTTCTCCCAGCAGTCACCAAACTGTTCTCCACGTCCATGAGTTTTTTCTCTTTTTTTTTCTTTTCTGTTTAATCCCTCCAACCCCTCGACCCAGCCCTCCCACCCCCAACATCTATCTGCCTGCTCTCTATCTACGTAATTAAAGTCTCTTAATTTCTCCATCAATATATTGGTGGATAAGAAAGCAATTTATTTTCAGAGGGGGCTGATGTAGTTGTTAAGTTGCTCTAGTACAAGATAAAGCAGGATATAAATTGCATTTTTATAATCTTCTCTAGGCTAAATTTCTCCAGATTTAGGAGAGAATAGTATAAATCTCTCCTTTGCAAACCTATACTAGAATGATTATGGATGATTTTAGTGATTCTTGGTGTCATATAAAAAGAAGATAAGTAACTATGTTGACCAAGTTTATCTCATCTAGCAGTCTCAATTGACCCTGAGGTCCTCAACCAGTCCTGCCTTTACTTAAGAGGAAGTTTAAGCCATGACTTGTTTTCAAATTTCTGGATCCATGAGATCTTTTCTGATCGTAAATTATAGTTCTAAATTCAAGGATTCTGTCTCAGCCTTAAGACAAAATCCTTGACCTCTACATCAGTGTGATAGGTGTGTGGTTTAATCTGTCACGCCTAAGTCCTCCTCTCTTAATATTGATCTTCAGTTCCTCCAGAAATGTGTGTTTCTGCTTGCTGTGACCATGTTTCTCCAGAGACTGGAGTACAGTCCTGATACTTGCCACTTGGTCCTAATATTTTATTGCTGTCCTCCTGGGTATCCAGTCATCAATCTGCTGTAGCCTCTTACAACTAGTAACTGGTGGAATGGAAATAGTCATAACCCTACATATTATTACAGCAGTGAAATGCATTTGAACATCAGCTAGCATATTTCTCACATTTAAAAAAATGTTGAAAATCACTGACTTTAGAAATTATCAAATTAATGTGGAAGTAGATTTTGTCATTTTGTCCATTGAGTGTGTAAAATCTTGAAAGCTATTACATCTAGACTTTTCTTCCCCTGTAGTCAAAAAAGCAAAGAAATAAGAATGACATAATTCAGATTACCTTGATTCTTTTCTAATCCCTATTCAAAATAAAACTTATACTTTTATAAATTTATAAAAATTCACAAATTTGGCACATCCACTCTTCTCAGTAGTAACTAACCAAAAACAAAGCCTTATCAATAATCATTATGAAATAATATAAGGAGTGAATATTAACTAAATAGGAAGGTTAATCTCTATTCTAGTAAATAAGTAAAATCTGAATTATCAGTGAGAAGATATTATTTAAGTCATGTAGGAGAAAAGAATTTATTGGACAAGAAAAATCTTGTGTATTTTTTAATGACTACCTTTAGTCCATTTGGTAATGGAAAGTATATTCTCCCAGCCACCAAATAAAATGATCATGTAGTAAGTGCAACAGGAAGTATTTTTGGAATATGCCAAAATTTCATAAATTAATATATACAAGATGTAGAAAATAATTTCTAAGTGACAATTTTATATGACTATGTACAAGAATTCTTATAGCTTATGTAACTCAGCAGTATATCACTCCTCTTGAAAAAATATTTTATGATTATTTACTGGATCTTATAAAAATATTAAAAGTAAAAGTCACTACTTACATTAATTCTTAAACCATAAATATAAAGAAACATATTCTTTAGAAAATGTACATAAATCATTAATATGAGATTAAAAGCATTGCTCCAGAGCACAGTAGGAGGAAGAAGTTGATATCAGTAAATTACTTAGCAACATGGTTACATGGAAACTTAGCCACACCTCTACTCTTATCTCTTGTCTCAGATCTCCAGCATTTCACTGAATTATTTTAGTTGAGGTTTCCAAAGATTGAAAAGTGACTATGTGAGAGTATATGCAAAGCACCTTCTAAAATGGGTGCCATGAACATGATTTCTATTTCAATATTTATTTTACTCATATCTCTATTCTTCTATCTTATTTGATAAACATATTTTCTTTTAAACTTTCACCTGGGTGTGCTGAGGTAACTGTCCTTATTTCCTAACACTTCCAAATGCAAAACCCTCCCACCTGTTACATCTAGTGGGGATCATAATTTCTTGTGATGAGAAAGTGTGCTGTGAAATTTAATCAATCAGCACTCAGTATGACATCTTTCTAATCCCTGGTGATGTCAGAGGTCAGAGTGGCATATAATACTGTCACAAATATCACAGTGAAACACAAAAGATGGATATTCAGATTCAAATGCATGTAAAGAAGACTGCCAATGTCTTTGAAATGTGTGACCACACAGTCGTTAGTAGTAATGAGAAAATCAAGTCTTTTAGTTCTTTGCCTAACATACCTCCAGCAGATTACTTTGTGTAATTTCAAAATTCCTTTAAGATATAAAATATGATCCTGGAGGAAGTATCACAAATTTAATTCACTAGAACTCACAATAGTGATCAGAAAATATTGTCAGCAAGTTGGAAACTACTTGCTGTTTTATAAACAGTTCACAAAAATGTAGCAGTTAGATTTTTTTTCAAAATTAGTTTTAAATTATTTTGAAATTACTTTATTTCTAAATTTCTAATGCCATCTATATAAAATTATGTTTGAACATTCAAAAACATTTCATCAATATATTTTATTTATATATTATATTAATATATGTGTGTGATATATACACATGCTTTGGAGAATATTTATTTGTGTATTTTCAGTTCTGCTTTTACTTTCTACTTAAAAAGTTTTAAATAAGATTCCATATTTTGAATGAGAGTTTAAGTAGTTTATTTGTCAGAATCTAATGAAATACTCTTTAATTTCTGTATGTACAGTCTCCTAAATGCTATTTTTTTAAAGCTAGCTTGTCTTTTATAAATGATCATTCCAGATGGCATTCCATTATTTCAAAATTGATGCCACTCACCTTCTTTTAGGAAGAGATTGTATTTACTAGGAAGTCTGGGCAGTGTTTTTCTACAAGAAGGGAGAGAGAGTGTAGCTTGAGGAACAATATTCAGCTTTGCAATTGAATTGTTCTTCTGTGAATTACTTCCTAAAAACTGATGTAAGCAAATAACTCTTCCAAGTCTCTAAGAACTGCTTTACAACAGGAAGTTTCTTAAAATTTTTCTGAAAATATTTTCATCTCTTCACTTAGGAAGGGAGGATCAGAAATGATTATTGTCTCTCTTGCCTGAAAAAAATAAAAACCATCGTACTTGTATGTGTCATCCAACACAGTCCCTAGACATGGCTGTGTGCTTGTGTTGAAACATGCTAATACACTCTTGAGAAGAAACATCTCTTTTTTTATCCCTACAATATAACTTTAAATGAATTAAATGTAAAGGTGCTTAAGTGTAGAAAAAGAGTTTTATTTATTTACTATGATTATCTCGGTTCCTGTTCAGAATCTGATGCAGATCTTGATAAATATTTACCAGATGAATGAATGAAAGCTGTTTATGGTGTGAGTTGCTTGCTGAATGGGATTCTCTGAGTAAACTAAAGGAATCTGGACTCTCCCATGGCACACTCCCTTATCTTTATAGCTAAGAAAAGCCCCAAGGACTTCTCAATATCAGTTTATCCTTCCAAGTGATAATGCTTAAAAATTGCTTGCATTGTATCTGGAAAACAACAAATATGGAGGTAAAAGTTATGTAAAAAATTGGGAGGAAAAACAATTATGCAAGACAGAGAGCTAGGCAAGAGACATTTGTTCTAATCCAGATTATCACTAGCCTGTAGTTAAATGAAGGAGATGATCCAGGTGCCCAGACCTTTTTCAGGTTCTATATTCTATCATTCTATGACCGTTTACCCACAATGCACACCAAGCTTGCTTATATTAATGTGTTTTTCTTGCACTAATATTAAACAAGCCTAGAGGAGATATTTTAGTAACTCCCTCAAGTTTCTCGGGAATGTAAAACCTAGAAGGTCCTAGTATCGTTCCTAGGTCTGCTTTTAACATTTCTTTGTAGAGTATCATGTATTTCAAATTTAGTTTAACAGTCTCTTTGTGACTTCATCAGTTGTGATTCTGCAGGATATGATTTGTTTAAGTGCTATAATATCGTTTTTAAGGCATACACTTTTGGGTTATAGTAGTTAAAAATTCTGGTTCATCAATAATTCCTTCCCACTTTTCCTTTGATGTGGACTTCTCAACTAGCATCCACTGCGCCCCAGACACACAATTCTATGCCACTTTTTCTTTTCTAATATCTCAGTTATGAATTCCATTGATTTAAAGGTTGTCATAAACTTTATTTTCAGTAAAAAGGATAACAGGTTTTTAATTTTTAAATTTGTATATGTTACATACTAGTTTTATGTTACAGTGATTTACATATGGACATACTACTAAAGAATTCGGAGTACTTCACTCATGTACGACATTTCTTTTACAGAGGAAAGACAAATGATCGCTTCTCACCACTCCTTGGTGATAAAGCTGAAGTGATCCACGTCCCCTGGACTTTCATTTCAGGTTCTTCCCCTCAGTTTCACCATGCTGGGGGCCCTTGTTGTGAGCACCAATTGCTTGTGCCAGCCCTGCAACCACTCCCCCTTCTTCTGATATTAGTGCTCTGATTTCCCTCAGGGACCCAGCCCTCCCCAAATCTGCGCCAGGTGATTCGACTGTGTCTCACATTGCTCCCAGACACAGGACTGGGCATGTGACCCAAGTTTGTCAAATCATTTATATTGCATCAACACAGAGATTTGGTCAAAGATGGTATGTCACCAAACTCAGACTTAATAAGACTCAATCCCAGAACTTTACTTGGAACTAGGAAGAAGAGAGTAACTTTTTTCAAGGTGCCATTAATATTGTGGAAAACAAAAGGTAAACAGGATTCCTTCTTGGGGAAAGGAGAATAAAGAATTGAAAACTGAGCCCTGGCCGGTGGCTCCGTCGGTTGGAGCGTCACCGTTGTCCTGTACACCAAAAGGCTGAGGGATTGATTCCAGGTCAGGGTGTATTTCTTTCTCACATCAGTGTCTGTCTATCTGTCTATATCTGTCTGTCTCTTTCTCTTCCTCTCTAAAATCAATAAACATTTCCTCTAGAGAGGATTTTAAAAAAAAAAATTGAGAAACAGAGACTGATCTATGACATTATGAGTCATGTATCCAGCGATACCAAAGCCACAAATATCTGTAATTTACAACCACATAAGCCAACAAATACCCCTTTTCCTTAAGCATGATTTCTTTCTTTCTTTTTTTTTTTGGGGGGGGGGTGCTGTGGTTAAAAGTCAGAAGGTAGAGAGGGGTAATTTTTCACTTGCAACTGATAGCATCTTAATAGCTGGTATTATCTTTCAATGCTGGAATTCAAAGATAACTTTAAATTAAATTCTTTTGCCTATATGCAGAGTAATGAAACCTGACCTAAACCTCACACCTGATATCAAATCATCTGAAAATGGATTAAGGACTTAAATCTAAAAATGACGTCTATAATACTTCTAGAATAAAGCATAGGAGAAAATATGTGTGCACTTGGGTCAGAAAAAGAGGACTGTAACCCAGGTTTGATGAATCAGACACAAAAGCACGTTGTATAAAAGAAAAAAATTGATAAATTGAACTTTATTAAAATTAAAATTTCTCTCTGCAAAGATATCCAGTTAAAAGAATGAAACAACAAAGTGGGGGAAAAAATTTGTGCAAAGTGTACCTGTGATAAAGCTATTATATCCAAAACAGATAAATGAGTCTCCACCAAAAATTTTAAGACAGGCAAGGAATTTGAACAAATATTTCACAGAATAAAATGTAAGAAGAGAAAATAAACATATTAAAAAATGTTTGAGCTTATTAATCATTGATAAATGTAAATTAAACTACTCTGAGACATCATTACATAGTTTTAGAATATCTAAAATCAAAATAACTTAGTAATGCTGAATAATAATGATCATGCTAAGAGCAGCTGAAACCCTTATGCTTAGCTGGTAGGATTAAAGAATGCCTCAGCCATTTGCAAACTGGGAGTTTGTCAGTTTCTTATAAAATTTGACATATACCTATGGTATAACCCAATAGTATCACTTCTAGATATCTATCTATAATAAATATAAATTTATATTCACAAAAAACATAAGCATTTATATCAGCTTTGTTCATATTCAGTAAGAACTGAAAACAATCTGCACGTATGTCCTACTGGTGAACTGCAGTACATACCTGCAATGAAGTATTAGCAATAAACAGGAGCAAGCTAATAATTCAGACATCACAGATGAATCTTAAATATATTCTGCTTAGTGAAAGAAGCCAGACCCAAAAGACCAGTTAAGTATGATTTCATTTATATGTTAATGAAAAGGTAAAATCTATACTGTAAAAAACAAGTCAGTTGTTGCCAGGAGTTGGAGAATGAGAGACAAGGATATTATAAAAGTCAAGTGTGGGGGGAGTATTGAATAATAGAACTGTTCTATATGGAATTGTTGTGGTGAACAAATGACTGCATTTGTCAAGACTCACAGAATCACACATAATAAAACAGTAAGGTTTACTAAGTGTAAATTAAAAAACAAATATATCAGCCAGTGTATAGGGATTGGAAGGAAAAGGAGAAATGGTATTCTATATAAATCACTTAATCAATTACATTAAAGGGGGTGGGGACAAAAGAAGCTGAAACAGTGTGTGCTAGTTTGTTCTAGAAATCGCTCTAGGGGTATGGATTAGACTTCTAAAGTTATTCTATTTGTATACTGGTTTGAACAAATAAGTGAATGGATTACAGATAATAAGAGCAGGTCTCAAGCTAACAACGAGAAAGTTATAATAAGGGAAGGGTTGCAAAGTTAGAATGAATCCTGCGGTGCTCTATTGGTATGGATGGCATCAATATTGGCTCATTATATATATATATATGCACACACATATACATATACATACACATATATATGTGTGTGTGTGTATGAATACTAGTAAATAGTGTGAAAAGTAGCTATAGATATGTGTGCAGCATGCCTGAGTTTGTATACATACGTGTATTTTTTATCCACTGACACCTATAAACAAGTTAGCACACCTCATGCTCCCATACCGGTTTCTAACTGCCACTACAAAAAAAGGAACCAGGGATCCTGGGAGAAATGATTGCTTCTCTCCAGTGTTGAGGCAGAAATATATAAGATGACCCTGGAGCATTATGTAGTGACAGAAATAAGGGAGTGGGAAAAGAAAAGACAACCAAAGATGTTGACATATTGAAATAACACAGAAGCCAACTGGAAGGATCCTGCAATGGGCAAATTTTGAACAGCTTGGACAACAAAATAAGTTACTGTGGTATTTGAAATTAAAACTCCAAAATAAAAACAAATAAGTATATACTACTATAAATAAATAATACATAAATAGGTTGGAGAAAATTGATGACTTTTTAACAGACGAATTTTCATTAAAACAATTTAAAATATGAAGAGAAAATAGAAAACCACCATTAGAACATCATAGTAAAAAATTGCCAAAGGCAGATCCAGAGATGGATGCTAAAATGAGTGGGAAAAGTTTAAGCTGCAACATCATATTTGCATAATATTCCTCCATGGTATTTAGTAATTACAGCAGAAAAAAAAAATAACATTTTAGAGTGGAAAATCTTAGCAGATACCATCATAGCCAAGAGATTAAGGTCATATATATCAACTTCATGTACCCCCTGACACGATGTACTGAGAAAGACACACCACTTCTGTGATACTCTTCTCATTAATTAAAAGCCCCAGTCTAATCTAACCATGAGAAAACATCAGACAAACACAAGTTGAGAGACCTACAAAATAACTGACCAGTATTCTTCGAATGTGTCAAAGTATAAAAGACAAGACAAAACTGAGGAATGTCATAGTTTGGAGGAGTCTACAGAGGCATGACAAATGCAAAGTGGAATCTGGATTAGATCTGGAACAGAAAAAGAACTTTAATGAATGAACTGGTAAAACCTGAATAAGGCCTGTACTTTAGTTCATACTATCGTACCAAGGCTAATTTCTTAGTTGTTGATATATGTTTTGCAGTCACATAAAATGTTGACATAAAAGGCAGCTGGGTGAAAGGTAAATGGAACTCTCTATACTATGTTTGCAATTATGTTATAAGTATAAAATTATCTCAACATAAAAAAAAACTTCTTGATCACTTAACTATTAGTAGTTTATCAACACATTTCATTCCATGCTGCCAATTTGAGAGTTTTTATTTGTCGGACATTTCCTACCTTTCCCCTACTTGCTTTCTGTGGTTGTAGAGAAAACCTGAAACTATCTCAAAGCATCATGGATAGGATTTTATTTTTTATTAGTTAAGATTGAATAAACTTAATAGCTAAAAACTAGTTTATTTCTCTACCTAAAATAGTGCATGCTGGGGTTTCTATGGTATCAGACAACTTTGGTTCACAAGGTGATACAGAGACCCAGGTTTCATTTATATGTATTTTGCTCCACCATCGTCTAAGGGATCCTCCTCATACATTATCATCATGTCCAATTTAGAATTAGTAAGCAGTAGAAATAAAAACTCAGGAAGTGCTGCCTGGCCTTAAGAAATTGTCCTGGAAGTGGCACAAGTCACTTTCACTCACATAAACTGACATCTGGCCACATCTAACTGGAAGGAGGTCTGGGAACTGTTCCAACTACAATTCTATTGCTATGGGAGAAAAGAAGAAAGAGTTGGTTTGTTGGTTATCAATCTCTAATAGAAGGAGAAGAGAATTTTTAGGAGACTCCCAATATAACATTTGTTTACAGTTTTAAAGAACTCTATACCTAGGAAGAATCTCTAAGGAATATAAATAATATCATAAATATTAATAATAGTTGACACTAGAATAGTAGGTTACACTTTAAAAATGGTTTTCCTGTGAAACATTACATTTAATTTTGTGAAAAAAATTAATCAATATTTACAAAGGAATATATTAAAGCAGGGAGATATTAAATACCTAAGAGCAGTACAGGGATACAATTCTAGATTTTCTGACCCAACATGGTTATTTTCTTTATAGATTGTTTATGGATATCCTCAGTTTAATTGTCAAGAATGGTTTGAAAGTTGAAAAACAAAATCCCAAGCCAATATCATTAAAATCACATTGTTAGAAAATTGCATACTGTTTTCGGGGAATTAGGAGTTTAAGAATGAGTCAATCTCTCCTTCTGAACATGACTTAACCATATTTGTTCAATTTGTAATGACTGAATGTTTCATTTAGGCCAAAGAACCACCAATTTCAGGCCGTGGTTAAAAGCCAGACCTCGAAGTCTTCTATTATTCCAAGAGCACATTTCCAAATATTTTATTTCCTTAATTTGTCTCATGTGCTGGTTTTGTCCCAGGCAGGTCTCATTCAACCCCACGTTCAAACAAGAGCTTTCAGTCTCACCATCTCTCATCTCTTCCCCAATTTGTTTTGGCTGATTGCTTCCCACTGAGGCCACACTATTTCTCTCTCTCACACAGTTGATGCCATATGTCACTGCTGTTTGCAAGGGAGTACTTGAAAGGGCAGGTTCATTTGTAGGGAGCATGGTTAAAGGACAGAACTCAGAATGAGGAACTTTGCAGTCCATAATATTTCCTTACTGTGGAGCAATAAAAATAAACATCATCCCTGTATGTCACAAGATCACAAGTATTCTGGTCCTTCCTTCCTACCCACATAAAATTGGTGTCAGCATTGTAATGAGACTGCCAGAAACTCTAGTATGGTTTTCCATCAATAGGAGTTTAAGTGTCTGAATGGAGGTACTCATATATGTTCTTGCTCTAGGATAGTCCAAGGATACCAGAAACTTTAGGTTAAAGTCATGGTCTCATACCTTAAGAGGACTACCCATGCCTGCAGGACCATTAAAAAGGTGAGGGCACTCAAAGACGCTCCAGAAGCAATAACAAGGGGGTGTACTAAAACTGAATAAGAGAAACTGCAGTCTGAAAAGTTGTCTCCAAATATCTCAAGGGCGGCCCTGAAGGAATCTTCAGTGAGGCCTACTATGAGTCTCCATTGCCTAATAGGGAAAGCCAAACTTTGGTAATTGTTAGGAATCAGGTATCAGCTCAACGTGAAGAAAAATTGGGGGAAATAGAAGAGGTGTCAGAAAAAAAGAATGGGTATCCCTGCAGTGAGCTAGTTTCCCACCTATTGGAAGGCTTCAAGCAGGAGAGCAGCAGCCTGAGCCTGTGCTTAAGAGAGTAAATGCTGAGCCACACTGTCTGGCCCTTCAGCCTTGGACACACTGTGCATTGTAAGTGGAATAATAGTACCACCTATCTTACATAGGTTTGTGGGAGTGAGTTTATGCACAAAGCACTGAGATGACTTTTTAGCCCATACTAAATGCTCAATAATGGTTTGTAAGTATTTTTATTTTATTTTATTTATTTTTAGAGAGAAGGGAAGAGAGAGAGGAAGAGGGAGAGAAACATCAATGTGTGGTTGCCTCTCATGTGCCCCCAACTGGGGGCCTGGCCCGCAACCCAAGCATGTGGTCAAACCGGCGACCCTTTAGTTTGCAGGCAGGAACCCAGTCCACTGAATCACACCAGCCAGGGCTGTAAGTATATTTTAAAAGCCAGAATGGAGAAAAATCTGGTGTAAATAAGGGGAAAAATGATACAAAGAATTGAAGAACTAAATTGAAGATTATAAGAGATCTGTAAACTTACTTTAAGACTCTCTATGGTCTACATTTTCATACTGTCTTTATTAAATTGCAAAATATTAGAGGACAGAGAATGTTCTAAGAGTTTGAAGCCAGAGAACATGGAATAATGAGCCATTTTATAGCCAATGTGCAATAGCTAATAGTGGGTGATGAATGGGTCACAGATATTGTTGCAGAATACAGCAAAACTTAATCAATTTTAGAGCCACTTAAAATTTTTATCAGTTAAAATGATATCATGTAGCCATTTATACATTAAAATTGATACATAAGTATGTTAATTTAGCAAGTTTAAGTTACTCATTAAAACTTTTAAGACACCCCCAGCTGGTGTGGCACAGTGGATTTAGAGCTGGCCTGTGAACCAAAGGGTTGCTTGTTCGATACCCAGTCAGGGCACATGCCTGGGTTGCAGGTTGGGTTCCCACTTGTGCGCACAAGAGGCAACCACACATTTTCTCACTTTCCCTTTCTCCTTCCCTTCCTCTATCTCTAAAAATAAATAAATAAAATATTTTAAAAAATTACAAACGTTATTTGAACTTTGTACTTTCATGTTTCTTATTACTGGTAAAATGTAGAAAATATAATGTTTCTCGGTAAGCCTCACATAGACCCACCCCCTCCAAGTCACTCCCAGATAACATCAATGTGCTGATTAAAGATAATGACTTTCTGCGTGTGTCATGGCATCAAAATGTGTAAGTATGATATTCTATGCTCTTTTTATAATTGTTTTAAATGTATTTATTTATTTAAATCTTTCACTAAATAACAATATATAAATTGCCATAAAGCCAAGTTATTCTGGTTGAAACAGAGGCATACGTTGGCTAAATATTTTTCTCCTAAAGAACATATTTACAAAATTATATTAAAAACCACACTGAAGTTAGTTTTCACGGTATGTGGTATGATATCCTAATGGGCAGAAAGAGTTGACCAAATGGGTAAAAATTATCCAAAATTCAAGGTTTGTTTTTTTTCTGTTTTTATGACCATATGATGGTCAACTCCACACAGATATCTATTTATGTATAATTGAGGGTCATTTTTTAAGTGAGTTATTGTTCTTTACTAAATGTAATATTTATAAACAAACTTAATGCACCCTGGGTGCACTCGGGTATTCACTGTGCATTTTTTTCCTACTACAAAATTTAGCTCCCAGACAATATTTAACAGTGTTACAAAGATGCTGCAGTGTGGTACTCATATATATTGTTGGAAATTAGGTCATGTTTTAGAAGGCAGAGTATACTTGTGTTACTCTTATGCTGAATATATTTTTTAATTACTCCTACTGCTTTTTAATAAATTCTGTTTTTAAATTGACTGGAACAAATTTTGCTTAGACTGTAGCATTTTATTTTTATCCTAATAGTTCCTCCTTCTCCCACCAATATGAAAAGTGTAACTTGGAGATTTAAGTGGATTTCGAGCACCTAAATGTATTAAAATCTAAATAATCTGGGAACCAATAGTACAGTGAGAGAACACTGAAACTTGAGTCAGAATATTTGACTCTTAATCGTTAAATGGCTTTAGACAATTTACTTAGCCCTATTGGGTCTATTTTCCCAATAGTAAAAGAGAGTAATAATATTCTTATTTTTATTCTGTTAGAAGCAAAGAGAGAATTGGAGAACTTATATACTGTAGAAGCTTAATGATGTGAGTTGTGTCTTTGTCTGAAAGATTTTAATGATCAGTTTAGTCTTAATATTGTAATCCTGGGTTTACAATATTGTAAAAAGGGACCACCAAACAGAAGTCACATAAACAATCCCCCATAAAAACGAATGACATGAAACAGGCTCTCCTTTACTCATTTTCTCCTAGACCTGACAATTGGTCAGCTGTGATGCAGGCATTTACTTAAAAAGGCATCCAGGCTGAAAGTATAATGACTAGACAGATGCAAAATGGCTGACAAAGTTTATTTAATCATTTTTAACAGTCTTTTGGGGTTTATTGCTGAATATATTTTATTAATGTACCTAAATGTGTTAAGATAAATGTAAAAAGCAACGTAATGAAACCAGATAAAGCTTGTCCCCTAAAGTGAATAAAAAGACAAATACAGATGAATTGCAAAAAAAGGAAAGACATGCAAATTAATTCCTAAATCTATATCTTACATGTTGATTGGTAGAATTATATAATACTCAACATGAAACCCCAAGGATGATCAAAAATGAAAACACTTAGAAGGCATTGGAAAATGTAGACTTAGAGACAAATGTATACTGATTGTAGTTGAAAAACAGAAAATAATAGAAGTCAAGTCTTGACGTAGGCATGGTCACATTGATATTGGCAGAGAGCGGGAAGGGCTGACAGCTGCAGTGAAAGTCCATGGTCAAAGTCAGCACTCATTTGTCATGCTAGTCCTGGTGCATGAGGGCAGAAGTCAATGAATTTTGCAAAAATAGCGAAGACTTGGGATACTTGATTAAACACAGAAACAGTATAGATAAGATAGGACCTTCCATAGAAGACTTTTAGGTTTTATTCCTCATGCAAACAGTACCTGTCAACCCTCCCAAATGAAGCAAAAAAGGAGGAAAAGCAACATCACGCTACTGGCAGTTTCAGCTGTGCCAAGAACTGTTTGTTATTCCAACTTATCAGGGCTGTTTCCTCTGATGGGCATGAGCACAGTCACACAGGCAGATCCCTGAGGACGAGCATGTCGCTGAAGGAAATTTTCCATGTGATACTTACTTGGGAGGGCCTGATTTTCTATTATTAAAGAAAATAGAAAAAAAAAAGAGAGAAGTTGTTATATTTAAACCTTATGCCCATTACCTACAAATTACTTATTTCCAACAGCCAAATCGCTCAACTTTTTCTTGAGGTAGAGAATACTCTGAAGTTATTATATGTACAGGAAGCTTCCACCACAAGGCAGAGAAGAGTATTGGACTACCCATTACAGAAAAATAACTTTGATTTTATTTTTTATACTTACTATATGCATTGTTTGGAAACAGCAAAAGCATCACATAGTGTTTAAATGAATAAGTAAAATCCATTAGGACCAAAGGATCCTCAAGAACATGAATAAGTAAAATCCATTAGGACCAAAGGATCCTCAAGAACATAGATCATACTTATATGGGTCTGATATGACTGAAGAATCTTGGAGAGATTCAGAGATTGATGTCCGCAGGTACCTCTGAAAGTGGGGGGGGGGGGATGGCTGAGAAAAGGAGAGCCATTGTCTGCCTAGATCTCCTCTCTCACTCTCTACCCTGAGTAAGTGCCCCTCCCTCACTCTGTTAGAAACAAGAAAAAGAAGATTGCTGGACTGAGGGACACCAGGAGAACTTGAAGGCAGCTGTGCAATTACAACAACAACAAAAAACCTCAGGGAGAGTGTGAAACATCTGCAAACTACATGACGAACCCACCACCACCACCACCACCTCAATTCCTGGTGCCTTTGTACCAGGATGCTGCTGACAAGACTTATCTTCTGGGCATGAGTTTAGAGAGTTTGTCAGTGGTAAATCTGATCACCAAAACGAAAAGAAAAGAAAAAAAAGAGGTCAAAGAGGTCTAAGGAGACTGACATTAAGGGAACCCCAACAATTAGCTGAGTCAAATAATCTTACTGTGAATCTCAAGATCATTAGTTCCTATCCCACGCAAAGATGTTATATTCAGTTTTGGGGCCCTTCATTCTAAAAACAGTAAAGAACTCAGGATTACCAGGCATTTTAGGAAAGCCTCTAATGTGAGAGAAGAAACCAGGAAATAAAATAACCTGGAGGAAAAGAAAATTGAAAAGCAAAGGAAAAAAGAACATATCAATAATCTAAGGGAGGTACTGAATATGAGATTCAAGTATATAAAGAATATCTTAATCAGAGAAATGTAAGTTATATCCATATGGCTTCTAGTTTTAATCTTTTTAATGAACATTGAAAACAATAGCTATTAAGGCTAATAAAACTATAAAACACATTGCCAAAATCTTGTAAGAAAGGAATCTGGAGTACTAAAGCAAGAGATATAAAAGTTTTTATACATTTTTGCCCAAATAATTCAATTCTAGAAAATGATCATAAGTAAAGCATTATACTTGCACAAAATGATATATAAGGACAGTTAATCTGGAACTATTCCTAATAGCAAAAAGTAAAAAACATTCCATATGGTCATCAAAAAGTGAATGGTTTGTACATAAATTGATTTGTTTATATAAGTAATTGCTTTAGCCACTAGAAGTTACATCATGTAACAATAATTAAAGACAGAAAAATTTTGAAATATAATGTTAAATTAAAAATTGCTTATGATTTGCAATCTCAATTTGGAAAAATAATGTTTAGGTATGCATGCATATATGTTTATGTATATATAACTATCCATAAATGCTAAGGAATAAAAAAGACTGAAAAATATTTCAAAATTTTAACTGTGTTTATATCTGAGTGATGAGATTATGAGTGAAATTTATTTTCTTTTCTATAGTTTTTATTCACATTCTACTAATTTTTAAATTCAGAAATAGTAACTATTTTAAATAAGGAGTCAAGATCCTCTTCAGTGGAATTGGCAAGTGACAAAATATGGAATGAATGATTCTCCAAGGCATTTGATTGCTATTATAGACTTAGTCTTCCTACTGGCAGAGGAAGCCCAAAATAACCAATAAAACTTGTTCATACAACTGTGCTGACAATGATATTAATGCCTAGAACAACACCACAGTTAACTAAGGAAAAACCATGCTGGGTTCAACTTGATGAGAATCGGAAAAGGGTAAAAGCAAATGGAAAAAATGAAATTGACAGGGAGAGCAAATGCTAAATTCAAGCTCCCAGTCTGGGTGAGCAGTTCAGGTGGGAAACTAACATCTCCAGAGTTTGGGTTCACTGACCTGAAGAGGAACAAGGACTGGCAGAACAGGCCAGACTGAAGCAACTAGCTATAAAATTGTTCTGCCCTGTGAGTACCACCCTGAAATACCATTAACCACCTGAACAAAGGAAAACAGTGCCTAGGGTTTCTCCATTCAGGAAGCAAAGGGGAAGAGCAGGAAGTGCAGCCATGTGCCAACACTTCCCCTAGATCAGAGGCCAAGAAAATAGGATAGTGTCCAAAATACAGATCTGGTCAGCTTCTCTAAGAGGTGTATTTCTAAGAATCTGGGTATATTGGTAATATTCTGGAACCATGAGAGTTTATGAGACTATTTTTTTACATGGTAACATACTCTGTTAGTTACATAAACTATTATTCCTGACATTGGGAATAAGTCAGTCTACCAAGACTGGAGAATATTTCTGCTAATATATTTGCCGCAATTTCTTTTTTTCATGGATTCATTTAAGCATTCAACTACTCAATTATTCAGCCACTGTTCAATATACACAGGGCTTTTATTATGCCTAGGCATTAAAGAGTATCTAAAGACATACAAGTCACAAGTACACTTCTTTAAAGCTATTGAAGGGATTAAAATATTAATACAAAAATTCAATATAACAGCTTTTATTAGCATTGCTAGGCTATGTTTTAGTATTCAAAGAAAACCCCTTGATATATCAGTGACTTCACATAATAAAGATTTATTCATCAGTCATAAAAGTATAAAGAGGGTAAGGAGTTCTTTAGAGCAAAGCTCCACCAAAGGGTGACTTACACAGGATGGTTTCAAAACATGGCCCCCCAAAATGCTGCCAAAGAATAAAAAGGATTGGAGAGGCACACTAGCTCTTAAATATCTCAGATCAGAAGTGATACATTTCCTTTGATAGTATCATTCATCAGAACTCAATAACTGTTTTTAGGTTGGTTTCTCTGAAATGCAGACCCTGTGTCAAGGACTGTATAGGAAGTAATCCCGGGAGAAATCAGTAAGGGATGAGGGAAACAAGATAAGGAAGTAAAGCATGGGTGTAATTTCAGTCATTAGTGACCTGATGTGCCTTTGGGTTTGGTGAGATTAAAAAGAGGTGTAGAAGTCTTGAGCACTTCCACATCTTGAAGCACCAGGACCCAAAGCAAACATCTGAAGGTCAAGGGATCAGCCATTAGCATCAAGGTATGTCGAAGCTAGGCATGGGTACACAGACCAGTTAAAGGGATTTGAGACAATGGGCAGGGCAATAATAGTACAAATTTCAGGTTGCAACAAAACTCAAGAGAAGCTAGAAAATATTGGCTTGCTGTTTGTTTGCATGTGTATGTATTTCATATGTGAGTTAATAACAAACTGTACTGTTGTCTCTAATAAAAGAATATGTACAAAACTTCACATATTGGCAGTAGTTTGTTAGTTTATTTTTGTTTAGCTCTTACAAATGGTTTTTGATGTTTCAGTTTTCTCAGCTCTTTTGTGGTATAATGAAAAAATTAAAATGTATATTTTTAAGGTGTACAATGTGATGATTTATTATACCTATACACTGTGAAATGATCACCACAATCGAGTATGTTACACATTCATCACCCCACATAGTTACTTGTGTGTGTGTATGTGTGAAGAACACAGATCTGCTCTCTCAACAAAATTTAAGTAGACAATACAGTATTTTTAACTAATTATCATGTTGAATATTAGGTCCCCTAAACTTATTCATTTGATAACTGAATTTTTTACCCTTTCACCAATTGCCTTCACCTTCCACATCTCCCAGCCCTTGGTAACCACCTCTCTACTCTCTGGTTCTATATGTTCAACTTTTTAGATACTATATATCAATATAAGTGAGATCATACAGTATATTTCTGTATCTTCCTTAGTTAATTTGCATAATGTCCTCCAGGTTCATCCAAGTTGTTACAAATGGCAGATTTCCTTCTGTTTTATGACCAGATAATATTCCATTATATATGTACCACATTTTCTTTATCCGTTCGTCTCTCAATGGAAACATAAGTTGTTGCCATATCTTGGCTACTGTGAATAATGCTGCAATGAATATGAGAGGGCAGATATTTCTACAAGCTATTGATTTCATTTCTTTTAGATATTTACTCCAAAGTGAAATTGTTGGTAATTCATATGGTAACTTTATTTTTTATTTTTTGAGGAACCTCCATATTGTGTTCCATAATAGCTGTATCATTTACATTTCTATCAACAATGTAAAGGAGTTTCCTTTTCTCCACAATCTCATCAACACTTACTTCTTTATATATATATTTTTAATTTAATTTTTTGATTTTTCAATTACAGTTGTCCCATTTTTCCCCCATTTCTCTCCCCCACCCAGCCCACCCCTTCCCCCACAATCATATCCCTCCCCTTTGTCCATGTCCATGAGTCATTTATACACTTTCTTTGACTAAACCCTTCCCTTACTTATCCCCCTTCTCTCCCTCTCCCTCCCCCCTGTTGACTGTTTTTCTGCTCCTTGTCCTATTTAGTTCATTTGTTTATGTTATTCTTTAGTTTCCTGTATTAGGTGATATCATGTTATTTTTCTTTCTTTACCTGGCTTATTTCACTAAGCATAATTCTCTCTAGTTCCATCCATGTTGTCGCAAATGGCAGGCGTTCCTTCTTTCTCTCTGCTATATATATTTTTTAATAATAGCCACCCTAACAGTTTTGAGGTAATATCTCATTGTAGTGTTGGTATGGAATTCCTTAATGAGTAGTGATACTGAGCATCTTTTTATGTACGTATTGGCCATTTGTATGTCTTTTTGCAAAAAAAAAAGCAATTCCAGTCCTTTACCATTGTATATTTTTTATTCATGTTACTTGCTTTTTGGGCTTTTTTTAATTATTGAGTTGGATGTGTTCCTTTTATGTTTTGTATATTAACCCCTTATGTGAATGAAAATACTTTCTCCCATTCCATAGGTTGCCTTTTCATTTTGATGTTTCCTATTCTGTAAAGAAGTATTTTAGTTTGATGTGGTCCCTCTTGTTTATTTTTACATTTGTTGCCTATGCTTTTTGGTGTAATATCAAAACAATCATTGCCAAGACCAATGTCAAAAGGTTTTCCCTTATATTTTCTTTTAGGATTTTTATAGTTTCAAAACTTAACGTTTTCATTTTTAATACACTTTGGGTGTGTGTGTGTGTGTGTGTGTGTGTGTGTGTGTAGTCTAAAATAAGGGTTCAATTTCATTCTTTTGCATGTGGATATTGAGTTTTCCAAACACCGTTTATTAAAGAGACTCTCCTTTCCCCACCGTGTGTTTTGGTGCCCATGTCAAAGAACCTTTGTAGTTGTATATGCATGAATTTATTTCTGAGCTCCCTTTTCTGTTCCATTGGTCTACATGTTTGTTTGTTTTTTATTGTTGTTGTTTGTTTGTTTTTTGTTTTATTCTTCCTACTGTGTTCTTCCGTCTCAAGATTGCTTTGGCTATTCGGGCTCTTTTTTGGTTCCATATAAGTTTTTGAAGTATTTGTTCTAGGTCTGTGAAATATGTCAATGGTATTTTAATAGGGATTGCATTGAAACTATAAATTGCTTTGGGTAGTATGGACATTTTAATGATGTTGATTTTTCCCATCCATGAACATGGTATATGCTTCTATTTATTTGTATCTTCCTTAATTTCTTTTTTTCAGTGTTATGTAGTTTTCTGAGTACAGGTCTTATACCTCCTTGGTTAAGTTTATTCCTAGGTACTTTGTTTTTCTTGTTGCTATTGGTCTACATGTTTTTATGCCAGTACCAAAGGGTTGCTTCAGGATCTGAAACTGGATCAAGGTCAGCAGCCCTGCCTCTACAGTAATGGATGAACATGTCTCCTTCCAGTTAACAGAACAGGCAGGCCCACTCTCAGATCATGGCTGAGCATGGTTGGAGCAGGGTTACACAATTTGCAGTTGGCCTGAGGTCAGCAAGCCTGCCTCCAGGGGCACTAACTGGTGTTTCCCCACCAGTCCTCTGGGCAAGCAGGACTGCTAGCAGGCCACAGCTGAGAGGGGCTAGGGCTGAGTTACAGGGCCATTTCAGGATCTGCTAGGAGACTAAGGTTAGTGGGTCTAACTTGGGGCCACAGATTAGTGTGTCTTCTGCCTGGTACCTGGTGGGTACAACTGCTTCTAGACCTAAGCTAAGAGTACTGTGGAGGCAGGTCATAGGACCACACCGAGCACCAATGTCAGGAAGCCTGTACCCAAGGCAAACAAGTGTGTATGACTCTTGCCAGGTCCCCTGCAGGTGGTGCTAGTGGCTGGACCAAGGCCGATGGGACTGTAGCTAAGCCAGCACTATTTCTGGGTCTGTACTCAGGACTATTGTTGATGAGTCAGCCCTGTAGGCATGACTTTGCCTTCTCAAAATGGCCCTCCTTCATCTTGGGTACCACTGGGGCTTCACAGCATTCTACCTGGATCCCAAAGCTCCCACAAAGGCACTTTTGCCTGCAGATGGCTGCCTAATTATTGTTGCTAAGAGAGGATAGGAGCAGGGGATCTTCTATCTGCCAACTTGTTGATATTACCTCTTATTTTTTTATGTTTAGAAAAAATGTTGAGATTATTTATTTAAAATGCTGTATTTATTAATGTAAATGAAGAAATTTGTTTAGCACAATGTCTACACAAACAAGCTCTTTATAACTCATTATTTTGATCCTTATATTACTTAAGGAACAAAAATAAAGTCATTCCTTAGCAAGCATGTAATAATATCCATATATGACATGGTTAAGCTTTTAAGAAATTCTTTAAAAATAGTAAAATTGATTTTAAAAAGAAATAGAAGAGATAAAAAATCAAATAGAGAGTCTATAAATATAAGGTCAGCCTTCAGGCCCAAATCAACCAAACTAATAATACAAATTAAGAAAGAAAAACAATTTTTAAAATTCAAGATCATAGCAAACATAATTTAAGTGATCCTTTTCCCAGATCCTTCTGCTCACAACTTTGTAGAAATTCTCAACAAACCCTGTTCCAATATTAATTATGTTTTAGCCTACTTTTCTTCTCCTTTGTTGTTAGTTGGCTTGATTATCATGCAATTATGCTACTCATACAATGATTTCCACATAAGATCATGAAGAACTGATACACTATGTGACTATTTGAAGGTGGGTTGCAGCCCAATGTTTCCTTTGCATTTTACCCTTCACTAACCAGTACCAAGAGAATGGTACCAACCTTAAAATATAATGTACCTGAGTTTAAACAAATATTAATATCTCTATAACAAAATTATCATTACTGAAGGTGCAAACAAAATAATGTTCCAGATTTGACATATAATCTAAGCAATGCATTAGAAACATTTTATCCATAGCAGTGAACCTTGAAGCTTGGTTTTCTCTGATTCTAATGGCTTCACTCATTCTAACACGGAAAAATTCTAAAGAGGAGTAAATTCCAAATAAAAGTACTGCTGAACAAAATCCTAACACATTGCTCCTAAGCCTCTGTCTTTAGAGCAACAAGAATATGAGGTCTGGAAAAATCCAGCCATTGTTAATATAATGAGAATGGTTTGTGTGACATCGATGTAACCTGGCAGCCAAGGAGAGCAGACTGGAATGTGCATGCGTGAACAATGATGACTTCACTGTACTTAGTCAGCGGGGGTGGTAGATGTTATTCAGTGAGAATGTGTACTGTGTGGTCACCGCATTCAAAATGACTGAGCAAGTAGAGCGATGAATCTGCATCACATTCTGCACTAAGCTTGCACATTCCTCCATGAAAACTATTTGGATGATTCAGAAGGCTGCAGTGATTGGCAGCATCATCACAACTATGTGCCCACTTAGGCATCACATCTCATGCAGAGTTTTTGGCAAAGCATCACATCACCCAGCTGACTCAGCCCCTCTACAGCCCAGATTTGGTGCCCTGCAACTTCCCCTGCGACTTCTGGCTTCCCCCAAACTAAAATCACTTTTGAAAAGGAAGAGATTTCAGACCATCAGTAAGATCCAGGAAAATATGACAGAGCAAAACTGTGGGAGGTCCCAAGGTGCCTAATTTGAAGGGGACTGAGGTATCATTGTCCTATGTACAGTGTTTGTTATATCTGGTATCTTCTTCAATAAATGCCTCTATTTTTTATAGTTCATGGCTGGATACTTTCTGGACAGACATCGTACTGCTCTCAATTGACTACAGCTGTCATAACAAAATCCAAAGAGGTTATAAGAAACCAGAAATTTTATTTCAAATATTTAAAACATATTTTGGAACACCTACTATGTGCCAGGCACCACTGGCTTTTGGACATACAAAAATAAATATGGCATTCTTATATTGATCCATTTCATCGAACCCTGAAACCAAGTCTGCATAAATTATTGCTATTAAAAAACATTTCCAAAGACATCCATTAGCATTATGATTCAGTCAACATTCATGTTTAAATAATAATTAATAGTCATTTATTAAGCTTCCATAGCATTCTAGATTCCGAAATCCACTTAAATATATAAAACTCTCACTTTCATGGTGATTTGAGTATAATGGTCCTTTGTTCTAGAATCTCTCATCACTAATTACTTCTTTATCTGCAAAAAAGCATCATGCACATTGAAGTGAAGCGTTCTATTATATTAAATGCAAAGTTTACACATGGAGACTACACAGCACTCTGTACATATGCTGCACTGTTTGTCCATAAGTCTGGGGATTTCCTTTACTTGGCATGAATTATAGGAGCGGTCCCTAACACCCAGACTGAGTGAGTTATTCTAGCTTATGGTGGTGTTGGAGAGAAAAGCGCATAAACCAGAGGATGTCATTAGCCCAGTGACAATGGAGGAGAAAATATCCAGCGCTGACAGCCCCGCTCACTTGCAAGCTGATTGGTGTCAACATGCAGGGCAGCACAGACAGAATGGCTTAGGAAAGGGTTTGCTGCATCTGGTGAGAAAGGAAGTGTAACAGCAAAAAGAGAACAAAATATTTTATGTCTGTGTTTGCTCCACTTAGAAAAAGCAGACACAATGAATCTACAGTATGTATGGAGAAGGAACTAACCACATGGATTAATACAGTCTTTGTGTCTCAGCTGTAAAACAGGTTCTGGGCCTGTAGTTAAAGTGGCTGCACAGATGGGGCCTTTTCCCCTTTCTCTGCAATATTCCATATTCTAATTATGACTTGCACTGCTCCTGGCACGAAAGCAAGGCCACTGATGTGGCCCCAAGAGTAGGTATGATAAAAAGCCAGGCCCATGAACTCATGTGACTGCTCTTTTCCACTTCCCTTCTTCTCCCTCAGCTAATTGAGTCTGGTTTTTGGACAGCATTTGGAATTCTTCAAGCTGTCTCTGGGTGCTTTTCACTCACTGAAAGAAAGGAGATCAGGTCTTCAGAAGTAACTCTATAGTTACTGGCAGGATAGGATGCACAGGCTGATTAACTGTGGTACAAAAAACCCACAAGCATGTAGAGTGCTAATAACTGATTATAGTTAAAAAGACCTTGTAAAGGCTAATGAAAATGTCCAATATTCTATATAAAATTAAAATGCAAAAGTCTACATTATGAGTGACTGGTTTCTCCACTCTATGTGGTACTATATTTTCACCCTAAATGTTAGGCTCTTTTAACCCATAAAGGAATAACATCATAAAATTAATGAGTGTCAGTAAATAAAATGTTCTAGATCACCTTATTCTATTTCTGTTATTGCTAATGGGGACTTGTAAGTTTTCTGGTCTATATGAACTGATGTTTGGCTATTAAATATTAAAAGATGCATTGAAATTTACCTTTACCCATCAAACTCTTACGAAGAATGCACAAGTCACACGTTCTTAACAATTAGCAATTCTTGCATAAACCTATGTAGCTATAATTATAGGAAAGAATCCTACACAACTTGTACTTACGTTTCAGATCTTTGAATATACAACAGAATTACCAGCTAAAGAGTCTTCTATTTCACAACAGTATTTTTTAAACATTTAAAACAATTTTTTCCTCTTTTTCTCTCTTAGTTATTTTTTCCCCGAAGGCTCAGTAATGTCTTTGGAAATTTGGCAATCAGAAGCATTATAATATTTATTCACTTATTCATTTACTTAATTATTTATTCAACAAATATTTACTGAATACCTGGAAGTACTAGTTAACACAACACAATGAAGTCCATTCTCTACCAAAATGAGATCAATAATAGATTTTAAAGAAATAAAATAAAATATATAGGGAGCTAGATATTGATAGGTGTTATAGAGAAAAATAAAAGAAATAAGAGAAATAGGGAATGGAATTTTAAATATGGCAGCCAGGAAATGCTTCACTGAGAAGGCTATTTATACTTCAATAGATAGACAGGAATCCAGCCATGTGCATTTATAGTGAAACAAACAAAAAAAAATTCTTTAGAGGAAGCAAGTGCAAAAGCTTTGTAGGCAGGTTATGCATGGAATGTGAGAAGAAGAGCAGTGTGGCCAATATAACTGGAATGGCACAACCACCAGAGATGACTACAGCAATATAACCAGGAACAGGCATATAGACCAGCATAAGGACTTTGGTTTTTATTCTGAGTGAGATGAGAAATCATTGGAGTGTTTATGTAGAAGAGTGACATGTTTCCTTGTATGTTTTATAAGTCAGCTATATGGATAATAAACTATCGGGGTAACAGAGGCAGAAATGGGGATACTAGCTAGAAGGTTATTACCATTTTTCATTTAAGAAATGATGATGACCTGGGCTAAATTGCTAAAAGTGAATGGAGTGCAAAATGTTTGGACTGTAGATGTATTTTAAAGATAAAGTGAGCAGTTGTTGGTGATGGACTGAAAGCAGATTGTGAGGGAATGCGAGAGATTGACTCCAGAGATTTGGGCCTGGGCAAATGGCAGTGTGGTGTTGTCAGCCACTGACATGGAAAAGCCTTGCTGAAAGGCATACTTGGAGGGAAGGGTGAGAGTGTGGTTTTGGACTTGCTAAATTTGAGAAGTCAGTTAGATAACTAAGTTGGGGAGGTCTTGAGTTGGGAGAAGATGTCAAGGATGAAGATATTCTTCTGGTAGTTGTCCACGGAGACATGATTTTTGGAATTATGAGAAAGATAAGACTGACAAAATAGTGAGTATAGGAAGAAGCAAAGTCTTAAGACTTAGCTCTGGGGCACTTTAGTAATTAATGGTAAAAGATATTAAGAAAATCCTCATCAGAGACTTAGAAGGAGCAACCAGTGAGAAGAAAGAAAACAGGAGGAGCACAGTATCCTGGAGTCCACACAAGAAACTTCTCGGGAGGAGAAAGTGATCAAATGTGTCAAAACTGATAATGGGTCAAGGGCGACAGTGAACCCGAACTGACTTGGATTTAGCAATATGGAGATCATTGGTGATTCAAGAGGAGAAATTTCATTAAGGCAGGGAGTCAAAAGCTTCATTGAAGAAAGTTTTTAAAATAACTGTAGAAGAATTAAGGACTATTAATTTAGACAACATTTAAAAGGTTTTTATATAAAAAAGAATGAGAAATTCAGTGGTAGCTGACTGGGGCAGGGTCAATAAAATCCTTTTGTTCAGATGGGAAAAATAAAGACATATTTGCACATTGATATAAAAGATCTAGCAGGAAGTGGAGGAAAATGATCAGGAGGGAGAGCAATGTCTAGAAGTAGAGAAAACAAGCAGTCTCCTGCCAAGTGTAGTAATTGGCTTTAGCTAGAAACACCCATAAGTCATCCACTATCAAAGGGACAGAGGCCAAGTAGGTGGTTAGTTATTATGGTAGGAGCTGGGGGAAGCTGTCTTCTGTTTCTGTTTTCTCTGGAAGCTAAGTCATCAGCTGGAAGTTAGGATTTAAGAGGAAGTGTTAGAAGTTTGAGGAGGGAAGAAAAAGTAAAAATATTTTTCGGGGAGAGTTGGTGAATGAATGGACTAGGGGAATATAATATGATTGTCAGGCAGCATTAAGAGCCTGCTTAAGATCAGGGATCATAAATTTAAAAGAAGACGAGCATTGTGTTTGTGTTCAGAGGCGGATTTAACAGAGGGCGCACCAGGCAGACCGGGCGCGCGCCCTGGGCCCCAACTTCTGTAGGGCCCCGCAAAACCCCAACTTTACACTTTTTTCTAATGACACCAAGTTTGGTTTCATATGTGCAAATTTAATTAAACAGAAGTAGTAAACTTGCAGGGCCCTTCAGAAGTTGGGGCCCAGAGCATGCGCCCTGTGTGCCCGCTGTTAAACCTGCTTCTGGTTTTTCTGTAGCTACGTTAAGCTGTATGGGAGCAGATGTGGAGTCCCTGTAGAGATGGATTAACTAGGAATAACCATGGATGAAATTCTGTAAGACAGATAAAATTCTGAGAGAGAGAAAGTGATTATAATGATAGGTAACAGAATGTAAGGTAAATAAGAAAGGGAGTTCATAAGGGGCACAATGAGAAACATGGTATGATCAAGTCAATATGGCTCCAGTGGAGTGTAAATACTTGTGAACCAGAAAGACAAGAGGTCATAATCATGGAGACAGAGTCCTGATATTGAAATTTTCAAGCATTAAGAGTTGTTAGTCAAAAGAAACTGTATGGTGTAACATTAGCACTGATTGTCTTTTATAGACAGAAGGTTATCATTTCAGAATGAAGAAGCATCTACATAGTTTTTGAAGTCACCAAGAATAAGTCAGGAACAGGTTAATAGATAGAGAATTTTATTTAAGAACTACTCTTGAAGGAAAAGGGGAGAGTGACCTGGAGGTCAGTGAGTGGGTACAACAAGATGCGGTAATATAAGCTCTCGCACCTTGAGCTTTAAAGCTGAAAGGATTGATAAAAAAAGGAGAAAGGATTGCTTGGAAGTGGCAGCGAGAAAGAAAGGCACCTGCTCCATTTCTTGGTCCAGGGTAAGGACAGTGTGAAAAGGAAGCAACCCACTAATGTGAGGTAATACGGGGGCTCAGGGAAACCGGTGTCCTCAACAAAGAACCAACATCAGTTACAGAGTTGCAGGAGTGGTTCTTAACCTTGATTGCTCCACTAGATTAGAGAAATGATTGACTGATAGATTTGATATAAATATGTTTCAATTTCACCATTTAAAGTGTTCCCTCAGAATTCTCACAGAAGTCCTGCCATAAGATTAAAACAAGTAATTTTTCAGTCAACTGAATTATATAAATGACATTGCTTACATCTTCTATTATGTAGTGAGAAAAGTGTCCACAGTCATGCACATAATCAGTTTGCATTATCCCAGAAGAATTAATCAACGTAATTAGGCAGGAAATAATCTCACTTAAACATTCTTTTGGTATTAAGTGGGAGTTCTCCAACAATAATAAAGACTAGTGTTTCTTCCTAGGTTACATTGAAGGTATGGAACTGAGTGTGTCACTGGTACAATTCTGAAACGGCTGCTGATACAGTTGCAGGTAGGCTCTGGAGCCAGGTACGACTAAATGGCCATGCTGCGTTGACCTTACAGACACTAACTACACCCAAGAAGACCCAGAAAGGTGATGTTAGTCTACCACATGTGTGAGCAATGCTGGGGTTGTTTCTATCCTACAAAATATTATGGTATATAGTTCATTGGGAATTAAATTACAAATGGTCCTGGTGAACATGTTAAGGTTCTAAGGATAAGAGACAGAAGAACCAATCCAAAATTGTTTTAAAGGATGAGTAGTTTAACTTTGTAGTTTGTTCATCTGTTCCTTCAGATAGCGTGTTGGAGTGGTTCACACACGGGAGGCCCTCCACTGGCCAATGGGCACACAGCAGTGAATGGAACTTTTAACGTCCTATAGTTTACAACCTCCTTATAAAGAATATGTTTTATTTCCCACCCCGAAAAGCAACATATATGTAAATATATATCCAGATAAATATAGGGGGCAGGAATTAACTTTCATTTGGATATTTACTCCTAAATTTATTCCCTGACATCCATTTTGCAAACTGAAGATACATAGGAGTCTTACAAAACTTGGAATGAGTAATCTCAAACTCAAAGAAAACTGAGTTCTTAGTAAATCTCTTGTGATTTTAGCGATTTCAAAGATCAAACATGAGTCTTTCTGTTACCCCTAACAAGAGGACAAGGAAGTTAAAATAAACTCAAATGTCTTCGATGTGTTTAAAAATATAGGAGTACTGTGGACACAGATGCGGTTAAATAAGAACAAGAGAGGCCTGAGCATTTAAAAACAATGGATAAATGCATTTGGTCGTAATTCCTGTGAGAGGAGTTGCTAAGACAAAATGAGAGCGGTGTTGCAGAAAGAAATGAAAATCCCCAAGGCGACCCAACAAAGGAAGACGAGGTTCTCTTCAAGTATAAATGAGTCTTTGTTGAATTTTAACAAGCCCTCCAAGGACAGATTCTGGAGATGTCTGAAGTTCTTCATTTAATGTGAAAATACTTTACATTCTTTCCTTAAACAAAGAAACCACCCTGTGGGCTAGGAGCCAGAGCTAGCACATTTTTGAGGCACCACAGGAAAGAAGAAGAGAGGAAATAAGCAAGCACCCCCACATTCACCCTAGAAGAAGAAGGTACTTCACTTCCCAGCATTCTTATGAAGGGCAGTTCTAGATCCTGATTAATGAGTCCTTCCCTGATGCTGGCCTTGCCACTCACCCCACTGCTGCTCCCCAGTTTCAATTTTCACCCAAGATCTGGAAGTGCTTCCTTAGTGAAGAAAGCCCCAAGATGATGTGGATGCAATGAAAGGGAAATGCAGACATCAGTGCTAGCTGACCAGCAGACAATTTGAAATGTATTAACTCAGATGGCCCAAAGAACTGTTGAAATGTAAGATCAAGTTCAGAACAGGATTACTATGTCATTATATTTGGTGGGTGGGGGGGACAACATTTGAGTTAAATGTGTATGAGTCAGTGCGGCACACCATCACTTTTTCATTGCGTGCTGCTCTGGACTGGGACTCCTTGGATTCACAGCTGCAGGGAGACTTTCTATTTACACTCTGAAAAGGACTTTCTGTGTCATGTGGGTGGCTGAGCTGGGATAGCTTGTCTGTGGGTTACGATTTATTTAAGGATGTGAATATGATATTCACGGACACATGTAATAGGGACATCTACATTTGAATACCATCTGCTAAACACAGTCAGGACTTGATAAACATTAAATAAATAAATCTCCACAACAAGGCTCCATAACACAGAAATGGAAGCATAGAGATGGATGTGACAGGCCCCTGGTCCCACAGCTAGGAGATGGTGGTGGTCCAGGCTCCAGACTCTGAGCTCTCAGGCACACAGCCAGCTGCATCTCCCTCCAATGGAAACCTTGATAGAAGGACTAGTTACCCTTTTCAAAGATACACAGATGTTCCTTTCAAGAGAAACTAACATTTTATAAATGTAGAAAAGAAAAGGGCTACCTAAGAAGGCAACACAGAGCAGTCTTCTAAGAGTTAGGACTGAGTTTACCTGTTTCCAAGCTGTGTGACCTTGGACAAGTAGCAACATTTTTAAGACTCAGTTTTCTTATTTATAGAATGGGAGTGATAATAGTAAGTTTACTACAAAGATTAAATGAGATGGTGCATATTAGGTACCACATACCCAGGACAATAAAATTATAATGACTGGTAGCAATTAATTTAATGTCTTTAAGATTCACTGGCCCCAAACCATCTAATAGGAAATTTCCCCCAATTAATCTAAAATTCCCACTTATTTTACTGCCAAAATATATATTAGAAAATTGTTTTGTATAGGTCAAGGATTTGAAAATGGCAGGAATATTTTTGGTTACAAGACAGAAATAGGAAAATTAGCCCTGGCTGGTGTGGCTCAGTGGATTGAGGGCTGGCCTGTGAACCAAAGCATTGCTGGTTCGATTCCCAGTCAGGGCACATGCCTGGGTCATGGGCCAGATCACCGGTTGGGGGCCCACAAGAGGCAACCACACATTGATGTTTCTCTCCCTTTCTTTCTTACTCTCCCTCTCTCTAAAAATAAACAAATAAAATCTTTTTTAAAAAAAGATAGAAAAAAACAGGATAATTAATTTTAGTACATCCAAGTTCTGGCAATGAGCTGACAACATGCAGCACATAATTAAACTTAAGAAACAGAGAAGCAGCTACCCGAGACAAATCAGAACAAGTAATGCCTGCTTCTCAGTTTGCTTCCAAAATTGTGCCTCAGTCTTAGATTTCATCTGGGCTATTTAGTTTATAGTCACTGTGTCCCTGGAACAGCAGTTGCCTGTATCTCAGCATTGTGGCTTCTAGCCCCAAAGGAAGCTTTATGACCAGATCACCCTAAGTCACTCTGTTTTGAGCTGCCAAAGACTTTGTGGTTCAGAAGAATGGTGGAAGACTTCTATAATTTAAGACCAGGGTTTGTTTTCCTTTTTTCCACTGGAGTGATTCAGTGTGCATTGTGTGTGCACATGTGTTCCAGTACAGATGGAGACTCAAATGACTGTCAGACCCTTTGGTGTGAGTTCAAATTTCCTGAAGGTGTTGGAATGTCTGTAAAACATCAGATGCCCTTCTGCTGGAGTTTTTGGGTTTTTTTTTTTTTAATAAATATATTTTTAATTCTTTGCTGATTTGGCATCTCGCTTCATTTAGGGAAAGACTTGACAGTGTCTTTGAAAAGTTATTCATAAAGTATTTGAGCTTCTGGCAGGTAACTGGCTTTTGTATTAAGTTCGATCTGATTTGTCTATAACTGAAGACCCGTCATTGTGTTTGTGTGTGTTCCCTCCCTCACAACAAAATCTAAAATCTTTATTCTGGTTCCAATACTATTATTCATATTTTACAGAATTATTTGTGAGCCGCTGTCATCGCTCTTACAATGCATTTTTCCTAGTTAAGCTTCAGAAAGTTTTTTCAGGGAGACTTGGGTAATAATATCAATGTAAGTGCTTGGGTTTTATTTGTAAGCCCTTTCATAATTTCAGAGTAGCTTCCTCTGACTTCTTCATTTTGCATTTGTCAAAGAGAATGAAGGAAAACTCCACCTCCAGTGTTGTGTGTAAATAGTGGATTCTGCAGTCTAGGATTCCACCAGCTTTCTTTGTTTTAAGGTAATGTCTGAGAATCAGAATCTTCAATTGACATCCTGTATTTTCTTTCTCAGTCAAAAAACAAAAACACAAAACTATCCATCATTTAAAACATCATCAGTAACCAACCCTGCAGGTAGGCTGAACACGTAGTTGCTTATACAACACGCTCTCAGGTGCAGGTAATACTTCTATTTGCCCCAGTTATTCCCCAGCATTGGATCTCTGGATCCCTTTACCATGGCGGAAATTCAACCATTAGAGTCACTCCTATAAATTCCAAACCAAAGATTAAAGCAGTATCATTGTGACTCCATAATATATGATACTACGAGGGGCATCTCCTCCCCAAAACAGAATTATCCTTTGGAGGGTGGGCCCCTTGTAGTTTAGGCTTCCTCCACTAGATTAGTGTTCTTGGAACCCATCTGTATCAGTGTACCAACTGGTACTGTTGGGAGAGACTAAGTTCAGTTCAGTGAATTTTTTTGAAGACTTTCAACGTGTTTGCCCATTTCTTGATAATGCACCTGCCCATACCGAGCTGAGTGTTCAGCAGTTTTTGACCCAAAATGGCAGGATCCCTCCCCTCAAGCCCCACCTCCCTATTTACCCAATCTCACCCTGAGAGACATTTTTGTTTCCCTGGATGAAAAAAAAACTATCCGCAAAGGGAAACGTTTTGCTGGTGTGGAAGAGGTGAAACAAACAAACAAACAAAAAGAAACAGCAGAAGCACTGAACAGTATCAAAATCAATGAGTTCAAAACTTTTGAGCAGTGGGAAAAAAGTCTTAAGTGTATGCATCAAATGGAGAGTACTTTGAACTTGACCAAAGTATACATGTAAGAAAAAAATACACAAATTTTTATAAATAAATTTCATTTTAGGGGGATCCCCTCTTGTATATCACTCAAGATAGGTAAGCTCATAGTGTGGTAGCAAACAACCGCCAAGTAACAGTGACTTAAAAATAATAAAAGTTTTATGTTTTTTTATTTTTGTTTTTTTGTTTGTTTGCTTATGTGACCTGTCCATAACTGGAGCAGAAGGCTTCTGTTCATCACAGTCATTCGGGGACTTTTCTCATCATTATTCCAAAAGGAAAGAAGATTCCTAAAAAGTTTTGCAGTCACAGTTAGGTACTCAGATCTCCAGAGAGACGCATATAACCTCTCGCAGCTTACTGACCAGCATCAGTTCCATGACCCCCACAACCACAGATGGGCCAGCAGGTGCATCCAATATGTGCCTGAGGGCGTGGAAATCTGAAAGCATTTAGTAAGAGCACTAATGAGTATCAACAGTTACCTCAAAGGTGGAGTTCTGAATTTGGAAATAGCTTATCTTCTTGCTCCAGAAATTCTGAAGAGTAGGTGCTGGATGAGCAGAGGAGAATAGAGCAAGACTCAGTGGGCTGAGAGGCTTCATTGGATGGAAGCCTGAGGCAGAGGATCCTGCATGAAAGCAAAGGGCAACTGTTAGAAAGACAACAATTTGAGGGAAGTCAATATACAACTCCGCTCATATCAGTTTTGCTTAAAACTGCATTGTTATAATTAGTGTCTGTTTTTTAAAAAAATAGAAACATAACATACTTTAAAAATCACACAAAATAATATCGTACATGAGAAGGTTATCATCAAAAAATGCTGTAGCACATACATTTGTGTAGTCCTACAAATAACAAAGCCAGGCAGGTCATTAATTACTTGTTTGACATAAAAAAAAGAAATCACTGAAATTTGAAGGATACATACAGTATGGTTTATGAATCTAAGTTTTATTTTGCTTAGGTAAGTTTATAATAAACAACTTTAGGATTCACTAATTTGAATAACTAGTTACCAGAAAAATCAATTTTTCTTTTGAGTACCATAAGTGGTAGCCATATTTGTCTCTTTTAATCTTAGTTGTCAGTGTTTTTATAATGAATTGTATTTCTATTTATAGCTACTGTTTTAACCATGAAGCCACCCTTGAATGCTAGATTACTCAACTGTTTATTTAGAGAAAGAGAGAGGTCAAGGTAAGAGTGAAACATCGATCGGTTACCTCTCATACACACCCTGACCAGGATGGAACTGAGCACGTAGGTATGTGTGCTGATTGAGAATTAAACTTACAGTGTTTTGGTGTGCAGGATAATGCTCCAACCAAATGAGCCACCCAGCCAGGACTACTCAATTCTTTCTTAATTGAATCTCAATAGCTAATTCTTTTTTTTATTACTGAATAGTATTACATTATATGGTACACAGAAGTTGTTTATTATTTCATCCATTTAGGAACATTTGAGTTCAGTGTTTAATATTACAAATAAAGGTACTTTGAACAATTAGGTACCAGTATATGTATGGACATAATATGCTTTAATTTCTCTTGGGCATAAACTTAGGAATGGAAGGATTGTGTCATAGGAAAGTATATTTTTAACTTTTTAAGAAATTGCCAAACCAGTTTCCCGAGTAATTGTGCAATTTTCCATTCCATTGTATGAGAATTCCAATTGCTCCATATTTTCACAAACACTTGGTATAGCCAGTTTTTTTTTTAATTTTAGCTATTCTAATAACTATGTAGTAGTATCTCATTGTGGGTTTAATTTTTCTAAATATTGAGCATGTTTTTGTATGTTTATGCACCATTTAAAATATTTTGTGAGGTGTCTATTAATTTCTTTTGTTTATTCTTTGGCTTGTCTATTTCTTATCCTGGTAATTGACTTGATTCAAATCCTTTGTCTGATATATGTGTTGTAAATAGCTTCTATTAGGCTTTGATTGACTTTTCATTTTCTTTACTGTGTTTTTGGAAGAGCAAATGGCTTTAAAAATACAGGCAACTTATCTTGGGTTAGTTATTAGCTTCAAAAGTTGTATCCCATTCCTCCTGGGTCTAAGATATTAGATGTCATTAAGATATGAACAGTTCAAAACTAAAGGTAATCATAACAAAAACTGCCACAACAGCAATATTCACTTCACCAGTGCCCAGGCTGTGCCAAGCGAAGTGCTTGGCTACTTCAATAGGAAGTGACTGAGACATAAGCCTTCCCAACTCTAATATTATACTTTTATCTCTGCCAAAGCCAGCATATTTCTGGTGGTGTTCCGTGATAACTCCGACAGCTTAAAAAACAGTGAATAAAAAATACACATTTGTAAACATCTACTTCCGTGAATCTCTTTTAAGTGCTGTGATATGAGACAGAAAAGTAGAACCATGCAATTGATCTCAAAAAGTGGAATCAACTCTCTGCATTTATCTCACTATTGAGGTATTGATCAAGCCAATGACAAAACATTGCATTAACTCAGAGCAGTTGTTTATTTTTATTTATTTTTTCTTAACAGTTATATAACATAGTTTTTCAATATCAGAGCGAACAGTTATACTGTGAGAAGAAAATCATATGAATTTTTAAGATAAAACATAGTCTCTGGAAAATGTCATTCTTATTGTGGTTATTTTAATTGTACCCTCATGACTCAGGGCTCTGTATTTACAGGCATTTGTCATTTGCTTCTGTCTGATAATACTGCAGAGTTTCAAGTCAAACTAGATGTTCAAGTCTTAAAAGGTGGTAAAAAGTTACATATGCATAGGGTAAGCTCTGACTTCAATGCAATGAGTTATAATTTTCAGGCTAATGAATTGGGATTAAGTAATTTCTAAAATTCAAAGAATAATTTTTTTTTTATTCAAGTCCAAAGAAGGTAGAAAATTCAGCAAATATGTATAAATACAGTGTGGAAAATAACATAAACGAATAGTAAAATGTAGATTTAAACACAAATATGTTAAATACATTAAATTCCCTATTGGAGTCAAAGATTTTCATACTAACTTGATCAACAAGAGCAACAATTTTCTGATTGTTATAAAAGAACCACTTAAAAATGAAGTTAGGAAAGTAACCAAAGATGAAAAATAGAAAAACATGAAAAGCAGAAAATAACCAAAAAAATCAACTGTACTGAAATTAATACCAAAGTTTATTATAAGGCAGAAAGCATAAGTAGAGGTAAAAAGGATATTTGCATGGTAATAAAAGTTCCAATTGACCAGAAGGATATAACTATTCTAAATCCTTAACTCTATAGCTTTGTCTTTATGAGACAAAAATTTATGAAAATTCAAAAAATAGAAAATAAATATGGACTTTTTTTACAAATTATGATTACACACTGAGCTATAAAAGCAAGAATTAAAAGTAATATAAGCCACAATGCAAATTTTTTAAGGAAAAGATGCTCAAATCAAATTTAGCAAAATATAAAAATAATAAAATATTTGAATCAAGAATTAATTACTCCAGTAATGCTAGGTTGGTTCAACATTTGAAAAGCAATCAATACATTTAATTGCATTAATAGAACAAGGAAAATCCTATGGATTACCTTTGTACGCTCAGAAAAATAATCAGCCAAATTTCAATTCCATCACTTATAAAAACTTTATGAAATTAAATTTTAAAAAGTTTTCTTCCATACTAAAGCCTATCTACAAAAATATCCACAGCAGAATATAAAATTATAAAATATAAAAATTTTCATCACTAATGCCCTGTTATCAACACTGCTTTTTAACATTTTATTGGATTCCCTAGCCATTATAATAAGAAAGGAAATAAAGTACAGAGAAAGAAATAAAATTTTTACTCTTCATAATCAGATAATCCAAAATAATATACATATAAATTATTAGAAAAAGTGAGTACATCAGGGTTGCAGACTACAAGATTGCATTAGGATTCTCCAGAGAAATAGAATTAATAAGATCGATACGTAGTTAGGTAGGTAGGTAGGTAGGTAGAGATTTATTTTAAGAAAGTGGCTTATGAAGTTGTGGGGGCTGACAAGTCTGAAATCTGTAGGGTAGGTCAGCAGACTGGAATTTCAGGTTAGAATTGATGTGGTATTCTTGAGTCTGAAATCTTCAGGCAGGGTTTCTATCCTGCAATCTTGAAACAGAGTAGTTTTGGGGGGGAGAAAACTTCAGTCTTTACTCTTAAGTCTTGCAAATGATTGGAAATGGCCCTCCTATGTTACGAAGATAATCAGCTTTATTCAAAGTGTAATGTTTTAAAAGTTAATTGCATTTTTAAAATAGCTCCACCACATCTTGACCAATGTTGAATAAAGAACTGGACATCAAATCTTAGCCAAGATGACACATTAACTTAACTATCACAGTCCACCATTTATCAATTCAGCACCCATACACATCTCCTTAAACCATATTTAATCTCTAAAGATGTTAACAAAGTCATACTTCTGCTTAATATGATACAACCATCTTGTGTGCAACCCCAAATCCATTTAACCATTTTACCAGAAGATGATGCAAAGTCCTTTGGTGATAATCAGTCTTCCCTTCATATTCTGTAACTTCAATACTATGAGGCAAAATCAATACATCTTGTGTTATATGATAAGAGAAAAAAGAAAAACATGTATACACACAAACATACACACAAATGTAAATTCATAATAAGGAAGAAACATAACAATTACAGTTTTAGTTTCTGCAACAGGTCACCTGTCTATAGCTGTTATCTATAACTACCTGTTTCCCCTATACATTCCCAATTCTCTTAGCCCTCGGGAAGCACTTGTTTGTCATGATGCTTTACCTGGTGGGATGACCCAAACCTCCATTCCTGAAGGTTTCAGATCATTAGTAGTCTTGCCTGAATTGAGTTGTTGTACTTTTCCATTGACTTGAATCACAGGGCATGGTAGTACTAAGAGATGCCCTAACAGAGATTTTGTATTCCAGACATACTCTCCCTACATTTTATAGCAGCAGTACAATTTCTCCTTGGTAATCAGAATCAATTGCCCCAGCCAATATAGTAACTCTCTTCTTTGCCTGTTGATTCAGAGGCCTAAGGAGACCAAATGGCCAGATGATAGTCTTCATGTTTAATTAAATCATACTGTGTCTCCTCCCCTTGAAATTAAGACCTCCAGACCAACAAACATAAGATGGTAATGACAGGAAAGGAAAATTTTGCTAGTGAATCAGTAGTGGTAATAGAAAGCAGTGTTACTTCATTTTCTACCCCTAGATTCCTGGATCCCTAGAATCCTGGATATAGGAGAAATAGCACCGTATGTTGGCACTGATATTCAAGATTCTGTATTCTATTATATATATATACTTATAAATACACATACATATTGATCAGGAAATCCTCAAAATATTAAGTTAAAATAAATTTTAAAATGAGTTATTAACTTATGATGGCATTTTACCAAACGTTAAAGCACACATAACAATGGTAAATATTATTTACAGATATAAATAAATAGTAAAGAATTAAAATCTGGACAAAAAGGATAAACAATGCAAGGATAGAATTATTTTTGTATAGACAAAGTAGTATGATTGGAGAGAGCTTTAAAGGGACCTTCAGTTATAAACTAATTTTTTAAAAATTCTGAAACAAATATGGCAAACACTACATTTTTCAAACGCAGCATGCGAATCACTGGTATGGACTATCTTGTGTCCTCCCAAAATAATATATTGAAGCCCTAAAATTAATTAGGTTTAGAGGAAGTCATGAGGCTGGGGCCCCATGATGGGATTGGTGCCCTAATAAGAAGAGACATCAGATAAAACTTGAGTCGCGGACCTGGCACTCATGCAGCTTCAACCTGAGTCTCGACTTCTCGCCTTTCTGCCTGAGCAACATGAGCTTCAGCACACGCTCCAGCTTCTCCACAAACTACCGGAGCCTGGGCTCCGTGCAGTCTCCCAGCCACCGGGCCCGGCCGGCCAGCGTCTCTGCAGGCACCGGGGGCTCGGACTCCCGGATCTCGGTGTCCCACTCCACCAGCGTGCGGGGCAACTGGGGACCCGGAGGCCTGGCTGCAGGGATTGCAGGGGGTCTGGCAGGCATAGGGGGCATCCAGAGCGAGAAGGAGACTATGCAATGCCTGAATGACTGCCTGGCCTCCTACCTGGAGAGGGTGAGAAGTCTGAAGGCTGAGAATCGGAGACTGGAGAGCAAAATCCGGGAACACCTAGAGAGGAAGGGACCCCAGGTCAGAGACTGTGCACGTTATTTCAAGATCATCGAGGACCTGAGGGCTCAGATCTTTGCAAATTCTGTGGACAATGCCCGCATCGTTCTGCAGATTGACAGTGCCCGTCTTGCTGCTGATGACTTCAGAGTCAAGTATGAGAAGGAGCTGGCCATGCACCAGTCTGTGGAGAATGACATCAATGGGCTCCGAAAGGTCGTTGATGACACCAACATCACTCGGCTGCAGCTGGAGACTGAGATCGAGACTCTCGAGGAGGAGCTGCTCTTCATGAAGAAGAACCACGAGGAAGAAATAAATGATCTATAAAACCAGATTGCCAGCCCCGGGCTGACTGTGGAGTTGGATGCCCCCAAATCTCAGGACCTCAGCAAAATCATGGCAGACATCTGGGCCCAGTATGACGAGATGGCTCGGAAGAACCAAGAGAAGCTAGACAAGTAGTGCTCCCATCAGATTAAGGAGAGCTCCCCAGTGGTCACCTCGCAGACCGCTGGGATAGGAGCTGCTGAGATGACACTCAGGGAGCTGAGACGTACAGTCAGTCCAGTCCTTGGAGACTGACCTGGACTCAATGAGAAATCTGAAGGCCAGTTTGGAGCACAGCCTGAGGGAGGTGGAGACGCGCTATGTCATGCAGATGGAGCAGCTCAATGGGATCCTGCTGCACCTGGAGTCAGAGCTGGCCCAGACCCGGGCAGAGGGGCAGCGCCTGGCTCAGGAGTATGAGGCCCTGCTGAACATCAAGGTCAAGCTGGAGGCTGAGATTGCCACCTACCGCCGACTACTGGAAGAAGGGGAGGACTTCAATCTTGTTGACGTCCGGGACAACAGCCACTCCTTACAAACCATCCAAAAGACCACCACCCGCAGAATTGTGGACGGCGAAGTGGTGTCTGAGGTCAACGACACCAAAGTTTTGAGGCGTTAAAGGCAGCAGAAGTGGGGAATCTTTTTGCGGGGCAGGAAGCCAATAAAAAGTTCAGAGTTCATTGGAAAAAAAAGAAGAGACATCAGAGACCTTGCTCTTTCTCTCCACCGTGTGAGGACACAGCTGAAGGTGGGCATCTGCAGGATGGGTGGAGAATTCTCACCAGAACCTCACCTGCTGGCACCCTCATCTCAGACTTCAAGCCTCCAGTATGATGAGAAAGAAACTTCTGCTGTGTAACCTACCCAGTTTATGGTACAGTATTTTGATATGGGCAACCCACGCTAAGATAGCCATCATTATATTATTTGTAGTATAATTCCTAATATGTAAAACAATCCCCTCCTTTTTTAAAAAATTGCCATGATCACCAAGATCATTTTACCGAAAGAACATAGAAGAACAGAATTGTATACCAATGAAGAGTAAGTGAAGACATTCTTCATATTTAAACCAGCTATTGTAAAATCTTTGAAGGCTGCAGTTGCTTGGGTATCCACAGTGCCTAATGTAGTACCTGTCATATAGCAATGCTTAATATCTGTTATATATGATGCACCCATAAGTCAAACGGAAATTGTAAAGCTACCTGGAGAATAAACGCCACAAATTTCTGAAATCTCATAGTAGAGAGATAAGACTACAGCAACAACAACAACAAAAAATACTACATTCCTTTTTAGGGGCTTGCAATCACATAACAAGTTTTCAAATTTTAATGTTACTGTAAGCATTATGTAACTCTTGGTCTGATAAAAGCAGTTTCCTAATATCCTCTTTACACAGATTACTAACTGTGACTTCTATAGCTACTATCCAGTCCCTTCCTTTCCTCTCTTGCAATCTCCCTTCCCTGATCTTCCATTCCTAGTTCACATCCTGGATCCTTTCTTACTAACTTGGGACATGTGATAGCTCACTTTTTTGCCTTCTTTTGAGCTACCAGTCCAAAGAGGGAATCGCTCCTAGCTTGTATCAGTTCTAGGAGGTCTATTTCATCTTCTCCAGGAAAGGTGATCATATTTTGCTTATTAACCTGCAACACATAAATCTCAAAAGATTTTGATTGATGCATCAATAAACTGCCATTGTAGAGAATCAAACCCAGATTATGGGCCTGGATAGACTTTTGAGAAATTGAATTATTAGGAAAAAATATACAAAGAAAACTGTGGCTTTAAGTAAGAATTATGTATGGTTCTCTCTCCCTTTTTTGTAACATCATATGTGTTTATACTTCCACTAGCTTTCCAAACGTGTTAATTCAAATTGGTCTCCTAAGCATTCCCTCCTGTTCATAGTATTTGGCTGTATTGTAAAATGAGCAGCTGCCACAGAACATTTGCTAATGCTCCCTTTCTCAAGGGGAGATTAGTAGAAATTTAACTTTGTGTTCATTCCCATCTGAGGTGTGACAGCCTCTGTTGTATTTTAGTGAGTTCAGATAATCGCCACAAAAATAGTTTGCTCTTATTTGCATCATGCAGGACTACAGCAGTGATATGCGCACTGTGTTATTAACCTGTTTTGCAGTAAATGGTATTTACTTATGGCCTTGTGCATGTGGTATCTATTAAATAACATCCCCAAGAATAGGAGCTTAGCTTACTTACTTGTTAAATGGAAACCAAAATGTCAGAAATAATTTGGGGAAAGTTAAAAGTAAACAGCAAATGTTGACAGTCATGAGGCTTACTAAAGTTATCAAAAATGTAGATTACTTAGACATTAATAAAAAATAATAATAGTTTTTCAGGCTTGACTGGGACTCTTTATGGCAAGACTTCAACATTGCTTCACACTACCTGACACATTCACATTTTCTCATTGAAGTTAAGATTTTAATTATGAGGCAATTACATTTTACTAGTCATGTAGTAATACTGTAAAATAATTGAAAGAGGCACTGAGTGATATACAAAACAAAGACATTGATTCGTGAGGTCTTCCTAATTTATTATTTTATTATTATTATTATTGTTTAAGCTGTTACAGTTGTTTCCACTTTCCTGTTCTTCCCCTCCCTCATCCAGCCCCACCCTCTCCCCACCCCTGGCAATCCCAATATTGTTGCCCATGGGATGTGTGTAAATGGTCTTTGATTAATCCATTCACCATCTTTTGTCCAATTCTCACTCCACCCAACTCCTTTCCAGCAGCTGTTAGTCTGTTCTATGTATCTAAGCTAAATTTAAGAAGAAAAAAATTAATAAAATATTTTTATATAAGGAAAAATAATCTTACATTGCTTTGCTACTATTATTGAATTTATAGCTTCTATTTCAGCTGGCTTTGAAAACAATTTGAGACAGCCTAGCATAAACTAATGCAACATATCTTCAGTCAAAATGTGTTTAAATGTAAATGACCATGATTCATCTGGGACAGCAGAATCTCAAGTACTTGGGCCTAAGGATGCTATTTCACCAAGTGTTTTCTGCTCAGAAAGAGAACTGTTGTTGCTGGCATCCCATGTGACTTCAGATCCAGTACCAGATATATTCCGCTATTCTTCTCCAAAATACGCTACTCAGAACTTGCACCAGAATTTCTAATTGGAAATCATTTTGCATAACTCAACTACATCATTTATAGCATGACAGGATGATAGGAATTGACACATCAAAAAATGTCAGCCCTGGCTGCTGTGTCTCGGTGGATTGAATGTCAGCCTGCAAACCAAGTGCCGCTGGTTCGATTCCTAGTCAGGACACATGACTAGGTTGCATGTCAGGTCCCCAGTTGGGGGTACATGAAAGGCAACCCCACAGTGATGTTTCTCTTCCTCTCTCCTTTCCCTGCTCTCTAAAAACAGATAACTAAAATAAAATTAAATTAAATTAAGCAAACTTGTTAAAAAATAAATTAATTAATATTAAAAAAATTTTTTTAATGTCAGTACCACTGATAAGTACATGCTGTGGAGCTATGCTACCACTCAGTCCTAATGTAGCAGAGTATTGTAGAGGAATTTCAAGACTGAAAGAAATTTGGGGAAGTGGAGAAATTTGGTAGAAGAAGAAAGAACTGAAAGAGAAATAAAAAAACCCTACATCTTCAGATATTTAATTCTCCAACTTACCCATTTTCAATGATAAATTACAAAAAAATTATAATACAGCAAATCTTGCATTTCCATTTTTTATTTAATTAAACTAATTTCAAAATTGATTTTCCCTTCTGCAAGGCAAGGTGGAAGATTCAATCCCAGCTTTTTAGGACTCCCTCTCCACAAAATAGTACAAAGGAAAGGATCCAGTGTTGATAAATGGGAAATCTCTCTGGTTACATGACAGTTGACACTGGCTGCTGCTGGGAGACCCGATGTCTTGTGGCTCTCAGGAGCCCTGATGCTCCCTCTTAGGCATCTTTGAAAAAGCTGAGATTCTGAGAGCCTACTTCTCAACAAAGTTCCAGAAGCTGTGTGATTTACTGATCTCTGTCTCTCTTGTGCCATGTTTTTTCTGTTTCTCAGAGGCACACTTCTCTCCCTGGTCCCACAGAGCCACAGCTCTGTTCCTTCACTGATGTTTGGAGAGACTACATCATCCGAATTATATTTTCTGCCCTGTAAAAAACCTCCAAGGAAATGAATAACAAAGATCAGCTACATGCCTGGAATGAAGAAACAGGGAATTTTATAAGAAGAAAAAATATTCTTTAATATAGAAACAAAACACTACCACAAAAATAGGGAGAAAATGATGAAAAGTTTGATAGACAAACTTTAATTTTAATACCAACTGAAGCAAATATGTGCAAAATATTTTGTCTTGTCCCTTTGATGCAACCCATTATAGGAAGTCGTAAAGCACATGATGTTTTTTCCAGCACTTCAGTTTTATTTCCTTTGAACTCAAACTAAAATTGACTTTGTCATTCATTAGATTCTCCTATTCAACCTCCCTCCAACCCAGGTATTTCTCCTCTCTAATGTTGTCTGCACCGGCAGTTGCACTGGCAATGTAAGTCCTGAGAAGTGGTGTCTCTTGTATTTATTGTCTCTCAATGTTTCTGAAACAGCTGTGGGTGTAAGCTACATCCTGTCACTGGCATGTTCCTTCACCAGCCAACTGGGGATGGTTTGCTCCCTACAGACTCAGTTACTGAGTCTGGCTGATTATACTCCTGACCACTAATTTCTTTCTGTTGGCATCTCTGCTGCTCTGGTCACCTCACAACACTTCACCCAGAGCTTTCTCTTGAGGAATCGCCTGCCTGAATGCAGATTTCCCTTCATTTCATCCTGATGTGGCCCTGCCCAATGGTATCCCCTCTTTTCCTGTTATCAATAGGATTAATCACATTATTCACTGTGGCATTTCCAATCTATAAACTATAGACTCAACTTGCTTTTGCTCACCTTATTGTACTTACGTCTCTTAAAAAAAAGAAAAAATATTCACCCCTTATGGTACCCTCTATGCACCATACAGATCCCCATCTCTTTGTTTTTACGGCAGGTGCTTTTCTAGGATATAGTATTGCCCGCCTCCTGCATCTGGGGAATCCCTCAATATTCTCTGAGCCCAGGTCAAGGCCTGTCTTCTCTCAGTGAAAGTGTTCCTCAACCTCTTGTAGTCATGGTGGTTTTCCTTGTGTGAAAACTCCCAGATTTGCTTTCCTGTAACCATTCATTATTTCCTGAGTATGTACTTATTTTAGGCTTTTTGTGTTGCTCTTCTTGCATTTTTAAATCATCCTTGTTGCTAATGATGTTTTACCTGTGTGTTTGTAGACCGTGAGCTTTGAGTGGAGGCTGCAGTTCTTCTCCACAGGCTCACACAGAGATCCACACAGCCTATGAAACTGGTTGCTCCTGACAGCGAGGGGTCTGAAATACAATAACAGACATGACTCAGCCCAGTGACTATGGTGGAGTTTAGAGAAGAAAACATTTCCACTGTGAATTAACATAGAATAAATTGGGTAAGTGTCTCAATTATAGTCATTTGATTCCTTTATAATCTTCATATTTTACATTAATATTTATAAAGGTGCTCCACATATATACACACACATATGTATATATGCCCATATAAATGTGTACGCATGTTTACATATATGACACTTCTGTTAGAAATAAAATAGCTAAGTACGCCATCTGATTTTTGATGGCATTAGAGAAAAAGATCCCACTTTCCTCTGGAACAGCGAAAAAGGAAATTTAACTAGTATAAAGGATGGCTTTCCTCCAAGGGAAAGGAAAAAACTTCCTCCAGCAACCAAAATCCAGTCTAATCTAAAAAAGTATTCTCTATGCATGTAAAAATGGATAATATTTGAATTATTCATTTACCAAAGCATTAAAACTCAAAAACGTATTTCTGCTCTCCAGAATGGCGCCATTGCACATTTCTGCTCCAGAATAATTCGTGTGGATGTATCTGGCAGCCAAACATGAAAGTGTGGGTGCTGAGCGGCTGGCAGCTGGCCCAGTATTTAACCCTGCTGTTTTAGAATGCCATAAAATAAGCACAATTTAATCTTTCCAAATCATTTGGTCAGTGACTGTGATTTCCGCAGAAAATAACTTCAAAGAAGACAGGCACCTTTGTTGACGCTTGTTGAAGCAGCCTTGAGCGCCAGTGTATTTAAGAATAGAAAGCAAAAGCCTCAAAGCCTGGAATACATTCCTGGGAATATATACCAAGGGGGATGTGCAGACTGGCCTGTTAAGTTTCCCTAGTGGTAAGGATGTGCTCAGGCTGATACAATTAAGACATAATGTCATCAGATAAAAACTCCTCACAGTTGGATAGATAGTGCTTGTTAAAATCTGTCAAAGCGGACTTTGCCATAGATGCAGAGAACAGGTTGGTTATTGCCAGAGGTGGGAGTAGGGGTTGGCAAAATAAGTGAAGTGGGTCAAAAGCTACAGATAAGTCATGGGATGTAATGTAAAGCATGGCAACTATAGTTAACGGTGTTTATTGCATCTTTGAAAGTTGCAAGAGTAAGTCTTGAAAATTCGCATCACAAGAAAAAAGTCTTTATGTATAGTGACGGATGTTAACTAGACTTATTGTAATCATTTCATGCTGATTCAATACATACAAATACGGAATAATTATGTCGTATGTATCCCTGAACCTAATATAATGCTGTATGTCAATTACAGTAGTCCCTCTCTATATTGTGGTTCACTTATTGCGGCCTCACTGTATCGCGGGATTTTTAAAAATATTATATTTAATTATTTATCGCGGATTTTTCGCTATATCGCAGGATTTTGTGGTACTGTATATGTATGTTGTTAAAATTACATAGGTTCAAGAGTGTAGAATATGTTTAAGAACATAAGTAGTGTTTATAAAAGTGTGGAAAAGGTTAATAAGGGACTGGGAACGGTTTATAAGTGTGTGGGAAGGGTTTATAAAGCCTTAAATATATATATATATGCTAAAATAAATGTAAGATTCCTACTTCACGGGTTTTCACCTATCACGGGGTGGGGGGTGGTCTGGGCAGGGCTAGAACATAATATCCGCGATAACTGAGGGAATACTGTATACCTGAATTAAAAAAAAAAAAAAAGCGGAGACTTTGCTAGGAGGAACACAAATCAGTGTATAAAATTGTGATATTTACTTGTAACCTGGGGGAAAAAAAAACACTTCTTTAGGATACTCTCCACGATAACCTCATTTATTTTATGACGTGGATCTGAAATAAAGATTGCATCATTTTATCTCATGGTTACTTAGAAACCTGTGACAAACAACTCTGTGTTTTTAGCTGTCATTTGGAGAATATTATGTGATATATTTCAATAATTATATCCATCACACGTGAAGACAAACACTATGGAAAGAAACCGATCTCCCTTAAAAAGAAAAAATTTGTACCTCTTCCTTTAGTGTTTTTTTTTTCAAATATGTTCCACTGTTGTATCAGCAATACCAGTTACTCTGTCATTGAAGGAAGTCATGGATATTTTTATAGTTATTTTTTATTTTTTAATTATTTTATTGTAGTTTTTCATTACAATTTAGGCCCCTGGTAACCCCATCTTCCCCTACAAGCACCACACTTGCCCATGTCCGTGGGTCCTTTTTCCTTTTTGCTCAATCCCTGAGCCCCTTACCCTCACCCCTTACCTGTCAGCCTGCTCTCTATGAATCTGTCTCTACGTATTTAGCTTGTTAGTTCAGTTTGTTCATTGGATTCCACATATGAGTGAGATCATATGGTATTTGTCTTTCTCTGACTGGGTTATTTCACCTAGCATCATGTTCTCCAGGTCCATCCTTGCTGTTGCATATACTTATTATACCTATCTTGAACTATTGTTTCTATACATTATTTTTAATATTGTGAGTTATTAGGCCTCCCTGCCAGCTCTTGATTTTAATTATTTTATTAAAAGTGCATATATTACTACATCACAAATACATGCACATTTTTTTACTTATTTGATATATTATTGAAATATAATTAATTTCCTTTACACTTCTGTGTACTTTGTTAGGTATTTACACATATGTTTTCTGAGAAGGAATCCATAGCTTCTACAGAATGCCACACAGGTCTAGTTAACGGAATAAAAGTGTTTGGAGTGCCTGCCCAGTCCATGCTCCTGTCTCATGCCCACTCCCTGACAGGGTTCCGTCTTCAGCTTAAATGCCAGCCCCTCAGAGGCCTTCCTGACCACCCACCCTAAAGCAGCATCCTGGGCACTTTTTAGCACAATATCCTGTTTTCCTTTCATAGCATTTACAAATGCCCTCTAGCTTCTTGTTCACAGCCTGTTAGTTGGCTGGCTCAGTCCATCATACTTGATCTGGTTGACATTGTCTTCCTAGATGCCCCATTCTAATAATTCAGGCTTCTCACTCTGGATATCCTTTAACAAATACGTTTCCTTTAAATAAGTTTTCTTAGTTTTTGTCCACTAACTCTTCTTACTTCTATAATTCATTTTCTACCCGGACAAGTTCACCCACTCCCACTAGTCCAAACATTATCGAACATGTATTAGTCCTACCCAAGAGAGTATTCAGGTCCACAACCACTTATCTGTCATCCTGAAATCCATAAAGTTCTTTTTATTTTCTGTAAAACTCGTGGGCAGCAAAACATCACCTAAAGTTGTTTTTGAACAAAATGCCCTTTATTTACTCATGTTTTGTAAATATTTATAGATTTCACCAATATATATACAGGGCTGCCCAGGAAACTGCAAAGGACACTGCCTTTTATAAAATGAGCAATATATTAATTTTTTAGGTCTGAAAACCTGAAATTGGAAAGTAAGAAATCAAGAGATCATATGCCTGTTTTCTGGCCCAGATCTATGCGTCTTCTGATGCCTGTTTTCTGGCCCAGATCTATGCGTCTTCTGAGCACCCCACAACTCCACATGATCACCTTGCTCTTCCACTTACTAGCCACGCCACCACTCAGTTTCCTAAGGACACGCAGTGCTTTGGTCACATCAGGCTAGGTCCTTGCATGCACCTCACTGCCATGCACCAAGGCCACTGGGGAATACATTCTCCTGTGCAGTTCCTGTGATGCCTAGCTGTCTCTGAGAATTCTTCCCCAGCCTAACAAAGCAGAGGTCATAAATGTCATTTGGGGACACTTTTGATTGAATAATTATTGTTACAAACCCTTACCACACTGAATTACAAAAATGCTTCCAATGTTTCTCTTGCTCCTTTGTAAGGAGCTACATGAGTGGAGCCATGTCACATGCACACGACCCAACATGATGTGTGGCTCTACTCACACAAAAAAATGTATTAAATACATTCACCTTCTTTTCCAAGACTGTTCCCCATGTCTGCACCCCCCTTTTCTGCTGATTGCACTAACAGGTATCTAGTCACTCAAACAGAATTTCTTTGTTTTCTCTACCATTTCTCTTTAATAGTCACATTAATCACTCACTCAACATGTGTGATAGAGCCCACCTCCTACATACCTCTGAATCCATTTGATCTCTATCCCTCTACTGTGGCTACATGCCCTCATTATCTCTCACCCAGTGTTTTGACACAGCACTGTCCTAATTTTCTACATGCAAACTCATTTTTCTATGCCATCCTTTGTTAATCTAAATGATTTGCTAGACAATAGTTGAAAAAGTTTTAAATGACATTACATTGCCTTATCACTGGCATGGCATAAATGTCCTTCATAATATGCCCCAATTTAATATGCAAGCATCACATTATATTGTCCAAGCACCCAATTTTTTTTATTCCTCAACAGTACCTCTGTGACTTCTGCAATGTAAGCTTCCATATGGGTTCCATGTAAAGTTCCTACTCATGTTAAATATTCAACCTAAATTTTCACTTTTAAAAATAATTCTCCAAGCAGAGGTAATATCTCCTAAATTTTTTCAATACTCTATACCATTGATTTTCGACTTATGTCCCATATGGTGTGCTGCAAGAATTTTTGAAACGTGTAATACCTGACTATTTAGTCGGGGGCACTGACCTCTTTTCTCTTAGATTCTCAAATAAAAAGTAACAACAGCTAACAAAATGATAGCTATCTGGTGTGAGTGAATCAAAATTAAACCTATTTTGGGGGGTCAGATCAGCAAAATATATATATTTTTGGTGTGCCACAGAATTTTAGTAATTAGCTTGTGTGTGTCACTATTATAGTTTTTGGATAGCATTTGATAGCATCAATAAATTGAATAATGATGATGTATTTCACAGAACTAGAAAAAGCATTTCAAAAATTTATATGGAACCACAAAAGGCCCTGAACAGCAACAGTGATCCTGAGAAAAAAAGAACAAATTCGGAGGAATCATGCTACATAATATCAAACTATACTAAAAGGCCACAGTAATAAAAACAGTGTGGTACTGGCATAAAAACAGATGCATAGGTCAATGGAACAGAATACAGAGCCCAGAAATAAACCCACACTTTTATAGTTAATTAATATTTGACATAATTAATATTATGCCCTGGCTGGTTTGGCTCAGTGGATTGAGCGTCGGCCTGCGAGCTAAGTGTCGCTGGTTCGATCTTCCAGTCAGGGCACATCAGAGAAGGAAAACTCTGACTCCAAAAAACCTCCGCTGCCTTGCGGCATACCTCTTCAGGGGAAAGGCTAAGGGAGTAAACCCCGACAGAAAATCCGGAGCCGGAGTCCCTAAGGCGGTTTGACGTTGTAGTCAACACCGGCAACTCCTGCGGCGCACCTGAAGCCAAGCTGTATTGACTCCGTCTTTCCCTTGGATCCTTCAGCTGCGAAGAGAGGGGGGGTCTGCTGCATGGGCAACAGCAGACCCTCCATATCACCCTGCCCAGGCTCTGTAGCTTCAGCTTCACTGGAGAGGACACTCCAGCGTCATCGCAAGATGTCGATTCAACACGGGAGGAGACAGATACCGTGTCACTCCCGAGTCGGACTGCACAGCCATTCTCGGCGGTGCAGATAGACTCTTAAGAAGCTACACCATCGTCTCTCGAGACAGACGGCTGCCGATTATATGTAAATATATATAATTATTGTTATGTTTGAAATTAAGGGGATCCTCTAAGTTTCTGCTTGAATATTGATAAATGCTTTCAAATGATAATTTATTATTCTTAAAATCAGAAAAATAAGATTGTTTTTATTAATTAAAAACTATTGAAGTTTTTTAGATGTCCACATAAACTTTAGTATGAAGCATAATTTGGTAAAATTAAAGATGTCTCTTTGCAAAAGAGCAAATGAAAGTTAATATAATGTATATAAGTACCTATTAACCTGATGCCACTATTGTTAAAATATAAATATCCAAGAGCTCAAATATTGCTTATTGGTATATGGGTAGGAACACCTCCAAATTACTTTCACAGAAAATAGTTTATCTCTCTGTAGACTTATGCACTATAAACACTTTTATAAACACCCATATCTATAACTAGTATTGTTTATTATTTCAATAGCATAACAATAATTCTCAATGACTAGGTTTTTTTATTCTTACTTCTGTGGGTTTTAGCTGAAATTTTTCCTTTTGGCAGAACTTTGAATGCAGAAATTGATGACCCAATCCATCTTCCAACTTATGCATTATCTACACACTCTTAAATACTGAGAGTTTATATTCTCTTACAACAGACTTTGTTCCCATAAGATATTATGACATTGAAACAAATTCAGAAAGATATTTTTAAAAAAGAATTAATTATGTGTCAGGATATTTTATCTCATTTCAGAATTTGGTGATAATTAAAATCACTAGTAACTTTTAATTTGTGAGTTCAGGAAAATAATAAACATGAATATTCTTAGTTTGCTAAGGTACATTTTAAATATAAGAAATAAAAATAATTTATGAATTAAATCTAATGTATTTGAAGTTAGGGAATACATTTAAATCTCTAATTTAGATTGAATTAAAAAGGGGCAATAAAAGCATGGTTAAGTGATCTTTTTAGGTATATGTTGAGTAAAAGACTTCCTTAATGATAATATTTATTTTTTATGGTTTAATTTGAAGTTAACTCTGGAGATCTTAGTTTCCTGAACATATACATTTATGCATCTTACAGATTCTAAATAATTTTTGTTTTACATAAAGTCATAGGAAGACAACACTCTAAAAACTCAAAAAAAAAAAAAAACAAACCCTAAAACCCAAGTTGACAATGAAAATAATACCATGATAGATGTATCACATTTGTTGGAGACTCTGGGGTATACTTTGAGGTTGCAAAGTAATATATAAGAATGACCATTCTTTTTGTATTTATTTTATATGTGTTTGTGTCTGTGTGTGTCTGTGTGTATACATGTACATACACATATGCTTACTGCAGTATTGTATATATGTATGTATACAATAATACATATCTGTACACATAACAGACACACACATGTGCCTGCCAAATTCTGCACCTCCTGGACTCCTGAGCAGGATGCCACTTCTCAACCACAGTCACCCTCACTTACCAGTTTAAAGGCAAGATTACTCCATCCTTCAATAAGGCTGTTTTTTAAATTTTGAATCATTTCCTCTTGCTTCCATGGCAAAATATATTTTATAATATAAAATATTAAAAAATACTGAATGGCCTTATTAGCTGCAAGCTATAAATGCCACAAAACATATTTGGAAATTGGAACAGACCCAACATAAATGGTTACCAACAGTGAATGGGAAGGCCTAAGAAACAGGGCCGTAAAGCCACCACACAATATGAGGAAAATCATTAAAGGATCTGGAAAAGCATCAAGATGGCTGGCCTCTTTGTAGTTCTAGCACAAAGAATGAGCCTTATTTCTCAATATTTTCCCTGGTGGGGAGTAACAGCTTAAAAATAATCCCAGATGTATTCATTTGTGTAACCATTTGCTTCTTGTAGCATATAGGCATGGAAAAATTATTGAAGGTTTCAATTCTGGACTTGTATTTTTTAAATGTCAGGCTTTTGAAAAATAGCACCATTTTTCTTTAAAACCATTCATTTACCTGGAATGTTGGCCAGCAGGCCTATAATATGGACTTGGCTTTGTTAAAATTGAAAAAATGCCCAATGGCAAAAGAGGAATGGGCAATTTTAGTGGATATTACCAAATATGAACCCAAACTCCAATGAGCAAATGTCCAAGCAGATTAAAAAACAATGTTTTTATGATTCTAAGCTGGCCAAGGAATTCTAGATTCTGTTAAAGAATCAAAAATTTAGAGAAAGAAAGTAACCTAGAAGGTTTTCTTTAACGATACTGAAAGCAAAGTGTTTGAAATAGGGTTAAAACAGTAGACTTTAGGCTCAGATTTTTTTTTTTTCTTGAAAGCATTCTGTCAAAGAATCTAAATACTGAGATAAGAGTTCCAAAGCTAAAAGTCATTTTTAAAACTCAATCTTAAACCATAAATTAAATGACTTACAATTAGTTCTCTATAAAATCAACTTTAAGCCAGAGATAAAGTGACACAGTTCTCTATCGATTATTGACAAATTCATTTAAATTACACTTTTGAAATCTCTAGAAATTTACACAATTATAAATTTAAAACAATTTCTTTTGAATATACAGACAACGGTTTTGAGTATATATATATATATATATATATATATATATATATTTTTTTTTTTTTAAGCTAAATTATCTAGTAATTGTGGTGGTGGTGGTGGTGTGTGTGTGTACAGAAAAAAAAGAGAGAGAGATTAAAATCTGTGTCTTTTTTCTTCACTTGATCACATTGTTTCATTTTAAAGGACATTAGAAAATATCTATTTCTGATAGGTAGGTATTCTAGTGCTAAAATAAATGTTGGGTATTATTATTATAATTAATTAGATTGGGGTTTCAAATGTGAAAGGGTGTGTTTGAATCCATCATCCATTTTATAAATATTTATGAGCATCTATATTTACAAGGCACAATTTATAAAGTAGGATTTCAGTGGCGACAATAAACCTCAGTATATTATTTTTCCAGAATGCTTTTTCAGAAAAATAACTAGAATCAAGCTCCCAATTATCTTAGAAAGACAAACCAAGACAAGAATGAAACAGGGGAGTATTTATTCATTTACAGAGCTCTATATATTTTATAAACATTACACAATCTCTCAAAATTTGGGTAAATGATTTAACACCTGAGCATGTGTAACTGATATCCTGTATCTTAGAAAAATATACATCTTTTACTTGGGTGATCTCTTGCTTTGAGACACATGACAATGACACCAGAGAAATGGATTGGATTAATTTCAAGTGAAAATAAGGGATTCAATCTAAACTATGTAAAATTCACCTCACCCTGATTTATTGCTTTTTCAGATGAATGAAGCTGCAAACAAAATTTATGAGGGAAGAACAATAAATTAGGATTGGATAAAGGCATAATTTTAGGCCTCAAGTTGCTTGTACAGTTAGATTTTAACACGTGAAATTGGGAGCGTAATACTAACAAGTTAATAAAATCAGCCAAGTGCTGACATGTAAAAACATTTTTTTTTAACAATTGGTTGGTCCAATCAGTTAGCCTTGATGACAACCTGAAATTTTGAAAACCTACATTACTTATATTCAATGAACATTTAAAATGTAGAAAAGTTCATAAATGCATGCAACAGAAGTTCATTGGACTTGGAATATATTGGGGGGGGGGTGGTTACCTTTAAAGTTAAAACTGTAAAATTACCACATAATAAAAGCCTTGCTTTGAACCCTAATTGCCCATTTATTTTATTTTTAAATCTCTTTTCCCACAATTATGAAGGTGTGATGTATAAACTTTCTTTGGTTTCACTGAGGTGTGTTTCATATATTTTTGGTTCTATTGCTCTTTTCCATTTATTCTTGATTTTAATTTCACTAATACGCATTTGTATCCATAAGGCATCACTACATCTATGGAGATTCCTACAGCGTTTTAATTGAGAGTAAATTGCCTTCCATAAATGGGGGCCTCCTACTGGCCTGGAAGGCTGGCCCACCCTCGTGGCTGGGCACAAACGCTCAGTCGAAGAGTTAAACGAAGGCCCGACAGCCCGCTCTGTCAGCTGCCTAGAGGGAAGTTGTCAAGGCTGGGACCCTGCTGCTTTATTCCTATGACTGTGTTTTAGAAACACCTCACAAGTGGAACTGTGGTCGCCTCATCCAGAAAATGTGGAAAGGATTAATGTGGCATGTAAAACAAATCACTCCTGAGCTCAGCTGAGAAAGTGGGTATTAAAAGCACTCCAGTCAAAAGAGCTTTAGTGAGAGGGTCACGGTGATATACAGTCAGCATATGTTGGGCTGGTAATGCTGCAGGGTGTTTGGAAATGGTAATGGTCCATGGGTGTAAAGTCTTTCAAGACCTCTTAAAGGCACATGTGTTTCTTGAACGTGTTCTCCAAACAAGGACCTGTTATGGGTTAGATTCACTGAAGCTTTTAAACTTTATTGATTGGTTTGTGGGATTCCAGGTTCACTTACTGCTTTAAAAAAAAAAAAAAAGCCTGTTGATAAACACAGGCAAGAATCTCACTTTAATCTTAACCTTATGAATCAATAAACAATGTGGGATGTTGCCTCCTCATCGATTATAGTGCACGCTATTTATTTTTATTATGGAAGTGTTTGCTAGTTTTCAGAGTTAATGGGCAATATATCTATGTTGTTCTTCTAAATCCAGGTGCTTTGTAGATTTATTTTGAGGGGAAAGAAAGGGAGAGACCTGAAGATTTCTTGCTATTTGAAATATGAACCATAGCCTTAATAAAAACTTGTGGGTTTCAAGTTGAGAGAGAACAAATAAACCTGCTAAGTGTAATTTCATAAAGTGAACCGATTTTCCTTGGTATTTCCACTTTAGGAAAGAATTCATTCAGATCTCGCATTATAATGCAAATATATAATTGTAGACACCATTGAATAAACTCTTGAAGAAAAAAAAAATAGATAAAATGCACTTGTTTTCTCCCTATAAGTAAACTGCTTCTGCCTGTTCTCCTCTGTTTGGTTTATATTTGCACTTTTTAATGGGATGCTTTTTTTTTCTGGAAGGTTATACTTCATCAGTTCATTCATTTTTTTCCCCTAAATAACCTACACCAAAGGATCATGCAAAATCTTTGAAAAGATGAAAGCACAGACCAAGGTTGCAATAAATAAGGAGTGATGCCGTTAAGTACTTGTCAGCACATGTACTCAAAACAAGCACATGTTTTTAGGTAAGACCTGATAAAATATCAAGACACGTTAGCAGGAAGTACTAGTTAACTAACCTAAAAATCTCATCAGTAGAACCAAACAAATAAAAATATGATGTGAGACTGGAAAAAGTCAGAGTGCTTTGGGTTTGGGTTCAGTGCTCCTGAGTTTGGCCCCAACCTACAACTATAACTGCAAATATTTTTTCACCAGCTTCAAGCATGACATTATTTGTTACCTTTGCTTTACTGCAGTCCTGCTAGAAGTCAAGATCAATAATTTCTCAGAAACATTTCCACTCTGCACTGAAATTACAACCAGCCTGAGGGACACAGCAGATATAAAATTTCTTGCCATCTCTGTAAAACTCATAAAGCATCACCATTGCCTTGTTTTTTAATTGAACTTCCCGTCGTAGGCCCATTCACATCACTGCCCTTTGACTAACACATTTGGTCGGGAGGAAGCTGTATCATAACCGTTCATGGTCATTGCATTGAATAGGAAATGGGTATGTGTAAAAAGAAGATAAAAATGTTACAATAAAATAGCAGGGATGGTAAGGACAAGTGAAGCTGTCAGTCATTGTATTTTACTAGGCAAGCAGGGAATATTATGGCTCTGACTACTTTTAGATTCAAAGAAGCAACTTAGGTTACTGTCTTCCATGGGCCCAAATGTGGCAGAATGACACACCCAATTCTCTGTGCAGAATGCTCCATATACATGAGCCACTATTCATGCACAGATTGCTCTATCACCTTTGGTCTTCAAATGCATTTACTCTACATACGTGGTCTTCATCCTCCACAAGTAAGCATGTGCCTGACATCATATCTTCCCTATTTGCTTATAATTACTCTCCTGGGAGCGTCCATGGATATAGGGCATTTTTATGTATTATATATATACACAGACACAGCTTTTATGCTCTCTTTAGAAAACCTCATTTACAAATATAAAACAATTCAATTTTTTTATTCTAGATTTAGGACTATTTAAATTATTTCCTAAATAAGTTGACCATCCAGAAAGTCCAAGTATAATGCTTGTTTGTTCCATATTATCGAAAAGTGTCTTTTCTTATCATACTGGGATGATGACAGGAAATGGATGATCTGGACAATGCTCTTTCTTTTGTTGTTAGGTGTGTGCGAGTCTGCACATGCCTGTGATATTCTTGCCACTTCAAACTGAACATGATTCTGGGCCTGCAGAATGATTCTGAGATGTCTAACCAGTACTGAGTTGGGTGATTACTGACCACTTTTTCTGGACTTTGAATGCTTCCCCAAACACACTAATTGGGGACCTGGACTATGTTGAGTTTTGCAGGTTTCCACATCTCCCAGACAAATGGCACGTGAGAGCAGACTAACCCACACCAAGATGGACTGCACACCTGTACAACAGATGACCAATTTTAAATGCGCAAAGAAAATCCTCCACAAAATAATATGATGTTTCCTTCACATGGCGTACATACAATTCAGACAGCTAAGGGGCTAAAGCAGGCCATTCAGCTGTAAGTTTTCATTGCTAAAGACATTTTATAGGGCTTAAATTTTATATAGTCCAGTATCAAGTAGTACTCCTAATTGCATAACTTCAAAGTGGATGTGTGAGCCCTACTTTCCTGTTATTTTAGTGGCAAACAGTTGCTCCCCTTCCAATTGTTCCAATGAGATCCTATATTAACAATATTATTAAGGATTTTATTTAACTTCAATTTTAGTGAAAACTCTGCCTCCATCTTTGAATGGGAGTTTGAACACTGAGATTAAATCAATAGAGAAGAATCAAGCCTGAATCGGTTTATAGCCCAGAGGTACCTTGTGAATCCCATAAAGCATTGTTGCAGGAACCTGGTTAGTGTTCTGTACACCTGCTTAATGTTTTTTTCATCATCACAAATGTCAAAGTGCTCAGTAAGTCACTGGGGTTTGAATGACAGCCGTGCGCTAAGCAAGCAGTTATGTTTTTTCACTACCAAATTGGACCATAAATGATGAAAAAGAGGTCAAAAAGGAAGTATGGAACCATACAAATTTGAAAGGGGAAACTGCTAATAGCCATAAACCCAGTACAATCAAAGGCTTGGCAAGTCATTGCAAATTACCTGCTCTGTGAATTACTGATCGCACTGCATTATGATATAGAACTTTCTAACTCCTTTCATCTGTAGTAACAGGGCTTCCAATAGCTCACAGATCAAAAGCAAAACACTGCCAGTGGAATTTTGATACGAATACACCAAGGTTGCTTAAGCGTAATGCACATGAACAAAATGTTAATATACATCCAATATTGCTTTTGGTGGGCTGGTTATTTAATAAAGTGTGTGTGTTTTACCAACCAAACCTACCAATATATACAGAGAGAAAGGGAATATTGGAAAGGCATGCTTGAGTTGTTTAAAAGGAAGAGTGAATCTTACATGATACTTTCATTAGGGATTAATATAGGTTGGTATGCTTTCAGCAAGATGTTGGCAGTCTTTCAGATGCAAGATGTCAAGCTCCTAAATTCTTTTCTTCTAGTCTAGGACTCAGAATGGGGGAGTCAGGGGTACTCAAAATTACCCCTCCAAAGATTTTACTGTTAGGGAAAGTATCTGTATCAATAAGTTTCTTTTGAAAAATGTGAAATGCTCATGTAGCATGAAGTTTGTTGGTCATTTGCATGTCACTTTAATGGGGTTGTTTTCCTTTTGGCCCCTTACAGATCATGGCTACTGATTAAATGGACATCTTCATTCATTATAAAAAAAAAAAATTGGCACACGGAAAATAACCACCGCAACAAAAATACTTTGGACCATGAGATATTTTATAGCTAAGATTGGGCTGAAGCACTGTCCAAATCTCGCACTGATGACAAAATCTCCCCGTGCCTGGAAGGTAGAGAAGAGGGAGAAGCAGATGGGTAGATAGTGCAAAAGAGTGATGTAAAGTTATACTTGGATCCTTTATACTTGAGAATAACTGGTATGCTTGAAATTGAACGTCATCTTCTTGTTGGTCCTTGGATCTACGTTCTCATGTAATCCACTGTAATTTGTCTGTAAGAATACTTTATTTTTTGTAAGAATTATTCAATTAGTGTTATTTCTTGCTTTAATACTGAAAATACAGTCACAAAATAAGAAAGAGAAATTTATGGGAAATGCACACAAGTGGATACATTGATACAAATAAATGCAGAATGTAATTTTCAGTAAAGACTACAAACAGAAGGCTGAGAGGGTTTCTGAATAAGGGTGTATTTGTGGTCAAATGGTCAGGAAAGTCTCTCAGGTAAGTGATGTTTGAGCCAGGATATGATCAATGTGGAAAAGCTAGACTTGTAAAGATCAGGATAGATGGGAAAGATGTGATAAATGGAAAGAAAACAGGTGCAAATTTCTGAAGTATATGAAAGGTTAAGAGTGGTTGATGAATTGGCCAAGATGGAGGTGTAGACAGACCCGCTGTGTCTCGCTCCACAACTAAGGAGGAAAACAACCAACTCAAAACTAGAAACAACCAGGAGTGCCAGGAAATCAAGTTGCATGTAAGTCCAACAAACAAAGATATAAAGAAGAAATACTCATCCAGACAGGTAGGAGGGGCAGAGCCAGGGCAGAGAGGACGCAGTGTGGTGGTGGCGGCAGCTGCGGCAGCGGCGACAGAGACGGGCTGGAAGGCCAGCAGAAAGCACAATCACACATTTTAAAAAGTGGGGAGGGACACCTGGGGAGCCTTCCCAGCGCCTGACCAGACCAAGCAGCTCATGGTCCAAGCGCCAGGGAAAATTAAGCCTCATTGCTTCTGACTGTGCAAACCAGTGGGGGTTGGGGAGGAGGAAGAAACTGCTGGTCTCTCAGCAGAATCCGCTTGTTTAAAGGGCCCACACGGTCCTAGAACGTCTACAGACCCACCCACTCTGGAAACAACAGCCAGGGAAACAACTAGAGAGGTGCCAGTCCCATAAAAAGTGGGAGAAATGCCTGGAAAAGGGGTGAGTGCTGAGCAAGAGACATTGTTCCCTCTCAGACCCCTCCCCCACATACAGCGCCACAACTTGGTCAAACAGGCTGTCCTCTACTGATGAGAAAATCTAAGGCTCTGCCCCTTACAATGTAACAGGAGCAACAACCCTACCTAAGACACATAGAGTCAAATAAACACAGGAGCCTGTCAAGATGAGGAGACAGAGAAGTATGGCCCAAAATGAGGAATGGATCAAGGTTCCAGTGGGAGAACTAAGCGATAAGGAGATAGCCAATCTAACAGATGCAGAGTTCAAAACACTGGTGATAAAGATGTTCATAGGCTTGACAGATATGCTTGAGTATGGCAAACACATAAGGAAAGAAATGAAGGCTATGCTAAATGAAGCGAAGTAAAGTCCACACAAAACCAATGGTGAAGGGAAGAAAACTGGGGTTCAAATCAATGATTTGAAACATAAGGAGGAAAACAATAGTCAACCAGTACAAAATGAGGAAATAAGAATTGAGAAAAATGAGGAGAGGCTTAGAAACCTCTGGGACAACTTTAAACATGCCAACATCCAAACCATAGGGGTACCAGAAGGAAAAGAGGAAGAGCAAGAAATTGAAAACTTATGTGAAAAAATAATGAAGGAAAACTCTCCATATTTGGTGAAGGAAATAGACATATAAGTCAGGGAAGCACAGAGAGTCCCAAAAAGGCTAGACCCTAAAAGGACCACACCAAGACACATCATAATTAAAATGTCAAAGGTGAAAGATAAAGAGAGAATCTTAAAAGTAGCAAGAGAAAAGCAGGGAGTTACCTACAGAGGGGGACATGAACTAAGTGAGGTGAGATTGCTGGAGTGAAGGGGGGTACTGGGCAGAGGGGAGCAAAGGGGAAAAAATGAAACTACTGTAACAACATAATCAATAAAATATACTTAAAAAATGTGGTTGATGACGATCAAGAAACACAATGTGGCTTGGACCATCGTGAGCGGGGAAGAGAAAAGAAAATGACGAGGCAGGTGACGTAAGGCTATGAGTCAGAGTAAGGACAAGAGCAATACATTTTACTGGGTATTTGAGGAGAACAGATGACCCTTGACAGGTAACTGAAGCAAGATCTCAGCTAGATCAACACTGAGTTACCCAAGTGAGGGTGACAGTGGTTTGAATTAGAGTGGCAGAAGTGGATAGAAATGAAAGCAACCTGACTTTGTCATCCATCAAGTCCCCAGAGAAATTCTGACAGGGTGTCAGCCTTCTAGTTCTTATGATATAGTAGCCCAGCCTCCTGGGGGAAGTCTTCCAATGCATGGCACTCTATCCTCAACTCTGCGATCAAAATTTTTCTTTTGCTGTGGCCAGGTGGCTTGGTGGTTTGGAGTATTGTACCATATCCCTAAAAGGTGCAAGTTCAATTCCTGGTCAGGGCACCTAACTAGGTTGGGGGTTTAATCCCCAGTTGAGTTGTGTGTGGGAGGCCACCAATCGATGTTTCTCCCTTGCATATCTCTCTCTCTCTCTCTCTCTCTCCCTCCCTTCTCTTCCTCCTCCTCCTCCTTCCACTCCCTACAAAATCAATAAACATATCATTCAGTAAGGATTAAAAAATTGTGTTTCTCCTACCAGTATTCCCTTGAAATTGGAGAAGCATAGTGTTGTTGTTTTTTTTCAATCTATTTAACCAGCTAAGTATAGAATTCAGTGAAACATGTAGATTACCTGTGTAAGGCTATTTTTAAAGTGATTTGAAATCGTTGTGGCATGAGGTAGCTTATGTATCCATTAGTCAAAAAAATTGCAGTTGATGAAATCTGAGCAGCTGAAGTGCAGAGTGGGGAGTAAGGTGACGGGGAAGAGGTGTGAGATTAGGGGGGGGTAGAGAAAATGACTCTGAGATCTACACAATGTTGCTTATTATCATTTTTACAAATAGCATGCATGTATAGCTCTGTATTTTGTGTAAATTAAGAAAGTTTATTTTAAAATTCCTTTTTAAAGCATTTGAAAACAGTGTCTCGAGACTTCTGCAATTAGTACCAGATTGAAGAGAGAAGGCATGAGTGTGGAGCCAAAGAACAGTCAGGACCAAATAGAGGCTGTTGATGGACTGTCTATAACAGAGAAAAGCAAAAGCCCGTTCTCCCAGCTGTGTCTAGGAGGAACAGGTGGTAGAGGATACTAGATAGTAATGCCTATGTATCACTTATAATTGCTGTTATTACACAGAGCACAGGTCAGCGTTTATCAACTCCTTTGTGTTTTATAATTCTTCATGAGAAGAGGGAACTTTGATAAGTAATGGGAAGAAGAGGAACAACATTGGTCTGTAAGTGATCAGTAGTTGATACCTCTAAGAGAAAGACTAGTAACCAATGTACCTCACTGCAGTCTTCCTCATGCTTTTCTTGTCATTATACAGAAAAAAATGATAATGTTTGTATGGCTCACTGGAAGAAACTGAAACATTTAAGAATGTCTAGTCCCCTTTTCAGGGGAAAAAGCATTACATTTCTTGACATTATATAATTACAAAGACGCAAAGCTTTCAGAAAACTATTATATGTTAAATCTGTATCATACTTGCAAATAAAATCTTCAATTTCCCAGAGGGAAACTTGAATTAATTTTCACATTTAAACTAGTTACATTTGAAGGACTTATCCATGTTGCCATTTTTAAGGCAAAATTTATTGTTAATCCAATTGAACTTTTTTATATAATATATTTCAAAGTGTTACAGAAACAGGGGAGTCCAAAACACCCCAGAGTTTTCGGCTGGGGGATTGGGAAAAGGAAGCAGCTTTTAGAATGCCTCCACATGCCTGAGGCTGGTGGCTAGTGTCTTTTTTTATGCAAAATGGCTTTAATGCATCCAAAGCCTCAGGTAGATGGGAGGGGACTTGGACCAGGGGATGATATGGAGAAAGCACACAGAGCCTGCGTGAGGTTCTGTGAATGGTCAGAACTGGTTACCGCACCCACTGCATCAGAGGACATAGGGATTTAAAAATAAGGGGCAGACATTTTAGCCAGAATGACTGTGTGGCTTTGACTGAAGCTGAGGCTGACTGTGCAGATTACAAAAGGACTAACTATACAGTTTACAAGGAGGTTGAGAATCCATGAGGTTCTGGATTAAAAGCTAGTGGACCCCATAACACAGACGAGGTCTCCCCAGTCAGGATTGAATGATTGGCAGCTACTGGTAAAGCTGAACTGTGTTTGGAAAGTAGGGAAACGGTTTCTCTGACTTTTCTAAAACTAGCCTGGTTTGGTAGGGGGAGGCAAGGATATGTGTTTATAGGTGTTTTAAAGAACATAAGACTTAACAACAGAAATCCGCAAATAACTAAATCTATATAACTGTTAAATAAATAATTCTTTTTCTTTTCACTAAACTCTGGTATTGAGAGTTATAATTTTGACGGCAGGCAATTGGGGCCCCTAACTAAAGAGCCCCTGGGTTTGTTTTCAATTGGAGTAGCCCAGGGGTTCTGTAATAAAAGTAGGATTCAAAATGTGCCTGCATTGTTAGAGCATCCAACAAGCTTAAATATTACTAAGAGAGTCCAAATGTTAAAAACTGATATAAGTATCCCATATACGTGGAGACAGAGATTGTGGCTACAAAACTAGGCCAGAGAACTCTCAGCTAGACAACTAAGACTCCTTGCAAAACTTCCTGCCCTCATGGGTTGTGTTTCATGACCTTTGGGTACCAGAGACTTGGAATTGGCTACAATCTGATAGGGTCCCACAGCTGGAGCATTCTGAACCTGGGTCCATGTAGGGCATGCTCCTTAACCATGGAGAAAGACCATTCTGATTCCCATCTGGCTGCAGGTATCACTGGGCTTTCTGTGGGCCCTTCTTTGGGGATCATCAGCCATGGATCATTTCAATGTTGCTCATAGCAAAAGTCTACTAAAGCAGGATGTCAGCCACCCCAGCCTAAACCTGGACCTTCCAGGGCTAGAGAATATCTTGCTGTAAATCTGCAACTCATTGCTGAGACCACATACTGGAAAGTTCTACTTTACAAAATAGTTGCAGAACCAGGAGCCTGCCTCACTTACAGACACACCAGACTTGAGACCGCAAAGGCCCAGTCATGCTTCCAAAGAGGCATGAGCTGGAAGTTCTCTTTGATAAACTCATCCCAAAAGGCCCAAGGGAAAGGGGAAAGAAGAGGAAGCAAGGAGAAAGGATAAACGACTGGCTTTCTGAGGATTGTTCAAGTATCTCATCTGCATATGTTTAGGGCTAATATTTACAATACAGTACGGGCTGGTCTCTTTCTGAAAAAAAAACTACAAGAATTCTTCAAAGTCTTTATTTCTTTCCTACTGTGTAGAAAAAATATAGAATTAAAAATCAGACAGCACAATTTCATTCCCTGCCTTAGGTGACAACATTAAATTTTCAGTGATGGAGAAATAGGTATATTAGTTGAAGTGATAAGGAAAGAGAAACGACCATTTCTAAATTTTGATCAAAACACCTTAATATTTCTCCGTGAAACACTAATAGCTGATCTTCTTCAGATAATCAATTTGCATATTTACAAATATTATTGCAGCCATTTTACCATAGTGTAACATCCAATATAGCATTGAAATTCGAGTCCCTCTGATCTTCAGTCTTGCTTGGCTTGCCATTTGTGCTCATTGCTAAGCTTCCTCTTTCATGTTTGTGGAATTTATTTATTGAAATGTTTCCCTTCGCATGGGCCCAAGGCGTATTGAGAGGTGTCACCAAAAGCTGATTTTTTAAAAAAGTATGTTTTTGTATACATTCACGTAGTGCACTATCTTTGAACCAGGTTCTGTATTTTTCCAGTGCTTTTCCACAATGTGTATTTTCTGCTGGGGGAAAAAAAGAGAGAGAGAATTTGAAAAGAATTGCCAAATCTGTCTCGGAACTTCCACTTTAAATTCAAAACAGATCCTAAAATGTCTACTGGGATATATCTCTAGTATGACTAAGAATGTGCACCTGCGATTACCTAAACCAGCCAAAGAATGGCACCATTGCTTCACATAAATGTAGTCACAGATATTTTTTATTTGGTTATAGAATTTTATCGTAAATCCCATGGCTCAGTGTAGAATTCTATCTGTCCTACAGGTCCACTTTTTGCCTTTAGATAACATTTTACAGCAAAAGCCTGATGTATTGCTTCTGTCACCCTCTGACCACTCAAGGCACTTAGAACAGCACAATGGGTGAGTAATAAGGAGACAAAGGGAATTCTCTGCCCTTCAGGCTCAGTTCGTGCATCTGGTCATGATTTTCCAACTTTATGATAATAAGGGGAATACATTTATAACCCCTCTGCTCCTTCTCAAGTTGATCCTCCATTGTTAAGTTAAGCAGTTGGCCATAGATATTATAAAATTTTTGAAATAATGTGGAGGGTAATGAGTGAGAGAGCCACTTGAGTTTCACAAGGAAATAATGAAAGGTGGAGAAAGAGTGGCAGGTCTAAAGGAGAGGTTCAGAGAAGCATTAATCAAGTCAGATGGGTATCTTATAATTTCCATGAGTAAAACTAAAAATTAAAGGTAGCCTGAGAGGTCTCAGGTGAATTTGTCCTATCATATTCTGCTCCAGACAGGATAGGAACACATCAGCCCTGGAGTAATTGCAATAAAAATCATATATTATTTTCTTCTTTAAAATTGTAGACCACACCTAATAGTCCTTTATGTGACTTAATCTATAAATGCTAGTACAATTTGGATGTTTTATATGACTGAGGATTTCAGACAACCAATAAAATAATAGCAATTTTGTTTGGATTCGATATTCTCAGCTTTCAAAATAAGCAGAAAAAGAAAAAGAAAAAGAAAAAAAAAGAAAGAAAGATAATTCAAATTGTTTAAATGGACAAAAGTACTGAATGGTGTACAGAGGAAGATAATCAAATGGTTGATAATCACATTTAGAAAGTGTTCAATATCATGAGTTACCAGGAAAATGCAAATTAAGACAACAAGATAGACACCAGAAAATCCAATATGTAGAAGTTAGAAAATACCAAATTCTGGAGCGCTTGCAGAGGCACCAAAAGAATATTCATTAATTGCTGATACAGGTTCAAAGGGTGCAGCCACTTTGGGGAAATATCTGGCAATATGGCAGTTCCTCTGTAACACTAAAGAAATGCATATGCTGTAATCCTGCAATTCTACACTTAGGTATTTACCTAAAGAAAACAAAAATGTGTGTGCACCAAAAAGACCTTCACAGGAATATTCACATCAGCTTTCTTGCTAAAAGCCTAAACTGCAAACCAGCCTCTGTTTTCATCAATAGAAGACTGGACAAACAAACTATGGCATGTTCATACACGGGGAGAGTACTGAGAAATAAAGAACGAATTAGTACAACAACATGAGATAAGTCTCAAAATCATTATGCTGAATATAAGAACCCTTACACAAGTTAGTATAGACCGTGTGATTCGTTTGATGACCAGACAGATGATTTCTCCTTTTTTTCTTCTCTTAAATTATTCCCAAAAACTAAAAATGAAAATGCAAAGGCAAGAGAAATATTGAATATAGTTTTCTCATTCAAATAAGGCTTTGCTATTTTGCTTGCTCTTCTATTTAAACCAGCATCTCTATGATTTTTTAACGTGAAAGTAAATTATTTCCTTACTCAGTAGGACTCTGTTCTCACCATAAAGAGAATAGAAACCAATGAAGAAAGTGTGTTATTGAGCATCGGCCTGCGAACCAAGTGGTTCGATTCCCAGTCAGGACACATGACTAGGTTGCACGTCAGGTCCCCAGTTGACAGCCGGAGTGAGAAGTAACCACACAGTGACGTTTCTCTCCCTCTCTTTCTCCTTTCCCCTGTCTCTATAAATAAATAAATAAACAAACAAGCAAATAAATAAATAAATTTTTTAAAAAGTAAAAGAAAAAAAAAGTGTGTTGGTCATAGAATATGGGATGAGCCTGGGATGAGCCTACACTCTGCCAGTAGGCAAATGTTTAGGTGTCAGGGAGACACGATGATTAATCACAAGGCTCTGAAGTCAGGACTCAGAGAAGTTTACATTTGGGCTCTCCCACCCATTAGCTTTGTTTCCCTGAAAACGTTATTGAACCTTCCAAGTCTTGGTTTCATATTTTCCAAATCAGGCAAATCCTGGCATGTGCCCTTGAGGGTGATTCTGAGAAATAATGAAGTATGATGGGTATTCACAATAATTATACACACACACAACTGGAGAGGTGAGAGCAGAAAAAAGAAATCAAGTTTGATGAAACTTAAAGAAAGGTTTCGTAAGCATAGGAAATAATGACAAAATAAGAAGCTAGAAAGAGAGAATAAAACGAAGCAACTCTGCATTTTTTTCTTGATTGCATTTCCTTCTCTCTTTGTCCTACATTGGTTGCAGAGTCTTTTTTTCCCTCTCGAACATGGAAGCAGTGACAGCAATGATTATGTCTAAGCACAGGTCTGAATGAAAAGCTGCATGATAAAATACTTCACTTTCCCTGCAAATCTTTCTCACAATCTTCTCATAAATAAATGGGGCTATAGTCAAGGAAACTGAGCTAAATCCTTCTCTTACTGTTTGGAGTGCTCCCAAATCATTCGTCACAGACACAGGAGGATGAGAGTCTCTTTGGCATTTATCTTGGGGAGGTCTGTCAAGGTTAAGGGGAAGAGACAAAGGAGCCTATGCTCAAATATCCAGGGTACTGTTTTTGCCAATCTACTGATTTTAAAAAATGCGTGCACCGTGTGTTTTGTCAATGAATCCTCTATATGCTCACACCAAGGTGCTGACAATCGCTTGGGTAGTTCAAAATTGTATCCAAAGCTTGTAGCAGAATAGTATCTGACAGGAGAAATGAGAATTTCTATCTATAGACTCAACAGTCAATGACCTCTAAGAATTGCCAGTGTTTTTTATTAGATTAGATATGACTGACTATTCTTATTTGAATAGCATCTATTTCAGTTACACCGTTATTCCTGGATAAGGAAAACTTGGAAGGAGCACAATGCAGGGGGACTGGGCCAGTTTGTGGGCAAAACTATCCTGGTCCCAGGGAAAGTATGCATGGTGTGTAAGAGAGTCACAAAATCCATGATAGATTGCTCTGTGCAATTGCTCTGAAATCTGCCTAGGATTCCATATCCTATTTTAAATCTTTGAAATGAAATGTTATGTCATAGGGTTCTCAATGAGCAGAAAGAGTAAAGGAAAAAAAATAAAAACTAAAGCTGAATTAAGACAGAAACCTTTTATGGTATGAACAGCTCTTAACTTTTTTTCCTTTCACTAAAAAAGTCTTATTGTTAACTATTCCATTTGAAAGTATAAAATTATTTATGGGTCTTAGAGAAGAAAGCCACGCTGCCTTATCTTTCCTGGCCTCCTGTACTTGGAGAAAAAAAAAAAAAAAAACACTGCCTAACTGTGGCTGTGGAGGACAATTTTAAGTGAAAAGTGCATTTTATAATTTCTTTAATTAAACATGATCAAAGGTGCCCTTAGAGTATTTAAACAAGCATTTTCCTAGTTACATGCACTGTCTAACTCTTTTAACTTGGTCATTGGCTCAATGTCCCTGTTGTTGGTTGAATAGTCCCTTCTGCTATGGACGACGAAAATTTTCCATTCTTTGAAACCTAGTGTTTTACCATACACAGATGAAACACACCTGTTTCTGATAAACAACCACTTTCCATTCTTGTTAACTGAAAAATTCATGCAATGGAAAAAATTTGTGTTTTCTATTCTGGTGTAAAATGCAATTTGGAGCTTCACAGTGTTGATTTAAAAAAAAAAATAGTGAACACCTACTACGTGCAAAGAAGGCAGCAAGGAATTCAACAAATCTGAAAATGTTTACTGACCACCTACTCTATGAGTCAGGCTGTCTTGCACAATCTAAAAGGTAGGCTATAAAAACAAAGAAAAACAGAAGCAAAAGCAATAACAACAAGAGAGGAAGGAGTGAGTTGACTTTTAAATAAGATGAGCAGAGACCTTTGTATATTTGGGGAAACAATGGGGAAAGCTGAAGAAAGATGATTGAAGGAAGTGAGGTGCAAACAATTTTGTGGGAAGATCTTTCCCAACAGAGAGAGCAACAAAGGCCTTGAGGTAGAGGAATGATGGGCATTCTAGAATAAGAAAATAGAAGCCAGTAATCCTAAATGAATGCCTGAGGTGAGAAATAGTAAGAAATAAGTTCATGGAGTTAATGAGGCCAAGTTATATCAGGCCTTGTAAGCCATTATAAAGACTTTGGATTTTAGCATTAGTAAGCTTTTGGAGTTGCCCAAAGGGAGACAGTATCTGATTTAAGTTTTAACATAATACCTAAGTCAGTGTGGTTGATCTGTTGAATATATATACACTGTAGGGTGTGAGGGTAGAAACAAAGAAACCAGTTAGCAAGCCATGTTAGTGCTCCAGGTGAGAGATGAATGTGGTTTGGATCAGGGTGATAGATATGGAATGTTGAGAAGTGGTCTAATTCTGAAAATATTTTGAAGATAATGGCAGCAGCATTTGTTGAAAGATTGGATGAATGTATTGAAAGGAAGAGATGAATCAATGATGATTCTAAGATATTGGTTTCCATTTACTAAAAAAAGGAAAGATAAGAGGTAAAGCAGATTCTGGGAAATAAATTTGGCAGGGGGTTGGGGGGTTGCTACATATCATTTGAGAGGCCCAACAAAGATGCAAGGGGGGTTGGTTCATCAAGTGGAAATACCATCTGGAGTTGTGGGTAGAGATGCAGGCTGGACATATATATATATTTGGGAGTGGAGTCATCAGCCTGTAGATGATATTTAAAGCCATAAAATTTTACGAGATCACCTAAGGAGTGAGAAGATATCAGTCAAGTCCAAAAACTTAGCTTTATTACATAGTTAAGAGTCCAGGCTGATGAGTCAAGGAAAAAAAATAACAGAAAAATGGAAAAAGAGACCAAGAAGAAATGCCCATTGAAGGAAGAAGAAAACCGAGAAAGCATGATATCCTGGAAGCCAAGGGGGAAAAGTCAAATAAATGAAATACAGGTTATATGTTATGACATATAGAAACAATTATTTGCCTTATAAAGAAGATAAGATGATATAAAAACATTCCAAACTTTGTACAGTAAGTGCTAAAAAGATCTGGAATTCAATAGCTGCAGTAACACACAGAAGAGGCTTCCTGACACTCCGTTTATGAGAAGACTGGATGAAGTAGGTCATACTAAACCCAATGTTGAGAGATGGGTAGAAACTTGAGCGTCAGAAGGGGAGGAAGGGAACATCTTACAGAGAAGTTCAGAGAAGGTAAAGCACAAGATCTATCTGAGGAACAATGAGTAGGTCAGGTTAGCCTGGGTACACAGAATGTAGCACCCTCTTTCTGCACACCTCTAAGTCAGGTTTCTGGAGCTGAAAGATGTTCAGATTTTATTTCTGTTTGTTTGTTTACCCCGTCTCCAGAAGCAGTGGGTGTAAGAAGCCTTAACACAATATTTTTCAAATCCTTTTCCACCAGTCTAATTCTCTCTTACCAAATCTTGTATTTTAATCTGTAAAAGTAGTACCAGCTATATAAAACTTTTATTTCTGTTTAGCATTTATGAAGTCCTTGTTCTATGTAAACTCTGGTGGGAGGGAAAGAGGACTAACATAAATATGCAAAAATATTCATTGTAATGCACATCCCTCCAGGGCGACAGATCTGGAGGTGGGAGGGAGAAAGCAAAGCGGGGACTATGAATAAGGCCCACTTGGACAGTTGCACAATAAGTTAAGACAGTCTGCCTTAATCATTGAAAAATAGAAAATCCATGCTATTAGTTTGGAGTTTGGCCCAGCATAATGTGACTTATGCTCCAGTGCCATGGAGATAGGAAAAGCTTTTTGCTTACAACCATATACAAAAGTCCTTACGAAAAACAGCCATCACCTCTAGGGTCTAGTCAACTCATGGCATTGAAGAAAGAAAGAGATAGAAACACAAGAAACCACAGGAGTTTTTTTTTGTTTGTTTGTTTGTTTTTTCAGGAATAGACAGGAGGTATCTTCATAGGTTCCAGTCCTCAAAAAGAAACATGGTGAATTTTCTTACAGCTATTTTTTAACATGAATTTTAACTTTAGGGCCAATTTCATGGGTTATTTTTCCCATCTTTGGATTCCCAATGGCATAGTGAGATGAACTGAGTCAGCGGGACCATTATCAATTTTAACTCAGACACCAAGTTAGCCCCTGAGCCTCTTTGCACTGCCTGGATCTCATTTGCAAAATTAAGACCAAGTGCACTCATGTGGAATAAAGTGGGAAAGGCTCCATGCTGGGCGTCGTACAGACTTAGTAGCTATATGACATTGGGCAAGCTACTGAATGTCTGAATTTGAGTTGTTAAGCTGTGATTTAGAGAAAATAACAGCTCTCATACAGTGTTGTTATGAGGATTAAAAGAAATCACATATAGAAAATTTCTGGCACATAGTAGACTTTCAATAAATCTCCATTTCCTTCTTCCTTCTAACTTGAACATTTCAGCTCCAATATATTCTGAAGTCTTAATTGGGGGGGAGGGGATTTAGGAAAGAAATTATGGAGTCTTACCACTATTGGCTCTTTTGAAATATATATATTTTAAATTGGCATCCTGTGAGGCTCAGAGCATAAGACAGCTCTACCTTTAAGGGTAAAAATAAAACTTGCAGGAGCATGTATCACATGAACAATGAGAAGAAAGCTGGTGTTCCCCCAAGAAATTTTAAGATTATTTGGGGGGGTGGGGATGAAGGAAGGAAGGAAGGAAGTTGATAAATTGTTTTAAAGCCTATAAATTAAAAATGAACCAGTAGGAGAGATGTAGTTACTGTGTAGTCCTCTCCATTAAAACAGGTTAGAAATTATGACTGGTGTGACACAGTCATTTTGCTTTTTCCCAAAATTAAAAAAAAATTTTTTTTCGTAAAGGTTGAGCATTTACAGCAGGAATGTCAGCTCAGTGAATGCACCCATGCTCTGTGTAAGAGGAAACGTATACTTTGCTACTTTGACTTTTCTATATATTTTTTAAATATTTTTGTCTGGCTACATATTGCAACCATTCCTTTCAGTTAGCAATTAAACTCTAATTTGCAGCTGCCTTTATAAAACCAAGGCTTCCCTCCCACGAGCAAAAATGTTCAAGTCTTCGTTTGATCTCCAGCGTCATTCACTAGGAGCTGAGACATATACAATGCCCTGGGTCTGAAGAAAACACAACACCTTAGCACCGTCCATTTCTCAGTGTTTCCGTTTGTTATACAGTGTAAAACATAAATAAATTTTAAAAAGAGGAAGGGAGAGGTAGCAGTGATTTAAGCCTGTCTAGAACATTTGGCATTCGAGTGCCAAGTATAGGGAGCCATTTTCAGGAGAAAAAAAATGTAACCAGAGAAACTATGTAAGTGTGGAAGATGAGATCATCCACCAGCAGTAATCTTTCAAATTCATAGACACTTCTGGACTCATGAGGTGAGAATGAGCAGCGCAGAGGACTGTAAAAGACATTTAGTGTTTGAATTTGTTAACATGCATTCCCAAGCTGTCTTTCTTATAAGATAGCGCCCACATTGCAAGTGAAAAAAATCAGTTTGAAAAATACCCCTACTAATTGAAATCATAATAGTCTTAAAGTTAGAAAATTAAAATAAGGAAAAGGATAATATGTAACTCTAAAGAGTTATTTAAAGAAGAAAAAATAAGTAAGTTTAGGGGAAACTTGCTTTTTAAAAATATTTACCTAACTATTCTTTTAAATGATTAATTTGAATACATTGATTCTATTTTATTTGAATGCATTTGTCTTCTATTAAGGATGGTTAACATTTGTCTTGAAGTGTTTTTTCTAACTATACTTTTCCTTTAAATCAGAACTAAATTTCTCAGATTGAATAAAGATATAAGAAAAATACCTTACAGAATTGTACAATGACGCATACCTCTCTTCTTACATTTCTCCCATTAAACACAATATAGATATTATTCTAACTTCAAAATCAGAAGAGGGAAATGTGGCATCTATTTTGGTAGTTCCTGGAGAAACAGCCAAATTACTGTCTAGGAATGAGATGAGAGTAGGAAGGCTGTTCAAGGTGAGAGAGGGTGACTTTGGTTCCAGTGTGTATTAGAAAACAGTAAAATAATGCACAACAGTAATGTATCACTTATTCTGAAGGACTTGTATAGCGATCCAGAAATTTAAAAAGCAAATATTTGGGCTAATATGAAAGGAGGAGTAACATCAGGGGAACCGGAAAGAAGAGTAAGAGACTTAGCTATAAAGATCAGGGTACACAAATCACCTGGGATCTCATTAAAATACAGATCCTGAATCAGTAGAGTTGGGGTGGGACCCGAGATCCTGCACCTGTCACAGGCTCCCAGCCATGCATAGGCTGCTGGTCCACCAACCGCACTTGGAGTAGCAAAGCCCCAGATCGTGACAAAGGAAGAAAGGGTTAGCTTTGAAACTTCATCTGGGGAAGCCTACATAGTAAATGACCTTTCTCACCAGCCCCTCCCCCTTCTCTCCCATTTTCAGTGACTCCACTAAGTGAAAGTGACCAACCTTCTCAAACATTCACAAGGTGGCATATTACTAAGGTAAATAGGTAAGCTATTTAATTTAGCCCTCTAAAGGATTTGTGAAAGTAAACACTTTTATTATCTTCAATTTACAGAAAAAGAAACAGGCTTGGGGGATTTAATTAATTACATCAAAGCCACACATGGCAGGATTTTAAAACAATTCTGAATTTGACATATCTGACCCCAGAACCTAAATATTTCCATCAATGTCACTACAGTTAACAAGATTGCTCTCTTGCATTCTCATATTGCAAACAAAGAACTAGACACAAGATACAGTAATATGAACTTCGGCGCATACTTTCATCATTGGTAGCTCCTAGAACAGGAGACACTCCAGAATAACTGTTCTTGACATTAGAGATCTTAAATGCATTGCGAAAAGCAGGCCTGATGAACTAAATAATCACTTTCAAAAGCCAGAATGAATAAAAGATGAGAATAAAATACTTGCTGGATTCAACTTCTTGGAATAAAGAAAGGACAAATAGACTCTAGATAAGGACACTGGAGGCTCCACAACTCTGAACACAGGGGATAACCCTAAAAGTCCCACCTCTGAAAAAAATAGGCCTTCAAGTTCAGAATCCCTAAAGGACTTTTACTATTGAAGGGTACACTATTAAATATTTTACACATTCTGTTATTTTTAAAGGGTGTAATCCCTCCTAAAGTAGGTTGGCCCCGGGGTCTTTGAACCAGTCTAGACCAGAATTAACTAGGAGCCATCATATTCACTGTAAGCATGTTATAATTATGTTTGCTTATTTCACACTGTTTAATACACTCCCTCCTGTTAAACGACATCACAGGGGCCTTCAGCACCTGTTGCTTATTTCTGCCAGACTGAAAATATTTCTTTCTCTTCATTATTTGTGTGCAAGGATAAGATGAACTTGCCAGGAGCTGTCATTCTTAAATGCACCTGCCAAATGTCAGATATTTTAATAGCTGAAATGCTTATAGCATATGCTGTGTTTGCTGCAGCTACCAACTTCCAATGCCCAGTATTTCACAAGATATTGGATATATTCAGGGTGACAGATTCATCCCTGGTTATATGCATATGTGATCATGTCCCCCTGGCTATACACCATACGTATGTAACACATCCCCAGGTTAGATTTGGCTAAAAATATATTTTATATGCTAACTTACATTTTCAACTTTTTAAATCAAGAATAAATCTCTTGGACTATACTTTCTGATTTGTGGGCAGTTACTTACATGAAAGATGGCATCGGGCCATGTACTAAAAAAAAATAAATAAATAGGTTAGGTTTGTGGCTCCAAGATAGAACCCTTCTTCCTGTTTTGATAAGTTCTTTACTTCCCTTTCTAAGGATGCCTAATGCATTTTCCACTCTTCTGTTAGGTCTCAATCAAGATTGAAGTGAGCACCGCTAAGTTACAGTATTCAGAGCTGAGCTAAGCTTAGATTGAATAGCCAGGGTGAAACTACCCAGTTGCTGGGTCCTGTCCCGTAGACTCTAACTCTAGGGACACTGGCCCCATTTCGGTTAAAGGACAACAATAAACATCCAAAGATAGGCTTTCCCTTAGATGTAATTGAAAAATGGGGCCTGATATAGAGGTGTCCACTCTTGAATCCTAGTGCAGTACCCAGCAGGGTAAAGATGGAAAGGAATTTATCCCTTCTCCACGATTTATTTCAACTCTATCCTACCAGTCTTGTCAGATCTCATCAGAGGTGTGGAATGAAGGGGAAGAAGTTTAGAGAAGGTTTTCTAGGATACAGTATTCCCTCGCTAATTGCGGGCATTACGTTCTAGACACACACACACACACACACACCACGTGGTAGGTGAAAATCTGCGAAGTAGGAACCTTACATTTATCTTAGTATTTATATATATTTTAAGGCTTTATAAGCCCTTCCCACACACTTATAAACCGTTCCCAGTCCCTTATTAACCTTTCTCACTCCCTTATTAACCTCTTCCACACTTTTATAAACACTACTTATGTTCTTAAACATATTCTACACTCTTAAACCTACGTAACTTTAATAACATATGTATACAGTACTGCAAAATCCCACGATATAGCAAAAAAATCCGCAATAAATAATTAAATATAATATTTTTTAAAATCCCGCGACACAGTGAGGCCGCGATAAGTGAACCGTGATACAGAGAGGGACTGCTGTACTGACCATGACTAATGCCAAGAAAGATGGAGCAACAGAGATCCATTTCCTTCACTGCTTCACCATGTCCCCAAGAACAACTGGAGCCTTCCCAGTTTCGTTCGGTTCCCAGGGATCCCATGTGTTTTAGGATGTTTACCTTCCTCGCCTCTGAGTATGTGTATAGTTGGCAGAACATTCATCCCACTTCCTGGACAGAGTTCATCTAAAACGTTCCTGCACTACACCCTGAAACCAACCTCTGCAGCAGTCTCACTTCATGAGCGCCCTGCTTCAGGTGACCTCAGAGGTAGGACAATTAATTTTCCCTTTTGAAGTAGAACAGCAAAATGTCTCGACATCTCTCCATCTCTCTAATTCTCTCACTCTCTAGCATGCTCTTTCTCTCTTATCCACTCTCTCAAGTGCACAAAACCCACTCAGAGTCCCAGCTGCTTGAAAAGTAAAGAATAAGTTACATATCTTAAGACCTGTTCAGATACATTTGAAGACACCTGAGTTTAATTCATTAACAGTCAGCTTTCATGAACCACGTGGTCAAGACCTTTCTTGTGTAGTTTCAGAATGGAACCAAGTTGCTTTTCTCGGAGAATTTCCAATGACAGTAATTTTCATAAATCTACTAACCTCTCCCCTGACAATTCATTATACCTCCTGCCATAGGAGGCCCTGCTGAAAAACTAGAGTCATGCTGGATTTTCTTTATCCTGAGTTACAGTGCCTCAGTAATGCAATCTCCTTGGATGTGACTCCGGTGCAGGGAGGATTTCCTAGGGAGTTCCTGGCACACCTGATTTCTAACTGATACCACTGATGACATAAAACCAGGACTGGGGTATACTTGAAGACACAAAGCACCTTCAGGTAGACTCCGGATGAGCTCATCTTATCCAGCAAGGGAACAGAGCATCTGTAGGTAAGTCTACTTTGTTCCTATGACCTACAAGTTTACTACCTTGCTGGTAGCATTTATTGGGTAACTACCTAGCAAAGCAATGCTAGAAAAAAGTCAGAGCTGGTGGTTTTCCACACTCAGAAAAACACATAGGGGACAGAGTTGGAACCCTTCCTTTTAGAGTCTAGGCCACTAATCAAAGAATTCCAAAGAGAATTCTGCATACAGCCACCATTAAAATTTAAAAGGAGATTAGAGACCTATTTCCAGCCAGAATAATCTGAAAGTTCTGACATGCACCATTATATTGTTTGATGAACATTTCCAGAGGAACGAGATGTCTGTTTTGACCTCTGTAGTGTGAGTAACACATGTCGAAAAGGAAGCTAGAAGGCTTATTTTTATACAGATAGCAGAAAGCAGTTTTCCTTGTTAAGAAAGTGTGGCAGGCTGATTTTTGCCTTTTTTTTTTTTTCTTTGTAATTTGAAAGTCCTCCCAGATAAACCTTTGTGGTACACAACTTGGTTTTGACATCCTGGCTTCATGCCTGTAACTGTTTATAAGTCATGTGAGGAAGTCATCGATCTTGACCAATATGGCTCAGACATATTTTCCATGTTAATTACACATGTTTGGTCTGACATTGCAGTGATACAATTTCATTTGTTTAAAACAACAGAATGGATGGCTCTTTAACTCAACAAATGTAGGTAAAAATTCTTCCTGGAGTAAATGTAACAAGTCTGGAAAGTATAAGGCACAAACACTAGTGGCTGAAGCCCCAGAGACTTAGAGGCTGATATTCTGCAAGAATTTCTTGGTTAGATGAAAAGCATGTTGGAAAAGTACAACATAATTATCAAAAAAAAATTATAAATAATATGTGTTAGACATTGCAACAAGATTGGTGTCCTAAAAATAATTACCAGTTTTTAAAAAAAGCAGAGGCACTTTTTGCTTTGGCCCAATGGAAATGTTCAGATTTTGGCTGGGTTTTTGAGCAGGACCTCGACATTTTTTAACACTTACCAGAACACCAGCAGTTAACCCCGTAATGGCCAACTGCTGGTTATTATGCTACATTTGGTCCACAGCTGCATGGTTCTGCTCACTTTATTGTCATTTCAGCCCTCAACCTATTAGCTGCCCAGTGACCGCTTGCATGCAGAGGGGCCTTTGGTTAACTAAATCCCCATCAGGATCACAGCTGTTGAAAAGTATGCAGTGACAAAAATACCCATGTGCAATGAATTGTAGATAAATCTGTAAGCCAATTTAAGGAAAACTTGAAAAACAAATGAGAGGACTAGCTGAACTCTCTGGCTTCTGAACATCACAAAGAACATTTCCTTTATATTTTGGAATATCCTCTATAAAATCCCAATATTGCCCTTTTTGTGTATTGGGTGATTAGGGCTAAATTTCAAAGTGATAAGCTCAGTTCAGCAAAATGTATTCTTTTATACCTTCCTCCATTCAGCAGTAAAAGAATGAATATCATGTTCAATAATTTAAACAAATCCCTGCTTTTGGCATAATACTAATATCAGCATTGGGTATTTATTCAGAATGTGCTGCAATTTAAACAGTGACCCTTATCTCCGTTACTTCCAGCCAGGAGGCTTAGCTCAGTGGTTATATATGTGCAAATATATCAGACCACAACCATTTGTAACAGCCAAAGCTGCCATGTCTGGTTCATTTCACAGTGTCCTGAAAGTATACTCCACAAGTAACTGTTGTTGGTATTATAATGGTCAACCCTATGTCCAGTCATTACCTTGAAAGACTGTGCTAACTGTGCTTCTTCTCATTACCTGGAAACATTTAAAAACAGGAAGAAGACAAGGGAATACATGACCTCTACCACAAACATAAATGGAGGGATCCTTTACTCTCTTGTATTATTGAATGCCACTCCTTTGTCACTTTGTCCAGATCCAACATCAATTAAAGCTGTGATCTGAAACTCCCTTAGATCCAACTAAATTTAAACCCACAACGGGGGTGCTGTTTCTGGTCTTAACTAATCTAAAACTTGGTCTAGTCCTGCCTGTGTTGATTGATTTGAATTCCTACTCCAGAGTCTGTTCTTTTCATTAAATTATTGAGATTTTCCTTAACAGTCAGTGACCTAGATTTTTCTCCTTATTTAATTCATTCAAACAGCTCTTATGCCCCTACTACGTGCCAGGCACTGGGGATAATATATTAATGAGTCACAGTCCCTGCATACAAAGGATTTAGGGATTAGAGGCATATAGTCTCCTCAATGTAAGAGAAAAAACATCTTTTCCCTTCCATTCATCCTCCAGGTCTATAATACCATAAATTGTGCAACGAGGGTAAAACTACCATTAGCTCTTCATAGCTACTTCCCCAATTTGGCAAGGTAGGAGAAGACTCTTGAGATGTATGTATTACTAATGGTTTATTGAATTTTCAATAATGTGCACTGAGAAAAATATTTTAAATTATCAGGCAGATATTTGCAGCATAACCAGTAAATTACATGCATGGAATTAAAAAAAAAAAAAAATATATATATTATATATATATATATATATATATATATATATATATATATATATATATATATTAGTTACACACTCTACCTTACAGGAATTTACAATTAAATCAGGGAAATGAGATTATGCAAATAAGGAAAACATAGAATACAATTAATTGCAAGTTATGTAATAATTATGTGGGAAATAAAGGAATTATGAGTTTCATGTACAGATATGCTTTTGGGCTAGAATTGTCATGGAAGCCTTCATTAGGTTAAATCTTCATCATTTCATATCATATTGCTCCACTGTACGATATTTTTCAGAGGTTCCCCTCCATTCACAATAACAAGCACTGGAAGAACTCTGTGGAATCCAGCGGGTAGAATGCAACTCTGTTCTGCTTCACAGAGCTTGTAAACTTATTGAATATTTTACCAAGAACAGTGAATTCCAAAGCCTACTTTTGTCTGTCCATTTGTCTGTTTTGGGCTTCTGTTTTTCTCTACATATTTTAGTTCTTTCATCTTTTTCATCCTCTGCATTGGTCAATGCTGTGCTGCCATTTGAAGGCAGGTCACGATTCATAAAATAGGGGTTTTCCATAGTTAACAATTCATACCAAAATAAGAACTTCCCTATTTGAATGTGTATTTGTATGTGACCAAAGAGACCTTTAAGATATACGCCTTTATACCTAATAAATAAACCTGGAGTTAAGGATTAGAGATTCCCCCTCCCGCTAATGTAATAAGAAAGTAGAATAGTAAAAATTTCTTGAAATTTTTATTTAAATTTTTAAAAAATCAAAGCAGCCAAGTTCTTATATTTCTTTTGATACATGAGATATAAAGATATGGTTGGCATTCAATTCAGTTCAAAAATCACTTATGGAGCACAAAAACATTATATTGTGAACACAAAGATAAATGGGACACAGTCTCATACATCAAGTTGGAAAAATAGAAGAGGAGCCAGGAGTTTAATCATGGTTCATATCAATTATAAGAGAAAGCAAATGTATCATTACAAAATATGCAGAATGAGCACCTAACTCAAACCAGATAATCCCTCATGAGGAGAAAAACCTGTTAAAAAAAAAAAGCAAAATTAAAGAAATCAAAAGAAAAAGGCTTCATATACATGGAAACACTTTCTGATATGAACAGAGACATAAGATATGTTGAATTTAGGAGAGTAACAAATAACTTGATACAAAATCAAGGGATGGAGAAATGGAAGGAGACCCGAGGGAGTGGGCTGAGGCTGATGAAGGTTATAGAGTTTGGAATTTATTAGATGGTCAAGATACATTAAAATTTTTGTGATGAGGAATATCATGAGATAAAAGGGGCATATGCTAAGCACTATCTGCTGTGAACAGCAGCAGAAAACAAAAACATATTGAATTTATTCCAGAAATGAAATAAAAAACATTTCGCATGGGGAAGATAGAGAATAAGCTGTGTCTTGAGTAATTAATTGGCTATTGGTTATTAGATTGTATTACTTGAGATAAGGAATATTGAGAAAAAGACAGGTTTCTCAAGGAAGCAATGAGCTCTGTTTTGAATATGTTAGGTACATTATATGCATGGGGTTTGGGGCAAAGAGCATAAAGGTGTGAAAGTAGGTAAGGAAATAATATTGTGATGGCTTCCAGCATTCAATAGTACCCAAATGTTTCTTTTCCCTGTAACACTCCTACATATAATTTTTTCTTTTTAATTATAGTAGACAGTGGACAATGACTAAAAGCAGGCATCTACTAGAGGTGGATCAACAATTGCATACAGAAAACTATACTTGAATAAGTTTCATAGTTTTTACAATTTATAGTGTAAGGCAGAGGTTGGGTCGGAATCTGATCCGTGCCGTGGGTCACGTGGGACCTGGCAAGGCTTCCTCTCGCTTCTCTGGGCCTTCGTTTCTTCACCTCTAAAATGGGGGTAACCATGCTCCTCACCTTCCGCAGTTACTTATGAGGTTCAGTGAGTTAAAGGTAAGGCACCTCCTGTGCAGCGAGAACTGGGGAACGGCAGTCACCGAGACACGCAGACAGTTCGCGGGGTCCTCGGGGGGCCTGAGCCCTGCAGAGAGCCGTTGGCTGCAGGCAGGCCAGCCTCGGGGAAGGCTGCTTAAGGCCACGTGTGACCGAGAAGGACTTAATGCGGACTCGCACCAGCTGTCGTAGAGATGAGCCTGCTGGGACTGCGGTCTGCTGGTAGTGGGGCATTTCCTCGTGTCTGTCTGGTAGGCGCGCTCCAGGAGTGGCAGTTGGGTTCTCTGGTCTCAGAATTCGTACTGGAGGAAGGTGGAATTCCAGGCGTGAGGGGTGAGATAAGAAACTTGTGCAAATATTTGTTTTCACACAACTAAAAGAAGACAAAAGATTAGCAAGCAAGAGCCCGTGGTCGTGTTTGTATTTTGAATTAGTGACAGGGCACTACACTTTCTATGGCTTGATCATAACTTAACCCTAGAAAATTTCAGTCCCCCCTCCAGTTATAAAAGGTGTATTTGTCAGTGCATTATGTATTATTATGAATAACGTGTGTTCGAGGATGAAGTATTTCTCTCCTGTTATCCTGTAATTATTTCTGTGTCCAAATAGTGCCTCATGTTGCCTATTTGAGCCTAGATACACAGTGTCAGGCCAAGGAACTGGATGTGTGAGGTAGCAAAAATTTTGGACAATATTTATTTACTCCGCTACGCTCTTAGTTCTTGAACCTTCTTTCCAGGGCTTACTTGGGGTTTTGTTAGTTCTTTTCATATAATTTCATGAGAAGTCACATCCTTCTATCCCTCTCATCATGTATCTCCTCTACTCCCACTTCCAGCATGCCTTTGGAGTTGTATAATTCAAGACCCAAGTTTATAATCCTTTATGATTTTGTATCTTGCGCAAGGCTTTCGTGCAAAAATGACTTACCGGAAATTGCTGTTCTTTTTTACCCTCTTTCAGTTTGTCTCTTTAAAAAAATTTTTTTGAGGGAGTTAAGGGAATACATAACAATCTATTATGTGCTGTAATCAAAATTACTCTGCTTCCATTCTCCTAAATTGGAATGCTTTTTATAAATTAATTTACTGCTTAGAAGCTTTATTTCATGTTTGGGATGGTTGAGGTAGAAGTGAGAGTTCAGGGTCTAAAATCAGACTTAGACACACCTAGATTCTTGCATCTTTTATAATTTCCTCATAACCATTCCAGTGAACTTCAGTGAAAGGCATTTTGGTGGTGTTCGAAAATAAGAACTTTAGTGTAGGACCAAAGCTCTGAAGGTGAGATCTTAGGCCAGACCGAGGAGTGTCTTACCCTGTTCTCCGCACCGATGAAACGGGAACAGCGCGGCCTACTTGTGTGGGGCAGTTAGGAGGTGACACGCGTCGGGGTCTGTCATGTGTCTCCGCGCGGCGGTGGGTGCATTGCAATTGTTCAGTAAGTGTTCTTTTCCCTCTAGCTTTACCCGTACTTCGGATTTGATACTACATTCTGAAGTCTTGCTTTTTAATTTATTTATTTTTTTTAAAGGCTGTGATGATTTTCCTAGGGGCTGGGTGGGTGAGCCATAAGTATTCTTGGTTGTTAGAATTTCACTTGAAATACCAAGTTAGTGGAACCACTTTTTATCTGTATGCCATTGATGATCTTTTTGGGAATCAGAGTTTCCTTGTGTGTTGGGCATTGAAACCATGACATTTCTCTTATTTTCTTTTTCCTTTTGGCTCCTTTGCCTATTTTAATTCCAGGAAATTTATTTCTAAAATTATTGTATGGAAAAAGATATTTTCTTATGTTAATTTAGTGATCTGTTAGAGTAAAAGGGCAGAAGTTTATAAGGAAAGTTAGTCACTGAATATAATTGTTAGATAGTCACATTGTAATTTTAATTCATGGAATCAAATTTTAGATCTGTCAGCTAAGCTTTCCTTGATTTTACTTTTGTAGCTTTTTTGGGGGAGATAGATTATTAGTTTTTTTAATTTTTAAAGATTTTCTTTCTTTTTTTATTTTATTTTAGAGAGAGGAGAAGGGAGGGAGAAAGAGAAGGAGAGAAACATCAGTGTGTGTTCGCCTCTTGCACACCCCCAACAGGGGACCTGGCCCACAACCCAGGCCTGTGCCCTGACTGGGAATTGAACCGGCGACCCTTTGGTTTGCAGGCGGGTGCTCAATCCACTGAGCTACACCAGCCAGGGCAGATTATTCTTAGTTGGCATCTTCTAAACTATTTAAATCCCATTGTGCATTATATATTTTTTTTCCTGGGATAAAAGATTAAATTGTGAAATAAACATACAAAATATATATCGTGTAAAATTAAATGATAGCAAAAAATAATTGTGTACTTCTAGCTTGAGAAATATTACAAAACAGTACCTACCAGTACTTCTGAAGCTTGTATCATGCAGTTTTTTTCTCCCGCTGCCTGTAATGCTTCTGTGCTACTGTAGTTATTTTGAAACTATATAGGATATTCAGAGAAGGAAAACTCTGATTACAAAAAACCTCCGCTGCCTTGCGGCATACCTCTTCAGGGGAAGGGCTAAGGGAGTAAACCCCGACAGAAAATCCGGAGCCGGAGTCCCTAAGGCGGTTTGACGTTGTAGTCAACACCGGCAACTCCTGCGGCGCACCTGAAGCCAAGCTGTATTGACTCCGTCTTTCCCTTGGATCCTTCAGCTGCGAAGAGAGGGGGGGTCTGCTGCATGGGCAACAGCAGACCCTCCATATCACCCTGCCCAGGCTCTGTAGCTTCATCGCAAGATGTCGATTCAACACGGGAGGAGACAGATACCGTGTCACTCCCGAGTCGGACTGCACAGCCATTCTCGGCGGTGCAGATAGACTCTTAAGAAGCTACACCATCGTCTCTCAAGACGGACGGCTGCCGACGATAGTGTAAAGCAGACTCTAGTCAGCACCATAGAGGTGGATGAAGCAGTTAGATAAAATTTACAGTTGTATTAGTTTGAAGAGCACAGTGTTTAGAGTAACCACAACAACTGGAAAATGAGAAGGAAGGTACCTGAAGGAAAAAAAGAAACAGAAAGAGGAAGGCCCAAATTTTAAAATAAATTGCACTAAAATATGTAGCTCACCTCTGAATCATGCATACACAGAGCAGATTCCAAGTGATTGACTTAGCCCATATGAATGCCACTGTATTAAGATTTCAGCTGTTTCCCACCAGCAAAGAAACAGCTTACAATTTAAGGTCAGCCAAATTACCTACCATATTAAAAAACAAGAACAAAATTCTTCAGGGGAGCATAACTGAATCCAGACTCTTTACAAATTGAAATTCACAATTCCAGGTAAAACCTAAAATTACTCAACCTACAAAAAAAAAGGAAAAGATTACTTATTTGACCTATACTCAAAAAATATAATTAATTGAGATGAAATTCCCAAGATGATCTGTGCATTAGAATTATCTGACAAGGATTTTAAAGCAACTACTAGCTTTAACAATGCTAAAGCTGTAAAAGGAAATACGTGTGCTATGATTGAAAAAGTGAGGAATCTCAGAAAAGAAAAGGAAAATAAAAGAACAAAATAGAAATTCTGGAAATAAACTTGTAATACAGGAAATTTTTAAAAAACACTGGATATATATATATCTAACAATAGATTGGAAGTGCCAGAAAAAGAGTCAGTAGGCTTGAAGATAAATTCAGAGAAACTTATCCAAATTGAATTAATAGAAAGAAAAGTAGATTTGGAATAAAAATAGTCTTAAGGACCCATGAGGCAACAGCAAAAGGTAAAACTGTGTATAATTGGGATCCAGAAGGAGATATAATAGAAGAGGATATTGAATGTTTGGAGAAACACGGGCTGTAATTTACCCAAATTTGATGAAAGTCTTAAGTTTACAGATTCAGATTTTTAGCAAAGCCCAAGCAAAATAAATACAAAGAAGGGACATCATAAACTGCTTAAAATCAAATGGTCAAAGATAATGTTGAAAGTAGATAGAGAAAAATAAGACATTGCATACAAAGAAACAGTAATTAAATTCTGAATTCTCATTGGTGATAATAGAGCCCAAAGGATGGTGGGAAAGCATCTTTAAATGGTTGGCAAAAGAAAAAGAACAACAAAAAGGAAGACTGCAAAATTGCAGGAAGTTTGCAAAATTACATTGCAGGGTGATAAAAACTCAATGGCAAACTTGAAACAAAAAAAAGCAAAGAAAAAGTCGCCATAAAGGAACCTATAAAAGATAGCATCTGAGACATTAAGGGAGGTACGAAAAGTGTGTCTAAGATGATATAGAAATTAAAGAACTTTAATTTAATTTAAGAGATTAAAGTCAAGAGTTTGAATAGCAGAGGGGTCAAGTAAGATAAAGATTGAAAACAACCCATTAAATTTATAAATAGGCAATTAATTGTGACCCCAGCAAGAGCAATGTAAGTGGGATGCAAATAAGCTATAATTACTTGTAAATTTCTATGGGTTAAGAACTATTTAAATGAGAAGAAAAGGTGTAAGAAAAGTAGCTTAAGGGGAGGCAGATGTATAGGCAAGAGAAGTTGCATTTATATGGGAATGACTTTATTATTTTCATATACTGAACAGAAGGAACCACTAAGAAAAGACAAGGAGACAGGAGAGAAATCCAATACAGTAATGGGATCAAGAATATAAGTGGAAGTTTAAGGCTTAAATTGGAGGTAGGGGATCACATACTCAAACTACAGAGGAGATAAGAAAGAATAAAAATATAAATGAGTTTGTCTAGTCCTCAATTTTCTGTGAAACTAGTTAAAGTTTTAGAATCTGTCAGACAATGTCTATCTAAAGAGTTCTTTTTTAAAGATGATACCTAAGACTGAATTTGAAAGTTGGCCCTCCTAACTCAGAAAATAGCCCATATTCTAAAAAAGAATAAGAACAGTATTTCCCAAGAATTCTAACTACATATTTTTTTAGTTTTATAACATTACATTTGCACCATTATCTGAAATAGGTATTTTCATGTAACATATCAGTTTTGCATTTCACTTAAGTGAAAGCGCTATACTATAAATCTCATTTTTACTGGAAAGTAAATATACATTTTGAGATATTACTTAATATTTAATAGATGAGTCAGCTGGAGATACATATGTAATGAAATAAAATATCCATACACATTTAATAAAAATGCAAGTTAAAATAATAATTTTATATCATTGTTCATCATATTGGCAAAGTTGAAGAGATGCTAAGATGACAGAAAAGAAACTTTTAAATAGTGACTGTAGATATAAGATAAATTGAAAATTATATTAAAACCTTTAAATTTTGCATATCCTTTTTTTGAGCACTTTCATAATAAGTTATGAGTCTATTCAAGGATTGAGCTGCAAATGTATGTCCTCTGTTGTTTATATTTTACCCCCCAAAATGGTAGTTTTTATTACTTTTTAGAAATTTTAAAGAAATTGCATCCAATATTCTAAAACACTAAAACAATTAAGTTTTGCTATTTCTTGAAAGAACTTTTGAATAGGTAGTTCTAGTGTTACACACAGCAGTACTTCCAAAAAAAACCTCTTCTCCTATTTATCTTCCCTAAAATTCTACTCATTACAGTACAGTAGCTGCTCCCAACATCTCTGATTCTTTTTTAAAAGTCTCCAAAACATTTTTTCTAAAATTGAGCTCTGGTTGTTTCTTCAAATCTCTTGCCTCTTTTCTCCACTTTTTTCATCTCAGTTTTCTTTTTTCTTTCTTTCTTTTTTTCCCTTGCATGTCTTTTCCTCACATGAATTCGCTTGTTAGACTTATAAAGTCCTTCATCCATTTCCTGGATCAACACAGCAAACACCCATGGCTGGAACCTGTCTGAACAATAAAGTGGTGAGATCCAAGATGGCAGAGGAGTAAATAGAAGCTACACTAACCTCCTCCCAGGACCAGTCTGGAATTACAACTTAATTGTGGAGAAATCATCTGGAATAGCCAACTGAACACCAGCTGGAGAGAAGTCTTATAACCACGGAGAGACAGAAAAGGCCGCTTCATCACAACACGACTGAACACAACAAGGATGCCAGCCTGTTAAACCAAGCACGCTGCTGTCCAGGGACAGCCAACTGACCTGGAGTCTGCACAGTCCTTCCGCGTGTGGGAAGGCAACCCTCCCCTCCACACTCCCACTCTTATTAGGGATTTCTGGACCCAAGGGTAGGTAGGACGATGGCCATGACCAGCTTGAAGCAGCTAGAGGAGCATGAGACCTTCGCCCATTGTTCTTTATACGATTATAAAGGGTCTTAAGTCTGAGAGGGGGAAATTGTTATGGAGCAGGGATCTGCCCCCCCAAAAAATTAATCAATTAATTAATTTTTAAAAAGGGGGGAGGCTCAAACCAGTTGAAAGAAGGTAAAGAGACTAGACAAATAACATACGTACCACCCATGGAGATGGACAACAATGTGGGGATTGACTGTGGGGAAGGGGGAAAAGGGGAAAAAATTGGGACAACTGTAATAGCACAAACAATAAAAAAATTTAAATAAAGAAAACATTAAAGTATGTAGAGAAAACTTCAGGAGAAGAGAAATAGTCAAGAATATTCATATGTTAATTATATATATATTTATATATATATATATGTGAATCAATTTATCATAGAGAATATTTTAATGTCTAATTACTCAACAAAAGTAGATTGGTTAAATTAAGTATGCTAAGTTTATGCAATAGGACTTGATGCCAAAGTTTTTGAAAATTGCAGTGAGCATGTTTGTGTGTGTGTGTACATATGACATTTATTTAATGAATCAGAAATATCCATATACTAAATTTTAAAACCCAAGAAACAAACTAGTGTATAAATTCTTTAAACTTTTTATTACTCTGTTGATATATCAAAGTGTTCTCAGTAATTATTTTTACATAGTAAAATAAATAATGTTTTACTTTTTTTTCTTGTCCTATGTTTTCTAAATATTTTGTAATAAACATTTATAATAAGATTAAAGTTAAAAGTTTTAAAGGTAAAAATATTTACTGCTTAAATACAAAATAACATGTTGAACTCAAAGACAGGGAAATATATTTAATGCCATCCAAACTGAATTTTTTTAAACATATCTAAATGACATTTTTGCAAAATCATGTACACTAGTAGTTTTAAAAACAAATAGATATTAGCTATTTTTAGCACTAAATTCTAAAAGATAGAACTGTTTCCAACTATATTAATTTGCTAGTGTTGCCATAACAAAATAACACAGTCTGGGTGATTTAAACCACATAAATGTATTCTTCCACAGTTCTGGAGGCTGCAAGTCCCAGATCCGGGTGCAGGTGGGTTTGGTTTCTCCTGAGGCCTCTCTCCTTGCTTTGCACATGGCCTTTTCTCTGTTCACGTGCACCCTGCTGTCTCTTCTTCTCATAAGGACACCAGTCCTATTGGAATAGGGGCCCTTGTGATCTCATTTAAACTTACCTACCTCTGTAAAGGCCCTATGTCCAAATATGACCAACGCATAAATTTTAGAGGGGACACAATTCAGTCCTTAACACCAACTACAATAAACTCTATGAATTAAAATAAAATAAAATTCCATAAGATGGATATCATAATAATGATAGAGATACACAGTTTGCATAATAGTGGTACTATATTATTTATAGTATTCTACTATCTATATATTCAATAATAACTTTATTAACTAAGGAGCTTAGTTAAGATAACTTTTTTAAGGAATGCTGAAAAATAGGATCTGATTGTTTTCATTTTTAATGTAATTGTGCTATGTAAGGTGATACATATACAACTGTGCTAACAGACACGTTCATCCAGACCTATAGCTGTGAAAAAAAAGGGTATACTCCAGCAAATGCCTTAAAAACTAGGAGGTCTACATCATTAGTCTGTTGTTTTGTTTCCTACTTTGCATTACATCAAACTGACCAAAACTCATACTATAATTAATATATTAAAACAAAAGCAACGTTTAGACAGAGACCATTAATCAAGTCATATTTCAATAAGTACATAGGCCAATAAATCATATGACCAGCTGTGTCTTTCTTTAAGGCATTGGTAAATAATCAGTTGGACTGAAATTAATTGCATCTTTTATTCCCGCAATCCCCCACATACATAGAGAGCAGCATAAAAGTATCTGGAGGCAAAGAATAAATTGAGATTTGGTCATAAATAAAATAGCCAATTCGGCATATACATGAAGCAGTACATGGAAGGATCATGGCTCTCTCATGTGCAGCGCCAAAGCAAACCAGTGTGCTAATAAAGTAGATCACACATTTTTCCCAGGGATATAATTTTTTTTAAATGTGTGAAAATTTATCCACATACGAGGACTTTTTAAAATTCCATTGTGGCATCTCCATCAGTAATGATGTAATTTCCTCAACTGTGTTTTTTAAACTTTCATCAAAGAATTTAATTCAGTTATTTCTGATTTTAACACTTGGTTTGAAATGTGGGTTTCTAGGATTAGCTATATGAAATAGGAAGTTACCTCATGCCCTGGGGCCTCAGCTTTGTCCACTTTACAGATCAACATGGCAAAAATCCACAGCCAGAAACATCCTAAAAAATAAAGTGTCTTTCCTCTTTAGAATGTAGGTGAGAGGTGACTGAGAACTCTTATGTTAAGTATAAAAAACAATACCTTACTGCCAATTCTTCTTCTTCCTCCAGGGACCTAATGAAGACTAATTCTATCACATCTTACACTTACCTGATGTCTGAAATATCCCAAAGCAGTAGCTCTAGGACTGCTGAGAGGCAGCTTAGCTGGGCAACAGAAACACAGATCTAGAAACAGGTTGCCATTTACTGTGACCTTGGACAAATCACTTCAGTGTCCAGCCTTAAGGTTTCTCATCTGTAAAAAAATGGGGAAGTAAAGCCTACCTCACAGGTCAGGAGAATTAAATGATAATATTGGTTATGCTTTTAGAACAATGCTATCACACAGTAGATCCAAACAAACAAATAAGTACAGTATATTCCATAATCTGATGAAATGCCCTCTCTCCCTCCTATGACTTGATCTTATACCTGGAAAAGACCAGAAAAGGTAAGGCCTGGCTTCATAGCATGCGACCTGTGTAGTCACAAAGGACCCTGCACTTAGAAGAGCCCACGCTTGAAGGAATGTTTATCTATAGTTGTCTTGAAATTCTTTTTCTTTTTTAAATCATCACCCAAGGACATGTTTGTTTATTACAGAAAGAGAGGAAGGGAGAGAGCAAGAGAGAGAGAAACATGGATGTGACAGAAACATCTATTGGTTGCCTCTCATACACACCTGACCAGAGATGAAACCGCAACCTAGACATGTACCCTGACTGGGACTTGAACCCACAACCTTTTGGTGTACTGGATGATGCTCCAACCAACTGAGCCACCTGGTCAGGGCCATCTTGAAATTCTAATTTTTTAACATAACGTCTGCATTTCTGTTTTGCAGTGTGCAATGTGAATTACGTAGCTAATCCTAACAATAAGCCATCATGAGATTCACATCAAACTTTTCTCTGAATATTCTCCTTAATGCCTTGCCTTAAGTCCCGATGACACCGTTTCCCTTGCAACAATCTGAAGCAGAGGATTTTTTTCCCCCATATCAGACCCCACATACCACAGGATCAGGAGGTAAGGAGTCGAATATGTCTCCTTCCCTCCTGTCTGAAGCCTGCACCATCAGTCAAAACCGCCCACTGCATCTCTTCTCACACTTATGCACCGACCCGGTCACTCCCTCAAGCTGGCTCTTAACTCATCTCTTCCTCTGCTCCATCTCCATGTATGCATTCCCCTCGGTGACTTCAGGATTCGTATGGATCAACCGTTTGAAGCCGAGACCTGTCAGACCCTTCCCCTCCTCACTTCCAATCACCTGTTCTCCCACCCACTCCAGGCCAGAGATGCTGTCATTGCCTCAGCACTAACTCACCAAACCTGAATTCTTAACACCCAGTGCCTCCCTTCTCTGGCTGCCATCTGCTGTTCTTTCGGGGTGCATTCTCAAGTACTCATTTTACAAGAATTCTTCAACTTCAACAAAACATCGGAACCATTGATTTCACTTTTTACTTTCTTTCTACTTACTTCCTTTTCCTGTTTCGCCTTTAACTTGGCTTTTAGTCCATGTTTCCTATTTTAAATAATTCCCTTTTAATTACTTTAATTTGCTTGCCTCCATGTTTCATTAGTGCCTTCGCTTTGCCCTAAAAAATCAAAACACTGGTTGAAACCATTTTAAAACTTTTTTCATGCCAGATCCTGAGAGGCCAAATGTGTTTATAGAAAGTCACCAACGAGGAAGAATACAACCACTGAATTTATGCTAAAAGTTTCATATGGATACTGAACACTTCCTAGCAAACCTAGTGCACTTCTGTGGTAGTGCCACCTCCCAAAGCAGAGTCAAATCCTGTGCAGCCCTTTTATACTCCCTCCAGTTTCTCCAAACTAGTGTCCGTGTCTCTGCTCCCCCGCACTCCAAAGCTTCTGGGATGACTTTTTATCACTTGATAATCCTATTTCCTGTCCTTCACTCTTCAGTTTATGACATTAGAGTTTATTTTCTCCCATCACTCCCAAGAATCTTTTCTTGTTCAAGTTACTTGTGACCTTCATATTGCCTAATGTACTTTTCTATTCTTATTGTCTCTTTCCCTGGTTTCCAGATATTAGATACTTTGTCTTCTTCACTGGCCATCCCTTCTAAGATTCTCTTTCTTCTCGGCATTTGCCTAACAATCCTTGTGTATGATCTCATTGGTTGGTCTTATCCAATCTCATGGTGCAAACACCATCTACATAGGGTAAACTACTTTCTTCTTTTGTCAAAGACTAAGAGGGTTCCCAGGACTTGGGGCCTTTGGTGCTAAAACCAGGACAGTCCTGGGTAAGCTAGGATGGTTAGTTACCCTACATCTATATGTTAACAACTCTTAAAACCACACCCCTAGTCCACACCTCTCTGATGATCTTTAGTTCCCACTTTGGTCTGTAATATATATTTCCCACTTAAGTTTGTCCAAGCCAGAACTAGTAATTTTTGCCTGCAAACTCTTCTCTCATTAGCCTCTATCTCTATAGGTGTCATCATAATGCACAAGTTCCCATGGCAAAAAAAAAAAAAAAGAAGAAAAAGAAGACTAAAAATCATTTATGGCATCTCATAACTTCCTTCCCATCTCCCAGTACACATACCACCATCTGGCCCAAGTCATCTTCTACTTTCACCACCTCAAAAGTCTCATACCTACTCTCCTTGAGTGTTTTCCAGTCAATTCGACTCAGTGAAAACTGGGATAACTCTAGGTTTAAAGGAGAGAATTCTTTTGTAAAACATAAAAAGACTCATTTCTTTGTAAAACATTTCAATGACTTCCCACTGTTCTAAGAATAGCAACAAAATAGCTCTCCAAATCTTACAATAGTGCTTCTCTACCAACCTGTGGAGAGGATGAGTTTGTTTTAGTTTTAATGTTTTTGGTTTGTTTGTTTTTCCCAAATCCACCATGGACCGGAAGCAATTTGCAACAGCAGATACAGCATGCAATTTGAAGTGCCTGAGCTAAGATGGGTCCGTGACCAAGTGCTGGAGTCTGAAAAATGTAAGTTGCTATAAATTTTTTACATTAATGTACTTACCTTGTTTGCTTACCCAAACAATTTGAGCAGTGACCTACAAGGCCTGCCTCTGTGACCTTACCTCACACACCCCGACAGCAGGCACCCTGACTGCCTTTCTGCCCTTCAAACAAGCTATCAGTCCTGTGGACTCAGCTTGGAATGTTCTTTGTCTAGTTCGCCACAATAAAGCTTATTACTATCCTTCAAGTCAGCTCAGGTATTCTCCTCAGAGAGGCTAGTCCTAACCACCCCTCTCCCAAGGGATGGTCTCCAATGAAACTCTGAATTATAATACAGTTTATTCCCTTTATAATACCTTCTAGGGTGTTCATATATTTTTATTTTCATTTTAAATGTTTTAAATTTCAAAATTATTTAGGAATCATATAATAAGTGTATAATACTACCCTTTGCCAGAGAAGGAAAACTCTGATTCCAAAAAACCTCCGCTGCCTTGCGGCATACCTCTTCAGGGGAAAGGCTAAGGGAGTAAACCCCGACAGAAAATCCGGAGCCGGAGTCCCTAAGGCGGTTTGACGTTGTAGTCAACACCGGCAACTCCTGCGGCGCACCTGAAGCCAAGCTGTATTGACTCCGTCTTTCCCTTGGACCCTTCAGCTGCGAAGAGAGGGGGGGTCTGCTGCATGGGCAACAGCAGACCCTCCATATCACCCTGCCCAGGCTCTGTAGCTTCATCTTCACTGGAGAGGACACTCCAGCGTCATCACAAGATGTCGATTCAACACGGGAGGAGACAGATACCGTGTCACTCCCGAGTTGGACTGCACAGCCATTCTCGGCGGTGCAGATAGACTCTTAAGAAGCTACACCATCGTCTCTCGAGACGGACGGCTGCCGACGACTACCCTTTGCCTTCCAATTCTACCCTTTCTAAGAAAATCAATATTAATAGACCAGTGTGTATCCTTTCATCTTGCTGATACAAACACACACACACACACACACACACACACTTGTTTGTTTTTAATGGGATCCTTCTCTACATATTACTATGTAAAATAATTGTTCACCTAACAATATATTTTAGACATTTTTAAAATTGAGTGACCTAGATCAAACTTTTTAATAGTTTTTCTTGAAGCAGGTATGCATAATGCATGTAAGTAGTTTTACATAAAGGAGATTTTTGGATATGTTTTGAATTTGCAACTCTTTTTTGTTTTCTGTTTATTTCTCTAATTCTTCATTCCTGTTCTCCACCTACACCAATTTGCCCTCTTCCACATCCAAAGCCCACAGTGGTTTTTATTAAAAACTTGATGTCTTCAGTCTCTTATAGTGTCTTTTGTGCATCATTGTTTGTTCCTCTGCATCTTGCTTTTCTCACTGAGCAATTCATTGTCAAAATCACTGCAAGACAAATGACATAAAGCCTACTCATTGTTTGTAATTGTCTTTTCATAGCCTATAGTGTGAAGGTATCATTTTTTTTTTCAGCTGAAGACCATTCACTCTTTAAGTCTTTTGCCTCTACAAAAAAAAAAAAAAAAAAAAAATACAATGAGCAGCCTGTTATGTATATTTTTATATAGTGATGCTTTTACTTATAAGGCTGTGGTTATTTTAAATTTTATTGAGATTATTAAATTTTATTTTAAAAAGGTGGGAATAATTTGTAATTCTAGTACCCAAGAATATACCATTTGCTTCACAGTCCACCAGCAGGTATATTGAAATTTTAAATTTTCTCAGTCTGCTTTGGTAAAGTGATACCTCTTTATATCAAGTATAGGAAATTTGAGTTTACTTTTCTGTGAATTCCTCATTCACATCCTTGATGTACTTTTCTACTGCTTTTTTCTTTACAATTTGTAAGAACTCTTTCTATATTATAGATATCATAGAAATTAAACATTTATCTTCATCTGGGTTGCAATCTTTTTAATATTTTCCCCATTTCTATTATTTGTAGGCTGACTTTATTTATGTTAGTGTAGTGGACATTTGCCATGCTTGTGACTGTTCCGGGAACTGTTGGACACCTTTTCTAAATTTGCAAAAAGATGAGTCCATAGAAACTTGCTTTCCCAGGCTCCCTTGCAGCTAGGGCACAAGAATAAGCCCTGCCTCTTCCTATTGGATTCACCTGCACATACTTGGAAATGACCAAGGCAGGACAGGTTGCTGTGTTACCAGAGTCCTGCAAAGGTAGCAGTGGTGTTTTCTCAACATAGTTCCTCAACGTGGTTTAGGCATCTTCTCTTCCCCATGACACATAGCAAGAGGCTCTGCTTACTATAGCACATAGCAGGATTCCCACCCCCACCCCCATGTAATAACTTCAAATAGCAAAAGCTGTTTAAAAGGAATACAGTTGTGCCTCATTTGGAGAGGGACAAATGGCAGTATGTGGGCTGGTGAGTGGGAATGTCTATACAATTTTTAAACTTTGATAATGATGCCATGGAGGCTGATGGTTTGCATAACACTTTTTTTAAAAAAAGAATTGATATTTTCATTACTTTCATATCAATGCAGTGGTAATATGATCTAACAATCCACTTACAGGTGCTTTTCAAGTGTAATCTCTTGTTAAAAGTGTGTGCATACAAAAAAAGAAAAGAAATAAAAAACACCTAAAATAGATGTTTTTGTTTTCAGGAATCCTCACTTATACTGGTATCTATAAAATTATATAAGTTATAATTTTTATATTAATTATGTCTGCTTTTATTTTTTCTGGTTTGCTGGTAATGTTATAAAATTCTTACTTCAACCCTTGCATTATAAATATGTGGCATTGATCATTTTTTCTACATGATTTACACTTAAATTTTAAACTAATTGAGAACAATTAAATGTACATATATATTTATATTCATATATTCTTAGATTATATTTATAACACTATTTCTAAATAATATATGTAAATATTATATATAAAGATCCTGTTGATAATAGAATATTCCTTAAAGCTGGAAAACTTCTATAATCTGCACTACCTAATAAACACTAACCACACTTTAAACATAGCTAATGCAGCTAAAAAACATAATTTTAAAATTTATTTTAACTAATTTAAATTTTAATGTTAATAGCACCTGTGGCTAGTGACCACAGTATTGAACAGCACATATAAGAGAATGAACCCAACGTAGTTTCCTTCTGGATGAACAGGTAAATGTCAGCCTCATTTATTAGATAAGTCATTCTTTTCCCACTGAATAGACATACTAACATTGCTATATATAACACTTTTATATATAGATATCTGTCTTCTACGTTCTCTGTTTCTTATGGATTCATATGGCCAATACCATATAGACTTCATTATAGTGACTTTATAGTCTGATAAATCATGTGTAAAGCAATTTTCCCAGCTTCTCACTCTTCTATATCAAACTTTTCTTGGCAGTTTTCAGGCATACATTTTTTCAAGTGAACTCTTATGTAATTGTATCCAATTCAAAAATCAACTTTAATTAAGTTCTATTTAGAAATTCCACAATTTATAGAATAACTTTGCAGAATCAGCATTTTTACTCTATTAATTTTCCCCATCCAAGATCACAGTGTTATTCCATAGTTCAAATATTATTGTATATCCTTCAATAAGATTCATGGACATTTTTACATATATCCTGTGTTTTCTTTTTAAAGTTATTCATAAGAATATACCTACCTTTCCATTTTTGTTGCCATTTGCTTACAGATAACATAGACAAAAGTTGTCGATCTTTACATATTTATTTGTTTATATCTTAACAAATTCTCTTATTCAAGGCTTTAAATAGATTTTAATTTTTAATTAATATCTTTGGTTTTTAGACATATAATATTGTCATTTTTTAAAAAAGCTCTTATTTTCCAATGTTTATATGAACTTCAAGTTTTTTAATTGACTATTCCAAAGTAATGCTAGCTGAAATCTTCATCTCATTTTTTATATTCATTGCAATGAAAGTTTTGTAATTTAGAATAATAATTTGTTTTAGTTTGCAGTAAATTATATTGTTATATTATGTAGATTAATTTTATTTCTATTAAGTTATATAAATTTTTTCAGATTATACTGATATTACCATATGTTTTGGATTTTTTATAGATTGATGTAAATAATTATACTGGTAACTTTCTGGATATTAAAAATATCTTTATTTTACAAAGATCTTTACATCTGCATTTACATATGATGTTGGGCTATACTTTTGTTTTTTTTATGCTAACTTCATATGTTTTTCTATTAAGGAATTTTTTCCAGTGGATTGTAGTAGCTTAAATAATATGAAAATTATCTGTTTTTTTTTTTTAAATTTCATAGAAAATGTGAAAAATCCATGGTCTTAGTGGCTTTTATTAATGGCATATTTTTAACCTTCTCAATCACTTTCATGGTTATTAGCTTAAGTGTTTTTACCTTCCCTTGGGGTAATTTTAGCAGCTAAAATAGTGTTAGAGAAAAAATAATGTGAACTCTGTCTAAGGTTTTCAGATTTGTTGCTATAGAATTGTCTGTAGAAATATTTTATTATTTCATTACTATTTTATCTTTATTTTAAGACTTTATTTTTTACTTTTAGAGACAGGATAAGAGAGGGAGAAAGAAAGGGAGAGAAACATCGATGTGAGAGAGAAACATCAATCAGTTGCCTCTCACACACCCCCAACTGGGGACCTGGCCCGCAATCCGAGTATGTGCCCTGACTGAGAATCAAACCAGTGAACTTTCAGCTTGCAGAATGACACCCAAACCACTGAGCCACACCAGTCAGGCCATATTTTTTTACTATTTTAATTATATCTCTAGTTATGTGTCATATCTTATTCCCACTCTTGTATATTTTCCTCCTTTTTATCCTCTTAATCAGGCTTCTTTTCCTTGCTTCTCAAATCTCACTCAACTCTCAATATAGTTAGTTATAAAGAGATTGATTTCTAAGATCTGAAGTTATAATTTTGAAAAGTTTTTTATATAATATTTGTAATTTAATTGCTATCATACATCTATCATTTATAAATAATAAAAAATCTATTGTTATCTTGAGTCTCCAAATATAGTTCAATCAGATCTGTTCCCATTCAGTGATCAAAACTCAGTCCCCCCGTGAGGGCATACTGTGGGGAAGGGAGGGCTTACAGGACTGAAACTGTATTTGGTGAGAGGGTTATGCCAACTCTTTGTTGTGGATGGTCGGGAGTGGAAGGATGCAAAGAGAATAGAAAAATCCCTGTCTGGCACTGTTATGAGCTGGACTGGTAATCTTTGAGTTCTGCAGATACAAAGCTGACTCTAATTTTAGAGTACGGTACTTCTTAATTCCTCAGAAACCTTCCATCTATAAAGAAGTGGATTCCATTTGGCTGGTTGATTACTCCTTCCCTGTCATTAAGAATCCTTCCGTATCTGGGCCTCTCAGTATCCCTCCTTTGAAATTGCATTGCCTGCCACCCAGGGAGTCCTGATACTGGCAGAAACTGAGATGACCCCAGGCGGGCTTTCTCTCATGCATGGACCCATGCACGGCGTATGTGGAATCACACAGGTGTCCTTTGCTTTAGTAACTTCTGAGGACAAGTGCTAGTCTCAGCCTCTTCTCTCCTTGGCTCATCTACCAGTTGCCGGGCAGTCACTCATTTGTGACCTTAGATTCATCAAGTTGGAGTCAGACACCAGGTTACTCTGCCCTGCTCAATCTGCCACGGACCTAATTACATTCTCAGTGCTCTCATCAAAGCCCTTCTCTTTCAATCTGAAGTAAAGAATGAAGCAATCCCCATCATTTGACTTAATAGTGTGGACTCACAGCACTGTTATATCCAAATAATTCCTTTCTCTACATTATACAATGGTTCAGTCTCAGAAAATTAAACTTAAGCAATTTTAAGCAGAAAGGGATTAATTTATTTAATTGGTGCATATCAAATTTTGGCAAGGCAGTAGAGCAGCTCCATGTGGGCTGGCTGGATGGACTCCCAGAACACCACTGCGGAAATGACCCATCAGGCATTGGCCACTCTGTCACAGTCAGGAAACTTCAACCAACACTATATACCAGGAGTTCCTGAGGATGCAGCGGGGAAGGAATCAGGCAATAAATTCCTGCAGTGATGAAGTCGTACTTTTTGGGCCATGGTGGGAGGAGAGTCAGAGAGTAAACAAGGTTAATATGTAAAATATATATTATGTTAGATGCTGATTATTGCTATGGAGACACGTAAAGCAAAGGATGTTTACAATTTTAAGTCGGTTAAAGGAGGGAAGGGAGCAAGGGACGTTACTACTGGGAATTCCAGAAGGAAAAGGAAGAATATCTGGCATGTTAAGAACCAAGGAGACCAGTGGGGTTAAAGCAGAGTGAGAAAGAGTTGAGTCATAATAAAGTGAGGTCACAAAGCTATGAACAGTAGGAAAGGTGTGAATGGGAAGTAGGGAGCATATGATATAAGGCCCTAAGGGTCATCACCAGGAATTTGGTTCTTACTGTGAGATGGGGAGCTATTGAAGAGTTTATTCACTGGCATGACATGAACTAACTTATTTTAACAGGATTCCTGTGGCTGTTGGGAAGAAGGAAAGGAAGATTTATTGGTCCACCACTGAAATAACGTGAGAGAGATATGACGGCGATTTTGATCAGGATGCCAGCAGTGGTTGTGTTAGACGTGGTCCAGTTCAGCATAACGATAGCTGAAAAAAAAACGTGTTGATAAATCAGCTATGGAGTGTGAAAGAAAGAGAAGGAAAAGACAACTCAAGATTTTTTACTGGAGCCAAATGAAGGATGAAGTTTCCATTAACCAAGACATTGGAAGGCTACAAAAGGAAATTTGGGTGAGGAAAGATCGGAAGTTCAGTTTTAGACATATGCAGTTGAAGTGATTGTTAGGCATTCAAGCTGAGCGCTCAAGTTATTACATATGTGAGTCTGGAATTCCAAGGACGTTTTCTACCGAGATGTGAAAACAAGGTGCCATCTAGTTTTCCTAGGAAGACCCTTTTTCTTGTGTTCCTCTCACTTTTCCTTGTCTTTGTTTCTCTATATTTTTGCTCTGTGCTTTAAAATATTTCTTCCACTTGACCTTCCACATCTTAACATGAATTATTCTCTCTTACTTCATGTGTTGATATATAATTTAATTTAATGTCTGTAATTCAGGGAAAAATATTATAGGTACGCAGACAATGCATGTGAATGTCCTGAAATGTTGTTCTTATCTTTACTGTGTTAATTCAAGCTGTCCCTGCTCCTCCAGAAGCTCTGTCTTATGAGCAGCCTGTTCTGACTCCTTTGTTTAGTGTCCTCTTTGTGTATTGGCCCCCTGAAAAATGGCATTATCCCCTGTGCTAACTGGGACTGAGGGGCAAATTTGGGCTTTACTTTCTATAGTATTGATACCCCTGAATGGTGAAAAGCTTGGTGATTTGGGCTCTTGGACCAGGAGAGAAGCAGCTGGAAGGTGGTCAAGACATTATCAAGGTACCAGCAAAAGACTGACTACTCCCAGGTGTCTGCTGAGGACTCAGTCCATGGGGCTTGTAAAAACTGAGAACCCTCACTAGGGCCTATATAGGCTGTGCCTGAAGAGATGCACAGGAGATAAGGTAATTTGTTCCCTATTTTTGCTCTGGACTTCTGTACATGTATTCCAGACTACATATCAAAGGCAGAAAGCCTCCCTTTGTTCTTTCTTGACATGAAGAATAAAGGAATGAAAGGATTTCCAGAATGGTCCAGACCATGCTTTATCTGCTCTATATTTTATTGTCAACAGAGAACCCAAATAGCTATGGTAGGCCATAGTGTGAGAAATGGAGGGAATATAAGATAGCATTGATTTAGCACCTAGAATGTGCCAGGCACCATACTAGGCAGTTCATATCTTATCTCGTCTTTGGAACTATTCCACAAGGTAGATTAATATTGACTTCATTTAGATATGAAGAACCCAAGAAACCTGTTGCGGGAAGAAGGTAAGAAACTGCTCATGGTCACTCAGTGTCAACCCAAATCTTTCTGGCCCCAAACCCAATGGCTTAGCCACTGAACTCTTTTACTCTTAGAATATGTGTTGTTTCTTAAAACATTGACACATATAAATATGTTTGGACACTTTTTGAACATTTCTTGATATTTTCTGCATGTACTACCTCTGGATAAGCCCCAAGTGTCTCAGCCAGTCTCTGCCAGCAAATGGCAGAGTGGGTGTTGGATCCCAGGATTCGGCGCTGCCTCCAAAGCACATGCTCTTTCCACAACACATCACTTTTTAAAGTAAAATATAAATGATTTCTATATTAGCCACACCTGTTTCATTTCAATAAAGTATATATGCTTCAGGGTTGATACTGTTTAGAGAAATCACTGAACTTCAGTAAATAAATGCAAATTTCTCTGTGTCTTCCTAGCCATAAGGAAATACCTGGCAAGTTCAGACCACCTGCCTTAAGACATTCCACTTATTGCTCAATCTGAGCTGGGCCTTGGAAGGTGCTAAACAAAGTTGGCAGCAGAGTTGGTGAGATGTGTTTGCCATAATTTATACATTGTCCCAGAACTATCTCAGTCCTTTCAATGGATTATATTGATATTCTCAGGAGTAATCATCATTCTTAACAGACTGGATCTTGTCCAAACTGATATTTTGAGACTTCTCTGAATCTCTTATGATGGTCCCAGAACCAAGCTAAGGACCACCCAGGAGTAGCACTTAAACTGGATACAGCCATTGCAAGTTTCCCAGAGCTCCTTGGTCACCCAGGACCACACAGAGAGAGGACAGGAGATCTAGTGACTAAGTTTTGGTTTGAACTCAACTTCCCAAAGTGTGATGTCTTCTCCAGCATTGAGAAACCCAGCCAGAAAGACTAGAGCCTATTCACTCACAGAAATGGCTTGGATGCCATATATCATCCCACCACTTGGCTTCAGTGATGAGTATGAGCATCAGCTGTCTTCATGTGAGGCTCACAGCCTGGGAATCCTAAACTGCATTTTCCAAGAATGTTGCAAAAGCCATCTCTCCAATACAGCCTAGCTAATAGATTAAAGAAAGCCAACTTCCTTTCTTTTGATTTTGATTCTCGGTAAGTTTAGCATATTTTACTATATAGTGCATTGAGCTTTTTAGGTGAAATGTATCATATACATGAAAGATATTGGACATTTTCATCCAGCTTATTTCTTCCTATGAGTTTTGGCAACAACACAATCAGAAATATCTATGATGTAAAGATAATATCAAAGGGAATTCTGTGAATTGTCAGTGGTAGGTAGCTACTTTTTTGTAAGTGTAATTGTGCAGAGCCATAGTTTTGTGTATTTGTATGTCTTTGTTTTACATGAGCAAAAGTGGAATATGATGAATGAGCATTGTGAAATATCCTCTAGCTTAAAATTTTTGACCTTCTGGGTATACATTAGCACTGTAATATTCCAAACCTTTCTATTAAGTCCCTTGAGCAACCCCAAATTGATAATGTTATTTAAAAGAAATTTTTCTTGTGTAAAGAGATACTAGTATAGTTACACAGCAAGTCACCATATAATCTGACCTAAGCATGGACATGCCTTTAAAAAACCCAGGATGCTGCTTTTCCTTCATCCATCCATCAACCTAATGGCTGAGAATATAAGAAAAGTCTATTATTGATATTCCACTTTCCCCTCAAACCAAGAACAGAAGGTTTCATCAGTTTATGAAATATTTAAAATTTCATCTAAGATAGATAACTTGATGCCCCAGTGATAGTTCCACTGAAAAAAGAGAAAAATTCTGCTAGATTTATTTGTCTATTTCTTGAATAAGAGGAGGGGTTAGCCCAAGAGTCATTTGTCAACCACCATGTGGAATCACTTATGCCAGACTGAGCCATCAATTAAATTGGAAAGCATTTCCCTATACTTTCTAGATTATAGAAAGAAGAAAAAAAATGCTTATACAAATTAAAAAGAGGGAGCAGCAAGACTATACCTGGTTGATCCAATTCCCTGAGTTCCTCCAATTCTATTACCATACATTGTCTTTCATCACCTCCTGGATTTTCACCTACAACTGCACTGCAATACCAGCATCCAGTTACACATCCACACCACTGGTTAGCAGACAGGCTAAGAAATCTCTCCAATTTAGTCATTTATGTGTCAGCAAGCAGGGAGCCCTGCTTCCCTCGTTGCCAGAAAACTTACTTCTGCAGCCCTGGAGGGATGGCCAGACATTTCCAAACCATTTTCTTTGGCTGACAATTTTGTTTTTAAACCTTTAATGGAGCATCTGCAACTACTGTTTTATTGAACTAATTTCAAATGCAGTCATGTTTTCAATAATCTATGGCAGTTTTGGAAGTTTGAAGAGACCAGGAGTTGAAGACAAAAGTAGAGTAAGTAGATGTGCTTCATCAGGTTTTGCTCACATCTTACTAAAGTATGGTATAGATATATCTGAGGAGGCAAACAATAGGTCAAGAAATGACCTGTTCCATGTAAAGTGATAAAATGAGAACACACAAGCCAACAAATTCCTAGTTCCATATACAACTATCACAGACATATATAAAACACAAGGCGAATAATTTTAAAAACCCTGAAAATGCCCCAACAGAGTAATTTTAAAGAAAATATACTCCATTAAAATAAAAAGAATTCATCACCTATTATATGCCAGACACTCTCTTAGATTCATGAGAATCATCACTGACTAAGGTGTCTGAGTTCAAGGAGCTTCCATTCTGGATGGGTTGGGAAAGTTGACCAAAACAAAGATAATAAGTAAATTCCAAATCTTATTAGAATGTGATAAATACAATAAAACGGAGTGAGGTAAGGAAGCTCCTAAGTACAGGAACTGGGGAGGGGTGTCAGGTCACAGAATTTGGGTAGTCAGTGTACTAAGTGACAAAGTGATATTTGTTTGTTCAGATATGAAGGATGTGAGTTAAATTGTAATTTATTAATTAAATATGAAGTCTAAAAATTTAATCTGTTTAATTACACAACAATCTGATAAACAGAGAAGATGACTAACATTAGTGGAGTGCAAGAATGATGGTAAAATATGCTCCTTCTCAAATACTTCCCACTTCGCTCCTCCCAACTGCTCCAAACTCGCTTCTTCCTCATTTTCTACTTTGCTCTTCTAGTCTTTCCCTGACAAATTTACATACTTTGTCTTCCTCTGTACATCTATTAAAAATAATAATATGAATAATTAAAAGAGTTTACAACAATACATTACATTACTATTTTTCCAGGAAACCAACACACCCACTTAGCCTTGCTGAAAACCATCAGAATCATAGTAGAGTCGATAGCTCATTAAATGATTTTAATTTTGTTCCTGAAATCCTTGCCCTAACTTGAAAACACAACCTATTAATTTTAAAGAAAAACGATGAGGCATATTACCCCAATTCAAAAACATCAGTTTTCATAGAACAGAATATATATAGAGAGATAAATATTTATCAACTAAACAATGGTGTGAAAGTAAAATACAGTTTGAACATAAATTGTAATGAAATTTATTACATTCATCAAGAAGGAAGATATTAGATAAGTTGGCAGTTGGTGCTTATCTTAAGATAAGCATTTGATACCAAAATTGGATATGCTGATGTGTTTTCTGGGACTGCCTTAACAAATTATCACAAATTGGGTAGCTTGAAATAAAAAAAATGTATTCTCATAGTTCTGATGCCAGAAGTTCAAAATCAAGTACCAAAGCTTTGGCAAGCTGTCTGAGCACTCTGAAGGAGAATCTGTTCTAAACTTTCTCCTAGCTGCTGGTGAGTGCTGGCAATACTTGGCGTTCTTTGACTTACATGCATCATTCCAATCTGTTTTCACATGGTGTTCTTCCTCTATGTCTCTGGGTCCAAATTTCCCTCTTCATATAAAAAGACCTCAGTTACTAGCTGAGAACCCACCCTCCATTAGGAGCTTATTGTAACTTGATAACATCTGCAAAGACCCTATTTCCAAATAAGGTCATGTTCACAGGTACCAGAGTTTAGAATTTGAACTTACCTTTTTGGTTAACACACTCAACCCACTGGATAAGAATTTGCTTTTTCTTGAGACTATGAAAAAATTCGGGCTAAACTTGAGAGTTGTTCAAAACACATGGGAAGTACTTGTACAAAATAGATCATTCAGAAGTTGGTAGCACTTCCTCCTTTTCACCAGGCAGAGCAAAAGTGTTTTATTTCATCCAAACATTATGCTCAGTTTGGATTTGTTCCACATGACCTTCTTCATTAGAAACTATTATATTAATTAAGTAGGTAAGCATGTCTTTCTCTGAAATTGTATTGTTGATTTAATGTATTGTATTCAATGTGTTTGGGGATGGAAAACAGTTGCTATCCCCCCACAAAAGAGAGTTATTTTTGAGAAAAGTGAGGTGTTATGTTTGAAATAGTTAATTAAAGTAATAATATAAAGTCAATATGTACATCAGATTCAAGGGCAATCCAACTATGATCCAGATGCATCATATATTTTATGATAACATATAGCACTAGTTCCAATGTAGAAATATTGAGTAGGCCCTTAAAAATTCTTAAATACCTTTATAGTCTAGAATTTCCCCAATATGGAGGAAAAGGAAAAGGTCGTTGCAGTATGAATGCTACATGATTTTTTCCTGCATGCAAACAGTTTATAGGTTGAATTATGTCCCCTCAGAAAGATATGTTGAAGTCCTAAACCCCAGCAACTCAGAACGTGATCATATTTCTAAATAGAATCTTTGTAGATTTAGTCAAGTTAAAATAAAGTCATCAGGGTTCTAATTCCATATGACAAAAAAGGGGAAATTAGGGCAGAGATGGATACTGTAAAAAGACAAAAGGCAGAACACCATGTAAAGATGAAGACTGAAGTTGAGGTGATGCATCTGCAAACCAAGCAATATCGAAGATTGCTAGGAAACCCCCAGCAGCTAGGAGAGAGGCGTGGAACAGATTCTCTCTCACAAACAACTCCACTGACACCTTGACCTTGGTCTTCTAGTCTCCAGAGCTGTGAGACAATAAATTTGTATTGTATAAGCCACTCAATGTGTGGTAGTTTTTATGGCAGCCTTAGAAAATATACCAGCTGTGGAATAAAAAGGGTTAAAATTGATGTGACATAGAAATTTGAAGTTATTTATTATATGTCATAAACTTTCAATGTTGGTCTTAAGCAATGGAAACCTCAAATGTTGAATGATCAAACTGCAGTTTTTAGAGATTTCCTAGTTAAAAGAAAGAGCTTATTAAAAGCAATTTCTCCCCTAAAAATTGCATTATTTTATTTAAAAAACTTAGTTCAATTCAATTACTTGAATTACTTGGCATTGTTTCATTGAGGGATCATCTTCCATGTAAAACGACAACAACAACAATAAATTGCCTATGATGAGCAAGTACCAGAGATGCTTCAGGTGGTTTGCTTTTTCTTCATGATGACCACAAGGTGGTCTAGGTTAGTCATCATCCAGTAACAAATACCATGGAAAGTCTGTGGCTTGAGTAGATTGATGGGTGTACAAAGTGTGCTGTTCTATTAATTTCTCTTATACTTAAGGAGAAATCAGTCAGTCTTTTTAATAAATGAAACTACACTCTATCAATATTTCTATTTTATACAGCCTGTGCATTTATCTATCATTCTTGCTTTTGTTATGTGTTTATCTTATTTTAGGTTTTATATGTTATTTGGTGTGATTTCATATGTTATTATTTGGATCTAGGAATGCTCAAAAAGTTTCCATATAAGTTCATGGTGATTGCTTCTTCACTTGATGTCACTCTGGCTTACAAAGGCTTGCATAGGAACACCTACTTTCAGACAGTGCAGAAAACCTATGTGATCAGTAAAAGTTTAAGAAGGTATTAAGGTACAGAAAAACTTCCATTTGAAATAAGAAATTTTTGTTATGTTACACTCCACAATTAGGTCACTTACAAAAACTGTAATATTCAATGCCAATCATTCCAAATCTAACACAAAGCCATTCTTAAATGCTGAACAACTCACAAAAGTTTCCAAGGGTCTCCTTTGCCTGAATGATGTGTTCACTTTAGAGAATTTTATGAAGCCAGGTACAGGATGTCATTACAACATATACTTGAACCAGAGGGGTTTTTTGCTTCTAGATTTACAGGACATTTGGCTTGTATTCCTTATTCCTCTATCTCATCAGCTATTTCTAAGGAGACCTATATTGCCCCAGTCTTGGAAAACAGTCTACATGGTTAGCGAAGGATGAAGGTTGGTGGCAAACATCCAGTTCTTCTCTTCTATTCTTTCAATCCCTACTTAATTTTAGCCCCATCTGTAGCCATGAGAATCAGCCTAGTACAACTACAAAAATAAGGTTGAGTAAGCACACCTGAGCCTAAAGAAATAAAAACAAACTTTGAAGGTGAGAGTATAAGTAGCTGAAAGCTTAAAATTCATGTATACCTATGTTTTCTCTTGAATTTTTTTCTGTTTCTCTTAGAAATTTTATGGGAGACAAGTATTCTGAGTTTATACAAATGTTAAACCTTCTCTTAAACTAAGAAGTAAATTGCTAAATCAATTATCCATTCAATAAATGTTCATTGATTGCTTATTCTGAGAGACACTGTGATAAACCAGGCAAGTTTGCTCTTGCATTCTTAAAGCTTACAGTATGATGAAAATAAAAATTAAGTTAAATGTAATAACTGCTACAACAGTGGAAATATAGAACACTATGAGAGAATTTAGAATAAGACATTCCCATGAGCATATCTAAGATTAAACACAATTCACTGTATGTAAATTTTAACTAAACTTCAACTTTCTCCTTCTCTTAAGTATGTAGGGATAAAAATAAATAACAGAGATATTAGTAGAAGGATAACTTTGATCTTGCTATAATATAGAGAAAAAATGCAGATTATTCTTAAACTTAAATCCATTGATAAATTTTCTATTTTATTAATTACAAGCTGATACATTATCACACTTTATGCTGTCATTTTTCTAAATATGAAGATATTACTTTGAACTTTAGCTTAGACTACTCTTTTATAATAACAATCAAAAGACATATCCTTTCATGGTACTACTTTTTTTTTATAGCAGTGGAACTCTACCTTCCTTGTTCCATGTCTTAAATTGGGTGAATGAAGGGCATATTTCCACGAGAAAATAAAGCAAACTGAAATCTATTAGCATGGTTGAAGAGGGACAGCTACAGCTAATGTCCATCTATATTAAAGTAGTAAAGAAATTATATTATCCTTTATGGTAAGAATGGTCATCTAATAGATACCACATTTTCAAATTGTTCACCTAAGTTATTTGTTAAGAAGCTTTACATAATAATAGCCCAATACTGAGTTTAATACTCAAAAGTAATAATGAAATGGAGCACATTACAAATTACTTTCATAACTCACCAAATATATATAGTGTTTATATGCGAAATAACCAAGAACCCTTGGAAAGATTCCATACTGATTTTACAATGTCATTTTAGAAATAGAACTTCTTGTGGCAGAATCCCTAAATCTCCACTGCAAAAACACTTAGCTTTGAGTTTATATCTTGAAAAACAACAACAATCAAATTGAATGGACAAGAACATTTAATTCTGTTTATGATCTGTACTGCTATCAAATGGTTTAGAAAAATTTTCCACAGGAAATTTACTGTAGTCATTAAGATAGCCAAGAACAGGGACAGATGCTAAAAGATGCTCAAAGACTTGCCAGCTGGACTTGCAAGTTTTTCATAATCTGAGATGCCTTTCGATTTCAACAGAGTCAAGTTCATTGAATTTTAGTCTTGTGTCAAAGCAGAGTTATTGTGGTATAAGTTTAATAAAGAGACACTTTTAAAGACTTTGTTCCTGTCTTTCTAACAGGAAAAAAAAATGTCCACTTGATCAATGATGCAAATTTAACTATAGGGGACCCATGGAGCTGAGAGTAATCACAGTCCCGCAAACAATATAATCTGAGCAAACGTTTGCTAAACTTAGGTTTATATCTGTTCAAAATAAACATCTCCTAATTTTTCCATCTAATTTTATCTCCTAAATGGCTACCAATTCTGACAGCTGCGATAGCTACAACTCTAGCCAAGCCCATTCTAGATAATACCAAAAAAATAAAAGATAGTACCAAATAAATAAAATAATTTTTTTTCTGTTTCTCAATTCCCAAGAGAGTAGTTGTCAAGTGGCCAGGGAATGTGTCTATGTGGGCCAAACCACAGAGAAATATTCTTATCTAGTGTATATTTATTTTACTATTTGGCATATCATAAATATGATCCAAATTTCCCCTTCTTCATGAAATGTTAATATATGTGTTCTGATCTAAGGCCAGAAATCTCTGCCATACCAGTGATTTTAAAAGAATAGCAAAATAAAAAGTTTCATATTATATTCAGATATTTGACTTCATGTATTTAAAAAAATCTTGATTTATATAACTAACCTTAATAATATTTAAACTATGCATAATATTCAAAATAGAATATTCTTATTCTTTAAATACATTTCTAAAGAAAATATTCTAATTCTTAAATTAAGTAATGTACATTCTGTGGATATTTTTGTCTGGCATATGGCATTACAGTGCATACTCAAAAAGGATTGTTGAATTTATTGAAAGATCAAGTTAAGTATATAATTATTTTAAGATGCCTAATCACATTAGCATAATGTTAATGGCAGTAGTAAAAACTTCTATGCCTCCTGTCCAATGTAAAACCCCTTTTTACTAATCTGATAAAAAGTCCACTTTCAAAATAAAAAATATTATATTTGTTTTTAAATTTTTTACTCTGTTCTATTTTGAAAATTAACATTTTCAGAGTAATTAAAATGTGGCTGTAACTTGTAGCTTAAGAAATTTGACTGAGCACACATATTTATTTTTCTTGCCTGTGGCAACCCACTTAAAATGACAGTAACAACAACAAAAATAAAGAATACACTCCTAACAGTGAAAGAAATGAAAGGAGGAACAGAGATTTCCAGAACTGCAAAAAGTAGATGAGAATTCTTTTTCTGGTAGCTGGGTAGCCTAAATACCCTAACATAACCTGCCCTAAAAACAATGGCTGGATACAATATACATAACATCAGTTCAATTTGTGGGTATGCTATAAAAAGGTAAGGATTGTTTGAGGCCAAAAATGAAGTGAGAGCCACTAACAAAAATTTCTTTTTACCTTGAAAAGATATTTGCCAAACCCAGGTAATCTCGCTCAAGGTCTAGTTTTCAAGGTTTCACAGATCACAGGAAACACAAAATAAATCCTACAGCCACGCCAATGTGGAAATTCTTACGGGTGATTTTTCTGCATAAACTTCAAAAGACTGGTGCCATGTTCTTGGTTCATGCACAGTTAGTGTAAATGTCTTTCCCACCCTCACTCCACCCCTACACCTTCCACTACCACCATCTACACTTCTGCTGCTCATGTTAAAAGGGAAATTGCCTGTCATGACTCTTGGTGCTGGTAAAGAAAAAAAATTAACTTTCTTAAGAATTTATAAATACAAATAGGTTCCCAATGAGTTTTACCAACCAATGCTACTGCGCCTGGCATACCTGAAGAATTTTAAGCCATGCATTAATTTTGAAGTGGTGCCAGATTAGTAGTAACTATAGATACTGGCAGAAACAACTTTAGACCTTTCTTGAAGGAAACCAATCTTAAGTCAAAGCCTTAAGGAAATACCAAATAAACTTCCAAGAAATATGAACTCATACTCAAAAATCACAAAACATGTAGAAAATCAAGAACCATGAAGGAGAACATTCAGAATTAACAAATAGCAGAATCAGACCCTCAATGGATCAAACAAATTAACACAAAAATATTTTTTTCTAACAGTAAAGGATTGAATGTATGAGTGAAGAGCAAAAGGCTCTAAAAACAATAAAGCAGAGTGGAAAAATAATCAAATTTAACTTCTTTAATAAAAAATGAATATGCTGACTTTTGCTTTTGGTCATATTATAGTATCATGAACCAGTTTTATTATCCCACCTTAAATACACGAAATGCTATTTTTCAAACACTATATACTAAGCAGTGTGGCTCTTTGATCCTAGAAGGGAGGGAAACTACTAAAGAAAGATCTATGACTATCTTGCCTGTAGGTAATTTCTAGCCCACAATATAGGCATTAGAAACCCAAACAGAGCCCAGTGGTGTCACTGAGTTGAAGACAGGGAGGCTAGAATTTGGGGAGGACAAAAGAGCTAACATTTAAGGGAAAAGGTCTAGTCAAGGAACTAGTATGAATGACCCATGAACATGGACAATGGGGTGGGGATTGATTGTGGGAGAAGGGGTGAGTGGGGCAGGGAGGAAACAGTGGGGGACAACTGTAATAGAAAAAACAATAAATAAATTTAAAAAATAAAATAAAAACAGCTAACATTTATGGGAGAAAATCTTGAACAAGTGCTACATAGAGAAAAAACTTCAGAGAGTGAGTACGTGATGCAATACTGACCTGCGTATACCTCCCTTGAAATTACCTGCGACAGCAGACATAAGAACTGGAAACCACTAGGCCAGATAATTACTGGATCTTACACAAGGCTGGGAATACTGTTCCATCTAGCCAGAGAAAAAACACTACATGAAGCATAGGAAGGAAACCCCAAAATGTTATATATAAAGATATTATAATATATTGTTATGTTGCATATTCGTCGTCGGCAGCCGTCCGTCTCGAGAGACGATGGTGTAGCTTCTTAAGAGTCTATCTGCACCGCCGAGAATGGCTGTGCAGTCCGACTCGGGAGTGACACGGTATCTGTCTCCTCCCGTGTTGAATCGACATCTTGCGATGACGCTGGAGTGTCCTCTCCAGTGAAGCTGAAGCTACAGAGCCTGGGCAGGGTGATATGGAGGGTCTGCTGTTGCCCATGCAGCAGACCCCCCCTCTCTTCGCAGCTGAAGGATCCAAGGGAAAGACGGAGTCAATACAGCTTGGCTTCAGGTGCGCCGCAGGAGTTGCCGGTGTTGACTACAGCGTCAAACCGCCTTAGGGACTCCGGCTCCGGATTTTCTGTCGGGGTTTACTCCCTTAGCCTTTCCCCTGAAGAGGTATGCCGCAAGGCAGCGGAGGTTTTTTGGAGTCAGAGTTTTCCTTCTCTGAGTTGCATATTATATTATATTTATTATATAATATTATATTATGAAAAACCTACAGGATTATCTCCATTGATTATTTATCATGATTCAAAGGAATTGACAAATGTAATACCTGTTCATAGTAAAAACTCTCAGCTAAGAATAAAAAGAAATGTGTTTACCCTAAAAAAAGGCATCTATGTCAAATGTCCAAGTAAAATCATATTGATAATTAAAGACTAGTGCCTACACAGTAAGACTAAGGATGTCCTCTCAGAGAAATTTTATTTAATATGGTACTGGAAGTTCTAGCCAGTACAATAAGGCGTGCATACATATGTACATAGAAAAATGCATATTCATTGAAAAGGAGGAAGTAAAGTTGTCTTTATTTGCAGATTATATGGTCAACTATGTAGAAAATCCTAAGGAATCTACCCCTACTAAAAAATAAAAATAAAAAAAACCTACCAGAATCTACCTCTCTAAAAAAAAAAACCTATCAGTTAATCAGAAAAACAGGAAAATTATAGTATATAAGTTTAATATGCAAAAATATATTGTATTTATACATTAACAACAAATAATTAGGTACTGAAACTTAAAAACCAATAGCATTTACAACATATTGAATAAAATGAAATACTTAAGGATAAATGTAGCAAAATATGTGCAAGACCTGTATATTGAAAACTATAAAATGTTGCATGAAAAAATAAAGAGCTAAATACATGAAAAGATACACCATCAGAAGATTCAATATTGTTAATATGTCAGTTCCTCCCAGTTTGATATTTAAATCTAACCAACAAAAGTAAATTGTAGTAGACCTTTTTAAAATAAATATTAGCAAGGTGGTTATAAAATGTAAATGCAAATGCAAAGAAATATAATAATTTCCATAATCTCCTACTGTACTGGTCTACTATTTTAAAATCAAAAACAAAGTTGAATGACTTAGGGTACATTATTTTAAGACATTTTAATGTAATAATAATCAAGACAATGCAGGATTCTTAAAAGATGGATGGAAGAGTCTAAGAATGGATATAAATTATATATATATGTAATATATAATTAATTGATGTTTAGCAAATATATCAAGGCAATTAAATAGAGAAAGTGCAGTCTAACAAAATGTGCTGGAACTACTGAATATATATAGGGAGACTTAATGATTTGTAAGTTAATGTTCATAAAAACTTTATTTACAGTAACCAAAAATGGAAAATAGCCCAAATGTTCACTTAACATTAATTATATAACAAAATTTGATTTATTTATACAATGGAATGCTACTTAGTAACAAGGAAGAAAGAACTACCCGTATATACAAGACTGTGGTTGAATCTCAAAAACTATTATGCTAAATGAAAGAAGCAGACACAAAAGACTTCATGGTTATAGTTGCACTTATTGGACTTTTTAGAAAAGATAAACTGCACTGCCAGCGGAACAGTGTCTTCCCAGGGCATAGACTGTGAAAGGGCTCATGACAAAGGAGCACACAGGGAGGGACTTTATGGAGTGACTGGAAATTATGTTTTGATGTGGTGGTAGTTATATGACTATGCACATGTTTCCAAACTCATCAATTTTGAATGATAACTTCACTCCATGCAATTATATTTCAATAAAACCATTTTTTAACCAATGGAAAAAAATAACCAGGGTCATGAAACCCTCAATGTGAACCCATTCAAATGACAAAAGTTAAGAACTTGATTAGCACCAACCATTGGAGAATATGTAGATGAATACAATCTTTTGTACATTACTGGAGGAAGCATATTTTGGTTCATGAAACTGTAAAACATGTTGGCATTTTTTTGAAATTGAATAATCACATACCTGATAGCCTATCAATCTCACCATGAATACACTCATATATGGACCATAAAACATTCATTTTTGTACTCTTTGCAATTTGAAACAATTAAACTATTAAATATGTATCACCAAGATGATAAATTCCAGTATATTAACACAAAGGAGAATTATATTGTAGTAAAAATAAGTTAACCATATTCACATGTGCCAACACAGAATGAATCTTAGTAACTTAACATGAAGAAAAACAGCCAGTCTCAAAAGATTACATATAACATGATGTCCTGTTTATAAAACTCAAGACCAAATAAAACTTATTATGAGTCACTTAGTTCTTGATTACTGTTGTGAGAGTTCAGTATAATATAAATACATGCATTAATATGTGGGCCAATGATAATAAACTATAAACAAAGAACTATGATTAATTTAGTTTTGTATTCCTAGAGGTTCATTTCAAATAAATTTGTAAATATATGAATGGAAAGAAAAATGAATAAGCAGATGAAAGGTATTAACAATATTCATTAAAATATATTTTGTCTCTCAACAGGAAAAAGAGAAATATTAATGGAATCCTCAGGGGAAATAAAAAACCAATATGGGAAATAAGGAATTAATGAAACTGGAGTGTTGAACTATTCATTGAGCACAGTTCATGAAAGGATTGATAAGCTGGACTTCACTAAAATTAAAATCTTCGGCTCCTCAAAAGACAATACCAAGAGGATAAGAAAATAAGCAAAAGACTGGGAGAACATATTAGCAAATAACACCTCTGATAAGGGCTGTTATACAAAATATACAAAGAACTTTTGAAAGTCAGCAATAAGAAAAACAACCTGATTTTTAAAATGGACCAAACACTTTAAGAGACACTTCAACAAAGAAGGTATACAGATGGCAAATAATTATATGAAGAGATGCTCCATATCATGTGCCATTAGGGAAATGCAAATTAAAACAATGAGACACCACAACAAATTATTAGAATGGCCAGAATGGTCGAAATGCTGGAAAGGAAATGAAGCAACAGAAACTCTCATGCATTGCTGGTGGGAATGCAAAATAGTACAACCACTTTGGAGGGCAGTTTGCCAGTCTCTTAAAAATTAAATGTATTCTAACATATAATATAGTAATCATCCCCCTTGATATTTACCCAAAGAAAATAAAAACATATCCACACAAAAATCTACACAAATATATGTATAGCAACTTAGTCATAGTTGCAAAAACTTGGAACTAACCAAGATGTCCTTCAGGAGCTGAATTGATACATAAATTGTGGAGCTTCCAGACTATGGAATATTATTCAGCACTAAAGATAAATGAGTTATCAAGCCATGAAAAGATTTGAAGGAATCTTCAATGCATATTACTAAGTCAAATAAGCCAATCTGAAGAGGCTACATACTATACAATTCTAACTATATTACATTATGGAAAAGGCAGAATTATGGATACAGTAAAAATATCAGTGGTTGCAATGGGTTGAGGGTGGAAAGAAGTGAAGAGATAGAGCCCAAAGTATTTTTAGGGTGCTGAAAATATTCTGCACGGTAACATAATGATACATTTGTTTGAACCCATGAAATATACAATGCATCACACAACACCAAGAGCGAACTGTAATGTGAACTATATGACGTGTCAATGTAGGTGTGTCATTTGTAACAAGTGCACCACGCTGGTGGGGGATGTTGATAATGGGGGGGGGGTCTATGCAGGAGTATATCAGAAATCTCTATACTTTCCCATCCATTCTGCTGTGAACCTAAAACCTCTCTAAAAAAAGCTTTTTTTTTTTAGATAAGTCTTAGGGAATTAAATGTTTTAGATTAAGAAAAAACAAGTAGCAGACCACAAAATTAAAAATTACAAGTGGCTGCCGCTTTGGAACAGGACTGTAGGTAGAAAGATGGCTGCGTCAGAGAACTGCTGTTTTTCATTAGAAGTCTTCCTGTACTAGGTGAACTGTTTTTCTATTAAAACAAAGCACTTTCATCTAAGTCAATAAATGGATAAATAAATAACACAAAACCAAAACAAAATGACCCTTGCTTGGAATTTTTACCATTCCTATAAATAGTGGCTGCTACAACCTCACTGTTTTTAATCCTGTGTGGAGATACGCTGTTTCATATCATGAAGTATAATGATCTTTATTTAGTAATTTTCATGAAGAGAACCTAAATAAATCCCAAAGCTGACCTGCAGGACGTTTTTGCCATAGCTTCTAAGGTATTTTATAATAATCCCTGTAAGGGAGCTAAGTCATCAATGTCACTCATGGAGACGGAACACCAGGAAGCAACTGAGAGCCCCTGGAATCATGCACTCATTGATAGCCAGGGCACAGCTGGAACTGAGAGATCCTCAGGGCTCTAGGGATAGTGGCTCAGCCCCCCAAACACACTGCCTCCTACGTGGAACAACCCAAAGAGGGACAGAAGTGCTCTAAGGCTGACATTCACTCCGTGACCTAGGACCCAGGGCCAGCTGGCAGAGAATAGCACTCACCCCGAGCCAGTCTTACTCTGCTTCTAGTTAACCTGGCACAAAGCACATGTGGCTTGTCTTTTTTGTTTTTTCTTCCAGGCTTTATAACTGAAGAATATCTTGGAGGACAAAGCATCTTGTATTTCCCTTTCTTCATGTAGGAACAGGGATGACAAGTTACAAACCTACCCTTTAGCGAGGTGACAAATGCCTCCTGGACGGTTTGCTACAGATCTTTAGATGTTCTCAAAGAGAGGATATAATTTCACCAGGGAGCCAAATGTATTCTCTTCCTTCTACATTAAAAGAGAATAAAGAAAAGTTCCAGTCTTTTCTCCCTATTGCTAGCTGAAATTTAGTCTTTCATGCAATTTTCTTATCAAGAGGTTAATCCCAGTACATGGCACCCCAAGAACACGGAAACCCGAAATTCCTCCTTTCTAGAACTATTCCTCATTGGCAAGCAAGCATACAGTGTAGTCAGGAATTGTACCAAACGGATGATTAAGATTCCGCTGTTTTTCCTATACCTTGTTTACTAATTCACCGCATACTTCAATGTCCTACCTTTACTACATTTTCTCCAACGCTTTACTTGTTCAGAACTGAACGCACTTTGTGTTTTATATCATTTTCAAAGCTATTCAAAGAGGGATGAGGAGGTAATTGCACAGACTAGGTTTTCCAAAAAGAAAGGATTAGTAAAAAATCATTGCCAGTCTCATGATGAAATCTGTTTCTAGTTCAGAGCACTTAATATACTGTAAAACATTAGCATAATGTAATTACTCGGATGATGAAATACCCACAAACACATCAGAATCATCTTTCACCTCGCTATAATTTCTGATCCTTTTCATGCTCACGCAGGGAAAATGTCAAAGAACAATTTACCTAAACCTGAATTGTGAGAAGTACACCTTCATGTTCAGCGACAAAACTATGTTATTGAAATGTGAATTTGCTCCAAATCTCTCAAGTACTTTAAAGCATCTGCATGTATGTAGGTCAGGGATACATTTGCACACATGTGCACATGCAATTAATATACCCACAAACATGCACACCATGAACAGTGGCCTTCTTGCTCTTCCTCCAACACACCACATGTCCCCTTGGCCTGAGGTTGTGCATTCACTCTTGGCCTCTGCCTGCGTGCTGTCCTGAAGATAGCAACATGGTTCGCTCCTTCCACAACTTCATGCTTTGTTCCAATGTCGCTTTCTTGGGTGTCATCGAATCACCAAATTTAAATTTACAACTTCCCCATCCCAGCACTCCGTGTCCTTCTTCCCTGTTTCATTTTTCTCCATAGCACCTAATACCTTCTTCTATGTAACTTACTTGTTTTGTTCTCTAACACTAATATGCCTGGCACATCAAAATGCTCAAAAACATAATTTGAATAAACTTAAAGATGACGCAAATAATGGTAGCTTGGTATTCTGATAAACTTTCTAGATCGGTTCCCCACTCGAAACATGCATTTCTTTTATATCTCAGTAAAATAATATGCTCTTTCCAATATCCAAATGTTTTATTTTTTATTCTCAAGAGATTTCTTAGCTTCCCTCATTTCCACTGGCCTTCTAGGATGTCCTTATCCAGTGTTTATTTCATATTTCCTAGTTCACTGAGGACTACCTTACAAAGGGATTTTCCAAGCAAAAAAATCCCACAAAGAAAAACAAAAAAATCAACCCTGCTACAGGAAAGAAGAGATCATCACAAAGGCAAAGTGAAAAGTGGAGTTATAGGCACTGGTCGACCCAGTAGGAGAAAGAAATTGAATTGCCCAAGGAATCCCTTGCTCCCCTTCCCCAAATGAGATGTCTCTGGCAGGGGTCCCAGCAACCCAAACTCAAAGGACAATAATTTTCCAGTAAAGTAATTTAGACATATGGTTTGCTTTCCAATCACTTGAGAAGTTCTCCCGCAAATGTGTCCTCAGAAGATGTCTACAGTGTAGGTATGATTTCAGAAGATGAATCTGCCTGAGTGATTTCTTGCCTGGACTTGGCTGGGACTTTTTCCATCTATTCTAATTTTTTCAGTCTAGAGTTTTATGAGTATTGAATAATAAGAGTATTTCAGATGTCTCTAGTAGCTGAGATCCAGTCTGAGACAAAGGACCTCTGAGGCTGAAGTATAAATAGAGAAGAGTTCAGAATGACATCATGTTGTATGCACACCAGAAGTGACCACAAATAACCTACAATAACCTTTAAAATTAGTTTTTTCCTGACTTCATAAAACAATATTTTATTTGGCAGGCATGTATTGGCAAGCTCTTTCAAAAGCTCTATTTGTTTTCTGTATCCAGGAAGACACAACCAATGTTTTCACATAGGTTTCCTTCTAGGCTGTGGTTTTGCCATTTCTGCTTCTTTATGAGTGGCTGCTGCAGAATATTTTTCTTTGGGACATTTATTAAGAGTAACAAGGATATGAATGAAAAACCATCCTTATAACAATGCAGGGTGGGTTTCTGCTTCCATATGTAATGCAGACAAATCTGAAGGACAGAAGAAGAATGTATCAGCAGTGATATGGTTGTTTAATCTGAGGTTATATAATAACAAGCAGTTGGATAAAAAATATATTATAGCGCATTGAGGGAAATCAGCCTGTGTCCTATAATGCATTAATTAAATCCAAGGTTTGAAAGAGAATGTAAAATCATAACATGGCTTTGAAAAAGTACAGGATTATCCAAGCCAAATTAAGGTGCAGTAGGAAAACATAATCTCGAAGTTACTGTATAGGTTAGCCAATTGTTCTAGTTTTTTTTTTTTTAAGTTCCCATTATTATAAAATAAAAGTAATCATCTTTCTAAATATTTTAACATATTATAAAATCCTTTCTGAATTTGATTAATCACATATCACTCAGGTTTTCAAACTTCTACTTTTCACTAAAAGACAAAGATGACTAAGTAAATCTTTTCAAATTTAATAAAAACAAAATAAATATTTCTCAGGTAAACAGCCCTTCTAGCATAAGTCACTATATTTCATTTTTCTTTTGGTTACTAGTAATCTTTTACTCTCACAGAGGCAAAATAGGAAGGTTCCAATAATTAACCTTGTGCTGTTGACCTAACCAAAATTAACTGGCTATGCAACAATTTAGTTGTCCATATAAAAACAGGAAGAGAGATTTCCCCAAGTAACCCTTATTCACCATGAGAAAAACAGCTGGTGCTCTCTCCTCCCATGTAAGCCTGTGGGGCACGGATGGAAGGATGTATATTTCTGATATCCTCTCTTGTAAATGGTTGGTTTTCTTTTTTTCCAGTGGAAGTGCGCCAGCACTCAGTTCCTGAGAGGTGGGGACCCAAGAAAGTCTGCTCAAAATATTTAGAATTGTATCTTCATAAGATGAGGTCTGTGAAAATGAACAGAGTTCCCTCACCAGTGTTACAGGAATAATCACTGCAGAATCATAGTGGAAACCTATACCTTTTCCTCCTATGAACGGAAAGATTAAAAAGAAACACTGCCGTGCAGTTCCAACAACAAAAATCAAAGTTTCAGTACCAGACTTCTTTGTGTCCTGTTTTCCAGTAGTTCTGCTACATTTCCCACAGTACACTGCTGGGATTTTTTATTTTTTATTTTCGCTACGCATGCTCACACATCTGTTGCACATGTGTGATCAACCGACGAGATTTTTTTGAGCCAAATGTCCTGTTAAATGGACAGAGTGGGCAGAGCATTCCTTTGAGAGTTAGATTTGGCCTCTGGTGGATTGCCTCTAAATGCAACGGTGTAATAAAGAAAAGAAATCTGCTCATTTGAATTGCATTGAAATGAACTGTGTCCTCTCCTAAAATACCATATGGCAGTGATCCCTGGAGGTATGGCCCATAACACCTAGGCCTGGCAGACTCCACTGGAAGCCTGTAAATGTCCCTGTGTAGTGAGACTGTGAAAGGCAAGATAGTTGACAAGAAGTCTGCAGAGTGAAACAAGAATCCTAACTGATGTCCTTCAATCAACTCAAAATGAAAGAAAGTAGAGTGAACAAAGAAATCCTAGCTAGTCGACTTGGAGAAATCCTTCTTCTCCCATTAAAAAGCAGTTCTTGGATCTCACCTCCAGTAAAGTGAAACCGTATGGAAAGAAAGCTGTTTCACCTGAGCAGTAGCCAGAGTTTCTTTGCCGCAAATTATCTCAATAAGACTCAAGTGCATGTCTGCAAAGCAAAATGCAGTCTTCATAATCAAACCTCCACCAGAGCTGAGAGCAGATGGACCCAGTAACCGGAGACGTGAGTGCCCTGCCTCTGCTTTGGCTAGCACTCCCAGTGAACCTGATCCTACCGCAGGTAGTAGCTTGTGACCTGCATGCCATTCTAGGAAGTCTCCCAAGGGAGAGGCGCGCGCCGCGCACACACTTCTTTTTTGGGGACAAATTCAGGTAACAGTGGTGAATTACTGAAATGGCTGTGTGGCGAACAATACAAAAAGAAATAGCCTATTTTATCTCTTACAGCAGTAAGGCACTACTATAGAAGAATTATATTAAACAACAATAAAACCCCATTAGCCAGTAGTCATTATAAAATTTTCACTTACATCAGCAGCTCAATTCTGGTCTTTTCTTTCATCTTTCTTATAAAGGGACAGATTTTCTCCTAATTTAGCCTATAATCAAATATAGCTATAGAAATAATATGGTAAATTACCTCAAGACATGAAGTTATTCCTACCTGACTTGTTTCTATTTTAATAAGTTCATTATAAATGGTGTATGTCTGTTAACAGGTGAAAGAATTCCTAAAACTATAGTTTCTTCTCAATCTTCACTTTCTTTTTTCTAAAAGCTTTGATAACTAAATAAAAGCCCATCCACATACTCAACTTTAAATATTGGATTTATATACTTATTTTTCTTCACTTTCCTGAAATTTTAAATGTTATTTTTCATGGCAAATGTGACTTCATGCTTTAGTTTCTACAATTGTCTTGTGATAATTTTGAGGAAACATTTATAAAACACAGATATTGTGTAAGGAAATAACAGCAGCTCTCACATGTCAGGCAGTTTTATCTTACATTAGTTAATAGTAACTCATTTAATCTTAACCGCTACATAGTAAAATTGTATTATTATTAGCTCTGTATTATACAGGTGAGGAAATTGAAGTTTATCAGGATTTTGTAATATGCCTCCGAATAAAAGTAGGCAATGAAGCTCAGGTGTAATCCCATCTCGTTTCCAGAGCCAGAGTTCTGAAATGTCTATTACGCCATCATGTAAGAAGAGTTTTTGGTTTTGCTTTGCTTTTGAAATCCAGAGTCTTCACATCTTACCTATTTGAAATATATATCTGATTTTTAAAAAATCACCCTGCTGTCTGCATCAATGGCCACAAAAGATTTTTTTTCCTAACCTCTCAGTTCACTGAAAGCTGTTGCTTTCATTTAACTTAATATTTTTTCTTTTCCATTGCAATTTAAAAAAAGAAAAAACTTTGTAAGTGAGGTGTCAGCATAGAAACAGCTATATTATTTGGCTTTTACGTTACCTTTTAAAGAGAGATGTGGGTGGGGGCGACTTTTTCCTCTGCTCTTAGGTTCCTTTCTCACATCTGCTTCTGCTCGTCCCAGTGATGCTGTCACTGGGTCGGGTCCTCCACTGGCCTATTTGTAAATATAAACCAATCTCCCACCTTCCTCAGAAGCCAGGCTTATGTGTGATAGCTTCATTTTATTTATGTTTAGAAAAGTTTAGGATAACATTAATATTCGTGGTAAACAACCAAAACTAGGTAAATGATCGTTGCAAGCCTGTCTCCTCTACGTTCTACCACCAAAGGAGGAAGTTCTCTTTCCCTCAGTAATTTCACTCTACTTTTAAAAACCATTGTGTAACAATATGTTTCCCCTTCAAATCTGAATATTTGCCCTGACTAAAGTATTCATCCATTGTCTCAAAGTCTGCCTCTCTTAATATTATACAGCTTAACTTTTCTTTAACGTTTTCTTTTCTAGGAAAAAAAAAAGTTTTTTTAATCTTACCTCAGAAATCAACATTTTTTTTTTACTTTCGAAAGCAAGATATTTGACCAAAAATACATACCTCTGAGCAAAAGTAAATATTTTGTTTTGAAATATTTTGAAAGCAATGTGTTTTAACTGAAGTCTTAACATTGATGAGGTCTCTTCCTCTCCTTGTTTGGGTCATTTTTACTTGACGACCCCTGTGAATTTTGCGATCAAAAAATGACTCTTGGAAATCTCACAGCAGGCAGCTGACATTCCCAGCGACATCTGCATTTCAGAATGATCCTCACGGTATTAACACAGATCATTCTTTTTTTCATTAACTCTAAGTTCTTCGAATTTGCTACTGAAACACCAAATAATTGCCAGCCCGCCTTTGTCATTGATAAAGAGGACACTGGAAGCAGTACTCAAATCCATATATCATGACCCCACTTATCATCTGAACAGAGGAATCCTGAGTGCAAAATGTGTGGGAAGAATATTTTTCTTATTTTTACAGATCAGAAAGCTGATGCATAGAGATAGAATGATCGTTTGGAGGTCAGTGAAAAGACCAACAACAGAGCTGTGATGAGCCAAATCTGCATTCCACAAACAGTCTAAGAATAAATTGGATTCCCAAGTCATATATTCCTAGCATTTTATAATATCTTATAAAATTAAAAATTCATATATGTATGGCTTTCATTTCAGCTCTAATTTAGGCCATCAATATTTTATCAGATTCACAGGAAATTCCCAGCACAGTGTGCCAACTGATCTAAAAGCATCAAGTCCAACAGAGTCCCATCCATACAGAGATGCATGTTTTTAATTTACAGGATATGTATTTATAAAGTATACTGTGTTGTGTGTGGTAAGTAAACCAAAAGGATTAAGTTTGCTCTCAGATGGGGACAAGACTGCAGAAATACAAATTCTCACACTTCTCACCTTGTTCCTAACAACTATTTTCTGGCCATTGTAACAATGTAACAGTTGTCTTGAATGTAAAGTTGGGTATTTCTTTTTGGTTGTTTGGTGTCTATCATCTAATCATTTAGAATCTTAATGATTCAAATAGAGGCTTGATTTATTCTTTTGAGCACCCATATCACTAATTTCTATCTCTTTCTGAATTTAAATAGAATTGGTTTTTTTTTAAGTTTTAGTGAAAGCGAATCGCATTCTCTACCCATTAGCATCTCCAAGACTTTGAGAAATAAGATAATGATCAGACATTTAAGCATGGTCTAATAAATACTTCCTGAAGTTTCATATTTGAATTAAATTTTAGAAATTAATATTTATAGCCCCCCTGCCACATACAGTGAAAATAAACAAATATATCACAAATAAGGATTTTGCACGCCAGCCTCAGGCGGATGTCTCAGAAACTTTTCAGTTCAACTGTTTGTTCTCCAGGTAGTGTGCAACACGCTGTGTGTGAAAACTCCCCTATATAATCAGGGATTTGAGCTCAGCAACATTTCTGCTCACTTTCCCTTCCTCCCCTCCCTTCCCAATGTCCTTTTACTTCCTAATCTGCCAAATCAAATACTAAATGAGGAGCAATAGCCAACAATTAGTTTTTTCAATTAAAATATGGAGTTCAAAGTTGACTCCAGAAAGAGTAATTACTTTTGCAAACCACAACCAGCAGGCAGCTGCCAGATTATTACAACAGTTTATTTAACCTCAAAACATCTGATCAATTTTATTATCTCAGCAGAAGGGAGATATCCTGGAGAGTAGGGTTTAAAATATACTACTCATCCTAAATGTCTGAGAGGAACTGAAAGTTCTTCAATTCTATAAATATCCTTTTGCTATTACCTTGCTGAGAGAACAAACTCAAATCACACTTTCTTCACTCGAAAGTCAATGGAAATAAAGAAACTGAATGCGAAAGCATCATGACATCAGCTGGGCAGGAGTGTGGGGAAGGGGCCAGGAACAGACAATTTTTTAAATTACAGGGTTTAGGAGCATTCAAACATCCGGCTCGTGATGTTTGGGGTTTTTATTCATCCAGAAAGGAGTAACAGAGAGGGCTGTAAGCCTCACCAAAACAAAAAATATCACGTTTCCAGAATCCTGATTTGGCCATCTCCACAATGCCGAATTTATTATTCTCAGTTGTGGTCTACAAATGGAGGGGACACAGTGGGTTGGAATCTCATTATACAGATGGGCTGAATGACCCTCAGAGCCCCTGCCCCCCAGCAAGGCCAGGGCTCTCCTCCTGGCCGCCACCAAATGACACCTCTGGGGATTTCTCCCGGGTCCTTCTTCCTGACCCTGTTAGCCCCATTCTGCCAGGCCTCCCCTACAGATCTTTGGATTCAGTCTCCCTCAGTGCTTCTGCAGGCCCTTTGCACCCTCCTGCCTCAAACAGGTTGTGCGGATGGGTTAGTTCACCTCCCCTGCCCTCTTCAAACAGGCAATGGTGGATAAGAACTCAGACTCTCCAGTCGGCCTTGCTGGACTCCGATCCCAGTTCCACTACACACGCACAGAAAAATCTTGGGCAAAGTACTCTTTTTTTTCTCCGTAGCTCAGTGTGCTCACCTCATCTCTTTGTTGTCAGAATTTTGTGTCAAGTGCTGAGAACTGGGCCTGGCCCTTTGGAAGGGCTGTGGAAGTTTTCGGAGTTTGTTTTTATCGTTCACTTAGGATGCAGTCTTCGGTTACCTTTGGCTCTGGATCTTGCCTGTTGGCCAGCCCTACCCACTCTCAGGCCGGCTCCCAGCTCTTGGAACATCTCCTCAAATAGTCTGGAAGGAGATTCAAACAGTGAGCTACCTGGGCTCTTCTTGTGTCCTGAAGTTGAGGTCATGTTATTGTATAAGAAAGCTTTAATGTAATCATGCATCTCTCATCTTTCCAGCAATTTAACCACCTTGAACAATGTCCCAGGTAGATCCAGAATACAGGTAACCCCCAACTATAGTCATCGCCAAAATATACCCTCATTCACAGCCACATAAGTATAGCCATCACTGCATTTGAGGAATATCAGTATTGTATCTTTCAGGCCCATTTCAGCAAGTGTATCTTGAAAGAAAGGGGGAAAAAAATCAAAGGCCAAACCAATTTAGAACAAATTGATTTACAAAAGACACATCAGTATCCCTCCCTCCCAAAAACAAAAATCGTGGAAACACTGTTTAAAAACAATTCTTTCTTTGTGTTTTATTTTGCTTTTTTTTAATGTCTATTCCCGAATCCCATTCCACTCTTCTTTCTAGAACTATGCTAATATATTTGATAGCCTTGAATTCTCAAGATTTCTTGTATAATATATATGTTTTATGTATATTTTAATGTAAAGTGCATTGATTTATAACCTAGTAATCAATAAAGGTTATTGATTTGTAAAGGTTTTGAATAAGTTTGTGTTACTTTTAATCTTTCAACAGCGTTCTTACAATAGTCATGTTATTTTGTGTACACGTTTGTAGCTTTTAATTACTGCAGAGTACTCCAGAGTGTGTGCCCATGACATTTTTACCTGTCACTCAATGCATGCTATTTAATTAACAACAGCAGCATAAATATTAACATCCAATAAATAGTCAATCACATACTTGATCAACCTGATCTAAACTCATGGTGGTTCTGGTAATTCACGAGGGAATTTTTTTCTCCCAGTCTTTTGCTTAAGGGTTTATCACCGGAATTATCAAGACACATGATTCTCTCTTTCACTTTCCAGTAAAGATACACTCAGAGACATTAGCATTCTTTTGTTTTGAAATCCAATTGTTGGCCACCAACATGTTTTGTTGGTGAAAGTAAATATCTTTCAGAGACACAGACCAACATAAAACACAGACATGTTAAAAGCTTTGTGGAAATAGGCCATGAATAAAAAGTAAATAATAAGCCAGCCATGTTCTCAGCATCTATAGCATGTTGATTATAAAAATGTAAGACGTACACAAGATCCCAGAAATGTTTATTCTAATTCCTGCCTTGCAGCACTATTTGACATAATGCAATACTGGAAACAATTCAAATGCCTAACAATAAGAGACTAGAGTCAAAATAAAATATGGGATTTTACGCAGCTACAAAATATGACATAATTCTGTAAGTACTGACACAGAAACATCATAAAAATACATTGTGAGTGGAAAAAGCAAGCCACGAAAGAGTATTTTTCAGATGATTCTATTTTTGTAAAAAAAGGAAAGGAAATATACATGTATAATAATGTGAATATATATAAGAATATACAGAAAATATCCCAGAAGATTCTAATTGCACAGAGGAATAGCAAAGCCTACAAGGAGAAAGAAATTTACTTTTTAGTTTTTGTCTTTTAGTACCATTTACCTATTTTGGGTTGTTTACCACGAATATTAACTTTATACTAAACTTTTCTAAACATAAATAAAATGAAGCTATCACACATAAGCCTGGCTTCTGAGGAAGGTGGGAGATTGGTTTATATTTACAAATAGGCCAGTGGAGGACCCGACCCAGTGACAGCATCACTGGGACGAGCAGAAGCAGATGTGAGAAAGGAACCTAAGAGCAGAGGAAAAAGTCGCCCCCACTCACATCTCTCCTTAAAAGGTAACGTAAAAGCCAAATAATATAGCTGTTTCTATGCTGACGCCTCACTTACAAAGTTTTTTCTTTTTTTTTAATTGCAATGGAACAGAAAAACATTAACTTAAATGAAAGTAACAGCTTTCAGTGAACTGAGAGGTTAGGAAAAAACTTTTTAAATCATTGATACTGACAGCAGGGTGATTTTTAAAAAATCAGAAATGTATTTCAAATAGTTAAGATGCTAAGAAATTAATTTTTATTAAAATATATTTGAAATTATCACATACACTTTTCCTTGATGAAAATTACATAGTTTAAAATATATTTTGTCAATAAAAATATATTATCTCAATTTTTATAAATATTTTACTTATGAACTTTAAAAATGGTGTTTTTAATGTTCAGTGTTTCAATATAGATTATAAATAACTTTTAGTTTTTTCTTCAAATATTCAAACATAAAAAGTTCAATGCAAATGGAATTTAGAGATTAACATCAAAATTTGACAGTATTTCTAATTATTTACACAAACTGGGGAAAGCATAAGAAATGTTTAACAGAAATATAAAAATCAAAAAGAGGTAAATGCAGAACCAGGAAATCCTAGATTAAGTAGTGTTTTTATCCCTGAGAAATATTTATTTAAAATTTTTCTAAGACAGGTAAGCAGTCTTTTTTTCTTTAACTTAAGAATTTAAGATTGATTTTGTTACTATATAATCAAACCAGTTCTCTAGTGATGCAGTTATTTTAAATGTCTGGGAAAGCCATAACGGAAAGTGGCAGGCTAGCAGGTAAATACTGGAATTACACCCATGGCAAATAAAACAAAAATGACAACAGATCGAACAAACGTTGGTGAGATACTCAATGCAAAACCAAGATTTTTACACCGAGACCCACAAATAATTAATCTAGATTCTATTTCCACACAATGATTTTAAATTCTGACTTCACATATAGAAATCAAAGTATTAACTTTACATAGTTCATACTACACTCATTTTTAACCAGTTTTTTGCTTACCAGTATATGTCGTATCTTAATGAGAAAAATATTAGAATATGAAATAAACTCTAGCTAGGTATTTGCAGTCGAATCTTGCTTTCTTGCTAGTTGACCAAGAAGCAAAGCAACTGAAAGGAAATATTTATGATGTTATACTCCCTCTAGTGGCCACTGTTAATATGGAACGTTCCGTAATCTCCCTTCACACTTCACTGTATTTTGAGCCTCAAGATTCTTATGATCCTGCAACGGTCTTTGCAGATTGTCTGGTCAACATTCCTGTGATGGAAGAACCCCAGAGAAAGCCGGCTCACGCTCCTATCTAAGTTTCTCTCCTTCAAGAAAGCTACTGTTTCTACTTTGGGATAACTATTGCTAGCAAGTTACATTTATATTGAATCTAAATTCTACTCTGAGACCACTTTTGGATCTCTTGAAGACACTTTTCTCATTTTGCCCATTTTTAAAGTGTATTTAGAAAAATCTCATCATAGACTAGCCACTAAACAAATGAAAAATAGCATTAAGAAGCCATTTAAAATTTGTATTGTTTCAAGTGGGAGTAACAAAATTAGAATGTACCATTAATAATCCATGAACTTACAAACATAAAATGTTTTTGTTCTTATATAATACCATCACCAAGTGTATCCGAAACTGAGTGTTGTACCTAAGAGCAAATAGTTTATGCAAATATGCCCCTCAAAAATGTTTGTTAATTTACATTCAAAGAAATGGTCCTTCATTTTGTATAAGACTGCATATTAATCGCTATTATGAGGAAGATCTAGGTCGACTGATTATTTTTGCTAGCCCACCGCGGTAGAGGAGCTCTGCATGGAATCTGAAAGACTTCCAGGGACTTACAGCCCAAAGGGTAAAGTAAAAACATCAGTACAAAGTACCGGAACTTAGTCATAGTAAAGAGACTCAAAGTGAACCTCCCCTACATAATAACCTGTTAAGCTCCCCAGTTACATGGCTTCACACTGACATTCCCATCACTGTGTTATACCCCCCTTGAACAGGAAACCCATCCTGCCCCTTGGCACCTCTGAGCTAGCGCAGAACCTGCAACTGGGAGATGTGTAACTCATGCTCACTTGAAGCTGATGAAGATGAAGCTGCAGGCTTGATGCTTGGGTTCACCGATATTTATTCATTCCCACTTAATATCATATGACAGATTAACTTGCCTTTCCGATGCTGCAAATAGAAGTGTTTTTGGAAAGGTACGGAGAGCAATGAGACTGCGGACAGGTGTTAGGGTATGTCATGGTGGGGAAGCCATGGCAAACAGGGCACGTCAATGTAGGAAGAGAAGGAGTTAAAGGATGAGGTAGGAACATCAAAGACATACTTGTCCAGGGCAGCCCAGGTCTACTTTCCCACCGAAAATCAAGTTCAGCCTTTTGAAAAGCAAACTGTCACCTACCCCAGAGGAAAATTAAAATATTTTTAAAATAATAATACTAATTTTATCTACCCTAGGTCTCCTGGGAAGCATGATTTTATAAAATCACTACAGTTGCTGGAGTGAGGGGACAGGTATGAGACAGAGAGTTTGGAATAGCTATAACTAAATGGTACATTTCTTCATAGATTAGATTGCTTGGGCATGCATTGATGTTCGTACAACTAAACAATTTATATGGAGTGAGGGAGGTGGAAGAGAGGAGTGGGGGAGGGTAAGCTCTAAAATATCAACCACCATGGGGAAAATCATACATAACTTTTAGAAATCCCTTAGAAACTGTCATTTGGGGACCAACAAGCCCTCAGTTAGATTTCCTTTCTCTGTGGGAAAAGAATTTGTTTGTCCAGCAGTTTGACGCCATATTGAAAAATATTTATCTTTAAATTCTAGAACTACCTTGAGCTTGGAGAAATTACACTCTGAGAAGCCCTGGGTAAAACTGAGACCAGCTGAAGAATCAGAAGCTTTAAATCTTTCTTTAGGCTAAACCAGAGAAAGTACTAATAAACTGAAAAGACAGGTAGATTGATTTATCAGTTAGTTCATTCACTCATATATTGAGAGGTTACTATATATAAGGTGCTGTGTTTAATAACTTGAATATCAAGACAATGTGTGTGATCCTAACAAAGGAGTTTGTTGTATTTCTAGAAATAACATTGTGAAAAATTACAAATTTAATGTGAAAAGCTTTTCAATGGGTATTTTATGTTTACTTTAATACTGTAAACTGTATTAAGGATTCCAGTTAAGTAAAAAAAAAAAAACATAAGGACAACCAGGTGGAGCTAAAGAGATGACTTTTAATTATTCACAGGTGATAACAGAAGGACAGTAAACATATTTTTCTATAGGAATTAGATCTATTTCAATATTCACTTTCAAGTGTCATAGCTTACTGGTCTATTTAGTTGATGTTGTTATTTAAATGTATTACAGTTGATATCCCCAGCCTCCTCCTTATAAACCTAGTATATGATTATGAGTAGTGTACTAAAAGGTCTTAAATAAATTTCTGCTATGCCCCATGAATATGTGTAACCACATCATTGTTCCATATATACCTGACGGCCAATACCACATGTAACACACCAAGTTCTTCCTGTGCCATATCTCATGGAAAAATTTATAAAGCATCATTCTCTTAGTGGATTGCAAAATGTCAGCAGTTCTGGTTCAAAAGCAACAGAAAAAAAGCTCCCTAACACACATCATGCATCTCGAAAGGAACAGCAATAGTAATGACCAAAGTGATCATAATTAGAAACATACTTTATTCCTAAGGTCAACTGCAGGGGTATGAAGGGCTATGTGAATTGATGCTTTTATTTTCAAAGCACTATTTCAATCACAAATCTAGAAGAGGTTCCTTTTTGCTATAATAAGTGCATTTCCAAATTGGAGAGAATATTTATGTAGAAATATTTGATGTGTGCTTAAATCCATTTCTGTTGATAAATTCTCAATATTCTGATGTCTAAGCTTTCACATTTAACTCCTAATTCCCCACTGAAGATAGACTATACTCCCTTCTCAGCCCCTTTCATTTACTTCATTCTCAAAAATCCATATGCTATGAACTTGAACCAGATTCCTTATATATGTAGTTAACACTGACTGTGGTCTTTCTATACATTAGATAAAATGTGGCAAAATCACCTTCGTTACTGTGAGAATTTCTCCATATGTTATGTTTAAATCTAAATAATCTATACAGAGACTAAAGGAATCTTGGGGAAAATAAAAGAAAGCTTATCTTTTGATACCTTCTATCTCCCTTATGTCTCCTATCTGCCAGCTCCTTTCCCCCTGCTGCACTGTAGGAGCACAGTTCTTTAGTCATGGCCTTGTCTCTCTACTATTTAAGGCTAGGAATAAATTAGAACAATGATCTCAAGACAAGGAAAAGAATGAGAATAGAGGTGTAATAATCTTGCCTTGTTCTAAAAATTGTTTTAGTACTACAACTTTCTCTCTTGAAAATATATTATTTTTTATAACAAAAACTTCAGGGAGCAAACTTGAACTAAAATTCCTTTGCTGGTATAATAATTTTTCATTGTTGTTCTAATAAATTACCACAAATGTGGTAGTTTAAAACAACACAAATTTATCATTTTATAGTTCTATTGGACAGAATTCCAACACGGATCTCACCAAGTCAAAACCAAGGTGTCAACAGGGCTGCATTTCCAGCTTCTGAAGGACACCTGCAAGCCTCGGCTTGTGGCCCCCTTTTCTGCTTCCAAAGCCAGTGACATTGCCTCTCTCTGACCATTCTTCCACAGCCATTCCTCCCTCTCTCCTCCTGATGTCTGCTTTCATTTTTAAGGATTCTTGGGACTATGGGGCTCACCACTTAATCCAGGATAACCTAGTTAAGGTCAGCTGATTAACAACCTTAATTTCATCTTCAATCCCAATTCCCCTCTGCCCTGTAAAATAATGTATCTATACGTTATGCAGATCGGGATGCAGACATCTTTGGGGAACCATCTATTCTGTCTCCTCCAACTAGAAATAATAGTCATATAACATAATAATCATTAATTATAGGAAAAGTGCCCCTTTAAAGCAAGATACAACTACAAATCAGAAAAGTGGTGGAGCATGAGATATTTAAGTTCACCGGAAGGGGACCAAGTTGGGAGAGCTGGGCAGTGCTGGCCTAGCCCTAATATTGGCTGATCAGGAGGTGATTTGATCAGGCAGAGAAACCACATTTATTTACGTGGGAGCTGAGATGTGAGCCTTAAATCTTCAGCTGAAGAGTCAGTGCCCTTATCAAAGTCACTCTGTCTCTTGTCCAGTTTCCTCTGTAAAATGAGCAGTTGGCCCCAACAATTCCTCAAACAACTAAAACGATTTCAAAGTGAAAATAAATAATACAGCCTCAGATAGGTCCCAGCATGGGAATTTGCATATGAAAGACAAGGAGGGTTTTAAAATATGTCGCCTGTAGTTAGAATAGGTGTTCCTTTAACTTAGATATTATACCATTTGAAGTATTCCTATTCCATCACTGGTACAATGTGTAAAATTACAGAGAAAGCAATATTTTTGCAGCCTTTGTTTCGGTTGTTTTCTTAATATTTTTGGTGCTTATTGACCTCTCTCTCTTCACGTTCTTCTTTTATTAGACTCTGAATGTCTCAGGTACGCAGCGTGGATAAGCAACAGTGGCCATAAACACTAATGCCTATACGAGCCAGACCAGAAAGTAAACGGAAGCAGAGTGTGGTACAGCAACGAAGAGCGGGACTTACGGACCACTACAGTGAGTGGCCGCCTTCAAAAGGCACCAACTCCTCAGGCTGAGATCACTGCCTTGCAAGAAAAGGGCCCTTCCTTGCTCTATAGCTGCATTTTTAGAATAAAAGTTCCACTTCCCAATTTTCAAACATAGGCAACTATTTCATATTTTAATACACATATTTAAAATATATATATGTGGGGGGGTAAATCCAGCTGGAGGGTTTCTGGTGTGTAAACTCTGGCTGATTTTCTAGTCCTTATAACACTAAATGCTACAGAATGTCACTCACCATAGGGACACACATAATATGCTCTCACACACTTGTGGGAAAGAACACGCTCATATCCTGAGTAAAGGGCTGGACTATCCAGCATTAAGATATGATTTGCATTAATATTTTCCGACATTTCTCCATTTTATTTTTATGATTTTATATGAATCATAAAAGCCTTTAAATTCTTCTTTTACTACCAAACCATCGATCAAGTCCTTTCAAAAAGCAGTTTTGATGTGAGACAGGGGTGGGAGGAAGGATTTTGTTTGTGATAACACGCTAAGATTTTCCTGGTCATTGCTGAGAGCCCAAACATAATGAAACATTGGTAATAAGCACATGTCTAATGCCGTGTTTTAAATGTCAATGTCGGTAAAATAAATAACATGCGTATTTCACAACTTTTTTGACAGAGAAAAGCCTGCGACACACACAGATATGTATATGTGTGTTTTCATAGAGAGAGAGATGTACACCGATTTTCACTGCTAAATTATCTCCTATACACTGAAGTTCAAACAAGAAAAGTGAATTCTACCACCAGGTGGAGCTTAGCTTCCATTTAAGTAGCAAATATATAAAAAAGATTTCAAGGGATTATTTAAATTCTTTGTGTATCTTAGGAAATGATTGAAGTCAAAGGAAAACAGCAAAGGAACTTGAGTGTTTTGAAAGGCCAGTTATGCAGGACTGGAAGCGTTCTTTATGAGAGTGCTCAACGATCCATGCTCAGGGGCTGCTCATAAATGATTTGACAACTGACTTCCTTTCTGTTCTTTTCCATTTCCTTACCCGAGAATGTTGTTAAATTCCTATACATTTAGGCACTTGCCTTTAAAGTAAAACCACAGAGACTGCTAGGAGAGACCCTAAGAACTAAAATTACCAAAAGAAATAGCTTCCATCATGAAAAGATTGCACTGTTTATGTTGCCCATTAGATGAAGTGAAATTCAGTGCATAAAGTGTCTATGGCAGAGCATGATTATTCAGGTGATAATAAAGATTACTTCTGCCATATTCACAAGGAGACAACAATTTCACACGAATCATGATTCATCGCTACCAAATCAATGTTTCAGGTGTCTACAAAATGCTCACTGTGTGTTCAAAGCATTTCCAGGCCTTGTAGAGAAGACAGTTGTAAATTGAGATTCTGTGTTTGTCCTTAAACTGAAGAGAAAAGAAAATGAGCATGTGAACTAAATCTTAAGGTGTGAATTTACACCTCGTGTTAATACTTACTATACAAATAAAGGAAGGTCAGGGAAGGTGTGTAGTCGAGCAGAAACAGGAATGGCTATTGGAGGAATAATGGGGATTGAACCAACAGAGGACACACAACATATCTTGGGGAGAGCAAGAAAATGAGCCCAAGTACAGAGCAGGTGTGCGGTCAGGAGGCCGACAAGGCTGGTTCCGCTTCGGGGGCATTTCAGCCTCAAGTAAAGCAAAACTGTGAATTAAGATGGTGGGCCATAATGTTAAGCAGATGACAAGTGATAGATTTACTTGCTAGAGAAGTAGGTCACAAGTTATTGGAGATTCTTAGCCAGGAATGCAGAATGAGAAAACCAGTATTTATGTGTCCTAGGAAGGGAAAGAAAATTTGGGAGTCTCATTCAGTAATAAGCATGTCTGTCTGCCTGAATTTTTTTATACCTGTTACCAATATTTAATATTATAGATTCAAAGAAAACAGACATATGTGAAACATGCCCTCTACTATTAAGTTGTAAGACATTTCAGGTTACATAATGGTGAGAGAGTACTACAGACATTTAGATATAGAAGAATAAATAACAGAGTATGTCAGGCAACAACAGCTGTCAAAGGCACAAGGGAAAGAGCACAGTGTGATCAGGAAAGGGTAAGTGACTTCCTGGTGTGCCATATAAGGTACTGTGAGTGGCTTAAAGTGATGAGGTCATAAACCCACGTGAGAGCAGGAGAAATAAAGAAGAAAGCCTGGACTTGGTGAATAGTTCAAGGAAGGATGGGCAGTTGCATAGGAAATAACGTTAAACAAAAGGGTCTGAAACTCCGAAAGAGGAAGAGCAGCGAGCAGTGACGACATTGACAAGACATGAATTTGAGGAACAAGTCAAACTTGGGGAGGAAGTACAACCTCCTTTTTTTGTTTGTTTGTTTTTCCACTTTTTAAAAATGACTTTATTTACTCATTTTAGGGAACGGAGAAAGAGGAAGAGAACCACTGATGTGTGAGAGAGACATCCACCTGTTGGCTCCCCTTTGCATCTTGACCAGAGACAGACCCTACAACCCAAGTATGTGCCCCAACCGGGAATCCTTTGCTTTGCCAGAGGACTCCCCCAACCAACTGAGCCACACCAGTCAGGGCTGTTTATTTACTTTTCAGTAAGTTTAAATCCTTGAGGGGTACAGCATTACACGGATTCTGTGTCCAATGGCCTTAGCAGGAAGATTGCTTCGGAATTTAGCACGAACCATGCCACTGTTTCCGTGAGCACGAGTTACCTTTCCCCAGATGACTCCGGTTTTGTTCGGTTTACCACCAGGAGTCACTGCGTTGTTCTTTGCTTTGTATACATAAGCACAAACCCTGGCTGGTTTGGCTCAGTGGATTGAGCGTCGGCCTGCAAGCTAAGTGTCGCTGGTTCGATCTTCCAGTCAGGGCACATCAGAGAAGGAAAACTCTGACTCCAAAAAACCTCCGCTGCCTTGCGGCATACCTCTTCAGGGGGAAAGGCTAAGGGAGTAAACCCCGACAGAAAATCCGGAGCCGGAGTCCCTAAGGCGGTTTGACGTTGTAGTCAACACCGGCAACTCCTGCGGCGCACCTGAAGCCAAGCTGTATCGACTCCGTCTTTCCCTTGGACCCTTCAGCTGCGAAGAGAGGGGGGGTCTGCTGCATGGGCAACAGCAGACCCTCCATATTACCCTGCCCAGGCTCTGTAGCTTCAGCGTCATCGCAAGATGTCGATTCAACACGGGAGGAGACAGATACCGTGTCACTCCCGAGTCGGACTGCACAGCCATTCTCGGCGGTGCAGATAGACTCTTAAGAAGCTACACCATCATCTCTCGAGACGGACGGCTGCCGACGATACATAAGCACATCTCTTGCCTAGATAGAATTCAGTTTCATCTCGAGCATAAACACCTTCAATTTTAAGAAGAGCTGTGTGCTCCCTTTGGTTTCGGAGACCCCGTTTATAGCCAGCAAAAATGGCTTTGGACCACAGCCTCCCAGACATATTTGTCGCTGTAGAAGTCCTGTTCCCGGCAAGCTCCACAGGCGCCAAGATGGCGAAAAAAGGGCCAACCTCCGTTTTTTTATTAAGTTAACTAAGTTGTAAGATACCCAAGTGTACAAATGTTGTTCAGTAGGCAATTAGAGATAAGATTGAAGTACCTGAGATAGTCATTGGGTTGGGGAGGGCCCTGGGAGAGACCAGAAAAGCGCACTGAGTGACATTCATTGTCTGCGTCCCTCATTTAATATTTAATATATGAAGGCCAGGCTTTCTTGCGTAATTTGTGTTTTGCTCTTTGTACTTTTTCTTCTCCATTATATTTAAAGCCAGTAGCCTGGCTTTATGGTTCCTTGCCACAAGGAGTTTGGAAGGGAGAAAGCAGGAAGAATCTCAAGTTACAGGTGCTGGTGGTTCTGATGTAAAAGCCAAAGTCCCTTAGATTTATTAATGACCCCTGGGAAAGGAAGACAAGATAAGCTACTGAGGCAGGAAGAGAAAAACAGAGCGACCTGGAGATCAGAGGACCCAAGAGTCCAGGGAGGCTGGTTGGTTGCTGCTGATTGCTGACTCATAGCAACGGGGGACTGATGCCCGAGGAGTAAGTAGGGGAGAGTTCTGATGTTTCTTGAGACTGTGTATTCCTAATGCAAGAAGAGTCTGAAGAATGCCTGAGGCTGGTGTTATTGCTACCCATGGGACTGGAGCTTGAAATCGTTGATAAGTTGATTTTTTTAAGAAATAGATTATTTTGGACACATGAGTTTATGAATTGAGATTCCAACCCATTACATATGCATCAATTGATTCTTAGGTATCACTTGATTAACAATCAGTCCTCTGCACCCAAGGGTTCTGTACTTGTGGATTCAAACAAGCATAGTTTGAAAATATTGAAGAAAAAAAGTTATGTTACTGTTCTGGTAGTTTTATGAAGTTAGCCCTGTTGTGTAAATAGTTAGGCCTGTGATGGTTGCTTCAGCATTCACCAAATGCAGACTTTTTCTTTTTTTTTTGGTCATTCTCTGAACATTATGTAACTATTTACATAGCACTTATTATAAGTAATCTAGAGATGATTTAGAGTATATGGGAGGATGTGTGTAGGTTAAATGCTAATACTACACCATTTTATGAGACTGGAGCATCATGGATTTTGGTATCCACAGGAGTCCTGGAAGCACTCCACCATGGATACCAAGGGGCAGCTGTGTAGAGGGGTGGGCAAAAAAGTAGGCTTACTTTGTAATACAATTAAATAATGCGATAATTAATAAATAATATAACTGGGTTTTGTATACTCACCACTGCAAATCTACTTTTGCCATCCCCATATATTCTGTCTTCCTTGCTGTGCAAGTCTGTAAATTTCTCAAGAGTTTATATGCCAACCAATAAAGATTTAATTAAAGAATTGTTGATAACGCTTTTAGATTGAAAATAAACTTTATGCCTGAAAGGGACCTTAGCAGATTACTGTTACATTTATTGACAGTTAAAGTTAACCAGATAGGTAAAGCAATGCTTAGCCTCAAGGAGATTATATCTTAAAAGTAGACAGAGATTTTATAAAGAGAACATTTCAGTTTATTATGTAATCAGTAAGTGATGGTATCTCCTGGTGCTATGTGAATATTGGTAAAAAAAAAAAAAGTGTTATCCTATAGGAAAGTTTAGAGAAAAATATTGGTAGAACCAAAGTGAAATCAAAAGGACATAAGGAGAAAGAATATCCTCTGCCTGAACACCTATCAATACTTAATGATGCCATTTATTTCATTTTTACCATATCGCCTTCGATTGTCATAATTTTTATCTGGGTATTGGCAGTGCCATTTACAAGCTGTGTGATCTGAGGATTCTCATGTGGTCTCTGAGCCTCAGACTCTTCTGTAAAATATGGATAACTGAGTTCTCAAGAAAGTTACATCAGATCTGCGGACACTGTTTGGCAAAGAGTAAAACACAACCTAATGATTATGATTAAATAGCTAATTTGTCTCCAAGATACTTCTTCACCGTAGTAAAGATCACAGAGATTTTATGAAGAAAAAACGCAGAGTCTTTTCTTTTACCTACTTTGTCCATACTTGTGTTACTTTTTAAAACTGCCTTCTTTAATTTATTCCAGTCTCATAAAACATTTCTTCCAGTTAGGTACAAGGTATTTTTTAAAAACATAATTTTTTTTTTTAGTGTTACAAGTTGATCACAGTTAAGATTTTTTGAAAAATTGAGATCTTGGGATATGTATCAATAGTCACACTATTTTGTGTTTAACACAGGAGCATTTATCTTGGATATAATAGGTGATAGTATCATCACCCATTCTGGGGAGTGTCTAATCTTAACATCAGAAATAAGAAAAGCCTTTCGGGTAGGGATGTAGTAAAGAGTAGGCACTACTTGCTCTCTGGTCCAGGCACAGATAGTCCCAAAATCCAGGAATCTAAAGTGCTCCTGAGAGTAAATCACGAGGAAACAGGCCTAATGTGAGTGGCAAACCTACCTTTGCTTCTCACTGTAGTGACAGATAGGTGATGGCAGTTTTGGGGAGAGTGCAGGCTCTACCTCCTTGAGCTGTGTGCAGGAAATTGCTGGGGAGGATGCTGTGAGTCAGGTTAGTTTCTGAGTGTAACATTATTTTTGCATCACAGGCTAGTGAAATCACCAATATTAAAGTTATACAATTAATCTGCATTGCCAATGAGCATTGTTATGTATAATTATTATGTATAAATATGCATTTATTATGTATATATGTACAATATATTTTCTCTATTTTCCCAATTTATTTTAAAATGTACTTTAGTAATCATTGAGGCCTAATCTCTATAAGTTCTTGTAGTTGCATACAAAGCACAAGCTTACAATGCGATTGTTTTAGAATAACTCTTTTAAGAAAATGTTGACATGAAAAATATATATATTTCTCTTTCTCTACATTTTATTTTTTTTACAAACAAAAACATCAAGAGGAAATTAATAAAGGAACCATAATGGTGAAATTAAACTTACGGGTAATCTTTCTTAAGAGGAAGTTTTACATTTAAGTTTTAACTCTGGATCAAAGGCAATAAAAAGACCATAATTTTAAATTCATACACTGAGACAGACAGCTGCAAGAAGAGAAGTGTGTGTATCAAAAAAGCTCTAGAGGAAAAATCCTCAGTCTATCAATGTGGAGGACACATTTATGTAAATCTATCACAAATTTATGTAAATATGCAAAGAGAGACATTAATTTGTTATTAATTACAAGAATAAATAATTGACATATAGTTAATGTACTAAGAGAATATTAAACAGTGGCTTCAGAGTTGAAGAGCTCTTTGATATTAAGCAAAAATTAAAAGTTAATAAAATAAAAACAAATTTCCATTTAGGTAACATACAGAGGTTTGGTAAAAAGTAGTGCTATACATAACCCCATAATTAACCCAAATTCTTAAATATCCATTAAGATTCCCAAACCAGGGCAAAGAATGTTGGGTATACAGTTGCTTCTCCCTGCTATCTTATTATAGCATTTTATATTTATCTTAAATTCCTGATTTATGGTAGAATTTATGGGCATTCCCACTGGGATCCTCAAAACTCTTAATTTGTTTACATATTTTGGCTTCTTTCCAGATTTATGAGAACAGTAACTGATCCAAGAAACAAACAGGCGGAAATCTCTTTGAATAGCATTCTTTTACTATCAGGTCATACACATCCCCATTCAGTAAAACAGGCAACTGAATTCCTGAACTGGGCAGTTCAATAATACATTTTTAAAACTCAGGGGCAGATTAAAGAGAATTATTTTCTATTCAAACAAAAAAAGAAAAAGGAACTATGAACTTAATAGGGTCTTAAAAACACACACAGGATGGGAAAGAAATTCCTCCAAACTATTGAAAAAAAAATTACTAACATACAGATTTTATCATCTATTTCCTCCTGCTCCTCAAAGGGTTGTTTTGTTATCCACTTAGACTGAAGAGCTTGCTTTCAACCAAATTAAGGGCTCAGATGTAAAGAATAGGAGAGGGGGAAAAAAAAACAAAAAAAAACCCTGACATACCAACAAACCAACCAATTTCAATAGTCCATTTCATAATGAGGTAGAACAAAGAACAAAATAGATAGCTCCAAAATGGCAGAGTTCCAGAAACCTCATTCAGTTAATCTACTAGATGCTGTGCCAAACCTCATCCAAATAACCCAATTATTACAGTCTACAGACTAGGGGAAATTCTTACAAAATTGGCCTCTGTGTGGAATCTCAAATCATGTCTCCACTCAGGTCAAAAAGATCACTAGGATTGCCGTGTTGAAGCTTTTGCCTGCGGGCTTAACTGCAATTTTGCAAAATGGAAAATGAAGGAATGCATCCAGGTAAAATTCTGGATGTAGATTTCAAATCAGATTTTTTTTAAACCTTAAGTAAAGAATAGTTCCTCCTTATTGTAATCTAATCTCTAAAAAACTGCCCAAAGTAGAGTCAGAGATTCTGGACTCCCAAACTCCCAAGCTTTGAGCGTACTGGGTGATCATGAGCCCTAAACCTCTGCATCTGCCCTTTTTCAATTGTCATATCACAAAGTTGATACAGACCTACCTCAGGGACACGATGCAAGGATTAATTAAGGTTAAATTGGGAGAAAAAACATTGCATTCGACAAGCCAGGCTTTATTCATGCTGCTAAACAGACCCAGATGTCTTAACAACTGTCCAGATTATTTGGTAGCATCCTCACTAAGCAGAGAATAAATTTGCATAATGCATTTCAGCTGTGAAGACATTTTTAAAAAATCAAAGATTCTAATATTTCAGATGGGAAGAGAAAAACAATCTGGCTCCATTCAGGTCGAACTCATACTGAGCACCATTCACCCCACAGTTTTCCCATTGAGTAAACATTGTGAACATATGTGCTTAGGAACATCTCAAGGCAGGGGAAGACTTCATATTTCCTCATGCCTGGATATTCTCTAGATCGTCCTTTCTCTCATAAATACAATGATGGAGTTCAACTTCACTTTTCACGTCTTCCTGCATTGCTGAGGCACGGGTGGCTATAAGCAACTCCAATTCATCTCATCCACTTTTTCATCTTATTCTTCATTATCCAATTGTCTGATGCTTCATTGCCTGAGGAAATCCCAACAGCTATAGAGCTCACAGATAGCATTGATGATAATTGTAGATGAGTATCAGGCTTTGCAGATTTTCCTGGCACATGCAGATCCAAGGATGTTCCAAAACACGTTTGTGTGTTGGGGGTGATGATAGGCAAAGGAAAGGAAGAGAATAGAAACACTGAAAGTATAGAAACTGTTTTCTTTCTCTTGCTATTAAAGAAAAAAAAAAGATACATGAGATCCCCATTTTTGAGGGTCATTCTTTAAGGAATCTTAAAATAGTATATTTTGTAATATTGTATAGCATCATACTTAGGAATATAAGCTCTAAAGTTAGATAACCAAATTTTAATCTCATTTCTCCCAGTTGCTGTTTGACTGACTTTGAATAAGTTATTCAAAATGCATGTGCCTTGGTTTCCTCATCTTTAAATGGAAATTGGTCTGCTACCTAGCAAATAAAGTTATTATGAAGAAAATAAGTTACATACATGTAAATCACTAAGAAGAGTTTCTGGGACATAGTAATCTTTACTAAATGTTAGTTATTTTTATTATCTATTATTTTAAATGCCCATATTTTAACTCAGCATCATTTTGGAATGAAGAAAGTTTCACCTCTTTTGAAAATCTTTCTAAAACATTCAGGTCTATTTTGTCTTTTATTAAACCTTCTAGTACTTTAGGATTATTTCCCTGACCAACATTTCAATCCTTATAAGCATTTTGCTTTAGCAAAATGTGTGTCTCTACATATATCCTGGACTCGTGAGGGCAAATGTACCGAACACTGCCACAGATCTTTTCTTGCTTACCATTGGTGTGCAATAAAAAGATTCAAAACTCATTACTATTAAAAAACAATGAGCATTTATTTGACTCCCTTGTCTGTGGGAGGTCAACTGAACTGGGCTAGGTGGCTCTGCTAATCTCAGCTGGGCTTGTTCCTTCATGTGTTGATCAGAGATCAGCTGATCTGGGCTCTTGTTTCCCTTTTGGAGGAAGCAAGCCAGGCTGGGCATGTTCATCTCCTGGTGGTGGCAGAAGTGGAAGAGAGCAAGAAGTAACCTGAATGGTCTCTTAGGACCTAGTCTCAGTGGTGAACTGCTATTCTGACTCACTCTATTGGTCAAAGTGGGCCACATGATGAATCTCAAAATCAAGAGCTAGAAATAGATCCCTCCTGTGGAAACTAAGTGGAGGGGAAGAACATTTCTGAACAATAATTCAACCCACCACACTCATGCCATCATTGTTAAGTGATCACAGTATTCTTTCCCATTGTGTCTGAGTATAGGTTTTATATCTTTTGCAGCCACCATTATTGCTCAGAAACCTGCTGAGTATCAGGGAAAGAAGAAAAAAATCTGATTGAGACTTCTGGTTTTGCAAACATTTAACATATTTTATAGAATAATATATCTGGATATTAAATTCTATATGATATAAAACATCACATTGTATATTTTCAGAACAAAGGTTATATTTAGTTATTCGGCTGTAACTGAGTTAGTTTGAAAACATATGTATATGTTACCAAACAGCAAGTAGGGTCTTGCTGCCTGCCACCACCCTGTAAGCAAAATTCTGGAGGCAAAGTTTTAGTGATAAAGGAAAGGAGCATTGATTCAAAAGTTACACAATTTTGGATTAACAGCTTTCCATGTGCATTAGTCACTTATGACTATCAATTAAGGCTACTTACTCTTTAACTCTTTAGTTACAGCTTTAATCACTTAAGCCTCTCGATTAACACGAAACTCTTTAACGCCTGAGTTCTCCTATCAATTCCTATTCGTTTTTATCTTATTTCTATAGGATTAGCTTACAAACTAAAACAACATAAGATACAAAAGCTACACAATTTTAGAAGAATGGCAGGCTTCTGACTCGGAGCCTGTCCCTTCTAGAACACTCAAGGAAAAATATTCCTGCCACCCCCTGCCAGGCCAGCCCGATCCTGGGCTGTGCAAGGAGCTTCTCTCATCCAAAACACCATCTTTTGGGAAATGCCGGCAGCTTCAGCATGATCATCCAGGGTATCCTTGAGGAAGAGAGCCCAAGAGCCAGGTTCTGCCGTCCTTTTATTTTAAATCCTCTGGCCCATAATTCCATGCACTCCAGAGGCATTCAGCTTCTCTTCCAGTCCGGTCCTAAACTGTTTACCACTGCCTTGGGCAACCTACTCCTATGCCCCTTTCCTACTCCTCCCCAGTGATCTGATCAGATTTCTCTGTATCATGTTTACAGTAAATACCAATGAAAACTGCCATTTGATTTTAAAATATCGTTATTTATTTATTTGTTACTTTTGTAAAGAGAATATATTGAGAATCTTTAACAGTAGTTTGTTACTGTTCACTTTTAAAATATCCGTACATTTTCACAATTTTGAAACTAGAATTGTATAAGAACATACATGAATGTTACAATGCCATAACCACCTGCAGTGCCACTTCTGGTCCATTTATTTTAAGCCATACTAATAGATTCTAAAATGATATGCATTTTCATTTATTCTATTTATTTTTTAATTAAACTTTTAAAATAACTTCAGTTTTTCTTCTTTCTTTACATTTTTATTAAAATATTATGATTTTGCTTCCTTAATTAAACATTAAAAGAAAGTAAAATTTGCAGATGCAATATAGAAACTATTCTACCACTTGATTTTATTAAAAAGTCGTGTTACTATATACAAAGGAAAACATGATTATAATTATAATAAAGTAGCATGGGAAAAGAATGTTTTCTTGTTAAACTAATGCAAAGTGCTTAAACTAACCACAGTAAGAATGGCTCTGGGTAGAATACACAAGGTCTGAATTTTATCTGTAAATGAGTACACATACAGCCAGTTCTCTCTCAAATTGAGCACTTTAATGAAAAAGCTACTACCTCCTACGAATATGTCATTAATCAAACTATTGATCACACTGTTAAATTTCTAAAAAGGCTAGCTTTAAATTGCATTTGATTAACTAGCATACGTTTAGGAAAAAGACCATCTATTTTACAAAATTGTCCACAAGTAGAAAGCAATTTCAGCGACCTGAGGCATAATTACTATTAGTTTTAAGGGGTTTTGGAAAAGAAAGTGAAAATCGACGATTCTCCTGAAAGTAAGCCTCTGGATCTCTTAATAGAAACAGCTAATTTATCTTTCTCTCCTGGTCAATAATTCTCTCCACTGTCTTCACCCTTTGCTACGGTTTTCGTATGTTGGAAAGGTGGCTAGAAAGCCAAACGCTCCCAGGCTGCTCCAGCTGGTATGGCTCCGTCGGTTAGGCATCATCCCACAAACCGCAAGGTTCCTGACTGGACTCTGGTCAGAGCACAGGCCTGGGTTGCAGGTTGGGTCCCGGGTCAGAGCCCATACGTAAGGCAACCAATCAACGTTTCTCTCCCTTTCTTTCTCATTCCCTTCCCGTCTTCTTAAAATAAAAAATAAAACTTAAAAACAAAAGCAAAAGCTTCAGGACTTTCCTCTGGTAAATGGGTGGATCTGTCCCTTCTCTCCATTTCTCCAGTGCTCATTAGGAGCCTCTGGCTGACTTCCCACAACCTCTCTGCCAGATGTCCTTTGCCAGCAATCACAGTCATACAGTGGTTATACAGTGGTCCTGACTTTAAGCCCTGCCTTTTGTTACTAAGCAGCCCCATAGCTTTGGGCAAGGTAGTTAAGACTCCTGAGCATCACTTCCCATCTAAACAGTAAAAGATGTAGGGGGATTTCATTAAATTGTTTCCAATGCTGTGAATCACTTGTAAACTATAAAGACAAAATAAAATAAAATTTTATGATGATGGTGATGATGATGGTAGTGATTAGTTTAGACACAATTTAATATTTTATTAGCTAAACCTCATTGCGCTAAATGTTTCCAATTGCCTGGGGTACAGTCATACTGATTACTCCCAGATAAATTCTTGTCTGGTATAACATTCCATTAGTAGGCTGAAGCTAAGGTATTCAGCCAGCCCTCAGTTGATACAGTGATTTTATTGTGCCATAGATATGCCCAGTTCCTGCCTTAAAGTTAAAGACATTCACCCGCTCTTTAAAACCTTGATAACGTCTCCCCAATTGCCCCCGTATTTGCCTTTATATGCAATTTCAAATGTTTAAAAACATTTTCACCTGAAGACTTCAACAAGCAGAAGGCATGAACTTTCACAACACAGCTACCCCCCACCTAAACAACATAGGCCTTCTATCCAAAATTCACACATTTTCCATATATATTCACCCTTAGAATTGAAATTAAATGATTTAGTTTATATTTCTTAACATACCCAGAGAGAGAGAGAGAAAAAAAAAAAGTGGCAAGTCCAGAAATTTAGATACAAATTACATTGAAAAATGCATTTCTGTTAGGGAAATGAATTGTAATATTTACTCCATGTACATTATTTTCTACTCACTATTGCTTAAATGTAAAGTATAAACTTCCCTACTAATAGGTATACTTGAGAAATATAGGGAAAATTACCCAAAATGTTAAGAAGAAATTCCACAAGCTAGATATATTATAGAAAATATTTCATGCAACTATCATTGCTTCCATGTGCAGCCTAAACCCTGGAATAATCTGATCTGCGGTGATTTTAGAAAATAAATGTACATAAGGAATAAAAGACATCTCTAGTGACTGGATGTACATAATTATACAATGCATGTAAGATAGGGGAAATGATTAATATTTAAGATGTATATATCAGTGAAAATTTGAAAGAATAAAAACTTGACGGACAAAGAAGTATCTGTATCAAAGGAATAATGAAAATCTTGGACCTGCAATGACTCCCTGCATTTTAAAAGACTAACTTGAGGTTGACTAAGTTAACTTCACTTTTGTGAAGTTTTCCAGGCTTCTTTTACATTCATTCAGAAAAATCAGAGGCCTCTTAAAATAAGTAAATATTATGTTTCATAAATCAAGGAGTGTATAACATCTCGTTTAGAGATCTTGAGTAACGAGAGGACAAATGGTGAAGATATTTGAACCAGAATTCCCTACTATCTCCTGTCTTGTTTTATTTTATTTTTTTTAAGGCATGGAAAATTAGAACATAAGTCAGTATCTCATGGTGAGAGGACAATTTTAGAATTAAGAATAATTCTGAATCTTATCTATCAATTTCATTATAGTGTGATTTACTAATTAACACAGAGATAATAGTTCAAGATTTCTAACTTCTCATTCCTTGGAGGATTAGCTCACTCAACATTATTTCTATTTGCTCTTTCATGCTTTTATTGAAAAGATTATATGAGGGCTATTATTTTCCACTTACCTACTCTTTTCTGGTTCAGGCCATTTATTTTTGACATTCAAACTAAGTAAATTTTAATTTCACAGATATAGACATTGACCCACTTTTATAACGCAAGCATCATATTCTGCAAACTGTGAAACACAAAAGACAACTTAAACATTCTACCACATATAATATGAAGGGAAGCACGGGGGAGATGTAGTACTTAGATAAATGTTTCTATAAACTCAGTTGGTAATTTTCTCTGTGTTCTTCAGGCTACCAGAAGCTGGCCAATGAATCCAGAATTTCTTTCTTTGATGAAGGTGGTAATAATAGTGGCACCTTGCCGTAAACTGTCCTGTAGCTTCTGCTTGTCCTGAAAAAAAAAAAAAGGGTAAAACAATATTTTAGAAAGAAAAGATGTCACACACTATATTTAGTAAATAGTTTTTAAAAAACATTTATTTAAATGTTTCCCCCCAACTTAAGAGATATAATTGACATATAATATTGTGTAAGTTTAAGGGGTACAATGCATATATATATATATATATATATATATATATATATATATATACACCATCTATCTAGAAAGTATTCAGGCATGTAATGTAGAAAATAGAGAAAGATACAAAAAACATTGTACACAGGACAATGATGCTGTTACAGAAACAGGGGAGTCCAAAAACAAACCCCAGAGTTTATGGCTGGGAGATAGGGAGCAGGAAGCAGCTTTCAGGATGCCCTTGCATGCCTGGAGCTAGTGGCTGGAAACATTGTTGCAAAGATCCGCTTTGCTTCCAACTCAGGAAGATGGGAGGGATCTTGGACTGTGGGCTGGTAGGGAAGAAGCAGACAGAGCCTACGGAGGGTTCTGTGAATGGTCAGGACTCTTTGCAACACCCACTGCGTGAGAGGACGCAGGGGGAGAGAGGAGGCAGGGAGGAAGAGAGAAGGAGCTGCGGACGTTTTGGGCTGGCTCTGGCTCTAGGAGGCTCGCTCTCTCTGGCCCTCACGCCCTCACTCTCTGGCTCTTGTGGGCTCCCTCCATCTGGCTTGGAGAAGGGATCTCCAGGCTGCTTTAAGAAGAGGCTCTTGCCAGGCTGCTTTGAGAAGGAGAGGAGATCCATGCGGTTTGCAGGAAGAAGGCAGTTTACAAGGAGGCTGAGAATCCAGGCGGTCCTGCATTGAGAGCTGGAGGGCACCACAGCACAGAAAGGACCTCCCCAATCAGAACTGAGTGATTGGCAGCTACTGGTAAAGCTGAACTGCGCCTAGGAAGTAGGGAAACTGTGTTTCTGACTTTCCTAAGACTGGCCAGGTCTGGGAGGGGGAGGCAGGACTATGTGCAAATAAACAATTCTTTTTCTTTTCACCAAACTCTGGTATTGAGAGTTATAATTCTGGCGGCGGGCAATCGGGCCCCTAACTAAACAGCCTGTCAGTTCTGTTTCAATCGGAGCAGCCCAGGGGTTCTGTTACAATGCCTCTGTCCCCTTTAAAGTAGGCACCTTGGGACCTCACACAGTTCTCCCAACTGCAGCACAATGTTCCTTCTGCTCTGTTAGCAGAAGCCACAGAACAAATTTTGCTACAACACGTTCCATGCCAAGATCCTGCTTCAAAATCTCAGACATGCTAGTTTTTGGAATCCCTAGATCAGCTTCTGGTTCTCGCACTGTCAGTCACTGATCTTTGTTCGTTGCAGCCCGTACACAGGCAACATTCTCAGGTGTTCTGCTTGTTGCAGGCCTTCCAGAACATGGATCACTCTCAACAGATTCTCGGCCATCTTTGAAGCATTTGTACCACACTTATTTGTGCTGCACTCATTGCTTCGTCCCCAAAAGCCTTCTGAATCATCCAAATAGTTTCCGCGGAGGAATGTTCAAGCTTAATGTAAAAATTGATGCAGATTCGTTGCTCTGTTCACTCAGTCATTTTGAATGTGACAGCCACACAGTACACATGCTCACTCAATGGTGTCTACCGCCCTCACTGACTAGTACAGTGAAGTCATCACTGTTCACGCATGCCCAGTCCAGTCTGCTCCCCTTGGCTGCCAGGTTACATCGATGCTGCACAAACCATTCTCATTATATTAACAATGGGTGGACTTTCTGGACAGGCTTTTAAAATATATATACAACATATATTTACATTTATATTTATATACAATGAAATGATTAAGGAAACAGTTATCACATCTATCACTTCTCAGAGTTACCATTTGGTGGGGGTGGGTGTAAGAGAACATTTAGGAGCCATTCTCTCAGCAGCTTTCAAGCATACAACACAATATCGTTAACTGTACAATATCATTAACAATACCATGCTGTACAATTCCCAGACTTATCCACCTTGGAGCTGGAAGTTTGTGGCCTTCGACCAACATCTCCCCATTTCCTCCACCCCACAGCCCCTGGCAAAGACCGTTCTGCTCTGTTTTTATGAGTTCAAGGAGCCACTTTTCAAAATCTGCTGCTCTCCTGCCTCTGCATTCTGTGGAACTCAGAGTACAGCCACAGGCATGAACTTGGTCCCCCAGATAAAGGAGAAATGCTTTTGCTGAAAATGGCAAGAAAAACACTGAAGCGATTTAAAATGTTAACACTATGAAGCGGAAGATTGTTTTCTTTTAATCCAACAGCTGACTGACTTCGGCTCTGCACTGAAGTGTGACTGTTTTATTGATGAGGCATCCCTTTTCTCCATCCTGTTTCTGAGTACACTCCACAGCAGACTGTCATCAATGGTGAGGACTGGCATGGGGGATGGAGGGACACTGCAGAGGAGACCTGCTTGTTTGTGAAGTAAGGATCAGGCAAATTTGTGAAATGAGTTATCTCACAAGTTGCTAAAATGTGGTTTTGCCTTTGAAGTCATTTTGGCTATTAGAATATGTTTATTTTAATCATTGAGGCTTCTCGAAGCTATGCAGAAATGATACTGTGAAAGGAAAGGGAAAGTGGAAACAGCTAATATTTTTAAGGTCTCTGTTAAAAATTGCACTGTGTTCAAAAGGTGCGATCAGGTAACCAATCTCTAAACGTCGCATCACCCTTAATGCCTTATACCAATACTCAATGAGTTCTAGAACCTACTGCTTCTCAATCCTTCATGTTTCTTGAATTCACATGCTCCACTCAACCAGCCACTGCCAGTGTAATAATTCTGTCCTCAATTAGTGAACAATCTCACAAGCAGTCTCTCAAAGTCTTACACTGTTCTACCCTGTTTCCCACACAGCGGTCAGAACACTTACTTTAAAATATAGACTTGATCTCATCGCTATCCTGCCTAAAATCCTCTGAAGGCTACCTTTAGACTTCAAGATCAAGTCTGAACCCTTACCCGGCAAAGACAAGAGTCTTATTTTTCCAGCCTCTCTTTAAAACCCCTCAAACCTCCAGGGCACACAGATCTGTTCAAGATTGCCCAAGCAAGTCGTTTTTCTAAGCTTCGTAACTTTGCACCAGCTAATCCTTTTGCCAGAAAAACCATTCCACTCCCTTCCCAGCTTAGCTGAGACCCTGGTTACTCCTTGTGGTTCCATCCAGATATCAGTGACTCCCAAAATCTATCCTTTTCTCCCGTCCTCCAGCCTGGTTTGGGTAAGGCAAATCTGTCCCCAAAGCTGTGAATTCCTCCAGTGCACTGAATTCTAAATAGTCTTTTCAGTTGACCATTTATTCCATCACATGATGTTTCTTGATGTAAAGAATTTTTCATTTTATCTTTGAATATGAAACACTTAGCTCAATGCCTAACACATGGTAACACTCCATAAATTAAAACAAATGCAAAGCAAAGGAGGCTCTATGATAGAGATATCATCACCCCTTCAGTTTAACTCATTTGTTAACAATGACCACTATTTGGTTCCTTTGTTTACTCCTATTTGCATATTTAGCCAGAAGCCTTGGCAGTGGTACAAAGGATAGTCTCTAAGCTTCACCACTGCCACCGGCCTCCACTAGGCCAGGCCCTGGCTTTCTCAGCTATGAGGATGGTGGTGAGAGACCACCTCTGCTAAGCTGCTCTTTTCATGCATTTCCCTGATCGACTTCTCAAAGGTGAAGCTGGGGAAGATACACAAGGGGCTGACTGGGGTCTCCTTAGGCTTCTTGCATGTGGGTTCTAATGACATTTCAATATTTGAAGTGCTGTACTGGTTTCCAAATATCCCAAGACCTAAATCACATAAAAACAAATAATTCTAAAACTAAATATATTTGGGCTTAAAATGTGATTCACTTACATGCCACATCATTCATAAACAAAGAAATAAGTATTCTAAAACTGAACACAATACAAACCAATTATAGATAATGTATTTGTCACTCTTAACGATTAATTAATCAGTGTTGCAGGGTTTATAATACACATCTACTCTCAAGTCTCATTTATTAAATTGAGACACACAACATATGATGATAATTAAAATTTCCCCTTCAAAAATAAACACACAAAAAGGCTATCTGTGTAGCCTCTTTGAAACCAGTTTGTACTTGTCAAAATGAAAGCAGAACAGTAACAAATGAAGAAGGGGGAAACATCTATTTAAGATTCTAGGGCTAGAAAAATCACATTTCCATATCTTCAAATAAATTCCTATGCTTATTGTGATAGCCTCTATAACTTATGCATCTTTAGCTAATAAAGAATTTAAGTAAGAATGTTCTTTTAAGGATTCATTTACTTGTGCATATTTTATAGTCATCATTTGGAAAGATTAGAATTCAGTGAAAAGAACCTATGTTATTCCACTGAATGTGTTTTCTCTCTCTGCCTCAGCTTAATTGATCATTTTATCCTTGAAAAATATGGAAATTTATAACTGGTTAAATAAAATAATGAGACATACACAAAAGTCTAGTGTGGACAAAGATCAGATAGTCAATTTATTTATGGATTTCAACTCATCTCACAATTCCATATCACTATAAAAGTATTGATAATATACGTAAAAAAAAAATGCAAACTCAAATGGGTCTTCAAAAAGCATTTCTTGATGCCCACAGATACTCAAAACAGTGTGATTAATTCTTGACAAGGATGGGGAGTGAAAGGGCATTATAGGTGGTTATTCAATCATCATTCACAAATATGTATGTATAAGTATGTATATGCATGCATATTCCTTTGTGTTCTAAATATCATGTCATAAAAAATGTTTAATTGTTAACACTAAGTAAGCAAGGTCAACATGAAAATGAAAAATCATGCTGATGGTACGCACTCTTGGCACCTCTGTGGTTTTTCCCCCACAAACCCGTAACCCCAGTCTAAATCATGAGAGAAACATCAGACAAATTCCAACAGAGGAGCCTCTTACAATATATCTGTCCAGTACTCCTCAAAACTGTCAAGTCATCAGAAACAAAGGAAGTCTGAGAAACTGTCACAGCCAAGAGGAACCTAAGAAAATGTGGCAACTAAAAGTCCTATGGCATCCTGGAATTAAAAAAAAAAAAAATAGATAAAACTAAAAAACTCTGAATAAACTATGTACTTCAGTTGTTAATAGGTGAAATTGCGTGCAGGGCATATGACAATGCTGCACGATCATCTCAATATTTTTGTTAATTTAAAAAATAAAGTGTATTGTTATTCAAAAAAAGCTAAGTATGTGTTTAATTGCAGAGTCCAGAAGGGACAAGAAACACTTGGGGAACAAGAAATCATGACTAATTTTCATTGTGACATGTGAATATGATAAGCTAGACCTTGTAAAAATATTGCAGGAAAAATGGGCACTCAAATTCTCACAATAAAAAATATAGAAAAATTACCAAAATTAATCAGCAGCTTATTTACAATCTTTAACACCAGTGATTTCCAGGCTTCATATTTTCCTTGATTTCTATTCACCAGCAATAAAGAACATAATCTATAAACACAGCACACCAATGTTTACACACCCATGCATAAAAATCATAAATTCAACACTTGTTGAATTTAAAGAAAAACAGGAATACCTTTAATGATATGATGTGTTAAAGTCTGCATTATTGTCATAATTACAATTACTGGCTTTATCTTATACTGTTCACTTAACAATGTCAAATTTTTGAGAAAAAATATTAAAAATTATACATTTTATCCTCTTATAAAACAATAAAAACATAACTTCTGGAATATTATTATATCATATTTAGCTATTTCTCCAGTCCTTATAACTTTAAGATGAAGATAAAAATATATTATCGTTAGGTAAAATATACACAAAAGTTCCAATTGCCATTATCTTTTAAACACATAATTCTAAATGTACTCAATAGTAATTAAGTCTTGTCGATGGAATCCTGGACTGTAGACTTCTTGTATATGGGTAGGTTTTTGTGTTTTTTTGTTTTTTTCTTTTTTGTTTGTTTCTTTTGTTAATGGGTAGGTTTCCCTATGGTGGTTATATGTATCTGTCATCTTCAGTGGAGTAGTGAAATCTTGATGTGGGAACTCTCATGGGACCTCCAAGCCTTTGGTAAGATTTGGGAAATCAGGGAAAGTAGGGGATTTTTTTTTTTCCAAGGAAGACTGAGAATGATAGCAGCACCTCCATAATTCAGAGCAGCTGTCTTTTCCCTCCTCCCCACCATCCACCTCACAATTTGGACAAGTCAAGCCTGCAGTTCTGGAAGTCCATGACTAGGAATTTGCACCTTGCAAGGGTGTACAAATGGTCAATTTCCTATAAGGCCCATGTCTTCCAAATTCCTTACTTACTAAGTGTCTCTTTCAATTTTCTCATAAGACATCTTTTGACAAAACTGTTATCAGTGTATATAAATTTTAAAAACTCTAAGGTGTATTTTAAAACATTAAATCCTATCATTGTCTACACAGCTCTCAGTACTTGAATTAAAGAAGTGTAAACAAATTAAGGTACGCTGTATAATCAAATGTATGGGAATTTTGTAGAATCCTGTCTCAAAGAATAGCAGGAAAAGCTATGATGTCATTGCTGCCCAAATCTTTATAGACAACCTGAAAGGAAATCTTTTAGAGAAATTCATCCTCCATGCATCTCATTCCTAAGAACACAATGAACTCTGTTAAAAGGAAAACTATAAAGTTAAAATATATGTATATATATGTAGGCTTAAGATGTCTCAGGAGATTACACAGCCCTTTTTGAAGGGTAAACATTACCATGTCTCAGCAAATTCCATGCCTAAGGCCTAATTCAATTTCTGTGAGTTACAAAGCTGTCCTGAAATTCAGATGCTTATATTTTGATATAAATACTCTTCTTCTGTCCATCCTTGTTTTGGTGAACTCATGCACAACTTACCTAAATGTCACTCTAAACAAATAAAAGTATATTGTCTATATCTATATGCACATATGTATCTAAAAACCTCTATATATACCCATGCAATATACAATTACAGACATCCTAAGTTGTAGACTTGATAAACATTTTAACAGCTTTGTTACATTTATAAGATAATTAATATCAAATCAAAAATCTATATATTTTGCTGATTTAGAAGAAAAAAGAATCTAATGGTGACACACTGTCCCCTAGTGGAGATGGAAGTAAAGGTTTGGTGTTTGCAAATGACCAAAATTGCAGGAAAAATGCAGTCACCTGATGATAAAATTTGAGAAAAACAAAACAGTCTCCTCCAAATGAAAGCATTGTCTTCTTGCTCATCTGAATGAAACAACCATCGTGAAAATGCACCTGGGTTCACTGATTAACATCATCATCGTCCAGCAATTTTCTTCTGAATTCTCTGCCTAGTACAATGCCTTGCCCATGCTGTCAGGGCTCAGTAAGTGTGTGTGGAACGAGGTAATTAAGAAAAAAATAATTGGTCAATAAAACTCTGGGGGGCAGCACTGGCACTTTGCTAAATAGGAAAGACCTGAACTATGTGGTGCGCCGAGCCAAAGTGCAGGGGGCAAAACACGGGCAGCCAAAAGCACCAGACATCTGGCCTGAGAAACAAGCAGTCCATTATTGTGTCAATTATTTCTAGATCTGGGACTTGTCACACTGTCATACTTTATTTTCTTACAACATCATTCATAATGTAAATTCCACAACTTAATGAAGTTGAAAGAGCGATCTCATACACAATGTCCCTTTTAATTAGCAAAACTGCTTTGATCTCCTACAACTCACCCTTCACCCGTCATGCCCTGACCACTCTGAGTCACACCCATGCCACCCTGTAGCTGGGCTCCTTCCAGGAGGCCCTAAATGACTACTTCTCTTTGCCTTTGGCTACTGCTCTAACCTCCCCAGAATAACCATTTTCACTATATCAAACCCACATTACTTTCAGCACGAACTTAATCTTAGCATTTGAGGCCATCCACAAACAGCCTAATCAACTCTTCTAACCAAGGTTCTCACGCCTTTAACTATACAGAATCCACTATTGTGGCCATACTGATATAATCGCTGTTATTCCTTCTCCAGTTAAATGGTTTTCCAAAAATGTTCTTTCTAGTCACATCGATTTTCAAAGACCTAGCTGTGACAACTTATTTGTGTGAAATCGTCTATTTTACTCAACATCATTAATTTACATTGTCATGGGCTCACCATCCCTTACTAATATTTTCCTTAGGTTTACATATAAGCCTTATTTTCTTAGCTAAATTATAGATAGGAAAGACAACTCTTTCAACTTAAATTCTAACTCAAAATAAAGTACTATCCCCATAATAGGTACTCAATAAATATTTACTAACTGGATTAATTTGCTGACCAATTTTGTCAAGATCTGGCTTTATATACAGGCTATGAAGACATATTTGAAGCATTAAAGTTTTTAGATAAAGAATACTGTATGTCATTATGAAAATAACCTCTAAAAATAAAAATAAGAAAAATGTCTACCTGTTCTTGGAGACTAGACTGATGTCAAAAGCTAGAATTCCATGCTACGTGGTTCCCTTCCTATGAAAGAACGCCTGGTCTGCGAGGTAGGCGCGAGGGGCACTGATAAGTTTACACTAACATATCCACGCCTGGGGGATAGAGGCAGATGATGAGATGCTCTCTTAGATGAAGCATCTGCATACACAGAACAGCTACATGCTACAAGTTGGCGGGTAATGGGTGCTGTTTCTGCAATGCACGAGAAATGATAATGAGGGCAGGAAGATTATCCAGAAGAGTGTCTTCTTGGGTGGATAGCCCAGGTGTTAGGAGAAAACCTTGCTAATTTCTTGGAGCAGAAAGACTGGTTATATTTATCCCATAAAACAGTCACAAATTTTGAATTACAAACTTAATGCAAAGAAAGAATTAAAATGAGCAATTCAAACGTATCTTCCTTGTAGCAGTGTGTGTGTGTGTGTGTGTGTGTGTGTGTGTGTGTGTGGATGCGCATGTGCACACGCGCACACGAGAGAGAAACACTATTAGAATATTTTTGAGCAGTGAAAAAATAAAAAAAGGATGTCAGGTTAATGACCAGTAAATTCTCAAATATTGGTTAAATGAGCAAGTAGTTAGTACCAAAGTCTTAATCTCAGAATCCCACAGAAAAGTGTTTACCATTAAATTAAAAGCTCTACTTCCTTCCAAGAAGGAGGCTTTGAATTATAACCTATAAAAAGAAAAAAAAAAGAAGAATTCTATACTGGCCAGACTGGTGCTGGTCAATCTTAACTAGCAAAAGACTGGCCTGGCAAAACATCCCCCCCAGGACTGAGAGCAGAAAGTATTCTTTTTCATGGAGAAGGTCACAGATAATAAAAGATGACCTACAGTGCTTTCTTCCATCAGCATGCGAAACTATGATAACTGGTATATTCACATAGTCTTAAGGTAGCTCCCCACAAGATACTTATTAATTGTAAAGGAAAAAATAATAAATTTTCAGTGAATAAACCTGGCAGTCACCACCTTACCTAAGTGATCATAATTAACATCAGCAGTAGTGAGACACTTGGACATCATGTAACCCCTGATATAATGCACTGAGAAGAATACATTACTTCTTTGTTGTTCTTGCCAGGAACACATAGTCTGGATTTATTCATCAGAAAATATCAAACAAACTTAAATTGAGAGACACCATACAATGTAACAGGCCAATATTTATCAAAAGTGCAAGGTCATCAAGACAAAGACTGATGAAGTGTCCCAGATTAAGTAAGACTAAAAACAGATGACGACAAAATGCAACATGTGTTCCAGGATGGGACCCTGGACCAGAAAAAAGATAATAGTGGGAAAGTTGACAAAATGTAAGAAGATTTGTAGATTAGATAATAGCGTTGCATCAGTGTTAATTTCCTGGGTTTGATACTGTGATGACATCAGATCTAATATTGGAATTTTGGATCAAGGGTATAAAGAAATTATTTGTACTATTTTCAAATTTCACATTTTATACAAAATCAAGGCAATATATATTAAATCATCATTGATTTTAAGTTAATAAGAAAGGAAAAAGTAAATATGCATGTAAAATTCAATAAGCAATCAGCAGTAGTATGAAACAGAATTATACCTTACAAAATCACTAGGAGAAAAAAGTAAAGAAAACATAGCACACACACTGAGGTAAATTCTATTCAGAAACTAAAACCAAGAGAGATCGAATAACCCGTCCAAAGTCACATAGAGAGTGAATGAAAAACGTCAGACTTGAAACCCAAATCTGAATCTACAGAGTCCAAGCACTTAACAACATTAGGGACATTCTTATCTAAGAAAACGTGCTTCTCAATGACTAAAGTTTACATCTAATAATTTTTTGCTTAGTTTAATATCAAATTAAAAAATATAATCCCTCTTGGGATTTTTAAATGACTCGGCAGCAATAAGTTGGCTGTGTGGTTTTAGTCACATCCACACTTCCACAGTGTGCATATGCTTGCCTCCAGAACTGCAAAAAAACTGACCAATTTATGTTTTATGGCATGAATATGAACTGATGAGAGAACTAAATCTCTTGGGCCAATAATAATAAAATCTCTATTTGTAAATAATTGGGACACTGATTCCAGAATTTGTAACATTCAGACAAAAGGTAAAACAAGCATGTTTAAGTGACTGTTGGTGGAAAAATTAAAAACGGAGTTCTGTAAAACAGATGTAGGGAACATAAAGCAAATATTTATTGAGTCAAAATGTCATTCTCTCTTATAGTTTATATGGTCACACATATACACTGCAAAGGTAAGCAGGAAGCCTTGTCAGTTTCAGGAACTGTCACGCCCTAAAATGATAAGTCATAGGGAACAACAAATACCAGAGTCAAGTTGCTAAAGCAAAGGCAAAAATAAAAATTTAAACCAAAACATACATTGATTTGACTGTCATGGTTGGTTGGGTTTGGCATGATCTCTGGCAGGATCTGTTTTATATTGAGAAATGATGAACGTTTGCTTTCTCTACTGACATGTTTTCAGTGAGGTGTAGAACATAGGAAAGGCTAAGCAACATTTTAATTATTGCTTCAGCATTATAATAAACTGAAAAAGATTGGGGAGAACACAAATAAGCAACACATTAGAATCTCCTGTGGCACCCTGGAAAACTTACAAAGGAAACGCTAGCATGTTTTCCATTCACTCAGCCTACAGCATAATTCTCCAGTTTCCTGGATATACTAATTTCATAAAGAATAACTTAAGTGTTATATAGAACACACACAATCAAAAGGAAAAAAGGACTAGAAAATCTTTCTTTGTTTTAATTGTTTATTCATTCTGATTGAGATTGGAACGCTTTTAAAAGACAAATAAGTGCCTGATGGCTATTGAATAATTAAAATACTAGCAAAGAGGAGTAATCATTACAAAAAAATGTGTGTCTTGATTATACACATATCCAATGAATAGTGCTACAGACACTAGAGGATATTGAATACTGAATCATAAAAGCAAAAAAAAATTGATAATTTTATAGGAATTATTAAATACAAGACATTTAAAAGTAAACCTGAGTTCAATGATAGGAAATTCTTACAAGTAATTACATACATCATTCTTATGAAAAAATACAGTCCTCTACAGAATAAAATATTTATTTCCATGACTTGAACAATAAAGGAAAACATGTACTAAGACATCTAGCCTGCTCAGATTTATTTTGTTTGGATTTAAGTTGTTTACCTGGAACTAAGTTCCCATCCTTGTGGGACAAAAACAAAACAAAAACATACACTCACAGAGATTTTCTATACAGACAGAGTTTACAATGGTGTTCTTTTAGATATTATTTTTCTCATTTTTAGAAGTTAGTCTTTTCAGGAAAAGAAAGGTAGGGGAGGTTTGTGTAATCATTACGGAAGAAGCCTTTGGGATTGTTCTTCATGTTCTGGATAATCAATACTGGAGGAACATCCTGATTTACAATAATTATTTTCATTCTGAAGTAACAATGTCTTGTAAATTCCTGTATAGCATGTTATGTTACCTTTCTACCTTTAACTAATTATGTGGTGAATATAAGAAATAAAGTGGTATTTCACAAAGGAAACAAAACAAGTTCATTTAATCAGAAAAAAATGCCTTGTTCTCAATTAGGCACATTTTAGATTTTTAGAGAACACAAGACAGTAAAGTGTTTTTAATATCTTATGACATTAATTTGGTTGCTTATAACAGTCTTGTTAATCCAGAAACTGAAGATATGGGAAGATTGTAATTATAATTGATAAATGCTATATTTTAATATGCTTTTCATTTAAACACTCTAAGGAATGCACCAAGCTTCTAAGTACTTCTTCTTCTCTACATAACAGAATAATTAGTAGTCTTTTCCTGCAGTCCAATATACTACTAATTTCTTGGGCATATGAAACAGTAAAATATCTGCTTAAATTTTAGAAGATGAATACAGTAATGAATACAGATGAACATATGAAACTCAAATTCCAGGTAAGTCCAAAAGCAAACTATCTTAGACTCAGGAAGAGCTATCTTGTTTATCAAGAAACAACATTCAAAACCCCCAGTAACTTAGGGCTAGCAGCATCCACTTTCATACCAACCACAAGAGGTCAAGGATATTTTTTAAAAACAACTCTTATAAGTCTTAGCAGAGGATCGCCCATCATGTTAGGCCACCCAATAAATAGCATGTAATGGTGATCATGAACTCTAAATGAGGGATTGTATGCCAAGTTGTATGGTGCTTAAGGGACATGGGAAGAAGTCACGGTATCACATCAAACTCTGCATAGTCATGGATTGGGGATTTAAAAGAGAGTAAATTTGGGGAATTTTAATTGTTTTATTTACAACTCTTTACAATTTAGAAAAAATAACTTCACAGATTGAGGAACAAATATTTAAGGTTTCTCCTGCACCAAAAAAAAAGACAAAATCAGATTTTAATAAAATAAATATAAACAAAATAAAAAAGTAAATAAACTTGACTTAATAAACATTCATGCTGATTTTAAATTGCTAATCACCTCTTTTCAAGAGCTACTCAGAAAATTAATACCTGAAATAGCATTTAAAATGTAAACTCTTTTTATCCTGCTACTTTAGTACATTCTTTGTAAGTTATATTAGTTTTTTGGTGGATTCTTTAGATTTCACTTCTGGGTCATTATCCAAAGAATACGAAAACAGTAATTCAAAAAGATATGTGCAACCCTATATTCATTGCAGCACCATTTACAATAGCCAAAGTATGGAAACAATCTAGGTATCCATTGATAGATAAATGGATAACAGAAAGATGTAACACACACACACACACATATACACACACAATGGAATATTATGCAGCAATAAAATAGAAAGGAGTTTTGTCATTTGCAACATTGATAGACTTAGAGTTATTATGCTAAATAAAATAAGCCAGACAGAAAACGACAAGCATCATATGGTTTCATGTCTATGTGGAATCTAAAAAACAAAACAAACAAAATAAAATAAAGCAGACACATCAAAACAGACCCCAAAGTTACAGTTGCCAGAGGGGAAGGGGGATAGGGAGATAGGTGATAAAGGTGAAGGGAAATATAGTCAATAATATTGTGATGTTTGCATGGTGCTAGATGATTACTAGAATAAATGGGAAGATCACATTGTAAGGTATAAAATGTGAAATCATTACATTATATACCTGAAACAAATATATTGTATGCCAACTACACTTAAATAAAAATATAATTTCTTATTTTCATTGTGGGATAGGGTGAGAAAGTACAAAGTAATAGTAGTTCTTTTTTGAAATCAAAACTAAAATATGATCTATTAAAACTGTGAACAAATATAAAAGAGTTCTTATCACTTTCAATATAGTACTTATTTAATTTCTTTTTTCCAAGTTATAAAATAGTACCCAAGAACACCCTCCACCACTCTAGGGCAATCTTTGTAATGTACAATTCATCCAAAAATAGTTCACGTCTTTCATACAACCCAGCAGAATAATTTAGGAGCTCATTAAAAATAAACTCAATGAATCAATTAGAGAGTAATATTTGAAAATAATGTAAGGAAGATAATAGCCAAGACAGCACAAGCTTTCAAAGATGGGATTACAAATAGTAAGAATTATAATGGTAAGCTCTTAGGAATGTCCCCACACCCAAATGTTATAAATTCTAAGTACATCTTTAAAGAATAAATAAATCTACTACTTTTTAATTTTATGAATTAGGTTGTCTAATGAATGATAGCTTGAAAATATAGCAGAAGAACAAAACTTTATTTTGAAGGATATCTTATTTTAATAAATCTACACAAATGTGTATTGCTGGTGATGGTGGAACTAAATGCACTCTAGAAGCGCACACATGTACACACAAATACACTAGAAAGGAAAGAGGAATGATCAGACTGGAAATAAAAACCATAGAGCAAAATATGCACAAGGTAGGGCTTTGCAGAAAATAATTCTGGGTTGATTCAAAATGAGGGTGAACAAATTCCAGGAGCAGAAAATGATCCTGGGCCAATCTTAAAGGTAAGTTTTCATTCCCTACCTGCATTAAAGAACTGGCAATAAAGATGTTTACCCACAGTCTAAAGATCATGTGGTTGCTGGGTGCAGAGAAATAACAATGCTTTAGGTTCTTAGGAAACTCCAGAGAGAAAAAGGGTCCTTTATAAGGGAAACAAGCTATCAGAAGTAAATGGCACTATCTGTAGTAATAATAATGTGAACCCTTAATGCTGTGTTAACCGAAAGTTGTAATAATGTGCATATGATGTTCTCTCCCCATTATGTACCGTGAAAAAAAAATACAGTTTATACTAGGATTTCAAGTTAGTTTCAACATATAAAAAACCTATTGTTATTTAACACATTATGAAAGTAAAGAAAAAACAGAATAGGAATGTCTAATTAGATGCCAAAAAGCACTTAGTATACTATTCAGCATCTGTCCCTTATAAGAAAGACAAAAAGAAATAAAGGAAAAGTGGGGAAAAGAATCAGTTTCATTATTTTAAGAAGCTCCCTTAAAGTTGGAGAAAGCACAAAGATAAATAGCATGACTAATATAAGGCATCATTGTAGTGGGTTTCTTAGCCAATGTAACAAGACAAGAAAAATAAATTAGAGGGTTATATATTACAAAAATATAATCTAGTCTCCTTTTTAAATGTAAAAAGCAATCATTTGAAAATATAAAATAACTATTTACAAAGTTGATAAGTGTTTAGGAATAAGGTCAAGGCCATATAATAATGTGATCTTTCTTATGTAATAGTAATAACTAATATAAAATTTTAATATTTCAAAGATTTCACTCACAAAATTTGGTAGCTCTCAAAACACTGGCAACACCAATTATGAAATGTAATGAAAAAGAAAATAATCACAATAGCAAAAACAAACAAATCCATAAAATGGTCATAATTAAGTCTTAAAAATACTGGGTAAATCACTGGCATTTCCAGATTAAAATAGATTAGTCAACAATAAAAACTAGTAATTGCAACTTAAAATAAGTAATTTGACTCCACATTTTAAGGATGTTCAAACATAATAACTCACAAATAACTACTATAATGTTAAATCTTACTCATTCAGTAGTCTCACAGCTCATGTTATTATTAGTAGTCTTAATTTGGATTTATTTTTGTTGACTACTAAAACAATCAAATATCACATTAAAGTTGGCCAAAATTTCAGTTAAAAGAATAATAAATTCATGCAACTTTTTGAGGCTACCATACTTTTTAACTACAGCAACAAATAAGTCAGTTAGGCTGCTCTTAAGTGTTATGTGGGGGGAAAATAGAGAAGCATTCTTATAAGTTTGTAAAAATTCATCTCGGCCTCCCCTAAACAATACAAGTGACCAAGAATGACATTTTCTTTTCTCTTCCCAAAGTGATATACAAAACTTCAAGAAAGTAATTCTATGGTTAGGGGAATTAGAGGTGATTTTAATGAGAAATCTGCTAGTTTGGTTAGAGCTAATCTGTGACTTTCACATAAGTAGTAAATCAGAGAGAAAGAAGAAAAAGAGGGTTTCTAATGTAAGAAAGAGAAACCAGAGGCAAATAAAGCCAAATGAATAACTCAACAAGAAAGCTAGATTTCAGCCAGAACATGACATAGGAGTTCTTTGTAATAGAAAGGGAAAAACTAGTTAAAAAAAAGAAAAGAACAAGAACAAGAATTCATACCAGTTTCCTAATTGTAACACAGAAAAAAAATTGGACCCAAGTAACATACCACCTTAGTAGGGTTTTATAATGGACAGAATTAAGAAAAGGCCAAATATGTTGCATTTATACAGATTATGATAGTCATAGATATAAAGTTAACTAATCAAAAGCAACACAATTCATAACTACAAGGTGCATGAATTTTTTAATTAATTAATTTACTTTTAAATAAACTTGAGAAAAGATCTTGAAATCATGACCAACAGTCAGTTAATAAATCTTACTTTAGTTCTATCTTTTTAACAAGTAAGGGTATTAGAATATGTGTATTTTTTACAGGATTGTTAAGGCTTATCAGTTACTCAGCTGAGAATTTGGAGTGTCTTCGTGATACAGAATATCATAAAGCATTAATTTGTCATGTGACACAACTCGATGTAAAAATGAATTAATGAACACCATTCTATTTCCCCTGACTCTTAATTTTTATTTTACAAAACAACAGTGAATAGCTGAGTAAAACTGGTAGTTTAGAGATATTAGAGTCTGTATAACAGATGAAGATTAACATCTTTTGATCAATAATTGAATAAATGAACCCACAGCTGAATAGCTAAAACTATGTTTATATTCTTTGAATTCTTATTCTTCAGGTTTAGTGGTTAATAAAGATTAGTCAATATATGAAAAAGTTATGACTAGAAATAAGATGAGTAAAATAGAAAAAAGAAGAGTATAGGGATAGTTGTGAGCAATCCATAGACATCAGAAAATAATTATTTTTACTTCCTGATTAAATGCATAATATACAAATTATTTTCAGTCATATAGTACAGTTATAAACAAGAAACACTGGTATACATTGCTTTAATTATTGTAGCTAAGTCATAAGAGTAAAAGCATAAAAGGAAAAGATTCAAAGTTTTAGCAACCCACCCAATTTTAATTAGTACTACAAAACCCATTACTTTTTGGGGAAAAATGACATTGATCCCTCTTGCCATACCATATAACACATCATGCTTCCCTTTAATTATGCGCTTCCTCTCTCTCTCCCATCTAACCCCCTTAGCCTATTTTCAGCCATTTGAATTTGTTCTCCCCTATCACAAGGCCTTCTTATACGTTGCTTCCCTTCTATAGAATGCATTATCTTCTATCTTTAATTTCCTTCAGATATCTGCTTGGTTGAAAGTTTCTTTTCATTTTCATTCCTCTTCCCTAAGAAACTTTCCTAACATCCCTGTCGTGGTCAAATCCATCCATCTTCAGCTCTCATTTGTATCTGTCTCTGTTCCAATTTTCTGTTTGTTGGCGTAATTCTCTCCTGACCTTAAGCTCCATGTTGCAATACCAGATACCACGTTACCTTGTCTGTCTGTTCTCAGCATTGCATCCCAAGTGTCTGTCACGATGCCCAAGCTGTAGTAGGGGCCTGTGCATATGTTTACAGGGAATTATATATTTTAAATGAATAAATGTGTAAGGGATAATTTAGGTTTCTGGCATCATCTGTTGATGAATTTCTGCAAGTTGTTCAGGTTGCTACTCTCTCCCTTTTCCTGTTCTAAGTTTCTGTTTCATCTCTCTCCCAACTTTCCCACTCCTCCCTGATGTCTGATTCCAGTGGCCAGGAAGAACGTGCCCGTTTTAGGGGTCCAATTATTGTGGAATAGCACCATTCTAACGTTTAGGGCCCATTCTTTCCTGGCTGATGACCTAGCTTCACATGCACATTGGGAAAAGAAGGAACTTCACAGATCAGATCAATAACTATTGAACTTTAAAAAAAATGTTTTCCACATTCTATCTCAGATAGACTCAGATTCCACCCATAGCATTCCTACCACACTCCCCAGAAAATCAGTTGTCCTAATCCAACTCTTGATAGGAGTTACATGCAATAAAAATAAAATAGCAAAGTCACTATCATGTTAAAAATAATACATACATTGTGACTTTTTGTTTATTGTAAATAGATGATAATCTATTTTGAAAATGAAAGATTTATTTTTCTTTAATGCTGTATATTATATACTTTCCTGTCAAGAAGAAGCTAGAAAAGGTGAAAGGGGTCCCTTAAAATGAAGATTCCAGGACATTTTCAGTTGCATCATAGAGACCATCCCACACTGCACGGCCAGCTGGGAAGTGACGTTGGTTTCCCAAATAGAATTGGGTTTCTGAAGTGAGTGGGAGGTGGGCAGCTAGCAGACTCAGTCTTGCATATTTTATTTAATCCTTACCAACAGAATTAAACAAGTTGCCATAACTGCAAATGCTTTCTTCTACCCTACACTGCCCGTTCCCAAATGGAGGAATGGATTTCTAAAGGGCAAGTGTCAACTGCCAGGCCCTGACTCCAGCCTTCATTCTGCCAAGTCGCAGTAACTGGGAAGCTCCCTGGAACCTTCTTCTTCCCTTTTGTACACCGCAGAGGAGCACTTCAGTTGGTGAGAGATATGTGATGAACCTCTGTATCTTATTTTTAAAATTAGGTCCAGACAGAACAATATCTGGAAAATATTCTAGAACTCTGAGATTTAAAGATGAGGAGGTTCCCTATTTTCAGGATGACAGATATTTCCTGTTTCTGGATCTTTTCATTCATTTCAGAGAATTTTCAGAGAAAAGACATATGTATTTACCTAGTCAGCCCTCGTACTCTATAAATCTTCTTCCCAGGCTAAGATTCTGCCTTCTGATTAGCTGGTTTCCGGAACAACTTTTGTTGACTTGGCCATTCTACTCCATTCACACTTACTAAATATCCATTGTGTACACACTGCGCTATATAAGGAACTGTCAGGTACACAGAAATGTATTAACATGAAGTTCCTGTCATGAAGAGGTTTATAATCTCTGAAGTTTTTTTATGGTGAAACATATACCAAAAAGTTAAAAAATACCACAAGGGTTAGCAAGTTAATATTCTCTGATAAGGCATCAAAAGCTGCTTAGGAAACCAGCAGAAAATCAAGGAGACTGAAGCCAAAGCATCTCATTCTGCTCTTCAGGTAGGTAAGACTCCAGTTGCATCTGTTTCATATAAAAGGAAACCCACTCCATATTAAATTATTTTTTTCAAAATCGATAATATTGATAGAATTTTAAAAAAGATAATGACAGAAGTGAGGAACTAAATGGTTAATAAGTAATATACAAATAATGACAGTCATTGAAACTATTCTTTCTTACAATGGAGAGCTGAGCCTTCCAAGACTTGAGCTGGAAGTTCAGAAGGACAGAGAACAGGATTCCCTGGCACCTCGGCGGGGGGCGGCTGTAAAGACACTGGAAGCCGGACACACATGATGTCTCTGATGACTGTGAGGACAACACCCTGACTAATAAAAGCAAAAAGGTTCAATACATTAGCTGTACAAGTTTGAAACAAGGGTAGAGAATTTAGATCACATACTTAAGATAATATCCCTGAAGGTTCTTTATCAGGTGATTCATGCATCAAAAGTAGCATATTTTAAAGAACCATCTGAAGGACAAATGATTAAAAGAGGGATTAGAGCAGGAGTTCCCACCCTTAGTATATTATTACTTTGAGTTGGATCATTATAACTGGGGACTGTATTATGCTTCATACAGTGTTTATCATCACCTATAGCTTTTACTCACTAGATGGCCCACAGCATCATAACCTCAGTTGTAACAACTCAAAATATCTTCAGATATTGCCAAATGTCCCCTGGTTTTTACCTCTGGTTGAGAACCACTGAGTAACACACAGGGAAAGTAATTGTTTTTAAGATAGAAAATGAGAGAGACCTTCACTAAAGTAATGAGGACAAAATCTAGATAAGCCTCAAATACATGATGAAGAAAGCATCTACAGAATTTCCTTATTGATTCAAGTTTCTGGTCTTTGTTATATGAAAATAGGACTCAAAAAAAGACACTAGAGAAGGAAGTATAGTTTTAACAAGGTGAGAGAAGGTGTGGAAAACAGATGTTGAGTAGACAATTTCTTCAAATAAAACCTAAGTCTACAGAGAACAATAGTCAATAACTTCAAGACCCTTTTCTTAAGTTTTAACAGACAGGTAAAAGTAAAAATAGAAGTGATACAGAAATGGTCCAAGAATATGGCCAATCTTAATATTTCTAAACTTGTTTTTGTAAATTATGATAATTGCAACCAGACCATACACAAATTTACCTGCAATGTTTCTTAAAAAAAAATATTAGCAATGTTTCTTAAAAAAAAAAGTTGTGCAAAACTAAATCTAATCATAGAGCAAACGTATCGAGAAGTCCCATATTTAAGTGACTACTACATCAAACCTTTCTGAAAAGCAAAAAATAATTTTTTAGTATGATTACTTACTAGTATGATTGCTTTGGAGCCTGGATTTTTATGTTGTATTTCCCTAAAAATGGAACACACTATTAAAACAGTAAATAAGTAACTAAGTGTCCTTGGTCAAGCTCTCAAAACCATTTTATTCCAATATACTTAAGCAAAGATGGAGCATTTTCTGCCTTTTGATGATCATATTTTTATCATTATGGGTGGGTGTTCTTGGAAATGCTCACAACAAAATAGAAAATCTGTAAAAGGATGCTTTAAACAGGCATAATTTCAAATGCACAGACAGAAGGTTTTAATAAATTTAAACAAGTACAGTGTCAAACAAAAGGTTAATATATACCTATGTGAAGACCTCTGTTTGACTGGTCCTTGCATATTTTGTGGTTAGGTAAGACTTTATTACATAAACTATATATTGAGCTTTATGTCTTGTAATTATGTTAAGTGTCATTTGTGGAAGTTCCTTCAACTTATTTGAAATTTCGCTTCCTCAGCTGGCAGCAATTACGGATTCAAAGACCACCAGGAATAACTCCTCAGCCCTGTTCGGGATGCACAGCTTATTACGAACACTTAAGCAAAGGTCCAGGAGCATTACGCTCAGATAACAAACACGGCCAGAGGGAAGGTTATTCTTTTCCATCAAGAAAAAAACCTTGCTCATAAGTGATTCACAAGCCAAAACAGAAATGATAACTCTAGCAGCATAATGCAACTTGATCTGAAATCAGAGCCATCCTATGCAGGACTCTGAACTTTGAAAGTAACAGCTCACACAAATTACTGATCACTTCTTGCCCAGTCAGTACATTCATCCAACGAAGCAATTTCCATATGAGCAACCACAAGCATTTCTGGCTTCAGTTGTTAATCTCCCATGAAACACTCTTTCCATACTATTTTTAACTTATGTATGGTAATGATTATCTGTTTATCTCTGAAGCATGAAAACCCTTGCAGTGCCCTTTATAATGTATTTATACCATTTTCCCCTCCATGTCCTTGGCAGATGGAAGTGTTCACATCTTCCTCCCAGGAAGAAAACTTGAGAAACACATTGCTTTTCTTTCAAAATTGGCTCCTCTTTGTCTACCAAATTCTCACACTATAAGGTCCGCTTCTCAATAGCATTTCAATTTCACCATCTTAGATTTAAAAATGCACTTTGTGATACTTGAAGCCAATTAATATTGAAAAGTAGATTAAATGGCAAGTAAAATTCATAATTCACCTTGACCATATATCTATAAATTTAAGTATTAAATATTTTTTACTATAAATTAGAATTTGAATTTAAAAAACATAGGAATCCTTTTAAGGTGTTTAGAGATATGAATTAAGATTTCTTACACATATTTAACCAAATGTTTTAAATATTCTTAATATCTATATTATATGAATATTCTTTTATCTTCACAAATGAGAAAAATAAACTTTAGAAAAATTAAATATCTCATCCTGATTTACAGACAAAATGGTCATGGGTATTAGATCCAGTTCCATCTAAATTTCAAAAATAAATTTTTCTATGATTCTATGCTCTATCCTTTCTGAAGTTCAAGGAGAGACCAATTACTAATTGGACAGATTTCAAATAAGTAAAACCTGAAACAGAGTTACAAATTCATGCTAACAATTGCTAAACTACACATGGTCTTTCTTCTTAAGGAACTCATAGTTTAGTGTTGGAAACAAACTTTTTTATTTCCATGGTATCTTTTAGAGCTTTGTCTATTGCATCAAGTACATGTAATACTGGCACAATACAGATAAGGTTTCTTGGAAGAAAACAGATAGCCATTGTGTGTTGCAGTGGAGTGAGAGGAAGGTAGTAGGAAGGTATAGAACATATATATAATTATATTAATATTACATATATAAAATAGAAGTATATTATATAACATGATTATATTAACTATATTGTTGTTATAAAATAATATATGGTTATATTAATTAATATTAATCTTAGTATAAAATATTATATGATATATACATGTGTAGGTAGATTTTCCCACTACCTTTCTCTCACTCCACCCCAATAAACAATGGATACCTACTTTTTTTCATGAAACCTTCTCTGTGAAGTACTAATGATCCATGTATTTTATAAGTGCACATAAATATATTTACTCACGTATATATATATCTATGCATTATGTACATTAACATATGTATGTACATATATTATTTTTTTAATTTATGTCTAGGTTGCAATCTCTAAGTGTATTCCTCTGAGAGCTCTGAGTTCTATAATTTGGGCCAAGTTTGAATTCATTAAGGTTATTTCTTGAAACACTCTATTACAGAAAACAAGATTAAAATACACTTCAGAAAGGAGAACTGAAATGTTCAGCTCTAGTGATCTGTACTATAAACTTTTTGATGCGGTTAACCATGGATGAGAAAGGAGTGGAATGGATGGATGAAGAGGGATTTCTGCTCTTTATTAGATATACTTATATATATTTAAAATTTGTTAATAAAAAACATGGGTTGATATATGAATTTTTGTAATGATAACAAAACCAAAGACATATTGGAATTCAAAATTAAATATTCCAAAAAAGTTTAATTTAGACACAGCTATATAAAATATCCTTTTATTGGCATATGATTGAAAACACTATCTAATACTCAAATTTAATTTTCATTCATCTTAATTCATCCGGAGATTAATTTTCCCTTCAACTTTGACTGACACTATACATGAGTTTTTCATTAGAATGTCCAATGCTTTGAAGGTTCTAATTTTTTTTTCATAAGCATTTCATACAGAAAAACGTGAGAATAAACCTAATAAATAATTCTGAACTAGATTTAAAGATAGCTATGACCTTTGCTTTTCCATTACCATATTATCTGCAGTATACAAACAACCCATGATGAATTGTATAGTGCATGCTTACAATTATTATCTCACAAAAATAATCACATTTAGTGCTAATTAAATTATTAATACTTTATTAAATCTTTAGGAAAATATGTTATAGGATAAATATTTTACAATGTAAGCTTTATTTATTTTTGAAGTGACAAAAATAGGTAATGTAAATATTAAAACAACAACAAAAACAACATCCTGTAAAAATAAGCCAAATTAATAGAACTATTCATATATATCTGATATATTTATCTAACTGCATGCTTTACAGCTGAAGATATTTATATGGAAACAAGATCATCATTTCTAGAGAATGTCTGCTGTTTACTTAACAGTGATGGTAATAATTCAGATAGGATAAATCCTTTACAGCTTAAATATCTATAATTTCTCAAGAAAAGGAACAAGCTATTGGAAGACAGAACTGAAAAAGATACTACATCTTGAGGTGATGGGGTATTTAAAAAAACTATTAACCAAGAATGTTTTTGAATCATTCTTCTTTTACAAGAATGTCAGAAGATATCCAAATTATATTGCATGTTCACATTTGCCTGTATTAACCTGTATTTCATGCCTTATCTGACATCAATGAGGCGTGTGAGCTTATTCTACCGGTAATCCTACACACACTGCAAAACATAAACCTGAGGAAAAAATGTAACTTCATAACCCTAATATACTTTTCTAGTTATATGAAAATGTCTGCATATTATAAAACCATTTAAAAAAAAAATAAAGATAGATTCTTCTTTAAAATGGTGTCAGCCTTTGATGAATGGTAGAGTTAGAATCATTCATTAATATATGTACCAAACATATTAAAGGGCCTATCTACTCTCTTTATGAGAGACTCACATCATATGAGAAAGTCGGGAGGCCATTCACTGAAGAAGAGGCAGTGTGGAGTACTAAGAATACAGGGAAAAAAAGGCAGTCTAAATCAAAGATCTACGATGTCAGAACACTGTTACCTTGTGTCCTCACTAAGCTTCTCCGTTTCATTTTCTTTTTCATCTGCAAAACCGAGAGAAGAAAATCTGACGTGTCCATCCCTGAATGTGCCCTATCTGCACCAACATTTTTCTAAGGGTTAAATGTGAGTTTTGATAAAGTCCTGATAAAATATGACATTTAATGAAGTCACCAGAATTTTTATCACTGATTCTCTTTATGCTGAGATACATAAAATAAAATACTTTATATCATTGTTTTTTTTCTGAATAAATATGATTAATATTAAAATAACAGAATAAAAATGTGATGTTTTTTGCTTTCTTTTGCAACTAAACTACACTTGTCTTCAGATCCTTGGTGCCTAGCATATAGTTGACACTTAACAAAAATCTATCCATAAAAGAAATAAAGAATGCAAAATGTATCTCTTGTGTTACCCAGACCGAAATCTGCTATATGACCTAAGTGTCAATATAACGTAAATATTCCAACTTAAATACTTGACATAATTTTCTATTTGGGGATTCCAAGACTAGACCATCTACAGTTACACTGTCTTTACAGAGCAGAGAACTTACTGCAATATATAGGGCAGCGCCATGGTTAACTGACTCAGGCTGGTCAGCCACACTTCCCACAGACATAATTCAATTTAAGATTATTATTATTTTGCCGTCATTAAAATATGTAAAAAGAAAAAACAAAAACCAAGTAGAATTATTGCTCTTGAAACAAGTATGTCCAAACAAATACTATACAAAAGAAAAAAGAAAATATAAGTACTATGTTTATATCGTTCATCAATTTTGTTATATGACTGGTTTTCACATATCTCACTATAGCCATATAAATTACTATGCAGAGACATAGAAAGTCAGCTATGAAGTTGAATCGCCTCAGTTTGAGAAGCAGGGTGGAGGAGCAGCAGATAAACTTTTCTTCCTCACTCCCTCACTCGCCAACCACAGAAACCCCAAAAGGGATCTGTCAAATCTTCCTGTAGAGCACAGTTTGAAAACCACAGTCTCATATAATCACTTTTATTTTGATCTTGTAAGAACACCCGTTCTAATTCACAGGGAAATTTTTTATGAGATTTGACTGTTTCCCAGCATCTTTATATAGAGCACATATTATTTATAATTTTTTGTCATTTTTAACAAATAGAATGCAATTTTTTTTTTCTTTACATTTGGCAGTCAGGAACAGCTCAGTATTCAATTTTTGTAAATAACTATTTCTGAGCACCTAGTATGCCCCAGGCGCTAAAGACACGCATGAGACATTTTACTAGAAAGAGGAACCAGTGCACATTTGGCACGTGAATGCCTAAAACTGGTAATGAACCTGAGGCTAAGACCTTTCCTTAGTCGGCCCTCCCCACTTGTCTGTGTAGTGCCCTATTTCCTGCGCCTTCTCCTCCCACGGCAGTTGGGATCCAACACCAGAGGTCAGAACAAATCAAGGCTGCCTCCTGTTTTGGCAACTAATGTGTCACAGGAACAGAGTCATCCATTCATTTACTATTTGTCTTGACTGCTTTTGCTCTACAGTGGCGGAGCTGCACACCCATAAAGGCCCTATCCCCTTTCATAAGAAAAAGAAAACTATTTTATAACAACTTATGAAAATAAATAATTTTGACCCATGGGCTTAAATTATGCAATTTCTTAAATATTTAATCAACACGTGACATATGAATTTTATGCAAAATACCAAGAACCAACATCTCTATATTTTCTTCTCTAATTTATGTAAATGAATTAAAAAAATAGATCCCAAATGAGCTAACAGCTGTACAGAGCTTTTGATTTAGTTTTCTACAAAGACTAACAAATCTAAAATAGTAAACACAAGAGAATTAAGTGAGCTATGTAAATATAAATCTTAAAACATTTCATTTTAAAGGGCATAATAAAAAGGTGTCATATATATTCTAATGTTCACTATAATTCTTATCCTTCCCGGGCTAGTAATGATCAAAGTGTTAGGAAGATTATTTATTTAACTGCATTTGAAGTTGCATGGTAAGAAAACCCCTGGCGAAGCATTTGTATGAGTAATTTCAGACAAGCCTGTATTTCACTGAGTACAACTATAAAGTTCTATATAATACAGAAATTGTACAGGGAGAAAAAGAATTTACATATTGAGATGCTTGGTAAATTTAAACATAAATGCTGATGAAATTGTTGAATTTTAAGCTAGTCATGGGCAAACAATTGTTTCAAATGATCCCCATTTCCTAAAGAAAAGTTAAATTTGTGAGAAGAGTTTTCCTAGGTTTGTATTCATACACTACTATTTTCAATTTATTTGGCTACCTCTGTAGCCTATTCAAAATACAATGTCTACCTTATATGTATAAATTTGTAATAAATCTCCTCTTGAGAATAATGTATAATTCAAAAATCTATCCTGTGTTAAATTCCAACGAGGTTTGAAGAACTTTTAGATGTTAGCACATTAATGTTTTGTAAAATCACCAGAGCAGAGCAATGAATCTCAACTCTAGTTTACCTAAAACTTAGATGCTTCCTGCTCAGGACTGTAATAAGAGTTCATCAAGAGGATTTAAAGATGGTTAATAAATGCCTGAAATATATCAAGAAAAAAATTGGGAACTCCTGGTTAAAAAATAAAGTTGGGGAAAATAAAATATATTCCTTATCTTGTAAGTGGCTGAGTTGATGAGCGCAAAGCATGAGCAGAGTGCATGGCATACAGCAAGCAGTATACAGAGTCCATATTATGATTATTACCATCACAACCATCAGCATCATCCTGCCTTAGAAATAAAACAACATAAACAAGCAAAAAAAAACAAAACAAAAAACACCCAAGACTCATCTATAAACAATTTTCCTCTTTAGGAGTGCAGCACTTGAAAGTACAAGTGATAGAAATGTATGCTATGGGTGTTGAGAAAGTGAAAATTTCCACTATTCAGGAATGATTTTACCATAAGACATACAGGGAATTAAAATTTTCTCAGCAGTTTTGAGACTAAAGTCAGTTGAAATGCAAGGTCAGAAAAGTAAAACCTACGGACATGTATAAAACCTATTTAAGTCAGGGCTAAGTAGGATAGGAAGTTTGTCCACAGAAACAAGCTCACAAATACCTAAAGAGAAGTACAAATGAAATTACTGCCACTTATCTCCAAAAGGAATCCTGACACTCTAAACTTTTAATTACAATGGAAGTAAGATTAATAAGGTTTATTTCTCTTTGACAGGGAGTGACTAGCTATGGTTTCTAGAGTCATTTGCAAAGTGCTAATGTAGCTATTGTCATTCTCTCTTAATACTAGTGCAAAGCAGTAACAATGGGCAACAGAATTAGATGTGGTCAGATATTTTAGCTGGGGGATGTAGGACAGTCTTCAGAAAAGAAATTACTAAGGGGAACACCTAGGAAACTGCCCCAGCTCCTGCCAAGAGGCAAGCAGCAGCACCTTAATTATAGTGGTGACAGCAGAAATGTAAAAAAAAAAAAAAAAAGGGGGGGGGGGGGGGAGTACCGGAAATATAGTAAGAATTACAATCCAGAAGATTGACCTATTGGTTCTAGGGCACCAAGAAGTAATCAGGGGTGATTCTTGGAGGTATTCAGGTAACTAGAAGAACAGTGGCTCCCCTAAAAAACATGGGAGTCAGGAGAATACAATTGTTAAGATGCCTTGTCTATGAAGTTGGAATGAATACTTCCTCACGGTTACACCATGACAAAAAGGGGAAATATGAAGACTAAGCACTGAACTAGACAAAATCAATCTTTCAACCTGCTGGCCTCTACTGTCTAAGTGGAGCTGATATCCCTTGGGAAACATATTATGATGATTTTTCCAATCAAGGCAAAAATGATTGCATTTATCTGATTATAGTTTCATACAGTAAAACAACATACAATTTGTTCAATAGATAAATGTCACAGAATTAAACTAAATATATATATATATATACATATATAATCTGTCAAGAAGGTATCCAGCCATGTAATGTGAAAAATAGAGATATTTATTGAAGAAGATGCAAGAAACACTGTACATAAGACAATGACCCCTCAGTCCCCTTCAAAGTAGGCACCTTGGGACTTCCCCCAGTTCTCCCAGTCGCCACTAGCTGCGACATCATATTTTCCTGAATCTCATCAATGATCCGAAATCTCTTTCCTTTCAAAGGTGAATTTAGTTTGGGGAAACGCCAGAAGTCACAGGACACCAAACCTGAGCTGTAGGGGGACTGAGTCACCTGAGTGACGTGATGTTTCACAAAAAAACCCGCAGGAGACTCGATGCATGAGCGGGTGTGTTGTTGTGATGAGGCTGCCAATCCCCAGTTTCTCACAGCTGTGGCCTTTGGAATCATCTGAATAGTTTCCACAGAGGAATGTTCAAGCTTAAGGCAAAATTTAATATAGATTTTTTTGCTGTACTCGCTCAGTCATTTTAAATACAATGGCCACTCAGTACACATGTTCAGCCAATGGTGTTACTGCCCCCACTGAGTAGTACAGTAAAGTTGTCATTGTTCACACATGCACACCCGTTCTTGTTATATTAACAATGGTTGGACTTTTTCTTGACAGACCATGTATGTAGCTTTTGAATCTCATCTAAGTTTTCCAAAAAACTATCATGTTATGATTTTGGACTCAAATATAGTTCTGTAAAATTACTAGTATATATTCATAAAATAAATTGTCATACACGATTTTTACTATACTTACCACAAATACTCAAAACAGGCTAGTTAGAATCAAATGCAATATAATAATAACAACAACAATAAGCAAATAAAAAGAAAGTTATGCCATTAAAGATACTAAGAATTATCTCTAAAATCCTTCAGAAATACCACAAAAACCTTAACTGAAACTCCGTGGTTCTGCACCTGTAAAATGTAAAGAAGGAAATCAAGAAACTAATTGAAAATTTCACTGAGTGTAAAGGTGCAGTAACTCCTTCCCCATCTCTAGCCATAAGCCCCTGAACCCTGTTTCCTCCTGTTTCAATTTCTGTGTGAAGGTATTTTCCAGGTGATATTAAATTACATGTATTATATGCTTCATAATGAAGAACTATTATAGTAAACTAAGTGTGGTAAATGCTGGGTTAAACTGGCTCCTTTTATTACCTAACTACCCAGAGTCTTTCATAAGTCAATATCAACCTTGAATCTTATTTTGTAAAATAATTTAACCATGCAGTCATTCACTTCTTGGGGGAGAAAGACAAAGACATGTTGAGAATCGATGCCTTAGGTCATTTCATATGAGTTTCCAATATATGACATCATTTGGGCCTCACAACAACCAGGGAAGAAGGCAGGCCAGATAAAGATCTAATTACTAGTGATGAAGATATTTAAATTCAAAGAGATAATGCAAGCAGCAAATAGATTTATCTTTAGAGGTTCTGAATCTCAATTTACCAATACTGTTTTATTAACTGAGACAAAATTTCTCATCCCAAGGAGAATACCACCTACAAGTGGGAGAACCTCGTGTCTCTTCCAAATGTGACATTCTAGTGTGCTCTATAGCTTACTGGCTGTTTAACTTTGAAAAACTTAAGCTATTTGGGAACATGCCTCATAAATTAATCCTAAATGTGGAGACACTCAATCGTATTAAAGCCTGTGCCAAGTAAAGTTTTTGATATCCCAGTAACGTTCTGTGATTATCTAGATTTCAAGTTCTCTTGGGAAACATTGTATGGTGCCTAGAAAACAGGAAAGGGCAAAGTAAAGCCTTTTCAATATAAAGTAACATTTCTGAAAAAACCATCAGCTCCTAGATCTTCAGTGACAACCTTCATGAGAGGCTCTTTCAAATTCATGAGAACTTAATTAACTGCACATTTGCTCTAAGAGTCAAAATGCATTTGGCACATGCACTCACTTTAAATTGTAAAAATATACGTGTATACAGTCATTTATTCAATATTTTCTATGAGAGGCCTGGCCCCAATACCAAAAAGTCTCCTGAGAAATCTCATTATGGTGTTATTTGCAACTCAGAGAAAATGATTTATATTTTGTTGAAACACAAACTCCCACACACAGACATGCTCATGTAGATACACACAATTCATTATAAATTTTAGGAACTTCATGAATATACAAAAGTTTGGGGAAATCTCTTCACCAAGATCATGGCATACAGAACATGATTCCCTGACTGTGAGGTACTCTAGTCTATTGTTGATATCCAAATAATCCATATGCCAGAATATTCATAACCCTGGTATTATACTTAAAAATAAGTATACTACCCCTTTTTGGAATTCCTAAATGACATCGCTAAACTTCATTTGGGTTTGTTTGGTTAAAATTGTTGTTGCTTAATTTGAAAGGATTTTTTAAAAAATCTATAGTACTCTAAGGCTTTCATTTAAAGTCATATTTACAACTACTCTAAAGAACAACAAGGCCATGATTTAATACTATGAGGTTAAACTCTAGTGATTTTGAAATTCCATTTTACATCTCCTGTTATTAATACAAACCTCTTGAAAATGATCCTTACTAGACTATATTGAATGTTGGTGCACTGATTTTTCTATTTGTTACCACAATCAATTGCCACAAATTGAGTGGCTTAAAACAGTTATAAATTTGTCATCTCACAGTTCTGTAGGAGAGAAAACTGATACAGTCTCACCAGGCTGAAGGCTCTGGGGAAGAATCCACTTCCTTGACGTTTATAGCTTCTTGGTCGCCTTCTTGGGCTCATAACCCACTTCTGTCCTCATTGCCAGCAACAACTGGTCGAATTTCCAACTTCACGGCACTCTGACTGTGCTGCCTCCCTCTTCCACTGTAAGGATCCTCATGATTTCATAGGCCGCATCCAGAGTATTCATGAAAATCTCCCTATTTCAAGGTCTTCTGAGTGGCAACCTTCTTTGCATCTGCCACTGTGATTCTCCTTGCCAGGAGTGTGGGGGAATCACTATTCTGCTTACTACAGTGGTGAGTTAGTTCCTTCCCTCGTCCATAAACCTTGTGGTTTTTCAGATTTTTAAAAACCTTAGTGCATTTATATATTGATATCTATTCCATGAAGCATTTCTCTATCACCTCAAGCAGAAATGAGCTGCCTATTCTACTCCTTAATATTGTCTATTCCACTTACCATTTACATTGCCTTCTAGCAATTATTTATATGTACATCTCATCACCCCTGTGTAATTTCTTATATAGCTCCTTATAAGTTATTTTACTCACATACACACACACACACACACGATACTTTCAGCATAACTGGACATTTCATGTTTTTTTCTTAAAAAAATAGCCTCCACAAAAACTTAGAAAGGATATGTTTTCTACTCTAAAACTCTAATTCTCATTTTCACTGAGTGTAATTCTTTTCTCTTTATCGACTGTGAAATATTTATGAATCTCAGCAAATAGAAAATATTTAGAGTGTGATTATAAACCAAGGTACTATGAGTAAATTTACAGTAATTATTATTCTACAAGTTGATAATATTCCTTTCAATCATCCCTGTATCCTAAAGAAATTACAACACACAATGTTCTCTTCTGGGTATGCCGATAACAATCTGTCCTTCCTAATGATGTCTCAGCAATGACTGGCATTCAGGGCGATCATTAATTAGACTACCAATAGATTAATTCTATGACACTTTCCATCACAAGGGAAGTGAGGCAAAGGCAGTACAAGATAGTAGAAGAAGAGTTCGAAATAGAATTCAAAATAAATTGCATGATATATATCTCATATTCAAATCTGCATGTTTTTCTACAAAGCATATGTTAGTTAAATAATATTTTATGGTGTAATGCCAAAAAAAAAAAAAAAGGCACAAAAATTTGCCTGCGTATGATAGGAGTGGCCCTTTAGAGTATGTTTGAATCTAAAAAACTAAAATTACATGACAATAGATATGTGAGCCAGATTAAGCAGGTCATGCCCAAGAGGATGTGGCTATTTGGCAAGTGAACTAGAACTTGATCTGGAAATCATTGTCAGCTCTTACTTATAACTCTAATATATAACACTGTAGCCTCAGGAGAGGGTACTGACACAGACCTGTGGAGTAGAGACACACTTTTTGTTTTGGGGAGTATTTTTAGCCATCTAATACTTAAAAATGCTCTTCAAGGCCTTCTTAAATAAACAAGCCTGCCAAAAACAATACAAATGAGTTGATATACTACAGTATATCAACTGTAGGTTGTTGCAGATAAGCAACAACCTACACACAAAATGTTTCACTTAATGCACAGAAGAAAACAATTTCAAATGATAAAAATAAAATGTTCTCTATATTTTTAAAACATCTTAATGTACCATTTAGGCTTGAAACAATATGTATCTAGAAAAGTGAATACTGTATGTTAAGGGTCAGTAAAGACTCAAATTTAAAGTTAACTATTTCCAAGATTGAAGACTTCTTCCATTTTATTTCATTTAGAGTTAACCTTCAGGAAAAAAAAGGAAGTTCTTGAACCTCTAAACAACATTTTGTAACAGTCAATGTAGTTGTGATATCATTACTGTAAGCAAAGGAAAACCAATAGCAGACTCAAATCATAATTTCATATATTCACAATGAAAACAGATTTTTAGAAGAACTAACGTAGAATTAAAAACAATTAGGCCCACCAGCGCTGCAAATACAGGGCAAACGTCTTGAGGAGGATTTGGGCGTTAAAAGATGAAGGCCTTGAAGAACAGACTATCATGAGTTTATCTGAGTGCCTGTCTATCCAGTTCCAGACTACGGTTCCAACTGTCCCCTGTGGCTAAATGTGGACATGTGACCAAATTCAGACCAATAAGATGTGAGCAGAAGAGATCAAGGCAGAGAAATTCCTCCACAGACCCCTTGGTCACCGAGGAAGCAGCTTTAGGCCAAGTCCTAGATCTGTCCCTGGGATGCAGGTCAAATCACCGTCCTCTAAGCTGGTATAAAATAAGGATAAGAATGTCAACTTGGAAGTCAGAATGACTGGATTTGAATTATGACCCTGCGTCCTTTAGCCACGTGACTTTGGGCAAGTTATTGAACCACTTTTGCCTCAGTTTCCCCAAGTATAAAATGAAAGTTGTAATAGTATTTAATTAACTTGTAGGATTGCTGTGAGATTTCCGGAGATAATAATCTGTGTATATTGTACTTAATGCCACTCCCAACAGAGAAGTACTCAGAAGTGCTGGCTATTACTTTACCTGCAGTTTCCTGAGCAGGTCACGCATTGCAGCTTACAATGCAGCCTGGAGCAGAGGCACTGCTAGGAGTCCTGCGGGTCTTCAAGATTAGAAAATGGAACTTGTGGAAGAATCATCTTCCCTTTTGTTGAAATCTAGGCCCTACACATGAAACTACAGTGTGGGGATGAGTCAGCACTGGGACCCGGCCGGCCGCTTCCCCAGCTCTCCTCTCAAAGCCACCATGCCAAACTCTCCCCAAGTGTCTCTAGTCCTCTCTGCCTTCCCTTTGCTTGAGCCCAGGGGAGATATCCTAAGATGGAGAAGAACTTAATGTGACCAACGAGCTGAAGAAAATTTCTGTTTATTTTTCTCTTGTTATTCTGTCTTTGGTGGACTCTCGCCCGAGCCTGGAAGAGAGGACTGCGGAGGCGGAGGTGGAAGGAGGAGGGCAGGGGAGGCCCCAAGTACTGGGTGTCCCCGCAGACCGTCAGATGCTGAATCTGTGGGTGCCTTAATCATGGACTTTGCAGCCTCCAGAACCGTTGCCTTAGCCAGTCAAGCTTTCTCCAGCTCCTCCAGCAGAGTCAGAGCTTCCTCTCCCTTCTCTGGTTGGTGCTCTTGGAGCCAGGCCTGTAGCTCCTCCGGCAGGATGGCCAGGAACTGCTCCAGCACCAGCAGCTCCAGGATTCCAAGAGCTCTCAGGTTTATTTACTGACTACTCTACTCCTGGGACCTGTGTTCCACAGCCAGCCCTGTTCTAGACCTACAGCCTCTCTAGACTCTAGACCAGCGATTTTTCCATCAGTGTGCTACTCTACTCCTGTAAAGGAGGAAAGAGGAAGGACATCTCTAAAATCAGAGAAGGAAAACTCTGACTCCGAAAAACCTCCGCTGCCTTGCGGCATACCTCTTCAGGGGAAAGGCTAAGGGAGTAAACCCCGACAGAAAATCCGGAGCCGGAGTCCCTAAGGTGGTTTGACGTTGTAGTCAACACCGGCAACTCCTGCGGCGCACCTGAAGCCAAGCTGTATTGACTCCGTCTTTCCCTTGGACCCTTCAGCTGCGAAGAGAGGGGGGGTCTGCTGCATGGGCAACAGCAGACCCTCCATATCACCCTGCCCAGGCTCTGTAGCTTCAGCTTCACTGGAGAGGACACTCCAGCGTCATCGCAAGATGCCGACTCAACACGGGAGGAGACAGATACCGGTTATAAGCTCATCCGATTGGCGAAGGAAACGAGCGCCAGGGGTCTCCTCTGATGGTGGGAGAGGTCATCGCACCTCACTGGACAGCTACCGTCTCGCCATGGCTCGCCTGCCCCACTGGGTGCGTGGGGATCAGAGAGGCGCCTCTCGAAAAGTGGGCCACAAAACACCCGCACCAGTTAATTCCAAGCAAACAACAAGAAAGAAGCCTCCGGCTCTTCGCCTCGCTAGCTGGAACGTCAGGACCATGTGCCCCGGACTTACTGCAGACCTTCCGTGGATGAATGGTGCCAGGAAAACCGCTGTCATCGATAGGGAACTGGCACGACTAAACATCGACATTGCGGCTCTACAGGAGACCCGGTTGGCTGACAACAGAACTATCAGAGAAACCAACTACACCTTCTACTGGCAAGGGAAGTCTCCGGACCAACCAAGACAGCACGGTGTTGGGTTCGCTGTGAAGAACACGCTTGTTAACTCCATAGAGCCACCCACAGGAGGCACAGAGAGATTACTTACCCTCCGATTGTCAACAACTTTCGGCCCAGTCAGCATTCTTAGCGCGTATGCCCCAACCCTCTGCGCCACCACTGAAGAGAAAGAACAGTTCTACCATGCACTGGACGAAGCGTTATCCAAGATCCCCAGAAGTAACGCTCTTTATCTCCTTGGAGACTTCAACGCAAGAGTAGGAGCCGACCACATGGCCTGGCCCACCTGCCTCGGAAACTTTGGGAGAGGAAAGATCAATGAGAATGGTCAGCGACTGCTTGAGCTTTCGTGTCACCACGGCCTGTGCGTGACAAACACATTCTTCAAGTGCAAAGAGATCCACCAGGTGTCATGGAGGCATCCCCGCTCCCGCCACTGGCACCAGCTTGACCTCGTCATCACCAGAAGAACGGATATTGGCATCACCCTCCTCACCCGCAGCTACCACAGTGCAGACTGCGACACGGACCATGCCCTCGTGGTAAGCAAGGTGCGCATAATGCCGAAGAGGTTGCACCACTCCAAGATGAAGGGTCGCCCACGCATCAACACCAGTTGTGCCAGCAACCCAGTTAAGACCCAGCAATTCATCAACAAGATGGAAGATGCACTCGGCGAGGGAATGGCGGCAGACGACATTATCGAATCCAATTGGCCACGTCTCCGCGACGCCATATACAACTCCGCCATTATTGCTTACGGGAAGAAAGAGCGGAAGAATGCTGACTGGTACGAGGCTCACTGGGAAGAAATGGAACCCGTGATCGAGGCTAAGAGGAAGGCCCTACTGGCTTACAAGGTCACGCCCACTCCCAGTACACTTCAAGCTCTACGGGCTGCCAGGAACAAAGTCCAGAAGACCGCCCGCCACTGTGCCAACACCTATTGGCTAAACCTGTGCAGAAGCATTCAGGAAGCCGCCGATATAGGCAACGCACGAGGAATGTATGAGGGTATCAAGAAGGCAACAGGCCCAATCCCCTCCAAGATCGCCCCCCTTAAGTCCAAGACAGGTGAGGTCATCACTGACCAGGAACAGCAAATGCGGCAGTGGACCGAGCACTACCTCGAGCTGTACGCAACGAAGAACACCGTAACAGACACTGCTCTTAACGCCATCCCAGACCTACCAGTCATGGAGGAGCTAGACACCCCACCTACTGCGGCAGAGCTCAGCAAAGCCATCGACCGCCTCGCTTGTGGGAAAGCAACAGGAAGCGACGGAATCCCTCCAGAAATCCTAAAGAGCGGGAAACCAGTCCTGCTACAGCCGCTCCACCATCTACTCTGTCGCTGCTGGAAGGAGGGTTACATCCCCCAGGATATGAGAGACGCCAACATTATCACCGTGTACAAGAACAAAGGAGACCGCAGCGACTGCAACAACTACCGGGGCATCTCTCTCCTCAGCGTCGTCGGCAAAGTATTCGCCCGGGTCGCCCTTGCCCACCTGCAGACCCTTGCTTCCCGCGTCTACCCAGAGTCCCATGTCCCAGAGTGGACATGATCTTCTCCCTACGCCAGCTGCAGGAGAAGTGTCACGAGCAGCATAAACCACTCTACCTCGCCTTTATCGACCTCACGAAGGCGTTTGATCTGGTCAGTCGAAGCGGACTCTTCAGCTTGCTACGGAAGATTGGCTGTCCACCACATCTGCTTGCTGTGGTCATGTCCTTTCACGACAACATGCACAGCACGGTGTCCTACAACGGCGCAACCTCTGAGGCCTTCCCAGTCAGCAGCGGAGTAAAGCAGGGCTGCGTCCTCGCGCCTACGCTGTTCGGAATCTTCTTCTCCATGCTCCTCCAATACGCCTTTAAGGACTGCAGCGAGGGTGTCTTCATTCACACCAGATCCGATGGCAAGCTCTACAACCTGGCCCGTCTACGAGCCAAGACCAAAGTCAAAGAGGTGCTCATCCGTGAGATGCTCTTCGCCGACGACGCAGCTTTGACATCACACTCCGAAGAGGGACTCCAGCAGCTAGTCACTTGCCTTTCCCACGCATGCAAGGAGTTCGGACTAGCCATCAGCCTGACGAAGACGAATGTTATGGCTCAAGGCATGGGGACTCCCCCATGCATCACCATCGACGGGTACACCCTGGAGGTTGTCAACGACTTCACTTACCTCGGGTCCACCATCTCGAGCTCTCTGTCAGTCGACTTGGAGGTCAACCGGAGAATCGCCAGGGCAGCCACAGTTATGGCCAGACTGAACCGGCGAGCGTGGAACAATTCCAGCCTCACTGAGAAAACCAGACTGCGCATCTACCAAGCCTGCGTACTCAGCACTCTCCTCTATGGCAGCGAGACGTGGACCACCTACGCAAGGCACGAAAGGAAACTCAACAGCTTCCACATGAGGTGCCTGCGACGCGTCCTGCATGTCGCCTGGCAGGATAAGGTTCCCAACACCGAGGTGCTGAAGCGAGCCAATATGAGCAGTTTGCATGCAGTTCTTAGTGAGAGACGCCTCAGGTGGCTCGGCCATGTCAAAAGAATGGATGCAGGCCGTATCCCCAAAGACCTCCTCTACGGCGAGCTAGCAGAAGGCAAGAGGATGACAGGGTGCCCAAAACTGCGGTTCAAAGACATCTGCAAAAAGGACATGACACAATGCTCCATCAATCTCAACACATGGGAAGTTCAAGCAGACGACCGCCTAGCCTGGAGGCTCGCGGTCAGGCAAGGCATGTCACGCGCAGAGGCTGCGCGCAACGAGGAGGCGGTCCAGAAAAGATCGAGGTGGAAGCAGCGTCAACAGCAGCAACAACAGCCATCTGCCTTCACCTGTGACAAGTGCGGCAGGGATTGTCACTCCCGAGTCGGACTGCACAGCCATTCTCGGCGGTGCAGATAGACTCTCAGGAAGCTACGCCATCGTCTCTCGAGACGGACGGCTGCCGACGAGGTCCATCCCTGGTTGGTGAGGATCAGTTAGTGGGAGCATCGTCCTGATCAATCATGAGTTCAATTTCCAGTCAGTGCATACACCTAAGGTGTGGGTTTGGTCCCCAGTTGTGCAGGCAAAAGACAATCGATCGATGGTTCTCACACCGATGTTTCTCTCCCTCCCTTTCTCCTGACCCTTCCCCTCCCTCTAAAATCAATAAGCATGCCCTTGGATGAAGATAAAAACAAAATTAGGTCTACATATATGATTTGTTTCACCAAGTCACGAAGAACCAAGTTATTGACGATTTCAAAGGAACTTAGTTGACTAGGATTCACCTGGAGGGATCCCAGGAGCCCCTATTTTTAAACAAGTGTTTGTAAAGCTAACAGGAAAGCAGACATCCCGACTACAAAAAAACTGAAAATTAAGGACATTGTATAAAATTGGCACCACCATGTATAGCTAAAGAATAACTTAGCTTATCAGCACCAAAAGAAATGCCCTTCTTAGTTTATTAGCCCCAGTGTAAACTCCTTTCTTCTAGTCATGTAATTATTACCTTCCCTTTCTCACAAGACCCTCTTGCCTTCACCCCATAACTGAAACACTCTTCGGATTTCTGCCTGAACCAGTGCTGCCCAAACAGCTATCCTTAATCCCACATAAACACTGGTTTTGTCTCACTTTGCCTATTTTATTTTTAGGTTAACATGATAAACCACTCACCAGGCAGAGCTGAGGAGCAACTGCTGGAATGAAATGTCAAGCAGAAACAATTTCTCCCAGTATTGTATCTGTAGCTTTTATTAAAATAATGCCAATTTCATTTGTGTGGTATTAGCGGAGCATAGATATTTAACCACTCAAACTCAAAATTATAATTATACACTAGCATTTGAAACAATTGCATCCAGAAAGCCTTTCATTGGGTCAATTGCTTGAAATTTAATATGTGGCTCTCGGGTGATTTCGTCTACTATATAACCCAACAAGAAGCAGTGGTAAATAATTTCATAGTGCGTAGTGGCCTGCTTCCGCTACTCGTAAAGGGGTGTGCAAAAATTAAATAAGAACAGAACTCAGGGTTTCTATTTCTAGGAATTTAATATAAACATTTATTGAGTACTGGTTAAGTTTTATAGGTTTGATTCACAACATGAATTATATGTTGAATGTGAAAAGGTGCTTATTAAGAGTATATTATGTCTAGGCGCTGGCTGCTGTGGCTCAGTGGACTTAGTGTTGGCCTGCGAGCCAAGTGTCACTGGTTCGATTCCCAGTGAGGGCACATGACTAGGTTGCACCTCAGGTCCCCAGTTGGGGGTGCGAGTGAGAGGCAACCACACAGTGATGTTTCTCTCCCCCTCTTTCTCCTTTCCCCTCTCTCTAAAAATAAATAAATAAATAAACAAACTAAATAAATAAATAAAAACTATCTTCCTATTTAAAAAAGAAAAAGTATATCATGTCTAAATACTTGCAGTAACAAGATCAAACTTCTGCCATGCAAGTGTAAGTATAAAAATGCATACCAGAGTATTAAATACATAAATAACCACTTACAAATTAATTTCTTTTTGGATTTATTATCTGAGATTTGAACTGGAGGAAAGAATGAGATTTTCTTGTTTTTAAGACTTTATAACAAATCATAAAAGTGTTTTTAGTATAGTTCTCTTGGAATAATTCTTTTATATATTATTATTTTACTAGTAATTCTTATTTTTAAAATTTGAAGATTAATGTGACTGCCCTTGAATTATAAAGTACTGCTGTTTTGTGTGCTTTGCTTTACCGTTTTTACTAAACTATGAGTCAGCTGTCACTGTCATACATTGGTCATTCTCTCTCCCGTCTTAATGGTACAAAAATCCCTGCAGATCATCTCCCTGCAGTATCCAAGGAAGTTATGGGTGGACTCACCTCAGTGAACAGGCTACAGACCAGTTCGGCTGTTATTGAATTTACTGTGGTGAGACACATGCCATGCTGCTTCCTGGGCGTGTACGGGAGAACACAATGATGGACTGAAGGAAATTGCAATTTAATAAAACAAACAAAAATGAGTTCTTTAACCTTGGTTAGTTTGAGAAGCAATGTTCTCCAGGATATAAGGAGAAGTCAAGGCAAGGAAGCAGCATAGATAATGTCAACACTGATAATGTAGACATTTCTTAAAAACTAAACCATATTTATAAATTAACTAAGAAAACACAAACGAAGCTAAACTCTGTATACTCTTACCGAGTTATTGAGAAGCAAAAAAAGGTCACTATCTGAAATTGAAGGAGTTTGTTTGGGTTAGTTTCTTGGAGCGTTAGTCAAGGTTCAGATTTGAAAATAGCTGGAGGGTCAACATTCATTCTTATTGAATCTCACTAGCTTTATCTCAGTAGCTGTCACTTGTCTGTCTGAGTTACACAAGCTTTTGGCCAGCTCTGCCCACACTTGTACTTTGCAGCCAGTTTCTGTGTCGAGGACAGACATTGGCAGCTGTTTAAAAAGGCTGTGCCAAGCGTTTAACATTCTTGCTTGTGGCTTGTATGAAGGAAGGGAAGGAAAGCTAAATATGTGCCTGGTCTGGAGAGTCAGGTGACAGAAGTTCTGACCACACACAGAATTCTCCCTTTTGTGACCTCTTTAACTTCACTTCATTTTCTCTACTCCATCCTCTCCCTCAAGGACCAAGTTGCTCAATTGTACTGATGGCATCTTAGAAGATCAGAGAGGCGCTAAAAGACTTACGAATGAATTCATAAAATGATAGGCCTAGTCTAAGAAAATTCCATACTATATTATGTGGGATATTTTCACTGCCAACAGCAATAACAACAACAACAAAAAATATTGGAAGATTTATGGCAAGAAATCCAGTCCTCATGTCAAAAGATCATAACAGTAGTGTTCTGTTTTTCTTTTAACTTTTTTGGTTGTCCCAGAATCCTAAGAATCCGATGAAAGCTGTGCATCTTGTAGAAAAGTGCTTGCATCATAGATCACCCAAAATGAGGCCAATAACCCCAGTTTAAGAAACCCTGATCTAATCCAATGCTTTAGTTTTACAATTAACAAAATAAAAATAAAGCTCCAAAGAGGTGACATCTTTTGCCTAACACAACGCAGCAAGTTAGCAAAAACATACGTTTTTCACTCCAAATCTAATGCCCTGAAGAGACTCTGAAATTAACTCTTTTGATAACAAAGACTTCAAAGCAAGTTATTTATAGAAAGCTTCCGAGAAAGAGAAGAAATACTTCTAGTGTTTCTCAAGGCATGGGGAATTATTTCAGAGCACAAACATTTCTTTTTTTTCCTAAAGAGACAAGAAGTAAAAATCATAAGCTTATTCTCATTATTCTAATTTTGGAGAGACAGAAGGGAGGAAGATAAGCAACTGGAGTTAAATAAAGTATCTGGAAGGACATCTAAGAGTTGGAAACAACATGATTCTGTAACAAGTCTATAGTCATGAGGATAAAACCAAGTCACCCTGAACATTATTGTAATTATACTAATAAAAAAATATTAATTAAATTTATGAAACAAAACATGTCTCACCCACCCCCTTCTAGCTACTCCCTCTTCTAGCAGTGCCGACTCCAGTGACCATGACCACCATCTACCTTGACTGCAAGCTGGGAACCCACCTCATCCTAGGCTCTGCCCTCTACTTCGTGCCCCTCACTAAGACCTATCAATGCTACTCCCGAGTGGGATACTCCTGAATCCACCTTCTGCTCTCCTCTCCATCATTCTCTCATTTAAGAAGTTTTTGGTTTTGTTGGCATGTCTAACTGTTACACGAACTTCACACATTGTCACTGAATCTACAACGGCACAGAGTAATATGAGTTAACATTAATGTGACAACACAAACTTCTACCTGTCAAGAATCTGGTCCTGAGTGGAATGATGCTCTGAAACCAGTGTGTTTTCCCTTATACATTAAATCGTATCTGTGTCAGATATTGTGAGTTCTCCGCTAAAGATCTTCTCCCTGCTCCTCCGTAATAGTGAAGTGTGGCTGAGACATGGCTGCTGGCTGGGGAGCGCGTTTCTCAGCTCCCTTTGCTACACGCATGGCCACGTGACTGATCCCTCATTGCTAATGGAGTGCACGCAAGAATGACGGGAACAACTTCTACTTGACGCATTCAAGAGGAAACCTTTGGCCCAAGCTTCTGTTCTGTTCCTTCTGTTTCTATTCAGAGTAGTGGCAACTAGTGACTTTAAAATTTATGCATTAAAAATGGCAGAGGTGCCACCTGAATGAAACAGCCAGTAACAGACCTGACCAATCTATGTGGACTGTCACCTGAGAGAAAAATTAATTGTCTTGTTTAAGTCACTGCACTTTGGGATCACTTTTTAGAGCAGGTAGTCCTTCACCCTAACGAATACAGCATCAGGCATTAGAAAACTATAATTCAAATCTTTGTATATTCCTGTACATATTATATTTTATCTAATTTAAACAAATCCTCAAAGTAGACCTTTAAAATTAGCAAATATTAATATTTGCAATGAGAAACTCATCTTCTGAACTATAATGCCTTCAAATAGCATATTTTATAAAACCCGATATAAACGTTAACTTTATACTTAGGTTCATAAGCGCTTTGCTGACAAAGATACACCAAATTTTATGTAGAATGGACATGAAAAAATTCCCTGTTATGAGACATTATAGAAAGAGGAATGCAAAGAGGCTAAAAAAGAACACTCCGCTGCAAATCTCAATAGGCTGATGTCTTCAGAAATGGTTGAGTTACATTAAAAATTTCTGAAGTTTAACTTCTGAATAATTTAACAAAACTAAGAGGACTTCCAGCTTCTATTTTTTTACATGTGGACTATTTGATTATTAATGGGATTCCAGGTCCTCAGAAAACAGAACTGGGAATATAAACACAAGGTCAAATTATCATTGAAACATTTAGTTTCTGCTAATATTCAATTTGACTTGATTCAGAATAGAAGGTTCTGGTTCAGCTTAACCATGCATATTTTATAATTTATTACAGAAAGGAACCTGGTAGTCACATTTCTCCTCTATTTTCGTTGCCAGAAGTCACTCATTTAAAAAGGGTCCATTAGGAAAAACAGATTTTCTATAGGGAATTATTCAAAGAGGGAGTTCTTTGGTATTACAAATAACCAGATAGAGAGATACATAATTTAATACATAATTCAGTACTTTCTGAATACTTTCTTTCCCTAGAATATTACAGTCAATGAAAAAGACATAACCGACAACTCTACAGCATCACTTCTGGCATCGTTTTCATGGTTTTCAGTAACGTGACCTCCTTTTGTACATAAGACTTTTGCCTCCTTGGGAATGCTTATCAATCCCCCCTGACACCAAAGCTACACCGCAGCTGACAAGATTGCATCAGAGTGATGAACCATGAGACCTTGTTGTTTCTTACTTAAATAAGTAACCCCAGTGAATGGGTCCAAGACTAGTTCCGTTTTAATCACTAATCAGTTTTTACTACAAATAACAGGTGACACTTCCTACTTTTTATGTTACTCTTTTTTAAAATGTTACCCTTCTTAAAATGTGCACCTCTTTATTCTAAGAGAAAGTGCTAGCCATCAGATAGGAGCTCCCTCAACTTGTTGCCACCAAGGTTACAAAGTACAATAGCTACAGAGGAACCTCTCCTACCTCCTTGCATTCTGTTACAACCCAACAGGGTCCCTCCTGCTCTCAAAGGCCCACCTCTAAACTATGCTCTGTATCCTACAACTTCGGATGTCCTCCTGCTACTGAGCATCCCCTCTCTCTGCCACATTGCCACCTTCTTAACTTCTCCTTCACATCAGCATGTTTTCCCACCTTAAAACAATATAATTCTGTACCTGCCAGACTCCTTTAGGACCATATGTTCCTCCCCTCATCCCTCTTCATAGGCATTATCACTGTCCTTAAATACCCCAGCTGTCACTTAGATGTCCACTTACTGCCATTTGCTTTCTTTCTAACAATTACACTAACAGCCCTCGTCAAGGTTAACACTTTCCTGCATTTTAAAACAAGTGATTTAAAATACTTAACCTAGTTGGCATCCTTTTAGAATCTAAGAGTATTCTGCACTAACAAATTTTGAGCACACCATTCATTTTGTAGTATATGAACATGGGACAAGGGATTACACTCACTAACAAATTAATGGTTACACTTGGAAGTATGAAAGTAGCAGCTTGCTTTTTCTAGCGATTCTCATGTTCTTGAAATGCCCTTTTAACTTAGTTTCTACATTATCATACTTGCCTGATTTTCTTTCTAACTGCATGGTTACCCATGTCTTAAATGAGACCTTCCTTGGGACTCTGTCTTAGGCTTTCTTCACTGTCTGCTTGGGATATAACCTATTAAATCTGTGGTTTCAATTGACTATACATTGATAACAATTACATCCATATCCTAATAGTAATGATAATAGATATTATTTCTATTACTCTTACTCTTATACTTTGCCATGTATTTTACATGTGTTAATACATTTAATCCTTACAACTCCATGAGGAAAGTATTATTTTTATTCAAATTTCAAAGAAGTAGGAAGTTAAGTTCAGAGAAGTTTAAGCAACCTGTCTATGGCTGCAATGTTAGCTGTGTGGCGGAGCCAATATCTTAACCAGATAATCTGGCCTCCTAGTTTCATTGGGACACTTGCAATATTAGCATGGTGAACCTTTACCATGCTAATATTATCATGCATAGCTCCAAGTCCCTACACTAAGCCTTCTCCACTCTGCCCCCTAGACTCTTCATCTTCATACCTGACCCCTGGATATGTCCACCTGAGTGTAGCTGATTTTTCCATCATGCCAACAGCATGCCTGGCTAGACCTGCATAAGCCTTTGGTCAACAGAGAGCCTCAAGTGAGACCAACTACAGCAGCCCATGGCCAAATATGATCAAGATTAAGGTGAGTATGTTGGTGAAAAATATGTTTCTAGTTCATTCACATAGATATGGTTTAAGTAAAATACATAATTTAAATATAAATGTAATTCCCACACTTCCAAATGAAATATTATATTTGGGAAAACTATAAATTCATGACTCTAAACATCAGCCCATTAATTTAGAGGAAATAAACTACATGAAAATGCAAAAACTGTAACATACTCTAGATTAAGAATGTGACTCACTCAGAGCTGCATGGAGCCTTCAGCCTATACAGCAATTAACCAACGAGAATACAGCAATGTCCAGACCAAAGACTATTCAAAGGGGAGATATGTATTTGCTCCAACTCAGGAAGAAGGGATAGCAATAAAAATGTACATTAGGTACCACAGATAGATGAAAAAGTGATTTAATTATGGTAGCTGGCAAAATGACAATATTCTACCCATAGCAGCTGTACACGTGATACAGGCAGACATTCTTATCACTTCATGTCAAACAAAACCAGTGATAGTTTGTGCCTATGCGTGACATTCGGTTGAGCTCCTCTGCTCTGTAGTTAGTTGCTTCTGTCTCAAGTTCATTAGGCCCAGAATGGAACTCATCACCTGTTCCCAGAAACCTGCTTCTCACCTTGGGTCAGGATTACAGTGAAGGATGCCATCATGAATCAGTGGTCCAGTCAGAAACATAGGTATCATCTTTGATTTCTCTTTTTTAACAATTTCCAAGTGATTTCGTAATATCATCTCATACAGTGTTTTGATTATAGCAGCCTGTGAGGCTGTATTATCCTCATTTCATAAATAAAGACATTTGTGCTCAAAGAAGGTAAGTGCTTTGCCCAAAGGCACAGAACTAGTAGTTATAATGTTTTGTGGTGCCTCAGTTAGTTAGTATATTTATACACATTATCTCATTTAATCATTAGAACATTCCTATAATTAAACCCTTCTGTTCTCAAATAAGGTATCTAAGCACATGCAGAGATTAAACCGGTCAGCTGAGTATTTGGTTCAGAATTTGCACTCATCTGTCAGGCTTAAAAGCTCCTCTTAATTACTCCTGCCCTTAGTAAATTACAGAGTAGGGATCTAAATCCAATTTATTTTCCTAGTAGGCAATCATTCAATTGATGAGATACACAAGATGGGACATTCATGAGTTCATTTGGGGGCTAAAAGCTTCATAAGAAACTTTTACTTTAGACCATTTTCTTGAAAATAATTTTAAAACATTTCTTATGTGCTTAGGTTTGTAGAGTCTCATAAACCTAACTTATTTTAGTGACTGAGAAATTTATAATGCTTTTTAAAGTTTTTAAAAACAATGTTCAAGAGTTGTGCTGGAATTTTTAGTTATAGAAAATATGGCACAACATGTAGAAAACCTAACATAGAGCAGACCCTGGAAGCTACCTTTATTTAGAAGGATTTTATAAGTCTATTTTCTTTCTTACCTAAAATTAAGATGCATAACTCTTCTCTATCCATCTACCCTAACCCTCTCCAAAAGAATCCAATAATTTTGGATATTTTTAATTAATAAAGCCTATAAGTTTTGTTTATAATTACATATGATAGAGGAGAAACACTAAGAGATTAAATGATCTTTTTAAATCATACAAATAAGCCAGCAATAGTACTAGAAACAAATTTAAATTTGTCTTATAAACAAAACCCAAATACTTGATTTTTGACATCTGGAGAAAAGAGCCCAATTTAAAAATGTTCAGCCTTCTTCAGTTCCAGGAATTCGACCAATGCCATAAGCATATTCTTGCCATTGAGGAGCAACATAAAACCATATATGCTATAGCCACAACCTACGTATGGGGCCACCACACACAAAGAAAACTCACCGACTAACTAACTTCCAATGTTCATCTTGTCAGATGGAACCCACATGTGAATGTACAATCAAAAATAATCTCTTCACTAGAAAATACTTCGAATGAGCTTTTGGAAATACCGTAATTGCTTTTCTCTACCTCACTCTCTTCTTCCTTCCCCAACCCCAGTTAGACTGCTATAAAAATCACTGGCACCCCAAAATTATTATATAGCTCATGTTGGTATAGTAGGTCAGGTCCAAATCTATAGAGGTCTTGCCATGTGTCTTTGTAGAGCCTTCTGTAGGCTGAGGGATCAGACTCAGTTTATCTTCATATTATTAAATCTTTGGGGGGAAAAAAAGAAAAAGAATGGATGATATTGAACACCGGGTTGTGATGATCAGGGAAGTATCACTTGGGAAAACATTGCTTTCTCCTATTAACCACTAAACTCACTTTACTTCAGCCTTGAGTTAAAACTGATTGAAGATTCTTAACAACACACACAGACACGGACACAAGGAAACTTCCAGAGGTGACAGATATGTTTAATACCTTGACTGTGGCAATAGCATCAAGGAAGTATACTCATGTCCAGACACATCAGGTATACACTAAGTATGTACAGTGTTTGTGTATCAATTTTACCTCCATAAAGCTGTTCAAAAAAAAACTGAAAAAAAATAATCCTCGGGTTGAACAAAGCCATGAGCTTTAATTACTTTATCCTCACTCTTTCTTCATCGAAAAAGCTCCAAAAGCCCATATTAAATTTCCCTTAATTAAAAGAAGGTGCAAAATTCCCCTGATCACATTTCATCTAAACATGAACATTTTTATGGCTGCCCCTTCATTTACTACCTCTTAAGTGTTACAATATCCTTGTTTGTACACAAAATTAAATCTCTGTTCAACAGGCTTTGTTAATTACAAGGGTTTTGCCTGGTTTCATTTGTAAAGTCTTAGAAGAAAGATATACTAGTAAATAATTCTCTACTTAAATGGTTCTTTTTTAATAACACTGGGGTAGACAGCTGCATGAGTATCTCTAATACTGTTGCTAGGGCCTGAAGGATTTTCTAACAGACCATAGCAAAGGAGATTCTACAACTTTTGTTAGTTATCAATTGGTGGAAAATACATGGGCCTCACCAGAGCCTCCAGTGTCTCCTTACGGTCAACGGTCAAGTTTAACATGTTCAGATTGCTTTATGAGACTCTCATAGCACGGCCTCACTGGATCTCTACTGGTCTTTGATAGCAGCCCCAAATCGCTCTGCTACAGGTGTCCTGCTCCTTCCCATCTTGTCACCGTTGCAGTGCCATTCTAATTGCTGCTTCCAGCATAACAATAAACTCTTAGATTGTTCATATGCCCAACAAGAAAGCTTTCTCCATTTTTCCAACCTTTCATCACCAACTTCTCCAAATCCTCTTTTTCTCTGAATCTTATGCAACAATTATTTTTTTGCATTGACATCTTTTTTTTTTTTAATCAGTTTACATTCAAGACTATTTTGTATTAGTTTCAGGTATACTGCATAGTGGCCAGACAATCAAATACTTTACACAGTAATCCCCTAATACTTCAAGTACCCCCCTGACACCATACATAGTTATTACAGTATTATTGAACATACTCCCACGCTGTACTTCACCTCCTTATGACTATTCTGTGACTTCCAATTAGTACTTCTTAATCTGTTCACATTTTTCACCCAGCCCCCCAAGTCCACTAGCCCTCCAGCAACCATCAGTCTCTTCTCTGTATCTGTGAGTCTGTTTCTATTTTGTTTCCAACTTCTCCAAATTTGTAGACAATTTGTTAGGCCATAACACAGACTGGCATTTATTTATATGCTGCCTCCTAGCTGATTGCATTGAGTCACTGCAATCTTGTCATCTAATTTATAAACTGTGTAAGCACAGGAAATATGTCTTATACTTTGTTTGGGCATTTCCTACCAGATGCTGCCAATACAGAGAGGATCCAAATGTATCAAGAGATCAAAACATCGTCTGCCCCAGGTTTGCCAAGAAGAATAATCCAGTCTGGAACAAACGAACAGAGGCCAAGCTTCCAGGTCCATTTCTTAGCTATGTCTTTCCCTCACCCTGATCAGTGTGGTATTCTTTATACTCCCTAGTCATCTTATTTAGGCTCATCTTTGAGCCTCTGGAGCCTGTGTATAAAATCAAAGATAAGCATACTTATATTTCACTGGCTTTTTTGAGTTCTTTGAATATACTTGCATCGTCTACCTCAGGCCTATTTCCTCTACCCTTTTCTTCTGAGAAAATATTTCTTCCCCATCTATGTACCTATTCAATTCCCATCTACCCTTAGACATGACATTCTTACAGAAGCTTTCCTTCTTACCCCTTCCCTGGGAAACTGTACCTTGATAGAAAGCAGGGACACATGGTGTTATTCAACATGGTGTCTCTGGTGCACTGCATAAGTATGTGAATGTCATTTACTAAATATTTGTTTCCCTTAACACTTATTTCTTATTTCTTTTTTTAGGATTTATTTGTAGTTAAAATCTCATTAGTGACTTTTCTTATTCTTGTATGTGCTTCTTAGCATTTGAGGATGGTCACCAGTCACCATTCAATAAGTTGAGGTGAAAGAACACAAAAATTATGTTTACATGAGGAAAGTGACAACGTCAGGCAAACAATACAAACATGAGCCACATCCCCATTGCATGAACTGGCTAAAGAGAGGATTCGTGGTAAATGTTAAGTCAGCTACTCATTTTAATATTCATAACTACATCTTACAACTTGATCCCCTACAGACAATATGATTCCTTTTTTATTCGACCAGTTAATGCAAAAGTGTTTCAAACTAAGTGAACAGAGAAAGAACTACCAGATGGAACATGAAAAGGTAAATCTGGAAATCTGAACACAAATCATTAGTAATATGTAATTCACTGAAACAGGTTTTGGTGACAAAGAATATGAAAATTTTAAATTGATAGGCATTAATATTTGTAAACCTAGTATCAGTATTTTCAATCTCATTTATACCTGAATAAAAATCCAGACTGAACCAAGTTATTAAAAGTGAAGTAGCCCTGGCTGGTGTGGCTCAAGGGATTGAACGCTGGCCTGTGGACTGAAGGGTTGCCAGTTCGATTCCCAGTCAGGGCAAATGCCTACGTTGTGGGCAAGGTCCCCAGTTGTGAGTGTGAGAGAGGCAGCCAATTGTTGTTTCTCTCTCATACATCATGTTTCTCTCCCTCTTCTTCTCCCTCCCTTCCCCTCTCTCTAAAAATAAATAAAATCTTTTTTAAAAAAAGCAAAGTAAAATACATGCACATACAAAATACTGACATACACTGAATAAAAATTGACATCAACATTCTCATTGAAATGAGAAGACACTTGTTATCATAACACGAGCATTCTAACATCATTTAGTCACAGATAGTAGGGTTCCTATCTAAAAAAAAATTTTTTTAAACTCAGTTTATACAAATGAATTCTCTTGTTTAATTTAGAGTGAAGTTTAAGGTTAACAAGTACTGTATACCCGAAAGAGTAAAAAACAAGAAATCTGTACTATGTGATTTTATTTACACAAGTGTTAATGAAAATAAAGTTTCTCAACAAACAGGTAATGAAAACTACCCAAGCAGTTGCAATGAGATTTGGCTGACAATGTTTGGCAAAGCCATGGTCCCTATGGGGGCTTCTCATATAAAATCACAACCCTACACAGCTAAGGACCTATAGTCAATGCCAACACATACAGCAAATTTTGTTAGAGATGTTTCAGGCATGTAGGATTTAAGAAATTAAGTTCAAACTCCCAGAAAAATCACTTTCTATGTTTCTTACTTGGAAAAACTGCACAATTTATTACCCAAATAAAAAAAAAAAAAAAAGACATCTCCACTTTAATACCTGGTTTATATCTCCCCTAATTTATAAAAGGCAAGACATCATTGAAATGGATAAAAATACCACCAGAAAACATTAAAAAGTACATGTACTATATTAATAAGAAAAGAAATGAAGGACAGGGAATTATAAGGTAGAAAATTCAATCCATTCTTATTTTATAAGAAATAAAAATTTTGTGAAAAGATAAAACATGCTTCCGTGGTACATTTGTCCAACCCTATAATTTTATCTAACATATTTTTATAATTAAACACAGCCAGTCACAATCTAAAACTGAGATCCAGGAAGGTGAATCATACATAAATGGAATACTTCTCTTAAACTGGTAAAACAATTGTCTTTTACAAGGTATTAAACACTCTTAGGCAAGCATGCTTACTAAGACAACAAGAATGTAGACAGTTTAAGGGTGAAATACTGTTTGATATTAAAAAAAAAAAGAATTCAATGACATTTAATTTCATGTCCAGCTGACTAACAGTGTGACTCAGTCGCCTAAGAATAACTGGTCTTAAACCAGACATCTTATTGCATCATCATTTCACTGGGGGATTATATCAGAAAACTATAAAATCCATATGCTGCTTCTGAACAGTTGGCAAAATGAAGCTATTTCCAACAATAGTCCTTTTCTCTACCTAGAAAATGGAAAACAACTCTCTTTAGAAACACTGAAATGAGGAGCACTGTACTTAGGGAAAATGAAGGAAAATACGGGTCCTAACATTAAACTATAAGCAAAGAATTTAAATTTCCTGGTAGACATGATAATATACTGGCTTAAGGAAGCTCTAAATTTCTGTGACCAGCAGCTAGCGTTTCTAATTAGCCTATATATTAAATGGAATTTTTAGGGCCTAAATAAATTAAAGTAGGTTATTAAAAGCAAGTAATGGAAGTATAAATTACAAGCATCCCATTAAGTAAGATGTCATTACTTCTGTTGTCTGATTTCTTTAAGAACACGATTCACCCATATTCTCCTATTTTCTTCACAGGGACAGAAGGCAAACAATTAAAACAATTAAATAACAAACAAATAATAAATGGGTAGGTAGCCAGAAGAGAAACATTGGAACCCAAAGCCTTTAGGAAAAATTTATAGAATATATATTTTAGCTGAAACACATTATTGTTAAATCTCTCACTCTTGCATATTAGGAGGCACCAGCCTAGCATCAGCAAATACTAAAACATTCCTTCACCTTTTATGTAGTAGCACTGACTGCCTGTCCCTTCATGATTAAAAAGCTAATTCATGTTAAAATTTAAGAAATGTATGTTTCATATATTTTATATTACTGGTCCCTTTTACATAGTCTCCATTTGAAGTGTATATTATTAATTTTTAACCTCAAAAAGTACTTTCCAAAAAAGCCTGACTGGAAAACAAAGGATGAATTTTCCCTTAGAAGTAAGTGCTTTCTGCCCATGGTTCTGCACATTCTCCCCTTGCCGAGACACTTGAGATCTACCCCACATTCTTAACAGGTGCATTTGCTCATTGCCATCTTCCTCAGCCAACCCTTCTGAAAACCATGGTACAATTTTTTAAAGAAAGTTATTTAAATAGATAAGGTAAACTATGTTATAAACAGTACTGTTTCCTTCCTTTTCTATTGACAATATATTTTCAACTCCCCAAACTGGCAGAGTGTGACTGCTATTCTACCTCCTAAATGGTCTTAATTTGGTAATTAGAAAGGATTCTTTCCCTATCTAAATAAAGTGGCAGAGACACTGGGGAATTTCCCCTCTGAACGACACATGAGGAGTGGGCAGAGCAGACAAACGGGGGTGGCTGCTCACTGCTCTGTAATTGGGCAGCAGCTAGAGGGGAAGTAGGCAGTCACTCAGGGAGGCTCCATTCTCAGACGGGGGGACAGTCAGAAGTAGCGCGGCACACGACTCCAGGATGGGGTTGTTGGGGGAGAGGAAAGGGGAGAGGACAGGTATGTTCCATAACAGAGGACGTGGGAAAGAATATTTCTTCCTGTAAATGATACTCCTGTTGGCCAAGCACAGGAGTTTGAAATGACATTTGAGTATTAAATTATTAAAAAACATATACTAGGTAGTTTCCCAGATTTACATAAAATAGTAATTACTAAAGCACAAACCCACATTATATCATTTAATTAATATCACTATTTGATTAGTAAAGCAACTCAAACTATAAAAAAAAAACAACTCACATTTTCCCACACACTTAACAATGATTTTCAATCTATTACCAAGCATTATTCATTTTTTCCCAGTAAAATGTTATAGATGACTTGCCAAAACAATATACAACATAAAACCTTTCAATTTTGTAGTAATGTATAAAATGTACACTCTTACACTGTTCCTTTTCCATATTCATTTCGTATTTATTGTGTAGACAATTTTGTTTTTCACTTAACATTTTTTTATCTCCCGCCTTCCTGAGAAATATCACATTTTGTAAAAAGGTAAATGCCTCAGATGAACTAAAAATCTAATATAAATACAACCACCATATTATTCTTAATCAAAAGACATTGTTTGGGAAATAATTTTTTCGTTGCTTCTCAATGGCAAAGACACAATTAAAATAATGATGCTAGTTGTTATTGATTGTTTTTAAAGTAAAGCAAATACAGTTTTAAGAAAAAGATATTAAGTAAAGAAAAAGTCCCCCAACCTTCCTCACCATTATATCATAGTTACCATTAGTAACTGTATTTATTTATTTTTTCTAATGCTTAGGTGGGTTGAGTTGTACTTGTTTTTGTTTTTGTTTTCATTTGCCCATTTCTTTATTGTGGATTGGTTGAGTATTCATAGCCAGAATCATATCTTTTCATACAATTTTGATTGTTAATTACTAGGCATAACAAATATTTTCCATAATTGTTACAATTCTTAATATATCCATAACCTATACTTGATATTATATATCAGTTAATAACCATTTCTATGGAGTCTTTTAAGTAATTTCCAATGTTTGGGAAATTTTTGTGCCTATAATTTTTTATACTTACAATGACTTAAATGGGATAGAATATCAAAAGTAAAATATCCGGGTTAGGTAATATAGACAATTTAAGACATACATAATTCCAAGGCTCATTTTACTGCTCCACACCTTCTCTCATAATTCTCTAGTCATGGCAAAACAAGAGGGGTGTGGGGTGGTAGTAGGAATGGACAGAAAAGCTCAGTGATTTTTATGTGGCTCCTGGGTGGCCCCTCATAATATGGATATGTACAAAACTTACACTCTGGATGATCATTTATTTAGTTTTGTCTCAAGGCCAATTATGATTAGGAGAATAACAATAATTGCAATATGAGAACCTTTTCAAATACATATTTTATGCTCCACAGGGGATTAAAAAACAGGCAAAAGTAAATCCTCCTAGTGTCAAGATATACAGGAAATATCATTTATGGCTAATTGCATGGCCCCAAGGCATTAGAAAAGTGAACATGGGAACGAAGTGGCAGTCACAATAATGAGCTACCTGTGGTAGCAATGACCAAGGAGGTGACTGCAAAAGAATGTATGTGTTATTTAACCTAAGAATTGTACTTCCAAGAATAACTGATTTCTCTTTTACAGAAATAAACACACATGTGCATAACAGCATATAGTCATAACCTTGATCTTCTCCACAGCATCAATAGGTTATGAAATAGTTTGCAGCAATTTAAACAAATGATAGACTTAAATATATTAGCATGGAAAGTCCTCCAGGATATAAAAATCCATGTGTATACATACATACTTAAGTATAACAGATCTGATGATGCATACAAATGTATGAAGGCTGATACCCACTAAAATGTTAGTAGTCATTTTCTTTGGAGAAGGAGTGAGATTTTTAAAAACTTATTGGTTGATGCATGATACATTTATTATTTTTCAAAAAATATAAATATTTAAAACAACAGCCCACCCAATCAAATAAACATAATAATGACTACCTGAGAAGTCTTAGCTTCAGGATATGGTTCCACACAATACATGATTATCAAACATTTTGACTCCTGGTTCCCCAATAATAATAAAGACAAGAACAAATTGTGTCCCTGGGCTTCCCATATATACTTGGAGGGAGGATACTGATGGACACAGCAGAGCCTGTGACAGACTCAGCAGAGGGAAATACCAAAGAGGGGACTTGATCCCATCCATCATCAAGGGTTGCAATGAATTAAGCAATATTTGTTAATATGTATGGAAATTTTGCTTAAGTATCAGAAAAGATCTAAGAAAGAGTTTGTATTTTCTAAGTTTAGCCTATAATTTTATTGTAATTTTTCTTACGTGCAAAAATTTGAATATAAAGTATTTAAATGAAAAAAGTTCCTTGTTCATGTTGTCATAACTTCCACTTTTCAGAAAGGTTGTAAAGTAATAATTTAGAGATACTATATTCAGTCAATAAAGAGGACTCCCCTTTTCAATTTCATAACATAAGAGTTAAAAACAAAATCTCAAATAATTTTAATTTGTATCATGAAACAACATCCAGTGGTTTATAGACCAAATAGTAGAGAGACGATTTTCTTTTCTTAGGTATTATTACCGTCATGCTGCCTGGCTTATAATCATAGACCCATTGAGTGTATGTAGCATGTGGTTTCCTTTCTGTTCTATTTGTATGTGTTTGGTTAGTCATGGTACGGTGAAAACACACAGTCACTAGGCAAATTTCTAGGGGATTTTCTGTTTCTAAAACTTGAACCCCATCATAGCATTTCTGGATTATGGCCCAATAAATGCATTTACAGTTTTCTATTAGTTTAGACAGAAATATTTTTTATCAGCATTTTAATAACCCATGCTAACATAAGCATTGTAACATAAAAAATAACATATGAAATGGGACATTTTCCTGACTCCTTTCTAAATCTAATTTCTACTTATCAATTTTTTAATCCTCACTCTAGGATATATTTACTGATTTTAGAGAAAAAAAGAAAAGGAGGAAAGGAGGGAGGGAGGGAGCAAGAGAGAGAGAAAGAAACATCGATTGGATCCGCAACCTCTTCTGGTGTACAAGAGGATACTCCAGCCAGCTTAGCCACCCAGCCACAGCTCTGCTTTTCGATTTTAAAAATATTCTAGCTGCTTTCTTTTTTTTTTTTTTCTGTTAACTTTAAAAGATTGAAAGCAACTCACTGAAAAAAGAGCAAGTATCTTCAGTATTTAGTACAATCATGGATACCATGAAGGAACTATAGAAACCCAAAACATCAGAAAAACACATAAGGCTCCACATAAAGAGAAATGTGACCACAATTTGATAGATACATACAAATTTCAGTAATTGGGAAGAAATACGGAATGAAGAGAAGTTAAATAATTCCTTAAGTGGGAGCTGATGAAGTACATGGACTTGGGAAGATGGAGAGGCAAACCTCCATAGAACCAAAAGCAGGAGCGGTGCGAAGGAGAACCTGAAGACCCTATGGCTGAGGCAGATAGTTATACTCATCTTCAAGATTGGTAAGACATGTTTAAAGGCTAGAAGTGCAAATACACAGGTTGAGTATTTCAGAGGTGATGTGACCTAGTTTATGGTTTACTGTATAGGTAAGTGAGAAACTGCCTCAGTGCCAGGAGATGTATGGATTTAGATGACATCATTATTTCATTCCACATGTAATCTTTGTTTTGTGCTATCTTACAGCAAGGACAACAAGAACAAATGAGTGGTGGCGGGGCAAAGAATGGCAAGGAGAGGGTGTACTGTCAAATAGATGCTAACCTATTAACAGGCATATTCAATGATAGCAGTATGGTTTCAAAACCATATTCACTGATTAAAATATTATACAAACACACACACACACATACACACATATGTGTTCAAGCAATGTATCATACGGTACTGTAGTTGTTAATATTATGGGCTTAGATATCAGCCTGGCTTGAGATTGTATTTTTCGTCTGTCTCTGCTAGCAACATGACCTTGGGAAGCTTTCTGAGTGAGTTTCTGTACCCATGATGATAATCCCCCTGATAGGGTCATTGCCAGCGTAACATTAGAGAATGAACTTAGAGACATAAATTCAGTGTTAGAACATAGTGGTCTCTCATTAAATTATAATATTTTTCATCATAATCATCATCTGCCTAATTTCTCAAAAACACTATCATCTATGTTAAGTGGGAGGCACTTTTATGCACATTTATTTTTAAAGAAATGCTTGTTTTACAAATGATTGGAAGAGTATTATAGTTCTGTCCCTTATCAATCAGAATTCATTTTATGAATAGTAATTTACTAATATACATCAGGACTTTTAGCTCCTTAACAAGTTCCAGGATATAAAGGACCATCATTTCAGCTCTTCTGGCCATAATAATGGAAAAGAAAAAGGGAAACAGAAAAAAAGCAAAGTTAAATGCAGACAGAATGACTGATTCCAATGCAAACATTTAGTATGTTGCAACATCATTCAGTATCTCCTGGCCCATGGTGCATAGACACACATCACAATTCTATGTAGATTTCAGAGTTTGCATTTCTTTTCTTTGGCTAATATAGGTCATTGGGACTGGGGTGTATCTCAGCAAGAGTGTGGCTGAGACTACCTCACTAAGTCTCAGTAGCAACCAGTATATTAACAGGTGAAGATATCCCCTAATAGTGAATAAAACCACTGCAAATGTAAAAGCTGAGGACTTACAAAACCTGGTTCGGCAAACGAGAACCACTTTGCTGTGACCAGATCTCATTTAATATTCACTGAGATTAAAAGCACACATGAAAAACTCAGAATGTATATTGATTCCTACCCAGGCAACAATACTGTTTGGAAAATTGTGGCTGCATATTTACCATCTGGCAAGTGGGAAGCATTAGCAATTGAGCATCTAGATGTTTGAGCAAGAGCTACCACATACCCACATGCATGGAAAAATCTGAATCAGCAACAAAGCCAGAAGCATGTGTCCTGCCAAAGAATGAATATTCATAGTGTTGCCAGTACCACACAGGTTGAAATAAACATAAATGCAAACAACTGTTACAATTTCAATTCTGCCTGAGAGCAACATCAAAGATCAAAATATACCACAATGTAAGATAATTCATCAAGGATGTGTCTATAGTTAGTGTGAAGAAATGAGCTGGACTCTAGTAGTGATCATAGAGGAACGACTTTCCTGAGTGGGAAAGAATACTACACAGGAATAAAATATAAAACACAAGGAGAATCTCAGGTGAAAATATCCAAGCCAAACAGCAGGCTTTTGGAATCCTTAAAAAAAAAAAAAAAGAATTGTTTTAGGCTCTTCAAACCTGAGTACGTTGATTTCCATCTTTCTCAAAATGTATGTATCAGTACTCAAAACATTCAATATTGAATATCAGTAGAGGGATTTTTACTGAGATTAAATATATATTTTCAAATCTCTCAAACAATAATTATTTGGTTCACCACAGTCTATCAAGACCAGAAAAGTCCAAACACTAAAGGCTAGACTTGCAATCACGAGGCTAAAATGGAAATGCATCCAACCATATAAATGTCATACCAGCTTGCAGACACATAAACCAGATGTCTATCTACTAGCATGTGCAGAGACCCCCAACAAGGGTCTGTTATCACTGTTCCCAAAATTTCTCTTCAAGTTGTCCAGCCAGGACTAAACTATAGAAGACTCCTCTAACATGAAAACACTAATTCACACAAGTTATAATGCAACGATATTGGGATTTGAATCTCCTTTAAGCATTAGGAACAAATAATGAACTGCAGTGCAGTTTGGATCACCGCAATACAAAATGAATCAAGTTAACTATAATTAAACAATATGCATTCCTCAATAGATTTATTCCACTTGGCTTCCTCTGTATAACTGACAATAAAAAGAAATCTTCAAAAAACACACGTCTGATCATGTTATTCCTCCAGTTAAAAACTTTCAAAGGCTTCCCTTGTCTTTAGAAACAGCAAAATTTTAGTGTGGCTTTTGGAGCCAACTTCAACTGGCAATCTCATAGCACAGAGCAAAAGTTTTTCCAACATTTTCAAGAATGAGATCCCTTTTCAACTTCAGAATTGCTTACAGACTGTATACCACCCATCATGATCATAGCAGAACTTTTAGTATTTATCAGTTGGATAATGTGTAAGGATAATTATTAAGTTACCAAAATCATTAAATTAACTTTATCAATAACACCTATATGTATTTGAAAATAATATACATGCATTTATTGCCTATAAAAATTTCTGAGAGCAAGGTAGATTGGAAGACCTTTGTAAAGACTTTGTGGATCATAGCTGAGGACTCCTATGGTGAAAAGAATAAGGAATCAGCAATTTCCTGGGCAGGATAAGTATTTCTATTGTTGAAGCTCTGATGCCTAGAACCACTTTCAGAAAGTGCGTGCTGAACATCTACTTGATGAAAGAATGAACTACTTAAGACCAGGGTTCTAGTCTTAGTGACCAAGCTTTGGGGCTTTGTATTAGGTGCTTCCTCTAGTGGACTGGCTCTCCTCCAGTATCTACAAGGCTCCTTCCTTCAGTTCTTCTTCAAGCCTCTGCTTAAATGCCACCTCCTTAATGAGGCAACCCCAGGTGAGATTCTCGACACCCCCTAACATACTCCATTTTTTTCTCCCAGCACTTATCATTTTCTATTATTCTCTAACTTACTATAGAAGTTTCTACTGTATTCTTCTTACTCTCTCCCACCCACTAGAATGCAAGCTTCACAAGTACAGAGATTGCCTGTGATTTGTTCACTGGTGCCTTGCAAGCAAACTTCTAAAACAATGCCTGGCATAGTAAATTTTTTTAAATGATTAAATCTTCAACAAACTATCTTGTTAATTCTGATCTTTCATCTGTAAAAAAAAAAAAAAAAAGAGAAGGATGAAATCTCTCCTACTCAATTTATAGAGTGATTTGAGGATCAAGTGAAGGTGATCCAATCATTCTTCTAAATTATATGTGATCAGTCCTGACTAGTGTGGTTCAGTGGATTGAGAGTCATCCTGCAAACCAAAAGGTCGCAGGTTCGATTCCGAGTCAGGGCACATGCCTGGGTTGCAGGCCAGGTCCCTGGGTGGGGCCATGCCAGAGGTAATCAATCAATGTTTCTCTCACATATCAATGTTTCGCTCCCTTGCTTTCTCCCTCCTTTCCCCGCTCTCTAAAAATAAATACTCTTTTTTTTAAAAAAAAAAACGCTTTAAAACTTAAGTGATGAAACTTGTAATTCCTCATTGGATGGTGCTGGAGAAGAGGGTGAGGGAAGGGAGGCTTCCCCTCTTGCCTATAGCCCTACAATTTGAAAATGATAACTTACGTCCTTAACCAACTACAGTTCAACTCATGAACCTTTCATAGACATGACTGGCACTTGTGACTATAAAGATAGTCCACATGTCTTAATTACAAATGATAAACCATCCTGCTTCAATCTGGAATTTTTTCCTCTGAAGTGCCTTCAGTTTCCCAATTGAATTGTGCAAAATCCTCCATAATTACAAGGGAGGACCCACGAAGATTGAATAATCTTCTGGAGGGTGGGTTCCTTGTAATACAGGCTTCCCCTGCTAGGTGAGTGTTCCAGGAACCCATCTTATCAGTGCGCCACTGGCATGGTTGGGAGAGGCTGTGTTTGGCTTCAGTGAATTTATTTTTGAAGACTCTTTCAGTGCATTTGTCTATTTCATGATGGGTGATTTACGAACACACCTGCCCACACCATGCTGAGGGTTCAGCAGTTTTTGATCAAAAACAGTATGACCCTTGTACCTCATCCTCCCTATTCACCCAATCTCACCCCGGATGACATTTTTTGTTTCCCCAGATGAAAAAAGTCTTCAAAGGGAAACATTTTGCCGATGTGGACGAGGTGAAATGAAAAACAACAAAAGCACTAAAAGGCATCAAAATCAATTAGTTCGAAACCTGTTTCGAGCTGTGGAAAAAATGTCTCAACAGGTTTATTGCATCAAATGGAGAGTACTTCGAAGGTGACTTAAGTTTAAACATGTAAGAATAAATACACAATGTTTTATAAATAAACTCTGGTTTTTTGAGGTCCTCCCCTCATACAAGTGTGGTGGTTAATTTTAAATGTCTACTTGGCTAGGCTACAGTGCCCAACTGTTTGATCAAACAGTAGTCTAGGTGTGGCTGTGAAGATATTTTTTAGATGTAATTAATATTTACAATCAGCTGACCTTAAGCAAAGAAGATTATCCTCATATTATGGAGGGCCTCGCCTAATCAGTTGAAGGCCTTAAGAGCAATAACTGAGGTTTCACGAGGAAGAAGGAATTCTTTCTCATGATGAAAACATAAGAATCCTGCCTGAATTAACAGCCTGCTAGATGGCCCTACAGATTCAGACTCGTCAGCTCCAATACTTGCGTCAATCTCTCTTTTCACGTATATTCTAGTTGTTTCTTTCTCTGGACAACACTGATACAATAGTGTTCCGAGGCAACCAAACTTTTAGAAACAATGCTAGCGAAATCCCTGTTTAGAGAGGCAAAGGCAACATGCACAATCTGATAAGTTATTCCTTAAAGAAACTAGTTTTCATGAAGACATAATACATGGACAGATTTTAAGTGTAAAGCCTGTGTTTTCAGAAATAAGTATTATTGTATATCTACCATCTCCTCACTGTACTGAACATATTCATGAGCCCTATTGTCTTTTTTCCACTGCTCTAATTTCCGTAACTATATGTTAGTTTTACATGTTATAGGACATCAAAGATTCATACAGTATGTACTCTTGGGTAAATGGTTACTAATGCTTAACATGTTTTTGAGATTCTGCCATGTTGTGTGTACATGAACATTCAGTTTTTAGCTTTTATGTTTAGATTTCTAATCACTTTGAATATATTTTTGTATTAAGTGAAATGTGAAGGGTGAAGTTCAAAGTTTTCTGAGAACTCTTTCCATTTGGTCTAGAACAATTTGTTGAAAAGATTTTTCTTTCTCTGTAAAATCACTTTAATGTCTTTTTAAAAATCAACTGACAATAGATGTGTGGGTCTATTTCTAGATGCTCTATTTTATTCAATTTCTCTACCTATATTACACCAAGTCCACACTGATTTGATTCTGTAGCCTTACAAGTCTTTAAATCAGTTGGTGTCATACAATTTTGTTATACTTTTAAAAAATAATCAAAGCTATCATACACACTTTGCATTTCCATACAAATTTTTAAAATCAGTCTTTCAGTTTCAAAAATGAATGACTGTTGGCATTTTGATTGGGATTGCAGTGAATTATAGCTCAATTGGTAGAAAACTGTCATCTTGTCAGTGCATGAAGTTAATAGGTACCTCTATTTATTTAGGTAATAATTTCTCTCAGTGGTATTTTATAGCTTTAACTATAGAAATCATGAACATCATTCTAAGGCTTTTATCATTTATTATGCTACTGTGATAGTCTATTTTTTAACTTTAGTTTTTAATTGTTGCTAGAATATGAAAATAATTTAAGTTTTCTGTATTGATCTTGTATTTAAGGAAATTCAATATTCCACCAAAGCTGGTTAACTATGGGACTTTTCCATGATATACTTATTAAAAACATACAAAATTAATATCCTATATAGCGTAGTATAAACATTTGCTTTACTTCTAAGATAAATTTACTTCAATAAGAATACTCTACATTTATAATTAGTGATACTCTTAAACTCAGAGTCTGCCATAGATAAAATTATAAACTTTAGATAATAATTCCACTGTCTTTTTTTCATTGGTTCACAAAACGTACAGGTTTCAAGTGTACAACTGAACAAAACATCACCTGCACACTGCATCACACGCCCGTCACCCCAAGCAAAGTCTCTTTCTGTCTCCATTTATCCCCCCCTTTGCCCTCTTCCACCTCCTCCCCCCACCCCCTTTCACTCTGGCTCTCACCACATTGTTGTCTGTTTCTATGTGTTTTATATATTTTTTTTTCTTAATCCTTTCACCTTCTTTCACCCACCTCCCCTGTGACAGCTGTCAGTCTATTACATGTATCCATGCCTCTGTTCCTATTTTGTCAGTTTATTTCATTCATTAGATTCCATATGTAAGTAAGATCATAGGGTATTTGTCTTTCTCTGAATGGCTTATTTCACTTAGCATAATGATTTCCAGGTTCATCCATGCTATCCCAAAAGGTAAGATTTCCTCTTTTTTAATGGTTGAGTAGTATCCCATTGTGTAAATGTACCACAAGTTTTTATCCACGGATGACTGATGAACTTGGGCCATTTCCAGGCTATTGTAAATAACACTGCTATGAACATAGGAGGAGTGCATATATTCTTTCAAACTACTGTTTTGGGTTTCTTCAGGTATATTTCCAGAAGTAGGATTACTAGATCAAAAGACAGTTCCATTTTTAATTTTTCAGGAAACTCCATACTAGTTTCCACAGTGGCTGCACCAGTCTGCATTCTCACCAACATGCAAAAGGGTTTCCTTTTTTCCACATCCCTGTCAACACTTGTTTGTTCATTTATTGATGATAGGCAATCTGACAGGTGTGAGGTAATATCACATTGTGCTTTTAATTTGCATTTCTCTGATGATTAGTGACATAAAGCATTTTTTCATATGTCTATTGGCCATCTGTACGTCCTCTTTGGAGAACTGTCTATTTAGGTCCTTTGCTCATTTCTTAATAGGGTTTTTTGTCATCTTGCTATTGAGTTGTATATATTCTTCACATATTTTGAAAATTAACCCCTTATCAGATGTATCATTGGCAAATATGTTCTCTCACTGAGTTCCCTTTTCATTTTGTTGCTGCGCTTTTAAGTTGCTGCTCATATAAGATTAGGAAGAAACTGAATAAATGATCTAGTGTAAGTGCTATATAAATATGCAAGAGGTTAAATATCAGTCTTTTTAAAAAGACTTTTTAAAAGTCATCATAAATCAAGAAAGTAGCACTGCTTTTTCAGGGACAGGATAAAAATACATCAACTCCTCTGTCCTGGTCCCTTGTGTGAACGGGGCCAGTTCACTGAGCCTCGTTTCCTTCCCTCATGCGGGGTTCTCTACCAGACTCTCCGCAGGAATTTAGAACTCTCCTGACTTCTTCGCCACCAAAACCAAAACCCTTTAATCAAATCACAATGAATCTGACTTTTTATACACTGTGGCTGATGGATTGATTTCACTAAAACTGAAATATTCTATGGTAAAAATTTGCCAGTAGCAGTCAATTTAAGCCTTAAGGATAGAATTAAGTACCTGTTCATTCATGACAAAGAAAAATTATCAAGTGAATGGAGAGCAAGAGTGATAGAGGGAACAAACAGGCCTTGGAGTCACATTGTGATTCCTCTGTTAGCCCTGAAGGAAACCTAAGTGAGGCCTTTTAAACTATGTTGCAAGCAGAAGGGTGTATGAACCCAGGTCTTTATTTTCCACATAGAGCACTCTTGTCCTGAGATGAAAAAAAAAAAAAAAAAAAAAAGAGGGCCTTGCCCAAGTGGAGAGACAGGGTAATTTTATCTCTGGCCCCTTCTAGAAGATGGAGCCTAATCTGTCCAATGAGCCCTCACTGGGGTTCTCTTTATAGACCACGCCTACTCTTTCCCCAAAGAGATCTTCTATACATACTCTTCTGTGAGTACTTATTCTCCAAGTCTCCAGCTCTCTTACTGACGTCTATCCACATTCCTTCGCTTCTCATCCCTCCCCTAAATTTGATTACAAGGCTGTTTAAAAGGTTGCATGTCACGAAGCTACAATCTGTGTTGACACAAATCTAACTAAATATTTCAGAAGAGACAAACATCTATGGAAAACATTTCTCTCCCCAGAACAATCTAAGTGACAAAGAAAACTAATTTTAGATTTACATCATGTTTTCTTTTGTGGTACTATTTCTATGAGTAAGTTGTTTTTTGTTTTTTTTTAATCAGTTGAGTTGCCTGATTATAAGGTATATTTTTTTCTTAATGGTCAAGAGAAAGAGAACTGAAGACGAAGATGACCGGATTGAAGAGTAGGCAATAGTCTGATCTACCTTAATGCTCTGAAACTGGTGCAGACTTTTAAAATTATGCTTTGTGAATTTAAGTGTTTTTGTTTTGTTTCTAGTGTTTTGTTTTGTTTTGTTTGGGGGCGGGGGCGGGGATGTGTCTTAAGAAGCATAAAAGGTATTTTCCAGGAATGTTCTTAGGGAGGTGGCATGTGGCCATAGGTAAAGTGGAGAGTTTGCTGCTTGAAAAACTCCCTGGTCACTCTGATAGGTTCCTGCACCACCACCAATAATATCTCACCCCACAAAGAGTCATAGAGACCAAGTTACAGAAACAAATAGAAAAGGCATGAAAAACACTGCTTAGAGTGTCCTTTTATGATATACAATTAGAAGCCCAACCCAAAGCAAAGTAAGCTACACAATGATCCCTGGAAGAAAAGATAATTAAGCTAAGCAGATAATTAAGGTAAGCACTATGAGAGAAACAGTGTTAGGGCTCCCCAGCAGTCTCTGGCATACCTCCCACCAAGACAATGTTGGCAGTAAAATGGAGCAAGTATCTAAGAACGAGTCCTCCTGGAACCAAATGCTTCCACAGAGATTTTGCTTTTTTAAAAAACCGGGTTACTTTTTAAATTGACTTGAGATTTTACTCTACTTCTCTACAAAATTAAAACTGTTCTTCTAATACAACGCTACCTACAGCTGATGGAGGCAGTACAGTTCAGGAAACAAGCTACCTGGATCTCGCTGATGTCACAGCCACGGTCAGATCCCAGTGCCCTGAGATGGGTGGGCCCTTCCCAGGAGAGCAAAGAAGGGCCTCGGCCCCCCATAGTGAGATGGTGCAGAACAAGCCCTGGGAAGTCCTCAGCTTCCCTCTGGCCAGGAGTAGAGTCTGAGAAGTTATGGTGATGGCTGAAGTGGTCAAGCAATTTTAATCACTCTCTTCTCCTCTTTGGGACCAGGCTATAGGTGCACCATTACAAAAAGCCTCTTCTCCTTGATAGGATTTTTTTCTCCAGGAATGTCTTCGGGATCTGCTCTCTAAGGCCCTTCCCATCCCTGCACATCCATTGTTGCCATTCCATAGGAACAGGCTGCTTGCTTCAGCTCCATTTCTTCTTCTTCATGCCTCTGGAAAAACTGATGACAAAGACTGCTTCTGGGTTTCCAAGCACATCCAGGCTAGGGTTCCATTGGTTGTTCTCTGCTCCACATCCCACAGTTAAAAAATCACCTTCTCAACCTGCATGCCCAGCAGCATCCATCTCCATGCAGCCAAGAAGAGAAGATGGTATCATAAAATAATTGAAAAAGGAAAATGAACTAGTTTGATATCTAGGATAAGTGAAGAGTCCACTGAATGTTAACAATTAACATGGCTTTCTTTGCAGTGTCTGTGTATTTTTTAAAGAAGCCCTTCTAAAGCCTCAGTGAGCACGTGAGCACTGTGGTACATTTGAGGTCCAAATCCAGTGCAGCCACTTATGAGCTATGCATAGGGAGTTATTTAAGTTTCTGGGCCTAAGATCCCTCACGAGGATGTGGCAGAGCTATTAACACCTGTATCACAGGACAATTGTGAAGTTTCAGGGAGTGTATATATGAAAGTGCCTGGTGTACACAGTGCCCGAAAATGTTAGTCTTCTTCCCATACTCTATAAATGGCTAATTTTAACAAATAACCTTTATTTAGCAGCTTCATTCAGCTAGGCATGAGCAGCAAAAGAAAATAAGATATACAATCAGAGCTAGAGGGGTTATCTCAAGCAAAAAGGAAAGAAGAAATGCCCTAGATACTGACACCAAGTGCACTCAAGTGGGGTGTTCAGACTCAACTTCGCAGACATGTGCTAGGCAGTTAGACACAAGCAGAGCGAGGACCAGGTACAGCAGGTCACCAGGGCAAAGGCCCAAGGTGCCCAGCAATGGGCAAAACTGGTAAAACAAGAACCTCACCCCCAGAGTAACCTTTGCTCCCCTAGATATCACTGACCATGCAGTTTAGAACCCCTGACCTTTCCTATCGCTAGTCATGCAGTCCGGACCATCCCCTGATCTTTTGTCCCCTGGCGTGTCAGTATTCATGTGTTAGATGTCATTAGAGGATGAACAAAGGGCCAAAGAGTAGCCTCATGTGACTCCGCATGTTGGCCCCCCCACAACCACTCCCTTAAGCATTAACCCTAGGAATAACATCCAGGCCTCAGTTGTGCTTCAAGTTCCAGGCTAATAAAAGCAGCGAAACTAAACAAGTGATGCCATGGCTGATGTCAGAACCAGCTGCACTGACCAGTGATCCCCTGCCCTGCTGCCAGCCAATCAGTGCAGACCACAACCCTGAAAGGACACACCTGGAAAGCTGATGAATATTCTATTGAGATCCTCCCCTGGGACCTCCCCTAAAATCTCCACCCTTAAAAGCTTTTCGTACAAGAACCCAGCATGCTATTCCTCTCAGAAGCAGACATGTGCCTTTCCAGACCCCTCCTTTACCCCTACCAGGTGTAAATTTACCCTTCTCTCTGCTAAATTCTAGAGGCCCCTATTTTTTGCCTCTGTAACTTGTTCCCTGTGCCCATGCCTTCTACCACCCACTTTTTCTACCTCTGTGACTTTCTAAATAAACTTTCTCTTATAGTTCGAGTCTTGTCTCTGAACTCCTTCTTAGCCAGAACTCAAGAAACAAGGTAACTGAACAAAGTCAAAAAATTGAAAGTTGAACCATGGAAAGTCAGGGACTGTATATGCTCAAGGCATAAATTAATTTTTTTGAACTTCAGTAAAGATTTTTCTTTAAATTGATAAAGTGTTTTTGTATCATTATGGCATTTTTGGGTCCCAGACTTTGTTAATTTCATGGACCCAAGTCAATCAAATATTCCACTCTAATTTATTCCAAAACCATCACTTAGGATCTGTAACCTTTCAGAAGAAATACCTTTCTTGCTATGGATCTTATGACTTTTCTACAAATAAATGAATTTCTACCATGTCACATGAGTTCTTGTGCAAGAAGCAAATTGTCTATGCTTAAATACTAAGTGACATATCCTTCATTATTACAGTAATTTAAATTCATGCTTCAGCACAAGTATAAATTGCTAAATTTCATGGATGTTGAAAAGCATTTTCTCACATTATAAACTGGAACTGTTAATCTAAACACCTCAAATCTACATATTGTAGTATTTAAAAAAATTTTTTTTACGTCAAGAACAGCACTTAATCACCATACCTACATTTACATTGAACATCTAAAAATACTATAAACATGATCTACATTAAATATTTTCTTCAAGGACTTCACATTCCTATAAATTCAAAACACTTGTGAAATTCTAGAAAGTTCTAAATTACTGCCTAATTTGATTTCTAGACACCACATAAGTAAGCTTCAGCAACCTTATGGTCTTTTAAGATGTCTCCTCATAAGTTAAATTTTCTTTTACAAAAAATTTTGCAAAAACTAAAATCACAAGGCTTTTTCCAAAATGAAACATCATCCCCATACACCAAGGTTGCAGGGTCGATCCCTGGGCAGGGCACATACAAGAAGCAACCAATGAATGCACAAGTAAGTGGAACAACAAATCCATGTCTCTTTCTCTCTCATGCTCTCTCTCTCTGCCTTCCTCCCACTCTCTAAAATCAATAAATAAAAGTTTTAAAAAATGTATTATGTACATTTAAATGCCTAATGTTGTGAAAAATAAATTGGCATATTATCAATTTCTTTAAGTAAAAAAGCAAGTACCTAACAATAAATGTTCATACAAAAATGTGGTAAGAAAGCATGCAGAAACCTGAAGCCAAAACTAAATAATTACAGCAACACATAAATACATTAAGAAATCAATTTCACTGCAAGATAAATGAATTAAAATAATTATTATATATCCTTTAAGCTGAAAAAGAGGAGCTCAAGGGAACACACACATACACAAACCCACAACCCATTTCGCATATTTCTATTTTATAAAAGATAGAATTTAAACTTTCTAACAGTGTTTGCTCTTATGTTAAAATAAAATGTTAGTATATTGATTCTATATGCACAACTTTTCTGTTACTAAATTTAAATTTTGGCTATAGGTTCTCAAAGTTTCTGCATAGATAATCATATTCTTTGCAAATAATGATGAGTTTGTTTCATACTTTCCAATCCTTTAACTTTTTAATTTCTCTGCCTTGTCTTACTATTCACTGTACCAGTCACGGCATCTAGTAAAAGGTTGACCAGAAATGCTGATGTGACTATTCTTTTCTTCATCTTTATTTTAAGGCAATGTTCCTAATACATATCAAGTTGATGTTTGCTTTAAATTTTTGGTATATCAGTTAATCAAGTTAAGAAATTTTACTTTGACCCTCAGTATGCTTAGGATTTATCATGACTGGGTAATGAATATTACCACATTTTTGCTTCAACTATTGATATGATATTATGTTTCTTCTTTTGTTTCAACATATGGTATATTACTGTAGTAAACTTTTTAATAATTAATAAACTATCTCTAAAAATAAACCATTTATGAATAATATTAGCCTGCAACTTGGACTTTATTAACCTGTACTTCTATAAATTCAACTTATAGAAAATACTATATGATTTAAACACTTTTGTGTTAATATTTTGTACACTTTCACACATACAACAGGTGCAGCATAAACACAGAAGTGTGGTATGATAAACAAGAAAGGTAAAGATACTACTCAAATCTATGATCACACTTGCATGTATATGTTGATTTTCACATATCACATATTAGTCAATCAACAAAGAGTTAGTAAGGAACTACTTTGTGCCAGGCACCATACTGGGTACTAGAAATAAATCAGTGAAATAAACCAAAACATGGACACACTCACAGAGACAAACACATACCCATAACCCTGCTTCTTAGGGTTCATATTTTAGAATAAGAAGATGGAATAAGCATATTTCACCTAAGTAAAAAACACTGTGCACCAGATCATATTAAATGGTTATGGAGTAAAATTATGAAGGGTTATGAGGATTACTTGAGAGGAGGAAGGGCAGGATCAATATACATTCATATAGTTACATCTGAAAAGAAAAGAGTATGATAGAGGAAACCAAAGCTAAGTATTATGATAAACAGTACAAATATATGAAAACTCTAATTTTGTTTTTCTGGAAAGAGGACAATATTGCAAAGCTGACAGATATGTCAGAATAGTAGTTCTCAATCTATTTCCTTCCACTGTAACAAAAATAAGGAATGATGTTCAAGGTGTGAACTATCCTTTCCTTCTTCTCTCCAGGGAGCATGCTTGCATGAAAATGAGATGAATGGGTATGACTATATTATTGTGGCTGATTATTTTTATTAAAATAAATCTTTTCCAAACTTTGGAACTATTTTTAATAATGTATCACTTACAAGATAATTCAAAAGTGACTAAAAATAACTGTGGTTGACAATATGTCAAGGAGAGTTTGTCTATCTGTGCTGTAAAGTTCCCTTAAAATCTGATACTCTATAATTCTAAGCTAATTAATAAACAAGCACCAAGATTTACATCATGTGGCCACATATATTGAGTTAGTCTATCTCTTACATATTTACTAAGGTGGAAAGTGCCCCAAATAATAAATTGTATTAGTCAATTCAGGATACTATAATAAATCACCACTGATGGGTTAGATGAAACAATTAATATTAATTCTCACCCTTCTGTAGGGTGGGAAGTCCAAGATCAAGGTACAGGCAAATCTGGTGTCTGATACACATTGCTGTCATCTAGTACCCTAACATAACAGAGGGTAAGGGCACTCATCCAATTCATAAGGGCTCCATCCTCATGACCTAATTATCTCCCAAAAGTCTCACTTCCTAATATTATCAGTGTTGGGGATAGGATTTCAACATGGGCATTTTGGGCCAGACATTCATTCAGTCCATCACATAAACAGTCTACTGTTTGGGTCTGTCCAGCATCTGTCCCCTATTCTGTTGAGAAGGGTCCCATAGACTTCTTTTCAGAATGCACCCATTTCTTATACTCATCCATGTACTATGGGTAAGGTCAACTGGTTCCAGAGATGGGCATATTAACTAGCCTGGATAATAGGATGAGCATCCACATCAGACACAGTAATGGAATCAGAAAAGAAACATATGTTTCACAAAGAAGCTTTATGAGAATGAGAACCAAGACTTTGGTGAAAATATTGGGATGGAGACACTCTCATTCCACTGACTTTACTAAACTAATAGAATATAAACATGGAACAGGGAAAGGTTATGTTTAATACTATTTAGAAAACTGCATGAGAACAAAGAAAGGAGTTAATAACTACGCATGGTGCAAAAGGGGGGGTACTTGAAATATGATTGTCTAACCACTATACTGTACACCTGAAACTAATACAAAAAATGTTCAATGTAAATTGTAATTGAAAAATTCACTTAAAAAGAAATAAAACATTAGGTAAAAAGATAAAGAAACAAGTTGTATGTATGTAGGATAGAGAAGAGACAGACAAGGGAGAGAAAAGGGCAATTAACTTTTGAGCACACGGGTTCAGCAAAGCCTAAAGCCATGGATTTTCAATTATATTGTTAAGTCCATTTACATTATGTTTCTGACATTTGCAATTAAAAATTCCTGACTGGTGAACCAATTAGTTCATCAAATTAATTCAACTGGCTTAAAAAATCATTCTGCCTTGATCTTCCTCCTATAAATTTAGCTGGAACTGACAAAAATGCTGCATTTTTATTTATTGATTTTAGAGGGAGAGAGATACATCAGTCTGTTGTTCCACTCATTTATGCATTCATTGGTTGATTCTTATATGAACCATGACCAAGATCAAAGATGCAACCTTGCTGTATCAGGGTGACGCTCTAACCAACTGAGCAATCCAGCCAAGGTCAAAAATGCTGCTTTTTTTTTCAAGTTTTCAAATAATCATAAAATTTTGTTCAGGAAGCATCATACTAAAATCTGTATCCTAACATCAAGCTACATAAATATGTACATATATTTATTAATAGATAATATGTTGAGAAACCAAAAAAACTTGTTTTCAAAATATTCAGGTAACTAGTTGAAAATTTAAAAGTGAATTAAAATTGACAGTCTATGTTATATAACAAACTATGGTAAGTGTATGTTTTTTTCATATCTCACTAAAAATTATACATATTTACCTAAGTTACATTTTGCAATTTTCAAACAATACATAGTCTACATTTTCTTTTTAAAAAATAAAATTTGAATGAATTTGGTATTTTGGCCAAAATCTTTTATGTTTCCCATCTAAAATATCATAAGCATTAAAAAAATACTTGGAATTTAATATTCAAATAATATAAATCAATTAAAACTCTGACTGAGAAGGCTACCAATTGGCAGTAATTTAGTCATGATATCTAAGATGAACTGGATACTTAATGAGACAATTATACAATTTTAAAATTTCCATTTAAGTTTAGTATTTAAAGTTAAATTAAAGGTCATGAAGAGAAAAATTCCCTTCTTTCACAAACCTTGCTCAAGTCAGGGAATCTATAAGAGCAGACAAAAATTTAGTAATTTCTGTAACTTTAAAAAATTTTTTAAAACCATAACTTGGTAAGCTTTTTGGACTTTACTATTTTTCTTTACTATAATTTTTAGTTAGTCAGGAAATTCACTTCTCACCCACACCTACACGAGGCAGCTCTCTGCTATTTTGACTTAGCACATATGCTTTCTTGTTAAATAAGGTCCCAGAGATACACTAGCTGCAAAGATCTGTAATCTCAAGGTAGAGGCTCACACAGAACAAGCCACACTGGGGGCAGAAGGCAAAATAAGTATTTCGCATTATTTATTTTCATGAATTTACCACAAGGATCACGTTTGCTAACCTCTGGGATACCCATATCTGTGGAAATGAAATTCAAAATACAAAAGTTATGCATTTTTAATACCCAACTAATCTGGTACAGTTTCTTCAGTGAAACCTCTCTCCCAAAGGCAAGGGTCAAATCTGAGCCATCACTTGACTGGCTCCTGACGCCTGGCAAAGGTCTTTCTTGTGCATACTTAAAAAATAATAAGAACAAGAACAACAACAAAAACTTTGTTTCTTTCCAAGACGTTAAAACAATCAGCAAAAATTTGAAGAAAGGTAAGAAGCATTCACTTGTCATTTACTTGAGAAAATATATTAGAGTGGAAAACCCATGTTCTGAAGATGTTGCTAGCAAAGCCTCGTGTTCTTTTAGTTTAGGAAAAAAATGGAAACCTTGTGTTCTTTTTAGTTTATGAAAATAGACACCACAGAATAGGAGGCACAACTTTAGAAAATATAAATGAGGCTTTCTGAAATCATATTGGCTGGTTCATTTATTAAAAATTATTAAGTTCCTCCCCAATTGTGTTTATGTAGTTCTTCACTTGGTAGAATTTAGGTTAAATGCCATACCTTCATTACTGAATTGCCATTAAGGTTCAGAGAGATTGGTCATTGCATGCTTCAATCTTTGCACTCTGATTAGCATATTCTGGGAAAATGATGTAACATCTTTATCTAAAAAATTAGATCACGCCTATTCTCTTCATGGGCGGAAACTGATAATTCAGAACCTAAATTTTTACTAGGTTTTTTAGCTTGTTTCTTTTCATGGGGGTCAGGAAGACAATCAATGAGAATGCTGGACTTTCTTTTTTTAAATTATTATTATTTTTTATTATTGACACTAGTAGAGATGTCTCTCATTTCTCCCCCATAACCCCTTCCACCCAGTCGCCCATCCCACCAGCTTTTACCACATTGTTGTCTCTGTCCATGGGCTATGCATATATGCATATACATTCTTTGGCTAATCTCTTCCAGTCTTAAATTAAAAAGAGAAAGAGAGACCACCCTCCCTGAAGAGCCTAAATCCTTTAATTGCATCAAAGCATCTTAAATAATGAAGTCAGAAATTTAATAATGGGATAAGAGGATTATGATGGTGAAGAATATGGCACAATTATGTTAAACTCTAGTATACATATGTAGCAAAACTTATTATTCCTATTAAAAATTCAAAACTAAATAGATCGAGTCAGATTCAAAGACATCTACCTGGCAAATAAGCAAGAAATGATCTGGAAAGGTCATTTTCACTGGAAAGAAATTACAAATATAGAGTATAATGCAGATGCATTAGAATATTATAAATGCACACTTTTGTACACTAAACATTTTTTTTTAATAAAGAAAGGAATGTTTAATCCTTTTTTAAAAGTCTTGGTCAATTTTGAAAGATCAAACTGAATTTTTAAAAAATCAAAAGAAAGGAAAATAAGCCCCCCCGCCCCCCCCCACAAAATACATAAGAACCACTTATTGGCAATTGCGTTTTAAGTGCCTAGCATAAGACAGGCCACATTTTCAAAGGCAGTTTAAAACAGCTGTACAGGACGTGTTTCATTTGATTTGGCACCAAGTAAAGTCAGAGTAAATATGCCACTGGAGACACAGGTTTCTCCACCACTCATATTGCTCCACTCTTTCTACCAGGCCATACTGTACACCTAAGCACGCATCCCTGTTGCTCCACTAGGGAATCAAGTCATTTTGGTTTTAAAATGGCTGCTCAGGTTTCATTCACCAGCTGAGTTCTTTACCCTTAAGAAGATAGCAGTGACTGACTGCGAGCAGATGTCAACTTCTTTGATTAGAAATAAACTTAAGCAAACTCAGTTTCCTGGTCCTTTTTTAACTTGCATGTAAAATCCTTTTCATTGCATAACTGTTTACTAATTATGACTGCTATTTTTGTCAAGAGAATTTTCTCCAGGCAAACCTGATCTATTTTCTTAATGAAAAAGCATGCTTATTTTACCTAGTGCCATGGAATTTTTTTTCTACTTTAATATGTTACTCATCAAAGCACATCATACATTATGATCATAAAGAAAAACCAGCAAGTAGATCCAAAAGCACATCTCTTAACCGGAGTAACCTCTGAAAACATAGGTCTTCACATTTGCCTTTGAAAATCCAACTCCGGTCCTTTCACAAGACTTATAATGTCAATCTCTAATATAAATCATATAGGAAAGTACTTTCTATGCTAAGTGATAAATTGAAAATTCTGAGTAACCTGAAGGTACATTTAACAACAAAATAAATACAACATATATGGCTAGCTTATAAATTTCTTAGTGTAGAGGCAGTAGTGAATTTCCATCCTTCAACTAATCTGTAAATCCAGTTGGTTTTTTTCTGGAATTTTATAGACATACCGTACCACAAAACTGTGTACCACAATGCTAGACATGTATTTTTTTGGCATCAGTCAAAGCAAAACTTCTGATGAGATACTTTGCCCAAATGACACAACATTTCTTTTTTACATTTCCAGAAAAATAGGGGAACTTGATCAACCACTTACTCTTCTGAACAAAAGTTCGATGACTACCAATTGCTTTATAAATTATGCTCTAAACAATTTTTCAAAAGTTTCATTAGACATCACTGATGTTTTCAAATTGTGCATCCAAAGAAGATAACTGGATAAAACATACTTGATGATTTCAAAAGATGAATCAGTATCTGATGCATTTGGCACATCCTTAATTTCCAAATAGAATCAGTAGACATGAAACATAATTTTCAAAGAATTCACACATCAATCTCAGGACAAGGAGCCTCTAAATGCACAAATGAGGAGCTTCTGCTCATCCTATTAGTTACATGCGCTTTCCTCATGGAGTAACTGGTGCTTTCTGGTTTATTTGTGGAACTTTTGTTTGTAGGAAGGCATATACATAGGGCAAGATCTTGTTGCTTTCGGTTCCAGAGAATGTTTCCAATACCCCTTTTTTCCTCTTTAAATTTTTGGTTAAGTCCAGCCCTAGTCCTATGTGCTGGAGTTGGCAGTATTCCAAGACCAGCTGTGTTTGAGCTTCTTAAACCTTCAGTCTCTTGATGACTGTCTCTGGTCTGTCGTCCTCACGCTGAATGAGAGGCTCTCCGAGATCATCAATGCCCACATTTTTGGGAGGGTTGAATTCCATGTTGTAGACTCTGACACTTCCTGGATGAATCCAGCAAGCAGTGAGGCGTTGCTTAATGACCTCAAATGGCACGTTCAGATTAATCACTAGGTCTATCTGATAAACTTTATCCAAGGCTTCTGCCTGAGGAAGAGTCCTTGGAAAACCTTCATACTCAAACTGAAACAGCTCTTCCTGGGTCTCAAGCCTACTGGCCTTCAGGCTGGAAGTATACTATCGTACACTAAACATTTTTTATATGTAGCTTCATGTGTTGTAGTCTGAACCTTTTCACAGCAGCATATCCTCAAAATGCTATCTTAATTTATCTTACTTTATAGTAAGAACAGAGCACAAGGATGGCTCAAACCTACAAACTGAATGTAGGGACATATCAGTAAGTGGCATATAGATTAGTTTAATGGTCCCTATTTTAATGCATTTCACAATATCATAATTTTAGCTTGAAAGCCTATAAACAAAAATTAAACTTTCTGTCTTTGAGTACTTCCACCAAAAAAATCTTTGTGGCAAACAATAAAAGACAAATGTAAAGTGTGTCCTGTAGTAAACAATTTCTTGTGTTCTTAAAACCCTTTTTAAAAAATCTGTCCATAGAGCAGAAGAGCTGCAGCCTAGTTATGAAATTTATTATAATTTAGAAAAATTAAGGACAAAAATATAGATTGAGATTTGTATCTTTTCTAAAAAGAGGAAAAACAAAAAAGATTAAAATATATAAGTTTAGATGAAAAACAGTGGTAAATTATCTGTGGTATTCTTTAAACACTATTTCCTTATATTCTTCCTGATTAGGATTTCAGCATAATTTAGTGATTAAAAATAAGCAAAATATAAACAATGACCAAGGCATAATAATAATTAGTAATTAATAGTGTCTTTGTAAAACATCTGTTTTTTTCTCTCTATTAAGAACCAAATTCTAGAAGAGTTACTGTTGATGTATTTGCTTTTAAACCAACTCATTTCCTAATAGCATTATTATATAATTGTCATTATGCACTCAGTAAGAGGAAGTTGAAGCTTAATTAAAATATATTTCTTTACCAACTGTCAAAAGTAATGAGATGAACTGAAAACTAATAAACCTCACCATTTTCCAAACACAAATGTATATGCCAAACATTACTCATATCTCCCTGATTCTCAGTGGAAATGGTGTCTCTACATTTTCATTGGGATTATAATCAGAAACATTGATAGAATTTTCAGAGACAATAAACACATGTTCTAATTTTACAGACTATTATCTTTTCTAAATATTGACTGATTTGGGCAGAAAATAAGGAAGTTACATATAACAAGCTCTCATTCCTGGAAAACGGTCCTTAGCCAATGACTTTGGAAAAGTTACCCTTAATCTAAATTACATAGAATATCTAACAGTCAATAGGCCATGGATATTTCAAAGTATTTAGACTTATTGCCACTGACATAGTATGTCAAATCTTAAAACAATTATTTTGGCTTTACATTTCTCCTGTCTAGTTTCACTTCTCACTAGACTTGATGTTTTCAAGTCTCTAGCATGCACATCATGTTCTCTAGTTGATTCAGTTAAACACTGAAATTTTAGAGTTCTTTGTACAGCTGCTGCTGCAGTTTGGATAATTAGCGTCCATAAAATGAAAATAAACAGTAAAGGTATCTCCCTCCCTCTAATATTCTTTAAGGAAAGTCTGCATAAAATTGTTGTGAGCAGGATATATACAACACATTTTATTTCAAAGGGCTGAAGTAATGCCATATACATTAGAAAACTCTCCATTTTTCAGGGACTAATTATTCAGTTTGTTCTTTCAGTCTCTTTGTCCTGCCTATTTTTTCTATTTTAGAAAAATCTCAGAAATTAAATTAAATCTTATTTCCAACTTTTCAATGATAATAATACAGCAGGAGTTTTACTGGGGATCACTTTATAGGAAATCTGATAACTCCCAATGAATTTCTCAGTATTTTCTACACGTCCACAAGCATGTCTTCCCTGAAGATTACCAACAGGATTCCAATTATCAGATTCATTGGCTTCCTTTTATTCCCCATCCTCTTGATTTACTGCCACAACTGTTTCCTGGAAACTCTTTTCCAAGTCTCTGAGACAAAACACTTCTAGGTTATAGGCTCTTAACGTAATGGGTCACAACTTTCTCAAAAGCAACACCACTATTTTATAGCAATTATTTTGTAATGCTTGTTTCATTAACTTGAATTGAAATTAATACAGCCTATCTATAAATATATCCCTCCAAAGCATTTGATATGTATCTAACCTGAATCAAGCTCGCTCTTTAAAAACAACTGTATAGATAACATAAAAAAATAAGCTATCATGTCTTCAGCTCTCCACCTCCCTGCTAAACCTGCTTCGGCTGTTATGACTCTAGTAATATGTCAAGAGAAAAAATACATATGTGTATGTGATCATATGTACATATATATGTATACACACACTTATATGTGAGTATATAGCATCTGTATTTATTTTTACCTTTAAACATTTCTGGCCCTATTTCAGTTACAAACCCCTTAATCTGCATGCAGTGCATACAAATAAATATAATTCTTAGCCTGCAATATTAGCACTCTGGAATTGTGGTAGTAGGCAGCATCTAACATGGCTCCCAGTGATCACCACCTCCTGGTATCCATGCCTTGTGTAATCACTTCCCTTGGACAGGGGTGGAACTTAGTTATTTGCTTCGGATAATCAGAATACAATAAAGGTGATGGAATGTCACTTGGTGATTATGTTACAGAAGACTGTGACCTTCACTTAGTTCTCTCTCTTACTGGCACTGACATTGTGAGATGCTCTATGGAAAGGCCCCCATGGCAAGGAGTAGAGGCAAGTCTCCATCCACAAGCTTGTGAAGAACCGAGGCCTCAGTGAAATAGCCCAGAGGAAGTGAGTCCTTCCAATCTGTCCAGGTGAGCTAAGGAAGCACATTATTCCCAGTACAGCCTGGAGATGACTATGCCCTTGAGAAATTCCCAGGGCCAGAGAAACCACAGAGACTGGAAGATCACACGTGTTGTTTTAAGCCAGTAAGTTTTGGGGTAGTTTGTTACACAATAATAGCTAACTAATACATTGTTCAAAGGAATTAGTTCATTAAGAAATTTCCATGGCCATTTAAATTAATAAAGTTGACTCTCATTTTAAAAAATTAAGGAGTGATCTGTAGCACAGGTTTGTATCTAACATTCCATTTGGCTGAGATATGCCTGAGTCTAATAGCTTGCTGCCACTCTCTAATGAGTCTGACGAGTAAGCTAACCAAACCCATAAAAACAGATTTGTTTTTCAATCTCACTCAACTTTGAAGAGACATTGTATGTTATGACCTTCATATTTTCCCAAAGAATGACTAAGTCTAAACAATAAAAGCCAAAACAATATTGAAAGTAAAAAAATATTTAGTCTCATAAACATAACCACATCAGAAAAGGCTGATTACTCTGAACAGGGTATTATGGCTTTCTGTAAACAGATTCGGAGCTGCGTGTTTGGTGTGGATGCCATGTGATTCAGTGCAATGGAAAGTACTGTGTGTTTAGTAAATAATTCCCAGTTAAATTCCAAGTAATTGCTCATTGTAGGAAGGAGAGTTTTAAGTCTAGCTTCCTCCAGGATTATCATTAGAAAAAAAAATCTGTGCTCTGCTACTTGACAACATCTGTCTATTTGTTCTCCAAATGATCGCACATACTTGAAGGATAACTCATGTCTAGAAGACACAAAGCAAATGAAGTGCATGTGAGAGGGAAATAATTGGTGTCAGTTGTATCGTACAAATACAGGCCTTTGGACACAAAGGTATCCTAGAGTAGGGGGACGTGTTCATATATTTCTTAATGTCTCATTATGAATTTACCTGAGGTCATTACAAAGAGATTCACAGTCAAGAATGTTTTCTGAGTGTTCCTGACACACAAAAACTTTGAAACCCAGACAATAGGGAAGGACAATGGTATTTAACTCATCAAAACAGACAGATCTCATTTGTACTTTGTACCATATGAATTCACACAGCTTTATCTAATTTAATATTGTTACCAAAAACTTTCAATCGTTCCATGTCCTGTTTTGGAGTTGTATAGAAGAATTTTAGTAAATATTTTATAAATAATTTTTAATCGCTTTGGCAACACTCTTCCTTTTTTTACATGCCTTCTGGCACTATAGCTGTAGGAACAGAAGACAAAGTGCATTCAGGAGCAGGAAGAGGGTAATAAGACCCTCTGTGTTATCCCCTGACTTCTTCCGGGCTTGTTTTTTGTAGCTCTGCTGATTGGTACAGGATCATCTTCCCACTTCTGGAAGCTTAGTAAAGAGCTGGTTTAGAAGGTCCAACTTGGTTCAAAACAACAAAGGTCAGATACCAAGCAAAAACTCCACTTTCCAAAAGGCCACCTTTCCAATCAGGGAGACTTCACAGGTACAGAATCACTTATACACTGTACTCCATTCCGTAAATGTGTAGAGTGTGCCAGGGATGGAAAAATAATAATCTTATTGTAAATATAAACTACAAATACTAGGGTTAGCAAATAAAAACACAAGATGTTCAGTGATATTTAAATTTCAGAGTAACAACAAAAGAATTTTTAGTGCAAGTGTGTTCCATGTAATATTTGGGATACACTTATACTAAAAATTATTGTGTACCTGAAATTAAAATTTAACCGGGAGTGCTATATTTCATCTGGCCACCATACTCCCCCTGGAGTATGGCCATCTTTGCCTAACTTAAATCATAGAGAGCTCCAGGGATTGTGTGTGCTCTACCATTTCTCAGCTTCTGAGATTTCCCTCAATGAACTCTAGTTTATGTCTGCATAGTGTAGCATTAGTGTGCATCTGTTACCCTTGCATGACACAAAAGAAGGAACTGATTTATTCTCCCCACCATAATAATCTATAGTACAACCAAAGACAATCTAATGAAGAGAAAATATTTCTGACCTCTGCCAGTATATATGTCGTTGGGCAAGTGTTTGTATCTCTTTAGCCTCTGGTTGTTCTGACTCCAATAGATACGACAGCACTAACATTTTTTGATTCCATGATCCTAAATAAACTAAGCTTTGCCTTGTTCTTGATGACTAACTGGAGGTCATGCTTTCATATTTTGGAAGCCAAGGAAACAACCTCAAAAGTTAAAGAAAACTGAGGGACTGTCTAAAAGGTGATCCTTGTACTTAACTAAAATCCATTTGTTTCACAAGAAATGTTCCCTTCAGGCTAAAAAGGCACCTTAAATATTTCAGCAACAATAGCTGTTATTCATCAACCATAACTTTAATAGCTGTCATTTCCTGGACAGTCAGTACCAGGTAACTTTTATTCCAAATCATTAAAAAGGCAGTTGACTATTTCATTTCTTTGAATCCTATATGGTACCGCTAAGAAACTATAAAGCATTCTGTAAATTCCATGAAAGGCATCTATGTACAAAGGGGAAATCCACCTTCTCTAAAGATTCTCCAAATAGTTTGATTTATATAACATTTTTCTGCACAAACTATAATGCTAATTCATTTTACCTTCAACTTAAGTAACTTGCTACTATTAAAAGACAATGATGATATTTTTTTCCAATTAAATTAAATAATGTGGCCTCTTCTAATCTTAATACTAAGCACTGCTTTCAAGTGATTAAAAAGTTGGTCACCAACATTGGTTAGGATTACATAAAAGAAATAAGCGATTCCTAAATATACAAATGGCTAAGAGTTGCAACATTAGGGTTGCCAGTTAAATACAAAAGTCTGGTTAAATATGGATTTCAAATTTCAACTTTCATATTTGGAACATACTTAAAATTATTTATTATGTGAAATTCAGATTTGGGCATGCTATATTTTTATTTGCATATCTGGCAATTCTGTGTGGACTATCTAGTATGAAATATTTGCTAATTTTTATCCTTTTTTCCCTAATCAAAACATTTGTTTTCATTTATAAAAAATATTTTTTACATTTCTTTTTAGAGAGAGGGGAAGGGAAGGAGAAAGAGAGGGACAGAAACATCAGTGTGCAAAAGAAACAATGATCGGTTGCCCTCTGCCGGCCCACAACCGAGGCATGTGCCCCGACCAGGAATCAGACCAGCATCCTTTGGGTTTGCAGAATGAGGCCCAACCTTCTGAGCCACATCAGTCATGGCTTGTTTTGATTTTGATTTCCCCCCTCGAGTCAACACGTTCCATCTACTATAGAACATGAATAGATGAGTATAATTTTGTAGCCAATTTTTTTCTTATTAATATCTCTTTGCTTTTAACAAGGTCAGGTTGACATTACTAAAACTGTAGTCTGTAGAACATACAATCTGAAGAGACCAAAATTTTACCTACCTGTGGGTAATATATGAGAAGGCCACATAGTAAAATATTTCTTTCTTTCACTTCCTTTGCTAGTTCTCTAATCTGCATTAGGTTTTCCATTTTCTGGTCAAAAGATACTGATTTATAATCAAGAAGATGCAGCTGCAAAATAATATAAAAGTTAACAATCAGAATACTGTTCCTTCACTTTTCTTAGAACGTGTAACATTAAAGAATCTACAATTATCATATTGTAATTCTCTTTATCAATTTGTGTTAATTTCTAGTTAATCATTCCAAGTCATAAATATTTAATATGATCAATGAATCATCCTTTATAAATACAGATGCATGGAGAGTAAAACGCTGAAAAACATAAAGTGCTAATATTCTGCTTCAACCTGTGACAGAGTCAAATATATTAAAAATATGACTATCAGTTCATTCAACTTAAAACATAATATGTAATTTGAAACTAGGCTAGAAGAAAATATGTGTGTGTGTGTGTGTGTGTGTGTGTTAAATTAACAATTTCAATAAGATTCAAAAGTGTTTACCTAATTAAGTATACAAAAATTTTTAGAAGGATCCATTTCACAGTAGTTAATTGTTTGTCTTACAAGTAATAATCTATTTCTTAAAGTAAATCTAGAAGAATTTTATACAGAATTATTTTTAGCAGTGTTAAAATGTTTTTATTGAAATTATTCAAACAAATATTTTTTAAACATATTTTTAATTTTAATATTAAGGACTCAGGGTGATATTTCCTAACTTCTCTAAATGACTGAGGTTTTGTGGTACTTTTTTCTTTTATGGAATATAAGTCATATAATCTCAAAATAATTTAAAATGCAAATGCATACATAGCCTGAACATTCAGAAATATGTGTATTCTATCACAATACCAAATTGAAAAAAACTTTCAAAATTATAATTTGCTCAATTATGTGTTTATTAATCAGAAGAATTTTAAAATATATTCAACCCTGTTATTCTTCTACTAATCCCTTCCCTTCCTCTGCTTTTATATGGATATATACTCTACTAGAAAGCAACAACAAAACCTCTTATCCTGTTCATTCTGTAACACACACACACACATTTACTTCTAGCCTAGTTTCAAAAAGATAAGCTTTTTTTACCCATCATATTGCATTTTGCCTTACAGGGATAAAATACTTATTAACATACATTTTTTAAAAGAGAATTATGTGATGGTATGTAATGTAAATTATTTCTTGGAACTTTTCATTAATTAAAGCCATATACATGTAACTTTTTCTTCTGAATATACGGTGACATAAGACATTTTCCTTAAAGAGCCTAAATCCATAAAAAAAAAAAAACAACACACACACACACACACAAAAGAATAGGCAAAGAAGAAAAGCAAGGAAAAAAGGGAAAAGGAAAAGCAGAAAGAAAAGTTTTCAGGTTTTTTCATCTATCGAATAGCTGAAGAAAAGATCATGCGACCCTATGGGCTCACCTTTTCCCTGAAAACTTATAATGGTGAAATTTCAGTCCTTTTTTTTTTTTTTAAACCAAGTAGCATTGCTATAGTAAAAGTAACTCCTGATTGTTGAACCACAGCCAGGCTGGAAGAATTATAAAAGAACTATAAATATTAGTCCTTCTGTGTAATTTAACTTGTAACTAGGTGTTCCCCTAGTTGGGACCTGGAAGCTAATACTATTAACTGATGCAAAAGATGTTCATTCCTATTCGTAGCTTGAGCTTTCTAAAAGGATACACTGCCTTCTGGGGTCCCCTTCCCTCACCATTGAGAAGCCAAGGTGGGGGAAGAAGCTGCAACAAAACAAAACGAAACAAAACAGCCCCATATACTAATGTGAGCTGATGAAACTAAGAGCTAACGCTGAAGAGACATGTCGACCTATGTCCTGTCTTTCTTTTCTGCACTATAGTCTTTTTCAAAGTTGGGCAAACTAGCACCACAAAGGCTTCTTCTTTTGAATTTGAAATATCTAGTTGAACCTAAAATTGCTGCTGTGGCTTGCTAACAAAAAAGCAGGCTAATTCCCCAAACTCAAGGCAGTTTTGGAAATTGTAGTCACGGTATGGATCTGAAGCTGGGGGCCTGGTATAGAAAGCAGAAAAAATAAAATGGTATTGGGCCGATCAAGATAGCATAAAGCATATAAAATAAAGTGGGGTCACTCGTGTGAACCAAGATGGCTGCCAGTCAGCCACAACGCTTTGGTTCAAGAGGGAAACTACCTAAGTCACTCTAGACACATCAGGTAAGGAGACACGCTTAAGATAATGTGCCCACGTGGTCAGAGAAGACACATCTGGCAAGGAGACACATCTAAGATACCTGCACATGTGATCAGAATAGCCACGTCTGCAGAGCGGGACCACCCATAGATAGGCTCCTGGGGAAATTCCACTCTTGCCAGCAGCGGTGACAAACAGAACAGCCATGTACCACCCATAGGCTCCTGGGAAAATTCCCCATTTGGTATCAGGGCTACCAAGACATTCTTCAAAAAATCCAGAAGGGTGGAGTACACCACTTTCAGGGTATAACTGAGGCAGGCTCCAGACCACTGCTGAGACAGTCGAGCGCCACATGCCAGAGTGCTGCTCCATGCCATGCTGGTCTCCCTTGGGATTGGCCGGAGGCTCTGCCCTGCTGGGCTGAGGACTTCACCTGCCCTGCTGCCCACCTGGCTTCAGAGATCCCTCCTTGCCCACTGTGCTGTCTCCCAGACCGGCAGAATGAGACTCAGGTTCATTATCCCCCATTGATTGCTGTGTGTGTGTGTGTGTGTGTTATATTTCTCACATTCTCTTAGAGTGTGAGTAGAATATTAACGCATTCGATGTTCTACTTTGAGTGAACCTGCATCAATAAAAGCTGAGTGAATAGCATAGTCACTGTGTGTGACTCTTGTCTATTCCTTGGTGCTGGGCTGCTCAGCAGGCAGCTGGCCAAGCAGCTGCCCGACTGACTTATAGGAAAGATTATGTCATGAACATACACTCATGATGCCTGGCTGCAGGTAAGATTCTATCCTGAATCCTTCCTGCCAGATGACTACACAGCTCCATACCAGCTGGACTGGGGGGCAACACCACCATCTGAGGACTTGAATACTTTTGACCGTGTGATCATCTGTGCTATTTAGATGCCACAAAACACCAAGGGGACACCATACCCAACATATTTATATGGCTGGAATCCGAGGTGGTTTGCAGTGCACAAGCAGGGTGACCTTATTGCCAGCCTACACAGACAGGCCTTTTTTGTTTAATAGAATATAAGTTTTCCTGACAAATTTTGAGTTCTGAAAAATCTCACACTAAAATAAGGTGGGGGGGGGAGAATTTGTGGAAAAAACAGCACAAGGACAGTAAAGACACCACTCTAATTTGTCCTATAGCCATCACAGAGATTTAAAATGCACAGAAACAGAAGAGAGAAAATAATAGAAACACGTTAAAAGGAGAAGGAATGATGGATATGCATACGATAAAATGGGGAATGTATGTCTTCGCTGCCCAGGAGGAAGTGCAGCCTCTGTCAAGCGCAAGTGGACCTCTGGGAGGTCAGAGCTGGGAGCAGGTGCTCACTTTTCATTTTCCAAAGACTGTCCTAAAAGAGAGCCTGACACTATTTTTTTTAATGTAAGTTAATTACATTAACTATTCATTACAGAAGTAAATAATAACTTTGGGAGCCTAAAAATAGAAGTAAAATTCTAGACAAGAATAAATTATATTAAAATGAGAATGCTCAATGGATAATTAAACTGTGCTTGAATCAGTATTTTGCTTTGGAGAAGGACAGAAATTAGACACTTAAGAACTTATAGCTAATTATACATATTTTAAAATAATGGTGCTTAATTAAAGCCATATACAACTATATTTTATAGTTTCTGAACTTGCAGAGGGGGAAAACCATTATGCATATCAATGGAGCAACACATAAGGGCAAAGTAGCAAACAAAACAATTGGCCAACAGCAACAACAAAATAAAAGACGCTTGTTAGAAAAAATCCCAAATACCAAACTAATAAAAATAAATACATTTAACTCTTTCGTAAGAGACAGATTTATCAGACTGGAGTTTTAAGAAAGATCCAACAATACACTAGTTATAAGATAAATATCTTTAAAAAAACTATCCTGAAAGGTACAAAATAGAAAAATGAAAAAGACTTTCCATGCAATACTACCAAAAATAAATGTTGTAGCAATATCATGATACAATAGAATTTAAGATAAAAACCATTAATACAGATAAAAAGGAATAGTACATAAAAAAAACAAAAATTATAATATCACAATCTTATTACTAAGAACATAGATTTGCATGCATAAAGCAAAACAATTGACTGAATTATAAGAACACAATTTCCAAATTCATAAACATAGAGGATGTGTTACCACAGTACTCTTAGAAACTTATATATCAAGCAAATGAAAAACAAATGATATAAAGGCTTCTGCTTCCAGTGAAGCAACTGAGCTGAGGGTTTTGTTTTTCTTTTTCTTTTTCTTTTTTACCTTTCCTTCCAATGTTCTAATTAAATTCCCGTTTTTCTGTAAGTTCTTATCAAGGAAAAGGTGCATATGAGCTAATGTTACTTCTACATTATATGGACCTAACTCCCTTATTTATCAATCACATAAACTAATTTTTCCTAGAAAGACATGTGCTGTAGCAAAAACATCTAGGTTGAACTGAAGGAGATGGTACCATGGTTTTTAAAAGTTCTCACCAAGTTGATAAGATGTCTAAACAGGGACTGGAAGACTTTTTACTCCATGTATAGATCTATAAGATACAACATACACTAGCTCCTTGGAAAGAAAAAAGTAACAACAACACACACACACACACACACACACACACAGAATCAGTAAGCCAATGCTGTTCACCACAGATTCCATGAATTAAATTAAGGAAATGGTATGTAAAAGTGAGTTCCACACAAGCTTTTTATACATCTACAAACTGCCTATGTTATCCCATCAAAACAAGTACTTAAATTATAAGGATCCCTGGCTGGGTAGCTCATTTAGAGCATTATCTGGATGTGCCAGAGCTGCACATTAGATCTCCAGTCAGGGCCCATACAAGAAGCAACCAATAAATGCATAAAGTGGAACAACAAATCAATCTCTCTCTCTCTCTCTCTCTCTCTCTCTCTCTCTCTCTCTCTCTCTCTCTCTCTCTTTCTCTCTCTCTCTGTTATCAATAAATAAAAAATTAGAAAGAGAAACAAGACATGTAGTAATAGAACATAGGAGATTAATACAGGTTCTCTTCTCGAGGACTTAGTGTATGCTGAACGTTGTGCTAGATGACATAATTAAATTTTAAGGAAACAGATACAGATATTGACCATATGAGATGTATAATCAGGCTGACAAAATCCAAGCATAAGCAAAAAGGATGCACCTCAGAGTTCTCTCACCAGGTGAGGAGGCCTGATGATATATGGAAAGCAGACAACAACCTCCAGCAGATGTTCTTCCAAATACCAATACGACAAACCTTGAGCATGTACTTTTCACTGTGCTGCCAATGTGAACCTCTAAAATACATCAGCTACTTCTAAGTTTCAGGAAGAATTTCAGTGGTTACAAGAACACAATCAATTTTAATGTGCTTTTTTTTTTTTTAATTTGAAAAACTGGGCAGGTTTATATGACTACAGCAGAGGGTTGCAAAATGATCATAAGAACTCAAAAGAAATGTAAATGTTTTTGCTCTAATAAAACAAACTTACAGCCTGTACAGGCTTACATCCATTGAAATAGAGCAAAACATTTCATCTAGGTTGAGTTCTTTGATCTCCATTCACTAATCTGCTACATGTAAATTAGAGAAAAAATGATATTTCCCAATTAGGATGTCATTTCTAACAGTCCTTTTCCATGAATACATAAATAAAGATAAGGATCTCTTCCTAACCCTCCCCCCCAAGTGTGTATTTTTTAAAGGTACCAAATTCACTCCTATAAACTAGTAAATTGCTTAAATATATAAACATGTGGGTAGCTTCATAGCTTTGTGGGTGAGCCACTTATCCGCACACAAAGTTTAGAAAAGGATTCTCTATGCCTCCTATCTTCTATATTCAGTCACGCACATGCTTTGTATTTGTCTAGTAACCATTTAATATGTGCCTGGTCCCACATGAATTCCATTTGATCTTTTATATTTTACAATGTGATTTTTCACTTGTCTCTAAGGGCAGTTACATTAAATAAATACAATAATTAATATCATGTACAATATTCTCTAAACATCAGTTATGTTCCACAATCCATATTTAATCTTTCTTTCAGTCCAGAGTTCATGTTCACAAGAAGGCCTGAGAAAGGAGCCAGAATTCAGAAGTGTATATGACTAAGAAGAAAGTCAATTTGTAAAGTATAAGTATATACCCAAATACTGCACTGCTTAATGCCCACCAAAGTGGAAGGAAGAACGGTCAAAATGAAAGTTCTAGTAATTATCAAATAATTGAATTAGATCAATTTGGTAGAAGGAACAGAGGTTCTCTGAATCCAAACAATAGATACTGCTAAATTATCTACATGTGTGTACGGACAAGTAAATTGTGTGAATTAGGCTCAACATCTTCAAAACAGCACTTTTCAAAAGAAATGTGAGGGAAATCTAATAACTGGTGAGACTGGGCAATACTAAGCAGATCAAAGTAACAGTGCATCTTAAGGATTAAAATACATTAGAAAAACTTTCATCTCACTTCAACTATTTATAAATTACATGGGTTCCATTCATGAAAATTTATTTAATTTAATGAACTGTACAATTAAAAAGAAAAAAGAACACACTTTCAATATTGACTCACTGCATTTTAGAACAAATTTGTATCAGTGCCATCATGACATTCAACTCGTACTTCTGATTAATAGAAACTAATTAAATTATAAACTATCATAAAAACTCAGGACAAATGCTCAAAAACTCATTTGTAAATCTAACAAAGTAAAATACCACCAAAACTAGTAGATGGAAAATAATGGCATCTAACAAAAGGTATGAAATAAAATTAATGTATTTTGCATTAAATTATTAACCACACACAAGTTTTAAATATATCTATTTACCCAAATAATAAAAAAAAATGTGTTTTATAATATCATTACAAATGTTATATTTGTGTACACTTTTTTTCAGATCTTATTTGAAAGATTAAAGAATAAATGAACTCAGACTTCAGTAAATAGAAAAACCTAACATCACTTTAAACACGTTTTAAAAAATCAAAATGAACACTTTTTTCAGTTACTTCACAGAGTAAATTCTCCTAAAGGAACATAACTTTGCCTCTGTTGTATTATAGCACAATTATCTGAAGTATTACATACATTTAAAATTAACATCTGCACCCTCTGCAACAAATTTTAGAATCAAAAGTTAAAAGCAATCCAATGATCGATACGAAACATTGATTTCTTTAGCTAACATTATTTAAAACATATAACTATATTTATTTACTAATTTTTCTCTGAAAAGATTTCCCAGAGAACATAAATCACAAAAGTTACAAAAAGCAGATGTGATTTTTTTTTAGTGAGTTAAGTATGTAATCTTTGTATTTTAGTGACTTGTCAAAATTTCATTTTACAAGATAAAATTTATTACTGCTTAAGCAACAATCTATAATTATTATTGTGGTTGTCCAAAAGCCATTTAGATAAGCCTTATGTGGCATTAAGAATAAATAAATAATGAACATTTTTGCAGTTCTCAAATAGATGCCTTATGCATTTAGGCCAACTATTAAACATTAGTCTTTTAAAAAAATACAATACCCAGTGATTACAGTTAGAGTGCTTCCGATAACTAATTGAAAGAGCACTGAAATTTGCTTTATTGAGCTATATTTTATTACATTAAAGTGCTAACATAACTTTTTTATTTCTAAGAAACATTTTTTCCAAAAATCTACATCATATAAAAGAACTGACTAAATACTAAGGTGGTCAAATGAATCATAGTAAAGAACTGTACTATCTCTACTAGAGTAGCCACTAGCCATATATGGTTATTTACATTAAGTTGAAATTTATTTAAATTAAATAAAATACAGTAGCTACACCTCAAGTGCTCATAGCCATAGGGAGCAGTGGCTACAATACACAAGAGTATAGAAATCAAATATTTCATCATTGCAGAATATGATAACATGCACATACTTGTCTAGCACAAAAGAAGTTTATGTAATGTCATTGCTGGTTATATATCTGATTAATATATTTTCATCATTAACTCATGTGTCTGTATCACAAAAGGAATTTTTATTCCTGCCCACATGTTCTGTTATTACTTAAAATCCTGCTCTTAGAAATTATATCTGGAATAGGCAAAATTATAGAGTATGTGCTAACATAGACTGAGCTTTCCTTATTTATATACAAAAGACATTCCTGAAAATGTGGATGAATGTAAAATAAGTGAAAATAAAACTCTCAAACTGAGATGGGCCCGGCTTCTGTTTTCCCCCAAGTGGGAGTAACAGGTACTAAATTTACTTTTCTACCTGAAGCAAGTAAAAAAAGTATACAAACTACATGAAGGGTGGATTTTTAAGACATAATACACTAAGCAACAAGGGATATCTCTGAGAGATGAGAAAGAAATAAGGTGAGACCTATATCTGCCCCAACTCACTGTCATAAAAACAGTGAGGGAGCCCTCCAGCTCCCTTTCCCATCGGATCTGAACACTGGTCTTGGTGGTCGTAAAAGGAGGAAAAGTAATACTGAAGCTGGCCTAACAGCTCTGTAGCATGTGGGCTAGTTTCAAACAAGGAAAAAAAAAAAAAAAAAAAAAAAAAACAGGGAAGGAGGCTGTGGATACCCAGATTTTAGAGCCTGAGGGGACTGAGGTGGCAGAGCGCTTGCCAGGAGAGAGGTGCACAGAGCAAGAACTCGGGAGGTTATCTGAATAACTTACACACTCAGCTGAGTACTGGGCATGCGTCTAAGACACCGGTCTGAGGTAAGGGAAATCCATCCACAAGGGTTAGACGCAGCAATACCTGATGGCCTCCCAGGGTCAGGAACAGTGGCGGTGGCCATCGGTCAGGCTAGAAAACTTCATAATTGAGAGTGCGTTAGGTACAGGGCTAAGAAGGAAATCATTACCCTCTACCAAAAATACTAGCTAGTCCCACCTAAAAAATCACATAAACAATACTTAAAAGATAGAATTGTTTCTATTTAACTGCATTCTGGAATAAAGCTCAGAAATAGTGGTAGTGGCACAACAATCCAGCACCCACTAAGGTAAACTTCAAAGTATCTAGCAACTAATCAAAAAATATCAAATGTGCAACAAGAAAAAGAGCAGAAAAATATGAGCCATAATTAAAACAAATACCAATAAATCAAAAGTGACACAGATATTAGAATAAAAAAGAATTAAAATTATTTTACAGCTGTGTTGCCTGTGTTCAAAAAGCTACAAGTAAGAATGAGCAGATTAAGTAGAGAAAAGAAAAAATGTAAAATAGACCTACACCTCACTTCTAAGGAGGAAAACGACCCCTGAGATTAAAAAGTAAAAATAACACTGGAGGGATTAAGAGCAGTTTAGACATGGCAGAAAAAAAAAAAGATTAGTGAATGTGAAGATATAGTAATAGAAACTAATTAAAATAGAACTGAGAAAATGAAAATAAAGTCTAAAACTAAAAAAATAAAAGGAAAAACCAACAGAGCATCAATGAGATGTTGCTTAAGTTCCAACAGCCTGATATACAGGTAACTGAAGTCCACAGGTGGAGGGAAAAGCAGAAGAAACAATGAAGGAGTAATGGCTGAAAAATTTCCAAGTTGAATGAAAATTAAAAACCCACATAACACACCTTAAGCACACACAGACACAAAATCCCCAAGCATATAAAGAAGAAGAAAAAGAGGCTCCATAATGAGATTAACACATCATTTACAACGGACTCAAATCTGACAAAGATGTTCAAATTAACAGACAAAGATGTGAAAATTATAACTGTATCCCATGCATTCCAAAGTTGGGTACAGAAATAGAAGACATAAAAAAGGACCCAAATCAAACTTGTAGAGATGAAAACTACAATGCCTAAGATGAAAAATGCACTGTATTTTTTTTTTTAAGTCAGTCTGAGTATGTCTGCAACATAGGATGGATCGATGAGGTGCACTTTCATGGCACATGAGCGCTGAGCTCAACTGACTTGCCAGCAGGGCTAAGAAACATCTGGTTAGCACGTGCGTTAATGATGGTGTAAGAGTAAGCTGAGTAATACAGATCAATGTGTGCAGTATCACATTCTGCTGATATATTGTAATCTTAGCACAAAAGTTTGAAGATGACTTTTGTTCAATATTATATTTATGACAAGGCCACAGTCTACTTACTTTAAGGTTTCTGGACCCATTTATTTGAAGAGGATAGATTACAAGAAAAAAAAAACAGAACTCTTCTTCAACTGTTAGTATTTTAAGTATCTAATAGGTTAATCAATTTATTTCACAAGCCAAATAAAATGCAGAAGTAGTCTAGGAAAAGAAACCTCCAACTATCTTCCATAATCTTTGATTCAAACTTTTGTCTTCATCAAATAACCTAATATTTCTTATTAATTAAATACATAAGTAAATGCTATCCACATTAACTAAAAAAAAAATTTAATGCTCCTAAATGCAAGCTTTTTACCTGCTTAATATATTGTAGTAGTGACCCATTTAAGATTAATTTTGAAATGAAAAATTCCTCCTCCCTAAAATGTTAGAAAATCACCCCCTAAATTCAATTTACAAGAGAAAAATTAAGTCCCACTTAAGAATTAGAAACACTTCAAAGCTTAATTCTATCTTTTAGAGTAAAAACAAAAAATGAATTGAGAGAAGAACACAAGTAGTCATTTATTGACACAATCAGGTATATTTCCTAACATGAAGCATGAAGATAGGATTCACAAAAACTAAAAAACAGAAATCTGTAAATTGGACAATTATCATTGTTGAATGAAATAAAAAAAATTATTTTCTAAAAGGCAAAATGGAAGAGAATTCAACTACCAAAAAGTAAGAAGGATAGCATAAATCAGGATAATAAAATTCATAAAATTTAAATTTATAAACAGTAAATAATGGCCTAAAACCTCAGGTAGGGCTAGCAGTATTATTCTCCTTAATAGAATGTAACTATTGTTTAAGATGTAATTTCTATTTAGTTCCTTATACCCAATCTCTTTCATCTCTGTAAGTCACCGCAAAGCATTTACTTGTGGTAGGCAGCCTTGCAACAGGGGGGGATAGAAGACATCATGACTAGGAATGTCAAGGCAAGTTCAAGTAAGTAAACATTTCTGAATGCCTACCCACACTGTGTCGGGAAAGGGGGAAAGAGTCTGAGCAAATAGGTATTAAGGAAGGACTGCAAGAAGAAATACCGTCACTCAAATCTTAAGGATTTAACAAGAGTCAGCAAACATTTAAAAAATGCTGTTTCAAGTAGAAGAACTCAGCAGAGGAAACAGACATGTTAGGTAACATGAGGCACACAGAAGCTACACCAGTTCAGTGTTACCAGAGGGCAAAGTGCTCAGTGAGAAATGAGAGAAAGGACTATAAAATTTAGAAGGGCCAGCCCAGGCCAAGCCTTTATGATCTGACTGAGCTTTGTCCAGTAGGGATCAGAAACTTCTAGAAGACTTTAATAGGGAGATTGGCTTGGTCAATTTACAATTAGTAAAATTTGTCATGGTGCTACAATGAGGTCAGGATTGAAACAAAAAGAGACTTTTGGGAAGGGACAGTTCCTGGAGGGAAGAAGATGAATTCAAATTTTTTAAACTTCATGACCTTGAACAGTTCTGTCAAAACTTAGGAACTGGTACATGAGCAATACTTTAAATCATGAGAGTTGGTAACTCAGATAGTATATATTTATTAAAGAAATTTCTAATGGATATTTTAAGCAATGGTACCAATTAACTGTGGCAAATAGGTTATACAGAAATGAAAAATCTATACCAAGCTTCCAACTTGGTTTTGTTTGTAAATAAATTTTCACTGGAAAACAGCCACACCAATTTTTAAAAATATTATCTACCTATGGCTGCTTTTACACTGTAACAGCAAAGTAGAATAGTTGCAACAAAGACATTAATGGCCCACAAAGCCTAAAATATTTTCTATCTGGCCCCATCACAAGAGAAATTCACCAACCCCTAATACAAAGACGTGATGTCAGATCCAGGTAAAGAAAAGGGCCTGGGTCACCTCTGGCAGAACGAGAGTATGCTACTAAGTGGTTTTTAAGATCCTTTTCTCCTCTAACAATGTGGTTTGTATTACTTGAAAAGGGCAAGTATTGACATCCCTGATGAACGTCATGTGGTACAGTGAAATGAGGACGAAGCATATTCTTACACTGAGATCATGGCATCTGTGATAACCAACTCTCAGGATTGCTCTGAGGATTAAATGGGATCATGGATTTTAAAGAAAAGAACGATGACTCATTATTTCAAGTATTCAATAATTGTCTGTGATTATTAACACTAATTATACTAAAATATGTACTAGCAGGCCACATTTGTTAGTAAGGAACTGAGAATTATAAATGTATCAGGAGTTCCATCTCCTACAAATTGAGTGCAAAACACAAGATCGTAGTTGGAGTCTTGTTGGTTAAGCAAAAAAAAATCAGAACTCTGTCATTTCCATAAACATATTAAATTTTTAAAAATAGAAATTTACACTTCTCTCTCAAAAGATCTAGAAATGGGTGTAATACTTAAGGTACTCAGAAGAGACATGCAGGTGACTTGCACTGGTCCTATCATTCGCACATAAGAATTTTCCAATGCTGACGCTAAAATTATCTTTGCAACCCTTGCTGCATCCCACCTTAGCAGGTTACCAGTGAATCAAGTACCCCAGCATTTAAGTAGAATAAGTTAAGCTTCAAAAGCCCATAAAATAAAGCCTCACATGCCTGGAAAATTAAATCATACTATACTTTTCAAAAGTATTAAATATCACATATAACTTTATTACAAACAGGGTTCAAGCCAAAGCATGTTTGAATCAAGAAGCTGTTTTTGCACTGATTCCATTACCTTTCTATGCATTCAATAAAATAACAGTTCAGACTTTCCAGAAAACTGTGAAAGCAATATATTTTTAGGTGGCTATTGATTTTTTGCTAAAGGAGTAGAGCTTAGGCCTGGTAAGATTCTTACTACCTTTCTACCCACCAATGTTTTTATTCTTACCATCTTCCTAAATACTAATGTTTTAACTCCTGGACAAGGTGTCTTTCTTTTCATTTTTTTCTAATTTTAGTTTTTTCAGAATATGAAGCATTAATACAGACCATTTTTCATAAAAAAAAATGATCATGAAAACGCCAGGTAAGACTTGGCAGAAGTATTGTAATATGAAAGATTTATATATTTTAAATTGTGCCTATACCCAAAGTTCTACAAAAATTCAAACATTAAGAAGGCCTTGGAAAAGCATAACTTGCCTTTCAAAAAAAGCTTTAGGATAAGCTCATCTATATACACAACAAACACACACATGTACAAAGGAATGGAAAGCTTTTCAATATAAGTGAAATCATTCTAATTATCTGTCAACAAAGTTGGGATAATTATCTGCCTACTCAACCTTTAAAAACAAATTTTAAAAAATCCTCTAAGGTCCCCATCTTACTATCATTTATCCAGTTCCACAAGATATCAAATCAGAAGTTTTCTCTCTCACATTAAATCAAGTGCCTATTCTTAGTGTTTCTTTGCCTTAAATATACCTTGATTTCAGCTATTTCTGCCCATCCACTCTAGAACTGCTGTAGTCTCAGCCACCCCCACTATTTCTTGGACTACTGAAATAGCCTCTTAACTAAACCAAATGCATCAAGGAATCTCTCTGATCTTAATCTTTTCTTTGTGAGGCATCCAGAGGATGCATAAAATGCAAATCTCACCATATCAATTTCTACTGGGCGGTAGAAATTTATACAGTTCAAACTTCAAAGGCCCACCTCGACCCAGTCCTGCCTAGTCCACGCTTCAACTCTCCCCAATGAGTAGTTCATTCTGTTTCTGATCCACTAGCACTTTCCAATTCTCACCATACTCATGTGCTACTCTTTCCATATAGAAATGCTATTCCACCACCACTCACAGAACTGGACCCTGTTCAGTCTTCCAAATTTCAGCTTTCTCTCTTATCATTAACAAGATCTCTCTTGATCTTCTATTGCAAGTAAATGTGCCTCTTTATCGAGCCAACCTCATTAAAGTTATTACCTTGGGGTTGTAGATACAAGGATCAGTGACTAGGATCCTGTGAACTCCCAGCCACTGAATCACTTCCCAGGCTGACTCTGCTCATTTCATGAAGCTCATATTATTAAGAATCTTTATTTGGAAAATAAATAAATAATATTATTTCTTTATTAAGATAAAATAATCTAGAAAAGTAGCTTGTAAAAAATGTGTCATTCTTCTAAAGTATGATGCTTATTTTTTTTAAAAAGGGTTAATTATTAAATAAGCTAAGTGTATGTCAAAATACGTGTCACACAGAAGTTCAAATAAATGTTACATAAATCTATGTTAAACAATCAATTAGGTAACAAAGAGAATAGGATATAGTCTCCCACAAAGTGCTAACTAGATAGCACCTAAAGTGAGATTTAAATGAATTGGCAATGAGAAGCATTGGTGTGAGCTCCAATGATTAAGGAATCATTTTCAGAAGACAGTTGCCTGGACTAGACATGGGAAGACAGATTCTTGGGGAGAGAGGTATGGGTCAAGAGAAAGATCAATCTTGCAACTGTTATTAAACAGAGAGGAAAAAAGAGGAATGACTATAAAAAGAGAAGAGCTAGACTTAACCTAATAAAAACCAGACTATAAAATGAAGATAAATAAGAAAGGCACAAATAAAGACAAACCATAAAAAAATCTCACAAATCTTGTGATCAGGATTAAAGTTAGAAAAGTCTCAATAAAGAAATTCCATAGCACCTGATTATTATTTAACATAATTAATAATATGAATTGTTCTACTATATCTATAAGTAAGAGACATACATAGTACATCATACAAAGGTAAAAAGTCTTTACAACATACTGTAGTATAAGAAATAGTTTTAGAAAGAGAAGCTGCTCAGATGACTTGGAGAGCATCCAAGTCTGTTTCCAGATAAAGATTCTGAACTAAAATTCAGAGACATAAAGTTACTTGGCCAGGTTAATAGATACTTGTTATTTGAAAATGCAGTATCAATAGTTGTACTTTGAACCCCACTTTAGGCTCAGCATCCCTGCCATGACAAAGATCTCCTAAAACTAAAATAATAGTCAATTCTTTCTATACAATGGCTCCTTCACAACAATATAATTTATTTTTCTTCATAAAGTAAAATCCTTTTTAACATTACTAGCAAAGTCAGGCTTAGCATGTTTATATGAATATGCATTACAGTAATGTATTATTATAGAATAACATTTAATTTTTAAATGTTACATGATATGAAATATATGTGGTTCTACTTTGTAAAGAAATAGCATAATATAATTGAGCTAAAGAACATTTTCATTATTTAAAACAAAATTGAGTACAAACACACACACACAAAAGAAGGCTAACAAAACTCCCAGGAATATTTTTTGAAAAACTGAATCACCAAACATATTGTTCAATTTCTTTTCTAGGACTAAAATTAACGTAAGCTGCTTAACGAAGGTGAGTTTCACTTATTTTGCCTCCTGTGCATTGCATGTTAAATTGTATACACTGATTTATTACACTAGAACAGCACTGGCAAATAAATTCACAAACAATTTTGCTTATCTGACTAAGCTCAGTAAACTATTTAAAATGAGAAAATAAATAGTGGTTCCAAACCTGGTGCTTAATCAAGAGACTTAATTATTCATAAAACATAGGAAGAGTCTTCTGGAATTCATTCAATTTGCATATTTCACTAGAACATAATTCTCTCTGAAAATGAATACCCTATATTCATTAACAGAGAGAATACTAGGAACGTGTGTCCCATGAGAGTCATGCCTCCACACATCACCAGTTACATGTGCTTCACAATTAATCTTAGGGAATTTCTATACCCCACAACACAAACTTGCCAGTGACCATTTAGCTACAAGCAAAAATCTCCTAAAACTTAAAATAACAGTTAATTCTTTCTATTCAACACCTTCTACAGTAATTACCTCATCATTCTGCATCTTTGTGTGAGATATGAATCCCTTCATGACTAAAATTGCAAAAAGGTTCTAAAAGTATTCTAAACAAGAATTATTTATATTTTATTATTGATGTAGGCAGGAAATACCTGAGACTTACTATATTAGCAGAAAACAAGTAAAAACATTTGTAGAATTTGTGGAATTGACTGCATATCTGCCACTGAAGCTATGTACAGCCATGAAAGAGAGAGCTTCGATGTATCTTAAGTAAAAATATGCTAAAAATTCAACATATGTTAAAGTTATAATTTTCTGAAGGAAAAACCAAGGAATCGATAAAGGTACAGTAGCAACATGGTGAGACCAAAGTAGAAGAGATATTTGAACCTGCCTCCTAGGTCATTCATTACCTGTTAAACACACATAAAATAACCATTCAAAAACACATACAAATAAACTAGAGATCTGCAATATCTATTTTAAAAGTAAATCCAAAATGGAAGCAGCAAGAATCATAATAGCCATCTCTGTTTTGTAAGAACTTGGGCCTTAAAAACAAATTTTCTAGTGATAATAGGGTTAACAGGAGGAAGCATATAGAATAAATAGTTAAGTAAAAGTTGAAAAAGATACATGTCTGGTATCTGGTATCTGGTAAGAAATTTAACAGAATTATAGTGTTTTTAGAAAAAATTAAATTGAATAAAGGCTCCATACCCTGTGAAGCTAAAGTAAGAACTCATTAGCACTTAAAAGAAGGAATCTATATGTTTTTCCAATTGTCATTTGTTCTTTATTAGGAAGAAATACTAAATGCATAAATGTATGTATATGAATATTTTTAATCTTGTTCCATCTTATTATTTAACACATTCATGAGAGCATAAAAGTAACAAGTGTACTTGATACATTGCATATTGGATTGATTCTATTCCTGGCCTTGACACTGGTGAGCTGTGGAATGTTCTGGAAGCAATTTACATCTCTGTGACAGTTTCCCCAGATGTGAAAGTATCAAGTGTCAATGGAGAGTGGTTTTCTATATTTTTATTTGCTGACATGTTCAAATATTAAACATTTTGAAGTATTTTAAAGATCATATATTCTGATTTGTTGTGGCAATAAACTACTTCCTAGTAACTAGAACTAAATTAAGCTCTTTTGAAGGTTTATTTATGTTTTCCAAGCATTAAAACTCCATACAATAATTTGTTTTGCTAAAGTGAATTCATGAAGAGATTCTTATCTTTCATAAAACACCAATAAAATTGCTAGCAAAGGGAGAACTTACATGTAATTGTGTTACCATCAAATTATTTTCCTGTGCAAAAGTGATAAACTACTTTAAGTAGAATTAAATAGCTTACTTCATCTCTCAATATTAAACTTCTATTTAGATTTGTTGCCAATTACTTTCTGCTTTAAAAATTAATCATTTCTTTGGTGCCTATTATATGAATCAGCTATGCTCATTGAAAAAAATAAGCTTGAAATAAGAATGTTTTGTGAAAATATTGCCAGATCCAAATAAATTAGAATAGTTTACTTTCTTAACATGTGAATGTATTTTTTCAGTTTTACATAATCTTGACGAGAAAACAACTATAGTTAGTTTTGTCTCCTGAAACTCTCTTATTCATCATTATGAAAGCAATAGCTCTCTGATTATTCATTTCTAAACCACGAATTCAGTCTATAATTCACTTTTGGCACTTTTTAGTTCCGTTTAACTTCAGTAAAAAGCTGATGTTCTTTTGGAGTGATTTTATATCAGAAATTTTAAGAAGTTACCTTATACTATTTGAATACATTTAATACATTACTTTTCTAAATATTTGTTCATCATTATTTAAGTAGTGAACAAAAACACATAACAGGAGTAGAAAATAGAAAATGGAGCATGTCCCATGTTGATGGCTATTGTGTCAGGTGATTCCAAAAAGAGCTTCCAGAGAATCCTCTTGAGGGTTGCAATCTGAAAAGGTGCTAGCAACGCTGTATACCACCTGGTAACCACAAAGAAGGGAAGGCCAACAGCAGTAACTTCAGTCATTCAGGATGAAATCTTCGGCTCCATGATAACTTACACAATAGACTAAACAGCATCAGAAATCACATCTGCAAAGAATTCCCAAACATAATTTCTGCCCTATTTAACTTTACAAGAGAAAGTATTGGTTTTTAATGTTTATAAGGTTTTCTTGTTAAAAAAAAAAACAACATAGAAAGGGATGTAAATTTTTTAAATTCAATTATGACAAGCCATCTGGAATAAAAACAATGTTTGTTTGTTTTTCTTTCTTTCAGGTAGTGAATATTCTCCTAGTACAAGGTGTGCTTGTTATCTGAGTATGTGCTTCCAAAGGCTCGCAGTGAAAAGATTGCATATGATACAAAATACACACACAAAGCTTCGCTGAGGAACAGAACACTATAGTGACCCCATCCAACTATCTCTGCCCACTTCATGCTGGCACTGATTTTAGCCCAAGTAGTTAACATTTCAGTTAGTCAGTTTTGAGTTGATTATAGAAATTTGTAAAATTCTGATAATTTAATATAATTACAACGAAATTAAGTTACATCTACCAAAATATAGGATGTCATAAAGTTGATCAGATTAACATCGGTAGATTCCTTAAATCATACTCAACACCATCAACAAATGAGAACTTGGCAAAATTACACAACTTAAAATATATAAAAAGAAAATAAAAATAGAACTCCAAAAGAGCATGTTGAACAGCAAAGTATTAACAAAGGATGTTATTACAAAACTAAAAGTGTACAAAATATTTTGCAGAAATGATCACTTGAAGACATCACAATATTATGAAAAAATAGTTGAGTTTTGCAAACAAAGCCAAATTTTCTTAAATAGAAGATAAAATAAAATTATTTTAATAAATACCTTAGTTCTTTTAAGATAAAATCCCAATTATTTTTCTTCATGTAAAAATTTGTTCCTTTTTTTAAGGGGTTCTTAAAGCCATAGGCTCTACATACGCTAGTTTGCCTTAGAAAACCAAAACCTCTGACATTAAATATTTCATAACCCAGTTCACTTTCATAAAAGCCAAAGAGAAATTGACATTTTAACCATGAAGACTCATGTAGAACCTGATAAAATCTAGCTATACTAAATATCCATTCTTCACTCTACCTCTCCAGTGATTTGCTTCATCCTAATGATATATATTGTACATATGTTCTAGTAACATTTTCCTGTTAATTTTAATAATATCCTTAATATCAGTACAATGAATCTATTTATGCAATAAGAAAATAATGGGTGTACAGATATTAATTATGGAGTGACAATGCTTCATTTCAAAATAAATATTTTACAGTGTATATAGTATGTAGATTTACAGTATACAGACTTGTAATATTATTCTCACACTAGTTCTAAGAGACATTTCCTCCCTAACTAGAGGATTATCCACCTTTTCCCTTAGTTTGATACAGAACACCAGGTAGCCAAACAAAGTCTTGCATTTACTGGGATACATAAAATGGAACTCAACAGAAGTCAACAAAAAATTAAATTCAAATATTTACGGAAGTCATACAAAAGACCAAGGTTGAGATACAACAGTAGTAGTGAAACAAGAACCTCCAGTTTAAAAACTGTGTGTGTGTGTGTGTGTGTGTGTGTGTGTGTGTGTGTTTGACAAAGAGAGGCAGAGGAAAAGGCAGAAGGCAAATTCAAAAGTGACACTGATTCCCAGCTGGGTACCTGCCACAATGGCATTGCCACTAAGAGAAGTCAATTGATGTGGACTGTGCTTTTGTGATAGATCTTTGATAAGCCAGGTATAAGAAGATAGTTAAGTACGTACTCAAAAGGAAGTACCTACCAGAAGGTTGGAAAATGTACCACTGAAGCTCAGGAATCAGATTAAAGCCAAGGAAGTCAATTTTGAGTCATCCCATCCCAACAGAAATAAAAGGAGCTAGACTATTAAAGGAAACTAATACTGTGTTTCTGCCAAGGGCCCAGCACTGTGATGTCAACTACACTTTGCAGTCCTTCATTTTAATCCTTAATGATTTAAGAGGTAGGGCTATTAGCCTCATTTCTAAAACGAAGAAAGCTAGCCTCATAAAGTTAAGAAACTTGATCAAGGAACCAAGGTAGTCTGAGATGAAAGTCCTTGCTCTCATCACATGACTGTACTGCCTCCTCAGAATAATATCTGGGAACATGAACTGAATGAAATTGCTAAGCAAGTTCTAATGTGGAGAGAGAAATAAAGAGCCAAGCACAGAACTCTGAACTTAACACTATCCTACAGAAACTTAGAGCCTTCCAGCATTGGGGATATTTCACAATGTTCCTAAAAAATCTCAATTAAAATATTTATATTTCTGTTAAAATCAGTCACGTGTGGGACTTATCTTTGGGGCACATAACCAAATAAAACAGGACAATGATATAAACCTCCTCCAATTGCTCCTTTGTTTCTACTTGCATTGCTTAGTCTAGAATTACCTATTTGTACTGCAAATTATCTTTATTCCTTATTAATGATCTTACCTAACAAATTAAATTCCACACTGTGGAACAGGCCGAAGCTTTAGGAACTTGGCAATTGCTAAGCGCTTGTTTTCTGAATTTCATGTTTAGAACCCCTTCCCACAGCAAAATACTGCAGACCAGATTTGGCTCCTCAGCTAGTACACGGGCCTGGCCTCTGATTTTCTTTCTTCCTGGTTTTATTCTCTGATATTACCCCAACTACACAATTAAATTCTATACTAAACACTTTTAGTCTTTCACAGAAGTATCTCTCCAAAAATTTTATGGGCTATTCTCCTAGGAATTTTCTTAATCTGTTGTTCACTCTTTTGCTGTCCAAAAAACAGAGAAGATGAAACAACCTAAGAGTAAATTTTCTTCCATCTGATTTTTCCCTTCATTTTTTTTAACTTCAGGAATTCTCTAAGAATTGGCATCCTGGTAACACTCTAAATAAAGCTCTTTCACATTATCCAAACAACTAGTCAACTCAGCAATACACTTTGAGATTTTAATGAAGACAATGAGATGAGATTGGTCACTAGGTTGAATTACATCGTTTTCCGAACCTGTCTGTTCAACCAAATAAGAGCAGGCAGTCAACAGAAATCATAGCAAGAGGATAAGCTCCAGAACCCACAAAGAAGAGTTTCTTCTTTGGGGTTTGGAGGGATTTCCTCAATTTGATAAACTTTTGTTAAATAAAAAGTTGAATTCCCAAAAAGGAAGCATAATGTTTAAAGAGAAAAACCTGCATTAATTCACTTACTGAAATAACAACAACAGGATACAAAATGGAAAGATTACTGTCTTTAAGCATATTCAGTAATTTCTGGGTTTCTTCAAATTCAAAGGTCATAACCTGAAAGACCAGAAAGAAAAAGGAAGTGAAAAGAAATCCTTCAATTATTTAACACTTCAGGGGAAAACATAAGAACTTTTACATAATCTTTCAAAATATTTATAAAGCTCAATTTTTTAAATTTTAATATATTTTAAAGAATATCCATAGTTTATACTTACTAAAATTTGTATTATTTATTAATTCAAACCTGTGTAGCCTTATCTGTTTATAACAAAACAGAAAATTATAAATACTATCTAAAGAAATATTATCACCATCTTCTCATTATGGGAATTAGCTAGTTAGAAATTGTTATTTTCATATTTTAAAAGATAAAAAGTTAAGTTTCCAAGTATATAGTAAAATACACAACTCATCTATCAAAATCTTAAAGCAAATATTTAATAGTCAAGAAACATAAGTTCTCTTCCCCATTACTTTTATAAGATCCTCAAGTGTTTTCAGTCCTTTATATTTACTACTTACATTCATGCACACAAAATTGTAGCATTGCTCTAAGATGATTTGCTGAAGATCTCTGCCAGCATGACACAGAGACCCAGATGTGACTTTTAGATGCTAGGAGAAAAACAAAATAGAGGGGAAAAAAAAAAAAAAAAAAAAAAGGAGTTTACAAATTAGCTAGAAAGACCAAATATGAGCATAAACAACATTGTTACAAATGAGCACAAAATTGCTATAAGCACAGAAAGCCAAGGACCATATGTAAAAACAAAATAATTTAGTTTATGAGGCTACCAAGAAAAAGGAATTTGAACTAGTCCATAAATAATAGTTATTATTTTAGCAAACAAGGATATTGGGAAATTATTTCAGATAAGAAAAAAAATGTAGAAAAGGCACAAGATATATTCCAGCATAGGCAAGTAGCCCATTTTTTTCTTATGCAAAGAATGTTTGCGGAGAATGTTGGAATAAAATTAAAAGGTTGGTTAGACAGGGATTGTTGGAGGATTCTGGAAGTATGTTATATTACTTCAGTCACAAAGAATAGCTTTAACAAAACCTGGAATGACCAAAAGCAGGGAAAGCAAAAAGAAATTATCATAATAATACATGACAGAGAAAAGAGATAAAAGAAGAGACTAAGGGATTATTACCAGTGGTGGTCCCAGACTAGGTTTAAGGGGGAAAAAAAAAAGTACATATATTATTATAAAAACTTACCTAATACGATTTTTATTCCATATAGTTCAACAGTCTAATTAATTTCTATTTTTTCTATTACAACAATATAAACCTCTTAATTACTAAACAAGGGATGTTCTATATTATCTCTGGTATAATAGCTCCATAGGAAGTCACATTTCGGTGGTTAATACTGGCATTACATTTAGAATGTCATAAATTTATATCTAAAATACATTACACATTCCTTAGTAAAGCATAAAACTCTGTAACTCTTAATTTTTTCAACTAAGAATGTATTGTTTACTATACATATACATATATTACATGAATGTGTGTGTAATTCATATTAGATTAAATCTACATTTGTCAATTTGTCATTAAAGCACTCCAAATCTACTTATGTTTTATTCAAATCTTAACCATCCATCTCCACTCTTCAACACAAATATGCTTAAACTCTACAGCCATTTTGCCCTGTTGTCACAAACACTGGGCTCATTCTTGCCTGTGATGGCCATCCCACAGTGACTTCAATGTATACTTGTTTCCTTATTAAAGCTATTATATATATATACATATATATATATATAAATGTGTGTGTATATATATATATGATATATGTATGATATATTAATAGCTAATATGTAATATATATTTCTTCAACTCAATTATTAACAGTTAATAAATATAACATAAGCTCTTAGACAACAGGATATAGAAAGCACAGTGCCCACATAGTATTAGTTATTATTATTATTATTAAAATGTATTTGCTCAATTATTATGTGATAAATTAAAAACTCCAACTAAAAGATAAAGTCATTTATCAACTAATGCCCAGAGATTAATACAGAAATGCACACCATATTTTTACAAAAGTTCCTAAATATTACCATTTTTGTACCCTGTTTGAAAAAAAAAAACACAAAAACAGAATTACAGTTTCCTCCCTTCTTGAAATTGAGACTCTTTTAATAATTGTTTCCAGTTAAGTTTAATTCTTTTATTTGGTCATACTACTTTCCTCCCAACCAGAAACAAACAATATTTTCCATGCTTGAGTAAAGAAATTTAGATTTAACCTAAATAGAGCAAAGGAATCTTTGACACCTTTAATAAACAAAAACTGCATTAGACAATGCTATTAGGTTGTTTATGAAAAAGCTCAGCGGCATCATCTTACGCTGTCATTCTCAATGCTTCCACACTCAAACACAGCCAATGGAACAATCTGCGGGCTAGAAGAACTCCTTGTTCTGTAAATATTTTGGTTCAAAGAACATTTAAACAAAATTTAAAACGACCTTCCAATATGTTCAGTAAAATTAAAGAAATATACAAAAATAAAATAAAATATTTTCTTTATATCAAAACAAATAAAAATTTAGAAAAGCTTTAGCATTAACTAAATGCAAACATCTGCATATGCAGAATACTATTTAAAGCATGAATTTTAGGAAGGAAGATAAGTTGTCAAAAAAATATTTTCCATTTCAAGAAGAGTTAAGGCTTAACTAAAGCTGAAAGACTTTGGTTCAAGTCCCATGAGTCAGAGGTTCAAAAACGTGTTTCACTTTTTACAGACAGAATATGTTGGCTGGATCATCTCTGATTCTGAATCCATCAATTTTTCACCTCCCTCCTGTTCAAACAAATGGCACTAATGTGGGTATAAACAAGAGAACTGGAGAGAGAGGCACTTTCATCTTATGGCTGTCAGGGGCCGGGGTTGGGGGGAAATGGGGAAACACTGATCTAAGTGAACAAAGGTTCAGTCATGCAAGATGAATATATTCTGGAGGTCCAATGTATAGCATAGTGACTATAATTAACAATACTGTATTGTATATCTGAAATTTACTGAGAAGGTAGAGCTTAAGTGCCCTTACATAAAGAAGGGAAGGGAAGGGGAGGGGAGGGAGGAAATGGTAACTATATGAGGTGGCACATAAGTTAATTAACTCAACAGTGACGATCATTTCAAAGTATCTATATATATCAAAATATCAGTGTGTACACCTTAAATATATATAATTTTTATTTGTCAATTATACCTCCATAAAGCGCATTTTGGAAGGGAATATTCTGTAGCTAGGACTGCTGCCAATTGAAGGCTGAGACTAGGCTGCCAGCTCATCAGCCACGGCCTTTATCAGAGTTGTCTCTGGCCTGTGGGTGTTGCATCTGGACCTTCAGCCAGAGGTTAACAGCCAGAGCCTCTCCACCTTTATTTTTAGAACTCTTCACCTGAGATACTCCTTTAAGTAGTAGTCACTATTTTCAAATTTTGAGTTGCCAATTAAAATTTAGTTCATGGTTATTTTTAGACTTGTGTGCAAGTTTTGTCCACCTAGGATTCAGCATTTCCTGTATTATTTTTATTTTCTGTTTTTTTAGAATTAACTTTAAAGCATCTTCTTGAAATCACGAGCATGACCCCTAGAGCCAAGCTCCCTGGATGTGAATAAAACTCTGCAATAAACTTGCTGTGTGACTGTGAGTAAATTACTCAAACCCTGTGGCTTAGTTTATTCATCAGTAAAAAAGAAATACTTTAAAATAGTTAGAAAGATTGATTAAATTAATATGTGAGAATTAAGGATTAATTTTTCTAGGAAGTCATCCTTATAGGTTAACCCCCTGGAAAGCTTCAGAGAAAACAGTCACAGCTTCAAGGCAATGAATCTTGGTAGAGTTTTGAGGTAATAAATGAACTAGGTTCCTATTTTGTCATGTTAAATGGATCTCCAACCATGAACACTTTGCTGCTGGATTACAGTATACCAATGGCCATCACAAGACTCAGACCCGAGTCTGTTCAACATACCAAAGAAAGTCTTGCTCTTCTCCCAATCCTAAATACTGGACAGGCAGAATAGCACTAGAACCAAGGTTCTGCCACGTTGCACTGGTGCTGAATCACAGCGGAAAGAGCTGGTGCTTCCTTAGTAATGTAGCTTAACAGCCACACTGCACCATGATTTTAGTTTCACAAGCAGTCTTGAAGATCTATCTGCAATGCTACATAATGCACTAGGCACTGGCCCTGCTCCTGAGACCATGGACTTTCCCCCAATAATTATTGTTCTAGAAAGTCTGAAGTCTAGTGTGAATGCTGTCATGTCAATTCATCCTGGTTTGCTAATAACCATCCTTGCACATAGATATATTAAATGTTTGCTATTATTATTCTACTCACTTTAATTTCCGCCTCTCAATGACATTTTAACACATCAACATATCTACATTTTCCCTTCATGTTTCATACCTTGCTTTTATTGAGGCTTTATCGTTTGTTTATTAAAGTATTTCTCACAGATTTTGTCAATTATTGTGTGTTTAAAGTATTCAGCACCATAACATGTTATAGATAAAAATGCTGAGACACTGAATTTTAGATAATCTGTTTGAGATCATACAGCCAGTAAGGGGTAGTAGTACTCAGACTAAGGTCTATGGGATCCCCAGGCACACATACTTACCCTCTAAAGTGCACTGGGTGTCAGTTTCCTCCAGGTGACTACTACCCAGTCATGGAAGTCGCAAGACCTTTACTTGGAGAAGAGTGATACTACAGGTCCCAAAGTCAACTGAAGAGAAACACCTCATCTGGAGAAAGGCATTTGAGTACTAAAAAGTTTAATTGCTTCCAAACACAATCCTTTAACTCAGATCATCTTTCTGGGTCCTGGACAGGGAAGAATGAACCTAAGAAAGTCCTCCAATTCAGATTTTCAGATTTGGTCCTGGAAAAGAGTCAAGTGCTCTGAACCACTGCATTCAATACTTGTCGAGCAGCTGGTAGTGGTCACTGGAGTGATCACTGTCGTAATACTCCCTTGGTGCATCCCTCTCTCAGAGTTAAAAGTCCCTTTGAAGGCCAACTATTGTTCTGATGCAAAACTACAGGATTGCAGAATGGAAAACAAAAGCCTTAATCCTAACAAACCTGAGTACTGTCACACAAAACTTCAAGGTTACAGTTTTATCATTCAAATTATTCATCCAAAGCTAGGTAATGTCTAATCAAAAAACAAAGCTACTAAATGCACATCTGCTCAAGCTTATTTTTCCATTGAGTTTTACTACAGAATACTATACTACATATAACTAATGGACGATATTGTAGTAAATGAAAAATGACTGGGGCAGCTCATATAAATCATGTTTGGCAGGCATATTTTATAACTATTATCCATTTTTTAATTCTATAAATGACAGGATGAAATGTTATAAAGGTATATGCAGCAATATAACCTCTTTATGTTTCTTAGTAATACAAAAAAACATTTGCAAATTAAGAACTGGCAAGCTCACATAAACAAATTTTGTCTGTCTTAATTTAACAAAAAAGTCACGAAGAGTCGAGTACCCTATCTACTGACAGATTAGTTCCACTCATTCAACCAATAAATATTTATTGAGGGCTCTGAGCCAGACATTAGATTGTACATTGAGACTATGGCAACAAACTAAACAAAGTTTCTATCATGGAGCTCACGTCATACTGGGAAGAGAAAATAAAGTTTACACCTGAGTTCCTTCAATTTCAATATGCATAAGAATCTCTAGGAATATTATAAAAAATACAAACTTTGATGCCATTAGATGTGGCGTAGAGCCTAAGAATGTGAATTTATGTTGTTATAACTGGTCCAAGGACCACACTTTGAAGCAGCAAGAGGTTAGATAACTTGAAGTCACCTTACAATAAAACTCCTCTTTCATTTTCAGTAGATACACTTACTGACGAGTATGCTTCCATGCAGCAATCAGAAGATAACTTTTCCCTTGGTTCTGCCACAGCTATTGCCTTATGTCGCCTCTAAAATTATTACTTATATCTTTACTAAACCTATCACTATGGCAAACATAAGTGACTAAATTGAAAAATTGCTTCAATAGTTTTTTTTCCTTCAAACTCTTGCCAAATTTACAGCATAATCTAATTCACATTTAGAAAATTTTAACTTTTTCTAAATAACACAGGCACTGCCCAGATGTATATAGAGAAAAATAATGAGAGCCTGTTTTCCACATAAATATGCCCTAATAAAATATGTACAAGTTATATTTTAATCAAAATATTAATTTGAAATTAGTAATTAATAAGTATTGTTTCCAATCAGTTTTATAGATGATTTAAAGTCTACAAAAGACTATGGTTTGTTACATTTAGCTATGTATTCACTTTAAATTACAGATAAGGTTCATATGCTTTAACCCCCAGCCAATGTAAAACCGAGTGTGCATGAAACGAAGCTTGTTATCATAGCAGTTCTTAACTGTGGGCAACTCTGTCCTCAGGGGTAACTAAGCAACGCTGGGAAACATGTTCCGTTGTCACAGTGGGTTGGGAGGTGCTAATGGCCCTAGTGGGTAGAGAAGACAGGGATGCTATTAAATACTCTATAATGCACGCCCAGGGCAGCCTCCAGTGTAAAGAATTAACTGTACCAAATGTCAGTAGCACAGCTATTGCAAAATCCAAGGTGACATGGACATTTCTAATTTTTGGTATTCAGCACTTATATATGAACCAATAACTGACACAAAAAATAGTAACAGTCTAGCAACTTTAAGGCTTTAGTATAGTAATCCTTTTTATGTGGGAAATACTAACATTGCATTTTATCAAATGTTTTAATGTAATTTTTAAATAACATTATTCCACAAATGTGACAAGTGTTCAAAATGGCTCGATGAGGTACATATTAAAAACAGATTTGCTATCTAGTTTCCACGCTGTCTCTAATTTTAAATTATTTTAAACAAAAAAACTAAAATTAGTTATAAACACATATGAGTAGCTTTGTGAAGAATTCTTCCATATGTAATCACAAAGAAACTGTATGCTAGCTTAACTTTTAAGGGATATTTAATACCACCCCCAATAAATATACAATCCAAGTACTACCATTATAAATCTTCAAACCCTACAAAGTAAGCAAACTATTTTTCATTAATGTATATTCCTCCCAAGTGAGAAATTTAATTGATATATTTACATTTAAAATAAAATTTCTATTTCACACATCTTTCTATTACAAGTTACATATTAGTGACCTATTAAATATTATCATGCCATTTAGCCTATAGATTGAGAATATTTTTTAAATAGTAAGAATAAATTACATTTTGAGCAAAACTAACAAAAACATAATTGTGTGACTTATTTCAGAAGTACGTAAGCATGTGTATACATCAGGATACTTTTTAAGTAGTACATTTCTTGATAATATAGCAATGTACATTCATATCTTAATTTAGAATCTTATTACAGATTCTAAGGAATAAATTTTGAAGTGTTGTTTATGGGCCTAGCTCCTCACCCCTCTGTAATAATTCCTGCAGAGTTCATTTCTCCTTCAGTGACTCTCTGTCTCTCCTTCCCTCACAGAAGGCTGCTGGCCACCGGCTTATCACTGTTGCTAACTATGGCTCGTCTAATCTCTGCAACATCTGCTATTTCCCCTTCTCTTCCCTCCTTTTGTGAAAACAGCTTCCTTCTGGTTGGGAAATCAATTAGAACTTCTTGGGTGTACTTTGTGTTCTAAACTTCTCAACTGTTTACATGATTGATGGACGCCCAGCGGCTACCTCTTTATCTCCAGAAACATATTTGGCTGATGTCCAGGTGGAGAGGTATTCCAGAAGCTTTCTTATTCGTCATCCTATCACCATTAACCACAACTATTTACTGGCTCCCACCATCTGTGCAAGAAGTGAGCACTGTGCAAGGGATCAGTGATAAAAGAGATAGTGAAAGAGATGTAACACATAATAACAATGAAAATAACAACAGAAAGCAGGATGTGCAGAAGCTCACCACTGTAGGTGCGTAGTACAGGAAGTCCAAGGACAAGAAAAATGGGGACAACTTCATGAAAAGAGTAATATTAAAGTAAGCCTTGAATAAAATAAATAACTGAGAAGTAGAGACAACGTTCAATCAAGCACAATGTTGGAGCCATTTATTTAGCAAAAGCCACCACAATAATAGAATAGTCTACTTTCTGGTGTTATAGAGTTATACTGCATGCAGATAGGGAAAATGAAATACATTGTTAAACTCAATTTTTAGAGGAAAAATATTAATTAATAAGTATAAAATAATATTTTTAAAAGTTTTCTATATATGTAATAAAAATCTGTAAAATAAAATCCCAGTGAATAAGCTTTAAATTTATATATCTCAATTTCAGTAGCATAAGAAAATTAGTATATGCATATTCATCAAAATCAACTGCTGAAGGTTAAAAACTATAATCTAAATGCCAAAAAGCAGAGTTTTTTCAGGTTTTTATAAGGATTTTCCTTCTAAACATACACTTGCCATGTGTATAAAATCAATTTCCTGAATGAGAAGACCTGATTTTTACAAATATATGTCCAAAGCTAGATGTCAGCTATTCTTTTGGTTTATTTGTTTATTTTTAACTCAGCATAACAGCTGACCTCCGTCCTAAGTGGACAAAGATGTATAATATCATTTTCACAAATTAACCATCTGGTTCCTTTAGGAAGAGTAATATTTCAATATGTCATTGTTTCTCAAAGTTATAGACAGATAAAAAAGGTGAAAATAAGTTAGGTATATAAAGAAAAAATAGATGAAGGGATATTTAGGGAGAATTATCCTTACTCCCTCATTAATAATCACATTGTAAAATCATGACAACACATTAGAATTATAAACTCTTAATTTTATTAAATACAGCGTGAACATAATTAATACCATCCCGAGCAACTAGGTGGTCCAATAATTTTGAACCTTCTTTTACCTCTGGCAAACTGATCAGGAAATCTGGCTAACATCCCAAATAAACTGAATGGATTTAATTGGATGGTCTTCAGCTAGTTTCTGTAGTCTTGTGCATACACCAAAACCACATACCTTAACTGAATTAATTTTGTTGGAATTGTTCAAAGTCAAAGGCCCAATAGAAGTGTTTATAGTGTTATTTTACTGTTATTGCACTGTTTTACAGTGTTCTGCTTCAAAAAATAAAAACTCTTATATCTCTAAACTAAAATATGTTATAATATGTATCAAAATAAGCACACAATAATGCTATTTTGAATGAGCCTTACAATGCTGCAACGGCTTAATTTGTTCTGTTTCTTTTATTTCTGCCTTTTTTCATTTGCTATTTTTGATGTTTTGTTTGATAAATATGTCATACACCGAATTCAGTTAGGTCTATAAGAAAAGGCAGAGATCCATAAACTGGACACAATCTTGAGGGCATTAGGAAAAATAAACTAGGTACCACAGACAACCTCAACAAAACCAAAGCTTGCCTTACACCCAGGAAAACAAATGATTTTCAGGCATATCCTGCTTGTCATTTGTGGTTACACAAAACAATAATTAAATTATGTGCTCCAGGAAATAAGAAGGAGTGGATAAACAAAATACATGAAAAGCCCCTATAGTTCCTATCTGTCCAAAATATAAATCAGCATTCATTTATTTTATTATAGGAATGAAAATTGGGTTGAAGTAACATGATTTTAGGGGTAATGTGATATCTGAAAGCATTTAAATATTACATATCTTCTATACAATTTTACTTTTAAGGAGCAACAGCCAACATAATCTTTTTATAGAAGTAAATTGGATCATATCATTTTCAGCTAAAGTTTTCTATCACATCATGTTGCTCTTAAGACAAAATATAAGCATAGTAGTGGCATTGATGATGGTGGTTGTAGCCATAGTAAGCTAAATATAGCCTGCAAGGCCGCATCGAGGGCTGTCCCCATCTCTCACCTAGCTTCCCATCCCTGTCCCTCCATTCTGATAAGGTTATTCCAATCACAGAAGTCTTATTTCAGTCACCACCAATGAAGGCCTTTTCCTGCCTTTCACACACTGTTCCGCCTTCATTTCTCTTTAAGCAGCTAACTCCTGATTATCCTTTCAGACTTACCTAAACGTTACACCTACCAAAAGAGTCTAGCTCACTACCCTCCACTTCCAATTTAAATCATTTCCAGATCTTTCTTAAATCAGCAGTTTACTTTTTCCTGGGAATAGTTACCACCATTTATAATTAAACATATTTTTGTATTTTACTGTTTTATCCCCAACTTAACAAACAGTATGTTCCTAGAGGACAGAGAACCATATCTGCTTAGTTCAACTGCCAGTATCCAATGACTAAATATTGATAAGCATTTATTATTTGGTAAATAAATTAATGAATTAAGGACCTAATAAAAAACTGGACACCTCTTCCTACTTACGAATTCCTTACTACTCTCAGCACAGTTTATAGTAGAAATTATTCTTCAAAATTGGTCAAGAGTTAGAAAAAAGTGAGAGCCATCTCTTTATGATGTATCTCTAGAGACTTCTATCTGCAAAGGAAGAAGGTTCTGTGGAATACTTCAAACTCCCTAAGAACTCGAAGAATGTATATAACAAGCCTGATAATAAAGCCTTGAAATTTAAGTATGCGTATGAAATTTAAGAAATATGCATGTATATATGAAGGGTGGAAGGCTGTCCCTTACCCAGTTAGTTCCTTATTTTACTTTTTAACAACCTCTTCCATGTATTTGGTGTGTGTCATTGCATTAGGGTTCAGATAGTTCACGTCTAAGGTGTATCTCAATATCAAGGAAAGCATACCTAACCTCTTCCTTTAGTTTCAATGGAAAACATTTTTTCTTTTCATGCCAGTGAAACAATCCTCCCATTGTGTGCTGAGCAGCTCCACACCCACACTGATCTCCCCTACAGGTGCCTGAATTTCAATAGAGGTGACTTCATCCTTTTTCTATTTCTTTTCAAAGTGAGAAAAAAGCTCTGGGAGGTAAAAAATGTTCGAATACACAGCATTAGATGTTTGTAAGTTATAGGCTGAAAATTCCAGAAGTCGTCCTTATAAGGGGAGAGAAAATTTATATAAAACTAGATAATTTCTTTCCTAAGGGGACTTCTTTCTGGCCTTAGGTATAAGATCAGAAAAGAAAACCGTCTGTTTTATTTCTTTTATTTCACCTTTGCACAGAAGATTATTAAGAAGTAGAAATTATAATGAATCAACTAGCATCTACACTCATTAGTTATGTGATTTTAGGCAAATCATTAAAGCACAAGAATTCCCCATTTCTATTTGTAAAATGAGGGGGGAAATCATAAAAAACATCTCAAAGTCTTGTATTTCAATTAAGAGGTACTTGAAAAACAGTGGTATTTCTTTCTTTTAAACATTTGTATATTTCTTGGCTTTGTTTATTATACAAATAAAATCCCTACGTTCAAGTCAACTGTAATTTTTAAAAATTTCCAAGTTGTTATCGGTAGTCATAGATAAATTAGAAACTTGAAATTAACAAAGAGAGAAATTTAAGTGCTTACAAATTAGAAATACTAAGCACAGCATACATATAAAATAAAGGGGAAGAAGGTTTTGGAAATACAGGTTTTAGTCTTCAAATCTTTGTAGATTCCTCCATAAAAATTGTGGAAGAAGGACTTCAAAAATCTATAGATAACATCTCTCACCAAACCAACATTTGTTAGGAATAGACTGCCATGAACTAAAAAGATCCATACAGTTTAAGAAAATGTACAGGAGAAAGGAGGGGAGGAGCCAAAAAAAAACCACACAAATCATCATCAGGTAACTCTCTGAGTAGCTTGGTGGGTCATTCTGAAAATTGAGAAAAGGCTTTTGGAAGCTTCCAGTCAAAACTGAAAACAAAGGAGCTATGTTGTAAAGATTCTCCCTCTCCTGGGACATCTAGAGGTCTGGGCCCAAGGAACATTCAAATCTAATAAAGTGGCAGCACCTTTCGATCAAAGCAGCAGCCTGAGAGGAACAGACTGACAACGAAAGGTGCACTGGGAATGAAGAAAAAGATGGTGAGGTAGAGGAGAAGGGCAGTGGAGGTGGAAGCTGAGCACAAGCACAGCCCTCTCTTCCATCTTTTCCTGAAAGCAGCTGAATAAAAAGCATTATGCTAGTAAGCCAGGAAAATTATGATGACCCACCCCTTCCTCCTAAAAACAGATAAAGCTCTCTTACTTTAAAAGAAGAACTAAAAGAGGACCTAAAGAAATCTCAAATACATTTAATATAAAAAAATAAAATAGCCCTGGCAAGGTGGCTAAGTTGGTTGGAGCATCGTCCCCTATATCAAAACGCTGCTGGTTCGATCTCTGGTCAGGGCACATCCCTGGTTGTAGGTTTGATCCCTGGTCAGGTATGGAAGAAAACCAATCGACGTTTCCCTCTTACAGGGAGTTTCTCTCTCTCTCCCTTTCACTCTCTCTAAAAATCAATGAATATATCCTCAGGTGAGAATAAAACGATAAATAAATGATATTAAAAATAAAATAAAGGGCAAAATAATGTTCCTACAAGCAATACATGCACATGTGTTCACGGAATAAATGAAAATGGAAAAATCAACATTTAATAATAAGATAAAAGATACTAAGAAAATTATAGAACTATAAAAGTCAGAATTGGAATAAATCAAAAATTGATTAAAACAGGAAAATTGAAAAAATAATGTTTCAGAAATGAAGGGTAAATTAGAAAGGATACAAAATTGAGTAAAACAACAGATAATGCCTGAAGAAAAATATAAGATTGAGAGTATGAAAAGTTTAAAATCAAAAACACATTTAAAAAATCCAAAAAAAAGTAATAGTGATAAAAATGGTCAAAGAATATATAAACTTCATGCAATAGAAGTCTTTGGAAATGAAAACTAAAGCAATAAAATACTAAAAGCAATAATGTCATAAAAAGTTTTATGACATAATATGTGAAATTATACAATTAAAAAACACATTGTATAAATAGGCATGTCAACCTAAAATGGCCAAGAATGAGTAAATTCTAGTTAAAATATTGGCCTTTAAGTTTTTAAAAATTCCTTAGGCATTGAGGCAAAGAAGCCAAGTCATTTATAAGACTAAGGAAATCAGATTTTTATCACAGTTGATAAAAATACTTTATGATAAAGATAACGGAGAGGTATATTTAAGATGCTCAAGGAGAATTTTTCAAAGCAAGAATTTTTTTTAATCTAACCAAAATAAATTTGTAGATTTTCAGCTACAAAAAAATTTTATTCATATGCCAGAACTTGGGAATACTGTATCCAGAAACCCTTCCAGGGAAATCTATTGGAGGATTAGTTTCAGAGAACAAAAATGACTGGCAAGATAGCAACATAAGGCTTCGTAGGCTTCGTGGTGAGCATTAAATACATATTTACTTATGGAGCAACGAATAAAGCACCATTTTGAGAGAGGCTATGGTATATAATCACATAAAAATGGGAGAGTATTGTCTTAACAGGCAATAACTAGGAGCTTAAAAATATCAATTCAAATTAGATACTGAAACACAAAAGGTAAGAGAAAGAAGAAACTAACATCAACATTGCCCAGAACAGAGAACCATTAGAAAACAGCCAAAATACTAAGGTTAATAAAAGACACATGTATTTGATAACAATATTAATGTAAAGGTAGTCATCAAGAGAAAGGGAGAAAGAAAACCATGATAAATGCCAGTCATTTTGTCTCTAGCAAATAGGGGGTATGGGAAGCTATTAGCATGGTTTTCTAGGGGGAAAAAAATCCCCATTCAACTAAGTAAAGAAACCTAAAAATTATTAACAGAATCCTGTAAAAGAAACCGAGGAAAGGAAGCCAAGAACACCAAAGGATCAGAAAAATAACATGTTATAAAATCCACAGGATGAGATTCTTTTTCTAGAAGAAAGCATTAGACAAGAGAGTCAAGTCCTGCAATAAATCAGGGTAAAGACTGATAAATGTCTTGTGGATTGTGCACAGGGAGACCACCAAGGACCTCCCTGAGAGCGGCTCCTATGAAAAGGTTACGGTAGAAGTCAGATCACAGTGGATTGAAGAATGAGAAGAAAAGTTATTCTCAAGAAATTTGGCTGCAGGGTAACCTTGGGTTAAGAGAAAATGATTTGTTTGTTTGTTTTGCTTTAATTAATGGAAGGAACTGGAATATGTTGTAATGTTGATGAGAGTGGGGGTAAAAGAGGGAGGGGAACCCGAGCTCAGGAGAGAAAACAGTCTTAATAAGAGGATGACGGAAGATGCAAGATTCTTTGCAGATTTGGTGCCAGGAAGATAGGGACGTCCACACAGGGAAGTGTATGGTTCTGCTCGGTCGTAGAAGGCAAGACCAAATCCAAGAGAGGAGGCAGAGATGGACGGGTATACCAGTGGTTCTTAACTAACGGGTTTTTTTCCCCTATTCGGGCAACACTTAGCAACATCTGGAAACATTTTCAGTTGCCACCACTGGGGCCAGGACTGATACTGGTAGGGTGGGCGGAGGCCAGGGATGCCCTGAAACAGCACACAAAGCACAGGACAGGGCCTCACAACAGCGAATCACCTAACGCAGGCGCCAGTAGTGCCCAGGTTAACAATCTCTGGGTTAGCATTCGAGGAGGTTTAAAGCATTCACTGAGGAGAGTGGGTAGCTGACTATGGAATCATGGTCACACTACAACAGTCAGTGCCCACTAAAGAATGGAGACCAGTGTTTTTTTAATGATAACAATCTGCATTGTTGTATAATTTTCCATAACAGTATTAAGTAAAAGCTTAGAGCACTGAAAAGTTTGACTAACACATGGATGGGATGTTACCAATTGGGTGCATTCTAAAGACAAGAGAATTGAAGATACTGGTAAAATATCCATGATCCACCCTGGCCAGGGAGGCTCAGTTGGTTGGAGCATCGTCCCATAACCAAAAGGTGGCGGGTTCGATCCCCGATCCGGGTGCAGCTGGGTTCTTGTCCAGGCGCATGCAGAAGGCAACCATCGAAGTTTATCTCTAACACTGATGTTGCTCTTTCTCCCTTCCTCTCTCTCTCTAAAAGCAATGAAAAAATGTCCTTGGGTAAGAATAAAAAATAAATAAATAAAACCCACGATCCACTTAAGTGGATCATGGAATCTAAGCTAGCTAAGGAACGGTATAAAACAAAAGGTAGCTGAAAGAAAGAAAAAAGACGGAGGGCCTGGTGTTTTCTATAAATTTGAAACACGTGCAGTAGGAGTAATTTAGTAAAAGATATGAAATGACAAAATATGGTGGTCGAATTTGAAAAATAGCCTTAGTATTTATTTTTCAATACAGTTAAAATGATGACAAATCCAGACTGGTCCCAGTGGGTAGTAGATGAAGTGCACTGAAAATAAAGATCACTGGAATGAGAAAGATAAGGACCTGAGAGGTCAGGATGATGAATGAATCAGAGAAGGCCAGCAAAGTACCAGTGTGCAGCCCTAAATCCCAAGTCATTTTGTCACTAAACTATACAGGAGAAGCAGAAAAAAAAAGTGGGTACTATAATAATTGTAACCAAAGGATTCCTTGCAGGGTCTAATAGTAGAAAGATCAATTAAGGAATTAGTCACACAAATCTACCAGCTAGGGACTCAACATTTATAGAAAAACCCAGCTCTCTAAATTTAGGATTGGTTGATAGCCGGAGTCCCCCCCCAAAAAAAATGTCCTTAGGGCCTCATCTTGCTGGTTTTTGCATTCACTGGATAATGAATGAATGAGATTATTCAAGAATAAAAGACCATTTGTTTGAGGCAAAAGAGTGCTTCAATGGGTCAGGCAGTGGCAAGTCACCTTCAGTTAGACATTCTGCGAGGTAAAATTAGGGCACAGATCTTAGTTACGGATTCTTAGCAGGCAGACTTGACACAGAAAACAGAGAACAAATGTTAAAATCCCCAACAGTGGAGGGGAAATGCCCAGAAAGTAACTAGATAAAAGCAGCACAGAAGATTGTAGTGTAATGACCTTTATGCCTAAAAGACAGCTCAAATGGCTATTACATTCTTTTTGGCTTTGGGTGGGTGCTATAAACGCTAGGTGCTATAAACACTACTGGTAGTATTTGACACTGCTGCCATCAAACCACTTAAGGGAATGTAAAAACTTAAGATTCCAAAACTAATCCCAGACGATGGCTCATTAAGTTTTTACATATTCCAGGAATCTACATTTCTAACAGTTCATGTATCTAATATAGGACTGAAGTTTGGGAACTAATAATATCTACTATTTAATACTGTCATACCTCTGTCTCAACTCATTCTCAAAAGTTTAATTATTATGCTCATATTCATTGGAAACTCACTACAAGCCAGAGACATTTTTGAGCAATTTAAATAATTTATTTTATTCAGCACTTACAACAAATTTACCATGTAGCTGATATAACATTTTCAATTTAGAAAATTAGGCAATAAAGCTGACATCTGAACACAGATGGTCTGATAAGAGAGCCTGTTATCCTTCCAAATGTGCCATTATGATAAAATTGGCTAAATAAAATGAATTTTTTCCTTCTGCTTTTAACTACAATTCTTTCACAAATATTGTTAAAAAGTCATCACATGTTCATCCTAAGCTCTGATTAGTGTTGATACATTTTAACGAAAACAGGGAAATTAAAATTTAATAAAATCAGTTTAGTAAACAAAACATTTCAAACACAATGTTATCATAAAAATATATAATAGAAATCCTTACTGGTAAAAGTTGCAAATAATTCCTATTGGCCCCCTCACACATTACTACCTATTCCATTTCTTTAGTCCGAATATTAAATATGAGTTTGACTAGGAAGTTGATCAGTTCAACAAATAAGAGGGAAAACCAAGAACATACACTCACCTCTTTATTATCATTAAACTCGGTATTTGAATACTTACGTTTAATTCACTTTTTAGCATTTCTCCGAGACGACGACCTACATGTTCTTCATCTTTGGTGTCCATAACTATGCAAATCTGTTGTGAAATTCTTTCTGAGATAAAAAAAAATTTAGAAAAGAAATAAGTTCCAAACATAACACGGAACAAAGCTTTAGTATACTGAAGCCTATGCTTACCTGCTGTTCACAGCTATTGAACAAGAATAGGAAGGTTTTAGCTTTGAGCCAAGTGGACTGACTGGGACTACACACTGAGATGTCCTTCACTCTCTTAACCCCCAAGTCAATAAATCTATTTTACACTTTGTGGGTAGCTAACTACATGTAAAAGCAACAGAAACAAGAGATCATAGAATACACCTGAAAGGGAATAACTGGAGGTGAGAGCCATTTGACTCATCAATTCAATCTTTCCGCATTTAGGAGTCTTAACAGAATCTGATACGACCCATTTCCGGGGCAGATCCCCTCTTTAGGCTCTGTCTCCTGTGTGCAGTTCACTGTGCCACCTGGTGTCCTGATTAAGTATAGCATGGTCCTTGGATTTCCTCTAGGTTTAGTCAATTTAATACAATTAAGTTCCTACCCACTTAACTATTACCACAACGAGTGAAAATGCTAAATGCATTTTCTTCAAATTTGGAATGATTTAAAAACATAAGCTACATGACATAGTGATATTCACTTCTGCAAACCCTGGATGCATTCTCCCAAAAGCTGTGCAGTCCTCTATAGCAGACAGATGTAAAATACTAAGCAATGGCCAAGTGGCTGCCAGTCAGGGAGATGTTGCATGGTATTATGTCGTGGCTAAAGGAAAAAAATCCCAAATGAAAAGCCGCTTCTTACATGGGCAACTCTTACATGGGCATGCCTTAAAAAAACATTGATCTGGCAATAGTTAATGATTCTTCCAAGCAAAGCTGGGGAGAACAGACTATTTAAAATAATAACATCACCAGGCAATAATACTCTTATTACTAACTACCTCCCACCTATCAAGAATATTATACAGCCCTGGCTGGTGTGGCTCAGTGGATTGAGCATCGGCCTGTGAACCAAAGGGTTGCCAGTTCAACTCCCAGTCAGGACACATGTCTGGGTTGCAGGCCAGGTCCCAGTTGGGGGTGTGTGAAAAGGAACCGCACACTGATGTTTCTCTCCCTCTCTTTCTCTCTCCCTTCTCCTCTCTTTGAAAATAAATAAATAAATAAAATATTTTAAAAAAATATTATACAGGGGTGAGCTGAAGTAGGTTAGATAAGACAAATAAATAACACAATAATTAGAAAGTAGTAATGCAAGAATAAACTGTGTTTCGCATACTCACAACTGTGAACCTACTTCTACCTACCTCTGTGTTTCTTCTCTTTTGGACTCTGTTCACTCCTCTGCAAGCTTCCTACCAACTTTTAAATGTCTACAATTCAAAGTTACATGATTCTAATAAAACTAAAACATAATTTTGAACATAAACAAATGGTCCAGATAGTAAGTGCTGTCAAACATCATTTTGTGGGAGAAGTAAACTGATTGATAATATCAGATAAATCTTTATAATAAAAATGACCTAGGAGCTCACTCTTGAAAAGTTAATAGATTTTTCTTAGCAACAGACGCAGGGGCTTTGAAGGTAATTGAGAGGGGAAAGATTAAAAGTGTTTTTAATGTATTGAGATAGGTACAATACAGGCATAAGCTTAATGTGACAAGAGGTGAGATAAGTACTCAAAAGCCATCAGATGAGCCCTGGCTGCTGTGTCTCAGTGGATGGAGCGTTGGCCTGCGAGCGAAATGTCGCTGGTTCAATTCCCAGTCAGGGCACATGACTAGGTTGCACATCAGGTCCCCAGCTGGGAGCATGAGTGAGAGGCAACCACACAGTGATGTTTCTATCCCTCTTTTTCTCCTTTCCCCTCTCTCTAAAAATAAAATAAACAATTTTTTTAAGAAGCCATGGGGTGATTTATTACTATAAAGTGGAACAGTCAGTGAAACCAGATCATGGAGGTAACACACCGTCTTAGATACTATGTTGTCCCCAGAATTTTAGATCAGAAGATAACCATCACATAAGCAATGGCTTGAAAAGAAAGTTTATCCAAACTTATTCACTGTAAAATTACTAAATGTTTATAGAGAAATTTGGACTTTGTCATGTTCTAGTAAAAATTAAGACAGATTTTCACATGCCTCTTATACACACACAAACAAGATTAAGTTTTATTATACAGGAATAGTAAAAAAAAAAAAACCTCTATATTACGGGATTTTATAATTTCACCCATTATATGGGAAGAGTGAAAGACCCTACATTACAAGATTTTAATGAGGAATAAATGAGCTAGAATGTATAGAGTTATGTAGATTGACTGGTCCAAGTAAATCCCAGTAAATCGCTGAATAATCCATGTGTTGTGATGGTTGTATAATTCAACAAGAATATAAAATAAGATTTCTTTTATCTACTCAAAACATAACCAATTTCTAACTTCCAACTGTCCCTTGTGGTCTTAATACTTCAGAGTTAGACAAATAATCTCATTCAGTTTTGTCCCACTAAGGCTTCTTTTCAAATTTCAAAGTTTTGCCAGATATGAAGTAGTTATGTGTAACATTGGAATACAGATCTTGAGTAATAAACAATCCTATGTTTTCATCCCTGAATTCCTTTAAAACTAAAATGGATCCCTTCCACTTAAGACTACCCATATCTTCATTTGTCCATTAGATCTAAGTTGAAGCATCCTATGTGATTTCTGCTAATAATTTCAAAAACAAACACTGACGATCTTAAATGGGAATGTTAATGTACTTAAAATACTCATTAAAAAATTTTTAAAAAGACAAAAGCAGCAATGACTATACTTGTGCCATACATCTGGAAGGCCAAAATGAAAAAGAATGTAGCTATTGGAACAGGGTTCAAATAAACTGAGCCTCTTTAATTCCATAGTTATTCTAGTATCGCCAAACTCATAGAGAAAAAATATATTTAACATTTAAAATTCTTTTTTTCATGAAGCACAAAACTCTTTCCAAACATAATATAATTAATCTTCATTGTTTTTCAAAGCAAAGTCTTCAAAAACTTCCTTGAGGTTAATGATGAAATCAAAACAAAAATAGGAGGCTTTAGAATGCTTAATCTGCTGTTCTATTAATACGGCATGTCTTAGAAATTTTTAGAGGTTAAAATATAACAAAGGCACTGGAAAAATACAAAATCATGTTACTTCCCAGGATCATACAGACTCTAAGAAGAATCTAACTTTTGTTCTCTCCCCTGAAAAGACCTAAGGATAAATTAGAAAAATATTGGAATGAACATTATATCATACCTTACCTGTCAACTTGATGACTAATATTAACCTCTGAGATTTAGTTTGCACACTACCTTCTAGCTTTTAAAACTCTTCCTAAAAGGAAACCTGTGGCACATGATGAAATATTTTGATAACTAAACCATTAAAATATATTTCCCCCAAAATTATTTTTAACATGTACTCTCGGATTTAAACTGAGAAACTCCTCATTTGTATACAGCTTCTGAGTGCCACACAGGTCAGTGTGACTTAACAGAGAAAATTGAAACTGGAACATCACTTGAAGTCTACAGGTTAATATGAAAAGCTGTGTACATGAATTAATAAGCCCAGTTAATACCTTGTCCCCAAGCATGAGAACTGTTAAATGGTGAAGGTATCATGTACAATTGACATTGCTGGGTATATGTTCCAAGACTTCCAGTGGATGCCTTCAACCACAGATACACCAAAGCCTATATATACTGCATCTTCCTGTACACACATATCTATTATAAAGTTTCATTTATAAATTAGGTACAGTAAGAGATTAACAGCAACAACAGTAAAATACAACTATAACAAAGTACTGTAATAAAAGCTACATGAATGTGTTTTCTAGTTCTTCTGTCTCTGATGGGAAATCTACAGTCATTCAAATTATTGTTCCCCTAAAAGAAATGCATAATTTCTGACTCCTTATAACAGTGGTTTTCAACCCTCCTGATACGACGACCCTTTAATACAGTTCCTCATGTTGTGGTGACCCCCAACCATAAAATTATTTTCTTTACTACTTCATAACTGTAATTTTGCTACTGTTATGAATCGCAATGTAAATATCTGATATGCAGGATGTATTTTCATTGTTACAAATTGAACATAATTAAAGCATAATGATTAATTCCAAAAACAATATGTAATTACATATGTGTTTTCTGATGGTCTTAGGCGACCCCTGTAAAAGGGTCATTCAACCCCCAAAGGGGTGCGACCCACAGGTTGAGAACCGCTGCCTTATAAGATTTTTATTTTGTCTTCATTTTTCAACAGTTTGATTATGAGGTGGCTGGTGTGGATTTCTTTGGGGTTATCATGTTGGCGTTACCTGAGCTTCTGGAGTCTGTAGATTTATGTCTTTAAACAAATTTGGGCTTTTTTATCTAGAATTTCTTCAAATATTTTTTCTATACTGCACTTTCTCCTATCCTTCCAGAATTAAGATGAACTGTTGCTTTCCCACATTTGCTGAGTACTCTTCATTTTTTCTCCAATCTCTTTTCATTCTGTAGTTCAGACTGAAAAAATTATGATGATCTAATTAACTTCACTGGTACCTCTCTGTTATCAACACTCTGCTTTTTATGTTGGTTATTGTAACTTTTCAATTATAAATTTCCATTTGGCTGTTCTTTATGTTTTCTATGCCTTTGCTGAGATTTCCTATCTTTCATTTCAAAAGCATGCCCATGGTTGCCTAACCACTATCTTATATACCTGAAACTAGTATTAAAAAATACTGAATGTAAAGTGTATTGAAAAAAACTTTTTAATTTTTAAAAAAGCATTCTCCTTTATTTGTTATAGCATTTTTATAACAAGTGCTTTAAAATATTTGTCAGATAACTCCGACACCTATGTCATCCCAGCATGGGTTGTTTTTTCCCATGTGAGTTTAGGGTTTCCTTGTTCTTTGTATGCCAAGTGATATTGGATTATATCCTATATATTTGGGTAATATCCTCTCTTACCACAATCTGTCCTGTACATTCCATTTCTCTAATGAAGCCTTTCCAGCACTCCACAATGTGTTTTCATGTTTAATTACAGTGCTATTTTAACTAAAGTCCCTCATAAAAGTTTATGAATGAGACCAAAATTTAATTTGTAATATACTCATCTTTCAATAGTTCCCCTTGGTACACACAAAGTACAGTGTCTTCATTCAAAGGTTAGAAAACAGATGCAGTTTGAGGTCTTTTTATTTAACTTCTCAAAACAGTAATATGTCCAATTTCTAATTTGCATGGCTTTTTCTTTACTGTATGACAGATGCGCTGACATAGTAAAGAGAAGGAATATCTAGAGCTATTCCTCCATTAATTAATCATCAGTAGGGACTCATGAGTGCTCAGGATGGTGTTTGTATTTTACAAGAAGTTTTCAAATAGCATGGAGGACAGATAAACTTAAGCACTATATTAGTTCCACAAGCAAAAGAGAAAAAAATCCAGAAGTCAGCCTTCAATTTTCTTGAAAACATTTAACAGCATGACTTCCATAAGGCCTCATGATCCACTATACTAACATCATAAGCCAAAATTTTAGTGTAGAAACGACTATATCAAATCCAACTAGAACCCTTCCCAAAAGATGTTGAAAGCCTTACTCCATTCAAAGTAAGGGCAGTTCTCTTCTCGTCTCCTGTTAAGTTCCTTGAATCAAAAGCCAATACGAAGGGTCCATTTTCTGTCTCGCATGAAAAATTTTAAAGCACTGTTATTAAACAGAACCACCACTGTTGAGCCTGGAAGTCCCTGACTCAGTCCCACCTGTAGAAAGACACCTAAGGTTTCTCTGAACACCTTGATAGAGGAAGCTATTAGAACAAGAAGGGGCACAGCAGGTAATTAAGGAAAAGCAACCGGCAAGCCATTACTACAGGACAAGTGGACAACAGGGACGGCAGACAGACTCACAGGAAAACCACAGCTCCCACATTAAAAGGTCACAGTGGTCCTCGGAGAAGTTAGCTCTATTGTTGACTGTACATGTTTCAACTGCCGGGCAATGATATGTAGGTAGTTTTTTTTTTTTTTTTTAAGATGTTGTATATCAAATCTTAACCACATGCGTAAATGAGTCACAAAATCCAGAATGAAGTTTCCTACCTTACAACTGAAAATAAGGAACAAACCTGTGACATCTTGTCTCCTGCATGCTTTTACTTGTACATATATTGCCATTTTCCAAGTAAACGATGCAGTACATTTTTTCTTTTCAAAGTATATATTCCTTCTCAATTAAAAGAAAAATAAATTTAAAGGAAATGCTAGTGACTCATCAGTGGATTTACAAAATGTATAATGGCTTTGAGCAAAATGTCATGTTTGGAGTTTTTGTTGTTGTTGTTTTTCCTACCTACATCAGAGTAAAATATAACTGTCTGGCTTATGACTGTTATCAAGTCTTATTTAGCTAGTTGCTTAATAGCACACTGTGGCCTTAGAAGTTTTTCAACATGACAAATTTACTTAACTATGTTTGAAATTAAACAAAAAAGTGAACTCTACTTTTCTCTAATCTTGACCCAAATATTTAACTTTCCAATTGAATTTTTTTACAATAATATTCCAAGGAAACCAAAGTGCTATTAAATCATATTGCAGTCTTCCTATTCTTATTAATTAAAGCTTGACGCAAATGTTCTTACAGATTAGCATAGGAGAGTCATAGTACTATTATTTTCAAGAGAGTGAAGAACAAAAACTATATTATGTACAAAGAACTTATGGTATTAATGTGAAAATTTGGAAAATGAAGTATCACAGTCAAAAACCAGACATCAAAAATTAGTTTCCATGTAAATCTTAGCTGTCACTTTGCATTGTCCAAAAAGCATAGTTAATAACATAAATGGTGCCCTCATTGAGTATTTAACAAGAAAAATCTGATTAAGACATAGTGTAGACGCAAAATGCTGTCCAGTTACAGATGTAGAAAACTTGATTTAAAGTGTCTCATTTTTTTCAATTTGATTGAAAAAAATCAAAAATATTTTTCACATAAAATGCCATGATTTTAAGTGAAAATATTAATGGATCACTAAAAGATTAAGGCATTAGTTTCTTCATATGTATAAAATATGCACTGCAGCATAATGAGTCTTCTTGTTCTCAGTAACACTGGATCAATTTTATTCACATGTGATTTTATTTTATATTCTTTCAGACAAAGCCAATTTAAAAGTACATTCAGCTACTTTCAATGTATAATATAGGCACAAAAGGATTCAATTACTTCCCTACTGGTACAATAATTTTAACTGTATAAAATATAAAAAAGCAGGCATTTGGGAATTTATAACTTGACTTTGTAAATACTTAATATTAAAGGAAATCACCTGTATCACTGATGTTGAAAATAAAAAATGTATTTTTGGAATACGTATAGTCTAAATTTCTGAACCAACAGGAGATGTGATATGTCTGAGAAAGCAAATTCAGTTAATTTCCTTTCAAATAAAATACTTTGTTAAATAAAAAAAACATTGCATAATGACTGGGCAAATACATGAATTTTTACATGAACATTAATATTAACCATTTTAACTAATATTAAGTAAAGCTAGTTCAAAATTAGATAACTTTGAATTTTAACTATTTTATTTTTCCATTTTTAAGTAAACCATTGTACGAAAAGAGGCACCATAAGGTTTTTTTATATCATAAGTTTACTTAGGTTTGTACAATCATAACCAGGAGAGGAAAAAATATAGTAAATTTAAAAACACTCCTAAGCAACACAATTAAACATATTAAAAGATTTAAAAAGGAATGATGGTAGAAAATAAATACAATCACTCATTTAAAAGTTTCATAGGGACTTTTCTTCTTAGAAGATCTTAGAATATTGATGGTTTTACCAGGATCTGGTCAGCATGATAAACCAAATGTGCCGTGGGACTGTTTGTCTGGCATAGGAGTCTGAGTAAAGTGTGTTACTGCCGGCATCTGTGAGCACTTTAATGGTCTGGGGAGGTATGAGCATCCAGAGCAGGCTCGGGTGGGCTCAGCCAGCTTGTGTGACAAAAGTACAATACCTTTTTGTTAAGTGGCTGTTTACACAGTTATCAGTCAGCCAGGGTCTTATGCCAGTTAATCACACTACTCCCGAGAAAAGTTTATGTTTAAAATTTCACTCATAGTCAAAGCCCAAAAGGGATAAACATTAAAGAAAACTGACCAAATCCAACTCTCTGCCTCAAAACAGTATTAAGAATGCTTTATTATATAACAGTAAATTTGTGATTTGTACATTTTTCCAGCAGACAACTGTGTGAAGGACAGAGAGGGGAGTGCTGCTTTATGTATGTTTCCTATTACTGAATCATTTATTGTATATAAAAATCTAAGTAAATAGAAAACTAACCTTCAGAATAAAACCTATCTAACAACATAAAATAAAAGTCAGATTTTGAGACTTGTTATAAATCACAATGTGGGGATCTTATTCAAAAGCTTATCTGATTAGTTACATAAAATTTCCATAGTAAACTAAAAGCATAGACTTGAACATAAATTAAGACGGACCAAAACATACTTTCTGTTGCAGTGACAAGTAAATTGGGGATTACTAAATGCTTTTTGCAAGACATGACACTTATCAAATACATGTTTTATACAGTCTGGAAAGAACTATATGAGAAAATAGTTACATCAAATATAATTTTTAACCAGCAATAACTGGTGTTCAAGTAAAAAATAACTCAGAAAGAACAATTTACAGAATACTAAGCTCTCATATCTCAGCATGAAAAAAAAAAAATTTCATCCTAGAATAGAAAAACTGTTGTAGCTAGATATGAATGCTAAACTACCAGAATAGACAAACAAAAAATTAAACAGTAGCCAACCAATCACTTTAAAAGTATTATTCTGATTTTGGATGTTAACCTTTCCTTTTTCTGTTTATATCTAGATCAGCCATTTCATTGTTATAGGTTTTTCTCACACTCTTTAGAAAACCACTGTGTGCTAAGCACAATACTGTCAGAAAACATCTTGAGTACCCATTGTGTGATTATTCTTCATCAGGCCAACTGGAAATATAGTTTTAACCTAAGAGAATCAGAGTTGGGCAGGCTGATTTTTAGTGGGCCCACCAAAAAGAGATATTGAATCCAGTGTCCATTTTAGTGGTCAGCATGAGTAGCTCCATGACTCAGAGGTGCAAAATGGCCAAGTCCCAGAGTGGAGTCAGACTTAAGGAATGGGGAGACCTGAGTTTGAATTGTGGATCATGCTCTTACTGTGTGACCCAGAGGAAAGTACCTAATCCCTCTAAGTCTCACTGATCCCACCTGCAAATGGGAGCAACAATATCTATAGTACATTACTATTGTAAAGAATAAATGAGATAAACCATGTGTTCCAAGTCCTGACTTTACACCTTGACAGAAATATATAATCAGATGTTATATCATCTATATTTTAAAAAAGAAAACTAAAACGTATATGATATTGGAATAGATTCACTAGATACTAATACGCATCTATTGGAAACAGGGAGAGTGGTGAGGTGAAAGGGAATGGCCACCTAGTCTCATAATTTAAGGTCCTTAGATTCAAGGGGGAGAAAGGTGTAGCTGCCCCTTTAACATATCACTCAATTCAACTCAACTCAATGTTAGAGGATACAAGAGAGAAAAAGCCTAGACATTCTTCCCACTTCCATTGATTCACAACCTAAAAGAGGTTCACACCAAATCATGGGCAATGCTGAAGTCCCAAAAGTTCTTAAAATGTATTTTTTAGTGTTGCAATATATAAATTCGGTGACAAAATCAGTCCAGAGATTGAATTAAAGGATTTATAGTTATTACTCTTGCACTGAATGTAAACATTTATGCATTTCAAGTCTCATTATGTGGTGAGGTACCAAATCCCATTGATGATGTGACATAATATATGGCGGAATGCAGTAGCTTTGGAAAATATAAAGTATTCCAAGTTCCAAAACACATGTAGCACAAGGATTTCAGACAAGGCAATCTGAACAATCTCTGCTTAAGGAATAGAAGGGAGACTAGTGGTATAAAGAGGTAAATGCCTAAGGTGGAAACCTATATTGAAGAATGTGTTTTCTCTCCTTCTTAAGTTAGAATTTGCTTAGAACCCTTGCATATGCTAGAATATGGAAACAATAATGCTACCTACATTACTGAGCTCTTGGAAAAACAAAGAAAAATACACACAAAGTGCTTTAAGCAATGCTTGACACAAAGTAAATACCAATAAATGCTATGTAGTGGAAGTACCTAGAAAAATACTTCGAACACATATTAGAAAAATGCAAACAGGTGAATATATAGTTCAAACAGTTAGCTGTTTATATATATATAGCTATATATATATATATATATATATATAGCTATATACTATATTTTGGAATTTTATTTTTGAAAATCCAATAATTTCCTTTTTCCTCTGCCCAGAGGTATTTCTACTGTCAGACCTCCGAGGTAGTATTCGTGCAGGTCCGTGGAGGCAGGTAGCAATCACAGTTGAGCCAACAAGCACCTGGAGCTGACAGAACATACTAAGATGTCAAACTCTTAATGCAAACATATATTATTTTGAAAGAAAGAAACTATGAAGAGCAACCTAGAAGGACGCTTCCAGAATTGCATGTACAAACTAACCAGTCAGAGTTTTTGTTAAAATGCAGATTCTGACTTAATGGGGTGGGGCCAATATTCTGTACACACATACTCAGGTAATGGGAATGCTGCTGGCCCACCCGGAGTGTAGGAAGGCCCCAGACCAGCAGTCATCAGACTGTACAAGCAACAACAGAATCCGCTGGGGAGTTATTAGAAACGCAAACCCTGGTGCATACGGAAACTCTGGGAGATTGTTGATCTAAATCAGACTTCCCTGAGAATAAAAGTAGAATACTTCTAAAATCCTTTAAAAACAAAGGATCATACTAGACCATGTTACCTAATTAGAAATCCAATTTCTCTCTGCAAACAATTTCCAAAATTATAGCCACGGCCATTACACTTAAAATGGAGGTTTTTACATGATAAGAAGCCTGTTCTGATCATGTATAGGCAGAAGTGTGTAAAATTCTCAGTTGAACCATTTACTAACTATTCACAAAATAGATCATTTCCACTTGACCTAGGTAACAGAGATATGACTTTGTAGAAACCAAACTGAGTTTTATATTTTCCTATGTTGATAATATAACCCAACCACATCATGGTTTAGTCAACTTCTCCAGAGTAATGTTTACACATCGCCTGGCTCATATGTAAATATGTCAACATTTTGATTTATAGCTATAGGTGATCTGTTTACACACATGGCTACACAGACACAAATTACAGTACAATAATGGTCTGAAACACAATATTCTTAAAGGACAAAAAAACTTGAGGCTAAACTATAAATACAGAATGTCATGTCCAGAGAAAAATTTCCGTTTTCTGAATGTGAAGCCAACTGATTGTTAAATAGGTGGTTTTCCCAACATTTTATAATAAACTGATGCAATCAGAGTTAAGATTCAGGGTTTTTTTTCCCCAACTTCAAAGTTTGAATTTACAAGTTCATCTCTCAAAGAAGTTTACAAGTTCACCTCCCAAAAAATGAGCACACGGTTCGGTCCTTAACCTATTTTTGAAGGAGTCAGTTAGTAATCTTGTGAAGCATAACACCTGCTTCAGGCCCATATCTTTACAACAGTGCTGCTGTCAGAAGACACCTCTGATGTTCACACCACAGGGAAGGCAGAGAGGGAAGATGTTTCTGAACCTAGTGAGTAGAGGCCAGGCATGTGGCTCAACAACCCAACGCAGAAAACAGTCCGCTTAACGAAGACTGACTTAGCCAAGCTGCCACTAATGCCAAGGCGAAGAAAGCTTGACAGAAGCAATGGAGGCTGCAGAATCACAGAATGTAACGGTGTGCACATCACCGTTACATTCCTAGCACAGTAATAAATATTTGTTGACTAGTACATAAACTACCTCTGTGGAGCTGGTACCTTAGAGTCATAGAGATGAAAAGAATGAGAAAGGGGTTATTACATATGTAATACCTAAAATTACAACAAAATTAGTCACTGTCAAAACCAGAAAAAAGTTTTAAAAAACCAGTCTGTGCAATTTCCACATTTTTGGAAAAAAATGTTCTCATATGAAAGATGCTATCTAGTATACTGATTTTACAGTGATGGGGTATCAGTTCTCTTAATAATACAATATAAAATCTTCATAAATTTTTAAAAATATCAGTTCTTACTTCTAATAGTGCCGATGTCCCATACTTTTTCTTCAAATTAATAAAGCATTTCCTTTATAAAAAGTAAAACCAATATGACATAAATCATACATAATAAGTGATATTCCACAAGCAGGAAACAAAACAAAATGTAATTATTTTTCAAAAAAGCAAATCACAGACTTCCATGGCCTGAAGGCATTTATACTTCTGAGAATTTGGAGATCTAAAATGTCATGAGAAATTCTGAACTGGCTTACGTTTTTGAAACACAGGAACTGAGAGTCACAAGGCCAAACATACCCTTAATAATCGATTCAGCTGCATACAAATCTCGTTTGTAGGTCACCTAAAGGACAGATAAACCTCATTAGACTTAACAGAGCAGGAAGGAATGTGAAAGCAATAAAATTATGCCCCCAAGGAAATTCTTGATTTTGGAGAAACTATAAACACATAATACTGACAATTTCTATATTACGACATCAGCAAATTCAGAATAATGTATTCTGCTTCTATGAATGGTTGAAGAATTTTTTTAATCTTTAAATAAATAGAGATACTATATGGCAATGTTTACCAAAATCCTATTAATGTAACTGAAGTATCAGATCAAAGAATATGTGGTTGTATTTAAAGTTTTAGCATTATTGTTAAATAGTAAGGTTTTATTCTGAAAGGGGGAAAAGGTAAGTATAACAAAAATCATCAAATTGCATTTTTAGTTGAAATGAAGAAATTCTCAAAGATCAATTCACATTAAGAAGGAAGTTCTTTCTAAATTGAGTATAACCGTGAATAGCTGGATAAGGCTCACCTTGTAAGAATTTTGTGACTCTGATACAAAAAGCCTAGAAGGCACCACCATGTACATAGGAACAATCACAATCTTTCCTTAAAAACACACAGCCTCCTTGCAATTATAACCTGTTCTTTGTAATGTAACGGAACACAGTCCTATGGCAGATCCTTCCCAGGCCACATTCAGTGAGCTTAGGAACAGAACATTTCAGGTGCTCTACATTGCAGAATTAGTTCTCCCACATCACAGAACTGAAAATGTAGTAAATAATGAACTACACTAATAAATAGTGCAAGGTCTTAGGAGCTCATCAATCAAGTACCCAGATGATTCTGATGCAAATGGACTAAACGCCCACTTTGAGAAGTACTCACCAAATTAGTACATCGCTATGCCTATAATTCATACTTTTCCTCCAAATTATCTGATATCTAGACATAGAGAAACTTAGTTCATCTCAAGTGGCTCACAGCACTTCTAGCCAAAATAGACTCCTGTGCTTTTCCTTTATCCTAGCAGGTAAATCCTAGTCCAAAACTACAATCCAGAATTAAAGTAGTAGTTAATTTGGAAGACAGATGGCAAGCTGTTCAAGCATTCAACTAATCTATTTAAATGAAATGTGACATGGCTACCTTATCTCTAAAACAAGTACATGCCAACCAAAACTAGTACAATATACAGTAGTTACCGATTCCCAGTATAATTCTATTATCTGGATAAAATATCAATAGAAAACAGGCATTTAAAGGTTCATGGTATGCATTTTACCAAATGAAAGAATGTAGAGATCTCATTCATTCATTCAACAAATATTTATCAAATAACTACTGTGTTCTAAATCCCATTCTAAGTGCTGGGAATAGAGCAATAAAAAGAATGAGGAAAACTTCATCACTTGTAACAACTGCATTTTAATAGAGAAATTTTTCTCATAAGAATTAACTAAGTTTTGATGTTTGCAATTTAAATGAGAAAATGCTTTCCTTCTATAATTGTCTGCTGTGTAGGGTAAACTCAGAAATTAATGGGAGGATAGTTAATTACCATAGTTCATTTTTTATCCCTTTATGCTTTTGTTAAGGGATTAAAACTGCATTCCAATTTAAAATAGAATTGTAAAAGTACCCTTTCTCTTTCAAATAAACCTTAATGTAATGATGGGTTTTTAAATGTAAAGAAAACATGGTTTCAAATACTAATTTTTTATTTATTTATTTATTTATTTTTTTGGTAGTATACTTGCAAGACAACATTTTGCCCTGGAGTCAGTCTTATGAATAAAATACATGTTTTTATTACCCAAAGTTTCTTTCTTAACTGTATAAGCAAGAAAGACTCCTAAAATTCATTTTCTGCCTACTTTTTCCTGTAGGTTGTGGATACCTACTTATATTCTTATTAAAGATTTCGTATTTTTAAATATCTTCAATATAAAGCTTTACTGAATACCTCAACTATGCATCTTAAATACTGAATTAATGAAAGTAAACTATAAAATATTTCTGACAAACTTGTAAAGTACTGTGTTTAAAACAGCCTTCTTTTGTTCAAATAAAATATCTAACATACATCAAAGGGAAAAATACTGAGAAATGTAGTTCTCAACTGACGAGCTTTTCTCTTCCTGCCAAGCTCTTACAGTAATATGGGTTACACTTTCCTTATTTTTAATTTCAAAAACACTTTAATAATCAGTTTTGAAGTTGATTTTCTTCTCTCAGCATGATCTACAGTTTTTCTTTGTCTTTACACAACAGTTACTTAAAAAAAAAAAAAAAAATCAACCCCGTAGTGATGGAACAGAGCCTTAGCCCTCTGATTTAGCTGTTTTCATTCACACTGCACACAGCAGAGCCTCGGGGTTCACCTGCAGGCCAGCGCAGGTGCTCTGTGCAGGCCAGACACTGAGCCCCTCGTCTGCCACTCACGTAGGGAAGCTCAGTTGTTGTGTGTTTGGTTGCACTGGGCTTCTGTGCAATATTTCATCTGAGTCAAATGGTTAGCTAAGTTTTTTTTTTTCAATGAAGAAAAACCTGAAACTGAGAGCCACAGAGGGAGTTTCCTTCCAACTTCTAGGCCAGAGCTACCTCAGCTACCTCACAGTGAACACCAGGAAACACAAACACGGTCACACCTTCTTTGCGGTGCTCCATCTGGGTTGACACTCAGTATCATAAATTAGACTTTTTAGAGCCAAGTCCACTTTGGCTACCATCTTACTTGAGTTAAGTTACACTACATTAAATGTTCTCCCATCTTTCACCTCATGAGAAAATGAATATGTAACGCCAATGACTAGAAGCCAGAAATCTTACATTTTAAATATACGGAATGTTTATTAGATACAAATTTAGATTGGGGAGGCATATTTATTACATTTATTTCCATTTCATCAATTTCATCTGCGTTAAAAATATTCTTACCTCTTGACTGGATAACTAGATGAAAACTTCTAAAGAGAAATAATGCCATCACAGTGTGTTTATGAGGTTAAAAAAAAAGAAAGAAAAGCCAAACGTGAGACTGTTTTGCTTCTTTTGTTCTTAACAAAGATAGTATAACACTTGGATCTTTAAAAAAATGTAGTTTACATCAAAAGGAATCCTCAAACATCAGCCATTCTAGTAATACTATGATGACTCAAACATTTCAGAAACTCCTTTGGCAAGGCACCAGCACTCAGAGAAAGCATGAGATCTAATATCTATTCCTGGGAGTCAGTTCTGGGCTCTTCTGTGGTCGGTCACTCTTTCGGGAGGGAATTGGTCATTCATGGGGATACCCTCTATCCTGCATGGTGATCTGAAAAAAACTGATGTGTCCTCCATGCCTCAAAGTACCTGCTGCAAGAAGATTGTCATCAACTCTGAATGCTTACTTTTTACATATACATCGACAAAAAAAAAAAAAAAAAAAGTATGTAAAATACAAAATAATAACCATCCTGGGATTACCGGTGTCAGTCAGAATAACAGTCCTAGTCATTCCTCACACCATGTGGGGGTGAACACCCTGACTTCTGAGAGGCAGGGGAAGGTGTCCTGGCTCTAGACTTGGGAACCTGCCCTTGCCTTACTGTTTTATGGCAGACATGCCTTTCCCTGTGCCAGACTTCTGAATCATACTCCAGGGACAGTACTTGGCTTTATCACCTGAGCACGGTACCAGCTGTTGAATAATTGTACTAAATTTTTCCTCAAATCCAAGTTTTAGAAAAGTGGTAGCACCTTTGGAATTATTATAGAATTAGAACACAAATGTCAATGTGTGGATGCCATTGCTCTGGTTAAAAGAGACTGAAATAACCTTTATCCACACAAAGTAGTAAGACAACAAAATTCATTAAATTAAAAGCCTATAATAAAGACAACTCATACAATATCATCATAAGAAGTCAAATAGGGTTAAATAAACAGCTAGGAAAATATGAGAAAGATAAAGTTGGAAAACAATGAAAGACAGGAGGCAGAAGAAGGAAATAGGGAAGCGAGGACAACTGCAATATTTGTACTCAAGGTTAATTTCACCTCACTTAACAGAACAAATGTGGTACCTAAAAAAGGCCTCTTAACTGTCATGTGATAGACTTTTTGGCCAGTCCACTGCATTATATGACCCTTCAGAATCCAAGATCCTGTTAAGGTACATCATTATTCAAATGCCATTCATAAGAGTGGGGCTTCCCCTTCTCCCTCCCCATTTGGAAAACGATACTAGAAAAATGACCACTCTGGGCCTAGGAGTGTGTCACCCTTTGGCATGTGCACTAGTTTCCTAGTGCTTTATAACAACCCCAAACTCTGTGGCTTAAAACAACAGAAATGTATTGTCTCACAGCACTGGGTCACAACTGTGAGGATATTCTTTCAACCAAGTTAAGTTGGAGTTCCCACCCTGGGGATATTGTGGAAAGCAGAGTTTCATCCTCAAACCCAGTTGAGTGTAGAGTAAAAGGATACAAACAGAGAACAAGAAAAAAATGTAAATAAAACAATCTTATGGGGTAAAAGGAATTTCTTAGAATAAATTATGTCTGTCAGTTTTCTTATAACCAAGCTATAGAAATGATACTATACTTCGACAGCTCAGAAAACCCAGTGAGACTCTTTTAATTCCCTTAATATATGCAGACACAGACATGCCCACAGAGACACACACACACCCCTTTTCTCCCAGAAGTATTGTTTCAGTAAGAAACTGTGTATTTTTATATACTTCTCCATCTCCTAAAGCCCTAGAAAGTGTTTGCACTTGCAACAGGTGTCTTTAAGAATGATATAAGCATGGACAAGACCCAGAACAAAGTACCAATTCCATTACCTTCCAGAGATCAGGTGATCCTTCCACAAGTTTCGCTTTCACATTACAGTATTTTAGAGCCAATTGCAAACACTCAGTTCCAAATTCCAGGTCGTAGTCACTACACTGAGTAGGAAAAGAAAAAGAGTTAACAAATAAATATATAATTTTAAATAAAATTATGCATAATCAATTGCACAGAGAAAAGGAAGAGCCCAGAGAACTCCCAAGCTCTTTAATGAGCTACTTGTTATTCAAGTTACAGAATAATTCTCCCTAGTTTTGTAAAGGTTTCTCATAGATTTAGTAAAATATAAACAATATTTTAAGCATATTAAGCAGAACCATTAAAATGACCAACAAAATAAAAATCAGCTGAATAATACTGAGAGCCTATTATGCCCAAACTTCGTATTAAGTGACAGCATGTAAATATAAATGAGACGTATATTGTGTCTTCAAGGAACTCAAGTCTAGAAGGGGAGGCTGATTGATAACAAATCTTTTGCAAGAGAATGTGATAAATATAGCACTAGAAGAATATCTAGAAGTAGTCCAGGAGATAAAATACTTAATGCCATGGGAGGACTTCAGGGAAGGCCTAGCAGAGGAAATGGTCTCTGATTTCATTTTAAAGACTGACTAAGACTGGAGGAGAGTGATACCTTTGGGGCAAAAAGCACCATACAAAAGATACAGAAGTTGCAGATTTGCATTTTAGAAAGAGTGTCGTCGTCGGCAGCCGTCCGTCGAGACGATGGTGTAGCTTCTTAAGAGTCTATCTGCACCGCCGAGAATGGCTGTGCAGTCCGACTCGGGAGTGACACGGTATCTGTCTCCTCCCGTGTTGAATCGACATCTTAAGATGATGCTGGAGTGTCCTCTCCAGTGAAGCTGAAGCTACAGAGCCTGGGCAGGGTGATATGGAGGGTCTGCTGTTGCCCATGCAGCAGACCCAAGAAAGAGTGTACCCATGTAAGAAAGACAGCAAGAAGGCAACAAATATTTTTGCCAATGCTGCTTTATCATAAAGGAGGTTACAAATGCTAACTATAATTGTTCATGAAGTTAATGGACATGGAAGTATAACCATCAATTATAGGTAGCCTCCCAACTTGACCAGAACAGTCTCCGTTTAAATGCTCTATTCTGTTATACCACCTAACATGACGTGTTTTTTAGACATTTTCATTTCATTATCAGCAGTAGTTACATTCAAATAAGTTCAGACAAATTTTGGTAAATCTCTACTTTGTACTTCCAGCATCTACAGTCTCATCTAGCAGTATGTGAGCGAGATGTATGTACAATAAGCAGTTTTCTCTTTAACCCTTGGTTAAATACCAAAGATGACCAACAATGATGCTTTTCCTGACTTTGTCCAGAGGCAAGATATTGAACACAGCCTTAAAATGTTCATAAAGTGCATACTGAGAGAAGCCCACAGGAACACGCTACCTCTTTTCCATCCCCGCTGGTGGGGCGACTATTACTGGATGCTATATGCTCCTGCCAGCTGTGTGATGTACCAGCCAAGAAGGCAAATCGCATCAAGTCTAGGATTCCAGTCACCAGGGTCGGTGGGAAGCATGGAAAATTATGGGCCAGGTATATATGAAATACATATTGGAAGTAGAGGCTAAGCTGTCTGGGCAGAAAGAATAGTCCGAACTTGTCATTCATTGTATGGACTAATGTTACAACTATTTATGGAGTTTTTAGTAATGTTTTAGCAATAAAACCTTGCTTCCACGATGAGTTCAAAAGATGCATGCTCACTGACAAATTAATTCTAAACTTCTGTGTCACAAGAACATTGATGTTGATTTCATCATCAATGTTCCATATCATTGTCTAAGATATGTAATGTTGAAAAAAATGACGCCTATTTTTGAACAAAGGAAAAAGCAGATAAACCACACAAGCACAACTTCTTCTTGAAACCAGAACTCAGGCCACAAGATGATCAAGTAGCCTTAAATCTAAAAAAGGCATTCCTCCCCCAAGAAGAGAGAGGCTGCCATCACTGGCTCACAGGTGGCAGAACACAAAAGGAAATGACACTGGGTGCCACACAGGCAGGTAAGAAGAAATCAGCCAAACATGTCTACAAATCGCTAACTACTGAGCTGAGGCAAGTAGGAGGATACAGAACCCCTAGGAGCCATGGTTGCACTGGAGTTTACACCCGCTGGCAGGCTCCTCTTCAGCGTCTCATGACCGGGAGCTCATGAAGTGGCATAACAGTACGTTAAAGGAGACTGTGATCAGATGTATATTCTAAACCCAAGGCAATCACTAAACAGACATTTTTAAGTTAAAAATAAGAAGTCAATGGTGATAAGGTGAAATCATGAAAAATAAGTTAATATAAGGCAGACAGGGAAAAAAAGAGAAAGACAACAGTTGGGACAAAGAAAATAACCAGCAAGATGACAGATTTTAATCAAGAAAGGTACTGGATGTGTCAGGGCACAAAATGTCAACATGGGGGTCACAGTGATACCCCTGATCCCATGAAATACAAACACACACACTCACACAGAGATACTGAGAACACGATGCCTCCCTAAACTTGAAGCCCAAAATAGTGACAAACAATATTCTCCCCATGAAGAAGTACTGAGGACACCGTTGTCAGAGGTCCCCAAGTACACAGCCCATCCTAGTCACATCGTAGTGACGCTCACAGTCAACAAGCCGCATCTTCAAAATCCAGCAAGTCCAACCACTTTCCAACACACAAACAAGAGCAGAAAGCCCGGATTTAACTGAAACCCAAGGAAAAGCTCAGACATAAAAGACAAGTCAAAAAGGCAAAGCATAAATTATTTTGGAGGAATTAAAAATTATGCAGTTAAAAAAAAATACAATAAGCCCAGAATGAAAAAGTATTTAGGCTCATAAAATGAGGCAGGGTAACATTTAAAAGGGTGTGAAGCTGAAAAATAGAAGAGAAAAGAATATCAATGACAACCACGAAGTTCAATATGTTAAGAAATAAGAAGAAGAAAGAAAGAAAACAAAAGGAAAAAACAGAAAAGGGTAGGACACGGAAACAACCAAATAATTTTTTAAAACTGCAGTAATAAAGAACATGAGTTTCCAAATTAAACATTCTTTTGAAATAAAGAAGTTAATAGATGAAAGTACAATTAGAGGAAACAACAAAAAGTCTTATAAAGAAGCAGAAATCCAAATCAGTTGAGACTTCTTAATAGCAACAATAAAAATAAGAAAAACAATGCAACGGTTTCTTTATAATTTTGAAGGTAATTATTGTCAACATAAAACTATACTCCCAGGGCAGCTATAGATCATTTTTGAGGACAGAATGTGGATTTTTACAAACGTTGACGATCTCAACAGAATTTAGATTTCTATAGTCTCATTTTTATTTTGAGTTCTTTAATAGACTTCAGGGAGCAGTTTTAGGTTCACAGCATAACTGGGCAGAAGGTACAGATATTTGCTACACACCCCGTACCTCTACATACTTACAGCCTCCCCTACTATAAAAATCCTACACCAGAGTGGTATATTTATTAAAATTGATTATCATCCAAAGTCCACAGTTTGCATTAGGATTCACTCCTAGTGTTTCACACCCTATGGGTTGTCACAGATGTATAATGCTATCTATCCATCATTATGGCATAATACAGAGCGTTTTCACTGTCTAAAAATCCTCTGTGCTCCTGCTCATCCTCCTCGCTGCCCCCGACCTTCAGCAACCAGTGAACAGTCTCCTATCTCCCTAGTCTTGCCTTTTCCAGAAGTCATATACTTGAAATCATACAATAGCCTGTTCAGATTGGCTTCTTTTACTTAACATAATGCATGTCTTCCATGTCTTGATGGATCATATCTTAGCACTGGACAATACCCATTGTCTGACTGTACCACAGCTCATGTATGCACTCACATACTGAAGGACATTTTGGTTGCTTCCAATTCTAGTTATTGTGAAAAAAAACTGTTATGAACATTTACATGTCAGTTTTTAGATGGATGTAAGTTCTCAACTTATTTGAGCAAATACGAAAGAGTGCAATTGCTGGATCATACAATAAGAGTATGTTTACTTTTGTAAGAAACTGTCAAACTCTCTTCCCAAGTGGATGTGCCATTTTGCTATTCCACCATCAATGAGTGAGAGTTCCTGTTACTTCACATCCTCACCACCATTAGGTGTTGGTGGTCTGGACTCTGGTCATTCTAATAGATGTGTAGGGATGTCTCATTTTTGTTAAAATTTGTATCTTCCTAATGACATATATGATGTGGGACATCTTTTCAAATACTTATTTTTCATCTGTATATCTTATTTAATGCAGTGTCTGCTCAGGTCTTTTATCTTTTTATTAAAATTGAGTTGTTCATTTTCTTGTTGAGTTTAAGAGTTCTTTGTATATTTTAGATAACAATCCTTGATCACATATGTCTTTTGCAAATATATTCAACTTGTGGCTTGTATTCTCATTCTCTTCAGTGATTCTTTTGCAGGGCAGAAGTTTTTCATTTTAATAAAGTCCTGCTTATAAATCCTTTCATAAATCATGCCCTTTGGTGTTGTAGCTAAAAACTTATCACCATACCCAAGGTTGTCAAGGTTTTCTCCTGTGTTATCTTCTACGATTTTTTAGTTTTATGTTTTATAGTTAGGTCTATGATCCATTTTAAATTAATTTTTGTGAAGAGTATAAAGTCTGTATCTAGATTTTTTTGCATGTTTCAACAGCATTTATTAAAAGAACTATCTTTGCACCATTGAAAACTGAAACCACCTTTAGGGAAGACAACTTGGTATTATTTATCTAATTAGAATGCACATACTCCTCTTTCTGGGTAAAGACAACAAACTGAACATATATCTAGTTTTGCCCACTACTCAAACCTTATTAAGGATACTATAATATACCACTGATCCAAGTCTACTTTCAAATAACACTATACTACTTCATAGGTTGTAAAAGTGCCTTATAATAAAATATTCCTAATTCTTCCCTCCCTTGCATCATTGCTGTCATTGATTTTACTTATAGACAAGCAAACATATGTATATATACATATATACACACATAGCATACATTAAATACTGTGTTTTTCTTATTATTTTGAACAAACTGCGACCTGTATCTGTAAAAATAATAAAACTAAAGTTTTTCCTTTTATGTTCACTTCTCCAACTTTCATTTTTTCTTTATGTATAACTGAGTTTCTGATCTGTACCATTTTCCTTCTCTCTGAAGAACTTCTTTTAATATTTTTAGAAGGTAGGTGTACTGGCAACAAATTCCCTCAATGATTATCTGAGAAACTCTTATATTGCTTCTTTATTTTTGGATATTAATTTTAATAAGTAGAGAATTCTAAGTGGGTGTTTTATTCTCTTTCTCTCTCAACACTGAACATTCCACTCCATTCTCTCTTTTTGCTTTCATGGTTTCTTAGGAGAAGCAGGATGTAAATCTTATCTTTTCTCCTCTTTAGGTAAAGTGTTTTCCTCTGGCTTTTTTCAAGATTATGTCTCTTCAAGTTTCTGCAGTTTAAATACCTAGGTATGCGTTATCTGGCATTTATCCTGCTTGCTGTTCACTGAGCTTCCTGGATCTGTGGATTCATGTCCTACATTAATCTGGGAAAATTCTCAGGCCTTATTGCTTCACATGTTCTCTTCCTTTCTCTTTTTCTGCTCCTCATAAGCTGTTCTATACTTTTTGCAGTTGTCTAACAGTTCTTGGGTATTTTCTTCTGTCCCCCTGCCCCCAGGCTTTTTTCTCTTTGCCTTTTAGTTTTGGAAGTTTCTACTGAGACATCCTCAAGCTCCCAGATTCTTTTCTCAGCTGTGTCCAGTCTACTAATAAATCCAAATATAATCTTCGTTTCTGTTACTGTTTTTTATTTTTATCAGTTCTTTTTTATTTCTTCTTAAAATTTCCATCTCTAATTACATTGCCCTATTATTGGCATTATATTGGCTGAATTCAAGGTCCATGTGTAGAGTTTCAAATATTCTAGCAGCTTGCTTCCTTGACCTTTACCTTCACTTGAACAACTAATTTATGCAATCAAACCTGGAAACTTGGTTTCACCTCTATTGGTGGCTCCTCTAAAATTCTTAATTTCTATAACTCAGTCTCTGACCAGAAGCTTTCTCCATCATTTCTTCACTTTCCCCTCACATTAAAGTTGACCTGTTATTCTCATTGAGGCATCCAATCCTGTAAAACCTCCATTTACTCTTGGTTAACCACCCCCCCTTTTTTTAGACTGTCCTTATCAACCAAGAGACTATGGTTGAAGACATGAAAAATTTTATTACAAACACCCAAACTGTCTGATCTCTTGTCTGTCTACCAGATCTCCTTTATAAATTCCAGTTACAAATCAATCATATAATCTGTTTTCTTATTTTATGAATTTTAGTTCACATTTTATCAGTTATAATTTAGTTTCAAGAAGCAAATATCCATACAATATTAGTTATCAAAAAGTTTGCCCTATTACTCCCTTCACCCTACTTTGTCCTCTCAGAGACAATCATTTTCCTTCTAAACACACATACGATATCAGTGGCATGTAGCGGTAAGCTTTTCTCACTCACACAGCTGTGGGATGGCTGAGGTGACCCTGTGTCCAAGCTGCAGGGCTGGGCTGTGGGTTGGCTGTGGCAGCTCTGATCTATGGATTGCACTCTGCAGGCCTAACTGGATGGGTAGCTACTACCCAGTGTATGCCTTCCTTAGGGCAACAGTAGAAGCACAAGAGGGCTCAACAGCACAGGCATATAAGTTTCTGCCTCTATCACTTATATTAAAGTACCAAAGCAAGTAGAAGGCGAAACTTAGCATCAAGGAGCAGGAAAATATACTGCACTTGCCAGGAGGCCATGGCAAGGATGTAAAAGTAGAATACTATGACAGAAGATGAAGAATTGGATCACATACTTTGCCTATCACACCACATCTCTAAATAACATACTTGTCACGCCTGCCTCCTGATTTTCAGAGTTGGCCATCATCTCTGGAAGAAGGATTTGTCTTCTTTCCTCCCAACCTCATCTCAATACCCACTAACATTTCCCATTCCCCACCCTTCTGTATCATAATTTTTGTTGAGTCAATGTTAATAAGTTTTTACATCATTGACTATGTAAACACTACTCACTGCCAGGTTATTTATTATAATTCCTTTCCTACACAAGTCTTTGTTTTCTTAGAATTCAAAGTTATCTTTTGTTTTAAGTATTTAGTTTTCTACATATACATGAATCAGTCAACAGCAAACACTTAGCTCTTTGCCTAGATCTACTCTCAAGATGTTCAGACACATAAGGCATTTTGACAATTTTATATGCCTGAAGAAGTTACCTTTGGAGATTTCTGACCTTTTTCAACATGGACTAGTTTTTCTCTGCCAGACACATAGATATTATCCTAAAAACTCCCTATATCATCACCCTAGAAATAATCTTCATCTCTCACCTGTCATGGATCTCCTATCTCCTGTATCATATATAATCTTTCTTGATTTGACTCTAATTTTTGTAGAACAAATCCTCTCATAGTCTTCTGAGAAAGGGAGCATAAAAGGTAAGTTTTTAAAAATGTTTTTGTTGAATTATTTCTTTGGTATTTCCTTCCCTCTTTTTCTTTTTTATGCTTTTTTTTTTTTTTTTTTTTGAAACTTGTTATAGAGTATTGGCTCTCTTTCCCTGGGCTTCTAATTTTTCTTTCTTTCCTATATATTTTTGTTCTTTGGGGAAGGGTTTCTCAGATTTATTTTTAATCCCAGATCTTTTACTCTGTTTATTTTCTATCATTTTGATCTTGTTTCACATTTTAAAAAACTTTTACCGCTATAATGACACTAACTTTTTAAAAGTTTCCTTTTCTTAGATATTCACTGCTTCTTCCACATTATTTTTTTCTATTCATTTTGGTCTCTCTCTTCCAGTAAGTGCCTTCTTTAGATGGGATCATAATACTTGTCAGCTTATATTTAAGAGTAGGAGATTAAAAAGCTATTAAGCAATGAGTACAGAGGTGGTGTTTCTGCAGAGCAAGTTTTACTGCAGGGTGAAGGGGTTGAGATATTTACTGGGTAACCTCTGAGATTAGTATTTTTAGGTTTTTCTTCATAGACTGAACAGATTCCCCAAACAAAATTCTTCCAATTTTTATCCAGGAGAAAAAGCCAAGCAACCACAACACTGACTGCAGAGTGGAGAAGAGGCCATGGGCTTCCCCGTTCCGCAGGCAGTAGGCACATGGTCTGCTAGTCAGTGTCTGGGCAAGGCACGCATTCCCCTGATTACACTCAATATTCTACTCACACACAGGGAGCACTTCTCGCCCACTTGCCTCTGTAGGTAGAGGGTGGGGTCATAAAGCAGAGAAGGTGATTTAAAGATCTGACCGCTTCTAAACAGTTTTCAGCAAACCCACCTCATTTTGTCCCCTTTCACTCTGTTCTAGAGGTACCTGGTGCTGCAAGGTACTGAACTTTTCGGGAATTCTACTGTAAGCAAATTTAATTTTTAGCTTTCCCTACAACTCTTTTATAATTCAGCCCTCTCAGATCTCATTCACCTGCGTCCCAGCTATGCGTTTGCCATTGCCCTCTTTCTGACTCTCCTTATTCTTATGGGCCTATATCACTTTTTTAAAACCCTTTCTAGTAGCCTTAATAAGGTTTGAGTAGTGGGCAAAACTGGATACATGTTCAGTTTGTTATCTTCATCCAGAATGAGGAGTATGTGCATTCTAATTAGATAAATAATACCAAGTTGTCTTCCCTAAAGGTGGTTTCAATTTATAGTCCCATAAGCAATGTATGAGAATGTAGCACGGCTGTTAACATGAGGTAAATGAATAGGACTCATAGGGACTGTAAAACCTCTGAAAAAAATATTTTTTGTATAATGTGGTTATTTTTCTTGGAAGATATTTCACAAGTTTCAGAGCTTTTATAATACACACAATAAAGTTAGAAACCATTGTTTTATCGTAATTATGCAATGGTCATGCTACAAATAATCCAATTACATATCTATCCTTCCAACTTCAACATCATTCACAGTATTATTTCTGCAAGGCAGCCTGGGAAGTTTGCCCAACAAAGAACAATATATACATTAGAGAAAAACTAAATCAAAGGCATGCATGCACACGTTTCTCACTCTGCATTTATATATCCATGTACAGAATGTTTCAAGTAGAAACAAAATAGGCTATCTTACAATTAGGTAAACAATGAACACCTGCATTCAATTTATCATGTGAAAATCAAACGAAGCATTTTGCATACATTTACATTGTTTGAATTATGCAATGTATTTTAGAATGGCAGGAGAGACAGTTATCCAAGACACTTTGTTCTTACAATATACAGGATCTTTTTATGAGTAAATAAATAATCTCAGCCTAAGTCTATACAAGACTGATAATACAGATTCAGCCCTCACTCTTCAGAAAACAATGTATAAATGATCTGGCTAAAGACAAGTTTTTAGATAAGTTTACAGAGAGTTACATTCATGAGAGACTTTCAAACACCTATCAGATGGGAAAAAAAAAAACTGTCAGTTTTCACATTTTGCCAGCCCTACCCAACCAAAATCCATTATAAGTTTTAGAGGCAAACACCATTTATATCTAGTCATACCAAACGTTATCTTGAAGATGATATTTCTTTTTCTACATTCAGATAATTGTGGGGAGGAGAACATTGGAGGACGAATTTCACCAATAATTCTAAAACCATGTTTCTGTCCATTTCTATTGACTTTCACAATCAAATACTGTCAAGCCCAATTAAAAACTCAGAGCCTCACTGGAATATTTTCTCTCTTATGTATCTTCTTTGAAAAAGTAAACTGATGAAAAGTTAATAAAATTAAAAATAAATTAAGATAGTGCCCAGAAACACACTGAATACACATAATCTTGTCCCCGTGTAAACTACTAAGGTATAATCTGAAACCCTACAGCACTACCCAACCCCAGAGAGAGGGCAGCTTGAAATTCATGCACAAAGAACTGTTATAAGGCTCTTTCCATAAGCTCAAAAGATCATAAGGGTCTGAAATAAACCCAGGAAATATAGAAAAGGGAGGGCCCAGAACCAGAAGTTATTTCAGCAGCAACAGGATTCATGATGGTATTACCCATGTTGGAAGATGTAGACAAAAGAGCAGGTCTAATGATTAGGTTAATGGTACCAGTTAGATTTGTTACCTATAGGATATCTAGTAAAAGTAGTCACAGAAAATTATAAATATGTGCCCAAAATGTATGGGAGGAACGTGAATAAGAATAATCAGAAAAGTTGGAGGACATCTATCTCTTTTCTAAGCAAATATTTAGGGAAAATTTGCCAGGCAACACTCTAAGCACTGACAGGATGGATAAGGCTGGGAGAAACCATACAAGTGATAGTCCCCCTCTCCTACTTGGCTTCAGTTCACTAACAATAGCATCAATAAGTATATCCTTTTTCTATTTCTAATCTAGTACTGATGGGTCTAAGCTATAAAAATAAATAAATAAACTAGGGACTGTGTGTTTCCAGATTTGTTTTTGTTATTGTTGCCTCAGTGTGGGTCAACTTTACCTGGTTGCAAACTGAACAGAGTGCTACCAAACCTAAATACCACTTTAAGTGACATCATTGGTTTATCTTCCAGAAAACAGAGTCAAGGAGCAAGCTGCTACACCAGAAAAAAATACTGTTTATAATTTATTGGCTATAAGAAAAAATTTAAATTAAATTCCATTCTTACAAGACTAACTTACTGAAAATAAAACATTATTTTTAGATGATGTTGTAAGTACATAATTTTATAGTGACAACATACTCTTGGAAAAGAAAATAGAATGACAGAAATGTTCTTTTGTAAATGAAACAGAATTTAATAAGTTCCATCAACTGAATCAATAAAGCCATATGCACAAAAAGTAAAATATATTTAAAATGCAATACTCATTGGAGAGTCGGCTTCTTTTCTCATAATATTATATCACTTTACATACCACTAAGACAAGATATAGCATGACGATTTGTAATATGTTTGAAAATAAAGAGCATTTACGCATTCCACAATCCATAAGAACCAGGTATGCAGTAAGCAGTCTCACCTACTTCTAATGATAGAAAAACAGTCTGTGACCTCTGATATTCAACTTCATTTAATATTTTGTGCAAGAGAACACACAGATGGCACAAAATGATGTAACCTATCTTTATCAGCCTAAGGAGGCTTTGGACACTTACTCTTTTTTTTTTTTCTTTCTTTCTTTCTTTTTTTAATTTACAAGTAACTTGAGATTACTTTAAAGGGAAGGAAAGGAAAAGGGTCTGGCCAAATCATCTTAGAATGTAGTTATTTTTAGAAATGGAGGATATAAAATTTTTCCTTGCAGTTTTGTTATTACCCTAACGACTATTATGGCTAAGAAAAAATGTGCGTTTCCCAAAAAAAAGGAATTTAATGCCATTAAACACATAACTTAATAAGATGTTTCCTGAACCTCCTCACTAAACTATAGCCATCAAAAAATAATGGAGTTAGTCATCCTAGTTATTTCTTCCATTTCAAATACACTTACTCCCCTGAGGCATGTATATCAAAAACATACTTAACAGGAGGACTAAACCACAAAGTTAAACCAAAATGATGAAAACCACACAAATAAAAAGACAGATAATATTCTAATAAAAATGCACTGCTGAATACACTCTAAACTAACCAGCTAAGGAAACAGTCTCTAGTCTTTTCATCATGGGTTACCAAACCTTATTAAAAAGACATTTATGTAAGTAATTTTACTTTTTACAGGCAGGCATCATCAAAACGTATGAGGCTAAAGCATGCCATTGTTGTAGAATCAGTTTCAGGAAATGTCACAGGTATTATACTCAGGCTGTGATTTTAACCTTACTTTTTGGTATTAAATAGATACTGACCCTGTCTTTGACTTCTTAACTACAAAATGGGAATAACACCTACCACTTACTCTGCCTTCCGTGGAGTGGGTACTCAATGAACTGATTTCCCTTTTCCTTTGCATGAGTTGAAAATTCCATGTTAATTTAACAAAGGAAGTACATCCTAGGATGAGGCCAAATAGGATATTTTAATTCACAGTCAAATGACCTAATAGTCTTAAGAAGAAATTAAAACAAAGAACAAAAAACAGGTGTACTCCCCCCCACCATCAATCTGCACTCTATACACACTCCCAGCTCACACAGAAAACTGCCGCTCACAGTGGAAGCTCAGACACAAGAGACACCCAGATGAGAACTGCAATCAAAGCAAAGGACAAGGAGCTCTAAAGCAAGTAAGAGGGATGCGTCTCTCTTGTCCCGTTAGTAGTATAGTATAGTATTTAATTGCCATGCATAAATTTTAAAGTAAGAAATATATGATGGAACAGAAATGGGATATGGCTACTTTATTTTTAATTCTATAGGCTAAAAGGCCAATTTACTAGAACTTTGCATACAAAGGCCAGTATTTTTGTCATTGAAATGAGCCTTCTAGTCCCCCCATCCCAACTCCACTAATTTAAGTTTGAAATCTCTTTCAAAGCAAGTGTTTCTTCTCTAACACAATTTAAAATATACTTTTAGTGATTCATCTGGCAAATGTACTACCCCTATAATGCCTTGTATACTTCAGCTAAATCACTCCATCAGTTCAGTCTGTTTGGCTTCATTGATAGCTCGTGCCTGTTTATGCTCACATAACCAAGCAAATGAATACTGGATGACTTTTCAATCTCTACTCAGTTTTTTTCATTTTCAGATAATCATTGACTTACAGAGTCCTTTGCCTGTTTCTGAATCACAAAATCAGATGTAGGAAGAATTTTAGATCATGTAGTCCAAATCCTTCACCTGCAGGCATATATAATCCCAGAGAAATTAAAGCCTGTGCCCATTATTCTGCAAGGTCACTGAGCAAGATATAAATATAGGGCATTTTGAACTCCCAGGTCATTATTATTTCTGGCCCCTTCAATCATGGGGGACCAGGCTTGAGGAAGAAAGACAGGAATGTTATAATGCTAGAGTGTAAGGCAGGCAAACCCAGCAGAGGAAATACCCACCAGAACAGGGGTTTGAGCAGGCACCTGTTCGGGGTGTCAGTTCCTCCAGCATTATCCTATAAAGATCTGTGTTTGCTATGATGACCTCAAGGCATTACAACCCATTCTGCTTTATATATAATAATGTTTTTTAAATCAAATGATTTGATTACAGTTATAATAGTAACAATACCTTTGTGGTTTGACAACTTTTATACCCTATCTATACTCAGTAACAAAACTACAATTGGAACAAGAGAAAAATTACAAAGAAAAATTTCTAGGGTACTTGCAAATCTCTCTCAAAATTATAAAACGTAAAGAAAAATGTTTATATAATTAGCAAGTATTAACATGTGAAAATTTTTGGGGGGACTGAACAAATTGACCAAAGAACAATAGAATTATTCATAATAGCCAACTTCTATTAATTTTCTACTATTTGTACATATCCCCTTCTCAAAAACCCAGTGAAGGTTATAGTTTTAATCCCTTTTCATGGACAAAAATACCAACATTCAAAGAAGTATATAGCAGGGAACTAATACCTCTATTTTAAGCATAGACTACCTCCTGTGAGATTTATGAAGTTATGGCCATCTTGGCATTCATCATTGCACATAAATTTCACTAACAATCAGTCCTTGTCCAAAATATTCTCAGTGAAAAAAACTGATTTCCATTAGTCCTAAAAAGGTTTAGAAACAAATGAGTCGATTCAAAAGCATATGAAAATTTCTCCTTTCACAGATAATGCTAAACTACATCTCTAGCTTATGTTCTCAAATATCAAACTCTTGCTCAGGATATTAATGCCCACAAATAAAAATGTCCATAAAATAATGACAAACTCTGAAATCACGTGTAGAGAAATGATTAAACTTTTATTTGTTAGAAGTCCATAATATTTAAGCACATGTTGAAGGGCACACAGTTAGAATGGTTGGATCCCAAAGAACTATTTCAGAATGCATTATTCTCTATAAGAAAAGTTGTTCCTAAACATGCCAGCCCTAATATTAGTAGTTAATAACTTCCAAGTCATTATATTTGACTTTAATATTCTAGGCAGCAGGCCAATAAAACGAAACCCTGCCAGAACCACTTAAAAGCAAAACTTTCCTTCTAGTTCTTTTGGCAATACTTTGTGAAACACCAATGAAGAAAGCTATATTACAGACTCAAACAACTTGGGTACCAAACACCACATAAAATATTACTTTTAAAGAGAGAGGCATATCTTCTAAAAGAGTATTATTTTTTCTAATCAAGGTAAAAATATAATTTAGTGATGGTAAAGAATATCAGAGTCGCTTGGACAACATGTAAGTGGACACAACTCCCTCACTGAATTAGATGATGTATCAGTCTGAGTGAGAGCAGGGTCACTGTAAGTGACATGTGATAGAGGTTATAGGAATTAGACCTTACACAGTTGTGTCACTGAGGACACTTCAGACTGTGAGAGTAGGCTGAAGGATTAGAGACACCATTGACTAATCATCTTGCTAGACAAGCACATCCAGCCGTTAAAGGGAGACCTTGCGGGGAAAGACATGCAGAAACAGTTACGTACATGTAGCTGAGCCTCAATGGGTCCTCAGCCAAGCATCCAGTAACAAACCAGAGCTAGTGACAGTCAATAGTTCTAGCACTCAGGAGGACAACGAGATGGCAAGGACAAGCTGGAATGCACCAGGCATCTTAATGTCTGGTGGTCAATGCATCTGACACTAAAAAGATGTTAAGAGAAAATGGTTTCTGCTTTACTTCAGCCTTCTAAATTTCATTCGTATGGACTTCCAGTCAAGATGGTGGCATAAGCAAACACAGCTCACCTCCTGGCACAACCACATTAAAATTACAATTAAATTATAGAACAACTATCACTCAGGACTGTCAGAAATTAAGCTGAATGAAGTCCGACAACTTCAGAATTAAAGAAACCACATCCATCCTGTCTAGTAGGAGAGGCAGAGACATGAAATAGGCTGGTCCCACATCCACGTGTGGGGGATAAAAATTCAGGAGGGATATCTTGGGAGTGAGGAGTTCCAGCCCAACACCAGGACCCACAGCCCAGGGTTACAGTGCCAGGAACATAAGTCCACATAACTTCTGGCTGTAAAAACCAGAAGAAACTTCTGGAGTCCCAAGCAGTTCCTCTTAAAGAACTCACACACGGACTTACTCAGTCTCACTCCCTCTGAGATCCAGCACCAGGGTAGCAGCTTGAAAGGTACCAGAGGCATATAGGGAGGCATGAAGTGTCTAGTAATGAGGCAAGAGCTGGGAGACAGCTTTTTCCCAGACAGAAAGGCAGGCTGAGGCCATTGTCCCTTTTCTGAATCCTCTCCCCAAAGAGCCACCGAGCTGGCAGGTGGGTACCATATCTGAGACTCCATCAACCTGGCCATCACTGTGTGCCCTATCCTAGAGATCACCTGAGGCTTGATCCCACCCAACTTACAGCTTTTATCAGTGGATTTTCCTTATGAATGGCTGGTCTTGGCTCATGCTTCACAACTTCCTAAGTCCTCTCTTAACAAGTAATGCCAGCCTCAGTAAGTCCCCAGCCCCCACTACCCTTGCTAAGTGACTCCAGGCCTGGCACTAGCAGTAGCCAGCCTAAATTCACAGCTTGGTTTTACCTGGGAATCCCCAAACCCAGCACAAGTAGCAGCCCTCTCAGATTGCTTTATAGCTTATGCTGGTGGCCCCAGGCAAAACATAGGTGGAGACTGGCCTTGGCCTCCACCACCTGGGAAACCCCAGGGCCTCCATACCCAGAGGACAGCTACAGACCATATTGAAGCACCACCACCCTGCCTCTGCACAGCTGATCCTCCATGGAAGGTGGCAGTTGGTGGTCAGTGGTCACAGCCAGTTCTTGTACCTGACTGCCCTGGGTAAATCCCTTCCATTGATCTACCAGCAACAACCATGGCTCAACTACAGGAAGAAGGTGTACTCAATCTACACAAAGTGTACACCTCAAGTAATCAGCTAGGGTGATATAGGAGGCTGGGCCACTAGACCCTACAGGACACCTACTACATTAGGCCATGCTGCTAACACAGGAAGTAAAAGCAGCTCTATGTAATACATACAGACACACAGGGATGCTGCCAAAATGAGGAGAGAAAGAAATATGGCCCAGGTGAAAGAACAAATCAAACTCCAGGGGGGGGGGAACTAAACAAAATGGAGATAAGCAATTTGATACAGAGTTCAAAACACTGGTTATCAGGATGCTCAAGGACCTCAGCAGCATGAAAAAGATCCAATCAGAAACAAAGGATACACTAACTCAAATGAAGAACAATTCACAAGGAAACAACAGTAGAGTAAATGAAGCCAAGAATCAAATCAATCATTTGGAACATAAGGAAGCAAAAAACAACCAATCAGAACAACAAGAAAAAAAAATAGTGTAAGCAGCCTCTGGGACAACTTCAAGAGGTCCAACATTTGCATCATAGAGGTATCAGAAGGAGAAGAGAAAGCAAGAAATTATACATCTTTTTATGAAAAATTAAGAAAGAAAACTTCCCTAACTTTGTGAAGGAAATAGGCATGAAAGTCCAGGAAATACAGAGACTCCTAAACAAGATGGATGCAAAGAGGCCCACTCCAAGATACATCATAATTAAAGTGCCAGAGGTTAAAGATAAAGAGAGAATCTTAAAAGCAGAAAGAGAAAATAAGTTAGTTACCTACAGGGGAATTCCCATAATACTGTCAGCTAATTTCTCAAAAGAAACTTTGCAGGCTAAAAGGGTTGGCAAGGAATATTCAAAATCATGAAAAACAGGGACCTACAGCCAAGATTGTTCTACCCAGCAGAGCTATCATTTAGTATCAAAGGGCAGATAAAGAACTTCCCAGACAAGAAAAAAATAAAGGAATTCATCATCACCAAACCATTATTATATGAAATCTTAAAGGGACTTGTTTAAGAAAAAGAAAATCAAAACAATGGACAATAATTGAATCTAAAAAACAAACTAAGCAAAGAAGAACAGAGACATAATCATGGATACAGAGAGCCTTTTGAGGGGGGTGTGGGGGAATGGGTGAAGAGGTGAGGGGGTTAAGAAGTACAAACAGGTAGTTGCAGAATACCTATGGGGATGTAAACTACAGTATAGGAAATGGAGTGGCCAAAGAACGCATGCGCATGACCCATGGACATGAACAATGGTATGGGATTGCTTGAGTGAGTGGGGAGCGCTGGGTGCAGGGGGGACGGGGGGGAAGGTGGAAAAATTGGGACAACAGCAATAGCATAATCAATAAAATATAATTAAAAAATAAATAAATTTTATTTATATAGCTCTTCTGGTCAATCTAATCAAGAGAAATTGTTCCCAATTTGTCTACTGTGGAAACTGGCACAGCAATTTCCACCATAGCTAAATAGCACATAATTCAGATAGACACAGGAAAAAAATTTTATTAATTTATCTGCTTAACATAACAGACACATTATGGACAAAAGGTATGTATAAAGTTATGTAAATTTTAAAATCCATATTCCCTCACAATAAGGTACAATATATCCTCAAAATATCTCACTATACTTTTTTCATCATTCTGCAATTTTTCTAAAGTAAAATGGCCTCAAATAAGAGTTTAAGTTTTCAGATCTGCCTAGGAAATAGATTTTGTTTTAGCCATGAACTGCTAAAGTTACCAGCCAGGCGCTAATACATACAACTGCACAAATTAACATCGAAGGGCAAAGTGAAAGTGAAATCAAAATTTATTTCATCATCTGATCCTGGATGAACCCATACCTCACTTAGCATTCAAGTGAACCAAAAAGTTTTCATTTTGAACCTTATTTCTTCCCTCTAAATAATGGTATTTATTGGCTAGCACACAACAGTTCATGTGATCAGGGAATTGTGTGGTAATCTACAGCTGTCATCCTTGGAGGAGGATGAAGTAGAAGGACCACCTGGATACTAGTGTCTGTCAGCACTTGCCACATACAAAGCTTCAAATTTGATGGTCACTTATTTATAAGTGTTTGGTGTCCATCGTGTAACTGCTCAAACTTCGCTATAACCCCTGCCCTCTCCTGACTGTCCTTCAGAAGTCAGTACCTTCTTTAAGATACAGAATTCTGCAGTTAAAAAAAAAAAAAATCAAGAAGAGACTCATACTATGTCTCTCACTTCATTTCTGTTTATTTTTGAAAAGCAGCTTTTCTTGCCAAATTCTGTAACAAAGAGATCAGGGTTTTTAGAACATAAAACAAAAAGCACTTGACAACTCCAAGAGGCCCTACTGCTCCTGACAGAATAAGTGTTTCCATTGTAGGCCTCTTCCCACACATTCCATTCCCCACCTTTAACTCTCTCACCAGAAAAGCACAAACACAGAAGAGATTTCCAGTAATCTACCAGACTGAATATTTTTTTCCCCATGATCGTGTTTTTCCCATTTAATAACATGAACTCAGGACAAACCACAAGAAGAAATTAATAATGCCATTATTGTTGATATCCTCTCTCCAGTTTGATTCTCTGTTCTCTGTTTGCCTCATCTTTTGTTTTCTGTTGTTCTTACATACACTTAAAACTGAAATGCACCCACACTGCATTTTTTAAAATTGTCTACACAGGTAAAGACATGTTCATATCTTTTTAAAACATGATTCCTAGAGAACAAGTGTGAACTAGGGAAGAGTATGAAAAAATAGGTAGTATTGTTTTCTAAGGTTTCTCCAGTAAGCCCAATTTTCTACTTTATAGTATCTAAGGAAAACATTCATAGCTGTCTGTAAGAGCGTTCCATATTTAATATATAAAAGTCTTTATAGCTTTTTAAGTTCTCACAATAACATGTATTATACATCTACTAGATTTAAGGTTCTATGAGAGACAGTTATGACAGAAGGAAGAATAAGAGAAATATGATTAAGTCTATAACATCAGAGAGTGCTTAATCACCCCAAACAGCCAAAATAATATTTATATCAGTTAGGATGGCTATTACCAAAATAGATAGATGATAGATAGATAGATAGATAGATAGATAGATAGATAGAAATATAAAGTGTTGGCAAAATGTAAAGAAATTGGACATTAAAACCCTTCCACACAATTGGTGGGAATGTAAAATGGTGTAGCCTCTATGGAAAACAAGTGGTTTCCTCAAAAAAATTAAAAATGAAAGGGGAAAAAAGATATTCTTCTAACTCTATCCCCCCTAAAAAGTTTCAAAGCTTAGATAATTTTATTGGGAAATTCTATCCAAATTTAAAGAATAAATACTATATTTCTTAAAGGAATTGTTACATAAAAATTTTAAAAAGGAAAAACAACCCACTGATTCAGTAAGATTAATATAGTCTTGCTAAGAAAACCAAATATGAACAGCACAAGAAAATAAAGACAGTTTTACTATAAACAAAGAGGGAAAATCCCAAATAAAATATTAGGTAGCTAAATCAAATAGCATAAAAAAATTACATCAAGAAGTGTTCATCCCAGAATCAAAGATGATTCAACATCAGTAAGTCTATTAAGTTAACTTATCACTTTATTAGACTAAACATAAAAATCACATGATGATCTCACTACATATAGAAAAATAAGATTTCAAAACGCATAATACTTATTTGTGACTTTTCAAAAAAAACTCTCTGAAAAATAAAGATTAATTTAACTTGTTAAAAGCTTTCTATCAAAAAAAAAAATCCTACTGCAAACATTATATTTAAGAAGTTAAAATTTACACCCTTTAATAACAGAATTCAGAAAGCATATTTTATTTTCTTTCTGTTCTACAACAGATCAGAGGTTCTTGCCAAAAGCAACAATAAAAGAAAAATAAAGGTTCAAAAACACACAGATCATTTATATAAAACAGAGTTCAATGAATTTGAATGTTATATGCTCAATCTTTAAAGAAAGTTCAAGGAAACATAACAGAGCAATAAATACAAGTTAGAAAATATAATACAAAATATTTTATAACAGCTAATATGAATAATCTAAGAAATTACTAATAAATAATATACATATATTAAAAAGTCAAAAATCCTTGAAAGAATGAAAAAATATCTGAGTAATTAAGGCATACTATTATATGTTCATAAATAAGACAATTTACTATTTTTTATTTAATCTTTATTGTATTGTTTTCCATTACCATTTAGTCACCTTTACTGCCCTCCCCCCAGCAATCACCACACTGCTGTCCATGTCCATGAGTCTTTTATCCTCTTTGTTCAATCCCGCCACCTCTCACCTCCCTCCCACTCCATCTGTCATCCTGCTCTCCATTTATAACTCTGTCCCCGTTTTCCTAATTAGTTCACTTTGTTCATTAGACTCCACATGTAAGTGAAATCATATGGTATTTGTCATTCTCTGATGGTCTCCAGGTCCATCCATGCTGTTTCAAAGAGTAAAATTTTCTTCTTTTTTACAGCTGAGTAGTATTCCATTGTGTAAATGTGCCTTAGTTGTTTTATCCACTCATCTACTGATGGACACTTGGGCTGCTTCCATATCTTGACAATTATAAATACTGCTGCAATGAGCATAGAACATAGGGGTGCTTTCAAATTAGTGTTTTGGGTTCCTTTGGGTATATTCCCAGAAGTGTAATAGCTGGGTCAAAAGGCAGATCCATTTTTAATTTTTAAAAATATTTCCATACCGCTTTCCAGACCACCAATCTACATTCCCACCAATAGTGCAAAACGGTTCCGCTTTCTCCACATCCTCGCTAGCACCTGTTGTTTGTTGATTTATTGATAATATCCATTCTGACAGGTATGAGATGATATTGTGGGTTTAATTTGCATTTCTATGATGATTTGTGACATTGGGCATCTTCTCATATGTCTATTGGCTATCTGTATGTCCTCTTTGGATAAGTGTCTATTCAGGCCCTTTGCCTACTTTTTAATTTGATTGTTTGTTTGTTTTTTGGTGTTGAGTTTTGTAAGTTCTTTATAAATTGTGGATAGTAAACCCTTATCAGATGTATTGGTAAATATGTTCTCCCATTCTGTGGGTTGTCATTACATTTTTCTGATGATTTCCTTTGCTGTGGAAAAACTTTTCAGTTTGATGAACTAACAGAAAGGGAAATTAAGGAAATAATCCCATTCACAATTGTTACAAAAAGAATAAAATACCTTGAAATAAACCTAACCAAGGATGCAAAGGACCCATATGCATAAAACTGTGACACTTAAGAAAAAATAGAAGAAGATACAAATAAGTGGAAGTATATACCATGTTCATGGATAGGAAGAATTAACATCATTAAAATGCCCATGTGACCCAAAGCAATCTACAGATTCAATGCAATTCCTATCAAGATTCCAATGTCATATTCCACAGAACTAGAACAAATATTTCATAAATTTACATGGAACCACAAAAAGCTCTAAAAAGCAACAGTGATCCTGAGAAAGAAGAACAAAGTTGGAGAAATCATGCTACTTAATATCAAACTATACTATAAGACCATAATAATCAAAACGGTATAGTACTGTCATAAAAACAGACACACAGATCAATGGAACAGAATAGAGAGTCCAGAAGTAAAACCACACCTTTATAGTCAATTAATATTCAACAGAGGAAGAAAACACATACAATGGGCTAAAGATGGTTTATTCAATAAGTAATGTTGGAAAAATTGGACAGATACATGAAAAAAAAAAATTAACTGGACCATCTTCTTACACCACACAAAAAATAAATTCAAAACGGATTAAATACTTAAATGTTAGACCCGGAACCATAAAAATTGTAGAAGAAAACATAGGCAGCAAAATCTCAGACATTGCTCATGGCACTATGTTATTGGGTATTATCTCCCCAAGCAAGGGAAACAAAAGAAAAAATAAACAAATGGGAGACAACTTATTATTTAAAGATGTCAACTTAATCCCTAAATTAATTTGTAATTTTAAAACATTCTAATAAGAGCTTTCCATTGACAAGAACTGAACAGATTTCAAAATTACATAAAATTAATAAAGGCCAATAAATAATGGATCAGTCACATCTACACCCCACCTCTCATTCTCTTGGTCTCATACTCACTCCCTATGCCACCAAAGTGACTAACCACATGTGGGCTCGCATGAGGCTGTAGGCCACAAGCCAGAGTCTCTGGCTTTTCCCTGGAGCTACTTCTGGACCCGAAACTATGGTACGAGTCATGGGATCGAGCTTCCCTTGGGAATTAATGGGCTGGGTGGTACCAACCAGAGTTCACTCTTTGTGGAAGTAACTTTAACCAAGAGAGATGACAGATGAATCCTGTCTCTTTTAGAAGAGTCTATTGAAAGGAAATAAAGAGTTCTGTGTAAACCTGTTTGGATATGTCCCATGTGATGAAGTGACCAGTTGTGTTTCTTTGTGAAGTGGTAGATTGGCAATACAGCAGGCCCTCTAATAACATAATTTTGTTCAATATTATTTTGTTATAATTTTGATGATTCCTAGCTGGATCTACTGCCAGTGTGGAATTTACACACTCTCTCCATGTCTGCATGTCTGCATGGATTTTTTCTGGTACTCTGGTTTACTCCCACATCCCAAAGATGTGCACGTGAAGTGGATTTTCATGTCTAAATTGCCCCACTCTGAGTGAGTGTGGGTGTGGGCATGAGTGCACCCTGCAGGGTGGGTTCCCACTTGCACCCTGAGCTGCCAGAAAAGGCTCTGGTCAGCTGGGACCCCGAACTGAAATCAGTGAATTGGAAAGGAATTATCTTACTTGATTTTATTAATCTTTCTTAAATGTATTTAAAACTCACATTTACTTTGATGTTTAATATTAGAAGTGCTTTGGGTCTTTATTTAGAAGTTTGGTGATGCATTTGTGACCAGAAATATGCCATATAACTTAACTCTTGTTTGTATTAGTTAACCTACGGTCCAATTGGTTCAGGTATACCCTGTTTCACTTAAAGTTGTAGTTTCCAAGGACCTACAGGCAACATAAGTGAGGACTTACTATGCATCATCTCACATCAGTACAGAAGCCTTGCTTAAGGCTGAATTTGCTAGGGAACCTGTGTTGAAAGGGAGAATTTTGAAATTAACTAAGACTTAAAACAATGTAGGAACAAACTTCTTAAGAATTTAAATGAACATAATGTGGTTGCATCAAAATGAAGAACATTAAAGATAATATTAACACGCAAGTTTTTGACTAAGAGAAAATATTTGTATTGTGTAAAACTAAGAAGGAATAATATCTAGTGTATACAAGAAACTCTATCAATCAACAAGAAATGCAAAAGAAAATTAACAAAAATATTAACAAGCAAAAATGTAAAAAAATGTATGTAAATAGATCATCCTCAGTAGCAATCAAATAAATTCAAATTAAAACACAGATCAGTATACATCTATCAGACTGACAAAAATTAGTTAAGTTACAGCACTTTAAAACTATAGAAGATGTGGCTGACACTAGAACCAATTCCCCCACTTCATTGCTAATGGTATGTCACACTGGTATATAGGCATTTTGGAGAGCAACCTGGTAGTGGTTTAGAGAAATTACGAATCATGTGCTCTATGACCTGGCAATTACAGTCCTTGATATATACCCCCAGAGAAACTCTTGCACACACTTGCACTATGCTTACAGAGTGACATATATGAAGATATTCATTTGTGCATTTGTGGTAACAAGCAATATAGGTGCCTATCAGAAAGAGATAGATATGTAAAATGTAGTCTATGCACATGATTAAAAACTATGAACTAATCAAGAAGCACCGGTGAGCTTTAGATTCATTGACATGGACAGTTTCACAAATAGTGTTAAAGAAAACTCAAAATCTTTTCTGTAAATTTCAAGAATATAACATGATATATTTTAGGAAAATACATATATCTGGATACATATACAATAGGTTAATTAAAAAGATAAGTATTAAATACAACAGAAAAGATTCTTCTGGAAGTAGAAGAAAAAGCTCTTGTATGTGAAAGGAAATATTTATAAATTTTTTTTAAATAAAAAAAGAAATTGCTAGCACACTAAACAACAGTAGCCAGCTATAAAGTGAGAAGGAGAATTATCTCAGTTCTACTCACCTAAGATCCAAACAAAACAGAGGGAACAAAGTGACACATTTGTACTTCAATGTGTCTCAGAATACATGTTGAAATAATTTTTAAGACAGCCAACCAAATGAAAGAAAATATCTACAAATAATACCTCCAATAAGGGGCTAATATACAAAATATATAAAGAAACACAACTCAACAACAACCAAAAAACAATCTGATTTAAAAAATGGGCAGAGGACCTGAATAGATGCTTTTCCAAGGAAGACATACAGATGGACAACCAACATATGAAAAAATGCTCAATGTCACTAATCATAAGAAAATGCCAATCAAAACCATAATAAGATACCACCTCACACCCATCAGAATGTCTATTATCAATAAAACAAGAAATAAATGTTGGAGAGGATGTAGAGAAAAGGAACCCTCATACACTGCTGATGGGAATGTAAATCAGTGCATTCATTATAGAAAACAGTATGGAGTTCCTCAAAACATTAAGAATAGAATTACCATATCAATAACCAATTTCTCTCTGGGTATCTACCTGAAGAATTTGAAAAAAAACTTATTCATAAAGATATATATAACCCTGTGTTCACTGAAGCATTATTTACAGTAGTCAAAGCATGGGAACAATCCAAGTGTGTTTCAACAGATGATTGGATAGAGATGTGGTAAATATGGATGCAATGGAATACTACTCTGCCATTAAAAAAGTAAAGTATTGCTATTTGTGATAATATGGATAGGTCTTGAGAGTATTGTGCTAAGTGCAGTAAGTGAGGTGAAAAAGGACAAAAAGTGCATGATTTCACTCATATGTGGGATATAAAACAAAAAGAAAAAAAAATAAAATGAACTCATAGATGCAGAGGAAAATGGGGGAGAGGAGGATAAAAAGGATAAATGGGGTGAAATACAAGGCAATGAAAGGAGACTAGACTTCAGGTGGTGAGCAAACAATAAAATATACAGATATTGCATTATAAAGTTGTATACCTGAAATCTCTATGATGTTATTAACCAATGTTACCCCAATAAATTTAATTAAAAATAAGTAAAACAAAAATAATTTTCATGTTAAAACATGTGAGGTGCAAGAAGACAGATTTCAAAAGTTTCAATAAATCATCAGGCATTCAGGAGATCACTAAATGACAGTGAGGAGGAGGTAAAGCCCAAAAGAGGGGTGTGTTTCTTGCTCCTTGTTTCTCTGCTTCTTTTTAATGAAAAGTAAAAGAAATCATGTATATCAAAAATAGACACTATACAGCAAAAGGAAGGCATGGTGAGAAAACTAAGTCATGAGCTCCACAGGCCAGAGTTCTGAGTAGTGGAAGATAATCATGTCATGCTAACGTCCTTTAACCTATGGGCCACAGAGGGCCACATAAGGTCCTAAGGCTGTGGACCAATATGGACTGATCTGCAAATCACCTATGGTGATTTTTGATGTGGGACATTGATCAAGATGAACAAGAATGACAGGAAGAAAACTGTCAAAAGATTTATTTTCCTCAAAAGCTATTTAGATAAGATTTGATGGAGCAGTTTTAAAACCATAATCAATTGTAGAAGATTCAGAGAAAGGCAAGTTTGTGAAAATCATTTATAAACCAGTATCATACACATAAAGTAAATAAAGAACAAAAATAATTTATAATTTTAGGTTATTAAGAAATTTCTGGAGTTGAATATATTGCTCTCAAAGGAAGTCCTTGACAGCATCACAAAATATTTTGTTTTTCTCAAAATACTTTTGCATTTCTCCAAAACTGGGATCAGGAGAATGACTTGGCTATATGAGCTTACCTAGAAAAATTGGTAAAAGAAAAAATAATGGCAGGAGAGACAAAGAGGGAATAGGATTACAAAACTGAGAAATATGACAAATAGGAAAAAGCATGACTTTGGAAAGTGTTTAACTCTTCAAAAATACCACAAAGCCTTCACTCAATCTTCCCCCTGATAATCTTTTCATTCCTGTCCAGTCCTCAATTCTCCATTTGTTAAAAAATTATTTGTGCCCTCCTCCTACCCCTTCCTACATTTCCTTTTTAAAATCCCAGGTAACATGATATTTCTTCAGAGACTCTATTCTGAGGCTTTTCCTAATTACCTTCAAATCCACTTGGGTCCAACTATACATTCATCAAAGTCCCCTCCTTTGGGGAACTACACACTGTAAAATGGCAATAAAACCTCTGAAAATCGTACTGCTTATGGATAAAGAAAAGACACTCTTCATATCATTCCATCTTCATGACTGGGTTCCTTGTCAACTCAGCACTTAAAGCTTACTGTGTTAGCACTCATTACAAGGTATGAGTTCTATTTATTCTAATGCACGTGGATAGGGGAGGAATATTAAAAAGGAAATTTCTGTTATATTCATTTAATATTATGATTATGATATTCTTGTACTGGAAGACCAACGTGACAGGAATCTTTTAAAATGGGTTTGTTTTGATTGTGATTCTTAAGGGTGTTTTTACCCTTTCAAGCTAACTGAGCACTTAAAAAAACAAACAAACTTGTATAATGGCAAGTGAGAAGTTGTAATATTTAAATATTTCCACATTAAAGTCTGAAATATCAAAATAAAAGGTACATAATTAACAACCCAGAGAGCTCTTTCACTGGTTGAGTTCTGCTGTGTCTTTCATGAAAACTTAATTAACAAGTTATGTTCTAAAAATCACTTTCTGAGAAGAACCTAAAAACTTGAGTGTTAGAAATGACGCAGGTCTCTAAACAATAAAGTTCAGAATAACATCTGTGACCACCACAGCAATTTTCTCAATAAATGAATTTATGTGATTTGAAAAGTTCCTTTCTACAAAAATTTCTTATTTTTCCTAAAGCTGCATAGAAGAGTTAAATATTTGAATATTTAATAAGAATCTTCTGGAGCAATTTTTGGGGTTTCCTCCATGTTCCTAGAGACTATAATTTTCATTATTGAACTTGATATTATGTAATTTAGCAATATTTCCCTTTATCCAACCCATAATGTGTCAGTAAAAATTTTTAGATGATTTTAAGCAACAAAAGAAAACCAATAAATACCTACTTACACAAAAAAATCCCAAAAAGCAAAAAAAAATTATACTTAAGTATTTATGTATCTTATATATCTACCACACCTTTGGATTTTTAATGACTTTTAAATTAATACCAAACCAGACATAAACATTAATAACATTTCAGTATTCAATTTTGCAATTAATTTTTCTGCACACATACATTTAGACCTATAACGATATAAAACATATTTTATATATAGTTATTAATATAACATTGTAACATTAGGTTATATCATCATTAATATAACATTCTGTCATAAGCATTTTCATGCCCAGAAATTCTACAAAAATACAAACTTCAAGTGACTCTTTAAAATTACCAATAAATATCACTAATTAATCTCTAGAAACATAGGCTGCGTAGAATTTCACACTTACACAAGTGCTGCCATCAAGAACTTTATACACAAATCTTTGTCCATACTTCTAATAGTTGTTCAGATGATTTTCTTAAAGGAAGAATTTATAAATATATACAGATGTGAACATATATTTTCCCCATGCAGAGCTTTTTATATAATTGACATTAGTGTGAACATATAAATATGTATCTATATACACATATGTATGTATAAAATCCATTCATTTTACAATACTAGAACCTCAAATAAGCTATGATCGCTTCCAGATGCTAGAGATAAGAAATGTACCTGCACCTGTGGAATTGACATACTTGTAGTGGAGAGAGACAAATACCTACCAGAAATATAGGTTTGTCAAAAAGGGATATCTGATAAGGAAAACGAAAGCAGAATAAAGAACTATATGATACAGGATGCTATTTTATGTAAGATTGTAAAGGCAGGCTTCTCTGAGGACGTGACATGTGCACAAGGACCTAAGTAAGGAGTGGAAACAACCAGTGTGATTATCCGGAGAAAGTGGCCCAGGGAGAGGGAAGAACAAGTATATGGGTCCTTTTCACTTATTTATACACACACACATCTCGTATGTTTTTTCCACTAAACAAATATGTCCTTGGTACTAACTCTATCAGAAAGGTTGCTGAGAACAAGACATAGAGTCTTGCCTCACAGGGATCAGAGTCTAGCCGGGGAGTCACACATATTTTGTAAATGGCTTCCCAAATCATTAATTATAATTTTGATGCTGGACAAAAAAACAAGACACTGGGAAAATGTACAGTGAGTTGACCTAACGTCTGAGGAGGGGGCAGGAGGGCAGGGAAGTGATAATTTACCTAGTATCTAAGGGATATGTAGCAAAATAAGTAGGTAGTCAAGTTTCAGAAAAGGAGAAACTTGTATTGGAGAACCAGTGCCTCAGTGCATTAGGGCTTAATTCTCTAGCAAAAATCACTGAAAAATGACACTTTAATATGAGGAAGGTGAGATTATATCAAATTTTTGTCTAAAATATAGATATCATATATTTATTCTTCCTAATATATATGTATATATGAATAAACAAATTCATTAATTTCAGGAAAAATGGGAGATGTGGTCTAGCTAAGCAAAATGTAGGCTATAAAATACAATATTTGAATAAAAAGCAAAGAAATTTATAGTAGCATAACATTTATATGAGTGATGACGAAATACAGGCCAATTCCTAGAATTCAAATTCATTATTTTAAGAAAACAATATAAACCATGGCTGACTATTAATATTATTAAAATGAGTTCTAATTTACATAATCTCATTTTTAAACAGTAACTGATAATCAAAATTGAGTCATAATTTAATGTATGTATGTAGTATTTTTCTATTATGTTAAATGTCAATATTCATAGAACCATTATCTCATATTTACTGTTGTCTAACATCACGCGAGCACTGGGTTAGTCTCTAACTTATATTTTCTTGGGAAGTTTCTGATAAGCATAATGCCTGATATTCAATAACTGTTTAACCAATAAATATGCAAATGAATGGCAGTAAAATTTACATAGGTACAAAATGTTTCTAAGACATGTAAAACAAAACAAAAGTAATCCAGTATAATCTAAACATGAATAAACAATTTGATGTTTTGAAAGAGCTTACCGTTAAAGTTTTAATCAACAAAATGTCTATAGGCTGTACAGAAAATTGACCACATCAGGCCTGAGACTGTTCTAACTTAGAAACACCTGTTAACTAGGTGGGCCCTCAGCCAGCAACTGAGAAGTTGGCTCTGGGAGTATTCCCAGTGAACACTTAACTGATAAGGGTAGCTCACTGTGCTCAGACTGTTTGCATAAACAATATGATTTATGTTAAATACCTGCTTTCCTTCTGGGAAACTGGAAATTTTTTATGTGGTTGGCAGGATGTCTATGTGACCAACCCCAGTAAACACCCTGGACACCAAGTCTGTTAATGGGCTTCCCTGGGGAGAAACATTGTACACGTTGCTGCTTTTCTGACCCTCAGGGGAAGGTGGTCTTTGCGTTACCCTTCAGGGAAGGGGGAAAGCAACAGGAAACCTGCACTTGGGTTCCTCCACACTCTGCCTATGGCTCTTTCTCATAGGATCCAGCTGTGTATCCTCACTACTTCACTGTAATCAATTTAAGCCATGAGGACAACTATATACTGAGTCCCAACAGTTCTAGAAAATCTCCAAATACAGGGGTGGCCTTAAGTGACCCCAACACAGCAGCTTTATAAAAGGCCAGAATTTTTGCCCTGACCAGTGTGGCTTAGCTGGTTGAGCGTTGTCCCACAAAAGCGAAAGCTCACTGGTTCAATTCCCAGTCAGGGCACATGCCTGGGTTGCAAGCCACCTCATCCCCAGTTTGGGGCATGGGAGAGGCAGACAGTCAATGTTTTTTGCTCACGTATCAATGTTTCCCTCCCTCTCTCTCTCCCCACCCTTCCCCTCTCTCTAAAAATAAATAAATCTCACCTAATACAGGAACCTAATGAACAAAACAAACAAATGAGCAAAATAGAACCAGAGGCATGGAAAACAAGGAACAGACTAACAGTGACCAGAGGGGAGAGGGAGGGGTGAGAAGGCGGGGGAAAGAAGAGAAAGGGTTTAGTCAAGGAACTAATATGAATGACCCATGGACATGGACAACAGGGTGGGGACTGACTGTGGGAGAGAGGATAGGGTGGGGGAGAACAATGGGGGGAAAATGGGACAACTGTAAGAGAACAAAAAATTTAAATAAATAAATAAATACATAAATAAATAAATAGAAAGAATAGTCCCGTCACCCCAGAATGGAGTCTAGTAGAGATGAGTTTTAGATATTACTGCGAAGAGCTGCCAGTGACATGGCCAGGACTAAAGAGACTAGAGCTGTCTTCTTTCAAAGTTTCTTACGATTTTCCCTTTACAAAAAAAAAAGCCAGAATTCTTACCTGCTGATACGCTGCATAGATCACATCATATAGAAAAGCCTGTGGCATTTCACTTGCTCTGTGTCGGGCACGTTCCAGCGAGCAGTCTAAGCAGCCATCGGCAGATGGACTGATGACGGTGGATACAAGAGGTCTAATTGCTCCTGCTGCCTGAATAACAAACAACAAGACAAGTACCACATTTACTTCACCTGGAAAATATTTTGAAGTAAAATTCTAAACTCTGTATCTTATTTCTGAAAGCAGAGCTTATTCACACCTTCAACAAACCACCTCAAGAGAATATTTGAACAACAGTTAATTTGGTTCATACATCAAATCATGTCACATCACAAACCAATCTCATAATATTACAGTTCCATATGCTAGAAGTAGAAAATTTTCTTCATTATAGATTCAAAACCCTTTTTATATAGACCACTGAAGTCAAATACCAACAAAGGGTGCAAAGATATAATTGGTATTCCCTGAAGATGGGAGAAAGAGAAAGACTACTATGAAAGAACTGAAATGGATTATACATCAATTACTAATTAGTGTGCCTTCAAAAGATCTGATTTACACATTAGATAATTAAGAAAACAGATATATTCCCTAAGATCCCCAATATGAAACTAAACAGCAACCCATGTAGCAATGAATTTATGTCTTGCTCTAATTCCTGTGAAAAACAATTCCTTTCAAACATAGCATCAATGGAATGCTGACTCAGACAAAATATCCATTAATATCAATTGCTCTGATACAAGTTGTCTCATTAACAGACACATCTAACCTTTTAAAAAAAAAACACCTACATATCTGACAATTTTTACCTTTATCTTTAATAGAGTCTCATTATAATATCTCAGAGGTCATTACCAAACAGCTGCCTTCCAGAAGTAGCCATAAAATACAGTTCCTATGGTAGATGGTTAAACCAAACCTCCTTATATTGTATACAGAATATCCTATCTTCCACATAATTGCTACATGAAGCTTGTAGCACATGGAGCTAATACATAAATAAAACAAATTTGGTCTTAAGACCAACATCTGAACAAAATAGTCCATAATCTAGTTTAAAAAAACCAAGAGATTGGCTGAAAATCAAAGCTAATGTATGAGTCATGTAGATAGTTTACAAACTGTGTCACCATTTCCAGTGACTCAAGTAAAAACCTGGACCCTGGGCATAAAAGCAAAAATGAGGAGACAGCCAAGGGTAACAAGGGGGAAAGTTATATCCAAGTAGGTGAAAAGTAGGTAAGGCAGATAAGGAACGAGACCAACTGGTCAAGCCTATCAGTAAGGATCAGAAGACAAAACAGGAATGAAACACAAGCACACACATGTATATGCACACTCTGCTTTTATAGAAAAAAAAAATATTAAATTTCCGTTGCAACTACTTATAATCTTATGCCAGGCCATGAAGTGGAAATTTATTTAAAAGAGAATATGAGACATAAAAATTGTCAACATGAGTAGCTCCACAGGTTCTCTCCCCAGCAAAACAACTAGAACTAGTGAAAATTATTTTTCAAAAAATAACCATTTAGAAGCCTTGAAAACTGTCTTAAGGGTATTCAGCAAATTAGGATACATTTATTCAAGGAAATCTACTAAATCTTACAACAGGGAGAGCCTGTCATACTTGAGTCATGATCACGTTTCTTCCCTCATTCCACACCCAGTTTAGTATGACTGAAGTTCATTTTAGAACAGGTATGGCCAAATAATGGGGCTCTCTCTCCCCCTAGTTCCCAATAGGAGAAGCAGAATGCTAACATGTCCCGTCCCGCTCAGCTCCATGTCACTCACAGAGGCTAAATAACAGGAAAGTGCGGCCAAGAGGTTGGAAACACCCACCTACAGGGTAAGGATCTGCCCTGAAAATGGTGGGCAGAGAATACTGGAGCCTGGCTCTCTCTTGCCCCAGATCGATCATACATAGTGCAAAGCTTCTATATCAGAAGAAGCAAAAAGAAAATATGCAAGTCTTCTAATGCCCCTATGCGGCACCCAGCTCATAAAGAAGGGTTGTTGCTCTGAAAGAAACAAGTCCTCATGCCCACCCACAGCTCCGAAGTAGTGGTACAGTGACTATTCAAAAGGCAAGAGACAGGATCTAAGAACAGTCATCAAACTGTCACAAAAATATGGACAAAGATGTTAGTTGCCTCCAAAATAACAGCAATCTGAGAAGTCTGTTATATGAAGCATGACTTCCAAGTTATCAAATACACTGTCTCCTTGGGAATTAACATAATAAGCCCTGAATGGAAGCTTAACAGCTCAGCACCACAGAGATTACTTGCCTCTCAGACTAATCTGTCAAAGTATCTCTACATGTCAATGCATGGAAATGACCGTAGATATATAAAGTACACAATGTGGAATTATGAACCCCAACTCTACTGTTCACTTTTTAAAGCAAAATTGAACAATACTTATCATTCACTTACACAGCAGGTACTAACAGGCATTCCTCCTCAGGCATCTGCATTCAAGCTAAGTATGACAATGTACAACAGAAATCCTCCAGCCTCATAAGTGCAATTTAAGTTTGCTGAGCTGTCTTTAATTGAAGGACTACTTAATAAGTATTTACAGAATAACATATTCAAAGCTAATCATTATTGATTACAAGATTTTGAATATTTTGCCTTAGCTGGTGTGGCTCAGTGGATTGAGCACAATTGGACGGAAAGGTCACTAGTTCAATTCCCAGTCAGGGCACACGCCTGGGTTGTGGGCCAAGTCACTGGGGGCATGCAAGAGGCAACTGAGCGATGTTTCTCACTCATATTGATGTTCCTCTCCCTCTCTTTCTCCATCCCTTCTCCTCTTTCTAAAAATAAATAAATAAAATTATTTTTAAAGATTCTGAATATTTTATAATAGAATACTTCCAATCTTCTTTTCTGACAAGTTAAAAGAATCTATTATTTATTCAATATAGAAATATAGATACTTTAGAAAAACCTGTCCAGGTTACTATATCACTACAAAACACCCCTAAAAGTGAATCTGCAGCAAAAAAGAATAAGTCCTCATTTTACATATAGGGTGGGGAAAAGTAGGTTTATTGCTGTTTGTATAAAAAATAATACAATAATTAATAAATAATAAAACAAAAATAAACTGTTTTATGTACTCACAGTTGTAAACCCACTTTTGCCCCATCCTACACTGAAATTTAATTCCTGTAAGTTAAACTAGTAACATTTACCTTAAATCTAATATGATCAGGTATATTATTGTACACTTAAATATGTAAATTTCATTTTAATCCCTAGATACACTCATCTTCCCTGATCCCCTTCGCCTACTTCATTTTAAGGTAGTTCATAGAACATATATACAGGTGTTGGTAATTTCAAGTAATGAAGTAAAACAAAAGCTTGTTCACACAGTATCGTCTCTAGCATCAAAAACAGATCAAGCTTCACTTCATCCCATGGCAGTCAAGGAATAGTTCAGCACCTTTCCTAGACATTGAAATCTTTGTCAAAGTAAACCTAAACTTTCCTACTAAATCCTAACTCACTGTTTACTCACAAACAGAACTGCCTCATTAGAGCTAGGATTTAAATCAACACCACAGTGTCTCTCCAATACATAATGACTCAGGATCCAATGACCCAGGATGACTCATTACCTGAACCCCACCCAAGACTAAACTCTGACCTTCAGTGAACTGGCTTGTGATCAAAACTGTCCAACAGAGATCAACTACAAGTGGTTATTAGCCATGGTCACTTCTAACTAATGTCAAATTTCCTAAAACAGTCAAAATCTGCCAAGTGGTTTTCCACCTCTATTTGAGAACATGCCCAGAATATAATGCATGCAGTTGTAAAACTAAATAGTGGGAAAGTACGTTCTTCCTGATGCACACATATTAAAGTAATTGCCAAAGTGCTATCAATCATTGATAAATATAGTCATGCTGCAGAATCCAAAGAGTTCACATAAAAATACACCCACACACCACATGTCACAACTTCTGGTTATTATATAAATTTCAGTTTCTCTTTAAAAGGTGACTCAAAGATTTTCTATGTAAAAACTAGTTTATGTTTAATGAAGAAATGTATATTCTTCCTATATAAAAAGTGACATCTACATAATCCTTTGAAAAATAAATTATAAGATATATTATCTTATATTGACCAGAGAGAAAAGGCAGATTTCTTTCATGGCATAATAATTAGATTGGTTAGCTGACTTCTCAAAAGCTGGATAAAAGCCAGAAAACAATGATCTAGTATATTTTCGAAGTATTGAAAGAAAGAAAAAAAGAGGTAGCCTTAGAATTTTATGCCCAAACTGTCATCAATATTAAGGATAAGTAAACACTAAAAGGATTTCACTGCTGGTCCTGTTGAGATCGTATCAAATCGGTGGCACCCAAGAATGGTGCAGACACACTGAAGAGAACGAAACTGTGTCCTTGAGATACTTTTGAGTTCCTATACACAGGCAACTCTAATGTCAGCCTTCATTTTGGACATCTTAGTCTCTTGAGGCAATATACTTTCACCAACTTGTTTTGTTTTGTTTTATCCAAAATGTCATTTAAGTTAAAATATCACAGTTACCTTTAGCATGTATACCACCTAAAGGGCTGTCACACTGTGTAGCTTACTTAGAAAATGATTTATCTAAATAGGACCTTTTGGTAGAACTTGAAATATGGTCTAAGAAAACAAGAAAATCAATTCTGACTCTATATATGACAATTTAAGAGAATAAAGGAGAAGGAGGTCAAAAGCATCCATGAAAAACAAATTGTGAAGTGGCTTTGACTAAGCAGTCATTACTCTTTCCTTGCCTTGGGATAGCATTTGATTCAAGCCATTCTTTTGCCATTTATTGGCCAGTTGATATAAAAGATGCCAGTAATTTCTATCAATGTAAGAACTTCAACTACTAGTACAAGTCTCCATTAATTGCACTTATATTTTTTATGGTTAGAATAGTATGAAAGGTAGTAGAAAGTAGTGCCTGGATTTTCTGAGGTTATCGAGTGAATATCCTAGCCATTCCCCTTGGCTGGTTTGGCTCAGTGGATTGAGCGTCGGCCTGCGAGCTAAGTGTCGCTGGTTCGATCTTCCAGTCAGGGCACATCAGAGAAGGAAAACTCTGACTCCAAAAAACCTCCGCTGCCTTGCGGCATACCTCTTCAGGGGAAAGGCTAAGGGAGTAAACCCCGACAGAAAATCCAGAGCCAGAGTCCCTAAGGCGGTTTGACGTTGTAGTCAACACCGGCAACTCCTGCGGCGCACCTGAAGCCAAGCTGTATTGACTCCGTCTTTCCCCTTGGATCCCTCAGCTGCGAAGAGAGGGGGGGTCTGCTGCTTGGGCAACAGCAGACCCTCCATATCACCCTGCCCAGGCTCTGTAGCTTCAGCTTCACTGGAGAGGACACTCCAGCGTCATCGCAAGATGTCGATTCAACACGGGAGGAGACAGATACCGTGTCACTCCCGAGTCGGACTGCACAACCATTCTCGGCGGTGCAGATAGACTCTTAAGAAGCTACACCATCGTCTCTCGAGACGGACGGCTGCCGATGACGATCCTAGCCATTGCAAGGAGACTTAGAATAAGCAAAGAAGTATTACTGAATATCTCCAATGAAAAACTACATATTGTTTAGAGCAGACCCTTCTAGATTAGCTCAATCTAGCCTTTCACTGCCTTTGAGCTTTTTTTTTTTTTTGAGCTCTTTTAAACTCTGAAATTATAGCTAACTGATAGCAATGCAAAAATCATTCTTATCTATAAACATGCAAATAACTTCTGTCCAGTGGAGGTCCAATTGTCACCCTTCCTTCCTGGAAAAGCAGTTTTGTCTATTTGTGAATTCATTTCAACATTCCTTTATTTCATATGAATTTGTGCTTCTCAGGAGTTATAACATGTCTTGTTTCCTCTTTAATGAGTTAAGTAAAATCCTTAATGCATGTTCATCTGACATCTATATAAAACTCATCTTCTTCTTAACATATTAATAAGTAAAGCAAGATAAAAGGCCTCTTTTGCCTTTTCAGATACACACCCAAAAGAATCACTTTATATACAGTTTCCTAGAAATAATCTCTCACAAATATCATACTCAACAAAAAAAATTCCAAATATGTGTGAATTTTACAGTGAGAGCAATATTTTTCCCAAAAGTAACATAGGCAAAGAGCCATATTTTTTTAAATATGCTTTATTGATTATGCTGTTACAGTTGTCCCAATTTCTTTTCCCTTTGTTCCCTTCCACCCAGTGAACTCCCTCCCTCCAGTTGTTCCTGCCCCCTTAGTCCATGCCCATTGGTTGTGCATATAGTTCTTCTCAACATCTTCCTATCTATTCTGCTCCCTTCTACTATGCTTCTTAATTCCTGTACCATCTCCCTCCCTTTCCCCTCTTCTGCCTCCCAGCAGACCTCCCCCCAATATAATGTTCCCAATACCTATAATTCTTTTCCCACTCTAATTGCTTACTTAGTTTGCCTTTGTTTCGATCCCCAGCTTCTGTTTTTGGTTGTTGTGATATAGCTTTCATTTTAATGTTCATAGTTTTGATCCTCTTTCTCCTAAACAAGTCCCTTTAACATTTCATATAACAGTGGCTTGGATCTGATGAACTCCTTCAGTTTTACTTTGTCCTGGAAGCACTTTCTCTGCCCTTCTATTCTGAATGACAGCCTTGCTGGATAGAGTATTTGTGACTGTAGGTTTTCACTTTTCATTCCTTTGAATATTTCTTGCCAGTCCCTTCTTGCCTGCAGAGTTTCTTTTGAGAAAGCAGCTGAGAGTCTTACTGGGACCCCTTTGTACATAACTCTCTTCTTCTCTCTTGCTGCTTTTAAGATTCTCTCTTTATCCTTAATTTTTGACATTTTGATTATAATGTGTGTGGGTATGGTTCTCCCTGGGTCCAGTTTATCTGGAACTCTCTGTGCTTCCTGGACCTGTAAGTTTATTTCCTTTCCCAAGTTAGGGAAGTTCTACTTCATTATTTTTTCACATAATTTTTCCATCTCTAGTTCCTCTTCTTCACTTTCTGGCAACCCTATGATTTAGAAGTTGGCCTGCTTATAGCTGTCCTATAAATTTCTGAGCCTCTCCTCATTTTCCTCACTTTTCATTTCCTCTTTCTGCACTGGTTGACTATTTTTTCCCTCTCTATGTTCCAATTTGTTGATTTGATCCGTGGTTTTCTTTCCCTCACCACTTGATTCATATGTGTTTTCATTCATTTCAGCAGGCCTAGCCTTCATTCCTTCCCCGTCTTGTTTAAGATCTGCTGTCAGGTCTGTAAGCATTCTTATAACCAAAGCTCTGAACTGTGCCTCAGAAAGATTTCCTGTCTGCTGGTCAGTTAGATCAGATATTTGCTGTCTGGTCAGCTGCGACACTGGGATCTCTATCATTATCTGTGCCATCCTGACAGTTTTGTGTTTACCTTTGTTTCCTGGGTGGGGCTGTCATACTTCCTACACTATAGGGGGCAGAGCACCATGCACTAGTCACTACTGGGCAACCCTTCTCACCACGCTGTGGTGTTTTGTGTGGGAGCAGGAATCCAAGATGGATTCTTGCTGTTCACTCTCCACTAAGAGACCAGGAGCTTCTTCCTCCATCCCCACTCCCTCCAGCCTTCACAGTCCAAGGCAATGCGGGTCTGCCTTCCCTGGCGCTGGGATCGCGAGCTGACAGTCTGTCTGGTCTGCAGCCAGGGGTGCTCCCCAGGTTTTTCTCGCTTCTTTTTAAATACAGGTGTCTGTGCTTACCGCTGTCCGCCACTGTCACTGAAGCTGCCACTGGCAGCACAGCTTGACCTCCCCCACCCCAGTTTCGCCCCTGCTACCCATCCAGACAAGCACCACTTGTTTATAACTTCATACATTGAACTTCCATGTAGCTTTATTTTCTGGAACTTCTGGTTATTTCCAGTTTTGCGGTAGATGTATTCCTACTTAGTTGTGGAGGGAGATGGAGCATGTCAGTCTAGGCCTCCATCTTGGCCGGAAATCCAAAGAGCCATATTTTTATGTGTATTTAATATGCATTAAAATTTCTAATTATCTGCCCCGAATATGTAGTCTTTCCTAGGAAGTTTTCTAAATTGTAAAATTTTATTCAAATTCTTAAGAGTTATAAATTCTTCACATCATTATTTCTACTCACCCTTCTTATAACTGATTACATTGTCTCTACCACAGCTGAGGAGCTGAAGATGAGGAAAAGGGTCACAGGAGAAGCATAAGAACCCTGAGAAACTTTTGTGGTCACTAATACACTTGGACGAAGTTTTCACTATATCAACTACCATTTAGAAGTCATGTTAAAGAAATCAAAATGTTTCATTGACTCTACAGAAGTCTTATACAGTTCTAAATTTAAATAAATCTCTGTTGTAGGAAAAATAGATGAAATTAGGGAATATGTCCTAACTATATGATCCAAATACATATAGTTAACTTAAGAGAAGTCATAGACTGTCTTCCCAGATGAATATTTTATAACTTTCTGGCCTCCTGGATGACTAGGAAGACTTAGGTAATTCCTTCCATTATTCTACAATCCTTGGAGGAAACTATTACACAGATGTTATAATTCATCTTAAAATAATATCATTTTTAAGTATTTAGAATTTTACTAAATAATTAACCTATAACTTTTCTATCCTAAAACCTTACATATATCTTTACGAGTAAGAAAAATAGGCCCAAAGAGGTTGAGAAAGTCATCTAAAGATGATTCACTTTAAGGGGTACAAAAATCTCCTGTGGCTGCTTTGCTAGAAAATAAACCACTTCTGAAAATGCAAAACATAAAATTTGAACGCAATGAGCCAGGTTTTTGAGTGATTTCTTAGACATTTTCCATATTCTAATGACATTATTACTACATTCTTCTCCAAATAGCTCATATTACATTGTGATGATAAATGACTACAGCAAAGATAAATTCCAGAACAGTCTCACAATTTATAATAATATAAAGTTCCTAAAACAAATTACCCTAATATCTTTAGATCATCATGAGCATTTTAAATAACTTGACATTTAAATGTAATTCCATCAAAATTCAGCAAATGAACCACTCTAGTGTTTGCCTCTTTTACCTCTTCTCATTAAGTGTAAATACTTACCCCATGTTCCTTAGCAGCTGTGGCAACTTTAAAGAGGATGTCTTCCTCAACAAAAGGTCTCACAGCATCGTGGATAATCACTACTTCCGGCTTGGAGAGCTTCGAGTCTGGCTGATCCTGGGCCAGTGCTTTCAGTCCATTTAATATTGACCTGTGGCGGGTCACTCCAGCCTCAACTAGTGAGATGCGTTTATGCTGGTACCTCTGAATAATGCCCTTCATTGCTTCCATGTTCTCTGCAGTTACTGCCACGACAATGTCCCTTATCCAACATACTCTAAAAGGAAAGTATGTACACATTTCATATAGATTCATTCTTATACAACAACCAAAGTTAAGCTAATAGCAGAAAATTGAATTTTTAGTAAGTACTAGTATATCTTCATAGAGATTAAAAAATGAAAGTTAATAATGATCAGTTTTATAAATTTTTATCAAGTCTAGTAAAAAGATTAAAAAATGAAACATCAGTGATTGTCACACTACAGATAGAAACAGGTAGATATAAAACATAGTATTTCACAATATACAGTGTGAAATTATCTATATATAGTGTGAAAAAGATAGATATGGTATGTATAACAGAGATTTCTGACTTAGAAGTTAAATTTGAATAATCACAATATTAATCATTAGATAGAGAAAATAAAATAAGAATATGCTTTTAAGCTGAATTTCTCCAAATAATTTTTCTCATAGAATAGCAACACTTCAAAACACTTTTAAATTCTAAAAGTTCTGTTCTCTACCTTTCAGAAAGTTCATTAAATTGGCTGATAACTAACACAAACTTTGCCTACATCACGATGAAATACTGTAGCTTAAATGGGAAAACTATAATAATTATATTTATATAAATATAAATCAAACTTAAAAATTGGAAAAACTCATAATTTAATAAAATATAAAATTAAAAGAAGGAAATTAATCTGTTGAGTCAGACACAAAATATAAACCTTTTTTTTTTCCATTGTAAAACATTTTCTTAAAGAAAAACCTGCTGACATACATTGAGCAATCACTGCATTAAAGTTTGGCAGGCTTCTTTGGAACACCAGTGTTCAATGTCCTACAACCCACAGGTCTAAACCAGAAAAACTCCCTCTGAACCACGATGTCAACTCCGAATGAAGGTGACTTTAAAATTTAATGGAATCCCTAGCCTATGAGATTCCATATGTTCATACTAGACAGTTAAAAGTCTTAAATATATTTTTAAAGAGTTGAAAAGAGGTCCTTAAAATCACAAAATAATGAAATTAACTCCTTTATTGAAAAATGAATTAAAAACATTGAGTCGCTTTATTCAGTAATTATTAATCTCCTACTTCCAGTTATTAAACAAAATCCTCCCATAACCAAAATCCCATTCTTCTTGTGGCTACAAAAATACTACAGTAATGAACAAAACCAAGAGCTACTTTATAGGCACATTGCCTTTTCATTTTAAGTCCATTCCTTTTACAAATATTTATTGAGCACCAAATAAATGATCAGCATTGTGAGTATGCAAAGGAAATAGTCACCACCTTCACAGAGCTTACGGAGAAAACAAATCAGAACACTAACAACTGCGAGCTGTTATCAAAGGCTATGAAGGAAAAGTCCAGATTCCAGGACTGTGTGCAAGAAGTAGAATATTTGATCAGCAAAGAAAAGTCTAAGATGATGTTCTTTAAGGGAGCCAAGTTTGTTCTACAATCCAAATGGTGAATGGCAGGAAAACAGGCCAAGGGGTTTGGAGGAAGGGACAGAGGGCTGGTGCAAGAGGAAGCCACAGCAAAGTCCTAAGGGGCTGGGAAGAAATAGAGTTCTGGAGCAAGGGGGAGAAGAGCCCATGAAGGGCCAGGAAACCTAGGAAAGCACCAGGTTTGGCTAGGCCACGAGGACCTCCCAGGCCATGTTAGGGACTGAAGTCTTTAATCCTAAAAGTAATAGGAAGCCATGGAAAAGCTCCATGCAGAAGATATTTATGTTTAACTAATTAATTAAGAAACTCACTTCCATCAATGTTCTATACACTGTTCTATGACATGATGGCAGCAGAACAATGCCCCCCCCCCCACAAAATCTCCATCTCCTAGTTCCCAAAACCTGTGAATATGTAACTTACATGCCAAAATCATGTTTCAGATGTGATTAAAGATCTTGAAATGGAAAGATCAGTCTTGTCGGGTCCAATATAATCACAACATTCCTTATAAGTAAAAGAGAGAGGAAGACAAGTCAAAGAAAGAGGTGTGATAACAGAGGCAACAGGAAGAGTGATCCAGGACCACAAGTCCAAGAATCCAGAAAATGGCAAGTAAATACATTATCCCTAGGGCATCCAGAAGGAACATAGCACTGACAGACAGGATCTTTATTTTAGCCCAGTGGGATTGATTACAGGAGTAATAGTAAACTAATTTAACAATATAAATTTTACTCCGGCTGCAAAAGTTAAGATAGATTGGATAGACAGAGAAAAGATGCAAATAGACCAGGTAAGGAGGCTGCTGCTGAAGTCAAGACAATGATGGTAGCCCAGCTACCAAACGGAGCGTCTAGATGGGATTTGAGAGATAAATTAGAGGTAATCTACATTAGTCAGTAAGATTGGCAAAATAACTCAGTTATCCCATAATATAAATAATAGCTAACGTCAATTAAGCACTATGCCTGAAGCATTAGTAATGTTCTCTCGTGTGATCCTCCCAACACTATACTATCTCTTATAATCTAGGAAACAAATCAGAAACATATCTGATATACAGATACATCATACCTTATTTTCCTACATTATCATCTTATGTCAAAAAAATACTTGGAGAAAAATATTTTTACCATTTTTAATCACGATAATACAAGATTCCATCTTCTAGAATGTAGGCTCCATATCAGGGACAATCTGTTTTGCCCATTGCTTTACACCTAACACCTAGTACGTACTCAATTATTTGTTGAATGAATAAATGACTTTGGTCTGTCTCATCTACCAGGACCAATGTAACATCTTACTACACTGAATAGTTTCTAGGATTATGAAGACACGGGAAGCTCCTTTCATTAACTTCGTTAGCTATAAAAATCAAGAATGGAATCGGCATTCTCTATGCAGTGTGGTCTTGTGGATTGTTTTGTTTTGAGGTGTTTTACTTTTTACTATAATTTCTAGATCCTAAGACTCCTAGACGGCCAAGATTACTTACATTATGTGAGCAATTTGGGGAAATTTTGATTGCATATAAACAATGCAGAATACCAAAGATGAAATATGTAGTAATCTGTGCAGGCAATAAAAGGGATTCTGGAATAAATGTAAGTGTGCGTTGCTCTTTGTTTTTAACCCATCCATCCTCCACTCCTTTTACTGCAAATTTAACAATTGCTGGAACAAAGAACATATATGTGTAACTCACAGACACAGACAAAAGTGTGGCAATAGCCACAGGAGTGGAGGAGAGGCTGGGTGGAGGCGGACAGAGGAGGGAAAATGGGGACATCTGTAACAATAAAAATAAAGGGGGGAAAAAAGAACTTACACTGTACCGACATGGTTTAGAGTTTATACTAAACAAAGTCCTTAGCAAATGATACTGACAGTTCTTCAGTGTTCCCCAAACATGGGGTTTCCCAAGATTCTGTCTCCATTGGCACAGCTCTCCCATAATGTATTGCACCAGCCTCTTAGCCGGTCTCCTTCTCATCTTATCTCAACACAATCCATTCTTACCAGGTCTAGATGATTTCCTCAAGCACAAACCTGAGGCCATCCCCCACTGGCTCTTGAGCAGAGTCCTTCAAGACTTGACCTCAGCCTACTTCTCCCTGTACCACTTGGTCCCTCCATGACCCTCTTACTCTACTGACCACATTCTCTCTCACACCCGTGTCTTTGCCTGTGCTGCTTCCTTTGTCTCCTGTAAACACTATCCCCTGACCCTGTCCCTCTCCCATCCCCACCCACTCCAGGCTGAGTCCTACTCTTTTCAGATTTCTGTTCAGATACAGCCTACTCCAGGAAGCTTTCCCTGTCATGCTGGGTGAAGCATCACTTCCAGAGGACTCCTATCACTGGGGAGTCTTATCAAACATCATACTGTATTCTGTTTAATTTTCTATCTCCCTCAGTAGGCTGCTAACTCATAGAAAGCAAAGACTATACCCCAGAGCTTGGCACCTATTAAACTTGCAGTAATATTAATAGTAGAAACAGCAACCAAGATGTACAGACTGTTTGCTAGCTGCCATGTACGCTTTAGAGCATTTGCCCGCCATATCCTATAATATCTCAATACTCTTATCAGCTCTATGAGAGAAGTTATTATTATAATCTCCATTTTACAGTGGACACAGAGGCAGTGATCTATGATCACATAATTAGGAATGAAGGGACCTGGGTTAACCTCAGTTTGACTCTGGAGTTCACATTGTTAGCCTCTGTAAATGCACTAAACTATCTCTGAGAAAAAGGTCACAAAATTCAAGACAGAAAAAATTATTGCTCGATCATTGTGTCTCCAGCACTTCATGTTATTAGTGTTGAACCATGTAATATTGCTACATTTTTTATTTTAAAAATGGTCAAATTTCTTATAATTCAGCAAAAGCAGGTATTCCTTCATCATGTTTTCATTTAGTCACTCAACAAACATCAGGCATCTAGACTTTGCCAGGCACTGCTAGACACTGGTGATATAACAGTGAACAAAGACTGGCAGAATTCCTGACCTTGCAAACCATATGTCAATAAACATCTGTTAAATGAATCAGTGAGTAGAGAAGAGAAAGCTTAAACAATTACAAAGGAATTAAAAGTGCTCTTGGGTTTAATTATAGAAAAGAATTTTTAAAGTAATCAAATATATTTCAGTTGTTGATTAATACAACTGTCACACTAGGCTTTTTTTAAGATAGAGAAATTATAAAAACGTGTCCAACTAAATCAGTGGGCAGGATTGTTCTATAAGCAAGAATTTAACTTGTACCCAAAGTTATTCATCTCTGTTGTTTTCATAGTATATTCTACCAGAAAAAAAAAAAAAAAAACAAGGTTGAAAGCAGCTTTTAAAAGCATAATATTGCTGGGTTTTGATTAAAAATTATGTTGAGCTAAGTGTTAAAATATAGAATAATTAAGAGGGAAAAAGATGATGGGACATTGCTTGACACAGAGTAGTCATTCAAATTAATAAATTAATGAATGAATTCCCAAAGGTAAATCTCAATTTTACTGGACTACCTTAAAATACCTATGTTCCATCAAACAGAAAGCAGACAAAGTAGATGTAAATAATTACTAACAGATAAACTCCTGGCTTCAGGCTATTTCACACAATTGTACAAGGCTCTATATTTAAACAGTGTTTCTCAAACTTCAGACTTCACATCCCATTCGTATGTTACAAAATAAATTAAGTAAGATTAGACTAATATTTTTTGAGTTAATGAAATAGCAGTTAATAGAAAACAGACTACAGAGCAAATAGTAAGGATAAGTTGTTTTCATGAAATTCTTTCAAATGTGTGCATGTGTATATTTAAGTACGTATTTGTCATTGAGTCATGATAAAAAGTGTAATTCTTATAACAGGTCACAGTAAAAAATTAGAAGACACCATTCTAGACCATTCTTAAGAGGTAATGGGCTTATTCTGCTTTTTATTCAGCAACCAAGCATATACCCAACACTTGCAAGCCTCGATGAGCAATGTTTGTATTTCAGAGGATTTATTCTCATTCTTTTCTAGTTATAGAATTAAGAGCCTTTCACAGTATTAAAATTTAATAATGTAGAATCATAAAAACTGAGAAAGACCTTAAGTACCTCACACAGTGCCTACTGAACAAATATTTGCTGAATAAATGGATCTGGTTGACCTCCTTAGCTGAAGGCAAGTCCACACTGAAGCCCCTGTAGCCGGATTTTATCAAGTTCTCCTGAGTATTTCCTTCCTAGCACATTCCACAGGAAAATACAAACCTCACCGCAAGCTCCATTACACCTACAGACATTTTGGGAAAGAAATATAATATCTCAAATGTTATTTTATCCCAGAATAAGATAAATTTTACAGGAGTACTCTGCTCAGATAGTTTAATAAGATCAGTTGAAAATAGAAGATTTAAACAATTTTTTTTTAACAAGGAAAATAGGGCTCTGTCAACACCTGTAAGGTGTTCTCATGAAGCTGCAAAGTTTGGCCCGAAGGGATAGTGGCAGCTGTGGATCATTGCCATGACAGTCTTCATGGAAATTAGGCCTCTGAATTGTAGTGGGGCCCTAATTTGAAGATTTCCATATTTCCATATTCCACCCTGATATTTTAGCAGCAAAATACTCAATTTCTCTGAAAGGGCTGGCTCTTGACTGTCTTTATAAAGTCAAGTCTCTTTATTACCATCCATGAAGACTTCCAGTTGTCAAATCATCTACCAATCCTGGTCTTATCTCATGTGTTGAAGAAGCCCCATGGGAGCCATTGGGAACTTAACACAAAATTCTCATCATCTGATCTGTACAAAATTAAGCCTATTTCTTCCTTTGACTCTGACATGACCCTTTTATTAATGAAGCATTAAGACAATTTTTTTTTAAAGTCAAACTCATGTATCTGAACAATCATTCAACTAAAAGCTTCCTAAACGCCTTTCTGTTTCTGACTCCCTTATCTAATTAATCATTAAGACCTGTCGATTCCTGTCTAAATATTTCTCCTGGCTTCCCTATTCTCTTCCTATGTTCAGCTTAATTCAAGCAATCAACATTGCTCATTTGGATTAACATTTATATATTTACTTCTATTCCATCTTGCTCAAACAGAATTTGCAGTGGTTTCAGAAATACAAGAGAGAACAATTTTTTTTACAGTACACAGAAAACAAAACTGAAAGACATGGAGAAAACAGAAAATCATATAAGCCACAAGTCAATACTTTGAAAGACATACCATGGAATCGAATCTTAAACACTTACTAAAAATGAACTCCCATTAATTTTCCAAGTGATAAGATAGGAAAGCCACCCAACTTCAATCACAAAATACAGTTTCCATAACAAACACAAATAGATGGACAAAACAGATTTTTTTCTTTCAAATTCATCTGGAGTTATCAGACCCAAGAAGACTAACTCATATTAACCAAACTAGTAAGGGGCAGAAACATTCATTAGAATGCCAATATTTTAATATTAAGTGATATGCATTACTATAACTATGCTTTTTTATTAGTTGGACAGCATGTTTTCCTCTTACAGATTTGTATAGGAAGCCAATTTATAAGAATATTTTTGATAAGTTCGGGATCATATCAAGGAACAAGTTATCTTAAGCAATGTCCTTCATCTGGGAGAACTGGAGTGACCTCAGGAGTACAGAGAAGGTTGTGCCAGATATTGTTCAAATCTGTTGTCAGAAGAATTCCCAACCCCACCCAGACCACCATCACCACCAAGAATCTGAATGAGCCAAAATTTCCATCTCTAACTAACTTGCTTTTGCTGTGGTTGTCAATTTAATCTATTTAGCTAGTCCAGGTTGTCTAACCCTCCTTAATGATGCTTCCTTTCCTAGATATTTGAAACCAGAAATTAGATTACTGGCAGGAATTTTTACTTCCTACTTCAGATGTGAAAAGACATTTTTTTACAACAGTAAATTTAGATGTGAATGGATTTTACAATTTAACTGTCAGAGCTTTGTGCTTTTGCCAATAATATTCCTTTCCCATGATTTCTTTTCTTAGAGCAACACTTCCTTTCAAAAACTCAAGTCATAAAGTAATAGTTATGTAAAAGATTAATACCCTTGATTTCAGTTTCTTGTTAGTAAAATGAAAAAATCAAAGTTCTCTTCAACTTATATAATCTGTGGTTCAATAATTTATATTGCAATTCCTTCTAAAAAGCCAAAATAAACTTGCAAACTCCTAGAAACTTTAATCAACTTCTGAAAAGCCCTTATTTCTAGTGTAACTTGAAAATTAGTTGTTAAGCTTGATTAATTATATCCATAATGCATAGATATGAACTACCAGTTGCGGGCACATAAGGGTAATTTTTTCAAAAAGTATCTTTAATTTCTTAGTCAAGAAAGAACTAAGAAATAAAGATTACTCACAAAAACTTCTCAGCCCTCTTGTGATATGGCAAAAGCTTGAGCAAGGAAAATTCTAACTATGAAAGGCAAAGTCAGACTCTGGACCTCACGTACTCACAGATATTAAAGGGAAAGGAGACCTGAAACCCTCTTAATAGCAACTGGATGATTGACAGTTGTGACACCCAATTACATCTCTTCTTAAATAGCCCGATGAGAGCTGTGCTACACCTTTCATAAGTAGTAAGCAGGCGTAATTTCTACAAAGAGTAAAAAATAAGAATTTTACAAGACACTCTATGCTTCCATTTCCTTTCCTTACCTGAACTTGCATAATTTATCTTTCAGGATGAAATAACCTAAGCATTTTGGCACCAGGCTTGTAGGAAAACTACCAGCAGTCTACAGATCCCACCTTTTACCAAAAAAATTAAAATGGATTTGATTTGGCAAATGGCTAAGAAGCACCTATACATACACCCTTGCAATGCAAGATTTTCAAGGATTTCCTGCGACATACCCAAAATATGATATTATATTATATAAGCTCTTCAGGCATTGGAATAGTGACAAAAATGAGCCCTGGTATATTTCAAAATGGAGGTTTTGATTAGTTACTATTAAGATTTTATGGCTGCTGTCATCAATTAAATAAAAATAGAAAACAAATGTTGCCTTATTTTCCATAAACAGGACCTTTCCAGAATATTCTTTCACTTTAAAAGTTCTTTTTTTTATTTTCTTTTTTGGTAGCCATCTATCTCAGGCTGCCTCATAAGATGCAAAACTGCAAATAAATATATAAGTTTTCATACAAAGAAAAGTTAAATGTAAAATGACTATACTCTCCTACATCTAATTACTGGACAAAGACCCTGCTGGCCAAGATCCATGGTCTTCCATAAGATCACCTGCATAAATGAGCTATGTTGTCATAGTGTCCATGACACTAGAACATTGTAGGTGCATGATCTATACATGATTTCAAGGAACCCACCCTCAACTACCCAGAGAAATGGAAGACTACAGAAGGGAGTAACTGTTTCAATGTTTGTATGAATGTCATATGTAACCACAGGACAGATTATATGAATCAGGGGTGACTAGGGCTCTTTACACTCCCATTTTCTTAGTGACAATATTCAAAAAGTAAAATTAACGATACACAAAGCAACTTGGGCCCTCTGGCTTCTGGTGTGTATGAAAGCATGCGAGGGAGGGGAGATCTCTTTTGGATACCATGCTACCATCCTTTGACTTGAACTTCACTAGCTTCCTTTTCCTTAAAAGTCGCCTGCAAAAGCCATGCTAAACGATGCCATCTATCTTTAATTGCAAACGGTTCACATCAAACAAGGTCTGAGCATGCTACCACAGGTCCCCACCCACTAGCTTCAAGTTTAAACGCCTCAGCAACACGAATGTGGACCTTGGCAATCCCCCCGTTTCCCACACATCCAGTCTTACCCCATGCTCCCTCACGTTACTTGGTGCTAAAAACAAGACTAAATAAAATAACATACCCCTCTTTTCATCTTCTTAGCTCCACACTACAGCTCCTCCTTATCCCATTCCCTCTCCCTCCTTCATCTCCCCACCTTCCTAATTAAATAAGGCATGTGTTAGCTTCAACGTAGCAGCCTTAAATCGTTTCCGCCATTAAAAGGTTTCGATTAAATTCTCCTCGGTCCACCTTCAGCACGTAGTATTTAGCAGTGTACCTCATATGAAGTGCTCTGTTACTGTGTGTAAACTAATGGATGAAATGAATTAAAGGCCCACAAACTAAGCTGTGGGAAGTAAAACTCATCACCCAAGTGCATGCTGGGAGTTAGGAACAATGCGCGCATGCGCAAGAGAAAGAAAGACTAAGGACATGCTCAACAGAAAGAAAGAATGTGAAGATGAGGGAAAGTGAGAATGTAAGAGGCTAGGAGAGAGACAGGCAGGGGCAGGGAGACTCCTAGAACAGCTTCTCGTTAGGCCCCACAGGAGCCACCGTTAGAACTAATGTCCTTCCGTCCCAACCCGTGGGCCCGGCAGTCCAGCTTCCCCACCCGTGCACGGCTTGGGCATGGAAAGGGCTCCGTGAGCAGCCCCAGCCCCGGGGCCCATCTGTTAAAGGTCCGGAGCGCCCAACTCTGAAGTGCGAGCGGGAATGGAACGCAAACTCGAGTGGCTGAGGCGGTGGAGTCGGCTCCACAGACTGCCGAGAGAAGGCGCCCGCGCGAGAGCAGCCAAAGGGGAAGGTGTCGCGGACGGCCTAGGTGGGCAGGGCGGAGGGCGGGGAGCCGGAGACTGGGCCGGGGCCTTGGGGCGCGCCTGGCGCCGCATTACCTCTCCAGGGCCTGTAGGGTGTAGCTGATGAGCGGCCTCTCCAGGATGGGGCAGAACTGCTTCGGCGTGGGGACGCCCATCCTCTCTCCGCTGCCCCCCGCCGGCAGCACGGCAGCCACAGCTAGCGCGCCGCGCTGGGGCTCGGGCTCGGCCGCGCTCAGCAAGTAGGCCGAGGCCGCCCGGTCCGCGCCGCACCCGCAGAGCAGGCGAGGCCCCGGCTCCGCAGGCCCGGAGGCGCCAGATGGCCCGGGTTCCATGGCGGCGGGCGGCACGGCGAGCCCCGATCGCTTCGGGCCAAAGCGCCTGCAGCTGCTCCGGCACCCAGGTGGGGTCGCGGGCCGGAAGGCGGACGCGGGCAAGGTTGCAGAGCGCACAGACAGCGCCCACCCAAGCCAAGCGCCCGGGCAGTTGCTGGTCCCCAGGGAACGATCCGGCTGCAGATCTTCCCTCTCCGCAACTCAGCGGCCTCTGCACTGAACCCAGCGCCCCCGGCAGGCCTGAGTTTCCCGGCTCCTTGCTTCTCTGGCAGGCCCAGCAGGCGCCAGCAGGTGCAAGTGCCAGTCCTCATATACCTAAGGTTCCCGCTAAACTTAGAAGTTGTGATAAGGCAGAAGCGGTCTGAACTCCCCCCACCCCATACTTCATCTCTTGAAGAACAGAAAGAATTTGGAATAAAGTCACAGGATGGAACAGAAAAATGTGCACCTTTATTACCTGACTTTCATTAAACTCCCGTAAAGGCAGATAGATGAACAAACACTATTATGAAGCATCAATAACCCAATCTGGAAATTGACGCCCCCTGGGGTATTCCAAAACTGCTGATGCTTATGCCCTAGCTTCAGAGATTGGAGTTTAATTAGTCTGGTGTGTAGCCCGGGTTTTGGGATTCTTTTAAAGATCCATAGATTCCAATGAGCGAGAACGTTTTGGAACCACCGCCAACCAAAGCAGTAATACGAATAACTGGTGAACATTCGAAGCACGTTATCTCATTTAATCTGCAGGAGAACCCAACTATTACTGTATCCCTTTTACAGAAGAGGAAACAAGGTGTAATATTTAAGTAACTTGTGTAAGATTGTACACCTAAGGGCAAAGCGGCCGTAAGGCCCTTGCACAGAAGTACATAGTTGAAAAATACTCGGCCTTGAATCATTCATATCTTGCCCATTTTTAGTTCTGTCCTTGCTGCCTGTGTTTAGCATGAAAATGTAGTAAAGTATGGGGAGTGTCAGAGCATATTTCCTTTAATTTTTTTTTTTTTTAACTTGAGAGACAGAGAGGGAGGGGGAAGAGAGAGAGAGAGAGAGAAACATAGATTTGTTGATTTGTTAGTACGTGCCCTGACCGGGAATCGAACTGCAACATTGGCGTATCAGGAGAGCGTTCTAACCACCTGAGCTGCTAGGCCAGGGCCTGTGTCAGAGCATATTACATTAGTTCCCTGGAATGTAAACTCCGTGAGATCAGGTGCCTTACTTTTTGGATTCTGGTTGTGTATCCAGGTCCTGCAATATAACAGAGGCTTAATAAATACGTATAGAATGAACTGTTGATTAAATAAATTAATGTGAATTGAGGTATATATAATTAAATGTTTGTTAATTAATTCTTATCAATCTTCACCCATCAACAGTTAATATAAAGTTCATAAAAAGGGAATCTTTTAAGCACTGAAAATATTATTGAGGTATAACATTCTAATTTGGGTTTTTTTTTGCTCATTTTTCTCAAGATTAGGCATGCAAAATTAAAGTATAAATAAATGTTCCCTTATTTTTATTTAGTCTTATTGCAAGCACTCTCAGTTTCACTTGTGTTACTATTATCATTATAATTAACATTTAGCTTCGTTCTAATAGGAGACTGTTAGATCACTGACTCAACTCAAAAGTAGGCATCATAATTCACCTGACTTTTTAGCATCACTACTACACCTGTGTCTGGCCGATTCTATGCATTCAGTTAATTTCTGTTGACTAACCAGATGAATAATGAAAAAGTGAGTCTACTAGAGAGACAGAAAAGCAAATGAATTAATTGTTTCTATTAATATTTGTATTGTATCTCTCTTTTTAATCTAACAATGGAGTTAAAGCTAGTGTTCATTTTCTTGGTCTTGAGAAAAAAAGAGCATGATAATAAAGGTCTTATTTGTATATCATAGTATGAGAAACAATATTTTTTCTGTGTCTTTTTATATAGACATAAATAATTAGTTCCTTATTATGAATACTTTGGGTAAAAGATGTAATTTCCACGTTACTTTATACCAAGTTTTAGCAGCCACATTATGAGAATATCTTCTCTGCAACAGGCATTTGAAAGTACATAGTGTGAGAAGGACACCTCGCTGTTGGGCACTGCTCACCCTGAAGCTGCTACGACAGAGAAATCCTGGAAACACTAATATGAGCCAGCCAAAAAGGTAAGAATTCTTGCCAAGTCAGACTCCCAGATTTCTACCTATAGAGTTACTAAATGTAGATTAGCAGGGTAAAATATTTGTGAAACTAGTTTCTTGAACTTAGTTGCTCTTGGTTACTTGGTATGATTGCTCATGGATTTTGTTAATTCTATTTTTTTCTGTGTGTCTGGTGTCTCTCCTTTCATCATGCATTGTGTCCTGAGAGCTTGGCTTTATAACCAGTGAGAATATTTTGTCTCTGGCATCACCCATCCAGAGGGGACACTTGCTAGGGTGCATCTTGCTCTCTGTCCAGGCATTCCAAGCTCTCAAGGGAGTTTTCTATGTCTAACCTTTTCCTCCCAGACATAGCAAAAACAATGCTGCTCATTCTTGTTTTCCACCAGTCAGAGGATGCATATACTAGTACATCTGACAGCCAGCCACGTAAGCTGTGGATCCCAGCTTAGAGAATCTAAGCACCCCATTCAAAAAAAGGGAAGGGCATGTGATCCCCTCTGTTTTGGAATTGCTGTTTCTAAGTCTAGGAGTTAACTTTATCTTGTGAGGGTTGCATCTTTTTGCACTCTCCTTTGGGAATGTCTCTTGCATTAATTAGGTTCATATTGATTTGAGTCACGATTAAGATCCTACTCATCAAGTGCAGACATGGATCTTTTGAGTTAGAAAAAGTTCTGAATTGAAAAGAAAGAAAAAAATTTTTAAAGAACTCTTTTATTGTTCTAATGGCTAGTCATTAAGATATTCTTAACAAGATGGAAGGGCAGAAATGAGAATGAGAATCAAAGTCTACTCAGACCCCTACCTATTTGCTTTCAGACATTTGCAGATATTATAAAAAATCAGAACATTGGAAGTACAATTGTCTGATGCTTAAGGAGATAAAGGGAAAGGAAAGAAAGCAAAATCTTACTAAAGACAACCTTGTAAGGGAAAACTTGGCTTGGTAACTGTCAGGTTGGAATCTCCAAAATATGGCCAGACAGCAGTGTGAGCTAAACTCCATTTACAGTTGGGTCCTACCTAATTGCTGCCAGCCCTCAAGGGTATTGTAATCTAAAATTACAGTCACAATTATGAGAAATATTCCAATTAGTTGAAATCATTTGAAAGTGCACTTAAAAAGAAGGGCTTCCAAATCAAATGTACAGAATAAGATACCTATATTTAATTGGTATGAAAGAGCTTCCATGAGGCTTCAAAAAAATTTTAAATAGCTTCATTGAGAGGTTTGTTGCCAAAGGCTAATGAAGAGATAAAAGTACCTAAAATAAAAGACTATAAGATTGATGTTGTCCCTTGTAAGTGATTGTCCTCCAATATCTTTCACTTCCTGGTCTAAGGATCATAATTAGATAATTTCTTGAATTCCGAGAGGATCCTCAAAAGTTTATTTGTAAATGGATTATCTCCTAAGCCCAGTGAAAGATGAAAATAAAATTTGACATTTTCTCTTTCTTCCCAAATCCAGACCTATTGATTATTGATCCTTTCTTTCCCGGGGATAGGTATTGCCTATGTCCTACAAGTTTGGCTTGGGTTTGTGCCTGCTTGGGACATGTAGGTTGTCAATTCTTTCTTTTGGCTCTCAGAGAGAATGAATGTACAAGTTAATAACCTTTGCACCCTTTGACTCCATTTGAGTCCATGGCATTGTTTAATACTGCCAGAAATATTTACTGGTCCCACCTGAACTTGACAAAATATTTCAAAGGATGTAGAAACACTATGATGAAAAAGTTGGCCAAATTGAAAGCTGAAATTCAGAACCTGCTATGAAATTGATGGGGGAGGGTGCTTCTCCTAAGCTAAAATAAAACTATGGGCCCAGACGGAAAGATGAAATTAGAGACGATGTAGTGGGACAGGTAGAGCAACCTGTGATGTCACTTGTTACAACTGATTCTTTGGGAAATTGAGAGCAATTGTTTTTATCTTATAAATCTTTGCAAAACCAGCAATGCAGTCTAGAAGCAGTTCAGAACCCAACTATCTTTACCATCCCCAGTTCCTAAGGCTGGAGGAAAGAAAAGGAAATGAGGGATTTTTTTCGAAAGCACAACAAACTGCTATTCTGGTTCCAAGGTTGCCTTGATAAGGACAAATACAAATCTTAATCATCTTCATAAATATTATTAAGGAAAAAGCTTAAGCTACTAAATTTATGCTAACCTGTTAAAACAATAGGATACTAATAACAGCTTCATGCTCAGCAAGAGCCTCAAATTTACTATTACACACATATGAGGTCAGTCTGGAAAATGTCCAGCCGTTGTTAATATAAAGAGAAGAGTTTACTCAACATTGACATAACCTGGCAACCAAGGAAAGGAGAATGGACTGGAATGGGCATACGTAAACAGTGATGATTTCACTGTACTAGTCAGTGGGGGTGGTGGACACCATTGAGTGAGCATGTGTACTGTGTGGCCGTCACGTTCAAAATGACTGGGAGAGTAGAGCAAAAACTCTCCGTCAAATTTTTCAGTAAGCTTGAACATTCCTCTGCAGAAACTATTTGGATGATTCAGAAGGTCTCAGCTATGGGCAACTGGTGTTTGGCAGCTTCTTCATGACATTGCACCCTCTCATGTATCACACCTCCTGGATAATTTTTTGGGAAAACATCAAATCACCCAGGTGACTCAGCCCCCCTACAGCCCAGTTTTGGCTTTTCCCAAAACTAAAATCACCTTTGAAAAGGAAGTGATTTCAGACAGTCAGTGAGATTCAGGAAAATAAGATAGGGCAGCTGGTGACAACTGGGAGAACTGTGTGAAGTCCCAAGGTGCCTCCTTTAAAGGGGACTGAAGCGTCATTGTCCTATGTACAATGTTTCTTGTATCTTGTGTCTTCTTTAAAAAATGTCTATTTTTCATATTACATGGCTGGATACCTTCTGGACAGACTATATATATAATCTCCAAATGAAGTTATAAATTGTTACACATACACTGATGTGATCGAAGGAGGAAAACACTGTTCATGCGATCTTGTGTCCCATAACTAAATCTTTAGTGCATTATGATTTTTTAAATAAACCCTTTGATTATCTTGTGAATAACAAAATGTATTCTATTGTACCTGGAATGTTTTGAGCACAGTTTTGTTAAATGTATACCACAACTTAATAACCTACTTTGGCATCTTTACTTTTTAATGCACATAGAAGTGCCCATTAAGTGGAAGTGGCTCTCATCTTTATTATTTGAAAAGTTTAAGACTACCTTTTTTGTCTATTTTTATATGTCAGTACACCTTGGAATATTTCTCTTGAAGATTTTTTTATTATCAGAGAATTTTAGATCAAGTTGGGTCCATTTTTCTACTGTTAATTCAAGTGCAATCCGTACTGTAAGTCCTCTCCAACCTCTCCAATCACACTCACTGTTTTAATAGCATTTCCAGAGGTTAGTTAGGATGTTGCTCACTAATGTTAATGAACAGCTTAATGATCTGCCCTTTAACCCTCTTGAAATTTGAGCCAAATAAAATAAATTATTGTTCTACTGTGGGCCTTCCCAGAATTTCTGTCAGCCTATGAATTCTAATTTCTGCTTTGCCATTATGTATTTTATGTAGATGGTACAGGCTATTAACCTCTGACCTTTAACTCATTTTTATACATAGGGAAGGTGACCCTGCAAATTGATGTCCTTCTATAGATAATTCAAACTAAATAGCACATGAGAATAAGATTATCTTTTATTTTCTCAGTATTTCTTTTGCAATTTATTATCAACTGTCTCGACTGTCCACTTTGTTTTTCCTATATAACTAAAAAGGAAAACAATTGTGAATATTTAGCCTTAGAACCTATTGATAACTGTTACATTATTAATGCCATCAAAGTTTAACTTTTCATAAGAACCATTTGGGTACAATTGTTTATGCATAGTATTTCTTATATGTTTTTATATAAAAACACATGTTAAATATCATATAACAATCTTAGAAAACATAGTACTGTCACCTTGCAAGATAATATTAAGTAAACATAGAATTTAAAAAGAATTACAGCCCAATTCTTTTTATATTCAATGCATTTAATTTCACAACCTAAAGCAAAATGCATTTAATATATTAAATGTGCCATAAAAAATTGCATAAGAAATCCATTAAAAGTCTGTTTTATTTCTTTGTTAATTTATAAGGAGGGAAACACAAGGAGACAATGTTTAAAAACCAGAACAACAACAACAACAAAAGGTGGTAGAGAAATGGAATACTGAATTATCTCCCTGGTATTTCTGCAGACCTGTCTTTTAAAAACACTTCACCACTGAGAGCCACCAATCGCCATATCCTTGACCACAGTTTAAGAGAATTGAAATTTTTGCCTCGATCTGCTCCAAGCATGGAGCTAAAGGGTGAAATCCCATTAAGGGATGCCACATAACTCCAGAAACTAAAAGAGAGGAATGGCCTCTGCGCATTAGGGATGTCAAAGAGGTGAATCTATGAAATACTTTTTTAAAAAACAAATGGCTAGTCTAGAATGGTGGTGGCCAGTTTTCATAATCTGTGGAAGGGAAGAACATATTAATCATCAAAGAAGAACAAATAGAAAGGAAGATTTGCCATTTCTGCAAGGAAAGCTATTGGCAGAACGTATGCCTATACATTTGAACTGCAACTCATTACTAAAACAAGATTTAAAGAAGAAAAAAAAAACTAAGCTTTAAAAAGGAAGTGTCCCCAGAGAATTCAAACACATACCTGTTTTCTGAAGAATGTGGACATTTGAATATGGCATTATGACCACCACCACCCTGCCAAGCATAAGGTAAATAAATACAGGAGGTGAACTCTCCACTAGAGTCTGAATGTGGGTCATCATTGCCTTATCATGTCTTACCCAGGAGGGTGCCAAGCCTCAATTATAAACACATCAAAAGGGGCCATGGTGGGGTAGAGACACAGAGACATGAAGGTAGTATGAATGAAGTGAGAGAGAGAGAGAACTGAGACACTGATAGTACAGTCTCTTAGTGATGGCCAAAGGATCCGAGGATATAAAGAAGCTTTTAATTTGTTTTAAGTACTCCATGCCAGAGAGCTTACTGGGCTAGCCAAAATTTTTTAAAAAAAGGACGAGGATAAGGAGAAGCAGAAGGAGGGGCAGAAGGAGAAGTAATCCATTTTGGCCAGATGCTTTATAATCTAGTTAGGGGAAAAATAAACTAAACTGGTCTGGGCAAGAAGTGGTGCAAAAGACGTTGTTTCATGTAGAAGTAAATTTTGGCAGATTGCAAAGAGAAAGAAAGGAGGTCACTGTGTTGCTTGTGCTCTATGTTAACAGAAATAAGTAAAATAGAAACCAAGTACTCCATTTGAGACCATGGCTACCACTAATTGGCTTAAGGCATAAGTGAAAGAATGAATGACTAAATACACAAATGTTAAACATACCAATGAATAGAAACCTAAATGCATGAAAACCAATTTACACATCATCTTCAGAAAAACTAGAATGCTTAAGACTATTCCTCCATCAAAAAAAGTTGCTTTTTAAATTTTTATTGAATTTATTGGGGTGACATTGGTTAATACAATTATGTAGATGTCTATAACACATCATCTGTGTATTGTATTGTCTGTCCAACACCCAAATTCAAGTCTCCTTCTGTCACCATTTATCTTCCCTTTACCCTGTTCTCCTCCCCCACCCCACTTTCCTTCTGATAATCACCATAGTATTGCCTGTGTCTGTGAGTTTGTTTGTTTTGTTTTGTTTTGTTTTTACTTAATCCATTCACCTTTTTCACCCAGCCTCCCAACCCCCACCCCACTGGCAGCCGTCAGTCTGTTTTCTGTATTGGTAAGTCTGTTTCTACTTTGTTAGTTTATTTTGTTTATTAGAGTTTACATATAAGTGAGATCATATGGTATTTGCCTTTCTCTGACTGGCTTATTTCACTTAGCATAATACTATCCAGGCCCATCTAGGCTGTTGCAAAAGGTAAGATTTTCTTCTTTTTCATGGCTGATTAGTATTCCATTGTGTAAATGTACCAGATTTTTAAATCCACTTATCTACTGATGGGCAATTGGGCTGGTTCCAAATCTTGGCTATTGTAAATAATGCTGCAATGAACATAGGGGTACATTCTTTTGAATTAGTGTTTCTAGTTCCTTTGGATATATTTCCAGAAGTGGAATCACTGGGTTTAAGGCAGTCCCATTTTTTATTTTTGAAGGAAACTCAAAACAAAAAAACAAAAAAAACCACATTGGCTGCACAAATCTGCATTCCCACCAACACTGCACAAGGATTCCTTTTTCTTCACATACTCACCAACACTTGTTTAATTTATTGATTTATTTATTGACAGGTGTGAGGTGATATCTCATTGTGGTTTTAATTTGCATTTCTCTGATGATTAGTGATACTGAACATCTTTTCATATGTCTATTAGTCATCTGTATGGCCTTTTTGGATAAGTGTCTATTCACACCCTTTGCTCATTGTTTAATTTGTTTGTTTCTTTGTTTTGGTATTGAGTTGTATTAGTTCTGTATAAGTTTTGGATGTAAACTCCTTATCAGATATATCATTGATCAATATGTTTTTCCATTCAGTGTGTTGTCTTTCTCATTTTGTTGATGAAAAAACGTTGTTTTGATGTTAAGTTTGCACTGACCTTCCTCACCCAAACTTCATATTTCCTCTACCTCTCCTATTATTTAGTCCTTAAAAGAACTCAAGACCTTGACAAATGATTAAAAATAAAAAACTTTTCTTTTTATAAAATCTTTTCTTATCAATCATTCTATTTTAACTATATAAAAACTTATTATTATTAACTGTTGTAGTACAGTAACAAAAATATGCACAAAACTAACCAACACCAGGTCTGGGTGAATTTTTAGATTTCATTATGTTGTCTTTGGCCCTCCTCGCCTTTTGCTTCCCTGACCCTTTTCTTTTTTCACACTATCTCTTGAATTGGGTGTCTTAGTATCAGCTCTGTTTGCAAGAATTCATCTGTGGCTTTCACTTATAGTCTTAACCCTAACGGTCCTCCCGACTAGGACAAGCTCCCCAATTCTATGAGAAGACTGCATCTTGAGTCTGTCTCCTTGCCTAGAACGGCCTTACCTTCATGCGTGTACCCACCGCCTGGCACCCTGCTTCCTGAACTCCACTCCGATTGATCCACGTCTTATGATTGGCTCCTGCTTGGAATCCCACGTCCCTTTGGCATAAGTGGAACAGAACCCCGTTTGACTGTCTGAGTTTGAGTTACCAGAGGACTGATCTCTGATTAATTGGCTGCATCATATCTCTTAAAGGCTTAATCAGATAAAAACAAATGTAATCACTTGACTGGCTTTGTCAGTCCTGTGAATTCTGATGCCTGAGTCTCACTTCCTGTGCTCACCGGCTGCTGCTGCTGCTGCTAAGATCTGGGACTGTTCAAGTCATGACACTAAGGCCCTACTGCTCCTGCGAACCTGGCTCTCAAAGTGATGCAGATCTAAACCTCTCATTTATCGTGAGGAGTAGCAATTAATAACAGGTTTTTTTAGATATTTCCCTTTTAGTAAATATCAGAATCATAATTTAAAAACATAATATACTAACCCTGGAAATTCCCAAGGCCTGGAAATAAAAGTAGTACCTCAAGAAATACACCTTACACACAAGGCCAATGAGAGTCTAACCTTATAAACAATCGACTTGCTATTGTTTATTTTTGAATGGATGGTCAAAGATAAGTGTGCTGCATGTAATTGCTAAATAATATTAAGATATGGAAAATTAGACTGTATTGTTTTACAACTTTTACAGTTGTCTATTACTGTATAATAAACCATTCCAAAACTTTGTCTTCAAATAATACCATTTTATTGCTCACAATTCTGTGCATCAGGAATATGGGAAGGGCTGAATGAAGCAGAGTTTTCTCTCTTTCATTTGGGGTCAACTACAGTAGTTCAGCTGCAGCTGGAGAGGGATCTAAGATGGACTAATTCATAGGTCTGGAGCCTTGATGCTATCTGTTGGCTGGGATATCAGTTCTCTTCCACATGAGCTTTCTCCAGCAAGACAGCCTGGTCTTTATATAGTGGATGGGTTGTAAAAGAGTAAAAGCATATTCTGTCAGGCTCATAAATTCTATGCCCAGAACACAGCATTACTTCTCTCTCATTGTATTGGTCGAAAGAAGTCACAAGGCCAGCCTGAATTCAAGAGGAGATGTAGCATGCACTTACAGGGAATGGAGGAATTGTTAAGAGCCATTTTTGCAGACGGTCTTCTACCAGTCATCTATTTTGTGGGTTCGCATGTCTACAGATCAGAGCAACAACATCTACTCAAAAGATACAGACTTCATGGATTCGTGGCCACGGCAGCACAGAGGATTCAAAGGGTTATTCCCTGGCCTTCCTCCCATAATAGAAGGAGGACAAAAATGGTAGGGTAATTTGTATGGCCTCACCTGTTCTTGGAATACTTTTGTTTTACTCTAAGCTATTAATAACTATCCCAAACTCTCTTCTTTACCATCATAAAATCCCAAACCGGGACTGAAATATTAGCAGAGTGAGTATATACCTAAGAAATTATTTCTGTTACTGAAGAGCCTATGGTTATCTATTCCAGGTGATAGACCAGAAAATGATTTCCAAGAGGTGAAAAACTTTTGGTCTCACTTGTAAGTGAAACCCTCCTCAGAACCTAGTGTTTGGGCTAGCACTTTATTAGAGAGTGAAATGATGGTGGTGGTTCTTCGTTGTTCATACTTTTCCATTTTTATTGCAATTGTGTTAGATTTAACTTTAATCAGAATTAAAACTATTTCACATGATGGTCTTAATTTAAAATTCAATAAAGCTAAAAATATTTTGCAATAACACAGATGACTAACAGAATTCCTTTGAAAGTCTATGAACAATTTGGAATGTAGCTTCCATTACCCCAAAACTGAACATTGTGAGCTCTGATCATCACAATTTGTTGTGGCCATTTATTCTAAAAAAGTTATGTCTTCAAAATGATATGGGCTTTTTTTTTCTCCACCTACAGTTACAGAGTCACCTAACAAAGAATGTCTTAACATTAAACTTACACTCTCTTGAAAAGGGAGCCATAGGGCCCAATATGTACTAGAGAAGCACAAACTTGTTTCAAACTACTGGGTTATTAGTTTTGATAAACAAGCCTCTGGTGGTACCACTAGGGTAGAAGTAATATCTTTTGCCTAATCTCTTTCCTATGATCATGGGGTCCTGCTTCAACAACCTCGTTTGTCTGTATTAGACCTCTCTTTTGAAATCATGTGTTCTGCAATTGAACTGTGAATTGCTTCTTCATACCTTAGGAGTGGAGCTAGATTGAGCCCTATCTTGTGGGAGCCTTCTTTCTAGTTCCAAGTCCTCTGAACAGCATAAGTAAATATATCAGACCAGAAAAGAGTGGAAGAAACTACCAACAGATGAAGAAAATCAGATGGAGTCAGGAGGGAGGGTGACTGACTTTTGCCATTGCCTTGTATATTCCAGCTCCTGATTCCACTGCAAGTGGAACAGCAGCTAAGGAAAAAAGCTACATAATTGAGTGGGGAAAGGCAAGTCCAGGTCCTTCTTGGCACATAACCTAGTAGTTCCCAGTCAGGCACCACATCAAAATCATCTGTGGGCTTTTTACAAGTGCAAATGCTAAACCAGAATCTGAGGCAAGACCTTGGAAGTGTTAACTCTGATAAGCATCTCTGTTGGCAGTCACTATACTAGATTATAGGCAAAGGTGAAAAACTTGGAGTACTTGTAATTCATCAGGGTGAACAGAGGGGCCTTATAGCGTTAACGGGCTGAGAACTGAATCAAAGAATGCATTCATTTTTACTCTGTGGTAACATGTTTCCAGTTTGTTTACAGCACTCCTCATAGGTTCAGCTCTTTCATGCCAATAATTTTTGACAAAATGTTACAATAAACTATTCTTCAGTGAAGAATGAGCAATGTCTCTCCTACAGCAAAATTTCTCATATAAAATGAGATGAAGTGAAGAAAATATTAAAAATGGTAATATGCCATAGAAATTAAGATTTATTTTTTGTTCTTTTTTATTATATTTTATTGATTATGCTATTCAAAATTAAGACTTATTTTTATCCCGAATGTTGGCGCTTACATAATCATCCTCTAGTATAGATTAAATTTTTTCTCTAAATATTGCTACTCCTTCATTTTATTACCTGAATTCAGCACTTTTATTATTTCAAAATTTTTATTATTCAAAATGTTTTATGAAATTAGCCACCACAATTATTCTTGAATAGAAGTGTAATATAAATAAATAAATTGAAACTGAGCCCTCTACTCATGATGAAATATTCCCAGAAATTACACAGGGATTGAATTTTTAATGGCCTTTTTTGTTGGACCTTGAGAAAGATTTTTAAGTCTTATGTTCAATTGGTTTTTCAAAGATCCCTAGTATAACACAGAGATCTCTTACAAAAATCATATTTTTGTTTCCTCATTAAATTTTTCTAATTTAACACTTAGAGACCAAGACCACTATGTTGCAAAAGTCTTGAAGAACCATGCCTAATAAATATACTGTAAACTTTGCTTCCTCAAGTTAGGTAATACAGTGCTACAGACAAAACTTTCATTTATTATTCCATTGCTTGTTGTTAACTAATTTTAGAAGTATGGGATTTCAGTGTGTGTGTTAGGTTTGGGATTAAAAAAGATAATTGCATATGCTCAAATTACATGTTTAGAGCCTTCAAAGAAAGGGTGAATTAAATTTTGCTTATTTTTTTCTAATAAAAACTATTCATTGAGTTAACATCTTAAAAATTGAATTTCAATATTGCCATAAGTTTTAAGTGGAAAATGTTTTTCCATGAAGGAGGAATTTGTGAAAATTGTTAAAAAGTAGTTAAAATGGTGTTCAAATAAGAGTTTATTGTGGGAAGAAAAGTGATCTCTTCCTCATGAATGGAAACTAAATGTTTTCATAAAAGTGGTGTAGTTATTACGACAGCACAAATTATATTAATATCTAGTTGGGAATTGAATAAAATGTTACTAAGTTTCAAAGGCTTCCTTTTTAATTGAGTTTTGTGTAATTTTCACTTGAAGTAAAATCTAAGTATTTCTCCTTTTTGTGCTTGTGGGACAGACATTCATTTGTTCAAAATTTTCCTGTTTATAATCATTAGCATTCAAACTCTTTGATTATCACATTGTCAAGAACTGAAAAGGGCAAACCAGAAGGGAGTAAAAAAACTTATATCTCTCTAGTGCTTGATAGAGACATTTATTACATTCATGGCTCATTTAAATCCATTGTCTATTATTACAGTGTATGTATACCCTCAAGAGTATTCATGACAATTATGTGGGTACAGAAACTAAATATTAAAGCTTCTATTTGTATTTGCTTTGCTTTTCAACCCATTGTAAAAATTTATTTTTTTGAGTTTTAAAATGTGTTAACATTAGTATAGTAGCATATGTGCACTATTTTTAAAATATATAAATGTATATTGCTACTGCATGCTCAAAATATTTTTAGCAATAAAGATCCATGTCTAACAAAATTTAGAACCAATGTTCTATATTTCTGTACACATTTTAACACTTAAGTAATGACTGAATAATCCTAGGTCTCTACTATCTTTATGATCTTAGGTGAGTTATTAAATTCCTCTATGTGCAAAATAGAACTAATAATGATACATTGCAGAGGATGTAGTGATGCTTGTATCATTTTTGTGAGACAAGTTTTTTAAGAGATGAACTGCTGTTCTGATGTCTGTGTACACCTTGAGATTAGACAATAGTTGATTTTTATATACCCAGGACTTTTCACAGTGGCTGCAAATAGAATATGTTCAATAAATACATGAATGAATGAGTGAATGAATGAATGAATGAATGTCTATATAGCATTAACATTCTTACGGGAAAAAAAGCAAGTTGTGATGGAAAACATAAATAATCAAAAATGAGAAAAACCAAGTTAAGTCTTGCTTCATCCCTATCTCGGTGAGTTTTGAAGAAATCATTCATTTTTGCTGAGCTCAGTTTCTTTCTCTATAAATCAAACATAATTACAACATTTTTCTGTTCTATCTCACAGGGTTGTTTTCAGAATAACAATTATGTGACTGAAATATATGAAAGTTTGTCATGAACTCTAAGGAAACTCCATGCTAATATTGGTGATTATTTCTGTTGGTTCTATCATCTTCTCCTGGTAAACTGTACTTAACTGTAAGGAAAGGCTTCTCCCTGTTTTATACCTTTCTTCATGTCTAATAAAATGCTTTACCCATAATGAATTCTTTTAAAAAAGAAAGAAAAGCTTTTTAAGGAATGGTAGCCTTCTGTTTTCAAAACTGCTCATGCTTTTGAGCAAAAAGGTGGTGGTATTTGAGGGGTTCCTACCAGTACCAACTTGCATCCCCCCAAGCACTTTTTATCAGTAAAAAGGCGAAGACTGTACTGGAGAGAATGCTTGATTTATACCTGTCTAGGCAATCAACCTGCCACCCACAGAAGTGTTGGAAGCTTGGCAGTTAATCAGCAAGGCAATTTTTGAGCTCTATTATCTATTGGTGATCCTTTGAGATTGTTCCATAATGATATTCCTTAGTCATTTTGTCCCATAATGAAAGCTCTGTGGATAGGGACTTACTCTATATTTCCAGAGCATCTCCAGTGCTGGCACAGTGCCTGGTTTATCCCAAGTGTTCAATTAATACTTTGTTGGATTAATGAATTAAACAACTCATGGAAATGAATAATATGTGTACTCAATTAAAATTTTGAATAATTTACACAACCATTGATTTGACTTTAATTCAGTAAAAGTTTTCCCCAGTTTTCGTCTCTATAGAAAAGACTGAAAAAAAAAAACTAGTTTGTACTTAATTCTGTTCCAGTGTTTTTAACTTTCCCCATGTATTCAAATTTCATTGCAATTTCTCTTATGTTTATGTGTATACATATTTTTAAATGTACTTAAATGTACTTAAACTTAGTCTTATCTAAGCTCCTATTTTTCTGAGAACCACAATTTCATGTTTGAGGAAAAGAAAAAACAATCACTCTTGAACATAAATACATCAATGCTCAAGGTTATGCCTTTCTTTGGACTAATTATACATTTTTTTTTCTAAATTTATAACTCAATGAATTATTTTGCACACAAATCCAGAGAGGTTATAGAATGAATTTTAGAATTTAACCATTCAAGATATCATTATAATATCAGAAGTTGAATCATGAATTTGAAGATTAGAAAATAATTAAATTTTTTTGGCATTATTTAAATGTGCTTTCTTCAAGACTCAAAATTTAGATGTAGGCTTTCTCTCTCTCCAAAATAACACTTTTCCTAAAGCCATTGAATATTATCTCAACAAGGTTTAAAGAGTAACGATATAGAGGGGTCCAGAGTTTATATCCAGTTGCTTAATTGACCAATTAAGTTTCTTTCTCTTTTCTCACCCTGCCCACCTCTTGGTGAGTCAAATAATGAGGTGTGAATTGGCCAAAAGGCAAGGAATGATGTATGAGGAAAGGTCAAGTCCTGGATAAGAAGAACTAGATAATTAAATCCTGGCTTGTCAAGGGTTGACTTAAAATTACTCTTTTGAAAGGTGACTTCGAATTGCTGCTTCCTTGCCAGACAGGAGAACTCATTTTGACAAAGATCTCTTGATTCTCATGCAGATGATGTAACCTGACAGAGAGCAATATGTAGGGATCTGGTGACTAAGGAAGACATTTGGTAGCACAGAGTAAGTAGAGGTGAATCGTTTTCTAATCAATCAAGGCTGCATTGCTTAGAGGTTATTTATCCTGTTACACATTAACAGCATGTTTTAAACACATTTTGTGCTTTTTAAAAATTTTCTATAATTATAGAAAATAAATGTCTCTGCTCACAACTTAATTACAGGAAAAAATGATGATGGAAACTTAGTTATTGACTCATGTTCATATGCTAGGATGTCAGGGATATTTCACAGGCAGATTGGCATAATTCCACTTCCTTGAGGGACGACTAAATTGGGCTCAACTAGAATTTAATTTAGAGTTCAGTCTATAAATATTCATTTACTACAATACGATGGGGTTCTTTTTATAAGTGACAGATTCTACTCTCATTATTGAATACATGCAACAAATTTCCCAGATGCCTAAGAATATAGCCAAGAAAAAAAATGCTTTTGAAGATTGAAAAAAGATTTATGTACTATCTGGATCTCAGCTAGCAAAATTAATTAATAAATAGATCTAAATTATGTCTGTCCATGATGTACCAGCTTCCCTGATGCACTTAATGTCACTATCCTATTATAAGTCCTCAAATGCTGATGGCACCTCCTTTGGGGAAGGGAGACGTGAAAGAGAACATATGCTAGCAGAATGGGGGAGTGCAACCATAAGCATGTTAGGCAGAATAATTATAGCTCTTAAAGCAAGAATATGCAAGAAACATTGCATAATCATGGGTTACTGAAAAATCAAATGATCAACTGACCAGTCTACAACAGCCTGCACTAGAGACAGAGCATCTCCTTTCAACAAGTACCCACCGTACTGGAAGACAAATGGCAGTGTGAATTGCCAAATGTTCTGCATATGCTGGCTGTGATTGTCAAACAAAGGATGTTTTTCCATGTGCTTTCTCCATTGTAGGTACTTGATTAATATTTGTTACACTCTCTTCATTTCTATCATTGCACTTACTGCCATTCATCTATTTTCTTATTTGCTTATTTGTCTCCCCCTCTAAACTGTGAATTACCCATGGTTATTTTCATTAATTATGGGGGTAACTTTTTAATCAAATTATATTCATGCAGGAAAGTACACATAATCCTCATGTAGAGGTCAACAAATTTTCACAAACTGATTTCAACCATATAATAAATATCCAAATAAAGAAACAGAAGTCTAGCAGCACCCCAGAGTACTCCTGTGTTCTAAGTTGTTATACTCCAATGGTAAACATTTCCTGACTTCAAAAAGCCAAGATTTCTTTTGCTTGTTCTTGGATTTAATTTAAATAAGCTTATACAATCTTTACTCTTTTGTATCTGGCTTCTTTTGTCCAACATAATGTTTATGAGCTTCATTTTTTGTGTGTGTAGTTATAAATCATTCTATTTCTCTACAGTATTACTTGTGTGAAGATGTGACAGTTTATGCATTCTATTGCTGATTTCTATTTGGGTAGTTTCTAGTTGGAACTATTATAAATAATGCTGTTATAAATATATATGTCCACAAAATGTCTATATTTTTGGTGCACATATATACATACCACTGTGGTGTATATACCTAGCAGTATAATTATTGAGTCACAGGGTATGCAAATATGCGGTTTTGATAGCTATGCCAGAAAGTTTTCCAGTTTCCACTTTACCATCAGTGTGTGAGTGAGGAATCATATATGGTTTGGTCCCCATTGTGTCTCCTGCACATGTCACAGTACTAAAGAAGTCTTGGCTGAATAAATTCAACTGATAAATACTAAAAGTGTCTAAATGAGAATTATAATTTCATTGATTTTTTTTCAGGTTTGTAAGAAGTCAAAACAATTACTAGCTCATTCCACAGTTTTGCCAAGAGCCATTCCTAAATAATCAGCACCTGAAAAAAAAAAATGACCTCTTAATTGAATGCTGTTTTCTAGCACAAAGGGCTAATTCAATGCAATAAACAGTATCAGTTTGACAACAGAACAGAATATGCATATGTTAGCACAGGAAGGCATTTTAGTCCCAACTTTGCGAATTCCTCTTTCTATAATTGAAGACACAAATCGTAAACATATCAAATTAGATTCTGTAAGATCAAAAAAATATTCTTGAGATTCATAACTGAATATTCTTTCTTTTATTCTTTAAAACTAGTTGAATGATTATTTCATTTGTTTAACAAGCTTTGCCAAGAACAGTCTGGAGTTTTTATTTTATTGAAACAACATTCATATTTTTATTTTAACCACCCTCCAAAACACATTTTATTCATTACTTAAATAGGACAAATTATCTTTGTCAGAATGTAAAATAGCTTAGATTTTATCTTTGGAATAAGATTTGCTCTCTTTTTTTCCATGGTATGATCAGAATCAGATCTGAGGATCAGTTTTTGTTTTTGTTTGGTTGGACTTTTTATTTATTCATTTCTTTTTACAAAATACATCTAATGAATTAAACCATGTTGATGAATAATAATGCCCCTAAGTCTTTCATCTAAAAAATAGGTACTTTATAGTGAATACAATAAAAATTGAGAGAAGTTCAATTCAACATTTAATATGCTCCTCAACAACTGCAAATACTCCAGTGACGGCTGAATCATTGCAGTGTTCCAAGGTCTAGGACTGGATTTGGATGAAGACTGGATGTGGATAAAGCTACTTGTAATAGATTCTACTAATGACTTTAAATCTTTACCCCTTCCTCAGTATCACCCTTTGACATGTTACTCTGCAGTTTCTTCCAATAAAGAGATGGCGTACACTCTCCCACCCTTTGACTTTAAGTTTAGTTATGTGACTTTCTTTGAAAAATGGGACATTACGGGGGATGAGTGACCAAAACCTGAAAAGCACTTGTACTATTAAGATCTCTCTTTTCAAAAATCATATGATCATATCAATAGATGCTGAAAAGGCTTTTGATACAGTACAGCACCCATTTATCATAAAAACACTCAACAAAGTGGGAATAGAGGGAGCATATTTCAACATAATAAAGGCCATATACAAGAAACCTACAGCCAACATCATACTCAATGGGCAACAACTAAAAGCTTTCCCCCTAAGATCAGTAACAATACAAGGGTGTCCACTGTCTCCACTTCTATTCGACATAGTTTTGGTAGTTCTAGCCACAGTGATCAGACAAGAAAAGGAAATAAAAGACATCCAAACTGGAAATGAGAAAGTAAAATTGTCATTATTTGCAGATTACATGAGAGTGTACATAGAAAACCCTATAGACTCCACCAAGAAACTACTTGACCTAATAAGTGAATTTGGCAAAATAGCAGGATACGATGTCGATATCCAAAAATTGAAAGCATTTCTGTACAACAACAATGAAATATCATAGATAGAAACTAGAAAAAAATCCAATTTACTATAGCAACAAGAAAAATGAAGTACCTGGGAATAAACTTAACCAAGGAGATAAAATACCTGTATTCAGAAAACTACAGAACGCTAAAGAAAGAAATTAAGAAAGATATTAAAAAATGGAAGCATATATCATGTTCATGGATGGAAACAATTAATATCATTAAAATGTCCCTACTACCCAAAGTATTTATAGATTCAGCACAATTCCTATTTAAATTCCAAGGACATATTTCACAGATCTAGAACAAATATTTCAAAAATTTATATGGGACTAAAAATGATCCCAAATAGCCTCAGCAATCTTGAGAAAGAGGAACAAAGTAGGAGGGATCACAATACCCAATATCAAACTATACTACAAGGAAGGCCACTGTAATCAAAACAGTCTGGTACTGGCATAAGGACAGACATATAGATCAACGGAACATAATAGAGAGCCCAGAAATAAACCCAGGTCTCTATGGTCAATTAATATTTGACAAAGGGGACAGGAGCATAAAATTGAGTAAAAATAGCCTCTTCAACAAATGGTGTTGGGAGAACTGGAAAAGGACATGCAAAAAAAAGTGAAACTAGACCACCAACTTACACCATACACCAGAATAAACTCAAGACAGATGAAAGACTTAAACATAAGCCATGCCACCATAAAAGTCCTAGAGGAAAACGTAGGCAATAAAATTTCAGCTAGCCCATGCAGCAATATTTTCACTGATATATCTCCTAGGACAGGGGAAATAAAGGAAAGAATAAACAAATGGAACTACATCAAACTAAGAAGTTTCTGCCCAGCTAAAGAAAACATCAACAAAATGAAAACGGAACCAACCATATGGGAAATCATATTTGCCAGTGATATCTCAGACAAGGGTTTGATCTCCAAAATATATAAAAGACTTATATAACTCAACACCAGGAAGACAGACAACCCAATTAAAAATGGGCAAAGGACCTGAACAGACACTTCTGTAAGGAGGACATTCAGAGGGTCCATAGGCATATGAAAGGATGCTCAACATCACTAGCCATCAGATTGAATTAAAACCACAATGAGATACCACCTCACACCTGTCAGAATGGCCATCATTAACAAATCAAAAAACAAGTGCTGGTGAGGATGTGGAGAAAGGGAAACCCTAGTGCACTGTTGGTGGGAATGCAGACTGGTGCAGCCACTGTGGAAAACAGTATGGAATTTCCTCAGAAAACTAAAAATGGAACTGCCTTTTGATCCAGCAATTCCACTGCTGGCATTATTATACCCGAAGAATCCTGAAACAACAATTCAAAAGAACCTATCCACCCCTATGTTTGTAGCAGCACTATTTAGAATAGCCAAGTGCTGGAAACAGCCTAAGTGCCCATCATTGGATGAATGGATCAAAAAACTATGGTACATTTACACAATGTAATACTACGCAGCAGAAATAAAGAACGAACTCCTACCTTTTGTGACAGCATTGATGGAACTGGAGAGTATTATGCTTAGTGAAATAAGCCAGGCAGCTAAAGACAAATACCACATGATCTCACCTAATATAGGAACCTAATGAACAAAACAAACTAATGAGCAAAATAGAACCAGAGGCATGGAAACAGGAAACAGACCGATACTGACCAGAGGGGATGGGGGATGGGGAGAAGGAAGGAAAGAAGGGGAGGGGTTTAGTCAAGGAACTAGTATAAATGACACATGGACATGGACAACAGGCTGGGGATTGACCATGGGAGAGGGGATGGGGTAGGTGGGGTGGGGGAGAGAAATGGGGGAAAATGAGACAATTATAATGGAACAGCAATAAATTAATATTTTTAAAAAAGATTTCTCTTTTCAGCATCTCCTATAACCTAGCTAGCAGGCCAATTCCCATAGATAGTTGAATGGAACAGAGTCCTACCGCCCCAGCTGAGCCTAACCCAATTGACCTCCAGATGTATAAACAAGCCAAGCTCAACCAGGCTAATCCAAACTCCATCTAGATCAATTGACACTGCCCCTCAACACACACACACTGAAAATCCTTAAATGTGTGATCTAAATAACTGCTTGTTATTGTATGTGTGGTTGTTGTAATGCAGTGGTACTCAAGACATAGTCAACTAACACAATATCATTAGCCAAGTACAGGTTGATAATGACCATGTTTACCAGAGGATGGTAAAAGGGGCAGGTGCCATAGCAAGGTCAACTTGTCTATAGATAAGAGGCAAATCTAAGTTAGGTATAGAGTGTCTTCAAAACAGGACTACAGTTAGGCATATAAGGATCTTAGAAGTCACACTCTTGTCCTAACAGGAAAAATGGTAATCAAACTGAAGAATCAACAACTCTTCTTAGATCTCCCAGAGAAATGAAATTGCAGGGTAAACCCTGGTTCACAAATGACTTTCATAATGTCTTGTAGTTCAGAGGCGGGATTGGGAATCCACCTTTGGGATCCTTTCCATTCATTTCACCTTATTATTAAACACATTTTATGTGCCATATTTTGTCTTTCCATAAATATGCTAGATTTTGTGTAAAAGTAAACTATTTAACTCACAAGTGTGCCATTGCTAAGGCCTATAAATCTCAGGTCTCATCTGTAGTTGAAAAACAACCTTTTCAAGAAATAAAAAGTTTTAGTAAGTAAGGGCTAAAGTGAAGGGTGGTCTAACTCTCTAGTTTTATCAAGCTAAAAGAATATGTCGATACTGACAACTTTTTGGAAAAGCAATGTTTACTAAGAACATCCTTAAAATGAACTTAGGACCAAGAAAGAAGAAATAAAACTATCATAATATAACTGCCTGACTCAACTAACCCTATTTTGTTGTATAAAACTGTATCAAAGAAAGCATGCATCAATTAGACTTGCACAAAAACCTACTTTGTTTCATCCACATTGTTGAGATTTTTCTGTTTTATTAGACAATGATTCTTTGTGTTAAAGTCAGTGTGTATACATTGTAACTGTCTGAACTTCAAAAACCTGCTTGGGATGTTGATTCCACCTCCATAAGGAACTGAATTACTGAATCAAAAAATATAGTAGAGAACTGGGTGTGATATTGTATTGAAATAACAAGCCCTTTAAAAAAGTAGGGGAAAACAAAGAAATATTAGGGAAAACATCATCCACATGAAATAGACCTTCCATAAATCGCTGACAAATGTTGGACCTAGTCTTAGTATTGAACTGCCTCTCCTGGTAAACCTCAGCAATATGTTTCTTTATTTTTAATTAACTAATTTTAAACTGTCTATTTAGCACTCATTTGCTAGAGGGGGAGGTCCCAGAAAGCTGGAAATCAGGGATTGTACAAGGCCTACAAACAACAGGAAGGCAGAGCTTCAACCATGCCTCAGTGCCTTGGCTCAGGAGACGTTTCCCATGGTGGGAAGAATAAAAGATGGCACTTCTGACCATCTTCCTATCTGAGGGTCTCAATAGCTTCTGCCTGTCTCATAGCAGTAGTCACTCCCAACTCCCTCTAAGAAATTCTCTAGTTTGGAAAAACAAGGGAAATTTTTTCTCATCAAGAGGGTACCAACCTATTACCTCTCCCAGAAATGTCCATGTAATTGAAGAAAAAAAATGAGATACACAAAACTTAGAACAATTAAATGGTCAATTATGTGCTCCAGGTTATAGAGGCAACAGATGAGATAGGCATCCAATAATAATGTTATTTCTATTTCCATTCCAATGAATTTTATTGTTATTCCAAAGTTTATGTGCTGCTGTCGTAATAGAAACAGCTTACTAATCAGAGCTGGTTTAACTTGTGTTGCAGTAGCTGCACCTCTGGAAAGCAAACACAAATCAGGAGACAAAGGGGGGATTAACAGCTAACTGCTAATTTAAATTTATTAAGTCATACCTTATTTCCAGTACAGAATAGTAAAAGAAATGAAGTTTTTTTTCATTTATAGAAATGAGAATTCTAATGTTTCTAGTGTGTCTTCCTTTTCTAATATAAAAAAAGACACAAATGGAGAGTTAATGTCCACACTAAATACAGACATTAATTAGGATTATAATGTTTCTCAAGGGTATGAAACAAATTTTCCAAGCATATTAAAGGTATACTAGTATAAAAAGTTTTATTATTTTTTATGCCAGTAAACTATGTTGAAAGAATCTTTAGCAATAGAGACTCTTGTATACTTTTCATAAATATCTTCTTGCAAGGCCAAGGATAAAATATACTTCAAATACAGCAGGCATTATTTTCCTGGAATTTTGCCATTGCTTTTTAAAATGGTTTTAAATACATTACAGTGGTACCTTGATACTCATTAATTCATTCTGACAAGTGGTGAGCAAGCGACGATTGATGAAGCATTTTCTCTTGCTGGGTGGCGTCATGGCTCATACAAGTTCCAGCAAGTGTGACCAGTGGCAAGCAAGCGCCAAGTGCTAAGACATTTTTTTTTTCATCAAAATACAATGAGTACTGAAGCCAATGAGTACTGAGGAGCCACTGTATTTCCACTAATGTTATTGCCTTCTGGATCCCCCCCACCATGAAAGTATCTTGACATATAGAAGAAAATATATATGACAAAGAACTTAGTAAATGAGGGAAAGATTAATCAGGTTGTGATCTCAAAGGAGACTGTAATTTGTAATGCACAATTACTGATGACACAGAACATTTTAGGGAATAGGAATAGAGGATTCAGAAATGTATGAGAAATGCTTAGAAGTATAGTTTAAATAATCAGTATAAGATCTGGAACAAGTTTTCCAAAATTATATAGAGTATTATTTTCAGAGACTGTAGTTAAGTCCACTTGTTCTTGTTCTTCTTTTGTATTATTATTGTTAAACTTTATTGATCTATTGGAGTACAAGAAAGGAATTTGTATTCAGTTTTGTCATTTTATTCAATTCCTATTTTTAAAATGTGTTTCATAATGTACATGATACATTAGTATAGTTATATATAATTTATAAGTAAATAAATAAATGTGCTTGTGAGAAAGGTGCTCAAAATTCTTTTTTTCTTGTAGAGAACATGTTTGAGAAATTTAGAGAATGACTTTATAGAATTAAAAACCATCAGTTAATAAAACAATAGTTTCAGCATTTAGATATGAATAATATGTTGTATCAGAATTTTGAAAAAGCAGGAATGAAGTAAGTGGAAAACTGCTCTGCTCCTTTTATTGAAAAGATGAATGAGGGAAAGTGAGCTCTGAAGTGACATATGGGCAAAATAAGCAAATAGCAATAGTAGTTAGTGTTAAATACAGGTGCCAAAGGAGAATAAATGTGTGATGATGTTTCCTACATCAATTTTTTGTCAAACAAATACATGAAATAAATGAGAAATGACAACACAGCCAAGAAAAGCAAACTTAGGGTACCTCAAAAAAAGAAATGGAGCCCTGGTTGGTGTGACTTAGTGGTTAGAGCCTCGTCCCATACACCAAAAATGTTGCAGATTCAATTCCTGGTCAGAGCACATACCTAGGTTGTGGGTTCATCCCTGTTCTGAGCACAAGTGCATGTAACACCAGATCCGGACATGTAGATCCTCAGTCCTGGTGCAGATCCCCAGTCTGAGTGCGTAAGGAGGCAACCGATGGATGCTTCTCTTGCATGATGTTTCTCTCTCTCTCTCTAAAAAAGCAAATGAAAATGTCCACCAGTGAAGACTTTTAAAAAGAAAGGAAGAAAGAAATGGATAAAGGCATTGACACAGTAAAAAGAGGGAGAGAGAGAGAAAGAGAGATCCTTCTTTGAAAACTAGCATAATGCCAAAACTTTTTATTTTTATTTAAATTAAATAAGCTCAATCCAGAATATCTTCCAAAGGTGCTTCTCTTCTCCACCTTGCTAACGCTTTCTTCTTTCCTCTGCTTCTCCCTGTCTCACTCCTAGTCTACTTTCTACTATCCAAGTCTACATTCTTTACCACTCAACTGTCTGGTCTCAACATAACAAATATAATAATAACAATATTAATAACAGTAACAACTAATACTATGAGCCCTTTCATTGAGGAACTCTTCTAAAGTAAATATAATTACCCTGTTTTACAGATGAGGAAATTGAGGCAAATATTGCTCAAAGTAGTCAAGTATTAAGGTCAAATCCAGGATTCAAACCCAAGTATTCCAGCTCCAGGACCTGTAATCTTGACTAGTATGCAATACTATCTAACAGTATGTCAGATCAAATACAATGGACTCCCCATTTAATCTTTTCTTTGTATCCCTATTCCTAGGATCCCAATATTCTAGAACTTCTGTTTGGATCAAATAATATTATATTACCATTACTGGATTAAGCCCAACATAGGACCTTTCAAGTATAAAAGAGAGGAATAAGAGGAAAAGGGAACTAGCCAATTACAGATGTTATTTCTATGTATTCAGATGTAGGTGAAGAAGAAATTGCAAAATTGGCAGTGCTTCTTATCCTTTGTACATCTAAAGGCTGTGCTCAGCAGTGTAACCACTGAGCAAAGCCTGGCCCAGCTGTTCATTCTTTCTCATCGTCTTTTATCTATGTAATGCTTTCCCCTTAAAGTGAGTCTTTGAAATTCTGAAAGCCAAGTGCTTCATTTCCCATCATTCCACACCTAAGCCAAGTTTCAAAATTGGCTTTGATGTGTATTTAAAGTGTCTTGGCATTCTGCTGCCATCATTCCCTGGATCCGTCCCACTCCGTGAAACTGTGATATGGTCATCACTGCCCCAAGTGAAGAGACCAGCTGCCTACAGAACCATGTTGATGCCCTCCTTCAACTGTGTGTAGTTCATGGTTTATACTGAGGACTGCTGGAGGGTACAACGTGAATGAGGAAGCATTACATGTTTTGAAATCATGTAGGAGTTATGTAGCTACCCTCCTTTTAATCCATACACCTTGACTCTTAGGGTTTTAGTTCTGAAGTTTCATTCTCACCATAAAATACAATGGCAGCCAAGCTTAAATGTTGCCATATACAAATGCTTTCTTTTCTAAGGTTAAGGAATAAGCTTAAAATATTATACAGTATTTGTATTCTAGCTATGTTCTTTGCTAAGCATGACTATATCTGGGGAATCATTCCCAGTTAATTTGTAATGGATTTATGGAATAGATGAGTTCTTCTTTCAAGCTGCTGGTTCAAAGATTGAATGGCTTTCACGAAACAGACTCCCAATAGAAACTGGTTTGTAGTTAATTCACCTATGACTGCATGTTCTACTGACACAGTTGTTATTTTTGTTATTATTGTAACAACAATAAGAGCAAAAACAAACACCCAATCTTGATCCTCCACTCTATCCATAGAATGTAAATAAGTGGGCATCCCTCTTTATTATAGATTCCATGGGAATCTATAGTAAAAATGTTCCTATTTTTTTATGTGCTACATGAGATATTGCTGAAAAAAGTTATCTCAGTTTTTGTATCTTTTTTGGATTTAATAGGTTGACTTGTTTCCTCTTTATAATCATTCTTATTGTATTTTTATGACCATTTATCCCCCTTCTACCCTCTTTTATCTCCTCCCATCCTCTGCCCCTGCCCCCCCATCACTACACTGTGGTCCATGTCCTGAGTCTTTTCTCTTTTTTTGCTTGATTCCTCCACCCGCTCAACCTTTTTCTTCCCAGATCTGTCAGCCTGCTCTCTATGAATCTGTCTCTATTTTGCTTAATAGTTCAGTTTGTTCATTAGATTCCACATATGAGTGAAATCATATAGTACTTGTCCTTCTCTGACTGGCTTATTTCACTTAGCATAGTGTTCTCCAGGTCCATCCATACTGTCACAGAGGGTAAAAATTTCTTATTTTTTATGGTTGAGCAGTATTCTATTCTATAGCAGTAGATTAAAAAATCCTGAACTTGACAAAGTATACAAAGTAAACTGTCCATTTGCCAAGTCAGTTTAAGTTGGTTTATGGGTCATATGAGGTACTTTAAAGAATCCCTCAGTCAGAAGTTAAGAGACATTAACTCTAATCTCAAGTCTGCTACTTCTAAATAGCCTTGGGAAATTCAGCTAAATTGTAAACCTCCTGAGATCTGAGTCGACATCTGTGTATTACTTAGCATCCAAAAGGAAACAGACAACATGCTCAGAATAAGTTAAGGAGGATTTATTTACTGGTGGACTAATTATGAAAGTCTGGGCAGAGGGTAGGGAAAGCACAAGTCATCATCATATAGGAGCGCAGTGCCGGTAATACCAATACTGTCACAACCACGACTCTCAGAAACTGGGGAAGAGTGAGGTTATCTGAGCCTGGAAGGTGAGGGCACAATGAGAGGAGCAGTGTCTGTGGTCAGTCTGAGGAGTCAGTTAGAGGAACCAGCAAAGCCAGAAAACCAGGGGAATAATATCCTTGTCACTCTCCTCTCGCCTTCCTCCTTCTGATTGATGTCTTGCCAGGTATTCCCATTGGCTAACTCTACTGGAGGCCACGGACTGGGAACTGGTGAATGTGATCCATATTGGTCTGTTTGGGGCAAAGGGCAGGGTGGAGAGTAGAGGCTGGATATGAAGCGCCAAACATAAGCTTCCTGGCATAATCTCCTTTGGCGTGCTTTTCCTTGCAACATTTGGAACAGTGTATTGCATTGAAGAGGCACTGAATTATTCAGTCTCTCTCTCTTCGAGTTTCTAAGGTGTAAATATTCAAGTTACTCTCAAAGGTCCCTTCCCACATTAATTTCCAATCTCATTATTGTACACTTGAGATGAGAATCTGAAAGAAACATTTCGGAGGAGTTCGGAGAGCTTTGGATGTCCTACCTTAAGGTTGCGTATTAATGTACCTCAAGGAACACATCATTGTGTAAACGTACCATAGTTGTGCAATGGAATTTTGCTGTTCTGTGTGAGCATATTTGAAGCTGTCCTCCTATGTGGGGCTTTTACCTGTAGTCTCCTCCCTTTTCCCTTGCCTTTCTCCCAAACTATTGGTCCTAAAAGGCAGGAAGGTTGCAAACTTTATTTTGATGTGTTTTCTCTTCCAGAGGTGTTTACATATGAGAGAAATTTTTTAAATGTTAAATAACGGTGGAGTATTAGGTATGGATAGTTACAAAAAGAGCTGGAGAGGGGATTTTTTTTTTCTTATTTCTTTGTTTGCTGTTTTCACCAAGAAAGGAGGGCAGTAGGGCTTCTCATAGCCTGGAAATTGCACAGAGTGTGAAGGCTCCTATTCTGGGCAGCAGTCCCCAGAGACTGTGGCTTTTCAGAACTCATTCCAGAGCTATGCTATGGTGTTGACAGTGTGTCCTTACAAGCCTTTTCTCCCTGTCATCAGCCTTTTCCAGCTCTTCATTTCAACTCAACATACAGCTGTTCTGGTATTGTGGTCATCTTCCCATTGAACATGCTTATTATTACTACTGGTAATAAAAAGGATAATGAAACACAATAGAAAATCTTTAACCTGGAGTGTCCAGGAACCAAACCTGTTTCAGTTTAATAATATTACAATAATGTTACTGAATCATAAATTTCTTAATTCCAAAAGAACACAATGGTCATAAAAGGGCCTTTTTCCAGCTCCAACAACTCTGGAGGCATTCTCTTGGACTTTTCCCGCATTGTATGGGTTAAGAAGTAGGGCTATAACATATACTTACACAAATGCAATTTAAGTCTTTTAAAAAAATTATTAGCCTCAAACATATCGTAATGACTGGGAGCCAACTGAAGTTATGCAATAACAGCATGGATTGCATGATATCACTGGAATCATCTGGTGTAATCCATAAAATTCTTATATTTGTGGAGAATGCTTTCCTGAAACATTACCCTACATAGCTAGGAGATCACCCAATCACATGCCTATCTCCAGAGCAAGTTCATTGCAATGAGTTTTTCAGAAGTGTATAATTATTTTCAAATATCTATTTAAATACTTGCTACAAGCAATATTTAGTGTCCTAGATGAACAAATCTCTGCATATTTTGTCTGCTGAAGTTGTCTACAGCTATTTCCTTTATTCATGCTATCATCAATAAAATGTTTTTACCTAATGTGTGGAAACTCAGGAAACAGGAATTTTTATGTTAAAATCAATGTTTAGATGAAGATGGACTGCAAATACGACTACTAAGTACAAGAATATTTATATAATGAAACACAAAAGCCTATATAAAATATCTAACAACTTTATGTAAGAAGGTAGGTTCTTTTGAGGAATTTAATGCTAAGACCATACCCTCTGAAAAACAAAGGCTTAAGCGCATTTTGGCAGACCTACCAATCATAAAGAAAGATAATTTTTCCAGTATATTTTTATTTTTTAAAAATTTTAACTTAAGTTAGTTGACATGCAATATCGATTGGCTTTATGTGTACAACATAGAGATTCAATATTCGTATACCTTATGATGTGATGACTATGTTAAGTCTAGTAACTTTCTTTCATCATACAAAGTTATTACGATATTATTGACCCTATTTCCTGTGCTGTACATTATGCCCCTGTGACTTATTTACTTTATAACTGGAAGGTTGTACCTCTTATTTCCCTCTACCTTGTTCACCCATTCCTCCAACCTCTACTCCCTTTCACCACTATCAATTTCTTCTCTGTATCTATGAGTATGTTTTGTTTTGCTTGTTCATTTGTTTTGTTTTGCATTAGATTTCACATTTAAGTGAAATTACAAGGTAGTTGCCTTTCTTTTTCTGACTTATTTCACCTCTAGGTCTATCCATGTTGTTGCAATTAACAAGATTTCATTCTTTTTATTGCTAAGTAATATTCTCTCATGTATCAATAGTACAATTTCTTTATCCATTCACCTATTGTTAGACCCCTAGATAGAACCCATATCTTGGCTGTTGTAAATAATTGTCCAGTGAACATAGAAGTCTATATATCTTTTCAAATTAGTGTTTTGAATTTCTTCATATAAATACCCAGAAGTGGAATTGTTGGATTAAATTGATAGTTTCATTTTTAATTTTTTGAGGAACCTCAATACTGTTTTTCATAGTGGCTGTACCAATTTACAATTCCACCAAAAGTGCTCAAGGGTTCCCTTTCCTTCATATCTTTACCAACACTTATTATTTGTTGGCTTTTTGATAATAGCTATTCAGACATGTGTGAGGGATATTTCATTGTGGTTTTGGTTTGAATTTCCCTGATGATTAGTGATGTTGAGCATCTTTTCTTATGTCTGTTAGCTATCTGTGTGTATTCTTTAGAAAAATGTGTTTTCAGATCCTCTGCCCATTTTTTGAGTAGATTTATTTATTTATTTATTTATTTATTTATTTATTACTGAGTTGTATGATTTATTTATATATTTTGGATACCAACCCTTTATTGGATGTATCATTTGTGAATATCTCTCATTCAGTAGGTCATCTTTTAATTTTGTTGATGGGTTCCTTTGCTGTGCAAAAGCGTTTTCATTTGATATACACCCATTTATTTATTTTTGTTTTTGTTACTGTTGCCTGGGGAGACATATCCAAAAAATATTGCTAAGATTAATGTTAAAAAAGTTTACTGCCTATGTTTTTTTCCAGGAGTTTAATGGTTTTAGGTCTTACACTTAAGTCTTCAATACATTTTAAATCTATTTTTGTATATTTTGTTAAAAAGTGGTCTAGTTCTATTTTTCGCATGTATCTCTGTTCAGTTTTTGGTATGCTTTTGTTGTGTGTAATAGCCTACTTCAAATTTTTAGGTCAGTATTAGCATGCCCTTCTGAAATATATTTTTCTTGTGTTATGGCCGTATAGTACAATTTAGGTAATGTATCATAGCAATGATGTTCTTGCTCAAAAGTGAGATTATGTGTAATTTCTTTTACGTTTAGCAGTAGGGCATTTATCTTCTTAATTGGATTGCCATTTGTTCATGATATACTCTTAAAATCTATCAGACACAGGCTAGATTTTCAACATTACTAAACAAATGAATAAATTAATGAGTGAATTTTAAATATAAAATATTTTGACTAGAAACATCACTATCCCACTTATATGACAGTATGTATGATTATAATTTTCAAAATGGAAACTTTCAACAAAAACATTTCATCATTACACTAAAACCCAATTCTTATTATGGACCACAGCTGGTTTTTCTCATTATTTTCTGTAGAAACAAGTAGGCAATAGAGTAGCAACGGTGTTTTTTTAATGGAGAAAAATTTTAATGCCTTAACCCTGGTCCTTAACATTTTCCTGATGTTTGCTCAAGTTTGGACAAAATGTGGGAAATGCCCCCAAACAAGCTACTGTCTCAGTTCCCTTGGAGCTGGATTTCTAATTTCATCTTATATCATTTGCTTTAACCAGATGTTTGTTATGATGAAATATGTCTATTCCATAATACATCTGACCAAAATCTCACTCTGAAGTTTCATGACTGAGAGAACTGGAACAACATCAGGAATAGAAAGTAGCAGTAGTCAAATCTGCCTCTGGGAATGTCAGTGTGACTGAAAATATGGCCATATTGCTTCGGTTAACAGAACATGAGTATTTTAGTCTGGAAGATACCTTAAACACTATCTAGTTTAACTCCCTTATTTTTGGATAAAGTAATTGAGCCTTAGGAAGCTTAAGACATAAGTATAAGTTCACCCAAATAATCAGTAACAGCATAGTCTAAACCATATCTCAGTTCTCATTTTCAAGTTCACATATTTTGAAGTCACTTTTATAAAACTACTACATAAAAAAACTGCACATGAGTCCTGGCTGGACTGTCATCCTGTACACCAAAGGTTGTGGGTTCGATTCCCTCTCAGGGTACATACCTATGTTGCAGGTTTGATCCCTGGTCAGGACACATACCTGAGTTGTGACTTTGGTCATGGATCCAGCACTTTCAGGAGGCAATTAATCGATGTTTCTCTGTCACATTGATGTTTTGCTGTCCCTTCCTCTCTAAAATCAATAAACATATTCTGAAGTGATGATTTTTTTTAAATTGCAGAGTCAAATTGAAAACTTTATTATTCTTTTAAAGTGTCAAACTAAGTCACAAGTTAAATGTAAAATGTTTATTAATTGTTATTCAAAGTGGCCAAAATAAATCAACTTTTAGGAAAGATAATGTCAGCAAATAGGCACATTATTAAAAGCATTTGGCAATTTTTGTCTTTGGGTTGCAACAAGGAAACTTGTGGCAAGAAAAAGTTGGGTTTTTTGTTGTTGTTGTTAAATATTTAGGTTCTCTAAGCTTGAGGAATTTTAAAAAATACCACAAACACGCAAAGGAAATATTTTATCAACGACCTATGAAAAGTAAGAAAGCAAACAAATACACAGAAAGCTCCACTTAGGATAATTTTTCAACTATTTAATACAGAGTATAGTGTTGATTAAAGATTGTAAAGGATTGTTAAAAAGTCCTGTTTACTGGGCTGCTGGGTTCAGTGTTTTAGGCTGTCTTTGAATACCCAATTTAAGTTAACACCTCAATGAATAACGGGACTGAAATGATGATTCTCTGAAAATTTGCCAATATTATAATGTAAAAGATTTTTAAATTTGTGTGAATTTAAGGACAAATTTCAAAAAAGGAATTTATTGCCACTAAAAAAAAATGATGCTTGTATTTTAATAATAAGTTATGGTTAAGCCTACCGAACTCTTGTTTGGCTTTATTAATACTGGACTTTGGCTGAGTATGGCTTTGTTACTGGTTATGTCAGTTTAGACATTCTGTCTCAGATTCAAGCACCTAATCCTACCTCTGAAAAATAAAATCAATAATGCAAGGTAACTTTTGGTTTGCAGTTACAAAAATTCAAAGGAAAATATTGTTTCTTTATAAACCTTACAGACTGTTTCAGTCTTTATTTGTAACAGAAAATAAATCCTTCAGCAAGTCTGCCAATACAGATGATAAATTATCATTCAGTCTAATTTGCACTGGAAATAATTATGTGGTCAGTTTGGTATTAATTCATTTTAATCAATTCTTGAACCTGGAAGTTGAAACATCTTCCCACTGGGATTTCCACAATAGTTGTTACCCTGTAGCTCATCCAGATAATTTCCAAAATATGGAGTCAAAAGGGCCAATTGCATGTTAGCTCAGGCATCAGGAACAAAGAACAAATCAATAAAATTGAAAATAATAATTGTCTCAGACCCACCCCCCCAAAAAGTGGTACTGACAAGAATTATTTTGGGGACATTTATTCTAGTAGGTCTCTCCTATGGCTATAACAAAAATTTCTAGTCACTGAATGTCTACTTACTTCACACATCTAGACTTATTTCGCTTCAACATAGAGCTGTATTTTAATAGGTTCTGATGAAAGCAAGATGGAAGTCCTCTCTATGTGCCCTTGAGGGAAGGAAACATTCAAACAGGGGATTGCACTGAGGATCTTCATTCATTTCATACTGAAGTCCTGCTGGGTTTCTATAAGGATTCCATCAAAGACTTGACATGAATTTCATTTTTATTAGATTTATATTACTATAGGAAGCCCATAAATGCTGAATTTAGGGTATGCAGTAAATTTCCACTTTAGTGCTAAAAACATTTTCAAAAGTTAAGTCTAATCCGAATGATGCTTTAATTCCAAACATAATACATTAGATTTTGATAACTAAATTTCATGGTGATTGCAAAAAAGAAAAAAGAAAAAAGCTATTGCAATGTACTGAGTTTAAACTTTCTAAAGCTTTAATTTTAGTCAGCAGTTTGGAAGTTACCTAATTTTGCTTCAGCAAAATATTATTCTTTCTATTCATAATTGCCTAATGTAACCAGTCTACTGAGTGTCTATTAAAGTAAATATCATGCTGACTAGATAGATCATGTTATGTAATAAAAAGAAATACTTCCAGTAGCATAGGGTGAATAAAACAGCGAGATCTCCTGATAAAACTTTATTAATTTGATATAGGCCCAGAATGGATTAAGATTGTCTTAATTAAAAAAAAAAAAACAAAAAACTGACCTTACTTAAAAAAAACGTAACTTTCATTGTTTTTCAAAAATATACAGTAAAATAAACATGGCTAGCAGAGTATTGCCAATTAGTGGTTATTTGTAACTATAGTAGATAAATATAAATTACTTATAATTAAGATATTTTTTTTTGCAAATAGATATTTCCATAAGCCCCATGTTCATGTTTAGCTTATATATAGCACACTATATGCACTCTGTGTTTGTATACATGCTACTAATTTTTCTTCATTCTTGATATTAATGTATACATCTATCTATATAGCTAATACAGCTAACATAGTTATACATATCGATATCTATCTATCTCTATCAATCTAACTACTATCTCTCAAGCTACTTCCTTTATAGATAAATATTATGAATGTGAACTAGAGGTTAACTCTCCTAAAATTATCACAATTTGCCATTTTGAAATGATAGTTACTAAGGTGAGAATAAAATCTGCAGAGTTTAAACAATTGGAACATTTGAGTTAAACTGAAAAAAAATGGAAATAACAAAAATTCAGACAAGTGCTTTTTAATATTTTTAAATAGTAACTATAAAGCTACTCTATCTGTTGATTTTAATATTTACTTCACTGAGAGGATATTTTCCTAGGCTTTTCTTACTAATTGCTGGCCTTTCCCTGTCATTTCATGTTAACCACCATGCAGTAAATGCATTAGCAATGCAACATGGCCTGAAATAGATTAGTACATTGAATATGACCATGAGCAAAAGGTCCAATTCTTGACTTAACAGAGATTAAAGATGTCATATTTATAAGCGTCCTTTGTTCTTTTTCAACTTTTCTGGTACGTTCAATTACTAATACACTATTAGTGTTTAGTGTATTAGCAATCAAATCAGTGATGATTTTATTATTTAATTATCACTAAAACCTTTGTTTCAATGTTTTATAAGTAAAAGGCAACAACATAGTCTTCTTGTTTGTAAAGACCTTTGTCGGGTCCAATCCTTTTTATGCCTCAGATCTTTGGACACATCTCTAAGATCAGCTCTAAGGCCTTCTATAGAAGGTGGTATCTTATCGAAAAGGAAATAAGAGCTAAAGTGCCTTTAGTTTTCTACATTATGTTAAATATGTGTATACTGTATTGAGCAATGATGAACAAGTAAAATAGACATCTGGAATAACACACTTTTGGTATATTCAACCTATGTTATAATTATCATAAATATCCCATATATTAATAAAATGACATAATATGAAATAGTTTAAGACCTTAATTATTGAGATTGGAAGATAAGTCAATAGTAGACTATGAATCATTATTTTATTTGATGATACAAATAGCATTATTATAAAATCTAGAGATGTTTTCTTGTCTTTCTATATGTCAAGACTCTCCTACCTCTCATAGGGAAGAGACAATATTAATGTCCTTATTTAGCTTAGTATTCTATAGGTAATATATGTGTGACTCTTAGACTAGTACTTACAAAACAACAATTACTGAAAAAATGTAGTAAGGATTCCTTCATGCTCAGGATCCAAAATGGGAAAACCCAGATCTTATTATCTTACCAAGCCTCTTCCATTTTCTTTATTTGGAGTGACAGGACCAATCATTTGGTTGAATTGACACATGTCATTCACCTGTATAATCTGGTTCAAGGGTGTGATTACGTTGCTTCATATAACAATATGTCAAACTTGAAAAATTAGCTTTTGGTTTTTTTGCTGTTTTTAAGTTATATTTTTATTTGTGGGTCATCCAGTAATATTCAAAGTTCCCCACCATATGATAGTGATTTCTTCACAATTTCTTTCTCAAACTTAGCTGCACAGTGGAATCACCTGGGAAACTTTCAAAACTGCCAATATTTGAGTTCTACCCCCAGAAATTATGATGCATTTTGGATAGAAGCCTGGGCAATCAGTCTCATCTTCTCCAGGTGACTATAATGGACAGCTGATTTGGCATCCCTGGGTGTATATAACTATGATATTTTTATTACAATGCATTGCTGGATTTCCTCCCAACTTTTTCAATCATTCAATTTACTGAAAAGATGGTCTCCCTTCCCCTCCTCTCCTACTACAGAACTTTCTGTCAAAACTTGAATGTGCCTTACCAAAAACATAAATTACTCTGATACATTTATTCTGCAATTTTTGTAAACATGTACATTTTATATATGTTAGAGAACAACAGCACAACAACTTTTAGCAGTGTTTATTTTTGTTAAAAGAAACTGATGGAATTGAAGGTCAAATTGCCTTCTAATTGCACAGATTAAATGAGAAAGTATTTCATATTTTAGCTTCACAAAGCATCTTATTGATTTGAAAAGATCCATACTATTGATAAAGTTCATAATGAAATATATATGTAATAAGAACACTAAAATATTTATTTTACATATCTACAACATGTATTCTCAAATTTCTAGATCAACCACAAATCATACAGGAAAATATTTAGGTACAGAAAAAAGCTTCATAACATAAAAAAAATTACATTTTGAAAAAATCGCATGTGAAAGCTCATTAAATAATAACAATGACAATAAATAATTAACTTTACTTATTAGCTGCTGCCATGCATTTCTGGCATTCCATTCCAAGTTAGGGTCAGCATGCAGGGTATAATTTCATAGTATGAGACTGTAAAAAGCTACAGGGCTTATTTTTGAAGTGAAATGTCACAAGGTCTTTCTCTCTTTCAAAGGAAGATCACTCATGGCTGCTAAACTGTTCCATGAAGATTACAAAAAAAAAAAAAAAAAGAAAGAAAGAAAGAAAAGAAAAGCAGCACCCTTCTGAAGTGTTATTGTTAAGATTCAAAGCAACAATTTTTTTTTTTTTTTTTTACTTTTCAGTGTTGGAGGAGTTTGGGGAGGGTGGGGAGTGAAGGGTAACTGAGAAGCCCTTTTCTGTTTTTAAAAGTAATTATTCAATATATAGTATGAATATTGTATCCCCAGTCTTTCAGGAACCACAGGGAATTAAAACTACTGGATGCATGGAATTTAAATACAAATTGCACTCGTAGATATGTGTACATCTTGAAAAACTTGTAAAGGAAAAGCTATTCCCAAAGAAGGTCCTGATACTTAGGCCAGATTGCTGAGTTTGATCAAAGCCGAAAGCATATATTTTCAAGTAAGAAAATAGCAATGGCAGGCTTGAGTCTTCCAAGCAATCAAATCTGTAAAGCAGATGGTTACCAGTCAGTCCAGTTTTCAGAGTCTGAGTTCTAACTCATGCTGTGCTTGCTGGGTTTGCTGGCTCTTTTCCGCTCTCTGTGATGCTGGGCTGGCTCGGCAGGCGACATGCTCTCGAAGTTATGACTGGACTCATTGTGCTGCCGAGTGTACCTCTTGCACTTGCAGGCAGTGACCACGGTGATCTTGTAGGTGCGCGTGCTGCCATCTTGGCACTGCAGCTGGATTCTTTGGGTACGTGTTTTGTCATTGACGCACCTCCACTCCTGGGAGCTCCTCCTGCTCCAGTACTTGGTTCCATAGCCTCCTCCGATCCAGTTGGGGAGCAGCGGCAGGGGCAAGCACTCACCAGCGCACACCAGCTCCTTCAGAGGGCTGAGGCTGGTGCACTGGCCATCAGAGATGTATTTGGTGGAACGCAGTTCCCGGCAACCCACTTGAACCCGAGCTGCAGGAAACAGAAAAGAAAGTGTATCAGAGGCATAAACAAATGGACATTTTTAACAAGTAATCTGCAATGACAAAAATATAATGCAAATAATAGCAAATTGCCAAATATAAAGAGAACATCTATTTTATTTCCACAATGCAAAAATCTGGTTATAGAGATACTTGGATGAAAATTATCAGTTTACATGGCTATAATTTTTTGAAATAAAGCAAATGAGGCCTGGTTTTTTGTTTTTGTTTTTTTCATATATAACATTAGCTAATTGCTTACTGGGGCATTTGAAAATCCCATTTTCTGAGCCTCATTCCCCAATATGGTTTAAGCAACTCTTACATTTATGTGTAAAAAAGAGTATAGTTTAATGTTCTTTTTCTCAACAGATCATATTTGTTAACATCTACAATTACTTTTAATTAAGTATTTTAATCTATTGAGAAAATATGGAAAGTATTTAAATATTATGTATAATGCATGTTATTCCTGTAATATTGTTTCAATTATAAAATTAAGCTGCAAAGAATTATATATCCATATGTGTACAAAGTCTGACGTTTTGCATATCAAGCTTAATAATGACATTTTTAAACATAAATTCCCAAGCTATCTTTTAAAAACACAAATATTAAAATGTTTTTAATGCAAAATGTCACTGCAACTCAAAATTTAAAGGATATAAAAGCCCCTAAATCAGGAACGTATGGTTGCCATAACAACTTGGCTACATTTCCATGGATTTTATGGCAGAAAAATGCCTAACATGTCTGATTTACAACTGCAAAAGGAACCACAGCGCTTATTTCCTGAATATTGGTCATGGCAAACTTTTTGTTTAGTTATTTGAATTTAATAAGTATGTTTTCTAATTGGCTGTTTCTTGTTACATGCTTTATGTAATTAAAGCAAAAATTAATCTTGAAATATTTGTTTTCTTTTCCATTGCTTTGCTTTCTGAACTTGAGGAAAATTGCCTGTAATAAGTTTGAAAAGAAAGCAAGTCTTGTTAACTGGGGAAAAAATGTTTAAAAGTGTAACTGCTGAAAGTAAAGCATTAAAAATTACCAAGGACATTGAAGTGGCCTTGCATAGAATAGTAAAAGTTAATTTGAAGGAGATATTGAATTAGGAGCTTTACTTTAGCTCTGTACCCCAGTACTTCTGAGGTGAGAGAGATTGCCTAAAGGGATGTGATAGTCGTGATCAGTTTATCTATAATACATACATTAGTATAACCTTAGAGTGGGACATTAAAAGTAATGGGTAAACCGGCTGGCTAGTCAGTGTGCTGTCCTGTCTCACTCTGATTCCGGGTCACCTTCCTGCAGCTGCCTTAGGAATGCATCTGGAAACAGCCGGAGATGATTTTGACTTGTCTAGCTTTTTGTTCCTGTATATATAGACATTCAGCATTTTTCCATTGACAGTTCATTGGCAATGAATACCCACCACATTGCTCAGTAATCTGATAATAATCGGATATTTCCTGTGTGTGCAAAAGCAACCATCTTCATGAAAGTTAAAACACCTTGGTTGTCTTAGACATTTGCAGTCATATGTGCTTTGACTTTCCAAAGGTCAAAACTACTTTTCACAGTTGAACGGAGTTGAGTAGGAGGAGCAAAAGATTTGTAAGATTTCCTGTGCACTGTTTCTCTGGGTCTCTTAAAATGTGATTATTGCATGTGAACTCTTCTAAAGGAAAGGAATGAGGCAAAAGTTAGAAAAAGGAATTTAAATCCCTCCAACTAGTGGTCAATTAGTGTGTCAGTTAAGCACACAGAAAAGGGGGAAATGTTCCCTGTGTAATATATTGTTGTATCGTTATTATTTTAAATCTCTAAAGTTATGAGTTTCCCCAGTCTTCCACAGAAATATACAATTACCTCAATTTTGATCTGGTTAATAAAAAATTATATCTGCAACATTTTTAGTTTTATTTCTCCTTTACATTGACCATAATCAAAACTTTCAACTATTTCTCCAGGCATATTTTTGAAATTCACGATGAGCAATTTTATTCCCAGAAACTGTCTTTTTTTCCCTGTGATTTTTTTATACATACTTTGATTAGTTACCTTTATGCACTTCACTAGAAATGAACATGTCCTGAAATAAACAGAAAACAATCTGAATTTAAACTATCTAGAAAAACACTTTTAAAAAAAATTCTCATTTTGCATGATATGAAAAAGCAACAGTTTAATTCCTGGAAACATTTTCTTTTTGGATGTTTGATAAAACTTATGTCTGTGCCTGCATTATCAAATTACTGTTTTAGTTATGTTAACTTTATAAGAAAGAATGCCAATCTACACATGCAGCAGATAACGCCCAGATTATGTAGCAAAATATATAGTGTTCAGGCTAGTTAGCACCAAAACAATTTACAGGCATGTGAGCTAAATGCTACCAAAACAGAAAAGACAAAATCCATATAAGTAAAACACACTTACTGTTCCGATCCAGTCCAGTGTTACTGAAATGCCTGCCTCCATTTCTGGCTTGATTCAGCGTGCTGTTGCTGCTGGGGTGTGCTGGAACAGGTTTAACCACATGTGAATAAAGGATTTCTGTGGCATCATTTTTAAAAGCCAAACAGCTTTTCATTAGGATGCATGCAAGGGGAATGAGATAGAAATGAATGGCAGGAGGAAGCATGGTGAGTAGAGGATTTGCTTGGCTGGAGAGCTGGTTAATTCCTTTCCTTCTGCTTCTGCCCTGTAACTGTGAAATTCTTCCTCAAGGTTCCCTTTATATATATCCTGAGGTTTGGCGTTCATTCAGGTGTAAAGTTGTGTAGAGCTTCAGAGTGAAAACACAGAGAAGGGGTGGGATCCCTACATGACCTGCAAAAGAATTTTACCAATAGAAGAGAAGTCTACAGAAAAGGAGGAGCCTGATATACAAATTGCCTGAAATTTCAGAGTTGGACTACATCAGTTGTCTGTGAGCTGAAGCAGCCAGGCACATTCTATAGCAACTACAGACTCTCTCCCTCTGCCATTTCCCTTCCTGAATCTAGTTCACATTCGGGTTTAATTTCCATGAAAATATGTTGCTGTTCATTTGAAAAGATTTACATTTCCAGAGTAGCTCTGCACTCCCCTAAGATTTTAGAGTATTTTAGGTGGGAAGGGGACTGTCCCAGATAATAGGAGGAATTAAAGTGAGGTTAAATACTGTAGGACTTTCATGAAGTACCTATTTTAGTTAACCATATTTTGTTTCTCAAGAAGCAAACCAATATGTATTTTTTCTTTAAAGTGTAAGGCACGGAGCTAGATTCTGCCCCCTGGACACACTTAAATAATGCAGCTTTGATCTGCATGGACCACTGCACGGCTAGGTAAATTATTGCCAGGGGTCTGTGCAGAGAATAATGAGCATAGCTCTGTCTGCATTAAAGTAATTAATATCAATTTTCATCTTTAAAATGTCACAAGCATTAACATCCATAGCATCATTTTACATGGAAGAAAGCCATTTCTGACAGATTATTGTTTAGCAAATTCAAAATAATTTGTCCTAGTGTTCTACCTGTATTTACTAAACATTTCTTGGACTCTATTACCCATGTAAGAAATATTATACTTTTATGAACTTCTTTATCCACACCTGAAATAATGCTCCATTAATTAATACTAGGCCACTTTCTTCATCCTTTAAAAAAATCATGAAATTCCATCTGATTTATGGGACACTTGGATTGGAATAATTATGTATTCTGAATCTTCTTTTCAATGATAAATCCATGTTGCCCTTTGCATGGGTACTAAAATAACCTTATAGCATGAATATATTGTATCTCTCTTCCTTATAAACTTTTGCCTATTTTAGCTAATATTCATATTTATCTATCTATCTATCTATCTATCTACCTATCTATCTATCTACAGTACCTCCATGATTGTGTTTCTCCACAATGACACTGTTGACACTTTGGAATAGATAACTCTTTGTTATGAGGCACTGTGTGTTTTGCTGCATACCTAGCTTCTACCCACTAGATGCCAGTAGCACCCCCCAGTTATAACTAAAAATGTTCTTCAGACATTGACAATTGTCCCCATGGGTGAAAATCATCCCCAGTTGAAAGCTACTAATTATCCATCTATCTATCTCACTATAAAAAAGAAAATTAAATTAAGAACAAGAGACTATTTAATAATACTAAGGAAATATTGTTCTTTTATTTAGGAGTAAAATGGTACTGTGGTTTTGTTTAAGAACAAAGACTGCTTCTCATGTAGAGCTATACAATGGAATATTCCTAGATGAAATCGTATGTCTAGAATAAATTTCAAAAATAAAATGGGAGTGAACGGTTAGAGGTATGAGTGGAGCATGATTGATTATGGTCTGGATGATGGATATACTAGTCTATTTACTCTTGGTTATGTTCAAAATTATAAATAGCCAAAAATTTAAAAACTAAAATAAAAATTTAATTTAGTGTATACATGTAACCTAATAACAGTCAGACCCCTATGTGAAGGTTGTATGTAGTCATTTATTCTAATATCATCCCTGGAAAATAAGACATGCATTTATTAGGTGCACATGAGGGTTATATGTCAGACATCCTTCTAAAGTACTAATTATGAAGAATTGTTTATCCTGCTTATCAGGGAACTTGACATTAATTACATGGAGTATGTTGATATTAACCATTGACCAGTAAATCCAATGCCTAAAGGAAGTAATAAGGTCAAAATAATCTAATCTCTTTCCCATAAGTATTTCATTTTTATGCCAGGAAGGGGAGAGATTTTAATTTGAAGTTTAATTATTAGGTTGGGGTAATCACATTGACCAAAATAACTCATAATTGCTAAATCTGCCCTGCACCTAGTATTCTGTAAGCTCAGCCTTTAGATATTACCTCAGGCAGTAGCAAAATTAGGAATGAAGGCAATGTAGTTAGTGCATGTGGACAGGAACAATGCTGAGTTCTTAGGCCAAATATATCTGGCAGGACTAAACTGGAAAACTACTTTGATAAATTAGAAATAATCATAAGTTTGATATTTAACAGTTATCCTTATCAGTTTAAAACTACTTCATTAAGAATAATCACAAATACTCTGATAAGATTATAAGTATAGATGTCTACTATCATAATCAATTAAGGAAATATTCCCCTGAGCATGCTATATTCTTTTGCATCTCTAAGCCTCTGTATATACATGTTTCTCCTTCTGCTTGGAGCATCCTGCTCTCACCCTTTTCTGATCCCCTTCTTCATGGGCTATACCTGTTTCTCTTTTAAGTCTCATTTTTTGATGGCACTAAGACTACAAAAACTTCCCTTGCCCTCTACCTCTCAGGTCAGCAGCCCATCCATAAGTACCAGAGTGACTAGTTGTCTGATAGCTTGGAGAGCCTTATGATAGAACTGTTTTTAGTCAGAGAAAGACAAGTACTGTATGATTTCACTCATATGTGAAATCTAATGAACAAACTGAACTAACAAGCAAAACAGAGACAGAGAGAGCAGGCTCACAGCTCTGGGGGAGGGGTGGGGCTAGGGTGTGGGATTGAGCAAAAAAGAAAAAAGAGAACTTTTTATTTTATGAATATTGTTGAATAAGTTAATAAATTAATTTAAGAAATATAGAAAGAATCAGAAGACAGGTGGTAAATACAAACAAAATATATTTATAGAATGCAATGATAAGCTGGTTCTCTATGGGTTTAAAATATTTTGGGGAAGATCCAGTTAATACGATATAAGTTGTAACTAGAAAAATAATTAGCCATCATTACTTTCAATGAAAAAATACTATATAGTATCTTCATGCATAACACTACAGAATATTTATGCATCAAAATCCCTAACAAGAGAATGGACTAACATCTTCAGTTCATTTTATTTTTTTTTCTTTCATTTATTTTATATTAACATATGTTGAGCCTAGTATTTGTCAAAGCCGTAGTTTAGAAACTGAAAAGTTTAATGAGACATGGGGCCTGCCTTCTTCCCTTTTCCAAATGTGCCTGTTTAGAATTTCACTAAAGGAACTCCTTCACCCTGACCTTCCTTCATGATTTTCTTCCTCCCTCAGCACCTTTATCGGTTGTCCTTTTATTTCTTTTCTTTAAGTGCTTTTTTAGTTTTATTTGTAGAATAAATAAATGTTCCCTTTATTGTAAGCTGCCTCTACATAGTAACATTCATTTAAATAATGCTGCTTCTAATGCCCTCTGTAACCTGATATAAAACCCAAGTGGAAATTCCAAATCCATTTGATATAGTTCTAGATAGAGCTTCTCCATTTCAGCACTAATGCCATTTTGGGCCTGGATAATTCTTTGTTGTGGGAGTCGTCTTGTCTGTTGTAGAACCTTTCGCAGCATCCTTGGCTCTTCCCACTAGATGTATCCCCTGGTGTGCAAAATCATCCTGGGTTATAAATTACTGGTTTAGGCGAATTCTCCAATAGACTTCCTAAAAATGCCAGCAAACTTCTGTTAAGGAAAGCCTCACATGCAAGCTCTAGGCAGCAGGTTAAGACAGTAGAGAAAAGGCTTTCATCTGATTGCACAAACTAGGGAGAGTGGTAGGTTGTCCTTTTCACTGGCATCTGCTACCTTGTGTGGTTGGAATTGATGTCCTCGCTCTGTGTATCCAGCCCACACAAGTTCCTAAATTAAATTTGACCAAGGCTGGCAGCATATTAAATATCCTGTCTCAATCAATGGTGGGCGGAAGCTGGAATTACTTCTGTTCCACAAATCTGATAGTTGTTCTAAACCATGTTCCACTTGGGAGCTTGTTAAAATCTGCACATTCTGGGAGAGACATCAGACCTGAATCAGAATCCTTTGGAGTGGAACCCAGGAACCTGTGTTTTAACAAGCTCCCACCTCATTCTTATGTTTGCTGATGTTTGAGATGCACTGTTCTAGAATACACATGTGCCCTCCTGTGGCCTGTCCCCCAGTTTTCATTACAGTTGCCTGATTTATTTAACTGGGTTTCTCTTCCACATCCTTTCTATTTGCACAGTTGGATGGAATCCCTGTCCTAAAGGTCAGCCCAACTGGCCAAAACCCAAACGAATTTCCTTTTCCCTCTTTGTATGTCTCCCCAAGGACTGGATACTCTCAGTGTCCCCCAGTGACTGATTAATGCTTTCTTCCACAGAAATGACTGTAGCAATACCTGTAGTGACATCATCACTCACTGGAAATTTAGGCAGCCATATCTGGTTTTTGCAGATATCAGGGTTGACCCAGATTTAGGCAAAATACTTTGATCACTGTGGTTTTGATTGTTGTCTACTGGCCTCAGGACCACCCCACAGCTAAGTCAAGCTCCTAGCCCTGGCAACACCCAGTCTAGCTTTGTGATTTCCTGAAGAGTCTTCTATTCATGTAGCAACGGGTTTCATAACCAAGCCTAAATTGGTTACGAACTTATATCATCAACATAGACTTAAGAGTTTGCAGTTCCCTGGTATGTCAGAAAATTGGAGGACAAAAGAATTTAGCAGAGAATGTGGCTCAGCAATGCCACACTTTTTTTATGGGAAGTAAAGTTGTTGCAGAAATTTCAAGTTATATTTCTGATATTTTTAATGAAGTAATTTGCTTCTAAGTTATATACAAATGAAAGCTGCAGAGAAGGGAATGTGAGAAGGAACATGGGAAATAAGTTTGACTACATTGATGGGACGAGTACATTGGAGCAGGTCATTAATTATAATCCTTCTTTGTAAGTTTAGAAATTTGGACATAATTTGGTAAACCATGGAAAGCCATTGAAGGATTTACATGTGTGCATGTGTGTGTTTATTTTTATTTTCCCAAAGTGACAACACCATATAAAGGGGTAAAAATTTCCAGTATCCAAAAGCCCCCCTCCTGTCCTTTCCTGGTAACTAATTCCCCAAAATAAACCAGTAAACTGATTTCTGATACCAGTTGTTTCACCTATTACAGAATTTGATATAAAAATGGCTTTTTTCATTGTTGTGTACTTTCGCATTTCATGGACACCCACAACTTATTTATCCAGTCTAGAGAATATTGATTTCAGCTTTTGGCTATTATGAATAATGTTGCTGTAAACATTCTCGTACCTGTCTTATGATGTGTATGGCATACGTTTTTGTTGGATGTATACCTAGTTGTGAAATGAACAGGATATAGGATTTGTATATGTTCAACTTTCATAGATAATACTGAAGAGTTTTCCAATGGGATTTTATGAAATGAAATTTTCACTAGCCCTGATAGATTTTAAAACAGGGGAAGGACAAGATCAACATTATATTTCAGGACACTGGATCTAGTTGCGATGTATGAGATGGTTTAGGTGGGATTATACTGGAACACAGGGAGGTGGGATATTATTGCAAGAGCTTGGGTTAAAAATAGCAAGATGCTGAACTTCAAGGAGAAAGACTGGACTAGGACACAGATCAGACATACGGTGGCGGTGGGTTGGCATGTGATTAGAAATGAAGGCAAATGTGAAAATAAAGTTTTAAAGTTGGGTGACTGGGGAGGCTGAGGTGTCAGGAGAACTGGGGTTGGCAGAGTTTAGAGTTCAGTAATGAGTTTAGACTGTATTAGAATGGGGTTAGGGTGCTGGTAGGAATCTAAGAGACAACTGAAATCAGAACTCGAGAAATTTGTCCAGTGACTGACAGCAATTTAACTAGCATGCTTTTTTTTTAATGACATTATAATGATAGAACTTGTTTTAGAAACCTTTTGTCAAATGGCACTAAGACATTCATTTATATATCTTTTGTCATCTAATTGTGTCCCTAGATTTTCAAAATATATAACTCCCTACTTCAAATAATTCGCACGTAGCATGAACTATTGTATAGATGTATTTGTACAGTCTTGTAAAATGTATGCCCTGTGTTTTGTGTGGAATCATAAATAATAAATATCTCTCAACATCTCTTCTTCTTTTATTATCTACGTAGCCACTAGCTTGGTTCAAGTTGTCATCATTATTTGCCTGAACTGCTGTCATAACATTCTTAACTGATCTCTTGCCTTTCGTTCTCATCACTCTAAAATGCACTCTGTGCAATTAAATACAGAATGATCTTTTTTAAATGCTTATCTGAACATCTCATTATAAATTGTCAGTTGTTCCTTTTAGTTGCAGAACAAATACCTTCTTGAGCTAGCTACCCTCATTTCTTGCCACTCTCCTACTTATATATCATGCTTCTATAGTAGTTTTTCTTTGTTCTCTATTTGATTTAATTGCCTTTAGCCTTTTATTCCTGTGAATGTTCTTTTCATAATTCAAAATTCTGCTCTTTGAAATCTTCCTTTAATATATAGACTTAATTAAGCAAACAATAAGAAATAAGGAGAAGGATAATTGGGGCAAAAGGAAACTTTTCTGGACATGCGGGAGATAGATCTCTGAGAATTATGTACTATGATTTGAAATAATATAAAGACATTTAGTTTACTCTCAATAAGATTTATGATTTATATGTCCAGCTCTTATATAAAACAAAACACACTTAGGATCAGTAAAGTAATTTAATGTGTAATAAAATTATGTATAAAATAATAGAAGAAAAATATGCACACATTTTCAAGATAAAACATTTACTTAATTGGTGAAGCACAAAAGGAATACTGTGTTAAATTTTCAAATTTTCTAAACAAATATCATCTTACTGCTCTCATGGTATTAACAAGAAAATTAACATAATTACTTAATAGTACTAGTTTATTTTAAAATGTATGAAAAAATACAAAACTGGTTGTACTATGGAAAAGATTTACATCCTCAGATATCTACTGTTTTAAAAAACTGAGGTTATCAGGAAACAAAAGAAAAATAAACAAATGGGTCTACATCAAACTAAAAAGTTTTCACACAGCAAAGGAAACCATCAACAAACTAGAAAGACAACCCACAGAATGGGAGAACATATTCACAAATGAAACACCTGATAAGGGCTTAATATTCAAAATTTATAAAGAACTTCTAAAACTCAACACCCAAAGAAAACAATCCAATTAAAAAATAGGCAAGGGACCTGAATAGACACTTCTCCAAAGAGGACGTACAGATGGCCAATAGACATATGAAAGGATGCTCCATGTCACTAATCATCAGAGAAATGCAAATTAAAACCCCAGTGAGATATCACCTCACACCTGTCAGATTGGCTATCAATAAATCAACAAACAAGTGCTGGTGAGGATGTTATGAAAAGGGAACCCTCATGTGCTGTTGGTAGGAGTGCAGACTGGTGCAGCCGCTGTAGAAAGCAGTACAGAGATACCTCAAAAAATAAAAAGTGTAACTGCCTTATGACCTAGCAATTCCACTTCTGGGAATCTATCTGAAGAAACCCGAAACACTAATTTAAAAGGATATATGCACCGCTATGTTCATTGCAATGTTATTTACAATTGCCAAGATTTGGAAGCAGCCCAAGTGTCCAGAAGTAGATGAGTGGATAAAACAACTATGGTACACTTATACAATGGAATACTACTCGGCTGCAAAAAGGAAGAAAATTTTACCCTTTGCAACAGCATGAATGGACCTGGAGAACATTATGCTAAGTGAAATAAGCCAGTCAGAGGAAGACAAATACCATATAATTTCACTCATGAATCTACTGAACAAACTGAACTAACAAGCAAAACAGAGACAAATAAAGAGCAGGCCGACAGCTCTGAGCCAGGGTGGTTGAGGGGTGGAGGGATTGGGTGAAAAAGAAAAAGGGCTTATAGACATGGACATCAGTGTGGTGATTGAGGAGGGGAGAAGGGAGGGTGAAAGTAGGAAAGGGTATTAGGGGAATAAATGGTAATGAAAAAATCAATAAAAAACAAAAACCAAAGTTATTATATTATGAAAATAAAATATATTGTAAAAATTGTCAATAGTTTATTAAATAAGAGGATAAAATCCACCTCTTCCAATCCTTCCTTCAACCTCATTCTCCAGAGATAATCACAGTTAAGTGTTTCTTGGGATGTTTTTCAACATTGTCTGCATTGATAAGCACATTTAAGTATATGTGTATGTGCATTTATGCACACACATATATTTTTAAATTTTTTATGCAGCCTAGATCATGCTATATATATGATTTCTCAAATTACATTTTATACTTAACTACCTATCATGGACAATTTTATATCAGAATGTACAGATTTACCTCATTGATTTCAATTTTTGCATTGGATGAGTTGTATGGACATGACATAAACTATTCTTCCGTTTCTCTACTGATGGATTCTTAGATTGTTTTCAGATTCTTTCCTTTATAAATTTTGCAGGATGTTTGTTTTGAAAATTTGTTTTTAGCTCCCTGTTTTCCCCTTTTTTCCTTCATCCAGGTAGTTGAGGAAGGGGTACAATTGGAAGTAGAAGAGTAAATTTGGGTATGTGTGTTTCCTGAAAGGCCAGAAGCCAAGCCATACTCCCTGGTAGTACTCTAGACAGGTGGTCAGGCATCCTAATGGCATTATAACCACATTCATTAAAGATTCCAGTGAGACTGTAATCTCAGAGCCTTTGGAGCTGAAGGGACAGTGTAGATTAGAAATGGATAGCTCAGTACTAGCCAGTGGGGGATGATTTCTGATAATCAGTGCCTGGAGGAACCTGCCCTTGGACCTATGGAAGAAAATTTGCAATGTCTTTGATGAGGGGCAAGGGGAGGAAAGAGAAGAAAACGAGGATCAGGGTACTAAATTAAATTGATTTAAAAATATAAAGAAATGCAATATATATTTTGTGCCCATTTAAGCTTCTAGACTGGAGTTCATGCCATCTTCATAAACATTTGTGTGTTTAAAGTTGCACTTTAATTTTAGAGCCTTTTTATACATAAAAGGATCATTCTTTTTCACTGATTAAAGAGAAAATTTTCATTTTAAATAATGTTCTCTTGACATAGTTACATGTGGAATTTTGTGATATTCATTGGTTCTTTTAAAGTATAATTCCAACAAAAATAAATCTTGCCTTTACTACAGTCTCAAGTTATTAAGAATTTATTATATTACTTTGATTTTATACTGGCATCAAGCATAGCTTGAAACATAATATGAAGAGACAAGATTTTATATTTTATTTTGAAGAGAAGAAAATTAAAAAGCCATGCCTGCTTTATGATCATTAATTTTTATTTGTCATTGTCTTTACCTTTAACTGGTACTTTTGCAGTCTTGATTGAAGGCTTTATTTAGCCTGGTTTAAGGTTGGCATGAAGATTAAGTCAATTAAAAATCTCATGGAAACAATTTAAACATTATTCTCTGATTAAGAAACATTGATTAAAATTGCTTTCAACAAGGAAAGACAGAGTGGATCCTTAAAATGACTTATGGCTTGGAATTTTATGTCAACTAACAGTTTAGATTGTCTTGAGGCCTAATTCTCTAGCATGTTTATCTAGCAGTTCGGGGCTGTTGGCCCGACAAGCACTTGGGGAGGCAAGGCTCCACTGACAAAGAGCCAAAGAAGAACTTAAAACAGACTGAGGAAAGTTCCCTTCTGCCAGGACATTGCAAGCTGTTTAGTGACCATCTAAATGTTCTGCTAGTTTTGTTGCCATACTTGGTAGTCCGAGGAATCTGGCTAGCCTCAGAAGTTAAGCAAAACAAAATACAACTGTGCATAGCCACGCCTTAGGGTGACTGTCTCCAAATACCATACAAGACCAAGGCTGAAACACTTGAAAGGCTTGTATCCCTGAAGATCAAATCTTTACAAGATTGAGCCTTTAAAGCCAACCCTTAAGCACATAAACGTTGTCATTTACAGCACTGTTTCAGCGGTATTTTACCTTTCCAATTATATAGGTGGCTAATGCACATGATAATTATCGTTCCTTAAAATTTATTCACTCCCAAGCAGATCAGCTCAGAACTGCTGGCACAGTTTCAGGGTTCCTTAACAACTGCTTGCCAAACCACCCTTTGATCCAGTGAAATCATCATATGATTCAAAACAAGGCCTACAGCCTTTCAAGAATTCACATCTTTAAATCCTCATCTTTATCGCCCAACCTCCCCGTGTTCAACCTAAAATCTGATTTTTCCTTATTGATGCCAAAGAAATGTTTTGTTTTGTTTTTCCCCCTTCTGGGATTTATAATACGCTATTTTGTTCCCCTTCTTTTAGTCACCATTTTTAACTAACATATATTGAGTGCTTGCTATGTACTAGAGATTGTGGCTTGCCCTGCAGTGATAGAAGTAAACTACCTCCCCTAAATTCACTACATAAGGTGGAGACAGTCATTGAAAAAGATATATACAACATAGGGTTTGTAAGTCAGGGGCTCGAAACCACTGGTGGAGGCCAGAAAGATTCCCTGGGAAGGTCAAGTGTAAGCAGGGCATTAAGGATCAATAGACGTAGACAGATGATGAAAGCAAGAGGGTTGGGGTGTTCCAGATGGTAGAAATAGTATGTGCACTAATATCAGGAAGTTAGAGGAAGTATGGAAAATTTTAGAAACTAAAGATGTTTTGCTAGCCTTGAAATGACTCTCATGGCATAGCTAAAAAAGAGGTGGGCGAATTCAGCACTGTGAGAGTGTGAACGGCCATATTTTGCCCTTCTAAGAAGTTTCAATTCTGTTCTAAAGACTAGGGGGACTAGAAAAATTCTGAGCAAAGAAGTGACATGACCAGCTTTAGAGTTTAGACAGATAACTCTGCAGGATTATAGAAGAAAATTAAAGTCAGAAATGGTTAGCATAATTCATAGAGTGAGGATATCTCAAATCAAATGGAGGACTGAAAAGAAAGAGCCTAGAACCAAAAACAGTGCCTCCCAAGAAGCTAAGGGTTGAACCCTCACTCCTGTGGGTCAGGACTATTAGTAAGAAAGAAAAAACAAAGAGGAAAAACTAGAAAAAACAGAGAAGAAAGAAAAGTAAGGTACTGGAAAGCCAAAGTGAGAAGAGAAAAAGAGAGAAAAAAGGAGGGTAGATGATTTGGGAGCAACCTTTGCTGCTTAAATCATAGCTCTCCCATCAGGGATAAAAGAGGGGCCAGGACAAAATAGGGATAGTTACAGAGCATTCTATTTCTTCAAAAAGAGAGGCAAATCATTTTCTTCAAAAATAACAACAACACTGTATTGAAGTATGATTGACATACAAAAAGCAGTATATATGTAATGTATGCCACTTGTTGAGTTTAAATATAATACACACCCATGAACCCATCACCACAATCAAGGCCATCAATTTATCCATCACCTCCAAATATTTTGTTAAGTTTTTGACAAATTATTTTCTTATTCTTCTTAATATCCTAATAACATTGCCTCAGTTACTCATGCTAATCTGTCCTGTTCTGATGGTAATACGAAGAAATTCATGGAATTAAAAGAAAATATTCCATTATTATGAATTGAGTATTATATCCAATTTATTTGGTCAAAAACTCCTTAATGGTCTGCATTTCCAATTTACCTACAAATATCAGTTCTTCCCTCAAATTATATCCAGAATCCAGACATCATCTCAACTACAACTGCCTTGATCCAAGTCACATCTTCTCTTACTAGGACAATTATAAAGCTTCCTAACTCTTATCTGCTAACACCCCGTGGTCGTCACTCCTTTAGTCATTACTCTCCAGTGGCTTCCCATCACTTTATAATGATCTAGAGACTGTGAGAGATCTGGTCCCTTACTATTTATTTATCCCCATCTTCTCGTACTTTTCCCTCTTCTCACTCTGAACCAGCTGCACTGAGCTCCTTTTTGTCTCAAATGCACTGTCCCAGGACCTTTGCATTAGCAGTATCCCTCTGCCCAAAATAGTCCTCCTTCACATATCTTTTCTCACATGTCACCATGACTGAAAGGTTCATGCAGTCATCCTAAGTTAACAGAGCACACATCACCATTCACATTTCACTCTGAGTACTCTGTTTTGTGTCCCCACCCCACTACCAGAATGTAGGCTCCAGGAGGGGAGGGACATTATTGTTTTTGTTGTTGGCTCTTGCATGTCTAGACTATACCTAGGACAAAGTTGGTGCTCAATATTTCTCGATTAAAGTGATAAATGAATTAATATATAATTGTCCCCTAAATAGAACTTTTTTTTTTGCTTGATGTTCTACAAAGTAAATATTATTTGCAATAGAGTTACCACAGAGCTCAGTCCATTCTACTCGCAAATAGGCATTCTATATTGCCCAGAATCCTTGAGGGTAAACATCTTTGCTTTGGAGATGAAAATGGCAATTATGTGGTACTTATTTTAAGCTAAAGGTTAGCAAATTGAACCAGAACTTGAAATCTTTTCAGGATCCCTAAGTAATCTAGGAATGTACCAAAGTTCTCTTCCACTGAAAATGGAAATTTTCAAAGGGAATAACATCTTTGTGATGGGGCAACTCAGAAATATTTAAGGAAAAAGTAAATTTAAAAATCATCCTCACACACTGAGAGATAACCTCTAATCATAGGTGCATCATTGATAATTTTATTGATATAAAATTGATAGAGTAATTAGGAAAAGAGTGTTTAACCGAAACCTTTACAATATATACCAACTCTCTATCTAGTATTTTTGTCCATGTATTTCATTTATTTTTGTCTTTCAGTCAAGTTTTGTGGTTTTCTTTACATTTGTCTATATTTCTTAACTATTAATAATAGGTATTTTACATTTTAGACTACTATTTAAATGAGGTTTTCTTACATTGTATTTTCTAAATGTTTATTTAAAAGCTATGGAATTTGATAATTGATCCTGTAACTGACCACAGTACTAATACTGTTTAATACTTTTTAGTTGCTTATCTCAGTATTTCCTGGTAATGAGATCATCTGCCACAAATGATAATTTGTTCCTGCCTTTTTAATGTTTAATATTTTGTTTCCATCATATATTATTATTATTATTCTGACTTATATCAATATTAGTTTATAGCAGCGATTATGAGAAATCTTGTACCGTCCCTGACTTAAACTGGAATGATTCTAACACTTCCTTTTTAGCTTTGATGTTTGTACTTGTGAACCAAATAGACACTTTTTAGTTGTCTCTAATTCTGTGATAATTTAAATATACTGGAGCAAACATCTACATGTATAAATATTTGTATTTTTTATTGTTTCCTTAAAAATGATCCATGATGCCAAATTATTTATACAGCTTTGTGTGTGAACTTAGCTGCAGTGAATAAGTCCCACTCTTATCAGCACTTAGTATTCCCAATTTATAAGAGTTTTCTCTCCTAATATTTCAGAGTTTCAGGAGAATTATAGATTATACAAGAGACTAATTCTCTTATTCTTATCTTTTCACACATACTATAATTATACCCACAGGCAGGAGAAGATGCATTATATGCAGATGCTTGTTGTTGGTTTTCGAATAGGACTCACAGATGCCAATGGCACTCACACACAGAGGCTTGTCACAGCAGAGTAAACAGCTGACCTCCAGCTTTACCTGAAGTCTTAAATATTCGGGGGTCTGTATCCTCATTTTAAAATAACTTACATCAACAGTCTGTTTTCATTTATGGACAGTTTTATTAACATGAAATCATCCAGTTTTGGGTTTTTTTTTTTTTTTTTTTTTTTGACAAACCTAATTATCAGCAAGATGACAGCCACATGAGGGTGAGCTGTAAGAACAGACAGTACCCTAGTATTGCCTTAATCTTCCGAATATCTTTAAAAGAAAAAAAAAAAAAAAAAACAGTTGTCACACAATCATGCACTAAATATTTCTGTATGCAAGAGGTTATTTTTGGTGTTCAGATCTGTGTCATTGAGTTTTCAGTCTATTCCTACCACAATACTACCAGGCATTAATGGGGCTTTTTAAATATGTTTTAATACCTGGCAGAGCAAATTGTTTTTCATTATTCTGCTTTTTAAAAAATGTACTGGCTCTCCTTGTTTGCTTATTCTTCCCATTGAACTTTAACAATGACTTTGTTGAGTGCTTTCCAAAATTTGGCAGACACTGGAATACATCACCCAGATGCCCTTGCAAGGAATGGCTTACTGCTCAGCTGCGAGGACTGCATAGGCGCATTCCAGCTGTCAGATGCTTTGGGATCTCATTCTTCCAGAGGCCATTTCCATCGGGTAATTGGGAGAAAGGTAATGAAAAAAGCAGTTATCTCAGCTGGCCTGGGATGACTCCATGGGGTAGCCAGCTCACAGATGGTTGGCTGAGGCTTAACTGCATCTACATTCCAGTTCCTTTTTTCTCAGTCCTGCTCCTTTCCCCTTTTATTTCAAACATCAGTTCCTAATGAATGTCTTATACTCTAAATTCCATCTCAACCTCTTTCTTTGAAACACTCAACCTTCAACAAATTTAATTGGAATGTTATGCCAAACCTGTCAATTAATTGGGAAAAACTATCTGTTTTAACACTCAGTTTTCCTTTTGGGAACATAAAATGTCTCCAAATTTATTCAAGTCTCCTATATTTTTTACAAACCTGTTTTCATATAGAATTTTCAGGTTTCTTTTGAATTTTTCTTGTTCTCTATTTCTATACATTATGACTAGAATTGTATTCTCTGTGATCCATAAGGTTATAAATTAATTTGTAGATAATGTTATAAATGTTATAAAACAATTCAAATTGTAACTTACTGAATTCACTTATGAAGTATGCTTATTTAAAGTATTGTTTACTTTTCTCCTTCCAAGCTTTCTCTTTTTATCTATTATAATTTTTACCTGGCTTAATAAAACTATAAGCATATATCAAAAATATTTCATTCCAGTTTTCCACATTCTAAGAGTAAACTCAAGAGTAAGAGTATCTTTTGAGAGTCTCTAATGTATCTGGCAATGCTACATGAATGATCGGGTGATATGACCTACAATCCTCACAGCCACCCTAACTTTACCTTATAACTGATGCTTTTCAAAGATTGCATGTAACTTACTCATTGACTGCTACTAGCAAGTTATTAAACCAGAACTCAAACTTAGGATGGTTTGATTCTAAAGTTAAAAAAGAAATCTAAAGACTTTTTCCCTAGATGACATAGTCAAACCAAGTCTTCCTGAGTTTGCTTTTACCTTTGTCATATATAGTTAACTATTTAATAAATATATAATATATATTCCAATTTCAATAGTATACGTATATTTAAATCTTAACATACACACCACAACATATATACATAGGGTTTCCTATCTTACAATGGTTAGACTTATGATTTTCAACATTATGATGGTGCAAAAGTGATACGTATGCATTATCAGTTGCATGAAATATTTAACACTTTATTATTATATAGGCTTTGTGTTAGATGAAATGTGTTCTGCGCATGATGTTCAGTAGGTTAGAGGTATTAAATGCATTTTAGACTTACAGTATCTTAAACTTCTGAGGGTTTATCAGGATGTAACCCTATCATAAGTCCAGAAGCAACTGTATACATAAAACTTCATAATTTCTGAATGTATAATCTTTATATAACATTCAAACAAAAAGAAATATATGCACTAAAAAGTTAAATTTCACCTCTACCTACTCCCTTCCAAATGCTGCCCTTCCTCGGGGGTAACTGCTATTAACAATTTTTCACGTATCCTTACAAAAACTTTCTATGAATTTATACATTTACATGCACATACATAAACCTCACATGAGTTTGTGTATATGCATATCAAGCTATATATAAATTTATTTTTTTTGCTGGTTAATATAATGGGTTTACACTGTAGGCATTATTTTGGAACTTGCTTTTCTTGACAATGTCTTTAAGTTAACTATTTCTGTGTCAGTATAAAAAAATCTACTTTATTCTCTTTAAGCTCCTTAGGTCCACCTGTTTGGCACTCAAGTTCCTGAAAGGCCAGGCCCAGACTAGGCAAGGACTTAATACCTGAGAAAAATTGAAGCTACAAAACCACGTCAAGACTTGAGGCAAATTATTTCATAAGATAGATCTTTAAATATTATAATAAATATATACATACATATACCTACATGCATATATATATATATACATGTATATGTGTATATATATGCCAAATATTTCCTCCTTATATTAATTTAGTTCACTGGAAAATTAATAGATTCTTACCATATTTTTGTTTCCAAAAACTTTCTTTCTTGGGCATCGTTTTATTAGAATAAAGATTTGGCTCTATGAACTATAAATCTAAAATCACAGTGACTTGTATAAAATTGATTTTTATTCTCCTACCCTTAACAACACAATCTGAATTGTACACATAACTTCTGCCCATATCTCATTATTCTAAAAATCTAGTCACTTGACCACGTCTAGTTTCAAGAGTGTTTGGGAAATTTAATCTGGGCCACCATGAGCCCATCTGGATTTTTTTTCCCTGAGGATGAGGGGAGAACTAGTAGACTGTGAGTAGCTGTGCTCAATAACCTCATGATCTCGTTTTATAAAGCACCCAATTGCTTTTCCAGGGAAGCTACTTCTTTTTTCTTTAAATACTTGAACTAATCCCTTTAAAAATAAACTTTTAAAAATTGAATTGAAAGTGCTAGTAATGCAAAACAGGAAATCTAGGTTTTGTGAAGTTTCATTACCTAAATCTATTAGCTATTATAAGATGGGCCATCTTTATTAGAATGGTCATAATAATTTACTCATAGAGTCATTCATTCTAATAATATTTAATGAACAATAATTTTTACATCAAGTCTGAAAAACACAACAGAATTATAGTAACAAAGTCAACTCCCAGTAGTTTATCTGTATCATATAATTTCATCCAGGTTATCTAAACTGATAAACATTAATGAAGAAATAGAAGCCAGTTTACCGATTTTATTTCCGTCCTGAAGAATTGTGTATCTCTGACTTAACATTTTGTTATAGGATTCAGAATATAAGGTTTTTACTTTTACAATAATGAAATGAGACAAAAGGAAGATAAATATTCCAATAATCTTGTAGTCAAGAAATTCTTCACTTAATTTGAGTAATGCATTTGATGGAAATGTGTTAAACACCTAAACTGGCCTGTCTTAGAAGTTAAAGAACACATTTTACTTGAAAAAATAATATGAGGCTAAAATAGAATGAACAATAATTTTAGAAATGACCTTCAAGAATACAGGATACCCTGTTTATCATGATGAATTTATACATTGAACCCAAACTATTTAAGGGGGGCATATTTTTTATACTACTTCAGCCCATGTATGTCGAGGGTATATATTGATGAGGGGTTACAGAGATTGTCCTTGGGAACTGAGTGACAAAGTACACCTCACTATCAAGGTGAGTTTATTGCATAACACAGATAGATAGCTTAGGCTCCTGAAAATGTTTCCAATTGAGATTTTTTCTTGTTGTTCTGGATCATCATGGTGCAACATACTATGTCATATGACCTCTCTCCTTAGGCTCTTTGCACCTCACAGGACAATGATGAATCTGTACACAGGTTTCTTCTGCTTAGTCTCATGCAGCCTGTGTGTTCCTTTGTGCCAATGCATTTCCTGATACTAGCATTTACTTTCTTGGTAAAGAATATCCAGCAGGAAATTATATGCCTTTCTTAGTTAAAAATAAATTCTCCCAATGCATACCCCAACCAGATTATGCTAATTATGATAATTTGCACAATATGCATGTCTGTCCCATTTTCTTACTTCCTGCTAGCACATAGCATTTACTCACCCATGAACACAGCATTCCAGTTGACTCATGATGTGTGGGAGTCCAGTGAGGCTCAAAGGGAGTACAAAGTAAACATGTTGATGTCTACTACAAAGGAATAGGGATGGGAGGCCACACTTCCCCATTTAAACCAGAACTTGCTTCTAACACATAAAAAAGACAATGTCATTCTAAGAAACACAGTTTATCACAGCTCCCTTACTCCCGTAACTCCTCTGTCATAGTCCATCTCTTCCACTGAAAATGATGACACAGAAGGAAGGAGAAGGTAAGGGCAATTGCATCCCTTTGCTTCTCAGTTTTCCCTGCTCATCAGTACACCAAAGATAGTGCTGGTAGAATGCCCGTGTACCAAGGAGTGAAGTTAAAACAGTTGAGTTAGTTTTGTGCAGTGTTTCTACTCTCTGGTAAGACTGAAATAGGTAATGCATGTACAAGCTATGATGCAGGAACGGTGTAATTTTGATCATTCTGCATGTAAGTTAAGTGGTCGTATATTTGTATTTGAGACTGACATTGTACAACCTAAAGGTGAATGAAAAATTCATACTAAAGTGTATAAATTTTAGTTGTTTACTTAAAATAACATGAAATAGCAAATAAAAAACACCATGTCAAGTTGTGAGACTGCAGAAAAAGGAAAGAGCTCTGTATTTTTATTTATTAGTGGAAACTTTTCTGTTTTTTTGAATTAGCCCCATATTTTCATTTTGCTTTGGGCCCCGCAGTTTTTATAGCTCCTGGGTGAGCTCCAGTTTCTGTGTGCCTCAGTAGTCTCTACAATTGTCATATTGTCACTTTCAAACATGATTCTCTGTCCCTTCTACCTCCAGAATCTATGAACCACCTTGTCTCCTCTAACCAGTTTCTTTTCTGTTTAATCTAGCTTAAACAGGTGGCTGGGTTCTATTCTTTGAGGCTAAGCACATCAACTAATACTCATACCTAATAATAAATAATCGTAATAGTGAAATTGATAGGTTTGTACTCTTCCTAGCACATATTCTTTTAGCAGTGAAAAAATACTATTATCTATATTATACAGATGAGAATATCTAGGATTAAAAAATCAAATTAATTGGCTGAGTTTCACCAACTAATATGTCCGAGGGCCAGGATTCAGACCCAAATAACCTGACTCCAACCCTGTGTGGAGCCACATTTATATCACCATTTGTTCTTTTAAATATTGTTGATCCCTGTGGCAAGGATTTGACTAAGTTCTAAATAGGCTTCGTGCCACCTAAAGACATAGCCATTGTTAGAATCCAAGACAGTGAATGTTTAAATCAAGTCTTGTTACTGAAAACATTATTCTTAGGGATGACCCGACAGACTGTCTTTTCTGAGAACCACTTGGTGGAGATCAAGAATGTTCGATGGCTTCTATGTCAATGACATTGTTGTCTCTGGATTTTACTTCCCCTGATTTTATAAGATTTCCCCAGCGCATAATTACATTCATTAAGAAAAGGAGACATTTAGATGACTTTAAATATAAATATTCGCCTTTTTTCCTATGTGTCAAAGGTTTGTTAACATCACTTTCTCAGCAAGTTGTTATCATCCTGCTGGTGCTATTGTTGTTCTAATTGAAGATCACATAGACATCCTGGCAGGATGCAAAATTTGGCAATTACAACTGATTCTTGGAAGATTCTGCACAAATAAATGAGGAGTGACAAGGTTAGGATTGTTGGAATTTGGGAGTTTGGACAATACTTAGCTGTGTGAAATTTATCATTCTCCCTGAGCCCCTCAGTCTATGAAAATTAAATCACTCTAACTTAGGACACATGTCATTTCAGTTTTTATATGTTTCCAGTTTTTGCTGGTATGAGGTAACATAGACATGGTGCTTTTAAAGAAAAAGTTGCAACTTACTGTAAAAAAAAAAAAATAACGTAATGTGAGCTGAACTGTGCAAGTTTAAACACTACAAACCACAAAGGTAAGGATCATAGGACAAATATTTCTTTGCCAACTATGGGTAGGGTTGTGTCTTTATGATTTATTCTAAAATAACAAAACAATATGAAACAATGAGGTGTTTCTCTGTGCCTCATGAATATATATGAATTTAGTTCATGACAGAACAAGTCACTGGCTGTTTCTGCCAAACAGTCAAAAGGGGGTGATTGATTGTTTTATGAAGAACCTCTCACAGTCTAAAGGTACTTGAAATCTGTGGTTGATGAAATGCAAAACACTGCCAAAAATTGATGTAAATCTTAAATAGTATCACAATATTTATACTGATGGTCAGAAGTACTTGAGAACTAATCATCCCAAACTTCCAAATCCACTGCAGATATCCTTATGCAAACTGTTTTTATTACTTCTTTGAATGAAACTCAAACTCTAGTATAAAATCACATATACTAGAAAATAGATTTGATTGGCTTTTATTAATTCACTTCATACATACTGATGGGTTACTGATTTTGTGACAAAATTTCTTTTTGTTAAAACAAGCAAGTGGTTTCTTTTGTTCACAAACAAGCAAAATATCCCTTCCTGAAATGTAAATTATCTACTTTTTCTTCACTTAGAATTGAAAAGTATATCTTCATGTAATTAAGGATTCATTTATTACTTAATACTAATTTTTTCAATTTCTGGCTATTTGTAATTATTTAGGAGAAAGAGATCGCTTATATTCGTCTCTATCCATGAATTTAGATTCCCCCAAATGTAGATACTAAGACACAAAACTAGATTAATTTGAAGGGCAATCACAGGAAGCAGGAGTGAAGGAGCAGAGCCACAGGGAAGGGGAACAGAGAAGCATGCATTCATGAGATCTCTGCTGTAGAAAACAGACTCCACACTGCAGGGGCCTCTGGGAAACAGAATCCCCACACTGTCCTTTGCAAGGACAGACACGTGCTGGGTGCTGATACTCCACTGACTGAGAGTTATTACTTCTAAGTCTGCGATCCCTGCTCCTTGCATGTGCTTGAGATGGGATGTTATCTGCATGAGGCATGAGTCTGAGTTCACCTGGAATGTGCCCCCTGCTGCAGCTAAAATCAGGAGTGGGCTAAGGGAAGGTGACACAGGGCATCAAAAGTGTCTGCAGCCTGTCAGTATTCTTTGTTTTGATAAGGAACGTATCTACCTAACTTCACCAGACAGAATGGATGGGTCTCCACTTAACCTCCCCACAAATAATATTTTATTTGATTCTGTATCCACCAGCTTTTGCTTAACCAAAATTATACAGTAGATTGCTTATCTTTTCAATCCTCTCAGGTCCTCTTAGGCTTGCTCATGCCACATTCTTACCACACCGTGATCACAGATGCTTCATGTATTACCAGTAAATATCAGCCCAGGTCTTCTGAGAGGCAAATACCAAGACAGGGCTAGCTATGCAAGACATTTATTAGGGGTAGCAACACCAGTGAGGGGAACATGAGCAGAGGCAGGTGAATGGGGATGCTGATTAGACCATGATGTAGGTCAGACCACTGGTAAATAAGAAAGGCAAGGGAAAGGGATGGTAGAAGTGTCTGAGACAGCAGTGCCGTTTTAAGAAATTTCAGCAGGGTCATTAGGGAGTCATCCTTCAGAGGAGTCCTGCGACCTGCATTAGTGACCCTGCCATAATCAGTCACTGCACTCACTGACCAGGAACATCTCTTGGGAAGTACTGTCTTGATGCAGACAGGTATGGATGTTAGGTGATGGTAGATGGAGCCCTTGGTTGGCCCTTGATCTAGCCCTTTGCAGTGCTAGGTCTTGGAGGTGCAGTTTCATGGGCAGTAGCTACACAGTAGCTTTCACAGGGAGGGGTTACAAAACATGCCTGCTAAACATGTACTCATTAGCTGAGTACCCTGTTCACAGATAACTTTGAAAAATATTTAAGGAGCACAGTCATGAAATTGAAGCAGCTATAATATCTTATTTGTACAGATATTTGGGAACAGGGAAATTTTGTGGCCTTTTTTCAAATCACAGCTATTTGGATATCATCTTATCTCATCAACTCCTTAGTTATCATGCTGTGAACTGGCAAAATATAAAAATAGTAACTACTTTTTAGGGTTATTATGAGAATTATATGATAATAGCTCAGGTGGAGCTATTAGCAGTGCTGCCATATAGTAAAATTTCAATGAATATTAGCTATTGTCAAATGATCATCAAAAGCCATTGTGGCATGGAAAAACTATGTCACATGTCCATGTAAAATCATCATGCTTTCAACGTTATTCCCAACTCCACATTCCTGAGGAAGGACACAGTATCCCCCTTTCCACTGCCAAAGAAACCGAGAGGATATGGGAGGTGATGGACATGTTAACTAACATTACTGGGGTAATTATTTCACAGTGTATGTACGTATATCAAATCATCATGTTGTAAACCTTACTATTATACTTTGTCATATATTAACTATATCGCCATAAAGCTGGAAAAAATATTAAAAGAAACTTAGAGGAAAGGATGACCAGGGTCAATTGTTCTACTCATTCTAGGTGACGGGAGCCTGCAGTTGTGGGTGCGTGACTCTTAATCTACTGACTCTATTCGTCATGTCATCTGTGCTGCCTAACAAATCACCTCCACAACTCAATGGCTTAAAACAATCGTAAGTGTCTATTACATCTCGTTTCTGATGGTGAACAACTCAAGAAGGACTCCTGAGGGCAGTTCTCAGAGTCTCTCCTTTATTTGCAGTCAGATACTGGCTGGTCTGAGAGCACCTGGAGGCTTGACCAGGTCTGGAGAATCCACTTCCAAGGTCGCTCACTCATTAGACTAGCAAATAGGCACTGGTTGCTGGTTGCAGGCCCCCAAGCCCCTGTACAGGGTTGTTTGCGTGTCCTCTCAGCATGGTGCTGGCTGCCTTCAGAGCACGTGACACAAGAGACAGGGGTGAATGCCGCAGTGATTTATGTGACGTAGCAGCAGATATCACACACAATCACTTCACACTGCTGCTCACACAGGCTGACACACAGGGCATGAACACCAAGAAACAGAGATCCTTAGGGGCCTTCTTGGAGCTAATGTGAACGTTAAAACCTCCTGCAGAATATATGTGCCTCTTATTATATAAGAGTTCTTATTGTATTAGGGAATACAGACAAGTGCCTTCATCGTTCTCCATTTGGCACCACTCCCTACAGTCCTAAATCCTACAAGTTGTACAGGGTGGGGCAAAAGTAGGTTTACAGTTGTTCCTATGGAAAATAATACAGTAATTAATATATAATAATACAAGAATAAGCTCTGTGTCTGGCATACTCACAACTGTAAACCTACTTTTACCCCAACCTATATATTACCTGCTTGACCCCAAAAAGCCCATGCACCCTGTGCCTTAAAGGCATGGAAATTTAAAGTGTGGAGAAAAGAGTGCCCAGGGGGAGTGAGGGAAAGACGGAGATCCTGAAGCAAGCTCGTTCAGCTGTCCTCCTGCCCTACAGAGGATTATGAGGATAAATAAAAGTCTTGGCAGGATTATCAAAGATTTAACATAGGCAAGAGAGCAGTGTGCTTGAGAAGGAAGTCAGTTAAACACTGAAGTAAGGAAATGGAAACTCCTTCTCAGGAGGTCTTTAGAAATAGGAAAGATTCTAATCTGTCTGGAAGAATTTAGGTGTGGTTTTTCTTGGGGGTAAGTGGGTTGGTTTATGTAACTCACAAAGTTTCTTCTGTGATTTTTTGACCCCCTTCTATGACTTTTTATAAAGTTATTTCCCTTCCCTCCACCCACCCCACACACAAAGGCCCCTTAGGTGCAGAGTACTCGTGACTCTATCATGAAGCTCAGCAATTCCCTCTTCTGGGGAGTGGGAGACCACCCAGGCGAGCAATGATAGGCTGCTGCCTAAAATCTGCATATTTGGCTGGTTGTAAATTGTCTGTCATTTCATTCTTCCATTTATGGAATGATTTTCAAAGTCTGGTCATTAGTATTATTAATTTAAAAGTTTCTTTCTGTTCCCCACAAAATATCCACATGCAAAAATATTCTGATTTTTAGCATATTCAATAATATATGCACATTTTTAAAGCTCAACACTTTAAGTAAAGAAAAAGTAGTTTGTAATATAAGCTTTACCCAAGCCTCATCATTTTCAATGTGTGTGTTCTTATGTGAAGAAATCCAATGCTTCCAACATACTCTTTGAATATTATGTTTTCTTTTCTAAACAAACAATGTGATGATCAATTTCAACCTTATGCCTGGCTTCTATACAAGTGTGTTTCCCATTACAGTTCATTATAACTTTTTCAAATGTATTTCTCAAACAAATCAAGATTCTTTTATCCCTGTATAACTAAATAATCTTGATTTAATTTGAGAACAATGACACATATCAGAGGTCAACAGAAATTGTAGATGTCTGAGTGCCACTGTTAAAAATGTTATTGCACTATGGAGAGATATAATATACATCACCTTTTATACGCAAAATCTAGAAACTCCTTAACTACTTTTTTTCCCTGTGTGATGCAGTAAGTTTTAATGTGTTCATTCAGTGAGTCTTTTTTTAGTCCTATTGACGTATGATTGGTAAATAAAATTATAAAGCATTTAAAGTATACATCATGATGATTTGATATAAGTAGACATTTTGAAAGGATTCTTCCCACCAAGTTAATTAACATATATATTACCTCACATGTTTATCTTTTCTTTTCTCTTGGTGAGAATATTTAAGTTCTACTCTCTCAGCAAATTTCAATTATACAATACAATGTTATCAGCTGTAGTCATCATGTTATACATTAGATCCTCAGACCTTATTCTTCTTATAGCTAAAAGTTTGTACCCTTTTACCAACCACTTCCTATATCCCTAACCCGCCTCCCATCTCCACCCCAGCTCATGGTAACTATTTTCCTTCTCTGTTTCTATGAGCCTCTTCTTTTACATTCTTCATATGAGGATACTGTGCAGTATTTGTCTTTCTCTTTCTGGTTTACTTCACTTAGCATAATGCCCTCAGGTCCATCCATGCTGTGTTACAAATGGCAGAATTTCCTTTTTCTCATGGTTGAATAATATTTAATTGTGTGTGTGTGTGTGTGTGTGTGTGGATGGATATATGTATATATCACATCTTTATCTATTTATCTATTGACCACCACTTAGGTTGCTTCTGTTCCTTGACCATTGTGAATATGAAAGTACAGATATGCCTTCAATATTCTGTTTTTAGTTCCTTCAGTTATATGCCCAGAAATAGGACTGCTTGATCATATGGCGGTTCTATTTTTAAGTTTTTGAAGAACCTCCATACTGTTTTACAGTGTCTGTACCAATTTATATTTCCCCCAAGTTGCACAAGGGCTCTTTTTGTTCACAGCCTTGCCAGCACGTGTTATCTCTTTCCTTTTTTGATCCTAGCCATTCAAACAGATGTGAGGTGCTCATCAAGGTTTTGATTTCCATTTCCCTAATGATTAGTAATATTGAGCACCTTTTTATGTTGGCCTTGTGTGTGTCTTCTTTGGAAAAATGTCTGTCCCATTCCTCTGCTTACCTTTTAATTACATTGTTGGAAGGTTTGTTGTTGTTGTTTGCTATTGAGTTAGGTGAGCTCTTTATATATTTTAAATATTGACTCCTTATTGTAGATATAATTTGCAAATATTTTCTACTGTTCGGTAGGTTGCCTTTATATTTTGTTCATGGCATCCATTGCTGTGCATAAGCTTTTCAGTATTCTAAAGTCTCATTTGTTTATTTCAGAGAGTCTTTTAAAATCCAGGTTCCTTATTTTATTAATTGTAAAAAAGTTCAAACTTAGCAAAGTTCAAAGAATTTTCAGTAAACACCTATACAACTAGCAACTTTTGCTATAATCTTACCATTAATTTTTTTAAATTTATTTTAGAAAGAGAGGAAGGGAGGGAGAAAAGGAGGGAGAGAAACATTGATTGGGTGCCGGGGGACTTGGCCCACAACACAGGCATGTGCCCTGACTGGAAATCAAATCTGCGACCTTCTGGTTTGGAGGCCAGTGCTCAATCCACTGAGCCATATGCCCAGGCCCATTTCAATAAATATAAAACAACTATCAATTCCTAACTCCCCATATTCTAACACACAGGTCACTTGAGAATTTCTGTTATATCATCTTGTAACTAAACAAGAAAATTTGGAAAAGCTTTATATTATGTTATTTGAATTATAATGATAGTAGACTAAAAAAAACTGCAGTAGATTGAATACATAAGAATCTATGATTCATAACAAAACTTGAATAAAAATCCACTGATCATCCTTGGAGTTGTCTAATGCCAATCCACTGTTCTGAAAATGAATCAATATATTGGGAAATTTGAGCATTTGTTCTTTTTTTCCTCTACAAAATGTATTTCTGAATAAATCATTGATAAGAGAAGTTATTTATATAAAAACTACAGCTAATAAATGCAAAGTGGATGAAAAAAAAGCAACTATTTTGCAGCCCCTAATGAAATAAAGAACTAGACAAATATCAAAGGCTGCTAAAACCTTCAAGTGAAAGGTGAATATGGAATGTTATAATGGATAATCAGGCTGAAAATTCCTAAATCCACCAATTAATCTTAGTATCACCAAGGTAGGACAGAAGACATTGTGGATCCCAAGAATGATGTAATAAGTATTTCTTTATAGTGCTGTCTATAAAATATTTCCCCCTAAAAATAAAAATGCACTGGAATCTAAATCAAGCCTCTGATTAGCTCTATCTCCCAATGTGTGGGAAAATACCAATGATAGATGCCCAAGATAAATTGTACCATGAAGAAGCAAGAAAACAAATGCAGAAAAGAGGGCATTACACAGGGCTAATAGGCTGGTTTATGCACTATGGGATGTTTACATGAGGGAGGGTGATAAGTGGAAATAGATTAAATAGACTTAAGAAACTAATTGTGGACCTTGCTTGGATCCTGCTTGAAACACATTAAAGGTAAAAAGTCATTTTTAAGGCAGCTGGGGAAATTTGAACATAGAATGAATTTTAGATGCTGTTAAGCAATTATTAAAATTATTTAGTTCAAATAGCATTGTGGTTATGTTTAAATTTTTAAAAATCTTTCTCTCTTACAGTTACATACCAAAGATGGAATTATATATTTGAGATTTGTTTTAGAACTCTAAGAAATATATATATACAGAGATAAAACAAAGTTAGCAAGATATTCTCTCTACATACACACATATTTGAATTTTTCTTAAAAGAAGTTAAGAAAGAAGAGAAAAATGTCATTGGACGTGGTGATGATAAAGGAAGGCACATACAGAGGACAAATAAAGTGAGAAAATGTTCATTAGCTTTAAAATGTTATACTTAAAGGAATTAAGTCAGTATATAGGACTACGTTGAAAATTATGTTGAAGTCATATTGTGTGGGGGCTTGTCTTCTAATACCACATTAAGGATTAAGGATTTAAATATTTATTTTGCAATAAATGTAAACCCAGTTAAAAATGTTATACTTGACAGTAACTGCATAACTAACCTTGTTTTGAGGGAAAAAAAATGTATCTTTAAATAATTGTGCAGTTCATCAATATGAAGTTACTTGAGTATAACTTTTAAAAAGAACAAAATCTTCAGTTGTTCACCTTAAGATATACAATTACCTTACAATAGTGAAAAGGCGTTTTTAAACGATTTCCCACTTCAGAGATTCTGAGATGTCCTGTACTCCTTCCCACCACATCCCCCAGCATTAAATTGAGAGTCTGTGTTTAATGGGGATTTAGAGGGAGAGAAAATAGCAGACAGAGAGCAGAGAAGCAAGAGGTCTCAGGGTATCAAAGGGTGAGAAACAGAATAAATGTGGGAGCCACCACCAAGCTCCACTACCCAACACCTTGCCATATCCCCCCGCCCCCTGCGATATATGGAAAAACAGCATCAAGGGAATCGTGCCCAGACAAATTTCTGGCAGAGTCTACCTTTGGCTGGAACAGACAGAACAAGGAGATGGTCTATTGGATCCAAAGCAAGAGGATCAAGGAGAGGAAACAATGAAACTCTCAGTTGGGGGTGCAGGCTTCGATTCAGAGAGCATTCAGCCACTCACTTAGCCTCCTGAGGCAAGCAAGAGCTTTCCCTAAACGGAGAGAGTTCAAGTGACTCATTTCTTGGGAACCTAAACAAAGCTTCCCTGGGCAAGTCACTGAGAGTAGTCCTGGAGAGATTTGGCAGAGGCTGCTGCCTTCGCAGGGGGTCTTGTGGAGACAGCAGGGAAATGAGGTCACACAATTTAGGAAAAGCCTCCCTCTGATAGAGGCAAGCATTGGAGATCAGAGAACAGATACAAGTGGCAAGAAAGAGTGGTGTTGATGGAATGGAATAAATGAGCAGGGGCTAGGGACCTGCCCAGAGCTGATCTGGTGGGGGAAGAGGCCGTGGCAGGCAGGGGATCTGCAGAAAATAAGGGGGGGGGGGGTGAGGAGGGAAAAAGAGAATGTGGGGATAAACTTACGGGAGAAAGGAAAAGAAAGAAAGCATGGAAGGGGTTGCTGAACCAGCCTGCAGAGTATCTTTGTACAACTTTTTAAAAAGGTTTTATTTACTTATTTTTAGAGAGAGAGGAAGGGAGGGACAAAGAGAGGGAGAGAACACTGAACCCACAACTCAGGCATGTGCCCCGACTAGGAATCGAATCTATGACCTTTTGCTTTTCAGGACAACTCCCAACCAACTGAGCCACACTGGTCAGAGCTACCTTTACACAACTTTAATGTAGCACACACTTATAATTTTGCTAGAAGTTTATTTTTAATCACCAAGTAAAAAACCTTCCATAGTTAAAAGGTTCACCAACTATATTGGAATGATGTATCGCCGCTTCCTCAAATTGCTCCAGAAACCTTACCCTAATTGATCAAGTACAAATCCAGCCATAGACTGTGCCCGATACTGCAAACTGAACCACAAATAGCCAAGTCCACCTTAATTTCTTTTTAAAGAAGAGACAAAGAAACTAGACTTGCGCTCTGAGATATTGTCTTAATGAATAGAGTAACCTGAATATTCCCAAAATTAATCTATAAATTTAATGCAACCCCAATCAAAATTCTAGTTGACTTTTTTCTCCATAAAATTATTTCCATTTTAATTGTATCAAGTTCCTAACTTCCATAAGTCACCAAATGTTACCCAAAAAGTAGAAAAATACTCAAGACCACTGATAATCAATGGTAAATTTGCTAAGAAATTAAACCATATGAGGATAACCACCATGCCATTTTGAGAGAAGACCTAGGGCTCTGTACTCTCCCACCCTGGAGCCATCCTGAGAGTATGGCAATAGAGACTCCAAGCATGGGGACCTCCCGCCTTTCAGCCCAAGGGCACTCCCAACTACCCTCTGGACGTTGTGACTAGCTAGAGAGAGCTGCCCCTGAGGACCGGGCTAAATCTTCCCTCTGGTCCTGGGCTCAGGGTCTGGGCTGCCTAGGGTCAGGTTGTGGTCATTGTACAGTTCAGGTGTGGCAGGAAGGACCAATGATAGTGTATGATAGCAAGTAATGTCATATGATGACTGGTATGAAAATAGAAGAGGCCATTATGACACAGGGGTTTGAATCTCCTGGCCTTACCCAGTGGGCTGTGATTCTGGATGTTGGTCCTCACTCATGGACAGAAAGAAAATATGGCCTCTCAAATGGAATGGCACAAGGTTCAAAGACAGCAGACTAGCACAGCAATTTAACCTTTTTCATCTCATGGCACACATAATCTAATTACTAAAATTCTGTGGCACACCAAAAAATTACACATTATATTTTTTTGCCAATCTGACAAAAAAAAAAAAAATAGGCATAATTTTGATTCACTCACACCAAACAGCTATTTTGTTGACTGTTGTCATGTTTTTATTTGACAGTTTAAGGGAAAAGAGGCCAGTGCCCCTGACTAAAGAGTCAGGTATTGCATGTTTTAAAAATTCTTGTGGCACATTGGTTGAACATCGCTAGACTAGCAGATTAACCCTGGCCACTTACCTCCTTAGCCCAAGAGCTGAGTCTCATTCCTGTGTGCACCCTTAGTATCAGCTGCCTTCCTAGAACATGATGGAGGTTTCTGCGCTTCTTCTGAAGGCAGTTAAACAGAAACCACATTAGGATGTTCTGAGTAGCCCATTCATGACTGTGGGATGGTCAATGACCAACAGAAGCTCTAAAAGGGACCTCTGAGTCTCTTGGACTGCTTTGAGCTTTTTCTTCTAGTGAGGTACCCTCCATGTATCCAAGTTCTGTCCAGCATTTACGTGCATGAGTTGGTAGGCAGAGGATCCCTGTTAAACCTGAAAAGGTGAGGGACTCAATTAAACACACTTGGCCCAAGTATGCCTGACATCCCCTTGGAGCTGGCCTGGGCAGCTGACCTTTCTGCATGGAGCTGAGACAAGAGAGCCTTGGCCTCTAGCCTTTGGGATCCACCCCCATCCTCTGGGCAGCAGACTTCCTGGCGTTTCTCTCCCTCAGCTGGCCTCTCTGACCTCCTTCCCTTTCTCTTCTCTGGTGACTTACCTCACTCCCCGGGTGTCTTTGTTCTCAAATCCCAAATTCTGCTTTCCTCATGAGAATGACACTATGGACAATTTGCCTAGAATCTTTCCAGTCCTGCTTTGGGCACTTACAGCTTTATACCAACACTCTCTGTATAATCTCTAGGTGGTCCTGACTCAGTTTTTATAGCAAACATTGAATGATAAACTAAATATCTTTCCTCATTAGTAAATGTTATTCAGTTGCATCATTCTTTAACAACTGTTTAATTTCCACTGGACAGATGACTCATAAATCCTTTCTCCTTGATGCTTATTTCCTAGTTTTCTCCTTCAATGATGTACTCATGCATTTATTTTCCCCAGATCGGCACACACTGGGGAGTATAAGGACAAGGGGGTGGGTCCTGCCTGTCCCTCTTATTAACTATTCTACTTTAAATTAATTTCTGGCTAAACAGAGCCAGATTCTTATTTTTACATTTTCAATTGATAAGTATGACTACACAGTTTTAAAAGTTAAAATGTCACTTGAAATTGCTATTTTCTATGTCTGTATTTGAGATACTGCTGATGGGGTAGGGAATAATTATAAATAGATTTTTTTCTTAATTTATGAAACCACACTTGCTATATGTACTATAGCAACAGTGTGCATGTATCATCACAGCTTTCTATTCAGACAACTCCCTTTCTGTGTCAATGGAAAAAAAAAAATCCCATAGCTTTTAAAAAAATGTTGTACATAGCTATATGCACATCAACTTTCTTCTTTAAATAGAATGCTATAAAAATTGCATCTGAGCAATTTTTTAACTCTTGATGGAACAGGCTATTGTAGGGTAAGCAGTCAGTCTCAGTGGAGTCAGAGCCTAAGTGGTTAAAGAAGGCGTCCATGCATGGAGGGGGCCCACACTGGGGGTTATGGGTCTCCAGCACATTTCCAGAGTATCCCAAGACTGGTATTGGTTCAGAGGACAACTAGGTGCAGTATCAGATTTCAAGCCAGGTGAGAAGCCTCTCCTCATGGAAGGAGAGCAGCCCAGTGGCTGGTGTAGGAGCTTTAGCAGGTGGAGACTGGCACCCATGAGGGAGTACAGGCAGACACACGCATGTGGACTGTCAGCCTCCTAGCTGAGCGAGTAAGGCAGTATCCACCTGGCAGGGCAACCTGGTATAGTGCATCAGAGTGGATCTGGATTGTCTCCCAATCATAGCAACGATACTCCCTTGCCAGTGATTGGTTTTAGGTGGGCATGTGACTTCATTCAGGCCAAGCATATATGGAGGGAAGCATTCAGGGAAGGTTTCAGGAGACGTGTCCCCGGTGGTAGGAAGGTGATAGTGGAAAGTAGGCCCTCTTCTTCCTCTCAGTAGTGATGTGTCAGAATGTGAAACTGGAACTGCTACCACTGTCTTGTGATGGGAAAGGCAACCTGGAAAGAAAGCCAACTTAGAGGAGTGTAGGATTCAAAACTAAGAGAGACCTAAGCTCTGGTCCTGTCTATGTAGAACCTAGAACTGCTCTACCTCTGGTCTTCTTATTAATGGAAGCAAGACAGTTATTCACTATTTAAATAAGTAGAGCTTAGTATCCTGATAACAATAATTTTACTCCAAAGTAGTACCTCTCATTGCCAATGAGTTCGCTAATGGTTCTGTGCATGATGAATCAGAGGGACTTAGAATCTGGGTTATTGGAAGCAACAACCAGTATCGTTTATAGATAAACAATATATGATACAGGGCTTAGAAGCTGCCCTGGGAAAAAATAGACTTTATGATTTCCCAGTGGGTCTCTCCCATTGCAGAACTCCAGTGAAAAGCCTCAGCGTCATTCCACCAGTTAAACAAAGTTTCTTAAATGTTCTTAATTAATAAAAGTATGAACTTGTTATGTTGCCATAGCTATACAGTTTAGGTGTGATCCATATCTAAGTAACAAAATGAAGTTAATAAAGATAGTTTATTCAAACAAGAATAGTATATGAAAAAAATGAGGTGAGAGGAAAAATTGCTGTAGGGGAAGAAGTTAATCTATAGAAGCAATAACTTCTTAGTAAGGAAATGTCAAGTTTACCGATCCAATAATGTTTTTTGGTAAATTTTCTTGTCAAGAGACTTCCGACAGGCAATTCCTGAATTTTTAGAGAAAACAAGACCAAAAAAATGACAAGAGATCATGTCAAAGAACAGAGTAATTTTGATAGTAGAAATCATTTTCAGCATGGGCCACACCAATATAAACAATTACAGGAGTGCACATGTAATACTTTGAGTCATTAATTTGTAAATAGCAAAGATCGGAAATAAGGGATTTTCTTCACCCCAAAGACATCTTAGTTACTAAAACTATGCTACAAAATATATCAAAAGTCAACAAAAGAAAATTGAAAAGGAATGTAGGTAATTACTCCAAAGACAGGATGCATGACATTTTTCATCACCTAATATTACAATAGGTAGATGGATTAACTAACTGTACAAACTGAGTAAGAAAATATATAAAAGATTATTTCAAGTAATGTCATATAAAGGACTTAGTTGAATTCCTTTTGTCAAAAGATACTCACACTTTAGTGACAGTATCTTAAAAGTTTGTGAGCAAAAGTGGGAATGCAGTTAAAATAGTTTTAGACCACCTACATTTATCATACATTAAATTACACAAAACATTCCTTTTAGTAAATGTTCTTTTATAACATTCATTCCAGTAACAGAAAGAAAATTCAAACAGGGTTATGATGTTTAAATTAATTCACAAAATGCAACTCTACTTCAAGCTCTTGGCAGCTCTCCAATAATTTTAATGTAAATTTTTAGACAGAAAACAATTCTACCAGAAATAATTTCAATTTTTTTTATTAGTTCTTAGTTTAGGAGTTGGGGGTCAGGCAAGGAGGTCAGTAGAAACAAGCTATAGGTAAGTGTTACAGTAAAAATTAGGTTCAGTGTAGGCAGGATGTATACCCAAGAAATGATGTGTATAATTGAAAATACCATGCTAGTATGAGGCATACCCTCAAGAAATATTCCCACATCGACTTCTGGCCAAGATGGAGGTGTAGACACACACGCTACCTCTCCCTCCACAACTAAGAAGGAATACAACTACCTCAAAATTAGAAACAACCGGAAGTTCCAGAAAATCAAACTACATGGAAGTCCAGTTAGGAGGGGTGGAGTCGAGACGGAGAGGATAAGGTGTGGTGGTGGCAGCAGCGGCAGCAACGGCAGGCCAGCGGAAAGTGCAGTCACACGTTTTAAAAAGTCAGGAGGGACACCTGGGGAGCATTCCCAGCTACTCACTGGACCTTGCAGCTCATGGTTCCTACACCGGGGAAAATCAAGACTCATTGCTTCTGACTGTGCAGACCAGTGGGGGTTCAGGTGGAGGCAGAAACTGCTGGTCTCTCAGTGAGTCCACTTTTTTAAAGGGCCCCCACAGTCCTGGAACGTGTGCAGACCCACCCACTCTGGGAATGACAGCCAGGGCAGCAGCTAGAGGGGCGCCAGTCTGGTGCGGAAGTGGGAGAGGTGCCTGAAAAAAGGGGCGAGTGCTGGGCAAGAGACATTGTTCCCTCTCAGACCCATCCCCCACATATAGCGCCACAACATGGTAAAACAGGTCGCTCTGTACTGATGAATCACTAAGGCTCCACCCCTTACAATGTAACAAGAGCAACAGCTCTGCCTGGAATGTGGAGGCAAACAAACACAGGAGCCTGTCAGAATGAGGAGACAGAGAAGTATGGCCCAAAAGGGGAAACAGATCAAGGTTTCAGTGGGAGAACTAAGTGATGAGGAGATAGCCAACCTAACAGATGAGTAGATAGACAACCTAACAGATGCAGAATTCAAAACACTGGTGATGAAGATGTTCAGAGGCTTGACAGATATGCTTGAGTACGCCAAACGCGTAAGAGAGGAAGTGAAGACTATGCTAAGTGAAACGAAGGAAAATCCACATAAAACCAATAGTGAAGGGAAGGAAACTGGGGTTCAAATCAATGATTTGGAACATAGGAAGAAAAAAAAAAGTCAACCAGTACAGAATGAGGAAGCAAGAATTGAAAAAAATGAGAAAAACTTCTCAAATTTTGCAAAGAAGATGGACATACAGGTCCAGGAAGCATGGAGAGTCCTGGGCGAACTGGACCCAGAGCGGACCACACCAGGACACATCATGACTGAGATGCCAAAGATGAAAGATAAAGACAGAGTCCTGGGGCAGCAAGAGAGAGGTGGAGAGTTGCCTGCAGAGTTTCTCAGAGGACACTTTGCAGGCAGGAAGGGACTGGCAAGCAGTATTCAATGTGGTGAAAAGCAACCTACAACCAAGATTACTCTATTCAGCAAAGCTATCATTTAGAAAGGAAGGGCAGATGAAGTGCTTCCCAGACAAGGTGAAGATAAAGGAATTCATCATCACCAAGCCATTATTATATGAAATGTCAAAGAGACTTACTTAAGAAAAAGAAGATCAAAACCATGAACACTAAAATGACAACGAACTCACAACTATCAACAACTGAATCTAAAAAATAAAAACAAAATCCAACTAAGCAATCCAGAATAGGAACAGAATCATAGGTGTGGGGATCACTTGGAGGGTTATCAGCTGGGAGGGGGGAGGGGGAGAAATGGGGAAATTGTGCAGGAACTAAGAAGCATAATCACTTGGTACAAAATAGACAGGAAGATGTTAAGAATAATACAGAAAAGGGTGAAGCCAAAAAACTTATATGCATGACCCATGGACATGAACTAAGGGGGGTGGGATTGCTGGAGGGAAGGGGGGTACTGGGCAGAAGGGAGCAAAGGGGAAAAATTTTGGACTATTGTAATAACATAATCAATAAAATATACTTAAAAAAACAAAAAGAAATATTTTCACATCAACTGACTTGGTCAGACTCCGGAGTTAAAGTAGAGAGATCTAACGCACACCAGCTTAAACCAAAAAGGAAATATATTGACTTGCATAGCCAAACACAGTGAAAGTCAAGTGTGGAGGTAGCTAGAAACAAGACTCAAATATCATTGGACTTGATCTCTTGCTCTATGTGTTAGTTTTATTTTCTTATACTATAGATCCACTTTCTATGAAGATAGAAATATGACTGGTGGCAGCTTCTAGGCTCTTACACTAACAGCTTAGTGATAAGATAATGAAAAGTTTCTAGGGAAGGATTCTGATTGGCCTGGATTGCATGGCTGACCAATAGTTGTGACTAGGGCTATGAAGTCCTCTTAAGTTTAGATACCCATCTGTAGACCAATAACTGTCACCAGGAAGGTGAGTCACGCAGACCCTATGCTAACTCACTGGCTCTTTAACCAAAGCTCTAATTATATGGATAAGGTAGAAAAAAATAATACTCAAATAATAATATTTGTAGGGTAAATTCTAATTAGCATTAACTATAGAAGGGGTAAAAACAATCTGTAGAAAATTATTAGGTTATAAAGACAACCTATAGAATGGGAGAAAATACTTCCAATTCATGTATCTGACAACCATCTAGCATTCAGAATATATAAGGAACTCTTACAACTCAACAACCAAAAAACAAACAAAATGATTTAAAAATGGGCAAAGGTCCTGAACAGGCATTCCTCTGAAGAAGATACTCAAATAGCTAACAAGCATGTGAAATGGTGCTCAATCATTAGTCATTAAGTAAATGCAAATTGAAATCATAATGGGTGTTGGCAAGGAGTAGAGAAATTCAAATTCTCCTACATTGCTGGTAGAAGCAAAATGGTGTGGCCACTGTAGAAAACAGTTTGGGGACCCCAAAAAAGTTAAACATAGAATTACCATATGACCCAGTAATTCAACACTAAATGTATTAAAAACAGTATTCAAAAAGCATTTGTAAATAAATGCATATAGCAGCACTATCTCAATAGCCAAAAGGTAGAAATAACCCAAGTGTTCATCAGTGGGTGAATGGATAGACAAAATGTGATGTGTCCATACAATGGGATATTATTCAGCCTTAAAAAGGAACAAATTATTACTTATATATACTAAAACACGTCTGAACCTCAGAAACATTCTAAATGAAAGAACCCAGACATAAAAGGTCACATATTGTATGGTTCCACTTACATAAAATATCCAGAACAGCTAAATCATAGACATACACAGCAGATTAGTGATTGCCACGGTCAGGGAAGGAGAGAAATGGGGAACAATTGCTTAATGGGCAAGGGCTCTTTTTTGGGGTTGATGGAAGTGCTTTGCAACTAGATAGAGGTAATGGTTGCACAACATTGTTAATGTGCTAAATGCCACTGAATTATACAATTTAAAATTGTTAATTTATATGTTATGTGAATTTCACCTCAATAAAAAAAATTTTAATGCAGCAGAAAGGAAGAAGGAACTCCTGCTTTTTGCAACAACATGGGTGGAACTGGACAGTATTATGCTTAGTGAAATAAGCCAGGCAGCGAAAGACAAATATCATATGATATCTCCTAATATAGGAATCTAATGAACAAAATAAACAAACAAGCAAAATAGAACCAGAGGCATAGAAACAAGGAACAGACTGACAGTGACCAGAGGTGAGGGAGGAGGGGGAGAAGGGGGGAAAGAAGGGGAAGGGTCTAGTCGAGGAACTAGTATAAATGACCAATGGACATGGAGAACAGAATGGGGATTGACTGGGACAGGGGGAGATGGGGGGGCAGGAGAGAGCAATGGGGGGAAATGAAAAAAAAAATTAAAGATCATTAGCAGATAAACTTTAAAACCCTCTCATTTCCTAGACAGAAAAACTGTAGGTCTTCAAGAAGAATTTTAGTGCTTTTATATATAAATACTACTTAATAGGTATTATTTAATTTCTTTTTTTTTTCAGATTTAATGTGTTTTATTGATTAAAATATTACATTTGTGCCAATTTCCCTTCCCTCTGCTCCCCTCCACCCGGTGGCCCCCCTCCCTCCATTTGCCCCCCCCTTTTAGATTATGTCCATTAGTTGTGCATACAGTTCCTCCCAATCTCTCTCCGTCTATTCCATTCCCTCCTACCATGATCCCCAATTCCTATATCATCTCCCTCCCTCTCCCCACTCCCCCTCCCTGTTGACCTCCCCCCACTATGCTTCCCTTACCCACAGTTCCTTTTCCACTCTCGTTGCCTGTTTCGTTTGCCTTTGTTTCATCTCCCTAGCTTCTGTTTTTTAAACCAGTCCCTTTAACATCTCATATAACAGTGGTTTGGATCTAATGAACTCTTTCAGTTTTATTTTGTCCTGGAAACACTTTCTCTGTCCTTCTATTCTGAATGACAATTTCGCTGGATAGAGTATTCGTGGTTGTAGGTTTTGGATTTTCATTACTTTGAATATTTCTTGCCAGTCCCTTCTTGCCTGTAGTGTTTCCCTTGAGAAGTCAGCTGATAGTCTAATTGGGACCCCTTTGTACATAATTCTTTTCTTCTCTCTTGCTGCTTTTAAGATTCTCTCTTTATCCTTAATTTTTGACATTTTGATTATAATGTGTCTTGGAGTGGTTCTCCCTGGGTCCAGTCTCTTGGGAACTCTCCTTGCTTCCTGGACCTGCATGTCTATTCCCTTCCCCAAGTCTGGGAAGTTCTCCTTTATTATATTTTCACTCAATTTTTCAAGTTCTAGTTCGTCTTCCTCATTCTCTGGCAAACCAATGATTCTTATGTTGGGCCTTTTATAGCTGTCCCAGAGGTTTCTGATCCTCTCATTGTTGCTTCCTATTTCCTCTCGCTGCATTGGTTGACTGCTTGTTCCTTCTCCATATTCCAGTTTGTTGAAATAAACTCTGGATTCCTCACCATCTGTCTCGTATGTGGTTTTGTTCCTTTCGTTATGAAAGTTTTTCGCTTCTTTCATATCTTTTTCCTGCTCTTTTGTGAATTCTGTAAGCCACCTGATAACAATGGCCCAGAACTGAGCCTCTGACAGGTTTCTTATCTGTTCATCTGTCAGGTTCTCTATCTGCTGTCTGGTGAGTTGTGCCACCGGGATCTCTATATTTGTCTGCCACATTTTGACAGATGCGTTTTGTTTTCCTGGGCTGGCTGTCGGGGGTAGGGGGCAGTGCCTGCGTACGCGTCACAAATCAGCGACCGGCCGGCGCCTGCCTGTCCGCGACCTATTTCGCAGCCCTGTAGTGCTTTCTGTGGGGGCGGGGGTCCAAGATGGATTCACACAGTTATTCAGCTAGGAGACCGGGATCCGTCCTCCCGCCCCCCCTGGGCCTCACTGTTCAAGGCGATGCTGCGGCTGCTTTCCTCAGCGCCGGAGTCGCCCACGCCAGGGGCTTGATTGGAGTCGCGCACGCCAGGGGCTTGATTGCCTCCGGGATTTTTCGCCGCCCCGCCCGCCGCTCCGCAAACAGCTTTGCCTTCTTTAACTCTTACCTGCCCAAATGGCACCGCTGGTTTATAACTTCATATGTTGGGCTTCCGTGTAGTTTTATTTTCTGGAATTTCTAGTTATCCTTTGTTTTGAAGTAGTTGTATTCCTCTATAGTTGTAGAGGAAGACCTAGCGTGTCCGTCTAAGCCTCCATCTTGGCCGGAAGTCTATTTAATTTCTTAATACTTGATTTTCTTAATAGGGGTTATTTTTAGGAAGGTGATGTCTTCCTATCCCACCACAGAATATACCTTTTGTAGCTTGAAATTCTTTTTGAATTACAATAGAAAGTCACAGATATAGTAGAACTGAGCCAGTGGAGCTGTGTAGGCTCAGGAAACAAGTTACAGAAAAGAAGGGCCCTTGGAGCTGAGGAAAGGGAAAGGCAAAGGTAACACACTTGAGGAGAGAGAGGAGGGAACAGGGGTAGACACAGGCATGCTTTAGAAGAAGAGAGCCTCAAAGGTTTTTATTCCTTGTTCGTGATATTGAACTATCAGTAGTGTTCTATACCTGTTCTATGCTCTCTCATCCTAGATGGAATATGTGAGTCACATAATCATATACTTACTAAATAAAAAGACTATTAGCTTCAATTCCAATAAAGACCACCAAATATCATTGATTTCACTAAGTAACACTGAGGTGACTGTTAGTGGTGGAAAGAATCTCTAATTAAAATAATAGAAGTAAAAGGGGAGGATTTGAGCAAAATCTGTGGGAAAGGCAGAACCTCAGGGGTGACTGGAGCCAGGAACTAAGTCCTAAGTTCTCCCTCTCACTGTATCTCCTAATTCTGTGACTGTATCGTGGCTTTGTACTCTTAGTCCAGCTCCTTTGCGAGGCTGGAAACATGCCTGGCAGCTCTCATTTTAAATCCTCCGTTTTTTAAGTCACCTCCTCTTCACCCCTTGGTAAGGCAGGAATTCCCACCATCGCCTGGTGGGTATAACCCAATGCATGAGACCTGGCACTGGGGAGAGGAGGCTGGCAGCAGTTTGTCAGTCACCGCCGGCGCTCCCAGCCCTGCACAGGAGGACACTGCGTACCGCGCAGGACCACACAGGAGCTGCACTGTGGGACAAAGTGAACAATCAGAGGCTTTTGGAGGGAATAGCAAGCAGCTGTGGGAGGCATGCTTTGTAGTAATAAGAGGGTGGGCGCCCTGGTTCCCGCACAAGGATGTGATTGGATTGCTTGAATAATTCTGTGGGCTGGCAGGGAGCTTAAACCTGCTACTCAGGGATGAGTATCAATTATATTTGATTTGTCTGATAAGGAGGGGTGCTTGTCTAGGGGACGCTATCTGTGGGAGCAGAGGAGGGAGGGGAACTTGCAGTTAGGGTGTTTGAGGCCCTCCCAGTTTCAGATGTTAAGGCAGCACAGAGCAAGAATTTTAGGCTTAAACCACACAGCTTCACCACAAGAAATGCTCCCCCTTGTCCCTTAGTTCAAATCTGAAACATCTCGGAGAAATTATTCCCCTTGCTCTGGCGTGGATCTAATGCCCACCCCTAATGCCAGGAGTCTAGAGAGTGGTCATCAGTGATTACCAGCCTTGCTGGGCCACAGGACTGGGAATACAGCAGTGCCCCCCAAAGAGTCACGTCTGTTTTCAGAAGATGAGGTTGATCAAAAGGCAACATGACCCCTAATCACAGGTGCCCCTTCCCTTGGCTTCCCTGCTTCCTTTCTCTCTCACCTGTTTCTCAATTTTTTCTCTTCTCTCTTTTCTTCTCTCCCCCTCCCCTGTCATATTTCTTCTTCTTTCTTCGTCTTTCTATCCTACTTCTCTTTTTCTTCCCCCTTCCTCTTCCTCCTCCTCTTTTTGTTCTCTTCTCTCTCACTCTCCCTTATCCCTACCTGTTTTTAAATAGTCCCTGCCTGCAAACACCACCCATAGCCATCACCTCCTCAACTGGTAGGGATTTAGTGGCCTTCAGCTTGATTTCTGCTCCTTAACTACATTATCCAGAATGTGAGGTAAAGGGTAAATAAATGGGCAGAGCCTAAATTAGCTGTTATTCCACCCTTTCTACCCAAATTTATGGAAAATTTCCAAGCTTAGAAAGTGTATTCTAATTGAGAAAACCAATTTTATTTCTTTGTTATAGATTTATGGAACAAAAACTGATGTTTTAAAACTTCAGAAGCATTAAACTTGCAGTGCAGAAACCTCTCAATGCCTTTGTATTTTTTCTGAGAACAATTTCTGCTGAACTACTTTTCAACATTAAGTGCCTCTAATTAAAATGATTATTGAATCTCCCTCTCCTATTTGTTTTGTGTGAAAAGGTGGTACTGAAAACATCATTAATAACTTACTAGCTGAACAAAGACCATAAAGAGCACACAGTTAATGTGGTCAATATGATAGATTAGAATTATGTGCCAAGGTAATTGAAACACTTCAGGCTCTAAGAAAATAAAAGTAACATCCTTAATGAACCATTTGAATGACAGCCAATATCAAGCAGAACCAAATACAATTAAATTATGCAAAAAGCAAAGGGTACCCATGCTATTTGCTTCCTAATTCTCATTCCTTGAAGGATGTCTTGTTCACATCCCTTAGTCCCTGGCAGAGAGTATGCTTTGTGGGAGGAACTCAGTGAATTTCAGTGACTGAATGAATAAGTGAAGGATGTTAAATCATCTTAGCCCTTGGCTGGTTTGGCTCAGTGGATTGAGCGTCGGCCTGCGAGCTAAGTGTCGCTGGTTCGATCTTCCAGTCAGGGCACATCAGAGAAGGAAAACTCTGACTCCAAAAAACCTCCGCTGCCTTGCGGCATACCTCTTCAGGGAAAGGCTAAGGGAGTAAACCCCGACAGAAAATCCGGAGCCGGAGTCCCTAAGGCGGTTTGGCGTTGTAGTCAACACCGGCAACTCCTGCGGCGCACCTGAAGCCAAGCTGTATTGACTCCGTCTTTCCCTTGGACCCTTCAGCTGCGAAGAGAGGGGGGGTCTGCTGCATGGGCAACAGCAGACTCTCCATATCACCCTGCCCAGGCTCTGTAGCTTCAGCTTCACTGGAGAGGACACTCCAGCGTCATCACAAGATGTCGATTCAACACGGGAGGAGACAGATACCGTGTCACTCCCGAGTCGGACTGCACAGCCATTCTCAGCGGTGCAGATAGACTCTTAAGAAGCTACACCATCATCTCTCGAGACGGACGGCTGCCGACGACGTTAAATCATCTGAAGTAGCTTTCTCATGCGAGAACAGTACTTTAAATGGCCTGATGGCTCAAGATGGCCACACATGGAAACGCAGGCTTCCTGGGGCTTGTTTGGGAGTCGCTCCCTCTCTGCCACTAAACTATGCAGGTAAGAGCAACAAGGAATCTGTCCCCAAGAATCCTGGATGCCACCTCTAACAGTGATTGTCTGCAAAACTGATTGAAGCCAAAAAGAAAAAAGACCTCAGGGTTTAATCTTCATTCTAAAATTTATCTACCTAAAAAATTATAGGAGTGTGAAGAAGAAAATCTCAGCAGTTTTAGATGCTTGAGTTAGAAAGAATCTCAAAGGTGAAGCTGAACCCCGAGATAACAACTCAAATTGGACAAAATAATAGTGCTTTATACAGTCCCATTCGTTTTTTTTTTTTTTTTCTTTCAATATATAGCACAACTGAAAAAGTTTTCTAAAGAAGATGAGAAAAATATATACTGACCTGGTAATAGTATTTATTCTGGCAAATGATTTTTTAAAAATCAACACTCAACTTAGATTAAGTTGTAGCTTAGTAAAAATCTTTTTATAGTTATTCTCCAGCTAAATTATTGTTTATTATGATAAAAGAGTTGAATTTATTTTTACATTTAAACATGTGGTTGCATGTAGATAACATTCCAATAATAAATTTGTGTTTCCCAGATTTAAATATTAATCTGGAAATTATTGGGATGGGAATTTTGTCAAACTTTTACTATGTATGATGACAGGGTCAAGAATTCTTTTGAGAATGATTGACTTTGATCGCAGAAGACCACCATTTTGGTCTTCTGTATATTTTAAATTTAAATTTATATATATATTATATATAATTCATAATAATATACATAAATACAATTAGTTATCTATTGCTACATGACAAATTGCCTCAAAATTTAGCAGCTTAAGACAACAAATATTTTTTATTTTCTCCATTTCTGGAATTTGGGTGTGGCTCAGCAGGGTGCCTCTGGTTCAGAGTCTCCCACAAGCTGACTCACCTGGCTATTGGTTAGCTTCATGTCCTCTCTGGCTATTGGCTAGAGACATCAACACCTTGCTATATGGGCCTCCTATAGCTTAGCTCAAAACATGATAACTGGTTGAGCTCAGAGTAGACCAGAAAATAAGAGAGAAGGTGTCCAAGACAGAAGCCACAGTCTTTTCATAACCTACTCTCAAGTGATATCCCATGCTTTTGCCAAACTCTATTCATTAGAAGTGAGTTTATAGGTCCAGCCCACATTCAAGGGGAGAGGACTGATTACACAAATACATGAAAACCAGGAGGTAGGGGTCTCTGAGGCCATTGTAGAGTTTGGCTACTATGTGTGTACATGTGTATACATTTATGTGTGTACATGCATACGTATACACACACACATATACCCACACATTTATTGAAAGAATTTATGCTTCAGATGCCTGATTGTTATATCATATGTGTGATAAAATGAAGCATTCCTGCTAGCATAACAAGACTTGTCTGCCAGCTTAGGATAAACTTCTTTATCAATAACTCATCAAGTCTAAACTGAGCAAAGTGAGGGAAGGGTTAGTAATTTGAATGACATTATGCATTGAAATCCTATAATAAAAATTTATTTTTATAACCTATATGACTTTTCCACCAGTACCATCTCTAATTTCAGGTAATGGGCCTTCTGTTCTAGGTTCCATGATTTAGAAGTTCTTTTTGAGGCCTTCCTCTGGACTCAGCCCCCACCACTACCACCCATCCCATGGGACAAGTGGATGGGCCCACCTGGAGTTTTTGCCCCCCTCATCTTTTTCATACTCTGATGGCCCAAGGGATAGTCAAAGAATGGCTATTTGGAGTGATGGGCAGAGCTTAGACATGGGGGCCCATTATTCTTAGGAGAAAATGTAAAATCACAGTAAAGGAAACATGTGCAGTAACATGAAAGACTCATGGAGAATTCCATGAATTCCCAACGTTCTATTGTCATTTTCATTTTGTGTAAACAGACAAAACAATGGTAGCCATCAATTAAAATGTTATTTTATTTAAACATATAACAATGAAAACACTGATGCTCTGGTCATCAAAACATAAAAAGATGTACTTTTATGCATATAAGATTTTATTGTGGCTGATGTATTGCTCATTTTGTGCTCATCCAAAATAGTAGGAAATGGCTGATAATGATTATTTTATCTAATAAATATTTTTTCCTCACTTAGAAAAATAACATCCAGACTGATCACTGGAATTGTTGGTGAAATTAGGGAGAGAATTTTAAAAATGATATAGCTTTAATGATAGCTATCATAAGCAGAATTTTACCCTCACACATTTTTCACTGGGAAATTGTTTTTAAAAGCAATTACATGTCAACATCTCAACAAGAACCTTTTACTCTGTGAACAAAAATACTACCTTTCTGAAAGAGTACAATTAAATAATAGATTTTTTGAGCTAAACGTGCAACTTCTTCATTTTACTATTGAAGAAACTGAGGACCAGAGACATTGAGTCAAAGGTGGCCAACAACTAGTTAATGCCATAGCTGAAGCCTAAACCCCACATGCCCTGACTTGGAGCACAGGCTCTTTCTTCTTATCCAAATCCACATCCATGATATGATAGAGCTTTCAAACTGGGGTATGCATACTGCTGCAGGCAATGGCAGCATGCCAGAGAGGCAAAGCCACAGGATAAACACAGGGTGTCTTGCTTCAGTGTAAATATCACTCAAAGACTTGAGGGGAGTTAAGGGGAACCACTTTATTTTATATTAAAACAAGATTGATTATAAAGGAGAGTGTACATTTTACATAAATTTTTTAAATTTCAGGCTGGATTCCTCAGGCCATAATCTTACTACATGGAGGTAAAAAAATTCTCTCTGTTCTCTCTGCCGGGGATGCTTCTTTTGTAAAAATTTTGTGCCACAGGTGTGAGGATGTCTAGGAAGGACCTTTCATCCAAGAAATATCTTTATTAACCTCCATCTTTCACATCTTGTAATTAAATGTGCATTACTTTAGTACTGATAATCATTTAAATTAAAAATTTTATTGAAGAGGGAACATATTAAGACCTATAATAAATGAGTTCTTTTCCTAAGAACAGAACTGGGTGTTTGTTTTGTTTTTAATTATTTTTCTCTTCATAGTGTAAGTTTTAAAGATTTAAAGTCAACGATAAAAATTTTAATGTGGTTTTAGTAGAAATTTTGCATATGATTCTAAAACTCACATTAGTGTAATATACAAAATTTACCAAGTAGCATACATTTACATGTTTCCATGTAGCATATTTAGGAATGATATCTAAAATGTCAGAACATGTATTAACAGCAAAAATGGGAAACAAAAGTCCAGTAAACTACTTTGTACATTTTCTCAATGGACCATTCCTCTCATCTGATTTTTATTTATGTGATAAAAACCATTTAAATAATAGTTATTAGATGATTACTCTCTCCATAGTAACTTGGGGGACTTTTACCCATCCAGCCCCGCCAGGCCCAAATACTTTTTAGAAGTACTAAAACAGTGTGTTTGATTTCTCCAGTGACATATTTTTAATGCTCTATTTCAACACCAATATTTTTATATGCAAATAGCCTGACCCATTTAAAAAAAAAAACTATTTGTAATTCCTACATTTCAAGTTCAAATTTGAAGCCAAGAAACCAACTCATTGTATTAAATCAACATTTATTCAAAGCAGTCCCTGACAGAAGATACTGATGGCACAGACAGAATCCTGCCTCTGAAGTTTCCCAACCTAAAGGAGAGCTAAATTCATGTAAGTATTATAAAATCATAAGGTAGTGTGTGCTAGAAGCACCAGTAGAACTTGGGAAGACATCAAGTTCTAGCCAAATAATGGCTACCTCACCCATTTTCTGCCAGAGGAAGGACTTCAAGCGACTGAGCCAACATGCACTTACTCTTGTTCCTTTTCTCCTGTGCACCTGGGACCTAGGCTGCCTTGGTGGGCCACCCGATCTCCATTGCAAGACTGGGTCTAGGGTGGGGCAGGTGAGGCCAGTGGCACCAAAAACTCAGCAAAATACATCTTAATGCAATGTTTTTGCGAAACCACCATGATGAACATTAAAAATTTAAATAAACAGAACTGATTTCTTTTTCCTTTTGTCTCAGGCTCCACTAGGATTCCACAGGGCGAGGCCCTACTTCAGTCTCTCCTCCACACATTGTCAGTCCTCACCAGGCACACTTAATTTTAAGAAACCTAAATTTTCCGATATTCTGGTCTCAAATCAATAAAACTATTATTGGGTGACCGCCGTTGGGGCTCCTCCGCGCCACTCTGGCGTAGCTGATTGATCACCCACTTTGCAGAGCATTCACAAAATCACCGAGCGCAGGCAGAACACTAGTGTGTCCGAGGGACCACGTGGTGGGCGTGGCGAGGCCACAAGCGCAAACGTCACAGAAATCAGGATGTGGCTTCAGATCTTCCTTGGTCTGGATTGGCTTAGTGGGCGAGATTGGGGTAACTGTTGGTAACAGTCCAAACAATGAGCCGCGGGCCAGGCTGGGTCAGTCAAAGGTGCCACTGGCCTCCCTGGTGTCCTGATGACCTGGGACGCGAACCACCTGCCCCGCTCCTTCGGACACACTATGAGCCTAGCTAGGTCTCCGGGACGTGCCCTGGAGATCAGCCGCAGGGTAAGGGTCACCCCCTTCTCCAGACCCAGAGCCCCTGGGGTCCCTGCCCCAAAGCCCCAGCTGGCCTAAGGCTGCCCCTAGGGCCTGTGGCGGAGGGGGTGGAGCAATGAGGACCCCAGACTTCCTCTTGAGCTAGAGTTCTGTAATCTCCTCACTGGAGTTTGGAGACTGCCCTAATCCACAATAATAGACTTACACTGACTTTTTCCTACTTACTACCTGCCGCATCTAAAACTATGGCAGTTGGGCCTTGACTCTCCAACCCCACACACACTCACATGTTATTCTCCTAAAGCGCAAATTGAGTAATATTTTTTATGAATAATACAAACAGAATTGAAGGCAGTTAAGCTAATGGCTTAAGGAATACCTGAGTGGGAAAAAATGTCAAAGATATCCGACATGGGAGCTAGAAACGTGTTCTAGAGTTCTGGGACTTGGCCTGCAAAGTTTTGGGACTGTTGTAATTAATCAACGCTGAGATTTCTGTAATGAATTGAAAGCTAAGTCCTAACTCACTTGTGTTGCCTGTGTGTTGCATGAAGGAATAGGACTTTATCTATTACTATAGTATGTAAATCATCAGAGAGGATATTTTCTTCTATAAGTTTGAATACAGACTTCATTCTTCTTGAATGTAATAAGCCCACAATTTTCAAACTTTTTTTCTGTTTTCTCTAGATTCTAAGTCATCTGGCAGTGGGGGAAGCTGCTGCTATGCCCCCTGTTCTAGAACTGTCCACACCCCAATTCTGTGTTGGATTATTTTTTATTTTACTGGTTTATTAACCAGTTAATTTGAAATTTGACCTTCCCTCTTTATCAGGTTACTGAAATCCCTCCCCAAATTCAATTCCTTTTCTGGGTAATATCCTCTCCCACTCAGCACAACACTACAGATTCAAATTCTACCTTCTTGAAATTCAACCTCTCGGTTCCCACTCTCTTTTTCTTTCTCCTACTAACTTTATATCCATCCCTCTTCTGTCCCCTTACCAAGCCTGGTTCCCTCCTCCTCTTTCTAAAGGGAGTACTTCACAAGGATCTTGCCTCAGCCCCACTCTCTCCTCAGGGCTGACCTGACTCACCAGGCTGTGCATACCCACCCTGGCATGTCTGCTGAGACCCCCTCGTCCACTTGCAGCTTTCTGCTGGACACCTTGACCTGTTTGTTCCACTGGCACCCCAATTCCAGCATTTGCAGGCTGTGCGCGTCCTCCCTAACACTCACCTTTCTCGTCCTCATGTCCTCACATCGTCTTCATCACCTGTGACTTTCCTTGCCTTTATTCTCTGTCTCCAGTTACTTGCCAGTTCCCGCCAGTTCTCTCTGTATGCCCACGATACATCCGTTCACTGTTCACTCCCACTTGCCGCTATCCTAAGGCAGGAGCATCAGCTCTCACTTTGGTTTTCCAGAGGCAGCCTTGCTTCCTGTCTGCGGTCTCTCTGCCCCCAGGCCATCAAACATGTCACTGCAAGTCATGTTCCTGAGGCCTAGCCTTTTTCCTCACTTTTTCTCCGGTTTAAAAATCCTGTCCTATTTCCCTATTGCCCCAGAATTTAGTCTAGCAATTTTAAAATAACTTGATCAAGCATTGATGTAGTTGTCATGGGAAATATCAGAACTTTGTTGGACTTAACAATGATTTTATTATGCATATATGTGTCACATATATCATAAAATTAAATTAATTTTAAATTATAAATTATATAAACTGTGATTTTAAGTTTGAGTTCTTAGGCCCATAAAAGTTTTGCTTATGCACTAAGTGCACTCTTAGAGCCTAAATTTCAAAATTAGAACAAATAATCTGACCCAAACCACCTTTAATAATTTATTTCTCACAATTGCCCTCCATGTGCCTCTTTAACTGTAGCCAAAGGCTGTATCCCCCTGCACGCCTTGAATTTCCTTCCCTTGTGTTTTCTCTTTTGTGTAGTTACTCCCCTCTGACTAAAATATCCATAAGTATTCTATTTCTAATTTCTCCTCACCTTTCAAGCCCACCCAACTGTCAGTCCCACGCTGAAATCTCAGAGTTCCCAGGCTGACAGTAATTTCTACTCCTCTGAATTTACCAGAGCATACTCACCTTTTGTCATAGCCCTTAACACTTACAGCCTGTTCTGCAGAATTGTTTGTCTCCTACTTCTCCTACTGAAAGGCCTACTCATGAAGAACAGTCACTTTGCCTAAGTCATTGCTACATTCACCAGCCAGTAACAGACTAATGACAGCCTGAACTAAGTGTTCAGTAGTTTCTCATTCAATATCTCTTTGGACATACTATTTTCAAAATGTTCATATGAAAAAAATGCTGTTATGTGCAGCTGCAGTGGAAAATGACATGACAATACCTCAATAAATTAAACATACAATTACTATGTGATCCAGCAGTTTCACTTCCGAGTATATACTCAAACAAAGCAAAACCAGGGACTCGACTATGCAGTCATGTTCATAACAGCACTGTTCACAGAAGGCAAAAGGTGAAAGCAACCCAAGTGTCCATTGATGGGTAAATGGACAAACAAGGTGTGGGATATATACATACAGTGGAGTATTATTCAGCCTTAAAAAGGGAAGGAAACTCTGACACACACCATAACATAGATGATTCTTGAAGACATTATGCTGAGTGAAATAAGCTAGTCACCAAAGGACAAAAACTTATGATTCCACTTATATAAGGTACCCAGAGTAGTCAAATTCATGGAGACAGAGTGTAGAATGGTGGTTGCGGGGGGCTGGAGAATAGGGGGAAATGGGGAATTAATGCTTAATGGGTGTAATTTCATTTAGGGAAGATGAAAAATTCAGGAAATGGATGGTGGCCATGGTTGTACAACAATGTACATATGCTCAATGCCACAGAACTGTCCAGTTAAAATAGTAAACTCTCTTTATATATATATAATTTTTTTATCACAATTAAACACAAATACATCAAGCAAAGAATGCTTATTGTGCTTCTTTAGCTGAAAGGAATATTCTGCTAGTGAGGTGGTATGTTGATTGGAAACTGGAACTGCTCCACCTGGGATTCACTGAAACCTGAAACTTCTCGGCGCGTCTTTGTGTTCTTTGGCACTTTGACATTAATACTTGCTACCAGATTTATATGAAATTTTTGGTTGCAAAGAAATGTACCGTAATAAAAATATACATTAATAAACAATTGATTACATCAGTGGTTTACAAATTATGCTGATAGTTTCCATTTCTTTTTTCATCTCTTAATTTTCAAAATTTGATTTAAATCTTTAGTCATTCCATGGCTAAAATGTTCAAATTGTATATTAATTTCTGATTAGTAATATGTACTCATTATGAAATATTTAAACATTATTAAAAAGTATAATTTTTAGGAAGTGAAAGTCCCCTATGATCTCAAGTCATAACTGTTGATAACAATTTGGAATGTGTGTATTTTGTGTACATATAAATGTCGTTGGTAATAAAAATTTGTTACTCCTCCACATATATTGCCAATGACATTTTTACTTAAAAGTAGATTTCTGGTATCAGTATATGTCTAGATATCCATCTCTTTATAGTTTTAAGCTACACCCAGTATTCTATTGTGAAGCTATATCTTAATTTAGCCCATGTACCAATTAATGAGGCATATTTCACAATTCTGATACTGTATGCTGAAGTGAGAAATGATATTCATATTTTGTGTTTGTGTGTATATACCACTTTTCCTGAGTGCTAGACGTGGAATGGCAGATCAAATTAAAAGCACATTTATAATTTTAATAGGTGCAAAATTTTAATTCTTCTTTGGCTGGACTTTAACATTCCAAATACTTTGGCAAAGTTGTGATTGACCGTATATAGCAGAAACTGATGATTATACTATACTGTAGAAGTTCAAATGTTTCAGTTAAAATACCCAGAAGAAGATGTGTAAGCCTGATGTATTGGGTTTTCCAAGCCCCAGAGCCAGCTTGCTTGTCAGGGTAACAAAATATACCTTGATGGAAATGCCTACACCTAAGCCAATGAATTCTCTAAGCCTTAAGATTCAGCTTGTGTAACAGGCTAACAAGGAAAGTTGGGGACTATAAATTAGCAGCTGCTCCCCATCCCTAAGATATCTGCCTTCATCACTTTAGATATTTGCTCATCCCATTAAACCTAACTCTTCTGAAAGTCCTCTACTAAATAACAAAACCATTGTCAAAATTTCATAAATCTCATACTGACATTACAACCTCACCCACCACCCACAACAAATCCCAGCTGAAATTTTGTGATTGTTTTGACACTGATAATTACAATGTTTGTCAGATTCCAGAAGTCCAGTGATTATACTATCCACTTTTGTTATGTCTTGTTAGGTTTACTCCTTCATGGAAATTATGATTTATATTTCCAAAACAAAGCCTATGGGAATAAAAATTGCTACTTCTTCACCCAAAACTCCCACAGTTTAAGCATGTTAGTAATTCATGAAAATCGAAGATATTATTTCTTTTCAAAGAAAGGGAAATAATATTTATTCACTCATTTATTCATTTATCTGACATTTATTGAGAATTAACAGGGTGCTAAGCACCTGTATGATAATGTACATTATATTCTGCTTTTTTCACCTCCAACCTTGACACTGAGTGTCTTCTGTAAATATGGGAAACCTACCAAATATGAATTCTTTGTGTTTGAAGGAGCATTTAAGAATATTTAAATATTAAATTACCTCGTAGAGAATCAAAAACTTGTTTTTGGAGTATACGTACACATACACATTTTTTCTCTTTGATTAAAAATTATTTACGCATCTGTTCCCAGGATTAAGGATAATGAAATTCAACCACAAAGATGATTAAATAATGTATAATTGTACTATTGGAATTTATCAGTTTAGAACGGTTACCTCCATATTCACCTTTCCTTTGATCTTCTGTAGACGTTATTGTTATTGACTGCAAATGTCTCAGTATTTTTGCTCAGTGGAATGTGCCTTGACAGATTAATTATATGTTATCAGGCAGTTGAAGATCAACTAAAGATATGTGGCCACAAGAGGGATGCTGATGTCTTTGAGCTCTTCCTTTCTCACAAGTAAGTGTGCTCTATTTATGTAAGAAATAGAAGAACATTGATGATAATGTTTCACAGATTCAGATGTTCTTTTCCAGTCCCCCTCTCCCCAGGGACTGAATGGGCGAGTACCACACTCTAATTACTTTACCACTAATCGGAGTCACAGTCTCTATTGGAGAGGCAGTATATTGGAATGGATGAGAACACAGATTATGGAGCTAAGCTAAATTTGAATCCCAGCTCCGTCTCTTCCAGCTGGGTGATCTTCGTCAGGTTTAGAAAATAAAAATATGGAATGTCCAGTTACATGTGATTTTCAGAGAAACAAATGAAGATATATATATATTTTAGTATAAGTATGTCTCACACTGCATTTGTTGTCTCTGAAATTCACATACTGGGCATCCTGTATTTTATCTGGAAATCCTATTGCCTGCATATGTATAAGGATACTACCTGCTTCACAAGGTGGTTGTGAGGATTAGAGGAGTTAATAGAAGGTAGGTAAGGGCCTGGAACACAGTAAGCATTCAATGGTCATTAGAGCAGTTAATATTATTACTTCTATTAAAGAAAATGACTCATTATACCCCCATACTATAAAAATAGCCCCTAGCTAAGAACTCCTATACTAATTTTACTGGTAAGTGGAAAAAAACTCTCCTTTTTACAACAACCTCCTTTGATTCTACTCCAACTCCCCAACGTGGCACACAGCACATGCCATACAGAGCAGCCATGGAGGCCGAGAGAGCTCAGGTGGAAGGGGAAGAGGAAGTTAAAGGTTGGATGGAACTCTGACAGCAGCTTACTAGTTGACAAGTGGCACCTGTGCAGTCACAGTTGGTATTTTAATAACAATAACCCTATTCCTACTCTTTTTTTCCCTCCTTTCATGAATTCTCCATGAATTCCATGTATTATTTAAAAATAAGCTTGATATATAGAACTCAGTTATTCTTTAAAAGAAATGGTCTACTGTGTCAATGAAGTTAATCACTTTCCCTCTGATAATTGGAGGAAATCCTTTATTAATAAACATGTGTATTTTGTTATATATAAATATTTTTTAGTTTATTACTGCAGAGAAAAATATTTATCTTTGTAGTGGCCCTGACTCTCTTGGGAGCAAGGGAATGAATAGCTGGCCAATTCAAGATTTTTAAAAGTATATATTTTAGAACGAAACAGGTATAGTATATAATTCTGACACACTTAGGGTCATGCTTTGAACTTTTCTATAGACCACTTAGTTTTACAATAACAAATATTTTCTGTGTTCAAAAGACTGCACCTCAGCCTTTCATGATTTTAACAACTGTACACTATTGGCCTAAAGGGTAAGTAGATTACAAAAAGAAAAGAGTTAAAACACTAGAATAAATTAGACATACTGATCTTCTGACAGCGGGTAATTAGTATCTCCTCAAGTAAAGGACAACACATTTTATATCCTAAGAATAATAAGTTATCATTTAATTCATCTGGATCTATAAAAAAATATTTCACAGTCCAGATGCCAGTAAACTGGGTTGTTTGCCCGTCTCTGTTGCCCTTAGAAAATGGAAAGCATCTTACCGATGACTTCCTGAGTAATCACTGAGAGCATATACTGCGGCAGACGTCCTTTACAGGATATCGGCTAATCAGGGTAAAGGGGAAAGATTAGAAGTCATTATTTTATAAAACTAAATCTACCAGTTCATACTAAATCTGTTGTTTAAGGTAAAGGTCATCCACAGAAGCTAACGCTATTCACTGCATAGCTATTAGTTAATGAGATATACACATAGTCTCTGAGTTTTGCCCCACATATTACATATCAGTGATGAAATTTGTACTTTTTCTAATGGAAATACCAGGTAGATACAGCCTTAACACATGACTAAACTTCACCAAGAGTGGGACAAAATGGCATTGTTCGTCCCCTGATGGATGCAGTAATTACCACTTCTGTAATTGAAAAGTGATCTGCCTTGAATTTAATCATGAGAAAACAATCAGACGAATCAATAATGTGAGACATGCTGTTGTACAACTGTCCTGGACTCTTCGAAAAGTCAATGTTAGTGGGAAAAAAGGAGAAACAGTGACTATTCTAAATTTGAGACTGAGGCATTATACCAACTGAAAAAGCAACGCATGAATGTTGATGGGATTATGGATTTAAACAAACAAATGGTAAAATATAGGGGCAACAGGGGCAATTTGACTATGAATAGTATATTAGATGATATTAACGGATTTAATTTAATTTTCTTAGGTGTGATAATGCTATCACAGTTACGCAGGAGAATGTCCTTATTTAAGGGATGTGCTGGAGGTATTTAGGAGTGAGAACCTTGTAATAATAAGTTTGCAACTTATTTTCAAATGATTCTCCCAGGAAATTATCAACTAATAAATAGATATATTACAATGGTAAAAGAAAGTGAATATAAGTATGGCAAAACATTAAAAATTATAAGTGCTATACAAGCATTCATTGTACTATTCCTTCAACTTTTCTTAGATTAAAAACCTTTACAATATAAAAATTTGGGGATAGAGGTTTCTTTTGTTTACGTGATTTTAAAAAACACATTTGCTTTAAAAATTAGAAAAATAATTAGTCCCTCAGTGTCCCAGGTTAAATAAATATAAACGTGAAAGGATATTGCCATTAATGAGGTAATATAGGTACTTTTAATTAACATATTTTATTTCATTTTTTGTTGCCCTATTACAGTTGTCCCATTTTTCCCTTATTGCTCTCCCTTGCCCTGCCCACCTTCCCCTCTCCCATAGTCAATCAACATTAATATTTTTAAATTGCTTAGAAAAGTGCTGGCACACAGGATGTGCTCTATACGTGTTTGATAAATAGAGACATATATATTCATGCATACTTAGCCTGGGCCCACAAGTTCTGCCCTGAGAAATAAAAGAGATTTGAATACTCCAGCCCTCAGCAGTCACTCAGAGCCTTTGCCCTCTTTGGTGACAGCTCCTCTTCCCCATCCGTCTCTGTCCCTTTGCTGAGCACAAAGCTCAGGACCACTTGGACAGCTAGAGTCCTGCACAGTGCAAGAAGGATGGGCAACATTTTGACCTGGTATTTATGACAATAGATAACAAAGGGAGAACACAAGACTTGACTCAGTCTCTATCTCTTGGTGCACTGCAATCTTCATGTTTTACACCCAGCCTGGCCAAGATCTGGACAACCCCAAGCTAAGAACCCTGCAGACACTGTTGGATCAGGCGCTAACAGCACTTCCCACATTCACTTGTGAGTTCAGTGTCTTCTGCACTTACTTTCTCCTCTCTGTCCTCTCCCAGTAAAATCTTTTTTTATGCAGTCCCAATAAATTCAGTCATAATGAGGTATACATTTCTAATATGATAAAATGTTCCCATTTAAGTGTTTGTTTTAACTGGCCAACAGAATCTGAATCCAAATGAATGAAGTTTTAAGGGTGGAATTTTAGAAATAAGCATGTAAGTGTGCCAGCAATTTGAAAGGACAGAGAGGTTTTTTCAGTTACTCCGAAGTCATACTATATATCCTGCCTTACCCAGAACTAAACTAATCATTGCTAATGTTTACTTTCTTCTTCTTTTTCAGGGAACTGACAGACGTCATTGATCTTTCTAGGTTTAAACATTTAAAATATTTATGGCTACATCATAACAAGGTAATATTATATTTTATCTTTAAATGGCTTTATAATTAACTTACTATCTTAATATCATATTTTTAAAAGAGCTAATCTTTAAAAGTATTATTTTATATACCTAATTTAAACTTAGGTAATGAACCTTATATGTGTGTGTGTGTGTGTGTGTGTGTGTATAATATATATTGAAGAGAACAATTGGTGAGATGTAATTATACTGCAATTACTTTTGCTTCCCATGTCCTGTCGAAGCTTCTCAGAGGAGGCTGTTCCTTCCCAGGCTCCTGGAAGAAAACTTGGGCAGTCTCATGATTTTTCTCATCTCTCCTATGTCATTCAAAATCTTACAATTCATTTGAGTTATAGTCATAGTTCAGAAATGACAATGTCTAGAGGAATATATTAATCAACTTCCAATTTTCATTTATAAATGAGACATCCCCTACCTTCCCTCCCATGTCCAGCTAGGCCTTATGGCGATGGCCGCCTGCCTTCTTCATCAGCTAGCGAGGAGTGATGGGTCTTCCTTCCCTCTCACCTTCACCCCAATCTACTCTAGGATTAGTATGGAACAGGGAGATGTGGAGGTAGAGGAAAGGCAAGGGAGAAAGAGTTGTTTGATTTGCACCCTCTGGTACTAACAAATGTTCAAACTTGAATTTTTTTTTTCTTAATGGGTTATTCGGAAGCTCCCCTACTATGTTACTCCAACTGTTAATTCCTCTTTGTCAATCACTTCTGACCACCCCTCACCTTTTATACCATTGGTACTTACAACTGAGTATCTCCTGGCCTTAGCAAAGTACTCTCTTGGGCAGGATCCCCTATAATGTGCCCCCAATCAACATTCCTACAATGGTCCTGCATTCAGTTCCCACGACTCACACACCTTTGTCCTACTATCAGAGTAGAGGGGGTTGGTTACCTCCCACTTGCTACCCAAGCTGATCTAGCTTCCTCAGGAGGGTCCAGACTAAGCCATCATGTCACCAACTACAGGGAACACCCTTCAAGGTCCCTAAGTCTGACCCTTGAAGCTTCTCTTAGAGGCTAGCATTTAGGAAGTCACTGCTGCCCCCATAGTGGGAGCCTGAGTGGGGCTCTAAGCTCTCTCCAAGCCAAAGAGCAGGACTAAACTAAAATACAAACCCAAACAGTCACTATTACAGTTACCTAGTCGGTAACTTATTCTCAACTTTCAGAATTTGACTTTCCAACAGCTTTCATTTTGCTCAATATAAATCCAGGCTTAACATTTCAAATTTAGGCTTTCAAACACGAGTTGAATTTTTTTTTTTTGGTTTTTTTTGAGTTTTCAGCAGTAGTATGCTTGTCAAGCAGTAGTCCTGATTCATAGCATTGAATCTTTAAGCAACCATGTTTATTAAAGTATTTCAATATAATATAGCATTTTCAGTCTTTTTTAAACTAACTAAATAAAAAATGAAAGTGCTCCTACTCTTGAGTGTATGCATAAGTCTCACAAGCTTGAAATAATTTCTGGGAGAACAAACACAAATATCTGTGAGACCCAGCCAGCTAATGACTGAAATGGAAAGTACACGCAACACTTAAGGGCATGCAAATTGAAAACTCTTTTAAACACTCTGCCAAAAATTATCCTGGGTCACAGTGTGTGACCTCTGATTAAAAAAAGATGGAAATCAGAAGGCATGGCAAAAATGACTAATCTTTGTTTTTCATGTGAGGTCCTTGTGTGCAGTGGTGTTCAGTTCTGAAGAAAAGAACATGTACAAATGTTGATGGTAGGTTTAAAGGAAGAAGTATAATTATGGATTTTGTAATTTTTTTTTTCATTTGGTAGTGGACACCGTCCCATCTCCAAACAGTCATTGAATATTCACACTGTTGAGTGGCAGATTTCAACACATTAGTACAAAGGAAGGGATTGAGTACACTGTCAAACTGCCAACTATTTTACTTTCTTTTGTTTTTGAAGGGGGGTTGGTGGGGAAGGGATGCAACAGGCAGAATTCTTTTCTTGTACTTGGTTTGAGCCTCTGCTTCATCTAAGCTACTGTTTATTCATTCCGGTATATTTTTTATTTTAGATATTTCATTCTTTATTTCTGACTGGTCCTTTTTTATTGTTTCTTTGTCTTTTTTCATGCTCTTGAGACTCCTTATAGTCATTAATTTAAACTATCTGATAAATTGCTTGCCTCCCTTTAATTTGGTTGTTCTTCTGGAGGATTCTCTTGAACTTTCATTTGGGGACTATTTCTTTGTGTTCTCATTTTGGCTGACTCCTTTTGTTTCTATGTGTTAGGTAGATCTGGAAAGACTAGGTTCAAGCCTATGTCAGATGCTATATGTGACTGGCCCTAGGCAACCTATTTGGAGCTATCAGCATTCCATAGTTTGTGGCTCTCTCTGCTGGGCCTGTTGGTGTGCAGAAAGAATCAGGCTGTGCACCACGGCCAGCTTTTACCAGCCTGGGGGAGGGCCAGCTAAAGTCTCAGAGCTCCCAGAGATCTGCTTTAGTTGTTAAGCTCAATCACTGATATAACCTAAAGCTGTACTCAGAAGCCCAGCTTAAGCTCTACAGTGTGGGTGAGGTTAATTCCTGCAGGTGGGGCTATTACTTCCCCTCAGTTTGATGCCACTTGGAGGGGAATGCTGTGCCTGAGAATGATGACCTCTGCAGTATGGGGATTGACAGCACAGGGATCCTGGCTGCTGTTCCTTCCATTCTCTCCCCAGAGCCACCAGCCCCAGACTCTCCTCATGCATCTCTAGTCCACTCTGCCCTTACTCTGCCAGAGCCCAGGATAAGTGGCTACAAACGGAATTTTGTGCATTGGCCCTTTAAGAGGCTTTCTGCAGTTCCAGCCACCTCTCCCTGGTGAACAGAAACCCTGCTGCTTTTCACAGCTGGATGTTATCTGGGTTCCCTTCCCAGCTCTGGTGCAGTAGACTGGGGATCCCAGTTTGGAGTTTAGACCCCATATTTCTCAGGGGGAACCCCAATCACTGAAATATCCATCCAGAACTTCAGCTGCCACCCATGGGAGCCCAGCCAGCCCTTTTGCGCCTCCTTGCACTCCCTGCGACTCACATTGTGGTGAAGTGGTTTCTTTGTTTGTCCTTGGTTATAAGGCTTCTCTCCAGCTAGTGTTCAGTTGGTTATTCGGGATGATTTCTCTATAATTTAGTTGTAATTCCAGATTGGTCCTGGGAGGAGGTTCACATAGCTTCCACTTACTCCTCCACCACCTTGGATCTTCAGGTGTGGCAACATTTAAGTCGGAGTGGTGAGGAGGACAGAAGGAAGTAAGCAGCTATCAGGAGACTGGTAGGAAAAGTAGAAAGGGTTAGGAAGTCACCTGGGAACCCCTCCTCATTACCATGAATGGTTTCCCCTAACTGGGGGAAACATGGCTCCTCTCATGACTTAACAAAACTGTGGTGAAATTATTGGTCTTTCTCCTACATGAGTGCTAATGTAATTTAGTGCAGATAAATCTGTGAAATGATAAAATGAGCAATTCACATGCCTTTTATAGCTTCATAACTGGTAAATGGTGTAAACATAAGAAAAAAGTAAATAAAATTTATGAAAAAAACGTTTTCAAAAAATTGCCTTTCTGAGATCTTAAATGACATGGTAATATTGCTAACAAGTCCTCATTATGTCAGATAGGTTGGCATCTTTCTATCTGGATCAGTCCACTAAAGGCCAAAACAGTTCCATTTAACTGTTAACAATAGTTCCCATGATATGCTTTAACAAACACATAACATTTACAGTCCTGAGCATATATTTCCATATATAGAGAGTACTAAGTGATTGATTAATAATATGTGATGGTGAGTGAGTTGGTACATGGAAGCCTTATCAACTGAGCCCATAAGGAGCAGAATTGTATGAAATGTTGTTAGAGCAAGAGGTCTAGGCCTTTTTACAGAGGCTTTGTAAACCATACAAAGGAGTTTAGTCATAATGTGGTGAGGTGGTTTATAGTAAGTTAGCTAAAAACATTCTTTTTACCACACTGTCCTCAAAGACAATCTAGATGTAAATTCAGAGCCCAGACTAAAAGGTCACAAATAATTAAAAATAACAGCAAACATCAAACTTTCATGGTATTATTATAATTTTATATAGGTATGTATATATAATTATTGTAGAAAGTAAATTGTTCTCCAACTCTCATTTTCAGCTACATGAAATATCATTTCTAACTAAAAACCACTGTCTGACAGAGCTGTATCTAAACAACAATGCAATAATTGAAATAGAAGGTATGTCTAAATTTTCTCTGTTGATTGAATGAATTTTCAACTAAGTAATAACATTTAACTATGCAATTACTAATGGTATGCAAAAGCTGTTTTAACATCTCTGTTGAAAATATGTGGTGGGATCTATTAATTTTAATGTCCTTATGTACATTTAATTTTAAGAAATGTGCTTTTGATTATAGTTTTAATGCAATCTTGTCTATTCAAAAAGTAAAAGAATCTTTTTTTAACTTAGAAATGTTGCACATAAACTAAATACTGTGGAAGCAAATTTAACAATATTTGAGAACATTCATAAGTATAACAACTTTATAAGCAGTCTTAACATTTTTACTGGCTATAATTTTTACCAAATTTTTTCATTCAGAATTAATTTTATATGTGCAAAAATCTCTAAACTGACAATTTCAAACCAGATATAAAAGTACATGATTCACTATGATCATGAAATATGAAGAGGTATAACACAAAACATTTTTTTAATATTATATATCATAGAATCAAAGTGTCATAATTTTAAGATCTGCCATGATTTCATGTACCATGAAGAAATAAGTTTTTGCCAGTTAAACTGTGGTGTGTCTATTGCAAGGGCACAACCCACTTTCACTTTGTTAAAAATGTGGGAAATTTTTCAATTTAGAATCAACAAAATAATATTAATATTTGGCTTTGTATGGTATAAAGAAAATATTTAGTTGAGCAATTTGAGGAGAGGTACTGAATTGAATGAATAAGTATTCCCTTAATTGGCATTATAAATCTAAGTAACACTAGCAAAGCAGAACAAAACACAAAAGAAGAATGAATAAAATAACCCTTCTAAAATCAAGCAAAAAAAGCAATGCTACAGGGAAAAAAACTGTAAAACAATTGCACTGAAAAGACATTGACTCTATATTCCCACATTATACTCAATTAATTGAATTCTTATGCTTTCTTCTATTCTTAATGATACTTCACAATATTATTGACAATAATTCTTTCTTTCACCAGCTGTAATGTATTCTTCGCTTTTGTTTAGTGTATTTAATCAACATTAAATATGTTTTAATTCTTGTAAAAACTTTTTTTTTAGGCCTGCGCTATTTGCCTTCATTGCATATACTCCTGCTACACCACAATGAATTAACAAACATTGCTGAAACAGTGAAGGAATTAAAGGGAATGCTAAACCTGAAGACCCTAAGTATTAATTTATATTCTTATATGGCCATAAGTTAAAATAGTAAAACACAGGACTTTTTTTTATTATTTAAATTAGATCAATGACTAAAATACTTAGATATTCCTGAAAACAAGACCAGATCTATTCCTTTTGAAAATATGTTTTGGAAAGAACAACAGGTAGAAAAAAAATTTTGTGGAATGATATGACACACCAAATGAAAATGACAGAAGTGACAAAGATGGTTTACATGTTTAAATCTGTAGTTTTGGTTTAGCCTCAGAAGTGAGTTTTAGCACATATAATATGATTCATTTATATGACACATCCAGGAGAGGCATGTCTATCAAGAGAGCAACACTGAGAGGTAACTATTTCTAAATAGATTGGTGTCATCCCAGGGCTAGGGGAGATGAGAGGACTGGGGAGAACAACTGAAGAACGAGGGGTTTCTTTCTGGGGTGATGAAAATAGTATAGAATTGACTGTAGTGATGGTTGCCCAGCTCTGTGAGTATACGAAAAAACATGAATTGTATACCTAAAATAGATGAATCACGTGGTATGTACATTATATTAATAAAGCTGACACCAAAATAAGTAAATTTTTATTTAAGTTTTTAATTGGATGAACTACAAACTTTATTCATGAATACTGAATCACACCCAACAAAGCACTGGCCTCCGTATTGGAAGAAAGTATGAGATCCATTGGTAAAATAAATAATACATGATTCCTCCTCTCAATGAGCTTATAGTATCGATGAGTAAACAAGCCCATACACAGTTTCAGTGCAGGACACGTGCTTCTAGGTGAACTAAGGAAAAAGATCTTAGATCAATGAGTGGGTCATTAAACTTCAGCCTGTGGACATTTCTTTATATAACGACATTAAGTGGATTTCTTTTTCTATTTATTTTTTGTTAATTTCTCAGAGTTGCCTGAGACAGTGTTTTTATACGTGTAAATTGGTGTTGATGGTGGAGGTTCTAATCAAATCAGTACACTGATAGTGATTATAGTTTTCATGTATTTTCAGTGTTAATCTGTTATATCCACTGTATTTAAGAGAAATGATTCATGTGCTTATAAGTGTATTCTTTAAACCCAGATATTAAAATTACATCAACTTTGTGGCAATTTCATGCTTATTTTGGGGATGTGGTAAGATCTGTGAAAGACTCAGAATTGACCTGCATATTTGAATCATCTGGCCCTTCTGTGCTGAACAGATGTGTTTATGATTAAAAGAATGGATATGCTACCCAGAATTCTCACTTATCTTCACTTTCCTATAAAATGGGCTAATAGTTACTGCTCAGGATTGCTTCAAAAAAGATTTAACAAAAGCATTTCTTGACACATGCTATTTTGAAGTAGCAACAAGAACAAAAGTTGTTTTATTGTGGATTTGTAAATGAGATAATGAATTAAGATGCAGTCTAGAAATTCTGCTAAGTAGTAAACACATTTAAAAATATAACTGACATTTTAAATAATAATCATTATAATAGCATATTTGAATGTCTTTCCTATTGAGAAGATGCTTTCTTATAATAGTCTCATTCAAACCCTTACAACAATCCTGTGACATGATTAGAATTATTCCCTCTTTAATGATGGAAATACAAGGCTCAGAGCTTTAACCAAATTACTAAGAAATATTGAAGTTTATAGTTATGCCTTGTTTCTTTTAGTTATCATTCATTCATTCAATAAATATTTATCATTTATTCATTTGACAAATTTTCATCATGTATCCACTATATGACACTGTACTACATGGGGACACAGAAGTGAACAGGAAAGACCCTGTCTGGACCTTTATGATTTTATTAACTCTCAGGCTAAATATGTCTTAGAGTTGAAGGGGCTTGATTCAAAACTAATTAGATAATTTGCTCAATGTAAGGACTCAATTTAAACAAACTTATTTTACAATACAAAATTTAGAGGTTGGCGATCAAGGATTCCCCAATCATAGTCAACAGTATTTTGTGCCTGCCTGGGAATGAGAGGAGTATCAAACCCACCCCGTACTATACTTGCCTGTCAAGTGTGAGTGTGTATGTGAACACAGAATTGTGTCAGTCCTGAGTGTGGTGCAGGAGTGCAGGCCAAGTTAGTAACATAATGTCTACAGTGTTACCTATCACAACAGTTGAAGTGACCTCTACTTAAAATCAGTGATATAATTCAAGTTATATAATTGTTCCAACTGAGAATCTTGTAGTGGGATCATATTTTAAAATAGAGAAAATGTTGTGTCAAGTTAAAAAAATTAAAGAATTCTCTGAAAATTTTTGGCAGCAAATATGCACATTTTGAACCTTTGCTCCATTTTGTAAAAAAAATAATAATATGGAAAAAATGTTTGCATTTACTAAACTACTAATTGTATTTGTTCAGTATGACAAATACAAATAAGTATCTATGAACCTCATTTGCAATCGCAGATTAGATTCTGCTAATTTAACTAAAATGAGGAATTCATGTATTTTAAAATGTTAAAATTTTTGTCTTTCCAAGTTGTAAAACCGTATAAAATGCTGAAGTTTTGTTATTATTCCACTTCAATTGCAAGTTCTTCAGAGGGTGAGAAAATTGCCTGGAGGCAAACCTCTAATCCATTTCAGCATGCACCCTCCACTGGCATTTATGAGGAGAATTGCCAAGAGATTGCCCAGGAGACACAAGCCTGGGAGCTTCAGGGAGGCCGAAAACCAGTTGCAGAGTGTGAGGTCCTGGAAACTGGAATTCCCAGCTTCTAGGCTGAGTCAGGAGGGCCCCATCTCTTCTCTCCAGGCTGCCTACCTTTTCATCCCTCCTTCTCCAGCTTTTTCCTCTTCCCTTGACACCTCCAAACTCTTTCTAAATCAGGATCTACATGTGTCAAAGGCATACTTCCTGGCTGATGACATTAGCTAACCTTCTAGGCAACCCCCCCACCCACACACACACACACAGCGGTCCTTTTTCCCACCAGAGGGAAAAAAATAACACCACCAATAGCAACAAATTACTTAACACTTTCCTGCTTCTAACCTTTTAGTCTCCGCATTTCAATTTTGTTTCATTCGCATCGCTATTGGAAAGTATACTTTGACTCCTACATTCCATAATTTTTAAGACTTGCTTCTTAGCAGAGCTGTAAGGATTACCATTGGAGACAGTGAGTGCCCTTTTCAGGAGAGAGTCTTCATTTTCTACAGGTTCTGCTCTTAAACGTTTTCTCCCCTTCCTCCTTGGGCCTAGTGCCCCTGCGGATGGCAAACAGCCAGGGAGGGAGTGAAGAGGGTTGCCGAGAGATCAGGATGGCTCTACCATCTCAGTGGTCTCTTCACTGGGGCCTCTTTACCTGAAATGTCCCTCAAAGAGGATCCACAAAACAGAATGATCCCCCCAGTCAAAAGAGCCAGCTGGGTCTTTCACGGCTGTTTGTCCTGAAGAAGAGACTGTTCTGACCCTTCTGCTCTGTTCATCCCCTGCTGTAGTGGTACTCGATGGCCCACAGACTGTGGTTTTCCCCATGTATCAAAATGGATGTGTTGGTACATTATTAATTACATCAACCTTCTTCAATGGTGGTCTTAAAAACATTCACATTAAATTGTGATTTTAAATATTTCTTTAAAAGTTTAAACAAATTAATTGAAGCCAATTATTTAGATGGCTGTAATTTTTTCTCTTCTGTTTTAATAAGGAGTGGATCACACATGTGACTCACGTAACTCAAGCATGTACAGTAAGGTAGTAGAAACATTTTGATACAGTATTGGGTGAATTTAAATTGCTTAGACTCAGAATCCCAAATTAAGATAAGCAAGACAGTGCTGGCGCCACTGAGGTGTGCTCTATAAGTAGCCTAGAGGGAAGGTGGATTAAATAGTATTAACCTATTAAAAGTGAAAGTGTAAGCAATTGTGCTTCATAGTCTCTAAAGGAATGTGGACCCCATACATCATGGAAAGCTTTCAGAACTTTCAGACACAGGAAACCGGTTTCATATCTTAAAAACTTAATTTATGGTAATTTTTGTAGCATCAATCCAAAACTCATAAATCCAAAATATAAAATGCCTAATAATATAGAAGAAGAAAAAAAGAGAGTTAAAAATAAGATTGCTTCCTTCTAAAATTTAAGAGGTAGGGAAGAAGTGAAGAATAACAAAGATTAAAAGCCTGTTTGTTTTTTTAAGTTAATTTAGGCAGATGCTAGGGTTAACCGCATAGTTTTCAGACTTGCTGTCACTTAGATTTTGCTTTACGATGAGATGGATGTTGAACCATAATAAGCACACTGGGTTTTAGTATTGAGACATCTTCTTAAAAACTAATGTAATAGCACTAAATCCAAATCTAAAGCTAGACGATTTTTTTAAATTTACATAAATATGTTACTTAACTAAACACTAGGAGAAAAAGCCAAGAAAAGAAATGAAATGATGATGCTCTCAGCGGGACAAGAGGCTATGAAGGGTGTTTCAAGAAGTAAATGTCACTGAAAGATGTTGGTACATTTTCCACTAACATCATATGCAAAGGCAGACTCTGGTCTCAGTTGCTGTAATGAATGATAGGGTTACGAGGTTTCAGATGTGATTCTCCAAGACGGTGACCAGAGCAGACTGCAGCACTAAAGAACATGTGACTTTTTCTCCCTCATAAAGTCTCATTACAACTGTGTTTTGCCTTTATATCCTTGAAGGCTGTCCTTCACTTCTCTTTCTGGCTCAGCTACCATGCATGATCCCTGCGGATCTTTTTACATCTGTCCTTATTACTGGTTTAATATACATCCATTCCAGTCCCTGTCCTGTAGTTATAATTATTTGTTGACACTTTAAATGCTTCCTCTTTTAAGATTAAAATTCAAATCAGTTTTGCCCTCACTTAAGAAGTCTTGGAAAGTATCCATTTCATTTTTCCTCTCTTAAACCTCCAATACATACGTGTTTTCCTTTTTTTCCGATTTTTGGGTTGCTCCTGGCTCTACATTTCCTTTTACGCCTTTCCTCAGCCAAAACTTGTTCATGATGCACCGGGCCTCTCTGTGACCTGCTTTAAATCCCTATAAAACTCATGCTTTCCACAGGGAATAGTTATATGTAACTATCTTATTAGCCAGAAAAGTTTGCGTTTATACAAGAAATATTAGAACATTTTATTAACTACAGGGAAAACAACCCGATGATTAACTTTTTCGGTTTTTCTCTAAGTAGTTCGTTGTTGTTTAAGCATGTTCTCCATCTCTAGGTTGCAAACTGTTTTCTGTAAATGGTAACCAGCTTTTTCTGGGCTTCTAATGCTTAATATTTTCATGACTTTATCAAGCCTGTTGGTATTTTATAAATAGTCCAATGCTTCAGCAGTACTGCTGAATGTAACATGTACATTGAAAGAGCCTCGTTGTTGAAAGAGTAACGTAGTCGTACAATAGCTGGAGCTCTTTCTGCTACTGCCATCTAGTGGTCCTCACTAGATGCATTTTCCGGAAGTATTTCCACATTGCATGTAGGCGGAATCCAATAGCTAAAGATATCCAACTGGGAATCATAAAAAGTTTTATTTTACATTGTTTTGAAAAAACACCCTGTTTAATATTACCTAAAGAACAATAGAGAAAATACTTTACCTTTCCCGTGAAAATAAAACCCTCACAACTTCTAGTTGAAGACTTCAAAAAATGTCTCGCATGCTGATGCCTCAGGGAAATGACATAAAAAATGTCAGCTCTTCTACACCCACATGCCTCTCACCTACAGCCACAGTATTAGCCAGCATAGTTCATTAGGGATCCCAGCACCTGTGCACAGGAAATCTGGGCCCCATGCACCTGGCTGGAGGTAGACGAAATGCAACATCCATTCCTGCTCAAGCTCTGCTCCTGCTGAGATCTGAAGCTGCTGTTGCCATTTACATATTCGGAACTACGTGCAGTGGTATGAAGTGGAGAAAGAAGACTGTATTAGGACAGTGCAGCGCATCTCTGCCCGTCTCTACACGGGCCTACTGTGACCTTTGAGACTGGGAGAAGAGAACCAAGTGAAAAAAAATGCTTTGATAAAGAGCTGCATCAAGACCCCATAGAGCTAATACCTAGTTCTTCCTTGCTAATTAACTTATGAACAAATTAAAATTTTTCTCATTTGTGGCAGATTTTGGTCAATGATATGTCCCTAGCACCTAGCACAGTTCCTAGTAGACAGTAAACACTTAAAACATTTGTTGAATGAATGAATTTGACAGGAAAAGTAAGTGCTGCTCTGAATAAGTCAGGGTGTGCTGAGGCTGTTCCCATGTCCTTATGTTTCATATTAATCCCGCAACTTTCCATATTTTATCAACTGATAAATGAAACTAATTTTGAAATCTGACATCTTAGTTTGGATTCTTTCTTTGCAGATCTCTACCAAAACCCTTTTTGCCAAAGTAACCTGTATCGTTTGTATATAATCTACCATCTTCCAGGAGTAGAGGTGCTTGACCGAAATCGTAAGGACACCTTTATCTTGCAGAGAAATATTTGAGAGGCAGCCTTATAATTCAGTGGTTTAAAAGTGTTGAATATCTTTGAAAATAATTTTTGTGTAAATAAAAATTTTTCAATGATCATAGAAATTTTTGCTCGATGAGATTTGCCCTACTTAAGGGATTTATGCCTCTTGACCTCTGTCTTGGAAAGGTCATCTAATTGAGTGTGAGGATAGGTCTCCAGATTCTGATTCCAACACTAATGTGCTGAATGCCAAAGTCATTTACCCCCTGGTACTGTCGTTTCTTATTGCAAAAATATGAGAATTGGACTAAATCTCTTAAGGTCTATTTAAGTTCTAAAAATCATATTTTTTGAAATTATGTAAATATATATTAAAATATATAATCAACGATAACTTCTTTATGAATATATATCTTTAGACATTGTAGATAAACTTGTATGTCTGATTCAAATAAGCTACAAAAACAGTACATTATATTTTACATCTTTTTAAGGTCTGCTTTATTATCCATCTATCTACTTACCTTTCTATATCTAGGTTTGAACGGTCTTAATAATTATTGAGTACCTTCTTAATAAGGATATATCAAAACCTTATGTTTATGCTACCCTTTCCTCACAGGCTTGAGGAAATGAGGGATGTGTCCTAGTTGTGGTTTTATTCACCCATGGTGATGTGTTAGAAAGGGCCTGGGAGACATTAGGACTGATCCATACCTGTTACCCGAGGAGCATATATTGGGCATTTGTAAGATTATGGGCATAACTCTGATAGCCCTTCACAAATTAGTTTTGACAGGATGTTCAGATATACCGTAATTCAGATAAGTATATTTTTGAAGATGTTCAATTCTGTTTTAAATTGCTCTCCATATCTATTCATAGGACTATGTAATAACATTAGTTTTTGCATTTATCAGAAGTTACAGAAAAAGAAAGAAGATCAATGATTACCATTTTTAACCATAAAAAGGCTCATATTGTTCAATCAATTGCGTTTGGAAGAAAAGTAGATGCCTCATGGAACCCTAGATCACCATTTAAGCAAAGACCAGCCCAGAAAGTACCTTCAGGTATTTTGAAAAAGAAAAAAATGAAATCACAATTTCTCAAACTTTTGGGTAATTTGATAATAACTACAATTTATAATAAGCTAAGTACCTACATAGTGAAATAAATATCCTCTATTAGTCAAATTAGTGATATGCAACTCTCATCTTTATTTACATATATGAAATTAAATGAGGTAATGTGATAATAATGAAATATTACATTGAAGCCCTTACTCCAGTATCTAGCACAGTATAAGGGGATCACTAAGTAAGCTACAGTTGTTATTATACCACTATCACTGAACAATTTCACCAATTAAGGCTATAAGTTTTTGATAATATGGAAAACATATTCAGAAGAAGTAAAGATCTACAATTTCTCCACCCAGAAGTTGCAAGTTATTATATGCAAGCATACAGTGAATATAGTCAGATGTTTCATTAATTGGTATTAATTTCTTTATATCACAGAAATCCAACTTCAGTGACTTATACAAATAGAAGTTTATGTTTCTCGCATAGTAAAGAAGTACAAAAGTAGGGTTCCAGGGTTAGGGTAAAGTTCATTGATGTCATTACTGTTCAAGAATACACCTGTCTTTTGTTCTGCTATTCTTGTTGTGTTTTATGGTTATAAGGTGACTGTTGCACCATGAGGCATCACAAAGAGGGATTTTAAAAGATACAAAAATGAAAGCCTCTTCCTTGTGACACTTTGCAAGCATATATTTGAAAATGAAAATACATTCTTGAACAGATTTTCTAGAAATGAAGGGGAAAATATTAAACTGGAAAGTACTTTTGAAGAAATTACCCAGAATGCAACATAGAAAAAGCAAGATACAGAAAATATTAATTAGCTGTTGAGATAAGAAGACATTAGAAAGATAGGTTCAATATAAGTTTAATAATCCCGAAGGGGGAAAAGATAGAGAAATTAGACAGCAGTTTATGCTTGAAGTAGTACTGGCTGGGAATTTTCCAAATTTTGTAAATGATATAAATCCTGAGATTCATCAGACAAAATTAAAATCCAAAGACTGATAACAACAAAAATCCACACCAAAGGCAAAATAGAGAGAAAATATAAATTTACCTACAAAAGAATAATTTACAGATTCACAACAAACTTCCTAACTGCTATTATGGAAGTCAGAAAACAGTGATCTAATACCTTTAAAAAGCTAAGGAAAAGGAATAGTTGACCAAGAATTTTATAACCAGCTAAGCTATTATTCAAGATGGAGCAAGAGGGAAAAGAAAAAATGAGGACAAAAGCAAAACTTTTTCCTTAATTTCTTTTGTGAAATTTTTCTAACATAGAAAAAAGTGAAAGAATATTAAACACCTGTATATGCCCATGTATATTTAATAATAATATTCTGCCATATTCATCACCCTTCACTGAGATGTTGCCTTATGTAAACTGGAAAGCATGAAAGTATTGATGAACCATTTAAATACTTCATTGGTGGATATCATGACACTTCACTCTTAAATAATTTGGCCTGTAAATTTAAAAATGACAGTCTCCTATATAGCCACAATGCTGTTATCACACCTAAGAAAAATAACATTTATGTTATTGAATATGTAATGCATATTCAATTTTCTCCGTTATTCCAAGATGGCTTCCTCAGCTATTTTTTCAAATCAGACTCCAGCCAAGATTCATAATTACATTTGGCTGTTATGGCTCTTTAATCTCTTTTAATTTAGAATAGATTCTCAAGTTGTTCCCATGACTTTTTGAAGCGACCGGGCCAGTTATAATAATGTAGAATTTGTATGATTGCTTCCACAAAGTGTCACTTAACATGTCCTTTATTCCTATATGACCCATAGAGTAGAAGTAATGCCTGGAGGACCTGCTCTGGGTGCAGAAGCATATAATGTAGAGCAGTGTTTCTCAGAGTGTGTTCTCCAAACCAGCAGCACCAGCAGCAGCAGCATTTAACAATTTGTTACAAATGCAACTTCCTGCTCCAAAGGAGATCTACTAAATTGGAAACTCAAGGATCAGGCCTAGGAAGCTATGTTTTAACAAGCCTTTCAAGGGATCTGTGCATATTTTCAATTAGAGAGCAACCAGAGTAGTGGCAAGAGCACAGACTTTGAGATCAGATTCTCCTGGGTTTGAACACCATCTCTGCTAGTAAGTAAAAGTTTTATTTTGGACATTATTTTACTTCACCTTTCTCATTTGTGGCAGACTTGAGTCGGCCACTTGTGAAGGGAAGGATGCCATCAGCTCCCTTCTTAAGGCAGAGGCTGTGTGCTCCCTGCTGCTTATGGATCAGCAAGAGCTCACACTGAAGCACCTCACAGGTGCTTCTACATTCTGTCTCTAGTCTGGCAGTAGGCCTTCCGAAGAAGAATAAACAAAGCAACGACAGTCTCTGCAAGATACTGTAAGAAATCCAAGCTTTGAGGACTAGCCTTTGAGTGCCAAACCCAGGGAAGATGTAGATTCTTGTGATCTAGGATTTATTTATTCCATTTCTTTGAAGTTAATGCCAAGAATCCAAATGGTTTAAACTGCTTTATATATTTCTCATTTGGTCTATTATTCCATTTATAGGTACATATGCCTATCTCTTTTTTTTTTTTTTTTTTAAGGATCAGTTTCTGCACATGAGACTCAGTATCTCAACTATAAAAATTTCCACTTGGATTTCATTGGTAACTAAATTGGTTAAGCATTCTGTTCTGACAGGGAGATGAGTATTGTATTTAAAGATTTACCTCAGAACCTAAGACAAACCTAAGGCACTATGTCTAAGAGAAAATTTCAATTTAGGGTCTGGTATCAAGGCTTTTTTTATGGATTTAACTATTCATTTAAATGCATATTCAAAAACCAGAAAACTGTGCTCTAGACTTTTCCTTTACAGCATTGTTCCATTGTTTTAAAATGCTAAGTAAACATTTGAAAGATACTAATTTAGAACTGTATTTTTTTAGATTTTGCATTTGCGAATAATGTAGACAAGTAAGTGACTTGAACTTTACTTTTATAATTGAATTATTTCATACTTGTGCTGACTCTCTAAATTATTCCCATTTCCCAAAGTAGATTGTAATGAGTTAAAAAAGTGACTAATTCTTCAAAAGAGGACAAATTTCCTATGTCTTTCTGTGATTAATGAGTTGAAGTTATTCATTTTTACATATTTAAATTTTAATATTATTATTATAACCTAAAATAAGTAAAAGTGTGATTTGATGCATTTTTAAAAATTAAGAATTATTAGCTATTACAAATGAGGGTCTTTCTCTTTCTCATTTACTGGTCCTCTAAATATGCCCAGTGAGAGCAATTATTAATATTTTATAGTCACTGGAACTTACATTTTCAAAGGGAAATACTTCATTAAACTATGAAAAACATATCAAATCATGAATATTAATGAATTTTAAAACATTATTCTCTTTTAAACTTACAAATTTTTCTTTTTAATTCAGTGTTGAAAAATATTATCCCCAAGTGCACTTACAAAATATATAGCATGATGTAGAAACTAACTTTTCAATAAAGTGTATATAAGATACTAATGTGAATATGCAACCTAAAAATACTTTAATAATTTCATTTGACACTGGTTTAAAACATGAATGTATAAATATGTGAGACCTAAATGTAATAGCTGATCCCAAACTTGGTCAAAAACTCTATTATTAAAATAAACAATATATACAATAAAAATAGCATTACTTCTCCTGGAAGTCATTTGGCAGTAGAGTCCCAAATTTGTTAGTGGTACTGTACTACCAATACCAGAGAAAAATATGGCATCAATACATCTAAATTAAAAATTCATTTTGGTCTATTGGCTTTTTTTCCTGACATACTTGCCCTTTTTGCAGAACTGTGTTTGACGACCCGGAAGATGCTGTGTTTGTAAGGTCCATGAAGAGATCAGTGATGGCTATGACCTCTCTGGACTGGAACACGGTTCCAACACGAGAGGAAAGATACCTCGAAGAGAAGGGCACAGAGCCTGCTCGGATGCTCACAGTTACACTGAGATAGCGCCTGGCATTTCTAGGAACCCTAGTGGTTTTCAGTTGCACATTAAACTTCTCCGTGATTTAGCATATTAAATATTTATTATTGATATTATTTGAAACAGTTAAATATAAAGAGAAACACCAATAATGAAAAATAATTCCTACATTTAAAAAAAAATCCTCGCACTACATTTTTAAAAATTGACTTTAAAGAGAGAGGAAGAGAGAGAGAGAAACGTGAGAGAGAAACATTGATCAGTCGCCTCTCGTACACGCAACCATCTAGGAATCAAACCCCCAATCCCTTGGTGCATGGGACGACACACCAACGGAGCCAGCTGGCCAGGGCAATACTTCCTACGTTTTATGTTGTGTTTTGTTAAAGTAAAACGTGCACAAATCATTAAGTGCTCAGCTCAACAAATTTTCAAACAATGAACATTCATGTAACTGGGATTCTGGATCAAGAAATAGAATGTGTTACCAGCACTCTAAAAGTCCCTTCATTCTTGTCACCAGTCCTATTACTGTCACTACCCACACTTCAGAAGTAATCACTGTCCTGATTTCTAAACCATACATGAATTATGCCTGTTTTGAAAAGCTCGTAAGTGGAATCAGAGAAGTTTAATTATTTTTATTCAGTTCACCCATGTCATTGCTAATAGCAGTAATACTACTACTCCCTTTGCATTATTGTATTCCATTGTATGACCATACCATAATTTATTAACCTAATCTACTGTTTCAGAGGCATTTGTCATTTGTATGTAGGCTAATAATCTGAGCTTAGTCTAGCCGGAAGGATACTGCTAGAGGAAAGAGAAACCAGAAAAGCTTTCAGCAGTAACCTGGTACTGAGGCACGAAACTGGACAGTTAGAGTAATGCAAACATTTCCTGCAGCTAAGCTAAAGAGCTGGATCACAAGCTTATAAAAAGCAGGGTGACATTCCCCCCTCTTTGATGTGCTTAGAACCAACACACTGTTACACAGACATACAGAGTGGGGCAAAAGTAGGTTTACAGTTGTTCATATAAAAAACAATACAACCATTAGTCAATAATAATACAAGAATAAACTTTGCATTTTGTATACTTAGAACTGTAAACCTACTTTTGCCCACCTTGAACTGTAGAAGTGGGGATGATATCAAAACTGGCAAGAAATGAAAGCCCTAGAGGGAGTAGTGACCTGTCACTGAGGATCTATAATCAGCTTGTACCAGGGTGCACAGCTGGAGGCTGAAATGCAGACAGGGTCCCTGGCAGAAGGTTGTAGCTGAAGGAGAGGAAGGAAAAGAGAGCCCGACATGGATATGAGTGCGTGGCTGATATCAAGGCAGAAGTGATGTGTGGCTTCCCAGATTAGGTCATAGAAAGAATTAAAATGCTCCCTTGCTCTCTCTCCTGGATCACTTCCTCCACAGGAAGCCAGCTGCCATGAGGTGAGGACCCTTAGGCAGTCTCCGGGGAGGTCCACATGCTGAGGAGCTGAGGTCTCCTTCCCAAAGCCACCACCCAGTTAGGCCGCTCCTGTATTTCTGGCCTATGGAAGCTGTATGAATAATGCTTATTGATGCTTCAAGCTGATTACGTTTTGGGGGTAACTGGTTACACAGTGGTAGATAAGGAGAATAACCCAGCATAACCCATGGTGCTAGAAGTATTTGCTGTAGGAAAGGTTGCCTTGTGAAGTCTCTGGCGAGCTCAAGAGTCACAGTCCAGTCTTTAAGGGCTTTTGAATAAGGCCACACCATCGGCAGCAGAGAACTAGTCACTGTTCCATTAGTTCTTGGCATGTGACTGCATATATTCTAGAACTGAGAGCCTGGCAATTGACCATGAGGTAATAGTTTGATCACAGCTACTCATCAAGAGCTGAGTATATCAGACACACTAAACAATGTTCACTGCATTATAGCAACAATCCATTTCATGATGGAAATGTATATTTAAATGAGATCAGGTTTAAACTGCCCATGAGTTGCATAAAAAGTATGATTTTTTAATTAGATTGTAATAAGGATAGGATATTGTAATTTCCAGGTTAATCACTAAAAGAGTAGTAAAAGAATGTGTAGTCTGGTGTTCTTAAGCCTATTATCACTGAAAATGTTGAAAAGCTTATTTCAATTATAAAAATATGGCTAGAAAATTTTTCTTAATCTCCCTTTTAGAAAACTAATGGCAATATTTCATTTTATGAAAAGATTTGCTTTAAAATGCACTCAATATTGAACATTTTTAGTCAATAAGAAAGAGCTCCTACATGTCTTGAGATCGAAAAGCATAGTAGCAAATACCATTCGGGGAGAAACACAAAATAGAGAGAACACGATCCTACTGTGTAACCTAAAACTCTTCCAAAATGGAACACACAATTGAAAGGGTGCAGAGACCCATTTACACTGGCTTAAGTGAAAGCCTATTTAATTCAGGATCCACTAGATTTCATGCCTAGGAAACAAAAGAACACTGATACAAAGATCTTTCAGGCTACAAGCTGGAGCTCTGGAATCGGAGAGACCCATCTTAGCTTTTCCACTTATTAGTTACATGACTTGGACAAGTTAGTTAACTTCTCTAGGCTTCAATTTCCTACCATTTAAAATAATAATGGTGGCTGTCTTATGGACTCTCAAGAATTTAGATAATGTATGCGAAGTGTTGGGTAGAGTGGCTTTGTCAAAGCAAATGCTTACTACTATATTTTAGCTAATACTGTGCTTATCCCAAGAGCAATTATGCCCCTTAGGGGCCATACCTGTCATACTGAATGTTTGTGTCCACCCCCTACACCAATTTCTATGTTGTAATTTATCCCCAATTAAATGGCACTTGGAGGTAACTGGTCATGAGGGTGAAGCCCTCTTGAACGGATTAGCACCCTTTTAAGACAGCAAGACAGCCCTCTGTAAACCAGGAAGAGGGTACTCACCACGAACTGGACATTGCCAGCACCCAGATCTCTGACTTCCATCCAGCCTCCACAATTTTGAGAAACGCATGATTGTTGTATGGGCCACCTTAGTCTAGTCATTTGTTCCAGCAGCCCAAACTAGGACAGCTGCTCTATGTAAGGGATCTTCAAAGAAACAGAATCAACCAGGTAAGTGCATATAGAGAGAACAATTTACTTTAAGGAATTGGCTCATGCCACTGAGGAGGCTGGCAAGTCCCAAATCTGTCAAAGGGCCGCTGGGGCAGACTAGGAATTCAGACCTGGGTTGTTGGTTCAGTCTTGAGTCTGAAATCCACAGGGCAGGACAGTAGCCTGGCAGGAGTGTGACAGGCTCTGTTTTTGTCTGTCGCTGTTTGGATGTTGCCAGCTTCTTCAGCACCAAGACAAGGACATGTGAAGCAAAAAGAAAACCCAGAGAACAAACCAATTATTGCCTAGATCCTGAGCTCTCTAGCAGGTCTGCCTTTTTCTTTGTTTTACATGTGATGTCAGGTTTTCTAGTTTTACTTAGTGGGAGAAATAGGGGGAAAAACACATCTACCCCCTCTTCCCAAAGGCGGAAGTGTTCGGATTCTTTTTAAATGTAGCTGAGTGTTTCCTTCTGTGGCTTTTGGGCTTTAATATCATATTCAGAAAGGCCTCCTCTTGCCAGTCAACAGTTCTGATGGTTACTTCTAGGATTGATCCTTTTTCTTCACATTTAAATCTTACCCATTTGGAATCACCCTGTGACTAAGTAGTTGTAATTTATGAATTAGCTAGCAACATTGCCCTATATTTTCCAATTATGTACCTCTCTGAATTACTCGTTTTTACCATTTAAAAAGATGCCTTCATCTATTTATAAAACTAGAACTTTGTCCTTCAAAGATATAGAAACTATGCTAGAGCTAACTTATGGGGGGAAAAAATCTCCTGTTTATGTTACATTTTATCTATGCAAAGGATCCTCTGATAGTACAAGATATATTAGAATAGTAAGACTGTGCTAACTCTTCAGGCCCTATTTTTTTTTTTTCCCAATTTGATTTTATTTATGCTACTTAAATTTTTTTTAGGCCCTATTTTTGATAAAAGTTTCTTAATAACATATTGAAAATAATTCAACATGGTAAAAACAAAACAAAACTGGATGACCATCTGTTTTTATGGCATTATAATGGCTGGTTTAGCTCAGTGGATTGAGCGTCGGCCTGCGAGCTAAGTGTCGCTGGTTCGATCTTCCAGTCAGGGTACATCAGAGAAGGAAAACTCTGACTCCAAAAAACCTCCGCTGCCTTGCGGCATACCTCTTCAGGGGAAAGGCTAAGGGAGTAAACCCCGACAGAAAATCCGGAGCCGGAGTCCCTAAGGCGGTTTGACGTTGTAGTCAACACCGGCAACTCCTGCGGCGCACCTGAACCCAAGCTGTATCGACTCCGTCTTTCCCTTGGACCCTTCAGCTGCGAAGAGAGGGGGGGTCTGCTGCATGGGCAACAGCAGACCCTCCATATTACCCTGCCCAGGCTCTGTAGCTTCAGCGTCATCGCAAGATGTCGATTCAACACGGGAGGAGACAGATACCATGTCACTCCCGAGTCGGACTGCACAGCCATTCTTGGCGGTGCAGATAGACTCTGAAGAAGCTACACCATCGTCTCTCCAGACGGACGGCTGCCGACGATAACAAAGGAAGGCATTATAACCAGAACCAACTTCATTTTCTCTTACACACCATTTTCTGACCACCCCTTCCCTAAAATTCATGGAAAGTTTTGATGCTGACAGTTTATATAGGAAGTCCTCTTCGTCCAATGTAAAAGTTCCTATTTATGTCAGTTATAGCTGTGTTAGAGTTCCAATTCACATCAACATTCATTTCAATGAAGGAGAAAATTACCTCTACATTGCCACATTTCTTGATTTTCTTATTTCCTTTCTTAAAAAAAAATAACTCTCCATGGTATCCAAAGACAGGAACTGTGATGCTATTTCAGAATGATGTCAACACAAATGTGAATAAAAAACAATTAAAAATCAGGGAACTCAGGTGAAAAACACATTTCTGTGTATTGTATTGTATACTATCCCAAAATAAATTTGTATCAGTGTGCAGATAAGGTACCTTGATGAATGGAGGCTTGCCATGACCGACAAGCTCAGACAAAAATCTGCCTGATGCATTCCTGAACAGTTACCACATTTACTCTCATAGAGTCTTCCTAACGCAGCTTAGTATAGGGTGTTCAGAGGTATGTGTCTGGGACTGGGAGAAAAGTAACTTTTCTCTCCTTTTAAGGAAAAAGAGAACCAGCAAGAGAGAATAATTTGATCAGTGAAGTGAGAACTCTATTTTGATTTGTGATTATGCACATTAAAATAATTATTACTTTGTTCTCCAATATTTGCCAAGTTTCCTAATATTTAAGTTATCTAATATTTGCCACCTCTGACAGCAATAAACTATGAATCAAGATGTGAGTCAGTTTTATTAATAGGCACAATTTATTTCACAATCAACACAAGAAACTATGAAACACAGTGCTATCTTCAGCTATCACACTGTTTAAATACTGCACACTCTAAAAACCGATGCCAAAACATTCTATAAATGACAGTTATAAATCGGTTTCTGAACAGAAAGGGTCACATGAAAAGCATATAGGAAGATAGAAGTCAGCCTTTCAAGTGGAATATGGCACATGAACTAGGACAATGATTGTGGAAACACTATGCTTAGCCATAGTTAATCAAAAACTTCATGACACATTTCTTGTAATGCACATGCTGAGGTAACTCTGGCAATGCCTTAGCTCCTTCTGGGGGATCTGGTATTTCTGAAGGTACAAACACTGTATGTAGATAAAACATCACTGCAGGAAGTACATAAAGTTTAGACTGCTCAATATAACTTCTATAGAAAACTATAATTAGTTGAACTATGGCAAAGAGCCTTAAACACACAGCTTTCCTTCGTTTCGTTACATCCTAATTAAGTAGAACTTCATTAGTGTAAATGCTACTTATATGCATTTTATTCACACGAGTTATGATTTTTTTTAAACCACCCACCTCTGTAACTGTAACATTTTTCTTTCTTGAAATTCTCCTCTTTCCTATACCTGTTCTACTTGACCCTTTGTTCCCTAGAGCCCATATTTCTTCATTAAGGGGATTTTTTTCCCCTTTGAGAACAATTGCTGGAAAGCTGGCCTCAGAAAGGAAGTAGAAATGTTTCTCCTGTGTTTTGAAAAATAGATTTTTCCTGTAGGAATATTTGTCCCATTATAGAACAGAAATCAGTAGAAATCAGGGCATGGTAGACGTAGCTTTGCTGGAAAGCATCTATTCTATGAAGTCCTGCCACGGCGCCATGCGGGGGTCACAGGCAATGGGGACACAGTCACGAGTTTTCCAGCCACTGCCAGAGTGAGGGCCATCCACGCTGGCACGTGCTCTGGCTTCACTCCTCAGATGCCAGAGGACCTGCAGCAGCATCCTGTGGGCATTCCAGCCCAGCTTCGCACTGAAGGGATTCTTTCTCCCCTTCCAGGGAATCTTTAGGGTCACAACCCTCTTGGGAGACAGGCGTTTCAGTCTCTGGCTGCTCTTCATTAACACAATTAGAGTTGTCATCGAGTTTGCTGCCTGATGATGAAAAGAAAAAAAAGTCATTTTGTTATCATGTGCCAGACACTCTTCTAAGTCCTTTCTGTTATTATTTCATGTTCAGAACTGCATGAGGTAAATTATTATCGTTATTTTATAAAAGAAGGAAACTGAGAAGAGAGGGGTTTGCTAACTTGCTCAAAGTTTCACAGCCAGTAAAGCCACAAAACTCCAAAGCCAGGCCTTGTAATCAGGACTGTGGTCTGGGACCTGACCAAGTTAGCATTCGAACACAGGTTTACCATGAGTTAGCCTGATGTCCGCGGGTCAACTGTCCGTACAGAGTTGTTTCCTCACCTACAGAGCTGGGGATAATGAAACCTATTCTGCATTTGTGGCGGCTAAAGGTGTTTATAGCACTTAGAATAGTGTGTGGCACGTGCTGATGTTTAACAAACAGGAATTCCCACTCTACCGGCAATCCTATTCTTTCTCACGTGATTTGTACAGAACATGACCAACTGTTATTCGCTGCCCTCGACACACAGGATACAAGTTTCATTCAGAAAACAGGAGAAAACATGGCTGTCAGAAAGCCTGACCTATTCTCTGAGCAGTTTACTTACACAAATTAGATTTAATTTTGTAAAAATTAGCCAATCCCACTAATAGTGTTTCTCAACCAAGTGGTAAAGGGGACATGATCCCTCGAGGGGTGAAGGTATGAGTGTTTAGTATCAAAGTCACCTGGGCAACTTTTTCTAACTACATGCACTCTGCAAAACGTATGATATACACCCTGGGGCGCGGCATAGGATTGGGGGTGGTTCCTCCCACTGATATGCAAACCACTGCTGGAGTAACTCAGTTTCCGACGAAAATGAGTCATATACTTTATGAGGGAGGGAGAGGAAAAATACTATGGAATTCACTGCTCTGACAAGTTGTAGAAATATAATCTGTGCACTATTAAATCTGCAATTTAATTGGAATTCACAAATCTGCTCTAATTGCACCTGTAGTTCTTTAGTTAAGAAATTTAAAAGCTCTACAACCTTGAAGTCTTTGGGTAGCCATTAGGGGAAATTTAATTATTCCCATGTTCACAGACCTTGAAATCCTTTGCAAGCAGAAGTAAGTAAATACTTATTAAGAGTCCCACAGTTCTAGGGCAGTCAGCAAGTAGGACGTGAAATAAAATCAGAAGTTTGTCTTTCGTTGTCCAACAATACCTAGGCTGATTATATCCTATATGTTATCCCCCAAAAAACAAGAATTCAAAATAGGGGTACATCTGAGATCACACGTAAGTGGGATACTTATGCTAGTCACCCTCCAGTTTTGTTGCTCCCCAGAAAAGACTCCGTTTCTGGGGGCCCTGTGTTAACATCATCTATCATTCCTCTCCCCACAAAGAAGCAGTATCAGCTCAGCTTTTGTATACATACTGTTCTCTTCACTCTTTTCTTTGGCAGCTTCCAATTGTTGTTTCTCATAAATGTCCTTGAGATTCTTACAGATTTTCTTATGTGCAAACCAGTGTGTTTTCTGGCAGGTTTGATCGCAATATATTACCTGAAAGCAATTGTAGGCTTATTTTCATTTCAGGAGCTGTAATTGCAGGATTTTTCAAATTATGGCATTAAATCAAGAACTAAGCTGTAAAAATGTTAAATTTTCTATATTTTGAAACCATGATGTGTGTATGTGTATTAATTTATAATTGTAATTTTTAGCTTACACTTTATAAAACTAATGGATATGTAACAAATGGTCTACCAAAGTCTCTTAACAAACGACTGAACTGAGAACCTACTATGTACCAGAATTGGAACAGTGCCAACTGTTGTCCCCGAGGAAGCTGGGGTTGAGAAAGAGCAGGATGGGGCAGCACATAGGGAGTCAGACACATATCCCAGTACAGGATGTAACAGCAATGGGAACACATGGGAAGCAATGACTCACTCTAGCTGGAGGAGTCAGTAGGCAAAGAAATGGGAAAAGCACTCCAAGTGCAGGGAGTATCTTGTACAAAACTGCAGGAAAGGGGAAGTGAATGACATGTTCCAGGACAGCAGGAAGTTTGTGTAAATGAAGCTTAGACTTCTATAAGATGATATGCCAAGCATTTATGGCAGCCCCTTGTACATTAATGGTGATGTAGATTGTATTATGGGCCCTATTCTTATTCTTCCCTGCATTCACACACTTGCCCATAAGAAAACTGACTTTAAATTTTGCCATGTGGCTTGTTTTGGCCAAAGGAATAAGATATATAGTGTGGCAGTTTCAAGGCTAGACCTCAAGAGGCCTCATATATGTTTCTACTTGAAGACTTAAGACTTCTGCCAACACCACGAGAACATGCTCGGCCAGGCCTGCTGGTCCCAGAAGGATGAGAGACGCAGGGAACAGAAGGGCCCTGGCTGAGCCCCGCCAACCACAGCATGGGAAAAATAATGATTATTGTTCTAAATACTGAATTTTGGAGTGTTCTTGTATGCAGCAATGGTTAACCTATACAGGCGGCCTCATTACATTCTCACAATTCTAGCCCATTCACACGCAAGGAAACTGAGACTCAGAGAAGTAAGTAATTAAAGGAGACCAAACGGTGGAAGTAGGTTACAGCAAAATGTGATGGGTTACAGAAGAATATGCTGAAGAATGACAACCTTAAAAACAACAGGAAATTAACACCCACAGAGTAACGCAAATGTACAGACACATGGATGTGCGCGATATCTGAATGTGAGAAAAACAAGCAAATGTTATTGCAAAGAATTATCTTCACGATTGGTGACAGGTAGAAGGGAGTTATAGTTTCACGAGAAAGAGTTGATGAAGAGATTGTAAAGTCAATATCAGAACATTTAAGATCATGTATTTATAAATTGTCCTATTCTAGGTTCTCATATCTGCACCAGCCCCTTATTTTCTCATTCATTCATTTATTCACATCCTTACTTTATTTGGGGTGGTCAGCACAAAAGTTGGGGCAGCCTGGGCATTTGGCAAAAGACTGGGCACAGAACTACACTCATCCTTAGTTCTCTTCCAAATTATTTTTAAGTATTCGATGCAATACTTTATATCTTATTTATTAGAATTTATTTAAAAACTAGTGTCAACCATTATATTTACAGAATATTAAAACTCAATTATTAATTTGGATAAAATCTAAAGCAGATGTCAATGAACTTCATTCTTACCATTTTGCATACTGAGCACCTTTTACTTGCTCCCTTTTCTCCACAGGTGGTGCAAAATTCAACATCCACAAAGCCCACCTGACCAGTGATGGCTTGAGTAAGTACAGAGAATGCAGTGGGATCATCACCCTGCATTGAGTATAGAAAGGATAAAAAACACTCTAAAATCACATGAAATACTACAGAGATGACACTCCATGAACAATGCTGTCCAGAAGCAGACACGGAAGAGACAAAATCATTAAGGCTAAAGATTACAGACTTTATCTATGACAAAATGACAAAGGTTGAATACACCTTTTTCTACACAAAGTATATGGGAGGTAAGTCGTGGTTCCAAATATTCAAAGAGAAAAAGTTGGCTTTCTTCTATAGTAAAAGTACTTTCCGATTAGGATTATTCAATAAGCCCACAAAGATTTCTGATACAGGACAATGGACTCTGAGCGGGGTTTTCTTAGAACATTGCTTTACCCAGTCTGTATGCTCAAGATACTAGATATTTAAGTTACTATATTTTACCAGGAATGAAGCAGGTGTGCTCAAATGATGCTGTGCATCAGAGAATTTGTTTAAAATTCAGACCAATCTGCCATCCCATACCTTCTAAATTAGAATCTCTAAGGATGTGGTGGGCCATGACCCTGCTTTATTACAGATAATTCTGAAACATACTAAAAGTTTGAAAATTTCTGGTACTTAATGTTACACTAAATGCTTATTAATCTATGTAATTTTTTTTTTTTTTTTGCCTCAGGAGTACTGAATCAGACAATAATTTGGTCCACAAGTCAACAGATTATAATATTCTGAACAGATTTATAACTGTTACATTTTAATGTGCAAATATTTTTTCACAAAAGTGACAGACATATTCAAACAACACCCCACCTCCACCCCATGGAATTTTTGTGGGAATCAGAACACATTCTCACAAATGTAACCAAAGATAAAACTAAAGGCTCTTTTGCTGGAAGCATAGCTATTAATGTTGCTTCAGAAAAAAAACTGATGACACAGCTGAGTAACCACATGGGATCTTGTCACTCACTACTGGATGACAAGAACTCTTTCTTGCTACAGAAAATCTTATCTACTTTGTTAAATAAGAATCTGTTTAGGCACCAATGCTCCACCCATGGAAGACATTCAACCTAAAAACAAACAGGACACTGTACTCAATGTGTCCTACAAAATCAGAGACACGATCTAGCCTTCCAGAAGTTAAAATATACACTAGGAATTAATAAAGTGAAATAGGTTTAACAGTATAATCTGTTATAAAGCTGGAGCAAGATTTCTTAAGTGTACCCATGCTTCACACTTCCTGCTGAACTCTGTGATAGAAAGAAGCCAGAATTCCATCCTAGACAGAGGGAATCAAAACTTCTGCAGCAGCCTTGGCAGGGTGCCTCAGTTGGTTGGAGTGTTGACTTGCACACCAAAAGAATGTGGGTTCCATCCCCGGTCAGGGCGCATTGGCATTTCTTTCTTTTTCTCTCTTTTCTTTCTCTCTCACTCCCTCTCCCCCAACTCTTTCTTAAAAAAAAAAAAAAAAAAAAAAAAAAAAAATCAAGTCAGATGAGGATGAAAAAATATTTTTAAATAAAAAATTTAAATAAAATTTTAAAAAGCCCTCTGCAGCAGGCCCTGGCATCAGCACTGTCAGACAGGGCCGTGGTGGTCTTCGTGGGAACGGCCAGAGAAGCACCGTGTTATGGGAAAAGGTTAGCATTGCTTCAAGGCTATGAACTTGCACTATCACAGAACCCATCAGGAAGTAAATAGCGGCTATCTGGGATACTCAAAACCACAAGCATTCCAGATAAAGTTTTCCAGAGAGCAGGATATGTCACTCTTAAAGAACAAAAATGTCTAAAGAGAAATTTTTCTAAAATGCGTTAAATCCTACTTTCTTAATAAACCTTTTCTCCGTGACTCAGGTCATTAGGATGAACAATCATTATACTCCATAAACTCTAACTACAGTATTGTATGATACAGGGCTAAGATGATGAATTGCTGACCTCTAAACTGACCTGCTTTAACTTTTTCAAAAGTACTCTGGGCTGCTATTTTTAGTTCTTCTGTTTTTCCCCTTGAATACAGAATGTCAACTACCACTTGTGAGTGCTAGAAATACCCCATAGCAACCATTGCTAGTTATTTCTCTGATAGCCATTTCCCCAACTTCCTTACTAACAGAAGCATGATTTCGTTCAGAACACCAGTGTTTAGACCAGCCAAAAACATTCATTTTTTTCCAGATGCCTGTGTAGCTAAGAGTGGTCATGCAGCCCAGGCAGAGGGTTTCTGGGACAGCTTGTCTCCCGGCTGTAGACACCTTTCCCTTTCTGCCTGCCTGGGATCCCAATGTGAGTTTGGAGGAAGAGCAGCAAATGCCTGGCAACCGTGAGGTCATAAGCCTGAGTACGAACATCTACACAGCTGAAGAGTATTGAGTGGGAGAATGTTTGGGTCCCCCACTTATTTATTTTTGAGCCACTGTGCCAGATCTGGTCTGCCTACTTTGGGGATTCTGAGTATAATAAATAAACCCTTATTTATTTAATTCATGGTTGGCTGGAGTTTGATATATACAGCCAAAACACATTCATAATTAATAAACCAGCCTTATAATTTACGACCTCTAATCTTCCAAAAGCTTAAACACTAAGTAGCCAACTATATTAAAAAGGGTAAGACAGCTCTATGGGAAATCATGGAGAATTCTCATGCATAAATCAATGCATGAACTTCATTGAGAGCATCTTGTCTGCTCAGGTGTTCCTTATTTCATGGTTCTGAGCAGGTGAAGCCTCAATGTATGAAGGAGCACCTGGAGCCCACTTCCAGTCCTGATTTTCACCCTGAGAATGACGTAACACTTACAGGTGGGAGAGAAGAACCGACATCACCAGATGAAGAGAGGAAGCCATGGACGGGACTAGTGTCAGGATCAAGTTCTTGACTAATAGACAACAGGCTGATAAAGGATTTTACTGATGTTAATAAAAGCATGGCTTGTATAGACAAGATGAAGAAAAAACTATTCAAAACAGTGAAGGCAGGGAGTGTCTTATGAAATACTGCTTAAATAAACACAGGACAAAAGGGCAATAAGTAATTTAAAGAACAGAAAATAAAGTTAAAATTTACTTTCCATAGCTGCAAAATATAAATACCTTTTTTTTAAAGAATGGAAAATGTAAAGTCAGAGGCAGTAAGGTGGAATACAGGAAGCTGGAACTACTTTGAGATTGTTTACCAAGACATAGAGTGAGCCATGACTCATCCCTTCACATCTCCGCTGACCAAAACCCTCCTGCCCCGACGATCATCGCCTGCCTTCACCCAATGCGGGCTTCGTGCTGGCTGTTCAAAAGCTGCAAGTGAACATGTGTGTACCTGTGTTACATAGTAGATGTGTTCCCACCTTTACAGGTATTGAAGATGCAAGTTTTCACTGTAACCACATAGGGAAACGCTGTTTATTAAACCACAGGCTCCATAAATGGAAGAAGAGGAGGGAAATGGATAAACAGAAACAGGTTAACAGGCAGACCTATCTTCACATTTGTTTCTGAAATTTTTCTAAAATAATAATTAGTCCCTTTATTAAATAATTAGTGCTCAAGAGGACGCGCCTTGAATTGTACCCAATATGCTAACTAGGTCTTGGTGACAGGTGACTGAGTTACTGAGAGCTTACGATTTCCACGGGGGCGATGCTGCGCACCAGCTGCTGCAGGAGCGTGGCTTCACAGTAGGGGAATTTCCTGATACTTTCTCGGATGAGCTTTTCTTGATATACCGGAAAGCCATCAGAAGGCCGGCCTTTCAACAAGCTGAAAGGTAGTTTTAAAAACATAATTGCAGTTGAATCACTAAGTATTCCCTCCGAGTGAACCCATGAACTTCATGTCATTCCTTCTTGGCTATTTAAGATTTTCATGGTTTCTTCAAATCACGATGATTAGACTCAAATCAAGCTGCTATTCTCCCTCTGTGTTAGGCGAGGCATTATCAAGTTTGGGGCCAGGAGAGGTATTTATAAAAGTGGCGCCCACCTTAAAACACACTAAACACTGTTATCAGATTAGCTAGTTACTTATTACCAGGTCAGTTATTTGTACAAAGAATGAAAACGCTCATTAAGTCACACCCTCCCAACTTAGTTCACTTTTCTCAGTAAATTGTAGGAGAACTTGATCCCCGGTGGTCAGAGAACAAAGGTAACACACAGCTGTCCCAGGTACAATGAGGGAGACACACTGAGCGCCATCATGAATCTAGAACACCACCTGTGGCGTACCATACCGTTGCATGTGGACATGGGCTACGCTCTAGCAGTGTATCTTACGCATGCTATCTAACCTCTCCAAACCGCAGACTCCTCACCCGTGACGGCGGCTGACAGAAACATTACGAGAAGTATAGAACAAAATAATCAGTCTACAATCTTAGTATAAAATTATCCCGGTTTCTTACAGACTAAATGAGATCCCAACTTTAACAAATGCTGCTAAAATGCTTAAACTTTAAAATCCATACGAGGCTTCATATAACAAAACATTTTCCATTTGAGTGTATTTTATACGTGACATGGCAGAAACAGTACCTTTTGATCAGAGTGTCCAGTTTATTCTCTCCGTCTTTTAAGAAGTTAATACATTTCTGAAAGATACAGCTGATGTAATGCATTTTCACAGCCAATACTTCATTCATGTCTCTCTGCTTCATACACTTCTCACAAATCAAATCCATCACCTTGTAGCATTTATTCAGAGCTCCCTCTTCTGCCAGCAGGGGATTCTCATTTATAAGCATCACGATCTGCAAGAAATTCTAGAGCTTAGGAATTCCATGAGAGACTTTTCCATGTAAAAATTAGGTAGTCAAGTTTTAGCTGATTTCAAAAGATTACAATATTACTTTTAATTCAAATTAGAATATAAATGGCCTGATCAAAGTTATAAAACTAATACAGAGGGACCCTGATAACTGTGGAATCTCTTGGAACTCTGTATGTCAAAGTTATCATGTGATCTGCATTTGCCTACCTTTTATATATAGAATCAAATCAACAAGCAATCACTACTTTTAATTAACTTTACTGAGCTTTAGAATTTCATGGCTAGAAGAACTACAACTCTCATTAATTACTATTAACAATAAGGAAATGAGATTTTTATAAAAATAAGTCTAAAAATAAAGGGGTATTACTTTAACTACATTTCTCTGTAGAAATTTTCCTAATATGCTCTAATCATTCATAGTAATAAAAATAGATCAAAGAGGAAAGCAAAAATAGCTTTAAAAGGAAGAATATCAGAACAATTAAATGTGATGCATTGTGAGTCCCAAAGTTCCTATATATGCACAAATTAAGCTAGTGAGGTATATTTTTTGTTTTTTACAGGCTTTGTTACAGGGTAGATTACCTGTTGTAGGTGTGCATAGGACAGCTGTAAAAATCCTGTGACATAACAGTTAACGTAAACGTGTGTAACATGGGCAAAATCGTAGGCAGAGAGCAGAATGTCAGTATTTGTTACAGCTAAATACCTACCCTGAGTAATGTAGAAGTCAGGGAATCAGAGGTAGCAGAGTTCATGAATAAGATCCCTTTTTTTAGATGTAAAAAAAAAGATAACTTGTTAAGTAAAACACAGGCTTAGTCTCCTGCTTGGAACTTTTATATAGATGAAGTGTTCTTGTGAAATTAAAATATGATTTTTCCTCATTTTTGACACTACTAGATTGATATGTAATTTTGTATTTTACTTAAAATATGGCACTTGATATGGAAAAATTAGGAAGAAAAAAGATCTCACGATCCTAAATATGTGTACTTCCACAAAAGATGGGTTTTTTTTCACCGTTTTAAAAGTGTTATTCTTTTACAGTTGTCCCAGTTTTTCCCCCGTTGCTTTCCCCTGCCCTGCATGCATACTGAAAATTAATTTTCATCCATCTCTAATCCCATCATCTTGATATTGATATTACAGATTGTATTCTTTCAATTGCTTAATTTTAAAATTGACTTTGATGACAACCCTCTTATTGTCTAAACTTACTTGCCATAGCTCTTCTGGTTAGGACATAGAAGTATAAAGTACTAATTTTTTTTTAAATTACAGTAACTTAGGGCAGGATTTAGGGACTGCCCAGGAGCTCTGGACTCAACGTTGAAAACCTTTAGGAGAAGAACCTCAGATTTCAGACCAGGCAGAGCTACATAAATATGCAAAATTATTAAGAAGAAACACCTCTGGATTTAAATGTAATTGCCACTGCCTTACCAACAGTAAGTACTCTGCCAAAAAATGGTATATACTAAATGGGTATTTCTACTGTAAAAGAAACTAGCTTTGGGGAGATCATACTGTCGTCTTAGGAGCAAGAATGGTGGTGCATGACCACACTGGGAAAGAGGAGGATGGAGGAACATTTGGTGAATTTTATTTTGAAGAAGAATTTTTAAAATCCTTCTTTTCAACCTTTTTCATACATGTTTGGTAAGTTGTCCATACCAAAGCAATTTTTGATATTTTGTTAGAAAATTGCCTATAATAAAAAGTTTTTTAAAAATTTAAAAAATCAAAATAGCACTTGATAATAAATTACTAGGCTTCATGAAATAAGTATAGTCAGAATCACCAGTGGTAAATCTGTTGACAACTTTCCCTACCATAATGTATGAAAAATTAACTGTGGTAGTGATGCCTCATTAATTGGCCGCTTATATTTCTGCAGTCAACTATAATCATTTGAAGCTGTTTCTTCACTATTTTTGTATACAGCATTTATAATCAAAGCATAGTTTAACATCTTCAAAAAATCTCAAATAGAACTCAGGTTAATGATTTATTTGTTCAGACATTAGGCTTTATTTATTTTATAATATACAGCAATATACACAAAACAAAATGTTACATCAACCTAGCTATATCATGAGCTTGCAGAAATATTTACGTAGCTGCACACAAAATGACAATACTTGAACTACTTTCCTTCCTAATGTCTGCAACATTATAAAGTAATACAATATAAAGAAAATCCTTAGTATTAATTACTGAGGAGAAATAAATGTATTCCTGTAGGTATAAAAGCCAGATATATCTCATCTCCCAAGAACAGCTACCTTAGAATATATTTACATAGTGGCATTCTGAATTTCTTTTATTTTTTATATCCCATTTTTAAAAATTACTAAATCAACAATTCTGGGCTTAAAAATCATATTAACAATCAAAAATCGGATCATTTGCACACATCTATTTCCTGATCACTTAGAGGCCCCTCTGTTGTTATTTATTTATTTACTTATTTTGTGAATCTGATTTTCTCCTGTCTAATCTCTTTCTGTATTCTGGGCAATAGCACAATTCCCCAAGTTCCTGTTTAAAACAAACATTCTTATTGCTATAGCAGCCATTTAACCTCAACTCAAATGCAGCTGTGTCAGGTGCATTGTAGGAAAACATGAATTGTGTACCGAGGAGGATTTCTGTGTGTATTTTTGAAGGTCTTTAGCTTTATAGAATGGCTGTTAATTACGTTTTTTTTAATGCTCCCAAAGAAGACTGGCCAGCTTGAAAAGGGGTAAAGTAATGAAAATGGTCCACCACAAGAGCAACTGGGCAGCTTTTAACCAAAATGGGAATAAAAGAAAGGTTTTCGAGTGAATAGACCATTTATGCCTATAAAAATGAAGGTCTGTTCTGAAGGAAGGCACTATAACCATAGAACAGTAGCTCTTATGAGACCAAGTGCTCTAAAAACTATAATGTAGGCTATTTCAATTTTTATGCCTTTATAATTTATTGCCTGTATAAACATGCCCTTAATCCGATTTACTCAAAATAATTGTAGGTACCATAAGTCTCAGGACATTTAACCCTGAGAGACTAGGTCCCATGTAAACATCAAAAATTGCTCTACAGACTCAGTTACTCCAATAATTGAGATTACTGCAATCTCAAGGGGTGGAAACACAGACATAAAAGACAGTGAATCAGAAAAATGCAGGGAACTTCAAATCAATCTAAACCAGAGTATCCAGAAGTGCTCAGGCTAGAGGGGTAACAACAGGGCTTTGTAAAACCACACACATTCTCTACCACTGAGAAATACTGTCTCCCTAGAAAAGCCCTGACTTCTCACCCCTGCCTGCACCTCCTAAGGGACGGAGTGCCATGCAGGGGCAGTTGCTGCCATTTATAGGAGTCCTGCCTTTCCCTGGGTGCAGGGTGGACCAGAATCACTGATACAGAAGAGGCTAAATATTTCCTAAAGGTTAAATTCTAAGTCCCATATAATCTCCACTAGAAATACAAACATATGATTCACAGCTGAATTTCTTTTTTGCCCACTTAAGATCACAAGTTTGCCACTAGTGGTTTTTTCAGAATATTAAGTAAAGCATTTGAGTTTTGAAAACGAAAAACAATATAGGCTCTACTTGTCTGTTTTATGGGAAGGATCTTCTAGTTTGTCATCTCTCTTCATAGTCCAGAAAATCAATTTGGGTAAAAGGTCACATGACAGGTATTTTTTGTCCATTTGTTTGTGTTTTGAGCTCCAAAGACTATATGCAAAGGGATGCATCAATAAAGTAATAAGATTACATACAATTTGGAACTTTTACCTTCAGACGAGGGTGCACTGTCAAAGAGTTTATGAGAAGTGTCCATTTATTTTACTGGTGTTCATTATACTCCATTGATTCTCCTTTTCTAATAGAGTCCTAAGGAAATCTATTTCACTACATTATAATAACACCTAGTATTAAGGGAAAAATCTCAATTTTTGACCCAACTTATTGTGCTGCACACCAAATAGTTCTGAATTACTATCAGATCTGTACCTTCTGAAAGACGAGTGAAGACTATAACAGACACCGAAATCTGATAAAGGACAGCATTCCTGTAACACGTAGGAGTTTTCTGTAATGGCTCATTAAAAAATTATACTATTTGGCTTCATTAAAATTTATAAACAAACAAAAAGGCTGCATACAAAATATGAAGTAAATAGCAGTGAAAATAGTTCAGAACAGCTCCTGAAGTTTCCTGGTTAAGCCATTTGAACTTCTGAGGGTCTACAAGGTTTGAAAATCTGCGTGATTTGCCTAATTACTGGAAAAATTGAATTGCTTAAAGTCATCAAATAGCCACTTACATTAAAAAAAATGTGTTCATGAGTACATTTCAGAACGTTTTGTAGAAGGACAATTATTACAGTAGATGCCGTTGGTGTCCCAACCAGACCCTCTCTACCAGGCCTGTGCGCCAGGTCCCAGCTGCTGGGAGTGCTGGCTGCTCTGGGCTCAGAGCTGCCTCCTTCCCCAGGAAATTGCCTTCATCCAAAGGGAGCCACCTGGTTTGGCACTCACTGCCCTTTCCCTCTGGGGACAGGCCTCAGCCAACTACTGATATGGAAGCCTGGCTCCCTTGCCTCTCTGGAGCCATTAGCAGCGCAGATCTCCCCGTGAGATCGAATGGAAGCTAGGCTTCAGCTGAATCCACCTCTTTGAATGGCTTTTCTTCCTCTCCAGTCTGTGTCCCTCACTCCGTTCCAGTTTCAAATGACAGCACTCCTTCGCTGTGTCAACTGAATTAAGAGAGCCCATTGCAAGCTCCGCATTTACAAAACCCAACCCAAGACAATTATGATCCTATATAATAAAAACAGGTTAGACTCTGAAGCAATATTGAAATAGAATGCAAATACAATAAACACTACACTACCTTGACAGGATGAAGATTTGTTGTGGTGATAATTTTGTGCAGTGGGCCTGCCAACTTTGGGGGCAGTTTCGGCTCTTTATCCAGTCCCTGGGGTTTAGTGTAATAATCTAGTCTCTCTCGAGGAAAGAAATTGTTGATTACAGTTACACAGTCATGTTGACCTTTTAACAAAAAAAAAAAACAAAAATAAAAAGGAAATTTGTTATTTTATTATTCACAAAAAGACATTTTTCAATTTTTTGTATTATGTTGCTCTGTTTCCTGTGAAGTAAACATGCATCAACATCTTTAATTTTCAAGAAAGGAGCATCAAGGAGGTAAAAAGTTTTGGGCAACATTTATAAGCATGCTTCGTGAAGTCAAGATATAATCTCTTTTTAAAGACATAGAATCCTAATATGTATGAATATTATGTGGATTAACAAAAAAGCAGTGTCCTACTTATAATTTTTTTCCCTAAATATTTTACAAAGGTTGCTTATAATTTAAATGTCTCTTCTTCTACTCCTACATAAATGATGGTCATTATTCCCTAATCGCATCTGGCTTTCTTTATACAGAATTTCAATTTATTCTATAGAACACTTTTTATCATTATAATTAGTATTCATATTAGTAAAGCAATCTCTACTCCCATGGAATCTGAGAAAAGCTTGGCCTCTTTGTGAAATGAATCAAAGAAAAGCTTTTGCTCCCATCAGCCTAGGATCCACATTATGGCTTCTCGTAGGTCCCTGTGAGACTTCGCTAAGCCATACCTGGTGGTAAAAATGGTCCTAAAAGAAAGGTGTTGTAAAAAATATCAAGATAGATATAAAAAGATTTGATGGGGTGAGAGAGAAATGAATAATTAGCATGTAAACTGTATCTTCTCATCAATTCCAACTGTACAGTCAGAAACAGCCCTGTTAGCAGCTGAAAATATTTTTACATAAAAATACTGGTTATATAACAATAACACTGTCACAGAACTAAGGGTTTCTTAAGATTACACCTTTGTGAGAAGGAAAAAATATCACTATACTTTTTGTAAGATTAATCTCTTTCATTTTAGGTAGTGCTTATTTTACCATTTTATTTTAACTAATCTGTTAATAATTTATATTTAATTTTTATAATCAAAACTATTAAATAGTTTTATTGGTTTTTAATTTATGAATTCTGAATACACACTAATAAAGCAGTATTATTAACATAGAAAATAAATGCTAGGAGTGGGGAGAACCATTTTGCTCCAGTGTTACAATCATCTGGACTCAAGTCGTCTGTATTAAATGGGCTCACTGAGTCAGACCTGGGTAGGATTAATGAGAACACATACATAACTAGACAGATCCTAGAAAAAAAAGGGTTTTTGTTTTTGTTTTTTTACTTTCACAGATAAGCTGAAATTGAAATAGGCTTCCACAATGAGAACTGAAAAATTTATAAAGAAAAATAAATCAAATTCTCATCAGCAAAACCAGGATTAGGAAAACTGTGGAGTAACTCCTACATGTGATTGCAAGAAAAGAACAACACTCGAATGATGAAACGACCCAAGATATGACTCACATTCTTCAGAGAGAAAGACCATGTTGGTTATGATGAGTTTCTAACAATACACAACCTACATACCATCTGAGAAGGTCTGTCACTAAAACCTAAATGAGAACGGAGATCTCAAGATGGAGCACGGAGAAAGGAAATAGTGGGGAGCAGCAGCCCTTGGCTGCGGAGATAATCAGAACGCTGTCGGTGGCGTGATTGAGGAATTATACTATGGACCAGGAGAATTACTGAAAGAGAATACACCATGAGGTACACGCTAATAACATATTGTTACGAAACATATTAAACTCCCTCAGCAAAGTCCACAGCCAGTGGTAGTGATGGAGGAGGAAAGATAAGGCCTGTTGCCTAAAAAGCCAAAACAGAGGATGCGAAGAAATAAATGAGTTGTAAGGTTTCCTCTTGCTGGGGTGGCTAAGTGGGCAAATACAAGGCTTGGGGGTGGGGCACAGGGTACAGTTTTGTTCTTGTTTTTAGGTGATAACTGAGAGCTAGAGGTTTAATTGGGAGTGTTGTGAATAGGAAAGTAAGCACTACTGAAATGGAAAAACAGTCTTGATTATTCAAGTTAATAAAAAGAGAAAAATAAAATGTACTCTAACGTGACTAGGCGAATCACATTGCGAACTCTCTCTCTCTCTCACACACACACACACACACACACACACACACACACACACACACACACAGAGCCACCAGGTAAAATAAAAGAGTAAAAAACAGGTAAAAAAGAAGGAGTGCAATAGAATTTATTAGTAATTATGTGAAACAGGCATAAGCTGAATAAATACTTTTTAAAAGAATGCATTTTGGGTTAAAAAAAAGAACCCACCTATATGTTTATAAATACATGGTCTAATAATAGTTACACTACAATAATGAAATAATAAAAATTGAAAATAAAGGAAAGGGCAAAGAGATTACTGACAAAATGCTAAAAACAGAAATCAGTAATGACTATAACATCAGAAAAAGTAGAACTTAAAATTAAGATAAAGAGTGGAATTGTACAATGATAAAACCAAGAGCAATACCATAATAAAAAGTGAAAGCTAAAAATATTTCCATTAAAAAGATAGTAACATGCCCAATTATCACTATTATTACTTCTTGTTACTTTAAAGCCTGAAGCTAATTCAAATAGAAAATAAAACTGAATAGCTCTAAAACCCAGGAGACTCTAATTAAAATGACAAGGAAAAAAAAGAAATCAATAGCTTTCTCTTTATTACGCATAACCAGCTAGAAATGACAGAGTGCAGAGGTGGTGGTGGGAATTCTTCTTACAATATGGACAATAACTACCAATTACTTAGAAATAGATTTTAAAAGAAAGTAGTTTTATTTAAATGAATTTTAAAGGAAAAGACTGATATGAAGGACCCAAAACAAGTTAAAAATATAACATAAAGGCACACTGTGATTGGGTGGGAATTCTTAATATCATACAGATGTCAATTCTCTCTATATATTATATGACCATTTTATAAAAGTCTAACAAGAACTGAAAAGGATTTGAAAAAGGGAGGATTGCATTCAAAGAGAAATAACTGAGAGGACACTTGCTTTACGTTGAAGTCAATGAGATCAAAATAATATGGTATTATTATAGAAAGGGACAAACATCTGCAGAAGAGAATATTGGATCCAGAAATAGATACAAATGTAGAAAACAATTTAACTTAGCACAAAAGTGGTACCTCAGTTTGTGAAAAAATACTGAGTAATTTAATAAATGGTACTATCACAATTAACTAAATATCCATGGGGAAATGACATCTAAAATAATAAATTTTAGAAGTACAAAAAATGTTTTTTAATATGAAGGATATTCAAGACAACATTTATTGAACCCATGATCAAGAGGATCTCTTTTAATAAGATAAGAAACATAAAAGCTATAAAAGAAAAGCTATGACTACTTAATAATAAATTTGCTTATGGCAAAAATTCCCATAAAATCAGAAGAAAAACAAGACCGACATAAAACATTTGAGACACATTTGATAAACAAAGGGTCAACATTCATAATTTACATAAAACTCCTTAAAGGAATAAAGAGACAAACCCAAAGGAAAAATGAGTAACAAATAAGAGCAGGCATGCACAGAAAAGAAAATACAAAGGACCAAAAACAGCTCAATTTCACTAATAATGAGAAAGTAAATTCACAATGTAGAACCTTTTCAGCTACGAAAGCATGAAACTGCCTACTGCCCATGAGGAGGTTAATGGTGATGTGAATTGCTATGCCCTTTTGTAAAGCAATCCAGGCTTACATTAAAATTAAAAATACACATCCTGTGTGTCAGCCAGTTTTCATCTTGGAGCATGGTTTACAGATATTAATGCACTACCAGGTAAAAATGTAAGCTCAGGAATCTTTATTGAAGTACAGTACATCTATATCATGGACTATTAGGCAGCTGTTGAACTTATTTATAACTACTTAGATAGGAGGGGCTTCGTAGCATACTGGTGAGTAAAAATACAAGTTACAAAGATTATATCTGTACGATCACATTTTTAAAAGATAAAAGTCTTACACATGGGTGCACAGTTTGAGGGGGGTAAAAAGGGAAGAATTAATTTTAAAAAGACTAACTATATTGGAAACAATAGTGTCAAATGAAAGGGTGAGATTTTCTGTGAAATTAGTCTAAGCAGATTAAAATGCAATGAAAACATTATTGATTTTAGGATGGGATTGTTGACAATTTCTACCTTCGATTTTTATTAATATAGTCCTGTTAAGGGGGAAAAAAAAAAAGGGGGTGCGCACTGTATTAATGGTTGGAAGAATAGGCTCCTCCACTTCCAGCCCTGTGAACTGGGAAGAGCTACGTACCTGCTATGTGAGCTCTATTTTGTTTCATCCTGGATGCAAGCCCCCCGAGAGTGAAGGTATCTATCTGCCCATGATCTTATAAGTAATTAGCAGCAGACATGAACTAAAATGCAAATTTCAAGATTCCCAGTTCAGTGTTCTCTTCTCACTGTACTGATACCCTTGTAACTCTCTGTGAGGTGTGTGGGGGGCAACCAGGGAACCCCTATGACCTATTAACTATGGGAGATAAATATTTCTCTGAAGTTTTCACAGCAAGGCCGTACTTTTCTCAAATCCTCCTGAAAATGAATTAAGATCATATCTGCTCTCACAGAGCTCTCATAAAGTGACATAATCAACAGCATAACCCAGGGCAACTACCAGTAGCAGTTTTAAGATAACTTGATAGTAAAATTCAACAAAATATACAATTATGATCACCCATATCTGACTAATTCCCTCTTTATCTCAGTTTGGATGTTATTTCGCTTGAAACCCCTTTGGAATAAGAACAGAAGATCCCTCTCAGATGCTTTTTTGTGGAACCCTTAAGCGGTCCCTTGGTGTATACTATTTCACAATGTCCATCATCGCTATTAGCCTCAAGTGCCATGACACATGAAGAGCCTCTGTCTCGTTCACCACTGTCACAAAGCACCTAGAGTGATGCTTGGTGTATAGGTTGTAAACATTAAGTATTTGTTTAATGAATTATTAGTCCCCTCAAGGCCACTTACTGCACTCCAAATATATCAAATGTTTACAGCTTTTCTATCAATGGACTCTGCTAACTGCCAATTTAGTGTGGCCAAAATACCAATGATCAAATATTCGCTCCCACTCTGTTCTAAACCCTCTACGTTATGTACAGTAACAGGATTAACACATTAAGAAATATTGGGCACGCACAATAAATATTTGTGGTTGATGAGGACAATAATGAAGCAGCTGTATATTATATTAATGCTCCTTCTTATGACAGAATTACATTATTGTAATTATTATTACCAATAACTGATGGCATTTATTTAGTGTACTTGTAAAGCCTGTCTGTCACCTCATTTAATCCTTTCAATGACCATGTAAACGTGACAATGAGGAAACTGAAGGTCAGAATCATTAGCGAACATGCTCTTGACTGGCACAGCCAGAACTTAAACTGAGTACCGCTGGCTGCACGGTTCATGTTCTTAAACATCAGGTTAAACCACTTATCTTAGGGAAATAAAATATACTCATACAAAGCATTCAATAGCCACTAGAATAGCCCCACCATTCTTTGTATCTCACAAAGTGGACGCTCAAAACAGCTTGTTCATTTTCTCCGAAGTGCCTGGGTATTTCATTACATTAAACAAAACCTAGTGGACTGTAAACGTTTTTTTTTTTTAATAAACATGACAGTATTTGTTCTTTGAGAAGCAAAGTGCTATTCTTTCCATTGAGAAAAGTTTGGCTATAACCTCATGTAAAACTACCACAAAATAACTCACCCACAAAGGCTGCCATCTGAGCTGCTGTTCTTCCTACTGAGTTAACAACATCTGTCTCGGCACCAGCTTCTAACATTACCCACGTGATGTCTTTACTACCTAGGGTTTTTAAAGGGAACACATTTGTTAATATTAAGGAATGTGCAATTCAAATACCCCCTATCAAATTATCTGTACCCCTTTTCTCCCACAAACTTTTAGGTTTTTATATTATGGATATTTTTAATTTTTGTAAAACATAAGTCATAACTAGAAGAGTAAAATGCTACAAGAACCCCCTATAAACTAATGTTACACATCAAACAATACAAAAATTGAGTATAAATATCATTTTTTAACAGAAGGAAATACATTTTTCCTAATGATAATGCTCAGTACAAACTCAAAACAAAAAATAATCAAAACAAAGACAGATAAAATGAATATAAGCCTTTACCTAATATCTACCAACCTATCTCATTCTTCACACTTCCAGGCCCTGGGATAACTATTAACAGGTGGGGGAGGGGGGGGTCTACCTTTCTACACTTTTTTCTAACCATCCATTTGAATTTATGCTATTTGCATTCTATTACTAATAGACTCATTACAGATATTTAGCTGTTTTATGAGTAAACTATACTCAGTGAACATTTTCCATTAATTCTTGCAATCTGAATTAAAATTTCCTTAGGAACAGTTTCTGGAAGACTGCAGGATCAGAGGTTATGCATATTGTAAATGCATTTTGCCAGGCCGCCCTCTAGCAAGGTTGGGCTGATGTACACGCCCCAAAACAGCGTAAAGAAGTTCCTATGCCAATGCTGGGCATATTACCAATCTTTCTTAACCTCTGCCAGTGTGGTAAGAAATGATCACTTATTGTTCTAATTTGCATTTCTTGAATTATTGGTGAAAGCATTTTCTATGTTTATTAGCCAGTTGTATTTCTTCTGTTCTTTTCAATTTTCTGCTAAGTTTTATTGCAGTATTTGTCATTTCTAATTGATTTATAAGAATTTTTCATATATAATATGACCCTTTTTAAGATATGTAATAAATATTTTCCTAAGTTTTACATTTGTATTTTAACTCTCCATATGGTATGTCCTATATATATAGAAATGTTAAAATTATATGTAATCCAACTGGTCAACATTGTGCTTTTTGAATTCCGTATTTTATACCATGCTTAGAAAAAATTTCCTGTTCCAGGATTATAAAAATATAAATTACTGCTTTTAAATTATCGTATTATATTGCATCTTTATTTCCTTAAAAAACTGCAATTACAGATAACTCCATTTAATTTTAGGTATTTCCCAACTCTATTCAGCCAATCATAAGCAACATGAATCCAAGAAAATTTCTAAATAGGCCCTGGCTCAACTGGTTGGGCATCGTCCCACAAACTGAAAGGTCACAGGTTCGATTTCCTGTCGGGGCACACGCCTGAGTTGTGGGTCTGGTCCCTTCTGGGGGTGTCTGCGTAAACCGATCAATGTTTCGCTCTCACCTCTGTGTTTCTCTCCCTCCTTTCCCAGAGGTCAACAAAGAGGTTTTCATGTTACTTCAATATATAAAGAACATGAAAGGAACCAACCTGAAAGAATAACTGATCTAGCTCCTCAACTCTATAGAGAATACAGGGTGGGGAAAAAGTAGTTTTATAGTTGTTTGTATGGAAAATAATATAATTATTAATAAGTAATAATACAAGAGTAAACACTGTTCCTAATACTCATAGCTGTAAATCTACTTTTGCCCCACACTATATATTATCAATACAAAGAATCAATTGACTTAAGTAACTAAAAAGTCACCAAATTAATTATATGACATTTCATGTATAATAACTTTTCAAAAACCAATTCCCACCATTATTTTCCATTAGAATTGAACTTAAAATTACTATAAAAATGCATTTAATTTAAAAGTATATGTGTACTTATAATAAATTTGTGTAGGTAACTCATCATAATAATATAGCAGAATAAATGCTAAAACTTCACCAGAAAGTGCAGCAAACATGAGGGCTGTGTATCCATGTTCATGCTGATGACAATTTACATCAGCTCCATGTCGCAAAAGTAATTTGCACATATCAAGTTTTCCTTTATATGCAGCATGCATTAGAGGAGTCATTCCATTCTTTAACAGAAAGGAAAAAAACGTATTAATTTTACTTATTTGCCTTTTCACCCACCTATGAGCAACTCCTGCAATTAAATTAAGAACATAAAATAACATGAATTAATAAAATAATCTTTATAATCTGTAAAGTATTTTTATATTCACTTCCCTACTTGGATCTTCCATGAACAGCTGAGGAAAAAAGATGATCTTATTATGTTTTGTTTGTTTTTTTTAAAGATTAGCAAACACACTCAGAGAATACTTGCTCAACCTCACATAACCAGTCAAACAACCAGGGCAGGGACCAGAACCCAGATTACCGGGGCTCTCATCTCTGCCACACATACTTATTCCTGGGGAAACAGATGAACAAACACATACAAATGCATTTTCAAAAGAGAAAAGAAGAAAACCTTAAAACAAATAGAATTCCTACCAAGGGAAAACTTAAATAAAGTATGGTATATCCATAACAAAATATTACAAAACTATTGACTGAATTCACCTGTATCTACTCAAGTGGAGAAAATTTTCATGAATTATTGTCAGTGAAAAAAGCAAGATGCAGGCAATGTACATTACAGTGGTATTATTTTTAAAACAATGCTCTCCCAACTACATTTATATTTTGATCATATACATGATTTGATCATATATATGCTATATAAATATGGAGAAATGGTTGGTAGTATTTACACTAGGCTACATGGTTATCTCTGTATGGTTTGTGTATATCCAATGAAACATCCAACCTTGTATGTACTGGGTACCTAATACTGTTTGGTAAATAAAGGAACAAGCTGTTCCCTGCCAAGTTAATTTTCTTAGTAATCAAGATTAAGTTCTGTAAGTGCTGGAATTTCAGTGTTGTTTTTGATGAAAACCTCTCTAAGACATATACTCTCTTACCTTAGTAAATCTTAGCATGCTAACTTAATTTGAATTGTTCCTGATGATTCCAGATTATTATTTTGAACATAAGCCATAAGATTCTCACAGGGTTATTTATGAGAGAATTACAGGAAAGCTGGGACCTTTCAGGTGGTTGTACAAGAGGCAACTTAATGGGAGTAGTCAAAGTTTTTTGAGAGTAGTAATGGAAAAATGGTAAGAAGACTATAATTTTGAGACTCCCCTAGTTGGGTGTGTCTACAAGGATGTGGTATTTAAATGTTGGGAGGGATTTGGGTGAGTGTGGGTAATCAGAATCTCATTGTACAGAGGCATCTTAAAGGGAGTAGCAATGGACTATATGGGCCTTTTGAATGAGGCAGAAGAGAAGCTGGTGTGTAGCCTGGGAGCAAAGAAAGGACACAGTACAGGAAGGTTGGCAGTCTATCACTCAGCAATCCCATCCTACAATGACAGGTTGTCTAACTCAGAGTAATAAATCTCAAGACACAGAACTGTCCTATAATTAAAAAAAAAAATAACAAGAAATCAGCTTTCAGTACAATGTGATAACATACTTATAAGGAAAAAAGATGTGCAAAGCTCTTGGGTAGTACATTACAAACTCTCATCATCTTTTTGGTCTGCTTGTGTTTTAACTGTCATCTGTGTTAATCACATAAGCCCATTTTGCTGTCTGCCTTCCTGTGTCCTGATACTGCTTTTCTTCTTATTAAATAAAAATGTTTAACTGTTTCGTTCTTTTTGCTTTCCTCTTTGGTGTTACTTGTTTATCAGCTGTCTTCTTAGCTGGGACTGGTTTTCAGAGTCAACCAATAAGAGAGCTTCTTTCCAATGTGGTAATGAGCCATCCCAATTATACTATTTGCTGTGCAATCTCTGAACCTATTTTTGTCATATTTATAACATAAGGTACTTTTTCCTACATCAAATTTTTTGATAAATGTTATTTTCAGTTCTAAATAGTAGGAAATTTCTACTTCTATTTCTTCTTTTACCCAAGAGTTATTCTGAATTTTTTAAAAATAAAATTTTTATATGTTTTATTATTTGGATATTTTTGTTAGTTTTCAATGTATTTATTGCATTTGGTAAATTTGTCTGAAATCAGTTAAAATTTCCTATAAAATAGTATAACACCTAGACTAATTATCAATGTTTCATGTAAAAAAAAATAAAGTACTACTTTTTTTCTGTCCTATACACAGTGCAGAGTTAATTAGGTTACCTGAATTTTCTGTTCCCTGAATTACTTTTTTTCTATTTAATCTGTTGGTTTCTGAAAAGTGCTACTGTGGACTTACAAATTTCTCGTTTCAATTCTACTTATTTTTATAAAATCAAAGCTTAAGACTGGTATATTCTCTGTGGGTTATTAATTTAATCTGTAAGAGTCTTGAAGTATTAAATTTATTTTTGCTTTAAAATTTATTTTTTCTTAATATTAAGTTTGCTACACAAGTATGGATAGAGTTAACAAAACCCATTGCCCTTCTGCATGAGAAATTGAAGTTCAGTTAACTTTCTAGCACTAAAACTGTGCTGTAGAACAGAATAACCACACACAGATAATGGCTGATAGTGGACAGCTCAGAAGAGACATCGCCATCATCTCAGAGAGTTATCTTGGATAACAAGTGTTCTAGAAAGCTGAGTTTAGGTTTAGTTAATTTTCCCTAGAAGAAGAGCTACTGGATCAAAGATACATACATTTTAAAATGACATAAATTCTAAAATTTTCTTCAGAATGTGATGCCACTTTATACCTAAAGCAGTGTTTCCCACAGTTCACAAGAAATTATATAATTCTGGTTTAATTTTCACTTATTTGATCACTAATAAAATTAAACATGTTCTTACACGCTTCTTTGTCTCTTGTAACCTGTCTGCTTATATTTGGTTTAGATATTAGTATAACTTGAGTACAAATTCTAGAAAAACAACTCATTAGGTTTTGTATATATTGTTCATTCTCATAGGCTGGTAAGAAGCAACCAGCTTTATTAAACTTCTAAAATTTTTACCTCATCCAAACAGTTGACACGAACATTCTTGCTGGCTAACAGTGTTCCAGCTTCTTGGACAGTACCTAAAAAAATAAAATAAAATAATCGCAAAGTGACTTATCATTAGAATAGAAAAAAATCTAACACTGAGGAGACAAATTAAAAGCTTATTTGTAAAACTAGGACTAGTCGGGTTAGGTTGTTAGGAAATTATCAATCACATACTATTTATTCCACAAAGTGATTATCCAGAATAAAAGATTCATAGAAACTAAAATAGCTCCATCTTGCTTTTATTTCCACTGACCTTAGAGTATATGAAATGAGCCACTTTTTCCTTTTGGCAGTAATACAATAACCACAAGGCATAAGGCTCTTAAATACTGAAACAAATCCTAAAAGGCACCTAGTCTAACCCATCATTTAAAGCGTAAATACCACTCAATGTAATAATTGGAATTAAATATACAGTCAGTACTTATATACTTTGTCACCATTAGGCCCACAAATTGATGGCATGCTCATAATAGAATTCTTGGTTTGGAAATGCTTAGGTAAACATATCTTTAAAGCCTGGTATTATATAAAAATGCCCTATGGTCAGTATTCACTCTCATAATGAGTCCTCTAATGTAATCCTGAAGGTCAGTGTTCTGTAAATTTGAAAATAAGCTGTAACTGGGCCACGACTGCCAGGTTTTTCCAGGCTTCTGTGTGGCACACTGATAGAAGTAAGTAGTTGCTGAGGAGAATGTTGCTATTATCCTCGGGAACAAGAGTCAGCCACACATTCTGCCAAAACAATTCTGGTCTGACTAGGAGGCAGAGGACAATGAAATTGGATGTTCTCGAGGAGGAAGGATGAGATAAGCCTCTCCTCTAAAAGGACGTGAGAGAATAGGAACACCCACTACTAGGAGTTATTCCTTCTCTTTACATTTAGAATTATAGTTCAGAAATGTGCTAAATTCACCCTGGCCGAGTGGCTCAGTTAGTTGGAGCACTGTCCCGTCCATTCAAAGGTTATGGGTTCGATTTCGGTCAGGGCACATGTCTAGGTTATGGATTCAAGCCGTGGTTAGATAGAACGTATCTGGGAATCAACGTTTCTCTCTCACGTTGATGTTTCTCTCTCTCCCTTCCTCTATCTCTAATAGCAATAAAAACATATCCTCAAGTGAGGACTTCTTAAAATCTTTTTAAAAATTTTTGTGCTAAATTCTGCTAGTCTTCCAGTTAAAAGTAGATTGCAGAATAAAGATAAGCATGTTTCTCTCTCCCTGACCTATTTCTTAGGTAAATCATCTGGTTGCTTCTTACTAACCTGGAATAGACAAAGAAATGTCTCCCAGAATGACAGAGAAATAGCTCTGCTGGAGAAATGTCAAGTGAATCATCTCTAGGCCCCTGGATTATGACAGCAGCTATTTTGTAAACAGTACATTGTCTGACCCTGTATTCCATCTGAGTTGCTACAGAATGGGAGGGGAAAACCTTCAAGCACGTTAGCAGCATGGAACCTTACCCATTCCTGTGACTTCTGATCAGAGACTTTCTCAAGCATCTCTAGAGGGGAATTAAAACAGCACAAAAACTCCCACACCTCAGTTTCACTTGAGGAAGATGCCTCAGCTGAATCTCATTGTCCTCCAAGGAATAACTGAAGTCATTTTCCATCGGATCAGGAGGTGGTTATGAAGTAGAAGAAGAATACTAGAGGGATTGTGAGCATGTCAAGGCCTGCCACTTGCTAAGGGATGAGCAAGGTTACAATCATAAACACCTGGCTCACAAATACGAACAGACCAATAATTCTATCAAATGTTAAGCCTAATGACCAACAATCTAAGTTATATCTGTCCTGTTAGGGAGCAATTAAAAATAAATAAATAAAAGGCCAAGCGAGCATACATGAAACGCTCCGCATCAGTTAGCCTTTTGAAATGCGGGGACCAGGATGGAAAATTTTTTTCTGAAATGGTTTTGGCTGGTAGAGAATGAAAACGTATCATGGAAAATAGATGAGCAAAATATCCAAAGAGGAAAATCTTGTGATGATTTCTAATTTGGTGTTCCTAATTTAATGACATTAGTAGGAAACTACTGATAGTCTAGAAGAGCAAAGATGTGATACAGGGCTCGTGCAGAAGAATTTTTACTTTCTGTCGTACCTTACTGTCCAAACACTATTTTGTAATTAAGTTTAAAATATTAATTGTGCCCTGGCTGGTGTGGCTCAGCAAATTGAGTGCCAACCTGCAAATCCAAAGGTCTCCAGCTTGATTCCAAGTCAGGGCACTTGCCTGGGTTGGAGGCCAGGTCCCCATTTGGGGGCATGGCAAGAGGCAACCGATTGATGTATCTCTTGCACATCCATGTTTCCCTTCTGCACGTCCATGTTTCCCTCCCTCTCTTTCTTCCCTCTTTCCCGACTCTCTAAAAATAAATAAATAAATAAGTAATCTTAAAAAAAAAATTTAATTGCTTTACTCTGGGAAAGAAATATGTTACATCTCATTTAATGAACTCTTAAAATGGGAGGATATTGTACTAGAAGAGGGATGTAAAATAAGCCAACATTTATCTCCTATGGAGACAAAAATTAACAGACTTATAACTGATCAATGTAGTATTTAATGATTTGTTTTTCTTTTGAGAATTTCTCCAAGTTGCTCAACCAAAGAATGAAACACAACCCAACCTGCCTCATTAGGGTGGGATTGATCAACTTACCTGGATAGACCAGCATTTTAGCAGAGAAGAAATTACATTGTTACTGCCCTCTGCTCCCACACTACAGGACTACTATGAAATGGAACAAGTCCTGTGAAACCCTCAGTTTCCTCATCTGTGAAGCACACAGTAGCATCCATCATGTAGGGTTCAGAGGAGGACTTAAGTCTTGTCCTAATGCAAGGCCTGGAGAAAGTCCTCCGTGCATGTTAGATGCTCTTTGTATTTTATATTCAGAGCAGCACAATATAATTCATTGTGACACTTCTAATATCTAGACTACGACCAATGATCTCTTACTCTAGCCAAAAGAGGGGAGAAACAAGAAAACTTTTGACGTTTCTATTTCCAGCAATTCATCAGATAACCATGAGATTTGGGTATGTATGGTTTTCAATCATTTAGTGGGATCCCAAAAGGGATGTTTTAAGGAATCTATATTCAAATTAAGTATTTAAAAGACTATTTGTCTCGTTAGTTGCTATACTGTGTGTGTGTATATATATGTAAAATCACGTATAAAATATTTTAAGTGTCTAAATTTATAAAATACTAATACACATTTAATTATAGCTTATAGCTATATTTTAAAAGTAGATACTTCTAATTATAACATATAGTAAATTTAAGTGTGAAGTTTCTAAGAGTTTTCTTACTCATATTTATTTTTAGACTTTAACAAAATGGCCTTAAGTGAATGAATCACTGCCTAAAAATCAGAGTATCTAAAGAGCTTTTGTTTTGTAAATGAAGACCCATAGAAGTTGCACCACCTGTTCAGTCATTGAGTTAATGGCACGTATATCTTTAAGTTAATGTTTTCTTTGAACTCTACACTGTAATTTCTAGTAGACCTGAACTTTTCTAAACCATAAAGATATCAGAAATAATATTATTAACTACAAAGGAACTTAGAGCAGGATCTTCTTTTAACAGTCCAAAATTGGGAACAACTGAAATGTCTATAAAGTGAACATATAAACAAATGAAAATAAGAGAAAGAAACAGACTATTGATACAGCATAGATGAACCTCAAAATAATGATGTTACGAGAAAGAAGTCATGTAAAAAAAAAAAAAAAAAAAAGGACTATTTAATGTATAGTTCCACTTATATAAAACTCCAGAATATAAAACAGAGATAGAAACTTATCAGTGGTTGCCTGGAGACAATGGTGGAGGAAATCAAAGATTATAAAAAGGCATAAAGACCCTTTCGGGGTGATGGAATGGTTCATTATCTGGACTGTAGTAATAGTTTCATGGGTGGATACTTAAGTCAAAAACTGATATAAGAAAGTGTACATTTTAAGTGTGCATCATTTATCATGCTTTAATCATGCCTTAATAAGCTGGTAGAATAAACCTTATATCCAAGCATGCATGGTTCACAGCTGCTTTTCCACAAATGAAAAAAAAAAAAAGTGAAAATGTCACTCTCTTGTTAAGTTATCAACAGTGATTCCAGTGATTTCAAGTGCCAAACAATGTAAGTAAGTGGAAGATCTTTCGTTTATATCCTTAAGAAGACTTTATTTATTTTGATATAGTGCTTCCTCAGTGTTTAAGGAAAAAGATATCACAAGTTAGAAGAATGGGTGAATCTACAAGTTATACAAGATAGTTCAATGAGATTCAGTGATTTCAATTTTCTCTTCTTAAATGTGGCAAAATGGATGTTGTCATTAACTATGATTTAAATGGGTACGTAGAAAACAGCTTCTCATTTCATCTGCAACTTTTTGGCATTCTAACAAATAGAGTCTGCAGAATACTTAGATGTGAATTCACACAGAATAAGAAATTATTCTAAAAATGTCCAGAAGCACTGTGTGGTGTTCTTCGGACTGTTAAGTCCCACTTACAGTCTGCTTAACTTCTGGAGGTTAGTGACTCGCAGAATGAAGACACTCAAAACTTTGCTGAGTTTAATTTTGCATTGCCCAAGATGGTAGGTTGCACTTGGCTAAAAATGTATTGTTAGTTTCAAGTACTCGTACTTACTAATCTAGTTCTTCTCAAAGTTGAGAAATGCAGTAAAGGGAAAAAATTATAAACACCCACCTCCTTAATGCTTTGAATGAGTACAAATATAAACTTTGCTTATGACCTTTACTCAACCAAAATTATTTTATAAAATGCACTAAAAGCTGTAAAATTAATAACATTTAAAATTAACTTGACAGCTTATAATATTTTGCTTAAATTAAACTGTCTCTCAGAGTGAATAATGGTATGGATTGCTATGGTGCTGGTTTAATTTGTTGCTTAGTTTACTTTCAAGTCCATCATATTTCTAGGCCACATGAGATTTCTGCTCCACCACTTATTACTTATGTGACACTGGGCAAGTTATCTAATTTCTCAGTTAGTTCTTGGCTTTCTTGTCTATAAAGTGGAGATTACCATATTTATCATATTAATACCCAACACAAATAGTATTTTAAATGCTTTACATATACTAACTGGTTTCATTGTCATAATAATATTGTGAGGTGGCTAGTATTTTTCACACAGAGAACCAGATGCTCAAAAACATTAACTTGCCCAAGGCCACGCCACCATCGAATGACTGAGGTTAAGATTCCACACCCAACCTGCATTGCTTACCACCCTCTGTGCTAGCTCTTATAATGTTATAGTTTAAAAATAATTCCTGCCACATCAAGATTAAATGCATCAATACATGTAAAGTGTTCATAATTATGACTGACTCGTTAACAGTCGATAAAAATTGTCTACAGTTGTCATTTCCTCATACCCCCATTACTTTTCTTTGAGAGTATAGTGATGTCCCACGGACCCTCACTTGACAAGAATGTGTGACTCACTAACTCCATCTCATTTCTTTAGTCATCTGCTTGGGCCTATAGAACCAGTGGACCACAGCATCTGTGCACTGGTTCAACTTGACCCCCATGTGGAAATACCACAGCACTAACCTTATTAAATTCACATTTAATCTTCATTTAATCTTTAAAATAATAACTGATGGACACCTAAGAATATATCCGAGGAACCCCACCACCACCACCACCACCACTGCCTGCCCCTTTCAGAGCCCCATTTTATGAAACTGCTCACTTGTTTAGGCTTTTAAGAGAACATGATAGCTCCGGATTGCTTAAAAACACAAGTTGGAGCTCTGGTGGATCGTGAGTTGATCCTTTGTCTCCTTAATGCCCAGCACAGCACCTGGCACATAGCTGGAACTCTCATGCTTGCTGAATTGGGTCCCAGAGCACAAAGGTAGGGAGAAATGACCCAGAGACAGGCAGAACAGAAAGGCTGCAGTGCCAAATAGGTCAGTGAGAACCGTGAGGAACAAAGAATAAAAACACTAACTCCCAAGTCCCACAATTTCAAAGAACATTTATGATAAAAACAGCTGTGACTGACTTAAATTGATGTCGGATGCGGTGGCCTCCTCTCATCAGCACCTGTTGAATGCAAATCATACTATTTTCCCCTCTTTTACATTTAGATTTTCCTTGTCAGTATTTAGAATAACTTGTCCTACTCTGGGGAACCAGATTTGAGCCTGGCTACTTAGAAAGAAGGCTGGAACGTGGCAAGCCCTTATACTGCAATGACTGACCTCTCTGCCATTCGAGGACACATGTGGCTTTCTCGTTCCTGAACTTAAAACCACGTTAACCATGCCCGCAGTTCCACGCAACCCCATCCCCGCGCCTTGACTGTGCAGGAGAAGCCACACAGTCATGCTGATGTCACCTGCTAGGTAACGGGACTTTGCAGGAAAACTCCTCCGGGACCCACTTGGGAATGAAGGGAAACATGGCTTCTGGCTCGTCTCCCGGGCCTGCGTCTCCCTCCCTACGACGCGGAGCAGCGGAAGCGGGACGCGCGTTGGGAAAGTGGAAGGGAAAGCGCGGAAGAGCGCGATTGGAAGGTCGCAGCCGTGCTGAGTGCGCTGAGAAATGGGGACACCTAGCCAAACTCCTCGCTTCTCTAAGGGTCCCCAGGGCGGCCGGGGGCCTCTGGAAGGAAGCCCGGATGCAGAAGCCTCAAGGAGCAAATTAAAGAACTTGCTCTGTGCTATTCCACAAGCGGAGGCGGAGGCAGCCAAGGAATCCAGATCTTTCGGCCCCCGGAAGTCGAAATGGCTCATTAGAACGGCTTATGAACCTTAAACTACCAGGCCACAGGCGCCAAGCCGGTCGCAGTCAGAATCACCTCAGGAATGTTGGAGAACGCACATCCTAGAGCCCTCATCCCGGGGACGCTCATTATCATCTGAGCAGGGGCCTGGAAGCGTGGACCGTCCCAACAGCTGGATTAGAGGACGAACCTCCGCAGCCTCCGCTACCGCCCCAGAAGTGCTAGTCCCTCCTACCTCTCCGCCCCTCAACCTGCCCCACACCGAAAGGAGAAACGCTATCAACGGTCCCTGCAGGACCACAGCCCGGGGTCGGCGGGGCCGGGGCGCCTCGGGCTCCACCACGCCCCCAGGCCAGGCTGGCAGCGCCTCCGTCGCAGCCCAGCACCCATACCTTTTCCGATGACTTCCAGCAGAGCCTTTTCCTCCTGGGTCAGCTCGCCTTTCTCTATGTGAACCATTGCTCCCGCCAGCTTGGCGGTTATTCTGTTTCTTTGGGAGTATTAAAAAGAAACGTTGTGTCTGTGTTAGGAACGCTAGCTGCAATGGGGAAGCTGCAGACCAGAACACCACGGAAGCGTTCGAATTCTCTACCTTCTTCCGCGGGCCGGCGAGCAGCGAGCGAGCTCCGGCGAGCCGGGCTGGCGGTCTCCGCATGCCCGACGGCAGTCACCGCCCCCCGCGAGCCATTGGCCGAGCTGGTGGGGGAGCTTTAGGAGGCAGCAGCCAAAGACTCCCATTGGAGCAGCCTCGGAAGAAGAAACCAAATGGCAAAACCCAGAGGAGGGAGTGAAATTCCTCTTATACGTTTCCCACCACCCCTCATCCTGTCCTCTTCACATATTTAGAGACACACACTATTTAAACCTCTGTATATAAGTTCTGTGTCCGGCGATGGCTGCATGGGGCGTACAGAGGTGTCCGGCTCTCGCTAGCCCCCCTCCATTTTTTCAGGAGTGGAGCGGCCGGGGCCGGGGGCGGGCTGGGAGGCGGGGTGGGGCGGGGCGGGAGGCGGGGCTGCGTCGGGCTCCGTGTGTCGATGTCAATGTGTCTGTCCTTCATTCCTCCATTGTCTGCAGCCGCCACTGCTGCCGCTGCCACTGCTGCCGCCGGATTCGCCGCAGCTCCTAGCCTCGCGCGTCGCCGCTACTTTCTTGGACAGGTGAGAAGCTACCCTGGTGGGGCAGTGGGAGCGGAGAGGGCTGCGGGAACCGCGTCCGTCGCTCCGCCCGGGGCTTCCACTCGGGCCGTGGCTGGCGGGGAGGAAGCATGTGCCTGCTGGGGTGGCTTCCTGCCCCTCGGTGGCGAAGCATCCCCTGTATCCCATTAACCTTCCATGCCGCTTATCAGTGCCTCGGAGTAAAGACCCGCCACTCGCCACCTTTGGCTTCCCGGGGAGACCCTGGGACCACGAACGGGTGGGGGCCCGCCACGCGGTGGGAAGTGGCGGGTGCACATCGTCTCGTGCGTGGCACCGCCAGATGCGGCTCCCGGGGGCCGGGCTGAGGCTCCGAGCTGGGAGTGGGGTAGGGTGGGGAGGGAGAAGGTAGTTACCTTTTGCCAAGCCCCCCTTCCTCCCCACCACTATACACGCGCGCACGACTTGTCATCTCTTTCCTCTGGAAGCTGCAGAAGAAAACCGGATCTGATTCACCCAGTGGTGCCTGTTAAGGATGTTTGGAAGCAATTTACACTTGCACTAATACTTCGTTTCTGAGACAACCTGGTGGGAGGGGAGAGGAAGGGCCTCACGGCTCTGCTAGAGTTCCCGGTCTCTTTGTAACTCTTATCTTGAGATTTATAGAAATAGGAGGAGAGAGGAAGGGGACGGCGATTAACTAGGTGTTGCTGTCTATATATAGCTTTAGATTAGCCTCTTAATCCAGCCTTCATTCTACTGTAATACGTAGTAGCCTGGAGCTTTGACCGTAGGGTAGCTAGGAGGTAAAGACTAGTGTGTACCTTCTTGTGCGCAAAAGCAAGACTTGCTTGTTTGTGTGAAGTCGGTCAGCCCTCCAAGGCACACATCCGTAACATATTTACAGCATCAGTAAAAGCTTCTTTAGAAATTAGTGTGTACCTTATATAGTTGTTTCTCTACAGACTAGTAATTGATGTTTCTCCCAAGACTCATCTGCTTCAAAGAGAAATATTTGAATAATTATCTGGGTGGTTTTTGTTAAGCATCCCCACCACTCTTTCTCTCCACAGTGCTGTGCATTTTCCTCGGGCCTTATGCCCTTTTTTTTTTTAGCACTCAACAACGTTTCTGAAATCCTGGAAGATGTTCATTATTTTCTGCCTTTAACAAAAATCTTTCTTAAACCCCAGTTATCTTCTTTTTGAAAGCTTCTTCGTCTTTACAGGCTGGGGCAGATCTGAGCCAGAGCATCTCACGTGAAAATGGTTTGAAATTATTCATCTCAATGTATAACAAAGAAACTTTTGTTTGATGATTCTTTAATAATGATGTGACTGTTCAAACAACATGTAGTAAGACTTGAGAGTGACCAGTCTTTTGTAACACTTGGAATGGTATTACTGCCCCGGTGACAACAGATTTAAAACATAGTACCATACAGAAGAAACCTGCCTAAAAAAAGCTTGCAGAGTAACTTCCACTACAGCAAATGCATGGCCAGAATCGGGTACTTCATTGCCAGTATTTCCATCTCTTGTGCCAAATCGGGGCCATGGTTACTTGAAGGTCACACCTGTTTGGCTCACTGAGGTTGTCAGTTCCTTGAGGATAGCAACTCATTATTATTTCTTAGTGCTTTATGGCACCTGGTATGTATGTAGTCTCTGTGAATACATGACTTCAGTAAATGTAAAGGGAGAAAGAGAGAGAAAGAAACGTCAATGGGTTGCCTCTCTCTGTGCCTCAGCCAGAGACCGAACCTGCAACCCAGGCACGTGCCCTGACTGGGAATCAAAACCATGGTTCTTCACTTTTTGAAACAAATGCCCAACGAGCTGAGCCACACCAGTCAGGGCCAGAGTTAATGTCATTTAAAGACAAAAACTTAACATCTACCTAGAAATGCAGATAAATAATATGTTAAGTTTAACTTTCTAGAAACAGATACGTAGTGGATAGTGTTCATCAGGTGGATTACAGTAGTCGTTTTGTACAGTGTAAATGTTTAATGTAGGAATAAGATTAGCTAATGAGCATACCTTAAACTAGATGGAGAACTTTTCTTATACTAAGAATACACTCACATCAAAGCAATGTTGTTGATAATAAAATAGTAACTATTTACTGAGTATTTAGTCTCTGCCAGGTATTCCACCAGATGCTTTGTGTAGGTTTCTTTTAATTATTGTTATAGCGACCCAGGAATTAGCCAATATTATGTTACTTCACATAAGAGGACAGAAATTAAAGAAATTAATTTTTCTAAGTCCCACAGTTAGAGTCAGAGCTAGAATGGAACCTAGATCTTTCTCCAAAACTTCTCTTTTCCCAATTTTCTGTCGATGTGGCTGACAGTAAGGAAAAAATTATACATTCTTTTAATTAGCTGATAATCATATGGTTCAGCATGCCAAAGGGACAAAAGTCTCTCTCCTGCCTGTCTCGCAATTCCTTTATTGTGCCCTACAGTGAATGGTATCTACGAGTATTTATCTTATATACTTTCTGAGATATTTTGTGTTTATAGCTCTTAAGTATATTTCCTTTTTTGTTTGTTTTTTACAGAAATAGGAGCACACTAACACTGTTCCACACTGTGTAATAGAATTTGTGTGATGCTTTGGTCTCTTTTATGTTTCTCTCTTCACCTTTTTAAAAATAATGATTTCTGAAATGTTCTTTTGTTTATTTTCTATTACTGTGACTCCAGACCTCTCCTGCCCTGTTGGAGTTGATTCCTAAATACCCTGCTTCTTGCTCACCTCACCCCATCCAGCTAATTCAAGGCACCACCAGTTCAATAAGCATTGGGCACCCATCATCTGCCCCAGAGTAAGATACTCTGTAAAGACAGAACTGATTCACTTTAAATGTGCCAATGGCTTTTCTCTGGACACAAAATAGAGGCTCAGTGCTGGCCTGGTAGGCTCCAACTTCTGGTCCCAGCAGGCATTTCCAGTCAGCCAGCTCCTCCCACACACTGCTGTAAAGTCACCACACTGCTGGTTCCCTAACATGCCAGTAATTTCCACCCATTTGTTCCTGCCCTTCTCTTCCTGGAATGGCCTCCTTCCCTTTTCACTGGCTCTCTGTCCTCCCCAGATGTGAGGGACTGTTCAGTTTCCAAAATACTGCTTACTTGTAATCTCTTCTCTCCAGTTACATGGCCACCTCTCCCACCCCATCCAGTGAGAGGGGACAGACACCAGTGATTACATGTATTCCTGTCCCTCAGCTAGGGAGACAAGGAAAATCTTTAGACGGGTGTTCATGGCACAATTATCGACATCCTCTACAATTCTCTCCTATCTTATGACCCTGGTGTTGCCGCCCCCCCCCCCGCCCCCTACCTCTAAGTAACATCATTGCTTTTTCATATGGATCCCCATAAAAACACCTAAAGCAGGCACTTGTTTTTAATCCTCCACCAAGGATATTTTTTTAATGATTTAAGAGAAACATCGATGTGAGAGAGAAACATTGATTGGTTGCCTCCCATACACACCTCAACTGGCTATTGAACCCACAACCTAGGGGTGTGCCCTGACTGGGAACTGAACCCCACTACCTTTCGGTGCATGGGGTGATGCACCAGCCAACTGAGCCACCTGGCCAGGGCTAACACAGGCACTGTTGTTTTTTTTTTAATGACATTCTATTATAGCTATATTACTCTATTTGATCCCTTCTAGACTATAAATTAACTAGGACTAATCTACCTTTGTTAGGAATGTAACCCATTGTCTTACATCTACTGTATGCTCAGTTAATGCTGAGTTGAATTCAGTTTGATAAGTTATTTTAGGTAGATTTGTTTCCCTACTTGACTAATTTTTCCTGGCAGTTTGAGGTGGTTGTGGTGGAAGTTCTTTAAATGTTTTTAGTCTTAATCTGTTTGACATTCTGATGAATGCTGTCAACCAAGAAAAAAAATTTTTTCATATGCTCATTACAAATTTTGCATACCACTCTTGGATTGCCCCCTTAAAACCCTTGACTTCTGGCTTTCTGCTGTAAGAGAATGCTTCCTTTTTATTGAAGGGGAATAGTTCATTTTTTAGTATTATATCTTTTGGAGTAATGTTTTTCTTGACATTTGACTTTCTTTTCTTACTTTTAGGTAATACATTTCTTGATTGATTGGAGATTTGGTGATTTTTTAAAAATTTATCTTTTAGGTGTGAAAATAATGTTATATTTTTAAAAGATCTTTTGTCTTTTACAGATATATACTGAATTGTTTAAGGAAGGAATTATATGACATCTGAGATCTGTTTCAATATATTTAATTCTGTGGCAGTGGGGGCAGGGACTGAGTAAGAGTGTAAATGACACACCACTGACTACAATTGGAGCTGCGCAATGAATACATTGACTATATTATACTGGCCTCTCTACTTTTGCATATGGTTGGAATTTTCCATGATGAATTTTTTTTAAGTAAAATTTGGAAGTATTACAGCCACTAAAAAATTGTTGTGGTTTTTTAACAAAACATAATAAAGTAACTTCTCTATACTTGGAGTTAAGAGTATGCAATTATTCATTTAAGTGCTAAAACATTTACACCAAATCTACAAGAGCCTGTTTTGTGAGCAGTGCATTTCCATAAACTGTTCACATCACATTTTATCTTATCCACAAAACTAAAGGTAGGTGGCATTACTCAGTACTATGTCACAGGCTTATGAATATCTTACTGGCAGCTCATCTTCATCTTTTTTGGAAACTGACAAAGTATGATAATTTTCAGACAAGTCTGAACAAGGGGTGCAAATACATTTAGTTTAACTGAGAAAATCAAGATGTGAATGAAGTGGAGATACTGATTCTTTTTTCTACGTCTCATAAACCAAATCAGAAGGCATTTCCTTAAGAAAAAAAAAGAAAGAAAAGTACTAAAATGATTGTGAGCAATGTCAGCATTTTTAGGATAAATATATTAATATAGAGAAATCAGGACAGGTGTGCCCTTTACATCCTTACTCAGGGTTTTCTTAATTAAATGCTTATTTTGTCACCCACTTTTTATGCTTCTTGATGTTTAAGTTTCTTTTATTAGGTTTTGGACTTATTAAATGTCAATGTTTCCAAAGGCCAAAGTGTAAAATATTTGTATCATTTATAACATATCTTCCAAGACTTTGTTTGAAGTGTTTTTAGAGAATATTTAATTAAGTTTCAAAGCCAAGTCTTTACAATGTCTAAGGACAATGTAGCCAATCCAGGTTCACTGCCTGGTAATATTGAAACACACATTAGCATGCATACAACTTAGACTCGTGTTTATATTAGATATGTTACTGTGAAATTTAAAACTCTAGGCTGGTGCCTCTTGTCTGTGATTATAATAACACTGCTCAGTAATTAAAAATTAAAATAACTATAATATATCTGCATCAGAAGGAACAAGGTAGCATTCACCTTCCCAATAAATATATTTAAACCAGAAAGTGGGAGTTTTTATCTCTCATCATTTGGTTATCTATTGTAGGATGGTGTTCGAGTCCACAGACAAAGCAAGCCCTTAAAGCAACATTCATCAGCCTCTGAGTAAAATCTCTTCCTGGGAAAATCAAGCCTCCAACCTCCAGGATGAGATTTATATTCCAAGGCGATCTCCCTTGCTTTCAGTTTCTTCATATATAAAACAGGGATGTTAACTATATTTACAAAGTGACGTTGAGCATCTTTGAGGATACCCTGTGAACTATAAAATGTTATATACAAATGAATTGTTATTTTTAGGCAAGTCTGTCTATTTTTTGCAGTTGGGAAATATATGAATAACAGAATTATGGGCCTAGTTGATCATTTTATAGTAAAATTGTATAGGCATTAGTATTTGTCATGAGCATTTCTACATTTTGGAAGATAAAAATTATTTCTGAAATTAAAGAGAGACTCACAGAAGTTATAATTCTAGTAATTATATCTCAGGATTGACATTATTTTTTACATTAATAAGAAACTTGGTGTGCATCTATTATATTCAGTGAATCCCTAGAGACTTACACTGTCCTCCCGGAGGCAGGCCAGCCCCTGAAACAACGGGGAGCAGGGTAATCAGCTCTGCCCTGTTGGGTCAGCCCATAGGTTAGGCACCTTTGAGGATTTACCTTTCATGTTTAAGTGGCTCTCTGGCTCCTGCCAAACTTTCAGCTCAAGTTTCAACAATGTTGTTACTCTTCTACCCACCCACCCTGCTGCTTGCTCCTGGAATGCCCTCCTCCACCCATTTCTGCATATCAAATTTTACTCAAATCATTCTCAGCTCAAATGACCCCTCCTCCACAGAGCCTTCTCCAGTTCCCAGCCAAGGCACTACAGACAAAAGGGTGGAGAGCTCAGTGGAAGGGCTGATTCCTGGAGAAAGTGATATTTTGAAGTGGGTCTGTAAGGATTGGTGAATTAGAACAGGCAAGCCAGAAAATGGAGAGTATTAAAGCGAGAACAACCCGCCCTCCCCCCAAAAGAAAACTGTAAAATATATAATAAATATTTTAGAAGTAAATATTGGCTGTAATTTTATGGCCAACTATTCTAGAAATAGAAATGATTTCATTCAAAGGCATGTTTCCCTCAATATGTCAACTTTTAAAATCATAAAATTGGTAGAGTATATTTTAAACCTGTGATGGTATGTTCATGTTCCCGAGCAATGTATAAAATGTGACATCACAAGTTTAAGGCTACACTGAAATGTATAAATCGGTATCTTCAGAATTGATGGAAATAGGAAAGATGATAATGAACATCATGAAAAGAAACAATGAAAGAGAAAAACATATACTTAATAGAATATTTTGCCCTTGAGTACAAAGTAACTTGAAATTATCCAAAAATAGCTGGCATATAAATAACCAAAACAGCTAGAAAATAAAATGAGTAGGAAATTCTTTGTAAAGTTTTTTTTTTTTTTTTTTGCAAATGAAATGTCTGAATAGATATTCAAACAAGGAACCTGATCTTTACCCTAAAGGAATTTCAGGACTTGTTATTCTCTTAATTTGACTTTTTTCCAATTGGTCTTTTTCCTTTTTATGCTACTTTTGTAGATGAATGTAATAAAGAGGTTGCTGAAGCAGTTGAACCTGAGAGGTACAACTCAGGGATTTAATAATCAGATTAATGTGAACTATTTTAATGCAGGATTGTGGTTTTCATCAGGAGTTTCCACAGCACTTTTTCTTGGGGAAGAAAAAACTGATGATTTAGAATAATTTCTAATTTTCTTTTAAATATAAAATCTACCAAGAGTTGCAGAGTATACGCAAGAATACTTTTCACTGTTAACTCACTCTAGTGTCTATACTGAGGCTATGAGTCTGTCTCTTTGGCAAATATCTTTTGGGCAGTTAAATGCCAAGCGGAATGATTTGGCCTGTTCTAAGTTTGGCATGTGTTTAGTGAGGAATGCCAAAAAATGTTCTGATAGTCATATTTGTAAACTATCTTCTTTGAAAATAAAGGTTTAGGTAACTCACTGAATGAACCATTCTTTTGGCAAATGCCAAGGAGACAGTGCTTCCATTATTCTTTCTTGATTTTTATATTAGGTGCATTCTCCCTCTTTTTTTTTAAGTTTATGTCAAAAGAGAAAGAAAACAATTAATGATTACATAGAAGAAAGAATAATACCACCGTATTAATATTAAAGACTAATCCTTTGGCTATCTTTTATTCTCTTAATTATAGATAATAATATTTTATTCACTAGTAGGGAAACAATAATTAAATCTGTGAAAGGTATAAAACTTTTCTCTTTTTATATTTCACCTTATTTTTATATTTGATGAAGACTTAAAAAATAATGCTTAGATGTCCTGTTCTCTTTGAGGACTTCTAAATAAATTTCAAGAAAACCACTGGGCACTGGTGAGCGATGATAAGGATGCTAACTCTTAGCACCATATAGATTGTATCAGAAGCCATTAGAGGCTGTGCAGTTTTTGATACTCTGTCATCCTCTTCTTTTTCTGTATATTCACACAAAGGACTTTAATGCTTTTCAAACTAACCTTGATGGCTTCCTGGATTTGTGATTATTTTTAAGGAAATAAAAAAGAACATGACATGTGTTTCTCAGTATACATGGTAATAGAATGGGGTTATCATAAACAGGAAGGAAAACTGCAAGTTGATGGTAAAGGAATGGGATGCAGCGTCGGGGTTCAGGGGTGTAAAGATTGTGTTTTTGTTACAGCTGGGCCTCTGTGGGAAAGGATTTGATAACTGGCTCCTGTAGTAACAGAAACTATGGTGCCACAGATTTCCTACTATTTACATGTTCCTGAGAGCAGGATTTTTGTTAAATCCTCTCACCAAAGACTTTTTTTTTTTTTCCTTAATAGAGAGTCATGTAAGATTATTTGGCATTTTGGAGGTAATGTCCCTATGACGATCCAGTTTATCAAGGGCTAAATAGATGTTAAAGTTAATATTTGTTCTCTACTCTAATTCCAAATCATAAAATCTGTGAGCTAAGTAATGAAAAGCTGCCTTTGAGAATCATATAAATAATTACCCAAGACACGGCAACAAACTTCAGTTGGTTTTTGGGCAAGTGCCCTGAGTAGGGACTGAGATGATCAGAATCCAGCCCTGACTGTTCCAGGCATGTAAGCCCCGGAGGGGCAGGGACTTTTCAGCATTTATCTCTGCTGTAGCACCAATGCAGTGCATGACCTCAAGCAAGTGGTATAACATCTCAGAACCTCATTGGAGTGTTAGATGAGGGTCTGGGTTTAGGTTCATGGATTTCAGTTATGGAGAGCAATTATAAGTTTAAAAGTGAGAAAAAATCAAAACTTATTAAAACATTACTGGACACAACTGCAACTCAAGGCATCATGTGATATCCTTTGACATCCTAGAGACCGCTAATTCTTGTTAACTCACGTTGCCAGGTTTTTTGTGCAGTACTTAGGTCACACCTCCACTTGCTAGAAAGTGAGCACCATGCAATTTATCGGATTGGCCCTGCTTTATCCCTATTGGACTAGCACCAGATATATGTTTGCTAAATTAATACAAATGAATGATTCTCTTTATGTTTGAATTTTTTTCAAAAGTATACTTGAGAGAGTTTGTAGTACCGCTGTGCTGTTTGAGGTTTGTTTTGTTTTATTCTCTTAACTTAAGTTGGTGTATTCCGCTCCTATAAAATTGGCAGGGAGTACAGTCCCATATCGTCAGTGTGTTGAGTCCCATTCAATCCTAGGCTAGGCTTCCACATTTCTATCCAGTTCATGCTCTCTTCATTGTGAAAGAGACAGACATGGTAAGTAACTTTTCGGTGTGTAAAACCCTTCAAATAAAACTTCGTCTGCTAGACAGGCTTCAGCAGGTCCCCTCCTGGGAGAGCGGGGGCGGGCGTTGGGTGGGGGGAGGCTTGGTTTGAGAGAACTCTTAAGTGAGGAAATGTTTGGACGCCTGCCCACCACCACCTTTTAAGTATCCCAAAGGTCAGTTGCCATGTTTTTTAAGCAATTGCTCCAAAGCAAATTATCGCACTAGTTAGCAGTCTTGGGGTGTTATTTTATTCCCCCCAGAAGATTCTCTTTTCCTCTCTTGTTCGATTAAAATGCTGAGAATAGAGGACCACACTTTAGTCATTCTTGCCGTAATAATTTAACTTCTGAGTTCCCATTTGAGCTGGTAGTCATAAACGCTCCTATCAGTTTTCGGTCCGACACAGAATCAGAATAAATAAACTGACTTGAGAGCAGTTTGGGGTTCACAGAAAAATTAAGAGGAATATACAGAGATTTCTTATTTATCTTCTGGCCCTATATACATATTCTACATAGCCTCCCCCATTATCAACATTCCCCACTAGAGTGTACATTTGTGACAGTTGATGAATTTATGGATTGTTTGATAGCACATGGTCTTGTACATATTAAGTGCCTGACGTAAGTGTTCAACTCATTTTCTATACACACATATTATATGTGTATTTATTGCCATGTATACATAAACTTTTTCTTAAAGGATATATAAGACAGTATTAAGGGATTAAACATATTATTCTTCCATGGAGTGGGACTCTCTTTCATGAACATGAGCTCAGGAGTGAAAGACTGGGAAGTACGTTGACTTTATTTTTTTACTTCATACACTTTCATAGTGTGTTAGTTGTTTTTTGTTCGTTTGCTTGTTTTGCCATCAGCATATTAGCACTTTATCGTTTAAATGAATCAATCAAAATGAAATAATATAGAGACCATATTGCTTTTTATAACCTTAAAACTACAATATGATTAACAAATTTCAAAGCTGTTTTCCCCTTTAAGAAAGGTTTTCGATGATCCTAACGTGCCGCGTGGCGCTCATGGCTGTGACAGTGAGGGTGCGGGAGGATGTCATTGAGTCAAGTCATGTAACTGCAAGCTCTAATGCAAGACATGTTCGTAAAGTTGCACTTTGGTGTTGTATTAAAAAAGATAATAGAATTGGATTAAATTTGTTCTCTGTATGTAAGCCCCAAAAAGAAAAGAATGGAGGTTTATACTGTTAAAATGTGCATAAGTAGTCATTACTGAAAATTAGAATATAGATACTCTTTGCCTATTTTCCCCAATTTTTTAAAAAAATTTTCAACATGCTACACAGTGAACTGATTTTTAAATCAGTGATGTGTAAGAAATTATTTTCTCTACAATAAGTATTCATTTTTTCACATCTTTATGAAATAATCTGGTGGTGTGTATTATAATATATAAGGTGTATCACCATATATAAATGAGATAAACAAACATAATGGATAACATAAAACCATACGTTGGTAGATATGGACCTTCCAAATCCTCACCTTGTAGAATTTTATATGTACTCTGTTAATAATTGAATTGATCAATATATATTTTAAGTTGCTCTTTGAAAAGTATATTCATCACCTTTGAACACTGTATAAAAGAAGGGGTTCATAAAAATAATAATCCACAGGAGTTTTGACTAATGAAAACATTATTGGTGTAATTTATAATTATCCTGTATCAAAGAAATTAATTTGATCAGTAAATACTGGAACATATGTTTTTAGTCAGTTACTATATAACATTTTGTATTTGTGTTTTTGCTTTGATAAACATTTTTTAAGTAGAAAAATAATGGTCAATTTTATTTAAAAATTTAAAAATCTCTTTTCAGGAATCATAACTTAGTCTTAGGTATTTGTTTTGGAGTAGTAGAGGTTAGAACGTCTTTAAAAATCTCCCATCTTATTTTGCATGCACACACAATTTTTTCATTGTTGACTTTATTCTTTGCCTGACTGTGATCTTTAATAATATCCAATTTCATTTTATGGACTTCTGAATCTCTTCTCAATCAGGACTGTAATATAGAAGAGTATTTCCATGGTAGGAATAATACAGGTATTGCCGGGCATGGTCAAGCAGTTCACAGTTTGCTTATGCCAACATGTAGTCTATATTGGCAGCAGGAAAAAAGAATCCCCTCTTCTGATGTAGCAATAAGGACATTTAAAAAAATTAAATCTTTATTTTTAAAAATTAAATATCTTTTTTGCACAGAACAGTCAGATACAAGGAATATATTAACCAGAGTAACATATTAAAAGCATCTTGAAATCAAGAGTTGGCAGGTTTTGTTTTTGTTTATTTTCCTGGAGAGTACAATTACTACAGTAGGGTTATTTCCTCCTTCACAGATGAGCAAACCCGAAGGATTTGAAAGTTAATGGTGTCTCTCTCCGTGGCAAGCTTTATTCCTAAGCAGTTTCAGAATATACAAAATCCCTGTGTTGCTCAGATTCCTGGACTCTTTCCCTTAGCTGTTCCGCTTGCTCACGTTCATTTACTCCATGGTTCTTTATATACACACTAACCTTTATTTCATAACCATTTGAGAGCAGCCTGCATACACTTTGCCTTTGCCCCTTACTATCCTTTATTAATTCAGTGTGTTTTCTAAGAATAAGATACTTGTCTTACAAAACCACAGTTCAATAATAAAATTCAGTGAATTTAATACAGATACCATATTTATCACTGCAGTCAACCCAATGTCATCAATGATCCCAATAATGTTATGTATGTATACATACATATATATGTATGTATCTCTCCCGACCCACTCACACACCCTCAAGATTGCATGCTGCATTTAGTAATGTCCTTTTGGTTCCCTTTTAATCTGCAATAGTTTTTTGGTCCTCTTTTTTTTTTTTAAGACATCAACATTTTTGAAGAATATGGGTAAGTTGTTTTGGAGAAAGTCTCTAAATATGCATTTGTTTCCTTGCTTAAATTCAGGATATGTGTTTTTGTTTGTAATACCACATAAACACTATCCTGTCCTAAGTGTAAGGCATCTAGAGACATTGGATGGCTGTTGTATCTTGGTTAAGGTGTCTTGTTTCTCCACTGTGTGTAGTCACTGTTTTTCTTTTGTAATCGATGTGAAGATACTGTGAGGCTATGTAAATATCCTGTTAATCACGAAGCACCCCTACACACATACACACACATGTATCACACCTGTGTGTGTATCAGGGTATATTTAGCATACATTGATGACCCTTGCATGCATCAATTTTTGGTATAGTGATTGAAAATTGGTGATTTTCTAACTGCTGGTGTCTTCCTCCAGTTATTGATTGGCAGTCTACCGAAAGAAAAGCTTTTCCTTCGCTCAGTTACTCTCCTTGCCCTTGTGCACGGATAAATTTGCCTTCTTTTTTACAATGTTTTGAGTATGGGCCTGCGCATCTTATTTTTTTCATTGAGTTGTTATCCATTCCTCTCCTTAATGGTTTTGGTGCTCACATTGTCCCACATTATGCCAGTTAAATTGTCCTCAAGATGGTTTCTATGTTGTTTAGTCTATTTTGATATTTTTAAAAGCAATTCTATATTTTCTAAAACAAAATGTCCCAGGATCATTTTGAATCTTCCCTGCTCCAACTTGGAATCAGTTGTTTATACAAGAAAACTTTTCTCTCTCTCTCTCTCTCTCTCTCTCTTTTTTTTTTTTTTTTTAAGTAGGAGATGATTTTTAGATCCTATGACATTTCTTTCTATGCACAAATAATATTTTTATAATATTACAACTTTTGGAATTAGTTTGAGTTTCAGAAGAGGCTAAAGGATTCCTTTTTTATTTAAACATACAGAATTTTCTAATTGTAAAAGCTATAGATACTTATAGAAAATATAGACAAGTAAAAATAGGAGGAATAAAATGTCTCTAGAACCTGCTGCTTATGTTGACCACTGTTGAGTGCTCGTGTATTTTATGTAACCAAGATCATATCAGATATGTGGAATTTGTTTTTATTCTGTTTCTACTTAGCATGATTGCTTTCTCCAAGTCATAAAAATTGTATTTTTCAGTCATTTATTGCATTTTAAAGTTTGCTTTTTCCCTTTTTATTTTCACTACTGCAATATCTGGAAGTAGGGAACATTTGTCTATGGTACTTAGTTCCTTCTTTTTTTCACCTCCCTCTACATCCCAGATTGTAGCCCATTTTTTGCCCTCTCCCTAAATATCAGAGGATCTAAAATTATCGATGTGGAAATACATGAATTAGTATCAAAGACCGTGGGAAGGATTTATTTTGTATTCTAAATATACTTTTGATTTTAGCTACGACAAGCTGCTCAGTGATAAATTTGTGTTCTTTAAATTGACGTCAATATTTGGCAAACAGAAACGAGTCCTTCAGGGAAATATCTGCTTGTTTGCTGCTCTGGTATGTTTAGACCTGTGCGTACATTTTTTAACTCTTGAGAGCAAGGTCCATCTCTGGTTTTGCTCAATGCTGTTTCCTCTTTAGTGCAGGGTGTTCCAACCTTAGCACTATTGAAATCTTTGAGCAGATCGCCCTTTGTTATTGGGGACTGTCCTGTGCATTGTAGATTGTTTAGCAACATCCCTGGCCTCTGCCCACTTGATTCCAGTAGACATTGCCAAGTGTCTCCTGGGGAACAAAATAACCCTGAAGCAACACCACTGCTCAAGTACAATGCCTGACACACAATAAACACCCCAAAAATTCTGGCTAGATTGATAAATACACTTGAACCACAGCTGGACATTTCCTTGTTTTGTACCACAATTTCCTCTAAGTTATCAGAATTTACTATTTGAAATATTGTAGGTATGCAGTCACTATCAAAATTCCATTGTCTTAGAGCCAAAAATTCTACAGGCCTTATCTAGGAGAAAGAGGTTTTAGAGCATTTTGCTACCAAAATACTCCAAAACATTTTATTTGAGGGATGGGTTTCCTAAAAGCCAGAGTATGTTACAAAGTGTGTAGTGTATATATGTTTGTGTCTTTCACAGTGATAAACGTAGAATGACACGGGAGAAATTAGACCACCTGAAAGGTGAATGAGCCTAGTCAGTTGTTGCAGGAAGGAAGGATCTGGAGGGATTCCATCTGGGGCTAGTGGTAGAGCCCAGAGAAGGGAATGAGCAGGCCCTGGGGGCTTCTGTTTCTATGAAGAGGTTGTACATCAATACTGAAAATGTAATTTGAGTGACATTTCTATTCTTATTAAAAGGGAAGCAAAAAATCAACATTTAGAAATAAGAGCTATACTAATAAGTTTGAGATGTGATATAGTTTTGAGAATATCATAATGCAAATTTTGTCATGATGGCTTCATATCTTCTCAAGGAAGATTTAGAATGTAGTTAACTCTTAGTGCCCTTTATTGCACAACATAATTCCTTTGAGCTTTGATCATTCCTTCCTTATAAGGTAAGTTGCTCACAGTTTGTTTCCACTCTTAATGTCTCTCGCTGGAAAATACAGTTATAAATTTTTTAGGAGAAAACTCTTATTTCATGGTTTTTAAGAAAGATACTTGATATCAATAAGGATAAGAATGAAGGGGATATTAATATAAGTTATATTTTTATATTAAAAATGAATATATGATTTTATTGAGAAAATGTTTCTTCTATAGGATATGTTATTTTAAAATTTTAAGTTTTTTCAATTACTATAAATACTAAAACTTGCATAGAATTTGCTAGGAGATATAATGAAGCTTTTGTAGAGCCTGAGTGATTTTAATTATATGAGAGGTTGTTTATAACAAAATCATGATAAGGATATTAAACAAGCTAATGTTTTCTGGGCAACAAATTATAAAGTGTTATTCTAAGTGTACATGGAGTTTATTGCTATCGAGTGTTAATAATTTAACTTTTAGATGGCAGTGTAATTATTTTTGCTTCTTCTGAAAGAATAATGTGACAATGTTATCAACCCAAATGATTCCTGGATATGTCAGCTTTCTATAAAGGATGTTTTATGGTGTTTGTTCTTGTAGTTTTAGCTTTAATGGAAAAGAGATTAGCTTATAATTATGGGGATTTTTTTTTCTTTTTATGGTTAATAATTTCACTCATTTGAAATATAGAATAAAAGGTAATTCTTGAAACGCAACTAAACACAGACTACTTCATGAGAATGTTGCAGTGAAGTGGCTGAATTATATTATGAGCTTTGTTACTATATCTTCATGAAACAGTTTATACTTTGGGAATGATATTGCTGCCCCGTAATTTTTATAACCTTAGAATCAAATGTTTTTCCCCCCTATTGTCTTAAGTAATATTGACTACACAGGCAGAGTTTCACTTTGAAGATTGCCCCCTCCTCTCTTCTCTTCCTGCTGTAACCATGTGGTTTTAGAAATTTGGGCAAAATTAGTACACAGTTGCCATGAGTCCCATTTGTTCTGCTGACCTATTGTCATTCTTGGACCCAGAGTCTGTTTGGGTGTAAGTGATGGAATCTGCAAAGGACACAGGACAGTTAGAAAATTAAGAATGAAATGGAGTGAAATTGATCTGTTAGACCTAAAATCATTTCAGTTAAATCTTTCAATTTAGAACTTAAATAGGAATTTATTCAAAAAAAGTGTATTTCATTACTAGAGTACCTGCTTTCTAATTTTTGATTGATTGGCTCATTCTGTAATATTTTTGTGGTCTTCTTTTATCTTGTGGAGTCTCGAAGGAATATAGTCTTAGATAACATGTAAAATGCTTAAATCCATTTTGTCTTAATATTTTAACATATAATTTTTAAAAAGAATGTTTTAAACCTTGGAGCTTTTATATTTTGGTGGGACATGAGCTTATTTTGTCTGTGTCTTCGGCTTAGAGTTTTTTTAAGGAAGGCCGAATCATGATGTGTAAGTTGTACCACAGAAGAATTTATCTTTGAAAATTCTGTTAAACCCTGATTTTTTTTTTAAATTACATAATAAATTGTAATGCAATTTAATAAAAGTAAGCTTTTGACGTTGGCCTAATAGAACTATCTGCTACTTTCCCAGGTTTAAGCTAGCACATTTCCTTACTCAAAGTGCCCTTGCTTCTCTGTGGCCAGGGCTTCAGTGAGTGCCTTATAAAGGCTGACCTTCACTGGAGCAGATTATAATGTAGCGGGGAGAGCTAAATTTAGAGGGAAAGCAAGCCTCTGCTCCAAATAGTAACAGCTTAAAGGATAGAGACTTTTGGTGAACAGAGTATCTTCATTTAGTCTTTCAATACCAGTAGGTGAGTCTCTGTGTTTGTTTTGTTTTAATTTCTGGTGTCCTGTACATGAGAATCTCTCCATCGTTTTTATGTTTACATGCTACTGTGTTATTTTCCACATAGAATATATAGAGGGTACGAAACAAGTCCACATAATTAGGCTACGAAAACCCACACATTTGTCTTAAGAACTGAAGAAAGTAAAAATGGAGCTAGCAATTTTTCAAACAGAGTAATTCCCTCATAGGTAGGCTGTGTTTAGTGGTAATTCTCCATTAGCAGCAAAATAGAAACAAAGTACAAGGTAGAGCTAGCTGGGGGATCCTATGTGTTTATATTCTAGATCCTAAAGTAAAACTTTTAGAGAGGGCTCACACTTTTAAAATACCTTTTATTCCAAAATAAATGCATCTTTGGCGAAGAGTAACTCCTTCCTACTAGAGAAGTTTCATGTCAGTTGTGCCCTTTTTTCCCCCTATTTTTGTTTTTGCATTTTGGTGTGAGACGCCGGGTCTTTAACATGTACTTTTCTTTACTAACACAAGAAAACCTCTTATATAGTATTTGTTAGGGGGGAGGTGTGGACACAGAGAGAATACACACACACACCACTTGTTCCCTGATGAAATGCTTGCTGATCTCACACACATACACACATACATACTACTGGTTCCCTGATGAAATGCTTGCTGAACACACACACACACTACTTGTTCCCTGACGAAATGTTTGCTGAACACACACACATACAGACACACACACACTACTTGTTCCCTGATGGAATGCTTGTTGATCCAGAATAAATCAATTGACAATGCCAATGGGCACACTTTTGAATGAAGGAGTTTTACAGAGAATATTAATAATGCATTAGAAGCTCTATTTCCAACATCTATCAAATAAAATCAGATTTCACTGGTTGAGTTTATTACATTTATAACCATTTCATTATGTAGCTGTTGCCCTGTACACAAACAGGAGTCAGTCCCTCACTCTACCCTTGTTCTAGGACTGTACTACTATTGTTCCACCTGTCTCTGCATTGTGAATGTTAGGATTTTATCTCCAGAGGCTTTGCTTTTTAAGGGTAGGGAACCTGCCTTAGCCTCCTTTATTTCAATAAGCATGATATATTAAGTTCACTTTATAGGATTGACAAGAAAAAATTGTCTCTACTTAAGCCTTATTACTGTCCGGGTTTGTTACCTTATTTTTAATTAGTTTCAATTTTTGAGTTACGATTAAAGTTTTCAATAATAAACAGATTACTTTCTACATGAAGATAGAAGTTTTTCTTCTTTAGTGTGTTCATCAGAAGAAAGTTTGGTAATAAATTGAATAATAATTTTCCATGCTTAAGATTTTTTTTTTTTTAACTTTGAGAAATAAATAATTTACTTGAACGCTACAAATTTTCTTGATTGTTTACTGGTGTAAGTAATGGAGAAAATCTAGACATCTTCAAGTGACATTTTTTTAAAACTTCAAAAAAATTAAATAATTTGCTTGACATCTTGTTTGGTCTTGATAATTTAGGCAATTAAACATATTTTCAGATTATAATATTTATGCTAGCAAAGTTATTCTCAATTTACAAAACGGTCATATTTTTTCACTTTTTTCAACAATAATTTATTATATTTTTAATTGTATATTAAATCCAATAGAAAAATATAGAATGCCCAAATCTCTGCCCTCAGAGGTAAACAAATAAATGGAAGACTTTCTAGCAGTTTTTTTATATCTTTCTGAAATTTTCCTTGCATTTCAGGAAAGCAGATATATATGTCTGTTTTAACCAAAAAATTATGTTTTACACTCTTCTTCCACTTGTTTTCTACATTAGCAATGCCTTGATCATCTTTCCATGTCAGCACCACAGTTTATTTGACAATTAGTTACTAAATGCTTACATTTTACTCAGCATTATTTTAGGTGCTAAAAATACACGATCAAGTGAAACCTACAAAGTCCCTACCACATGGAGGTTACACTCTCGTGGGAGAAATAGACCATAGGCACACGCAGCATAATGAAACGGCAGGGGCTGCTTAGCACTGTGAAGAGAAGGAGGGCCCCTCTGCAAAGGAGGTATTTGATGGATGTAGAGAGTAAGGCAAGGGAATGACTGGGGTAAGACCCTTCCCAGGAGAGAGGTGACCACCAGTGGCGCACTGGAAGAAGAAACAGCAGTGTGGCTGGAGTGTAGTGGATGATGGAAAGGGCTAATTCCTTCTTCGGTAAAGCTTCATAAAGTTCCATTTGGTGGCTTGTTATAATTTATTTAAAGAGCCGCATGTTTATGAGCATTTAAGTTTCCATTTTTTATGCATCCAACATGTTCAACTGAATTTTTTTATACACACACTCACAGAGGTGTATCTGCATACTTGAGTTATGGGTATAACTGTAGAATAAATTTCTAGTACAGGAATTGCTGGAACACAGGTTATACACATGTAGATATTTGTAGCTATTCAACAAATGCTTCCCAAAAGTATTGCATGGAGTTTATCCTTTATGCCAAAGTTTACGTCTGAGGTTGCTTCCCGTCTTTTGTCAACACTAGATCTAGATATTATTAAACTTTTAAAACTTGCTACATCAGTAGTTAAAATTATATCACATTTTAAAAAGTAGATTTAGTATGGGTGAGATTAAACATATACCTATTAGTCATACATTTTTATATGAACTGCTTAATTGAAATGCATAATCTTTATTTTCTTTGTTTTCAGAAATTTTATGAATAAGCATCAGAAGCCAGTGCTAACAGGCCAGCGGTTCAAAACTCGGAAAAGGGGTAGGTTGTGTTGAGTGTTTGTGTGTGTGTACTTACAGTTCTAGTCAAAATATAAAATTGGACAACAGTTAGATTTATATGCTTGTTTCCAGCTAGCCTCACTAATTCTATTCTTTTGAACTCTGGGGTGGATAATCTGAAGTTCGGAGATCCAGCCTCAGAATTTCCAGTCAGTTAGGTGTTTGATTTTGGACAGGTCATGTAACTTGTCTGAGCTTTGTGCCGTATCTACAAAATGGGGATAATTGTATCTTTTCAGGTGGCCTCACTCTCATGTGAGGCTAGCTATGAAGACGGCTGATTGACTTTAGTGTTTTGGCAACAGCATTTGTGTTTGGTGTTTGCTTGCTTTCTTTCTTCCTTTTTTTTAAAGTGTTTATAGCAAAGGTTTTGAAATTAAAAGAAAAGTAAATTAGGGAAAGAATTTTTACCTTTTCAGAATGTAGGGAGTCAAATTCAACTTACTATAAATATCTTTAAAATGCAGGATATTTTCAAGTATCTTTTATCGTAAGAAGAGTAGTTTGAGGATGATTGGTAAAAGTTCTATTTATGTGAGTAGCTTCTTGTTTATGTTATGTTTATCTTACCATCCTTTCTGTGTAAAGAAATTTTTTTTTTATGCTCCCCTAAGGACATGCTTATTGATTTTAGAGAGAAGGGAAGGGAAGGAGAAAGAGAGGGAGAGAAACATCAATGTGAGAGAGAAACATCGATTGGTTGCCTTTTGTGGGTGCCCCTAATGGGGACTGAACATGCATTCTAGGCACATGCCCTGACTAGGAATAGAACCCTTGACCGTTTGGTTTGCAGATGATGCCCAACCAACTGAGCCACACTGCCCAGGGCAAGAATATTTTCAAATGTTTATATTTAATCAGTTTTGCATAATTGTGTAGAGATCCTTTTAGATTTAAGAATAATTGAGGCAATACTTGATAGGAAACTTTAAAATAGGAAACAAATGAAATTATTGTGTTAACTATCACCGAGGAAAGTGAAAAACTTTTAAGGAAATACCATGTCCAAAGATAAATGATGGCTGAAAATCTTTTTGAAGGCCTCATTGCTGATTATGAAGCATAATATCATGTAATGATCATTAAGTGCCAAATCATTGAATTGATAACCCATATGATATGCCCTTGGTATGTATGTCCAGTTGAAGTGTTGGGGCAGCAGCTGCTGCTGATGTTCCCTTGCAGTGCTGTGTCTGCGTGAGTAGTGAGTCTAGTCATAGAGGAAGAAAAGAAGCCTCACTCAGTGCAAGAGATCGTTTGGACTAGAATAATTTCCAAGGGTCACTACATAGCACTAAGGCTGAATTTGACTGTTAAGTGCTGCCTGCTGGAAAGCCTCACATTCCCACTAAACAATGAAAATTTAAAAATGTTAAAGTAACCAAATGGTTATTTTGGATGGTATTTCTGTTTTGCACTCTGCTTCTTTCAATTTTTTTCTTTTTTTATTGCTTTGTTTTTTGTTTTTTGAATCCCTGGCTCGTCCCCATAAGCTAAGTAGAAACAGAGCCTGAGCCACTGCCCTCTATTTAGTCCTGGAAGCTGGTACCAAGACCAAGCCCTACAACCAACGTGCATTCATTGTCTTAGTCTTTAAAGCAGTCTTGGGGGGGGGGGGGGGCTCTAAAAAAATCACCGTAGTTGATACCAAGGGACTTAATCAATAAGGAACGATATAGTTCAGCTAAGGTGTTGTTGGGCCTAGCAATGTGATAATATTTAACATATGCCCAACTCTGAGGTGCAGAAAGCCTTGCCATCCCCTGCCCGCCGAGGGAACGTGCTAATCTCAGACTGGATCTCCAGCTCTAGCTGCTTTATTAGTGCGATGCTGATTCACACACAGGAACTGAGTTCCAGAGCCAAGAGCCAGCCCAAGAATGTGTTGCACAACAGCAGACATGATTCGGCAAGTAAACTGACCTTACAGTCTTCAGCCTGAAACCGGAAAGGTCTTCTCCAAGTCGGAGCTGGTCTGCCTCTGATTCACTTGGGGAGCAAGATGGTGCCTGCGCGGTGTTGCTGCTGCGGCGCTCGCAGCCCAGAAGTCTGTTGCATATCATTTCTCAGTCGCTGGATTTACATAACTCAGGGCTGTTGGAGAGTTAAGCAGCACTTGAGCCATTTTGTGCCAGATGCTGACGGGGAAAAAATAGAGTCAACCTCATTTTCTACTCTCCGTAACTGAATTGCCTCCCAACATTTTATTGTGCGTTGGCTTTTCTTTTGCTATTATGACGGGGCCGACTTCAGATAAACGGTTGGCAGTTTTGTTAAGCTGAGGAAACATATACTGAGGCTCTTTCAAGGTCGTTTTGATAGACTGTCTTCTGAAGATCTGTCTTCAATTTGAAACTATTTTCATCAGAGCTAATTCTCTTCCGTGTACAAACTAGTACAACCGTATTTCTTATTCTTAACATCCAAATTTAACATTACGGTAGGATGCATTATATAGAACTCCTTTAAGACTGTCTTTTCCTTTATGAAATAGGCATACCTTATTTATGATATTTTCTCCAAAGGAGTTAGGTTTTCCAATGTGGCTTGTAGGAGTCTCAAAGAATGAAAAAATTCTATCCTGAACCATTGTTATGCTTAGCTAAATGAAATATTTAATAACTGAACTGACCTCCCTATAAATTTTATAGGGAAATTAGATTAAAATTAGTGAAAAAATAAAAGAGGCAATAAATGACCAAACTGCAGGCATCCAGAGTGACCATGTACTCGGGTTTCTCCCCAAGATTTGAGATCTGTGCAAGTGGTTTTGAATTGTTTAGATTTACAATAAGTGGTGTGAGCAACTAATCAAGTAAAGCTTTAAATGTGTAAATACATGTGTGTGTGTTTGTAGTTAGAAAACCTATGATAATTATTCACGTACTATATACCTCAGTGACCTTCAGAAAGGAATGTAGGTTATGTTATTTATCATTTAATTAACATGTTGGGAAAATACTATATGAACCAGTTACCTTAATTCCCAGAGAAAGCAATGTATGTAGATAATTTGTAGGCATCTGAGAGTGTCAGAAATAGGTCCATTCCTCTGTCAATATAAGAGCTCTTATGACTAATTCCTCAGTGTCACACTTGTGATTCACCAACACAGTATAAATTTGAGACCCTAATTATATATTCCCAGGGAATTCTGACCTGCCAAATGGAAACTCAAGGAAGCAATGGCATATTTTTGTTAGGATTTGTTAGTGTTTCTGCTAGACTGACCTCAAATGAAATAAGAAATTACATATATATTGTTTCAGATGAAAAAGTCTTTTGGTAAAATGTCTTGTTTCCACAAACCTCCATCCATATTCTTGCGATGTTCCTATACAGGAATTTTGTATTCCTCTGAATGGACACTTATCTTAGCAGGTGGGAATTTTGTTTTTCAGCCTGCAGAAGAATTACTAATCCCATCACGCCTCATGACTTTTTAAGATTCTTAAGCTATGAGTGATCATTTTGACCTAATGCATTATTGCTGACTACATATTGAGATGTCTCTGGCTATGATATGCTGTCTTCCTCCTTTTACTTTTCTTCTTCCTTGGCAAATCTTTTGGAAAGTATAACTGGAGGATGAAGACGTTTTTACACACAAGAGTTTTCCAGTTGTCTCTTGGATTCAAAGCAAAGCCCTCCACATGAATTCGTAGATAGTCTGTGTTTTACCTTACTTACCAACTTTTATTTTTCAGTGCCTTTAATTTATAATTTTCAAATGATCAAAGTCTATTCTACCACCTGAGTCAACATCCAAGTATGTTGTGGTGCAATGGGGGTGGCCTCAACTGATTTTGGAAGCTGGTCATAACACTTAATAAACAGCCTGTGGTCTCTGCTTCTTTACTTCTTGTGATATTTTCTATTTATGTTCTCATGGTACCTTTTGTCCATGGGGGAGAGAGAATTACCCTTTGGCTAGACCCCGAGTAGGGGGTGCAGTTTCCTTTCCTTGCCAGTGGGTTCCTTCTGCTCAGACTCATTCAGCTACCCTCCCCCTCACTCCTCAAGCTCCTTGTGATCTGTGCTTTAATGTCCCCATTCTCTTTTTCTCCCTCCACACAAAAAGACCCTAATTATATTTTTTCTGCAGTCAACATTAGCATGTTGTTGGCTGCATCATGTTTTGCTTATGGCACCAAAAGGACTTTTATCTGTTGTTCATGACAAATAGTGTTCTAGTTCATTTACTCTGACTTTATGGTATCTCATGCTGCTTGAGGCTCCCTGGTACTGGTACCAGTCTCCTCTGGTTGGTGGCTGTGGCATTAACCCATAATGAAGTCACTATAAGTACTCAGTCTGTGCAAACTGTTGTCTGGTTTTTAAGCGTATCAAAGCTCCGTGTGCACATGGTTTAAATTGTCAAACACTCCTGCAAGACATGTTAAAACAAGATGTCTTCCCCCCAGGAAAATTCTTTTCTAATTTTTAACTGCTTTTAATATTTACATTCATGCAGCCCAATAACATTTTTAAATGGCTATTTCTTGATTTTCTGTTGAAGGTATTCTATATGCACCTCCTGCTATGGTGACTGAGGATTCGACTCTCACTGCCCCCATCCACATGCAAACCTCCCTCCTTCTCTATCCTTTCATTACGTCACAGTTTTAGCTAGAGCATTGCGTAGGGTTAACATTATTGTGACTTTGTATATGCTAGTCATAGATGAACTGTTGTTTGATTACTTTTCTTTTGCTGAGCATCATTTTGTCTTTGGGTTTAATAAGTGTAGTAATTTTTTTTTTTTTTTGCTTTGTTTTCTATGCCTTAAACCCAGTCACCCCAACCTTCCCCTTCGTTATGTGGATCTCCTAATACAGACACTCGATGTTATAACATTATTATATAGAAGAATCCTTATATTATTATATTGGTAAAAGCTCTCCCAGTCAGGTTGCTGTCTAGGCCCGCTGTACAGCTGTCAGCTTACCGTGGCGGAACCGTCCTTTCATCGCTCTTCGCAGGAGTACTATTGCCCGTCTCTTGTGTTTTTTCTCTTTTTCCTGGAATCTCATTCATGACTTAAGATCATGACTGCAGTGTCAGCGTCAGTAGCTTTTTAAAAAAGAAATATCCGAGAAGCATAACTTTTGAGGCCTTGAATGTCTCAAAATATGCTTATTCTGCTCTTACACTTGATTAATAGTTTGATTAAACACTAGAATTTTAGCTTGGAAATAGTTTCCCCTCAGAATTTAGAAGAAATTTTTCTCTGGTTTGTAGTATTTCTGTTGAGCAATTTGTTGTCACTCTGTTTCTTGATACTTAATAGGTGCTTGGTTCTTTTGCCCCTGAAACTTCAGATAGTCGCTTTATTCCCTATATCCTGAGCAATCACGGTAAAGAATGTGCCTTGCTGTGGATCCGCTTTCAGTCCTTGTGCTGGGTGCCCAGACAGCCCTTTACATTTTTCAGTTCCGTAAAACATTCTTGAAACGTTTAAATAATTTCATTTTTTAAATTCTATTTTTATTATACATATTATTTCTACTCATGAAATGTTTCCTCTTTTTCATACCATTCTTTTCTTCTCCTCTCCCTCCTCCTCCTCCTCTTCTTCTCCTCCAACTTATTTTTACAGTTGCAATATCCACATAGCTCTCTAAAGATACATTCTTTTATTCTTGGTTATTGTATTACAGTTGTGCCAGTTGTTCCCCCTTTGCCCTTCTCTGCCCATCCCACCCCCAGCTCCCACAGTCAATCCCCACACTGTTGTCCATGTCGGTGGGTCATTCATACATGTTCTTTGACTGATCCCTTCCCCTTTTTTCTGCCATTCCCCAACCCTCCTCTTTCCTCGGGTGCCTCTCTAGAGATATTGAAGATAGCAAACTAAATTTTTTTGAAGTTGTGGGTTCATCCCTTGCCCCTCTCTCGCCACATCCCGACTTGTTCTCCATAAATTTGAATCTTAGATTTTTTTACCTTTAAGCTAGTCATTTTTTTATGTCTCATCTGACCTCTATTTTGCCATCTGTACTTCTTTTCAACAGTGTATGTGATCCTTAACTATGTTCAAGATCTGGCTCCAAAGCGGGCTTCGATAAGAAGTCTGGCTAGAGTCCTCTGAGGATAGAGAGCCACATCATAGCTATATTCCTACAAAACCCAAACTATTTTTGAACTACAGAATCAAAACTATTTCAAAACAATACTAAGGTATTATCTGCCCCTTTCACATATTATCGTGTGGGTTTACAGGGGAGTTTTCCAGAGGCTGGAGCAGGTGTGACGGCGCAACAGATCGCCTGCAGTGCAGAGGGGAACCGATCTGTCTGCTGTTAAGCCAGGCATTAGAGAGATTTGCAAAAAATGTAAAACAGTGTCTCTCTTCTCACTAGTTTTTTAAAATTTAATAAGTAACCTATTTTAATTTCTATAGGTAAGTTACCTCTTCAGAATCCTCAGTATTTTTTAAGGGTGTCAAGGGTTGAGAACATCTACTCTGAAGCTGTGTGTTTATTATGTGTACATGTAGCTCATGATATATAGTACATACTTTTAAGTACCCTAGAATAATTTATCTTGTAAGGAGATGTCCCTTCAAGAAATACCAAGTGTTTGTGAGGCTGTAGAGAGAGGGGAACCCTTGTACACTATTGGTGAGAATGCAGATTAATGCAGCTACTAGGGAAATTAAAACACAAAACTACCATATGTCCCATTGATTCCCCCTCTGGGTAGTTATCCGAATAAAACAAAAGCACTGCTCAAAGCATATATGTACTCCCATGTTTATTGCAGCATTATTTATAATAGCCAAGATATGGAAGCAGTCTAAATGTTCATCAGTGGGCATTTGGTATATATACGATGGAATATTATTCAGCTATAAAAAGAAGGAAATCCTGCCATTTGTGACAACATGAGTGGATTTTGAAGGCATTAAACAAACTCATAGATACAGAGAACAGCTTGGTGGGTGCTAGGGGCAAGGCTGGGGGATGGGCAATATGGGTGAAGGTGGGCAAAGGGTACAGACTTTCAGTTATAAAGCAAATAAGTCATGGGGATACAATGTAAAGCATGGTAACTATAGTTAATAATACTGGATTGTATAGTTGAAACTTAAAGAGAGTAGATCTTAAAAGTTATCATCATTGGAAAAAAATGTGTGTGGCGATGAATGTTAATTAGACTTATTGTGTTATTTCACTATATATAAATATCAAATCATTATGGTGTACACCTAAAACTAATATATGTCACTTACATCTCAATTAAAAAATGAAAAAGAAATGTCCCTCTTTATTTCCTCCCTCTCAATCTTTATTTTGTTTTTTATATATTCTCCTTTATTTTTAGGTCATTCTCCCTCGATAATTTTTTTTTTTTTTGTCTTAGATGAAACAAAATTTTAAGTTTTGAGTGTTGCACTCATTTTTTTTTTCAGATGGTTAGTGTTCGTGGATTACATTGATTGGCCCATTCTATGAATGACATAAATGATCAACCATCATTTTTTTATATATTAGAATTAACATATTCTTGTGACCTCTTTCAACAGAAATAAATTATTTGCTTGAATAAATATTTGAACAAGGGGTTGTAGACCATGAAAATCTAGTGGAAAAACTTAATTGCCCTCCATCTTTTAAATAATTATGCTATCAAATATAGAACAGTGAATGAAGGAAATACATGGTTGCATTTGGGAATGTAATATGTAACTAAAGGAATAATTTTATAATTTTTAAATTTTAGATGAAAAAGAGAAATTCGAACCCACAGTCTTCAGGGATACACTTGTCCAGGGGCTTAATGAAGCTGGTGATGACCTTGAGGCTGTAGCGAAGTTTCTGGACTCTACAGGCTCAAGATTAGATTATCGTCGCTATGCGGACACACTCTTTGATATCCTGGTAGCTGGCAGTATGCTTGGTAAGCCTTGTGTTATAGCATCTTCTTGTAGTACATGTACTTCTGATTCTATTGAAATATTTTCTTATAAGACTACCTTTGTAGGAGTTTCAACAATTTTTACCTAGATTACAGCTTGGAATGATATTAATGTGGCTATGAAAAGATTATTAATTAAAAGAGGCATAGAATGAAGGGTTTTTGTTGACATTACAACACAGTTGGCCACTTTGCTTTAGCTAGAAGCCAACTTGCCCATGTGTTCCTAATATTTAAATATTTCTGGAGCATTTAACAAAGGAGGAATGATGTTTGCAGTACAGTATAACTTTGTGAATGTCATGTAGATCCTTCAAGTACATTTATTTAACCTCCACTGCCATACCAGCTTTTCTTTTGAATACAACCATTTTTATTTATTTTTATTTATTTATTTCTGGTGCAGTAAAATGTAACTGTGTCAACAAATTTAAAAATAATTATTAGTGTTTTGTTAAATGCCATTTCATCCATAAGTAATAAAATGCCAAAGAAATATAGTTTAAATCTAGTTTTTAAAGCATCTTTGTAATTGTGTGTTTATAGCTAAAAGGGTTAAAAATAAAAGTTTTGAAATCATTAAAGACAGGTAAAAGCCCTGGCTGCTGTCGTTCAGTGGATTGAGCCTCGGCCTACGAGCCAAGTGTCGCTGGTTCGATTCCCAGTCAGGGCACGTGACTAGGTTGCACGTCAGGTCCCCAGTCGGGGGCGCGAGTGAGAGGCAACCACACAGTGATGTTTCTCTCCCTCTCTTTCTCATTTTCTCTCTCTCTAAAAATCAAACAAACAAATAAATTATTATTTTTTTTTAAGACAGGTGTAAAGGGGCAGAGGGCAAAATAAAAACTATGCCTAAGAGCAGAGGCACCATGGAAGAACGCTTTAGAATACTATTTTAAGTGACCTGGTACCTTGATCTAGATGTTTATTAGGTATACTGACCACCCTTTTTTTCTTTCATAGTTATTCTTAGAACTTAGTTTTTGTAATTAGTTTCTGGGGTAACCTTAAGTCCTTAGAAGTGGTCAAGTTCTCTAGGCCAGAGATTTTCAGCTGCAATGGAGACGTTTGTAAATGTGTGGAAGTGTTTTGGTTGCTGCACAGACTTAGGAGTGGAGGCCAGGTATGCCACCTACTTTACCCTGCAAAGGACAGTCAACACAGTGAAAAACTGGTCTGCCCAATGCGCTGTTAGTGCCTTTCACTGAGAAACACTGCTCAAGCTGTCCTACTTTTAAGACAGGTATATACATTTCTCCCATTTTGAGGTAGAGGCACCCTTTAATTTCTCCCTCTGAGCTCTTACATTTATTTTTGTACTACAGGCCCCTTTCTGATCGGTACTGCTACTTTTCACTACGTAACAAATTAATTTTGTTGTTATTTTATATAAAAATATCTCATATCATCACTGTAGGTCACTCAAGTTCAAGCATAAAAGCTACAGGTAGTGTGTTCAAACCCAGAGGTAACCATTTTTAATATTTTGGTTAATTCCCTTCTCTTTACCTAAATGCACAAACTTCTGAGAATGGGATAGTACACAAATATTATATCTCCATGTATTTGCTCTGCAATACGTTGTTGCCTTTTATGCCAATGAGTGTTATCTTAAGTGATTCTAGAGAGAATTAAAACCATACTGATTTTGAAAAATACTTGTCGTTTCTAGTTTTCATTATTATAACAACAATGTAATAAGTATCTGTGTATGCACATATATCTGTGCTTTTATTTGGTTATATCATTATATATTTAGCAAGGGATTAATGAATTGAGAGATGGAGATATCTATATCAGTCTATGTGTGTCAACCTGTCTGAGAGAGAAAACTAGCCCAAAAAAGAAATGTTAGCATTTTATCAAAAGTCATGTAGTATTCCTATATACCTATACACCTTTAGCAATGTTAGGTACTCTCAATTTTGTCAGTTTCTTAGATCTTTATAAACTAGGTGAGTAGTCAATATTTTCATTAAATGTTTTAAGTTAATAATGAAGCGGAACATTTTTTGATGTGATTACTGGTTTTTTTAAAAATTTTATTGATGCACAGGTAAATTCCACACAAAAATCGTCTGCAGCGAGTTTTGGTTCTTGCCTAACACATGAGTTCATTAGTAATTGCCATGGACCCTTTCCAGGTCTTTGTGTCCTCCTGGCAGCACTGTTGACCTTCAGTCACACTTAAAATATTTTCCTGTCTTCTTTCACATGAGACCATTTAGACTTTCTCCTACGTCTGGCTGTCACTTTGTACATGACTCCTGGGTGTCCATACTTACTCTCCTCACATACATATTAAATTATCTGTATATTCTGTGTTATCTCAAGGCTTCATTTACCATCTCTATAATGATGATCAGCAGATTTCTATCTGCATCCCAGGTTTCACTCCTTCTCTCCACATCCATACGTCCAAGAAGAGGGTAGGGCACAAAGTCCAGAATAACTGTGCACACAGGCCACACAACGCCAAGTGACTTCTGAAAGCTAGACCTGTGATGTAATGAATGAAGCCAGTCAGGTACATTCTTTTTACTTAAACACTCTGTTTATTTGTCAGCTACGTGAGAATTCTCTTCCCACCCCCCAAAGTATTTACCTTCTCTCATTGTTCTTGAAACAACAATTATCGGTTTCTCAGTTATACCCTTTACAAGAAATATTTGTTTGTTTGTTTGTTTCCTTCTACTTTGAGAAAAACAACTCAACCAAAAATTTTAGAAATGGCAATTAATGCTTGGTCCCAATATCAGGAAAAAATAAATATTAATGTGACAATATTAATGTGTAACAAATGTTTTCTTTTGTAAAAATGCAAAAGACTAGTTTCAGAATCAGACTTTTCAGTTATATCACTTCTGTCAGGTTGGAATTGTTAGCCCAGATTGTTTGGAAGATTATCTTCTTAATAATAAAATTTTGGCCCAGGTGGTTGAATTCATTAGAGAGCTAATTAAATCTTATGCATAAATTATTTGAATGAAAACAGACTTCTGAAGGAACTGACTTTCCTAAAAACTACTTATAGAACTGTGTGCTGGAGTCGGGAAAAAGTTGGCTAAGTGTAGACCTTTTTATTCAAAGATCTGAAATCACAAGTTAAATCAAGGCAGTTTTAAACTTAAAGTGGCTGGTACAAGTATATACTCTATAAATATTTGTTGAGTATATGAAAGATATTAATCTACCTTGGCTTGCTCAAACTTTCTACTCTAATTAAAATGAAGTAGAATTAGAAAACAAAAATACGTACTGTTCTGCTTCTAATCAACCGGTGTTTTAATGGGCACCATTAAAACTTACAAGAGGAGACTTTGTGGAAAGTTGAGTCATACAAAAATGGCATTCTTTTGTTCTATCCATTTATTTCACGGTACCATATAGGCCATGGGGAAGAACCTGAGAGAAAATCAAACACACTCTTTCCTAACCAATGCAGCACCTTCTGACCAAATACAGATACCAAAGAGTCAGTATATACTGTCCAGCCCTGCATGGACGACAGGGTTGGTGGGGGAGGGAGCAGTTTTAATACTTACTCCAGCAGAAACCAACGAGGTCTACTATAAATCGAGGTCTGGTCCATGCCAGTGTTCATGAACTGTAACAAAATATCATCAAGCCTGAAAAATAAAGTAAGCAATTTCCTGATATAGGAAATATCAGGAACTGCACTGAGGATAATTGAATTAAGTTCTCTAAGTGAATGTTTTTGTTTACTTCCGCAGTTAAGGAAATAGTTTGGAAAGAACCAGACGTTTAGTAACAGAATCTAGGGAAGACAAAGATGTAGAACAACGGTGTCAATGGTGGAAGTATAAAATGGAACAACTAATTTGCGTTGTATTACAAACATAAACAGATGCATACCACTACGTGTACACCTACATGTGCACATCGTTCTACAAAATTTTGTGTTACTCTTCGATTTTACACCTACTTTTATTGTTTTCCTTGAGGTGCAGGGTTGAGCGGTTCTGCGTGCGCTCTTCTCGTTTCAGTGCTGTCCTCACTGTAATTACCTTTCTCTCCTCAGCCCCTGGAGGGACACGCATAGATGATGGTGACAAGACCAAGATGACCAACCACTGTGTGTTTTCAGCAAAAGAAGATCATGAAACCATCCGAAACCATGCTCAGGTAGAGCTGGTCATTGAGAAATTGCTTTGATAGAAGGGAAGCATTTGAACAGGATTTAGGGAGACGTTTGGTTCAGCAATTCTGCAGGCCACTTTTTAAATAGGGATGGTGTATGGCTCATAACTCTGAAGAGACAGTCAACTGCATTCATGATAAGACCGTGGGCATTAAAATGTTATGAAGGTAGAGATTTTTACCTCTCCCCTGCAATGGACGTGGAGAATTGGATGCTCACATATTTTCTGGTGAGAGTATAATTTGGACCAACCTTTAGGGAGAGCAGTTTGGCACTACAGTATCTTTAAAAACTAAAACTCTGTATTTTCTTGACCCAAGAATTCCACTTCTAGGACTTTATCCTATAGATATGCATACAGTGTTAATTATCATAGTGTTGTTTATAATAATCTCAAGGGATCAAAAACAATATAAAAGTCAACCAACAGAGTGTTAATTAAGTAAAGTTTGGTAATTTATATTAAGAGACTATCATGCAGCTGTTAGGAAGAACAAGAAGATATTCGTGATACATAAAACCTTTAAAATATTCATATCTAGATTAAATAAGGAACTGAAGTCGAAAAGAAAAAGACAAGCAACCTATTCGGAAAAGATACCCAGGCATTTCAAAGAAGAGGAAATATATTAATAATACCCCACCCCCCCAAAAACAGATAAAAACATGTTCAAACTTATTAATAATTAAGGAGATTTCAATTAAAATAATGAGATATCTTTTTGCATTCATTAGATTGGTAAAAATTAAGAGGCCTTTAGGCCCCAGTGAAGGTGAGGAAGTGGTGCGAGCATAAGGAGCTGCATCACCTTATAAAGCTGAACGCAGCCTGACTAGCCCGCTTAGGGTTGGCGTGCTTCTATTCCAAGTCTAACACGGACCCTTCTGAAAGGTCAGTTGTTATTCCCAACTAAACTTTGCAGGCAAGTCCTAGGTCAACAAGTCTTGTTATACACCCTTCAGTGTATCTATGAAAAAAGGCCATAGGACTTACTGGCAGCTAAGTGAATTTCAGATGCTAGAGACTGTCTTCACTTTGGTTATTAAAACGTGAAAGGCATGCTAAGCCAACAGATTTGAGGTGTGTGGCCATGAAGAATTTTAACTTCAAAAAATTATTTTAATTGCATGGCATTTTAGCAAAGCTGTTTCTTTCCTTTTTGTATATAAGAAATCTGTAACAGATAAAAAACAAAGGAAATCTTTAAAAAGAGACCAAAAGATTAAGCACATGAGATGGAGTGGGCCAGGTTCTAACCTATACTCTATAAAACTTTGCTTCTGCTCTGTATGTCAGTGGCCACAGAACCCTTGAGCAGGTGTGTATTGAAGCAAATGGACTTGGTTCAAAGCTTGACTTTTAAAGTTCCTACTCACCTTTTTGCATATCAGATAAATACAGTGTTCACTGAGGATCAGAATTTCTGAGTTCTGTTCCTATTCTGATACTTAGTAACAGTTCCCAGATCTGCCAAATAGTCATGTGAATGCCGGCCTTATCTTCCTCACATGGTTTTTGTTGGAATTAAGTTAACACAAGTAACAAGGTGTATTATTTGCTATTTAATTTCCGCTGGGAAAGAAAGATAAGAAGGCCTGGAAGAAAAATCAGCCCTCTTCAATTCCTTGCCTGGGTCGTTATTCTTTCCCCACAGAGGGCAACACTAATTTTTTCTCTGGAACCCCACCTTGATTGCATTAAGGAATAAACACTGAAAGTTTTAGCTGAGGGTATATCATGTGAATGTAAGGGAAAGGAATTAGATTCAGAAATCATTTCCTGATTTTTAAAATAATATTTATGAAATCCCTACTTAAATAAGAGCATCGGGGCTGCCATACTAAGTACCACAGGTTGGGGTGCTAAAGAAACAGAATTTTACTTCTAAGTTCTGGAACCTGGGAAGTCCAAAATCAAGGCGCCAGCTGATCTGCTTTCTGGTGAGGTTGCTCTTCCTGGCTCCTGCTATAATTATAGGCCACACCCTTAGGACCTCATTTTAACCACCTCCTAAACTTTCTCCTAAAGTTCCTAAATGCACTCACAATTAAGGTTAGAGATTCAGCATAAGAATTTCGGGGGAACACAAACATTCAGTCTATAACAAGCATCTTTCCACTGAAAAAGCAGTCCAGAATTCTGCTGACACAGTTACAAACCCTGCTTTAGAGTTCTAACTGGATCGTGGCAGCCAGTCGTCCCTTATTGCCATTAAGTAATGTTAGTGTTTGTTTGCTCATCTGCTAAAAACATGTTCGTGTCTACATAAACTATAATCTCTCCTGAACTCTGATCTCTTCTTCATCATTCCTACCGTCTGTGTGATTATACTTATAACCCCCTTTGTTTCACTTATTATTTTTACTAAAAAATAGTTGTATTTATATTTCACAATTTGCTCAAATACTGGTTTCCTTAACAAATTTCTACAGGATGTTTTTAAACAAATTCTTCACTTCGTGTCTCAGTGACTATGACTGATGGAATTCCAGGGAAATAGTTTTTGTGTGTTTTTATAGCTTAATTTGTGCTAAAGGGATCACATGTTAATCCTACCTGGACTGCACACTTCAGTTATTTTCAATATCTGCATATCACAGTTTTAAAATTATATTAATTTTATTTTCATCAGTTATTTCTGGTTGTTCACTTGTTATATTCTTGAATGTATTTTGTTCAGCATATGCTCTTTGGTGCTGTTTTTCCCCCAGGCCAGAATAACTCCTTTGAAGTGCTTATGGTTCTTATATCACAACATGAGCTTGTTTAACTACCCATTTTTTATTGTAGATCCATGTTGTGGTTTGGGTGAGTTTCTACACCTTCTTCTGCTGCCTTTTAAAGTTGTTTACATAATATTAAATGGTTCTCTTTTATGTTTAGGTCTTCAATAAACTCATCAGGAGATACAAGTATTTGGAAAAGGCATTTGAGGATGCAATGAAAAAGGTAAAAATTCAAATATAATGCCTTATCTGTTTAAATTTTTTTTAATGTTTGTTGAATGAATGAATGACTATAGCAGATCATTAGCTAATTAATACCTGTAGTAAGAAATGCATGACCTCATGCTTTATTCAATAGGAATAGTTTTATAGAATATGATCTCTGATCTTGTAGAGCTTATAATAGAAACCAGAAATATGCAAGAAGAATAAATATCTCAATGAGAGAATCAAGAGAAGGTGATTTAATTGGCTGAAGCATGTGAAATTATACAGCAGCTAATACTCAGTAAAATTCCTTTAGAAAATGCAGGTTGGCGAAACGGATAGAACATATCTTTGGAGATAATGTATATATGTAAATCTCAGTGGTTTTTCTCATCTGTAAAGTAGCTTTAATAATATTATATACCAAATGGTAATTGTGACAATATATGATATAACATACAAGGTGCTTAACTTAGTAACTGGCCTCCAGTAAGTAGGGAAATAAATAGTAGCACCTTATTAAAGAAGACCTGTTTTCAGTAATTGTAATATGTTCCCTCTTCAACTTGTAGTTCCTCTGTGTTTATGTATATATATAGCAGTTACTATATTACTTTGTTACAGATTTGTATGTTTCTTTGTCACTGTTTCCAATTTTAGATATCTGCCTAAATTATAAAGGAACCGTAACATCTACTTTGCTGTTTACCTACTTACTTCGTCCTATTCAAAGTGGTTCCATATTTAATGAAAAATATTTTAGCTGTAAAATCATTTTAAAAAATTCACATTCTCCATGACCCAACTTTCCATTTATAAAGGGTCCTTTCACAAGGATAAATAAAACTATATCTATATTTAAAGGTGCTCATCACAGTCTTGAGAAATTACCTCCATGTATGCTAGTGGGAGACGCATTAAATGCAATCTTCTAGAGAATGAAGCATAGCCACATGAATTGATTAGAGAAAATGCCCATGATAAATTGTTAAATGAAATAGCAAGGTGCAGAGCAACCATTTGGTAGTAGTTGAACCTTAGGCAAGTTACTTAATTTCTTTATGCCTCAATGTTCTCTTCTGTAAAAGTGAAGATCAAAGCTGTTGTAAATACTAATGCAAACAGGGTATTCAGAAGAGTATCTGGTCCATTTGGCAAGTTTTAGCTATTATTAAAGTATAATTCAGTAAAATCCACCTGTGTTATACATGTAGTTATTTGTAATATGTAGACGTTTTAAAATCTGAAAGGATACACATCAAAGTTAATGTTAATTCTAAGGGAATATAATAAAGAGGAGGTTTTTTTACATTTTTATGTTATTCTGAATTGTTAGATTTTATTTTACTAGCATGTATCACTTTTTTAATATGAAAAAATTTAAATGGAAAAAATGTGATCTATTATATTGCTAGGTGCTTAGAAAATAAAGAATTCTTGATTAAATAGAGAAATTGATATGATAAAAAATTATGTAAAGCGTTCAGATAAATTAAACATCTTACTGCTTTATCTAATAATATCACTCATGTCTTTATTTCTCTTAGCTCATTTCAACCGTGAAAACTATTGCATTCATATGATGAATATGCTTTCTAGAATGATTTATTTTTTGCAGTATTCTGTTTTTTTAATGAAAGTGATGCTGCAATACATGTAGCATATGATTTTAATGTTGATTGATAGAATTGAGCAATGTAAATATTAACTTTAAAAGAATGACCTAACTTTTGCACCATTTGTTCTAATGGAATATATTAATCTCTTTAAACTAGTACTGTTAAAATTTTTATTCGGAAGCCAGTTTTCATTATTCACTGGAATCATACTCATTTTTATACTCAGAATAGAAGGCCAGATTGGTCTAAAGTGTCTATGATTTTGTCAGTTTTTCCTCTGCCTCATTTCTGGTGGCCCCTGGAGCTTTAACCATTGATGCTCTCATTCCCTCACGTCTGTTTTCTTGTGAACTTAGGAGATGACTTCATTTTAATTCATCAAAACTTCAATAGGCATAAATTGGGAGTGACATGGACTGGTTTGATTCCATGTCAGCCACTTATTCATAATATAAATATTTGGAGAGTCACATAACCTCTCTGTAATGTAATAATCCTTCAACTGTTGGAGATAGTAAACTAATATTGCCAAACCCACCACAGAGAACTAATGGAATTTCATTGCCACTGAAGCACGTAAGCCTGCATTGGTGCCAGTAGCTTTTCATTAGTGCTTGGTAATGAAAAAGTCGGCGGGGCCCCAATGGTGGTATTGAGCCCTGGGGATCTCAGGAACATGCCTAAAGACTGATGAAACAGAAAATAGCATGGGATATAGTCAGAACTCTAGGCAGAGGAGGGTTACGAAAGAGGAAAGAGCATTCCACAAGCCTGAAGATTCTCACAATTCAAAATAAGAAGTGGTGTCTAATCTGCTTCGCTTTGGCTTCCCTTCAGCCTTTCTGGGGTTGTTGCTTTTTCAATGATGTCTCCAAAACCGCTCTTTCCGGTGTGCATGAGACACCTTTTCTCTGTTAGGAACTTTTCTTTATCACATATCCTCCATTACCTCACCACTGGGGCTGGTGGTAAACCCGCACGATCCAAGAAACACCAAGTTTAAATCTTGCTATTTTTATTAGAGCAGCAAGAAGTTAGAAAACCCCTTTCTCATCAGTTAAAGAGTTTTGGGTGCTGTGAACTCAGAAGAAGTACGTGCTTATTGACTCCTGTTTTTTATTTATTTGTTTTGCTTTAACAAACTCAAAGAAAGGAGGTAGATGTGGGGGGAAGGCACCCAAAGAAGTGAGAAAATATGAGAGACAATATATATTTCAGAAAACATTGCACACATTATGTAGCACTTACCCTTGTCGTGTACAGAGTCAAATGTAAATTATTTATGTAGCCTATTCACACTGTTCTGCAAATGCCTCTTTTCCTTCCCATGGATGTTAGCTATGGTTATATGTAAGTGAACTTAGAAGAAAGGAACTATGCCTGACAAATTTACTTCTTATAGTATCCAATTTCTAATCAAAGACATAGATATGTTTCCAGTATATATTAATACACCTTGTATGTAGCTGCTAGCTGTGTGCCATGGCTGTGCGTTCCATTTGCTCTTTGCCTACTTTAGTCCTGCGCTTCATAGACATGGTTTCTTTTGTTTGACCCACAGCTTCTCCTCTTCCTTAAAGCCTTTACTGAGACAGAGCAGACAAAGTTGGCCATGCTGTCGGGGATCCTGCTAGGCAACGGCACCCTCCCTGCCACCATCCTCACCAGTCTCTTCACCGACAACTTAGTCAAAGAAGGTAATAACATGTTTTCTTACCTGTCAAATGTGAAAAGAAAAGCCAAGCCACAGATAGTTCGCCGAATACCAGTACCTCTCCCTAGTGTTCTCCAGTTCCTTCCCCTCTGCCATGTAAGAGAATGTGTGTGTGCGCACACGCACATGCATGTGTGTCTTCCAAAATAAGAGAATTGTATGTGTTTACTGTAGAAAATTAGATGAAAAATATGCACACCTATACAAAGACAAGTAAAGACTTCTAACAAACTAGAATTTTTGGTGTGGCACTGAAATCCTAAGTCAAACAGCCTGAAATTGATTGGGCTCAAACCACTTCTCTCAACATCCAGGCCATTGGCATATTTTGTTGGGACAATGCCTCATTGTGCAGGACTCATTTGTGCTTTGTGGGACATTTAACCTTTTTTATTTAAGACATGAAGTGCCAGCCTGTAGCACCCGCCTCCATTTAGTATAATAACGAAAAATGCCCCTCATGTTCCCAAATGCCCCCCAGACTGTTGTTTGTTTTCCTGGATAGGACCGTTCTTCTCAACTGTTACCTCTTAAGAGCTGTGCGCAGATGTTCATTTTGATCACATTTTCTTGAGACATTTGTTACATTTGTTTTAAAAGTCCAGATGGCTGCATCAGAACTTTGCTTTAATTTTAAGGCATTAAGAGTTTGATAAGCATACATATAATTACTTGATTATAGAATAAAACAAAAGTGGAATTTTTTCTTGTAGGAGGATAATGATATTCAAGTTATAATAGAGTGCAAAACAAAGTTTTTTTGTTCTTAAAAATAAATTAAAATAGCTTTTATGAAAACATCTGTTTCTTCTTAGAATTTAAAATTTTTCTCTTGTAAACATGAAATCCCAGCCTCATTCATGCCTGCAGTGAAAAGGTTTATAGTTTCCAAGGAAAGAATAGTAAATCAAAAGTCAAATGATGTTATTTAGAAATTCTCTATTGTTTTCAGCTTAAAATAGTTCAGACTTCTGACATTTCAGACTGTTAATCGCTAATACTGTCTTGTTAATATTATATTATTTTTAAAAATTTGTGATACTTCACAGGTCTCATTTATGTTACTGCCACTTTACACTAGAAAAACACGGTAAAATATAAACAGTAACCATTAATCACATCAGATTATTTTAGCCTTTTAGCTGCAAATGATTGCCTTCCTGGGTGTGTTAAAAACCTATAGCTGAAGAATCTAGGTGGTCAGTAGATAAATTTTACTGTTCAATTTGTTCGACTTTTCTGTATGTTTGAAAAAATTTTTTTATTAAAATGTTAGGGGTTAGGGAAGGAGAAGAAAAATACCTTTGCTATGGAAGTGACATATGGTTGTTCTTTATACTCTACCATCATTAGAAGCTAAAGGATAAAAGTTTTGCTTTCTAAATAGGAAAGAATTAAGAAATTATACCTTTTCCCCAGCCTCCAACCCAACAAATGGTAGAGTCTCTAATATAAACAAATTTCTCCAATTTTCCACCAAAAGCCACTTTCAAAGCAGAATGATAGATTCAAGCCAGGATTTTAGACTCCTGGTTTCACGCATACTTTATTTTTACTTGGAAAACAGATCCTACCATCTACCATTTTTAAAAATTTAATTACCGTATTTTTCACTCTATAAGACACATCTGACCATAAGATGCACCTAGGTGTAGAGGAGGAAAACAAGAAAAAAAAAAATTCTGGACCAAATGGCGTACTAAAATATTTAATAAAATATAACAGAATATTATTTCAACCATGTAAAGTGAACGGCAGTCAGCAGCAGTATGAACAACCATCATCACTGTCATTAACAAATGAGGAGAGACTTGAAGGTTCAAGTACTCTTCTAGTTTTCCAGGAACCTCAAGAACTCATCATCACTAGTGTCAGAATTTATGGAGCTCAGTTGCTCACAATCACTGATACCACTTTCTTCGCTATCTTCATTCTGACCAGACGCCCTGAGACTCAGCAGTAAAGTGGGACATTTAAGCATCCCAGGGGTTTCGTGTGGGCCCATGACTTCCTCTTCTAACAGTTGTCACCATCACTGACAGGTCAGGTAATACACTTCACGGTCTGTGACATAATATTTGCTCCATAAGACACACAGACATTTCCCCCCCACTTTTGGGGGGGAAAAGTGAGTCTTATGGAGTGTCAAATATGGTACATAAATTTATATTAATTATATATTGAATTTATGAACTAATTAAATTGTTAAAAATCCATGTCAACAAGTTTAGAACAAAATTCTCCAGCTTTTAAGACATATGTTATTGTAATAGTCATAATTTTGGAGGAGGCATTATTCTGTTATTCAAATTAAAAAAATTGATGAAGTTGATGTCTATATAAATGATTAAGTAAATGTATTTACCAGCAAGAAACTGGAAGATGGGGCTTGAATTAGTATATAAAGACATTTATTTCTTATGCAACAATAAATATAAAAGTAGGGCAGACTTCGGGGTGAACAGCAATATCACTCAGGTCTCGGGTATTTTCTTTCATTTTTCCCCATTACTCTTTATACCATCAGTTTTGCCCCCAGCATGGTTTCCTTGTCATTAAAAGAGTTCTGCTGGTACAGTTACAGCACATGCTTCCTCATTCAGTTTCAGTGGATATAGGATACATAAAACAATTTCTCTTGCCTTCACCTGATTGGCTGAAATCTGCCACATGACCAGTTTCAGCCCAGTAGTGATTGCCAGGGTGGATGCTGTGGGCAGGTGAACTTAAGCTGAGGTCACTAAACTAATCATTGCAGAAAAAGGTGGTGCCAGGACATAGACTAAAGAGGTCATCTGGCCTGAGCAAAATGGACTTCTCATGGGGGAGGAAATGGGAAGTGAGGCTGCTTAGACCAACAGTAGCGAAGCCTTCAACTCAGAAAAAAATCAGTTTAATATTTTAACTATGCTTTAATTCTTCATTAAAAGAATGGAAGTTTGCCCTGGTGGTGTGGTTCAGTGGATTGAGTACCAGACTGCAAACCACAGGGTCACAGGTTCAATTCCCAGTCAGGGCAGATGCCTGGGTTGCGGGCAAGGTGCCCAGTTGGGGGCATGTGAGAGGCAACCACTTACTGATGTTTCTCTCCCTCTCTTTCTCCCTCCCTTCCCATCTGTCTAAAGATAAATAAAATCTTTAAAAAAATAAAAGGGTAGAACATTAATTTAGAATTTGAAGTATTTACAGAAGAGCAATCTACTACTTATCTGATTATTTATATTTGGAAATAAATTCTAATGTAAATGTGGATGTGTAATTGTGTGGTTTCCTGGTTAACATAGATATTTTAATAATCTCTTTCAAAATATCCAGAAGAGTTCAACTTAAAGCAGCATTAATATTTTTATAGCCTAATTCATGAATATTTTTAAATGCCTTTCACAAAGTAAAGTTGTAAAGTAAATGATGCATGTTCATCTGTAGCTTTATTTATGTCTGCCACTGTTACTGTTCTTGTACTGGTATCATTTATCAGCAAATTGGGTGACATGTTGACATTTTAGTTTTATGTCTCATGATTTATTTGCTGTACCTCAGGATCACTGTTAGAAACATGAAATATTGGTGAACCACAGGGTGAAATAGAGGCAAACACACTGGAAAATACTTGGCTTTAAGTCTGTTTTTGACCAAGGTAAAAATAAATAAGTTTATACTAGGTTGGAATTAAGTCCAACTTGGAAAACTACTGTAAGTTTTTAAAAGTATTCTAAAATGAAAAGGTTGCCTTTTGAGTGGTGTGCCTAGTGAGGTATCCATTTTTCCTTTATACCAAATCAAGTCTGGCATTATTTACTCATTTCAGGATTTCTGGTGGGAAATGATGACTTGTGTCTCATCGCAAGTGGTTTTACTTATAAGAGCAACTCTGTCTCTCTCTCCCTCTCTCTCTTTTTTAACAGGCATTGCGGCCTCATTTGCTGTCAAGCTTTTTAAAGCCTGGATGGCAGAAAAAGATGCCAACTCTGTTACCTCTTCTTTGAGAAAAGCCAACCTAGACAAGAGGCTTCTTGTAAGTACTGTCTGGACAAACGGGGTTGTTCACCTCCTTCTGTCCTGGCTGTCATTGTCTGCGGTGTGACATGTGACCAAAAGGTCAGGCCTGTGCTGAAATGAACCACCCTTCCTCTTACTTCTACGTTATGGCAGAGGGAAACGAATTCCTCTTTAATCTTTCATGTATAAAGGGAGTGATTAAATTAAAGACTTAAGGACTACAGAGACTTTCAAATTTGGAAGTGTGTTGATAAAGTGTTAATATTTTATCAGAATTGACACTTCCTTTTTAAACTAGTAACTATAGAAATTTAATATTTCCTATGGTAAAGTCACATGGATCCCACCTAATTAGACATTTGTGCTATCTTGGGTCATAGCTGAATGAAATACATGTTATTTTGTTAACAAAATAATAGTTTCAACAAGATTCCTTGTTTATAGTAAGATTAATTGAAAATACTAAGCTATTTAAAAAAGCAAACAATTTAATTGTAGTTAACTTGAAGCTCCCATTATAACAGTTGCTTGATGATATTTTTATCTTATCTTAATGCATTTCAAAGAAAATCAAGAAAAATATTTTGTCCTCATAATTTCTATCTGCTCCCTAGAATTTATTTCTGCTAGAAGCAACAGCTGTGCAAATGACAGAGATTTCTACAAGTAAAATTGCTTTTACACTTTTAGGACAAAGTCTAAAATTAAAGGATCACCCCTACCATCTTCTCTTTACCTAATCTGTTACCTGGTTTTCTCTTGCAATGTGTCCTCGTGTGCTAGGGTCCCAGTCCATGGAATAATTCTAAAACTGCCTCACTGTATTTTCCTAATGACTTAAAATCCCTTTCTATCTTGAAATTTACCTTAAGATAACCCTATTTGTGCCTGTAAAGTTTTTAGAATATGACAGAGAAGAAAAATTAAGATTCTAGTTGGTTTCTGGTTAATTTCTGCCACTGATAATAATTTTCATGAAGCCTATAGTTCTTGAGCGCCCGCTCAGTGCCAGGTAAGGGCCTGGAAGCTGTGAAGCCGTGGGAATTTCCCTGCCCTCATGGAACCTGCTCTTATCGACTTCGGGTGGATCCCTGTAAATAGAAGGAAAAGTCATTAAAGATAGCAAATAGATTGCTAAGCAGGGTAGAAGTTCATATGAAGGAGCATCTTCTTGTCTCCGAGTCTGTGGATTAGCTTTATCTAAGCTAGGCTCCTCTTGAGATCCGTATGCCTCTTTATTCTGGGACGCAGACTGCAGGAGCAGCTCCCATCTGGGCCATTCTGTCCTCCAGGAGAGGACAGGAACACAGGGGACTGAAGTGAACTTCTCCAGGGCATTGAAAGCTCACCTTCTGTTGGCCAAAAGAAGTCACTGAGAAGCCTGGCAGTGGGACAGGAAAATGTAGCCCATTCACGGGTATCCTCTCCACCCCTGCAGGCAGACACAGCAAGGAGGGGCTTCTCTTCATACTTGTTCAGAAGAGAGGGGGTGAATGATTGAGACCAAAGATACGATCTATTACAGCGTGCCACAAAAGACTCGGCTATTTCTTAAAGCATGATTCCTTAAGATACCAGTAGTCAGAAGGTCGCTTCATAAAAATTTTTAAAGATGCATTTCCTTTTTGAAAAATGTACACCATTTAGCTGCTCTTACTAGGTTACTATGTCTACATATATTTTGGGTATGAATAGGTTGCAGTTTCTACCAGAAACACTGCACTCTGTGAGGGACGGGGTGATAGTCTTTGCACAAGACTCATGCCCTCCTATGTGCTGACTCAGTAAGTGAATGAGGAGCTAGAGGGTTAGGTCTAATGTCAAGGAGAAACTTTTGTTTCATTAACACATTACGAATGAAAGAGAAATTTATAGCAGCTCAGAGAAGAGAGGGGATGTGAAACATCATTCCCTCGTTACTGGAAAATGGAACAATGGTCATGATATTGGCTAAGCTTTTCTGGAGCTGGGAATCAAACCTTACCTTTATGAGGCTACCATTCTATTGCAGGAAAGTAGACAATAAACAATTTAAACATGTAATATAATAAAAAATGAAAGATGCTATGGGGAAAAAATTAAGCAAAGAAGAGTTAAGGAGTGTTAGAGTGTAGGATGCAATCTTCAATGGTAGGACTTCTCTGATCAGGTTAAATTTGTATGAATACTTGGAGTTGAGGAAGTGGGCTATATAGAATCTCCAAGAAGAAGCATGCTCTAAGCAAAGGGAACAGACTGTACAAAGGCTTTGAGGCGTGGCATGTTGGGGACTGCAAGAAAGAGTATTTGGTAAGGGCCAGAGTATAGGGGATCATCTCAGAAATATCAGGGCCCATATTGTATAGGGACATTGGCTTTTATTCTGAATAAGAGGATGCTTTGGAAAAATTCTCTGCAGATTTGTGCATGATGTGACTTAGGGACTTCACAGGATGACTCACTGTTGCATTGAGAATAGACTCAGGAGTAAGGGCAGAAGAAGGGAGACCTTACCAAAGGAGGAGTTGATGGGAGTTTGTGCCAGGTTAGGGTTTTCCTAACAAGTGCAAACCATGTTCCAAGCCAGTATATGATACGATTTAGACAGACTTTGTCTCAGTTTAATCTCAATGCTAATTTTCAATATATTGTGTAACATTCATGTGGACTTTGGGTAGATTTCACATATAAACTATGAGTAATATGTTTGATGATATATTGCTCTGAACATACTTTTAGATCAAACTTTTCAGTCACATTCTTTCTAAATACTGATACAATATTAAATGCTAGTGCAGAATAATGGAGCAAGTATTGACTTGAAGGTCATACAACTCTGTCATTAAATATTTCTGGCTACATATTTTGGGCCAAGCTATTTAACCTTCTCGGAGTGTGAGTTTATCATCTATAAAAGTTTCTACATTACACAGTTATGAGAAATGGGCCACCACATCTTGATCCATAGCTGAAAGTCAATTAGTTCCCTGCCCCCAAATTTGGAAGAGTGCTTGAATGTTAGCTCAAATGTCAGTGACAAAATTTCAGTCTGGTATGAAATGTTTGCTTTAACGTAAATGTGTGTTTGATACTCCCACCAACTCTGTTCTGACATTTTAAGACTCATGACTCAACAAGGGAGATTATAGGATAATGATATAAGAATATTGAAAACTGAGTCATGGTTTAGAAACCATCTGGCTATGTCCCTGTACCTGGTGACAACGCAGATCTTTCTACTGAGATTTTTATTGGAGCCACATAGCCATTGGCCATATAGATGCAAATCTAACACCAACATAAAAGTTTAAATCTAATTTTTAGACTGCAACTGTCTGGAAAATGTGAGAGCTTTGAAAATTGCCTTTATCTCTTAGTTTGGTGTTAAAGTCACACAGGATTAGAACATGACTAAGTGTTACTGAGACTCTGCCAAGCTGTGTAAGGTAAAATGGAAATGAGGTAAAAATAAGAGTAGCCATGGTACATTGCTCTTTTTAAATTTCCCAACAAAATTATGTAATGAACTGAAAAGCTGGTAGAGTGGGTTTAGATTAGATCTTGCCATGAAGTTAAGAGCCACTGTCATTAACAGATTTAGCAACAGCAAAATTCTCTTTAGCTCCTGAGCTAGTTAGAATAATAGCAGCATTTGCTCAAATGTGAATAAAGGACTTTTAGATGATATTAGTCAATGTTGTTTCTCTAATATTATCTCAAATCACTGCAGCATTATGAAAACTGCCTCATCTATTAACTCATAGTTAAGAAAACAGTGTGGTTATCTAATGATTTCTATTTTTTCTCGTCAGTTTAAAACAATCTTATTTAATTCAGCAAATTTAGTTCTGTATTTACACATGCTATCCTTTGATTAAAGTAAAAGAATAAATAATGGTTCAAATTGAATGAGACTAGTTTAAGCTGCTTAACATTTTCTTCTCTTTCTTTGGAAAACTGCTTAATTTTAGAAAGTGTTTTTAGCAGAGTCTCAAGAAATATACCCGGGATTGATTCTTTTTAAAATCAGTCTTTGTTCTTTTCTCCCAAATACGAGATATTCTCAGTGCTATTTTAATATTAAAATGTTGTCCTTTATGTTTGCTGAAATTTGAATAGCTTCTGCTATACAATTTGAATAGCTTCTGATATAATAGTCTCTCTTTTGTCTTTCAGGAACTCTTTCCAGTTAACAGACAGAGTGTGGATCATTTTGCTAAATACTTCACCGATGCAGGACTGAAGGAGCTGTCCGACTTCCTGCGTGTCCAGCAGTCGCTGGGCACCAGGAAGGAGCTGCAGAAGGAGCTCCAGGAGCGTCTTTCTCAGGAATGCCCCATCAAGGAGGTGAGAAACCTCAGGCCAGCATCGCTCCAAAACACACGATTCCGAGGGAAAACGTAGACCGTGGAGCACAAACTTTACTTTTTTTAAGGAGACCTCTTGTTGCTCATTGCTATGAGCTTTATGCATTTGTCCATACTTTAAATTAGTTCAATTTCAAAGTATTGATTCAGAATCCTCTACCCTGTTCCAGAAATGAATGGTTATTTCCACACAAATAACTTACTTTACCAAGCTGCTATGATTATCAAAACATTTCTTTTGTCAAATAGATTCACCGTTCACAATCAGTATACCTCACTAAATGGTAGTTTTTCCATTTCGTTGTAGATTATTACGTTGTTGAGCGTTTGGCTGTGCTTGAAATCACCTTGGTATTCTGTGTCACTGGGTATGAACACGTATGATTGTGTGTTTAATGTGAAGGGAAAAGGTCAGTGATTGTGAATTTGTAGCATGGGAAAAGAGCAGTTGGACCAGTGGCTTGTTTGGTCCCACTCACAATAGCGGTGCTTTCCCATTAGGTCACTATGACATTTTTGTATAGCTATGTATAAAAATAGCTTGTATAGCTATAGTTCATATGGCTATGACTGTGTTTTAAAAAATTCAGGCCTGGAGAAAACTTCCTGTGTGAACATAAAACACTTTTACATGATAATATCAAAATCAAATGAAAGGTCCTTTCCTTTGGCACTCACCACCCTGTGAGCTCCCAGCCCTGCAAGGCCCCCCGTGCAGCTGCAGAATCCACGCTGATCCTACACAGCAGGTGGAGACAGTGGAGCACTAAACAGTCCTAAGGCTCATGGCATTAAGGTTGACAATATATTGAATGATGTTTCTCCAAGCAAGAATTTGAACATGATTTTCTATGGGAAAACAAAGCAAAATGATTTTAGCTGCAGAGATGTCACCTTTCTTTACAGTGTCCCCAGCCAGCTCCGACACTGGGACTCCCTGGGTCCTTGTGTTCTCAGAGCCTGCTTAACCCACTGCAGATAGCTCTGCAGCCAGGTCAGCAAGGACGAGAACAATACATTGTTACTGAAAAAGAAAGGGGGCTGAGGGGGTGGGAGCTATACTCCTCACGAAGTACTATACTTGAGAAATATTATGGTATCGCCACCTCTAAAGCTCTAACCTCTATTTGTGATTTTTATTTTAAAGATTTTCCCAAACAAGTTTGATATGCAATTAAGTTAGGCAGACCTATATTTCATACTGTGAGAGTTGAGGATAAATTGGCATATTTAAACTAAATACTTAGGGGAAAATAATCTGCTGAATGGTGCTGCATTGATATGTATCTTACAAAAATTGCCTTTACGCTGTATAATTTACTTACAAATCAAACCAACATTTCACTGAGATGGGGCATGAAGATCATCAAAAATGATAATTAAAGAATGAATTGTGGAGAATGGACTTGTATAAACCCAAGACATTATCCATTAAGAGCTTTAAAGGGGAGGGTCGGAAATAAAAATTAACAGCTTGGTTGCCTTTATCAATCCCCAAGAAAGTCAAACTGGCCCAAGTAAACCCTTTTCTGCCGGGCTTGTAGGGGTCCATGCACAGAAAAAGAGCAAGTCCTGAGAAACAATGATTCTCTCTTATTTTCTGTTATCCAGGAGCTTATGCCAGAGCTAATCCTAGGAATTTTTGGACTAAAAATAAGTCTGCTTTGAGGAGAAATCCTTGTGTTGTTTTTGTCCCTTTGGTAATCAGAGACTATGTACCAGGAGGGGAGGGACTGAGCAGAATACACTCGTATATATCTGCCCCAGACCTTTTACTAACCAGGACAGTGACTCCCTTCCCCATGAAATGTAGGTGGTGCTCTATGTGAAAGAAGAAATGAAGAGGAACGATCTTCCAGAAACAGCGGTGATCGGGCTTCTGTGGACCTGTGTCATGAATGCTGTTGAATGGAACAAGAAGGAAGAGCTCGTCGCAGAGCAGGCCCTTAAGCACCTGAAGGTACAGGGCATTAGTAGGAACAGTCTCTGTAGCACTTAGCGGGGTGGCCGAAGGCTTCCAACCTCGATTTGCCCAGACTCAGGCCAAACATGTACTTCCTGCTTTTTTTCTTTTCAAATTGGCCTCTACCTAAAATGTTTCAGCTATAAGAGCCTATGAAATACCTGAGGGTAAGTCCTTTACTAAAAACAGTGTCAGAAAAAACACAGAATAGTCAGATAGTCAGTACTTAAAGGTAAATACCCCCTAACTTTTGGTTTCTTTCTGTTCTACATGACGGGATTTCTTAGTGAATATTTCTGTTTAAGTAAACTACAAATTGACAAAAAAATTTGCGAAGTGTTTGAGTGTTGGAAGAGATCAACTGATTGTGTAAACTGTATATTTGGGGGCACAAATACATGTTTTTACTTCTATGAATTGTCTTCTTGCTCTAAAACTGTATTATGACAAGTGGAAGACTTAGATCCTGCCTTCAGAGTTTACACTTGAATTGGGAAGTCAAGGCCTTCCGAGTATAAACTCGGTTAGAATATAAATTAGAGAAAGTTCTCCGTGTTCATGAGAACAGAGCAGTGAGTAAACCAGGCAGGTTCTGTGGATCGGGGAAGGTTCCTAGGGGGAGAAATTGTTGAACTGAGTAGCTCTTAGAGAAAACAAGGGCTGTCCATCAGTGACTGGAAGCCAAGGACATTGGAGGCAAAGGGAACAATGGGAACAAAACCATAAAGGTGACCTGTGAGGGCATCTGCATGCCTGGGGAAGGAGAACCTCACTCTTGGTCTCGTTTTCACAATATCCAGTAGACAGACGCGGTAGCACAGCAGTTATGTTTCATACAGTCAGAAGTTCATACTTGCTCTCCTTTTAGGTACACTGAGAGAACTCTGATAAGATGCCGGGATGAAAAATTCATTTTGATTGGACACAGTATAATAAGAAGATAATCCTAAAAGTGAATGTCTTTTAAGCAAACCTCCAGATTACTGTTGTGATTCAAGCGTTGCTGGCCCTGTACCTCCCACGCAAGTTAACGGCTTCACTCCTGCTTCTCTTCCAGCAATACGCTCCCCTGCTGGCTGTGTTCAGCTCCCAAGGCCAGTCTGAGCTGATCCTCCTGCAGAAGGTTCAGGAATACTGTTACGACAACATCCACTTCATGAAAGCATTTCAGAAGATCGTGGTTCTCTTTTATAAAGGTATCGGTCCACATTGTTCCACCGCTGTGCTTCCATGTTTTGTTGCAGCGGAGCAGAGGGTTGGGCAGGGGGCCACGTGGGGTTCGCACTAACCTTTGCAAGTTTCAGTGAGGCGGCCATATTACAGAGAGAGGATGCAAACGCCACATGTGCCTGTCCTCGTTGCTGGGACTTCCCAGAAGGCTGTGATGAACTGGTTATTACTTGGGGGGTGGTGAAAAGAAAATGTAATTACATAAAGTAATTAGGTCTGTTTCTGAATTATAGTAAGGATGAGCTCTAATAACAATAATTATCAAAATGCTACGGAAAGTTATATTCAGACCTTTTTAAGTACCATAAAGCTGACTTCAAAATAACTGAAATAATTAGCCTTTTTCACCTTCTGTTGTGGTTATTTGTCCCAGCCATTCTCCTATTTTCCAAGGAAATGGTTTTTTTTTTTAGATTTTCACATTTACTGTCTTTTTTCTTTGTATTTTTAAGGAGGTTGCCATGACAACCGGCACTGGCTTTAATAAATGAATGCTATTAGGGTTTTAACCAATCTAAATCTCTATACCTACAACATATAAAAATTATCCTGGACTATCCTTTGGTCTATGTTTATATAATTTATGAGGGTGGAAAGGAAGACTTAAGAAATGATATATTTTGATTATAAAATGCTTATTGGAAGTTACTATGACCTTAAATGGCATAATATCAGAAAAACTTAAAGTACAAATTAATACTAGTCAGATTTTTTCCTTTTGACATATTCTTACATTTGCCTATTTTAAGACATACGTTGGTATTTAGAATATATGAATTTTACATTTTTTTATTAATAGCTATTTTTTAAATGTTTTAACAGTGTTTCACAAAAAGCTTTGATCGACTATCCAGATTCTTGAAATGCATACATTTTACCCATGAGTTTTTGGGTGACATTTCACTTTTACAGCAGTAAAGCATTTGGCACAATTTTTTTTTTTAGTATATTTTATTGATTATATTGTTACAATAGTTTCAATTTTTTCCCCTTTGCTACCCTCCACCTAGAACCCCCTTCCCCCAGCAGTCGCCCCCCAAATCCATGCCCATGGTTCGTACATACAAGCTCTCCCGCTTCACCCTTTCATATATTCTTCTTCTTTTTTTTAATAAATAAATGATTAATTAATTATTTTAATAATAAAAAATAACAATCCCTCCCTCTCAGATATTAAGACCCTTTATAATCTTATAAAGGACAATGGGCGAAGATCTCAAGCTCCTCTAGCTGCTGGCACAATTATTTTTAATTGAATTTATTGGGGTGACGTTAATAAAAGTACAAGTTTCAGGTGTACAACTCTATAACACATCATCTGTATATAGATAGTATTGTGTGTTCACCACCCCAAGTCAAGTCTCCATCACCATTTATCCCCTGTTTACTCTCTTCTACCTGCCCCCCACCCCCTTTCCCTCCGGTACTGTTGTCTCAGAATAAGAATGTGGTAACTGCCAAGTCCCATTTGAAGTTCAGGAATTGGTGTTTTTCTTTGGACATACCTGAATTAGGTCCTTTGGGGGATGGTCATGAGATAGCAATATCCTGAAACGAGGGCTTCAGTGATAGCCAAGGTGACCCATCAGAACCAAACCTGTAGGTCTTATTGCCAACCAACCTACGGTACCCAGCAGCCAACAAACAGAAGCAGGGCCCACCTACCCAGTGGGCATTCTGCCCCCACTAGCCACTACTGGCTCCTTTTCTAAACTGGTAAAGAGAGCTCGGGGTAGGTTTCACTTTGGCTTTGTGGGTGGACAGTATTTTCCACTACAGAAAAAACAAACAAACAACCGTTTATAAATCAGAAGCCTTGGTGCACATTTTCCTTTGTTGCTATTTAGAAGTTAACCCATCCAGACTGTTCCTTTAATCAAATCTTTTTAAAGATTTTACTTATTTATTTTTAGAGAGAGAGGGGAAGGGAAGGAGAAAGAGAGGGAGAGAAACACCTGCTGTTGCCTCTCACACACCCCCAGCCAGGGACCTGGCCCACAACCTAGGTATGTGCCCTGACTCGGAATTGAACCAGCAACCTTTCAGTTCGCCAGCCAGCATTCAGTTCATTGAGCCACACCAACGAGGGCCAGATCTTTTTGTTAACTGAGACATAGTTTGAGCTTCATCTGAAAAGCACTTAATTTTATTATTATATTTCATTCATAAAAAGATTAACCAATTACTTTTTATCAGTGATGGCATTGAGGCTGCATATTGTTAGTACACACAGACCCAGGGAAAAGCCCCAAGACTGAAAATCTACCTTCGTAAGTAGTGGCTGGGACAGACCAAAGGAAGAGGCAGGCCTCTCCAGTCTGGCAACTAACAGTCCATTAAAGGAAATGTACATAGGAGGTGTGTCTTTGGGCAGCTCCCAGAAAGTGGATTTTCTCTGTGCCATTTGGAAGGCACCAGAGAATTAAAGGAGAGGGGGTCGTCACAGGTACTGGTATGTGAATGCTACCAGGTGCAGGACATGACTTTACCTGCCTGACAGGTCAGGACAACAGCCTGTTCCAGGATCCAGCTCATCACAGGAAGCAGCAGAGGGGCTCTGGTTTTTTGTCTTAATAAACATTGATGATGGTCTGATAATCTCTAGGGTGGGGGTTGTAGTAAGCTGTCTCCATTCTGGCCTGAGTCCACCTCACATGACAGACAGTGGTCATGGCATGGAATAGTCTGTCCACCACACATATGAACATACAGTCCTTCAGATTGCTCATTTTAACCATGAATGCCAACACCCTTCCTCATTATGCACTTTTAAGTAATCTAAAGTTAGAAAGGTCTGTGGCTAGTGTGAGCAAGCCCCAGGGAACACAGGAAGGTATTAACATCATTTTGTTCTGGCTTAGTTATTTTTGGAAATTAAATCAGGAAACTTTAAAAATGAAAACTAAAATAGATCACTGAGGTATTTAAACTAAATGTCATTTTTTAGGCAATTGCGTCATTTTCCACAAAATTATGCATACAGTCTGTTTTTCTGAATAAAGTAACTGCATTTTCTCCTGAGAACATGAAACCCCCGAGGAATGACTGTTCCATGCCACTATTAAGAGAGTTACTGTGTTTACCTTATCTTTTTGGAAGAATGGTTCTTAGACTGACTTTATTTCATCCCACAAACACTTGTGCACCAGGAGACATATATTTTATGTTTTTATAAGGATTGGAAGCTTTTTGAATGTTATTTTACATGTCTGGAAATGCTTGGTGAACAGAGTGTTTTATAGCAATTTTTTCCCAGCTCTGGTTGCAAATGAATCACCCGGGGAGCTTGTTAAAGCACAAATTCTCGGGGTTCTGATTCCAGTAGGTCCAGGATTGCACCTGAGAATTCACATTTTAACATTTCCTAGTGATACTGTGACTACTGGCCCAGGACCACTTGTCTAAAGGCTATTTGATGCCAGAGGGAAATTTTTCATGACCTATGGTAATATGTTTAAGATTATACTTACTGTTAATTCCTTATACACATATGTATTTTATAAATATCAAACTGTGTCATGTTTACTTATTTTATCTAACGATATGGATTTCTTTTAGTTATTATAAGGAATGTTTTTGCTTCAATGCAGGTTTTAAAATAATGTAAATCCTTTCTCCTTTTCTATTTTAATCTCTCTCTCTTATCATTACACACACACTCACAGGTTCCCCATATATCCAGAACAAGAGAACACAGCAATTTGGGGATGTGGCTACTCATGTCCCTTTTGATAAACCCAGTTACTTTAACGCGCGTTATCAACATATTTTTTTAATGGTTTATAAAAATAAAAGTGAATAAATATTATAATGTTTTTCAGGAATGAAAGAAAAAAGTGGTAATTGTTCATCTAGTGAAAATTCACCTTCTGTATTAAAATCTTGATTTGTACATTTCTAAGACAGTAAGGAAAAATGGTATGATTTCTTCTGTCCCTTGTTTATTATTTATTCCCAGATGCTAGAAGTTTGGTCTTGCAGCAAGTATTTAATACTAAAGTAGGTTTTCCTAAAAATTCAACTTTGCACAGTCTGTGTGATTTTTAGTAGACAATGCCTTTGGTAAGTTTTACTTATCGCTTAGTTGTCCTTCGCATAACAACTGTCCTTAACAAGCATTTTAGTAGTTGCATGGCCTCTGTCAGCCTCTAGGGGGCAGTAAAACACAAGTGAGCTCTGAACCTTGAGAAGAAAACACCACCCAAATACACTAAATTGCAATCTAAATCAGCTTTCCAACGTGTACATTATATCATATGCAATTCATTAAGGTGAGGAGAAAAAATAGAATGGCCCTTGATACACGTTTGCCACATTTTTAACTATTTTTTATTTTATGACAGTAATAGGGGATCATTATCCAAACTATTATGGGATTGCTAATCTAAATCACAAACATCCTAAAAATATCAAAAATTGCATAAAAGAGCCCTGGCTTCTGTGGCTCAGTGGATTGAGCGTCAGCCTGCGAGCCAAGTGTCGCTGGTTCGATTCCCAGTCAGGGCGCATTACTAGGTTGCATGTCAGGTCCCTAGTTGGGGGCGCAAGTGAAAGGCAACCACACATTGATGTTTCTCTTCCTCTTTCTCCTTTCCTCTCTCTCTAATAAAATAAAATAAAATAAAAAACAAAATAAAGAAAGAAACAAATGAATAAATTATTTTTAAAAAAATTGCATAAAAGAGACTTTTTAAATCCATGTTTAAGGTAATTAGTGGAAAAATCTCCATAAAGCAGTCTCGTACAGTAACAAGTCACTTCCTCAGGCTGTAAACTGCCCTGTCCTCACCTCTATAAAAACTGGGCCCGGGGCCCCGGACGGGATGGTTCAGTTGATTGTAGCATCATCCTATAACTGAAAAGTTGCAGGTTCGATCTTGGGTCCAGGTGTGTACAGGAGGCAACCAGTCAATATTTCTCTATCACATCGATGTTTCTCTCCCTTCCTCTCTCTAAAAAAGCAATGGAAAAATGTCCTCGGGTGAGGATCAAAAACAAAAAACTGGGCTTTGATGGCAAGTGGGTGGGAAAGTTCTTTCATCGTTGTGAGTGGAGGGTGTGGAACTGGAAACAGAAGAAGTTGAAAAACTAAGCAATAAGTAATTCTATAGGATTCCTGATTAAGTCTATTATATCCAGTTTTATAAATAAGTAAATCCAGACTTCCTCCTTTCTTTGCAAAATGTAGTATATTTAAAGATTAAAATAAATAAAAACCTTATATTATCTACAAAGGTCAGTGATATTTTAAATGAAAACTATCAAGTCATTTCTCTTGCTTTCATAAGCTAAAATTATATTCTAACGGCAAATACACCATTAGAGTGGTCTATCAGTATTATAATGGATTAGATAGCCACTGGGACAATAATAATACTTTTTATTGGTTTTGTATCTCATTTCCTACTCCAAAATCCCAAAAGACAATCTGTTAGAAAATTAGCAATATGTGTATGCTATTATTTTGATATTTGCCTTCCTATTCTTAATATTAAATATTCTAAATGAGGACTTAATGGTATCAAGGCATATTTGTGGAGTTTAAAGTTTTAGACAATCAATAGTCAATAGATGTAATTTTTACCAGAAACTTGTAGGGAGTTGGTTTAATATATCTGTTTTTCTCTTGAGTACAAGGAAAACATTACTCTTGTAGTTTAGAATATGAAGCTGTGGGAAAATGAATTAGTGATTCAGTGATAGAGTAAGTGTAGAACTCTGGGTTATGTGTGTATTGGTTCCATGATTCACCCAGGAAGCTCATCTTTATATCTAATTATTATTTCAGTATTGCAATCTGTCTACTTTTTTTTTACTTGCCCTTCTCTCCTAAAATAGTAAATCCCCTTAAAAGTCTAGTCATTTAAGGTCGCTGCTTAATTAAGATGTCTTTGAAGTTGGCAGGACACAGAGTGTTCTGAAATCCTGAAATTGCTGATTCATTTGCAAAATGACAAAATAACCCCGTTTCCTACTGGCCAATTAGAACTGTAAGAGATTTTGAAGTCCCAGTCTGACATGCATATAGGCTTACATTATATCATGCCTGATGAGATATATCATCCTCATCACTACTTACTAAGCTACGTGTTAAAATATGACGCTATTCTATATGGAAATGAGCTTGGTTCCTATCCTCTGATAAGTTTGGGGTATGGATTTCTTTTATAATGGAACTTTTAATATTAAAAGTGATTGCTTTCTATTAAACTATAAGATGAAGTTGCTTTAAAATATGACATTTATGTAGTAACTTTGAAATCTTTGATTTGACATTGCAGCTGACGTGCTGAGTGAAGAAGCGATATTGAAATGGTACAAAGAAGCACATGTGGCTAAAGGCAAAAGTGTTTTTCTTGACCAGATGAAGAAATTTGTTGAGTGGTTGCAAAACGCAGAAGAAGGTATGATTCCATTTAACAACATTGGAGGCCATTTAGCAAATACTTTCTCATTATAATTCAAGAAAGGTCCATCTTCTATGGATTTTTCTTGCTTTCCTAAAACTAAAGTTCTTAAATTGTCTTCCATATCAAATATTCAGCCTACATCTCATCCTTCCTTTCTGGAAATTAAGGCAATGAAAATTTCTACATGGTAATAAATAAGTAAATAAATAAAAGCAGCCCTCTTAAATTATCCACCCTAATGGTGAACAAAAAGAAAGAAATAATTAGATCCGAAAGGGAAAAAAAACGTTTGCCTTAATCACACATTATGGGATTATATAGAATTTTACAAGCACCTTTACCGGTTGACTAGTATTTAAAATGGCAACACGGAATGAAAGAGTAATAATGAATGAAAGTGAATACAGCTAAAAATGAAAAGTTTATTTTAGGTGATTCAAAGAACAAAAGTAGTTATATTCTCTAAGAGTAGTTATAAGGATGTTTCATTTTTAGAAAGGCCAAGTTCATTTAAAAGCAAAGGGAACAAAAGTTTGCCGTCTGCCCTCCTATGTAACTATCTTCCATGGTAAACGGATGCCTAGGACAAAGATGTGTTTGGGGCCAGGGGTGGTCAGGGGTGGTGAGTGGACTAGAAGCTTCGATGACCTTATTTAAAGGAAAAACAACAATGAGAATCTTGACTTTCCTTTCTTCTCTCCTAGAATCTGAATCCGAAGGTGAGGAAAATTAGGCGCCTCAAGAAGCACAATACCTAGGTCACCGACACAACACTTGGATTGGGAATGCTGAACCATTCGAGAGGAGAGAAACTTGGCTTCTGTTTTCACAAAGGAAAAAAGAAAAAATAGGATAGGTTTCCCTCGCGCCGAGGGGGCAAATGGATTTTGTTTTTGTTTTGTTTTTAAATGAGCCCTGAGGCATCAGCTATTATACTTGGGACTCTACCTCTCACTCACTATATGCTAACTTAAAGCCATTCAACAAGGAGTCAAGTAGGAATCTGACATGACTCAGCAGACTCCTTTTTTAGCTGTATTTTTCAGGTACTGTGTGGTGAACGCCCCACTGGTGTCTATTACAGGGCCACTTTGGTAGTTGTGTTTCTGCTCGTGTATGTGATTTGACAAACCAGTTTTTTAAATAAATGGCTTTATAAAAATCTGGGCCTATATCCTCAGAGCTTTTATTTCTTTACCGAATATGCACTTCCTACCCAGAGGACATTTCAGTGTTGTGCTTTATTTTTTCCCCTCCAGAATTTTGAAAGGTTCTATTTCAGGTGAACGTGGAAAACAGCACTGTTCCTTTAAGCATCATAGTAATAAACTGCAGTTATCTCCCTAGGGAAACAGAAAGTGACCCAAAATTCCGTGTGCGTTTAGCCCTAAAACAATGGAGTGATATTATTAATTAGATAGTTTCATGCTTCTCATTTTCCTCAGCTCTCTTTCTTCCCTGTTTAGAGAAGAGCTGAAGTACATATGTAAATAGATCTTTGTTTATGTTTATTTATAACTAGGTTATTTTTATTCTTTAAATTATCCCATTCTCAATAGTAGCAATGCGAAACATATTACTGTTTGGGAAGGCTCATAGTTTATTACACAAGTCTTTCTTAACTCTTAAAAATCTTGAGGATGCCCTGTTGCTGATAGGGCAGTGCCAATCGCCAATAAGAGCTGAAACAAAAGAAGGATGCCAAGGTAAGAGGTGTTCTAGTTTCCTAGGTGTCTAGGAGACAAGAGAATTGTTTTTTCCTATGACTTGACCATATATATATACCTAAATCTTTACCATCATGGGTTCCTTCCATCTTTTAAAATCTTAAATCTTTGATAAATGCATTTTTTCCCTGTGTGGTTAGAGCACTGACTGAGCTCAGCCAACAGCGGACATAGCAATACCATCTGAATAGATAATGGTGGGAAAATTACATGAGAATGTTATTGTCATTACATAGGAAAAAATAAAGACAACTGTGGCCAAAAATCATTGTAAGTCATAGAATAAAGAGCTTTATGGGACCTAAAGTACTTGGCATACCCCTGGATGACTTATATATTCCTTCCTAGAAACTGTGTAATGCCCTTTTTTCATACGGGTCTTCCTTTCCAGTTTGCCCTTTCATAATTGCCCTTCTATCTTATACAAAAGGTACTAACTCATTTATCCCAATATGGTACACTGTCCAGGAGATGAAAACCACATGGTACTAAACAAAGGGACACTTGTAGGACGCATTGTTCTTATAGGACGTTCAGCTGGGAGAAGAGCAGGAACTGAGAGGAGAACTGACTTGTTTCTTCTAGAGCATCAATTCCTGGTAAGTGTCCATTATCTTAGCTATCTACTTTTCCTCCTATTTAAAAAATTGGAATTATGAACTTAAGTGGTAGTCATGTTATAGATTGCATATTAATGTATTTGTTTGAATTGAAATAAATGAAAAATTTTGTTTTAAAAATAAACTTGACCAACTAATTGAACAAGTGCTGGCTGGCTGCCAGTTAGGATAGACGGTAGACTTATTCCATAAATTAAATCTGCATTTTTAATATTTTGAAAAAACTACATTTAAAGATAAAGTATTGAAAATTAAATTCACTGATAATTTTATGTAAACATTTACATTTTATATTTTTATGTTTAATTTTATATGCCAATATGTAAGAGGACTTTTCCTTTATTTTAAGGGATTATGAGTTAAAAGCAGAAGGACACTGTATTAGAAGATATTTGACTTTATCCCATAATTTCTAAGTTAACAAACTGGGACATAGAAGAGCACAGAGTTATCCAAGGTCACAGAGTTAGTGACCAAGATGAACTAAATTTCCCATTTTTAGAGTCTCATACCTATACTTTTTATCCTATATTATGCTTTCAAATTATTTATGATGAGAATGTACTTTTCCACAGTTTCAACAAAACTTCTAAAACTGGCACTTCCATTGAATAAATAACTGGAAAATCTATTTTCTAATCTGTAAACTGTAGCAATTACAGAATAGTAAATATTTAACATTTTCTAGCACAGAGTATTTTTCCCGAACAGAACTCGAGATAGTGATCTTAAGTAAGCATGAGGTGGGGGTGGCGATGTTTCAAACAGCAAGGACTTAATGACCCCTCAAACCAAAAGTGCTTTCTCTATCTGGAAGACAAGTGTCACTGCTTTCTTTTTGAAAATAAAATGTTATCTCTTGCATAACAGATTATTCCCAAATTTAGCAGCTAACAACAAACTTTTATTACGTTGCAGTTTTTGTGGCTTAGCTGGATGATTTTAGCTCAGAGCCTCTCCGGAGGCTGTAGGAGCTGCTTCCCTGCTGACTGGTGATTTGTAGACCTCAGTTCCTTGCTGACTTGAAGTGAGAGGATTCAGTTTCTCAACACAGGGCCCTATGACATAGCAGCTGGCTTCCCCCAGAATGAATGGTCTGAGAAAAGGGAACCCAAGAAAGAAGCCATCTTTAATAACCTGGTATTGGGAGTGATATCACATCTCTGCCACATTCTGTTGCTGTCACTGATCAACCCTGGTACACCGTACATAGGGACTCCATGAGGCATGAATGCCAGGAGATGGAGATAATTAATAACAATACCAGTCATCCTGGAGGCTGGCTACCACAGTAGCACATATACACATACTAATAGTTCTGGAGAGAGTAAAGATCTTCACCTAATGTTTAAACAATGAAAGCACTAAAAGAAAATGTAAGCAATATCTTGATAACCTTGGCATGGTAAAAGCATGACAGAAAAGCCAAAGAAAAGGGTTGGTTTTTTTTTCCATATTGAAAGATACAGACATGAAAAATAAACACCAAATGCTTGTGGAATGAGCAGAGCTTCAACAGATTAAAAGAACATATTTTGATAAAAACAAATAACAAAAATACAGTACAGAGTGGGGCAAAAATAGGTTTCCAGTTTGTATGGAAAATAATGCAATAATTAATAATACTAGAAGCATTAACTCTAACGTACTTAAAACTAAACCTGTTTTTGCCCCACTCTATATAAAGAGCACCTATGAATCAATAAGAAATAATTGAAAATGCAAAAGAATGAAGAGTCAATTCAAATGGTCAATTCACATGGAAAAATGCTCAGTCAGTAAGATTGTGTGAAACAAAATCAATGGTATTTTTTTTAAGTTTTTTTTTCTTGTACATCAGCTTTTAAGGTATAATTTGGCAATAAATATTAACATTTTTAAAATGCCTATTTTTGGACTCAGCATTTCCATTTTTGAAATCATTCCACAAGTGTACCCTCATGCATATGTGTAATGATCACTCTTAGTGATAAAACTTGAATGAACTAAGACAACTGGCAAATTTAAAATCTCTGAGAAGTCAATTATTTAAAGTAAATTCTGATAAATCTATATTATGGAATGACATGGACTCAAAAGGTTGTTCATAATATTATCATTAAAGGAAAAATAAATTAAAAAGAATATTTTTTCCACTAATGAAACTTATGTGTGTATATAATACACCTTTATAAATACATAGAAAAGGAATATTCTCTAATAACTCTTAAATAATTGTTATTTCTGCATAAATCTTGGGAGGGCTGAGAGGAAGAAAAGGGAAGGAGAATATTCTTTATTCTTTCTACTTCCTTGAATTTCTTCAGGAAAAAAAATGCAAAATCCTCATAATTAAAAAATTAATGCATGTTCACATATGTATAAAGCTCTTGGAGGAAACTAGATATTACATAATATTCTGCCACAGAGAAAAACACTTCTAATGTTTTTATATTTTTACAAATATGATTTGCTTAATTCATGGAAATTAAGTCCATTCTATATGTTTTATATCTTGCATTAAATAATATGCTATGACATTTTACTGCATCAAAAACTAGTTTTGAAAGCATGATTTTAAAATACATTTAACTGTTCCTGGTATTGTTGATGCATAATCTTTTATTACTCTATTGCTTAATAGAAGGTATTTTATAATTTTTTGCTTTTAAAAATACTTAAAATACTACCTAAATCTTTATTCACCTGTAATTATTTAGAAAACTAAATAAAAATGGGACTTGGTTTAAAGGATTTGAGTATTTTTAACACAATATGGATTTTTTTCTGAATTTACATTTTTACATTTGAGTGCATTTGATACCTATTTGGGGTATAGTTCACGGCAATATCAGTTCAATAAGAAATTTAAAAAATTATGTTAACCTCTAAAAATATGAACGTTTAAACTTGTGGAATCCAGCAGATCCAATTTGTAAAATTGAAGGGACAAGGGAAATAAAAATAATTCATTTTCAAGCCAAGGAAACCAGTGGTGTGGAAACACGTCAGGTCCTGCATGGTTATAGAATCATCAGGTTTGAGCTAATGTGGTGTTCCCGGCTCAGCTGATTCAGCGTCTCTGACCTCACCTTCTCTGAGCTAATGGCATTTAGTTTTCCATACTTTGGAAAATGGTAGGCTTCAAGGTCCACCCTTATGCCCTTATAGATGCCCCTGCACTGCCATGGCTCTGTACTTGTGGAATAGGTGTGAGTAAAATATTTCTTCCATGCAAAAGACCTTTTTAGAGCTAGACTTTGTACATTTAAAATCTCTGCACCTTGGTTGTGTGTGTGTTTTAGCTATTTATTGATATGAAGCAGGGAAAAATGCCTAGTCTATATTTATGGCTTGAATAGAAATGGCACACCTGCAGAACCAGCAATCAAGTGACAGTGAACACTAGCAGTCTCAGAAGCCCTCTTTTGGTGAATCATTATTCTGAGTTCTTGCCTGTGTTTGAAACAAATACTGCAGTAGTTGGTTTATGCCTTCTTTTAATTAACTTGGCTTCGCCTGTTTTGTTGTTCTTTGTGTTTAGTTCGTTTCTGGTAAGGGATTAAATACGCTGTCAATCTACCAACAATAATAATCAGCTCTTGGAGCAAGAACACGTGAAACATAAGAACATTATTTTTCAATAAGCCAAGATGTTGCACTATTCTTGTTTGGTACAGAGAATAATTCCTAGGCACATATTTGTTTCTCAGAGATAGTTCTAGAACACATGCATTTCCTCATAGCATTCATTACAAAGCAGGAAATCATTCCCTGCCTTCTCTTTTATATGAGCAAGGTAGTTGTCTTTTCAGTTAAATCAAATTAGTGTGGCTTCTGTTTGTACTTCCATGTTTTTTTCCCCGGCTGTGTAAGAGGAGGAGTGGAGAGAGGCACATGGCTGGCTTGAGCTCCGAGGCACCATTCTGCCAATAATTAGCCATCTAACTAATTAGCATGTCACTTAATTAACTCTTAGTGTTTACTATGCTTAATTGTAAAATAAGAGCCCAGACAAGATCAGTCCTTAAACTGGAACTTCACAGTTCACACCACCTGAGGTTAAATAAATGCAAGACTGTTTTCATCAGATTCTGTTCTGTCACCTAAGAAAGGTAAAACAATTTGCCTAGATTGCTGGTTTTCAAACCCCAGCATGCGTCAGGATCACCTAGGACTAAAACTGATTGCTCCCTGCTGAGTTTCTGACTCAGGAGGTCTAGGTTGAGGTCTGAGGACAAGTGCCAGGTGACAGCTGATCCTGGTGTCAAGACTACACAGAACCATTGGGCCAGGAAGTTTCTAAAGTCCATTATTCCTGTACTGACTTTGTGCAGTCCATTACATCTTCAGTAAAGGAAGTGGACTGTATTTTCCCCATATCTGTATTTTTTATTGCCATTCAGCACAACGCATAGCTTGGTGATAATCGGTGTTGTGTAAATGAGAGCAAATTCTGCATTAAGAATTCCTTTTAAACAGTTTATTAAAAATTCATCTAATATATCTATACCTTTTTTGAATTTCAGAATTGGGACCATAGCCTGACTGCTACTTAGTAAGAATTTGGATTAATGCACTAAATAGAAATGCATCATAAAAGTGTCATTCTCTGAAACAGAGCCAATAAATTGTGGGCCCATAATTTATAAAATGATCCTGACACCCTCCCTTATTTGTTTCCAAAAGAAGCAAAAATACTTTTCTCATAAAGACTGTCTAGTAGGGCTCTGTAACAGCAAATTGTGGGTGTTGACCGTAAATATCAACTCCTTGATCCCCTTGGTTTCCTCCCTTCTCTCCTAGAACAGGTCCGAAAAAAGGTAAAAGATCATTGTGCTAGTTGACTGCCTCTCAGACTTTAGTGTCATTGGCATTCCCTGGAGGGCTTGTTAATTACAGTTGCTGACTCAGCACATCTTGGGTGGGACAGGAGGATTTGCATTTCTAACAAAGTTCCCAAGTCATGTTGCTGCTGCTGCTTTAGTGACTACAGATGTGGAACCACGGGGATAGACAGTTTCTAATCCATTCTAACAGGTGTATTGAAGCAACCCAGCCACATAGAATGGCACCTTGATTTAGACCAGCTTGAGAGCTATTAATGCACTTGTTAGGAATGGGGTATCTAAGAAAAGAAAAGACGGTGCATTTCTATAATTTCTTCCCTAGCTCTCAAATTTCTGTTACCTCTAAAATCCTTGAGAGATCTCAATTCAGACAGTCTTGATTTCTTAAAATAGAAAAAGTCCTTTGAGTAAATTCTGGAATCTTTCTCAACATTCTCTTTCCCCTTTAACAGAAAAACTTAATGGTTTTGTAAGTGTAGCCCCAGGCCAGGCCCCTCAGCAACACCTGGTAGCTAGCCAGAAATGCAAATTGTCAGGATCTGACCAGACCTGCTAAATCAGAAACTGTAGGTAGAACCAGCAATCTCTTAACAAGCCCTCCTGGTGATTCTGATGCATGCTCAAGTGTTAAGAACCACTGGCCTAACCTAAACGTCTGGTGTCGGACCGTCTTGGAACACATCCCTAAAATGACAGGATGATGGGAGATTTCAGTTTTGTGAAAGGCTGATCAGAGACTGGACAATGTCTCTGGGACAAGATAATGTGGCAGCCTTCCATGTTTTTTCCCTAATATAAGGGAATAAATGATGTCATGTTCGGTAGCTGTATGACTCAGCTCAAGCTATGGAAGGAGTTGGCAGGTAGTAATGAACTCTTTCCCCAGTGCACGGGAACGCTTTCTGAAAAGTAATAGTTTTCCTGAAAGCTGGTTTCCTTCCATTTTTTTCCTTCTCACTGAGTAGTGACATGAAAATGTATTTGGGTTTTTAATTTCTTCTTTCCAGTATACCCATTCACAAGCACAACAGCGGGTTTCATGGTAACGAACAGCAGCTTTTGTAAATACAATGGAATCTGGAATACGAGTATTCTCAACATATCTCAAAATAGACTGGGTAATAGAAACAGACAACAGAGGAGAAAACGAATTTTGTGTGTACATTTCTGTTTAATTTGACCAGTTTTGCTTCATGTATTTGGAAGTTGTTACTAGATGCATATGCACTTATGATGATTATGTCTTTCTTGTGATCGGCAGTTTTTCATTCTGAAACATTGCTTTTTATCTCTTTTAATAATCTTTGTTTTGAAGTCTACTGTATCTGATAATGTAGCTACTCCACTCTTTTTAGGCATATTGTTTGTATGGTATATTGTTTTTCATCCATGTACTTTCAACCTGTGTCTTTTTTAAAAAGATTTTATTTATTTATCTTTTTAAAGAGAGGGGAAGAGAGAGAGAAAGAGAGGGAGAGAATCATCAATGTGTGGTTGCCTCTCTTGCACCGCCAACTGGGAACCTGGCCTGCAACCTACGTGTGTGCCCTGCCTGGGAATTGAACCAGCAACCGTTTGGTTCACAGGCCAGCACTCAATCCACTGAACCACACAAGTCAGGGCTCAACCTGTGTCTTTATACAGGGTGGGGCAAAAGTAGGAGTACAGTCATATCCACTTTCAAATACAAGAATAATATTTATTAATTACTGTATTCAAAAGTGGATACAACTGTAACCTACGTTTGCCCCACCCTGTATTTAAAGGATGGCTCTTAATACATAGCACATAATTGAGTCTTGCTTTTTAAAAAATCCAGACTTCTGGTCAAGGTGGTGGTGTAAGTGAATGCTGTACTTGCGTCCTCCCACAACCACATCAAAATTACAACTAAGCTGCAGAACAATCATCATTTAGAACCACCTAAAATCTACCTGAAGGGAAGTCTACAACTAGGGATTTAAATAAGAAGCTGCATCTTTTCTTCTAAGTGTCAACTCCTCTCATTCTTTGTCTTCCCACTAGTATCTGCTTGACGTTTTTTATCACTCTCCAGCGCCTTAAAGTAATTGTTTTTCCTATTTTGTTTAGAGTTTATAGTTGTTACCTATTAGGAATTTGGTCTTATAAAAACTACTCAGCCATCACCAGAGCAGGACCTTGAACAATGAATTCTTTTAGGAATCTTATTGACTAGTCCATCTTATTCCAGCTTGCAGCTCTACCTTCACAGTCCCCACCCCTGTCCTTGTTCATTTATGTATTAGATGTAAGCTTTTTTTTTCAACTCTGCTACATTTGTATCATTAAAACCCCTGAAAAAAATTCTGTAGCTTCCACTTCTGGAGAGCTAAGTCTAGGAACAATTTGTCATGTTAGTTAATGGCTTGAAGTGGGGTTTAGTTATCTTAAAAGTCGAGAAATCTAGGAGATAACAAAGGAGAGACTGTTTGCTATGAACTTGACATTGGACTCTACTGATCGCAAACAATAATTGACATTCTATACCATGCCAAGAACCTAGTCAGAAATGAAAGTTAGTTAACTCAATGTTCAACTTGATTGCTCATAGTTCCAAACAGAAGGCTTTGGTTCCAGAAATCCTTCACCTTAGATTCCTATCTCTATCAGGTATTAGTTACCTTGGCAACAGCAAGAAAAACCTGATGTTTTGTTTTTAAAAAATCATTGTAAATTTCATAGGACAAAAATCTCTAATAAAACTTAACCAGGAAGGCAGCTCTGCTCCCTACTATAAAATAATTAATCAGGGGCTAGAAATGTATGCTGTTGTGGGCAAGAGAGAATTCCTTGAGTTTCTTTATTGTAGTATGATAAGATATAAGTATACCAAAAGCTGTACTAGTCAGAGTGATACCAGAGAAAGAAAACCAGTAGGATGTATAGACACATACACACGGGGATATATACAGTTTTACACGGAGCTACATGGAATAAAACTCTATGTTATTTAATCTCATTTTAAAGTACTGCAAACATCAATTAAGTTTTCAAATCAAAATAATACCCTTCAAACTGTCAAGGAAAATCTCTAAAATGAATATTATAAACTTTTTATTCTTATAATAATTTTTGGAGAACTACATTTGCTTGTGTTCAGTGTCTGAAGTAGCAGTTTTGGGGGCAGTGCATCAGATTGGGATTCAAGAGGCCACAGTCTCCTTTTTTTCTTTTTTTTTTTAATTTTAAAAAAGGATAGATCATAGTGTGTAGTCTTCATTCCTAATTTCTCTTGACTTGGCTCTCTTCTCTTGCAAGACCATATGGCTAGACATGATGACCTCAAAGAGCACATACATATGTTTCTAAGTATTGCATGAATCCATAATTCTATACATAGGACCTAAGACTTGGAGAAGCTCCGGAAGTGCCCTCTAACCTCTTTGAACCCTATTAATATTCTCTCAGAAAGCCCTTAGAAAATTGGTTATAATAGAAAAGTTTGAAGATTTGCTAAAGTCACAAAACACAAGTTATTTTTAATGTTCAGTAAAATTCATGTAAGTCTGATAAGTTTCTTCACCATCCTGTGGTTAACAATAATTACTTGGTGGGGACAGGGCAGTGGTGAGCAACAGGGGAAAAATTGGAACAACATAATAGAACAACAATAAAAAAGGAATTAAAAAATAATAATCACTTAAGTCAAATGTTAATTCCTAATATTGTTTTAGTTAGATGGAGTCCAGAAGTTTATTTTTTCCTCCTGTGTATATATTTTTTAAAGTTATTTCCATGTTCAATGGCCATCATAGTTTCAAGGAAACAAATGAACTCTCCAGAGGTTTTTATGATTTGTTCATTGTTTTAGATGTGGTGAAAATATTCTTGTTCTTAAAATCATGCTGAAAATAATGATTCTAATAATGAGAAGTCTGCAAGTATATGAATTCAGTCAATGCCTCTGAAGATTAGACTGCAAAATATATTAGAAATGTGTGCATTCAGGAAAATTACATAGAACTCATGGAACAATATTCTGCTTTTTAAAAAAAGAAATGGCAATAGCAACCAAATGACAAGGACTTGCCAAATAGTAGTCTGAAGGTAAATTACAGCAGATAGTTACAGCCCCACAGCCTAGCTCCCATATGAAATGTCTGTGCCTTATCCTTACAAAAATTTTATATCTTACAGGCCATCTTCCAGCAGGACATTAGCAGAAACTGTTGGAGGGTGTAGACACACAGACACACAGAACAGCTCTGAGGTTATTATCTTGGAAGGTAAATGAGGGAGAAAATGAAAAAGCAATCACAGAATCCAGCCCAGGAGAATGAAAGGAGACAAATAAAATTCTTAATTCTCTGTGGAAGCAGAAGCAATCCGTAGACAATCTGGACTCTGAACTAAACATGAGAGAGAATAATGAGAGAAAACCCCAAAGGTCAGTGTTTAATTAAGGAAAATAAAATACTGCAATTGGGAAACATTTCTCATATCAATTTGGTCTGATAGTTCTAGACTTATTTCAAAACTGTAAAGCTGTGGGAGGGGGTAGGTTAGGGGGTGGGGAGATAGAGGAAAAAGGACGCATGGACGTGAACAACTGTGGTGATTGCTGACGGAGGGGGTGTAAGGGGACTAAATGGTAATGGGAAAAGATGCGATAATGATTAAATCAAGTATAATAAAGGTTCAAGATGACTTTATTCTACTCAAATTTACAGGAAACAAATTAGATTAAGCAGTGATGAAGAACAGTTAAAACTTACTAGAGTCACTAATTGAGCTTAGGTGTTAGCATTTCCTTGAGTCGTCCTCTAGACTGTCTCTTACGTAAGGTGAATTTGTTAGAGTGTTTGTTATCATGAGTAGTCTTTGAGCCTGCATCTCAGGTAGCCACTGGTAGCCGAAATCTAGCATCTGTTATATGGCACCATTCACCTAGAGTTTCAACCACCTTAGAGGCCAGAGTCTAGAGACACTGGCCTGAGCTGTGCCAATCTTATGGAACCACGCAGAAACTTTTTTTTTTTTTTAATCTGACTTTTTATTTTGATTTTTTCTTTTGACTCAAACCAGCCTCACCTAGTGCCCTAACTCACCCACCTCCCTCTCCCTTGCTTAATCATTAAGCCCTCAGCACAATGAAGTTCTGGTCAGCATCCTGGGTCTATTTACTACTGAGACCGAACCATCAGTCAAACTGAACATACTCTCTTGGCCTCAGTTGTGCATTAGTTATAGACTCAGGAAAGCAGAATGATCCCACAACACAAATCCTCGCAAAATTGGACAGAACAACTCCATGGCCGACCTCAGGACCAAATGCAATGATCAATTACCCCCTATCCTAGAACCAACCAATCAAAAGAGACCGCGACCCTAACTCTGTTAGTCACCATGATAAATGATTTTTTTCCTTTTGGAAGCCATCTGGAAGCCAGGTGTTTGAACATGAGCTACCTCTGACTCCAAGCATGGTACCATCTCATTAAGAAACCCTCACTTGGCTGCAAACTCCTGTTCATCTGTTATTGAGCTTCGATGCACCCAGGTAGACTGATCCCTTCAGTCCAGTAACACTTTCAAACACATAAATGCAGCAGCACAGGCAACCCTCTGTACAGATCCTGTGAAGGAGATGAGGGAAAGCCGCTTACAGACCGTTGTATTAGTTTTCTATCAGCACTGTAACATATCACCACAAATGTGGCTGAAAACCACACAAACTATTATCTTATTGTTCTGGAGGTCAGAATCCTAAAATAGGTCAGCAGGCCCTAGCACGTGTGGCTTGGTTGGAGAGTCATCCCGTAAAACTGAAAGGTCACAGATTTGATTCCCAGTCAGGGCACATGCCTGGGTTGCAGGTTCAATCCCCAGTCAGCATGTGAACAAGAGGCAACCAGTCAATGTTTCTCTCCCTTCTCCTCTCTCTAAAAGCAATAAGCATATCCTTGGGTGAGGATAAACATAAATTAAAATAATAAAATAGTAGAGCTGTGTTCTTGTGCAGGCTTTAGGGAAGAATACGGGTCCTTGTCTTTTTCAGCTTCTAGAAGCTGCCTGCACTCCTTGCTTGTGGCCGCTTTATCCATCTTCAAAGCCAGCATAGCCTCAGCTTCTGTTCCTGGCTACTCTGTCTCTTACAGGAAGGACTCTTGGTTACATCGTTATTACATTACACCTGGATAACTCCGGATAATCTCCCCATCTTAGAATCCTTTTGCCATGTAAAGTAACATATTCACAGATTTTGGAGATTAGGACATGGGTATCTTTTGGAGGGAGAAGGGAGATCATTATCCAATTTTCAAAATGCCAATCAGAACATAAAGAAGATCAGGTATAATGCTCATTCACAATAAATTACTATAAGAGAAAAAAGAAATTGTTAGCCCAGCATACTTAAATTTGCCCTTGATTAAGTTACAACTATTCTAAAATATACATTTCAAATTATATTTTAGAATCTAATGGCACATCACTTCTTTCCCTGCAAAATATAATATTGAAATTTCTGTGATAATGCAAATGAACTTCAATCCATACAGACTTTTAAAGTATCAAGTATTTAAAAATAATGTTGACACTAGTTTTTGAAACATGGATTTTAGAGTAGAAACACTTCAGCTAACCTAAACTTGGTAGTGCAACCATCAGCCACAAATGGAGGCAACACCCAAAACACAGGGTGTCTCAAAAGTCTTAGTGAAGTTTTAACTTTTTAATCTCAGAAGTATGAATGCTTTGAAATCCAAAAATATTTGAAAATGTAATTATTTACATTTATTACACTTATGTAGTTTTAAGAAAGTTTGCATAATAATTCTCTTATTATGGTAGAAAACCGAGAACATAAAATTTACTGCCTTAACCATTCCTTTAAAAAAATTTTTATTTTTATTAAATTTATTGAAGTGACATTAATAAAATTATATTGGTTTCCAGTGTGCAGTTCTTTTGAGGAAACTTCATACTGTTTTCCAGTGGCTGCACCAATCTGCTCTCCCACCAACAGTGCACGAGGGTTCCCTTTTATCCACATCACAGCCAATGCTTGTTTTGTTGATTTATTGATGATAATCATTCTGACAGGTGTAAGGTGACATCTCATGGTTTTAATTTACATTTTTCTGATGACATATGTCTATTAGCCATCTGAATGTCCTCATTGGATTAACCATCTCTTTTTTTAATGTTTTAAATTTTTATTTTTGATTTTAGAGAGAGGGGAAGGGAGGGAGGAAGGAGAGAAACATTAATGAGAGAAACTTCGATCAGTTGTACCCCAACTAGGAATTGAACCGTCAACCTTTCGCTTTGCAGGACTATGCTCAACCAACTGAGTCCCACTGGCTAGGGCTGGATTAACCACTTCTTAATGTATAGTTAAGTAGTATTAAGTATATTAACATTGTTGTGCAATCTCCAGAACTTCTTCATCTTGTAAAACTGAAACTCCCTATTCATTAAACACTGATTGCCCTTTTCCCCATGCCCCCAGTCCTTAGAAGCCACCCCCCTACCTTCTATTTCTGTGAATTTGACAACACTGGATACCCCATAAAGTGGGATCATACAATATTTGCCTTTGTTGGCTGGCTTATTTCACTTTGCATAATGTCCTTCAGGGTCATCCATGTAGTAGCATGTGTCAGGATTTCCTTCCTTTGTAAGGATGAATAATATTCTGTTGTGTATATATATGCCACATTTCATTTATTAATTCCACCTCCTGGCTATTGTGAGTAATGCTGCTATGAACATGGGTATATAAATACCTCTTTGAGACCCTGCTTTTAGTTCCTTTGGCTATATATCCAGAAGTGAGGTTGCTGGATCATGTGCTCATTCTTTTTTTTTTTTTTCTTGAGCAACTGCCATACTGTTTTCCACAGCAACTGCACCATTTTACATTCTCACCAGTAATAAACAAAGGTTCTAATTTCTCCACATCTTTTCCAACACTTACTCTTTCTTTCTTTCCCTCCCTTCCTCCCTTCCTTCCTTCCTTCCTTCTCCCCTTCCTCCCTCCCTCCCTCCCCCCTTTCCTCCCTCCCTTCTTTCCTTCCTTCCTGATAGTAGCCATCCTAAGGGTGCGAGATGATATATATACCATTGTGCACTTTGACTGCATCTTCCTAATAATTAGTGATATTGAGCATATTTTCATATACATGTTTGCCAAATAATACACTTTTAATTTACTGTTTTTAGTATCTGCCATCTTCAGAGGGACTGAAACCAAAAAATAAATATTTTTTTAATATTTCAAAACTAAATGAGTGTAAAGAAATTAAATAGTCTTCCAAATGATGCTCATTTTGTAAGTTTGTAACATCGATGCTACTGAAAATATTAAAACTTTAGAACGAACGAAGGCTTTTGGGATACTGTGTATGTGAAAACAGAGATTCAGGTTGGCTGTTTGAAGCTATAACCGGCCAGAGCCCCCATTGTGCTTGCACCTGAAATAAAACAATTCTAGCTCCTCCTTGGAAAGCCTGTCCATCATGGGCAGTGTCACCCTCTTCTAGCTGTCCACTACGACAGATGTCTGGGTGACAGCTTGCTGGACATCCTCAAGGGAGCAAAGAGGAGCGATAAGTACCCATGTCACTCATTTTGCTCATTGTTTCGAGGGACCATGGGTGTACCTTTGAACTTCTCTCACTCCAGGAGCCCCTAAGGCATAGTGTAGGGTTGAAGGCCACTAGATTAAGGATTCCAATACCTCCAGACCCTGCCTGGTCACCAAGGAGCTGCAGATGTCCTAATGGTTTAGATAACTGAGTCTTCTTTCCTTGGTCTGATTATTACTTAGCACTTACAAATTTGTTGATAGTATCAACACATTTGTTTATAGTGAGCTGGCAAAACTTTTAGAGCTTCTAATGTCTCTGGAATTTTAAGTGAATATTCAGAATACTTCCAGTATCTTCTTGGCTTTTGATTTCATCAGAGACCTATAAGCTGCCATCTTTTTCTAAAGGCTAATAGATAGAAAACCAAAAAAGAAAAATTAAGTTCGTATTTTGAATTTACCCTGAGTGTTGTGTACCATTAGGCCCAAGCCTGTAGAATGGTACTTGCTAGTTCTTTCTAAATCACTTGAGTACACTGAGTGGTACATAAATAATTGAATAGTGACTTTTAATTAAGGCACTGTAGTGAAAGCTGCTTTATGCAAAATTAAATGCTTTTTAATAGCTAATTTAGAAACCACTTTTAAACACCACAAGTGCTATAGCAAGAAACTGAGCAAATGTCTAATTTAATTTGGCAAAGGGTTCTCAGATGACACCTAGGATTCTGGGTGTGTGTGTGTGTGTGTGTGTGTGTGTTTGTAAATGAATGTTTATTTTTCCTCACAAAGCTTGAGATTTAATTTCCATATTGCCACTAGTTTTCACAGAGAAGATATCAAGTGAAAAACCATAGGCCACATAATATATTAAATAATATTTTATGTTAGTGTGAAAAAATAACAGCCTGTGAAAACTTGGGAGCTAAATAATGTTTCATATCTTTATGTGCGTTTTATAGATATTAAGCATATTATGAATTGAATTGTACCTCTTTCCAAATTCTTAACCCCAATATTTTAGAATATGATCTTATTTGGAAATAGGATCATTGCAGATCTAGTTAGTAAAGATGAGGTTGCTCTGGAGTAGGATGGGCTCCTAATTCAATACAACTGCTATCTTTTATTAAAAGGGGAAACTCAGACACAGAGACACAGACAGAGGGAAACGCTATGTGAAGATGAGGGCAGAGGTCAGGGGATACTGCAGAAGCCAAGGGACAGCCGTGGTCACCAGCAACCACCAGAAGCTGAGAATGACATGGAACAGACTCGCCTGCACAGCTCTCAGCAGGAACCCTCTGGACGCATTGATTTCAGACTTCCAGCCTCCATAAGAGTGAGACACTGAACGTTTATGGAAGCCACCGGTATGTTGTAGTTTGTCATAGTAGGTGCTAGACAAATACTACAGACTGAATGTTTGTGTCTTCGAAATTCATACGTGGAGGTCCTTACCCCCAATGTGATGGTATTTGGCAATAGGTCTTTGGGTTAGGTGGGGGCCCCCGTGATGCAATTAGTGACCTTATAAAAAGAAACCAAGGCTTGCACCTCTCTCTGCTCTGTGAGGACACAGGGAGAAGGCCTATGCGAGCCAGGAGGAGAGATCGCAACAGAGCCCAACTCTGCAGGCACCCTGATCTTGGACTTCTCACCCTCCAAACCAGAGGGAAATGAATTTCTATCCTCTGAATCCATGATATTTTGTGATAGCAGCCTGAGCTGATTTAGACACCCATTTATGTACTAGGCAGCCCACATGAAACTCCAAATGGAATGTGCAGCTCCAACAGCTTTACTGGTGTTCTGAACTTAAGTGGGCATAAAAGTTCCTTTTAAAGTATTTAAGATCATGACGATTAAATGTCACATTTACGAGCATCCTAAAGTTGATCATAAAATGCTTTTAGAAACAGATGAATATAAAAAATACTATTAAATATGCAGCATGATACTGTGTTCTCAAATGCCACCCAGAGCTAATTTCAACATTTGCCAAATTAAAGCATAGAGGATTCAACTAAGTGCACAGGCTTCTGTAAATGTGAGTGGGCACATACCACTGTCACTTCAGTAACTACACTTAATTCCCTAAGGCCAAATAGTCAATTTTCCTTTTATCTACAAAACAAGCCTGCAGGGTAGAGCTATTATTCATCTGATTTACAGCTGATGAACCAGTTTAACAAAGCTGAGTTATTTATCCATATTTTTACAGATAACAAGTCATGGAAGTCTGACTTCTGGAAATGAGTACTTACCACCCTTAAAGAGAAATGCATGAATTTCAAAATACAAATTCTACTAGTTTAATTTACAAGTCTATCATTATTTTAATAGAAACTTAAAAATAAAAATTATCCTTGGAATTTATCATCTCTGAAAGTGAAAGCTGGCTCTTTGAAGTATGTGATTATATGAAAATATATTTAAATATACTATGCCAGTGAGAGAAATTTTCTAAAGTAGATAACAAAAGGAAAAAAATTTTAACTCATTTTCTTATGGATTCCTTGACTCTTAATTAATATCTGTTCCTTAATTTTTCCTCTATTATTTTGAGAATTATATAAAATGTATCTTGTAAGTATAAGTTAATACTTAGGTTGACTGATATAATAGAATGTATCTCACTGTAATATAGAAGTCTCTAACCTTATGTTCCATTTAAGATCTGTTGTCTTCCCCTACCAATCTTATTGAAAAAAACTCTTCTCCCCTTCTTTATCTAAGGTTTTACCACGATTATTACTTTTCCACAAATGTTCCCCAAACCTCCCTTTATATATGTTATTATAGTTCCTATTACAAAGGTTTATTAACTTCTCACAGAATTGCTGTCACAGTTGAATAAGATGAAAGTTATTTTATACAAGTCATCTCATATACAAGATTATGCAAGTTACTAGCTTCTTACAAAATTATAGTCATAATTAGATGAGATAATGCACATAATATTCTTAGCATATTGTCAGGCACAGAGTAAGTACTAACTACATATTAGTTGTTAATAATACTAATAACAAGATGAGATTCTTATAATAAAGAATATAGAGATTTATGTTATAATAAAGGGTCATTATCATGTATACACTGATAATAGTTAATTTAAAATGACTTTTAAAAGGAATGGGAAATAAATTTTTTGCCTATACACAATAAACTAAAACAAAAATATATATTTTCTTCTTTCTCTTTATACCTATAAACCTCTATACTTCTACTTATTTATCAGGAGGGATACCCAGAAAGTTAAGTCAAGAGACCCAGATTACTCATAGTGAACTTGGAGAAAAAATGGTGCCTGGGCTATTGTTTCACTTGGTGCCTACAGGTATTTATGACTTGAATCTCATTCTCTAGACTTCCCCTGGGACTAGAAAATTAGTCTCCAAGCTGTGGATGGCTCTGTTGGTTGACTGCTTCCTGTGCAATATTTGCGGAGTGGAGCTGCTAAATATATTGAAATGTGCAGCTCCTTCTGTGGATGACTGAGCACATTATATCACATGTCTGGAAGGCTAGATATGATGGGTACCACTGCTGGAGAATGCCTTCAGAAGTCCCCAGAAATTTCCTTGGTGAGTTCTAGAGCCAGTTAACTCTGTCAGTGCCAAGTGGCTAGCACCAGAGATACAGGAAATCATGCCATGCTATTTTCCTTCATAGTTCCGGGTACTATGAGCTCACTTTTTTTTTTTTTGACTGATTGCCATAAAAAAGATATTTTTGTTTTTCTTTTTTGATTAATGATAATATGATAGCCCAAAAAAAGAGAGTAGATTGCTCTTTTAAAATTTTAATATCTGGCAAATATTCTTGGGCCAGAACAAGATTGGAGAAGCATTTTACATTTCTGTGAGTAGCCTCTGAAACAGAAATGATTCAACTATTCAAATTAAATAGAACTTTAATTAAGTAGCTGACATAATATTGGAAGAACTTTAGAAATACCCATGTGGGAAAAGGTAAAGATGATTTTGGACTGTACAGCTACTCATTAAGAAAGATTTATTGATGTTGCTGGGCCAAGGGATGGAATTGCTGACGTGTGTTAGTGATTGGAATTCTCTGGTCCAACAGGTGTCCATGGGAGAAGCTGCCATGGCTACCCTAGTGCATGCCTGTGATCTAGATCACATCCTGCATGCCACACTAACACTAGTTTAAAATGACACTGCAGCAGTGATCCTCCAGGGCCACTTGGGCAAGCAAGAACATGCTTTCATTGAGGAAGCCAGTCTACAAACACAGATGGGGTAGAAGGGCAAGGGCAAACCCCGATGCTACACCCACCCAATTAGGATCCTATCAAAAGTTTCTAGTAATCTTGAGTTTCTCATCCTCAGCTCCTGTCTGTGAGAGCCACACTGGGACTCATGAGTGCTCATCAGTCTCTCAGAGTCAAGAAAATCCCATGGAAACAGGAAGTTCCTGTTTTAATCATCTCTTCAATAAATATTTAGTGTTTGACGCCACAAAACCCACATTGTCATACATGGTGGGTGTTTCACGTTAACAAGACAGATCTGGTTCATGACTTGGTGGAACTTACTGGGAAAGAAAAACGCATCAATATACAAATAAATGTTTCATTGCAATTACTGGCCATGCTTTGAAGGAACACTACAGTGTATTAGAGCATTTATAAGGTGGACCTAATTTCAAACGAGAGTAATATGTAAGTTGAGAAATAGAGTGAATAGAATTTATTCAGGCCAAATGACAGGCAGCGGTGTGGGGACCTGGGGGTGGAGTTCAGAGAAGAAAGACGTGAGGGTGACAGTTCACGCAGAAGAAACATGATGCTGTATGAGGCCCCTCAGGAGCCCAGGGATTTGATGCGCCCTAGAAACACACAAAGGAAAAGGTCAATGAAGACCTGGAAGCCGGCAGAGTGAGGGGAGGGAAATGGGAAATGAGCCTGTGGTAAATCAAGTTAAACAGCTTGGATTTTATCCTTAAAGAGAACAAAAACAATGATTTTTTTTTCCTTTAGCTTTATTGAGATGTAATTGACATATGACATTGTATAAGTGGAAGGCATGCAGCATGCTGATGTTGACATGTTGATAAAGGATTGTCACCACAGCACCACCTCCATCCTGTCATGTCATTTCCGTTTCTTTCTTGTGGTGAGAGCATTTAAGATCTATTCTCTTAACATCTTTTCGAGTATATAATGCAGTATTATTAGCTATCATCACCATGCTGTACATTTGATTCCCAAGAACGTGTTCATCTTACAACTGGAAGTGGGTACCTTTTGACCACTTTCTCCCCGCCTCCCCCACCCAGCCCCTGGGAACCAGCTCTCTAAGGAAGATCTTGAAAGCCCTTAGCAAAATGTCATAAACACAGTTAGGTGGAGCATGCCTCGTAGGAGAACGGGAGTGGAAGAGGGGAAACACGTTCAGAGACCATTTCTAGTACCGCAAATGTACTACGAGGGAGGATCGGGACACCGTGAAGGCCGATGTCCTCAGTAAAACCAGCGGGATGTGATGGCTGAGCGTGAGGGTTGGGCGAGGCGCAGGAGGTGTCAGGAGGTTTCTCCTGTGAGCCGGTCAGTTGTGACGATGTTTATCTGCAGTGATGGAGGACATGGTGGGACAAGGAGAACGATGAAGAAGAATGATGTTGGAGTTGGGGGGGGCGGGGGGTTGTGCAAATCAAGAGCTAAGTTTGAAGTAAAGCAATGCGTGAAGTTATCGGTGTGTAAAGCAGAAAAGCTCTGTGGCCGCGTGGGTAGTATTGAATACAACAGGAGACTAGCGGGTCACCTAGGACAGACGCACTCAATTCTGGATTTTTCTTAAAATCACCCGGAGAGAGGTGTTTGTGTGTGCTTCATATGGATGCCCATGACCCACTCTGAATGAATCGAATCAACATATGTGGAGTGAGGCCAGGAAATCAGTATTTTAAAACACTTTCTCCGGTGATTCTAAAGAGCAACCAAGATTAACAATTCCTGGCTAACCTTTTGCAGCAGCATGGATGGGCCTAGAGGGCATGTACTGAGTCAAATACGTCAGGCAGGGAAGGACAGGTACCGTATGATCTCACCTATATGTGGAATCCGAAGTACAAAACAAGCAACCAAATAGAAATAGACTCATAGATACATTGACCAGACGTTGTCAGAGGGGAGGGAGTTTGGGGCGCTGGGTGAAAAGGGTGAAGGGATTAAGAAGTACATTTGGTAGTTACAGAATAGTCACAGGGATGTAAATTACAATCTAGGCAACATAGTTTATAATATCGTGATAACTATGTGTGGGGCCTGGAGGGTACTTAAGATATGTCCTTTACCACTCTGTAAAGTACATGGTTGTCTAACTACTCATGCTGTACATCTGAAACTAATACTGAATAATAACGAATGTAAACTGTAATTGAAAAATAAAAATTAAAAGAATTACTGGCAAAAATGAGGAATAAGCTAAAATTAAATTGTTGCTTTTCACCCAATCATCACAGTCTCTCTTCTTTTTGTGAATCTTAGTGTAACAGCCCTTAACTGACAGACCATTCCTTTAGACTATGCTATCCCTATACTTCAGGTCCGCTCTTCCCTATTGCCAGACTAAATCAACTTGGGTCAAAAAAACAACAACAAAATTTTACAATGAAAAAAATAAAAAGGGGAGATAGCTTCAAAGGACTATTTTAAAGGTTAAGGGATCCTCTGAATAATTTAATATTCAGAGGTCTCCTTGGAGAATGAATGACTGTGGATGGCATTACCAAACAAAAAGAATCATGTGAAAAGCAACAATGTTATTGGAATCCTGTGTAACACATCTTTTCAAGTGCAAACATCAGATGCTGTGTTTCTTTTACTTACTCTAAAGGAAGGGTCCACAGCCTCAGATGTTGGGGGGACCTCACCCCATCACCCAGGTTCCTCTGTCGCTGTCAGGGCAGCCACAGAGTCATTTCCTGCCTGGTGAGCAGTTCTGGCCTGAAAATTCATGTGTAAATAACAAGTGGTGGAAAGTCTTTAATCGGTGAATTAGCATTTCAAATATCAAAGATCACAGACCTCTAAAGTCTCTCTCTCAGCTTTACAGAGCCTGTACCGGGGTTAAAAAACTCCTGGCCTCTCTCCTTCCTGTCTTTCTCTTGCTATCTGTTCTGTGGTTCCTCAGCTGGAGCACCACACCCTCCCTTCCCCAACCCCAATTTGTCTGTCTGTCTCTCTCGCTCTCCTCAGTTTTAGGAATATACTGTTTGTTCCTTTTCCCTTGGGGGTTAGTCCATGATTGTGGTTTTTATTTTCTGTGCTTGTCCAGCTGTTCTTTCTCCTGTCGTCGTCGGCAGCCGTCCGTCTCGAGAGACGATGGTGTAGCTTCTTAAGAGTCTATCTGCACTGCCGAGAATGGCTATGCAGTCCGACTCGGGAGTGACACGGTATCTGTCTCCTCCCGTGTTGAATCGACATCTTGCGATGACGCTGGAGTGTCCTCTCCAGTGAAGCTGAAGCTACAGAGCCTGGGCAGGGTGATATGGAGGGTCTGCTGTTGCCCATGCAGCAGACCCCCCCTCTCTTCGCAGCTGAAGGGTCCAAGGGAAAGACGGAGTCAATACAGCTTGGCTTCAGGTGCGCCGCAGGAGTTGCCGGTGTTGACTACAACGTCAAACCGCCTTAGGGACTCTGGCTCCGGATTTTCTGTCGGGGTTTACTCCCTTAGCCTTTCCCCTGAAGAGGTATGCCACAAGGCAGCGGAGGTTTTTTGGAATCAGAGTTTTCCTTCTCTGATCTTTCTCCTGTACCTCTCATTAAATAAGAATTTATTGAGCTTCTCTGTTGTATTAGGCTATGTGCTAAAATTTGGATATTTAACAGAAAATGAAATAAATATCATTTTTAAGTATATTTTATTGATTATGTTGTTACAGTAGTCCAGTTTTTTTTCCATTTTCTCCCTTCTGACCATAACCCCCCCTTCCCTTCAGCAATCCCACCCCCCTTAGTTCATGTGTTGTGCATATAAGTTCTGTGGCTTCACCCTTTCCTATATTATTCTTAACTTCCACCTGTCTGTTTTGTACCAACGGATTATGCTTCTTAGTCCCTGCACCATTTCCCCATTTCTCCCCCTTCCCCCTCCCAGCTGATAACCCTCCAAATGATCCTCATACCTATGATTCTGTTCCTATTATGGTTTGCTTCTTGGATTTTGTTTTTATTTTTTAGATTCAGTTGTTGATAGTTGTGAGTTTGTTGTCATTTTAATGTTCATAGTTTTTATCTTCTTTTTCTTAAATAAGTCCCTTTAACATTTCATATAATAATGGCTTGGTGATGATGAACTCCTTTAGTTTTACCTTATCTAGGAAGCACCTTATCTGCCCTTCCATTCTAAATGATAGCTTTACTAGGTAGAGTAATCTTGGTTGTAAATCCTTGCTTTTCATTACCTTGAATACTTCTTGCCAGTGCCTTCTTGCCTGCAAAGTTTCTTTTGAGAAATCAGCTGATAGTCTTATAGGCACCCTTTTGTAGGTAACTGTCTTCTCATACTGCTTTTACAATTCTCTTTATCTTGAACCTTTGGCATTTTAATTATGATGTGTCTTGGTGTGGTCCTCTTTGGATCTAGCTTGTTTAGGATTCTCTGTGCTTCCTGAACTTGTATATCTATTTCCTTTGCCAAATTTGGGGAGTTTTCCTTCATTTCTTTTTTTTACATAAGCTTTCAATTTCTTGCTCTTCCTCTTCTCCTTCTGGCACCCCTATGATTCAGATGTTGGCACATTTAAAGTTGTCTCAGAGATTCCTAAGACTCTCCCCCCTTCCTTATGTTCCAAATCATTGATTTGAACCCTGGTTTTCTTCCCTTCACCAGTAGTTTTGTGTGGATTTTCCTTCATTTCATTTAGCATAGCCTTCACTTCTTCCCTTATGTGTTTGCTGTACTTAAGCATATCTGACAAGCCTATAAGCATCTTTATCACCAGTGTTTTGAACTCTACATCTTTAGGTTGGCTATCTCCTCCTCTGTTAGGTTGCCTATCTCCTCGTCACTTAGTTCTCCCACTGGAACCTTGACCCATTCCTGCTTTTGGGCCATGCTTCTCTGTCTCCTCATCTTGACAGGCTCCTGTGTTTGTTTGCCTCTGTGTCTTAGGTAGAGCTGTCACACCTGTTACATTATAAGAGGCAGAGCCTTAGGTATTCATCAATATGGGTGACCCGTTTCACCACATTGTGGCGCTGTATGTGAGGGAGGGGTCTGAGAGGGAATAATGCTGCTTGCTCAGCACGCGTCCCTTTTCCAGGCACTTTCCCACTTCCATATGGGACTGGCGCCCCTCTAGTTGCTGCCCTAGCTGTTGTTCCCAGAGTCCCAGAGTGGGTGAGTCTGCAAATGTTCAAGGACCATGAGGGCCCTTTAAATAAGTGGACTCTGCTGAGAGACCAGCAGTTTCTTCCTCCACCCCAACCCCCACTGGTTTGCACAGTCAGAAGCAATGAGGCTTTATTTTCCCCACCTTGGAACTGTGAGCTGTGCAGTCTGGCCTGGTGCTGGGACTGCTCCCCAGATCCCCCTCCCGACTTTTTAAAACGTGTGACTGTGCTTTCCACTGGTCTGCCGCTGCCACTGCTGCTGCCTCCACCACATTGTGTCCTCTCCACCCTGGCTCCGCTCCTTCTACCTGTCTGGATGAGTATTTCTTCTTTATATCTTTGTTGAACTTCCATGCAGTTTGATTTTCTGGAACTTCTGATTGTTTCTAGTTTTGAGGTAGTTGTATTTCTTCTTAGCTGTGGAGGGAGATGCAGCATGTCTATCTATGCCTCCATCTTGGCTGGAAGTCAGTAAATATCATTCTTGCCCTCTCTATATATATTAAGCTTGCATTTTCCCTTTTCTTCAGTCTGTGTACTCTTTCATTCTTCTTTTTTTTTTCTCCATCTTTGAACTCCATGAGCTGGCTATAAGGTGGAATGCTCAGCTAATTTTAATCCCTTCCTACTATAATTTTTGTTTGTTAATGATAAATTTCAGTTAATGTTAAATTAACTCTGCATAAAGTATAAAGTATGGGCATTTGGTAGGGGTCACTTGTAAAAGTAAGATGTGCACCTTTTAAATATTGCTGCATAAGACAGACTGCTGGGGAGGAGCAATATTTGAAGAATTTTAAAGAAGAAATGATAAGAAGGATATATTCTGAAGTCAACAGCAAAAGCTAAAGAGAGTAAGAAAAGGTATGGGGACTAAACTGAGTTCAAGGGATTATTTTATTTGTAGTTATAATGATTAACTTAATGGGTCAACTTGATTAGGCTAAGTGATTTCTAGACAGCTGGTAAAATCAACATTATTTCTGGGTGTGTCTTTTGTGGGTGTTTCCAGAGATCAACATTTGAATTGCTACAGTAAAGAAGCGCCTCAAGAATGTGGGTGGGCCTCATTCCATCTCTTATGGGCCTGAATAAAACAAAAAGAGGAAGGTTGAATGTGCTCCATTTGCTTGAGGTCAAACATCCATTTCTGCCCTTGACCATCGTTGCTCCTGGGTCTCCAGCTTTAAGACTTGGACCTGGTCTTACACCACCGGTCCCCGCCCCTCAATTTGTGGACATTTGAACGCAGACTTACACCATTGGCTCAGGTTCTCAGGTCTCCAAGCTCAAACTGAATTATACCACTGGCTTTCCTGGGTCTCCAGCTAGCAGAGGGCAGATGGTGGGACTTCTCAGCCGCCATTGTGTGAGTCAATCCAGACCTTTGAATGCAATTTCATTGGTCACTTCACTATATATATATTTGTGCTTGTAAGTGTTGTAGATCTGCAGGTATTTTTGGAAGATAGATATTTAATTTGTTAAAATGTCTTTGGCTGCACCTGAAAGAGAATCTGACTCAATGGCCTTTATTAAGGCATGTGTTGGTTCCTCTGCCTACACGTTTAGAGGAAGGACAGGGCTTCATGAATAGTTAAACCCAGTCACTCTGATTCCATTTCTCTTTCATTCAACTGTCTGTGCTTCTCTGTGTTATCATGATCCTCAGGCTGCTTTCCCGTATGGTAGGGTATTCCATGTTTTCATCTACCTACTACAAGAAGAAACTCTTGCCCCCATATTTCAGGCAAGACCCCTGAGATTCCCCTTAATCAGACCACTTAGTTTACAAGGTAAGCCTATAAGTACAAAGCTCATGGACAAGTATTCAAGTGCCCACTATGGAAGGGTACATTTAAAAGCAGTGTTTCTTAAGAGTACAAATGAACTACATTGAAAATATAGCTTTGTTGTCACTAAGTTGAGGACATATAGTATTTTATATTCACATACTACTTTAATGTTTCCAGATGTTTTTCACATGTTTGATCTCTTTGCCTCCTCACTCTGATTTAATGAGTTATTGAAAGACGGATTATCATTGCAAGTTATAGATGAGTAAACTGAGGATCAGATTCACCTAAGGGCTAATCCGTGACTAAGACAAAATTTACTGACTCCCACATCATGGTATTTGCATCATGCCACATGTCAAAACCACTTTTCTGAATAAATATAAAAGTTGATTTTCTAAAAAGATGAGATAATAACATAAACTAATTTACTTCATTTTGCCTTCAGATAATTGGTTGGAGCTGGTATTTACTTTATGCTTTCCAAGAAACATAGAGATGATTTTTAAATTCCCTTATTTGTGCTATCTAGTAGATTTTTTTAAACAAATTCCAAATCTAAAGCTATGTATCTCTGGAAAGTAGCATGGGAATGTTTTATTGTAAAGAAGTTAATAATAAAACATTTATTTCCCAAATGAAAACCTAAGTTTACAACATATTTTAGGACCTGGAAAAGTAGGCAGTATGGTGTATTGGGATATTGTTTTGAGGGTCAACATGTCCATTTTTGGGCTTGATGAGTCATTAGAAAGATTCACAAATACTGTTATATGCACAGGTAAAGTTTGTTACAATGGAAGGACACAGATTAAAATAAGCAAAGGGAAAAGGTGCATAGGAGAGGTCAAGGAGTAATCAGATGCAAGTTTCCAGGTGTCCCAGCAATGATGTGTGACAATACATGCAAAATTATGTAAACCAGGGAAGCTCACGCTAGCTTTGATGTCCAGGGATTTTACTGGGTGTCCGTCATGGAGGCATGGAGCCAGGGTGAGTTTCCCCAATGCCCGACCCCCAGCCCATGCCAGATCAAAGCAAGCGTTCACCAGACTCAAAGCATGGCCCCAGGCTTCAGGCAAACAAAAACACTTTGTATCGTCGGCAGCCGTCCGTCTCGAGAGACGATGGTGTAGCTTCTTAAGAGTCTATCTGCACCGCCGAGAATGGCTGTGCAGTCCGACTCGGGAGTGACACGGTATCTGTCTCCTCCCGTGTTAAATCGACATCTTGCGATGACGCTGGAGTGTCCTCTCCAGTGGAGCTGAAGCTACAGAGCCTGGGCAGGGTGATATGGAGGGTCTGCTGTTGCCCATGCAGCAGACCCCCCCTCTCTTCGCAGCTGAAGGGTCCAAGGGAAAGACGGAGTCAATACAGCTTGGCTTCAGGTGCGCCGCAGGAGTTGCTGGTGTTGACTACAACGTCAAACCGCCTTAGGGACTCCGGCTCCGGATTTTCTGTCGGGGTTTACTCCCTTAGCCTTTCCCCTGAGGAGGTATGCCGCAAGGCAGAGGAGGTTTTTTGGAATCAGAGTTTTCCTTCTCTGATGTGCCCTGACTGGAAGATCGAACCAGCGACACTTAGCTCGCAGGCCGACAAAAACACTTATCCTGTGAAATAGTCCCTGGGCTCAGGTCACATCCCAGGAACTGGCAAGAGCAGTCGTGAGAGCTGGTCTTTCTAGTCCTGACAGCTGGTCTTTCTTTGGAACGTGCAGGGTTTGAGCAGCTCAGGCCTGCTGAGTCAGCCTTTTTGATCCTAGACAGAAAATGGGATCTGCAATTAAAATATACCAACTTTGCTGTATAACCAGTAACAAATTCCTATGACCCCTCAACTTTGTGATCTTTAACATGGAATTGATAACATAAGAAATCATATGATTTTATTGGAGTATAATAAAAACAAAGGAAGGAGTTTATGTATGTAAGTTTTATAATTTATTCACCTTTACAGAAAGTTGAGGTTGGAGGTCTTCTAATCAACTTTTAATAACTTTAATCTTTTGTGCATTTATTTATTCATTTAACAAACAGTCATTGAATGCCTAGAATTTGCTGGGTACCGGAAAGAAAAAAATGTTAAACCATACTAACATATGTCTTTCTCTCATAGAATTTATATATACATATATAAAGGGTAGAGAGATAAGTGGATAGGCCTAGGCAAAAGGTGTGATGAAGATGGTGGTGAGGTTGGTAGAAGGTGGAAGAAGATGGAAGGAGCTCAGATGGGTATTGTGATCAGGTTAGTGGTGCTCACCAGTTATTCCAGCAATTTCACTCCTTCCGGCCAAGGTACTGTGAGCAGAAGGTGCATGAATCCCCTTGACCTGAGGCTTTGGGATGGGGTGTGTGTTCCTGCTCTCTCTCTCTCTCTCTCTGATGTGATAAAATAGAAGCTGCCTGGGTTGCTGAGTCCCCATGAGGAGGACAGCTGTTCTGATTTTCAATTTTGCTTGTGCAAGGAATAAACATTTTTAGGGTTAAATTTCTATTGCAGCACAGTCTACCGTTTCTGACTAATACAGTACCTAATCCAGAGCCAGGAGCTGGGAAAGCCCAGACTGAAAAGAATATCATGAAATTAAAATAATTCAATGGGATTGGATTAAAGAGTGCTTGAAGGTCAGTGAGAAAAAATTAGGATAAAAGATAGGTAAAGTTCAGGCTTTGAAAAGCCTTGTAAACCATGTTATAAAACTGATAAATGGCAAAGAGCCATTGGGGATTTAAAGCTAGAAAGATAAGCAGGTCAAATGTGTGTTTTAGAATAATTACTTTTGTTTCAGTATAGAGAATAGATTGAAGCAGACCAAAACCTGAGGAAAAGAGGCTAGCGATAGAGGCATAGCAGCAAGCCAGAGGAAAGCTATCCTGAACTGCCGGGGAAACTGGGGTGAAGGGCAGATAGGGAGGGAAGATAAGAGAATAAATAGGCCTCTTCGAAGGCCTTAGGAGGGACTCTAGCAATGTGTTTGAATAGGCAATGTTTCTGTAACGTTTGCTAACCTGAAATATTTAAGCCCTAATCAGCTGACTCTCTACTCCAACTTTCTCTCTGTCATTCTTCTCCCTCCTGTCAGGTGTCTTTATAGAGGCTGTCAATTTATTTGAATTTACTTTGTGCAAGTTGTGTTGGGGATATATTTAGTTTGGGTTCAGTGCGATCGAGTTCTGTAGCTTGCAGTCACTTCTATGCATAGTTTAGCAATTCCATATATATTCCATATATAATTTAGTTAGTGCCACATAGTAATGGCTTTCAAAAAATTTCATACTGCCATTGTGTTAACTCATCCCATAAAATATGAAGGTGCAGTGCCAGAAGTCATATGTGTTATGAATTTATCTTATGGAGTTTAGCACAAAAAGAATATGGGGGAGAACGAATGATTTACAAGGTCAGAAGGAGTCTGTGGAAAATTCCTTTGATTATTATATGTGTAAAATTGTAAATAGAAGTTCTGTCTCAACCACAACTCATCAAAATAGAAGTTTGCTCATATTAAGCAGAATTACATAAAACTCATGATATATCACCACACACGGACAACAACGAGAACATATCAAGTGTTGTCAATTCACGGGTATTTAAGATTAGAAAATACCTTGAAAAGAAGAGTATGCGATGTGAAAGAAATTTAGTAGGATATCATGCTGACATCAAAGACGCCTCTGGTATTCAGTTCATGTTCTTGTGTACTTTCATACACTTAAACTTGGATTGGTCCTATTGCCTGGCTTTGACCAATAAAATATGGTAGATGTTATGTGGGTAACTGGAGAGAAAGTTCTACCTGGTTCTCTTAGAACCTACCCTCTAGGGGAAGTAATATACCCTGTAAGAAGTCTAATTACCCTGAGATCACCATATTGTGAGGAAGTTCAAGTTAGAGAGAGAGCATCCCCCTCCTCTTAATACCACTGTGACTGAAGGTCCGGGAATGTGGCGAGGAATCCATCTTGTATATGCAGCCTTCGGATGATTCTAAAGCAGCCTCCATCTGACTTCAACAGAACAGGAAATCTCAGGTGAGAAATGTCAAGTTGGCACCCTGGCTGGGTAGCTCGGTTGGCTGGAGCATTGTTCCAACACAGCAAGATGTGGGTTCAATCCGCAGTCAGAACACACAAGAGGCAACCAATGAAAGCATAAATGAGCAACACTAACATTAAAGGGAGAGTAAAGGGTAGAGTTTTTGTATGTGTTTGAAGTTATCATCAGCTTAAAATAGACAGTTATAATTATAGCATCTTTTATATAAACTTCATGATGACCACAGAGTAAAAACATGTAGTAGATACAGAAAAGATAAAAGGAAGGATATCAGTGTATACTACTACTGAAAATCATCAATTCAAAAGGAAAACAGCAAGAGAGAAAGAAAGGAAAAAAACACAAGACAGCCAGAAAATAGTCAATAAGAAAGTATTACTAAGTTCTTTTTTTTTTTAATTTTATTTATTTATTTATTTATTTTTTGGTTTTTCAATTACAGTTGTCCCCTTTTCCCCTAATTTCTCTCCCTCTATTACTAAGTTCTTACCTATAATTACTTTAAATTTAAGTAGATTAAATTCTCCAATCAAAAGACATAGAGTGGCCAAAAAAATGAAAAAAATAAAAGACCCAACTATATGCTGCCTACAAGAGACTCACTTCAGCTTTAAGAATACATGTAGTATAAAGTGAAGGGATGGAAAAAGATAGTCTATGCAAATAGAAATCAAAAGAAAGCAGAGGTTGTTATACTTACATTAAACAAAATAAGCTTTAATTCAAAATCTGTAGCAAAAGATATAGGAGGTCATTATATAACCAAAGGGCCAATTAAGAGAATATAAAAATGTAAATTGTATGTACCCAACATTGGAGCACTTAAACATAAATTCTAACAGGTCTGCAGAGAGAAATTGACTTTGTACAATAACAGAGGATTTCAGTGCCATGCTTTCAACAATGGATAGATAATCAAGACAGGAAATCAATATGAAAACAGACTTGAACTATACTTTAGACCATATAAACCTAACAGACATATGCAGGACATAAAAAAAAAAAAAATGATGTTTTCTCTCTCTAAAAATCAATAAATAAAAAATTTAAAAAATGGTATAAAAGCTTGGAAAACACTAACAATTGTAAAGAAAAAAAATAAAGTCACTCATTGTTTATCATCAAAAAGAGAAAAAGAAAAAGAAAGAAATGTCAAGCTGAGTCCAGACTACCCAGAGAACCATGAGAGATGATAGCTAATTGCTATGTCTTGGGGGTCATTTGTTAAGTAGCAATAGGTAACTGAAATAGAATCACTGTGATATTATAGACACAGCCCCAAATCTTTGCCACAACTCCTGTCAAGAGATTGGGTCTGTTTTCTGCCTTTGAATCAGTCCTGGCCTGTGATACTCTGCCCAGTAAGTGCAGCAGGAGTGGTACGGTGCCAGCTCTGAGACCTCCCCTTAAGAGGGCTGTCAGCTTCCACATCGTGTCTTAAAGCACGGAGTTGTTCTGTGGTCAATTCACACACAGACCACCTGGAGTGGCCCTGAGTCTATATGGAGAAAGAAAAAGTCCCAGCTGAACCCCAGCATGTGGGGATGAACCCTTCCTACCAACCTGGCCACGACCTGATATGACCAAAGGACCATGTCAACACCATATAGAGCAGAGAAAATGGCCAGTGAAGCTGTACTCAAATCCTTGACCTATAAAACAGAGATATAATAAAATGGCTATGGTATCAAGATACCAAATTTAGGGATGATGTGTTATGTAGAAATAGACAATAAGGATTAGGGGTGTCCCCAATTTTATATAGCATTCTAAATAATTGTGAGTATAAGTTTTAAAGCAGAAAAAAAGAATCTAAATTATTGATAATAAAAGATAAATTTTAATTAACTATGTTAGAGGAAAGACAAATATCTTTCTATTCTCTCTGTAGAAACTGTTAAACATTGTGGTCATGTAGAGAAGAGATCAAAAAAGTAAAGACAAAAAAGTAGGAAAAATGTATTATAGTGTTATATAAGGTAGTTAATAAGAACTACATGATATTTTTCAGGACTTTGTGAGGTTTGTAGTACTTACCATTTATTTAAAAAATTATAATTTGTCGTGTTTTTTATGTATTTTAGATGAATATTTACTTTTTTACCTAATTTTGTTTTTTGCACTTGGATGTTTTCTTAAAGAGCTCCCCCCAAATTACAGAGCACTGAGGTCAACAGAAGATTTTACAAGATTTCAAAAAGATGAACAAAAAATACAAATTGTCATAAACAAAGTATCTGGAATCAGAATGGCTTTGGACTTTTTTAACAGCGCTGCAAGATAAAATTTAATAGAGAAAGACATTCAAACTTCCAAGGACTTTCAACCTAGAATTCAGTACATTGAGAGACCATCAGTAAAATGAAAGAGGAGAATAAAAATATTTTCGGACTAATGTGTAAAGTCAAAATATTTACCATGCTCCTTATTTCAGGAAAGTGCTAAACAGTATGTTCTAGTATATTTAAACTTGTGTAAACAGGATATGACTTAGCTCAGACATACTTTTATTTCTAAAAACTGTCTTTTTGCCCTAAATTGTACCTGATAGACTTTGCCAAAAAAAACCATTAAGACACAATTGGCACTTTATGGGAGTAACAGCCTATGCACAAAGCCCTCTAAAGTGAAATGACACAGGACACATTATCAGCCACATTTCCTAATAAACAGTTACTCTACTTAAGAAAACTTTGTACAAGAAAATAAGTGCTAAAAATACATAGATTTTTTTTTTTCCTGTAAGAACATTGATTAATAATGTAAAATCTCAGATTTGGGGTATTTAGGCTTTAAGTATATCCCCCTCACCCAACTATTTTACAGTTTAATCACAAAGTAATTATCCAGGAACATTATCAATGCCCCAAGAATCCCCCACTGAGGCTTTCCATACATGTCCCTAAATGCATGACAATCCTGACCTTTATAATTATCAATCTCTCATTTTCATTTATAGTTACACTTTAACATTCACCCTAAATGCTCTCATTAAATTTTATGTTTTGAGTTTTATATAAATTGAATCATTCAACATACATTCTTGTATTTCTGTGTTTTTTTTACTCAGTTCCATGTTTGTAAGGCATTACTGTTGTTGAGGTAGCTGTATTTTGTCCATTGTGCTATTGGACAGGTTTCCATTATGTGAAATGTACCATGATTTAGTTATTCATTTCAGTAGTGATGGAGTTGTTTCCAGCTTGGATGATTTCCAGAGCACTAGGAGCGGCATTAACTATATCAATCTCAATTTTAGTATTCATAAACTGTTTATAGGTAAGAGACAGAATACACATTTTATAAAATTTAAGAACAATTAGTCATCTGATAAATGCCAGGTTTCTTTTTATTTCCTCAAACATAATTGCGGTTTATTTAAATAAACTCAGTTGACCTCTCTAATTGCTCCTTTTCCTGTTTATTCTGCTATATTTGGATTAATTAAAACAGTATTATTAGCTTTCAGATGTATTTACTGAAGTAGTCATTGGGCTAAACAACTAGGATACATACTGATCTGCAATACTCAAAAGGAAAAGATTCAGGGCTCAGAAACAAAATAGGGTCGATTTCCAGAAAGTATTTTTATGTGTAATGTAACATTAAAACTATTGTGATGCCAAAGTTTCAAGATAGAGAATTTTAAAAGCATCAAAAAAGGGTTCCCATATGACTCTCAGCTGATTACTCAAAAGAAACTTTGCAAGTTAGAGGGGATTGGCAAGAAGTATTCAAAGTGATGAAAAGCAAGGACCTACAACCTAGATTGCTCTATCTGGCAAAGCTATCATTCAAATGGATGAACAAGTAAATTGCTTTTCAGACAAAATAAAACTACAGGTGTTCATCATCATCAAGCCATTATTATATGAAATACTAAATGGAATTATATAAGACAAAGAAGATCAAAATAATGAACATTAAAATGGCAATAAATTCACAACTATCAGTAATTGAATCCAAATAAACTAAGCAAACAAGCAGAACAGGAACAGAATCATAGATATGGAGATCATTTGGAGGATTATCAGTTGGAAGGGGGAAGGGGAGAATGGGAGGAAAGGTTCAGGGCTTAAGAAGCACAAATGATAGGTACGAAATAGGGGAATATTAAGAATAGTATAGGTAATGGAGTAGTCAAAGAATTTACATTCATGACCTGTGGAAATGAATTAAGATGGGGAGGGATTGCTGGATGGAATGCGGGTACTGGGTGGAGAGGGCAAACGAGAAAAATTGGTACAACTGAAATACATGATCAATACAATATATTAAAAAAAAGAAAAAGAATTGCTTAAGTAGTCAGAAAATGACAATATTAATAAGAAAAAAAAAACTATTGTGAGTTCACTCTACATTGTAATCTCATTTGTGTGTTGTTAATGCAGTTAATACAGAAAAGTTGGAAGGGAGGGTGTGGACAAAAAGGAGGCAAAGAGTAAGTGGATCATCACATTATTAAAGCTATTGTTGCCCCTCATTAAAGTCAGCTTATCGGTGGACAGGTTGGCTTATTGGCCATCAAGCTGGATTTGCCTGTTAGGCCTTGGAATTGTGTACACTTCCGAAAGAGCTGAATATGCTACTAAAAATAGTCGCAGAGATTCAGAATTGAGATTTTAGTGCCATGTCATATAAGATAGTTATATATACATATGTTCTAGCCTTGTGGGCATGATGTGGAAGGGGGAAAAAAGCTGGTAAAAGCTAGAAAAAAATTCAAGTTTAATTTATGATCGAAAGAAAAAATTTTCTGAAATTGGATTATGATTTGAAGTCCTTTGGCATAAATAGTGAAACATCCTGCATAGCAAAAGGGAGACTGAATATTATTGTAGGAGGAAAAAAAATGTGTTGCCTTTAATTGCTAGAGTTTGGCAAAACATCAAAAAGAATAACAGAACAAAGAGCAAGAGATAGACACGGAAGGAGTGAGGTGGCTATTGATTAGCTTCTTTGTCTTACTCTTGGCCAAGAAACTCCCTTCTCATGATTAGCTAAATCGAAAAGATTGCAGATCATTGTAAAGGAAAGTTTCTACAGTTCTTTCTTCTATTTGCCAAGGAGACAGAAAAATACCAGAAGAATAATGAACACAAAAATTTTGTAATAAAATCTGTCATTAGAAATAATTTAACTGGGTCAATTTTGGTTAAAACTACTGAAAACATTGTAAAAACTGGTATTTAATTTATTTGATAAAAACATTTTATTGGCTAAGGAAATATACTGGGGTTTAGCTATAGCAAGGTGTACTAGAAGTAATTTAAAATTTGCTGTATCACTGATATTTTATGTTACTATAAATCATGCATGAACAATTTTATGTTTATCTAATTTCATATTTATATTTGTGAGATATCTAGAAAGTCTTTTAGTAGGGTCATTAACAGTGCTATATAATGGTTTAGGAGTAATTTTGATTAGCATTCATTGAACACAAGTCCTGGTACTGAATTACTTAAACTTGAATGATAAAAAAAAAAATTTAAACTTTAAATAATATCAAGCTAAATCTAAGCCATGAAGAGTGTTTAAATAAAGATTGTTAAAACCTGAAATGGTCCTGGCTGGTGTGGCTCAATGGACTGAGAGCTGCCCGGCAAACCAAAGGCTTGCCGGTTCGATTCCCAGTCAGGGCACGTGCCTGCGTTGGGTGAGAGGCAACCACACATTGATGTTTCTTTCCCTCTCTTTCTCCCTCCCTTCCCCCATCTCTAAAAATAAATAAATAAAATCTTTAAAAAAACAAAACAAAACCTGAAATGGATTACTCAGATGAAGTTAGAGAATTTCCTTCCCTAATAAAATGACGAGGACTGAAAAACTGAAGGATGGTTTGCAATGTGGCTAGAGAAATGTTTTTTAGGACATAAAGAATAATTTAGTTAGAATTATTTTTCAAGAAAATGCACCTCTTTGATCTATTGGGGGGAGCATGATGAACCATCCCAATGTTACACTCTGATGTTTCCAACCAATGACTGGATGTGTCGAGGACACTAAAGCAGGCTCATTAGGGGAGGTGTGTCGAATGTCTCAGATATTACATCTGACTTTGGCTCAGACTCCCTGCTGGCCTTGCCAAATTTTCTTAAAACTGCACTACAGTCTAAGATCTTTTTCCCTCCCTCTGTGTTTTCCTCCCTCTCTCCTTTCCTCCCTTCCCACTCTTTCACAGAGGTCAGTCCTGAATTGTGTTCTTTTAGCTTTCCTGGGCTCCCTACAGCTCCTTCCCTGTTTTCCCACAGAGACATTTCTCCCAATAAATCTCTTGCACATCTAATCCGGTTTTGCTGTCTGCTTCTCAGAGCACCTGGGCTAATGCACAAGAAGTCTGTTTGCCTTGGCTTGAAAATAAATATCTAAACTGAAAATGAAGGCGAAATGAGTGTAGCAATCTCCGAAATTGTTATATGTAAATTAAATGAAAGAAATATATGTAAAACTGATTAGATTAGTATGTTATTCCTATTTAAAAACGATTTAAAAAACGGTTTGCTTAAAGACCTTTAAAAAATAAATTTCAAATATGCATTATATGGATTTTATGGACAAAGACAAATTTATCATATAAACATAAAACTTCCTCTTCCACTTAACAAAATACACAACCTTTTAGCTTAGTCTGAAAAGAACTACAGTCCAATGTTCTTTTTCTCACATAAAAAAGGCATTTTTTCAGCAAAGGGGCAATACGGAGGCATAATATGAAAAAGGGACATTACCTGTAATAGATTTAATTTTCAAAAAAATATAGTATCTTTCATCCTATGTGCTCTTCTGCAATGTGGCCCTGTAACCTGCCCATCAAAAGGTGGAGTTGTACCCTCAACCCGAGTTTTCCTTGGACCAGTAGAGAGTGGAGGTGACCATTCTTGGATTTTGCGATTTGATATTTCTTACTATGGAAAATTCCTTACTATAATTTTGTCCTATGGATAACAGATGCTCTTATCCACTTTTCATTCTTTATTTCTTTGTGTTTAGTTTGAATAATTTCTATTGACCTCTTATAAAGTTCACTTTTCCTGTGTGTCCAGTCTGTTGAAATAACATTTTTTAAAAAATATGTATTTCTCATTTCATTTTTATTTTTTTCAATAATTTTAACCTTTCTGCTGAAATTCTCATATGTTCCTGTGTGTTTTACATTAACTCCTTTAATGCATTTATCATGTTGAGTTTTCAGAACCTGTCTGATAATTCTAACATCTGGGTCATCTCTGGGTCTCCTTCTATTGACCATTTCTTCTTTTGACTGTATTTCTTTCTTGATCATCCAATTCTTTTATAATTTTTGCTGTGTATCAGATAATGTGTAAAAAAATAAAATGAGACTGAAGTAAAGAATGTTTACCCCCAGAAAATAATAAATACTTCCTTTATTCTGTCAGGCTGTTACTGTGGGTGCCTAAGTCAATCCAAGCTATAGTTGAGCTGGATCAGGACTTGTTAAAGGCTTAGTTAGATTCAATTCAGCATTTGTTTCAAATATTTTTGAGGGCACTATCAAGACTTTCTTGTTACAGGAAGGAGGTGTGCCTAGAAATCTCTGTGCTTTATTCCCCAGCCACCAGCTTTCTGAGCCCTGGGAGCTTTCTGTGCTTTACAACCTGTTTATTACCTTTTTGTTCACTGGGGAGTATTCTTTGATCTCTATTTAAATCCTTGGCTCCAATCCTGTCCTGTGAGATCTCTTCATAGCCTACTGTATTTCCCCAGCCTTGAAGGATTCTTGCAGTATACCATAGTGGAATTTTTCTCTTCTGTGACTCCTTTAGCCTTTGGCAGCCAATGCCTTAGGTAAAGACCACATTAGGTAAAGTCCCAGACTGCTTTGTAGGGAATTTTCTCATCTTTCCTGTCCTGAACCCAGCTTTTGGCTACTGTTGTGTACTTGGAGAAGGCCTGTATGCCTTGATACAGTTGTGGAGGGAGCACTCTTGTCTGACCACAGCCTTGGGTCTTATAACCCTTGTGCTGAGTGCAGGCCCATGGGTTAGAGTTGGCAAGTTGTTGTAGATTCACTTTGTGGCTGGGGCTCTTTGTGTAACAAAATGCTTGGTCACTCTGATACCACCTTGTTCAATCCTGTTTCTTCTTAGCCTTCTATACAGACTTGGTTATCATTAGAGGAATTCTGCTTGTGGCTTGAGGAGATAGGGAATTATGTATCATTCCTCAAAGATTTGCAAAGACTTCCTGACCAGACTTACATCAACTAGCATAATATTCCTAGGACAGCCGCTTGGCCCCCATATATCTGCGATGGCCTATCACCTTTTGGTCCTCCCATTTCCCATTCCTTTGACATAAAAGAAGCCTAAACTCTTCATACATCTTAAGATGGATTCTGGGTATCACTAGAGCTCCTGTCTTCTCAGTTGGGGCCTTCTCAATCAATAAAACTTTCCTTACTCCAAACTCTGAAATTTTGAGTTTCGGCCTTTTGAAGTGTCAGACTGGTAACACTTGGATTATATACACTGTCATACTAGTCCACATTTGGACATTGAAAGATAGTTAAATGGTCAACTAGTTTCTTTTTATCTCTTTCTGTGGCAGTCTTTCTTCTACAGCCAATCCACAAGAGATGAAAGCAGCTGTGGGCCTTCTCTTTCTAAGATGTCTCATTACTTTCTGGATTTTATTAATTTAGATGTCTTTGGCACCTCAGTTGTCTGATAGGTTTTTTTACAAAGCTATAATTTTTGCTCTGGCTGATGTGACTCAGTGTATTTAGTGCCAGCCTGTGGACCAAAAGGTTGCAGGTTCGATTCCCAATCAGGGCACACGCCTGGACATGGGCCAGGTCCCCACTTGGGGGTGTGAAAGAGGCAACTGATTGCTATTTCTCTCACACATCACAGAGAGAAAAAAAAAAGGCTATGATTTTGTAGTTTATCTATCTCCTAGGTAGCATGAACTAAATGGTCTTTTGTAAAATTCTACATCCCGATCCTAAGGAGAAATCCATTATGTTCACTTCTTCTGCCCACCCTGCCTGCCCACATTTGTTGCAGTTTCTGTTTTCTCTTTTCAAGCTCCCAGCTCCTATCAACTAAAGGTCCTGGCTTCTGTAACTGCTCCCTTAAGTTGCCCCTCAGACTTAAGGGAACTCATAAGTACCTGCTTTTGCTAGGATGAACCTTGTTCACACTTTTGAAAAGAGTTCCTTTGTTAGACTTCTTTTTTTTTTTTTAGGTAGATGATGCTACTTTATTTAATGACTGATCCATGTAATTGCCAAGGCCACTATGTACAGGTAAGAGAGGTGGAGCTTTATTTCTTGGTCTCTCCCTCCTTGGAGAGTGTTTTGATGATCTCCTCCTTCTTGGCCTGGAGCCGCTCTTCACGACGCTTGCGAGCTTCCTTGGTCTTAGACCTGCGGGCCTCAGCCTGGTCAGCCAGAAGCTTCTGTGAGCCTTGTCTGCCTTCAGCTTGTGGATGTGTTCCATGAGAATCTGCTTGTTTTTGAATACGTTACCCTTCACTTTTAGGTACAGGCTGTGGTACATGTGGCGGTCAATCTTCTTAGATTCACGGTATCTTCTGAGTAGCCGGCGAAGAATTCTCATGCTCCTCATCCAGGTGACTTTCTCAGGCATTCGCGCATTGGCAGTACCCTTTCACTTACCTATGCCCATATGCCTGCCCTTCCTGCGGGCCAAGGTGTTTTTCCGGCATCGAGCCCGGGAATGGACAGTCACAAGCTTCCGGATGATCAGCCCATCTTTGATCAGCTTCCGAATCTGTTGACAGGAGTTGGCATTGGTGATTTCATTGGTCTCATTGGGGTCCAACCAGACCTTCTTTTTGCCACAGCGGAGGACACTGGAGGCAAGCCTCTTCTGAAGCCTGAGCATACTCATGGCTGCTACCCCCTAGACTTCTTAATGATGCTATTTGATGAACCATCTCCTACCTGCTGGATCCCTGAATGATAGGTGGCATTTCTCTGAGAAAAAGAGAGATTAAACCCACAGGGAGATGGTTGAGAATATTAGGAAGAAGACAGAAAGGGAGTTACCATAGTTGGTTGAATATATTAAGTGGTAATAATGTTGGTGACATCCAGAAATGGGAAGAGGGAAAATAGATCTCCTTGCTAATCCTTCGTTAGTAAGCCTCTGGTTTTTAAAATGAAATCAAAGCACCAAAGTATTGTTTGAGCTAGAGGGTCATTTCACAGATTGATTTTTAGAATACTTCTTGGTTTACATGAAAGGTTAATGTGGAATATGAAAGCTAAAGAATCAGTAGGCCCTTACTGATGTGGTGGGGTTTGGAGAGGTAAGGAGAAGTAAGAAGAGGGAGCAGAGAATTTCAAGGAGACAAATTACTTTTATCAGCTGCTATATTTTATTAAACATATATTTAGCACTTTCTCTCATATAGTTTACTCAACATGAATTCTTAGGTTCCATGTATCTGGAAATGTCTTTATAAGAACTGTTTTTGGTAGAAGGTACTATGAAATAACCAAACCTTCATTGGTTTATCTTAGTGCCTGGAACACAGTAGGTATTCAAAACTGTTAGACCTACTACGACTAGATATCATTTATTGAGCGCTTACCCTGTGCCAGGTATGTACTGTGCAGAAAGCTTGACATAGTGTTAATAATTCAATATATAGGTCAGGAATCTGAGGATACTAGCTGCATTTTTACAGTAAACAATAAAGTGATAATGAATTGATTGGGGTGAAGACTAGGTGATTTAAAAAATTTCACTGTTACTTGTGAAAAAAATCTTACTGAAATTCAGGATTGGAAGACAAAAAATAACCTCTCTTGACTTCCTTTTGCATGCACATATTCATAAGTTTATTAATATTTTGCAAATCCCTGTAGGATAAATCTGGCCTGACAAGCGCCACAACTACCTATTCTATTTTCAGAGAGAAGCACAGATTTCATACTCTCCTTTTATTCTTTCACTAATTACCTTCCTTTCATTTCTCTCCGCTTCATTCGCTCTTTTAAATCTTTGACATTCATTCATTTATTGATTAATTTATGCCTTCCTTCATTAACTCGAACAAAGCTTGGTGCTTAATTTTAAAATCTCATCCAAAATGGTGCCACGTCATCCGCCGGGGCCAAGAACCACGGGGTGCTGCCCTGTTTTCTCCCTGCCAGCGTGGATCTCCATCGAGCCCCGCCCTCTTCTCCTCACCTGCTTCCCAGAAAACCACAGAGAGATCAAGTCACACGCTCTGGCCTGCGGCTTCCTCCCCCTTTCCCCAGGGCTGCCCCGCCCCTCCCGGATCCCGACTGGCTGAGCGCATTTATTTGCATATTTCCACCTTTGTTCCCTGCTGGCGACCAATCAGCACACAGGACGAGGCGGGTGTGCTGGGCGGGGGTTCGGGCTCCAGCTGCAGCGGTCGCAGGTTCCCGAGCGAGTCGGAGCCACCGCGGGCACGCTGTGCACTGCAACCCCAACGCCGATTCCCCCCCCATCGGAGTCCGCGCTGCTTCCTGGGCTCGGCCTGGCCCGGGAGGCAAAGACAAAGAAGGTGTCCGGGAGCGTCCCCCGGAGCCAGATTTACCTGCAGTGCCGGGAACCACAGGCTTCAAGATGGTTTGCGGGGGCTTCACGTGTTCCAAGAACTGCCTGTGCGCACTCAACCTGCTCTACACGGTTAGTATCCCGAGACCATTCCTGCTGGTCTGGGGGCTTTGCACCTGCTCGGGCCGGTGCTCCTTGGCTTGCCTGCCTGGCCAGCGACTCTCTTACTTCATCCTGCGCCCTCTTCCCGTCTTCCCACGCTTTGCGCGCCCCGGGCCTCGCCATCACCCCCGACGGCGACTCAGAGCCGGCGCTGGTCGCAGTCTCTTCCTTTCCCTTATTGTGGAGCCGCAGTCGTTCTGTCTGGCTAGCTCCGTTTCTGCCACATTGCTCTACCCCGCCCCCTCACCCACTGCCTTGTCGTTCAGTTATTTGACCAGATCTTCCCACTTTGATCGTGCTGCCCCTTATAATACTCGCTCCTGGCTTCCAAATCCATCTGGGAAGGGCTGGGAGGCGAGAGAGCCGGCTCGGGTCTGAGGACAGTTTTTCAAAATAGCGTAATGGGAAACTGACAAGGTGGCATGTGGACCCTGTGCATCTAGGTTAGCTCTACGTGCTCCTGCGATTGTAATTGAGGCCACAGAGGAGGTTCACAGGATATCCGCAGCTTCCGAAGTTTGTTTCGCGCTTACATAAAGGGATGTCTTTTTTTGTTTTTTTTGGGGGGGGGGCAGTTTTGTTCATACTGAATGCTTTTTCCATATGTCCCCTCTTATCAATATTCTAACTCCATTTTAAACGAAATCTTCCGGTAAACACGCGAGCCTCTACCCAAGTTATTTCTTTCCCTGCCAACCAGCTTGTGGCTTTTAGTTTTAACACTGACGTCTCTCTGATTTTGTTGGCGCAATTCTGGGTGAACAGGAGGATGGGAGAGCAGGCTGCCTTTTATTGATTGCCTACCAAGTCCCCGGCTTGACATACGAATTTTCGTTGGTCAGGCTGACATCCATCCCAGGCAAGGGGCATTGTTTGAATTCATAAAATAACAGACCAAAAAGGGTCTCAAGTTTACATAGCTGGTAGCTGGCGACAGGAGTAGAATCCAGGCTGTGGAATCCAGATCTTTCCACAGGCTTCTCTACCAAATGAAAAATGCTTCCTCTTCTGTCATCATCCCTCCATCATATAGCCCTGCTTCCTTCTATAAATACACCTGGCGTTTTGCAGCACCCTCCCTGAAAACAAACCCAGCTCCCCTGCAATAGCAGTGAGCTAGGCCATCTGTGCAAGCTTAGGTTACATCTTTGGAATGGAGAGGCTGCCTTGTGGTCACCAACAGGAGAGAGGCTGGGTCAGTTTACCATTACTGGTCCTTTGTATGTGAACAGGATTGCAAAGCTTTGAAGGCAAGACAGAAGCTGGAATAAAGTATGCTTTTCTGGTAGTTAGGAGTCTAATAACATGGTCACCAGTGGTAGACTTGGGGAAAAACAGTTCTAGAACACCTCATGATAGAGCTCCTTGTAATTGGAGAACCATAGCGAGTTTCAGATTAAAATCCACCTTTGTCTTACCTGAAGCATGCTTATCACATTGATTATCTCTTAAGTAAATGCTGACCAATTCTCCAGGTCTTTTATTAACATGAATGATCTACTTAGAACTTCAGATTGGTCATTTTGCGCCCTGACCTCTGCCACCCCCCAATGATTTAGGGTCCTGTTCACCAGATACTTAACATTATAATGTCTGTTTCTGCACAGTAGAAGGTGTGCTTTCCATAGTTACTTGATTGAGGTGTCTCTATAGATTAATGTGTAGTATGTATATATTTTGAATCTGATTCTGTTGTTTTCAGATTAAATTCATTCACTTTGTGTTTACTGTGTATCAGGAAAGCAAGGGGAAAGGTGATTCTAAAAGAACACATTAAGACTTATATCTGTTCTAAATTATTGACATTCAAAATGTATTCTATTGATTTAATAGCTATGCAGTAAAAATTAATTGGGAATTCACAGGACTATAAAAATGGTTAGCCCTTTTAAATCCGAGACTTTGTAGACAAAAGGATGTTTCTTTTAAATGAATTGGTGTCTACTTGTTATACATTGTGAGCAAGCTAAAATAATTTCAGCAGTTTAAGTTGGAGATGAACAAAGGTGAAAGTTGGACCAGGTCTTAAATAACATGCTGAAAATGTGCCACAGCTATTATTTCAATTCTGTATTTCTCCTGGTCTCTCCCTCAATATTGTGGGATGAGAAATGTGAGGTGGTTGAAAGGTGGGGAGTGAGGTTGAAGACTTGAGAGGCATTTCTTTTTAAGGCAAGAAAAGGAGGACCCTTGGTAGGTTCCGATCCCACCTGAGTCACTGCCTCTAAAATATGCTCACAATTACAGCATTAGGACCAAAGTCATTTCTAAGTGTTTAGTAAAACCAAAACTGCATATGGATCTGCAGGGGTAAAGGCCACTGCCTGCTGTGTCATCTCTTGTGTTGAAGCATTTTCTTGAGGAACTTAGGACTCTGACTCCACCCGCCAAACTGTCCGTGTACGCAAGTGGCCTGCTAATAAGCCTGAGATTAGAGCAGAAATTCTGATCAGTCCAGTAAGTATGTCACTGAAATAGGTTGGAAGGAACGTTTCCCAAACTTGTCAAGGACATTTGATCACTAGCAAAGGTGCAATGATTCTTGTTGTTGTCATTATGGTTTGGTGGTTTTAATTTGTAGGATCCTTAGTACTGAGCAACTTTAAATGTAGTGAAGACCAACAGTTTATAAGTATGGGAAGAAGGGGAGAAACTAATCTCATTGTGCACTTTTGTGGTATTATAAGAAAGACTGATCTGCTTCAGAATGTCCCACATTTAAAGAAACTGAAAGCTGCTTCTTGAGTACTTACTATATGCTAGGCACTGAGAGTCTGGGAATACAACAGCGAACCAAGCTGGGCTTTAAAAGCAATATGCTTTTATGAAGCCTCCTTTTTATTTCCTGTATTTCTTACATATGATCTCAAGAGCTTTATTCAGTCAATAAACATTTGCAGTTTGCAGAGAACTGTGGGAAAGAATAAACATATCAATACATAGGTGAAGACAGGATCTAGTTGAGATTCATGGCATGGAAAAATTAAATGCTGTATATGGGAGAAACTGCCTCTAGGTGATACAACATTTAGGGTAGATCTGGGTTAGAGAAATTGAGGGAGTGAGTGTATGATTGAATCAGGGAAATGTAGAAATAACATGGGTCATTTTTTTTTTACACTGTTTTGGATAGAAATACAAATTAAAACCACTTTAGGAAAATGATTATTTGATTTTTAATAGTTTATTTTAAAATAATTTTGATTGAAAATATTTTGACAAAAGTGAAAAATAACTTTTTAAAATTACATTTACTTTGGCCCTGGCTGGTGTGGCTGAGTGGATTGAGCACCAGCCTGTGAACCAAAGGATTGCTAGTTCGATTCCTGGTCAGGGCACATGCCTGGGTTGCGGGCCAGGTCCCCAGTTGGGGGCATGCAAGAGACAACCACACATTGATGTTTCTCTCCCTTTCTCCTTATCTTCCCCTCTATCTAAAAGTAAATAAATAAAATAAAATTATACTTAGCGATTTGTGGGGAATTTTAGAAAATATGAAATAAATGATGTATTGCAATATGTATAAAATTTTGAAGATTTATAACATTTCCTTGTGCTTCTTAAGCACAGAAAAGACTTTTAGGAATTGAACTATTGAGATTATATGTCGACGAGATTATGTGTAGATTATATATGTAGTTTTAATTAAGAATGTAAGGAACAGAAAATAAGTTAAAATGTGCTCTTAAAACTAGAAAGGCAATTTCAGAAGTTTCAATTTTGTGTCCTTTTCCATATTCATTCTTCTAAGATTTTTCCAAGTTTGTTTCTATTGATTTTTTCTTTTGCATTTTTTCCCATACGTTTGAGTGTTTTGATAAAAATTTCCATGCTGATAAAAAATTATACTGATTTCTATTAATTGTAAGATATATATTTTAATATCTCTGAAATTAGGATTGTCTTAAAATAGCTAAAAATGCCATCATTAGCAGATAAAAATATATATCTGAGAAATCTATAGGGAGAAAAAGTACTGGAATAAGGAAGAAAACTCAAGTTTGAATACTAACTACAACTTGCTTGGAATGTAACCTTGGGCAAACCGTTTGTTCGAGCTTGGTTTGTTTATTTATTTATTTATTTATTTATTTATATTTATAAACTGGTGATATTTTTTACTCTTCCCTAATGGGGTTGTAGTGAGGATAAAATGGTAGAATGTGGATAAATGCTTTGGGTGGACTACAGAAAAGAAAATTAAGTCCTTACACCTTCAGGTGGAAAAATTCAGTTATTTAAAATTTTCAAATTACAAACTTGCATGTTATCATAAAGAAAATTTCAAACTGTTGGGATTTCTAAGACACTAAGGCTAGTGTTAACTCGTGCGCTCTGGGGAGACAAGAGTGTATACACTCAAAATAGTAATATTAATCTCTCATCTGTTAAAGAAAAGAAAGACAGATGTGATAGGTATAAATTTGGAATAATTTACCTGTGTGTGTGTGTGTGTGTGTGCGTGTGTGTCTTCTTCTGGTTATTAAAGTGTTCTAATTTTGTTCATTCTCAACTCCAAAATAAATGAAAACTCCTAGTGCTTAAGACAAACAAAAATATATTTACTGCAATTGCTTTCAAATTTTTATTTATCATTTTTCAAAATTCTAATCATCATTTGCCAAATTATTCTTGTTTGGTATTTTAGTGTGTGGTTAGGTTTATGTTACTTCTCTCTCTGCTCTTGTTCAAACGACTGAATGAATTTAAAATATGTAAGTGGTTACTAAATATTTACTGGCATTTTGAATTTTTAAATGATTCATTATTTTCCCATGATGCTGCTGTGCTGATATTTATAATCTGCCTTTGTGCCGATTATGTTTGTAAAGATTTCCAGCTGTTGATTTAAAAACACAGTAACAAAAATGTGCCATTTATGCCCTTTCTCACTTGAAATGTTATTAACTTTCACAAAGTTTAACTACATAATTAAGAGGCATTTACAAAGAAACAATTAAGTTTATGAAAAATTGTATTTCAACCCATGTTTGGAAAGTGAGATTTGAACATCTCAGAGACTTAATTTTACATATAGTTTCAGGTGGTTTTAAAGTGGGCGCTTTTCTACCCTGGCTGGGTGGATCAGTTGATTGAAGCATCACCCCTGTAAACTGAAAGGTCTCAGGTTTGATTCCTGGTCAGGTCACATGCCTGAGTTGTGGGTTTGAAGGGGCACCAATCCATGTTTCTCTCTTGCATTCGTGCTTTAGAGGCACCGATCAATGTTTCTCTTTTGCATTGATGCTTTTTCTCCCTCTCTCTCTCTTTCCCTTCTCCTCTCTCTAAAATCAATAAGCACATCCTCAGGTGAGGATTAAAAAATAAATAAATAGAATAAAAGTGAGCATCGTAACTTCAAACATATTTGAATTGCTGGAGAGAACAGGCTAAGTTGAGTGTCTCTTCCTTTTTTTTAAACACATTTCACCTAAATTCATCCTCCAGGCTGTCTTAGCACGGTAAAATGAATAATCCAAACCTGCTTGTAATGATGGATGAAACTCTTCAAAAATAAACCTGAATTCTTTAGCACGCTATTCAGGATCTGTCACTATCTGCTCCTCCCATCTACATCCCTTTATAGATTTCAGCCACAGAGGATTCCCACATATTTTGCCCTTTTTTGCTTTTCTGTCTTTGCTGATTCTCTGCCACAGCCTAGAATGCCTTGCTCTGTCTTTGTAAATTTACTCAAATAGAGCCTTTCCTTTCTTCAGTCAGACTTAATTGTTTCCTTAAATTTTCCTCTGAGAATCTTAATCCTTGAATACCACCCCAGACTAATGTATCCAGGACTCAGGCAGAGGGGGAGAGCATATAATTTTTGGTAAAGCCTTTTTTTTTTTTTTTTTTTTTTTTTACATAGCTTCCTAACTAATTATAAATCACAGCAAGGATAGAGAGCCCGCGTTGTAAGATTCTGTCTTACTTTGGCTTGGCCGTTAACCATATCAGGGCTTTGTACTGTAGATAGCTGTGTGCTTGCTTTTCCCCCAGCTAGACTACTGACCTTCTGTCGGCAGGGATCACAGCTTCCTCTCTGTTGCATCTTTCAGTGAGTAGTGGGGTTTTTTCTTTGTTGCTGTTGTTGTTTTTTAATGCAGAACCTCAACTCTCTAGGAACGTCTTGAATTGAATTTGCAGAATTGGCCACTCCCTTATCTAATATAAATGGATTATCAGATGAACCCAAATAGTTTTCTTTTTTCAACCTAATAATAAATGCTGACAGAGCATCAACAACAGTGAACAAAACCAAACATCCTGCCTTCGCAGATCTTATTTGGGGTGGGAGGCGGGGGAGATAGATGATAACCAATAAGTAAATAAGTTATATATCATAGTAGAAGGTGAAAAAGTGCTGTGGAGAAAACTGGGGTCAGCAGAATGAAGAGTGATGGGGCAGAGTGGGTGAGGAGGGGAGGGTAAGTACACAGTTTCGTAGGTGGTGTCGGATTAGCCTGCTTGGATCAAAGACTTGAAGGACACACACCTGGGGAAGTATTTAAGGGCAAGGGTATGGCCTTTGAAAAGATCCTGAAGGGGGAATATTCCTGGTTTATGTGAGGGACTAAGAGGAGGCCGGTGTGACTGGGACAGAGTGAGCACAGGGTGGAGTTAGGAAATGAGTCAGAGAAGTTAGGGGATTTAGATTATGAAAGGTCTTCAGAGCACTATAAGGACCTTGTGCTTTGGTGCTGAGCGATATTGGGGCCTTTGGACCTGATTTTTGTCGAACAGATTGCCTGGCTACTGAATTGAGAATATATTGTCAACGGCAGGCGTGGAGGCAGTGAGATCACTTTTAAGGCTATTGCAGTGATTTAGACAAGAGGTGGTGGCAAGTTGGACTGGTATGATTGGAGTGGAAGGAAGAGAAGTAGTTAAATTTTGGATGTATTTTGAAGATGGGCCAATATAATTTCCTGATGGATTGAAATTGATATGAGGGAAAGAGACAAGTCACACATACTCGAGGTTTATGGCCTAAGCAACTGGCAAGGATGGATCTGCTATTAGTGAGAATGGGGAAGGCTGTGAGTGGAGCAGGTTTAGGGAGAAAAATAAAGGGTTTGGTATTAGATGGGATGCCAATCAGTTACCCAAGTGGAGATCTCAAGTAGCAGGTAGACTAAAAACCATGGAGTTCAGGGGAGAGGAGTAGCTGGAGGTATATATTCATGGGGCCATCAACATACAGAATGGTATTTAGGGCTGAGACTGGATGAAATGAACAAGTTAGTGAGGACAGATGGAGAAGGGCAATGGTCCATGGATGAAACCAAGGATGCTCTTATAATAGCTTTGGGAGACCAGGAGTAGCCAACAAAGGAGCCTGAGAAGGAATGGTTGGTCAAGTAGGAGGAAAATGTGGTAGAGTTTGGTGTCCTAGAAGCCAAGTGCAAATTGTTTAAGGAGACAGAATCGAACGTCTCTTTCAAATGCTACTAAGTAAGATGAGGGCTAAGACTTGATACTTGAATTGATTAATGAAGCCATTTAAAAGAGCAAATACCCTTTTATTTTTCATGTTATAGGTTTTGTGCCTCTCAACCATAAAGGACCTGCTTTCTTGAGTACCCAGCACAGCCTTGACATATGATTGGCATTTAGTTACGTGAATGAAAGAATCACTGCAGGGCTCTTCTGCCCATCAGTCCACTTATTGTCACCCTGACTGCTCCAAAGAAGCAAGAGATAGAGTAGGTTGGAAGTCAGTTGGCAGCTGTGGGTGCCACCTCAAATATGTTGTCCTTGGAAAACGCCAAGTCAAGGTCCCTTACTTTTGGTTCCCTTTGTATAATTTTCTCTCTACAGTTATTATGTACTTATATTTTGTGTCTATGAGTATAAAATAATCTACTTGGCACCATGGAGTACATAGAAAAGAAAAATATGTGACAAGGGCATGATAGGCTTCCAGTGTCATTTGAAGAAAATGAAATGAAGAACTGAGGTCTTGGCTTCAACACTAAATTTCAGGGTATTAAGCAATATCTAAATTTATTTATAGAATTTTCAAATCACCACCCAGATGTTTGGCATCGTAGAAACACGTGCTTGATCGTCGCTGAACTTTTCTTCAGTATTCCAATTAGGCAGAAGTTCAGAGGGACAGTACAGTATTCAAGTATAAGTCCTCATTAGGAATGTTGAACCATACAGAGGGCAGATCGTCTGGGGCCTTGTTTTCTTTATACATCTGTGGGTGCTCTTATATTTGGTGATGTAGTCCTTTTAAATCTTAGTACTGTTGTGAATTTCCCACCCTCCACTACCACCACAACATCTCTCTTGCTTCTGTGCTGACAAAAATCTTTTTTATTTTTTTAAATCCTCAACCAAGGAAATTTCTTTTATTGCCTTTTTTTTAGAGAGAGAGGAAGGGAGAGAGAGAAACACCAATGTGCGAGAGACACATCAGTCGGTTGCCTCTCGTAAGCGCCCAACCCAGGAATCAAATCCACAACCTAGGTATGTGCCCTGACCAGGAATCAGATTCTTAACCTTTTGATTATGGAAGGATGCTCCAACCAACCAAGCCATACTGCCCAGGGCTGACAAAACATCTTTGAATCATTTGACGACAGAATTGAATCCAGTTTTTTCAAATGTTCTGGATTCCTCTTTCATCTTCAAAGTAATTCACTTACCCTGGTAGAATCTGGATACCTTCAGAAAAAAAAAAAAAAAAAATGTAGCTGTTATAGAAATAATTCAAGTCTTTCTTTGCTTCTTGTTTTAGAAATGTGGATATTTGATGAAGGCATGAAAATCCCTTTTATAGGTTACATAGAGAAAGAGTAATCTGGAACATCATTTGTCTGAATTTCTTCCCTGCAAATATTGTGTAAGTTAGGGGATAAGTATTTGCTGGTCCTTTGAGCATGGTGAGTGATATTATGAGTTCTTTCATCCAGCAGTATATTTTGAGTGCCTCTTATGTACCAGGCACTTAGCTAGGTGCTAGAAATATCAGATCAACATGTGCCTTGATTGTGTGGCACTTAAAGTGTAGAAGAATTCGAAGAATGGCTGGAGGTCAGGAAGAGTGACTCTGAAATTACCTCAGATCATCATATTAGGAATAGAGTCCAGCTTCAGGTAATAGAAACCCAGTCACTACTGCTCGAAATACTAAGCTGTATTATTTTCATGTAGCAACATGTCCAGAACAAGTGCACAGTTCAAGCATGTTATCTAGTCCTATTCTTCATCTGTTTTCTGGCCCCATCATTCTTGGCACGTGAATTTCTTCCTTGTCACCAAATTACATCTGTAACTCTAGGCATCATGATTTGTTCCATATCAAAAGAAAGATGGGGCTGTAAAACACTTTCCCTTATAAAGTTAAGTCTTTTTGGGGGGTGTAGTGGGGGAAGACAGTTTAATGGAGGTATTATTAGCATACAATAAGCTGTCCATTAAGGTATAAATTTGATGAATTTTGACATACATATATCCCTGTGAACCCGTCACCACATTCAAGACCTTGAACATATCCATCACCCCCTGAAGTTGTCTTATTTTGCTTTTTGTAATCTCTCTGCTCCCAATCTTCAGTCAAGTTTAGGTTGGAGTTAAATCTGATAAGTGTAGGGATGATGTTTGCAGAAAGGAGATGGCCTTAGGACAGTTTTATGGGCTCATTGGTTCCCTTGTAATTTTGTCCTTAGAGTAACAAGTTTTAGGGAGGTCTTTTCAGCTAAAAGGAAGTGCTTCTATTTTTAAAAATTTTATTGACGAGGTGAAGGATTTAGAGTTAGTCTAGGTAGGAAGGTAGTCACAATGGTGAAGGTGGACAGGGTCAAAGCAGATCAGCAGGTATTAAAAAAATGTATGGTAAGTGCTTGCAAAATGGAACTTACATTAACCAGACTTCTTCATGGGTTATAGATGAGCTTAAAAGAATGTGTTGGCAAGGTAGTGCAAACTCTTAAATATAATTAGACATGCAGTAGTTGGATCATCAAGTATGGCTGGATCAAGGGGCTCAGAAAAGGTCAGAATACTCTTACTCCTATCCTTTCAGCTCACCTAGTCTCTTGCTTAGATTATTTCTGAGGCCAGATCTTTACATGTGCAAGATGGTGGAATCAATTTGAATTGTCCTTATAGCTTGTTGTGCCAGAAGAACTCATTATAAAAATCTTTCTATATCCCTGTATTATCATATGGGACATCCTGATTGACCCTATTGGTATATGGACCCATCCCATGGGCCAATCATTGTGGATAGGAGGATGAGCACCCACTACTGATTAGGCCTAAATTTTGTGTCTTGCTGCTGGTAGTGGTGGGAGGGGGCCAGTGAGACACTGTGATTCAGAGTTTTAAAAGAAATGAGTGTGCTGGCTTGGAAAAGCAACAGATGTCACTACAGAGGTCACTTTTCTGGGCAGCAATTTGTCTGGTTCTTCTATTCCTAATTTTGAAATATTCTGGCAACTTCTTTATTACTTGAAAGGCTGAGTGTAGTGGTTTAATACTTCAACACCCACTGAAACTGGATTATAAAGAAAATTATGCACAACATAATGTTTTCTTTGTTCTGTAATGGCATTGCATATATCAACCCAAAGGTGCATCAGTACATGTTTATTAGTTTTAAACAATTTTATTTGCTGTTGTGAGCTCTAAGACAAAGGCTCTTCATCCTGAGTAGAATTTCTTGCCCCCTACTGCAGGCAATGAATGATGTGCATGTGTGTAAATGTAGGCATAGATGACAAAATGTCTAGGCCAGGTAAAAGAAAAATAAAAAGCACAAAATAAATATGGTAGTTGAGTAGTAGAAAAGTCGTGTGAGTTAGAGGACTTTATTGTTTTTTTATCCATGCCTGTGCAACCAGGTCTAACAGGGAGTAAGTGAAAGGGATGCTGTTCAAATACATCTCGATCTGGCTACAGAGAAAAAACTAGTATATCTTATGCAATGTAATATTGCCTTTAGTATTATATCTCAATGTTTAAAAATATTTAGCTCTATTGTTGGCACTATGATATGATCCTACAGGGAGAAAAAATATGCACCAAGGGAAAAAAAAAAAAAAAAGCCACAGCTGTGCTTCTGTGTCACTGGGCATGCCTGTCCCTACAAAATGAAGGGAATTGATTAAGATCACTGGCTGTGGCTAAGGGCCTCAGTGTGCTGCTATCTCATGAGCCTTGACTGAGAAGTGCTGGGTTCTTCCCTCTAATGCCCTCCATTTCTTACCTTCATCGGGATCCATAATCTTGCTCTGACATGATTATAGTTTTTGTAATCTCTCTTTTAAAAGCTGTTTTTATGATTCACCTTTCTTTGTTTTAAAGAGAAAACAGGAAAGGTCAGCACTTCCTGCTCGTAAAAACATTGCTATCAACTAGTTAACAGATCCATAATGTGTTTTTAATCAGCATTCTGTCTGAAAGGAAGGAAACTTTGTCATAGTCTAAATTTACTTTCCATTACAATTGCCTCATAAGGAAACTGTTGTTACTATTGAACAAAAGATTCTTGCAGTTTCTTTGTCTACCAAGTTTTAGCCACCAACAGAAGCTTTTAAATTATAGACTTAGAATTAATTTTGTTGCAATTAATAATGTTTAGATCACTAGTGTGGAAGACTTCATTATAATCCCATTCTCTTCAAAATTACAAACCAACCATAACATATAATTACCACTACTCAGAAATAGTTTCATTATTAACTCTAAAAAGGTTCCTTTATAGTAAAAGTTACAGAGACAATGATAATAAAATAATCTTAGAGGCATATCATAAACATTCAGGTTTTACTTCTAATTAAAAAAGTTAATTATGACCACTTGGGGGATCTTCGTAACAATGTGCTGGAAACACCAGTCACATACGAGAAAACATCTATGTTGTTTTCAGTTTTTTTAAGTAAGAATCCTACCATATTTGGGGGGCATATCAGAAAACTATTACTTCAAATAAGTTTATTTTGGGGCATTTTCACTGTTGTATAGTAGTACATTCAAAATTTGTTTTGGATTGGATATTTAAACCTATCTTCTTTCCCACCTTACAAATGAGAATGTATATTTGTGTTTTTGTGTGCTTGGGAATTGGGTATAAGAAGGGGGTGAGAGGGTGGTATCTTGTTCCACGTGTAAAAGCACCCAAGTGTAACAGACCTAGAAACAAGCGGAGAGTCAACAAATCATTGCCTGCCGACGGCAGGTATATACCACCTTCATTTGAAAGCCTTCCTTTTTCCCAAATGGAGCAACATTGTAGGAGACAGTGTGGACAATACTTGAAGTTGCCCAGATACGCATTAATGTGACATATTTGAAAGACCAATGAGGTCTTGATTTAAGTAGCTGTGTTTGGGGAGTAGTGAAAACAAAGGCTGGAGGGAGGAACGTGGGACCACTTTACAGAGGAAAGCAAAGCAGAAGAATTCGGGATTGGTGCCCTTGTAAGAAAGGAGCTTTTAAATTGTCAAGGCTAGTTTTAGTCAGGAAATGTTTCAAATGCACAGAAAATAATATGGTAGACTTGTGAATCCAACAGCCTGATTTTACAGATGCCATTGTTGTGCCACATCTTATTTTAAAGAAGTTGTTACAGTTAAAGGTGCACTGTTCTTCCCATTTCCCATTTTTTTCCTCTCAGAAGTAGTCACCGTCCTGAAATCAACATCTGTCATTTCCATGCATGTTTCTATATTTATGACAATTCGACCTAGTAAACGGCCACAAAGAATATATAGTACATTTTTGTGTTTGAAAATTATATATATGATATATTATATATAATCAATATTATACAATGTATTTCATTTCTTTTAAGTTTGAAACTTATCAACTTAATAGAAATGAATCAAAATCACTGATATTCTACTATGTGATCACATCAGAGTTTATGAATTCTCTAGTCACTGCGTTTGAGGTTTTCGGTTTTTGCTATTACAAACAAGGCTGCAGAAATCCTGATACGTGTCTCGTTGGGGACATGGTGTTTCTCTTGGGTATTAACCTAGAAGGAGAATTGCTTGTTTAATAAGGGATACATATCTTGAATTTTTATAGGCGCTGCCAAATTGTTCTGTGAAGTGGCTACAACAGTTTACACTTCTTCTGGAATGTGAGGTCTAGATCCTCCACGTCCTTGCTGTCGTCAGGCTTAATTTTTGCCAAACACATGTGACATTGTTCTAAAATTTGTTTTAACGTCTTACATTTGTTGAGTGGCCTTTTGGATTCTTTTTTAGTGAATTGCCCCTTAAATTAGCTTTGACCACTTTTCAATGTGCATTTTTTTTTTTAATTGATTTGTTAGGTGTTCTTTAATATATGTGTGTGTTGGGAATATCTGCTGGCCCATGTGTGTCTGATGTTTTTTATTGTATAGAACTTGAAAATTTTATTGTGAGGTATAGTTTGTAGGTAAGAACATAAAATCTGCATCCAGGCAGCCTGGGTTCATATTCCAGTTCTGTCCCTTCCTTGTTGTGTAACATTGGGCAAGTTACTTGATGTCTTTCTGTGTAACTTTACCCATCTGGAAAGTGGAGGCAACATTACTACCTACTTCTTGTAGTGAAGTTGAGTTCATAAATGTAAAGCACTTAGAATACTTCCTTACACATAGTAAATGCAAAATTAGTATTTTTACGTGCTTTTTGGGGTTCTTGTCTAAGAAATTCTGGGACAGGCTGAGTTATGTGGTTCTAGGGTGGGAGAAATTTTTCCCTCGCATACCTGACCGGTACAGAGCCTTTCCTTCATGTGGCCAAATCTTGGTCTGTTTGGGCTTGATAAACTGCTGGCCTCACACTGACAACTCCGTGAGACCTCACCCCACCACAAAAGTATGTGAGCACCCCGCCAGTGGCAGCTAGACTTGGTATGTCCTGGGTCATTTGCTGAGTCCCCTCAGACCCAGCACTGGCACCGGGTCTGAACCTGTATTGATCTGGTGAATACCTGTTGCCCCTACGCAGACTCATTGAGAACCTATCTCTATCTCATGCAACTCAGGTATTGCCAGAGGCTCTTGCAGTGACTGACTTAACAGGCAGCTGTCAGGTGAAGGCATGCAGAGGCAGATCTCAGGGTTCCTTGAGACTTTTGCTATCTTGCCTCTGGGCCTGGTGCTGGTAAAAGCCAGTCTTGGTGCACAGCTTGATCCTTCCCACAAACACCCAGGCCCAGCAGAGACAGCCACAAACTGTGAATTACTTTGTAGCTGCAAACAAGTTGCCCAGGGCCAGTCATAGGCAGTGTGTGACATCGGTTTGCACAAGAGTTCCTCCCAAGAGGCCTCAGAACCAACACACCCAGTGGCCAGCTTCAGACAACTTCAGAACAGGATCCAATGAGATTCACAAATAGCATATCTAAAGGGAGATCCTAGCAGGCACCAGATTCTGCTGAGGCAAATTCCACTCTGTGTTGGTCAGCACCTGCATAGAAGCTCATACACTCTAGTTGGGGTTGATTCCTGTAGTCAGCCAGCCTGAGGGTGTACCCCACATACAAATAAGCCAATAACAATTGAGACTCATTTACAAGAGGAGGGCCCATATAATCCACACTGGGGTCATTCCTGGAGCAACTAGTACAGGTAATCAAGGAGACTGTGCCACAGGGTCCCACAGGACACCTACTGCATAAGGCCACGCCACAAAGACTGGGACCCATAGCAGATCTACATAGAATAAAGAAAAAGCCAGCTAAAATGAGAAAACAAGTAAACATGTTCCAAATGAAAGAACAGGAGAAATCCACCAGAAAAAAAGAGCTAAATGAAATGGAGGCAAACAATGTATCAGATATGGATTTCAAAATGATATTTATAAGGAAGGCTTCAGGGACTTAATGAGAAGTACAAGGAACTTAGTGAGGGCTACTACAACATGAAAGAGGACATAGAAAGCTTGAAAAAGGACATAGGAACCATAAAAAAAAGAACCAGTCAGAAATGAAGAATACAATATCAGAAATGAATAATGATACAGTATGTTGGAATAAACAGTATATTGGATGAAGCAGATGATTGAATCAGCAATTTGGAAGACAATATAGCAGAATACACCCAATCAGACCAGCAAAAAGAAAAAAGAATTTTTAAAAATGAGTTTATCATGGTGTTAACATTTTCCTTGCCTTTTTTTAGTGACCATTATACATGTATGTATGTATGTAAAAATTTCAGTTGATACTATATATTCCATTTCATATGTTGATTCTTGTCACTTAATATATTAAGCATTTTCTAATTTCTTTGAGTGGTCTTTGAAAGTAATTGCTACATGTTTTTTCAGCAGCAGTTTACTGAACCATGTATGTTGAATATATATTATTTCTTTTTTCCCACTATAATAAATAACACTGCAATGGAAAAAGAAAGAGCTTAGTTTAAGGGTACTTTGAGACAACATGAAGCAAACCAATATCTGCATTATAGGGGTATCAGAAGGAGAAGAGAGCAAGCATGGGATCAACAACCTATTTGAAGAAATAATGACTGTAAACTTCCCTAACTTGGTGAAGATAAAAGACACACCAGTCCAGAAAACAGAGAGAGTCTCAAACAAGATGAACCCAAAGAGGCCCACACAAAGACACATCATAATTAAAATGGCAAGTATTAAAGACAAAGAGAGAATCTTAAAAGCTGTAAGAGAAAAACAGTTAGTTACCTACAAGGGTGCTCCTATAAGACTGTCAGCTGATTTCTCAACAGAAACATTTGAGGCATGAAATATTTAAAGTGATGGAAAGCAGAGACCCACAACCAAGGCTACTTTACCCAGCAAAGGGAGCATTTAAAATTGAAGGAGAAATAATGAGCTTCCCAGGCAAGAAAAAACTAAAGGAGTTTGTTACCACCAAACCAGTTAAAGAGCCTTCTTCAAGAAGAAGGATGGAAAAAATCAAAACTGGAGGAGCATAGTTACAAGAATAAAATGGCAATAAATACATACCTATCAATATCACTTTAAAAGTAAATGCTTCAATCAAAAGACATTGGGATACTGAATGGATAAGAAAACAAGACCCATCTCAAAAAAAAAAGAAAAAAGAAAAAAAGATATACACAGACTAAAAGTAAAGAGATGGAAAAAGATATTTCATGCAAATGGAAATGAAAAAAGAGCTGAAGTAGCCATACTTATATCTGACAAAATAGACTTTCAAACAATAGCTATATGAAGAGACAAAGAAGGACATACATTATGATAGGGGGAGCAATCCACAGAGGATATAACCCTTGTAAACACTTACGCATGAATCATAGGGGCACCTATGTATATGAAGCACACAAAGGGAGAGTTTGACATTAAAGTAGGTGACTTTAACACCCCATTGACATCATTGGATAGATCTATCAGACAGAAAATCAACAAAGGAAACAGCAGCCTTAAATGACAGGCTTTAATTTATGTCTTCAGAATATTTCACCCCAAAGGAGCAGCATGCACATTTTTTTTCTGGTGCACATGGAACATTTTCTAGGATAGGTCAGATGTTAGGAAACAAAACAAATCTTGGTAAATTTAAGAAGATTGAAATCATATCAAGCATCTTTTCTGATCATAATGGTATGAAACTATTGGGTTGGCCAAAAAGTTTGTTTTTTTCCCCCATAAATTGGCTCTGCTAGCACTTAGTTGTCTTTAACTTGATTTGAAACAATTTTGTAATTACATTGTGACAGCTGTCATATCAGCATGCATTTTCAAAAAAAAAAAAAAAAACAACTTATCAAAATTGGTGTGTTTTTGTGTAGCCAAAAGTGAAATAAAAGGATCAGCAGATAAATGAAATAGAGTCTTAAAAAAAAAAAAAAAAACAGAAAAGATCAGTGTAAGCAAGAGCTGGTTTTCAAAAAGATAAGACTGATAAACTTTTATCCAGACTCATCAAGAAGAAAAGAGAGATAACCCAATAAAATAACTGGAAATTAAAGAGAAGAAATAACAACTGATTCCACAGAAATACAAGAGATTGTTACAAATAACACTATGCCAGCAGATTGGACAATCTGTATAAAATGACTGAATTCCTAGAAATATACAGTCTTCCAGAACTGAATCAGGAAGAATTAGAGAATCTGAATATATAGATTACAACTAGTGAAATTGAAACAATAATCAAAAAACTCCCAACAAACAGAAGTCCTGGACCAGATAGCTTCACAGGAGGATTTTACCAAACATTCAAAGAAGAACTAACACCTCTGCTTCGCAAACTATTCCAAAAAATTTAGGAGGGAAGACTCCCAAGCTGATTTTACAAGGCCAGCATTATCCTAAATCCAAAACCAGATAAAGATACTACAAAGAATGAAAATTATAGGCCAATATCCCTGATGAACATGGACGCTAAAATCCTCAATAAAAAGAAGCAAACTGGATCCAGCAACACATTAAAAAGATCATATACCATGATCAAATAGGATTTATTCCTGGGATGCAATGTTGGCACAATATCGGCAAATCAGTTAATGTGGTACACTACATAAGCGAAATGAAGTATAAAAGTCATATGGTCATATCAATAGATGCAGAAAAAACACTTGCTAAAATGCAGCACCTATTTATGATAAAACAAAACTCTCAGCAAATTTGAAATAGAGGGAACATACCTCAACACATTAAAGGCCATATATGACAGACCCACAACCAACATCATACTCAAAGGGCAGAAACTAAAAGCATTTCCCTTAATATCAAGAACAAGACATGTATGTCCACTTTCACCACTCTTATCCAACATACTACTGGAAGACCTAGCCACAGCAATCAGACAAGAAGAAATAAGACGTCATCCAAATTGGAAAAGAAGTAAAAGTGTCATTATTTGCAGATGACATGATACTGTATGTAGAGAACCTTAAAGATTACACACACAAAAAACTACTAGAACTGATAAATGAATTCAATAAAGTAACAGGATACAAAATAAATATCCAGAAATCAGTTGCATTTCTATACACCAATAATGAACTATCAGAAAAGGGAACTAAGAAAACAATCCCATTTACAGTTGCACTAAAAAAAAAAAAATTTAAAGAAATAAAAGAACTGTAAAATTATAAGACATTGAAGAAGAAGAAGATAAAGTGGAAGTATATACCCTGTTCATGGGTAGAAAGAATTTATATCATTAAAATGATCATACTGCCCAAAGCAATCTACAGATTCAACACAATTCCTATCAAGATACCAATGGGATATTTCACAGAACTAGAACAAATATTCCAAAAATTTATTTGGAACCACAAAAACCCCCAAATAGCTACAACAATTTTGAGAAAGAAGAACATAATTGGAGGAATCACACTACCTGTTGTCAAACTATACTACAAGGCTAGGTAATCAAAACAGCATGATAGTGGCATAAGAACAGACATATAGATCAGTGGAAAAGAATAGAGAGCCCAGAAATAAACCCATGCCTTTATGGTCAATTAACTGCTTTTGTAAATAGTGTTGGGAAAATTAGACAGATATGTGCAAAAAATGAAACCAAGCCACTTTCTTACACCACACACAAGAATAAACTCAGAATGGATTAAAGACTTAAATGTTAGACTTGAAAAGATAAAAATCCTAGAAGAAAACATAGGCAGTAAAATCTCGGACATTCTGTGTCACGGTATTTTTTGTGATATATCTCCTTGGGCAAGGAAAACAACAGTAACAACAAAAACAGATGGAACTTCATCGAACTATGAAGTTTTTGCAGAGCGAAGAAAACCATCAACAAGACAAAAAGACAACGCTTTTAAGGGAGAACATATTTGCCAACTCATCTTATAAGGGGTTAATATATAAAGTTTATAAAGCATTTATAAACCTCAATACACACACACAAAAAATCCAATTAAAAAGTGAGCAAAGGACCTGAGTAGACACTTCTCCGAAGAGGACATACAGGCGGCCAATAGACATATGAAAAGATGCTCAACGTCACTAATCATCAGAGAAATGTGCATTGAAACTACAATGAAATATTACTTCATGCCTGTCAGAATGGTTGTCATCAACTAATCAACGAACAAGTGCTGGCAAGGATGTGGAGAAAAGGAACCCTAGTGCACTGTTGGTGGGAATGCAGGTTGATGCAGCCACTGTGGAAAGCAATATGGAGTTTCCTCAAAAAGTTAAAACTGGAACTGCTTTATGATCTAGTGATTCCACTTCTGGGAGTATATCCAAAGAAACCTGGAACACTAATTAGAAGGAATATATATGTACCCCTGTGTTCATTGCAGCATTATTTACAAAAGCCAAGATTTGGAAGCAGCCCAAGTGCCCATCAGTACATGAGCAGGTAAAAATATAGTGGTACATTTACACAATGGAGTACTCCTTGGCCATAAAAAGGAAGGAAACATTACCTTTTGTGACAGCATGGATGGACCTGGAGAGTATTGTGCTAAGTGAAATATACCAGTTAGGGAAAGTCAAATACCATATGATTTCACTTATATGTGGGATCTAATGAACAAAATAGACCAACAGACAAAATAGAAACAAACTCATAGATGCAGAGAACACACACAGCTGTCAGAGACTAAGCGGTCTGGGGAGGGGGCTTGGTGAAAAAGGGAAAGAGATTAAGCAATCACAACAACAAAAAACCCCTCATAGTCTACAGTATTGTGATTACCAGAGGAAAAGATGGCTGGAGGAAGTAGAACAGGGTAGATGGGGTGATAAATGGTGATGGAAGGAAACTTGACTTGGAGTGGTGAACACGCAGTACATTACATGGATGATGCATTATAGAATTGTACCCTGAAACCTTTATATTTGTCTTAATCAATGTCACCTCAACAAATTCAGTACAAGAAAAGAGATAAATTGCTCTTCTTTCTATGGACAATGGTCTAGATTCTTCTGCTTGTTTTTACTGCCATTGTTTTTTTAAAAAAATGAAATTCTTTTTAAACACAAAGTCAAGACATTTTTCTGTATTTTTTTCCTAAAAATTTAAATTTTGCTTTATAAATTTAGGGTTTACATTTATGGTGTGAGGTGGCGACTACTACTGTTCTTTTTGAAAATGATATGGTAATTGTGATAGGGGTATTAATTAAAGTCTACTGTTTCCCTAATGATTTAGAATTCCATATCTCTCCAAGCCTACACTGCTGGCTTATTTAGATCTGTGTCAGTTACTTGATTTTAATTACTGAAACATTAAAATAAGTTCTGATACTCATTTTAATGATTTTTAACTTCTTCAGTTCTTTTAGTTTTATTTAAGTATTTACTAGTTTTAAAAATTAAATGTGTTCAAAAGATGTAGAGTCAGGCTCAGGTTTTGCAGAATATGATGAAAACAGCAACAAAGACAGGGTTTGGGACAGTTAGATGTTACCACCGATAAAGGTTGATTTGCCTCTTGGAGCGTTTCTTATGCACTGTGCGGGTGACGGTGTGTCTGAGCTGAGAAAATGTGCAGCAAATAACATGTCCTTCTTAATCTTAAAAATGTTTATAGCTCTTTGGTGACATTTATTCTTCCGTGTAAATTAATGAATCATTGTGTAAACTTTCACCCAAAACCCTATTGAGACTGACTAGAAACCTGAAGTTGGAGGCTAAATTGAAAGTGAATTGATGCTTTATTATTATGAGTGTCCTCACCCATGAACATGCTATTTCTCCTCATTCAATTTCAGTCTGTTTCATGTTCTTCAATTCCTTTCACAGTTTTCTCCCTGAAGGTCTTGTAATACTTTTGCTAGATTTATTTCTCTGTGCCTTATATTTGGGGGCCTATTGCAAATTGCATCCTTAAAACCGCATTACATTTTTTTTTTTTTTTTTTTTTGATGCATCACTGTGCTGCTGATTTGTATATTGATCCTATTTGTAGTCAATTTTCTGGTTCTTAACCGGTTCTAATAATATTTGCATCCTCTTGTATTTCCTATGTAGATACTCCTATTAATTTGAATAATGACGATTTTGTTTTCCCCTCAGCTTTGTTTTATGTTCACTCTTACTCATTTGTCTAAGGCCTCCAGCATAATGCAAATAGAAATGGCACACTTGTCTCACTCCTGAATTTTGAAAGAAATATTTCTCAGGTTTCATTATTAAGTATGATTTTTGCTTTGGGGTTTTGATGGCTATTATTCATCAGTTAAGGAAATTTTGGGTTTTTTACTCCTGTTTTTTTCTTAAAAATAATTTTGAGTAAGGCCTGTCAATTTTTCCTTTTTCACTGAAGCTTTATTCTTCGTATTGCATGTTTCTATTCTTTGTGTTTTCATTGGATTTATTCTGTTTGGCTCTTTTTCAATTCTGCATTTTTAAATATAGCATTGAGGTCTTTTTTTTCCATGTTGTTTTTATTCCTTTTATCTTTTTAGTGAGTTTAACTTTAGTCTCATTTATTTGGTTCTGTTGCCTCAAGTCCTTGGGAATGCTGTTTCTTGTTTTGCATCTCTGTCCTGGTAGATTTTTTTTCTTATGTGTTTTGTGATTTTTTTTGATTAACAACAAAGTTTTTATCTTTTTCTTTGGGAATGGCATCAGGACTGGGATTCAGAAGTGCCTTCCCCAAGTCATTTTGAATTGGTTTCTGTGAGTTTTTCTCTTCTAGATTTCTCCCTGCCTGCGATCAGCTTTGATGTAAATATCTTGACTTGAAGATTGCCACATGCCTGGGTCGTATACATTTAGACTCCAGAAGTAGACACGGTATGCTTGATGCTTCTCTTTCTTGCCGGAGGATTTTTGAAGAGACTAAAAAAATCTTTGCTGTCTTCCTGGGTGTAGTGGGGTAGTTTTTGCATAACCCCTGACGCTGAAATTACTGCTTTCCAGGAGGTCATAGCTATGGCAGGGTTTTAGTTCCACTTCCCAATTCTGCTTGGTGTAAAACTCAAGTCCTTCCCCTTGAAGAGACTGTTCTGATACCTGAACTTCTTCCCACCAGTTATATACTTTTGGTTCTGACTTTCAGTTCTCCCTTCCTTTCTGGCTATGGGAATTACCCAGAGTTTCTGTGTGCTCATCTATGTATTTAAATGTCACAGCATTTTTCAATACTTTAACATATTTGTAGCAGGAAGGATTCTATGGTAACTCAGTTGCACATGTGCCCAGAACTGTCTATGGGTGGCTGAATGATACCCCTCTCCCCACAATGGTGCATATCCCAGTCCTTGGAACCTATGAATTTGTTACTTCACATAACAAAAGGAACTTTGCATATGTGATTAAATTAAGCATCTTGAGATAGAGTGATTATTCTGGATTATCTGGGGGAGACCTATGTAATCACAAAGGTCCTTATAAGGGCAACGCAGGAGAGTTTATGCAGAGAAAGAGATGGGTTTAGAGAAGAAGGTTGTCGTCTGAGAGATTTCAAGATGCTGCACTGCTGGCTTTGGAGATGGAATGGGGGCTGCAGGCCAAGGCATACAAATGGCTTCTAGAAGCTCTAAAAAACAAAGAAGGGGATTCTCCCCTGGAGCTTGCAGAAGGAATGCAACCTTAACTGACACCATAATTGCAGCTTGGTGAGACCCACATTCCATGTTGGACTCTGACCTCCAGAATTGCAAGAGAACTTGTGTTGTTTTAAGCCATGAAGCTTGTGGTAACTTGTTAAAGCAACAACAGGAAACTGATGGTAACCTCTTCCTTGTTTTTGAAGGTGGGGTGCCTGGTATTAGTGATGAGTATAGACTGAAAATTGTATTAGAGACACAGCAGAGTGAACTTGATGAGGATTACTCTTGACTAAGAGATAGAGGAGGGTGTAGCCTCTTTCTTCCCTTATGCAGAAAAAAAAAAAAAACCCACAACAAATACTTGTGAATGTTCTAGATAATGTCTTCAATACCAAGCCTGAGACCTGAAACTTCTTACAGAAGGGATAAAGTGCTCCCCCCGCCCCGTTTAGTAGTAGACATTATTTTTCAAAGGGGAAAAGATTCTCATCAGGAACAAGGCTATAAGTTGGTAGCTGGGAAAGCAGAGACATTTTCTCATGTTGCTGAAATGCTGCTTATGTAAATGAGGGATTTGTTTTGCCCGGAGTGTCTGACAGGATCCCTGAATACTTCACTCCAGTGACATGGGGGGATGCTACTAGTGCTAAAATATTAACACAAGCAGCTTCCCATGATAGTTGGAGGTTCCTGACTTGTCCAACTCCAGGTGTGTGAATTGTTCTGTATCAGTTTCCTAGGGCTGCTGTGAAAAATTACACAAATGTGGTGGCTTAGAAACAACAGAATTTATTCTCACAGTTTGGGCAACAAGAAGTTTGAAGTCAAGGTGGGAACAAGGTTGCGACCCCCTCAGAAGGGCCTGGGGGAGAATCTGTTCCTGCCTCTTGTATCTTCTGGTGGCAGCCAGCATTCCTTGTCTTGTGGCCACATCAGCCTCTGCCTCTCTTTACAGTACTGTCTCTTCTCTGTATGTCTCTAATCTCCCTCTGCCTTTCTGGTACAGCGTACTTGTGATGACATTTAGGGCCACCTGATAATCCAGGATAAGCTCCTTCTTTTAAGATCCTTAATTTAGTCCCAGCTTTTACCATCTAAGATACTGTTCTTTTTTTTTTTTTTTTGCTATATAAGGTGATATTCACAGTGTGCTCATTTTTAAGCCTATTACTCCTTTACTGTACTTTTGCAGTCTTTGGCTTATCTTAATTATCTGGATACTTTGGATGATGGTTCTGTGCCCTGACCCACCTTTAGAAAATCCTTGACATAGCAGCTATTTGTAGGGACTTGTAAGTTTTCATTCTCTCCCATACTGACTTCTGGAACAAGAGTCAGCAAACTACAGCCCACAGGCCACATCCATTCCACGGCCTATTATTGAAAAGCCTGCCAACTGAGAATGGTTCTACATTTTTTAATCGTTGGAAACAAAATCAAAGGAAGTATATTCTTGTTACACATGAAAATTACATGAATTTAAATTTCATGTCTTTAAGTTAAGTGTTACTGGCACTCTGCCCTGCCCATTCCTGTGCACATTTTCTGCTGCTGCTTTCCCGTCGCTATTGAGTAGTTGTGGCAGAGACCGTGTGCTCCGCAAAGCCAGATGGTGACTCTCTGGCCCTTTACAGAGAACGTTTCCGACCTTTGCTCTAGTCCGGATATCTTGTCTTTGGCGTTAGTGCATCGTGGACACCAACGATTTGTTGATGGATATTTAACTCATGGTAAGAATTTCATTAATGTAGTAAGGATTTGGTATGAATCTCAAAAGGATTCTTTAACACTATAGGGTTAGAAGAATTTTATGCATCATGTTATGCTTCAGAACTTTTTGTCTCTAAGACTCAAATAAAGCAATATGGTCCTGCCCCTGAATTAAATTGAATTAAGAAATAGAGATCACATCCAGGACTAGAAGTTGGCATGTGTTGGTTAATTTTATTGTCAAGTTGGCTAGGATATGATGTTCAGGTGTTAGATCGAACACTAGTCTAAATGCTTCTGTGAAGTCTTCTTTTTTTAAGACATGGTTAACATTTACACTCAATTGACTTTAGGTAAAGCAAATTACCTTCCATATTGTGGTCCTCATCCACAGTATGAAATTAGCAAAAACATTAAGAACAAAGCCCGAGGTTTCCTAAGGAGAAAGGAATTCTGTCGAAAGACTATCAGAAATCCTACCTGAATTTCCAACCTGCTACCCTGCACTACAAATTTCTAATTTGCTAGCCCCCACAGTTGCATGAGCTTAATCCTTACACTAAATCTCTCTCTGTCTAAATATATATCCTATTGGTTCTGTTTCTCTGGAGCCTCTGACCGAAACAGCAGGTCACTGATGAGTTGGAAGTGTGGGCTGTCTTCAGTGTTCGGTACCGCGATGCGCCGAGGATGCTCAGCATAGCCTCTGTCCTCACTGAGGTGAGGCCTGTCCCTGCAGCTTCTCACCCTTCTTGCTTCACACCTCCTTCAGGCTTCTGCTTTTTACGCCTCCTGAAAGCAAACATGTTATATTTGGATACCACAGAGGCAGAAATGAGCTCGGCTTGTGATGGGGCAGAGAGGACTTTTTCTCCATCCAAGGTGTAAAGTCATGAAAAGATTGTGAGATGATTAAAAAAAAAAAAAAAAGACAGAAGCTAGTGTTCCTGCTGATGTTGCAAAAATGAGATGGACTATGCAAATTTCTGGATGGCAAAATATGTGAGAATTTTTTACTTCCCCCTCCCGCTCTGAAAATAAAAGCTTTCTGTGTGTACAGACTGCACTGGAGAACGCCACGTCAGTCCATATAACTCCGTAACTTTGTTCTATCATGCTACAGTTAGTTTTTTTCACTCTCAAGTTTTGCTTCTTTATAATAAATGAATAAAAATACAAGTAGATATTTAGTAGTTTGACTTGTATCTCTACATGTGTACAAAGTTTTATATGCCAGGACATTTGACATTTGTATCTAATAACCTGTGATTACATGTATAAAAAATTAAACATTTGCCTATAAAAGATTTACTGGAATGAAGGGTGATTTATTTTTTATTTTGAAACAAAGCTGTTGTTCAGCCCTGCAATGATGATAAAAATATATTTTATGTGTTTTGATTTCTCCCAACTGGATATTATATTGTCAACTTGTTCCAGGAAATGGTTGACTCTCCATTGAATTGAAGACACTATCTCCTTCCTGTTCCCCAATCCCCATCCCCCAACATACCTGTTTGAACTATATTTTCTATCAGCTAATTATAATCTTTATATGGCATGCTATTTTTTTAAGTGTTATGTTAAAGAAATAATTGTAACTTTGAGTTTTATAGGTAATGACCAATTCTGTCTCTTCACTTGCTTCAGTTTTATAGATATATATATATATATGAAATCATTGGAATATAAAATAGTTTCTTCTTATTCAGAATGCCAGTTTTACTCTGAATACCTAAAATCTTTTAGACTCTTTTCATCCTAAGAGTTCTTTTTTTCCCCGCCCCTGGAATAACATTGTTCTATTCACCCTCATTTCCTTATGTTTGAGAAAAGAAAATCTATTCCTACCGGGTGCACTGTGTGGGGCTTGCAAATTCTTCCCTTCTCTGGGTTTTCTCACAGGGCCCAGGTTTCTTCCCACATCCCAAAGACAGGCAGGGGAGAATTCATGTCTAAATGAGTAGTGTGTGGCTATGAGTGGGTCCTGTGATAGAAGGGCCCCCTGTCCAGGGTTGGCTGTCACACTGAGCTGCTCAGATAGACTCCTGTCACCTACAACCCTTAACTGGAATAAGTGGGTTAGAAAGTAATCCTCTTTGCTTTTATTCCCTATTTTTTTTTAAAAAAGCATGCGTGTCTAGCTCACATTTATTTCAGTGTTTAATATTAGAAGTGTTGAGTGATGTTTTTGTGACCAGAATTAGGCCATAGGAACTTAACTCTTGGTTCTATAAATTAGCCTCTGGCAAAATTTTGTCACGGTATCCAAGGACCTATGGGTGGTGGTAAGTGAGGATTTACTGTAATTTATTGAGAGCCTCCCCTCCCTGCCCTGGTGGTCTATAGGTCACTTTTTCCACTTGTAGATGTTGTGTGCTAGCCTCAGGACGATGGCTGGGGACAGGGGCAATGGGCGCTGCTCACTGAGACCCTTAAGGTGGCTGTCACTGTCTCCCTCATGCCGCATAAACACAGCCTGCAGATTCAGCTTCTTGTAGAGCGCCCTCACTTGGGCCACCTTCTCAGCTTCTTTCTGCTCATGATTCTCCTGCAAGATCTGGCACTGTTCCAGGGAGGCCCGTGGCAGACGCTGATCCACCGCCTAGCTGCATTTGTTGTCCTGGGTGTCAGTGCCAGTCTTGCCTGTCACACTGAAGTCCCCAAAGAGGTCAAGGTAATCATCCTGAATCTGAAAGAGCTGCCCCATCTCCAGCAGGAACTTCTGGGCATTGGCATGTTCCTTCTCCTCGTGAATGGCCACCATATACATGGCAGCAGCTACAGGAAGGAAGGAATAGGAAGCTGTCTTATGCTTGACAATAGATTTGCACCTCTTTTCAGTGAATCTGCCAAGATCCATGTTGCTTTGTGGGGCTGTGATGAGGTCCAGGGTCTGTCCAATCTCAGTTTGATAGGGAGTCTGCAGAAAGAGCTCGATCAGGTTCAGGTAATAGGGCTGCTCCGCATAGTTGAGCTTCAGCAGTTGGTAGATACATGCTTCCAGAAGTGTAGCATCATTGATGGCATCCAAACCTATACGTGTCTTCTGATACCAGCAGATTGGACCCCGTCGGGTAAGGGATGAATCCATAATGTCATCTGACAACAGGAAGAAAGCTGGAGCAGTTCCACACACCAGCCCACAGTCATGGCCCGCTGGAGACTATCAGCATCCAGCTTTCTGGGTTCCATAAGATCCTGGAATGTTATTAGCACCATCGTACTCCACTGGTACTTGCTTCCAATGACATTGTACTCCAGGACCTCCTTGAGCCAGGCCATAGCACCTCCTATTTCTGGGTGCCCCATGTCATCCTCAGTCAAGACCTTGACAATCTCAGAGAAGTGCAGGATGAAATTCTGCTTTTTGGGTCATAAACATCTAATTTCTGGTCTCCATTAATTCTGAGGGAGGAGTAAAGTACTCTGTTGATGGATTCAGGCCTCATCCTAATAGTTCTAATGGTCTTTCTATACAATGGACCCTTGACAATGCAGGGGTTGGGGTGCTGCCCGCCCCCTACACAGATGAAAATACACATGTAACTTTTAATTCCCCAAAAGTTAACTAGGGACAGCCTACTGTTGACCAGAAACCTTGCTTGACAACATAAACAGTCGATTAACACATATTTTGTCTGTTTTATGTATTGTATACTGTATTCTTAAAATAAAGAAAAGGAGATGTTATTAAGAAAATAGTAAGGAAGAGAAAATACATTTACAGTACTATAGGTATTTATTGAGAAAAGTCTGCACATAAGTGGACTGCCACAGTTCAAACCTGTGTTGTTCAAGGATCAAATGTAGATGAATTCTAATAGAGTCCATAATGACTCCTAAAGCAATTGATTTCATCAGCAACTCCGTGGGAAATTTTTGGCTGTTTCCAATGACCAGGTTCTGTGATAGATTCTGGGGAGATAAATGAAAAGATAGGGGGAGGGGATCCTTACTCTGAAGTTGCCCAGAGAAGGGTGAGATTAATTTAGTTTGTTGGGGATGAGGAAGGCATCACAGGAAAGTTACAGTCCAACTGGACTTTGAAGAAAGTGATTTCCACGTGAAGAAATCAGTACATTTGATTGAGATGTGTTGGAGACTAGAAGTTTTACAGGTGGTTATTTCAATAAAACTCAGTTAGACTTAGTATGAATAGACCAGAGGACCTCTGAGGCTTCAGAATAATTTTATAGATTGTTGTTAGTTTTTTCAAAGGCATGCCTCAGGACTGATATAATTTGTTAAAAACAATGCTGTCTGCTGAGGTCTTTTGTGGATTCTAGTGCTGAGTATTAGCGGTCATTTGTACGATTCTAAGTGGGTGCATGGAAAATGTTCTTGATATTATTTTTATCAAAGTGACGCTTTGCTCTCTTTATCTTTTTGTTTTTGCAGTTGGTGAGTCTGCTGCTGATCGGAATTGCTGCGTGGGGCATTGGCTTCGGGCTGATTTCCAGTCTCCGGGTGGTGGGCGTGGCCATTGCAGTGGGCATCTTCCTGTTCTTGATCGCCCTAGTGGGGCTCATTGGAGCTGTGAAGCACCATCAGGTGCTGCTTTTTTTTGTATCCTTTTCAAAAAGGGGATTTTTTTTATCCTAACTGACTTTGTTCTTCCTCTTATTGATTACTCTTTAATAACTACAACTAAATTAAAATTACCACTAGGAAATTGTGCATGTGTTCAACCAACATTAGCATTCTTAAGATGAGGCTATTGTGTGTTTACTACATATTCCCACTCTCTGCTTTACGTATCATGAAGAATGTATTTTGTAGGTTCAATAGAGTTCTGTTTACATATTGCAAGTCCAGTTACATTGAGCTGATTGAGAAATTTCTTGGCTCTTTCCAACATGTTAATACTTGGTTGAGAATTTCACAGTGATATATACATTTATTTATTCTTATTTGCTATTTTAAATATGGAAGAATGTTATTTTAATCTAAATGAAATTCTAATAGATCAGCTTTTAGTTAAATAATTATCATTGTTGTCATTGTTTTGCTCTATGAACTTACAGCTACCGTGTATTATCAAAATAATAATTATGTGTATTCTTTTTTAACTTTCTCTAAGTGCCATTTGTTGTGTTTTCTGGGTGAATTCCTTCTAGTGCATTCTAAAGTTGTCAGTACCTGTTTTATGCTATTTTAAGAGTGTCGAAAATAACCTTAACTTTAATTCTCAGTACATGATCATTCTCTTACTTGTATTTATTGTTCAGTTTTCTGTATCATGTGCTTGTTTAGCCCTGAATGAGGAGCAACAGGTAAGCAAAGACTTTTTCATTCTACTTTATTATGTCACATAGTATCTGTAGCAAAAAAGGGGGAGAAATAATTGGAATATAAAATAGTTTCTTTTACACAGAATGTCATTTACGCTACATAGCTGATTGCATTAGTGGGGCTGATTGGAGCCCTAAACTTGTTGCTGTATTTTTACGTCTTTTAAATAGGATTTTGCCTGCACTGGGTGAAAAGTGGTAATGCTAACAGATGTTCACCCAGTCTTTCCTCACCATTATGCAATGAAACATTTAATCTAGAATGTTTTTTGTTCCATTCTAGCAGTTAATCTTTTTAAACTAATTTGTAGACACATAATGGATCACAGTCTTGGGGCAATGGAAAATTTTCTTGTTAACACTCTGACGACTATGCCTTTCAGCCATGTGGTGCTTTTAAATTACATGCAAATTTTTAAGACTTTTTATTCTTGGGATAGAAACAATGCCTTAATATTTGTTGAAGGTTGAGGTATAATCCTTTGAAAAGTGTTAATGATTTTATAAAGAGTATTTATTTTAGGTACATGCAGTATTAAAAATCACAGGTTGTCGATTTATACATTTTGTTCGGGGATGTCACATGTTCATGTTAATGTTAAATGTATTTTCTAGAGTCAGCTTCTGGAAGTTGGTTGGAACAATACAGCTAGTGCTCGTGATGACATTCAGAGAAATTTAGACTGCTGTGGATTCCGAAGTTTTAACCAAAATGATACCTGTCAGGCTGTAAGTACAAAGTATAAAAAATTATTTTGGAGATGTATTATATACAAATGAATAATGATAAATATAGAAGAAATGGACTTTCTCATGCTGAATTGTATTTTTTAAATGCTTTACATATTCCATGTACACTACTATATCATTTGTACTCAGAGACCTACTTCTGAGAGTACTGAATATTTCAGGGTCCTGCCAAACACAGATGCTTTAGGTTCTTTGCTTATAATTCCTTCCCATTGAACTCCTCCTAGAACAAGTTGTGAAAGAGAAATAACAGTAGATCAGCCTTACAGGCGGATCAGAGGAGGCATCTAAATATCTTTGTTTTGAAATATATCAGGTGGTAGGTGGTTTATACTAACTTGGGCTCCCTAACTACTAAACATTCTCAGGGTGGAGGACACATGAAACTAGCTAGTATTTTTCCTGTCTCCCTTCTTCCCCATCACAGCTTCTTACTCTTTCTTTTTGGGAGCTGAGCTAGCGATGGACCAATGAGAACCATCCTTTTGTCCCAGGCCAGACCTGTGACCCTCAACTTCCAGCCTGATTCTGCATGAGGATGGACTTGAAACTTGGCTCTTTTAGAAAGTTCACATGTGTTTATATTTTGGGGAAACTCCAATTACCACCTGTCTGAGCCCTGAGCTGGATATGTCCTCAATGAGGCTTCTTTTGTGGGATTATTATTTTTCTATTGCTGTGTAATACATCATTATCACAAATATAGTGGCTTAAAACACACCATTTATTATCTAAGTTTCCATGGGTCAAGAGTCTGGGTATGGCTTGGATATGGCTTAACTGGGTCTTCTGCTCAGTATCTCACCAGGATGATACCAAGGAGCTGGCTAGAGCTGCAGACTCATCTGAGGCTCAGGTTGCTCTGTCAAGCTCAGTAGTTGTGGCTGAATTCAGCTCCTGGTGATTGGTTGTAGGACTGAAGTCTAGTTTTCTTGCTAGGTGTCTCCTGGCCCCTACAGGCAACACTCAGATTCTAACTCTGCAGCCATCTCACACCATGGTGGCATCAAAGCCAGCATGATATTCTCCCCATTCTGTAAAGATAGTGTCTAATGCAATGCAACGTGAACATATATGTGACTGCCCATAGTATTCGAAAATCCCATCCACACTCAACGGGCTGATTATTCAGGGTGTGGGCGCTGGGAGTGGGAATCTTGAGAGCTGTCTTAGAATTTTGGACACTGAAGAACCAAGGCTGCAGACTGGATATAATTCTCCGGATGTTAATTTTTACGTGGGTGCAGTTTCTAGCTGCTCTTTATAAATGTACTTTGAAATAAAAGGGTTTCTTTTTCATTGATTCAGAGTTGTATGAAAAGTACCCACAACTGCCCATCGTGTGCTCCAATAATAGGAAAATATGCGGGAGAGGTTTTGAGATTTGTTGGGGGCATTGGCCTCTTCTTCAGTTTTACAGAGGTATGTGCAAGTAACTCTGTCTTCCTTCCTCACAGGGATGCTGTTGTATATGGCATTTTACCTTAGCACGTCACTTAAGTTTTGGAATGTATTAATGAATGTTTTCGTTGTGAACTATTATTGTAATAGGAGGAGAGCCCCGACTTGAAATCAGAAGACCTCATATATCTAGCATGAACTTTATATAGGGTGAAATGCTTGATCATTAAATTATATAAAATTTAATGAAACAATGAAATAAGGAGATTAGACTGGGTTATCTCTAGGATCTCTTGTGTTTTTAGAGTTGCGTGATAGATTATAATTTCATTTTTTTTCTTTTTAAAAATATTTGTTAGTTTACAATATTATATTAGTTATATTAGTTTTAGGTGTATAGTACAGTGATTTGACATTTTTATACCTTACAATGTGATCACCCTACTAATTCTAGTAACCATCTGTCACTATACAAACTTATCACAATATTATTGACCATATGCCCCTTCGTTTTTTCCACGCATCTCTCTTCCCCCTCCCTTCTGGTAACAATCCCTTTGGTCTCTGTTTTCTTTTCTTTTTTATTTTTTTTATCCTCATCCAAGGACATGCTTATTAATTTTTTTAAAGATTTTTTTTAATGTCTGATCTCTTTATTTATTTATTAATATTATTTTATTTATCTGTTTTTAGAGAGAGTGGAAAGGAGAGAGGGAGAGAAATATCAATGTGTGGTTGCCTCTCACTCGTGCCCCCAACTGGGGACCTGACGTGCAACCTAGTCATGTGCCCTGACTAGGAATCAAACCAGCGATGCTTGGTTCGCAGGCCTACGCTCAATCCACTGAGCCACAGCAGCCAGAGCTTATTAATTTTTTTAGAGAGAGTGAAAGTGAGGGAGAGAAACATTGATTGGTTGCCTCTCACATGTACCCTGACCAGGGACTGAACCCACAATCTAGGTATGTGCCCTGACTAGGAATCAAATCTTCAGCCTTCAGGTTTAAGGGATGACATAAATTATAACTTTAAATTGGATTCTGAACTAGGTAGGACATTCACATTGTTTTCTATATGTGTTAATATATAATACATGTACATATACATGATGGAGCCAAAGTAGGTTTATAGTTGTGAATAAACGTGAAACAGTTTATTCTTGTATTATGTATTAATTAGGGTATTATTTTCCCTATGAACAACTGTAAACCTACTTTTGCCATACCCTTCTATAAAACTCCACTTTGAAAAATTGTCTTCCAAACTCATCTCTTATTCCCTTTTGTTCCTAGACTACAATGTTCAGGTAACCACTGTTATTAATTTCTTTCCTATATGACATTTTTACTGTATTAATATATTTATTCTATTAATTAATACATTTATGTATAGTATATGATTCTGTAAGCCAAACCATATGCGTATTATTTGATAATTTTTGAGGAATGCTAATTCCTTCTATTAAACTCTCAATAGCCATGGACTTTTTTGATGAATTGGAGTTGGCAGTATGTACCAAAATTAACATTTTTTTCTTTAACTCACAAATTCTACTGAGAGAGCTTTATTTCATGGAGCTAATCATATAGCTATGTATTATGTAAATACACAAGAATATTTATTATTTACAACAACAAGCCTTTAGGCCAGCTTGTGTCCTTCAATAATGAGGAGGTTAAATTTGGGTATATTAGACAGGAGCAAATAGTTAAAGGCTGGAAACTGAGTTCCACTGCTTATTAATTGTGTGGCCTTGGGCACTTTGCTTCCATTTTCTCATTTTAAAAAAACAAGCATAATAATGCAAAGCCCTTCTTTTGAGTTGTGATAATTAAGAGTCAGTATATATAAAATGTGTTATATACTGGTACATGGCAGATGCTATGTAACTGTTAGCTGTGATTTTGTAGCTACTATTAGTAAATTATTGATGTATAAGCCAACATATTATGCCACATTAAAAAAAGATGATGGGACTCCAATGATTGTCATGGTAGTTGCCTATGTCACACCCCTCTTTTAAACAAATAATAGAATGGCATGTGCAGAATAATGCTATTAAGTAAGATTGTGTATATAACTATAGCAGTATATGGTAGGCTATTGTAAGAGTGATCATGGATCTTTAAAAGAAAATCAGAAAAATCCTAAGTGTTTGTATGGTTGAAGTTGAATGTGTTCATTTACTTTCTTGGACATTAAATTGTCCCTTTAATATGCCACTACAATAAATAATGGTCATACATGGTCAACTTCATTGTCATGTAATTTTTACTGATGTATTTTCATGTTTTTAATCCTTCTTAGATTACATCTCTAAAAGTAAAATGACACCCTCAGTATATGGACATTTTAAGCATTTGATAAATATTGTTTGCTTGCCTTTTGGGGAGATTTTATCAAATTTTGATTCAACCATTCTAGATACTTTCATTTTAAAAAATACATTTCAGTTTGACAGGTAAAAATAGTATTACAATTCTATCTGTTCCTTTGAAAATATTCTAGTGAATTTGACAGTATATTTGTGTGTTTTCACTATTTTGCATTGCTTGTTTTGTGAATTGCCCACTACTTTTGTCTTGGTGGAGGCCCTTTGGATTGCATGTAACACACTCAAAAGTAGCAAACACACAAAGGGGGAATTTAGTGTAAGAACACCAGGGTGGATCTCAGGACCTACAACTGAGCAGTTGGCACACAGCTGGGGTTAAGGAGAGGGTCTTAGAAGCGCAGGTGCACAAGAATGCTGTCCACTCCCCTTTTATTTCTTCCACCCCTCACTTTACTTGGCTTCTTTGTTCTTCTTTCAGTTTCTTTGACATTTAACTTTTTAATGACCTTTAAATAAAAAGTACAGAAGATTTTAGTTTTCTTATAGTTAAATTTATTGCCTTTTTCCCTCTGGTTTATCCAGTTGATTTTTATGCTTAGAAAGGCCTTTCTCATTTTGATTATATATGTTCAAAAATAATTAAAGAAGAAAATCTAGGTGATACAAAATGGAATACTTCATGAAGAGGACAGTCTCCTTTCAGAGAACTGCAAAATAGGGCAGGGAATAATAAGCTTTTATAGGATAAGAAATAAAGAACGAGGAAGAGGAAAATAGAAAATATGTGATTGGCTGGGGCCACGTAGCCTTGTTGGGGGTGAGAAGGGAAAGTTGACTTTGCATTTGGGGATAGGCTGACTGAATATCCTGCATTCTGGTCCAGTGGAGCATTTAAAGGGACACGGAAGTTCTCTAACCAGAAGCTTCCAGGTGCCAGTGTTTCTGAGGCAGGGTCAGGGAAGTGATGCTTGGGCAGGCTGGGGCTGTCAGAGGAGTAACTGTTTGACAACAGAGGGTGAAAGTGTGTCAGTATTGTATCCACAAGAATGTGTACAGCATAGCTGAAATGTGGGTGAAATGTTAGCCTGAGAATGGAGTATGCCCAGTAAGTAACACACTGGATGTTCACATAAAAGCACAAACACAATTCAGAATGTGGACTTCAGATTTGAGCCCTGGTTCTACCGCTTAGGGTCTGTGTGACTATTACCTAGTTATTAACCTCTCTGTGCCTCGGTTCCCTCACTGGTAAGATGAGGATAATGATAGTGCCTATCATGTAGTAAGGGTGTTGGGAGGCTTGTGTGAATTTGTAAAGCATGTAGAACAGAGCCTGTCACAAAGTACTCTCTGTGTATAAGTAAATTCCTTTTTGCCCCAGTCATATAGACTCCACGCCAGACTCTACTTCCTTAAATCAGGCTTATTTTTTCATGATTCAGTTAACAAACCATAGTTTCATAAGCCCTCTCATGTTGTAGTCATAAACGTTGCCCGTCATGAATTATACAGTAACTCAGCGATTATCATTATGGTAAGTAGAGAAAATTTGGGACTTACCATAATTCTCAAGAAGTAGCTTAAGGAACTAATGAGTCGTTATGAAGTCAAATAAACAAAATTTGGATTGAAGGTTGGCATAGATCAAAAGTGAAAATCTAATTTGATATTAATTTTGTTCCATTGGAATTTTGTATCTTTTCAAAGAATTTTTATTATTTTAAGTAAATTAACATTGAGGTAACAAACAGAATGAACACATTTCTTAATTACAGAAATAATTAATGGGGGAATAAATCGTGATGGAAGGAGACTTGACCTGGGGTGGCAAACACACATTCAATGTACAGATGATGTATTATAGAACTGTAGACCTGAAACCTATATAATTTTACCTAATAAATTGAATAAAATAATAAGTCATATTGGTTAAGTCTTTAGTGAACCTGGTGGTACATGGCACAATAACAGCTTATTTTCTAAAATTATAGCCCCTGCCCCCCCATCGCCTTTGGAGAGATAGGAATTATAACATTGTTTAATCTGGGTTAGAAAATTTTATTTACTATAGAAATTTTATTATTGCTTAATTGTTGCTGAGCCCAGTTTGCTTCTGAATTATCAAAATCTGTGATATTTTAGCTATTCAGACAATTTAGTGTTTGTCTTAGTTTCCTGTAGCTACTCTAAAAAATAAAAATAAATGTAGTAGCTCAAAGCAACATGCATTTATTATCTTACACCTCTGGAGGTCAGAGGCTTTTAAGTGGAGGCTTCGCCTGGAGGCTCTAGGACAGAGCCTGTTCCCTTGCCTTTTCCAGCCTCTAGAGGTGCCTGCCCTCCTTGGCTAGTGGTTCCTTTCTGCATCTTCAAAGCCAGCAGTGTAGCATCTTCTCTCCCCGGCCCTGCCTCCAGCTGCTTCTAGAAGTCATCACATCGCCTCTTTTCTGTATCTCTGATTTTATCCTTCCTATCTCTATCTTAGAAGGAGCCTTGTGATTATATTACAGGGCCCACAAAGATAATCTCCCAAACTCAACCTCAACCTCAACATGTTTAACTCAATCACAGCTGTAGAGTCCCTGTTACTATGTAAGGTGACATCCGCAGGTTCCGGGGATTGGGATCGGGATATCCTTGGAGGGCCATTTTCAGTCTACCACAGTGTTGATATTAATTTTTCTTGGGCTTTTTATTTGGGTTACTGACTACATTTTAAAAAGCAAAATGTCTTCCTTTTTGAACAAATAATGCTAAGTGCTTCAGAGGTTCCAGTTTATTTATTGAAAAGTGAATAAATATATACAATTGTTACTTTCTCTTCTTTCCTTTTCTTTCATTCCAGATCCTGGGTGTTTGGCTGACCTACAGATACAGGAACCAGAAAGATCCTCGTGCTAATCCTAGTGCATTCCTTTGATGAGAAAAGAAGGAAAAAAAATTCACATTCTGATCTTATTCACAGCTAACTTTAAGTTACAGTAATTTGCCTGTTTAAGGAAACAGTACCTGAAAAAATACATTATTGATGGTGGAATTATATATTTTTACTCTTATGTCTCTCTAAATGTTCTTCTTTTTCCATTGCTGAAAAACAAAACAAAACAAAAAAAACCTTGTGGTCTCCTCTGAACCTCAGTGGTACCTGTAATCTACTGTATTCACAGTGTCTGGCACTGTCCACTGTGGCCTTTCTTAGCATTTTTATCTGCTGAAAAACTTTGTATAGCACTACTATGTTGATCATATTGTGACTCTAAATATACATCTCACTGGAATAATCCATTGTATTTGGCACTGTGCTGTGTAGATAGTTCCTACTGGAAAAAAAGAGTTCAAGTTTATTAAAGCCAGTAAGTATGAGATTCTATTATGCTAAGTTCAGAACGGGAAATCAAATTCCCAATTTTTTTGTCCTTTTAGGAAGTATGTATTGTGGTGAAAATTAACATAAAAGTGATAATGTAGTTCTAGTGGTCCTTTATGATTACACTAATGTAGTCTAGAAATAGCTATGTGTTTAGGAACGTGTGGTTTAGTCTTTTACTTGTACAGGTAAGTGCAGAGGAGAAATGGGCTTATGAATATTCTAATGTGTAACATTTGCCTTCGGCCTTCAAAGTGGAATGAGTTCGAGAAATTCAGAAAGTGTATCTGTGTAATCCTGATATTCTTTTATAATAACTAAGTCCAAAAGACTGCATTTCAAACAAGTTACTATTAATGCATTGGCCCACGTAGCAAAAAGATATTTGATTATCTTACAAATTGTTAAATACGTTTTTCATGAAATTTCTCAGTATTGTAAGAGCAGCTTGTCAAATCCAAGCATATTTTAATGTGATCTCCCATAATTTGAATTTGAAATAGTATGTGGTTCTGTATATTATGTTAAAAAATTAAAGGATGGTAACCTTTCTTTGTGCATGAGTGTTTGAATTGAAAGTAACAGAAAAATTGACACATGAATTAAGTGAAATGAAATTATTTTCTTTTTGTGTTGGATTCTCTTTGATCTAAAACTGAGTTTTGCTACTTAGTGTATAATCCAGCTGTAGAAATGAACTTCTAGTGCTAATATCTGCTGTAGTCATCCCCAAAATCCTTTCTTAAAATGTTTCAGTGTTTAATGTCTTCTTCATAGTGAGAAGTGTTTCTAAAAAAGAAGTCATTCATATTTATTTGGGATAAATATGTTCTTTCCTGTTACTGATAACTAGTTATCTCTTATCTATATATGGCATTTTATTGGCAATTGTCTTGAGGGGTCTTAGAGCGTAGATCTATAGAATTTTTTGAGTATTGTGTGTGAATTTGTGTATCTGAGGGGGGACCAAAAAACCCCTAGAATTATCTTCTGGAGGGCGAGCTCCTTGTAGTACAGGCTTCCCCCGCTAGGTGAGTGTTCTAGGAACCCATCTGTATCAGTGTACCAACTGGTGTTGTGAGAGGCTGCGTTTGGCTTCAGTGAATTTTTTTTTTTTTTAACTCAATGTGATTGCCTGTTTCATGATGGGTGACTTATGAGAGCACGTGCCCACCCCGTGCTGAGTGTTCAGCAGTTTTTGACCAAAAATGGCATGACCCCTGTGCTCCATCCTCCTTGTTCACCCCATATCTCCCTGAGTGACTCTTTTTGCTTCCTCGGATAAGAAAAGTCCTCAAAGGGAAACACTTTGCCAGTGTGGAGGAGGTGAAACAAAAATATGGCAGAAGCACAAAAAGGCATCAAAATCCATGAGTTCAAAAATTGTTTTGAGCAGTAGAAAAAAAAGTCTTGATAGGTGCGTTGTATCAAATGGGGTGTGTGAGTATATCATACCAGGACTGGAAGACTGGCTAATCTTTCAAGAAAACTGAGTCATGCAATTGCCATAATGTTGTAGGGGAGGAAAAATAATTTTTCTTTACTCTTCTGAGCCCTTGGCTGAAACCCCATGTAATACAGACAGATTAATGAGAAAAAACAGAAATTTATTTAGATGTATACCTCATGTATACATAGAAAAACTAAGTAACTCCCCAGGATAGCCCTAGCCACCGTCTTAAATACCATCGTTAGTTAAAGACAGCAGAAGGGTGTGTGTGTGTGCATGTGTGTGTGTGTTTGTAGGCCAGTTATGGGGGGATTACCAGGAACAGCACAGTATATAAAGGGAAGGTTTGTTATGCAGACAAAGTCAGTCACTTATACATTGATAAGAGTTTCTTGTGATTTAGAGTCCTCCTCTTCCTGGTACAGAAAAGGAGACAACCTAGAAATGGAGATTTCCTTTGTAAGTGTCAGTTTTCTCTATGGAAGGCTAAACTTTTCTGTTTTCAGAGCTTCTCCTGTGTCAACTGTTTGTAAAAAATAAGCAGCTCAAAATAGTCTTTATGGCTAAGAGGTGTATTGTGGGGGTGCATAATCTGTTATCCTTCAATGTCATATTGAGCACTGGCCAACCCTAACAGAGTTCCTGCTGATCCCATAGGATGAGATTGTGCGTGCTGCATGAAGGAAGTGGAATTTTTGAACTCTGTCTTCTTTAAGGGATTTTGTTTGCTTTGTGCCCTGTTTATTTTGTGACATTTTGAACGTCACATGGGTTTCTGGAATCCTCTATATTAACTTACTTGGTCCAAATGATTATATGTGGAAATGGTATTTCAGAGAGAGAAAAAACAAAACAAAACCATAGCTTTGGTTTGTGCTCTGATTGCAAAGGCCTTTATGTAGGTCAACCTAATTACAAACCAGAGCCTGGGAAGCATGTATCTTTAGGGCTCTAAACTACATTATAAGAGTCGGTAATAACTGGTGATTAGCGGTTCAAGAAATAAAAATTTTAAGTGCCAAGAGTGGCCTTGTCAGATTAATCTAAGCTTTCTCTTCCCTTGGGAAGATCTAAAGGTACTTGATTATCTAGCTTCTTCTAGGAGGTCTCCAGTGATCTTTGTGTCTGGGTGCAGGGATAAAGCTCCCACTCCACAGTGTATCACAATGCCTGCTGGGAAGGCCTCCAAATAGGTCCGTCCTGCACTAGATGGCTGCCGGTGAGCCTGGGGACGTCAGACTGATGTCCGAATTCTAGGAGGGCCACTGCTGTGTACACAGAAATGCTGCCACAAACACATGGTGTAAGAGGAGAGTGAATTTCAGATCAGTGTGTCTTCAAATTACAACAAGTAGCTATAAGGAGCGCCTGTCTTCTAAACCTAGCATTTATTTTACAAAAGAACCTAGACTCCTTTTACACATTTCTCTTATGCCCTGTTTACGTATTCCATTTAGAGGAATATTTCGTAGAACATTTGTTTGGTCAGCGAATATAATGCTAATACAAAGGAAAAATATTAGACTGTAAATTCTAAAATTTGAGCTCATGTGGCATAAATACATCCCAGATATACTGTTTTTTTTTTTTTTTTTTTTAAGCAGAAATGAGTTAGGTATAAAAACCAGTTCTGCACGTTCAACCTAAGTAGCATGCTACTGAGTGGAACCGGGACAAAGAGAAACCAGAGTGGCTTTTAGTGTTTAGTGTCCTTAGACCAAGATGATCCTCCTACAATTTCCATAAATACTTGTCGAACCTTATTAAAGTTTGTTCATCCTTGTGAAAAACACTGAGTATCTATGAAACTACTTTACTTTTTAGCTGGTATGGAAAAGTTAGAATCACATTTTTACATTGTATTTCATAGTAGGAAACCGCATTCAGGCATGGTGATCATATAAATATGATCATCCACATGTTTATGTTTTATTAGAGATGATCATAACGTGAAAGACCAAGTTACGCAGTTTTGCATAAGTGAGGCAATTTGAGTAAAGCTGTTCTGCACTCAGTACATTTGGGTTAGGCAGATAATTTTGACTCCTGGCTGTATGCCAAGTGTAATTACAAGATGTGTCATTGGTCAATGTTTTCTAAACTATTTTAAGGGAGCAACCAGCAATAATGGCACCTGACACCAGAGAGACGGACAGAAGAAAAGACAGCAGAGCCCTTCGTATTCAAGTTTTTTTTCTGGAATGTCAGATCTTAACCTGGCAATTGTAGTCATTGAAATACCTCGTGAGACAGTGGAAAAGGGGGAAATCACCCTCCTGCCATGTGCCGGGCTTCTCATCTATTCTCCTCAGGAAAACCAGCTTTCAGAACCCATTTTTCAAATAAGGGCTTGAGGGAGTTGCCTTAGATTAAAAAAAAAAAAAAAAAAAAAATATATATATATATATATATATATATGTCAAAGAGTGGACTTTGATATCACTTGGAGGGTGGACACACTTTTGCTTACTTTCATATCTCGCTTTTTACAGGTAGATGACATCACAACTTGACAAATGGCTTTTTCATAGGTTAGGATTATGTAACTTGACTTTGAAGTCCGCCTTGTTCGTGAGGCACTGAAGAAAGTTCTCTTCTTGCCTTTGATCTTTCTCTGTCCTTCCCTCAGCTTCCATTCTCCCCAGTGGTTGCTAAATAGAAGGACCTCCATAACTATAGATTACTGAATGCATAAAACAAGCAAAAGAACCAAAGCAGAGACAGTCAAATGATCGTTTGAAGACAACTGTGGCTCTGAAACAGGTACAAATAGTTTAATTAAACATGTTGGTCATCTATGTAAAATTAGACTTTTACAGGTGATTTCTATTAAACCAACTCTTCTAAAAGTTTCCTTTTTTCCCCTAAGTTGCAGAGCCTCAGGTAAAACTGACAATTTTTTTTAATGTGGAAAAATATACATACAAGTTATCATTGTATCCACTTTTAAGTGTTTAATTCAGTGTCATTAAGTACAGTCACATTGTTCAATAATCATCACTATCATCCAATTCTATAACTTTTTCATCTTTCCAAACTGAAAATCTACACCTGTTAAACAGAAACTCTCCATTCCCCTCTCTATTCAGACCCTGGCAACCGCCAGTCTACTTTCTGTCTATGAATTTGGTTGCAGTAGTTGCCTCATATAACTAAAGTCATACATTGTTTTTTCCTTGTCACAGGTTTACTTACTATAAAGTCCTCAAGGTTCATCCATGTTGTAACACATTGAGAATTTCCTTCCTTTTAAAGGCTGAATAATATTCCACTCTATGTATGTAATATGTGTTAGTTACCCATTCATCCATCGATAGATATTTGGGTTCCTTCCACCTCCTGGCCATTGTGAATAATGCTACTATGAATGTGAGTGTACAAATACCTTTTCCTTGCTTTCAGTTTTTGGGTACATACTCAGAAGTAGAATTACTGAATCGTATGGTCATTCTGTATGTGAGTTTTTGAGGGACATTTTTTTTTATAGTGGCTGCACCATTTTACATTCCCATTACCTTACCAACATTTTTATCCAGCATTCTTTCACTCCTTAGTAGTCATCAAGAAATGCTTTCATTTAATTTATGAAAACATATAGGAAAGATCTAAAGGATTTGATAGAACGGACCTTGCTAATATTTCCATGCGCTTAAGAAAGTTTTGATGTTTGCATCTTCACTTCTCTTTCTAACTTGTGTATGAACACATTTTCTGTAGTTCCAAAAAGCACAAAAATTCTTAAATTCTTTTTCACTTACCCTTTTTGTTTCACCATAATGTTATTACATTTATAGATGACAACATACTGCACTGTGTTAGTAAACATATATGAAATCATTATATGTTGTCAAAAATTTATTTTGAGGTATGTTTAAATAATGTTGCCATTGGCATCTTCACAGAACTGTCTCTTGATTGATTGATTTTGTAGGACAAATTCTCAGAAGTTGAGGAGACTGGGTCAAAGTCTTTCAGTTTTATTTTGTTTCTGTTTTTTTTTTCCAATGACTTGCTCTGTGTTTAATACTTTTCTAAGGGAGACTCATTTTCCTTGCAACCTTGACATTTGACTTCCCAAAGATTAATTTATATTTAAAAAATTGTATGTTGTTAAAATAACATTTTGTCATTCAAAATTTTAAGGACTTAATCTTATTTAACATCAGCATTATTCTCCTGTGTTATAGATGAAATCTGAATAATTTACAGTTGTCATTCAAAACATTTTTTCATATGAGTGAAAACTTTTTTCCTGTCATTAAGCCTCAGAAAACTTTCTAAATGAAATATTTTACCTCTTTAAGCACATGTAGGTTACCTACTTATGCTACGGTAGCCTGAACCCTCTGTTGACATTTTTGCTGAGGATTTGTATGTCATGAAATCAACCATATATTCACAGAACCTATTAGTGAATCACTCTGTCAGAGTACTGTGAGCGAGAAAAGTATTTAAAGTATATTATCTGCCCTGGAAAAGTTAATATGTAATGCCAAAGGCTATTCAGAGAAGGAACTATCTTTAAAAAAGTTATTCAAGACAAGCAATAGATAATCAATATGCAAAGCATATTGTACAAACAGGCTACCACAGGCATTTCAGGGACTAAAGAAGTCAGTGGGGCTGGGTAATAAAAGGAATTCCATGTAATAATGAGAGTGAAATTATTCAATATGTAGTGAAGAAATTAATATAGTTCTGATTTTTGTTAAGCAGAATAGAGTTAAAAGTAGCTAGCTCTGCTCCATCTGATACCACACCCTCTCTCAGCTTTTCCAAAGATAAAGAGTGACCTCTGATCTTTACCCCATATACAGGATGTCACCGTCCTTTGCTCTACCTGTTGGTGATGAAAATGGGAACAATTCAACTGACTTTATTCCAGGCCAGGACTCTTAAGACCTTGACAGACCCAATGTATTAAAAAGCTCATTTTCAGGATTTCTTGAGCATGTGTTCATGGATACAGATGTTCTTTGAATGAACTCTTCACAAAATTAGTCTTCTGAAGGAGAAAGCTACACGCCAGAGGCTTTCTCTGAGAGCATTGAGTTGGGCAAAATCTAACAAAAATTGAATTACTAAATTAAAGTATGTATATAGGAGTTTCTGGCTACTGTTGGGGGATGCTGTCTTCCATTTAGGTGCCTGGTTTTCTTGGGATGACTTTCTATGTGTTTTTCACACTAACGCATATTCTGTTTGATGCTGCTGTTGATTAATGAATGCCTACTTTAGTCACCTAGTGAGACACCGTAGTGGGCTGAGAAATTTTGTCTTTGGTCTTCATTGCTTGAACTATTTCTGTCTTGTCCCCACCCCCCACCCCCAACTCCCCACCCTTTGATCATTTTGTGTGTCGACGGATTCTATCTGGTGAATGAACTCAATAGCTTTTTTTTGTGAAAAACCAAGTTGGAAAAAAAATAATAACAGTTTAACACCCCCAAAGGATTTATTTTTTTAAAAAGTATGGCTCACTATGGTAGTTTACAATATTGTTTTCATATATGTATACTTGAAACCAGATTTAAAAAAAAATAGCTGTCGTAACATTAAACTGGAATCTAATGAGCATGTCCACCTGTGCTCCTGCCTTCTGCAGATTCCTCTGAAATTCCCTCTTGTTCCAGGTCTCATGGCCCAACTAGAGGGAAGAGCTTGCAAACTTTGTTTTTTTCTCTACAATTCAGTCTTCAGCAACTTGAGCGCTTTCTTCATGTTGTCGACAACTAATGGGTAAAAAAGTTATGAGAGTCAAGACATGACCAGAAATTATATTAATAAATACAGTAAGCCCCCAAACTTGGGTATTCTATTTATTGTTGAATGGGGTGCTATTGTATCATAAGGTAAGAAGTTGGTAATCTTATACCTTTTTCCTAAAATTATTATAATTTTATTGTGATCCAGTTCTCTTACGATATTTATTAAATGCCTTTTCTACAAGATATTATGATATTACCTATGGAGGACACATACCTTGAAAAAATCCAAAGTCTTATTAAGATATATGCTATTATCTTGAGAATGGTTAATTCTTGGAATGTGCTTCTCCTGATTCTCTTAGCACCCACTGAAGGCATTGCTAATGGACCACAATAATCCTTCTGCTACCCAGACACTGCCTCAAAATCCTCCCAAAAATAATGTGAAATTTTATGTGCTGCCCAATGAGAATTTCTGTGATAATGAAGAATACTCAGTGCCTTTGCATTGAGTACTTGAAATGTGATGAGTGTGACTAGGAACTGAATCTTAAATTATAAGTAATTTAAATTCACTATTAAACAGCTACATGTTGGTAAAGGCTGACATATTAGGTACTGAGTGCCATTCTAGGCAGTCATTATGTAAAATTGGTTCCTAGGACAAAACCCAATTTTCTTCCCAGAAGGTCTAACTAAACGTCACAAGTTGGTACAGTCTCTCTCTCATTGAGGTACCTCACCTTTTTGAGCTAGCCTTTGTCTCTGTGTCTGTCTCTGTCTGTCTCTGTCTCTCTCTCTCTGGGGAAGTGAGTCTCTTGGCAACTATTTGGAGCTGTCTTTCATACTGATCTTTAAAAGTGAACTTGAATTCGGCATCAACAAGCTAGACTAAATTATTTCACTTTCATTATTTGGAAAAAAATATTTAACAAAGCATGCAGGTTATTACAACTATTGTACTCCATTCTCTGATACAAGGAATTGTACATTAGTGTGCTTACGAGAAAAACCTGAAAAGCAGGTAATATGGTCATAGAATATATATCAGATTTGAATTATTTATCTTTAATTAAAATTTTTTACAAATGAGATTGAAGTGAGGAGACTGGTTAGTCAAACTGACTCTCTGGGGTCCCTGAGCAGCCCCCCCCTGCCTTCATCAGTCCCTTGGCCTCTACTCTCACGCCACCGCTAGCAAGACGTCCAAAGGAGGAAACTTACGCAGAGCTGCGTCCGAAGGTTCATAAGCATAGAGACGATTGGAATATCTTCCAGTGATATCAGCTCTAACCGTCAGGGATGGGTCTACAAAGGAAAAGCAAAAGGGGATGGGATGGTGTGCTGTGTTTGCGGGACGAAGCCCATGCCCTAGGAAAGGGGCACAGCGAGAGTCCGGCCAGATCGGCTCTGCACCAGCCTCCCGCCGTCAGCATCCCCGGCGGCAGTCGGGCCCGAGCCGAGCTGCGAGCCGTCAGCAGCCGTGCGCACTCAGTGCAAAAGGTTGTGAACCCCGCTGTCCTGCCAGAGCAACCTGGAAACGGGGTAATGCGTTATGTCGGGCTGGTGGTTTTGTTCTTGGTGAAAACAAACATTGGCCTTCTCTGCTAAGGAATTATTTTAAACCTTTGAAATGATTTTGTTGGGATTGAAATGTGTTGTTACCAAGAGCAACCTACATAATTAGAAACCCATATCCAATGCCATATAAATAAATAAAATAAATAAGTAAATAAAGAAAGAAAGAAAGCCCTAAGAACAGCAAAGTTCAAAAAGCATGTAGTATGCTCTATTTTTTAAATAAGTATTTTTTACTTATTTAAAAAAGAGATTCATGAGTCATCCCTTATGCATTGTTTAAATCTATTTTTTCATATTGAAATTATCAATGAGACAGAAAGGTATTTTTAAAATAAGGTGCATCCAGAAAGGAGGGAGTACTGGGATGCACAGGGGCCTAGAAACCTTACCTTGAAAAGGGTTACTGAGGGAGCCTAAGGTGTATGTCCTGAAATCCAGGTGAGGGGGGTACGGGAGAAGCACCTGTGCGTTTGCAACGTCTGTCTCCAGTATTTGAATGGACAGACTGTCATTTCAGAATAGAGGACTAGGACCAACATAAATTAAAAGAAGCAGACCTTCTTTTGTTCAGCAAAGACTGAAGACCTGCTACTGCTTGGTACAGGGGATATAAACACCTGCCTTTTAAACACCCAACCCTTGGCTCATAGTCCTGGCTGCACAATGGAATCACCTGAGAGCTTTAAAAATATATACGGTTGCCTGCTTCCCACCCCCAGACATTCTATTTAATTGGTTTGAGGTGTGGTCTGGGCAGCTTGTTCTCAAAAATCTTCCAGGCGATTCTAATGTGCAGGTGATGTGGAGAACTGCGGAGCTGGAGAGCAAGCTGCCTCGGAGTTGGAGTTGGTTCTTATGACTGAGGGACCGAACGAACGTGGGTTAAAACGCCTTTGGCTGCGAATACTGTGAACAGAATTTGTGTACAAGGTAAGACTGGATGACCCATCAAGATTCTTTCAATTTCAAGAATTCTAAATTTTCTAAATCCTAACAAAATCAAATCTATAAAGCTCTTCTTCCACCTTCCTCCTTTCTCCCTTTACCTTTTCTCTCCTGTTTTGTACATTTAATATGAACTTGGAGGAATATATAGGTGAGCTACTTAATTAGAGTAAGCTCTTTTTATGTGATGGATTTAATCATGGACAGTCTTTAAATCATATGATTTTGATCAGAGCCGAACTCACTTAATTTGTTCAGTTATCTAAGAAATATTTATTTTGAGCCTACCACAGGGTCATGCTGAAAATATTACAGTAGTGAGCAGAAACAGATACAGTCCCTGCCACACGGAGCTTCTAGTCCCATGGGGGAAAATAGTTATTAAAAAATGACCTAAGAATTATAAAAATATAACCGAGGAAAATATGGCCATTGAAAGAAACATGGTGCCACAGAAGCACAGGTTTGTGAGGCTGCAGACAGGTCAGTAAAAGACAGCGATGGCTGGGGAGTTAATGGTGACATGTCATTGCAGACAGGGAGCAGGGTAAACTCCAGCGGTGGGAACCGTGGATAAGATGTTCCAGTGACACGAAGGAGCATGGTGACGCCATTGTTTTAAAACTCAGTCTTAACTTCCCTAAAATAATTATCAACGATGTCAGAAAGAAATATCCAACACACAAATTGAAAATTTGCCTGAATAAAAATAGCATTTACAAACTTGAGCTACAGGGGTGGTCAAAAGTAGGTTTACAATTGTGAGTATGCAGAGGTTTATATTTCTATTGTTATTTATTAATGGTTGCATTTATTATTATTATTGACCTACTTTTGCCCACCCTTGTATTTAAGAAAGCGATCAATATATTTAATCAGTTAACAGGGTGCTTTCTTTTCAGATGTATCTGTGGCAGAAGATGAAAAGTTAAAATTAGCATATGAGGAAAAAATGTCATCTGTGAAAACAGCTGGAGGTTCACATTTCCCTAATGAAAATATTTTGTGAAACTTCAGGGACTGTCACACCCCTCACTAGAGCCACGGTAGAGTGACAGATGAAGGTCAGGGAGGGCAAAGGAGGGGATATGGCAGCGCTTGTGTCATTGTCGAAATGTGTTTCATGTCATTGTAACGCCTACTTACCAACAAACATAATCCTGGGGACATACTGGCCATCAGGAGAGAGGTGCTTGTCTGTTGTTTCATACTAAGATTAAAAAAAAAAAAAAGCAGCTTTTATTTTGTTTACTCTTTAACTATTTTCAAACTTGTTACTACAAAAATGTATTCGTTACTGGGCTATGCATCTCAAGATACTGTAAGGCACATCTCTTCTACAAAGTTATAGATACGGAGACAAGTTATATGCATAAAGTAATACGTTAGTGCAAAATGAAATACAGAGCAGGAGATAAAGAGCTGAATGTATGTGTTAAAGAGCAAAAATGTCCGTGAAGGAGAATTCAAAAAGAGTTATCGTGCTTGGCAAAGACATCTTTTATGAGGTAAGCAGAAGTAGACTAATGAAAAAAGCAGAATTCATTTTTGGAGAAATTACAGAAAGAAATGCAGGATTATCTTGAGCATTCATCTATTCATTTATCAAAGTTATTTAGAAAGTTTTTTTTTTTTTTTCAAATTTAGCAATATACAGTGCTCATCTCTCATAGATGCACACTCCATTGGGAGCTACGGGTAGGAAAATGGATATTGGGGATCCAGTGGCTAAAATGTTATGATGGAGGATATACAGATGCTGTGGGTGCCCAGAGAAGGACATTTAACCCAATATGCAAGTTCTATTCACACTTGATGTGGGTAAAGGGGAATCCTGAAAAAATGAAAGAAGTCAGTTACATGGAAAGGATGTCATTCGAGGCAAATAGGAGAGATTGTGCAAGATAGAGGAAATGCATAGCACTTTCTGATATGACCAGGGGTTTGGAAAAGACAAATACATGGTACGCAGGAGACTGGGGTGAGAGAAGATGCTGGACGCCTGCCTCAGGGCCAGCTCGCAGTGGAAGGATGTGAGAGGAGGTACCATGATCCCAATTTGCTCTTCAAAGTGATCACCCCGGTCGAATTAGATGGCATTTATCTTGCGGGCACAGACCATTTAGTAATACTGCAGTAAACAAAGCAAAGTGAATAATTCTTACACTAAAATGATGATCCTCAGTTTATAGGGAAGTGACCAATAACAAAAATATTTAAAAGTTAGAGCCACAGGTCTTGGCAGAGGGAGGTGAGTAGGAGAGTCCAATCTAGAATAACACTTTCGATGTAATAGGGAACAGAGAAAGAATTGCAATTTGAAAAACCTGGACCAAGCTGAGAAACTCAGTTGAATATGTTGAGTGTAAGTTAATTATGGGATACCTGGAACATGGTTGTATACACCAGTTGGATATTGTAGTATGTTTGGGTAAGATGTGGGAATTATCAGTGTGTGGACATTGATTAAAGACAGATAAAGATGATGTTCATAAAGATTATACAATATGAAAATAAGAGAGTAGGTTACATAGAGATTCACCAAATCACTCAATATTTTGGATGGGAAGAGGAATGGAGGTGAGGGAGAACTACTGGTGTGGAAGCTCTTTGAAGAAGCCAATCTGTCAGCCTATGAAGAGAAAGAGAGAAACGAACTTGACTTGAAGGTTGACAGAGTAAGGCAGAAAGCTTTGAACATCAGGAGGGGAGTGATGGTTAAGTCAGTGGGAATGCTAAAGCACAAGGGCAGGATTCATTTTGGATAACCAGAGAGCTGTCTCTTCTAGGGAGAAAGGAGACAAGGACTAAGAATGGGTGTAGAGTTCTGGTTGGTGTGGCTCAGTGGATTGAGTGCTGGCCTGTGAATGGGAAGGTCACCAGTTCGATTCCCAGTCAGGCCACGTGCCTGGGTTGCAGGCCAAAGAATGGGTTTAGAACAGCCAGGAAGGTCTGAAAGAAGGGGCACAGAAGATAATTTGCAAAATACAGAAACCTTCCAATTATTACAGCAATAGAGAGACCCCCTAACCACAGGAGAGTACTTTTCAGACAATCTAAAGTTTTTCATTACTAAATAAAAACATTAACATGAAAAGTAGATCATTAATAAAATAAAATACCATTTTTCTCTCAGTCTCTAAGGTATTTGGAACAGATCCCAGTTCACCCTCTACATGATTAAGAGGTATAGGAAAAACAATGCATCCACCTTGAATAATGAGCCCCAGAGAAGTCAGTGATGAGGAAAAGGTGACTTACCACTAGATTGAGGAGGACAAACTGCTCTGCCAATTTCTGGATTTCTTTATTTTCAGCAAACACTTTCTTCAGAGCTATGATATAAAGAGAAATCATTAAGCCTCTGTCTCAGCACCAGTTAAAACCATTGTTTTCTGTTACATTGTAAATGGAACTGTATTTTCAGCACAGTGTTCAACTTTGCCCTTTCAGCAAATGATTCATGTAGTAATATCTAGGCTATTGACTACCTTTGCTTCTTGCCATTCACTCATTCATTCATCCACCTTCCGTTCATTCTTTTTTTTTCAGCCGATACTCATTGAGTGGCTACTCTATGGTAGGCACTGTTTTATGCTCTAGAGATAAAGCAGTGGGAAAAAAAAATGTAATGTGCTTTCTTCATGGAGCCCAAATGCCTGTGTAGGAGACAGATAACTATGTAAGCCAATACATGCCTAATAATTTCATGTGGAGCTATGTGCTTTGAAGAAAAATAAAGCAAGCAAGAGGTTTAAGAGCTATAGCATGGTCAGGATAGAACTCACTGAGGAGGAGACGTTGAAGTGAGAGAGTGACCCATTCTAAGATGTTGGGAGTGTGTTACACTAGGTGGAAGGGACTCTAAGAGCAATAGCCCTGAGGCAGAAATGAGCTCAGGTATTTGAGGCAAAGCACAAAGGCCAGGCTCCACAGAGTGGACAGTAGACGAGAGGAGAGTAGTAAGAAAGGAAGGAGTCAGAGGCCAGATCACGTCCGGCCTTGTAGGCCATGGTCAGGAATCTGGATTTAATTTTACCTGTGAGTAGAAGCCACAAGAGCACATGACTGATAGGATCTGATGTATGTTTAACAGCTTTATTCGGGCTTCTGTATGGAGGACTGACTGTAGAGTGATCAGTCAGGTGGCTGCTAACAGTATTTGAGATCTTAGTTTGGACCAAGGCAGTAGCAGTTAGACAACAGGATGTGGTTGGATTTGGGCAGGGCCTACATAACATATAGAGCCCAGTGCAAAATAAAAATATGGAGACCCTTGTTCAAAAGTTATTAAGGATTTGAAAACAGTGAGTATAAAACTTTAAACCAAGCATGGGAACTTTCTAGGCACTGGGCCTAGTGCAAAGCATGCCCCTGAAGCTGGCACTGACCTTTTGGAGGCAAGGCCAACATTATTTGTGGGTGTATTGTATGTGTGATTAAAAAGGAAGGATGTCACCCTGGCTGGTGTGGCTCAGTGAATGGAGCACCAGCCTGTGAACCAAAGGGTCACCAGTTTGATTCCCAGTCGGGACACATGCCTGAGTTGTAGGCCAGGTCCCTAGTTGGGGGAATGTGAGAGGCAACCACACATTGGTGTTTCCCTCTCTTTCTCCCTTCCCCTCTCTCTAAAAATAAATAAGAAAAGGATCTTTAAAAAAAGGAGGAAGGATGTCAAGGATGAATCATAGAGCTTGTTTTTTCAAAATATGCATGAGTGGTTAACACACAGCATGGTGATATTTGAAGTTATTTTAAATGTCTTTTTACTATATGCAATACTATTTTTTATTCAATTGTGCTAGGTGCTAAGGATATCAAGATAAGTGATCCAAACCTTAGCCCCAAAGCTAAAAGTCTACAAAGGAAATTATTTGGAAGAATAAATTACCTTGACTGTGTGGGCATTCGTCCAAGTGATGAATAATCATCAAGGGTTTGTTGCTTTAAAAGAAAAAGAGAGATTGGATAATTTTTACTAAGTAGGATTTCATGTGTAGCTAGTATCACTAGATGGTGCTCTTGAGAGCTTTGAGAGAGCTGCGTAACCATCATCTTTACCTTGTCTTGGATTTGTACAAAGCTTCTTCGTATGTCTGAGTCCAGATGAGCTGATCACCCCAACCTAGGACAAAATGAGCCAGTAATATTTAAAGCTATTTAATTTCAGGCCCAAAGTTGATGAAAAGCAATGATAATAACTGGGATATATACTTGATATTTAAAAAGGGAAACCTCTAGAGAAAGTAGAAAAAAAATTATACATTTTGATAAATCTAGAAGGAACACACACAAAAAAATCTATTCAGCGTGCAAGTCTCAGCTTCCCAATGAAGTGGCATTGGAAGCTGACGAGAAGCTGAGTCCTACCTCTGGAGAGGGTCTGGGGCAGTTTGGGTGTGGAGACCTTGGTGTCCTTCCTAGCGCTGGGTTTGACTGTGGTCTCCTTGGCCAGAGTGTAGGAGAAGGCCATGAGGAGTAAGAACATTGATACCGAAATCTTTTCCATGGCCAATCTGAAAAGGGAAAACAAACAAATAAGCAAAAAGTCAATAACACAAAAGAGAATTAGCAGTCTTCAGAGTCTTCAGATGGCATTACAACTGTGGGTTACAACAGAAATGGAGGCATAGCAGAGATCGAAGGCGTGCAATTGGAGTGAAAGAAATGACCATCCACAGGGTTTCCTAAGAATACATACTGTGATTATCTGTTTTCTATCTCCATGCACATATACTGATGTAGATCTCCATAGAAATCTACAATATGCAAATAAGTAGATGTATATACTCTAATAGCTAAAGGAATCTACACTTAAATTTTATATTTGAAATATTTAGTACTGGAAGGTACCTTATCAGTTACCTCATCTTTTTCTACCTCCCCAATGCCTCACTGTATAGATGAAGAATCTGAAATTCAGAGAAGTAAAGATCTGTGAGATAGTTGCCCAGCCGTGGCTCCTGGATCTTGTCCCTCAGCTGTGCTGGCTCTCATTTTCCCACCCTGAAACAATAACCCTAATCATACATACTTCTTTAGCCTTTTGTTAAAACAGGGACATTGCCAATGCAGAATAAGATCTGAGTAAATTGATTCTTATTGAATTTAAAATCTGTCTACTTTGTCACTTAACTGAAAGCTTGCACCCATATAGCTTTCCCTCGAGTAATGTTTATTAAAAATCTATCTATAGTTCTGAATTGGCTGAAATATATCAGTGCAAGTTCCTGCTGCTAAAACAACTCTGACTCGCGCAATGGGCCTGTAGAGGCAGGCGGCCCTGAGCATGCACTTGTGTGCACAGACGTATTCTATGGGACTCGGAACACAGAGAAAGCCGCCCCACGGGTATCTCTTTGTTAATATTTTTTCTTTTCCAATTCCACAGTTAATTCTTGGAGAAGGTTACACTGCTGTGAAGCAGACACCCATGGACAGGAGAGTAAATGAGAAGAGAGATCTGGAGGGAGCGAGGGAGAGAGAGCAGGCTAGCAAAGAGAGCTGCACTAGCAAATCGCTGTGGTTGTCCAGGAACCATACCGTGCAAAGTTGGAGACTTGGGATTTTAGTAAAACCAGAGACTGAAACTGCTTGAAAAGAAATATCTAACTCTAATGCCTATATTGGTATAGGTTTGGAATAAAATAAAATAAACCACACACACACACACACACACAAAAGCAGGGTGGACTATTGAGACTTAGGGTTTTTAAGGGGGAAATTTTTTATGTTCTGATAGCTTGAGTGGGAACCTTTGCTGATTTTTAAAAAAGTGTTGCTAAATTTCCAAATCCAGATGATACCTTTTATTAAACTGGCCAATTATGCAAGTAGCAGCATGTAGCCACAAAATACCTTACACAAAAAGACATAAACAAAAAGCAAGGATAGCTTTTCTTCATTTTCTACACTGATAAAAATATGGACGTGCCAATAACAATCAATATATCCTAGGGTTCTGCAGAAACAACCTGACTATCCTACAAGTCCTCCATTCCCAGCCCTCAGAGTACAAAGGCTTATTTTTAATATTTAAAAATACCAAGAACTTTTATGTGAGAATAACTGTACTTTATGAATATTAGCAGATTTAGAAACATCTTTGAACTTATGAGCAAGCATTTGATTTTGTATTTTATTAAGACCAACAACGTCTATGTATATTTAAAAAAATTGTAAGCTGGTGATGAACCATTTTACCTATTTAGTCCACTGACAATCCTTGCTATGCACATGGCTATTAGGAGCCCTTGTGATAGCCCCAAAGCTTACAGGTTGGAACTATTGATGCATGTACACGTGTTTTATGGCAGGATGCCTCCATTTCGCCTATTATAACTCCTGTTGTACAAACATCCTGCTGTGAGCTGCCTTTCTGCTATTCTCTCTATTGAGTTTTCATAATATGAATAGACTCCGCTCTGCAAACTTCCTGCATACATCATCTCAAAACAGAATGCTTGCTAACTGTGGGAGACAGTGACCACTTGGACACACACACACACACACACACACACACACACACACACAATGAAACCAGCAATTTTTATTGTTTACTCTATCTCTGTCTTCTTATCTCTAGCAAAAAATAAACCTGCAGGAGGTTTCGATGTCTATTATAGCTCATCCCAGGTATTTAAAGATGCAACAGGAATTTCTTTACACCAGACAAAGAGAACTGTTTTTCTCATTTGCAATAAAATTCTGAATTGCCATTGCAAGTGGGCAATTGGAACTGGGGTTTCCCAGAGCTGCAGGCCTTTGCTTTAGGCAGTGGGAGAGAAGCAGAGCATTAGATGGTGACCAGTGCATAGTGACAGAAGACTCTGTGCCCTGTCCCATACTCGAAAACACTCATAGTTTACCCACTCTCAAAACTCCTGGTTTTTAAGGGAGAAAGCGTTATCTTGAACCAGCTCAGGAACGTAGCACTCTGGCACCTCAGGCCAAAGAAAGGCCCCAGTAAAGCTTGAGTAAAAATTCATTGACTCCCTCTCCAAAGCCCATTTCATTGCCCTTGGAACTATCTTTCACACAGTAATTAGAGGCCAGAACTTATGCTAGTGAGAACCCTTCCCACAAACACTACTGTCAGGAGCCTTACCTGGCTTTCCCCACCCACTTGTCTGTGTGAGCCAGGTGGCCTCGATGCGTCCAAGCTTCCTTGTGTGCTAGCTCGGCCCAGCCTCTATTTATGCACCAGAGCAATGCTCAATCCCTCCCACTAGTCTTGGATTTACATGTTGCAAACTCAGAAAGGAACTTTCCTTTTTCCAAGTGATTGATTGTCTTTCCTGGACTGAATAGTTTCTTGTTTTTATAAATAATGTTGCAAAGGGTATGCTGTTTTAGTATGCATGTTTTAAACTGTTTGTGAAAGTATATTGTTAAGGGATTTGTAAAAGATGGGCAGAGTGCCAAGTCCAGGTAAGCTTTAAATGAAGACATTTGATTTGCCTGAAGACTGATTTGTCTTTCTGTGATTGGATGGAGTGTGTGGTTTGTAGACTTTTTTTTCTCTCCCTTGGGCAGACTGTCTTTACATAGTTAAAAAGCGTGCAGGAGATGATTCACTCCCCGAACCCCTACAGTCTCATAAACTGCTATCCTCTGTTAGGGTACAAAATATTTTCCATGATAGACTCCTCTCTTCCTGGCAAACAAAATATATATTCATTATAGATATATGTACAACATCCAAATCAAGCACTTACTAATACTTTGAAACTGAGGAAGTTATTGAAAAAAGATGCCCTAACACTGTGAGTTTTTAATCATTACCTTGCAGTTGAATACATGCAGCAAATTTCCTCCGAAGAGTTCAAAGGCATTCCAGTTATTCTCATTCATTTACTGGCCAACTCTCCTTCCAGGCGTGCAGGAAGCCATTGGCACCATTTCTCAGACCCAGAAACTGAGGTCTGCAACTACTGTTTTTTTCAATCGCGTTTATGTAATTACTCACTAAAGATTTTAAGTCTACATTCAGATTTTCTGTAAAAAAAAAAAAAAAAATCAGTCTTGTGTTTGTTCATGAAGCTATGTGCAATTCTTTAAAGCTCAGAATGCAGAATATTTAAAAACAGAAATGAATAGGATGCAAGCCCTATAAACATTACTTTTAAAAGTGAGTTAAGTTCATACTATTTCAAATCACTTTTAAGTATGTATATTTTTTGATAGAGATGATTTCTGTGGGAAAAATAGTAAGTGATTCTCAAAATACTGAATTTCCTTCCAATGCTAAATGAGTTTACAAAGACAATTTCTTTAGGAGTTTGGAAACCATGACTTAAGCTAAATTTTTAAAACTGGGAAGGCATTTATACAGACCTTTATTCAACCTTTAGTATATTTAATTAAACCCCCTCATTCTGCTGGTGAAAAAACAAAGATGTTAAAAAAAAAAAAGAATAACTCTGAAGGTCTCACAACTGGTTTAGGCGCTGCTGGAATTGAAGTCCAGGTGTCCTGTCATCGTGTCCTGTCATCCAGCACCTGCGGAGAGTGGCAAGTCGGCAGGACTTGGGGACCCCAGATTCTGGTCTGAGTCCTGTGTCCTGGTGCTCGCTCAGTGGGTGATCTCAGAGACATTATTTAACGTCTTTGAAATGTCATTTTCCTGAGCTATAAAATGGGGAAAATATTGCCATACATGATTGTTTTGAGTATTAAATTAGAATTTAATGAATTAAAAAATGAGAAGGTACTGGGTATATTAATTGGTGTGCTAGGTCTTCTATAACAAAGTACCACAGACTGAATAGATTACATGACAGAAATTTATTTTCTCACAATTCTGAAAGCTAGAGGTTTGAGATTAAGGGTCTGCAAGTTTGAAATCTTCTGAGGCCTTGCTCCTTTGTTTCCATTGAATGGATGCCATCTTCTCTCTGTGTCTTCACATGGTCTTCCTCTGTACTTATCTGTGTCTAATTTCCGTTTCTTATGGATTCCAGTCATCTTGGATCAGAGACCATCCTAATGCTTTATTTTAATTTAATTACCTCTTTAAAGACTATCTCTAAAGATAGTCATATTCTATGATACTGAAGGTTAGGATTTCAACACGTAAATTTTGGAGGGACACAACTTAATCTATAGCACTGGGTAATTAAAAACATCTCTGGCTTATTATAATTAATTATGATGATATTATAATTTTCTACTATATTCATGTGCCTACTCTTATGACAGTAAGAACCCTGTATCTGTCTTAGTGGCTAAGGTATGGCAGGGAGGAAGTAATAATTAGAACATACCTACATGCACCGTGGTGACTGTGGCCTCTTCGACACCCGTAACTGTCTTGTTGTGAAGCAACTAGGGTTTTGTAGATGCTACACATTTTTCCTGTATTTTATTAAACATCATTCTTTTTAACTGTGCTATCATATAATCAGTCTTTGGGATTTGCCTGCTATGGTAAAATATCTGTCTTTACTAAATAGCTAGTTTTGATTATTGTTTCCTGAGTAGGATCTGAAAATTTGATATATAAAATGATGTTAGGTAGTGAAACTACGCCTAGTACTAATGACCCTAACAATAGTCTAATTAAGTGGATGCTATACCTTTGTGTTTTCTATATTCGTGTCACTGTAATTTTAGAGGCTTTTATTCAAGCACATTTTAAAATAGGTTATTTTCTATTTTTTTGAGTAAAATTTAGAGACTCAGAGTTATAATAACTAGACAATATTATGAAATATTAATTTTTACTCATTCATTTTTTTCACCAAATATCCGTTGAACCTATTTATGCAGCAAATATTACACCAGGCATTAAAGATATAATGATAAAAGAGACATAGTTATTGAGGCAGCCAGACATATACAGGGATAATTTCAATTTGGGGGTAGTAAGCCATGCCTTGAGAGAATACAAAGAAGTTGAAGACATTTTCCTGCCCTGAGGTTACTTACAATCTGATTAGAAGAACTAAGATAGAACCACACTAAAAATTAACCGATCACACGAGGAGAGCATACCAGAAGAATCAGGTAAGTGGTATAGACATCAGCTGTTATTATTTTTCACAGGAGCTAGAGACAGATGTCCACTAGAATGCTCACACTGGTAGCAGAAAGCAAGATTTTCAGATGGAGACAGTGATTTAGAACTTGCAAAACATTTTTGCTGGATATTGGGTGAAATTAGCAAGCTGCAGTGAGACCATCTGGGTAATTTATAAATATGATTAGAAAAGCATTTGGGGGGCTTTTTGCCTGGTGCCTTTAATGCCAGTCTAAGAAGTTTAGACTTCAGTGTCAAGGAAGTGTTGTCTGGTGGTTAAGAGGCCAAGGTATAGATTTAGATTGGTGAAGTTTACATCTAGGTTTATGATCATTCCATACCCTCCTAACATCTTCAAAGTCTCCTCTCTGTGCTGTGGTTGTCTTGTTTGTAAAGTGGGGATAGTAAGACCTACTTTGTAGGACCTGTGGAAGATAACCTAAGATAATAGAGGTGGAGTGCTTAGAATGGTATATGGCTCAAAAATATTAGTTATTATTACAGAATGTGTCTCAGTCTCAGTCTATTGATTAACTAATATTAAGTCTGTTAACTCCATGAAAACAGAAATCATTGTTCCTCTTTGTATATGACCTATTGTAAGACTTAAACTTTCAACACATATCCTTGAAAAAAATTAATTTGTCTTCATAACAGCCTCCACAGACATCATTATTTTCTTTTAAAAATAATGAAATAAACTCAAATGGGTAGAGATAGTTGGTCCAGAGACACAAAACTGTTAAGAATAGAGAGAGGACCTGAAATTGCCCATAACTGCTGGTAATTAATTCAGTATTCCTTCCAGTCTACCAAGCTGCCCTCTGATGTTAAGAAGCAGACATAAATCTGTAAGCAAATGTTAACTTTACAAAACTGAATACAGTAATGATGAGCCTTATGAAGAGGAAAATAAGACGAGCTTCTAAGTAGTCAAGGACTTTGCCCCTAAAAGAGCCTTTTCAAAAACATACCATCAAAGTACTTAAAAACTCAACACCAAAAAAAAAAAAAAAAAAAAAAAAAAAAACGTGCATACAAACCCCAAAACAAACAAATAAACAAAAACAAGCAAACAAAAAACCCAAACAACCCAATTAAAAAATAGGCACAGGACCTGAATAGACACTTCTCCAAAGAGGACATACAGATGGCCAATAGACATATGAAAAGATGCTCAATGTCACTAATCACCAGAGAAATGCAAATTAAAACCACAGTGAGATACCATCTCACACCTGTCAGAATGGCTCTCATCAACAAGTGCTGGTGAGGATGTGGAGAAAGGGGGAAACCCTTTTTCACTGTTGGTGGGAATGCAGACTGGTACAGTCACTGTGGAAAGCAGTATAGAGATACCTCAAAAAATTAAAAATGGATCTGCTTTTTGACCCAGAAATCTCACTTCAAGGACTATATCCAAAGGAACCCCAAACAGTAATTTGAAAGAACTTAAGCACCCCTATGTTCATTGCAGTGTTATTTACAATAGCTAAGATATGGAAGCAGCCCAAGTGTCCAACAATAAATGAGTGCATAAAATAACTATTAGACATTTACACAATGGAATTCTACTCAGCTGAAAAAAAAAAGAAGGAAATTTTATCTTTTGCAACCTTAAAGATGGACCTGAAGAACATTATGCTAAGTGAAATAATCCAGTCAGAGAAAGACAAATACCATATGTGGAATCTAATGAACAAACTGAACTAACAAGCAAAACAAAGACAGACTCATAGATGGAGAGCAGATGACAGGTAGTTGGGGTGAGGGGATTAGCGGGTGAAGGGAGCGAGCAAAAAGGAAAAAGGATCCATGGACATGAACAACAGTGTGGTTGTTGCTGGGAGGAGGGGGTATAAGGGAATTAAATGGTAATGGAAAAAATACAATAAAGATTAACTTAAAAAAATATCATCAGCCCTTCATAAATGCATATTCTATTATATATCCATGGACTCAACAACCACAGATGGAAAATGTTTGGAAAAAAAAGTTACATTGCTGTTGCTGATATGTACTATGTAGTTAGACCTATGATAGTTGTCCAGAGATTTTTTTGTTTTGTCATTATTCACTAAACAGCACAGCTATTTACACAGCATTTACATTGTATTAGGTATTATACATAATCTAGAGATGATTTAAAGTACCTGGGAGGATGTACATAGGTTATATGAAAATGCTACGCCATTTTATATAAGGGACGCGAACACCCTTTGATTTTATAACTCACAGGGGTCCTGGAACCAATCCTCTGGAGGCACCAAGGAAAAGACTAAACATCTACCTGCAAGCCAAGCTGCTCTAGCTCAGAGAAATAGACAGTATCAGTGTTTGACATAGAGGAAGAGATGATTGCCATTTGAGTTTGTCGTAATATCTGATGGGGGCTTTTGTGTACAAGAGTAATTGGTTCCCACTTCTTGGGGTTTAATTGCTATTCATTGTATTATAGGTAAAACTGCAAAACCTAATTCTCCTAAATCTACAAGTTTGAGTTTAAAAATATACAAAAATTCTTTGTTTTTGAAGTTAGTAAATTGGTATAAAATTGAAAATCTATTTTAACTTGTTTCTTCTTATCATTTTTAGTGTGGTAAGAACAGATTACATGAGATTTGCCCTTAACAAATTTTAAAGTGTGCAATACAGTATTATACACAATGTTGTACATAAGATCTCCACAAGTTGTTTCTTAATGTTTAATTAAGATAAATTTTCAATAGATTAAATTTGCCTAAATTAAATAAGATTTCAATAAATTCAATCAGTTAAAAAGCCCCTTTACAAGTTTCGTTAATAAAATTTCCTTAAATATTTCAAACTATAAGCGTAATACCAATACATCTAATTCTCTTGAACTTTTTGAAAGCTCAAGAGGGCAGATTTACATATTTCACTAGTAACACATTTCTAAGCACTTTAGCAATTCTTATAAATACCATAAATAAAAATTACTAAATAATAATTTGAGTTCTATTATTCAGATAAATATTGCTCACAAACCATGAAATATATTATACTTTTCAAGTTAAAATCCTAATTTTAGTCACATTTTTAGACTCACAGACTAATATTCAGATTCTGTAAAATTTAAGCATCTCTTATATCTTACAAACACATAGGGTTATTCCAATATTTTAAGAACTTCTTGCTCAACTTCACATAGAAGTCTTAATATTATGAATTTGAATAACTTCATTAGCTTACTCCTCAGGCGGACCAAGTGTCCTGGGTCTAGTTTGGGACTCTGATGTGGTCAAAGGCTGTGAACCAGCCATTGATATATTCTATTAAAAGTTATATAATTAGATCCACTTCTCAAGGGAAAGTGTACAGCAGAAGGCTCAGCCACAAACCTTGGTAAGACTCATTCATTTAGGAGGATGAAGGAAAGACGTGCTTGTAAAGTGCAAAAAGAATCATAGGAAAAAGGAGGACATCCAGGCCAGGGCCATGCACTGAATGCAAGTTCAGTTGGAATTGGAAAGCACACGGTAACGTCCAGCGTCGAGGGCAGATGGGATAGTCTAGGACTGGAGAAGAGTACTCTTAGGCTTAAAAGCTTTGGGATGGTTTCCAAAAACTGTCTGATATGTACCAGACACTTGAAGAGTATTCTGATTGTGTAAAAACCAATCACCATAAATGAAAATTCATGAAAGGCTCTTAAGTTGAAATAATGAAAAGCCAGTTCTCTGGTACAGTCGTGTATTACCTTCTTGGGTTATTGATAAAGAGACTATACTTCCCATATTGCCCAGAAGAGCCTCATTTTAAGCCTCTTGCTGAGCATAATAATTGAGAACATTCCATTTCATTTTCAAAAGAATTATAGTTTGAACAATAAATTGTATATCTAGATGATGAGAGATGTATCAATGTTTTCTCCAGGAAAACTATGTGCACGCGCATGTGTACATACACAATTTTACAGTTATTTTACAGGGCTCATTTATATACTGACATTAATCCAAGGAGCCCTTTGAGGGATCCATAGACCCAGGTCAGGTCCCCATGCTCAGACATTCTCAAGTAGCCCACAGCTTTAAAATTTGGCATGTAGCTCTCTGTGCTTATTTTTATAGAACAATCTAATATTTCGTCCTGACTCTCAGAAATGTACCTTGTAATAAGTTAAGGAATCCTAATTTCACAGCCATTCACATCTCTTGTTTTACCTGAATAAAAGTCCACATTCAGGCATCCTTTTAGACAATGGTAGAGGTAGGCCTTATGGGAAGTAGGAATCAAAAGTAATATAAACTGCGTCAACATCCAAAGTGGTTGAGTAATTTCTCCATGAACTTTCATCTTTTTGAACGTAAGTATTTATAAAGAACATATTAATATTCTTTTGGAATTTGGAGTGAATAATTTCATAAATATTTAGAATTTTCCATTGAAGTGATATGCTACTGATGAGGTGAATAGGCTGCAAAAAGGTATCATTTAACAAAATTTAACTGGATCTAATAATTCCTTTACCCATACATGAAAGAAGAGTTTCATGGACGTTAAGGAGACGTGTCCTTAGCAGTTGGAGTCTGACTTTAGAGTCAATATTGTGACATGACAAACACACTCCTTAGGGTGGAGCCCTGAACAAGCAGAGATGCTGTCAGAAGCTGTCAGCCTCCTTAAGCATGCAAGCAAGTTTTTAAAAAGCGTAACCCTACCGCTGAGACAGCTCTACTTTGACTGAAGTTTTATGAAATTTTTTTGAATAATTCTTTCCACATTTACACCTTTAAAAACTATTGTATCGTTATTTTATTAACCAATGTCAGCAGATTGTCTTGTGGTCATGCCTAGAGTTTCTACCTTATTATGTAGCCATCTATATATTGAAATGGCAGGATTTTTTAAAGAGACAGTGTTGAATAGATATAACTTAATATATAAATAATAAATACACATCCTCTTGTTAAATATAACACATTGTGTACTATATGAGTATCATATAATACTTTAAAGTTTGTAAAGCTTTTCTAACAAGCAAAACCTCATAAATTTTAATATTTTGAATCCACAGTATAAAACAACTTAAACAAATGGACTCAAAAAGAAAGTACTATTATGCTTATAATCTTCTCATCTGTCAAATGGTAATAAGTAACTTTCCAAGACCTCGATTTTTTGTGCATATAATTGCATCTATTTCTTGGAAGATCAAAATAATCTTCCTGTGACCTATGATTCCAAATATGCCTTGAGTATTCTGGTATGTCTTTTATACTAATTGAGTCTCTGACATTATTTCTCCAAATGAAATAATGGGTTTCAAAAATCCGAGTTTGGGTAATTTAGGAGTTATCAGAAAAACTTCTATGGTTATTTAAAGAAATACAATAACTCATTGCTTTCAAAATTATGTTTTTAGGACACTTTGCACCATCCAATTTTTATGTTTTGTCCTTAAAGGTAATTACCAGTGGAAGAATAACACGTATTCATATTCTCAGAATTCTTCTGTTTGCCTGTATTTTCCATCTGACTCACTCTGTAATAACCTTATTCCCATAGTCCTCAGCAGTAAATCAGCCCTGAAAGCAAACAGTAAAGAAACTTGTCTCATTCACTTTCTTCATCCTGATTTCATTAAAGCTTCGTCATCATTTCAAAACTAAGTTCTGCTGTGTTTCCCACACTGCATTTTTTTTTTTTCTAATCTGTGCTTATAGGAAAAAAAAAAAATCACATTTGTTCATTATTTATAGGCTTTTAGACTCTTCATGATGGGGATAAATGGGTTCCAATTCAGTGAATATTTAGGATGTAATTTTAGAAGTGTATCTTAATTACAGTTAAACGAGTTTTCTGTTATTCCAATTTCATATTGGGTTGCCAAATAAAAGTCTCTCGGTACAAGAAATTCTACCAACTAATTATTATAAACAATAAACCATTTGGTGAATTTCCTGAGGTTTTAAAGATGGTTTGAGAAATAGTCAAATGTTTCCAGACCACAAAATATAGATATAGATATATTTCCTATGGACTCTATTATGTCATTTTGTTTAAAATAATAAAATTGGGCTTTGACTGGTGTGCTCAGTTGGTGGAGTGTCATTCCACAAACTGAAAAGTTGCCGGTTAGATTCCTGGTCAGGGCACATGCCTGGGTTGTAGGTTTGGTCCCCAGTCAGGGCACATGTCAGAGGCAACTAGTCAATTTTTTTTTTTTCCCCCACATTGATGTTTCTCTCCCTCTCTTTCTCCCTCCAATAAAAATAATAATAATAATAGAATTGGGACTAGGATGGTTTTTAGATTTTAAGCACAAAACTATGGATAGGAAAAATTTTAACATTTCAAATGGATACAGGGACATCTTATTTATGACTTAAAGATTAATCTTAATCTGATTTATTTCACTAGCCAGACACAGGCTCATTCTATACTGCTCTAAATGAACACCTTCATTTTCTCATAGTGCTTTCAAGACTTTTATGTGACATGTCCAAAATGTGTATCATTTACACCTCACATTAGTTTTAAAAACTGAGATTAATAGTTTCCTGAAGATGGGGAAGAAAATAAGTAAAAAAAAACTGTGAAAATTAATAAAATTTCTCAAAGACTACATTTTAGTGGAGGTTTTAAATTGTGATTAATAGCTATAGCTGTGATTTCTAAAGTTGTATTATGTTGCTAATTTATTCAGCACAATGTTCTCAAGAGATAATTGGCCTCTCTTCTATGTTCCATATTCTCTTTATTCTTTGTAGTGAATTGGTTGCCATAGTTAGACCACGTTCTTTGCAGCTCCATTTGTCATCTTTTATTGTAAGCTTTTCCTGCATGATTTTGCCGATTAGAGTCATTTAGTTAGTTCAGTACTGCTGGACTATGGAAAAGTGAATAAAAGCATATAAAATAATTTCTTTGGGATTACTAAACTAACACATGAAGATTTTTTTTTTTCTATAGAATTACTCTCATAGGTAACTTTTTATTTCTGTTGGTTTTGTAACTGTTTCAAACAGCATACATTTATGAATTTTGGCCAAACTGCCTACATATTCTGAGCTAGAGTAAAGCAGAGACTATGTATGAAGTAATATAATACTTATGCTGGCACATGTGATCAAGAAAGATTAAATTTTAAAAACGCTAATCCCCAAAGCATATCATACCAGAAAGAATAGTATTTCCTTTGACATCCTGTTACTTGCAAACACTATAGGAGGTTTCATTGGAAGTGAAGATCAAATTAGTTCACAATTTTTCAAAATGACAGCTTTCTTAGGGAGCTGGGCACACCATTCTAAGGTTCTGATTTTGTGGTCATTTCCCCCTTTGCAAGGCATTCTGCAGGACCATTTCACAACAAGGTTAGGCCATAACATAACAAAGATTTATTAAGCTCAGAAAAGGAAGTTAGCAATGCAGAAGTGGTGCCCAGGGGCCAGTTACCCTAGATCGTTGCCAGAAGTATGATATGATGCAAAAGTACAAAGAGTCTTATATTTTATTTTCAGCCACTGGTCAGCATCAAAGATACAGCCACAAATATGCACTGTCTTATAATTTCAAGTCCAAGAAAGAAGTGGCCCCAGGATCATACCTGTATTCAGTGCTTAAGGCAAGGGAAGAAGAAATAAGATAGTGCTTTCTCCATCTAAGGAGACCCTGAAGACCCCTTGCCCCTCTTTCTATCCTCAGCATCTGTCTCAGAAGCTAGACTGGATCTACCCCAAGCTCCTTTTCCATGGATGTCTATTCAGTAGGCAGAATGCTATGTTGACAAGACGTGAATCCAGCAGAGTCAGGATTTGTATGTTGTCCCTCTGTTAGCATAATGCCCCTGGGGTTCTGGGAGAATTATTGGGCCTCCTCCTTGCAGATTTGGAGCAGAGTGCTGTCCTTTTGACATCCTGGGAAAGTTGCCCTGTGATTGAAAATGATAGTTCCACTTTCACCACTCCAGTTCGTGGACCTGGTATGTTGTGATCATTTTTAAAGAGTTTATTTCCTTTTTAGAAGATGTATTGCATTTTCTCAATCCACCTGTTTATTTTTATAGCATTATACCTTCTTTCCTTCTAAACATTTATTTAATAATTTTAAACATACTTCTTATTTGAATTGGCAAAGTTAAATAAACCTATTTGTTTTGCTTGTTGACTCTCTCCTGGGAGGAATGTTTTTCTTGCAAAGGTCTATACTTTGTATTTGTGAACTTGTTATCCACTGGGATCATTTTTTCTGCTGGAGTCCAGTGTGCTGGGTTATATAGACAGGTTTCTGTAGAGGATTTTTGAATTTGTGTGTGGCAGGTGCCTGAGTGGTGTCTCTGGTTCAGGGTCAGCTCCTCTAGAAGCATGATGAGAATAGTGTCAACTTCACATCCACGCTCACACACAAGACAGGTATAGAGTTACCCTTTTTCATAAGAACATGTTTGTTTTATTTTTATTTTCTCTATCAGATCTTTACACAAAACAATTTGCTTTCCTTTGTTTATTTCCGTGGTGTAGGGTTTTCTCCCCAGGGTCCTAGTTTCCGTGGAGATCTTAGTTTCAGCTCTCTTCCTTGCAGTAAAATCACTTTTCATAAACCTACTTGGCACTTCTGAAGGATCCGAGAACTGTCAGCTGGAGGCGAGTAGGCAACAAAAACAGCCCAGTTTCCTACAATATCCAGGTCTGAATTGATCTGTGTTCATTCATGCTCTCGTGATTCCTTTTTACTCATATTTGCTCCCTGGAGAAGAAGGCCCAGGGGGATACCATAAAGAGTATTGTCTAAGGAGTGATCATTTAGGGGTGATTATTGCCATGGTGACATGGGAGTGGCTTTATTTAAGGTCCTGGTGGAGCCATCGCTGGCTTTACCCATATTGATTGGTGAGAGGGAGACTAAGGAAGAGACGTAGATGAGGTGGGGAACTTGGCAGCAAGCCTGGGCAAGTCAGATGGTTATTAAAATGTACTGGACAGCAGATGGATGCCCAGACAGAGGCCCGATTTGGGGTGGGTAGAATGACAATACCACCTAATTCCTTCTGGAGCAGTAGAAGAAGGCTCTAGTTCCTGCTTTTATGTATTTATCATCAGAATGAGAAGTGATAACATTCAGGATATATGTACCCTTGTGTAAACATCTAGGAAAGTAAGCTGATCAAACAGTGGGTGAGTTAGGATATTTCTCAGGATGTGCAGGAACACTCAGTGCTTAATATGAACTATGTTCTTAATATATCTAATATGCTATCCAGGCAGGTATATGTGTATACATATGTGCACACATATGTATACATATATGAGATCTGTTCAGAAGATATCCAGCTATGTAATATGAAAAATAGAGACATTTATTGAATAAGACACGAGATACAAGAAACATTGTACATAGGACAATGACACCTCAGTTCCCTTCAAAGTAGGCACCTGGGGATCTCACACAGTTCTCCAAATCACCATCAGCTGCCCCACTGTATTTTCCTGAATCTCATCTATGGTTTGAAATCTCTTCCCTTTCAAAAATGATTTTAGTTTTGGGAAAAGCCAGAAGTCACAGGAGGCCAAATCTGGGCTGTAATAGGAGCTGAGTCACCTCAGTGATCTGTGGTCTTGCCAAAAAACTTTGCATGAGATGTGATGAATGAGTGAGCACATTGTTGTGATGAAGCTGCCGATCACCAGTTGCCAATAGCTGTGACCTTCTGAATCATCTGAATAGTTTCCATGGAGGAATGTTCAAGCTTCCTGCAAAATTTGATGCAGATTCATTGCTCTACTTGCTCAGTCATTTTGAATGTGACAGCCACACAGTATGCATGCTCACTAAATGGCATCTACCACCCCCACTGACTAGTACAGTGAAATCATCAGTGTTCACACATGTGCATTCCAGTCTACTCTCATTGGTTTCCAGGTTACAGCAATGTCACACATATCCTTCTCGTTATATTAACAATGGCTGGACTTTTTCCAGACAGACCTCATATATGCATATCTATATGTGTGTGTGCGTATATCTATGTCTGTATCTATCTCACCTACATCTCTACTGATGCATAAACCAGGTGCTTAAGTATCTTTGGTGGTAATGATCATTAGTAAAAGTGAAGAAGACTTCAATCAAGAAATAATTGTGATGGGCAACCATTTTCAGGTACTTTTATAGGTACAGGAGGTTCAGTAGTGACTAAAACAGAGCAAAGCTCCTGGACTCAAGGAACTTATGTTTTTAGTTCAGAAAGGCAGATGGTAAACAAAATATGTCAGTAAAACTTATAGCGTGTTAGATGGAGGTCAGTAGGACAGAAGAAAAAGCAAGTGAGGGGGACACGGTGTGTTGGTGGTGGGTGTCTGCAGTTTTGAATAGGGTGCCTAGGGAAGGCCTCACAGAGGAGGTAAAGGTGCCAGCCTGGCAGTCAGGAGCCCCAAGGGGAGAAGGAGGCTGGAGCTGGGTGAGGGAGGAGGGAGGAGTAGGAGATGCAGTCAGAGAGTCTGCAAGGCGCTGTACAGATTTCATGGTGCAGCAGAAGGCACCGCATGTATTCTCCATGGAGCTGAGAATACTGGGCAAAAGTGCCCTGATATTCCTGTGAACTGATCCTCTGGATTAAAGAGCGGAGCAGGATTCTCAGCGGGTGTTTGAGAGGAATACGTTTTGCTCCCAGGTAGGAACAGAAGAGCCCATGGGGCTCCACTCTGCTTTGTTTTGTCCACTGATGACTGGTCAGTACCTACCATAGTGCCTGGCATGCAGGAGGAATTCGATGAACATGTATTGAAAGAATGAGGGAAGAGAGGAAGATGCACAGCATCCATTTGGTTGGAGACTCAGATGATTCAGGTTGGTCTATTAAACAAACAAACAAACAAACAAACAAACCAAAAACAGTTGTATTATTTAGAAAGGGGAGAGAGGTCATTGAGTAAACTACTTTGGATTCTAGATGAAATTTTAATAGCAGCTTAAATTGGGTTGTGCCAGTGGAGATGAAAAAAAGGGGTCAGAGGAGGTGGAGCAGGCTGGATTGGCAACTGATTCAGTGTGAAAATGGGGGCGATATATTTTACTACAATGTTTTGAGCCTCATAAAGAGTGAACATAAACATGGGATGGACATATTGGGTCTGAAGGATGGTCAAAGATGAAGACTGAAAACAAAATCTGGCAACAAGGAGAATTCTGATTTAATCTTCAAAATAACGTAAAAAAAAAAACAAAACCCATATATATATGTATATATTTTATCTGAGCTTGTATAGTACTAGGTCAAAGATTCAGACCCAGGAGCTCGTCTGCATCTTGGTCTCCAGGGCCAATCCTGGTCTTACATGGGAGGGGTAAATACATTTCCAGTTGAGCACATTGCAACTCAGACTCCGGTCACAGTTGCTTCTCTCTGGTCCTAATCTCCTGTCATTGATTACTGGATTTTTGCTTCATCCCCAACATCCCCTACAGATTCCTCAAGTTACCTTGATTTTGGTAAATGGGTTTCTGTGTTATTCCCTATGCTTACAGCTTCACAGTGGTCCCTGTGCCCAGGGTTTGCCTCCTGCCTTGATCCGTCTGAAGTAGGGCACCGGCCTCGCTCTTCCAGACTTTCCTGGAACTGGAATTCAGTTACTCAGGCTCTACTATCTGCTCATAGAATCCCCTCATGCTGCCTATTGGCATTTCCAAGTGTTGTCTGATTCTGGGTATTTTCAAGCTGTGATTAACTTGTTAGGATGCCCTGGTGCTCCATATTAAACCTCTCTTCTGGACGTGCTTGGCTAAACTTAACTGTCACTTCTGGATAGTGTTTTATGCCTGCCAGACTGGATTTCCCAGTAAACTAGCAGGAGAATCTGAGTATGCAACAGCTGCCTGCCTCCAGTAAGTCTATTTTCAGGGTTGCTGGCCCCTTGCTGAATGTTCTACCTGCTGAAAAAAATTGGATCCTTGCTGAGATGCACCAAGCTTGCTCTTTCTTTCCTTCTTCCTTCCCTCCTTCCTTCCTTTACTTCTTTCTCTCCTTCTTCCTTCCTTCCTTTATTTCTCCTTGAGTCTTTGTAGATCTATGTGCAATCTTCTCAAGTGTCACCCTGCATTTTTAGAATAACTGGCTGATTTTTTGGGCACAACTTTAGAAAAATCCTCCTGACCACTGTCCCCAAGTAGGTAGGCCTCCCTTGCTGTCATGTATCACTTTATCTGTTACTTTTGTTCAAAGCACACCTCATTCTTGGCAAGCACACTTTTCTTTGCCTGTTTCCTTGCTGTCTCCTCACTCGATTTAAGATCCAAGTCACCATTATATTCCAAACACCAGAAGTATTTGCTGGGTGAACAAATGTGTCTTGATATGAGCCATGCAAGTAGATTATTGAGAGTGAAAGTTAGATTTTAGTGTTTGAAGATGCAATTTGGTGGAGAATCATTTGTGGAAGATAAAATACTAATAACTCAAGAAACTGGTCACAAGAGGGGGTGGTAGTTTGATGGAGTAGCAGAGATGATGAGGGTTCACTTAAGAATGGAACCCATCTGAGCTTGTTAGAGATAATAGGAAAAGGATCCCCAAGGGCTGGAGGAGTTGAAAGGAGACCAGGAAGCATAATTAAATGGTGGAGAAATTTTAGTGGAGGGTTTGCTTGACAAGAGAGTGGCGTATCTTTTCTTTAGCAGCTGACAGAAATTTGGAGGTGAGGCAAAGCTGATGGAGATCGGTGTGGTGAATTTTAGCCGCCTCTGCCAAAAGGAGAAGTTTTTTTCTGCTGTAGTGAAGTTGGGAATTGGAGAAGGAGAATATTTAAAGCAGTAATTGTGAAATGGCGAGACTCAATAAAGTTGGATGACAGAAGCGTCAGACAGTAAGGGCCTAGCGGAGGTCAGAGAACATGACTTTGAAGGGTCCTCAGATGACCAGGGTTTATGATCTTTGTTCAGAAAAACAAATTACTTTTGAGTAAGGAAAGTCACACCATAGAATCTGTGGAGTTGCAATGACCTCTTAGAGACTCTTCCAATTTGCTTTTAACTAAGGTTTTTAGTTGCCTGGTTCCCTTTCTTTTTCCCTTTGCAATTTCATATTCATATAAGATAAGCTGATGGCATATTTTATGGGCTAATTTAGCAGATAATTGGGATAAGGGGAAAGGATATTAAAGAGGGAGAAAGAAGAATTTTTTATATTAAATAACAGTGATATTTTTTATTGTCAGTCACTGGCTTCGTATTCTACCTGAGCTTTCTTTTTTTCCTTGCTAGGATTAAATCTTCTTTGCACGGTCAGTTATACTTGGGGAAAAAATAAAAAATGAGGTAACTGTTAGCCACCTTGATGACTTCTCACTGACTAATAACAGTGTAAGGACAATATGGTCGATCACAGTTGGTGGATGGTGTACACACTGGGACCGCAGCTCCTTCATTTCTAATGGGAGTATGGTAGCAATGAATTCCATTGAGCTGCTAGGAGGAAAATAAACAGTGAGTTGGTAAGGGCTGGCTAAACATTACATGCTCTACAAATACCTTTGGTACTGCTATTCAGGAAGGACTCACAACCTTTTAGATAAGGTTTATTAGATTTCTAAGGGAAAAAAATGAGTGAACAACAAAGCAGGCTTTGCTCTTGGAAATTAGTCCCCTAATACTTTACTGATAAGTAGACTGGTTTTCAGTAATACTTTCCTTTTGAGGAAATACAAACTGTTTCGTAGCAGATCTTATGAATAGTCCTAATCTCTTGAAGCAGGAAGCCTGTTTATACAAAGAAGGGAGCTTGAGCAAAGACTGAAGGGACTCGATAAGGATCAGCAATAAGGCAGGTGCACAGGAAAAGTCACATTAACATCTGCTTGTGTAGGTAATGAATGAGTTAGGCACTCCATGACTCAACTAGGGTTGCACAAAGACTACTGGGACCTAGGAGATGCTCAGTAAATGTTTGGTGCTTGAGTGAATATTATTAGAAAATGTCCTTATCATATAACAACTGGCCTGGTAACATTGGAAAACACAATTTTTGTTGAGGTAGATCTGACACTTGTTTTTGACTAAATTTTGGCATCTGAATCCAAAAATTACCTTAGTTTTTCTCTATCACATCAACTACTTAAGGTACAGGATACCCCCCCCCCTTTGTCCCAAAAATAATACAAAATGTACATACAAAGGAAAATAAAGAAAAAAATTACCTGAATATACTGTTTATTTAGAGTTATTTTATTTGTATAAAGGCTATATATTGTTACTGTAAGTCAAATTGTGTACAAGTAGTAAAGTTCTGCTACCAAACATACATATTAAGGTATTTTATCTTTTCAAACGACAGGCTAGGAAATGACAAAATGAGACACTTAAAACAGTCTCTGTCAGTTGGCAAAGCTTTAACAAATTGCTTCATGAGACCCAGTTTTATGTGCAAAGGTGGGAATATAATGTTCTTTCTGTCAACAAGTGGCTCGTGTACAATGTTTGGATCACCAGGTTTGAGGTCAGATCTTAGAGGCCAGTTCGACTCCACCCAATGATTCTCACGAGCTCTGCTGTCCCACATACACAGAAAACAGGGATACTTGGTATATCTGCGTTGCTGACCAAGAAGGAAGCAGACCATTTTAAGGTCAACACAGATGACCCAATTGTACTTGTGATATTGCAACAGATCAATGACTCTCTTCATGTCTTCATATTCTTCACAAAAACAAACTGAATGGCCAATTGGGACTGCACCAAATACATTGTCATTGTGAAGGAAGACACACTTCAAGCTCTGCTTTGAGCTATCAATGAACAGTAGCCATTCAATTGCATTATAGATTGGAATTTCCAATTCTCCATTAAACCATATATGTTATAGTAATACACAAAGCCACCGTCACTTCGAAAGTACTGCAGAAATGCACTGTTTCTTGATCGAAAATAAGATGCCTTTGCTCCTTTTTAAAGCAAGTTTTTCTCATACAGTCTTGATGCTAGGAGTTCTGAAGCTTTTTTGGATAGTCCCAAATCTCATGCCAAATCATTCACCTCATGCTGATCAAATTCCTTATGAACTGAGTCTTCAATTTCAAAATCTTCATCGTTGCTGTCACTTAGTTCTTCTCCATACTCCTGTTTTTTGAAAGAGGGTAGTTCAATAAAAACTGGCACTGGGATTTCAGCTGAATGAGACACTGGGCATATAGCTGATGATAGACTAGGATACTCTATTTTACATTTATTTTTCTTGTTATATCCTGACGTTTTCACTATACAAAAGTAACAGTCACTTGAATGATCTCTGGGCTCTCACCAAACCGTAGGTATACCGAATGGCAATTTATCACGTGTTTCTTTCGTCCATATCTGTACACTCTGGACACACTGCATGCACAGCTTGTGAGGGGCCCAAGATTTATCTTGATCACCAAGTTTTACTTTAAAATATGCAAAATAGGCTCGCCTGAAAAATGCAATGATGTTTGTCCTTCAGGAATGGTAAAACTGCCATGGATAGAACAAAATGAATCAGGGTTGTTTAGACACTTATGACGAGAAATAGCAGAGACAGACATGATCTGAAGGAAGGGAAATAAGTACATATGTAAATAAAAAAATAAATTCTGCTAACTCCTTGTATACAGACAAGAACTCGGACTACACTTCAGAATATGATTCACTATTAAGAGTGGCACACAACCTCTCACCACACTGTCTCATGTGTAACTGAATAGCCACACAAGTATGAACCTGTCTCCGGTCGTCAAGGTTGTCCACCTCTCCCCACTCGAGGAAGGTTTGCTCTCAGCCAATAGGAGAGCACTAGTACTTCCCTCAATCCAGGCTCGATTCAGCCTAGAGTGGTTGCATTAAGATAAGCTGTACAGAAATAAACTTGATGTTCTAGAAGAAAGCTAACTGAAGTTTTGAAGTCAGCATGCCTGTGTAAGTCTAAAAAGCTGAAAAATCGAACTCAACGGGAATTATGTTAAAAATTGTTCACCTGTGTAATTAGTGTAAAATATGTTCTAATTTCTTCTGCAACAGAATATTTGTTTGTACCTCTGGGTTTCATGTTGGTTTAAGATTAAGACTGTAATTCTGAGGTTATAGCCCACAAATAGCATAAGCAGTGGTCTAAGTGGAGTGACAGGCAGTTTCTTCCTTGAGTGTTACTTGTTCCCATTTGCAGAACATTTTTATGTTTATTTTCTGTGTTGACTGCACCAGCTAAGAAGGGTAATATTTGTCCTACTTTTCCAAAGAGGAAACTTAAATTTCAGAGGTTATGTCCCTGCCTAATGTGTTATGATTATTACTTTGCAGAGATGGGACTAGAAATGAGCTTCATATCCCTCTATTCTTTTTCCTTCCTAAAAAGGTCCCCTGGTAAAAACAAATACTGAATGCATAACTAACATATGAAGGTCAGACCTTTAATACAATTTTAGATGAAAGTACTGAGAGCCTCTGTAAAATAAAAATAAGTTGCCTAGCAAAGGTCTATCATTAATAATCCTTATGGAAAATCATGTTATATTAGTTGGAATAATAGGAATAGCAAATACTAGGTCCCAGACAGTCTCCTGAGTGCTTAATAGATATTAAATAGTTCACTCATCACAACAACTCTATGATATAGATACCACAAATACTCATTACTATCATTTCTTCTTAGTTATTGAGTTTGGGTTTCAAAGTTAAATAACAAGGGCTATCATACCATCCAAATCAAATTGGGTCCTGACCTTCAGATGGCAAATAGTGGGAGTCTGGATAATAAGTGATTTATTTCAATTTACTCAGTTCTTATAGTTAAATGATAAGGATACCTATTTTGTTATATTTACTCAACACTGGAAGAAAGTGAAGTAACTTGCTATGGACACTCAGTTCATAAATTATAGGTGCTGTACCTAGACTTTGAACCTAGGTGGTCTGGCTGCCAAGTGTTATGCACCAGAAAATTTAGGGTCTTAAGTTTTGAATAGAGAAGAGAAGAAAATAAAACATGGGATATTACAATGTGGGTGGGGGATAAGAACAAAAAAACATTGCTAGTGATGCTGATGGATTAATTTGGGCTTAATGACATCTGCTTACCTGCCATTTTACTTTAAAACCTGGGAAGCAAATGTGTTGTTTCTAAAATATCTGCTGCCCAGAAGCCCGATTTACTTAAATGTTACGAGAATAGGGATTAGCACAGCTGGAATCAGTGTTAGCTACTGCACCATCTTTCCGTGGGTCTGTCTGCAATTCCAGCTCTGAGGCATATGCTGAATAGGTTATGCTTCATTCAGCAAGTTGTACAAGAAAAAAAAAAATGTATTAGTGCTATTTCCTAATGATACTTACTGATATGTTTCTTAGGAAAACAGCTCTATAGTCAAATAAGCCTAGAACTCACTGCATCATATAGTGTCCATGGAGTATTGCACATTAGCATATTAAAAGCTTTATAAAGTTCTACAGGAAAGAAGTCTGTTTAACTTTGCTTAACCAAGCATTTTTTTCCAGACTATTTAATTAAAAAAAAATTGGAAGGGGTTTTATTGTTATTTGCATAGTACCTATTAACTGTCCATGGGACACACTTAAAGAAATCTTGAATTAATGTAAAAAAATGATTCATCAAGATAGATATTTTATAGAATTAGATCACTGCTTTGTTGATATTATAATGTTTCCTAGAAAGATGAAGCTACTTATACCTTCCAAGTCCATATGCTTTTGGGTATACAAAATTCTTACATACACATGATGTCATCTGAATTTTAAAGCCACTGTTTGAGAAAGCAGGGAAGCTATGCCTATCTCACTGGACACAAGGAAAAATGTGGCTCAGAAGGGTAGTGTCGTGCTCCGCAGATATCCAGAGTTGCATTCACTGATGCAGAAACTATTTCACAAATATGTTGAATTGTTGTTGGATGTACTTGTGCTTTAAGTTGTATTTTTCATCATGGTGACTGGTTTGTGTTGATTTATCACCTTTTGGACTGGTTCTACTGTGAGATATCTTATATAACATCTGTCCGCGGTGGAAAGACAAGTTTATGACCTTGGAAACAAAAAAAGAAAAATGTTCTGTGAGAAAACAGTGATGTTAATGTGTGTTCTAGACGGTGAAAATAACTAAATAATGCTAAAAACACTTTTAAAAAAGTCCAAAGGTTGGTCATTGTGAAGTTGTGTTAACTTTCACAAAAACTATTGGATGTAGAGTTATCACAAGAAACCAAGAAGAATTATAAATATCATGTTCTTCATCCAATCAGGACTAGAAGTTTGTCTTGACAACATTTTCAAGAGGATCATGGGATTTTACATTTGAGAATGATTTTAGAGATAAATTACTCTGGATTCATTATATTACAAGTGGGGAAATAGGTTCAGAAGAGTTAAGGGGTCTACCAAACTCTTACTGCTTCAGTGCGAGACTGGACAAAATTCCAAACTCTATCCCCTTTCCGTTAAGTGCTGCCCATTACAGGGAGACAATGTGGAGGAATTTCCAGGGCCAGATCTGGATGGCTTTTGACATGCAACTATGTTTAGAACCCTTGAGAAAGTGAATAGCAAGCCAGCCACCATAAGAGAATCTGACTATTAAGAAATATCCCTTCAATTGTCTCCTTACCTCCAATAGCATTTAAACGTCTGCTATCCTACAATTTCTAGAGTTCTTGTATGCTTTTGATTTCTGCCTAATAGCACCTAGGAAGCTCCTCATGTGTGAGAACCTATCCGGGTGATCTGATGACCTCTTCTCTTCCTTCCTGGTGGCTATAAGGGTTTTCCTCTACTTTTCTCTTCATTGGGCATTCATAGATTCAGTGCACTCTCCTGGCTATTCATCCTGATTACTTTGGGTTGTCTGTTAGCCTTTGAATTTTAATTCATGACAGCAATTATACTCTCAGCTAAACTCAGAATTTCCCCCTGGTATCTCCTCCTAATGAGAATAATGTGAAGTCATAAAACAAATTTTTGCAATAAAATTATATAGTCACAGTCTAAGTGGATTGTTATAAGAATTAATGATAATTTATACAAGATGTCTGGTATGTAAGAGGTGCCCAACAATGGGCGATACCAGTATTATTATTAATATTAGATGCAGGGCTCTCTCTTGGAAAAACCTTCATATCAATTTAGCTGATAGCTTTATACAAAATCCAAATATCATAAAAGCTATTCTGCATGTATATGGGGGAGAAGAGGCAGGAGTTTAACCAAGTGTAGCCCAAGAGCCCTTATTTCCAATGATTTTGCTTGATTCAGGGTTAGAATGACCTTCTGGGAAAACAGGCCTTTTGTTTTTCAACCAACCCTGAGTATTATTTTTCTCAACACAACTTTCGAATAACATTGAATCCAAGACTATAGTGGCTAGTAACAGGACCCATTGAGTATATAGACCCATGTGTTATAATCAATAGTCACAGTAGAGGCAGGGTGAAGCTGGGTCACAGCTTGTATTGGTGAAGGACATAACTAAGCCACCAGCAATTTTACTAAAATCTCAATGGAATAATATCTTTTTTCTGTCTCACTGTAGGCTACTTGAACATTTTTATAGAAGTTTATTTTGAATTGTATGTAGTATTTCTGAGTGTATCTTTTTGTATATACTATCTAGTTGTTGCTCTACTATTATGATACATATACACACCATAGTTTGCTGGCTTTGACATTTACCAGTTGAGTGAATGGTAGAAACTTCACCTTTCTTCAAGTCACTTTATCTTTGTCTTTTTATAATAGTCTTAAATCCTTTCTCTATGCATCTTGAGCACCACATGGCATAATTTTTGCTTCAGGCATCAAGCATAACTTGGAAACCTCAAAGGAGAAGGAAGATATGGGTACTTATCTATGTTTTTATTCTTTATAGTGTTCTTTCCCCTTTCTTAAAGTTTCAAGATTTCTTCTTTTCACATTTGCATTCTGTTGGAAGGATTTTTTTCAGCCATTCATTTAGGGTAGGTGCTGGCAACCAGAATACTCTGTTTATTTTACTGGAGAATGTCTTGATTTCCATTTAATTCCTGGTGAGCATTTTCCTGGATAAGGGATTCTGGGTTCATATTTTTTCTCCATTCAACATTTGAAAAATGTCTTCTTTTTCTGGCTTCCAGGGTTTTTTATGAAAATCTGTTATTTTGATTGTTTTTCCTTTATAAATAAGGTGATTTGTTATTTCTCTCTCTGCTTCCAAGTCCTTTTCTTTGTCTTTAGTTTTCAGCACTTCAGTTCTTTTATGTCTTGGTGTGGATACCTATAAATTTATCCTGTTTGTGTTCTGTAGGTTTATGACTATTGCTAAACTTGCAACTTGTCAGCCATTATTTTTTCAGACTTTCAGTCCCGACCTTTTTCTTCTTTCTTTCCAAGATGCCAGTGACTTAGATGTTAAATATTTTGATGTAGTCCTGTAGGTCCTTGAGTCTGTGTTCATTTTTTTCCCAGCATCTTTATTATCTGTTGTCCAAATGAGTAATTTTTTTTCCTCCTTCTATCTTCAAGTTCATGGATTCTTTCCTCTATTCTCTCCAGGGAGGGTGGTGGTTTGTCTTGATGCTAAGACGCAAAGACACTTGTTCCAAAAGAAAAGTTTACCTTGCTTTGTTAGTTCTCTCCAAAAACCCTAGGTAGCTTCATGACCAACAAGGAAAAAACATCATTATTATATATTATTACTTCTCTCCGGTCCCTTTTTGCTCTTTTAATTCAAACTTTGACCATTGATGAGTCTGAATTTCTAGGTACAAGAGAGGGAAAAGAAACTTCGAGTTGAACACTTTTCATAGTGCAACTATATAAATGATAAGTACCACTTTGGAACAGTGCATTTCTGGTTGCCATGAAGTCATATGTCAATTACCATTAATTTGAATTTTATGATAATGTATATCCGGCTAGTTTGACGTTAATCTTTGATATGCCTTTGGAAAAGTAAGTCTCTGCCAAAAACAATGGTGTAAATAAGATTTCAAGTGGGAACATTTATTTATTTAAGACAACAGAGTAGTTAAAAATTTGAGCAGTTTAACATGAAACCTAATATCAATAGTTTGAGATAAATGCTTCTTATGCCATTCAGGTTATATTAAAAACAGACCAATTTATCCATTCACTGGAGTGAAGCCTTTAATAGCAGTTGGATATGCTAGATCCAGTTGCTATCTAAACTTGGAAATAAACTATATTTACTTTTAACTAGTCTAGTTTCTGCCATTTCCTACAGTATGAAGGAAGCATTTATTGAGTATTTAGAGGGAGTTCCAGATCTGTGTTCACCAGTTTAATAGTCTACATCAATCTGTTGACTGATGGAGTCGATGGGTGTCTATGAACGCTCTGAGAGCTCTGAAGGTAGAAACAAAAACAATGTAAAACACTGTTTTTAGGAAATGGATAGGAAGACTTCAGAACATTTCTCACCCAACAGTACTCTCCATATTCTTTTAGTGTTTATAGTTCCTTCTAAAAAATTCTTCTAATATTTCTTAGTTTTCTCTGAAGCTGTGGGCAACAGATAAAGATGACATCTTGCTAAATAACTAGTTACCTTCCCCTTGGGTCCCACTTGTACTTCAAAATCAAAGCTTGAAAAATAACTGTTCAAATTATGTCCTACTCAATAATGGATTTGAATTTAGATCTGTAGGTGCAGATGAATAATGGTGTTTATCGCCACCCCCCCCAAGAGCATTTCCCCCATTTTTGAGAATAAGTTGAAGATCATGAAGTGCGGCCCTTTGAGTCATCATCGTTTATAGGAGCGTAAACATTGATCAAGTATCAGGTTGTGAAATTATTATTTCTCTCTTTTTAGGGAGTAAGTTACAGCAGACAGAGCGTTTCCACAAGTCAGGAAGCACTGGATAGATCTCTGGTGATTTTCTTCAGGTCCATCCATCCTGGGTCAGATGATAAGGGGCACAAACAGATCTTCTGGTAATCCCTTGAGAAAATATTTTAATTGCCTTTTTTCCCCTAAAATGATAATTCTTACTCTATGACAAAATGGTAAAGAAAAAAACACTTAATAGTTATTGTATATTTTGAATGTAAAGCTTAACAAATCAGGTCTCAGATATAGAAGTTTTTGAACAGGGAAAATTTTAAAGCATCAGTAACTAGCTTTAGATAATATAGAAAATGCTTAAAAAACAAGAAAGACACCACCTTGCTTTTGTGTCCTGACTCATTCCACTGTGTGTGTGTGTGTGTGTGTGTGTGTGTGTGTGTGTGTGTGTTGTGAGCATGAGTGCATTTAAAATTGTTTTCCTGTGGAGGCTTTCAAATCTGTACAATTAATAGCTTGGGGAAATTTAGCATTTTGTTATAAAATGGCATACATGAACTGTTACTGGGAGAGGCTTCAACAATGCCCCCCCCTCCCCCGCCGCCAAATAGCCAGAACTAGCTTATTTGTGGAAAGAATGTGGCTTAATATTCTTAATTTGCTGTTGCATTTCTTCCTATGGACCTGTACATAGAAAGTTGCTTTCACTTCTTAATATAAGAATGAAAAGTTTTCCCTAACTTCTTCAGTAATGCATCCAATAATAGCCAGCTTTATAGGAGAGCTCTATGCACTACATAGATGAAGATATTAGTTGTAGATTATTTTTTATAAAGTTTAGTTCTATGACTTTTTATGCTCTGTGACACATAGTTACAAAAAAGTATCCAAGTTTCCCGCAGCTTAAGTAGCAAACCACAATAAAATTTCCTTATTGCACTATCTTGAAAGGAATCTTTCTAAATAAAAAAAAGTTTCACTAGCTCAATATAAAACATTATCATCTGAAAGAAATCTGGAAGGGCATGTTAATACAGACAATGAGAAAAATGCAAATCTAGCACTGTCCCTATGGAAAGTTCAGGTTACAGACTGAGAAGTTAAATAAGAATAACGGGAAAACTGGGCCCACGAAACAGTCTGTGGTGTTAAAACTTGTGAAACATTTTGCTATCACTGTCTGCTTCTTAATGGCAATAGTGAGCTCCAGAAACATTGATTTTACATCTGTATTTATTTTTCCAGCCAATTAACCCAGTCAACTTCAGATTTGTATTCACATTACTCATTTGTCCCTATTGATTTTTGGAACTACCTCTGAATATTTACACTTTTTGTTCCAAAAACTCTGTTTTATCTCCTTAAGAAATCTCCTTAAAGATGTCTGCTTTCTTCTTGTTTGAAGTTAATTATATTTCCCTCTTGGTTTATGCTCTTCACAGAAATACTTAAAATCAAGTTAGGCCCTGTGTAACGCAGCCTCTTTAAAAGCATGTTACTTCCAAGACCCATTGGGCTTGCTGTTGACTAGGGACATTAAATGCCCTGTTCTTTAGGATTTTTAGTATATTAAAAATAAAAAAGCTTTCTATAGTACTTTGAATTCTATTTCCCTGCTTTAAACTCTGGTCAGATCTGCCTATTTGATACTTTTAACTAAATATCCTCTAGAAGATAATTTTATAAACCAATCAAAAGCGTTGTGTGGTAATGGAAAGTGCATAGAATTTGAATCAAATTATTTAGCTTCTCTGAGCCTCAGCCTTCTTGTCTGTAAAATGGGAGCAATTATACTCATCTCAAAATGTTGCAAAGATCAGATATTAAAAAGTAAACATTTTAATAGGGCACTTTGCACACAAATTAATATAAGGTTACTGTTTTTAAAATCATAAGAATTCTGTAATTGAGTCTATGATTTTTTTGAAATTTATTTTTTATTTTTATTCTATTACAGTTGTCCCAGTTTTTCCCCCTTTGCCCTGCTCTGCCCAGCCCAACCCCCACTCCCACAGTCAATCCCCACACTGTTGTCCATGTCGGTGGGTCATTCATAGGTGTTTTTTGACTGATCTTTTCCACTTCATTCCATTATTCATCTATTCCTCCCTCCCCTCCGGTCACTGTCAGTCCGTTCCATGTTTCCATGTCTCTGGTTCTCTTTTGCTTATCAGTTTATTTTGTTCATTAGGGTCCTATTATAAGTGAGATCATATGGTATGTCTTTCCCAATTGGTTTATTTCACTTAGCATAATATTCTCCAGTCTCACCTATGCTGTCACAAATGGTTAAGAGTTCCTTCTTTCTTTCTTCTGTGTAGCATTCCATTCTGTAAGTGTAACAGATTTTTGACCCACTCATCTACTGATGTACAATTTAATCTTTAAAACAAACAGAACACATGCATAGAGTTGTTTTTGCTCACTCTCCTTTCTAGGCAGAGGCTGGCTGAATTTCTCTCAACTAGTTAATGATGGGTCCTGAGTATGTATATATCTAACAACTTTATTTTATTGTTCTCTTTACTCTACTTAGTTTGAGAAGCAGCTTTAACAATTTTGCTATGGTCTGCTCTGTAAGTGAGTTTGTGTTTGGGCAGTGGTTTATCTGACACTTCAAAATTAAATGCCTCTCCAAATTGTTTTGCTGCATGGCTATGCCATACGAGGTATTCTTCTTACAGGTCATCTTAAAAGTTTGTCTCTCTGTCACTCATTCTATTTCCCTCTTTTTAGCAGATTGTATTTGCAAAACCCTTTGCAACAATATCTCCCATTCCACACACCCTCCTTTCAATGTGCCTTTGACATTCCTCCCATTAAAACATGAGTTCTATGTTTCCAATTAGTAATAAACCTGGTGGTGTAATATTATGTGACTTCCGAAGCTAGGTCATAAAAGCAATACAACTGTTGCCTGCTTCTCTTGGGATGCTTGCTCTTGGAACCCACCACTGTGCTGTGAGGATGCCCACACTAGTCCACATTGAGAGACCACAAGGAGAATACACTTACATATTTTCTGGTGGACAGACTAGCTGAGATGGAATTAGAGGAGACATTATGGGCTTATGGAGACATTGTAGGTAAAAAATGAAGGAGCGCCTAGCACTGAGCCTTAGTGCTTTTGAAGTTTGGAGGTTGATTATAGAGCATCAGAGGATCGTAGGAAAGATTGGTCACAAAAGCAGGTAAAAACTCGGCAGTATGGAGAACTATGTAACCACAAGGGAAAATATTTCAAGAGAGGTATCAACTCTGTGGAATTCTCCTGAGAGTCTCAGTAATTGGGGAGAGACAGCTGTTCGGGCATTTGTTTGGGCATGATGAAATCTGAGCCATGGAAAGTCTCTCAATAATCAAAGAATAATTTTTTTCTTAACACAGGTATGTTCTAGTATCTATGCTTTGAAGATAATGTGTCATGAATTATGAATCACAATTAGGCAGAATGTTTGATCAAAGTAAGAATTCTAATTCAGATAAGTCTCAGCCCCTGTATGGCTCTAGCCAACAAAATAATTAAACATGATTTCAATTTTACTTGAACTTCTCAACATTAATGAAGGTCTATGTCATAACTCATAGCCTCATTTCTAAGTCCCTTTTCCTTTCTCTTCTAATTATCTTGAACTCATAGCTGGGGCAGGGCAAGGGGGGGAAATGTGTGGAGGAACTGTGTGGAGGGGGGTGAGAGAGAGAGAGAACACTTGTGTGTTATTGTCTGTCCCCAATATTTTCACCGAATCTTTCCCAGTTACCCATCCTGGACTCTCTCTTTTGTTCCACCTTCCTCCAGGCTCACCACACTGCCTTGTCCCAGTAGTTGCTGAGATTTGTGGTCCTAGTACGAGCCATCTTTGTCCATTCTTGAATGATTAGAAGGCCCAATGACTGCTTTTTTCCAGACCTCCCTTCTGAAGGGAAATGCAAGAAGCCCTTGGAAATTGTATCTTACGCTGATTGTTTTTTCCTTGTGGATAAATTCAAATGAGTCAAATTATCTTCCTTCTTCAATTTAATTTTCCAGGAACGGTGGATGAGGTTTATAGGTCAAACTATTTGACTTTTGGAGGAAGATTCATTTAAATAAGTTTTCCACTGTTAACAATTTTCAAAAGTCAAAAAAAAAAAAAAAAAAACATTTCAGGGGCCTTAAAACATTTACTGCATTTGTGAAAGTTATGATCATTTCAATGGTTGACTCTTGCTCTTTTGGTGTTGTGGTGATTGCTGCTTTGGAGAAGGTTACGTGTTTTCCATAACGCCAATCTCCCCTTGAAATCAGTCTGTCTCATTCCTGCGGCAGTAGGGCAACTCTTTCAAGTTCAACAAGGAGACTAAATCAAATACTCATTGCTACTGTTTCAATAAGTGTATGAAAAACAAAAGCAAGAAAACCAGGCTCACATGGAAAAGATGACTGTGCATACTTGTGCTGTAAAGGTATAAAGTGACACTGATATTCTGTTAAACCTGTTGAGCATTTACTCAGATTCCTTCATCAGCATATTTCCAGGTAGGATAAAACATGAACAAATCATATTGTGGAAACTGTAAATTACTAGAGAAAGAAAACGAGCTAGGCTACACTTTTAGAGCTAAAGTATGCTTATACTGCACACTTCAAAGAGCTCTCCAAGTGAGAAAAATCCTGTAATTTCCGAATACACTCTGCCTATCAACCTTTTTCCTTATTGGTCAAGCAGATTTTAAGCAGAAGAAAATGAGAGCTAGAACTCATGGTTCATTCACTCACTTCCTACGATAGTTTAAATGCTGAGGTGTCCTAAAACTTGGGATAGTCTTTGGAAACTAAGCTGAGGAATTTTTTTCTTGTTTATTCTGGTCCAGTGCAAATATTTGTCTATTGAGACATATATAATACATTAGACTTGTAGACCCACCATCTGCTTGAAGTGAGCCAACACCCACCTGCAAGGAGACGGATACGAGTTGGTATCCTGTTCCTGCCGCCCTGCCGCCCTGGTTTGTTTGAGCTGCCCCACACTAAGATTTCCTGATAAACTTACAAAAGGGTGTGTACATTTTTGCAACCCATAAAGATTACTTTCAGGTCCTCTTCGTGTAATCTTGTGACAGTAATGGGATCAAAAGGAGGCTAAAAAATACCATCGGCTTTGGGCACATGGGTGTATCTATGAATTCTTCATGCTAATGATTTGGGGCAAGGACTAAAATAAATGAATAAATGAAGCCACTCCTGTTTTTCAATGATGACAGCAGGTCTGACTGTCTACGTTAGCAGAAAGAAAGAGATCTTCATCGGTGGAGAGGGCGATGGCTGAGAGGGCACTCTACTCTCAGGGGTTTGTCTTCTTAACTGACCGGAAGTCCTCATTTTAACTGACAAAGACATTTGGTTGACACTTGACCTTAGAGGGCTCCCTGAAATGCTTGCACTTCCTACTTAACAACAAGCTTATAGAACCTGGGGAATGAATCTGTAGTAGAACATTGTTCTTTGAAGCAGCTGCCATTTCTTTTTTCTCTCCTTTTCTTTCTTTCTTTCTTTCTTTTTTTCTTTCTTTCTTCCTTCCTTCCTTCCTTCCTTCCTTCCTTCCTTCCTTCCTTCCTTCCTTCCTTCCTTCCTTCCTTCCTTCCTTCCTTTCTTTCTTTCTTTCTTTCTTTCTTTCTTTCTTTCTTTCTTTCTTCTTTCTTTCTCTCTCTCTCTCCTCTCTCTCTCTCTCTCCTCTCTCTCTCTCCCTCCCTCCCTCCCTTCTTTCCTTTCTTCCTTTCTTTCTTTTTTTTTTGCCATTTCTTTTTGAAGAAGCCCTCCAGAGGACAAAACTTTCAGGGTGATCACCATGTCACCGAAAGTGTCCCCCTGAAGGGCTTGCCTCCATGATTGTTCTTTGGGAAGCCCCTAATACACAATAAAGACAGAAAGATGACTAGTTATTATATTTTAGAGTCTGCAAGTTTTAAAACAAATTACCAAGGAGTTTTTATGAAGGTTTTAGACTGGTATTAACATGCTGGAACCAAGAAAGATGATGGTCTAAGACCCCTGAGGGGATTTATGCAGTTTATGTGTCAAATCTAGTCATGAAAGCAATTAAGCTACACCTGCTCTTTGGAGGCACATTGACTTAGCCTGCAATTTTTCTTAGTATACCAAAAAGTTATATGATTAGTGTAAATAAAATTATTAAGGGTCCCTTAGGATCATTATAATTGGAAAGAGTGACTTCAGTGTGGTACCAGATGCAGGTTTTTAGGTAAACAGACAGTTTTAAGATGCGGTTGAAAGACCACTTATTGTTATACCTGGAATCTCTGAAACTTTAATCTTTCCAGCTCTCCATCATTAAATGTGGAAATACAGGTGAAAGTATTAACCACATATATCTTATGGAGAACAGCAGAAGTTGCTGAAGTAAAAATATACCTAGAGCCAGTCTAACAGAGAGAGACTTTGGGCTGTGGGCAATGTCAAGATGACACTATGTAACTCGGGAAGAGATTTTAGGAAAATTCAGAATGCTCTTATTTTATCAAATAAGAAAAATTCATCATTTCAATCAGAGATTTTATTTTATTTTTTATTTTTAGAGAGAGGGAAAAGGATAAAGAGAGGGAGAGAAACATCACTGTGTGGTTGCCTCTCACTCTTGCCCCCAAATGGGGACCTAACATGCAACCTATTAATGTGCCCTGACTGGGAATTGAACCAGCGACACTTGGCTCGCAGGCCAACACTTAATCCACTGAGCCACAGCAGCCAGCGCTCAATCAGAGATTTTAAATGAGGAGGCGTGTGGAGAATATTTCTCCTCTCCTGGCCCCCACGATTCTCAGGTTGAGCATCACGGTTATCCCGAGTCTCCAAAAGCTGATGGAAGCTTGACCTTTAGTTTGTTAAGGGTAGAGGCTGTCCTTCTTTTATAAAGGACATACTCTGAATATTTTCAGTTCTTGCACAATATAAGTTTTAATTAAATCTTATGGTTTGACAACATGAAACTCTGAAGCAGAACATGGTAGTGAAATGTGCTGACCCCAGAGCCAGACTTTCTGGGTTTGAGTACTGGCTCTGCTAATTAGCGGTGAACTTTTTTAAAAAAAACCAAGTTATTGAACATCTTTAGGCCCAAGCTAATGCATTAGTGAAATGAGGATAACAGTATTTCACACTTATGTGGGACATTAATGAGATAATCCATGCAAGGACCTCAGCACAGTGACTGGAACATGGAAACATCCATCATATATCTGTTTTAATAATAACTAAAAGTACCAAATATAATAATCAGCTCTTTCTTTGGGAATGACTTTTGTTTTTGAACTAAAACCACTGTATTGCTGTAGCTAGTTCATAATCCTGACTAAATTAATTTATTTTATAAAACTCTTGGAGTACTGCAATAATGAGGTGCGTCTGCCTGTGTTTGGGCACCAGATGAAGCCCCATGTCTGGGCACCAGGTGAGGCAGAGTTGCTTCCAATGCATAGGCTTGGTTGTATACTACTCTGTCCAGCAGAGGTTTTGAGACCATGGTGAAGTAAATCTATCCAGGACACTGTATTTTACCTTGGGGGGTAGGGAGGCGGCTGTTCCCTCTAGTGGAGAAAGCACAAGACCTCCGTCCCTCATGGTTTTTACTGAGAAGGGTACGCATGGGAAATACAAGGTCAAAATTCATAAATCATCAATAGCTTTAGGTGCCTGGATTACAGATGACAATAATAGGTTACAAGTGCCAGTACAGAAGGGGCAGTGACCAGTCTGTGACAGGGTCTATCAAACATCTTGACACCACACTGGCATTAGGTGCAAGGTTTCATACATTCTTTGCTAGAGATTGTTTATGCTTAACTAAGAGATAAGAAAAGCAGAGCAAGTTCTAAAGCATAATAAGCATTCTTTAAATCCAATTCTCGTGGAAACCCTCTGAATGGTTTTCGGTTATGTCTCTCATGCAGCCTTCTGTCGAGACTTAAAGACAAGCTGTGGGGGCAACTCAGGCTCATGGCCGGGGTTGCAATTCCCTAAACCACAAGGAGCGGTTCTCCACACAATAACATTTAATTGGGCAGAAAGTTTTTTGGAGGGTGTAACTAGAACCAGACAAATTTACTGTGAGAAATGATTCTTCTGTTCCATCAGGACTACTTTGAAAGTGTGTCATGGGAAGTTTTTCTGTTTATTTATCCATAGAAATCGTGCAAATTGGGGAAGGGAGGGAAAGGCATCTGCATTGGTTTGCTAGAGTTGACATCACAAAATACCACATACAAGGTGACTTAACAACAGAAATGTATTGCCTCGTTGTTCCGGAAGCTAGATCTGAGATCAAGGTGTTGCCAAGACTGGTTCCTTCTCCGGGCGTGAGGGAGAATCTGCTCCGCGCGTCTCACCTAGCTTCTGGTGGTTCTCTGGCAGCCTTTGGCATTTATTGTTTCTTGGTTTCCGCTATCAGGCCTGGATCTTTACCTTCATCTTCATGTGAGGTTCTCTCTCCACATGTCTGTGTCCAAGTTTCCCCTTTTTATGTCATATTAGTACAGGAGCCCACTATACTCTAATATGACCTTCACTGAATGAATCATTTCTTCAATGACTCTATTTCCAAATAAGTTCATATTCTGAGGTGCTGGGGGTTTAGGACTTCAGCCTATGAATCGGGGGAGGGGGATACGATTTAAACTGTAACAGCAGTCTATATCGGAAATAACTCTAAAACACTTTCAGAATTTGCAGTGATCAATACTCTGCAAAAATCCAGTTGCATGTTTATAAAGTTGTAGACAGCAGATTTATTTCATTTCTTATGAAATTATGTTTATAAACTGGTATTCATAAAGTTAATCTCAGAAACCACCAGGAGACTTACACAGGAAATGACGTCCTGCTGTGGCCACTTGCTCAACATTCACAATTTGTTTTGGGAGAGGGAGAGAGTGTGTGTGTGAGTGAGTAGAGACAGATTGCTTTCAAGGGCTTTCCACTTAGCAAAAAACGATAAACATTGCATAAAAAACGATTTTTTAATAAACAGAAAAAAAGATTATCTTTCTTTACTCAGTGAGGACGTCTGTGAATAGGCAGATTGTGTATTATGAACCATTTTCAGTGCAATGTGTTTTAAAGAGTACTACTCTAAACTCTCAAGCAAATCTCTATAAATCTTTGATGTAAATCAGTTTGTTGAAAATTTGAGTTTATCTGAGCTTAGCACAGTACCTTTTTAAACCTAATCTAAAATTTTGAAAAGGTCCACCAAGAAAACCTGACTTATGTTTATATTTTAGAGTTAACCCAATGAACAAGAATCTCTTTAGCCCCTGCAGTATGCCTTACTCTTTACTTTATTCTTGGTTTATATATGGTGGAATACATTCTTGTATCACTCAAGATTCACAGATGCTACATCTGTGTGAAGCCTGACAGCCCTACTAGATGGCTGGGCCATCTCCCACATGATCTTATTACATATTTAATTAAGAATTATAGATCTTACCACTAGGCTATAAAGGTTGCAGGGGAACAATATTGTCTTATTTTTATCTAGTTCATCTTTCAGCCCACTATACCAAACACAATGCCTGGTAAAGATTATAAACAAAATGTTTGAATAATTGGGAAATGATCAATTCTAAACCACTAATTTCATAAAGTGAAGAAATTAGATAGAAACATCAACTACCTTATAGAGTTTGTTAAAGTAGGGTAGAGCGAAAAACTAAATTGGCTACAAAATTATCCTGACTAATGTAACTTATGAAATAATTGTATATATTACATGTGTATATTAAGTATTAGCATATCTATAACCGTACTCATAATTCATTTATATGTAATAAAATACAATCATGTGTATTAAAATACAAAGGCACATACTTAGTAGCATTTTTATACTAATTGAAGAAAAATATTGAATATTTTATTTTACTTATTAGCTCTTAAAACAGCAACTAAATTGACAACTGACCTTTTTTAGTTCATTGCGTTTTCTGCCTCTGCACTGCTGATGCAACAGCAGAATCAGCTATATTTCTTTAGTCTTCATACTTTAAATTATTAAATATGAGAATTCCGATGCACTTTGATGTCTTAGCATTCATTAAAAAAATCAACTTTCAGTCTTTGATCTAAAATTTCAAAAATTAAATATAAGACATTTAATATTTTTTGCACATGGATATCTAGCACTGATACCTAGTTACTGTTCAAGTAACCTTCTTATATCCAAATAGGTTAGTTATTAAGTCTGCTTAAAATGAATGTGACAGTGATCAATAAACCCTGAAAAATACTTCTCTTTTTCTGACTCATGAAAAATTGGAATTAACAAAAAATCTATATATAGACATTGTATATCTATCTCATATTAAATTATACTTTTATACCTCAAGACAATTTAAATTATTTAAATGCAATGAAATCCAATGGGTAGTAAAATTTCTGTCCATCTTAAATACTCTCTTGCTTCTGAGAATTACTCCCAGATGATTATGAGAATATTTTCCATTAAAATACTAGGAATTTTTGTGGTATTTAAAGGAACAGAAGACATGGTACTGATTCTCCTGAGCTTTGTGTGACCAACTGAATTGGTGGTTAGATGTTTGATAATTTCAGAATGGCTGTAATCCTCTCCTCCTAGTTAACTAGAGAAATTTTTCAGTCTGCCAGAGGCAGTTACACTTGTCTTAAAATTATTAAAAGTATTAAATATCTACCCAATAATTAAGAAAAATACATAGTTGAAATGTTAAAAAATATTTTTAATTACTGTAATTAGTTTTTAAATCTATATTTTAATTTAAGGTAAAAAAGAAATAAATGGTTAACTCTGAAATATGCTGTTGAAAGTTCAAATAATAAGTGCACAAAGGTGTATCCATTTGCTCCGGCAACACGCACATTATTTACGATCTACTCTAGCAGGTTCAATACAGTGGAGAATTGGATATAGATTAGATTACATAGTGGAGTGAATGAGAGGTGAAAAAAAAGAAAGACAACCAGTGGAGACACCTCTTATTTAGGTCCTCCTGTCTCTACCCTGACCTAGCGCTCAGCTCATGACGAGCTTTCTTTGCTACCAATGCAGTCAAACTACTACATTGTCATGCTCAGGTTTTGACATTTATTAAAATATAATCTTACCTTTTACTGTATAAGAGTATTGCAAACACAAGTAGGAGGATAAATGGTAATGGGAAAGTACAATAAAAATGAACTATTCAAAAACATCTAAGGAGTAATGTTACAGAATCCGTATAGCACATTTAATATTAGTCCGATAACCAGAAGGTTGTCTTCGTGACATTTGACCTCTTTGAGGTAATCCCTTATAACTCTGATTGAATAAGTTTTAATGCTCTCTTCATGTTTTCTATCACTGAAATAAAAATAAATATATATTATTCTATTAGTAAATGAGAAGTATCAAATATTACACTCTTTTACCCCTGAATATAAAATTGGCCTACTTAAATCAATTGCTATGAAAATATGGGAATTTACCTACAACATTAAAGAATATTGCTTTCTTGATCCTCATCTGAACACTTGACACTGTATATAGTTTCTTTTAACACACACACAAACACCCAAGAATATTATGTTAAAGGTATACATATAGATATGTATATTTAGATCTGATTAATAAACTTTCTACATGTTAAAATAAAAAATATTATAAGAGGGTTTTGAGCGAGCATCTATATTTTTAACTGAACATTTTGTATTTGTATCACTGGATCTGACATGCATAGTTATCTTATTAAATATGGTTGACAGTGAATGTTGTAAAATATTAGATTAAGCCCTGGCTGGGTGGCTCAGTTGGTTGGAGCATCATCCCACCCACCAAAAGGTTACGAGTTTGATTCCTGGTCAGGGCAAATACCTAGTTTGCATGTTTGATCCCCATTTGGGTGCGTACAGGAAGCAACTGATCCATGTTTCGCTCTCACATCTATGTCTCTCTCTCTCTCCTTCTCTCTCTAAAAATCAATACATATATCCTCAAGTGAGGATTAAAGAAAAGATGTTGAAGTACCCCAGAAATTCTGATTTTGAAGGGAACTAAAGGTTTGCACTTTAAAGCCTACCATCCCCCTACTCCAGTGATTGTGATTTGCCGATAGCACTGTTTGAGGGAAGGTGCTGATGTAGGGCTTCATTGACTGTTCTAACAGTCAAGTGTCCACTACTACTGTAGTTCAAGATAATTTGTGAATACTTACATATTGGTAAATCCTGAGGTTCATATGTATATAGTCTATTAGAGTATCTTCCAGTTATATCAGCTCTGACTGTTAACGAAGGATCTGCGAAGAAAAAATAATTCAGTAATGCATTATCTAAAGTGTTCTTAAAATCATTCTTGCCTCAGAATTGAAAACAAATAAATGTTAGACAAACTTATAATGAGTTACCCTGATTTTTATTTTATTTTAATGTGTCACAGTTTCTTGTCAATGCAGTTTAGGGAACTTTACTGAAAGTTAATTGGGATATTGTTTTAATGGCATCATTTAGTTTACAAATATTTAAATTTACATATTATAAGTATAGTGAATTTTAATTGTAGAACTAATAAGAGCTGTTGCTGACTGGGTTAGAAATGACTTCCCTTGAACTAGGTTTTAAAATAAAGAAAAGTAAGAATGCTATCCATTTTGCAAATCGAATGGAATGAGATTATACACATACCCACAAACATGATTCTAGGCACATATTGTCCATCGGGTGATAAATTTTTATCTGTGGTCTCATGCTATGAAGAGGAGAAATATTGTTATTGGATTGGATTGTGTTTGACAGTCAATTTTGCACAAGGTTTTCATAAATTGTATATTTTTCCTTTTTACAATTTCACATAATATTCTATAACCACCAATACCTTATAGCTCTTTTTGTATTAAAAACAGAAAAAGGGGATTTAAATTTTCCAATGAATCATAATATCAAGAAAATATTGTAGAAAATACCATGAGATTCAGCATGATGAAATTATTCTGAGCCATTTTTTGTATTTCTTCATTTTGAGCAAACACTTTTTTGAGTGCTGTGGGAGAAAAACGTAAAGAGTGCCAGTCAGTTTTTTTTTTTTTTTTTTTTTGCCAGTCAGTTTTAAGGATAAAGACAGCTTCAGTATAAAGAACATAGCAAAGTAAAACTAGTATTTTCCATTTACATCTGTACCTTGGATGTAAGCAGTGCACTGGCCCAATGACCCTTGTCTCTCCCTGGGAAGCAATGATGGACAGTCTGTCCATGAAGACCTCAGGGGGTAATCCCATTAATGAAGTTGAATTTTATAATTTCATGTAACTGGTTAAAACAGCAAGTTCAACAAGTTTTCCCACCTTTTTAAAAATTTTATTTATTTATTTTTTTGGTGGGAGGAAGAAAGAAATAAAATTCTAAAGAACATATAAATATATTCAATGGCTTCCTAACAGTAACTGTAGTCTTTAAGCACCTGAACAAAATGATGGTATGGCAGTTGTCTTTTTAATTTTTAAATGGGATTTGCTGAGTGCTACGTTACCAATTTTTATCAGGTCACTTCTTCTAGTTCTTTTGGAAATGCAATAAGATCTAAGGAGCTAAAGTTACCTTGGCAGTATTGACAGTCCTCCAAGTGATGAATAACCATCAATGGCTTGTTACTAAACAGAGAGATTGTGGAGTTAACTGATTAACTCTGAGTCAAATGTACAGTGAAATTAGATGTCAAGTGTTCATACTTTCAACAAGACTTAAAGTAAAAATACTGATATTATTGACAAATCATAGCAATGTAGCCCGTAGTAGTATTGCTCAAAACACACCCCAGAATTTAGAGCATCATTGGGTAGCTCAGTGAAAATGGAAATTCTTAGGCTCCATCCCAGGCCCACTAAGAATCTCTACGGTGGGGTTCCAGGAATCTGTAGCTTAACATGCTCACCAGGTCATTTCTATGTACACTTTAGTACAGTTATAAAAATAAAATCTATTCTGTATTGAGAGATAAAAAGGTATTATTAATAAGATGTTAATTTCCAATGAACACCTGGTATAAGAGTTCAGGAGAGTAGAGTGAAAATTTTAATTTAGTTTGGGTTTTTTTTTTTTTTTTTTAGTTTTCACAAAAATTCTATTAATATTTGACTATGTGACAACTCATTATATACAAATAATCTCAGAGAGACTTCCCTCTTTATACATTTTTCAGTTTTATTTTGATTTTAACTATGAAAAAAACTTTTTGTGGTAGCTAGTGACTTTCCTGCTTGTTAGAATAAGAAAATACGATATTAACTATAATGAAGGAAAAAGGAATTATGACTTGGATATATAGGATGTTTTTTTTTTAAATTTGAAAAGATGCTGGGTACAAAAAGAGATAGACTAATGTATGCGCATTAAGCATAAATCTTTTAAAAACAATGCACAATCATGTGAAATACTTGTCGTTGAATAAAAATATTTTTAAAATTTATTCTCAGACGTGTTAAATAACAAACTTTGAATTGTTATTAATTTTATTTAATCCACAAACTTTGAATATAAGTAAATTTTAGGTAAAAATAAATCCTACAACTCACCTTTAAGCTTTATGGCAGATAGAAAGCTAGCCATTTGCCAACAACTTCAAACTTATTGCTGACAAAGCAGACTAGAAAGCCTATGAATGAAATATAATCCCTGCTTTTCAAGAAAACACTAAGAATATTTATTGGTATTTTTTAGAGGCACGTATAGAACTTAGTTCTTTCGATTACATAGCCCTCCTCTGCCGAATTTAGGTAGGTATAGATGTCCTGAGACAGAACAGCTCAGCACCGTGAGCCATTCTAATTTCTTCCCAGCACCTGCCCGACAGCTGGAAACAAGGACAGATAGGTGGAGGGAAAGACATTGATGTAACTCTTGGAAAACTAATTTCCACATCGGATTTCTGGGCAATACGAGTCCAAGGGAAAATTGATCAAGACCACAGAAATCTCAGTCTTAACAGTTCAGCTATGAATAGGTTGTCCAGGTATTCAAACCAAGACACCATTTCATTTCAGGAAAAGCAGAGAAGTATTTCCGGTGGACATTGAAGTAGAAACAGTCTTTTTAAAAGAGGGCTCTTTCCAGCAAAGAAGCAAGTTGTAAATTTTTGCAGTTTTGTAGGCTGTGGAGTCTTATTCATAACTATTCAACTCTGCCAGGATTGCACCAAACAGCCACAGAAAATAGGTAACAAAATGAGTGTGGCTGTGTTACAGTGAATCTAAATTTAGAGTCCTGAAACTTGAATATTATATAAGTTTCATGTGTCCAAAATACTCACTTTCTTTTGATTAAAAAAACTTTTTAAAAGTAAAAGTCATTGTTAGTTTATAGGTCAGATAAAATCAGGTGGTCCCTGGTCTAAAATCTCATGGACTAGCCGACCAGATTGTGATAAACTTGAGTTGAAAGAAAAAGTAAAAATTTTTTATAGCTGTACTCCTGAGATTCTCTACAAGCAGACCCTTCCAAGCCCAGTTTATCAGCATCATTTGGTGAATAATCTTTTAAGGTTCTACTTTTTTTCTTTTAAAATGAGTTACAAATTCAAATGGTTTAAAATCCAAAAGGCAAAAGGTAGAAATATTTCCTCTCACTCCTGCCTTCCAGAAGTAAACAATGCTACCATTTCTTATGTGTCCTTCCAGAGGTTTATGTATATAAATAGCATATGCATGTGTTTATGTGTGCATATATTTCTATAAATGTATATGACTTTGTTTATGCACATGAATATGTCAATGTCGATATCCATATGCATGCCCATGTGTATGTATATATTTCTTAGTTTTTTAAAAATATAAATATCAGCACACTAATCATATGTATTTCCATTTTGCCTTTTTAATAAGTTTCTCAGCTTCATTCCCAAAGATTAAGTAAGTCAGTAAGGACAAAAATTGTGTCACTTGGGCGATGAGCCTAGAACAGTGCCTGGCACAAAGCAGTGGCCACTCAGTAAGTATTTGATTGGTCATGAGTATGGATTAAAAAAAAATTCTCTGAATTGTTCTGTTCAGAGAGGCTTGGGAACTGCTATTCTAAACAAGTTTCCTATGTAAGCCGGTATAATGCCTAATGACCAGTATTGCTTTTTATATGGCTTATATTAAAAACTTGCTTGCTAATTAAGAAATTAATGTTGTTATTAAACATTCTAATGGCAACTCTTAGTCAAAAAAGCATACAATAGTAGAGCAAACAATTGCAGTATCCTTTCAGAAGCTAACTTGCTAGTCATTTTTGGGTCTTCTGTGAAGAGGTATTTATGTGATCTGTCAAAATTAACTGAGAGATATGTTACCTTCTTTGAATATGGAAGAGACCTTCTTCATAAGTCTGTACCCAAGTGATATCATCTCCCCATCCTGAAACAGAAGAGAAATCATGCACTAACTTAGGATCACAGAATAGCTCTGAAACAGGCATGTGACAAGCAGATATCTATTTATAGATACTTAAGCTACCAAGCAGTCGCTTGACATATGGTAGAGAGGATATATAATTATAACTAGATATGAAGAGGTGGTACCCTTTCAGATTATAGTGCTGAGATTTTGTGACTGTGTTTCAACCCTCAAGGTCCATAGCCTTGAAGCCAATAAGTGCTCTATAAAATGCTGTTATTAGTGATTATTGAAAAGACATTTCTGGGCTAATGAAACCTCTGGTTTCAGAACGAAGAGCAGAAAATAACAGTCTTTGCATACTTTGTAAGTCTGTTGGGAATACTTCGGATCATACTATACAGTGCCCTTGTATCTTGAGTGCCAAGAGATGTTGACTTCTAAGTTATTATATATCATGACAAAAGGAATTCCAAATTTTGCTTTGGAAAATATTCTAGTGTTTCATGTTTGAGAAACACAATAAAACACAGGTGTCTGGAAGCACCCAGAAGAGTGAAGGAGAGGGAAACAGAAAGCAATCAGTAGAGAGAGACCCACTATCTTTTAAGAAAGTGATACGGGTAGCTGGAAAGGTATATTAGAGATTAAAGAGTAAAATCAGTGAGTAGAATGCCCAAAAAATGTTCAGAAATACTGTAGAGTATTTTTAGGAAATGTCTCAGTTTACAGATAAGGAAGATTAAACTAATTTGAAATCAGAAATATTTGTATGTTAGTTTAGACCCAGATTTTCTTGTATGTTTAACATGTCACACTGCAGTTCCTGGTTTTGATATTATGGCTAAAAGATGGCCAGAAATTGTAAGCAGAATTATAAAACAAGATAAACACATTTCCAGGGTTTTTGCTTTTTGGTTTGTTTTTGATTTGTAAACTTTTTGGTAACAACTGTATTAAAATATAATTCACATAAAAATACAATTCATTGAAAGTGTACACTTTTTTGTATATACACAGTTATGCAATCATCACTATAATGATCAATTCTAGAACATTTTCATCACTTCAAAAAGAAACTCTGTACCCTTTAGCTATCACCCCCTAATCCCTTCTTCTCCACCAGCCCTGAGAAACACCTAATCTACTTGCTGTTCCTGGATATTTCATATAAATGGAATCATGCAATATGTGGTCTTTTGTGACTGGATGCTTTTCCTTAATATAATGTTTTCAAGGTTTATCTGTATCGTGGCATGTATCAGCACTTTGTTCCTTTCTATGACCAAATATTATTCCATTGTATGGATGTATCACACTTTATTTCCCCGTTCATCAATTGATGCACATTGAGGTTGTTTCTGCTTTTTGGCTTTTATGAATAATGCTATTATGAACATTAATATACAACCTTTGGTGTAGACACATTTTAAATTTCTCTTGAGTTATCTATTCGGCACAGAATTGCTGAGTCCCATGGTATCTACTATTAGTCATTTGAGGAACTGCCAGACTTTTATCCAAGTGGTTGCACTATTTTGCACTCTTACCAACAGTGTTATTGATTTGTTTTTGCCTGATCTTAGTGTCTTAACATTGGAAGACATGTTATGTTAGTTTCATAATCTATCTGTAATAATCCTGAAAGATTTTCTTTACAACTCTGCTTGAACACATGTAGTAACTTTACATAATATTCTGTATTAAAGAAGAGTTATTCTATGGCCATCATCAACAAATCAACAAACAACAAATGCTGGCGTGGATGTGGAGAAACGGGAACCCTACTGCACTGTTGGTGGGAATGCAGACTGGTGCAGCCACTATGGAGAACAGTATGGAATTACCTCAAAAGATTAAAAATGGAACTGCCTTTTGAACCAGCGATCCCACTACTAGGATTATACCCGAAGAATCTTGAAACACCAATTCAAAAGAACTTATGCACCCCTATGTTCATTGCAGTACTGTTTACAATAGCTAAGTGCTGGAAACAGCCTAGGTGACCGTCTGTAGATGAGTGGATCAAAAAACTGTGGTACATTTACACAATGGAATACTATGTAGCAGAAAGAAAGAAGGAACTCCTGCCATTTGCAACAACATGGATGGAACTAGAGAGAATTATGCTTAGTGAAATAAGCCAGGCAAAGAAAGAAAAATACCATATATTACCTAATACAGGAAACTAAAGAACAACACAAACAAAAGAACTAAATAGAACAAGGAGCAGAATAGCAGTCAATGGGGAGGAGGGGGGAGGGAGAGAAGGGGGATAAGTAAGGGAGGGGTTTAGTCAAGGAACGTGTATGAATGACTCATGGATACGGACAAAGGGGAGGGATATGATTGTGGGAGAAGGGGTGGGCTGGGGGGGGAGCAATGGGGGAAAAATGGGACAACTGTAATTGAAAAACCAAAATTTAAAACAAATAAATAAATTAAAAAAAAAGAAAGAAGAAGAGTTATTCTAGGAACAGCCAGTGAGACTGGTCTTCTACTTAGTATTTCTGTTCTGTTGTAAATATCATTCAATGCTGGAATTTCAGCAATGGGAGGAATTCCTATTCTCTACTCCTGTTCAATTTAGTCCCACAAAGATTAGAGGAACATCTACTGCATGCTTTTCTGCTCTAGCACTGGGTATGTAAAGGTAAGATAACATGGTTGCTGCTCTCAAACAATTAATTGTAGGGGAGCCATATTGTATTATAATTATTTGTTATAGATAATACCTTATCTCATAATCACAACAAACCAAAGGTGATACAGAGTTTGAACTCTCTTCAGGGTCTTTGTTCATTACCACAATTCTATTTCCAGCTATGCCTGCTTGTCTTCTGAGATTTTATTTATTCATACAATATATACTTATTGAGTACCTACTAGTGATATATGCCAGACACTGGGTTGGGTGCTGGGCAGTTCTTTTGGTTCAAAAAACAGTTAGGATTTTGGGGTCACTTTTTATTTTTTTGAAACTTTTATTACCTTTTCCCAATAATCTTTTTCTTCTTTCTAACATATTCTTTACTTCACTCTTTGATATTGCCCCCTGTTCTAAGGGACCCCATTTGTGACTCTGTACACTGTACCCAAACTCTTTCCTCTCACCCCTACCTTTAATCCTTGTTCCTACTGAGCCTCATTCTCCCTTATTTCCTACATGCTAATGGACGGTAAAAGGCTTAACCAAATGTGGGCCAGTTCTTAGTGATGGAGTTCCCAGCTGATATCAGTCATCTTCCCTATTAAAATAGTTTTTAAATAACTGAAATAGCAGACTCATCAACTTGTTTAAAATTTACCATGTATGTTGAATATATGTCTCATGAAATTCACGAAACATTTTAAAACAGACCTTTGAAAATGAATACACAGAATGTTGGTGATTTATTGTACAGTTGTAACATTCTGTTTAACTCAGTCCTGGAGGGTCTTAAAGGGCAAAGATAAGCTTAGCATTCACTCTTTAATACTACTGAGCTCATTGTTTTATAACTATTGTGATTATATAGGGAGATAGATAATAAATTATACTTTGGAAAATATTTTCTTTTAATTTAGTTCTTTCTAAAAACTTACTTGTCTTTTTGGTTTCTAGTTTCTGTGGTTTTAAACTGAAGTAGAATGAATTAACTTGGCTGCACTTTGATGGGCAATTGGCTGGTACTCAATACAGCAGTTAAGAAATGAACAAACTTCGAAAGTCAATATTTTAGGATTTGAAATTATTCTATAATTGGTCTTCATTTGTTTGCTCCATTCATATACTATTCCAAGTAGTGGTCCAGTGTTTTGTGGTTTATACTACTAATATTAAATTAGCTATGTGGATATAAATGATTTTGTTCCCATTTCTGTTACCTGGAGATGTAGGAACTGATTTTGAGAGTTTTCTCCTTAAACTGTTTCTTTACAGATGAAGATGAATATGTTTCTTAGGCCAAAGGAAAGCAGTAGTACAAAATAGAAATGTTTTCTAAACATGTAGCCAACAATAGATCTAGATTATAATGTCAAAAACCACTGCAGCTTTTTTCTGGAGTCAATATAGCAAACATTTGGTTAACCAAAATTCATAGAGGGCAGGATAAAATATAATCTTCTGGAGGCAGGATAAAATATAATTTTCTGGAGATTTTTGTATAGGATAATTCCAAATTTTTTTTTGCTTGAATAGAGGACAGGGCATTGGAGCAGATTTTGAGGATCTTAATTGTTTTTAGGACTTCACTATGACACATGAATTAATATTATTTTCCAGGACTCTGGCTACCAAAGTTACAAGCAACCAAACCAATTCACCACTATTTCTATAAAAGCTATAGCAAATTGTTATCATTTTTCAGATGATTTGTTTTACTCTTAAAAATCAACTGATCCTTTCTGGATTTTGTTTTTGCCTATTTCAAAGTGGTAAATAACAAAATGTTACAGTTGAGGTTGCTTTATAAGTAGTCTGTGGGTAAGAGACTAGGAATTTTTAAACAATCAAAATGGCTGAGTTTAGAAACTAAAATAAGATTCTAGTACCTCTTGAGAGTGTCTGAGGAGGCCTCTTTTCTTTTTTGATTGCAATAGCAAGGTTGGAAGAAACTGCGACCAGTAAGAGGCAGAGGGCTGAAGCTGAGTGGAGCATCACGTGTTCCTGAGAATCCCTCAGAAGCTAGATGATAGAAAATAATTTTTAGAATCCAGTAGGTGACTTCAAGCTGTCATTTAAGATTCAGACCCCACCTATGCTAGCCATTTGCTCTGCTTGTGTGAGTTGACATGGCATAATTTCTTATAACTTTCATTCACATGTTAAGTTGAAAAATATTTTTAGAATGCAATCAACTTAACAAATGTCCACGTGGTGAAAAGCCACATTCCAGGCATCCTGGGAGCATTACAATGAAGTTGAAAGAAAACTGGACTCAGGCTCAAAGCTCACTTCTGACTGCATTTTCGTACTCACAGCACTGTAGTGAAACTCAAAAAAGATTGGGTTTATTAAAGGTCTTTCAACTCCGTAAAGTGCAATGCAAAGGTGACTTGTGGCATGCATAAATATTCTTTTGATTCTTTTTGATCTGATAGATTAAAACGACATTTTAATTATATGCCAAGATAATAAGATTAGGCATGACTGAATGTTGCTTACAATAGAATTCAGAGTTAAAAAGCAGAATACGGAGTATTCTTGTTTTTCAAGTTCTCTCTAGTCATTCTTCATTCTCATTCTTCCATCAGTTACTCAGCCTCTTGCCCTTCAGTTTACAACCAGCTTTTTACAAAGTGAAGTTTATTGTCACGTTGCTATAAATTAAATGTACCTGTAAAGAAGAACAGATTTGCTGCGTCTGTAGCTCGCTCTTGATTTGCTAGAATTCAAGTAGATTTTCAAGTCAATGTACTGTGCCTTGTACTCTGCATGTTAAAATATAATCAAAAGTCTACAGCTGGATCTGAGCTGGACTTAAACCAGTTCACAAATATCTTGTATGAAGTGTTTAATGCTTCTGAGATGTTGTTCAGTTACAGTATTTGTAGCACATAAAACCCTTGTGAAAAACAGTCAACATATGCAATTTTGAAATCACCACAAAATATGAAATAAATACACAGCAATATTTCATGTTTATTGAAAATTCCTTCGAAGCCGTTTTCTTGTTGACTTATATTATTTAGTAGTGAATTCCCCATCAAAATAGGGAACGATCGTGCTGTGGTTCTGCTCAAACACTAATATGGGTGTATGTAACTGTACTAGGCATTGTGAGAAATTGAAAGATCAGTAAAACAAATGCACCTTAAAATACCTTACTCTTTGACACTGGAAACAAGCTCATTATGTTTATAGCCACAGTAGTCACGGAGTCGGCCTGCGAGCTAAGTGTCGCTGGTTCGATCTTCCAGTCAGGGCACATCAGAGAAGGAAAACTCTGACTCCAAAAAACCTCTGCTGCCTTGCGGCATACCTCTTCAGGGGAAAGGCTAAGGGAGTAAACCCCGACAGAAAATCCGGAGCCGGAGTCCCTAAGGCGGTTTGACGTTGTAGTCAACACCGGCAACTCCTGCGGCGCACCTGAAGCCAAGCTGTATTGACTCCGTCTTTCCCTTGGACCCTTCAGCTGCGAAGAGAGGGGGGGTCTGCTGCATGGGCAACAGCAGACCCTCCATATCACCCTGTCCAGGCTCTGTAGCTTCAGCTTCACTGGAGAGGACACTCCAGCGTCATCGCAAGATGTCGATTCAACACGGGAGGAGACAGATACCGTGTCACTCCCGAGTCGGACTGCACAGCCATTCTCGGCGGTGCAGATAGACTCTTAAGAAGCTACACCATCGTCTCTCGAGACAGACGGCTGCCGACGACGAGTCATGGAGAGAAAAACTTGGTGCTGGGGAAGTTTCTTGACTGTAGTTTTCTCCAGGCACTTCCTCATTCTTCTCTTTACAGCACCTGTTGTTTATCCCTTCAGTCCCACTCTGGATTGAAAAGGGTTGCCTCTCCAGCTCAGCCCTATTTAAATGATTTCCCTTCCTAATCTGAAATGAACCCATTTTTGAATTTATGTGTCTTTAATTACTGAAAAACCCTGTTAAGAAATAGCCATGGTGCCTGACAGGAACATCAAATCCAATTCCTATAAGTTATTAATTCCATAAAGCATTCAGACTGCCATCTTTTACCTTGAGGACTGGTCATCCTGTACCCTAAACACTGAAATAAAGACCGGGTAGGTTTTAGTAGGGGGTAGAGAGAGGTGAATCTGGAACACGGAGTCCAATGAGGGGAGGGGAGTCTCTGTCATGTTGAAAACTGCAGCAGAGAAATCGAAGCAGCCATGGAAGCAAGGTCTTGATCCAGTGACTTCTAGAAAGTCTATGATTGAATTACAGGAGGATCGAAAAGCCTGAAATTGCATTTAAAATTATATGTGACTCAGTTCATTTTCCTGGGGAAATGCCTTAAGATCTGCCTTAAGGTTCTTCCAGGGTCTTCGTTAGGAGGCAGAATTAGGAAAGTTAATCTGGAGGAAGCATCAGAAGAGGCTCTCCGTGGTGGAGACCAGATAAGTAGGTGAGGTCTGCACTAAAAGAAAGAAAATAGAACCTCACCATTCTTCTGATTTGAAGCTGCCAGTTTAGAGTTGAGTGGGAACCAAACTTTAAAAAAATTTTCAAGTTATTGTGTGTTATTGTCAAAGATCACTCTTAAAAAAAGTCAAAATGTTGAATTTCTGTTTTACATAATTTGATAGATTGTAAAATCGATGTTGCCTATATTCTGTGGTAAAGCTGATGGATTTATATATTTTTATTTTGGGGCAAACATGTTTTCCTTGGTAAAATAGAATGCACAGGCTGCTGATGTTTCTCTAACCCCAGATGCATGTTTAGCTGCTTTGAGGACACAGACGGAGATGACATGGTTATGGCCTCAGAGCAGCTGGCAGTTCATAGGACGCACAAAACCAAATGTCCACAATTAGGTGTTATAAACATTGGCCAGTGAGCATTTAACACATTAGTATTTTACTTTTCAAAAGTACTTTAACATAAACCATTTATTTAGATGTTATATAAAATATCTCCTATTTTAAAATAAAATATAAAAGAAAACAGAAGAAAAATTGTTACTTGTAGCATAATTTTTGAAAGGTCATTTTTAGTCAATGTTAGTTTATAATAATATTATGAATATAAATATGATGAATATAAAGAATAAAAGTATGAAGCCACCAGAGGAAATCCAGTTAATTTAAAGAAATATATACAATTTCATTGAATGTTCCATACCCTTTACTGAAGATCTCCCTTTCAAATAGCAATCATACACGGATTATTTAAATATAGCAGAGCTTGACCACTGATTAAATAATCGGGTGCTTTTGCTTGCTTACCTGAACTAGCCAGTGCTCTTGCTGGAAGTGTATTCTGGATGTTTCTGGTTAAAAATGGGTGTGGATTTATAGACACAGGCAAACACACACACCCCTGACCTGCAGCCCCACCTGCATCGAAACAAGAGGATATTCACCTGCAAACTTATAAAAATAGGCTTGTCTGACAAACCCTGGACTTCTTTCCAGTTCTCATGCTTCTCATGCTAAAAAAGCCTTCTCTCATGCTCTAAATTAAGATTGAGTGTCCTTCTAAAAGGACGCCAAATATAGTCTTTGGAGTTTTTTCTCTTCTACCTTTTACTTCCCAAGGTAACTTAATGGTTGGCTGAAGTTCAACACCAGACAAAATAAAAAGGGAGGAAGAAAGAAACTGGTCTGAATGCAGGAAATGTGTGTAGACCATTGTTCTCAATGAAAGTTCAGTGAGGCTTGCAGATTAGATATAAAGCAAACAGAAATTCCTAGGGGTTACTCTGTTTACAGAAATGCAATTAACAGCTTAAGAGATCAGGTCCTATTTTACTGTGAGAGAGAGAGACTGCTGTTTCAAAATTTAACATTTTAATAATTTGATTACTCTTTATAGTCTTTCTATGAAACCCTTAGCTTTTTAGCTATGCAAAAAAAATAGGGAAACGGGCAATTAGATGTTTGTTTATATTTATAAAATAGTTAGATTTAATTTTTTTCAATTAATCTATGGTTATGGAAAACCTTTTTAAAAAGATTTTATTTATTTATTTTTAGAGAGAGGGCAAGGGAGAGAGAAACAAAAGGAGAGAAACGTGATGTCCTAGAGAAACAGCAATCAGCTGCCTCTCTAACACACCCAGCTGGGGACCTGACCTGCAAACCAGGAATGTGCCCTGACTGGGAATTGAACTGGCAATCTTTTGGTCCACAGGCCGATGCTCAATCCGCTGAGCCACGTCAGCCAGTGCGGTAAAACATTTTTTAAGTATAGAGTTGAGTCAGAAAAAAAAGAGTAAAATTCTCTGCTGCCTTCTCCAATACTGTGTTTCCTTGTGCACCCCATTCAACACTTCACCACGTATGGCACGCGCGCGCACACACACACACACACACACACACACACAATCCCCTTCGCCCCCCGAAGTTCCACTTCCTGGAGTTAATCACTGTTGAAATGATTTAAGCCAGGGTTACCAAATCTGCCCCACCTGTTTTTGTACAACCTAGGAGCTAAGAATTATTTTTACATTTTTAAGTGGTTGGGGGAAAATAATCAAAGGAAGAATCATATTTTGTGATGCATGAAAATTATATGAAATTCAAATTTGATGTCCATAAATAGAGATGACTGGATGGACCCAGCCACGTTCATGTCCTTAGATATTATCTATGGCTACCTCTGCGCTGTAACTGCAACATTGAGTACTGTGACAGGGACTGCGTGGCCTGCAAGCCCTAAAATATCTACTGTCTGGTCTTTACAGAAAATGTTTGCTGATACCTAATCTTGGTTATTGTTTCATAAATTTCCTCCTTCCCTCCTTCCCTTCTTCCTCTCTTTCTCTCTTTTTGTCTAATTACTCAATATATTAACAAATGCACTGCTACAGAGGGGGTGATAATTGTTTTGCTTCTGACATTAAAGTGAGTGTGCTACTAGTATTTTAATTTTAGACATAGTTTTGGTTTGAGTGACCCTGTTAAGAAGGTGGCCATTACATATTCCTATACTACATCTCTTAAAATCAGGGATATTGGATTTTTTTTTTACGTAGATGGATATAATAAATTTATAGTTTTCCTCATTGAAGCTCCTTTGTGATCCTGAGAGAAACCCCGTTCAGCCAGGTTGCAGTATTCTTGTACTATACCACTGATTGGTGTATTTGTTTAAATTCTACTTTTTTCCTTATAAAGGACTCTCAAAGGGAACCTTCCTTGAGACATGCTATTCAAATGGAATTCCACCTGTTGAAGGTGAGAAAACTTGACCTACAATTATAATTTTAAATCCGGAAATTGCAAAACAAAGTGAGTCATACTTTTCTCTTTCAGAGGAGGGTGGGAAGGCTTTCACCTTGTTCTTGACTGAGGTATCTATGGAAAAAGCTCAAAACTGTTCAACTCCTCACATTGTATCTATTTTATGGATAATGAGAAAGAAGTCAATTACCTAAGGGGGAGTGAAACTAGGTCCCATGGTGTCTGAGCTGATCCATGTCATTGGTTCTCTCCCACTAGTGTGACCATGCACAATAGCTCTTAAACCAGGACAACTTTGAGAATAAAAAGAGGTAATAACATCGATTGAAATTTTTAAATAATATTTTGAAATATGTATATGTCAGCTAAAACTGTTTTTTAATATAATAGATTACAAATAGTTATATTAAAATCATTCTCAACAGTAGCGTTTTTATAAAAGACTTTATTTATTTTTAGAGAGAGGGGAAGGGTGGGAGAAAGAGACAGAGAGAAACATCAAATGATTGCCTTTTCTACATGCCCAGCTGGGGAACTGAATCCACAACCCAGGCACATGCCCTGATTGGGAATAGAACTGGCAACCCTTTGCCTCTCAGGAGGATGCTCAACCAACTGAGCCACACCAGTCAGGGCAACAGCAACACTTTAAACGTGTTTTTTCTTTATATATGTTTATATTTACTTCTTAACTGTACTTGTCTCTGTTACCAGATGGCTGGTATTTTTCTGAAGATTTTTTTCTGGTATTATCAGTTCTTAGTTTTCTCAGTGGGGTCTTATATTTATTTGTTAATAAAATTGCCCAAAATCATCTTCAAAGTTGTTCTTATGGTAAATATATTTAGGATTGTCATCAGCTTCAACTGGCACTTCTCTGTAGATCACACTGTTTTTAATTAAGAACATTTTCTGTAGGTGCTTGGTTACCTGGTAAGTTTGAGAACATTTATTTCAGTGGAGGATGGCATCAATTCTAATTTTAATTTTATTGAAAAAATATACAGTGTTGAGTCTCTGTTAAGAGTCCCTCATGAGAAAATTTTATAAGATGAAACATGTAAAGTAAGTCACTGTATTTCTCTTCATTATTATTTTAAATGTTTCATTAAATTTTCAAGCTACAAAATTGAAGGTCCTTTCTATTTCATTCTATTCAGGAACAGAATATAAATTTAGCCAATTAAATAAAGACTATTTTAATAAGTCAAGATATTTCATAGTTGGGACTAATTCTTTCAAAAGTAATTGCCTATATCTTTATAAGATTAACTGGTCACATAGTCAAAAATTGAATTTAGGATTAGGATTACCTAAAAAGTGTTGTATATGTTTAATTGTTCATGTGTCTATTTGTGTTTCAGTTTGTCAATCTCTAAAATATATAGAAAATAAACAGTACAAAAAGGTCAACAGTAGAAAATAGATCCCTCCCACCCATCTTTCAGCTATCGGTCTCCTAACCAGAGACAATAGTCATCAACGTCTTCAGTCTTTTTCCAGAAATATTTTCTCTATATTCAAGCATGTCCCTATCCAGTTATTATCTATATGTCTATGTATTATGTCTCTCTATCATCTTGGTGTATATCTACTTGTATATTTTTATTATTTATTTATTATTAACATAAATGGTGCCATTCTATCAATACTTTTGGCCTTTTTTTCATTTAATAATATTGAATATTGTACCATATCAGAACAGGTATTTATGAAACTATTTAGTACATCAAAGAGTAAAAATATTCTGTAAAGAACATATATCTGTCTTTATTTTCTAAATCTTGTAGATGCAAATACTAACTTAAAAATGTTGGTTTCTGGGAGGAAAAACCTTAGATTCTTTCAATTAAAGGAATAGATGTTCTCCAGGAGTTGTCATTGAGCAGTGGTATTTTATACCAAACATTTAAAATTGTAATGTTTTCATAAGCCTTCCATGTTCAGTGTCTACAACCTATAAACTCTTGCTTTGTCCAGAATGGTTACATTTCCCATTGCAAAATAATAATCCTTTCGTTAAGCATCTCAAGTCTTCTTTTTTTTCAGGGTATCATAACTAAACGCTTTGTAAGCATGTAGTATTTTCACAGTATAAATGTAAATGGATTTTTTTCCCTTCATTCTTGCCCCGTGGGCCAGATAAGATTAAAAAGACTTGTGAATGTAGCTTTTGGGTTATTGATCAAGTCCTTCAATCAGGCTCTTACCTGTAGCCTGTGGGGGTAACATTTTACTTTTATCCTTCAGATGTCTCTGCGCCTTGACTAGGCAGAGCATTTTTCCTCCCATGGATGGAAGGAGATCAGGGACCTCGGCTGGCCACTCAGTTTCCCCATCCAGTTGGGGGAGAGCCTGCTTTAGATATTATGGGTGAAATTTCAATGGAGAGTGCAGAGTTGAGAGGCACTAGCCATGGCAAGTCTGCAGAGGGATCCAAAAATGATTTTCAAATGGGTGAAGAGCAGTACAGACAATGGGAAGGAGAAAGCTGAGCCAGCCTGTCATAGGACCGGGGAAGGAGAGGAATGAGCCGTGGGTCTAGGGAGTAGACAGGGGCAGGACTCGGTGATGTGTGCACAGCTGGTTCCATTTAAAGAGCTGGAGAGAGCGTGGATGTGGCTTTGTCATGAGATTAGAGAATAAAGAATCGTAAGATAGGCAAATAGAATGCTTATCATGAGATAAATTTGAGTTTAAAAGCTTTTGATTTAATCTGTAAAAACTAAATTATATTCATAAACTGCGGATGTGAAAGCACGAAGCCACAGAATAAATTATGCTTCTAGGGGAATTATATGTCTTTGTGGAGGGACTCATTTTAACTTGATAATTTCAAAGAATATTAATAGAGAAATGTTCCCTGAAGGAAGATACAGCTCATCCAGCTGATCTTTCTCTTCACAAAGTCAAATGCAATACTTGGTCAGTGTTCTTAGGGACTGAGTGTTGTACATAGAAATCCACAATGAAAATTAACGCTTAAAAACATTCTACAAGTCAACTGAACTGTATATTATAATTTCCAAAGGACAGATTTATTTTTGATGTGCTTGGAGTGAATCATACACCTATAGTCCTCAGTCCTGCTAAAGCACTTTTTGTAGTTTTCCTCTCTTTTGTTCCATATAATACAGGACTTTAATTTTGCATTTTACACTTGCTCTTATCCCTTTTAAAGAATTACTATACTAAATCCCCCTGGCTGGTTTGGCTCAGTGGATTGAGCGTCGGCCTGCGAGCTAAGTGTCGCTGGTTCGATCTTCCAGTCAGGGCACATCAGAGAAGGAAAACTCTGACTCCAAACAACCTCCGCTGCCTTGCGGCATACCTCTTCAGGGGAAAGGCTAAGGGAGTAAACCCCGACAGAAAATCCGGAGCCGGAGTCCCTAAGGCGGTTTGACGTTGTAGTCAACACCGGCAACTCCTGCGGCGCACCTGAAGCCAAGCTGTATTGACTCCGTCTTTCCCTTGGACCCTTCAGCTGCGAAGAGAGGGAGGGTCTGCTGCATGGGCAACAGCAGACCCTCCATATCACCCTGCCCAGGCTCTGTAGCTTCAGCTTCACTGGAGAGGACACTCCAGCGTCATCGCAAGATGTCGATTCAACACGGGAGGAGACAGATACCGTGTCACTCCCGAGTCGGACTGCACAGCCATTCTCGGCGGTGCAGATAGACTCTTAAGAAGCTACACCATCGTCTCTCAAGACGGACGGCTGCCGACGACGATACTAAATACTGTAGACTATTTTTCTTTCACATAGGCCTCTTTTCTGAAAGACACTGATTTCCTTCTGATATTCCCTTTTCTCTGTGCTGTTGTATGTCTGGGGGAGGTGGGCCCCATAGCTAGCTCCGGAGGGAAATCTTGATTATATTCTGGTGGTCTTCAACCAGGGGAATCTGGCAACGAATGGATACGTTTTTGATTGTCAGAACTGGAGAGGGTTCCACTGGCATTCAGTGACTAGAGGCCAGGAGGGATTTTAAACACCCCACAATGCACAGGACAATTGCCACAAGAAAGTATTATATCCAGGCCACATATCGGCAGTGCCACGCTTGAGAACCCCTGATCTATTTTAATTCTATCACAATGGTCCCATTCTAAACCAGTGTTGGTTTAGCATGAATATGTGATATGATTCTGGCCAATGAAATATGAGGGGAAATAAAGAAAAGGGATTTTTTTCTTCATTAATAAAAGTCAATCACAAAAAGGGCCCCTTTTTCAGTGTATGTAATAATGTGGCAGCCACCTTATTATAATGAGAGTGGTTAAGAAGGACAAAGTTGATGTGCTTCAAAGAGCCTGATAGAAAGATGCAAAGAACCTATGCGTTTAAATATCAGAGTCATTGTTTTAACTATTCTTGGAACCATTGTGACTTAGGGCTTGCTCTATAAAACAATAAATTCATTTCTACAGTTTAAGTCAGCTAGGTCAGAGTTTTTGGTGACTCTTAGTCAACATCATCCGAACTGATAAAATTACTTAGCATTCGCTTGTTTCATAATTAAGTTTTCAAATTTTTTTGACATTTAGTTTCGTTGGCTTCGTTTCTCATTGACATTTCTTTCATGTCTTATTTTTCTCATGGATTAAAAAAAAAAAGAATTGTAGAGCAAGGGTATGTGGATGATATATATTGATCTGTGTAAGTCTGAAATGGCTTTCTTTTCCTCTCATGGGAGTAAGATCTTGCTTTGGTGTTAAATTATTTGTGGTTCAGTAAATTCAAGATGTAGCTGTTCAGAATTCTAATTGTTTAGTATCTTCTACTGTTTAGTGTAGGAGAAAGACTTGAGGCCAGTGTGAGTCTCTTGAAGTTAAAAAAAAAGTTAATCAAGATATCGTACAGTATATATTTCTACTCTTTAACTTTGGCTAGAACTCAATAAGTTTGTTTAACATAAACACCCAAATCTGTGTTCAGTTCCTGGAAGTGCTCTCTTTCTTTCTTTTTAAAGATTATGCAGCTAGTTGTTGATTTTAATTCCGTTCCACTTTTTCTTTCTGGAAATCTTGTATTGTGTATATTGGATTTTTTGACACTATTATCTATGTGTCTTTAATAATTTTCATCTCTTCAGCCTCTTCCTCAGAGGTCAGAATTCCTCATATTTGTTTTCTAACTAACTGGTTTGATTCTTGTAGCATGCAATTTATTATTGCTTCCATTGATAGTATAAGAGTTAGCAGTCACAGTTTTCAATTATTAACCTATTTTCTGTTTTTTTAATTGGTCTTTGTTTATGACTACAGATATTATTTTTACACATTTCAGGTAAGGTGCCTCTGCAGAGGTGTGTCCTGTCAGATATTAAACCTTGGGGGTGACCTTGGTTTCCTAAGCCAACATCACTTGGTCGGATTTACACTGTGGGTGCCTTCATGGCTCCCCCACTCTATGAAGACTCCAAGTTTTATTGCACTTTCTGAAAACTCCAGCAAAACTGAAATTTACTCCCACTGATCCTCTCATGACTTAGCCTTAGTTTCAGGTGTCACTGCGAACTTGCTAGAGCGGTCCCTTCATTTACCAGTATGTGCTGAAATGCAAAAAACAAACAAACAAACAAACAAACAAAAAAAAACACCCCACTAAAAACACTGCAAATTAGCACTTCTTATATTTATATAAGAATAAACATAATTTTTATTTGTTTTTAGTTGCAATCTAGAAATTATTAAGCAAGGAAATATAAAAGCGTAAAGAATAAAAAATTTTCTTTTCAAATAATGGAAACAGGGGTATTGCTAAAAAGTACAAGCAAAAACAGTCTTTAAGGGAGGCATCATACATAGTGGTTAAGAACGTAGGCCCTAGAGAAGGGCAGACAGGCTCTCACATCTGGAATAGTGGTCCCATATTGAGCCAGAATAGGGAACTCATACTCCAAGGCTGAGTGGAGGGAAAGGAAGAATATAAAAAGGGAATTTTTTTTTTATTACACTCTTTACAGTGGGACCACTGATTTTAATCCCAGATTTTATAATGCTTCCTCTAGCATTTTCATCAATGCCTTCATAATTGTCATGACAACTTATTACTTGCAGGAGTCACTGGATGAACAGTGACCGTGAGGCCATTCACCCTCTGCATCCAGCCTCCGGGTGTCCCTCTGCTCTAGGGCCACGATGTCTGGGTTCAAATACCTGATTTTGTAGCCACTGTGGCCCCAAACAAGCTATTCATATAAATAGAAATGATAATAATGTTCATTTTACAGAGTTCTTGAGAAGATTAAATGAGAGTGAACAACAAAAGTGACAGAAAGTACCATCCCAGACATGTCCTGTGCTGAACAAGCTTTCTTCTAGTTACTGGAGATGAGACAGAGTACAGAGGTCAAGATGCTTAATATTTTGGAAGCGATAACAAATGAATATAAACAAAATGATGTTTGATTAATTTCTGATAAATATTAGTTTTGTTCTTTAATGTTATAACTATTACTCAGATGAGCCCAGTAAGCCTAGAAACTTAGTAAGAAAACTATCAATAAGATGTACTGATTGGGTATTAGGTATAAAACTATTTAGGTAAAATGGAAGCGTCTCTTAAGAAACAGCCAGTTTTTAAAAACTATGGTTCAAATAGTTTGAAGCAATAATTCAATTTTCATTTTAAACAAATTTAACTCAGTTTTGATTATGTTTTTAATGGCTCAACAAGTTATTTTAATGAGGTTATGCCCTGAAGAGCCTAGTTAGTTGGGAAGCTTGACCAGGGGCTGAGCTGACAGTATTCTTTGATTCTGACATTAGGTGTCGCTGCAGTCAAGGGAAAGCCAAGCAAGTAACTGATCAGTGACGTAGAACTTGAACATGGAGGCGGGAAAATACCTTTATATTGTGGCACAAAGTATTTGGAGAAGAACCTGTGAAGTCAAGATTTACATATCCACATTGCCATGGAGAAAAAAAGACCATCGTAATATAGGTATGGCAATCATCTCCATTTTCCTAAAACATTGATTAGAACCAACTACTAATCATTTTGCATATCTTGCTATTTCTCCCCCCAATCAACGATAAAACTGATAGAGGTCTCCAAGTATGTTCAAGGCAGAATAACCCTAATAGGTTATAAATGAGAATTTCATGAACTGTCCCACTGAGAGTCTAGTTCTTCTAATGAGCTTAAAGTTTAAATTTTAAATCTTCTTTATATTTGTTTGGCGTTTATTGACAATGTTTTTATCTTTTCTGTTCTAATTAATTAATTAATTAAATTATTTATTTATATATCGTTGACACTATTACAGATATACCCCATTTTACTCTCCATTGCCTCCCTCCGCTCTGCCCCCCGCCCCCCATCCTACCGGCCTTCACCACATCATTGTCTGTGTCCATGGGCTTTGCATATATACATAGATGTTCTTTGGCTAATCTCTTCCTGTCCCTGCCCTCTGACAGCTGTCAGTCTGTCCCATGTATCCATGCCTCTGGTTTTATTTTGTTCATCAGTTATTTTGTTCATTAGATTCCACATATGATCATACAAGATTTGTTAAACATTTTAAAATTATATAACTTATCAGGTGTTTCAAAAGTTCCTTTGCTTGCTAAAGTTGTGAAGAACCAAAAAATTCAGTGAATTTAAATTAAAAATGTATTTCATACATTTGTGTGTTACATGTACAGTTACCAGATAATCTACATTTGCTTAAGCAAAATATCTACAAACAATTGGAGAGAATGGAGCCCCCTAAATGTTTCCTTTTATTATTAGGCAAATGGTAAACTGACAAATCCATCCTCCCAGGAGATACTGTATTTAGTTTATTTTCCCATGTATATGAGTTAGCACACACTTTTGGCACAGATTCAGAGTATCTAACAATTGATATGCCATAGGTACTAACAAATCAATAGATGCTAACTCTAGTGGTGACTGGAGGTCCTAGGGGCAAAGAAGGGGGCCTCCACGTGTGTGTGGGAGAGGACACTTGGCAACACCATTTTATCAACTCGTAGAGGAAGCACATCAAGATATTAACAACTGGAAAGATGGCATTGGTACTTACTGGTTGAATATCAGCCTTGTGTATATTTAACTTGGCTTATCAAGGGCTCATAAGAGCTCTGGTTTAGACTCTACATACAAGTATCAAAAGTTTAGCTTGTTTCCCTCTTGATAATGATCCCTACTGCAGATTTTTGCAGAGAAATGGCTTTAGTGGTGGGAAGGTTGCACCTGGGGAAAAACTGAAAGATTTAGGGAGAAGCTTGGTCTGTACATCTCTACAATATTTTGCTTCCTCAAGCTGTGACGGAGGCCTTCATTCATCTGCTGTCATAATTCTGATGGGTACCATGAGGTTATGCATTGCTGACGGTTCGGAAAGCCAGATGTGTTTCTGACATAATGACCTGATCTTGGTGATGCCAGGGTGTATACTGATATTGGAAATAGGAGTGGCATTCTCAGAACTGGTGACGAATACAGTTTGTTTAAGTTGTCTTGAAAACTCTTCTTTCCTTTGTTGCACCTAATAACCAACGTACTAGATTGCATTGTATACAAACTGTTGCATTTACATTGGCAGGAAAGACTAGTTTGTAGGGGCCTGGAGGGCTGGCAATTATCCTGTTCAAAGTGTTTCTGTATTATTTGCAGTTCTTTGATTATGAGCCCATTGTAGTTGTCCAACTCTTATTTAATAGATGATGGGTACTTTGGTTTTTTGTGGATTGTTCTTGTCATGTTTTGAATATGATTTGAGTTATGCTCGGCCAACACACCAGAAATAATATCTAAAAGAAGACAACTGATGGGTTGTGCTGTCAAGGGTGGGAAGGGCAGTGTGAGGAATGAATAAACTAGAAGATAGGCTTCTGTGTGCCAGGGCCTCTTGGGGTAGCTTTTGTCCCCAAGTCCCTCTGATGGGATTTGTGTCACAGATCGTGTGTAGAAGGGCCTCACTGCCCTGGGAAAGCCTGAGAGAGCTTTCTCTCATCTCAGATCTGTCCTGGTTCACTTCTGAAAGGTAAAATGTCAGGGGCCGATGTCCAGGAACACTGTTCTGGTAAAGGAAGTCCTTTGGTGTTTGTGTTATGCCAGAGAAACAAGAGGAGGAATTTGGTCCAGTCTGGCTAACTAGATTCTATCCTAGGTGCCTGGGGAGAAAACCTTATTCAATTTCTTAAAATAGTGCTCACAGCCTTTCAGTTCCCCTTCTTCTCCTGAAAGGTGGTGGCATTAAATGATTGAATGGGAATACAGAGTCCTGGGTTATGACATATCCCCAATTTATCTTAACTTCAGAGATGACTAGCATTTGTTGTTTTAGATTGAGGGAAAAACTCTCACTGTGTTGATTTCAGTTTTATCAGATAACCTTTATAAATTAACATATGGGATTTACTCCTGTGCCTTACTGGCTTTCTCTTCAACTTTTGTGTGATGCATTTAACTTGTTACTCAGAATTGTGCCACAACAAATTCCTGGATTTTCCCCTGAACAATTCAGAAAAATATCAGATCATGAAAAAGTCAAATTTTAGGTATGCAAACATACTTCTTTCTCGTTTCTTTGCTACTAGACGGAATATCTCCTTAATTAGCTTCTCACACACTAAGTGGAGTTTACATCATTTCTGTTTCAGATTGCCTTTTATTCTGACTGTCGTTCAAGGTCTTTGACCTAGCAGTTTAACTCAATGGGATATCGCTTTTCTTAATTGTCAGAAAACAGAAATAAGGTCAAACTTGTTTTAAACTTTAAATGAATTATGAATACAAGCAGCATTTGGGAGTTAAATCATAATAGCTTTTTAAATGATGTGAGTTATGGCCACCTGTATGTTTGGTGGTTTAAGATTACTTAGCTTAGTTCCTGGTGATGTCAGTCCTCAGTTCAGCAACCTCGGTTCTTGAGTTTGGCAAAGAAAGAATTCAGAGCCAAGAACTCAGATGCAAAGAGAAGTTTATTTAGCAAGTAAAGCAAAAGTACATTCGGAAGAAAGAATCAAGGGGGCTGCTTAGAGGGGTGCTTTGGCCTCTTAGAAAGAAAACCACAGAGGCAGGAGGAGTGAGCCATCTGGGCTGCGTGGACTCAGGAAACAAGTTACAGGAGGCAGAAGGAGGGCCTGGGGTGACAGGTTGGGGGGTCATCCTGGGGTGAGCCGCTCCCCTGGTTATAGGTTTCCTGGGAACCTTTGGAGCTTAGAAGAAAAAAAAAAAGCAAAGATATGCACCTGAAGAAAGAAGAGGGGGAAAGGCTTGTGTTCTCCAGAGAGAACTAGAGTGAGAACATGAGAGAGAGAGAGAGAAAGAGAGAGAGAGAAAGAGAGAGAGAGAGAGAGAGAGAGAGAGAGAGAGAGAGAAAGCACAAGCACATGTGTATACGTGCTAGGTTCTTTGGCTTAAGGGTTTTGTCTGTTTTCTAAAGGCAGAAGTTTTAGGGGAGGTCTCAGGGAAGGATCTCAATAGGGTATTTATCAGCTTTCCAGGTATGTCCTTTCAGGTTTCAGGTTGGTGGTCTCTGCTGATTGGTCGGTACAGTGGGAGGGAGTCATTCATTAGTCATTGCCTCTGGTCCCAATGTCAGCCATGGCATCACTTCATCTGCTTTTCCTGCTTTTCTGGGCCTGGAGCTGAAACACAACCGAGGCCTTGGTGTCATCTCTAGTTTGACCAAAACTCTGTCTTTGTGGTCAACAGACCTGAGGTTTTGTCTCTAAGATTACTTGACGCTGACCAGAACCTCATTGTTCTGAGCACTGAATGCTTTCGGGAGCAATCATGAAAGGCAGAGGGAGGCAGGTGAGTCAGAGTGCTGGATGAGGCCAGTTTGAATCAGCCATCTGGCTCTGTTTCCCCATTTCCACACTTCCCAAGGAGTTTTTCTGACTTCCTACTATTCTGCTTCATCTTGATATTTATTTAATAAGCCTGTCTTTTCCAGAATTCTGGGGATATTATTATACCATGGCACCATGTGTGACATTGGGGGTAATGTGGTTAAGGACATGGGTGTTGGAGGGAGACTGCCTCAGTTTGAACCCTGGTTCTGTCTCTTACACAAATGTGTGGCTTGGGCAAAGGATATAACTTATCCAAGCCTCACTTTTCTCTTTTGTAAAATGGAAATAATACCCTTTCACTTTGTTAGGATTAAGTAAGAAGCTTATGTGAAGACCCAGTAAAGTGCCTACACCACAAAAAGTTACCAATCTGTGTTAGTTAATATTAATGTTAAAAAACAAAATTCAACTGAGTGAATTTACAAGATCTAATTGGCTTTAGTAAGCAATTCATGAATTGAACAGCATCCCATTTATCAACTAGAAGGGCCCTCTTGGAGCAGTTATACAGAATGGGAGGTTTTTATATGAAGAAGGGTACAAGGGAACTATTAACACCAGGAAAGAAGGGACTTGGGGATAGGATATCTGTTCTTTGGGGAAAGGGAAGGAGAAGGGTTCTTATCATGCCAATTGCTCCCTTCTTTCTGTGGGGAGGGAGAGGGCCCAGGTGACAGATTATCTTATTGATGCTTGTCCAGGGAATTCCAGACTGGTTGATTAAGATGGCATTTCTAGAAGAGGTTAGAACTACAATTAGATCAGGTATTAGCATGAGTGATACCATTTTGGGCTTATGGTTTTCTCTTTTACAATTAAAACATTAAAAGATAATGTTTGAAAAGTCCTTTCTACGTGGTAATTGAATTAAATTTCTTTTGGAACTTTGGAGGCGACTCATTAATGTCAAGAGTACTAGTCTTTATTACAAGCACGGCATTGATACAAAAAATAAATTATTCCAAATTTCCTATGTTATAAAGGAATTAGTGAAAGTGGATGTTGTCATCTTTTTAATTTCAGCAATATGTTGGCAGTGCCACCTGCTGATTGAAAAAAAACACTTCTGTAATATTTGGCAAAGCAAGAAAGGTAATTTAGTTTTTTGCTGTCTTTTTTCAGCAAGGATAGGCCAATCTGTCATTATCTTCACTTAGGAAATTTAACTTTACTAAAGAGTTTGGACATATACTTGTAACATTCTTTTATAGTCACTGTCTTTAAGAAAATGATTCCCTAATGTTATCATCATTAACTTCATGGTCCACTTAGTAGCTGACTCTTATTACCAAGGGATTGTAGGGGAGCAGAACACGTCACCCCAAATTCTGCCTCTTTGGCATAAGGATTATGTTAGGTTGGTTATTTTGAAGAAATAGCAAACGAGAGAGAAGCTCTGGAAACCAAGCATAAGTTATCCTTTTGTAAGAGACATTTACTTTTATAAGGGAAATCCGCACTTGTAAGGTTTTTCTCCTCTTGGTATCAGGAAGAAAGGATGACTCTAAATTTCTAGAAACTTTTATCTGTGGAGAAGGCAAGGACTTAGATCTGCATAACAATCGTTCCTTTGTTGACTGTGCTTTTCCTGGTAACCTCTCATAACTGACCTCCTCGTACCCTATCTTCCTTGTCTTTAGCTGAAGAAGGTATTTAAGGGGGTGGCTTAGGCCATTACTCAGTTCTTTCTGGGTATCTTGCATGCATACAGGAAGTACACATTAAACTGTTTTTTTCCTTGTTAATCTGTTTTTTGTTACTGGGGGGTCTCTGCCAAGACCCTGGATAGTTAGAGGTAAAATTATTTTTTCTCCTCTACAGTTCTATTTTTTTTTAAATTAAGCTATCTTTGATCTCATACTAAAATTGTAAAATAAAAGATCTGTGCAGGCCTAAATTTTGTATAGTGTTTCTTGCTCACTGAAAGGCTAGTCATGAATCAGAATAACCTGGACAAATGTCATTGAATAATTTTCTACTCCTTTTTACAAGATGAGCTATATGTAGACAACAGAGTATAGGCTGACAACAGAGTCCCATGTGAAAGGATTTCTGGTTCTGATTCTGATAAATCGTGGAGAGATGTATGTGCTATGCATTCTAGACTGGACCCTTGAAAGAGAAGAAATAATCCAACTCCCAAAGCCACTTGGAGCAAGAACAGGATTTAAAGTGTCTGCCAGTATAACAATAAGTTGAAGTGAATGTCTGTAGAATGTGGCAAATAAATAAATGTGCTATATGAAATACATTTCCAATAATCCTTTTTATTGCAGTAAAATTCACATGACGTGAAATTCACCATTTTAACCTGTACAATCACAAAGCTCTCAGTCCATTCACAATGTTGTACAACCATCTCTGCTACCTGGTTCCAGAATGTTTTCATCTCTCTCAAAGGAAACTCTGTACCCACTGGGCAGTAACTCCCATTTTCCCACAACCCCTGGCAACCACTAGTTCTGCTTTCTGTCTTTAAGGATTTTCCTGCTATGTATTTTTTTATACAAATGGAATCACAATTTGTAGCCTTTGTGTCTGGTTTTTTCAATTAGCATTATGTTTTCTAGGTTCAGCCATGTTGTGGCATATGTAAGTTCTTCGTTTCTCTTTTATGGGTGAATAATATTCCATTGTGTGTACGTACCAAAATTTGTTTAGCTGCTCATCTACTGATAGACATTATTATTATTTCTACTGTTTGGCTAATGTGAATAGTGCCACTGAGAACATTTGTGTACAGGTTTTTGTTTGAACACGTATTTTATGTAGTCTTTTGTGGATTATACCTAGGAACACTGGGTCATATTATAATTCTGTTTAATTTACTGAGGAACTACCAAAATGTTTTGTGTGATGGTTTACCTACCTTCTACCAGGCATGTATGAGAGTTCTAATTTTACCACATCTTGAACACTTTTTTGAGTATAGCCATCCTAATGCATGTGAAGTAGTATCCTTATAGTTTTGCTCTGCATTTCTCTAATGGCTGAGTACCTTTTCAAGTGCTTGTTTGCAATTCGTATAGCTTCTCTGAAGAAATGTCAATTCCTTTGCCCTCAATAATCTGTTAAGAGGATGATACTAGGGCAGAGAGAGAATCATAATTAGTTTTTTTTATGATTATAAAGGACAGGACCTACTTAGGACATCTCAGGTAGCATGTGGCCACTTATAACTACATGGAAAATAAGGAAGCACAAGAGCCAACCTCAGCAGCAATCCAGGGCTCATGAAGAACTGAATGCAATTGCTTTTAAATATATTTTATTGATTATGTTATTATAATTGTCCCAGTTTTTCCCTCTTTGCCCCCCTCTGCCTGGCATCCCCCTTCCCTCCAGCAATCCCCTCCCTTAGTTCATGTCCATGGGTTGTCATGTAAGTTCTTTGGCTGCTCCCTTTCCTAGATCGTTCTTAACATCCTCTGTCTAAGTTGTACCTATCGATTTGTACTTCTTAATCTCTGCACCTTACCCCCCTTTCTCCCCCTTTGCCTTCCCAGCTGATAACCCTCCAAATAATCTCCATTATTTATGATTCTGTTCCTATTCTGCTTGTTTGCTTAGTTTGTTTTTCAAATTCAGTTGTTGATAGTGTATATTTGCTGCCATTTTAATGTTCATTAGTTTTGATATTTTTCTTGTATAGATTCTTTTAACATTTCATATAAAAATGGCTTGGTGATGATGAACTCCTTTAGTTTTATCTTGTCTGGGAGACACTTAATCTACCCTTCAATTCTAAATGATAGCTTTTCTGGATAAAATAATCTAGGTTTGTGGGTCCTTGCTTTTCATTACTTTGAATACTTCTTGCCAGTCCCTTCTAGCCTGTAAAGTATCTTTTGAGAAAACAGCTGATAGTCTTATGGGAACTTCTTTGTAGGTAACCCTCTGCTTTTCTCTTGTTGCTTTTAAGATTCTCTCTTTACTTTTAACCTTTGGTATTTTAATTATGATGTGTCTTGGTGTGGTCCTCTTTGGGTCCAACTTTTTGGGACTCCATGCTTCCTGGACTTGTAAGTCTATTTCCTTCATTAAATTGGGGGATTTTTCTTTCATTATTTTTTCAAATAAGTTGTCAAATTCTTGCTCTTCCTCTTCTCCTTCTGATACCCCTATGATTTGGATGTTGGTATGTTTGGAGATGTCCCAGAGGCTATTTATTCTCTTCTCATTTTTAAAAAATGGTTTTTTCTTCCTGCTGGTCTGATTGAATGCTTTTTTCCCCTTCCTTATGTTCCAAATTGTTGATTTGAGTCTTGGCTTCATACCCTCCACTGTCAGTTCCCTGTGGGTTTTTATTTATTTCACTTAATGCAAACTTCATTTCTGCCTGGGTCTTCTTTTATGCTGTTGTGGTGCCCAATGATTTCTTTGAGCATCCTTATCACCAGTGTTTTGAATTCTGCCTCTGACAGGTTGCTTATCTCCATTTCATTTAGTTATTTTTCTAAAGTTTTGTTCTGTTCTTTCATTTGGGCCATATATCTTTGTCTCCTCATTTTGGCAGCCTCTCTTTGTTTGTTTCTGTGTTTTAGGTAGAGCTGTTTTGACTTTCTGTCTTAGTAGTGCGGCCAATTGTAGAAAAGGCACCCATCTAGATGAATGTGGCTTCTTTAAATCCTTGGTTGTTGGACTTCCATACATTTTGATTTTCTGATGAAGTTGGGTGATGTTTCTTTTGTAGTTTAGTTATAATTTTTCCTGTAGTTGTGTGTGGAGGCAAAGCATGTTTACTTATACCTCCATCTTGGCTAAAAGTCTCTCAATCTGCCTGTGGCCAGCTGGCTGGTCCCTAAATGCAATTTATTACTCTTCATCCATTCAATAGTTAATTGCACAGCTTTCTGTGCAGGGCTACTGCAGGCATTGGGAACCATGGGGCAGTGTGGCTGCCTGGTCCTAAAAATTTGGTGCCCTCTGCTCCCTCTTCTACTTACTCTGGGACAAAGAGCTGTCCCTCAGCTTTTCTGTACCTTTTCACCCTTTCTTTACACTCCTCTTTTTGGGTGGTGGCACTTTTACTGCCTTCTTGGTACTCAAAATTCCCTGGGAGAGGATCTGATTCCTTCCCCTGATCACTATCCTATGGAACATCTCAAGGGGCAGACTTCTCGCACTTACCTTCCTTATATCCTTAGGCTGCCATTACTGTAATTCTAGGTGATCCAATCAGATGTACCCCAGACGATGGACAGCTTATACCTGAGGAACTGTCTGGGCACTATGTTGTCACAAAATGGCTGAGGGTGAGGCAGCATGAAGGTTTTATGGGCTAGTTACTATGTTTTGAACTTTTCATACATTTATAAGTGGGTCTGGTTTAGGTTTTCTGGTCGCTGTGTAATAAACTGGCTTAAAACAACACAACTTTCTTGTCTTACAGTTCTGGAGGTTAGAAGTCTGAAATGAGTCTTATAGAGTTCAAATGAAGCTGTTGGAAGGGCTGGTTCCTTCGGGAGGCTCTACGGGAGGACCGGTTTTTGGTTCTTCCAGCCCCTAGAGGCTGCTGTATTGTTGGCTTGAGGCTGCATCACTCCAATCTCTGTTTCCACCATCCCCTTGCCTCCTCCTGTCCTGACCTTCCTGTGTTCCTCTTATGAGGATCCTTGTGATCAAATTGTTCCTACCTGGATAATCCAGAACAATCACCCTGACACAGCACCCTTGACTTAATTACATCTGCAAAATTCCTATTGCCACTTAAGGTAACACCCACAGGTCCTGGGATTAGGTGGTCGACATCTTCGGAGAGTTATTATTTAGTCTACCACAGAGTCATACTAAGGAAAAGCTAGACTGCTTAGATCGAGTGGTTTTACTCTTTAAAGCACTCAGTGGAACAATTGAGGAAAGTGAATGTAATTCAAAGTTTCTTCTCTTTTATTTGCCAGACTGTGGTTTGCAAACAACGTTGTCGCCTTAGTGTTAACATTTTGGAAATGAGCCAGGGAAGGTCTAACACAGACTGAGTGTTGCTTGGCAAAATTAATGAAGTGGATTACTCACAGGAGTTCAGCAGTTCTGAAAGCAATTAGGCCACCCCTGGCGTTCTTTATACTTGTGCATTCATTAATATTTAACAGGTCATCCTGCAGGTGGTGCAGGGGCTTGCTCCAGGTCTGATACAAACGGCAGACCTGCCTCTCTTTCTGGAAGAGCGCCATAGTCCTGGGTCTCAGAAGTAACCTTCGCACCGAGGGTTAGTTTCTCAGGCAAGTTACTTCCCACATGATTTACCTTTTCCCCCACATAGTCCAAGTCCCCAAGCTGTGAGGAGATGGGGTCAAGTGATACAAACAAGTCCATAGGCATTCGACTAGTTAGACCTTTTCTAGAGCCAACCTGTCTCAGAGAAATGAAGTGCAGTGTTATCTACACAGGGAGATTGTTTTCTTTCTGTTCGTTTAAAATATTTGCCTAGGGAGTAGGCAGGGAGTATATTTCATCGAAATATAAGTTCAAAGTGTTTCTCTAGTGAAAGACTGATTTTGTTTCTGTTCATGTATCACCTCAACTCCACTTCCCAGATCTATGGGACTTCAAGCCCAAATGTAAATGCTTTTTACACACACACGCACACACACACACACACACACACACACACACACAAGCTGTCATTTCAGTCAGTCATATTTGTCCTCTCCACGCCTCCACCTACCTAACTCCAAACCTGTACACACAGAACTTTGCTTTCTCTCTGCTTTAGTAATTGAGACCTTGGTTTGGACTCTGAATCTCTGTCTATCGCAAGCAATGGGACTGGCGGCCTCAGTCTGCCAATCCTCTGAGCGTGCCTTATTGTCAAATCATCACTTTTTGGTTTTCCTCAGTTAAGATCCATGTCCCCAAGCAACACAACTCACCCTCTGAGACACCCTCAACTCACTTCTCAGCTTTCCCCCAAAACTGTCATCGTTAGTTTTACATAGAATTCAGCGTGGTAGTACAGCTCTGTCCCAAGGCTGAGTTCAAGTTTCCATTTCTGGTAAATGCATTTTTCAGTTTCTATTCTTCCTGTTATCTCTTTTGTGGTCTCAAAGATATTTAGTCAGAGTATAAGGTCACAGTTCTGGCTTTCTTCACTCTTGCAGTTTCTGCATGATAAACATAGGTTCTGACATATCCAGCCTGGGAATGAGACCTCAGCTTAAATCCTACCACTGTTTCTTCTCCCATTACAGTTTACACGAAGTGATGGCAATATAATGGGAGTTGCCAATGTTTCTACTGGAACTAGACCTAGCAGGTTGTCTTCAGTGACTGGCTACCAGGCCAGTTAACACTAAAGCTTCACTGTTACCATAGCTTGGGATCCAGTCTTCAGCTTTGAAGTGGCACGCATTTGATATCAATCTCAGGGCTGGACTTGCAGGGCCTAATTCACAAAGTTCATGGAAGACTCCCATGTAAAACCAGAATGCCAGTTTATTACTTGGTCATGAAAGAAAATCAATATCCAATAAGGTGGATTAAGAGACCAGCAATGCCTCTGAAGAGCACAGGGACCCCTTTTCTAGACCGTGGCTTAGTCCAATGGAGGAAGTGTTGCACACTCAGCTCTCCATCTCCTTGGGTTTTGTATCCATGGATTCAAATGACAGCAAACTTTGAGGCAGACAAAGATTAAAAAAAAAAGACATAAAACATGAATTATTAAGTAAATTTTGATAAATTGAACTAAATTAAAATTAAGGAGTTTTGTTCATTAGAAGATGCCATTAAGAAAGTGAAGAAAAGGAACCAGAACAGGAGTAGGTATTTGTAATATATAAATCTGACAGTGGACTTGTTCAGAGTATAGAAATCATTTTTTAAAACATCAGACAGACCAATAGAAAAATGAGCACATTCTTGAACTCCCAGGAGATAATATTCAAATCAACAATAAACATACAACAAGACAGGCAGCCTCATGACTTACCAGGGAAATAGTCACTAAAACTGCTGACCATAGTAAGACTTGTAACAATACAAAATTTTGCTGAGGGTGAGAAGCAGCTAGAAGTCTCACAATCCACTTTGGAAAATCCTTCATTGTTATCTACTAAAGCTGAACATACACCTACCCTATGACCTAGGAAATGCACTCCTGAATATATGCCCAACATAAATGTACATATATGTTCACTAAGTGTGTATAACACTGTATAGATAGGAATGTTTGTAGCATCACTGTTCACAATATTCGCATATTGTCAACAACCCACGTGACCATCGGCTCTGAGAGGAAAGTAAATTGTGTGTGTTCATACATCACTGAGAGTGAATGCAGCCACTGCTAAGCATAGCAATGAGGATAATTTTTATAGTGTAATGCTCAGTGAAAGAAGCCAAACATGAAAGGGTACATAAAAGGCAAAACAGGCACAAGTCATCTGTAGCATTAGCAGTCATGACAGCAGGAGGGTGTGACTAGGTGAGGCATGAAATAATATTCCATGTCTTGATCTGGCTAGTCTCATACAGTTGCCCTGGGAATTGACGCATAGAAGAGGGAAAGGGTCTGCTTTGATTTTCCTCACACCTCACACAGCTCAGCCCCTGCGCAGCCAAGAGAATAACGTATCTGTTAATGTTTGAAACAGTCAAACCTGTAGAGAATTTGTGTGAGCTTATTTGAGCCAAACTGATGACAATTGCCAGGAAGCAAAATATCAATGGATAGAGAAAATGCTCTGGGAAGTGGCAGTTTTGCACCTTACTTTATACATTACAATCAAAAGTCCCTGGCTGGTTTGGCTCAGTGGATTGAGCGTTGGCCTGCGAGCTAAGTGTCGCTGGTTCGATCTTCCAGTCAGGGCACATCAGAGAAGGAAAACTCTGATTCCAAAAAACCTCCGCTGCCTTGCGGCATACCTCTTCAGGGGAAAGGCTAAGGGAGTAAACCCCGACAGAAAATCCGGAGCCGGAGTCCCTAAGGCGGTTTCACGTTGTAGTCAACACCGGCAACTCCTGCGGCGCACCTGAAGCCAAGCTGTATTGACTCCATCTTTCCCTTGGATCCTTCAGCTGCAAAGAGAGGGGAGTTCTGCTGCATGGGCAACAGCAGACCCTCCATATCACCCTGCCCAGGCTCTGTAGCTTCAGCTTCACTGGAGAGGACACTCCAGTGTCATCAAGATGTTGATTCAACACGGGAGGAGACAGATACTGTGTCACTCCCGAGTCGGACTGCACAACCATTCTCGGCGGTGCAGATAGACTCTTAAGAAGCTACACCATCGTCTCTCGAGACGGACGGCTGCCGATGACAATCAAAAGAAAAGACATAAATAGATTACATGAAATCCATTGGTGATAGAGTAGGGAGGTGGGAGAAAGCAAAGCGGGGCTGGGAGGTTACCTTTGGGATTGGATAAAAAGTAAAATGATAGACATGTGCTGCTTTTACACAGGTGGGTGCAGGATGGTTAACAGTCAACAATCAACATGATGACCATAAGAATGAGAAGATGTGTGGTTTCTGCTCAGTGGGAAGTTTGCCCTGGCAATAGATGGGCTCAGTTAAGGTAAAGATTGACTTTTGTCAGGGAAGATTCAAGCCTAGGCCATGACTATCTGCCATAAACTGCTTTTAGTTAATAAGCTTTCATTTCAGACCATCCTCGGTGGTTACTTTAGGTCTCTGAGTTTGGAAGGCTGCCACGCAGGCCTCCCCTGAGCTTGTCAGGCTTAGCATGTGGCCCCCTTTCCACCCACATATCTAATCTCACTCCTGTGAACTCTCTGTATTCCCTATAAAGGTTCTTCCCAAGATAGAGTCTTGGGAAGAGAAAACTTTTGGCTCCTAGCAGAAGCACATTGCCAATTTTCTAGGACTGGGTCCCTAGGGAGGGTCACGTGCCAAAAATGGCTCCACTGTGTGCAGTATCTTCCTCTTACACCCCATGGCACCCTGGAGGCAATCACTGAAGTCTGTGGTTTTGCTGGACCTGACCGTGGTACCGGCCTCCCCTTCATGAGAGTGTTTTCATTGCTTCAGTGTTTGGCAATTTTCTTTTCACCACCCCCCAAGTGTCTTGATAAGCATCACTGGGCAATCCAGATGGAGCTTCAAGAATTTCGCTGCTCCACATTTACACAGCATCACAACAATAAGAGTTATATGACTTCCATGAAAGTCCACATTCTCCCAGCAGAATTGTGCCTGGGCTAACACAATGCAATGCTGGCAAGCATGCTTAGGCCAGTAAGGAATGATCTTATTTGGTTGAATCCATCAAAGTGGATTAAATGGCTGATATGAAAACATTTTCTCAATACCAACTAGTAATTCCTCTAGTGTGATTCACTTTTGCTCACTTTGCACACCTTGTATGCGGTTTCTCGAGGGTTGCAAGCCAGCCTGGCCTCCTGGTCCACAGGCACGATTGATAACCTACTGCAGGTCATGTGGCATCGTTATCATGATTATTGGGGGCAGCAGGGGATGCCTGGAGCTAATCAAAAGGAAAAGAATGCACAATGAAGCAAGGCTCAGGGATGAGGTGAGATAGAGTGGGGTGTCTTCTGTATATATGACTCATTTTTCTAAAAAAAGAAAACTCAAACTTTACCATTTGTTATTCTGTCTGCATGGAAGTCTGTTATGTCAAAACATCAGCATCAGCTTCAACTAGTAGGCATTAAGGTAACTGTGTTACTGGGGTCACACACTGTGATAAAGAGCATGACTCCTTTTAAATGTTTTTAATGTTTCTAACAGCTTTTAAGTCTCACACATTGCTCTTCTCCTTGTGGTCAAGCTGATAAGAAAGTCTGGTGCTCTCTCCCCTTTGGCACCAGCAAGAAGTTCAAGCACACAGGGAATCCTCACCTGGCCCGATCCCCAAACATGTAATACCCCCAAGCCTTTCTCTGCTCTCTCCAGCCATTTCAGACCTGTTTGGAAGCTGCCCTACTCTCCCCAGTAACAAACCTTCTCATGCCCTTTTGCGGGGTGTGTGGTATGGAGTGTCATCAGTCCCAACATCCCAACCAGAGTTGGGTTGAAGGTCCATTCTGTTTCTTCTAAGTGGCCACAGCATTCACCCATAGCATATGTCTCATCTCAAATACTCAAGTAATGTTAAAAAACAAAATCCAATGTAATACATTTGAAGATCTAATTGGCTCTATCAAGCAATCCCTGAATTGAACAGAATCCCATTGAACAGCATGTCCTTTGGTAAGGATTAATAAAAGTAATAAATAAATAACAAAATGCATACACCATCTGATAGAATAAATTCACTAGGAGGAATGTGGTGTGGCTTTCACTTATACAAAGGGCTTATATCCAGAGATACCTGTTATAGCATTATTTAGAAACAATCTAAATGTCCCTCACCAGAGGATTGATTAAATAAACAAATGAATGAGTTAGTTACAAAATAAAAAAAAGAATGACTTCTGCCTGAAAGCTGCCAATTTTCCTGGTCAGGGCACATACAAGAATCAACCAATGAATGCATAAAGAAGTGAAACAGCAAATCAATGTCTGTCTGTCTACCTGCCTCTCTCTAACATCAATAAGTAAAAACTTACAAGAATAAATGTAGAGCACTTCCTTCTGTTTTCTGCATCCCCTTAAGAAAATAAGAATGACTTTCAAGGTGAAATGTTAACTGTTTGGTTAAAAGTTACATAGAGAAAATACTTCTCTATTTATATATCCAGGAAGGACATATAAGACTTGATAATAGCGGCAACTGTGAACAAACCACTTGGGCCCAACCCTACCACTTACAGGCCATACCAGTCAGGGATCAGGAAATGAAATCTGTTTAGCATCACCTGTGATAGGGAATAGTGCAAAGCCCTTCGGCCTTTGTCTCCAGAAATTTCTGCCCCACTACCAGGAAAAGAATTTAGGGCAGTGTAGTTATATTAAGCAAACTGGCTGGGAAGCCAGACCAGCTGGGTTCTAGCTCTACTGCTCATAAATCATGTACACTTGGGCAAGTTATTGAACTTCTCTTTGATATAATTTTCTTGTCTGAAAAATAAGGATCATAAACAGAACATATTTGAGAGTTGTGGGGTGTGTGAATAAGTTAATATATGCAGGAAATTTATTTCTGGAATATAGTAACAACTAAAAATAAAAGCTATTATTAATATTATTAGATGCAGAGAGGGAAGAAAAACAGTCTCTAATTCTGGTAATCTTAAAACAATGACACTTGCTTTTCATGGTATAAACGTTAGTGATCTTCATTCCTCTTCTGCCTCCCCCACCTTCCACAAGCATTATTTCCTTCAGGGGGAAAAAGTTATTCTGCTGAATGTATTTTGTAAAATCATGGCTCAGCAATTTTTGAAGTCACAACTAAGTAATTTTATAAAATCGTGACTCAGCAATTTTATAAATAGATGATTCAGTAATTTTATAGATTGATAATCCAGCAATTTTAAAAACCATGACTCAGCAAATTAAAAAAGTCATGACTAAGCAATATCATAAATAAAAGACTAAATAGAAGACCCAGCAATTTTATAAAATCATGACTCAGTGATTTTAAAGGATGACTCAACAATTTTTAAAAATCATGACAGCAGTTTCATAAATTCATGACTCAGTGATTTTTAAAATGGATGACAGCAATTTTATAAAATTGTGACTCAGTGGCTTTATAAATTGATGACTTGGCAATTTTTAAAATGATGACTCAGCAACTTTCAAAAACGACTAGGCAATTCTATAAAGCCATGACGCAGCATTTATAAAGACACTTCAGCAATTTTCAAAAACCATACTCAGCAATTTTCTCAAATCGTCACTCAATGATTTCATAAAATCATGATTCAGCAAATTTACACATTGATGGCAGCAATTTTATAAAACCACAACTCAGCAATTTAATAAAATCATGACTTGGTGATTTTATAAAATGACAGCATTTTCTAAAACTGTGACTCGGCAATTTTCAAAAACCATGCCTCAGCATTGATTCTATAAAATCTTGACTCAGCACATTTATTAACTGGTGACTCAGCGTTTTCTAAAATTATGACTCAGTGATTTTTAAAAATCACGACTCAGCAATTTTATAAATTTATGACCCAGCAAATTTTTAAAACCATGACTGAGGCGAATTTGCCTCACACACCCTAGGTTCGGTTGGAAGCTGCTCTGTCCAGCAGAGGCTTTGTAACCACGGCGGAATAAACTTTTACCCAGGACATTTCATTATGTCTGGGGGAAGGAAGGTGACTGCTCTCTCTAGTGGAGAACATCGATTAACCCTTCTTCCCTCATGCCTTTTATTGAGGAGGATACGCATGAGAGATACAAGGTCAAGATCTATGAATCATCAATAGCCTGGAGGAGTTAGGATTACAGTTGACAGAAACAGATTACATGTACCAGTACAGAGGGTACAGTGACCAGTCTGCGTCAGGGTCTATCAAACATCTTGATGCCACACTGGCAGTAGGTGCAAGGTTTCATACACTTCTTGCTAGAGGTTGTTTATGTTATATTAGAAGATAAGCAGAGCAAGTTCTAAAGCATAATAAGCATTGCTTAAATCCAATTCCCACGGAAACCCTCTGAGAGGCTTTCAGTTATGTTTCACACGCACCCTTATGTTGAGACTTAAAGACAAGCACAACCGGGATGCCGGCAGCAGTCATGCTCAGACAGGGGCTACAATTCCCTAAACCACAAGAAGTGGTTCCCTACATATGACCTACTGATTTTATAAGATGATCTCTCAGCAGTTTAATAAATGATGGCCCAGGATCTTTACTACATCATCTCTCAGCATTTTGTCAAACAATGATTCAATGTTTTTCCCAAATTGTGACCCAGTATTTTTACTAAATCATGAGCCAGCATTTTTGCCAAACCATGACTCAGCATTTTTACCAAATGATGACTCACCTTTTTTACTAAATCGTGATTCATAATGTTTACCAAGCCATTGACCCAGCATTTTTATATAACAGTCACTCAGCATTTATGCAATGTAAAATTTATGTGTGTGTTCCTTCCTTTTTATATACATATCTTATTTAATCTAATATAATTATTTATTTTAAAATATTTTAAAATTAAAGTTATTGGGGTAATAAAAAACTCATACAATTCAACACAAAACAGACAATCCAGTTATAAAACTGGCAGAGGAAGTAAACAAATGACTCTCCCAAGAAGACATACAAATGGCTGAGAGATATTTTAAAAGATGTTCAACTTCAATAGCTAGGAGAGAAGTGGAGATCAAAACTACAACGAGATATCACCTCATACCTGTTAGAATGACTACTATCAACAAGAATAGTAATAACAAGTGTTGTAGAAGAAGGAACCCTCCCTCACTGCTGGTGGGAATGTAAACTGGTATAGCCAGTATAGAAAACAGCATGGAGGCTCTGTAAAAAGAAGCAAAATAGGAATCTTCCATTATCAACATGCAGTAGATACCTTCGCCAATGCTGAAAGTAAAGAATTCAAATAGTCTTTCTTTTGCGGGAATTGGGGGAGCTATAATTTGTCACTGGTTTCAATTACAAAGTCTTCCCTCCTTTTCTGGGTGTAAAGTCTCTCTTGATTCAATTCAGAAATGGGTTATCTTTTTATATTCCTTTGAACAAATAAAATATCTGACTAGGAATTGATCATTTCCAACTATCTTGGCCCTTTTCTCCCCCAAGGTTTTATTAATACTGTCAATTGGATCAGTTCTTTAGAGTTGGGAACCTACAGAAGATAGCTTTCAAAGAATTCAAGTCCTTTCTTGAATGACCAAATTGATATTATCTAATACTTATATAAAGAGATTTAGATCAACCTCAACATCTATATTTGGAAAATTTATTCTAGTGTATTTTGCTGGAATTTAAATTCATGACATTTGAAAAATGTAAATTGTAATTAAACATCGACAGAACTTCTTGTGATTATTATATATTTCTTAAATATTCCATGGTAAATATGACCTATAAATCTGTTGAAATTAAATGGTTGAGGATAAATTTACTTTTACTTCCCATGGGAACATTTAGATTAATCCAGGGGTAAAAATAACAGATTGATAATATAATATTATTTATTTTCAACTATTTTGATTATATGCCATCCAAATGTCAAAAATTCATGAAGTGGTTCACTTAAGGTTTGTGCACCAAAATAAAATGGAGTATTAGGTAGATAGAGGGATGATTAAATGGATGTACTTTTATGTGATAAGACAACTGTAAATTTAGTTGTACAATCTAGATAGTGGGTATATGGGTGTTTATTGTATGTCTTCCAATATTTTTATAATTTTGAAAATTTCCATAATTAATTGTGAAGAACAACTTAAAATATGATTAAATTACAGTTCTATAAAAACTATTAAAATAATCAAAATATCCATGCTTCATCAAAGTTCCTTACATTCACAAAACTTAATGGTTTTGTACTGGGAAAGCACTTAATAATGATTTTTTAAAATTAAGTAAGAAATATAGAACTTCTGTTGAAAATTTGAATTTATGTTTAAGATATCGTGCAGTATGTTAAATTTTAAAGATACATTGTTCTTTATTTTCTGCTATTAATGGAGCCTTTACCTGCCATGTGTTACTGTACATTTTCTTTAATGCTTTAGACATCATTGGATACTTTCAATACCATTTTTAATTAGTAAGCTGTAAATAATCAGTTTTATCTTTAGATTCAGAAATAAATTTCCCATTGAGTTTGGGAGATAATTTAGTAGTGAAAAGGTATTGTCAGTAAAATTTTGATAGTTATTAATTAGCTTTAATTTTATTTTTTGAGAATAACAGACTTAATGTTCTAAATGGTATGGTCACTTCACAATCACTCAAAGAATTGGGAAGGATAGTTTAACAAAGTTATGGTAATAGTCCAACAAACGAAGTTAATACCTGGCACTGTTTCTATTTTGGTCTTCATCCAATGACTTGTTAATACAAAACTTCGATTCTTTACTCTCTCACTAAAAAATAACAACAAAAGTATAACTATTTTCTTTAAAACCCTGATAAAATGAAAATTGACTACATGTACTACATGTTGGTATTATTCCCACTTGCTATGCTATCATTTGAAAATAAATCTATGGCACAGCATTTGGTTTACCGATTTTAAAAAAATATAAGGACTCCATTTTAATAGTAATTTTAAAAAAGGTTATACATATTAATAGCTTAAATTTTAATATGCATTAAGTCAATTCTCAGCATGACCTTATAGTATTGAAATGGGTGAGGGGGTGGAGAGTCAGACTTTATATGAATTTATAATTTATAATGTGAAAACTGCCAGTAGTTATAACTACCATAGAAAATCTTGTGAATTGCCTGTTGGAGTTTTTATGGTTTCTATATATACAATCCTGTACAGTAATTATCAATACTGCTGAAGTTTTAGAACTACTGATTTAACCTAATGAACCAAAGGAAATCTATCTTGCAGCTGTTTGAACATGGAAACTCTTTGCTTTTCAAATAGCTACCAAACACCTAATGGTGGATGGGAGGTGGGTAGGGGATTCTATAACTGAGCTAGCTGTTCTGTGTGGTAGCCATGAGTAGTCTGTGGTTATTTAAATGTAAGTTAATTATAATTTTAAAAAATAGAAAATTCAGTTCATTTGTCACATTGACCACATTCAAGTGCTCAGTAGCCCTATGTGCCTAGTGGCTACTGTATTGAACAGGACAAATATTCCATTATTGAAAGAAGTTCTATTAAACAGCATTGTTCTCAAGTGATAGTGATTCTCCCAGGATTTTCTCCATTTTGTTAAAGATTAAACTTGTAAAACTATAGCACGTTATTTTGAGTATTATAAAAGATATTTGACATCCATGATCATCTGTAAGAATAATCAATTTAATATTTTAGTTGTTTTTCCTCAAAATATTCTATTGACATTTTTAAAACAAAAACACTCACAAATTGGATACTGCACATTCCTTGCCAATAAAAAAATGTGGTCAGAACTCAGAAAATCCTCTGTATAGTCTGATGACAAATTGCTTTTTTTCTCTTGAAACTATTTTGTAAATTGTAGTTTACAGCCAACAGTCCTGTATTGCTCTGATTTATTTTTGAAGCAGGAACTAAAAATAAAGAATCATTTCTTCTTTACTGGTCTCAGGAGGAATGTGGTTTGTATGTCTCAAATCGGACAAGATGAATTGGTTTCTCTCTAAGCAAAAGTGAAAAAAAGAACAGAGGTGGCTTTTAGCTTAGAAGAACAAACAGCTATAAAGAAAATCCTCAGTGGACTAGAATATTATAAAGTCATACTAATGAAATCTTTGTTTCTTACATTAACTAAGACTTAGAATGGTGAGACCAAATGAGATGTTATTCTGTTCCTGGGGGTTCCCCCTCCTTGGTTCTTGTCTCGCTCATGAGAGATGAATTAAGGCAACAGACAACACGTTTAGTGGAAATGAGACAGCAAATTTATTTATAAAATACACTTGAACACGAAGCTGCAAGCAGGTGCCCAGCTAGTGTGAGTGCCCCAACTATTGGGATTTTAAGGGTTTTATGCTTTTAGCCAGCTTCTAGTTTCCCTCTCCTCCCTTTTCCAGACCTTGAGATTAACATATAGTTTCAAAGGCTTCCTTTCCTAGATAGTGGAACTGATACACACAGAATTTCAAATGCCCCCCTCCTCATGGTTTTCTTATGATTTTAGGAACAGCTGGACAATCTTACCTGTCCTGGTTCAGGACAGCTGAATTAATGGCTGAGACATTTCTCCCTCTCCCTCCCTGCCTTGGTGTGATATCTATTCTACCTAAGAACTCCTTAGTCCTAGGAGCCATGGGCCTTTTGATATCCCAGTTCCTGCCCTCACATTGCTTTTCTCTTGCTTCTCAATGTTGAGGGTCATTGTGATGAGGTTGGAGTAAGTGCCCAAACTGTATGACCACAGAAAGTCTCCAGAGTGTTGACTTTGGTCTTGCCAATGGTGAGACAAAACAACCACACAAAGCATGTCTTAAATCTCTTACATGTAGGCTTTTGTAGGTTCTCCTGTGCATGAGAAAACATTGTCAAATAGTAGACATGTTTTATGGTGCTATATATATTTAGGTTTTGAATCAAAAGGACAGAGAATAGCTGTTGGAGATGTTGTGAGATAAGCCATGGAGAACGGGGGCACTTTTCAGTGTCTGTATCTAAAAACTTGGACACCTAGGCTGTGGGGTGTCTGTCTCTCAGGTTCATGGCTGTGGGTTGAGGCGAGGCCCAGCTACTTCCTCTTCTGTACTCCCTCTTTTGCATCTTATAGTCCTTCTGAGCTGTTCTCCTTTTTGATATCCAGCTTCCTCTTTCCTTCTGGCTTCTCTTCCTAAGTATAATTCTTCCCTTCCCCTATCCATAATGACGGTGACTAAATACTGCAAGGCTGTTGGCAGGATACTAAAATGCTCACTCACTTATATTAGCCTCTACTTTAAAATAACTGACCGCTTTTGCTGATATGTTTTTGGAACTTGGCTGTGAAGGTGTGGCTGCATTGTTTCAAAGAAGAAAATGGAAATGGATATGATTAAGATGCTAGATGATATTAACGACATGTTGGTTTTCCTCAACCAGAAAATGGGCTGATTCCATGATAAACAAAGCCGTGGCTGAGGTGTGAGGCAGACATAAATGGGGCATGATATTGAGCAAGCAATGTGAAGTAAGAGAATGTTCCCTTTGGAGTGGCACTGTGATAATGCCCTTAAACCTATGGAGAAGAAAATGTCCTTCATATGCATTACTTGGCTATTATCTCAATGAGATATTCATACCAGCCATGTTTCATGGTAGAAAAACATTGAAAAGGGTTCTAAGAAGAATGGGGTTTAAGGCAGGGAAATGAGGTGCTTACATGATCATTGAAGGGACTGCAGGAGTGAAAAGAAGCCACCTCTAGTCAAATCTTCGGTCCCACATGTATAAGTTGGACCTAGAGGTCTGGAAGATGCAACCAGTCCAGAGCGGTGAAAGCTGCAGAAAATCATCACAAGTTACCGGGTGCTCTGCTGGCCCCAGAGCAGGGACTGGCAGGTACCATGGAGCCTAGCTGGCTGCTGCAAACACTCACATTCCTGTGAATCTGGGTGTGCTAGGCACTTCCTCTGCCAGAGACAGAAGGGCTTCTGCCTCCTTTGTGCCCACCAACATTTTTCCAAATGCATCGCACTGGATTCCTGCCAGTGGATTCTAGAACCCTCTTAGTGAGGGAGTGTGAGGGAAGTGTGTCCCACCCCTGCAGGAGAAGACCAAGTTTAGAACAGGTTGGGAATACATGTGGGTTACCAATAGCAAGATCCTCCATTAAGGATAATGTTGGCTAATTTATTTCCAATTTTTAGAATCAACCTATAGGCAAAACATGGAAGATATAAAAAAAATAGCTGTAGCAGAGAACATACATACTATCAATGTTTAAGGTAAATAGAATAACAAAATATGTAAGTATACTGTTAATAGAAACAAATGTAACTAACAGAACTAAAATAAACAAAATGAAATAAGTTCTCGTTCAGACAGCTGAAGTGAATAGATAATGCTTTAAATGTCTAAAACTTAAAAAGTGCAATATGCATATTATTTTGAGTGGGAGAGGGAATCATGATAAGAATTAAAAACAGAAACAGGAGTAGGAAGTGGTTATGGGGTTGAGTGGGTAGGAGTGGGGCTCGAGACTTTCACTTTCCATTTTAAGATCCTTTTATAGTGCTTTTGGAATATATATATATATATATATATATATAAAACTTTAATAAAAAATTAAATATAAAAGACTATTCTTTATTATTATCATCAAATAAAGATATTGCTTGAAATAAAAAATATTTAACAAAATTTACCCCCTTTAATGATATCCCTACTTTGCTGGATTACTGAAACTACTTTGCTTTATTTTGGTCAAAATGACTAGATTTCTTTTTTTTTTTTTTTTAGTATTAAAAATGATTCCAATTGGTTACTCTATTTGCCTTTTGTGCTACTGTGCTTGGTCCCTCACTTGCTGCAGGTGTGTTACTGACAGTGATGTACAGTTGCAGGACTCTGCCTACCCTGCCAGTTGTTTTCAGGAAGGCAGATGTGCTGTGTCCGATTCACACCCCAATTTCAAGCAAAGGGGTAAAATCGGGATCTGAATGTACACAAGCTAGAGCAGATTTCTGAAGGTATCTGCAGAAAGTTTAATCAGGAATCATTAGTTAAAATATGTATGCCAAAATTGTTTTACAATGAGCATGTATTAATTCAAAAAAATTGCAACACATTATGATTCAGAGAAAAATAAAACAAGGAATGTGCAGGCTCAAACCTGTGCTAAGGTGATGTACTTAATATTATTTTCCTTTTAAATAAGCAGATTTGATTGATTTCTGTGTTCTCTGTCCCAAGCAAGTGAAGTGACTGAGATCTACAAAACCAAATTAAATAGAAAAGTAATCTTTTTCAAAGGGTCCACCAAAAGAGAGTTCCAAGGTCAAATAAGTTTAGGAATACCTGGTAAAACATACCAAACAGATTTCCTTACTGCAGGATTTCTCAGGAGTGAATTCTAATATGCGTTGTGAATATCTAAGATAAGAGAAGTAGCATTCCCAATCCTTATTAAATAAGTTATCTCATAGAATTAAGATTCTATGGCATGTATATTTAAAATTTGGGAGTTTAAATTGGCCAGTTGTAAGAAAAAAAAAGTAGAATTGTAACGCAGGATCTGATAATGATTAGTCAGAGGAATTTCTATTTAGGGAAATATCTAAACAATTCTAAGATTGTTGGGAAATACTCCAGTCTGTCTGTCCATCCATTCATCCATCTATCCATGTATTCATCCATGCATTCATCCATGCATTCATCCATCCACCCCCCTCCCATCCATTATCTATTTATCTATCATCTATCTATCTATCATTGTATTTATTATTTAGCGCACTGACTTTAGAGTAGATTCTAGATTGACTCAATACATGTGATCCAGTTAACTAAATGCAATTTTGGAATCTGTCACTATACAGAGTTATTATGATATTATTGACTGTATTCCACATGTTGTTTATTACATCCTCATACCTTATTTATTTTATAACTGAAAGTGTTTACCCCTTATTCCCCTTCACTTTTTTCACCCTTCCTCCCACACCCCTCCATCTGGTAACCATCAGTTTGTTCTATGTATATGTAAGTCTGTTTGTTTTGCTATGTTTGTTCATTTTTTAAGATGCCACATACAGGCAATATCATAGAGTATTTTCCCTTCTCTGTCTGACTTATTTCACTCAGCGTAATATCCTGAAAGTCCATCTGTGTTGTTGCAAATGGCAAGATTTTACTCCTTTTATGGCTGAGTAACATTTCATTGTATATATATATATATACCACATCTTCTTTATCACTTATCTATTGATGGAGACCTAGGTTGCTTCCATATCATGGCTATTGTAACTATGCTATGTGAAAGGGTTCATATATCTTTTTGAATTTGTATTTTTGTATTCTTCAGATAACTACCCACAGGTGAATTGCTAGGTTATATGGCAGTTCTATTTTCAATTTTTTGAGGAACCTCCATACTGTTTTCCACAGTGGCTACAGCAGTTTGCAATCCCAACAACAATGCACAGGGGTTTCTTTTTTCTCGTATTCTGGCCAACGCTTTTATCTGTCGACATTTTGATGATGACTACTCTAACAGATGTGAGGTGATAATGCATTGAAATTTTGATTTGCACTTCCTTAATGACTAGTGACGTTGAGCATCTTATCATGTGTCTGTTGGCCATCAGTATGTCTTCTTTGGGGAAAGTCTATGTAGATTCTCTGATCATTTTTTAAATCATGATATTTGTGTGTGTGTGTTTTATGTTGAGTTATACAAGCTCTATATTTATTTGGATATTCACCCTTATGGGAGATATAATTTGGAAATATTTTATCTTATTCAGTAGGTTGTCTTTTTGTTCTATTGGTTCTGCTATGGCTTTCTTTGTCATGCAAAAGCTTTCTGGTTTGATGTAGTCACATTTGCTTATTTTTTCCTTTGTTGCCTCTGCCTGAGGAGATATATATTTAAAAATATTGCTAAGAACAATGTCATAGAGTTTGCTGCCTATGCGTTCTTCCAGATGTTTTATGGTTTCAGGTCTAACATTTAAGTCTTTAATCCATTTTGAATTTATTTCTTGTATGTGGCATAAGGAAGTGGTTCAGTTTTAGATTGTTTTCCATGTATCTGTCCAGTTTTCCCAAACCATTTATTCAAAAAATTTCTTGATTCTTAAAAATATAAAGTAGCCATTTGTAGCATCAGTAGTTACTCTAAAGCTGCTTTCTGTGATCACTGATTTCAGGAACTAGATTGCATGAACTGTAAAATTCTAGCTGAAATAAGCAAATATTTCTATAATATCAACAAGAAATATAAGAAATGTTACCCTTTAGATAAGAAAAATCTGATGTTATCTGGTCTAGACAGGACTTCCTTTTAGTTAATTGGAAACTTTGTTTCAGGAACTCAGGGGCAAACACTTGGTGGGGGGAGGGAAGATATACAATGAAAATATGGAAATAAAAACCTCTTTGCAATATGGTACCTTTGTTCTATTCTTAGTAGATGCTTTTAAAAAATATACAACTTATTCCCTATAGAATTCAGGGCTTTCTTTACTATTTAAACTACAATTTTAAAGAGAATAACCTTCTAGACTATCGTTTATTGAACCGTCTCAATTGTTGAGGCTGTAGCAGTGGCTTGGTGTCGTGTGGGGTATGAGGATGGAAGCATATTTGTAACAGATACTGCGTTGTGAGAGACATACAGAAGACTATTAGTAAACACTTTTCTCCTAGAATGTCCCAGTGTGTGCTTAAGGTTCTTTATTTTTTTATATTTTATTTTTTGATTTTTCAATTACATTTGTCCCATTTTTCCCCCATTGCTCCCCCCACCCAGCCCATCCCTTCTCCCACAATCATATCCCTCCCCGTTGTCATGTCCATGAGTCATTCATACACGTTCCTTGACTAGACCCTTCCCTTACTTATCCCCCTTCTCTCACTCCCCCTCTACTGACAACTATTCTAGTCTTTGCCTATTTAGTTCCTTTGTTTGTGTTGTTCTTTAGTTTCCTGTATTAGGTGATATCATATGGTATTTTGCTTTCTTTGCCTGGCTTATTTCACTAAGCATAATTCTTTCTAGTTCCATCCATGTTGTCGCAAATGGCAGGAGTTCTTTCTTTCTGCTACATAGAACTCCATTGTGTAAATGAACCACAGTTTTTTGATCCACTCATCTACAGATGGGCACTTAGGCTGTTTCCAGCACTTAGCTATTGTAAACAGGGCTGCTATCCATACATGACTTTTCACCATTAAATTTCCTCTAAGACAATTGTAGATAAGACTATTATGGAAAAAAATTTGAATCACTATGTCTAAATTGCATATTAGCTCCTCATTTCAAGTTTTCGCCTAAGAAAATGTATTTTCCAAAAATGTTAAAATTATTGATATGAAGCTTTTTCTATTTCCTTTCTTTAATGATTTTCTTGACTTCTGTTATTTCTTCATTTCAAAAGAAATATATATTTAGTTGGCTATCATAGGAAATGAAGAAAAATCACAACAAATGGTAAAGGAACATACAACTTAAAATTATATATATATATATATATATATATATATATATATATATGCACACACATACATACATATATGGCAGGATACTTTGTTATTATTTTCTGTTTTATTTGCTGCCATAAGAATCTGGAAGAAATGTAAAGAACTATAATTTTTTGCTTCTTTGAAGGTAGCCGTGTGTTGTGCTCCAAGATTCTCATTTATGACTTTTGTGTTGGTTGACCAAAAGCAAACATTCCCAGGTACTCAGAAAATAATCTCCACTTGTACTTTTTTTTTTTCAAAAAACCTAGGCTGAGAAAAGCAAAAAGGTAGGCCATTCTTCTGAGAACAAACATTCTGGTTTTTGCTGATTCTTGGATCCCCCCCCCCCCAAGGACATTGGTCATAGGGCAGATCTTGAAGGGTAGTGAGACAGCAGGTGTGCTCTGGAGACTGCCAAACGCCCTGACCATCAGACATCAATGAAGAATTCCCAGGGGACACATATACTAGCAAGGGCACTGTGGAGCTCTGAGCTTCTGGGTAGCGGCCATGGGGACCCAGGCAGTGAGTGACCATGAGGATGTGGGCAGGAAGTGAGTTGGTGGTGTCTAGTGTGGACAGACGAGACAGCTCCCCCACAAATCTTCTAAGTTTTGTTAAGCATTTGAAATTCTTCCAAAACACTGAAGAGCAGGAGGTCCTCTCCGCAACCACGTATGATTTAGAAGAACGTGACAGCTAGATAGATGAAGTTTAAGGCAGACTTATCTAAGTTACAGAGGCAAAGATGACCAACAAGACTTAAAAAAAAAATTTTTTTATTTTCCATTACAGTTAATAGTCAATGTTATCTGGTGTTACTTTCAGATGGAGATAGTGGTTAGACAAAGACACACCTCACAAAGCCAACACAGCCTTACTGTTTCTCTCACCATGATAAAACTGTAGACAGGTTTCGTGCAGATTGGAGGCTGCGGATTTGCAATTGTAAATTCTTTCTCTGCCTCTGCTACATGTAAACTTTCTACAATCCAGGAATGCCTTTCTTAAAGACCTGGGAATTTAATCATGAAGAAACAAGGCCCCTGTCTCTCAGTTATCTGTGTGAGGGTGGGAATCTTACTTCAGTAAGCACCGACTACCAAATACAGACAGCCTAAATGCAGCGTCCAGCCCCATTTTGATACAGTGGGATTGATTCAGTTTCTCTTTCCTATTGACCACTGTTACAAAAGTCCTTTTTATCTTAAGATATTTTTATTAAATTTATTTAGGTGACATTGGTTAATAATACTTCATAGGTTTCAGGGGTTCGATTATATAATACATTATCTATATATTTTTTTTATATGCTCACCACCCAAGTCAAACCTCCTTCTGTCACCATTTGTCCCTCCTTAACCCTCTTTTACCTCCCCTCTCTGCTGCCCACCCCCCTTTCCCTCTGGCAATCACCATACTGTTGTCTGTGCCTATGTTTTTTTTTTTTGCTTAATCCCATCACCTTTTTTTCCAACCTCCCCTCCCCTCTGACAGCTGTCAGTCTGTTTTCTGTAGCTATGAGTCTGTTTCTATTTTGTTTATTTGTTTATTTTGTTCATTTGATTCCACATATGAGTGAAATCATATGGGACTTGTCTTTCTCTGACTGGCTTATTTCACTTAGCATAATGTTCCCCAGGTCCATTCATACTGTTGCAAAGGGTAAGATTTCCTTCTTTTTTATGGTCAAGTAGTGTTCCATTGTGTAAATGTATCACAGCTTTAAAAAATCTTTATTGTATATTTTCCATTACTGTTTTGTCCCCTTATACCCCCCATCCCCTCCCCGCCCCCCCAGCAATCACACACTGTAGTCCATGTCCATGTTCCATGTACCACAGCTGTTTTGTTCACTCATCTACTGATGGGCACTTGGGTTGCTTCCGAATCTTGGCGATTGTAAATAGCACTGCAACAAACATAGGGATGCATATATTCTTTCAAATCAGTGCTTTGGATTTATTTGAATATATTCCCAGAAGTGGAATTGCTGGGTCATAAGGTAGATCCATTTTTAGCTTTGTGAGGAAATCCCATACGGTTTCCCACGGTGGCTGCACCAGTCTGCATTCCCACCAGCAGTGCAGTAGGGTTCCCTTTAATCTGCATCCTTTGCAGCACTCGTTGTTTGTTGATTTATAGCCATTCCAATAGGTGTGAAGTGATATAGTCTTGAATAAAGTCTTCCATGCTATTTTTGAACAAGCATCAGGTGCAATTTTTCCCTTTAATAAAGAAATGCAACATTAGAAGCAGAGTATTAGAATATAAAATATTTCTCTCTCTTCCCTCCTCTTTCTTGCCTTCTTTTTTTCCTTCCTCCTCTTCTTTCTTTCTTTCTTTCTTTCTTTCTTTCTTTCTTTCTTTCTTTCTTTCTTTCTTTCTTTCTTTCTTTCTTTCCTTCTCTCTCTCTCTCTCTCTCTCTCTCTCTCTCTCTCTCTCTCTTTCTTTCTTTCTTTCTTTCTTTCTCTCTCTCTTTCTTCTTTGGTCACTCTGAATAATTTACTGAGATGTTAATTCTGAAATTATTTTTTTTTCTGAAGGAGACATAAAACATTATCCCACTCCTCACAACTGGAGGAACAACTGGGCCTCTGTTCCAAGCTTCCCTTGCCTGAGGTGAATTAACTATTTTTAGTACTTCAATTATAGGAAAATAATTGTACTCTTATAGTGTTTTTTTCCCATTAGATGAGAGCCAAATAAGAAAGCATTAGAATAGTGCCTATTATATAGAAGTATCAACCAATGGCAGTAGTCTAATGATATTTTAATCTTCATGCAAAAATGAGAAGTGAGAAAACTCTGCTTTAGAAATGAACATACTTTTGAGTCACTTTGGTGAATTCCAACCTCTCTGAGGCTTAGTTTTAAAAATTTATTTATAAAACTATATACAGGGGGAACCCCCCCCAAACAGAATTTATTTATTAAAAAAATGTGTATTTATTTTTACATGTTTAAACTTCAGGCACCTTTAAAGTGCTCTGCATTTGATGCAGTACACCTATTGAGTCTCTTTTCCACTGCTCAAAACAGTTTTTGAACTCATCAAGTTTGAGGCCTTTTGATGCTTCTGCCTTTGTTTCACCTCTTCAACATCAGCAAAATATTTCCCTTTGAAGACTTTCTTTCATCTGGGGAAACAAACAAAAAATTCTCTGGGGCCAGACCAGGTAAATAGGGAAGGTTGGGCATGGGGGTGATACTGTTTTGGGTAAAAAACTGCTGAACATTCAGTGTGGCGTGGGCAGGTGCACTCATAAATCACCCATTATAAAATGGGCAAATGTGTTGAAAGAGTCTCAAAAAAAAAAAAAATCAGTGAAACCTAACACATCCTCTCACAACAACGCCAGCTGGTATACACTGATACAGATAGGTTACTAGAACACTCACCCAGTGAGAGAAGCCTGTACTACAAGGAGACCACCCTCCAGAAGATAATTCAAGATTTTTGGGTTCCCTTCATATATACAGCATCCCTCCCATGTTTGAGGGTGTTCTTTTGGGATAATAATCAAATAAGATTATTTCAGCCCTTGCTGCTGTGGCTCAGTGAATTAAGCGCTGGCCTGTGAGCCAAGTGCTGCTGGTTTGATTCCCAGTCAGGGCACATGACTACACTGCACATCAGGTCCCCAGTTGGGGGCGTGAGTGAGAGGCAACCACACTGTGATGTTTCTCTCTCTCTCTTTCTCCTTTCCCCTCTCTCTAAGAATAAAATAAACAAACAAACAAACAAAAAAAATAAGCACAATTCTCTGTCTAAAAAAAATTAAAAAGTTCAATTATCTCAGAGAAAATTAAAAAAAAAAAAAAAGATCATTTTGTCAGTGGAGGACATCACTGTCATTGCCATTATCTACTCTTTCACTACTTTTTGGAACCTTAAGTTAAAAATGGAAAAGAAAAATAAAAGGAAAAGTTCTTGAAAAATTAGTTGAAAAGAAGGTAAATTGAAAATGCTCTGTAATAGATAGAATCAGATACAGAAAAGATTAAAAACTGAGATTTTTGCTAATATATAATGTAACTGAAATTAATACTTAAAAAGTAAATTGTTTTAACTGTTCGAAGAACTTTTAATAAAAACTAAATAGAACTATACCTATGGTATAAGAATTAAAGAAATATATATATATTAGAAATTCTGCCACATCTTCAAGGGACAAAATTTACCAGTTATTTCAGCTGTTTCAGGGTAGAATAAAATGGTAAATGTACCAAATTTTAGTGAAGTCACATATCAATTCATTTTACCAACATTCAATATCAATATTTAACAAAATGAACCTTCAATCTAGTTTCCCTCAGCAAAGAAAATTATAGAGCCATTTTTCTTGTTTATACCTTGTAAAAACATCCTTAATAAAATGCTAGCAGCCCTAGCCAGGTTGCTCAGTGTGTTGGAGCATTGTCCCATACACCTAAAGATCAAACGTTTGATTCCTGACAGGTCACATACTTGGGTTACAGTCCAATCCCTGGTTGGGGCACATGCGGGAGGCAACCAATCAATGTTTCTCACATCAGTGTTTCTCTCTCTATCCCTGCCTCTCTCTCAAGAAAATCAATAAACATATCCTCAGGTAAGGATTTTTTTAAAAGATAAAATGCTAGCAAACTGAAGTCCTCAGTAAATTAATTTATTAATTTAATCAGAGATTATTCATTCAATTAGCTGTAACACAGAATCCACTCTGGCTTTAATGGAAATGAGGTTACTAGGTGAGGCTTACAGACGTTCTCAGGGCCAGAGCGTCTGAAGCTGGAGCTGATTCCCACACACTCAGCCACGGGGCTGCTCCAAGAGAGTCCCTGGTTTTTCTGCTGGGCACGGACTTCACGTCTGTGCTGCTGATGGGGAGGATGCGGAGCCTGGCCATTGCTGCTTTTAACCACTGGGCTTCCCAGCGACCATGCTGCCAGATTGGAGTATATGCAATACCTGCTTCTCCATGCCATTGACTTTGACATTAGCTTATTCCACAAGTATATCTGATTAGCTGATCTAGGTTATGTGCTGGGTCTTCTCTTTGTAGGGAGGCTGAAGGAATGGGTTTCTGGCTTCTGAACTGGGAAATCACAGATTTGATAATGCATAATCTTCCCCAAACATTAGGAGATTTTGCAAAAACTGGTCACTATATGAACAAAGTATTCCGAAGTCCATTAACTCAAGGATAATTGAGTAGAAAAATATGTCAAAACTGATCACATTAAAAAGTCTCATGAGAAAAAATTATCTCAACAGATAATAAAAAACATTGTATTAAATTCAGCATCAAGTCTGGATGAAAAGTTAGTACAGTAGGACTAGGAAGAGGGTTTTTTGACATAATGTAGAATATTTAGCATAAAATGAGAGCTAACAACATACCTAGTAGTGTAGCATCAAAGGTACTATTGTTAACACCACTATTTTTGATGTCAGTTGAGAAATTCTAACTAGTTCAGTGGCAACTGTGACATCAAAAAATAGATCCCAAAGAAGAAAGTATCAATGTTTGCATTTATGTTTTTCTTCTTCAAAAAACCAAGAACAAACACAACGAACAGGTAAAGAGGCACATTGTCTGCTTAACAAAACCATAAATAGAAATGAAAAGCTCCTAAATGTGTAAGTAATGTATGGGAAACATTGTGGATGGAAAAATTATTCAAAAATGTAAAACAACAAAGAATAACTTAAGATGCTTAAACCATAGGCCTTCACTGATGGGATAATTTTAAGAAAATGACTGAATAATTACAAACTTCACTTGGATGAATTACATATCTGTGTTACAACTGAATATGAAATTAACTCATCACTAATAGGAATATATTTGTGGTTTGCCTTTTTTTATGTCACTATTTTTTTCAGTTTCTCAAACCTACCAAAAATTTATGTTGAAGGTATGACATCATTTTTCAAACATTAAAAAACAAGATAATTTGGATCAAGAAAGAGTTTTTTTAAGAACCTATTCTTTGAGATACTATCACTGTTGTGAAACTGTTGGTTAGAAAAATTTAAACATTGTATCTTTATCCACTCTAGTAATCATGGGTATTATTACATAGTGTATATAAAATAATCTTATCAAAATATAAATTAACATTATAAAGATGTTATCTTTTACATCCTCCAAACAGGAGTACTTTCTGCTCATTTATTCTCATTCTTGGAATGTGTTATTTGGAATGATTTGATGCCTTGTAACTGCCAAAAACATATCAAATATTATTTGAACTTGTACATCATCATGGACTGTATAAAGCATTCCAAGAAATTAGTAACTGGCAACAAAACCAACAAGGTCACGGGCATGACTAAAAGAGCTTATCTTTTCAAAAGCTCTGATCATTTTTAGGATGAATTTGACATATGTTTAGTAGATTGGGGTCTGATGATGTGATATTTTAATTTTATATTTATAGTAATACTTCTTTTTAAATGATGGATGATCTTTATTTTTAAATGATGATGGATGATGGACTTTCTTATGTGCATAATATTTGCATGAGAAATCATTACACGCTATATAAAAATGGTTCAATTATGCATGCATTGTTTTAAAATAGTCTATAGAAAAAAAGAATATGCACACTTGCATAAAAGTCACTTTCTTTTCCAAATCTGAGGTTAACCTCAGATCTAACCTGGGCCTATTTAATAAATTAATTTTTTTCAGTCTTCCTGTTTATGTAGTTTTAGTTCCTTAGCTAAGATTAGGTAAAATGAAATCCGTAGCACTCTAAACATATTAACTTGTATATAAACAGGAAGCATCAAAGGAGGTTAGCTGGGCTAAGGGTTAGGCCTACTAAAGAGTTATATGCTTGGAGTATAAAAGGAAACATTACATTTTGTGTATTTGCCGGTAAAATCTTTAGTTTTATTTTTCTTAGTTTTTCTCTCATGACCATGCGGGAAGATAAAAACTGAACATCGTATATAAAAAAATATCCTTTCAGTCTACAGGTGTAGAACAGAATTGAATGCATGTCTCCAGAGACAAGTAAGAGTCCAGGAGATAAAACTACACATTTACTTTGCTAAAGCAAACAGCCGAGATTTCCTGCAGGATCAGGCGCAAGACTGCAAAATTCACAAAGATGGTTAGTTAGGGTAAGCATAGTCACTTTACTTTTAAAGTTCTTTTAAAAAAAATTATTCTTCTTATTGTTTTTAAACCCTTACCTGAGGATATCCTTATTGATTTTAGAAAGAGAGAGAAAGGGTGAGGGAGAGAGAGAAACATCGATATGAGAAAGATTGATCTGCCTCTCGTAAGCACCCTGACAAGAGAGTGAAGCCTCAACCTTTTGGTGAATGGGATGACACTCCAACCAACTGTGCCGGTCAGGGCTATCTTTTGAAGTTCTTATACTTTGAGAAAGTGTTGAATCTAAGGCTATCAGTGTTAGTAAACTGTCCAAGCAATTGCTGAATTGTTTGTCTATGTAGTATCAAAAGCGGTGTTATTGGCTGGAGGTGGTTTGCTCCTTGTGAGGGATTACTACAGAACTTTATTTTAGTCATATGAATAATGATTTTTCTAGGTATTATTTACTTTGATAAAATGAACAGGTTCTGGTATTCAATTTCAATGGTTTTGAATAATATCAGAGATACTGACTATGGCTATACAACAGATATTTTCTCAATACAGCATTAAATGATTAAACTTGACAATTTACCTGTGACTTTGGATGCCTATGCATATTATTTTAACCCACTCATATAGCTGTGTATGTGGTTTTTTAAAAATTTTTTTATGATGTTATAAAGGAATTGGGCTAATCTTCTTTCATCCTGAAGAGAAATTTTAATGTTTTCCCTAAACACACTCAACATATTCTTTATTTAATTAAATTGAATGCATGTATGGGGAAGAACATTAGGGTTCCTGTGGACATTTTGATGGCCTAATTCAGTGTAACCTGTGTGAACTTTAGGTTATGAAACCTCTGTTTATTTCCTGCTTTCTCCATCTATTCTTGTTTCATGAACACCTACTTCTAGCTAAGTAAATGTAACTTTAGCTGAAGTAGAAACAGCCTCTCTAATCACAGCAGACCAAATACTATATAGGTAAGGACTCACACTCATTGTCTCCATTTCAAAGAACCAATGACAGGTAAAATTGTGTGCATTAAGCTTAAAACAGAAATGGATTTCTCATCCTTATATATTTCTTCAACAGTAATGTGAATTACTCTGTTTAAAGTTTTTGGCTGAACTATACATGAGATTCAGTTGTCTGGACGGGTCAATACCTATAGCATAATCTCCTATACTTCAATCTGTTTTCCAGGCAGGTATTATATATCTTCCCAATGGCATTACTTTATAGCCAATCTCCACACCAAAGAAAAAAACAAAGCCAAACAGACAACAACAAAAACCCACCTTCAGCCAATATTTGAAAATTTTCTGAGGTATGGTACTTTTTTAGTAATCCTCAGCAATGTTGAAAACTGTTGTCATTGACATGTGGGAGATTTTACACTATGTAAAGCCTGTAAAATCCCGGTTTTTTGCTTAGCTGGTATGTCATTGTCTTTTAGACAGTGATGCATAGCAAAACTTTTATTGCCCTTGAAACTTGGCTCTTGAACTGTAATATGAAACAAACAGCTGGGCTCACAATAAGAAGCTGTGCTTGAAAAACCATTTTCATGAATGGAGTAATTGAAAATATATGACTTCATGTCATACATTTATGGTAATGCACTGAGTCTGTATAGTAAATACACTGGGGTGGCTATAAGCCTTTCAGATGTAGTCATGGATCACTGAATGTTGAGATTGGTTTGTTCTTGCACATAGAGAAAATAATGTGTGCGTTAAAATGAGAAATATATAAAGCTGAATTGTAGTTCAGATTCTGTGTTAGATCAGAAATAGTGATAGCCCTGAAGACTTTCCTTTTTAATTTTCTGTAAGAAGGATAAAAGTACACAAAGGAAACAATTGTAAGGCATGAGGGAGTCCAACAGGGGTTGAGTATCTCAGTCAATGCTCTGTGTGTTCCTGAAATGAGAAATCAAGACTCTTTCCATCTGTTCCTTTTCTCATTTCTAAGGAGGATGAGGAGGGGGGTGATAGTGACCTGGGTCAGGGACCAAGTGGACTCCTCTGAGTCATTATGGGATAACGGCACTAAGCAAAGGCATTTTAATGTAAAAACTGAGAAGGTTACAAGTGCAAGTATTTATACATAACTTACTAGATTTTGTCTTTTTGGAGTTCCACCTTCTCTATTGTGATTAGCTCTCATTTTAGATTCACTTCCTATATTTCTGCCTTGTAGCTGAAGAGGACTGGAGACTTGCTCCTGTTTGGCAGGAGACAATGTGCCTCCCCCACCAGTATCTTTGGACCCCTCTTCTCCCCACTCCCACAGACAGCTCAGTGAGCTCCTGGAAAGCCCAGGAGCAAGGAGACCTGGATTGAATTGTTTTAAATACTGTTCATGGCCTGAGAGAAAAATGTCCTCTTTCTTCAACAGGCTTTTGATTAAATTAATCTTTTCTGGATTCTTTTCCCTTTTAGAATTCTATACTCTAGCAGGTCCAGGTCAGGATACAAGCTGAGGGGAACTGGGCAGAGAGAGCTACTCCACCTGCATCTGGAGAGGGACGGGGAGGCAGGTGAACACAGGCCTGTGTGCAGCCGAAAGGAGCACTTTGCTTCCCGGTCAAACCAGCTTGCCATGGCCGGGACTTTCATATATTTTTAGGGGTTAAAGCCTCCACTTCAGCTTTTGGATGTTCTTATACTGTGTGTGTGTATGTATATAGGCCCACATGTATGCACATGAGCATGCACACACACACACATAATGATAAGACATGAGAGAACCATTTTTGGGGTTGATCAGGCTGGGACAGGTAGCCAGTAGTAGGCTCAGGAATCCTGACCATCTCTTTCCATCTTGGACACACTGTTAAAATTATATGACTTTATGTCATAGAGCTTTGTCTTTGGCACTTGAATATGTGTTTTACACATATTCAAACTTTCTCTTCATTATTAGGCTAAAAGCTATTTGGGGGCTGGATCTATGTACGATTCATGATTCACTTCCAACAGTGCTTACAAATAATAGCAACCTAGGTAACTATTTGTTGACTGATTAATACATGCTTCTTACAGAAACATTCAGGCAAGACCTCAGGGCATATTTATGATAAATTGACAACTTCTTTGACACTGGTTCTTGACTGAGCAACTTTGATTGGATAACTGTAGAGATAAAAATTACAGTTGAACTTTAAGATAAGCAAGTTGTCTTAAAGGTGGGCCCAATGTACCCACCAGGTCCTTTAAAGTGGAAACCGAGAGGCAGAGGAGAGATCACAGTCAGAGATTTGAAGGTACTACACTGCTGACTTTGAAGATGGAGGAAGAGGTCACAAGGCCAGCCTCCAGAAGCTAGAGAAGGCAGGCAAACAGACTCTCCCCTGTAACCCCCAGAAGCAATGCAGCCCTGCTTATAGGCCCAGTTATACTCATTTCTGACCTCTGACCTGAGAAATGTAAGATGATAAATTTGCACTGTTTTAATTTGCTAGGTTTGTGGTAATTTGTTATAATAGTAAGAAGAAACTAATAGAGACACCTAGCAACCTCTGCCCATTTCAGTCTTTGACACATTTTCCTAATAAGGGCAATACCAGACTTTGTAATAAATGAATTAAACCCTCCATAAAAAGATTGGAGTTGATGTCTCAGTAATACCTGTGTTAGAAAAAAACCACTTTATTCTAGAAAATTAGACACACATAAAAGTAAATAGGAGAGTATAATGAGCCTGATTTTCTCATCACAGAGCTTCAATAATTATCCATATGTGAGCAATCTTATTTTATCTATACCCTTACCCAGTCTCCCCAACCCAGTTAATTGATTTTCAAACAAATCTAAGACATCATTTCATTTCAGCTGCAAATATTTCATGATACTAAATGCATTTTAAATACTATACTGTACATCTTTTTAGATTCATTATTTAATAATCTTCTGAAAGGACAAAATATATCATAAGTGTGTTTGGGGATATTTATTAGGCTAATTGGGTGAGTTTTGTAGGGTTGACTTAGGGACCTGCAGAAGTCACTGTGAATCCTATGGCGAGGTCATTAGAATTGTGATGACTTAGCTGTACAAGATGACATGATAGAAGAGCTTAAAATACAATAAAGGGAAGTTACATGTGCTCCTTGTCACTCTCCTTGAGTGCCAACATTTCAAGACGGAATCAATTTTTCCAAGCCAAGCTCAAGTTTAGCAATAAATTGTGGTGACCAGCATACCAAGTGGCACCTGCTCTTTGATCTGCCACAGGCACCACTTCCAACATCTGGAATGGTTAAAGAGTGACTGTGCAGAAACCACGATGAAAATCCAAGTGGAGATAGATCACAAACCCTGCTGTCCTCCTTATATTTATCGTTCTGCCAAACGATTATAGCAGGGTTCCCTGTGACTCAGCTTAGTGGAATTACCATGTTTTCTAAGCAGCTCTTGAAAATTCTGTTAAAAATCTTTGTAGGCATCATGTTTGCATCTCTATGGCATTTAACAATAGTGCATAGTAGGTATTCAGTACCTGCTTAATTCAATGGTGAGTGGAAATAGGATAGCACTTGGAAATTCGAGTGGTAATGGGAATGTTGAAGCATTTCACGAAGTATCACTTAAGTGCTGATACTTTAGAAAATACAGAAGCATAGACATATTTTGGGCACATGGCAAACAAGATGATGACTGTGTTTTAATATTACATAGTCAACACGCACACATGGAGGGAACCGCTCCTCGTGGTTTAGGGAATAGTAGCCCCTGTCTGAGCATGACTGCTGCCAGCATCCCGGTCATGCTTGTCTTTAAGTCTCAACATAAGGCTGCATGTGAAACATAACTGAAAACCTCTCAGAGGGTTTCCGTGGGAATTGGATTTAAACAATACTTACTATGCTTTAGAACTTGCTCTGCTAATCTTCTAATATAACATAAACAACCTCTAGCAAGAAGTGTATGAAACCTTGCACCTACTGCCAGTGTGGCATCAAGATGTTTGATAGACCCTGACGCAGACTGGTCATTGTACCCTCTCTACTGGTACATGTAATCTGTTACTGTCAACTGTAATCCTAACTCCTCCAGGCTATTGATGATTCATAGACCTTGTATCTCTCATGCGTATCCTCCTCAATAAAAGGCATGAGGGAAGAAGGTCTAATCACTGTTCTCCACTAGAGAGAGCAGTCACCTTCCTTCCACCAGACATAATAAAGTGTCCTGGATAAAAGTTTGTTTCGCTGTGGTCACAAAGCCTCTGCTGGACAGAGCAGCTTCCAACCGAAACTAAGGTGTGTGAGGCACCTCCTCCACACACACACACACACACACACACACACACACACACACACACACTGGATAGACTTAGAGAAAACAGGTGTATTTGAGATGGGTAGTGGGTATATAGTGGCAGGTGGGAGTCTGGCTCCTAAGCCATCTGAAGAAATCATGTTCCTGGATTCCTTTCAGCAGAGGCATGGATATAAATCCCCACTGGAGATTTTCTCTTGGCAGAGGATGTCAAGAGGTCACATTACCATTTACAATGTTGTATAGGGAGAGAATGGGTAGAGTCTGATACAGATTCATGATATAAAAATGTTCTACTGTGATCATGTAGTTCCAGGGTGCTTATTTAAATTATTCTCATGGAGATTTTTAGTTTTCAGAATTAACAAAATTATTATGGCCTTGTGAGAGATGGGGGCTGATGGTGTTGACATATTTGATGCATATAAATAAATCTTGCCTACCAGTCTCTTCTTCCATGTAGGTTGAAAGGGCTATAAAGTGATCCCTTTATTAATAGCTGCAGACAAGTCCATACTGCCAAGTAGAACTCTGGTCAAAGACCAGGTTTCGGTGTGTGACTTAGACTAGAGACTGGAGTTAAACTTCCTCCTCCGTCCTCCATCCACTTCTCTTGCTCCCCTTTCTGAAATTCGGGACTAGTATGTTTTGGCACCGTGACTAAGCCGTTCCTTCATTTCTGACCAATGTGATGAACAACTCCTTCTATTTTGTAGAGAGGAGCTAGGAGGGAAGTGAGCAGAGACATGAAAGATATATGGTTGAAACTTCTTTTATTTTTAGTAGTAGTTATGCTACATTAAAGCATAGCCTGTAACTAACATTTCTCCAGCCAACAAGTACAAATAAGGTCACAGAGCATCTATGTAAATTTGGTTGGTTTAATACTTACATCTACTAAGGCAGAAACCCCATTCCCTGAATATTGTCTCCAAGTGTTTTTTGAAGCACCTAAGTTACATGTGTAGCACTCCTGTAGTATCTGTCCACTGCATTTTACTGGTCAGAGATACACTACATTGTTTTCCTGCTTTTACAGATACAATTAATTTCCTTTTGGTATTTTTTGAGTGTTCTATAGGCAGTAACATTTCCTCATAGTTTGTGGTGGAGTGAGGAAGCAAGGCTCTTTCCTGTGAGATTTACATTGTGCCAGAGGGTTGTGTCCATGCTGATTGGCCTCAGAAGGTTAAACTACTAGTCTCTCTTTTCTTACTTAAACCCTTTGAAACTAGGACCCAAGTATGTGTCCAGGCTCAGCTAGGTATTGGTTGAAGTAACAGCTGTCATTGTGGGACTAACATCACTTTACCTCTTTTGACACTAAGGTTTTGCCACTGGATAACAGTTGGCAACCGACTGCTGCTTTTCCTTTAGCAAAAAATATTCTGCGAAGAGTGTCATTGGCCTCCCTGAAAAGAGTTCCACTGGGTCACACCTGTTTGAAGCCCAGCTGTGAATACAGCTTCAGTTGGGCTTTACAGTAAGCCCACAACATATGGCCGTATGAAGGCTTTTCCCATTTGTCTATCTGAGGTATCTGGGTACTAAGTCCCAAGTCCCAAATGAAACTCAACTAGGACACCATTGGAGGAGACCACTCTGCCTTCTTCTCCTGAGACCTGTCACTCAAACATCCAACACCTGACTCTGACCCACAGATTTACCAGGGTCCCCCTTGCACAGTGGGTTCAGCAGATGTGGTCTGCCATCCTGGTGCATTGACTGCTCCATAATTTAGGGTTTGGAGGGCATCTCATCCTTGACTTAATTTTAAATTCAGTAATAGGCTTTCTGCATCTCATTTTCTGCGTGTCTCATTGTGTTTGATCTTTCATAAAAGTATTGGATTCTTTTTTCAGGGCTCTCTGGGATATTAAAAGATTTTGTAACACATCATTTTATGTACTCTAAAATGTATTTGGAAGCATTTTTTAAAAATCATTTGTCTATTACATACATAAAATTGTTGCTCTAACTACATAAAAAATAAACTTTTCCTACTTATCTCAGTGTGTCTCAATTTTTAAATAATTCACACATTTTAATTTGTATTATGTTTATATTCTTGTATTTATACATTATTTACTTATATATCATATATATTTATTTAATATTTATTCTGTGCATCTAAAATTCGCCTGTAGTAAAAGAAAATGGTGAACAGAATCAAATCTAGCTTCTTTTACAACTTGAGAATTCTGTTTATTCTTTGAACCTTGCCACTGGCTTCTCATCTCTTTTGTTTCTAAATTAAAATGATGGGCTTAAATTGACCAGAAACTCTTAGCTCAGTTATAAAATTTTAATAACTGAATCCTTTTAACTTGTAATCATATGTACTTTTATATAAGAATAAGAATTATCTGGACTCTTTGAAACTGAATATTCACCATGAATTGAGGATGCTTGCCATAGCGTTTTTATAAAATTGCATGCTTCTTGCTTTAAATAGCAAGAAACTGGATTTTAACCATGTGTTCTGTTTGGCAGGGGTGTTGGGGGGATCCTAGATCTGAATTTAAGGGATGTACTCCTGCAGGAAGTGAAAAGACTTGGAAAAATTGCTTCTTAAACACCCCACACTGTAGCACAGAAAGGGTATTTTGAGGAAGCATAACTAAGTGGGAGAGAAAGTGTTGTAGGCAGTGCTTTGAAGAAGTGAAATGTAAGCAGTTGCTTCTGCCTTTTTGCAAACATTTGTTTCACTCTGGAGATATGGCCCAGGGAGGGGTGGGCATCAGCACTTGAGGAACAGATGGCTGTAGTAGTCACAGCAACCCCGGGGACTGGCTGGCTGCAGGGCACATGAAACTGCAAAGGGTCCTGGTAGTGCTCTATTTTGAGTCTACAAAGTAAATGTGAAACTATGTAGTGAATCACAGGCTCTTGGATGACCAATAAAGGCAGTTGAAATCATAGAGTTGGAATTAGTAAGAACTAGTGGATGGAAGAGATGAGAGCTGGGCTTTCTTCTTTTTTTTTTTTTTTTTCCCTGGGACAATAGGAATTTAAGGGGGTAGCTGTATTTAGTACTCCTTTCTGAAACAGTGAGATTTTATTTTATTTTATTATTTTTTAAAGATTTTATTTATTTATTTTTATAGAGAGGGGAAGGGTGGGAGAAAGAGAGGGAGAGGCACATCAATGTGTGTTTGCCTTTCGTGCATCCCCAACTGAGGCCTACACCTCAACCCAGGCATGTGGTCCGAAGGGGAATTGAACTGGCAAATCTCTGGTTTGCAGGCCAATGCTCAATCCACTGAGCCACACCAGCCAGGGCTGAAACAATGAGATTTTAATGTGTGGATTCCTAAGTATTCATGCAGGACATTTCATGAGGCTTAAAGTAACATGAGCAGGGTAAAATACCAGAATTATAGACCTGGAGGATGTTAGAGATTCTAGTTCAAATGCGTCTGTTCAAATTAGGCCTAGAATACCAAGATCATTCTGCAAATGGCAGAGCTTGGGCTAAAATGAGTTATCTCTGTTGGCTACATGGCTGCTTTTGTAAAAAGAAGAAAAGATGACCAGAGTGATATGAAACACCTGTATTATTTTGTATCAACATAACAACAAGCATTTGTTAGAGCTTCATTGCCTATTTCCTAGAGTTAGTGAATATACTCTAATAAAAAACTTTTTTCAGTGAACTGAAATAAAAGACAATTGAGAGAGTATAAAGACAATTTTTCTCTGAATATTTCATAATCAATGATATGCGAAAACATAGAGTGGAGAGACTTTGGAACTATACTTCATTGGTTCTGTGATTTTCATACTTGGTTGCCTTTGGCAACTTTCTTAATCTTTTAAGATGGGACAAAATGGGGCTAATCATGGCAACTGTCTCATGTGTTGGTCATTAGATGAACAGGTGCACATAAAGTAACTGGTACAACACTGGCCAGTGTGGCTCAGCTGGTTGAAGCATTGTCCCAAACACTGAAAGTTTCAATTCCCTGTCAGGGTGCAGGTTTGATACCTCACTGGGGAGCCTACAAAAGGCAAGTGATTAATATTTCCCTCTCTCTTTTCCTCTCTCTCTAAAAGCAATGGAAAAATATCCTCAGGTGAGGAAGAAATAATAATAATAATAATAATAATAATAATAATAATAATAATAATAAGAAGAAGAAGCATCTGGCACAGAATAACAGGCCCATTTTCAGTGCTCCAAAATGTTACTTCTTATTATGTTCTTAATTAAAAAAATAAACCCCATAAACAAAACAAAATAAAATAAAGGGTGCAAGCAAATAAAAACAATTCTGATGGGATATCTTCCATGGTATAGAATTATGGAATCATGGGGAGAAGCATTTTAACCAGTCTTGGAGCAAGGAATTAAAAACTGATGAACTCTCCACATTCTCTATCTGATTCCTCTTCACATGCTTTTTTTTTTATTCCCATACCCAGGTCTGCTCCTCAAACCTTGGTCTCTTCCAGAGTTTCTTATCCTAGTGGTTGCTTAAATCAGGAACATGAGGATCACCTTAGAGATACTGCATTTTTTACCTCCTGGCTTAAAATCTTTTTTTTTTTCTTTTGTATCATGCTTTATTAGATTATTTGATACAATTAACACATTTAAGTGTTAACAGCTGTTTGTAAAATTTATTTTTAAGGGTTGATAATGCACTAATGGTATATACCAATAACATCATTTATTATCCATTTTCTAACCATATTGTGGTGATCATTTTATAATGTATATGTGTATCAAATTATCATGTTATATACCTTAAAACTTACACAATGCTATATTCAATTATATATCAATAAAGCTAGGGAAAATGGTTGGTTTTCCCACTTGTTATACTACTTTTGGTTTCTTACTGTTGAAGGGAGGACCCCTCCAAAAAACAGAATTATCTTCTGAAGGGTGGGACCCTTGTAGTACAGGCTCCCCCCACCAGGTGAGAGGTCTAGGAACCCATCTGCATCAGTGTACTAGCTGGCGTTGTGGTGAGAGGCTGCGTTAGGCTTCAGTAAATTTTTTTTGAGGACTCTTTCAATGCATTTGCCCATTTCATGATGGGTGATTTACAGGCAAACCTGCCCACACCGCACAGAGTGTTCAGCAGTTTTTGACTAAAAACGGCATGACCCCCGCCCCACCCTCTCTATCACCTGAGAAGAAAAAATTCCACAAAGGGAAATATTTTGCTGATGTGGAAAAGGTGAAACAGAAAATGGCAGAAGCATTAAAAATGGATGAGTTCAAAACTGTTTTAAGCAGTTTAAAAGTCTTGATGGGTATATTGCATCAAATGGAGAGTACTTTGAAATGATTGAAGTTTAAACATGTAAGAATAAATCCACAATTTTAATAAATAAATTCCATTTTTTGAGGGGTCCTTTCTTGTATTTAAAAACTATAACATCTTCTGTTTTTTTCCCAAGTATAAAATAAATGATTATTAAATGTTTCATTAATTGTAGGACTTAAGAGAACTATGGTCAGTTTCCAAAATACTAATTTGAAAAAGGCTTGCAATATAATCTGTAGAGTCTAAAATATGTGCTAGTGATGCATTCCTATTAAAAAAGCATGTTGTTAAAACTAAAATCTGTATGCTATCACATCTGCTAATTCATCCATGAATTCATATAAAAAGAAGACCACCTTCATAAAATTCTGAAAGAATCAGTCAAATAAAACTTTTAAAAAATTATAATAATAATATGACCAGTTTTTTTGCATCATGTAGACAAGAAATATCTGCTTTTCCAAACAGTCACGTAGGTGACAGAAGAGTCATTGCATCTTGGCCCTGGATCATAAAATTGGCTACATGCTCCTGTGGTCACCTCCTACACAAAGACACAGCTGGGTGTTTGCAGGGTCTATATCTTAATCCATCATCTGTTCCAGTGTCCATACTCTGAGTCCATGGTCCTGAGTTCTTCCTTCTTAGGCTTGTCCTTTAATGTGACAACTGTCATTAATCTTCTAGGACTGCATCTCATTTTCCCTTCTGAGTCAGAATCGGTACCTGGCCCTCAGAGTCTAGCCTTGCAGCCAGGTTCAGCCTGAGCTCTGACTCCATTGGAACACCGTACATTCCTGCTGTAGGGTCTCCTGAGTGTCTCGCACTCGCTCCGAGCCATTCAGTGACCTTTCTCCTCCCAGCTTTCCCTGCACTCTCCCTGGTGTTCTGCAGCCGGCAACCTGCACTCCCACAGCTACTCTAAAAGATATTCTTTTTGTAATCTTTTTTCTTCAACTGTTCCTTCTGTCTGGAAAGCTTCCTTCTCCCTATCCCCATCCCTAAAGCATTTCTACTTATTAACTAATCAAATGTCACCTCTCCATGAAGCCTTCCTAGATTCCCTCAGATGAATTAAGACTTTCTACTCATCCATCCAGGTCTCCATGAGTTTTTTTCCCCAAGGCACAGTGCATGTATCTCTGTTATCACGTTTTGTATGTTTCTGTTTGTATTATGGTTATAGATGTTTGTTTCCCTGACCAAGTTTGGACTCAGAAGGGCTGAGGCTGTCCTTCATTTTTGTATCCCCACAGAACCTGATGTAGGCCACTGTCATTCAAAAAATATCTGTGCAATTTAATAGAAACGAGCTACAAAACATGGCTGATCCATCAAATTTGATGGCTGATGTTAACAGATATTTATTAGTTGGTAATCAGTGGGTGCATGGACAGTTTTCTAACAGTATTTTAGAATATTGGTTTAAGAAGTTTCGAGGGGAGTATAGAGAAACAGACTACTACAAATATTGCTGCTTATAATCATGCAGTTTTAAGATTTAATATTGCTTCCTCTCTTTCTTTCAGTATTAGGAATTTTAAAAGAATTCAGATTCCTACAAAATAGTGTTCTCATCAGTTTTCAAAACATAAATGTATTGACAGGAAACAAAACCCTTGTGTTTTAAATTAGTTAATGTAACATTCATAAAATATTACTTGGGTGTAACTTGTTATCTTAGAACACTAAAGCTTTAAGGCTGGAAATTATTTCCTAGGGGAAAGGTGAAATGGAAGAAGACATCACTTTGGGTGGTGAACACACAATATAATATACAGATGATGTATTATAAATTGTACATCTGAAACCTATACAATTTTATTAATCAGTGTTCCCCCAATAAAGTCAATAAAAAAATAAAGAAAAAAAGTGAAATAGTACTCTTTGTGACTACTTTTCTAAATCTAGGACCCAATGAGTTAGCAGATTCTAAACTTGGCAAACCAATTTAGTGGGAAGTATTTTGATTTTAACTTCCCTTGGAAAATCTCCCAAGCTGGAGGGGGAAATAAACATACTTCAAGAATCAAGGATCCTTTTAGAAATGGCTCTTTCTGTAATTTCCCCCCTCTCTCCACCAATGTTTCATCCCTCTCTTGTTGGCTGCCAAAAACCAGCCTTTTCCTGGGCTCCTAGGGATTTGAAACATTTTGGCAGGCTAAAGAGGAAAACGGGTGGGAGAAACTCACAAAGAGGGTGAGAAATGATATTTCCACTTCCTAATATTCTTGGCCAGATCAGTTTTCTGTGTGGGAGGAGAGGCTTCTGGAAGCATTTCAAGTGCTCCGCTGAGATTCAGATTCATAGGGCTGGACTTATTTTAACAAATATTTAGCATGTGCTGGGAGCTTTAGTCAACATAGAACTTGAACAAAACTTAGTACGTATTTTTAAAGTGCTCAGTTATATGGAGATAAAATATTTGCAACATTTAATGGCAATATAACAAATAGACATAACTCAAAAAAGTACACAGTTTCCAAATACACGGTAAAGATGGAAAAAGTAGAGTGGAAGAATGAGGGACTCTTTGTAGACACATGGTAATGAGAGGTCATCTGATTTCCAGAGAAAATTGACATGTAAAAATGTATCACAAAGATGGATATTTGACTGGGTTTTCAAGGGTTATTCATAATGAGAACTGTTATTATTTGTCTCCCTACTTTGTGTTATGTGCTTTTCATATATTCCCTCTAGTCTTAACAACCGTGCAAAATGCGTATTGTATGTTTTTATCGATGTCTGTTATTTCATTGGACTGGATGCTCCATGATGACAGGGATGGGTTTATTTGCTTTTGCTCATCTTTGTACCTTTAGGCCTCTTACGGATTTTGGCAGATGGAAAGTACCCAATAATTATGTGTGGACTACAGATGAGTTAATTGAGAATCCAAGGGTAAGTGATTTGCTCAAACACACAGTGCCTGTAAATGGTGAAGCTGGAATTTGCATTTGTCTATATGGATTGCAAAGCTGAAGGTCTATGGTAGTGTAATGCTCTTCAGTGATGAACATGATTTAAAGAGTTGAAGAGAAATGAGACGGACATGCCAGGTGGGGCCTTAAACACCAGGAAGATCCTAGAGGCAAAGCTAATGGGCCAATTACCTGTGGTAGTTATAGGCAAACTGAAAAAACACGTTGGGGTCAGGTTCTGAAAAACATTATATATCAGGCTCAAAATTTTTCATTTTTCTTTTAGTTAGTGGAAAGTAGTAAAAGGTATTTTAAATAAGAGAAGCAATGATCAAAACAACGCTTTAAGAAAATTCATGCAGCAGCTGTGCAAAGGAAGTTTGGGAAGGGGTGACTGAAAGCTGAGGCCAGTGAGGAGATGATTCCAACAGCCTCAGCAGGCTCACTGGAGTTCTCCATATATGGATATGGGTCCTTTGTCAGACCAGCAGAAATGGAAATAATGGGTCCTCAAGAGATAATCTAAAGAGACTATCATCATGTATTCACAGTAAGATAAGAGCACTTAAAAAGAGGGAAAATTTAAAGACAATTATATGATGAGCCTATTTATCTGGGCTAATAAGAATGGTACCCTTAGGAAGGCAGACTAATCATCTTGTTAGCAGAAGTCAATTTTGAATGTGTTACAGTTGAGATTATGAACTCCCTATTCAATTAGAAGGAAGTTAAACATTCAGGTCTGGCACTGAAGTTAGAAGTCAGGAGCAGAAGAGAGTTATAGAGCACAGACTTAGAGGAAATAACTAAAACCATGGTAATCGATAAGGAAAAAACAAAGATTGGTGCTAAAGAGAGCCTCCATTTAAAAAAAAAGTTACTTCTTTCTTTTGATATACGTTGGTGTTGAACTGTAAATAATATGTAGAAATTTTAAGTATACAGCTCAGTGAAATTTTACTATGCAACACACCCAAGTAGCACACAAAGATCATGATCTAGAATATTGTCTCCACCCTAGAAGATTCATAATAATTCTCCTCCAATAAATAGCTATTGTTTCAATCTCTACCACTAGGGATGTTTTGGAACGTTGCATAATTGAAACCATACGCTGTGGTATCTACTCATTTGTGTCTGGCTTCTTTTGTTCAACATTATGGCTTTGAGATGTATCTTTTCTAATTTGACCCATGGGTTATTCGAAAATATACCATTTAATTTTAACAAATATGGAAGCTTTCTAATTTTCTTTCTGTTAGTGATTTAACTTAATCCCACTGAAGTCAGAAAACATTCTTGGTATTATTTCAATCCTTTGAAATTTGTTAAGACTTACTTTATGGTCTGGCAAATTTTCTGTTTCGGTAAATGACCCATTACATTGGAAAATAATATGTATAAGAATGTGTACTTTGAAATGTTGAGTACAATCTTCTATAAGTGCCACTTAGGTCAAGGTTGTTTATCATGGTGTTCAACCCTTCTACATTTTAATGATTTTTTGTTTCCCTGTCCTATCAGTTGTTAAGAGAAGTATGTCACATTGTCCCACTATCATCATGGATTTGTTTATTGTTTAGTTCTCTCTCTTTTTCTTTATACCTTTTGAAGCTTTCATCTAAGGTACAGATGGATTTAAGCTTATAGCTTACTGTTAAAATACGGTTTTATCACTCTAAAATATATCTACTTATCTCTAGTACTATTTCTTTTTTCTGCCATTTTAAATTAATTTTTTAATTTTTCAATTACAGTTTTAGTATTATTTTGTATTAGTTTCAGGTGTATAACATAGTAGTTAGATAATTATATACTTTACAGAGTGTTCTCCCTGATATCTCCTGTACCCACCTGGCACCATACATAGTAATTACAATATTATTGACTCCATTTAGGCCCTGGCTGGTTTAGCTCAGTAGATTGAGCGTCGGCCTGCGAGCTAAGTGTCGCTGGTTCGATCTTCCAGTCAGGGCACATCAGAGAAGAAAATCCGGAGCCGGAGTCCCTAAGGCGGTTTGACGTTGTAGTCAACACCGGCAACTCCTGCGGCGCACCTGAAGCCAAGCTGTATTGACTCCGTCTTTCCCTTGGACCCTTCAGCTGCGAAGAGAGGGGGGGTCTGCTGCATGGGCAACAGCAGACCCTCCATATCACCCTGCCCAGGCTCTGTAGCTTCAGCGTCATCGCAAGATGTCGATTCAACACGGGAGGAGACAGATACGATGTCACTCCCGAGTCGGACTGCACAGCCATTCTCGGCGGTGCAGATAGACTCTTAAGAAGCTACACCATCGTCTCTCGAGACGGACGGCTGCCGACGATTGACTCCATTTCCTATATGGTGCTTTACATCTCTTTGACTATTTTGTAACTACCAATTTGGTCTAGTGCCACTTCTTACCTTAAAGCCTGCTTTGTTTGATATCATTATAGTGATACAGTTTATTTTGCTTTTAATTTTAGTGATATAGATTTTTTCTATCCTTTTATTTTTAATCTCTCTGTCTCTTCATACATAAGTATATGTACTGATATGTATTAGAAATATTTAATGTATATATTAAGGCATAGTTAGTCATATTATGGAAGCCAAAGTTTACAGATAAGGAACAAGCAAAGTCAGGGGAAAGACAGAGGAGTAATAAGAGAAGTAGAAGGAGAATAAGGCTAGCAAGGAATTAGTGAGGTGCAAAAAGAAGAATTTCAAGCAGGATGGAAAATTCAGCTTGCTCTGCTACTAATTTAGCAGAGGCGCATGTCAAGTGGAGACACGAAGGCAAACAGAGATGATGAAAGATCATCGTATTTTGTAGATATATATTCATTAAAGATTTTTTGAGTTATTTTATAATAGATAAAATAAAGCAGGTTTAAAAAGAAAATTAGTTCTAATAAAATATAAGCAGCAGATATTTTATTATCACTAATAAAGGTGATATAGTTATTAAATTCAGCTGTGGAGAGAGTACTTAGAAAAGACTCTTCAAACTTTAGGTTCATATGGGTATATGTTTTGATCTTTCCAATAAGTAATTTAAGCGTCCACCCTCCCTTTGCAGCAGACACTTTGGTATCTCCTTCCAGAGGCCTTCACCTCCCCTCCTTTAATTATACAGAAATATCAAACACTTACACAATCAAATGCAGGGTGAACACTATCTACTGACCCCTGGGGTCAGAGCTAGCATCTGAGTCCTGGACAGTGTGACTCTCAGAACTGGCTGGGTGGAAGATGGTACTTTGCCAGTCCATTTCTGTTTTTCTGTTTGTCTCTCCCCCTGATGATGCAACAGTTTTCTATTTTAAAGCTACAGAACTCAAACTATATGCTTAAAGAAATTACGGTCCAGTCATCCAAAGGAATTGTTTGCATTTGCAAAGAAAAAAATAGAATGAGCAAGCTGAGCACACGGAAAAACCTCCAAGACATTTGGTGCTGAAATAAAGTAAGGTGCAGGCCAGGGGGTATAGAATTTCATGCTTTCCCTGGACAGGGCGACAACTTACCCAGCTTCCCAAAGGAGGTCACCCTCGGTGACCTCGCATGCCTCTTCCTCCCTGTCTGAGGGCGAGTCCCTAAGTGATTCTATGATGCACATATTCCCAGAAGGAGAAACCACTTCAGTCATCTCAAGTCATGTTCCAATACCTCTCTCGGTAGAGAAGAAAGAAACACAAATTACCTCTTTTAATTTATTCTTCTGAGCTTGCTAGGTGGCTGCATTGTGCAATTCTTTTTCCAAGTTATGTTAGCCTGTGCCTACTTGAATGTGGGTGAGAAGTATGGAATGCATATAAAATGCTGAAAGAATAATTAGGTAGGTTCTTGCAAGATGTCAGGTGAGTGAGTTTTGGAGAGAAGGAGAGATTCCTCCTTATCCAAAACAGAAAACAAAGAGGATTAACTTAAACTAAATATTTAAAGAGCATGGTGGGGAAGGGAGTGTGGAGGGAAGCATGAGAAATTCACAATTGATGGTCTTATTCTTCTTAACAGAAGGTCTCTACCAAAGCATTTGATTGTGGTTTCATCCTGACAGTAACATAGAAAAAGATTAAGTGACAAGCTTAAGTCTAGACAGTAATTTTATTACCACACACAAAAGTTAGAACTCACTTTCACATTTAAAAGCTTTTATTATGGAAAATTTTAGAAAAATATAAAAATAGAATAGAATAATCAATTTCCACTGATGTATCACTTAGCTTCAACAGTTATGAACATAAAGCCAACCTTGTTTTATCTAGACCTTACTCACATTTTTGGATTATTTTGTAGTTAACCCCAGGCATCATATTATTTTATCTGTAAACCATTTGATATGGAATAAAGGAAAATATTTAACAGCATAAGGGGATACATGCAACTCCATGACCACAAATTTAAAAATCTGGATTAAACACATGCTTTATATCAAAATATAAATTATCAAAAATTGACCCAATAAAATAACAGAAAAATCAAATAAGACAATACCATAGAAGACATAAGAAAGATAACTAAATATTTATCATGAAAATTTTCACCATCATCAGATGATTTTACCACTGCATGTTATCCATAAAGTTAAGAAATTAAAAACCATGTATTTCCAGTTTTACTTAAACTTTCCCACGTCATAGAAAAAGCTGGAAATTTCCCTAATAAATTTAGTGTCAAGACATTTATGACAAATACTAGAAATACAAAATATAAACATAAAAAAGAAAGTGATAAAAAATGTTGCTGGTGATGTAATGCTGGGGAGTTGTAACCCATCCCACCATTCTTTTGTCATTGTTTCTGTAAGTGCTGACTCTGACTAATATGTGGCTAGTGAATGAACAGCATGTTTCTATAAAATCCTAGGAACTAGTTTAAAAAAATACAGACCCCAACCTTCAAGCATCCCAGCTCTGGGAGATTTGCTGACCTTTCTCTGTGGAACCAGGATAACGTGAAGCAGGAATGACATGAAGCCAGTATGGCTAAACCAGCATGATGCACACTGGACTGTCGCTTGCTTATCAGAATGAACTGTGGTTGTCTGCAGGTAAAGAACTTTGCAACCCCCTTCCCTGATCTCTTTGTTCTGTTCCCCTCTCCCTCTTATAAAAAACCTCTGCCTCCAATGAGGGGTGGACATGGGCTTTGAGATGTGAGTCTCCCATCTTCCAGATGCCTAGCACCTGCAAATAAACAACTTTCCTTTACATTAGCACCCACCTTGAGTATTGGCTTTTGTAGAAGCAGGCAGCTGGACCTGTGTTTGGTCACAACGATTTAAAAAAATCCAAGGTTTTACATTTAGAACTTTAGAATACAAAAATATGAGAGGGTGTATGGTTGCATTATAAACATACAAAAACCCATAGGTTTTCTCTTTTAGAAGTATGCTCCTAGAAGTGGAATATAAAAATATAGTCCATTAAAACATTGTAAAATATTAAACTATTTATAATAAGTTTAACAAGAAAAGTACAGAATATAAATGACAATTAAATCTTCTTAATTTATAAAGGACATAAAAAACCTGAGTAAATGGAAAGGTATTCCATATTTTTGGATAAAAAGATAATATCATAAGCAAAACAAATGGACAATTAGGAAAATATTATCCAATAGAAAAAAAGGAAAAGAATGTGAAGATAAAATTCTTAGGTAAGTTGAGGCATCAAGATGCATACTCAAAATACCCTGTTTACTAGTAAGGAAAATGCACACTAACAATGTGGTATCAGTTCACATTCGGTGTATTGACAGATATGAAAAGGAAAAATAAAGTCTGTTACCTGGAATGCAGGGAAACGGTTACTCTCCAGAAATGCTGATAGATGTCTGGATTGTTGCAGCATATTGGGCAATCTATCTGGCAGAATTCTTAAAATTATAAACACACACACTCTTCATTTCCTGAGTTCTACTCCTGGGCATCTAGCCCAAAGAAATAAAAGAAATAAAAAGATCTGTACATATGATATAGGAACAGAATATTTATTTGTTACAAAGTTGCTTGAAATGGTAAAGAGTGGAAGGAAAAGGGGATGTGCAGGATTAGGGAAATGTGTAAATGTGGGTTTATGAAATGTGTCTGACTTCCTGTTTTTGTAATATCTGTAATGTGTGTACTCTGAATTGCATACAATGATATTATCACAGAGAAAAATAAAGGATACTTACTAGGTTGTTACAAAGGGATAACTTGGAAGAAGAGACTAGATGGGTATCCAAGGGAGGAAAGGAGAGAGCTATGGAAAAAACCATGACAAAACCCTCACCCAGTATGTAAATCCTTTATTTATGCATTTATCTAAAAATATATGACATGTGTCAACATAAGAAATGCCCAAACCTGTACAGCATTTTTATAAGAGTTTATTTGAGCCACACTGGCAAAATAGGCCATGGAACAAGATCTCAAATGCTTCAGAGAATAACAGTTTTGCAGTTTTTATGTTTTTAATGCGTGTGAAATTAATGAGGCAAAGTAAGGAAGACTATGCGGAAGTGGGAGAAAGGGAGGTGGAGATCGGATTACAGGAGAGTTAACAAGATTATATGCTCTCTTGAAGGTGGTTTTGGTTTATTTCAAAGTTGTGTGAACACCTAGATGTAGAAGAACAATGGGTAGGGCTTGCTTAAGGCAAAGATAAACATTTTACTAAAAAGTTATATACTTGGGACATGACTACCCATCTTGATGTTCCCAGTTAGGAATTTTTGGTCAGATTGTCCTGTGAGGTTATTTTCCATAAACACATACACACAATTTTTTAAAGTTAAAACCTTAAGTTTCCTGCTTTTAAATTACTTGGAGACTAGTATTCAGACTATAATACAAAGTAGAAATTGAACACCATAAATAAACGTGTTCGTTAGTTTCACTTTACAAATTACTCTCCCATTTGATCATCAAAACTTCTCAGTAACAATCATTTTTGAGAACATATATATCCTGTGTAGGCTTGGTTTCCTGGGCACATTTCCTTCTATGGGGTTTCCGTACGGAGAACACACACCCAGTTTCCCAATCAAATGAATAATGGTTAAATTTCTTTAACAAAATATTAGGGCAGGAACTGAAGACTGTCCAATGACTGGCTTTTCGGTTAAAGAAACTATTGTTTAGGCTTGAACATGAGGTGAGGTGTTCTTCCTCCTGTACTGAGTCTAAATCTGAGAACACCAGGTTCTCAGGGAGGTCTGCTGGAGGAGTGTGGGGTTCCGCTGAAACAAGCCCACAGATCAGTTTTACAACAGCTTCCGAAGAGTGGAAGGAGGGTAAATGCACCCTCATTCCAGACCATGGAGAAACCACAGTCCAGGTTTGCTCACCACTTGAAACAGGAAGGAGCAGCAGGAGAAGCAAGCCAACCGTGCTTAAGGGTGAGAAGAGGGAGAGGACATGCCTCCACCAGTTAACAGCAGCCATGAATGTCGTCAAGCCTTGGAAAGTCAGATTAGCTATCCTTCCTCTCTCCTGAAGGAGCCAAAACGAGGATTAGAGAGAAAAGCCGAAGAGTTTGATCTTAACCCAAATCCAAGTGGGGAACAAGGAGGGATGTCCCTTCCCCTGCAGGCTACTTGTAATTTGAAAAGTTGTCCCTGACACTGCCAGTATCATCGTCCTCATTTTGTAAGAATGATAACCATTCAGTTTTCAAAATACCCACAGATAAAAAATATTGCATTTTCCAAAAATGCTTGCTTTTGATTATGCCAAACAAATGAGCATGAAACTCAAAGAACCATGCTGGGGTACTGCCAACAGTCTTAAATTGGAAGTTGTATTTGATTATCCTGTGGACAGAAGATTTTCCTTACATTCACGCAGGAATGTAAAAGTTTGTCATTGTTGCTGTCTGAATTGTGTAATTAGAAAAGATGGTTGTGCTGTGCTAATAGTTTGCATTAACGACTTGGAACTATTTTAAAAGTAACTTGGGTTGTTGTTTGCTTGGAAATAGCATTCAAACAGCTCGAGGGATTGAGTCTTGAAATCCTCAAAGTTTTCCAAATTATGCAGGAATTTGTGTGAGGATACAGATTGGTAAATATGTGCAATTACATCTGCTCACTTTCAAGATTGCTTTCATGTTATTGTTTCTCTGAGTGCTGACATGCAGATATACATGTAAATATTTGCCTAGTTCTTACTATGCTCCTAGGACCATTCTCAGGTCTGGAGATGGACAAATTAATACGTCTCTGTGACAGGTAGTGAGTGCTAACGGCTAAGTATGTGGAACAATACATCTATTTGTCCTGATTGTGAAAGAAAGCAGTAAGACTAGTTGACAGTATCTGGGGCTCTATATGTGTTTGGTACTGTTATGGCACCGAAGTTACCAACCTGGGAATGTCCACATTTCTTCTGCACCTGTCCCTTCCTTTCTGTACTAACTGCTCGTATCTAGATCAGATTTTCACCTTCCCTTGCTTGGACCATTGCAGTAGGCCATGTATCTGTTTTGAATCCCCAATTTTGTCTCCCTTGCCATCCCACTGTCTTTTAACCTGTCCATTTGACACTGTCACTTTCTCCATATAACTCCTCAATGATGTAGAGCTCAACTATACTCGAAGATATTTATAACCTCAGAATCTCAGTTTCTAAGGACCATGCAATACAGTCACACGAGGGACCAGGGTTTTCTACTCCCTTGCTTTCTAAATCCTATAGAGTCCAGTCAATTATGTCTTATTTATCACATTTGCATCTCCAAGGGGCAGCAAGTTGCCTAACACCTAAGGGCAGACCCACCTAAGAAAAATCTTCCTGATCTGAGACTCTCCAACAGATTTCTCAGAAGGTTCTGTTCAAGCATTGGCTTTGTTTTCAATTTCTTATTTTGTGAGACTAAAAAAAAAAAAAAAATGTAGTTGAAGATTGATGGGTCAGATCAGATTGTTCTCTAAATACAGTATTCCCTCACTTATCGCAGGTATTACACTCTAGACCCCGCGCTATAGATGAAAATCTGCAAAGTAGGAACCTTACATTTATTTTAGTATTTATATACATTTTAAGGCTTTATAAACCCTTCCCACACACTTATAAACCGTTCCCAGTCCCTTATTAACCTTTCCCATGCTTTTATAAACACTACTTATGTTCTTAAACATATTCTACACTCTTAAACCTACATAACTTTAACAACATATGTATACAGTACCGCGAAATCCCACAATATAGCAAAAAATCCACGATAATTAATTAAATATAATATTTCTAAAAATCCTGTGATAGAATGAGGCTGTGATAAGTGAAATGCGTTATAGAGAGGGACTACTGTGTTGGAATGTGCCACTAATTAATTTTATCTAGAGATATAGATTATTTAATTCCATTATAGTATTTGATTGCAAAGTAACCAAAATGTTTCCTTCAGGTGATGCTGAATTTCTTGAAAAACAGAATCTGTAATATTTTCACTAACTTTTGCCATCATGACTCCTGCCATAATGATGACATGGGTGATTTTTTCATCAATAGTTAGAATTAGTCTGAAAATACGCTTAAAATTACGAAAGCTTTATTTTTTCTAAAAATACTTTTTGCTTAATCAACTGATTTTTTTAAAGACTTGTTGGGCCCTGGGTTTCTGGATACAATGTATAATTAACATAAACTTGAGGAATTTTGTTTTGTTTTGCCTTGTTTTTAACGATTCAAAACTAAGTTGCTTTTAGTCACAGGATTTCTGTAAATACAAACTTGTGTCAGAAGAAGCCTTTTATTTACTTTTTGATCCAACTCAGCATGTTTATTTAATCTGCATGATTCAGTTTACTGACTGCTTTAGAAATTTGGGCTGTGTGTTCTCATGACAGCTGAATAAGCTGAAGGCTTTGATCTGAATGGTGAAGCCTCAAAGAAAAGGCATTTTATTTCCCCCCTGAAAATTTGCTGTTGGAATCTTTCTTTATTTCCTATGAGGAAAGTACCATTTTTTTACTATACGACCACTCTCATTTAGTTTAGATTTTCCTTACTTGCTAATTGGGTGGGTTTTTTTTTTTTTTTTTTTTTCCATTCTGGGATGCTTTTTGGTGCTTTCAAATGGAAAGGGCAGAGCCATTCCAGGCATTGAGAGAAATCTGTGTTGTTGATTTTGTCTCCCTCCTGGAACTCTGGAAAAAATACAAAAGAAGATGTTGGTATTAATCTGTTAGGGACATCACAAAATAAGCAGTGTACGAGTAATTGGATCTAAGTTTTTGGGATCTCTAACAAGGGAAGCATGGTCTTGCCGAGTCTGTCCCTCACTCCCAGGCCTCCCCACCTCAATCACTGCATTTACTCCTTTTCTCACTTAAGCATGTCTTAGCCACAATGGCTTCTATCCATTCTCCCTTTGCACTGGATGGTCACCCCTAATTTTTTAAATCACCCCCAGGTGACTTATCTCAGTTCGCACTCACTGCTGCCCTTTATGCTCCTGTTTGGTTCGAATTCCTCGATGCTGGGTGAACCTGTCCCTAAGGGTCATCTAGCTTGTCATTAGGTGCTCAGATCATACCTGCTGTGCAAGGATGGCTTTCCTTTGCTCCTTCCAAATATGATTTCTTGGAACCATGGCAGGCAAGCTCGTTCTCTGGGGGAAAGAATCATGCATGAAACCATTCTGCACCCTTGATGCTTTCTGATGTGAATGAATGGTTAGCATTTCAAATCACTAAGATCCTTTTAGATCCTGACACTTTTAACAGAGGCGTCAATGATGACCTGAGAGTTTTATGACCTACTTTCATAAAAAAATCAGATCTTGTATAAGCTTAAACTCAAATAACCATTCAGTAATTTAAAAATTGATGAATCAAGTATCCCAGAACCTCAGTATTGGGAGGGAGCAGAAGGTACCGCATCCCTTCCATGTACCAATGTCCTCTCCTTGAATATCCCTCAAGATGGGAAACTCAATCCATCCTGAGGTAGCTTGTTAACCTTTGGACATGTCTAACAGACATGTCTTCTTCCCAGTCAACTGATAATTCTCTTTCTCAGAGTCTCATCCTTTGGCTCTGGTTCTGCTCTTGTGGCTACCATATCCAAATGTCTGTAGAAAACTATCCTATATTTCTCAGCTCTTGTTCTTGTTCTTGCTCTTGTTCTTGTTCTTGCTCTTGTTCTTGTTCTTCTCCGTCTCCTCCTTCTCCCTCTTCCTGTCATACTCTCAGTTCTTTCAACTCTTCTCTCTCTAATATCATCTCAAGTCCTCTCACCTCCTGGCTGTTCAATTTGTTTTTGACTCTGTCTCTAACTCTACTAAAATTGTGTTGTCCAGCCCCAAATATGAGGTATTAACACTTTCCTCATTCTTGTTGCTTTGATATTGTAATCTAAAAATAAATTCCCCTTTGAGTGCATGTGAACATATCATACTATTAGTTCGTACTAAAACTGTGGTATAAAATCTTGAATTTTTAAATAGATACTGAATTTTAGTCACTTCCTGCTCCATTTTATATTTATATATTCAGTAAATTTACTTTTTAGTAAATCTATGACCCATTTCAGCTATCACTTCTTCCCCATTCATTGTTTAGAAACTATCTTTTTTAAATAATCTGTCCTGGAACCCAAAACTACCACTTCTAAATTATCTCCCCTTTGGAAATACTAAAATAAATTCCCTACATCTAACTTTTATGCATCTTTCTGTGCTTTGTGATTATTAAATTATTGTCATATTTTACATTTAAACTCTTAGTTACCTTAGCTGGGGACAGAAAATTAATTTGGAGTCACTAGGTGATTGAACAAGTCCCTATAGGATAAGGGTGCATCCTTTAGGAACTATCCGTGTTTTATCACAAAACATCTTTTGACATATTGAACAAATAAGTGACTTTCCTAATCCTTACTTACCAAAATTGATTCAACACTTTTCAGTCAGAAGATAATTTTACTTGTTGAATTTGGCTGTAAATAACAGAAAGCACAAAAATCACAGCACCTTCAACAAAATAAAGGTAAAAGCAATCCCTATTGAGTAGGGATCCAGGTCCTCCTCTCTTTCAGCTCTATCTTTTGAATACTTGCTTTTCAGCCTGAAGATCCAACATGCTGCTGGAGCTCCAACCATTACCTTTATCTTCCAGGTAGCTAGAAGAAGAAGGGGCAAGGCTGCTCATTGCTGAGCCAGCTTTCTCTAAGCAACCTGCTAGACCTTTGTCGCATGGCCAGTCTTAGCTTTAAGGGAGGCTGGAAATAAAGTCTTTGACCAGGCACACCACAATCCAGGTGAGAGCTGATTTCTCTTACTTAGAAGATGCAAAGAGCTTTGGGGGTGGCCACCAATAATTTCTGCTAAAACTCCAAGAGAAAACAGGCTAAATAAAAATTCAAGACTTCTTTCTTGATGTCCTTCAAAAACATATTTGTCTTAGGAAGTAAGCCTTGCATTTTTGGCCACCTCTTTGCTTTAGACAGTAATAATAAGCCCATTTTATTGACCACAAAAATATATAAACAGTTTGCATCTTGAAATTGTGTCTTCTAACCATGCTTTTCTGTTTGTTTTCATTACTGTTCCTGTGTGTCCACACTGGATTCTCCAGCTTCCTCTCTGCTTTAGTCCTCTGGTGAGATTTGCAGTTACTCAATCAGAGCAGAGCATATTTTTGTTGGCTTCCCAATCATGTTGAGTCACATTCACTTCCAGATACTGAGGTCATAGAGTTGTGAATCTTTTTCCTCTTTATTGTTGAAAAGCTGCCTTTCATAAGTTTTCATGAGGATGTATCTTGCCAGGAAGCATTTGTCTTCTCCTTGCTAGTTACTTGCCCCATTTGCAGTCAGCGTGGTACAGGCAACGCTTCTACCTCCTTCAGCAAAGGCTGGGCACGTGACCCTGGTCTGCTTAGTATGTTCTTTTCCCCTGTTTGTAGCGATTGCATCAGGGGTGGGCAAATGACCCAACTGATGTGTTTTTGGGGACCACGGCGAGGGAATCCATCTGTCCTGAGTTGGTTAGGGGCCATCTCCAACACCAGGTGAACAGAAAGCCTCAGAATGAAACCAACAAAAAGAAAAGCAAACAGAGAGAGAAATTAAGTGTGCTTTCTGAGGACAGGGTCTACTCTGCCTTATTCTAGTACCACTCTTTGATTTTCGTGTTATGGAAACTAATAAAGATCCTTTTCCCTTTCAGGTAATTTAAGTTGAATTTATGCAACATGTATCTAAAGGACTTTTCATCAACTCAATTTGGTAACTTCTTCTGGGGTCTTGTTCGTTCAGCTATCCAACCAATTTTTCTTTATTTGTTAAAATGTACCAGTTTTATTTGATACAGATGACCCTATATATGCAAGTTGTGTGACATAAAGTGGGTGTAAAAGATGGTAAAACCTCTATCTTGCCAGTGTCTGTTTAATGATATTACTGGGAAATCATCAGGTTCTGTGCTTATGCAAAATCAAGAGATCAGTTTCAGCATGGACCCAATCTCACAAGGTTCTCTGCTGACTCTCCTTCTCAGCACATAAAGAACCGAGAGGCTGTGTACCAGAGGGAAAGCTGGAGCAAGGCACAAATAAATGCATCCTAGACAACAACTGGGAGCAGGCATCTTTCAGAATGTTTGAAAGAAAGTGAAAACCTCTTTAGAAATCAGTTAATCATGCCTCTGTTCTATTGAATTTGAACTTTGAGCATCTATGGAAAGCACCCAAGAATCCTCCAACATAATAAGGACCCTGATATAATTAAGCAAGCATTTCCATCTAAAATGTCAAGGAACACAGGGGGAGGGAAACAAAGCTAATGTTTGTTGAGAGTCACTTATCACTAGGCATGGTTCAGGTTCCTTTCATGCAGAACTTGATATTAAAAAGAAAGAAGGCAAAAGCATTTTCCAAATTATCTAAGGAAAATGGGAATTTAGTGCCTGGTATATAGGAAATATTCAATAAATAATAGCAACTATGGTGATGGTGAGAGTGATAATGATGATACACACTTGGGTAAGGTAAAACATCCCAAAACACTGAGGTTGGGGTTCTGGTACCCTGAATTACAGACCAGGTCCACAGTGGCCCTTGTGTCCCTAACTAAGTAAAATAAAATACCGCCATTGTCTTATGAGGTGAATATTAACATGTAGATTCCTAAGTCCACAGCACTAGTGAATCAGAGCCTTAATGTAGAGCCCTGGTAAGCTCTATGTTTAACAAGCTCCTTAAAAGGCTCTTGATGCCCATTAAAATGTGAGAATCTTGACCTCAGGAGTGACACTGGAGGGGGGGAATAATAATAACTGTTACTAGCTGGTCTTTCACTAACTCTTAAATTTGAAAGTCTTGAAAAGTAATTTAACATTCCCAGACAATAACTGCAGGATCGTTTCAGTGACAGTTTCTGTAATGAAGGCACAATCTCTAGTTACTAAATAATCATTACTATGGGGCAAACATACTTTATTTTATTTATTTAGTCTAAAAAACGTCAGTTACACTTAGCATGCAATGTTATATTACTAGTAATTAGATGTTTATATAACTTATGAAGTTATCATACTGATAGGTCTACTACCCGTCTGACACAATACATTGTTATTACTTTATTTTTAATGTATGCCAAAGCCTCAGTTTAAGATGATTTATTCCAATTTTCTTTCTTTCTTCCTTCTCTCTTTCTTTTCTTTCCTTCTTTTTCCTCTCCCCTCCCTTATCTCTCCTCTTTCTTTCTCTTTCTTTTGTCATTTTCTTCTCCTACCCCTTTTCTCTTTCCTTCACTTCCCCCCACTTTCCCTTCCGTTTGTCCTTTTCCACGTTTTTTTTTTAACAATGTATTGCTTCAGTGCAATCAGCAGAGGGCACTATTCTGCAGCAAGTCTGGAACTAACGCATCTGAAAGCTAATTTGCTTGACTGTACTAAAGAAGTCAGATTAAAACAAGCCCATAAATGTTGTTACATACATGAATGCTTACTGCATTTTAATTATGGTGATTTACACAAACCTGTCATGATTACATAGCTCATAAAACAAACTTTGTTTTAATAGCGGTGTTTAACAATGTATCCTTTTCTTCATGAGAATTAAATTTCAACCCCTAAACTCCTGAATATGGTACTCTCATAAATAAGAAATCCTATACAAGCCAGTGGCCGACAGAGCTGTGGCTTCTCCTAAAAACCTTGTTTTATTGGTCTGTTCTACTGTGTAATTGTTTAGTTTAATTTGATAAACATGTCAGTTTTCCCAGGATAATTAGATGGGTAAACAGAATGTTCAAAAAGAAATGGAGCCAATTAGACTCTTTCTATCAGACTTACACACACACACACACACACAAAGTCTTTGTAGATGGACAGAGTTTTCCTTAGAGATTTGATCCCAAATTAGAGTTCCTGGAATTTACAAGGGACCAAGGAGGCAACCTTCCTAAATATAGTGAAGTCTCAATTATCTGGAGAAGAGAGTCGATGAAGAAGACAAACCCCTACATGCTTCTGAGTCCACACTGGGGTTGGAAATGAAGAGGGGTCTGCTTTCAGCACTTAATTACAAGCTGGCTCAGGGGCTGTGGGTAGTTTTCCTGGAGCTAGCTCAAAGTAGACAGGTATCCACCATTTGTTTATGCTGTGAATGTGTTACATGCGTGTTGTGGTTACTCGTGATATACAGATGAGAGTTCCACGGTTGTTTGTTGTGAATATATTGGGCACCCTTTTTTAGAACTTAAAGAGAGGTTTCAAAAAGTAAGTAACATAATCATTTTATCCTATTTCTTTTTTTTAAAATTCTATTTCTTATTTGTGGTCCTTGAAAACAGACATATTGGGAGTATAACATCTGACCTGACTTCTCTACCTAGGTTTTTTCTCATGTTTCCTGCTTTTTCTCATGTTTCCTGTTTTTTCTCATGTTTTCTCTATAAAGACTGTTCTTCCATTAATTAAATAATTCATGTTGCTATGATTCAAGACTTGGTCCTGTTAGTACAGAATCAAGGAACATATTTGTTTCTCCTTGAAAATCTTTATAACATAATCCAATGAATAAAATATGCACTAAAATTTTGTCTTCATCACTTCTTACCACATCTTTTATGATTTCCTACTTATTATTCTCTTTGAATTCTGGAACACTGCTCAAAATAAAAAAAAAACAATCTTCAGAATTAATAAAAATGTTTCTAAATTAAGGCTTTCCCTCCCCATGATTATTCCCACTTCCTCACACTTTAAGCTTTCATACACTCTCTATATTTCTTGATTATATAGAATATCTTGCAGAAAAAATGCTTGCTCATTCCCCAATAATAGCATCTGTTTTTCTTTACTTTCTCTCAGGGTTTCTTACCTGGCTCCCCATCCTGTCTAGATTTCTATGCAGCTTTTTATTTTATTTTATTTTTCCGCTTGTCTCAAAGCCTTAGTATAATAATAAAGTCCTTTCTGCCTATTTGTCACAATATCTATTACCACTGACAACCTCAAAACTCTTTGTTTCCTGGATGCAGTAGCATTGGGCTTGACACAGCCACCCATTCTCTTGTGATATAAATTCAGCACACAGTTAGGACATTAAACTGTCACTTGACAGGAAAGAATTAGCAAGTGGGTGGTATACAAAGCCTATGTTTGCATTTATAGAGGGGACTTTAGTGGATGACATCTAGAGGCCTGATCTAAGTCACTTATAACAAAGGGTCCCCTGAAGTTTGCTGTAGATTGCTGCCTAAGAGCCCCGCTGTCGGCAACGGGTGGAGTGTGCCAGTGACGATGGGCATCGGGAATGAGTGGCCGCTCCTCCCCATCTAGAGTTCCACACTCACTAGTGCAGTCCTCAGGAAGTGACAATTTTACAAGGACTTAACATTTTTTTCTTGTCTTGCTTTTCTTTTAAAAATGAAACAGTATTTTAAATAGAAATTAGAAAACAGGAATGTAATAATAAATAAATAAATAAAAGTAACCCTGAAGAACAAAATCAAACAAAACACAAAACCCTTTCAAGAAACATGGAAAGTTGAAAGATATTTTTAAAAAATTCACTCCAATCCTACCCTCTTGAAATGACCATCATTAAGATTATTTTAGATATTTTTCCATGTATATGTCTATGTACATATATATCTCTATATAAGTATATATACACACATACAGCTGGATGAGTAGGTAGATAGAAATATAATTATAAAAACGTGAGCATACTATAATGGTTTTTAAAAATAATAATTTTACATTTAGTATTACCACAATTTAATTTTTAATTTAAATTTTTATTGTTATTCTATTACAGTTGTCTCAATTTTCCTTCCTTTGCCCTCCTCTGCTCAGCTCACCCCTGCTCCCACAGTCAATCCTCACACTGTTGACCATGTCCGTGGGTCATTCATACATGTTCTTTGACTAGAGTCTTCCCCTTGTTTCCACCATTATCTCCCTCCCTCGTCCCTCTGACTGCTGTCACTTTGTTCCATGTCACAATTTAAGTTTTTAAAAGTATATTTTATTGATTATGCTATTACAGTTGCCCCAATTTTCCCCCTTTGCCCCCCTCCCCCCCGCGTGGTCCCCTCTTCCCTCCAGCAATCCCCTTCACTTGGTTCATGTCCATGTGTCATGTGTGTAAGTTCTTTGGCTTCTCCATTTCCTATACTGTTCTTAACATCCCGCTGGCTGTTTTTTTTCTTCCAGTTATGCTTCTTAATCCCTGTACCATTTCTCCCCTTCTCCCCCTTCTCCATCCCAGATGATAACCCTCAAGATGATCTCCATATCTATGATTCTGTTCCTGTTCTGTTTTTTTGCTTAGTTTGTTTTTGTTTTTGATTCAGTTATTGATAGTTGTGAATTTGTTGTCTTTTTAATGTTCATGGTTTTGATCTTCTTTTGCTTAAATAAGTTCCTTTAATATTTCATGTAATAATGGTTTGGTGGCAATACACTCCTTTACCTTTATATTGTCTGGGAAGCACTTTATCTGCCCTTCCATTCTAAATGATAGCTTTGCTGGATAGAATAATCTAAGTTGTGGGTCCTTGCTTTTCATCACTTTGAATACTTCTTGCCAGTCCCTTCTTGCCTACAAAGTTTCTCTTAAGAAATCAACTGATAGTCTTAGGGGGAACTCCTTGGTAGGTAACTGTCTTCTTTTCTCTTGCTGCTTTTAAGATTCTCTCTTCTTCTTTAACATTTGACATTTTAATTATGATATGTCTTGGTGTGGTCCTCTTTGGGTCCAACCTGTATGTGTATTTCCTTCACCAAGCTAGGGAAGTTTTCCTTGATTATTTTTTCAAATATGTTTTCAATTTCTTGCTCTTCCTCTCCTCCTTTTGGGACCCTTATGATTCAAATGATGGTTCCTTTAAAGTTGCCCCAGAAATTCCTAAGCCTATCCTCATTTTTTTGAAATCTTATTTCTTCTTTCTGTTCTGGTCAAATGTTTATTTCTTCCTTATGTTCCAAATTGTTGATTTAAATCCCAGTTTCCTTCCCCTCATTGTTGGTTCCTTGTGGATTGTCTTAATTTCACTTAGTGTAACCTTAATTTCTTCCTTTATGTTGTTGCCATACTGAATGAGTTCTATGAGCATCCTGAGCACCAGTGTTTTGTACTCTGCATCTGATAGGTTGGCTATCTCCGTTTTGTTTTGTTCTTTTTCTGGAGTTTTGTTCTGTTCTTTCATTTGGACCATATTTCTTTGTCTCCTCAATTTGGCGGACTCCCTGTGTTTGTTTCTGTGTATTAGGTAGAGCTGTTTTGACTCCCTGTCTTAATAGTGTGGCCCATCTGGATATATATGGCTCCTTTAAATCCTTGGTTGTTGGACTTCCATATAGCTTGATTTTCTGATGGTTCTGAGTGTTATTTGTAATTCTTTCTGTGGTTGTGTGAGGAGGTGAAACATGTTTACCTACACCTCCATCTTGACTGGAAGTCCAAAATTTAATTTTTTTAATGAAATGAAACTGAAGAAAATACTGCATTTCAGATAAAACTATCTTTACCATAAATGGCACTAAGTTCTAAAGAACCTTCAGGATATTAAAAACCTACATTTTAAGAAATCTATGGAAGAAACTGAAATAAAGTTGTCATTTTATTCTGAACTCTGGGGTGGCTTAATTGATCTAATATTTTTTGTTTATTTCATGCTCTTGGAATAAATCTTTAGCTAGATATGGATTAATATGATTCTCTCCTTTTGGAAGAGTGAGTGCTAATTTCTTCATCTAGAAAAAGAAGGACATCTTTTGAACATCATGAATGAGCACCAAGGTGAGCACTCATTTCAGAACATGTTGGATAGGAGTGAAGAGCCCGTTTCTCAGTTGCCTCACCAGAGAGGGGTAGTATCTGGGGTTATTCCCCAACCAACCTCATTACTTGTACTTGAATTTTATTACTTTCTTTGGTCTGTGGCTAAATCTTGGAAGGACTTAAGATGTGATTGTCCACACAGGACAATAATAATAAAGAGACATACTGACATTTCACCGGATGTTTAAATATCAACAAAGAGGAATATGGTTTCATCTTTAACCTTATTCTCCTCTGCACAGACCCTCAGAGAGGGGTAAATAATTACCAGTAGGGAGACGGCATTAGACTGAGATGTTATGCAGGCAGCCCCTGAAGTCTTGTAGGCAACCATCTCCCAGGTTATCCCTCAACATAGAATCTACCATTGGGGAAGTAAACACACACTTTCTAGCCTTCACAACTAGCTTCAGAAATCAAAGAACACCAGCCATGTGATGCAGAGTCTTGTATTCTCACATGCTTGTTTGAGACTCTAAGTATTATTACTAGCTTGGCATTGTGTCATCATGGTTTTTCTGAGGAACATAAAATTTTTATCACAACAGCTGCAAAATCCTGTGAGAAATCATAACTTCGGTTTTTCTTTTTTTGTTGTTTTCCAAGTAAGACTATGGGATCCTCCCTTTCAAAAAATAAAAAATAAAATAAAATTCTCTTTTTAGCAAAAGGCTTATGAGACCAACCTTGGAAGACTGACTTACAATTCCAACAACAACATTACTAAGTTGATCAGATTCATGGCTTAATTAACAGTGAAATTGAGCTGGGAGCAAATGTCATGGGTGGAAAGACCAACAGCGTGGTCTTCGGGAGGGGACTGCCTGAAAGATACTATGCGGATAATTGCATAACGATGATGCTGTGCTGTTTCTGAACAAAGCTCTCACTGTTCCTTCAGAATGAGGAAGTAAACCGTTTCCAATGCTGTGATCACAAGTTCCCTAAACACTTATTGGACTGTGGGCACATTAGATGCTACAACTTGATCCAGAGAGTTAAAGTCATCTGCTGCTACATGGAAAACAATCTCGGTAGAGAAGAAAGTAGCGGTGGAATGATACACCTTATTCCACTTCTGTGGTGTTCTCACCTGGGTCCTCCCTTGCACTTGTATAATTGGGGAATCTGATGCTGAAATCTAGACAAAATCAAAATCTCTGTTCAACTATATAGTCATTTAATGAATATTTATTCAGGGACCAGATGGAAAGACAACCATCTTCAAAGGTGTAAATGAATTATCTCAACCATTCAGGTGGTAATAGAACAGCCTTTAGTTTAGTACTAATTTTTTCTCCACTGTTAAGGTGATACCCTTCTGACTGTTCAGTTTGATGTCCCATCCACTTGACAGGGGGAACACAGTCTATTCATATCATCTATGAACTCTGATGGCTATTCCATAGGTGGTTTTCTCCCCAGGCTCAGGTACTTTCTTCACTCATGTGCTGATAAGATTTCTGCTGAAGACTCAAAAGGAGCCCTCTGTAGATTTCCTGAGTGTTCTCTTTTTCTCTTTATTCTTCTCCTCCTCCTCCTTTTTCTTCTTTTGGTAGTTTACCTGTGTTTTCCTGGTTTCCCCAGACTCCTAGTTCTGTTCAACTTGGGGACTCTACTGGACTCTTCTTGGGTTCTGGCTCTCTGAGCTGTGACCTAGAAACATCCTCCAGGAGTAAGCTGGGGCAACCACAGGAACCGTTTTTATTGTTTTCCAAGTCTTAGGTCACTGTTCTATCTGCCTGATACTCCAAGTCTGAAAATCATTGTTTCTTATATTTTGCCCACATTTTAATTGTTTCATGGGGCAAAGTAAATCTAGCCTCTGTTACTTTATCTTGCTTGAAAACAACTGCGTGGATTTTAAATTAGAAGACATTTCTTTTGTATTGCTCTCTCTATTAAAAATTGCTCATGACTCCAAACACATGTTAATTTTTAGACTGAGGTGTTGGTTTACCATCTTCAGCATTAGGGAAAAGCATTGTCAAGATAGCTGTCCAATGGGAGTTGGCAAATTTCCTTAGTGATATTATAGGTGTCTCTGTAGAATTAATTAGCTACAGGTTGCTCACAGTGATGGCTACCTCTTCTTGAATTTGACTTCTTATATAAAGAAGACAAAATCTAGTTTGCAGATGGAACTTACATATTCTGTTTTATGAGGACTCTCTCTTTGTTCTTTTTTATGGCTGCATCTCTGGCGCACTTAGTGGGGTAACTTTTAGAATATGTGATCATTAGTGGATCTGTGAGTGTAAATGTAGGCCACATTATTTTAGACATTTTTTTTTTTTGCCTTATATACGCTTCAAAATAAGTCCTGATTCATATACTACAGATCTAGAAGAAATCAGAATAGTGTCAATAAAAGTAGATCTTGAGAAAATAAATTCAACAATAAAGTTGAATATAGTTTAAACTGCCTTTAAATTCTGTTTGATTTCCACTGGAAGCTCTCCTAAGATATATTAAACTTATGTGTGGCAAGTAAGTGTGTGTGTGTGTGTGTGTGTGTGTGTGTGTGTGTTACGGTGGAAATGAAAAATAAGTGGCAGAGGTAACATGAATATGAACTCTGCAAATATGGTGAAGAAAATAACTCACAAGGCATAAATTTGCAGCAAGTGGGGCTTTGTTTTGGTTTCTAGTTAAGCTATACAAAAAGAAATGGGAGAAATGATATATTGTTACTATATCTTTCATGTAAAGGTACTTTCAATGACATTTGTTACTGGATGAAATATGAGCATATAAATTGTCAAGTTTAGTTTTTCTACCCTTTAAATTAGACTTCCATTTGACCCAGAAAAATTGGAAATATGAAGAAACAGTAAGTAAAAAAATACTTCTGGTTGAAGTTAGAACTCTGGGGACCAGACACAATGTCTCAATATCCTAAAAAGTCACTGATGTGGTATTCCTGCTATAATCTCCCTAATAATTCAGCAAACTATCTCTTCATAGTGTTTCCTTTTATCTTACTAAGTCTCTGAATTATTAAGGAGAACCAGATACTAATTTGGTTTAGCTTAATGTTAACCGTGATAATGATATTTGGTACTTATTCTATATCTTGAAGTTATTATTATTATTATTTTTTAAAAAACTACATTTCATCTTTGCAATTCAATTTATGATTTTTTCTCTATGGTTAACCTGAAAGCTATTCTGTTTTATAAAGCCTATCCTAAGCAACTCCACTAATAATGATATATTATTTTTTCAAATTCTTACAGTAATTATAGTTAATGTTAATTTCAATTCTGTATTTTATTGTAAACTGCCTTGCTAATTCTTGTGTATAAGTTAAGTTCTAAAGTTTTGTCATGTCATTTACTTTTTGTTTTTTGAATGCTAGGTCCCCATGTTTTTCTTTTCTCTCTCTATTCCTCTTTCTCTTAGTCCATGGATAAAATGAATAGGTGCTTAATAAATACTCTGTTGCTTTGAAATTGGTTGAAAATATCTAAAACTGGGTATATCCCTGTCTTTCCTCCTGCCCATCACTATCATCCGTGTCCTTTAATGGTTCAGAAAAATAAGACAGGAAATAATTGCTTGTGAAGGGCAACATGAGAAGTTAGGTATGAGACTACGACTGGACCTCAGCATTTCAAACTCATGATCCTAAATTCAAAAGAAAAGGCCACACAGTCTCATCAATATAATTAGATTTAAGAAAAGCATTCAGAAAAGCAAAGTTGCTCTTTTCCTGAAGGAAAGTTTGTGACTGCGTATTCTTTGTAGAAAGTAAAGACTGTGCATCTCATTAAAACGTCCCCATCCCCAGCCTGCTGGAGATAACAGCAGCGTAAACATTCTCGAATGGGGACCATACACGTGTGGATGTGGGGGAGAAATCCTGTCTGGTCTACCTTGCATGGAAGGCTCTGCTACTGCATAGTGGTTGGTTGTTTAATTGTGTGTGGACAGCTGAGAGTCATTTCCTCATCTTTATTCCAAATGAAGCTGGACACTCCCTTTTCATTTTTGAAAAGCAATCTGTGTGGGAAGGGAGCTAGCATGTTTACCCAGTGGGCTCGGAGCCAGTTGAGTGTTGCCTACTTTTCTCGGTCCTACCCCCTCCATGTCCCAATCTCCCCTGCTCTGAGATGGGAAGATATGAAAAGTTGCCCATCAGGATGCCAGAGCTTCAAAGGGATCCATCATGAGTGCACGCACAAAGGCTCGTTTGTTCAGCACTTGGATGGAGATGCCAGCGGCTTCCAGGCAGACGGAGAATTGGGGGTTTGTCTTCACTTGACTTCTCGCTTGCACCATCTGGCTGATGGGGAGTTCTTTCTGTTCATCCTGTGGCTTTGGTGAAGTGAGAATGACTATGAATAGAAATTAGCCTTCCATTTTTAAAGGGACAAATAAGGTCATTTCTGCTCCTGGAATTAATTAAATGACAGGATTTCTAAATATATATATCTATATATCTGCCATTAATAACCCTAATATACTGGATCATAGATTTTAGGTATAAACATGGTGTGTAACTGGCAATAGGAAGTGGTCTGATTTTTCTATGTAATAAAGGTATTTTATCAGTGTTCCAACCAAACAGAAACCTCCCTTGGAAATCCCACAAAAGGTTAAAATTCTAGTTAAAATACTTGCAATTCTACTTTTGGAAAAAGTTTGCTTTTAACATTCCAAAAGTCATGGGAGGATAGTATTAAGCTATTACCAGTTATTTTTGCTGGTGTGAGTATAATTTAGATTGATTTCAGAGCATAGGTTTTGAGTACAAATATGGTGGGATCTGAAAGAGTAAGGGCATATATGGAGGAGAAAGAAGTGGATCGGAAGCCAGGAAAGAAGATAACTGGGTTCTGAGGCTGCTAAGCAGGTTGGGATTAAGGTGAGGCCAGTGAGGTCCCCAGGAAATAACATATATATGTTTTTCCCCCTCCTACAGTGGACTTCTATTTCTGACAATTACAAAAAATTCACAAAAGTAATGTTGAATATTTTTCAAAAATAAAACTCACATATGACACCACTCTATGGGAAAAGTGATGGGTATAACTTCTGGTATTTTATGGTTAACCTTGAAAAAAATAGATTTGGAATCATACGTTGGCATGCGAAAACACAAATGGTTTAAATTCTCATTTAAACAACTTCAAATTTCTCTAAAAATACATTTGGAAGAAGGGTGAATTGTCACCAATATACAATAAGTATATCAATTACTTATATTCCCAAATATTGAAAACACTGGATAGAAAAGTTGGAAAGAAAATTTGTTATAAAAAGATATGTAATTAAGTAAGCTATAAAATCCAGATCCCATTTCAGTTACTAGTTGCCTGTGGCAGGGAAAAGTTTGAACTACTCATCAAAATGGAATAACTTTATTTTTTATTTCACACATAGCTGTTCAAGTGATCTTTAAAAAAATTTTTTTGAAAACTGAAAAATTACTAGCATATGTGTGTGTACATATACTCTTACCATGATATCTATCCTTTAACACATTCTTAAGAGTATGGTGTAGTATTGTTGACTCTGGGCACAATAATGTACAGCAAGCAGATCTCTAGAGCTTGCCCATCTTGCATTCCTGAAGCTTTGTACCCACTGAAGAACAATAGAAACTCTCCATTTCCCTTTCCTCCCAGCCCCTGGCAACCACCATTCTCTTCTCTGTCTCTGTGATCAACTATTTTAGATTGGTCACAGAAATGGAATCATGCAGTATTTGTCCTGCCGTGCCTGGCCTATTCCACTACTGTAATGTCTTGGCATACTATTGTATTAAGGAACCACTCACTCGCAGGCTCATGCCAGTGCAGGCTTGGCACCCGAGAGTGAGCCCCTCCTTCAGTTTTGCCCCTTGGGAACAACCCTTGCACCATCCCAGTCCTTGCCTGCTTCCTAAAACAAATAGCCACCTTCCACAACTTTCCCCAAGACCATTCCTGGTTCCCTGAGGATCAGCCGTAGGTGGAGTGCCTTGTGCTGGAAGAGGAGGGGGAAGAAGTGGACTCAGTTCTTGTTACATGATATTAGGTGACTCTGATGACGTCCCTGAAGATGCTTTTTATCTTGCAGACAGAACTAATATTTGCCACCTATTTTATCTGTCAAGAGCTATGAAGGGTCTATGATTTGCGAGACCTAACGTGTAGCCTGTTGCGGTTTCATGGATTCTGGTAGAAGACATGTGACTCCCGTGTCAAAAAGAGGAGCCTTTAGGACTCCCGGTGACAGCAGTAGCCAGGGCATCAGCATTGGTACGGGTTCCCTGAACTGCAATTCCAATGGGGTGATGTGAGGAGGGTCAGAGGATGCCAGCACCTACAGAGGACTGTGTTACAGGAGAGGAATCCCAAAGCTAAGGAACCAAAATATTGTATAACAGGTAAAAAGCATGCCTGCCCTTTGCTCTCGAGAGAAATCTCTTGTATGCCGGATAGTAAGTACGCTTGCCCTTTGCCCCTCTGCCATCTCTAGCATATTTGTCTATAGGATTTTTTTTATGCGAGAGGGGAAAAAACCCTATCTGTCAAAAGCTCTGATATGTTGGTTATCATTATTATTATTTGTTCATTTCTTTATATATAACCAAACTGAATGGATACAGAATTTGGCATGTGGAGGTAGGGAGTAACAACAGAACTTAAGACAACATGACCTAGCTCAGTGGTGAGGAGGCATTTGGGTGGTGAGGACTCGGATATTGCAGGCTGGACCAGGAATAACTCTTCTTGCATTATCACCTTGGGTGCTTTGGAGTACAAACTGCTTATGAGTCTGAGCTAGAGCATGAGGGGAAATGGTAAGAAAAACACAGGTCTGGGTTGAGTGCTCATTGCCATTTTCAGCAAAGTCCTGTCGGAGTGAATGTCTGAGGAGGCCAGGCTTCAAGCAGAGAGAGAAGAAAAAGACCTCTCTCTTTTTTTTTTCTCATTTAAGACAGGGAATACTTTATTCAAACCCTTCAGAGAAGTGGACTAGCTGGGTCTGTAACAAAGCTTCATGTTTTAAAGCATAGGCCAGTAATTGTATGAGTATACACTGCTACATACAAGTTAACTGATCAGACCACAACTTTTCATGTTTGAAACAGAATAAGCTTCCCTGTAAAAGCAGCACCGTTGACGTTTTAACTTTAGTATTCCTCTCCTTCTTCCTCACCCTCTCCTTCAACAGAATCCACACCAACCTCCTCATAATCCTTCTCTAGGGCAGCCATGTCCTCACGGGCCTCAGAAAACTCTCCTTCCTCCATGCCCTCACCCACGTACCAGTGGACAAAAGCACACTTGGCGTACATCAGGTCAAACTTGTGATCCAGGCGAGCCCAGGCCTCAGCAATAGCTGTGGTGTTGCTCAGCATGCACACAGCTCGCTGTACTTTGGCCAGGTCTCCACCAGGCACCACAGTGGGAGGCTGGTAATTAATGCCAACTTTGAAGCCAGTGGGGCACCAGTCCACAAACTGGATGGTACGCTTGGTCTTGATGGTGGCAATGGCAGCATTGACATCTTTGGGAACCACATCACCACGGTACAACAGGCAGCAAGCCATGTATTTACCGTGGCGAGGGTCACATTTCACCATCTGGTTTGCTGGCTCAAAGCACGCATTGGTGATCTCTGCTACAGAAAGCTGTTCATGGTAGGCTTTCTCAGCAGAGATGACAGGAGCATATGTGGCAAGAGGGAAGTGGATGCGGGGATAGGGCACCAGGTTGGTCTGGAATTCAGTCAGATCGACATTCAGGGCTCCATCAAACCTGAGGGAAGCAGTGATGGAGGACACAATTTGACCTATCAACCTATTCAGGTTAGTGTAGGTTGGGCGCTCAATATCGAGGTTTCTACGACAGATGTCATAGATGGCCTCATTGTCAACCATGAAGGCACAATCAGAGTGCTCCAGGGTGGTGTGGGTGGTGAGGATGGAGTTGTAGGGTTCAACTACAGCTGTAGAAACCTGGGGGGCTGGGTAAATGGAGAACTCCAGCTTGGACTTCTTGCCATAATCGACAGAGAGACGCTCCATCAGCAGGGAGGTGAACCCAGAACCAGTTCCCCCACCAAAGCTGTGGAAAACCAAGAAGCCCTGAAGACCTGTGCACTGGTCAGCCAGTTTCCGAATTCGGTCCAGGACAAGGTCAATGATCTCCTTGCCAATGGTGTAGTGTCCACGGGCATAGTTATTGGCAGCATCTTCCTTGCCTGTGATCAGCTGCTCAGGGTGGAAGAGCTGGCGGTAGGTACCAGTGAGAACTTCATCAATGACTGTGGGTTCCAGGTCTACAAACACTGCCCTGGGCACGTGCTTGCCAGCACCTGTCTCACTGAAGAAGGTGTTGAAGGAGTCATCTCCCCCCCCAATGGTCTTGTCACTTGGCATCTGGCCATCAGGCTGGATGCCATGTTCTAGGCAGTAGAGCTCCCAGCAGGCGTTGCCGATCTGGACACCAGCCTGGCCAACGTGGATGGAGATACATTCACGCATGGTTGCTGCTTTGCGGCTGCCTAATGGATAACGGAGAGGAAGAAGAGAGGTTGTTGCTTCTTACAGCGCGACTCTTAAGCGGTCGATGTAAGAGAACCTGCCAAGACCTCTCTCTTAGTGCATCTTTTTGCGAGCAGCCTGGAGCCTAAATTGCCTACGTGTCCTATAACCTGAGGTTTTGAAGGTTTGAAAAAGCCCCCTTCTTCTGTAGCCCAAAGTGAAGCAAGTTCAGGAATGGATGCCAAGTGGAACTATTAGTAGGCGATAATATTGTGCCCCCAGACCTTTTAGTGAGAGCTTTCTCCAGACAATGGGAATGAGATTGACTGAAAATATCAGCTTAAGGGTCTCATTTTCCTATCCAAACTTATTTTCTTTTTGAATGGTGTCCAGTTGGCCCCACTCATTCAAGAAAGAAGCAGTAACAGTAAATAAAAAATGAGAGTTGTCAGGCTGAAAAGCTAAGTACACTAAGTCCTCACTTAACATCATCAATGGGTTCTTGGAAACTGCGACTATTAAGGGAAATGTACAAGGGAACAAATTTTACCATAGAACTGGAAAGGAGATAAGAACTTTCATGATGAAAATAATAGTTTTTATTGAGCACTTTGAGGCTGATGGTAAGCACTTGATGTGTATTATTATTATTAACATATTTACAACAGCCTTATCAGGTAGATGTTCTAATTCACCCCACTTCACAAATAAGAACATCGAGGCTAAGAGGCTTAGAGATTTGCCATAGCTATTGAATGGCAGAGCCTGGAATCTGATTCTGTCTGACTATAAATCTATATTCTCAACATTATGCTGTAGTGACTCTCTATTTAGCATGGCTCTTTCAAGTCACTATTGCTACTGATAAGTAGCTCCAAGCTGTGACAATGTGAAAATGAATAACATCTGCAGGGAGCTCAAGAGCCATATCACAGGGGACCCCTGGAAATGTCTTGGGTCTAGACCTAGGAGGCCAATTGAAAGGTTTCTTGGGAAATTCGGCAGGAAAGAGGCAAGAGGCATCTTCAGAGAAATAATGAGAAAATTCTCATTACACAGTCTCTTAGGACCTAGGGGCTTCCGGTAGAATTGAAACCATTGTTAACATAGGAGACAAGAGCGTGTGGTTAGGGACATGGACTCTTAACCCAGGTTATGCCACTTACTATGAGTGTGACTTTAGACAAGCTGCTTAAGCTATCCGCCTCTGTTTCTTTATCTAGGAAAAGAGGATTTCATTAATAGAGAATTTCCTATTATTTCATAAGATTATTTTGAGAATTAAATGTTTTAATGCCAGTGAGTCCTTGAAAGAGCACCTGGCAGAGAGGAGGAGCTCAATAAGTGCTGGTTATTGTTATAATTATAGTTCTCTGCCTTTTCCCCAACTCCAGCTGTCTGGTTCAAAAGACAGGAGTTCTCATCCCGTGCTGGTAGTGCTATAATATGGGTTCCTGGGAGCCATGAGCTTCATCTTTACTCCTGAGGACTTATCTAACTGAAACCATTAATAAAGTAGTCCTATGCCACCTTGGCTCAAGTTCTTTACCCACAATATTCACTAACAGCAGCAACTAACATCTGACTGTTCAGTAAATGCAAAGCATTTTACAGAAATCATGACCTTTCCAACAACCTGCGTACATTCTATGGGTAAGGGAAAATTAAGACTGTTTTAAAGGATTTATGGGCAAAAAGAGTCATTTACTCAATTGGAGTGTGTCTGGATTGCTATAAAAGCTCCCAAGTCTCTCTCTCTCTCTCTCTGCTTTATTTTGTTTTGTTTTCTTTTTTAACAAATCAGCTGAGAAGAGATCTAGCAATACAGATTGGTCCCACAAGTATATTACAGAATAAAAAGCAGAATAAAATTCCACACGATGGCACACAATAGCTGATTAGCATGAAAACATTGGTGTTTGTTGGAAATACAATGGCTGGATTAATGTGTACCATTTCTTCCTGTTTGCTTCATTTGTGTCTTCATTTAACTATCCAACCATGGAACTGAACTCAGTTTGAGAGTTGGGAGGATTCCTAGAATCTTTGGCAATAAAAAGGCATCAAGTATTTCCTCTTGTTGTCACCTTACTACAGATGAAGTGGTCCCAGTCATTGTGCTTACACATTCTTTTTTAATTGAGGATGTTACTGCATTGTTCTTTAGATTCTGTATAAATTATATCTTGTTACAATAATAATAAATGACCCCAAAATTCAGTGGCTTAAAACAATATGCATTGGTTTAGTTCATTCTGTGGAGAATGCATTTAGGCAGGTTTTGTTCATGCTCACTCACATTGCTGGACACTGGCTGGCCGTCAGCTGATCCGGGCTGGCTTTTGCTGGGAGGACTAAGAGGTTTAGTGCTGTTCCTTGAATCTGTGACCCTCCAGCAGGCTAGCCTGAGCAAGGATGCATGCTGTGGCAACTGTGCAAGAGAGAGGGCAAGTCCAATCATACAAGCGCTTTTCAAGACTCTTACGCTTTCCTAGGATCAGTTAACATTCCGTTGGCCAAAGTAAGTCACATGGCCAACCTATATTCAAAGGGCTGGAAATTAGGTTCTAACTCTATAGTGAGCGTAACTTACTGAATACAGAGAAGGGTGATGAATTAGAATCATCATGGCAATCTCTACAAGTGTTTTTTTTTTTTTTTTCTTCTTGAGGGAAACAATACTCTCAAAAACATTGCTTTAAATTTAGTTTTTATTTTAATTAAAAGTATACATGTAGCCCTGACCAGTGTGGGTCAGTGAGTTGGGCATCATCCTGCCAAGCAAAAGGTCACTGGTTTGATTTCCAGTCAGGGCACCTGCCTTGACTGCGGGTTCAGTCCCTGGTCAGGGCTCATACAAGAGGCAACAATCGATGTTTCTCTTCCTCTCTTTCTCCCTCTATCCCCCTCTCTCTAAAAATAAGTAAATATCTTTAGAAAAGTATAGATGTACATAAAAAAGTGTCAAATGGTTCTCGAAGTCTTACAGAGTCCTCTAACAATTTCAGCTCCCTCAGCTGTTTCTTTTGTTGTTACCCTCCATTGCCCTTAAAAATACTTTCATTGCTTCTCCTTGGCTTTCATTTTAGGCATTGCCTGAAGATGTCTTACCGGGGAAATTAAAAATATACCTCTCTTTCACTGACCTCTCTCATCACCCACCAGACACATGCGTAGTTTCCATTCATTTGCCTTTTCAATTTGTTTTATAATTTTATTTGGATTATTGAGGCTTTGTAGACACTATTGGTGGCTGATCCAAATAGTGAACTATGATTTGTATCCCACTTTTTACTGTTTCTGAGGTTATCTTATTTTCCTTTGCTTTTCTATTGTCATTAATTCAGCCTCAATTCTTTTTCACTGTGTAAATCATTTCACAATATGTTCAGAAACATGGGATTCTCTTAATTTTATTTACATGGAGATTTCTCTCCCCAGAGCTATGGATCTGCTTCAACCTGTATGATACTATGCCTTGTATCATTCTGAGGTCTTCCTTCACCAGAATTCTGGAGATTAAGAGTTTCCTGGACCCATACCTTCCTAATGCTTAGATTGTTCCCTCAGTTGAAGGATGTATCTTTCTATAGCTTCTTGAAAAATATTTTACTACATACTACTGCCAGTATATTTTACTAAATATTTTACTACACACTGTTGTCATTACATATTTTACTACATACTACTAAATATTTTACTGCATACTACTGTATATAAAACAGATTAACCTTGTAATATAAACACAAGTTCAAAGAGGTAGCTGTTAAAGATTAGCCAAAGTAGAAATTGATGAAATGCCATTTTTGTTATATGGCTAAGCTCCTGTAATTTTCAGAGTAAGCTCACCTTTGAGGTTAGTGTTTTTTATTTTCATTTTATTATAACATTCAAATACAGAAAATTGGAAAAAATAGTAAAATGCATATTTGCACTCATTTACCTGGTTTATATATAATGAATATATAAATATACTTATCCCATATATGTACCCATACTTTTTTTTCCGTACCATTTGTAGGTAAGTGGTTGGTATTGTGAAATTTACAGCTATTGATAAATATATCAGCATTCATCTCCTGAGTATGAGAGTAATTTATAATGAAACCACTATACCCTTCACACACCTCAGAAAATCTAGTGTAAGATTCATATTCAAATTTTCACAATTATCACAAGAATGCCTTTTATACATACTCTGTTAAAAAGAAAAATAAGAACAACATTGTCCAACCTGGGTTTATGCATTGCAATTGATATATATATATATATTTTAGGCTCTTTTAATCTAGGACAATTTCCCTATTAAAATTATTTATAATTTACCTATAGCCAAATTAAATTTTGGGTGTGTAGTTCTGTGATTTTTAACAGCTGTTTAAATTCATATAATCACAGCTACAATCAGGATACAGAACAGTTTCATCATTTCCTCATATTGCTCCTTTGTAGGCAATCCCTTCCCTCTGCCCATAACCTCTGGTAACCATTGATCTAGTAACCCTGTTACTAGTGTGGTTAACACTGTCCTACAGTTGCTTTTTCCAGACTATCATATAAATGGAACCATATAGTAGGTAACCTCTTGAATTTAACTTTTTATCACTTAAGCATAATGCATTTGTGTTTTATCTATACTTTGAGTGTATCGAGACAAGAGTTTATTTTTATTATTGACTTGTATTCCATTATACAGATATACTGCAATTTTTTCAAATCTGTATGCTTACTCACTGAAGAACATTTGGGTTGTTTCCACTTTCTGGTGCTCATGGATAATGCCACCAAAAATATTTGAATACAGGTCTTTTTGTGAAAAGCTTTTAATTCTCTAGGGAAAATACCTAGCCGTCGATTGCTAGGTCAAGTGGTATGTGTCCACTCTTTTGTTGCACCTGCCCCATCCCCAGATTACTGTTTCCATTAGCTACAGAGCTTGGGAGAGGGCTCTAAGGGGGTTAAAAAGTTGCACTGTGGCAGCGGGCAGAGGCCCCCGACACCAGGGGCATGCAGAGGTGCCCTCAAGGCTGGTGGGTTCTAGAGAGTTCCAGCAATGCTTGCGGTGAGCCTCTGGAAAAGCTACTCGTCCAGCCCAGAACAGCATATGGAGTTAATTCACATGCTTGCCCATCTTCTCATGGGTCTCACGTGCTCAACGACAAGTGGCTCTCCAGGAAATCACATGTTGGGGGGTCAGTGTGGGCAGAATCCACTGTGTGCAGATTCCAAAGGGCCATGGCACTTCCTTGGCGTCTGGAGTTTCCTCCCACTAGTCTTGGGATGGATTCCTCATGTCTGAAGGGCCTGGAAGCCACACTGTGTCTGCATCTTCCAGAGACACTTGGTGTTGTGCTGGAAGAAGTGGTCCCTCAGAGCCACATCCTTCCTGTGAAAAGAGAAGCCCGGAGAGAGGTGTTGGAGGCCCACAGATGCAGGCCGGCCGGGAGATTCACTGCAGCCTCCACTTCAGCGGAAAGATTCATGGAATCTGGAAGCTCATGGTTGGTTGGCAATAAGGGGTTAACCATCAGAACTGGTGATGGGTTGTTCCAGGGCCGGGAATGGTGGTGAGGGTGACCCCCGACACTGCAGCTGGAAGGAGGTTGGATGATGTTCGGAGCCGACTCATGGGTCTGTTTCTTTCAAACACTGTAGAGCAGAGACAGATCTGTGGGACCGCTCATGCCTGTGTATGTTTAATTTTTAAGAAACTTTCAAGCCATTTGCCAGAGTGGCTGTACAATTTTGGATCCCCACCAAAAACATATGAGAGTTTTAGTTACTCAGTACTTGGCTTTAATTTCATTTCCCTATTCACTAATGATGTTGGACATCTTTTCATGTGCTTCTTTACCGTCTGTATTTCCTCTTTGACAAAGTGTCCATTTAGGTCTTTTGCCTGTATCTTAACTGGGTTATTTGTTTTCGTATTGTCTAGCTTTGAGAGTTCTCTTTATATTCTAGATAAAAGTCCTTTTACGGGTATGTGAATTATAAATATTTTTTTCTCCGTTGTTTATTTTTTCATTCTCCTACCAGGGTCTTTCAGAGAGCTAATATTTCCATTTTGATGAAAACAATTTATCAATTGTTTTTTGAATTGTGATTTTGGTATCTAAAATATTTTAACTCAAGTTCATGAAGATTTTCTCTTGTATTTTTTTCTAATTTAACCTCTGTTTACCTGGTTTGTTAGTTTTCAGTGGCATTCTTTGACTTCTTCCTTTGCTTAAACACCGTGATTATATTCTGCTTTCCTCTTTCCTTTTCTGCTTTGCCCATTTGTTTTCTAGAAGCATTTGTTCTACATTGTTAGAACATATAATATATATATATATATATATATATACTCTTCTTCCATCTATATTCTCAACCTTCTTTTACTTGTTAATATCCAATTCAACATATTAAGTGTTCATTATCAATGCTGTTTCCTGATATTTTTCCTGTTTTTTTTTTCTTCTTGCTTGGATGAAACTCATTCTCTGGAAAATTTTTTTTTTTTTTTTTGTAAATGGCCTTTAGATGCAGTATTTCTTGAATTCTTGTACTTTTAGAACTGCTTTGCCATAGCCCAGATACTTGAAATTCAGCTCAGCTTGTTTTAAAATCATTGGCTTTCATTTTCTTTTTTGAGTTATTTAAAAATGCCGCTCCATTGTTGCTTTTCTTTGTATATTGTCCTTGAGAATCCTGGTTAGTTTTATAGAAAATAGGACCATAAAAGGTGAATATTAGCAGAGGTGAAATTAAAATATATATTTATTGGCTTTTGCTTCTCCTGCAAAATAGTAAAGGTACTTTCCCTTGACCCATTGAGCCAGCTGTACAAATAGAACCATTGTTCTTGGTTTCTGTTTTGGCTTTTACATGATGGGACAAGAATGAACTCTTATATACTTTTATTTTCTGCCATGAAATTGAGCCTGCATGTGAATTTGTCTCCCCTTACTTTCTACTATACTACAGCCCTTCCTATGGGGGGAGCTAAGAGATTTGAGTACATTAGTTAACTATTAGTTGAACATAGAAACACCATTTTCATATTGTAAATGTTACAACTATCAATAAATGTTTGCTGAACCGGTGCATGAATGACTGGGGCATTTTCTGGTCACCTCTTTGAGTGCTTTAGTATACTAAGAAGTATCAGCAGGTAAGATCAGTGAGAATGGGCACAGGGACCATGTTAGAGGCACCAAATGTCAATCATATCAACTGCTACATCTGGGAACTTGGTCTCAGAGAAGTTACCCAAGACCAATGTTCTGAAACTAGAAAAAGGGAAAAAATACTTCTCAAAATCTATGCCAAAGAAAATTGTTTCACAATCAATTTCTTGCAGGTGTCAGAGTGAATGGGGCAACTCAATAGGAATAGAAGCAGAAAGTGTTTTGTTCTAGCATTGTCTAAATGAGATTAGAGTCTGGGGAAGATCATAGCAACAGACATCAACTTTGTACATGGTAACCACTTTGAGGTTAAAAAGGTGCATAACACTATTTTTCTCCCGTCAGCACTAGATTCTCTCCCTCTTCCCCAATCCACTGTCTTAATGACCTCTTGACCATTTGAAAAGAACTGGTAGTTAGAAAAATGAAATGGAATATCAGAATAGAAGGTGAGGGGATGTAACCAGAAAAAAATACTTTTAATAGCAGTCTTACTTATACTTAAGCATTTGACAGTGTGTCAATGGATGCAATTAAAAATAACTTCACTTTACTGAAGTGTATATTCTATAAAGAGCAGTTACTTAATTTTAGATAACTTCAACCTTCAAAATAGAATGATGCCAGAAACCTTAGTGGTATTTTGTAATAGATAAAATTACTTGTGATTTAACTTCTCTCATAAAATTTTATTTTGCTTTCTTTCTCATTTTTATTTGGCCAGGAGAATAATCAATAAAATTGAGACTAGAGAAAAAATAGATTGCAACTTCTGTTGTGGTTTGCCTTTGGTAGCAACAAAATTCACTATTTTTCACCCATTGAATAAGGGAAATGAGTTTGGCTAAGGATGGGAAGGATTTGTAAGGGGGTATGGCAAGGAAACGGCATGAGAAAAACAAATTTTTTATTTTTACTTTTTGAGAATTTAAGGGCAGAGTCACCGGTACCATCAGTAATATGGTTACCTGAGCTTCTAACACTGCCGTATGTGACTACCTGTGAATGTCCAAGATAGCTGTGGAAGAGAAATGCCAGCACACTTGTGATCTAGTCTACGCATTTGCCCACAAAGGGCAAAGTAACTAAAGCTACTACTCCCTAGAAACTTGCTCCTCTACCCTGATTTTGTGTCCTTTGTCTTTTAATCCTGCATCAAGGGAAGCTAAAAAAATTGCTTTGAAAACTAAACAGGATTTTACCACATGCACAAGAATAGGAAGCTGATTGACATATGCTCATGAAAGGGTGGAACAACATGCTTGCATGTAGAGGCCACTGGTAGATCAGGTTTGGTAGAATGAGTTTGCAAGAGAATAAAGGATGGATTGTGAATATCCACTGGAATCAGAGAAAAGATTTTGTAAGCTGTAACTATTTTTAGGAATTTTTAGTGTCAAGAATCTCTAGGCATTGCTCTAGGGATCATTTCTACATGCATTGTATTTATAATTGCTTCATGTGGTGTCAAAGCTGTATACATATGTCATTATTATGAGCTATTTTGTATGCATAAGATTGTATGAGATCATGGAGCTGTGGTAGATTATTTGCTGGTTTCTCCAGCCTCCATGTTTTGAACTGCTTATAAACTAGGAGGTCAGATTTATTTACTGCTTTAATCTTATTTTCAGGTTTCTGTATTCTAGTACATTTCACTGTCTATAAAAATGTAACAATCTTGTTTACAATTTGTTACTTTTACTATAGTTCATGTAAAATATTGGTGTCAGTTTTCTGTTGCCTACTCATCATCCCAGCTAGTACTTTTTAAATCTAAAATTTTCTTGAGACATTCACCATTCAAGCTAAGGGTGGAAGGACCTGCTTTGTAGCTGAAGTGGCTTTTTGAAAGAATTAGGCAACATTATCCTTAAATGGAGTTAATACAATTGGACATTAAAAAGTTAGCTGAGGAATTATTAGAATTAGTAAGAATTTGTTAAAGTAGTCAGCTATGAAATGAATATGCAAAAATCCATTATTTCATTATACTCCAGGTCCAAGGGCATATTGGGTTGTACTCATGTGCCCAATGAAAATAGTTTTATCACCTTCTGAATCTCACCAACTCCCCCATGGAATCTAGGTCAAGAGGCTGGGCAAATGTCTTGCCATCTGGTCATTGTTCTTAGACCTATTTGCTAAGGATGATATATATCACAATTTTCATTTGATATCCGTAAGAGTGTAAATGTTATAAACTAAGTATTAAAGGAGAGTTGTGAAGTCCTGGATTCCACCAGTCTTACTTTTTCTTTGAAAGCTGGGTGTCCAAATGTACTCAGACATTCTTTCTTGGGGTGCTTTGAAGATTATGTGAGGCATATTGCCATCCTATGTATAGTGATAGTTTTTTTTCTCATCTCTTTCCTCTTACTGCCCTCTGGAGAGAAATACTTACCCATCCCCATCTTGAGGTCCTGTCCACTAGTCAAATAATTCACTTGAATTATGCCAGAGGAGTGGTTAGACTTATCAAGTGAGCAGTTTGTTGGTCTTAATGCTATGTCTTTCTGAGGCTGGATCAGGAAAGTCTGTTTCCTTTCATCCTGTTTTCTAGTGATCTCACTGCTGGAATTTTACCCTAAGCACCCTGAAATTCCAATTCAAAAGAACCTATGCACCCAGTGTTCATAGTGCTGTTTACAATAGCCAGGTGCTGAAAACAGTCCAAGTGTCCATCAGTGGATGAGTGGATCAAAGACTGTGGTACATTTACACAATGGAGTACTATGCAGCATAAAGAAACAAGGAACTTCTACCCTTTGTGACAGCATGGATGGAACTGGAGAGTATTATGCTAAATGAAATAAGCCAGTTGGTAAAAGACAAATACCATATGAGCTCACCTAATATAGGAACCTAATGAACAAAACAAATATATGAGAAAAATAGAACCAGAAGCATGGAAACAAGGAACAAACTGAGAGCAACAAGAGGGGATGGAGAGGGGGGTTAGAGGGGAAACAAAGGGAAGAGTCTAATCAAAGAACGAATATAAAGGACCAATGGACCTGAACAACAGGGTGGGGATTGACTATGGGAGTGAGGGGGTGGGAGGGGCAGGGGGAAGTAATGGGGAAAAAATTGGGACAACTGTAATTGAATGACAATAAAATAAAATAAATGAGGGGGGGGAAAGAAAACAAGGAATGAAAGGACATTAAGCAGCAAGGGGAAAGTGAGTAGATAATTGACTTGGGTGCATGAGCTAGTGGCTGACAGGGAGATATTGGGCCACAGAGGAGACAGGGAGAAGATGAGAGGGCAGGAGGAGGTACTGGGTGAAGCTGATCTGAGGTGGCGTGTCTCAGTAAGGTCTTCCTTTTGGTAATAGGTTATATTTTCCTTTTATATTCATATGGTTTTCCACTAATAAGGGCAAAATGAAGGGGATTTATTTGCTATTTGGGCTTTATTCCTGCTTTTCTTTTCCCCTTACTCCTAAGTCAAGCCCCTTTACATGAGCAGAATGGGCCCCCTTTATTTCTGTATTTCTGGCATGAAGAAGGAGAGAGTTCCTCTACCCCCGTGCCCTTGATTCTTGCCTCATAAGGAGAGGTCTGGGTCCTTGGGAGGTACAGTGTGAGTGTGCAAGCACTCTTGGGCTGAGCAATGTTCTAGGAGCAGAATCTGTTCTGAGGTTGGCCAGGAGGACATCTACCATGACAACAATGTCATCTGATTGCCGTACACCATTCAGGCTCAATGGCTAAATGAGATGGAAAGAGTGCCAGAGGGGGAGAGTTGCTTCCAGCGCTTTCTGAAGTCATCCTTTAAGAAAGAAAACTTTACTCTTCACAATTAAGAGTTTATGTCATTTTCAAAAGCATCTTGAAAAAAAAAAGCATTGAACCTCTGATCATGTCCCTTAAGTCTGACACTTGAACAAATGCCCCTGGGAAAGACTGTGATCTTTTTTCATCGCCATATCTTTGGGAACCATCCAACGTTCTGCCCTAAGTTCTCCTGAATGAGTTTTTAAGCAATAGGTGAATACTGAGAGAATCATGAACAATTCCAAAGTATAAAATATTACATCATTAAATTCACAAATCAAATATCTGACCTATATCTAGTATTCTTTGAAGTGAACACAGGTTATATAATATCAAGTTTTTTTAACACACTCATTTAGAGTGTTATTAAACTTTCACACATATATAATACTATATGAAGTAAACTATTGACAAACTAATTGGCAAACAATCCCATATCATCATTAAGACTAAGATACAGATTTGACTAAGATTACAACTCAAGACAGTGTTGAAAAATAGCAAGTCATTGTCAGATTAATGAATGAATTTTCTTGGGGTAAAACTTTTGTAAATTTTATTTTTGCCAACTCTGCTAAATAGAAATGAATTAATATATCAATAAGTAGCTTTCACCATATTGGCTGCTTTTATGTGTGAAGAATAGATTTTTTTTTCATATGAATAAGATTTCTAATCTGGGCAAGATCTTCTCAATATATGTACAAGTATTTCTAACGTGATTTGACCTTTTATAAAAGATGCACTTGATAAAAACTTTGACAGGATTAAACAAAATGCAAAATCCATGCTAAAAATGGAATAAACAACCAAAGAAAAAAAATTTAATAAGTTAAAATTATGTTAAATAAAAGAAAAAAATCTAACTTGATAATATGATGGAAGCTTCTTTTAAAACTTCAATACATAGATATAACATATGTATATATATGATTTTAAAAAAATGCTATATTTAAGATATTGGGGCAAATGTAAGGATGTAGAGGTGATCAAGGTAATAACTTTGAAGACTATAGACACTCGGAGAATTGGAAAGGATTCCTGGTTGAAAAACTCAGTGAGTTTTATTACAGTATTTAGCAAAATGGAACAAGCTTAGCATGACCTTGACCTGGAATTTTAAGACAGTTGATGTTGACATATGTTCATATTAATGTAAAATAACTTAGAGATGCTAATATTGTTTGGTTCTTCTGAGAACTACATTCTCTGTTTATGAATCAGTTACTTAAAAAAAAAAGCAGGACATTTAAAAATCAGCACTAATAAGTGGCAGTGGAGTCATCCTGTCTGGCAAACAGAAAAAAGAGCGATGCCTTAGAAACTGTCTTCTTGTGGTTTAGGTCAACTTTTAAGTCTCACCAGAAGTTAATTAAAATGAGCCTTTTTGTTGGCTTTTAAAGTTTATTTTATCATCTTTGAGTTTACTCACTTAGTGGCAGATGCCAGAAAATTCCTCAATCCATGGTACTAATTGAAAAACAACTTTTCAATCTGGGTGGAGAGCTCAGACATTCCAAATTTCTCTTTTTAGTTGGATTAAAGGGTTTGCAATATAAATATCTTGATTTGGAAGAAATGTAAGGAATTTCAAGGTTTCCAACTTAAAACCATGAACAAGTGGGCTGCTCTGCCAGGCTTATTTCTCCAAATTCTTTTGCAGCCCAAAGGGTGTAGTCTCGACTAGGGTGCCTGTGGGCCATATCTAAGGATTATATATATATAAAAATCTCAGTGTATCCTCATTTTAAAAACATGTATATTAGTTCATATCCTGATTCTTTAAGGGAAGTTCATTTTGCTTTGATCAGTAAGTCTCAGGGTCTAGGGTATTGTTCTTGGCTTGTGCAGCGAATACTTAGGAAAGCCACTTCTGCCCTTCAGAGATAACACTCCTGGGTGGGGATGATCATCTCTGCGTGGGGGTAGATTATTAGCAGTTATTTCACATTGTGTACCTGAGTGTTTGTTTTTATGTGGCCGTAGACAATATTTGCAATTCTGCTTATTCTTCTCAAGGTTAGCCTAGACTTTTGTCAATAGAGAATAACCTCTGTGTTGTAAAATTGACCTATTGCCTACAAGCCTAGCTAGTTGAAGATATTCCTAGTGCTCCTTTGAAGGGGTGTCTTTGTCCTTTCCTTTTAACATCTAGTAGTTCATGTCACATCAAGAGGGTGTGATTGGATAATAAAATTGATTACACTGTGGATGCCTGTGAGTAGGGATTAATTTAGCAAAGCACCAGTTGTTGTTTTTTTTCCCTATAAGGGACAGTCAGGCTGTGCAGAATTAACTACTGATTTTCACTCCAAACTTCAGTGGCTTAGCCTGGCAGATAAAATTGAGGGAAATGGCAGAGGCTGGATCCCTGGGTGGGCAAGGGCCAGGTTATGTTGAAGGAGAATCAACAGATGTCAGAGAAAAAAGCAGGGGGACTTGCAGGGAAGATCAGAGTACAAATGTGCTGGTCTAATAACCTAGAGAAGGAGTTTCATGCCGAGGTTGGTCAAGGCAAAATGTGTTGCTTAAGAAAATTATAAAAATGGTTGTCATGTGGAGACTGATCCCAGAAGAAAAATCATTTTGTGAACACTTGATTGGTATTTCTAAATTAAATCATTTTCAGCTACATCAGCAAATGTTCAAACCACATAAGAAGATTTTGCTTTACATATTTAACAGGTTTTCCCACTATGCATTAGTTTATTTATTTATTTTGTTTTATGGTGCATTGTAAACATGTTTCTAATTCACCATCCATTCAACTCTTGGTATAGTAGTGGATTACAGCATCATAAAGGAAAGAGTTTGGACTTGAGATTCATACCCGAGTTTCAATCAATGTCTTTACTATTACTAGCTATGCAACCCCAAATTTCATCAAATTTTTGAGCCTCAGTTTTCTTATCTGTAAAATGAGATATTTATAATGTACCTACTACATGTTTTCTGGATCATAGGAGACACTAGTAATAGTAGCTATTTTTGTCACCATGATTACTGTTTTGAAATGGAGGCTAAGCTGATATAAAAGGGCATTTAATGAAATTTTCTAATAAAGAGAATGAAGTAAAATCTGAGGGTCAATATGGAACAGAGATGTGCAGCTTAAACTCAGTCCAGTGCTCTAATTTGAAATATGTATCATATTATTCCATATGTCTTCCCTCTCAAGCTCCTCCATGTTTCAGTGAATTAAACAATGGATCTCTCTGGGTATGAGTGAAGTTCTCCAGAGCTTATTTATCTATTGGGTTGGCCAAAAAGTCCATATGGTTTTTTCCATAAAATAGAAGACATATTTTTTATTTTCACCAATAACTGTGTTGATTTGGATATTTTGAGTATGTCAGCTATCTCCCACATGGTATGACATTGATTGTTCTCAATTAATGTCTCAGTTTGATCATTACCAACTTCAACTGGGCTACCCAATTGTGGAGCAAGGTCCAGTGAGAAATCTCAAGCACAAAACTTCGCAAACCACTTTTGACATGTTCTATCAGTCACAGCACCTTCTCCAGATACTGCACAAATCTTTTTCTGCATTTCACCTTTCTTGGAACAATGAAGCCTAATATGCCAGAAATGTTGTGTATTTTTTTCCATCTTCAATATTAAAATGTCTATACAAAATTCATCAATTTTGATAAGTTTTTAAAAAAATGCACACTGATATGACAGCTGTCAAAATTGTTTTGAATGAAGTTAAAGACAACAAAGCACTACTAGAGCTATCTTATGGAAAAAACCAAACAGACTTTTTGGCCAACCCAATATAAGTAATATAAAGATAAATAATGTGCTTTAATCCTTTTCCACTAGTTTGGAGATCATTTGAGCTCTCTATGACATCTTAGTTTTATTTTGGTTTCTGGGGTGTGTGTGTGTGCTGTGTGCGTATGCGTGCACCTACATACCTAATATCTGGTGGTAATAGGGAGTAAAATTAGTCCTTTTGCCTTAATTTAAATTTAGACATTAATTAAGAAGCATGTGTAGCTTTAAATACTTCTAAAATATATTTTTATAAGAATACGCCAACCCCCCAAAATATACCATTTTATTTTATTTTTTAGAAAATGATTAATCCAGTTACATTTGTGTTAACCAATCATTTTGTGAGAATGTTTAGTTTTTATACAATCAAAGTCATAAGACCTACATATTTCATTCTTTGATACTGTTTTGAAATAAGCATACACTTGCTGACACATGTTTCTGTCACATTCTTTGCTTCCCCCAATAGGCAAGTTCAGACTTATAAGGCAAAAGTCCAGTGGAAAGTACCGGAACGAAGGGAAGAGTATTTGCCTAACCACCCACACCACAGAATGCTTTCTTGGAATCTGCTGTGTGTATAAGATGGTATCCTACCCTCACATGTAACATTTACCTTTCTGAAAATCAAATTTGATTCTACAAGGAAATTACAAAACAAGAACATTGTTCTCTCGGTTTATACCAGATTTGTTCTTGCCCCACCCCCACCCCCCCAAAAAAGTTCAGGCTAGTTTTAAAAATTGTAAACTGTCCCACATCGAGCATCTAACCATTCATGGAGGTTGACTTTGCTACCTCAGTTTTTAGCAAAGGTAGTGGAGGCTTTGTTTATAAGAAAACAACACAATTTAAGGGCAGCTTAGTGCTATAGAAATTAAACTAGTTTTTTTGTTTGTTTGTTTTAATGTGTGTGGGATTTTACTTTTCATTCCTCAATAGTTTTCCTGACTATTCTGAACTGAAACTTTGCTTGCTAAGGTTGTCTTTGACCTCTGACTTGACCAGTCATGGACTCTTTATAGCACATTATATTTGCTCAGGGTATGACATGACAGCCCATCAGCCATTTTCTTCCTGTGAAAATTGTTGCCATTAGAATCCATGATATTATTCTTGTGTCCCTCTTCTAGTCCTTCTGACTACCTTTCTCCAGTCTCCCTTATACCCTCCTTTTACTTTGCTTATTTCTTAACTATTGGTTTTTCCTTGGTGTTTCCTTCTCGACTCTCTTGTTCTTATGTACATCCCCTGGGAAACTTCACTAAGCCATGAATTGAAGTGTCATGTGGACACTGATAAATCCAACATTTCAGTCTCCAGGCTTGTCTTTCTGCCCTGGACAACTAACCCAGTATCTTGCAGACATTTTAAACATAACATGTCTAAACTACAACACACCTTCTTACTTTCTTGTATCATTGTCCTTAGATTGACTTCTCTTTTTCTGTTTTGTCTTATAGCATCATCATTTATCATGGAACCCACTAAAATCTTTTTAAAAGTTAAACTGTGCCAGACTCCCTTCCCTCTAGGACCTTGCTCATGGCCTTTCCCTACTTGGAACCTTTTCTGATGCCCCTTCACTCAGTGAACTCAGTTAACTCTGAAGCATCCTATGTATCTCATGTTAATTCCTCATAGAAGGTCTCTCAAGTGTATGTTTCACAAGCTGTTTCAAAACTGACTTTTCCTTCTTAGAACTTATGGCAGACTGGAGTAACACACAGTTTGAGTGATTCTTACATAAGTGACTATAGTTTTAATTTCCCCACTGTTTTCTAAGAGCACAAGGGGCTCCCCATTTTATCCTCGCCAACAAGCATAGTCACTGGCACATGGAACACTCTCAACAAATTTTCTTGGATATTGAATGAGTGACTTTTTCTTAGCAGCTGCTGATGCCCTCCAGCTTTGATCAATTGCCACATCCTTTTGTTTCTATCAAATCACACATCTTTCAGATCTCCTCTTTCATCATCATCCCCAATCTAGCCTTGGAGGAGGCTCTCAGTGTCCCCCACCTCAAGTCCACCCACCAAACTATCAGTTGTGTTGCTTTTTAGACACAAATACAATAGATGCACTCTTCTGCTTGGGGATCTTTAATGTCATCCCATTTTCTCTAAGAACAAACCTAAGCCCTAAAGCCTGGTCTACAAAATGACAACCTGACTCTAAGCCCCCTTTCCTATGTCATCTTACCGCCTTCGTCATTGTGTGTTTCAGTCCCTGCAGAAGTTTCACGTGCCTTGCACACACCATAGTCTTTCATTTTCTGTGTTGGTTCCCTCTGCCATTTGGAAGTCCCTCATCTGTGTCTTGAGCTCTAACATTTATGTGAATCTCACAGTTATAAATGATAAAATCCTTATGTTGGCAAATTTTTAGCAATTAACATCCTTGTATAAAGCACTTTTCCTAACTCTATATTAGCCTTTGGGTACAATTAATGAATAGAGGAATAATATAAGAGTAAGATTGTTTCTCTGACTTGACATTCCACTTCTTCTTGGCTGAGGGGACTCTGGTTCCACTTCGCAGCATATTCTCACATTTACTCCAAATCATTTTTCATTGCCATCACTTTTTCTGCCAGCTGCATTCAGGTCACATTTGCTGTACCACCACCTGGGAAAATAGCAGTTCTCTGCTCTGCTTCAAATGTGGTTGTACAGAGATTGATGGTACGTACCCTCTTATCACATGTTGATCTTACTTGTGATTCAAAAACCAGGCTGACCCCATTTTCTTGCTTCCCTACTGTACCTCTAGTCAAGGAGGGCATCTCACATTCATTTCTTAATGTATCTGCTCACTCTTGAGGAAATTGGCACAGGTCTTTGAGGGGCTGGGCAGGAAGACAACCTAGGTAGCCAGCCGCCACGTCCAAAATCAAACCTTTTCATCACTCCCAGCCAAGGTTCCTGGTCTTGGTTTGTCACACGGAAAATCTCACGTGAGGATTGAGGCTATGGGGCCACCTGCAAGTTCCATCTCCTCCAGGCATCATTTTCCTGTTGGTCTTACTGGAAATTCCAATAAAACAATCTCCTGCTACACTTCGTAGCTAACTATTATAGCTTATTAAAATGAGTCACGAACTGAAACTAAGAAACAGAAAGTCTAAATAGAACACATATCTCAAAATTGATGCATAAATGGCTAGCTTTTGATTATCTGTTGGTACTAGAAGTTTCCAAATATTTTTTTCCTATATGTCCTCTGATGTTATTTGATAAAAATTACTAATGGGCCCCCAGTCTCCTACAATAGATGATTTATGGGGAGATGCATGTTAGTTCAATTCATCTGACAGTTTATATACATGGCTACTAGTAAAGCAGATTCTGGATCTCTTGAAGATCGAGGGGAAGAAAAAGTGGTTTTCAAATATTCAGTGAGGATATTTTTGTAATTAGTCACTTGGAGTGGATCCCTGTTGTAGAGTTTAGCTGGCTGGAATTTGAACTTTCTCTAATATAATATGGAAGGGTGAAATAGTTTGACCATCTGTCATTTATGAGATATTGGTCTGTAATCTGTGTGGTCTTTCTTCCATTCTTTTTTTTTCTTTTTTTTCTTTTTTAAAGAAGGAAGTATGATCTGTATTTAGATTCATGGTGATTATGAAATAAAAGAATCCTTTTGTTCAGGAGAAGCAGAGGTGTCCATTATGCTAAACCTTGATAGAAACATTTCTTTTGCATGCTTATTAAAATAAATATATGGTACACTATAGTGGATATCTATAACATACATACAAACTGTATAATCTACAACTTTTCTTTAATGGGTACAGATGTAGTAATATGCATATGGCTGGCCTTATAAAGTCCTGAATGTAGTCTATGGAATTCAAGTCAGTAAAATAAATTGTGTAGGGGATTGTAAATACAGACTGGGTGTGTGGTTCTAATGATCTAGCAAGATGCATGAAACTGAAAATTTCTTTATATTTCTTTTCTTTTCTTTTTTTTAAGTACAAAGCCCTCGGGATATATACTTTTAAGTTTAGATTTCCCACTGGGTGGTAACATATGTCTTTTCCTACTCAGAGGCAAAATATATTTTCCAAAAATTTGGATTCTGCCATTACATTAAATTTAAATTAAGCAAATCCCTATGTATATAGACAGTAAAAGTAAGCAAAAAATATAACACATGCCATTTTTTAATATATCAAAACTATTTTCCAAGGCAACATTATTAAATGATTATACCACAGTCCCTAATGTCGAATCAAGCTCTAACAGGAAGGTACAGAGAGGGCCGAAAGCTTGCATCCAGCCAAAAGTTTAGGCGGTTTTCTTTTCATCACCCAGTAAATTCACAGCAGCTCTCTTGGCTTCTTCAGTGACGGCATCTGCAGTCTCTTTGGCTCTGACCTTCAAGTCACTTACCACATTGTCTACCTGGGACTTCGGCTCAGGAGGAAAGGAGGGATGATGCTCTTGCGGAGCTGTTCCGCCCCGTTAGAAGGGCTGGGAGCCATGTGCCACAGCAGGAAGCCGCACTTCAGCGCCTGTGGAAGGGAGAAGGAAGAGGTCAGAGAAGAATTCGGCCATGCTGAACACACCCTACACTACCCAGGACGCCAGCGACTGGGTAGCATCTGCTTTGTTGGGATTCTCTATGGCTTCAATTGAGATGTAGGCTGGGTAGCTGAATCCTGTCAGGTTGCAGAGGAGAGAGGCCCATAACCGAACACCAGGTGCAAGGCCACCAGCCTGAGGACGCCCAGTGCAATGTAGCTCCGGTTCACTAGGTCTTGGCCTCGAGCTTGGCCAAGAGGTCACTCATGCAGTTCTCTTTGTGCAGGAACTGGGGGAACCTCTGCAAGGCCGCAGATATGGCGGGGACCACCGTGCTGCCGCTTGGGGCTGCTCCTAGAAGGGTCGCTGCAGAGCGGGGGAGGGGTGACAGGCAGAGCTGGACGGGGCGGTGGTGGGCAGGGCTGAAAACGGCTTGAATTTCTTCATTAAAGGGTAGAAATTGCTAAAGGTGTTTAGGAAGGGTATTTACAGAAAAAAAAAATATGTAGAGAAAACAGGCTTGGAGGATTAAATGTTTTCATAAATTAATTGAACCAAATGGCGTAGTTAATTGCATAAAGATTCCTGGAGACAATAAAAATATATAAATATGTCATACCAGCACATAATCAAAGGTGATCTGTGGATAACTGGCACAAGTTAAAACCTCAATATGATTTTTTCTCTGCATTATTTTGTTCATTATCTCTATTAGATTGGTTATCAATATTAATCGAGTTAAAGTGGTTGAGTTTGTTTATGCTGGACCTTTTTATATCCTAACTACCCTTCAGGATGCAACTCAAATCCCACTGTTTCCTAAATCTTTTCTCTCCTCTTTCTTTACATGTATAGTCTCTAGTGTACAGTATGCCTAACCAGATAGTTTTATGATGAACTTGTTTTTATCATATGCATAGTTCCATTGTACTTGGCAAACTATCCTAATTCAATATTATTCAAGAACGCAAGACTTTATAACAATTACCTTACATAGTTAAAGATGGAATTAAAGGCCAAGACTCATGTACTCTATCTGGAAACCTAGTAATCTTTTCCTTTTACGTAGTGCAGGATGATTATCTGGGTGGCATAGATTCATTCAGAACTGAATGAGCCTTAAAGAGTCAGAACAACATGGTAGAATTTTATTAAGACACTAAATGTTTTATTTTCAACACTTCTCAAAAAGGGTTCTACTTGAGTGTATGTCTGTATCTCTGAAAAATTATGTGGGTTGATATTTTCATTGTTGAAATATGGGTTTCATTGAATATTGTTCTATTGCTTTTTACTACAATGCATAATTACAATATCATTTTACCACATCTGTTTTCTACTAGTCTACTTTTTTAGTAACTCATCAGTTCTTCAAAATATCATATATTTTAGCTGTGAATTATGACATTTCATTTTCATTTCCCAGATTCAGTACACAGATGTTTCAGTGGGACATTGCTGCATCCATTAAGATTCTTCATCTCTGTCCTGGAATTTAACCTATCAGTGAAATTACAATTATGTGTAATGAACAAGCTAACTGTTCAAGCATGGAAACACAAAACATCATCTGTGATAATGGGATTTGACTTGCCTTTTTCCTCTCACTTTTAATAATATCATAATATTGATGCATCTGAATGTAATTAGCATAAGCAGCCTTATGAAATGCTTTACTGTACCAGAATACATGGATTAGAATTTAGTATATTATTGTTTTTCCAGACATTGACTTTTGAGGCCAGGCCAAATGAATTTCTGGTTCTTTAACTGTTCTAATCAAAATAACTGTGAGTGTATGCTTTCAAGATTAATTTTATGACCAGATTTTCTTGCCTAATGACAAGAATATTATTCCTCTTCTGTGTTTATTGAAATGGTGTGACTTATTTTTGGAAAACAATAGAAGGTAAAAACTAGAAAGCAACAAGGGAAAAATTTTATTTTCCCTTGCTTTACTTCTCCGACATGTAGATAGTGGGAAATTGAGTTAAAAATAAATGTTTCACTTCCCCACTAATGAATTATTCGTGTGAAGTGAAAAGGCAAGTAACATATAGTTCCAAAGAAATGTTAATTCCAAAGAAGTTTGGCTGAACTGTCTTGATCAATGATTGCAATGCATTTAACTGAAGCTGTGTCCTAGTTCTATAGACATAGCAGCATATCAATGGACAATGTTTTTCCATGGAAGTGTACTGGTAACACTTAAGGCAGAGCCTCCTTTGAGGGAATCTGGTCATCCAGCCTCCATTGTCTCAATAAATCTCTGAGATAAGTGTCTGACAGCCTATGTTTCGACTCCAGGGTAGTGCTCAGTGACTTTGTTAACAGCAATACTTCCTCCTGTGGAAGTGACTAATACCTCTTTCACTAGTTGCCATGTTGGCTAAGAGGGTAAATCTGGACTGAGGTGTGTTTATGGATCTTATCATCTCAAATACAACATAGAGCATTGTCTAGAAATTATTGCCATATCCTCTCTTTGCGGATGTGTATAAGCTCATGTACTAAGATAAATACCTCATTAAACTTTTTTTTCCTTGTTGTTGTAAGGGTTTTTTTCTGGACCTTGGGAGCCCTGAAGAACTGTGTATGTATGAGTCCATGTGTATATTTGATGTCTTTGTGAATATTCTTATGGGGAAGGAAGAAAGGAAATGAGGAAGGGAGAAAGGAAGGAAGGAAGGGAGAAAGGGAGATGGAATAGTATGGATTTTGAAAAGTGAAACTAAAAGTTATGAATGCATAATTTAGAGTACATATTCTAGTTTTAACTTTTTGAGTAAACTGGGATAACATATTCATAAATCAGGTATATTAATAATAGCATCGTACTAATTTTAAAATTTCTACTAATAATCCTGCACTAGACAAATATCTTAAAGTAGTCATCTATTATATACTGAGTCTCTGGTATAGCATAAGATGGAATTACTCGTAATTTACTCATATGTATATAATATTGGAATTGGTATGCTATAATAAGATCTTAGAAGCCATGCAATCTTGGCATTATAAATTGGTTTATGCTCTTGTGTTAACACTGATGAAATGGTAATGGATGCATGCAGCATTTCTTGAGATTCTGGAGATAATTTTAGATTAGGGGAAAAATGTTTTATGATTGATTCCTTATGTCTGCATACACAGAGCATAGAGAATGATGGCAGGTATATTAGGTATTTTGACATCTCTAATCTATTTCAATATAATACATTTACAGGAAAAGAAAACCCAGACATTTATATGCTGACTATTATTATATGACACTGTAGAGATTGTGCAATGTATTCACATATTCCAAGACAGTTAATTTTTACAGTAGCCCTATAAGGTTTATAATATTTGAACGTAGGTGTAGATGAAAAAACTGATGTTTTTTAAGTCCACAAGGCAAGTATGTGCATTGCTAAGGTCCAAAACAAGGTCTTCTGAGCTCCAGTCAAGAATCCTTTCCACAATAAAGCAAAAGATTGTCACTATATCACTAAGGAATGTCTTTGTAACAGAGAAACCGATCAAGAAGTGATAGGTTAAATGTGTCATAAATTGCACTTGTTTCCTATTGCTGCTTTAACAAATTACCAAAAATTCAGAGGCTTAAAAGAGTACAAAGTTATTTTCTTACAGTTCTAGAGCTCAGAACTGAAATAAGCTTTAGTGGGCTAAAAAAGCATGTATCAGCAGGACTATGGTCCTTCTGGAGCTTATGGAGAGACTTCTTTCTTTGTTTTCTGGTTTCTAGAGGTGGTCTACATTCTTTGGCTCATGGCCCCTTCCTCCATCTTCAAAATTAATGGCTTAGATTCTTATTTCCTCTCTGACTTCTGCTTTTATCCTTACATTTTCCCTCTCTGATCTGCTCCTTCTGTCTACCTCTTATAATTACTCTTGTGGTTACATTGGTCCACCTGCATAATCGAGGATTATCTTCCTGTCTCAAAATCCTTAATTGACTCACATCTTCAAAGTCCCTTGTCAATGTAACATATTCTCAGGTTCCAGGGATTAGCATATGGACTTTTGGGGGTTACAATTTAGCTTGCCACACATAAAGCTAGCATAGATGTCCCAAGGATGGTGCAGTAATTAATTCATGAGTACCAACTCATTTTCTCATCAATTACCAAAGTTTCTTCCTTCTTTTCCATATGCCATCTTTAAAGTTTTGGCCTATGTTCTCATGGTTGCAAGATGACTCCATAGCAGTAAGTATAACATTTGTCTTTAAAGTAAGAATAAGAGGAAAGTGTGAAGGCAAGTTCATTTCTTCTTATTCAGAAAGTGAAGCTCTACTCATGAAATTTTTCTCTATCTTATAGGCGAGCACTATACAGAACACAGGGATAACACTGGCTACAAAGGAGAAAGGAAAGTTAGATATTTCACATTTTAGTCTTTCTTTTTAAAGACAGCAAGGAAAAGAGAAGCTTCAGAATGGGTGTTTAGTGAATCAACTTTATATTGATCAGAATGTCCAGTTGCAAATTTAAGCAGAGAGATTTATTATAGAATATCATATTATGAACTATTCAAAAAGAGTAAAGAACTAGGATTAGTAATTACAAAGACTAATGATATAGCTAGGATCATACCCAGTACACCACAGGACTTTCTAGCAAAAACATCATAGCTACTACTGTCTGATATGGGCAATGATCATTCATGGATCTTGGGTTGAGATTCCAGAAGACCCATGTTGCTACCCACACCACAGCACATACTAAAATATGTCCCCATCAGTGACTACTCACTCATATTGCTTTTATCTGCATATAAATCAGAAGTGTATCTGAGTCAGGAGACTGGGACATATGTTGATTCATACCTGCAAAGGAGTCTGGGAAATGTAAGTCTCCTAGACCAGGTCCTCCAGAAAGCAGAGCCTGAGACAAAGATTCACATGCTGACATTTTATTTGAGAGGTACAAATCTAAGAGTGAAGGTGAGAGAAAAGTGGAGGCAGAGAAGGTTCTTGATGCATTTCTGTGTTGGTTTTTGCTTTGCACATGTGTCCATTGGTATATTGTTGTTCTCCAGAGAAACCGAAAAAAGGAACTGATTCCTCAGAAGGGAAAAGAGGGGGGAGTGAAAGTCATCTGTGAAGTTTCCTCCCATATCCATTCCCTATTGGCCAGGTCAGCCTCACAGTGGGCGAGGTCCTTCAATCATCCAAGTTGTATAATTCAGCCTACTTGGTGACCATTCAGGAAGCCAGATCCCACTCCTGGCCCTGTGTCATTTCCTCTGAGTGTGTGGAGGAGCAATTTAGGCTGGATAGTTTTAACATCTGAGGAATGTGGACCATGTGGTCTCAAGCTCCATGTCAGGGCAGTGACAAGGTCCAGAAGTGGATAGCGCCTTCAGAAGGGAGGAGGCAGTTTAAGGAATTTAAATATGCATGGCAGGTTTTCAACCTATACAGTAGGGTTTTCGGTTTCTGCCTTAAGGAGGCTGTTTTCACAATGTAGAGTACTATCATGGTGTAGGGAAGGTGTTCACGAGATATTGGGCAGCTCCCAGGTATCCATTACCACCAGCTATACCTTATCACTCGATTGAAGTATATCTCCTATGTCATTTCCTCTACAGCCCCCTGGTTGTTTGTTTATTTTTTCTCTGCTAGAACTTGAACACTTTAAGCTCCATGATGGCAGTATTGCCTGTGTTTTGATCACCATTGCATACCCAGGAATTTATATAATGCCCAGCACAGTGTCAGTTTGTGTATATATTCGTTGATTGGATGAGTGAATGAATGAATAAATATAAGATAGCAAATGATAAACTAAACAGTGAGTGGCTGTTATGGGGATTAAGATAAATTAAACAATGAGACTGGAAAAATTTTCAAAAGAGACAGGATCTGGGTTAGGTGGTAGCATATGGTTTTAAAAGAACAGCAAAGAAAGCCATACATAAAGCCACATAGGTGGAAATACCCTTTGTTCACAGAATGGCAGAGAAGGCAATGTCCTATCAAATGTTTTGCAAACACATTTACACTCTAGATGGATTTCTGCTGATCTCTAACTATTTTCCTGACTTGGAGATCCACAAAACATGGTACTGGAGAGACTCAGACCTTAACTCTATCATGTCTAAACCTCTCTGGAAAGACAGTTTCCTTCAGTGACCTGGGAAGCTGAATTTTCTTAATTGGATTAGTGACACCGCTTTGCTATTTCAAGCTGAAACAGGATCCACCAGCCTACTTGCTAGAGCTTTATAATCTCCACCATCTAGTCTGTGGTCATTGCTGAAGTATTCGAGCTAACCCCGGGAGAGACAGGAAGTGGCATTAGAATTCTTTGTTTACCCCTGCTTAGAGATGTAGTCTGAGATAATAAAAACAGTGCAATTTTTCTATATCAAAATATATTCTCTGTGGAGAGCTGAAGTGTACAAAAAGAAGCCAAAGTAAGTTTTCAGTCAATATATATTTCCTGGGCGCTCAATATTTCAAAGGAAACTTAGACTCAATCCATTTGCTCTCCACTGTTTTCTTGTTAATGAAGGAGTGAATCCTACAGACCTTAATCCCATTTATTAAAATGCCAAAGCAATCTGTATCTTATATCAAATAATTATATCTGCAGTAAGCTTAGGAGATTTAGTTATTTGTCGAGGGTTGTTTTTCCCATAACAAAGTCCCTAAATAGAATTATCAAGTCTATCAAATGTTAATTTGTCAAGAAAAACAGAATAGCTAATAAGGAAAATTAAATTTATATTGTAAATAGAGTATTATCCTGAAGGCTTCCATGTGTTCAAAAGGAGCTGACTGACATATGACTGAGGGAAATCTTAATCAACCAAACTCTAGTCATTTTCTCTTGAATGTACTACATAATCTTGTTCTGGGTTGTGTTTGGGAGAACACACCACTGCTTTTTAGGGTTTCTGTGGGATTTACAGATAATTATAGGGACAGCCATGACTTTGAGATCTTGATTGTTAAAAAACAAAATACAACTGAAGAAATTTTAGAGATCTTATTGGTATTTTTCAATGATGGAAGGAGCTCCAGGGCACTGTACAAAATGAGAGGCTTTCACAGGCAAAAGAGAGGGGGAACCAGCTTAGTTATTACGGCATCACTTTCCTTGAGGGGAAGACAAGGGTCTGTAAGGCAGCTTCCAAAACTAAGTGCTGATTAGGTGATTCCTGATTGATTGGTTTAAGATTTTATTTCTGAGAGAGCCAAAGACACTGTAATTAAGTCTCAGGTTGGTGACATGAGGCTTAGCTTAAGTAACTCCATTGGGGGCCTGTTTTTAACCTCGTCCTCAGCTGTGACTTTCTTCCACAGAAAACACCCCCATTCACATACCCGGTGGGGGAGGGTGGCAGCCTGGCTGTCCTGGTCATGCCGAGGAAGGAGAGGGATGAGAACACAGCCTCTGTGCTTGCACAAGGGCAGATGCCAGTCTGCTGATAGGATTTCCAAAGGTTCTAGGGTTTCCAGTGGCTGAAGCTTCACACCAGCCACTTTTCCTTAGACGGTGGAGATTGACCCCATTGTAGTAGATGCTGCATCCTAATGCCCTCCCTGGACCTCAAGGAATATGAGGGCATTTGCTCCGCAGCCTCTGCCCTCCCATCTCTGGTGAGTCTCCACTGGCCATGTCTCTTCTATAACATTACCCAAGTGAATTATACTTTTGAGAAGTTGTGAAGTTGGCCTGAGGTACAGCTTTAAATTGCCTTTGTGAGAACCGGTCTCTGTGATTTACTTTGTCATTAAGTTATTTAAATTGTAGGGCAGGGACAGCAAAATATTTTCCTACATCCCAAAGGGGACAGGAGGTGGGCAAGGGTGTTTGTTAAGAGAATGAGATTAGAGAGGAAGCTGCTGACACTAGGTCACTTTCTACGGAAAAGTCAGAAAGCTTCCTTGCTCCCTCCTTGGCCCCTAACTGACATGATTAGCCATGGAACAGTGGCTGCATTAGGCACTTCCCCTTCCTCTTGTTTTCAATGGAAATGATCAGAGAGGGAAAGAAGCTTATAGTGTGTTAACTGCCCAATCTCAATCCAATAACCTCGAAGCCCTTCAAGTTAATGGACTGGACCTTTGCTTATTGGAAAATCAATTGAAGATCTTCCCATTGGGATGTGCAGGCCTAACTCATTCTCATTGTTCTCTTCCACACCATGTCTGATGCCCACTGTATGTTTTATGCTTGCCTTCTTCCTGTTTCATGTTCTCTAAATAAGTATTTAAGAACGACATTTTAAAATTTGAAAGTTATATTATTATATAATTACTCTAGATAGCTCTCTAACTCTGTGTCCTCATGCCTCTTATGAGAGTCTGTCTGCTTTTCAACTTTTTTCTTTTTGGGGGGGGGTCAAGTTCTGACTGAGATTGAGGTGTTATATAGTTGAACTATGTACTTTTCTGGCAATTAAATTATTTCAAGATTTTCTTTAAGGTTTTCTATCTGATTGGTTATATTAACATTATTAGGTTATAGTGAGTTGCAAATTGGAAGCAATGGTCTCTGTGGTTTTCCGGTTGTGGGAATCAGTCTTAAATGGAGGCTGCAACTAGTCTGTTTGCCTGTTCCAACCTATGCTGAGAGTTCCTCCTGTCAAATATTATGATAGAAAAAGGGGGGTAACTGAAGGCTAAACCAATCTGCTTTCTTAGCTGTGACAGTTGGAACAAAGCCTGTATATTGGGTGAACCTCAATTTCTTTATCTGTAAAATAGTGATAATAATCCTTTTTCATTTCTTGGTTTTGAAGGTATTTTTAAAAAACATAACATGTGGGAAATGTTTTTGAAACTCTAAGACACTGTAGAAAATATGAGGAACTGAAGTTACGGTAACCAAGAGGGTGGTTGTTTATTTTAAGTGTACTAAGTCAAGTCTGGTTTACTGCCACTAAAGAAGATATTGACTCTGGATGTAGCTATAACTTTACTTTTCTACCATCTTAATATTTTCATGAAACCAAAAACAATAGAATATATTGCTAGACATCAGTTTACTTTGTCTTCCAGAGGTAAGGTTTGGCCTCCTGGGGAATAGCAGGAAAAACTATGTACATTATATTTAAACCTAAACCCTAATATATAAAATGAGGATTGTATGAAATGGACTCAAAATCCTTTTAAAGGGGAATATACATTGCTTTCCAAACAGAATATAGCATGAGGATTTGTTTTCAGTGATGTACCACAACATGAAAAAGCACTTAGCCATTCCTACTCAGCTGAACATTTATCTTCTCCTTAAGCTCATACTTTTCTCAACTAAGATTTTGGAGGCAGAGGAAAGGGAGTTAATATTTGCTGAGAGCCTCTAATGTGATGCAATGGGGGACTCTAGACTATCTCATTCAGCACCACCTCACACCTTGTGACATCGGTCACTAATAAGTCACAAACTTGGGCTTTGGCCCTACCTTCTCTACTTGTACTGTATGCTGCCTTTTTTTTTTTTTTTTTTTTTTTTATGTGCTATTCACAGATATTATTTTTGGTAAATTTCAATTCCTGGTTTTAAATGGGCCAAAATAAATAGCACCATTTCTTCCACCTCTTTTCTTCAGTGCTCCCCTAACCTACATATTAGTGAGCATGAAGTTGTTAAATAGTAAAACCTCAGGCAACCAGTTCCCAAGAGCATTACCAGAGATATTATAGATTAGGGATTCAGAGTAAATAATCAGTTTGCAGACTTCTGCACACAGAGGTAAAATGTTGGAAAATTCCTTTTCACAGTGAAAGCTGGAAGTAGGAAAGAATATGTCTCATTAATAAAACTTGGAGTATTTCAGAAAGACAGAGTTGAGAGTTGCAATGCTATGTGAATAAAAGATTATTGTTCTTAAGGTAAAATAGGCAGCAAGTTTTTGGGGCAAAAAATTCAATCAAAGAAGCAATCTCTTTAGGAACAGCATTGTAGAAGGCCCTGTGTTTTTGTTTTTAGCAGTAGCAGATGGAGACAAATTTCTCTGGAGTTATTATGAAGGGCTTTTAATCAGGGAATCAGTCATTTTCACATGGTTCCATGGAGGAACATAAACACCATGGAATGTAGCAGTTCAGGTGAGGGCAGAGTTAGAAAGCAAGAACCAAGAGGCAGCAGAAAGGATCAGCGTGGGAGACTTCCCCCTATGAAACCAGTTTCACGAATTCATTTATGAGAAGTGTTTAGAAGTTAAAAACACAACTCCATGCTACATTCATTTTAATCTTTATATGCATATTTACGTCTAAGTTAACAATACAGGAAAATTACCCAGCTCTCATTCTGTAGTATGTCTCCCCTCTCACTCCTTCCCCCACTTTTTTGCCTTTATATATAATACTAAGTTTAAAAACTTCCTTGAAATGCATTCAGACATTTTGCTTAGAAGGACCTCTGTTCACAATCTCAGGCAAAGCGTGGTCAGCCCCAGGGACCAGGTAAAAAATGGTTCTCTTTATGAAGTGCTACTAGTATAAGACTTGGTCTGCTCTGCTAGATTTTCCTAGGGACTGCATTATGACTGGCCAACACCAGAAAACACTCGGATGATTTAACTGTTCTGAGCTTCTGAGTCACTCAGCTGTTCATGATGAATGAAGTGTCCCAAGCCTCTGCTAAGAAGAGTGGGAGCTGGAGGATGAACACCCCAGCTTTCCTGTCATTGCTGAGACAGTTCTGAGCAATGTTGTTCCACATAGCTTCTTAGAGGCTCTCAGGGGGGCTGAGCCCAGGTTCCCACCGTTGTGATCTTCTCATTCACACCCTGCATTGCTTCCTTCTCTCTTTGTTTTACTTCCCTATGCCTTCCTGGGATCACTTCCCAAAAAACCATTGGTACTCAGATTCTTGCCTCAGTCTGCTAACCCAGACTGAGAAAACCACCTGCTTTTTTTCTACCTAGCATGCAGAAAAACACTTCCCAAGTTGAAGGGGATTTTTAAGAGATTGTGTTTAAAGAGATCTTGTCATGTTTTGTCACCAGAGAGGTTAGTGATTTGGGGAATGTAATGGAATTGGGTAAAGAACCTGGGAAAGATGGTGGGTGCTAGAACCTGAAGGCCAGTGACCAGAAGAATCAAATTTCCAATAACATACTTCACACCAGTCCTGTAGTTAAAACTGTGTTGTGGTGGTGTTGGTGATGGTGGTGGTGGTGGTGGTGGTGGTGGTGTGTGTGTGTGTGTGTGTGTGTGTGTGTGTGTGTGTGTGTGTGTGAAAGAGATAGCACAATGAGGTACCGTGTTTGTACAAAGCTATTTCAAATCCAAAATATTTGGTTAAAGATTAACATAGTGGTGCCAGCTAATTTACATTAGGCAGGGGGTGAGACCATGCTTTAAAGCTTGCATTGAAATAAGGCCAGAATATTTGAGAAAAATATCTATAAAGCCTTCCTCTTCTATGATGATGTCCTTAATTTTATTTTATGTTTCTTATCCATTTTAATTTTACTTAAATTTTACCCTAGAATTTTACTTAAAACAAGTACCTATTTAACCTAAAAATTAGGTTAAAGAATGGTTTAAAAATTTTTTAATTGTAAGTCTGCTTTAGAAATGTTTGTTCCAACAACAGTTGTCTTAAGGAGAAAAAGAAAAGAATTTATGTGGTCTGAAGATCTTCTGGAAATAGTTACTCTCACAGGCAAACACTGTATTTCCTATCAAATTATCACAAAGCTTTGGCAATTGGCAAGAAGGTGAGACTCCCTGGCTTATGCTAACTCTTCTATTATATGGAATTTCAAGACTCATTCCTTTTGTCTCAACTTCAAGAAGTCGAATATTTTTAAACCATCAGTAATCTAAATTACCATGAAGAATCCGATTTAAAAAATTTCAATTTCTTTCTCTAGACTAAGGAATCTACCTATTTCTTCTTTCTTCTGCATGAAAATAAATTTTGTTTATTTCTTCTGATCTCACTGGTGAAGAAATATGAACTATGTGCACTTTCATTATTAATGGGTGCACAAACTAAATTTAACAGCAATAATATAAAAAAATTTATTTTTCCTAGCTACATAAACATTTGGATTTATATTCTCACATGATGTTGATCACAAGAGATAAGACTTAAAAAACTAAAACCAACTGGAGTTTATTTTTGTAGGACAAAGGTGAGTTTTTTATTTTTATTTTATTTTTTTATTGTTAGAGAGTTTACATTAAGGAGGTATTCATATCTCCATTTCTTTTGTTTTGCTGTGACACACTTCCTGGATATTTCAAACCACTCTGTTTTTGCAAGACCACTTTGCATTCTGAAGAGGTTTCCTGCCTAATTCAGTTCTATCAACCGATTGCCATAGAAACTCTTGATATCCTTTCCTCTTCCTGGAATGAGACATTGGCTCTGTTTCAGATAGATTTTTTTTTTTTCTGGCACAGAAAATAGAGTACGTTTCATACAGTAAAATGTATTCTCAATGAAGGAGTACCATTTGGGATGACCCACTGGATGGAGAGAAGCCACAAACACATCACTGGTGAACTAAGTAGGTCATTTACCAATTAGAAACAGGTAGCAGTATAGTCCAAATCAAAACAAAATTTTATGTGAACGATTTTTTAAAACTTTTTTTTTGCCTTTTTTATTGCTATTCTTTTATAATTGTCCCAGTTTTTCCCCGGTTGCTCTCCTCTGCCCCCCCCCGCCCCCCCACCTCCAGTCAATTTCTACCCTCTTGTCCATGTTCATGGGTCATTTATATATGTTCTCTGATTAGACTCTTCATCTTCTTTATTCCCTTGCAAAGGAAGTTGAAATCATCTTTTGGTGCATGTCAGCTCAGCAGTCAGTCCAAAACAACCAGTGATATAGGAACCCTAAAGTATTGTGAGATTGAGTCAATCTGAATTTCTCAAGGCCCCCTCAGAGCAGATTAATCTGGAGAATGGGAACAGTTGGGCAGGGGAAATAATTCATATGATGAACTTTAAAACAAAGATCCACCCAGTGACCATGGATTTTATTTAAAAGTGTATTTTTTGAGGAAGACCGAATATATTAGATGCACTGTGCCATTCTATTAAGATCTGTGCTTTGAGACTACAATCATATTTTGGGTTTATTCACTTATATTCAACAACTTTAAAAATAGAATTCAGAAGGTATAGCAAGGCATGACCGTAAGGAAGAGAGGAAGGTTTATGACTATGTCTAATATGTTTAAACTCCTTTCCTCAGTGTATGTATGTATAAATGAGAGAAAGCTTTAATTGCATGACTGTATATATGTGTACAACTATTATATATGACTCTTTGTGGTTACAGAAATGTAGTTGCCAGAAGGACAAATTGATAGAAAAAAAGTAGGTCAATATTAGAAGACAAAAGAATCGCTTCTGTAGAGTAACTAGTGTTATGTTGTTATTTCTTATAATATTTCAATTTTGTATTTCCTTTTGTAAAAGATGAGTGAATCACACTCAGATTTATTCATGCCAGCTGGAAGGAAGTTATGTTTCTCAAAGCCATAAAAGTGAAAAGAACCAGAGTTTTTGGTTCCTTACAAACCTTGGTTTTATCAGCAGACACTAATAGTTCCTTCTGATGGTTTGAAGTTTGTCTATACATTTGATAATCATAAATTTCTATTTCTTCTTCCTGAGGTAATTGGCATACTTTCTTTTCTTTTCTCACAACCTATTTATGAGGGGAAAATCCTCCCCCAAACAGAGTTTATCTATAAAAAAAAATTGTGTATTCTTACATGTTTAAATTTCAGTCACCTTCAAAGAACTTCCCATTTGCTGCAATATACCTATCAAGATGTTTCTTTCCATAGCTCAAAACAGTTTTTGAACTGATCGATTTTGATGCCTTCCATGGCTTCTGCTGTTTTTTGTTTCACCTCTTCCACATTGGCAAAATGTTTCTTTTTGAGGATTTTTTCATGGGAGAAACAAAAGAAAAAAGTTGCTTAGGGAAAGATTGGGGGAATATGGAGGGTGGGACATGGGGGTCATGCCATTTTTTGGTCAAAAACTGCTTGAACAATCAGCATGCTGTGGGCAGGTGCACTTGTAAATCACCCATCATGAAATGGGCAAATGCATTGAAAGAGTCTTCAAAAAAATCACTGAAGCCAAACGCAGCCTCTCACAACAATGGCAGCCAGTACTATGATACAGATGGGTTCCTAGAACACTCACCTAGTGGGGGAAGCCTGCAGTACAAGGAGCTCGCCCTCCAGAAGGTAATTCTGTTTTTTGGGGTCCCTCCTCATGCATGTCTAAACAATTCATTACTCTAAAAAGTTTATTGAAAATTGAAATTGCTCATGTGTGGGGAGAACTTCCAAAAAGAAATGCATATTTAGCAAATCTAGAAAGAGTAATAAAATAATTTTATAGATTCTGCCATGACAGTTGTGACTCATTTGGTTGAGTGTTGTCCCGCAAGGTGAAATGTTTCGGTTTCATTCCCGGTCAGGGCACATACCTAGGTTGCAGGTTTGATCCCTGATCAGGGTACATAAGAGAGGCAACTGATTGATGTTTCTCTCTCACATCAGTGTTTCCCTCTCTATCTCCCTCCCTCCCCCTCTCTCTAAAAATAAATAAAATCTTTGAAAAACATTTAAAAAATAATTTTATAAATTCTGAATCTTGAAGGCAAAATATTTCGAAGCCTAATTTATTATTTTCTGGCCCACTTTGATAATCCAAATTAGGAAAGTATCCAATTACTTTCAAATGTATTGTGGCCTTAAGTGCTTTGTCGAGGACTTATAGCAACTCTGTCTTAATACCTCATCATGACAAGGCAGTAAATAGCTCTGGCCACCCCTGCATGCTGTTCTCTTTCAGTATCATTTACTCTTAGCAATGCTGTACACAAATAAAGCTTAGTTTCACAATGTCTGTCTATTTATTTATTTTGTTAGATCAAATGCCCAAGTGTAAATTACATTTGTCCATTTGTACCTCTTCCTGGAATGGCTTCTTCCAACTCACTTCCCTTCATCCTGCACTGATGACTTGAGCACATACCAAAGAATGCATGGTGGAAATCTCTGAGCTGACTCTGTAGCCGTGAGAAGTTTGCAGAGCAGCGACAGGGCTCTAAACATTGACCTGGTGTTTCAGTGAAGAATTTCAACTTTATGAGAAACTTAACCAAAATTGTTTTTATTTACTTTCTTTTCTGGATCTTTGCATACACTAATATAGTGTTGTTGTTTTGATAACCTGACTTTTTAACTACTGTGTGAGTTCTGAGGAGATGGAAATTTTCCTCTGACCCATTCTCATCCTTTGAACCTTGTTCGGCCACTTGTACACACATTCTTGGCCCTGTTTGTGAAACACACAAACATTATCACCACTTAAAAATCAGACACATACCAATGAAGTGATTCTTTACCACTCAGAAAGTACTTGCCAAAAATGAATATGCCCTGATTTGGAAATTAAATTTCTGCTTCTGAAGAGAGCAAGGTAGGACAAGAGAGATTAGAAATGTTAGGGATGTAGCCTGGCTGCTGTGGCTCAGTGGATTGAGCATTGGCCTGCGAGCCAAGTGTCGCTGGTTCGATTCCCACTCAGGGCACATGACTAGGTTGCACATTAGGTCCGCAGTTGGGGGCGTGAGTGAGAGGCAACCACACAGTGATGTTTCTTTCCCTCTCTTTCTCCTTTCCCCTCTCTCTAAAAATAAATAAATAAATAAATAAAAAAATATATGTATATATAAAAGAAATGTTAGGGATATAGATTTTAGCTCCATCTGAGGAAGAGTTTGGCAATAAGTAGCCACTGGATTCCTGCTTCATGATGAAGATAGAGCTTCCAATCTCTTGACTGGATTTTAGGCATTAAAGAAGAGATTACTGATTGTTAGAGGCCTTCTTTCCTTTCCTCAGCTCTGTCTTCTTTGACAACTGTCTTTGCTTTTTCTTCCCTTTCTTTTCTCTCACCCTTCCCTTTTCTTCCCTGCTCTGGCTGCTCATGCATCCTACATGTCTTAAATTTCAATGGTGTGTCAGAGCTGCAATTGAGAAGTAATAATTAGGTATGAGAGGAAAGAAATGGTTAGTGTCCCAGCTTTTCTTGAAACTTGCCTCTATTTCTTTCACACTCACATTGAGAATTTTGGAGCACATGAAAGATGAGAAAACTAGCAATGCTGCTTCAAAAATTAACTTTTTAAAGAAAACAAAGGTTTTCTTCCCCGTCAACTATACTTCTTACTTTGTTGCTGGAAGTAGCAAGGCATCCACAAAAACAGTAAAAGATGGACAATGGGGTGGGGGTAAAGCATTTAAACATGGTACCCTTGCCCAGTAATCCCATCCATTCATGTTCTTCCAAAAGAACGAAGGGGCAGAGAACAGAAAGGCAGAGTAGGCAACAATTTCTTTATTTATATTGGAGACAATCCAGTAGGATGAGTGGAAACATGTAAAGTTACCCCTTTGCCCTCCTTAGGTAAAGAGGCATCTGAAGCACAGACTACAGTTTGCTCCCCTCCCATCTTCCCTTTCTCCGCAGTAACAGAAGTTTTAGCCTAGCATTTGGCCACTCAGAATAAAGACTACAAATCCCAGACTCACAGCAAAATGTGGTCATGTGTCTACGTGCTCGCCAACATGACAGAACCTGACATTCTATGGTAATTTTTGAGAACCTTCCGTAAGAGATAGCTAGTGTACCCCTTGTGTTCCTCCTCTCTCTGCCTCTCTTCCATCTTATCACCCAGAATGCAAATGCTGCCACCTAGGACTGTGTGGACAAGGGTCCGACCCTAGCTGTGGCAGAATGGTGGCTGAAAAGAGCCTGAGTCCCTGAAGACATCATGGAACAGAGCTGCCACAGCCATCCCAGATTGCTCCCCTTTAGACTTTCGTAGAAGAGGAAATCCGAGAGCAGTAGAGGGAATCTAAATATATCTGTGTATAGGTGTGAAGAAAAAATAAAATGAGTCCTTTTTTTCCTATATTCTGGCAGAGTACACCATTATGTCCTTGGAAGTCCAGAGGGAAAACTTTAATAAATATTGATAATGATGACCATGAACTACACGTTCTCTGGAATAGTCAGTTAACTATAATGTAATTAGTACAAAGCTCAAAGGCCTATTCAAGGCATCCAGCCAGTCCTTCAAAATGATAGTTGTGGAAAGAGGTTACTGGGGAGGTGAGGTGGAAGGACTTGTTAGATTTCTGTGCTCTGTGACTATGACAAACATTAGTTCATTTGCCTTCACTTAATGTACTTCCAAGTCTGTCACTGATAATAATCAAAATCAGTAGTCCCTTATGCTGTGTTTTTCTCTTACAATTGCCAAAGTCATGGTAATGCAGGACCTAAAAATGACACGTTTTCTACATATGAGTTTGATTATATTTTAGCCAAGTTAAATGTCATTTTTCATGCAGTTTTTACAATGTAGACACTTTCAGTCATTTTACTAAGACAACTGCTTTCAAACTGTAATGTTCACAGTCCTCCATGGTCTGGTTTTATGCATCAACTCAGTCTTATTTTTAATAGAAACTTGTTGCCTCTGTGAACCCACAAACACATCATGGTCCTTCCGTGCCTTGGAAATTTTGCTCTTGATGAATGGGATTCTTCCTTGGCCCTTGGCCCAAGATCTGCTATACCTACTTCTCAGATTGATACTAAGGGATGACCCCAATTACATAAAAAAGAGAGGTGGCTATTGTGTAGTGGTGAAGTATGTGGGCCCTGAAGTGAAACTTCTTAGGTTCAAATCACTTTTGCATCAATTACCAGCTATGTTTGGCAAGTTAACTAATCAGCCTTAATTTCAGATTTTCCCTGACATGATGAAAATAAGAATATCTACTCTATAGGTTTCTTGGAAAGATTAAATGTGATAGTGAATGTAAAGAACCAAACATTATATTAAGCCTTCAATTAATGTTAGTGTCAGCATTATAGAGCCTGCAGTTGTATACTATTGTATCAGGCAAGGTTATTGATTATAGGCAACATAAACAGATTCTAACTAATTTATGCAGAACTATATTGGTTAACTCAGAGGATGAACAGGGCATATTCTTTGGCAACCATCAGTTTATTCTCTATATCTATGGGTCTGTTTTGTTTAGTTCGTTCATTTGTCTTGTTTTTCAGGTTCACATATAAGTGATATCATATGGTGTTTGTCTTTCTCTGTCTGACTTATTTTACCTTAGCATAATCCCTTCTAGGTCTGTACATGTTTTTGCAAATGGCAAGATTTCATTTCTTTTAATTCCATTGTATGTTCATGTGTGTGTATGCATGTATTTGTATATATATCCTATATCTTCATTCATTTATTGATTGATGGACACATAGGTTGCTTCTGTATCTTGGCTGTTGTAAATAATGCTACAATGAACATATAGCACATATATCTTTTCAAACTAGTGTTCTCATTTTCTTTGGATACCCAGAAGTGAAATTTCTGGGTCCTATGGTAGTTTTATTTTTAATTTTTTGAGGAAACTACCTACTGTTTTTTATAGTGGCTGCACCAATTTGCAATTCCATGTCATTTTGTTTGTATAAGCAATACTTCAGTGAACATCCTGATAGTTCAGTCTTCACTCATATTCTTAATTATTTCCTTAGGACAAAATCCAGAGGTATAGTTAATTGGTGCAGAGGTTATGTATATTTTTATGTCTTTGGATAACAAATTGCTTTTCAGATATTGTATCAATCTGAAATTGCAAAACAGGATTGTGTGTGCATTCTTATTAAACTAAATATTGTTCTTTTAAATGAGATGGGTTAAGTATTTTAGCTTATAATATAAAAATTACTCAGGTGATGAAATATTTTAATGGTAATAGGGAATATATTACTAAATCTCTATGTACATTTATAAATTATTTCTTAAGAATCTTTCCCAGTAAATGGATGTGTAGGAAGAATGTACATTATTACCCTATAGTGCACTGACTTTAGTTAATTTTTAGGACAAGAATAGTAACACTATAATATAAAAATTTCAGAAGGATATATAACTATGTATTCTTTTATGGATTGAAAGTCTTACCAAATTATAAATGGACATTCATTACAACTAAAATAAAATATACACTTGCTCCTATTACCTTTAAGTTTCTGCTATGATGGGATTCCTACTTGCCTCTCTGATTACAGCCTTAGAATCTTCCAGTGTTTTTTTTTTTTTTTTTTTTTTTACTGTGTTGATTAATTGTCCTAGCCTCACCATTCTTGTTCCCTTCCCTCCAACACACCAAACTTGTTCTTCCTGAGACTTTGCACGTACTCTTTGCTGATCTATTTGTGACTGGCTCCTCATCATTGAAGTCTTTGTTTAAATACTTCAGAGAAGCATTCCACAATAAGGCCAATTACAGTGGACTGTGACGCTCATTACTGCCCTTCACCGATATTTCTGGTTCTCCTTTGCCAGGCATGCAGTAGGATTGCATTTCCCTACCTTCTTGAAGTTAGTCATGGCCATTGACTTGCTTTGGTCAATGAAGGGCGAGAGCATGTGACCTGATGCTGCTAGCAAGAAACCATTAGTGGCTGACATATAATTAGCCACCTTAGTAGCTGACATATAATTTGCCACAGGTCTTTACTCCTGTCATTGTAATTGATTACATTTAACAGCAAAGCCTCCCTAAGAAAGGACATGGAACTGAGACCCACACTGAGCCATAGATGTATATATTATGCAGGAAAAGCACATCCTTTTAAAAATGATTATTGTTTTTCTATTACACTTTTCCCCCATTGCTTCCCCCTACCCCGCCAACCCCTTCTCCCACAGTCAATTCCCACCGCATTGTCCCTGTCCATGGGTCACTTATACTAGTTCCTTGACTAGACCCTTCTCCTTCTTAACCCCCTCCCCTCCTTCCTCCCTCCCTCCTTGTCACTGTCAGTCTGCTCCTTGTTCACATGCCTCTGGTTCAATTTTGCTCATTTCTTTGTGTTGTTCATTAGTTTCTTGTATTAGGTGAGATTATATGGTAATTTCTTTCACTGCCTGGCTTATTTCACTAAGCATAATTCTCTCTAGTTCTATCCGTGTTGTCACAAATGGCAGGAGTTCCTTCTTTCTCTCTATTGCATAGTATTCCGTTGTGTAAATGTACCACAGTTTTTTGATCCACTCATCTACAGATGAACACTTAGGCTGTTAAGGCAAGGGAAATAAAGGAAAGAATAAACAAACAGGACTACATCAAGCTAAAGAGTTTCTGCTCAGCAAAAGAAAACATCAGCAAGATGAAAGGGGAACCAACCATATGGGAAAACATATTTGCCAATGATATAACAGACAGGGGACTGATCTCCAAAATATATAAAGAACTTATACAACTCAACACCAAGAACACAGATAACCCAATTAAAAAATGGGCAAAAGACCTGAACAAACACTTCTCCAAAGAGGACATACAGAGGGTCCATAGGCATATGAAAGAATGCTCAACATCATTAGCCATCAGAGAGATGCAAACAAAAACCACAATGAGATACCACCTCATACCTGTCAGAATGGCCATCATCAACAAATCAACAAACATGTGCTAGCGAGGGTGTGGAGAAAAGGAAACCCTAGTGTACTGCTAGTGGGAATGCAGACTGGTGCGTCCTCGTTTTTTTTTTTTTTTAACACCATTCAGACTTTAGGGTTGTTTGTTAGTGCAGCAACAAACCTAGCCCACCAAAAATAACACAGATTCCTACTCCCTTTAGTCAACGGCAGTATTTTCTTGTTTTGCTCTTTATGATTGTAGAAAATCATATTATTTCTGTGTTCCCCTCTTCCCCCTAAAGGGGATGCTTCTTAAGAGCAGTGGCTTTTCCTGTCTTGCTCATTATTGTATCCTCAGTGCCTGTGGCAGTGCCTAATGCATAGGTCCTTCTTAGATATTTGTTGAATAAATGAAAAAATGGCTGGAAAATTTCAACATGTGTCTGTGAAATTTAGACTAAGAAACCTTCCTCCCTTTGTAAAAACAACTGTTTCCACATTCCAAAATAAACTTTGGCATACTTAAAAAAAAAAAAAAAAAGCAAAAACACACTAAGATAGAGTTCTAATGCCCAACAGAGGTTAAATATTTTCTCATCAACTTGTAAGAACTCTTAACCGCTTGACTCATTTGGTCTTTTTTTTCCCTCCCCTCTAGCACTATGAACCTTGTCCTTCTGTGTGGATGGGAACCAATCATGATTGTAATTATTTTATAATGCTCTGCTGTCAGTAGATATTTATTTACCTTGAGAAAAAAAGATGTTAGCAAAGTCTTAAGTATATCTGATGACTAGACAACTGTATTCTGTCCCAGGTCATCTAAAGGGCAAGACATGGCATTATATTTATAATGTCGAATCTTAAGGTGTACTCTTCCATTTTGTCACTTCATCACTCTTTAGCCATTCTTTATGTCCAAACTACCTTATGGTGTGCAGATGTGTATCAATTACAAAGATGTTTTGAGTTAGTGATTTCTAAAAATCCTCAGACAAGTGGAAGAGCTATGTTTGTTCTTGGGTAGTTGGTCAACTGTGTTTTCCAGCAAGTGGTAATCGACTCAGTACCCATTCCTTCATCTGAAAGAGGCTTAGCACTTGAGCCAGATGACAACTTCTATTCCTTGCTGTTAACACACACAAATTTAGCATAACTATTCACAGCTGTATCTGTTGGTATCTTCTCAATCGGCATGTGCCTTCTCTTGTCCAGAAATAGAAAAGCACAGATGGCCTTGCTGAACATTTGTATTTCCCATTTGGCCCTAAAGCTAGTCATCTTTTCACATGCCAGGCAAAAGGAAAGAATGGAGAAAGCTCTTCTTATGCTGAACTGCAGTGTGGCCATTTGCTTGATAACTAGAAACATATCAGCGTGGATCTGCTTTAGATGGTCCATATGCTTGGATTTGCCATCACATTGCTCAAGTCCATCAGAGATCATTTCTTACAGGAAAAAAAACAAGTATCTGGTCCTTTTATGTTTTGATTTTTTAAAGCATTCTGGAAATCCTTACCCTTAAATGAACTCTTCCTGGTCCTTTCAAACATATTTCATGTTTCTTTCTTTTACCCTGCTGCACTTCTAATTTACTTTGTCATTTTGTTTTTATATGTTGTGCTAGTATATATCAGGAATTTTCCATGTTTGCTTGACTGCTAAATGGAAACAGGGTAGCAATTTTAGCATCCAAAATAGTTTAAGGACTTTTAAGAGATTATACAGCAGATAAATCTGAATAAGATCACAGTGATATTTTCCCAATTCTAATGTGAGTGAGAGGAGGAAAGGCTTTGGAGTCAGATAGTCCTAGATTTGAATATCAACACATTTATTTACTATCAATTTAAACATGTTTCTTAATCTTTTGGGGCTCATTCTCTTCATCTGTGAAATTGGGAAAATATATTTCATGCTTCACAGACTTAAGGTGAGGATTAAGTGACAAAATGCATTTTAAATCAGGGGTCTGAATTACAATGAGCACTAAACAAATGGCAATATTCTCATTGAGAATAATGTCACATACCTAAAATATCAGTATCTCAGAGGCTGTGATTTCAGCAATGATTTAATGTAAGCTGTGTATTACAAGTGCTATTTCAGTTAGAGTCCAATGTGTAGGTAAATCAAATCATTCTAAAGAAATTGTTAGGAATAATGCCAATAGATATTTGTTATTAAAATAATAACAGTAAGGAACCTTCTATTTATTTGGTGCCTTACGGTTAATTAAACATCTGTACTTGCATGATCTAATATAACCCTTATAAGCCATATGCTTATTTGGAGGATGAGAGTACATTCAAGGCAGAGGGAAGAGTCAATGCCAAGGTCCTCAGGGAAACCATGCCTGACACGTTCAGTGAATAGTCAGAAGGCTATGTGGTTAAAGCAGAGAGACTGCAGGGAAAAGAGTCAGGAGACAATTGTGAGAGAAGAAACAAAGGCCATATTTTGCAGGTTATGGTCTTTGGGCTTTGCTTTGAGTGAAAAGGGCTTTGTAGGGACTGAGGCATGGCATGATGTCACTTATGTTTTATAGAGTGGTAAGGGTCACTCTGGTTGCTGGTTTAAAATTGACTGCAAGAGAGGCCAGAGTAGAAGGAAGGAGACAAATGAAATGCCAAAAATAGCTCAGACCTGACCTGGGAGTCTTCTTCTAAGGTAAAGGCCATAGGATTTCCTGACAGACTGGATATGGAGCTATGACAGAAAGCAAGAGTCAGAACAACTCAAAGGTTTTTGGCCTGGACAACTGCAGGATGGAGTTGCCATTGTCCAGGTGAGTTGGAGCAGGATTCAGGAGAAGCATCAGGAATTCAAAATATCTCTTAAGTGGAGTTTAAAAATGTCTATCAGGCTCTGGCCAGTGTGGCTCAGTTGGTTGGAGCATCATACTGTAACCAAAAGGTTGCAGGTGTGATTTCCAGTCAGGGCATATACCAAGGTTGTGGGTTCAATCCCTGTCTGGGTGTAGTCCTGGCACATACAATTCCAGGTCCAGACGTGTGTGGGAAGCAACCAATTGATGCTTCTCTCTCACATTGATGCTTTTCTCCCTTTCTCTCTCCCTTCCTTTTTCTCTAAACACAATGAAAAAAATATCCTTGGGTGAAGCTAAGAAAAAACATGTCTATCAGACACCCAAGAGTGTCACTATGTGAATACAAAGGAAGATAGAATGGAAAGCTAGCAAGTTTATTGCTTACCTTATAAAACAAATAATTATAACCCCAATAACAAATATTATCCCCTGAAGGAAAGACACCAGTTTCAACAGATCACTCATTTGTATTAAGTGATTAACATTAAAAAAAAAAATTAACAAAGGAGAGAGAAGTGTTCCCTTACTTTTCACACTGGCTATCACTTAAAGAATTGATGTGTTCTCAGGTAAGGAGGGAAATCTTTCTATCACACAACAGCAAAGAAGTAAATGTACAGAACTACTGTCACTGTGCCCACCAATTTCAAAGGATTCATATGTATGAGGAACATAAAAATTGTTTTTCAGAATAAGTGAAGATAGACTTTGCAGGTCACAGAAGGTGTTCCCATTTACTAATGACTTCTGATCAGCATGTTTTAGGCTGAATTAACAGCTTTGACTGATAACAAAATAACTGAAACTTTGTCCCTAAAATGGGGGAGGAGAGGGCAAGGTTAGTTCATGTATATTGTACAAATCTCTAATCCGAATGAGTCAAGAACAGTCATTATTGACTAAAAGATGTGTATTTACATAGTCAGTTGAGTTTGTCTGACTGTAAATTTTCATATGCTATTTATAACTTACTGTTAGTAGTTTATAACCATTAAAGTATAATAAAAATACTTAAATCAAAAGTCCTATAACCAAATTCATGTTTTTTCATTATGGGAAAAATGAAGACACTTAGATAACTCATTCATATACTCCATGGTCAATTCAACCCAGGAGGAAAGCAGTTTGACCAGCTCAAAATGTGTTTGTTTAAGGGCAGTGGTGTGAATGAAGGCAAGGTAGGATGGCTAGATTTTAGAAGGTTAAATGCTATATTAGGAGGTTAGAGTTCGTTCTGTAGACAATGAGAATCATAGGATCTTTTCAGTGGGAATGGATGTTGGATAAGATTCATTTCAGGATCTTAAGAAGATATCTTTACATGTAAGGAATATTTTGGCAAAATCGAGAACTATTTAATATAAATGTATTTATAGTGATTTTAATAAATTTTCTCATTCTTTTTTGAAAAAGTAATTAATTGATATATTATATATATATATTTATAAAGAATTGTTCAAATTATTATCTTCAATATCTGTTTTCAAAAATCCAGATCTACATGTTTAGGTATTTATACTTAGATGTTTCATTCCCCTGAAATACCTGAAATCAAATTTAGGATTTTTCTTACAAACATGTACTTCTTTTCAGCCTTCATTTCTCTTTATATATGGTGATATTACTATCCCAAGAAGATTGGTTAGAATATAAAAGTAATTTTATATCATCACTATTTCCTCCCCTGTTCATTCAGATACAAAATCTTTTTTTTAAAAGCGTTTTCCCTAAACTCTCATGTTTTTGAACATTCTCTGTCACACTCCATACTATAGAATTATCATATTACATGCAGAGAACTTCCCAGCCTTCCCTGAAATATCATCTAGCTCATCCTACATGTTTCTACCCAATGACTCTTTATGGCAATAACAGAATCGTCGTCGTCGGCAGCCGTCCGTCTTGAGAGACGATGGTGTAGCTTCTTAAGAGTCTATCTGCACCGCCGAGAATGGCTGTGCAGTCCGACTCGGGAGTGACACGGTATCTGTCTCCTCCCGTGTTGAATCGACATCTTGCGATGACGCTGGAGTGTCCTCTCCAGTGAAGCTGAAGCTACAGAGCCTGGGCAGGGTGATATGGAGGGTCTGCTGTTGCCCATGCAGCAGACCCCCCCTCTCTTCGCAGCTGAAGGATCCAAGGGAAAGACGGAGTCAATACAGCTTGGCTTCAGGTGCGCCGCAGGAGTTGCCGGTGTTGACTACAACGTCAAACCGCCTTAGGGACTCCGGCTCCGGATTTTCTGTCGGGGTTTACTCCCTTAGCCTTTCCCCTGAAGAGGTATGCCGCAAGGCAGCGGAGGTTTTTTGGAGTCAGAGTTTTCCTTCTCTGATGTGCCCTGACTGGAAGATCGAACCAGCGACACTTAGCTCGCAGGCCGATGCTCAATCCACTGAGCCAAACCAGCCAGGGGCAATAACAGAATACTGTTGTGGAAAGAACACAGATTTTAACTGAAAGACAGGTGAAATCCCAGTTCTTCTATTCGCTAGCTATGCGATATTGGGTACATTTCTTAAGTTGTCTGATCTTTAGTTTCTTTCTGTGTTAATACATACTACTTCAGTCATAGTGTGACAGGACAGCAAGAAGTTAGAAAAATTCCAAAGCAAGTGGACTAGGGAAACTGAGACAAGAAAATCCTACAAGGCCAAGCATTTGGAGCAACTTACAGCCAGATGGTGAGTCGCAAGAACCTATCTCCCCTAACCAAGGACACTTGAGAGTGAATGGTTTGTACCTCTCTTCCCTAACCAAAGAATACATAGCTTAAATCTCCCTGGTCTGGGAAGTGGGGATCAGAGAGACCCAATTAATGCCATTTGTGCCAGCTAAACCCAAGGACAGATGAAATCAAGGGTGCAAATAACAAAAGTCCCATTAAAAGCCAGACAGACCCAAAACAAAAAGTAAAACAGTATAGCAGACCGAAGTCTATTTCCAAACTCCACTATGCACTCATTTTGATTAATGAACATATTAAAAATGTACCTGGAAAGCTGATGAATATTCTGCTGAAATCCTCCCCTAAGATCCTCATGTGCAAAAAGAAAGATAAAAAGTACTCAGGACAAAACTCAGGATGGGCTCGTCCAGAGCACACCATGCCCCTTTCCAGTCATGAACTTTTTACTTCCTCTTAAACGTTAATGGTCCCCAGGAGACTTTGAGCCAGGGGAGCCGTGGGCAATGGCAGCTTGACCTGGGCTTCCCCAGATCCTGTCCCCAGAGCCCCTCTTTACTTGTACTTCTCAGCGAGCTGACATCAGCCCCGCCTAGGCTCACTTCTGTCTCTGTGACCTTCACTTCCCCGTGAGCTAACAGCTGCCGCATCTTGGCTCACTCCTTTCTGGTAACTTTTCTGGGGAATCAAAGCAGAGCACTGCCTAGGCTCTCTCTTTGTTACTTCTTCCACCCTATGTCCTTCCTTTGTTTCACTGTCTCCAGCCTTAAACATGCTTTCAAAATCACCTGAACTTGTATTGTGAAATCTTTTCTACAAAAAATTAAGAACCCACATACTTCAGGCCAGCCTGTGGCAGACCCACTCTAGGCCAATGCCTATCCAGGACAATAGGATTATTAGGATGATTAAATATGAGACTATGCAAGAGCATCCTTGGCATGGAACAGGTCTCAATGGAATGGTAACTGCACGTGGTTCATTCTCTTCCCTCTCAGTTCCAGACGCTCCCTTCAGTCTATCATGTGAAATCTAAATTCTCCTCTAGTTTTCACCCATGATTCTCTCATTTGTGCACATGAGAGGGTTACACTTTTTATCCCTTGTAGTTAGTGAGATCAATTGTTTACATCACTGTTGAGCCATAGCATTTATTTTTTATTTTTTAATGGTTTCTTTTTTTAAGTATATTTTATTGATTATATTGTTACAATAGTTCCAATTTTTTCCCCTTTGCTCCCCTCCACCCAGCACCCCCCTTTCCCGACAATCCCCTCCCCAAGTCCATGCCCATGGCTCACCCTTTCATATATTCTTCTTCTTTTTTTAAAAAATAATTAATTAATTAGTTAAATATTTTAACAATAAAAAATAACAATCCCTCCCTCTCAGACTTAAGACCCTTTACAATCTTATAAAGGACAATGGACGAAGGTCTCGAGCTCCTCTAGCTGCTTCAAGCTGGACATGGTCGTCGTTCTACCTACCCTTGGGTCAAGAAATCCCTAATAAGAGTGGGGGTGTGGAGGGGAGGGTGGCCTTCCCACAAGGGGAAGGATCGTGCAGACTCCAGGTTGGTTGGCTGTCTCTGGACAACGGCATGCTTGGTTTAACAGGCTGGCATCCTTGTTGTATTCTGGGGGCAACAGGGTTAAAGGACATCATTCAATCCGTAACCACGAGATGACAAAAGACAGGTATTAATTTTTCAATGTCCCACATTAGGGAAAAGAAGGGCTTCTTTGGAGGAAGGTATGCCAGGTACATCTCACCTGTCCAAAACCCTTTTGCCCATTATACTTAGTTTGGACTGAGGGAAATATTTTAGGTTTCCCCCCTCTCAGGCCTCTGGGCTCTTTCTGTCCAAGCCATTAGGATAGAAAAGAGAAACCAGTTTTAAAGTGAAGCCCACAGACCACCCTGTTCTTCACAAACCCAGCCACTTAGTTCAGCCAAACCATTGAGTCTCAGGAGGCAGCAATGCAGACAGGATTAAGTGAGACCTATACGTACAGACAATCACTCAGGTAATGAGATCGTAGGCTTATGCCCTTTGAAAACAGAAAACACATGTTAATTGATGTAACATAACCCACATACAAGTCTCTAAATCTGTAAGACTGTCTTATCAGAAAGACATCCAGTTGCAAGGCATTTGACATTCTTCTCGCCTGTAAATTAAACATCTTTGATAATGCCACAGACATAGTTTAACTTTCAAATGAAAACAAATTTTAAATGAAAAGAAACTTTAAAGACGGTTAGCTGCACTACTTTATAGTCTACCACTGGGCATTGTGATCTTCCTTGAATCTTGATTTTTCTCCCTAAGATTACCCTCCTTGTCATTAAAGGGACTGCATTAAGTTCATTTTTAATTTATCCTGTTCATTTGCATAAACACAACATGAGCAGCAAATGATCACTTATGATCTTTAGTTCTGCTTTGCTGGAACTTACGCAAGGAACATTTAGGGTGACCTTCAGTCAGCCCTTCAGGGCACAGAAGTTGAGCCACATACCTGGCATTCAGCCTTGCCTGTAAACACCTGTCTTTTCCAGGTCCTCCTGGTTTTCCATTGTGCCTTAAGGTCCCTTCTAGCCATATTTCAGGAAAACAACCTTCGTTCCTTCCCTGGAAAGATTGCTATGGACCGCTCATCCATCCAAGGTACCAGGCCTTTTATCTCGTGGACTTTTATAACCTTTGAAAGTCAGTCCCAGTTGCTCAGGGCTTTTTGGTAACAATCAAAACCCAATCATGTCTCCTTTAGGCATGACATTCCAGTCAAAGTCTTAGTCAAAAAATTGTTATTAACAACTGGTCTTATTAGTTTTATGCAAAGAAACTTAGGTCATTACTTACTTCTTTAGAATGCCAAATTCTGGAGGGATCAGATAGGGAGAAAATATATACAGTGTGAAGGAAAATCCTTGTCCTTCTAATATTCACTGGACTTGCATTTCTATTCTTTATATTTTTATTTTTTCCCCCCACTAAAAATTTTTCTGTTTGTTTGTTTTTCCATTACGGTTGTCTCACTTTTTTCCCCCTCTTGCTTCTCTGCACCCTGTCCCTCCCTTCTCCCACATTCAGTCCCCACCCAGTTGTCCATGTCCATGGGTCATTTATACATGTTCTTTGACTAGACCCTTCCCCTTCTTACCACTTCTCTCCCTCCCATCTCCCCCTTTGTTACTGTTAGTTTATTCCTCATTTACATACCTCTGGTTCAATTTTGCTCATTTGTTTGTGTTGTTCATTAGTTTCCTTTAACAGGTGATAACATAAGGTAATTTTCTTTTGTTGCCTGGCTTATTTCGCTAAGCATAATTCTCTCTAGTTCCAATCATGTTGTTGCAAATGGTAGAAGTTCCTTCTTTCTTTCAGTACTTATTCATTGTCATTTTCCCCCTTTGTACTCGTGTTCCTCTCTGTCTCTCTCTGTTTCTTCATCTTCTTAAAGCAGACCCTTTAGCATCTCTTGCAATACTGGTTTGGTGGAGATGTATTCTTTTAACCTTCTTTTGTCTTGGAAACTCCTTATTTCACCTTCCATTTTGAATGAGAGCCTTGCTGGGTAGAGTATTCTTGGCTGTAGGCCTTTGTTTTTCATTACTTGGAATATATTTTGCCATTCCCTTCTGGCTTGTAGTGTTTCTGCTGAGAAATCTGATGATAGCCTTATTGGAGCTCCCTTGTATGTTATTAGTTGTTTCTCTCTTGCTGTTTTTAGGATTCTCTCTTTGTCTTTGAATGTTGGCATTTTAATTATGATGTGTCTTGAAGTGGGCCTGTTGGGGTTCATCTTCATTGAGACCCTCTGTGCTTCCTGGACTTGCATGATTCTTTCTCTCTTCATGTTAGGGAAGTTTTCTGTCATTAGTTTTTCAAAGAGGTTTTCTATTCCTTGCTCTTCTTCTTCTCCTTCTGGAATTCCTATGATATGGATATTATTACGTTTCAAGTTGTCCTGCAGCTGTCTTAGAGCCTCTTCAGTCTTATTCAGCCTTTTTTCATTTTGTTGCACTGTCTGTGAGTTTTTGTCTGCATTGTCCTCCAGCTCGCTGATCCGATCTTCTGCTTCCTCTAGCCTGTTTTTAATTCCTTCTACTGTGTTCTTCAATTCAGAGATCGTATTCTTCATTTCCTCCTGGCTCTTATTGATAGCTTCCATGTCCTTTTTGATGCTGGTATAATTCTCAGTAAGTTCCTTATAGTTCTTCTGGAGTTCACTGTAGTTTTTCTGGAGTTCTTTGTAGTTTCCGCTGAGCTCATTGAGCTTCTCCATAATACATGCTTTCAATTCCATATCTGATAGTTGGCTCCCCTCTATTTCATTTAGCACTCTTTCTGGGGACTCTACCTTTCCTTTCGATGGGGGGTTGTTTCTCTGTCTCCCCATTTTTGTGACTCCTATTGTTTGTTGGTGCTTCTTAGAATGATCTGCACTTCCTGGGTCTGCCCCTGGTGGCATCAGATCCTGTACCAGTCTGGGCCTAGGCAGCCTGTTGGAGACTTCCAGGGATCTACTGCCTTTGTCTGACTTCTTTAGTTGTGAATCTATCGAGCCATAGCATTTAATGGCTGGGGTAAGACTCTCCACTCTTCTCTTACTCTAGTATGAGAGTAGTTAGAGACCTCTTGTTGGGCTGGTAGAGCCACAAGATTAAAGGAGACAAGATTACTGAGTCATTGCACAGAGGAGGGTCGTCCTGAAGTATCTCCTGCACCTGCAGCACATTTGATGTGAGCAATAAAAAAACTTTTGTTATGTGAAGCCACTGGAATTTCAGGATCATTTGTTAAAACTGAGGATTCTCTCTGTTTGCTGGGCTCACCATAGCTATCTAATTGTATTTTCTTCTTGGATTTTATGCAATGTCTTCTTTATTGGTAAATTATTTCATTTGCTCATGCCTTTGTGTGTTTGTTCACATTTTTCTTTCCTTCCTCATGTCTACCTAGACTAAGTATCACCTGTGTATCAAGCTTTCTAGACCTTACTGTTATGTATCAAACAATTAGGCCCTAAGTGTAAACAACCTAAACATATTTAAGTTCTAGTTGCTTGTATAATAAGCTTTGAGCATTTTCTTCCACCCTCTTCCTGCCATGTGACCTGGTTTCCCTGCCACAAATATTTCTTCCTTCTAATTATCTCTTGAAATTATTTCTCTGGTCAGGGATCTACCCATCTTGGAGCTTTTCCCTTGCATTCCTGTAGGCAAAGGCCTAAGGGATAAAGTTTAGACACTGTAACTTGACATATAAAAAAGTACTTAACTATGTTAGAAATCAGAGAAATTCATATGAAAACCACAATGAGAAGCTACTGCATACTCACCGAATTGTTTAAAATTAAGAAGTCTGACAATACTAAACATCAATAGGGTGTGGAACCAGGGAAAAACTTAATCTAGCAGGTAAGAAGGAATATAATTACAGCCACTTGGTAAAAATATCAGGTAAGATATGCACATAAGTAATGACCCAACAATTAAATAAATAATTGTGATTATGTGGGCCAGAATTCCAACACAAAAATGTTCAAAGCAGCATTGTTCCTAATAGCCAAAAGCATGGAAACAACTCAAAAGTACATCAAAGAAAAAAATAAATTAATAAACGATATAGTCATACAATGGAATACAGCACTGAAGGTAGATCCACAAATCTCATGGGTGAATATTAAAACCACAATGTTGAGCAAAAGAATTCAGATACAGAAAAATGCCCACTGCCAGTTTTCAGGATCATAAAATTCATAAGTGGGCAGAACTAAAGTATATTGTTTAGGAATGCCTACCCAAATAGTGAAACTACAATATCAATCAAAGCCAGGATATGCTTGCTATTGAATTTCATAGAGAAGTTATCTCTCAGGTAGGAGTGAAGCCATAAACCTAGAGCTTAATCCTGAGTCAGGTATGATGATAGTTATATGCATATTTGCTTTATAATTCTTCACTTTATGCGTTTTTATGTTTCCGTGTTAATTTAGTCATAAAAATTTTAGAAAACCCAATGCTTCCTTCAACACCTATTTCTCCGTGGAATCAATTCTGATTACTCTGAGCTTTCTTTCTCCTCTGAACATTAAGAGTCATTATCTGGACTTCCAGCCAAGATGGAGGTATAGATAGACACGCTGCATCTTCCTCACAACTAAGAAGGAATTTACAACCACTTCAAAACTAAAAACACCCAGAAAATCTAGAAAATTGAAACTACAAGGAAGTTCAGCAAATAAGTAAGAAATGTTCAGCCAGAAAAGTAGGAGGGACAGAGCCCGGACAGAGAAAATGAGGTGCAGTGGCAGTGGCTGAGGGAGCAGTGTTTGGCAACAGCAGTGGCAGCGGCTCAGAGGCTGTAGCCATGGGGAAAAGTGCAGTCATACATTTTAAACCTGGGAAGCAATCCCAGCCCCAAACTAGACCAGACCCAGACCAGACCGCACAGCCCACAGTTCCAGCTCTGGGGAAAATAGAGCCTCATTGCTTCTCACTGTGAAAATCAGTGGGGGTTGGGGTAGAGAAAGAAACTGCCAGTCTCTCAGCAGAGTCCACTTGTTTAGTAAAGGAATGGTGAGAAGTGCCTGGAAAAGGGGCGAGTGCTGAGCAAGCAGCATTGTTCCCTCTCAGACCCCTCCCCCACATACAGTACCACAACGTGGTGAACTGGGTCACTAGCACTGACAAATACCTAAGGCTCTTTACAGAGTAATATGTGTGACAGCTCTACCTAAGGCACAGAGGCAAACGCAGAAAGCTATCAAGATGAGGAGACAGAGAAATACAGCCCTAAAGAGGGGGCAGATCAAGGTGCCAGTGGCAGAATCAAGTGACAAGGAGATAGTGAACCTAACAGATGAGGAGATAGCCAACTTAACAGATGCACAATTCAAAGTACTGGTGATAAAGACGTTCACAGACTTGACAGAAAAGGTTAAGCATGACAGGGAAGAAATGAAGGTTATACTAAGTGTAATGAGGGAAAATCCACACAAAACTAGTGGGGAAGAAAAGGAAACCAGGGTTCAGATCAACAAATTGAAACAGAAGGAAGTAATAGTCAACCAGTACAGAAGGAGGAAACAAGAATTTTAAAAAATGAAGAGAGGCTTAGAAACCACTGGGAGAGCTTTAAACATGCCAACATCCAAATCATAGGGGTGCCAGAAGAAGAAGAAAAAGAGCAAGAAATCGAAAAATTATGTGAAAAAATAATGAAAGAAAGTTCTCTAATTTGGGGAAGGAAATGGACATACAAGTCCAGGGAGCACAGAGAGTCCCAAACAAACTAGGCCAAGGGATGACCACACCAAGACATATAATTAAAATGCCAAAGGTTAAGGATAAATAGAAAATCTTAAAAGCAGCAAGAGAAAAGAGAGAATTATCTACAAAGGGGTACCTATAAAACTAGCAGCTGATTTCCCAAAAGAAACTTTGTAGGCAAGAAGGGACTAGCAGGAAATATTCAAAGTGATGAGAGACAAGGACCTACAACCAAGATTACTCTCCAACAGTTATCATTTAGAATGCAAGGGCAGATAAAGTGCTTCCCAGACAAGGTAAAGCTGAAGGAGTTCATCATCACCAAGCCATTATTATATGAAATGTTAAAGGGGCTTATTTAAGATAACTGGAGTGGGAACAGAATCATAGACATGGGGAGCATGTGGAGGGTGTAAGCTGGGCAGGGGAAGGGGGGAGAAGGTGGGAAATAGGGCAGGAATTAAGAAGCATAGTAGGAGGGTGCAGAATAGACAGGGGGACATTGAGAAGAGCTTATATGCACAACCCTTGGACATAGACTATGGGGAGCAGGACTGCTAGAGGGAGGGTGGATGCTGGGTCAAGGGGAGCAAAGGGAAAAGAAATTTGGACAACTGTAACAGCATAATCAATAAAACATGAAAAAAGAGTCATTATCTGTATAAAGCAATTAGGCATTGCCTTAACACATTGCTTTAATGGTTATCTTTAAGTGTTAAGTACCTATTTTATAGTAGTTTGAGCAGCATTTTATTATACAAGCAAGGGACCCCAAACATGGAATTTATTTATTAAAAATTGTGGATTTATTCTTACATGTTTCAACTTTAGTCACCTTCAAAGTACTCTCCGTTTGATTCAATACACTTACCAAGACTTTTTTCCAACTTCTCAAAACAGTTTTTGAACTCATCAATCTTGATGCCACTTTTAGTGCTTCTGCCTTTAAAAATTTTTTTCACCTGTTCCACATCAGCAAAATGTTTCCCTTTGAGGATTTCTTTCATTGGGGAAACACACACACAAAAAAAGTTGCTGGGGGCAAGACTGGGTGAGTAGGGTGGGTGGAGCATGGGGTGGTGCCATTTTTGGTCAGAAACTGCTGAACACTCAGCACGGTGTGGGCAGGTGCACTCGTAAATCACCCATCATGAAATGGGCAGACGTGTTGAAACAGTCTTCAAAAATAATTCACTGAAACCAAACGCAGCCTCTCCCAGCTGGTGCACTGATACAGAAGATGGGTTCCTGAAACACTCACTTAGTGGGGAAAGCCCACTAGAGACCCTCCCTCCAGAAGATGATTCCGATTTTTGGGGTCCCCCCTTGTAAATCACCCCTCCATCTAGTTCTTAAACCCCATAGCAACAATTTGCATGAGATACCTGATTTTTTAAATTTACAATAATAACAGCTCTATTTTAAAATACTCCATACGTAGTTACAGATTGCAGATCCAGGGAATGCATTCTTTAAGTACTTATTTCTGAGAAGTTCAAATGGTAGTATATCGGAGGGCAATATTGTATCCTGAAAAGAACCTGAGAATGGGAGGAAGTAAGGTGAGTTCTCATTCTTCCTTTGCTTGATGTTGGCTTAACTACACTATTTGCATTTTCTAAGCATTGAGTTCTTCATGTAATATTTGGGCTGAATTCTACTTTCTAATTCTAATATTCTATGAGTCTTTGGAATATCATATTATAAAAAGACCCCAGGACAAATATTCCGATTCTTTAAAGCAAATCATGTCAAAAGGTAGAGGCTACAAAGGAGAACTTCTGGAAACCAATGGACCTGGTAGTTAAAATAGGGTTTTAAAGGAAGAAAAGCTCAGTATGTTTAAAATAAAAAGGCACATAGAAAACAGAGAAAAATATGTGATATCCAACAACAAATGACATTTTTTTTTCAATAAGGATGAGACGATGAATCACCAACTGACTCTGTGGCCAAAAAACATAGAGGAAATTCTGAAACAGAAGCTGGATTGAGAGAACTGAAACATTGTCAGAGAAATGGGGATAGACATGTTTTTATTTTTCACAGACCAGAACATTGTGTTTTCATTTGCCTTGAACATGCTGTTTTATTTCACAGACTTGTTTGGAAGAAAATAGTGTATTCAAATGTATGTGGTAATTGTTAGACATTATTGATAAATAATTTGACTAGTCATGAAATCATAATCTCTCAAGAGAGAAATTTTAAAATATTTTTTTTTAATTCCTGACATCCAGCCATTAAATATGCTTGAATCAGTTTATAAAATACCTGCTGACTAGTCATCTAGGATATTTTGAGGATCTTTAGTAAGATACTTATATGTACTAAGACTGAGATCTTAGTACCTTTTGTTGTTACAGTATTAATGTCAAAGATTATCATTGTATTTTCACACATAGGGTTACTTTATACTGAGATGATTTCACAATTCTTCACAAATGATATCATTTTTGTTTGTTTGTTTTATATCAGAATATATATGTCTGACTTTCCTCCATTTTATTTACTGTTGCCAGTGACATTTGTAAGGCATAATTAGGAGTGAGGTTGCTTTTTTATTTTTCAAATATTAGCATGCATTCATGATTTTGAACACCAAAGCTCTATCAACCTTATATGGTGGGCTGAAAGAAACAATTTCTTTCTATCTGATTGCCATTGGAAAATTCTATCTCATTTTAAATTACTAAATACAATTGACCAAGTCATAGTAAACACCTAACTGTTGGTTCCCCACACATAGGGACCCTTTTGTATTCAAGGCTAACATGAGGTTATTAAGAAACAAAATAAAATTAAAGTATTTTAGAACAAAATAAGATACCATCTAAATACCACAGAAAACACAAAGCTGATTTAAATTACTTCCTCTTTCTGTTTTTTCTTCTTTGTTGTAGAGAGTTTCTCTATAAAGTTGAAAATTAATATCCCAGAAAACATGTTATGACCTTATGTGTTTTACTCTAAAAATAAGGGCAATATTTGCTCAGAAAAAAATGAACTGCCATTCTTTTTGTAAGTAAGTACTCGAAATGAATACAAGTTAATTTATTATATAGAAAGACTAAAAACAAGAGAACTAGACAATACTATTGGGTTGGCCGAAACATTTATTTAATTTTTTCCTTACAGTGGCTGTAGTAGCACTTAGTTCTCTTTAACTTCATTTGCAACAATTTTTAGATTGTACTGTGACAGTTGTCACACCTGTGCATTTTAAAAAATTATTAGAATTGGTGAATCTTTGTGTAGCCATTTTAATATTGAAGATGGAGGAAAATGCCCAACATTTTCAGTGTATTATGCTTTATTATTTCAAGAAAGGTAAAAACACAACTGAAATGCATAAAAAGAATTGTGCAGTATATGGAGAAGGTGCTGTGACTGATCAAATGTGTCAAAAGTGTTTTGTGAAGTTTCTTGGTACTATTAATATTTTGGCTAAATAATTCTTTGCTGTGGGGTTGTCTTATATATTGAAAGATGCTTAGCAGAACCCTTGGCCTCTACCCACTAGAAGCCAATAGCGGGAAATAGCTGACATATTCAAAATATCCAAATTAATAAAATTATTGGTGAAAATGAAAATAATGTGCCTTTTATTTTATGGAAAAAAGCATATGGACTTTTATGGCCAACCCAATATTACATTTATAGAAATGTATAGCCTCAAGTGTAACTGTAAATGTATTATGGTCCTTCAGATTACATTGAACCTGACACCCTAGTCCTGGCACTACTAGTGAAGTCCATGCCTTAAGGCAGTGGTCCCCAAGCTTTTGGGCACCAGGCACCAGTTTAATAGAAGACAATTTTTCCACAGACTGGGGGGTGGGGAATGGTTTTGGGATGATTCAAGCACATTACATTTATTGTGTTCTTTATTTCTATTTTTATTACATTTTAATATATAGTGAAATAATTATACAACTCACCATAATCCAGAATCAACAGGAGCTCTGAGCTTGTTTTCCTGCAACTAGGGGTGATGGGAGACAGTGACACCCGAAGTGTATTGCTTATGGCCAGTCTACTCTGTAATCTCATTTTGGTTGCTGTAACCGCAGAAAACCCTGCTTCACAAAGACAGGATGTTGGAAAGGGAAGTAGGCTTTTCAGTGCTTTTGTGGCAATCTCAGGGTATCCTGCCTTGACTTTTATCCAGAATGTATGAAGATTTGAAGTTGTCTCCGACATACTTTTAAGGCCACTGTCATCTGTGACCTCAAGCACCTGATCCTCTTCTAGCACAGACAAAGTCTATACACCTGGCTTATTCACAAATGGGTCATGGATCTATTCCTTCCCAGTTTGGGGGTCTTTTGTGGTTGGCAAGTAATGCTCAAACTCTTTTGAAAGCGGAGAGAAGTCATCATGCACCAGCTGGGAGAAAGAAAGCCCTGGCTCAGTCTTTTTCAAAATCTCTGCTAATGTTTGAGACGTGTCAAGAATCCCAATGTTTGCTCACTGCCTCCATAATTCCAGTCTGGCTTTGAATGCACTGCTTTATCTGCTGACTTCAACACAGTTGTCATTCTCCCCTGAAGTGACAGATTGAGTTTGTTGCACAGGTTGAATATGTCACACAAGTAAGCAAGTTTTGTGACCCATCCTGTGTCACTGATATGTGATGCCAGCAGTGACTGTTTTTCTAAAAGGAATCTCTGGAGTGGCTATCATAATTCAAAAACTCTGGCCAGTGATCTACCTTTAGAAAGCCATCTCACATCTGTGTATAAGAGAACATGTGTGTGCTCTGTGTCCACCTCCCCACAGAGCTGTGGTATGGGGCTGGAACTCCTCGCTCCTGAGATATCCCTCCCAATTTTTATCTGCCACATGTGGGTATGGGACCAGCATACTCTGCATCTCCACCCCTCCTACCAGTCTTGATGTGTTTATTTTTTAAAATTCTGTACTTGTAGGACTTCCATTCAGCTCTGTTTCTGATGGTTCTGAATGATGGTTGTTGTATAGTTTAGTTGTAATTTTGATGCGGTTGTGCTATGCTACCATTTGACCAGAAGTTAGAAGACATGTTTATAAACCCTATTCTTTTCACATTTGCTCTCCAGCTAAGAAAAAAAGATTACCAAACTGTACCTATACCGATAAAATATTTCAGCACATCGCTTCTCATATTCATGAAAAGCCATTTTTTATTTTTATCTTGGCCACTTGAAGAACTAACAAAATGGGACAGTTTGTGTTAAATAAAAAGATAACTAAGCTTTGTAATATGAACATAAATGTATTTTGAAATGTAAGTGGACATTCTTGGAGTAGATTTGTTCCCAGGCATATTTATTTAGATCATTGTCACTCAAGCGCTTTGTGAAATCAGAGTCAACATTGAGAGAGGAGGATGTAAATAAAAACTCACCTTGTTGACTTTTTGATGTTGACTGGTGTTCCCTAAATCAGCTCATGTGGAGTAGTCCAATGCATTCTGCCTGCATGTGGCACTGCTTTCCCTTTCTTTTTGTTTATATTTAAAGACAGTATTATGTGAAATTGTTTTGAAAGCTTTTAGTCTTACTACAGCTCACTGCAAAGTACACAGAAGTCAAGATCTGATAATGCAGCAGACACAGTTATTTGCTCACTCTCTACCCCTCCAGACTTTCTTCTTTGCCAATGGAATGTTGAATTGGTTCCAGTATTGACCCTTGAGGAACATGATTCTTTTTCCCATTTTAGGGGAAATCCAAAGTTCTCTAGTATTTAAAGAAATCCTCTTCTTCTTAACGCTAATTAGTTTGTGACCAAGTTCTACTTCGTGAGTTATGAGGAGAAATCTGTTGAGAACTGATGGGTGTCTGTATTGGTATTATTATCATTTTTACATTAAAAAAGCAGGGGCAAAAATAAGGTTAATTTTGCAAAAGTCACAGAGTAAATGGTGGAGCATTGACTCAAGATAAAGAGTTGAACTCCAGAGACCAAGCTATTAGATATAAGCAGGGGAATTATCTTCTGGAAAACAGGCGCCTTGTAGTACAGGCTTCCCAGCTAGGCGGGTATCGTAGGAACACAGCTGTATCAGTGTACCAGCTGGCATTACTGTGAGAGGCTGTGTTAGGCTTCTGTGAATTTTTTGAACTCTTTCAACGCATTTGCTCATTCCATGATGGGTGATTTACAAGTGCACCTGCCCACACTGCACTGAGTGTTTAGCAGTTTTTGACCAAAACAGCATGACCTCCGTGCTCCATCCTCCCTATTCACCCAATTTTGCTCCAAGCAACTTTTTTGTTTGTTTCTCTGGATGAAAAAGTCCTCAAAGGGAAACACTTTGCCGATGTGGAAGAGGTGAAACAAAAAATGGCAGAAGCACTAAAAGGCATAAAAATTGATGAGTTCCAAAACTGTTGAGCAGTGGGAAAATGTCCCAACAGGTGTATTGCATCAAATGGGAAGTACTTTGAAGGTGCCTCAAGTTCAAACATGTTAGAATAAATACATAATTTTAATAAATAAATTCTGGATTTTCGGGTCCCCCTTCATAAGATAAAAAAATATTATTTTTCCGGTGAATACTAATAACTTTTATGGAGCACATGAAAAAATGAATGATTCTGTTCCCTTTTGGGTTGAAGAGCCAAGTAAATCATAAGAACCCCATGATCCTTTACTGCAATGGATGTGTAAGCCTTTTTAAAGGGTAGTTGTGTCAGAATAAGACACAAATATGTTGTCACAAGTTAGGTAAAAGCACACAATGATAAAATTTCTTACTAATTTCTATTCTCCCAAATTTAGAACAAATGAAAGTTAAGGAGAATTAACATATTGATTGAATTGGCAGCTAAATTACATTAAAATGCACTACGTGTTTTGCTGTAAACTGTTGTAAAAAGGAATCATTGCAATCAGAAAACAGTGCAGTAGGATACACTTCAATTACCAACCCATTAAAAAACTTCTGAATGAGGCAGCCATTTCTTGTGAAAGTTTTGAAAAGAGTCAATGGTTATGCTATAGCTGATATTAACTCTGGTGAAGGGGAGGAAATCATGATTTCTGAAGAAGAACTTCAGATAAGGGAGAGAGAGAAAGGAAAATAGAGCTTTTATTTTGCTTAGCTTGTGGGGGAGGCTTTTATTTTGCTTAGGAGTGGAAGCAAAAAAGAAAATGTGGAAATGAACTCTATGATATGGTGAAGGATTTTTTAAAATGTTGCAAAATATTAGTCCCTGGATGCTAATAGATTTTTGCTTAATAACCAAGTAAAAAGTTTAGGTATTAAAATAATTTTGTGAAGACCCAAGGTAAAAGATCTTTAATTTAATAATTTGTATTATAAAATGTTACATATGAGGGAACATTTTATGCTATATTTTCTAAAAGTGTTTATCTAAGAAGAAATACTTTTTCTCTTAGAAATACTTTTTCTCCCCTGCCTTTTTTTTTAGCCCCAAATCCTAAGCACTAAGATTCTATGAAGATACTTTAGGGAAGTGGAAGAGTGATAGGTATGTCTGAGTGTATCTAGGCATTTTACTGAGTGCCCTAGAGAGTTTGCTAAGAACCAGGGAAAGGATGGCTGCTATAGAAGGAGATGGGGTGAGCTGAGCTATCCCCATGTGTGACCCTAGCAGTGGGGCTAGAATTTTTTTTCCCAAGAGTCAGCCCCATTAGAGAGTTTCTCATCAGCCAAGGGTTTATGGCCAAGTAGTCAGTATCTTAGGAATTATGTAAAGTTTTCAGACATGATTGAAACTTCTATGTGGAATGTAGTTGAGAATATTCTAAATATAAAAATGCCCAACATTTTCATATTAAATGTCATATCATTATGTCACGAACTATTTGTCCGTGAGTGCCCTCACAAGCTGTTTGCTCTAAGCGGTACTTGGCCATGTAACATTTTAGCTCTAAAACTCAACCCTCCCTGGGAAATCTGTAGAGATCTGCACATATTTCAGATGTGTTAATGCTAGCCAGTTCCAGAAACCATAGCACTGATTATGTGTGGCTGTGTATTTGTGTCAATATTTTTCTTTCTCTAGATTCACCTTTTCAATATATTGCAGTTCTCTTTTAAGGTAAAAACTATTTGGCCATATTCTTTAAAAAATGTAGTCTACATGAATAACATCTCATATAATTATTGCTTAAAGTATTTTTTTTTTCTGATGGTCAGTATTTCGCTTTGGTTCTTGAGTTCTATTCTATTATGAAAATAAGTTTTATTATTTTAGTAAATCAGTGGGCAATGATTGTTCATATAAAGTGTTGAGTCATTAAGAAGTAAGCTTGATATTTTAAGTATAAGTATTTCCATTATTGAGAAGGAATATCTGAAATTCTGAGATATGCAAAATTGAAAAAGAGCTTCACAATTGAAGGTAAAATATAGACTATCAATACATTTTACTTTGTATATGTGTATATATATGGATTTTATGCAAATATTTTTATTAGGCCTGCCAAGTATATTCATTGGTGTCACCCTATGAACATAAAAATTGTTGGTTCTTGTATCAATACATTGAGACTATTAATGCAGATGATGGCTGTTTGTAAGACTCCTAGGGTGAGGGACTTCTTTTGCACTTGTTCAGGTTCTTAAGTTGTAGTCTAGACTAAGGGAACTGAATTCTAAGTTTGTGGGTATGTGTTTATCTATTTTCAGTGACAATGCTCAAAACTTTGGTGAGATTCTCAGTGCTGGTCACATACCCATGAAAAGGGAAGAATCAGTGCTCCAGGCCAAAAGGTGGGCTGAACCATGGCACCCTCAGTATATTTTTAGCATACTCACTGTACCTGGATCTATAACTTGCAAAAAGCTTGGGCACTGGTTGGTATAGCTCAGTGAATAAAAGGTCACTGGTTTGATTCCCAGTCAGGGCACATACCTGGGTTGTGGGCCAGGTCCCTGATTGGGGTCATATGAAAGGCAACCACACATTGATGTTTCTCTCCTTTTCTTTCTCCCTCCTTTCCCCTCTCTCTAAAAGTAAATAAATAAAATATTTAGAAAGAAAAGAAAAGAAGAAAGCTTGGAGGATTTACATTTAGTATTACTTCAACCATCATGTGCTCTTTTAAATGAAAGTGAGGTGAACCTTTATTATAATAGGGCTCAGTGAAGTCTGCACCTCCTCCATTATTCTTGGGTTATTTCCCACCTGCCCTATATATGTGCGCAAGCACATTGAGCAGACAGTGAACCTCTCAATAGACACTCTGTGGAGTGTGACAAACCAGAATTAGAAGATAAGTCCCAAGGCTCTCAGTTTTGAGAAGGAATGCTCCTCTTTACGTAAGCTTAAGCATTTACAAACAAGCTTGGTTTTCCTTAATGAATCAATTAAAAGTTTAGATTCATAGTTCTAATGTGAACTGGTAAGTATGTCAGAAGTTTAAGAGCACTTTTAAGACTATCAGTCCCACACTATAATTCTCAAAATTAGAATGACTTTGACTGCAATCCCCAAAAGTACCAACAAATATTTAGATTCTGGCATTTACACACATTTGCACACATCACCACAGGGAAGACAGTTTGCTGCATCTGCTCTTCTTAAGCATCTACTAACTATTGGGCAAATGTAGTGCAGGGGCAGAGAGTGTGACTCATGCTTAAGTCGCAATAGATCTCTTTGATTGCTAAAAGAAGGAACTATAAAAATCTTTATTTGGTCAGCGTCAAGGAGAAAATGATCGTCCTCTGAAGTCTTCATTAGACATTTTGTAGTACGGAAGGATTCAAAGCAATGGAAGCGGCTGACGCGATTTTCTAACAGTAAATGTTCTCTAACAGGAAGTTGTTTCTCAAGTAATTGCGTTCCCGTGGTTGGCGTTGGGGAGAAGAGCGTTCAATGCAAAACTTCAAGTGTCTACAGAATGTTGGGCTTGCACATCCTCCTGGCTGCTGAGCTGGCTTTTTTCCACTCAGTGTCTCCCGACACTTCCAGTGATTCTCATAATAAACTTTTGCTGGCTCATCACAAAGGAAGAGGCAGAAAATAAAGCGGGACACTGTCCAGCTGCCAGGAGTGGTGGGTTTCCTCTGGTTTGACTTGATCAAAACATCACACGACCTTCATAGTCTACCCTCATCACTTCACATCAGCCTGTTCAAAGCATATCATGTTGAGGATTTCTGAGGACGATTTTCATGTAGTATAGTTTGCTTGAAATTAAGTACCTAAGAGACTGCATTTAAAAGTATATGAGAAAAATAATATAATTCAAGTCATGTAGGGAGTCTTACAGATTTTCATGGGACAAAGTTAAGAGTTGCGTAATGCTATGTTGAATTTCTATTTTGCTTTTTAAGCAGTTTAATTATGTTAAGACCTGGATTGCCAAACACATAACCCACAGTTGCATAGAGTAAAATCTGTTAGCTTGCTAGAAGTCACCAAAAGGAATCATCAAGACATCCTCCTCTCCAGTTGCACTTAATCTAACTGGAATTTATAATATCACTCTTAGGGGTAGAAAATATTGAGAATTTGTCTATCAGAGAGGATTCATTATAATAAAAAGATCCACAAGGCATGGTGGAAAGTGAATAATTCACTTCATGCATTGTTTATTGAGTACCTACCTGGTACTCATACCTACATACCACTGTAGGAGCTAAAGTGCTCCTTCCCAGCCTCCATTCTCTGAGCCGGGGCTGTAGGCAGCATAGAAGCATGCTGGCACTTAGAAACATGCTCAGGCATTTAAGGTGCACCTGTACAAGACAGGGCAAGTATGTTTATTACGAAGGGATGTGATAATGGGTTATGAAAATGACAGTTAGGTGAGGGGAAGTCATGGGGGAATTTTCTTATTTTTATTTAGGATGTAATCTCTAAATCCCTGTTATACAGATCCCACAGCTGCAAAAGAATAGTTTGGTTCAGGCAAAAGAAAGCAAGTATGTTACTGCATTTATTTATTTATTACAAGTATTTATTCTGCACCCATTATGTTCTAGGTGCTGTTCTGTATGATTGGGATATAGAAATGACCAAAAATATTCTCATGTAGTTCACATTCTAGTGACCACTTTTCTAAGCACTTCACAAGACTTAACCCTCTTAATTCTCATAAAAATCCACTCAATTCTCTTAAAAAATCTATGTGGAAAGCACTATAATCCCCATTTTATGCATGAAAAAACTGAGGTCCTGAGAATTTGCATAATTTGTGGAAACAGAATACATATACATGCAGTGGCTTCTTAACTATTCTGTTATCCTGTCTATGGATAATATTTGGAATAAAAATGTATGTTTGGAGGAAAAGAGAGGCAGAGAATTGGGAAGGTGGAAAGAATGAACATTGCCTACTGAATATGTCAGGCTCTGGGCTAGGCGCTGCACTCAGGTTATCCAACTGTGTCCTGTAACATTTTATTTTATGAGGTTTAACAGTTTACTAAGGGTCACAACTAGTTAAGTGGAAGGATCAGGAGAGATTCAAAGGCTCATGATTATTTCTTTTATACCACATTGCCTCTAAAGAGAAAACAAAACCAAAAAGCAAACACTTGAAAACTAATTTTTCGAATTCTCTTCAAAAGTCATTGTATAATTGTTTTTGCTTTGCTCATTCAATTGTTTTTAATTAAAATCTGAATTACTTTAGCCCCCTAGGCCTTATATCAGATTTAGTAAATGAATTGACTAGGTATTTCTGCTAATAACAACAAACTATCATGATATGCCCAGCATGTGTTTTGGCAGGGTTTATCACATCCTTTTTTGTTTTTGAGGAAAAAAAAAAAAAAAAACTGCGTGGCAATATTGTTTGAAGATTTTCACAGGAATTTTTAGTCTTTCCAAGTACAGGGCATGCATTAAAAAAATATTTAGGTTGGCTAACATGTGACAGACTATATGCTTTTACATTTGGAGTTTCTCCCCATGTGTCACCAGCACATAGTAACAGACACAGTCACATCAATGGGGCGACCTACTTATTCTTGTCCCTGTTCTCTGTTGTGAGACCTCAGTCCTCTGGATAGAGTCCCTCTGGTGTTCCTGGGAACCCCCTCTCCCCAGGATTGCCTGACACATGCCATCGAGCAGGTCTACTTCCCAGTCCCACTCCAGCACCTTCTGGATGCATCATGCCCACCAGACCTCTCCATCCCCATGACAGTGGGGTCCTGGAGCCCTTGAAGTACTGAAGCGGTTCAGATTTCTACCTCAAATGGAAAAAGCTTCTTTGGTGGCCATTAAAGTAGTATACCTTTTCAATGTCTTGACTAAGATGCCAGTAAAGGTGCTCTTTTGATTTTTGTCATTTCATGTGTCTCAAATGAGAGTGCAGTGGAGCTGGAGCAACAAATAACTCTTAGAAAGAGACATTATATTTACTCAGAACTCCCTCTCTTCATTAATAACTGAGGATTTCTCCCAAGCTCATTATTTTGGGCTACCTTTTCCATTAGAACAATTACTCTACTGGGAGTTGCCCAGCCCTAAGGCTTCTGGAGGGGCCACACTGCCAGGTTCCTAAACAAGCCCAGACCAGTTCAGAGTACCCGTGGAGTGGAGATGGGATACACTACAGCACTCTATAATAGATACCAGAAATGAAATTTTATCTTTACAACTCCACAAGGAAAGAATATCATTTCCATAAGTCAGCTGAGGCTTAGTGTGATGAAGTAACTTGTCCAAGGATATGGAGACTAAGTGACAGAGACCATTCATGACTTCTGAACCCAAGTTCAAATTTCTTTCCACCAAATCAGAGTGTCTTTCAGTTACAAAAACCAACAAACTCTTTCTTTCAAAAAACATCAAAACCAGAAATCTTCATCCTTATGTATCATGGAATAATACCTATAGCCTATAGCAAATTATGTATTTAAGCAACCAGAAATCCAAAATTCATGCAGAGTAGTATTCAATTATGCTATTAAGAACAATTGTCTTCATTTTCACTCTTGGATTGTCAGTAGTCACACATGGTAGGCAAGGCATCGGATTTGAAAGAAAGCATTTATTTGATTGTTTTCAACTGTAAAGCTGGAATGCATATTTCAATTTATGAAGTCGATTATTCTTCTAGGCCTCTGGATTATGGTACAATTTCCTATTCAAAAAAGGTTATTTACTGACAGACTTTTAAGCTACAGATCTTAAAATGGAGAAAGAATTTGAAAACATTTCCACTTTCTCTTTACTGTTCAATTTAAATAGATTTGTTACAATACGGTTATTGAATTACATGAGTGTTTATATCTCAATGAATTAACAATTCATAGCACATGACTGTTTAAAACAAAGCCAAGAAAACACAGTACCTATCTCCAATTATACATTGTATACAATGTTGACTGGGTCTCTATGAGTGCTCACATACACATGCACACCATGTGGGTTAGGTCAGACAATTGTTTTGTATGGGTGGTCTCAGAGAACACAACATAAAACAATTACTCAAATAAATCTATTGGTTCCTTCTCTGACACTGTACCAGGTGGACAAGCTAATAGCTATCTGGAGAGTTTTTCCTTTCTTGATGCTGATCCCCACACAATAAGCTATCTGAATGAGGTCAAGATTATGAACTTCATTTTACAAATGAGAAATAGCATGTTATGGATTAAAAGCCTGCCAAATATATTCAAAGACATTCAAACACACATACACAATAAATGTATGATCTAGGTTTCATAGCGAGTTTGCAAATCTCTTGCCCTTTACTTTCCCTGCAATTTACAAGTATGCTACGTAGACACATGTCCAGGATTGCTGAAAGTTCCCTATATCACATTTCCATTCTTTTCTGCCTCCTTAGTTTCCAGAAATTTTACACTTGACTATTACTCTCTATAGGTTATGTCTGCAGTAAAGTCATCCTGATAAAAGTCGTCTGCTGATAATGAGGATATTTTTTATATAAAATATAAAGTTCATGACAATATAATCTACTCAAGTTCCTAGTGTTAGCATTTGTGTATGCCACCTCAAAGACAGGTTCCAATGTATGTTGCAAAATATGTAACATGAACTTTAAGAACAATGGGGGAAAAATGGGACAACTATAATTGAATAACCAAAAAATAAAATTTAAAAAAAAGATCCTTTATCATAGCAGTTATAATGATGAAATAAAAACAAAATTCATAAGGAACTTTAAAGTTTAAAAGAGGTTCATGTACATTTTCATATTAATATTATAGTATTAATACATATCAATCCATGACATTGAATACATCATGTTCATTGTTATGAACTCCTTGTTATATGTTTTATTATCCCTACTTAATAAAAGAGCACCATTTTATTACTGTGTCCAGATGACAGGTGGCAAAACTATTGTGAGTCTATTGCTTTTCTCCACTAGGTAAATAGTAATGTAAACCCATGCAGAAAATAAAAAAATACAGCGGGTCCTTAAATAACATCATTTTGTTTGTTTCATTATAACATTGATGAGAAAAAAAGTTTATTCTGGGTCAGGGCCACTGTCTAATCTCTTGTTTATATCAATTAGCCTATGTTAAAATTGGTTTGTTATCTCTCATTTTGCTTAAAGCTGCAGTTTCCAAGAACCTATCAATGACGTTAAGTGAGGACTTACTGTAAATATATTGTATTAGATACAAAATACTTTGAAATGAACAAATGTCCAAGATTGTATTATGATATAGTTTATCTTCCTTTGTTTTATACAATTCTTTTAGCATAGATCATGGGGGGTTTGATAAATGTTCAACTTCGTAAATCCACTTTACAGAAATGAAGTGAATTCTGAGAACAAGTGATTTTCTCATTTTTGCACATAGATGAACAATGGAATTCAGATTACATTCACAAACCAAATATATTGTATTTACCTAGCCTCTTGGCTGTAGATAACACAGTGTAAAATAGGATAAAAATTGTTAGTTACATGTGATAGAACAAAGGCAGGCAGATCATGTGTCTTTTCATAGTTACACAGAGATGCCAACCACCCACCAAAATTCATGACAGAGCTGTAGTTGGGAGTAGCTACTGAGCTAGGCTCGCTAGCTTCCTTTGCATTTACATTAGATGTGGGAGTATATCTCACTAATGGAACATGAGCAGAAACATGGTCAAGGGTGTATTTTCCTTAAGCTTTCTTCTGTTTCTGCCAGCTTGGGTAGGGGAAAATGAGGCCCCAAGATATTTAAGAGTCATAGGATAGAAGTACTCAAGTGTTTGAAACTTCACATGAGGAGAAGCAACCTGCTGGTAACACCCAGGTCTGCTGTCTAACTGAGAAATAGGTTTCTGCTGCAGCCATTGAAATTCTGGACTTTATTTTAGTGCTGATGTCATCTCACCAATACAGAATTGAATATATATGTCAGTAAAGTATTAATATCATTATGTAATAAATTAAACTAATAAGTTTTAAATTATGAAAATATTGAGTGAATTATTTAAAAAATTATAAATACTCTATAAATTAAATGCATGTTTACTTTTTTTAGAGATGATATATGGAAAAATTAATTTTTACTAGCTAGTATAATTTATAGATGAACTTTATAATTAGTTATACAGATATTATCTCAATTTTTAAAGAAACAATAGATAACAAGAATACTTTTCTAGAAGCTAATATAATTTCTAAATGAAGCTCTCCAATGAAATATACAGGCACTATTTTCCTTTGCACTGAAATGCACAAACACAGCCTTTGGCCAGCACAGTATTAACAGCCAACTGGAATTCGGAGAAATCTCTTCATTGCATTTAAAAGGTGATACCTGCACATGTCTATTTGTGTCACATGCACTTCCATGCACATTCTCAGTCACGGTGGCCGAGGCCCAGGGTCCAGCGATGGAGATCCAGTGACCACTTTCAATCTCTGAGACTTGAGCAGTTTACCTGCCTTAGTCTCAGTCTTCTCATTTGTAATATGAGAACAGTAGTATCAAGGCTATAGGATTTTTATGAAAGTAAAATGATACACACGAAGGTATCTTTTCATCTGTAAATAAAAATTCACATGTTATTTGTTGTTATTTATTGGACTTTAAACTTTACAGCAGAAAATACAAACTCATTGGAAAGCTTGGCAGAAATTCACTTTTTGCAGTGGTCTCTGAACATATTTTTAAATATTTCTGTTTTTCTGCACATTTCTTGCTCCCTTGCAATGGGTTAAAGAAAAGACAAATTAGTCATCTGAGATTACCCATACAATCCACTCTTCTAGGTCAAGATGGAGACATGTTAATGGAGAAAAGATATCATTTATTTACAAACACTTCAGTTAACTAAAGTGACTCTATGTGTATTCAACTGAACTCAGAGCTTCTAGGGGTCACCGTGTAGCAGAAAAAAACTAAAGTAATCATTAAAATTAATCATACTGACGCCTGTTTGTCTGATATTTTTTAGAATATTATGGGAAACAAACAGCAGTGAAATCTGGCAAACAATTTGGAGTGTGTGTGTTTTATAAAACATGGCTTTTAAGTTTTGTGGTTAAGCTTTGGCCCAAACCCCATTCTCTGGAGTTCGGGAAAACCAAGTTCTCTAATACAAGAGATGTTGAACCCCAGCTTGCAAAAGGAAAAGGGAGTTGCAATAAATTTCATATTTACACAGGTGAGATTCCAGAAAATTGTCACTTAGAGGATATCTATCTATACTAGATAGTTCATAAAAGGTGGGAATCAATACCAGAATTTAGGTAGGAGAGACATATTTTCATATGCTCTAAGTAAACTTGTAATGTGGTGTAATAATTGAAAATCCATGTAAGTCTTACTCTATAAGAACACATGGGAGCACTTTCAGTGTGTCCCAGTAATTAGAGTATAGTCAAGATTGCGAACCATAGATAGCAACATGGAATTCTATTTTTAGAAAAGATAAAAAGTATAGTCTGTTGGGAATAGGAATAATTTATATTAGACCTATAGTTGACAATGCAAATCACAAATGTTGTGGTACAGTGAGTTTTCATTTGAACAGATATTCAATATATAACAATTATTTATATCTGTTGTATGTCAAATAAAACAAGCCTTGAACATTCCATGAATTATGATACGTACATGCCTCTGCCTATGTAGGGACTTTAGAATGAAGATATTCACATCCAATATTCCAGAGACAACCTTTTAGAAGAAAAATTTTGGATAATAAGTGCTATGAGTCTCACAATGACATTTGTATATTCCACTGTGCTTAGATTATTCTTTGTATTTAAAAGAATTTTTTTTAACTTTCAGATTATAATTTTTAATTAAGCTAAATCCTCCTAATGGCAGGTAATTCAGCCTTTATTGAAAGGTCTGTCAGTTTTAAATGACTTCGTGGCCATCTTTTATGAAAATGCAGGATTTCCTGCGGCTTTTCCCGGCCACAGTGAGGTGATGGAAGACTTGGAAGAAAGCAGTAAAGTCTGCTGCTGAACCATCTTGGGTAATTTAAAGTTTATTAATTCCTTACTTATCTTGTCTCCCTTTAAGTATAGGCTTTAAAAAAATCCTTACTATTAGATTCCAGTTTTCACTCTTTTAATCATTTTTATGGCTCTGCTCTAAAATGGCTTCAAATGTTCTTATAAATTGTGCAGCCCAGAACAGAACAGTCATTTCTATTAGTCCTCTTGGTTAAAGGTATTTTCCTTTATTCTGTTAACAGATATGTTGGTGTCCAATACTTTATTATTTTTTAAAATTCCATTGAAAATAGCATTCTAACAGCAACCCAATGCCAGTCTGTGGGACTTCAGTATAACTTATCCTTTTGGACACAATAATAGAATATCATTTGCCCCCAATTCTGTTAAGCAAGTGGCAGCTTGATTTGCATGGTGGCATATCCGAACATACTCAGAGATTATTTACCAGCCTTTTTGTGTGGTAATAAACTGGCTTTTCTAAAATGGCTTTTATATGGTTTGATTGAACAATTTATTAGAAATAAAAACAGACTTCGGGATTTACTGGTGAAAACAAATAGCATAGCTGTCATCTCTAATTCAGTTTGAATCACTGACTTCTATTGATGATGTTCTTGTGAGCAATGACTCACCCTGCCGCTGTATAAAAATAGGCAGGTCAGCTCTTTGGGGCATGTTTTTCAGAGCTTAGAAGTATTCAGTTTCTCAATTATACTACATGTCCACCATATGCACACAAATTTATCCCTTGACTCTAAAGCCTGGCATTTTAATTGTAGGAAATGCGATGGCCTTGAGGGAAAGGGCAAACAGAAATAAGTAAAGGTCAGAATTGAATTCTAGACTTATTCTTAGAATTATTTGCCAATATTAGCCTCCATACCTTCTTAACTGTAAAAGATTATTCATTTCCAAGAATAAAAAGTATTTCTAAAAGAAGGTCCCTTCACATCTTGCAATGCTGTGCACTTAGAATGTATTCTTTTAAACTTTACTAAAGACCCGCCCAACTGTATATTCTAATAAGAGGTATTTGGATGTAAAAGGTGGACCTATGCTTACTACACATGAATAAGCCTAGAGAACAGCAAATGTATTTTCATAACTATTTGTTTGGTTAGGAAGTAATTATAAGCACTAAAGTAAAGCTTGATGTGTTTTTCAAGCAACTTTGTAACTTTATTTATGTGGGATTCTCTGTATCAAATGAATTAGAAAGATTTGAGCATTGCAAATTACACTTTACATTTCAGATATTTTTAGGATATGATTTAAAGGAGATCACCTGTGGTTAGGATGCCTTATTCATGATGTTTGGTGACCTCTGTGGAAGCTATTGGAGTTCCTGAGAACCAGTTTAGATTTCCACTGCTGTTCATTTATAATGAATAGTTTTGTCCCCCCAAAATTTGTGTTTTGGTCACATTTATTTAACAGTTCTTTTTGTGAATCTGTTTCAAGCATGTCTGTTTGGTCCTGTCCTCACTAGAATAAATCTGACAGTTGCTTAGAAACTATATAGAAAGAATTTAAAAGCAACAACAAAAGAGAGAATTTGTTCGCACCATCATTCATTGACTAAGGATATTGTTTGCTGCTGATAAAGCCAGGGTTTTCTGCGACTATAAGTCTTCGTTTCTCTGGGGTAAGTGCTCAGAAGTGCAACTGCTGTGTCATGTGGTAGTTTCATTTTTTAGAAAAGAAACTATGAAGCTGGTTTTCAGAAGTTTTGCACCCTTTTACAATTCTACTAGAAATACATGATTGATCCACCTTCTCTGCATTCTCACCAGTATGTAATGTCACTCGTTTTATTTTATTTATTCTTACAGGTACATAATGACTTCTCATTGCGGTTTTAGTTTGCATTTCCTTGATGGTTAAAGATACTGGTCACCTTTTAATATGTTTTCTTGTCATCTATCTATCCACATTGGTGAGATAGCTGTTCATGCCTTTTTCTGATTTTCTAATTAGATTGTTTGTTAATTTACTGTTTGTTCTGAGAGTTCTTTACATATGCCAGGTGCTAGTCCTTTTGTTGAACATGTAGATTGCAAATATTATCTCTCAGCCTGTACATTGCCTTTTCATTCTCTTAATAGGATCTTACGTAACACCAAAGTTTCTAATGTTGATGAAGTTCAATTTATTTATATTTTTGGTTGTGCTTTTTTAAAAAACAATTTTATTTATTTATCTATTTATTTTTAGAGAGAGGGGAAAGGAGAAAGAGAGGGAGAGAAACATTACTGTGTGGTTGTCTCTCACGTGCCCCCAACTGGGGACCTGACGTGCAACCTAGTCATGTGCCCTGACTGGGAATCGAACCAGCGACACTTGGTTCGCAGGCTGACGCTCAACCCATTGAGCCACAGCAGCCAGGTTTTAGTTGTACTTTTGATTTTAAATTTAAAAACTTTCTGTAGCCTTGGATCCCACAGATATCCCTGTCATTTCTGTGTTACTGCCTGTTAATTGTTTTTTAAAATTTACTTTGAGAACTTACCGGTTCTTGGTATGAAGAATGGCTTTCATTAAGACCCATAAATTTTGGGGGTATTATGTTATAAGATTTTGGATCTTTTTTAAATTTTCTGTGACCCCACTGCAGGAGGAAAAGGGGCGATGGCATCTTGTTACTGTCAGATGGGGGTTGAAGTCCAGGTCTCCCAATTGGTTTCCATGGACACCTGAGGCTGGAGAGCTCCCTGTGACCCCTGGGTCAGGGTGGAATTTCTGGCTCCTCACTAGGTCTTCACTCCTAACTCCTGGCCAGGAGGTACAGGGGTTACTGCTTTTGATGTGACCTCCACTGATACTACAGAGGGGAGAGATGGCCTCCTTGCTACTAGGTGGTGAGGAAAGTCTTCTCTCTCCATTTGGCATTCTCTAAGACACCCTCCCAGGGGTGGGAGGTGGGGCTTCTTCCTATAGCCTGGTGTGGGTGGAAGTCTAGGCAACTCACTCAGCTTTTGTTGATGTGGCTGTGGGTTGGAGCATAGCTTTTTTGTAGTATGTGGTTGGAGTAGAGTAGTTCTTGTTGAAAAGGTATTTTAGTTTGTTTGCTTATTTTGCCTACACCTGTTAGTGTTTGTAGGTTGCTAGCTTCTTTAAATTCAAGTCTGGGATATATGAGGCCAAAAGAAAATGTGGGGAACTCAGCACCGTATCATTCCTCAGGTTCTAATGTCCTAGCTAATCTGCCTTCTTTGCTTTTTTCACTGTCTTTTCATGTTTGTTTCATGTGGAAAGTCCAGGGTTTTTAGTTGTAATTAGTCTGAGAATAGAACAAAGAAATTTACTTTATCTTCTTGGAAGCAGAACTCGGAGCCTGCATATTTTACCAGTAGGATATCTTCCCATGACACCAGAGAGTTAATTGTTGCCTAATCTGAAAAGCAAAGCAATCCAAATCTTTTGCATCTCTCAAACTGAGTGAGCGATTTATTTTGGACCTAAATGATTCGATCCACATGGCAAATTACACTAAAGTAGAATCCAGTGCTGGTACCCATATATTTGTGGGTTATGAGAAGTAGAAATGTTGTTCTCTTCCAATATGCCAAGAGATCCGAGAATTCTGCTCTAAAAACGAATGGTATGTTACTAAGAATGCAAAAAAGAAAAAAAAAAGAAAAGAAAATATTTTAATTTGTTTATAAAATTCCTGGGGCCTTACTTTTGATATGATGATGAGACATTTCAACTACTGAATTCAAGCACTAAAAAGTGTGTCCCCATGACTTTTCCCACCTGGTTGGACAGACACTACCATTGTTAGGTTTGAGTTCCTTAATCAACACTTTAAACACCAACAAATATTACAAAGCTCATCATTAACTAGATAGATGTTTTCAAGCATTTTTTCAGAAATACAAATAATAAATGCATGGAATAAAACAATTAGGAAAGAAAAATCATTTTGTTCATGTGTGTGGCTGATATTCAGGAAACACCAAATGATTTAATAGCTGACTGCAAGGAATTAGATCCCTAATGTATGAGTGGCTCCCACTGCAACTGTAATTATTCCCCTTCCTGTCCATTTCAGGAACAGAAAGTGTACTGTCTGCCACCATCCAAGGGGTGGCCACCTTTGCAAAGCAGGGCAGTTTCCACTATTTTATCTGCTGCTAGAATAGATCAGAGTCTCAGTCCACCATGCTCTTATGGTGTCATTGTTTCTATGGTCCATTTGGTTAAATTGGGAGTTTACAATAATTCACAACTTTTTGTGGAATAATAAAATCTGGTTCCCAAAAACTTCCTTACTTACGAACACACCTAGTTTTTTCAGGGGTTTAATGTATAAGGAAAAATTATTTTGCTTATTTTTTCCCTTAATCCCCCAGAACTCAAATGTTTTTTCTATAGCACGTAAGCTTTTTTCATTCCTTCTCTGAAATTTAGGACAGAATCTAAGCTATTACTACCCAATAACTAAAATAGAAATTTTTTTTGGCTACAATATCTATTTTGCATATATGTATTCACTGTGGAAGTGATTTCAGAAATTAAAAAAGTATTTTAAAGATATTTGATAACTATAGAAACTTTGATGTCATCTCCCTTATACATGCTTAAAGCTTTAACTACTTTATTCTCAAAGAGGAAATCTATAACTAGATCCTGAATCTCATTAAGAAGCATATGTAGGAATTCTTGAAACTTCGACATATATTTCAGCAATTGGCAGTATACTCCCCTGGAAGCAGGACTTGGCTAAAATTTAGATGATTTGTCCACTAATTTGCCAGCTAGAGACCTTGGATAAGCGATTCACCCTCCTTGGTCTTATTTTCTCATTTGTTAGACAGGTATGACCTCACCTGCTGTAACTAGTTTAAGGAAGTATATTTTAAGAATTAAAGTGATAAGCAAGGTAAAAACTTTGTAAAAAGTGTGTGATGTTTAGATATAGCCTTTTTAACATGGCAGTTTGGATTCAATAGATGATTTTGATGATTTAGTTGTAGCCCTTTTAATAATTTATTGATAAAGATAGATTTAGCTGAATAGGATAAAAATAAAAACTAAATGGTGATAACAGAAACTATTTTTCTCTCTCAAAAAATTTTAAAGGTAGCTATCTAGAGCTGGCGTGATAACTCCATGATGCCCTCAGTGGGCCAGATTCCCTTCTCTCATCTCTGTTATCTTTATATGGCTTCTATCCCTGAGATCACCTGTGTGAGTCTTAATTCCTGCACTTGTCTGTCTTCTCTGGAGAAAAAAGGAGGAGGAATGGGGAAAGGGTAAAAGTGCTCCTCTCTCAGCTGAAACAACCTACTGCAAAGGGCATTCCTGGAAGAATACAAAGACTTCTGCTTGGCTACCCTAAGGGAGTCTGAAGAATACATTATTTTAGCTGAGGTCAATTATAGTTTTCTGTGGTCTACAACACAAAACATCAAACTTCTGCTTTTGTTTTTTGGTTACCAAATTTTTAAAAAAATTGTGAAAGACAACTCTGTCTCTTTCTTGAGACTTACCCTGCTTCTGAACCTCCATGTGCCCATGTGCCACACTATCCCTGGTTTGGGATTGGTGAAGCCAAGAAATGAGGCAATGTTCATAGATAGAATCAGGGGTAGGCTGATGCTCAAGGATACTCCAGGCATATGTAGTTGAAAACAAAGAACTTGTTTTTAAATTTTGATATGGTTGCTATGACAGTTTGAAAATATTAGTCTTTTGTTCATTAATTTTTTAGGAAAATTTATTGAGTAACTACTATGTGTGAATATGACAGAAAATGTTTATGCTGATGTGGAACTTGTACTGAACAAAGCGGTAGACAATAAACAAAAAATCCAGAAACTTATTTCAGAATGTAAGTGCTACAGAGATAACAAAATAGGTTAAACTGAGAGCAAGAATGGGTTGAATAGAGGAGTCATATTTAGAAGGGAAGGTGAAAGAAGTCTCCTGTAAGGAGAAAGAATTTAGGCTGAGATCAATAATCAGTGTTATAGAAAATTAAATACTAGTCCTACTATTAATTAGTGCTGATGGGCAATCTTTATAACTCAGCGGACACAATTGCATGTGAGGTCTGGTTCTTCCTTTCTATTTCTTTTCTGTCCACAATCTACCTTGTAGAACTATCAAAAGATTTCCACCGCTGGGTCATGCATGGAAAAAGGAATGATAAGAACCAGGCCCCCATAGACATTTCCTCTATTTATGTATTAATTCCTAACCTACTGAATTGATTATTATATCATATGATAATCTGATGTGATTAAACCATATTAAAACATCGCTGCTAACATCCCACGAGAAACTCACTAATACAATAGTCCTATGCATTAAGGAAGAATGTCAAATTTAATCTTCTTCTCCATTTTTAGTTATGATGAAATAATGATATTTTTATTTTAAAATCATCTTGTTCTAAATTATATATCAATGTAATTACAAGTTTTTCACCAACAACCATTTGCCTTCTCTAAAGCTTACAATTTTTTTTCCCTAGTATGGGATTGGGATTACATTTAAGTCTTGTTACTTATTTGTAATGATGTAATAGTTCATTCAACAACAGTTATTAGACATGTGCTATATGCTACATACTATACTAGCACAAGATGAGGTGAAAATAACTAAAGTATCGGGAAAAAAGCCAGATTTCTTATACCCATTTGCCCACCTCTTTATGTCATATTTATTATACCATGATCTCATATTGCCTAAACCCATTGAACCAACGGTAAGTTTTCCATTTCAACTCACTCTACCTTGGTCTATTAATGGCTCCTTTTACAATGGAAAAGAGTCTAGGTGCATTCACTTTACATAATTATCTATGTTTATGGAATCAATTTGGAATGGTCGTGGCCTACAGTTTATGCCAAGGAGAGGAGTTTATTACTTGCCTTTGGGGCTTTCGATTCATCTCCTTGAGTGAGCGGCCTGCCAGCCTGCCCTGTGTTGAGAGGAAGCTCCTTGGACTGGAGCACATGTGGTTTGGCAGGGCCTGGTGTGAACATGTAAGTGCCAGTAACCAGTGCTGGGTTCCAGGGCTGAATATGCATTGTAATTCCAGCCTGATCATTTTCGTGCCCCTGCCACGGCCTGCTTCAAAGGAACCTGGCTTGTGATTTGAGGGAAAGGTGCCAATAGAAGACACATCTAGAAAAGTTAGTTGGCATTGCTTTGTGTGATTCAGCCTCGGATTATTCCTATAAAGGAAGGGAGGACAGAGAAAGATGGTCTTAGACATTGCAGCATCATCACTGCTGAAGGATACTGTTGAAGGTTTCTGCTTTATATGACAGTTTTAAATACATGACTACGCCTTTATTGCATTCTCACCATGTACAAAACATGGTGGATTGTAAAGACATAAAAGACAAACATCCTGACTTTGATGAGCTGTATTTGCATCAGGGAGACAAGATACATATACAGGAAAGAGAAAAAAACCAACCATGAAATAGTTTATGATTAATTGTTTCTGTTTTGTTTTACAAGTTTATAGGGTAAGTGCTTCATCTTGGGGATCATAGAGGAAGCACCACTGACTGTTTTCATAGGTGAATAAAAGGCAATATGTATATTCATTCAACAAATACTGTACTTGTCGATAAATGAATGGTGTAATATTCACTCAGAGACAGATTCTATATAGGTAGAAGCTCTGATCTAATCTTGTGTGATGTATATTCCATTAGATATGTTAGGGTTTCAATTTGAAAATTAAAATTCTTATGAGGCCAGATGGGGTGAAGGGGACTGAGGTGAGGTCATGTTCAGAGGTGAGGTCATGTTCAAAGATGAGGACACTGGAACAAGCTGTTGTTCTAGCTAATTGTCATCAAGGATGACAATTGGTGTTGCTGAGTCTTCAGATTTTTTTCCAAGAGAAGCCAGAAAGAAGAGTTGTGAGGTGAAATTCCCTGCTATTTAAAGCATTCTTTTGAGGGTCTAAAAGAAGTTGTGGCTGTACTTTGCAACCCAACCTGTGGACACATGTCTGCTCTGTCCGTAGGTCATGCTCTTGGGGGCAGTGGCTGTCCATCCAGCCCTGGGTGTCAATAAACAGGTCATGTATTCTCAGAAAACCCTACACTAAAAAATGCTAAGCAATATTTAAAGGACCCAATTATCCCATTCTAGGTAAAATATGAGATAGTAGTCTTTGAAGGAATTTTTGAAGCAGGCCTGTCTAAATGTAAAACAGGAACAATTATTTTCCTAAACATCCTCCCTCATATTTTCTTTGGTAAAGGAAAAGCTGTAGTGGTCTTTTCTTGGCAGAGGTCTTACCTGAAGTGGCTGTGTCTTTAGTGGGGGCCTGGTGTCTGTCTACTCCCACCATCCGTCATGGCCTCACCTTTCAGTCCACGTCACTCCATCTGGCCTCTGCTTTAAACAAAGAATGCAGGAGCCTAAAGAAATTGCCTTCCCTTCTTTTTCTCTCTCTCTGATTTTTTTCTTGCACCAAATGAGATTGAAATGGAGTAGTTGGTTACGCACACTGTGAAATCCCTCTCCACTCCTCTTTGTGGCTCCCCATTCCAGGAAAGAGAGTCTGTAAAATCAGTGTCTGCAGCCACACAGCGGGGATATTAAACACTGGCTTCTAGCAAAGCACAGAGGTGTGACTTGCTGGCTAATCACCAAGTTGGCTGTCTACTCTCCGTATCCTCTTTATTTAGCCCTGATAAGTAAATTATATACAAATGTTTAGAAACGTACAGTTCTGGTAGTAGTATGTTGTTCTGCATAGAGCTTTAAGCTCAATTTTAGTTTCTGATAATCTTTATTATTTGACCCAAGTAATAAATCTTTTGAAACGGAATTTAACCTCTCCTTGAAAGGAAAGTTTTTGTAACTCTTTCTTCTTCTTCTTCTTCCTTTTTTTTTTTTTTAGTAAGTGGCTAAACTAACTACCAAAAATTATTTGAGACTCACTGTTTCTCCTTTTCCAGACTCCTGAAATATTGCATCAGGTTGTTCCTAAGATATTTGTTTTTATATCTTCCCTGTTTTAACTTTCAATTGCTTAAAATGTGCTTCTTTTCTTCTTTTTTCTTGTCATCCCTCAAATGTGATTTTCATATACTTATACAATATTTCATTTTCTTGAGCAAGACCATGGGCCTATTTTGATAGCCTTGCAGAGGATGGCGTATTGTTAATCATTCTTGGTTACTGCTGATTTTATCTAAAGCTAACTCTAATTCAACCACTGGAAAGAATAATATGTGATCTACCAAATAAGTCACTGTACCTTCAGACTCTCTTTAAGGCTAGACTTTGTTTAGCTCAGGATTCAGAAGTGTGGTATGACTGTGGAACAAGCCCAATCAAAATGTATTTACCTAAAAGATCAAGGAGTTACCTGGAGAAAAAATTAATTACATAAGGGATTTGAAGTGCACGTGTTTGGCCCAGATACAATGTCCCAGCATGTGAGTGGGTAATTTTGGGTACAGTTCAAAGGTGCCTATAGTTACATGTATCTTTATATACAACACTACTCTTTTATTTTTATTTTTTCTTTTTGTTCTGACATATATGTCTGTGATCTTCATCAAAGGCCTTTATGTGTATTATTTATAAAGGGAATTTTAAAAGCACCATCTGCCATTTGCAATTGAGAAATAATACACCAAAAGTCAGTGACTGAATTGTTTTTCCCAAACCATTTTTAATTTTAAAAATTTAAATTCATTTTTAAATATTTTTAATTTTAAAAATTTCAAATATAAATTTAATATTTCTTCATAAGTTGACACATCTGGTTAATAAACAATAAAGTCATCAAGGAGTTTACCTGTGTACTTAATAAGCTTGACAGAGCCTACATACTTCAAATAGAAGATATACATTTTTTATGTCCTTTGAATCTAATCTTGTATTTATCACATGTAAAATCTTAAAAATTCACAAATATTGATGGTTAATATTATTTTATATGAAAATACACTAAAACTACTTCAGTAAAATGAGAAAATAGAGATTGTCACTCTTTTATTATTTGAATGTTGTAAGAGAATATAGCTAATACAATAGAAGACAATGAAAAACCTGACATAAATAAAGGTAAGGAAGATATAAAATTATTTTTTATGATAATTGTATAGATAGATCATTCAGGAGACTCGGGATTGTGGTTTTTTTTTACCCCTTGGATTATGTTCTTTATAATATTCAGAATCAATACTATTTGGCCTGCATTTCACTCTTTATGACAATGTTTTGCTGTCTGCCCATGTGTGACATCTGCTAGGCACGCCTCATTGCTCCAAAGAGCAGCCCTAGTTACTGTGGCAGTGAGGAAAAATAGGGGGAAATCGTACTCAGACCAAAAGCGATCCCTTCTTTTTTTTTTTTTTACTAGGGTATGCTATTGCTAATAAAGAGCATCACTGTTAGGCACATATCACCATATGTCCCCTCTTCAGCTCTTGTCAGTCCGGTCATTCTGCCACCCTGGTTCCATCCAAGTTCACCAGTAAGTACTCCCATTGCCACTGAAGGGCAGAGACCCAGAATGAGAAGCAAACATGGTCCACAAAAGGGGCTATTTTGGGGCCCACCACTGAGATCGCTGATGCTCAGCCATTCTCCAGGACGAGGCAAGCAGGCAGAGAGTGACTCTTTCCCCTGATGTCATCCTAAGTGACAGCCACTCCACGTCAATAAGACTATTTTAGATCAAATTCCACCTTATTAAAAATGAATTTAAATAAAAAGTTTGTTTTGGAGGAGTAACTAAAGTTACACTAATTCAGCATTTTTATAATGACCCACTTATATACAACGATTGGCCTTATAAGAGTTTTTATTAAGACTTCCACAGCAGATTTTTGATGAGGATATAATTTTCCCAGCTAAATTTCCAGCTCTCTCTAGATGATTATAATTGGTAGAATTACATTTTTAATTCTAGAACAAATATTAAAGATAAAATATTAGCCAGATTTTATTCTGAGAATGAATCAACTTGCAGGGAATCCTTAAATTATATAGATTTCTTCACAGAAAATACTAAGACATGTGCCTGCTCTATATCTACATCACATTCAGCTAAAAGTCTCCAAAACACCCCAGAAGGATGAAGCAACACCAGCCCTGAAGAGCATCATTGCTCTTGATCAGGGTTCTAAGAAATAAAGGGCTCTGGAAGTGTCGGGAGCAACTTCCACCCCATCCCACCCAACCCTACTGCCTTCACCTGTTGACATCAAAATGTCCTTGGCTCTCAAAACCTGTGTCTTAACGCATGTACATTAGATGACTCAGAGTCTGGCAGGATTCATAGGAGATGTTTTGTTTAGCTGTGTTTTGTAGCTGAGATGTTTTGAAAATGAGTTTTTTTGAGATCACATAGCTGGATAATAAAGCTGGCACGGAGTTCCTGGGTTGGGGATGGAGCAAACTGAGAAACATGTTGTGAGAGCTGAATCCTGTTCACCACAGGGACACAGAACATACCCTGATTTCTGTTCAAAGTGTTTCAGATAGTTGTTACTGTCATTGTTTTTAAATTGGATTTCTAAACAGATTCACTCAGGGTGACTATTATTAATATAGTTCTAGATTGATCAGTGTCCCCTCTTATATCCTGAAGAAGAAGAAAAACAACTTTTATCCAGGGAAGAGCTACATTAATAAAATATTTGATGATTTCTAAAAGTTTAATAATGTCATCAAAGAGAAACAGAATCTTTTATATGTCCATAAAAATATCCACTGAAACTCAAATTTTAAGCTAACACAATTGATGAATTTAATATCATTTAATGTTATAAAAATTAACTGTCTAAAAATAGGCTAAATTACTGTTTTAGATTTGTTATTATCTTTGGTTTTTGTTGGGTTTTATTTTTGCTATCAAAACCTATACTTTACATTGTAATAAATGTACTGAAGAAAAGCAAAAAGTCAAGACATTTATCTAGAATTTATTTAGATTACAAATGCTCAGTCTGCATGAGGCCAGGCAACTTAATGTGTAGTCTTTTAAAGATAGTACACATATTTATTTCTAATTTCAGGCAATGCCTCGATGGACATTTTTTTTTAATTTGTTTGTTTGTTTATTTATTTTTAGAGAGAGGGGAAAGGAGAAAGAGAGGGAGAGAACCATCACTGTGTGGTTGCCTCTCACCTGACGTGCAACCTAGTCATGTGCCCTGACTGGGAATCGAACCAGCAACACTTGGCTCACAGGCCGACGCTTAATCCACTGAGCCACAGCAGCCAGGACTTTCGATGGACATTTTAAAACTAATTTTACTTTCCATATTTTTATATTCAATGGCCCATTCACCAAATACTTGCGGAGGGTCTATAATGTACTAGCTAGTGACTCAGCTGTTGGGGACCCAGAGCAATTCCTGCCCTCATAGAACTTCCTTTCTAGTTCAGGGAATGATCACAAAGAGTACATTTTCATTTGTTAGGTTGGGTTAATTGCCTTGGAGAAAGAAATGAAGCCCAGAGATAGCAGAGGGTGCCCGAGGGGAGGTAGGGTTTGCAATTTTAAAGTGGGTGCTCAAGGAAAACCTTGCTGAAAAAGTGACATTTGAAACAAAATATGTAGAAAAAGAGCCATCATCTTTTTAAAGAGTTTTTAAAGTCAAAATAATTTATAAGTATGTGAAAATAGAAATACTAGAATTATTTCATTAGTCATTACACAAGAAAGATGCGCACAGACCACTATAGGCATATGACTACCTCAAAAGTAGCCTGGGGTGTTCTGCAAGATCCTAACAACTTCTGTTTTATTTAAGACAATTTTTGGATTCAGTGTAACTTTGTTCTGTCTTTTTGAAAATTGGGGATATGGTCATTTTATGGCTCTAGCTGTACCCACATAAATGACTTTCCTTCAACAAACAGGAACATCCCATTTTCTGACCATCTTGAACAGCATAAAGGGCTCCGAAGCAGAACTGAGACCTGCGTGCTGGGCTGAATGCTTGCTAAGTAGCTTTGTGACTCTAGATGCCACATTTTATTTTTCATTTTTCTGGGTCTCAGTTTTCTCACCTGCTAAGCAATCAGTTTGTATACCATGGTCCTTCGAGTTTTTTTAAAGTTGGAAATGGTGATCATTTCCCAAGTTCTGTGATTTCATCACACACTTCTGTGCCTCCTACTAAAACAGAGGACAGCCGGGTAGTAACTGTTCTGTGGGAAGTTCTGTGGATGATTCAACAGACCACAGTCCTTTCTACCTGTGCCCAGGTGAACCCTTCCCTTGAATTTTCAGTTGTAGTCACTGACTGTGGAACCTGTTGGTGCCTTTCCAAGGTCCTGACTCCATTGCTCAATCCAAATGCCAAACTGCTTCATCTCCTGCTGTTGTTTTCCAGGAGTTACAGCTACCCTGTGCAGCTGCAGGCTGTGCTTTGAAGTGTCCACACCCGCGGCTGTCTCAGTGTATCTCACCGCACCCAGATTCTGGGAACCCAAGGTAATCTTTTCTTCCCAGGAGCTCAGTGAAAGTGGACTGTGGAGTCTCCTTGTAGGATTACATGGAGACTGGCTCTATGGAGATAGCTCAAAAAATTAAAAATGAATCTGCCTTTTGACCCAGTGATCCCACTTTTGGGAATATATCCGAAGAAACACAAAATACTAATTTGAAAGGACATAAGCACCCCTATGTTCATTGCAGTGTTATTTATACTCATGAAGGTATGGAAGCAGCCCAAGTGCCCATCAGTAGATGAGGGATAAAACAACTATGGGGCATTTACACAGTGGAATGCTACTTGGCTGTAAAAAAGAAGAAAATTTTCCACTTTGCAACAGCATGGATGGATCTGGAGAACATTATGCTAAGTGAAATAATCCAGTCAGAGAAAGAAAATACCGTATGATTTCACTCATATGTAGAATCTAATGAGCAAACTGAACTAACAAGCAAAATAGTAACGAACTTATAGATAGAGAGCAGTATAGCATCTATGGGGCAGGGGGTGGTTAGAGCAGTGGTTCTCAACCTGTGGGTTGCAACTTCTTTGGGGGTTGAACGACCCTTTCACAGGGGTCGCCTAAGACCATCAGAAAGTACATATATAGTTACATATTGTTTTTGTGGTTAATCCCTATGCTTTAATTATGTTCAATCTGTAACAATGAAAATACATCCTGCATATCAGATATTTACATTACGATTCGTAACAGTAGCAAAATTACAGTTATGAAGTAGCAACAAAAATAATTTTATGGTTGGGGGTCACCACAACATGAGGAACTGTATTAAAGGGTCGCGGCATGAGGAAGGTTGAGAACCACTGGGTTAGAGGGTGGAGAGATAGCCCGCCCCCCCCCCAAAAAAGTATTCATGGACATGGACAACAGTGTGGTAATTGCAGGGGGGAGGTGAGTTCAAAGGGGCTAATGGTAATGGAAAAAAATACAAAAAAGCCTGGCTCTATTCTGGCCCTGGCTGGTTTGGCTCAGTGGATTGAGCGTCGGCCTGCGAGCTAAGTGTCGCTGGTTCGATCTTCCAGTCAGGGCACATCAGAGAAGGAAAACTCTGACTCCAAAAAACCTCCGCTGCCTTGCGGCATACCTCTTCAGGGGAAAGGCTAAGGGAGTAAACCCCGACAGAAAATCCGGAGCCGGAGTCCCTAAGGCGGTTTGACGTTGTAGTCAACACCGGCAACTCCTGCGGCGCACCTGAAGCCAAGCTGTATTGACTCCGTCTTTCCCTTGGACCCTTCAGCTGCGAAGAGAGGGTGGGTCTGCTGCATGGGCAACAGCAGACCCTCCATATCACCTTGCCCAGGCTCTGTAGCTTCAGCTTCACTGGAGAGGACACTCCAGCGTCATCGCAAGATGTCGATTCAACACGGGAGGAGAGAGATACCGTGTCACTCCCGAGTCGGACTGCACAGCCATTCTTGGCGGTGCAGATAGACTCTTAAGAAGCTACACCATCGTCTCTCGAGACGGACGGCTGCCGACGACGACGATTCTGGCACTAAGGATGAGGTTATATGTTTGTTTGTTTGTTTGTTTATCTTTTCGAGGGAGAGGATATTTACTGGTCATCCAAGCTCAAAAGTCTCAAGTCCAATTTCATATTCAGTTTTATTCTTTCCCACCTCCATAAAGATAATGGAGTACTTCAGCCCATATTGGCCCACTCGCGCTTCTTTTGTGGCATAGCCAAAAGAGCACAGGTATAATTTGGAGATAAACAAACTGGATTTGAAACCCAATTCCATATCTTTTATGTTTGACCTGGTATTTGGAAAAGTGCTGTTGCTGCAGCTACTGAGTAATCAATGGAGTGGTTATGTATATAATCATACTCACTACTCCCTAGTAAGATTTCATTTCTTTTAAAATACCAATTATAATATTCACATCACACAATTTTTTGGGGTGAAAATTAATAAAAGGTGATGAGGGTAAAACATTCAATCACTGAAGTACCTAACATTTGAAACATACTAAATTTCTCCCTTTGAACTCTTCTATTCAGTATCTTTTTTTTTTTTTTTGCTTTTATTTTTTGGTTTTTCAATTACAGTTGTCCCATTTTTTCCCCATTGTCCCCTCCTCCAGCCCACCCCTTCTCCCACAATCATATCCCTCCCCGTTGTCCATGTCCATGAGTCATTTATACACGTTCCTTGACTAGACTCTTCCCTTACTTATCCCCCTTCTCTCCCTCCCCCCTCCCCCCTATTGACTACTATTCTACTTTTTGTCCTTTTTAGTTTGTTTGTTTGTGTTGATCTTTAAGCTGAACACAATTATTTTACAATTATTTCCTATGTATAAATTTTGTCTCATTAATCGCACACATTTTTGGAGAAAAGTACCATTGCTAAATATTCCTTTCGGGTCCTCCATGCAGTGTCTGAACTACTTGAGGGCTTCAATAAACTAGTAGTTACAGACCCTAGCACTTAGCACAGTGGAAGGCACATAATTGCTCAATAAGCATTTTATATATGAGTAGGTTTCCTCAATTATGAGTAATTGCTGCCTTTTAAAAATTTGTGGGTCCAATTTACTACCAATCAAAATTCTACTTGGTAAAAGCAACTATACTTGACTGGATCTACCGTAAATGGAACTGTCTTTTGACCCAGCTATTTCACTCCTGGGAATATATCCTAAGAATCTTGAAACACCAATACAAAAAAATAAATAAATAAATGCATCCGTATGTTCACAGAAGTACTATTTACAATAGCCAAGATCTAGAAACAGCCTAAGTGACCATCAGTAGATGAGTGGTTAAAAAGTTGTGGTACATTTACACAATGGAATATTATGTAGCAGTAAAAAGAAGAAACTCTTACCTTTTGTGACAGCATGGATAGACCTGGAGAATATTATGCTAAGCAAATTAAGCTAGTCAGTGAAAGACAAATACCATATGACTTCCCTTATATGTTGAATCAAATGAACATAATTAACTGATGAACAGAATAGAAACAGAAGCATGGATACAGAACACTGACAGTGTCCAGATGGATGAAAGATGGTGAAGGGATTAACCAAACACATTTATGCATGACCCAGGGACATGGACAATGATATGGCACTGATTTGTGGAGGGGTGAGGATGAGGCTGAGTGGAGGTGGGGAAGGGGAGAGAAAGCTGGAAAAACTGTAACTGTATAAAAAAATAAAAAATGATTTCAAAACAATTCTGATAATCACAGGCCTCTCATTCCACATTTCTGGGTTATTAGGTTCTGCCCTATGGCTTCAAAGGGGCCAGATTGCCCAGGAAAGGATTTGTTTTCAATATAGGTATTGATAGATAGAGGCCCAGATAGGCCTATGAAAGATATATCTAGGCTTAACCTGATGCCAACTTCTGCAGTTAGAATCAAGACTGTTCAAAATATAAGTGGCAATTGTCCAAGAAATTGATCTGAGTCCTCTGGATTGCCCATCATAGTTTTGGTAAATAACAACTTTTTAAATATTTTAAAAGAAAGCTTCTACTGGAACTTTGCTTGTGTATCCAAGAAGCACAGTGTGAGTTCAATGATTTGCTACTTGGGGATCTTTAAATAACATGTGTATTCCTTGCACTGGAAAAGATATCAGCCAAGGTGTTTACCATCCAAATAAATAGAGTGAGGTAAATTTAAATGTTTTGAATAATTATGAAAGAAATGTTTGGTTTATGTTTTAGTGGGCCCAGGTTTTAACTTTGGGTAATAATCATTTAAGCAATTTATTGAAATTATAGTTGGTCTGGGGTGTAAATCAGGAATCTGCATTCTCCAGGCAGCCCAGGTCATTCTGTCACTAGGTGTCTATTGATTTCTGTCAGAGAAACTCTGTCTTAGAGGTCACAGTGTATCATGATTTATGAAAGAGCAGGTACTTTTTATAGTCAGATATACTTCAGTTCAAATTCAAGATCTGCCATTTAATATCTTTGAAAGTATAGGAAATTATGTAACCTCTTTGAACCTGTTTTCAACTGGAAAGCTGAATAATTCTTAACATATAGGTAAGGTTAAATGAGGTATTATTCCTAAAGCATTTTGTACATCAAAAAGTAACCACTGGAAGGGAATTATGAGATCTGTCTGGAATAAGTCCAACCATTGTTAATTTAATGAGAATGGTTTGCGTGACATCATTGTAACATGGCAGCCAAAAAGAGTGGACTGGAATGCACATGTGTGAACAATGACAACTTCACTGTACTAGTCAGTGGGGGTGGTAGACACTATTGAGTGAGCGTGTGTACTGTGTGGCCATTGCATTCAAAATGAGCAAGGAGAGCAACAAATCTGCATCCGATTTTGTGTTAAGCTTGAACATTCCTCTGAAGAAATTATTCAGATGATTCAGAAGGCCACAGCTATGGGCAACTGGTGACTGGCAGCTGCTTCATCATGACCACGTGTCTGCTCATGCATCACATCTCATGCAGAGATTTTTGGCAAAACCTCAAATCACCCAGGTGACTCAGCCCACTACAGCCCATATTTGGTGCCCTGTGACTTCTGGCCTTTCCCCAAAATAAAATCACTTTTGAAAAAGAAGAGATTTTAGACAGTCGATGGGATGCCAGAAAATATGATGGGGCAGCTGATGACAATTGGGAGAACTGTGTGAGGTCCCAAGGTGCCTACTTTGAAGGGGACTGAGGTGTAATTGTCCTATGTGCAATGTGTACAGTGTTTCTTGTATCTTGTATCTTCTTCAATAAATGTCTCTTTTTCATAGTACATGGCTGGATACTTACTGCACAGACCTCAGATGTTTACGTATTTCTGTAGCTTTTGTGCCTTTCTAAATATAGTCACTAATTCTGCTAGGGAAATACACTGTGGATGCATTGATATAATGTTCCAAGCTAGGTTCAGCTCCTTAATTCTTCTATGCTTATTCAGGGATGGAGACCCTAAGAACTACCAGCTAATGGGAACATGGTATCCAAACACGTCATTGACTTTTGAATCAGATCAAAGGGTTTCTTGAATGCTATACTACGCAAAAGTTGATGAATGAGAGGTATAATTTTATACACTCTATTGCCCTATGTTTTATTGTAAGAAAAAAACCTCATCTGTTTGTGGCTATGTAACGCCACTTAAGTCACACGGTAATTTCCTGTAAGAGTGAATTGAGGAGATTACTCAACCATATAATACCTGTAACAGAGAAGGAAAACTCTGATTCCAAAAAACCTCCGCTGCCTTGCGGCATACCTCTTCAGGGGAAAGGCTAAGGGAGTAAACCCCGACAGAAAATCCGGAGCCGGAGTCCCTAAGGCGGTTTGACGTTGTAGTCAACACCGGCAACTCCTGCGGCGCACCTGAAGCCAAGCTGTATCGACTCCGTCTTTCCCTTGGATCCTTCAGCTGCGAAGAGAGGGGGGGTCTGCTGCATGGGCAACAGCAGACCCTCCATATCACCCTGCCCAGGCTCTGTAGCTTCAGCTTCACTGGAGAGGACACTCCAGTGTCATCGTAAGATGTCGATTCAACACGGGAGGAGACAGATACCGTGTCACTCCCGAGTCGGACTGCACAGCCATTCTCGGCAGTGCAGATAGACTCTTAAGAAGCTACACCGTCGTCTCTCGAGACGGACGGCTGCCGCCGCCGCCGCCGCCGCCGAATACCTGTAAACCAATCTGTTTTGAGGCTTACTGAAATGTCTGTGGCAAATGCAGGTAGAGGCTGGAGGGTTTAATAATCAAGTTGTTCCAGGCCAGCCCAGTGGTATGAGGGCACTTCACTGTACTCTGAAGGCTACCAAGGACAACCTCAAGGGAAACTGAAGCCCCACGTGAGACTCCCTGAGATTTTGCTGACTTTGAGTTATACAGGGCACTTTCTACTTGTAATACGGCCACACTCTTCTGTTAAGGTACAGTACTTGATTATTTGCACATCTGCCTCCCACTGAGGATATAGACTGTAGCTCACTCAACTTTCTAAACAACAGAAATTTTATGTTTCACAGTTCTGGAGGGTAGAAACTCAAGATCAAGATGTCCACAGGGTTGGTTCCTTCTGAGGGCTGTGAGCAAGAATTTGTTTCATGCATCTCCCTAGCAGTTGCTTACTAGTAATCTTTGCTCTTACTTGCCTTGTAGAAGCACCACCCTGATCTCTGGCTTCATCTTCACATGATCTTGTCCCTGTGTGTCTGAGTGTCTATATCTAAATTTCCCCTTTTTATAAGGACACAATTATATTGGAGTATAACCTCACCTTAACTAATTACATCTGCAAAGACGCCATTTCCAAATAAGGTCACATTCTAAGGTTTTGAGTATGAGAATGTCAACTATAAATCAAGGGGCTGCAGTAGGGCTGGGGAGAAAAACAATTCGACCTGTAACATAACATTCTATTACCTTGAACAAATTATTTTGCCTCTCTATGCCTTAAATTTAAAATTTTATTATCAGCTTTTAAGTTTTATTTTAAATTACAGTTTACATTCAATACCATTGTTTACTAGTCTCAGCTATGCAGCATAGTGGTAGTTGACTCATTTTTATATCTGTATAGAATACACTGTCAGGCATTGAATGAATGGATAAAATAAATGACTATACAGTATAGCCACTTCCTGGACTGAGTAGTCTGTCCTGTATTGAGCTTCTTAATGGAACTGTACATATGTTTTGCCTGAATAAAGGCTGAATTGGTTCACTTTGTGCATGTAGTTCCTTTTAAGTTAATAAAACATATTATACGCTAGTGTTTCACCACCGAGAAAACAATTTTCTTATGATTTGTTAAAAGAAACACATGCAAAGGAGATACTTTATTGTTTTCTACTTTGTACCAAAGTGCCTCACAAATCATTTTAGCAGGCATATCTTTAAAAATAAATCTCAAATTACAAAGGCCAAGGAAATATTTTATAATAATTCCAGATTTATTCATGTAACTTTAGAAGTTAACTCCACCCATAATTACTATGAAATGCCCCCTAAACTTTCAGTACCTTCTTCTAATCAGTTATACCCAAAATATGTAGAAAAGAGCTTTTGCAATGTTTGAAACTTTTTAATAAAATAAATAAACTGCCAAAAATTTTTAATAAAGGTTATCTTGGAGTTTATCTATTTTGCAAAAAAAGTTTTACCAAATGCTGAAAAACCCAATCTGAAATCATATTGGATTCAAGTAACGAAATGCCGGGAGAAAAATTCCATCTTTCTAGAGAGCATTCTTGATAGTTCCAAGTGAGCTGTATGCTTGAATCTAGTCAGGTTGGATTTCCCCCCTGGATCAGTATGATACTCCAACCATAACTTTCTTGCCTTGATGTGATATTTTCTCTCCATCAAAAGGTTTAGTCAATTTAAAAAGTGTTAATTCAAATGTTAAGTCTGAGGTATAACTAACAAAATCTTTGGTAGCTCCCTTTAATAAGAGAATATTGGCCAATAATCTTTTTTTTTTTAATTATTTATTTATTTATTTTATTTTTAGAGAGAGGGGAAAGGAGAAAGAGCGGGAGAGAAACATCACTGTGTGGTTGCTTCTCACTCACACCCCCAACTGGGGACCTGACGTACAACCTAATAATGTGCCCTGACTGGGAATCGAACCAGCGATACTTGGCTTGCAGGCCGACGCTCAATCCACTGAGCCACAGCAGCCAGGTTGGTCAATAATCTTATTGTGCCATTTTCATTTAAATTAGATTAAAGAACTCATGTAGAGCTCCAGATAATAAATATGCCAAAAGAGTTAAAGAAAAGAGCATGGCATATTTACATCAATTCTAAAGTTACAAGGAAGTACTGTATATTAGTAAGCACTGAAAAATCATCCAAGGGAAGATCTAGGCAGGAACACGAGATTCTCAGAAGAGCTGTGGTGGTAAATGATGCTTTCTCTCTCTGCAAGGGAATCTGGCCATTGTAAGTGGAAGTGCTGAGTATGTTCAGGCATGAATATGCACTTGTCAATTTCCACCTAGGAAATGGTAAAGCTAAAGTTACCATTGAGATCTTCACATAAGAAACAATTCTCTTGAACTTCACCAGTGTTTCTAGTCCATTATCACTCAGTTATAGTGAACTCACATGTGGTTTAGAATTTTATTTTCACTTTGGTATCTTGGCCAAAAAGAATGCTTATTATAGCAGGAATTGTTTCTGTTCCTCATTGAAAGTTGGGATATTTCCAAAGGATTAGTCCAAAAGAAATATTGAATTATGTCATTATGACTATCAGTATTTAGATCACTTGAATATGGATCTTTGGAAAATGCTTTGAAGTTAACTTAAAATATATTCAGGGATATACACAAACCATGTGTACAGCTTGAGGATTCTTTTTTCACAGTGTTGACTTCTGTGTGGAACCTACACCCAGATAAGGAAACAAACCATTATATGCACGCAAAAGACTTTGTTTTCCACTCTTCTCAGCATTAACCCACAACGGTAATCACTCTCCTGAATTTTTTGAAAACTTGACATAAGTGGAGTCAGATAGCAAGGATCATTTCTTGTCTGATACTTTCATTTCAAGTATGCACGTGACCATTCATGGTGCTGCTATAGTCAGCAATCTTTTATTCTCGTCACTGTGTAGTAACCTATTGTATCAATATATGATACTTTATTTCTTTATTCTTTTGTTATAGGCATTTGCTATTCCCAGTTGGGAGCTATGACAAGTAGCACCATCATAAAAATTGCCATTGTCTTTTGGTGAACACATGTGCCTTTCTGTTGGGTGTGAGTACAAAAATCTAAGAATAGAGTTGTAGAGTTATTGGATATGTGTCTTCAGTAGCTTTAGTCATTTCTAGTGAGGAATAAGAAGGCCATTTGATTCATATACTCTCCAACATTGGACATTGCCTGTCTTTTAAAAATATATTATATTGATGAGTGTGAAGTGTATCTCTTTGCAGTTCTAATTTGTATTTACCTAATGACTGTTAGAGTCCTTTCTTATATATTTAGGGGGCATTTGAATAGTTTCTTTAGTGAATTACTTTTTCAAGCTTTTTTCCTATATTTCTACTCTGTTGTTTATATTTTCCTTATTGCTTTATAAGAATTATTTATATTTTCCTCATACACATCCCTTGGTAATTTATTTATAAAAATACATTTTTATATCCACTGTGCAGTTTACTCTTTTAGATTTTAATTGTCTTTTTTCTTTTGAAGAACAGAAATGGATTGTTTTAGTATAGTACATATTATCTTTTTTTTTTTTCTTCAGTCTTTTTAGAATCCTAGTTAAGAAATATTTGCCTACCTTAGGCCATGAAGAAATTCTCCTTTTTCCTTATAAGAGCTTTATTGTTTTACATTTCACGCTTAGATCTACAGTCCATCTGAGATTGTTGTGTATGGTGTGAGATAGGGATAAAATTTTATTTTATTGTTTTCATATCTCAATCCAATTTATTCAGCACCTATACTGAAAAATTCATAAATTTGTCTTTTATGGAAAAGCTTATTTTTCCTCATTGTACTACAGTGTCATTTTATCATAAATTATATATATATATTTCTGGATTTTTAAATTCTGCTTCACTGGTCTATTTGTCTTCCCTTGTCCCAAATCAGACTGTCTTAATCACTATAGCATTTTTTAGTATCGGTGTGACATTTTATTATATTTCTTAGCTATGCTTACTTCATTTTCACTTCATAGGTTTATTATGAAATTAGTTTTTCATTTAGACATTGTAATTCAATTGTTCTTAAGGCCCACAGCTATGGGTTATAAATACATATGAGTTTTGATAATAAAATGATATATTTTAACACAACTTATTTTGTGTTGTGAAATCTATTCTACTTATTTTGCCACTAAAAGTTGCCTTGAGAAATTTTTACACATTAAGTAAAAAACACTGTCAACTAGTATATCAGTACTTCCAGCTACTCACCTTATAAAATTAAAATTGCTACTCATGCCCATGGCCTAAACTCTGCACTTTGAAATGCTTTTTAAAATAATGGTGACAGCATGAAATGATGGAAAGAATGTTACCAAACATAGTATAAAAATACAGCTACAAAAATATAAAAATCATATATTTTCTTGACTTCAAATGTAGATTTCTGCCTCCCTCAAATTTTATCAAACATCAAAGAGAACACCTAGGTAACTGGAACATACAGGAACTCTGAAAAACGACTAGTTGGAAGTCAGTTATCACTGACCATGATGATAAGGCAATTTATTCACAACATCCATTAAGTAGAAAACATTTTAAAAATTTATTCTTTCTCCTCTCTTTTCCCTATTGTTTTTACAGCAGGTATTTTGGTCTCATACTCTAAATACAATTACATCACAAGAATAAGAAGGAAAGGGAGCTAAGCAAGAATAGGAGGTCTCAGACTACAGCTTCATCTTGATCCCAGAGGGAGCTCTGGCATGTGCGTAGCGCTCAGAGTTGATTCCAACTTGAGGTGAGCAGTGCCACATTTTATATACACAGGTAGGTCAGTTACTGGCAATGAGCTGTCTCTGGTAGGGGGTGTCATCTCTGGGACAACTCCCATTTGGCTTGAGGCAATTCTCTGGAGAGGGGTCAGTTGTGGCCTACAAGCAGCTAACACACCCAGCAGCTGGGATGGATATTCTTGCTTGCTAACGTGGATCTGAGCAAGACATCTTACCCTAGAAAAAGTATATACTTTTCACATGCTCCTGTTCTGGCCCCGGTCTGTATCATGCTATTAGATCACTAATGCCCATCTGCTGGGCCACTATACTGCTTTTGCTTGACATTATCAGTTTAAAATTGATCTTGATTTTCTGGGCACCACTGTCTCCTGGTCGCTGGCACTACTGCCTGGCACTATGGGCACTTCTGAATACCACCATTTATTGCCTGGCCATGTTGACTCCTGCTGCTGATTTTGCAGATTTCTGGTTTCAAGTTCTGTTTAGGGTCAAAGCTTCATAGAAATCCCCTTGCATTGTATTGCATTGTGCTTGATAAATGGGTACCCAAAATAGAGAAGTTTGTATCCCTGTGCTTCCAAGAGTTAATAGTGAAGTGACTCTTTCACTTGCTCTAAGTAGGAACACTACTCACCAAAACCTACTGAGATTTCCCTCTTCTCCAAAGACTATTATTGAAACACTATGATCTTGCCAACTCTCTGTTCCCTTAGCTTGAGTCCTCTCCTCAGTGGTTTCTTAATCCCTCTTGCAAAAGAACCTTTGGTAGGTCTGTATCACTAAAGCTCCAGGCTGCCCAGACATATCTGAATTCCAGTGTTGACATAACCATGATCTGAGTTACATGTGCAAAATTCAGACTAAGAGTAAAGTATACTCTTGGATAGTTGAAATTGGAATTAATTCTCTATACAGTGATTGTTATGGGGAACACAGTGTCAGGTTCTATTTAGAATCCCATAGAGGCACTTCTCATGTTTTTAACAATGTCTGGATTTCCTAATGCTTCTAGGCTAATAGAAAGCCAATGAGCTGTGAATGGAACAATTTATGGGATAAGTCATTTAATTAGCAGTGTTATTTCTTGGCTGAAGTGTTTAATAGCATGTGTGAGATTTCTTATGCTTCCATCCCCTGCTTCAGCAAGTATGGAGAAGGCTTTATGGTAGACCAATGGTTGAAGCATCTGCATCATCAGCTTTACAGTGGATGTTGCATAAATAAGAAAAATGAGACATAGTCTTTCTTGAATGAAGCTATTGAGATTCGTGTAGTTTGTTAGTACAGAAAACAAGTTAGCCTATCCTCATGCATAAAAACAACCTCTTTCATTCTTCTATCATTCCTCGTTTAATGAAAAAGTATGGTCTCCATAATGAAAGAGATTTTGGTAAAGAGGACAAGTTAGAAAACATCACACTAATGAAATTTTTCTCAAGTTCATTGTTCCTTTTCCTACACTCTCTTCTCACTGTTTCACCAAGCATGTTGTTAAGAAATCTGTGTGTTTGAGTAGAACAGTTTGGTAAAAATACTGAGTATAAGTAGCTCGCTAGTGGTGGTTAACCTGTCATTGTTGATAAAATAAGTGTAATATCTGCATTACAAAATGATTGGTCCATAGAATTTAAGAAGTCAAGAGTCAGATCAATTGCAAGGTGCTAGAAAGCCAAACCTTTCAAACTCTCTTTGTTTTTGTCTGTTTGTTGTTCGTTTGTTTTGGATGAAGTTAGTCAGAAGTTTATTTTCAATCAAGGTATTCATTTTGGAAAGTCTGATACTAAGAGTTACATAAAGAGATAGTAAAATATATTTTCTTACCGGAATTCCCTAAACTAAATAAACCTCAAAAATAACTTTATTTACATGCTGTACTTGGAGAACCATACTGAAACAACAACAATAAAGAGATAGAATTGGACACACTCCTATCACAACATAAACTTTGCTTATAGAATATTACTACTGCTAAGATATCAAATATTTAATATAAAATATTCTGAATGTATGATATGTGGAATATGGCATCTAACATTTTTCTGAACACACATAATATAAAACTCAACTGATAATAAAATTTACTTCTTTTAAATCCAGTGACTAAAATCTGCATCTGTTTTATGTATGTATGTGATGTACCCCACTGTTCCACTTTTTAAAATTTTAGACAACAAAGCTGGAGGCCTACTTTTTAGAATCTCCAATCCCTTTGTTATTTTTAAGAAGTATTATCTTAAAACTGTCCTCTAAAAGCCTGCTCTACTTTTAGAATTAGCAAGAACAGTTCATGGCATGTATATCATAAGCGTTATTTATTCATGAAAGTTGTCTGTAGTAAAATCAGTTACTATAGGTAAATTCATTTATTCTGAATTTTTTAATGTGAAAAATTTAAACCATGAAATACCTGATGATTTACATAATGAAGGAGATTTGTTAATAGAGCTGCTGAGAAAGCTGTGTGAGGTCCCAGAGTCAAACAGAGCTTACATTCATGGCCACGGTATTAGAAGTTATCTGAATGCTTGTTTTTTTTCAAATTGCAAATAGGCTTTTCTGTTACAGAGAGAGAGAGAAGATGCTTCACAGGTCATGGGAAGATATTTCATTGTGATGATAAAAAACGTTTATTTGTTTAACATTGTTATGTAGACCACCTGGCAAATATTTTAATAAAAATATTTAGAAAATAGAACATTCATTTTTATGACAATTTTCTATAATTATAGGATTTTGACAATTAAATGCAATATTTAAAAAATACATACATAACACCAAGAACTAAATATATACTGAACATGAATTCTGTGTGAGGAATTGCATACCACTGTACATGGATCATTTAATTTAATCTTCAAAAACAATCCTTTAAATTAAATACTATTATTATTTTCATTTTATACATCAGGAAGCACAGAGTGGCCAAATAACTTATTCAAGGTCATAGATGCAGCCATTCATTATACATGAATTGAACAAATATTTGTTTGGCACCAGGGTTACAGAAATGAGTACAACATGAACCTGGCCCCCAAGGAACTTAGTGGTACAGACAGACATGTAAATACCTATTCAATGTGACAGAAAAAGAACTACATACTTAAAACAGGAACCATGATTTGACACAGAGAAAATAACACTTGAGCTGAGAGTAAAATTTCACCAGAGGAAAGGAAGGTTATTTCAGACATCATAACACTTCATGTCCAGAGATGGAGAGGCCTGAAGACATAGTGAGCTGGGAATGCGGAGGAGTTTGCACGGCTGGAGTGAAATGTGTGGGGTGAAGAAAGAGGAACTTTTATTGCCTGATCGACAGCTAAGATAATTCAATTAATCTTTGATTTAAACACTTTTACCATTTACTGCCTTCTGCTTTTCATTGCCTTTCTTCGTTACTCTTTATATACTTACTATTTCCAAAAAAAAAAAAATATATATATATATATATATGAACAAATGACATGTAATAGGTTTGGAGACTTGACAAAGTGAAAAGAGAAGAGATATTATTCCATTAATTAGGCCAAAAGCCATTTATATAATTAAATATCAAGTAAATCTCTGAACATTCTAAATGATCTAAGAAAAAAAGAAATAAGATATTAAGTTACACCCTAATTTAAAATTCTAATTTCTGAGTATCAGATGCACTTAGGAGATTGGAAAATCCCTAAGGTTATCTAGGGTATTTGAATAAACCACCACCCATGGGGAAACACTTAAAGAAAACTAAATTTATTTTAGAAGAACCAGGGTTTTCTGAGCTGACATCTGAAGATGCGAATGTAATTTTTTAGTTAGAGTCTAACACTTTATTTTAGAAGGCAATGTGCTGATCAAGTTTAAGATAGAATACGAAAAGAAAATTATAAGACTGTCCAGAACATATAGGGCAATTCAGGAAATCACTCATCAATTACTACAAACGAGAGAAGTATAAAACATAACCCATGAGATATGTTTGCAACCAAAGAATAGCAAAACAACGATGGACATTTGATCTCTCTCTTTCTAACAAGGGAAGACGCTGCCGCAGAAGTAGGAGTGGCCAAAGCATAGGAGATAACCATGTCTGACAGGGCAGGTAGAGGCCAGCAGGAACGCTGCAAGTAAAGGCTTGTTTTACTTGTTTACCATTCACAAGCAAAGCCATTTAGGGAAATACATTTGACCCAATAGTATGTGGTGGCAAAGACTGATTGAAGTTCTATTTTATGTATAGCAATAATAGTAAAAGATGGCATGAGTTAGAAAGTTATGAGTGTAATATATATACATATATGTGCATGTGTGTGTGTGTGTATAATCTATGACATATATAGCATAGAATTTATACAGAGGCCATAATGCCTAGTAATTTGGACTATAATGGAGATGGAATAAAAAAGAGAGGGAATGAGAAGGAAGGGTGGAAAAATAAGTTTTTTTTTTTTTTCTCAAAAAGTGGCTACAAGATTGTTTTCTATCCTCTTGATGCTCCTCCCATGGAGAGATGGGGTCTGCGGTTGTTCTGCTTTAATCTGGATGGGACTGTGTCTACCATGGAAGAGCTTTTGTCTGGTGGCTCAGTGACTTCTGAGACTTGGTCATAAAAAGTGATCCAGTTCCCACCTGGTTCTGAGACACTCTACTGTGAGACTCTGAACGTCCACGTAAGATGTGTGAGGCTGCCATGCTGTGAGGAAGCCCAAGCTGCGTGAAGATGCCATACCTAGTTTATCACCCACCTCCAGATGAGGTTCCTGCCAAAAATCAGGTGTGTGAATGAAGGTGCTTCCAAATGAATTCCATTCCCAGGCTCCACATCCATCCAGCCAAGGCCTTGGACATCATGGAGCAGCTGTCTTCACTGTTCCCTTTCTAAACTAAATCACTGATCCACAAAATCCGTGACTGTAATAAAATGTTTATTTTTAGTCACAAGGATTTGAGGTAAATTTATTATACATCAATAAGTGACAAAAAAGAAAATACCAAATAACTTTGATTGTTAAAAGTACCAAATATTCTTGTACTCAGGCTCTCGTCGACCTGTACCATACCTAGAAGAGGTATTGCTAGATCATGGGTTCTCAGTATCTTAAATTTAACTAATTATTGTCATGCTCTCATCAGCAATGTGTAAGAGTTACCACCAACATTTAGACTTAGCATAATAGTAAGTTTTATCACTCTGACAAATATGAGAAAACATCTCAATATTATTATAACTTGTACAACAATGTTTAATGCAGTATGTTTTTTTAAATCCTCATCTGAGGCTATATTTATTGATTTTAGAGAGAGAGGAAGGGGGAGGGGAAAGAAAAAGAGAGAGAGAGAGAGAGAGAGGGATGTAAGAGAATGTAAAAGAGAAACATCAGTTGGTTGCTTTCCATATGCACCCTGATCAGGGATAAAACCTGCAACCTATTTATGTGCCCTGACCAAGGTTCAAACCCACAATCTTTTGGTGTATGAAACAACACTTCAACCAAGTGAGCCACCTGGCCAGGGCTAATGCAGTTTATTTTAATACGGTAAAATCAAAATGTCCTTAGGGGAATGGATAGATAATATGCTATTTATTCATACAAGAGAATACTAGATAGCATTTAAGAGAAATGAGCTAGATCTACATATATAAATATGATTCATCCCAGAAGCATAATGTTGAGGAAAATAGCAAAACTGCAAGAGAATATATAATATGACAGTATTTCTATGTATTATATTTAAAATATGAACACCATCTATATTATTTAATAATTCAGAAAATTCTGTAGAATGTCTATCAGATGCCCAACTCTGTCTAGGCACTGGGGATACAACATTGAAAAGAAAATATAAAGATAAACGTATAGATCTTGGCCTCCCAGAATTTGCATGGTTGGTAGATACCATGAATACATGTGTATAATGAAAGAACAAAAACGTGCACAGCAGTGATACCAGCTTCAGAGCAGTGGACCCTTCTGGGAGGGGGCCATGAAGAAGGGATAGGTGGAGGGTAAGTTAAAGCATAGCTTTATTCATGTGTTATTTCTCTAAAAAAATTGAAACAAACATGGTAAAGTGTGAACATCTGTAAAATTTTGGTAGCAACTATATATTATCTTCTGTGCTTTTCAGTTTTTTAGAGATGTTTCATAAGTTAAAACAAAAATATTAAACCTTTTGATAGATTGTACCACAGCGACTGCTCCTCAGCTATGGGGTGAATATCTATCTTTCTAATAAGCCACCTACATGGACAAAAACTTAAAGTTTAAAATTTATCGGTATAGTCAGGTCTTGAACTCAGAGAAGGTAGTATGATATAATATATTGGAAAGAGTTTATGTAGGCTTTGAATCCAGGTGAACCTGAGTGAAAATCTTATTTTCTCAACTTCCTAGTATCACTGGATAAAGCACTTGACCTTTGGACGTTCAGTTTCCTAATCTGATGACAGTTATAAGAAAACTTCAACTTGCCTCTGTGGGTTATTGTTTGAATCAGAGATAAAATATTGATAGATAAATAGCTAACACTAATTGAATGCTGGTCCATAGCAGGCACTCTTCTAAATGAGTTACATGAATTGGCTCTGTGACTGCCAAATTGTATAGCCATGGAGCCTTGCGGCAAACCCACGGGGCTCTGAGGAATACTTCAGCTGTTTAAAGGAAATATTGTACTTGATGTCTGTTGGATACTGCCTGAACTTCTAGCTCAAGCTACTTCACAGTATCAACACCTTAGATCATGTAACATTCCTTGCGATTTTATCTTTGCAATACTATATTTTACTTTTAATTCATATGTATGACTATATTTCCAGTGGCTAATACTGTAAATTGTTAGAATGTAAATACTTATTAGTTGCCTGGACATTTTTACTTAAGAAATGGAGTTCTTAGGTATTTCTTTTAGCCTTAGGAACACGGTGAAAAGAATTACTGAGACATTTAGGGCTCTGGGAACAAAGGTTTGGGCCTCTCTGAATTAGCTCATTTAATCTTTGTATTGACCATAGCAGGTAAATCCTAATTGTATCTTTATTTTGTAGAAATTAAGGCACAAAGATATTTACTATCTTGCTCACACAACTAAAAAGAATATGATGCAGGATTTGAACTTGTCAGACTGACTTAAAATCCCACATCCATAACCAATACACAATACTGTTTCAATATATACAACTATATAAATGGCATGACTGTCAAATATAGTTCATTAAAGACGCATGTCCTGGAGAGAAATATTGATATGAGTTCAATCAAAATATTTGAAGTATATAATTTCATGGTAGAACTGGAAGGGACTTTATAAATTATTGTCCAAGGGAAAAACAAAAGCTCTGATGAGTCTTTGAGACAAGCATACCTTGTCCCTGGCCAAGACAGGCAGTATTAGGTCCTGTTTTCCAGTTCTGATGCACCTGTGTGAAATGGAGGCTGTTCTGGTCAGGAGCAGCTATCACAGGAGACACTTACGATGCCACGAGACGACATAGAAAAATGAAACCCAAGCTTGGAGAGCAGTGTCATGGCAGGTATTTTTGTAGCAGATAAAAATCAATAGATGAAAAGTCAGGTGCTTTTCCACTGATTTCAGGGGATTTACGATGGCGATTTCAAGCTTGTATGAGAACAACAGCTCCCCTTGGATGGTCAAGTAATTCTCATTAAAAGGCTCTAATAGGAATTCTCTGCTTATGCAACCAATGAAAAACTTCTTTCCTTTGTGCTCCAGAGTAGAAAATGTAATTACTCATTTCACTTCTAGTTGTCTGGCTTCCTCACCATCTGGGAGCTCCTCAAGAACAGGGACAGTGTCTTTTGCCTCAGTTGGGACCACTGGTATTAGTCAAGCATAGTGCCTAGAATATATACTAGGTGCTGAAAAGATGTTTGGTATGTGAGTTTATAAAAAATGTGTGTTGACAGAAAGCTACATATGAGCTATGATGTCATTTATTTAATCAGTCCAAACAAACTTAATCAGGAACACCTGATGTGTACTTCATGTAACTAAGAAATAAATGTCCCTTATGTTAAGCCTCTAAAAGTATGGGATTTATCTGTTATGTATGCTTCTGTTAATCTAACTAACACAATAAATCTATTCATTAGCCTAAAATAACCTTCTGTTTTCTCCAAACTGAAACTTTACCCAAGAGTACGGCCTGCCCTTACACACTGAAACTCACTTGTAACCATTATGCAGAGTTCCTCTGCTTTGGCCACACAGTGAGAGTCACATCTTCTTAGGCTCTGAGCACTCACCATCACTATTCCCACCTCTTCTTCTTTGCTCATAACATTCATGTTGCTTGCAAGATTTATTCGCTTTTTTCTTACCTAATCAAATCCTCCCCCTTTCTCCATTATTTAGTGTTGGCTGATCCACTGTGCTACACCTTTTCTAATAGTTTCAGATTCCAGTGACAGTCTTCCTTTGTACCGGAATAGTGTGACAGCTCTAGGCTGCACAATTTGCCTTATGACTATGCTGTCTTGCTTTAATCTTATGGTTTGTTAGTGTAGACTCCCCAACTAGGTTCCATGCTCCTTGAGTACAGGAATCATATATTATAGCATCAGCTGGTCTAACATGATCCTGAAAAAATAGTAGTCATTCAGTATTTCATCATTCAATTACTCCATTGGTAGTAGCCTCAAATATTGCTTAATTTTAACTGATTTGACAGACTCCAAATCTGACCCAATGGAAGTATTTCATGAAGCATTGAGCACAAGCAGAAGTTGGTGATACTAAAGAGGAAAGGAGGAGTCATTTATTGGGCACCAGGATTTAGTGGGTGGAAGTTCAATCATAGTTCATGGTCAAGTATGAGAAGGTCAGTAGTTTTAAGGAAATAAAAGAGCCAAAACACCAGAGCAAAAGGAGCTGAAGCTTGGATTAAATTGAAGTGTTTGTGTCTTACTGATGCCTATTTGAATACTTCAAGGTTTCATTTTCTCAGTTTCAGCATCAGAGAATTAATGGTAGAGACTGCTTACATGGTAGATCTTTCCATACACATGCTGTGGTTGCAATCGTGACACTCGTGCCAATATCAGCAGTGACAATGGACTTGGATCTCCCTGGGATTATGAGAAATGTATGGGTTTGGAGTGATATCAAAGGGTACAGTTCCTGTCTTAGGGCATGGTAGCATCTCTCACCCTGGTACAATTTTATGTGACTTTTAAATTATTGATTTGTATTGAGTACAGACCTCTAATAGTAGAAAAGATTTAAAAGAACGTGCAAGAAAGCAATAAATTACAGGACACTTTTTGACTGTCCTATGTAGAACTCCAAGGAATGAACCCTTTTGCCTAAATTATCTCTCTGCCTAAGTAAAGAGAATTGAAGAAATGCCTTTTTTCTCCCCATGCAGTGAATACATTAGCATGTACTGGAGAGGTCTCCCTGGCTGGTTTGGCTCAGTGGATTGAGCGTCGGCCTGCGATCTAAGTATCGCTGGTTCGATCTTCCAGTCAGGGCACATCAGAGAAGGAAAATTCTGACTCCAAAAAACCTCCGCTGCCTTGCGGCATACCTCTTCAGGGGAAAGGCTAAGGGAGTAAACCCCGACAGAAAATCCGGAGCCGGAGTCCCTAAGGCGGTTTGACGTTGTAGTCAACACCGGCAACTCCTGCGGCGCACCTGAAGCCAAGCTGTATTGACTCCGTCTTTCCCTTGGACCCTTCAGCTGCGAAGAGAGGGGGGGTCTGCTGCATGGGCAACAGCAGACCCTCCATATCACCCTGCCCAGGCTCTGTAGCTTCAGCTTCACTGGAGAGGACACTCCAGCGTCATCGCAAGATGTCGATTCAACACGGGAGGAGACAGATACCGTGTCACTCCCGAGTCGGACTGCACGGCCATTCTCGGCGGTGCGGATGGACTCTTAAGAAGCTACACCATCGTCTCTCGAGAGGGACGGCTGCCGACGACGACTGGAGAGGTGTACAGTTTGTCTTGCATTGTTGGATACGGCATTTTCATTATGCTCTGAGAAGAGTTCAACAGACTAAGAAAATAGTACAGACAATAGACAAAATCAGATATTAAGTTACAAGTCTGTTATGACTTCCTTCATTCTCAACATCTTTCTCTCTTCTCATTTTGTTCCTCTGTGGGGTGAATGGAGTGAAAGAGATGCCTCTCTTCGTGGTCAGCATTTTGCTTCACCACAGGCTTATGCCCCGCCCTCACCCAACCCCAAGGTAGTATGTGTTTATCTACCTGGTGGGCTGCACTAGTAGTCTTCTCCAAAATGGGGATGGTGCCTATTCGCTAGAAGTAGACTGAATTATTGAACTTAATTTTCTGCTGTAGTTCTCATAATATCACTTGATATTAAACATCTCTAATAACATAAATAGTGGAGAGGAAGGAATATTGAGAAAACAGTTTGTCCATCTGTTTGCCTTCAGATATACTTAAACCACACAGTTTTCCACATTATTATGTCAAAGTTTAAGCTATTTTTACCTGCATTTTTCTCAAGGAAGGGCAGCAATGTTTACACTTCTTTGAGTAAAAAACAAGTTATCATCCTGGGTGCAGATTTCAGAGAAGGGGGAAAATGTCAGGTTTATGAATGAGGATGATAGCTAGGAAGGGATGATGCAATCATCCCTTTCCTGCTGTTTTCTTGGCCAGCAATGAAGGCATCCATTAGAAAGAAGCAGGTCATTAAAAATAAATAGGAATTGCCCTAACTAGGTGCTTCAGTTGGTTGGAGCATCGTCCCTTACACCAAAAAGGTTGTGGGTTCATACCTGGTCATAGTGTGTACAGGAGGCAACCAATTGATGTTTCTCACATTTGTGTTTCTCTCTCTTTCTTCCTTCTTCTCTCTAAAATCAATAAAAATTATGTCCTTTGGTGAGGATTAAAATAATAATAATAATAAATAGGAAATTATTTGAGTAAAGAATCTAGATAAGTACTTTAAAACAACTTTATTATATCTATTATATTGAACATTTTTATAATTTATTCAGAAGAATATAAAACTTTATAAAATTGTTGGAGAGGTTTAATTTAAAATAAAAGTGAGTTGTGTGTGTGAAGAATATTGACATTCTAAAACACCTTGAATATAATAGAAACTGATCATTTTTGTTGTTACTTCCCAAAATTTTCAGTTATTTTTAAACTTTATTTTAAGGTTTTTAATGTTTTCTTTCAGAAATATGAGTCTTTCTCAATTTGGTTCACTATATCAAGCTCAATCAGTAAGTTATTAAGCTTCTGGAACATTTCTAAACTATTGGGTTGGCCATAAAGTTCTTTTGGGTTTTCCTGTATGATGACTCAAGTAGCACTTAGTTGTCTTTAACTTCAATCAATACAATTTTGTTAGATTGTATTATGACAGTTGTCATATCAGCGTGCATTTAAAATAAAAACTTATTAAAATTGGTAAATTCTTGTGTAGCCATCTTAATATTGATGATGTAAGAAAATACTCAACATTTTCAACATATTATGCTTTATTATTTCAAGAAAGGTAAAAACGCAACTGAAATGCAAATGATGATTTGTGCACTGTATGGAGAAGGTGTTGTGACTGATCGAATGTGTCAGAATGGTTTGTGAAACTTTGTGTTGGAGATTTTTCACTGGACAATGCTCCATGGTCGGTCAGACCAGTTGAAGTTGTTAACAATCAAACTGAGATATTAACTGAGAACAATCAACATTATACCATGCAGGAGATAGCCAACATACTCAAAACATCCAAATCTATGAAGTTATTGGTGAAAATGAAAAATGTGTCTTTTATTTTACAGAAAATAACATACAGACTTATAGGCCAACCACATATATATATATATATATATATATATATATATATATATATATATATATAAATTGAGCAGCTAGAAGAAATTAAGTTAGTAAACAATTTGCCATAAAGTAAAAGTGGATCCAAGGTGTCTAGCCTGGAAAGAATGATGGTAAATATGACAAAAACAAGATACAGAAAAAGAAAATTAATGAGAGAAAAAAATAATGATTTCAGTCTGTGGCCAAATAACTGTCATGGGATATCTAACTGTAGATGTTTAACAGCAGTTAGAATAGATCTGAAACACATTAAGAGGCACTCTGTTGAAGGTTTATAGTGCATAAACTTATGGTGATCTTTCTCATTCTCTAATCTCTACCTAGTACCACCCAATTAATTTCATCTTTTGAGATTTAATTTTTTCCCACTCCTAATATGCTACATTACGCTTGTTGTGGCTGTATGAAACATGAGGGGTTGGGGTCGGGAAGAGAGAAAAGGAAGGGGTTTCTGGCTGTTTCTTCCCCTAACAAAGGAAAGACAGGATGCCTGCTGAGGGGCTTGAATGACAAGCCCATGAAGAATTGTGCAAACAGAAGCCTTCTATCTCCTTGTTAAACTGTGCCGGATGTTTGACATTTTCTGTTGCTACTGTTTTCTCACAGCAGGCTCAACAATGAGGATTCCTTTATGAACGATGTGAGACCCCACTGAACGCATTATCTGATGATAGAGTCAGCGCTGGGCAAGACGTCTGAGCTTTCACTAAGTAATGTATGAGCAGGAACATTTCTGCTCTCTTGTTTAATGGATGAGGGTAACGCATTCCTCTCTTCAGGCACGCTTTAGATGACATGGAGTAGGTTTAGAGAGATTTATAAAAAAATGGGATCTGTATGACAGTAAAATTCCTTAACCCTTTCCTCTGTGTCTCTCGATGGAGAGTTGTATGCAGTAAAATGTCACATTATGGGCTCAGCACAATCACGTTTGGAACATGATTTTGTATTTCAGAGCACTTCATCACTTAGAAAAATATCCTTGTTTTAATACTTCCTGATACAAATTTAATTAGTTCGATGCCCAAGGGGTATAGGAAGTGTAGTTACATACTCCTTTGTGCGTTCCTCACAAAACTTCCAATAGAAACCAGCCATCACAGATTTCATTAATCTTCCTAACACTGAGAAGAGATGTTCAAATGAAAACTACGGCCATTTTTCCCGGAAAGCACATCTGTATTGGATCTGTTTATCTCCCAGTAGACATGTGTGCTGAGAACAGTATGTCATTGTGGGGTTTCCAGAACGGAGAGATGTAACTCTCTACAGAACAAAGGGCATACTGTGTTGTTAGGAACTTTTACCTCCTTGCTTTGTTAATTCTTGCCTAAAAGAACTGTGGTTCTCTCTGGTCAGGAGGCTCAGTTGGTTGGTGTATTGTCCTATACACCAAAAATGCTGCAGGTTCAATCCCTGGTCAGGGTGCGTGTGGGAAGCAACTGACCAATGTTTGAATGTTTCTCTCTCCTATCAATGTCTCTCTTAAATCAATATAAATAAATAAATAATCAAAAGAACGGTGCTTGTTTCAAAAATAAAGCCGGTCTGAATCTGCCTGTACTCTGCACTACTAATCATTCTTTCATGAGAAATTTCATCAGCTCAAGTTCACCATCTCCTGTGCATCCAGCCATAACTCCTTAGTGAGTGCCTAACCTTGCCAAAACACTGAAAAATCATATACGTAGTCCCTCACTATATTGTGGTTCACTTATTGTGGCCTCACTGTATCGTGGGATTTTAAAAAATATTATATTTAATTATTTATCGTGGATTTTTCGCTCTATCGCGGGATTTTGCGGTACTGTATATGTATGTTGTTAAAGTTATGTGGGTTTAAGAATGTAGAATAAATGTAAGATTCCTACTTCGCAGGTGGGTCTGGAACGTAATACCCGCGGTAAGTGAGGGAAAGCTGTATTACAAACAGAATATAAGCAAAGCAAACCTCAAACTTTTTAAAAAATGGATAACAATCTGCTTTAGGAAATTATGTTAAAGGAAGGATTGAGGAGTATATGTAAAATTCTTCAAGTTTGAATTTGTGCTAATGCCAGCATGCTTTAAGGACAGAGGTAGTAACTGAAATTACAGAGCCCATCTCCCATTCTCTAAACCAAACTGTAATCTCTGTATGACACTCAACACACTGCAGACAGTTGATAACAGTGATGGTTACTTTTATGTGTCAACTTGGCTGGGCTAAGGGATGCTCTGACAGCTGGTAAAGCATTATGTCTGGGCAAGCCTGTGAGTGTGTTTATAGAAGAGATGAACATTTATTTGAATTGGTAAACTGAATGTAGAAACTCCACCTCACCAATATGTGGGCATCATCTAAACTTTGAGGGCCTGAATAGAGCAAAAACATGGAGGAAGAGTGAATTTGCTCTCTGCTTGAGCTGGGACATCAGCACTGCTCCTTCTCAGGCCTTTGGGTTTGGCCTGGAACTACACCGCTGGTTGTTCTGGGTCTCTGGTTTGGTTTACTGATGGTGGATTGTGGGAATTCTCAGCCACTATAATTATGTGAGCCAGTCTCTCCTAATAAATCCCTTTCTATATATCTATATAGTATATCCTATTGGTCCTATTTCTCTGGAGAATCCTAATGCAATAACTTACTAAAATAGTATTCTAAGTTTTTATAGCTGCATGAAGCACCTGTAAGAACCAACTGTTCAGCTATTGGTCATTTAACTTTTATATCAAATTAAATGCGTATTAGTGTTAGAAGTTAAATAGAGACCTGCATAAAATATTGAAAGGCACAAGTTCTCCCTTTGAGCTTAAGGCTCCATTTTGGATCAGAAGTTGAGTGGTGGAAAGTCTTCCCAGTATATCTCCTGAAAGTTTTTTCTCTGCTCTCGTCTTCACCTGAAGGAATGTGCTAATGATTTAATACAGCTGTTAATGTGTGGCAGCTAAGAAAGGGCTCTTAGCACACAATGTATATTGTGGCAAAACGAGTAATGTTCCCCTCCCCTCCAAGAGGCCCACATCCTAATCCCTGGAAACTTTGAATATGCTACATCACAGGGCTAAAAGGACAGTGCAGAGGCAGTGAAATACAAAGGTCTCGAAACAAGGAGAGTGACCTGGATTATCCAGGTGGGATCAAATAATGACTTAAGTCCTTAAAAACAGAGAAAACTTTCCAGGCTATGGTCAGAGAGAGATATGTTCACAGAAGAATCAGAGAGAAGTGAGTTGAGGATTTCTTCGGCCATCCCTGGCTTTGAAATATAAAGAAGCCATAAGCTAAGGAATGTGGACGGACTGGAGAAGCTGGAAACGGAATAGAGTTTTGGTAAGTTGAAATTGATTCAGTCATTTCCTGATGTTAACCTGTACAACAAATTCGTGGGCTACTTGTTTAAAATGTACATCTCCAGGCCCAACCCCAGGCACTTGGATTTATTTTATCAACCATGAGGACCTACAATCTGAAATTTAACTTTATTTAGATAACAGTTTATCAAGATAAGCTCTAAAAGACATTCTAGCTTGATTTTATTAAAAGTACGTTGCCATACTTCACACGTCATTTATTAGTCTTACTTCTATGTTCATATTCCTGAATCCCCACACCCACACCCCACCCACCCTCACACAGATTTAAGTTAGTGGGCTTGATGGCCTCTCCCTAGAAATTTTACAAATTTTTAACCTCAATTTTTGAAAACTGAACAAGGGGTAGATGATTGAAAAGACTGGGAATGTCTTCTTCTTGGACGCTTAACACACATGTTTGTTTAATGTGTGTGTTCCATGCTCGACTATGAAGTCCACTGAGGCAGACAACATGGGTCCTTATCCACATCAGTAGCTCCACCAGCAAAATGCCAGACACATGAATCAGGAAGTACTTTTTCTTCGGGGAAATGTAAAACGCACAAGTGGTAGGAGAGGCGCAGGGCAGGGAAACATTGAAGAACTATTTAGGAATTAAAATGAGTAGATTTACCAGTATGACGAGGGGTTACAGAAAGATGTGATTCAACTTCAAGCTTAGAGTGTTGGATGGTGATAGCTCCAATCAAGGAAGAAATACATGGGATGGAAGATTAATTTAGTTTTTGAGATTATGTGTTTGAGATACCTAAGGGAGATATATAATAATTATTGAATAACTACAGAGGTAGATAAATCTATGGTTCTCAGGTGTGATAAACAGAATTATAAAGATGCCCATGCTCTCATTCTCAGAACCCACGACAGCTATTTTACATGGCCAAAGGATCTTTGCACATGTGATTGAAGTTAAAATCTTAGAATGGTGAGGGTAGCCTGAATTATACAGGTGGGCCCAATCTAAGCACAGGAGTTCTTCAGAGTAAAGAGCTTTTTCCAGCTGCAGAGAATCAGAGAGAGGACAGTGTGAGAAAGACTGCTGCTTGATTTGATGATGGAGAAAGGCAGCCAGGAGACAGGAAATACAGGTAGCCTCTGGAAGCTAGAAAAGTCAAGAGAGTGGATTCTGTTTCAGAGTCTCTAGAAGGAGCTCTGGCCTGCCAACACCTTGATTGTAGCCTAGTGAATCTGAGTTTGGACTCTGACCTCTGAAACTATAAGAGATTAAATTCATGTTGTTTTAAGCCACCAAGATTGTGATAATTTTTACAAAAGCAATAGAAAATGAATATAGCAACAAAGCTCCTTCCCCAAATAAAACAAAAGTTTATGATACTTAACAACACAACTCTCTTAGGCCACATTCTCTGTAACAAAAAAACAAACAAAGAAAAGGAGAAAATTCTCTTGAATTTCTTTCCATTTTGAAAGGTATTAGTTTAGTGATTGATATCTGATCTGGGTCCTCACTGACAGATGCTTTCAAAACTACTGAGGAAATTGTCAGGGTGAGGCATGCTATAGCACACAGCAGATACATGAGACTCTGACCCTGCCAACCACAGGGTCAGAGCTAAACTTCTTGAAATAAAAATTCACACTCGTCCCTTGTTTCCATTTGGGTTGGATTTGCCCCATCATGAGTGAAACTCATCTGAGGCCTCACTGAGAAGCCCAGGTGAGAGGTATCTGGGGGCAGCCTGGACCTGATGCATTTCTGAGCACGGCTGTGTTTAGAAGCAACAGTGTAAATTGTATATTTGTCTTTTCCATCAGTCAGAGGAGAATCAGAATAGGGCCTGTCTAGGAGACAGACAGCCTAAAGGAGAGTACTATCTAAGACCAGTAACGATAGCTGTGGTGGTCCCCAGGAGAGAATAGCTATGTCCAGTGAAGTGACTTAGTATTTTTCTCATTATTAGGCTGGGGTTATGGGCTTTTGAGCAGAAGACCATTCATTGCATTACATGTGGAGGAGAATGGAGATGGAGATATATATATATATATATATATATATATATATATATATATATATATATACACACATCTGTCATATCACTGCTTATCATGTATCATATACTTTGGAAATTAACTTTATATCAGATATATGGTTTGCAAATATTTTCTTCCATTCTGTAGGTTGTCTTTCATGCTTGTTGATTATTTACTTTGCTGTGCAGAAACTTTTTAATTTGTACTCGCACATCTCTGTTTGCTTTGTTGTTTGTGCTTCGTGGCATGCCCAAGAAATCATTGCCAAGACCAATGTCAAGCAGATTTTCTCCTATGTGTTGTTCTAGGGATTCTACACTTTCAGGTCTTATGTTTAAATTTTTAGGCTACTCTGAGTTGATATTTTGTATGATCTAATGTGGTGTCCCGTTTTGTTTTTTTTTATTTTGCATGTGGATATTCAGTTTTCCCATTATCATTTGTTGGAAAAAAAGCTATCCTTTCCCTACTCTGTGTTCCTGGTGCCCCTGTTAAGAATTATTTGACTGTGTATGCATGGAGTTACTTCTGGTCTCTCAGTTTTGTTTCATTGGTCTGTATGTCTGTCCCTATGACAGTGCCATACTGTTTTTATTACTGTAGCTGTACTCACAACATACTATACTGTGTATTATGAAATTATGAAGTGTGATGCCCTCAGCTAAGATTGCGTAGGCTATTCTTGTGCTTCTGCGGTTCCATACAAACTTTGGAATTTTTTTCTACTTCTATAAAAAAGTCATTGGAAGTTTTGATGGGGGTAACATTTACTCTGTAGATAACTTTGGATAGTACAAACATTTTAACAATATTAAAACTTCTAATCATGACACAGGGTGTCTTTCCATTTATTTGTGTCTCTTATTTTTTTTAATCCATGTTTTATGGTTATCTGTGTATTGTACAAGTCTTTCACCTTCTTGGTTAAGTTCAATCCTATGTGTTTTATTTATTTTGATGCCATTGTAGAACAGAATTGTTTTCTTAATTTTCTTTTCAGATGATTCACTGTTAGTATATAGAAATGGAACTGATTTTTGTATGTTGTTTTTGTATATTGATACTTTACTGAACTTATTAGTTCTAAAAGTTTTTAGTGGAGTCTTACGGTTTTCTCTACATAGGATTATGTAAACAGACCATTTTAACTGACCCTTTCTGATTTCGATGTCTTTATTTCTTGCCTAACTGCTCTGGCTAGGACTTCCAATACCATGCTGAATAGCAGTGGTCAGAGTGGGTACCTTGTTTATTTTTGGTCTTAGAGAAAGTGCTTTCAGCTTTTTACCACTGAGTATGATATTAACTGTGGGCTTGTTTTATACAGCCTCTATTATGCTGAGGTACTTCCTTTTTATTCCTTATTAGTTAAGTGCTTTTATCATGAAAAGGTATTGAATTTGCCAAATTCTTTTTCTACATCTCCATGTTGATATGAATATTTCATTTTTATCCTTCATTCTGTTAATGTGGTATACCACATTGATTTGCATAATTTGAAAGTTTCTTGGATCCCAGGAATAAATCCCACTTGATCAACCCTTTTAATGTGTGGCTGAATTTGGCTTGGTAGTGTATTATTGAGGATTTTTGCATCTATTTTTATCAGGCATATTGTTGATAATTTTCTTTTTTGTGCGGTGTCTGTGTCTGGTTTTGATATCAGGATAATGCTAACCCCGTATGTTTGGAAGTTTATCCTCTTCTTAAATTCTTGGGAAGAGTTTGGGAAGGATTGGTGTTAATTAGTTAACAGATAGCAATCTATGGAATGGGAGAAAATATTTTCAAACCTATGTGATTTGACTTATGTGAGGTATCCAGAGTAGTCAAAACCATAGAAGAAGAAAGTTCAAGTGTCGGCCTGCGAACCAAGTGTCACTGGTTCGATTCCCAGTCAGGGCACATGATTAGGTTGCACGTCAGGTCCCCAGTTGGGGGTAAGAGTGAGAGGCAACCAGACAGTGATATTTCTCTCCCTCTCTTTCTCCTTTCCCCTCTCTCTAAAAATAAAATAAATAAACAAAGAAACAAACAAATAAAGAAAGAAAGAAAGTACAATAGCATTTGTCAGGGGGTGGGGGTGGGGAAAATGGGGAGTTGTTATTCAATGAGTATAACATTTCAGTTGTGCCAGATGAATAAATGCTAGTAATCTGTTATACAACACTCTCCAATGTTTGTTAAATGTTCTTACCACACACACACACACACACACACACACACACACACAAAGGGACAAAAGGATACACTGGAAGGTGTCAAAGTGTCTATTACCTTGATCATGGTGATGGTATCACAAATATTTGTTTATATCCAAACTCATCAAATTATCTAATATGTGCAATTCTTTACATATCAATTATATCTCAATAAAGCTGTCTAAAAAATAAAAATAGTGCATGGCCCAATTTACAGAAAAAGTTGTTATGTAAATACCTAGAAGTGTGATCTATATACATAGATTCTTTAGTAAGAGTATGCTCAGCTTTGCAAGAAGCCAGTAAACTGTCTTTTGGTGTTGTTGCACCATTTTATACTCTCACCAGGAAGGATTTGAGAGTTCCTGTTGCCCCTCATCCTTGCCATCAATTGGTATGGTCAACACATCTTGATGTCACTTGAGAGAAAGCCATACTGGACTACTGACATATGGAACTGTGAGACAACAAACTTGTGTTGTTTTAATGGAGTACATTGTGGTTCTTTGGTACAGAAGCAATAGAAAATTCATAGAGTATGTAGTGTTTACGTTATGAGGAATACAGACAATTTGGCAAGTATATTCTCTGGCCCATTTCCAATTACATCTTCTTCAGAGGCTGACTGCCATAATGTCACCAATGATTCAGAAACTTATTCATGAGTAAGAAAGAAAGTATTATATTTCTTCTCTTTATTGAAAAAAAAAAGCACATCAAGCAATGCCAAGGTGGGACATTATTCCCCAAACTTTCCAGCTCTCTAACATTGGTCTAAAGAGATGCTAATAAATATGGATTTTATTTTATTTTATTATTATTTTTAAAAAATTTTAAAATTTAATTTAATTTATTTGTTTTCAGAGAGAGGGGAAAGGAGAAAGAAAGGGAGAGAAACATCAATGTGTGGTTGCCTCTCACGCGCCCCTAACTGGGGACCTGGCATGCAACCCAGGCATGTGCCCTGACTGGGAATCAAACCAGCGACACTTGATTTGCAGGCCGACGCTCAATCCACTGAGCCTCAACAACCAGGGCTTTTTATTTTTTAAATTATATTTTATTGATTATGCTATTATAGTTGTCCTGATTTTTCCTCCTTTGCCCCCCTCCACCCAGCACACCCCCACTCTCCAGACAATTCCCCCACCATTGTTCACGTCCATGGGTCATGTGTGTAAGTTCTTTGGCTACTCAATTTCCTATACTGTATTTTACACCCCCATAGCTATTCTGTAACTACCTATTTGTACTTCTTAATCCCCTCACCTCTTCACATATTCCCCTACATCTCCCTCTCATCGGGCAACCATCAAAATGCTCTCTGTATTCATGATTCTGTTTCTGTTCTTGTTTGCTTAGTTTGTCTTTTTAGATTCACAATGTCCTAATAACAAAGATTTTTTTAAACTGAAAAGTATTGATTCAGGAATTCTCTATAACTTTCTACCACAACTGAGAACAAAGGTAAATAAAAGGCAAAAACCTCTTAATCTTTGTTGTGTAGCCTTCACCTCCTCTTCCCAGAAACACTTGCACTAGAATTTTCTACTCAGTGGCAGTCAACCGCAGAGAGGATATTTCAGATGAGGACATCCCTGATGGAAGATCTATTTAATTGTCTCTTTGGAACAACATATATTTTCTGGTACCAGATTCTGCTCCTTTTCTTGGAAAATTCAGCAAAGGATAACACAAAGCTCAGAAGAGAGCCTCAAGGAAAAGATCGGTGCTGCAGGCAAACTTTATTTGCTTCTAAAAAATGTATTAATAGTTGTGCATAAACTATGCATGAACAGTATTTATAAATACTCTTCTGCTTATCACAAAAAAATGTCTTAAGTGCTGATAAGAATATGTCTGGTTGAATAGTGCATTAAATTCTGGAGAACAACTATTTTCTAGACCATTTACTAAAGCATAATAACTAACATCATTATTAAAATTAAAATGATTAATTATAATAATTATGGAGCATATTAATATCAGTGAGAATAAATTTAGTTTAATAGTTGCTGAAGCAATGCCTTCTGTGGAAAGGACAGAAGCCAGTAATAGAGAAGTAACATTATTTAAATTGATATCTATGTCATGTTATTTCTAATATGTTTGACTCTTGAGCCCTGACTCTTTGAGCTCTGTCACTTAGAAGATAAACACATCCCATATGAATTTGGCTAACTGCTGTTTCAGCTTCCAAAATATTATGTACAGTGTAGTGTTTTAAATGGAAAAAACTCAGAAATCTAGCAGGTGTTTAGTTTATTAGCAAGTGATATAATTCCTCTTTATATTACTGCAGAATATTAGCATTATTCTTAGATGACTTGAAGTAGATCCTATGTATTTCATTTGACTTCTACTAGGATTATAAAAGTGGCAGTACTCCACTGCAGAAGGGATGTGCCTACTCTAATGAGAACTGGCATTTTTAGCTACAACATATCATGACATATGTTTCATTGCATACTATAAACAGCTGTGCAATGGAAACAATGAGATCTCTGCCACAGACAAAGTAGCCGTTGTCTGAGGGCCCCCTGAGTCATTCTCATGTCATAGTCAATATAGTTACCAGTGTTAATCATAACCACATGCATTTTATAAATTTTAGTATCTAACTCCAATACACAGAAATGTATAATTGAAGGTGATCATAAGTAAAATTTGGACTTAAATTCCACATTTACTGGCATTGTTAAATTTACTTCTGTAATAATTAGATAACAGAACAGAAACTACATATGGCCTTTCTTGGGAAATTAGGCAGCTTTTAAAACTATTCATCCTATACCATTTTAATAACATTCAATTGTCATAGTTAATTCCATTTAATGGTAATTTTAGATGCAAAATATTTCAGAATGAGCTTCTTTTCTCTGCCAGATGTGTTGTAATGTTAATATTATATTTTTAGACTCTTGCAAATTACAATTAAAGATATAGTTTATATAGAAAATTAGTATTGATTTTTTGTAAGATAATCACATTTACTATATGTTTATTATCCAAGCATACACTAAATCATTGTGTGTGCAAAATATTTAACAATAAGAGTAAAATATAAATGTATTTATTGGTTTTGTTTAGAAATACACTGAGGATTCACTGGAATTTTGGAAGAGAGACAAAATCAATATAAGCATTAAATTGATTAAATATAACAGCTAATTCCAGGCTGCAGTCCTGTAAGTAAAGCTAAGAAGATCCTACTCTCTCTCCACCACCATTCGCTAGGGAAAAAAGTGTGTGTGTGTGTGTGTGTGTGGGTGGGTGGGTGGGTGTGTGGGTGTGTCTGGCAGGGGACAGGGTAAGAACAAAGGTAACAAGTAAACAAGAATTTTGAAATCCTCTTTAAACATCGAATTTATATCAAGTAGCAACTTTTATTTGATGTTTCAATAATTTTCCAGTAATTTTCTACTTCAGTTGAGGGTTTTTTGTTTGTTTGTTTGTTTTTTGTCACTTATTGATTTGGAAACATTTTGAGCTTCATATTCTAGACCAGTGATTTTCAACCCTTCTCATCTCATGGCACATGTAAATTTATTACTAAAATTCTGCAGCACACCAAAAATGTGTTGTATTTTTTTGCGAATCTGACAGAACCAGGTGTAACACACCAGATGGCTATTGTTGGGTTGGCTGTTGACATTTTTTTAATTTGACAATCTAAGGGAGAAGAGATCAGTGCCCCTGACTACATAGTCAGGTATTGCATGTTTTAAAAATTCTTGCAGCACAACGGTTGAAAATCGCTGTGCCAGACAATACTTCAATACATGCCTGGAAAGACTGTGGGAAAGGTGAAATTTGTGATACTTGGATGAGACAAATTGAAAATTCCAAGAGAAAGGTGATTCTTTAAGCTATTTCTGCTGAATGAAACTTTCATATTCATTTTATGGGGATGTACCAAAATACTGTATATGGACCTAATCAAAATATTAGTGGTTTAAGAGAAAAGTGTGATTGGTTGTTTAAAACATTGGTGAAGGTTTTTAGCTTATACTGATATTTAGTTGTTTATGAAATATCAAAATACTGCTAACTTTTTAAAAAGCTGCCAGCATTTGAGGACATATTCATATCATAGAGTTTATGAGTATATTTTCTGGAATTCATGTACTCAGTTATTTAATCATTCATTCATCATTTTTATCTACTTATTAAATACTTAATCTGTACTACACCAAGGATATTCAAATAGAGCCTTTATTCTTTGGTCTAATGAAAATCAATAAAGTCCTTCCTTGTGCCTCAGTGCCTCACAGAGTTATTAGTGAACACAATTCCTTCCATCTTTACTTTCAGCCTCATCTTTCCTAATATTCAGACACAAACCCAGCCTGTGAACAAGGCTAACTAACAGATATAGGAGACACTTACCATTGAGATGTTGTCATTGAGCCATTTTCTCTGCCTGACACACCCTTCCCTTGAAAGGAAATCTCTCTGGGGCACTGGATAAAATACATCAACCAATTCCCAGCAGACTGACCAGGGTACCACACATGTGCAGACAAGTCGGCACTGGGCACAGCTTAGGGTCTCATGGAGATGCCCTTTTAAAGTTGAATGGGGCTCAGATTGGGGAGTATCTCCTTTCAAGCTAATGAGTGGTATGGGAAAATGGTCTTTATAAGGATGAATAGGGTTTGGATGGATGCTTGGGTGAATGAACTGAGGGACTGAAAATTTATTATAGAAATATAGCTTTAAACATCTGCCTCTCCTGGAAATTTAAAATTGGTTTAAGAATTGGGTAAGCATTGACCTTATAATAATGGAGATTAGTTCAAAGCTATAATTCACAACATTTTTCAGTTACCCACTTTTTGTAAAACACTGAACATTGTTCATAGGTACAATATTGTTGCACAAGAAGAGTTCCAAAAGTCACATACCAGAAATGTGGCTGATGGATAATGGGGAGAAACCTTCTTTATTTCCATTCTCATGAACTTCTTCCAACTTCCTTATGTGCCATTAACATGTCATTGTTATCATATCGCAGCCTCTCTACTTCTGGACAGAAAAGACATGCAGCTTTATCTTGGCATATTAACTTTCTTATTTTTATTTTTCAATTACAATTTACATTTAATATTATTTTGTATTAGTTTCAGGTGTATAGCATAGTGGTTAGACAATCATATACTTCCAATATTTCAAGTACCCACCTGGAACCATACGTAGTTATTACAATACTATTGACTATATTTCTAATGCTGTACTTTGCATCCCCATGACTATTTTGTAACTGCCAATTTGTACTTCTTAATCTCTTCACCTTTTTCACTTAGCTCTCTCCAACCCACCTGCCATCTGGCAACCATCAGTCTTTTCTTTGCATCTGAGTCTCTTTCTATTTTCTTAGTTTATTTTGCTCTTCGGATTTCACATACAAATGAAATGGTATTTGTCTTTCTCTGACTGATTTATTTTACTTAGCATAATACCCTCTCTAGGTTCATCTACACTGTTGCAAATGTTTAAAATACCATTTTTGTGTGGGAGAATAATATCTAATTGTATATATGTAGCACAGAGTTTTTTAATCTCCTATCAGTTGATGGGTGGTTGGGTTGTATCCATATCTTGGCTATTGTTAATAATGCTGCAATGAACATAGAGACATATATACATAATTTCTTTCAAATTAGTGTTTTAGGTTTCTTCAGATATATACCCAGAGGTGGAATCACTGGCTTATATGGCAGATCTATTTTTTATTTTTCGAGGAACCTCCATATTGTTTTCCACAGTGGCTGCACCGGTCTGCATTCCCACCAACAGTGCGCTTGGGCCCCCTTTTCTCTACATCCTTGCCAACACTTGTTGTTTGTTGATTTATTGTTGATAGCTATTCAGAAAGGTGCACATTGACTTTCTGAGGAAATCCCTTTGGATATTTAAAGAGCTGTCAGAATAAAAATTTGAGGCGCAAATACATTTTTATTTTCATTAAAACAAACTTTTTCTATATAAACACGTTTGGTCATATAACACTAAATATTATAGAGTACACATGTAAATTTTAGCTGTTCACCGGATGTAAATGAGGCATAGAACTAGATAATCAGACTGATGGCAAAAACTTATTTTTATAGAAACTAAATCAGAGTATTACTCATTTGTCTTTCTCAGAATTCAGTCACAGGGTTTCTCCAGATTCCATGAGTCATGCTCCCTCTTCTGCCCCGGGCAGTAGCTCTCCCTCATTTCGCTCTGTCTCTGTCTCTGTCTCTGTTTCTCTCTCTCTCTCTCTCATCCTCAGACACAACCTGGGAAGATGGATAAGAGCCTTGGTTAAGAAGCTGTGATGCTGCCTTAAAATTATTGCTTTTAAACCCACTATCTTTTCTGCAAAGACAGAATACTTCCTGAATGCAAGATAATAGTTTTGATAAACTACCATAGACCGTTATTCCAGTAGGTTTCTGCAGTGGTTTTTATGTCTCAAAATCCCTCTTTAGGATCGACTGGAGATGTGAGAACTGAGATACAATCAGGCTATCTCATAAAACCAGACTGAGGCTAATTATGCAACTCACACTGATCTTGGCTACCGAAGGATCTTGGTAGGTGATTAAGCTTTATAAAGTAGAAATAACATTTAATTTAATCTTTAGCTATGATAGTAATTGCATTAATTATGGTACAGACTTCTGAAAATTTTAGTTTATATTTGATACCCATTTTCTTATCTATATTTCCCTAAAATTGAGATACTTAAATAAACTATGCTTCCTTAGCTAGGCTGTACCCCTTTTGTCCAGCCTTGATCATCTTTCTACCATCCACCCCCACCAACCAAGGCATTTCAAAAACTTTAGAGCACTTAAATTTGATATGAGGAAAGCCCATCCTTTAAAGAAATTCTTGTCAAGGGGGCAATCCCATCCTCAATGGGTTGGAGAGAGCATTGGTTCTTCTGGGGAAAAATCTGAGCTATTAAAATGACTTGTAGATTCCCAAACAATTTATGCACTATCTAGCTATACATAAACTTGTGTACAGTATACTATTATAACTTTATAGGGGGGATGCAATTAGGAAGAAAATAGTCTCAAAAGACTCCATAGGGGAGGAAGTAATAAAAAGGCTGAGAAACCCTGCTCTCTCTTATCTAAAAGGTCTCAGGCATGTAGAAGTAGTCTCTTCCCAGCCCTGAAGCTCTCTTGCATAGTTTTAATTCTAAACCTAAACCAGAAAGAAACATTTTTACTTTATCTCAGTTTTCCTAAAACTGTGTTTCAATAACTATGTTTTAATACCAGGTACAGAGATTTGGTGACTTTCTTGTTCCTACAAGAATGTTTTTAGTAGTATTTTTATCTTTGCTAAGTAATTAGGAAAGAATGTATCTTATGTTTGATAAACTTCCTGCTGACTCAACAGAATTCTTCTTTATCATTAAGATTACATCATTCTTTTCTCCTGAAGCTTTTTTATTTGTTTATTTCTGAGGCATTTCTGGCAATGAAATCAGGATTGCCTTGAAAAATTAGTCCACAGGTGATAGTTTCTTTTTTTGTTCAAATCACTATATTTCCCCAAAATACCTATGGTATTTTTTTATTTATTTTGAATATGATATGCATATTAAATTGATGTATCTGTAACTTGGCTAAGCTGAATAGCACAGCCTTTCTCAAATAAATACTCAATTTCATGTGCCTATTAGAGCCAAACTAAATATTAACACACTTTGCACACTCAGATTTAATGATCCATTGCATTCTTTTTAAAATGTTTGTTTTCATTCAGATATTCTTTGCATGGAACAATATTGGCTTTTTAAATGTTTTTTTTTTTTTTCTTCAGGCTCTTTTTGAAGAAAATAGATATACAGATAAAAAGTGCAATTACTATTTTCAACAAGGGGAAAAATGCAAACATCACATGCAAAATAAATTATTACATCAAATTAGCACAGCCTTAGAAATATTTCTATAAAGATTACTTACTAATGTCTACTTCTAATTCAGCCTTCTGCCCTAAACTCTAGGCCCTAAATTAGCAAACGTTGGCCCTCAGGGTAAATTTGGCTACAGCCCTTTTTGTAAATAAAGTTTTATTGGAACACAGTAATGCCCACTTGTTTGCATAGTGTCCCATGGCTGCCCAATGGCAGAGTAGTTGTGACAGAGTACATCTGGTCCACAAAGTGCAATGAAACATTCAATATTTGGCCCTTTATCAGAAAAGTTTGCTGACCTTTGCTCTAGAACCAAACTCTCAGCATTCCCAGAGTCTTGCTGCCCCTTATCTTGCTGTGTTTTTGCCATAGCACTTACTACCTTTAACCTGTATAGTTTATTTAGTTACTTTGCCTGTTGTTTAGTCTCTGCTTCCAATTCTTAGAACATAAGCTCTGTAGGACAGGGTTTGGGGGAGGTTTTATTACCTATTTATCTTAAGCACCACAGCAACAATAAATTCCTTCACCTGGTAAATATGCTTTAAGACATTTGTATGTGTGTGCACGTATGTTCTTTGTGGTAATTTTCCATATCCAATAATACTGCAATTATTGTACATGTCTTTAAACTATGACTGCACTTTCTTATGTAAGACCACCTTAACTCAGTGCCTTTAAGATCAGTGCCTTTTCATTCTTTCTTCTAAACATTCAACACCACATTTCTATGTCACGTTGTTTTGAGAGTTGCCGATGCTCTATGACCATCTGTAAGTCACCTTATTCTCTTGTGTCCGTTTCTTTTACCTTCCTTAGAATTTGATTAATAGGATTTCTATTTGATTAATATAATTCTCCCACATTTTGACCCTATCCACATTTATGCTGACACCTCCTCTACCAAAACTTCATATCTTAACCTATGTTCTCCAGAAAGCAGAGCCGAAGGCAAGGACCAGAATACTTACCCTCTATCGAGGCAGTGCAAGCTTAGGGCAATAATATGGTGGAACAAAAGGTAGTAAGGCACAGAAAGGTGCAAAGCAATGAACTACAGTGGGGTATTGCATGAGCCACCCTTCTTAGCCAGCTGCAGAAAGATGCAGTACTGTACTCACTAAGTACGTTGTTCTGGCATGAGGAATTTTTTGCAAGGATTACAAGGAATGCCATAATTCAAAGTTATCAACCAAAGAAACAAAAAAGTGGAAATGTTTCTGTCTGGCCTTTTGACTCCCACTTCCCCCTGGTCAAAGTTTCCACATAAAGAGTTGACTTTCCTGCACTTTTATGTTGCATTGTCTGACTCTGTGGGAAGCAGGCAGTGTGGCATTTTATTGAAATCCAGAAATGACCTGGTAAAGATGAGCTCAGCATGTGAGAAAGGAGGACAACTTAGGCCTGGTATTTGTAAATCTGACTCATGCCTCCTCTGAGAACTAGACAAGGGCACCAGCAGAGTGACTGGAGTTCTGTAAGGAGGTGGATTCTTCAGAAACAGGCCAGTGAAAGAATCTGAGGAGGGGTGAAAACCATCAACCCCAGTTATCATGAGCTTTACTCAACTTCTGGCCAACCTCAGAAGAAGGAAAAAATGACACCTTTTGAATCTTATTTGTTTAATACCTATGTCCTTAGTCACAACCTTACAAATATATGCTCTCTTATTTTCAGCTAACGTGATCCTAACCCTGCCCCTGATCTCTAGCCTTTGGTACTTCTAAGATCTAACTCTGCACCAGCTTCCTTTTCTTTTTCCTTGATTTCTTATTCACAGCCATAACTAGGGTTGCTTTTGTTTGGAACTCCAGCCTACAATTCAGGAAAATCTCCAACTCCTACCTTCTTTGTCTGTTTCTTCTTGTAGGTTGACATGAAATACTGGACAATAATATGTGACAAAAGCACGTAAATGAATGTAAAACAAATTCATACAACTTTAAACTTAGCCATATCTTTACTCCTGTCCTTTAGTCTTCTTATTCATCTCTAATGTACTGTCTATAACCTTTTCATCACCAACTATTAAATTATTATAGTCTTTGCTCAACCTCCAAATTCAGTTCTTAGAGATTGTTACATTTACTCATTTATTAGTTCAAGATTATTCAAAATGGTCTCATCCCTAGTGAAAATCTTGTCTGAGTTCTGTCTGAGGTTAATGATTTTACTGATAATGTGATTTCATCCCAAATTGCCTCACCTAGAACCTTGCTTCAATAATTAGCCACTCTTTCACCTTCACTCTGTCCCACTTTTCTTTATCCTTCATCTCAAGCCACTAACTAGGGTATCCTGAAATTGAAACACACAGAGAGACATGAAATGAAGCAATTAGTCACTGAAGTAAGCAAGAGATCAGGGACAGGCCCCAAGAGTCTATGTTCACAACCCCATACACCATAATGCCTCAAAAATATGTAAATGTATTTTAATAGTGGAAAAAGTCCCTCTTTGGTGAAAGCAAAATTTTAGTTTATATTTTCTTCTGTTCATTTCTTTCTTTGTATTCTAGATCCCAACATTCATTTCAGTCAATTAATCTATCGGACAACTTTGAACTTCAGTAGATTTCTTTTGGGGAGTGCTATGAACAGAAGCATGTAAAAATTGATAGTCTGGTTTGCTGGAGAAATTCCTATTTCTTACTCTTTTGGTAGGTGGTCCAGATATGCAGGATTAGTAATAACTTTGCCAAATAAGGGAATTGGGTTAAGAGCTAGGAAAGCCAAATCAGAAAGCCAAAGCCAAGGAAGACAGATATCTAAAAAAACAAAGGCACGCAGTCTTAGGTAAAAACTAGGATACACAAGAGAAAGGATTTAACACTGGGCCAAGACATGTCTATTCTAGAGTAAGTTTATTGTATAGAATAAATGGAAGGGTTTTAATCTCACTTGTAGCCAAATGCTTTCCACCCCTGTCTGTTCAAATTCCAAGAACTAAGGTTATAGGCAAAATGTGAGAGGATCAGGACTACCAGAAGTGGTCATGTGTTTGGAATATGTGTTCTTTAGCCAAATATGTAGGACAGAGAAAGTCTCTCCTCTTTGGTGATTGTAGCCTAGCTTGTTTCTAGAATCTTTGCTCATGGACTACGTCCAGTATTGAAATACTAGCTATCAATGATTCCAAGTTTTCCCTTATTTTCCATATTTAAAATAAAATAAGATATAGATTTTGCATGCAAGGTAAAATGCTTCACCTATTTCAAATATATAGCCTGACAAACCAACAATGTTTTCTCTCATAGTTGCAATGTAGTCAATGAAATTAAAAATCCATGCAACTCAGATGAATGCTACACAAATTAAAACAGGTTTTCTTTTATTATTTAATCTTTTTCAGTAAAAAATACAAACAAACTTATTGAACTTTTGTTTCGCACTTACTTGGATTTTTTGAAATTCATTCACTATTTACCAAAGGTTAAAAAGTATAGCACTATGTTGCATGAAAGATCTAATGAATAGTTTTTAAAAAGATCCTACCAATGGCAATGCAAGAAGTGATACTAAAAGATACTAAAGCTTCCACTATTGCTTCATATGTGTTTATTGATATTTTCCACAAGGCCCAGAATAGTGTATTTTACATAACTTGTGCTTGTAAAATATTAGTTGGTTCTTTTCCAAATCTTGGGGAGCTCAAGTTCAATATGTCTTTGAGAGGGGAAACCCCACTTGTAACTGAAAAATTGCTGGCTATTTGGGTGTTGATGGCAGTCAGGGCCTGTACATCATTGTCACTGATGTGGCTGTACCTATATATAAATTTTAGGTACAAAGAGTTTCAAATGTGTTCATGTTTTACCAACTGAGATGTGAGAACAGTTTCTGTCTTATTCTACAGAGAACACTTTTTTTCATTTTGTTTCAAAATGACTTTGCAGACAGTGAGAGTGACAGGTATTTTATTCTTATTGACTACCAATTTTTCAGGAAACCACGTGGTTTCTCTCTTAGAAACATAGAAATTATGAGCTGGAAAGAACCTTAGAAGTCTGTCCTGTTATTTTGATGAAGAAATTGTCATCTAGAAAATTGAAGTGACTTTCCAAGGTAACAGATTTAGTTAGTGGCTGAGCCAGAACTGGAATCTGTGTTTGCCTTATTCCCCATCTAGTGTTTTTCTTCTACACACTATCCAATTTTGCATATATCATGTCAAAATAACTTCTCAATTCACAAAAAATTTAATTCCACTTGGTTATTTGACCTGTTAGCCTGTGAAGAGTACTGCAAAATTCCCCACTAATTTTATTACTTGCATGATGCTGTTATTTACTGTATTACATGTGATTCACTTCATGGAGACAATGAGGAACACACATCTTTCTAGTCTTTATATAAGAATCTATTGTGTTTTATTCTAACCAACTTGATTCTGTCTTAGGAACACTGAATTCTGCAATGAATCAGTTTTCCCTTTTCTAACTGGCTTCAGGAAAGCTAAGAGCTTAATTTTATTAGTGCACAGGGCACTGGGTAAACAGATCATTGTTATCTTTAGTCTGGGGTCCAATTACCTCCCCTCCCTTGATTCTTTTTTTTTCTTTCACTTTCACACTTATTTCTATTTTGTGTGATATTGCTTTATTCGGTTGTTGAAATTTAAATCCTTTTTGTGACAAGGCAAATACAAATAACCATATATGGGATTAACTTCGCCCAGCAACTATTTTATCATAGGTCACATTTCAGTATTGATTTTGAGGCTTATTTTTAATATATCTAGAAAGTCCTTTCTAACTCAATTTGATTGGTTTACTCTCTTCAACCTTGGGCTGGTATCATTTTGATAAATTTACATCATGGAGATGACATGAGGAAATTAAATTATTTTGTAACTTGTTTACATAATTTGATTTGCTTGAACTACATCTGAACCTGAATTGAAATTTACAGAAGACAAATAACAGATTGACTATAGAAAGAATCTCATGTAAATGTGAAGGGATGTTAATTAACAGTACTTTTAAATTCTTCTAACCAGGTTGCTTTATTGTTTTGTTTTGTTTTTTTTTTTTGAAGGTGAAAAGCTATTTGTATAGCAGATAAATTTCTGAGAAAAGATCAATGGTATTGACTTAAACTTCAAAGGGTGTGCTCTTTTCTAAATATTTCACATTTAGTAATGAAGAATCACTTAAAAGAATAAAGATGCACAGTGGATTACAGAGTAGTTCAAAATTGCTCTGACAGCCCTAGTTCATGTTTGCAATTTGTTCAGGGACTAATAATGATTTGGTTTTGCTTGCAAGTTCATTTACTTTATAAAGGAATGCTTACTGATTATTCCATTTAGAGGACTACATGACCTCAAAAGCAAAATAGTTAATTGGCCCTTCCTGAACCTCCTTATTTTTTTCTAAGTATTCAGCTATGTGAATCCTTACTTACCTATAAAATGTGACGATATTATAATTTAAGAATCAGCAAATGCTTTGAGGGAAACAGAAGCACAAAGTATCAAGCTCACTTCTCTGAGATTCTCTTTATTCATTGATCTTGACCGCTGCCATAATTGTTCTCTGATCCCTTCAAAACTGGTATTTATAGTCTATCTCATTTACATAGTTATTCCCAGCATGATGATCAATCTGATATAAGCTGTATTGCCATATCATATCATAGGATTTCTGTTGTAGAATAATACTTGTTTCCTATTTCAGTGACAACAAATACTCCCATCTTCTCCATCCTTAACTTGAAACGAATACTACATCCAAATGCAATGGCAAAATTTGATTTGTCTAAGCTTAGGGAAGTTCAGTAGGAAAATTTAAACTCTATTGACTTCTCAGTGAACTTTCTCCTGTCCAAGTTATATTATAGTCAACTCACTAGATGTTTCTAGTTTACCAAAGCCTCCCCAAACTTCACCTTTTGCTTCAGATCTCTTTGAAGCTGCCTTTTTTCTTCTCACTTTAACACTCAGTCAATAGGTCCCATGTTCTCAACCCGAATTTCTTCATTCTATCCTCTGAAAGCTTAGAGCACCCTCCCCCATTAAAGCAGGATTAACTATTAAGTATCTTCGTGTTGCTAAACTCTAGTCTTTTTTCTGTTTCTTCATTGTCCACACTCTGTGTAACTTTCTCATATCCGGGCCTAATGAGGCTACTTTACTTCATACCTGTCAGGTCTTCCCCAAACCCCTAGAAGAAGCCCAGACTGCCAGGCAAGGTGTGTAATGTCCTTCACATGCTGGCCACAGGCTCCTTGCCTAGTTGCATTTTTATCTTACTTTCCACATGCATCAAAGGTCCAGTGTTTATCCAGAATATTTTCATGGAAATGGAGATCTTTTTTCTTTTTCCAGAACACGTCATGTCTTTCATGCCTCCCTGTTATGTGTACATTTTTAAAAAAAATGTTTTTCCTTTCCCAGAAGAAATTCTGCTGACCTGTCAAGGTCCACTGAAGCATTTTCTGTGCTGTGAGATCTTTGTTTTCCTCTCTTCTGACCTTTAATGGCCCTGTAACACTGTGCTGATTCTGACATTGTTTTGTTTACATTTTAGGAGTTTACATAGGTTTGTGTCCCAGCAGAGGCTAGTCTTTGACCCTGACCCTGTAGTTCAGTTGGTTAGAGAGTCATCCTGATACCCAAGTCAGGGCACATGTAAGAATCAATGAATCAACCAATGAATGCATAAATAAGTGGCATAACAACTTGTATCTCTCTCTCTCTCTGTTCCACCCCCTTGCTCCCTGTCTTGCTGGTTTCCTCTCTCTTTAAGTTCAATTAAAAAAAAAAAAAAGAGTTTACAAATACTCTAAATTATTTTAACATTTTTCTCCAGATGATCTGTTAACACCTGCGGCTATTTTCCCCTAAGCACAGTGGTCGGCACGAAATTATTGCTTACAAGTGTTTGTTTTCTGTAACGGAATCATAATACAGACCAGGGTTTGGCCAGGGCCTTGGCTGATTCTTTAGACAGAGGCCAAGTGTTACAGGCCTGCACAGAAGTCCCACGGGAGGCTGTTTCCATCGGATGGCTCAGTAGCACTTGTCAGCTCATAGCATATAGGTAGTTCCCAGCTTCCTTACATCTTGGGCCAACGCAAGATGTATTATAAAGGCTATTGTCATTTATAAGTACAGAGAAATTTTTTTCCTAATTCCTTCACTAAATTATAGAGTTAAGTGTGGAAAAAAGACTTTATGGAAATACTAATATCTTGTCATTTGGGCCAGAAGTTACATCTATATCTTTGAATCTGGTTCTGACTGAGTTTTCATCAGGGCACAAATCAAAATGGCTCCACCATTCCTTAATAAGGGGGCTGGCTCTTAGCTGGGGGTGAATTTTATTTAGGGACTGAGTTCAGAGGTATTTGTTTTGCTTTTTAGATTAAGGTTATTTTCCAGCTTATGCTCTGAAGATCCAAACTATAATGTGACTTTAAATGCAAACCAGGCATCCAGCTGGGCCTGAAGTAGTGGAAAAACGAGGTCTCAGTGTCCTTCCTATAAAGTTTCCAGAACACACACTGTGCTCTAAAACAGAAGCAACACCAAGGAAGGAAAGGAAGTACTAAGAGAAAACACCTTAGAGCACGCCCTAGGGCCCTTTAAGCAGATCTGCATGGAAAAAGACAGGATAAATGCAATTACACCTGGAAGAATTACGGAAAGCAAACAGGCTCTTTGATGTCTTTTTGAAAAGCAGAAGGGGTTGATGGTGCTGCCTGCAGTTGGCAGAGGAGCGGGGTGCGTACGCGATGGTGGAAGAGAGGAGTAAAGAGAACATCTAAGTCACAGAAATATGTAAAGGCGAGCATGATCCCCTGAGGAGACGCAAGGAGATAAGCAATTCAGCCCCACATCGGAAGGGAAGCGAGGGCCTGCTGAGCAGGAGGGACACGGTGGCTTTCCCCAGGGGGGTCACGTTGGTTATCCGCATGCCCTGTTCCCATTCCCTAAAAGTTGGGGAGAACTAAAGAAAATCTTTTCCAACCACTCCCTGACTTACAAAAAGAGTTCGAAAAGGAAAAAAAGAAGCTTCTCGAGTCTGGCTGGCACCAGATGCGCGGTGCGGATGGCCGCGGCGGCTGTCCCTCTGCTTCCCCAGCTCAGTACCTCTGCTCCTGGAACTGCTGCCAGGAGCAGGGGGATCCGACCGCCAGAGAAATGCTGGGGTCGCCAAGCTAAGTAGTATGAACAAAAGGACGTCGGGAATGTAATAGTGCACAGGAAAGGCTTTAAATGATACCAAAAGCAGCATTTGTACATCAGGACACATGTCACTGATGAGCCAACGTATATCCCAAGGGGAAAAGGAGGGGATGGAGAAAATCTTAACTGGGATGCGGATGGGCTTGTTGGGAGCATTGAGTCTCCTAAAGAGATTAAAAAAAAATTAGAGTCTAACCTTTTACCTCCGCAACAAGAAATGACAGCTCTTCTAGGGAAGCCAGAAGCATCCTTACCCACCCTCCCACGGAGGGTGCTTTTTTATAATGATTTCTAAATCCAGTGAATATATTTATTCAACATATAAATTACGTTCTGTTGAGGCATATCACAGACAAGAAAGCATGTGAAATAATGTCATGCACAGGATCATATTATACTATCATGATGTCTTCACAACACTGCACAAATGACACTGGATCTATCAGTTTGACCTTGGCCTTCTGCCCTTTGAATTTGGCACTGCAGTGCCAGACACTGACTGCTACCTCTGCAGCCTCTCTTTCCCTGAGATTCACTGAGTGCAAATGTCAGATAAAGTGGCAGTGTTGCCTAATTTTCAGTTCCATAAAGAGGACTCATTTCAATGTTGGCAGTACATATTTCTTATCTTAGATGCCAGCCACATGCTCCGCCCCATCTGTTAATTCGGAGCAAGCTAGGATTACATGGCGAATGCTCAGATTTCCTCCCCTGCCCCTGCAGAGCCCTAGGAGAAAGACAAATACAGAAAAAGCTGGCTCCTGGCCTGGCCTGAGCCTCAAGTTGTAAAAGGTGTTTCTCTAAATTTACGTACTTCTCTGAATTGTCCCCATATGTTATTTGATTTTTTAAGTGTGCATTAAATGACAAAGGCTGTTAGAGCCTTATCAGAGTCAATATTGATAGCTGTCAGAGGAGGAAACTTTTCATGAAAAATAGATTTAGACATTTAACACAAACCATCACAGAGGAAAAATACAGGTCACCAAACATGAAACCTCCACCCCTAACACATTATCCCAACAAAAAATTTCTCCTTCAGAGGACAAACATAACCTAATGCCCACAGTACTTATTATTATGTGGAGAAACAGATATTTTTGAAAAGACCCTCTAAATTTCTTCAAGCCCTTGAAGAGAGCTGATGTTTGAGATGCTTAATATAATGCAAACATTCCACACTCACTGATTAAATGAAAAGCAACATGAAATAACACTCTATCTATAGCACATTTTCCATTCCTTGTGCAGAGCTGGCCTGAGGCTTGTTTTAAAAAGTACCAGATGTTTTCTTTGGGAAATATATTTGTCTTTGTGTGATGACAGATGCTCTTTGAAATTACAAAGTATGTAATAACAGAGTTTGCCATTTGAAATCAGGAAACTCAATTTTTTCCCCCAAGTCACATCTAAAAGACAAAGCTCACTATATGGTTCTTTTACATAATCATATTGCTGGCCTGCCATTTTGAGTTTTTACCCCCAACCAGGACTAATTAATTTAAAAACTTAAACGGGTAATTTAAGAACAATTTTTCTTTTTGGATTAGGGTGTCGGGTGACATTAACATAACTGATTTGTCTATACCATGGTCTAAGGTCTAAGCCAGGTTCTTTCTCCCTGTTCCTCATAACTGAGGATAACATGCAGGAGACCGAGACAAGTTTTTCACTTTATGGATATGAGGAAAAGGTAATATTCATAACAGGGGAAGACATCTGTGCTGCAAAAGTAATGATTGTGTTCCTAAGACGATATCACTGAGTATGGTGATTAACAAGGTGCATATTAGAGCCATACAATTATGAAACACATATTCCACTGGTTGCCAAAGATGAAAGAAAAATTGATGCTATACTGTGTTGATGAGCCTGTATTCAAATTAGCATTCTTATATTTGTTAGCAGAAATGTAAGTGGTGATACACTTTGAAGGGGGAGAATTTGATAATAAAGTCATGAACAAGTCTTGAGCCAGCAATTCTATTTCCAGGAATTTATCATAAAAACATATTTACAAGGACATGAAGACATGAATAGTCATTGCAATACTGAAAAAAGCAACCTAGAGGTTTAACCAATATGGTCCTGGAAAAATTAATTATGATTTATCCAACTAGCAGTATGAATGAGTATGAATGCCATACTACCATACCACTTAGGTAAACATAGGAATATATGTATACAGACACATACATCTAATACATACAGACACATGCACATTAATGTGAAGTCACTTATGTGCTTTTTATGCAATATATCCATGAAATCTTTCTAGAACAGTGCATAAGAAGCTGCTAAGCTGTTTTTTCTGGGGAGAGAAACTGAAGCCTGAAGTGGGAAAATGATATATTTTTATTGTATTTATTATTATTTTGTATTATAGAAAGTTTCTCTATGTCCATGAATTGCTTTTGATAATTAAATAAGTAAATATTTTGAACATTTATTTTTCAGAAAAGTTTACTCTTAGATAAGTAGTATTCTCTTTTTGTCTTGCATTATGTTGGTTACTAAGGATAAAATCTCCCAATAGGCCAACGGGCAAAAAAATTAAGGTTGTAGCCAGCCCTTACTGTATGAGAAGTCATGGTACTAAGAATACTCAAGCCACAGTATGCCTTTCCTTCATGTTCTTGGTCTAGTAGATAAATAATACAAGCAGTGGGTTTTGGCAGAAATGGATTCATCTTATCATGTATGGCCTGCCTCGCACTTTTCTTTTCTTATAAAACTTCTCCTCCCCTCCTCCAACCACATATGTCCACAGGAGCTGGGTTTTTGCCTGGCTGTACCTCCGTGGCCAGCCAGGGTTCCCAGAGGGAACACTAGATTCAAGCCCAGCTAATCGGGCCTTTCCCTGAGAGCTTTTATTCAGGTTAACATGAAGTTAAAGCTCTCTGACTCCTCTCTTTCTCTCTCTCTCTCTCTTTCTCTCTCTCTCCCTGTCTCTCTCTCATTTAAAGAACATTTTTTTCAAATTAGAAAATAAGAAATAAAGATATTTTGAAAATTACTCAAGCACATATGTGTATGTATGTGTTATGTACACCATAATAGCAATAAGATGCCAAAAATCTGCAAATTGTATTTAGTGAGGCAAAAATTTGAGATTTCTGTTTGAAATTTTGTTTTCATTTTCTGGACTTCATTGGAAAGAATTTCTCCTTTAAAGATTCCAGGGATGCCAAAACAGAAAGAATTACTGTAACCACACTGGAGTAATGTCAAAACAACACAGCAACAAAAATGCTATGATAGTAATTGTTACATATTTGCTTTCTGTTTTTATTAAAGACAATATGTTTTATATTATAATATGATCTCTTCCTGGCACAAGCTCTGAGAACTCACCGATTTCTGTTTGACAGTTTATCTGTTTTCATGTTGCATCTACTAAAAATGCACCATCACAAAACCATTTGGGTATTCATAAAATATGATAGGCATAAATATTTTTATTGACCAAGACTGTTGATCTTCCCACCCTTTTCCCCATAAAGTCTTTTTTTAATCTAAAAAGTTTTCATTTAAGTACTATGATGTGTTCTAAATTCATACTTATTGCAATAGCAATGAACTAAAATAACAGCAAAACATGAAAACCAAATTTATCCAACATCAGGGGATTGATTTAAAAGTAGAAGAGAGGACAAGTAGTTTCTGGATAGTTGTCTTGAGAAAAGAACAGACCTAGAAATTTAGGTAGGATCTAAGTAGGTTCAAAATCTGGGCTCTGATGACTTGCTCAAACTCAGAGACATAGGTACTGGAAGGTGAGTGAGCAGACAGACCAGCGAGCCTGAACAGGTGGTCTCAATTGCAAAGTCATGAGACCTGCTTTTGGAATTCCACGTTTGGATCAGTTTATAAGAAGGCCTAAATGACATGATGATAGCAGTGTTTACGTGAGAGAGATACGATGGCTTGGTGGAAAATGAACTGACCTGGGAGGAAAGCTATTTTACATAATCTAGCCTGAGGAATGACAGGGGCAGATAAATGGGGACAATGACAGAAATCCATGACTGATCAGTTATTGTGATAAATAATGATGACTAATGTTTATTTATTCAGTATTTACTCAGTGTGGAAGCAATTCTAAGTGTTTCAGAGCAAAGTACATTTGCTCATTTAATTCTCATAATGACCATAAAGAAACTCTTAGGACCCCACTTTATGGAGCAAGGGAACAGGAGCTCAAAGCACGTAAGTAACTCATTCAAGAACCCAGCTCGTAAGCATCGATGCCAGGATTTCACACTGGGCTCTGCTGCCTAATGGGATTTCGTGGCTTAACCCCTTCTCACCCTTTTTTCTCTGAGCCACTGCTACCACTTCCCTCCTAGCTAACTTCTCTACCCAGGCTAGCTGCCCTGCTGTTTCTGAAGAAACACTTCCCCAGCTCAGCTTTTGCTGCTCTTATTTCTTCTCTCTGAGATGCTTTTCCCTAGAAGAGCCACATGACTTTTCCTTCTATATCTTCAGGGGTCGCCTCAAGCATCTTGTCAGTGAGACACTCCTTGACCTTCCCATGCAAAAATTACATCCCTCCTCTCCTCACAACTTTATCTTCCTCTAGTGCTCACTGTAGAATTCATCAAACTTGACGAACTATTTAATCAAGTATTTGTTGACTGTCTCCCCAAGTCCCAACAGAATATAGGGCCTTAAAAAGAGCATGTTCCCTGTTTTTCACTCTAGCACCTCTGTGAATGTCAAAAACAAAGTAGACATTTAGGAAATGTTTGTTGAATAGAGGAACAAGGAGAAAAAACAAAAACTTCTTGTTGGAAATTTGATTTAAGGATGGGTCTCAAACCCAGCGAAACTGTGTGTCCCCCAGACAGTCAATTCCACATGGCATAGATCCCATCTCTCGAGCTTTATATCCCCAATGCCTGGCACAGAACCACAATAGAATTATATGTTCTATTAATATAACCAGTGAATAAGAAACAATACATGTGCACCATGCATGGTAGTTATACACAGCAGATATGTATGTAAACACCTATCTCAGATGGTACCTCCCTCATTTCCTTTTCCTGTGTGCTAACACTTCTTAGTTTGATGACTCAACTAATCAGCTCTCTGGACTCATGGGGATTTAATTATTTCTTAAATGGATCTCTCTCTTCTCTCTCAAAGTGGTTTTCATCTACACCACTTGTTGGAATTCCTTAGTCATTATTTTATTTTTAATCTTTTGGTACATTCAATGGTGCATTCATACTTTTCTGCCCATCTTGATGTTTCTATGATCTATAGCACTTTAATATTTTTTGCATCATTTACAAGAGTATGTACACGAATAAAAAGAATGAATGATTTCAAAGGTGAAAAGATTCTTATGACAGGAAGGGAGAGTGAAGATAAAACATCTGTGTATAGTGATTAAGTAGACAGTGTGAGCCTCCTAAGGATTTAATTAACTGAAAGGGATTAACTTAACAGACTACTCATTGTGAACTCCAAAAGCCCTTTGGGCCAGAGAAGGTTATGAAATGCATAGCATCCTCTGAAAGAAGAAGGTGTAAGTTTGGTTAGTCCTCATTTGACTAGTTTTCATTGGAAAAAAATTTAGATACAATATCTCAAATATAAAATCACATAGAATGCTGTATGACCATCACTTACTAATGTGTATCCTTTAGATAGCAAACCCTTTTGACATTTGTGAATTGTGTTTGCTTTTCTGTTTCAGGATACATGATACTAAGGAGTAGAAACCATATTTACAATATTTAGTTGCTTTAAGTAATGCTTTTTCATCTCTCATATATATGCATCTCTTATAGATATTCTATCAGAGAGAATGACTTGACATTGAGAAGCTCAGGAAAGGAGGGGAGAAATGGATATTCACTTTCACTGGTGAGAAAATTCAATCACAATCCAGTGTGGTCAGATGTCAAAAGCACATTACTGGGGAAGCTGGTGCTAGTTAGTGTAAGTCGTTTGAGGGGTGACACACTGCCCCTAAATGCTATAAAGTTCTTATAAAAATACTCAGTAAATCACAAGCATCATGCATGTGACAAACTAGATGAACACAAGAGTTTGCCAAAGATGAATGATTTGGTTGTGTTCATGTAATTGCTAACAGTCTGATCATGATCAGTTCAAGTCACTATCTACCCAGAGAGTGTGCCAGATATAATCTTAAAGTGACTGGAGCAGGCATTTAAAATGAGCATCTCCTGTTAGAACCAAAATGAACATCACATGTTCAGAGTTCGTCTTCTGACTCATATAAATTTATTTCACTCTCTCCTGATGGTCGTGGCCACCATGGTGAACTCGGGCAGCTTGGGGCTGTTACCTAGTTTATCTGTCTCTTGAGAGGAAAGCTCTCACCCAGAGCAGACATCTGTTTGCTCTTAGCACTATGATTTTTTTTTTTTTTCTGGGCTCACCGACTTTGTCAGTTTAAATGTGGGGTTTAAAATACCCCTTCAGAATGACAACCTAAGTTGACTAGTGATGATGTATAATACTCTAAACAAAGCTGGACAAAAAATAATTCTTGAGAACAAGAAAGAAGATCAAAATGCATGGATTACATGTCATGCTGAGAAAGAAGTTGGATCTCCGTATGCTTTCAGTTTTGTTTAATAAATGTCTGTGACAGGATCAATTATGAGTTTTAAAAAAAAGGTGTTAAAGAGGAAATCCCTGATACAAAAAAAGAATACACTGCTTATTGATTTAATATAATTTGCCATTAGAGCAATAGTCTCTGAAGATAGATTATCAAGCAAATACTAATGAATTTTTAAAGTGACCATAAATTTTTATATAAAACTATAATTATTTTGAAAATTTACACATTCCTAGATTCAACTTAAAAGTTAATCTAAAGCCAATAAATATACAATTTCATGTATTTTACAAAAGTTCTAATGCATATTTTACAATTAATTTGAGGAAATAATGACCAAAAAAAAAGGGACATCTGGGATTTATATTTCTACATGATAAAGATCTCTAACAATATAAAATTATAAAATAATTTAAGATGTCTCTATAAACAGAAGTACAAACACATTTTCTTGACCCTAAAGAGAGCTTAGAACTATTTCTCTGTTCAGACCCTGGAGCTCCTATCAGAAATGGCATATTGTCCTCATCCAGATGTGGACTCAGTGGTTTGGTAAATAATAATATGTAGATAGAAACAGAAAGAGGAGACATTGGAAGTCTCATGGTGGCAGTTTATTTCACGTATTCTGGGCATTGTCCTTTCTGTTTCCTGCAGGGACCTCCACCTGTCCTTTTGGAGGCAACCTCAGGAATGCTTGGTGTAAGGCCTGAGTTTTATCCATGCGGTGCTATAGGCCCAGGACTTAGGCCTGCTTAGGACTGAAAAGAAACTATTGATAAGAAAATTTAGAATTCAAAATTCATTGAGGTTACTTACTTGCCTACAGAAATTAATGTTGTGTCAACATCATTAATTGTTCAATGAGTACTCACCAAGATTTCATATTTATAAAGACTGTCATAGGTTTTTCTCACTTGGCAAGAAATAAAACACATGCATGATTGCTTAGAAATAAAACCAGTTGTAAATTTAAAAAAATCAAATATCCTGAAGAGTGAAATAATGCTTATTTTGACATTACTTTTTAGTTTAAGAACGTCAAAGCTGCAAGCTACCCAATCAGAAGTGAGTGGGTATGTGCAGGGAGGTGGGAGAGATGGGGAATGAATTTAAAGCAAATTAAACCGTTTTACCTTTCTAAAATAACACAAGAATCAAAATTGATTACTTCCTTTGTTGTACTTTCAGGGTGCCTTAAATGAGAAAGACATCCAGAAGGAATGGAACCTGAATTCACAGGCGAGCAAGGGCCAGAATTAGTGAAGAGGCCTTATTTAGGAAGGAAACAGGGAAAGACCAAAAATGGATTGTTTATTCCCATTGTACTTGGAAAAGAATTAAGATTTGGAATTCCAAATACCATCGGAAATGACTGCCTTGAGGGTAACTGATCCATAAGGAAAAGGCCTGAATACCTAAAATTTAAACCCCATTGTCAGGTGCACAACAATAAACAATGAGAAGGTTAAAAATGACTATGCTTTTCAAAGAGCTGAATCTCTGCCATGACCATTGAATTAGACCACTCACTTTTCAACTACAATCATTGCAGGAACTGACCATTTACTTGTAAAATGAATCTGCTTGCTTGTAACAGAAACAATGTCCTCTGGACTAGATTATGGGTGATGTTCATGCTTCCTGAGTATAGATATATGATCATTTGAGCATTACCATATTTTTGGAGTTCTTTAGTATTTTGATTAAAAAAAAACAACAACAAAACCTTTCAGCTTTCATAGGTCATGGCTTTCTCCATGCATTCAATATTTAGGAACCTGCTGCAGCACTTAGTAGTCTGCCTGGTCACTTAGGCTATCTTTGAGAAAGAATCCCTTCTACCTTCTCCCACATACCTTCCAAGCACCAGGTTCACATTGAGGGCAAGGTTACCGGAGTTTTCGTGAGCCGCCACCCTTCCCTCACCCCAGACCATCTACAGCTGCTACTGACTCACAGGGCTCTTCCCACTTCCCCTTCTCATGGGTAAAATTCATATTTTTGAACCATTAGAAATGCATGGCCTACTTAAAACGAAGCTGCTTACGTAAGGTTACATGGCGAGGCTTCGCTTTAGATTAAAATCAGTTCGCTCTTCAATCAGAAAGATAAATAGCAGATTTTTACATCTTACCCAGGGTTAGGGGAGAATAAAGCAACAAGGAAGTTGTAAATAGCTGTACCGGGAAAAAGAAATCGATGCACAGATGGAGACTAAGACAGAAGACAGACTTTCTAGGCCACACAGCTTCACTTTGAATGGCCTGTGCCGGTGTTCTAACCAGGTGGAGAAAAAGAGAAAAGGTTCAAGGTACATTTCTGCCTTAAAGCTGCAAAACTGAAAAGATTTATACTTTTTAAAGGATTTATACATTTAAAGAAAAGCAGGATTTGTAAAAAAGGGGCTCCTTTGATCAGATGCGGTATTTAAGGTCTTGCTCTATTTGGAGTGCCTGTCTGTACCTTTCCATCCTCATCATCTAAACCCAGAAGCCATCCCTGGTTAGCCCTCCTGGGTCTGCTCAGCCCCAGCCTGTGTGGTCTGGAGGACTACTGGGGGTATATTCAATAATTCTCACACACAGCCTTCCAGCATTCTTTTTGTGGGTTCAGCTCTCGTCCTGTTGACCCTCAGGTCCCCAGGCCTGGGCCCCAGCTTTGGAGTCCAGCTTTTGTCATTGCTTGGTTCTTATTCCTGTGCCTGGCCCCTGACTTTGCAGCCTGGCGGCAGTTACCTGAAAACTGCTGGCTTGTCTCTCCGGCTCCAGTGCCGGACCATTTAGACTTCATTTTATCTCATGTTCCAACAATGAGCGATATTAACCAACTTGATGTTCTGAGACTCACAGCCTCACAAGACTCTCTCTTAGATCTACTTTTTGGATGCTTTGATTCTGTAGATCCTTCTACTTAGCTGCTTCTTTGTCCCTCTTCCAATTTTCACTGGATTCATGGGTCTGACCAGATATCTGATCCTGGCCACATGATCATTAGGGAATTTTTGACACCTTGTTTTATTCAGGGAAAATGTAAGCCAATAGGTTTGTTTATAGTTGATTGTGGAACTTCTATTTTATACACCTACTATAGTTGACCTTAATTCAGTAATTCATAAGTCTTCAACAAAGCTGATAGAAAAGTCAAGTTATAATGATACAATGAAATCAGTTCGCAGAGTGTGGGCCCAACAGGTTCGTATATGTTTAATGTGTTTTCAATTTGCTCTAGGTCATTGGCTTCAGCCAGATTTTCTGGCAGGAGAAAAGGAATCTCTCCTTTATTACACAGTGTGTTCACATTGTCACCAAATAAAAGTTGTCTGATTGGCTCTTACTAAATAAATCATAAGGTCTCATTAGGAGCACACTGCTTGCAATGATGTGAAAAGGGAGAGGGGAACTCAGCCAAACACAGCAAAAAGCTATAAACACGTGTCTTCGTGAAGATTTAGACAGAGTCAGAGGAAAAGAAAATCATTTATTGCTATATAGCAAAAATTATGGACTGCAAAAAAGGGTTTTTTTTGTGTGTGTGGGGAGAGGTATTTTTAAATAATTATTAGGAAAAGTTAATTCATAATATGAAAGGACTTTGTCAATGATTATTTGTTGAAATATATTAAATTATGGACCTAAATAGCTCATATATTTCTCTAACAAGTACAATTAGAGATTTGAAAATCATCAGAGTATGAGAATATTAATTCATTTCAGTTGAAAGAAAACTTGGATTTTCACATCTTTACAACAAATTGCCAAAGTTGAATAAACTCATGGATTCTTGATTATTAGTCAAATCAAAATAAATCAGAACTTAGGTGATTTTCACAGCCCTGGCCATGTGGCTCAGTTGGTTGGAGCATGGTTCCATAACAGAAAGGTTGTGGGTGTGATTCCTGGTCAGGGCACATACCAAGGTTGTAGACTTGGTCCCAGGTCCAGGTACATACAGGAGGCAACCAATCAATGTTTCTCTCTCTCCCTTCCTCTCTCCTTTCACTTCTCTCTGAAAACAATGAAAAAAGTATCCTCAGATGAGGATTAAAAGAATTAGAGGATATTCATATCAATTTCCTCAAGTAATTGAAAGTTTGATTTAAAAAACCATAAGGTTTTAGAACTTGGATAATATATTTATATGCTTTAAAAAAACCTGAATATTAAGAATTAGGTTTTTTTCCAGCAAAATAACTTTAGTCATAGAATGCAGAACTACATTATATTGGGGTTTTATTTTTATATGACTAAGTTACTTCTGATCAGTGACCACAAAACATAACAGAAAGAGGACAGAATACAGATTAAAATGTTAAGTAAAAAATTCAACTTACTATTTTTAGTTCAACTGATTTCTAGCTGAAGCTATGTTTCAAAATGTGATCATTTTTAAAAATCTTATTTTTTAGCACTGGTCTTTAACATCTAGGACAAGAAAGAATGAGTTTAAAAAATAGCAAACTTTTCTGTCAGCAATATCCTTTTTTTCCTTTTTTTGATGGGAGATTTATTCCTTATCGGGAAAACATAATCTGTCTCAATGAAGAGCTAGTTCTTGACAAACTAGTGAATCTTGAGTTGATTCCAGCAACTCCTCACTGTGGAGTATAAATACTTGTGCAAACACTACTGGATCAAATAATTTAGCAATTGGTTCTCTTCATCTTCACCAGAAAATGAAGGGGTAAACATAGAACAATCAGAACAGACTTTTTTTTTTTTTTTTTTTTTTTTTTTACCATAAGTCCATGTCAAATTTGAAATTAAATTTGTTTCTCCTGACTTTAATGCCTTGGAAACTTAATACACCTTCCAGCTTTTCCAGTTTTTTTTTTTTTTTTTTTTTTTTAACAAACATCTTGGTTATTTCAAAGTAGAAAGTAAATACATAGTTTAAATTTTCTAATTCTTTCAGAGACTATAACATTTTACCCAATGTATATGACCAATATTTTTTAATAGTTTAACTTCTAAAGATTAACAAATTACTTTTTAAATTAAGTTGAAATATTTTACAGCTTATGACTGCATTACTATTATCCTCTGATCAACAGGGCAATATGGTAGCAAAATCTATCACCCAGAGATGGTCAGCATCTTGTCAGCTTCTCTGGCTGACCTGACAATTATCCTCAAGAATTAATTTGAATTCAGTTCAGTTAGCATTTGATAGATAATAATTATGATGATAAGACATAATATAAAATATATTATTTAAAATCTTGAATTGAATTTTTATTATTGAGCCATTAAAAAAGTTATACTATATACAGGGTTTTATTTTTTTACTTTTAGATATATACAACAGCAACTTTATCTAGGTCTGAATATATAACATGTTTAATAAATTGCATGTTTTAACATTAATTATTGTAAATTTCTGAAATTTAAAGATTTATTTAAATACTTTCTTATGTAGTTTTTAAAAGTTAATGTCTAAATAAAGCAATGTAACATGTACATTGGATTCCAGAAATATATGATCCAGTCCTTGCTCTTGTATTTAGCATTAATGTAGAAAACTCATACCTGGAAGTAAACACATTCTCTGAGAGATCCGTGAGGCAAGAACTATGTGTGTTGTGTGATTTCTATGACTTTGCACTGAACTTGGCTTTGAACATATCATTAAATATTTGTTGGTTTAATTAATAAATGATGAGGGAGAACTTTATTTAGCAGAGGATTTTAAATGCCAGCATGAGTATGGATTTGATATTTGAGTAATAGGGGAGCAATTATATGTGGTGAGTTTTAATATAAACCCAGTATTAAAAAATATTTGCTATTTAAAGTGACTTCTTAGGGCAAGACTAAAGTAATTTTCATGTCTTTCTCATTGCCTTGTTTAGTTCTATGGGGGGTTTCCCTCCAGAATTTCTCTCAATTCTATTCAGTTTTCTTCATTCTCATGGCTCTACTCTAATTTATGCCAATATCACCCCTAAGCAGGATAATAAGACTGTGTTAAAACCAGTGGCTTGGATTTTAATTCTGGCTCTACTACAAATTTCTCTATGACCTTGAATATATTGCCATACCTCAATTTTCTCATCTGTGTAAGGAGGCTAGTGAGGATTAAATGTGTTGATAAGCACAAAGCCCTTGGAACAGTACCTGGCTCCTGATAAGCCTCTATTAAGGGCCAGCAAGAATTTTTATTATGATGATGATTATTATTACTAGTACTACTATCACTCATCAGCCTTCTAACAAGTCTAACAACTCTAGTTTTGCTCCTTTCTAACTCATTCTTTGTAATGCTGCCAGAGTAATGCTTCGAAAATACACTGCCTCAAACCTTCTTAAGGTTTGCTCTCAAAATAAAGTGTAAACTCCTCAGCATGGTTACAAGGCTTCTCGTTGCAGGCACTCCTCAGTCCCTTCCGCCAAGCTCTAAGCCCCTACTCTTAGCTCTGATTCCATTAATACTGAAATTCTGTTACTTAGACGTACCAGGTCCCTGTTGCCCCTGTGTTTTTGAAGACAGTTCCCTTTGACTTCAACATTCTTTCCTTTCCTGCATCCTGCAGACTTCACCTATTTAATTCCTACTCAGCCCCCTCATACTGACCCAATACTCCAGGTAGCCTGCCTTGACCCCTTAGTCTAGGCTGGGTTCTCTACTTCAGCACATTATTATAATTTCTTGCTTAATAGTCTCTCTCTCTCCCATGGGATTGTGTGGTATTTGTACAGATAATACATTCTGAGTTAATATCTCTGTAGGACCTATCACAGCGATTGACGTGTAGTAAGTGTTTGAGAATACTTTTTGTATAAACAAATCAGTGAATAATTTGGTGACTTTTCATAGGCATCAAAGTTCACTCTTAATCTAGATTGAACCTCTGTAGCCTGAGCTTCTGGAGCTCTCTCTAACTTGCTTTATCCCTTAGAAACTGGAAACTACTTCTGTGTGTCTTTACAAATGGGTTTGTGCTGTTTTTCTGCCTAGAATGTTCTTTCCCACTTGGTATGTGAAGATCCTATGCATCTACTAGTAAACAGCACCAAGGCCAACTCCCCTGTGAAGCCCTCGCTACCATCGCCCCATAGAGTTAGCCATCACCTCCTTTGAGCTGTGTTTGGGCCTTATCCATACTCCTGTGATTTCACAGTACTACACATTTATATTATACACCCATCCCAATTCAATTGTATGAATCTTGAGGGAAGTATTCAAGCATTATTCCAGAGCTTGCAGAGTACCTAGCACCCAAAGGTATTGCAACTGCAAGTTGAATGAAAAGTTGAATATCATAGACGCCAACAGAGGTGAGAATTAAGAAGCAGATGCTGTTGAGTAGTCAGATGTGAGGGAATAACCCAGAGATACAAGAATTCATGTGGAGAGTTGTATTAATTATATAGAAAATCCTACTAACCTCAGATGTAGGGGAATTAAGAGAAAAGAGACCATATGAGAAGCCAGGAGAAGACATAGCATAGTCATTTCTGTTAAGCATAGAACATCTGCCCCATAGTAAGTATTGCTTTATGATTAGTAGCAAGTCTAATATTTGAATATCTAATAACAATTCTATGTTGTATGAGGACTTTTTCCTCTCTCCAGTCTCCCACCCTTATTTGAAAACTCGTATTAACATTGTTTTGAATGTTGACATGTGAGTATTGTGAGTCATGATTCTTATTGGTCCAGAACTGGTCAACTTGAAATTTAATCATCTACCCAAATACTGTAAATTTGATCTGATAGCATGGCTCTTATGGAAGACAAACTTTAGACCTGAACTTATTGAAAAACTGTGCTCATCTCTTGAAAGAATGGTATTAGGCAAACAGTTCAAAATGTCAGTTACTATTTGTAATTCAGAAGAATGAGCATGAAGTTTTAGGAAAATACAAATGAAATTACATGTGAACCATCTAACCCCAAGTACCTTCCTTACGCATCCCATTCACACATGTTTGGCAAATGTGCCAAAATCAAAACCTTGAACCCAAGCACATTGCAAAAGCATATGTATGTGGTTTATTAAAAAGCAGTTACAGATGTATTGTACAAGGTCTAAAATTGATTCTGGAAACAGAACAGGTGTAAGAACAACATAATGAGTCAATATGTGGTTAAGATCATGGACTCTGAAGTCAAACTTTTTGAGTTTAAAGCTCATTCTACTTCTTACTTCTATAGGACTTGGGGCAGGTAAATGAATCATTTTTTTTCTCACATTTATAAAACTGGAGAAAATAATAAGACCAAACTTAAAGAGTAATTGTGAAATTTAAATAAGGTAATGCTTTGAACAGTGTCTAGCACATCATAAGGTCTTATTAAATATTTGCTGTTATTAATATTAGTCCTACATAAAGGAACATTATAAAAATATAATCAAGTCAACACAGAGCAAGTTTGCTATTATTATTAGTTGTTATATTTATTTCTTACTCTGTGCTAGATGCTGAACAAGATATTCCAGGTGGACACTCTTATCTCACTCACAGTGATTCTGTGTAGGAGTATTATTAACACTATTTTATAAAAGAGGAATTTAAGACTCAGGTTGTAAATTTGCTCAAGACCACACAGCTAGTTAGTATACAGCCAAATTTCAAATCCAGGTATAACAGACTTCTAAATAAGCAATCTGCATACTTTTCTATGCTGTAGTTCAGTCTGACAGAAGGAGAGACTGAGGAAATGAACCCTTATGATGAACTTGTTAATTGCAGGCTTGTATGCTTTTCATGAATCTGTGATGCTTTTCAACTTTTAATCAAACTAAATTACTATCCTGGAAAATAATTTAAGGGAAAGAATAAAGGTCTACCATGTATGGCTTCTCTAAAATAGTATTGGATTCCCAAAGGGACTAATTGGACTTTGTTCAGAAGTTGAGATGATGCCCCTAGTTCATAGTTAAACAACTTTATCAAAGACTAGGGCTCAGGATCTGTGCACAGCAAACTGATTTTAGTCCAGAAAACCTCCCGCTCTGTTTCCCGGGGCTATGGATGGTGTACAGGTGGGAAAGCTGGGGGAGACCTATGAACTAGAATAAGGACAGATAGGGCACTGTCCAGAAGATGAAGAAATTTTGGAAGGCCAGAGGTAAAGGCAGAGCCTACTAGAGGCTAATATGTACCTCTAAATTAGTAGTCACAGAAGCACAGAGGTGCTCAGTGGGAGTTTTATGCTGAACATAGTCTGTTCCTAAGAATAAACTGATATACCAAGGTGCCACCAGAGTGCCTATGCTTGGGCTCCCCACCAGGGCATCCACAGTGGCAGAGGATTCCACGGCCATGGGTTTCATGCTGCTCTCCTTGCATGTAATGTCTGGTTTTGGGAACCTAACATCAGATCCCCTCCCCTCTCCTAAGATGAGAAAAAGGCAGTCATTCTCACTCTATTCCTCTTTGTTCTGCCAACCACGTTTGTTTTGATAATTGCCAGTGTTTCTCCAGGATGGAGCCTCAGTTTGTTCATGTGTGTCTGCATTCACTCTTTTCTCTTTTCTCCGTGGGCTGTCACAGCCTTACCTACCTCCACTGGCCAAATACAGGGCCTGGAAGGTTGTGAAAAAGTGGGTTTCAGTCCTCGGAAGGAGATGGAGCTTGCTTCACACATCAGGCAAGCCTGTGACAGACCCGTCTCAAACAGGAGAGAAAATAACCGTGAGAGCTGCTGCTTTAGAGCTTATTCAGGATGCAATCCTCTGCAAAGTGCTTTCTATTGATCAGCTCATTTCATTCTTCCATACTTTAAAACTGGCACTTTTAGTGACCAGTTGTACATATCAAGAAACTGAGATTTAAGTTCAAAGTCAAAGTATCTACAGTGTTTGAAGTTGTGATAGTGGTTACTTTTCAGAGTAGTGACTGGAGGGAGCCCATGGTAACTTGCTGCGAGGCCTGCTTGGTTTTCTTTCTTGATCTGGGTGCTGGTTACATGGGGGTGTTCACTCTGTGAAATTTTAAGCTTTACATACCTTATATGTGCAGTGTACTTCAGTACATGTATAATTTTTACAAACTCTAATAATAATTTTAAAAATAACTTGCTCTTGGACTCAGTGGAAAAGCTGAAATAGAATGTAGACATTTGTGTCTCCAGAACCCAAAGATTTAAACGGCACACACTGCTTCTGTTTGCTAGCCTCGGGGTACACTGGATAATGTGGAGTATGGAACTGAACCCCTGAATACAGGAGGTTTTGCTGTATGAAAAACCTCCTCAGGGAAATGGATTGGTCCTCTACTACAGTGGGAAAATGTTAGGCAAACAATCACTGCAGGAAAAACATTTACGATGGATTTGGGGAAAGAGAATTTTGACAAGAAAGCATTCTCAGTTGCTGCAGTGGGAATAAGGCTTCATTTCCAGGGGTTTCAAAGACCGTCAGAGAGTAATGACTTGGCACCCAAAGTTGAGGTTAGGCATTCTTCCACTCGAAATCTGGGACCAGTATACCAAATTGGACTATGATTTTACGATCCTGGGTGAGTAGAAATGAGGCTCACAGTTGGCTCTGAGTTAAGTTATCCCGCCTTCATCCATCTCCTCCCAAGAGAAAGAAAGGATGAAGGAAAAAATCCTCAGACAAAGCTAAAGTAGAGAAAAAGGAGATAAGCCACAAACCAAAAGGGCTAGTCAGTGAGGTGAAAACCTGTAAGTTACAGTAAACCTGAAACCGCAGAAAGCAGAACAGAAGGAGAAGGCCGTTTCTTTGGACCAGGCCGACTTTGGAGAAATTGCAGCCAACGACGCGGGGCGCCGGCCAGTGGCGGCTACTCTGGGGCAGCGCCTCATCGAGACGCCTTTCCTCTCAGCATTTGGTGACTTATGTATGTGCTGCTTGTCTCAAGGGGAAAAGCAGCCCATGCAAGGTTTTTGTTTCCTAACGTTTCTGCTATAACGTCTTTACCAATTCTTTAGTCCAGCCACAGTGACATCAAGCGCAGTGTTTCCAATGAAGCCTTTCCCAGAGTGTCCGATACCCGCGCACCGCTCTGTTAGCACTTCAGACAAAGACAGGAAAATATGGGAGCTGCACTAGCCCCTTTCCCATAAATGTTTTCCAAGTTTTATAGACAAATAAGCTCCATGTTTTGTCTGCTGAAATATTTATTTCAATGTTGCTCTGAGTTTGGCAGGTCTTAGCTCAACCAGGTCTGATTTTTCCTTCCCTTCTGCCGAAGTTGCACAAAACTTCAGGTCAGGGAAGGCCAATGTCACGGGGCATCTCAGCAGCACTTCCTCCTACATTTGTGACCTGAAATACTCCACGGCAGACCGCACGGAGCTCCTCTTCATGCCATTGGTGTAGACACATCGGAGGTGCTCATAGCTCCTATTGTTTCTACTTAGAGGGAGGGGCTCCCATCTCTTTAGGAGATGAACATGTTGAGACTCAGTCTAGGGAGTGAACATAAAGTACAAGTTGGTAAATGAAACTTTCAAATTCATGCTGATGAAACAAACAAAGAAAAAAGGAAAGGCCAAAGTCAAAATTATTATCGGTTACCAAGTGAAACCAGAACAGGGAAGAATAGAGAGGAATTGCAAAAACATTTTAAGTAAATCTAAAAATCAGTGTTGTGTAAGGCACAGCAAGAGATTATGGATATGGTAAAATGGCAATAAGCTGTCCTTTCAAGTGTTGTCATCAGGATGGAGAAAGTTGTACATGAAACGCTCAGTGAGTCTTACGTGCTAGACAAGGTTCTAAGTATATGCTCAGTGAGTCTTACGTGCTAGACAAGGTTCTAAGTATATTTTTACTTCATAAGGTAGGGACTTAACCTCATTGTACAGATAAGAACATTAAAGCAAAGGGAAGGTTGCATTTCTTGTCCACAGAAGGCAGCTACTCACTCTAAGTTAGGATTTGTGCAGTTCTAGCTGCACAGGTCACAGCGTTAACCACTGCTTTTTAGAGCAGGGCTTCAGGGCACAGAGGAGTCCTGATCCAGGTTTTGACGGGTGGGATTTGGCCAGGTGAGGGCAGCAGGGGATGTTTAATGCTAGAGCCAGAATGATCTTTCTAACATACAACTTTACTTAGTATATTCTCCTGCTTAAAACCCAGTCAAGATCTTGTCAACAATTTCTCATAAATTAATAAAGCCCTTTTTGATATGGCCTCTGATGTCTTTCCAGTTCATGCTGTTGTTTTGTTTCCTTTGCTATTATTTTACTTTTGTCATTTTAGTTTTTGTTTTAAATACATTGTATTTGATCTTGCCGTACTCTACTGTAATTGCCATATCATGTCTGTCTGAAAGGCTAGAGCCTGGGAGGGGATGGTCCATGTTTGTTTTCTCTTTGTTGTACTCCCAGAACTAGGAAGTAATAATCCAAATATTAAATTAACAGAGGGCATATTCAATCAGAATAGACATCTGAAGCAAGCAACCAATAGGACTTTGTCATTGCATAGCTACCCAGCTGGGTGCCGGACCAACGGTGAATACTTACTATCTGTGAATAAATGAATAGGTGAATGAATGAATTATATTAAGAAATCTAGTGCCTGACATTTTTTTAACCATTTGTTTCATTCTCACACTTGGCTCCAGTTTGTCTTTTTCTTCCTCACTTATAAATTATATGTATATATTTAAAACATTTTGTTGTATTTTACCATTACCATTTAGCCCCCTTATACAATCCCCACACTGTTGTCCCTCCCCCCTCCCCACAATCACCACACTGTTGTCCAGGTCCATGAGTCCTTTTTCCTTTTTGCTCAATCCCTCCACCGCCTCACCCCCTCCGCCATAGATGTCATCCTGCTCTCTATCTATGAGTCTGTCTCTGTTTTGCTTGTTAGCCCAGTTTGTTTATTAGATTCCACATATGAGTGAGATCGTATGGTATTTGTCTTTCTCTGACTGACTTATTTTACTTAGCACAATGTTTTCCAGGTCCATCCATGCTGTTGCAAAGGGTAAAATTTTCTTTTTTATGGCCGAGTGGTATTCCATTGTGTAGATGTCCCATAGCTGTTTTATTCACTCATCTACTGATGGGCACTTGGGTTGTTTCATATCTTGGTGATTGTAAATAATGCTTCAATGAACATAGAATGCTTATTTTTTTTGAATTGGTGTTTTGGGTTTCTTTGGATATATCCAGAAGTGGGATTGCTGGGTCAAAAGGCAGACCCATTTTTAATTTTTTGAGGTATCTCCATACTGCTTTCCACAATGGTTACACCAGTCTGCAGTCCCACCAACAGTGCACTAAGGTTCCCCTTTCTCCACATCCTCACTAGCACTTGTTGTTTGTTGATTTATTGATGATGGCCATTTTGACAAGTGTGGGGTGATACCTCATTATGGTTTTATAATTTGGGGACTGCATCAAACTAAAAAGATTTTGTACAAGAAAGGAAACCATCAACAAAATAAAAGACAATCCATGGAATGCAAGAATATATTCACTGATACATCTGATAAGGGATTAATATCCAAAATTTATAAAGAATTTCCAAAACTCAACACCAAAACAAACAAATAATCCAAATAAAAAATGGGCAAAGGACCTGAATAGACACTACAAAGAGGACATACGGATGGCCAATAGACATATGAAAAGATGTTCAACATCACTAATCATCAGAGAAATAAATTATTTATTTTAAAATACATTTTGTGTATCCTTAAAAGTAGACTTAAGTCCATTCTATAATAAGGATAAGAGTAAATTAGTACATTAAACTCTTGGTGAATATTAACTACTTTCACAATGATCATTCTGAGGACCACCAAAATCAGAGTTGGCCTAAAGAGTGGGTTATAATATTTCTTTTTCAAAATATCAACCCTATGGCTTCTTTAGTGCCTTGAATTCTAAGAGATTTATTTCTTAAAAATTTTTTCTTTACAGATTAACTGCTAAATTGAAAATTATCCTGGAGTGGTAATTTAATTACTATTAGGACCTTAGCACTGATTAATTTTACGGGGATTTTCTCCATTTAGTATCTTGGAAATGAAGAAGATAAAGACAAAACAAATTTAAATTAATTAAAAAGCCACATACACAAATATTCTGTTTCCATTGGAGTAAAGTGAGCAAGATTAATCTAAAGTTGTATTCTAAATATTGCATGAAAAGCACATGGAAATGCATTTTACACATGGATTCCAGGACCAGATATTTGGATTGTAATGAGCTCCCATTGATTTCAATGTGTAGCAGCTAAATTTGGGGACTACTGATGGACTCCAGGATCACATGGCAAAAGTACATCTGGGTGACATGTCCTGGGGCATCATCTGTGCATTGTGCATTGAGTTCATTAAAGGCACATTAAACAAGATGAGGAAGAACATGAAGAGGCCATGGCAGGGCACAAAAAATAAAAATAAAAATAAAAAATTTCCAGCATCAGACATAAGAAATGATTTGTTTGGATACAAGATAGTCTTCTTTTGAAAGCCATAAAGTACCCCAGCCTCTGGAAGAAAATATTTTCAGCACAGAGTTGAAGCCAAGGATGCTTTTGATCATACACTCAATTAACCAAAAAAGCACTAATTTCCAAACATTCTAGTTGAGAGTTTGTGGCACAAATAAACTAAGTAAGACATTTTAAGCCCAACTAGCCAATCTTCTTTTATTTATCCTCTCCTTTTCAAAGTACTATAAATAAGGATCTTTTTTTAAGTGGCAAAGTCATGCATATTTTTACATTAAACTCTTTCCTTATATACCAACTCATTGGTAACTCACATTGTGATCTTAGCAAGCTATTTAACTTTTCTAGCCTTAATCTATTGAGAGAGAAGGAAGGAAGGAGGGAGCAAGAGGGGGAGGAAGGAGAATAGGTATTTTCAAATTTCCTTTAACATCAATATTTTAAAATTCTTTGATGCGTCAGTTATAAGCACAAAGTCTAGGCAAGCTGAATTTGGGCATATGCTCCAGTGGAAACAATTCTCTTTGGAATTAAAGACAAGCATTGTGTTGACCTTAAATAAATTTATACCAACTTTGTAAATTCCATCATAACTTCTCTCCTGGACTCTGACTACTTAAGTCAATGTTGATCTGTAGCTATAAGGTTGGCCTTTATACAACTATTTTCCCAAACAAGTTCCCAATTATGTAACATATGTTTAGTTGATATTAATCAAGGATGACTGAAGAATTAATTCTTTAGTCTGAATATGTGTGAGTATATAGACCAGTGATTTTCAACTGTTTTTTCACAAGATTTTAAAAAATTTTTTAATACCTGACTATTTAGTCAGGGACACTGACCTCTTTTCCCTTAGATTGTCAAATAAAAAAAAATGACAACAGCCAACATAACAATAACCATCCTATGTGAATGAATCAAAATTATACCTAGTGTTGTCAGATCAGCATACAATACAAGTTTTTGGTGTGCCATGGAATTTTAGTAATTAGTTTATGTGTGCCATGAAAAAGAAAAGGTTGAAAATTGCTGATTGAGATGAAGGTGGTTCCTGCCATCTCTCTTCTCTTATGTTCTGCCATGCTGTTATAGACTCTCTTCTTTGGCCTTACCTTCCCATTGCCAATACCCCTCTATTTCATGATGCTTTGGACATAATTCCTCTGTACTTCCCACCTCTCTGCAGAGTACCCCATTAAAGAAACTGCCTTCTCTAAAGTCTGATTCTTCCCAGAGAGTAGTGCTTTCTTTGTAGCTCCTTCAAGATGAAGCTGCTTTTCTAACATGCTCCAAGAACCACATTCTCTGAGGTCCATCACACTGATTCTAGGCTGCCCTTTCAAGTCTTCTGCACCACTCACTGCTGTGAACTGGCTGCTACTGATCTCTTCATCATTCTGAGCAGGTATCGAGGACTCTGACACTTATATCATAATCTTCCCCTCTAACGTAACTGCAGCCATCATTTTGGGGATGCCTAAACATCCCCAAGACGTTTTCTCTCTGTAACCTTATATTTCTTTCATGTGACCCTTTGCATAGAAAATTTCCTCCACATCAGCAATAACTCTCATGGCCTTTTGTTGGACATATTTATTAGCTAGAACAGCACCATCTCCAACATCTATGACTATACGAACTGACAATTTGACCACAGCATCCTTTGCTTCCTGCGCTCTCACACAGCTTACTCCCACGACACTTCCTCTGATCACATCTTGATCTCCTGTCTGGCTCCACAGCCTCCCTTTGTACAAGACCAAAGGTTCTTATTGGCGTCACTTTCATCTGCGCTCTGGGACATCATTTCAACCGCTCTATTGAAAGTGCCTCAACCTCCTCCTCTCTGAAGTTCTTGTGTCCTCCATACACTGAATACCCCACCGAGGGTCACAGTACACTTTCTTGTCTTAGAACTGTTGCGTGTTTCTGAAAACAACTATGCTGCTACGGAGTTTGCTGTTAATGAAAGTGAGTGACCTCTAAGCTCAGGTGTTTTGGTAATTTGTCTTAGTCATTCTGTTGTTATTTTGCTAGATCAGTTTCCTACTGTCTTCTATAGCTTTTGCTAGGGTGTTCCTACATTCCAAGGCCAAAGAGAATTTTTCAGTCTACCTTCTACAGTTTTCCTTCACCATTCCTCTTTTCCACTTTTCATACCATACCTGTCTGGTGACACCATCCTTAGACATTTTTTTTTCCTTAATCCTCAACCAAAGACATTTATTTTTTCATGGTTTGAGAGAGAGAGAGTAAGGGAGAAACATCGACTGGTTGCCTCCCACATGCACCCTGACCAAGGATCGAACCAACAATCTAGTTACGTGTCCTGACTGGGAATCAAACCCCCAACCTTTTGTGGAGGGGATGATGCTCCAACCAACTGAGCCACACTGGTCATGGCAAGCCTTCTTTCTACTACTTCTCACTCTTTAGATGAGAGAGTTGTTGAGCATTTTGCCCTTGGTCCATTTTGCTTCTTACTCCCAAGTCTTGCTGGGTGATTTCTGTGCAGTGTCAATAAATTCTTAGATACTGATGACTTTCAAATGTATATTGCTAACCCAGACAAGACTTCTGCAACTCATCTATATTCAACTTCCTGAAGTTCATGTGTAGCTGAAGATTCCATGAACTTCAGGTATAATAGTAGTAAACTGAGGTCCTTGTTTATTTCTCCTTCCCTTCTGACCTATAAAAATGTATGCCTCCCCTTTTCTTCTCATTCTGGGTGCTCAGCACCTCATTAGGGCTTCCACTAGCCCAAATGCAACATTTGAGGGAACCAGAGGCCCTCCTACTCTCATTTCTTTTTAAAAGTGTTAAATACAGACTTAGTCAAAATAAGACACTTAACTGTTTGTCAGAAATTTTTCATAATGAATACATAAACCTATAATGCCTGAGATTTGAATGTAGCCCTTCAGGGCTGTGCAGTGCACAAACTCTTCAGCCATAGGTAATGACCTATCTTCTCTGCTGGGTACCTGGTATTATTCCTAGACTCCTTCCTTCTTCATGAATATGCACTCAGAAGGATGTCTTGCCAGTATTAACATCTAAATCAATGTACATTGACCCCTCTTCTCCGTAGTTTAGAACCATGGCTCCATTTCAAACTTTTATTCTAGGTCAGTAAATCGGTCTCTTATCAGCATCCTGGCTCTTTTGGAATTCATCTCAGCATTGTCCCCAAAGCACTATTTTGTGGTACACAAACATGATCATGACACTAAAAGACAAACTAATTTTGTATATGATACATTCCAAAAGGTAAACAAACAAGTCAAAATGTAAAGCTCATTTTTTTACAAGGTAAATACAGGTGCCCACCCCCCCAGGTCAAGAAATAGAGCTTTACCCATCCCCAAAACACCCCAGTGCCCCTCTCAGTCACTACCTTTTTTAAAACATACCACTGCCAGACTTCTAGAACTGTGGACTTGAGTTTTATATACATGTAATTACCTGGTATGTACTCTTTTGGGTCTTGTTTCTTCGATTCAATGCTTTTTGAAATTAAGGTTGCCAGTTTTAGAACATAAAAATACAGGACACCTAGTTGATTTTGAGTTTCTGATAGACAGTTTCTTCCTATAGATGTGTTACATGCACTATTTAACTGTGTCTATTTAATCATATTTTTTATTCAACAATATTAATCAGTTAAACAATATTTAACTATATTTTATCTGACAACCCTATTTTTAAGAGCCATCTATATTTTTGCACATAGCAGTAGTTTTTTTCCTTTGTACCAGTGTTTGATATCTGATTGTGAAATAAACACATTTGTGTTTCTATTGTGTTTTTGATAGCAGTAGTAGTATTGCTAACTTTTAGTTGTTATTACTCATGAGAACATTCTTGTGCGTTATTTGCTCACATAAATGTCTATTAATTGTTTTTCCAAAACTGTAATTCAAAAGGTATGCAAATGTTTGGCTTTAGTAGATACTGGCAAACAAATTTTCAGATGTTTGTAGCAATTTATACTCCCACCAGTGGTGTAGAAGAGTTCCATTTGCTACTCCTCCTCAACAACATTTCGTATTTCTGTTTTGCTATTTAGACATTCTTTTGAGTGTGTCATGGTATGTCATGTTTTTTTAAATTTAATCTTTATTGTATTTTTCTATTACCATCTGGCTCCTTTACATTGCCCTCCCCACAGCAATCACCACACTGTTGACCAGACTTGCGATTCCCAGATGATAAATTTCTTTGATGGCATCTTTTATACTCCCCTTATAAAAGTGATCACATCGTATTGTACCAGATGATTTGCTCCTGGCTAAACTACTTAATTTTTATCAAAGAATTGGTGACAGAGTGTAGAATCTCACAAAATTTGTGGTATATAAAAGAATTAATAAATGGACCTATGATAAGCAAGGCATCCCTAGAAGAGCTTATTCTATAGTTGTCACTTTCTTTTAATTTCATTAACACATAAACAAATAGTTATTACCTACTATTTCCAGGTAGTTTTCTATTACTCTAATTTAGAACGTCAAACTATCAAAGCAAAAATACTTGTGGTTGAACTCTCTCTCATAACTATTTTTCAGGAACTAGATCTCTAGTATACTAAGAAGAAAAGACAATCTATAAAACGCACACATACACACTTATGTTCACATCAAATAATATATAATTAATTCTGATAATGTACACCTAGGAATTTTAGCACAAGACTGGATGTAAGCCAGAAGTAATAAACAGTGCACAAAAGGTCTCGACATTATGCTAAAAAATGTTGACAGATATGTTCAAAGAGGCATTACATAAAATATTTTTAGCACTAAGATATTAAAATTAATAATTGAAAGAATCTAAATGTTCAATAATTCTGAAATGGTTATGTAAATAACAACAAACACATTGAAGTACTACGCAACCATTAAAATAGTATTGTAGGAGAATAATTGAAAACTATGGTAATAACCATAATATGTTGCCAAATGTAAATTAACCTAGAAAGGTCATGAAGGAATTTTTAGAAAAGATATTATTTGGAAAAATACATGATAAGAAAACATAACAAAACCTGGAGGGACACAGATTGCAAAACATGTTTACTCTAAGTGATGTGATTATATGATTTTGATTTTCTTATTTCTTTTTGTTTTCCATTTGTTTGAATAAGAAGATTAAACAACGTATGTTATATTTTAAAGGATTTGTGCAACTTACTAATGGCAGGAGCCTGAGTAGCTCTCAGGTGTAGGTAAGCATTAAGCTATTTTTTCAGGTGGGCAGCAGGGCCCCTGCCTTCACCTGCCGAGACCTGTAGCCTGAGATTTCTCTTGGCATCAGAATTCTGGTCTATATTCATCACTGGTCGAACACAATAGTGAAATATCCTGTTCTTTTTATCTGCTTACTAGAATGTTAACATACAATCATAAAGAAGTAAGATAAAAGTTACATGTTTCATTTCAACTTGATCCATATTCTTAAGGGCTTATCCAAATTATAGAGCTTCCTCTAAAGTGACTGATTTTGTGCGTCAGTGTTACACAATAAGTAACAATGGAAAAACTGATCATTGGTGAAAAATGCAAATTACCTTCATGTCTAACAAACTGGAAGAAAAGCCTGTGAAGTACCTCTTACCTCTTAATTGCATCAAATGAGTTATTAAAGTTAATAAACAACATTTCAATGGCACTTACTGGCTGATCTAATCTAACTATAAATGTCAACTTGTTGACGTCATTTTCCACGCTTGTCTGGTTCTCTGACGGCAGCCTTTGTTCAAACAGTCTAGCAAAGAAACTTTATACATTACTCAGGGAGAAAATACTGTTTCAGAATAGTTTCAGCCTTAATTGCAAAACATATTTTTCTGTCTGTTGGGAGGAAAAAATTGGTAAGGCATCACTGGTAGTGGAAAGGACATGAGAGTTTGAGATATATAAATCAGAATTTGAGTCCCAGCTCTGTGATTTCGGACAGGTAATGTAATGTCTCTGAACATGAGTTTCTACCTCTTGTACTTCAGAATCATAATATCTACCTGACAGGATGTTGTAAGGACCAGAGAGAATACATGAACAGTACCTATGAGTGCCTACCACATGATATATTTCTTCCCTTAACTGCCCCTCCCCTTTTCCTGCTGCCCCTTCTCTTTTCCATGGAGCTTAGCAACTGGAAGTAGGGACCAATAGCTGGAGTCATAAATTTGTGTGTCTATCCAGCATATATGTATTGGGATTTCTGTATGCTCTAGTTACTATGCTAGGTGCTAGGTATACAATATAGTGAATAAGACACAGTCAAGTAACTTCTAGTTACTTTTAGAAGTCTACCCAGACTTCTTTTTTAAAGCTGTGAGCAATACAGGAGAAGAGATAAAGGAACACCTAACTTAGGGACAGACATCACAGAGGAGATGATGCCTGAGCCAAATCTGAGGAGACTGGGAATGTGAAGATAAGACAGATGAGATGATACTCAGATATAAGTACATTTCATTTCTAGGTATAACATGGGAGGGAGCCTGTGTGTTAAGAAAACTGTACATGGTACACAGAGACCATGGATTTCTTATGGCTTTTTGAGGTGACACACATTTATTTATAGGCATTACTAGATTTCTTATTAAAGAATTTGAAAGCAATGGGGAGTTACTAAGGACACATGATAATGGGTATACTGTAGAAAGTTCACCTTGATGAGGAAGTAGAGATTAAAATAGAAAGTGAAAACGCTTGAGTCTGGGAAGAGTTAGGAGGGTGTTTAAGACAGTCAAGCAAGAATTTAGGCTTCGAAACAGGGAGTGTTAGTCACAGGATGAAGGTGAAAGGACTAATAGAGAAATATTTAGAAATGATCTATGGACAAGACCCAGTGGTTGACTGGTGTGCAGAGGATAAAGCAAAGGAAAAAGGGTTTCTGGCTTGAGTGATGAAATAAGGATGGTGCTCTTAGTCTGAGAAGATTAATGGGGATCAAGAGGAAATATATAACCCTGAAACTGAGAGCTGCAGCCAGGACAGGCCATGGATAAGACAGAATTAAATTTCAGAAAGGATGATCAGGTTAGCATGTCCAAACTGTGTTGTCTGTGTTGGAGGATGCAACTGCCTTCGGAGATTCCCATCTCGGGACCCCCACTCATACCCTTCCTCTACTTAAGCTTCTGTGATTCTCACAGACTCAGTGTGTATCCCAGGTCCTAACCAATTTAGCATGAGAAGGTCACAATAATTATATGATCTAACCACAACAATGTTTCAAGGAGTTATAAAGTTATTAAATTTGAATTTAGTCTCATTTATTTTATTTTTAAATTAAATTTATTGGGGTGGCATCGGTTAGTAAAATTATATAGATCTCAAGTATATAATTCTATAACACATGATCTGTACATTGCATTGTGTACCCACAACCTGAAGTGAAATCATCTTCTGTTACCAATTATTTGGTTCCCTTTACCCTTTACTATTATCATGTCTGCAGTAGTAACTGATCTAAAAGTATTTCAGCATCAAAATTTATAGTGTGAATCTGGAATTACGCAAAAAATTTTCTATTCCTAGAAGTTCTGCTTACATCCACAGCCACTTTTATTTACTGAAGCCATCACATACACGCAGAGGAAACTCAAGAAATTTCTCTCTAATGCTTATTCTTGTGAAAGAGAAATTTTCATCAAAAACAAGGCAATAAGACAAATATCCCTAGATCAATTTTTCAAAAACCATGCAGTGATTTTAAGTGTGTGCAAATATGTCTCAAGGTACCTATCATGAATCTTTAATCACTAACAAATCACTAACATACTATAAACAAAATATGTTCAATTTACTACTATGCTGATCTATCTTTAATATGCGTAACTTAAAAAATATTTTATGAGGTATAGAGATATTGTCTGCTGTTATTTTTTGAAAAATTGGTCGGTAACATAAGCCTTTGTTAATATTTCCTATGGGACAATGAGATTCAAATGACATCGTTTTTCTTTTTCTTATTCAACAGTGGCTTTTCAAGAGTTAATTCTGCTGTTTGAGAATTACCTGTTTCTTCATAGGATGAAAGGTATGGAATTTGCTCACTCTGCTAATATCTACCTACAAACCCATGTTCTTCACCTCTGGCAATTTTGGAGGCATGTGTTTTAGAACACTTCTGGAAACGAAAAAGAAACAAAACCCGCTCTGCCATTGGTATCTGGCTTCCCAGATTTTAAAATTATTTTATTATTTTATATTATTTTTTGCTTGTAGAGCTGTCTGGTAACTAAAAATAGTAGAATGAAAACCTGGGAAATTATGGCTACTTGAATCTCCACATTCATCAGCCAAGTGGATCATGCAATTATAGCAAAATTTTAAAATCAGAATTATATCCTAGGGTATGTCCTTAAAATGTACTCTCATTCTTTTTGTCTGGATGAAGCAAAGTTTTAGAAAGAGAATCCTGTATTAGAGAATTTTAGATTGCATATGAATAATGATAAGACAGTTCTTTTCATTGTGTCATATTTTAATACCTTTTATTGTTTCTATAGAAGATGGTATTCATGTGGTTTTCAGTATGGGTGTATTTAGTGCTTTTTAAAATCAGCAATAAAAGTGAAACAACCAGATCATTAAACACAAAGATAATAAGATAGATATTTGGACTGTCCTTAATTCAATATTTTAAATTTCATATATGTGATCAGTTGAGGTCAATGCAATGATGCTTTGAGGTAAGAAACAGTAGACCATTTTCTCAGAAAGAGATGAGATTTCCTAGTCTTATCTGCAATCTATTTCCTCAATTCTTCCCTTTTTCATGACAGCCAACAACAAGGGTCCACAACTGATGAGCCTCTGAAATCCTACCTGGTGAATGACTACCTGCTTACCATGAAATTTCAAAAGTTAGTCATATAAAAAGAGCAACAATTGTATTTTAGGAGTGGGAGGTAGAGATAAAAGAGTAGAATCACTTTCAATGCACACTTGTTTTTGTTTGTTTTATTCACTCAACAAACAGAAATGAAATAGCCAGACCTTCCCTAGTCTTAATGACAGTGAATCCCAGTGCTTTGTCTGTTGGAGTAAGAGCACCACAGTGCTTCAGTGCACTCTGGATTTCTGCTCTTACCTTGGTCAATTCACTTCCTTCTGCTGAGTCTCAGTTTTCTCTTTTATAAATAGTGGATAATTCAGTACCAATGTCTCGGGTTGATGGGGACATTGAAGGAAATGGAGCCCATCAAGTGTTGAGGACAGTGCCTCATATAGAGTAATTATTCATTATGGATATAATAATATCATTATAACTATTATCATATGTAACTATATTATTATTACTATTTGCTACTACTTGCCCATCTTAAAAAAAAAAAAAAAAGAACAAAGCCTACCATACTTATTGTGAGCACTTCCCCTGCTGCAAAACTCTAGAATTCATAAAAATGAGGCCAGATCAGATAAGAGGCCAGTGGACGTTCATAGACATACAGAGCCGTGGGTGTCTCTGAGCTCCCTTGCACAGCACAGCTCCACAAAGCAGCGCTGATAAACTGCAAATCTGTGACAAAAAATGCATAACATTGTTCATACAAACATTTAAATGTTGCCTTATCAAAATGTTGCCACTATTGGTCTTCAACTGTATTTTGTAAAAACAGTGCTTTTAAATTTTTAGAGAGAAAATAAGGTGACCCTTTCTAACAGGGATGAATTACTAAAAATTTAAAGGAGCATTGGCAATGAAAGTTATACAGTTTGAATAGAAATGATCATGACCTTAACATTTTAGGTCTTCCTCCCTAGCCTACCTCACATTCCCCAATTCTAGTACGAGTTTGCTGGGATGGCTTTTCTACTGTTGTAGTAACTGGAGCAGTCCAAACCCAACCCTTATCTACAGGAAGGAAATGGGGCAGCAATAGCTGAGCAAGAAAGAGGCTGAATGGAGCTACAGCCAGCTCCACAGACACGCCTTGGGCCAAGCCACATATGCAGGGCTGCCTACATAGTATGTGGGGCCTGGTACAAAATGAAAATGTGATGACACTTGTTCATTTATGGTTAAGAATTTTAAGGTGGTGACAGTGAAGCATTAACCCAAACACCAGCCTCTTTTGAGTAGGAGCCCTGTGCAACCATTCAGGCTGCAAGGCCACAGGGCCAGCCTAGGACATACGAGGTCTGTCCGGAAAATGTCCAGCCATTGTTAATATAATGAGAATGGTTCGTGTGACATCAGTGAAACCTAGCAGCCAAGGAGAGTGGACTAGAATGCATATGCATGAACAATGAGGACTTCACTGTACTAGTCAGTGGGAGCAGTAGAGTCCGTTGAGTGAGCATGTGTACTGTGTGGCTGTAGCATTCAAAATGACTGTGTGAGTAGAGCAATAAATCTACATCAAATTTTGTGTTGAGCTTGACATTCCTCCACAAAAAAAACTATTCAGATGATTCAAAAGGCCGCAGCTATGGGCAACTGGTGACTGGAAGCTTCACCATGACAACATGCCCACTTATGCATCATGTCTCATGAACAATATTTTTACAAAACATCCTATCACTCAGGTGACTCAGCCCCCAGAAAGCCCAGATTTGGCACCCTGTGAATTTTAGCTTTTCCCAAAATTAAAGTCACCTTTGAAAGGGAAGAGATTTCAGACCATGGATGAGAGTCAGGAAAATATAATGGGACCGCTGATGGCAATTGGGAGAACTCTGTGAAGTCCCAAGGTGCCTACTTTGAAGGGGACTGAGGTGTCATTGTCCTGTGTGCAATGTTTCTTGTATCTTGTTCTTCTTCAATAAATGCCTTTATTTCTCATACCACATGGCTGGATACCTTCTGGACAGACCTCATATAAACTGGTAACATCATAAAGAAATGTTTTTTAAAGGAATTTTATAACACAGGTCTTTGGCTGTATATCTTTAGGGATGCATTCTATAGAGGGAAAAACCAAGAAGATATTTTACACTTCCTTTAATAGTTTTGTCATTAGTAATGTTTTTGAAATTACTTTATTTATACAGTATTATATAGTTTTCTCATCAAGGTCCAACCAGGGCAAAATAAATCATTTTTAAGGGATTATAAATTGGGGAATAAATTACACAGGTAATAGAAGAACTGAGAGGTTGAGAAGAGATGACAAGGCAATCCACATTTTAGAAATAGTAGGAAGACACTCCAACTTTAGCCTAAAGGGACAAATACAAAAAGATTGAGTTTTAGAGTCTAGATCATCTGTTGGCAGCTTTAACCAGAGTCCAACTGTCCTGGGGACCTGGGGCCACAGAGGAGAAGTAGCCAAACTCAGAGACATCCCAGGGAATCTAATGTACAGCATGGTGACTGTAGTGAACAATACTGTATTGTATACTTGAAATTTACTAAAAGAGTAGATTTTGAGTGTTCTCACCACACACAAACACATACATGCAGAAAGTAACTATGTATGGTGATGGATGTGTTAACTAACCTAACTGTGGTAATCATTTCAAAATATATACCTATACCAAATCACCACGTTGTGTACCTTAAAGTTACATGCTGTAATTTATCTATTATAGCTCAATAAAATTGGGGAAAAAAGTTAAATGTTTTTTAAAAGATAGTTTTTAAAATTTAATGGAGTTATCTTTAAAAGGAGACAACAGCTTGAAAGGGCTTCTAACATCAAAAAGAATAATTTTGTAGTTAATTTTAAATTAATTTTATAAAAATTCTTAAATGCACAATTAAAACAAAAACAAAAAAAGAGTAAAGGCCTGAAAAAATACATCGATTATCATTTGTGTTAGATACTAACCCAAATTTTAGGAGACAGACTCTGTCTCCTACTGTGATGTAATTCAACACAGCATCACGCATGATGCATTTTAGCCCAAAATGGCTAATTTAAATATAATCAACCGTGAGATAAATCCAGAGATCTGCTCTTCAATGAGCAACACGAAAGCAATCCAAATTGTTCTAGACCAACTGAGGCCTAAGGTGCATAGTCCTAGATTAGATCCTGGCTTTGGACAAAGCAGGAAGAAATTGGCTATCTTTGATTATTGCTGGTTATAAAATAAAAGCAGGTGAGGGGTTAGAGGGTGAAGGGACAGAGCAAAAAAGAAAAAGGACTAGTGGACATGGACAAACGGCACAGTGACTGCTGGGGGATGATCGGTATCAGGGGACTAAATGGTAATAGAAAAAGTATAATAAAGATTAAATAAAAGAGAAATTATTTTTAATTTTGCTAGGGGTATAAATGGTGATTCAGCTACATAGGAAAAGTGAATTCTTGTTAAGAAGCTGAATAATGGCAATGGATTCCTTTAAAATACTTCAGCATGAAAATATTTATAGCAACATTTAGCATAATTGTTCATGATCTGACTTAAGCTTATCACTAATTTCATCCAGCCATATGGTAAAATAATAAATAATCACCTATATCTTTACTACTATTTTTAAATTGCTCCCTTTGAAACTTTCAGGATAAGTGAATTTGTTTTAACATATAACAAAGTCTTATTTTAGAGCAGAATTTTTTAACCTCAAATTCTTTTCTAAAAATTCTTTTTTAAAAAGTCTCACCAGTATGTTGCTTTTTATTTCACCTGCAGTATATAAAATAAAATAGTACCCAGCTTTTTGGAATAAGTTTACAAAGTTATGAAATGTATGTGCTAAATACTTGCAAAGGTAAGATTTGATTACATGAATAATAATAATTCAGGCACCTAACCGTATATAGGAAACTTTACTGATTCAGTAGTCCACCTTAAGTTCTTGAATGGATTTTAGGATGCTTGAGTAATACATGCATGTGTGTATGTGTGTGCATGTACATGCACATGTGTGGTTACAAATATGTATTTATCTCAGAAGAGTTTTATGGCTTTCATCAAGCTGTCAACAATGCACGAGGCTCAAAAATACTAGGAATGTCAAGAGGTTTGCCAATTTTACTTGCGGGTCTTTAAAGTAATTGAGTCAAATTAAAATATTATATATAGAGCTCATGGTTTCCTTCTTGAACTTTTGGTCTCCTTTTTACAGATGACATTTCCATTTATATTTTTCATTGCATGCAGAGAATTAAGTAACCCCTGAAAACTATGTCTAGTTTTCAGACAATGAGGGGCTGACAGTTGATTAAAGGGTCTTATCTTTGAGGCTTTAGAGAAAAAGGATTATTTAATCCTAAACCATTAGCTGGATCAGGTGTCTGGCATTAACACCTGAATATTAACTTGGGTTTGAATTAAGGTAAACTTCCATGAACATGCTAAAGGTTGGGCCACCAGAGCTGATTCCTATAGGGGTAGGACTAGTGTTCTCGGGAAAAGGAAAGACATATAAGGTCTGTCCTGAAGGTATCCAGACGAGTAATATGAGAAATAGGGACATTTATTGAAGAAGATACAAGATACAAAAAATATTGTACATAGGACAATGACACCTCAGTCCCCTTCAAAGTAGGCACCTTGGAACCTCACGCAGTTCTCCCAATTGTCATCAGCTGCCCCATTGTATTTTCCTGAATCTCATCAATGGTCTGAAATCTCTTCCCTTTCAAAAGTAATTTTAGTTTTGGGAAAAACCAGAAGTCACAGGGTGCCAGATATGGACTGCATGGGGGCTGAGTCACCTGAGTGATATAATGTTTTGCCAAAAAAGACTGTTCATGAGACACGATGCATGAGCAGGCACATTGTCATGATGAAGCTGCCAGTCACCAGTTGCCCATAGCTGTGGTTTTCTGAATCATCTGAATACTTTCTGTGGGTGAATGTTCAAGCTTAATGCAAAATTTGATACACATTTGTTGTTCTACTCATTCAGTCATTTTGGATGTGACAGCCACACGGTACACATGCTCACTCAACAGTGTCTACTGCCCCCACTAACTAGTATAGTGAGGTTGTCATTGTTCACGCATGCACATCCAGTCCACTCTTTTTGGCTGCCAGGTTTTATTGATGATGCACAAACTAGTCTCAGTAGATTAACAGTGGCTGGATTTTTTCCAGACAGGCCTTGTATATATTAAGCTTGTTTCCAGTTTTAAGGATTCCTTTCTCTTTTATATCTTCCTTTAAAAAATAAAGTCAGTGCATTTGCATGGTATGAAAGTCAAAACTGTATTTAAAAAATATATACCTAGTTGCCTCTCTTGACCCTTCTTCCTCACTTACCCCTCCCTGATCTTTATAATTAACCACTTATTAGCTTTTTGTTCATCCTTCCAATGTTGTACTGTTTGCCACATATATGAATACATTTCTCATTTCTTATATATATAAGATTGTATACCATATATACTATTCTGTACCTTACTTTTTTATTAAAGAATATATCCCAAAGATCTTTCTATGTCAGTACATAAAGATAGTCCTCATTCTCTTTTATTCCTGCACATTACTTTACTATATGGATGTACCATAACTAGTTCAGGCAACTCCATATTGTTAATACTTCAGTTATTTCTCATTTTTTCATTAAAAATAATACCCAAATGAAAAACTTTGATCGTATGTCATTTTGGATGTATGTGGGTGTGTTTATAAGCTAGATTCCTAAGAGTGTGCTTGCTGGTTCAAAGTGTCAGTGCGTGTGCACTTTGGCTAGACTTCCCAAATTCTCCTCCATAGGTTTTTACTGTATTTTAATCCTATCAATATGTATGCTAGTTCCTATGTCATTACAGTCTCACCAGTAGAGTCTGTTGGTGTACTTTGGTTATGCCAGTCTGATGGTTGAGAAATAATATCTCATTACATTTCTTTTCTTATATTTGAAATTGAACGTCTTCTCCTATGCAGAAGGACCAGTTGTATAACTTTCTATGATTTATCTGTTCATTTGTTGTAATACATTCTTGGAAAAATAAAAGGAAAAAACACTGGGCTGGAAGGTGGGGACTCAGGCACTATCATGAGTTTTCTGTTAATTAGTCTTGTTTCTGAAGCAAACCATAAACTTCTCTGGGCCCCAGTTAGTGTTTACCATCCGAAGTGTTTCTAAGGATAAAATAAGTATAGTATGTGAACAGGATTTGGGGATCTGCAACATACGGTATACTCTTCTTCATCACTCAGTATTCTATCTTTCACCTTTCATTCAATATTCTTTCCTCTCTTCTCTTGTAACATTTAGAATCTGTGTCCTAGAGCTTATAGTCTTCATAACATCCAGAATAAAAGCTCTCATGATTTTTACATGTCTAGCTTCTCAGACAACTAGTTTTTAGTAGATGATATTTCAGTTGGAAGGGACTCTTCTATTTCAACATCTAGAAATTACTTTTACTTTTTAAAAACTTTTTATAGATGTCCCTGTTTCTCCTGCCTCTGCCCATGTCCACCCAGCCCCTGCCCCACTGCCCTAGCCTTCACCACACTGTTGTCTGGATCCATGAGCTATGCATGTATGTTCTTTGATTAATCTCTTCACCTTCTTTTATGCATTCCATGTATCCATGCCTCTGGTTCTATTTTGTTTGTCGGTTTATTTTGTTCATTAAGTTCCACATATAAGTGAGATCATATAGTATTTGTATTTCACTTACTGGCTTATTTCACATAACGTAATGCTCTCCATGGCCATCCATGCTGTTGTAAAGGGTAAGAGTTCCCTCTTTGTTAATTGCCAGGTAATATTCTAGTGCATTGGTGGTTCAGTGGTAGAATTCTCGCCTGCCATGTAATATTCTATTGTGTAAATTTACCACAGCTTTTTTATCCATTCATCTACTGATGGACACTTGGGCTGTTTCTTTTTACTTTTTAATGTTATGCCCTTTTAGTTATTTAGCTAAAAGCTGAGGTTTATCTTTCAATGATAGAGGCACTTTTCAGTCACCTGGAATCTGAAGACTGGTGTAACAATGCTAGAGGTGGATGATAAATAAGAATTTCAACCTTGATTGGGTACTTAAACCTGCACCAATTAAAAAAAGCATTAAACTGACTCTTCGTGAAGTTTCCCCAGTTTTGGGCAGTGGCTTGAGTGCATTCCAATTGCTGGACTCTTCCTCAGCGTGCATGTTCCTTTTGTTCTTTTAGGGGTTCTTTCTGGAAATAAAATTAGGGGGGATGGTAAAAATTTAGTTCTCTCTTCCTTTTCGATACTAGAAAATTACTAAATTCCTTGTTGAAAAAGAAATGACAGCTGATTATATAAGTAGATTCCATCCACTTTAATTATTGCTTTGGGCAGTGTACAAAGAGTTTAATCTTTCCTAAATCCCATTGTAATGTCTGTTGTCTAAGAGGGACAGTTATTTTGGACTAGATCTTCATCAGCTACTTGCTATGCAATGATAGCAATGTCACTTAATATGGTTAAGCCTGGTTGAAAGGCTAATTAAATTAATAGCCAAAGAAATATGAGATACATGCAGATCCAAGTCCTAAACAGATTTCCTAATAAACATTTAGATCACTAACCATATTTTTATTTCTATTTCATGATATAGGTCAAATATTTCATCATATATTTTTCATTTAGCCTTTGCAGAGCTAGAATATTTAGAAAAGCAAAATATAACTAACAAAAGGAATTGACTAAATAAGTAGACTTATTGGGACTTCAGGTCTTAATTCTATATATATGTGTGTGTTATTTCCTGCACTTTTTTTTTTCATTTATTAGTTTTTCATACTCTCAAATTTTAAAAAACAGTACATAAAGTGAAATCCAGTGTTCTAAATTTGTTAGTCATCCAGTTCAAATAACAAAAGAAGAGGCTTAATTTCTCAAACTTCTTTCCAAATTTTTTCATAGTAATTTTGTTAAATGCTTATGTGAAGCTTTGTTTTCTTTACTTAGGAACATTTCCACTAAAATTCAATGTTCTGAAAGACATATGTTTCTTGCAAGATTAATGAAATAAAAGAAAAGGACAGGAAAAATCCAAGTCTATTATATAATTTGCATTTTTAGAGATTTGCTTGCAAATATTAACTTAAAAAATGAGTCTTAGATTAGATTAACTTAATATTGATTTAATGGAGGAAATTCAGAACTTTTTTTTGAAGGTTTCATGTTTGTAGATCAAGTGGAGGCCTGCTTTTTTATTCTATTTCTCCAATTTTTTGAAGTTGGAAACATGAATATAATATATAGAAGAGAGATTGCTTGCAATGAATAAAGAGGTACAATGTTTTATAATAATTCATTTTATGTGGACTGATGTCTATAGATGATTTGTTTGGCTTACTATATTAAATAATTAATAAAATTATTCTATTGGCTATATAATTAGTAGGCACACAAGAGGCTAGAATAGGAAAAATGTAGTTAATTGTATAAAGACATACTTTGTTTAATTGCACTTTGCATTATTGCTTTTCACAGATGTTATGTTTTTTACAAATTGAAGGCAAAACCATCCATTAGCAAAAAGATTACAACTTGCTTTATTGTGATACTCACTTTATTTCAGTGATCTGGAACCAAACACTATGCTAAAACATGAACATATATGGAAGAAGTTGATTTCATATCTTGAAAGAATTTTGAGAATTAAGTAATGTGTAAAGGAATTTTCACAGCAGTATATGTTACTAACATAGTAATACATTTTAATATAATAACTTAGAAATTATTCACAAGAGAATATTAATTTGGATTGTTTTCCAAATCTTAGTTAATTATTTAGGCTTTTTCAAAACTATTAGTTGAGATACAACAATTAAGATGAAATTTGTAATGTTTATCTATGTAATAATTTATGGCTTATTTCCTTTACCTCTTTGATACCTTCAATTCTATTGACCAACCTAACAATCAATGAAGTATTTATTAAGTATCTGATACAAGTTTAGTACTCTGCCAGATATTGGTAGTGGGTCATGCATCGGTATAGCACATAGTCTCTAACTCAAGGAATTTTACAATTATATTACAAGTGTTATGGGACTGTGTTTCTATTCTGTTTGTTAGTTTATTTTTTCCATTGGATTCTACATATAATTGAAATCATATGCTACTTGCCACTCTGACTGGCTTATTTCACTTAGCATAGTATTCTCCAGGTCCATCCATGCTGTCACAAAGGTAAGACTTCTCTTTTTCATGGCGAGTTGTATTTAATTGTGTAAATGTATCACAGCTTTTTTACCCACTCATCTACTGATAGGCACTTGGGCTTCTTCCATACCTTGGCTATTATAATAGCGCTACATTGAACAATGAGGGGCTTCTGTATGAAACAGATGAAGGGATTCAACAACAACAACAGCAGAAACTCACAGATACATACAACAGTGTGGTGATTACCAGAGGAAAAGGGAGGTAGAGGGAAGATAGAAGAGAATAAAGGGGAAATAATTGGTAATGGAAAAAGACTTGACTTGGGGTAATGAACACACAATACAGCATACAGATGATGTGTCGTAGAATTGTACACCCAACATCTATATAATTTTATTAACCAAGGTCACCCCAATAAATAAAAAATGAATAAATAAACAAAAACAGTGCTCTGAAAAAGAAGTGAATAAGTGGAAACAAAAATTAGAAATTAAAACAAGCTAGACAACAAGAATTCTGAGATAATTCAATGAGGAAAGAGTAGTCTGTTCAAGGCATGGTGCTGGCACAGCTGTCTATGCACAAGCAAAATTTAAGGTGGACCTGTGCCTAACACCATATATAAAAATTAGCTCAGAATGGACAAACTTAAATGTAAGGTCTAAAACTATATAACCCTTAAATGAAAGTGAAGATGTAAATCTTCATGACCTTGGATTAGGCAGTGTTTACTAAGATATGACAAAAAAAGCATGAGAAACAAAAGAGAAAATAAATTGGACATCATCAAAATTAAAACACTTTGTCTTTCAAAGGGCACTACCAAGACAGTGAGAGTACTTCCTATTCAATAATAAAAGGACAACTGAACAAAAATGAGTGAATAAGTTTAATAGACATTTCTCCAAAGAAAATATACAAGTGATAAGTAAGCACATGAAAAGATGCTCAAATTATTAGCTATCAGGGAAATCCAAATCCAAATTGCAAGAGATGCCACTTTATGCCCACTAGGGTGGCTATAATCAAAAGAACAAATAATATGAAGTGTTGTTGAGGATGTGGAGAAATTGGAACTCTTACAAATTGTTGGTGAAAATGTACAATGCTGTAGTTCCTTTAAAAATACTTTGGCGGTTCCTCAAAATATTAAATATAGAGTTATTATATGACATAATATTTTATTCCTAGATATATACCCAAGAGAAATGAAAAAGCTATGTTCACACACAAGAAAAAAAATGCACAAATGCTCTTAGCAGTGTTATTTAAAATAACCCCAAGGTGGAAACAACCCAAGTATCCATCACTGAGGAATGGATAAACAACTTGTGGTATATCCATACAATGAAATATTATTCAACCATAAAAAGGAAAGATTACTGATATAGGTAATGGCATGGATGAACCTTGAAAACATTTTGCTAAGTGAAAGAAGTCAGTCACAAAAGGCCATATGTTGAATCATTTCGTTTACATGAAATGTTCAAAATAACAAATCTCTAGAGATAGAAAGTAGATAGTGGTCTTCCAGGACTGTGTTTCAGATGGGGCCTGAGGGGAAAATGGGTAAATACTGCTGATAGGTACTGCTAATGGGTTACTTGGGAGGATAAAACAATTCTAAATTGATTGTGGTAATCATTGCACAACTCTGTCAATCTACTAAAACCCATTTAATTGTATACTTTATATGAATTATATCTCAATATATGGTCAATTTTTGAAAAATAGTATGAATATACCTAGGAGGTTTCAGTGACACCTTTGGCCCTTATTGATTCTGTGAACACAGGAATATGGCCTTTTTATTTTTTAAAAAGGTATAAAATAATAGAAAAGAGAATTCTAGATTGAGGGGGTATTTAGAAAACATCTAGTGTAATTGCCTATTTCTCAAATGAGGAACATAAACAATAGAGTGATGGTTAAACCCACAGATTTTGGAGGCAAACAGACACCTGTCTCCATCACATCCCTACGCCGTATTGGGAAAAGACTGTGGACTCTCAGCTTCAGTGTTATCATCTGAAAAAGGGGGAAAGTACAGAATATGACCCACAGTACAGATATTATAAGATTAAGTGAAAACACACACACATGCTAGCACAAGATATGAAACATAAAGAGTGCTTAATGAAAGTCAGCTGTTGTTATAAAGCATCCCCACTTCCCAAGCCTTACTGTATGTGCAGTGGAGCTGGGATATATAAAATCAGATTTTCCAACTTCTTTTCCTATGCTTTTTCATTATACCAAAGATTGAAAAACACCTGAACTATTCTACCAAGAAAGAATTTGAATATCTCTGAAGATAAATCACTTGAAAACAATTGATTTCCTATGGTTTTTGAGAGTTTCCAGCCAGAATGAACCTGTTCTTTAGGTTTTAAAAAGGTCTTTTAACATGTCATTTTTCTTTCCTCTGATTTCTCCCTGTGACATGCAAGCTACTGCATGCATTAATCTGCTATGATGACTCATTGCTCTAGCATGTCTTAGGTAACCAAATCTGAAAACAGCTTACAAAGCAGATAGCTTTCAATCTTTACCCAGAGTTTAACCTCCAAGAGGAACAGAGAACAATGGCCACAGGTCTCCCATGGAGTTTTGATAGCAATCTGCACAGTTAATATGAATTGGCTCCTCTGATATACACGTTTTTGAGGTTACATGATTAATTAGATTATTGACCTCTGCAGATGTCATCAAAGTAGCATTTTCATTAGCAGCCAAAGCAGTTCTCCCTACCAATGAAATTATCTAGACGATACTACAGAGCATGTAGGTATTTATAAGGAACACTGTAAGTGCTCACATAAGCACTGCTCATGAGTGTATTTGTTGATACAATCATTCTGAAGGAAATTTTGACAAAATGTTTTAAAAGCCTTAAACTTTTGATCCACGGTTTTCACTGCCAGGAATTTGAGCAATGGGGATCTGGAGACATATCTCCAAATATTTATTTATTAAAAATTGATCAAAAGATTATATATGATCATGAAATTTTAAGAACAACTTAGATGTCCAACAATGGTGGTTTGGATAGATAAAATTAAGCACATTCATGGTTTGTATTTTTTAAATTTATAAAATAAGTATATATATTATATGGAAATAATGGGTTTCAAAATAGTGTACATGGTAGGGTTTAATATTTTTTAAATGATGTTATGTCGATGTATGTAGGTAGGTATATGCATTAAACTTTATCATTTGGACTTGATTTGCAAAGCTTCATTTGTATATTTATTTAACCCGATAAATCCTTCAGATCATAAGCTTTGCAAATCTGTGGACTTCTGAGCTGAATGGCCTTTCCTCAGAAACCATTGCTATCAGAACATGAACTGTGAAGATAAATAGGACTGCTTTAAAGCAGTTATTTTATGCTCTGTTCATATTAGCATCCAATTGCATTAAATTCCCCCTCAATCTTTAGACTCTGAAAATGTAGATGCCATAACCATGTTTATGTAAAAGTTTTTTCTGAGTATTTTCAGTGTGACATATCATTGTGTTCATTATTTTTCATTATATTCATTGTAAGCCTTGTAAAATATAGTGATTTTAAAACACAGTGGGACGGTTTGTCTTCCTCATGTGCTCCTGATGTGCTGAAGTGTACCTGAAGGAGATTCAGGTGTGTGAAGGCTGTTTTCCTAGTAAGCTGATAACGCATCATCTTCTCCGGGCTTTGCAGCTTTGTGGTTTTGTGGTTGTGTGGTTTTGCAGTCTTTCTGTGTCATGTAGAATTATAGGACATATATCAGACAAACTACGCACTGGACATGATAGACAGTGGTCATCTTCTATGTCTTGTAACTCTTTTATGTTTCTATTTTGAGTGATGTCTCCTATGCTCCCGGGAATGTCGATTACATATTGGTAAAGCTAAGAAGGAAATTTACCTCTTTGGACCTAATCATTATAGCCAGCTCTATTCTTTCTCCAAAAAAAAAGGAAAAGCTGAACTCCTATGTGAGCATGTAATAGACACTATGAGGAGTGACTATACTAGGAAATAGAGATGATAAATCAATTGAGATTCAGTCAGTGCTTCTTCATCCCCCGGCAGATCCCTTCCATGTGAGGGTGACATACTTTCTGTGGTGGTGTTCTTGCACCATCAAAGCCATGGGCGTGGTCGGTCGTGCACATCCCTCAGCCTGAAGGCATGCATTTCACCATCAAGTAGCTAGCTGGTCCTCTCCTTAGTCCCCACCCCCAGGTCAAAGTCATCCCAAGTAGGCTGTTCCACAACAACTGTTTCAACATGTGCTTTAAAAAATGTAAAACATTAAAAATATCAGAGACACCGTGCAAGTGAATTATCAAACTGAATATTTCTTGATGTTTTTAAAAAAATTTTCCCTCCAGAAAAATAGTTGTATCCAGCAATAGAACAGGAATTCTGTTTTCCATGAGCTTTGAGTGGGTTATCTGCAACACCTTTAAAATTCACATTTAACTATCCTTAGACTCAAAAGGAGTTTTATTTTCATAGAAACAAGGAAGATTCCCAGTGTCAGATATGATGTATCCATAATTCAAAACTCTTCATAGCACTTTTCACCTAAGACTCTTGCTGGACTAGTGCAGGCCTCTGAGGTAAAATCGCCCCAGAGCAGATTTTCAGAAGTTCCAGTACTAACAAGATAGCTAAACTACAGAAGATGCTGGTTTCCTCCCCAAACCTAACGCTGTGGACACAATGTAACAGAGAAGAGCGGGTCCAGTGAGGAAACATGGAAACTGACAAACTGGTGGCTAAAGGGCAGAAGTGGCTTTGTGTGAGGGTGACAGGCAGCCCTGCGTACAAAGGGATCAGGATCTACTGTGGGAAATAAGCCGGCAGAAGAGCTTTTAAATTATTTCTTTTCTCTTTCTGTGAAAAAAAAAAAAAAAAAGCTGTATTCCCCAAAGGCACCTACTATCCAAGGCACAACACTGCTGCAGTGTCTGGACAGGGACAGAAACACGAAAGGCAGACAAAGGCACCCTACACTAGCCCTGCTTCTCCTTGTTTCCCAGCAGTTTCTCCAGAAACTACTAGGTTATAATCAAATCATCACTACCGCCCAGTATTACTTTTTAATTTCCAAAGAATTTAATGACAATTTCTGAAGGACATATTTTCATATTAGCATGTATGAGACATACACAAAAACTGTGTCATAAGTGACAAAAAGTTTTAATACACTCCCAAAGTACAATATTACATTGTCTATAGTTTCTGACTGTAAGTTAGTAAAATTGGAAATTAATAACAAAAAATAGACAGAAAAATAAAAACTCCTTGGTCTTAAAACGTTCCTCTGTCTGACATACGTATTTTCATTCAGGATGAGTTATTCACATCAGTCCATTCACTTTTATGTCTCTATGATACTTGGATAATATTGTATGAGAATATACACATATGCATGAAAATCAAGTGGTTCAAGAAACTCTATTTCAAATAACTTCAACGAATAACTTTAACAATTTAAACAAAGGCTGTCATTTATTGTACAGTTATTGTGTTCAATGTGCTCTTTACATTATAGATTTTGTGTCTAGTTCTTTAAAAAAATGCAGAACCGACATTCAGAGAGGCTAAGCTGCTCACTCTCACACAGCCAAGAGAGGCAGAATCAGGAGCTGAGCTCGGTTCTGCAAGATCACAAGGCTCACTCTTTCCACTAAAGATAATGCTAATTATCCAAGAGAAAGATAATGTTGCCTAGAACTGAATTTATAAAGAATTATGCTCATATGACTAAAAATGATTTTAAGAACATTAGTATTCTTGTGTATTTAAAACTACACAATTTATTCATTAGGCCATTATAACTGAATATTTACCATTTGCAAGATAACCCCAAGAGAATACATACTGATAAAAAAATTAAAATTTGTAATATTTGAGATTTCAAATTTCACAAGCCACAATCTTCAAATATCAGAAACTAATCTTCTCTGGAGTCATTTTGAAATTATGCTATAATAAAATGTAAGTTTTCTTTGAAACTGGAAAATCCACTAAATAAAATTACACTTGGTAATTTGTGTTCTTCAACTACCAGTAGGCTACATCATGGGGTCATAAAGAGAGTAAAAACAGGAAAGAATAAAGGGGGAAAAGGACATACAATCGAAAATTTCAAAGTAAATTGCTTCTCTGTCTTTTACTGATGCTGCGTGGTGTACTAGGCAGAGTATAATTTGCACCCTTTAAATGTCATCGTTCGATGAAAACCTGAGACTTGACCTTTCCTAGTAAACACTTACAATTAGAGGCCATGATAGAAACAAAATTGTTTATCAAAGACTAGTCCTTTTATGAAGAAAAAATAAGAGGTTTCCTCACATTGAAGTTAAAGTAGCTTAGATGTAAAGAATTCCAGCTGAAAATAAAAGCTTAAAAGCTTGATTGGAAACATAAATTCAAATACAGTCTCTGGCCATTTAAGCATATACTGTTCCAAATTTTTAAAAATGTCTTACAAATATGTGTAAAATAAAACAAGTTGTTTTTTTTTTAATTAATTTCAAACATTGAATCTTTGCTTAAGGCTTTGATCTAAAGTAATATCATGAAACAGTAATTCAGCTAATTACTGCAGAATTAAATGTTTTTAAACTAGTTGATCTTAGAATAATATAAACCAATGTTTATAGTTAGAGATTTTATTTTACCCATAATGAGTAAAAAATAATTGTTTTTGATAGCTATATGTCATATTACCTTTACTAATTTGCAGATTTATTCATTTATCTTTAGATTTATGTTTCTATTTCAAAATTATTTAATTGTAATATAAACTTTTTTACATTTATATATCCTTGATCATATGGACAGTCTTATATGTCCTTGATCAAGGATTATTTATCTTTGGTCCTATGTCAAAATATTTCTGACAAGAGATAAAAAATGGAAATATAAGGACTTGTGATTTTTGAGAATTGTGCTTCCCTTTTTATCTGATGACAAAACACATATCAATAAAAAATCTAATGTAAAATACAGATCTAAAGCATCTTACATTGAGCTTTGTACAAAGAATGTGTTCAAAATGTTGAATGACTGACTGATATGTGATTACATTTGATGTAGTAAACCTCTCTAAGGATTTTCATTATGATTTTTTCTTTAGGCAAATTGAGCAAGTCTGATTTTTGATACATTTGAGTTTGAATCTTATGTCATAACACATTATTTCAGAACAAACTGAAAATACAATTGAAGTATCTCTTCCAGTGACAGGAAATGACACAAAATAGTTAAAACTCAGTTATCTATAGAGAAGCATTTCAACTTTCCACTATCAAAGCTGATTCAAAATCTTGTTTGGAGTAATTATTTGTTCTGTTGCTCTTTTAGTTGTCTTTCCTCTTTGGACCTTTGCACTGGGCTGTAACTCAGCTTCAGACAACAACAACATTGCAGTCCATTGTTTAGGATGCCTTAGCCCCCACTCCATTTGACTGCAAGCTGCTTTCACCCTCTGGTTGAGCTTTCTTGACTTGACATACCAACATGCTGATAATATTATTGAAAATATTTTTGCCTTCTTGAGTTGCAAGTATGTTTAGCTGAAATTTTCTTCATGCAAGGATCATTCTGGGCAAGATGACTTTGCCAGTTCTTGGAGATCTTGCTAATAATATTCTCTATAAATTTAAATTTTTTCTTTAAATTTAAAAAATATGTTTATTGATTTTAGAGAAGAAGGGAGAAAAAGAGGAAGAGAAACATCAATGTGAGAGAGAAACATCGATTGGTTGCCTCCCATATATGCCCTGACCAGGAATCGAACCCCCCACCTAGGTATGTGCCCTGACTGGGAATCTAAACCCCAGCCCTTTAGTGTATGGGTGATGCTGCAACCAACTGAGCTACCCGGGCAGGGCATGCTAACAATATTCTTGGTTAGCATCTGCCTGTCAGTTTTGAATGCTTGTTATGTAACAGTTGTGAACTTAAAACATTCTAAGAATAAAATTCACTCCACATAGTGCAAGCCGAATTGGGGACTTTCAGCAGGTTCACTCAAGGGTGTTCTCTGAACTCTAAAGGCAATTTTGATCATCAGCTCCAACTTTAGTTTCCATTAGTATAGGTAACTATCTATCCTGAAACCAGATGTGGGTTTGGAGATAGTTAACCCAGGGACTTCTTACAAAAGGATGGTCTGTTTCCCAGTATATCAGACAGTAATTTTGTCAATAACAAGTCAGGCTGGGTGGAATGAATAATTCCAGAACAGAGCATGATGAATAAATGTTATTTTTTATTTCTTCAGATACTATAATCTGACCTCTCCTTACTTTCCTGAGGCAGATTGGGAAATAGGAGAGATGGTTGAAATACTTACTATAGCTAAGGAAACAAGAGCCACGACATACTCGTTTGTCTCAGGGGCTTATTCCAATCCTCAACTCTTAACCATGAGTAATCATTATAATGAGCTGAAACACAACCAGAGTCATGGAAGTTGGCCTGGGAATGGTGCAATGCAAGTTTGTCCAGGTCTTTTCCATAACTTCTCTTTCTTTTTTCCCAAAATTTTGACCACTTTCATCTGGTTCCCCCTATTCCCACCTCTGGTAATCACAAATCTGATCTCTTTTTTTTATGAGTTTGTTTTTTTCCTTTTTAAAATTTTTTTAGATTCTATAAGTGAGATCTTATGGTATTTGTTTTTGTTTTTGTTTTTTGTCTGAAGTATTTCACTTAGCCTATGCCCTCAAAGACCATCCCTGTTGTCAGAAATGGAAACATTTCCTTTTTTATGACTGAATAATATTTTGTTGTGTATATATACACCACAATTTTTCTAACCATTCATTTGTCACTGGACATTTAGGCTGTTCCCATACCTTTGCTGTTGTAAATGATGCTGCCCTGAACATGGCGGGGGCAGAGATCTCTTTGACATTGTGTATGTCTTCTTCAGATATAGTCCCAAAAGTGGAATTGTTAGATCATATGGTATTTTTATTTTTAACTTTTTAAGGAACTTTCATACTATTTTCCACTGTGGTTGGATTAGTTTACAATCTCACCAATGGTGCACTAGGGTTCCCTTTTCTCTACATCTATGGCAGCTTTTGTTATCTCTTGTTTTTTTGATAACAGTCATTCAAAAAGGTGTCAGGCAATATCTCAATGTGGTTTTGATTTGCATTTTTCTTATAATTAGTGATGTTTAGCATCTCTTTATTTACCTGTTAATTATTCATATATCTTTCCTGGCTGGTTTGGCTCAGTGGATTGAGCGTCGGCCTGCGAGCTAAGTGTTGCTGGTTCGATCTTCCAGTCAGGGCACATCAGAGAAGGAAAACTCTGACTCCAAAAAACCTCCGCTGCCTTGCGGCATACCTCTTCAGGGGAAAGGCTAAGGGAATAAACCCCGACAGAAAATCCGGAGCCGGAGTCCCTAAGGCGGTTTGACGTTGTAGTCAACACCGGCAACTCCTGCGGCGCACCTGAAGCCAAGCTGTATCGACTCCGTCTTTCCCTTGGACCCTTCAGCTGCGAAGAGAGGGGGGGTCTGCTGCATGGGCAACAGCAGACCCCCCATATCACCCTGCCCAGGCTCTGTAGCTTCAGCTTCACTGGAGAGGACACTCCAGCGTCATTGCAAGATGTCGATCTAACACAGGAGGAGACAGATACCGTGTCACTCCCGAGTCGGACTGCACAGCCATTCTCGGCGGTGCAGATAGACTCTTAAGAAGCTACACCATCGTCTCTCGAGACGGACGGCTGCCAACCAACCATTCATATATCTTCTTTGGAAAAATCTGTATTTGGGTTCTTTGCCCATTTTTAATTGATCTATTTGTAGGTTTTTGTTGTTGTTGTTTTGTTACTAAGTTGTGTGAGTTCTTTATATATTTTGAATATTAACCCCTTATCAGATACACAAAATCTTTCCAGAAAAAAATCCAGCCATTGTTAATATAATGAGAATGGTTTACACAACATCCATGTAACCTGGCAGCCAAGGAGAGTGGACTGGAATTAGCATGCGTGAACAATGATGACAACTTCACTGTATTAGTCAGTGTGGGTGGTAGACACCATTGAGTGAGTGTGTACTGTCTGGCCATCACATTCAAAACGAGTGAGAAGAGCAATGAATCTTCATCAAATTTTGCATTAAGTTTGAACATTCCTCTGCAGAAACTATTCAGATGATTCAAAGGCCACAGATATGGGCAACTGGTAACTGGCAACTTCATCAGGACAATGTGCCTGCATATGCATCATATCTCATACAGAGCCTTTGGAGAAACATCAAATCACCCAGGTGACTCAGACCCCCTACAGTTCCAATTTGGCACCTTGAAACTTCTGGCTCTTCTCAAAACTAAAATTACCTTTGAAAGGGAAGAGATTTCAGATGGTCAATGAGATTCAGGAAAGACTGATAGTGATTGGGAGAACTATATGAGGTCCCAAGGTGCCTACTTTGAACAGGACTGAGACGTCATTGTCCTATGTACATTTCTTGTATCTTCTTCAATAAATGTCTATGATCCATAGTACATGGTTGGATACTTTCTGGACAGATCTTGTATTGTTTGCAAACATTTTTCCCATTCCATAGGTTGTCAGCATTTTTATTTCTTTGTTAAGATTTTCTTTTTACATTTGTTTCAAGAGGATTTGTAATTCATATTTGGAGCACTTTATGACAGCTGCTTTTAAAATTCTTGTCAGACATTCCAACATCTAGTTTGTTGTGTTTTGGGCATCAGCTGATTATCTTTTCTCATCCAGATTATGGTTTTCATGGTTCTTGTTATGATGAATGATTTTCTATTATATCTGGGGCATTTTGGTTATTATGTTAGGAGACTCTGGGTTCTATTTATATCTTCTGTGTAAGTTGAGCTTATAGGTCCTGGCCTACTTCTGTTGGCCTTGGTTTCACTGACAGTTAGGTTTTCTGAGTCTTTGCAGTATCATTCTGGTCGGCTGCATTCTTCTGATGGTGACTGTATGGCACGGTTTCTTCTGGTGCCATCTCTGCAGGTGGGAAGCACTTCCTTGGCTACCTAATGTCACTGGGTGATCTTGGGGAAGAAGACCCAACTGAGGAACAAGGAAAAGTGAGGGTGTGAAAACTTGTTCAGAATTAGAATCCAGCCCAGGTCTTTAACTCTTCCTCCTAAGAGTTCTTGAGTCTTAACTGCTAAGTACACAAGAGTGTTGTCTAGAAAATATCCTGGTAGAGGAACACCCATCTGACAACAATCACTAAAGGTGGAGAACACAAGTCCGTTTATCGATGTTTGGAAGACAAGAGAAGCAGTGCACAGGTGGGTGGATGTTGTAATGTACGCAGATTGCCTGATGCATTTCTGGAAATCTTCCTTCCAAGTTTCACACTCTCCTTGGGTTTCCTCTAAGACTCTGAAAACCCAGGCTCCACAGAATTGGTCCAGGAGCCCCACTACCAGGGAAGTGGGTAGTAACCCCACTGAGGCTTTAGAAATCCTGGCAGAGATAAGTTCTCTCCTCTTACTTCTTTTTGAAGAATATTTTAACCCCTGTGGGGAAAGTGAGGAGTGTTTTCTCCTTATGCACTTTACACTAAGGTTATCTTCCTGTCCATACACCACTTAAAGGCTAGTTGCTACTCAGATGCTTGCTCAAAAATGCGCCTACTCCTTAAATACATCTCAGCCTGGTTTCTCTTTATATCCTGTTCCAACTCTAGCATTTGGTTCATTGATCTATTTCCAGTGTAGCTTTCTCAGCATGTCCTGCCATCTCTCATTTTAGTGGATGTGTGACTCTAAAAACCCCAACATGGACCCAGGCAAGGGGTCCAAGTTGCCAATGAAAAGTCACAGTGCCCAACAGTTGTTTAGTTTCCTTTACAGCAAGCCATGCATGCACTACTGATAGCTTAGATTCTCTAGCAGTACAGTATGTTAAGTCTTGTTTCAAAATAAAACTCCTCTCCTACATCTATCCCTGTCACTTCACCTTCATTCTTTATACCTAGGGATGGGGGCTTCTGAAATACTTTGTCCCCAGCCTGTGAGTGCCCTGACCAACACCCCCCCCCCAAAATAAAACTGGATTTGATGGAATACACTTTTCTCTCCTTCTTCTTGGTTGACAAATCCATTACAAAGCTTCCATAGCTTTGAATTAGATATTAAAGCAGATGTTTATGTTGGTCCCATTGAGAGTTCTTAAGACAATAAAATCACATCTTGATTTTTCCACCAGCTAGTCACGGCATCAGAGATTGGGAAGACCTCACTGTTGTTCTTCTTTGTCGAACAAATACCCCTTTCATTTACATCCATCTGACTGATGACACTTTGACCCTTTCCTTGTTTATCTAACAGGAAATTTTGGACACAGTTCTCTTCACAAGGCAATCTAAGACACAGATATGCAATGTTTATTTAATGTTTCAGTAACATTTTCTAGTGATGCACTTATTTTAAACAAAATTTCCTCTAACAACAATCATAAGGTTTACAAAACAAGAAAGATTTCAACAAACAGTTACAAACAACTTTATGTATTCTGGGTACTGTGCAAAGTGCTAGAAATACAAAGATTAAAAAATAATAATATGGATTTAGTTTCCAAGAATTATGTGTAACAGAGAAAGATTACATACACCTATAAGTAAAAGCTAATATATAGTAAGTGCAATATTATAAATTTGGGGAATCCAGAGGTCCTACATAAGAACTGCTTTTGACAGACAGTTGAATCAGGAAAGACTCAGCAAGACAGGTGATATTTGAATTAATTGTTGAAAATAAACACAAACCAATGACATAGGAAAAGAGCGAAGACATACAAGGCTTGGCAATGTCCGTGGGTCACATCACAGGGGTGTGAAACAGTGATAGGAGTTGAAAGCTCAAGTACAAAGGGGTGTGAGATGAGGCCATCAGGGGCTTTGCACCCCTTGAAAAGAGGCTTAGATTTTATTTTCTAAAAACTAGGAAACTTATGATAGATTTTAAAGTGAAAAGAGATGATATAATCTGGTTTGTATTTGAGAAAAATCACTGTTTATTATAAGCAATATTTTAACACTCATTTAGTAAATTCAAATTTATAATATCATATCTAATCATATTGCCCCTTCAAATAGAATGACTCCAATGTTAAATGAATGTAAGCATAAAAATTCTTAGACATCTCATACCTCTTAGGTGGAGCTCATGAGATTTTTTCTTTTCTTTTTTTTTTTTTGCCTTATGGACCATGAAGGAAAAATATGTCTATTTTAAAATAACTTCCTTTCTTTACAAATTTTCTAGCTGGCATCAAAGCCATATGAAAAGAAAAATTTCTTAGAATGCTTACACTTATCTTGTTCTACCCGATCTTCTCAGTGGGTGAGAGATGGTGCCTTCTGTAAGCAGAGTGTGGGCTTGTCTGTGCTGTAACTTATATCTTGTATGTGTCTTTCTGAAAACTATCCATAAAAACAGGCTGCATTCCCTATTTCCAGATGAGTACTTAACTCAAAGCACACATTAAGGGAAAACATTGAGGGTATACATGCAATGGAAAGTATCTATTTATGACTGGTCTTCTTTTGACTGTATCGATATTTTTCTGTTGCTTGATAAAGATAGTTGTCAGACTCTGGCTATGGGAGGGGTGCAGGACCCATTCGTGGTAGTCAGCCTTGCTCCCTGCCCCTGCCTCGTGCTGTTCTCTTATCACAGCAACCCAGAGAAGCAGGCAGCATGACTGTGGATCCTAACCCTGCCTGAGCTTGACATAGATTTCACAGGCCATGGCTGTTCCTACAAAAGCACATCAGCCTGGATTTCATGGAAAAAAAAAAAAAGAAGAATTTCTTTTGGCATCTTAGATTCTGTATAGAACATGCCCAGAATGAGGAAAGCAATGGAAGAGCAGTTGGTAGATAAATTGAATAACAACCTGGCTCCTTGGTGTCTCATGAACATGGTTTTCACAGATACCTAAACCTCTCTTGTGGAACTGACATTTAGTTCATTAGTCTTTTTTTTCTTTTTTCTTTTTTTTTACAACTAGAGGAGTAGAGAAGTTACTCTCCTGTGGCTTTTGCTGGTACTTTTTATAGCCGTGGTGTGGTAGGAAGTAGGCCCCAAGTTCCCTTGGCAACAAGCTGAGTAGAAGTGATACACAGAAATCTGAATCATCAGTGAATCATCGGAGGATTTCTGTTTCCAATCCTTGAAAATGATTTACTGATTTTTTTATTTGTGAGATGTTTGCTGACTCCAAGTAAACACCATAGAGAGCGTTAGTTTATTCAGTTCAATCAATCATTAGAGAAACATTCTGAATGCTCCAAGTGGACCTTCCTGTGGATACCCCAGAAACACTGTGCTTTCTTTATTAAGATGACACTGCATTTGAGGTGAACAGATCGGCTTATCAAGGCATCAGCAATGGGGAAGTTCCCCTTCTACCAAGAAACCTGATGTCCCCAGCAAGATGTTTCAAGACATTGCTGCATTTAACTAAATTTATCTTAGCATCTAGAAAAGGTGATCTCTGTATACAGTTCAATGTTCATCACAGAGATTCTCAGACAGCCCAAAAAAGAACTAATGTGGCTCAGACGTCAAAGATACACACACACACACACACACACACACACACACACACACACACACACACACATACACACATCCACCCTCTGAGATTTCTGGACATAAGTTACCCAATTTTCTCCTACTACTTTTTTTTTCACTAGCACATATCTTGTATAATCCCTTCATCTTCATTCTTGTTTTAGGTTTACCACTTTTTCTTTTTGACTCAGATTGTCCTTTCCTCCATTCTTTATGCAGAGAGAAAAATAACTTCCCCTAAAAATGCTTTTTCTTATGTCAGTATTGCAATCACAGCTCATTAATGGTTCAACGGTTTCCTGAAGACCATAACTTATTAATCATTGTATTTGCAGTACATATCATGGTGCCTGACCCATTGAGAATGTTCAACCAATGTCTGTTGAATGATTTATAATTGTGGTATTTGTGTTTATATGCCTTTTGCAATAGACTTAAATCTACTTGTGAGTACAAGTCTAATCTCATAAGTGCTCATAAACCCAGAGTCTCTGGTATTGTATATTGTACACATTCAACCCACAGTTATTGAAATAGTGAATGAAATTTAAATCCTGGACTGTTGTATGCATATTGTAGTCTCCCCTACCTAAGTGACCTCATTTTCTACCACTCCCTTCCTTCCTCTGAGGTGAGCTTTTGTACCAGTCAAGCTCCATGTAATTGTTCAAACTATTTCCATCAGATGAATTCCCACCACCATTTGCACCACCTATTTAAGTTCGATCCTTCTTTAAGGCCCCATCTAAGTCTCATTCTCTTTACAAATGGAGGGACTGCTTCATTCCCCGAGCCGTCATGGGTTTTCATGGTCTTCAAACTCATCATGTCTATGGCCTTTATTCAACTTTTGTCCCTAATGCATTCTGTTTGCTTCCTTTTGGACTCTTGGGTGATGTCACCTATTTCCTAGTCCTTGACATCTGCCACAAGTGAATGACACCAGCTTCTCCATCTCTAGCCCTGATGTCTCCTCAGAGCATCAAAACTTGATGTCTTATAAGCTCCTCAGGCACAAAATGTTCAAAAGTTAGGTCATATTATTAATTTTTTTAGCTATGTTATTTGTATTTTTGTTACAATGAGGTTTTTTGGTTGCCCTTAGAGATACATATTAAAATATTTATGGATGAAATAATAGGTTATCTTATTTTTTTTCAAATTAATATGGGAGGGGATTAAAGAAAGAAGTTTGCTATTCTATGTACCACATGTTTCAAATTTTTAATAATATACACTTCTTAAACTTTAGTTACCAGTAATTATTTTCCTTTATTATTACCTTCACCCACTACAAACTCACTTTTCCTCTGCTTAAGTGCATCATTCGTCCCCATTTCTATCCAAACTCCCTGGGATATTCTTTGTGTGTGTGTGTGGGCGGGGGGGGGGGGGGGGAGGGTTGGTAGCAGGGATTGACATGTGAGGCTAAGCAACTTTAGCTGCTCATGAGATTGGTGCCCAAGTAGAAGATCCTGGTGTTAACCAAAGTGATTTTGAAAGTTTTTTTGAAAGCAAAAGGGGAGACTGGTTCTATTTTAAAAGAAAAATAAGAGACTTGAGAGTTACCCCTCCACTCCATCATGTCCCCAATTTTCTGATTCTCTAAAATAATATCCAAAATCTAAGATCATGTTGTGTCCATTGCTTGAACTATCTTTCCATTCTCATCTTACCTTAGAAACTGTCTACTTAAGTGTCACTTGAGACTCTGCTCAACCATTCCTTTCTTTTTTGTAGCACTTTCTGGACTCCCTCTCCTTGTTTCCCAGAGGCAGAGTTGAGTGCTTATCAATATTCACATAGGACATTGTATCTACCATTTTAACTATCTCTCTGTGGAGTAGTTTGTTCTTCTGGTATTGTGCTACTAGGGAGAGAAAACTAACTTAAACCATCTCCCCTTTGGGTCTGAGTTCAGACACTGTCTTCTTCAACCTGATTCCCCAGTTAGCACGTTGCCTTACAAAGAGTAGATGTTCAATGAAAGTTTGAAATTGAATCAGGTAGAATCTAATTTGTTTGTATATGTGGTTCCTTTTCTTGGTTAATATTCATATACTAAAGTCGTCTTTCCTAATCTCCCCCACACAAAGGGGATCCCTCTTTGTCTGAATTTACAGAACTTTCTTTTTCTCACTTCACAGTGTATATAATGATCTGCTTTGGCTTTGTGTCCTATGTCCTTTGCTGTCCAAGACTTGTGAAAAAACTGATCATATCTTTTCCTCTCGCTTTTCTCTACAGAGCCTGCTCAGGGATCGGTTCCTGAGCACACATGAAGAGTTTGTTGAATTTAGTATTTGAGTGTAAATGACATGGGAAGAGTCTCGGTTTCCTACTTGATATCAGCAGTATTAAATATTTGATGTCCTTTATTTGCTTAACTGATATCATGAGCTGCATAATTTAGAGGGACTAACGAGGTCTATAAACAGGCAGCTACAATCCACAGAGGGAGTGTTCACACAGGTCTTTTAGGCTCCCCAAATTATATAGCATATGTTACCCATTTAACCAGTTACTTCTCATGAATAAACAACAATAGAGGATTTGTCTCCAAGTTAAGGAAACTGAATCTACATTAGTAGCAGGTTCAGAAAGAGAGTGAAGACTTTTATCTCTAACTTATAGAGTGGTGCAGAGAATTAGATGAGTTAATATATACAAAGAATTTAAAACAGTTCCTTGCACATAATAAGTGCTGTGTATAAAGGTTTGCTTTTGTCACTACTTTGATGATTTATTTTAAATTGGAGCACAGGTAATACATTTTTATAGTAAGAAAGGCAGAAATATTGAGTGAGTTCTTGGGGTCAATTCTTGCTACTAGTCCTAAGATATTTATGGCAATGCCTCTAAAATCTCTCATCTTCTCCACAACTTTTCCAAACATTTAGTTTGAAAAATCAGATTGGACATTTTATAAGAATAGCTTTTCTCATAATAATTCAGGGCTTTCAATTCCATTCCTGCTGGAGTCTAAAATACTGTTGCACACAGAAACTTAGGATTATATAAAAACAACATGATCTAAACTTATTTTTTATTTACTTTCAGAAAAAGTGTCATGGTTCACATGTGGAATAAAAGCAAAGTGGGTATCACTGGGGTATGAATTAATCACCTCTTGAACAGGGCAACATATTGGGAGCTATTCTGATGTCTGTTGTGAAAGAAAAGCTAGCAAAGCTGTAACAATGACATATAATTGAATCAATCATTGACTCTATCAATATCAGCTGAACACTCTCCTATGCCAGGCAGTATTCTAGAAAAGAGACACACAGACTGTATTCTCCACATGGAGTTGACCTACAAGTGTAAGGAGGCAGGAAATAAACAAGTAAGCAACGTAAATAATTACAGATTTTAGGATGGGAGTTGGGAAGAAATGTACAGGGTGATATGACCTACTAGATAAGTAGGACGGTGGAGAAGCATCTTTAAATAGGGTAATTTGGGAAAGTTTGAGCAGAAACCATAAAGATCAGAAGGTACAGAAATTGGGTGACCTTAAATTATGAAAGAGTAAAGAAACATCAACCATAGAGAAGTAAATTACCAAGAAGTCTTTTTTGTTGTTGTTGTTTTGGGGAGTTTTCTTTTTTTGCTCAGTTTATATGTATTTTTTTGTTCCTATCAGTAAATCTGATTTGGTTAGGGTAGGTAAAATAGCTTGAACAAAGGTCAAATGTTATCCAAGACTCATCTCTCTCTCTCTCTCTCTCTCTCTCTCTCTCTCTCTCTTTTTTAGTATAAAAGTAATACTTATTCTAAAAAAGCTTGGGCAATAAAAATTTTAAATAAAAAAAAGTGCCCACGACCTAAAATCTTAATTGTAAATGTTACTAATATGTTGCCCTATTCCTAAAGCAAATCGTGTCTTAAGTTCTGTTTGTGGTTATCTAACCTTTGTGTAATGAGGTTAAATAAAGTAGGTAGTCGACTCAGCTTTAAAAAGAGAGAACCAGAAGCAGAAGTCATGCCAAAATTGAGTTCACATGGTAATCAGTAATGTTTTGGTTTAAAAATTACAATTGATCAGGAAAAAAAATGTTGTAGTGGACAACACAAATTGTCCAGAAAGATGTTTTTATTTCAAATATTGCCATATCTTATCTCCCTAAGCAGTTACACCAACAAAAGATATAGCCCTGCCCCATTTTGAAAGTAATAGCCTTGAGGGAAAGGGACCAGGGAGAAATTCACCCTATTCTGATGGATAGAAGTTGGAGTGCGTGGTGATGCTTCTGGTCTTGATGTGGTCCACTGTGATCAATCATTTGAAAATTTGTCAAGGTTCTTAACCCACATTGTTAAATTGCTCTTCCAACAGCAATATTTAAGAAAACCCTTCTTATTAAACTCAACGTTATTAACTATCTTAAGAAAATCTTTACTAGCATTAATTTTAATAAAATTTAAAGACTGAGGACCAATTTTTATTTTCCATTCTATTTTTCCTTATTTTCATTCTTTCAGGGATTTGGGGAGATCAAAATAGGATACCTACTAGAACTAAAACAGGCACAAAATGGTCATACGTGTTTTTTTCTTTAAAGCAAGAAAATAAAAGAGCGTGTCATTTAAAATGTGCACAAGATTAGTCTATGTATTTATTTGTAGGAACATTAGTTTCTTAGGGCCATTTCAGTAACCTAGGGTTAATACTGCTTTTGAATCCTGCATGGTCAAAGTTGGCTATTTTTGAGCAGAGATATTTCTAAAACTTTTGTAGGCACCAATATACCTAAAATAATATGAACCATGTGTTGACATTATGCATACAAGTTACAAAGATCATTTGGATAAAGTTTGCCTCAGGCTATAACACAGAAATAGCAGGTTTAAACATTTTGATTTGCAATACAAATTATGCTTATTTCATTAAACTATCTATAAATAAAATAATTTAGCCTTTGAAACATTTTGGAAACATTTCATTTTACTAAAATATAGAATAAAATAAAATTGGGACTTCAGCGGAATTGAGAAAATGACGCATTTCTTTCTTGTAGTTGTCGGGTCACACAGCTGCTTTATTTCTAATATTATTTAATCTTTTTTATATTTGTCATCTCCTTTATTGAAATCATAAGGTAGATTTTCTCCCAAATACTTAGTTACCTCACTATGGATCTATCTATTTTATACATCCTTCTTATATAAAATTTAAATATTTAAATATTATATAAAAGTCAATGTACTTTTTTAAAAAAATGTATTTATTTGTTTGTTTTGTTTATTTATTTATTTTTAGAGAGAGGGTAAAGGAGAAAGCGAGGGAGAGAAACATTACTGTGTGGTTGCCTCTCACTCACGCCCCCAACTGGGGACCTGACATGCAACCTAGTTGTGTGCCCTGACTGGGAATCGAAACAGCGACATTTGGTTCGCAGGCCGATGCTCAATCCACTGAGCCACAGCAGCCAGGGCTCAATGCACTTTTGACAATAATCCTAAATTCCAGCCCCCTCTACATAATCAATCATTACCATTAGGTTAATGTGGACATTTAGAGTTTGTTCCATGCATTTATGAAAAGCAATAATTACAGAGAAAACTTATAGTATTGTTTTCATCTTTCTTTTTTCTAGAAATTATACTACACTTACCATAATAACCAACACCTGATTTTTTTTTGCCTTATAAGTGCCCCTTTCCTTTAAACTGGTGCATTAAATTCTATGCCACGGACGATGAGTCCCTCTATCCATAGAATATGGGTTCACTTCCACTTTTTTGCCATTATAAACTAATTTTTTAGAAATTTTTATGAGAACACCTTCTTGATCTCAACATCAAAAAGAAATTATACTATAATTTAGTGTAATATTTTATAGTATTTATGCTTAGATTTTAACCATCTAAATTTGTAATATATGAGATATGAATTAACTGCATCTTTCTAAGTAAATGGTTTTCCTAAGACCTTCTATTAAAATTGTATCCTTTACCCATTTATTTAAAATGTTATTTTTATCACATATTCAATAAGTGTATATGCTTTCATCTGCTTTTAGTCTCTTATCCCATTGACCTAGCTATCAATTTCTGTCCTACTACTATACTCTTTTTATTTCTTTACTAGTATACTATTTTTATTCCATAATGTGTTTGATATGTGGTAGGCAAGGCCTTCCCTTCCTGGTTTTCTTTTATAGATTTAGCTTGGTTATTTTTATGGATTTTAGAACAGGCTTTAAATTTCCATAAGTCATGATTTTACTTTTTAATCAGTATTGTAATAAAGTCACAGATTATTTTGAAGAAAGCAGACACTCTTAAAATACTGAAGTTCCTCATTCATGAACACAGTATTTTTTACTATATTTATTAACATATTTTTATATGCTCTCTGGTGAAGTTGTATTTGGATTACTACTAAGGGTTTGATGTCATTATTACTATTATGAACAGACCCATTGTTCCATTTTATTTTCTAATTGACTTAATGATGTGAATAAAGCTATAGGTTATATTATATGCTGAGCTTCTATTTGGCCATCTTGGTTAAATTTCCTTGCTGTTTTTTAAATTTGGCCCATTGGAGTTTTCAGGTAAATGCTTATATTATCTGTAAATTGTGATTATTTCATAGTTTCCTTTACAGTGTTTGAGTTGTTTTCCTTATAACACTGACCAGAACCTTGAATAAAGGTTGAACAGGTGTCTTCTTCTTGTCAATATGGGTCTGATTCAACATCTCATCACTCAGGATAGTGCTTGATGTAAAATACTGGTAGCTCCTTTATAAAGTCAAGGAAATTATATATTTCTTTTATTTTATAAAAACCGTTTTAAAAACTGTTAAAAACTGTCAGAAACCTTTAGGATGCTTTTTTTCAAAATTGAGGTGATCAAATAGTTTCTCCTTTTTTAATATCTTCATAATACATTCCATTGAAATATTTCTAATGCTGAGCAATTTTTGCATTGGTCATGCGGTATTTATTATTTTTACAGTATATTGTTGGATTCATGTTACCATTTTATTATTTTGTATCCATAGTCAGCCTGTTTAAAATAAAAATCTCCCACTTCAAAAATATTTGTTAATACTTGCTTCTAAAATAATCTGGTCTTGAAGCTTTTGCTGAGTGTTGGAGGTGAGGGAGTGTCATTATTTCATTACTCTTTTAATTTCTGCTAATATTTTTTGTCTCTTTAGATTTTCCAGGTCTTGTTTTGCCAATTTTAGAATTTTTAAAATCTTCTGTATAGTCTTCTATAGCTTGCTTTTAATCTTTACCTTATATTTTCTTTATTGTGCTTTTCAAAGCTTGACCTGTTTTATATGACTTTTTAAGGAATTTATTTTTATTTATTTTTGAATAATTCAATCAATTATTTCAATTTGTTTTATTCATTAAGTATTATATTTATCTTAATTCCTTCCTTGGATTTATTTATTTTTCTTATTTTAGATTTTGGATTGATTGCTTAGTTTTTTTTTTATTTTAAATCTTTCTTATTTTCTAATAAATACATTTAAGATGACAAATTTTCCTCTAAGTACAGCTTTGGCTATGTATCACAGGTTTTGATATTTTGAATCAATTCCAAAGATACCTTTTCAGTATTTGCTAATGTTTATTAGTTTAATTTCCTTCAGTTATTTAATGTGCTACAGATTAGTTACCCTTTTTATTCCTTGGATACTCAAGAGAGATAGAACGTTTTGTTTTTTTTTTTAAGTGACTTAGTTTTATTCTGGTTTTTGGAGGCCAGATGGGGCATTGCTCCACTCTGCAGGGGGACTGTATGTACAACCTCCCCCTCCCCAAGTTGAGAGGCCCAGCGACCCACCTCAGGGTCCAGGCAGAGGGGGTGGAGGCGCCAGTGACTGGGCAGCTCCAAGGACCCAGTGACCACAGTGGGTTGCACAAGGAGAGGGGGGAAATCAGGCAGAGGCCTGGAATGGCTCAGATTGGGGGGGTTGGAATGAGGGAGAGTCCCAGAGGCAAGGACACACAATCCAAGAATGTGGAGTCCGAAAAGGAGTCCAGTGCCCTTTTTACCGCTGAGGCTCCAGGTCAGAGAGGTGATGCCAAACTGTCATCTTGCAAGAGGCAAGGCCTGGGGTGGCACCAGGTGTCGCAGCTGTAGTTAGCTCCGTGCACTAGCCTGCTGCCTTCACCCTCATCGAGGGTGCATGCGGGACCCAGACGTTGGGTGCGCAGTCTGGCGGACAGTCCTCCTCTAGGGCCCCCCAGGTAGGCGACAGGCCGTGCTCAGCCGCTCATAGAGCAGGCGGGCGCCGAACTTATGTCCGAGAAGCAGTCGAACTCGCTGGGGCCCAGGAAGAGCTCGGACAGCTCGCGCACTAGAGATTGAATAGTGCACAGTATTTAATCTTATGAACATGATTTTTAACCTGTTACCTGGAGCAAATCTTATACACTGACCAGCATCTATTGTTCCAACAAGATTTAACACTTTGAGACTGAAATTGAATTCAAAGGGGTGACACTAAATTGGCTCTTATTATTGTTGTTTTTGTTGTTATTATTATTTCTAGGCTTTAGAAAAAAAGGCTGTTTCTAATTACACTCAAAATCCAATAGCATTAATTTCACTGCTCCCCCTCCTCTTTTTTTAAAGCATTGATGGTTTCCTCCTGTAGCCCTGATTGAATATGAAGCCCTAAATTGGTAAGGAAGTCTATTGGGCTGATGGGAAATATTTCTCAGTGCCTGGGAAAGGAAGAATGGGGTAGATGGTGTGAAATACAACCATGGAACACATATCTCTGGTAGGTTATGCTGTTTCTAACAAAAAATCTTTGTGCACGCTCATATCCTCCTACACCGCCTTAACACAGAAATCTGCTAATGTAACTAAGGTAAGTTTCACACAAAACCCAATTTTGCAGACATTCTACTTTTTGATGTTTGCATTATCACCTTTCAGCTTTTGGGTTTTTAGAGAGCTGGAAACTCTGTTTTTGCAATGCTTAGACTTTCTGTTTCCACTACTTTTCATACACATTTTTGAAGATGACTGGCTAGGAATCTAACCTTGTTAGCACCATGACCTTTTGACCACCAAGTTTTAAGAACTACCTGTTAGACTGCTGCATAGTACCAGTAGGAAGTAAAATGCATGGGATTTATGAAGTTATCAGGCCAAACAGTGTTTGTTCCCTACTGATATGTATCTAACAAAACATGACATAGAATACTTTCTGCCTGCTTCAAAAGATTGCGATTAATTCTCCTTTTCATTCTGGGGTAAATAATATTTACACTTCAGTTAAAATTTAACTAAATTTGGCAAGCTGCAGGGAGTTCAAAAGTTTAGGAAAGTCCAGAAACCTTTATATTTTATTTGAATTGGACACTCACTTTCAACCTTAGCTGTAAAGCTACATTTGTCTGATTTCTTTCCACTTAGAACTCACTTATCCTTGTACATTATAAATGAATTGATAAACTAAGTATGACACAGAAGTGATTGATGTGATGTTGTTCTTAAATGAAGAAAGGGAGTATTGCAAATAGTCCACCATGCCTACCTATAAAGAATTTATTTGGGTCCAGAGTGGTATAGATAAATTGTAACTATATTTTCTGATTTTTAACTAGACAATTGCTCAACTCTCTACTTAACACTGTCTATATGATTGCATGCTAGTTTGTTAGAATTAAGCACAAGTATCGAGTTTAATTTGTAACCTATAATGGTCATTAAAACAAAACAAAACAAAACAAAAATAAAACCATTCATTGTAAGAGTAAGTTCTAAATGAGAAGAAATAGTCATCAGCCGAAGACTTAAAGCCCTGACAATGATATGCTAAGAGGTCTGAGGAAAGAGATCTGTATGAGTTTTTATTTAAAAAATGGATACTTTTGTCAACTTTTATTCTTTTATGAGTAAAACAGAAACCCTCATCTTTGACTCTTAGTAAATGTTATGGAATTTTGCTAAGTTAGAGAGGTTTTATATTTCCACTTCTCTAAAAACATTTTGCTTGCTTAAATTATAGTCAGAACAATAACTGAAGATAAAAATCCAAATACAGGTTCAGCCATCACTTGGTCCAAATCAGAGAATATAATCTTTATCTCCAGATGAATTTTCAGTCTGAAAATAAATGGTTTTAGGCACAATCACATCCTCTTATTATGGTTAAATTAATATTGTTTTGAGGAGAAAGGTTGCTGTGGTATCTCAGAACACTTCTAAGTGTGAATTAAAAAGTCCTGACTTCCTTAATTTAAATACTTCCCCATATTTTTCTGTTGTAAACTTACTAAGAGAGGTAGTTTTGTTCAAAAAGCAACTTTAAAATTAAAACTCAGCCTATCTGCTCGCTCCTAACTTGACAGTTTTATTTATTTATTTGATTTATATTCTTTGCAAAAATATTCATTTTTATTGACTTTACTAGGGTAACATTGGTTAATAAAATTATATAGGTTTCAGGTGTACGATTCTATAATACATCATCTATGTATTGTATTGTGTGTTTACCACCCAAAGTCTAGTCTCCTTCCATCACCATTTATCTGTCCTGTACTCTCTTCTACCTCCCCATCCCCCTCTTTCTCTCTGGTAATTATCATACTGTTGTCTGTGTCTATGAGTTGGTTTGTTTTACTTAATCCCTTTACCTAAACATCACCATAGAAAACAAAATGTGAAAAGGCTATATTTCTTTTCCTGGCATAATCACGTGAAGTTTACATAGGGCAAGTAGTTCAATTATTTGGGTTAAAAAATCTTTAGATCTCTCAATGAAGGTTGTGTTGTTACTTGAGAAGGTGGGACTGTTGATGATGGATGTCATTGATACATGCAGGTGTCACAGAGAAGACTGATGTTGTCGTAACCGTCCCTTCCATGTGCTTTATGCACGTGGATTTTCCTTTGATTGTTGTGATTGAGAGCCTGCAGCCATTTGTAACCCAGTGCTATAAATGCTCAATGGCCCCAGCTTTTGCTCTTTTACTATGGCTGTCTGCCAGCTGGTATGTGGGCTGCAGTAGTTTCTCATACAAGTTCACCCCAGAGCACCAAAAAATATGTTTTCTTTTTTTCCCATCTCAACACATATGGCTATTCCTCTTTAGTTTACTAAACAGCCATCTGGATGTCCTCTTGGTGTACAGTTATTTCATATAGCCAGTCCATCAAGGGTGGCAAATTATTTGAAATTCTCTTAATGATAAGTCTGTGTGATTCACAACAAATAAGTGAAGGGATGCCATAAATTAATGACAAGCCATTCACTCACTTTGGCAACCTTAAAAATCACTCAGAATGTAACATTATAATCAATAAAACACATTAAAAAAATCACTCAGTTCACATTTATGTCCCATGTTCTAATTGGATTTAAGGTACTATCTGTGGGAACTTTTCTGAGTTATCAAACTCAGAATTGCTAGAATCCAGGAAAATCGATGTTACTATTTTAGTTTAATATATGTAAATAACTTCACTGTGTTCCATTTACATGGTTGCATTTATATTTTTGAAAATCCCACCTCTCAGAAGAGAAGAGTCAATATTAATGGCATGGGCTAATTGATTGACATGCACTATTTCATGGCAACTCTGTGAGGAATGAATACTATTATGAATCTGGTTTTGAAAATAGGCATACATAGGTTAATTGAACTACCCGAGGCCATAGTAGGGAAACCCAATTGTCTAACTCCAGAGTCTAGCTCCTTGCTCTCTCTGTCTCTCTCCCCATCTATAATGAGCATATTATGTGCCAGCAACTCTCCTGATGCTCTATATGTATTACCTCTTTTAATCTTTATATTGTAATAAACTTTGAGGTAAGCACAAATATTGTGTGTTCTTTATAGATAAGACAACTGAGGCATAGAGAGCTTAACTTGCTCATTTTAATACAAACATAATTGATAGGTAGACAAACAAGGAGCCCAAGCATTTTAGTTTCAGAATCTGTGCTGTTATTCCTTATGTTATATTCTCTTTTATCTATTAAAAAAAGCTGATAGCAAAAACTTGCCATTTCTAATAATAAAAATCTATGAAAAGCTATATTTGCAAAATAGAATATAAGTTATTTGTGTTCAGATGTATTTTTTTCTTACCTGTATTGCCACTGATTTTTGAATTTGGCAGTTTCTCACATGTGGCAAAACCTTTAAATATTTGTATTATACAAATTCCACATATGTTTTGTACTTGTTCCAGTTAATCATGATTGTTTTTCTAGTCCTTACATTTCCATTTGGCTTCTTTATTCAGAACAGAGATCTAATAAAAGAGGAGAGATATATGGGGATGACAAATGAATTAAGTTGGATGACAACTTCAGTTTTGGGAAGGATAAAGAAATCTCAGTTAGAAACATAAGATGAGTTAAAACATCCAGGGTCTTCTATAGAGGACTGGGTAAAGAAGACGTGGTACATATATACAATGGAATACTACTCAGCCACAAGAAAAAATAAAAGTCTGCCATTTGTGACAACATGGATGGACCTTGAGAATATTGTGCTAAGTGAAATAAATCAGTCAGAAGAAGTTAAGAACCATTTGATTTCACTCATATGTGTGATCTAAAACTGAAAGCTACAAACAAACAAACAAACAAAAACTCATAGACACGGACAACAGTATGATGTTCACCAGAAGAAATGGTGTTGGGATAGTAAAGGGTAAAGAAGGTCAAATATATGATGACAGAAGATGATTTGACTTTGGCTGGTGGATACACAATGCAATATACAGATAGTATATTGTAGAAATCTACATTTAAAACCTATATAATTTTATTAACTATTGTCACCTCAATAAATGTAATAAAAAAAGAATAAGTCAGTAAAAAACAAAACCCAGGGTCTATCCATACCCGTATTCACATTCACAGTATGAAATCCTAATACAAACATGCCCTTGATAGCAACAGAGTAATTCTAAATAGAGTTCTCGAAATAGTATGATTAATATTGCCTCATAATACTAGAATCAATAATAAACTTATTGTTATTATGTAGCAGAGGGAGATAGCATAGCTTCACCCTGCCTATTTGATTAATGCTTGTCTCTCCTCCACTCTACAATTTTCATATTATCAGGTATTAGACCTGTTTTAAATCACAAGTATATACCCAGTTTCAGTATATGCTCAGTGTTGAGCAGAGAGAAGGGTTTCAATAAATATTGAAGGAGTAAATGAATGAATGAAGATATAATAGTGAAGTCTAAATGCACATGATCCTAAGTCCGATCCCTTATGTACCAGACATGAATCCTATGGCACCAGCTTTAAATTCATCTTGCCAGATAGTGGGACATGCTGCTACTTACTGTAACTCCTACCTAGGTGGAATGGCTGAATCATAACTAGGAAGACAACTGTGACCAGTCTGGGGACATTTCTTCTGTTTACTCCTTGATTCAAAATTAAATAATCACTCTGCATCAGCAACTTTGATCCAATGGATCATTTCTTACTCCTTGACAGCATTTCTTTACTTGACTTTGAGGACACCATACTTTCTCCTGGATCTTTCTATTGCATTAGCCACTGATTTGTAGACTCCTTTGCTGGTTCCTCTTCTTCTTCTTCTCAGATTATTGTATTTTCATTTTTTAAATAGCATCTCTCTTCAGAAGAGCAGAATTAAAATTTTGATAAAGTCCTGTTTCTGTTATTTTCTTTTATGGAATATGTTTTTAAATAATTTTTTTTATGGACTATGTCCCATTTAAGAAATATTTGGCCACTGCAAGATTACACTAATTTTTTCCAATTTTGTCTTCAAGATATTTTATAGCTTTCAACTTAGCATTTAGGTCTATGAGATAAATATTTGTGTTTTCTTTTTTTATGCCATTTACATATGTGTGTGTGTGTATATATACATATATATATATATATTTATTTTATTTTATTTTATTGTTGTTCAGTTACAGTTGTTCCAATTTTTTCCTGTTTATCTCTCTGTCCCCCACTCCCATAGTAAATCCCCACCTTGTTGTCCATGTCTGTGGGTCCTTTATTCTTGTTTCTTGACTAGACCCTTCCCCTTCTTCCTCCCGTTGTCCCCCTCACGTATCCCCTCTGGTTGCTGTCTGTCTGTTTGTTGTTTCCATGCCTCTGGTTCTATTTTGCTCATTTGTTTGTGTTGTTCATTAGGTTCCACTTATAAGTAGGATCATATGGTATTTGTTTTCCCCACCTGGCTTATTTCACTTAATATAATAATCTCCATTTCCATTTATGCTGTCGCAAAGGGCAGGGGTTCCTTCTTTCTGCTGTGTAGTATTCCATTTTGTAAATGTACCACAGTTTTTTAATCCATTCATTTACTGATGGACACTTAGGCTATTTCCAGCTCTTGGCTATTGTAAATGATGCTGCTCTGAACATAGGGGTGCATAAGTTCTTTTGAATTGGGGTTTCAGGATTCTCAGGGCATAATCCCAGCCATGGGCACACTGGATCATATTTTGAGTTAAGTTTTGCATATGAAGTGAGCTATGAATCAGGATTCATTTTTTTTTTTTTTTTGCATATGGATGTCCATTTATTCCAGGAATACTTGTTGAAAAGATTATCCTTTCTTGACTACATTGCCTTTGAATCTTTGTCAATGTCAAAAATCAATTATTGAATGGAATAAAAAGGCAAGCTACCAACTGAAAGAGTTGGAAATCAAATATTTGACAAAGAACTTGCACTAAGATAAAAAAAGAAAAAAAAGGAACTCTTAAAACCCCAGAGTGTGCCTCAGTGGTTGGAGCATAGTCCTGTAACCAAAATGTTGTGGGTTAAATTCTTGGTCAGGGCACGTACCTAGTTTATGGGCTTCATCCCTGGTCTGGATGCTACTATCCCCGGTCCCAGAATGGATCCTCTATCTGGGTACATATGAAGGCAATCAATTGATCCTTCTCTTGAATCTGTGTTTCTCTCTCTCTCTGTCTCAAAAAAGTAAATGAAAATGTTCTCAGGTGAGAGAAAAAAAATCCACAGTAAGAAAATAACCCGAGGCGATTCCTATGGGCCCACAAGGTGAACTGGAAGTCTCCATTTTTCATTCCCTTGCTCCCCATTCCCCTTGCTCCTACAGGCCAGGAGTTGCCTCTCCCCTCCCCACCCTTTCCCCTTTTCCCTCAATAAACCCGTTTTATGATTCCCCCCCCCCAAAAAAAGAAAATAACCCAATTAAAATGGGGTGAAAAAACTACCAGACACTTTAGCAAAGATGATATTCAGAAGAAAAGGAAACAGATGAAAATATTATATGTTCAACATCATTAGCCACTGGAGAATACAAATTAAAACCATGATGAGTTACCAATTCACACATGTTAAAATGGCTAAAATAAAAATTACTGACAGAATGAAATGCTGGTGAGTATAGGGAACAGCCCATACTTTGCTGGTAGGAATTCATTAAAGATCAGAATGTTGAGACCATGATAATATTCCTGTCTTAATTTCTTATGATGACAAAGATATATGGTTTTTCAAAACCACTTTAATGTTAGAGCTTGTATTTGTCTTATTTGCAGTATTAGGTTTAAGGGGACACTATTTTAAAAAGAAAAATGCAGCCCATCTCAAGATCTGTATTAAAAAAAAACAAGGCCACATTTTGGATGTGATATAAAATATAATAAAAACATAAAGGGAGATACTTAGAGAAAATGAGATTGATGATTTTTTCCTTGCACTTAACTTACTGGAATTATTTAAAGATAAACAGTTTTTTAGAACTGGCAGGACAAACAAGATTCCCCTCACTGCCAAATCAATGAAATTCTCAGGTTCAAAAGGACTCTTCAGCTATTGCCTAAGCCATTTCCTCATTTTTGATGACAGCAAGTGAGTAGTTCATTTTCTTTTTTACAGTGTTATGCCCTTTGGCTAATTCTGAATAAAACTGCTGCACTTGTTTGGTGAGAATATTTTCAACATTCCATGCTGAACATTTCCCTTGTTTACTACAAGATGACATTAAGTCCAGAGCGTAAAGGCAGCTTTCAAAACACAAAGGCAAAATAAAATGAAAATAGAATGATGTGAGATCTTAATATTGATCTGTGGTGAGTTGTTTGTAAATCTAACCTTACCTTTCTAGTGCCAACTCAGGCTGAGTAATGAGACATTTAGTATAAAGATTCTTAACAATTCAGTTAAGTTTATAGGCCGAAGGTCAGCTCATGGCTTAAAACTTTTCCTTGGTACTTTACAGAATTAAGTAATGCTCTCCACAGGTCAAATTATTGACTGGTGTGCTGTTCAGTTCCTGGTAAACATTGCCTAATGTATGGAGTAAAAGGCATATGAAGCATAAAATAATCATGATAAATGTTCGACACTGTCAGCATAAATTGTCAACAATCATCATTTCTCCTGACTGTATTTGGTACTGTTTCTGTTAAGCAAAATATTTCCCAAACATAAAGCTTTGCTACTTAAAATTTAATTATAAAAATCTTGTCCTGGGATTGATTTATATTTCTCCCAGTGTCTCTCAACCATGACTTCAGTTTCTTGTCAGCACACAGATAGACAAGGCTCAGGCATAGACCATATTTATTGAATTATTTTCTATTATAGTCTCATTGAAATGCAAAATGCTTAGTGCTTAGAAAAACATAAGTCAATTATCCTAATCTGGAGTTTGCAGGCAGAATGTCAAATGAAATTTAAAGGTCCTGATTTATCTACTTTTGAAATTGATAGCTGAGAACTATGAGTTTATCAAGGACATTTTGGCTTGTTAATTACACAAACAGTGAGTGCTCATGACAGAGATTTTCATATTTTGTTAGGGTTAAGTAATTACTGCTGACTTTCTCATCTCTAGTTCATTCATAGTAACTCCTAATTCCTGACTTAGAGTCTAAAGTAGGAAATAAGATGTAACAAAAGAAGTTTAGATTTAAGAGCTTGAGTGAGAGGTGCTTGTGGGACTTTCAAGTGGCAATTCCCAGGAGACCCTTGAACCTGTAGATGTGGTGGTATAGGAGAGAAACCCGAGCTAAAGATGCAGACTTGTGTCAGAAGCTACGCAAGTGGCAAGAGAAAACTCACTATGTGGAAGAGTAAAGACATATGAGGAAAGCAACCTCTTGGGATGGGTAGAAGGGAAGTTCATGATCAGAAGGGAAAATAGAGGACAAGAACAGGGCATGACATCAAAGAAGCTGAGGGAGGAGAGAGTTCAAGGAAGAGAGATTTGCCCCCAGCATCATCAGATGGCACTGAGACGTCAGGTGGGAGGAGCATCCCAAAGACTCCAAATTAAGAGATCATGCATGACATGGATTTCAGCAGTGTGGTGTGACTGGTCAGGGGCCACCCAGAGGCAGTCTTTCAGATAGCCTGACTGTGTAGAGAAAGGAAGAAACAACCCAAGTGCACTGGCAAAATGCAGGATGGAGGATGGTTTTTAATCTCTGAAAGAACAGAGAACCCTTATCTTATTCCCTTAGAGACAGTCAAAGGTAAGGAAGCCATGATATTCCCAGCTCTTAACCCATGATCAAGAAGTAACACCTTCTGTCTGGTAAACTACTCAGGTTTCCCTCAATGAAGCTTCTAAAAATAATGCAGGAGTCAGAATAAAGGAAGACATAAAAGACCAATACACAATTTCTTCCTAAGAAAGTGGCATGGCCTTACTGGAAAAGGGAAAATTCTGGCAGAAGCCTAATTTGAAAAGGCAAAGGGACAGCTTAGAAATATTCCACTGGAGTCCCCTTTGCCAATGTAGAACAGCATCCAGATGTGCTAACTCTAGGAAGCCCAATAAACAGAAACCACAAGGTAAAATTCATGGGCCTCAGAGCTTCTCCTGACACAAGGCATTATTTCCCAATTTTCACTAGCATCACCAACAAAAAAATATTTTCATCTATTCTTATATTTCCTTTTTTTTTATTTGAGACAGTTTTCAGTTGGACTTACATTCAAGATACTGTCTTTCCTAAAAGTTCTAAAAAGACTTTTTAAATTAACTTTAAATTTGATACCCATTTAAAAGATACTCATGACTCAGGCAATTGGTGTACCTGTAATATACCACATTATTTGATAATATTTATGTTATAAATAAAAATTACTGACAAAAATAATTTTGCCTGTGAACAGTTTTAATATAAGCATAGCATTTTATCTTATATGCCCTCAGTTTCTTGAATGACTGACAGGTGTCTTCTAAATAAGTTGTTTCTCTAGATTCCCAGCTTCATTTTCAAATGCCCAAGTTTATAGTGTGAACCTAAGAAAGAAGACATCTACTAAGAAAGGCTCTTGTTGGCTAACTGGGAAAAAAAAAAAAGAGCTTAGCAGCCATTTCTGCAAAGGGGCCTCTCACACAAACTGCACTTCAGGGAGAGGCCTGCACTAAACCGCCTGCCTTTGAACTGAACTGCCCTGGCTGAGCTGAACATCAAAGAGAAGAGCGGAGCCTGGAGCAGAGCAGACCAGCACAGGGCAAAGCCATCTAGCCAGAGATGGGCCTGGTCCCAGGGCTGCCTGGCCCCGGGGCTGCCTCACAGCTGTGCTGTATCACAGTTGAGCTGTTTTGCACTGAGTCAAGTTTCCTTCTTCACCACACCCCAAATTGGGGATTTCTGTGGCATTGAATTGACACTAACCCTCATTGATCATTCGTTGACAATAGCATGGTTCTCTTTCATTGTAACTTGGTAACCATAAATCAACAGAATCATAAAGTCGATAAGATAGTATATGTAATGTGTCTGTCACATAAACATGTGTTTTGGCTTTTGGTTTTAAAAGAAGAAATAGTCTTTTTGTTTTTTTTCTCTTCTCAGAAATGATACACATTCAGAATAATTTTCCATGAGAAAATGTTCTTTCTTAAACTATTATTCAGGTATTTTCACATTGGCAACTATTAGGATGTGCTGATCTCTTTTGTTTTGAGGGAAGATTTAAAGCAGGAGGACCCAGTAAATGAGAGGCTTTACTCTCTTAAGGGAAGCTGGCTTTTGCCATGTGAGCTGACCTTTATCACAAAAATACTGTGTTCCTGCTGATGAGGTACATTTCATGAATTTTTCTGTTCTCGGAATGACCTGGAGCTGTAAATATAACCATGAAGACAATATGTCTATAGCACAATAAAAACTGGTAAAATATATATAACATAAAATTGGCTATTTCAACCATTTCTAAGTATATGATTTAGTGGCATTAAATACATTCATATTATTGTACACCCATTGCCATAATGTACCTGTAGACATTTTTCATGTTTCTACACTGAAGCTCTGTACCCATTAAAAAACTTCCTTTCCCTGGCGACCACCATTTTACTTTCTGTCTCTATGATTTGACTACTCTAGGTATGTCGTATAAGTGAAATAAGATAATATTTGATTAGCGTTATGTTCTCACATTTCAGTTATGTTTTAGCATGCAGAATTTCCTTCTTTTTAAGGCTGAATAATATTCCATTATTATATATATGCCATAGATAACATTTTAATATGTACTTTGTAAAATAAGCAATAGGGGCATATTGTCAAAAAACATTATAAAAAACAAAAAATTGAATTATTGAATTGCGTGAAACAATCTGAAGATGTGAAATCCTAAAAATACAGACTAATTGAGTTTCTGACAAATTGTATACTTTTTCTAACTGGAGAGACAGAATAATATTGAGTTTAAACTGTATACATTATCATTTAGACCATTTTAATCTTTTAAAATGCTATAATAGTTTGGAATGAGAGAAGACAGACGATGGTTGTGCAGCATTATGAATGCACCAAGTTCCACTGAATGGTATACTTTAAGGTGGTTAAGTCTTAATTTTACCTCAATGAAGAAAAATGCTACAATGATGGAAATTTTCTTTAACTTTTACTAGTATTACATTATATTTTTACTTCCAAGATTCACATGTGTTGGTAAACAATGTTAATACCTTTGTATTATAGTTAAAAGAATTAATTTAATATTAGTTAATTATTATTCATTTTAAAAAAAGGCAGGAAATAAGCTTTGCGGAAATGCCTCTGCACATATAGTTCTCTTTGCTCAGAATATTTCCCAAAGTCTGTCCATCTGCAGAGTCCAACTCATTGGCCATTTTATTATAGAAGCATTCCGCATTGTCTAAAAATAAGTTCCCTCACCTTTTTTTTTTTTTTTTTACAACTCTGGCTAACCTTAGGTTTTGCTAAATTGAAAGCTCTTTGAGTACAAGTTCATGTTTTCCTCCTCTTTGTATTTATCAGTCATACCTAGTCAATGCTGCTTACATTAAAATGGATTGATTTGTAGTTATTAAAATGGGCTTTTTTCTTGGAAAGGGGAGATTTAGAAGTGAGTTTGCCCCTGGTTTCCTTTACCTGCCCTTCTTTCTCTTTTCCCATCAACTCTTGGAGCCAAAGGGTAATATTTTCCTTCTTCCTCCTTCTTTCTGACTAGAAGCTCCCCCCCCCCACCTCCCCCCTAAAAAAAAATTATGATCAATCTTGCTAGGCCAGTTTCTAAAAGTTTTTAAGGGAGAAATAAATGAATTTAGGAAATCTTTTCAAAATCTGGCTTTCAAGCCAAGGTCTGTCTGCATTTTGCCTTTGCGAATATCTTTTTCTTTTCTTTTCTACTGCAAATCTCCTTATTTCCCCTAAATTCACAAGTGTGTATAAGGAAACAACTATTCACAAGGAGACGTGAAAATATAAGTACATTACATTTCTCAAAATATTGTATCCTTTATATTTAGTCTCATGTAATGCTGTTCTTTCTCTAGCAGTTTAAAAAACATCTAGATTGTATACTTCTGTGCTTTATAACATTTTCCGTAAGAGAAAACGGAAGTTTGTTTGATTTTTGAACATCTAATGCCCTTTCTTTTTTTTTTTAAGACTTTATATTTTTAGAGCAGTTTTAGCTTTATAAAAAGACTAAAAGAAGGTACAGATATTTCTCATATACCCCCATGCCCCCATGCATGCCTAGCCTCCCCCATTATCAACCTCACTCTCCAGAATGGTACTTATTTATTTATTTATTTATTTTACCAAGGATGAACCTACATTAACACATCATAATAACCCAAAGTCACAGTTTACCTTAGAATTCACTCTTGGTATTGTACATTCTATGGGTTTAGACAAATGAGAATGATATATATCATCATCGTAATAAAGTATTTTCATGGCCCTAAAATAACTTTTTTTTTCATTATTTTTCCCATGGTTACATTTTTTTTTCTGGGAAACAAATATTATTTACATTTCTTAGTTTTCTGCTGCTGTAAAAACACAATGTTTTCTTTTACTTACTAAGTTGTTCATATTAATTTCTGCATCTTAAAGATAAAATCTAACTGAGTTTGTGAAAATTTTGAACCAAATATGCTAACATTTAAATGCCTCTTTGAGCTCCATTGTGTTTCTTTATTTTCTTTAGGGCACTTCAGTCACAATTGTAATTTTAATTCAAATATTTGCCTTCCAATATGCTGGTTCCACCATTTATAATCCATACCCTAACTCTTTATGGAACACTGCTTGGTGTTATATGCAAACTTAAGGAAGATGCCTTTTATTTTCCTAATGATGTTTGATTATATTCACCTATTGAGTTCTTTTTTATTGTGAGACAAATTTTATGAATGTTTATAGTAATGCATGTTTCATTTTTTAAAACTCCTTTTAGTAGAGTTGGTAGTTCTACTCTAGTTGTTTTTGGACACAGAGTATAGCTACATTTTTGGCAAGGGAAAAAATTTAAATTTGAGGTTAAGCACTGCAAACTTCAGAGTAAGTGAACCAAAGACTCAACTGTGTAACTTAATCATTTAAAAAGTGATAGACACTGTTTTGACTACAAGTAACAGTCATATGAGTGGGAAAGGGTGTTTGAACAAGAAGGTGTAGACATAAACTCATTTTAATTTCTCTGCATCTTCCTTGATGGTTTTCATCAGATTACCATGTAGAACAACTTGCCATTCCGTGGTTACTCACTTCTGAAATTTTAAATGTCGATAAATGCCAGACATCACCTTGGACTCCAAAGTGTGATTGTTTTGGGGTATGTGGTTTCATACCCAACTGACTCATTCTGCCAAGAACCTTGAGAATGTCAGTCTAGTCTAGACATTTCAATCTTAATGATTGATACTCCTACTGTGCCATAAGATTATATATCATTAGAAAGAGGATGTGGGTGTAACATAGTACAAATATTATATACTTAAACCCACAAAACCTTGACTACTCATTTCCTCGGCTAAGCCTTTCCTACTATTTTTATTATCACTTATATCAATAACTGTTCATCAAGAAACCTAATATCTTTAAAATAATCTCTGCCTATCCTATTAGTATTTCTAGCATGTACTATGGTACTTAGTAGCTCCAGTAAAAATCTGTTAGGGAATGAATACTGACTTCAAAGTACTAATAAGAAAAGCCACTGTAAATGCACCTCTTTGACTTTTATCCAACTCTTCTCTCCCTCAATCTTTCCTCTAAGTAGTTCTTAATGTCTTCTAGGAATTTGTCACTGATTTTCACAATATTCTCCTATTTTATCAACTGGCAGATATGAAAATAGCTAAGAATAATTGTATAAATGTTGTTGTTAATAAGATTTTTAAAATAGGAGAATCAAGTTTAATTGCAAAATATTACTTAACTTTGAATGATTATCTTTGGGAATATCAGTCAGTTTAGCATAAGCATATTAGCTAGTGATGGTCATAAAAATGGAAGTTGGGAAAACTGGATGTTTATATTACCCCATGCTATCCCTTTCAGCTCTAATCTTTATAAGGTCTTAAGAATTTGGAATCAACTGGAAAATACATTTTGAATCCAATAGACCTCTCATGAAATATTTTGATGAACATGATATAGAAGGATATATACCAAAGCCATATCCAACAAAAAATTAAATATATATGTATATTCTCTTTAGTGAGAAAAAGTATAATTCTGCATGCAATAAGAATAGCAAATTCTTTTAGAATCACTAAAGGTAGCATCCCTTAGAAGGATAGATATAATAGGAAGCTCCTATTTCCCTGGGGGATGATTGATTATGAGAATACCTTTTGGGTTTTGAGAACTGAAAAAACAAAAAACAAACAAACAAACAAAAAAACCCAGGGCTTTCACTGAAGCAAATCCAGGACTGCTATTTAGATGATACACCCGTATCGGCTATGAAATCATAAATATTTCTGTGCTAATAAGCATATAGCCATATTGGCCCTGGTTCTTTTCCTGGAAACAGAAGCCCTCCTTTCACTAAAGCCACTAACTGGTTAATGCCCAGGGGCCTCCAGAAACCTCCTTCAGTTACAGGGCTTGCTTCAGTTCTGATTCATCTGGGCCCACACAGTGTCACATGCTGAGACGTTGGGAGTGTAGGCCTGCCAAGCATGATGCGGTAGAATCCCCATTATGGTAAACGTGAATGAGTGTTCGGGCCAGCACCTAAGATAACAGGCAGAGGAGAGGACTCAGCCCCAAGCCACTGTGCCAAGGTCCACACCTGAGGTGTAACATCACCCGTCACAACTCTAGTACTCCACTGGAGAGACCACTGCCACCCAGTTACTCAGACATAACTGCCATAATGTTTTGAAGCTACCAGCCCCCACAAAGCCATACTTATGCCCATGGCATTGGTCCACCATATACAGATCCCCACAGCTGAAGCTCTACACTCCATACCCATAAGGTACAAGGAATAGAAAGATCTTCAGCTTCAATGTTTGAGATGATTTTGGAAAACATTTTATAATGCATGATATTGTGGAGACGTCTGCCCCACTCAAGAATATGTAGTGTTGACTACCTAGCCCACAACTTGCCAAGGCCAACCTTTGCAGTCCCACCAGAGCATCTCTTCAGCAGACTGGGAATCAAGAAAGGAGCAAGTGAGTCTGGACTGTCCCATGAAACACACAAGAGCATCAGAAACTGTGGACAATTAAGGTGTATTATTTCTTCCAGAAATATACTTAAATAAAATACTGGGGGAAAAATGCTCTCATTTAGGAGAAACTTTTTGCCCTCCTCTTTTTAACATTGTAAGTAGGGATCTCAAGAATCTGTTGCCTTTTTTTCTGGCCCGGTTTTTTTTTTCCCCCTCTATAATGTCTATATCTTCTTGATTCTTAGCTCCTTTTTTATTTTGTTTTTTAAGATTTTATTTATTTTTAGAGAGAGAGGAAGGAGAGAGAAATAAAAGGAGAAAAACATTGATGTAAGAAAGAAACATCAGTCAGTTGCCTCTCGTACACACCCTGTCTAGGGACCTTTTGCTTTGCAAGATACAACCAACCAAGCCACACAGGTCAGAGCTTAGCTCCTTGCTCTTAACCAACCACTGTAGGAAGAACATTGGTCTCTCAAAACTGCTCATGCTCTGATTCCTGGAACCTGTGAATATATGTTTCATGGCAAAGGGAATTAGGTGGCAGATGGAATTCAGGTTGGCTAACAGCTGAACTTAAGATAGGAAGATTATTTTGAATTCTTTGGCTTGGCCCCATCTGATTCCATTCCTTAATAACCTTTCATGACTGTGGTCAGGAAGAGAGGCATGATGAGGGAATAGTGGCCAGAAAGATGCAACTTAAAAAAGGGAGCTGACCCACCATTGCTGACTTTCATGGGAGAGGAAGTGGGCCATGGATCAAACAATGTGAGCAGCCTCCAAAGCTGAAAACAGATCCTCCCCTCGAGCCTCCAGAAAGGAATGCAGCCCTGCTGACACCTTGATATTTCACCCAGTGAGACTGATGGTGAACTTCTAGCCTATGGAACTATAAAAATTTGTATAGTTTAAGTCATTAAGGTAATTTGATACAGCAGCTATACAAAACTAGTATACTAGTATACTAACATTGCACCCTGCAAAAACAAAAACAAAAACAAAACCAACCAAAACTAACTACGTTTATGAAAACGATACAGCTCACTTGGATCACGATCTCGGGAGCCAAGGGGGAAAACCCCTCCCCCTCAATTCCCTTTCAGTTTGAGAGATTTTTGCTTCATTGTTGGTCTCAGTCTGGGCTCTCACGAACAAAGTTTCTGAAGTCATTACAAAAACTGTCCAGTTGAGATGTACTTTAAGACACAGCAGAGACAGAGGAGACCCTTTGATGCTCTGCAAGTCATACAGTGAAGCTCAGGTTCTTGAAAGAGAAATTCACACTCTCTTGTCCCGTTTTTATTCTCAACGTCTATCAGTTGGGATTTGCCCCACCACTAGTGACACTTATCTGAGGACTTTCTAGAAGCCAGGTGAGCTGTGTCTGTGTGTGGGGGGCGGGGGGGGGGGGGGGGGGAGTGGGGGGGGGCTGGTCTGTACCCCACAGATACTTGAGCATGACTGTGTTTGGAAGCAACAGTTGTAAATTATACATTTTTCTTTCCCATCATCTTTCATCCTGTTATTCAACATTACAGTCTAGTCTCAGGTACAGCAAATCCAAAAAGGGTCTTTCTTGACAGAAAGCCAAAAGGAGAGTATCATGGAAGTACAATTTCATTGTCAAAGGGGTCAGGTTGGTAGAAGATGAGGGGGGAGTCTCTACTTTTGTCTTTTTAATACATATAAATGCATCCTTAAGAGTTAGAGGGATACCTGGCAGTGAGATATCAGGTTTGGGGGATAATTTCCTACATTCAACCAATAAATGTTTAAGCAATTCTAATTCAGATATATTTTTTTTATCTAAATTTATTGTGTTCCACAACATAGATATTGGTTATAGTGTGAGAGACACAACAGGGTTATTATGATAAGTATAATGTGCATCCTTATTAAGGACCCTAGAATGGAACTAAATTATATTTGGGATGTTCTATTGATATGGATAGAGGATGGATATGGATTCTCAAATATCCCCTCTGCTTTGAAAGAACCAGTAAACTGTGGTGGGTCTGAAATGAAAGAAACCAAGCCAACAGGCTGATTTCACACACTGACGTGATATAGAGAGAACTTCTAGAATTATTATCAGGGAAAAAATCAGGAATGCAGTCTTACTTACTAAAGCTTCCTGAGTGAGTTAATTACTTGAAACCATCAGACAGATTCTAGTAAAGAAAGTGATCTCTAAGTCCCTTTACTTGTACAGTAAATTTTTAGAAAGATTACTTTTGAAGAGCTTGAGTCATGGGTGCTATGACATGCGGCCTGAATCTAGGCCTCATTATAACCCTATAAATCTAAAGCTGGGCATGACTTCTATTACAGAAACCACATCTAAATTCATTTTCCTCCTTTCCAATCCCACTGCCTCTGTGCTGGTCGTGGCTCTCCTTGCCCCCATCCTGGATCAAGTAGTAAAAGCTGCACCCTGGCTTCTATTCTCTCACTCCTTTCATCGGTCCACCTATAACCACTAGGCTCTTCCTAAAACACAGATCTGATCTTGTTTTTCCCCTGCTCTAATTCCTTCAATTGCCCTGGCTGGTTTGGCTCAGTGGATTGAGCGTCGGCCTGCGAGCTAAGTGTCGCTGGTTCGATCTTCCAGTCAGGGCACATCAGAGAAGGAAAACTCTGACTCCAAAAAACCTCCGCTGCCTTGCGGCATACCTCTTCAGGGGAAAGGCTAAGGGAGTAAACCCCGACAGAAAATCCGGAGCCGGAGTCCCTAAGGCGGTTTGACGTTGTACTCAACACCGGCAACTCCTGCGGCGCACCTGAAGCCAAGCTGTATTGACTCCGTCTTTCCCTTGGACCCTTCAGCTGTGAAGAGAGGGGGGTCTGCTGCATGGGCAACAGCAGACCCTCCATATCACCCTGCCCAGGCTCTGTAGCTTCAGCTTCACTGGAGAGGACACTCCAGCGTCATCGCAAGATGTCGATTCAACACGGGAGGAGACAGATACCGTGTCACTCCCGAGTCGGACTGCACAGCCATTCTCGGCGGTGCAGATAGACTCTTAAGAAGCTACACCATCGTCTCTCGAGACGGATGGCTGCCGACGACGAGTTCCTTCAATTAGCTCCTTATCCATTAATAATAACACCTAAATTCTTATGGTTGAGACTTAAAATCCTCGAATAAGGAGTTCCTACTTGCTTGCTAGCATCATCTCCTACAATAATGCCACCCCCACAAATTCACCTCCCCCCAGTGTGTCTACACTAACTGCAAGTGTCCGCATATTTCTTGTATTCTACTGGTTCCATGTACTCTGGTAGAAAGAGCTTGATTTTAGTCTATCATTTACTAAATTTGACTTGGTGTAAGTTACTTCCCTTCTCTTTTCCTTAATTTCATCACCTGTAAAATAGGAAACTAAGATGCGTGTTTATCTTTTCTTTGTAATCTTTTAAAAGCAAGTTTTTTATTTTTTAATACACTTAACAAACAATATTATATTAATTTCAGATGTACAACCCCATGATTATATATTTACATAACTTATGAAGTGATACCAGATAAATCTAATAGCCATCTGACACCATACATAGTTATTACAATATTTTTACTATATTCTCTATGATGAGCTACCAATTTTTACTACTCCCTTTACCCTTTTCACCCATTCCCCTAAATTCCATCCCATCTGGCAACAGTCAAAATGTTTTCTGTATCTGAGTATGTTTCTATTCTGCTTGTTTTTTTATTTTGTATTTTAGATTCTACATATAAACAAAATCATACAGCATTTGACTTTCTATGACTGACTTATTCCACTTAGCACAATCCCCTCTAGGTCCATTTATGCTGTCATATATGGTAAGTTTTCATTCTGTTTTATGGCCAAGTAATACTCCACTGTGTGTGTGTGTGTGTGTGTGTGTGTGTATTTATATACATAACAACATTTTTATCCACTCATCTACTAAAGGGAACTTGGATTGCTTGTGTATCTCTGCTGTTGTAAATAAAGCTGCAATGAATATAGAGGTGCATATATACTTTCAAAGAAGGACACTAAGGATAGTCCAATGAGAGGATATAACCATCATAAACATGTATGCACCCAACAGAGGAGCACATAAATATAAACAGCAAATCTTGATGGACATGAGGGAAGCAATGGACAGCCCAGGTCCTCACACCTCAGTGTTTCCTCCCCCAGGGCTGCACCAGAACTGGCTTGTACCAGCTTGTGAATTGACTGAGTCTCTGTCCAACTTCGTGTTCAGTTATTCTTGTTGATAGCCTGAAATCAGCCACAATGGGTGTATTTACATCACAGAAACGAGCAGGCAATACAAAGTAGAGCTCCCTTTCCTGAGCTGTGAAACAATTACCAACGCTTCTCTCTATGCCTCCACTCCCTAATTCTGAAAAACATAGGACAAACTAGCAAATGTGTATCTCTGTGCCTCTGATGGACCTTATGTTTTCTCTAGATTAATTTTCTTTCCTGGTACCACCACTAGTTAGATCACAATACTATCTTACTCATTCTGCTTTTGACCTGGGGGAAATTCTTTTATTAAGTGAGTTCTGCAGATTAGGAAATCTAATTTTTTTAAAATGAAGATGAGGGAACTTCTTTCCTACTATCTCCTATTTTCATAATCAAAAAGCACTACCTAAGCAACACTCCTAGCTTCCTGCTCTGCCTCTTTCTTGCTCTTAATGAGAGATATAAAAAATGAGTTACAAGACAATATGTAGTATCTATTATTGATTTCTATTTCTCAACAAGGTAAAGTAGTGAAGTACTAGGGAACCCCACCCTTTATTCCTTGCTTTTCTTCCCTGAACCAGTAAGAGACAGCATTCTGGAACAGTCTGCTCCGTAGACCTAAACCTGAGCTCCTTGGCATGTCCCAAAACCAAATTAGGGAAGGGAGTAGGAGGGAAGAGAGTTTGCAAGCTATTTTGCTGCAGAGATAAAGCCTTGTTCGCCCATTGATTTATCAAGCATATAAATAACATTTAGATCTTTATTTGTCTGTTTATTATGTCTGCATTCTGAGTTAGTTATGAGCACTGGAAGGAAATAATTTAAAATTGTAAATAATTCCCTAAAATATCAGCAACCTTTACATGTGGCAAGACTAGTCAGTTACCTCCTCCTCTGTGTGAGGCCTTCTCTCCCTTGGTAAAGCAGCCAAATCTCTCTCCCTCTTCAACCATGAAAGCACTTGTTCTACATCACTCACCTGGCACTCATCATATACTACAAAACTTCTGTTATGCATGCATATTTTTATCCCCTAAGTAGAGGTGTATCCAATGTTTTCTCTCATACTTCTAGAAGGACACATGAGTAACTAGTAAGAGTGGTTATGTCAAGAGAGGCTAAAGGACAGTGTGGAGGGGGACCTTACTTTCCAGTACACCTTTTGTAGATTTTGGAGTTTGTCCCATACACTGCCTTTTCAAAAATAAATACATTAAGGAAATAAACACTCAAAGTAATAAAAAATAAAATGAAACTATTATAAATAATCTTATAAAGATATAAGCTATTGTTTTGTCACTAGAAACTGCATAGCTATATCATATAATCCAAACCTATCTGAAATTGTTTTATAGAATTACACTTCAGTGTTATGCCATAGACTTTAACTGAGAAATAATTTCAGCAATAAACAAAAGTTCCTGTACATGCCTCTGTATTCTTCTGAAAACTTGGTATTTTTAAAAATATCCCATAGCTTAAAAATTACTCCCAGGATCCTGAACCAGGAAAAATATATTATTATTTTTTAATTATATGATTTCTCAAATGAGTCATTTATCATATTAAACCTAATAAGTCATGCAGATTGGTCAATCTAAAGCCCATGCCTTATCCCAATATGAAAAACGGGTATCTATGGAGCTGCTCTGGTTGACTCAGAGCTAAAAGAGGCTCAGGCTCTGGCTAGTTACTTGTCTTTAACCTTCCTTAGAGAGTACTAATTTGCGAGTCGCCATTCCAAACAATGAAAGTGAAGTAATCAGCGTGTGTCTTTTTCCCTTGTGAAGCAGGAACCTCAGAGCTAAGGTTTGTGTGTTATAGTTTCTGTGTGGGATGTTGAGATAGCGTTTCTCCTCTCCCCTTTGTTTCCCGTTACTATTTCAAATTAGTGTATCTGTGCCTAGAAGTGACAACAGTCTCAAATCCGTTAAGTCGATTGTATATACATTAATAAATCAATCATTTGTTCTTTCAATTCGATGGAAACAGACTCAGTTACACTGTCCCCAACAGTCAGAAGCTTTCCCATCCTCCCCAGGAGCTTTCCACAGAGCACATGCGCCGGGGCAACTAGGGGCTGATACGGGGCACACAGACCCCTCCACGCTTCTAATAGTATCAGCTGGACTCTGGGATCCAAAATGAAAACAATGCGATGAATTAGGGAGTTAAAATACAAAATCCTTGCTGAATTCTGCATTTGTGGAACAAAACAGATTGATCATTGTGTGTTTTTTTTAAAAACACCCCTTGAGAAAAACATTTGTCCATACCAGTTACTACACCCAAAAGACAACAAATGATACATATAACCTGAAGCCAGTAAAACTGGTGACAGATATATCTATTTAAGACTATGGATTGTGACTCCCAGAGAGCTGGAGAATGATTTACTGGAACACTTGCTAAATACAGTAGCTGCCTTGATCAACATTATAACAATTGGCAATAACTATGTCCATAGTGAAGCATGAGCTCAGGAAACTGGCAATGTCATGTCTCAAAGCTAGGTTTGTAAAGGGGGCCTACGTGATGTTCAATCAAATAAACATCAGCTTGAAAAGTCATCAATGTGACAGCTAACCCTGGAACTTTACAATTCTTTTTTAAAAGATCTGCAATTTTGCAATAGGTACTGATCTGAAAGGAGAAAAAATGGAATATTAAAAAGATCTCTTCAGTTGTAATGAGTATTCAATTCAATATATTTTTTATGTTTTGGTGAGAACCTAACATTTGCTAGACATTTGATTGAAGATAAGATGTTCAAGATTTACAAGATGAACAGACATTTCAATAATATGTAGACCTCCCAAGAAAAGAATAAGAAGAAAAATAGAAAATAAGCAAGAATGCTAGAATTCGGGCATTTAGTTCAGTATCGTTCCTCATTTTCTACCTAGTATGACGCCACTGCTCTTAGCACTAGCTAAGAATCTTATTAGCGGTTCTTCTCTCGCCTTCAACTTTTCCCTCTTAAAGCTACTGTTATTTAAGCACCTATTAAAGCACAAGTGCTAAATTCTGTCCTTTTAACCTAGTTTAAAAAGTAGTAGAATTGAACTGGAAGGCTACATATTTAACAAGACTTAGAAGGCAGCTTTCCTGTGAAACTAGTTCAGATGTTCCTGAGGAGCCAGGCATTACTCCGTGGCCTTCTGCTGTGGGATGTAAACACTAAGAACAATTCAAAATTCAAGAACCCCAAATTAGATCTATCACAATCCTTGATTCATCACCACCTTCATCATTGGTCCTGTGATTTAGCTGGTAGAAAACAGTATCAGTCATCCCTGTATCAGATCAACGGTGTCATGAAAACAAGGGGACAATCCCCATGGGCCTACATACTGCCTTCTGTATAACTCATATGTGAATTTAGACTCAGTATAACCAACTGTCCTGTTTGCCTGGGACTGTCCGTGAGCGCTGAAAGCCTTAGGTTAGTAAAACCCAGCCTCTGGCAAACCAGGTGAGCTGGTCACGCTATATCATATGCTACATGGCCTCAGATAGTTCATTTTTCTCTATTTAAACTTAGCCAGAGCCTGCAGTTAACATTTAATCATTAGTAGGTTCTCAATATGGGTCATATTGTATTCTAACCATTTGAGAAAGATACTATTCTTAAACCCACTTTACTCATGAAGACATCTGGCACTAGGTCTCACAACTAAGACAGATATCAGTGTCCACATCCTTAAGGACTTTGCACGATGCCTGGAAACAAATTAAGTGATGCATCAGTGTCTTTATTCCTTGATGTGCCTACTTTTCTTCACTGGCAAAACAAACATGTATGCTGTGGATTACATTGTGAGAGTATTCAGCCTAAGTAACAGTCTGAAGAATATGACCCTATTTAAATTGTCATTGTATAGCATAGCCCATTTTAAAATAGTAACAAATAGTATTTTTGTCAGTTACCTCACAGAGCAAGGAAGCAGAAGGTAATTGGAAACACAATATTCTGGGTTTTAAGATTGATATGTATTAGGATCTGGGGCTCTTAAAGAAAGCGTAATAACATTGGCATGATATTGGGACCATTCTTCTTTTCAGTTTCATAGCCTGAATTTTGTTTGCCTTTGTTCTAATGAAAGACCATTGTCTTATCTTTAAATGTATTTAGGCACACACTGAGACAGTTTGTTATCCTGTACTTCTTCACAAGTGATTTGTTTAGTGCCCATCTCTCTGAGGAGAGTATAAGCTTCGTCAGAGCAAGGATGCTATTGGTTGTGCTCAGTATTTTATTATTAGTGTCTGACACAGGGCCTGGTTTAGAGTGGGCACCGGTAAATATTTGTTGAGTAAAAGAATGTTGGAGTAATTCAACAAATGGACATTTAGAAGAGTTATAAGCACTGAGTCAGAAATGAAAAAAAAAAATATGGCTGTTGAGAACTAATAAAAAATAATTTAAAGTTGTAGAAATGAAAATGAACACCGTAAGATGGTGTTGTAACATAAAATTTATGTTATTTTATTATGGTAGTTAACATTTATTGGGTGCTTATTATGTGATAAACACTGTACTGAGTGCTTTTTTAAAAAAAACTAATCCTCATAACAAACCTGTGAAGCAGGGTATTATTATTGGCTAGTTTTACGTAAGAGGAAATGAGCCTTTGAGAGCTTAAGCAACATTATTTCGATCTCACTGCCAACAGGTAGTGGACGCAACTGAGATGGTAATATTAATACCATATGCAGCCACAGAACGCTCTCCTTCCCTTTCATGATACTCCTCAAGCTTCTTTGTAATCGCTGGTTTAGTATCTGTCTTTCCCACTCCAGGAAGGCAGTGTGTGTGTCTAGCATATGTAATATTTTATTCTCAGAACCAAAGGACCTGGTATCCTGTAGTGGCAGCTCAATATTTCTCAGATGAATGAATCCATTAAGTTGGAGAATCAATGTGCTTATGAAACAACAGAACTTAAAAACTATATAAAAATAATAAATTACTAACATTTTTCTCAGGTTACAATATAAATGCCTATTCCCTGAAATGATTACCCACACTTGGCTTTTTAAAAAAGATTGCAGCTATAAATTCCACAGCACAATGCATAGATTTGGCACGGAAGCTAGCCTCTCCAAGCAGTGCAGCCAATGACATGTTGTTTGAAGCAGTACTATGTAGAGGGAAGTAACTCTGGCCAAATCTAGAATTGAAAACTAGAGACTATAAATTAATAGTTTTTATGAATGAGTGTGACCTTGATATCAGAACACTATTAAATAAACTAGCATTGTAAGGGGATATTTTTCTCCACTTTTTTTATTCTTCACTGAGTTGCTCCCAACCCAATTAAGAACAAAGGACAGGCTGGTCTCTACTGTACTGATCTCACCCCTTTGTAACAGAAAAGTTGAGTATGTGTTGCTTAATTTAGAATAAAGTCAGGCTAAAAGCAGGTGAGGACTTGCAATACTACCAAGTATAACTACTTAATAAACTCAGGAAGACTTAATATACTTAATCCAGTAAAACCTAGCAATGAGGGTTTCTTTCATAGATCATTTATAAGTAGGTTTGTCTGGAGGAATATTAACCAGGGGATGATAGTGGGTCAGTGGATGGATGGATAGATTCTACATTCTACATCTGATGACAGCAGGTCCAGAAATAAAGACATTCACTAAGAAAACATAGGAAAAAAATAAAACATTTTACACTTCTTCAAATATGCTTTTTAAAGTAGGAGCAAAATTGGTTGAATTGCAAACAATTAGTAATTTGTAGTTCATTTATTCTAAACAGTATATTAGAAAGGGGCATGGCTTAGTGGAATGGTGATTTTAGTTTTAGGTATGTTAAATTAAGATATGGCAAGAGATTAAGAGAACAACTGGAATTACAAGATTAGAATATTCATTAGAGATCAGCACAAGAGACCAAGATTTTGGGAACATCAACATGGACATTATTATTCAAACTATCAGCATTGGCAAATTTGTTGAAAGAGAAGGTGAGAAAACCAGTGAGCCTTAGAAATATTTACAGAAAAGGAACAGAAGGATGGTGTGTAATTGGAGGAGAGGTCAGGAGGTTGTGGTTTAGCATTATAGAATTCAAGTGATGAAAGAGATTCAAGAAGGGTTACAGTAAAATATGACAAAGGAATCAAGAAGGAGAAAATTAAGAAAAGACATTTGAATTTGTCTAGCAGACAAGTCCCTGACAGTCAGAATATTGTTTTATGGAAATCAGCCAAAAAGCAAACTAAGGAGTGAAAGGTAAAGTGAAGGGAGGTGGTAAGCATATAAGAGTCATTTAAGGACTTTGGGTATAAAAGGAAGGAAAGAAGTATAATGGCAGGAAATGTTGGGGGCATTAGGTTAACAAAATAAAGGGACACTGTTATAATAAAGAAGAAGCTAATCTTCCTGAATTCTGAGCTACTCCCTCATAGTAAATTAGTAGCCTTGGGAGGTTCATTAACTCCTTGAGGGCACTAAAGCATTATTCAATGCATTGCATTTACAATGTGTGACAGGCATAGAGGCTATTATTCATAGCTTTAGGAAAAGCACTTCCTGTCACATTGGAGAGACTCCCTAGGTAATAAGAAACAGAAGCATATGTATCTGATTTTCCAGAAGAAAGATATATTTGAAGATAACTGCAAAAGCAAAAAGTTAATCTGCCAATATCAGGTTTTAAACCACTAGGCCATTCCTGCCTCATCTTTATGTCTCAGTTTCTACATCTGTGAAATAAGGAGTTTAGAGTGGATGATCTATAAGAAAACTTTTAGCTTTCAAAATCTATGTTTCCTCATCCTTTTCCTTCTCAGACACCATTACATTTAAAGAACAGAAGGGTATTCATAATATAAAATGCAATGATAAAATTAAGAATGAACAGAGGAAGCTTCTCTTATTTTTCTTTTCCCTTTCTTTACATTATTCTTTATTTTACCTGTTTAGGTTTTAAAAAATGCATCTTAAAAATTTCATGCATTATGGATTTTATGAATGCTAAAGAATATAAAATATTATTCAAAGCAGTCATTGATTTTTAAAATATATTTTATATATTATGTAGCTCCTAGGATTCTTGAAAATAGTACTATTATTAGCTACAATATCAGAAGAGTAGTAATAAGTCACAGTAGTTACGTACAGGAGCTAAACTAATGTGGGATGCAAATGTCCATGTTTCTAACAACTTTTATATAGCTTAAAATATGCATAAGTATGCACCTGATCCCTCTGTATCTCATGCCTGGTAGCCCCAGGGCAGAGGACAGGAGATAGGTTACCTTGGTCTACACCTCCCAGGAGGCCCCAGAGTCAGCACACCAGGTGGCCAGCTTCGGACCACCCTGAAGCACCAATCACCTCTACCATCAATACACTCCAGAGGCAGACGCAGAGGGCATCAGAGCCGTGATGAAGTAAGTCCTGCTCTGTGGGGTGGGGCCCTGTACAGCTCATCCTCCACAGTGGTCCGTGGTTGTAGCCAGTCCTTGCAGAAAATCAGCCTGAGGGTAAATCCCTCCCCCTGATGTGCCAACAGCAACCAAAACTTAACTACAAAAAACAACAACAACAACAAAAAAAAACCAGTGTACACAGCCCACAAAGAGGAGGGGGCACAACTTGACTACCCAGATTGGGTGATCAGGGGCTGTACACTATACAACTACAGAACACCTACTACATAAGGCCACTCTATTAAGACCAGGAGATGTAGCAGACCTACCTAATACATAGAAGCAAACACAGGGAGGCTGCCAAAATGAGGAGACAAAGAAATATTTCCCAAATGAAAGAACAGAACAAAAGTCCAGGAAAATAACTAAATAAAACTGAGATAAATAATCTAGATGCAGAATTCAATGATAGTTATAAGGATGCTCAATAAACTTAGCGAGAACTTCAACAGCATAAAAAATGATATAGAAACCATAAGAAAGAACCAGTCATAAATTCAGCATACACTAACTGAACTGAATAATTTACAGAAAATCAACAGCACTGTAGATTAAGCTGAGAATCAAATCAGCATTTTAGAATATAAGGAAGCAAAAAACACCCAATCAGATTGACAAAAAGAAAAAAGAATCCAAAAAAGGAGAATAGGGTATGGAGCCTCTGGAACAACTGCAAGCATACCAACATTCACATCTCAGGGGTGCTAGAAGGAGAAGAGCAACAGCAAAAAATTGAAAATCTATTTGAAAAAAAAATGATGGAAAATGTTCCTAACTTGATAAAGAAAATAGATATACAAGTCTAAGATGTGCAGAGTACCGAACAAGATGAACTGAAAGAGCCCCACACCAAGACACGTCATAATTAAAATGCAAAAGTTTAAAGATAAAGAAAGAATTTTAAAAGCAGCAAAAAAAAAGCAGTTAGTTACCTACAAGGGAGCTCCCATAAGACTGTCAGCTGATTTCCTCAACAGAAACTTTGTGGGCCAGAAGAGATTACAAGGAATATTCAAAATGATGAAAAGCAAGGACCTACAACCAAGATCACTCTACCTTGTTTAGAATCAAAGGACAGAAAAAGAGCTTCCCATATAAGAAAAAGCTAAAAGAGTTTATCACCACCAATGTAGTATAGGATGAAATGTTAAAGGGTATTTTTTAAGTAGTAGTAGTAGTAGAAGAGCCCTGGCTGGTTTGGCTCAGTGGATTGAGCGTCGGCCTGCGAGCTAAGTGTCGCTGGTTCGATCTTCCAGTCAGGGCACATCAGAGAAGGAAAACTCTGACTCCAAAAAACCTCCGCTGCCTTGCGGCATACCTCTTCAGGGGAAAGGCTAGGGGAGTAAACCCCGACAGAAAATCCGGAGCTGGAGTCCCTAAGGCGGTTTGACGTTGTAGTCAACACCGGCAACTCCTGCGGCGCACCTGAACCCAAGCTGTATCGACTCCGTCTTTCCCTTGGACCCTTCAGCTGCGAAGAGAGGGGGGGTCTGCTGCATGGGCAACAGCAGACCCTCCATATTACCCTGCCCAGGCTCTGTAGCTTCAGCGTCATCGCGGGATGTCGATTCAACACGGGAGGAGACAGATGCCGTGTCGCTCCCAAGTCGGACTGCACGGCCCATTCTCGGCGGTGCAGATGGACTCTTAAGAAGCTACACCATCGTCTCTCGAGACGGACGGCTGCCGACGAGTAGTAGAAGAAGAAGAAGAAGAAGAAGAAGAAGAAGAAGAAGAAGAAGAAGAAGAAGAAGAAGAAGAAGAAGAAGAAGAAGAAGAAAGATCTAAAATATGAACAATATACTGGCAATAAATATTACATAGTCATCAATGATTGACTCTAAAAAACAAAATGAACAAGCAGAACAGACCCAGTCTTGTAGATACAAGAACATTTTGACAGTTGCCAGAGGGCATGAATGAAAAAGATGAAGGGATTAAAAAATACAAATTGTAAAAGTAAAGGGTGGAGATCCAAGATGGTGGAAGAGTAAATGGAAGCTATACTAACCTCCTCTCAGGATCGATCTGAAACTAAATTGTAGAGGAATCATCCAGAATAACCAACTGAACACTAGCTGGAGAGAAACCTTTAAACCAAGGACAGAAAAAACAACTTCATCACATCAAGACTGGTAGGCAGTGCAGAAGAGGCATGAGAGGGATGGTTGGGTTCCCACAAATTTTGGAGGGATATTTCGGTGGCTGGGTTGTTCCCCTGAGAAGTGTGGTGTCTAAACCCGAAGCTGGGCTCCCAGTCGACAGCATCAGAGCTGGAAGAAATCCTGATAATATCTAGCTGTAAAAATCAGCAGGGTTTCTGTCTGCCAGGAAGAGACAGCTGGAGATAGAGAGAGCCTCTTAAAGGGCCAATGCACAGAATTTCATTTGTAGCCTCTTACCCTGGGCTCAAGCAGAGGCATGGCCGAGTGTATTAGAGATGCTTGAGAAGAGTCTAGGACTGGTGGCTCTGGAGAGATGAGTAAAGGAACAGTGACCAGCATTCCTATGCTGAGTCATTCCCCATACTGCAGAAGTCATCTTTCTCAGGCAAAGCACTCTTCTCCAAGTGGCATCAGCATGAGGGGAAGCAACAGCCCTGCCCACAGAAATTACTCTGCCCCATCCTATGGTTCATAAGCCTGAATGCCATTAAAGCTCGATTAAATAACAATTGATTAGTTTAACACCTAAGGCAGAAAATATAAAGAAGCAGCCAAAATGGGAAGACAAAGAGACAGACCCCAAATGAATGAACAAGAGAACTCTCCAGAAAAACTAGGTGAAATGGAGGCAAGCAGTTTATCAGATAGAGAGTTTAGAATAATGATTATAAGGATATTCAACAGTGTGAAAAAGACATAGAAACCATAAAAAAGGACCAGTCAGAAATAAAGAGTGTAATATCTGAGATAAATAATACACTGAAGGAATAAACAGTAGGTTAGATGAAGCAGAAGACAGAATCAGTGTTTTGGAAGAAGACAAGGTAGGAAAAAACACTCAGGCAGAGCAACAACAAAAAAAAAAAGAAGAATTTTTAAAAATTAGGAGAACTAAGAAACATTTTGGACAACACAAAACATAACATCTGCATTATGGGAATACCAGAAGAAGAAGAGAATGAGCATGGGATGAAGAACCTATTTGAAGAAATAATGACCAAAAACTTCCCTAATCTGGTGAAGGAAAAGGCCACACACGTGCAGGAAGCTCAGAGTCCCAAACAAGTAGGACCAAAGAGACCTACATTGAGACACATCATAATTAAAATGACAAGGCTTAAAGACAAAGAGACAACCCTAAAAGCCACAAGAAAAAAGCAGGTAATTACCTACAAGGGAGGACCAATTAGTCTGGCATCTGATTACTCAACAGAAACATTGCAGGCCAGAACAGAGTAGCATGGAATATTCAAGGTGATGAAAAGCAAGGATCTGCAACTGAGGTTACTTTACCCAGCAAAGCCATCATTTAATACCGAAGGAGAAATAAGGAACTTCCCAGACAAGAAAAAGCTAAAGGAGTTGGTAGTGCCACAAATGTTAAAGTGCTTGCTTTAAGAAAAGGAAGAAAAAGAGAAAGAAAAAAACAACAGAGAAAAAGTCTAACAATAAAATGGCACTATATATGTGTCTAAGGTGATAATAATCACCTTAAATGTAAATAGCTTAAATGCTCCAACCAAAAGACATAGGATATTTGAATGTATAAGAAAACAAGACCCACATATGCTGCCTTCAAGAGAACTATCTCAGATCAAAAGATACACACAGAGTAAAAGTAAGGTGTTAGGAAAAGATATTTCATGCAAATGGAAAAGAAAAAAAAAGCTGGAGTAGCAGTACTTATATCTGACAAAATACACTTTAAAACCAAGGCTATAGTAAGAGACAAAGGTGGACACTACCTAATGATAAAGGGAACAATCCACCAAGAGGATACGATGCCAGTAAACATTTATGCACCCAATATAGGAGCACCTAAATGCGTGAAGCAAATCCTGATGGATATAAATGGAGAGATTGACAGAAATACAGTCATAGTTGGGGATTTTAACACTCCATTGGCTTCAATGGAACTACCTTCCAGGCAGAAAATCAACAAGGAGACAGTGGCCTTAAATAACACACTAGATCAAACTGATTTATGATGTCTTCAGAGCATTTTACCCCAAAGCAGCAAAATATACATACTTTTCAAGTGCACGTGGAATGCTTTCTAGGATAGACCATATGTTAGAACACAAAACAAATCTCAGTAAATTTAAAAAGATTGAAATCATATCAAGCATCTTCTCTCACTATAATGCTATGAAAGTAGAAATCAATCACAAGAACATTGAAAAATACACAAAGGCATGGAAGCTAAATAACAAGTTATTAAACAATGAATGGGTTAACAATGAGATCAAGAACGAAATCAAAATATACCTTGAAACAAATGAAAATGAGGACACAACAATCCAAAATCTGTGGGACACTGGGAAAGCAATCATAAGAGGGAAATTCATAACATTACAGGCCTATCTCAGAAAAAACAAAAAACAAACAAACAAAAAAAACAAAAAGAAAACAGGAAAAAGCTCAGGTAAACCCACTAACTTCACACTTAAAGGAACTTGAAGAAGAACAACAAACAAAGCCCAACATGGATTAAAAAAGAAAATAATACAGATCAGAGCAGAAATAAATGAAGTAGAGTCTAAAAAAAAAACAAAAAAAAAAAAAACAAAAAAACCATACAAAAGATCAATGAATCCAAGAGCTGGCTCTTTGAAAACAGAAATGAGATTGACAAATCTTTAACCAGATGCATCAAGAAAAAAAGGGAAAGGACCCAAATAAATAAAAGCAGAAGTGAAAGAGAAGAAATAACAACTGACACCAAAGAAATACAAAGGACTGTAAGAAAATATTTGTAAAAATTATATGCCAACAAACTGGACAACCTAGGTGAAATGGATAAATTCCCAGAAACATACCATATTCCAAAAATAAATCAGGAAGAATAAAAGAATCTAAATAGACAGAATTACACCTAATAAAATTGAATCAGTAATAAAATAAAACTCTCCCCAAAACAAATGCCTTGGACCAGATGGCTTCACAGGTGAATTTTACCAAACATTCTGAGAGAAACTAACACTTCTCCTTCTCAAGCTACTTCATAAAATTTAAGAGGAGGGAAGGCTCCCACACTCATTCTATGAGGCCAGCATTATTCTCATTCCAAAGCCAGATAAAGTCACTACAAAGAAAGGAAATTATAGGCCAATATCCTTGATGAACATAGATGCTAAAATCCTCAACAAAATATTCGTCGTCGGCGTCGGCAGCCGTCCGTCTCGAGAGACGATGGCGTAGCTTCTTGAGAGTCTATCTGCACCGCCGAGAATGGCTGTGCAGTCCGACTCGGGAGTGACAATCCCTGCCGCACTTGTTACAGGTGAAGGCAGATGGCCGTTGTTGCTGCTGTTGATGCTGCTTCCGCCTCGATCTTTTCTGGACCGCCTCCTCGTTGCGCGCAGCCTCTGCCCGTGACGTACCTTGCCTGACCGCGAGCCTCCAGGCTAGGCGGTCGTCTGCTTGAACTTCCCATGTGTTGAGATTGATGGAGCATTGTGCCATGTCCTTTTTGCAGATGTCTTTGAACCGCAGTTTTGGGCGCCCTGTCATCCTCTGGCCTTCTGCTAGCTCGCCGTAGAGGAGGTCTTTGGGAATACGGCCTGCATCCATTCTTTTGACGTGGCCGAGCCACCTGAGGCGTCTCTCACTAAGAACTGCATGCAAACTGCTCATGTTGGCTCGCTTCAGCACCTCGGTGTTGGGGACCTTATCCTGCCAGGCGACATGCAGGACGCGTCGCAGGCACCTCATGTGGAAGCTGTTGAGTTTCCTTTCGTGCCTTGCGTAGGTGGTCCACGTCTCGCTGCCATAGAGGAGAGTGCTGAGTACGCAGGCTTGGTAGATGCGCAGTCTGGTTTTCTCAGTGAGGCTGGAATTGTTCCACGCTCGCCGGTTCAGTTTGGCCATAACTGACCCCCCCCTCTCTTCGCAGCTGAAGGGTCCAAGGGAAAGACGGAGTCAATACAGCTTGGCTTCAGGTGCGCCGCAGGAGTTGCCGGTGTTGACTACAACGTCAAACCGCCTTAGGGACTCCGGCTCCGGATTTTCTGTTGGGGTTTACTCCCTTAGCCTTTCCCCTGAAGAGGTATGCCGCAAGGCAGCGGAGGTTTTTTGGAATCAGAGTTTTCCTTCTCTGCAACAAAATATTAGTAAACTGAATATAGCAATGCATCCAAAAGCTCATGCATCATAATCAAGTGGGATTTATTTGGGAAATGCAAATTTGATACACCATTTGCAAATCAATAATGTGATTCACCTCATAAACAAAATGAAGGATAAAGACCACATGATCATATCAATAGATACAAAAAAAACTTTTGATAAAATCCAGCATCGACTTATGATAAAAAAAGCTCTCAGCAAAGAAAGAACAGAGGGAACATATCTAAACATAATAAAGGCCATATATGACAAACTCACTACCAACATCACACTCCATAGGCAAAAACTTCAAGTGTTTCCCCTTCAGTTTGGAAACATGACAGGGATGTCTGCTTTTACCTCTTTTATTCAACATCATACTGGAAGTTTTAGCCATACCAATTAGACAATAAGAAGAAATAAAAGGCATTCAAGTTGAAAAGAAGAAGTAAAACTGTCTTTATTTCCAGATGACATGATACTGTGCATAGAGAACCCCAAAGATTCCACCAAGAAAGTGCTAGAACTGCTAAATGAAATCAGCAAAGTAGCAGGATACAAAAGTAATATCCAGAAATCAGTATCATTTTTGTATAACAATAATGAACTAAGAAAAAGGGAAATTAAGAAAACAATCCCATTCACAATTGCTTTGAAAAGAATAAAATACCTAGGAATAAACCTAACCAAGGATGTAAAAGACCTGTATTTGGAAAATTATGAGGCACTAGACTTCTGGCCAAGATGCAGGTGTAGGTATACATGCTTTGCCTTCTTGTGCAACCACTAAAAAGAATTACAACTAAATCTCAAAAGAAATTACACCCAGAACTGTCAGAAAATCAATCTGTATGGAAGTCTGATAACAAGGATTTAAAGAAGACACATTCATCCCGACAGGTAAGGAGGGCAGAGACATGGAGATGGGGCACAGAGGCGAGGAGACACAGTGTGGTGCAATGAGGCAGTAGAAGTGGCACAACAGGCATGGGCAGTCCCACGTTCACATAGGGTGGATAAAAATCGGGAGGGGTACCTTGGGAGTGAGTGATCCCAGCCCCAGGCCAGATCACACCGCCCAGTATTTCAGCACTGAGAAGATAAATCCCCATATCTTCTAGCTGTAAAAGCCAGTGGGGGTTGGGGTGGCAGAATAAACAGCTGTGTTTTCAGAAAACTTCACTTAAAGGGCACACATAGTCTTAAAAGGTATGCAAAGCCGCCCACTCTGGGATTTAACACCAGGGCAACAGCTGGAAGACACCAGTGGCATATGGGGAGTGGGTGAAATGACTGGAAATGGGGCAAGTGTTGGACAAACCCCTAGAAGCCAGTCAGTGGCACAGTCCCCTGTCTAAGCCCACCCCCCACACAGAGGCACAAAGTGGTGAAGTGGTGAAGTGGGTTTCCCCACCATGGCAATTACGTAAGTCTCTGCCCCACACAATTCACAGGTGCCTTTTACAGGGAGTCAAAGCAGCTCTATCTAATACACAGAAACAAACTCAGGGAGGCAGCCAAAATGAGGGGACAAAGAAACATGTCCAAATGAAAGAACAGGACAAAGTGAAGGCAATCTACCAGATACAGAGTTTAAAACACTGGTTATAAGGATGCTCGATGAACTTAGGGGAAAAGTAGATTAATTTATTGAGGACTTCCACAAAGAGATGGGAAATATAAAAAAGAACCAGTCAGAAATGAAGAATACAATAACTGAAATAAAGAATTCATTATAGGGATTCAACAGTGCAATAAATGAAGCAGATGATTTGGAAGATGGGGATGCAGAAAACACCCAATCAGAATAGTGAAAAAAAATTTTTTTTTTTTAAATGTGGATAGTTTAAGGAGTCACTAGGGCAACTGTAAGCTTACCAACATTTGCATTATGGGGGTGCCTGGTGGAGAAGATAGAAAGCAAAGAATCAAAAACCTATTTGAAAAAATAATGATGGGAAACTTCCCTAACCTCATAAAGGAAACAGACATACAAGTCCAGGAAGCACAGAGAGTCCCAAACAAGATGAACCCAATGAAGCCCACACCAAGACATATCATAATTAAAATGGCAAAGGTTAAAAACAAAGGAAAAATATTTTAATCAGATATACTTGAATGATATTGGTAAATAAAATTATATAGGTCTCAAATGTACAATACTTTTTTTTGCATGATAAAAGTCTCATAGTCAAAATATATAAAGAACTCTTATAACACAATAATAAAATTGGGCATAGAATTTGAACAGTCATTTCTCCAAAGAAGATATACAAAAAGCCAATGAACACACGAAAAGATGATCAACATCATTATTTATTAGGGAAATGAAAATCAAATCCACAATGAAATATCCGCCCCCCCACTTCTTATTAAGATGGCTGTAGTAAAAAGAACAATAATAACATGCATTGACAAGGTTGGAACTATCATAAATTGCTGGTGGGAATGTAAAATGGTACCATTACTTGAAAAACAGTTTGGCAGTTTCTCATGAAGTTATACACAGAATTAGCATATGACCCAGCAATTTTACTTCTAGATATAGATCCAAGAGAAATGAAAACATATGTCCACACAAAAATTTGTACATGAATGTTCATAGTAATAGTATTCAAATTAGCCAGAAAGTGAAAACAATTTGATTGTCCATTAGCTGATAATTGGAATGAAATACTGACAAATGCAACAATGTGGGTGAAAACATTATGCCACATAAAAAAAAGTTAATTCAAAAGGCCATGTATATGAAATGTATATAAATGATTTATCCAGAATAAGACAGTGGTTTTGTAAGAGCCGGTGGGAATGGGAATAGAGACGGCTAATGAGTATGGGGTTTCTTTCGGGGGTGGTAAAAATGTTCAGGAATAACATAGCATTGATGGTTTTATAAGCTTGCAAATACACTAAAATCCACTCAGTTGTAGACTTTAACGTGATGAATTTTATTTCAGGTCTTTTTAAAAGGTACCTGTTTCATAGCGTTGTTGTAAGACTAAATGAAGATATGTAAAATGCACAGGGCTATATTAAATAAATACTAATTCTTATTTTTTAAAAAAGGATTGAATGGGAAAGATAGTTGTATTCATTTTTGAAAATTGATAACAATTGCAGTTTACATTAGCTATGTGAAAAGTAAATGCAAATACATTAAAACTTTTTTTTTATTTCTCTCTTTTTTTTGTAAAGTTAGTTATTCACATAATCATTTATTTATTTATTTATTTATTTATTTATTTATTTACTTACTTACTTACTTACTTACTTATTTTTAGAGAGAGGGGAAGGGAGAAAGAGAGGGAGAGAAACTTCACTGTGTGGTTGCCTCTCACTCGCGCCCCCAACTGGGGACCTGACGTGCAACCTAGTCATGTGCCCTGACTGGGAATCAAACCAGTGGCACTTGGTTCGCAGGCTGACGTTCAATCCACTGAGCCACAGCAGCCAGGACATGTTAAAACTTCTTTATCGAAAACATTTACAGAGGTAATGAATCACAGGAAGACAAAGGACCACTTTAACCATATTTTTCTGATTAGTGCACTTGGTGCTAACATAAGTGCACCGAGTTGTTTGTGCTCCTTAAAAAAAAATCTCCACAATAACAAACACAGGTCATTGGTCTAGGGATGGACACCGCACCCAATCCAACAAGTGAGTAAGCCAATTACTGAATTACCACTATGAATAATATTTTGATTGCATCATCACACAACAGATATTTTTAAAATACAATACAATTGTAATAATTATGTTAGAGCTTCATATCATCAATGGAGCCACTGTCTGTAACAAGAAAGTTTAAAATTACTAGCTAAATTATGCCAGCCTATACTTTTCATGGGTGCAATGTGTAGTGTTGCGCATGTAATTTTAAAGAGTAGCACAGCACCTTGTAAAAGATACCTTATGTCATAAGAGGTGTGTGCAACTAATTGTTTATGGTTCTGCATTCCTGAAAGATGTGCCTGTGACATGAAATGTTTAATGTGTCCTTGCCCAAAGGAGAATGCAATATATTTGATGGCAAGCTGACTCCATACAAAAATTGGTAAGTAACTTAGCTAAGTATAACAATTTTAGGAAATCCTGTTCCCTACTTTGTGAGACCTCTAAGGAACTTATCTCTCTAATAAATGTCATTTCAAAGAACATTTTATAAACTCATCAAAGTTTAATGATGAAGAAACATGATAAATGTTATTCAGTTTACTGGACAGGGAAGGATACCTTGGAAGTGAATGCCAAAGACTAAAATCCAGAGCAGGCCACAGTCATGAAATGGCCTACAAACTTTTAGGTGAATGAAAAAAATTAAAGCATATCCAATTTCCTGCAACACTTTGATTCTTCTGGGTTTCAGGTTTAGCTTTGGTTATCTTATGACAGAAGAGTGACAATACTGGGGAAAGAAAGAAGGAAAGACGAGAAAGGAAAGGATGAAGGGAGCGAGGGAAAGAAGAGAGAGAAATGAAAGTAAAAAGAGAAAAACAGAAGTAAAAAAAAAAAAAAAAACATAGGAAGAAAAACTAAAGGAAATAAACCGAACCTTTGTCTAAAAAAGAAAGAAAGAAATTAAGAAAGAAGGAAAGAAAGAAAGAAAGAAGAGAGAGAGAGAAAACAAAAAACTATAAAACAGTTTATCACAATGTGCCTTTCTAACCTAATGGCTAATATCTGCTTTGGCAGGTTTCATGTATATAATAAAACTGAGAAAATATGACTCCAATCACACCAAAACAGAAATTATGTCACATAGATGTAGTTTAGGCTAAATATACAGTATGTCCTCATTTAATGTTGTTAATAGATTCTAGAACTTGAAGTAATGTTATAACAAAACCAATTTTATTATGGGTTCATTGATATAAACATGAGTTAAGTTCCTATATCAGTGTTATAACAAAATGACATTGAATGCAACAATGTCGTTCAAGGATCTGATGTATAGTATATAACGCCTTTATTCTCTAAATTACTTTTCTAAAATCACCAAAACCAATGAAATCTCATGACACACAAAAGTACACTAGACATTAGCACAAGTATGTTTTTGTTAGAACTCAAACTCCCTAAAATGTAAGAAATAAGGTTCGCCGGGGCCTGTTATTTTTCTCTCCAGAGCCCCTTTGCCAGCGGCTACACACAGCTGTACCTGCTTCCCAGATGCTCTGAGTGCTGCTGGCTGACAAGGCTCACTGCTTCCCTTTCTCCTTAAATTGTTCCTGTGCTCTACAGAAACCACAGCAGCCCGCATCCAGGAGGCTATCCTCCCTATTGTCCTCCCTAATAAGCAGCCAGACTTCTTGCCTCCACGTGGGACCAACTCTGTCATGCAACGCATGCTCCAAAGTCACCCACAGGACCAGTGGGCTCTAGCTGAAGCACATTCCTGCTTAGCTCCCTCCCCTGTCCTGTTCTACTTCCCATAACCCCTCCTCCTGAGAGTGCTCCCCAATAAAAACTCTTAGCAATGTGACCTAATGCAGAAGGAAAAATAGTTTTTTTCCCCTTGCAAATATTTTAGGAATAATAATTTATGAGATATTATTTTAAAAATATTCTTAGCATATTCTTTTGGTTTGAGTTAATTTTTCTAGATTTTAAAATATGAACTGGAATCATAGAAAATGTGAATCAGAACTAAATAGGCCAGCAGGCAATTTTAAGTAATTAACTTAACTTTTCCTATGTCTCTAAGTGTTTTGCATGTCAAACAAGACTTTCTTTCACTGCCTTCCGATCTTGCCCAGGTTTCCTCTAACCTTCTCAAGCCTTGTTTGCTGAGGTGATGCCTACTCTTCAGGGGCCAGCTTGTCACTTCAGACTCCCTGAGGTTAGATTAGGCAGCAGTTCTATGTGCTATCAGGGTACCTTGCGCTAAACCATAATCCTCAAACTCAACATACTCCATGATGATTTCCTGCTCACTCCCCTCACCCTGCATGCCTTGTAGGTTTTCTGAATGTGAGGCAAGAATCCTGTTGTGTTCTTTATGCTGTCCGTGCGACTCAGTATTTATTTATTGCATGAATGCATCCTGTATGCCTATCAAATGAATATTATACTCTACCATCAGTGAAACGATCTGGCTTCAGCATATAAACTAAATTACATAGTTCATCTTGAGTTACAACTAATATAGAAGACTTGTTATGGACATCTGAACAAAGAGACACTGTAGCTGAGGAAACTTATGAGTGACCGAACCAACAATTAAACATAACATGAATGTAATTTTTAGAATGTTTAATTCCAACAAGGAAATGTTCAGGTTATGTTGAATTAAATTATATATATATATATATATATATATATATATATATATATATATATATTCAACTCAATTAAAGACATATTGATTAAGCCCTTACTATTGCACCAGCATCTTCTTCAATTAGATTGGAACTATGGTTTATTAATGAAATCATAACTAATAAAGATAAAATGTAAGTTAATGTGAAGAAGACAAAGCACAAGGAAGTACTTAATGGGATCAATGGGTTCAATTTGATGTGAGTAAATGGAGAGCAGGGTTTTTAACTAAACACAATGAAGAGGAAAGTATGAATTTGACAGAGTCAGGAAATCCTAAGAAAATTGGTCTGATTGACATAGAGGGCATGTGTTAGGGAACAGGGAAGATACAATTATATAGGATAGTAAAGTTAGATGAGTTGATGCAATATGTTTGGATGGCTATTTAAAATTGATTTAATGGAGAAAGAAGAATTATGGGTTATTGAAAAGGGAAGTGACATGTATTCAGAACAAAACTTGTGTTAGCATTTCAGATGGGATGAGAAAATTCAAGGCAAATCTGAAAATTAAGAACTATTGTATTAAGGTTAGAATTGGCCTATAGAGAAATGATAAATGGCATCATGAAAGTAGGGTTATATGATGGAATTTATATATATGTGCAAGTAAATAAATAAGCTTTTATCCACAGAACACTAGAAAATTTGATATATCCAATGGTTTATTCTGTTAAATATTTAAAACTAGGTAAGAAAGTAATGGGGGCTCAGTGTAATTCTCTTGTTTTCTGAATTCTCTTCCTGAAGACATCTGGAAGGTGTTTATCATAACTGAGGTCAAAATGAATTTAAATCCTAAGGCCCTAGACTAGGAAAACAAGAGTCTCAAGGAAAAAAAAATAAGCGAGTGGAACAAGTTCTTTTCGGAGAAGCAGAACAGCACTAATTACAAGTCCAAAGTGCACAGAAGACACAAACAGAGATAGAGACACTCAGGAGCCAGGCTGAGGACAGAGAGAAACAAACCCTGCCAGGAAATCACTGATCTGGTGCCTTAGCTGGTGTTGGGCATGTGGACTGGTTTAGAGGCAAAAAGTCTCTTGGTTCCACAGATTTAACAACAAATGTTTCTGAAAACACACACACACACACACACACACGGTGATTAAAAAGGATTATTTCTTCCTTTAGTATAATAAGTATGAGGTCAGAGAACACAGAGCAACATTTTTCCAAATCTGCTAAAAATTTTGACAGACATGGAGTCATGTACATCTGTCTATTTCCACTTAGAAAATTAGCCTTAGTGGTTCTAATTATTACCATTCTAAAAATGTGACAATAATAAGAAAATATAAAATTGAAATGAAAACTATTTTAATTATTAAAAAGGTATCATTCTAACTCATGGACAGTCTTAGGAACTAGAGATTTATAATATCTAGATACCTATTGATATGCAGTGGCTTCTTCTTGTGTCATTTGCCCAATGTAACCAATACATGCTTCACAAAATGTTTTTAGACCAATACTATCTAAATAAAATTAATGACAGAAAAATACCATGAATCAAGTTTAACAGCTGCTTGTGTCAGGAATACCCGTCTTTTTTAAAAAGAGGAAATTATATTAAACAGATAGTGCAGTTTGGTCTTTTCAATGACCCTATGAGGTATGAATACAATTTGCACATGTATGTACCACCTAGAGTTTAGTACAGGAAACTCTGGGTACTTTAAGTAGACAGAAACTTAATACAGGGAATTAAAAGCTTACAAAATAATTGGAAAGGCTAGATATTGAGGCTCTAGGGTGGGCATCCAGGAATGTTTCCAGACCACTGCAGAAATGACCTTTTGAGGAACAACAACTTCTGCTTCAGTCATAAAGGTGAGGAATCCAGAAGTCACTATTACAGAATTTATTAAGTTCAAAAACACACCACTGTCACTACAAGGGATAAGAAAACCACTACTGCTGCCACCACAATACCCTCTCGAAACCCTTGAACTTGGATGCTGGAACCTATCACACAATCTCACTTATTGGCAGAAAACAATGCAAACAGCAGGAAGAAGACCTCAACTTGACTTCTGCTTTCCAAATCTCAAGAAGTGCATCTAATTGGCTGAACCTAATTTGCATCTGCTGCTTTGATAGCTCAGGGATGTGGAAATGCAGTGTTTTAGCTTTCCAGCTTCTGCAGTGCAGAAAAACATACTCTACAGGGGAAAATGGTTGCCAACGGGCCACATCCACCATACTGCCCTTCAGAGACTAGAATTTGACACCTGAGGTCACAGAACTAGTGGGTTCGAGAGCAACAAACTTGAATTCAGAGATTTTGGCCCCTTGCCCAGTGCTCTTTCCACTACATCAGTCTACAGCACTGATTACGCTCTGAAGACATTTGCCAAAGGAGACTTATTTTCAAATCTTGTGTTAATTATATTTTTCACTGACCCATTAATTAAAACATCTGAATATTGTTACCTTTTAGTCTTATGTCAATTCTCATTCTTCTTCCAAACTCAGACTTAATCTTATTTTACAGTACTTACAGTTAAACCAACACCGCAAGGGTTTAATGCCTTTGAGTATTTTTCTCAGCCGGCTTGCTGCTTAATCCATTTAATGTCAGAACAACACAAACCTTCTTATTAAAATGAGGGAAAGGACATTATTGGAGATGGCATTAGTGGCTCTCTTTCTGCTGGATTAAAGCTGCCAATATGGCAATATTTTTACCTTATCTTAGTTTGTGTTTTCTGCTAAACATATACAGAAAAACATTAAAAAGAAAAGAAGCTGGGATGTCAAATCCTGTTGAATTTTAGTCGTGCATAGAAGAAAAATAGAAGGATGAAAATTCTCTTAGGAAAATCTTCCTAAATTTGAACTTCAATATTAAAAATACAAAATATGCAAATAAAATATTTGGATAAATGGAAACATTTTAATGCATCAGTAATTTCATTAATATCAATTAAATCATAACTTTAATTACAAATGCTTTTTAAAGTTGTCCTATGAACACATTGTTATATGCACATACAATGGATCTAACTACAGACATTCCTTATCTGTACATTAACAGATGAATATAAATTACTGGATACATTTCTATTTAGACTTGCCAATGATACTATGTTACAATTAAAGGAAAAGTTAAATTTGTATTTTGTGTTACTGCATAAAAAAATCAGTTCCTACTTAAGTTAACATTTGATTCTGAGCTGTTCAAGAATCACTAAAAAGAGTTTCAGTTTGCCTTTAAATCTTTCATATACTTTCTATATACCATCTAATGCACTCCAGCAGGATTCGGATTGCTGTTTTTTTCTTAATATAGGTATATGTTGACTTTTTTTTTTGGTGGTGGTGGTGGTAGTGGTGATGACTTGCTTCTAAGGATCACATAAAAAGTTGGCATGAATCTGTGTGCTCATAAAATCTTATTTTATACAAGTATGAAAAAATAAGGTATCTAACTATTATCTGAAAATCCTGATTTCTAGGGAATTTAGATATAATTATTTACATTATAAAATAAATCTATTTAATATGTACTCTAAAATAGTAATTTGATTTCCTTCTTTTTTTTTTTTTTTTTTTCAGAAACACATTTACTTTTTCTGAGTCTTTATTTATAGATTCAGATAACCAGAATGGATTCAACCTAAAGCAGGGATTGAAAGAATGTAAGAAATTTGTCCCAAATTGGGAATTGTTTTCACTCATTTCCATCAGGACATCTTGCCTCTGTAAAGGCAGATGGGAAGTCAATCTATGTTCAGGCAGGAAAGCAGCTCAAGTGAAGTTTAAAGTTTTACAAGGGAAATTCTTCTACCCTGCCTTAGGAGGGAAGGGTGGAGAACAGGACACTCCACCCTCAGCTACATCCCCTTGATTAATTATGTAACCAGATCTCCTTTATCATTATCAACTTACCAATCAGGTAATGGCAGATTTTCCGAATGCTTAGTATAGAGTTTAAGGGGGGCCCTGAGACCATTATTTATTATAATTGTTTTACGTTGCATTAATGTGAACAGATTTAACTTGGGGTGTAAGTTAACACTTTTCCCCAAACATTCTCAGAAAGCTACTACTTTAGCATGTATGCCTTACAGATACAAATCCTGGTTACTGATGCATGGCAAAGTCTTACATAAGTCAAGGAGTATATGCAAGAAAGTGGATAGAAAAGAAATTGCAAATTTATAGTATAAGAATAAGTGAAAATTATTTGTAAGGTATTAGAAACTATTAGCATTCTAGTATATATAACTGACTGGTGAATATAACAAAATGAATAATTTGTGGTTAGTATAAACCAGCTAAATTCTTGAAATGGACTATTAACTACACATATATTCCTTAGTCCCCAGTTGCTGCAAAATGGGGATTTGGGCTTCTAAGTTTGTTTTCAACCCAGAGGAGTGCAGGAGTTTCATTTGAGCCTTTCACTTATCTTCCATCTGTTTCCTGGAATCTCAAGGGTTAGAGCAAGTTTGAAAGCTTTATCTTATTTAAGAGCTGCATGATTAGTATATCAGTTCTGGCCTCACCTCTCAGTGAAACAGTTATGAGGCTTGAGATAATTATTTTGTCTCTGAATTTTAAACTTGAAGATAAATGGCTATTTGTTTTCATTCTTTTATTTCTCTCTTTTTATTGGGAAAATTTTAAACATATGGAAAAGTTGAAAGAACAATATAACTTGTAAACCCTTCACAGCTGTGTACGAATGAGGTCTGTCCAGAAAATACCTAGCCATGTAATATGAAAAAGAGACATTTATTGAACAAGATACAAGAAACATCTTACACAGGACAAGGACGCCTCAATTCCCTTCAAAATAAGCACCTTGTGACCTCATACAGTTCTGCCAGCATCATTGATAACTGTAGCATGATGTTCCTTCTACTCTGGTAGCAGAAGCAGTGGAACAAATTTTGCCATGACACGTTTCATGCCAAGATCTTGCATCAAAATCTTGGCAGATTTTGGAATCCCCAGATCAGCTTCTAGTTCTCACACTGCCAGTTGCCAATTTTGGTTGATTGCAGTGCAAACACGTTCAACATTCTCAGGTGTTCTGCTTGTCCTAGGCCTTCCAGAACATGGATCACTTTGAATAGATTCTCAACCATCTTTGTAGTGTCTGTGCCACACCTTTATTTGTCCTGTACTCATTGCATCATCCTTAAAGCTTTCTGAATCATCCGAATAGTTTCCACAGAGGAATGTTCAAGCTGAACGCAAAAGTCGATGCAGATTTGTTGCTCTACTCTCTGTCATTTTGTTGTTGTTTTGTTTTAGACTTAATTATACTACTTCCATTACCATTTAGTCCCCTTATACCACCCCCAGCAATCACACACTGTTGTTCATGTCCATGAGTCCTTTTTCCCTCCAGCCCCTCACCTCCTGCTCCCACTAACTGTCATCCTGTTCTCCATCTATGAGTCTGTTCCTATTTTTCTTGCTAGTTCAGTTTGTTCATTTGATTCCACATATGAATGACTCATAGAGTTTTTATCTTTGTCTGACTGTCTTATTTCACTTGGCATAATGTTCTCTAGGCATTTTGAATGCGACAGCCACACAGTACAAATGCTCACTCAACAGTGTCTACCACCCCCACTGACTACAGTGAAGTCATCATTGTTCACACATGCCCATTCCAGTTCACTCTCCTTGGCTATCAGGTTACATCAAAGTCGTGCAAACCGTTCTTGTTATATTAATAATGGCTGGACTTTTTCTGGACAGACTTTGTATGCATAAATATGTGTGTGTGTGTGTGTGTGTTGCTAGACCATTTTTCAATTAAATTTACTGGGGCAACACTGACCAATAGGGTCAGAGAGGTGTCATGTGTACATTTCTATGATACATCATTTGTATATTGCATTGTGTGCCCACCACCTAAAGTCAAATCACCTTCAATCACAATATATTTGGCCCTCTTGAACCTTTATTCCCTCCCCAGCCCCTTCCTTCTGGTAACAAGCATACTGTTGTCTGTGTCTGAATTTTAGTTTTATATTTGACATCAGTGACCATTTTTAGTAAGCCGCCAACACCAGGTATTTCACACTTAAATGTTGCTAGCATGCACTTCCTGAAAGTGAGGATTTTTCTTTTGCATGACTATAGTATAATTATTACCCCCCAAAATCCTGATACCCTGGCCACAACCTTTACCAACTAAACCAAAATTTCTAGTAGGCATCAATATTTCTTATAGCTCCCAGGTGATTACAATATACAGTAGAAGTTGAGAACCACTGTTTATAGACTGATTAAATTTAAGTTAAACATTTTCAAGAAGAATATGTTGTTTTTATTTTTTAATAAGCATAAGAATGTGCAGCTTTCTAAAGTTTAACAGATCTAAATTATAGATTTTAAGTCAGGTGTTACAATAATTTACATTTCCTTAAGTTTTTCTTATTATGTTAATGCAATTTAAAAAAATATTTATTTAATAAAATGTATTTGATCTTTATTTCTTCTACATCATGATTCAAAATGCATAAAATATGTGTTGTTATGTATATCCCAAATATATATATATAAAGCTAAGTGACTTTTAACAAATATTTTATTCATATGTTATTTGTTAAAATGTTTAACAAATCATTTAATCATAGCATATGAAACATAAAGTTTCTTCATAGAATTTCCCATAATTACATTTCACATTTATAAGAATAAAAGGTCCAGTAAGCAAAAATCAAAATCTAAGCCTGATACATATTAATATTTTGACAGATTAGGTTCTCTCATGTGTTAAAAATCTTTGTTTCTTATAAAAAAACTGTAATAAAAATAATTTTGACTAATCACAAGTTATTCCTATATTTTATTATAGTTTCCTGCATTAGCCTAAAAAATTTTTCCAAAATTCTTCAACACCTATTACTTTTTTTTTTGGCTTCTATTACATTGTTATAAAATATCCAAGAAAGAAGGTCTTAAACATTTATAAATAGCACTTAGATATGGATGTCTGTTCTTTAAGATTAGAGTCAAGGTCAGCAATGCGTAAACTGATTACAGAAACGAATCAAACTAGTCATTGTGAGAGAAATCGTGTTTTTGACTGGACTAGAAGGCACAAGACCTGAATTCCAGGCTGTGATGAGCAAGCCGCCTTGTTTCTCTGGGCCTGAGGTACTTCAGCTGTTAAGTGAATTATGCCTGAGATTCCCAGACTGGGCCAGCTAGCTCATGGCACTCTTAGCGTCTCAGTCACTTTCCGTGGTGCCGCATGCTGAAAGAAAACACCTAACAATTTCATATATTAACTAGTTATGTCCAAACTTATGACGCACGTCTGTTCAAACAACTTAGTAGCTGTTTTAAAAAATAATATACAAAAATTTTTAAAAATTATTTCATTCTTCATAGGATGTACATATCTGGTAGACACTTCATAACTTCTCAGACCCTGGAATTGAACTGGAAACCAATACCCTCATTTCGTGTCCTTGTGTTTCATAACAGCAACTTACAAAAACCCAGCTTCCCAAAGGTAAGGTGACATCAAAAGGAATGAGTATGATTTAATGGTGACGTTCTGAGCTAACCAAAGCTAGTGGTTGTCATGGTGTTCAACTGAGGTCATTGGGTTGGCCTTGAAAATTTTAAATATTCTATGCTGATGCCCCTTTGTTTGTTGTGGTGCCCTTCGTCTGCCTCAGTACACAGTTTGTGTGCTCTCTAAAATATTTGCTATGCCCTGGCCTGGTGGCTCATTTGATTGGCGCATCATCCCATACACCATACGGCTGCAGGTTCACTCCCTGGTCAGGGCACATGCCCAGGTTGTGGGATTGATTCCTGGTTGGAGCTCAAACAGGAGGTAACCAATCTATCTTTCTCTCTCATATCGATGTTTCTCTCTCAATGTATCTCTCTCTCTCTCACTCCCTCCCTCTTCCTCGCTCTCTAAAATCAACAGAAACATAATCCTTCTGTGAGGATTAAAAAATTTTAAAAAATAAAATATTTGCTATAATTATATTGTGTGTTCTAAGATGTAAAACAGAATATGAGTGAAGTAAATCATTTTAAGTGCCTGGGGTAAGGAACTGCAAGATTGAAGAGGAAATAAAAATTGTGATAAATGTTCTATTGCCATGGAATGCCCTTCTCTCCCACTTCACCTACAAAATGCCTACCCATGATGTAGAATTCAGCCCAAGCCTGTTCAGGCCAACCTCCCACAACCAAGTAAAATTCACCTGTTATATATGCTCAGAGTACTCATTTTCTAGCACTTATCACAGTTGCAAATATACATATGTTTATATAACTACTTGATTAATTCTTGGGTCTCCTATTGGAATGTAAGTTCTAAGAGGGTAGGAATATGTCTGATACCACCAATGTTCCCACAGTGACTGGTATATTACAGGAGCTAAAACACCTTGCTGAGTGAAATGAATGAATGTATGTACTATGACAAAATAAGTTTAACATTCATTTTGATTACTTTTCTTTATTCTAGAACAATTCTTATTTATAATAGCATTCTTAAGATATTTATTTTTTCTCATAATATTTATCAGAAAAAAGGAACCCATAGACAGATATACAGCTGCATCTGAAGCTTCAGAAAGTAATCTTACCTTAACTAAATTAAAGGATAACATTGCTTTGGATAAGGCAATCAAATATCCATAAATTCTGATAGGCAAATTAATTGTTACAAAAAAAACCATGTTACCACATAAAAATTGCTAAAAGAACATTTAAAAGCCTTAGCAGTGACCACAAATCACACTTTGAGAGCCATGCTCTATAATGGTGATATTAGGAGTAGAAAGTGATAGTTTCCAGAAAGTGACAACTCATTCTTTTTTTTTTTTTTTTTGTCTTAAATGACATTACACTAGAAAGACTGATTTGATTGACATACTAAGCAAAATATGTTAAGGGAAGTTTATGGTGTCACTATTAAAATGAATTCTAAAAATCTTATTGATATTTTTATCTTGACTATTCAAAGATCCATTATATAACTAAGTCTGGACTGTAACAAAGCAGGATATCACTGCTGGGTAATGAAAATAACCCTAAAGTCAAACAGAAAATAAGGGTATGGAAGTAGGACAAAATGAGACAGAAAGTGATTGTTCCAAATCACTGATTTAAGAGCAATTCATGGGAATCGGTACATTTAGTATATCCTTTTTCTGAAAAGGAAGTTTAAACTACAGAATTGACAAGTCATGTTTTGACATGCATTTTTCATTCTTCAAGCTTCTATGCTAGAAGGAAATTATTTGTCCATACTTTATACCTTTTAGGTAGAATGGCTATGGATGTGAAAAAATGAAAGGGAAGGTAAGAGAGATGGTTGACTCTGTGGCCCTGGAGTAGCTTATCCATATACAGCAAATTGCCCTACATGCACTGCCTTCTGTGGGAAGTGGCTCTATGTTTTTTTGCCTTAAACTGAAAGTTGGCTCTCTCTGAGGCTCTCATCTTCCTGACAGTTGGGAAGTTCTCCAAAATGGTGCCTAATTATTTTCTTTCATCAACCATTGAAGATACAGGGTTATGTCCACCTAGTTTCCTGTTGCCACTTCCCAGATGCCTTTTACTTTGTAGTCTTGTAAAGTTGAAATGTAAAACAAAACCATCAATCACAAAACACACCTGTTTCTTTGTAGCTCATGCTGTAATACCCTTCCCACGTTTCCTTCATCTTTCTGATCCTACATGACTAGCCTGCTACATTCACCTACCACCCTCCTTTTCTCCAGCTTCTGTAAAGCAGTGCACCTCAAACTTTACGTATATTTGAATTATCTGGGAGATCTTATTAAAATTTGACTCAGAAAGGAAACTGAGAGATTCTTATAACTCCTGTGAGAAGCCGTGGAACACTTTGAAAAGTAAAGCAGTAGATGAGCTATTTCTGCTATTTGGTAATCTACTATAATCTTAATTCCCTGTTTGTGCTTTGGCACTTATTCCTTCCTGTTTCTAAATATCTATGGTTCCTTTACTTCTTTTCTTTCTTACACAGTCAATCTCCATCTCTCTCTCTCTCTCTCTCTCTCTCTCTCTCTCTCTCTCAACTGCTTAACTATCAGCTGTTAAAAAACAAAACAAAACAAACAAACAAAAAAAGAAGTTAACTCTTTACGCCCCCTAGCTACCATCCTAGGTGTCTCTCTTTCACAGCCAAACTTAAAAATATATATATTGTTTGCCAATGTCATTTCTTCTCCAATCTGAATTGCAGGTCTATTAGCCCACCAACGTAGTGTCCCCAAAAGTGGCCAATGGCCCCATGCTGAGAAGTCAGAAAAGACATTTTTTAGTTCTCATCTTATTTGAACCTCTCAACAGTATTTGTTAACTGCTCCTGACATTTCTCTGTGACATGACAGTCCCCTTATTTTCCTCTTAGCATTCTAGCAACTCTTTTCCAATTGGTTCTGCAGGACCATCATCTAACCAGTTGTTAGATATTACATATTAAAGTTCTTCAGAGTCCATTCCTTCTTTTCTAGTATATACTCACACCCTACAACCTCCATGCTCTGGTCACCTAAATGCCAATGACTTCTGAACTTGTCTCCAGTTTATACATCTTCTTAGAGATACAAACCCAAATATCCTATGGCCTACTTGACATCTTCTTTTAGATGTCTCAAAGGTAACTCAAACAGGAGAATCCAAAGCTAAATTAATAATTTTCCACCAGCACATGCCATTACCAAATAGCCAGATACATAGTCCATAAACCTATTATGTTTTTGACACATTCTTTTTCCTCACTCTCACATATCCATTCCATCTTCTGATACCTGCCAAATATCTTTGGAATCTATCCAATTTTCTTCATTTCCACAATCACCTCCACAGTAGTATCAATAATTGCCATCTCTTGGCTGGGCTACTGCAGATGATTTCCTAAGGACTGCTACTTACATCCATTCCATTCTGCTCCTACCTCCTTATTCTGTTCTACACCCAGACATGGTGTTTTTTTTTGAAACACAAATTTAATAATTTGTGCCTTTCTCCCCTGATTATACTGAACTGGTTTTAGTCCCTCATACCTGCCAGGTTCCTTCCCCCTATAGGGATATTGCTTGTACTGACTCATTGGAATTACTGTCCAACGCATCTCTTGATTTAATTGATGTGTAGAGGAGAAAATATCAGTTGAGGAATCCCTAATGGTATGGCATTTAGCTGGACAGGTTCTCTCTGATATTATTAAAGAATAAGTTGGAGGGAGATGAATTATAAACAATGCAAAGAACAAAATTTAATAGTATTTGCTAGAATATTTACATATAAGTGGTAGGGCTAGTTGAAGATGATTCATAGGTTGATCTGGAGAATGGCAGAATCAACGAAAAAGTTTCAGCAAAGGAAAACGATAAGTTTAATTTACTGATGAACTGAATTTGAAGTAACATACTAAGTAGAAATGGCTTCAAGGTATTTTGAACTTTAGGAACAGGCGTGGCTCAGTTGTTTGGAGTGTCATCCGAAACCAAAAGGTTGTAGGTTCCATCCCAGTGGGGGCAGATGCCTTGGTGGCGGCTTTGACCCCTGGTCCGGGTGCATTTGGGAGGCGTTGATGTTTCTCTCTCTCCCTTCCCCTCACCCTGAAAACAATGAAATAAAAAACAATTTGGCAATGGATATGGTGTGAGATGTCATCCGTATGCCTTTCTGTTCCTGACAGACGAAACATACTCCCCTGTGTTCACTATCTTGGTTAACAGCACCGAAAGTCAAAAATTTTGGAGACATTTAAGATTGCTCTCTCTTCCTCTATTTCCTTATTCTTTTATATTGTCTTTCGTCCATCCCTGCCACTTCCCTGCAGTATTTCAACCCTAACTACTCTTTCTTCAACCAGTTTTGATTTCCTGTTATCTAGTTTCCACTTTCCTCCCAGAGAAACTTTTCCAAGACACCAGAATGTCACTTTCCTGCTAAATATCTTTAAAAGCTTTTCTTTGCCTACAGAATAAAATCCAAACCCTTTATCAAGGCTTTATGATTTGATCCTAAAGTTCCTCAACGCCACTTCCAGCCCCTCCCGTCCGGCCGTATCAGACTACTTATTATCCCCCAACGTCTCCTGCTTCTTCCCTCTTCCTTATTTTCAACCTAATTGAAATGTGACTATAGAACGGCAAAGTTATTCTGGCTGGGGAAAAGATATTATCTAGTATAAAGACACAAAAAAAAAAAAAAAAAAAAAAAGCCAAGGAAACGCCTAGCTTTTCAATTCCTCCTCAGATATAGCCTTCTGAAGCCTTCCCCTGTAGAAAAATGTGGAGTCCCACTGGTTATCTGTCAGCTCACTGCAATTCTTAGCCAACAGTTAGGTGAGTCACTCTGTTTCATATAGGTGACGTTAAGCTCATTATTTAGCATGTCTACCCTTTAAGTCTAGCTACAAAGAGTTCAGCTACACAGATCTTGTTGTCACACCTCTTTCAGAGCTGGAACTGCAGCCACAGAACCCGCCCCTTGACCTCAAGAAGATGGCTACTGCGGGACGTCGTTACGTTTTTCGTCATCACGGGCCGGGAAGGTGGGGCCCTCAAGGGAGTTGGTGAGGGGCGGGGCCAAGTCTGACGGGGCGGAGCTATAAGGGGCTGGGCGGGGCCGGAGACGGGTAGGGGCGCTTCTGCAATTCAGCTGGTTCGCGCGGCGGCGCGAGCCATTGCCGGGAGGGTCCACTTGACGCTTAGTCCAGGAGCGTGCCCTGGACCACCAGCTCAGAGCAGGGACAGTTGCATAGCCAAACGAAAGCCGGTGGCACCGGAGTGGCGTCCAGAGCCCGACTTGCACGGGCGGGAAGCACCCAGGATTGGGGAAGACCCGGGAGTAGCGCTGCTGCGCCTCCCTTACCCAAGGGGCCGCGGCGGCGGTCACAGGGCGCGGCACCACAGCGCACGACCCAGGCCGGGATTCCAAACGGGCGGCTCAGGCTCCTCCTCCGCCCTGGACGCCTCACCTGCGGGCTGTGCCGCACCGCCTCCGCCGGGGTAGACGGCACCTGCGCCGCCTCGCTCACAGGTCTCCGCCCGTCGCCGCCCCCCTCCCACCCACTTTGGCGCCAGGCCCCGGCAGCGCACCTAGAACCAAGGGGCTGTGGGAGCCTAGGCTCGGAGGACCCGGTGTCTTCCCACCGTTCGGGAGGACGCAGGTGGAGCGAGCGCAACTTCGTGGAACCCGGCGCCCGCTGCCGCTATCGTCGTCCCAGCAGCGGACGAGTCCCGGAGACCTGGCGGTCGGTGTCCGCGCCTGGGGAGGAGGCACCGGCGGCTGGGCACCATGAATGGTAGCAGCGCCAACATCACCTACGCAAGTCGTAAGCGGCGGAAACCCGTGCAGAAAACGTGAGTGTCCGGAGCGAATCTTCGGCGCGGGGGCAGCGCGCTCAGGCACGCGGGTGCGGGAGGCAACCCCACCCCGCCCCCAGTTTCCCGCGGTCTGGGGATTAGGTCCCTTTCCGACACAGTGGAATAAGAATTCGGGGCCGAGTCGAGACACCCAAACTTTGGATTTTCCCATTTTTAATCATTGTAGTTTAAAAATTGTCACCCTGTCCCCAGTGCACACGCACCCCCTCACACTCCCACCCACTTGCAGCTGTTTTCTCTGGTCCTAATTTGTTGACAGCTCTGGTGTGCCTGTAGGGCTGGTGGCCAAGTTATCATAAACCCGTCTTGAAATCCCCTTCCACGTTTAATATCCTCTTAGATTAGGTAGGAGGACGGTCATAACTCTCATTCCTGGCAGGGCGAGGTGTTTCAAAGAGCTAAACACGCGCCACCTGCAAGAAAGGGGCTTAGTGCCTCTAAAGGTACTTTTTGGTCAGGTACAACTGGCTTTCTGTTGTGTTCTTATTTACTTATTTGGAAGTAATTTTGTAGTGCCCACCGTCACCATATCGGTAAAATATATAGAGATGGCAACAGGTATGAGTGAGTTTAGTGGGCAAGGTACAGTGGGAGATTTGTTTTTTTGAACTGCCTTTTTGGGGAACTTATCACTTGCTCTGGTTGTAGGGTATGTAAAGTAACAGATTTGAAACTGGGAATTAGCAAAACAGAGGTTTTCATTCTTGGTATCTTTCTCTAGTTCCCTTTTCCTCCTACCAAAGTTTTGTCAATAATAATAGAGTGATTACAAACAGATTTTTGTTTGTTTGTTTTGGTGGGTATTTGCATGAAATGGCAAATACTTTAAAATAATTTTTTTCAGAAACAAATTCGTGTTTGAGACAGATTTACTTCTGTGAGTCACTGTATTCATGTGTTTATTCCTATTATCTCCGAGTTAGTTTGCTTCACATTTTTCAAATTTTCGAAAAGAATTTTAAGAGCACATTAAAGTCTTAATCAATGCCAGTTAGATATATTCTGCTTAAAACTTAATATAGGTTTCAAGTCAGCACTTATATTTAAAACCACTAACTGGTTTGAAAGTTTCATTATTCTGGAATTTTAATTTCCTTTTAGAATTTCAGTTTGAAAATCATGGTTCTCAGATCTAGACTTGGCATTAACAAAAGCTATTTATCTATATATAAATAGACTGATTAAAATTTGCAAGTCTTATCCTTCAATGTGACTGACATTAGGAATACTGCCGAGTCAGCAGTTTTCTGTCATGGCAGTTCTGTGACATTGATTTACAAACTTGCATTTTGTAGAGTGATTTTTTTATATGAAAATGTATTTGTCTAGTTTGACTTTGTTCTTCATGGGTAAAATTGATAGGCATCCCAAATGCCTGTTTTATGTATTTACTGTACACTTAGGATAATTTTTAATACAGGTATTATGGGTTTTATATGTATAGTCATAAAATTTGAAGATCTCCCTAATGGATTTTTAAATTACTGTGTAGTCAGAGTGTTACATAAAAACCTGGATGACTTAAAATAAAAAGTCAAGTGCCTTATTTTTGTATTTATTATAAAGTTTAACATTTTGGGCTTTTAGTTAGCATTTTTAAAAGATCTTCCTTTTAAATGTATTATATTTTTCTTCTCTTTATGTAAGCTGTACCTTGTATAATTTTATCTTAAATTTAAAATACTTCCTAATATTTTGTTATATTTGCATTTATTAATCTCTTGTAATACAGTGTCACTAAAGCTTTACCATATTACCTTTATTTTATTTAGTTCACATAGATGTTTTTCAGCTCTTTATTGAGCACCATGTATTGCTTCTAGTCCCATAAATGCCTTAAAATGTCACTACAGTGCACCATAAGAAAAGCCTAGTGCTGGTTGGCATTTCCAGAATCACGTGAAATTGTTTATAAATTATTTTTACTGGAATAAAAAATGTTTAGCTTCATAATGCAGTAAATCAAAATTCATTTTAGGAATGTGGCCATTAAACCTAATATTAAGTTTAATGTCGATTTTTTAAAAGTTAAATTACTTCTTTGTAGCTGAGGTCTGAAATACATCAACAATGTCAGAAAAATATATCTTGTTTAATAAGCTGAAAATGCTGTTGCGATTTAACGTTGATCCTGTAAGTGAAAGCCATTTTATTTTACTTAAAGAGAAAATATGCTGTAGCATAAGTATAGGGCTGTTGATAAGATGCCCATTTAAATATGCAATTCCCTAAAATTTTGGAATCAAGTATGTGACAGAATTTTAACCTGAATCTCTTCCCAACCTTCAATTGAATTAATTAAACAAGATAAGCTCCCTCTAGTGGCAAGTCTAATATTGAAAATTATCTTTATTTGTAATATATTGTAAATGTGTTAATTTTAATCCCACTGAGGTATGTTGTACACAGTAGATGCTCAGTAAATGTTTCCTTCCTTTTCTGAGTAATGAAAGTTAGGAAATTAAAGGAGCTGGAGCAGCCTTGCATGTAATCCATGTTCCTTCCTACCTCAGGAAGACATTTTCATGATAACTTTAGGCATAGATTCTACTGTAACTTTCCTTAAAATGTTGTTCCATATTTAACCCTCCTCAAACCAAAACACAAATTATTTTTTATTTAAATATTTTTCTTGTTTTATTTTCTTCGGAGATGATAGCATTTTTTGTCTATTTGTTGAGTTATGTGGTCTCATGAAGATAGGTGAAAAGTGTACCATTGAATTAAGTAGAATCTCTTTGTTTTTTCCTCTAGTGGTAATAATTTCGGATATGCTTTTGAAGTTTTATTAATACAGAAAAAGTTTTAATGGTATTTCATTGACTGTATTGCTAGTACTGTTGACAAATAACAGGTGCTGCATAAATGACTTCTACCCTTAAAAGTGGCATGAGCAGTAGTGATGAAGCCAACCTTCAAGTGTCAGGACCGGAAATAACTTGTGAGCCTTAGCTGATCCTTTTCACTTTGTTAAAATACTCACAATGCATTGTGTTCCTTACTGCTTTTGCTCAGTTGCTGTTCATTCTAGTTAAATCTCAGAAATGTCGTTATATAATACCTATTTAGTAGAATAAAATTATGCAATGTTTTCCTGAAAATGTTTCATATAACTGTAGTATGATACCATTTTCCAAATAGCCTGTAAAATAAAAGGATAGGCTTTTTTTTCAGTTATAATTATTTCTCCACCATCTTTTTCTTCAGATAGCTTTATTTAGATAACTTATATGTAGAGACTGTGGAGGCTCTTACATATTGAAACTATAAAATGAGTAAGTGAAAATGTTCAATTATTGGTAATATTTATTAAAAATGGCAAAAAAGAGGAAACAGTGAGATATAAATGGAAATAGTACTATGTCTGAACTAAAAGATAATGTCTAGTTTTCTTGTTTTTGTAGCTCTGGGCAAATTCTTGACCAACATAGCAGGATAGTCAACACCTACAACTAAAATGCCACTCTCACAGCTAAACTTAGCAGAACAAAAGCATTTTATATACGGTAAAGACCGCTAAAGATATAAATGGAACAGAGACATAAATTCTATTCTTTAAATAATTTTAGCTTACATTATCCCAGAACAATCAGTTCTTTTGTGAAACAGTAAGAGGCAGTATATGATTATGTTCTCAATTCTGGGTATGGCAGAAATGTGCTACTTTACTGGTGAATAAACTTACATAGTACATGCTTATTTATGTAAGTAATTAAGACACGTAGGAATAAGTATCATGTAAACCTTTAAAAACAGTACTTTTTTTTACTTTCACACTTACGTAAAAACATTTTTTTGTAGTGGTTTAATATAACAAAAAAAAACCCACTTCTGTTCATTAGCACTTCCTATGATATAAACATGTATGGTGCTTTGTATATATATATCATTTTTTTCAGCTTAGTACTATGAAAAGGTAATTTTTCAGTTTTATAGACAGGGACCTGAGGTTCAGATTCAGAATTGTCAGGTAGCAAATGAAAAAGCTGAGTTTGAATACTGGGTTCCAAAACTTAGGTTTTTACCAACTTCACACTACTTACTACCCAGGCAAGGAAGTTCAGTAGTACATATGGTACATCTGTATCCTAGGTATGGCCTTATTGTTCACTGTTCTCAAATAGTTAACTTTCTGAAATAAGTTATTTACTATTTCCTGTAGATAATTTGATACTTAAATTCATATTTGTATTCATACCCTTTTTTAAGAGTCTTCTTTCCCCCTCCTTCTTACTGATTTGCTCCCTCCCTCCCCTCCTTTGAAACATTGCTCTTAATGGCTGCATAGTACTCTGTTCTTTTGGTGTTCCATAATTTACCTATTTTTCTTTTAGGGGGAGTATGTGTGTGGAGTTCTGTTTTTTCCAACCTTTAAATATTTTAACTAGTTTTTCAGAGAATACATTTGAGTTATGTGAATTTCTATGCAAATTCTTAGTTATTTTCTTAGAAAAAATTATACTTTTAAAGTTGAGGCACATATTAAGCTCTGAGACATAGTGTCACATTGCTCTGCAAAAAGTTTATGTTCTCTTTGGTTGTCTGTCCCTTGCATTTTTGCTTAAAAAGATTAACTTTGACAATTGACTTTCATAGACAAAAATGGTGGGGTAGGTAATTGAACTTATCGTTGGGGGTGTGTGGGGGGCGGGTAGTGAGGTGTTTGAAGATATTTCTATTTGAGATGTCCTTTACATATTGATTTGCTTTGTCTTATATTTTTTAGTCATTTTTACTTTGCTCCTTTCTTCCTTTTTGGTTGTTTAAAAACTTTCCTATTCAATAATTACATGCACATTAAAAATTCAATAATATGTATATGCTGTCTACATTTTAGCATGTTAGGTGAGATCTGTTGATGTTTATTGTGATAATTAAGGTTATTAGCGCTATTTTATCTCTCCTTCACCTTGCTTCATCCTTCCAATATAATGTCATCACTTTTTAAAATAAATCCATTTTCACTGTTTCATAATTTTTTAAACGATCAGCCTTATTTACTCTTCCACTAAGTAATATACTATGATTGCACGTCCCTTCCTGTTCTGTGTTGTCATTCATTTCTTTTCTACCTGTTTTTCATCTTCATAGTTATTTGCATCTGGGTCTGGCTGGAGACAGACTTTGTATTTCTGTCTCTTGTTTTCCTTGTTTGGTGTGATTTTAAAAGAGAAGGGTACTTGCAGAAAGCTGTGCACCCTGACATCATGAAATCAAAAGTGACTTATCTGTCTTTTAAGACCTGATTTAGATGCCACATCTCCACGAAACCCTCTTTTATTATTCTACCTGAGCTAATCTTACTTTCCTGAACTCTTGACCACACTTTTATAGCACCTACAACATTGAGTAATACATTATGCTTGATTTTGTCTTGTTACAGAATGTATCTCCCCCTAGTACAAAAGATATGCTACTTAGAGAAAGGCCTATCTTTTGTGTTTGCATCTACCAGAGCTTTCTAGTACCATGCATATAGTAGGTATTGGAGAGTTATTCATTCATTTAACAATTGACCTCTACTTAAGACGTTCCTGCTAATGTTTTAGTGATTTTGGTGTAGTAGGTACTTTTTAGGTGGGTTTAAAGGGAAATACTGGGGAAAAAATTGCATATTAATACAAGATGAAAAAGGGAACATTTTTAGATTTTTTTTTCAGGATTATGGAAGTAACAGTGATTTCTAGGGCATATTTCATGTTGTAGGTTTTCACTAAAGTCGGTACTAGATACTTACTATATGCTGTTTGTACCTCATCGCCTCTCCTTAGGTTAAAAGATAAATAAATAAGGAAAAGGACTAACCCATCTTAACTCTAGAGCCAGTGGCAGGAGAGGGGCCATAGAATTCTGACTCATTGCAAGTGACATCCAGCCACGATTCTTAGACGATGTTATAAATGTTTCTGTCTCATATGGGGAAGCAAAATATCCAGATGTATTAAGCCTAACAATGAAATTTAACATTATTTGAGCCACAGATCACCTTTGTGTATGACTATAAGTATTCAACATTTATATTGAGAGGAAATGAAGAATGTGTAGGTTTAAAAGCTTCATTGGGTGTAGTTGGTCTGGTAGAGAGATTTCCTGGATGTTGGATGCCGAGTAGTATCACAGTACACGCAGAGCAAGAGGGAGCCCAAGTTCAGGGAGACAGAATGAGAGGACATTCAGGTGCAGGACAGGACCTGAGATAAAGATAAACAAGTTACTTGTAAGTAGCCTGAAGCAGTGAGAGTGGATCAAATCACCTAGAGGAAAAAGCTGAGAAAGCAAACCCGGTGCTGGGATAGGTAATCTAACTATATCTTTGCCTGTCATTTGCGATTTTATGGTAAATGTCATATAAAAATATGAACACAAGCACAGTAACTTAAACTGGGTGGCTAAATTTTTCAGCTTTGTTCAAACACTGGGCAAAAGTGATGGGCCTACCAAACATTTTAGACTGGGATATGAAAAATGAAGGCTTTGAAGATAACATTCAAACTGGCACTGGGCATGCCAGTGGGCCTGTCACCACCAGTACTTAGAGCGTGCAGGGCTTCTAACACAGAAGCATGGCATGCAGTCAGCTGGAGTCTTGATTTCACAACAGTTTGGTTACAGGTTGGAACAAGATTTTTGAGGTTAAGGTTTAAAAAATAATAATTTTTTTTCTTTGCCTGATCAACATCTTACAGTCTATTTCAGCAGACTTCTGAATTCCAGATGCCCCAAATCCAATCTCAATGGAACATTTATTTATATTTCAAATAGGCCTTTTATTTAAATAGATGCTTCCAAGTATATTTTGGCATAGATGTAAAGACAAAAGTAAAAGTACTAGCATAACTGAGGTCAGGTGTAATTGATGTAAACTTACTATTTTTAATTCTGTACATCTTCAATATGTATGGATAAGCATGAAATATTTTCACAAGATGGTTCTGAATATTTCTCACGAAATCGGGGAACAAGTATGTCAAAGCTATTACTTTAGTTTTAACAGCATTGGGTTTGAAAATGTCAAGCCCAGTGCATACTTCTCAATCCTGAACTTATTTAATGCCTCTGTGCATTTAACTTCATTCTGTCATCTCCAAAATAGTCTACGCTGTTTCTTTTCCTTTCTGTCTTATTCCTCCTCTGTCATCTTGGCCTGTGCCTCCTCCTCAGCTTTACAGGTCTGTGCTCAAGTCTCTTTTATCTTGTTTGATATACCTTGCATTGGGAAATACATTTGTTATCCTTAGCTACAAACTCCTATAGTCATTGGCAACCTCCCTTTCCTCAATGTTTTCCTCTCCCTTACTTCCTATACCTAGTTGGTCAGCAGTTGAGTTTAATTCAGTGAACATCTGAGCTTGGCTATGTACCCAGCTTTGTCATAGGCACCAAGTGCTATGTTTATATATCTCAAGCTAGTCTATACTTACTATCCATACCATTACTGCCATTGGTCAGGCTCGTATCATTTGTTTTCTCGACATTTCTGATCAAACATTGAGAGTCCACTCTCTGTGAAGTACTGTGCTGAGCAGTGAGGATACAGAAATGATTAAGCTTTTATAGTAATAAGAGCAACAAACTAGTATTGCAATATAGATTACATAACACTTGACTTAGGAAATGTAAGCTCATAGTAAATATTCCGTCATGGGCATAATAATACAGTAGCGCTGTGGACAGGTTTGCACTGTGTAAAGAGGCGGTCTCATCTAGTGCAGGGTTGAATACTGCGAAGAGCCCCCACAAGATAGGCAGCAGGGCTACCTGTCCGTCTCATTCTTCCACTGTTACTGTTCCTCCCTGTGTCCCATCAGCTTGTCTTCAATTTTGTTTCACTGTTTTCTCCCCCGTGTTTTGACTGGAAAGCTACCAAGACTGCAGGGCTGGATTTCATTTGTAATTTATGGGAAATCTTATCTGCACAGAATATTCCTTAATGGAATGGTTGTGTAAGACGTCTGCATAAGATGTGTAAGGTACAGAAGTAGTACGGTAGGAAACCATTGTGAGTAGGTCAGGGAAGACTTTACGGAAGTGATCAAATTGAGTAGGGCTTTGAAGTTGGTGACAGAGAGCAGGTGAGTAGCCTATATGAAAGCACCAAAGTACATATTAGTAGCTGTAAGTAATTTCCTAGCTCTGAATTATAATGGACAAGAAAGGCTTTGGCTGGAAACAGTGAGGGGCAGAGGAATAGTTAGGGGCCATAGAAAGATCAAAAAGCATTTTGTTTTCTAGGCCAAGGAATATGGGCCATGGGGGCTACTGAAAGGTTTGAATCAGAAGAGGGAGCTGGGTTTACACTTTAGAAAGAAACGCCACCCTCCGTGAGATCTGCCCTGAATACAGTCCTCTCCATTACCAGTGTCGGCTTAGTAAAAACACAAGACTGGTCATGTAAATCCCAGCTGAAAGCTTAGGATGACTCCCAGATTCCACAGTCCAATTGTGTATCATTTTTAAGGAGAGTGGCTGCATCCTCTGCCTCAAACATCTTTTCATCAGACACCCACATGGCTCACTCCTTTGTCGTGTTCATGTCTGTGCTGAAAGATTGCACAGGAGGGACCTTGCCTGGCTGTCAGAACCAGGACGCCTGTCACTCCTTAGTTCCTTTCCTTGCTTTGTTTTTCTTCTAGCCTGAAAGTTACATGTTTAAGTCTGTATGTATCCTCCCACTGGAAAGGAGCTTTGTGAAAAGAAGAGTTTTAGTGTGTTTTGTTCGCTGCTGAAAGTTCTGTGCTTGGCACGTGGTGGGTGGTCCATATTGGTTGAAAGAATGTGGTCCCAACCAGCTTCCCTTCTCCTCTCTGGAACCCTGTGCTTTACACTTTAGACAGGGGACTCCCACCACAGTTCACCACTCCTCAGCCATGTTTCCTCCTGAGATCCTGTTCATATTTCAAAATTCATTTCATATACCACCTTTTCTGTAAAATCTTTTTTCAAGTAGTTGCTCCCAGTAGTTAGCTCCCACAGCACTTTTCAAATGTGTAGGAGGAGTGTTTTCATGGACTGCCCAGGACATGAAAATAGGTCCAAGTAAATATTTGTGTTAACAAGTGATTGATTGGTAGGGAATTAGTAGATATGCATTATAGGTAAAAGCTGAAATTCAGTTGATTAACTGGAGAAATGTAGTAATTAGGTGTGACTCGAATTTGATTATAAATGCAATATAATTAAGTGAAGATAGAGAAACGGTAACCAATTTCTATTAATTATACAATTACACAAAGTCTGGCGATAGCTTTACTGGCTTATTTTGTATGTATGCCATTTTACCAATTTAGTATTCTTTTTTTCTGTAGAAATAACAAACTATAGTAGGAAAAAATAGAAATAGGCAAGTTCCAAAGAAATTACTTGTTAGGGACAGTGTAAAAAATGTTAAAATTTCATACTTTTTGCATAAAGTATTATTTCTCCACAGATAACATGGAAAACAAATTAGGAATATTTTGATTGCATCAAATTAATAGCACTATACTCAAGACAACTTCTGCTTTTTAAAGATACTATCATTTGAATTGTCAAAAATGTCTTTATCGTTAAAACTGGAAAAAAAGTCTTTGTGATATGAATACTTCAGATAAGCCTTTATCTGTCAAATGAAAATGTACAGAGGCATGATCTAAAACTTACTTTGTTTGCTTTGTACTAGTTTCTCTATTTCTGTTTCAGCATGGATGTCTGATGATCTGTCAGTTCACTTCACATAGTGAATTTCTGCTGTGAATTCCTGGCTAAGGCCTTTGTGTGAAGTAGCCCAACTTCTCATTGCTAAACTCCTGTTCTACTCCTCACCATTAAATGTCTTTTTCCTCACCTGGAAATCATACCAAGTGTTGTGAGTTTCATTGACTTTTCTAATTGAGGCACAAACTGTGGATGCTGCTAATAAAGTAGCAGTCATAAAAACAAAATTGTTCAATAACCACAGTTAACCTCTCATACATGTCATTCAACAAATATAAATATCTGAAGTCAAATGTTTTCTTGTTTTACTATTGGAGGATCCCATTAGATAGATGGTGGTAGAAAAATCTGGAGGTTTCAAAAGGCCTTGACAAATTGTCACTGACAGGATGAAATTGTTAAATACAGGAAGCTGGGATGATGAATATAAGTTATTTAGGGTTGTGCTCATTTATCTGCAACACAGATGACGCCAAGATGCTTCTTGTGGAAGATTGCGAAGCATGATTTTTTAAAGTAGATTTCAGATGTTCATTTTATGAGAGAAATGTTTGAGGAGGTACTATAAGGCAATAGAAATGTTTGCTTTATATGTATTTAGAGTATTCTGTGGTATTTTATTTGTTTTTCAGTGTCAAGCCAATCCCACCTGAAGGAATCAAGTCAAATCCTTCCAAGCGACACAGAGATCGGCTCAACACGGAGCTGGACCGTTTGGCGAGCCTGCTGCCTTTCCCACAGGACGTTATTAATAAGCTGGACAAACTTTCCGTTCTTAGGCTCAGTGTCAGTTACCTAAGAGCCAAGAGCTTCTTTGATGGTAAGACAAAAAGGTTTAATTTTTCTGTAATCACTTATGAAACACTCACATTGAATTTGGCTGTTTCTGCTTCCGTGTTGAAAACTGCAAAAATCAGCCATATGTGAAAAAGTTTTGTGTATTGCTGTATAGTAAAAGCGAAATTTTGGATATTTCCGAAAGCCAGTTTTCTAGATTTATTCACTAAACAGATGCTGCCATTAAATGATAATATGGCGTCATTCTTTGAAAAATGATGTATTTGGAAATTATGCTCATATTAAGTATGTCAGTTCGCATTTCCACTTCTTTTTCCAGTTTACTTTTTAAAAGTTTTTTTTAATGGAAAGAGTAAAACATTAATTATTATCGATTTCCTTCAGTATGTTTTATAGATATGTCATTTTCATTTATTCTTTCATAATTAGGTCTACTTCTGCTTTGTATTAACTATATGCTTATCTAGGGAAATGTAATTAAATTTTTTCTTTTTCCCTGAAAAGTCCATTTAATTATAGGAGTTAGTAGAATTGGATTTCATTATCCACTGTGCTACTATTTGACTTAGCAAACCAGATTTCATCCTGGTACCTCAGTTTACTCAGCTGTAAAGTTAGGGACTTGAGCTAGGTGATATTTGTTACCTTTAATCATACAGTGTTCCCTAGTCATGGAACATTTTAAGTGGAAGTTTTTGTTTCAAAATGTCTCCATGTGTCTTCTCATTTAAAATCATTTCTTGGTTTCTCTTTTTAACTGTTTCTATGCAAACAGATTTTTCTTTTCAGGAAATGCTCAGTCTTATATCATGTTATTTTACAAATTGTGGTCAAGAACTAATGATAAAATCTCACCTATATCAGTGCTGCCTCTCAGACTTCAATGTGCTTACAGATCACATAGGGATCTTGTGAAGATGAAGGGTTTTATGCGGTAGGTTTAGGTGTGGCCAGATATTGATATTTCTAGTGTGTTCTCAATGATGCTGATTCTGCTGACCTAGACACATTTACAGACACTTGAATTTGTAATTTATGTTTAGAATATTGCAAAACAGTTATTTCCCTTTAGGTTTATATTTAGATGGTTTGGTGTGTTTAGTCTGAACCTCTTTTTAAAATTTTTTCTTTGTTTCCTGTATGTTCCTTATTTTGGATAAAAGCTATAAGGTTTAATAGTTATGACCTGGGTAGTAAACACTGATTTGAGGGTAATAATTTCAGGGATTCATAGTAGATGCTTAAATTTTCTCTTATCTTTATAGTCCTTGAATTTTCAGTTTCCAGCTATATCAAACCCTTCATCTTCTAGATGAATTATGTGATATTCATGAGTGTGTGTGTGTATGAGCTATATAGCCATTTTATGATAGAGCTGAAACTAAGACCCAGGTTTCCAGATTTCCTATATTGTCTTTCCTGACCATGTCTCAGTTACTTCTTTTTTCTGAGGGCCATTTATATAGCAAAACCCTGAGAAATTTTTTCTAGATCCTCCGTTCTCAAACTGTAGTCTGCAGACAAGCAGCATTGGCATCTCCTAGGAGCTGTGGGAAATGCCAGATCTTGGGCCCCATCCCGTCCCATAAACTCTGGTGGCGGGGCTAGATCCGCATGTGGAAGTCTAGGAGTCCTGTGGTTGACTGTAACGCAAGGCCACTTCCAGCATTATCCAGTGTTGTCCCGATCGCCAGCACTTACTCTCCTTGCTGTGCTTACTGCTTGACCTTGTGGTCGGGGTTCCATGACGTGCCAGGTGTGGTCTCTGCACTTAGAGTTAACAATTTAGAAGCCAGGGAGGCATTATTCCTTGATTCTCGGAAAGATGTGTTGATGTGAGTCATTTGCCTTTTCATTTCCTGCTGCTCTATAATGAGAAGTCAAACTGTATGTGAAAAAGAGAAAAAAATACATACGTTGTTCCCTGTTCAGAAGTAGCGGAGCAGAACCAAAGCTGCTTAGTGAGTATGCAGCCAGCATGCCATTTAATACTAACATAATTACTGCTTTTCTAGGCTGTTTGTATGCGTACACACATACATACATATACAGACATTAATGTGCTTGTATATTTAGTGTATACATTTATACATTTTTTTTCATGATTAGACCTGTAGGCCCTGTTCAGTAACTCAAATAGTTTCCAAAGAATTCCATAGTTTAGTTGGAGTTCTTACTTGTTACCAAATATTTTCTTAGCTCTTCATTAATAAGTTTTTTTTTTAATTTTATTCTGGTTTGGTGTATTTTATAGTAGGCTCTTATTCCCTTATTTGCACCATTACTTTATCAATTATATTATCTTGAATTTTAGGTCCTTTGCAATACTGGTGTTCATGTTATCAGAATAACCTGAAGAGCTTCTTACGCATGCGCATTCTGAAGCATCCCCTTTTATGCTAATTCTACATAGATTCTATGTAGAACCCAGGAATCTGTATTTTTAATAAGCACCCTACATGAGTCTGAGGCAGTGCTATAACCTGGCCTTAAATACACCCTGAATTGTTTTTTAAAAACATGGTTTGCATTTGCCTTCTCAAAGACAAATCCAAATGTACAAAATATAGGAAGACTATAAATGTGTTTGCTTGGGTTTCAGCGGGACGCGTTCCCTAAGGGGTTTCTTAGGCTGTTCAGATACAAGAACAGAGTTGGATGGGAGGTGAGGGCAATAATCAATAAAAAGATCCCAAAGTCATGTTCAGACCACTGGTGGTCTAGGGTGGGAATGCAGTCTTTAAGAGAACACAGAGTAGAAGTTTTAAGGTAATCCTCACGCCCTGGAGAAACACTAAAGGCAAACACAGAAACTTGGAGCACACTGACCGTGATGAGGACTTTTGTGTGCTAAAGCGACTGTTAGGGAAACAGTATAGCGAAGTGAAGGGAAGCTCTAAGTGAATAACAGGATGCAAACAGGGGGTGTGTGAATTCCTGCGGAAAGAACAATATAAACGAGTAATCATACAATCTTGTTAGAAAGGAAGCTCAAGTTTTACTGTAACAATAGATATTTTTCCAAGAAAATACATCTATTTATTGCAAGTTTAAATAATCCAACTTGGATGAATCTTCTTAAACATTGGAGCCAGGACTATCCTGCTTAAGCAATACTGAAAAGTTTTTAAGTACAACACTAATATTTATCCATATGTAATTATTAATTAAAACATCCTAAAATATACCTTTGAAGTGCTTGAAAAAGACAGCCATTTTTCAGTTATGGTAAGGTTAGAAGCAGTTTGTTTACAATATTAAGTTAAAATTAATTTATAATAAATTGTGTAATTCAAGATTATGCTTCATTCTAAGCACTGTGCAGATTCTGAATTAACAAAGAAGAAAGAGGGAAAAAGCATTTCTGCCCTCTAATAGCTCAAGGTCTAGTATCTCAGAAACTGACATATGGTATGTGAAAACTTTTAAAGATGTACATATTAAATATTTGTAATGGAACATTGAAGAAGCATTCTCAAGGGAAATAAAATGCTACTTAAATGATACTTAATAAATGTTAGTTATTAGTTTGGATTTAAACTAAAGAAACAATTGAAGGAAACTTCAAATGTTGAATCTTTGAAAACTCTTGAACTATATATATTCCAGACAGTAAAGCTCAGAGAATTTTTCAGTTTGTACTCTCTGTTTATGCTACAGATGAAGTAATCATTATAAAATGTTTTATAATATAGTGCTTGATTTTTGGGGGTGCACTTCAACAGGCCATATATTGCCTATTTCTCTTGCTAGAATGGAAGTGCCTTGAGAATGTTGTGTTTACTGCTGTATGTTAAACTCTTAAAACAGTGCCTGCCACATAGTAGGCATTTGATAAACATTTATCAACTTAATTTCACTAACTTATGTCTGAAAAACAATGTAAAGTCCATATTGAATATTCTGGATGACGTATTTAGAAACATATTTCTGAGACTTGGTTTAAGATATTAATTTTTTATCATTTCCAGATAATCTTTCTGTGAGTAGCCCATCTGTGATTATTGGTTGCATCAGTTATTTTATTCATGCTCTATAATTATCCAGATGCAAGAAATCATTTGTTTTATTGAATTGTTGCAGTTAGACATTTTTTGCATGATCTCTGATTGGCTGGATCAGAGAGGGAAGCATGTCCGAATGTTGGAGAACTCCAGTGTGAAGGCCCTGTCATCCTCTTGAACCGACTGGTATCATTTGTGTCCTTTCTCGGTTCTTTCAGCACAGCACAGCCCTTCGCGTTCTTAGCTGTAGTCTTTACTCCTTTGCCATCACTTTATGTTCATCATCCTGTTCCTGGGCCACTGCACCTCTTCTTCTTTGCTGGATATTCCTTTTGTAGTTCCCAGCAGTCTGGCAATCTTGTTACTCTTTTTATTCTTGTCAGAGGCAGTGGGATGTACAAATAGGACTCTAGGTTAAAAAAAAAAAAAAATCACCCCCTTTGTGAATTTGGGATATGAAAAATTCCAGAATAAGGTAATAGTGTATTGCTTATTTCTGCATAATGGACACAGACATGTTTTAGGATTAATAATATATTAATAACAAATAATAAATTAATTAAAATAGTAGAATCTGTTTACGTTCTATTCACTTTCCTCAGGGCACTGCCCTTCTGTGTTACCTCCTATTCTTCCTTGCTTATTTTTATTTTTTAAAGACTTCTCTTGATTATTGACTTCTCTAAATTATTTTATCTTTGAAGTGATTCTGGAGAGTCTTTTTTGTTTTTAGCAAATAACAAGAATCTAAAATTGCTGTTTCCTGATGCTGGCAATTAAACACGGTCAAGTGCAGTTTTTCACCTCTCAAGACAGATTAAATCAAATTAGCCGGGAGTCTGAGGACAGCTAAGTGACCAGTTGGAGCTGGGACTTGACAAGTCAGTGTACACTTAGTGTCCTGGAAGTACAGACTGGAAGAGGTTCCCCAATCCTCAACATCATGTTCACCAAATCTCAGAATGTTAAGATGTCATTAACTTTTTTTAATATAAAAAGAAAAAAGGGGAACATAAAAGGAAGAAACAACTCACAAAATGAGTATTAAACTCAAATAACATGTTACCTCTGAGATGGAAGACATTTACTAAGCTTAAATAACTTAATAATTGTGATCAACAAAAGTGTATTAAGGGAGGCTAGGATTTGAGTGGTTACAACCCAGCCTTTGAAATTGGTTGATCCTAAGAGAAAGGACTGTTTCCTTCTATACTGTGTCTCTCAGTGCCAGAATCAAACAGTGGGTATTGGGCTTGTTGGTCATCTGATAGGTATGGTAATGTTTTATTCTTAGTAAGAGTAACTTCAGCTGGCTGGTTTGGCTCAGTGGATTGAGCGTCGGCCTGCGAGCTAAGTGTCGCTGGTTCGATCTTCCAGTCAGGGCACATCAGAGAAGGAAAACTCTGATTCCAAAAAACCTCCGCTGCCTTGCGGCATACCTCTTCAGGGGAAAGGCTAAGGGAGTAAACCCCGACAGAAAATCCGGAGCCGGAGTCCCTAAGGCGGTTTGACGTTGTAGTCAACACCGGCAACTCCTGCGGCGCACCTGAAGCCAAGCTGTATTGACTTCGTCTTTCCCTTGGACCCTTCAGCTGCGAAGAGAGGGGGGGGGTCTGCTGCATGGGCAACAGCAGACCCTCCATATCACCCTGCCCAGGCTCTGTAGCTTCAGCTTCACTGGAGAGGACACCCCAGCGTCATCGCAAGATGTCGATTCAACACGGGAGGAGACAGATACCGTGTCACTCCCGAGTCGGACTGCACAACCATTCTCGGCGGTGCAGATAGACTCTTAAGAAGCTACACCATCGTCTCTCAAGACGCACGGCTGCCGAAAAGAGTAACTTCAGCATATAAAAATTTGAATTAGATTTCATTACCACCTTTTAAAATACTCATCATCATATAAGTATTGTGTTTAAATTATTCTCCTTTTTGACAGCAACCCCAGAATGAAAGAATTGGGAATGACTAATCCATGTTCTCTGTTGAGACACAAATATCTAATGAGGTAAAAAGGCAGAAAAGTTTTCTTTCTATGAGACAGTAGTAGGGGTCAATGGCATGTAATATGTGATAATTCAGTAAAATATTCATAGTATTGCATCATTTAAAATATAATTATTAACTGTGAAATCTTCTACATTCCCCATGCTGAGTCATGGGTTATTCTGTATGACTTTTTAAATATTGAGATGTATAAATTTACTTTGTGGAAAGTTTTCCTTTCCATAGGAAGCAAAAAGATGCTTTTGTTTGGTGTAAGTTACATTAGGCCCGACAAAAGTAAGTTTGGGGATCTGAGTTTCTAATTCCAAAATCCTGCAATTGCAAATGTCATAGGGAAAGCTCTTCTGGTTATTAAAAAAACTAGGTAATGTAGGGGAATATCTATGTCTTTAGTCATTATACATGCTTAAAATGATCACCATTTTTTAAAGTGTAGTTAGTATTATTTACATGCAGGAATCTCATGAAGTCTAAACATGCTCTATGAAGGGAGGATGACCGCAGTTAACAACACATGACGATTTAACAGTTATTTGATCTCATTGTTTACTGTGGATCTTTGTTGACTTTTATTTTAAATTAAAAATTATATGTGCTCTCTTCTTAGTCTTCCTTTGGTAGATGCTTTAACAGTTCATTCCCAGTTCATTAGGGTTTTTAAAGAGAGCTATTGTGTTTATTCATTTGTAGCTTGTGTGTTTCTCTGGATTTCAATCCCGTTCTAGTATCTGTGTAACAAGAACATTATCTTGAAAAACAAACATATATGCCTGTATAAATGCCAAGAATGAGCTTGAACAAGCAGTAAAACTGAATGAAGTAAAAAGCCTTTTTAAGGGTTGATGTTTTATAACGTTTAATGGGTCTGTATCTGTCACTGTACAAAGTTATTACCAAATTATTGACTGTTGCCCCTGCTGTACATTACATCCCCATAACTTATTTATTTTATAATTGCAAGTTTTTATTTCTTATTCTCCTAATTCTAGAAATGTTCATTGTGGATTTGTTTGATTAAAAGACCAGCACATCTGAAATCATCAAATAGTAGACAGTTTCATTCACCCATGGTATTATCCATCTTAGATTGTAATTCAGCTATGTATTGTTCTCCCAGAAGTCACACTCTAAAACATGAAAAACTATAGCATTTGTGACACTTTCCATAACTAAAATTTAGAGTCTTTTGAATTTTAATTTATGAACTTTAGACAATCAAATCCATGCAAATTGAAACATGAACGAATAAAAAGAATAGTATTCTTACTGAATCAGTTTGAAGTGGTAGTCAAATCTTGGCTCTTACATTTAATAACACAACCTCTTTGGATCAGGAATTTAAATTTTTTTTCATCATATATTCTAACTTACAGTTTGAGATTCATTAGACTCTATGAATAAATTTAATGTTTTATGATTTTATAGGACACTTTCATTTCATCTCTGAGTGTTTATGACAAGTTTTTTTTATTTTAAACAATAGTAACAAATACATATTAAAGATTTATACAGTAATTAAAACTAATTACATCTTTTATTTTATGTTTTGCTTCTTTCCTTTAAAATTGACTGCTTTAATGGGTTTTTCTCTTTAATCATTACTAAGTGTTCTATGACTCTAGGATCCTTAATTGCTTGGCCATGAACAGGTCCAGCAGATCATAAATGTGCTCCTATTTTGGGGGGGGTGGGGGTATGTAATATTAAAGCCAGCCAACTTTTGGAAATTTTTCCTTTTTTTTTTTTCCCAAAATATAGGTTTTAAATGTCTTGAATTAAGTCATTTGATGCTTTTTTTAGTATTTTCTCTTTTATTGTATTTTTTTCTATTACCATTTATCCCACTTAAACCCTCTCCCATCCCTCCCCCACCACAGTCACCACACCGTTGCCCATGTCCGTGAGTCCTTTTTCCTTTTTGCAAAATCATTTGATTTCTTGTGATGCTCTGTGACCTGGTTAGTGGAAAATTATATCTTCATGTTACAGTGTTTTAGAAACTACGTTCACGTAATATGAAATTAATCACTTTAAGGTCTGTAATGAAACACATTATGACTAATCATTATTTACTAATCATTTTATGTGTTATTTTTAAATCTTTCACTTACAGCCTTTTGACTTTTTGATGAATCAGTTTTAGTCAGTAGCTCAAATTCATGTATTTCTTCATAGCTGAGATTTAGATTTTAGAGTCATTATAATAGAGTTGGGATAATATTTTAAAGCATGGAAGTGAATAAAATTTTCCAGTAGAAAATATATAGAATAAGAGGGAAAATACCGAAGGCGAAATGTTTTAAGGATGGACAGAGGTGGAAGAAAGCAAATTTGTGTGTGTGTGGAATATGAAACCATGGTAAGGTAATAAATGAATACGCTTCAAGACACCTTCACTGGGTGTTTCAAGTTCTTAAATTAGAGGGCCAAAGAGAAAATGGCACATGAAAGTGTAAACAAAAATGAAATTAAAGTCCATAAAGAAAAATAACACCAGAGGTTCTAGGCTGCCTGCAGTAGTCATAAAACCACTCAGGTCTCAGCAGTGGGTGGTAAGAGGGAGATACGCAGTCAGATTGGGCTGACTTAACCTAGATTTGTTCGTACTGAATTCATTCAGTTTCTTCTAGCTTTACATTTGTCCACATGATGTGGGGGTGCCTTTTGTGGTGAGTTTTACAGAATATTTTTGTGTCAACTGGATTCGTGACAGTGTCTAGTTTCAGGTACCGAGTCTGTGTTACAGAGACAGCATTCCCTCTATGTATCTCGCACGGTACAGGGAGAGTGTGGACTGGACCCAAAGCACCGGCAGGCAGGCAGGGGACATGGCGGCCAGTTCAGCCAACTCATCTAGTAGCCTCACGAAGACCTTTAACCTCCTGTCCACATTGTCTTCCTCATCCCCTCAGCATGGGCAGTAAGAAGGCTTGCCTGCCTGATGTTTGAAGTTGGTAGTGGATTTGTCCTAAAAATAAGAGATTTGTGAAGGAAATTTTACAGTTGAAATTGTTTTATAAATGGTAATGATTTCCTGTAGGATACTGATATTTAACTTTATTTAATGGTGAATTTTGCTGTTGAATATACATAGAGGCCTCTTTGGACCTGTTGCTAATACCATCTGAGAATCCCTTGGCTGAATTAATTTTGTATTTTGAGTTAACAATTGAAATTTGCTAATAAACTTTTCAGCCTTTTGATAGAATACCTTTTTCAGAAGTGGCACACACTCAACTCTGGACACTTAGGGAGAAGTGACGTAGTTTGCTTGAGTGAGAATATAAACTGGATACAGTGTGCTTGCTACTGGTTCTCTGTGTGTACCTACAGAGGTTTTTGTTATTGCCCTGTGTTTCAACCTTACGTGGTGTGCTTCTGTTTTCATCTTTATAAAGATGGGATTAGAGTTATTTCCTGAAGACATTCATTTTAATAAGTGCACGCTAAGCAAGGAATGGTCCTTTTAGAAGATATGAGACAGTGAGATCCAGAACATTTTAAGTTATTTCTAAATCCTGATGTTTTAAGTCACTAGTTCTCAAAATGGAACCTTGGAAGCAGCACAAACTGGGGGCCCTATCTTAGACCCACTGAATCGGAAACTCCAGAGGGTGAGGTCCAGCATCGTGTTTCAATAGCCTTCCAGATGATTCTCACGTCTACAGAAGATGGAGAAGTACTGTTCCAGCCAATTAAGTTCTGCCTAGAATGCAATTTGAATTCCACTCTTGTATGTGTGGAAAGCTCAATGCAACTCATTCCCCACTGAAAAGATAAGTTAACTGCTCGTGTTGATTTCATTAATCCAGAAACCTAACATATAGTTATAGTAGAATCACATAACTACATGTAAAACTAGAAAAATGTTAAGTAACATATCTGGAAGTCAGTTTTCACTTAATTGATGGTAGGAATAGATCTAAATTTAAGGACTTTTTTTTTCCAGATTCAGGATGATTTTTTTTTTTTTTTTTAGATTTGCTAAGAAAGACAGTAGCCACCAATTACACAACCTACATTTATCCATAAAGATATAAATTTACATTCACATTTAAAAATGAATTTATTTTGCCTTAGGGATTTTTTGCCTAGAAATTTATAACCTGTCAATATCATCAAAAAGTACAGAACTGTGTAGACCTAATCTTTGTCTCCTAAAAACTTAGAATATAAGGTTTCTTTAATTTCAGTTTGTTTCTTCTTTCCCTCAAAAGAAGAATACTTCATTTACAAAAGAAAACTTCATGTATTGAAATGAAGTATCTATCTTTTGCCCCAAGGTATGTAGAAGAAACACTCTATAGGTACACTTAATATATTATTTTGAAAATTATTTATATAAGTACTCATCCGTACCAGACTATACTAAAAATATTTTCCTTGTAGTTACAAAATTCATTACTTAACCCTATCTAATTTATGAAAGTTTATGTATTTGGTTGAATTTTGTAATAAGTGATAGCTTTGCTCTCTTTTATGCTTATATCAATGTGGGAATGAAATTTCCTTGCAGAAGTAATAAAGGATAAGTTTTTTTTTTTTTTAAATTGAATTTATATCAACAATCAGATTTAAAAGGCTTATGCTTTTCCCTGGGAAGACATTTATGATGTCATCATTCTGTTTAAATACAAACTATATAGCAACAAAATACAGTTTACTACATGCCAGTATTTCTTCCTCATGACTTTCTTTAACAAATCAGAGCATGTGTTTTTGAAGAGGGACTATTTGGCTTGTAGGGAGCAATGGAAATCTGAGCTTAGATGTATAAGGAAAAAAAGTGCCATGTTAGGAAATACAGATACAGGTAAATGCATGTGGGAAGAAGACTTGAATCAGCCTGTAACGGGACAGTCTGACAATGCTGTAAATATATTTACACTTAAATTCCATCACCAATTAAATTTTTACTTGTGTCATTGCTTCTTGAGTCTCTCAATGAAGAAACACAGCAGTCCCTGTCTGTATCGTGGTTCACTTACCACGGCCTCACTGTATCGCGGGACTTTAAAAAATATTCTATTTAATTATATATCGTGGATTTTTCGCTATATCGCGGATTTTGTGGTACTGTATACGTATGTTGTTAAAGTTACGTAGGTTTAAGAGTGTAGAATATGTTTAAGAACATAAGTAGTGTTTATAAAAGTGTCAAAAAGGTTAATAAGGGAGTGGGAAAGGTTAATAAGGGACTGGGAACGGTTTATAAGTGTGTGGGAAGGTTTATAAAGCCTTAAAATATAAATAAATACTAAAATAAATGTAAGGTTCCTACTTCACGGATTTTCACCTATCACGGGGGGTCTAGAATGTAATACCTGCAATAAGTGAGGGAATACTGTAGTTGAAATACTTTGACAGTTGATAATATCTTACCATTCCCCAGAATGTTCAGTGTCACACCTCCACGCTTTGGGAGGTGTGCTATTCCCACAGAAGGGATTTGTAACAAATGTCCAGTACACGAAATGCTCCCCCAGTAGCAGAAGCAGTTGGTGACTTTTTTTTCAGAGATTACATTTTGTTTCTGTGAACTGTCGTGTATTTCATTCTAGTGGTGTGATGTTAAAAGTGTCCAGTGCATCTGGTTAGGCATATACTTTTTTATAACAATTGACTGTCTTGAAGTACTTTCAGATCTTTGTTGTAGATACACTGTAGGCATCACAGCAGTCCTGCTGGATGCTCATTAGTGCTCTCTGTTTAGCGATGAGGAAAGACTCAATGGTTCCTGCTGTGCGCTTTGTGTCAGCTAAACTCAGCATATAGCCCATTATCTCCTTCACTGGCAGTTGTAGATTCCAGGTACTATTACTCAGATACGCTACACGTTATTTTAGCCCTCACAGGAATTTATCTCCAGAGGTATCATCATCCTCATTTAAAGATAGAGAAACTAAAGGTCAAAGGTAGTTAGCATAGGGGCAGAAGTCTGGTCCGTGGTTAATAACAGCACACACACTGAGGGTCAGGCTACCCGGGTGCTATCTGGGCTCTGCCACTTAAAGCTCTACGACCTTGGGAAAGTTTCTTAACCTCCCTAAGTCTCAGTTTCCTAATATGTTGAAAGGTCATGAATGTCCAGTCTCATAGGACTGTTATGAAGATTAAATAAGATATGATACATGGAAACTGCTTGGCATACAATATGTGCTCAGTAGGTATCATAATACTACTAAGGAAATTACTGAAGGCCTCTCAGATGCTAGGAGGAAGCACTGGTGACGGTATCCTAGGTCACTTTCTTACTCTTCTATTGCTTTCTAGTTAATGCAAGAAATGTAGGTGTGAAAGTGAGTAGAATTAATATAGCTTCTCGTAAGTGAAGAAGGGAGAGGTAGTAGGTATGATATCAAGAAAGATCAAACTTCTCAGAAGGCATAAATTCCCTAGTTTGGATTGAGAGGCCAGGACATAAAATTAATTTCCTAAAAAGTCACATTAGTATTTTTTTAGATGAGAATGGGAAGGGAGTTCACCCTTCCTGGACTCACCTTTGCACAATATTTACTTAAATCCTTTACTGATTATTAACCTTAAAAATGAGAACAACAGAAATATTTATTTTTGGAAGAACCCTCCAGGGATCCTTCCTCACGTGTCACTTTTCCTACTTAAGCAGTAGTTACACATATTTAAATATTATCCTTTCAACATTTAGAATTGTAGGCATTGTTGTTTAGAAAGAGCTTGTTCTTTGTTTTTTTCTCTTTCAAGTTCCTCTAGTATTTTAATTAAATCTAATTCTGGTACTTAGTATTTTTGACATTCTTTTCTAGTTCTTTATTTCCATAGCTTAGATTCACTACTTAAAGGCAGTCTGTTCAATGTCTAATTAAATTGGCTGATAATCCCCAATACAAGGCCAGAAACAGATTGTAAATTACTCTGAGATGAATGATCTCTTTCATTTCTTATTCATCTCAGTGGCTCAATAACTCTAGTTGGAACTGACATCAGTTCCATAGATTAAAAATTAATTTTAAAAGATTCCTAATAAGATAATTTAGACAGTTTCAGCTTGACACTGTTAATATCCAGTTTTTCAAGATTACTTTGCTTGTTTCATAATGTAAGGGTTTTGGTTTTGTTATTTTAATAGCAAATCTTACTGCTATTTGGTATAACTCTTAAGTTGTGCTGCAATGCATACTGGAGATGTTGGAAAAGTAGTGGAGTGTAGTTAACCCTGACATTGTGAGGTTTCGGTGCATTCAAGCAAATCTGGCCATTAGAGAGCAAGCAGCCACAATGAACTTACAGAACAGAAAGGGAGAAAAGGCCTTTCTCCTGCTTTTCAATGAGAAAAGATTAAGCATTTCCTTTGGTCTTGATTAACTGTTAGATCAATTAATTTACCTCAAACTATTTTTTTGGCCTAAGGAAATCTGCTCTCTGGCCTTTTGAAATTGTTATATTCGGAGACCAGACTTCTGGCCCCTTCTTTCAGAGACACGTTTCAAGTTCTGCAAAGGCAATGACTTGGCATGAGATTCCAGTGTGACACATGCACTTGATGATTAACCAGAATATATACTTCAAACCAGAAAAGGTTTTGTATGTGATGCTTTGCTCAGACTGAGAGAAAGTCTGGTTATTAGCAAGTCTCCAGCTTTTCACCAAACCTCATTATCTTTCTCACATAAACATTTAATGAAATAAGGTGTCTTAAAAGTAATGTCAAAGTCAGTTTTGTTTAATGGTTTCTCTTATTTAAATATCACAGGTTAAAAGGGAATAGAAAAATTAGAGGATATTGTGGCTGTATCTAAAAGGTTACACTGTATAATTAATTAGCCCATAAGCTCTGGGAAATACAGCTAATCATTGAAGCTTGCATTTATTGAATGGTTGAGCTGCTGTACGGCAGGAACTTCACTTATATTCCCATTATTCTTCACAACAATCCCGTAGGATGTTTTTGTTTTTTTTTTAATCCTCACCCAAGGATATGTTTCATTGATTTTAGAAGAAGGGGTAGAGGGAGAGCCAGAGGGAGTGAAAGAGGGAGAGGAGAGGGTGAGAGAGGAGAAAGGGGAGAAGGGGAGAGAGAGAGAAAGAGAAAGAGTAGAAACAGACATATGGATGGGTTGCCTCCTGTACACGCCCTGACTGGGGACTGAACCTGCATGCCAGGTATGTGCCCTGACTGGGAATCAAACCTGCAACCTTTTGATCCATAGGAAATGCTCCAACCAACTAAACCACCTGGCCAGGGTGCAGGGTGTTGTTGTTGTTTTTTTTAAACTACCACTTTGAATATTAGGAGACAGGCTGTAAGAGCTCACACATTAAGTGGCTGACTAAGCACTAAACTTAATTCTGTGCGACACCAACACTCACATGCTTTTAAATAAGAATATTTGAGAGTCCTTGGGAAAATTCTAAATAAGGACATAGTAATTATTATTTCTGTTTAGCTGTGTTGCCTCCCAGACTAAAAATACACACAGACACACACGAGTGTGCACACACACGATGAGAAAGAGAGATGGGGAGAGAGGGGAAGAGAGGAGAGAGCATTATTATATTGTCACTCCCAAGAGTAAAGCATTTCACCATGCCACAGCATTTCTTTCATATATGTTAGCCACAAGCAGTTAGAAGGTAGTAATGAAGGAAAAGTCACTTTACGAGATGCCTGATAACTTAGGATTAAACACAAAAAATTAATATGTGAATCTTTTTTCTGGATAACTTCAACACACTCTACTCAGACAAAAAATAGACTTGAGCAAATGAAAAACATAAATGTTCTTGGATAGAACGGTACATCATAAATACGATAATTCATAACAAGTTAATTTATAGATGTAGCGTGTGCCCAATAATAATACTAAGAGTTTTTTTACCCTAAAACTAGATGATTCTAAACTTAATGGTGTATGGTTGATTCTTTCTCTACACCATCACTAGTTCATTGATATTTAGATAAATATATAGAGGTATTAAAATAGTTATTTTTATGGGTAATGTTCTGATGAACCTAACTCTCATTAGTAGATAGGAATGGGAGGAGTATTTATAGCAGCACTATGCAATTCCTTGAAACTTCTAAGTTATATACCAAAAATAATATAGTGAACCCATCAAAAATTATTTTTAAGAATCTGTCATCTGTGTTGGAAGTCACCCATTGGCAAAGGGTTATTTACTATTATTACAGTGCCAGTACACAGCATTTCTTACTGTTTCTCTGTTTGGTGTATAGAGGTTGCCCATCACAGCCCTTGGAACCCACTTATTTTTGAAACTATTTACTGTGTCATTGTTTTTGCCTTTTTCCATAGTTGCATTAAAATCCTCCCTGGCCGACAGAAATGGAGTCCAGGATAACTGTGGGACAAAATTTGGGGATGGCCTGAGCTTTCATGAAGGAGAATTCTTATTACAGGTAAATTTTAGTAAATACTGTTCCTTATAATTAGGATGATAATTGTAAATGGCGAATTCATCAGTCAGCTGTCTGATTATGTCCAGTTTACTGGCCACTTTGTCTGTGATGCTGCACTCCGCATCCGTGTCGTGTGTCTGAGTTGGTAATTTGTAGGCATTTTAGCCATTTAAAGAGAAGACTTTTTTAGCAGTAGAAGTAACAGCCTAATGGAAGTCAATATTTATGAGTGACAGAAGTCAGTCTCATTATTAATTCTGTCACTTCTTTTCTTGTAGGCTCTGAACGGCTTTGTGTTGGTTGTCACTACAGATGCTTTGGTCTTTTATGCTTCTTCTACGATACAAGATTATCTGGGATTTCAGCAGGTAAATACTGTTTTCTTAGGTCATTAAATTTTTTTAAATGAACTTTCTACTTTCTATGTATCTTATACTTTAGGGTTACAATCAATAATTTGTATATATAAAATATCAATTAAAATACATGCTATAGAGTAACATGTATTTTCAGCTGTGTTTTTATACTATTAATAATTTACTACATTAACATTTCCTTAAATGTTTATGAGATTTATAGATATACTGTGTTTCTTCTTTCACTTATTAGGGAACGCTTATATAAAAGAAACATTCAGGTAGGGGGCAGACAGGGTTTGAATGAGGGCAGACAAGAGGGTATTTGCTGTCTAATTAATGCGAATGCTGGGGGGCATAATGGCAACTGTGAAATGAATAAGGTGACGTGTAAAGGAACAAGCAAACTACCATGGCTGACACCTTTAATCATTTGCACTGTGTATAGATCATAGCTTAATCTTCAGAAGATATATGGGGATTAGGGACGCTTTCCTGAAGGAAAGTGTAGGATTCAGATGGGTGGACAGTTGTGTGGGGAGCACAAGGAAGAAAAGACAGGGGTACTGTAAGCGGTTTACTGGAAGCCCTTGAAGGAGGTGAGCGTGTCTGGTTTGTTCCATGTTATTGAGTGAAGAGTGTATAAGTGGCATGCTAAGTAAGGTGTTTGGTATATTTGAGGGAAAAGAATATGAGACATGACTTGGGGACAGTTAGTAAGTGCACCTGAATGGTAGCTATACTTATGTATCAATAGTTCCTAAATTGTAACCTGCATACGACTCACCTCAATAACTTGATAAAATTTTACAATCTCTTTAGGCCTCAAACCCCGGTATTCTGATTCAGTAGATCATAGTAGAGCCCACGAATTTTCATCTCTACAAGCTCACGGGCAATGTCAAGGCTGATGGCTTAAGGAGCACTGCTTACACGGCTATATAAGCTGAAGATTAAGCTGTGATCTATACACAGTGCAAACGATTAAAGGCCTTGGTTAAGGGAAGGTGTACGTTCCAATCTGTGTCTCAGATGATAACTGGCAATTGTGTTAACGGATGCACAGAGATGCTTTAATGCTAGAAGATCAAGTTTGTAGGGAGATTTTCTCCAGGTAGCTAGCATCGTGGAGTCTGGCTACTACAAAAATTTCTGAAGGTATTCCTGAAGATAAGTTTGCCAACCCAGAGGTAGAATTCTTCTCAGACATTTTGAATTGCAAAGAAAATGTACTAATGTCCATAGAAAGGCCTGTTTGAAACTTATCTACCTAGTTACATTAATTATTATTTGATAATGTGATTCCTAACAGTTACGAAATCAAAGAGATCAGCTATTTCCCAATCTAAATTTTTCTCATAGGTACACATTAGTCTAGATGTTATTTAAGAAAACATGTATGTGTCTGGCATGGGTTGTGGTTTAGGCACCACTTAACTGCAAGTTGTCACTCCTTACTGGGTAATGATGATGATATAGTATATCAACCATTCATTTTAGTTGCTTTGAATGGAATAAAATGGAAGACAATGTTATCACACAAAGTGTTTTGTGAAACAGTTTTCTGTGTGTGTATATGCACACATGTTATGGATGGAAAAATGTATTCAGTGCCATGAGTTAAACTAAAAAAGAATAAGTTAGAAAAATGCTTGTTTAGGGGTTAAGGGCTCAGCACTGTAATAAATGCTTAAAAGCAAGAGGAGGAGGAAGGGTTCTGACCCAGTAAAGGCAGAGCCCTTACTCTTACAGAGTCTATTGGGACTAATTCAATCTGAAGACAACTGTTAGGGAACAGTGAGAAAACACATAATGATTACTGTTAAGCTTACAGAAGTCAACTGGGTGTTCAGATAAGGTTTTGTGGGGAAAAAAACATGACTTACAAGATGAAAGAGGGATTAAAATAATCAGAGCTTAATATGTTGCAGTTAAGGAGTGGAGAGGTAGCTTATTCGGCTGAAAAACATTCATGTTGGCTTATAAATTACAGTGCTAATCTTTTTGTAATTTTTCCAGTCCTGGATGAATGGAGAGTTTTGCAATCCACTTGATTTATTCTTCATCACAATCACTCACTAATCTAGCTAGGTTCTGAAATTACTTTAATAAGTCATATTTAACTTTCAGTCAATACTTTTGTTTTATTCCCTTGTATTTGTTTTTCCTTAGTCTGATGTCATACATCAGAGTGTGTATGAACTGATCCATACTGAAGACCGAGCTGAATTTCAGCGTCAACTACACTGGGTATTAAACCCTTCACAGTGTACAGACTCTGGACAAAGAATTGATGGTAAGATTGTTTATCAAAATATAGCTACAGGTCCTGGCTGGGTTGCTTAGTTGATCAGAGCATTGTCCCAGTACACCAAGGTTACGGGTTTGATCCCCAGTCAGGGCACATACACGAATCAACCAATAAATGCATAAAAAAGCAGAACAACATAGCAGTGTTCCCCTCTTTCTCTCACAATAAATTTTTTAAAAAATAGCTTTGGTGTTTTTATTAGATTTCTGTGAAAGGAGGCAGAGAACCTCTAGGGGTATAGGACTCCATGGTAAAGGTAGAAAAGTAGTGGAAAACCATGTGTCTGTAGCTGTAGGTCACAAAGAGGCTGAGGAACTTAAGAAATGTTTTTTTCCTCCAAAAATGAATGATTTTTTATTATTTTAAAATTTTGTTTAATTCATTTTATTTATATGATTTTGATATTAATAAAAACGAATAAATCTAAGGATTATTGGGACAACCATTGATGACAATCAAGCAAGAAAGTGTTGCCATATTCAGTAATATACTTTATAATATTACTCATTGTACTGTTGTGAAAGATGGGAAGGAATGTGTACTGGGTTGATACTGGGATGTGTGTAAATTGTTCTGTGTTTAAAAGGCACAAAATTAAAAAAAAAACAAAAACTAGCATGTCCAAGTATTAAAAAAAAACTTCTCAATGCAAACAGTGTTTTCAGAAGTTCGTGGAAGTGTTAAAAAGAAAAAAAAAATGGTGTTAAAGTGTGGCAGTTGTTGGCAGTTATAGGTCAATAGAAATAAAAACAAAACTGAACGGGTCAAGTTCTGTGAAGTACAAATAAGTGATCTTCAGGAACTTACTTTCTTTTCATTAGCTTCCCTTCTGAAAATGATTAACTTTTTGTAGTTTGAATACTGACTCCAATTTAGAAATTAACACACATTTCAGCTTTCCAAACACTTAATTTGACAGCAGAATGGAAAGTAAAATTGTGTTGCTGTCATTTCTGCAGAAGCGAATGGCCTCCCACAGCCAGCTGTCTACCTAAACCCAGACCAGCTTCCTCCAGAAAACTCTGCGTTTATGGAGAGGAGCTTCATTTGCCGACTACGGTGCCTGCTGGATAATTCGTCTGGTTTTCTGGTAAGGTGCAAAATCTTATGATTCTGGCCTTTACTATTAATTAAGAGAAATAGATTAAATGAAACCAATATTCTCTGGTTATCTTTGAGTTTGGTTTTAAAACTGCATCAAATAAGTTGATAAAGGATTGTAACTTTTAAAATATTATTTCTGATTTTTGAATCTTTCCTGTAATTATCCTTTCCAAACCCTTTCCTTTAGGATGCAGTCACAAAAATTGAGGGCAGTGACATAGAAGCTTGTATTCTGCCTATTTTGGGGACTTTTTAGGTAGATGATAGAGAACTATGCAGCCCTTCTCTGACAACAGAAGGCGTACCCTCTTCGGATGTAATGCCTGCTAGACTGAACAATTACCCTGGCCTTTTCCACGTGGCTAGAATAACTGCCATGTACACAAACAGCTGTATATTCATGAATGCAGAACCACTGTGTGACAGGAGGTGCCGTTTTGTGGTCTGAACGTCTGGGTAGGATAACCACGGAGCAGTTCAGGCAGGTACTGAGGGTGCAGAGGGTCTGTCCTTTCTGGTCTCTGTACCCTTAAGATAGCACCCCGTCCTCCAACTCCCCGCCCCCTAAAAGAGTGCTGAAATATGTTTAGGAGACAGTTAGTTCTCAAGTGTAATGTAAGTGGCTTTTCTCACTGCAGGACTTTCCAGAGCCTTTACAAAAGGGCGTGGGATGCTATGACTCCCAGGGGAGTTGGACCCTTTGTTCTTTGACGGTTTAGTCCCATTCCTATTCACGCTCTTCATCAGGATGGGTGTTCAGCATCTTCGGCTGCCTCTCACACCTGGAAGAGGTGTGAAAATCTTTGTCAAACCTTGCCCTGTTTTTTATTCAGAAAATAAAGGGTAGCATACCTATGCCAGAGTGTACCCAACCCCCCCCCCCCCAAAAAAAAAGATGGCCCACACAGTCCACCAGCACAGGAGAAAGAGACCACAAGGCACACTGGATATTACTTTTGTGAATTATCAGGAATTTGAAACAGATAATCAAATGTTAAATATTAGCAAACAATGATTTTTGTTTGTTTTTGAAGATAATTTTGTTTGAGAGAGTTTTCTTTAGTACTGATGATCAATTAGTATGTATTTTCTTTAGTACTGATGATCAGTTAGTATGCATTTTCTGAGATGGAGTCTGTGTGTAATTGGGTCTTATCTTTCTTGTGCTGTTATACTGATAGAATTAGCCCTTGGCCTGGTTATTAGTTTTAAATAACTAAACTTAATCATGCTCATGCTTACATTGTCTTTGTTTCCTCTGTCTTCTAAAATTATTCTTTATCTTTAATAGAGCCCTGGATTCTTGTGATTTCATGATGAGTCACTAATGTTTTAATAAAATTGTATTTTATCTCTATATGAAAATTACCATGAGTTGTGAAATATACTATGAGCTGTGGAATATAGCTCATGCACATTTGAAAATGAATATGGACTTGATGACTTGATCACTACTCATTCAGGTGGGAAATATATACTAAGTGCACAGTTTGCAAGGAGTTGTGCTGGGTGTCAGTGAGGGGACACTTGCAAAGTTAGAAAATGATACAGGTATTTTTGTTGTGACCATTAAAAAGCCAAGAGTGGTTTATCCCTTTAGTTAGGTCTTCATCCTGTGTCTCAGGATCACTTTAATGGGCTTAACTTAAAGCAATGAAAGAAGGCAGGTTTCAGACTCAAGAACCTTGGATGTGGCCATGACTGAGCCTTGTAAAAAGGAAGGATTTTAAACTTAATTTTAATGAACTGTTTTTTGTTTTTGTTTTTAAGGCAATGAATTTCCAAGGGAGGTTAAAGTATCTTCATGGCCAGAACAAGAAAGGGAAAGATGGATCAATACTTCCCCCTCAGTTAGCTTTGTTTGCGATAGCAACTCCACTTCAGCCTCCATCTATACTTGAAATCAGAACCAAAAATTTCATCTTTAGAACAAAACACAAACTAGACTTTACCCCTACTGGTTGTGATGCAAAGTAAGTAAAACTTTTTCAGTTTTATATGCATATATTGTACAATGCAGTAAGTCTCTCTTAGCTTGTAAAATATAGTGTAGATTCTGATATTGTATATTATTATTTTATACTCTTTCAGTATAGTCTTCCTTTTAAGGTAATTTTATCAGGCTCACAAATCATCTCATTATATATTTTTTACAATACTTGCCCCAGTTTCTATTTTATAAAGACAATGTACTTAATTAGTAAAATCATTGGTTTGTTTATATTTTTAAACTGCACAAACTTTATTTGACTTTTAGACCTATAAATTTAATAACTTTTAGAGAATTTTAGAGAATTATGTTAAGCATTCATTCTCCCAATACGGAAAATAGAGAGGTTTGAAAAATCCTGCTCCTCAGAAATGGAGTACAATCATTATAGAATGTGATTAAAGATTTTGTTGCTCCTACATAAGGTACTGTTAGATTTATCTGTAGCCATACTAACTTTGATGGTCTTTATTCAGGAAAAGAAAATAGTCTAAAACTGAAATCTACAGCCATAAGCAAGAAGAAATCAGTTAACATAGATTTGGTTAATTTTTTCTACCTGCTAATGTAAAATTCTGAATAGCAAGTAAAACCCATGGCAGAAAATAGCATATAGCTGAGGAATTTATGTTGGTTACTTCATTTATGTTCAATTTTAACTTCATCTTTTTTTTTTTTTTTTTTAACAGAGGAAAACTTGTTTTAGGCTATACTGAAGCAGAACTATGCATGAGAGGATCCGGGTACCAGTTTATTCACGCTGCTGATATGCTGTACTGTGCTGAGTACCACATCCGGAGTAAGTTCTCGGGGAGTGTGCCCGCGACAGCGGCCATGTGCTCCAGGACTAGTTTCAGAGTATTACGTAATGTCATGTGTTTGAGGAGACTGTTTCAATAATCTTCTACTGAGTGCCACACCATGACAAACCTGAATTAGGCTCTTTAACTGCACGACAGCTGCCACATAGTGTTGTTTAATTACTATGAAAATGATTACTGTATTGTTTTGCTCAGGAGTTTTATGATGGTATCATTATTTATTCATATTATTTATTCATAATATACATCAATATAGATTATATTTTTAAATTGTATAGACAGTATTAAGCTGTGGGAAACATTCCGTATTTAAAATTAAAACAATGCTTATCTCTTTTCCCCCAAACCGTACATTCTATAATTTCATGTATTAATGGAATTGTCTGTTACCTAGTCTTCCCCTTAACTTTTAAAATAAATTTAGTGTGAGATAACAACTCTGAAGAACTTAATTTCCATGAATTTTGATAGACTGTTAAAAAATTGTCAAGACATGTATATGGGGGGGCTTTGTTTTAGAGATTTTCTGAAATATGTTGTATTTTTTGTTTTGTTTTTTAGTGATTAAGACCGGAGAGAGTGGCATGATAGTGTTCAGGCTTCTCACCAAAAACAATCAGTGGACCTGGGTTCAGTCTAACGCACGCTTGATTTATAAAAACGGGAGACCAGATTATATCATTGCAACTCAGAGACCTCTAACGTAAGCACAGAGACTTAGAATGTTTGCTGCTAATGTTTTTTATTTTAATAATACTTTGGCTTACAAATGCTTTTACTTGGAAACTTAAATTCTAAGAGAATTTACTCTGCAAATAAGAATTGAAATATTAAAATAAGATGTATAGAAAGAGGACATAAGTGAAAGACATTGAGAAATTAGAATTGACAAACTTTACTGAACAACTAAAGATGTAGAATTATCCAACAATCGAAGAAAACTTCAAGGTTTTATCCTGGGTATATGCAGGATAGATGAAAAGTTAGTGCCAGCTGAAAAATCACTGCTTGCCTAGAAAACATATGCTAAGCAATGCACTGTTACATTCATATTTTAAAGTTTCTTATATATTCTGGAAGCGAGTATTTTGTCAACCACTTGCATTGTAAATTTTCTCTAGAGAACTGTTTTTTATATGTGGCTTTGAGTAAGGATCAGGATCAGTTTATTTTCCCTGTATTTATTAAAGCCTTCAATATTTAGGAAGCAGTGCCTCTAGCCGAACTTACAGTGACAGAGTTTATGTTTATATTTTAGGTTGTTGTAGGAAATTTTTTGCAGGGGTAATCATAAACATCCCAAATTATCCATGGTGAGTGTATTAATGGGTTAGGGTGCATTTTTAGATTAAAATGAAGTTTGTCTACTATTTTACCAACTTAAAAGAAGTTGGATGTGTATATTCAATTGACCAGTAACCTTTATTGAAAGACAACTTATTGAAAAGGCCAGCTTTTCTCCATTGCACTGCCTTTTGATCAGACAGTGTGTCTGTGATTCTGTTTCAGGTCTCTCTTACGTTCCATTGGGTAGTTGTCTGTTTTTGCACTAACAACACATTTTTTAATTATTCTATAATAAGTCTTGGTAGCTATAAGTCTTGGTATCTGAGTGTATGCCATTCATTTTGTTTGCTTAGGATTTTTTGTTGTTCTCCCTTCAAGATCAGCTTGGCTCTTCTTGACTCCTTTATATTTTCATATACATTTTAGATATCAGTTGTCAATTCCCACCAGAAAATCTAAAGGGACTACATTGTAATCCCAACATTCCAAATCTGTATATGGGATTACTCTGAAACTATAGCTCATTTTGGGAGAATTAACATCTTTATAATACTTACCATTCCAACCTGTGAACGCGGTGAATGTTGTATGCAGGCACATACATATACTTAGGTAAATATACAACCATGTACCCCTGTGTCTTGATTTCAATAATGAGTTGTATTTTTCTTACATGAGTCTTTTATTGTCTTCGTAGATATTTGATGTTTTGTAGTGGTGTGTTAAATGATGTATGTATATAGACACATACAATTTTCAGATTGTGAATTATGCCAATCTTTATAGCTTCTGGGTTTTGCATTTTATTTAAAGATGCCTCTCCCACTCAGATTTCTACATTCTTATAGTTTGTTTTATATTTAGACCTTTATTCCACATGGAATTTTTTTTTTTTTTTTTGGCAGGATGTCAGGTAGGGACATAACCTGAGTGTGGGATTAGTGATTTACTGTTTTTGGACAGATTCTAAATCATTTAACTTTGTCTAAAAAACAATTTTATGGCACCAGTCATCAGAAATATTTATATTAAAATAACATTTTTGCCCTCTGTGGTCAATTACACTGTATTTTACTTTCTTTCTTTCTTTTTTTTTTTTTTTTTTTTTTTTTTTACTGTAGAGATGAAGAAGGAATAGAGCATTTAAAAAAACGAAATAAGAGCTTGCCTTTTATGTTTGCCACTGGAGAAGCTGTCTTGTATGAGATAAGCAGCCCCTTTCCTCCCATGATGGATCCCTTACCAGTAAGGACTAAAACTGGTGCTGGTGGAAAAGATTCTATTACCAAATCAACTCTAAATAAGGATTCTCTCCATCCCAGTTCTCTCTGGGGTGCCATGATGCAACAAGATGAGTCTATTTATCTGTCTCATGCTGCAAGTAGTGCACCTTTTGACAGAGATTTTTTTAACGAGTCTATGAATGAATGCAGTAGTTGGCAGGACAGTACTGCACCAGTGGGAAATGGTATCCTGAAACATGAGCAAATTGGTCAGTCTCAGGAAATGAACATGACACTCTTGGAGGGTCAAGTAGGGCTCTTTCCAGAAAATAAAAATAGTGACTTGTACAGCATTATGAAACACCTAGAGATTGATTTTGAAGATATTAAACATATGCAGCAGAATGAGGAATTTTTCAGAACTGACTTTTCTGGTGAGGATGACTTCCGAGACATTGACATAACAGATGAAATCCTGGCGTTCGTCCAGGATTCCCTAAACAAGTCTACCTTCGCGTGTCCAGGTTACCAGCAGCAACCATCCACGGCACTGAACTCGAGCTGTATGGTCCAGGAGCACCTTCAGCTAGAGCAGCAGCAGGTGCAGCCCCATCCAAAGCACCCTGCCGTGGAGCAGCAGCAGCAGCTGTGCCAGAAAATGAAGCACATGCAAGTCAATGGCATGTTTGCAAATTGGAACTCGAACCAGCCCGTGCCTTTTAGTTGTCCTCGGCAAGACCTACAACAGTATAATGTCTTTTCAGGCTTACCTGGGACCAATCCAGAGTTTCCCTATAAATCTGAGGTTGAGACTATGCCTTATACCCAGAACTTTGTTCCCTGTAATCAGTCTGTGTTACCACAACAGTCCCAGGTGACACAGTTAGGCTTTCCCATAGGGAATTTTGAACCATCTCCATACCCTACAACTACTTCTAATTTAGAAGATTTTGTCACATGTTTACAAGTTCCTGAAAACCAAAAGCATGGACTAAATCCACAGTCAAACCTGGTGACTTCGCAGACTTGTTATGCCGGGGCTGTGTCAATGTACCCGTGTCAGCCGGAACCTCTGCAAAGCCATATGGCTCAGATGCAGTACAACCCAACAATGGCAGGCGCACAGGCATTTTTAACCAAGGTAAGGATGTTATCAAACTAAACCTTTTCAGTGATTCTTTATTAGAAATACATGATTATACATCCTCTGATGTCAGAACTGATTTATTCTATCATCTATAGCATTAATATCAGAGAACATTTCTAATTATGTCTGTGAATACTTTTTTAAAATAAGCCAGTACTTTTCCAGTGTGTTATGAACACAAGTATATCGTACTTACCTGAATTGTAAAGGAGAAACAAATCAAGAGCTAAGGCAGCATGAATATGTCCTTAAGTTGGTTACAAGGTGAAACTAGTTATAAGTACAGTGTTTAGAATAGGGATTTTGGTTTATTGTTCTTGATTCTTTAAAATTACATGCCTTTTCAAAATTCAAACTTGAAAAATATATTTGAAATTTTTAAGTGATTTTTCTCAGTGTTTTAATATATTGTTGGAATTGGGTTAAAAGCAACATTGGTGTGTTTCTTTGAATGCCTTTGCCCTAGATGATCCCTGGAATTTGGTCCTTGGTTCCATAAGTATTCTCCAGCAATCCCTCTGGCTTATCTGCCACATCCTTCTTTTATCCTTAAAGGTTTTCTTCTGACCTTCTTAAAAAAGGGGTATCTCAACTGGCTTTCCATCACGGGACTTGAGGCTGATACTATATTTTTGTTGTTTAAATGTATCATCAGAACCCTTCTAGCAGCAAGCACACTTTAAGTAGAAAAATAACTTAAAAAAAAAAAAAGTTAACATGATTATATCTGTTTTCTTTGGCCCCAGTAATGTAGCATCTTTGCATTTATGCTTTCCATTAGAAAACCATTTAAAAGTTTAGAAGAAAATCCTAAGATTAAGTTCATTGGTTTCTATGTACTATGTATTGGAGTATAGTAATTACCTAAATCTTTATCCCTAATTTTGTTTTTGTTTTTCATTTGATTTGGTCTGATTATATACAAGCTTTCTAATAGAAGACAGCAGGAAAGAAAAGGTCATTGAAGGTTTTTCTTATTCTCATTCCTGACATACTTTATATTAAAATTTAATATTCAGTTACAACCTATTTCACAACATTGCTGTAAAGTTAATCATGGGTAGGTACCTTAACTCTTACATACTCTTGAGTATATTGTAGAGAACTTATTATGTAATATTACATTTTGAACAGAGCTTTTATTCTCTCATGAGTTCTTTACAGTGATCCCTTTCTCTATTTCATGTTACTTCTTTATGAATAATAAGAATTCTCTAGACCTATAACTCTCCTCCCTCTGCAGGGTAGCCACTCTGTATGTGGCTAGTCCTAGATGAGATGCACTGTAAAATATACACCAATTTTGGAGATTTAATTTGAAAAAAATGTAAAATATCTTTTTTTTTATTGATTTATGTTGAAAATGATAAATTTTAGCCATATTAGGTTAAGTAAAATGTATTAAAATTACATATGTGGTTTATGTATTTCTATTGAGCAGCACTGCTCTAGACAATATAAAAAGAATTGCTGGCATATGTTATGACTGATGAGAGTAATTTATTTAAGACCAAACGTTCTCTGGGAAAGTAATATTACCTTCCACTTGAAGACCTGACAGAGTTGCCATTCATTTAAATCTAAATTATGTGGCTTTTACTACATGTTTAATATATGTTTTGGAAGACCTCTGATGTAGTCAACATTTTGACTACTGAAGCCTCCTATTACATAGGCTTTAGAAAGGTAGATTTTATTTGAAGGAATTAAGGGTATGATGTGAGTCGATTTGAGTTTCTACAACTCTTACTAACCACATACTATAAAGGCTCTATAATCTGTAAGTTTCTACAGAACTATCTCTGTGTCCTTCCTTTTTATCCCCTAGTAGCAGTTAGAAAAACCAGACAAACTTCATTGTAAGATGACAAGAAAGAGCATTTTATTTTAATAATTTAATTCTGTAATTATGACAGTAATTATAGTGGTACTTACTGCTTAAAAGTATAGTACAGACTTCTGGCCAAGATGGAGCTGTAGACAGATATGCTGCGTCTCCCTCCACAACTAAGAAGGAATACAACTACCTCAAAACTAGAAACTACCAGAAGTTCCAGAAAATCGACGTGCATGGAAGTCCAACAAACAAAGACATAAAGAAGAAATACTCATCCAGACAAGTAGGAGGGGTGAAGCCAGAGCAGAGAGGACGCGGTGTGGTGGCGGCAGGCCAGCGGAAAGCACAGTTACGAGTTTTAAAAAGTCGGGAAGGACATCTGAGGGAGCGTTCCCAGCCCCAGACGAGACCACACAGCTCACAGTCCCAGTGCTGGGAAAATCAAGCCTCATTGCTTCTGACTGTGCAAACCAGTCGGGGTTGGGGCGGAGGAAGAAACTGGCGGTATCTAAGCAGAGTCCACTTGTTTAAAGGGTCCCCATGGTCCTAGAATGTACGCAGACCCACCCACTCCAGGAACGATGGCCAGGGCAACAGCTAGAGAGGCGCCAGGCCCATATAGAGGTGGGAGAAGTGCCTAGAAAAGGGGCCAGTGCTGAGCAAGCAGCATTGTTTCTTCTCAGACTCTTCCCCTACACATAGTACCACAACGTGGTGAAACGGGTCATCCTGTACTGATGAATACCTAAGGCTCCACCCCTTACAACATAACAGGAGCAACAGTTTACCTAAGACACAGAGGCAGACAAACACAGGAGCCTGTCAAGATGAGGAAACAGAGAAGTATGGCCCAAAAGAGGGAATGGATCAAGGTTCCAGTGGGAGAACCAAGCGACAAGAAGATAGCCGACCTAACAGACACAGAGTTCAAAACACTGGTGATAAGCATCCTTGAGTACAGCAGATGCATAAGGAAGAAGTGAAGGCTATGCTAAATGCAATGAAGGATAATTCCCACAAAACCAATGGTGAAGGGAAGGAAACTGGGGTTCAAATCAATTATCTGGAACATAAGGAAGAAAAAAAGTCAACCAATACAGAATGAGGAAACAAGAATTGAAAAAAATGAGGAGAGGCTTAAGAACCTCTGGGACAACTTTAAACATGCCAACATCTGAATCATAGGGGTGCCAGAAGGAAAAGAGGAAGAGCAAGAAATTGAAAGCTTATGTGAAAAAAAATAAGAAAAACTTCCCAAATTTGGTGAAGGAAACAGACATACAAGTCCAGGAAGCACAGAGAGTCCCAAACAAGCTAGACCCAAAGAGGACCACACCAAGACACTGCGTCATTAAAATGCCAAGAGTGAAAGATAAAGAGAGAATCTTAAAAGCAGCAAGAGAAAAGCAGGGAGTTACCTACAGAGGGGTGCCTATAAGACTTTCAGCTGATTTCTCAAAAGAAATTTGCAGGCAAAAAGGGACTGGCAAGAAGTATTCAAGGTGATGAAAAGCAAGGATTTACAACCAAGATTACTCTAATCCAGCAAAGCTATCATTTAGAATGGAAGGGCACATGAAGTGCTTCCCAGACAAGGTAAAGCTAAAGGAATTCATCATCACCAAGCCATTATTATATGAGATGTTAAAGGGACTTATTTAAGAAAAACACAATCAAAATTATGAACACTAAAATGACAACAAAATCACAGCTATCAACAACTGAATCTAAAAAATAAAGACAAAATCCAACTAAGCAAACCAGAATAGGAACAGAATCATAGGTATGAGGATCATTTGGGAGGTTATCAGCTGGGAGGGGGAAGGGGAGAAATGGGGAAATGGTGCAGGGATTAAGAAGCATAATTGTTTGGTACAAAATAGACAAGGGGAAGTTAAGGATAATATAGGAAAGGGTGAAGCCAAAGAACTTATATACACGACCCATGGACATGAACTAATGGGGACGGGATTGCTGGAGGGAAGGGGGTTACTGGGCAGAGAGGAGCAAAGGGGAAAAAAATTGGGACTACTGTAACAACATAGTCAATAAAATACACTTAAAAAAATAATAGTACAAATAAGAAAATGGTTTAGGAAATCATACCCATAATATAATATTATTTTAGGAATAGTAGGAAACCTCTGACAAATCAGAACTAGCCTCTTTTGGAAAAGTCATAGCTCATCTGCAGCTCCATTGTAGTAATCTCAAATGTAATAAATTCCCTGGTCCCCAGAATTAGATTGAGATGAAATCTGGTCAAAGCAAATTTATTACAAAAAATATACAGGGAGAGGCAAAAGTAGATTTACAGTTGTTCATATGAAAATGAATACAAGAATATAGTCTGTATGCTGCACACTCATAACTGGAAACCTGCTTCTACCCAACCCTGTATAACTATGATTTACAACTGCTACTCTTTGATTCATCAGGTCCTATCCAAAACTGAAGGTATACTGATCAAATACTCCCTTGATATATGGAAAGCCAAATCTGAATTGAAAAAGATGATACAGATAGATAATAAATGATTGTAGAAACCAAAAGGTTATAAACATACTAATATATATGTGCTCAGTATGTTTTCATTGGATGATTTAAATCTTAGCAGCAATAAAGTAATTTGAAGTTTAACATCATGTAGGATGAAGATTTTAAAAATGCATTTTAATATATTATTTAATGGGTGAAGATACTTAAAGATCCATTCTAATAATTGCCTTCTATTTTGTTTTCAGTTTCAGAATGGAGTTTTAAGTGAAATCTATCCAGCTGAACTAAACACTATAAATAACACTCAGACTACCACAAATCTTCAGTCCCTTCATCATCCACCAGAAGCCAGACCTTTCCCCGATTTGACATCCAGTAGATTCCTGTAATCCCACACTCAATTTTTACCTTGTTTTGGTTTAAATTAGTTTGCAAAAGATTATAGTTACTAAACTGTCAGTGTTGGACATCAGCAAGTTCACATGGAGGCATGGATGTATATTGTTCCCACAGTTAATACCAAGTCACATTTGAATGCTTTTCAGGGGAGTTAAAAACATATCAGAATTACATATTACAGTCATTCAACTACGAAGTGTGCTGCCACAGACTGGTGAGAGATACCAGCTACATTTCACGTTCTGAGTACCAGAAACGAAGCAAAATTTACTCAGGGTCACTTTTTAAGAAAATTTTCTCTATTGGAATTATTTCTGTCAGAATAAAAAAGAAATGCTTTGAGTTTTCAACTTTTGACTTAGTTCTCCAAGTACAGAGTTACCAAACTAAACTATCGCCCATATTTTTAAGTTCTACATTTATCTCAGATGTTAAAATAAGTGGTTTGGTGATAATACATATATTTTAATCCTCACCCGAGGATATGTTTATTGATCTTAGAGAGATATATCAATTGGTTGCCTCCCATATGTGCCCTGGGGATGGAAACCGCAATCTAGGTATGTGCCCTGACGGAGATTCAAAGCCACAACCTTTTGGTGTAAGGCACGGTGCTCCAACCGAGTGACCCAGTCAAGGTGGTTTGGTGCTTTTATAGAAAGATAATCTTAATGATTTCCTTCTTCATTGTCAATGTTGCTCCAACCGAGTGACCCAGTCAAGGTGGTTTGGTGCTTTTATAGAAAGATAATCTTAATGATTTCCTTCTTCATTGTCAATGTTAAGTGCCTCACAGTTTTTTCTGCCTATAACACTGTAGGGTGTACACTTTATATAAAACACGCTTTTTAAAAAAGATTAATATTCTACACATAAATATTATTTGTATTTCTTAAATTCAGTCATCTTTTAGTTAATCCAGGCATGTTTTAACTGCACTACTCACCCTCTTTCTTCAGGTAAAAAACAATAATTGAAATGATTATTTATTATATAACCTAGTTGTCTCTAGACTTTAAATGTTGCTATGTGCCTTAACATTGAAAAAATTTGAAAGTAAAATGTCTTTTCAAATTATTTAATTATTATATACATATTAAGACAGCAGCACTAAAATTTCAACAGAGTTTTCAGAAGAAAGAGATACACCAGTGTTTACCTCTACTAAGATCTCCACCATGGTAGTTGAATGTTGCAGTGTGAAAAATCTGCTGTTATAAAGGCAACCATGTTTATTAATTTGCAATGAAGAGGAGGAGTTTTGTTTCTGGGTCATTCATTAAATTAAAGCAAAGCACCCATTTCAATGTGTAATAATTTTTTACAGACTTTAAATTTCACTTCTTAGCACAGTGGAAACTTTGTTTTTCTCATATTTGAGAAATGTTAAGGCTGAATATAGCAATGTTTGGTGCAAAGCATTTGTTATGAGTGAAATGATTGGTGCATTGTATGTTTTATAATGAACAAAATTATTTGTAAAAAATTTTGAGTTTTTCATTTAAAAAATAGTCCGTATTTTATATGCACATAAATTGTTTGGGTTTTACATACTTTTATCAGTCTTAAGAAATCAAATAGTGAATGCAGCTGCTTTTATGTTGGTATTAAGAGAAAGACAGTGGTGCCATTTTATTAATTTCAAACATTATCAGTAAGGCAAATTAATCACCCTACTAACTACTGTCCTCAGGTGATTTTAAAAAGTGCCCCACCTGCCAATCTCTTATTCAGTGGTGATGTCTGAAGGGCTTCACGTATTTTGCATGTATTATATAAAAACATGATGGAATCCCAAATTGAGATGTAGTATTAAAACTTTTTTTTTTCCTTAATAAGTTAATGTACATAAAAGTGGCTTCAGACAATTATGTATGTGAGTTCTATGCATTTTCAGTAAAAATTTTGAATTTCTAAAATCAGTAAGTGTTGAAAACAGCGAATTTGTCTAAAGCATTTCATAATTTGTTTCCAGCATGAGGTATCACTAAAGATTTAGACCCATGGTCTAGATAAAAGTCTTCCTGTGAGTCATTTTTGTTAGTCTTTCCCCATATCACTGGATGAATTTTTTAGTGGAAAATAGGCTTTTCATATTGTGAATATGATGACAATCAATTATAGACTTATAAAATTTAAAAAATTAAAGCAATATTATATATTTTTATCTATATAAAATAACTAAAGCTTACCTAAGAATAATAAAATCACATTAAACCAAATACACCTTTGTCTGCATTGCTGAGTATACCAAAACAGAGACAACTTTGCATACTGCCATGTGGAGAGATTTGTTTTTAGGTGTACACTTCTAAGGACCTGGATGTGTCTACTTTAAGCTTTTTCTTTCCCGGCTTTTCTCATAGTACCTGAAGATGTACCGGTGTTCTGATGTATTATAAAGCTTTCAATCACTATGATGCACAAACTTAGTGTTTTTCAGTATTACTAAATTTTAGGTAAATGTTTTCGTGGCTTTTTGCTTTCCTTTGAAATGTTATTGCTTTACATATGCCATGCATACATTTTTGTTTAAAATACAATTTATAATGTCCTTATTCTTATTGAACAAAATTGTATATAGCAATATATATATGGTAATAAAATAATTACCAAGTGTTAATATGTTTTAATGTAAATTCTTTCTGTTTCACATAAAGGACATTAGTATTTGTAGTATAGTATTATAACTATGTTCCTTAAAGGCTATCTGTATTTAAGGATATGTTAAGTCAGTAGTTCATCATCAATTTCTTACTGTGTTGTGCCCATGGATACATTGGCTTTTATGTGAATATAAAAAAAAAACATACTTCTAGTAACTTCAGAGATTTAAAATGCTTCTGAAATGGATGATTCTAAACCTAACCCGTGTTAGCTATATCTTGTGCTTAGATTAGAAAACATTACCCACCACCAGTACTCTCTAACATGTAAATGCAACATTATGCCTTTCGATGTCAAATTCATAACTGCTAAACACTCAACAAGAATTCTGTAACTAAAATTATCTGAAGAGATGGTCCTAAGAAAAGCAGTGGTTTATTCTAGTAGTGATTATTTGTATGTTTTATGTTTATCCTTTACAATCATTGTTTCAACAACCTCATATAAACAGCAAGTTAGCATCATACTTAATTCTGAACACGTTAGAAAAACAGTTTATTGTCAAGTAAAAATATAGAAAATCATATTTCTGATCTCTGCTTTCACTCAGATGGCTTCTACCAGTGTGCATGACCTCAGCTTGCCCCATTTTCACCACGCCTGCCCAACAATGCCCCAGGGATGCTGGCTCCCTACACGACTAGTTAATACTCATTTTCTCCCAATGTGTGCAGATGAACTTTGTTTTACTAATAAAATTAAGACCATCAAATAAAAATCCATATCATCCTAAGTGTGTCTGTACCTTCAACTCAACAATACCCCTATCCTTGGTCCCTTGGGCTCACCCCCAACATATGAGGCAAGATTAATAACCCTTCCTTTCTGGTTCTCATGCATTGACATTTCCCTTGTCCAGAGTCGTTCTTCTCTCCTTTTCTATAGACCTGGCAAAAAAGCTACTCCCTTCTGCATCTCTTTTGTATTAAATTACTTCTTTATCTCCTGTCTCTAAAACCACTTTTCATCTCCCAGAATCTGGTTTTATTTTCTGCCCTTCTATACTGTTTTGCTGAAGTTTACTTAAGTCCCTTCTTTCCATAGGCGGATTCTCTGTGGCCCTGCAACCAAATTGATTGAACCCTCAATGAACTCTTTTTTTTTCCCCCTTAGCTTCCATGATATTAATGGTCTTGCAACCTTTCACTGTTCTTTGTTAGCTACTTCCCTTCCCACATGGCCTCCTCACACCCAGTAACAGGCTTAGCTGTGACCATTTGTGGTACTTTATCTACATACTGTCTCTTTGGAAGCTCATCCTTTCTGCAGCTACTACCTTTATGATCACTTCCCTCAAAATCTTTTCTCTCACCTCTTTAAAAACACGAGATAAGAAGATAACCTTATCTCTGATGCTCATGGAACATTCTTTTCCTTTGACAGCATAGCAAAACTAAGCACACACACTCTGGAGTCAGACTTCTGGCTTCAACACATATAGGATATGAATGATTCGGAAGGTTTCTTACTCTCAGCTCAAGTTTCCTTTACTACAAAATAAGGATAATGCTCATACCTGCCTTACTGGATTATTGGAGTCAATAAATAATTTATTTAAAAACACTTTTAGTGCCTAATGCTCAAAATGAACAATTTGAGGACCAAATAGTAAAATACCCTTAGGTTCATCCTGATATAAATAAATAATTGAAAAGGGAGAAATAATTGAATGAGGGAGAAAAGACAAGTCTTTAAGAAAAATCTCAATATTTGTAGATACTATACCCTCCAATAGATGGAGCTTATTAAACCTCCCTCTGGAGTGTGGGCTAGGCCCTCAGCAACTTGCTTCCAAAGAATAGAACACAGAAAGGGAAAAAACAAAGAGTACATTGTAGAAATATAGCAAGTGTTGCTTTAAGTGAGTGTTCAAGGGTAAGTAACACCACCTAATCATGGTAGTACAGCTTCTCTAATGTGATTTTACGACAAGCACATTTCAACTCAATATAGTCTCAAAATCACATAACACCAGTCTAACCATGAGAAAAGATCAGATAGAACCATATTGAGGGACATTACACAAAATTTCTGAGAATATAAAATGTCAAGGTTATGAAAAATAAAGAGACCTAGACATTGTCACAGATCAGAGGAGACTAAGGAAACCTGACTAAATACAGTACGGTATCTTGGATTGTATCCTATAAAGAGTACTAGAACACAGATGCAGAAATGTGAATGAAGTTTAGTTTTATAATAGTAACTAAGAAATTTTCTAGTTTTGACCTATACGCTATGCCTATGTAAGACATTAACTTACAGGAACCAGGATGAAGGGAATAAAGTTTCTATATCTTGATAATTTTTCTGTAAATTAAAATTATTTTAAAATAATTTATTTAAATCGTTTTATATGCTTTGCTCATGGATTGGAAATATTAATATGGTTAAAATGTCCTTAAAAATAATTCTAAAATTTATGTGGAAACACAAAAATCACCAAATAAAACAATCTCAAGAAAGAACAAAGGAGGTATCAGACTCTCTCATGTCAAACTATACTACAAAGCTACCACAATTAAAACAGTATGGTACTGGACTAAAAACATATATAGACGAATGGAATAGAATATAGTCAGGAAATAAATTCCTGCTTTTATGGCCAATCTGACAAAGGAGGCAGGGATATACAATGGAGTAAGAATTTTTTTCAATATGTGGTGTTGGCAAAACTGGACAGACAAATGCAAAAAAAAAAAAAAGAAAAATAAAAGAAATTGGGCCACCTTATACCATATACAAAAATGAACAAAATAATGGATTAAAGACTGAAATGTTAGACCTGAAACTATAAAACTTCTAGAAGAAAATGTAGCAGTAAACTCTTTGACATTGCTCTTAGCAATATATTGTTTTGGATACATTTCCTTGTACAAAGGAAACAAATAAAAAATAAATGAAATTTAAATTTTTTCACAGAGAAGGAAGCCATCAACAAAATGAAAACACAGCCAACTGAGTGGGAGAAGATATTCACGAATGATACATCTATTCATGGGTTAACTTCCAAAATACATAAAGAACTCATACAACGTAACACCAAAAAAACTAATCCAATTGAAAATGGGCAAAGGACCTGAACAGACATTTCTCCCAAGAGGGCACCTGGCCAACAGATATATGAAAAGATGCTCATGCTCAGGAAATGCAAACTAAAACCAGAACGAGATACTGCACCTGACAGAATGGCTGTCATCATCAATCAGCAAATGACAAGGGCTGGTGAGGATGTGGAGGAAAGGAAACCCTCATACACTATTAGTGGGACTGTAAATTAGTGCAGCCACTATGAAGACAGTATAGAGATTCCTCAAAAAATTAAAAATAGAGCTTCCATGTGATCCAACAGTTCTATTTCTGAATACCCAATAAAAACACAAACACCAATTTGAAAAGTTAAATGCACCCCTATGTTCTTTGCAACATTACTAGTAATAACAGACAGAACATGGAAATAGCCCAGATGTCCATCAATAGGTGAATGGATAAAGAAGATGTGGTACATATATAAAATGGAATATTATTCAGCAATAAAAAGGAGTGAAATCTTGTCATTTGCAACATGGATGGATGTGAAGGGTATTATGCTAAGTGAAATAAGTCAGAAAAAGACAAATACTGTATGACTGTACTTATATGCAGAATCTTAGAAAACAAATGAATAAACAAAAACAGGCCCATAGAGAACAAGCTGATGATTACCAAAGGGGAGGGATCAGTGGACGGGGCTAAAAATACATAATAAAAATAAAAATAATTTTTAAGTTAAAAAATAGTTTTCTGACTGTCACATAGCAATAAATATTTGCCATTACTATGGCCGTGCAAGATCAAAAATCTTATTTCAAATGGAGGTAAATCTGTGCACTGACCCCAATCCTTCTCATTCTGTTTCCTGCTGACTTGATGAGATCTTGGTTTTCAGTCTCCAATTCAATGGTCTCTTCCACTTTGATCTCCTGCCATCATCCTTTTCAATGCCCTTGTTTCCAAAGCTCCTATATGTCAACGATAATAACTTGTTTTCCATGCCAGTGAAGTGCAGCCACACCTCAGGCTGAGCATTGGTAACTGCCTTAACTTCTGTCCACTTGAAATTCCCTCTTCTAATCACAGCCTCTTTTTCTTCCCAATCCTTTCTTTGTTCCACCAGGTCTTCACCCTGAGGACACATTGTTCTTTTTCAGCCCATTAGCTTAGACCTTAGGATCAGGATTTCAGCAATATTTTTGCTTATATTCTGGAATTGCCTACTTCCTTATTGGTAAAAGCCACTCTTAACCATAGCCCTGGCCAAACACTTTCTGATAAGCATTCTTGCTAGAAAAAGTGACAAAAGTGAAACAGTCTTACCAAAAACTTTTACCATGTGTGTGGCCAAGACTTAACCGACATCATTATCATCTCTTCCTTCTTAGCAAGAGATCCCTAACTTTTCTCTGGTCAGTCTGAGGATTAAAAAGACTATATTTCCAGCCTCTTTTGTGTAATAGGTGTAACTAATATCATTTAGAACAAATATATGAAAGCCAAGTTTGTGTGATGCTTCCAGAAGGTTGCTTAAAAAGACTTAATGCAGCTGGAGCCTCCCCCCGCCCCCCACCTTTCTGCTTTTTCTCACTTCCCAGGCAGCGCATGTGGCTCTGATGATGGATGGAGAGCAAGCAGCTATCTTGAATTGTGAAGGCAAATAGCCATAAACAAGGATGATGAAACCAAAATGCGCTGAACTAGGGTTCCTCTGACTTGGGGTCACCAAACTTGTTTCTGCTTGCCTCTGGACCTCTTCTATACAAGAAAAAAGAGGCTTCTGCCTCAGCTGATGGACCTTTCTCTACCTTCCCCCCTCCCCTGTAATATACTACTCATCTTTTCACTCAGCAATGACATCATCTCCAACATAACTAAAAATAGGTTAGGGTCGCTCATCCCTTCTCTTGGAAACCTGAGCAATGGGAAGATTTCTCTGTCCAAAACATCACCACCAGCACCACTACCATTATTGTTATTATAAAGCAACCCAATTTTGTAAAAATGAAAATCTGTTTATTGCCCTTTCCACTGTCCATTTTATTCAGGGGTTTCTATGAGATGCAGAACTAAGTCAGAGTTTAGACTAGAAAAAGACTTCTGGCAAAGCGCTATATAGTTTAGATCAATTACCTCTATGTGCTGCCTGGAAGCAGAGTTCAGATTTTTACATCAAGGCAACAGTTCCTTCTGCCTTTATTTCAGCGAAGTGATTGGTGCTCTTTGGCCTTACTGCTATCTCTACTTTATTTGTCACTTCTCTCTTGATATCATCAATTTTTTGGTATGTTTTCATGTGAGTTGCCACAATTCTGTTAAGGCTGTAGTTCTAGTAAGGATCTATATTATTTTTTAATAAAGGTACAGTCAGTAGATACAGTGATGTACAGAAACTATTGAAGAGAAATATGCAACCCAAGAGTAGTTTAAGATAAAATGGGGATCAGTGAACCCTGAGGGGCATTTCCAGGAGAGAGATTGGCTCAGTAAAGTAGCACCTTAAGATAAAAGAATAAAGACTGTGAGTAATGATTGCACTCCTGTCTGCCTTTCCAGAAGCTATCACATGTTTTCCATAATCATTCCCTTGGACATTGCTAAAGTTATGTGCAATGTCCATGAAATTATTTGCCTTTTTTGGCCCTTCTAATAGTCCCAGTCATCATTGTCTTACATTTTCTATTTCCTGTCCTTCCCACTATGTTTTCTTTGCTGGACTGGAGTAAACTGAAAGGGCCCAGAGCTGAACGACCTGAGAGAGTGATGTGTGGATCCATGTGAAACACTCCCCTTAATACTTCTGTAAATAAGCAGGCTAGGCCGTGGAGAGGTTGTGAGTCCTTTCTTTTGAAGATGGGCTCACATGGAAACTTGGGTCATCCCTGCCAATTCTCACAGGCTGCTAAGAAAACAAGTGACACCCTAGAGGTGAGGAAATTGAGGCCAACGAGGCAAAGTGGCCTAGTCAGGTCACACAGGCAGCAGTGGAGACAGAGTCTGGGATTTGCACCTCTGAATTAAGAGTTCTGTCAGAGTTGGTCTTCTAACAGCCATCATGCAAACGCTTTGCTATGCTGCTTCATTAGGGTTCTCTCATCGACTCACTATACTTCCATGAGGTAAATGTACCAATCCCAATTTTATACATGATAAAACTATATTTTAAAAAGTAATCAGACTGATGGTTCAGGTAGATAGAATAATGATCGCACCCCCCCCCCCAAAGATGTTCCTATTCTAATCAGATTAGATGGCAAGATCTTCTTCACAGATGGTTTTAAGGTAAGGACCTAGAGATTAGAAAGGTACCCCGGATTCTGTCAGCAGGCCCAGTGTAATCACAAGAGTCCATATAAGAGGAAAACAAGAGGGTCAGAGCCAGAAAAGGGGATGTGGTAACAGAAGCGGGGGTTACACACACAAGAAGAGAGAGAGAGAGAGAGAGGTTGGTTTGAGTATGCTCTGCTGCTGGGCTGAAGGTGGTGGGCCCCAGGCTGGGTGTGCTGCAGCCTCAGGAAGCTGGCAAACACAGAGCACCGATTGTCCCCTAGTGCCTTCAGAAGGAACACAGCCCTGCCAGCATCTCGAGATTAGTACTGCTTACCTCCAATACTGTATTATAATAATTTTACTATGTTTTTAAGGCACTAAGTTTGTGGTAACTTGTTATAGCAGCAATAGGAAACTCATACAGTGGTTATAGCTTTTAAGAAGACAAGGGAGCTATTTGGGAAGAAGACATTTACTTCTCTATTATAATCATTTCTAAAAAATAGAAAAGGTGTCCTCTGTACCTCTCCCTGGCATTTCTATGAGGGAGGACCTGGGAGGTCTGGTGGTCTGGTGGTGTTCCCCCATCACCCTTCTTCTTCCTCAGCCATGCCTGCAGAAGAACCTCCACTCTATGAGGCTCTATGAGATGACAGTGGTGCCTGATGGGCTGCAGTCTTGCTTTGGCGCTGCAAAGAAATGTGGAGGAACACAGCCAACTCCCAGTTTCATTGCAGCTTTGCCTGTTGCAGATGTTTGGATTGTGTCAGGAGCCAGCAAACACACTGCTTACAGCCTCACATGTGCTTCTGAAGAAGGGTCTCTTGGTAAAAGTGTCTGGTCTTTACAAATAACCCTAATTTTTTTTTTCAGGAAAAACTGATTCCTAGAAGTAAAATAGCTTTACTATATAGCAAGTCAGACATTACACAAGCAGTGTGTGTGATACATCTTTAAGTATTTGTACTGCTCTTTCACTTAGCAAAGCTCTTTTGAGGGTGCCTTTTGAAGCCCCGCATCTAAATGCCTGTGTGTGAAAGAAGGTCAGTTTTTATCTATGCTATGATGTTAGTATTTTGTAGGGTCTAACAAAAGACCATTAAAGGAAACTGAATGACCCAAAACCGTCAGAAAAGCTCTTCTTGTCTGAGCACAGTGCAGTATACATCTGTTCACTGCTTTATTCTCACAGCAGTCCATGTCCATGACTAGAATTAATTCTGACTACTACACTATAAAGGCAAGTTTGTATGGATAAGGAAGAATCCAAGGAGATTGTTCCACACCACATAGCTAGTAACTGGTAGCATCAAAAATTGCACTTGTCCTGGCTGGTGTGCCTCAGTGGATTGAGTGCTGTCCTGTGAACCAAAGGGTTGCCGGTTCAACTCCCTGCCAGGGTACATGCTTGGGTTTCAGGCTAGGTCCCCCGTTGGGGGCATATTGATGTAGCTCTCACACATCGATGTTTCTCTCCCTTTCTCCCTCCCTTCTCTCTAAAAATAAATTTTTTTTTTTAAAAAAAGATTGCACTCAAGTCATCCAACTTCCAAGTTCAAACAGTTTTTAGTCTTTCAGGATGGTCTTCAGTAGGCTACATACAGCAAGAGCTGAATCATTGGTTTAACTACCTGCATCAAGCAGTGACAATTTCCCTTGAAGTTCATATGCTGGACTGTGGGTTTAAACTTTAGCCAATAAGGTAGTATTACTACTGTGAAATGTATTGTGGAGTTACTATTGAGGAATTATTATTCCTGCAATAAAGGAAACTGAGACTAGAATGTGAGATACTTAATACTTGTTCTACCTAAATTGTCCCTCATTTGTCTAGTAAGTTAACATAACCAGATTTAATAATAATTTGGCAAGTTGGGGTCCTGCCTGCTGTGGCTCAGTGGATTGAGCATCGGCCTGCGAACCAAATGTCGCTGTTTCGATTCCCAGTCAGGGCACATGACTAGGTTGCACGTCAGGTCCCCAGTTTGGAGCGCGAGTGAGATGCAACCACACAGTGATGTTTCTCTCCCTCTTTCTCCTTTCCCCTCTCTCTAAAAAATAAATAAATATACAAATAAATAAATTACTTAAAAAATAATTTGGCAATTTGACTAATCTTTTAGGAGGTTTCTTTCTTTGAATCCAGTGAGATACAAAATTAATGTCTTCCATTGAACATTCATAATCAGCTAGGATATTCTGGATGGCTCATTGCTCTTGACAGAATTTTATCTTTCCTGGAAAATTAGTGTGTACTTCAGCACAAAGTCCATTTACATAATTTATTCTTACACTTGTGTATGTATTAAAGAAATGTCCTTAACTCAAAATTAGACATTTAAAAAGTTATGAGTCTACCCCGTTTAAAACAAAAATATGAGAACATTTAGATAATAGATTTTCATGTAGTTTTCACAAACTACAGCATTTCGAAATTTATTAAAAAATCAAGTTACTGGGAGAAAGAGGTGAAGGGACTAAGAAGTAGAAACTGTTAGTAACAAAATAGTCATAGGAATGTAGAGTAAAGCATAGGGAATATAATCAATAACATGTATGGTGCCAGTTGGATACTGGAACTATTGAGAACACTATGTAAAGTATATGATTGTCTAACCACTAAGCTGTATATCTGAAGCCAAAACAAAATAATATTGAAAGTAAATGGAAACTGAAAAATAAATAAAAATAAAAATAAATTTCCCAAACAGGTTTTATAGTACAGAATAGAACTTTGACTTCTGATTATCTTTCATGTTCTAGACATTCAATAACTACATTTTCACTCACCTTTTATGATTCTGAGGATGCTATACTTCCATCTTATACTTGTTTGAAATAGATATACCAGAATCTGAATCTGGCTGTGGGTGTGCAAGAGCTTTGAGTTAATGTCTGCTATTCTGTTTCCTAGAATATTCTTCAAAATGACAATTTCAAGATGATTTTAATCTTACTAGCAAAGCACATTGAGTCTATGTCTTCAGAAACTGCATGTTTTTCAATGTGTGTTTTATAGAATATTAGTCACATGTGATGTTACCTTGTGTATCTGATATCAAATAAGTTTAGGAAACACTGTGGAAAGAAAAGTGAATCAGATTTCTTTCCTGCTGATTTCTAAGGTGTTACTGTGCATCATACTTTTCCAAGAAATGCAACTGCTGTGCAATATTTTTCCAAGTTCTTTGACCTTGGAAACAGTTTCAGAGCTCATCATATGATGTTAATATTCTGAGGAAAATACTTGGAGAAAATCTGATCAATGGGGAAAGATCTCAGTCTCTTCTATTAGATTGTTCTTATGACTCAGAGTCTTTCTTTTATAGACAGGATTTGGAACACCCATGATACTACAAATCCACAATGTACTTATTTGCCATTTCTCTGCTTAAGCACACAGTTTCCTCAATTTAGCCTTTCACTGTGTGGAAGAGTTTAATGCTGTTTCCACTACTCAGTTACTCACTGTATGGTCTCTTCTCTATCACCTATAAATTCATGCTTAATTTTTCTTTTCATCAAGCTTGATGTAATATAGCCATATTATTCTCGACCATTTGCCGAAAAAGTTTTACTGAATTTTGTTTTGGTGTTTTTGGTCTTAGTTTTTGTTGAGGGGTTCTAGGCAAAGAAGTCTTATGAGAGATATTGTGGCATTTACTATAGAGATTGTATTTAAGTCCCTTAGAAAAGATCCATATGCTTTTTTAGTGTCAGAACTTGAAAAACAGCATGTTTTAGCCTCAAACTACAATTGATTCTCTTTTGATTTTGAACACCAGCAAGCTTAAACCCAAATGAATGTACAATTAGAGCAATAATTTGTGCTCTTACAGCCTACACATGTTATATTTTCACTTCTCCCTTACATGTATTAACCTTATACTCTAAGTTATATTTTCTCTACTGTTGTTTTGCATTTACATTTCTCTTCATGCTGTATACTATTTTATGTGTTCTTGTTTGAATCAAATTTATTTTTCCTTTTTGGAATTATTTGAAAAAATAACAAAACAAAAATGTTAAAAAAGGAAGAAAAATAATTATATTCCAACCCAAATTACTAGAAGCTGTTATGGACTCTTGAGAAGAAAATTTCATTTGATTTGAACCCCAAATAGGAATTTATCTGCTGAGATGGATTCATCATGGCCAACTAAGGGTCCACATTTTATGATCAATAAGAGTGTAGCAGCCATTTGCTGATAGAGGTCCTCAGGTACTTTGTATACTGAGAAGAACCTTAGACTGAACTCTCAGCTCCCTGCACCATGCCCTGATTGTTTATGCCATCTGAGTCAACCCTTGCAGAGAAACCCTGGTTTTTTGTCCTGTCCAATGAGAACTGCACAATTTGGATACCTCATTTACATAAAATGGACCTAACCGAGAACCTGGGCAGGAAATTTACCTATAAAAGGTGGCCTCCCCTTTGTCTCAGTGGAACACAATTTAGGTTACTGTCTGAATCTATGTCTCCTGGGCTGCAGTTCCCTTTGTTCAAAAAAAAAATACTTATATTTCTTTATTACAGTCCAAAATTAACGTTGGTTTACACTGTGGTATCAGATATAACTGGTGCTGGGAGAACATTTAACATTCAGAGTTCAATTTGGAATACATGTCAACGAAGTTCATGGTAGCTGATCTTTTTACGGTTTTGTAATGGTGCCAGTGTATACCTTAGAGTGTCCAAATTCTTCAAATCTCCTTAATTGCGCCAATAAAAAAATGCAAGCGTATCTAAAGGTTTGACATAAACCATCAACATAGGTATAGGGACGTCCACTAAAATGGCATCATAAAAGGTCCCTGAATTCCTCACCTCCCCCCACCACAAAATCTACAGCTCCACACAGAGCAACTACCTCTAGAAAACATCCAGAAGCTAACGCAAGACTCCTACACATCAGGTGAATGAGAAAATACCTACCTCAAATAGGTAAGAAAGGCTGAGACACACTCTTGGCATAAACCCCATTCTCAGCACAACACCGTATAATTGGGAGGGAACTCCCAGCTTTTCCCTAATGAACAAATGGTTGGGACCCAACATTTAGTACCCCCAATTTTAAGACATCTAGTTCTTAAAGCCAACAAGGCTAGTGTCCATAAAACTACAGCAAACAAAGGAGCCACTGTTAAGGGGCCAAGCCCTTGCCATAGGGCTGTTACCCTGGAGCGTAGTGCAGCAGGAGCAAGCAAAGTTGCTAGTTTCCTAGTCTTTCCCAGGAAAAGGTCCATCTGCTTACTTTGCAAGTTGCTGCCTGTGGGCCAGGCTTCTAATTTAGCACACAAATAGGGGCTGGCTGGCTGCACCCCTCTTGGAGATCAGGGAAACTGACGGGCACCTCTCCCACTGACTCCATGTAGTCTGCTTCAAGTCACCAGTACCTTCCTGGAAGGAGCTTGTACCCGTGTCTGTGCCCTAGCGTTTACAGCTGCCGCCAAGGAGTGAGTCCCTGCTGTGCCTGGCTCTCATAGCCAATGGGCCCTCCATTCTCAAGTTCAACAAAACTGTAGCAATCAGGAGCACCCCACTGCCGCTATACATCTGGACCTGGTGCAGAGGAAGCAAAAAAAAAAAAAAAAAAAAAAAAAAAGCCCATCTACAAGTTTCTCCCTAGAAGAGGTTTAACAACATACATTTTCAGCTGCTGCCTAAGGGTCTATCTTCCATTTAGCCTGCATTTAGGCACGGAATGTGACCCTTTCCTTGGGGACATTGACGGGTTTTGGCCCACGTTCAACTATTGGGAATCACTAAGAACAAAGAAGGCAGCCTGGGCAATCACAAAGGCTTGAGAGAAAACCTGAAGCTCAGGCTGGGCTGATTGATAAGGTTCATCTCCTACACGATGCCACTCTCTCAAGACTGGGCAAGGGGGCTGCTTTTTCCTAAAGCATGGAAACCAACACAGAGAATCAAGGAAAACGAAAAAATGGAAATACATATACCAAACACAAGAAAAAGAGAACTGTCTAGAAACAGATCTTAATGAATGGATATAAACGTTCAAAATAATGGTCATAAAAAGGCTCACCAAAGTCAGGAGAACAATGTAGGAAACAACTGAAAATTTCAACCAAGAGATAGGCATCCTCCTACCCTATTGGTGGGAATGTAAATGGGTACAGCCACTTCGGGAAATAGTGTGGAAGTGTCTCAAGAAACTAAAAATAAAACTACTGTATGATCCATCAAACCCACTTCTAGGTATATAACTAAAGGATATGAAACCATGATCTTGAAGAGACCTCTGTACTCTCTTGTTCATTGCCGCGTTGATCACAAAAGCTACAGAATAGGAACAACCTCAGTGTTCCTTGATGGATGTATGGGTCAAGAAAATGTAGCATGTATTCAGCCTTAAAAAAGAAGGAAATCCTGTCAGTGGCAACAGCATGGGTGACCCTGGACGGCATTACGCTAAGTGAAACAAGCCAAGCAGAGAAAGAAAAATATTGCATGGTTTCACTTATATGATGAATCAAAAAAAAAAAAAAAAAAGTCAAATTCATAGAAACACGAGAATAGAAAAGTGGTTGCAGTGGCGCAGGGGTGGAGGCAATAGAGGACGGTAAAATGGTACAAACTTTCAGTTATAAAATTAATAAAGTCTGAGGACCTAATATGCAATAAACTGATGACACTGTACTCTATAACTGAAATTTTCTAAGAGAACAGAAATGAAATGTTTTCACCAAGGGGGAAAAATGGGGTGGAGAGGTGGGATGGAGTAAATATGTGAGGTGATGGATGTGTTAATTAACTAGATGGTGGGAATCCTTACACAATATATATGCTTATCAAATTCTAATGTTTCAAATTGTAAATATATTACAATTTTATTTGTAAATTTTAGCTCAATAAAGCTGGACAATAAAAAGAGAGCTGGTAGAAGCTGACTTTATGAGGCAAGCAAGCATAAAGTTCCCCCATCAGTTTAAAAGGAATGCCTTTCTTTGTCTTGATGGGGACTAGAATTTCTCACTCATGGCACTATTGACATCTTGGGACAGACGTTCTTCCTTGTGGGGAGGGCTGTGCTGTTGCCTTGTAGGATACTTTGCAGCATCCCTGGCCTCTACCCAAAAGATGCCAGTAACAGCCCTACCTACAGGTGTGGCAATCCTGACTTTATCCAGATATTGCCAAATGCCTCTTAGCATGCAGGGCTGGCTGCCCTTGGTTGAAAACCACTAATAGAAAAAGGAACATTTCCAAAAGAACACAGTTTCATGTGTTGGAGATGGTCAGGAAATGGAGTTAAATGGTGGTGTTCTGAGAGGTTCTACCTACCTCCTGTAGCTTTCTCTTTATCAACTGCCCCCATGAAATTATTGGGTTGGCCAGAAAGTTCATTTAGTTTTTTCCATAAAAGACACATTTTTCACTTTCATCAATAAGTATTGATTTGGATATTTTGAGTATGTCAGCTCTCTCCTGCTACTGGCTTCTAGTGGGCAGAGGCCAGGGGCGCTGCTAAACATCTTCCAATGCACAAGACAGCCCCATAGCAAAGAATCATTTGGCCAGAACATAAATATCACCAAGAAACTTTGCAAACCACTTGTGACACATTTGATCAGTTACAGCACCTTTTCCATACACTGCACAATTTTTTTTTCAGTTGTGTTTTTACATTCTTGAAATAATAAAGAATATGCCAAAAATGTTATTTTCTTCCACCTTCAATATTAAAATGGCTGCACAAAAATTCACCAATTTTGATAATTTTTAAAAATGCACATTGATATGACAGTTATCTCAATACAACCTAACAAAATTGTTTCAAATGAAGTTAAAGACAACTAAGCACTACTGGAGCCATCATTCGGAAAAAACTAAGTGAACTTTTTGGCCAACCCAATAGCTTTTGCTCTGTGGAGCCTACTGAGATCACCTGGCAGAGAGTCAATTAGAAGGGAACAAATTATTCATACAGAGATCAAGAAGAGAGGCCTCTGATATAATAAATTATGCACGATGAGTAAGGCTTGACAATAATATACTGATTACAAAACAGTAGTTGAATTGATAATATTATGTAATTAAAAATTGTTCATCTTCATTGTTCATTTCAGCTTACAGAAGCAATGTATGTCCAATGTAAAAAGCCAAACATTGATTATGCTTGCAAAAGAAGTTACCTGCTATTGAGAAAAATTCAGAATGAAGGACTGCATAAAACAAAGTGAACATATCATCTTCCCAAAACATTCTCCATCGGTAGCCATTTTTAATGGCCTGCTGTATTGATGTGTATACTTTCATATTCTGTTCATATGCGATCATTTCCATGTCGTGTATGTGTGTGTGTGTGTGTGTGTGTAAAGCTTTTTCACTCAACATATTGTCAAATGTGTCAGGGCCCAGGGCAGGCTGTCCCCAAGATGACCCACAATGACATATTGATTATTTTGAACTAAAATCACCTGAAAAGCAGCAAGAGCAGGAAAAGCTCTCTGACTCTCCTGTGTCCCTCTTAAAAGCATAAACTATATCTCCATGACATGTCCCCTGCCCACTTCTGAAGGACTGAGAGACAACCTTACCACCAGAATTATAAAATGCAGAGTCAAAAAGCATGTATAAACAAGCCTGTGATGCCTTTACTAATCAAACCTTGTTTAAATTCCTTACTAAGGAAGACCCAAACCTGCTTAGATTCCTTTCTCATACCACTAACTTCTTTTGTCCTGTCAATTTCTCAAAAATTTGTTTGTCTAAAAATTATAAAAAGATGCCCAGTCCGGTCACTTCTTTGAGCCTCATTTTATGATCTGAGAATCACATTATTAGTCTTTTGTATGCATATATTAAATTGTTTTTCTCTCCCGTTAATCTCGTTTTGTGTCTATTTTATTATTTTATAGCTAGTTAAGCCAGAAGAAATAAAGAAGGATAGGGTGGGGAAATTCTCTACCACTCCCCAGCAACTGCATGATTATACATATAATTCCATTTTTCTTTTCTAGGATTTGGGTAGTGATTTACTGTGTTCATGTACCACCCACTATCCAATCCCCTATTAATGGAAATTTAATGTGTTTATAACTTTTTAAATATTTTACAAACAATGCAAAGATAATCAGCCTTATAGGTATGTCTAGTGCACTTCTGAAAATATTTGTGTTTGATAAATTCTTAGTATTGGAATTTTGGCATCAAATAATGTGTCCATTTAAAATACTGCCAGATAACTGCCAGATTGCCCTCCAGAAAGATTGTAGCAACACAAGTCCTTCTATATAGTGTTTAAAATGCACAAAGTATTAAGCACTTTATAATTTTTAGCATTACGATAGAAGATAGACATTTTTTTTCCCCAACATGTACTTATTTTTAAAAAAAGAAACAATCTTAGATAAATTAAGTTCTTTGTGCCAGAGTTCATAGGGATAGTAAGTGGCAGAGCTGGATAGCAACCCTGGGCTATTTGGTCCCCAATTTCATGCTTTTCTCCTCCAGTGATTCCAAAGCCAGGCCACGCATCTGAAACACCCACGGAGCTTTGAAAAAATATTGCTTAGCCTCCATCAATGCATCTGTATTTTTTAAGCTCTCTAGTTGACTCAGAGGGTCAGCTGTGGAGAACATTCTCAAGTCAACATTCAAAGTGGAGCAGACGGACCCACTGGGAGCTAACCCTTCATTTACGTGTCTCCTCTGGGTGTGCCCATCACTGTACCTTTTCCATGGAGGTGCTTGAGGAGGTGGCTTGGCAACTCATTAGCAAGGGGGAAAAAAAGATCAAATTTTTCCTTCTTGTGGGATTGGAAGGACTAGTCTTTTTTATTCCTAGGGTCCAACCTCTTCCTAATGAGACAGTGGAGTGAACTAATGCACCTCCGAGAGCCCCACTGGCCCAGTAGGAAGCTGACGGCACGGGGCCGTGAGACCCATCGCCAGCACGTCTGAGAGCAGAGTGACATGGGGAGCAGTGCCAGGTCTATAGGAGCCACCAGTCTGGATGCCACCCAAGCCTCCCACCTCACCACCTGCCACAAAAACGTGGCGCAAGTCCTCTGAGTTCTTGAACGACCTGGAGCAAGGAAGTAATACCAGGCTTTTGGCTGGTCTGGTGGTTGGCAGCTGAGCCTGGTTCTAATCTGATTTGGGAAATGAAGAAAGGTGACATTGTTTCCCTTCTAGATCGTAGAGCAGTTTACACTGGCTACCGACACAATAATAAACGATTGATTTTTATGTCCCGGCTTACAGCAAAAATAAATTTAACTTTTCAGATTTAATTATTTCTTCTTTTCTAGAGGAAAAAAAATCCCTTTGAAGGTCCTTCCTGTACTTCATGGGAGGAGAGGCGTGGCTTGCAGCTGTGATCTCGTAGTCTCTTGAATTATGCAAACAAAAAAGCAGAAGCACCATCTCCCCAGTCACTCTCCAGAGGTAGCCCTTCGAAGAAATCGAATTGCAGACACTTTTCCTCTTTGTGCTGAAAGATCTTCCTAAGCCCAGCCTTTCTGTTTCCAAATGGGACTGGCTAGAAGGTGGCTGGTAACCCCTCCTTGGGGACTCCAATGGGATGACCAGGGGCAAGTAAGCATTGCACAGGACTCCCTCACCCCCACCCCTACCCAAGGCTGGCACTTGATGATAATGGGTTAATAATCCATGATGTTCAGGCCACCAGCCAGGCAAAGAAGGCCACTGCAAAGAGTAGGCCCAAGTGCCAACGGAGAGGCACACCCTTGACTTCAGGAGGCTCAGATCCAGGGTCGGGGGTGAAATATTTTGCATAAGAAATCGGTGACAGGTAACATGGGTCTATGTATCTGGTATGTACTGGCCAGAGACCCTCTTTTTCTGAATTTTACACTCAGCAAGACAGCTCAGATATAAATTATGTTTACCCTGAAGGGAAAAAAAATTCTATTTCCTATGATGTCAAGAGTGGAAAAGAACTTAAGAGATCGTCTCCTGTTTGCTCTCTTTTTACAAATGAGAATACCAGAGCCCATAAGGTGAACCAACTTGCCCAATCTGACATAGCCAGTCACAAACAAATGCCCACCTATTTTGATGAGCTAAATCCATTTTGTTCACAGCCTCAAAAATTAGGGCTTTATTACCATAGAATGAAGATCATCAAGCAGGGCTTCTTAATCTTTCAAGTGAACAGCAATTCCCCCGCCCACTCCCACCTTGTTACCATGCAGGTTCTCAGCAGGTCCAGGCTGGGCCTGAGATTCTGCATTTCTAATGAGCTCTCAGGGGGTCCCCAAGCTGCTGGTCTATACTTTTAATATCAAGCACTTATAGGCAATGCCCTGACCTGATGTGTGAGGACCTGAGCCTGCAGCAGAAAGGGATGCGGCACTTTCCAGTGAGAAGTCTTCCCTGGTGAGGAGTTCCCATCAGAGAATTCTTTGGCTATGCCTAAGGCAAATGGAATTTCTTGTGTGTGTGTTGGGGGTGGGGGGGCCGGCTGAGGAGATGGATCATTTAAATGTTGTCTGTTTGTGTAAATGCACAAATTGTAGTCCTGAGTGTCCTTGGCAGAGAAACTTTCTCATAATTAAGAAAGTTCACATCTGCACCTCCCACTCAATCTGAGACTGCTTTGCTTCCTCTTAAGTAATAATCAACATTGCAAAATTGCAACTAGGCAACTAGCAAAACGTTCCCAGGAAATACAAGGGCTGGCTTTTGCTCATAATAAGTTCCCTTTCCCTAAGCCACGTGGTTCTCTCCGGCATGTGCCCATTCATGGGTTTCTCAACCTCAGCACTTCTGATGCTGTGGGACCAATCGCTCTTTGTTGTGAGGAGCTGCCCTACACCACGAAGGATGTTCAGCAGCATCTCTGTGCTCTAGCTGTGTCTTAGTTTGAGTACTATAACAGAGGAGGTGGTTTACACACCACCCATTTAGTCGTCACTGTTCTGGAGGCTGGAAAACCATGAGCAGAGTGCTAGCATGGTTGAGTGTCTTGGTAAAGGCCCTTTTCCTGGCTTAGGCACAGCTATCTTCTTTTCTCTTTTTTCTTCTTCTTCTTTTTTTTTTTTTCAGTGAATATGTATTTTTTAATTTTTGATTTATTTATTGTTTTTCTATTACAGTTGACCCACTTTTTCCCTCATTTCTCCACCCCCACCCAGCCCACCCCTTCTCCCCCAGTCAATCCCCACCCCATTGTCCATGTCCATGGGTCATTCATGCTTGTTCCTTAACTAGACCCTTCCCCTTCTTACCCCCTTCATCTCCCTCCCCACTCTCCCCTGGTAACTATTAATCTGTTCCTTGTTTACATGCCTCTGGTTCAATTTTGTGTGTTTGTTTGTGTTGTTCATTAGTTTCCTGTATTAGGTGATATATGGTATTTGTCTTTTATCGCCTGGATTATTTCGCTAAGCATAATTCTCTCTAGTTCCATCCATATTATTGCAAATGGCAGGAGTTCCTTCTTTCTTTCTACTACATAGTACTCCATTGTGTAAATGTACCACAGTTTGTTGATCCACTCATCTACAGACGGGCACTTAAGCTGATTCCAGCTCCTGGCTATTGTAAACAGTGCTGCTACGAACATAGGGGTGCATAGATTCTTTTGAATTGGGGTTTCAGGATTCTTTGGGTATAATCCTAGCAATGGAATCACTGGTTACAGTTATCTTCTTATTGTAGCCTCACATGGTGGAGAGAGAGAACAAGAGCTCTCTCTTAATAAGGACAGTAATGCCGTCATAGGGAGTCATGACCTAATTACCTCCCAAAGGCCCCACCTCCAAATACCATATTAGGCATGGAAATGATAAGGCGTATGAACTTTGGAATGGGGGGAAGCATTTCTATCCACACCAATGACTAGATGCCAATAATATCCCACTGCCAGTTGTGACAATAATAAATGTATCCAGATATTGCCAAATATCCCCTAGGATGGAAAATCACTCCCAGTTAGAAACCACTGCTTTAAAAAAATAAATAATACTATGTTGGAAAAGACAATGAGTTTAAAACATACAATTATACAATTTTCGATCTGAAAGGAATCTTAGTGCTCATTTGCATTTTGGGGTCACACATTGAATTTAGGTTAGAAAAACCATTATTACTATTGGGCATGATGCTTTCTGTACAAGTGATGAATTTGAGGTTTTATCAATGTTCCATTTTTCAAAGGCACAAACTTCAGTTAAGGAAAGCCTCAGATTCCATGTCTAGATTGAGTCTTTGCTGATGTGGTAAGAAGTGGGAGGGAACCCACACTTTCCTCCATTGTCATCAGTACAAGATTAGAAAAGGTAAAACCACAGCTACATGGAGGTTCCAACACGTCTCTGATCAGGGGCCATCCAGCTGGGTTGTGAACAGTCTTCAGTCTTGCGTAAAGTGCAAATGTACAAATAGCACTTCAGGATAAATTCCCTAAATCCTACTCACAAGGGCTTAGCCATTTAATTAGCTAAGTTCTGGAGCAGCTTGTGTTGACATTCAGTGACAGTAGGTCAGCTTACAATATGCTCTACATGATTTCAAGAGAGGCTGCCTCACCGCATGTTAGCGGAAAGCATTTACTAATACCCCTCTGACAACAGAGACAGTGGGGAGAGACATTAATCAGCTCTCTGCCTTTTGGCAAATGCTGCACAAGGATCTACTAGAGCAACCACTTAGATCTGTTGTCTCGTGGATAAGAGAACTTGGAAGCAAAACACATTATGTACTTAAAAATTCATCTTGTGTTCAGAGATTCTCTGACATTAAAATGTGAAGGTCTAGAGTATGCCAGTATCAAGTTATTTCTGTAGCTAATAGTAATAGTTTGAGGCCCTGGCACAGGGCTAGAGTGATGGGGCCCCTTTCCCCCCCTGCTTTACTGAAAAAAACATGAAAAGCCAGTCTCCCTACACTAAGCGAGGGGTGATATCCATGACTTCCAATACACAGCTGCTACCACCACCTCTATTCACACTCAACTAAGATCTCTTATACACCTACCATGTGACAGATACTAATCCAGGCACTTTGGCATAACTTATCTTACTTAACTTATACAACTCCATATATTTGGACACTATTGAGGAATCGAAGGAAAAGCATTAAGGCTAATAATACTGAGCCTATTTTAGAGTTCTTTGTGCTCAAATAAAATTCCTTTCACTTTTAAGTTTTATTTTATTTGTCCTTTATATATCAGTCAATTCTTTCCTTGCTTGATTTCTTTATGCAATAGATGTGCTCCCAAAATTTGGAAGCAATTCGCAATTTTCTGAGTTGACTCACTTTTGAAATGTTTTAGTGTGGCTCAATACTTAAGACTCATTTGCCTTTGATAAACAAAACATATTTTGCTAAAATGACTAGCCACCCCTTTATCAGACTTTTCATTCTGAATTTCTACTTAGAAGTTTTCTCAAAGACAGACATATTTTCTCAAGTCACCAATGAAATCTTAAACCAACAGACTGTATTTTTACAATAATGCAGTAAACTTAGATATTTGGTGTAGCAATCAAATATTAACACTAATATGCAGACCAGTCTAATGAAAGGTGTAGCTATATATCTTGAATGTTTTTATTAGTTTCCTATTGATGCTGTAACAAATTGCCAGGAACTTAGTAACTTAAAAAAAATATTATCTAACAGTTCTAAAGGTCATAGACCCAAAATTAGTCTCATCGGGCTAACGTCAAGGTGCTGGCAGGGTTTGTTCCTACTGGAACAGGGGGAGAGTCTATTTCCTTGCCTTTGTCACTTTCTAGAGGCCACCTGCAATCTTTGGCTCCTGACTCCAGCACATCTCTTTAGCCTCTTGCTTCTGTTTACTCACTGATCTCCTGCCTGCCTCTCATGAGGACTCTTGTGTTCACATTGGGCCCATCCAGATATTCTGGGCTAATTTCCCATCTCAAGATCCTTAACTTCATCACATCTGCAAAGTCTCCTTTATCAGGTTCTGGAGATTAGGACTTGGACATCTTTGGGGGACTATCACTCATCAAAATTCTGAAACAAACCTCAAACTAAACTTAGTAAAGAATTGGTAGGAGGCCAACAAATTACTTCAACAATTTAAGTAAATAAGAAATAGATCTGGAAAAATTTCAATGAGTGATGAATTCTAATTCAATGTACTAATGCAAATCTGGAACTTCCCATTATTACACAGGCTTGACATTTCAGTCAAGGACAGACCGCGCATACGGAAGTGGTCCCATAAGGTTCTGATGAAGCTGAATTTCTTGTAAGAAATGGAAGGATATGTGACTCAGAAGGATTTATTTTTCTCTGATGGGAACAATATCTGTGGGGCTTGGCAATAGATTCCTTGTAACTCACAGCATCTCAATTTAAAAAAAAATAATTTGTTTATTTTTAGAGAGAGCGGAAAGGAGAAAGAGAGGGAGAGAAACATCACTGCATGGTTGCCTCTCACTCACGCCCCCAACTGGGGACCTGACGTGCAACCTAGTCATGTGCCCTGACTGGGAATCAAACCAGCAACACTTGGTTCGCAGGCCGCACAGCATTTCAATTTTGAGAGCACAGATTACATCTCAATCAGTCAGCCGCTGACCTGTTTTGGCACAGAGGAGCCTGTCCCTTATTCAGAGAGCACTACAGCTCTCCCAGATCTAGTCTGATGGTCCTTAGGGTACATTGACATGGATTCTTGTTGGTTCTGCACAAGGACACATATCCACAGGTGCTACCTTAATGAGTATTAAATGCCACTGTCACTTTAGTAGAAGCTTTCTGTGGTTAGTGTGGAGCCAGGCTGTCCTGTACTTTGAAAATGTTTTCATATTGGAATGATGTCAAGTATAGATAAGTTTTATTTTATCCATCAATTCAATGCCAGAGAGAGCCCTTTATGCCAGGTAGGGTCAATGAAACCAAAAACAAGTTTTCAAAGTCAAAATACTAAGTCTTCAGTTTTACATCCTCTCCATGTTAAATACCTTCTTTGTTATGAATACCAAGAAGTTCCTTCATCCAACCACTGCTCCAGCATGCAATAGCCAAAGCCACATTGCTATGACAGTCTCCTGTGATCCTTTGTGTCTCCACCCGTATTTTTTATTCCTACTGACCCTCGGGCCACCATTCACTGCCCCCTGAGAGCCACTATAATGGAGATCTACACCTTGCCCCGCCAGTTTCTCTTTGATATTTCTAATCAATCCAGCCCATATTCCCGCTCATGGAGCAGCAGTGACAGCTTTCATGTTCTATTTCTGACCCTGTCAGAAGGAAGGAGGGGGAGGGCTCATGAGACAGTGTTTATAAAGGCTACAGTAATGTCCTTTACATTCACTTCCTGGCTCACGCAGAGCAACGCCCAGTCCTGCAGTCTCCACTTAGGGTAAGTGCACTATACAAGTGTACCATTTTTAATCTCTTATACCATATTTCCACTGTATCTTTTTTTTATGTTTAAATATGAAAATACTTAACCATTGTGTTCACAACTACCTCCAGTATTTAGTGCAGTAACATGCTATACAGGTTCGTAGTCGAGGAGCAATAGGCTATATAGCATATGGCCTATGTGTGTAGTAGGCTACTCCATCTAGGTTTTTGTAAGTGCACTCTGTGATGTTTGCACAACTGCAAAATTGCGTAACAATGTACTTCTCAGAATGAAACCCAAGAGTGAGACTTCCCGAAAACATTATTGAGATGCTGTGTCATTTTCACTTGTTCCGTGGAAATAAAATGAAAGCTAAAACACTATCCAGAAAACCCAGCACTTCACTTTGTTTATCAAAGATATTGATAAGTAAATACTATATAACATTGGCTTTGGGTTATTTTCTAGATACATTGATTAGCTTGATTTGTACCATTATTTTTACCCAGACCCTGTTTATAACAATGCTTTTCATTTGTGGAAAACTGGTTTGAGAGTAAAGAATGGTGTGGATACCTTCTAAGTTCTCTGCTCTGACCATCCTGAGTGAATTTACTTAGACATTTGCTTGCTAAGCAAGGTGCATGTTAAAGGATACAGTTCGGTTATCTTTCTTTAGAAGTTTATATATATTTTCCTGTCCTCAACTGAGGACATGTTTATTGATTTTAGAGAGAGGGGAAGGGAGGGTGAGAGAGAGGGAGAGAAACATTAGCATGAGAAAGAAACACCTCTCAGTTGCCTCTTGTAAGTGCCCCGACTTGGGACTGAACCTGCGGCCCAGGCATGTGCCCCGACCAGGAATCAAACCCGTGACCTTTTGGTTGGACAACACTCCAACCAAAGGAGGCACACTGGCCGGGACTAGATATTTATAAACTATATAGAGCATTAGCTATACTAGTTCATTCAATAAATATTTAAAAGGTTCCTATTAAAAAGGGCAGTATGTACTTTGTGGGAGACAGAAAGATGCATTTTATCTCCTTGAACCTACAAAGCACTTGTAGGGTTTTCTGTCCTCCTCCTGACTCTGGGCAGGTTTGTGTTTGCGTCAACCTATAGAGTTCAGCAAAAGTGGTGCAAAGTGACTGTCCAGGGCTAGGACAGGAAGATCAGGGAGACCAGGAGACTGGGAAGGCCTTGGACGTTAGGTACAACATCCACTCTCAGACGCCTGAGCTGCCCAGAAGGCGAGGCTGCCAAGATGTGAGGAAGCCAACGCCCCGTGGGGTGCCCATGTGTAAGCGTGGCCGGTGACAGTCCCAGCTGCAGCCAGCATTCAAGTCACTCCAGCCCGGACACCAAATATATGAGTGAAGAAGCCTCCAGAGGATTCCCACCCACCACCACTCAAATCACCAGCAGCTGTCTGAGCCTTCCCTGCTGAGGCCGCTCCACCGTGGAGCAGAGATGAGCCATCCCTGCCCAAACCCCTGACCCATGGCAGCTGAGGGCACAAGGAAAGGTGGTGTTTTCTGCTGGAAGTTTTGGTGTGATTTGTTATACAGCAATAGATAACCAGAAAATTCTTCAAGGTGAGTAAAAATGAATGTAAAGGGGCGGGTAAATGAAACTTTTTGTGCTAACCTAGAATTGTAACAGAAGCCATAAAGCTGGAAAAGTGAGGTGTTTGTAAGTATATCAATTATATTGAGAGCTATCAAAAACAGTGGCAGACTCATGGGCAGTAGAACAGGCCATTCTACAAGCACCTAATCCTCAGGGTATTTAAAGACCGCACTGAGATACAGGCGCAGGGGTGGGGGTGGGAGGGGGTGTTGTGGCAGAGGACTGTCACAGGGCTCTGTGGTTTGTAATGAGCAGCGTTCCCCTCCTCTTCCTCTGGTCCTCCCCGATGAATCCAAGCCAGGTGAACGGTGGTTCTAAGAGATAGTGGCCATGCCTACCAAAAAGAAGACATAAAACTGAAACAACTTCAGTTGTCTTAGCCCAATCATCTGTGCGTGGGGGCGGGGGGGCGGGTAGGAGTGGAGGTAGAGTAGTAGGGGAAGATTATGTCACATCCTGAGATGACAATAAACCCAAAAGATGAGACTTAGGGCATTTATTTTGCAAAGCATCCTTTATCACTAAAAATAAAGAAGCCCTTGCCTCATGTCCACAGCTTCTCAGCCTAGGAAGATTCTTAAAAATGCAGATTCCACGTTCCTCTCCAGGGGAACAGAATCAGAATCTCTGCGACTGGGGGTGGGGGGTGGGGGGGGGGGGGGAGGTAAAACCAAAAAACATTTTTTTAGAACTGTCCAGGTGATTCTAATGTGCCAACTGATTTTATTATAATTGCAAGCAAAAACAGCTCAGGGAAACTGTCCCAGGATGAGGATCAGTGGTGTGAACTAAAAATACTAGAGATGATAAATTTCATCCCAGGAGAAAGTATGGCATCTTGGTCTGGTCTTCTGCTGGCTAGCCCTACAATCTTGACCTTGGGGACTCAGATTCTTGTTTTTAAAATGGTCCTGATACCACCTCCCTCTGAGTTGCATTGAGGAACACTGAGGCCACCCACATAAGCTGTGAGCCGTTCCTGCTTTTGTTACGTAACCGAAAATGAGCTGCCAGTAGTGTAAGGTTTGGGAAGTTTACACTGAAATACTGCCATGTAACACAATCCTTTAGTTTTTTAAGCACTTTATAAGTGTATTTTATTTCAACTACATTTTAGTATCCGAACAACCATACCAGACTGCCAATGCTATTTATCAGATTTTTCTCAATATCAGGAAAAACTGTGCTTTGCCCCAGCATCTAGGCTGTTTTCACATTACTTTTATTTTACTTTGGATGCTATGAATCTTGTGGTCAATTTCTTGCTTTGTTTTGGGGGGGCTAGAGAACTAATGTAACACAAACTTCAGAACTAAATACAACTGACTTTAGTATATTTTTCCCTCCTCTCCCTCTTTAATATATCAGCTTTGATTTTATACTTTTATATAATATCTATGTACATTTTATATCCATAACATTTTATGCATTTTTGCAAAAACATCTGTGTTTTTATAAGATGATTCAAGTACTTTGTAGAATGGGACCAGCATAAGTTAATTACATTAGAAGAAGTTTTCTATGACAAAATCCAGATTAATAGGTAATTGGTTAATTGGAAAAAAATGCAGGGAGTCTTGAAAACATGATGTATACACACCTTTAAATTTTTATTTTAACTTAAAACATACATATATGCATCTTTTAATTGATCTTTTGATATACAGCCAAGCCTTTGTTTTTAGAAATAGATCTACCCATGGAACATGTCACTGTCTTTCTTATCATATTTATAATTAGCCACCATGCCCACTTTAATAGAATGAGAATTCAGAGGCACTCAAAGAAAGAACAATGCAGAATCTCTATAGAATGTTGATATTTTCCTGTGTAATTTCTTTCAGCTTTCTCACCCACACCTAACTCAAAAGCTTTTTTAAATGACCTCCTTGCTTAAAACATTTAAACATTTTGCCCTGAATGGTGTGGCTTAATTGGTTGGGTATCATCACACAAGACCAAAGATCACCGGTTCAATTCGCACTCAGGGCACATGCCTGGGTTGCGGGTTGTGGGTTTGGTCCCCAGCTGGGGTGCATATAAGAGGCAACAGATAGATGTTTCTCTGACACTGATGTTTCTCTTTCTCCCTCCCTTCCCCTCTCTCTAAAAATAAGTAAATAAAACATTTTTTAAAAATTTAAAAACTTTTACCTGAATTTTCATAGGCACAGCAATACTGCACCTTATTGAACTTATTTCACTTGTAATATTTACAATTACAGGTTTGGGATTAATAAAAATGAATCTCATCAAGATGCAGCTCAACTGGTGGAAACAAAAAGAACACATGGCCTTTTAATTGTGAATTGTCTGTGTTCTAGAGCTTTGGTCTGTATGTTTTAGACAGAGTGGAGGGCTTTATATAAGTTGTTGACATGGGAAAAGAGCTTAATGAATAGGCCATATTAAAGCTATAGCTAAACTTAGCAAAGAGGACATTCAGAGGTGCCCACATATACACAGATGTGGAGAAACATGAGTGGATTGTCATGGGTTACTTACTGTTTGTGTATGTTTGGATGTGCATGTGTTTCCCCACAGAAGGTTATTTTCCTTCTATCTCTCTCAAGTGATTGCTGTTGCAAGGAACTGGCAATATCTTTCATTTGCTTGCCGTTTTCAGAATTGATACAACTTTAGTTTTTATATTGGTGCCATATAATTGGAAAGGTATTTTCTAAACTGATATTTACTGTTCTGTAATCTTCTGGGAATATTTCAGGATATTTTTCCCCAAAGTTTTATTTTACTTTTTTTAAAAGAAAGAATATATAACAGGGCATGCTTGGTAGAGAACAATGTTCCTCTTCATGGGCTCTTTTTAAAAACATTTCTAGACCACTGTGCCTCAAATTACAAAGTAAATAATTCTCCACTTAGAGGATTAACTACATAAAATAATGGCTCTCCTTAAACTGTCAGGTACATTCAGCACTGACTGAGCAATGGAAATTACTAAATATTAAGGGACCGGTTCAAGTTCTACCCCTTCTGCCAGCCAAGCATTACACAGAGCAACATGTTGCCCGAGACTCTAAGCATCTCATAGGAAAGGCAATTTAAGGGCGGGGGGAAGGAAAGGTCCTGTCGATGGCTGTGGAATTCTTTGAGGTGTACTCAAAGTGAGAATTGTACCTAAACTGCAAAGCACTAAAGGCAAAAGGTTTTATCTAATGGCCATTACAGCAATCAGGCACATCTATAGAAACATATATATTTTTAGTTCTTTTAAAGTATCATGAAATTTGGACCAAGCATAGGCACCTTGGAACCCAGACTGTCAAGTTTAAAAATGTAATTTAAAGAAAAGTTACACAAGGTTACCAAATAATGAAGCACTCTTACCTTCTCTGTACCAAACAGGAAGGCACATACACTCTAGATCTCTCTGCATCCTCCACTGCCCATCTTAATAACCAGCATGACAAAGTGAAATGGAAATTTGCAGAAATGTAACTTAACCATATCAAGCTGAATCACAGAGTTCAACTGGATTAGTGCCAGTCTCTCAGCTTTGACAATACAGTACTATTGATCACACTATACAGGGTTCTGAGGACTATTGGGCAGCACGTCTAACAGACTGTATTTTGCTATTTTGATAACACAGCTCTTAGTGTGGAGGTTTGATGATAAATCCTAAGATTTATTCCAAGGCATTTTCTTCCAATGAAGTTTTCAGTTTGTTAATATTCTATCAGTATTATATTCCATTAATGATGTCTTTCTATTCATTATAAGTTAGAACATATATCCCCAAATACTTTTTAAACCTGGGAAGAATTACATACAAAATACAGTCAGGAATATTTATTTTTCTTCCCCAGAGACCAAAACATTAATATCAGTATATTAAATGGATAATATATTATATTAAGACAAGAGTTGATCATTATTCACAGGAGGAATGTTAGTCAGATGAATAATTAATATTTGGATCAGAGCCTAATATTTTATTCATGGACTGAAGATTTACAGTAACCTGATCTTAGATCCTAGGATTTTATTTATTTTTTATTTACTGATTTAAGAGAGACAGACACAAAGGGAGGGAGAGAGAAACATTGATTTGTTGTTCCACTTATTTATGCATTCATTGGTTGCTTGTTGTGTGTGCCCTGACGAGAGATCAAACCTGTAACCTTGGTATATCAGGATGACACTCTAACCAACTGAGCTACCTGGCCAGGACCTAGATCTTAGGATTTTAAAGCACAAAAACACCTAAGAGCATTAGTCTCTAAAATCCTGTTTTAAGAGAGACAGACACAAAGGGAGGGAGAGAGAAACATTGATTTGTTGTTCCACTTATTTATGCATTCATTGGTTGCTTGTTGTGTGTGCCCTGACGAGAGATCAAACCTGTAACCTTGGTATATCAGGATGACACTCTAACCAACTGAGCTACCTGGCCAGGACCTAGATCTTAGGATTTTAAAGCACAAAAACACCTAAGAGCATTAGTCTCCCAGGAAATGCATCAAAGAACCCAATGGGGTCACAGAGTTAATACCAGAATTTAGATTTAACGTTACTTAAAAAAAAAAAAAATCCTCACTCGAGAATACATTTATTGATTTTAGAGAGAGGGGATAGGGGATAAGGGAGAGGGAAGGGGAGTGGGAGTAGGGGAGGGGGGAAGAGAGAGAGAGGAGAGGAGGGGGGGAGGGCAAAGGAGGAGAAAACAGAGGAGAGGAGAAGAGGAAGGAGAGGGAGAAAAGAGAGAGAGAAAGAGGAGAAACATCATGGGGTTGTTTCTCTTATGTACCCCAACCAGGGACGAAACCCCAAACCCATAACCCTTCAGTGCATGGGTGAGGCTGTAACCAATACCACCAGCCAGGGCTTGAAGTTCCTTTTCCTAATAGAAAACAAGCTACATTTTACTAATATTTGGTCCACTGTTTGACACTGACAGCCTTGTTCTTGGAGCACTTCTGAAGCTGCAAGTCATGGACTGCATGCCAGTGTCCCAAGGGCTTGGCAGTTCTCTCAACAACCCAGCAGTGTTCTTAGTCATTCACTGCCTGTGAGAATTTAGAGATGCATTGCGGTTACCTATGGAAATGTTTTTGCTAAAATATTATTCCAGATGGCAGAATCATTTATCTTAATTTTACTAACGTGACTACTTTTATTTATATTTAATAATTTTATTTACATTTCCCTTAGCTTTTAAATTTTTCTCTATTTTTTATTGTATTTTTTCTATTACACTTTGCCTCCCTTACCCCCCCTGCTCCCACAATCAGCACATTGTTGACCATGTCCGTGAGCCCCTTTTCCATGATCCTTCCCACCTGCTAAAGCCCCGGTAACTGCATCCTGCTCTCTATCTATGCACTGGCCCCTGTTTTGCTTGTTAGTTCCAGTTTGTTCATTAGAACCCACATATGAGTGAAATCACACATTAAGATAGTTCAAAAAAGTATCTGTACTGAGCAACCCCCAAAAATAAATAAATAAACAAACAAATAAATAAATAAAATAGTTAATTTAAAAAAAAGAATCTGTACTTTCACATGTTTTGTTGAAATGTTCCAAAATACCTTTATAATTTGCCGTTTAAAATGGTATATTTGAGCTTTATTAACTTTTAAAATACATGTTACTTCTTGAGTTTGAGGTTTTCTTCTATCTTTAAAAATCTTCTTAGAAGTTCTCCACACAAAAAATTATAACGATGTATGGTGGCGAATGTTAACTAGACTTATTATGGTGGTCATTTTGCAATATATACATATATAGACTCATTATGTTGTACACCTGAAACTATTGTTATATGTCAGTTATATCTCAATGAAAAAATAAATAAAAAATATATCATTGTACTATCTTCCAAGGCCCAAAAAACTTTGCAATGGGTAGACAATCTTGTTATATTTAGATTCTTTAAAGGAAAATCCAGGTTGACATGTGTATTTAAAATACACCATTTTAACTATTGAAAAATATGTAAATAGTCCACAAGTTCAGGCTGTTCCTGAGGTGGTTCTTCTTCTCAAGAGATTTAGAGAATGAGCTGCTTGTGGACATTCTATTTTTAAGTGTATTTAAGGGAAAACTATCTGTCTTTCATTACAGCTATACAACCAAAAGAGTAATTATGAATGTCGCCAGTTGGTCAGTGGAAAGGCATAATTGACCAGAGCGTCTTTGTTAAGCAAAGTCACAGATAGGTTTTTAGTTGGGGGAAAAAAAGTTAAAAAAGAATATACAATGGCATAAAGACAGCCTAGTCAAAAAATGGTGTTGGGAAAATTGAACAGATATATGCAGAAAAACAAAATTAGATGATGTTTTTATGCCACAGTCAAGAGTAAATTCAAAATGGATTAAAGACATAAATGTTAGACCTGAAATCATAAAGATCCTAGAAGAAAACACAGGCAGTAAAATCTTAGACATTGCTTGTAGCAATATTTTTTCTGATATATCTCCTCAAGCAAGGGAGACAAAAGAAAAAATAAACAACTGGAACTACATCAAACTAAAAAGGTTTTGTACAGCAAAGGAAACCAATAGCAAAATAAAAAGACAATCCACTGAATGGGAGAACAGATTTGCCAATGACACATCTAAGAAGGGGTTAATATCCAAAATTTATAAAGACCAAAAAAACCAGGCAATCCAATTAAAAAATGGGCAGAGGACCTGAATAGACACTTCTCCAAACAGGACATATAGATGGCCAATAAACATATGATAAGATGCTCAATGTCACTAATCATCAGAGAAATGCAAATTAAAACCACAGTGAGATATCATCTCACACCTGTCAAAATGGCTCTCATCAATAAATCAACAAACAACAAGTATTGGCAAGGATGTGGAGAAAGGAGAACCCTTTTGTACTATTGGTGGGAATGCAGACTGGTGCAGCCACTGTGGAAAGCAGTATGGAGGTACTTCAAAAACTTAAAAATAGAACTCCCTTATGACCTAGTGATTCCACTTCTGGGAACTTATCTGAAGAAACCCAAAACATTAATTCAAAAGAACATATGCACCCCTGTTTCATTGCAGTGCTAATCATAATCACCAAGATATGGAAGCAGCCCAGTGTCCATTCATAGATGAATGGATAAAGCAACTATGGGACATTTACACAATGGAATACTACTTGGCCATAAAAAAAAAAAAGAAGAAAATTTGATCCTTTTGACAGCATGGATGGACCTGGATAACATTATGCTATGTGAAATAAGCCAGTCAGAAAAAGACAAATACCATAAGATTTCACTCATAAGTGGAATCTGAACTAACAAGCAAAATAGAGACAGACTTACACATAAAGAGCAGGCTGACAGCTAGGGGTGGGGGAGGGGAGGGGGTGGACGGATTGAACAAAAGAAAAAGGACTCATGGACAGAGATAACAGTGTGGCGACTGCAGGGGGGAGGGTGGTATAAGGGGGGTAAATGGTAGTGGAAAAATACAATAAAAAGGTATTTAAAAATTAATAAAAAGGTTTAAAAACTCATTCATAGGGTTGTCCATTTTAGTAACTACACACAATAATCACCAGTGATTGCTGCTTGTCACATCAAGAGCAAAATCTTCAATAATGCACTTATATTTGATGTTTAATTACTCTGTTTTATTTACTGCTTCATCTTGTTCATGTTTTCCAATTGTTTTGATAAATTACATAAGTTCTTTTTTCCCAGCAACCTTTATAAAAATAGATCTGAATCTTCAATTTATTTAATGATTCTATGATTTCTGTGAAATTTTAATTATTTGAAGAATGCCATATTTGTGTCATGCTCGCTGAAGGACAAATGTTTTCTCATTTATAAATGTAATAACTGCAATAACCCCTTTTAGTACTCAAAATAATAACAAATGCTTTGTCACTTCTAATAGTCAAGATGTTAGTCTGATATATTTTTATTTGATTTACATGTAATCCAAGCAAAAAGTATTCTTTCTTATCTGTCCTACCAAGACTTTGTGAGGTTCCTTGGTCTACAGAAAGCACACAGACCTGTCTGCTTTATAAACTGCTTGAAATCACAGATTTGGTATCTTCAGAGAAGTTTAAAAAAATTTTTTGTAACAGTAGATGCATCTGAAAGAAAACTGAGTAAACTGAAAGGTTTAATATAAATGTTCTTATAAACCTTCAATTTTAATTAAAGTTTCAGCCAAGTGAGCCCCTTATGACTCTAAATCTATCTGCTTTTCATTAAAAGGTAAGATCTGATAGAACTTCAGAGATCAGATAAATCCTAAAAAATCCCTTAGGCAAAGCTGAACTAAAGCAAAATTTTGCAGAAAGTGACTTTTCCCACTGGTCTTCCTCCAAAACATTCAACCCTCCTTTTTCTATAGCCCCAAAGGTGTACTTAATCCGGATCCCACACATGTTCAATTTCAATGTTGTGGTGCAACTGCTCATAAAAATGTAGCCCAGTAGAGTTGAAAGTTTCTTCCGTCTTCTGCCAAAGAAAGTTTGAATTGTTAACTTTTCATTATTTGCAAAGCAATAGCTCCTTTTTCCATAGACTTTCTGCATCTTTAGTGAATTAACCAGCTGTGTGGTTCTAATCACAATTCTCTCTGCTGCCACAGCAAACAGCCAGTGTTTGGAGATTAAATCAAATTGATTTAAATAAAAAGAAACTGAAAATAGCTATATAGCGTGATTTCAAATGTGTGTTTTCCCTTGGATCATTTATTAACCTCTTATCAGATAGTGGACCAAAGACCAAAGTTCTTATTTCACTTGGAAGAAATGTGATGATTCAGTGAGTTGTTCCCTGCAGAATCAACAGAAGGCAGATGGTTTATTTTTCCTCCCTGGCAATTGGTACTGTAAGTCCTGTGCATAAGATCGTGTATGGTATGTTCGAATCTAGTTTTGGGTGTGTGTTATTGGAAGTCATGTTAAGGATTGCTGCCCCACTCCCATTTGATTTTAACAGTAAGTGTGCTGCATTTTGTTTATCATAACTTTGACCCAAAATAAATTTGCCCCAATCTGCCCAGTCTAGACCTAGTTCCTTTAGCAAATGTGCAACTTTAAACTATCCTTATGCTTCCGTAGACTATTTCATCTGGGTTAAATGAATTATTTCCCAATCAAAGACAACAGCAAGGCAAGATAAGAATGATCTATAAACTAGGCTGTTTTAATCATGCCGTTGGCAAAGCATGCTCTGCTTGTTTTCAGATTAAGGCTTTATCTTGGTTACTGTGTGCAATCATTTTGGGAGACTGCCACTTACAGCACATAGATGGAAGTGGTATTTTATTATTATACTAGCTTTTCCTTTTTTATATACAGGAGTCCCTCTCTATATCGCGGTTCACTTATCGCGGCCTCACTGTATCACGGGATTTAAAAAAAAATATTATATTTAATTACTTATCGCGGATTTTTCGCTCTATCGCGGGATTTTGCAGTACTGTATACGTGTGTTGTTAAAGTTATGCAGGTTTAAGAGTGTAGAATAAATGTAAGGTTCCTATTTCGCAGGGGCGGGGGCTGTAGAACGTAATACCTGCGATAAGTGAGGGAATATTGTAATTAATCCTTGTTGACTGTAGAAGAATAAATTATTACAGGTAAGCAAATACAATAAAATAAAAACTGATCTGCAGCTTCACCAGTAGAAAATAAGCATTATTACTTAGCATTCCGACACACCTGTTTCCAGACATCATAAGCTCACCCTCCTCCTAAGGTCTTTGCTGTTTCTTTAGCTCAGAATGTTCTCTCCTCAGATCTCTATGCACCTGCCTCACTCAGGTCTCAATTCAAATGTCATCTCTGTAGAGACCTCCCTTGACGAGTCCAGACAAAGCAGCCCTTTATTGCTTTCCAGTCACTCTCTCTTACATCAGTCTCTTTACCTTCTTTATACTCCTCAGCAGTACCTGGATTTCATTGGTTGGTGGTTGTATCGCTTCCTGCCACTTCTATGTCAACTGTCCTCTCAAGAGCCTATAACCAGTGTCAGGCACATTTTTGTTTTTCAGGAAGTTACTTGTTGGTCTGTTCATTGGAACTGACTATACCAAGAACATTTTTCCATGTCAGAAAAGACTTTTCCAGAACACCATGAGGATAGCTATCCCTAGTGGCTATGTGTGTCCTAAATGATTTTTATCAATCATTCTAAAATTGCAGGACATGTTGGTGTTTTCTGACTTTTCCACCGTGCTAATCATGCAGTGATAAGCTTCTCGATAGCTGCATTTGTGTGCACATCCAGGGATTACTTCCTTAGGAGAAATTCCTAGAAGTAGCATGGCTATATTAAAGAGCATACATTTTTAAAACCTCTGACAATATGTATTAAGTTATACTTCAGAAATATGGAACCAATCAACACTTTCACTAGCCATAGTAGGAAAGTGCTCATTCACTACACCCTTGCCACTCTCTGAGCATTGACATTTTAAAATCTTTGTTGGGGCTATTTTTAACATAAAAGCAAATATTTCATATACATGTTTGTAGTCAAGGTAGCACTGAAGAAAACTGATCAGACAAGTCTCAATTTTGCTTCTTGGGACATTCATCATGACATGCCTTTAACTGAGCATCCTCCTACTGAAAACTGGGCCTCTTCTTAGTTTTATTTTTAATCTTTCTTTATTGGTTATAAAGTTGAAGCTGAAATTTCACTCTCTCCAAATTAACTGCTTTAAACAGTAAATATTATCCAATGCGTTTAAATCCAGTAATGTTGTAAATATAGATCTAATTATTTTTATTTACATCTAAAAATCACACAAGGAAAAATAATCTTAGGGAAATTTTTTAAAAAATGGTTTGGCTACAGTATTTGGGAATTATTGCTAAATCTAAAACTCTTTATAATAATTGCAGAAACTCTAATAACATCTGAAAATCACATGGGTTAAATGGGAAAATGAAGTCTATTTCCTGAATGACCTGAGCAGAAACAGAATGGGATACATTAAATGAGCTCTTTGTGGATCCAGAGTGTTGCTCAGTAATTCATTGCCTGGGCTAAAAAATGCTTAGCACTGGAAAATGAGCTGATCACTAACTCTGTGTAAAAGATTGTACATGGAAGACACCAAGAACATCACAATTGGATCCTAAACCCAAACAGGCTGCTAATGCCTATAAATAACAGGCCAAAAAATAAGTTTTAAGGCATGAATATTGAGAGAACATAAGGGAATACACAAAGACTGAATTTATGTGTCTTGGAAGACAGAAAGCACAGAGAGTTACAGAGGATTGCTCTGGCAGAGGAGGAACTAGAAACTGAGCTGAGTGGAAATTTGCCTTTTCTCTGAAAGAGAAGTAGGAAGGCAAAGGGGTTTCTTGACCAAAGTTGGAAGTGTGTGGGAAGGGGTATCTGTTCAGGAGATAGATGGCAGACCAGCAGGTGTGGGTAAACAGGGAGAAAAAACTGGGGATGTTGGGTGCAGGCAGACCCCCAAGGACCTTAGCTACTAATGTGAGCAAGTTTACTGAGAAGCTTATGCATGAAGGAGAATCAAAGAGTTAAGTAATATATATTTTTTATGGTTTAATATTTTTCGGTAGAAGACAGTATTTCAATAAGAGTTAAACATCATCCATATTTCTCTAGATAGGTGTTGGATAATAACTTGTCATTTAAGACCTCCCGCTATGGATTCCAAACTGCCATTTCAATTTTTTGTCGCTTTAAGGTTCAACATGATCCAACTAATCCAGTGACTGGTCAGCATCTGTTCCTTTCACAGTGGTACATTTACCTTCATTATTTTCTCAGTCTGAAAAGTATATATCCTTCCATGTGCTAAAATTTAATACAGGCAGCCTAATCAAATGCTACCTTCCCTGTGAGGTAGCTCTTCTGTCCTCTGGTGGATCAATTTCCTACTTTCTTCATGCTAGTAATTAACACATTCGGCCCCTACGTGACAGTTGTTCCTATTCTTAATTTTAGTCCTCTGTTGAGTTCTTAACTTCATGAGGGCAGATAGCATGACCTTCTATCTTAAATTAAATGTTTCAATAATTTCTCCTATTTTAAACTAACATAATTATAAAATGTTAGAAATATAAAGTCAAAGATTACCCACTGTTCTAACAATGAAAGACATCTATTTAAATTGTTGGATACTTACTTTTAGCTTTTTTTTTTTTTCCCCAATGCCTTTTTATTATGATCTTCCCAAACATATGCTTTTATAGAATTATAATAACAATAGCTAATATTTGTTAAATCAGTACTTGGCTCATAGTAAGCATTTAAGTTACTCATACATTAATTAAATGTCTTCGCAAGAACTATATGAAGTAGTTAGCATTTTAATTCCCCTTTACAGGTGAAGAAAATGGCCCAGTGAGGTTATGTCACTTGGCCAAAAACACACACCTACTAAGTGGAGACTTGAAAAATGACAGGCTGCAGATGACACTGCTTTCTAAAAGACCCAAATATCTTTTTAACTGGAAACAAAAGGTTCCCCCATGCTGATGTACCCTAATTTACTTAACTATTTTTCTTGATATTGAGATTTAAGTTGCTTTTATTTCTGTCATTTAAAATGGCACTGTAACTATGTGCCCAAGACTTATTTTTTAAGATAATGTAACAACAAAGTGAATTATTAGATCAAAAGACATGATTGTTTGGAGGTTTATGATTCATATTACCAAATTGTTTTCCCGAAGAGTTATAAAAATCATGGATCCTGGAGCAGTCACTGAAGAGTACTCTACTGACCACATATCACTAACATTCAGTTTTTAAAATAAATTTAATTGATTAATTCCATGGGCCAGCATATTCTTATTACACATATTTGTATCTCTTCCATTGCTAGTGGAGATACATTCTTTTATACAAATTTCCCTTTTATATCTTCTTTTGTGAAGCCCATTCCAATCTTTTGCCCATTAATTTATTGAATATCTTAGTGTTCTTTTTTTTTTTTCTTTTTTTTTTTTAGAATGCCAAATTCTGGAGGTATCAGATAGGGAGAAAATATATACAGTGTGAAGGAAAATCCTTGTCCTTCTAATATTCACTGAACTTGCATTTCTATTCTTTATATTTTTATTTTTCCCCCCACTAAAAATTTTTTTGTTTGTTTTTCCATTACAGTTGTCTCACTTTTTTCCCTCTCTTGCTTCCCTACACCCTGCCCCCCCTTCTTCCACATTCAGTCCCCACCCAGTTGTCCATGTCCATGGGTCATTTATACATGTTCTTTGACTAGACCCTTCCCATTCTTACCCCTTCTCTCCCTCCCATCTCCCCTTTGTTACTGTTAGTTTATTCCTCGTTTACATACCTCTGGTTCAATTTTGCTCATTTGTTTGTGTTGTTTATTAGTTTCCTGTAACAGGTGATAGCATAAGGTAATTTTCTTTTGTTGCCTGGCTTATTTTGCTAAGCATAATTCTCAATAGTTCCAATCATGTTGTTGCAAATGGTAGAAGTTCCTTCTTTCTTTCAGTACTTATTCATTGTCATTTTCCCCCTTTGTGCTTGTGTTCCTCTCTGTCTCTCTCTGTTTCTTCATCTTCTTAAAGCAGACCCTTTAGCATCTCTTGCAATGCTGGTTTGGTGGAGATGTATTCTTTTAGCCTTCTTTTGTCTTGGAAACTCCTTATTTCACCTTCCATTTTGAATGAGAGCCTTGCTGGGTAGAGTATTCTTGGTTGTAGGCCTTTGTTTTTCATTACTTGGAATATATTTTGCCATTCCCTTCTGGCTTGTAGTGTTTCTGCTGAGAAATCTGATGATAGCCTTATTGGAGCTCCCTTGTATGTTATTAGTTGTTTCTCTCTTGCTGCTTTTAGGATTCTCTCTTTGTCTTTGAATGTTGGCATTTTAATTATGATGTGTCTTGAAGTGGGCCTGTTGGGGTTCATCTTCATTGGGACCCTCTGTGCTTCCTGGACTTGCGTGACTCTTTCTCTCGTCATGTTAGGGAAGTTTTCTGTCATTAGTTTTTCAAAGAGGTTTTCTATCCCTTGCTCTTCTTCTTCTCCTTCTGGAATTCCTATGATACGGATATTATTACATTTCATGTTGTCCTGCAGCTGTCTTAGAGCTTCTTCAGTCTTGTTCAGTCTTTTTTCGTTTCGTTGCACTGTCTGTGAGTTTTTGTCTACATTGTCCTCCAGCTCGCTGATCCGATCTTCTGCTTCCTCTGGCCTGTTTTTAATTCCTTCTACTGTGTTCTTCAATTCAGAGATCGTATTCTTCATTTCCTCCTGGCTCTTATTGATAGCTTCCATGTCCTTTTTGATGCTGGTATAATTCTCAGTAAGTTCCTTATAGTTCTTCTGGAGTTCACTGTAGTTTTTCTTTAGTATTCTTTTATAAGCTTGAATAATGAGCTCTATAATAAAAGTGATATAATATGCCTATTGGAATTACTACAGACCATATCTGTGTTTAATAGTTTGATTATTTCAGTTATTTCTAGGAATATAAAAGTTTAAAATTTTTATCTTTTGGTTTTTCAATTATGATTTATTCTACCTTTTTTAAATCTATGAAGCCCTTGCCCCTTTAGAGACATAAAATATTCATTTCTATTTTCTTTTAACTAAAAAAAGTAGATACAGTTGGCTTTTTAAAATTAACTAATTCTTATTCTACCTCTAATCAATTTATTAATTTGGTAGGATGATTAAGAAAATTATCAAAATTTAAGAAAAATCAATTTTCTCCAATTATTTAGTTAACACCAAGAGCTCTGTCTTGGTCCTGTATGTGCATTGTGGGGCTCAATACAAAGACTTACAGAATCCAGGCATGACATAAAAGTTTGCTATACTTGGCCTGGGACTTTTGTTTTTATGACATTGACGGTGATTTGAAGAAACACACTAACGCCAAGAGTTGTTGGTGCTGGTGCAGTATTCTATTGAATGTCACATCTTGGGCTTTGACATTTCTTCCAAGGAGAAATGGAAGATTTCTCTTCTTTTAAGAAATTAAGTAGAATACCTGAATAAATATTGTGATGTTTTTGTAAGAAAAAAATATGTGCTAAAATGGCAGGGATTTTTGTCATTCTCTGAGCTTACTTTCCATTATCTTATGCTATAATAAATATGTGTTTAGATTACTAAACAGTGCAGTCATGGTGTCTTTGACATTCACGCAAAATAAGGACAAACTTTTACAAAATAAAAGCCATATAACTAATAGCAAAACATCAAACATGTTAAATAACATGTACGCTAGGTTTAACAATACTCTATTTGGAATGCAGAATTTTAAGGACTCACGGACATGGACAACTTTGGGGTGATTGAGGGGCATAAGGTGAATAAGTGGTAATGGAAAAAATGCAACAAAACAACAACAACAAAAGAAACAGAATAAAAAATAAAATCAGCTAATGTGTCAAGTTTAAATGTGAGCATTAACGAAAATTTCTGGAAATATATGCAATATTTATGAGTAGGACATATTTATATTAGGTTAGACTATAAAGCAGTAAGACCATATTTAAATACTTTGAGAAATGATAGCATCAATTTATAATGATTATTTTGAAGGTGCACAGCTACTTTGCATTTAAGTTCTGAAATCTTCATTAACAATTAATTTATTCAAATATTAAATGTACATAAGAAACTTCTGATCATTAATTTGAGCCCTTACATATTCCTACCAGTCCTTCTCCAAATATTTGACCCCAATTCCTTTATTGTTAGAAGTATGCAAGGAAAAATATTTTGCCAACAATGGATTATTAATTCTAGGTAAACAAACAAAGAAAAACTTCACTCGTTATTAAAAGACAAACAAAAGGACCCCTAAAGTATCTTTTTTTTTAACTTTCCATACAGTTTATAAAAGAAAGTGAAAAGAACTTTAACAATCAACTAAAGTATATTTTCCTTGTTTTTTTTTTTTTTTTTTTTTTTTTTGGTTTTTCAATTACAGTTGTCCCCTTTTCCCCTAATTTCTCTCCCCCACCCAACCCACCCCCTCTCCCGCAATCATATCCCTCCCCGTTGTCCATGTCCATGAGTCTTTCATACAGGCTCTTTAATTAATCCCTTCCCTTACTTATCCCCCTTCTCTCCCTCTCCCCTCCCCCCTATTGACTGCTATTCTGCTCTTTGTTCTATTTAGTTCCTTTGTAAAGTATCTTGTCTGAGGTTGAATACATAAACTTTTAAGAATGGAAGAGAGAATAGACTGTAAAACTCTAATTAGAATTTTAAATTTAATACTCAGACAGAGTTGATTAATTTTAATAATAAAGAATGGTATAAATAATTATAGAAATACTATCATATGAAACATACTCTCAAATGCATACCTATCACACCTACATAAATACATTAAGACGATGTACTGAGATATACAAAAAATAAAAGATCAATTTAGGTGTGGTATTTACTGAATGAATTCTAATCTGAAGTATTTGTCAAAAAAAAGTTCTCGATGGCAGAAGAATTATGGCCATTTCATTTGGAACACAGGCACCAAAATGCATGGTACGTGGCTCATCCTCTCTCAGTCCCTTATGTCTCTTATTTGTCATCAGAGGTTGGTTTCTAAGGAAATCTGTGATTTAAAATGACACCAATTCTTTTTCCATCTTGTGTCCTCTGAAGTCTTGCTCTGGCTTCAGAGTTGAATTAGGGCTGGAAGCCCTCTGAGCAGCAGTCAGCTCGATATTTTCCGCTCCCATGCTACATTAAGAATATTTTTATTATGTATCCTGTAATGACACTAATAATCTTTCTGAAGACTGAACCTTTTGCTGCCATCTCCTGAAGCTTAACTTATAAGATTTTCCTAGTCATGTCTTATCCAAATGACTTTTTCCTTTGAAGGTCTCATGATTTTCAAATTAACTTAAGTCTTTGTTAACTACATTATCTGCCTCTATAAAGCATAATACACATTCCATGTGAACAAAGTCTCTGTCTTATTTACCACCATTTTCCCAGTGCTTGGCATGTAAATATTTATGTAATGAATGAAGAAACGTATACTTTTATTCCAATGATGTAGCATTTTCAAAGCATTCTTTGTAGGTTGTCCTGTCTCCATCACCCATTCTTTTCATAACTGTCTTCAGAATTCTTCACACGAGAGCACTGAATATGATGCCTCTTTCCTAAATCCCAGGCTTCCTCACCCTAGACAGGCAGATCTCAAAGAATGGTCCAGGGACCCCCGGAGGGGTTCCTGAGATCCTTTCAGGAGGTTCATGATATCAAAACTGTTTTCACAATAATCCCAAGATGCTGTCTGCCTCTTGCACATGTTTTCTCATGAGTGCACAATGAGTTTTCTAGAGGGTGCATCTGATGTCTAATGGAACAGGTACTTGTATACTCTTGTGTTTTAAAAATTTTGTTTTAATATGTTAAATATTAATAATTGTGACCCACAGACACATAGGTCTTTGAGATCCCTTCTGAACCTCATGCATGGTGATTACACATGGTTTTTAGGAAACATCATCTCAATGTTCCAAATTAGTAACTCACAGTGGGCCCTTAGAAATATCACTGATGTCCTGTTTATGTATGGGATAAGATGTTAACTTAGACCTTCACTGTTGTCAAAGATTTAGCGGATATCCCTAAAATCAATAAGTTCCAAGAAACTCAAATGAAGGGGCAAGACCATCTATGCAGCACATGCTAAAGTGTACAACAGATAATCCACATTTAGATTATATAGAACAGATCCTTGCATGAAGAAGGTAGTAATTAATAACTTTGAAGCAAGTAGTAACTGTGTTATGCATTTACCATGGGGGAGGGGAAGGATATTCTTCCCATTCATCTCAAAACAAGTGAACGGAACTTGAAAAAAACCACTTGGAGAACTTGTCATGTTTCCCTTGGAATGTGAGCCTAGGGGACAGTCTAAAAATAGTCCAGAGCAAAAAGCTGGCAGCATCTGAGAAGGCAAAGAGAGAAAGGGCTACCCTTCAACAGTGAATAAAGATATATGTTTGCCAGGGGCTAGATAGGGAGTTGGCTGCAAGCTCACTGGAAAAGCAAGAAGGCTTCTGGCTGTGAGCACATCAAACGCCCATTAATAAAACCCAGGGAATGTGTGAGCTGGGGCGGCACCAGGCGAAAGCAGTAGAAAGGCTGAGAGGTGAGGAGGGAGGGGACAGGGTCCAAGGAACTCTCGAAAGACTCCCCAAAGCAAGGGGCAGCTGCTGTTATCCGCTACACTAGCGGCTACCTGTGCCCTAGTAACTGTGCTGATCAAATAAGCTTCCCTTAATGGAAGGGAGAAGAGATTTGAAAAATAATCTATATGAGATGATGACTGTTAACCCACTTATGTGGCAATCATTTTGCTATGTATGTAAATCAAGTCATTATATTGTATACCTTCAATGTATATGATGCTGTATGTCAACTATATTTCAATAAAACTGAAGGAAAAGAATTCCTGAGGTGGGGGGAAACTAGGGCCAGATGACTGCACTCATGAATTCTACCGAACATTCAAGGAAGAAGTAAACTCTTCCAGAATATAGAAGAGGAGGGATACCTTGTCAAATCATATTATGGTCCAGTACCAATTTTATAGCAACCCAGACAAGGATATCACAAGAGAAGGTAGCTTCAAACACCACACGGAGAACATCCACTCTGTCTGCTGAAACTGAAAATTCTCATACATTGCTGATGGGAATACAAAATGGTAAAGCCATTTTGGAAAATATTTTGGCAGTTTCTTATATAAAGGTAAGTATATATTTATCATATAAACCAGCAATTCCACTTAAGTATTAAACCAAGAGAACTGAAAACATATTTCAACACAAAAACCTATATGTGCATGTTTATAGCAGCTTTGTTTCCTAAGAGTCAAAAACTAAAATCAACTCAAATGTGCGTCAGCTGGTAAATGGATGAATGAGTAAAACGTATATCCTGCAATGGCATACTACTTAGCAATAAAGAAAAAGGACTGATACACCCAACAACCTGGACACATATCCAAAGCATTATGCTAGGAAAAAAAGCCCAAGAGAAAAAAAGGACTCTAGAATTTCATTTATATAACATTTAAATAAAAATTATAGGGAGAGAAATCAGATTAGTGATTGACAGGGCCTGGGAGCAGGAATAGACCACAAAGGGACAAAAGAAAGCTTTATGTTGTAGTGGAAATGATCTATAACATGATAATGGTGACTATAGGACAATATAAATGTGTTAAAACCCATTGAACTGTACATTTGAACACTGTGAAATTTGTTTATATATATAAAATAGCTCAATAGCCCTGAAATGAAAATTACACTAGATGAAAATTATTAAGTGTATAAAAATTTTTGAAAAAAGATTCTAGACTCAATGCAGAAGATACATTATAAATTAGTTGACAACACTGAGTTTTAATAGTTTAATACCTGGCATTTAATATCTATACAAGGAGACTACTTATTTATTACCTGTGTAAGCTATCAGATCTACCTATGATTCCACTCAGAAGTGGGAGGACGAAGTCCACACAGATTATTCCAAGGGACAGAAGAAAAAAAAGGGCATCTTCCTCTAGGATATATAAAAAATGTCTTAGTCATATGTTCAAGGAGAAACGTTGGAGACAGGCTAACTCCTGTTAAATTTATGACAACTTTTCATCCTGGCTTTCAATATGACCATAACCTCTCTTTCCAGCACTTTCTCTCTTAAATCACTTTCATCTTTTTTTTTTTTGTCAGCATTTCTATTTACCCTTCCCTCAACCTGCTCCATTCTTCTGTACACCTGTATATGCACGATTTCCTCTCTTTCTAGAATGTTCCTTATTTCTGCTATTTGAAATCTTTTGTGACTTTCAAGGTTAACTTCAAAAGCTCTTACATAAAGCTTTTATAAAGCAGAAACAGCTGGGATGCCAAATCCTAAAACCCTTTACGAGCCGCCAGTGGCATATGACACCATCTCTGCTTGATTTTTGAGGGTTATTTTCATGGGATTCCCTCCAAACAAGGAGAGGCTCTTGATTTTCAGATAGGGATTAGTACCAGATCGTGAGCTCTCTCCCATGCCAGCACAAAGAGCTGGGCCATCTGTACTTTACCCATTGCCCTTTTATCCCTTCACTACAATACCCAGAGGAAGAGGTGCCCCATTTCTAAAACGGCCTGTGCAGGGTGTTGCTACAGAACCCTGGACACTTCCACTAAAGACTACATCAGCCATCTGAGATGGAAGAGGGCACCAAAAGCAGGAGACTGAAACTCCTATTCTCTCATGGAATGAATGAATGCTTCGCTAAGTATTGTAGTATCTTAAATAAGCATACTTCAGGATTTCATTTTCTCTGTTCTATAGTCACTATCATGTTAGTCTTCTATCTATTTATTTATTAATTTGTGTTTTGGCGTTGGTTAGGAGAATGGGAATAGTTAGCTCCTCCCTAGAGATTAGGGATGGACACCAATAAAGCCTTTCTTTAATCCATTACCTGGAACATAATATTTTACCTCTGTTATTAAACTTATTTGCTTATAGAACTGTTATGGCTAAATGCCTACCTGGGACACCACAAGAACATAGATACTACAAAAATAGAGTGTGTTTACTTACTGATATTTGTATCCTCTGTAAATACCAGCTCATAGGAGGTATTTACTTAATATTTATTAATACTAAAGTATTTAAAATATTGCTATAATGCAACCCTCTTGAATATAATTTAAGATAAAGCATGACTTTTGTGAATAAGATTCAAGAGATACATCTATGGGTGTTTTGGGGATCCTTCTCTACAAAACAATCTCTTCATATATGGAATCTAAAAAGGTTAAGAGTAGAATTCAACCTAGTGAGTTGCTTATCACCTCATTATATATAGTGCTTAGAAAGTCTGTTACCCATTGTGAAGTTCTTGTGAAAGTGCATGGGCCAATTTCATTCTACGACTCTTTTGCCAAGTTCAAAACCACAATATCTTAGCAGCTTTTATTTTTCTTCCAAACACCATAAGTTATTACACTATATGGTGCATTGCATACTTGCCAAAGCATTTCAGCCAGATTTTTTTATTACATAAGCACAAAAGCATCCAAAACTAATAAACCTCTATTTTCTTTCCACTTCTACATAAAGTCAAAGAACAAATGCACACAGCTATGCCCTTGAGTTAGAAAAATTTAAAAAGCAATTACTAATATTTGAAAAGTATTGTGCCAAGCCAAAATTTTGAGATATGTTCCTCAACAAACTTTTTTCTAACTATAATTTGCCTGGTATTAGGGAAGTCTTGTGACAATTTTTTCTTGGTCACACATCTGAAATGTGCTGATGGCTTTTCTTTTCTTAGTCTGTTTGCTTATTTTTTTTAAAATACAATATGTTTGAGTCAGGAATTGGCTTTTTGTTTTGTTAGCTCAGCTACAAGGTTAATTGTATGTATCAATGTTTATAAATTGAAACGTACACATATATACACTATTTGAACAATAATCTGGGAATTTTCCTCAACCATCTAACGAACTATGAAATTTTTCTAACAACAAATGCAGCTTAACAAGCAGCAGTCCAAATCTTGCCTAAAGAGTTTGCATACATTCCTCTAAGGTTTGTATACCCTCTGCACCAACTTATTCTACATATTTTTTATAAGAAAATACTAGTTTCTTTTTTTAAGGCTTGCACATTAATCTGAAAAGTAGGTTTACCACAAGGAAATGACAAGGACTATTGAATTCGCAACTATGGGAGAGTTAGCAATGGGAGCAGCTCTGCAGTGAGGAAGCAGCGTGAGAACGCACCACGGAGGAAAGAGACGTCATTCTGAAGAACGAATCTGCAGTGCATCAAGAGTTACTCTTCATTTTCCTAAAGCTCACTCAGAAGGTGTTTGCAACACAGTGAGGAATGTTATTCTGTCTGAATCAATATGGCAATGAACATACGTTAAATGATCCAACTTGCAGTTTTCAAAGAAATGATGGAAACATTCTCTAAAATTCTTCAGGGAGACATTAACTGACAGGTGTGCCTTAATGAGCAGCAGCCGTCACCAACAGGACCATTTTGAAATAGGACACATTAAGAGTGACCACTCTGCAGAGTATCTGAAGCTAAAGGCAGGGCCAATATGACATCAAAAGAGTGAAAAAGAAAGCTTTTGGCCAACCTGCCCCTTGATTTGCACACTAAAAACCACCAATTTAACTGGTTTTGTTTGCTACTTGTCTATTATGAGTATGAGTTGGGGAGCCAATCTGGTTGACAGTTGCGGACAAAGTGACCATTACGGTGTAATAAAATCTGAGTTTTAAGGTCTGGGCTGACCCTGCCCACAATAAAATCTCAGATAATCACAATGGCCAGACTGACCAAAATTAAGGGTTGCAATTCTTCAGGAAAAATTACATGGCTAGCGAGTTAACTGGTTAACTGCTAGTTTCCTTGATTAACTAGTTATTTTTGTCTTATACATACACCAACAGATAAGCTGGGTGTCTCATATAGCTTCACTTCATTGTTAACTTCACTATGATTTCAGAGAGTCTTGTGAGATATCTGGAGGCAATCTGAGGTGAAAAAATGGAGAAGAATTAGAAGCCTGAAATAATTTTTGAAAGGAAGCTGATTAATTAAGATTATTGCACACACACGTGCACTGGTATCAAAGGCAGTGCTAGGTTCCGAGCATACAACGGAAAATAAAGCCTTCTTTTAAATTATGTTCTAGGAGAAGAGACCTACTTAAAACAAGTAGATGCAAAAATACATGCTTAAACAAGAGTTATAAAGGAAGAGGACAGGGTATCATGAGAGAATAGCAGTGAGAGGCTCACTTTAAATTGAATGGATATGGGTGGTTTTTCTGAGAAAGTAACTAGAAAAAATGAAGAGATAGTCATTTAAAAAAAAATGTAGGCCAACAAAAGGCCAAAAGACAGAAACAAGTTTGGCCTTGAGAGAAAAAGCAAGGAAACCACAGCAGTATAAGGTCATGAGCCAAGGGCTGGATAAAACAAGATGAGCTGAAGTTGTAAATGAAGCCAAGTCACACCAGGCCTTGAAGGCCATAGGATAGGCAAGATACGATTTCTATTTTTGAAGAAATTACTCTAGCTGTTGAGTGATATATAGTAGAGGCAGGGGTCAGGTCAAAGCTGGAAGGCGTGTGTGTGTGTTTATCTGTACACATGAATGTAATGTGTATTTTCTGCAGTCAGGATGTTAAAGCACTTTCCAGGCCCTTAAAAAACATTTTTGTTTTGGAACAAATGGCAAAATAATCATGTCAAAAAGTACTTAGAAGAGAGGAAAGCTTTTAGGGGTTAGGTTCCAGATATTTCTTTAGAAAAAACAATAGTTTTCTCATACCCAGGGTCTGCTGACTTCCACACATTCTTTGTACTTGTGTGTCATATTTTTAGATGTCCATAAAGGAATGCACGGGGCATGTTGTGCATTTGGGGAATTATGGTCTCCTATGTGGACTTGTTCCTTGGGGCAGCATTTGCCATTCTTGCTTTTCTAAGTTTAATCGGGTTGCAATACTATTTCTTCTCATTACATGTTGTCAGATTATCCCTGACCATAATGTGTGTGGTAGTATTTTTTTGACAGGCAATTGTTCAAAGTAAATATTTTATCCACGTTGCGGCATCTGTTAAGGGACTTTCAGGAACTCTACATTCTTAGACCCCCTGGCTGGTTTGGCTCAGTGGATTGAGCGTCGGCCTGCGAGCTAAGTGTCGCTGGTTCGATCTTCCAGTCAGGGCACATCAGAGAAGGAAAACTCTGACTCCAAAAAACCTCCGCTGCCTTGCGGCATACCTCTTCAGGGGAAAGGCTAAGGGAGTAAACCCCAACAGAAAATCCGGAGCCGGAGTCCCTAAGGCGGTTTGACGTTGTAGTCAACACCGGCAACTCCTGCGGCGCACCTGAAGCCAAGCTGTATTGACTCCGTCTTTCCCTTGGACCCTTCAGCTGCGAAGAGAGGGGGGGTCTGCTGCACGGGCAACAGCAGACCCTCCATATCACCCTGCCCAGGCTCTGTAGCTTCAGCTTCACTGGAGAGGACACTCCAGCGTCATCGCAAGATGTTGATTTAACACGGGAGGAGACAGATACCGTGTCACTCCCGAGTCGGACTGCACAGCCATTCTCGGTGGTGCAGATAGACTCTTAAGAAGCTACACCATCGTCTCTCGAGATGGACAGCTGCCGACGACGACATTCTTAGACTTTGAGAACTACTAGATGTTTGTACTTCAGAGTGTTAAAAAATAGTGACTTCAATGTAAAAACATAAAACCGTGTTTTATTATATGTGTGTGTGTGTGTATGTCTTTGTGGTATGTGTGATATGCATCCTTATGGAGAATCAGAGGAGCAACTGAAATGTGTGTGTAGGTGTGTGCATGCATGAATAGAAAGATAGACATTCACTAAAATGTCAAGATCTAAAGACAAGAAACACCCTTTTTCTTCCATATACTCATTTATTTCTTAGCCATCTGGATGAATGTGATATTGTCTTTTAAGTCCACGTGTAGATCTACAAATGCCAAGTTTTGAAACTGGAATGAGAAGCAACAAATAGAACTTCTTGTGCATCTTTGGTCCATTTTATCGTATCTTGAAAATAACTGATGTCACATTTCAGGACACCTGCCTTTTTAAAATGATGAATAATAGGGACCCTATTCTAGTATTCTGATTGTCTCTAGAATCACTTAGATTTGGAAAGAGAAGGGAATAAGTGAATCCCACAACATAAAATCTTTCCATTTAACTAGAAGGGTACAAGGAATAGCGTTAAAGAAAAGGAAACATTTTCCAACCTCAGATCCCTTTCCAGACACATCTCTTTAGGATGAAGCTCTAGTGACATGATCAAAATATCATCTTTCCTACAAAGGACAACAGTGTAACTTTTCCAGTAGAAAGCTGGTCCAATCAATTCAAAGACACAATTTGGGCCATGATTGTGCTTTTAAAATCTAAGTACCTGTTTTAAAACTTCAAAGACAAAATCATCGATAGTTCCATTTTCAGATTAATACATGTAAGCCTGACCCCCCAGGCTTAGGGGTCAGGCAGCTTCCATTCAATTCTTGGCTTAGTCACTTATTCACTGTGTGACTGGGCAAATTGTTACATTTCTGTGTCTCCGTGTCTTCAGCCTTTATATGGGGACAGAAGTAATACTGCTCTCATAGAGTTCTTAGAAGGATTCAACTATCTCATGCCTCACTCTTAGCATGACTCCTTATATAATTATAATCACCCAATAACAATAAATATTATTAGAATAACAACTAAGGTAATAAAGCATTATGTTCAAAGAATTAAATTATTTAACTCTGTACTGTCAAGACCTAAACTGTTGAGTGACTTCCAAGTATTTTAAACTATTCTTCAGGAGTATGTGATCCCCACTATGACAGGGCAGATAAAAATTATGTGAGTCATATACAGCTAGACCTTTTTACGTCTTCATTACAGCCTCCTTCCATGTTCTACACCAATGCCTACAAACTGCCATGGAAAAGAAGTTTCTCTATGGAAGCATCTTGAAGAGCATCCAAGAGTCATGTGACTGTGATGCAAAAAAATATTTTTAAATTCTCTTTTCCCATCACTCCTGTAACTGTCACACCAAAAAGGTAGCTGCCTCCCCTTTGCTCCTTTTGACCCAAACTCTCACCTAGTCTAGTCCAAGCTGGCTCCTCTCGTCTCTCTGAACTGAGATAGCTATCCTAACTATTTTCAGTTTCTATTCAATAACTCTTTGCTCTTTCTAGTCCAAATCAAATCAAGCCACAATGGACAATTTTGAAATTTAATTCTCTTTCTCCTCTTGTTCATTCTTTGCCCCTCTTCTCTCAACTATTATTCAACATCTATACAATAAAGCTTTAAAAACATAGAAATACTACCTAGTAACCTGGATACTAAAGTCAACAACCATTTTAACATCCATCTGAGCTGGTGGAGTAAATGGGGAGACTATGCTGCTCATATGTATTGATTTGAAGCATATGTACTACTATTTACTCCTTGGATCATTTTCTCCTAAGGCAGAGCTTAAGCAATACATAACAAATATAAAAGGAATGTGTTCATTTTGTTATTTTCCTCTTACATGGAATTTTTTTAAAAGCTACATGGAAAGGTCACTAAATTCTGCCTGTCTTCAAAAATGGAAAATGACAAGCAGTCCCAAAGAGCACACCCAGCTTCCTTTCCAAAAAGTGCTGATAGGGATGAATACAGCTGCTTCCTGTTCCCAGGTGCTGAAACTGAAACTACCTAAAGTCCTGAAGGTATTCTCTGAGGTGGTTATAAACGGACTGGCCTTGCCTTCTGCCAATGTAGTAGTGGACACGTCAATTTTATTTTATTTTATCACGAGGGCAAGTTTATTGAGTTGGCTTTCATCCACCCCCATGACATCCCAACTTCTTTTTTTTTATATGTGCAAAATGTTTTTCTACTTCTGTCTCTCAGGAATAGGTTTTTAGTAGTTCACTTATTTCCCACACTTTTACCTAAACATTGGCAGTCTCCCAGAGACACCCTCCGCCTATTTTTCTCAGAAGTTGTGAAAACCATTGACTGGAGTTATGAGGGGGAAGTGGTTGGTGCAGAAAGTTGCCAAAGGGGTGGTGCAAAGTTCTTTATTGATTTAAAAATGACAACTCATTTATTTTTTGACCATGGCAATATAGGACTGAAGTCCCTCTTCATTCCTTCACCACGAGGAGAAAGTGAGGGAGATGTTGGTTTCTAGGTTCTAGGAAGTCAAATGTTTGGGGTCATTTTTCTTCCTGCCTATCTTCTCCATTACTTACATACTTCCTATTGGCTTTGTATTTCTCAGTAAACCTATTTTTCAAATTAAGCAATTTTAGTGATAAGCTTTCTTTAATATATACATTAATATTGTTATAAAAGGAGGCCTTTATCGCTATCTGGATTTATAGCCAAGTAAAGGTAAAGAGGAATTTCGAAATTACAACCCATTTTTAACTTCTTTATGCTAAGGCAAAGAATGGAACATCTCATACATCAGAAACTACTGAAGTTATGGACAAAATTAAAACTAATAATAAAGCAGGACTAGTTATTTTTGGTCATTTTTAGGCTTCAATTTTATGGAACAGTGTGAAAGGAGTGAGCCAGTGAGATTTTAGGAGGCGCTGACGCAATGCAACTAACAGCTGACTTCTAGTGTGGAGAGTTCACTTTCAGTCACGTTGAATTTTAGGTGCCAATAAAAGGAGACAATCAGGAAGAACTTCACATTGTACCTTAATTCAGGTGGGCATCAGGGCTAATAACACACCTATGAGAGTCATCAGGGTAATCTGGTGACTGATGACAAGAACTGCACAAAAGGAGATCAGTAGTGTGAGGGAGCTGATGACAGAGCAGACACTGAACAAAGAACCAGTGAAGGAATCTGAAAATAAGCTGGAGAGGAAGGAAACTTCTGGGTATATCTACTTCTGGCCAGAGGGGGCGCTCCTCAGCACAGGGTTTGCCCCAGTTTCCTCCGATTTAAAAAAAAAAAAAAATATTGAATTGATTGGGGTGACAGTGGTTAATAAAACTATATAGATTTCAGATTTACAATTCTACAATACATCTGTCCATTTTCTTGCCAACTGTTAAAGCAAGTCCTGATTGTAGTATTTGATCCAATTTACTAACATCCCCTAAGTTTGCTGAAAGAAAAGTAATGCTTCCAATTAAATATCATTTAAGCAACATTATTTGTGAATTTTAACTAAAAAGAAATTTTACTACAAAACATGGAGAAGCAGGTCCATAAACATTAGGAGAGATCAAACTGGCACCAAGCTATCTCCTTTACTAGTCATTGCTGAAGAGTCACTGGTGAGTCCACATCCTGCCTCAGGGATGCAGCTAAAAATCAAACCTTGACTTGATACTCTGGTTGTAAAGTGACTTACGACTCTAGAACCTTCCACCCCAGTCATTCCAACAGCAGCTTTATTGAAGCTGAATTTTATAGTTTCTATAGAATTAGAAGGTTACCATTGAAAATGGCACCTAGCTATTTTTTCACCATTAATTTGAAGCTGATAAATCAATGAGAAAGCAGGGGCACAATAAAATCAGCAAGTAATAGAGTTTTAATTAGCAGGCAACTTTGAAGATGGGCTGTTGCATTTTTACAATAGATTAACATCAGAGAAGTCTTGTGAGACAAATGGTTCTTGCAACAGGTAATAGAATTGTTGAGATGTATGTTCCATGTCCCACTAGACAGAAAAGGATCAAAGAACGTTTCTTTAGTTTGGTAATATTTTTTAGTATACCTTATTAGGATAAAAATCAGTATGAAAATATTCTAAGAGCCAAGTTAGTATGTGTGTCCGTGTGCATGCCTATGTAACATGAGGGGATGTCAGGTAATACAGGGGAGAAGAGTGACTCATGGAGAAAGTAGACAATAGTTTTCAAGACTCCACAGTAAGAAAAGACCTGATGAACATTTACTTTATTTAGAAACTATGATGTCACTGGTGACCTGAGCAAGGGCAAACTTTGGTTACAGGAAGGTGAAGAGTAGACAGAGACTTCCTTTTCCAATAGTATTGGCAGAGTAAATATCCTGAAAAACTATCCTACTGCAAAGCTCCTAAAAGTAGTAGATACAGAGTTAAAAACCTATTTTAATGCATGGTTGAGTCGGAGGGAGTAAGAGAAACTATCAGAATCAACAGAGGCAAAAGTTCTAGGAAGAACGAATTCGAAGAGTTGTGATCAACAAAAGCATCTGCTACTTCCAATAGCCTAGAACTTCAGTTTTGACCTTGACAAACTGGGGTCAGCATTGACAGGAGAGTTGGATTCTAGTTCTGTGAACTATAAAGAATTGTACCTATAATAAAAGTGTGAATTAGAAAAAATAAAAAACAAAAATAAAATATGTCTTGAATGAAGAAACAAACAAAATGTCCCCTGAGAATTAATAAGCCAGAGCTAGTCCTCAGACGGTCAGGATGTAACATTTCACTGCCTGCATGGTCTGAAAAAAATTCAAGTAGCCCCAGGCTTGATCTTCCATAAGTGCCCATTCAAAGCAAATAATAATTTTCTCTAAAGGAATCAACCATCAATTCAATCTTCAGAGAATTTCTAGATATAAAGTTGTTATGGAATCTCAGAATTTTAAAAATTCTGAAAGAAAAAAGGAATAGGAATAAATATCAGCACAAAATAAACAGAATCAGATCTAAAAAGAGTTCAGCTATTCCAATGGTCACTTTCACAATATAAGATGAGTGTGTAATTTGTTTAAATTAAAAACCAAATCAAATGTATAAATAAGGAAGACGTGACTATAAACATGATTGGGCATTTGAAATGAAAATGAAAAATAAATTGGCCACATAGAAATGAAAAATACAGAAATTAAAATAAAAATTCAATTTGTGTGCAACTTAGCCAATTAGATATAACTGAAGAGCAACTCAACTGAAATAAAGGTCTGAAGCACAGACAGAGCTGGAAGATAAAAGCAGCTGATGGACAAACGAGAGAGTGATAAGATGGAACATGAGTCAAATCAAATTCCAAAACAAATAACAGAGAAATAGGAGCAAGAGGATTTTGAGTGACAAAATGGCCAGGAAATTCCAGATGACATGAATTCTTGGGGTCAGGAAGCAAAACAATTCCATTTTTTAACCTTAAAAGATTATGATTTTTTAATTTTATTTTTCAATGACAGTTAACATTCAATATTATTTTGTATTATTTTCAGGTGTACAGTATAGTGGTTAGACAATCATATTTTACAAAGTGTTTTCCCTGATATTTCCAGTCCCCACTTGGTACCATACAGACTTATCACAATATTATTGACTATATGCCTTAACTATACATTACTATTGTATAACTACCCATTTGTACTTCTTAATTGTAACTAAACTGCAGAATATAAATGCAAAAGACCTTTAAAAAGGGTCCAGGGAAAACAGATTACCTCCACGTAAAAAGTTGAGAGAACTGAATTATAAATGACAACAATGGAAGCCAGAAAACTTAGATAATATCAAAGTTATGAAAAAATATTTACAGCTACATACTGAGAATTTTAGAGTAGTATAATGTCACTTTGAGGTAAAAGAAAAAATTTCCACAAGCAGCTCTTTCCCATGAGGGCTTCTAAAATATATACTTCAAGAATAAGGAAAAATTATTTCAGAAAAAGTACTGAGTTCAAGAAGAAAAAAATATGCAAATAAAGTGGAAAATGTGGGTGAATCTAAACAAATATTAACTCTGTAAAACAATAGCAATAAAGTCTAATTTGAAAGTATATTAGTTTTCCAATGCTATGTAACAGAGTACCACGCATTTAGCGGCTTAAAACCACATATATGTGTTATCTTGTTTCTAAGGATCATGAGTCTGGACACAGCTTAATGCATCCTCTGATTTGGGTCTCACAAGGCTGCAGTTAAGGCTGAAACAAGCTATGTTCTCATCTGGAGGGGCCACTGAGTAAGGATCCACGGTCAAGCTCATTCCATTATTAGCAGAATTATTTCTTTGAGGCTGCACAGCTAAGGGTTCTGACCTTTTACTGGCTCTCAGCTGGAGGCTGTCCTTGTTCCTAGAGGCCACCCCATTCCATAGACCCGTTCACAATGTAACAGCTACCTTCTTCAAGCCAGTAAGGAGACTGTCTCTCCAGTCTGTATACCGTAGTTGAAATGACATCCCTGTCACCTCTGCCACATAATGTAATCTAATCAAGGAAGTGACATCCCATTACTTTTGTAATATTCTGTTGGTTAGAAGCAAGTCACAAGTTCTACCCACACTCAAGGGAAGACAATAATGCAAAGGCATGACTCACTGGGGGAGAGGGGGTCACTTTAAGATGCATTCAGACCAGACAGGCTAGAAAAAACAGTAAGGAAGAACTAAAACAATGAATAAATGAGGGCACGATAAGAGTTAAATAATGCTAACAGCCCTGTATGAAGTGCAGAATGATACAAATTAATCCTAAACTGTACTAAGTAAGACCAGAAAGCACAAATAAGATGGTAGAAATAAATCAAAACATACCAAGAGTTTAAAATATAAATACATGAACATTTTTAAGTGTAACTGTGAATAGGTATAAGTTAATGTGGGTATAGTACTATCAGATAAAAGAGACCATAAGGTAAAAAGCATTATTTCAGAGTGTCACTATATAATGATAAAAAATCCCATGTTCCATATTTTACAACTCAAAATGTATATAGCAAAATGAGCAGAAAAGATTCAACATTATAGTGGGTGTTTTGAGACATACTTCTTGGCAACTGATAGATCAAGCAGACAAAAAAAATCAGTAAGATATAAGAGACTTTGAGAATACCAGTAACATGCTTGAACTAATTGCATAATGTAGAATAAAGCATGAAACAATTAAATATTAATATCAAGTACACATGACACTTATTTACTATTGGCATATAGAGACCACATAAACTATAAAACTAGTTTTAACAAATATGAAAGATTTGATATGATACAGGTCATGTTTTCTAATTACAACAGAATTCAGTTTAAAGTCAATAATAATATGAAAAATCTTATGTTTAGAAATTGGAAAACACTTCTAAATAAAGCAAAGCAATCAAAATGAATATTAGAACATTTTAGAGCTAAACAATTATATATAGACATTTTAATCAAAACATGTAGGTAACTGATAAAATAGTTCACAGAGAAAAATGTTTAGCCTTATGTACCTGTATTAGAAACGCTGGAAATTAAGCATCTACCTTGATTTTTAAAATATACTGACAACACAAACCCAGAAAGTAGAAGGCAATAACAAAGATAAAAACATAAATTAATAAAGTAGGGAAAAAGCCACAATGGGGGAAAAAACACAAATCTGTTTTTTGAAAATACAATAAAATCCAAATGTCTCTGATAAAATTGATCAGGAAAATAGGGGAAAGATACAAACAGAGTAAAAGGAAACACATCCTCAGAAAAACCAAAGACTAGGAGGAGAGCACAATGTTGTACTCAACTTTAGATGACAATGGCAACTTAGATAAAATGGGCACATTTCTAGAAAATTGTCTCTTACAAAAATTGACTTATGAAAGAACTAAAAAACTGATGTGGTCCTACAACCACTGAAGAAATTAAACTGCTTCTTATGAAAAAGTCCAAGTCCACAGTTTGAGAACAAATTCTACTAGATACTTAAGGAGCAAATAATGCCAATATCACATACATTCTTCCAGAGCAGGAAAGATAATGGCACAGTTCTCTTTTTATTTGTCTTATGAAGTCATTATTATAATCTTGATTTCAAAACCCAATAATGAAAGTTTCAAAAGGAAAATTATAGGTCAGTCTCAATTCTGAATCACAGGTTGAAAAATTCTATAAAACATTGTGGCAAACTAAGTCCAGCAATATAGTAAAAACACACAAATACACACATAAATTACTAAGCTGACTTTATCCAAAAGATAAAAGGCTAATTAACATGGGAAACTATTAATATAAATTAACATAAATACTAAAAACCCATAAAATCATCTTATTTTTAGGCAGATAAACACCATATACAATATTCATCCATATTATAAACTCTTAGCAAACTCATAATTAAAATAAACACAATATTCATCCATATTAGAAACTCTCGGCTAACTCAGAATTAAAGGAAACTTTTCTAAGTGGCAAGAGAATCTATAAAAATCTCATAGGAAACATCAGTCACTGGCAAAATGGCAAAATCTTTTTTTGCAAGAGAGCAACAACAACAACTTGCCCACTATTACCACACATATTCAACATTAAACTGAGGATCCCAGAAAGCACATGAAAATAAGAAAATGAAATAAAATATGTAAGGATAAGAAAAGAATTAGAAAAATAATCTCATTATTTGCAGAAGACATGATGGTTTTCATAGAATACCTGAAAGAATATTTGAAGTTGTTCAAGTTAATAAAAGCTTAGTTCAGTGACTATATAAGATTAATATATAAAAGTTAACAGAAAATATAATTTGTGGAACCAAATATAGGTAATTAGGAATTTAACAAAATATGGTCAATTATTTTACTTTTTGTTTTAAAATATACTTTAAAAGACCTAAATCAAAATACATATTCATAAATAACAAGATTCAATATTTTCAATATGTCAGTTATCCCCAAATTGATATACAGAGTTAACAACATTTCTTTTAAAATCTCAACTGGATTTTCTTTGCAATTTAAAAGACTCATTTGGAAATTTAAGTATTGGGTTGTCCAAAAGTTTGTTTATCATAAGATGGCTCTAGGAGCATTTAGTTGTCTTTAACTTTTACATGCAGACTAGGACCTGATCTTCATGATTGTAGAGTGGAGAAGAATTTATTTAACAACAACAACAACAACAACAACAAAAAAAAAACTAAGTTAATTGGTAAATTTGACTCCGTTAACATTAAGAACACTATGGTTTTCATTAAAAGACACCATAAAAATCAAGCAGTAAAAAATATGCCACAACTGGAAAGATATATTTGCAATATGTATTATTGAAAGATAATCAATTAGTAACTAGAACTTTAGATAATTCTCACTGAACAGAAAAAGGTGCACATAAACAGAAGAGGAAGAAACACAAATGGCCAATTAAAATATGAAAAGATACACAGCCTTATTACTAATCAGGAAAATGAAAATTAAAAACATAATAAAAGCCCATTCTACATGTAAGGAGCTGGGAAGACGCCACTTCATACTGACTAACAAGTGAAAGCTGAACAAACTGAAAATTCAACCATTTCTCTCGAATCCTTAAAAGAGTGGGGCACAAAAGGGAAACCGCTCCCCACCACCCTATTGAGACAGACAGGTGAATGAACACGGTGTCATCACTTACCTGCCCGGGGACTCACTCGTGAAACGTTTCTGGAAGCAGTGGCGCGGGTAGGAAAGGCTGAGCCGTCTCTACAGGCTTGTGGGAGGCACAGGGTGCGCGCCCGGGAGGGTGAGAAGCTCTGGGGGGGGGGGGGGGAGGCAGTCATGGCCGGGTGTCCACACTGTGGGGACATTTGCTTCCAGGAGCTCCCAGGATCCCATAGTAAACATCAGAGAGAAAGCCCCTCCTGCTAATGTCAGGGAGAGGCGGGGGGGGGGGGGGGGGAACATTTTGAAACACACCGGAACACCTGTGTTCTTCTTAACCCAGCCTGAGCTCAGGGGAGACTAGTTAACCAGCCTCTAATCTGCCGGGGCATAATTAGAGCCTAAATGACCTGGAAGGGAGATGCCCAACTCGAGTCAGTACTTTCCACGTGGGAGAAGGGAACTAGCTGACTCCAGTTGGCTCTGACACCTTGTTGCACCTAAGGGGGGAGAAAAAAACATATATACTTGTGAAGTGCACAGTAAAAGACAAGACTGAAAGCTAATCACTCAACAATAAGAAAATAAGCAACTCCATTAAAATCGGCCAAAGACCTAACAGACTCCTCACCAAAGAAGAAACACAACCGGTAAATAAGCATATAAGTAAGCGTATGAAAAGGTGCTCCCCATCACAAAACCCTGCCTGCAGATGCTTAGAGCAACTTTATTCATAATTGCCATCAAGGAGATGCAAATTAAAACGAGATATACCACTAGGCACCTATTAGAATGGTCAGAACTTGGTACACAATAAATATCAAACGATGGCGAGAATGTGGAGCAACGAGAACTCTAATTCACTGCTGGTGGGAATGCAAAATAGTATGGCCGCTGTGGAAGACGTTTTGGTGGCTTGTTACAAAATGACACTTACTCCTGCTATATCATGCAGCAATCACTTGCCTTGGTGTTTGCACAAATCAGCTGAAAAATTACTTCCACAGGAAAATCTGCCTGCAGACGCTTATAGCAGCTTTATTCATAATTGCCAAAACTTGGAGGCAACAAAGATGTCTTTCAGTAGGTGAATGGATGGCCAGTGGTACATCCAGACAATGGGGAAATATTCAGTGCTGAAAAGAAATGATCTGTCAAGCCATGAAAAGAAAATGGAGAAACCTTAAGTTAATATTACTAAATGAAAGGTCAATCTGAAAAGGGTACACACTGTACGATTCCACCTATAGTACATTCTGGAAAAAGCAAACCTATGGAGACAGTGGAAAGATTGGTGGTTGTCAGGGGCTGGGGGAAAGGAGGGCTGAATAGATGGATTGCAGAGGATCTTCAGGGCAGTAAAAATATACTCTGTATCACAGGATAATGATGGCTACATGGCATTATAGATTTGTCCAAACCCACAAAAATCACAACAGGGAGAGTGAACCCTAATGTAAACTGCGGACTTGGAGTGATGGTGATGTGGCAAATGTAGGTTCATCGACTCTAACAAATATATCACTCTGGTGGGAGATGTTGAAAATGGGGGATGCTGTGCACGTGTAGGGACAAGGAGTACATGGGAAATCTCTGAACCTTCCTCTTAATTTTGCTGTGAACCTGAAATTGCTCTAAAAAAGTAAAAACAATAGAAAGTGTTTTAACAGTGAAATATAATTTTGCATCTATCAGACTGGCAGTTTTTTTCCTCTTAAGAGTGAGAAGCAACGGAAGGCATTTATACACTGGTGATAGTGATACTAACTGGAACAATAATTTAGAAAAATAATTTTGACATTATGTAGTAAATCTGGAGATGCTTAGACTGTTGGAACTATGAATGCTACCCTGGCCCTAGTGAAGTTCTCCCACAGCATAAGGACTCATGTATGAGAAAGTTTGCAGCCGTTTTTTTTTTTTTTTTTTTGTATATGATAAACTACATAAAATCATGATAATAAAATATATATTCAACCTACAAAAACTGAAATTTCATGCAATTCAGTGTAATAATAGCAACAACTAGAAACAATGTCTATTTATAGTAAATTCCTAAGACATGATGCATTGTGAACCTTGGCTGCTCTGTTTACCAATAAGTTGCACAAAGCTAGTATGCAGCCAAAACAGCAAACAAAGCCAAGTGACAGAAGAACACCGACAGTATGATAGAATTTATATAAATTCAAAATACGTAAAACTAAGCCATATATTGTCGAGGTATGTATAAATTATAGAGAAACAAGTACAAATCAAACAAAAACTCATGGCTGTTCTTATGGGGGAAGAAAGTGAGTTAGGAAGGGAAACCCAAGTTTATTTTAAAGGCATTGATAATAGCCTGTTTCTAAGATGAACTGTGGATACATTTTAATTGTCATTTATATCTTATGTATGAATATTATTTTATACATATGAAATATTTTACAATAAAATCTGATAAAGTTTAAATGGAAGTCGAGGAAGTGGAGGCTAAGAGTGCAAACTAATTTCATTGTGGACACGCAGGTGTGAAAGGAAGAGAAGGGAGGGAAGGGGCTGGAGGAGGAAATAGTCAGAAAAGGGTCTCAGTTTTTCAGCTGAGAGAAATTTTAGTTCTGTTAATACAATCCTACTTTGGAGATATTGTGGGTTCAGTCCAGATTATCACAGTAAAGTGAATATCACAATAAAACGAGTCATATACGTTTTGCTGGTGGAGGGTCTTGCCTTCCATTTGTAAAAAAAAAAGAAAAAAAATGTAACATCTATAAAGCTCCATGAAGCAAAGTACAATAAAACAAGGTACATGGTACCCCGGAAAGGGGAGGCTGACTACAGAAGAGAGGGGGAGATTGATGAGTCAGGTGACTGAGGATATGGAAGGAAATGAGAACCAGATAAAGGTGAGGTGAATAGAGAATAGAGAAAAGAGATGACAAGAAAAGGCTGAAAGGATAGAGGGAAAATGGGGAGTAAAAGTTTGGGGTGGGGGCTCTTAATGTGGCCTAATAACTGGTGAGCTGAAATTAAGGGGTCGAGAGAAATGTGAGGATAAGGAAGGAATGGCCAAGAGTTTAAGAATTCACATCAGGAAACGAGGAGGGTCTGTTGTGCGTGGCAGGAGAGGCTGAGTGGTGCTGGTCCCTGGGATGGAAGAGACCCAGGAGCTGCGAACATTTGTCGGGTGGGGTTGTCTGCATGGACATTGAAATTGGCTAGGAAGACAGTGGCAAGAAAATGATCCCTGTGCTAAGGTTCCTGATAAACGTGGAGGAATGACCAGGTTTTGGTAAACGAGAACAAGGAGCATGGTGGAAGGTATCTGGATGGCAGGAGCCCCAGAGGGAGAGACGTTTTTATCTGAGGAATTTTTGGGAATGAATGACTTGCGTCATGGAGCGAGGAGGCTGTAATGCCCACCTTGGTGTGGGGTGCACAGTAAGGGACAATAACCTCCCCTCCCCTGGGGATGGAGAACGCCAGCTCTTAGCGCTATAATGTTTTCAAATGTGGTAGGATGAGCCCCCGGACTTCGCTCTTATTTTCAATTTTTAAATCTTCTTCCTAGATATCTTCCAACTCTAATTTATCTTTGCACTTTGCACTTACCTCCCTTTGGGACCTAATCACAATGCATTGTAATAGAGTTATATGTACGTCTGCCTTGGCCACTAGATTGCACTCTGCTTAAGGACAAAGAGCATGTAATATTTACCTTCATCTCCACAATACTTAGCATAATGTACAGTATATAAAGGTTGCACAGTAAATCTTTATTGAATATATGAATGGAAGGAATAGAATAATATGAACAAATGGAAAAAGTTGTGAAAGCAAAGGAAAAACAGCTGTGTGTTGTGTTTGGGGATGAGAGAGAGAGAGAGAGAGAGAGAGAGAGAGAGAGAGAGAGTGTGTGTTGCATGAGTTATTAAAGATAAAAAATGCCCCAGAGGGCAATTACAAAGTCTATTCACCTGAGAGACTTCGGAAAAGCCAGCAGAGAAATAATAAAGCATTACAGAAGAGATAAAACCATCGTGATCACTTTGTGAACAGCAACAAAGAGGAAAATGCTAATATAGTTACCACTGGTATGTTCTGAAATAAATAATAATCTAAAGTACCTCCTATGAGGTTTTTCATTAGAAACATACTTCCATAATCCAAGTACTATAGACTACAAATTCAACAAAGAAAGCCTTATTTTATAGTGTTGAAAATTAGAGTCCTATGAAATCAAGTTTCTCTTTAGAAGTGGGTTTCAAGAAAACCAAAAGGATTGGTAATAGTAAAGTAAATATGGAACAGATGTTGCCTCTAGCACGGTCCTGGATAAGATTGTGTTTTGATATAAAACTCATGAACAAGGGTAGTGTCATTGTTATAAATTTTGCAAAATTTATACATTGGTTTTGTAATCTGTAGTGTGTAACTTCCTTTCCACCTCATGACCAGCTGAACCATTTTAATAAGTATTAGGTATTTGAATTTAGATTTAATAGCTTATATATTTTACCAAAAAAAAAATAAAAATACTAGATGAGATTTTTGGAAGTAAAAATCTTGCTCTTGGTTCAATAGAAGCATTTCTCATTAAACAACTTATTCTGGTTCTTATAATTAAGTCTGCCTCGAAGATATGCTTAAAGAGATAATAAACAATAACCTAAGAGTGTAAATGATATGTGAGCATGTTTGTAAACTAAAGTACAACGTGACGTTGTAACAGCAGTGGCTAGATATCCTGTAGAGATTTAAAGATACATAAACAGTAAAGAGATTATACCCTCTTCTCCAATACATACAAAATTTATGGAACTTTAGAAATGAGGTAAGTCTTATAGATATTTTGCTTCACTCCTCTAACTCTTTTGTATGAAAAAAAAAAAAAAGGAGTCAAAGGGAGATTTATAATTGGTTGATGGCAAAATGGGGAAAAGGTCAGATCATCTGCACTCCACGCTATATTTTTTCTCCTCTTTTGCTTTGGATTAAAAGGCTATTAATTATACTAACATTTGATATCTATATTGAAATACCTTGGGTTTTACACACAAGCAAAATGATTTTTAAAAATTAAAATTCAAATGTTGTTACAGAGGTATGGACTTCAATAGAATTAACAAGTAAAGAATCAAGGAAATAAAGTTTCAGGTGGAAACGGAATTGTGTCATTAGAATAATTGCCTCCAGAACCGGAAATCATAGTAGCCTAGACATAAAACTAAGCAGAGAATTGATATTCATAAAGGTGCGCCACTAAAATATTTACCTGATCTTCCCTTTTCCCCAAAACAAACACAAAATTTTCCCAATAAAGAGGCTTATATATGCAATGATATTATAATATTATAACTTGTTTAAAAGACTGCTAAAACCTTGGGTCCTAAGTTACACAAAACCAGAATTGACTACTTGGAGGCCTCTTTGTGATGGGAAGGATGAATGCTTAAATGGAGGCATGGCTAAAGCAAATCTATTGTTCTGACTTCCTCTGAAATTTCTTTATTTTTTTCCCCCTTTCTCCCCAAATTGAAGATCTGGAAGTTGGATTGAAAGCAGAATTTAGAATTTCAAACCCACAAAAATGTTATGGTTTGGGTATATTTAATCTTGGTAAACTGTTAAAAAGATCAGAGTAGGTATTTGGTTTTATTTGGGACTACCAGCAGACTCCAAACCAGAATAACTCATCAAGAAGTTTCACAGCCGCTTTAAATAAATGTTGACTTAAAAAAAAATTTCAAAGCAGATTTAAAAATGTACAGAGGTGGGGCAAAAGTAGGTTTACAGTTGTGAGTGCATGAAACACAGAGTTTATTCTTGTTTTATATTTATTAATGATTATATTATTTATTTGCATTAAAACTGTAAGCCTACTTTTGCCTATCCTTGCATCATATGATAAAGCATTATATTATACAACTATTTTGCATCGTTGAAATTTTGGAAAGTTCAAGAAAGTATACAATTTTGATTCCAAAATATTAAGGATTCTTAAAATCTATGTATTCCTATCTTTTTCCAAGAAAGAAGATAAAATTTAGTTCTTTAAGCTAAAAGAAACTTCCAGTCTAATCTTTGCTGTTCAAATTCTCCTTCCTGGTACAGGAACATTTAATTAACCTGTTCTAAGCAAAGCTATACAGTTTTCCTCTTTCCCTCCTACTTAAAATAACTTCTAAGAGTTTGGCTTCAAGAATATTATCCACAGGTTTTTATCAACTAAGAGTGGGTCATTTATCATTCACTTGGTGCCCTAATTGTAGAGCAAGGTGTACTTTATAGCCTGAGAAGTTTATAAAATAAAGACAGGGATCTTGAACCACTTTTTATACAGTTTACATGAATTAGCTCATCAAACCTCCTGAAAATGAAGTAATGGGGAAAAAATCAGAGCAAATTTCACTAGAATGTTGAGTTTCTTGAGACGAGTGCTATGCCTTACTCATTTCTTTATCCTGACCATAATGGACCAGATACATAGCTGTGTTCAATAAACAGTGGGTGAGGAAGAAATGAAGCGTTCCTTACTCATTATAAATCTGTGGTTGTCACCTTCAGCCAACATCACGGAGCCTTCCCTTATTTTATCTTCTCTACATGCTGTGGGCCACATATAGGAAGGAGGTTTGACAGCTGCTAAATGGACAGGAAAAATTAATGGATGACACTTTTTTCCTTTTCTGTTAAGAATGTCACTAAGTTCTACATTTATTGTTCACTTCCCAATAGAGTATGTTTGCATTGTTAATATCACCTTGGCCACCCTGCCAATGCTCTTGTTATTCACTTCACCCAGAAAGAAATATTATATACCTACTTGAATTTTTTCCTAAGGCAAGTGTCTACTGTTCTTCCTCCCACTAAAGAGAGCCATTATTACTACACATAGCAGACACTTGGAAGGGCTGATCCAATGTGTATTTCAAACCCATTTGGTCCCTGCCCACCACTACCACAGGACAGTAAGAGTTAAATGCAATTGCCCAGTATCTCTTTCAGCTGTGAGGGGTCAGGTGCTAGAGTTCTTGCCAATGAGATGCAAAGGAAGCTGATTACCAGCTGCTGATGCCTTCAGTTCCCCTGCCTCCTTCCTGCCTGGAGCATGGGCTGTAGAGTGGCCACCTTGCAAACATGAAGACTAAAATCATATGCTAGGATGGCAAGGCAAAAAGATGTGGCAAGACTAGGACAATGACCACATTGTGGGATCACTGCACTAGCCCTAGAGGACCTACCTGAACTTCTTTTTATGTAAGAAAAAGAAATAACTGAAAGTCTGGTTTTATATTACAGCCTGCTAAACACGATCCTAACTGATAAATTGGAATAATGTATTTTTGGTACTGAGCTCAGTGACCTTAGGATGACTTCCAAAATATAAAGTTACAGTTAATTTCTTTCTCTCCAATATGTAAGACAATAGAGATGTATATTAATATAATTTTTAAGAAAAAGAAGTTTCCCTTGTTTTGTTGAATATAGGCACCAGAATATTGATGGTAACCTCCATTTATCTAAACTAATAACAGGGGTTTCTATACTTAGGGCTCCATGAATCCAAATCAGAGATTTATTGAGAAGAACAATTGGATTAGCATACCCACTTCTATTTTCAACCTGTTGTAATATGTTATTTTGGCTGAAATACATAAAGAAAACCCACCTCACATTCAAATATGGTTGAAAATAGAGAAATGTTTTAATAATAGCTTTTTACAAAGTTATAGTATGGAATCTGAAAACTATCAGTGAACTTTTCCCACTCCCTTATGTTAAAGCCATTGGTCTATTTTGCACATTGACTAGATCTTCTACCCATGTACAACTTTGTAATGTTGTGCACAAGTCATTTTAGAAAATATTGGTCCAATGAGTTATGTCATCTTCCAAATGTCAACTCATTTTATCATGTAACATAAAACAAATCAAATTCAATAATACTAAATTATTTTTATCAGAAATCTTTAAGTATTGAGAAACTGTTAAACTCATGCTATACATACCAGTTTTCCAAAAGTCTAATTTGCACCAGAAACCTGATTTTATCACTAACAACAAATATTGCCCATTGTTTTCCTTAGAGTAACAGGCTCATGGGGTTACTTGTCAAGCAAATGTCAAATATCCAGATCTGACTAACCATCGTTTTCTGTCAGTCATTCTTTCAAGTGAAAATGGTGTTTCATGAAAAAAGTGACAGTTAGCCTGGGCTGGGTGGCTCAGGTGCTTGGAGCATCATCTCATGCACCAAAAGATTGTGGGTTATAACCCTGGTCAGGGCACGAATGGAAGGCAACTGATTGATCTTTCTCTTTCCCGTTCCCTTTCCCTCTCTCTCTGTCTGTCTCTCTCTCTCTCCATCTCTGCCCCTCTGCTCCTCCTTCCTCTAAAATCAATAAACATATCCGTAAGTGAGGATTTAAAAAAATAGTGACGTTCAGCTTAGAACTCAATGAACAGCACAAGTTCTTGTCCATAAGACAATCATCATACTTGGTGTGCTTTAGGCTGACTTCCTTTTGTGTCACAGGGAATATTAAAAACACGTGGTCTCAAAGACTGAGATTTAATAAAGTAATTTTTACTGCTTCCTGAAGCACATTCTGAAGTTTATATTTTTACTTTTTTTTCTTACAGTGAGTATATGTTAGCAAAGAATACACCTTGTACAGTTGTTTCCACCCCCTTGATTTGTGCTAAGACACCAGGAGTCTTATCTACTACTGCAGACGACAACAAAATGAAAAAAGGTAAACAGTGTCTTCGTATTATTATGAAAATAATTTTGAATCCAGGAACTTCCTGACATACGACACCACATTTGGAGTACCACTCCTATATAGAATACCCAACTGACCAACAATTAAACCAAAATGCAGAATATTTTAAGAAAAGCTATTGTCCAGAAACCCACATCATTCACTAATCAGCAGCAAGGATCACTGGTTCATAAAGAACAAACTCCCTTGCTGAAGGAATTGTATTTGTATTCCAGAAACATTATTACATTAAAATGTTTATTTTTTTTCTTCTAATATAAGTAATACACTTGGAAAAGCATGAATAAAAATGAGCTATGTCCCACCAACACCACAGAGTAACTATTGTTGATATCTGACATATTTTCTCACGATTATATTGTAAGCTTTAATGTTACATTTAAAATTCTCTCAAAACCTAACTTTTGTTGGCTGTATTCTGTTTTGAAGTGATACAATAATTTTCCAACAATTTCTATAGGGTTAGATAGGCATGTTATTTCCAATTTTTTGTTCTTATCAGCATTGCTACCAACATTGAATGTAGATACACATACTGACCATTATTTTGTATTGTTATACTTTTAAATTTAGTCACATTCTAATGTGTTCAGTGCTATTTCATTGTGGCTTTACTTTGCATTTCCTTGATAAATAATGACATTCAGCAAGTATATTTAATCTGCCTATTGCCATTCATATAGCTTCCTTGGTGTGTATTAACATTTTTAATACACTATTCTCCTGTATTTTTATAATACATGTTTTTTGAAAAGTTTGATTGTTTTATATGTGCCATTTTGTATCACAGCTCTTTTTCTTTACAGAACATATTTTGACTTATAGAATTAATAAACAGAGCTCATGGGAAATAGAGAAAAGTATGAAGAAATCGTAAAAGTTCCTCATAATCTGACCACTAAGAGATAACCACTGCCAACTCCTAAGTTTATTGTTCCTGTCTGTGCTTTATGCAGTTTTTCCATAACTGAGCCAATATTGTACATTTGATTTAGTATTCTACTTTTCTTTGTTTGTTTCAACACCATATCAGGAGCATTTTGTACATTGTGGAGTATTCTTCCCATATCACTCTCTCTTCTGCTGACACCACCCACAGGAAATTAAAGTTTACTTCGGGCAAATACATGCAAAATAATGAATAACAGTACTAAGTTTTACAAAGTAGGTACTAGAGAGTATGACTATGTTTATATGGTTGTTGTGGAATGCCATTGAGAGCTGGAGTCCTTGGGAAAGAGCAGTGAAGGTTAAAGATGCGCTGGGACTTGAGGAGGTGGCAACTCCGTGAACCACTGAGCACGGAGCGAATGTATCCAGGTGGAAGTGAGCGGGGCTGTGTCAGGGCCATTGAGATTTGGGAAAGGAGTCAGTAAGGAGAGCCGCATGACTGGTTGAAAAGAAATGGGAGTGGCCAAATTTCAGAGGTTGTCCCAAGTCTGGCAAATGAGCTGCTATTCTCTGCAGAACTGAAATATGTTTGGAATTACATAGAATTTAGTGGTTTGACTTAACTACAAAATCCTTGTTTACGATTAATCAAAAAACAAAATACCGCATGCACATTGTCATTCCCAGAAAAGACAGTGAAAACATTGTGTAGTCGCTAGGAATTGTAAAAGCCTCTATTTTCTAATTTCATGCAAATGACAAAAATATGGGACAGGTATTATTACCACTACTACATTATCATAGCAGGTTTTAAAATGAATATATTTTTTCCACATAGATTGAGACATTTGCCTGTCATCACTAGTTGTCTGCAAGTCATAGGCATGAAGGTCAAACTGAGACTTTCTGATCTCATGCTTGTTCTGTATCTACAAAATGGGTCTCAATCCTAGCTACACGTTAAAATCAAACATGAAGCTTTTAAAACTTTCAATGCCCATTTCCTCACCTCCTACCCTGAATTTCTGATTTAATTAATCTGAAGTGGTTCCAAATATTCCTTCAGTAATTCTCATGCACATACACTGTTTGATAATTACTCTGATTCATCAGGATGGACTCTGATATTTCTTCAGGATCTAGTTTTGAATTTGTTTTTCTCTTCATTTCAAGTTTTTAATGAAAGTTGTATAGAAGATTACATTATTCCTGCATCTTCTCAATTGTTTCTTCCTTGTATTTGCCCTTTTCCTTTCCTACTTGGCGAGATTTGGCTTTACATTCAAGGATCTTTTTGCGGTCTTTGTCCAGTTTTAGTCTGGCAATAACCACCTTGCTGGGGTGAATTCCCACGTGAACAGTTGTACCGTTAGCTTTTTCCCGTTGTACTCGTTCAGTGTAGATGACATATTTCTTTCTATAAACCTGGACTACTTTGCCAGTCTGCTGCCCTTTGTAATGTCCTCGTACAACCTGAACTTCATCATCCTTTTGGATGGGCATGGATCGAACATTGTACTTCTGTCTCAGCTCTTTGGAAAGAGGAGAAGACATCATCTTCCTGCGAATGTGGGAAGGTGCATTGAATGCCTTTTACGGTTCTTGCTCCAGTCAGAAGTCACAAAGGGATTGAACTTCATTTTGACTGCGGGCGCCTCAGCAATGGCTGCAAAAGGGAAGAGAGCTAGTTTTGAATTCTTAATTTGATTAATTTCTTTAATGCATGTTAAATTTCTCAATGAAATTTATTTTCAAGAAATTACACATGTGGTAGGATTTCTGAATCTTTCCTATGTGAGAATGTCTTTATTTCTTTACAAAGAAAGATAATTTAAGTAAATGTGTACTTTGGAGGACCAATTTTTACTCAAATGTTATAGATCTTTCTCCACTCTGTCTCCTGGCATTTACAGAAGGCTAATCTGATGCAAATATTTCTAATTAATTTGGATTGCTTGTACTTGAAACTTGTAGGATTCTCTGTCGTTTCTATCATTCTCCTCTTTTATTATCATCTTTGACCTTTCTTATGAGTTCTGAGAAAGCATCTCATATTTAAACTCTGATTCAACATTATACATTGTTAATTGCTGCATTGACTCTCCTAAAAATTCTAATACTCCTACTATATTTAATTCTAAATTTGTAAAATTTCTTTATCTGACATACCTTGCTTCTCAATTGATCCTTATGACTTCCAGCTCCTGTTTCATAGAGTTCATATTCTTTTGTTACTACAGATTATTTCAAATAGTAACAAAATACTTCTGTTCTTGGGATAGAGTTACTGTCCCATGTTCTGAAATCTATTTTCCCTTATTTTGTTTTTTCTCTCTTCTATTTATTCTTAATGAAACAAGCTCTGTCTAGACTCAGTGTTTGTCTCCTGATGGGTATGTGGATTTCCTTCATGATACTCATTGTGTCTGTTGGAATCTAGCTATAAATAAGCTAGAAAGCAGGTCAATGAATATACATTATAGCCTAATTCTCATTTCTAATAGTCAATCTTCCTTGTAGTGATTCTGTTTGTATCAGTCTGATCCGGGGATATTACCCTTTCAAGGCTTATATGTTCTGAACAAATTTAATAAATGTACATTTATAACACCCAGGTGGTATTATTGCAAGGACTTCTTGTGTCTTTGCTCAGCCTACAACACACTTATCTGTAGGACTGCATCTCCATGATGTAATGTGGTAAAGCTATTCTTTTTTTTTCCTTTCTTGAATTTCCAGATTAAGTACAGGTTGCTAGTTAAGTTATAATTTCAGATAAGCAACAAATACTCTTTTAGCATTATGTAGGTCCCAACTATATTTGGGATATACTTACACCAAAAAAATAATTTGTAGTCCCCATTTACTACTTGGAACATAGTAACATGAAAGCAATATTTATAGTTTATGTGAAATTTAAATTTAACAGGGCACCTTGTGTTTGTATTTGCTAAATCTGGCAATCCCCCATGCTTCTCTGTTTTCTGGGAGTACACTATCAGTCTCTACATAGAAAGAGCTGTACATATTAGTGGTAGTAAGTTTATATGAGGAGGGTTTTGTAGGCATAGAAGGATCTTTGATCATTCCATAAGGCAGTAACCTGCACAGGAGAGGGATAACTGCTCAATTTTCCTGCTGGTATAGTTCTGGTGTTTTTAAGCCAAGGGACAAATGGTTTGGGGATTTCTCTACTTTCTTCCAGCTGGGAAGCTCACTCTTGCATTTTCCAATCCAATTCTATCCATCTTCAAATTCAAGTTTTTGGTGGTTTTGTTAGTTTTTTTATGTGAGTGAGTGAGAATCGGGAGAGGCTGATTCTGGAGATCTTAGCCAGAACTTACTGGATACCAGATTCCTGGCACTACTTAGTGTGCATGTGTATGGGTGTGTGTGTGTGCATGTGTGCATGTGTGTGTGTGTTTGCATTTTTGGACTACAACTTTGGAAGCACTCTCAGGGGCCTCATTACCCCTGCCAAGATGGAATCGTCTGTGATATCTAAATCTACCTCCATAACAGCAAGGTAGCCTTTTCTGTGTTGCTGGATACAAGATGATCTTGCCTATGGTATGTGTTTCAGCTGGTGCCATGGTTCAGTTTTTGAGCTTTTGTCCCTTTCTAGTGCCTGCAAATGTGTGCTGTAGTCATTCAGGGCTATGTGGTCCAGTCTTGTTTCTGTCCTAATAAGGAACATCCTGTTGACGTTCTCATCCTTTGCCTGTTTTACAGCTACCAAACACAACAGACACATTTTATTATTTTATTTTATTTTGTTTTGTTTTATGCTTTGCAAATGTTTTTCTTCCTGCTACTCCGGGGAAATAGTCAATCATTCCATCTCTCATATCACTTAAAATCACAGTTAACTGAAGGACCATCTGCCACTTGCTGTTTGGCGCTCCTCCAAACACATAAAAACAGTCTCAGTATAAGCAAATGTCTTCAGAATTGGTCTTGACACACTTAGTTCAACCAGTTCCCAGCTACTAGCTCTTCTTAAATAAGTCATGCTTTTAGCTCAGTTCAAAGCCCGACGAAGGTTATAGATCTTGCTTTTCTGTGAATGCACAATGCCACACGCTGTGTTTCATCTTCCCAAACACGAGCCAACACACCTGCTTTGCCTGTTTGATTTCTTCCAGCTGGTCTCCCATTTGTCTTGATTTACTCTCCAGGCTTTTGCCGAATTGATTTATGGAGGAGGCCTCATCACTTTTTCATGAAGATTATTTTTTCAAGGCTGTGCTATTCGGTCAGCAGAACACAAATTTGGTGTTAATCATATTTGTTTGGCCTTTGTAGAACAAGATGATGGGCTGTTTTTGCAAGGGATAATATACTAATCAAGGGACAGGGACAGATGAGGACTCACGTGGAAATAGTCCTTTCTCCGCTGCCATTGTCAGAGGTGTTAAGACAAGCTGGGCTGATGCCACATAACCTAAAACGCTGGAAGGTTTTTCATTGAACTTATTACAAGGAGGAGAGACTTTTCTGGGAAAGCAAATCTCTCTCTTTTTCTTTTTCAATCCTCACCTGATTTGAGAGAGAGAGAAACAGACAGACAGACATTGATCAGTTACCTCCTCTACCCGCCCCGACTGGGGATCAGATCCACAACCTACGTGTCCTAATCAGGAATCAAACCTGCAACCTTTTGGTGTATGGGACAACTGCACCAACCACTTAGCCACCTGGCCAGGGCTGGGAAAACAAATCTCTTGAAGAGAACTGCTAAATTACAGAGTGCTCATTTGAGACCCAGAAATGGAGAGGTTAAAGCGAGTTTTGACTTGGGTCTTTTAAGAGTTGAGTGTTCTCTGGCCCTGGGCCTACTTGGTTTGGAGTTTTATTTTTCTCATTCTAATGGGGCTCATTGAGTTTCAGTAGAAATATGTTCTGCTGAGCAAGGAGAAGAAGCTGGAAAAATCCCAGTACATAAGTGACTCACTTCCATGAACCTGACTTTTCCTGATCTGTAACATGAGGTCAGTAATTCTTAGTTAAGGTAAGGACTAAGCTATAGAAAGAAAGAGGCCTCAAAATACAATTCTTTAAAAAAGACAATGGCTCAAATGATAGGTTTGTATCTCTCCTCAGGTAACAGCTTTAGGTGTGCATGCCAAGCTGGATGGGTGGTTCTGCTCCTCTGAGGCATTCAGGAGCACGGGTGTCTTCCTTCTCCTAGGCCTTCTCCACATTCACAAGGGTAAAGCTGATCCTCAGCAAACCAGCCAGCCTGCACAAAGGGGGCAAGGAGGGCATCCAGGATGAGCACTTTTCTTGAAGCTGCACATGCGGAGGTTTTGATCTTCTCAAGGGTCATGTGACTAAGTTTTCACCAATGAGATGTGAGGTGAAGAGCATGGAAAAGTGAGAAATCTTGAACCAGAAGGCCCTGTGCTCAGGAAAAAAGGGGAGAATGAAATTTTGAAAACAAATAGTTATTAACCAAAAATAACGATATCAAGAACTAGATGTAGAGATTAAATAAGATGATATTATTAAAGTGGTAAGCATGTTCCAATATAGAATATTACTGAGAGCCTAATACTCAATTGACAAATGCTTTCTCCTGCCTTTATTTATGTCCTACTTAAGGGATTGATAATTATTAGTAAAAGAGGAGGGGAAATTAGAAACATGACATAAAATTGTAAATACAGAAGTAAGCCAGGTCTGGAAACACCTGAAATTTAAATAACTATCATTTTTGAATGGTTTAATTTATGCTGAGTGTCATGATGGAGGTTGGGTATGAAATAATTCTCTTATGGGACCTCTTTGAAAACATGACAGGAGCGAGGAGTCGCTCCATTTTGGTTATAGGGACCATGGTTTGTACTTTTAGTTTCTAATGCAGTTCTTCAAAAATTATAGGTGGTAGATAATTGCTAGCTTATTATTTGCTGTTCCACCATATTCATCATTGAGGTCCAAAGGTAAAGAGCTTAAGAGCAGATTAAACTCTGACTGGGACCTTGTCGGTCGAATAGTCCATGTATGCGTTTCTGAGGAAGGCGCTCTCCAGATTACTGTGACTTCTCTTTATGTAACATTGGAACAATCCAAGGGTTTGGATGACATATGCTCAATACATGTGAAATGTCTGAGTCATATAAAATCTATTTAATAACTTATCAAGTATTAGTGTGCCTTAACATCAGAAAAAATGAAAATTAGTGTAGCTGTTGGACAAAAACAAAGCTTTTTAGGGAAAAAACTCTTAGTGAAAAAAACCAAATCAATCCCATTTGTTACAATGTACAAAACCATTAATTCTTACTTAAAAACAATATATACATATTTATATACTGTAAATATGTATATTGAAAATTATACAGAGGCTATTTCTGTTTGATATAAATATAGAAGTTTGTTATTTTCTTCTATATATTTTTCTAGTATTTTATGTTTGTAAGAAATGTAAATAAATGTGAGGAGCTGGAGGGTGCAAAGACTATGACTTGATACAATCATGCCTTTTAATAGATCTAATTGCAAATGTTTCAAAGCCTTTTCATATTATCTGTAATCAAAACAATCAGTGTCCGCATTAGGTGATGAGGGGAAGTGGGTCTGACATTGGTTGTTTTTCAAGTGTAATTCTAAAGTTGAGAAGTATTATGTGTGGTCCCCAAGACAGTAGTGAGAACAAGACGAAAACCTGTAACATGTCCATTCAAAGCTCCAAAACTCGTGAGATTCATTGTTCGCAGAAATATAATGAGTGCAAGAGATTGACATTTCCTTTGCCATTGTTCCTTTCTTTAATGCTCCCTGGTGCCCCATAGTCTTCCAGGAAACAGCTCCCCACTCCTTCCTCTTAATAAACATCAAAAAGTTTAGAAGCCATTTGTATACCCACCATGTATTCATTATGAAGACTGAAATCAAGTCTTGTTTCAAGTTCAGGAGTAGGAATTCCGGTGGGTATCACAGGGCTAATTCAGGATACAAAGGGGAGGGCTACGATATTCATGTTCCATGTCCAGGAAAATCTAATGTAACCAATCTTCAGTGAGAGATCTGTCTTTTAAACTTACCTCCATATTTCCAGAGTTCATTGTATTTAATGGTTTCTTTAAAATCTTTACACTACAGGTTGGGATTCCTGGCAATGAATTTTGAGTACAAACAACTGGGGTGGGCTGGGGTTGGGGGGAGTAGAAATTTTTAGGTATAAATGAAAAGAACTTATTTAAGAAGTCTTAATTCAAACTAGTGTTACAGTTCTCACCTAGGGTTCTGCCCTCACCCCTTACCTTAACATTTGCTCTTACCCAAATCTCATTTTATTATTTTCCATAAAAATGGTAGCAAAAGTTAATCTTGGCCTCACAAAGCACAGAGGTAATATTGGTTCACAAGCAGAGGATATGTTATGTTCTTGTCCTATGTACATAACTATGATTCAACATTCCTCCAATGGAAGTAGAAAGAATGGAAAAGAGGAGATGCTACTTAACCTACAGCTTTACTTAGCTAACTTTTTGAGAAGTTTTTGTTTTATCTTACTTTAAGATCATAGGTGAAACACAATTAATTTCCTATTTCTTACAGGTCTGTAACTCAGCAAAGTGGAACAGGGGGAGGAAGTGTAACTGAAATGCCATATATTAAAATAAGGGAAATGTATATTTCTGGTAACTGTTCTTGTGGGGCCCAAGATTTATGGTGGTTCTTGGATCATGAGAAAGTTTAATCTTAATAATGAAATCAAGTCTGGCTTCAGAAATGGAATACTTCCAGGCAACATAAATTTAGTAAACTTACGACTTGTTTTCCAAAGTGTACTTCATGAAACACCTGTTCTGAGACAAAAACTAGCCAATTTCAACTTTTGAGATATGGAAAAACCACCTGTGAGTATATTTCAACAAAGGAAACATGAATCCAAGAAAGAGAGATAGATGTGTAAAGAAATAATGTTGAGCAAGGAACCAGAAAAACTAATCCCTGTCTAAATAATTGTTGAAAATGAGGTTGTGCAGCATAATCTGAGATTTAAAGGATTCTTTTAAAAAGGTGGAACACAAGAACTTATTTCAAAAACTTATTTCAAAATTAATAGCGTCTGTCTAGAACAGGAAATGCATACCTAAAATATGTGATTATCCTTAGATTGTAGTATAAAAAAATATTTTGGTACATCTTCCCTAGAAGAAAACTGAGACCAGGAATCTGGGACCCAGACCCAAATTAGGAGGGGAGAGGCTGCTACGAAGTCACCACGGAATCATGGAGGAATTATGAATACACAAAACCATGCAGATTGAGTTTGGAAAAGTTGAAATTGTTTTACATATAATCTATAATGAAAAGAGTTGGCTGTTTATTTTCTAGAAGGTAGATTGTTACTTTGTAGGATGAAGAGAATCATTCATTTCCTTTTTCTGAGGAACTACAGGCTTTAGATGGCAGAGACATTGCTGTGGATTTTCTAGACTGTGTTTCTCTTAAGGGTAATAGTCTCAGTGAAAAGCAAAAGCAGCAAATGTCCTGATCTTGGCAGTCTGAAAAAAAGTCTTATGGAAGTATATCATCCTTCTTGGTTCCCAAAGACAGACAAACAGCCCAGCAGGGAACACACGAAAGTGCTCTTTTTGGATGGTGTCTTTGTTTTCTCTTTATACTGTTCTGTAGATAGCACATTTCATTTGATGGTTGTTTACTTTTCACTTCTAGAAAGGTGAAATAATACCTTACTTTTTACAATAAGAAATTATTAAATACTTAATGTATGTTTTGAAAAATACACATATATTTTTTAGCAATAAATTTCTGCCAATATATAAAGGAACAGGACCAAAGTAAGTTTCACCCTGGAAATACCCGGTGTAGACTGAAGAAATTTAGCTAATTCTCTAGTCATAACTTTGATAAGACAGACGTAGGCATGTGGTTCAGACAGGGTAACATCCTTAAGAAAGGTGATACTTAAACAACAACAAACAAACAAACAAACCTATTTGGCCTCCTATTTAATGTCATCTAAGGTTTCAGGCTTGACTACCTCTTTCTACAGCTATGCTATTTAGTACAAGACTCCAGAATCTGTGTAATCAAAATCTACTACTTCTAAATATTTAAGATTTCCCCAATCTCAAATGTCTGTCTTTTTATTTAAAAAAATAATTCCAAGGGCATCGTGACTTCCCTGAAATCCTTTCAGTATGTCATGAGGGAATAAAAGGAAAAGTTATTACAAGATGATACTGAAAACTCCGACTGTAATGTTGATGAACAGCCCCCTATTATCCACAGTATGATTGAAAAAAGGTGAGGAACCAGACAGTTGTCTCTGGTAAACAACTCAACACACAGCCAGTTTTATAAGTTTAACAGAAATAAATGACCAAACAAGCAATTCTAAGTTATATTTTTTTCTAAGAAATAAATATGTATCTCAGATAAATGACAAAATGAGCAATTGTGAAGAATACATGTGTCCTAACCTTTGACATCCCAAAGTTTTGAAGTGCCTTGCCCTTCTTGCATGATGACTAAAGAACAAGGCTGTGGTCTCTTTGGGGAGTTTTGGAGACCATCCCTCCAGTCCTCAGATCTTAACGAAATGTTCCTTTTCCACTTCTTCGGGAACCCTACCTCTGGCATGACCTCATCATGTATGCTTCCTTCCATTTCTTTGGAATTATGACTCCACACAGACCCCTATAATTTCATTCAAAGGAAAATAAAAAGCTCTCTACGTGACCAATTTTGTATCCATCCATCCTAAGCCTACCTTAGGTCTCCTCCTTGTCTTCCATCAATATCACCATGTGTTGAACACCTATGATATGCCAAGCCCTGGGCTACATCATACACTCTCTCCGTTTTCCACGTTGGTATCTTAAATTCTCTTATTTATTCCTCATTCCTCAATAGTATTGCCTTTGGATTCTATGTTCTCAGACAATTTTCTCTTCATCAAGCTACAAATAACCTCTAGGGTAAGATAGTGGTGACCAAGAGTGTAGCATAAAAAAAAGAGTATGATCTCTGCATCTGAGAGACTTGTACTTAGGCTCAAACCCTTGCTCCTCTATTTACTAGATGAGTTACCCTCTCTCGACTTTAACTTTTTCAGCTACTATATCTGCTAGTATGGCTACTTCACAGGGCTTTAGAATAATTTACTGAAATATAACGTAAGTTGCCTTACACGGTGCCTAGGACATGACAACCAATAAATGGTAGCAATTCTAATGTCTAAAGGATAGCTTCCACTTCATTTGATATTCACATGTTCAGAATGGTCAAGTGACTTTTTCATGCCCACTTATAGGCACTTGCATTGTGTAGAGAGGTTACTCACTAAATATTTATTGTAATAATGAATAAATAAAGCACAGTCTAGACAGTGACTGTTTCCTTTTATTTCTATAAACTTTATTTAAGAAAATCCTCTCTTTTCCTCCTTTTTTTGGAACATAAATAAATTGCAGTTTTATATCATACCTATCCTTTGGCCTGATGATCTCTGCGCTTTCTTAAATTAAAAAACACCAGTGTGTTCAGAGAAGCCATCACTCAATTATGATTTTCCTTCCTTTGGCCATTTACTTCCTTCCAGTCTTCTTGTAATTTAAACATTCCACATCCAAGAGTGAGAAATGTGAGTTACCAAAATTTTCCACAGCTTCAGTAAGTGGGCTGGAAATGTTTTAATGGATTGCTCGAACCAATGATTTTTAATGGTTTCCCCAAGTCCTCCTGAAGATTTTTATATTTAGCTCATCTCTCCCTCCACTGTCTCCAGCATCCCATTCCCAACACTGAGCTGTCATAGATTGAGCCTCTGGTAGCAATATTGGAATTGCTGTTTCTCAGTTAAAATGATACCAAAGATATTTTGCTGCTAAAATTAATTTTACATTATCACTTTCACACAGTTCTCTCCCACTTTCCTTGGTTTATATGTTTGTTTGTTTTGAAATGAAAGCTCCTAAAATATTTCTTGTTTTATTCTTAGTGGTACCCAGATGTGACAAAGAATAGACACTTAATCCTTAACTTGTCTGGAAATTCTTTTTATCCCAACACCTACCCAGTTTAAAAAAAACCAAATGTTTTTCCTATGTTTAAATCTTACTCCATGGCTTTTCTAGCAAAGTTGTACCCTGAGTATGTTATGTTTTTGCCGAAGTGTCTAGGCTTTGTTTTTATTGTGTCAGGGGTGTTGACTTGTGAGTTTTCCTTTATCTGTGAGAGAACATTGACCTTTTGTGCTAACTCTACTTCCTAGTAAGTCAGCCTTCTTTCTCTTGGGCTAGTCCCCTTGCTCAGTGCCAGTAACTTCTCACAGTCCACTGATTCAGCACCCACCTATATATCCAGGTTCTTCTTCAAACCCATTATACCAGCACCGACCTTGACCCAGTGACTTCTTTGTGTGGCCAGGTACTTAATTTTTCAAAGCCTCAGTTTTCACACATAAAAAAATAAAAATAAAAATAACGTAATTTATCATCCTACCAAAACATATTAAATGGGAAAAAAGGGCAAAGAAGGGTTACTAGCAATGACCATCTTTTCCAGGAAGAAAGTAATGGTGCAATAATGAGAATTTATTTTATGATAAAATTCTACTTTCAGGCAGCCACAAATAAGTAGCAATTTCTCTTTCATATTATTTTTTCCTTCAAAAATTTGGCCTAAAATTATACAGGATCTATTTTTCTTTATGTATTCCCAGTTCAAGATAGTAAAATGAAAAGACATTTAAGTAAATTTTCTCTTTTTTAAAATTGTTGTTCTATTACAATTGGCCCAATTTTGCTCCATTGCTCTTCCCTGCCCTGCCCATCCTCCCACTCCCACAGTCAACCCCACCCCATTGTCCCTGTCCATGGATCCTTTACACTTGTTCCTTGATTAGACCCTTCCCCTTCTTGCCCCCGTTTACCCCTCCCACCTCCTCTCTGGTCACTGTCTGTTTGTTTCTTATTTCCATGTCACTGGTTCTATTTTGCTCATTTGTTTCTTTCTTTTCATTAGTTTCCACTTATAGGAGAGATCATATGGTATTTGTCTTTCACTGCCTGGCTTATTTCACTTAGCATTATTCTCTCCAGTTCTCAATATTTTTCAAAGTTTGCTTACGGGTTTCTAGTGGAGAGAGAAAAGTTGTAACAGCTATTGATTATCAATTTATTCAGCAAAGACTTGCTGAGCTCCTCCTCAGGGCTCTGTTACTGTGTGAACGTGGCTAAATCCACTGTGTGGATTTCTATATGGAAAGAAACTATCCCTCCGTGACAATGTTTCCTCACTTGGAAGAGGTCAGCAGTCCAGGGAGCAGAGCACATATGTTTCCATACGCTACGCCAAGAGAAGGGATACGCCAAGCATCCTACATCTCCGTCCACTGATTCCAACAGCTGAGCTAAGCATTTTTATAAATAGTAAGGGAAATAATGAGACTATGACTCCATTAGGAGAAAGCAGTGATTTCACATTCTCACTTACTAATTATTAAATAGATCAGCTTTGAATTAGGTTTCAACATCAGGGCTGATAATTTTTCATGCTTTTTACTTCCTTCTAGCTTAGAATCACCTAGGTTTTCTTCTTCCTTTTCATGACAGCAAAAAGCCTTGAGTGAAACATACAGTATATAAGATTTTTATAGGAATGAATACATGTGGCTCCACTCGACCAAACTTTATTTTGTAAATAGGAAGATATTTAGAAATAAAGAGTTTTCATGAGATCTAATTAGGTCCTGTTGCAATCCCAACAGAAGAATAGCAGCATAGAAATCATTATTTTCACCTAGAATCCTTCATCACTCAATAGAGAGTTTTACCCCAAGAACCATTTCATTTTTAAACTGAGTGCATCTTTCAGCACTTACACTTTACTTAACATGGTTACAATTCACTGGGTCTATAAATCTTATATTTATCCCTTGGGTGTATTTATACCTCTTTTAAAGCTTGGATTTATGCTACAGTTAAATGAATGGAATATACTTACAAATTTTTACAGTTGCAAATTACAATGCTATTTTGAAAATATAAATAATTAATACTGAGGGAAGATTTCATAGGAAAAGAATGGGCTAGAGTTAGGGGACCTGGATTCTAGTTCTAATTTTGCCACTCGTTAGCTGTGTGAGCTCAAACAAATCATTTACTTTCATTTAACTTCAGCTCCTTACTGTAAATTAATAAGGCTGGATCCTTTCAGTGCTAAAATTCTAAAATAACAAAGATAGGCACTTTTCCCTTTCCAAAACAAACTATTTAAATACACTGACTGGTAAAACTTTCATGAGAGAGTTTAAGAAGCACTTTGCATTTTTAAATGATATTTCTGTTTAAGATGGAATAATGTCTGAAAACAAAACAGTCCATAACCTCACATCTCAGATAAGTATTTGTAACAAAATACATGCACAGGGTTTAAAAGAAATTCAGACATTGGAGGAAATGACTAAAACGAAAAGTCAAAGTCTTCACCTGTATTTTCAACAATCCCCATTCTACTTCTTGAGAGACAAACATTGCAAATATTTTGCTGTGAGTCCTTTAAAAATCATGGCACACTAGGAAATATGTGTGTTGCTTAAATATTTCCTAATATATGCAGATCCTACCATAAAACTGCATGTATATCATATTTTAAGAGAAATCGTTGTTATAAAAACATTTTATAACATTAGGATGTGGTTAAAGAGAGTTTTCTAAAATTTCCTTAAGATGCCTAAATATTATTGTAAATATCGTTTGCTGCCCTATGCACAGAGGGCAAGGACAAGGTACATTTGGAAAAGGGTCCAAGGGTTTTCTCAAATAAACTTCTCTCTTAAGTAGGTGTAGCACCCACTTCTGGAATTGGGTTTTGAAGCAGTTGTGAATATTATGTTTAGTTATTAGTACAAATAAAATAAATTGGAATACAATTATTTTTCTTCTGCAAGGAAATTATTTTCCCTAAAGTTTAAATGAAACATATAAAAAACAACCCAAAGAGCTGAAGCGGGGACGAGCTTGCGGGGGTCCAATTTAATAGCTCAGACAGTTCTTTTGAAAGGTCCCGAACATCCTCTGAAACGGCAATGCAGTTTCCGAAAGCCCCACATCAAAATCTGGGAGGAAACAATAGCACCCTCTGTTCTGGGAAACTGACTCTGGAATGAACTATACTCAGGACAAGAAGATCAAGCATTCTTCTGTATTTGTGAACAGCCAGAGACGCGCATTACAGCTGTTTTGGGGCAAATTTTGGGGGCTCCTGGAAGTTGCATGCAACTCATGTTGGCAAGAAGAGCTCAGTATCTGACCTAAAGGAAACTAGACTCACCAATATTTAGCAACAGCAGGATTCACATGTTCAAATCAAAAAGTAAATGAAACCAACCATTAAAGAAACTACCATGAGTCATTTCTTCAGTCAAATCATCATCAGTATGCAAGCATAATAACTATAGTAGAAAAATCACCTTTAAATACAAAGGAAACTTCTGCTTGTATATATTAATGACCACTAATAAAATAAAACCCTCTACAAAAGAGTCAGTCGACTTTTTTTATATTTATAAACATGTGATACTATGTCATGATAAAAACATGGACTCTAGGGCTAGGTTTCTGGTGTTTAAATTCCAGCTCTTAATCTCATTTGCTTTGCTATCTTGGGCAAGTCTTTAGGGTTTCTGTCTCTCAATTTCTTCATCTGAAAAAATGGGGATGACAATATTACCTGGTTCATTGGGTTGTTATGAAGAGTAAATATATTAATATGTTAATGCATCTAAAAACTTGCTTGGCATATGGTATGCACTATGTAATACTCGTTATTATTTTAATTCTTAGTCATCAGGTCTACACCAAAAACATACAAAAGATTAAAATAAAGACAACAAAAATGTTCCTACATTTAAAAATAATTTATGCAAAAACAATGTCACTGTTGAGTTAATACACAAAAACAATTGTGGGTTTTCTTTTTAATTAAAAGGAATAGCATTGTGCATTTAGAGTCTAAAAGTATGTGCAGAATATTTTAAAATATTATGTAAAGGGATATGTTTGTGAGATTAAAAATCCTCCATTTACTAATCCATTTTTGTATAGAAATTGTATGCATACAAACAGGAAGACTTACAGTAGAAGGAAAATTGTTGAATTAATTAAAAAATAAATTTTATAGCTTTTCCTGAGAACTTCTTAATGAAAAGGCAGCAAGAAGATAATGAGCAAGGACCAAGCAGATGTTGGTTTCCCCTGAAATTTGCCAAACTTTTACAGCATTGTTATGATAGATTTCCACTTGGGTCTACACATTTTAAAAGTAAGTGGGACATTTGGATCCAGAAGAGAGCAGAGATGATTAAAGAGTTGGAAACCCAGACTTAAGAGGAAGGAATCATGGAAATGATGTTGGTTGGCCAAAAAGAGGAGAAGGTTGCGGGTTACTTAATTGCAGTCTTGGTGTATATAGTATGCCATTTAAAGGGGTTGGGGAACAGATGTTGTTCCCCAATGAAAAGAGTGCAAGACGGAATACAGCACTTTAGCTCTAACTTGAGAAAATATTTTTAAAGAGTTAAAAAATTTTTTGCTAAAGGGTTGTTGAACAGCTTAACCTTTGCTCACTCAATCAATATTTATCCAATTCCTCCTCTGTCTTACATACTGTACCAAGTGCTAATGACAAATTGATCATTGTTCACATGCAGACACAGAAATTGATATGAGCCAAATTTTCCCTTTGCCCCAGAATTGTCCTTGCTGTCGACTCGGTGACTTGTGTGCACTAGAGCATGAGAGAAGAAAGCCAGCCAGCTGGAGACTGCAACAGTGAAGTGTTCTGCCTTCTCTCTTCTGTTGCAAGCAGAGGTGTGAGTTTCCTGAGAACACAGAAGGCAGCTAGGTGGTTCTTTTGTTGATACACCAGCCAGACAGCTGCCCAGAGGATTAGGGGAATCAGCAGCAATGTGAAAGGAATTAAGAAGTACAAATTGCCAGTTATAAAAATAGTCACAGGGCCGTGGTCAGCATAGCTCAGTTGGTTGGAAAGTTTTGATTCCTGGTCAGGGCACATACTCAGGGTTCGATCCTGTCAGGGTGCATACAAGAAGGGAACCCATCAATATATCTCTCTCTCTCTCCCTCTCCCTCTCTCTTTCTCTCTCTCTCTCTCTCCCCCTGCCTCTCTTTTTCTCTCCCTTGTCTCTCTCAAAACAATAAAAAAAATGTCCTCAAGTGAGCATTAAAAAAAAAATGTCACAGAAATGTAAAGTCCAGCATAGGGAATATAGTCAATAACAATGTAGTAACTATATATGGTGTCAGATGGGTACTAGGCTTAATGAGATGATTACTTTGTAAGGTATATACATGTCTAATCACTATGTTGTGCCCTTGAAACTAATATAAAATTGTATGTATAATATTGTATTGTATGTAATTGAAGAATTAACTTAAAAACAATCCTGGGGAATGTAGCACAGGTGTTGAGAGAGAAACAGAAGGGATGTTCCAGCTCAGGGAATTTTTCAGTGGCCCTGCCCTCCTTATAGGCCCATCTATCTTACCCAGGAACTCATCTAGAAGCTACTATCTAAATGTCTGCATCCCAGAGGCACCCATGTCGAGTCTTGGATTAGCCAGAGAAACAAGAGCAACCAGAGACAAAAAAAGACACAGAGGTCAGTGCAATGGTTGAATAAATCAAATGTTCATGTGAGACCCAGCTGGGTGGCTCAGTTGATTGGAGCATCGTCCCTTACATCAAAAGATTGCTGGTTCAATTCCCAGTCAGGGCACATACCTAGGTTTCAGGTTCCATTCCCTGTTGGCGTGTGTACAGGAAGCAACTGACCAATGTTTCTCTCTCTCTCTCTCTCTCTCTCTCTCTCTCTCTCTCTCTCTCTCTCTCTCTCTCTCTCTCTTGCTCTCTTTCTCTCTCCCCCTCCCTCTTTCCTCATCCCCCTTACCCCCCATCTTCTCTCTCTCAAATCCTTGGGTGGGGATTAAAAATAAATAAATGTTTAAGCATTACTGTGAGATCAAGCAGTAATCTATTATCTGTCACTCAGGAAGCTATTAATATGTACCTCTTCTTGCTAATAAATACTGTTCCTAAGATTCCATCAGGTTTGGATCAGTTCTTCCTTTAGCTCTGTCAGCCAGAAAAAAATATATATAATTCACAAAACCGTGGCTTTAAGCATTTTTGTTGTATTCCAATGATTTGAAACTTAATAATCAAATTTTTATTTACTATTAGTTGGAATATCTGAGTAAACAAAATATTGTGTTTTCCTTCACAGCAATTCTCACGTGCAGGCCAGCATGCACATTCCAGAGGTCGTAGTGGATGCTGTGACGTGTCCCCAGTCCCCTGCCGCTACCCCGCTAAGGGCAGAGCCGTGTACTTCCCTAGCTACCTGCAGTTTGGCTCAGAATTGAGTCCTCTCTGGAAATTTCCCAGGACTGAAAGGAGTCACTAAGGTTACACCCCCTCCCAAGTGGAATTACATTAAACTGAAAAGCTTCTGCACAGCAAAAGAAATAATCAATAAAATGAAGAGGGAAGCCTATAAAATGGGGAAAAATATATATGCAAATCGTATTTCCACAAGGGGTTACTATCCACATTATATAAAGAACTCACACAACTCAATAGCAAAAAAAAAAAACAAATAATCTAATTAAAAATGGGCAAAAGACTTAAATATTTTCCCAAAGAATAGATTCAAATGGACAACAGGTATATGGAAAGATGCTCAACATCACTAATCAATAATTAGGGCAAATCAAAACCATAATGGAATAAAATCTCTCACACACGTTGGAATGGCTATTATCAAAAACACAAGAGATAACAAATGCTGGAGAGCACAAATGTCATCGGCAGGAATGTAAATGGGTGAAGCCACTATGGAAAATAGTGTGGAGGTTCCCCCCAAAAATAAAAAATAGAATTATCAAGCTCTGAATGGGTAGCTGAGTTGGTTAGAGAGTCATCCCAACACACCAAGGTTCAATTGCTAAATGTGTAAGTTAGCGTAACAAGCCCCTAAATCTAGAAGCTTAGAATAATCATTATCTCCTAGTCACTAAGGGTTAAGTATCCAGGAGCAGTACAGCTAGGTGGTTCTGACTCAAAGTCATCCCAGACATTGTGGTCACATTGTTGGCCAGGGCTGCAGCCACCTGTTTCTGGTGGATTCACTTACAGGATCACTCCTGTCCCTGGCTGTGGTCAGGTTAGTGTGTTGCTTGTGACATGTACCTCTACATGTGCATGCATGCTCTCATGGCATGGCATCTGGCTTCCTCAGAGAAGTGACCTGAGAGAGAGCCCAAGCTAGTAGACACCTTCTTTTACAGCCTAGTTTCAGAAGTGACATACCATCATTTTTGCTGCATTCTATTGGTCACACACATCAATCTTGGTACAATGTGGGAGAAGACCATGTAAGTGTGGGAGTACCAGAGGTTAGGGCCATTGGGGGACACCTTGGAGACTGGCTATCGCACTGAGAAGCATACAAACATGTGGGCATGTTATTTGTCCTATTGCACCTCAGAGGCAGGCAGGGTAGTGTCATATTGCTTGTTATGTCATTTCCATTAGATTGAACTCAGAATCGATACTAATGTAGAATTAATAAGACATCAAGACACCATCCTTACACTCAAACAGCTCAGTCTAAGAGAGAAAATATGCCCCACAAAATACCGTAAATCAAGAGAAGCTCAATAAAAAGAGACTCAAAAGGGAAAACAGGGTTCAAATAATGATGGCAAGCTACTGTGCACTTGGGAAGATCAGGGAACAATGCCTAGGAGAAATGATCACTAATATGGGCCTTTTAAAATGAGCAGACTTTCGAAGAACAAAGATCTGAACAAAGGTAAGAAAGATGATATGACTCGGAAGAGGGGAGGCATGTTAACCACTGAAATCTTACAGCAAACCTTTGAATCACAGATTACGACAAACCCATCTTCATGACTATCAAAGTGCCTCAGGGAAACAAACTACATGAGGCTGTGGGTCGCGATGATTTGATGTGAAAAGCAGCTGTCTGTGAACCCCCTCACTAGAAGAGCTGGAAGGAAGTACCCGCGATGAAGAAAAAAAATGTCAAGATAGACTTGATTTCCTGCTTGAGTTTCTTCAATGACTTCCTATTGCCTACAGTTGGTTAAAGCAAAGTCCATAGCATGTTTTCAAGACCCCTTATTCAGTCCAGAACCTCAGGTGTCATACTGCAACTTTTCCCAGTTAAAATGCCCCCTTCCCAAGTCCTCCAGCCCTGCTCCTGCTGCCCTACCTGCTTATCACCCAGGGGACACTGGCTGTGTTCCAGCTAGACAGCCATACGTACTTTTTCACTCATTCTATGCCATTTAGGGAATATCCTTTGCAACTTTTCTCCACTACACCACTTTTCCACCTTTACAAATTCAGTTCAAAGGTCACATTGGAAAGATTTTTCTGATTCTCCTCTTTCCCAATCCTCCTCCCAGCCTGAACACCATCACTGCCAATGCATTTACATGTAGCATGTCACTTACTCCATGTGATTCTAATATGCACATTCAAATGTTATAATTGATGGCATGACATTGTTTATTTGACATCTTTTTTCCTTGGTGGTATCTTCAAATCAATGGTTACTTTCATTTGATAAAATTTATTTGCACTCCTTCCTTGAGACTAAAAAGACCCTGAAGTCTGAGATCATTTCTTATTTTGTATTACCGTTGCCTATCACAGTGCCCTGTATGCAGTAGCCTCCTTATAACTGTTAAGTAAATCAAGGTAGGAGGCTGACCCTTAAATAGTTAAGTAACCTTCATTGTTCCCTACCTTGTTCCAGGAAAGATGATTCTAATTGGTCATGTCATTTCAGTTAACGGGTTCAGTTGAAGTGAAGATTCCACGATCTATCTGTTGACCCTGCTACATCATTTGACCTGAAAATTACAATTCCCTAAATTTTATATTATATATCTTTGAGCCTTCCCAGACTTGATGCTAAAAACCCCAATTTTCTCGGCTGGACACCATGGTTTTTGAAAATGGACTTAGAGTAAATATAAACAGTTGGTGAAATGCCTGATCAATAGGCCTGAACTGAAGTCCAGGCCTAATATTTATCAGCATGTGACCTTGTTGTTTAACCACCCCGAACCTCAACTGTATCCTTTGTAAAATGGGGATAATCGAACTTGCCTCTCAGGATAGGATTACTTACATTAACAAATACAAAGCATCTGATATAGGGCCTGGTACATGGAGGCAGTCAATTAATTTTAGAGCCATGCTTACGTCACAAGCACCTGGCACATAACAGAATGAACAACAAAAATAATGAATGAGAATAACCCACATGGTCAGGTAAACAACACAGACCTAGAAATCCTTGCAAAATCATATTAATTAGGCACTGAAACAATTATCCAAATTAGTGATGTTAAAATGCAATGACCAATTATTCCTATGGAGGATTTATTCTGCTTGGGCTTTGATCCAGTTATCTTCATGTATGATTGATTCGTTTTGTTTGAATCTGAGTTTACCTCTTCCTATTCATTTTGTATCACAATGACATGGAATTTATGTCAATTAGACCGGTATTTTCCTACATATCATTATTTTGGGAACTAATCTGCTGGTTTTTTCTTTCAGGCATTCTAATTCAATGTGTATTATAAAACAATCTTTCATCTCCATTAGCTCTAGATCAATAAGGCTATCTTATGGTCTCTAAACCTTTCCCACAGGCTTTGCAACTTTCTTTTGGACTTTCTCCAGAAGCTAGAAAATCCCTAAATTGCTTGACTATATTTCCCTTTCCCTTCTATCATCAATTTCTTGATGTTGAGACGTCTCTGGGGAGGCAGGGAGTCCCTGTACCAACTGGAGAAGACTAGAACGGGCATGGAGTGTGATGGAGAAGGGCAGGGAGATATGAGGGATGAGGAAGGAGGGAGGAAGAAAAAAGAAGAAAGGAATTCAGGAGTGGTTCAGGGAAGATGGAGAACAGAAAACAAACAAGTGGAAAGAGCAAAATTGTGAAGTTTGTTGCCATGCACAAAGAGATTCAGATCAGGAGATGGGGGTGTTGGCTGGTTTCCACTTCAAGATAAAATGGGAGGATAAAGAGCTAGTTTACACAAAGAATGAGTTTAAAAGCCAGATATAGAATGTTGAGTCTTCGTCAGCTGGTAATTCCTGCCACACAAGTGTGTAATAAGTTCTAGATATCAATATGGGAAGATGTGAAAAACCCTTTGATCTTTTGGTAATCTAGAAATAGAATCCCAGAATAACAAAAATAGACAGCAAACTAACTTCTGGTTTTCTTGTCTCTTTTTGCCCATTTCATAGACTCAGCTACTCTGTGGGAGGCTGTGGAAAGCAGGACCAATAAAAGGGCCTTGGTCCCATCAAGACAGCATAAAGTATATAAAACAAAGTGGAGTCACTCATGTCAACCAAAATGGCTCTCAGTCAGCCATGGCACTTTGGTTCAAGAGGGAAACTACCTAAGTCAGAGCAGACACATCTGGCAAGGAGACACATAGAAGATACCTGCACATGTGATCAGAATAGCCACGTCTGCAGAGTGGGACCACCCGAAGACAGGCTCGTGGGGAAATTCCACACTTGCCATCAAGGGTGTCAAGCAGAACAGCCATATACCATCCATAAGCTCCTGGGCAAATTCCCCACTTGGCATCGGGATGCTAAGACATTTATCAAAAGACTCAGAAAGGTGAAATACACTGCTTTCAAGGTATAACTGAGGCTCAGCTGAGCTCCAAACACCAGAGTGCTGCTGCACACCCCGCTGAACTCCCTTGGCATCAGCTGCCACAGGCTCTGCCCTGCTGGACTGAGGACTTTGTCTGTCTTGATGCCCACTTGACTCCAGAGATCATTCCTTGTAATACATTCACAACTCCCTTGCCCACCATGTTGTCTCCCTACAGACCTACAGACCTACAGACTGAGACTCTGGTACTTGGGTTCATTATCCCCCATTGATTGCTGTGTGTGTGTGTTCCATTTCTCTTAGATTGTTAGAGTGTGAGTAGGATATTAATATATGTTAATGTTCTACTTTGAGGTAACCTGCGTTCAATAAAAGCTGACTGAATAGCATAGTCACTGTGTGTGACTTTTGTCTCTTCCTTGGTACTGGGCTACTCAGCAGGCAGCTAGCTGAGCAGCTGCCTGGCTGACTTACAGGAAAAACTATATCATGAATATATGCTCATGACAGAGGCTAACCCTAGTCCCAAAAGCTTATGGGAATGGATGGCTGCCTGGCCTGAATGCTCAGATCAAGTCAGTCTTTTTTCTACCCTTCTTTCAGAGACTCTCCAAAAGTCCAGTGCTTTGATTAACAGGTTTAAGTGCTACAATCACCAACTATTTGAATGCAGATTAACTCATAGATCCACATAATGAATCTTGTCCTGTCATGTTGTTTTTAGCTGAAGTTGAAAGAAAGCTTTGAATAATGTGGAGAAACTCAACTATGAAATTTTGATAGCCTTAGGGCAGAAAGACTTAACACAAAAAATAATCGTCATTCACTCAAAGAGTATTCATGGCCTTGGTGGAAAGATTAATGCCAAAATTCTGTGATTAATTACAGTTGTTGAAGAAGCTAGAAAAAAAGGCACCATGAGTTCTTGAACTAATCAAAGACAGAGCGATTCAAGTAAACTGTCCTGGAGTCAACAGGGGGCCCTCATTGTTATTTTGAATTATAGGACTTCACCTTCATCCTGGGGGGAAAAAAAGATGCCTGACTGAACACTATTGATTTGCTAAAGAAGGTATCATCAATTATTTTGCTAAATCAAAGTAATTAATGAAATCTGAGAGTTGTGATATTTAGGTTTTCTTGTCTGAGAAACTTCATTTCACAGTAACCTTCTGAAAAGGGAAGGACTATATATTATGATTGATAACTTTTCTAGAGGAGAAAAAGGATATAATATCAAGAAAAGGAAGAACATAATTGATAGGAAGGGCCACCTAACTAATTATATCAACATAGCATCTTTGCTTCTGTAATCCAGACAAAGCTGGTATCCACGAGTCTGCCCACCAGAGACCTACGTGGAGCCCTGACGAAGACAAGGGTACCTGGCTGGCATTTCATGGAGATGAGGCTGCCTACTAGGTTCAGAAAAAGAATGTAACTTATCTTTCTCACATTTCTAAGGAGTCTTTTAGAGCAGATGAGACAAATGTTTCATGAATAGAAAAAATAAATTCTTTATTATAAGGTTTCAAGAGATAATTTTCATTGAATAGTTGTTTAGGTTATGGCGGCTTCTGTTGGGCATGGGAAAAAAATATACATTATGTCAGAGATGTATTAAGTTGAAAGTCAACTCCGTTGAACCTGACTACTGAGCTTGAATTAGACAATATTCTTGAAATCATGTGTTGCTAACATATTACCTATAATATACAGACATTAAAATAGCTTTAAACCAATAAAGTTTTCAGATGTCTTAAATAATGAAAAAACCTCTGCTATATTCAAATTGCTTTTCTAGCAAAATATCTAAATATTATTGGGATATTATGTTAATTCTGCTCATTTTTCTGAATAATCAAAAGGAGTGAAACATAAGTATGCATACAGATATAACTTCTGAAGTCCTGAAAACTTAACACAGTGAGAAAGACATGCAGTTTCAATTTTAGTAAAACAAACCATATGGCTAATTAAATATATGTGTTTTCTATTCATCTCTCCACTAATTGCTAAAAATATATACACATGTTTTTGGGTAATCAGCAATTAGTTTGGGTCACTCCCATCCAACATTCAACAAACTCCATTTCTTTCTCACCTGTTGCTGAGATTAACCCCTATGATTTAAAGCTTTTATTTATAAACTTGAGCTTCTTGCACTTTTATAGACTCATAAGTCCACCAAACAAAAATTGTACCTCCATGAGAACATTGCATGTTGTTAAACTAGTCCTGTGAACACACATTTTTTTTTTCTTTGCTATGTCAGACCAAAATAAAATTAAAAATCCAAGGCTCTGTCTCTCTTCCTGGAAGAACTGCATATAAAATGGAAAGGGACCCTCTCTCTCCCTGTGTACTGAATTGCCACCCTGCCAGGCCAAGCCCTGCTGTCCCTACTGATCATTTCTTCATTCCCTCCTTCATAAAAATCTTCCCCTCAAAGTGCCCATCATTTCAGAAACTACAGCTCTTCTCCTAAAGGTAGAAAGAAAACATAAAAATGAACAAAAGGCTGATCTAGATCTGCTTAATTTAGCACTCTTGGAATGGGAACTCCTGAGAAAAGCAGAAAATTATCTCTATGTTTTATATAGTTATAAATGCTATGTGGTACAGAATGAACACTCCAAGCTCAGGCATTATCAACCAAATGTTAAATCTGACCTTTGGTGTACTAATTTAGAAGAGATACATAAATGAAAGGTTATTTAAGCCAAATTTCATTCAACCCCATTTTTTAGTATAGAAATACTGTGATTTGATGAAACAAAGAAAAATGCTGCTTTAAAAAATAGTACCATAAGATTTCACGTATATGTGGAATCTAATGAACAAAATAAACTGACAAAAAAAATGGAAACAGACTCATAGCTACAGAAAACAGACTGACAGCTGTCAGAGGGGAGGGGGGTTGGGGGGAGGTAGAAGAAGGTAAAGAGGGGATAAATGGTGAGGGAAGGAGACTTGACTTGGGGTGGTAAAAACACAATACAATATGCAGGTGATAAATTATAGAACTGTACACCTGAAACCTACATAATTTTATTAACCAGTGTCACTCCAGTTAATTCAATAAATTTTAAAACATAGATGGGAGTTTTACATGAAGACAGTATGAGCTTAAAGTATGCAAATATAAACCCTAAGTTCATTATCGTTGAGGTTATGAAGTCTCAATAACATGGGTTTGTCCTCCCCACTTTTAAAAGCCATTATGATTATATTATAAGGCCTTGTTTGGCTGTAGCAAAGAGTTGAACACTTGGAGCAGAGAAAAGTGATATATCTTGGCTTCTGTCACTTTCCTGTAATTCATGATATTAACCATTTCTAAAAGATTACTGCTCTTGGGAATTTCAGGGGGTTCCCCCCCCCAAATCTATTGTTACATGTATTGCATTTCCTGTCATTAAAATAAGGCAATTGAGACTATTCAAATAAACTCAGTTTTAAAAAAAGATGTAAGAAAAATTTTTTCCAAGTTTTTTCAACTCCACTGCATATATGGAAACTTAAAGCTACTCTTAATTCCAGTGTTAATGACATGACATTATTTTGATAGATTACAGTGAATTCTATTGTATGTTTAATTCTCTTTTTAAATGACCTTCTCACTTAAGTGGTTTATATTTATCTCTATTATCTCACAGTTGCACACACTGGAAACCAATTACTTTGCCCCCGTGCAAAGAAAGGTGGTTTCTCCAGAACCGAAGTTGGATATTATCTGAAACATCAGGTCAATATCACCTGAAGGCCCCTTTGAAACTTCTGCACTAATGTTGTTCTCCTGGCAAGCACGTAACTTCATCAGAGAAGTCAGCTAAAGAGAGTCTTTAAATGGAAGTTGTGCATACAAGGAGCAAATGCACTTAAAAAATTGCTGACGGGCATAAAATCTTTTGATCTATTGATGGAAAACTCCAAAGCAGGAAGGGTTTGGGGCATTTTGAGCCTGATTGACTCTGTGGTCTTGCCAAGCAGTTATTCCCTGGGCTAAAATAAATGGAAGTGATATTTTGAGACCACAGCTGTGGAGGAGGCACGTGGTAAATTTCAATGAAAATCTAGTTGGATCTTGAAGTTCTGATCTTAAAAAAGCAATGGGCATGAGAGAAGTAATATCGTCTTCTGAAATTTCCCTATTTTATTTAAAAGGTTAAAAAAAGAAAATCTTCTTTATATTTATTCTTCAAAATAATTTTTAATCTATTGCCTAGAACCATGCTCTGAAGTTTCTCCCCAAAAGATCTTACTTCTTTTATGATATAAATGTTGGAAAGAAGCAATGTAATGAGTAAGCTGATAGAAGTGAAGTTCAGAGACAGGCAAGCACACACATGAGTAATGATGTCTTACATTATTATCTCCACAAACAGGTTTCTTATGGTGACCAGTCAATGACAAAGCAGTATCATGGAAAACTTATTTCAATGAGCAATGATGTTATGCTAATATGGTAGTTACTTTTACCAAGAGTATAAATGAATAACAAGAATACTCAAGGTTATCAGCTGGGAGGGGGAAGGGGGAAAATGGGGGAAATGGGAAAGGGATTAAGAAGCATAATTAGTGGGAACAAAATAGACAGGGGGATGTTAAGAATAGTATAGGAAAGGGTGAAGCCAAAGGACTTATACCTATGACCCGTGGACACGAACTAAGGAGGGGAGTACTGGGCAGAGAGGAGCAAAGGGGAAAAACTGGGACAACTGTAGCAGCATAATCAATAACATATACTTAAAAAAAGAAAGGAACTGAATACACACACACACACACACACACATACACAAAAGATCACTCAAGCAGAACTTCAAACATAAATAGCATTTTCTACAGAGAATAATTAATGGTGGGATGTACTAATATTAAAAAGGATTAGATATGTAATGAAACCTCAGAAATTTAACACAAAAAATTATGCAGATATTCATTTTAAATAGAGTCTTAAGTATTGAAACTAAATGGAATAAAAAATAGAATAGCAGAGTGGTTAAGAAGATGGCCTCCTGAATCTCAGAACTTGGGTTTTGAAATCTGGCTCTGCAGAACTTTCTAGAGGTTTGACCTTGAACAAGATATTTCAATAGTCTGTGCCTTAGTTTTCTTAGCTGTAAAATTGAAATACTAATAGTAGTTTCTTCATAGGTTTATTATTAGGATTAAAATAGTGAATATATGTAAAGCTCTTGGAATAGTACCTGGCACCCATTAAGCACTCACTAACTGCTATTATTAGTAGCAGGGCAGGATAGTGAAATGAAGGGCAAACTGTAAGTTAGGCATCTGGCTCTGGTTCTGCAACTAGTTAAATTCTATAAAACTTATTTCAGCCATCTGTCAAATGAAAGTGTTGGCTTAGATCTTTAAAGTTACTTCTGACTTTGAAAACATATTGCTTTAAAACACATTGTTTTGGGGATGTGCTACATCATGCAAAGGTATCAAGCAGAAGGTGATAATATTTTAGCAGAATATTTTTAAGGATACTTAATCACTTTCACAAAGATGCGTTTTATGGATTTCACTTCCTTATCTTGTATTCTCTCCCCAACCAGCTCCTGTTGGGAGTTCACAATCCACTGTGCTGAAGTGGCTCTTGTCAAGGTCCCAATGATTTCCATACTGCCAAGGCCAATGGTGCTTCTTTGACTTTCTTGTGCTCACAATAGCACTGACCCAGCTGATTTTCCTCCTCTTTTTCCACTTACTAACTGAATTCTTTTTAATAGATATACATATTATTTTAATCTCTGCACAAAATCTTGAAATGTAAAAGACTTGTGGGATGGGACTATATCAGACATTTTATGTGTCTCCCAGAACCTAATGGGGTCTATTCATGATATCTCATTAAATATCTGTTAACATATTTATTTTAAAGAAAAACAAATTGATACTTAATTTATAAAACCTAAATTACCATGACTAAATGGCCAAAAAGAGAAAAACAAAAGAAGTGCTTAAATGTTTTAATAAAATCATGCCTATCCAATAATTGACCTGTCCAAAACTGATAAACCTTTCTACATGAGAAAAACGTGACAGATGGACTTGTTTTTTAAATGGGAAATCCAAATTATTTTGGTTCTTTAAAAAACTGATTGTTATTTATGTTAAGAACAACTATTCTATAGTATAAAAATCTAACAATGTAATCTAAGGAAAATCTGATCTTGGTTGAATATATTTTACACATCCCCTGGCAGCTGGTACTCACAGCACTTCAGACTTCATTTCTGTTTGCTAGGCTGGATGCTGCCCAATTCCCGAATCAAGCCAATAAGACCCTTAAAATTTATTCCGTTGAATTTTTTAAACATAACCATTAATACTGTCTTTTAAAAATTAACTAAACTCTTCACAAACAATCTTTACCTGATTCTTGCAACAATAACATGAGGCAAATATTTTTATTCTTATCCATGTTTTCTACTTCAGGAAAATGTGTTCTATGAAAGTAAAGTTTGAAAAAAATGTTTGCAAGGCTACACCAGGTGACCAGGTTTAGATTATTCATTAGGTAGTTAGTAGAATCAGTATTTGAAAACAGGACTTGGAAACTTATTATTCAGTTTCAAGATCAACATGTTTATCAACTGCGAATATATATAGAAAGTAATTAGTAATAAACATGACAAGCTAATAAATGTTATTACTTGTTGTATTTCAACTTTCACCTTTATTTCTTATAAGCTGAATAAAATTGCATTCTGGACTCTTTTAAGGAAAAAGTTAACAGATATTTCTATGTTAATCATAAAAATATTATCTGAGATTCTGATAAGTAAGACTTAGAATGGCATCGCATCAGAAATTAAGCCAATTATTGTGAAAGGATCCTTAGTTATTCTTCATACTTTTCTATGTAGTAAGGAATTCAGATCATTTAAATTCTTATTTTAGAAGAAAGAATTAGAAAAAAACATTGTGTAGTAGGTCCTAACCAGAGTTTATTTCTTATGATACTATGTGTATATAAGAATTGAGATATCTGATTAGTGATTTCTAAAACTTTTGCAAAAATCCATACCACTTGAACCTAGGAATACATTTGTTTCCCCTTAAGACTTAATATTTACATCAATGAAGGGCATTTGTCCTTTTTTCTTATTTGTTTTCGAATATGTGGGTTCTAGAGAGGCAATGTGGCCAAACTACTGCACATTGACCTAAGTTGACTAGGTCAGAAATTTCTCTGTGGCTTTTGGCCTTAATAGCAAGCACTTGTATGATTAAGATCTCTCAGCCCCAGCCACATTAGGAAAGGACTTTCTATTCCTCCATAACCAAGCATTCAAAAGATGCTGATGTCGCACTGTTCTCACACGACATTCTAGACCTACACCTCTAATGTGTCTTTGGGCCAAGACGCTCTCAACCCGCAACTGTTATTGTCAGGAGCTAGGGGTTCATTCAGATGATTCTTGAACAACTAGGAGGTGTACTCTTTCTTAGATTGCTTAGTGGCTTCCAAGACTAGGGTGAGTACTTCTGAATCTCAGAAATGGACCGTGAGGCTCTCTGTGGCAAATCAAACCCTTACACAGTTGAATTTTTTGGATACTTCCCATTAAAGTACCATCTATTTTCTAAGTTGCTTTAAAAAGCTTTATTGGAGGTAGAAATATTTTAGAGAATGTTTTAGTAATATAATAGAGAATGCTTTTCAAACTGGAAGACAAAAGGAAGACATGAAGGAAAAACATGGTTCTAAGTACGGATATAACCTGAGAAAATGATGTGACACTGGAGTGAAATTATCAGGAAAGGATAATAAATATATTTACCTAAGACGAGTACTTTGAAGAAGATGAAAAAGTGATAGATTTATTAACAGGGATATTAAAACACTCCAAAAACACTTTATATTTTAAATAAGCTATTTCCATTCCTTTTATTTTTAACATCACGTTGCAAAGAATGAAATGCTCCCTGGCCAGTGTGTCAGTGATTGGAGCATTGTCCTGTACACCAAAAGCTCATGGGTTTGATTCCCAGTCAGGGCATATACCTGGGTTGCACGTTCGATCCCCAGTTGAGGAGTGTTCTAGAGGCAACCAGTTGATCTCTCTCTCTCTTTCTCTCTTTCTCTTTCTCTCTCTCTCTCTGTCTGTCTGTCTCTTTCCCCCTCTCTAAAATCAGTAAACATATCCTTGGGCTAGGATTAAAAAACAGAATAAAATGCAAGGAGATTTTTGAGTTTATTTAAAGAACCTAAAATGATGTTCAGAGTGCTCCTAAAAAAAGACAATTTTTAATAGTATGTAAATGACAGAAGACAAATTCCACAAATAGAAGCGTGAAATCCATTTGGAATGGCTAAATGAACCAGAGTGTGTGTGGGTGTCAGTAACTTGAAATACACTCTGTCATTTTTTGTCAAACACATACTATATTCTCCTTTCTTTTTTTTTTTTTCACTTGGATATTTAAAGGAATGTGTAATCCATATGGTTTTCATTCATTTAGACTTGAGGTATTAAAATGGGTCTCAGATTAAGTATTCATATATCATGAGACAGTTATTTCTGTTGAAAATGACTCTTTTCTTGACAAAAGAAAATTACACTAAATTTGAATCCAGAGTTCATGATTCATATCATCAACTTCTAGTCTAGAAAACACATATTCTCTTGGCATATGAGATATTCAAAATCTTACAAACAATCTTCTGGCACAATTAAAGGTAAAGTCCTTTCATTTTCTGTCACTCTTCATGACCAGTCTATGCCATGATAAAATAATCATATGCTAACAATAATTCCGATTTAGCTCCCTATTTCAAGGTTCAGTACATTTCATTACATCCATCTTAGGAGACCCCAGATTTGAAAGGTCTTCCTTTATGCCTCTTACTCAGTTTTTATTACAAAATAATTTTTTATTTTTATCAAATATACATAGCACTATCATATAACCTAAAAATAGCAAACAAAAAACAAAACAAAGAACATAAGACAAAAACAGAAAGTTTTATGTTTAAGGCATGTAACTTTCCATTTTATACACAATATTATCCTTTGGTATCCAGATTAGCTCCTTTTGTCCATTAATTGGTTCATTTTCATCTGCAATGACTTATGTCATTTTCCCCTTCAATAGACGTTTTCATTGCCACTCCTTTTTTTTTTTTTTTTTTTAAGAAAAAGCAAAGAGAAGAGAAGAAAGATTACATCGAAGCACTGGAAGCCAAATGTCACAGCCTTCACTCTCACCAGGCAGAGCCACCAGCGACTCAGTGCCACATTGTCTGAGATGGAAGACGAGGTGCAAGGCACCCCTGCAACCCCAACAGGGGAAGCTTCTGCTATGGCTGTATGGTAGCTTGTCATTCACCCTCCACGAAACAAAATGCCTCTTAGGCAGCAGCCTAATGGTATTGACCCTAGTTTTTACATGCCATAGTTCAAAGGACCACACTATGAAATAGTTCCAGAATGTGCCTTGTAGCATTTAGTCACAATAAGGGCATTTACAACCCTCCCAAATATTCTTTTTATGTGTAAGAACATTTAAGTTCTACTCTCTTAGCAAACTTCTATTATACAAGAGAGTGTTATCAACTATAGTCACCATGTTATACAAGACCATATTCATCTTATAACTGAAAGGTTATACCCTTTACCATTCTCTTCCTATCCCCACCTCCAACCTCCAGTCCCTGGCAACCACTTTTCTACTCTCTGTTACTATGAATTCAACTTAAAAAATAATAATAATTCCACATATAAGTGATAGCATACAGTACTTGCCTTTCTCTCTTTGGCTGATTTCACTTAGCATAATGCCCTTAAGGTTTATCCATGCTGTTGCAAACGTCAGGATTTCCTTCTTCTTTTTAAAGGCTGAATAATATTCCATTGTAGATATATAACACATTTTTCTTGATCCACTCATCCATCAGCGGATACTTAGGTTGTTTCCATACCCTGACTATTGTAAAGAATGCTGCTATGAGCATGAGATTACAGATATAATTCAGGATAATGATCTTGTTTCCTTTAGATATATGTTCTCCAAAGTGGGATTGCTGAATCATATGGTAATCCTATTTTTAATTTTTTGAGGAACCTCCACACTGTTTTCTATAGTGGCTGCACCAGTTTATAGCCCCATCAATAGTGCACAAGGGTTCACTTTTCTCCACATCTTTTTGATAAGGCCATTCTAAGAGGTGAGAAGTAATGTCTCATTGTTTTGATTTGCAATTCCCTGAGGATTAATGATGTCCAGTACCTTTTAATTCACTTGTCCACTTGAATATATTCTTTGGAAAAATGTCTACTTAGGTCCTTTGCCCATTTGTTAATTGGTCTATGTTTTGATATTGACTTGAGTGAGTTCCTTGTGCTTTGGAAATTAGCCTCTTATCAGATATGTGGTTTGCAAATATTTTCTCCCATTTCATATGTTGCCTTTTTATTATACTGATGGTTTTCTTTGATGTGCAGAAGGTATGTTCTTGGTCCTTAAAATAGAAAACATGTTCTACTTGTGCTCTGCAGCTTATTGAGCTTAATTAAGGTTATTACTTTCTGAGTTGTTTTTATCGGTCAGGAGTAAGCCCACTGCCTCCAAATCTTGACCACAGATTCAATGAGGAAAATATGATTTCCCAAATTGAATTTTCCTGAACCATGTGCAAATGGTTATTAAAAGTGTCATAGCAATGTCTTGTTGGTAAGAATATATCTATAAATTATCAGAATCCGGTGGATTGAATGTGTCCTCCATATATATTCAAGCCTTAACCCTTGGTTCCCATGAATGTGATCTTATTTGAAAATAGTCTTCGATAATGAAATTAAGTTAAGATGAGAAAAACAGACATGTTATCTGATGAGCTAAAATCTGAGTATATTATATAGAAGATATACAGTCATGAATGAAGATATGCCTCCCTAAATTCAATGTTGCAAAGAACTCTCCTCCAAAAATACCTTCCCAGGAAAGGTCATCCCCCAAGCTGACTATTGGTTATATGCTTCACTGTAAAGACTACATAGCCTATAGTCCATTGAATATGAAGACCATGTGCAAATATCTAGTGTTTCTAGACTTTTAGTTAGAACATTTTAGGCATGGCTTTATAATATGAGTACTGGTGATAGCTAATCAAATCAAATAACAAATAGCTTTGGGTTTGACTACTCGAGGGCAGGGATTATTTTAGATAGACTGTTATTACAATCGCTTGGCACAGTATCTGCCAGATGGTAGGAACCAATATATGGTTGGTGAAGTAATAAGTAAATGATAGATATGTATAAATAGCTGGTTATGCAGGAAGAAAATAGTTTATAATAAAAACAGAGTAAAAATATTAAAACCAAAAGGGCAGGTGGCAAGCTTGCCCTAGGATGTCCGGATGCCCTGTGGCCAGAAGACCAAAAACACCAAGAGCGCCATGACAGTGAGTCCTTTCTTCTGAGGACTTACATAGGTGGCAGGATGGGGTGGTGGTGAAGAAGTTGCATGTTGATTGACAGAAAGTATGCTTGTAAGATTGACATTAATAAAACAAGTATTGGACAAAGCGCCACAGCGGGGTGAGAAAGGTTGCTGGACTGCCGCCGGTCACTGGGTAGTGACGACAAAGTGCCACAGCACTGCGAGAAAGGTTGCTGGACCGCCGCCGGTCACTGTGTAGTGACGACAAAGGGCCACAGCGCGGTGAAAAAGGTTGTGGACTGCCGCCGGTCGCTGGGCTGTGACAAGTACACAGGCACTGCCCCCTATAGCCGGCCCAAGAAAACAAAACACATCTGTCAAAATGAGGCAGACAACTATAGAAATCCCGGTGGCGCAGCTCACCAGGCAACAGATGAAGAACCTGACAGATGAACAAATAAGAAACCTGTCAGAGGCTCAGTTCAGGGCCATTGTTATCAGGTGGCTTACAGAATTAACAAAAGATCTGGAAAAAGATGAGAAAGAATCGAAAAACACTCATAACGAAAGGAACAAAACCACATACGAGACAGATGGTGAGGAAATAAAATCCAGAGTTCAAACCAACAAACCAGAACATAGAGAAGGAACAAACAGTCAACCATTGCAGAGAGAAAAAACGGGAAGCAACGATGAGAGGATCAGAAACCTCTGGGACAGCTATAAGAGATCGAACATACAGATTATCGGATTGCCAGAGGGTGAAGAAGAAGAACTAGAAATTGAAAAATTAAGTGAAAATATAATAAAGGAGAACTTCCCAAACTTGGGGAAGGAAATAGATGTACAGGTCCAGGAAGCACAGAGAATTCCAAAAAAACTGGACCCAGGGAGAACCACTCCAAGACATATTATAATCAAAATGTCAAAAGTTAAAGATAAAGAGAGAATCTTAAAAGCAGCAAGAGAGAAGAAAAGAATCATGTACAAAGGGGTCCCAATTAGACTATCAGCTGACTTCTCAAGGGAGACCCTGCAGACAAGAAGGGACTGGCAAGAAATATTCAAAGTAATGAAAATCCAAAACCTACAACCACGAATACTCTATCCAGCGAAATTGTCATTCAGAATAGAAGGGCAGAGAAAGTGTTTCCAGGACAAAATAAAACTGAAAGAGTTCATTAGATCCAAACCACTGTTATATGAGATGTTAAAGGGACTGGTTTAGAAAAAGGAGGATCAAAACTATGAACACTAAAATGAAAACTGCATCACAAGGAACAACAACAGAAGCTGGGGAATTGAAGCAAAGGCAAACTAAACAGGCAACAAGAGTGGAAAAAGAACTATAGATATGGGGAGCATATTGGGGGGAGGCAGCAGGGAGGGGGAAGGGGGAGAGGGACGGAGATGGTATAGGAATTAAGGATCATGGTAGGAGGGAATGGAATAGACAGAGAGGTTGAGAAGAACTATATGCACAACCAATGGACATGGACTAAAAGGGGGGACAAGGCGAGGGAGGGGGGCCACCAAGTGGAGGGGAGCAGAGGGAAGGGAAATTGGGACAAATGTAACACTATAATCAATAAAACACATTTAAAAAAATAAAAATAAATAAAAAAATAAAAATATTAACACCACTTTTTTGAAAGCAACATTATAGTTTATAAGGATATTCATATACATGAATTTTTAAAACAACTCTGTCAAATAAGTATTATTCTCTCTGTTTTATGGACAGGAAATTAAGGCTTAGAAAGTTTTAAATGATGTGTCCAAGATCACATAACTTGTGATTGGTGTAAAAATGATAGAACTGATTAATAGACAAAATCTCAGTGCCAAATTCTACATTCTGTTTCCTATAACATAATCACCTTTTGGGGAAATGCCTACATGGGTCTTGAGAAGACTCTAGACCTCATTGTAAATTGCTGTGTGCCTGGAAATTATTCATTTCAACTGTTTCTATCACAATTTGTGTGCTTCAAGTGGTGCTAAAAATATCTGAAACCCCCTTTCTCATTTGAACAACATGAGAGTACATGTGCTAATGCTTAAATCACACCAGAAATTGTCAGAAAAAAACCAGTCCCTGTTTAAATCCAAGGAATTGGTTTTATAATTATACAACTAAAATTCTAACCAGATGTAATCATTTGTGTTAACAGAAATGAATTGTGTTAATTAACTCCTTTCTCTCCTCTTAAGATTACAAAAATTGTATGCTATCTATAATATTCTAGACATTCTTAACCAAACACCAACAACTCTCTCAATTAAATATTTTCTTTAAAGCTAGTTTTCATCATAATCTAATACATAAAGCACATTGTACTAGACTGGATACTTGAACTGCTCAGAATCTCTCTAGTGAAGGTGCAGCTCTTGAACTTTGCCTCCACCAACACATCATTCAAAATGACCATGTGGAGACAGCATAGGAACAATGCAACTGTGTCTTCTGTACCCATGCTTGGTGAATTTCACTCCTGTCTTAGGGATCTGGAATTTGGAATGGGGTCAGAGAGACTGCAAGAGCCATTAAGGCTGAATCACGTAACTGCAATGTTCTAGAAAGGAGGTCCAGGGTCCCTGGTAACCAAAATTCCTAAGAGTTGGCCTGCTCTGAAATTGGTTGCAAGTAATTCCAAAAGATCAGCTAGAAACTAATAAATTAAAGACTAATTGGGAGAGCATAAGCCTGATCAGAATATAATCTAACCACCTCCCTACAGATGAATAATAATAAAACCACTTAGACATCTTATCATCATGCCCACACCACACAAACCATGCTAGACAAGAGTAACAAGTCATAATTAACACTGTTGAACTGTAATACTTAAAAAATAGTTAACATGATAAATTGTATATTATGTGTCTTGTATCATCACCCCTAAAAAACACAAAAATTAACTTGCTAGTTGAGAATATAGTATTATCTAGTTGAGATTCTCCGTTTTCAACTGATGAAAACTTAGTAAAGTTTCTTGGTTATCACAAAGATGGGTGAAGCACATAACGTGGCCCCGAGTAATAATAAAATGTAGTGTTGAAGAAATTGATAGACATTTGCAAGCAGTGTGCTGGTAAATATTTAACAACCAGATCTCAAACAAAACATTCCTGGTTTGTAGTACTGGTTGGTTTCCATGGTAAAAATATACCCATGGTGGCCCATTCCAGGCCGCCAAGGTGACATCAGTAAACACAGAGTTGGCAAGAGATCGGTATAATCAGCTCTCAAAAGAAGGTGTCAGAACCCCATGGGAGGACAAAGCAGAAGAAAACTACTACAACTACAACTGTCTCCTGTGTCTTTATTTCACTTGTTTCAAGTTCAAAATACTGTATAATGATGTAGGAAAAGGGAACTAACTTACATGAAGTGGTGATTGAGTGCCAGACCCATTTGAATGGATCTCATTTCACAATATTATGTACACCATTGAATTGTACTTAAAAGGATGAATTTATGGTATATGAATTATGTCTCAATTTTTAAAGGTACATACAACTCCATAGAATTTAATACATTTCTGGATATTTTTTTCTCACAAAAAAAAATTCTTTTAAATTCTCCCAGATGAAAGATTACAGCTAATGAAAAGTCATTACCTTTATCACCATCTCACTAGTGTGATCTGAATGTTTACCTAACTTGAATGCCACTGCAGCTTACAGTATTTACCTTCAGAGTATAAATGACAAGAGGGTAAGCTGGAAGTTTCTGCAGGTAGCTAAGAGTGGAAGTGTGGTCTGTGTACTCACCAGCTCTTTGCCTCTCACAGAAACTGACGTTGATGTTTATAGAAGATCACTGATGCCCGCAAGAATGATGGTCAACAACTCTGCCAGTTACACTTCAAGAGTACTGATGATGTTATGGAACACGAGGACTTGAAATTTCAATCTGCAGGCCAGTTTTATTGTATGCAAAACTAACTTCAGAAAATCATCTCCTTATCATTAAACTAATTGCCTGAGATAGAATAGCAATATCGTAGAATTCTGGAATGGAGAATGCTTACAGATTTCTTGTGATATACTCACTCCTTTTACAGATAAAGAGAGAATAACTTAATCATATCACTTTTCTTTTCAAAAGAGAAGTCATTACTGGTTCCTAGAGAGTAGCTTCCAAGTCACTGCACGGCCACATAGGGCTGAAATTCAGAACGCTCATAATTCCTACCATAAAGTCTACTTCCTGAAACAGCAGATCTCCTTAATGGAATTATCCCTATTTCACAAATTTGCGATGTATCCAGATGTTGATATCATTAAAAAACAATGCCTGGACTAGAGTACATTACCTGTCTACTGTTCATCTCCTACCACTGGTTAAACTTAAACCTGTAATGTAGAATCTAGCATCCACAGTTTTAGTTCCATTTGATTTCATGTTATAAACATATATATATTTCCCGAAACAGTGTTTTGTTGTTTTTATGTCTTTTTTGTTGTTGTTATTGTTCTGGTGTTGCCTTTAACAGAAATGTAATTACCATTAAGGTACAGTGATGTCAACACTGACACATGTCATCAGGAAAAGGAAAAAAAAAAAAGCTTCCAGGTTCCAGTCACAAGTGTCGCCAGTAGAACTAGCAATGACAATATCTAAAGTTAATAGAGTATTGTGTTATGTACCTTAAATGAATTCCCCCTGGCTGGTTTGGCTCAGTGGATTGAGCGTCGGCCTGCGAGCTAAGTGTCGCTGGTTCGATCTTCCAGTCAGGGCACATCAGAGAAGGAAAACTCTGACTCCAAAAAACCTCCGCTGCCTTGCAGCATGCCTCTTCAGGGGAAAGGCTAAGGGAGTAAACCCCGACAGAAAATCCGGAGCCAGAGTCCCTAAGGCTGTTTGACGTTGTAGTCAACACCGGCAACTCCTGCGGCGCACCTGAAGCCAAGCTGTATTGACTCAGTCTTTCCCTTGGACCCTTCAGCTGCGAAGAGAGGGGGGGTCTGCTGCATGGGCAACAGCAGACCCTCCATATCACCCTGCCCAGGCTCTGTAGCTTCAGCTTCACTGGAGAGGACACTCCAGCGTCATCGCAAGATGTCGATTCAACACGGGAGGAGACAGATACCGTGTCACTCCCGAGTCGGACTGCACAACCATTCTCGGCGGTGCAGATAGACTCTTAAGAAGCTACACCATCGTCTCTCGAGACGGACGGCTGCCGACGACGACCTTAAATGAATTATAATTTAATTATCACAACTTCAAAAGTAGGAGCTATTATAAATCCCACATCTCATTTGAGGAAATCGGGGTTAGAAGTTGGGGAACTTGCCTAAGTTTACTGCCAAGTGTTGCTGCCAGACTAGACCCAGGTAACCATCTCTAGAGCCTCAGGCTTTTAACAACTAGGCTCTAACTATGAACTCTAATGGTCCCTCCCCAACCCTTTACAGCTGTAAGAATTGGTTACTGACTCCTGCAAGCAAGAATGACACTAAGAAGGAGTGATGGAGATGACTGGAGGGTACAGGTTGCTATGTTCTGTCCTTCTCTCCCTCCTCTCATCTTCTCCAGTGACAGAATTAATGTCCATCTGCCCCACAGTTCACAAGCACCTTATGAGCATGACTGTAGGACTATATACTGTTCAGCATTGTATCTTCAGCATCTAGTACAAAATAGACACATAATAAGTACTTACTATTTGCCGAATGGATGAATGAATGAATCCGTTCAGGGCTGCGTTAAACAAGACAACACACAGGACATGAAGAGCTTAACATAAGACCTGGCACACACTAGATGCATAATAAATATTAGGTGTTGTTATTCTCCTGTGGCTGTCTACTGTCTGTATTATTTTGCCTATAATATACAATTCTAGCAGAATATAGATGTTATTTCATTGCTCTACTATTACTTATTTAATCAATCCCTTATTATATGACCTCTCCAATTTGTTAATTTTGTTATTAAGCCTAGTTCATTCTGTTGTTAAGTCTAGTTGTGACCCTTTTATTTGCATTGTAAACAGAAGTGTGTGGATGATGTTTCTTATATAATCTCAACACACATGCAAAATCATTACTTATTGATGAGCTTTTGGAAGTATAATTTTGGGTCAAAATGTATACAGAATTCTAAGTTTTTAATGATTATTTAAAAGGACCAGATTTCTAAAATCACAGAATAGATTTTCCAATTGCTTATACTGGGATAAAATAATCCAATAAAAGAAAGACATTATATGAACAATGAGGTTTTTTCAATATTTAAAATTTTAACAAATACAAAACTACTAAAATATTCTACAATAATGAAGTGTAGCAAATTGTTATAAATCAACCTAATGTAGCCATTCAAATAACAATTGGATGACTACATAGGAACGTGGAAAATATAAAGACATGGGAAATATTTGACACATATTAAATGCTTAAGGAGAAAATGTAAAGAATGAAAGATTTTTTCAAAAATGGTAACAGTAATGGTGGTTACAGTTTTCTTTTCCAAAAATAATTAAATGTGAGAAGTGACCACATTCTAATAAAATTTTTGCTTATGGCAGATAGGAGTAGGCAATATAAATGGAATTATTCAGTGAAATTACAATTTTTTAAGGTTCACTATGCAAAAGGCAGCTGTTAACTTGTACTGGATAGTTAGTTGGTGTGAAATATATATTTTAAAGAGTTTGCTTAACACATTTTGTAATGAATTAAAAAATGTTAAAAACTAAGTTTTCTACAAGTTAGTGAAACTAAATTATGAGTTCCTTCTAACATCTATTGAAATCAGTCTTATGTGTTAGGGCAGTGGTTTTTGTTAGCACAGCATCCAGGAAGTATAGACACTATTCATAGTGCAGGCTATCAAAATATTGTGTTAACATAATGCAGAGAGGCCTTATTCTAATAATTTTCTTTCTAGGAAACTGACCACAGCCCACTTGAGTCCTGCTTACTGTGTCCTTGGGAAATGCACAGGGATATGAGACCTCTATTTCCTCCCTCTCCCCTACTTCAGCCTCATTATCAATTGTCCAATCTTTTTCAAGTTTTGGTTTTTGAGTCAGTCTTTAAAGCAACCATTTAAATTCTGACCCTTGAGCCACTCTGAAAGCTGGATCACATTGGTGATTAAGCAGTCTCTCCAGGTCTTCGCATCCTCAAGTATCTATGACAATAGCAACACCCATATCCCTAGAGGTTGTGTGAGTTAAATGAGAAAAGAGGGCGCAGATCCTGCTAAATAGCAAGTCCTCTCACACATTTGTTTTCCGCTTTCTAGGCTGACAGTTGGGGGTAAATGCTCCTCACTGACTCTTCCTCGGTTTCAGGTCAAAGACCCTTTGGGAATCTGGGTTGGATGGGTGGGTTGCAAAGAAAAAGCAGGTTCAGCCACTAAAGATCTGGCAAATAAACCCACGGGTTTCAAGGACCTTGGTGAAAACTTTCCATGGCCTGCCTAGGGCTCCACGGGCCCATGGCTCAACCCCTAGGCCCGCACAGAGTCCCTAATGAGGACAGGACTGTAAACGTGAAAAAGGAGGAGAGCAAAGAGTTCAGGAGGTAGAGAATCAAAAGAGAAAGAAAAAAAAAAACCTACAAGACAAAAGTTGAAAGATGTAGAAACTTGGTTAGAGCAGAGAGACTACGTAAGAAATACGGATCCGTTTGTAGCCCTTGTTCCCCGCTTAAGTTGATATACTGATTTCAGTAATTTGAAATGGGCTTAAATAATTCACAGTGGCCTCAGAAACATTTGACAACAAAGTGTATGCTAATCTGAAATATAATCAGATTGTAAAAGCCAAACTGACCTTCTAGATGTGGATGCTGAATAACCGAAGTCAGTCTTCCGCAGCCCCATACCCAGCGCGCCACGCGGAGGAGGCCAAGCCTTGGTGCTGGGCTTCACGTTCAGAATTACGGGATCGCGGTTTTTGGAGGCTCTTTGAACCACACTCACAAACAAATTAGCTTCATTATTGACTGCTTTCCCAAGTCAGATGAAATGAGTCTGGTAAATAAGTAAATAAATAAATAAATAATAAAAACGTGACTCACAGAAAAGAGAAGACAACGTCAAAGTCAAGTGACAGCTCGCACGGGCCCTTCTGTGACCATTCTACATAGTGTCAGCCCTGATTCAGGGGCAGATTGCTGGCATATCTGCCCTTTTCCTGTTTTCTCTCTTTTTGGACATCTGTCCCCTGACTAAAGGGAGGCGTCTGCTTTATCACTCTCAGGGCTGGAGGCAAGCAGACCTGAACACACTGGAGGGTCCGTCTGGCTCTCACATGACCTGTTTCCTGTCTCCAAGCATATAGGTACAATGCTCTATCCGCGCAGGACAGGGACGGGCTTTTACCAAGTTTTATATTTCAACCCAGTGATTCTCCGCCAGGAACAATTTTGCTCCCCATCCCCGGGGTTGTTTGGCAATGTCTAGAGACATTTTTGGTTGTCACAACTGGAGGGGAAGGGAGAAGGGGTTGCTATTGGCATCTATTGGGTAAAGTCGAAGGATGCTGCTCAATATCCTACAATGCACAGGACAGCCGCCACAACAAATGATCAGGCTCCAAATATTGACTGTCCCAAGGCTGAGACACTCTGCTGTAACCCCAAAGTTAGAATACAGAAATTTGAGAGGACTTATGCTAAGATTTATGGTAAGGATAATGAAACAGGAATTATGGGTGTTTGGTGTGGTCCTTAAAATATCTTCACCAGTCTTGGATTGTCCACTTCTAGACTTGACCTACATGACAAAAAAATAAGCCCCCTATCTTTTCAAACTACTGTTATTAGAGTTTTGTGCTACATATATAATATAATCTGTACCCCAAGCATTGCTTTGGAGAAGGGCTTCATTCCAGCCAGAAAATCTCAGACACTAGCAACCTAGCCTCTCTTGATTAAACCTCTTTAAAAATAATAATAATATTAAACCAACCTTTTAATGGTAGTTATGAGAACTATGTAATAATAAAGGTATACTCATTCATGGAACATTAGGTAAAACAAGAATATATAGAGTGTATGAGTAATAGAACAACAATTTTTAAGGAATCCAGACACGCCAAAGAGAGGTTAAGTAGGTTGCCTAGATATTCTGCTCTAAGTTATAGCCTGTTGGGTAATCTTCTGACCTACTGTGTGCCCTAAAATCTTTGCTCCATTGTCCTTTCTTTGATCTTTTCCATAGTCTTATTCATCTTCCTGGTTCTGATACCATCCTTTAATCTGAATGAAGTGGTTGCATCCCCCCAAGGAAGCTCTTCTGGTCCTCAGAGCTGGGACTAAGACAAGAAGTGTTTTTCAAACTGCCATTTATGACCACTACCTTTTAGTAATATACCTATAATGGAGATGATACTTTGGAAGATGATATATAAAAGAACATAAGATATTGGAAATTATCCATTACATAGAAAGCACTCTTTACATAGTAAACATTAAGTGTGATTGCTTTGTGGAAAGTTTTTTCTTTTAATCCTCACCCAAGGATATATTTATTCATTTGAGAGAGAGAAAGGGAAAGAGAGAGAAAAATATCAATCAGTTGTTTCGTGTATATGCCCTGACTGGGAATTGAACCCACAAGTTTTTGGTGTATGGGGCAACACTCGAAGCAACTAAGCCACCTGGCCAGGACTTGAAAACATTTTATTTGCTTCTGACTCGACCCAGGTTTTTCACCTTCTACCTACCGCAATAGTTATCTACTAAATTTTACCTGCAAATTTAGCTTATATAAGCTTATAGAATATTTACCATATTAGCTACAAGAAAATCATATATATGCTGTGTGATGATTCCCAACATCTAAAGTTGTTCAAAATAATGGACTGCTTCACAAAGGTATGGATCAACTTCTCAGAAGTACTGAACAGCTTACCTTCATTCTTTAAGACAACTCCTTAAGACAATTTCTAGGGTTTGGGGAGCACAGAGCAGGTCAAGCCTGTATTCTCGTTCAAGGAGCTTCTGGAACATCAATCTAGTTTTCCAAAATCTGACTTCTGAAAGAGAAATGCCTCAACGCTTCTAACATTTGAAGCTTTTTTCAGCACACTTAGAAAACATAAAAAACATCTGGGATTCTTAGAATGACTCATAGTAATAGCAACCTCTATTCCTGTTAATGTTTATATTGGTCCTAAAGCCTTTCAAGTGTTTATTGGAGTTTATGCAACTTATTTCACATGAGAAGCTAAGCATCACAGAAAGCTGATACAGATCTAGGAGCCATCTACTGTAATTCCCTATAAAGTATGAAACAAAAACATATGATTTTTAACATAAAACCTTTGAGACTACAACCAAGATAAGGAAGAAGAAAAAAGTATACGTAATTGCAAATAAATGTATCAATGAGTTATCCAAATAGCTGATAGAAGGGAGATAACACCATTGGCTGGTTTGTATGATGCCTAGTGGAGCTAATTTATCACTGGCACCATGGCATACTAGCCAATCATGTCCACACAAAGTATCAATAGAACATTTTCTTAATTTCAATTTCCAACCTTCAAAGCCCTTCAGGGATTTTTTTTTTTTCAGTCTGTCAATAATGATTGCTTGCTGCCTTGGAACACTACAGGCTCTCAATGCCTGTAGAAGCAATGAATGAATGTGTGACCAAAGATATGCAAATTTAGACATATTTTTGATTCTTCACATAGCAGGCTACTTACAAAACTGAGTCCATTCCAAAAATATTGATAAAAATATCTTTTCCATTCATTTCATGTCACATGAAAATTCAGGAGGCTCAGGCTTATATATTTTGTATTCACTTATATTAATACATTGAGATGATATTGGTTAACTGCTCTGTAGACTCACACTGCCTTTGAAGCCATTTGAAAAATAAACGTTTTATCTTTCAAAAAGTTTTGTCTTGCCAAGAGTAAAACTCCTGAACACAAACACATTACAAACGGATTTTTATTTAATGATGTTCCAAATGTGATTCCCCTACTTGTGTTATTTCTATTTTATGCATTTGTATGTAAATTGTACTTTATGGAATAAGGCAGAGGTGGGAACATTTTTTCCTTACTTTCTTCATTACTTCCCTTGTTTTCTTCCATGTCAGAGGACTTATGAGCGCAATGGTTCAAAAATCATTACCATGATGCCAAGTGGCCTAGCAGACTACAACCTCCAAATTTAATTTACTGAACATTTTTTCAGCATATGCTAAGTGCTTCACACATTAATTGGGAAGATAGAGTATTCTACATGTTTCCCAATACAAACTTTGAGGTGCCTCCTATTAGCCAGGTTTCAAAATGGGATTAGATATGATTCCTATCCTCACAATGTTCACACTAATTAATCTACTACTACATATGACCTTCATAAAAAAGCGGTTAGATCTCTTCCTGCTTCTGCTGTTTCCTTACTTCCAACTGAAAGCTATTAAGTAGGTTCTGAGATTTTTCGTCTTTAGAAACTTGTTCCATTTGTCCCCTGATTGCTTGGTTTGCATTGACTTCAACATGTTTTGGGTTTATGATCATACAAACCCTAAGAAGAAATAAATTCTTCAGAATTGTCAACATGAAAGGGCAAGTAATCCTGCACTCAATTTCAATGGGAGAAATCTCAACTGTTGTTTTTCTATTATAGTTCTCTCAATTTCTGTCTTCTCCGTGTGAATGAGGTTGGACTAGGTGATGCTGACCTCCCTCCAGCCCTCCATCTATAGGTCTATTTACACAGCCTGTGAGCTCACTGAACATTGATACAGAGCACTCTCTGAAACAAGTTTGCTGAAATTAAACTTTAAAAAGTCCCCATCTTACAACATATTTTCACATCTATGCACAGGCAATAGGAGTTCTTTTCTGGCCATCAAAGAATTAATGTATTCTCCTTCTTCTCAGCAGTTCACATAATCTCCGATGACATTTAGGCCAAAAGAGCTATCCAAAAATTCCTAGAAAAACATGCCAACTTGTGCAGGAATTATGCAAAAGGCTTTAATCACTGTGCATGTAGGGTTATGTTTATGTCAATTCACTCATATACATGTGTGTCTATATGCACAGCTCTGTATGTATACCTTTATGTGCACATATATCTATAACATGTTATATGCGAAGTGCCAGGGCTATGTTAATGCTTATGTATATTTTTCACATAGAATAATTCTCACAGCAGACCTACAAGACAAATACTGTTTGTTCCATTTTCCAGATTAAAAAAAAAAACAGAGTTGAGAGATTAATCAAAATTTGACCAAAGTCACCGGTGAGAAAGTGACAAAGCAAGGATTGAGGAAGTGACAAAGCAAGGATTCAGACTCCATTTTATCCAACTCTGAAGGAAGGACACAAACAATTTATAGACATAGAGAGAGAAATGGCATAAGACTTATAATTTGTTGGAAACTGAGTCATTAAGAGATGATTATAGGAATGTTTGTTTCAGTAAGAAAATATGCCAATCCTGGAGATATTAATTTGCCTCCACAATATTGCAGTGAAACTCTATCTACCATCTTTATACGGATAGAGAAGACATCTCTGTTAAGGTAGCAATAACCAGCATTGGAATACATAAAATATACTGCTCACTAATTAATAATTATCTTCCTTAGAAGCAGGCATGCCATAACTAACAAAGTATCTATGAAATAATGGAAAAGTAACATCTAGAAAAGCATTAACCACAAACTTCAGTGGTAAGGGTTCCCTCACCCTGTACTTTCTTTAGTAAAAAATGATAACGATTCACTTTGCAGACATTCAGATGTCAACACACAAAATAATGGCAAAATCTAGGTCTTATATGTAGGAACTCTAGGAATGCTGGCCAGATGAGAAAATACACTTGTTCTAAAGAATCCTTACATGATTCTAAAACACCCCTGGAAAAAAAAGAAAAACAAAAAGACAGTAGTTGAGGAGTAGATTACAGAGATAACATCTGCCAGGGAAAATATATATTGGAGACCCCCTCTGTTGAATAAATCTTCACGTTATTTGAAAGTGAAAGGAAAATGAGGTCGAAAAGAAAAGAAAAAAGTTTGGTTCCTCACACACAGTGCTGTGCTGAGCCTGGCCTACCACAGAAATTAGCAAATGCTACTAATCAATCCCCTGACCCCCACCTCTACACAGATTGTTAACGTTTACTAACATTTATGGGAACAAGGAGGATTGTCTAAGGACCTTTATTTTTGAGTCTTCCTTGGAATAAGAATGCCACTGTTTATTATTCGTTTTATTCAGTAAGTTTCTTCATTATAGTTATGGTGGGATTTTGTTTTTAAGCTGAGTGAAATGGCATCCCTACAATATTTTGCAGTGGTTTAAGGATTAAACCTATACTTTCACGCCTAGCAGAGAACAGTCTTAGATAATATGAGGTAAGAGTTTTTAACCAGGTGCTACCAGAGTCTCAGCTTTTAATACCAGCAGAGCTTCCCCTGCAGAGGTCCAGTATTTACTGCAATGTGTCGGCAGCATTCATCGCTCCAGCTCCCCTCAACCTTTTGACTCTGACTTTTGAGACTTTTTGTAGCCTTCTCTCACCCTTAGCTACAAAGCCATGCATGAGAGTCACTTACACAGAGGTTCTTGGGTTGCTTTGTTTTGGTTTGTTTGTTTTGGTTTGTTGTTTGTTTGTTTGTTTGTTTTTTTTGTGTGTGTGTATGTGTGGTAAAAGCACTTAATGGGAGGTCTACCCTGTACCAACTATGGAAAACAATATGGAGTTTTCTTTAAAAATTAAAAGTGGAACTACTATATGATTCAGCAATCTCACTTCAAAAGAGTTAAAATCAGGCTCTAGGAGAGATTATCTTCACTCCCATGTCCATTGCAGCATTATTCACAGCAGCCAAGATATGAAAACAACCCAAGTGTTCATGCACAGATAAGTGGATTTTTTAAATGTGGTATATACATGCATTGGAATATTCAGTCTTTAAAAGAAGGAAATCCTGCAATTTGTGACAGCATGGATGAACCTAGACGGCATTATGTTAAGTAAAAATAGCTTGTCACAGAAACAAATGCTGTATGTTTCTGCTTATATGAAATACCTAAAGTAGTCATAACTATAGTGATTTCCAGGGCCTAGGGGTGAGGAAAATGAGAAGTTGTTCAACTGGTTATAAAATTTAAGTTGTGCTACATGAATATACTCTAGAGATCTGAGCACAACACACTATCTATAGTTATAAAAAGGTATTGAGTACTTCTCCATCTCTTATACAACCACTTCTTCTATCCAGCTCCTGAGGAAATTGTGACTGGGTCCCACCAGCCACATGGAAAGGACCCTTTGGTGATTATTCGGTTAATTTGACTGATCTGGGTATTTAGAATTAGGGAAAATCTTTCTGGTACTACAGTGTGATGCCACTGGCCTTCCAGCTACAGCCAGGAAAGGGACCTGGGAGAAACTGATTTGTCCCTGACACATCCAATAGAATAAAAACATCAGGAAAACAAAGCTCTTTACCCCTAAATCCAAACAATCCTGGGCACACTGGGGAAAGATGTTAGGAACCAATAAGAAAGCTGTATCCTGACCACAATCACAACCACATCTGGAACACTGTGTGGAGTTGTGCTGCCATCCTCAGGAAAGCCAGCACAGGGTGGTGGGCATCCCCTGGGGAACCCCACTTCACAAAAGAGATGCCGAGGTACTGGGAGAGACCGCCTCCGTGGCCAGGAGTCAGGATGGCACACCGAACAAGATCAACAGATCTGGCCTTACTAGGGCAACAAAACTTAGGACAAATGAAAGAGATCTGAATCAAACAACAGGTGGTCAACTTATGGGGACTTTTAGCCTGACAGGTGGTATTCGTTGAATCAAAGAGTTAAATAAATTAAAAAGTCGACAAAGATACAAAGGAAGAAGAAAATATTTCAACCTTATTCCTCATCTTTGAGGAGGGATTTAGAGTAAATTCCATCCTCTGCGTAAGCTCTGCTTCTCCTGCCAGAACCGCATAGATCACGGCTCTCAGGCATACAGAAATTCCTATGGTAAGTATGTGGAAATGTAGTTCACCCTTTCCTGGAACATAACATTAAGAAACATTATCCAGAATTAAAATCAGTCTTTGTTACCCCTAGAAATGATGACAATCTAACACTTCTGCATACGTGAGTAACGCATGGCTCTCCCCACCCCCCACCCCCCAAATCCACAATCAACCACAAACCTTTGGCTGGCCTAGGAAAGGTTTAAAAGCTTGAGTATACTGGGACAGGCTTATATGAGCAATTGTCCCAGGTCACATGCCTACACAAGTCTCATCTCTGCTTCTAGGGAACATGACCCCATGTGTGGTCAAGGACATTATTTTATTCAACTTAATCTATAACATAAACTATCTCCCATATCTGTTAATCACATACTGTTTATCTCTCTAAAGTAGCTTCATCTGAATCCTGGTACATTTTATTCATGCAGGTGATGTTTCTGTTCCCATTAGAATCTTCATAGAGAACAGAATATGCCAGTTTTCAATGAAAGTAGGGTGAAATAACCCAAATGTCCATGGGATATATTTTTAGGATCTTCACCCAGAGATAAGAGAATACAGGAAAAGTCAGCTCCTGTTTGTGTATGACAAAGCAAAAGTAAAGTGAGGCCATGTAACAGAGCCAACGTGTGTAGTAGGTCCCAAAAATCCAGTGGAGTTAAGCAATTTAATGCTCTGGCCCAGAATGTGGCCGATGACACATTATCTAATAGGGTGGCAACAAAGCAAACAAGTGCCTCCAAACTTTCATCTATTGGCAAAAAGAACAAGATTATCTTTTCACTCTCCAGTTCCATCTATGGTGTGGTTCCCAAATTTGACCTCACATTGGAATCCCCTGAGCAGTTATAGAAACTAATGATGCATTGACCCCAGCCCCAGAGATTCTGATGGAAGTACTCTGAATTTCATCCTGGGCATCAGGGTTTTTAAAAAGCTCCAGGTTGATTATAACAGGCGCCTAAAGTTGAGAGTCACTGATTTAGAGGAACTAAGGAACTGTCTAGGTAGTGCTTCTCAAAGTTTAATGCAGAAATCACCTGAGGAGCTTGTCCAAATGCAGGTTTTGATTTAGTAAGGCCTGGAGTGGGGCCGAAGATTCTGCATCTCTAACAGGCTTCCAAGTGATGCTGAGGCTGATGCGGTCTGGGAAGCAGAGCTGGATTAACAGGGCCCTAGAGCAGTGATCTCAAAGTTCCTGAAGCCGCTCAGTATCACCAAAAACTTCATATAGTTAATGCAGGACTTTAGACTTACTGAGCCAGAATTCACATTTTAATAACATTCCAGGTGATCTCTGTGCATATGAAACTGTCAGAAACACTAACATCCTGGCAAATTTCTTTCTCAAGACCCTTGTCCACAGTGGTAGATGATAGAACATTCATTTGGAAAAAAAAGAAAAAGGAAAAAAAAACATATTGATTACAATCGTGATAATATGTGGCAGGTTTCTTTTTAATTGCAAAAAAATCTTATTTATAGTGACAAGTTTTAAAATATGGCAAATCCTAATCATGTGAAGAAAAACTATTGATAACTTTATTCTTCCATCCAAATAACAATGCTTCTAAAGAGAGAATAAAAACAAATTATTGAAAGACAGCATTTCATTCCGCTCAACCAGAAACTTGACAATGTTTTTACTAAAACTTACACCCATCGGATTTAGCCCAACATGGTAAAAATATGAGTCTCTTGTTTTGGATAACGTCAGTTGCTGAAGGAGGTAACAACACATCCGATTCTTCTGGTCCTTCTGGGAATATGAAACCTCTTTGCTATGATTCAAAATGGTGGGACCAAACTATTCCATTCTCGTAAGTTAGAAGTTCAGAACTCACAGACTTAAAAATACCAGCTAGTAATGAAAAACAGGGCAGCCTCATTTAAGTTAACAGCACTGAATAAATTCCCAGGAAGTTGAAACACTAATGTGTACTGGTGACTTTTAAATATGTAACGAGTAAACAGTTTGGAAAAAACTAATTCACATGGATCTCAAATGTACTTTCTTTCAATCTGTAACAGATCAGCTTGTTTTCTGTCAAAGAGGTCAGATTGTTAAAATGTGAAACTTGGCTGCCCAGAATCGCTACAGCCAGAGCTGTCAAATCAGAAGTTTAGGGAAAGAAAGAAACAGGAATTTTCATGTAGGAACCAACATTCCGAGTTCTTTCATACTGAGTTAGACAAGTGAAAGCTAAGAACTTCAACTTTTTGGTTTTTAAGTGGCCCTTTCTTTTGAAAACTGTTAAGGCATTCGACAGGCTCTGCCTATATTCTTAAATGACTGAACTCTTATCAAGACTCTACCCTCTACCTGAGTGAACCCTTTTGCACCAAACTCCAAGGTAAGAAATCAATGGGCTGTCTATCAATATTGGGAGAAGGACATGGAGAAACTGTTGGATTGTTTCTGTGCCAAGAGAAAAAGTGGACACACTGGTGGGAAGTAGAATAGTTTGAGAACAAAAGGTGGAGAAGTTTGGGAGGTTGGGACTGGGCATTTTGGTGGGAAGCATAGGTCACAGGCCATGCCTCTCAAAGAAGCAAGACTGACCATTCTGGTATCTTTGGGAAATGTGTGAGACTGTTTAACTTTCAGTGAAATACTGAGTGTGACTTTACATACTGACATGCATGTGATTTTATTATGCAGATCTCTTCTTATACTTCTTTGTGTCCTTTGTATAATGGAAAATATATTATTTTAAATTAACATATGAGTATATTTATATATTATATGAATATCATTCCATAGAAGTAAAAGAGGATTACAAGAATGTTAGAAAGAGAGGTCATTGGGTCTGTTAGAACACGTGAAATTGATTAATTGCATTATTATCAATATAAATGTAATTACATGGGAGGCTACTTAATTTTTATCACCTCAGTATTTAAAAAAAATGCTTGTTTCCCCCCAAATTTGGAAGATGTGTTTGAGATACTCTAATTGAAAACCAGCCCATGTGACATGTATAGTACTCACTGTTGGAAACCAAAACTGAAACAACAGCACCAGAGGCCTGGAGACAGCCAGACAGGAGAGAAGTGACATCCATATGAAATACTATGAGCCAAAGAAAATATGATTTCTGTACAAACCCCATCGTGAACATCCCAGGGGTAGATTAGACTTACATATGAGCTACATCTCACACCAGTAACTTATCCAGAAAGCTTTCAAGTTAGTATCAGGGATATAGTTCTTTATATGGTTAATATGGAGGTTAGCTAGTATAAAATTAGAGTAGTCTGAAAGGGTATATAGTATTTTGTAAATGGAATAGGTACATTACTCTAGAATTAGTTTCAGCATAGAGAAAAACTCAAGCCCCTTTTATAACTTTGGCAACTGGGAGGTACTTTCACATGGCCACCTTATGCATTTTTACTTTTTTTTATTACTCACATGATTAAGTACCTTAATCAAGAAAAATAACAATATGCAAAACAATATCAAACTGTGTTCAAGGTCTAAAAGAAATAAAAAAGGGATGTGTCACGATCCTGCTTTGCTGACTGAAAAGTGTGTTGCAGAATATCAATGCGTGCGCCGCCTAGTGGCCAAGCAGGGTGGGGAACTCCCACCCAATATAACATGGCACTTAGTATTCCCCACACCTTGGCCACATTAGGACCGGAAAATACTAGAATCCAATAGGAATTCCTCAGGAACAGGGAGGGTCCTTAAGGACAAAAGCAAGAATGAAATCACCTCCATTTTAGAGAGCCCCAAACACAGAAGCCCACCACATTAGCTTTGAGACACAAAAGTAGAGAGAGAGAATTTTAAGAGGGCTGGGGGGGTTAATTTAGATTTCCAAGAGCCTATAATCAGCTACGATGACATTAATCATATTCCTTTACCCAGTGCTTCTCAACTTAGCTATACATTAGAATTACCCAGAGAGCTTTCAAAAATCTGATGCCATGTTGTACCCCCAAACAATTAAATAAAAATCTGTGCTTGGGACCCAGACATTCACTCTTTCAAAGCCCCATAAATGATACCAATATTCACTCAAGATTGAAAACTACTACCTTAGCTGTATCTCAGAGATGAAGCTAAACTTAAGAAATTGTAGTAATCTTCACAAATCACATGTAGTGATTATTATCATTATCACCTAGGGCTATCCAATAGTTCCCTTAAATAAAGTTCAAAATTGGCTGGCTCGGCCACTGGATCATATGGGAAAAATCAGCTAAATAAAACACAGTTCTTTAATGGAAATTTAGCTTTCTGCCAACTGCATGTTTTAGTATTTGTGGCTCAACTTCAAATGGAAACAGAAGTGTTTTTTTTTTTTTTTTTTTTCTAACTAAATCATGATATTCACAATATACAGCTTGAATGACAGTGCTTGTGGGCAACTGAACGACTTCAGAGATTCCTTTTTGCTTAAAAGCACACCGTGAACATTTATTTTATTCATCTCCAGAACAGGACTCTGGAAGCTGGGCTTGAGTCTTGCCTTAAACAATCTGTGGGATTTGGAGCACAATCCAAAACTATCTAAATTTTAATGTTGACCCTAACTAAAAAAGTTTGGACTGAATGATCTCAAAGGTTTTTTTCCATCTCTTAATGTTCTGATTCAGTAATATATTGTTTTCTCCCTCTTTCTAAGGCATTTGCCCTCAAATCACTAAGATTCCTATGGTGATACTACTTATTTTCTCTACTTAAGTCACATCTTACCAGCAAAAAGTTACACGGTAACTTAATTGTTTTGCCTGGTATATAAGAAGTACCAAGGTACTAAGCTTCTCACAAAGGACAGCACAAAGTCTAAGCATCATATATCCACCAAGTATAAAGAGACATCTCCAGTAGAGACCAAGAGAATATTTGTTTCCTAATATAAACATCACTTTTCTATAAAAAATTACTCTTAAGAGGCAGTCACTGAAGGGATCGCTGGCCCTGGAGGCAAAGATGTGATAAGATAATTTCTATTCTTTCATTTCAGCCAAATGTTAAATAAGTTACAAATGAAATAACTTTGGCACTATTAATTCTCAAAAGCAGATTTAGGCAGAGACTTCAATAAGCCTGAAATCAGCACTTAATTTTTCATTTTCTCTTTTCTGGGAGCCTTCAATGGAACACTTTCAATTCTAAATTTAAGATATGTTGCCAAAAACTGATTGAAAAAATATGGTATGTGAAAAGATGTTTAGGTAGGTTTAAAAAAAAAAAAAACCAAAACCTGGATATGAACATTGCTCAAAAGGAAAATGACTTTTACATCATATTTCTTTAACTTTTTAATAGAAAAGGTTTCTCTTCTTTAGACTTTGGAACAACTTGGTGCCTAAACAGATATACTTTTTGGTATTGTTTAGGTATTTTAAGTTTAGGTCAACGCTTGGCAGTTTAAGAATTACATCTAAAATGGAAATAGTTTGCATAGTTTCAACATTCTCTGTTTTTTTTCCACATTTCCTTTAATAATATTGGATTTTAAAGTTATGCTGCTTTCTGTCTTCATGTTCTCAGACATGACTGATTTTATCTTTAAATTTACATAGTCAAAGGAATAATGTTGGAAGTATTTTTCTAAGATTTCAGGTAACCTCTTATTTGAGTGATCAAATTATTTCACCTGGTGTTCCTTGAAATTACATTGCTACCTTAGGCTCAAACTAGGTTGATGATATAACTATGATAAGTTTTTGAGTAAATAATTCTTTCATAGTCACAAGACCTTAAGGTGCCAAAAGAGGAAAACATTCCTCTTCCGATTTATCCCTATTGCATATTAAACAGACTACTGACCCAGACTTAAAATAGATGAGGGGGAATTGCATCTCCAATTTGAACTATGATTGTTGTTAAAAGATAAACTTTAACTACTCTCGCCTGGTCTAAATCCTTTTAAACCTGGTCTGTTAAAGTTAGAACTGGGTTGAACGAAGTTACATTGAACTAAGTAATTTTTACCAATTTTATCTTGGTCTTAGTCATGCACAATATCTGCCTGTCAAGTGAGACATGCCTGGAATGAAGTATCTGTGAGAATGGTACCCAGGTATGGAAGTAAACAGATAATGACAAAAAAGAGGGGAGGACTATGTGAAACACAACAGATATTGTGAATTCTGGGACCAGAAATCAGGAGAACAGGCAGCTGATGCTCACAGAGGCAGAGCCAAAGAAAGACAAATCTGAAAATGGGAATTCAAGAGGTGGAAGAAAATACAAACAGGGAAATTTTGTTGGCAAACACTGAGCACCTGCTGGGATGTTGTTCTATGAGCCGCCTAGCTTGGGGGTGGGGGGGGTCGCGGCATGGTCATGGCCAGGCTTTTAAAAAGTCGAGTTAAACTAAACATTGTCCTTCAATGCAGGCCGGGCCAAGACATACAGAGGCTGCCACAAAATCAAGTGGGGATTACAGTGGGCTCTTCAAATGAGTTCCTCTGCTGAGCGCTCCTCTTGCTCCTCAGGTACTATACCTCTGTAGCTCTGGGATCCCCGGGAGCCTGCCCTAGCCCTCCCGCTTTCCTCTTAGTCACTGTGGCAGGCTTCAAGGCAGCAGACACACGAAAGGGTTCTGTTGGGCAGAGCAAAGAAGTCAGCAGGACAATAATAAGATTCGTCAAAGCAGACCTAGATACCTGCTTTTGAAATTGTGGCAGGGACGGACTGCACAAAGGAGACAAAAGGGGCACATGTATCTGGTCTCCTGAGCCAGTGGCTTCTCCCCACTGTGAGATGCTGGCAACAGCAGTACAGGTAGATCAGAGAGCGTATGGGTTTTTCTAAGCACTGGACACAATCCAGGTTCATTGAGCAAAGCAGAGAAGTTACAGGTGATACCAGGAACCCCTATGATTCCAGAGGAAGGGTCTGAGCTGCTTCAGGGTGTAGAAGAATGCGTAAGTAATTATGCAAACTATCCCAAGTACTTCCTCTGAAATAAAGACATGATCAGAAGACGAGGGTTCAAAACAATAATTCTGAGTATGCTGTAGAGTAGGAAGTGTGCTGTTTTTCTTGAGATCAATAATGTTCTATAAAAGGGGTAAACTAGGCCTTCTTGGTCAGTCTACCACCATCTCTGTGTTGGTATCAGGAACTTGTGATGGAAGAGAATTAAAAATAACCTCTAACAGTACCATTTCGCAGAGTGCTTGGGAATCAGGAATGTATGTGGGATTTTTTAAGCATGCTTGATCTAGAAGCAACTGAAATCCATGTTAGCATGGTTCAGCAAAGCAAGTCATGGCATAGCAAGCACACCCATGACCCTGGCAATGCAGGTGACTCTTCATTACATGCTGAATTCCGTGGTTCTTTCAGGGTGGCTCCAGAGCTCTGCCTGGCAATGTTGTCACAGAATGTGTGTGGTGACACCACCATGCCTGTTGTCTTCTCTGCTTGCATTAAGTCCACCAGTACCTTGGCTTGCCTTGGAACTGAGACCTCAAAACCAGTTTAAACCAGTTTGGACTATTCTGAGATAAGCTCATCCTAGGTTTGCAACATTAAACAAAAATACTAACCTTAACCTGAGTAGGTCTGTTGTCGTTCTTGAATAAATAACTACTTCCAAAGAGGTATTATAGATAATATTCCTGAAGTCTTACCTGAAGGAAGGTAGTCTCTAATTCATAAATGAGTGAATCAGAAACAATAGTCAATAAATATCTCTCCAAAAGGCCCATTGCTGGCCTTCTCCTACTAAGCAACAGGCTTTATCAAATTTGCCCAGATCTCACGATCTTTCTGAACCACAGTAGTTCTGTGTGCCACTTCCGGTCTGATGTTTACCATCTGTTGCCTATTTATAGGGAATACATGCATGTGGTACAGTTTAGATGCAGAATGTAGGTTTACTACAACAGATTTAGTTAAATGGGAATCAAATCAAGGTGAAATTTTATTCAAGGACATTTATTAAATACAAATCATTTTGCTTATAACAGAATCCTTGCAGTTTGATCAAATAAAATGATTTCAAGCTATTCCAAGTAAGAAGAAGCTTGTTCTTTGTTTATACCTCTGTGATATCAATTCCATTTAAGAAAAGCTTGTTTTTATTTGTTTAGAGAACTAAAATAAAAATGTTGACTTCATGCCTGGGTAAAATTATTCATATATTTTTGAGAGCCAAACCAGTCTGTAACACTTACATAGTAGATAATGAGAGGAAAATCATATTTTAAGAACTTCATATATGTGAAATGAAATAAACATTATAATTTTGTAATGTGAATTGGTATTGGCACAGAAGCACTAATTTTACTAGCTTTACAAATTGGGAGACTCTAATTGAGAATGGGAGTAAGAATTGAGTATATATAGGAGATTTTGCAAAGTTTAAGTTTTATTTTATTCTTTCCCTTTTCCCAAAGAAACTAGTACAAAGAAATGCAAATATTTGAGTATGTGCTTAAATAAAGATTACATCAGTCATATGTTTGGGGAGTTACTGGGGTCAACTTTGCCTGACTGGAAGTGATGAGTGAGGTTATGATAGGAAAAATACAAGAAGAGATTCATGGCCAGAACTTTAGGGCACTGTTCTCCTGAAACCATCCATGTGGGAGCTTCAAACCCAGAAATCTTCAAGCCTAGGAAAAAGAATCAAGCCTGATGTTCAAAAACTGCTTTCAGGAGCCCCAGACTAAAGGGTTCTAGTTCATGCCTGGATTCTGTGCTCATGTATGATTCTAACCATTTTTATTATATTTGCTAATTTACACATTCTACTTCATGGCTTCATTTAGTTTGCTCCTCTAGCTAATAGTATTTGCTTTTCACTTTTTAATCTTTTAGTTTCTAGTTTTTGTTGTCTCATTTCTAATTTTTATTATATTTGCTTAATTCTTGACTTTTATTTTTGCCACTTTATAGTGCTTATGTCATGCCATTTTATCTTAATGTTTTATTTTATTACATTATCTTGATTATTTTATTATCTATTTTTAAATATAATTCATATTTTCTTTTAATGTTACCCAACATTTAAAAATGGCAAACAGAAATTTTGGCTAAAAGGACACATCTGGGAGGTCGGCCTAGGCCCTAAGCAAGTAATGCTGAAAGATATGTTTTTCCTCTTGTGGGTTTTACAACATCTCTTCCAGAACTCCATAAGTGATTTTTAATTTTTCTCCCTAGATAAATCTTTTGATTGTGAAATCAGTCTGAAACACAAGTCTGACTATTATCAGGAGCCCCTTATGCAAGGAAACAGAATCAACCTAAGTCAAAGATACACCCTCCGCACAAAGTTAATGTGTCCCTACGGACAGCACACATAAATACCTGAATTACAAATTAGCCAGTCTACTTAAGGAAACTGAGAAAAATGACATGATTTCTAGTCTACAGAACTGTTGGATTCTGGGTAGATTCTGGGAACAAAGCACAGTTTACCAGGAGAAAGAAGGTCACAGTTATTGGGGCCAGAAGGAAATCAGGCAGTTTTATTCAAGGAAAGAAACTTCCTCACTTCTCCATGCTAATCTTTTTTTCTTCTACAAAGAACATGGCTTTGTTGTTTTTTTCTTGCTACTTAAATAATACAGTTACTTAGACAATTCAAGTGACATAAAGTTTGAAGTTTGAAGTAAGATATCACCTGAAATGATCACCATTAACGTTTTAGAGGCCATTTTTTCATGCATCTCTTTATGCCCAAATACCTATAAACATGCCATATTAGATAAATGGCATTTATCATATATGCTTTTTTAAAATGTAGTCTTTTGTCTTACTATTCTCTCCCCCACTTTTTTGCTTCTTTTACCCTTCCCATTTCATTCTATTCTTCTAACCTCTGCAACACATCATTCTGATGAGTAACTCATGTTAACAGACTAGTTGACAAATTTCCATGTTTATATATATATATATATATATATATATATATGCTCATAAACATAAATACACACGTGTTCACACACATAGGCATACATATATATGTTGATCAGTAAGAAAAGACCAGGTTATGTTGCTGTAACAAATGACCACCCATGTTAACAATATTTCTTGATCATGATATACGCATATTTCCATTTTTTGAAATTCTGCTCCAAGTTATCTTTATTCCTAGATCCTGACTGATTGAGAGGTTGTTACTACTGTGGTGGCAGAAAGAAAAATAATTTAGTGACACTAAATTTTCTGAGCTAAGACCCAGAAAAAAGATATCCTGCCGTATCTTACACATCTTAGAAGGCACTAATTTGGGTCTCTCTTGGTCATGTGCCTCCTAATGGAGCAAGAAGTTTCAAGGGCCAAACGGTATTGTCCTTTCTGAGTCTATACAAGCTGGACTGTGCTGCAGGTACTAGGATTCCAGAATTCCTGCCCAAGTGGGCTCTGTGAGAGCCTCTTCCCTGAGTTTATTCCTCAAAAGGCAGACAAGTCTGTAGGAGCATGTATCCCATAAGCCCAAGAGGTAGCCAGAGTATGATTTATGTGGGGCCAGTGGACAGAACCTGTAAATGTGGGCTGGGATTGTGCATAGAAATGAGTTCAAGCCCCTCTGGTGGGGGACTGATGGGATGTAGAGGCCCTGTTTACTTGAGGAGGACGGTCAGTATGTAGCGCAGCTTAATATATACGCCATACATTTCTTGATTCTCTTTTCTGTTGCACTGATCTGCATTTCTGTGTTTATGCTAAAACCACAGTGACTTCATGGGAAGTTCTATTCTGTATTCTAATCTAACATTTGATAAGGCAACTGCCCTCTCATTATTATTATTTTTCTCTTTCCCCACCCCACATATTATTGGCTATTCCTGGGTATTAGTTTTTCCACATCTTTAAAAAATATCATTTTATGCAATTAATTACGGAAAATTCTGTTGCGACTCTAATAGGAATTGTATTATATTCATATACTTATCCAAATATAACACTGATATTTTTATCAGTAAATATCCTCATCCTAGAATATAGTATGCCTTCTAAAAATTAAGATTAATCTTTTCTGACCTTTCATAAAATTCTATATAACTGGATCTAAATATTTCTGGTTAAGTTTATGCTAAATATTTTATAGTTTTTATCACTACTGTGAATAAATATTTTCCCATTTTTATTTCTACCTTGTTATTGCCAGCACAGAAAAAAAACAAAAAACCCATACTGGTTTGCTTATATTTATCTGTGTCCATCCTTACCAAACACACTTATTGTTCCAGTGGTATGTGTTTCTCTATAAATATATAATATCATCAGCAAAACAGAGAAATTTTGTACATTGGGTTTTGATAATTTATTGAATTTTCTTGTGTTATTACTCTTGCTAGGACTACCAATACCATAGCATTCAAACTATCTAGTCTCTGATTTTAATTTAAATATATTTTAGTATTTTATCATATGGAATTATATTAGCTGTTGGTTTCTGGTGAATTTTCCTCATTTTGCTCAAATAAATTATTTCTATTTTTTTCTTTACTTTGAGCTGCTGAACTAGAGTCCTAGAGTCCTTTTTTCTTTTTTTTTTTTTTTTTTTGCATTGTATTTATTATGTAGGGTCAAGTTCAGCTGTGAAGAGCAGATAACCCAAAGTCACAGTGGCTTAAAACATACAGACGTTTACTTTTCTCTGTTGTATAAATGTAGCAAGTCAAGGTGTGGTAGGACAGGTGTGCAGGCATTTGGACCCAGGCTCCTTCTATCCTATTGTTCTGCCTGCAGTGCCAGGGCTGCCTCAGGATCACGCACTATATTGCAATTCCCAGGCAGGAAGAAGACAATGGCAAAATAAGGGGCGAGTTCCCTCCCTTTGACACACTTTGCCAAAAGATGACACACTACTTTTGCTTGCTTTAAATTGGTCAGAGATTAGTCATCTGACCATGTCTAAATGCATGAGAGGCTGGGAAGTCATCTACCCTCTTACCCTTTTCCTCCATCTCCAATGGTTTTAAATGTGCTTTTTATAGGATTGCATTTTCTCTCCTTGCTTAACATGATTTATATGTATATATGTGTGTGTGTGTGTGTGTGCGTGTGCGCGTGTATGTGTATGTGTGTGTGTGTGTGCATAAAATATTTATCTTTTTTAGTGGTTGCTCTAAAGTTTGCAGTATACATTTACAACTAATCCAAATTCACTTTCAAATAGCACTACACTAGTTCAGAAGTAAAGTGTGTCCTTATAAGTACAAAATAATCCTGGTTTCTCTATCCTGTTCCTTGTATTATTGCTATCATTTATTTAATTTAAATAGGCATGCCTAATTATACACATATGTATATATTTATACACACACAAAAGATATATATACAAGCATACATAATGGAATGCATTATCGGTATTATTATTTTGAATAAACTGTTATCTGTTAGATCAATTAAGAATAAGAAAAATCAAACATTTTATTTTCTCCAATTTCTTTTTCAGTACTCTTCCTTCATGTAAGTATGAGTTTCTGACTTATATTCTTCTTCTTCTCTCTAAAAAGCTTCTTTTAATATTTCCTGCAAAGCAGCTCTGCTGACAACAAATTTCCTCAATATTTGTTTGAGAAAGTCTTTCTCCTTCACTCCTCAAGGGTAATTTCACAGATTTCTAGATTGCTGGGCTACCTTTTTTCCCTCTGAAACTTTAAATATTTACTTCCCTATCTTTCTGTTTGCATGCTTTCTGATGAGAAATGGGATATAATTCTTATCTTCTTCTTCCATAGGAAAGGTACTCTTTTCTTCTACCTTCTTTCAGGAGTCTTTTCTCTTTGATTTCCTGTACACTGACATGATATGCTGATGTGTAATTTTTTGGCACTTACCCTGCTCGACATTCTCTAAGCTTCCTGGGTCTGTGGGTAGGTGTTTGGCATTGATTTGGAGATATTCTCGGTCATTGTTTCAAATATTTCTTCTCTTCCTTTCTATGCTTCTCCTCCTTTGAGCTTCCAATTTTGTATGTTATGCTTCTTGTAGTTGCCCCATCTCACCCCTACCCCCCTACCCCTTGCCCCCGTCCTTGGATGCAGAGTCCCCTTTTGCCTGTTTGCAGGTCTTTGTCCTCTTTGTTCTATTGATGTGTCTTCTAGTGCAGATTCTTTCCTCAGCTGTGTCCAGTCCACTAATTAGCCCATCAAAAGCATTCATCATTTTGGTTAGTGTTTTTTATCTCCAGTATTTCTTCCATGTTCTTTCTCAGGCTTTCCATCTCTCTGCTTACATTGTCCATCTGTTCTTGCATGCTGCCTACTTGACTCATTAGAGCTGTTATCATATTAATCATAGTGATTTTAATGTGCCAGCCTAACAATTTCAACATCCCTGTCATGTCTGGTTCTGATGTTTGCCCTGTTTCTTCTCACTGTGTTTTTTGCCTTTTGGTATGCCTTGTAAGTTTTTCTTGCTAGCCACACCCTATGTACTGTGTAAAAGGAACTGCTGTAAATAGGCCTTTAGCAACCTGGTGGTCAAGTACTGGGCGAGTGAAAGTGTTCTACAGCCCTGTGATTAGGTCTCTGTCTCTTCGTGAGCCTGTGCCTCTGAACTGTGAACATCACAAGTGTTTCCCTGCTGTTCCCGCCCCTTTAAATGAGACAGGCTGGTGACAGTGGGCTGGAGTTGGGGACTTCCTTACACCCACGTAGAAGGCAACTCTTGGTCCAGAGTTGGGGATTTCCCGTCCCCCAGACCAGTTAGGCTCTTGTCAGCTAGTTCTCTGGAGCTCAGGCCTTGTAAGAAGAGCAGAGTGCTCTAGAATATTTTTTTCCCCCTTGTCAGAAGCATGAGGCGATTTCCCTCCAATGTTCACTGTGAGGCCCCAGCCAGCTCCCAGAGGTAAATGCCACAATATTGTGGGGCCTCCCTACAACGGGATCAGCCTGGAGTTTTTCAGCCTTGCCCACACTGAGTCTCCAGCCATTGGACAATTCCAGCGCAGGCTTCCCTCCCCGGGCCCCGGTTCCCTTAGGCCAGGGCAGCTTTGAGCTCCCTTTAGCTAAGTAAGAAGTGACATCCTGTATTCATGGCCCGTTTCTCCAACCTTAGGGGCAGTGGCTTGCCTTTTGTCCTCTCCTCTTTGAGGGATCCAGGTAGATTCATTTCATTTGCAGCCTGTTACTTGTTGTCAGAATGGAGCAGCAGCCTCCAAGTTTCTTGTATACGGCACCAGAAACCAAAAGTCAGAAAAGCATTCTTTATTCTAAGAAACCGTATACCTGGATAAAGTTGTAGTTTTTATTCCCATTGAAGGTGTGGAGAACAGATATTGAGAGATGGCCAACATGCACTTCCATGTAGTTACTTCTATGATATTTAGATTTTTATTCTTTCTTTATTGTAATGAATTAAGTTTCCCGATATTGATAATTGAGATAAAGGTCATTTAGTCTCATAGTATTATTTTAATATATATCCCCACAGCCCTGGCAGGTGTGGCTGAGTGGATTGAGCTCTAACCTGTGAACCAAAAGGTCACTGGTTCGATTCCCAGTGAGGGCACATGCCTAGGTATATCCCCACAAACATGCAATACAAAATTTGACCCAAGAAGTAGAAAGCAAGAACTTACCATTACCAAAGGAGATGTTACAACACTTGCTAAAGGTCCTCCACTAACAGGATATTATCACCGCTCGGTTTTATGACTTAGTTCCATCTGTGTTTCAAAAGAAAAGCAAACAATTCAAATGTCATTTAAATCACTTCAGATCATATAAAAGGAAATATTTCCAAATTATTTTATAAAGACAGCATTATTTTAATACTAAGAACCTGTCAGAGATTGTGCATAAAAACTGTAGATCTATCTTAAAATTTATATGCAAATTTTTTTTAAATAAAATAATTAGAATGGCCATAATAAAGCTGTTGGTTTAGGAACCAAAAGATGCTCCTACTAGGAATTTGTCAGGTTTACTCTAACATGTTTTTTAAAAAACTAGACAACGCCTGAACAAATGAGCATAGCTGCATTCCAACAGAATTTTATTACCAACTCAGCAGGCCAGATTTAACTTGCCAGCAATATTTTGTGCACCCTTATTTAAAAAAATGAGATATATCCTCTAGTGATAAGACTGATCTGTATGTTTTTAATGATAAAATAGTACTGTCATTCAAAACTGTCAGGTGACTTGTATAGTTGTCAGCAAAATATTAAATTTTTTAATAGGTTGGCTAACAACTCTAAATTCTCTAGATCCCATGCACTAGCAAGCTTACCATTTAATGGTATCTCAAATGCATAGCAAACCATATGATTTTATAAGAGAGAAATTATATAAGAAAATGTTGAAAAATGAAGAGAACTAATGCTTCGTATATAGTGACTTCAGGAACATACACATTCTTCTAACACAATCTAAGGATTTGGTTGCGGCAAATGCATCTTCGCTTCAATTTCCTGGAAAAATGAAAGTATTTAAATATAATTACAGAATCGAGATATGACTGAACTGGCATTGAATGATAGGTGCTTCCTCTTTAACTGCTGAGGACAGAATATTTTATGAAACTTGTAACTAACATGGGCGGTTGCTATGATTTCCAGTGTGACATAATTGTGGTAAGGAAAAAACAGCTTGGAGGGAGACACATGTAAGTTCTTGTAGCATTTTTATTCCAGGGGCTCATTTGCTCGCTCCATGATTTTTTGAGATAGAGTGATAAACAATCTCAGGGGAGTAATGAAGGGTTCACTATAGGGGGCTACAAGAATATTGAAAAAAAAAAGTTCCATAAAAAATTATTAACGACTCAAAAAAAGTGCAGACACAGAGAAGCGTTTTAATACTAAAGACACATGCTGACAGGTATTTCCGACAGTGTGTAAAAATAATGCCTTACTCATTTACTTACGTTCTACAAAACAAAGCGGCTTTATCGCACCGTGAGGCGTTAGTTGCCACTCTCCCCTCTGTAAACATTCCGGTGTCTTATTGACAGAAGCACCAGAAGTGGATCTCCAAAAAGCTTCTTCAATTCTCCATCATTTTTTGAGATAAATGTGGGCTATTTTATGGTTAGATCCAATTAATCTGCTCTGGTTTAGCTTCATGAGGCTCAAATATCTGTTGCACTCTGATGCTTTACCTCTAAATTGGCCAGAGCTCTTTAAAATTTAAAGAGTAAGAGAAGATTTAGGGTGTATACAAGGAAAACATCACGTTCTCTAATATATTATTGCATTTTAAGGGAACATAATTAATGGAGATGATTATTCATGAAGCAATTTTTTCTTCTAAATACTTGAATTAGATTTGCTTCAACTTTCACCTTTTTTTTTTCATGTTCTATGTTAAAACCTGACTTTTAGTGATATTTATACCCTTTTGATATTTATAAACTGCTACCATACTCTCAGTTCGTTGCCTTTAAACTTGATTCATATTTTCGTGGGTACATGGATATTATACAATAAAATAGGAGCAATTAAATGACAAAGCACCAGTCTCTTTTTGTGTTGATAGGTTCTAAAATCCTTCATCTCATTCCAACAAGAAAGCTTTTAACTCTCTACCAATTTCTAACCATTAACTCTCATCTTTAGTTCTTTATCCCTTCAAAATACTGACAGTTCATGTACTTGAAGGCAGCTTGGCAGGTTTACAATATATAAATACTGGGAGAGTCAGACTCTATGCCAGTTGTTGTAAACTATAGATGCACGGTGATTATTTTCAGAAATGGATGTAGGGAATGTCCACAGATGTTCAGAGTTTAGCCTCTTTGAAAATATATTTGAGTTATGGTGCAAATAAACAAATATCATTGCAACTAAGCAATTAAGACATATTTCTGTTGGTTATAATAATACTATCCTGTGTTCCCTAAGTTGTGTGTTTTAAGTGTGTTATTATTAACTTTAAGATCTGACATTGGCTAACATAGTAAATACAAATAAATGCTGCTTAGTGAAAAATAACACCAAGATGCTGTATTCTAACATACTCATATATAACAATATTTAGTATCCGAGATTTAATTCTTTTACTAAATTTGTATTTATTTTAAATTATATTATGCTATATAATGTTAGAATTTCTTAAAGATATGACAGGTCAGGTTGCCTTCACCATAGTACCAAGAGCAATGCTCTGTGTGTAGCCTTTTATACATAGGAGGTATGCTACAATGTTTAATTACATTCTCTTACCTCTTCCATAAATATAATAAAATGAATATATAATTTATACATATTATTTATAATTATAAACCTATAATTATATATATTATAACATAAAATTATATATAATGTATAATTATATAATAAACATTATATATATATAATGTATAATTATATAATAAACATTATATATATATATATATATGTGTGTGTGTGTGTATAAAACGTCCCAATATAACAGCTGTCTCCAGAATTCTTAGAAAGAGAACTAGAAATGTTACTCAAGAGCTCTTTGAGTAGGTGGTTAGATCCCAAGAATTTTGGAATTGGCTAGCACCAAAATTTAAGAAAAAAGAAAAGAACTGTACCTAAGAGAGACCAGGAAGAAGTTTACTTTTTCCAGAGAAGAACAGAGGAGCTGAGCAAACATAGAATAAAGGATGGAGTAAAGAACCGAGAAGATAAAGAAAGCTGAGATTACATAATGTGAAAGTTCAATGGCAATCCCTGGTGGTGATGAAATCAAAGGGAATTTTGAGATAGATGACATTTGTTATTTAATTTCAATCTGATTTTGTGGGTGAAACATAAATTCTTTTCTTCTCTCTATTCCAGAAACCAGTTAGCAGGTTACTACGTCTTCAAATTCCTACTGTGTTGAATTATTTATTTGTTTTGTATAAATAAAGAAGACATATTTCAAGTTTGGGTTGAGAGAGAATGCAGAATTGTAGATCAAGAAGCCACAAAAAGTAATCTATATTTGTTCTCCCATGCCTTACTGAATTTCTTGATAATATAAGGAGGATTTTTTTATTTGCAAATGCATGGACTTGTTTGGAGTGAAATATTAAGTCAAATTAATGAGGTGTTGTGCAGCTGACATTTGGGTTACAGGAAAATCTCATATTATTGCCTATGAATATTTTGGTTTGTGTTTTGACAGTTCTTCCTTTGTGGAAGACAGCTAACAGACTTACTGCAAGTTGTTATTGTTATGTGCAAACTATAAACATTCATCTGGTTTTAAAATGTTGAATTTCTTTTTCTCATAATAGGACTGATTTTTCATTTTTAAGTAACTATTCAGATTCTTTTATTTCATAAACAACCAGTTATAATGGATTTAATCAATATCATGTTCAATGCCAGTTATTCATATATGTAGTTTAAATGTGGAATGTCTTCTAGATACTTGCTCCATATCTCAATGTAACAACTCACTGTACTAAACAGTTGCAGTTTGTACTCTATAGAGATATATCTGTGAGTCTTCCAGTTATCCCAGATGTACTGTCTAGTGAAGAGACTTTCTAAAACATATATTGACTCTCTTCACCTCATCGCTTATTCTGAATTTGGACAGAATGCTTACCAAAGGACAAAAAACCTGAGTTCCAAGAAAAACGTCATTAATGTGGGCTTCCCCTAAAGATGCTGTTAATATCCTAAACCTGAAATTTTCTATTTTAAATGTTAACACTCTTTAAGTCCCTGATTACTCACAAAACACCTGGGTTACATGTAGTACATTTATACAAAATACAAAATTATTGATTAAATAATGACTCTTCTAATATCAATGTTTACTACCAATTTTTAAATTGTTGTCACTGCTGCATGTACTCAAGCTCTTGATCTTTTCCTTTAAACTTGTTTAAAAGTAAATGATAGAAAACAGAAGGACGTGTAACAAAAATAACATAACAGCCTTAGCCACAGACAATATCTTGAAATCAGTATGAGGAGGTATAAGCTATGAGAAAGAAAAACATTAGCAAATCATTTTGTGTTATCAGTAAAATTTCAAAATGTAGTTGAAAAGAAAAAATCTTTCCAAACTAAATACTCATTTCTGAGCCTGAGGCAATAAATAAATAAAAAGTGGGGTAAATCTCAGCCTTAATATTAGAAAAAGAAAAATCTCTTTCCAGATTTACAATATGGGTGAGGAGCAATCATGTTGTAATAAAACACGAATATAATAGTTTAATAAAAGCAAAAAAAAATTAGGTAAACTTAAATATTTTATTTTTAAATTTTTTACTTATTTATTTCTAGAGAGAGGGAAAGAGAGGAAGAGAAACATTGATCAGCTGCCTCTCGCATACACTCCAAGTGGGGACCTGGCCAGAAACCCAGGCATGTGCCCTGGCTGAGATCAAACCTCAACCTTTCTCTTTGTGGAATGATGCCCAATCAACTGAGCCACACCAGTCAGGGTGGTAGAGTTCACTTCTTAAAATATATAACATTATGTCCTTTATGCAAGAGATTTGATAAATCGTTATCTACTAGGGGTTCATTTGAGTTTTAACTTTGAAAACATCTCTTTTTAGATTAATGAAGTTTAATAATTGAGAATCTTTTCATCTGACATATCAAAAGACCCAAAACAAACACACAAAATGTTTGATTATATCAACACAGCTGTTAAAAATCATTTTGGTAAAAGTCAGCTCCATTCCAGTTTTAAATCTTTTTTGTTTTTTAAATAGGCTGAAAAAGCTTTATTTTTGTGTAAAAATATCTCTCTACCTAACATCAATAGCCATTTTCTTAAAAACTCTATTAGGCAGCCCCATACATTAAATTATAGAATAGACAAAGTATGTTCACAATTCTCACTAACATTTAGAATGTTCCTAAACATTTCAACTAAAAACATATATAAAGAAGAACTTGAAATTTTCAGTATTGGAAAAGTGGGATATTATTCTACCCTGAAAATCCAAGATAATCGTTTGAAAAGTTACTAGACTTTATTGGAAAGTTCAGTAAATTAAATAAATACCAAGATAAAATAGGAAAAGCAATCACTCCTCAGCAAATCAGCAGAAGCCTGTTAAAAACTAAGTTAGAAGAAAGAGAGTATTGGGGAAAAAAAAACAAAATATATAGAAATAACTTTTAAAGTATCTACAAGAATCATGAATATATTTTCTGGATTATTTATGTAAACAACAATTTTATTATGTTTAATATTCTATGTATATGGATGAGAAAATAGAATATTAAAATATTAGTTCTTTTTAATGAATTTATAAACATGAAATGATTACATCTAAATTGCAAGAGGAGCCTCTTTTAAAACTAGGCAAAATAATTTTAGATTTAATATAAAATAATAAGTTATGAAATAAGTTAGGAAAATTTTGAAAATGAAGTGGAATAGATGAAGAGAGTTTCAACCTACCAAATGTTAAAACATGTAATAAAGTTCTAAAAATGTGAAGAGCTGTCAAATAGATAAAAATGAAATGCAATAAATAAGATAATCCAAATGGGTAAAGAGAAGAAGATATGTTTGATAAGTAGTTCTGAAACAATCAGAATGATAAAAGTTAATGCAAAAAAAAAAATAATAACAAATTATATATAAAAATAAAAAATAAATTAAGTAAGCAAATTTGTGAATTGTAAGAGAAAAAACAAAAGCCTAAGTTCCAAAACAAAGAAACAGATTGCTAGATTTAAAGACCTAAAATAAATTTTTTTAAAAAACACATTAACTTCAAAGAGCTGGGTAAGATATTTCGATGACAAATCAACAACAAGCAAGAACCAAGAATTGACAAAACTGGAAATACACAAGGCTAAAATGTTAGGGTCATGTTCTCCCTTACTAATAATGAAAGTAAAAAATATTAAATAAAATAACATGTTTTTCATTCTTCAGAATAGTAGAAATTTTAAACAGTAAAAATAGCCAATACCGCATACTTTGTTCTTATGTTTTCTGATGTCATTTGTAAGTAAACCATTCAGTAAAATGATCTACCAAATTACTACAATGAAAACTAATCTCATATAACATTCTCCCACACTTAAAAATTATTCAACAAAGATTCATTAACAAGTAGCCAAAACAAAAAACAAAACAAACCCTTTAGCATAGTTTCACTAAAATGCCAGCTCTGTCCTTTTAACTGTTCAGACCCCATCTCCATGGAAAGTAACTAAAGCCACACACCTATGACAACCTTCCAGAAGCAAGACCTAGTACCTTGGCAATCAGCTCCATACAAGCTGAACTCCTCTAAATCAATGGCTTGGCCACAGGATTGCTTAGGAACCAAGCATCATGCACTATTTTAAGGGTAAAGAGCATAGTATAGGCCTTGCTGGTTTCTTTGTGCATTCATGTTAAGTGTTCAGTATCGTTAAAACATTTTAAACCAAATCACTTTTCCTGGAAACTTGTAATTTCACTAAGCAGTAAAATTATGCTAATTTCTACGTTCCCAACTTCACCAATATAAGGTAATTTCTGATCATCATTATGCTGCTTTCCATAATATTTGTCAACTGAGACAGAAAAAAATAGAAGCAGTTGTATTAGCCACTGATGGGCTAGGACTTCCTTATCCGAACTCCAGCTGGCTTTCTTTGGACTTCTGCAGCACTTGGGTTATTACTTAACTCACCAAAGCCTGCATTCTCTATATAAGGTGAATTATAGACATGTAACACCCAGTATATTGTCTCTCCTTCCTTATGACCCCTTTTCTATACACTTGTGTTCCTATCTTTGGAGATGATTTAGAGCTACTACCCTTCAGCTATATTCAGCGTATGTCCATCAACACAGATTCTGGTAAATTCCTGCAAATGTCAAATTCTTCAAGCCAAATGGAAATCCAGTTTGTGTAGGGTGGCAATCATTCCTCCTTTTAAAAACACCCTTGCATACTCTGTTGAGAAACATTATCTTACTTTTATGAATTTGAAGGTAGTTGAATCTTTCACAATCTCGAATTCATTACAATAGCCTTACCTCATTGCTCTGGGAGCCAAACAAGGTCAACGCCTAGCGAGGCACCCCGCACTGTTTATGATACCACAGCTACTTGGCAGTGGTGCTGGCCCATCCCCGCCCTCCTTCTCAGGCAGCCTGCAAATCTGCCAGCAGCCATGAGTGGGGAGAGGAAATAGTACTTCAAAGGTCTCAGTGCAGCTCATAAAAGATCAGGCAGACTGACCCAAGCCAAAAGGAAGATTGTACATTTGGCAGTTATGTTTGGATATGATGACGAGATAATCCATAGAAACGCAGGATTAACCGAGAGGAAGTCTGGATTTAATTGCCCCAGAGCAGGCTAAAAATACATGCTAAAGAGAACTGAAAATTCCAAGGGGGTGGGGGTGGGGGGAGAATTTGCTATCTCACACCCATCACAGAAGGAGAAGGAAACGGGGACAAAGCAAACAATTCCACTCAGGATTCAAGGAGTTGACCATCGATGACAATATCAGTGAATATCCAAAACACAAAATGAAGAAATGAGGGAGGGGAATGGAATAAGCAAAAGCCACGACCAAGAAGGTGGTGAAGAATTGAAGGCACTGCTGAAGTCTGGGGACAGTAGACTCGATAGAGACTCCTGAAGGGTTTAAAAGGAAACCATATTTCCAGGAAACCAGCTGGGAACTGATATCAAGTTTCAAATCATTTCAAAGAACAAAAGAACAACACTGAATATGGGTTCAAAGGACAATTCAATACCCAAAGTCCACTGCCAATGCAAGTTGGAACTAACCTCTTTCACACCCAGATGAGAAGCCTCTTTCAATTCCTTTGACTCCAGTAGCCAGTACCTGGCTGCAGAGAGTAGGGAAGCTATTATGAGATTTTGTATTTATACCCACCCTGTTCCAAAAACAATATACGGTGTCTTACAAAAATAAAATGGAAACATTGCAACATGACAATAAAAATTAGAAGGAAGTGAAAGAATTCAGGCAAAAAAGAAAACAAGGTAGAGTTTATAAAACAAAGCCAAGAATAAATAACACACAAATTTTTACAATAAAATCTGATAAGAATGGCTTCCAGCCTTTTTAGTATGACGTTGTATTTTTACAATTAGAAATTTTTATACCCTTACACTACAATTTATCCTTCCACAGCCATGATAAAAATTATTATTCCATAAGTATCCATTAATGAATTATGCAAGAATAAATTGCAATTAATTCAAATAAGTGAAATTGTATTTTGTGAGTCATAAGTGTATTCACATGAAAAGTTGTAATATATATGAGGTCTGTCTGGAAGGTATTCAGCCATGTAATATAAAAAATAGAGACATTTAATGAAGAAGATACAAGGTACAAGAAACACTGTACATAGGGCAATGACATATCAGTCCCCTTTAAAGTAGGCACCTTGGGTCCTCACACAGTTCTCCCAATCATCATCAGCTGCCCATTGTATTTTCCTGAACTTCATTCATGGTCTGAAATCTCTTCCCTTTCAAAGGTAATTTTAATTTTGAGAAAAGCCAGAAACCACTGGGCACCAAATCAGGGCTGAAGAGGGGCTGAGTTACCTGGGTGATTTGTTGTTTTGCAAAAAAAACTGCATGAGATGTGATGCATGAGCAGGCATGTGGTCATGATGAAGCTGCCAATCACCAGTTGCCCATAGCTGCAGTCTTCTGAATCATGTGAATAGTTTCCGTGGAGGAATGTTCAAGCTTAACACAAAGTTTGATGCAGACTCGTTGCTCTGCTTGCTCATTTTGAATGCAATGGCCACACAGTACACACGCTCACTCAATGGCATCTACTGCCCCCGCTGACTCTTTCAGTGAAGTTGTCACTGTTCACACATGTGCATTCCAGTCCATTCCCCTTGGCTGCCAGGTTACACCGATGTCCACAAACCATTTTTGTTATATTAACAATGGTTAGACTTTTTCCATACAGACCTCGTAAATGTATTAGATATTAATCTAATGAAAATATTTGATATTCATATGAGTTCATGGGCCCTCCTAGAGTCTAATGCCCTGATTTAACAAATCTGTTTATTTTCTAAAGACCTTAGCATTCCATATCTTAGCAAATACAATGAAAATTTTAAAGGAAATACAATGGGCAATAAAATATGTCCATTAAGACCTAAAAGAATTATCAACAAAAGGATCTTCCTTGGGGTCTGAGAAAAAGGCTTTCTATATTTCCCAATTATCTGTTATCCATTCTTTCTTCACAAATAGCCTCTCCCAACCTCCCCAAATATAAGTAGGTACACAGTCCCACTCATCTCCCCTTAGGTACAATCATGTGACTTAGTTTTTGTCAATGAGATGTACATAGTCATGGAATGAGCCATCTCCACCAAGGAAGAGCACATTGCCCCATTTTTGTCCTTCTGCTGTGTGCAATGAAGACAAATGCTAACAAGTGCCATACCCTAGCGGAAGCAGAGCAAAGAGCTGGGTGGAGACTGGGGCTTTGATGAATTCAGGTAAGTTGCATAGTAGGACTCTGACTACTGGACTTGGCTTGGAGAAGAGAACAAAACTTCTTTTTTAAGCCACTATCACTTTTGTTTATTTTGCTGTCACATGCTCTCATGTCTAATTCTAATTAATGCATTGTCTCTACCTGTCGACAATTTTCAATTCTAAAATTTGGCCCACATTTACTCTTAGAAAAACCACACGATCTGAATGAACTATGTATGACTTATCTCCTACAAATCTGTAGTCTATTTCCTGACCTTGTGCCTAGTTCTAGCTGTTCTTTCCTGCTAACCCCAGGTATTTACTCTGATACAGGCTTGCTGGTCTCTGCCATGAATATGCCTGATGGAACTGGGGCCAAGAACTTTCTACATCTATGTAATTGATGTACTAGGATTTGCTTTCAGGTAACTCCTGGGTTAATTCTTTAGTATTTCCACAACACCCACCCCCCCTCAGGTCTTTTAATTTCTTGTTTTTAAAAAATTTTTAAAATTAATTAATTAGTTTGTTTATTTATTTTATTTTTAGAGAGAGGGGAAAGGAGAAAGAGAGGGAGAGAAACATCACCGTGTGGTTGCCTCTCACTCGTGCCCCCAACTGGGGGCCTGATGTGCAACCTAGTCATGTGCCCTGACTGGGAATCAAACCAGTGACACTTGGCTCTCAGGCTGACGCTCAATCCACTGAGCCACAGCAGCCAGGGCCTCTTGGTTTTAACCTTTGTTTTGTTCAAGCATATCTACAAGAAATTCTGTAAAAAAATGTATAAAAGTTCATGAACTTAGAATCCAAGTTCAAAAGTAACCCACTTAGAAGAGTTCCTGCAGGTCCAAAAATAGGCATATTTTACCATCATACTTGATTGCAACTGTGACTAAGCCTAGAACCTTGCCTCAAAACTTTAAAGGCAATGTTTTATTGCTTCTAGGATACAATATTGTTGGTTAGATGTCTGATAGCAGCCTGCATCATTTTCATGAGTCATAAATATTATATGTCCTCTGCACCCCAACAGTAAACTTTTTTTTAATTCCTCGTGTTTTGAAATTTCAGATATGGATTTTTCGTCATCCTGGGAATTCAGTGGAACTTTATAACTTAAATAATTCTTGTGCTTTGGTATTGGAATGTTCTTCTTCGATTTTTTTGTTGTTGTTCACTTCCTCTCCTCCATTTTCCTCTGTTCCTTTTATCCAGAAATCCTACTAGGTCAATATCGAGCTTTCCAGATTGATCTTTCCTGTTTCTCATTTTTTCCCTCTTTTTGGCACGGGAGAAGGACTTCTTTTCTCTTTTTCTGATTTTCTTAATTTCATCTTCATAACCACTAAATTTTGCAATCATATCTTCATTGTAGAAGAACTTATTTTTGTTCTACATTATTCCTTTTATACAGTTTCATTTCAGATTTTCTTGCGGATTAAATTTTTACAATTCTCTTTTTTTCCCCTAAATTATCTGTGTTTCTTCTGAAATTGATCTTCTCATTTGAGTTGTTCTTTTTTGCTTCTGGTTTTAGTCATATTTATAATAATCTTTGGCTAAATTTTTATAAAGAAAAACAGTGAATTGGCCTGATCTCCTAAGATTAAAAACTATGAGCCTCCTAGGGTGCTATTCATATACTTTAATTTCATGGCTAGGTCTCCACACAAACATGATGGCTGACTCAGACCTCAATGTGTGTGGGCAGAACTGGAAGGCTTCACCTTCACCTTGGGGTGGACAACAAAGGAGAAAGCATTTAGTCTGGGGTGGGAACAGAGCTTCCAAATGCCACAACGAGGAGGAATTTCTCTAGAAGACCTAATTTTCTACCTGCAGTGCATTTGATTTCTTTCAAAACTTTCAGATTATTTTGCTGTTACTGTTTTGTCTCTGCTTTTGTCTAATGGTTATATCTTGTGTAGATCAGGCTGCCTAGAGATGCCTGAGTTCTACCTGTCTTTGGATGTGGAAGGGCAGCAGAGAAGGGGTGTCGAAATCCTACTCTTCGTTCAATAGTCAGCCTTTCAATTAATCTCACAATTTGGCCTCCCTTCTCATTTCGTCTCTGGAGTCCTGTTACATAGCTCAGGTTGCTCTTAATTATTGCATTCTTGCCTGTGTATTCTGAGCTGCTAGGACATACTTGTTTCCAGTCTGTCAACAGAGTTTTATCTTTTCCTTCTATCTTCTAGGAATTTATTGGAATCTTTTTCAAAGATATTTCTCCCCCTAGTCTCTCAATTTTACACTGGGATTTTAAGAAGGAAGGGCTAGAAATGCCTGTCTTAAGTCTACCATTTTAAGTCAGAAGTTATTGTTCAATTTAAGTAAAAATGTATCTTACATGGTCTAGTTAAAATCTATTAAAATGATTAGATTAAAAATAATATATATACTTTTATTTATTCTATAATGTCCATTTTCTCTTCTCATATTAGCACAGTGAAATAACTGCAGCTACCTTACATCCTTTGAAAACAAGAAGGATGATAAATCAGTACATATTGTTTAACTGAGCTTTTATGCAACTAATTAGGTAGAAGTTTTATTCCTGAATTTATTCTCTTGCTCCTAGAAGAGAAGAATGACCTAGACACATTTTAAGTGCACTTTTAAAAACGCTAAGGCTGAAGTGACACCAACAATCCAATTAAGCATAAAGTGCCATCAAAGGTACAGTTCCTAATTCACTTGAGGACTGTTTTGCTGTTACTGTTTTGTCTTTATTCTTGCCTGCAAGAATATAAATATACATATATATTTCACACTGCCTGGAAATGCCTAATGATGCCCAATAACCAAAACATACAAATCCGACCTGAGCTGAAGGAGTCATAGCACATGGTGAAACACAAAGAAACTAAGGAACTGCCCCAGGACTATGAGAAAATACTTCAAAACATCAGTCTGGAGATTGCACATCACATGTTATAGTTAGAAGCCTATTTCGGGGCTTTTCTAGTTATAAAACTCCATTGGGTTTTATAAACATACTTTATACTGAAAGCCACTGGAGTAAACTATGTAATGACAGGATTGTCTTGACCTGAATGTAATTTCTTCACATTGTTTAGAAGGAAAGGGTTACTGTAGAAGCCATTTTAACTTGATGTCTGCTAAAATGTTATTGTCCTTAAAATAATAATGCTTGTAGTTTTTAGAGTGATGTATCAAGACGTTTTTTGAGTGTAATTGTATTCTTCACAAAAGGAACACAGAAACACAGAAATATTTCATTTGGTTTCCCATATAATTACTATGTATATACACACAAAACCCTGCAGATGTGTTATGTGTTACTGTTTAATGTAAATCCACTGTCTATTTTAGGATTCCTCCACCCCCAAAATTTAATGTGACTCATTTACGTTGGCAGTGAGTCATTTGTATTCACTGATCTGGCTGCACAGGGGGAAATAGTCCTCTTCACAGTGACTAATAAAAGACTATATCCCTCTTCCTACCCCAGAATAGTGCATATCTCCTAGACATTTTTCTCTATCCCTGCAAGAAAAAGAAGAGAGGTGGAAACTTATGAATTACTCTTCTCCACTTGAATTTTGCCCTGGCTGGTTTAGCTCAGTGGATTGAGCGTCGGCCTGCGAGCTAAGTGTCGCTGGTTCGATCTTCCAGTCAGGGTACATCAGAGAAGGAAAACTCTGATTCCAAAAAACCTCCGCTGCCTTGCGGCATACCTCTTCAGGGGAAAGGCTAAGGGAGTAAACCCCGACAGAAAATCCGGAGCCGGAGTCCCTAAGGCGGTTTGACGTTGTAGTCGACACCGGCAACTCCTGCGGCGCACCTGAACCCAAGCTGTATCGACTCCGTCTTTCCCTTGGACCCTTCAGCTGCGAAGAGAGGGGGGGTCTGCTGCATGGGCAACAGCAGACCCTCCATATTACCCTGCCCAGGCTCTGTAGCTTCAGCGTCATCACAAGATGTCGATTCAACACGGGAGGAGACAGATACCATGTCACTCCCGAGTCGGACTGCACAGCCATTCTCGGCGGTGCAGATAGACTCTTAAGAAGCTACACCATCGTCTCTCGAGACGGACGGCTGCCGACGACGAAACTCTTCTCCACTTGAATTGATCAGAGGAGAAACGTTTCCTTTCTGGGAGCATTAATGTAGGAAGTTCAGATTGAATTTATCATGATGCCCAACAGAATCTCTCTCTCTCTCTTTCTCCTCTCTCTTGGATGTAATTCACACATACCGTGATATTTATTGTGCCAAGGTATACAATTGAGTGATTTTTTTTTAGTATATGTACAAAGTTGGGTATCACCACAATTTAATCCCAGGACATTTCCTCACCCCCAAAAGTAACCACCCTACCCATTAGCAGTCACCTCCTAATCCCCTCTTCCCTGTGCTTCCCAATCGATAACTCCACTCATGGCAACTGCTCATCTATTTTCTGTCTCTACAGAGTTACCCACTTGTCTATTCTGGACATTTCATCTAAATGGAATTATACATTAATTGGTCTTTTTTGAATGATTTATTTTAATTAATATTTTGAAAGTTCATCCTTGTTATAGCAGATACCAATACTATATTCCCTTTCATTGCCAAATAATATTTCACAGCATGTGTGTGTGTTTGTACTGCATTTCATTTATTCATTTATCAGTTGATAGACTTTTGGGTTGTTTTTACCTTCTGGTTAATGACTAATGCTGCTTTAAACATTTATTGAAAATTTTTTTCTGAACATATATTCTTTTGGGTATATACCTAGGACTAGACTTGCTGGGCCATATGGTAGTTCTGTTTAACTAATATTTTTAGTTTACTATTTCAACTGAATGGAATAATTTTCTATTTGTAGTAATACTACCATGGAGGAAAAAAATTCCAAGTATAAGTAAGTATCATTAAGACAGAATTTTGTAAAGGAAGCTGTTCACTTGATTTTTCTCCAATCTGGACACTAGTATCATGATCAGATTATGCATTTAGGTTCCTTTATCTTCCAATATCTATACTACCAACAAGAGTTCTTGAGTACAGGTCTTTATAAGGACAAAAATAGGACCAATAGCAAATGCTTAAATATTTCTTTAGAATCTAAGTATATTTCTTTGAAATACATACAACTGTATTTTATCATTTCATATGCTTATTCATCAGAAAGTATAAGAAATATACAATGGCTCTTATTGCCAACTTTCAATCCTTGCTCACATGGAACATATAATATTTATTCTAGAATAACTACAAGATTAGTCTCTGCTCTGTCTAGATACTTTAGATATTTTTTCTTCTGGATTCTACTGATAATTCTCAGTATTTTATGCCTTTCCTGCCCTAAGCCATCTTTCATTGACACATAACTTTTGTTCAGAGGTCTTATTCTCAGTGTCTACTTTTCCGAATGCTTGGCTATCCCTTTAAGTACCACTCATTTTTCCAAAGAGGCCTACAACATTCTTGCTGATAAGGAAGTCTGTTCACACTCTTAACAAGCCTCTGAGTCTCTGTAAATTTCACTTCATCCAGCATTCTTCTTTCAGTGGGTCTCATCTTGGCCATCCTGTGATGAAATGTTGTAGCCTTTTAATGAGAAGAATGGCCTACAGAATATGGTCCTGGTAAAAACATACCCTTCATTGTATCCAAAAACAGGTGCCAAGTGCTTCCTGGGTAACATCATTAAATATCCTCCTCGGTGATGAAAGCTTAGATGAAGTTTCTAGTTGATCAGTTTGCACTGACTTTCCCTTCCCTGGAAGGAGAGAGGAAATATCTTTTCTAGATGAACAAAGTTTACAGTTCTTCTTACAACCAGTGCAAAGGGGGGGAAAGAAAACAAAACATTTAAATGCTTTTAGAATCAAATACTGTTCCAAGCACATTTTTAAATGATTTCTTCACCTTCCTTTTCCTATTACAGTCAATGCCTATGTGGCATTTCTTCTTCTTTCATGAGGCATCAGTATTCTTTGCTTGAGGACAGTGTCTCTAATGGTAAAGGAAAATAAATGTGTCTCCTGCCCTGAAAGGGACGTATCTGTGACAGAAGAGGGATGGAGTCATTTTCCCTCCCTGCTAGAAACTGAAGACTATTGCTGAGTATACTTTCATTGTTTAATATACATTACTGCTGTAAAATGAAAGGACAAGTTGTAAACTTCCTGTGAATTATGCTGTTGTTGCTATGTTGCATGATGTTGTTAAACAAACAATATGGATGGACTTCACAAAATACCATTTTTTAACTTTATTTCTTGTGGGCTCTTGGCCCCACTATCAAGCCAAGGATAAAAGAGTTATTTACTTTAGTGACATCTACAGGCACTTTTAGAGAAAAACATTCTTAACTCTTCTTTGTAACTGAAGTGACCCAGTCAGGAACCACCAAGTAGATTCAGGCTGATGGTTACTGGGCTTCAGCGTAGTACTTAGTATATAGAAGGCAGACCTTATTCCATATTCAGTTGAGTCTTCAAACACATCCATTTGTCCCCAAAACTCATCTTCATCAAATACCTGGTCATCTTGATTTATCCCACTCTCTTCCATCCATATTTGTTTAATGAAAACTTAATATTACTATTTGGTCTTGATACTGAACTAAAACAATGTAAGTATCTCCGATTGCCTTGTTCCAGTTATATAAATTGTGCCTTTAACAGGATCTGACTGGATAAGGGAATACTAATGAAGTCTCACAGATGCACTCTGCTGTCCTCACGCTTCCTGAGCTATAGGAATGCATGGTCCTGTCTGTACTGTATAATAAGGTACTATGAGTAGAAAGGGTGATGACTTCTTGGTAGTGGCTTCAATTACCAGAGTTGGGGGACTCCAGAAGACTACTGGGTTCAGTAACCTTGAAAGAGCATCACCTAAGACAACCTGTCACTTGCCAAAAACTGCATGTCCACAGTGTAGGTAAAATTGTGGAGTGGTGGGTACCACTACAGCAGGCAAAGAGAGCAAGATAAAATGGGTCCACCTGAGAGTACATTTCCCACAGCAAGAGACTGGGGGAGGGGCAGGGTGTCAGAAATGGGGGAGGAGCAGGGTGCCAATAATTTAAATAAAAAGACCTGCATGTTGTCTTATTAAAGAAAGAGCCAGCTTTAGGAGCCTGCTATGCCAGAGAGCACTTAACAGTCGAATTAGATCTCTAAACAGCATCAATTAAGTATATACAACTTTTTTTTTTCCTTCCTTTATGTCTTACTCCACTGCCCCATCCAACCCTGAAAAATCTATAGGCAATGGGTGGAAAGTCAGGAAGATATTAAGCAAGAAAGAGAGGAGCCCTAGCTGGTGTGATTCAGTTGGTTGGAGAATCATCCTATAATCAAAAGGTTGTAGGTTCGATTCCCAGTGAGGGCAATACTTAGGTTCCAGGTTCAATCTCTAGTCTAGTGTGTACAATCCCCAGTTTGGGTGCCTACAGGAGGCAACTAATCCATGCCTCTCTCTCACATCAATGTTTCTCTCTCTTCCTTTCCTCTCTCTCTCTCAAAGCAGTGAAAAAGTGTCCTTGGGTTTAAAAAAAGAGAGAGAGAGAGGAGACTCACCACATGTCTTCCTGATCCTCTTGGTCAGACTCAAGAGAAAGGGAAAAACTTGAAACTGGATATGAGACGTTCAGTGTAGTTCACTGTGCTTTTAATATCTTAAAAATGAAACTGAAAGTGACCTGAAAATATCATCTAGGTGTGAGAAAGGAATATATTACAGAGAAGTTTTCAAAACTGGTAGTAGAAAAATAAAGCTATTTTCTAATCTTATACTACCAACACCAATCCACTGAGTTGGTCCAATTGGGATCCTACTTTCTACTATCTTTTTTTCTTAGCTAATAAGACAGCTAATTTTAGGGAAGGCTGGAGTAAAAACGGTGATACTTTTGTCTATGTTCAAAATTTTAAAAAGTATCTCACAGCTGATCGTTATTTTAAAGTATACTTATTTTTCATATTTATAGTTTTAAATTTATATACCCTTCATTTAAATTTTTCTTCCTCATAATAATACTTTATATAGAACTTTGCTTCCGTTCTCAAAGACACAAAGAGAAAACTTCAGGGGCTTCTCTTCTGGCCCCTTTTTTGGCCACTTTTGATCTCCAACTCTCCCAGTCCTCAAAGTGAAGACTTTATTGTCTGATCTCAATAAAGTTTAGTATAAGTGTCTGAAAGTGTCTGCCTTCTATGAAAGCCTCATTATCTTTGCTGAAGACTCTTCTGAGTTTTTGGCCCTCACCCCCCAAGGAAGTTCCCATGGCAGAATGTACTACTGCGTCTCCAAACAGCTTTCCTAGGAGGCTGTCTTGCAGACAGACTCACACTGCTCAGATGTGAGGATTTTGAAACTTCACAAATATTTATCACAAGGATTTACAGATGCTTGGTTTTTGTAACTGCCTGTTAATACAACCTCCACATCAGCTGCCTAAAAAATACAAAGGATTACTCATCAGACAGAAACATAAATAATGAAACACAAAAGACCCACTAGTAATTACAGAAAGCTCTGTGGACCATTGGACAACGAAGACAAGGGTCCAGGGAAAGGTTTCTGGAATCGCATCTTTACCCCCAGCAGGGTGAACTATGCCGTTTGGGTAAGAGTAATGAAATATAAGAATAGGAGAGGGAGTGCTTTCAAGAACCAAGTTGCTGATAACAAAGACCAGGAAGTAAAGATGTGTATTGCACACATATCCACTTCCTTGTTCCTTGTCACACACTAGGTCGAGCCATGCCCCTGAGTCATCCAGCAGCTGCCACTCTCATCTTCAGCCAACTCCCATCTTCCTAGCCTCTTCCACTGGAAATCAAGGACACAATAGATGGGGAAGAGAAGCATTCTTGTATGTCCTTTGCTCCCCACCCACCCACCATTATGAAGCAGGAGAGCGGGAGCCAGTCTACTATGCACTGAAGGTAAAGGATATGATTAGGGCAAAGCTCTAGGCAGCCTGGGCGGCAGAGTGTTAACAACATGAATAAGCAAATCTGTCCACCCTTGAGCATTTCCTCCTCCAGTTCTCTCACACTGTCTTTCTCCCCATCCTAAGGGGCCTTTTTTAAAAATTCTACCTGAGGTGGCCAATGTACTCTGGGAAGTGTGAACTTAAAGGGAAGAGCAATGCAGCATCTTAGAGGCACAACCACTAAAAGAAAAATTCTGTATAGTGTGTATAAAAGCAAAATTCATAGAGCAAAACCAAGATCTTAAACTAAGTATATGGAATACCTTTAAAGAGAGGACACTGGAAACAAGAAACAGGGATGGAGTGCAGGACGATGTGGGCGGGGTAATTTTTTAAAAAGTAGAGCTGCTACTATGAAAAAAAATGGAAAAAAAATAACAATAGATTGATTGACGATCATGATAGATACAGTTTCATAACTAGAAGATTAAGTGGAGGAACTTGCCCAAATCAGCAGTATGCTCCTCAAAGTATTGCTTAATCTATTTTAAATAACCCTCTGTCCATTACAGTCTAGTACAGTCCCCTCTTTTCATAAAACAATTAATTCTCCCTATTCAAGGCATAGTTAAACTATCTTTACTTCCATTCCTGTTACTAAACTGAAAACATAACATCCCAGGACCCAATGTCTGTATTCAGACAGAAGATTACTTCACAGTCTAATTTAAGATCTTGGGTTGCCTGGCTATATTTGTGCAAACAAAGTGTCAATCCTGGTGACGGTGTCCAAACCAAGACTGTGTGAACTCAGACATTTTCACTTTCAGGAATTGAAATTGCCAGTGACCAACACCTCTATCTTGCCCTGCCCTGCCCCCCCCCCAAAGGTAGCAAATATATTGTTAAATGGACAAAAACAATATTCCTTTTCACCAGGCACCTTATCATGTGGAGTGAGACGTGACATGTTCAAGGAAACATTTATACTGGAATTCAAGGATCTCTCACTCCAATGAAACAACACAGTCAGCTTTAAGAAGGTAAAGTATGTGTGACTCCTGACTATTCCTTGGTGCCGGGCTGCTCAGCAGGCAGCTAGCCGAGCAGTTGCCCCTCCGACTTACAGGAAAGACTATATCGTGAACATATGCTTGTGGCAGCAGCCCTCCGCAGATTGTCCAGTAAAGGATACAGTAACCCATAAGTGCTCCCTGCATGGTGGAGCGACCTGCCAGGTCTCCTGGCACCGCTGCCTTTGTGGGTGTCAGAATTAAAATGCTCAGGTCTCACCTACACAGTGAATCCATGGGGTTTCCGAGCCGCGGCAGCTTCGGGGACGCACTCACCGAGGGTTGGCTCTGCCTGAAGCCCACTGTTGCCGACCAAGCCAGAGATGTCATCCTGGTTTGGGAGCCTCGGCTCCGGCTTGGGCCAGTCTTTGGGCCATGTAGGGGGCAGCCTAGCTTCCCTCACTAGATTTAAGACTTCACGAAGTCTGATGGAGGGGACAGAGGAAGTAGGAGCAGAATTACCTAATTCTATGAGAAAGGAAATTGAAGCCTCTCTTAAAATCTTGAGATCAGTGAATGAAAGACTTAAGAAATGTACTGATCTAGAAGAGAAATATGAAGCTTCAGAACTTCAAATAAAGCATTAATCTACAAGTTATCAAAATCAACTACAACAAAAAGAGGTCGGAATCAGCCATCTTAAAGCAAGACAGATTACACGACAGGACCAATTACAGAAGCTGCAGTCAGCTGCCCAGGCAGGGGACTCAGCAGCTGGCACTGTGCCACTAACCACCGCCCCTTAATTGAGCTACCGTATAAGCCATTATGCTTCAGCTTTTCATGGTGATGGCGTGGACTTCGGTGATGTAATTTCATCACAGCAAGAAATAAAAAGACTGTCCAATGAAATTTCAATACTTGAATCTGAAGTTGGATATTAGAGGCATATTGCTCAGATTTCTAAAGCACAAGGACCAAAATAGCTCTGATCAAAGTGAAATCTGCAAACTGCAAAATATCATTAAGGAACTTAAACAGAACCGAAGTCAGGAAATGTATGATCAACAAAATGAAATGTCAGTATTACAAAATGCACGTCAACAGAAATTGACAGAAATAACTTGTCGGCATCCAGAAGAATTAAATGGATATGAAGAATGAACTGAAGAACTGGAAAACCTGTTACAACAAGGTGGCTGAGGAACTGCAGTAACTGATCATTCTAAAATCCATGAAATGCAAAGAACTATTCAAGTTCTACAAACTGAAAAAGTAGAGTCTACAAAAAAAAAAAAAAAAATAGAAGAACTTGAGAATACAAGACATAAGTAAAAAAATTATCTTCTTCAGAAAATGTCAGAAAAGTTTTGAAGAAGGAACAAAACCACTAAATGTGAAAAACAGACAAATAATTAAAAAATATGAGAGCTTGAAACTGGAATGTAGTAAATTGCAACCTTATGTTATGAAGCAAGGTGCTACTGTGAAGGAAGATGAACAAATTCTTCCACAGAGTATATCACTTGAAGAAGAACTATTCAGAAAACAGCAAGCACAATCTGGTGCTGAATATGAAATAACAAAACTGAGTAGTTTAAACCAGGATAATCCCTCTGAAGACAATCTGAAACTTAAAATGTGTGTCCAAGTTTTAGAAAAAGAGAATTCATTATTGATTGAAGAAAAGGAAGAACTTCAAATATCACTTTTAAAACTAAACAATTAATATGAAGAAATTAGAAGTACAGCTGTAAGAGATATGAATTTGGAATCAAAATTACATGACTTAAGACTTAATTTGGAGGCAAAGGAACAAGAACACAATCAGAGTATTACTGAAAAGGAAATACTGGTAGCTGAGTTAGAAGAACTGGATAAACAGAACCAAGAAGCTACAAAGCACATGATTTTGACAAAAGATCAGCTATCAAAACAACACAATGAGGGAGCTAGCATCATCAATAAAATGAAAAAAGATCTAAATAACGAAACAAAGAGAGTTCATCAACTTGAAGGTGAAAAAACGAGCATTACTAAAGAGTTAGATGTGCAGAAAGAAAAGTTAACTCAAAGTGAATTGATCCTAAATGACTTGGATTTTAAAAAGCAGGAGCTAGAGGATAAAATAGGAGACTTAGTAGACCAACTAAATAAGTCACAGAACAATAATTTAAATATCCAGAAGGAGAACTTTGAACTTAAGGAATATTAAACAAAAGGAGGAGGAACTTTCTAGAGTCAGGTGTGGGTTAACTCAACCTCTCAATCAATGAAAATCTGAAGAAAGCTACTTTTGACCCCAAAATGGAGAATGAAAAGTTGGCCTTAGCATGTGAAGATGTAAGACATCAGTTGGAACAATCTATTGCTGGCAACAATCATATTTCTCTAGAAAATAAAAACACTACTTTAGGTTCTAAAAATGGAAAAAGAACAGTTAGAAGCAGAATTGTGTCAGGCTGAAAAGAGGCTGTTGGAAGAAGCAAACAAGTATGAGCAAACCATTGAAAAACTGTAAAGTGCACACAATTCAAGTGCCTCTGCTTTAGAACTGGAGCATGGGCATTTAATTGAACTTAATCAAGAAAAAGATTTTGAAATAGCAAAACTCAAATGAATATTAAGCAGATAGATACTGATCATAAAGAGACTGAGGAAATTTTGTCATCTAGTTTAGAAGAGCAGAACAATTGACACAATTTATAAACTAGAAAGAAATTTTTATTGAAAAACTTAAAGAGAGAAGTTCAGAGCTCCAGGAGGAATTAGATACATATACTGAGGCCCCAAGAAAAAATGAAAACTTGAGGCAAACCATAGAGGAAAAAGACAGAATTCTTGTGTCTATGAAAAAAGAAAACAATCACCTAAAAGAGGAATTGGAATGACTCAGGGAACAGCAGAGTCAGAATTGCTTCAGGTTCCTACACCCAGGATGTCATTTACCTTCAAGAGCAGCTGCAGGCCTTTGCTATGGAAAAAGAACAAGTATTAGCTATGTTGAGTGAGAAGACTAGGGAAAATAGCCATCTAAAAACAGAATATCACAAAATGATCAATACAGTTGCTGCCAAAGAAGCAGTCCTCATTAAGCTGCAAGATGAAAATAAAAAACTGTCCACTAAATTTGAAACTACTGGCCAAGATATGTTTTGAGAAACTGTTCAGAATTTATCATGTATCATTCAAGAAATAGATGCATTAAGTCAGAAATGTCAGACCTTATTGACAGTTTTACAAACATCCAGCACCAGAGATGAGGTTGGAGGTATTACTAGTAATCAGTTTGAGGAGCTGCTACAGGAACGTGACGAATTAAAACAACAAGTAAAGAAAATGGAAGAGAGGAAACAGCAGGTGATGACCACAGTACAAAATATGCAACATGAATCAGCCCAACTTCAGGAAGAACTTCCTCAGCTTCATGCACAAGTTTTGGTTGACAGTGATAATAATTCTAAATTGCAAGTGGACTATACTGGTCTGATCCAAAGTTTTGAGCAGAATGAAACCAAACTCAAAAATTTGGGGCAGGAATTAGCACAGGCCCAGCATAGCATAGGGCAGCTGTACAATACCAAAGAGCTTCTCTTAGGAAAACTTGATGTTATCTCCCCTCAATTCTCTTCTGGATCATCGCTGACTTCCCCATCAGCACAGTCTCTTAGAAGGTTAAGCCTGAAAGGTTGAGTGAGTCTCCTCAGCAAGAGATAGACAAGCTAAGAAAGTCACTGCAGGGAAAAGATGCAACCATTAGAACTCTCCAGGAAAATAATCACAGATTATCTGATTCAGTTACTGCCACTTTGGAGCTACAGAAAAAAAAAGAAAAAAAAAAAAAAAACTTGAGTAAACAGATGCAGAAATTAACCACCTAAAGAAGAACCTGGATATTTTACAAAAGTCACTTAAGGAGAAAGGCCTCTTAATCAGAACCCAAAGTGATCAGTTACTTTCCTTAAATGAAAATCACACTAACAAGGTAAATGAAAATGAACTTCTGAGGAGGAGGTAACAAATCTAAAGGAGACAATATTAAAGTTAGCAATGGACATTTGTAAAGTAAAAGAGGAAAATGAAAAAATACTAGAAAAAAAGGGAAAAGGAAACAGAATATCAAGCCTTACAAGAGACTAATATGAAGTTTTCTATGATGCTGCAAGAAAAAGTTTGAGTGCCATTCAATGACAAAATAAGACTGTTGCTTTTGAGCAACTACTGAAAGAGAAGGGGGTTCAGCATTTACGTGACAAAGAATTACGCTTAAATCAGGAGCTAGAGAGACTTCGTAACCATCTTTTAGAAACAGAAGATTCTTACATCCATGAAGCTTTGGCTGCAGAAGATAGGATAAGTTAAGAAAGAAGGTCGCAGTATTGGAGGAAAAGCTAGTTTCATCCTCTAATGCAATGGAAAATGCAAGCCATCAAGTCAGTTTGCAGGTAGAGTCATTGCAGTAACAATTGAATGTCTCCAAGCAAAGGGATGAAACTGCCCTGAAGCTTTCTAGGTCTCCGGAGCAAGTAAAGCAGTATGCTCTATCGCTTTCCAACCTGCAGACAGTTCTGGAGCATTTCCAGCAAGAGGAAAAGCTATGTGTTCTGCTGAATTAGAAAAGCACAAACAGCTCATAGCTGAATGGAAGAAAAAGGCAGAGAATCTGGAAGGGGAACTGATGTCATCACAGAAGTGTTTGGATGAAGGAAATGCTGCGCTGGATTCAGCATCAAGACTCACAGAGCAATTAGATTTAAAGGAAGAACAAACTGAACAACTTAAAAAACAAAATGAGCTCTGAAAAGAAATGTTGGATTATGTACAAAAGAAATTGGTGAACTTAGTAAACAGCACTGAAGGAAGAGTAGACAAAATCCTGATGAGAAACCTGTTCATTGGACATTTTCACACACAAAAAATCAGCGTCATGAAGTGTTATGATTAATGGGAAGCATCCTGGGTTTCAAAAGGGAGGAAATGGAGCAGTTATTGAGTGAAGATCAGGGTGGCATTACCAGATGGGTGATTGGGTGGCTTGGAGGAGGATCAAAAGTGTCCCCAACACACCTCTGAGATCAAATCAACAAACTCTGTTTAATAGTTCTTTTTCAGAGCTTTTTGTTAAATTTCTAGACACAGAATCTCACCCATCTATTCCACCACCAAAACTTTCTGTTCATGATATGAAACCTTTAGATTCACCACGGCGAAAACTAAATATAAATGTACCAGAAAGTTATAAAGATGTGACAGAATCCAGGCCTGGTAAAAGAACAGATGTGAATCCATTCTTGGCTACCCGCTCCACGGTTCTGCCTCTTATCAACCCAGCTGGACTTGGACCTGGTGGGCCTGGGCATCTCCTGTTGAAACCCATTTCCAATGTGTTGCCCACATTCACACCTTTGCCAGTGTCACCTAACAACAGCTTTGGAGTTGTTTTGAAGAACCTTTTGAAGCAATAGATGACTCTCAAGCCAGAAACAACAGACAGAGCACTTTAAAGAAACCATGAACACTATGTGTGTGTACTTTATCACAAAGTGGCCTTTTGGAAAAAGTCATGTATTTGTCTGCAGTTGTACTTTCTCTAAACTTTATAAAAATATTCTTTAAAAAAAGAATTTAAAGTATCTGTTTATTTTTTTATATCAGGTACATGAATAAATGTAAACACATATACAAATTTACCTATTCTTTAGGTCTGAGGGAAAACAATTTGGACTTGGACTACCTTCAAGTTCTACACATAGCCTCAATACTATACTAGTTTGGGATGCCATTATAGGCAGGGTGCCCCAACCCTGGCCCTACCACCTCCTACTACAGGTATTGTAAAGAGTACCATTCGAATTACAAAATATTTTTCTTGAGACCACAGAATTTGAAGTTATGCCTTCAAATTGTAGGATCAGATAAGATACATAACATAAACTTACGGATCAAAAATGGAACATTCATTTTATTCATAGTACAAAAGTTTATTAAAGATCTACAATGGACTGGTTATTTATTTATTTATTTACTTTGGAAACACAGGAAAGAGAAGTCCCCATATTCCTGAAAATAATGTGTGTTATTTGAAAGTGAGATGTTATAGGAAGAAAATCATTTGTTAGTTGTCTTAAAATCACAACTATAATATAAGACAGCATTGGCTTTCAATGTATTAACGTTAGTATTCTCTAATCCATAGATAATGACAGCGACTTAAACACAGAAATGCTTTCCTCTAGAAGAAACCCTGAAATATATTGGAAAAGTATTGAAGTACATGTCTTATGTAAACAATTAATTAAAAATGTGAATCTGACTCAGATTTAATGCTATGCTTCTGCTTCTTTTTAGTGTAAAATATATATTTACAATCTGTATATAAAATACTGCTTTTGCTATATATGGGCAAGTGGGTAGAAGAAACCACTTGGTCGTAGGATATTCCTAAATATAAAGCCTAAAAAGTATGTATATACTATATTTAAATGATTTATACAATTATGGAAAGAAAAGAAACAGAAAATAAGGATTTAATTAGCTTGTGGGTTGAGTAACATCCAAAGGCTAATACCTCTCCTTGAACAAAGAGATGACTTTCTGATGATATCACCCATTACAACATGCAGGATATAAAAGGAGGACACTGTGGAGTCATTAGCCATGCCCTATAAAGTAGAGAGACAAGTGTCTGCTTCATTAGCTCACCACGGAGTTTTGGCCTTTACTTAAAGATGTCCAAAACATCTATTTAAAGCATATACCATTACACACTTGGCCTCAAATTCCATCAGTTGGCTCAAAATCTTAAATCTTTTCTTTCTGGTAACTAAAAACATTAAATAAGAAATTAAAAAGTGAACAACGTTTATAAAAGGGAAAAATTTGGATATGGGGTTAGCACTTTCCTAGATTATGTTTACAATAATATGAAAATAACAGAAGAAAAAACAAAGAGAAACAAAAAATTTGTGTCTGATGGTGGCAATGTAATTTCCTGTACATTTACCTTGTTCTCTACTTGAATGAATTATACAACAGACCTCCTGAGAAGAAAAAAGGCAAACCTGCTCTGTAGCCGTACACTGACAATCATAACTGAAGAGTTCATTAAATGAAAGATCAAGATTTCAAAGTCAAAAATCCCAATGCATACAAGGAAAGGGGCAGCATGAATAAAAGTTGTCAGAAATAATATATAGCAGATTTAGATATGCAAAAATTTAAGGTACTGGAATCTGACACCAAATATAAAGTAAATGTTTTATATATTTATAGAAATAATGTATAAATAAAAAAGAATAACCAAGGAGTTCTGACAAAAACATACATAAAAGTTCTAGAAATAAAAACATCTATATTTGGATATAAAAACTCAGTGTATATGTTAAACAACAAATTAAAAATGGAAGATGTTAACACCTTTGAACTAATGGAAAAGTCTAAAGAAATTTTTTAGAATATAAATGAGAAAAATATGGTGAGAAGTTAAAGGAAATGAAGGGATAAAATGAGAAGTCCTAATACCTATGTATATCAGAGTTTCAGTAATACAAAATAAAAAGAGAATAGTATTCAAAAAGATGATGTCTGACAATTTTGTAGAGTTGTTGAGAGTTTTAAATTTAGGAATTGCAGAGAATCCCAAGCAAGATACATAGCATTAAAGCAAAGAAAAAATCTTAAACATAGCCAAAGATGAAATAATATTTGTCAGTGAAAAGAAGTGAACATGCTACAAAATGAAGGTGTCAACATTTACACTATGTCAAAGAAACTAGATGCAAGAGACTATACAGTATATAACAGCATTTATATGAAATTTTCAAAAGGCATATTTATAGAGATAAAGACAGACCAGTTGTGGGCTAGAAATGGGAGCAGAAATTAACTGCAAATGGTCAAGGGGAAACTTTTGCAAATGATGGAAATATTCTAAAACCAGGTTGCAGTGATGGAGGTACAATTCTATAAATTTACTAAAATTATTAAGTCGTGCCCTTTAAAAAAAGATAAGGTGGGAGAATAGAATAAACTATATCAAGTAAATATAAGCCAAAAAGAAAGGGGTAGATTAACTAAATTGGTGTAAGATCAAACAGATTTTTAACATAAAATGGGGTAAAAGGGAGAAAATGGGGGACATCTGTAACAGTGTCAACAATAATTATATATATATATAATTATATATTACTAGAAACAGACCTAGTGATAACATAATAATAAATGTTTTAAATCAGCCAGTAGATAAAAGTTCTAAAATCGTGTGAAACTAATAATACAGATCAAAATAATAAGCAAGAATTTGCATAACTATAAAATTACAATTAAACCCATCACTACAGTGGGAGATTTTAAAAATATTCTCAGTAATTAATAGATTAAGGAGACAAAAATATTAAAAGGCTATAGTATGAGTAGCATATTTACTTATTTTAATCTAATGGACATATAAAATCCATTATAGCTAATATATTTTTGTGCATAAAGAAAAAATACATAAAAGTTGCTAGAAAGCAAGACTCAAGAAACTTTAAGGGAGTTATACTATGCAGACCACATTACCTGACTTCAATACAATAATTCAGTGATAATTTTTAAACTATCATATATTTGAAAGTAAAAACATTTTCAATACACAAGAAACAAATAAAAATCATAATAGGAATTGACAATATTTAGAACTGAAAGATAATGAAATACAGTAGAACATACTAAAACTTTTGGAACATAGCTAAAGCAGTACTTAGAAACACTGATTGCCTTAATAAATTTTATAATATAAAATCTGAATACTAACAACAATGTAACATAACAGACTAAGCCCAAAGAAAGTAGTAAAATAAAAGTAACGAGAAGAATGTAAATGACTAAAAATTAAATAGAAAAGAGATACAAAAGAGATAATGAAATTCATAAAAGTTGTTTTTCTAAAAAATGACATAAAAAACACTGGTAAGATTGATCAAGAAAACAAAGGAAAATGCACAAATGGAAATAAAAAGGGGGCATATTGACGGAGATTAAAAGGTTAGTAAGAGAATATTTGGAATGACCTTATATCACTAAAATTGAAAACTTAACTAAAATGAATAACTAAAAAAATAATTTAATAAAATCAGTGGAAAGAGAAATATTCAAAATAGTTAAGCACTAAAATTAATAAAATTGATCAATAGTTTGATCTCCAAAATATATCGAGAACTTTTACATCTCAACACCAATTAAGACAACCCAATTAAAAAGTGGGCAAAGGACCTGAACAAACACTTCTCCAAAGAGGACATACAGAGGGTCCATAGGCATATGAAAGAATGCTCAACATCACTAGCCACCAGAGAGATGCAAATAAAAACCACAATGAGATACCATCTTATATCAGTAAGAATGGCCATCATCAACAAATCAACAAACAAGTGCTGGCGAGGATGTGGAGAAAAGGGAACCCTAGTGCAGTGTTGGTAGGAATGCAGACTGGTGTAGCCACTATGAAAAACAGTACAGAATTTCCTCAAAATTAACTAAAAATGGAACTGCCTTTTGAAGCAGTTATTCCATTGCTAGGATTATACCCAAAGAATCCTAAACCCCAATTCAAAAGAACTTATGCACCCCTATGTTCATAGCAGCACTGTTTACAATAGCCAAGAGCTGGAAACAACCTAAGTGCCCATCTGTAGATGAGTGGATCAAAAACTGTGGTACATTTACACAATGGAGTACTATGTAGAAGAAAGAAAAAAGGAACTCCTGCCATTTGCAACAACATGGTTGGAACTAGAGAGGATTATGCTTAGCAAAATAAGCCAGGCAACAAAAGAAAAATACCATATGATATCACCTAATACAGGAAACAAACAAACGAGCAAAATTGAACCAGAGTCATGTGAACAAGGAACAGACTAACAGTGACAATAGGGGAGAGGGGAAGGGAGAGAAGTGGGGTAAGTAGGGGGAGGGCTTAGTAAAGGAACTATAATAGTATAAATAACCCATGGACATGTACAATGAAGTAGGGATTGACTGTGGGAGAAGGGGTAAGTCGCAGGGCGGGGGTAGCAATGGGGGAAAAAGTGAGACAACTGTAATAGAAAAACAATAAATCATACAAAAAAATTTTTAAGTTTACAATCATCTCACAAGGAAAATACCAACATTAAAGGATATGACAGGCAAGGTCTACCGATTAATTTAAGGTTTATACATGCAAATCTTAAAATCATTAATCCATAAAACAGAAAAACTAGAGACACTGCTAAGCTCATTTTCTGCAACTAGTAAAAATTTGAGACCAAAACCAAAGGTCCCTAAGCAAAAGAAAAATTAGAGACCAAACTCACTCTTGAGCATAGTTGCGCTTACATAAATACTAGCAAACCAAGTCCAGTAATGAATATAAAGGGCTAAAGTTTATGACCAATTTGGGTTGAAATAGGTTAGCATTATATAAGATCAGTGAGTCAACACATTAACAGGTTGTAGGAGAGAAATCATATCATTATTCCAATAGGTGCAGAAAAGACATTGCATGAAATTTAGTAGCATCCATGATTTTTTTAAAAATTGTAAGTAAGCATTCAGGAATAGAAAGGAACCTGACAAAGGGTGTTTATAGAAGCTATGCCCAATATGGTACTAGATGTCTAATGTGAATACATTTCTTTAATAAGAGTAACCACATGACAAGTATACCTGCTATCATCCCACAGAGCTAACTGCACAGTGCCTGTCTTAGCCAAGTAGGGTGTTCCTACACATATGCATGTAGGCAATGAACAGAGAATTTGGTGAGATTCAAGATCCTGATGTTAATATACTTGCTCAAAGAGGCAAGGAGCAACTGACAAATTTTCTGGTCACATGCAAATACTACAACATGTTAAGAAGAGCTGGGAACAACAACTCACTCCCAAGAAGCTCTGCAGTGCCAACTGAACCTTGGTGTTTATTGTGCAATAATAGACAATGCAGTCTTTCTGATGAGATAATAGTTTGGACTCTTTGAAATTAGACTAGCTGCATTTTCTGAAAACAGTGAAGTGATCTATTTTTTTCACTCAGAACACTGAGAAAAAAAATCTGTGTGTGGGCAGTGGTTTCTCATCCTTTAAGGAAAAACAGCATAAATGCACTGAAATGCTCTACCTCCTACTTAATAGTATATTTAACAGGATATTGGAGGTCAGACATAAACACACTGGCTAAATCTGAAATATCCAAAGAATCAGTTATTCTGATTTTTTACTACATTCCACCTCCTGCCTAGCCCAAGAAATATAATTTTATTTTTAAGGAAGGGAGGGAGGGAGGAAAGAGAGAAGAAAGAAAAGAAAATGGAAAGATTGATTCAGTGAACTAAGAAAAAATTAACAACATTTTTTCATTTTATTTAACCCTTTATCAGGTATGATCTTCCAGATACTAGGTGTATCATATTCAGTTTCTTTCAATAAATATGTATTGAGCATCTATGATACATAACGTATAATGCTGAGTATAGATATGAAAAGGCATGAATCCTTTTCTCAAAGGGTTTCAAGTTTGGAGGAAACTGGAAGCCCTTATGCACCCCTCCAGACAACTAAAAAGATATTTCACAGACATCTGAGCACAGGTCAAGAGATATTTTGGAAAATACTATAAATACTGTATGTAAAAATTTTATCACCAAAATGAATTTTCAGGCAATGTTGATATGATAGACCTATCCCTGGTTCCTAATGAAGAGAAATGTAAAGAAAAACAATCTGACTATAATACAAAATAATAATTAGAAGAAATAATTTTTTAAATGACTAATTTGGCCCGGGCTGGTCTGGCTCAGCGGACTGAATGCCAGCCTGAGAACTGAAAGTTCACCAGTTCGATTCCTAGTCAGGGCACATGCCAGGGTTGTGGGCCAGGTCTCCAGTTGGGGGTGTGCGAGAGGCAACAGAGGAATGTTTCTCTCACACATTGATGTTTCTCTTCCTCTCTTTCTCCATCCCTTATTCTCTCTCTAAAAATAAATAAACAAAATCTAAAAAAAGAAAATATTTTAAAAAATAAAATGACTAATTTGAAGTAGGAAAACATACTGGTATTCACTTGGTCTCTTGTAAATATATGATAGTGTCATAGAAAAATGCCTTTTAAAAAAGCAGGATGTTTTGTTTTGTGATTAACATTCTTTAAGCTCAGCGGCACGTGTTGGTGATTTGAACCCGCATTGAGCAATACAGGCTCTGAACAAAGAGGGCTGTCATGACTAAAACGATCATCAATGACCAAGGAAATGATGAAGATCTGTCTACACTAGATATAATAACAAAGAGTATTTTGGTGAACTGGGGGACTTGACTGCTCCAATTCTAAAATAGTAACAGTAGCCAAAATGTATTAAGCATTTAGTACATCTGGGGGCTCAATGCCAACCACTTGATTTTAACGTAATGGCTTAGACTTGGGTCTGACAAACGTCTGGATGTAAATTCTGGTCAAACCATTTTTCTTTCTGCCCATTGTCCATAGAAAGGGATAGACATGCAATCCCTTTAGTCAACAGGTAGATTAGGAATGAGAAGAGCATCACAAACCTCTGTTTATATCTTTATCACCCCAAACTCCCTGGGAGTTGTCAGAGTGAAAGGGCCCTGGAGATACTGCTTAACTGTTCCTCTCCCTCTCTGGTGAATCTTGTATGAATCAAGCAAAAGCTAAAAAGTCCCTTCAAAAAGCCTGAGACATTCTAAGAAGGTGGACTTCACAAACAAAAAAAGGCTTAAACATAGGAATATCATACCAGTGGAAATAGTAAATGAAATCACCTTTCTACAGGAGAAACTCGAGAACAATGGTTAAATGCTCAAAAAATGCATTGTCTTTGATCCACCAATTTTCATGTCTAAGTGTTCTTCCTAGTTTAAGCAGAAGTACATACAAAAATGTGTAACCAAGAATATCCAACAGTTTTGTTATAAAAGCAACAGAGTGTTGAAACAACTGAATTTCCATCAGTAAAGCAATGAATAATCGTATCTTGGGATAGAATAATAGGGAGCTATTTAAAACAATGCTATAGAGTAAACCTGAGCATTGCTGTCACTTTGAACTGCATCCTTCTTCGGTATGGGGGCTCTCCTGTGCCCTGTAGGATGTTTAACAGCACTTCTAGCTTCTAGCCAATAGATGCCAAAAACAAAGATTGTTTTCAGATGTTACCAAATGTCCCCAGGCAGTGAAAATTGTCCCTGGTTGAGAACCCCAGTTACAGAGAAATATTTATTGGTATGGGAAAATGTCCACAATGAGCAAACAGATGAAAGAAAAGGCTACAAAGCCCTATGACAAATCTCAATCTCTCTCTCTCTCTCTCTCTCTCTCTCTCTCTCTCTCTCTCTCTCTCTCTCTCTCTCTCTCTCTCATACACACACACACACACACACACACACATACACACAGAGTTGGAAGAATAGTCATCAAGATATTAATAAAAATTATTTCTGGATGGTGAAATTATAGATCTTCTTTCCCCATTCTTTGGTGTTTTCTGAGGATCATGAGAAGGGCCTCCTGCATCAATATGACTGTATCATCTGTTTCCAAAACAAAGGGTAGTCAGTGACTAAAGAATGTAATGCAATTATTGAAACATCTTGTGAAAGAGGAACTTCCTTCTCCACAATACACTGAGTCCTCAGCAGCAGGGATTAAGGAAGGTCTGCAGATGAAGAGAATGGGTCTTCCCTGCTGATCATGTCCTCCTCACAAGCCAAGCCATTGGCTTAGCTGCCAAGCACTGTTTGTACAGTAAGGGTTCCAGGTGAAATTAGCCCCTGGTCCATGTGAAACAAGTATGCAGAAAATCAACATTCCTGTGGTAGTATGCTTAACCAGTAAGTGTACCCTCCAGGGGTGTTTGTGTGTGAATAATGTGGCAAGGAGAGAAGCAGTAGTCACTTAGGAAACATTTGGGTCTGAAGGCCACAGGCACATTTCATTTCTCCACATTTCCCATGTCTCAGTTTTCTCCTCTGTACACCCCCCCCCCACACACGCTAAGAAACACACACTTCCAGAGAACTCTTTAGTTGTCATAAGGCCATTTGAAGAAGAAGGCTTGAATGAAAACAGTTCAGATCATGACATGGAGGACATTCTTGGCCCTCACAGTCATATTGACTGGATCACGCGATCCTTCACCTGTTCAATGGCACTTCAGTGTGAAGTTCTTAGGTCACTGAGGTGGGGGGAGTGGGATTTGCCACTAAGAAAGGGAAGCAAAAGTATATAAAGGAGTATTCAGGGACAAGAGCAAACTTCACCTACTTTTCAGTTCTGCCCTGCCTGGCTCAACCCTGATAAACAGCTGGTCCTGCTGTGAGTAAGTCTTCTCAAACTGGTTCACTAGAAATCAGCTGCTGTATCCAGCGATTCTATCTCAATGTAAAGTTTGGAAAATATGTTTCCTATATCAAACATTTACTCCAAAGTATCTAAGTTTCTACTGAAATCAGTTATACTAAGCTGTGATGATCATTTCCTCTTAGCAACCTTCAAAACCAGGATGTGGAGAAAAGGGAACCCCTTGTACACTATTGGTGTGAATGTGAACAGTTACAACCACTATGGAAAACAATGTAAAGGCTCCTCAAAAACTTAAAAATAAGACTAGCATGTGATCGAAATCAGGGTCTCAAAGACAGAACTGCACCCCCACATTCACTGTAGCATTATTTACACTAACCAAGACATGGAAGCAACCTAAATGCCCATTGATGAATGAATGGAAAGAGAAAAGTGGTATTTACATACAATGTATATGTATATTCAGCCTTTAAGAAGGAGGAAATTCTGCCATTTGCAAAAACAGGGATGAGTCTGGGGGACATTACGCTAGTTTAATAAGCCAGACACAGAAGGACAAATGCTACGTAGTACCACTTATATGAGGACTCTAAAACACATAGACTCAGAGAAGCAGAGAGTGGAAATGGTGGTTGCCAGAGGCTGAAGGGGAGAAATTGGGAAGATTAGACAAGACTACAAATTTTCAGTTATACAAGATGAATAACACCTAGAGACCTATGAGCATAGTAACTATACTTATCAATACTGTACTATATGCTTAAAATTTTGCTAAGAATGTAGATCTTAAGTTATTATCACAAACTGATATAAATTACATAAATAAATAAGACAGAAGGAAAAAAACAGGATTCTCAGACAACATGACTAAACATTTTCTAATGTTGAAGTTCTTATCTTTTTATAGACGAAACTCCTCTGGATCTCTGATTACAGAAAATAGTTTTTACTTACTTACAATCCATATAAAAGTGAATGCATTTTTTACCCATGAAAATTATGTGTGTTTTAGGATCTGTGTAATTTTTAGAAAACATGTAAGACTATCATAACTACTATAATTTCTCTTGGACTTGATTCCCAAATAATATTCTTAGAGTGCATTTGAGAATTTCACACTTCTTGAGGATACTGCCTAACAAAGCATGTAGCAAGCTTGCGGGGAGTACTTAGAGATAACTCTGAATGATGCAGGGAGGGTAGGATTATGTCACTGAGCCCATTGACCCAGAGTGGAATGAGTTAGCTATGCAGGATATGTCTTTGGGTATGTTTTTTGGTGGAGAGAAAGTGCAAAGTGTGGTGAAGGAAGAAAGACCAAGGCTGAGGAGATTCAGTCGAAAAAATAGATTTTTTTCATAATTCTCTTAGAAGTTAGCTCAAGTCAATCCTCAGGGGAGCCAATTAATTCATTCTTGATGAATTCATCATGAAGATGAATAGAGAGGATGTTCTCATCTGCCAACAGAGACAAACATTTTTCCCTATTGAGGTTGAAGAGTAGAATTACCCTCATTAAGCATTTCTAAGATCCTGCTCCTATCTCATTCTGATTTTCCTTTCTGGCCTTATGGATAGCCCCATGTAGATTGGATGAAGCATTCAAAGGGGAGCCTAGTTTTGATTACTCTAAAGAAAACACAGTAATCTATTAGGAGAGACATTGGAAGTAGTATAGAAGAACAAAACCTACTGGGAAGGATGTAACTTTGTAGGGCTGTCCATTCCTTCTTAGTTTGTACTGAGCCTTGTAATCTCTTAAGACTAGTGAGGTACAAATTTATAGGGTGTGGAGTGGTTTAGATTATGGCACACAACAAATAAAAATGCTACACATACACAAATACACATACTCACACACCAAAAATGTAACCAAACCAAAAAAGCCATATAAATATCTAAACCATGCAAATTACAAGATGGTTGATTACAGATTGAAAGCCCACCATTGTCATAGTTTCAGGAAGCCCTGAATAGGTCCTTACTTTCTTCCTTGGTTATTCTTCCATATTCTACTAACATTCTTAAGAATGTTGCTATATAGAGAAGACCCCACAGCTTACCCAAATATTCTTGAGGCAAGATAACCATGAATTCATTAACAAATAAAATGGCTAATATTGAGTATGCAGATTACTTAGCAATGTGAAATTTGTATTAAGTTCCTATATTTTTACTAGATAGGTATTTTCCCCATGGCATCAAAAATAATGGAAAAAACACCAATGTCTTATAAACCAGAAACAAAGTCATCGGGTATTGGCCATTTCTGGTTTTCCCTCTACCACTAAAGCATGCTTTCATATTAATACCTTAGTAATATGTCCCCCAATCCCTGCCTTGGTAAAATGCTACATCTTTAACATTCTTTAATGTATTATTTAGCTCCTATCTTATTTCCTCTGCTGCAACATGGTCTGTCTGTCTGTCTGTCTGTCTCTTTCTCTCCGTGTTTTTTCTTTTTTCAGTACAAAGAAAATAACATTGATTCTCTAATTTACAAGATCTAAAGTTTACCTTTTTGGAAAACTCTCCAAGCCTAGCGCCAAACATCACTTCTTGGTTCTCACTCTCGGGATCACCCTCCCCACTGAGTGTCTGTATGGCCATAGCCAGCCTTGCCCTTCACAGATTCCTCCCTAGAAGCCTGACTAATTATGGCCACCACTTATTACATTTCCATGAAAAGGACTCAGTCCATTAGAAAGTTTTAAAAATTAGACATTCTTGTTAACTGACTTTCTGAGTAACTAACTAGTTCAAACCTGCAAAGACATTTATTTCAAAAACACATTACTTACTGGTTATAATTTGAAGATAATTACTTTGTCTAGTTCCTATAAGTGATAAGAATCTAAACAGATAAATGTTGGGCTTTAAGAATGAACTGGTTTTTAACTGCACTCCCCCACTTTTTTTCAAAGGGTGGTAATTGTTTCTGTAAGAATTAAGTTAGATGTATATAATGTTCCTAGTGTAGGATCGTAAATCTAGTAAGTACTCACTATATGCTATCCTACATTAACTTAGTTCTTCCCCTGTAGCTAACTCTAATTTCTTTTCTACCTCCTGTCTTTAGGGTTAAAGGCGGTTTCATTTACAGATTGTGACTCTTATCTAGATGAGGCTTGGGCTGTCTTCTATCTTATCCTCCATGTGGTTTAGTTTTTGTTTTGGAATTTTTTCAATGTCAGATGTTGCTAAGCAATTTTTTCTGGTTTGATTAATTTAGTTCTAGTGCAAACAAAAATATATCCAAATGGTTTGGTTTTCACTAATGTTGCTTTTCTTCCAAAATAAATATATTCTACTTTTGTGTCAAAAGACTTATGATGTGGTTCCAGGCCTTCACAGAGCTGCGGGTGATCATAAACTTAGTAGTTTAAGAACTTCACCACTCATCGTTAGTATAAATAATACATGGAAAATGAATAACAATGAGTGAAAAAGTACTGTAAAAAAATAATAATCATTAGTTGGAGGGGAAAATGTATGAGTTTCAAATTATAAGCAGACAAGAAAAAAGTACGACTTCATTTTGGAATTCTTTCTCTATCTAAATAGTATGTGGAAAATATGACCCTTAATCTTCAGGGGGAGACTGATATGCCATAATGTGGGCAGAACATGGAAACAGGTTATTGATATTAATCATTTTGATGAATAATCTCCTGAGGTTTGAGAATGCCAAATGATTTCAGAGTCAAAGTTAGTTAAGGAAAGCTTGAACTGCTTTCCATAGTTAAGACTATTGGCTTTAGAAAATCTTTTAAGATTTAATTTTGAAATGTTTTCTGACTTCCTGATCCTTCGTGTTTGACTTTATTTATATAGGCTGTAAAATCTGCTAATTTTTTTGTAGGAAGGGGACACTATTCAAAGTAAGGGGATTCAGAACAATTTCCTTTTATACAAGGCTAATTTGAGGGATAGCTTTCTGTAAGATTCCATCCTATTTTATAGCCACATTAAAATGTCAGAGGACTTTATAGATTGTTCAATGCTGCCAGGGTTACACTTTCAGAAATACCCACCATGCTGGAAATAAGGAACACAGAAGTTATTAACACAGCTTTTGTTATTAACAGGAGCATATGGGGGGAATTCAGTGAAAATGGCTAGCATCCAATTGCACAGTGAATCTTTTCTTCAGTTGAAGTTGTGGATTCTGAACAATGGTTTAGAAGGAATGAGTTTGGTGAGTTTCACAGAAAAGTTTTTGAGATACTTTTACTACACAAAAAAGCTTTTGAATGAGGAAATGGGCCTTTAAATGGAGTGGCCTCCCTCAGATACTTTACTCATTTCCAGTAAATCATCTCCAAAAATGAACAATGCTTCTAAGTGAACAGTCACAGTATTTCAAAATACTCAAGGCAAACTGGGGAGGAAGAGTGAAATTATGATGAAAGCCTGTACTATTACAACCTTTCTCATGACCATAATTGATACATATGCCCCCTGAAACACTTTGCAGGGCTGTTGATATATTTAGAAATGTGCCTGTGACTCATTATGCTCATAATTTGGCAGTAAATAGGGGGCAGATTACCCCAGTGGCAATGGGGACAACTTACTGCCCAAGGATGTCATTCTTTCATGTAGAATCAGCTTTTGTGGAATGTACAATTGTCTTCTTGTTGAAACTGTAAAGGCTGGGCTCAGAGCTTCATAAGTCAAGGTCTACTTTTTATCATAATAAATATCAAAATAAGCATGACTGAACAGTTTCAAAATCCATTCTGGTATAAATAAAAGTGAAAAATGCTAAAAAATTTATATTTTAAAGCTTATATTTACATTTTACTTCTTCCTGGGATGCAGAAATGTAGAAAGCATGCCACTCCTACCCTATCAACTAGAAAAGACTTGATAAACTATGAATATTAATTTGCCTTGACCCTAGAAAACTTATGTTATGGGAATCCAATTAGTCTAAACCCTAAAAAAAGACAGATATCTTCACAAAAGAGGGAACATGATCATGGGCTTACTAATGGTAACAAAAGGAAGCCAGGGTAGCCATAGAAGTAGGTAAGACAAAACCAGGTAAATATTTTAATAAATTCCCAAAGTTCAAGGGTGGGCCAGTGTGAATATACAGAACCCCTTGAAATATCAGACACAAGGAGAATTTGTATGACCCCAGCCATTCTTCTCCATGACTCCATGATTTTCCACTAATAAAATTGAGAACACTTCTCCCCCCTAAAGTAGCAAGAACCAAATAACAAACAACAGCAGTCTACCAGTGTGAGAGTGGCAAGAATGGAGAGAAACCCTCTCTGAGGTATAGGTACACAGAGAAGGTCTATTGCTGAGGGTGGAGCAGGAACATTCTGAAAACAGAATGGCAAACGAGACCACACCCTAAGCACAAGGTAATGCAAGAAGAATTTGAATCCAGGGATACAGTGAATGAACCCGTAACAATAACAAAACCCAAACCCAGCTCACTTCTGAATAGATGTACCTAACAGCCTAGCTGAAGACAGGTAGACACATTTCCAAGCATAAATACTAATTAGTTCACTCTCTATGGTTCTACACATGACACCTACTATTCAATGAAAAATTTGGAGACATGCAAAAAAGCAAGGACCAAACAACCAATGACAAGAGAAAAAGCAATTGACAGGAGATGACCCATATGTTGGGTCATACTATAGTGAATTTAAAACCATTACAAGAAACATCTTAAAGGCTCTAGCAGGAAAGGTAGTCAACATGAATGAACAGATATTGAATTTCAGTGCTCATATGCAAACTACAGGAAAGAGTCAAATGGAAATGCTAGAGCAAATTACACAGAAATAGAAATGAAGAATGACCTCAACTGTCACTTCAGGAGGCACAATTCAGCTGAAAAAAACTCAGCCTTGGCAGTGTGGATCAGCTAGTTGGACATCATCCCCCAAACCAAAAGGTCACGGTTCAATTCCAGGTCAAGACATGCTTAGGTTCTAGGTTCAGACCTGAGTTGGGGCATATACAAAGGATTGATGTTTCTCTCACATCAATATCTCCCTCTTGCTCTTTCTTCCTCCCTTCCCTTCTCTCTAGAATCAATTTTTTAAAAAAAGAAAAAATAATTAAAACCTCAGCAAACTTGAAGAGAGCTAAATAGAAATTTCCCAAATTGAAACACAATAAAGGAAGGGAGTTAATAAAACAGATGAAAGCATCCAAAGGCTACAAAATGATATCAAATGGTCTAATAGATACCAGCTGAAATCTGAGAAGATGTCAAGAGAGACAATGGGATAGAATAATATTTGAAAAAAATGATGGTCAGGAATTATACAGAAACAATGAATTACATTAAATGCATATATCCCAGAAGTTCATAGATTTCCAAACAGGATAAATAATTTAAAAGAAAAGAGAGACATAACTACAAGGTGGTAGAAACCAAAAGAAACTGAAAATCTTAAAACAACCACAGAAAAGAGAGTACATTACATATAGAGGAACAAAGGTAAAACTGACAATACACTTCTTATCAGAAAGTAAAATAAATGAAGATATTTTGAAAGAAAAAACCAGCAACTGACAGTTCAATATACAATACAAATATCCTTCAAAAATTAAGGCCAATTAAAGGCTTTTTAAGAAAAGATGAGAGAATTCATTAGCAGCACATGTACATTAAAAAAGGTAAAAGCAAGTTCTTTGAGCAGGAAGAATATGATAGAACAGAAACTTTTTTATTTTTAATGACACTAAAAGAAAATTGTCTAAAACAAAAATAGTACAAATTTATTGTGATTTTATGGAAGATATATAAAGAAAATCTAGGGTAACAATAGCTCAAAGATTGGGAGGGTAGAATTGGAAGTATACTACTGTAAAGCTCTAAAATACCCGAAGGTAGAGTGCAATTGATTAGAGGTGTATATTGTCATGTTAGGGTATGAAATAAAAACAGTTTTTAAAGTGGCAAAAATAGTAATATAATAATGGAGATAAGTAATATGGAAATTAAAATATTCTCAATCCAAAAACATTCAGAAAAAGAAGGAAAAAAGGAGCAAAAAATGGAACAAATAGAAAACAAGCAAGATAGTAGATTTTTATCCAATCATACCCAAGATTATATTAAGGGCAAACGATCAAACCAGACTAAATATAAATCAGAGATTATCTAATTAAAAAGGAAAAACTAAAACACAAATATTTTCTGGTTATAACAAAACCAGTTGAAAACTAAAGACTCAAATAGGTTAAAGGCAAAAGTGTGGAAAAGATATACCACACAAACACTAATCAAAAGAAAGATCCGGTGAGGATATTAATGCCAGACAAAATGGACATCAGAACAAGGAATATTTTTAGGGTTAAAGAGTATCATTACAATCCTAAATGCCTTGCACCTAACAACAAAGATCAAGAATGCAAATGCAAAAACCGATAGACCTGAAGGAGAAATGGACAAAGTCACAACTGAGTTGGAAACTTAAATATTCTTCTGTCTCAGTATTTGGTAACACAAATATAAAGATAATCGATAAGAAAATAGAACCTGAACAAAACTAGCAACAAAGTTGAGCTAATTAGGATTTATTAAACAACCCACACAAACATCAATTCTTTCTCTTTTTTTCTAATCCTTGCCTGAGGATATGTTTATTTGATTATTAGAGAAAGCAAGAAAGAGAGAGAGAGAGGAAGAGAGACAGAGAGAGAGAAACATCTATGAGAAACATCAATTGGTTGCTTCCCATACACGCCCTGACTGGGGATCAAACCCTCAACCTTTCGGTGTATGAGACAATGCTCCAATCAGCTGAGCCACCCCACCCATGCAGAGCAGAATACCAATTCTTTTCAAGTACACACGGAACAAACGGTGCTGGAAAAGTTGGACATCAATATAAAAAAATAGTACTCATTGATACTAAGTTTATACTATACACAAAATTAGCTTAAAATTGATTATAAATTTAAATGTAAAACTATAAAATAGAAAATACCTAGAATAAAGTATAGAAAAAGTATTTGTAAAATTTGGGTTAGGTAGTGACTTCTTAGTTACAAAACCAAAAGCACAATCCATTAAAAAACAGACACTGATAAATTAAAATTTATCAAAATACAAACTTTTGCTCTTCCAAATACACAATTAAGAAAATGAAAATACAGCCCTGGCTGGTGGAGCTCAGTGGACTGTGTGCTGGCCTGTGAACCAAAGGGTCACCAGAATGATTTATAGTCAGGGCACATGCCTGGGTTGCTGTCCAGGATCCCAGTTGGGGGCTTGTGAGAGGCAACCACATATTGATGTACCTCTCCCCCTCTTTCTACATCCCTTCCCCTTTCTCTAAAAATAAATGATAAAATCTTTAAAATACATTTATCATTCCTTTTTAAAAGAAAAAAGAAAATGAAGATAGAACAAATTGACTTGGATAAAACATTTTTGAAAGACATGTTAGGTAAAGAACCTGTATCTAGAATATGTAAAGAACTCTCAAAGCTCAATAATAAGAAAAAACAATTTTAAAAAGTAGGCAAAAGATTTTAACAAAGAAGATTTACAAATAAATGACAAAACAACAACACATGAAAAGATGTTCAACATCATTAGTCACTAGAGAAGTGCAAATTAAAACCACAATGTAACAATACTACACACCCACTTGACTAAAAAGTCAAAAATAGTAAACACACACACACACACACACACACACACACACACACACACACACACACACAAAATACCTGACATTATCAACAGTGGCCAGGACAGGAGCAACTAAAATTCTCATGCATTGCTGGTAGGAATGCAAAATGAAGCAGCCACTTTGGAAAATATGTTTGTACCTTCTTGTGAGTTAAACATACATTTACCATATGATACAACAATCTCCTTGATTTTTACCGCAAAAAGTGAAAACTTAAGTTCCCACACAAACTTATGCATAAATATTTATAGTGGCTTTATTAACAATTACCAAAAAAAAAAATACAACACAAATACTATTCACTTGGTAAGATCATAAATAAACTGTGTTATATCCATATACTGAAATACTACTCAGCAAAGAAAAGCAACAAACCATTGAAAAACACAAGAATGAACTGCAACTGCATCATGTTGCAGCCACAGAAGCTAGACTTAAAAGGCCACATGTCATCTGACTCCACTCAGTTGTCATTTCTGAAAAGGCAAAATTATGGGGACCAAAACAGATCAGTGGTTGCCAGTTGCTGAGGGTAGGATACAGTGTTGGCTACAGGCACAAGTCAGTTTTAGGAGCTGTTCTAACTGTTTGTAAACAGATCTTGATTTGGTGGTATATTCATTTGTCAAAACTTATAAAATGATACACTCAGAAGGGTGAATCTCACTTCTTATGGTATCTAAATTATATGTCCATAGAACTGACCGTACACACACACACACACACACACATACACACACACACACACACACACAGAGGAATGAACTAAAAGGCCTCTGAGGTTACTTCAAACCTCGCAAATCAAGATTAATAAACCTGGTCTGGGAGAGAGAACCCACACAATAGAACAAATCTGATATAGGCTGTATCCAAGGAGATAAGCACTGAACAGGTATCATCATCATCATTATCATCATGACAAAGTTAAATTTTACAGCCCCACATCACCCCCAACCAAAAAAATATATATATGCTCATAAGAATATTTTTATTCTCCTCAAACCACCAGGTCATCCCTAATCAACTGATGTTATTTCCATATGGCTTTGTTTGTCCCCAAATGAGACCACGTTCCCAGCCCACACTCATCTTCCTTACTCTTCTCTGTTCTCTGACACTCCCAAGAACGTTCTTGCTGACTCTGAAATTTGGATCTGCTTGAGGACATGTCTTACCTCTCGCCTTTTCATGGGGTTGCTGTTTACTTATCAAACCCCTGTGCTATCAAACCAGGAAGTTCAGTAGTTGTCTTGTTTGCATTTAATGTTGCTTCCAGATCATCTTCGTTCCATCTCAATAAAAACTTTCAGCAATTCAAAAGTCATAGCTGCAATGATAGTACCTGATATTTCTCCTTGTTGCCATCATATACAGAGATTCATCTGACACAGACCCTCATTTCTTGAAAAGTTAGCTGTGGCTCACTATCTCTCTCCATCACTGGTCTTTCCACAGTACTTGTGATCTTCATATCCCTGCAGAAAATCTTTCTGTTATCTGGGCCTTTCAGCCCCTTGACCACCTCACCTCCAGTGATCATTCTCTCTGCCACTCACTTCCCAGTCAGAACTCCCATGGCGCCTGCCCTTCTCACCATCAGCTGATAACCTCTTTCCTATTTCATTAACATTGGGAGACAAGAGGAGAACTTTCTCATTCTCCATCCACTGGTCTATCCACCTCACTGTGTCTTTGCCTGTGTTCTTGGCTTTCCCTGCTGTTCTTCCAAATAAACTACATACTTCTAAGTTATGAACTAGTTCTTAGCAAGTTTCACAAACTGAGGGACATTACTATTCAATTGGCTGTTCTCACTATTGGGATTATGCAACATTCCAGGAACCATCTGAATATAACCAACGTTCAATTTCCTTTGTGTGGATTACACCTTTTGTACATTCTTTCTCTTCATTAAGACTATAGTGTCTACCTTCCTTGTTTGGGGCAAATTGCACCTGAAATGTATCTAACTTCCTGGTTGTAGGTTGCACTTAGGCACCCACCCTGAAACGCTACATAAAGCAGCAGAGAATAAACAGATTCTGAGCTGGGAGCATAATTTAACTCCATTTATGAAGCAGGCACTTGTTGATTCTGACCTCAGAGACTCAGTGCCCCACGCACCTGTATGAATCCCAGGAACTCCCATACTTGCTCTGCTTTAGCTGACAGCCCTGACGTGATGCATTGCTGTCATTTACCTGGGCTGGACTCCTGGCCAGGTGAGTGACAGCCAAGGAGACTACATTCAGTTTTCAAAATCAATCAAGAAGCATTATTATACATGCAGAGAAAAACACTTGTAAACATTCAGTAAGACAAAAGGAGATATTTCTTGACTTCTCCTTCTGAGAAGCTGTGTCTGTCCCTTTCACTTTTACAGACACTCATAGCCTTGGGAGAAAGAAAAGGCCATTCCCAAGTATATTTTACAGTATACATCTCATCTTTGATTCCAGTACTGCAGGACCTCGATATAACCTCCAAACTCAGCACAGGACAATGACTCTATACCAACTACCTGTCCTGTAGGCCTACTCTTCCTTATACATGAAGGATGGGCTTTGTCCTGTGACAGATGGTTCTGGAGAATAGAATCCGAATGGCCCATTTACCATCGATCAAACCAAACAAGCAGTGGGGTAGTTCTGGGATACCATTGGCTCATTAAATAGCATGCCTTTAATGTCCTGTCCTGGGTGACTCATCCTACCTTTGTTCCCACTGCCTATGTTACAAATGGTCTTTCAATTTGCCTCATAAATGGCATTTTATAAACTTACCTCCATTTATTCATTTTCTTTTTACTAGTGCCATTTCCCTTAACTGTTATCCTCACATATAAAATGGGAACTCCAGAAAAAATGTACTGAGCTTGCTAACTCTTGAAATATGAGATATTTTTATTCTTATGTTATAAATCAGGAATCTGAGATTTGGGTAATAGAAGTAGCAGCAGGTCATAGAAGTGAGCATCCCTGCTCAGATATGAAATTGCTTAAATGGCCTCCTATCCTACTTTTCATTAGACCATGACATTGTTAATATAGGTGATGAAGAAGGACTCAAAATATATTATAGTATGTGAGGCCAAGGGCATTAAGAGGTAGTATAATTGTTTTTTGGCACATCGTAGATGCTAAAAACATGGTAAAAACAAACAAACAAACCCAAAATCCTGAATAACTCAATAGATACATTATTAATTGATTTCTGACTTCAATGGGCTTCATCAAACATACTGATATAATATGTTTCTTACTTTGCATCCCTGGCAAACATAGCCTGGTGCCAAATGGTAACTTTGCTCACATAGTCTGCTCCTAACCAGGGCCTGGTTTCCCTGGGCTTCAGCACTCAGAGGTCAGCCTGACCCTGTAGGAAAATGAGGTAGTGAGCAAGGGCCAAGTACCTCTGTGAACACAGGAGACAGGTAGGGTTACTTTGACTCTTACAAGAGTTAAAAATATCTCTATTTAGAATACTCCTATAAAGATATCAAAAGCTATCTATAAAGATAGATGAAATATAAAATCCCCCACAAAGGATTAAGGAGATTAATATAATGTCCTCATAACTTCAGTGATTCTCTTGATTTCAGAGAGGGAAAACTCTACTTTTATATTTATTTTATTATTAATTGAAAAGTACTAAATAGTTTGTTTTTCTTGTGGAAAACCAGGAAATACATTGTCTTGATTGGGTAACTTCCTTTCATAGAATGAGTCATCTATTAGTGTGCTCTTCCTTCAGATCTCAAACCTTTTCATCTAAGAAAGTATGCCTTGCATTGCTGATTCATGCTGACTCATAGTTACCAAAATAATATGATCACAGATCATGTGTAGTGCATTCGTCCCAGCTCCTATGCTTTCTTTCTAATGGTTAAACTGTGGTGGTCTCTGAAGTGTTAGAGTTCAGGTTCAAGTCCATGCAACAAGGGTACTACTCACACTGGACCTAAAGCTGCCTCATTAAAGCAGACTCCAACCACTAGAACTTATCACAACCTCAAATTCAAACTCATTGAGTCTGAAGTCCTAAGGAAAGGCATTGCTTTCACAGAAGAGTCCAAAATACACAAGGCTTCTTGTCCTAAGTCCAGCGATATCTGTGAAAGATGAAGAGATTGCTTATTGTCAGTATATTTCAATTTACTTTCCCAATGTGGCATTTTAAAATGTTGTTTATCAGGTTTAAATTCATAGCCAAGTTATGTATCAAGAGGGAGTCTTGGCCCTAATATATGACTTATGAATCAGTTTATCAAATTTGACTAATATGTTTGCTCTACGTAGGGAGCAAGCCATTAGGCATTAAAACCCCTGCATTTTGGGGACACGAGGGGAGTAACTTTTATTTCTCTGTTCTTTCATTAATTAAAATAAATCAAAGTTGAAGAATAAATTTTCTGGACTGCTTAATACCTCCCAGATATGAGTATCAAGGCCTTGGCAAGGCAGGTGAAAATATTTTCATGAACAAGATGCAATTAAGGACTTCCTCCACAGAATAAATTCTTGGCAATTCCTGTGGGAAACTTCCTTTTATCCTAACATCTTTCCTCTTCCCTTGCCTTGCCCTATTCTAAATGCTGTTAAGTATACCAAATATTGCTGTATACCAATAGCTAGTAAATATGGCTTTATACAAATAGGAGTTGGGGAGAAAGCCATGATATAACTCCTCTATTGTAGCCTTGTAAATAAAAAGCAAGATATATTGCATAGCCACATAGAGACATCACATCTTCCTTCATCCTGGCACAACTTGTCCAGTCATTAAATGTGATTCCAGTCTTGGGGGATAGACACAGCCATATCTATTTTGGTATCACTGGCTTGATCCATCTCTGCAGCTAGAAGGGAATCACCCTCTTTATGTAAATATTTGCTTTGTTGGAGATTCTTAAGTAGAACTTAATAGTATACATGCTTCAGAATGGGCATTAAATCAGCCATGATAAACAAGTCCTAGGCAATGTTTAGACTGGGCAAAAGTCATCCTAAGAATTGTGCACAAGGACAGAACAACACATTCTACCTCTATATGCTAGAACTGTCTATAAAACAAATAGCAAAGTAGAGATCTGTGCATTAACCATTAATCTAATTAACGTGTTCTGTCAGTGCAGGTGGATAGCAAATTAATGACTAGACAAGGACCAAATCTCCACTTTGTTCTGTGTGGTATAGATCCAGTTAATGAATCATGAATGTTTGATACTCTTTACCAGTAGTTACAGAACTCACCAGGATCTCCTCTAGCTTTGATCTCTTGTTTGAAGACATGTGCCAACATTCTGAACCCCTGTGAAATCAACTAGCGCAACCTCTAGGTTATTAAAGAACTGAAATTAATCAGGTAGAATCAGCAATAAAGGAGTTTCTCAATACAACATAGTTGGGTGTTCAGGGAATAGTGTTCAGTATCTCAACAAACTTGCAAATATTATTTTTAAATGCACACACACACACAAACATACATACTAAAGAGAAAGAAAGAAGCAAAAAGACCTTTAGTTTTTCTTAGTCTAAATCAGGGTTAACACATTACTTAGAGTATTCTCAGTAAAACTGAATATTGTATTTCTTTATATGAATCAGCAAAATGGAGCAAACTTACCTGAGGGTTCTCTGAGGCTGTGATACTTTCCACTAGTACTGAAACTTGAAGAATATTCAGAAACAAAGAGACCAATTCCATGGGAAAAAATCTTATTTTGAATAACATCTTAATACCAACTTCCAGCCAAATGAATAATGTGGCTTTTGGCTGGGGAGGGGGTGGTGATATTCTATTTCTGCTGTGTAATTCACAAATTCACAAGTATTGTTAAATATTTATATTAGAAATCTGACATCAATTTTTTTTGTATCTGTCAATCAGAGACAATGTCATTCCATTAGCAAACTCAATAAACTTTTAAAAAGTTGTACAAGGTAAGTCTGACTACCTTGACGCTGCTAACCCATCCTTGTTGAATAAATATTTGCTTTCAGCTAAGTGTTATGAGGTCATATAATCTAAATCTCCTTTTGCAAATAACGTATGCCCTCAAGAGGACGAGACAGCAGAATCTACAGTCTGCCCTCTCTCTACACGTCCTTGAATAAAGGATTGCATGTCTCCAGAAAAAATAGACTCAGGGCTCTTCTGACAAGTATCCCAGCAGGACAGTCCTTGAGAAATATTTCAAAGAGAGTACAAGACTCCCTCGCACAGATTTTCTCACACTGCTGATGTGGGTTGTATTTGTACGTTTACCAGGGAACCAAATAACTGAAGGTCATCTTTTCCATTCTCCTAATTACTCCTTTGTAACAGTTTTCATAAATATCCAGCCTAATATCTTTCCCAGATCCTGAGATCCTGACTTTCATAACCAATCTTACCCTGAATCAGCTAAGACAGAGCTCTGGTGATAGGTCATCCTGTGATGGTCATTCCTGCTTCTTGCACAAACACATCACTGAATGTGACTGGGATGGGTCTGCCCTATATGCTGAGAAGAAAGCTGCCTACATGGAGTGACCTTGCTGTTCTCCAGCCAACCACACACAAAGATAATCTGTCCCTACTCAATGATACTAAATTTCTATAAAGAGGATAAGTCATCTAACCAATCACTATCATAGTAATGTATATAGTAAGCATTATAATGGTCTATAATTATTATCATTGCTATTATTAAAGTCTACATCTTTAGGATTCCCTAGGAAGTGAAAAAGTGAGAAATTTTCATATATAAATATATAATATATAAACATATAACATATATTATTACACATCTCCCCTGGCTGGTTTGGCTCAGTGGATTGAGCGTCGGCCTGCAAGCTAAGTGTCGCTGGTTCGATCTTCCAGTCAGGGCACATCAGAGAAGGAAAACTCTGACTCCAAAAAACCTCCGCTGCCTTGCGGCATACCTCTTCAGGGGAAAGGCTAAGGGAGTAAACCCCGACAGAAAATCTGGAGCCGGAGTCCCTAAGGCGGTTTGACGTTGTAGTCAACACCGGCAACTCCTGCGGCGCCCCTGAAGCCAAGCTGTATTGACTCCGTCTTTCCCTTGGATCCTTCAGCTGCGAAGAGAGGGGGGGTCTGCTGCATGGGCAACAGCAGACCCTCCATATCACTCTGCCCAGGCTCTGTAGCTTCAGCTTCACTAGAGAGGACACTCCAGCGTCATCGCAAGATGTCGATTCAACACGGGAGGAGACAGATACCGTGTCACTCCCGAGTCGGACTGCACAGCCATTCTCGGTGGTGCAGATAGACTCTTAAGAAGCTACACCATCGTCTCTCGAGACGGACGGCTGCCGATAGATAGTATTATTACACATATAATATATATACATATATATATGACTGGCATTAGCTTCCTTCTAAGAATCTATATTGATAGAAGGAAGGGGAAAGAAAAGAGGGAATAAATTACATTTACTGAGGAACAACTAGGTGCTTTATATAAATAACCTAATTTTAATCCCTGCAGCTACAGTAAGCCTTTCATAACTTTATCTTCATTTTAGAGCTCAACAAACTTAGTCTTGAAGGAGTTAAGCAATTAGATTGAAATCCCATGTCTAGTAAATAATAAGTTTGGGATACAAATGAGTTGTTTTAGAAAAGCAACACTGCTCTAGGTGAGAGAAGGGAGTGTAATGTACAATTTTTTAAAAGAACACACACAAAATCTCAAAGATTTGTGAGGACCAGAGATGGTAAATTAGAGACCATGGGAAACAATCCATCTACCTAAGGTTTGGGCAAAGGACGGCTCCAGGATGACAATAATGTTTAGACCCTTTGTCCTAAGTCAGGATATAGCTAACAGAATTTGCCTCTGTCCTGTACCCCATTTTATCTAAAAGGAGGAATATTTGCAAAGGGAGTGTGTGTATGTGTATTTGGGGGGGGGCGTGATAAAATTAGGTTCTTTGTTCCATTAAAAAGAATGAGTTGAACTCTCTTACAAATCTTTACCCAGATATTGTTAAAATAAGTTTTCCAGTAAAGATAGATTCAGAATTAGAAAACCCCTAAGTGACTCAAGTCACTTCCAGTATTTAAATCAGGACTAATCACACAGCTCTCAAAGACAGCCCAAGTCCCTTCCACTTAGTTCTTCTCTCTGCCCACAACTAGCTTTTTCATCTATTTCGAGAAGGAGTCCAGGGTACCTAGGAAATGAAAATTAACCTTAAAATACTTCCTGAAGCATTACCAGAAATCATGTTTCACATTTCAAAATGACTCGCGTTGTTCTAAACTTCCAGGCTGTGCCCATAACCACAAAGATAAATGGGGTGTCGGGACAACCACGCGAAGGACCACGTTACAACATGCAAAAAGTATACTGTTCAACATGAGTCATTTGAAAAACAGAAGAAGAGAAAAAGAATGGCTAGAAAAGATGATGCTACCTGACCACAGTATTTCAAATAAGACTCAAGGAACTTGTCTATATTTTTTTTCGGGTCATGAAATACATAACACGTCAACCGAGTGTTGAAGGACACACTGGCTAAGGATCACCCTGATTCAACAATCCAATAAATCATAACCTCAGGTCTACAGCACTATCGGTGGCTTATAACTGGCTGAACAATAGAACCAATCACCCAAGGAAGTTTTTGCTTTTTGTTTTTGTGATACCAATGCTTGAGCCTAGACCCCAGAAATATGAACAGGATGGGCACAGGGCATTAGTATTTTTTAAAGCTCCCTGTGTGATTCAGTGTGAGCCAGGGTGGAGTGCCACTTTATTAGCTGCATGAAATGGATTCAGAAATTTTACCCCCAACACTTCCAGATGGCCAGAAGTGTCATCAAAGCTAAGCAACCAGGAGAACCTGGGCAAGTTACTGATCCCTGAGACTCATTTTTTTCACACTTCTAGAATTATGAATAATTACCTCCCCTTCAAAACATTGTTTTGAATGTTTAGGAGATTGATTAATATGAGCAATAGGGGTTCTTGGTGTCACAAAATATACTTTAATTCCCAAGACTAGCCCAATGCCATTGTATTTTTTTTTTAATAGTAAACTGACCACTTATACCAATTGAATCCACATTTAGGACTTGTGAATAATCTTGGTTTTAAATTCACCAAAGCGGGGACACCCACAGAAATAGACCAGAATTTGGAGAACAAAATTGCCTTGAACTCCCAAAGGCTATTCTGGTCTGGACTCCTTGTACAGCCTTGTAAAACCACCTAAATTCTTAATGCCTTAGGTACTAAATTTACACAACAGGAATGTCTTCCTGTTTACCTCATAAAATGTTGAGGAAATTACCAGCACATTTTAAAGTATTACTCATATCAATGCCATTAAATTTTTTTCCATTTCAAACACTCCAGAAATACTCAGCTGCCACTTTAGATATAACAAATAATCCCCTTGCTATATAACCTGACAAGCCAGCCACAAGACTCATTTGTTTCGGGGCATGTAACAGATCTCTGACTCTTACACCTCTGCTTGACCTGAGCACAGGGTTATTAGTGTAAATGGCTTTGTAAAAATATATATATCAACAATTATTTAACCATGTGACAATCTGGTGGGTACAGAGCCAAACAATAAAATTATAAATTTCCTTAAGATAAAGTTCAAGAAAAATATGCTACAGTTTCAGTATATGTCTACAATATTATAAAGCTATTTAAAAGGAAGTACCCAGAGTCTCAGTTCAATCTGTCTCCTGTGTTCTTAAACCTTAAAATACTGTAATAAGACTATAGCATATAATAATTTATCTAGTTACCAAAATATATATAGTATTTGCAGAAAATACTTTATAAAACATATCAGTGTTCTAAAAATATATACAAAATCAACCACTCATAGATGTAAGCTTATTATAGAAATCATTCAAATCACATGAATTTTCATGGTCCTCAGAAACATAAAAGTAAGATTCACATAACAACTTTTCCCCATTAACCAATCAATAGGAAAAAAAAAAAAGGCAAAGGGATCCCTTATAAAAGCAATTATCTAGTATGTTATGTGTACTCAAACTCTTCTAGAAAATAAAGGCACTTCCCCACTCACTCTATGGTATTACCCTAATACAAAGACCAAATAAAACACTCAATTAAAAAAACAAAAACAAAAAACAAGAGACCAATATTTCTTGTGACCATAGACACAGAATTTTTAAACAAAATTTTAGTAAATTTAATCCAATTTCTGTATTAAAAAACAAAGATAGCCATCTTAGTTTTACTCCAAGGAAGCAAGTTTACTTTAATAACATTCCAAAAGCTATCAATGTCGTTCATCAATTCTAAAGCCTACAAAAGGAAAAACCATATAATTAGGTCAATAGATACAAAAAAAGGCTCTTTAAAGAATTCAATGATAAAACCTCTGAGCAAACTAATAAGGAAACTTCTTGAAACTAAGAAGGGACATCTATGAAAAAGCTACTGCTAACATCATACTAAGTATTAAAAGACTGTTTTTCCTCTAAGTTCAGGAACATGGCAAGGATGTCCACTCTTACTATTTCTATTCAAAACTGTTGTGGATGTTTATTCAATAAAATCAGGCAAGAAAAAAATTAAATATATATGGATTAGGAAAAAAATTATACCTCTTTTTAGCCCCAGAATATATGAGTCTACATAGGAAATCCTGTAGACCCCACCTGCAAAGAACCTCAATAAAAATTAATTGGTGAGTTTAGCCAGATTGCAAGATACAGACCCAATATACAAAAATCTATTGTATTTCTGTATGCTAGCAATAAACCACTGGAAATTAAAATTTAAAACAAAGCATTACCACTTAACAATAGCACCAGAAATATTTCAAAATAAACCTAATAATATTTTAAGACATGTAAGTTGTAAGTATAAGCATTACTGGAAAAAACTAAAGACCTAAGTGAATTAAGAGCTATGTTGCATTAATAAATCAAAAGATTCAGTGTTGTGAAGATGCCATCTCTTCCCAAATATTTCGAAAGGTTCAAAACAATCCCAATAAAAACTACAGAAATCATTTTTTAATAAAAGTTATTAATCTGATTCTCATATTTTGATGGACATGCAAATAATCTAGAATACATATTTCTCAAAAAGAAGAACAAAGTTGTAGATTTTCACTACCTGATTGTAAGACTTTATTATAAGGCTTCAATGATCAAGATAGTGTGACAAAGATATGTACACCAATGAGTGGAACAAAATACAAAATACTTAAATAAACTTAACTCTATCTGGCCAATTTATTTTTGATAAAGATGCCATAGAAATTTAATGAGAAAAGGATAACCTTTTCAACAAAAGGTGCTATAACAAATGGATATTCCTATGCAAAAATAATAATAAACCTCATACCATATGTAAAAATGAACTCATAGGCCTGAATGTAAAACTAAAATAAAGCTTCTAGAAGAAAACAAAGAAAAAATTACTTCTGTCCTTGGATTAGGCAAAGATTTATTATTTTAGGGTAAAAGGAGTAAGAACTGTGATAGAAAAATTTAAACTTTATTAAAATTTGAATATTTTGTTGTTTAAAGCCTCTGTTAAGAAAATGAAAAAATAAGCCATGGACAAAGAGAAAATCTTTTGGAAAAGTTGTATATGTCAAGAGCTATGAAAGACTAGCAAACTTTCATATTAGCCTGACACATTAGCCTGACACTCTTTCATGAATTCTCGAAGATCAGAGCATCTTGGGTCACAGACAAAGGACTTCATTACTCACAGAGCAAACATCTATGGGGGTGACGTATAGCTAGGCCCTAGTGGATACTACACCTGAAGTAGATTTGCATCGCAACTGAGTAACTCCAACCTTAGAGAAGTCCCCTTCCTTTCCTTTAAGGGCTGCAATAAGCTGGGAGATATCTTTATTACCCTAGGCAGCAAGCAATTTGTCCTCTCCCAAAGGGGGCACTAAAAAAATAGTCTAGAATAATAGTTGTCAGTGCCTGTCCACAAAATTTCCAGAAACATATGAGACTCATGGAGAATTATCTACCAATGATATCCAAAGACGAAGATATGTTGAGAGTATACAAAGAACCCTTAAAACTCAATGATAAAACAAACAACCCACAATTTTAACAAAATAGTTAAACAAACACTTCACCAAAAAGAGATGTAGATAGTGTGACAGCATGGAAGGACCTAGAGGATACTATGCTGAGGGAAATAAGTCAGTCCGAGAAAGAAAAACACCATATGATTTCACGTACATGTAGAATTTAAAGAACAATATAAATAAAGAAACAAAATAGGAACTGATTTATAGACACAGAGAATGGACCAATGGGAGGAGGTTCGGAGGACTTAGGTCAGAGAGGTAAAGGGTTTGAGAAGTATAGATTGGTAGTTACAAAGTAGTCACGGGAATATAAAGTACAGCACAGGAAATAAACATAACCGATAATATTATAATAACTCTGTATGGTACCAGATGGGTACTGGAAATATTGGAGGAATACTTTGTAAAGTATATGATTGTCCAACCACTATGCTGTATACCTGAAACTAAATAAAAAATTTAAAAGATATGTAAATGGAAAAGAGCATAGGAAAAACATTCAATATCATTTGTCATTAGAGAAATGTACATTAAAACCACAAAGCCCCAACCCACCCTCTAGAATAGCTAATTTTAAAATACAAAGTGCTGGTGAGAATGTTGAACAACTGGAAATCACAAACATTGCTGGTGGGAATAAAAATGATACGGCGGTTTTGGAAAACAGTTTGGCATTTTCTTATAAGTCAAACATACCCTTACCATGTGACCCCAAAATTCTACTGTTAGGTACTTACCCAAGATAAATGAAAACATATGTCCACACAAAAATGTGTATGCTAATGTTCATAGCAGCTTTATTCAGACTAGTCAAAACCAGGACACTGAGAGCATTAATTCTCCATGAATCTCCTTCATTTCCACATGTCTTGCCAATAGAGGCAATGACTGTCCTTGTACGTATCTCATGTATAGAACTTTGGAAGATGGAATTTTTCAAAGAACAGGACAGATTTGTTTTGCTGTTCAATACATTAAAGACAAAGCCTTCCTCTGGATCAAAAATCAGGCAGGCTTACTGCCCACTATAAAAGATCTGAGTTCCCTAAGCTCAGGATTTCTCTCCGGCAATGCAACCATTGACTGGCTCTCTTTATTTCAACCTGTGGGAATAGAGTTGAAGAAAACTGGCAACAATGCTGATACTCCGGCTATGCTGGTGTAATGAGTAATAAATTCTCCTTGGTCTATGACCCAGGAATCTCACATTTTCTGCCAGGATCCATGAAACTAAGGTAGATTAACTGGTTAACTTGTACATGAGTAGACCATTCACAGTTCTTGACACTAGAAACAACCCAAATGTCTAGCAAGTATCTACCAACATGTGGTATATCATGAAATTTCATCTTACTCAGCAATAAAATAAAATGAACTACTGATATATGTACCAGCACAGACTAATCTTAAAAGCACTTATTCTAAATGAAAGAAACGAGACTGAAAAGATTATACACTATGCAATTCCATCTAGTGGAAGTTTGTACAAGGTAAAACCACAGTGATAAAAAACAGATGATGAGTTAGGTACCCGGAGCATTGACTACAGAGGGCATTCCAGGCAGAATGAGCTATGGAACCCAAGACATGCAGCCAGATAGGATGGGTTTGCTGTTAGGATGTGGAGGACATTGGTGATTTTTCCAATTCTCTAATTTCACGGTAAATCCATTATAATGAATTGTTTCTGACACAAGAACTGGTCTTCCTGAATAACAAATCATTGTTATTTATAAATTATCATAATATTTTTTAGTGAAACAAAATTCTGGTATATTATTAATCCCATTGGTAAAGATATGTTATATTTAATTCCAAAGCTATTTGAGTGTTAATTGTTGTCTTAGTAAATCTGGGTGTTTATGACAAAGTACCATAGACTGGGTGGCTTATGAGTAACAGAAATTTATTTCTCACAGTTCTAGAGGCTGAAAAATCTGAGATCAGGATACCAGGTAATTTGTTCTGGTGATACCCTCTCTCAGGTTGAAGGCTAACTTCTTGTACCCTCCCATAGCAGAGAGAGGATGAGTCAGCATGTTGGGGTCTCTTTGTGTGAATCTGTCCTTATGACCTAATTACCTTCCAAAGCCTCCACCTCCTAATACCAATCCATTGGGGGTTAGAATTTCAACATATAAATTGAGACACAAATACTCAGTTTATTGCAATTGCATATAAATAAGCAAAAAATAAGTAACTAGGGAAATGAAAACACCAAACCTGCAGAATTATCACATTGCACTGGTGGGAGGGACCTCAGAGGCTCTGCATTTTTAGAAGTAAGGAAATTGAATTGTGTACAGGTTCAATGAGTTGCCCAAGTGTATTATTTTTTATTTAACAACTGCTTGCACAGAACATTTCAAAATGCTATCTCATTTAATCCTCATAACAATCTTGATGTAGAGGTCACTGTGATCCCAACCGTACAGATGAGGAAACTGAGGCACAAAGAAGTTAAGGGATGTCCCCTGTTCAGTGGCAAAGCCAGGACCAATTCTGCGGCTGGCTGATGCAGACTCCATGGGTCAGGTTACTAACCTCTGCTTCTCTAAACCAGCTGGTGGCAGAGTCAAGGCCAGAACACAAGATTCCATGTTCTTTCCACTCTACAATTTCCCGATTTTAGACAGGTTTTGCTGATCCTAGTCACTAAGCCTTTTTGCTATCTCGATATCAAAATGCTTCCTTTTCTCCACAAACTTCAGTGCTGGTTGTGTCTCTCATTTTCACAGATGGAATTGTTCTCTTCCCTCTGCTACACTCATTTTGCATCTCATTACCATCGAGCCATGGCTAGTTCAACCACCATCACAACAAAAAGAGCCTCAGCATTGTGCATTCCTTAAAGAAGCAAAAAGAGAAAGAGCAAAAATAAATGAACAAATAACCACATACAGTGCTTGCTTCTATTTGTCCTGGAAATGAAGGAACACAAAGCAAACTGCCTGCACCCACCCACACAGCTCATTCACAGCACAAGTCCATACTGCTGTTGTGTTTTATGGTCATCTGCCTTTTAAGGGCCAGCATTCCAGAATGCAGCAAGCCCTTTTCTCACTTTACTTTCTATAATCGAGGGCTGGAGAATATGGGATTTTAACACCAGAGGATTGGGTAGTGAGACGGGAGAGCACACACCCCGGAGCAGGTCCACACTTGGATGCTGCCCCACAGAGGCACTGATGGTCAATAGGAAAGCATCAGCCCAACTGAGAGATCTAAACCAGGGTCAGGTGAATAAAGAGATGCTTCCCCTTCCCCTCTTCCTCCTCCAGTTCCAAGATACTGAAAGATGGAGCGAGAAGAACTTTGGATTAGATGTGAGCTTGAAAATTGGGCTGAGTTACAGTAATCAAAATTGACCAAAAATATAAAGAATCCACCCAAGATGTTTTGTAAAGTCAGAAAAGTCACCGCCTAATCAACAAAATTGAAGGGAGAATTGGAGGAAAAAGTTCCGAATTAACTCTAAATAAAACTGTTAAGATTTGTAAGAGCATGTCTGTTTTCCCAGAGGCAGTTCATTTCGGCACAAAGGAAATGTCTGTGGTCAGCAAATGACACAGTGCGTGATACAGACTCATTTTAACAGCCTCATCGCTGCTACAGTAGCACCTACCCGTTGTGTAGGAGGAAGGACCCATATAGACACATGCTCTCAGTCTGGCTCCTTTAGAATTTCTGTGTGTTCAGCCTCAGTGCACAGTGGATGCTGACCGAACTGCAATGAGTGGGAGAGGAAATGCTCACCAAGCAGGTACGCTGACCTTGGGCAAATTATGGAACTCCCTCACCCTTCATTTTCTCCTGTAAAACATGTGAATGGCATCTGTTTACGACGCTGTTTTAAGGATTATATTGTGTCTTCCACAATGGCTGGCACAAGAGTCCTTCAAGTGCTCAGAGAATTTCAATCTTGACAAAACACCTTTCTGACATAAAATTGGACTCAATAACCCCCCTTTAAGTGGACATAAGTACCAAAAGGACTTTGTGGAAAGACTGTTCCATAGAGAAGGCATCCGCATGACACGGACAGGGAGCACACTCGGGGCCTACTTCCCTCCAGATTAATGCTGCAGTTTCCTGAGAAATTTTAAAGCATAGTTCATACTAATAACCTGCATGTGTCATCTTTATCATTCTGTTTAAAAATAGTTTTGTGTGATGATTTTTAAGCATTCAGATTTAAAAGTGCATAGCCCGTGTAAGAAGACCATAAAATAAACAGAACAGGGCTCCAAATGGAAAAATTAGTAAGAAGTATAGGCCCAAGAATATCACTTTCCTTTTTAGAAGGTAATGCAGAGCTGGAAGGGGTTGGAGGAGAGAGGAAGGTGAGTGGAGAGAGAGGGAGAGAGAGAGAGAGAGAATGAGTCCAAGGACTCATAACCAAGCAGTGGTACACAGATCAAAGACCACACAAGGACAAGAGAAACTAAGGGCAATTAAGTTCTATAGAACAATGGGGAACCTTCCAGAAGAAAAATCACAACTTCTATTTGAATAGAAGTTAGGAATAGTTGGAAAGAGTCCTGGAGCCACGGAAGTCTCCCATAACTGAGAGAACACTAAACACATTCAAGAGAAAATGAAAGTAAACTCTTACATACACACAGCTTGTATCAGTTATAACTTGCCAAGTGCATCCTGCGTTTTCTCTTTAACTCTAACTTAGATATTATAAGGCAAAATAAGCTCATTGATATACATAAAAAAATTTTCACAACTAATTACATAGAAATAGCAAAGTCAAGTACCTCTTGCTTTCTATCTTTGGTTCCAGTTATTCTGACCTGAAAATAAAAAGCTATTCTTGGCACAAAGTTGCCCCAAACCCAAACCCAAATCTATGGCTTATAGATGTACCTCAGAATCACCTGGAACCTTAAAAAAACATTGGTTGGTTCCCAATTTAAGACATTTAAATCAGAAGTTCCTAAAGTGGGTGGAGTACAGGAATGTGTGTTATAATATTTTAAGTCTCCTGAGGTCATATCCATCTCCCATTATAACTACCAGCCTGGTCCATTCAACTGGTGGCAGCTACCCAAATTGTATGCATTATCCTACATGGAAGAATTGATCCACCAGTACAACATTTCTCTCTTGGTAAAGCCGAGAGCCTTCAATACATTGACTTAGCAATGTCTGGCACACTAGCCTGGACAATTCTTACTTGTATTATTAGTTTTATTTAAGTAATCTAAGTGCATCCTAAATCTTTTCAAAAATAAAAAGTAGGACTTGCTCAATAATAATTTATTGTCAACTCATCAAGGCTAAATTCTGGTCTTGAGATCATTAGTGCTTTTTTCCTGGTGGTCTACAGCACCTGTATTTTCTGGGCGATCCAACCACAGCAGATGACAAAATTGACCTCTCTCTTAGACCACTTCTCCTACTGTTTGGATTAGTCAATCAGTAACGGGCAGTTGAATACCTGTTATAACAGGGCACTCTCCTGGTGGTGTTAAAGGCGCTATGCATTCAACCTAGTCGGTGTCTTTAAGAAATTTAAAATGCAATTTGGGGAGCCAATGCATGAGAAAATAAGCAAAAGGAACAAAAAACAGGATATGAGAGTCTGAAGCCAGAGGAGGAGAAATAGTAAAATAAAAATGTGCTATTGTCTAAAGAAGGAAAGCTATTGACTGAGCTTATTAGAGAAGAATTTGTGAAGGAAGCCTAAGCTCGGTCCTAAAGAATAGAAATTATGAGGTGACTAGAGCATTTGGGCTCAGTTTTCAGCTACCTGATCAGTAATAGGGTTATCAACATCAAGAAGTACACAGATGATGGGTACCAGCCCTGTCTCTACAAGGCTCACGCTCACTCACACCAGAGTGCAGGTCTTCACCATTCACACATGTAGCTGTTGAGAGAGCATGGCAGGCTTCATGGAGGCAGTGGGTTTCAGAGACGGCCTTAGCTAGTATAGAAACACTCAACAGGAAGAATTCGAGAAAAAGTGGCTTTCCAGAGAAAGGGCGCAGGTCATATCTGGGGAAGAGCAAGTAATTTAATTCAACAAAGCATTTTAAGAAAACCAAAAAACTAAAGGGTCTTACTTATCAAATGTCTAAAAGGTTTGAGTCATATTTTAGAAAATTCAGAATGTCAGTTTGATATATTTCTGTTTAATTTAATAGCCAGTGTGGAGGTATTAAAATGTATGCTCTGTGGAATTACATAATCAGAGTTGTAATTTAGAAGGAAAATGTTGGCAGCAGACTGTCAGCTAATTGGGAACAAAGAAAGGAGGGGCAGGAAGATCAGAAGGTTCCTGCAGGGGTCCAAGTGAGAGGAAGTGAGGTGGAACCCAGTCGCAGCCTCCCCCTCCACTCTGCAGATCCTTCTGAGTAAAAAGATGTCAATGAGAATCTTCCTAGTTTAGTGAAAAAAAAAACAAACAAACAATTTCTTTTCAACAAAGTACTGAAGAGAAAATGGGTTAAATGATTACACCCTAACAACTTCCATTAAAAGTGACATCATCAATGCATTTGGTAAATTATGTTACATATATTTGTGTACAGATTTATATATGGAATATACAACTCTGAAAAGAAAAATTAGTCCCATTCTTCTGCTTCAGGCAGGTAGGTGAGCAATACCGCGTAGAAAAATTCCCCATCTGTTCATATCATCCCAACCCACACCTGCCCCCATGTTCGTCCAAGGAGAGAGAAAATCATTGAATAAGCAGAAGACTTGCCTTCAATCCTCTGTCTCAAACATGCAATTCTGACTCAAAATCCCATGCTTATCTAATTGAACTACCATACTTGCATTAATGGAAATATAAAGCAAAGGCACTGTGGAGCAGTTGGGAAGCAGTACCCATGGTAGTTTATGCCTTGGGGAGTACATGCCAGGGGCAGCACTCACTTCCACACCAAGGAAGTCTGCCATCGCCATTGAAGAAGAAAGGTTTTATGGACTGCAGGTATCATGGTGGTAATTTTTATTGAATTGTGTGTCATCTTTCAAGATGTTTTTATAAGTGTATATCCTTTATATTCAGAACAATTCCCCATTTTTCCCATTACATGGAAAAGAAAAGCAAGGCAAAGAAAGCTCATTGTCACACAACTAGCTAAACTGGAACCTAGCCTTCAATTTCTAGTTAACTAGTAATGCTTCTTCAGTTCAACTTTATTGGGTTTCCTTTTAATATTTACTGCGATCTTCTGCTCTCATCTTTGAGCCAAATCCACATCCTCACCTTCGCGTCAGTTGCCTTTGATATCATGCCTAAGTCTTCTTAGGTCAAAAAGGAACTTAGAACACATTAAATAAAATACTCAGAGGGTTTGATGGATGTTAAATTACTCTTATAAAAGAACATCTTGACATAAGTTAATTGCAAATTAATAAAAAACATATGAATTATAAGACATTTAAATAAAACTCATTGGTTTAGAAATAAAGGGAAATCTGCTTAGCATAAAACACTCTGACAGTTCCCAGATACTTAGGCAGTAAATCACGACAGCCTGTGAACCTAACACATGCTGGATTGGCTATCTCTGTGTTAAAGGAGGCATTTCTAGAAGTGCTAAATGACCAGTCTTCTGAGAGCCACCTGAAGTTTGGGAAATTGCATTATAGTGCCCCTTTATTGCTGTAAAGAAGTCCAGGGAATAGCAAAGTTCTCTCCCCCAAGAAGGCCCCTGAGTGACCTCTAAAGACTGAACTCTAGCATTTATCAGATTAGTCCACTTTCTGATCTGTAGTAACTTCAAGTGGGAAAAACTTTCAACTTCTCTTCAAACTTCAATCCTCTCCAACAAAAGTCTTGCAGTTTGAGCTCATATTAAGTCCAAAATTTAAATGCAGATTCATCCCAGATGTTATTGCTGATGGTAATCTCCTCCCACCAGGCAACATTAAGAATTCTGTCACTCTCAAAGACAAACACATTAGAGCCTCCAAAATGGATTAGGACCCTCGATGTTTAGTTATTCTTAGGATATGCCCTAAATCACTTAGTGCTTTGAAGTATGAAAGCTCACCGATAATATCCGTTTTGGCTTTGAAATTAAGCCAAAGGACTACAGACTCAAGACAATAGGAGGTTTTAATGAAAAGAAATAATATTCATAAAGTAGTATTTTAAAAGATTTTCCTACACCAGTTTGCCAGTCATCATGATGGGTGAGGAGAGATGAACTAAGCAAGACACCTGGGTTGGGACCTGTTTTGCTTTATGTAACAGAGGCCCAACTCAGACTACTTTATGCAAAAAAAGAAAGCAATATGTTTAGTGAGATAGGCTCCAGATTGAAGAAAGAGCTGCAGGTACCAAGGTACCAAGGATCCTTTGCCTCCTGGATTCTCTTTCCCTCATCTCTCATATCTGCTCACTGCTGCTTTTTCCTCACATGGTGGCTTCACTCTTCTTCTCTGGAAGTTCAGCTTCTCTGTTGGCAGGAGATGTTGGCTGGTAGCAGTCCCAGCCTCATGGCCCTTTGAACAACAGGGAAGGATGCTCGTTGGCTCTCCTTGAGTCCCTTATTCCAGTTAGATTGTTTTGAAGCCCCAGGGACAGAGTAGTGTGAGTGACCACATCTGGCTTACATACTCAGTAGCTGAAGAAAGGACAGAGGGAGAGCTGGCCGGCAGACAAGTAATTATAACAACAATGATGATGATAACCTCCACGATCTTACAATGTTCTACAGTGGCCTGATAGGCTATGGAAGTTTGCAGGGCACCTACCCTAGGGGGACCATTGTAGAAATGTTCTTCCCTCATCACCTACCCAGAAAGGACCCTTCCTCTAAAGCCATTGCTCTCTCACCTCCCCCTCATGACCTAGTTATATTTCCTTTCCTCTTCCCTACAGGCCTCGAAAATTCCTATTCTGTTTCAAATAAGTCAGCATTACAATGATTTTTTATTTTATATTTTTGATTTCCAAAAATAAATATAAATGCATAAAATAATATAAAATTTAAAATCCAGAATTTTGTTTCTTTTTTATCATTCTGATGGGTGTTATTTAATCTTTTAAATCTACAGTAAGTTCTTCAAACCTCTTATATTCCTTCCGCAACAGAAGCAGCTCTTGAGTGATTAGACTGTGTTTAAACATATATTATCAGGGAAACTTTCTCCATTAAGTGATTCCCAGGTTCCCTTTTCTGAAAGGAAATATGACCCTAAGGAAGCTGTAGCCCATACTATATCTAAATGTATGTCTAGTGAAGACTGCACTAAATAGCAAATTGGGGCATCTTTATAGTGCCCTAAGTTGGTTTTTCCTTCATCATGGTGCTCAATTCATTTGGATTGACTTTTTTACTCACAATACTCCTCAACAGATTTGTCTTCTTACGCTGTTCTCCTACCTATTTCAGTCTGAGTAGGGACTAAATAGGGAACCAACTTCATTATCCTGGATCCCTGGATCTAAAACATGTAACATAGAAATGGTAATACTTGCCTTGTGATTACTTCAAAGTGAGTTTATAACATTAGTGAGCTGATATCAGCATATTAATTTATCTATAGTAATCAGTAATTTATCTATAGTAATTGTTCAGTAACCTGAACAATTAGATAGCTAATATAAATTATGATTATTGTTATTGTCACTGTCATGAAACTCATGTAAAGCACCCCCTCCTTATTGTTATTTTTCAAAAAGAAAATAAATGTCAGACTGATTCGTCGTCGTCGGCAGCCGTCTGTCTCGAGAGACGATGGTGTAGTTTCTTAAGAGTCTATCTGCACCGCCGAGAATGGCTGTGCAGTCCGACTCGGGAGTGACACGGTATCTGTCTCCTCCCGTGTTGAATCGACATCTTGCGATGACGCTGGAGTGTCCTCTCCAGTGAAGCTGAAGCTACAGAGCCTGGGCAGGGTGATATGGAGGGTCTGCTGTTGCCCATGCAGCAGACCCCCCCTCTCTTCGCAGCTGAAGGGTCCAAGGGAAAGACGGAGTCGATACAGCTTGGCTTCAGGGGCGCCGCAGGAGTTGCCGGTGTTGACTACAACGTCAAACCGCCTTAGGGACTCCGGCTCCGGATTTTCTGTCGGGGTTTACTCCCTTAGCCTTTCCCCTGAAGAGGTATGCCGCAAGGCAGCGGAGGTTTTTTGGAGTCAGAGTTTTCCTTCTCTGATGTGCCCTGACTGGAAGATCGAACCAGCGACACTTAGCTCGCAGGCCGACGTTCAATCCACTGAGCCAAACCAGCCAGGGTATAATCACTGAGTCAATGCAGGTTAAAGCAACTGTTGTTAAAACATAAAAGGGATGTAAAAGATAAGGTGTGTATTATTATAGAGAACTTCTTATTATTGTATGCTGGATTCCCCAAACTAAGATAGAAATTTTAAATATTCAATATTTACTTTGACTTACATTTATCTAAAACATCTGGGCCATTGAAAAGTTACAACAGGCCTCTTTTTCCTTTGTGATTGTTTGTGAATACACACACACACACACACACACACACGTGCAACACACATTGGCCACATTATTTTTTAACCTTAATATTGATCTACAATTAGGGGATTGATTTTTCTTTTCTGATGAAGTTCAATGGAGAAGGAAAATTGTTACCTACTAAGCCTGAAAGATATGAAAGTTCCAAAATATATAGCCACAGGTTTTTTCTCCCAATAGGTAACATGTGTTAATACTCTTTCTTTTTTTTTTTTTTTTAATTTTGGTTTTTCAATTACAGTTGTCCCCTTTTCCCCTAATTTCTCTCCCCCACCTAACCCTATTTTTTAAATTTTTATTTGGACCTGATCATAATAAAATTTTAACAAAATTATATGCCCTCCTGGGAAGAACAGCAGGTTTTTAATACATATTTAGTAAATTTGAGTCCATTACAACCATATAACTTCTTTAAAATATAATATCGCAGCCACTTCTAATCTTTTTAGCCTCATTACTGAAGATAAAATAGTAACTAAAATGACTAAAGCAATGGGTCTCAAATTGTGGTCCCTGCACCAGGAGCCTCCGCATCACCTGGGAAGTTGTTAGAAAAGCCAGTTCAGGGGCTCTACCCAATGTGTTGAATCAGAGTCTCTGAGGATGGAGTCCAGCAATCTGTGTTTTAACAGAAGTCCTCTAGGTGATTTGACAACTCTTGAGGTCAAGAATCCTTAAAGCAGGGCTGATCCCCAAGAAGGTGATAAAACTACATCCGCTCTCTCCCTGTCTCATGCACCCTGTCTGAGCATGCAGTCTGTTCTCTATGAGCCTGGGCGCTGGGGGTATCTGTTGGTGGCAGACTGCCCAGGAAGTGCCTCATGTCCAAATTGTACCCTATCTTTCTCCTAATCATCCAGGCTGCACTTTCTCCGCAAAATGCCCCGGTTGAGTCGCATTTCGTGGGGAACACAAACTCAGACCAAGATGTTAATGACTGTTATCATTGTGTCATGGTCTCAGGAAGACTGTGCTATGCACTTAGATCTAATCACTGCATGAGTTTGGAGGATGGCATAGTATTACTGCAGTAACGGCTGAGGTAGGAAAATCCATCCAGTCCTTCAGGCTTTGCCAATGACCCTCAGCAGTAATGTCATCACTGACTCTCCATTCCCACAAAATGTAATATCTACCTCTTTTCATACAGTTTTTCATTTATGCAGCCAATATTTATTGAGCATCCACTGTGTGCCTTGGCCTGGGTTAAGCTTTGCTCCGTTTTTCACCACTGCAATCAATATTTATAGAAAGAAAGAAAAGAACAAGAAAAGGAAGAAAAAATGATGAGGAAAGTGAAGATCTTTATAACTTGGCCAAGACTATATTTTTCTCTGTCTTGCTGAATCTCCAATATTGCTCCTTCCTCTGTGTTTTCCACTGCTAGCTCAAATCAGCTTATTTTTTGTATTTCACATCTAAAATTTTTACTTTCTGATTACCCCAGCCTGATGAGGCCAAGGCTTAGAAACAACTAAACGTTATAGCGAAGCCCCCAGATAATTGCCTATGATTAATACACATTTGGATAGGAGGCCACTGGCTGCATACCCCTAGCCTTTTTCATTAACATGAAAATAGCAGAATTCCATATTTCATGCAATTAATTTTAGGACTCTCTTATAGGATTTTATGTAGAACTTATAAATAAAAGGACAGATCTGGCCTCATTGCTAAATAAAAAAATAAAATCACACACCGCCTCCTCCCTGGGTTAATGGGCATGGCTAACTGGCCATGATAGCAGAGATGCCTTCCAAATTTAGAATAATATATATGCTGAGTAAATCCTTAGATTTCTGACCTGAGGCAAATCACTCTCCCTTAAATAATCTCCAAACCCTTTTCACCTGTGCTTTGCTATAAATGTAGAAATCCTCTGATGAGGCAGTTCTCAAAGAACAATTGAGCATCACTACTAATATCATCTGGAAACTCCAATTGTTGAATCCCACCTACGATCTACTAAATGCGAGATTCTGAGGGTGGGGCCTGCAATCTGTCTAAACAAGCCCTTGAGGTGATAATAAGCACATTATTATTTGAGAACCACAGTACTACTGTATTTCTCACTGAAACTACCACAATGAGATCAACAAAGAAATTTTATCATTCAATAAAAAAAAAAAAAAGAGAAGGAAAGACTTGCCCCTGAAACATTTAAGTATCTGTTAGTCAGGGAATGCCCCACATTAGCATCTAAATATAAGGATAATTTGTCAATGGTACCCAAGTCTGCAAATGAGGTAAAGAAAGGTCATAAAATAAGAGTCATGCCTAGACAAAGTATGATATTGTCTTACTAATTAGGAATATGATTTAGTAAGTCAATCCTATTCTGAAAGACAGGGAGAGGGGGACATGAAAGAGGAGAATAAGGTGGAGGAGAGGGGCAGGGAAGGGCTAGGAAAGAGGAGAAAGAGAAGAATGAACAGAGGAAGTTTGAGTAAGTACAGCTGTGTTTTGGCTGCTGTGTCATTGGGTTGCAAAATAATTCAAAAGTTAGGCAGTAGTAACAATAATATTAGCTAATATTGAAGATGAACAGGGGAGGTACAGTAAATGGCATCAGAGACAAAGTAAACTATAAATGACATAACAAAGAAAGTGTAGTGATATAAAGTAAGGTCAAAGAAAAAACAAATAATTGTTGCTATTTTAAAGATAGTAGTATGTGAACAAGAATTGGATGCTATTATAATAAGTAGCATTGTAAAGTAAGCTAACGTTGATGTTTTTGTCTTTTTCTTAAAATTATATCTTCTTTTTAAGTTATGCTGGCTAAGTATATGGGAAGGTTAACTACTGCAATTCAGAATTTTTCTGTTTTTTTTCCATACTAGTTCTTATAATCACATCCTGCAGGACCTACTGGTGCCAGAGGCTGCTCACGTTATGTAAACTTACTTAAAAATATGTTCTCACCCAGCTGGTCAGGTGTCATATTAGCTCAGTGAACATGATGGATGTGCATACACTCCAAACGCCTAGCAGAGGTTCCAAGGAAGAGCTGAATTGCACATCCCTGTTTTTGAAATATTTTGTTCTAAATGAAGGAGATACAACAACTCAAGTCATTTTAAACTGAAGTTACATTTGTATAGTTAATGATGTTGTCAACTTAGATAAGAAAACTGGTATTAGAGACAATCTATAGCAGAGACATGTGGAAAAGACAAATAAGAAAACTGGATAAGAAATCTTTCATCTCTGAAGTCACAGAAGATGTTACAGGGAATGGAATAACATTAGGAAAATTAAGTAAATATGCAGAATGTGAGCAATTAAGAAAACGTCCAATACAAAGGGCCAACCCTTATAAAGAATAAATCATTGGTGTAGCATTTATTTCTTTGGCACTCAAGAGGAAAATTATTAGAAATGGACAAAATAGAAAGGAATTTGCCTCAAAGTGGCTTGGCAGTCTGAAGAACAGCTGGACTTAAATCAGCTTTCCCAAGAAAAGAGAGGGAAAATTTGGAGCTAGCTCAACTTCTCTGTCCAGATTAATTTAGCTTTTATACATTGATTCATTCATTTATCACTTTACTGAATGGCCACTGTATACCAGGTCAGCAATGTACCATGGCCTAGGGCAGAAAGTCCTCATTCTAGTCCTGGTCCTCTTCTCTGCCTCTTGCCTTCTTCTGTCCCCCCCTAATTTGACATGGTAACACTTCACTGGAGAGAAAGTGTACAGCCTTATTCAATGCCCTTCAATTGTCAGAGCACCTAGAATAATCTGAACAAATAGGACCTTAAGTCCAATTTTTAGTGCATCATTTGTGTTCAAATAACTTTTTAGGTCCAAGATAAAGCCATATTAGCAAAGCAAAATCAGACAACTTTTGTTTCCAGAAATGCAGTACATTCAGTCAATTCCCAAACACCAAGTCAACTCTGGGCTCTATACTTAATTGTTGTTCTTTCTCACCCCAAACACCTGAAGAAGGCTGAGTAGGTAGCTCCAGCCAATCAAGTATTCTCTATTTTTCTCTTCCTTGTTCTTGACTCTTTATCCTATAAAATACTTCCTGCCTTTTACCATTTTGTGGTCCTCTGATTGGAAGCTTTCCACTTTATGAAGTGCAAATAAAGTTTATTGGTACCATCTAAAGTGTCTTCTTCAATCATTTTTTAACCATTGGAATCAGATCCTCCTTCTTAGTCAATCAAAGAATAAGTCAATATGTTAGTTACATTTTTACTTATGACCTGGTCTTATGAGGTACTAAGATATAAAATGGTTTAAGGAAGCCCAGTCTCGGCCATTGAAATGCTTCTGGACTATAGTTCAAACAATTAGAGAAAAATAGAACATTGTCTTTCATGAAAAAAATAATAAAACTAGCCTCGTAGAAGGCATTTTAGGGAGAAGCAACACAAAATTCATACATTTTTGCCCATCTTTTCTGGAAAGCTTGACATTGTCAAGACTAAAAGAAAGCCCCAGACACATTTTGATTTTCAATGCCATACATCAAAAGTGATCCTTGATAATGACTATCTACTATTCTAGTATCTATGCAATGGCTACCAGGATGTTGGTCACACCTAAGTCAGGTGTGCCTTTTCTGTGCAATGGAAATGGAATCTTGTGCATCTGGCTATTTCCAATCCCAGATCAGTATGAGAATGGAGTGTTGATAAATGTACAGCAATCTGGCACTTTCAGGTGGAGTGAGTTTCATTCTGGCAGAGTCAGGCTGTTAAGAGCTACTTGTAACGCCTATGCCTTAGACTCCAGATAACTGCCTTCCTCTACCCATACTCATGACTTTCATAATCATAACAGTGCAAATGAAGCATCAAATCTTGTAAGGAGACCCCAGCCTGAATCAATGTCTTGGGTGGCAGCCAATGAACTCTTGATGCTCAGTAGAAATTCCTCTGCTATATCTGTCTTTTGTTCCAAGCTAGATGCAAAATGATTTCATGCAAAAGTACACCTAACCTACCTGACCCTCACGCAGGATTTAGTTATAATAGAACTACAAATAGAGGAAAAATACTGTGATCTAAAAGAATGCAAACTTAGATCCAAATCTTGAAGCAATAGTTATAGTTGGCCTCAGAGGGATTAATTTACAATACACAGAGAAAGGTTTGATTGCTGATGTTTGGGATGTCCTGAAAGCCACCCCACTATGAAATTTAAATGACTCACCTAATCTCAGATGAGGCCATTACCACACTGTGAGTAGAGAAATTCCAGACCCAGTGCTCTGAAGGCAAGATCGTAAAAGCATGACTATTAAGAGTTGGAAGGACAATAGAGTTTATTCCAATCTTCTACTTAATATATCAATTCTCTCTACATTCTAGAAAAAAAATGTTTATAGACTTTGTTTGAACAAGGAATGGGTAGTTTTTTAACAAGGGTAAATCTCTGGGTACCTCAAATGATGTGTCTCCTTATTTTTTCCCCTACTAATGGTAAATAATAACCTCTGTTCATATATTTAGAGTCTATGTCTATACATGCCAAGGATTTTGAAGCTTTCTTACCTTGCCTTTTACAAGATAATATGTCATTTGCTCAGCCCATCCACTCACACCAGATAGGGAGAAAGTTTACAGGAAGAATACCATGTGTTAAGTTAATATCCACTTTCCAGTTCAAAAGTAAATAAAAATTTTACCATATTATTATATGTTTCCTTGAATATATATTATTCTCCTATACCCCTACCTTCACAGAGAAAAGTCAAAAATGCACATCATTAAAGAACTGGAAGATTCTTTAGAAACCATCTACTCTAGCTCCTGCAGAAGAAGATAGAGAAATCTTTTTTAAAACTTGTGGAAAACGTTTGGAAGAAAATATGACTATGTCAGACAAATGTGGACCTACTATGGAGTATGAGCCCAGAAACTGTGAAGTTCTGCACTTGCAAATCAGCCACTATAAATTGAAGGATACAATTAAGCTTGATAAAGCCAACAAGCAAATGCCAGGTAGTATCCTAAGTACTTCATATGCACTAACTAATTTAATTCTCAAAATAACTCCATAATATAGGCTCCAAAAGTATCTTATTTTTACAGGTGATAAAACTATGGCTTAGGGGTATATAACTTCAAAACCTGTGTATTATACTTTATGTCATTACCATCCATAGATAGTGTGATCCAGCACTAAATTTAGGTCTGAGGTCCTGATATTTAATGAAAAAAAAAAGGTAAAAAACTGTTGCTTTAGCATTTTAATCACCCAGCAAATTAAATAGACTGTTTCTTCAAAAGAGGAAAATGTATGGGAGCAAAATTCAGAAAGAGCACATCATGCAGGGCCTTATATAAGAAATAATGGGTATATAATGGTCAGTAGACAGTGTTCATATCTGTGTTTCTTGTATAAGCCTTTAGTCAATGCTGAGGATAGTTGATCTTGGGGAGATATTCTACAAGCACAAAAGGCACAAAGGCTAAAGAACAAAGCACAGGGGTCGCTTTTGAAAGGAGTGTTTCTGTTTTGTTCAACTTAGTTTGATTTAAGAAGGAAGCCCAATAGAAGAGAACAGAGTCCATGCAACTGAATAAAACTTTCCTTGTGCTGTTTCTGCTCAGGAGATAAAATGAGGATAAATTGTGCAATACCACAACCGGTTGAGGTAGCAACAGACAAATTACAATAATTTTTTTTTTTCCCTTTGGGTTGTGTTCAGCAGCATCCATGGTAGCTCCCTTCTTCCCTCTTTCCTACCCTGTCGCAGTGCACAGTTCTCCCATGTTGCCCACACACTTCTGCATTCTCTGTGTTGCAGAGGCTCTATTACATGGGGTCCCAAAACTAATGAAAAGTCAGCCGTCAACAACTACCTGCATCCACTGATACCTTCTCCTCTTTTCTTCCTATTACAATGGGAAAAGTTCTATCTCCTAGCAAAGCCCAATCGCCCAAATCTGTATCCTAAATATTTTCCCCTCCCATCTCTCAGAAACCCATTTCATCCACTCACTCGTCTCTATCATGACCTTCAAGCTCTTCTTCTCTAGAGGATCGTTTCCTGCTACATACAAATATCACTTTCAAGTTCGTTCTTTACCCACGTTGTTCCGGTTACCCATTTAAGTTTCATCTCCCAGCCTTGCCCAAGCTTCTTAAAGAAGCATCTATATATACTTTTTTGTTTTCTTACTTTGGCGATTTTTAACTCAAATCTCAATTTTTCTTGCTAAAATTACCAATTGTCATTGTTACTTTTCAAGATGACACCAAACAACAGTGCTGGTTCTTGAACAAGCATGCTGGTTCTCCAAAGTGAGGGCTTGTTACCCCTCTCATTGGCATTGATCTAGGTTTTTAATGCTTTGATTAGTATAATACCATGGAAGGGATGTCTGCAGCCTGACCTGGCCCCTTCTCCTTCTGTTTCCTTTTTCCTGGAGCACTCGCTTGAAGCACGCTCTCAGAAACCAGCCACCACACTGTGGGAACACCAAGTCACATGGTGAGGCCACTGCAGGTGCTCACCTACCAGGTGCTCAGGTCCTACCTGCCATTTGTTCACTCTTTCGATAGGGTTCTTCTCTCTCCCTGCTCCACCCCTGGCTAACTCCACTCATCCTTCTAATCTGAAACAAAATTACTTCCTCAGAAATGTCTTCATTTGAAATATGCCAACTCAACTCAGGTACCAAAATTATAATTGGTCATCAGCATTGTATTGCTAATTCATAGTGCTTATCAAAAGTTTTAATTGCTATTTTATTCCAGAATTATTTTTAACATCTACCTCCCCCAAAATACATAAGTTTATATTGTTTGCCATTATGGTAGGCAGCTTCTAAGATGGGCTTCAGTGATTCCTGACCCCTGGTATGCACACTCATGCAATACCCTCTTCTTAAGTGTGCAGTCAACCCAGTGAGTCACATCTAATCAATAAATATGGAAAAGTGATGACATATCACTTTTATAATTAGGTTGTAAAAGATTGTGATTTGAGTCATTCAAGCCAGTTCTAATCCACTGACATTAAGTTGCATGATTTGACAAGGCAAGTTGCCATGTTGGAAAGACCCAAATAGCAAGGAACTGAGGGTAAACACTGGCCAACAGCGCTTGAGGAACTAAACCTTGCCAACAACAATGTGTGAGTTTGGAAGCAGATTTTTCCACAGTTCAGCCTTGAGATTACTACAGCCCAGTAGATGTTTTGATTGTAGCCTGAGAAGTAGAGGAGCCATCTAAGCCATGCTCAGATTCCTTACATACAGAAACTATAAGACAATAAACATGAGTTGTTTTAAGCCATAAAATTTTAAGGTAATTTTTTATGCAGAAATATAATCAATATGTCTCTTACACCAAAAATAATAAATGTTAGTGTTTGTAATATTTGATGTTCTAAACACTTCGTAGGTATTCGTTCATTTAATGATCACAACCACCCTAGGAGTAAGTACTATTATCATTCTAATTTTACATATGATGAAACTGAGGCCAAAAGTTTCAGTAACTGACAAAGGTCACTCAACTAATAAGGATTAGAGTTAGTGTTTGGGTTATGTATTTTAAATATTAATTAAATGAATAGATAAATCAATGAATGCCTCTATTATTCTTCAAAATAAAAAATAAATATAAATATTTGGGTGGGGGTCACTAAAACATGCTCAGCATTTTAACAAATCGTATAAAATTAACCAATGCACATTTACTTGACTCTCACTGTATACTAGTACCATTAGCTCTTGTGCTTGATGTAAAACATGCATTCCCTAAATCCTATGTATATAGTAGAAATGATAGATACTTTACACTATTTACAGACCAGTTAAAGAAATCATGTAGAAAAGTCTGGTCACTGGTCATGATTTATGGCATGAGATTTACAGCCAAAATAGGTGAATCACTTCATTGACTCATATTACCTACTTCAGCTGTAAGCAAGTCACTTTTCTACCTTCAATATCAAGTGGGCATTTTATAGAATACCTTCTAATGACCTGTTATACGTCATACTGTGTAACGTCAACTCCTTCCACTTCCACACCTGCAAGCTGTGTCATGTGACTCATGTCTGATGATTTTCTTGCTATCACTTAGGTATAGTTTCCAAATAAAATAGTTCCAAAAGATGGCTTGACTCCAAAGACTAAGACCAGCCTGGTCACACATCTTTTCCGTATCTCTCGTTAAGAGCAAAAGTGAATTCCTAGTGATCACTTCAAAAGTTTGATTTGAATAAAACAGAAATGGGTGGGACTACATTCATCAACATTAATGCTATTTTACCTCCTGAGATTCTGTGGATGTTTGGGCAGTAATATAATAACAAATATGATGATATGTGTCTAAAAGGAATGTGATGTGATCACAAGTCATTATGTCCATCACTTCAAGGCTATCTGGTAACTGGGAGGAAGTGGTGTGAGTCTCTAGAGCATAAAATTGGCCTCAAAGTAGGTGGAGCCTAAGAAAATCTTGATATAATATGAAGATCTTATTTTTAAACTAGTTACAAGGTCACCTCCACCCTACATTAGAAATTAAATCTACTTCTGAGAGGCTCCACGTGGATTTCTAGAATATTCTTTTGATTTCTAGAATATTCTTTGGGTTTCAGCAGTTTTTGAAGTTCAACTCATTTCTGAAGTGTGTGGGAAAGACAGCATAATGTCAGCAAGAGAGCATTTGACTTGGAGTTCATCTGTGAGACCTGCATTCAAATCAATTCACTAGGCTTTAGTTTATTCTCAAATGGGAATAATTTTAGATCTGCTTTTCTTTTAGAGTCAGCCTCCTTTTCATAGTTTCCTGGAATCCCAGTGGTAAAGGAACTAGTTTCTTCCCATATCTCTTTGCAGCAATAGCACTCTCAGAGCCAAGATCAACACCATTACCCCATGCCCACTCCAGCTTAGAGAATTTTCATTGGCCCTCACCTTTCATTTACAACCTAGTAGCTTTAAACCTTCTATAAAATAAAAAGTAACTTCTCCATTTCAAAAGTTGGAGGACCACTGCCCTTAATAAGGTAGCATATAGGGAAGAACCATCAATCCCTAAGTATAAACCAGTTAGCCCAATCTCTCACCCCCTATACCACATCTCAGAGAAGTGAAGTAATTTTCCTAAGGTCACGTGGCTCATATTAATAGAATGAAGATTTGAGTCATTGTTCTGTAGAGCAGAGATACAGCCACACTTGATTCTAACTCAAGGAAATACCTTCTAACTCTTCAGCCTGCTAGTCCAGGCCAGGGCTGACGTGGGCTAAAATGTAAATCAGATCCTCAGGTTTCTTTTTTAGCACACGTTTCCTGCCTCAGATAGCAAATCCCTTCCCACCCATTTTCTAGAAAAGAATCGGTCAAGAAATGTGAGTGTAAATCATTACCTTGCCTCCCCTGAGAGATATTTGCATTTAAAATACCTTGCTCTTCGAAATAAAGGAATAAACAAAACAGAAGTGCACTCCTAGATACACAGAATAGACTGATGGTATGCCAGAGGACAGGCGCATTGAGGGACTGGGTGAAAAGGGTAAAGTGAATAAAAGCTACAACTTGGTAGTTACAAAGTAGTCATGGGGATGAAAAGTACAGCATAGGAAATATAGTTAATAATTGTAACAACTATATACGGTGCCAGGTGGGTACTAGAGATACTGGGGGACAACTTTGTAAAGTATATGTCTAACCACTATGGGTACACCTGAAACTAATACAAAATAATATTGAATGTGAACTATAATTTAAAAATAAAATTAAAAATAAATAGTAAAATACCTTGCTCTTAATAGTAATGATGGTTTCACGAGGCAAATACTCATCTGCAAACATAATGGATACATTAAATATCTATAGCTTTTTGTATGTCAAGCATACCTCAAAAGAGCAGTTTAAGAAACAAACAAAAAATCCTTGCTCTATTTTAGCCTAATAATTTCTCAGAAAACTTGCCATGAAACATCTATGATCAAATTTGAAGGGGAGAATGGGGCATAAATGTGTGGGCAGGGCAGAAAATTGTTCTTCATGCCTCAAAAATCATACTACATAGAGCTGCCAACTCCACTCATAGTTCCTCGCCCAGAGGTACCTGTTTTGCTGCTAAATGAGGAAGGGAGATTACTCATATATCCAAGCCTATTTAATTCAGCTTCAGTTAACTAAGGACTCTATAGTTTCGTCGGCAGCCGTCCGTCTCGAGAGACGATGGTGTAGCTTCTTAAGAGTCTATCTGCACCGCCGAGAATGGTTGTGCAGTCCGACTCGGGAGTGACACGGTATCTGTCTCCTCCCGTGTTGAATCGACATCTGGAGTGTCCTCTCCAGTGAAGCTGAAGCTACAGAGCCTGGACAGGGTGATATGGAGGGTCTGCTGTTGCCCATGCAGCAGACCCCCCCTCTCTTCGCAGTTGAAGGGTCCAAGGGAAAGACGGAGTCAATACAGCTTGGCTTCAGGTGCGCCGCAGGAGTTGCCGGTGTTGACTACAACGTCAAACCGCCTTAGGGACTCCGGCTCCGGATTTTCTGTCGGGGTTTACTCCCTTAGCCTTTCCCCTGAAGAGGTATGCCGCAAGGCAGCGGAGGTTTTTTGGAGTCAGAGTTTTCCTTCTCTGATGTGCCCTGACTGGAAGATCGAACCAGCAACACTTAGCTCGCAGGCCAACGCTCAATCCACTGAGCCAAACCAGCCAGGGTGACTCTATAGTTTACTCAGAAGCAAATAAATGATGGTTGACACCCTTGGGCACATCACTATCTCAGTGGAGAGCCAAGCACAAATGAAGACAGGAAACAATTAAAGCACAAACAAAAGTAATGCTCAGTGAGGTGATGTGCCAAAAAATTGAGGCAATGACCGCTGTAGCAGATTCAGAGACTGGGAAAATCAGCCTCTGCTATGGAATTGGGGGGGAGGGATGTCCAGAAGGAGCAATGACTTGGTATAAGCCTTAAAGGATTTGTAGAGAAAATTAGAAGCATTAAAAGTAGAACTAAAAAACAATTGTGCAGAAGAACCAAAATCACATCAGACTGAGACAAAGCACCTGTAATTTGTCCCCTCTTCTCTCTGCCTTTGTAGTTATTCCATGAACATACACTGAGCTTCTGTTCTGTGCTAAACATTGTTGTAGGCATAAGGAAATGGATAGATCAAGGCCCTCCATTCACAGAGCTTACATTCTAGTGGGCAAAGACAGATATATAAACAGGAGAATGATATAAATTCAGATAGTGACAAATGCTAAGAAAAAAAGCCACGATGGGACAGAGAGGTATTGTTATGGACTGAGGCCATATATTGAATTCCTAATCCTTAGTGATCCAGAATGTGACATATTTGGAGATAGGGTGTTTAAAGAGGTAATTGAGTTAAAATGAAGTTATTAGGTTGTGCCCTAATCCAATATGACTGGTGACCTAATCAGAAAAAGAAATTTGGACACAGGTACACAGAGAAAAACCATGTGAAGACAAGGGAAGGAGACAGCCATCTACAAGCCAAGGAGACAGGCCCCAGAAGAAACCAACCATAGCAGCAGCTTGACCTTGGACTTCCAGCCTCCAGAACTGTGAGAAGATAAAATTCTATTGTTTAAGCTGCCCAGTCTCTGGCACTTTGTTGTCGCAGCCCTAGAAAAATAACGCAGAAGCCCACCTTAGTTACTATGGTCAAGGAAGACTTTGAGGAAATGACAGGTAACATCTGGCCTAATGTTAAATGAACATGGTCCCAAACAGAAAAAAAAAAAGCAAGTGCAAGAGATCTGTGACAGATATTTAAAAAAAAAAAAAAAAAAAAAGAAGTAAGTCAACCTATCGGTGGCACAATGAATGGGGGTGTGTGTGATAAATATTGTCTCACGGAGAACATTAAAAGTATGTTCTCTTGTTTCACAGGGATGGTACACAAATACAAATAATGGAACCAGGAGTGGAGAGCTTTGTCCTTAGACAGAAATTAAGGACTATTCTCCCTTAAAGGAGGGTAGATAAAATGTGTGTGAGCAGATACATGTCAGTTTCATCTATTTGAAATAAGTTACAAGTTAAGGTCACCAGCTGAGGAATTTAGAAGAGAAAAGCTGTCAGCTCAAGTTGTGGGAAAGAAGGTATGCGAGAAGTTAGTAGTTCTGCCATCTTTGTTGGGTGCCCACATGAAACCTGTGGGGATGATTTTAAATAGAGAAACTGAGTAGAGTTGCTTGCTGTTCTCAAGCAATGCTCAGCTGTCTGACCAGGTGCAGAGTAGGCAGGGTTGAGTTCCATCAGGCTTATGATGGTGCATATGAGAATGACCAAGATAAGAGAATAAAGGGTGTTTTCAAAAAAGCAGTGGTACTATTGGACCAAGGAATCTACACTCTCCCCTCTTTCCTCCTGTGTTGACTTAGCTGCCTCCAGGGCTTTGTGCTGCCTGCTATGAGCTCCAGTGGTTGGTAGAATGAGGCCAATCTATATAGAGTCTTATATGCCCAGGATGGAAAGTAGACTTAATCTTGGAGAAAATGAACAGTCATTCCTAATATTTTGAACAAGGACATGATCAAATTAAAAAACATCTAACAATGGGATATCAGGAAAAGGCCAGGTTTCCTCTCCTCTCTTGAGTAATCAGGATTTTAGTGGGAAGAGGGTATATACACCTGAATTTAAACAGTAGAACATGAACACTATGGTTAAACATCATCTTGGTATATCAATTTTATTTACTGTGTGAAGTCTAGCAACAAGAAATTAGTGAAATATGATTCCATTTTCTAGGGACGTTTATTATAAGCATGATAATGAACAATGAGGAATTTTCTCAGAAAGGTTCAAATCAAGGATTCGTCCATTGTCCTAAATAATATCCATGTACTTGTTAAACCACATGCCTTTCTTGTTGTCTCAGAAAAATGTTATTACCATAACAACTAGACCAAACATGTTGACATTAAGAGAACAAAGAAAAAATGCAGATTAAAACCTTATGTAAAAGAGATCCCAGAATATAAGGCATAGGCAGTTTACTTGTTTAAAAATTCAGAATCCTGAGGTCCTTCGCAGAAAGACAATCAACTTGATATATTAAGACTAACAACTGCCCCAGGACTGATCTTGCCTAAAATGGTTAACAAAGTCATTGCTCAACCATCCAGACTATTCCTAGGACATTCAAGGCACATAAACTCAATCTGGGGACACTGATTGGACATTGAAGGTGAAAAACAGTTCTAATTGTGTCCATTAGATCACTTTCTAGGCCAATATATATTTAGGATATGAGCCAAGATGCTATAGCAAAGAGTTTACAACACACAAGTGACTCAGATGAAATAGAGGTGTATTCCTCTTTCATATACCAGTCAAGGAGGAAACAGCTGTGTTCTAAGAGCTCTCTCAGTGGTCCAGATTGAGTCTATGTAGCTCAGGCCATCGCTGAAGGCAAGAGTTCTCAAATGCTTTGGTCTTGGACCCCTTTACAGTAAAAAATAAATAAGACCCACAGAGGGATTTGCTTATGTGAGGAATATCTATTTATATTTATTATATTCAAAAGTAGAACTAAAAATATTAAAATATTTGTTTATTAATTTCTTTTTTAAAACCAAGATTAAACAAAATATTGTATGTTAACATAACTAATTTACTTTATACAAATAAGTATCTCTTTAAAAAGTAATGAAAAAGTGACATTTGATATTTTTGAAAATCTTTATGTCTGGCTTAATAATTAGAAACATAATGATAGTGATGGTGATGATGATGATGATGATCAAATGCTTCTGCATTAAATCTGGTGCAATAAATTGTTTTAGCTAAAGCCTGTGAAGAGAATCTAATCCCATCCAACTATACAGCTGAGAAAAGGAGGATATAATAGCCTTTTCAGATCATTGTAAATATTGTTCTTTGATACAATACCAAACTCAAGTAATACTTTCATAAAGGTTAGTTGCAATATGGAATCAGAAACCATACTCTGTTTTTCATACTCTGTTATATTAAAATCTATTGGCATGTTGATTATTATATAACTGAATACATTTGTCAACATTTATTAAACAAACAAGCAAAATTTCTTATTTTACATTTTCAGTGAATCTTTTAACCCATGCATGATTTTATGACATTATACATTGGTACTTTAGAAATTTTTTGTTCACTGAGTTATACAGAACTTTCAAACGTTGACATATTTTTATTACCCAATATTATAAAACCATATTCATTACTATAACCACCATCTCAACAGAAAAGCTTTTAAATATTGAGATCCTGCCAAGTTCAATGTGGCAGACACATTTTTCCCCAAAACTCAGATTTTCACTTGAAAACACAAATATATCATTGGTAACAAATATCCATTTTTTTTCCCTTAAAATGATAAGCTGATTTTCAAAAATGTAACATTTCTATATATATCAGAAGTATTTATACAAGCTTCCTATTTCATTACACAGAATACTAAACAGACATGCCCTGTACAGCAATGGTTTAATTAAACTGATTCTTTGTAATGCTTCTTCAAGGGCATTCTTAACTGAAACAGGCATTTTGTTGTTTTGCTTTGTTTCCTTGCCAAGCACAAGGCTGTGAAGAATGTGATTACTCTTGGGTACCACTGGGTGTCCCTGCTTTGATTCATGCTAAGGTACCAGCAGTTTTACACACCATTGCATTTGCACCAACAATACAAATGCAACACAGTAAAAAAGGCAAATGACATCTTAATATAATTATTAAAATAGTTGGACATTTTAGACTCTCTGAAATGGCCTCGGGAAGCTCCAGGTATCTGCAGAACACACCTTGAGACCCACTGCACTCGGATGCTGTTCTCTCAGTGTAGTCAACATTACCCAGGGGAAAAGAAAGAGATAATGTGCAAGGAAAACCCTTCCTTTTCACATAAGTGACCAAAAATTTAAGCTGTCCGTGCCATCAGTAACAGCTTAGTTCTGTGGCCATACTTAAATGCATAGTAGACTGGGGAATGCGGTCTCTAACAAGCAGCCGTATTATGTGAAAGAGAGGGAGAACCGATCTGGGCATATAACTCACCACCTTCACCTGATTAGTTAGAAAGCAGGTCAAGTAAGAAAAGAGCCATGCTAGCGGGCCTGCCGATAGTTGAGGACATAGGGACTTCGGCTTCATGCCTGTAACAGGATATGACTCTGGTCAGAGAGAGCCTAGAGGTTGTGCGACAGGGGAAATGGGGTGGTTACAGTGACAGATCCAGGCCTGTGATCAGGGGAATGGAGCACAAGGAAAATACAAGGGGTGTCCAGAAAAAGTCCAGCCATTGTTAACATAACGAGAACAGTTTGCACAACATTAGTGTAACCTGGCAGCCAGGAGAGTGGACTGGACTGCACATGTGTGAACAATGACAACTTCATTATACTAGTCAGTGGGGGTGGTAGACACCATTGAGCGAGCATGTATACTGTGTGGCCATCACATTCACAATGACTGAGTAATGAATCTGCATCAAATTTTGCATTAAGCTTGAACATTCCTCCGTGAAAACTATATTTGGGTGATTCAGAAGACCGCAGCTATGGGCAAGTGGTGATTGGCAGCCTCATCACAAAAACATGCCTGCTCATGCATCACGTCTCTCTCGTGCAGAGTTTTTTTTGGTGAAATATCAAACCACCCAGATGACTCAGCCCCGCTGGAGCCTAGATTTGGCTCCCAGCAACTTCTGGCTTTTCCCAAAACTAAAATCAGCTTTTAAAGGGAAGAGATTTCAGACCATGGATGAGATTCAGGAAAATACAATGGTGCAGCTGATGGCATTTAGGAGAACTGTGTGAGGTCCCAAGGTGCCTACTTTGAAGGGGTCTGACGTGTCCTTGTCCTATGTACAATGTTTCTTGTATGTTGTATCTTCTTCAATAAATGTCTCTGTTTTTCATAGTACATGGCTGGATACTTCCCAGACAACCTCGTAGTATATCTTCAAAAGGGGTCACAAGTATCACAGCCAAGAGCAGGTCACTGGAGAAACCCAGAGCAGGGAAGATGAAACAGTAAAACTCCCAAGGTAAAAAGAGTGCAGGTCGTGTGTGGGCTTCAGAGCATATCATGGGGCCTCCAAGGACCCCTTCAACTAGAAAGAATCTTAGGTTGCAAGAAAATTACTCATTGGGCTGGGCCAGCAATCCCCCACTCTGTGACTTTTACTGTGACCTTACTTTGTCCCCAGGCTGGGGATCTGGGATAAATCTGGATGGTTTTATGACATTTTTATAGTTTAACTCGGTCAAAACATGTTCCTATTTGAGAATATGGTCCAAATGTTTTACTTGTATTATTCCCTTCTCAATAGCAAAAAGAACAGAACAGCCAATTCTACAGAAAACATGCCATTCTGCAGAAAACCCATGTGAACTTCATGCACAAAGGTAACAAAAATGGAGGTAAATAAAGGTAGTTCTGGGAACAGAGAACAAAATCCTAATCAAAGCAAGCTACTGGAAACCAAGACTAAACTAACCTTGCAAATCTAGATAAACAAGAAATATGCAGCTGAACCAAAAAGTTTTTAACTGCTGTGCTATCTCTGATATTCCCATAAATGTACACAGAGATAAAATAAAGGGCGGAAAGATCATATCCAGGTCAACCAAGTGGTCATAGGCCCTTGGGCTTCATTCTATCTGAAGCAAAAGAAAGCCCATTTGTGTCACCTGGTGAAAGGCACTTATGATAATATAACCATCCAGAAATCAGCTTCATTCATATTTTCCCCATTTGCTCTTAGTTTTGCCCCTAATTAGCATTCTATGCCCTTCAAGGGAAGGCAGTTTATTTAAACATTATTTTGATACTTAGCTCAGATTAGAGAACATACAAACAATAAAATAATAGAAATGAGAGACACAACAGAGCCATGGAAATGAGAAGGAAATATATATGCCAACCTCAAGGGTTTATGCATCCCTGTGACTAGGCATTAATTCTGAATCCAAGCCTTTCGGCAGTCTGGGCCAAAAAATAAGCATAATTGTTTGCAAGATTCTCATTGTAAGAGAGGAGGAAGTAAACATTTTGCTGGCTTTAAATTCTCAAATTTCCCATATGAGTCCCTTAATGGGAGGCAGTGAGGTACTGTACACAGCAAACATTCTGCTCAATACCAGTTCTGTGGTCAAATATGAATCAATGTTTTTTTACCTGCTAAGCCTATGACTTGTGTTACTGATCTTGATGCAGATTTTCCAAGAACCTACAAGAGCATGATGACTTCCATATAGAATGATCAAACCCTGGCTTTTAAATTATTCCAGTTGATCTGACATATATCTGACCTGGCAATACCTGGAAATGCTGTGCGGCCCTAGGCTACCTCAGTGGCTGGATGGGAAATGCTGTCTTCAAATGAATCAAAATGTCCAGTTTAATTACCAAGACTCTGGGCACCATCACCAGCCTCTGTGACAAGTACTTGCTTTTACATTATAGACCTTAGCATTCAGTCCTGACTCTGCCAGCACTAACTGTGAAATCTGGAGCAGATCACTAAACCTCTTGGTACAGCAATGTCTTCATTTTATTTAATGAATAATAAGATAGCTGCCATTTTTTGAGAACCTATTCTGGGCCAGTCTATTTAATATCTGTTTTTCCAGCTGGATTATAAGTCCCATGAAGCTAATGAAAGTATTTCTTTTGCTCACTCTTGTATCCCCAGCTTCTAACATAGTAGATGCTTAATAAAAATAATTTTAACTGACGTTGTCTGTGTCGTACAAACCCTGCAAGCATTATTTCTATTTTACAGCTGAAGCTATTGAGGCTTGGAAAGTTTAACCGACTTTAAGGAAGTCACAAATCTGGTTAAATCGAGTAGCCAGAAGAACCCCAGAGCCTGGACTGGCTGCATGAGGCTGCAGCAAAGGCAGCATACCAGAGTTGGTCTCAAGGCTCCCGCCAGCTCTGAGGTGCAATTGTCCCCACAACTGATGGGCAGCCAATACCTCTCAGCATAGGGGTACCTGTCATTGGAAGAGTTCTTGCTTCTTAAAATTTGTCATCAGTTTTACCACCCTGAGCCCCCAGATCTATGACCTCAGCAGCTTTGGACCTCAATCAAGAGATGAGGCAGGGAAATAATCAAAATACATCACCCTGGAGGGATTTTGGTTTATTCAGGGAGGCCTCTGGTGTACATCTCCCGCTTCCTGCAGCGACCTTGAAGGACCTAACTACCTCATCCGCATTCCACCTGCAGAGACTTAGCAAACATGAGTGTTACCTTGAATCACCCAAAATTGAGAAATCTGTATAGTAAACATCTGCTGAAAAAGCAGTTGTTAGATGTGCAGAGCATGAAAACATGAGCTATTTTGCCATCATTTCATTTTAAAATTGAAAATAGAATGACATATTTAGCTTAGCTATAGCGCCTTGTTTTGCTGGTGCTCTTATTCTTATAATTCCTTCAACCATGTATTATCTATGGGGGATACAATCCCTCAGTAACTTCATTTTTTGTAAAGGTTTTATTTATTTATTTTTAGAGAGAGGGGAACAGAGGGAGAAAGAGAGGGAGAGAAACATTGATGTGTGGTTGCCTCTCACACATCCCCAACTGGGGACCCTGACTAGGAATCGAACTGATGACTTTGGTTCACAGGCCGGTGCTCAGTCCACTGAACCACACCATCCAGGGCCCTCAGTAACTTCTTAAAAGTATGTTTCCTATTCGCTAAGGACTAGTGAAAGGGGCAACAAATCTCACAAAGCATTAACAGAGACGGGCCACGTGTTTCACTGTAGTCTTACAAACCGAAAGTTACTAACTTCCCTCTCATCAAATGCAGAGAAGTCATCACTTCACCTCCCCACCTACACTGCGCACCCCCTCCCTGGGAACTGGGGTATAAAAATCAGAACCTCAAGCAGTAAAGCTACTATCATGTTTCCTTACTTCTCTTGAGATCCTATTTGTTTTTTGGAGAGTGGGAGAAGCTGTATTTATTGTCTTCACTGGATTTCTGAACCAAGGAGAATAAATTGTTTCAGCTCTAAATTCAAATCCCTGGTGTTCTATATCCCTCCTGCCATATCTTTGTTATAGGTTGTGTTTCACTTCTTTATCTCACAAATTTCAATTTATCCCTACTTCATATTTCAGGTTGCATTCCTTAGGAGTAATGTGTCCTTAAAACCCAAACCCAATAAATCGTGTTTTATTTGTGTGCTTCGATATGAACCAGGAAGAAGTTTAGGCTCTATTCTCCCCAAAGCTAAGCAGCCCGGTGGACATGGCATTGAAGTTGAGGTGGGGAGGAAGGGGAAGGGGACCCACCCTTGACCCTCGCCAGGAGCCTCCTCATTCTCCAACCACCCCCTCCCCCACTGGCCACCAGTACCGACATGCAGCCTGAATTGAGAAACTGGGCATCTGGAGCGGCCTCTGCTATTGTCCACAGGCACAAGGCATTGGGTCCACCACCGGACAGAGAGGATAAAAGAAAGAACGGTGCAGAAAAGTACAGAAAAAAAGAGCCATAAATCCAAAGGCAAAGGCAGCAGAAAGTTGGGAAAGAGAGGTCCAAATGAGGTAGAAAAAGTCTGTGCCCGTTGATAATAACAGTCATTACAAGAACACGTATTGAACATTTAAGACCCAGTAGTATTTTTCTAAATGTATTGCACTCATTATTCATCCACTCCTTGACAGATATCTGAGAGGCAAAATTTCTGCCCTTCTGTAGCTGTAACCCTAGTCAGACAATGCGATAAATTGGTAAAATACGTAGTATGTTAGAAGGTGATACGTGCTAAGGATAAAAATGAAGCAGGAAGAGGTATAGTGCTTGTCGGGGTGGGAGAAAAAACAAGTTGCTTTAACTTGGTGTCCAGGGAAGGCCTCATTCTGAGAAGGTGACATTTGAGAGTCCCATGAGCTTTGTCTACTCCCAGGCATTTCTGCAACACTGAAGCCCTCAAAATATTTACTGTGGTTTTTGAATGTGTTATATCTTTTTGCTATTGCTGTTTGCATTTCTGTGTGTTTGAAGCACAAGGGATTAGCAAAGTGTGACTTCTCCACATCATTTTGACTAGTGAGGTCATTTCTTTGGAAATTTTGTCCTGAGAAGGAAGGCTGGGGGTCATAGTATTTTCTATATTTTATCCTGCTGGCATTATAGAATTCAATATGTTGCACTTCAGAACATGACAGGAAAAGCTGAAGACAGGTTACAGGAAAGTTAATTAACCCAATTTTATCATATTGTTACAAGATCATTTGAGTCATCTTGCTCGCACGTGGACCCCTGTTTGAATGTTAGGAAGGCTTCACATGAAATCCCGGGCTGGCCTCACATTTGCCTGTTTTCCTCTCTTGCCAACAGCACAGACATGGCAGCATGCCGTCCCCACAGCGACAGTTGCAGGCGGGAGATCTGTGAGGATGGACTGGGAGAGAGGATTGAAACTGATAGGCTCATGCTTGGGTTGATTTTAGTGCTGCCTCATCACTGATTTTATTATTCAGGAAGCTGGAGAGAGCAAGTTGAGCAGACAAGGCTCAACACCCTTGACAATGCTAGGAAAACATGGTACCCCCAAAGCAAAAATGAGGGCCCAAAACAGAAAAAATTATAAACACACACACACACACACACACACACACACACACACACACACACACACACACACAAATAAGCCCTGAAATGAACTCTCATTTACGAGTACATTTCAACTAGTAAGAGAAAGAGCTGGTAAAGCAGTAACTTGAAAATTCAGCAAGGAAACTGTTGCCATCTCTTCAGTCAATAACAAAAGTGAGTCCAGAAGTGAGTCTGTTTGATTAAAGAATAGCAGGGGGGAAGCAGGCCTCTTCAGAAACTGGCTCTGACCAGCTGCGAGAGCTGACTGTTCACATTTCTTCCCAACCCCCAGCATGCAGGGGTGTCAGGGCAGTAACTTCACACAGACCATGAGGAGAAGGAGTATTTGTATGCAGGAAATCACCAAAGCAACAAACCAGAGCCAGGGCATTGTTTTTTTTTCCTTCTTCCTGCTGAGAGCCTGTTGCTAAGCCTTCACCAGCACGCCCCTAGGTAAGGGAGAGGTTGTTCTGGGTAAACTAAGTAACCTGTGTTACCACCCACAGGCAAGAATGAGAGAAGTAATTTCTTAAGGCATGAACATATTTAAAAAGTGTGAAATAAATATGCTGATGGTAAAGGTGCTCTAGGGAATTCAATACCAAATACATTTAAGGCACCAGCATTCCATGTAGGCACAGGGGATTCCAAAAATCTGTTAAACCCAGGCTTATTTTGACTTCATTAAACAAATGAGGAGCAATAGATCCGGTCGATCCCCACATGATGAGGACTTCTAGTCAGTTTTCTTCCAGGGCTCTAGTAGCCTCCCAAAACAAATGGTTGGGTTACTCCAAGACTTATGTCACAAAGTCAAGGTCAAGTTTCTACTTTAAACTGATTTTTAAAATACTCTTTAATGCCTAAAGTTGGAGAACTTGAAAAAAAAAGTGTATATATGAAATCAGGTTCATCCCACAACATAGCCAGATACATATCACAGTCTAAATCACCAATAAAAGCCACAGACATTCCCTAATTATCCTAATTATTCTTTCTCATCAAAGATCAAAGCTTTCACTAAAACTGAACAGGGTGGAGCAACAGTACAAAGAACCACAAGAAAACAAATGTCTGCCAGAAAGTCTCCATGTCCCTAGCTTAGAAATTTGCAGCTGACAGAACTCTTGTAAGTCCTGAGGATATATTAAATTTGACATCACTTACTACTGAAATTGTAAACTTTCTAATAAATAACTTAGAGCAGGAGGAGGCATTTTGTTTATTTGCCCTCATGTATGCAGAACCCAAAAGTCATTGCCTGTGTTCCTCCTTCCACAAAACTTTTGTGAATTCCTGTAACAGAAATAGCAACAAACTGATACCAAGTAGGGAAGAAATTTTAGTTCTTTACTAAAATGGAGATTTTATTTGTGATATTTGCATTCTTTCTGTAGCTATAGATTTCTTTGGGGTTGTTAGATTGTCAAAAAACATTATTATAATATAGCATAATGGTTAAAAATAAAGTCTCTGGAGGCAGCCAGATCTGCATTTTTTCTTACTCTGCTACTTGCTAGCATTGTGACTTTGGACAAACTACTTAGCAGAAAAAGAATTTTTTTGCCTTTCTATAAATGGGGATAATAATGCCTAATCTTCATAGTTCTAGTAAAGATTAGATGAGACAATGTATGTGAAGTGATTACGGCAGGGCTTGGCTCAGAATAAACCCTCCATAAATATAAGTTATTATACTCATAGCTCTCTTAGTCAGTCTCCTCTTAACCAAGTCACTACATTAACTGATGTACACTGATCCCCATGGGACACCGGGCACTTAGGCTACTCTATTCACCTCTGATACCCTTGCACACATCTACTCTTACCTGTTGTGTGTGCTCTCAAAACTGCAAGTTCCAATCACACTTATTATTTAATTATGTACAACCAATTAAAACTTATGTAAACCTATGAAATAAGAGTGAAAAAAGACAGTTGCATTCCATTTCTATAAAAACTAAAATGGATGCTTTGAAACGATTTTTAAACACAGGCCTCTAGAACAAAATACTACAATCATAGTAGGGATGGATGAGTTGATTACAAATACTAGGGAGTGGTTCAATGCTTTAGAGATGTGTCTAGAAGTTTGCTTCAAAAGTATCAAATTATCCCTCCACTTAAAAATGAATATCTAGAAATAGCAGAGAATGCCGTGCGTGTATGTGCATGTATGTGTGCACACACATGCTGCATGTTGAATAAACGAATAAGGTGGAAGGATTTGATCGATGCTTGGGGGAGGAGGAATGATGAGCAAAGGGAGGAGACTTGGTGTGACTGCCATTTGTTCTAGTTCCATGTCTTCAGGCAAGCTAGTAGCCTAAAATGGGGATGGAAACAAACTTAAAAGCATGGATTTGAATAAGAATCTTTTAGGGCCCTAAGTCAATGATTCTTGGAACTATAAATTTTCATATGAAATAACGATGCACAAGGGAAGCTTGGTGTTTTACGGGATGAAACACAGAGTAGGCTCCTTGATTTGCTGATGCGAATATAATGAACACTGAAAGGACTCTGGTTCCTTGAACAGGAATGAGTGGGACAAAGCCAGAAGGCTGACATGAGCCTGCTGTTGGGCCACAGGGCCAGGTCGGCTTACTTATCTCGCTAGTTCCATACTCATGGCAAATTTCAGCCATTCCTAGAGGTCTAGAATTTTGATTCTAATTTATTTAAGTGTAGGTGGATATAGCTGGAATTCAGCAGTGACATTTATATTCTCAATGTGATCAAGCAAGTCCCAGATGCAATAGCAACTCTTGGCAGATTTCTACATTGTGCAGTCAATAAATTAAAATTAAAACGTTACAAAAATCACTCTAAGTAAGAACCTGCCTGTGTCTATCTTTGCCTCACTATAATCAACAGAAAGGAGTGATGGCTTTTCAAATGTTAGATTATTGTCACTTTGTAGAGATTATCATCTGAGCCCATTTTAACCAGAGCCTCAAGGCAGTGGGCAACCGGCCAACACAATGAGATGAGATGCATTAAAATCAATTTGTTAATTTTTAATGAGGCTTCAAAATGCCCCAGTACATTACTCAATCATTTTAAGAATGCATCGCTGCCTCTTTACTATCCCTCCTTCCTGTACATGAAAAAGCGAACTTATTTTTAATCATTTCCATTCCTCCTTTCAACCCCTTGAAGGCTACAATAATTCTCTGCTATTACTGTCACTAGGCAGAGCAGCCCATAAAATTGAAGATCAAATATAATGAAGGAGCATTAAATAGTATGGCAGGGTTTTCAAAGCAACTAAATTCTGTATCCTATTTACAAAAATAAATAAATAAATAAATAAACAAATAAATAAATAAATGAATGAATTCACGGCTTTGGCCTAGGGAGTTAATATATTGTGGGCTTTCGTCTTTGGTAGTAATGTCTCATGTTCTGCAGGACACTGCACACTATTGCACTTCCAATGAGCCGAATTATATAGAAAATGTCCTTTTAATTGAGCATTTACTTTCAACTAAATTTGAGAGTGACACTTAACAAAATGAAGGAAAAATAATTTAAAAGGGGACTACTAACAAAGTGGTCTGAATTCATGAGGACATGCGTCCTTGGGTTCCCTGGGCAGCCCTACAGCTTCTACCATTGCCGGGCACACAAAAGGTGCTCAATAAGTATTTTTTAATTAATTCTTTAAAAGAGATGCTTTTTTTTCCTCAACTGTTGAGAAGCAATTCAGAAAGCATAATGGAGTTATAAACAGCATAGGTTGAAGGCAATGTGACACCTCTAGCCATGAAACAGGGGCTTTCTTAGAATAAAGGTTAAGGCGTGCGTATCCCATGAGAGCAGATGTAACCTACAGAACGAGTCTCCTACTAAAGGGGACTATGACTCAAAAGTGAGATGTAGCATTCTCATTGGCTGTTGAATATTAAACATCTGGAGAGTAGAATCTCCCTCTTTCTATAACTCAAAAAGAAAAAACAACAACTAAAATCAGATCTTCTACTATTTCTGTGGTAGTATATTAAAGATTTACAAAGCATTTTCATCAGAAAAGCCACTTTAAGCCACCATGTGGGGCACGCGACAATAGTCTTCATAATCCTCCCTTCTAGGATGTGAGCTCACAGGGCAGGCAGGAGTCCGCACCTGTCTGTTCACTTTTGTTTCATTGGCACTAAGAGTGACAGAACAAGCATTACAATTAAATCAGTGGCAGCAGGTTCAAATCCCAGCTCTACCTCTCACCAAGTGTAGAAGAAAAATCTCTCTGAGCCCTCCTTCACAAGGTGCTGTGACGATCCAGGCCCAGGAATCTGCATTTCACAGGAGCAGGTGACATGATTCTGACCCAGGTTGTCTACAGAGATAATATTTCAAAAAACACTGCCTCCATCCCAAACTTCTTACCGACCAGAGGAGGAAACTGAGCCCCAGGTGGGATCAAAAGATTTACTAAAAGAGCTTCAATTACTTTGAAGAAGACTTGGGTGGGGTCAGGGGGTCACAGAGAGCAGAAGGGCTGCCAATGGTAGGGAAGCAAAAGACCCCTTTTGCTTCTTGTAGATACTATAGCCATGTCTTTGAAGAATTCACATACCACTTCACTTACTAATCCATACTTACGATTTAAAAAAAAAAAAAATTTCCAGCAATAAAATTGCTAGATCACTGAATATCAGAATATGCATTTTTGAAGGCTTCTGATGCATGTTTACCAAAATTGTCTTCTACAAGACTTATACCAATTTGTGCCCCCATCAGCAGATACATGAGAAAAGGGTCCATTCAACACACCACCAAATAATGGCTCAGGAGATAAGAGAGTGCTTCCCGGGGCTCCAGCTGAACCTACAGGGTTCTGCAGAGCCTCCCACAGACTGTGACTTCCCAGGCATAGCATTTTGTTCTTGACACAGACCTGAGGTTGCATACTGAGTTTACAATATATTTTTAGTCATTTGTGTCCTTAATCTTGCTACTGATTTGTGATGAATCTAGATTGCTTCCCCAAAACTGTAGTTCATCTGAGATGAAACCACAAAATCTTGCTCTCAGGAGAAGCAAATTAAAAATGCTGATTTGGAGGATCAGCTTTAGTCAGTTTCACCATGTGAGCCCAAGCAGAGCCCAAACTCAACATGAAAGGCAATAGAAATGGAAAAATAATCAGTTCCAAAGGTGAAAGAAAATATGCCAAGTATCTGGAATTTAAGCACTTCACATATTTTTATTACTGTCATTTGACAAAGAGGGAGTTGTTGTGTCTATTCAGTCTGCTTGTGTGTTTTTATTGCTTCTTTGTTATTTTTTGGTCAATATCCAACAACCCAAACCCAGAATCTCAGCATTTTCTGCAACATTTATGTATGTGAGCTTATGTAGAACCACCTGAATCAGTTCTACCTAAACTGTGATGTAAACACAAATCACAGGGGCAGCAGGTCTCATTAAAATGCAAATACTGATTCAGTAGGGGCTGAACTGGGACCTGGTATTCTGTGTTTCTAACAAACTCCCAGGTCTGCTCATTCCTGGATCACACCTTGAGGGGCAAGAATCAATATCAAATGTACTGAGGAGATATGAAGAACATCATCTGTCTATCCCTTAAACCAATAGTTGTCAACCACATTACCACAGTACACTAGTCCATCTCCACAAAAAGGAAAGTGATAGAATTAGAACAAATACCGGAACTTGAAATCACCCATGTGCACCACAGCCGGTATTATCAATGACCCAATAATTAGTTACTAATGGGGATGTGGGATGGGGCTGTGTTGCCCCTAAAAACTTGTGAATGAGTGTGTGTGTGTGTGTTTTGTGGTACAGAAAGAAAAGGTAAGAAGCTTTGCTTAAGTGTGAAAAGTATACTCATGTCTTAGGGCCCCAGAGTCCATTCCAGAAAAGGAGTCCACCAAGTTGGTATAAACACGCATCAGCAAAGTCAGTGATTATTTAAGTGGGATGGGAGCCAGGATGAGATTGTAGAAATTTTAATCATACCTTTGTACATATTAAAGGCTGTGAACAAAATATAGGGTTTCTGGGTTTTTAAGCACCATAAGTATATGTGGTCAGAAAGGAGCAATTTAGTCAGTTATAGTTGATAACTTATACATCCAAACTGAGCGCAAACAGTTCTAGAACTATTTCCAATGATCCAAGGAAAAACATCATATGCCTGAAATAAAATTAAATTTTACATATATATATATTCACACTTTAAATATCTATATCTCAGTCAGACTTTAAAAAGATGTCACAAAATAATTTTTAAAAGCCATTATTTTAGGTATAGTTATTCAGTAACTTCTCAAAAGCATTGAAAATTAACCAAATTATAGAAACAAACAAGCCAAGCAACAGTGACCAAGATATGTACTATTTCTACGTTGGTTCAATGCAGGACTAGATTTGCAAAAGTGACACTAAAGTGTACCTATTCAAATGACAGATTTTATTTCCAATAATAATAATTTTTAAAAGACCTTGAAGCAGTAAGCTTTATTAAGTAACTTACAATAATTAAATTTAGTATATTTTTAAAGGCATACCTTTCTTACCATATACACCGCAATATGCACTACTGTCATTAAAGTCATGACTACCGACAACATGTGTAGCTGCCATACGGTATGTGAGAACAGTTCCTTACCCCAAGGTTTCACCTCAGATAGAACCCCTTCTAATATGTCCTTTTAGAGTTTTTATGAGCCTAATGCCCCTTCTTTGTATTTCTTAAATGATGGAATCCTTTGAGAATGGTTTGTAATTTTGAAAATAACCAGAAGTCATTTGAAACCAAAGATAATGCACGAGGCAGGACAACAAATACTGTGTGGAGAAAACAAAATTAAGTAACTGGGACTGATTTTCTCTTGTGGCCAGGAAACAGATTCTGAGGACATTCTGAAGCCAGAGCTCCAGAAATGTTGGGAGCCGCAGAAATGTCACTTGAATAGCATCACATTGTGACAACTTGGAATGCTAACACACATTGAAATGTTATTTTGTTGAAAATTGACTCATTGCTCTTAATCTGGTGTCAACACACCTACAGCAGCCCATAGATGGTTTTCAGGGGGGTCATGAAATTTTAGCAAATGCATGTAAAGTGTGATGCATAAATAGCTTTGGGCCTTTTTTTTTTTTAATCACAGAAAGTAACTTTCTACTCTTATCAGATTTCCAAAGATTTTTATAATGGGCAAAAAGGCAAGTTGAGAAGTCACACAGATGATGTGAGCTCAAGCTGTCCACGTGGCAATGTGACCTTGCACAAGTTACTTACACTGTCTAAGCCTCAGCTTCTTCCTCTATGAAATCGCAATAATAATTCCTACCTTGATCATCATCATGGGAAATAATGTGAATGCCGTGTGCGGTAAATAGTAATAACTCAGTAAATGGTAATCTCCTTGACATTTAATTATATAGCAATAACATGACAATCTCTCAGATATCCCATTCATTATAAATGGCCTTGACCCTCCTTGAACCATTTTATCTTTCCCTCAAGGCTCAGAGGAAGATGGTATCATTTTCCACACTAACCCCTAATCTCTCCATTCTGTTCCTTTGTTTTTCTTCTTAGATTTTGCTCCCTGTTGCTTTCTCTAGCATCTGCCATCTCTCTCTCTCTCTCTCTCTCTCTCTCTCTCTCTCTCTCTCTCTCTCTCTCTCTCTCTCTCTCTCTCTCTCTCTCTCTCTCTCTCTCTCTCTCTCTCTCTCTCTCTCTCTCTCTCTCTCTCTCTCTCTCTCTCTCTCTCTCTCTCTCTCTCTCTCTCTCTCTCTCTCTCTCTCTCTCTCTCTCTCTCTCTCTCTCTCTCTCTCTCTCTCTCATTTCTTTCTCTCCATACTAGCTTGCCATCTTCATAAAATCTTCCCTTGGTCTTCTATTGATAATTTTACACATCTTTTTCCTTTTCTTCTCTCTTTTGGCACCTGGTTTGGTCCAATGCTTCCAGTTCTTAACTCTCAAATAGCTGAATATGGTTTGTGAAAATGAGCTCATAAATACAAGCAGTTACATTCCCAGGAGTTGACTTCTGTTGCCAGGAGTTGACCTCTGTTCCAAGTGGCTGGTTGACACAGGAGGGCAGCAAACAGCTGTGATGAGCTTACCTGGCCATTGTCCTGTATATGAAGACAGAGGTCTATCATAGATCTCCATGATAATATTTTCTCAACTCCTCAATTGTATTTGTGGAATGAAAACCAGCCCCATCTTGACCATGTGACTCTCTTTGCCAACTAAACAGCTTAAGATGCACAACAAGGATGAACAGATATCCAAAAAGAAATGACTTCAAACAGGTTTAAGTGACTCCAGATAGCTTTTCTCAGTCTTCAGGCTCTCTGATCTCTCACAGCATTTGGTGTTGGCAGCCAATATCTCTACGACCATAACATTATCATCACCTCTGTCTTCTGGACACACCCATCTGAACACATCAACTAAAACTCGGAATTTCAGTAGCTAACTTTTCTTCCCCCAAAATCTGGTTCTTCTTCTCCACTTTCTTGAGTTTCCAGTTTGTGTCAGTCTTCCCATGGGTCAAGCTTCCTCGTGTGAAAAATCTGGGGACCTGCAGCACTTCCCTGCCTTCCAAACACCAGCTGTCCTGAAGCACTCCATCCAAAATATGCCCACTCTTAGTAGATAGACATGCAGCCTCCTTCCTTGGGCACTGAGTCTTGTCCCTGAGACTCAAGTTTCTTGAAACCCAGAGTAACTAAACTGGGGAAAGTTCCAATTATGGAGATGAAAATTCTCCAAAATAATTAAACCACAATTTTAATAGTGCTATATGTAATTTTCTAATAATGCTATCCATTCATAAGTACAACAGAGGTTCAAAAGGCCTTTTTATATCATTTGTTATATATGCTTCTACATGTATATACATATATATAATATGTACATACACCTATATTCAGTTATTCATTAGTCAAAGATTTGTTGAGCAACTTCTATACTCAAACGATGTTGCTAGGCAGATGGATACCAAACATGACTAAGACACACTCTCTGTCCTGGAAAAATTATTTGCTAGAAGAGACAAATCTATAAGCAAATACTTGTAACAATATCAGTTATACCCAACCATCTGAACCACACCAGCCAGGGCTATAGTTATTTTTTCCCTCACTCAATATTCCACATGTTCCAATATATCAGACAGTCAATTGATCCTATTTTTTCCTGCCTGGAGATTTTTATCCTAAGGCATTCTATATTTTTGCTACAATCTAAGCTGTCTTTTCTAGACATGTTTCTTAAAGTTCAGTAACACTTTTGTGATGTAAGGAAGGGAGAATTATATTTTCTTGAGAATTATTATTTAAATAAATATTTTAAATATTGGCTGCCTCTGTTTCATTAGAATTAAGTGGGATTTTTGCTGAGACAGTTCTCACTGACCCTCCTTTGCTCTTGGCCAATATACCTCTGGACCAAACCTATCCTACTTAAGAGTAAAAAATAATCTTTCGGTTCAACATTTTTCTTGATGGTGGTTCATTTTAAAGGTTCATTTTTTGAAGGGAGAGCAGAAATGTCTTAATATTTTACTTAATTTATTTTCCAATAGAAGTTTGCTTCGTTTGGGCGTTTACGTGGTTTTGCTGTCTGAGTTGTTTTACAGCAGAGTTCAGCTCCCTGAGATTCAATTCAAACATTTTGTAAAGGCCTCTGCATGGATCTGCGCGTGCATCTTCTGAGGAGCAGGGCAGTGCTTTTCATCAGATGTTCAAAGCAGTTCTTGATGCCAAGAGGTTAAAAACCTCTGCTTTGAAGAAGAGATGTGCTTACGATTTGGAGAATCAAAATAATAAAGTTAGAAGGGACTAGAAGAAACCATCTGGTATTTAAGCAATTAAACCATCCAGGAGATAGAATGAGTTAGCCTTTTGTGGAAGTGGCTCATCCGTGACTAAAGTGCACAGCTTTTCACCTGTCAGAACCACTAGGCTTCAAGTCTTCCCCAGACTACGGAGCACAGTTAGGCTCTCTGATGGATGGAGAAGACTCCGTTGTTCCTTATCACACTGTTTAAGAACCCTCCTTACAGCTTTACGCTGTTCAAAATGATTACAGGAAAACTGCACAGGGCCTGAAAAATGTACCCAGTGCCCAATTTACCAAGGATGATCTTAACGAATGAAATCTACCACGTAGTTTCTTCCGTGAACCACCTTGGTGAGCATCCGCCATGACACAGGTCACAACGAGTTACAGCCTGTGAAGACAGGCATCGCTCACTGCCCTGGAAGCTGGGCTTCTGGGAAGTGTGTGGGATTGTGAAAAATGCATCCGACAAGAAGGTACAGTATTTGCATTCAGCCCTGTTCTGCTTTAAACACACCATCTCCTTCAAGTATGACATATGACACAAGGGAATTTAAGGGGAAATGAACCAGAACTTTATTTTTAAGTACTCATTATGACCTGGGAAACAAATATATATATATATATATATATATATATATATATATATATATATATATACTTAAGAGTAAAAAATAATCTTTCGGTTCAACATTTTTCTTGATGGTGGTTCATTTTAAAGGTTCATTTTTTGAAGGGAGAGCAGAAATGTCTTAATATTTTACTTAATTTATTTTCCAATAGAAGTTTGCTTCTTAATATTTTACTTAATTTATTTTCCAATAGAAGCCACTTCCACAAAAGGCTAACTCTGTAGCTTCAGCTCCACTGGAGAGGACACTCCAGCGTCATCGCAAGATGTCGATTCAACACGGGAGGAGACAGATACCGTGTCACTCCCGAGTCGGACTGCACAGCCATTCTCGGCGGTGCAGATAGACTCTTAAGAAGCTACACCATTGTCTCTCGAGACGGACGGCTGCCGATATATATATATATATATATATATATATATATATAGAGAGAGAGAGAGAGAGAGAGAGAGAGAGAGAGAGAGAGATACATACATGTTCCATGAATCCTCTCAATATTGGTATGGTATCTATTATTATCTTCATTTTCCAGAATAAAAACCTAAGACTCAGGGAAGTTATTTATTCAAGATCAGTCAGTGAGTCACAGAGCTGAAATTCTAACCAACTTCCTTATTTTTTTAAGTTAATAACATTATGCTATTAAAGCGGTTTAGGGTCATAGCAAAATTGAATGAAAAGTATAGAGAGTTCCCGTATACCCTAAGTCCCCACACATGCACCACCACCCCTACTGACATCCATCAACCCTTTTTTTAAACACACATACACAAAATAGGCATTTTCTGCTCTGGTCAGTATAGCTTAGTTGGTTGGGTGTCATTTTGCAAACTGAAAAGTCGCCAGTTCATTTCCCAGGTAAGGCACATGCCTGGATTGTGGATTCAGTCCCCAGTCTGGGAGTCTTCAAAAGGCGACCAAATGGATGTCTCTGTTCCTCTTTTTCTCCCTCCCCTTCCCTTCTCATTAAAATATAAATAAATATATATATATATATATATATAAAGCAATGTATTTTCAAAAAGGCATTTTCTCCTACCATTACTCTGAGATTCTAAATTCATTCACCTAGCACCTAATATGTTGAAAGAATATTACATTTTTAAAAAGATCTATTATCATTTTGACCAAAAAAAGTCTCTTTTTGTAAAGTAAATAATTAATAATCACTTTCTCATTGATTTTTTTAGTAAATGTACAATCTCCCATACAGAATTCTCTTGGAGTAAACTCTATTAAAATCTGGTCCATATGCTAAAATGACTCTCCTGGTAGTTAAATTCATATACTGGATCATATTAAATTGCATATTTTGAAGAATTACTTATGATGTGCTATTTCTAAACTGTCTTCATCTGTGTAAAGTTCCATGAAAACCAGGAAATAAAAGTCTCTGATCTCTCCTAACTGGAGCCATTCAATGGCAAATAACCAAAAGAGAGAGAGAGAGAGAGAGAGAGAGAGAGAGAGAGAGAGAGAGAGAGAGAGAGAGAGAGAGAGAAGCAGAAATCGTAGGCAAGAGAAATATAATATAAAAGAGTATTTGGTAACATGCAGATTAAAAACTTCAAAAAGATAAAAAGATTGGTGTTCTAAAAGATTTTGAGCCAGTTAGTTAATCTCTCCAGGCTTCAGCTTCCTCGTGTGTAGAACGTGGACAATAATCAGACCTGCCTCATGGGAGCCCTGTAGAACTACTGAGCTCAACAAGCCAAGTACCTGCAAGTGTCTGTGTGAGGCTCTTACGACTGGCATTGTGTCTCCTGCTGCAGAGTCAAACTTTTTTTTTTTCCTTATCTCACTGAATGTGGCAGAAGTTGGATGTGTGGGAGGTGGTACCAATGTGCCTATAATCCTCCAGGTAATAAAAAGAAACATAGAACATTCATCTTGACCTTCGTGACAGTTTGCCCAGAGAATCTATTACTGGTTTCTTTCTTGAAACAACAGTATTTTAAGTTAGAAGGAAAATCTATGCTCGGCTTCTCTGGGCAGCAGAGGACCCGATTAGCCACAGCCTTGTGTCTGGAACCTGTGCTTCCTTATCGGAGAGAGGCCTATCATTACAACCGCATTAAATCACATGGCAAAAATCACATCCAGTCTAAACAGGGAATCTCTTAGGAAGAGGTTTTAAAATAACAGAACCAAAACAGACTACTTGGGGCTCCATTATTGCTTTCAAGTCATGACTGCGGTCGAGAAATTTGGCCCATCTTTGCCTCCCTTCATCAACAAATTGGATTATACGCATGCAATTAGAATCAGCGTATCCAAAGTGTAACACGTAAGCTGCACTTTAGATGTCGACCAGGTTGAATTTCCCCCCCAAATCAAGCTTCAAAAACCCTGGAAAGGGTTTCTGAGAAAGAAAATGCAGTTAAGCTTTCATTTTTCCCCACAGAATTTAAAAATTTTGTCCACATTCCCAAGCCTTGAAGAAAGAGGCCTTGAATTAGTGTTGGAGCCAAGATCACCCAATAGGGGCAAAACTGGGAGGAGAACCCAAATCTCCTAACACCCCGCTCAGCACCCTTTCCGGTACTTGCAGCTGCCTGACTCACCAAATAAAGTTTTTAGAGTCTCGTACTTGTTTTCCCCATCCAGGCTGTCCCAAATCATTATGTTTTGAGGTTGAAACAAAGTCCAGGAACACCAACAATTCATTTACCCAGAAGCAGAAAATGAGAAGCTCTCTGCCAAGGTTATATAAGATCTCACCCCAAAATAATATCCCACTGACAGAGAAAGGGAGCAGTCAGAATGTTGGCATGTGGCCCCAAAGCTCAAAGATCAATTCCATTTTCAGTTGCGCCTAAAGTTGCTCCGGGAATTCCCCCCGGATGCTTACACTCATCAATGGAAAGAAGTCTTCAAGTTACATGAGAGTAATTATTCTTATCTTTTTAGAAAATGTTGCCTGCTTTGAAATATGAATTATATATACACTGTAATTAAATGTCTCCGACAGAGAGTGAATGAACATTGGAATTTGGTTTTCTGCTCACTCGTTTACCACACGACATGCTTAGTCTGATAAATATTTTTCAAACTATCATTCTCAAGCTGATTACACTAATTCTTTCTTTGCAAGACCAAATGATCAGGGGGGGGAAAGTTTTAATGTAAAACACTTAGGAAGAGCTTGTATAGGTCTAGACTTCATATACTCTGTACTTATTATTCTACTTAATTAGTAATGCAAAAAAGTATATGCCTTCTCAGTAGAGGCCAAAACAAAATCAAGTTGCAATAAACTGATTCCAAGAAGGGATATTTTTTTTCACCTTTTAAGTAAGCTGTCTGCTTTCCCTCCCTTTTTCATCCCCTTTCAATCTTCTTTTCTCGATTTTCATTTCCATCTCTACCTTTATCTCCTCAAACATCAAAAGCAGTTTCATCCCTTTCAGATATAGCAGCTTCCCACCTTAATGTTGTCTTAAACATGAACAACTCTAAAATTAAACTTGATGGAAGAAAACAAATAAAAATATTATCTCATCATCACTATCATCATTAATGTCACACTTTTGCCAAGATGTAAGATCAGAATCATGCATCACATTTATCTGTTTTTAATATTTACAATGATTTGGAAAGCTGGATTTAACTAAGTACTATAAGATAAAACCCCCAGATGTGGACCCCTCCCTTCTAGAAAACTCCATGAATTATTGTACTTTAAATCAGAAGACTAGGCATATACAGAACACTCCTTCTAACAGCACAAAAATATACATTATTTTTGTCAAGTACACATAGAACATTCTCCAGTATAGGTCACAAAACAAGTCTTAACAAACTGAAGATTGAAATCATATCAAGCATCTTTTCTCACCACAGTGGTATGAAACTAGAAGTCAATAACAGGAAAAAAGCTGGAAAATTTACCAATATATGGAGATTAAACAGCATATTCCTGAACAGCCAAGGGGTTGAAGAAGAAATCAAAAGAGAATTTTTAAAAACTATCTTGAAACAAATGAAAATGAAAACACAATTTACCCAAACTTACAGGACGCAGCAAAAGTACTTCTAAGTGGAAAGGTTATAGTGTATATAGTGTGTGAGTAACGTAACACTTATTAAAAGAAAATAAAAATCTTAAACAACTTAATTTTACATCTCAAGGAACTAGAAATAGAAGAACAAACTAAGTTCAAAAACAGCAGAAAGAAGGCAATAATCAATGAGAGCAAAAATAAATGAAATAGAGAAAAGAAAAATAATAAAAAGATCAACAAAATTATGAGTTGCTTTTTTAACAAGATACAAAACTGACATATCTGGACTAAGAAGAAAAGAATACTCAAACACATAAGTGAAGGAGCGAGAGACATTATAACTGATAACTCAGAAACACAAAAGAAGAGACTACTGTGAACAATTCTATACAAATAAATTGGACAACCTAAAAGAAATTGATAAATGCCTAGAAGAGACAACCTATAGAATAGGAAAATATATTTGCAAACCATCCATATGATAAGAATTTACTATCCAAAATATAGAAAGAAGTTATACAATTTAATAGCAAATTTAACAGGTTTACCATGCCAAGTAAAAACAATTAAAAAATGTGCAATGGACCCAAATAAACATTTCCCAAAGACAGACAAATGGCCAACAGTTACATGAAGAGGTGCTTAACATTACCAGTCATGAGGGAAATGCAAATCAAAACCACAATGAGATATCACCTCACACCTGTTAGGTTGCTATTATCAAAAAGACAAAAAAAAAAAAAAAAAATGCTGGTGAGGGTGTGGAGAAAAGGGAACCTCTGTACACTGTTGGAGGGAATGTAAATTGGTACAGCCACTGTGGAAAATCCTCAAAAAATTAAAACATAACTATCATCTGATCTAGCAAGTTCATATAAATTTCATATAATATATATATATATATATATATATATATATATATATATATATATATATATATATTTGCCCTGGCTGGTTTAGCTCAGTGGATTGAGCGTCGGCCTGCGAGCTAAGTGTCGCTGGTTCGATCTTCCAGTCAGGGTACATCAGAGAAGGAAAACTCTGACTCCAAAAAACCTCCGCTGCCTTGCGGCATACCTCTTCAGGGGAAAGGCTAAGGGAGTAAACCCCGACAGAAAATCCGGAGCCGGAGTCCCTAAGGCGGTTTGACGTTGTAGTCAACACCGGCAACTCCTGCGGCGCACCTGAACCCAAGCTGTATCGACTCCGTCTTTCCCTTGGACCCTTCAGCTGCGAAGAGAGGGGGGGTCTGCTGCATGGGCAACAGCAGACCCTCCATATTACCCTGCCCAGGCTCTGTAGCTTCAGCGTCATCGCAAGATGTCGATTCAACACGGGAGGAGACAGATACCATGTCACTCCCGAGTCGGACTGCACAGCCATTCTTGGCGGTGCAGATAGACTCTGAAGAAGCTACACCATCGTCTCTCGAGACGGACGGCTGCCGACGACGACGACGACGATATATATATATATATATCAAGGAAACGAAGTTAGTACTTAAAGAGATATCTGCCCTCTTATGTTCAGTGCACCATTATTTATTTAATAGCTGAGACATGGATAAATGGACAAAGAAACTGTTATATACATACAGACACGTACATATAAAATGGAATATTATTCAGCCGTAAAGGAAGGAAATCCCAACATTTGCAACAACATGGAAGGACTTGGAAGATATTATGCTAAGTGAGATAAGCCAGAGAGAGGCAAATATTATATAATATTACTTACATGTGGAATCTTAAAAAAAAAAAAAAAAGGAAATGTCAACCTCATGGAAACAGAATAGAACTGTAGTTGCCAGGGTCATGGCTTTGGAGGAGTGGGGAGATGTTGATCAAAAGTTATGACAACCTGTGAAAGGTTACTGGTTCAATGCCCAGTCAGGGCACATGCCTGGGTTGCAGGCCAGGTCCCTGATAGGGGGGCATGCAAGAGGCAACTGATTGATGTTTCTCTTGCACATTGATGTTTTTCTCCCTCTCTTTCTCCCTCCCTTCCCCTCTATCTAAAAATTCATAAAGTATATATATTTTTAATTACAAATTTTCAGCTATAAGTCCTGAAGACCTAATATAGAGCATGGTGACTATAGTTACTAATACTGTACTGTGTACTCAAAATTTGCTAAGAGAGTAAAATAAACATTCTCACCATAAACAAACAAACAAAAGTAACTTGTGAGTGATGAAAGTGTTAATTAACTTGTTTAATTATTTTTCTATCTATATCAAATAATCATTTTTCAACACTTTAACATGTACCATTTTATTTGTCAATTATACCTCAATAAAGCTGGAAAAAAAGTCAGTGTCTAGCTAGAAACTAATAAGAATTTAGATTGACCTCATACACATTTACAGCAAGCAAGTGAATGAGCCCTGGCCTTCCATGGGAAAAGTGATCTTTCTACCTGAGTTTGATATCCATAAAATAAGTTAGGCAGTTCCAATAGAACTCTCCCCCTTCTTTTTTTCAGGTAAGGACCAACTGTGTCCTCTACTGGGCATGATAAGGATACATATTTTTATGCCCATTTGTATTTTCCCTTTAGCACTAAGGGCACGGAGTCTAGAGTCAGTGAGGTTACTTTATTCTAAATCCAACTCTCTCACTTACCATCTATGTGTCTCGGTAACTGTCTCCCACGCTGCCCTCTGTACCGCAAAGAGCACAGCCATACCTTGTGCTGAGTTGGATACCCCAGGAAATGCGAGCCTGATTGTCTTTGTTGTCTAACACATCCTGAAGTAAAACAATTCTCTCACATTATGGACAGGCCGCAAGAACCCCAGGATCTCTTTATGTCTTTACAACAATTCCCACCCTGGTGAGAATAGGATGAATTAAATCCAGTACCCAATACACACATCACCACATCCACTACTACAAGCAACAATTCCATGTGCTATTCTAGAAAACCCCTGCTACACAAATCTGCCTTACAATGACATCTACTGGGAGGTTCTGGCACTGGAAGAAGAAAAAGGCCAAATTTCTGATATTAACAACAATGCCCTGGGGAAGGGAACTTAACGGTGTCAAGAGTCACTGTCTCAAATGATCTTTTAAAATGGGAACTGTAATGTTAAAAATAATACTAATAATAAAATAAAATAAATCTCAGGAGAACCCATAATAAATACCAGATGTCAAACTTTGTAACCGAGCCCAAAACATGAATTAACATTCTAACAGTGTTATCCAGCTTTTAAACATACATCGAGGGAGAAAAGTTTGAAATATATGGCATTCTTTCTGCATGTGCTTCTACTTCAGAGTGTTTCTCAATGTTGAAAGACTTTCATTTCCTTTCAAAAATATCAAAGTGTTTATTGAGCTTAATTATTCTTTGCATTTAAGGGACAGCTGCTGTAAGTTTAAGTCAGACGCTGCACCCACCCCCTAGGACTGGTGAAGAACATCTAAATTCAGACTTGGATTCCAGCCTGCGTGTATGGTCAGGGTAAAGGGCAGAAGATCCAGCATGGCAATAAATCTTCCAGCAAGCCACTCATACGTCCAGTGGCTCTGCCTCCAAGGCAAAGTAACCGAAGCTACAGGAGAACCTACTGTTGGGATGGAGTCTCTTAGCATTTTCTCAGCCATGGAAAAGCAGAAACTTGAATGAAAGAGGAATTGTAGGAGTTTACAGATGAATTGGGAAGACAAAACATGTTATAACACAGACAAGCTATAATTCTACTTAACTGTCCCCACCGAGACATATTAACAGTAGATGCAATTAACCTCAGTAATACGAGCTCAAAATCCAACCTTCAGCAACCACTTAGTCAAAAGATTCTTATAACTAGCTGGTAGCATTCATCATTCATTAAGGAAAATTCAAATTGATATTACTATGTTTAAAAGTATGTTTGACAAATTATCTTTCCCCTGTTTTGTTTATAGTAATAATTGGGGTCATTCTTTTACAGGTGACTGGAGACAAACTTATACCAAAAGTCCTGAAATTAGCAACATCACAATTTTGGGATTTCCAAAGAGAATTTTAAAAAGTTATAATTCTGAGAAAAAGCCCTTGGGCTATAAAAAAAAAAAAAAAAAAAACCCACCCCATCATCTTAAACTTCAATTTGAAGAACTCGCACCCAATATCTTTGATGCTCATACATGCCTACTTTATCAATTTCATCTTCACATTTAAGGACACGAGGAAGCACTGTATTGAATCTAATAAAGTTTGAAGGCTTTGCTTTTAGCCAAGACTCAAGCTATTCCCACATGACTGGCATAGGGTCAAAGAATGTGATGGAGCAGTATATGTTCTAAAATCCTCTTTTTTCATAGATTGAGTTAATTTAGAGGCAAGTCTCCACAAGGGCAAAGACTGTGTCCAGCTTCGTTCAATGACACATTCCCTGAGCCTGTCCATGAATATTTGTGAAACTGAACAGGAAGACTGTTCTTTCTATGAAGCAGCTATTTTTATACTTTTCAGACCTGATATGTCTTCATCTCAAAGTAGATTTTTCCAAGTTCTTGCTGATTCCAAGTTCTTTCTGAGAGGTCTTGAGCCAGAGACCTCTGCTGACTGAGTCATTTACTATCAGGGCTCTAGGAGTGAGAGAAGAGGGGTGAGGAACAACTGGAGCCATCAGATTGGATGCAAGGTACATAAAGGAGCATCCAAGGAAAGATTTACCGATGAGGTAATTTTTAAAATGACCCTTGAAAGATAGGAGTAAATGAAGACACAATGGGAGGAAGCCGGGAAAATTCCAGAACCTTTGTTTTTTAGCTAAAATGTCACTCTGTGTGTACACAATTATTTGTATGATAGGAAAAAGGACTATTCAAATGACTTTGCAGCTAATTATGCTTTTATTTTACCTGCTTATTCACTGTATTCAAATGCCTAAATACTTGTCTGCTTGCTATATGAACACATATTAAGTTGCAAAAGTTTTGCCAGTGGATATAAACCAAAATCCTAATACTATTTTTGAATGTTTTTGCTGATGGTTTAAAGAAGCAGCCAAGTTGACCAAAGGTTATTTTGCCATTGTGGGGATAGTTATTTCATGCCTTCTTCTGCATCATATGGTTTCTTCTTAAACAAAAATTTCTACGTATGAACAAAGAAAATTAGGCTACTTCTATACATATTTACCAAATCTGCCCTCATATTCCCCAGCCACTACTTCAGGCCAAGTTCTATCTCCTCACCCTGCAATACTGCCACAGCCTTACCCCTGAACTTTGGCACACCCTACTTAGATGTTAGCAATTACTCTTGTGCACAGACAAAAATGTTGTAATGATTCCTAATTTCCAAGACGCCAATCCACTCTGTGCAACTCTATCTTCCACTATTTCTCACTACATATGCTTTACTCTGTTAACACACTGTCCTCTGAGCATGGAGTACAAGACCGCGTCTTAGTTGCTTCCCTCATTCTGTCCTCCTCAACTGAAATTCTCTGCTCCCTGCTCCACTACCCCTATCTCAAGGTTCACCATAAGCTGTACCTGAAAGGTTTTATATACATTCCAGTGTTAAAGCTCTCCCCTGCTCTTCTCAATAGGAGTTAGGACTATTACCAAGTATCTATTGATCAAATGCAAAAGCTAATAATAAAACAGTGAAATGAATAGTTTTAATTATCTCAACAAAAATAAATACGATTTCTGTATAGACATTTCAGCTTCAGTCAGTACCCAACAACAGGCAATCAGTACTTCTCCCGGTTAGTATAATCAAATTATCAAAATTAACTGCTTTTCCAAATCAACTGTGAGGTCTATATAAGAATGGAGGTTGCACAACTATCCACAACTGAATCTAAAAAATAAAAACAAAATCCAACTAAGCAAACCAGAATGGGAACAGAATCATAGGTATGGGGACCATTTGGAGGGTTATCAGCTGGGAGGGGGAAGGGGAGAAATGGGGAAATGGTGCAAGGACTAAGAAGCATAATCGGTTTGTACAAAATAGACAGGGGGAAGTTAAGAATAATATAGGAAAGGGTGAAGCCAAAGAACTTATATGCATGACCCATGGACATGAACTAAGAGGGGTGGCATTGGTGGGGGGAAGAGGGGTACTGGGAAGAGGGGAGCAAAGGGAAAAAAATTGGGACTTCTGAAACAACATAATCAATAAAATATACTTAAAAAAAAAAAAAGAATAGAGGTTGGGCCCTGACGGGGTGGCTCAGTTGGTTGAAGCATCGTCCCATGCACCAACAAGTTGCAGGTTCAGTTACAGTTAGGGCACATACCTAGGTTGTGGGTATGATCCCCAGCCAGGGCACATACAGGAGGCAACCAGTCGATGTTTCTTTATCTCCCTCCTTCTCCCTCTAAAAATCAAAGGGCATATTCTCTGTTGAGGATTTAAAGAAAAAATGGAAGTCAGGACACCTTGTTAAGATTAAGATTTAGATGGTCTGGAGAAAATATATTTTCAAGTAGCTCCACAGGTGTTTCTGATATTCAGCCAGGTTCAGGACAAGAAGAATTTTAGGCAATAGCTTATCAATTGATACACAAGTGACCATGAGGAATTAAAGAAGCCATACAAACATCAGATCTGGGGTTGATCTATAGTTTAATAAAAAACAAAGAGTTTTGCCTTGGCACAGCAAATTTAGCAGACCCTCCATAAGTGATTAAATAATTCAGAATAATTTCTTTGTGCCACAGTTGTGCAACTGGCAAATGCGTCCAGAACTTCTCTATCATGATTGAGCAGAGAATGATCTGGGAACAAATATATATACACACTGACTCACTGAACGAGAAATTTTGAGAATGGAATGTGGGGATCTAGAATTTTTCTTGCATCTCCAAGTGATTTGCTTTTGGCAGACGGGTTTTGAAATGTCTTAGACCATTGCAAATTAATATCTGTATTCCTTTTAAGCTAGTTAAGTCCTGCCTTAAAAGAGCTGCCTGATGAGTAAGCCTCATCCCAACTCCCCTAGAGCTTCCTGATATGAGTTCTTCCCAACAGCATTCCAGAAATCCACATTTGGAGCTAATGACATGAGGAAGTGATAAAGGATTGCTGGGGAAGAAGGCAAAAATTTGGTTTGGGTTAGATCATAGTCTTTCATCTTTCCAATGGCCACCGCAATGATTGCTTAACTAAGTCATTGTTATGGCATGAGTACTTGTATGTTGTTCTAAAATCTTTCCATTGGTCATGACTTCGGTATATATACCATTTTTCTTGAGAGATAACCTAATACTCTTGCTGTCCGGAAGATAAAAGAGCAGCTGACAGCTTAACTTTAAGTGCTTCATTGCCTAAGTATCTTAACTGGGTACTCTTTGAAAATACCACTGGAGACAGTTTTCTTTCAATTGCAAAAATCTCCATTATGCAACTCCCCTTCTTGTTATAACACAGTAGATATTTTGATGTACACCCACTGAAAAAGAAAAGGAGTGTGTGTGCCAGTTGGTGTTTTGCCCTTATTATATAAAAATTGAAATGGAAACTACGGCCTTGATGAAAACATTGAGATTCCAGTAAGTAGGATTAGTCATCCTTTTTGTGTACTGGGGTTAGATTTCAAACAGCGAGTAAAAGTTCCCTGAGCTACTAGTGGAAGCAAACATTCTCAAATGAAAATAGAAGAGGACTGCACATGCTTATAAGAGCCAAAGCTGGGATGAGTAACGTTTGACATTTGAAAGGCTGGAATCTGAGCGACCGGCTTTCTCCCAGAGGGGAAACTTCTCACCAGAGAGTTGGCGTGGTGTGGTATCTACATTTCTTTGAAACAGCCAGCCTAAAATCTTCAGGGAGAAGGCAAATAATGAAACCCTTTTTGGCTCAGCTCCTCACAGCCTGGGAACTGTTGTAATCAAGTCAAGAAGCGCCGTCCAACTGAGTTTTAAATTATACCCTGGTCAGAGGGAGGGGACTGGGATCAATTTTAACAGATGGCTGATGGGCCTGGGCCCCTCCAGCAACCTCAGTCGCTGGCTCAGTGAGTGTCTTGGGGCTTTTTACTTCCACTCTTAATACGGTCTCACGATTTGGGAGGTAATATTGGGCCTCCTTCTTTGTCTGTGTATTAGGATAGTTACCATCTTGACCACAGCAACATTTTTTATTATAAACAAATGAGCAAGTAGGTAAAAGAATGCGTCAGGGATCCAGAAATCTGCACTGTCCCCCATGTCATTCAGAGGGAGACAGAAAGGCACAGAGAGAAACAGGGAACACCACTAGAAGTCCTAACCATTTCACTAAAATAAGATTTCTGTGTGTTCCATGCATTTTATAATCCTTAAGAGCAGTGGAGTATAAAATAACCCTGGTGCAGTATATTAAATCTCTTAAATGCAAAATTTAGACTCTTTATGCGTTTTTCTTTCAAACCATCTATGGACTCCAAATAATCTCCTTTGAAGTCGTCAAAGCTCCTCACAACTCACACAGGAAATTCAAGGTTTACTCTGGTTCTGAATCCCTCCCAGATGAGCACAAAGTGATAACCTGTTAGTAAACCCATGGCTAGTCCTGCAGCCTTGCCTGTTCTTCTCGGTCTAGGTGGCATTTGTATCCATCCACAAACTGATAATGACATGAACAGACCGCCACCCTGACATTCTAAGTGTCCGAGGAGTTTCACGGTGGCCCACTGTTCCGTACTCACTCTTCTTCCTGCCAAGTCAGTGTACCATAAGTAGCTGTGCATTAGTTAACCCTGTATTCCTTTGCTAGGGCTACCATAATAAAGTACTATAAACTGGGCGGCTTAGACGACAGAAATTAAGATCTCCCAGCTCTGGAAACTAGAAATCTGAAATCAAGGTGCTGGCAGGGTTGATTCCATCTGAGGGCTGTGAAGGACCTCTCCCAGGCTCCTCCCCCTGGTTTGTAGAAGCCCATCTTCTCCCAATGTCTCTTCTCATCTTTTTCCCTCTCTGTGTATCTCTTTGTCCAAATGTCCTCTTTTTATCAGGAAAACCATCATATTGGATCAGGACCCACCTTTGTGACCTTGCTTTAACTTGATTATCTCTGTAAGACATTATCTCCAAATAAGGTCACACATTGAGGGATTGGGGTTAGGACCCCAATATAGAAATTGTGGGGGTCAAAATTCAACACATAGCAATCCTCTATCTAATCTCATATAGTAAACACTGATGCCAACATTTAAGGCTGGTTTGTACTCTGAGAAGTAAGGAAGCCAAAGCCACGGGGCCAGGTGTCATGTCAATAATCCCCTTTGGAGGAAGCTCCCAGAATATCCTCACAAGCATTTATTTAAGGGAACTTATGCTAAGGGAAATTTGTTGCAATCCCATTAACAATAAAACACCTATTCTTATAAATGTGTGTGAAGTGTTCTGTATTGTATAATGTTACAAAATAGTAAAACTAAAACAACAGCAAGTAATTAATTATCTGTGGACACAATACTTTTGGCTGTAAAAAAAAATCTTCTTCTGTGGAGGTAATTACCAAGCTTAATTCTCCATTTTTGCATTGAACAGTAAGAAAACAATAGTCTTGTCACTCCCACTAGTTGCCAAAATCCTTATCCATTCTGACAGCCACAACTCAACAACCAGCTCCTTATGTCCTTAGTGAGATTGTTTCCCACACAAAGAGCTCAGTCACATTCCTCCTGAAATATCCGCAACCCAGGTCCAAGAGATGGTCATCGTGCCCTCTCTGATGATTGATTACTCTGATGAAAGTAAGATCAAAGTCTCCTCTTATAAATATCTTGTCTTGTGACATAACTCAATTGCACCTGTGAAGAACACCTGTGGACATACTCTTGAATAAACTATAAACCCAATGAAAGTAAGGTCAAAGTCTCCTCTTGTTACAGAAAGGGGATGTCCAAAACCCCCCAGAGCTTGCGGCTGGGGGATGGGGAGAAGGAAGCAGCTGTCAGCATGCCTTCACATGCCTGAGGCTGGTGGCTAGTGTCTTTGTTATGCAAAGTGGCTTGGATGCTTCCAAGGCCTCAGGTAGATGGGAGGGGTCTTGGACCTGGGGATGGTATGGAAAGAACACACAGAGCCTGCATGAGGTTCTGTGAATGGTCAGAACTGGGGACCATACCGACTGCGTCATAGGACACAGTCAGGGATTTAAAAAATAAGCGGCAGACATTTTAACTAGGTCTGACCATGCTGCTTTGAGGAGACTGACCATGCAGTTTTAACTGGGGACTGACCATGCATTCTTGAAAAGTTCTTTATGAACTGACCACGTGGTTTTGGAAAGAAAAGGCTGGGAATTCACGCAGCTCTGGATTAAAAGCTGGTGAACACCACAATGCAAAAAGGCCTTCCCAATCAGAATTGAATTATTGGCAGCTACTGGTAAAGCTGAACTGTGTTTAGAAAGTAGGGAAATGGTATCTCTAACTTTCCTAAAAATAGCCTGGTTTGGTAGGGGGAGGCAAGGATATGTGTTTGTGGGTGTTTTAAGGAACATAAGACTTAACAGCAGGAATTCGCAAATCTAAATTTATATAACTATTAAATAAACAATTCTTTTTCTTTTCACTAAACTCTGGTATTAACAGTTATAATTCTGGCAGCGGGCAATCGGGCCCCTAACTAAACAGCCCGTGGGTTCTGTTTCAATTGGAGCAGCCCAGGGGTTCTGTAACACTCATAAATATCTTGTCTTGTGACATAATTCAGTTGCACCTGTGAAGAACACCTGTGGATGTACTCTTGAATAAACTATAAACCCAATCAGAGAAACAGTCCTCCTCTCCAAAGACAACCCAAGTTAACCAAAAAACCCAAAGCTCAGAGTCCGTGAACATTCTCTTTGAAGAATGAGGTCAATAAAACTGTCCGAAGATTTCCAGAGGCACAGTTCCATACATCATTTAAAACACAAAGGGTCAGTCCTTATCTTACACTGAAATGCAACCACCTCTACTTGAGCCTGCCCTCCTTGGCTAATAATTCAAATTAAAAATGTATAAAGTTGAACCATATGAATCATACACATTAAAATAGTCAAACATTGTCAGTTTCATGTGGTTCAACCTAATTTCAGGATTCACTTATTAATTCAACTCTTTTAAAAATTCTGTATTAAATGGCACCCATTACCAGAGTCCAGTCATAAAAGTGCATGAAGTCTAAAGGAGGAGAGTTTTCAATATGCTTACAGAAAAACTACTTCTGGCAATAAAGGAGCAACAGGGCCTAGAATTATCCTTTCTCTGTTAACAACTAAAAGGTAGAACAAAACATAGAAAATAACTATTTTTAGACACTAGACAATAGGCAACAGAGAACTGTGCTCTCAGAAAGAAAGAAAATAAGTGAAGTCCTATCATTGCCCATACTTTCTGCCTAAAGGCAATTTCTCAATTACTGGGTGAGAAGAAGAAATCCAAATTTCAGTCTCACTGAGTGGAGGAGACAAAGATTCAGGCCAAAGAGGACAAGGTGGCTATAATTTGCATGCCAGAATAACTGAGAAAAGTTTCCATACGTCTACATAGGAGAATGCTAATAACTGAATAACAATCTGTACTTGCAGATCATGAAACATCATGATGCAGGGCAAAGACTAACTTCTGGAAAGGAAGGGTACTGAGGAGTTACAAACCAAATAATTCCTAGAGATCATACATGCCCAGGAATAGTTTGAGCTCCTACCAGCAAGAGTACAGAGGTCTAGTGAAGTATATGAGGTATGCAATAGAGGCCACAGAAGGGCCATACCCTAGAAGTGAGTTTAAATTAACTCAAGTATAAGAACTATTCTATATCTGCCTTTAAAAAAATTTTTTTTAAGACTCAGGCAGATAAAGCTGATATACAAAGTTGATCCATACAAACATAATTAGACATGAAAAGAAGCAGGAAAATATGAAGTATAACCAAAAAAGTTCAGTCAGAAGAAACAGAGATATAAAATATAACATCTGAAATAAAAATTTCACTGGATGGAATAAATAACAGATTAGACACTGCTGAAGGAAAGATGAGTGAATTTGAAGACAGCAGTAGAAACTATCCAATAAGAAGCATAGAGAGAAAAAATACTGAAAAAATATTCACAGAGCCTCAGTAATCTATTGGACAATATCAAGAGCTTTAACATAAATGGAATTGGAATTCCAAAAGGAGAAAAAAGGAGAATGAAAAGAATATTTGAAGAAATAATGGTTGAAAACATTCTAAAATTGATGAAAACCATAAACTCACAAATTTAAGGGGTTCAATGAACCCCACCCAAGAAGTAAAATACAAAGATAATCATACTAAAAGACAATGTAACCAAATTGCTTAAAGCCAGTAATAAAGAGAAAAATCTTTAAAAACAGCCTGAGGGGAAAAGACACATTAAGTGAGAAAAGAGAAACAAGATAAGAATATCACAAACTTTTCATCAGCAACTATACAAGTTAGAAGACAACAAGAGAGCATCTTAAAGCACTAAAAGAATAAACAAATATCTTGGGAAACAAAAGCAAAGATAGACAAATGGGACAACACCAAATTTAAAAACCTTTGTTCACCAAGGGATACAACTAACAGAGTAAAAAGGCAACCTATGAAACAGGAGAAAACATTTTTAAATCACAAATCTGATAAGGGATTAATATTCAATTTATAGGAGATATCTAAAGTAGTCAAATTCCTACAAATGGAAAGAAAAATTGGTTTGGGGTTTGGGGAAAGGAAAGGGGAGAGAGGAAACTGTTGTTTAATGGGTATAGAGTTTCAAATTTGCAAGATAAGAAAGTTCTGAATATCTGTTTCACCATAATGCAAATATACTTAACACTACTGAACTCAACACTTAAAAATGGTAAGGATAGCAAATGTTATGAGATATATATTTACAACAACAAAAAATTAATAAATGTTAACCTAGAATTCTATACCCTGTGAAAATATTTTTTAATAAAGGCAAAATAAAGGTATTTTTAGAAAAGCAAAAGCTGAGAGAATCACCACCTAACCTGAGCTATAAGAAACATTAAAAGGATGTTTTTCAGACAAAAGAAAGATGGCCTCAGATGGTAATTTCACACAAAGGAAGAAGGAGTGCTAGAAATAGTAAATGTATGGATAAATAACTCTTGTTTCTCATGTATTAATTTCTTTAAAAGAAAATGGGACAACTTTAACAGAACAACAATACATTAAAAAAAAGAATAACGCAAAAAAATAGATAATTGACTATTTAAAGCAAAAACAATAACAGTGAATTGTAGTGTCTTTACCATATGTAGAAAGAAAGTTTGTCACAATAGCATCAAGGATGGAAAAGAGAAATGAATCTATTACAAGATTCATACATTGAAGTAATATATTATTTGAAAATTGACAGTGATAAGTTAAAAATGTGTATCATAAGATCTCAAGTAATTTCTAAAAATATAAAAGCAATAGAGCTAGAAAATCAATAGTGGAGATAAAATCAAATCCTGAAACATGCTCGATTAATCAAAAAGAAGACAGAAAAGAGAAGAAAATAATAAATGACACAAATAAAAAATAAATAGCAAACTGGTAACATTTTTGAAATTTTAATTGGGAAGGTAAAGTTCATTGCAATTAAAGTATAACTGACATACAATATTATGTTTCAGGTGTACAATGTAGAGATTTGACATTTACCTTACAGAGTGATCACCATGAGAAATCTAGTAACCATCTGTCACCAAAGTTATTGTGATATTAGGGACCGTATTCCCTATACTGTACTATATATATGCCCGTGACTTATTTGGGTTATAAGTTTGTGCTTCTTAATCCCCTTCACCTTTTTGCGCATGCCACTACTCTTCAACCCTCTGGCAACTATCAGTTTGTTCTCTGTATTTATGAGTCTGTTTGCTTTGTTTTGTTTGTTCATTTGTTTAGTTATTTTTAGATTCCATATATAGATGAAATGATACGATATTTGTCTTTCTCTGACTTGCTTCACTTACCATAATACCCTCTAGGTCCATTCCTGTTGTCGCAAATAGCAAGATTTCATTCTTTCTTTCTTTTTTTTTTTTTACAGCTAATATTCCATTATATATATGTACCACAGTCCTTTAAGGACTGCAGCGAGGGTGTCTTCATTCACACCAGATCCGATGGCAAGCTCTACAACCTGGCCCGTCTATGAGCCAAGACCAAAGTCAAAGAGGTGCTCATCCGTGAGATGCTCTTCGCCGACGACGCAGCTTTGACATCACACTCCGAAGAGGGACTCCAGCAGCTAGTCACTTGCCTTTCCCACGCATGCAAGGAGTTCGGACTAGCCATCAGCCTGACGAAGACGAACGTTATGGCTCAAGGCACGGGGACTCCCCCATGCATCACCATCGACGGATACACCCTGGAGGTTGTCAACGACTTCACTTACCTTGGGTCCACCATCTCGAGCTCTCTGTCAGTCGACCTGGAGGTCAACCGGAGAATCGCCAGGGCAGCCACAGTTATGGCCAGACTGAACCGGCGAGCGTGGAACAATCCCAGCCTCACTGAGAAAACCAGACTGCGCATCTACCAAGCCTGCGTACTCAGCACTCTCCTCTATGGCAGCGAGACATGGACCACCTACGCAAGGCACGAAAGGAAACTCAACAGCTTCCACATGAGGTGCCTGCGACGCGTCCTGCATGTCGCCTGGCAGGATAAGGTCCCCAACACCGAGGTGCTGAAGCAAGCCAATATGAGCAGTTTGCATGCAGTTCTTAGCGAGAGACGCCTCAGGTGGCTCGGCCATGTCAAAAGAATGGATGCAGGCCGTATCCCCAAAGACCTCCTCTACGGCGAGCTAGCAGAAGGCAAGAGGATGACAGGGCGCCCAAAACTGCGGTTCAAAGACATCTGCAAAAAGGACATGACACAATGCTCCATCAATCTCAACACATGGGAAGTTCAAGCAGACGACCGCCTAGCCTGGAGGCTCGCGGTCAGGCAAGGTACGTCACGCGCGGAGGCTGCGCGCAACGAGGAGGCGGTCCAGAAAAGATCGAGGCGGAAGCAGCGTCAACAGCAGCAACAACGGCCATCTGCCTTCACCTGTAACAAGTGTGGCAGGGATTGTCACTCCCGAGTCGGACTGCACAGCCATTCTCGGCGGTGCAGATAGACTCTCGGGAAGCTACGCCATTGTCTCTCGAGACGGACAGCTGCCGACGACGACGATATGTACCACATCTTCTTTATCCATTCATCTATTGATGGACACCTAGACGGTTTCCACATCATGGCTATTGTAAATAATGCAGCAGTGAATATAGGGGTGCATATAGCTTTTCGAGTTAGTGTTTTTCTTTTCTTCAGAAAAATGCCCAGAACTGAAATTGGTGAATTGTATGGTAGCTCTACTTTTAATTGTTTGTGAAACCTCCATACTGTTTTCCATAGTGGCTGCAGCAATTTATATAATACAAACCCACCAACAATGCATGAGGGTTCCCTTTTCTCCACATCCTTGCCAACACTTGTTGTGTCTTCTCTTTTTGATGATGGCCATTCTGAAAGGTGTGAGGTGATACCTCCCTGTGGGTCTTACTTGCATTTCCCTGATAATTAGTGATGGTGAGCATCTTTTCATGTGTCAGTTTGCCATCTGAATGCCTTCTTTGGAAAAATGTTTATTCCAGTCTTCTGTCCATTTTTAGTTGGATTTTCGGGGGTGCTTTAATGCTGAGTTTCATAAGTTCTCTATATATTTTGAATAATAACTCCTTATCAGATATGTCATTTGCAAATAACTGCTCCCACTCAATCGGCTGCCTTTTCATTTTGTTGATGGTTTCCTTCATTGTGCAAAGCTTTTTGGTTCAATGTAGTCACATTTGTTTATTTCCAAATTTTGTTGTCATTGCCCAAGGAGGCACATCCAAAAATATATTTCTAAGACCAGTGTAAAAGTGTTTACTGCCCATGTTTTCTTCTATGAGTTTTATGGTTTCAGATCTAACACTTAAGTCTTTAGTCTATTTTGAGTTTATTTTTGCTTATGGTATAACAAAATGGTAAATTTAAAACCAATCATATTACCATTTACATGAACTATAAATGATCTAAACACTAATTCAAAGGCAGATACTGTCAGAACATATTTTTAAAAAGTAACACCCAACTATATGGTACCAAGAAATGTTCTTAAAATATAAAGAAACAGATAGTGTAAAATAAAAGGAAGGAAATAGAGCTACTATACAAAAACTACTCTTGAGAAGGCTGAGATTTGATATTAATATTAAAATGTCTGTTCCTGGCTCTATTAGCCAAGTGTCACCTAGGCTTTGCTTCATTCTGTCTTACTAGTATGACTTTGTAGACTTACCTACTTGTACTCACATTGCAACTACCCAGCCTGGCCCAGCTCCTGTGCTTCTATCTGAGCTTCCTATCCCCTGGTGGAATTCACTTTGAACCAGACCTCATGCCACTGCAGGGTCCTGTGAGGCCATTCTGCTTTGTCAGGGCCACATGACTTCTTGGTTAAAAACAGAACTAGCCCCACCTTAAGTCAAAATCTCCATCTGTTTCCAACAATCCTTTCTTCTCTAGTCCCAATTATTGAGTGCTAGGTCAAAATTAATGTGGCTTTATCCTGGGTAGCAGTAAGTGCTGCCGTAGTGCTTAAAAATGAGCCACAGCAGGAATTAGTTTCTGCTTCTACCCGCCCCCACCCCCACCCCTGGAAACACATTGGAGACACATGGAAAGACAGAAGGACTCCATCCTTTGCCCAGCACTGTCGAAATTCTCCACCCAGGAAAATCCTCCACCTAGCATCATATTTTTGGAATAAACATTCTTTCAAACTAAGCTATTTCTATTATTACACTTATATCACTGACCGTGATTTACTTGTATCTGTATGGCACATTGCATTTTTTAGAACAGTTTCAGCTACTTTATCCTTTCTTGTGTCCTCCTCAGATTAAGGCTGTAGAGAAAGATTACCAAGGTTTAGATAAAGGGTCCATCATGGGTTAGCTATGTGAACTTCGGGTAGTTACTTAGACTCATTATGTTTCAGCTACTTGTACAATAGTAAATGCATAGATTTTCAATTAAAAGTAGGAAAATAAATCTGAGAGGTATGATACAAGGTGCCTGAAGTCACCAACAGAATAATAGACCATAGATTACAGTTTCAAGTTTTTCTGTGTATTTTCCATCACTTCTCAACACTTTGACTGCTACAACTCTAGCACAATCTCTTACCAGGTTTGTTAGGCAGCTTTTTAAATAGCTGGTAATGATCTTCACCTCCTGGTAGTCACACCCTTGTACAATCTCTTCACCAGTTCATGCTGAATTTAATGAATTATTTCTAACAAACATTAGGCCAAATTAATAGGATATCATTTTAGAGGTTAGGTTAAAATATTATGACTTCCTTTCTCTCTCTCTTTCTCCCTCCCTCTCTCTTCTTATTTTCTCTCCTGAAATAAGCTGCCATATTGTAAACTCCTCTATGGAGAGGATCATATCACAAAGAACTGAGAATATTCTCTGACCAATATCTAGAGAGGAATCAAAGGCCAAAGTCCAACAACCCACAAGGGACTAAATTCCTTGTGAGTAAGCTTAGAAATGAATCCTCTCCTAAACAAGCCTTGAGCTGATAACTTAATTGCATCCTTATAAGAGACCTTCAGCCAGAGTGCCCAGCTAAGCCACACCCAAATGCTTGGCCTGCAGAAACTGTGAGATAATAAATGTTTGTTTTTTTCAGCTACCAAGTTTGGGGGTAACTTGTTACATAGCAATAGCTAACAAAGACACCTAGATTAAGGCAACAGCCTTCTAATTGGTATCCTTACTTTTACTCTTGACCATCCAGAATACTCAGACTTCTTTTAAACAGGCCCGAATAAGTCATTCCTCAGCTCAAAAACCTACAATAGCTCCCTTTTCTTTTAGAGTAAAAATCAAGGCCTTTATAAGACCTAAAAGATCTTACAACTCTCCTCTTCTGTGACTTCAAATCCTACTACTCACTTGCTTACACTCCAGCCACATAGGCATAGTCTTCATAGCTGTTTCTCACACACACTGGGTGGGCTTGCACGCTGCCTTTGCATCAGCTGTTGACTTTCCTAGAAATGCTCTTCTCCCAGATTCCCAGACAACTTACTCCCATCATATATGGAACTAAATATCACCTTCTGGATGAGGCCTAATCTGATCATCACATTGTCAATTGGGCCTCTATCTCCTACCTCCATTTCTAATCTCTCCCCACGCGGCTTGTCTTTATCCACAGCACTCACCAGCTTCTCACTTAGGGCACACTTGACTACTTTATGGTTGCTATTGTTTATTAGATCTTTCCTCCACAAAAACGTAGACTCCAAGAGAGAAGGGATACATTTTTTGTTTCTGTTTTTTAGTGAGTGACTAATAAACTAACCTGCTCTCATAATAATCTAGAAAGAGTTTATGCCTGTCTTGTAGCATGTAAAAAAATCGTTAACATGGACTCATGTCAGGTACACTCCTTTTTACGATTACTCTTCATTTAACATCATAGTTTTCAAGATTTTTGAAGTGCTGATTAGATTTTAGAGGCCAAGGTGTATTGAGTCTGTGGTGATGGTATTGGCCATAACTACCACTCCAAGAGGCTTTTATCAACACGCCAGCATGTTGGAGTTAAAAGGATGAAGAGAGCTTAAAAACCAAAACCACTAATAGAAACTAAAAGCTTGAAAGGCGTTTCCTTATTAGATGTATAAAGCAAAATAAAAGCTCACAGCACACATATGAGAATATGAGATATGAAATGAAGGTATTTGGCTGCCAAATGCGTTTTACACTATAACATACTTCCCTTGTTGTTTGGAAGCATGGACTGATCCCAAGGCATTCTTTACATTTATCAGAAACTTGATTTTGAACAGTAATTCAATTTCTTTGTTCAGTTTTTATGGGCTTATGTCATACCTTGATCCTAAAACCAATTTCTCTGATAACAGAGGCAGGATTCAACTTGTCAGGTACCCACAAATAAAGGCCTCTTTTATTCTGCTCATTTCCTTCTTAGTTGAAAGAAGGAAATGTGTGAGCAACCTGATTCCCAAGATAGCCTTTGTCCAAGTAGGGGTGCTGTATGTTAGTTACCTAGAGTACTCCAAGCGCAACGACCCCCCCCCCCCGTGTGTGTTAATAGGCTGTAAAGCTTAACAGTCCCAAGTGAAGCAACACCTTTGTGCTTTGATACTTGAATTCCGGCTGCCATGTAGCTACAACTCCACTTCTTGCCCTTTCCCTCCCACCTAGGTGGACAAGCCTGCACACACACACACACACACACACACACACACACACACACACTCACACACAGAAACTCACACACACTGAAGTAATGTTCTTTTCCAAAGTTGCTATTGGACTCTCTTATAACTCAACAGCTGTGTAGTAATAAGAGAGATCAGGGAAATTGAATGTTTTATATCTAACTATTTTTAAGATCTCATGCAAATGATTTCTGGACTTAACCACAGTAATGTAACACACACACACACATACACACATCAAAGCATTTCTTAGTTTGACAAAAGAAGAAGTCAAAGGCTTGTCCCCAGACACAGTCATTAATGAAGGACATCAAATGAGTACAACATGAGTCAATGAAGTCCACACATTCCTCAGGCTAAAAAACTTGTGGGCTGTGTGATTTGATCTAGACACTGATCTGGGGACACATTGGTCCTGCTGACACTACCAACTCAGCTGCACATCAGAGGAATGAGTTACCTGGATGTACGTGCCGCACTGCCCTGTGAGGCTTCCCCCAGAGCTGACCCCTTTGAATCCAGAGCAGCCCTGCCCCCAGCAACACACATGTAGGTGGGGGAAGAGTGGACAGAAGATGAAAAAGGGGAAGCATAGGATGAAGGATGAAAGCAGGCGCCGTATCATCCTAGAGAACAGCATCACACCTGAGTGCTTGAAAAGAAGCCGGGCCCATTAACCTCAGCCTCGTATCACTCAGTCTTTGATGACCACTGTCCCTGGTAAGGGCAAGAACATCACTCTTCATGTGGAACATTCATCTATTCAAAAACTACTTATTGAGGGCCTAGTAAGTGTTGGGGCGGAGGACTCAGGGGAACACATGGCAAGTCAAGCTTCCTGCCCACCCCTCCCCAACCCTCAGCCCCACGAAGCAGTAGATGCAAATGCTGGAGCCACTCAGTTTTGGGTTTGAATCATAGCTCACCCACTGACCAACAGTGTGAGTTTGGGGAAATTTGCTTAGTTTTTCTAAGCTTCAGTTTTCCCATCTATAAAGTGGAGATTAAAGTATTACTTATCTCCAAGGGTTATTGTGTGAATTAAGTAATATAAATGTCAAGTGCTTTAGAAGGTTGTCAGGCACATTCAGTAAATATTAGCTGTTGTCAATTATTATTGTGCTAGGTACTAGGTACACAGGAGAGAATGAAGCACGCTGTCCCTGCCATTGTGAAGCTTATTTTACTGGGGTGACAGACAACAGGCAATAAAATAAATGTGTAGTAGGTCAAATGATAGCAAGTAATATGGGCAAAAATAAAGGAATAAAGAAAAGTAAAAAATGATGAAATGAATTCACATGGACAATAAAAGAAGGGAAGCATGATTAATACAATGTGTATTCTCTAACGCACCAGACAACCAACCTCAAAAAGCAGAACAGAATCACCCTACTCTGCCTTCTTCTTTCATGCAGAAAATAACTTCCTTGGAAGTCACCTCTGCTAAATCGTAGAGATATCTGAGAATTGAGAGTATTGTTCTTATTTATTTTCTCTTAGGAGATTGCCATTATTCTGCCATTTGACACCTCCAGCTGTAAATCTACTTGGTATCCTAGCAATTTGAAGACACTCCAGTTTAAAAAGCACTACATGGAACAAGTTTTTTCTTTGATTTCACTCATGATAAAGGGTCTGAAAACACTAGAACCAACAAATGACACATATACACCACATAGTCACACACCGTTGAAAAGATATGAGACCATAATATCACCCTGACTTTGCAAGAAACAGCAGGCAAAGCAAATTCGACTTGAGATGAGAAACCAGATACATAGTATATCTCATTGCTCTTATCAATATAATCCCCAGAGAGTATCTTTAAGTGGCTTCTAAAATCGTATTAATTATTAAAGGGAAGCCTCAGGGGCGAGAAGAACTTACCAGTCAGTTTTATTTACCCTCCTCACCTGCCGTTTGACTGGGTTTATTTAAGTCATAACCAAGTCTCCTGCAATGGAGGATCTGGGTTGCTTTGTGGTCACATGTGGAACATATTATATATCCACATCAAATGTAAATGTGGTCTTCTTTAGTGAAAAACAATGTCATCTCCCTAGATTTAGACTATGCTGACCCTGTGAGCATATGAAATTTAAGTCTACATTGAGTCCACAAATTAAAAAAAAAAAAACTTTAGAGAACCCATAGGGAGGGGAGAGTTACTTAGACCTTCAATAGCACTTTATAATCATTGCTCATCACCAAAAAAAAAAAAAAAAAAAGCAAACAAACAAAGTTTAAAGAGCAAAAACATGTAACGATTCTCAATATTTTGGCAAATATCACTTTGGTCCAAGAGGTTGTTTTCCTTTATCCACGCAAGAACAAAGAGAGAAGTCCTCAACACCAGTTGAGAACCGAGACACCCAAAGTTCACTTTGTGTCATTGGGACAGAAGCCAAAAGGACTCATCCCTAGACCCAGGGCAGGCTTCAGGGGCCTGTGACCAGTGTGCTCGTACACTGTTCCTTGCTCAAAAGGACCGAGCACTGGTACTTAATGGTCTTGGATCACTGCCTTGAATTTCTTAATAAATTTAGCTTTGAATTTGTGTGGGGGATTTGCAGCCTCCCATCTTTCCCAGATGGGTTCTGATTCAGCTGACCCAACCCCAGACACCTGGGCTCCATCTGCTTTCTCCCTCCTTGCTGTCCTCCTTGTGTCTGCTTCTGCCCTGGGATGGGAACCACTGGGTCAAGTCCATTGTGCTTTGTCCTGGGAGATGCCTGGGTACTGGGAAGGTCAGGGTCAGGTGTACCCACTGTCCCAGCATCCTCCTCCCCCTCCCCCATGTGGCTGGCAGCTCCACCATGCTTTGAAGGGGTGACTTTGGGGGCCATCCTCTTGCCCTCAGGGATCCAGCTGTGCACCCCAATGTGGAGACTACAGAATGTTGGGGGTCCCCAACCCCACTGAAGGGTCCAATACTCAGTTTCTTCTAGGACCTCACTGTTCCCCTTCACTAGTTCCTGAATTTAAAACCCCAGTTGCTATCACAACCTGTTGACTCTCTTCCTTTAGAGTCTGGTAACTGAAAGGACTCATGAGTGGCTGGGACTTGGGGGGCACCGAAGTGCATGGTTACCTTGATCTATATCGCCAAGCAAATTGCTGGGGTAGGTGCGTTATGGATCCATCTCAACTGAGGATGTGCTTATTAGTGCTTAAATGCATGTGAGCCTAGGCTGGGGCAAGGCAGGTCAACTGTGGAGTCATCTACAAACGTTTCGCAGACCGTCCCTCGCAGACCGTCCCTCACAGACCACAGCCAGGAGAACCACGTGCTGCTTATGTCTCCTCAACTCTCACAACTTGGTTCAGGTGAAATCCAGCCGCAGAGAATTCTAAATGTTCCTCAAATACTTTGGATGCAAGAACGTGAAATCAACAAGGGAGTCCTGGTGAGCAACACAACAAAAGGGGGAAATATCAGTTCTTAAGTAGAAGTTACTTTCCTGTTTCTCAAATCTTTTTTTTTTTTTTTAAGATTTTATTTACTTATTTTTAGAGCGAGGGGAAGGGAGAGAGAAAGAGAGGGAGAGGAACATCAATGTGCAGTTGCCTCTCACATGCCCCCAACTGGGGACCTGGCCTACAACCCACGTATGTGCCTATAAAAAAATTATAACGTTCTAATTGATTCCCATTGCCACCATAGGAAAATTATTTTTCATTCTTATTTTGCTGATGAAAAAAAACTGAGGTTCTTAGAGGTTAAGGAACATACCCATGAAAGAAACATGAAAGATCAAACTTGAAACCCAGACTCTCTAAAATTGATGGCATTTTTGTGATCCCATATATAATAATTCTGTTAAGTTATGCTTTGTTGAAAACCAACAAAAATATGACCCCGCAATTTTCATTGTTTATAAAAACCAAGGTTTGCTTCTTGCTCATTGATGTCAGTTGCAGATGCCTTTCAGCTGAACTCCATATCTTCTTCATTCCAGGGAAGCCTTCATCATAGAAGTGAGTGCTGCTCTTGGCAAAATGAGAAAGGCCAGGGCTCATGCAATGGCTTTCAAGACTACCAATCAGAAGTGACAAAGCAAGTCATGTGGTCAGGCTGCTTTCAGGTGCTACTGAGAAGTGATACTTCTTTTCTGAAAGAACAGGTGGGGCGTATCTAAGCATCTCTGCAGCTGAGACGATTTTTGAGCTCTGGGGTATTGTTATTGTCTGATGTCAGCAGGAGCGCCAGCTATAAATGTTCATGGCGTTCAGATGCAGGATATCAATGGTACATAGGTCAAGAGATATGGGAAAGCAGACATGTCTCTCCGGAGCCTTAAAAGTGTAATCACAGAAGGATATGTTCAGGTTTGGGGCCCGCCCTCGGCCTGAGACAGAGGTACTCATGGGACCTTTGATAATTTTATATTTGTGGGACCCAGCCTAAGGGAAATGCTGCAAAACCCAGTAGCAGTTATTGCATAAATCAGCACCTTTGAACTCCCAAACTGTGTGGGAAATCGGTTGCAGAATGATCATCACTAGTGATCAAGTACTATAGTTTTTAAATAATTGGCATTTAAAAGTAAATGCCAGTAAATGTAAGGCTATTCTTCAAATGCTAGCATGCTGATGCTTTCTGGAACAGGAGAGAAAGGGGTGCACAGCGATACTACTTCCTTGAGAATTATGTTTAACCATGATTACACCCATGAGTGTGTATCACATCTGTGAACTTCAATTTTCATATGTGCTGTGGTGGAAAGATAGGTTGAGAACCACTTAGCTAAACCACAGCCACATTTATCACAGCGATATCACTGTGAATAATTTCATGTGTGTTTTCGCTAGCCAAGCAGTACATCCCAATAACAAGAGCCCTACTTCCCCTTTTCCTTCTGTGCATGACAGCTTAGTCACATGCTATTAGAAACAAGTCATCATCTGGCAAAGGGCCAGATGCACAGACAGGAAAAAAATCTGATGAGAAATCCATAGCAACGAATATTGAGATATGGAGAAACAAAAAGGCATTCCATCTATTAATGTCCTAAGATATAAGCAGACAGAAAGCACTTGCTAATAAGTATCATAGAGCTTACAGGCTGCCCAGAAAGAATTAACTGAAGCTAATAGGGTAGAAGGACTAAGGCTGTGGCACCATCTAATGATTAGATTACTCCCACAGCTTGACCCAAAGCTGGGGGAGCAAGCAATGAGCAATATTTGTGGTCAGGAATTCTGGGGAGCAACAGAATAAAAGGCTTCCAGAAACAAAGTCCCAGAGCTGAGCCTTCAAAAACGGAGAAAAGGAATTAGTTGTTCAATGACCAGAATAAACTTTACTTCCCTTGATCTCAAGTGTTTGGGGGTCACCTACTTTAAAAAGTTAAAAGACACCAAAAAAGCACAAGTAAACTTCAGATACTGTGTTCCTCAGTAGAACCATAAAACTGACTAATCTGAGTTTACATTTATGATGGTAGCTGCTTCTGAGCAAGGGAGGAAACAAAAGACTTGTATTTCTCTAAAAAGGCAGGCAAGCCTCTGAAACCCTCCTCAAAACAAAAAAAAAAAATTGATGTACACGCCATCATCATTCCCTTTGATGTCAATAGGGATTAAATCTCAAAAACATACAAAGCAAGGAAATGTCAGTATTTCTAGCTGTTACAGAAACAGCCAAGCTGCAGACAGCTATGCCCGGGAACTTCCAGCAGATAAGTGACTCAAATACATTTCCCCATGGCACAGCGTTCTGTTTTCTTTTTACATTTTTTTGTATGCTGGCTGACTGCTTTCATGAAAGATTTGGTCAGATAAAAACCTGCCTTTCTTTATATATATAGTAGCTCCTATGTTAAATACTTTCTAAAGCCTCTGTCAATGAAGGCACATTTGTTAAGTGAAAATATAAGTATAATTGAAAATTAGTTATAATTTCTGAGAGAATAAAAATCTCTTTGATTTTCTCTAGGAGTAAACAACTTTCTATAGGATGTGGGGAGAACACACACATCACTCCACAAACTCAACTATGTGTGCAAGAACTTTTGTAACTATCTATATACTAAAAATAATGTCATTTTGTGATGAGCTCCCAGGAGGCCAGGCAGGTAGGAAATTTTAACTCGGTCACTTGGGTTTCCTATCCAGCCAAAATCAACATGAGTTCATGGCATAGTTCCAGGACCCTATGTAGTTCCAAGGTACCTTTATGGCAGAAGCGGACTTCTAGTCACTGGTCCTCTACCCATAAATTTTACACCATTTCCAAATTACTGTTAGGTAATTTTCTTTTCTAGTCTCCCTCCTAGCATAGAGAAAGCTTCTTCTATTTGGGGAGAATAATTATTGTTGATAGTCAAACAAAAGGTAACTCTAAATAAATGAGGTTATTTATTTTCTGTATAATTAATATATAGGTCTGCAGCTTTTTAAAAGGATTGTTTCTAATGCTACAGAAAGGCAGTGAGGCATCAGGTTATGAGTATGAACTCTGGAGCCAGTCTGCTTGGCTTTGAGGTGTGACCTTGGGAAACTTATTTAACCTGTCATCACCTGAGTTTCTTCATCTGCAATATGGGGAAAATACACCATCTCCAAGGAGCTGGTCTGAGGTTCAAATGAGTTAACACACTATATAAAGTATTCAGAACATAATCTACCATTTTATAGGCACAGTAAGCATTACTATTTTTATTTCTAAAACATTGAAAATTAAATGTTAACATGTATATTACACATTTACTTTTCATACATTCAATAAAGGACTATTGTGAGTCTTATGCTGAAGCGTCCATGATAAAGAAGAGCAGGGCCGTGTTGAGTTACATAAGTCAGGATGCTTGAGTCAGTGAAGTCCTTTGAAAGAGACACGCGCAGGATGAGGGAGAGGTCAGGGGTCCTTTAACCATCCTGGGAGGCGGGTAGGAGGGACTACCTAGAGGAACGAGACGGAGTTTATCAGGCAAAGAGTAGAGAAAAGCTCTTCCAAGAAGAATTACAGCATGTAAACCCTTGAACTAAAAAAGAAGTATGACTTTATTTGGAAAATTGCTAACCATGACTAGGAGACTGAGCAATATTATTGCTTTAGAGAAAAATAAGTTTCAAGACATAGAACCAAATCATTAAAGCCCTCGTGGGCCCAGTGGAGGTGCTTGTATGTATCCTGGAGGCCAGGGGGCGCTGTTGAGGAGTAGCATGAGCCTTCAGTGAGCGCTACAGAGGTGTCCCTGCGGGAGATGGAGGGACCGACTGCAGGATGAAGACAGGGGCAGGGGCCCTTCGCAGGTAGCCATTACAGCCATCCGGGTTGGAAAAAAAAATTTTTTTTAACTAAATTGAGGTGGCATGGTGCTAAAGAAAAGAGGAAGACTCTGAGAAATGTTAAAGTCACAAAAGCAGTAGGTCTACTTTTCAGGAAGAGGACGCAGAGCTCCTGAAGAGTATCTAGAGCAGTGGAAGGAGAACCAGGAGGCAGCCAGAGCAGAAACAGTGTCAAGAAGATGGAATTCCTAGGGCCAAAGATGCAGATGGGCCCGGAGGACACGGACAAAAGAATGTTCTATTGTTTACACATCCATCATTCTGCCTCTCTTCCCACCCCTTTCCATCCCACCATAAAAATCTATTGGAAAAAGAGGAGAGTAAAGGACCAGGGCATTTTTCTTTTGATCTTTACCATAATTCCACAGAACCAATCATTTATTGCCTGGAAGTTGGTATCACTACTTATTAAAGTTTTCAGCCTATGTTCACTGACGTCTACAAATATGCAGCGAGGTCTGTCTAGAAAGTATCCAGCCGTGTACTATGAAGAAATAGACATTTATTGAAGAAGATACAAGATGCAAGAAATGTTGTACATAAGACAATAATGCCTCAGTCCCCTTCAAGATAGGCACCTTGGGACCTCACACAGTTCTCCTGATCACCATCAACTGCCCTATATCATATTTTCCTGAATATCACTGATGGTCTAAAATCTCTTCCTTTTCAAAGGGGATTTTAGTTTTGGGAAAAGCCAGAAGTCACAGGGTGCCAGATGTGGGCCATAAGGGGCCTGAGTCAGCTGAGTGATTTGATGCTTCTCCAAGAAATTCTGCACCAGATGTGATGCATGAGCTCACACATTGTCATGGTGAAGCTGTCAATCACCCCTTGTCCGAGCTGGAGCCTTCTGAATCATCCAAATAGTTTCCACAGAGGAACTTTAAGCTTAAGGCAAAATTTAATGCAGATTTGTTGCTCTACTCAGTCATTTTGAATGTGATGGCCACACAGTACACATGCTCACTCAACAGGTGTCTACCTCCCCCACTGACTAGTACAGTGAAGTAGTCATTGTTCATGCATGTGCATTCCAGCCACTCTCCTTGGTTGCCAGGTTACACTGATGTCATGCAAACCATTCTGGTTATATTAACAATGGCTGGACTTTTCTCAGACAGACCTTGTATATCTGTCCACCTTATGGGGGAGCAGGTGGGTGTGGCACTGAAAGATGACACATGTTCACAAAGCCATAGGGGTGTTGGGGGAAACAACACTTGCTTTAAAGCACATCCATCCTTTTGGGGTACAGGTAGGGAGTACAGACCAGAGAGAACGAATCCCAGAGCTGAATCCCCTCTCCAGCAGAGGATTCCCCAAGTCTTTGTCTCAGACTGAACTGCTGACAAGGAGAAAGGAGACAAAAGACGAGCTGGTAGCCTTTAGGTTCACAGTGGTTTGTAGGCTTGTGGCACATGACATCACTTGTGGAGCGTTGAGACCCTGGCCGCCTGGTATAAGAGCCAAACATCAGCACATGTTTAAGCTTTCCAGGTGATTCCAATGTGCAAACAAATTTAGCACATCAATAGGACTGTGTAGCCTCAGACCACGGATGGGAGGTCATCTGCCAGACTCAGTTCTCCAGAGTCCCCAGAGAGGCCGGTGGTCATTGCAGGGCGTGGAGGATGCTCCTGACTCAGTGTTGTTGGGCGGGGCCAGCAGCAGCCAGTTCATGCAGCTGCAAAACCCCCACCCCCATGTCAGCCAGAAAGAAAGGGAATTAGCCACTTATGAGATACTGCTTAGAGCAAAACAGTTCTTCCTTATGTCCCTTATATATTTTGTGATTCATTCCAAGGAAAGATTTTGAATTGTTGAGGATGTAGACATTGTTCTGTAAAGCCTGGCAGCAGTCTGGACGTGTATGGGAAGCTTGGTGACAATGCAGACTCTCAGGCTCCACCCCAGACCTGTCCCACACAATAGATCTTGCTGGATAGTGCAGATGTATTAAAAATATCTTTACTGTATTGGAATATACACCGGAGAGGAAGAAATATTCATAAACTGACATCTGAGAGAGATTTGGGGAAAGAAAAACAAGCATGTCAGAGAGGGGGAGTTATAGAAGCTTTATTCATTGAAATTGCTTTTTGCTGTTTGGTTTGGTTTTATGATTATCACCAGAAAGTGGCTACATTGGGTAAGGATTTATTAAAACTTTAGGGAGAAAAACTGAGGGATCAACCAAAATCTTAAAAGCAACTCAGTAAGAATTTCTGCTGTTAGCCCAATAATTAACTAAATGAATCTAAAGGATATTGGTTACCACATAGATTTTCATTGTCTCTGTTTACTAATGTTCAAAATTATGCATTCAAGTTGAATCAGAATAATAGTCTTCTCTTGCTCAAAATTGTGTCATCTGAAGATCCTTGAGATCAAATCGCGAGTTTTTGTTGCACACAGTTAAGGATCATTTACCACTAGGTGGCAATGTTGGCCCAAAAATGCTAGACACCAATGTCAACATTCTCTTTTGCTGTATTTTGTGGCTTATTTAAATTTGTTTTTCAAAGGTTAGAGCATCTGAAAAAGCTAGAGATTGCACTGCTGTGCAGAGAAGACTGAGAAGTGAAACGTCTGGATTTAGAAAGCTATCAGTAAAGGGACAATTGAAGAAGAAAGAAAAGACCCTGCAGGGAATCAGAGACACCATCCCAAAGAGCAGTTCAGGCTGGGGAATTCAGGGGATGGTCAGCCAGGGAGGAAATTCAGTGAATCTGGGCAAGCAAAGGATTCCTGATCCCAGTAATACCCGCTAGGAGATTGCTTGTCCTGGAGTGCTCAGTGCTCCGATAGCACCTTGCTTGGTACCCTGAGAGGGTCCGAGGGAGCTCTGATTGCAGGCGAGCCAATCATTCGTTAGAATGTCTCTGACTTGTCCTGTACCTAATTCCTAGCTACTATCTTCAACGTCTGCCTTTTCCTACAGAGTCCTGGTTTTGCTGCGCCCTGGGACTAAGGACGTAAGCCACCCCTAGGGATTCATGCAGCTGAGCCTGCTTCTTCACTTTGATGCTTCGGCCTGCATCTCCGACCAACCTGACCCTAGTTTCGTGGATACTTGCAACCTCTTCAATCCCACTCCTGCTAAATCGTGTTTCACCTTGGGACCCCACACGCAGATGCTTTAAGCAAAAATGATCAATTTTTAAAGCTGCAAGTAATTTAAAGTCGTCATTACATCAATCACTTTGCTTTTTCAAGAGAAAGTAAGAGGATAGCAGCAATAATACTTAATATAGAAAATGTTAGGTAGAGGGGACTTATCATCCCCTGTAACAAAAGTCCGGCTTTCCTGGGTCGTTGATTCAGTGGCTCAGCAACACTGCCCAGGCCCGGTTCTTCCTGCTCTGCTGTCCCCAGAGTGCTGGCTCAGATGCCTTGCTAGAGCCAGGAAAGCTGTATCGGTCCCATGCACCATGGCCTCACACAGCAAAGTCTAAGGCTTGGGTCATTTTACCCTGTGCATCTCCTACTGAAAATGAACAAAACTTGTTCAGAAAGCTACCAGCAGACCTATTATCACAATTTCTTGGCCAGAACTGGGTGCCGGCCAATCCTTCGTGAGTCACTGTTGAGGGAATGGAACCACCCTAATTGGCTTTGGCAAATCAGAAACTGTCTCGCAGAGAGGAGGGGTGGGCCCTGGCAAACCAATTGAGGTCCTTCCAGCAGACAAGAGAGAGAACAGGGGGCAAGCTGACCAGCACTGATTGCTGCCTTGGGCACTGAAACCAGGCACTAGGATATTGATGTGCATGAGGAATGGAAAAGATCAGAAAACGGGACATCCAGGCAACTCCGAGTCAAAGAAAATTCCTTGAACATTGGACATTAGTCCCACCATGACCTTCCCTAGTCGGCTGATAGGCAGCTGCCAGTTTTCACATCATTTCCCAGCATCTGCATTCTGTGCTTAGATCTGAGCATCATTGCTCCCTCGTCAAGCTACTATGAGCAGCAGCTTCTCATAATAAACCAAATGAGGGCGGGAGGTCAAAGGCAGGCTCCTAACTTTTCATCCATTGATTCATACACTGAGACTAAGCAAGCACTATCGCGTGTTCACTGACAAATTCACATTCCATCTGTATGGAATCATAAAAGCCCTTTTTTAGCTAAACCAAGATGTGTCAAGACTGGGTAACATGCCTCCTAGAACTTTCTCTAAGCCAATGGTCCTCACTCTTGGACATGCACCAGAAGCACCTGGAGGTCTGGCCTCCACCCCCAGAGTTTCTGATGTGGTGGGGCCTGGATGCGGTCCAAGAATTTGCACATCTAACAAGCTCCAGGAGATGCTGGGCCTGCCCATCCGGAGACTTTGAGGACCACAGCTGTAGACAAGTCTGAGAGGCTGTTCATGGAGCCCAGAATTGTTACAACCTTTGCTGTAACCATTGTTGTGGTGGACGCTTTCTAAGCCTCAAAGGCAGCCATAAGACCTACCTCACTCACACAAAGTTGATTTGATTTCTATTTGTTTCAAAGGTGTATCCTAAACATCTATATTTGCATAGAGTGGGTCCTAAACCTTGGGTACACTTCTAACAGACACATACACACAAACACACATACATACTCACACAGACACTCACATACTCTCTCACACACACATACACACACAGACACTCACATACTCTCACACTCACACACATACGTACACACACACTCATGTACTCTCATACACACAGACACACATGCACACACAGACACGCATGCACACACATACACAAACAGACAAGCCGGCTTTGGATGCTCAGGTATTCCCTTACTTATTAATTAAAGAATATGTTTACCGAATGCCGTGCCACTCCCTGTGCAAGGGTTTCCTGGAGGAAATGAACATGCACATAGGCCCTCCCCAAAAGGCCTTATCTGCCCTCAGAGAAGCCCAGGACTTCCACACAGGTAACCACAATGCAAGCCCTCGATGAAAGCCTGAAAGCCCTGAAGGAGGTGCAAAGTGAGAAGGAGTTGCAGGAGGTGAAACTATGTTTTAAACTCAGGAGAATAAAAGAAGATTTCAAGACAAGGCATGTGATAGCTAAATGGACCTTTACAAAGTGGATAGAATTGAGGCCCAGGGGATGGGGCAAAGGCCATTTCAAAGTGTAAACACGAATCAAAGAACATTAAAAAGCACTACATATGTAAGAAAAATAAGCAGCTTGATCTTACTAGGGTGAAAATGCCTGAAGATAAACTAAATAAGGAAAGTGTGGGAAAGGCTTTTTAATTCCAGGGTGAGGGAGTGACTGAAAGATTCAAAGGAGGGAATTGAAGCCCAGCTGTGCTATGGGAAGGCACATTGTTCAAGGGAAGGACTTTGGAATTATTTGGGAGCTAGCTCCTTTTAAGAAATAATTATAAGCTTAAATTAAAATTTTAGCTGAGAATTCCCTTGGGATAGTTAGGAAGTCATTCAGTGCCTTATATTTATTTTTAGATGAAAAAATCAATGCCGAAAGTTCTGTAACTGACCCACCCATACAAGCAAAAAGACCCTAGCCTGAAATTTCTCTTACTAAAAAAAGGCATTTATTTAGGCCACTATAACATAAAAAGACAACGTAACAGTAGTTAAAACCTCCTTTAATTGCAGAGAAAAATTACATATTTAATGCTTTTCTTTCTCTTTAGAATAAGGTCAAATGAATTAGTTGAGGCTTTCTCTTGGTGATATTGTAGTCAACCAGAAATGTCATCTATAAACAGCAATTTTCATATATGGGGTTTTCAACTAAAACTCCACAGGGATTTTATAGTATTTTCCCAAGTACCTCTGGTAGAATGTGAAATAAGTTTTGGTGATAAGGAGTAACTATATTTTTATTTTAATAGTCACACACTTATTCTAATGTATAATGAAAAAATCAATATAACTTGCCCACCAGACCCACTAATGCACAGATACTACTGTTTTAAAATATCTATAATTTAAAAAGATGAGCCAATTTGAAAAATACATTATGTGTATAATTATGCTCTCAGATGCTTGCTGTTCAAGACCCCTGCTTTATCAGATCTTTGACACCTCTGGGAAGATCAGATTTGTCCTAAAGCAAGGGTTGGAGATGGTCATTTTATGTCATACATTGCAATATGCAGACCCCTGAACACAACTGTGGAGGGGAAGCAGCCTTAAAGTTCTTATACTATTTTCTTTTTGAGCCTGATTTCAGGGATAAAAAAAGTGCAGAGACACATACCCAAATATCCACCAACTGCCCCAAATGAATCTGAGAGGGCATTTTCTAGTTTGCTTTTCATCTACTTTGATAAAATGAACTTAAATGGCAAGAACTACTGTTCTTGGAACTATGGGTCTCAAAATGCTCTCTAGAGAGCTCTAAAGTGGCAGGAATTCTAAGCGGCTTGCAGATGTGAATTAATTGGCAGTTTTCCCCAACGCTGCTATGGCAGGAGCAGCCACAGGTATTCGTGAAATACCTTGAGATTCTCCATCTCCATCTGCATTACAAATAAACCATGCAAACTCAGAAAGGTAACTTTGTTGAAAATGGCAGTCATCCCAGCCAGTTCCCAAATGCCCACACTGCCCTGTCCCACCCCTCCAGATTTCAATACACTGAAATTATTTTCTGGTTGCAGCAAGATAAAGCCACATTTTCCATTGTATTCATGCTCTGCTCTGATTGGGTCCTGTGCTAGGGCAAGGTTGCTTCTATATAAATTATAATATAGTTGGTCCATATATGCCTTACCTACTCTGCAGTAGCATTTACATATATTACAAGATTTCTGTCCATTAAAATTCAAGAAGTCTTGATTCAGTTACTCAGACTATCATTGTCTCTTTTATCTTGATGAAATGGTGATTAAAGACTCAGCTGCTAGCTAACTGGAAACAATAGCAATGTACAAAATGAGCTCCCTCCTTTGAAGAAATGTAAGTGAGAAGGCATCCCTTAGGCATTAAGATGTATTGGCACATTTTAAGATGATCTCTGTTGGTACATGATTCCCAAACCTTAGCCTGGAATACGTATGTCATAGAAAACTCTCACTTGGCTCCACTGAAAAGCATTCCCCCATCTCCCACCCCTGTCTGCCTGGGGACTACTGGAAGTTTCTAGAACTGGAAGTTTCTACCCTGCAGGGTAGAAAGAACAGCACAAGGCATGTAGTTTAGAAAGTTGTTTCTAGAATTATTCTTGGTGCAGCACCAGGGGTGCAGTGGTGTGCATGCCTGAAGGTGCCTGGTTTCTCCCCTTCCCCCTGCTGTGCACTCATCTGAGTCCGAAATGGGGACCTAGGGCCACTAACTTGGCACCATGATAATATCACTTCTCATTACAGCAGTCACCCTGCTCAAGTAGTCCTTAGAAAGGGGAGCCATTTTGAGGTATAAAACCAAGATCCTTGTTGTCATCTAAAACCAACTCTGTCCTCTGGGTTCAGTGGGGGGAAGTTATGATGTCCAAGGGAAGGGCAGGTTTCTTCCACTCCCCCCACCAACTCTGGCCCATCACCTTTAATGACCTGACCTTTAGTCACACCCCCAAGTATTCTAATTCTAGACCACTCTAATATCTTCAAAGAAGGAAGATTTTAGAAGTCACCTTGTGTCCAAGACAATAATAAAGCATACACACATACGTAGGGCTTGATTGTACAAAGTGCTCCCACACATATAACCACATTCAGTGCTCACAATAGTCCTATAACGCTGTTCCCCAAAAGATTATCTATCACACAATTCTTGTATGTATGTATGTATCCTCATAGACCAAGGCTTCCTAGCTATTTGCCTTGTGACAATTCTCCCTTTGTGGATGCACTTGACATCACCAGAATGGAAAGTACCCTAAGGCTTGGGCCAGTCCCCCTCCTAAGAGATCATTTATAAGCAATAAAAAAGGGAGGAGTGCTGTAGTCATTGTTTTCCCTTGTGTCATGAGAATTTTTCCAAGGTCACATCCCAGAGATCCAAATGAGAAAGGAAAGCATCCCTGTAGACCAACCTGAGTACAGAGGAAGGAGGCAGTCATCCTACCCTTGGAAGAAGCGCTGAAGGGACCATGTCCCAGGGTCCTGGACTGTGGCTGCCTCTCTCCATGTCTGCCTCCCGGGATTGGTGGGTGGAGCGAAGAACTTCACTATTCCAACCCGTGAAATGCGGTGGAGAAAACCTCACCAACAGAAGGCTGAGAAAACAGTATGGGCAATGTCTGATGTTAATTAATGTTTTGAGGATAAAATAATAGAGACTTCATTAGAAAAAAATGAAACCTCCTACCTGATGTCTGTCTCTGGGAATTCTGAACTTTTTATTCATGTCTTATAAAAAGAACTTGCTCATTAGTTTAAGGCATGGCAAGAGAAGAGTCATGCTTGAGCTTCAGCCTAAGTTAGTTATGAGCTATTATATTTATTTTGAAGATGAGAACACTCAGGCTCTGGAAGTTGAGGACTTCCTCTTTCCTCACATCTCTCTCCCCATCAGGGCACACACAGAAATGGATCATTTTGGTACGTTTGTTCTTTCTTCCATTGAAAGAGTAATATTAACTTTCTTCATAGTAATAGAAATTGAATTCAATAGATCTTTTTATATCATGTATTTCCAGGTAAAGCTCTAATTTGCAAAAGGTACAAATGAGCATTGGTAGAAGAGTCATTCCACAGTGAGCTTGAATACTATTAAAATGGCCCATCATCCAAAATGCAACAGAAATATCATACACAGTAAGGGAGCAATTACGGACTATCATGAGTATCAGGGCCCTGAACAGACCTTCCCAGAATGTCCCCCTAGCCCCATAATCCCCACTGACCATCCCCACCCTGGGCTAAGTTCTGTACATATTTGAACACTTAGAACCTGAACTATCCCCCTTCCGCAGGCCATAGGTCACTAATCCATAATGGACATGGTTCTGCCTGCCCCTCTCTGCTGAAGATGAACTAAGGGCAGAGCTCCTATTTGCTGTGCCCAGAGTGTGCACAGAGGAACCGTGAATGCTGATGCAGCTGGCTGAGCTCACCTCCTGGGAACTGTAGGCCTCACTCTGCTAGGTCTGTCCCTGAGGCCACCTGGACATGCCTGCTGACAGCCAAAGGGACTGTGCCTGGGGCTTCAGCACCGTTTGGCTAAGATAAATAGAGCCACTATGAACATCCAAGTTTTTGTGTAAACACGTTTTCTGGTTTGGTTTTTGTTTGCACAATCTGTTTAAAAATACATGCAAAAAGTTACTTCAAATAGAAAGCTTTAACACTTATTGCCCCTGGGATTTAATTTGGTCCTATTGTGTCACGGCTGAGCATGGATTCTTCCTTATTCTTAAGCATCTTGAGAAACCTGATCTTCCTAAGGCAATGGGGTACTTGGTTGAATTGAGGAAGGTTTCCTACCTAAGCATGCACAAGAAAAAGCATATTACTCTACTTCAAAATAGTATTAGACTATACATCACTAGTAGTTGGTCACTTAAAGTCACACTTATTTCCATTGAGCCAACTTGCAATTTTCTAATCGGGGAAAATGAACTAATCAGACACAAGCTCCCATTTCTTAAATAGGCTTCTTTAGAAAAGCCCGAGAAAGAAGAATTACTTTAGATCTGCTCTACAACATTCATTACAAAGGCCAGCACTGTGCCAAGAGTAAGTTCAAAAAATATAATTGTCAAATAAAAACATTAATGAATGAGTGGGTAAATGTGCATTTGCTAGCTGGCAGACTAATCATAAGGGAAAATTAAGAACTCTCCAAGCATAATTTCTATAGAAAAACACCAAACACTTAAAATTAAATATATATATATATATATGTATATATATATATATATATATGCTCTAGAGTAGTAGTTCTACAAATACAAAGTATTTTAGGATTAAAGAATATTGTTTTCAAGATCAGTTGTGCTAATACTATTTTATTGCTCATAGGAATAACAACAAATTGAACAAGCTCATCAATAATACAAGCTTGAGGGCCTTGGCCTCCTGCACCAACACAGGCTCTCTAATGGCAGTGCCAGCACTTATGTTATGCCCGGTACATTGGCAAGAGCTAAGAATCAATAAAACAAGTGGAAGACAAAGCAGAAAGACAAAAGAAGATAATGAGCATAAAAGAAGGAAACTAGTCCTGATGTCGGGAGGTGCTCCTGCATCACAGAAGCATTCAGGCTCAGCTTTTCCTGTTCTTGACTTCACCTGTAAGTTATCTGGTGGTACTGGGCAAGTCCCTTCAGCTTCCATTGCCTCCGTTTCTTGGTATGTAGGTTTGGGCTAACATCACCCTCCCTTAACAAGTTCAAATAGTACGTGAGGTAGAAAGTGGGAACCGTTCAACCTGTGCCTGTGAAGTGTATTTACAGCTCCCCAGAGCAGGTTGCAGCTAAAAGTATCATTATTTTTGTAGTTAGAAAGTCAGAATTCATCCTCCATCATGTTTTAAGACTTTGAAAGAGCTCTTTGTTTTTCTGCCTAAGCGTTGGCCCACAGGGGAAAATATTCTGTCTTTCAAAAGGTTTCTTTCATAAACAGGTCATTCTTTTTAAGTGGGGTTCACTGACTATGTTTATTAACATGTAGTAACACTTAAGGAAGGTTTCATTTGGTACTGGGAATGAAGCAGCGTGGGCAGCCTGCCACCCCTTAGCCTAAAAAGAAATATTGTCTAGAACAAGGCCTGAGGCATTCAGAGAGGCCAGCGCTGTGGCAGGTTTGCTGCCCAGGTCTTGCATCACACAAACCGACCTGCAAACAATGACAGTGTCCCCAAGGGCCCTCAGCCTAGACATCGCCAGCAGATGAAGCCTTTCTTAGTCACTGAAATGATTTCACCAGAGACAAGTCTTCTGTCATTAGGAGGGAATGTGAAGATATTCAAGTTGATAAACAGTAGAACATTTAAATTCATAAGCTGTCTTCTTTCCATGTTTTCTTTCTGTCCAGATGGTTGAATTATCCCTCTGTTCCCAAAGTTAAACATCTCCATCTTTGATTTATGTCATGATGGAGTCTGTTAACTCTTCCTGTTTTTTCCCTCTGATCTCGCATCTCACTACTTGTCCTAATTTTGGTCTCTCTCTTTTTTTTTTTTTTTTTGCAAGAAACAGAAGTCCTTTCAATGAAGGGCATCTTTAGACATTTCTGGGCATGAGTAGAGCTTATAGTGAGGTCACTCATAAATTCTTTACGAGGGTAAAGATCTGGTTAGAAGGTAGTTCCAGAGCAGTCTTGAATGAAGACATTAAAAAGGAGGGCAACCTGTTGCCCAAAGGGTGTCTGGGAAGAGGAAAGCCAGTAACACTGGCCTCCAGAGCAGCAGTAGGAGCTGAATGGAGGTCACCAGCTGGGGAGGACTTGCCCTCCTGTCCACTGGCACTTCGTCCCTGAGTGCCCAACAGTCACCAGCAAAGCCTAGTGCCTGAAGCAAATGTTCTGCCTTAATGTAAGGGTTTGTTCTATCTGTCCTCTCAAGCTCTAACACCTTGGAGTTTCATTCCAGAATCATGAACTTCTACCCCACCATGGAGCTCAGAAACTGACAGATGATCTACTGAAGATTTGATGCAATGCCCTCCCAAGCCTGGATGATAACCTTCAGAAGTCCTGAGCATTAGAGATGATGCTATCGCCTTTCTCCACCACCTACCATATGTAATATCATATATTTTTAAAAGACTTAAACCTGAAGTCAAGAAATTTCAATTAAGTTCAAACTCTTACCATGATAATGCCATGCATTTTCAGAAATGACAAAATTTTCTTCTAATTTTTTTCCCAAAATTTTTTTCTATTTCTTTGTGTGTCCCTGTCTACTGTGACCTCAGTATATGCTCAGCCTGTCTACCGGGGAGTCTGTCCCTGGCTCCTCCCACCTGCACACACCCATCAAATGTCTTTCATGTGAGTGGTATGGTCATTTGTACCACAAATGTTTCCATTGGAACAATCATTCTTGATGTGACCATCTTTTTTTCTGAAAGGAGCTCTGAAGAAGTAGAATTTTCTAACATTTTAAACAGAGTCATTATATTTATTTAATAATCATTTCTTAAGCACTCATGATGTTCCAAAGAGGACAAAGGAAGTCAACTGCATTATAAGGATAATTAATGCCAGGGTCAAAGTGACGTGTGGACAAGGTCTTGAGAGATGAGACATGCAACTCTTCAAGGTGTAGGAAAAAGTACCCGGAGGAGACTATATCAGTCTTCTCGAGCTGCTGTAATGAAGCATCACAGTCTGGGCGGCTTGAACAGCAGATTTTTTTCTCACAGAACTGGAGGCTGGTAAGTCTAAGATAGAAGTACAAGCCAGTTTGGTCCCTGGTGAGTGCCCCCCTCTTGGCTCACACATGGCTGTCTTCTTAAAGTGTCCTCACAGGGCGGAGAGAGAGAGGAATCTTATGTCTCTTCTAAGGGCATGAATCCTATCATAGGGTCTCAGTTCTCCTGACCTCATCTAAACCTATTACCTCCCAAAGGCCCCACCTCCTAGTACCACCACCACATTGGGGGACAGAACTTCAACATATGTGGGGACAGAAGCATCAGTCCATATAGGGACAGAGACAAAGACAATATGGAGTATTGAGGGACTGAGAAGAGAGTCACAGGACTTGAGAGCAGAGTATAAAATGGAACTCTTGTAGCAATGGGGCTGGCATCATATTAGGAATTTTTTATATGTTTTCAAAACAATTTTTATTTTATTCTGAGGGCAATGGGATGGGAAAAAGAGGCTTGAAGCAGGGCATAATATAGTCAGTTTTGAGTCTGATAAAAACCATCTGGCCTTCTGCATGGGAGGGTGGACTGGAGGAGAGACATAAGCAAGAAGAATAGTTAGGGTGTCACTGAAGTAACCTAGTGGAGGGTTGACCATTGCTCTTTAAGAAACCTTTGTACCAATTAGAATAAGTCACCAATTCACCATCTTTGGGATGAAGAATTAGAGAAAGGGACTTCTCTGAGCAATGCAGTCCTACACACACACACACACACACACACACACACACACACACGCACACACACACACACACACACACACAGAGCTTGAAAAAAGATTGCCCTTCCTCCCAGCAGGTTTAGGGCAGAGTTGGGGCTTTTATCCCATTCCTCTTGCCCACATGCCCTTGCACGGTGCACAAATCTGCACAGGCCTAGGGACCGTGGCTGTGGTAACAGAGACGGGATGGATTCCCATAGACTCAACCGGATGTAGCAACTAATTAGGTGATGGGGGAATGGATTTCCGAGTGCAGCCTAGTGAACCTAAACTTGAACCCATTGAACTTAAGGTGTCTGAGACTATAAGCTCTATGTGAACAAGGACAGTGTTTTATTCTGGTTGCCAAGTAGGGAAGTGTAGTACACAATCCACACAGTTCTGAGAAGCAGCCTTAGAAAGGATTCTCAATGCACACCATTGGGTGCATAAATAAATCAAATGAAGCTCGGGAGAATCTGGCAATAAAACCATAATCCGTCATCACAGAAGATCCTTGAACCAACCCCAATTTCTGATCCAGTCATATGTAAATTTCAGCCAGGGCTTATGAAGTGTGTGCCTTCTCACCAGACTCAGCACTGGCAAACAGAGTGGGAAAATGGGGTAAAGCGAACAAACGTGGTCAGCTGGGAGAGAAGATGATGTCATTATGTCAAAGACGATGTGATTACGTCAAGTGCTCATTTTAAAACCATATTTTGGTCAGCTACTTAAAAACGCATAAAGAAGGGACGAGAAGGAAAGACATGAAGCAGAAAAGCAAGAGAGCAGAAGAGGGAGAAACCCTTCATCCCATTCTGTAGTTTTAATTCCCCTTTTCAGGTCTGAGTAAGGTGTAGGTCACTGCAGAATTCCCCTTTCACTAGTTCCTGGCTTAACTCTTCCTACCAGCTTAGACCTTCTTTCTTTCAAGAAGTCAGTGTTTTCAAGGGGAGGAGAGAGAGATAAGGTTAAGTAACAGAGACTAAAAATGAGAGCCAAGCCCTGGCCCAGGGGCTCGGTTGGTTGGAGCTTAGTCTCAGACACCAAAAGGGTGAGTGTTCCTTTCCAGGGTGGGGTCAGGACACATACTTAGGTGGCAGTTCCATCCCTGGTCAATCTCCAGTTGGGGTGTGTAGGGGGGACAACCGATCGATTTCTCTCTCTCTCGCTTTTTCTCTCTCCCTTCCTCTCTCCTCTAATATAAATAAAAATATCCTAGGGTGAAGTTTTTTTTTTTTTTTTTTTAACGCAAACGAGACTCCAATTGGATGGGTGAGAGGATCTCCCTATTTGTCACATCTCCAATCTACCAGGTAGACAGAAGTGTTCCAGGAGCAGCTGGCATCTTAGGGAATTACATGGCGTCACATCCTGTAGCCAATAGGGGGGCTGGACAGAGACACAGGAGACAGGGATCCCAAATCAAGCGCTTTGATAACTCCCACATTTCTCTGGACCTCTGGTTTCTCACCCACAAAAAAGGAGGGTCAGCGCCTGGGGAAGAAACTGACCATCTACATCAATTTTCCTGCTTTCATCCGTATGGCCCATTTCCTACCGTCATTACTAAGGAAAAGCCACACTTGATGTTGTTTCATTACATTCGTTTCGTCAAACACGTTGAGGTTTTTGAAATCTCGGCAGCCGTCCGTCTCGAGAGACGATGGTGTAGCTTCTTAAGAGTCTATCTGCACCGCCGAGAATGGCTGTGCAGTCCGACTCGGGAGTGACACGGTATCTGTCTCCTCCCGTGTTGAATCGACATCTTGCAATGAAGCTACAGAGCCTGGGCAGGGTGATATGGAGGGTCTGCTGTTGCCCATGCAGCAGACCCCCCCTCTCTTCGCAGCTGAAGGATCCAAGGGAAAGACGGAGTCAATACAGCTTGGCTTCAGGTGCGCCGCAGGAGTTGCCGGTGTTGACTACAACGTCGAACCGCCTTAGGGACTCCGGCTCCGGATTTTCTGTCGGGGTTTACTCCCTTAGCCTTTCCCCTGAAGAGGTATGCCGCAAGGCAGCGGAGGTTTTTTGGAGTCAGAGTTTTCCTTCTCTGATGTGCCCTGACTGGAAGATCGAACCAGCGACACTTAGCTCGCAGGCCGACGCTCAATCCACTGAACCAAACCAGCCAGGGTCATTTTGAAATCTAAGAAACATTAAATCATTATATACAATAATTTGGGGGTAGGTACGGCAAGATGAGGAGGACCATGATTATTAGAACATCGGGCATGTTCTTTTAGGCTGAAAAAATGAATATTGTGGGTTCTGTGAACCCGTGGCAGAAATCTGTGGTACAAAATCGGTGGTCTGCAAATTTTAGTTTCCAATTAGGCTGCAGTTTATTATAAACAGAGGGGCCTCGGTTGCCGAGGGGACTTTTTCGAGCCGGTCATTTTTCAAGTTTTCCCACCAGAGGGCAGTGCTGCCTCGCAGTTGTGGCCTTGGAGTGGGAGGCAGGAAGGAAGCTGGAGCCCCAAAGGTTTATTCCAACAGGGGAAAAAAACTGAAGAATTTTGTTTTATAGTAGAAGTTACCGTTGGTCTTTTCAAAAGTTGACTGAGTGATCCTGAGACAATAATCACAAATTATCTTGCTTTAACACCGGAAATGAAGGAATTCAAAGAGTATCATTTGGTTAGTGACAAAAAATTAGATTAGGGAAGTCCTTTTTGGTGACCTAATGTACTTTATTGGCACTTTTGGAGACTGTAAAAATTCATGAGAGACATTTAAGTGCTTAGTATAGTATCTGTGACATGACATTACCTCAGGGGATACTAAGACATATTTTACAGAAGTTTATCTTAACAGAAACAGTTAAAACCTAATAGCATTCTGACTATGTGGATAAAAGGAAATGTACTAATCCAACGTCAGAATTACAGTAACTGAAGTCTGAAAAACAAAATATTTTCCAAAGTACTCCTTTTGGAAATAAATGCTTTTGTGCGGATCTCTTAACATGCACTATTCAGAAATATCTCGCTACTAACTTACAATGAAGATGTTATTATTACACGGATCAGAAGATATTGTTGGAAGAGCTTACAAACTTGTTAAGATGGTAATTAACTTCACAAATTAATTGTTGAGCTACAGATTCAACACGATTTTTATAAAAATCTCAACTAGATTTTTGGCAGAAATTGACAAGCTAATCCTAAAATTCATATAGACGTGGGAGGGATCCAGAATAACCAAAGCGATCTAGAAAACGAAGACCAAAGTTGGAGGGCTCACACTTCTCAATTTCTCAAAATTGCAGTAATCAAGAATGTGGTATTGGCATAAGAATAGACACATAAATTAATGGAATATCATTGAGAATCTAAAATAAACCCAAACATTTATAATAATTGATTTTGAGAAGGATGTCAAGATGATTCAATGAGAAAAAATAATGTTTTTAAAAGATGATGCTAGGAAAACTGTTATCCACATACAAAAGAATAAATATGGACCCTTATTTCACACCATATACAAAAATTAACTCAAAATTGATGAAAACATAATAGCTAGAACTATAAAACTATTAGAAGAGAACATAGGTGTAAATTTCTGTGACCTTGAATTAGGCAATAGTTTCTAAGATACGACTTCAAAGCACAAGCCACACACACACACACACACACACACACACACACACACACACACACACAAGAGAGGGGGGGGAGAATTAAGAAGTTCATTCATGCTGTGACAAACACTTGATTGAAAAACAGGTACACCTGGAGGAGAGCGGAGGCTTATGAAGACATGGAGGCATGCTCACAAGACTATTTCAACTACAATAATATTATTGTTTTCTTTAATCTGGGCTGTCTGTACACGACATTATGTATGCTTATTCTTTATAGTTTTGGTCTGTCAGAAACTTTCTACACTAAACTTTAAAAATAAAAAGAAACTATTTTTTTAAATTAATCATCATAAAGGCCTTTGTTAGCCTTAAAATCACAACAATCACACTACGGATGAAGCACTCAGAACTCCTTCAAAATACTTCCCAATTGTCCAGTGGCAAGGAGCAAAAGCTTTAGAATAGTTCCTTTCTTTTTTTTTAATTTAGTTTTCAGTTTCAGTTGATCTACAATATTATATTAATTTCAGGTATACAACATAGTCATTAGACATTTCTATACCTTACGAAGTGATCCCACCTAACACCATTCATAGTTATTAAAAGACTATTGTCTACATTCTTCAGGCTGTATTTTACATCTCTGTGACTATTTTCAAAAACAAAAGCAAGAAACCAAGAGATGGCCCATCTAGGCTTTTGTTTCCATTGTCCTCTGCTGGAAGCATGTCTTAGTGCTTGAAAACTAATGAAGAGCTAGTACTACCAAGCCCCAGCAGCTGCCAGAGCTGCCTTATGGGTGGCTGGGCCCTCCACAGCCATTGAGCGCTGTGTCTCTTGCTCTGACCCTCCTCGCGGCCCCACACCTGCACCAGCTTAGGAGGGGACTGGGCCACAAAGCGGTCACACCTCCAATCAACTGATGAAAAGGTTGGTGTTAATCTATGTGTTTGCAAGAATATGAAGGATGCTGATGTACAGACTGTTTACATGAAACTAGGTCACACAATTGAACAGTAAAATAATCATGATCTACCATGTTACCTTCTGTGATGACATATCTAATGGCTCATTTTAATTTCTTTCTTCCAAATTGACCAAATTTAATAATATCCAGGGACCTTTAAAAAAGGGTTAATGTGTGTTTGTGTGTGGTTCTGTGTGCATCTCTTATGAACGTTAATGGGTTTCTGAGTATTTTTATTTGTATAACTATTCTGTAAAGTATGCTTTTTTCAATTCAATCTGTTTAAGTTATTACTACATAGCACCTACAAACCAGTAGATATGAAAAAGTTACATAGCAGAAACCCCAATGTAGAAGCCAGCAAACAGCCTTGAATCTCAGAGCTCTTGTTGAGGGTTATAGACCAGAAAGCTCACAGGAGTGCTATCTTTTTTCCTGTCTAAAGTTAGAGAGGTTTATAAAAATGTCCACCTGCCCAGCATTCTGAATCGGCAATTTTGCTGAAGGTCTTAGCTGAGGGCATTGGCATTGGGAGAGGCCCCTCTTCCTGCCCTTCACTTATTGACAACCTCGCAAAGTAACAGTGGTCAACACGAACAGCCAGTACAGATGAAATCCAGCCGAGACCATCCTCTTAATGAAACCCAAAAGGTATTTCTCTATTTCAACTTCTCCAGTCTCTGCATACGAAACCTCAAGTCCCTCCTGATGAAAGAGGCTGCCAACCTGGTTGAAAAGGAAGCTGGGAAGCAAATTAGAAACTGATGCAAGGTCAAGTAAGAACAGGAAAGAAGGGAGAGGAAAGTAAGATACTGCAGAATCTCTATCTTAGTCACTATCCCAAGTGGATTTGTAATGTCTATTTATTAAAGTACAACATGCATGTTGAAAAGTACATAAATTATAAGAGTACAGCTTGATGAATTTTCTCAAGTCAAATACACCCCCAAGACCACATACTGATTGAGCAATCAGAAGCCCCCACCATGCCCACCCCCATCCCTGGTTCTCCAAGGGCAGCCATGACTCTGATTTCTACCATCATCCATCAGTGTTACCCTCCTTTGAACTTGCAACAGTCGTACACAATGCACTCTTTCTGTCTGCCTTCTTTTGCTCAACATTATGGTAAGGAGATTCACCCACATTCTTCTGTGTGGCAAGTTTGGTCCCTCTATGATTAAACCACAGTGAATGTCTTCCCAGTCCTGTCAATGAGCACGTGTCCATCTCAGAAGAACCCCAGGTGCCACAGCTGATTTGATCGTCTAAAGCAGAGGTCCCCCTGGAATGGCAGAGCAGCCCCACCTAACAAGCTTCTGACTCCAAGGCATTTCCTCTGGCTTCAAGGGATTTCAAAAACATTGGACCCGATTTTTTTAAATACCCTATTTCTCTCTGCAATGCTGCTATAATATGTAGCAATATTCTTTCTTCAGTCAAGATATTGGTGAATTTTGCCAAGTTCTCTCTTTTATTCATGATCAGTCCTGCTAAGTTCATCAATTTTCTTTTTAATTTTTTTAAACTTTTGACTTTGTTGATTTTTGCTATTATACATTGATTTTCCATTTCATTAATTACTGTTCTTTAATATTTTTTTATTCTACTTTTTTAAAACTTGGTGTCTTTTCTTAAAGGCATCCACTTGGAGATGAATATCTTTCTAATATTAACTTTTCTAAAAAAATTTTTTTTTTCATCTTTAAAACCATCCCTCTGTAACAGAACCCCTGGGCTGCTCCGATTGAAACAGAACCTACGGGCTGTTTAGTTAGGGGCCCGATTGCCCGCTGCCAGAATTATAACTCTCAATACCAGTGTTTGGTGAAAAGAAAAAGAATTGTTTATTTAACAGTTAAATAGATTTAGATTATTTGTGGATTTCTGCTGTTGAGTTCTATGTTTTTTTTTTGTTTGTTTGTTTGGGAGAAGGTACTTGGTGATTTATTGGGCAGGTTGCTGGGGAGAAGAATAGAATAAGGGAGTAAAAAATTTTCTACCTCCTACTGGTGTTTTGCAAGATTTGAGGAACTTTTCACCGGACTCCTTAATAGTCATTGTTTGTGGTTTTTACTTCCTGCTAATCAACTTATTGGGTGGGGGTTTTTGAGGCTCTTACTGAACCTAAAATTCCTGCCTTTTGGTTGTTTTTAAGAGCTGGGTGATAAGGAGGGCAGGGACCGGAAAGGGGTCCTCGGTCTTTCTCCTTAGCTGCTTCCTGTTGAGTGGGGGCGTTGTTATTGAGAGGGGGTCCCTGCGGGTTTTAAGGGGGGGCCGTATTCCCCTTTGGCTATTGTGGAGTTGGTTTGTAGGGCTAGATAAATTTCACCGACCTTCTGGTTGGTGAGGGTTTGGATGCGGTTTTGTAGGAAATTAGAAAAAAGGTGGAGGATACAGAGCCCAAAGGTTAGGGCAGCAAGTAGGAGGGTTAGAGGGCCCAAAAAGGGTAAGAGCCAGGAGATCCAGTTGGTTCATAGCCAATGGTTCCAGGATTCTATCAGCCGTTCCCGGATTTTCTGGGCCCGTTCTCTTAGCTTCGCCGCCGCATCGTGGACCAGTCCAGACTGGTTGAGATAGAAGCAACATTCCTCACCTAGAAAGACACAAACGCCCCCTTTTTCCATGGTTAGGAGGTCTAAGCCCCTGCGATTCTGGAGGGTGACTGCCGCTAGTGAGTCGATTTGGTCCTGTATGTGTGCTAATTGAGTCCTATGTTCTTTAAAATACCCACAAACACATAGTCCTGCCTCCCCCTCCCAAACCAGGTCAGCCTTAGAAAAGTCGGAAACACCGTTTCCCTACTTCCTAGACACAGTTCAGCTTTACCAGTAGCTGCCAATCACTCAAATCTGGGGAGGTCCTTTCTGTGCTGTGGTGCCCTCCAGCTCTCAATGCAGAACCGCCTGGATTCTCAGCCTCCTTGTAAACTGCCTTCTTCCTGCAAACCGCGTGGATCTCCTCTCCTTCTCAAAACCTCATGGCGAGAGCCTCTTAAAGAGGCCTGAAGAGCCCTCTCAAAACCGCACGGAGAACTCAGTTTCTTTAATCCGCATGGAGAAGACCCCTTCACTAAGCCGCATGGAGGGGGCGCAAGAGACAGAGAGAGAGAGAGAGAGAGAGAGAGAGAGTGCAAGAGCGCGAGAGCCAGACAGTCCGAGTGAGCCCGCGCTAAAATGTCCGCAGCTGCTTATATATCCCTGACTGTGAACTCTCACGCAGTGGGTGTTGGAACCAGTTCTGACCTTTCACAGAACCCTACGCAGGCTCTGTAGGCTCCTTCTGTACCATCCCACAGTTCAAGACTCCTCCCATCTTCTTGGGCCTTGGAGGTATCAAAGCCATTTTGCATAACAAAGACACTAACAACTAGCCCCAGGCATGCAAAGGTGTCTTAAAAGCTGCTTCCTTTTTCCCATCCCCCAGCGGCAAACTCTGGGGTTTCGTTTTGGACACCCCTGTTTCTGTAACGCTTCCACACTCTGTATTCTGTGAGGCTGGCATTTTGATCTTGCAGTCTGCATTTCCCCTCTGCCAGGGGGTTAAACTCCGCAAACAGGGTGCTAGAGGGAGACCGCTGGGCTGGAGGCTCGCTCTTCCCCGTGCCCCACCTGGCCTGGCAGTTCCACCCCAGCTCCCGTTGCTTCTAGTCAACAACCTTTGTTCAGTCCCTCAGTCCGGGTCTTCATTCCTCAGATCCACCCTCTGTCCATAAAGCATCTCTTCCAAGCTTCTGGGTCTAAAACCCTGCGTTTCATCCCTCAGCCCTTCAAAGGAAGCTGCTCCCTGCACGTCCCAGCTCTGTGTTACCTAAGTGTCACTTACTAAGTTTTCCTTGCTTACTTAGTCTTTTAAATTAATTTCCTTCTGCTAAAATATTTGGTTTTGTTTCTGATTTCTGACTGGACCCTGATGCAATTGTCTCAAAGGCACATGACACTAAGAAATGAGATGTGTTTAAAAACGGATGCAAAGTCACATTTTCACCACCCCCATTGCTTTTTTCCTTTCTCCTTATCTTGTTGTGAAGCAACCAAGCCAGAAATCCAAGAGCATTTCTAATGTTTTTCTTCCCCCTGAAACGCTATAGCTCATCTGTCATGAAATTCCTTGATTCTGCTTCTCCTATATTTCCCTGGAATCTCTTCCTGCCATTATATGTTGCTACCATTTTAATTCAGGCTCCATCACTTCTGACCAGGCCTATTTCATTAGTTTCTTGGCCTTGGACCTTGTTGCACACGAATCCCTATCTTTCTGTCAGAACTACCTTCTATAAAGGGGAAGCTGCTCTCTTTAAACACACTGCAGGGCTCCCTGTTGCTGCAAGATAAAGCCCAATGTCTCAGTAACGCGTCCATCTTCCAGTCCCCCATGAGCTGCTCCTTATCCACACCCTGGATCTCATTTGTTACTAATCCCCACCTGCAGCCAGCACAGCCTCCCCCAAACACATGTCCCAGGATGCCGGCCTCACTGGGGTGTGAACTTGTTGAAGATGAGGAGCTGTAGCTTCTCCACCCTCACACACACCACTTGGCAATCAGGGCCTCTGATAAGCTTCCATGAAATGAGAACATGACATGTTGTCATAGTCCTGCTTTTGAATGACTGGGATGTTTCACTAAAGTAATTGACATAATCTGATAAACCATTTCTCATTTTTTTTCCATTTAACTAAATCTGTTGTGATGATTAATTTTATATGTCAGCCTGGCTAGGCCATGGTCCCCAGATATTGGGTCAAATATTTGTATAGGTGTTTTTCTGAAGGTATTTTTAGGTGAGGGTAACATTTAAATCAGTAGGCTTGGAGTGAAGCACATTCCTCTTCACATATGGGCGGGCCTCACCCCGTCAGTCAAAGATTTAATATGAAAAGGCCAATCTCCCAAGGAAAAAAAGGGAATTCTGCCAGCAGACTACTTTTGGACTCAAATTGCAGCTCCTTCCTGGGTCTCACATACACACACACAAAGACAGACAGACAGACACACACACACACACACCCTGTTGGTTATATTTATCTAGACAATCTTGATTAAAACATTATATATATTTTTATTTGTGTTTGTTTGCTATCATAAACACAACTCCTTACCGATGATTTTATCCCAAATAATTATTTACGATTAATATCAAGGACTAGGTTTCAATCCAAAAGCATAACTGCTATAATGTCTCTTAAGTAATATTGCCTAATTTCCCTCCAAAAATGATTATCCCAATATACTTACAAGGCCTCAGAGTTGTGTGAATGTATTTTAGCCCCCAGGCTTGCCAGCAGATCTCACATTTTAATTCACAGCTCCTAGCCTCCAGGTGTAATACAGCTTGGTACATTTACTGTTGAGTGTTTTTCCTATTACACAAATTGTTTACGTCATTTGGTCACTTGTCCCTGGAGTTTGAGAGGTGTCACATGATTTCTTCACATGCACGTTAGAGAGGATAATCGCGGTAAGCAGCGGGCCTAAATGTGTCACAGTCTAACTGCAGGAGGAACCTGTCCTTTGCTTACAAAGGTCAACCTCCAGACCACTGCAGGGACCCCAGGCCATGGAAGCTCTATCTTCTTGAGACCACGAGCTCCAGCGTGGCCGCTATACAGCTCCCTTCCAGTCATGAAGAAGAGGGAGAGGAAAGAGAAGAGGATTTTTAGGCCAGGCCTGAAAGTGGAACACTTATTCCACTGTCAATTTATTGGGTAAACTCAGTCATATGGCCCACTCAGGACAGACATTCTGAGAAGTGCTGTCCAGCTGCATACTGAGGAAGAAGAGGTCAGAAAAAAGAAAAAACAAAACAAAAAAAATATATATATATAGTTGTTACCTTTTTGTTCTTCTGTTCAGGGATATAAAATTCTTATTTCATTATAGTGTTTTAAGTCACCTTTCAGTTTGTGATTTCTTGTATTCTTTCCAAGAGTTTCAAGCTATCATTTCTCCATTGTTGAGTAGGATGCCTGCTCTGTTCCTTCCAGTTTGTCTATAGTGTAAATTTGTATTTTCTTCTTTAACTCTTCTGTGTTGCAAGTTCTGAAACACCCTCAAGACCCTGTCAGTGTCTAATTCCAAGGGTCAAATGATTGAACAAATCTATCTCCTACCAGCCTCTCTATATCCAGTCAGTCTTCGTCCCCATCCTCTCTCTTTCCTCTCCTTCTAAAGTTGCTTCTCTATCAGTAGGTGTCCTTAGGACCACAGCTCAGCTTTGTCAAAATGACTAATAACATTACAATATTGACATCAGTCTTTGGTGGGAAAAAATAACCTGGGGGCATGTGAAAATGTAGATCCCTAAATTTCTGGTTCAGAGAATTTTGGTACCAAATCTCCATTTTAACAAGTACCCTAGGTGATTTTAAAACAGGTAGTCACAGGCTTAGAAAAAGTGGCTTCACTCCTTCCAGAGACATTTGTGCCTAAGGTGTTAAATTACAGATGAGAAAAAGTAATAACATTATTCCAGGCACCTGACAATGGATAGAAAGCTATTCTGGAGGGAGCGTATGTTTTCTTATGCCCACAGTTACCAGTACTGACGCCACCTTTTTGAGTGAACACTCACTGGTCTGTGGCCATATCCAAATCAAGCCAAGTGTTTTTCAATCCATTGCTGCATGGGCTGGGAGATTTAGTGTCTAAAAAAGACTAAAATGACTCAGTTGCTCCATTGTTTTGTGAGGTATTATTCTTATAGGCGGGGTAGGGGGGTGGTCAAGCAGAAATAGCAAGTTACATTCCTGAATGTGTATTTCTCTGAATGCTCCAACCATTTTAATCTTATTTTTGAGTTTAACAACTTCTCTCATTCTAAAGATGTCCTTTTATTATCTTTCTTCTAAAAGAAAATAGATTTCAAAATAATATGTAATCAGTTTATTTCTCACTATGCAAGAATTACATTTCCCAAACCTCCTGTCTGCATTCAGTAAGTAAAACAGAAAACCTTTCATAACATCCCAGTGAGTGTTACAACAGAGGAATAGCAGGACTTGATCAGGTCGAATTACATAAGTGTCTTGGGGTAGTTTCTGAGGTATTTTGCCCCAAGTGACTGCCATTTCAAGCATCACCCTACAGAGGCCCCATCTAAAAAGAACCAAAGGAAATAAAATTTAAAAAAAAAAAACACTATTGTAAATAATGTTCCAACATGGAAGAAAGTGCTTGGTGCTCTAAGGCCTGCATGGCTGATAGCACAAAGCGGACTGAAGGCCAACAGCCTAAGGGGTATAAATATTCTCTGAGGACCTTCTGAGACATCTATAGCAGAATTATTAGTGGCTCCGTTTGATCATCAAATGAAAGGCTGTCATAAATCAAGAAGATAAAGGACAGTTTTTATCCAGAGGACTGAAAAGTCTTCCAACATCTGGTCTGGAAAGGGTTCAGTGGAGTGAGTGTAATGCAGATATCCTATTGGAAAAGATCGCAGTTGGCGCTTGTCTATTTCAAGGAACAGGGATTAATGACCAGATAGGCGAGCTAATGACCTGACCAGAGTGGATTATTATTCAGCCTGGCTGGCAGAAATCCCTTTGAGGCTATCCTTTGTCTCACATTGCTCTGTTTATTAAATTAAGTAACTTTTTTTTCCTTAAAAGGAAAAGTCACCTGTATTTCCTCTCTCTCTCTCTCTCTCGTGCACACACACACAATTTTTAAAATTATGATAAAATACATATAATATAAAATTTACCATCTTAATGATGATTAAGTGTGCAGTTCACAGGCATTAAGAACAGTCACATTTTTTTTTTGCCATCCCTCCAATTATTTTTAAATTATTGGGTAAACTACTGTGCTAATCTGGGACAAAATAGAAGCTCCATGTAATAGCAAGAAATAGTGTCTCTGGCTCAATCTCCACCTGCAATTATGGGATTAGAGCCTTTTAAGTGTCTCCTCCCACACACCCACCACAATACACACATCTCTCTCTCTCTCTCTCTCTCTCTCTCTCTCTCTCTCTCTCTCTCTCTCTCTCTCTCTCAGGCCTCAACGAGACTCGGTGAATGCCTCCTTCTGCTCTGCTCAGCGCCCCTTCCCATGAAATCATTTTGTGGACTAGACCAGAGGAGACCTTAAGTGACAGTGGTCATGATGTCCTTAGTTCCACCTGCACTCCAAAGCCAGAACCTTGTTACTGGACCAGGTCTGTGTCTTCTGACTCCCTCATTACTTAGGATGAGCATCTTCCGTATCCTGAAGACGCCCCCTTTAGGAGGCTGCTGCCACAATTTCCAGCATTGCCAAACGTGTTTCAAAGCCCAGGGGAGATGCTAAGGCTCAAACTTGGGTTTCCATTCTGCTCACCTACCACAGACTACTGGTCTCTCATGCAAAAATATGTGCTTCTCGCAGTTCCTTTCCCCAAAACGAAAAGGGCATTGTCAACATGGCCTGGCTAGATATTCATAATGACTTATTTGCTGGCCATGGAAGAAAGGGAGTGATTCCTTAGACACTTTTCAGTTTTTAAACAAACAACTTGAAAAGAGGCACCATATTACATCATATCAAACTCCAAAGATCATACTCACTTCTCAAGTATTACTGCCTGGCAAACTCCAACAGCCACAAAAGTAAAAATATTATGGCGGAACTAGCTATCGGAAAGGTGCTATGTTGTCATACTTCTTTATGGCTATGGCAAGAATAAAAATGCCTTACCTTTATTTATAGGGATCTTTAAAGTATCCCTCTCATGTGTCTATAGGGAGGCAGAGCTGGATTTAGAGTTTTACAGCAACCCTTGTCAAGATGATGGGGTAAATATTATCACCTCCATTTTACAGATATAAGTTGTTACACAAAAGTGCCTGAGATAAAAAGGCTGAATGCTGTAAAAGGACGGGAACGCCTCCCCGTGAACCGGAAGAGAGGAAAATCAATCCCGGATCATTTCACTTCCCCCCACTCCCCACCCGCCCCTGCTGGCTCACTTCCAACGTTTCTAGTTTGCACCAACTGTTATTTATAGAGGACAGACCTGAAGTAGATTTATGAGTGTCACGAGAAAGAAGTCAGTGGAAGAATCGCAACGAAGGTATGAGTTTGGGTTTTCCTGCAGAATCCTTTGGGATCTGATCCTCAGTGATGAAGCAAAGCATTTTTCAGACTTAAACCAATAGGGAAAAGGCCCTGTTGTTAAGTGGCACAAAGGCAAGCAAACTGAGTAGTCGGGATTTGTTTCTGAGATGTCCACGTTTGAGCAACAGTGCTCAAGTCACCAAATCCTTCTTGTTAATAATTTACTAGACAAGTGCAACTTACAGTGACCACTGAGGCCCCTGCCGTCTGATAGAATGACAAATGCCATCTGGGACGAGGCGTCCATGTGACAGGTCAGAAGAGAGTGATCTGTGCAATGAAGCAGCATGGACTGTCCACGCAGCGGTCCTGAGGAGAAGCCGGACAATCTGACCTCACTCTTTAACTTGGCCATTTGAAACCAGGGGACTTCTGCCGGTTCTAGCCCTGTCACTTAGCCAGCCAAGTAGTCAGTGACCCCGCATCACTGGAGTGATGCCAAGAATGTAAAATTGGTTTGTCATATTCTCCTGAACAACAGAATAATCCTGAAGGGTGCTGTTTAAAATCTTCTCATAGATAAGGTGAAAAATAAATATACCTTGTTAATTATCAAATTACCAATAAATATTTCTGAAAATAACTTCATCATTTAAAATATGCTGGATTTATTATTATAATAAAATGTAAAAACTAGAGGACACTTTGCATTTGATAAACAATACTAATATATTGGTGACAATGAAATGATTTTTTAAAAACTGATCTGAGAAAAACATAAAAATGTAATTGATGCTGACTGTGAACAATAAATATACTGACTTAAAATTGATAGAAAAATCCATTTAAGCCAAGAAAACTGAATTTTATAGAGACAATGATCATAATGAAGAAAGCTCTGTGAACCAATTAGGAGTCATTTCTAGGTTATATTATTAAGTTAAAATAGTAAAGTTCAAAATAGTATATTCAGAAGTCTACCTATTGTGTAAGAAAATCATAAGAATAAGAATATTAGGAGAGACACAAGAGAGATACACCAGCTAATAAAAATAATTCCCAGTTAACAATAGGTAGGGTTGAGGTGGAGGGATAGAAATGGAAGTAAAACTTTTCTGTTTGCAACTTATCTTTTAGTCTTGACTTTTATATGAGATGTTTTACATTTCCAATAAATAAAATTAAATCAGAAATGATAGAAAAAGCCCTAAAATTAAATGTAACCAGCAAGTAATTATCCTAACTGTATATATAATTAGTAACATAATCACACAGAGAAAATAACTAATACTGTGTGTGTAATTTGAACACAGTGCTGTGGGAAATATTCTGAGAACCAAAAGAACTGCAAATTAGCCTCAAACTACTTAGTAAGACTGTTGCTGTTGGTATTGTAATTCTGAAAGTGCTGTATATTGCGGTCTGAAATAAATGAGTAAATATAGTGAGGTTTTTAGGAACCAGTGGTTTTATTGTGTGAGGAAGGGGATATAGAACAGAATGGGAGAGAATGGAAAATTCGTGTGCTGTGAATTTCACTGGAAATATCAATACCAACTCATTTTTAAAAAACTATCCTAGCTCTACTTATTGAAGGGGCCTAGGTCTTGGTTTCTAAAAACCATTCTCCACTAGAAGGGGACCTGAGTGTTTGGAGAAATAACTGACTTCAGGTCTGGGATGAGCTTGGAACAACTCATTGTACCACAAAGCCAGGAGTTCTTAAACATTAATAGGACGCAGGATCTGGCTTTTGAAGTGGCACACACTGGCTAAATTTGGAACAATGCTGGCATTTAAAAGAGTAATGAGGGTCATGGATTTTATCACATTGAACAGGACGATCCTGATGTGGGATGTTCTCAGGACAACATGTTTGGACTCTTGAATGGACTCAGTGTCTTGAAGAACAGAGGGAGGTGGTGGGATTGTTCTAGACTGAGAGAGACTCAAGAGGGCTCAAACAAAACTTGAAGATGCAAGGAATTAAAAAAAAAAAAAAACATGCAAAGAGGCCCAAGGGAATGAGCCCACCATAAAAAAATCACAAATGCATTTAAAGAAAAAGATGCAAAACTTCTCAAGCTTACCAAACTTACATTCATCTGCTCATGGTGAAAAATACAGCACCTTTCTCTAATGATTAACATACTAACAAAGGTCATAAAATATGTTCAAATAATAGCACTGTAAAAGTTAAAGATTTTTGTTTTATGGTAAATGTTTAAGTTCACTTTACTTGTTAGGGTCTGACACATACAGGGAGACCCGGTTACTTTTGTTCATCTCAGAAGATAAAGTACTTGTTCTCTTGGCTATGATGGCTTATGTGAGTTATAACAACATAAAAGTATTCATTTTGCTTCCACAAGAGAAATAACAGCCTTGTGTAAGGTATGCAGCCAGTTGGACCTTAGATTAAAAAATAAAACAAATTAAAAAAACTACCATGAACTTCTGGGGATAACTTGGGAAAATGAAACATGGGCTGTATGTTAGTTGATCCAATTAAATGAATGTTCATTTTCCCCTTCTTAACTATGAACCCAACAACTAAGGAGTTGGGTTTTGTAGAATAGTGTTCTTGTTCTTGGGATAGACATGCTTAAGTATTTAGAAATGAAGCAGCATGATTATGTATCCTATTAATTTTGGGAAAGGAAAATGTCTTAAAGAGCAAGACCAATTATGGTAAGATTTAATGAATTATGAAAGAAGTATGTAAGCATTTGATTTACTCTTCCTTCAACTTTTCTGAAAGTTAGAATTGGTTCATTTTTTTTAAAGAAATAATGATGACCCAAAACCCCCATATTGGCAATAGGTTAAAAAAATGACATGAGGAAAAACAGGATTATCAAAAATCAAAATTTTGTGGTTAACTTCCCATAGAAGAGAACTGCTCTGCATGAGAGTAATTCAATAGAAGAGATATAGTAAGAAGAATCAGAAGAGTTTTAAGTATGCTGTATAAAAAGTTTTGATCGAGTAATTAAATTGAATTAAAGAAGTTTGTGAGAAGTGCTCAGTGTTGGTTTAATTTCATGAAAATGTTCTAGTCAACAAGCATTTGTTCAAATATCTTCATTTTCGAACTAGGGTGAGTGGGGCATTGGGTGGAGGGGGGACGGATCTCCAAACATGAATGTGTTCGCTTGGTGAAAATGGATGGGGGAAATAATATTATTAACTTGTCCTGAGAATGTGGCAAACACTGTCTTTTAGAAACCTGTGCCTTGGGGCATCCGAGTTATTAGGCCAGGTGCCTATGACTAGGCAATTAGTAAGAAATCAACTTGGGAGAAGGTAGAGGGGAACCTAGAGGTCCCAGAAAAAAAAAAAGGACTAATTCATAGACTTCCATTTGATTGCCAAAAAAGAGGAAGTCGGCATGAGTTAGCTACTCCTCAGTCTTCCCTACAGTTTCAGGATTCTTGCCCAAGAAGCAGGCTCAATACTTTCGGGCTTCTAACTGATTCTCATTCAACCCTATGAGGGAATCACCATTATCCTCACTTTATAGATGAAGGCACTGAGGCTCTGAGAAGTTAAAAAAGTTTGTTAGTCTCAAGCTAACAAAATGAAGCAAGACCCCATCCTGTTATCCCCTTAACTGGAATATGTTTTAAAACATAATGCTGGAGGCCTCAAGGGGAAAAGATCTTCAGCATAATTCTAGGCTCTGCCTTCTGTAATGATATTGATTAAATGAAAGAGATGGGTCTTTTTTTTTTTTTAATTGATCTGTGGTTTTATTTTCCAGGTGTCATTAAGAAGTGGAGAAACCAGGATTTTGTTTTGCTATTAAATAATTGTTAATAGATAACATGTAGGTCAAGTAATTAGTTATTTTTCTAAAATGACACATGCAGAACAATGGATATATTGCCATTTGATAAATGACTAAATGATTTAATAAATTATTTAAATAATTTGAAAATTATGGGTGAGTCCATTTGAACTTTACAAGTGTTCTTATAACTTAAAACCTAATGAAAAAGTACCAAGGAATATCCTGTGCTTAATCATAATGCGGCAGTCATTTGTGCTGATAAATTACCTTCAAGTCATCATATAGAACAGAGGCCCAATTTAATAACACCACTGAGTAATATTTGTTTAATGGTATAATTCTTATTGGTCACAAAATCATTAAAACTATGGTATACTTTCCCCTGGGAAGTCCTTATGTAAGGGGATCACATCAGCTTCTTCACTCTGAGCTAGGAGCCCGGCCTGTGTACGTGTGTGTTTAATGGGACAGGGAGGGGCAGCAGGAGCGGGACTGGAAGGGGTCCCGGAGCCCCTGAAATGAAGCCCTTCACTTCAAAGGGGCGGCTGCTGGAGCAGGTGGGCAGCTCTCTAGGGAAGGTGCAGGGACAGTTGCTATGCTGGAACACACATGTGGCAAGGCAGCAAATGAGGGGGGCTGGAAGATCAAAAGAAAACCTGAAAACCACAGGTCACCCCCAATCTGTACCTCTCAACTAGGATTACAATGTCAGGCATTTGAAAGGGAGCGCCTGATCTTTACAAGGTCAGGAGCCACAGACTCCGGTGAGTCTGTAACGGATCTCATTCAGCCAGTTTCATTACTGCCAAGTACAGAATACATTCCAGCCCAAGAAACCCAGGTAGCTCCTGAAGCCCTTTCAAGTTTGTGGAAGAAACTTTGCATTCCGCGGGCTTCCTCTGGCTCTTTTGAAGTATCTCCAGGAGCTAAAACAGCCTTTCCAGAAGGGCTTATTTACCAACACTCATAAAGAATGATGGACGCTTCTCCAAATGAGCCCTGTTCTGTTCCTCCAACGTTAACACCCAGATAGAAAGAGGACAACCTGCCATTTTGCCCTTGGACAAGGTCGCCGTTCTGCAATGATACCATTTATAAATATTTCATGTATAAAAGACATCCGGTTTCAAAACATCACTCTTTAAGCCCTGGTCTTTTTCTCTTGGTTACGAAAAGAGAGTGAAAAAGAGAGAGAGAGAGACTATGCTTCTAAGTTTATTTAGATTGAATTTCCCATATGGAATTTTAGCAGAATCAAGTCAGTGAACAGCCTATCTTATGTAGCTCTGTGGTTACAGCAAAGGGCCTGGCGGGGATTGTTTCCTAATTGTTACACATTATGAAAAGCAAAATAATCTAGTCATTGATTTTGTTAATTAACTTTGTGAACATAATCAGTTGTTTATGGGCCGTTGTGTTCTGGTTTGTTCCTTCTGAAAGCCCCTAACCCAGTCTCAATGGAAGTATATAGTATCTATTAAAATTTTTTTATTTGTTCAGCATAACATCTTAAATATGCTGGTTAAGGGTTAAAAAGTCTATCAAACGTTCATATATGTCTTGTAGATCTCATTTTCAAAATTAAATTTTTTTATTAACTTTACTGTTTTTCTTTAACTGAATACATTGAAAACACATGCAAAATGTAGTTATAATGCTGATGTTCCTTGGAGGAAAGACCCCCTAGGCTGATAAGAATCCATTTTTTTCCTAGCTGTGATCACACATGTGCAGGTACTATGTCAGGCCTTTTCCTCCTTACCGTGTGCTGAAAAGTCTGGACAGCTTAGATAAAAGTAGATTTTTCTCTGTGGATAGTATGTGAGATTTATTACATTTCTTAGCTCATCTTGTATGGTTCAGCGTGTCCATCAGCACAATGCCACAAAATAACAAATCCAGTCCCATAAATGTTTCTGTGATGTTCTCTCTGCCTGGGTACCTGGAAATGTTAGCTTATTTAATTACAAAAGAGCAAATCAATCAAACTCTATCACCAGAAAAGTCCAAGCTACGCACGCTCAATAAAATTATTCATTTAGTTGCCAGAAAACATGTGAAATATTCTGGCAGAAGATTCAAATTATCTGATTATATTTGATTAAAATGAAGTGAAACCAATGGGGAGAAAACATCAATCGTTTGTAGTAAAATTCCAACAGGGGAACAGCTCACATAATAATTAAATTTGCTAGTGGATAATGTTTAAAGCTCATAATGTGCAAAACCAGGTCTTTAGTGACAACAGGGACTGAAAAAAATCAATTCAATTATAAAGGTCTCTACTTCTGAAATGCAAGCATTAACTTTTTATGATTTTCAGCAATGAATAACGATGAGAAACCATTCCGCACTGGATGGGTGAGGCGGTTCACCACGGGGAGGGGCTTGGCAGGGCCGGGGGGTGGGGGGAGGGCAGCTGCAGGGGGCAGGTGTGAGGCGGCAGTGACCGCAGCAGTGATATCTGAAGCATCCCACACTCTGGCAGAAATTTGGCTGTGTTTTCCTGTCCTGATTTCTGCCCAAGTTCTTTTCCAGCTTTCCCATAGATTCTGTCAGCTGAGATAGACTTTTAATAGATTCCGTTTCAGCTTAAATTAGCGACATTTTCACCGCTGTTTGCAACCAAGAATCCTAAAAGTACAAAATATGATACGAAAGTACAAAATATAAAAAGGATGCGTGGCAAATAAGGGAATGCAAAATGTAGATTTGTTAGGCTGGGAGACATGGGAAGAAATAAATAAGAACCCAACTCATGTACCCAGCTGGCAAGTTTTCTTAGGAAATCGTGATGGGGCTGACAAAACAGTTGAATTTTGTAACTTACGGTGCTGAAGCTGTTGTATAAAGCGAAAGAAGAAAAATTTATGATGTTGGAACATATGACTGTTTATTTCTCAAAAAAAAAAAAAACAAAAAAAAAAACAGGAAGACATTCTGAGCAGATGGTAGCCTATTTGAAAGCAGAGAGCTTGAACGTGATTCATTGGCTCCATCCACCAACTTCTGGATTTCCTTGCATCTGAGTTAATGCATTTCTCTAATGGTATCCCACTTGAGATGCTGTTTGTTTCCATCAAATCCGTCTTGATGGCATACTAGAAAATTGGGTCCTTGTCTGCTCTGGAGAAGAATAAGGACCTACTAGGTGTCCTGTTGCCCAAAGTGGGAACACAGACAGCCTGGCTCTCTTATCACGGGTCTTCTCTATACACAGTGTGAACTGAATTTTGTCTTGCCTCCTGCCGAGGGACTAGGTGTTCAAGGGCTGGACCACCCAGGCACAAGTCACCACCTCATCAGGACTCCAACTTGCTACCTCAGGTTCTGTTGGCAGCCTTGGCCCCCAAGACCCTTGGACACTTACTTTTGAATTAGCTTCCACGGCACAAGCCCACCGTGCCCTGCCTCATGCCCCATCCCTCTTCTCCAGCTATTGGCGCTGTAGCATGCGAAGCCAGGAATCCTCTTCACAGTAAAGTGTGTGCACCCTATGGAGTTAATATCTTGTGAAGAGTGAACATCCTCTGGGGTAAATCTTTGACCAATGGTAAATGGGGCTCGTCAGATAGATTCTGCTCCTTTCTCGTCTCAAAAGAACTTTCCTAAAATGCTGTGGTCCCTCGGAAGGGGTTCTGTTGGGTAGAGCAGCGAGTCCCTCTTGGTATCAAGCGTGGCCAGTGCTGTGGTGCACATCCATGTACTTGGCCTCCCTCCCTCTCTGCCTCGTTTTCTGTTTCCCTCACTCCTGCTTCTGTGGGATTGCAAGCCTGAGGAATGCATTTGAACACATGCTTTTTCTGGCTCTATTTTCTACAGAATCTGGGCTAAAATACCCCGTGGTATTTAACAGTAGATCACTTATTTCCAATCATCCTCTTAAATTTCAGCGTTGGCTCCCAATTTGCCCCTAAATTAAAAATGTACCATAATCAAGTTGTATCTGTCAGCTTTATATGGAAGGTTTACATGTAGCAAATAACTAAGGGGAAGGGCTGGGAACCCAAGTGATGGCTGTTTGGGTTCAGACCCCAAAAGAGGCCACTTTGCCAACACTCCTCACGTTGGCCTGGGTAAATTCCTCCCATTGTCAGCCTACACAAAGCTTTTATGTACGTGCTCCCAATTCTTGAAAAGACCTTTACTATTTATAAATATTTTCTAGTTATGCACACATGTGTACTTAGACTAATTTCTCTCAGAGTTCCTGATGTCCCTCCACCTCCCACCCCAGAGAGAGACTCTGCCCTTTGCAATTGTATAAGCCTTTGGAACCCACATCTTGGCAATCTTGTCTTTATTCATTAAATATTAGTCTGAATTGAGCTTATAGTGACAGGTATCCCCAGAAGACACGGTGATTAAGCTTCTTAATCTTTTCTAATAAGTCAGATAACAAATCTGTAAATAAGTGTACCAACTACCACGTTCTTTCCTCACTTCTATTTTTCCAAGAGTATGGATGAGAAAGAACGTGATGGAAGGTTACTGTTTGTTGTTGTTATTTTGAACATAGGCCCCTCCCATCATAGGAGAGGTTAAAATAAATTTTCATACCAGAAGCATATCAGTTAAAGTGGGCAAGGCAGCCCTGCTGATACCTTTCCTATTGAGGCTCCAATAGGGCTTCTGCCGTTTCACAGTGACTGTCTAATCTTCACACAGAATGCATTTGATGGAAAGTTCAAATAACACACTCTTTCTGCCTGATCTCACACATTCTTGAGTCTAAATACATCTATCAATAATATAGCAACAGATCAGAATTTAGGGGAAGAATCAACATTTCATTTCCAAATGAAGGGGATTAACAAAGACATTGTTTTCTCCAACCAATATTTAGACTGAATGGCTTCTTTCTATCCACTATGATGATGCTCTAAGTTTCTGCTAGAAATTATTTCTCTCTAAATAACAATTTCAGCCTATTTACAGAAATAATCGGATTCAGAAGGAGCTTAATTACTCCTATATGAAAACAAAACTCTAGTAATCAGTCCAAGAATTCAAGGAGTGGAATGACAAAATGCTAAAAGAAATCAAAAACCCCGAAACAAAATAAAACAAAACAAGTATATGGTTAGCTCAAGATAATTGCTCAATTTCAAAAACTGAGCAGAAGATACTTTTATAAACTAGAGGCTGCACATGAAATCAAGGTCCTAGGTGACAGGAAAATACCAGGGTGCTGTTAGATGTGCTGTCAATCGTTCACATGGTTTATTTCCTGGGTCTGAGCAAAGTGGTTGCTTCTAGACACCAGCCCCCAAACCCCCGTCTTCAGAGAGCCAGTTGCCTTGGAAATCAGACATTGGGTTAAGAGCACATGGCAGGCAGATTTTCTGAGAATATAATGTTCCTTTAAAGTGGGCAGTGATAGCTATTCCAGATTAGGAAATTGGGAGGATTAAATAAAATTTAAAACTATAAAACAATGATCATAGAGGTGGCACAAAGTAATTCTTCAATAGACTTATAATTATTTTATTATCAGTATTGTAGGAGAAAAATCACATGTTCACAATGTTTTTATTTCAGATAATGTCCTTATTGCTGAGTACTCTTTCCTGCCCCTCACCATTGAGGTTAGGTTCATTTACCTCACCTTCCCTATTTATATGGAAATAAGACAGGTATTCTATTTTGTTTGTTTGTTTTGTTTTAAAGAGAGCGTCTAAAGCTAAATGTCTCAAGTCATTTCGATGGGCCAAAGCAGGAGACATACTAGCATTTGACAACATACACTAATCCAGTATTTCTCAATGATAGTATTGTCCTTCATGGAAAATTCTGGAAACTTGTAGGCACATTTTTTGGTTGTGCCAATGACTGAGAAATTTAATTGGTGTTTAATGTGGGACCAGAGATGCTAGACAGTCCAGAATTACAAAAAAAAAAAAAAAAAAAAATGACCCTTATCCCTCTGAATGAGACATTCACATGGATAAGAAGAACATACATATACCTGCTCAGAATGATCTGAGCCAAGACCCTATTGTTGTTTCATATGTAAATACAAAATATACATGAACATACTGCTTTAAAAATTCAGAAATACAGATCAGAAATTATTTACCAACTGGAATGGGAATATTCCATTATTTTAACACCTAATATATCCATATCAAAATAAACGATCTTCAGCCCTGCAAATGTACCTGTGTACTTCCTTTTTTAAATTGATACTACAATTAATCATCATGATCAACTGAACATTTTACAAGAACCACATTAATAGAATTATCATCCTTGTACGAGTTAAAAAAGAAGTCTGAATTATCATCCTTGTACGAGTTAAAAAAGAAGTCTGAAAGCTATTGTCATTGGAAGTTTAAAAAAATCTTTTAATCAGAAAGATCATCAAATAGCATGAATGATCACAGATGGGGGTAAAGCGATTAGAAAATGATCAGCTTAATCTATTGATCTGAAAATATACTACTCCCAACTGGAAGCTGTTAAAAAGATTTGATGATGACATTTGAAGATACATTTGATCTTTGTAATAGCATTTTCTGTGATTTATATTCATTTTTAAAATGAAATGGAACATGTTGGCCAGCATTTCAGAAAGAAATTAAGTGAGCTAAAAATTGATCTAAGATTAATTTAACTGGGGTAACTACAAAAGAATTGGATCTGTTAAGACTTTTATACTTATTTCTTTGGAGGGATCTAAATTACTCATTTATTGCATTTGCATTTCCAGTTACATATTTGGTTGGGAAGGGTTCAGTGAAAAGTGAAGATGTTGCAAAATATCAAGCAGCATTGCATTGTGACAGAAGATATAGGAGACAGTTTGTTTTTACAGATATACAACAAAATCCTATTAAATTAGCAGATTACATGAAATAAAGACATCCAGTTTTAGTGATAACATTGTCTTAAAAATATTTTATATTATTGTCATCCTCTTAAAATTTTTTGAAGCATAATGATAAGCAACCTAGGCTGTGAAAAATTTTTTTCAAAATTATTTGTCCTCATGTTGTCTGCTGTTTTCAGTCTTACTCTGATGATGTGGCCCAAAATCCGGCCATACTGCTCTCTATTGTACTTATGCTTCATTTCTTCTCCAACCCATTGTCTGCTCCCCATCACTTGGCTAAGGTTATGATATCTGGGGCCTTTTCCCTTTCTCACCTGTATGTTTCTCTAACTAATAAACATATATTTAAAAAACATAACCAATTTTCCATGATCACATCTATGATGATGTTATTTGGCTAGACTTGGTAATTTTATTATTGAAATATTGTTACACTGTGGGTTTAGTTGTCTATCTTTCCAATTCACAGTTACTCCTGGGGTATAACCCCTTTCCACATCCTTACTGGGCGTTTGGGTGTTTCTAGCACTCCTACTCTTTGTGATAAGGGAATTCAAGAGTTAAAGATTTTAAATTTAGTTATAGTTGATAGGCTTTAGTGATTACTGCATGTGGAAAGCTGTTGTTCCAGGAACTGGAATACATGAGCTACATGATTCCAGGAGATCTACAAGCAATTCAACCTTTGTCTGACGGTGTCTACAAGCAATGCAGCCCACTGTGTTCCAGGGAGGGAACATCAGTGATGCAGATAAAGAATTATTGATCAGTAGATAAAGAAATACTAGGAAAATCGCTGCTGGACTGACATTCTCATCTGATTAACCTTTTTCCAAACCTACCCTTTTCTTCTCCTTATAAAAGATCAGCTTGAGATGAGATGTTAAGATGGTTTTTAGGTATATAACCTGCAGTCTTCTCAGATCACCAGCATCTGAATCAAGTGCCCACAAAGATTCAATCCTTCTCTCTACTCATTGGTTCTGATAGTGGCAGGCAGCACCAATGCCAATGTTTCTGGTTTCATCTAGGGGAAGCTGAAATCCTCATTTTTCTCTCTCCATCCTTGTGAAGTAGTTGTAATCTCTACACAGATTTCTAGCTTCCTAGCAGCAGCTGTTTGACTTTTAAGCTTCTTGGTTTGGCATCACAAAAAGCACTAATGTTTTGACAGGGAAGGTATACACTCTTAGAGCACTTTCCTTCTCTCTGGGATCTTGGTGCCTCAATTTCTGATTTTCTTGGTAGTAATCTAATGTCTTAAAACCAATGCTTGTTTCTTTTGTCTAGCATCTCTAGCTGTATTCAGTGTGAGCAAGTGCCGTCCTTTATTATTGAAACCAAAGATTGGTCCTGTTGTTTTAGCTTAGAAAAATTCAGGATGAACACAAAGACATATTTCCTGGTCACAGAGCTAGTTAGTGAGAGCTAGGATTTCAATCTATTTTAATATATAGACTATGGTTTTCACAATATCCAAAGATACTCTTTTGAACTGAAATCCAATGTATTAGGCGGTCTCTGAAAGACCTTCCATTTTGATACATCTAAATAAAATGTCTGTAGTGTTTATCATCTAAAGTTGTCACTTTGGGAGACATCCTCTGCATAGTGGGCCAGTGGTTCTCACCTTCAGTCTCAGTTCCGTTTATAGTTCCTACCACAAACCTAGTTAGGTTTCTGCTGCTCTGATGTTGACCTTTCAGCACATACTAATACGAGTGGAAAGTGGTGAGTCCCATTCACCTAGCGTCAGGCTCCCAGTGCTGTTTCTAAGGTTTTCTGATTCTCTCAGGTGTGACCCACCCCCCAATTCCTTAAGTGACTTAACTGCCTTTAACTATTATCTCAATACGGAAGTAAAAATCCCAGTGGGGTAATATGAACCTGCCTTGGTGTTCCCTGCACCTTTTGAATGCAATTCAGTGGCCTATGCAAATACATTTGCTTCACTCTGAGGATCATATGAGGTGGGACAAAAAATAAAAATTATCTTCTGGAGGGCAAGCCCCTTGTAATACAGGCTTCCTCCATTAGGTGAGTGTTCTAGGAGCCCATCTGTATCAGTGCACCAGCTGGCATCATCGTGAGAGGCTGCGTTAGGCTTCAGGGAATTGTTAAAAAAAATATTTTTAATATATTTGCCTATTTTATGATGGATGATTTACGAGTGCACCTGCCCACACCGCACTGAGCGTTCGGCAGTTTTTGACCAGAAACAGGATGAACCCCCATGCCCCACCCTCCCTGTTTGCCCCGAGCAAGGTTTATTTTTTTGTTTGTTTCTCTAGATGAAAAAAAGTCAAAAGGGAAACGTTTTGCCATTGTGGAAGAGGTGAAAATTAAAAGGGTAGAAGCACTAAAAGGCATCAAAGATTGATGTATCAAAACCTGTTTTGAGCAGTGGAAAATGTCTCAGTAGGTGTATTGCATTGAATGGACAGTACTTTGAAGATGACTGAAGTTTAAACGTGTAAGAATAAATACATGACTTTTCATAAATTTCATTTTATTGGGGTTGCCTCTCGTATAACCTTAGCCTGACATTTTCTCGAAAAATCAGAACCTCTAAATAAGTAGCATCCATAAAGTCTGAATTCCCCTTCTAACTCACTTATCCCAATATTCACATCTGCAATGAGGGCGGCGGAGCTGCGCATTCCCACCCTTGGGGTTCCGGGTTTGAGAGTTTGTTTGTGTTCGGTGGCGGAGAGGTTTGACATTCAAAGGGTAACCTCAACGTTCCTTTCTGCATAAGCAGGAGTTCCTGACCCCCTGGGGTGTCCACATGTGTGCCCCTATGAAAAAGCCCTCTTCAGTTCACTCCGACGCTATTTCTCGGAAGGAAAGTAGGGCGTGCCTGGCACTCCTAATGCCAATTGACACTTGTTTTTCAAAAGTTTTCTCTCTTTGGTTTCTTTGCTCTGCCACTACCTCCATGTGATAACTGGTTGATCAGTAACTAGAAGTGCTAACAGAAAATAATCATATATATAGTTGAACTCCCAACATTAACCCTACATAAGCTAGGAACTGTCACCCCCACCCCCAGGCATCGCCATCAGGTTCAGGAAAGAAAAGACCCTGCACGCCAGGAAGCAGCACACTCAGTGAGCCTACACGGTCCCTGGGGCACATGAAAGGGGAAAGGTTTGACTAAGGGACGGGTATTTCTCTGCTGTTTTGAGAAATTTTAATTTTCATTTTTTAGCAAGCTGTCGAATTACAAGGATGGAGGTGGTTACAAGCAGAAAAGTTCTATTAGGTGCCAGAATACCTTGAAATTTAAAAAATAGCTTATTTATAGATATCCCAAGATAATCTTAATATTTTCTTTGAGGGAAGAATATATCTCTTAAAAAAAAGAATGTGGATTCATACCAACAGTGGGGGGGGGGGGCAGCTATATGTGAAGGAAAAAAGTGTTTAATGCTTTTGTTTTTATTTAAATACGATATCATTTAGTGTAAGAGGTTCCTGCCAGTTTGTTCCAGATGTCCCCTAAATACTTGTTAATAGTCCACTTAACCATGAATAAAAAAGATTTGGTCCTTTCTCATTACTTCTGCAGATCAAGTTGAGTATTTCTCTTGAGAAACAACTAATGTCTTCAGGACCCACCCTCATGTCATGGGAAATTAAAAACATGTTTCAAAACAAAATTTCTTTTACCTAATTTCTTTTGTAGATTAATTTACCTCTTGTTCTCAGTTAGATTCAAGAATCCCAGTCTGATGTAGATATCCCCAAGGGCGTAAGTAGAAAATATTTTGTTGAATTCCCTGAATATAGGAAGAATGATTATCCGGGCATAAAGTTTGGTTTTGAAAAATTCTTGAATTTCTGACAGTGGATAAATAAGACATTTTCAGTGCATGTTTATTACAAAGTACAATGAGGTTTATGAAATAACTTGTAAGTTGATTCTTGCCCCAGTAGAATTACAGAATTGCAAAGAAACTCAGTGACAAAAAAATAATAATCTTTCTGCATATTAAAAAATTATAAAATTTTTAATAATTTATAAACTCTCAAACACAATTTCTAGATACACATCCATGCACCTAGAAAGCACTCCTAATATTTTTGACAACCACGATATTCCCTGCACTGCTAAGAACTTATAGTAGAAACGAACTGTTTATTTTAATCTATTTTTTATTAGCTTTGCAATACACAAAGCAAAAAAGGTAATGATATAAACATCAATGAAAATTTTGTGATTTGTTGATTTGGGATAGGTACTTCAAAACTAAAATGGTGACTGTTATGAAACTGTAGAAAACAAAACCCATGCTGGTTTTTGTTTTTTCATGTTAAATGAAGTATGTCCTTCCTAAAACAAGGGGGGAGGGGGTTGGGTCCCAAAGATTTTGAGAGCAGTTTACAAGATATGCACTGACTGTGTCAGCCCACTAACGTAAACGTGTGTGAGGCAGTCTGTACATGTACACAGGCTCAAGTCGTAGCATCATTAGCCCATCTGGCCGTCAGCAAGTTTCAGTTACACTTCATTAAATAGAATATCTACTTCATAAGATTTTTTTATTTCATTAACCGCTTTATTGAGCTATAATTCACATACTATATAATCCATACATTTAAAGAATACAGTCTCAGTGTTCTCCCGTCTACTCACAGGGCTGTGCTACCATCACCACTATCTAATATCAGAACTTTTCATCTGCCCAAAAGGAAGTCCACAGCCATTAACAGCTACTCGACATCTCCCTGTCTGTCCCCAGTGTTGATAGGTTTCCCTATTTGGAACATTTTATATAAGTGGAATCATACAGTATGTGGCCTTTTGTGACTACTTTCATTTAGTATGTTTCTAAGGTTTATTCCTTGTTACTGCCAAATAACAGTCCATTGAATGAATACGCCATACTCTGTTACCCATTTACCAGCTGGCAGAGGTTTGTGTTGGTTCCAACTTTGAGCTCTTTACGATGAACAGTGCCACTCATTTTGAGCGTTTGAGTACAAGTTTCTGCATGGATGTACGTTTTCATTTCTCTTGGGTATAAACGTAGAAGTGGAATTGCTGGATCACGTGGCAGTTCTATGTTTAACATTTTGAGGAACTGCCACACTGTTTCCAAAGCAGCTGCACCATTTTACATTTCCACCAGCAGTGTGTGCAGATTCTCAGTTCTGCACCTCCTCGATGTCGGTATTTCTGATGAAAGCCATTCCAGTGACTATGCAGGAGCATCTCACTGCGGTTTTGACTTGCATTTCCCCAGTGACCAATGATGCTGAGCATCTGTTCACATGCTACTGGTTACTTGTGTATCTTCTTTGGGTGAATGTTCAAAGATTCTTTGACCATTTTTAAATTGAGTAATTTGTTCTTTTATTAGTTAGTTGAAAGTTCTTTACATAGTCTGGATACAAGTCTCTTATCAGATAAAGAATTTGCAAATATCTTCCTCCTGTGGGTTTTCTTTTTACTTTCTTGATAGGGCTCTTTGAAAACAAAATACTTAATTTTGATGAGACTCAATTTATCTATTTTTCCTCTCTGGTTCCTTGTGTTTTTGGTACTGTTGCCTATTCCAAGGTCATGAAGATTTACTTCTGGGATTGGACTTCTGGCCAAGATGGAGGCATAGACAGACACACTGCATCTCCCTCCACAACTAAGAATGAATACAACTACCTCAAAACTAGAAACAACCAGAAGTTCCAGAAAATCAAACTGCATGGAAGTCTAGCAAACAAAGATACTGTATAAAGAAGAAATACTCATCCAGACCGGTAGGAGGGGCAGAGCTGGGGCGGAGAGGACATGGTGTGGTGGTGGCAGCAGTGGCGGCAGCAGCAGGCCAGCAGAAAGTGGAGTCACATGTTTTAAAAAGTCAGGAGGGGCACCTGGGGAGCATTCCCAGCTCCTTGCCAGGTTGTGTGGCTCAGTCCCAGCACTGGGGAAAATCAAGCCTCATTGCTTCTGACTGTGCAGACCAGTGGGGGTTGGGGTGGAGGCAGAGGCTGCCAGTCTCTCAGCAGAGTTCACTTGGTCCTAGAATGTCTGCAGACCCACCCGCTCTGGGGACCACGGCCAGGGCAGCAGCTGGAGGGGCGCCAGTCCAGTGCAGGGGTGGGAGAGGTGCCTGGAGTGGGGACAAGTGCTGGGCAGGCAGCATTGTTCTTTTTTGGACCCCTCCCCCACATACAGCAACATGATGTGGTAGAACAGGTCGCCCTGTACTGATGAATCCCTAAGGCTCCGCCCCTTACAACGTAACTGGAGTGACAGCTCTATCTGGGACGCACAGGCAAACAAGCACAGGAGCCTGTCCGAATGAGGAGTCAGAGAAGTATGGTCCAAAAGGGGAAACGGATCAAGGTTCCAGTGGGAGATCTAAGCAACAGGGAGATAGCCAACCTAACAGATGCAGAATTCAAAACACCGGTGATAAAGATGCTCACAGGCTTGACAGATATGCTTGAGTACAGCAAATGCATAAGGGAATAAGTGAAGGCTATGCTAAGTGAAATGAAGGAAAATCCACACAAAACCAATGGTAAAGGGAAGGAAACCAGGGTTCAAATCAATGACTTGGAACATAAGGAAGAAAACAACAGTCAACCAGTGCAGAATGAGGATGCAAGAATTGAAAAAAATGAGGAAAACTTCCCAAATTTTGCGAAGAAGATGGACATACAGGTCAGGGAAGCATAGAAGGTCTTGGGTGAGCTGGACCCAGAGGGGACCACAGCAGGACCCATCATGATTGAGATGCCAAAGGTGAAAGATAAAGACAGAGTCCTGGGGGCAGCAAGAGAGAGATGGAGAGTTGCCTACAGGGGGGTGCCTATAGGACTATCAGCTGATTTCTCAGAGGACACTTTGCAGGCAAGAGGGGGCTGACAAGCAGTTTTCAATGTGATGAAAGGCAACCTGCAACCAGGATTACTCTATCCAGCAAGGCTATCATTTGGAATGGAAGGGCAGATGAAGTGCTTCCCAGACAAGGTGAAGCTAAAGGAGTTCATCATCACCAAGCCATTATTATATGAAATGTCAAAGGGACTTAAGAAAAAGAAGATCAAAACTAAGAACACTAAAATGACAACAAACTCACAACTATCAACAACTGAATCTAAAAAAATAAAAAAATCCAACTAAGCAAACCAGAACAAGAACAGAATCATAGGTATGGGGATCATTTGGAGGGTTATCAGCTGGGAGGGGGGAGGGGGGGAAATGGGGAAATGGTGCAGGGATTAAGAAGCATAATCGGTGGTACAAAATAGACAGGGGGATGTTAAGAATAATATAGGAATGGGTGAAGCCAAAGAACTTATATACACGACCATGGACATGAACTAAGGGGGGTGGGATTGCTAGAGGGAAGGGGGGTACTGGACAGAGGGGAGCAAAGGGGAAAAATTGGAACTACTTTAACGACATAATCAATATACTTAAAAAAGATTTTTATTAAAAAAATAAGATTTACTTCTGTATCCAACAGAATTTTGTTGAAGAATAACTGAGACAATCTATCTAAGGCCTGGACAATGTAAATAAGAGCAGAAAGTAATGGTCATAATTAATACTATCATCCAGAAAAATCTGGGCTCTGTCTTCCACCTTTTCTGGTTCCTCTGGTTTGTACCCCAGGGCCTGTCTCCTGGATTTTCTTCTCAGTTGGACTGGCTACCTGGCTTTGATTTCACACTCCTCCTGATATCCTGCATCAGGAAACCACGTGTCCTTCAGTTTGAAGCAAGTGAGCTGACCCTGGCTTAAGGCAGGTTCAGGACTGTCCAGAAGAGGGCATCAGATGACCAGAAGAGAAGCCCCTGGAAAAATCAGCCTTAATCAAATAATATCTACCTTTCATTGAGAGCCTGCTGTGGATGTCCTGTCTCTATCATCTCTAGTCGTTGGAATAACTGTGGGCATAAGTATTACCATTCTGACATTATAAATGAGTCAGCTGGGTTCAGGGAAGTATAGTCACTTTTTCGATATTTCTTACTTTAGGAATTGATGAACTGAGATTTGACTCTGAAACCTTTGGTCTGCCTTTTATGCCAGCAAGTCTCAGTCCTACCAGGTAACCAGAAATCTTGAAGTAGCACAGAAGTTCCTTCGTTCTTTAGTAGCTGTAAACAGCATTAACATATTAACAAGAATGCACTAAGAGAACATGTACGGGAGGAAGTTGGCAAAACCGGATATCAAGTTCACTGACCTCCAGGACATGCAAACAAGCAACATGCCTTGAAAGCAGCTATGAAGTAATACTGCCTCGATAAAGTCAACCTTTCCTCTTCTGGACTGGCTTATCATCCCTGTTATTGTTAAACGCAGACTTTACTTTTAAAAACTTGAACCTGATTGCTGTCTCTAAGTCATGATGCTTGCAGTTTGATTATCTACTCAGGGGACAGCAGCGCTTTCTCAGAATGCTGGCTGGGATAGCCTGCAGCAGAATCCCCTCGGTTGCTTCTTCAATGCAGACTTCAGGGCTGCCGCCACACTTGCGAAGCTCCAGGCCTGGCGCCCGCCCTGCTGCTACAAGCAAGCAGCAGCAAGTAGCAGAGATCTTTCCTCATACCTGGATCCCAGGTGTTGCCTTTAGGAAACAGCATTCCCCGCTGAAGGCCTCTCTCTTTTATTGTGAGGCCTAAACATTATTTTAAAAGTTTATAAAGTCCAGTAAAATTTATATTGTTTGGCACATAGTGATAACAACAACATTTCCATAGCAATTACCATGGGCCAGGTTCTATTCTAAGCCCTTTACCAATGTATGAACGCATGGAATCCTCACAGTTTCATGTTGTTCATACTAGTAATTTCAAACCCATTTCACAGATGAAGAAACAGAGGCCCATGGTCAAAAGTCAGGTAGCTTGCCACTGGTAATAACCAAAATATGAATCCACAGGCAACTAGACTTCATAAGCTCTTGAACATGATAATTCTCCTCCTTGAAAAATGATTTAAAGCAAAAGATTGAAAAAAACAAACCCTTATATCTACCAACAGGGGACCGGGTAAAGAAATAATAAGTTTTCCCAAACAATGAAACACAGCAGTGAAAATGTATGAAGGCAACCAGATGCAGAATGTGTATAATATGCTGCCTTTATGTGTTAAAACATATTTTTTAATTTGATTTTTGTTAGATCTTTATGTATTGGGAGTTTTATCTTTGGTTGTTACAACTTTCCCCAGTCTGTCACTTGGTTTTTGATATGTTCAGGGTATAATTTGTCATGCAGAAGTTATTTTTATTTTATGTCCTTGAATTAACCTTTCATTTTATGGCTTTTGGATTTTGAATCACCTAATTAGAAAGGCCTTCCCCACTTCAAGGATACAAAAGAATTCTCCCAATATTTTCTTCTGGGGCTCTTAGGGTTTCTTTTCAAATATGGGATGTTAATATTTTAAGTTTATTGTGATATACAGGTAAGGAATATATGAGCTATTTTCACAATACCCACTACTAAATTGCCCCCTTTGCCCTTCTGCTGTGAGATGCCCTCTTTATCATAAAGTGAATTCTGTTAAGTATTTTGGATTATATCTGGACTTGCTATGTCCCTTTGGGGACCACGTTTTTGATTTATGATGTAGCCAGAGGCCTTTGTCTTTGTGTTTAAATATTATTTCAGTCCTGAAGTTAAATTTATGGCCTGTTTAATGTACCATGTTATTGCCACCATCCCTCATTATCCTGGGGAAGTTACAGGTGTAATGCACCGTGGTTTTACAGTGATGGCCAAGCTAGCAGATCCAAAGCAACACTGTCCCTGTTGATGAAGACAATGTCACTCACCTGATGAGATTTGCAGTTACATCATTCTGTGCACTCAACCCCTACAGGGACCCTTTGGAAATCAGAGGCTCAAGGACTAGGTTAAATTCACATCCTCTGCACCAAAAGAGAAAGTGCACCACCTCTGGTCATTCATGTCTCCTTGACATCGTATGAAAGCACAAAACCAAAATCGAATGTTCCAAAGTCCTACTGGGTGTGTGTGTCTACAGTTGGTTCCCAAGATCTGTCCATATTCCCCAGAAACCACAACAAAATAGCAGTTTAACTCAAGAGTAGGGTGAGAGTCTCACACTTATATCACAAACTCCCACACGGGCCACTCTGACCCAAACTCCCTTGAAACCCCTAGAAAGGCCTGTTTGAATGGAACGCACTTTCTGACAGTTTGTGAACTTTGCAGGCTCCATTAAGATGCCCGACTTAAGTTACCAGCCCACAGGGGGATAGATAACGGAGCAGGAGTGCTGGGCCTTGACCTGTATACGATCTGGCCAATGCTCTTGGCTCACCCCTGCCCCGCGATAAGCTCCAACACCCACAGTTGGCAGCTGGAGGGAGGGGGCGAGTCACAGACTGAATTTTCAGACTGTAAAATGCTGTGGGAAGAAAACAAACCAAGACAGCTAAAACAGGTGCCAAAGGGCGTTTGTTCACAACTCCAGCACAGTTTCATGTCTTCGTGCATAATGAGTAGCTAAGCTGCGTTAGGGACAATTTCACGCTCCTTTAACCTTTGGGTGTCCTGAAGACAGAAAGAAACAACACCTGTCATTGAAGGAGTTTTGGCGATCTCACATGCTCAACTATTCCACACTGGGTCTGGCTTGAAAGAGCCTATCCTTTACAGTTCATGGTCTGAGGATTATCTCTTCTTAAGTCTGAACTGTTTATTAGAAAGATCTTAGGCAGTTGCAAGCTTTCAACACAGTAGTAATTGATTTGTCATAGTCCAAAGCATCTCTCACATGCTCCTGATGATCTGAGAATTCTGAGTAGGAGCCCCAAAAGGCCACATTTGGAGAGAACAGTCACACATACCATTGTGCAGTGAGCTTTGCCAGCCCAGCCTGCAGGTAAACACTGGGTTGCAGTACAGCCACTACTGCCTGGCTCCACTCACCCTTGCTGGGGACCCCACACAGGCCTCAAATACCCCCTAACTTGTCTGAGAAGGTAGCTCACGTGTTCCTTGGCCTGGTCTTCTTGGCTAGCCTTTAGCTTTCAGCTTTTTCATCCAGCCTGCTCTGGCTCCCTGTGTTCTGTGATTCATGCCTGTAGAAGGTACGGCCATGCCTGTGGAGGTGTCACTGTCACATCTCCATGTCCAGATTGCAAACACTGGAGCTCAATGCTAAGGGACTGCCTCTTGGTGCTGACACCCAAGTTTCTGACACCATGTTCTCAGGATCTGGGCTTGATTAATTTTTGACTTGATCATTCATTATAGCCTTCACCTCAATACTTGAAGTGAAAATAGGACTTGAGGACCATCTAAATGAGTGACAGACATCTTTCCTTGAGGCCTACCATTCTTTAACCTTCTGCCCTTGGAAGAGGACCTAAGAACTGTCTTCCATCTCAAAAGGCTCCTCAGTCCCTCATGCCAAGGCACACGTGGCCAGCCTGCTCCACCAGTCCTTTTGGCATGTCCTAGTCCTAGGACAGTTATACAGGCCTTCTACTATGAGATTAAAAGGAACACTGACAGAAAACGACTTTGAGAATCTCATTTGTTCTTGAAATTGGCATTAGGAATGTATAATCCTTATAGGTGTATGTCGTACAATACATCTATCTCTGGTACATATTGAAAGTCACTTGAATTTCCTTCTAAGTCACTGGAAGCAAGAACTGATAACTCAAGGGAAATGGTCCACATCCATAACCGTCCCTTCAGAGAAACAGGCCCACTAATTGATACACAGCATTAGTAATGTCCTACATTCCCTATGTCCAGCTCAGTTTTTGGGGAGTCGTCCACTTCATGGTGTCACATATTAGGGCTCCCAGATCCATGAACTAGCCAATATCATATGCTTATACCTCACGGGCCATGGGTTTTCTTGTCCTGGCCATTTGTCCCATTGCAATTCCGGACCCAGTCTCTCTGCTTTCCAGTTTGGCTTTGCAGCGAGTGGCACTTCCCTCATTGTGTGGGGGGGCAGGATGGCCTAGTGATCAAGAGTTGCATGGAAGCCTGGCTCTCTCTACAGCCTTAACTGTGTGACAGGTCATGTACCTTATCCCAGTGAGTCTCTGCAGTTACAGGATAATTAATAATAATAATGATACCTCATGGGAATTTTTCAAGGATGACATGAGGCAAAATAGGTAAAGCACTTCAGATGTTAAACATGTAATAAATGAGCCAGGATTATTATTAATCCAGAAAAGCACAGAGTTAAAGGATGTAATGTAAAAGTACCTAGTTATTTCTTCATAAACTGGTTCTTGGTAAATCTATCTCATGACTATAGCTCACCAGAAAAAAATTAAATGAGTCCATAACTCGGAGGCTCTGTTACTGACCCCTTCCAAGCACAAAGACGAGAGGGTGGCTCGAAGTTCATTTGTTTTTCTCATGTGCCTTTTCTGTTATGAGTTAGCTTCATAGGTGATGCCCACGCATTCTTTTGCAGGACCATTCCTATGTCTGGAGTCAATGCCGAACTCACAGATTCCTCTGGGGAATTTTCTTAGGTGGATAGAAATGCATCAATAGGAAGAGGTAAAGGAATGAATGGTGCCTTTCTCTCAGTCCATCTGCCTGCTGGAACTTCAAGCCGCCCTGGAATTGGACAGGAGCCTGCTACCCTGGGATGCTGGCCTGGCCTGTAACCTCTCTCCATTAGAAATCTCCTTGCCTCAGGCCCAGCCAGCAGCACCAGCTGCATGCCTGCAAGCTCCACACCCAGAAGCACTGCCATAGATGGCCAGACAGACAATGGCTTCTGACCCATGACCAACTTCTAAGCTGGTCTGTCCTGAAATCCTCTCCCTACCTGAACAGCAGTGCCCCGAACTGAATGTTGGCTAAATCAAATTCCTTCTCCTAAACTAAACACACACACACACACACACACACACACACACACACACACACAAACGGAAACAAATCCCCCCAAATGTAGGACACCATCAGTCAAACTTATGGGTAAGTGGAGTCCTAGAAAGAGTAAGAGAACAAGAAATGAGACATATGTGAAGATAATTTTCCAAAACACAAAGCAAACAAAAACCAAAAACCACATAAAATCAGAGCTCCAAGAAGGTCAGATAACCATTCCGAGCAAGATGAAAACACACACAAACTTGGACTCAATCACTTTACGAGATATATGACTAACATAAAATAAAGTTTACTATAGGGCTTATAATATGTATACAATAAAATGTACAATGACAATAAAACAACAGAAGGAGCAATTGGAAATACATTATTGTATTAGTCTTATAAAACAGTATAATATTACATTAAGTCATTTGCAAAATCTTAGAAAAACCATTAATTTTTTTTTAAAGAGGTAAAGCTAAAAGCTACTAGAAGATAACATGGAGTCATGAAAAAGCTTAATGCAAAAGAGGAGGGACAGGGAAATAAAGAACAAACAAGAAAAATAGAAAACAACCGGCAAGATGAAAAATGTAAATTCAACCATATTAATAATTAAATACAAATGAATTAAATACCCAAATTAAAACACAGAGCTTAAAAACTAAGTAACTAACAATAACAAAAACAGTCAACTATGTCTTGTCAACAGGAAACCTTTAAAAATAGGGTCAACACAATATAGCCCATGGGCTAAATTCAACCTGCAGTATGTTTTTTTAAGGTCTTTATTAATATCAGACAAAGTGGACGCCTGAACACAGAATATTAGCAGGGATAAAAAGAAACATTAGACAATAATAAATGGGTCACTGCATTATGTAGAGATAAAAATCTTTAATGTATGTATGAACAAAGCTTCAAAACATGAAGCAAAACCCAAGAGAACTAAAAGGAAACTATTGTAATGGGAGATTTTCACATTCCACTCCCAGGTACTGAAAGACAAAGGAGAAAAATAGAATTGGTAAAAATACAGGCCTCAATATCATAACCAATCTACCAGTCCTAACCAGCAATTATTGAACGCTCCACCAGATAACAACAGACTATACATTCTTTCAAGTAAATGTGAAAGATTAACCAAGATAAATCATATTCTAGGCCATAAAACAAACCTCAATACATTTAAAATAATGTTTGATATATATAAAGTAAGTTCTCTAACCAAAAGTGAAATTAAACTAGAAGTTAATAGCAGGTATAATGAAAATCCCAAAATGTTTAGATATTAAACACACTTCGAAATAACCCATCAGCCAAAGACAAAGTCAAATAAAAATGAAACATATTTTGAACTGAATGACAATGAATAAAAAAATAATTCCAAATTGATGGGATGCCACTAAAGCATAGTTAACAGGAAACTTATAGTAATAAAAGATTATATTAGAAAACAAATTTTCAAAAATCAATCATCTAAGCTTCCACCTTAAAACTAGAAAAGGAAGAACAAATTAAACCTAAATTAAGCAGAAGAGCAGAAATAAATAAAACAGAAAAACAACAGAGAAAATCAATGAAACCCAAAGTAGTCCTTTGCAAAGATTAATCAAATTGATTGAACTCTAGTCAATTGGATGAAAGACAGAGGAGAGAAGGAGAACAAGACACAAATTACTAATAAATGAAGGAAAATTCCTATAGCTTTTACAGCCATTAAAAAATAGAAGGAGAATATTACAAGAGACCATGCCAATGAATTTGATAAGTTAAATCAGTGGTCCTCAGCCAACAGAGGACATGTGGCAAAAATATTGGAAGACATTTTTGTTTGTCCTGGGAGGCAGCTAAACAGCCTATCACACACAGGACCCTCCCATAACAAATAATTATCCTGCCCAAATGTCATTTTGGTTGAGAAACTCTGACTCAGGTGAAATGGGAAAATCCCTTGAAAGACCTCAGCTACCAAAGCTTTTTCAAGAAGAAAAGAATAACCTGATAGTTCTATACTTATGAAAGTCACTGAATTCATATCCAAAACATTCCATAAAAGAAAACTCCTGGCTCCTATGGCCTCATGGATGAGTTCTAACAATTAGGAAGAAATAATACCAATTTTACACCAATTCTTTCAGAAAATATTTTTTAAAAAAAGAAACACTTGTTAACTCACTTTAGAAATTATTATCCTGTTATCAAAACCGGACTTTAAAAGAAAACCAGTGATTAATATCCTTTATGATCACAGCCATAAAAGTTTTTAATAGTGGTTCAAATGCAACAATATATGAAAAGGAAAATAAATGATGGTCAGTTGACATTAATCCCAGGAATGCAATGTTTATTTAACATTAGAAAATCAAACCAAAAAATAAAATTAAAAAAAAAAAGAAAAAGAAAGAAATAAAAATTAAAATTAAATACACACACCAAAAAAAAAAAAAAAAAAAAAATCAGCAATGTAATTTACCATATCAACAGACTAAAAATAACCATATGATCACCAAAAATGATGGAGGAAAAAAATTTAAAAACCTCAAAATCCATTTGTAATCAAAGCTGTCAGAAAATAGGAATAGACAGAAAATCCTGTAGTCTAAGAACATCTATAAAAAGCCTATAGATAACCTCCAAACTTAATGGTGAAAGAACAAGGCTAAGATATCTACTCTCCATGGCTGTACTCAGCAATATACTGGAGTTCCTAGACAGTGAAGTAAAGTGAGAGAGTGGTGAGGGAGCATACAGATTGGAAATAAAGTTTTAAAACTGTTTTTCTCAACAGATGACATGGTTGTTTATGGAGAAAATCCCAAAGAATCTTTAAGTGACTTTAGCAAGGTCACAGACTATAAGCTCAATATAAAATATTGTATTTCTATATGCCAGCAATGCAATTGGAATTTGAAATTAAAATACAGTATCTTTTGCAATAACATCAAAAAGAAAAACTTGAAACACCAATTAAATCTAACAAAATATGTAAAATTTGTTCAATGAGATTATAAAACACTGAGGAGAGGAATCATATCCTATTCATGGATTCAAAGGTTCAATATTAAGAGGTCAATTCTCATTAAATGGAGCTACGGATTAAATGAAATCCAATCAAAACCTTCCCAGGTTATTTTCTTTTTGTTTTGTTTTGAAGACAAGATGATTCTAAAATTTGTATAGGGAAGTAAAGGAGCCCAAATAGCTAAATGTATTTTAAAAACACAAAACCAAATTAGAAGAGATTCCCGGGCTTCCGATCAAGATGACAGCAGAAGTAAACATGGCTCGCTTCCTCACACAACCACTTCAAAATTACAAGTAAACCACAGAACAACCATCACTCAGAAACATCAGACATTGAGTGGAATGGAAGTCTGACAGTTATGGAATTAAAGAAACCACACCCATCTGGACTGGCAGAAGGGGTGGAGACATGGAATTGATTGGCCCCACACCCACACGTGGTGGATAAAAATTTAGGAGGGAGATCTAAGAAGCAGGGAGTCCCAGGCCCCCCAGCCCAGGGTACCAGTGCCAGGAAGAAGGTAAGCCCCCATAACTTCTGGCTGCAAAAACCAGTGGGAATTGAGTTGGTAGAAGAAACTGCTGGAGCCTCAAGCAGTTCCTCTTAAAGAACCCACACACGGACTCACCTACTCAGACTCACCCCCTCTGAGCTCCAGCACCAGAGTAGCAGCTTGAAAGGCACCAGTAGTATACAGGGAGAAACTGAAGTCTCTGACATCCAGGCAAGAGCTGGGGGAAGTTTTCTCCCAGACGGAAAGGTGAACATAGGCCATTGTCCCTTATCTGAACCTTCCCCCGACAGAGCTATAGGCCAGGTGCCATATGTGAGACTCCATCAAATTGACTAACACTGTTTGCCCCACCATGGAGATCTCCAGGGACTCAGGCCCACCCAACTTACTGGCCGACCCAAGCTACTTTTTTCCATATGAATGTCTGGTCTTGGCTTATGTTTCACAACTTCCTAAATCCTCTCAAACAAGCAACAGTGAGACCCCTGTCTTTATACTTCTTGCCAAATGGTCCCAGGCCTGACACTAGCAACAGCCAGCCTAAACTCACAGCTTGGCTTCACCTGGGACTCTCCAAGCCCAGCACAAGTAGCAGCCATCTCAAGTTGCTTTATAGCTCAGGCAGGGTGGCCCCAGGCAAAACACAGGTGGCAGCTGACCTTGGCCTGCACCATCCAGGAAACCTCAGAGCCTGCACAACCAGTGGACAGCTACAGACCTTGTCAGAGCACCACCACCCTGCCCTTTCACAGATGATCCTCCACGAAGGGCAGAGGCTGATGGTCAGTGATCACAGGCAGTCCTTGCAGCTGACTGACCTGGGTAAATCCCTGTTAGTGGTAAATTATCTGCTAATAGCAAGCAAGACTCAACTACAAGAGGAAGGTGTACTCAGCCCAAATGAAGGGCACACCTCAAGTACCCAGCTTGGGTGATAGGGAAGAATGTACCACTGGACTCTACAGAACACCTACTACATTAGGCCACACTACTAAAACACAGAGTCATAGCAGCTCTATCTAATACATAGAAACAAACACAGGGAGGCTGGCAAAATGAAGAGACAAAGAAACATGGCTCAAATGATAGAACAGATCAAAACTCAAGAAAAAGAATTAAACAAAATTGAGATAAATAATCTATCAGATGCAGAGTTCAAAACACTGATTATTACGATGCTCAAGAAACTTAGTGAGGACTTCAACAGCATAAAAAAGATCCAGTCAGAAATGAAGGATACACTAACTGAAATAAAGAACAATTTACAGTAAAACAACAGTAGAGTGGATGAAGCCAAGAATCACATCAATGATTTGGAAAATAAGGATGCAAAAAACAACTAACCAACTAACCACAACAACAAGAAAAAAAAGCATCTAATAAAACAAATATAGTGTAAGCAGCTTTTGTGACAACTTGAAATGTTTCAACATTCACATCATAGGTATGCCAGAAGGAGAAGAGAAAGAGCAAGAAATTGGAAATTGATTTGAAGAAACAATGAAAGAAAACTTCCCTAATTTGGTTAAGGAAATAGACATACATCCCAGGAAGCACAGAGTCACAAACAAGATGGATGCAAAGAGGCCCACTCCAAAACACACCATAATTAACATGCCAAAGGTTAAAGACAAAGGGAGAATCTTAAAAACATCAAGAGAAAAGCAGTTAGTTACCTACAGGGGAGTTCACATAAGACAGTCAGTTGATTTCTCAAAAGAAACTTTGCAGGCTAGAAGGGACTGGCAAGAAATATTCAATGTCATTAAAAGCAGGGACCTACAGCCAAGATTGCTCTACCCAGAACAGCTATCATTTAGAATCGAAGGGGCAGATAAAGAGCTTCCCAGACAACAAAAACTAAAGGAGTTCATAATCACCAAACCATTATTATATCAAATCTTAAAGGGAGTTATTTAAGAAAAAGATCAAAACCATGAACTATAAAATGGCAATAAATACATATTATCAATAATTGAATCTAAAAAGCAAGCTAAGCAAACAAGAAGAACAGAGACAGAATCATAGAATGGAGAGGATTTTGATGGTTGCCAGATGGGAGATGGGTGTGAGGGATTGAGTAAAGAAGTGAATGTATTAAGAAGTACAAATAGGTAGTTACAGAATAGCCACTGGGATGTAAAATACAGCATAGGAAATGGAGTAGCCAAAGAACTTACACGCATGACCCATGGGCATGAACAATGGTGTGGGGATTACTTGAGGGAGTGGGGGATGCAGGGTGGAGGGGAGTAAAGGTGAAAGAATTGGGACACTATAATAGCATAATCAATAAAATATAACTTAAAAAACAAGTAGGAGGACTCATATAACCAAATTTCAAGAGTTGGGACCAGGATAGACTTTTCAACAATGCCTCAAGAATAATTGTTCATTAACATGAAAACAAAAAACAAAAAGAAGGAGCCATAACTCCTACATCATGCTTTATATAATTTGAGATGGACATGCTTTATATATTTGATATAACTCCCCAAAAAACTAAAACTTCTGAAATAAAACATAAGGGAATATCTGTGGTACTGAGTTGAGAAAGTTTTCTTAAACAAAAGAATCAAAAAGGGAAAATTGATAAATTACACTTCATCTCAATTTAAAACTCTCATTCTTTGAAAGACATTGCTAAGGAAATTAAAGATAAGCTACAGACTGGGAAAAAACCTTTTGCAAAACACACATCTTCTAAAGAACTTGTTTCCAGAATATATAACGACCTCTCAGAACTCATTAATAAGAAAACAAACAACTCAAGAACTGAGCAAAATATTTGAGCACATACTTTGTCAAAGAAGAAACAGGATGGCAAATGAGCATATACAAAATGCACAACACATTAGTCATCAGAAAAATACAAATTAAAGCCACAATACGAGACAGCCATACACTCATTTGAATTGATAAATTTAAAAAAAATCTTATAATACCAAGTGCTGGCAAAAATGCACAGCAACTGAAACTCTCATAATTTATTAGTGGAGATGTAAAAGGCTACAACCACTTTGGAAAACAGTTTGGCAGCTTCTACTAAAATTAAATATATACTTATCATACCCACCCTGGCTGGTTTGGCTCAGTGGATTGAGCGTCGGCCTGCGAGCTAAGTGTCGCTGGTTCGATCTTCCAGTCAGGACACATCAGAGAAGGAAAACTCTGACTCCAAAAAACCTCCGCTGCCTTGCGGCATACCTCTTCAGGGGAAAGGCTAAGGGAGTAAACCCCGACAGAAAATCTGGAGCCGGAGTCCCTAAGGCGGTTTGACGTTGTAGTCAACACCGGCAACTCCTGCGGCGCACCTGAAGCCAAGCTGTATTGACTCCATCTTTCCCTTGGATCCCTCAGCTGCGAAGAGAGGGGGGGTCTGCTGCATGGGCAACAGCAGACCCTCCATATCACCCTGCCCAGGCTCTGTAGCTTCAGCTTCACTGGAGAGGACACTCCAGCGTCATTGCAAGATATCGATTCAACACGGGAGGAGACAGATACCGTGTCACTCCCGAGTCGGACTGCACAACCATTCTCGGCGGTGCAGATAGACTCTTAAGAAGCTACACCATCGTCTCTCGAGACGGACGGCTGCCGACGACTTATCATACCACCTAGCAATCTCTCCCTTAGAAGTTTGCCCAAGAGAACGCAAGCATATGTTTACACAAAGGTTTGAACGTGAATGCTTACTCTGAAACCAACTGGTGTCCTGCAGTACAATTCTAACACTAACCACACTGCACAGGTCTACAGGCACAGTCTCCAACATGACTGTCCTTACTCCTGATGACAGCCACACTTGGGAGTCCGCAGGCCATTTGTATATTTGATTAACTGGCTTCAGATCTAGGGGTTCCCACAACTGTCCCCTTAGGTTTGAAAATTCACTGGAACTACTCACAGAATTCAGAAAAAGCATTATAATTATGATTATAGTTTACTATAAAGAATAAAAAACAGGACCAAATTGAAGAGGGACAGTGGTGAGGCCATGCTACTGGCTCAGCAGTGCATTCTCCAACCAGAAAGCTCTCCTGAGCTTTGAGTCCAGAGTTCCTTCTGGGGTTTCATTGCAGAGAGATGGGATTGATCGGATCATTGGCCATGTATGTGCTTGATCTCAAGCTCTGGGCCTCCTCCCCTCCTGAGAGGTCAGCTGGCTCAAAGTCCCCAACTTTTCATTGTAAGGTTGATGAGCTGACCAGTTGGCATTGGCATCCTAAGTCGACTAGTCTCATTATTGTAAACTCAGGGGCTCATGAATAAATAGCTAAGACACTCCTATTATTCAGGAAAGTCCCTGGATTGAGAGTCTACCTCCCAGAACCAGGAATGAAGGCAGGCCAAATTCTTTATTATACAACAATTGAACATCCGTAATTACCAAAACCCTAAAATAACCCCAAAGCCATTCACCTGGTGGGAAGATAAACAATTGGTTGTACCCATATTATGGAATATTATTAACAAGAAAAAGAATGCGTTATTGATACATGCAACAACATAGATGAAGTTCAAAAATATGGGAATTTCATTACATAGGTATTGTAAATGCAACAACTACGTAGCATTGTCTTACGATTTGTAACGGCAGAGGAATAAATTCTTTTTTATTTATATAAAGCCATAATAATTTCATTTCGTTCAGGATTTTGCAGCCTCAGTGCGACTGACATGTTGGACCTTTGCTGTGGGGGCTGTAGGATGTTTAGCAGCATCTCTGGCCTTTGCTCATCAAGATGTGAGTAGCAACTTCTCCAATCTTGACAATCAAAAATGACCAGAAATTTCTAAATGTTCCATGAGGGGTAAAGTCACTCCAAGTTGAAAATGACTAATTTAGTCCAACACAATTTTACAGTTTCATAGTCTTAAATGTTTCGTGGAAATCAAGATAATTTACTTGATCCATTAAATCAGTAGGAAATTCATGGTATTTAAGTTAGGCTTTCCAGAGGAAAACATATCCCAGTTTTGTATAAATTAGAAACTTGAGAGTAGTATTACTTCTCCTAGTAGGGCAAAGACATTCAGTTGTTTTAAACCAACATTATTAAAACTAATTTGTCCAAGTATTCTCTTCGTTTAGTAGTATTATCTAAATATTTTCTTTATTTACATGTCTAATTACAGACCTAACCAGGTCTTCGAATTTTTCTTGTTAATTGATAACACATGGAGGCCTTTGTTTCTTATCTTGTATCCTAGCAATCAAGACATTTAAAGGATGGCCAACTTTTCTCACCCACCTCCTTCAAGTACTTGAGTTTCCTTAAAGTTAGCAAATTTGCTCATTGAAATTCTTTTTTTTTTTTTACTTTCTGAAAATTATTCAGTTCTTTCATTTTAACTTTGTAAGTCCCACTTAGTCTATTCATGCATTCAAAATAGGAGCTTCATTAAACTGAAGAGACGTTATAGCCCAATTTATTATAAATTAGGAGATAAGCGGAGGTATCATACATGTCTATCAACAAACACATTTATAAAGTATTTCATATCCATCTCATAAAAGAATTTTATCCAACCCCTGAGCAAGCGAGGGAAGTCTAGAGGAATTTAGTGCTGGATTTCTCCCTAGTATATATATCTGTATGTTTTGTTATTTTTGTTACAAAGAGAGAAAAGGCTTATCTTATTTTCTATTTACACAACACAAACACAGAGAGAGGTAACAGGCTCACTTTTGCAATTACACATGAGTCAAAAACAAAGAACAAAACTTACCCATTTGTTGTAGCAGCTTTGGAAGGAGGAAGGCCAGAGACAGATTGCCTGGAGCCGCTTTCTGTCTAGCAGGCAAAAACATTTTTCCTTGTAAAAAAATTTTTCTTTAGCGTGTAACACTGTGTAAATCATGTAAATCAGACAAATGACATGGAGCATTCTACCTGTGGCAGAAGAAACACCATCACAGGCGTAGGCTACAGCATGCCCGCCTCCATAATCCCACAGGTGAGACCTACTGGCCTAACGGTCTGTATCTGAAATACCAACAGACACCAAGAATCCTCAAGATGGCAAACAGAAAGGCAAATGCCTGGTTGACAGAAAATCAGGTCAGACCACAAAAATCAGCTTCCCAACATTGCTTCCACCAGTGTAGTTAAAAAGCAGCTGTGTGCTAATCAAAAGCAGGACCAGATTTGCCTAAGACCCAGAGAGAGAAAAACAGAAGAGTCAGCAAGGATTAAAGCTCCAATTGTGGAACGAGGTTCATTCCTAGAGGTCCAGTCAGTGCAGGTGAGTCACCTGGCTGTCCCAATGGACCGTCCACCTGTCAAAGGAAAACTCAGAAACAAGGAAGTTTTCAGACTTTAAGATGACTGGCTCACAAAATAAAAGGACAATAGTTATTTAAAAGAAAAATATCCCACAAGAATCACTGTTACCAACAGCCTAGTCATGAGGGTAAAACAGCAACTTTTTCATTTAATCATTTATGTTCCATCTTCCAAGGAAAACATCCAGTTTTTCTTATCTCATGTTGCAAAATTCTACTCTTCCCCCACCCCCACCTCAACTATGAGATGCTCACTTAAAGCCAAGGTGAAATAATTGGTTTTACACCTTCCCCCTCCTAAGACAGAGTAGACATCCCATTGACATTCTCTGATACAAGGCAATCTACAAAGTTTTTGTGTGTTTGCTTACAGAGAGAGGACACAGGTCTCCATAATTAAAGTCTTCAGTCCCCACTTCATCTTGTTTTTGTGACTGAGAGCAGAGGTGAGCGGTTCTCAGCTGAGACAATTTTGCCTCAGACATCATTTGGCCATGTCTGAAGACATATTTGGTTGTCACGGTTGGGGGTGGGGGGTGCTGCTACTGGTATTATTTAGTAGACAGAACTTGAGGATGCTGCTAAACATGCCGTAACGCACGGGTCAGCCCCCACAACAAGTTGTGCGGCCCCAAATGTCCATGGTGCTGCTGCCGAGATGCTGGCCCAGGCTCGAGTCAGACCACCTGGGTTGAGATTTCAGGCTGCTTACTTACTGCTCTGAAACTTTGGATCATTGACTTGACCACTATATGCCTGAGTTTTCCCATCTACAAACTAAAGATAATAGTATCTAGACCTCAAAATGTTTGCTATGGGAAACTTTATTGGAACAGGATCATTTGTTCCTTCAGCTTCTTATATATCCTTATCAACATTACTTTATCTTTTTTTCTCTTTTATATACATCTAAATTCTGCTGTGTTCCTACTCCAGGGTACGGAGGCTTCTTCTACCCAGGCATAAATCTTATCGGCCTTCCGTGCAACTGAGCACTTTCTTTTAGCCATTTCTTTGCACCAAGGTATACAGTTGTACCCAAGAGTTAACGTAGGAGGTATGACTGCTGTCCTATGAAGGGTTTCCTTATGAGGTTCGGCCTTGTTCTCAGGTATCCGAGAACTTAGATTTCAGGAGCACAATATTCAATTCCTCAAAATGATAAAAGTGGCTCACTATGCCAAAACTGTTTGTCCAAAATATATATGGTTTATGCAGACACATGCATACCTTCTGAGAGGCTGGGATTTTGCTATGTGCCAGGCAGGTACCTGCACAACCTGCCACCAATAAAAACCATAGGCAGACTTCAATGAGCTTACCTGGTGGGCGTTTTTCACACATTGCCACAACTCACTGGTGGGGGTAAGTGTATCCTTAGAGATCCCACTGGGAGAACTGTGGAAGCTCACCCTTGGTTGCCCTCAGACTTCGCCCCATGCACCCTTTCCCTTTGATGTTCTGTATCCTTTTGCTTTAACAGATCTTGGCTGTGAGTAGGACTACAGGCTGAGTCCTCTGAGCCCTCCTAGTGAAGCCCCCAGGGAGTGGTTTTTGGGACTTCCAAAAGGTAGCCCTATTTGTTTTATGTGAAAGGTCATGTTTACCAACTTAAAATATCACATTCCATAACGCTTCTCATACACTGCATGGGTAGACAGACATAAGTTGATTTAAGTATAATTTTCATTTTATTAATTTTTTTTCTTAAGTACTAGGTTCTCAGCTGCTGCAATTGTCCCTAGATCAAACATAGTATCTGCCATTATATATGGGTCAATGCCTGGCACACATTTTAAAAACTGAAATGTATAGCATTACATTTCTCTCTACCCCCTGCATTTTCTAGTTACTTCTCTTTTGATCCCATGAGCAAGGTCCTTGGTAAGTCTCTTTCCTACTTCTCAATAAGACATACTCTATTATCCCTGAGTTCATTATTCTGGTACCAAGGGCTGAATTCAATTCTAGTATCTACTATACTATCAGCTGTTAATTTTTTATATTGTTTTTCATCCAGAAACTGAACTTTCCATTGGAAAGATTAGGCAATAAACAAACTAAAATAAATCTTTGTGTCCCAAATCCACTGGTTCTTCTGTCCAGAGTTCATATGCCCTAATTAAAGATGTTTCACCCTTTATTTCTCCTTTACGAAGATTCTTTTCAAACCATGTTCCTTAGGAACATTAGCCTCAAGCCATTATTTTATGACAAGAGATTCCATGGTTAACTTAAGTTTGCGAAGTGGGTAAATAAACAGATATATGTACTATAGAGCTTTTCAGAATCTTTAATAAAATCATGTGAATTATGAACATTTTAGGGTTTTGGACAGCATGTAGATTTGCATAAGTTACATAAAAGTATAAAATTATCCTCCCAAGAACATCTTAGAGGGGTGATTATTTTACAGTATGCACTTGCAGAAATGCAATGCCTGCCCCTGGTAGGGTAGCAGTCATCACGTGTGATGTCTGAGAAGTCTGTGGGTAGAGGTCCAAGGAGGCTGCAAACATTAAGACCAACCAGATACAGCTACACTGCTGAGTAATGGCTTTTAGAACTGAAATGTCTAAAATATTAGGCAGACTATAAGGTAAAAATGAAATCAAGCAAAAATTGTTAATGGGTTATTACAGATTTTCTATAGAAAAATTATAATTCTGAGTGACAGGGAAGTATGAAATTTCTTTAACATTATAGTAATAAATTACTTGCCCCATAAAAGAAAAATTAATTCAGTTAGTTCTAAGTCAGTAATCACTCATAGTGCTCATCTATCAACCTGGAACTTGCACTGTATGACTTTCTAAAATGAAAAGAACGGAAAATACACAGAGATGCTAAAAATAACACCACTGAGCAAGTACTTCTTAAAGTAATAAAAATACATTACTACTAAATAAAGTGAACAAAAAGGTTTGTTAATACTTTATTAGTATTTTCTAATGGACAGAACATAACACAAACCAAATAAAATTTTGACTCTTCTTTTCAGTTCAGTAAAAATAGCTGACATTCTGATTGTTTCTTCTTTGTTAAAGAAGGAAAAGTATTGGTAGAATAATTAGGCACACAGTTGACACTTATGTACAATGATATGCACAAGTTATCTTTTAACAATTATAATCCTAAGATGTGCTCTTTATATTTTTCCCTTGTAATACAGGAGTCATGCTCCTATAAGCAAAATTTACTATAACAAAAGAATTGTATAAGGAGTGACAAGACTTTTAAAACAAGTCCTTAAATAAAAGGATGCAGCAACAACGGAACGCAGGTTAAGAAGACAGTTTAAACATTAAAATTCATTTATTTTACAAATACTCAAATACACATGCATTAAATGAAAATATTGCACAAAATTAACATTTTAGATCGTGAACTTTATGTTGATCTTAATTTTTAAAAAACTGGTACACTTTCTGGTAGCACTTAACTGTTTGATTTTTTCCCAAAACCAATAGCACAAACTTAAAATGAAGGAACTGAGATAGTAAAGAAAGTTTTTAATGTTTTTTTCTTTTTTAAAAAATTAAGGCTAACCAAGTTCATCCATTGTTCAATGGCACAATTATTTCCAGCAACTATTCAGAACACGCTAATTACAGGAAATGCCCACCTAAGTGCTATATTTTTAAGTCATACAATCAAATTTTTTTAGGTGAATGATTAAAAGTTAGTAGTGACGGTTTCTAAATAGTTTGTTACCTGAAAAACCAGAAAACCCAAAGAATGATTAATTTTGAAGGTTTTTGCCTAAAGGCACCACTGACTTAGAAAACACATTCAAAAATCAAATATTAGAAGACATAAAGCCTCTTCACATATATTCAGATAGGTAATAATGCATTAAATTGTAATAACTTTATTAAACATAGTACACTGTACTTGACTTATGGGTTAAATATTTTAAACACAGCTTGACCAAGTCATTCAATAGCCTGATTTTAGCATGACCAAGGCTCTCTCTAATGTAAAACATAGATGTATAGAGAGAAGATGCACAACCACTTACAAAGACTACCATTTGACATTTCTGCTTTTGAAATATAAACTCTTTTTAACAGAAGTTATTTAAAAAACCCATTTACTCACATATTTTTTGGCCTGATGCACTTACGTTGCAGGGCTCTGTTATGAAAATTTGCAATCTACTTGACATTTCCTTCCCTGGTTGATGGTCAGCGTTCCCCACATTATTCAGAAACGTTTTTGCACAGGTCCACACTAGACTCTTAGGTGAATTCTTCTGTTTACTCTTAGATAATTTATGTCAAAAATATACTTGAACTGGGCTGGGGTGTATTTGAAAATCATTGCACTTATGGTCATGCTGATGCTTTCTACAGACGTGTTTCACACAGCCTCACTTCTAAAGCCTGGGCATGGAGAGGGGCCAGAGTGGGGCGACACACTGGGAGGAAGAGATATTCTTTCTCCCACCCGTCAATAAGGAACTCTTCTCTTTTGCAAGTTGCAGTGAAAGGGGTTTCATTTATGTAATTCCTAAGACATGCAACACATGCTGAATATATGCATACTACATGTATGCACACCAGCATTATTAATAAATATGATTACTATTATAAAGCTTTAAAGGAAGGCTTTATTCTGTTACTAGGCTCACTCTTTAAGTAGGATCTAAGTGAAAACAAGACAGTAGTATCTTGTTCCAATCTTAAAGCTCCCAAATAACTGGGATACCAATACTCTGTCCCTTTATCTTAAGCACCCAGACGTTCTTTTAATACCAGGATCTTGGCTCAGTGGTCTGATAAGTAGATTCACTATTTTAAGGTTTTAGTGTTAAATATTTTTAAAACAAAAAATGCTGACACATCCAAACCCTTCGTCAGTGGAATTATTTAAAACTATGCAGAAATCCTGCATACAAGGGATATAAAGACTTCTAAGATGGACACATGGAGAATGAGAAAACTATAGGAAATGCAGAGGCTCCAAAATTGGAAAAGGTTATTTTGTTGTCGTTGGTACAAAATTATTTTAGGGACCTAAATGTATACACTGAGGGGTTTGCCAACTTGCTTTATTTAGTAGAAGTTTGCATTATGCAAAATATAAATAAGAGCATATTTTAAAAAATATTATAGTTCTTTTTCATTATTTTTATATATGTACACTATAATAGAATTAGGAATTTGTATGTTTACATATGACTAATAAACTCATTTAACCCTTTATAATATGCTATTTTTGCAATCACCTATGGTATGTCTAGATCACACAATTTAAAATATCATATGGTAACTTTCAATAGAGTACTGTTTTCTTTTGAATTTTCATATTTTTAGACGCCCAGAACTTATTTGGCAATTCTTTCAACAATTTATACCCCTACTATATAAACAGTAATCTCTCAAAGGTAAAGAAAACTGCTATCATTTTGAAACTTAAATGAGAGCCACCATATGCTTCTTTTTGCACACAGAATGCCAAGAAGAAGAAAAAACAAGAAAACAAAAAACGTAGACTGAGTACCATAAGAGCAAAACAGAGCCCTTAGAGCACATAAGAATCAATTAAAAATTGTTTAATACCAATAAACAAACCCAATCACATTCTGTTTTTGATTGGTTTTATTTTATACTAGGTTTTATGTCACAAAACTGTAATTTGGGTATCAGGTTACTTCTTACTTTAAGGGCATTCTGTCATCTTCCCCAGACCCAAAATAGATGTTCCAAAGATCATTCACCTCGCTAATCCACAACGTACCAAAATTCCGGCACAGACCTATAAAGTCATTACGCAAAACAAATCCCTCCAAATCCTACATTGCACAGTCTCCCACTGTGAAACAAATTATCCGCTTTATCTGTGAACCGTTGTTTTGTGCTTTCCTTAGCTCTCATACTTACACTCTGGCACTTCGTCACTGCTGGAGAATGCTGATTAGTTTGAAACAAAGAGAGACCAACGTCATTCTTGCTTGAGATGGGGGCAGTATCCTCTCAATGTTGCAAAAATATGCACCAAATCATTTAAGACACGGCAACTCTCTTGGTAGTGGCTGGGTGACGGAGGAGGATGAGAAGAACCGGTCTCGTGGATGTACTGATAATCTATTTGAGACACTAAGGGACCAGTGCAGACACAACAGTATATGAGTTAATTAAGCCCCAGAATATCTGTCCACACACTAGTTCTGGACAAAATGAACACCAGCTTCATAGATTGGAGTGTCACCTTTTCTGTAAAGAAGGCGCTTGAGTTGTTTGAAGTTTCTGTTTGTATTTTTGCATTTGCTTTGACCGTGAATGCAGTTTGTGGAAAAGTTCACGGAATTTATACTGCGGAAATAAGGTTTCCAAAAAGCCTTCCAAGAAGACATAAACCATTCTTCTATTTAATTGGTTGTGCTGAAACATTTCAAAAACACGAAGAATACCTTTTCGTGTTGTCTCAGCCCCAATAATGTGCTTCAGTTCATCTAAATAGGGGGGGAAATAAACGTAAGTCATTACTCAAAGGAAACACAAAGTGTAAAGTATGCTCTCAGTTACATCAACTCTGTGAAGTACACAGCAGAGTAACTGACACACAGTAGGTACTCAGTGTGTTTCACCTGTGTACTATACTAGACCAACAATAAAAAAGAAAAAAAAGAAAAAGAAATGAGAAAGGGGACTACAACTATAGGAACCATACGGATTTTTTAAAGTCATAAGATATCACACTAAATAACCTTGTTCTTTATTTGAAAAAAAAGAATAAAATTTGTACATGTGCATGCATGCACCCACCCTCATGCAATAGGTACTGAGAGACAGGACTGCACCAGAGAAAGAAGCAGGATCCAGACTCAGAAACCCCACATTGAATTATAATCCTGTCCCTTAATACTTCTATGACATTTACCTACATTGACTTTGTTTCTTCATCTGTACAAATGGGGATTTATAATAACCAATATCCTTATAATTGTAAGGATTTATAAGGCTTTAATAAGATAATGTGAAAAGTGATCTGTAAACCCTAAAACGTCGCACAAATACTCTTACTGTGTGTAATGCACAGTGAGAATGTGCTATAAGGAAACGATGTGCGACAACTGACCTATGATCTCAAAAACCGGTGACACAGTACCAGTGCCATGAAAATACTAAAAGTATAAAGATGTATATGGGGCAATTCTATATGAGAATATGAGGAAAAGTTCCCCTCCAGGAAGTAACAGCTGACGTAGACTTTGCTACCTGGGCAGGATTTTGATAGGTACAAGCAGACAAAGGATCAGTTTTGCTGGAAAAAGCGTCAGTGAGCAAATGAACACGAAGGGAGGAAAGCAAGGCAGACTCAAGAAGTGGGGGCGGGCCGTGCGGCTGAAGTTCAGGGTTGCTGCTGAGGAAGTGCGGAGAAGCACTGACAGCTGACAGAGCTGTGACTGCCAGGGTGAGCGAGCGTGGCGCCGTGCGTCACTGCGGATACGCGAGTATGGGAACGACGTGTGTGAATATTCCTATTCATAATCGGGGACCGCAGCAGCAGTAAGTTCTTTTTTTAGTGCTCTCGAAAGAAACATGCAACTTCCAAAAAGTATTTTCTAACTAGGGGTACAATATAATTTGTGAATTTACTAAAAAACAAGTGAGGAATTATGACCATATGCTTTTCTAGCTACCTTCACGCCCTTCAAGTCTCCACACAAGCGTCGTCCTCTCAGGGAGGCCTCCCCAGAGCCACACCTGCGCCGTCCCTGGCCCTGCACAACCTGTCACCTCAGCGTCACCACTGTCTGACATACGGTGCTTTCTTTCTCTGTTTTGTCTGCTTTCTGTGTCACGTGTTAGAATGTAAGAGCCAGAAGGCAAAGATTAGTGCAACAAATCAGTTGTTCCTACGTAAAGGGATTGTTATGAAGAAATGGTTTGTTCTCTTAAGTAGAACAAATATTCTTTCTGAAAACCTCGAACTCCAGATTCCTTTATCAGCCCTTTCATCTGTGATATATTTGTCATCAATTTATTCTCAAGATGTTTCAAGACAGCAAAGTGGTTAAAAGTTAAAAGCACCACTTTTTTTCAAGTGGTTGGAAGCAGTGGCTTTTAAATCATTTAAGCTGAGGCAGAATCCCAGCACTCAGGAGTGTTGGGAGGCTCCCTGAACCTTTCTGAGCTTCTGTTTCCTCACACATGAAGGTACAACATCAGTAGTGTCTAGCTTCATGATCTTGTCATGAGAATGAGTTAACAGAAAAATGAGAACTGTGTAGATCATTGCTTAGTATAGGGTAAGCAATAAAATGGTGGTTATTTTAGTCAAACTAGCATGCTCAATGCCAAAAACTCAGCACTACAGAATAACGAGGTTGGTACCAAACATGCTCACTCACCTGGCATAATTGAAAGCAGTTTAGTCTTTCCTGCAACTCTTGTTCTCATCCGAATAGCTTTATCTCTGCATGGAACAGTCTCTGCTAAGATGCCATTTGGCCAAAAGGCATCCCTATTTTAAAAAGATTAAATAAATTGAATAACCATTTTCATTTTCTAATGATACAAGTTGGTGAAATTATTCTAATTTTCTACAGAAAACACAAATGTAAATAGAAAGAAGAAACATTTCTGAAATTCTATGTAAGTATGGAACTCAACAAATAGTAACCAAGTACAAGGTTCAATTTTAAGTGTAAAAGGATATACACAAGAAGGATAACAGATGAGTTCTGCCCTGAAATAACTTACAAACACTAATAAATTATAAAGATGGCAAAACGGAACATATAAGGACTATATCGCATCCATTTAAACTCAAAGTATCTCATCTAAATATAAGCCCACAATATCCTGAATTGGGGCAATTTACTCTCCCTCAATTCCCGTATAACTAGGCCAACATAGAACAAATTCCACACCCACACCTCATAGCTGGATTGATCACAATGTTCTCCTCACATATATAACCCATTCTCCCTCACTTTCACGGCATGTGTGATTTCTGTCCCTTATTTATGAGGCCAAGAGCAGACATTTAAGCACAGTAACTAAGCTGCCACTTGGGAGTCAGATCAAAGAGAAAGAGAAGACCCAGAGCAGTCGTTCTTAACGTTACTCATTAGAAACACCTGAGAGCTCTGACAAAACCTTAATGTGCAGGCCTTCCAACAGATTAATTAAGTCAGACTCTCTGGAGATGGGCCCAAGCACCAGTACTTTTTAAAGCTTTTCACGTGATTTCAATGTGCAGCCAAGGCTGAGAATCCCTGCTCCCGAGGAACATCATTTACCTACCCTGACTTAATCTGCGTGCTAGAGCAGGTGGTCCGACTTTTGGAAAAATAGGGTATGGGGGTGGGGGGAATGCAGATTCGGATCAGAGAAACCTGGTTCCCTATTTTCAGCACCTCAGTCTTTGGGCAAGCTGCTTAACCCAACTGTCCCTCGTTTTCCTCAGAAGAAAATGCAGACAAAAATCCCTATCTCGTGAGCATGATAAGATCAGAAAGTATACCTAAAGCGACTGGCAGAGTACCAAGCAAACAGTGCTCCATACCAACAGCTCCCTCTTGCTTCTATTATTTCGAAATACACGATGCCGTGAATCTTTAGGCCTGGCTTATCTTTCACTTCTATTTCACTTCAAGGGGAGCACAGCATAGTGGTCTATTTATCTGCTACGCTGTGCTCCCCTTGAAGGAACTGCATCTGAGGTCCTGGTGATTGGCAAGGTGCTAGGCACAGAGAAGGGGCTCAGAATATTTTTGTAGGATGAACATATAAACTGGAGTATCATTGCTCTTCATTTGTATTCTTTTCAGAGGTTCAAGTAGTTAAAAAATTAAACTGTGGCCAGAGACATACATATTTATTAAATTTTTCATTTAAAATCAAGGTTAGCCAATAAAAGTGAGCAAAATTAATCCCTAATACTAGGTAGTTAATTATATGACCATGTCTTGTCTACACTAATATTTCAATTATTTTATTTATTTATTAAAGATTTTATTTATTTAGAGAGAGGGGAAGGGAGGAAGAAAGAAAGGGAGAGAAACAACAATATGTGGTTGCCTCTCATGCGCCCCTAACCAGGGACGTGGCCGGCAACCCAGGCATGTGCCCTGACTATGAATTGAACTGGCGATCCTCTGGTTCACAGGCTGGTGCTTAATTCACTGAGCAACACCAGCCAGAACTCAATTATTTTAAAGCCACTTTACTGTGATAAAATGTAACCTCACATCTTATCATTTTTTTCTTTTATACTTTTTTCCTATTCTGGTTTTAAAGAAAAGAAAGATCAATAGACACATATACAAAATGTTTAATTCTAATAAGTCTTTTTGTTCATCAGTGATAACTAAGCCAACTTTATGGCCCATGTAAAAAGAAAAGCAAAGTTAATTAGCGATAACAATGCTAAACTCTGTACTACCTGAAAGAAGTGACTGTGTCTTAAGATATACCTGAAACGTTTCACTAAGTCCGCTACTTGTTCGGGTGAGGTCATCCAGTCAACATGGTCAACTATTTTTCTGAAAGTAAAGAAACTTAAATGGGTAAGGTAAAAATTTTAGAAGGTGAATAAAATAATCACTACTTTCATGGAGTAAGTAACTTAATTTGTATGTAAATTATCTTTGAGAGAAACAGACTGCTTTAATAATGTTCTTAAAAGGCCCAGAGAACAAATTCTCCTATAAAGATTGAACAATCTATTTCCAGAAGTATAAGTTTAAAAACTAAGTAAGATCAGCTCTAAGTGGGAAAAAAAAGAATAAAAAAATGTGGTACCTATTAATAGTATCACCATATGTGGCTCTAATAAGCTGCTGAAGTAGGTTTTTTATATTTCTTCGCAACCACTGATTTCTCTCTTTTAAGTCAAATACTTCATCCATGAGAAGCAGCATTACCCTTAGTGGAATATTGTCGTCCACCTGACAAAACATGAGGAGAAATAAGCATATGTTTATGTGACTTATCTATCTACCATAAATGGATACTTTTACAAAACGACTGCTACTATTCACAGGTCAGAGAACAAGTTATACTATAGCTTTCATAACCTGACATTTCATTCTAATTTAGAAGAGACATTTTTAACAGTTAGTTTTGACAGAACACAGACTTTTACAGCCCTATATTGATGAGCAAATTCCACAACTATAATGAAAAAATTTCACAAAGTGGACTCATGATGATCTTGGGGAAAGATGATTTGACTTGTTTACTTTAGTAGAGTCTGTACTAGTTTGATAAGGCAAATGCTAATCCCTTTGCCTATTTCCTGCGGCATCTTTTTCAAAAGAAGAAAATATTTTCAACATTCCCCTTATTTAATACAACAAAACACAAGTTACACAGAATAATGTGTTTTGCTTGGTCAGTGAGTTGTATGTTTTTAGATATTTTCAGGGAAAATAACTGAGTAAAATCTAATACACAGCTAAGGTAACATTACATAAGACATATTTCACTATACTAGAATTTTCTTCTAACATTTAACAAGTAAAAATTTGAACACTTTTATAATGGGAATATTTCATTAAAGATGTGAAAGTAACAGAAGACAACTAGAATGCTTTGGTGTGAAAAAATATATATAAAGCTAAAATAGGTACAGATTTAGAACTGCATATAATTATCAGAGTGTTTATAACTCTTTCATCACTAAGATACTCTATACAATTATTTCTTCATCAATGTTGTAACTTAAATATTGAGAAAACAGCATGAGTTATTTATTTTTCAGTGTCAGGCTGTAAACATTTTCTTAGGGCACCCACCCTTTCATATACTGAAAGCTCAGAGCTTAACCAAGGGGAGGGGGCCATGGCAGAGGGGTGAGGAAAGACACATTTATTTACTGAGGCAAAATAAATACTGTTCTATTCTCTGAGCAAGTGTATTCGAATCTGGTGCCATATGACAATTATAATAAAAGGTTAAACTGTAAAAACCCTTAATAAAAGGTATGATGTTATGAATATTATACCAGCACAACTCATAATAAAATATTCTGAAATATTCCTGAAAAACAAAAAAAAAAAAAATTTAAGCCAGTTTATCATAAAGAAATATAATGAGAAACTGAAGGGAGATAATTATAACTTCATGTCTAAAAGGACAGAATACTAAGCCCAGACCCAAATATATACTGAAGTGGCCAAAAAGTTCATTTAGTTTTTTCCATAAGATGGCTCTAGTAGTGCTTAGTTGTCTTTAACTTCATTTGGAATAATCTTGTTAGAGTGTATTGTGACAGCTGTCAGATCAGTGTGCACTTAAAAAAAGAACATAAAATTGGTGAATTTCTGTGCAGACATTTTAAAATGGAAGAGGAAAGAAAACATGTAACATTTTCAGCAAATTAGGCTTTATTATTTCAAGAAAAATAAAACAACTGAAACACAAAAAACGATTTGTGCAGTGGATGGGGAAGGTGCTGTGGATGATCAAAAGTGTCAAAAGTAGTTTGCGAAGTTTCTTGGTACTACTGACATTTTGGCCAAATAACGCTTTGCTGTGGGGCTGTCTTGTGCATTGGAAGATGTGTAGCAGCACCCCTGGCCTCTACCCACTAGAAGCCAATAGCGGGAGACAGCTGACATGCTCACAATACATAAATCAATAAAGTTAATGGTGAAAATGAGAAATGTGTCTTTTAGTTTATGGAAAAACTAAACATGTTTTGGCCAACCTGATACAATAATCTGATTTGTGACAAAGGAGAAAAAATGGTACTGGGGAAGAGAGGGCCTTCTCAGTGAGTGGCGCTTGGGTCGACCGGACCCCTAATTCATTCAATACACAAAAATCAATCCTAGGTGAATGCCAAATCTAAACTTTAGCATGGTAAAACAAACAAAAAAATTAAAGAAAATCAAATATCTTTATGACTTTGCAATAGGCACAAATGGTATATCCCGTGGATAAAAGCACATAAATACTTACACCTGACAAAGAACCATTATTCAGATTATAAAAGCACTCTTACTAATCAAAACACAAAGACAGCCAAACCAACAGAAAAAAAAAGGGGGTGGGGGGAGCACTAGGCACAGAAAACAAGATGCTCAAATGGCCAATAAACATAGAAAAGGTCTTCAACATTTCACAGTCATCAGAAATGAAAATCCACAGGAGAGACAAAACCCCAAATGGCTCAAGTTAAAAAGACACAACACTGGCAGGCTGTGGACCACTGGCATTCTCATGCATTGCTAGTGGCAATGTAAGTGGAACGCACACTTTGGGAAACTACTGGAGAGTATTTATTAAAACTGAACTTTTGCATACCCACTGACCAAGCAATTACATTCCTGGTGTAAGTACATGTTCCTGCATGTACTTACTTTTTAATCAAAGACATGTATCAGAATGTTCATAAGCATACTATTCATAATACAACAAATAAATTGTACTATATTTACAAAATGGAGTAGAGTAAGATCATCATAATGAAGAAACTACAATCACACCAAACAACATGAATGAGTATTACAATGTTGAGCAAAATTAGTCATACTTAAAGGAGTACATACCTTATAACCTCATTTATATAAAGTATAAAAGCAGGGTATAAGTCAGGATAGGGATTACCCTTGGTGTGGGGAGAGGACAGTGACAGGAACGAGCATTAGGAGCTTTCTGGGGTACTGACAACAACCTGTTTCTTGTTTAGAGTACTGATTACATGGGCATGTTCCGTTTGTAAGAATTCATCGAACTTAACACTTATAATGTATGCACATTAATGATGAATATAATTACTATACTTCATCGAAAAGTTAAAAATTTGTCAACTATGATTTCAATTACCATTGAAAACTACCAAAAATAAAATTAACTCACAGTATCATCAAGTTGAGCTGAGACTCGACAATGTTCAGGATCTGAATCAGTCTTCGGAATTAAAGGAGGCATCTAACATTAAAAAAAAAAAAGTAAACATAGAGACAGTAAAATAATAAAATACAATAAACCAAAATGATTAGCAAACATAACAAATGGCATTTTATTCAATATGTAGTACAGTATATAAACAAAGTTTTTATATATATTTAAAAAGTATTAACAATCTAAAATTAGAAACCAAATACAAAAGGGCGATTATTTTATTACCAAAATATTTTTTTCCTTTAAAAAATGCTTAACTTTTTACTTGAAAGGGGGGACTACTTAGTCAAACTCCTATACCTTTTAGAAAAATTTAAAGGTAAGAAAGATTAAATGATTTAACACAGCCCAGGAATAGAACTCCAATCTTCTTTCTTTACCACAGAGAGCATGATTTATGTTAACAGGGTAAAAGAACTTATTAACCAATTGTAGAACAATGGGAAAAAGAACAGAAAAACTAGTGTTTGCTGATAATTATTGATCAGCACAGGAAGAACCATCAAGAAAACCTATTCTAACCCTTCATATTATTAGTGAGAAAGAAGCCTGTTACAGTTCAGTGACTTTTGGATGAAGTCATATGGGTGATTATTGGCAGAAGTGGCACTGGAGGAACCCTCATTTCAGTGTTAATATACTTCCCATGATTAGAAACAAAGATGAAGCATCAGAGAGAGTATGAGAATTAACAGAAAAGTATGATTGATTTACAGTAAAAAAAATTGTGTTTCTATATATTTCCTTTTCATTCAAACTGATCTAACAAACAGAAAACTAATAGCAGTATGCTTTCTTTTATAACCTTGAACATAACCTTAAACTAGGTCAAAATTATGAAAGGTGCAACTTTGGAAGCAATGAACTACTTGGTCCACTACCTGTATTTGATAATGTAATGAAAAAGATTCCAAGGAAACTCTTCTGTATCACTCACAGGAATAGACTCACAAGTACGGCCCCAGAGATTGATGATGGTGCAAGGCATCTCCTCACCTTGACCATGAGAATCAGGAGAAATCAGACTTTATGTTTCCTAATGAATATTAGCATAACTAATTTACACAATAGCGTTTACTTATTTTGTTATCAAATTTAATAGCATTTACAGGATAAAAATGGCATAACAGAATACAACAGTACAAAGAATGTTAACTTTTACCAATTTTAATTATTTGTTTTGAATAGATTTAAAAATTCTACTATAGCAGAATGGAAACATGGAACAAACTGACATATCTCAGAGGGGAGAATAGACTAGCCTAAGAACATATATGCATGTATGCACAACCCATGGACACACACAATGAAGGCTGGGGTGGGGCACGGGGCAGGGGCAGAGGCTATGTGCATGGAGGGAATGGGTGACATCTATAATAGCATCAATAAAAAATATATAAAATCCTACCATTGCAGAGACTGAGGAGTGACTGGATTTACAGTATTTCTGATAAGAACTTATTCTCTTTAGTTTTTTTTAAATGCTTTATGAGACTTACGTGTTAGAGGGCTTTGGCCTTCTGAAAGAAATAGTAAATCTAAGCAGGAACTCAATATAGCGTAGTTGATTTTAAAAGTTTGCTTTAGACATTACTGAAAATATCTTACCTTGAAAAATGATTGCTTTATGTCTTGACCTAATCTTTCAGACATTTTGCCCATGTTGTCTGACATTTTAGTCATTCCCTCTGCCAAGCTATCAGGAAGGGATTTGACTGCATTTGAAACATTCCTCATAGAATTTCGAAGTGGATTTACAAAAGTGTCCATCTAAAGGGGAAAAGATATTATACCATGACTTTATTGTATCAGATCTGTTGTTCAACAGAGAAGCCTGGGAAAACACAGAGGGTAACATATGAAAGATACAATAGTTTTCCAGTCTATAGTAGCTCATTTCATTTTAAAAGTATATAACTGCTGTCTTCAATGTGTCTTAAAAATGCATTTTCACAAATATATGACTTAAAAAACTGAGTGATAAGGTTATTGCTGAAAAATAAATGTAAATTTTGGCTGCCTTTCTTATTTTAAAAAATCTGAAAAGAAAAGTTTTCCAAAACAGAAACCGAAGCACAGGGAATCAGCCACAACATCATTCTGCCACATTCAAGGGAACAATGAAATGACACGGCTATTTTGAGGAGATATGAAAATTAAACAAGCCAATGAAATAAGTTGAAAGCTGAAGTAACTAACAAGTGACTATTTAAAATTAATTAAAAAATAATTTTTAGAATACATACATTCTCAGTTAAGAATCTATGTAGGGCATTTGAAATCCATTATGAAGAAGAAAAAGAGAAGCTGCAAAGCAGTCATGCAAATTGTATTTTAATAAGGGAGAACAGAAAAACTATAAAAGAAAATATTATCAGTGATTAAAAAAAAAGGAATAATCTCCAGAGGATTTGAAAGCATTAAAATAGACATGTGACTGTACAAATGTTAGTTAATTTCAATTAGGAAAAGAAGAGACGTCTGAAGAAGCCAAAGTAGCTGATATGAAACTTTGAGATTTATTTTAAGAGGCATATAAAACCAGTCATAGAGAACTACAAGAAAAAAGTTCCAGAAAGTGTTGAGTCTCATAAAAACTACTGCAGAAACGAATTATGTGCCATGCAAAAAGAAAAAAAAAGTAGTGAAAACACTAAACCCCATTATTCAAGGAACATAGATAGCACAATGTTAATACAATCAAGAAGACAAAATTCCTTTACTCTAATATGCTTACAGGGTTCCCATTAATAAAAAATACTCCGAAAAAGCAGAATAAGTAAAATATAACAATAAAAACATAATTTTAGGAAAACTGTACAAGGTCTGGAGCTTTGGTGACTCCTTGGCTTAAGCTGAGCCAATAAAGCTATAGACATGCTCGACAGACTATGCAGCCTATGGGGAGGTCATTGTCACAGTATGACAATCTAGAGTGGAACCAAAGAACAGAAATGAGGATGAAGAAGGTTTTGAAAAACACTACTACTGGTAAAGAGAGATGTGGAAATAAAAGGAATAAAAAGATGAAGCTAATTCTCGTGTGTGCATGTATGCTTCTGTGTGTAAAATTACATATATATGTGTCTCTGTAATTCTAATTGTACATACAGTAATTTTGTGTTACTGGGGCAGTACTCAAATCAGTCAGAATATTATTGCCAACACTGCCATTAGTGCCAAGAGTTTTTTATGAAAACTGTAATGACATTAAAAATGAAGTCATAAGAACACAAGCAGAATTCTTCAGAGATAAACATGAGAACACATATAAAATGCACAGCGTGAGGGAAAACTGCCACCTGTATACTAAGTTATAATGTTCACAGAAGAGGTAGAATTTCAGAAGCATAGAGGTCATGAATTTCCCTTCAATCTACAACATGCATTAAAAACTATTTGAAAAGACTCAAAAACATTTTAGAATTTCATGTATCTTACATTTGAAATATGCAGATTTATTAGAAGAAACATGGGTTCAACCAATACAAGCTTTAGAGTTGGTTAAATGAATACCAGCTCACGAGCTATCTAGGCACAAGGATAAACTACCCCTGATAGAACCTAAACCTGTATCATGAATTAGACTATTATTGCTTGTGCACCACCCGAGACCTACAGAATCCATTTCTTTCTTTTTTCCCCCCTTTCCTTTATTTTTGTTTCCCCAATTTCTGAGGGTAAAGCCCAAGCATCTGTATTGGGATGAGGACAAAGGAGAAGAACCACAGGAGACTGTGACGTCTGACTTTAGAAGCATAAAAGCAGAGTCCACCATATGATAACATCTCTAAAAACAGGAGTTATCTTAAAACAGATGTTTAAAGCAAAAACAGAAAGGAACTTGCAAATTACCAAGCAGAGGAGTAAATTATGGATTGCTGGCACAAGTATACACTTAGCCTGACTCAAAAGGGTGTTGTCTATTCACTCAATTACCACCTCAGTTTAGTTATTTGTATTAGTAACAACACAAACAAAGGGATTTTACCTTAAATTTAGGCCCCTGAATGTAGCTTAAAATACCTTCACACCATGATATAAAACTAGACAGAAAGATACTACAGTAGTCCCTCGCTATATCGCAGTTCACTTACAGTGGCCTCACTGTATCGCAGGATTTTTAACAATTTTTAGATTTAATTATCACAGATTTTTTGCTACATCGTGGGATTTTGTGGTACTGTATATGTATGTTGTTAAAGTTATGTAGGTTTAAGAGTGTAGAATAAATGAAAGGTTCCTACTTCGCGGGAATGGGGGGGTGGTCTGGAACATAATACCCGCATTAAGTGAGGGAATACTGTATATGTGCACAAAGACACTGCTTGTCAGTTACTTTTTCTAGGAATTGTTCCAAGATTTTGCAAAGCTAGACAAATTGTGTGATCAAGTTAATGTATTATAAAGTATTATTTCTCAAGCTCTAAATAGCCAATAAAATATTTACAGATAATTTTCTCTAATAGCTATTTAAGTTCCAGTAAAATATAATTAAGAAAAATATCACGCCATTATTTAGCCAAAAAGAAAATGTAGGTGAAAAGCCCTAATTCTTGTTATACATAAAAATTATTCTGACAATCTAGAAGACATCAGAATGACCCTGGTGACTACAGACATGATTTTTTTAAAATGTATGTTATTGTGGATTTCCAGAATTGATTCAGAAGGATCTTAAGACTCCAGCAATAGTTTTTTTTTTAAAGTGATATATAACTGTTTGGATATATAAAAGCTAGTGTTTGCTAGTAAAAGAAAATGGTGTACATTTGATATAATGCTTTTTTTATTTCAAAAAGCTGTTATCAACTTATTAGCTTGTCTTAAAACTGATACAACTTGAGAGAAAATAAGGTAAACGTAAAAAGGTGAAATACATGAATACATTTCTGTTGACAATAAAACCATTTATAGTTCAAATTTAAACTCAATCACTTCAATTATGAAATACAAAGATAAGACCACCACATTTTTTCCGTACTATAAGGTACATGACCTGGAAGTTGTTATTAAAACAAAACATTGTTTAGAAATGTCAACATCCACTTGGATGTTAAAACCCAATATTCTAATCACATGAAGTTCTTTTGCTTAGAGCTGTTAATTTTTATTTTGTACCAATTTCTTAACATTTTTTTCAATTTTTTCAAAAAAACATTAAATTTATTGGGTGACATTGGTTAAAAGAATTATATAGGTTTCAGGTGTACAATTCTATAATACTGCATATTGTATTGTGTTGTAAGGTCGCCACCTCAAGTCAAGTCTCCCTGCACCACCATTTAGCCCCCCTTTACCCTCTTCTACCTCCCCGAACCTCCTACCCTCTGGTAATCACCATAATGTTGTCTGTGTCTGTGAGGTTTTCTTTTCTTTCCTTAATCTCGTCACCCTTTTCACCCAGCTCCTTAACCCCCCCTACCCTTGACAGCTGTCAGTCTGTTCTCTGTATTTATGAGTCTGTTTCTATTTTGTTTGTTAGTTTATTTTGTTCATTAGATTCTACATGTATGTGAAATCATATGGTACTTGTCTTTCTCTGACTGGCTTATTTCACTTAGCACAATACTCTCCAGGCCCATCCATGCTGTTGCAAAAGGTATGATTTCTTTTTTTATGAATAATATTCCATCGTGCAAATGTACCACAGCTTTTTCACCCGCTCATCTACTAATGGACACTTGGGCTGCTTCCAAATCTTGGCGATTGTAAATAATGCTGCAATAAACAGAGGGGTGCACATATTCTTTCAAATTTGTGTTCCAGGTTTCTTTGGATATAGTCCCAGAAGTGGAATCACTGGATCATAAGGCAGTTCTATCTTTAATTTTTTTAGGTAACTGCTTAATGCTTTTTATTTAAGTCTTTTTAGGTAAAGGAAGGCAAGGGAGTCATTTTTTCCTTTTAATTTTCATTCTGAAATAATTTCAGACTTTTAAAAAGTTGCAAAAATAAGACACAGAGCTCCTTCATCCAGCTTCCCCAGCTGCTGTTACTGTTTGTGCTACTATTGCTGTTGCTACTACTAAGATCCAACATTTATTCAGGTTAGTTATGAGCCAGGCACTGCAATACACAGATTCTCTCATTTGGTTCACATGATGCTCTAAAATGAGGATTAACATCTTCATTTGCTGAGAAAATGAAAGGATCAAAAGGTTAAATAAGATGCTGCAGGTCAGAACTAGTGTATGGAAGTGCAGGTATTTGAACCAAAGGATGACGGGTCCTAAATTCTGTATTCTTATCCACTAAGCTATCTTGTCCAACTTGAGAACTTAATCATTTATTGTCTTAATACAGTATCTAATCCAAGTACAGGTCTTGTAAACAAAAAGGAATTTTAAATAATAAATATTTCATTTAAGAGGCATGAAAAACATATCATATTTAACACCTTTCTTATCCTTACTGCAAGTAAGACATTTCCTCCCAGTAAGAAATAGGTCCTTCTGAAGCTAAAGAAAAACTGTGATGTGTCTTAGGGAAACCTTCCTTCATGCACCATTTCAAAGCTTTTTTCCTTTCTTTGAAGCTACTGCTGATTCAATCTACACATAAAGATAGGAGTTTATACTTAATAGATACATCTATAAACAGCAGGCTTAATAAAGCACAGAAGATAAACATGCCAAGGAACATTTAATAAAATTGCCTAGTTTTAAAACATACATGAATATAAATTTATTTTCTAATATCAAAAACAAAGTATGAAAATAGATCTGTAAAGAAAATGCAATGGTCTGCTTACCTTGCGAGCAAAATCCCCCTTTCCTTTACTGTAGGCTTTGTTCTCAAGGAAATCATACACATAGTGAGCCAAAGCTGGGCATGCTTTCATCATTTCAGGGGTTAACAGTAGCTAAAAGAAAAAAATAATAAAGAATTTACATTAAAAAATAATTATACAGTAAAGTCATCAATAATTCTATTATCATTAACAGTTGGGTGTCTATTCTATCCATGTTATTTTGACTTTCAGCACATCTAAAGTGAAAGTTGTCCGAATATATTTACTATTCCATTTTCAGGTTTTATAGCTAATACTTAGATCCACATCAGTAAATTGTTATGTTACTGACATACTAATTTCAAATTTAACATTAATAGAAAATACATAAAATATTCCAGAAAAAGTCTTTTAAGTGTTATAAAACAAAAATATTGCTTTTTTGTTTTTAACAAAAACTGTTATGATAGCACTGTTGATGATATAATCTAACATTCTAGCTTAGTTTCTTCAATGAAACATGTCTGACATACTAAGTTTATTAGCTAAGAAGTATATAGTACAACCAACCACATTTAACAGATACATTTATAGCACCAATTTTGGGAAAAGGTGGTTATTTTCTAAATCTTACAAGTAACTGACACAAATTTTAGTGCAACTAAAGTTAGTATATTAAAAAGTAAAAACATTTGACAAGAGTCATAATAATGGTATCAGACATTCAGATGTAAACCAGAAGACAAAGGTGAATAAGGACAGAAATTTATAAGTTCTTGCTATCCTTTCAGTAAATAATAATGCATGGAAATTACATTATGATTATCAACAAAGCCAATCAAACATAAATACTTAAGAGACAGAATATTCAGTATAGTATTAGCTAACTTAAACTAAATACTAAGGCAGGGTCAGCAAGCTTTTTCTGTAAAGGTCCAGGGTAGTAATTATTTTAAGTTTTGTGGTCCATAGAGTTTCTGCTGAAGCTACTCTTAATAAAGCAGGTGAGCTAAATTTGGGCTGCAGGTTGTAATTTGCTGACCCCTATTCTAGAGGATGGAGTGGGGCGCTGAATAATGAAACAATACATACGTACCTCAGCTGAAGCCTTGTCTAACAGAGGAGAAAACTTTGTAAACCATTCATTAGTATAAATAAAACTATAGAAATAATATTATTAAATCTAGCATCTGGGTACCCACGTCTAAAACAAACTTATTTCTGGAAGTCCAAACAGCTTATACAGTAACTTGTGAGACATGTTTTCTTATTCCACAAGAGAACTCTGTATGCCTAAGATGCTTCACATTAGAAATAGCACCTCAGATATATTCCGCTCTTGAATTATCCTATAATTTTAAAGCATTTGACTCATTCTGGACTATGGGAGGCAGCTACATACAATTATCTGAGAAATAAAATCTGCTAGCTTTGGATATACCATGAAGAACTATCTACTGAACTGGAAAAATTTAACTGTTTAGTCTACTATAAAATACTTAGCCTTAAGAGTAATGTAGAATAGACATGTATGTGCATGAGTGTTTGTATTCATCTAAACCTGAAGAGGCAAAACCCCTAGCACTGAGTGTCAAGAAAACTTAATTAACATAAAATTAACACTTATAAATTGCTGAGCAGATTGCATGTCATATCTGACATGCTACTTAAAAGTGGTTGCAATTATAGAAAATCATTCCTTAATAAAGAAATCTGTGTGCTATATTAAAATGAAAATCTGTGGGAAATAATAAACATGAACTTACCTGCAAATATGCATTAAGATCCTTTTTTCTCTTTTCTAAAAAATCTCTATCCATATTATTAAAAGTCTTTTTACCAGGAAGCTTCAATATACTTGACAGGTTTTCAAACTAGAAGACAAAATACATTCAATAACCTCAATTTTCTTACAAAAAGAGAAAAGTGGGTTCTGGCCGGGTAGCTCACTTGGTTAGAGATCATCCTGACAGGCCAAGGTTGTGGGTTCAATCTCCGGTCAGGAAACATACAAGAATCAACCAATGAATGAAAAAATAAGTGGAACAAATCGATGTCTCTCTCACTCCTCCCCTCTCTGTGTGTGTATCTCTCTCTATTCCTCTCTCTTTAAAATAAATTTTAAATTTTTTTTAAAAAGAGAAAAGTATTTTCATAGTGAAAATTTCTCTACATACCAAAAGCATCTTGGAACAGATCATTTTGCAATATATTTTATTAAGCAAAAATCAGTAAATATAAAAACATTTTCCAAATATGTCCAAATCAGTTCTAATGTTCTTTATTATAAAGCCATTTCAATAAAAAATGACAAACATGGATAGGTGAAGATGGGCGATATTCACATGGGATGTCATTTTAGTACTTTTTCTAATTTTGAAATTGTTCAAAATTTTTATGATAAATGGTTTTTAAAAACATTGTCCTTAACAACCCTTTGGCTCGTGAATAGAGTATTAGCAAATAAATTTTTAATAATCAAAGTTATGAGTTTCTGGCTTGTTAAAAATATCTTATAAAGAAATATTTTTTATATTGATGACTTCAAATAAATTAATCCTTGTAACGGCTAATTACTAAAAGTAGGAAGGAAATTTAAAAATATAGCTTACAGCCCTGACTGGTATAGTTCAGTAGGTTGGGCGTCGTAGTGCAAAGTGAAAGGTTGCTGGTTTGATTCCCAGTCAGGGCACATGCCTGGGTCGTAGGTTCAGTCCCCAGTCGGGGTGCATGTGAGAAGCAACCAGTCAATGTTTCTCTCTCACATTAATAATGTTTCTCTCCCTTTCTCCCTTCCTTTCCATGTCTCTAATAAATAAATAAAATCTTTAAAAATATATATATAGCTTACAGCTATATTACAACTCTACTATATACAACTGTATTACTAGACTGATACTTCTCTATTGACGACATGAAAAATAAACTGTTAGATTACTAACAACAACAAAAAAATTCAGAGCCATCAGCACTTACAGACTTAACATTCGGGTGCATCTTCAAATCTTCAGATACATAGTAACGGGCTGTGCCTCGCTGAAGCACTACTTTAACTATACTAGCTGCTAACACTGAAGAGTACTGTTACTTACAATAGTTACTGGTTGCTCCTGGCCAACAGCCTAGCATCTGAAACTTCAAGCAGCCTCACTGCTCTTCCTACATGATGCATAATCTGAAGTGAAACAACTTTCTAAAACCATTCTGTATTCAAAAACTCAATCATTCCTGGTGTAGAAATTAAAGAAATGAAAAGGTGTAGGATGCTTTTCATCCCTAAACTGGAAGATTCTTTCTGATAAATTAGTAAGTAGAATTGCAAATCAAATGGTTGCTTGGAGCTATAATGTAAATAAGTTCATTGTATGTTTACACACCAAAGTTAAAAGCAGCTCTTTTGCCCCAACCAAGGCAAGAAAAACAAAAACGTAGAGGCAATTTACAGGGACAATGTTATGCTGTATTGATATTCACAAATTTGGTGATTCACAAGAGTATTAGAATGGCTCCTCCTTACACATCAAATGCCAATGGCTTAATTTTTCAAAAAAATCATACCTAATGGGAGTAAATTTAATTTTCCAAGGTATCCTAAAAGATATTTAATTTCCTGAAATACTACTTATCTACATTACCTTAAACTACAGACTCAATTTTGTAGAACAGTTTATTTTGTCATTACTACTGTGTTATGGATTGAACGATAGTGCCCCAATATGAAGCCCTAACCTCCAGTGCTTCAGAATGTGACTGCTTGTGAAGACAGAGCTGCTAGAGAGGTGATCAAATTAAAACATGTCCTTAGGGTGGGGCCTAATCCAATCTGGTTGTTGTGTTTAAAAGAGAATGGAATCTGGACACACAGGACACCAGAAATGAGAGCCCACAAAGAAAAGGCCATGTGAGGCCACAATTAGAAGGGCAGTCAACTGCAAGTCAGAAGGAAACGCCTCAGGGGAAACCAAACTCGCCAACACCTAGATCTTAGATTTCTAGCTTCCAGAACTATGAAAAAATAAAGTTTGTTTTGCTTAAGCCACCCAGTCTGTAGTATTTTGTTATGGCAGCCCAAGCAAACTAATACACCAAGGAATATAACAGTATCCAGTGAAATAGTTTATTTCAGAAAATTTAAAATATTAAACCTTATTAATAAAAAATTAAATATAACAATAACAGTTATTTTCTTGAAGTCTAAATTATCAAACTTCTTTTTAAATTATCTGTCTGGAACAGAAGCATATATGATTAATAGTTTTCTTAAATATTGTTATTATAAAAGAAAAAATAGGGAAAATTTTATACTCCATATTAACTTATTATAAGCTTAGTTTTTAAAAGATTATTTATAAGTACAAGGTAGTCCATTCCTGAAAAGTAATATAATTCACTCGGCCAAAAATTCATAAAAATATCTTTTAAACATATGTAAAAGAAATTAAAAATTTACCTACAGAACTCACAAGAATTACAATAAGGAGTAAAAATGAAAGAGTATTTCAATGTTCAAAAAGAACTCAAGTACTTTATATAAATCATATACATTCCAAAATCAAAGATTTTTATCTTTCCATATCAAATATGTCAGGTTTAGATTCCTGATATACTACTGGAAAATTTTAAAAGCATGCTTGAAATTTTATATTAGAAGAATTCAAAATGTGTTTATATCTAAAAGCAAATATACTTTTACTTAGTTATCTTAATGCATATTTAATCTTTTATTTTTTTATCTTTACCAGAGGACATTTTTCATTGCCTTTATAGAGAGGAAGGGGGATCAGGAGAGAGAGGGGAGAAGGGAGGGAGAGGGGAGGGAAGGTGGGAGAGAGAGAGAGGAAGAAAGTTGGGGTGGGGGGAGATGTGAGAAAGAAACATGGACTGGTTGCCTTCTCCTGCACACCCCAACCAGGGATGGAACCCACAACCTGGGCATGCGCCCTTACCGGGAATCAAACCCACCACCTTTTGGTCTTCATGACGATGCTCCAACCAACTGAGCCACACTGGTGTTTTAAATCACTAGTGTTTTAGCTATACTTATATACAAGCACAGTATCTACTGGAATCTAAACTCCTAGAGGCAAGGACTTGTCTTATTCCCTATTGTATTTCAGTACTGAGAACTGTGCCAGACACATAAAAAAAGCTCAGTACATATTTGCTAAATAAATGAACGGATAGTTCAGACGATTTCTAATATAATATGACATTTAACATTTTAATTATTTCCTTTTCCTTTTCTTTATTCATAAACTATCAAATTAGACTATTAAAAATCTTTAAAAAATATATGATAGTTCATATATTTAGACTGAAAAAAGTTTACATCACTAAGTTAAATAAACAAAATGAAACTTATTTTAAAATAAATTTAATATTTTTACAGTTAAAATTTGTGTCAACAGGTTGCACTGTTACCAGATGGTGAATTATAGGTCACTACATTTTTCTTCTGCTATGTTACAGGGAATCTGAGTTTTAAAAATATAGATAAGGCAGAGCTAACAGGCAAACAGCGTAGTCTTATTTACAAAAGCTTAATGTTTTGTTTAAACCTAAATTTTCATTCACAAGCTTGGTTTTTAATTGCTTCAGCTCTGCGAGCAATCTAACTACATCAGTCCTCGTACGCCGCATGACCACAGAAAACACAAACACAAACACACCACTGCGCCTGCGCTGCGCCCCTTCAGAAAGGAGCTGTACTTTATCAATTTCATTAAGTTTCTGCTTTTGTATTGAAAAGGGACATTTCTTTATGAATTGTTATATTAAGTTTTTAAAAAGTAAGTCATTTACATTTGTCAATATGTAAACATAACATTTACAGTTCTATCCTAGGACATTTAATTTAGGCAATGATCATTCTTTTAATAGCAGAAAGAAAATTAAAGAGCTATTCATACAAAGAAAATTTCATATTATGGAAAATTCCCATCAATTTGCAAGTAAATAAAATTACTTTTAGCAATTCAAATTATCTTAAAATTTGCCCTCTGTTTAAAGTGAGGATGAGAAAAAAATACATATGGCTTTTTAGAACAGTATCAAGCAGATAATATTTGAAAAAAGTAAAAATTACGTCTTCAACATGGGACAGAAAATTCTTTCACCCCTGCAAAAAAAGAGAAGCATGAAAGTCTACTCAACATGAACAGAAGAACAGACATGTCCAAAGTTATTAAAATCCTTCTGAATATAATTTAAAATAGTCCTTTTAATATGGGCTTCAGAAGCCAACACTACTCTGTTTTTAATCATTTTAAGCTATTAATAGTTTATCTCACTCTTATTCAAAAAATACTTTAATGAGGTTATCAGTGCCAACCACTTTTTCCCCACTATCTTAAATAAAAAGGGCATTTTCTAATTACTAAACTAGAACAATGTTATTTCAAAGCTTTAGTCCACTCAATATCACCATTAATTACTATACTTTTTATTGGTTTAATATCAGTCGCGTATCTTAAAAATTTAATGAAATCCAAGTCTCTCAAATTAAAAGAAATTTCATAAACCATCTAACTTACTCCAATTCATCTGCTGATTGTTTATTTTCTTCTAAATTAATGACAACATTTATTTACTTAATAAAAAATATAACAGAAAAATATTTTTTAAAATATTTATATTTTAAATATTTAATGAAATGCTACTAAAGAAAAAAACATTTAATAAAATATTTACTAAAACAAAACAAATATTTAATAGAAATATTTAATGAAAATATTTAATATTTAATATAATACTTAATAAAATAGAACAGAGAAATAATTTGTTTATATTTGTTATCTTTAACAGTCCTTATACTGCTATAAAATATTATTTAGTATTTAGTAAAACTTTAAAACATTATTTGGTCAATGTTAAATGTAATTTAGGTTGTGATTCTTAAAATAATTTAATGGATCAAAGATTTAACTGTTCCACTATTAAATAAAAAGTCCTTTAGAATGACTATAGCTCTGAATTACACTGCTAAAAACAAAACCAGAATATGTTCTACAGTGATACCCATTCTTACTTTAAATAAAACCTAAATATATCTACAAAGCACGAAACACACACAACTCTTAAAATGAGAAATATACACTCATTTTATTTATTTATTTTAAATCCTCAACAAAATATATGTTTATTAATTTTAGAGAGAAAGGAAGGGGAGGGGAGAGAGAGAAAGATGGAAAGAGAGAGAGAATTATCAACGTGAGAGAGAAACATCAATTAGTTACTTCCTGTATGCATCCTGACCAGGGATTGAACCTGCACCCTTTTGGTGTACAGGATGACGCTCAACCAACTGCGTCACCTGGCCAGGGCTACATTCATTTTAATTTCCCATGGTCTACGACTGATACTTTGTCTAGTTCACAATGTTTATGTTTAATTAAAGTTGATTTATTGGTTAAATGCTCAAAAATCATTCTAACATTTATAGTGATCATATACAAAAATTCTTACCTTATTTTCTTTAATTAGCTTGGGTCAATACCTTAGCATCCTCAGAACTATACAGAATCAAACATTGAATCAGGAAACAATTTAAAGTACACAAACTTTAAAACCTCATTACCTGTTCAGTGATTCTCATGTGGAAGTCATGGAAGTCACTGTAACGACGATAGGTTTTCCACATCTCCTCACTGTTTAGATTGCGCCGGTGTACAGTGATGGCATATAATGCATATGTTTTGCCATGATCATTACAAACGCCTGCCACAGCATATGGGTCATAGTCAGCATATACTAGTCATTTAAAACAAAATGAAGAGGACAAAAAGACACAAAAAGGAGGAAGATGAAGAACAAAAACAAACAAAAAGGACGACATGAAATGAAGAATTTGAAATGACAGACTGAGACAAAAGGATGTCACCAATGGATCAAATAGATTCCCATCCTCTGTACTCACATCCATAAGGGATTATATAAGATGGCTACATTGCAAAGTAAATGACAAGTTTATAATGACACTACCAACCACAGAGTGATGTCTACTTTGGACTATCTTCCCAATGAGCATTTACCTATATTACTAGTTATGATACCACAATACCACCTCACAATGCAGCATGAGAGTCTCAAAGTTAATAGAGGAAAAATAACAAACAAAATTAAACCTTTTGTACTAGCCTTAACTATTTAGTTATATTTCTACTAAAATCTCCTCAACTGAACAGAAGGCAAAAGCCATGGATAAAGATTTATCTGCTTTTGACACCTCTTTCTCATTTTTAATATTCAACAGTTTACAAGTGTAGTTTATTCTAAAAATTTTTAAAAGACATTTTCCTACTAACTTTCCACAAACCATCCACCTGTTCATATTTTGTACTAATCTTAAGGAAAGAGAGGCTTGCCCTTTGAATCCTTTAAATGTGTCTCTCATATTTTCCATTCTCCAATCTCTCTGTATTGTATTCTATTCTAGATCATTAAAGGTCTCCAAAAGTTATACTGAGTCTCCACTCATTTGCATTTAGTCTACTCCATCCACTGACTTGAACTCCAATCACTATATATATTTTTATTTCTAAAATTTTACTTGGTTCTTTTTTCAGAGTGTTATCTCTTATCTCTATGAATATTTTAAACACACTCAGGCTAGGAGATGCTGTGGTACACATTCACTTGAGGACAGATAAATCTAGATATACCTATGCTGGGATATAAGATAAGCTTTCAATTTCTTCTGGGTGATAGATACTATATTTCCAACCATGATCTTAACATTCTTTATTCTTTTCTTTGACAGTAGGCTAAAATTTTCTAGTATCTCTTTTTACATCAAGTCACCCTTTATGCAAAAGTCAGGGTTCAAGATTCCTATGGCTTTAGTCCATTCTGCCTCTTCTAAACTTGAGGACATAAAAATGCTGTCAACATCAAGAAAGCAGTCTTTATGCTCCTATGAGCTTCTTGGATTCAACAACTATTCACTTCTTTAAATTTGTTTTTCCTCATTATCTATGGCACCTGTAGATGTCCTTCTTTAGCTATTTGTATTTTGTTGTTTTCAGCCTTTCTATGTGTGGGAGGTAGCATATCCCATAGCAGTTTAGACTACCACAGTGACCAAAATTGCTCTTCCAATAGATTATATTGATCCATATTATGAATAAAAAGTGGCCAAGTTTGGAGCTGACTAAATTTTTTTTTTATTTTGTATACATTATGCAAAGAACAGTCTGCGTAGCTTCTTAGTAAACGTTTTAATCACATAAAAGCCAGAAATCTATACAGGCTTTCATCAAAATTTTTCTAAGATCTGCACTAATTTTTATTCAAAATCGCCCTTCATTCCCTTTCCATCTAATATCAGTGTTCCTGATCTGACAAAATACAAAACTAGGGAAAGACTTTGGTTATGTTGCTCTCAAGGCTTTAACTATAGTAACACTATTTTCACTCTTAACCTATTCCAATCATCCTTCTCTCAGAGACCTATGCATAACAAACTGCAATACACCTTTTCATTGTGTTAGAAAACCACCATCACTCAACAGAGTTAGCATGGAAACAAGGGAATAGCTTTATCTGTTGTGTTTAGAACAGGTTTGGGAAAGCAAAAAAGGAAGCAGAAATCAATTCGACAGCAAACCATAACCAATTAGGAGTTAACAAGAACAAGGAGAATAGCAATGAATAGAAAAGGAAAGAAAAGAGAAAGCATTCTAAAAAAGAATAATCAGGTTTGCCACAAATTAGTAGGCAGGGAGATCATGACTAGGATGCAAGCACAAGAGGAAAAGTAATGAGGCTGTTATAAAAGCAGCACAGAAGACAGAAGGCAACTTGGTTTTAAGCAAAGAGAAATGAGGTTATATATTGATTTTGAGATGATGGTGAGTATTATAGTGGAAACAGTAGGTTTTGTTTCCATTAGGACAACGTTACTCATAGCAGGTGAAATGCAAGCTGTTACTAATCCATAATCAGATAAGAAAGTAGGACCAGAATATAAATCAATATCGTCACTAAGCACATTGCTTAATTTAGTCAATATTTTTTAAAGCAAGATTTATCAACAAAGGACAGGAATGAACTAACTACTTCCTGTAATAAAGATGCTAAGAGCATGGATATCTAGACTCAAAGAGACTCAGGAGTCCAATTGGTAGAATAAACATTTACAGAACAAGCACTAATATAAAATGCCCATCATGTAATTACTGTTACGTATTAATTAATCCCACAACAATCCTATAAGGAAAGTATCATTTATTATTATCCCATTTTACAGTTGAGGAGATTGAAGTAGAGAAGTTAAGGAATTTACCTAAGTTCACCCAGTTATTAAATGGCAGAGCTGGGGTTTGAACCCAAGCAATCTGGACAAAAAGTTGTACTCCTAACCACTATACATGCTGATTCTTTACTATTTAAATATGTTTGTCTGACAGAAATACAATTTATTAAAAATGTTTAGAATAATGCTTCCATTCATTTTAAGAGGTTAATAAATACTTTTTTAACAAATGAACAAAGCAGCTAGAAAATCAGAACTCTAAGAGAAAGGTCCACATGAGAAATATGGACATGAGTATCTTCCTTTAGATGTAAAAGCTTAATATCTTTAAGAAAGAGGTAGAAGGACAAATACTAATATCTGTACTTTAACAAAGGCTTTCACATTTGGAAGACAAGCCAACAAAGAAAATAGAAGTCTATAAAAGATTCTAAAATTTTAATGAAGGAGAAAGTGGGACAACTCTATCAAAAGCTAGAAAGAAAAACAAGAAACAGACCTTTGGTTTTTTTGACAAGGGTTTTATCTAATGACCTCAAGAGCAGAGTAATATGGATAGCAACTACTTGTAAAAGATAAAGGAACATCTGAGACAGCAATTACGGGTAACTTCTTCCAGAGATTTGGCAGAGAACAGAATGCAAAATGAGATTCCAGGTCCAGTGAGAAGGAAAAGAAAAGAGATTAAAAAAAAAAAGAAAACAGATGCAAATTATCTTTTAAACTGCACTTACACTTTAAATCTTATTTCAGTATCTAAAATGTAAGCATTAAATTGAACTGAGACTTATATTTCAGTATGTTTACGCTTCAGGATGTAATCTGACATAAAGCTCCTATACTCTAGGACAAAGGAGAGGCCAGATAAGGAAATGTCATTATCTCCTACATACCGCCGTTACCTAATAACCTAATGGCAATGATGAAAATTGATTTTCTCCCCTCAGCTCATTAACCATATTGCTGATTGAGACACAAAATCTTAGGTTTCTCACCTAACCCAAGCATGTCTTGAACTGCTGTAAACTTCTATATCTAAAAGCTTCATTCACCCTGTTATCTAATCTGACTTTGCATGCATGAGAATAAATTCTGAACTAAAATCTGCCCCCAAATGATGATGATAATTATGCAGTTATCAGCTAGACACAAACAAAAGGAGAGAAATATTGGTTTCAGAACTTATGAACAATGACAAAATGCTTAGAATCTGAGCTTTTTAAGATGTTAAGAAGGAAAAAATAAAATAAAATAAAATGTTAACAATGACAACCTTAGAGAAAGGAAGTATCCAAATACATAAATAAATAAACATCATAGAATTTAATGAAGAACATGCTGCAGGGAAAAAAAAAGTAACTTAAAAATATCATTACAGAAGAATGGTTTGTACAAATAAATGTGGAAAATAAGGTAAGGGTAATGATAATCAAAATTTGTAAGTAAGAAATATACCACAAAGTCTCTTACCAGTGTCTGAAATGTAAGCATGAAGTTGTACTAAGTCATCAGAAGATACATTTGAAAGGTCATCTAAAGACTGGGGGGAAAAAATAAAAAAACAAGATTTTTTAATTTTATAGGAAGTGTTAAAAGTGTTTCACATCATATATGCATTACTCATCTTTGCCCCATATAAGCTTTTTATTTGTATCCTCCTTCCTCAAACATAATCTTCACTATTTACACCAACAGGAGAAAAGAAAAGCCAAGATTAAGAGGTTATAACACAAAGTGATTTAAAAATCAATTTAAATAAATCAGATTATTTCTTCCTTCATTGGGTGTCCATATACTAAAATTTGCTACTTCTCAGTTATATTCAATACAAAGCAAGAAAAAAAGTGTGGATAAAAATAAATGAACATTCTCTCTCTTTTTTTTAATCCTCACCTGAGGATATATTTATTGATTTTAGAGAGACGAAGGGAGAAACATCGATGTGAAAGAGAAACACCAATCAGTAGCCTCCTATATGTGCTCTGACAAAGGATCAAAACCGCAACCTGAGTACGTGCCTGACGAGGATGTGAACTGCAATCTTCGGTGTGCCAATGCTTCAACTGAGTCGTCTGAGCAGGGCAATGGACATACTTTTTTTTTAAGTATATTTTATTAATTATAGTATTGCAGTTGTCCCAGTTTTTTTTCCACCTGTTCCCCTCTAGCTGGTACCCCTCCTTCCCTCCAGCAATCCACCCCCCCTTTGTTCATGTCCATGGGCTATACATGTAAGTTCTTTGGCTTCTCCATTTCCTTTACTATTCTTAACATTCCCCTATTTTGTACCTACCAATTATGGCTCTTATTTTGAAGTTAATGTTCTAATTTTTTTAAATTTTGAAATATACTAAAGCGAAGTCTGTATTACTTAACACTTTTGTTAGTTTATAAATAACTTTAATTTAGATTCCTTATCTATAAAATGAGAATAATAATAGCATCTATGTCATCATGTATGTGAGGATTAAATAAGACATGGATAACATTTAGAAGACTGCCTAACATAAAAAAGTTAACTATTATTATGATTACTTATTAAATGAAGTGAATCCATAACCTAAGATGGAATTTAAATAATTAATTTTCAAAATTAATTTCACAAAAATTATTACTGGTTGATCCAGAATGAATCTTTCATAATAATGGCCTTTGGGTCTAAATTTTAAAAACTTTGCCATATACACATACAGAGAAAAGAAAATAATCATATAATGAGTATAGACTATACAGAAAAGAGTTAACACAGGAGGCCTGAAACTCCTTGAGACTACTTGCAAAGTTGGATGACATCTGGGAATTTTCCCACCATTCCCTAACTGCGAAGAGTGGCTTGCACTACCTAAACTGTTCGTACAACAATGGGGTTTATCCTGAACAGCTGCTTTCATCTGGGACCTGGGATTTTGGCAAATGTTAGGCAGAGAGTACATACAGGACCTGCCTCAATTAAAAATCCTGGGCACTTACTTGAGTGAGCTTTCCTAGAGGCAACATGTCGCCTATGTTGTCACATTCACTGCTGGGGGAGTCGTGTTTGTCCCATGGGGCTTTCATAGGAAAGGATTCTTGGAACATTGTGTGTGATTTCCTCTGGGCTTTACCCCATGCACCTTTTCCCTTTGATTTTGCTTCATATCCTTTTGCTATAATAAATCGTAGCCCATGAGTATGACCATGCCAAAGTGTGTGACTCCTCTCAACAAATCAATGAATATATGACTGGTGTTGGGGCCCTCTGACATACAAATATTACATAATTCAGACATATTTTACACTTTAAAAACCATTACGATCTGAATGAACTTTAAAGTCCTAATGTGAAAGTCGTCTAAAAGACTTGAATGCAGCCATACTTATGACATAAAAGTATTTAAACAAGGCAATCGCATTCTAAGAAGGAAGTCAAAAGCATATTTACTAAAGACTGATCATTAAGAGAAATAAATGTGATAATTCCATCGAGATATCCACTGTACTTCCCTGATCAAGTGGGAGGATCATTACATTAAGTTAGGTCTAGTCTAGGCTTCACCATTGATACTGTTAGAGACTTTAGCCTTATCAATTAATATTTCTTGTATCTCAGTTTTCCCAGTAATAAAAGGCCTGCTCTACAACTCTGTCGGGACATAATGTGAATGAAAATACTTCGAAAAGAAACAGAAAGAATTTATTTTTAAGTGCTCATATGACCTATAATAAAATACTGCAGTAGAAATAGCACAACCTTTAATGTTATTTTTATATGAAAAATAGAAGAGTCAGAAGAAATGATTTTCTACAAAATGTATATTACCTACTCTAAGCTTCAAATTACAAGCCAGCATAGGGAACATAAAACAATCAAGTTACAAAAAAGCATTACCAATATCAGTGGTAACCTTCCCTTGTAGTAGCATTTAAAAAGCCAACTGCTACTCATTATTTTAAATATGTCAGCATCTTATACTATGCAGCCCTGAAGTTGTTAGAAAACTTTGTATATAAGTATCTTTTTAGCACATTTAAAACATATACTAAATATTTTCATTACATATAAAAAATTGTGGTGATACATCTCTTAAACTTTAGGCACAATTATAATGCATATGTAATATCAAGTAGAGTATATAGTTACAACTGGTGGAAAGATATTAACTATAGAACTATATTCTGATTTAGAACTGTAAGCACTGATCAGTAAAAGAAAATTGTGTTTTCAAAAGAAGTACATTAATGCTGTCCTGAAATAAAATATACTTTGCAAAGTAATCCTTGGATTAAGAGCTCTTGAATTTGACAAAAAGAAAAAGAGAAACAGAAAAAGAAAGAAAAGTGTTTTTTTTAACATATGCCAAGACAAAAACTGAAAATTCAAATTTACTATGATAATGAACTCAGTGAACACAAGGCAACACTTCAAATGCTTATAATTTACCTGCCAATCTCAACTGTAAAGCGAGTAAAACACCACATATTAAATATTTTATTTGCTTAGTATATTGGGATAAACTATCATGATTTGGTTTATAATCTTAAACTATTTTAAAAATGCAGCTATGTATAATAACAAAAGAATCCAAAAAACTCCAGTTACTTAAAAGCTTGAATTTAATTGATTTATCTGAATAAGAAAATGTTGCAATTCACTAACCTCAGGTAACTTCTTAGCTCCAGAGACTGTTTTGGCTTATATCATTATTTGACAAAAGGAATTTCTCTTATTTGAAAAAAGTTATTCCAGATATATGGAATAAAGAAAAAAATTACTTTTAACTAATGTTCAAACACTTGTATAAGCACTACAAATATAAATACCAGAACATATCAAACCAATCAAAGGTTTTATCACATTGTAAACTTTTTCTGTATAATGAAAATTATTGCTAACATTTTCTCCGTGCTGTAGGAACTATTCCTTGTTGTTATGAGGCTATGGAATATAACAAGTAAATAATAACGACACCCAAAAATTTAGGAAAATGTTTAAAATGTTACAAATATCTGATATAACACTAGGGCTGATTTCCTGTAGTATTTTGTTGAAGGTATACTTTGTGAAGTAATAGAACATTTACTCAGTAAGGTTATTTTAGAAATACGTGTATAGTACAGAAGACAACGTAAGACAGTGGACCTCTAAACCACTTAGCTATTTCAAAGAGTCTGAAAGAAAGTAATGTAGGTAGAAGGAAAAACAAAGCAAGCAATCTTCCCTGACACCCTGCAAACTCTGACTGAGACTTCTACAGAACAATATTTCTTCCTACCAGTATTTTATAAAGTAAGTTATTCAATGGCAAGAATGGATACACTAAAAAGAAGTGAAATGTTCATCATTTCACACTTCACCTTGCATACGTGAAACATCGATGACAGCTTATATGCTAAAAACATGTCATTTTTAAACCTTTAATCATAGATTAGTTGCTTAATTCACTATAAAACTCTACAACTTAAAAAATTTAAGTAGCTACAACTTTGTTCATCTCAGAAAAATAGTAAAATTTACAACTACCTAAATTTGTTATAGTGTAGACTAAAAAATATCTACCAGTGTTCAGATAGCCCAACTAGTTTAATATTTCTTTTCTAAATACAAGAGAAGAAAAAAACTAATTCCAATATAAACATTTATGTGTATGTATGTCACAAATTTACTGCCTATGACTGCCTAATCAGGGTAATTTAAAAACACTAAATATTAAGATTAAAAATAATAAAATCAAATTTTCAATCAAATGCAAGTGAATTATGCAGTGGTGACCCAAGTCACCTTTTTTTTTTAATGAAAGTACGTTTCATTTTTAAATTCTGAGTCACAGATTTCTTATATGTGAATTTAACATTTCTTTAAAAGCACAAGTTCTTATAACACTAAAGGATGATATTGCAGCTTCAAAAGTATCATTCATTTTCATATGATAAGGCTCAGCTTTTCATATTATTTTCAAGCCACTTTAATAATTAAAGTTCCCATAATAGTACTTACCAAATTTATACTTCCTGTAGGAGACCCATTAAAAGATTCTGTGGGAAGGGAAACTCAAGTTAGTATACAGTAAAACACTTTTGATACAGTTGCTTTAACTAAGGTTCAGACACCAAGAATGAAAGTCAGCCAAGTCAAGACATAAGAGAAAATAAATTGTTATACATTACTCTAAACACCTGCTCCCTAATGCCCCATAGTTGTCCAAGCCAGGAATTTCAGTGAAAAAAAGAAAAAAAAAAAAAAAAAAAAAAAAATATATATATATATATATATATATATATATATAGGGTGGGGAAAGAGTAGGTTTACAGACAGTTGTTCATATGGAAAGCAATACAATAATTAATAAGTAATAATATAAGAATAAACTGTGTTTCACGTACTCACAAATATAAACCTACATTTCCTTACCCTGTATGTACTTACACACACACACACACACACACACACACACAGGCATTCATGTATAAAGAGAGCAACTATTAAATATTTTATCCTCATAGTACCATAGTAAGTAGTCTAATACAATACAAACATGAGGAAAACACTGCAAAGTGAGTGTTTGGATATATTAGGGCTATTTTGTTATTTCTGTCTACTGGATTAAGAAATATTACAAATAAAATTATTCCTTAGTGTGAAGAATAGATTGATTATTAATATATCTTTAAGTTTACTTATTCTTGGTAGATTTGGTTTAAAAATGTTAGAAGTCTAGATTCTTAATATATAACTAATAAAACAAAATATATGTAAAACTCCATATGCAATGCCATTTAATTAAAAAACAGCTAAAATATTTTTGAAAATTAATATTAGAGAGTTAAGTCAATTATACATTATGAAAATTAATGTCTTTTTCCCTCAGGCTTTATCTACATCTAAGCAAATTAAGGTGCCCCTTCATACATATGTTAAAATTATTATGTATGGTTTCTAGCACTTAAGAGATTATTAACGAATTTGGATCTCTAAAGAGATCTTAAAAGCAAATTTCTATTACTTTCAAAAAAAGGCAGTTGGTGTTGCCTTCTAACTTTATCAATTCTAAATGACCAAGACAATGCTGAAGAAAGTTCAGAGGATGGGGATATCTTGTCAAAAAGAAAACGTATTCGGTTAATGGAGCTCAGTAGTTATGACGAAGAAGACATTACTTAATTCATATTAATACGTAATACTTTCAATGAAAAATGCTTTAGTAAAGATAGTTCTCTTAATTATAAAAATATAATAGTATGTTGTTTTAATTTTTGGAACCTAACCCCCCTTTTTGTACTAGCTCTTTGTTTCATATAACACGGATTCACATAACAAGGCATTTGTTAGGAACATAACAACTGTGTTATACTGGGGTTACCTGTATGTAAAAGCTGATCAATTAGGACACAATGTTAAAAAGAATGCCCTAGAGAGACAAAAGATACATGCATTGCAATTCCAAACTACAGGCAGTGACTCCAATGTGAGGGATCACTCAATGACTGATGTATAAGATAAGTGCACTTACTTCAGATCAAGACCAGTTGCAGAAAAACTTTTTAAAAATCTACTTTGTTTTAAGTAAATGTGAGGTTTTGGGAAGTTTGAAATAGCTTATAAATAATTTATTTCCATTAGCTGCATACAAGAAGATAAGATGGACTGGTTAAAAAGATATATGGGAGCTAAAAGCCAATTTAGAAGTTTAGAAGAGTTCTTACACTACAGCACCAAAAACTACTCCCATAGAGTATATTGTTACCATCAGCATTTAAAATGATATGAATATGATTCAAGTTATCTTCTTTCATTCTGTGTAATACAGCAAATATTTTCAAAATACTTAGAAACTTCTTAAGTAAGTAAAAGTAAAATAAACAACAAAAATATTTATAGCAATCCTTTCTTGAAGTAGAGCTGCTACTGGAAATTTCATAGCAATACTATAAAAGATTTTTTAATGAATACTAAATACAGATATATTATATAGTAAACTTGAGGTACACTGAATTTTACTATTCAGCTCCCATAGAAGTACTCCTTTAAAAGAAAACTTCCTTAATTATGCAATCAAATCCAGCTAAACTATTATTCTAATTTTACAAGGAAGTGTTCACTTAAAAACTCAAGATATTAGATCTATAATCAATACAAAAGTTATTAAAACTCAAATGCAAACATCTATAACTAGATTCCCTAGATTATTTAAAGATTAAAATCTCACTATTACAGACTGGGGGTAAGGATGAGGTAGAGGAGAAGAGAGGCTAGAAAACTTCCATTAGAGGTGCTTTTTTAAAACAGTGCTCACCGCCTGAAAGATCTGTTAATATCACTAACCCCAGGTGGTTATGTTCATAAACCTATTCATAAGCAAATGATTATAATTAAGGCACTCTCTTAAATATTATTTAGTCAAATCTTTCCCATTTACTTTTTATTTACACTGAGTTTACTAAGTACTTCTGAATTGGATGACAAGTAAAATGGTCACTGGGCTTAAGCTTCTGGGACCTTGGGCTCTGAGGGCTGCCTCTCCCACTACTCTAAATAACTATTTACTGCCAATAAAAACTCGTGTTTCAGTTATAAATCATTTTCAGATGTATAATTTCATTTAAATCTGACAATGACTCAGAGGTAAAATTTATTATGAGAAGATTAATCCAGATTCACAACTGAGAAAAATGGCGCTTAAAGAAACTGTTTGGGCAATATCACACAGGTAATAAGTAGTAGAAGAGGAGTAAAATACAAATATTCTGACTCTTACAATCTGCTTTTCTCACTATGCCAAGCTGATAGTAACCTCATTTGAGAAAAACTGAAAGATTGGAATAAATGACCATTGTAGCTTCTTCCAGCTTATACTATATGAGATTTGGAAAATTATATAAAGAGGAAAAAAACTGTACTCTTTTAAAATATAAAGCTTTATAGTTTATGGTACATTCTCAGAATCATCCCTTGTTATTCTCATTTAATCTTCTCAAGAATCTTATTGTCAGTCATGAACTTATTATTTACCATAAAAATATTTATATGACAAAACTCAAAAAAGTATTCTTTAAGAATTCACAGCTTCTATAGTTTTACATTCTAATCTGTTATTAAATTTTCAACATTTTAATTGCGTATGGTAACTAAACTCTGTCACTAATTTACAGATTTTTAAATATATATATTTGTACTTCAAGAACATTTTTTATCTTGTCTGAAAGAACATGTATTTGGTAAGCACAATATATAGGGCTATACACACACACACATATCTGTGTACAAGGTGTGCCACTCACCTCCATCACCATCATCTGAGCCTCTGAAACTAGGATCTTTCAACATATCCAGCTCAGCTAACATGCGCACATAGAGTGGATTTTGTCTAAAGGAAGGATAAAATCTTTCATCTCGTAGCATCAATTCATATACCTATTGAATACATGAAGATATTCAATCATTAATACAGATAATGTACTGATTTTCACTAAAAAGATTTTACAAAAAGCTAGACTGAGGTCTTGCTACAATGAACCTCAGGCTCCATATTTATAAGATGTTAGCAATAAGACTACGTCACAACTAATGATCTCTTCTGGTTCATTGGTACCTAAATTGCATTGAAAACTGTCCTACGACAACCCAAGTCACATGACAGCAGGTTACAAATAATGTTCTAGGAAGTAGAGGTATCTAAGAAACGACTTGTCTGCATAAAGGCTCAAGGCACATGAAAATAAATTTGAGTGACATTATTTATATACATCATCAATTCATGAAATTCTAAAACTTTATCTAGCTCTGCAGTCAGATTCAAATAAAATAGCCTAAAGTAAGCATTTTCTTCATTTGTTAAATAAACAAACAAAACTGGCCTACCATTTTTGTAGTTGAGAAGTATTACCATAACCCTTCTGTTTAGTTACCTCTTATAATTTTCAATAACCTTTTAAAAAACAAATTACATGTATATGGAAATAGATTTTTTTCAAAAAATACCTAATAATAAATATTGTATATAATACCTTTCTTTGAATGTCATCGAAGATTTCAGGAGTTGGATCTTCATGATTCAAAGTATCCGCTAATTTTGCTACCAAATAATCATCCACAGTAACTCTTGGAGATGCCTAACAAACAGAAAAATAATAGTAATTATCTTTGGAATTTCAAAATACAAATCAAGCCTTGATAGTAGAAGAATCATATCATTGAAAGTAAGTGGGAGAAAATGTGTGATTTGTAAATGACAACTTGATGTTTAAGAAGGCTGAAATAAGAGCTAGAATCTCATCATCATTGGTAATATAGCCTGGTAGACAAATATAGTACTCAATCTGCAAAATGTAGATATTACTACCCAGGTTATTGTAAGGATTAAAAGAGATTTATGAAAACCATACAAGCACAATGTCTGGCACATAGGAAATACTGTCATTAGGAGTTAGTTTTTAGCATTCAGTAGTCCTGGGTGTGTAATCAATATAATTGCCAAAATAATAAGCCATGTTACTTATCATTTAACAATAGAAACAATCTATCTGAACCACCTTTAAAAGACTACCCTCATCCTAAATTTGGTTTTATAACAGTGCAGCAAAGTTCCATTTTGCTATGAGAGAAAAAATTTCTGAGAAGTTCATCTGTTCCAACAACTTCCAAAATACGGTGTTCAATGAGAAAAATTACTTATGCTAAGTGAAAAAAAAAAAAAAACAGTCAAAGACAGATACCATATGATTTCACTCATTAAGTACGAACTAATTAACAAACTCAACTAACAAGCAAAATAGAGACAGGCTCACAGATGGAGAGCAGGATAGCAGCTGGTGCGGGGGCGGGGTGGGGTAGAGGGTGGAGGGACTGAGCATAAAGCAGAAAGGACTCATGGACAGGACAACAGTGCTGGGGTGAGAGGTATAAGGAGACTGACCGGTAATGGAAAAAATACAGTAAAAGTTAAAAGTGAAAACATATCTGAAAATCTAGGAATATGGTCATCTTCACGATGTCAACTTTGAATTTCTAGTTCTGAAGGCTCTGAGGATGGTAACTCTTAGAAAATTAGCAAAAGAATGCATTATTTAAATAATTTCTCCACGCTATCCAACAGAGTATCTAGGGAACAAATGAATAAAGAAAAGGGACAAAAGGAGGAAAAGCAAGTAAACAGTAGGGTATAAATGTGTTTAAAAAGGGTACAGAACTTCTAATGTTCCTGTTAATTCAACATTCTTGTTAGTAAGTCCGTAGGTTGTGTGATGGCTGTTCCCCTTTCTGGGTGGGAAAGGGGCGCTTTCTCTGCTGTTTGCGTATAGGAGGGTGTGGTGTGTGGGGGCCTGCGTTTTGCCCAGAAACAAGAACAGAAGGGCTAAGTAATTCCGAGTATGTGACAAAGATTAAAGAGGAACATGATGTTAGTAGGTTTTGTCCTTTCATTTACCCTCTAAGCTCACTAAACTCAGTTTCTAGGCAAATCTGAAAATAACATTTTATATTTATTTAGTTTCGTTTTTCCTATAAGCTCCAGTACAGAGAATTGGATTAAGGCTCCTTGGTATATCATGACCAACACTTTTGGAGAGCTGTCATGGGTCACAACTTACCAGGCTGCCTCACTCAAAAAAAATAATACAGTAGTCACTCTCTATATCGCGGTTCACTTTATCACGGCCTCACTGTATTGCAGGATTTAAAAAAAATATTCTATTATTTTTCACGGATTTTTCGCTATATCACAGGATTCTGCATTACTGTATATGTATGTTAAAGTTACGTGGGTTTAAGAGTGTAGAATATGTTTAAGAACATAAGTAGTGTTTATAAAGGTGTGGAAAAGGTTAATAAGGGACTGGGAACAGTATATAAGTATGTAGGAAGGGTTTATAAAGCCTTAAAATATATATAAATACTAAAATAAATGTAAGGTTCCTACTTCGCGGAGTTTCACTTTTCGTGGGGGAGTCTAGAATGTAATACCCACGATAAGTGAGGGAATATTAATTATATAGGCGAAATATTTATACAGATAAAAAGTAAGTGTCTTCCAAATACAAGGTAAGTGTTTTCCAAAATGATCTATTAATCTGTGTTCTTAACTTTCCTATTACACAAAAATAATTAAAATAACAGGACCAGTTAACAGCAGCAAGTATAATTAATAGGACTAAGTAAACAAATAATTTGTGAAATACAAAATAATGTATTTATAATGTTTCCATCCTCTGATACAGCAATTTATTTTAACTTTTTAACTATTAGATATTTAAATATTATAGGCTATGCTATTGTGTATTCTTAAAATACATAATTGTGAGACAAAAGATTTTATATATATATTGGGACTAATTAAACAGATATTATCTGTATTTAATTAAAAAATAAACAATTTTCTTTTTATTCCATGACCCCATAAGATATTTTTACTTTGTGGATTTCCTTTTTTAATAAAACTCCTCTGATCTGCCTGCAGCTTTCAGAACATCCTTTCTTTTATGTAGTGGTATAAATGAGTATAATCAAATGTAAAGTTCACTTAGACCTTCAGCTTTCTCTTAACCCTACATCATACTTATTTCTCTTACCAGTCCAATGTCATAAGGTCAAGTTAAATATCCTTTCAGTGAAATCATTTAGGCATAGAAAAATGGAATTTTACTTACTAAAAACAGTAGGTTTTAAGAACTGTAGAGATTTGTTTCCAGCTCTCAAAAAAATGTCCATCGCCTTTGTATCTAAAGGCTTTTCTGGTAGACCAAGCTGTCTGTCAATCAGGTCCTTTGCATCTCTGAGTGGATCAAATAAGCTACCCATGTCTGAAATGTCCACTTTTTAATACTTTGAAGCCTAATGATGTCATCATAAGTTAAACTTCTTCTCAAGGAAAATGATTTTAAAACACAGTCTTTAAACTTGTGAAGATTGAAGGTACAGTCTATATAAATTATAGTCTTAGTAAGAAACTGAGAAAATCCTATTTAAACTGGCTGTCCCTTTCTGGTAACACTGAGTTTTAATAGTCTTATTTCCAAAACCTGAATTATTTTTTCACTATTAAAATTTCGTAATAGCCTACATATAAACCGCTCAGGTCAGGCAATCCTTTTCAAGTTTCCTTTTAGCCTCTTCAAAGATTATTCAAACAGTTTTAGAGAAAAAACATACATATTTCTGTATATTAATTCTTTATATGACACTCACTCTTGATGTATTTTTGAATTAAAGAAGGATATTATTCTTGTCCCATTCTTTGAAAATATAACTTTACTGAAGGACAACGTTTTACCATCTCTTCTCTAACCATCAACAATACCCATCTCAAAGACATATGTCCAAAGAAGTTATTCCTGACATTTTTTATAATGTCAAAAATCTCAGTTTCTACACGTTTTAAAACAAAAACTCTCATTATGAAATCTCAGTAAGTAAATATCTCCTGTTAGCAGTGCTATATATATATATTTTTTAAAAACATGCTATTTAGTAGGTAAAATCTTTATCTTTTTCTTTGGAAAAAAGTTTATGGACTAAATAGAATTTGTTAAAATTTATCTTTGCACTATCTACTAAGTGTGCAGATAGATGAGCAAAGTTTTATGTTTTTTCAGTTTATTGAAAATATTGTATATCAAGAAGATACCTAAAACTCAGTTTTTTTCAAATAACAGTACCTAGGAGCTATGAAAAATACACGCATGTTGTCCCAATCTGACACAACACAACACACTATAGAAAGCACAATTACTTGTAAGAGCTGACAGAAAAAGCTCTAAACTTTATAGGGCGAAATCAAATCATGTTATCAAAATTTCTTCTCTTGTTTACGCACAGGATATTTCAGTTGAAAACTCTGAATCACAAGCTGTAACTCTATTCAGTTTACAAAACAATCAGGAGAAGGTAGGCTAATGTGTGTTCATTTGTGTGGTGTGTCCAAGCTAATTCAACAGCCGCTATTTTTAACAGATTACTGAAGTCTTTTTGGGAGATGGAAAGAACCCAATAGTGACTTAATAAAGTATTTGTAATATTCAGTCTTCATACTTGCTTTGATATCCCCTTCTCCACCATGGCCAATCTCAAAATATTTTTTGCGCATTGTGAAGTATGCTCTTTTTGGTTATTTCCTCTCCCTAATCCAGTTGTATGGCTCCTTCAATCTGTCATTACAATAGCCCAGTCATTTAGTCTTTTTCTGGTGATGTCTGAGTCATGATGGATGGTGTTGGTATTATAATCATTCTCCTTATCTGAACTTTCATAAAACATAGTTACAATATTCATGTTAAAAATTAAACACTTCTATCATAATGCAAAGTACGGGACAGGAAAAGTGAAAGATGAACTGTTAACACTCATAACAATGCACTTAAGTTGTACTTGGAGTGCTGCACAATGAAAGACCCATTATGGTGAAGAGGAAATAATGGTTGCCAACATTAGAGGTCAAGGGAAAAACAGCAATGACTACACACGGTAGACAACCCATGCCATAGTCATCTGACACAAAAACATGCTGCTTTCAGTTCTTATTTTTTAAATCACAGGAGGCATTTTGTACTTTTTCTCAACCTTCTGCATCCATGACTATACTATGGGATGGGTTTTCTGAGACAGTGGATGTCCTTCAATGCTGAAAAAAAAGTTATCTTCAAAAGAATAACAAACTCTCACTGATTTCTCAATGGAAACAATGAGCCAGAAAACAATGAAATGTCTTTAAAATGGTGAAACAGACTTAAGTAACTTAATTTTATAATTTTTTCCATTATAATTATAATCTCTACAGTTGGACTACAACAGAATTTCCTCTATAACTTATTTTAAGAATTAACATGCAAAAGACTTAATACACTCATAAACAATGTTTTCAGATAGCAGAAACTTGAATTTGTGCACAAAATGAACTGCAATATTCACAGGAGCAGTGCAATAGAAACAAAATGTTCATAAACATATTATATACCTATGCAATGAAATACTTTAGTGAAAATTACTATTCCTGCATGCATCAACATTATGGATTCAAATATAAGGGGGGAGGAGCAATACTTATAGTATCATTCAATTGATTCAAACTTTAAAAACAAAAGTAAGCAATATATTGTTTAGAACATACATGTATAGCAAAATTGTATGAGAGAAAACAAGTGAATAACTACAGGAAACTGCTTCTTTAAGAAGTAAGGAAACAGATAAACTTGGTAGGTGAGGATAGGTAAAGAATATACAGGGATCTTAAAAAGTACAGTGAATGTTCTATTTCTTAAGCTGGATGCGGTATATAGGTATTTGTTATGCTACTATTCTTAAAACTGTGCTATTTAAGTATATTTTACAAGGCAAAAACATAAGCAAATACTATAATGAGAAGTTTTCAAACAAAATTCATACTAAAAATTAAAATTTAATTTTTGTGCTAGTAAGTATAAATTAATAAGATATTAGAGCAGAGCTGTTAAAAGTACTGGAGTTAAAAAATATTTTTTTTGGATTGGGGAAAAAGTACTGGAGTATGAGTAATCTTGAATCTTGGGGATTTGTGTGTCCATATTCACGGCACTTATCTATGGTTTACTAAATGATCTTCGGCTAGCTTTAGTATCAGAATGACACTGGCTTCATAAAATGAGGTAGAAAACGGTTTTTGTTTTTTTCCTCTACATCGTGGAAGAGTTTGTGAAAAATTAATATTATTTTCTCTTGAAATATTTCATACAATTCACCAGTGAAACCATGAAGACCTCAGTTTTTCTTTGTAAGATGACTTTTCAATTACTAGTTAAAACTATTTTTTATATGTTCTATTTCTTCTTGAGTTAGTTTGGCAATTTGTGTCTTTCTAAGACTTTGTCTATTTCATTTGAGTTTTTTAATTTGTTCTCAAAGTTGTTTAAAATATTTGCTTATAGTCCTTTTAATTTCTGTATAATTGGTGGTGATGCCCCCTCTCTCGTTCATGAGTCTAGTGATCTTTTTCTTTTCTTGGCCAATCTAGCTAGAGGTTTGTCAATTTTGTTGGTCTTTTAAAAGAAGAAGTTTTTTGGTTTCATTGATTTTTATCATTGTTTTTCTCTTTCCTATTTAACTAACTGATTTCCGTTCTGATCATTACTGTTTCCTTTCTTCTGTTGCCTTGTGTTCTTTTTGCTTCAGTTTTTCTAGATTTTTCATAGATTGTTGATTTGAAACCTTCTTTCCATTTAGGCATTTTAAAGCACTATTTTAGTTGCACTCCATACATTGTGACATTGTGTTTTCATTTACATTCAATTCTTTTTTACCTAGAGGCTATTTAGAAATGTATTCTTTAATGTTCAAATATGTACAAATTTCTAAAAATCCTTCTGTTGTTGATTTTTGATTAATTGTATTATGAGAAAAGAACATACTTTGTATGATTTTCAATACTTTTAAATTAAGGGTTGTTTCATGGCCTGGCACATGGTCTATTCTGGAGAATGTTTCACGTGTGCTTGAAAATAGTATGTATTCTGCTATTATTATGTGAAGTCTTCTACACAAGTAAAAGGTCTAACTGATGCACAGTGTTCTTCAATTCTTGTATATCCTTGTTTATTTTCTAAATGTTCTGTCAATTAATGAGAGTGGGTAATGAAGTGTTAAACTATTATTGCTGAACTATATATTTCTCCCTTCAATTTTGTCAGTTTTTTGTTCCATGTATGTGGGGCTTTTTATGCTTCTAATTGTTTTATCATCCTCATCAATTAATCCTTTTATTATTATAAAATGTTCCTCTTTTCTCTAGTAACAATCTTTGTCTTAAAATCTATTGTACAATATTAGTATAGCCATTCCAGTTGTTTTGGTTACTGCTTGCATGATTTCTATTTTTCCATCCTTTTACTTTCAACTACTGGGTCTTAGAATCTAAGTCTGCGTGACTTTGAATCTTGACTTTGTCATTTAGTATTTGCATGACCTTGGCCAAGTTAATTCAATTTTCTAAACATCAGATTCTTCGCCTACATAATGAAGATAATAATACACAATAAGGCTTTTACCAGGATTAAATGAGACAATGCTTGTGAAGTAGTTTTGCCTAGCATGACTAAAATTTGTACATACTATAAAAATTACTATTAATTACTGCCAAAGAAGATAAGAACACAGTAACCAAAATATATCCTCACCTTTTCAGATAAATACTGTTCATAAATTCCAACAGCAGCTGCTCTTAAAAGACCTTTGGTTTGGTTGGTTTGATGCTTCCCGTCTCTCTGACAGCTTAATAAAACTTCTAACTGTTGCTGGGCTGTAACCCGGTACCCTTCCACTGTCATCCAGAAGAAGAGATGTGCTTGACCTCCAGTTTGCTGCATGTAATCTGCCAAACAAAATCCGTAACAATATAGATAATAATGTCACACATTTCTGGGTGCATGTAGCTATATGACAGGTAAGTTAAGAAGGATTAATGTTTCAAATACTTAAATTTCTACATCTTGAAAATGATTAACAGATGTTTAAGGTGAAAATATAGTTATATTAAGAATTAGTTAAGCTAAAGAGATCAGTTATGTCAGAAACACAATTAAAAGCACATTCTTAAAAAAATCTAATTTTTCATGATAAAATCTCAAGGGGATTTTGCTACACAAGGCGTCATCAGAAATAAACTATTTTGCTAACATTCAGCTTTTCTTCTCAATAAAGTTTACTAATCATAATATGTATTAATATTTCCTTAAATATTAAAAGTAAGGATTGAACCCTTCAACAAATCATGCTTTTATGTTTTTGATCATGAAAATTAAGAATCAGGACTGTTTGCTGAAAATGTCCTCCAAATAAAAGCAATTTTGATGTAATAGTAATAAAATTAATAAATACATATACATACGAGTAGATATTAAAATGGTATAAAAACAAAGTCTTCACATTCATACACAAAAGTGATACAAATAAGATCTATATATCGTGTATTACTCATAAAGTACTCTTCCTCAAATAATTTAAATCCACATAAATTCTCCTAGGATTTATTTTAGAAGCAGTTTAGCAAATGTACATTAGTTATAAAAAGCATTTATTTTTTCAAAAACAAAGTAAATCTCAACCTATATGTTTTACAATGAAAAAGGAGCATTTCAGAGAATGGGGAGTAGAGGAGAGACAAATTTGGCATGTTTAACATTAAATATTTAAAATTTAATAAGTTATAATTATTAAAAATTTCACAGGTTATATTATTTTCATAAAATGGATTTACCTACCCATAAAAAATTGTAGTGCAACATTGTCTACAAGGATGCTGTCCAGAGGGACTGTGCAAAGTTTCCCAAAGTTTGCTGCCAGTTTCACAGTATTTATTTCCTACAAATAAAAGCAAATACAGGTTATTTCATCTAGTCATTCATTAGGTTAAAGATCTTTATATATGTGTAAAAAATCAAATTAAAATGGAATAAAAATAAAGCTTTTTCCTTATCATCCATGTGGGTGCCCAATAAAATAGTCTCAGCTCAGTAAATATTATTCTCAGAGTTGCTTAGCAAATATATATTAACTATGATAAGCATTCATTTCCTCCAATACAAAATAAACCTAAATTACTGTAATTCAATTATTCTCTACCTCTACATACTTCAAACAAAAACAAATATGTTAGAGGCTCAAGGGGATGTTCAGAATGCTTAATATGTCCAAGGATAAACAAATCCCAACATTTTAAAGTAGAGACTGAAGTCTATCTACTGGGGAAACAAAATATTTCCCAAAAGTGATTTTGCTCCTAAGTGAGTAAAAACTCTATAACGTATCTTACAGGAAGGTAAATGTAGAAATGTAGTTCTTCTAAATCTATGTAAACAATAAATTACATATGCTTTTTGAAGTTACAAAGCACAGTAACTACCTACATATAAAATAAATTTTTAAAAAGGGTTCAAAGTAAAGAATAAAGAATCTACATGTCAAGCACTATGCTAGGCACACATTACACACATTACGTCATTTAATCTCAACCATCCTATTGGTTAAGTATCACCAATTCCATTTAACATATAAGAAAACTGAAGACCATAAAGATCGCCTATGATCACAAAACCAGTAAGAATGAGTTTGTTTTCAAAGCCTATTGTCCTTTCCTCTAAAACCCATTATATTTCTGTGAACTATTTTCACCAGTTTCTCTGCGCATATTCCCAAATCCATATTTCACAATCCTCAATTTAAAAAGAAAAGATAGACAGGTTCTCTGAAAGTTAAATAAGCTGCCTTATTCAGGGACAGAAACTAAATTAGGCAAAGGTGATACATAAAGGAAAAGAAAGATAATCTGAAGAAAGTAGAAAAAAAACTTCCTGTATAATTATCATCCCTTCATGTAAGTACTGAATAACAGGTAACTCATTTAAAATATCTGGCATAATGTAACCCAGTGCTAGCATATGATTTCTCATCTATTTCTTCTGCCCAGCAGCAGGCTCCACAGATAGGACAGGGAAGAGTATTCACTATAACTTTATTTGTAATAAAAAGAATAAAGGGTCTTCTAAGATTTCAAGATGAATAGCATGGTTAAAAAAATGTCTCCATGGGGATTCTGAGGTTACTTGCAATGGAAAATGCTTTACCTGAGCTATTAAAGGGGTAATACTTGATATTCAAAATAGAATTGACAGGCTTCCACACAAGGCATCCAACATTTAAAAGGATTCAATATCAAAGAGTGTCTGGGCATATAGACTTTAAGTAATAATGCTGAAGGATTACTAAATCTAAGATCTAGAGAGTGCAACTACTTATAGAAACAATAAGCACTAGTAAAACCATATCATTTTTCTATTCTGAATTTACATGAGTTATATAAACTAAATTTAAAATAGTTAACTTAAACAAAGACAGACACACATACAAGTGCACGCACATGTATATGACAAACATGGGCCTCAAGTAATGCAAGTTAAAATTAACCCAGCAACCTAAACTTAAAAAATGTCTTCTATTCCTTAAGGAAAATTACAAAATCACAAGACTAGAGAGTCACAAATAAATTTCCAAAATAGAAAACCAGTGCTAAAAAGTGACTACACTTAAAACTAAACTTAATTATAATGTTTTCCTATCTTAGAGACCCAAATCTCTGCCCTACGTTAGAGTAAAACTCCAAACAGCTAACAATAATCACTATTTCTAATTCACCTCTTCCCATTTCCTCCTGGACTGACTCCATCAGGGATGCTCTCCACTATTCCACCAAAATGCTATCATCAGATCACCAATAATCACCTCGATGGCACACCCAATGTTCAATTAGTCTTTGACATCCCTGATTTCTCACTTCTTCTTTAAGTACTTTCTACACTTCACTTCTAGGATATCACATTCTCAGGTTTTCCTTCAATCTCACCAGTCACTTTCTGTATCTTTGGGTAGATCTCCTACTTTGTCTTAAACTAGAGTAACTGAAGTGCCTCAGAACTGAGTTCGTGGTATCTTCTTACACTCACTGTTTAGGTACCTCGCCCAGTCTCTTACATTGTATGCAAGCGTTTTGTGCCCACGTGTTATGGTGGGAGCGGGAGATTTTTTGAAATATGTGTGCGAATTTTGTCATTAGGTAAAATCACTATAAATTGAAAACTACTTTGAATTTTCTTAATGCAACTTTGATTTGCTTACCTCAGAATGTATTCTTCATTGTTATTATGAAAGATAAAGGCATTCTATGCACAATTTGTGAAAAATGTAATTTATGTGTCCCGCATACAATGTGTTAAGTTTAAATAACAGTGATAATTCTAAGGATTCTCAGTGTATTTCTATCACTACACCTTCCCTTGAACTTGAGTTTAACAATCAGCATATTTAATTCATTAGTAAATCCTATTAGCACTATATCCAGTCTCTATTCAATACTCATAACCTCTACTGACATCTCTTACTACTCTTATAAATGATCTCTTACGTTTTCATTCTTGCCCCCATCACTCTACCACCATTTATTCATCACAAAGAGCCAAAGTAATCATTTTAACTCACAAATCAGAACACATCACTTGCCAAGGAAAATCTCCAATGGATTCCCATCACAATTAGACTCTTAAAAAAAATCATACTATGCTAGGAAAAACCATATATAATCTAATTCCCAAGGTTCCTCTCCAACTTCATTCCTATTAACAATCCCTCTCATTCATTTCATACCAGCCACACTGACCTCTGACTCAACCAACCACTTTCCTATCTCAGGACCTTTGCCTTTGCTCTCACCTTACCTGAAAGATTCTATTAAAAAAAATAATAATAAACTAAAAATCACAGGACTCTTGTGTTATTTAGGCCACCCTCTATGCTCAAATGTCACCAAATCTCTCTCAACACCTATAGAAAACACTCCTAGACATTCTCTATCTCTCTACATTGTTTTACTGTTTCTTTCACATTTTACTTATGTTTTACTTTTTTTAACATTATATATCAATTTACTTATTGGCTTATTTTCTCACTCTGCAATTAAAATGTAAGCTCCATGAAGAGAGATTTTGTCTATTAGGTCAATCTACAATAGTGCGCACGCACAAAATTCAATAAATGCTTAACTTTGAATAAAAGTGAGTAGGTGAATAAATAAATCATGACATAGATTAAAATCTTTAATTCCTGTAGCATTTTTCAGGCAGTGTTCCCATATCTTTAGTTTGGTTTCACACACACTTATGCTACATTGTATAAGAGGTGTTTTTTCCTAAAAGTTCTTTTGTAGAGTACTGTACTGGTTAATATCCTACTTTTTGTTATATGCTAGACATTTAAAATTTTTATTTTTACACTATATTTGACATAAAATACTATATTAGTTTCAGGTATACAACAAAGTGACTACACATTTATATACCCTTAAGATGTGATCACCATGATAAGTCTAGTAATCATCTACCCTCATACATAGTTATTATGATATTACTGACTATATAATCATGCTGCACCTTACTTCTCTGTCATTTATTTTATAACTGGAAGTTTGTACTCCTCAATCCCCTTCACCTTTTTCGCCCCTCCATCCCTGCTAGACATTTTAAAAATTAGAAAGTATTTATAACTAAATGTTAATGCAAAAGCACTTTACTTACTTTGCCTGACTGCAACCGCTGTATTCTTGAGTCACATACTTTCTTTACAAATAATAAGCTATTTATTTGATTTTTGATAGTGTTGATATCTAAAAACAAACAAATTGATTATGAACTAGCAAGTGGTAATGTTATATGTGAAATACTTTAAACATTCACTTACTATAATTTAACATAAAAACCAATACATAGAGCAATTATTTTACTGAATAACCTAAATTTTAGAGTGAAATTATTTAATTAATATTAAACTACGCCAACTCTCTTTATTTTAGAGATAACTGCAATGATAGCCTCATGTTCAGAAATTATACCTTATTCTTAGCACAGTTTAACACAGTAAGCCAGATTTCAATTTAGTTAAGGGGTAAAATAACATTTAGGTAATAAGTTAGTTCTGTTTGAATTATAGTAATCAATGAAAAAATAAAACATTCTTTTACTTAAACTAATTATTTACCATCACCAGCTGTATCCAGAGATCGAAGATACTGTAATTCTTCTATTGCCTTATCTCTGACTGCTTCTAGCTCTCCAATATTGTCACTCAATTTAATAATGTTCATAAAGGCCTCATAGTTGCAGTTAGAATCACGGATCTGAAAAATAAAATTTAAAAAACAGGTGGAAGGGGAACTCACTAAGGGAAAATTGAGCTTGCCATATCCCCAATGCTTACAACAATGGAAAATGAGAATTTCTGTACTCACTGTTCTTAAATTCTCGTGGGTTACAAACTGTAAACAAAGTAAGTAAAATATACAACGGCTAGAAAGTAGAAAAGCATGCTCAGAATTTCTGATGATAGCAAAGAAGCCCTCACGGTTGAGTTATATCAGAGAAAGGTAGAAGAGTAGATGACAAGATCAGTGATGATGGCGGGCAAACCAGTGGGACACAGGAAATGTTCTGACTTTTATTCTGAGTGGAATGAAAGTTACTGGAGGATTTTAAACAGAAGAGTGGAATTCTCTGACTAAATTTAACAGAAGCACTGTGATGATATGAATAACTATTATTTTGTCTTTTTATCCAGTCACTTGTTGTTGAAGAAAAGGAATAGAGCAGATGAATGGTTAAATTGGATTTAACCAGTGTGGTTTCAGCAAGTACAGAGAGAGAGAGAGAGAAGGTAGTTGAAGATGTTGTGAGAGAACTAATCATTATGATTGCCGATATAATTTAAACAAAGTAAAGCAGACTTGAGATATACTACCATCATTTTTTAATTGCTGCATAACATTCTATTGTATCAATATACATAATTTATTAAACTAATCATCTATTTAAGACACTTAAATTGATTTCAATTTTTAGTATTATAAGCAATGTTGTTGCAAATTTGCTTATTATTACTTTAGAATAAATTTCAGGAGTAGAATTCCTAACCAAGAGATATACATTAAAATTTTTTTAATTATGTAGATATACAAAATTTTAAAGCGCTTGGTAGAGCCTTGTAGAACTCTATAAAAGTTGACAGAGAAGAATCTGTGCCCTACATGAAAGGTTCTAACTTTAAAAAATACTCATAATCTATACACACGGACAGTAAAATATCTTTTTGGCAATTTAAACTAGTAGTAACAGCTCCAAAATTATAAAGACTATCTTATCAACACACTCCTTAAAGAGAATTTCGCTAGCCCTGGCCAGGTGGCTCAGCTGGTTGGAGCATCGTCCCCATACACCAAAAGGATGCGGGTTCGGTTTCCGGTCAGGGTACATACCTAGGTTACTGGTTGAATCCCAGCTCGGGGCACATACAGGAGGCAACCAATCAATGATTTTCTCTCACATCATTGTTCCTCTCTCTCTAAAGTCAATAAACATATCCTCAGGTGAGGATTTAAAAAAAAATTTTAAAGAGAGAATTTGGCTAGCACATTCAACATATTAGCAAACAGAAATATTGGAAATATAAAGATTATCTTTAGATAAATTTTTATTTAATTTCTTTAATAAATTGTTGCTTAATCATCCTAATCTCCAGATACTATTTCTACATTCTAAAAAACTATTTTAAAGAGTTGTAATTTAGAAGTACATACCATCCATATGATGTATTGATTAATATAATCAGGATCACTAAGTTGATTTATTAATGGAAGAAGAATTCCTCGTGCAAGGATTTCCTGGACAAAAATTTTAAAAACAAAAATAAATTTAATCTAATATGCTTCTCAAATCAATGACATAATATAAATTCCCTAACACAATGCTGTTACTTAAGAAAAGCATAATACATGTAAAAGTAAAACCTGAAAACCAATATAAGCTTATAAATAGATGAGCTAGTCTACCACAGTTAAATTAACTAAATTGAGATGAAGCTACCAATATCGACGTGGCTACATCTCACAATGACACCTAGATTTGAATGGAGAAAAGAAAAAGATACCTCTAGTATGTTAGTATTTCTGTAAACTTTTAAAAAGTAAAACATGGCAGTATAAGTGTTTGTGGATTCCTGTATCTATATTAAAATATAAAAACAAAGAAAAAAAGGAAAATATCCACACCAATTTTAGAATAGTGGTTACATTGAAGGGAGAAACAGAGCAATTATAGTTCAATATTACACTGGTTAAATCTGGGTAGTTGGTACTTAAGTGTCTATTATATTCTCTATACTTGTCTGTTTGAAATTTTTCCTAATAGAAAATCATGAAAATAAAATATTAATACATCTATTCACCATTCTCTAGAATACACCTTCCCATTCTTTCCAACTGTTCATGCTCCTACCTATTAAAATTCTTCCCTTCCATCAAGGACTGACTACAGAATCAATTCTTCAATTAAATAAACCCTGACCATTTCAGCTAAACTTTACTTACATGTTTAAAATACACTTACACCTTGTATTTATGGTATTTATCACTTACCCTTCTCTATGTAATTCTGTATCTTCCACTTTTCTAATACACTACAACTCTCTAGGAATCCTTTGTATATGAATGAGACTAGTCAGTTGTTCTATTGATTTATATATCTTCAAAATTATCCTTCACCTTCACAATATCATTGTTTTAAACATGGCAGGCATTTATAAATATGAAATGACTGGAGATAAAAGAAACTAAGTACTTAGTACTAGTGCTATTCTGTACAACTTTATGCTTATAATATCCAAATTTATGAAACACTGTTTCTTAAGAATACTGGAGAAGCTAAATAACTAGAAGCTTAAAACAATGTTTTACTTTCCTAAGCAAGACTGATGTATTTATTCTTTCCAGGTCTCTAATTTATCTGGACCATTTTGTGATATAGGTTCACAGAAGGTGACCTTCACTTTATTTTCCTTTAGAGAAATATTATAAATTCTAATTTTGTAAGCTGTAAAAGTCTCTGACAACTATTTCACCATGATGCATTACAATTCCAAAAGCTCTAACAAAGGCTCCACTAACTTTCTGAAGTATGTTTTGGGACATCTTACAGTCTCAAATTGGGATGATCTGCTTATTTTTTCAATGCTTAAAAAATTATTTTTAGTATTTATATAATTCTTTTCTTCAAATTATGTCACTGGCCCATATACTCAAGTCTTAAAATGTACTTTGTAAGAAGAAAACACATACACGACGAAGTTTTTTTTAAGTTCCTTTTCAAAATGATTATAAAAACACATGGGACAGAATTTTAAATAAATTTAATGCATTTTATTAGTTAATGCAATGAGTCTATCTGATTTTGAAAACTACTTTGATCTTTTAATTCTCCTCAAAAAGGATTTGGTTAGTCAAGAAGCACGTAACTCAATAATTCCTATATGGTCTCCAGTGAGGCAAAGGATCCAAACAAACAAAAAAAAAAATCATCTTTAATCTGTTAATCTGAAAAAAAAAAAATCTTTGATGAAATCATGAATTACCAACAAAAGAAAATGAATAAAGACCTAACAAATTAAAAGGCAAAAACTAATTTGCTGAATGTAATGCTCTACAATTATAATCAATTAGATTCTACAAAAAATAAATGAAATATTGGTCTAAAAGAACAATCAATAGCAAAACATATTTGTTCTTTAAACAATCCTACTTATTTTAAACTCTAATCTCATGTAACAAGGCAGATCTTCATTCTGGATCCTAAGCGCCAGCCTAATCTGCAGAGAGCTGCAGTAACATGTGTACCACAGCCAGCAAGGAGGGCAAGAAGGTTTCCTCTTAACATCAAAGCTGATTTTATGACTGGCTATCTGCTATGTGATAACTATTGCAATAACCACTAAGCATAAAATAATGATAAATACAGATATACCGCCCCTGTCTTTATGAGGGAAAGATGCATCAAGTGAGTAAACACAATACCAGATTCTTGTTTCCAAATATGGTAAGTACCATAAAGGAAATCAACTAGGTAATGACGTATAGTAACAGAGAATTATGAGGGGGCTTTAGACTGGGTGGTCAGGGACATTCTGAGGAAGTGAGACATGAGGAATGAATACAATTGAGCCAAGAGAATAAGGAAAATCATTCTGAACAGCGCGAAGAAAAGAGGGTGAGACAGTCCTTTGGTGGGGACAAATGGCACTTATAGAGAAAAAAGCCAGTGTGGTTGAAATACAGTGACTTCACAGCATGAAGGCCAGAAAGGTAAACAAAGACGCATCACGCAGGCCTTGTTAGCTCCCGAAGGGACTTGACATTTGAAAAATTTGCTGGATGGTAGGTCTTCTTCTCATTTACTGGGATGGAGAAACAACTAAAAACAGACAGGATATGGAGGCAAGAATAAGATTTCCATTTTGGACATTTAAAGTTTAAAAGGGTTGTAAGTCAATAAAACAGTAATTTTAGTGGTGAGCTGGTCAGAGTAGCCTGGAGCTCAGAAGAGAAGTCTGGACCAATGACATTAATTTGGAAGACATTAGCATCTGGATGGTGTTTAAAGCCTAAAGGACTGATGAGCAACAAGAAGGCCCAAGCTTGAAGAACTTGGGTATTTAAAGTTACATAGAAGATGAGTTAAAGTGTATAAAGGTGACTAAAAGAGAGACCAAATGAGGAGAAAAATATCAGAAAAGAGCAATGACATGGAACCCAAGAAAGAGTTTCAAGAAGGAAAAGGCAGCCAGCGACGCTGAAAGCTGCTAAGTCACCATCTAGCAGTGGTTGTCTGGAGTACCAGGTACACAAAGATTCTGATGTCAAATGGATGCTCAGCAAAGATGAGTGCTCCAATGGGTTAGTAACACCTTCCTTTAGTGGTAGAGGTGAATCTAGTGATACACGTTCCAGGTGTTGACTTGAAAACTGACTAGCCCAATTAACTGGTCTTAACAACATTTAATCTATTAGACTCTTCTCGTCAAAAGCAAGTATTTTCTTCTTACTTCAAAGTCCCAGTACTCTACCTGAGAAGTGCAATGAACTCACCATCAGAAGGTATTAGGAAATTGTATGGTATTGCTTAAATGATGGCACACAAGCATAAAAGCACACCCTAAGAAATGAAATTTTTGTTTTACAGAATGTCAGACTAAAGAGATCATTAAGTTTTATTTTTAAAAAGCTTGGCAATTTTCATTTTATCCATTCAAGACCACAAGGTCTTACGTAGCTAGCATTTCTCAATCATAAACAGCAGCCAAAGCCAAAATGTTATTCCACTGTATCTTCATACAGAATTTTACTTCAAAGGTTTATATTATAACCAGGAAATTAGAAGTCCAAGACTACTATTCTCATCTTTCTTATTAATTTTCCAATTACAAGAGCAAAATCACAGGTATTCAGCGTTTTTTTTTTAAAGTTTTTATCCAGAAGTATTATTTGAATTAGCCTAATTAGCCCAAGTTTATAGGTAAAGAAATATTAAAGAAAATTAAAAACATCTTGGAATAACCAAAAATCCAAGTACCTAACTCTAAATCAAACAGTTCTCAATATGTTGTCCAGAGATCTCTGGGAGGTGTGGGGAGACAAGCATGCAGAAATATTTTCAAATAGAAACAAGACGTGATGGTAGCACTCAACTAATGGAATATATAAGTTTGTGCATTGTTGTGTTTCAAAATTTCGGTTTTATTTAGAATATTTACTAATATTCTAAATATTGATAGATAAAACCCACATTAAAAAAGCTCCTTGGTATCCTCAATAATTTTTAAAAGACTGTAACAGGGTCCAGAGACCAAAACTTTTGAGAAATACTGCTCTATGTTTCTTTACAGCCACTTATCTGGTATGAGTTTAAGCTTACCCTGACAAAGTACCGCATGATCTTGTTCTGGAAATCTCCAGGAGGTAGCAATAAATATAGTAAGACCTCACACAAATCCCTTAGGAATCCTAGAAATAAAAAAGGTAGCTATAACATTAGAAAATATTAATCTCCACCTACTCTTGATATGAAATAAATATATGAAGGTAGAAAAAAAGTTTCCTGATGATACTGGCTTATTATTTTAGCAATAAATTAGTACATATCAGTATTCATTAAAAATTCTTTCATACTTCTTCAATAGTAACTATTCATTAATCAAAATGATATTTTTAATTCTGCTCAGTTTCATCTCACTTTTTGAATCATTAAGAAACTTCAATTACAAAAGTGCCCCCAAAACAACTTTAGCTATACCATGTATTCCTAACTCTACCACACTAATTGTGTTTGCATACTTAAAAATTATTTGCACATTCAAAATACACCTGTAATTCTTTCAAGAGAGAACCTCTACTATCTTGGCAGGTAATAACAAAAGAAGAAAAGAGTATGCTCTTCTAATTTACTGATTTATGAGGGCTCAGTTTACATGAAAGTACTGCACATCACTATATCTATTTCTTACATTTAGTTATTTCATATCAGTGCTAATAAAATGGCAATTAAAAATTAAATTGCACAATAAATATAAATATAAAAAGAAATGAAGAAAAATTAAAAAAAGAGGAAAGAAAAAGCAAAGAAATAAAAATGTTAAGCAAATTATAAAAATCAAAGAAAACAATTTCCACAACTAGAAATGCTTTTCTGTAGTTGCTCATATGCTGACACTGCATGGGAATATAATTATATAACTGAGAGCTGTTAAGCAAAAAGAAAAAATGTGCCAAGTAGTAAAGACTCTTAGAAAATTCAACATCCTTAGCTGAAGCTTATCTGTTCTAACTTCCCATAAAGAAGACAAGTTCATTCAACTCCATAAATTTTACTTGAAATCTTTATAAACATTCTTTTAGAAAATATTTTAGGTAACAGATGTATTATTTAAGTAGAAAAAAAATAAATTCAAGATGCAGATAAAATTGGTATAGATTAAAAAAGTAAGTTTACAATTATAAAATGTTTATGCTTGCTATATTTTACAAGACAAGAAAGGTACTCCTTAATTACTAACTTTAACTTTTAAAGACAACCTTTAGAACAAAAAAAAAATATTAGAAACTACTTTTTTTTGGAAACTACTTTTAAGAATTAAAAAATAAAATAAAATGAATACTAATGGTATCTTCACTATGCTACCTGTCCTTAGGAATAATTTCACCCTTATACTTATTTAGTGGTTCTGCTAATTTGTCTGACCAACTTAACAGTTACTGTTCTCAAGAGAATGAAATTGAAAACAAAACCTTCTTCATCTTTCGGAGAAGTGCACACTAGATCACGGCAAACATTCTTCTCCATTTCAACTTCAACTTCAAAGAAGGTATCTATGAGATCTTCTGCTGTACCTTCATGAAGAAAGGAACAATTCCAGGTATAATGAATGATAAAGAAAAACAGACTTTAAAATCATAGTTTTCAGGAATAAAGATATTACCTGTTACTTGATCATCTTTCTCTGTTATCTTCTGTTGAGCCTTTCTAAATACTCTTAGGTGTGTGCCAAAATCATCTACAATGCGTGTAGTAAAATAAGGCTGCCAGTCTATTTCTTTTGACCTTATAAAAAACACATTACATAAGAGCATTATGTAAATGCTTTCTAATCAAAACATATATTCATTTTTAATGACTCATAAAAGAAAACGTGATTATCAGAGACTAAATTCATTTATATCAAGGTTTTGTCCATTATAATTACTGTTGTATCATCTTAGCACTTACTTCCACAAGACCCAAGGCATATCAAATCTATTTGACTAATACTTCAAGCAATATTAAGTATTTTATGTGCCAAGGCTTAAAGGTTAAAATAAATAGAAACATAAATCTTTCCAGTTGAATCTGAAATGACTCTAAGAGGTATACCATGTAATTTCCCAACCCATATATAAGAATACACTGGGAAAAACGGTGAAGAGGTGAAGAGATTAAATACACACACATACACACACACACAAACACACACACACAACCATGGCAACAGCCAGAGGGAAAGGTGGGTGGGGGAGCTGCAAGTGGACAAAGGGAGGATAAATGGGGAGGGAAAGAGACTTGACTTCGGGTGGTGCAGGTTCAATGCAGTATGCAGATAATATTTTACTGAGTTGTATACTTGATACCTGCATGGTTTTATTAACCAATGTCACCCCGATAAATTCAATAAAAAATAAAAGAGCCTTTGAAATAGTTCTTGATTCTTTTTCAACCCTTTATGAATTCTCCACATTCTTTGTTTCAGTTATATGGGCAAGTTCTAAACTAAATACCTTCAGCATGAGGCTGAGCTTGATTGGTTTCTGCTTGCATAGTCTAGCACTTAAAAACTTGTGTATTCAAAATAACAAAGAAATGAATTACAGAATGTGGCCACACTGAGCCATAAAAAAGATAATTACTAATTATATTCAGTTATACAGTACTCTATCTTAAAAGCAATAGACCTCAAGAGACACTGCTAATTCGACCTGGCCAGGTGGCTCAGTTTGCTGGAGCACTGTCCCGTACACCAAAAGGCTTGACTCCCGGTCAGGGCACATAGCTAGGCTGGCTGTGGGTGCCATCCCCAGTCGGAGCCAGTATGGGAGGTATCTGATCAATGTTTCTCACTCGCATTTATATTATTTTCCCCTCTCTTTATCTCTCTCTAAAAATCAATACACATATCCTCAGGTGAAGATTAAAGGAAAAAAAAAAAAAAAAAGAGAGAGAGACACTGCTAATTTAGTACAACAGTGAAACAGACACCAAATGCAACAGATAAGCCAAAAACAGTTTGCACCTCTCCTTGGATTAAATGGTATTTTTAAACAAATATTTTTAATGTTGTTTTCCTTAAATTAGCACTAAAACTAATTTATTCTCTTAGGAACAAACTAAGTAGATAGAAGACAAAGAGTCTATTCATGAAGATGCTGAACAAAGGGGAAACCAAAAAAAAGTACACCATAATTCATTACGTTAATTACCCACAAATGTACAGCAAAGAAGCTAGTGAAGAAACTGAATTGATTAAACTGTCACTTTTTGAGAGAGAGCCTTCACAAGGTAATGGCATAGAGGAATATAACAGAGTTGTTTTCAAATTTAAAAAGTTATTAACACTCATATACTAATTTATTTATATATAAATATATGTACACATAACTCTGATTCTGTTATATAAATGGAAAGATAGAGTAAGTTAATAGTTAAGGGTATCCAAACTCAGGAATCTGAGGAGGGCTAACATTGTTTAGAAAAAAGAGCCACGTATATAAGCATGTACTAAACTTGGTAACAATATTCAGCCTCAACATAAAAACTATTATAAGAACTTAAGCCTAGCAATCTTTAGACTCTTTACTTTAAAAGATCATAATCTATTTAAGTACCTTTCAAAAAATTTATTATGAATATTTGTGCCAAATCATACATACTGAAAATTTTATAAAAACACAACTTACTTGATATAAGCCATTACCTTAGCTCATTCAATCCATAAAAGATTCCTTTTAACAAATTTAGAAGTAGAATATATACTCTTTCAAGTTTGATCTGTTCCATTTCATGGTACAATGCGATATATATATATAAAAAACATTGAATTTTAAGCCCAACTCATATAACCCATCACTATAGAGGAGGTAATGACACTTAAAATTAGTAAAAATTAAAGACCAATGCAAATATATAAAAATGATTTTAAATATAAATTTCTACTTTCAACATACAAATGCTTAGGGTGGGGAAAACAAGGAACACAATATTCTATAACTCTGTCCAAGATCATTATTTTCCCTCTTCTTGACTCGTTTCCACTGAAAATATGCAAACCTAATGTAAATCTCAACTCAAAAGAATTTTTCTAGGTTAGAAAGATAAGAACAACAGTAACATGTTTCTTCCCATTTATAAATTAGGAAAATATCTACTACCAATTTCTAGTAGTATTTGTATTAATAAAATTTGAAAATATTTTATGAAAGTGAAGTACCTTCTAAAATTACAGTATACAATGAATATGTAATAAATGAAATGTGAATATAAATTAAAAAGTCATTCAATTGATGTAACTGCCTACTTCCTTCTACTAATGCACAAATAGCTCTCTCAGAGTTCTTATATCAATTATTCTTAAATTATACCTACAGTCAAAGCTCTTTTTCACTGCTTAAAATATTTCTCCACATGATTCCTAGTCTAATAAAAACACAGTTAACCCTATTACCTATACTTTCATTTTATTATTACTTATAAGCTTTCATATTTGAATTTAAAAGTAAGAGAGCATATTTCCTATATGATCAAGAGGATAAGAGACATGTTCAATCCTACCCTGAAAATATAAAATTTATACTAGGCCTCTGAAGCTTACATACTTGACAGAATGGATGCAATAATTACACAGGTTAATTAGGAATGTAAAGAGGCAATAAAGTTTCAATTTAAGCATAAAAGCAAAAGCCGAACTATAATGTGTACCTCTCTGACCATCTATTTTGCATGCCTTTGTCTTCACCTCTAACACCAGGACTCCATTCCTTGCCTTTTAATGGGTCTCCCACATCCAACCTTGTCTCCCTCCATCCTATTTTCCATACAGCAGCCCGAGTGACCTTTTTAAATACAAATGTGATAGTACAAAATAAAAGCTTTAAAAACCTTTCAATAATTCTCCATTGATCTTAGGCCTGAGCAAATACTTTCTGTACAGTCTTGCATCCTCTGGACAAGGCTTACTTCCTCATCGTCATCTGTTCCACCCGCCCCCTTCCCTTCTGTTCTGCACACTCAGTGCTTTCTTTCAATTCCTCAAACTCGAATATGCCTTTTCTTATCTCAGTGCCTCTGCACAGACTATTCCCTCTGCCAAGTTTGCTCACCCCTGCCCACTCTCCAGAAATTTCCTTCTCTCCACCACGTTCACTTGACCATTCCCACTTATACTTTATAGAGTTCAACTGGAATGGCAATCCCACATGTCAGTCTCTGTTGACCCTCTCCCTCTGTCTTACTCCTTCAGACCAGGTCTGGATCTCCAGCTACACATTCTCATAGCACCGAATTTTTAACTTTTTATAGCACTTACAACGTGCAGTTGAATTACTCAATTGCTAGAAATAAATTCAATTACTGAGATAAAAATCTCAGGAAGTCAGGGACTTCATCTCTTTTATTCACTGTAGCTAAATAATGTGTTGAACACTGGGAGGCACGCAATATATATTGATTTATTGATTCCTCTTTCAGTGTCAGAGCAGTTGCTAACAGGTGCTTGGAAAATGGCCACATGAGACACACACACAATAGTTGCTTCTTTACTCCTTCAAGTTACGAAATAGAACATAAACTGAGAAGTCTTTTTTGCCTCTCTAAACCCCAAAGCTACTAAATGCTATGCCTGAAAAGGGTAATGAATGTCCCAAATATGTGGGCTGATATTGAGATTATATAAATTGCTATCTATTCTAAGCAGTGTACAGCTTATCATCACACACACACACAAGCCCACCAAGATCAACCAACACTTTCTGTAAAAAAGCACTGGACTAGCATACATACATATGCCCTTAATTCAAGTAAGATTCACCATTTCATTAGTTGTGAAATTCAGCAAGCCACATCACTTCCCAGGGTTTGTTTTCTCCAAGGACACTAATCATTTTAAGAGTCTCTGTTTATATTAACTATATACCCATACATATACACATAGACAGAGTACATGAAAAACTTGTAACTCATAAATAGTTGTAAATCAAAATATTTGATCAAAAGAGGGCGTTATGGATATATTTTATGTTAACTTAAATCATATAAATCTTTTGACATAAGGTTAAGACCTTTTATTTGACTAATGTTTTGCTTAGTGATATCAATGTAGCCTTTGTCATAAATAAATAATTCCCACAGTGTGAAAGTTGTTTCTAGTTTCTTTTAAATAGCATGACAACTACAGGCATTTGTGAACAAATCTGAATGAAGAGTCCTTCAAGACTTCTCGCCAATATTTCATAGTTGCCTTTTGGACACCTAATCCAACTACAATCTATCTAGCAACTAGCTATGAGTAAAATTTCAAAGCAAGTAACTTAGTTTTCATAGAAACTACCTAGTCATACTCATATTTCTTCCATTTCTGCAGGAGTGAGTTAAATTATATGATTATACTTAAAAGTGTAACTGGGGGAGAAGAGGAGACTGAATGAATGAAGAAGGGATTAGCCAAGGAACACATATGCATAACCCACAGACACAGACAACAGCGTGGTGGTGGCCAGAGGGAAGGGCGGATGAAAGCTGAGTGGAGGCGGGCAGAGGGGTGTAAGTGGGGACTTCTGTAATAGTGTCAATAATAAAAGTAAAGAAAAAAATAGTATAACTGGGAGACACAGATTCAGAAACAAATATTAGTTTTTTCCGTACGATGGCTCTAGTAGTGCTTAGTTGTCTTTAACTCCATTTGAAACCATTTTGTTAGACTATGTTATGACAGTTGTCATACAAGCATGCATTTAAAAAAGCTTGTCAAAATCAGTGAATTTTTGTGCAGCTACTTTAAAATTGAAGATGGAAGTAGATACACAACATTTTCGGCATATTATGCTTTATTATTCCAAGAAAGGTAAAAGTCCAATTGAAATGCAAAAAAAAAAAAAAAAAAGAGAGAGATTTGTGTAGTGTATGGAGAAGGTGCTGTTACTGATCAAACATGTCAAAAGTGGTGTGCAAAGTTTCTTGGTATTGACATTTTGGCCAAATAATTCTTTGCTCTGGAGCTGTCTCATGCATTGGAAGATGTTTAGTACCACCCCTGGCCTCTACTCCAATAGCGGGAGACAGCCGAGATCCTCAAAACATCCAAATCAATAGTTATTGGTGAAAATGAAAAACGAGTCTTTTATTTTACTGAAAAAAACTATATGGACTTTTTGTCCAATCCAATACAATTTTTTTAAAGTATATTTTATTGATTATATTGTTACAATAGTTCCAATTTTTTTTCCCCTACAATTTTCTTTTTTAACACGCTTAATTATCTCTCTCCTCTAAATCACGAATTTTCAGCTCACACCACAGACCAACTGTATTAGACTTTCTGGGGCAGGGCCCTGTTACCATACAACTGACTTTTGATAAGCTTAAAACTCAAAATATGAAAACAGAGGTAGACAGAAGTACTAGAAAAAGGTCTATTAGCTTAGCTTTACTGCTGGGGGGGAGTAAGTCAGTGTGTCTTACAAAGGGAGTGGAGAATATTGGCTAACTAAATGTAAGTTGAAAGAGTTTCTACCATAGTAGTACAGAATTGGTTCCATTCCAAAAATAGCTTAAATCTTTGTTGATGATAACCAGGCACCAAAATAAGTAGAGGTTAATTAAGTAATATGTTAATTTAAATAGGATTAAAGAAGTGGTATTTAAATGCAGAAAGAAACTATATATGAATGAGGAAAAGAGGTGGAATGAGCAAAAAAGGTGGAATGAACATGGTATGTGCAAGAGTCATCATGTAGACTTGCCTGACTAAAGGAGTGGGTGACCAGATGGCACTAAAGGCAATCTTCACATTCTTGGCAGAATACTTTCTTGGAAAAGGTCTTTTATGTCAAAATGATAAAAGTAAAAACTGACTTTCCCATAGAAACAATCCTATAATAAATTTATGTTCCTGATGCAACATTATTTCTTCACGAAACAACTAATACTTTATGTAAAAACAGTATACTAAATAGTGTATATATATATACATATACATATATACTTGTAAATATATACATATATAAAGGTTTTTTAAAGCCATATTAATCAATAAAGGGCAATATAATAACCAATCACATAAAATTAAAATAACATGTGTTAATCTCCTATATAAGTATTTTTATGCAAACAAATAAGACAAAAAATAATTAGTGTAGTAAAATTCGTAGTTTTTGGGGATAGATTTTGACAAGCATCTTTGAGCAGATTTTAAGAAGTTTTATTCCACTACAGGGCTCTTTTATCAATTGACCCACAGGCACCTTCTGTTGAAAGTAATAGTCTATTTGTGAAAGAAGAAATTCCTTCTTCTTTGATACCCTGTACCAGGCATTACCTTCTCCCTCATAATTCACTAGTAGAAAGGACAAGCTCTTTAAAATTCATAAAAACCACCCTGACTGGTGTGGCTCAAAGGGTTGTGGGCCAGGTCCCTGGTTGGGGGTGTGCCAGAGGCAACGCATCTGTTTATCTTGCACATCAATGTTTCTCTCCCTCTCTTTCTCCTTCCCTTCCCTCTTTCTAAAAATAAATAAAATCTTTTAAAAAATGAATAGAATACATAAACCTTTACTTGTTTCTATCCTTCTGGGTTCTTGAAGAAACTATTTTGTTACAGTGTCAAAAGAATCAACCTAAAATTGAATTTGAGTCAGATTTTAAAGGCACAGAATTATAAGCTTGCTCCTAAATCAATTAAAAGAACTTTCCTAATTGTTTTTGCTCTACTATAGTAAATATGACAATAATCACCTTTCCATTTATTAGGTTTGAGCTGTTTAAAATGGCAAAGAATATAAAATGGCAAAAGAGTTTAAAGCTTTACTGTTGCAAATGTCCGTTATTTAAATTACGTTTGCCTTTCTACAAGATTAGGAACATACGACATTATTTTTAAGCAAAATACAGTGAGAAAAATGGCAAAATTTTCAGAACATACTTTGTCATTCCAGAAACAATGATATGATTACTACCATAACCACTGAATCCTGGGGCCCTACATCATATCAATACTTCCTCCCCCAGGGGAAAATCCTTCAGGTTGGAGCACAGTGGCATCAGAATGTATCTCTTTTCTGCTAATCTTGAGGGTAAGGGGAATAAAAATGGAGGGAGTAGGTAACCACTTTTCACTTTGGAGAGCAACAACGTTCCTTGTTCAATTTTATCTCCTTACAGTCTCTACCACCTAACCTTATCCCGCTTTATAGAACGCTGCTCATGTTATTTCTCTTTTCTAACATGTCCTTTGTCCCTCTTTCTCTATCCCAATATACCCAAACTTGAAGATCAGTTTTGGCCTTAATCCACATGAGGTCTTTATCAGTTACTCTACTCCACTCTATCTCTAGATGAAAATTTGAAGAAGAAGAAACCAAGCTAAGACAAGGTTAAAGAGTCTGTATACATAACCTAAGAACATAATAAATAACAGAAATAATAATCAAGTAAACCTTTATTAAATAATTATTATGTACCAGATCCTGTGCTATCTTATATGTACTTTTCCTCATATAATTATTACAACAACCCTACGGGATAGTTATTTTACTAATACAGAAATTGAGAAACAGAAAGTCAAGTAACTTGTTCAAAATGCCATTTATTGGTTAACAAATACTTTATGAAATGTCTCATACACATCATCTCATTTGTTCCATACATCCAAAAGTTTGCTATAAGTATTAGTATTATTAGTTTACTAACACATGTTAAGTTTTCTTTTAAATACACTGTAACTTAATGGTATAGTTAGAATTATAATACAGATGTTTCAGGGCTTTCTTTCCGATATCATAATATCTTATTTGAATGGGGAATAAAAATACATAGGTTGAGTATTCATCAGCGAAGGCCCCAGCCTAAATCAAATCCCAGGTTCCAAAGAACTCAAGAGTTCTCTGGAAAGGTTTTCTTCCCCAAACTGCTACTAGAGTAATAGGTGCTGTACGAATGTGAGCGTAAGGTCTTACCAGTAAAAGGTACCCTCTAAATGTGATGATGTTACTTAATTTTAACCACCACCTGATAAGTACATATGGGTGATCACCAGATTCAAAGAATCCATGTGTTTTGCCTATTCCAGGTTATAGAACTTTCTAAACAATAGGGCTAAACTCAAAATCAAGACTTTAGACTCTAAGTATGATGTTTTCTTCCTGTTGTCTCAAAATTAGCATTTCATTTTATGCTGATATTCTGTAATTGTTTCTCCAAGGTGACGAATAAATATGAACACTAGAATTCAGTGGTTCTAAATTTTTTCTAGGTTCATAAGCCCATTTCAAAGATGAAAGCTATGGTAACCACTCAATAGGGAAAAAAAACCACCCAAGTTTTGCATACATTTTCAGTGCTCTGTGGGCCCCTAGTTAGGAACCCTATACAGGATTGTATCTTGAAGGAGAGGAGCAATAACTTACGCTCCTTTCATAATGCTTCACAGTGCATAGCAGAGAGCACAGAACAAGGATTATGAAATATTTGAATGATTGTAAATAGACCTAATTTTCTTGATATTAGCATTGAAAACAGACACAGAGTCTCTATTAAGATGTACACTTTAGTAGTAATAAAAAAAGCCAATGATTGGCAAAAATAAAGTCATTCACAGAGAACGCACCAATAACTGTTGAGCCTTACTGTATGCTAGGGGTTTTGCTCCATATCATTTTTAGCATGAAAGCAGCCTCTAAATTGGTTATTACCAGTTTTTTAGAAGACAAAACCAAGGCTCAAGAGGAGTTGATTAATTTGCCCAAAGCTTAAGGCCAATGGCAAAGCAAAGATATAAATTCAGGTCAGTCTAGGATGGAAGAAACCTGGCTCCTAGCCTGTAATCACCCAAGTATTTAGCTTGACAGCACAGACTGTGACAGAAGAGGGAGAAGCTATGACATGAAGTTTAAAGAAAAAGGGGTTGGGGGCCAAAAATAGGAAAAGGATCACCAAGAGAGGAAAGGAAGGTAGGGAGACTAAGATGAATACTCTAGATCATAATATATCAAATAGGGCATGAGGGGAAAGCAAGAACACGAGACTGTGAAGAGCAAATCTGATTCTAACTCTTGCTCCGCCCCCAACTCAACTCAACCTTAGCTTCCTGACTTGTGAAACTGGGGATGCTGGATGGCAAAACAACTTAAATTTCTGAATTCCTTCACAACTTTGAAAACATTTCACAAGTATTATTTCCACTACATTTCAAAGAGCAGGAATTTGGTTTTATTCACTACTATATCCACAGCACCTGGTTAATACAAAATAGGCACAAAATATAAGCTGAATGGAAGAGTTTGATCCTAACAATAACCTGTGAGGAATGCACAGTAAGGTAGGTAATGTAATGTTTATTTTACATATGAGGAAAAGCAAGGTTCAAAGAGTTTAAAGGACTTGCTCACAGTTGCACAGCAAAGTGGTAGGACAAAATGCAAACTCAAATCTTCCAATGATGTACGAGTTCAAAGTTCTTTCCAGGTCTACAATTCGTTATATTTTAATATACTCTTAGGCAGTCAGACACAAGAATAATGAACTTTTCTTATCCCCACCCTTTCAAAGAAAAATCATTAGGATGGTGTTACTATGGAAAGCAGTAAATAACTGATTCAGAAGAGTTAGCTTAAAAAAAAATACCTAATATTCAACAGTTACATATATATGAAGCAAAGGAGAATAAAATCTAATTTCTGCCCTTGTTTGATTATCCTTTATTATATTTCTTATATTTCATAATGAGTCTACACTCATAATTATGGCTGGTTACTTTGCAAATATTTGCTGTTAATCATGATGGAGAAAAAGCTCAAATCTACCTCAACAAGTAAGGTTACTGTTCAAACCAGAAACCTTCCTGCAGGCCTCCCCAATGACCTGAGGCTGAGGAATTAACCTCCTCCTCTAAAGCTCAGAATCAACTGAGTTACAGAGGAAAAGACTTGACAGAGCAGATGAGTTGGAAATATCTATGTGCACAGAGTAGGCTATAGAGCAAATTAGGCTTGAAACTTTGCTGGAGGCAAAAATGTCAAACTGAAGCTGTCCTACTTTGGACACATCATGAAAAGGCAGAGTTCTTTGGAAAACACAATAATGCTGGGAAAAAATAAGCAACAGGAAAAGAGAAAGACCGAATATAAGATGGAGTGACTGCATAGAAGAAGCCATAGCCCCGAGTGTACAGGAGCCAAGCAGGGCTGCGGAGGACAGGACACGTGGGCATGTGGGCGTCACTCCTTCACAGAGCCCTTAGAAGTCAGTTGACATACACATAAAAGACATTTGGAAAAAAACACAGGAAGAGCCCTAGGGAAAAGACCTGTCTCCAAGACTCTCAAAAATACAAGCATGTGTTTCAAAAACCTAAAAGGAAGAAGAGGGTTGGCTAGAAAATAACACTTTCAGATTTGAGGGTACTCATGGCCAAGGCTTTAATTTGCCCTACAAATTAAGGTTTTGAGGACAGTTAATAGGAAAATATTTATGTGTATTGAGAAGCAAAATCTTTGATTAAAAAGATTGCACCCCTGGCCAGGTGGTTCAGTTGGTGTGAATGTTATCCCATGCACCAAAAGGTTGCTTGTTCGATCTCTGTCAGGGCACATACCTAGGCTGTGGGTTCCATCCCCAGTAGGGGTGCCTACAGGAGGCAACCAATCCATGTTTCTCTCTCACAGTGATGTTTCTCTTTTCTCTCTCCTCTCTCCCCTCTCTTTCTCTCCTTTCCTCTCCCAGGCTCTTCCTCTATCTCTAAAATCAATAAGCATATCCTCATATCCTCGGGTGAGGATTTAAAAAAAAAGCTGCAAACTCATACAAACATAAATCTTGTCTTTAAAAATAAAGTCTTTGGATATAAAACAGCTCCCTCAAAAAAACAATTATTTTAAGTACAAGTATATAGGCCAAAATATTTTGTTATATGGAAGAGTGGGCGTTTCTTAAAGCAAAATCATCAAAATACACTTCTCTTCTATGAATAAATAATAAACTGAATAGTCTCCACCGACTTATGATCCTTTCGTTTTTTTCCATTAAGAGGACTTGCATTAGGTATGTGCCAAAAGTACAAGAAACTAATTTCCTTAGCACTCAAATAAAACAAGGTATAGGTAAAAAGGGAATTAACTTATCAGTAAGTGGGGTGAAAAACTTTGAAAAGTTACATTATTGGACATTGAGAAAAAACTGACAGAGACTGAGAGAAGAGAACTTAATCAAAATAAACATTTTATAAATACAAAGGTTAAATTTAAAGGAGGAACTTAAAGGTTTTTAGGGCTCTAGCTCTATAACCCAAGTTGTCTTTAATCTACTGTTCTACTTACCTTTTAAAACATTGGACCCTTGAATAACATGGGTTTGAACTGCACAAGCCCACTTATGCAGATTTAAAAAAATAAATTTGTACAATACTGTAAATGTATTTTCTCTACCTTTTGATTTTCTTAATAACATTTCTCTTCTCTAGTTGTACTATAATAATATAGCATATAATACATTCAGTAGACAAAATATGTGTTAATTGACTGCTTGTTATTGGTAAGGCTTACAGTTTGGGGGAATCAAATTACATGCAAAGTTTTAACTGTGTAGGGGTCGGCACCTCTAACCCCTGTGCTATTAAAGGGTCAAATATAATTAATTTTCCCCTCCCATTTTAGTCATTTTTCCTATTGGTACAAACAGTGTATTTATAATTTTAAGCATAAGTACAATGCAGTAACCTTACCTAGTAGCAAACTGAATGAGTGCATTTTGAAGAGTTTGCCTAATTTCAAGAAGAAAAGATTCATCATCACTTAGTGTGTAATACCAATACTGGACATAATCCCTCAAGGAAAACTGGATAACCTAAAAGAAGAATATTGGGGGGGGGAAACACAACTATTTAGGATTTAAAAAGTAACAGTGACAAACTAAAATCTAAAAGATTATTTGCCAATTGATATTTACTCTCTACACACTAAATTGTAGTGGTAAATAACTACTTTCATTTACAAAGCATCAATATACCAAAAACCATTTCAAAAATTTTAAAATTATTTTGGTATCCTAACTTACACACTGCCCAAATGTTTTAAAAATTAGTTATCTATGGCCAACCCCACCCCAAATTCATAAAGACAAAGGCTTCAGGAAAAATAACTTTCAATGTTATAATGTAGAGTTTTAATTGGTTTCATGGAATGAGATGCAAAGTAACATCAATAGACCCCAATTCTCAAAAAGAAAACAATTTTTTCAAAATTATATAATCAGATTCCTTTCAAATTACAAATATAACATTGTTCACTCAATTTTAATACCTTTAATACTGTCAACAGTATTGTTCACCAATAAAAACCAAATAATATATTTAAATATATATTGTTTTTATAATTCAGATAAACTAAATATGGGTTCATCTATAAAATGAATATCAGAATTTTAAAGTACACATTATTTATAATAATCTTTTAATTTAAAAAATCAGTGAAAATATTTGGGGGGGGAGAATAAATGTTTTAATTCTAACTTTTTAATGTTGAACCAAAGTAATAAAACTAGCAGGGACTAATATCTGATTAATCAAAGCAATAAGTATGTTCATTAGCTAAAGATAAAACTTTACTATAAAAAGCCTAAAAACATTATCAAATGTCAGTACAAACTTTCTTTTCTAATGCAAATTCAATCAAAAGATTTTAAATATTAAGTAAACTACCTCATTATAAATTAGTGCAATAAGGTAGCACCTTAAAATATAGAATCAAAGAATAGCATTATAAGTCACTTCTAGCATATGACATAAACAAAATTGTATCTTAATATTTTCAAAAGAACTACACCTAGCACACAATATATGGAATTCAAATACCACATACTGAAACTCACTTGCTGGAGAGGTTCATCAATTATATTGGCACCTGTCAATCTTCGATCGATTTTTATAGTCCTAGCTTCCCGTTTCATTTCTTCTAAACACTGAAAGGAAACCATCACATCTTACTGTATAGTTTCTTGATTAAAAATCTCTGTAGTTTACTTCTAACTGAGTATTCATTGTAACTTTTCTGTCATTATCTTCAAGTAAATAAATAACCTTATTTCTTGAGACTCTAATATTGGGTTGGCTAAAATGTCTGTTACATTTTTTCCATATGAGGGCTCTACTACTGCTTAGTTGTCTTTAACTTCATTCAAAACTATTTTGTTAGATTGTATTGTGACAGTTGTCATTAGTGTGCATTTAAAAAAACTTATCAAAGTTGGTGAATTTTTGTGCAGCAATTTTAATATCAAAGATGATAGAAAATATGCAACATTTTTGGTTGTATTGTACTTTATTATTTCAAGAAAGGTAAAAATTTAACAGAAACACACACATACACACACACACAAAAAAAGATTTGTGCAGTATATGAAGAAGGTGCTGTGACTGATCAAAAGTGTCAAAAGTGGTTCGCAAATTTTCTTGGTACTACTAACATTTTGGCCAAATAATTCTTTGCTGTGGGGCTGTCTTATGCACTGGAAGATGTTTAGCCTCTACCCACTAGAAGTTAGTAGCGGGAGACAGCCAACATACTCAAAATATCCAGATCAATAAAGTTATTGGTGAAAGTGAAAAATGTGTCTTTTATTTCACGGAAAAAAATATAACAGACGTTTTGGCCAAGCCAATATAAAACAAACATTATTTCTCAAGTTAATAAATATGCACATCCAAAGAATCTATTCTTAACTTCAAAATAAAATCAGTAAACATTATTTAGAGTGTAAGAAAAACTGAAAATATACAGCTATATTGTTGCCATATTTTAATGACACTTTAAAACCATGTTAGTGTTTAACATGAGTTAAATTTTTAATTTTCTTCTTCCTTTTTCCCCCTCCCAGTCCAAAACGGCTGCCAAAGGAATGTATTTTAAATTGATTTTATTTAGAAATAATTTTGGAAACTAATGATAATTAATTTCTCTATTTCTCTGTAGTCTTCAGAAAGATCAGTGGTCTGAAAACAGGGTGAAGAGTAGTAGGACAATTTTCAATTAAAAATACAAACCAAAGCATATTTATATTTTATATATATATATACATATATATAACATACTTTAAGTTTATACACCCTCTAAGATATTTTTCATAAATCATGCTTATAAATCATTTTAGAAGGAGCAAGTCAAAATCACTATTTTTTAATACCATCTATTAAAATATATATTATAAAGACTTAACCAGTCTTGACTATGATTTACTAGTTTGGGATTTTAATTTTTTAAATATTTCCCATCTTGCCCTGACTAGTGTGGCTCAGCTGGTTGAGCATCGTCCCACAAAGTGCAAGGTCACAGGCTGGTTCAACTCCCAGTCAGGGCACAGTGGGTTGCAAGCCAGGTCCCCGGTTAGGGTGTATGCAAAAGGCAGCCAATCGATGTTTCTCTCACACAACAATGTTTCTCTCCCTCTCTTTCTCCTCCCTTCCCCTCTCTCTAAAAATAAATAAATAAGATCTTTTAAAAAGTATTTCCCAGCTTCTCTATTTACCATTCAAATGTCTAAGAAATGAATCAAAAAAAAAAAAGAAAATGGTTTATTTCCTTAGATTTGTAAGCAAATGAAAGAATACATATTAATGGGGGTCATTAAGGAAGACAAAGACAAAAGACTCAGGTTATTTTAAAAGTTATATAATAAAAAATTATTTATCAATATGAAAATCAGTGGGATAGGGTATTTTTTAATTTCAGTAATGCAAAATACTACTTTATATATTACTTTATCTGCATCTCCTAAATCTTAGCACAAATTGAACAAATTAGTAATTATAAAGTTAAATTTTCTAGCATCAACTCCAGACCATTTGTCTCTCTTCATAAAAGATAAAACCATCTCAATCCCACAATAAAAACTGAAACATGCAAATCTGAAGCCTATCCATATTACTATCTATAGTACTCAATTCCAATTTTATTTATAAGATATATATTGAAAAAAGAAAATAGCAACATTCAAGATGATATAAAATTGGCCCTAACTTATTAAAATTATACATAATGCATAGCCTAACTGCAAGCCAGGTTTCAAATGAGTTAAGAAAAAAGTACCTCTTTTCTATCTATGGTTACTATGCTATTTATTTCATTCAAAACAGTATATTCATTGAAACAAATCATACATGTGATACTTTGAAATTCTAGATTAAGATAACAGATAAAAACTCCGGTTTTCTGTCTTTTCCTCAAATTTGCATTCTCACTTTTAACATCCAAGAAAGTTTACAAGGTAACTTTTTAAAATGCATTTTTCTAAGCATGACCAGAAAGTCTCCCATAAATTTATAATGAGCATTAATGAATTATACAAAACTCTTCCAAGCCACATACAGATGAACACATTATCATCATAGAACAGAACAAGACTTAGAGGTTTCACATTCCTTTACTCTATTTACCTTAGGAATTCCAGCTGATGTTGGAGGAAGAAATGTGTGTTCACACTGCTCTAGGTACTTCTCTGAGTTTGTTTTTCCAAACAGGAGAGTAACCACAAAACCCCTGAGAAAAATTCAATTAGATACAAAAACAAAATTTTACTATAATCTAATGCATCTATTACCAACTATGTTTTTCAGATTCAATAGATGGCTTGTCTTTCACTAAAACATAAGTTTGTGATTTGGACAAGGCAAGAAACTGACAGATTTTGCTGTGTTCTAAAGTTTAAATCAATTGTAAACATTTTGAATTTATACAATAATGCCTTTCAAAGTTTTCATCCAGTATATTTCATAAAAAAATCTCAGGCAATGTTTTCAAACATTAGGAAAATAAGTCCTCATTAAATAAGTAAGTTAGCTAATAACCAAAAACAAAAACAAGATCTAAATCTATAGCTAAATCACACGTTTTCTATTGTTAGCTAATTAACATAGAGATATTAATATAACTTGCCACTATGAATATGGAACAAAGGCTATATATAGAAAAAAAGACCCAGTTTGATTTATTTAAATAAGCCTGGCATTAATAAAAGAAAATTATAGAGTAAAGGTAAGATAAATACTGGTTTAGAACTACTTTAAGTGTATCAACTAAATGCTATCAATATTCCCTATATTTAAAATTTACGGATTAAATCTAAGCACTACTAAGTAGACAGGAATTCCATAAAGAAAAAAATCTAAGTTTTAATTTTGTAACAACCATACAGAAATCTTAGAGATTCAAAGACTGTAGTGACAAGACGGGAAGAGTGAAAAATTACATATGGTCAGTGTCAACTATTGAAGATTCTCAAGGATCTCTTTTTATGGCTACCTGCCACTCCCCTGCTCCTCAGGACAGACAACACAAAAGCAGGGAGGAGAGTAGAAAACACAAAATCAAATCAGCTTATGTCATCAATCCTATTTTTGTTTCTTTTAAAAAAGGCTGGCTTCAGAATTACCAGTAAATTTCACCTATGTGTGATACAGCTGATGTTACGACTAAGAATTAAGTTGGCTTTGTATTTCAGTTTTTCCTGGTTATAAGCAAATTTACAAACACAAAAAAATGCTTACTAAGAAAACAATGTGCTTCTAAAAACATCATCTTGAAGCAGACTGATTAAAAACAAAAACCTTTGAACACACAATGACAGTGGGGAGTAGGCTATGGAACAGTCTGATCTTCCTCGTCGTCGGCAGCCGTCTGTCTCGAGAGACGATGGTGTAGCTTCTTAAGAGTCTATCTGCACCGCCGAGAATGGCTGTGCAGTCCGACTCGGGAGTGACACGGTATCTGTCTCCTCCCGTGTTGAATCGACATCTTGCGATGACGCTGGAGTGTCCTCTCCAGTGAAGCTGAAGCTACAGAGCCTGGGCAGGGTGATATGGAGGGTCTGCTGTTGCCCATGCAGCAGACCCCCCCTCTCTTCGCAGCTGAAGGGTCCAAGGGAAAGATGGAGTCAATACAGCTTGGGTTCAGGTGCGCCGCAGGAGTTGCCGGTGTTGACTACAACGTCGAACCGCCTTAGGGACTCCGGCTCCGGATTTTCTGTCGGGGTTTACTCCCTTAGCCTTTCCCCTGAAGAGGTATGCCGCAAGGCAGCGGAGGTTTTTTGGAGTCAGAGTTTTCCTTCTCTGAGTCTGATCTTACAAGGAACCTAACTAATAGCTTTAGCATAGAGGTTTAAGAAAAAACAGGTACTACAAATGAATGCATAACCAAACAAATGAATAACCAATGATACTATTTAAATAGTATGCTTTCATCATAAGAAAAATACATACATTTTCAACATTGTAAATAAACTGCAGAACTTAACCTAAAAACTTAAGTTTTAGTTGTAAAAAGTTAAAAGGTGGTTTTCACAGAAAAATGTATTCATTCCTCTCAAGCTTGCATTTTAAGTAAGAAAAAAGGACAAAAATATATCTTCAAAAACTTATACAATAAACACATTAAGACTAAGAAAATTATTTTAATTATATGAAATGTTTTTACTTGAGATTGGTATTTAAAAACCTATTTTTGCTTTTAAAGTTCATAAGGCATTCAACTATACGAAATTAAAGAGGGACAATCATTCTTCATAACTAGAGCCAAAATAAGAAAGATTTGACTCCAGAATTATGGTACTCATTAGCCATAACTGAATAACCTCAGAGTACATAATTAATCTCCTTTTGAGGGGCTTGCTAGTATGTAAGTAGAAGTCCTTTATTGTGGCACTGAGTCTCACTGGGATCAACAGTCTGGAACACAACATCATGAGACAGCATGAACTTGGAATTTCAGACCCTACTATGTGACTCAATGTTACCTAAAGAGTTTTTAGTGGCTTTCACACACTCTCCAATGTCCCATCTTATCTAAAAAAATTTATACACTTTACAATAAATCCCAAAATTTTTTGAAAATTATTTAATAAATTAACAGGTGCAAAAGGGGATCAAAAGGGTGGGGGTGGGGGGGGGAAGGGGGGAGATCAACAGATGTTCCCATGACTTTAAAATGAATGCACTCATCACCCTTCTCTCTCTCAAATTTTATATAAAGCAGTTTAGTCTAAAAGAAATAATTCTCCAACTCTCCATCTTCCAAGGATCCCTAGGGCTCCTGCCTCCCTCTACAGAGCTGCAATGTCCTCCCTTTCTGAAGCATTGAGCGTCCTTCTCCTTCACTTTTGCCAAGGGCTTACTCAATTAGTGAAGTAGAAGAAATCTCTCCTTTCAAATGAACATTCAAGAGAACCTCCTTTCCAATAAGTAAAAGCAGCCACGAACCTATGCAGGAGAGGTGTAACCATGCAGCTATGCAATCATGCAGCTGTGGCTCTAATTTAGGACTAAGAAGTGCAATTTAGAAGTTAGATGGCTGCACATTTACAGTCTTCAATCGTCTTTATAATCAATTAGGATATTCAGAACTCCTTTTATCTGATTCTTACCATTTATTTCTTGTTTCAATAGTTATTGTACTTAAGCAATTCTAATAAAAGATACTAAAACTAAAATAAACAGTAGTTCTACAAATAGTCCTTTAATTAATTCACACTTGCTCAGCAATCAGTAGGTACACTCCCTCTAAAAATAGCTACACATGACTTTCAAACCCACGTCCTGATAAAGGGAATAGATGATATATTCAGAAGTCACCCCTTTAGTGTCCTACACAGAGTCTTTCAGGCCATAGTTTATATATGCTATTCAATTAAGTCCTCTAAAACTGGAAGATCAAATAACTTCTCCAAATTTGGGTGTTCTCAAAGATATTTTCAAAAGAACTCATAGGTATTCATTCCACAAATAATTATATAAATGTATCTTATATATGCATATACAATACATAGATATACAAATATTAACAACTAAATGCTCATTTCAGCTAATCAGTCAGAATATCTAAAGCAAGCATTCTTCTTGTCTATATATTCTCTTACATATAATTCATATATGATACCAAGTGCTCTGCAATGATACCAAGTGCTCTGCATAGGAAACTATACAAAATCATAAATGAAACCTCTCTTGTAAAGGTCTGTCAAGGCGAAGCAAAAAGCATAAACACTGTGAACCAAATAACCATGAAGAGAAAACTTCAAAATCCGGTGTTTATTTTGAATTTTCTTAAACAATTTGACAGAATTCACTAAGGAAAACACCAGTAATTAACATTGTTTGAGTAACACAATATCTCTATGTAAAACCTGATACATCATCTCAATATAACTTATCTTGTTACTATTATAGTAATTTCAACCTTAAAGAAGTAATAACACCAAAATCAGTAAAAAAAAAAAAAAATCTTTATAAAAGTTTCCTTTTATCACAAAAAAATTTTTATCACTGAAAATTTTATGTTATTTTTGAAGATGACTAATCATATTTCTGGTACCAATAATAACCATCATTATTTTTATTTCTATTAAATGTCTTAATTTTATTTTAAAACTTTGATAAAAAATAATTTGTAAAAATAGCATTCACAATAAATCATATTTCTATTTCTCTTGGTCATTTGTTTCAATTTTGAACAACAGAACATATGAGTTGCAAAATTATCACTGAGTATACTTACCCACCCACAAAGCAGAGGATATAAAATGCCAAATAAAATATTACAAAAGGTCCAAAGGTTATTAGAGAAAGGACAATGACGAGGCCTCCCCATCCCCATATGGATAGACTGATCTGAAATAAAGCAAAAGACAATAATTATGAATTAGAAAAGAACCAACAAAACTTTTACATTTCTCCTTTTTTACATTTATGACATTGTTTCAATTACTGTCAAAATATTTACTTTTGAAAATGCTAAGTACACTTTTGGAACTCTGTCTCCAAGAAACGATATATAAAATCTATATGTATAAAGAGATTTATAAAGCATCAGCAATAATTTTTTTAAATCTAGTGACAATGTAGAGGTACAAGAAATAGTTATACACATTGTTGAATAATATGCTGGAATGAAAAATGGTAAAGTATTTATAAAAACATTTGTCTTTATATATGCAATAGTACACATAAAATGCAGACTAAAATTGTGCTTATTTAGAATGTTTCATTTCAAACTAAGTTTCAATATAACTGTAGCATGACAATTCTTTTAAAAACTAAAATATCAAGGTTAAGAAATCCATCTCACTGAAAATTGTGATTTTAATTCAAACTGAGTATAAAATTTAATTAAATTATAATTATAAAACTTCCAAATTCCACTTAGCAAAATTTACCATGAACTCAACAAAATATCTTCAAAAATTCTCCATACTTAAAAAATAAACAAAGAACCCCTTAGTTTGTTTATAATTATACTGTATTATCCAGTAAAAATACTCCTATTGTTGAAGGCAAACTAGATCTTAGCAATTTAAGTCATTATGAATAAGTAAATGTTTTCAGTTCAACAAGTTCCTGTATCCTTTGCCTTGTACTGTGAGGTATACACGGAAGCATTTGTCCCACTCTTGCCATCAAGGAGCACAGAGAAGACTGTCTTGTAGGAATGAAACAATTAAGACACTGAACCAAAAGAAAATAATAGAAAGCGTTATAAGATGCTAAACTGAACAAAATTAATGACCAAAAAAACTATGGAATAGACAAGAAGTGCTGTGGATTATGAGAGGAAGGACAGTTGTATTCATTCATTCATTCATTCATTCCCAGTCATTAACTGCTTTGTATGTGCTGTAAGTTCAAGGTACTGGGGAAGCAATAATGAGTAAAACATACTCTTAAGTCAATATTCAGTAAGGGGAGAAAGACTAGTATAACCTCATTAATTTTAAAAAAGAAAGAAAGAAGAAAGCAAAGAAACATTGTTTATATAAGGTTTGATTGCTTTCATGCTCTGACCCTGTACCCTACAGTAGTCTCCATGAGAATCTGGATGTAATTTCTTGCTGCTTGCAACTACTTTGCAGTGACTGCCATGTGGTCTGAACCTGGAGATGTTGCAGACCTACTCCCACTCCTAGGGTTAGGATGGGGAAAATGTGACATTTCCCAAATAAAGGATTATGGGGTACCATCATATCATTCGCTGTTCCTGGAGTTACTTTGTAACTGGAATTGGCCCTGGATTGTGGTCTTGTAGTTATTAGTCCATAAATAGCCAAAACGCCTAAACCAGCAGTCAGGTCTGTTAGAGCGGGAAACTGAAAGTGACCTCTTCTGAGCTATAGGACTTACAGAAAAGGGAAGTCTGTTTACCTTGTAGTGGGATCCCTTTGCTGGCTTTTTCCCTCCCACTTATAGCACAAGTTGGCAAAGCTTTTCTTGCCAGTATCTCTAAATATGATGCACTTCTTCATAGGCATGTCATTCTGACTTTTCTTCAATCTTCTAGGAAGGGAATGGAGGCAGAAGTGGGTAGGACATTGAGGGCTCTGCTATCCTCTGCTCTAGGTATGGAATATATACATATCTTTCTAAGTTTATATTCCAGAAAGGGAGAGGAAGAAGCAAGTAACTATATAGATATGTAAGACGGGGATGAATGTTATGGTGAAAAATAAAGCAAGTGTATGTATCGATGGATCTAAGAAATTCTCAATGATTAGATAACACATGAACAGAAATTTTGGACAAGATGTAAGGAGAACTTATAACACCAAGTCTTCCTAACCTAAAATAGCATTTCTCCATTTATTTTTATCTTCTTTTATGCATTCAGTGGAGGGTTTATTTTTTTAATTTCTTTTATATAAGGCTGGCACAACTCTTTTCATGTGTGTTTTCATTATCCTTTTCCCTCATTCCACTAATCATCTTTTTAACCAGAAGACAGAATGCTGGTGTTTCTGCTCTGCCCTCATGATCTCCATGAATCACGTGGGGATACTATTTCACCTACAGAAGGGGTCTCCTGACTTATTTCTAAGAGTTTAAAGCAGGCCATGGTGATTTAGAATGAAGTACAGAGCACTCTAGTCCCTCTGACAATACTCTGCTGAATATCCAGTACCTGATACACACTACAGTACTGCCAGATGCCCAACTATGGGAAACATGCTATTCACCCAAGATTCACTCAAAGTCTTATCCACATACTTCCCTGAAAAGAGTTCTCATAAGCTCTCAGGAAAGCTGAAACCATACTGTGACCAAGATAATTTACTCAACTGACCTCCTCCAGTGAGATTTAACCTAATATTAGCAATATTATTCTTTCTTTATACAGTTAGGTTTATGCTTGTTAGTTTTTCAAAGTTAAACAACTTATTAAGGATATATTCAGATATATTCTAAGGTTTTAAAAATAAAACCAAGCAAAGAAGCTATTTCTGAGGATAAAGGATGAGAGCTTGCAACTACAGGACCACCCATGGGGGAGCTTCTCAAATACTCAGTAGTGTTCTGCTTCTTAACCAGATGTTTGCTTTTTAAACTGCATAAATGTTTTAGTTGTTCTTCTGTCTGAATAATATCTTCCACAACTAAAGAAATGTTCAAAAAAGAATCACAATTAAGTTAATATGGGGAAGATTATTCAATGCAGCAATTAGTTAACATGGGAGAGATACTCAACTACCTAAAACTCCTTTTCAGATCTTTCAAGTATGTTATTCACTTGAAAACAGTAGCAAAATCACCAAATACAATCATTCACTTAACAAATATTTGTGAATACCTACAATGTGCCAGGTGGTAGTGATTCAATGGTGAACAAGGCACACGACTGTCACATTCTTAAAAATCTCGAGAAGATCCTTTCCTTAATTAAGTTTGAGAGAATTTTTATATTCTAGAGACCAATAAGATCAAACATTTCCAATCAAGCAAGTTTGGTGCTCATTGGCTTTGTAGGTAATCTGTTCACTGAAACATCAGAATAGTGAATTGTTCAAAAATAAGAAAGTTTTATGTTATTTTTAGTGTTCCCATATATTTAAATGGCTGATATTACAATCTTATTTGGTGAGATTAATTAAGAAAAACATTTGCCCTAATTATTTCCTCAGAAAATACGGATGATAAAATTTAGAATAATTTGGTACTATGACAGAAACCTTTTACAAGTCCAAACAGGTATTATTATTTCAAGAGCTGACTTAAAATGAAAGCCAAGAAAAAAATAGAAATAAATGTAAGTTACAGTGATTTACATTAAAGTAATCCTTGATATATTATAATTTTCTTCTCTAAATATAATAACACTGAAATATCCATGCTGGCTGATACTGGAGAATCACCGACTTACCAACTATAGGTTGAGCTGGAAGAAATCATCAAGATCATCCAAGGCAGTAGTTCTCAAACTTTAAGGTTCTTGAGTGTAGATTATTAAAATGAAGATTTTGTTCAGGATGTCTGGGGTGGGGTCTATGATTCTTTCATTCTAACAAGTACTGTTCAGAACTAAGGAAATAATATATTTAAAACTCCCTCAAAATTAACCTCTAGGTCCACTAAATTTGATTCAAAATTATGTAATCCCAAAAGCTGTGAACACTAAAACTGTACTAAGATTCTACAAACCCTATTCTCATTACCCTTTCAGAACTTATAAAGAAATCAAGATGGCAGTATGTACAGCATAATGCTCAAAAAGTATGAACTCTGGAGTTAAAAATAATAGAGTGTAAATCTCACCTTTGCTATTTATTTATTAGCTGTGTAGCCACTACAGGCCTTCACTTCCTCACTTATGTAATGTGGTTGTTATGGGGAGTAAATGAGTCCATGGTTCAATGGTTAATTTTAGCTTAATCACTATTATTATTACTAGCTTAAAAAAAAAAACCTATGGCACATAGACATTTTTTAAAATAGCCCAAGGTCACCCAATTTGTAAGTATGAGACTTGATCCTAGGCACATCTCAACTTCCTAATGAACCTTAAAATTTGTCAACTGACAAATGCCTTAAAAGTCACAATAAGAAATAAATACTGAAGTCATAAATGAGTGCTTTCTTTTATCTAAATATTAATCAGTTTAATATGCCTCCCAAGAAATTAGTCAAAAAACTACTTGTAAGAATGTAACAAATCCTTGGTATGAAATTAAAGTACACAATTTTTATTATTAGACAATCAGTTTATCCATAGACAATACCCTATATAAATAAAGAAAAGAATTTTGATTCCAAAGAGTACCAATATATTAATGTGACTATATAACTACAGTTATTGGTTTGGCCTTTAAGCACGAGGACACATAAAAACATTAAAAAATGAACCCTGTTGCCAAGATGCTTAAATGACAGTGCAAAGGTTCATATATGCCTCCTGACAGTATAAAGCAAGTAGAAATAATTTACCTTCTAGTATTCTATGCCTATCAAGCAATACTGACACTTATGTCATTTGAACCTCACCACTGACTTTTATGATAGGAAAGGTAGCAGAGCAGAGTAGTAAGAACACTGAATCAGAAATTACAGGTTCCAGTTTGTCACTGAAGTTCTGTGTAACCTCTGCAAAATCACTAAACCTCTTTGATCCAGAATTCCCATTAGCACAATGAAGGGGCTAAGTTGTAAGGTCATCTCTCAATCCAAGTCCCCACCGTAGCTCTGCTCATAATGACACAGCTGATTAAATAGAGCCAGGCCTAGACTCTCTGGCTCCATGGGAAGAGTAGAGCTAAGTGGATATAGCTATTTTAGATCACATGACCAGACTGTCAGAGCTCCCACAAAACAGACCTCAGACTCTGATATGAAATCTCACTAGAGTAGACCAACCACTTTGAGTTATATTCCCCTGATATATCTTAATATAGTACATGGCACAGGGCAGCCAATTCAGTGCAACTTGAGTCACAAAATTATATACATGAGTCCAACAGCAAAAATAAGTAACCATAAGAAGGGTGGTCTTGTCACAACTATAGCTTACTTTCCTCCCACCTATTCCCTCTTCAATAAGTTGAAAGTTCTTTGGCAACTAATTTCAATAGAAATGTGTAGTCCTGAAATGGAACCTTGTCTCATTTAACATTCATCATTGGCAGCCGTCCGTCTCGAGAGACGATGGCGTAGCTTCTTGAGAGTCTATCTGCACCGCCGAGAATGGCTGTGCAGTCCGACTCGGGAGTGACAATCCCTGCCGCACTTGTTACAGGTGAAGGCAGATGGCTGTTGTTGCTGCTGTTGACGCTGCTTCCGCCTCGATCTTTTCTGGACCGCCTCCTCGTTGCGCGCAGCCTCTGCGCGTGACGTGCCTTGCCTGACCGCGAGCCTCCAGGCTAGGTGGTCGTCTGCTTGAACTTCCCATGTGTTGAGATTGATGGAGCATTGTGTCATGTCCTTTTTGCAGATGTCTTTGAACCGCAGTTTTGGGCGCCCTGTCATCCTCTGGCCTTCTGCTAGCTCGCCGTAGAGGAGGTCTTTGGGAATACGGCCTGCATCCATTCTTTTGACATGGCCGAGCCACCTGAGGCGTCTCTCACTAAGAACTGCATGCAAACTGCTCATGTTGGCTTGCTTCAGCACCTCGGTGTTGGGAACCTTATCCTGCCAGGCGACATGCAGGACGCGTCGCAGGCACCTCATGTGGAAGCTGTTGAGTTTCCTTTCGTGCCTTGCGTAGGTGGTCCACGTCTCGCTGCCATAGAGGAGAGTGCTGAGTACGCAGGCTTGGTAGATGCGCAGTCTGGTTTTCTCAGTGAGGCTGGAATTGTTTCACACTCGCCGGTTCAGTTTGGCCATAACTGTGGCTGCCCTGGCGATTCTCCGGTTGACCTCCAAGTCAACTGACAGAGAGCTCGAGATGGTGGACCCGAGGTAAGTGAAGTCGTTGACAACCTCCAGGGTGTATCCGTCGATGGTGATGCATGGGGGAGTCCCCGTGCCTTGAGCCATAACGTTCGTCTTCGTCAGGCTGATGGCTAGTCCGAACTCCTTGCATGCGTGGGAAAGGCAAGTGACTAGCTGCTGGAGTCCCTCTTCGGAGTGTGATGTCAAAGCTGCGTCGTCGGCGAAGAGCATCTCACGGATGAGCACCTCTTTGACTTTGGTCTTGGCTCGTAGACGGGCCAGGTTGTAGAGCTTGCCATCGGATCTGGTGTGAATGAAGACACCCTCGCTGCAGTCCTTAAAGGCGTATTGGAGGAGCATGGAGAAGATGATTCTGAACAGCGTAGGCGCGAGGACGCAGCCCTGCTTTACTCCGCTGCTGACTGGGAAGGCCTCAGAGGTTGCGCCGTTGTAGGACACCGTGCTGTGCATGTTGTCGTGAAAGGACATGACCACAGCAAGCAGATGTGGTGGACAGCCAATCTTCCGTAGCAAGCTGAAGAGTCCGCTTCGACTGACCAGATCAAACGCCTTCGTGAGGTCGATAAAGGCGAGGTAGAGTGGTTTATGCTGCTCGTGACACTTCTCCTGCAGCTGGCGTAGGGAGAAGATCATGTCCACTGTTGATCGGCCAGCTCTGAAGCCACACTGGGACTCTGGGTAGACGCGGGAAGCAAGGGTCTGCAGGCGGGCAAGAGCGACCCGGGCGAATACTTTGCCGACGACGCTGAGGAGAGAGATGCCCCGGTAGTTGTTGTAGTCGCTGCGGTCTCCTTTGTTCTTGTACATGGTGATAATGTTGGCGTCTCTCATATCCTGGGGGATGTAACTCTCCTTCCAGCAGCGACAGAGTAGATGGTGGAGCAGCTGTAGCAGGACTGGTTTCCCGCTCTTTAGGATTTCTGGAGGGATTCCGTCGCTTCCTGGTGCTTTCCCGCAAGCGAGGCGGTCGATGGCTTTGCCGAGCTCTGCCGCAGTAGGTGGGGTGTCTAGCTCCTCCATGACTGGTAGGTCTGGGATGGCGTTAAGAGCAGTGTCTGTTACGGTGTTCCTCGTTGCGTACAGCTCGAGGTAGTGCTCGGTCCACCGCCGCATTTGCTGTTCCTGGTCAGTGATGACCTCACCTGTCTTGGACTTAAGGGGGGCGATCTTGGAGGGGATTGGGCCTGTTGCCTTCTTGATACCCTCATACATTGCTCGTGCGTTGCCTATATCGGCGGCTTCCTGGATGCTTCTGCACAGGTTTAGCCAATAGGTGTTGGCACAGTGGCGGGCGGTCTTCTGGACTTTGTTCCTGGCAGCCCGTAGAGCTTGAAGTGTACTGGGAGTGGGCGTGGCCTTGTAAGCCAGTAGGGCCTTCCTCTTAGCCTCGATCACGGGTTCCATTTCTTCCCAGTGAGCCTCGTACCAGTCAGCATTCTTCCGCTCTTTCTTCCCGTAAGCAATAATGGCGGAGTTGTATATGGCGTCGCGGAGACGTGGCCAATTGGATTCGATAATGTCATCTGCCGCCATTCCCTCGCCGAGTGCATCTTCCATCCTGTTGATGAATTGCTGGGTCTTAACTGGGTTGCTGGCACAACTGGTGTTGATGCGTGGGCAACCCTTCATCTTGGAGTGGTGCAACCTCTTCGGCATTATGCGCACCTTGCTTACCACGAGGGCATGGTCCGTGTCGCAGTCTGCACTGTGGTAGCTGCGGGTGAGGAGTGTGCTGCCAATATCCGTTCTTCTGGTGATGACGAGGTCAAGCTGGTGCCAGTGGTGGGAGCGGGGGTGCCTCCATGACACCTGGTGGATCTCTTTGCACTTGAAGAATGTGTTTGTCACGCACAGGCCGTGGTGACACGAAAGCTCAAGCAGTCGCTGACCATTCTCATTGATCTTTCCTCACCCTCAGAATCTGATTCAATAGGAACCAAAGAATTGCATGTCTACCAACTTCCCAGGGGATGTCGATGCTGTTGGTTCAGGGACCCCACTTTGAGAACCACTGGATAAAAGTCCCGAGTGTGATAACGCACATACATGGCTATTAGTATAATGCTGGCATATGTAGGCCCACATATCCTGGCTGGTTTGGCTCAGAGGATTGAGCGTCGGCCTGCGAGCTAAGTGTCGCTGGTTCGATCTTACAGTCAGGGCACATCAGAGAAGGAAAACTCTGACTCCAAAAAACCTCCGCTGCCTTGCGGCATACCTCTTCAGGGGAAAGGCTAAGGGAGTAAACCCCAACAGAAAATCCGGAGCCGGAGTCCCTAAGGCGGTTTGACGTTGTAGTCAACACCGGCAACTCCTGCGGCGCACCTGAAGCCAAGCTGTATTGACTCCGTCTTTCCCTTGGACCCTTCAGCTGCGAAGAGAGGGGGGGTCTGCTGCATGGGCAACAGCAGACCCTCCATATCACCCTGCCCAGGCTCTGTAGCTTCAGCTTCACTGGAGAGGACACTCCAGCGTCATCGCAAGATGTCGATTCAACACGGGAGGAGACAGATACCGTGTCACTCCCGAGTCGGACTGCACAGCCATTCTCCGCGGTGCAGATAGACTCTTAAGAAGCTACACCATCGTCTCTCGAGGCTCTGTAGCTTCAGCTTCACTGGAGAGGACACTCCAGCGTCATCGTAAGATGTCGATTCAACACGGGAGGAGACAGATACCGTGTCACTCCCGAGTCGGACTGCACAACCATTCTCGGCGGTGCAGATAGACACTTAAGAAGCTACACCATCGTCTCTCGAGACGGACGGCTGCCGACACGCCTACCAGAAAAACCCAAACCAAGCACCCACCTTAAAAAAAAAAATCACCCAAAACTTGGTCCTTGTTTTCCCATGGGACTGATGTACGGAAATAACGTTCTTCCGCTGTCTCAGCATACCCTGACACCAACCCCCATCATTACTTCCTTTCCGGGAAGGCAGACACAAAGAGGCAGCCACACAGCAATCATCAGTACATTTGCTGGGACAACTGGTCCCAAACCCTCTTTTCATGTTCCAGGGCCAAGGGAATAAAGATCCTCTTCCATCACCCCTATTTAAGGAACCTGCTATACCCTTCTGAGGAGGCTTAAAGACTAGTAATATGGTGCAAATGTCCAATCCAGCTGTTGAGCCAGGAGAGATATAGGGCCTGTGGAAATGGCAGACACCTCAAATAACTACCCTTTCCAACAAGCTGGTTAACTGTCCAGCTGGCAATGATAATGGCCACTAGATAATGGCCACTGGACACCTGTGGAGTTTTCACTCCCATTTCCAACTGGGGATGCCCACAATAATTAGGTTATACACATACATACACACTACCTGCTTTGTACTTCTAGCTCTTTGGTATAGAACTCTCTCCCTCATAACACCTCTATTGTTCAACTTTTATACACTTTCAAGAATGAATGATGTACATATATGTAGGTGACTACCTGATCAAACCCTTCATTCTTCAATTAAAGCAGAAATTATAAAAGGTCAGACTCCCACATAATTGGGATTCCTAACATCCAATGACAAAGAAAATATAATAAACAAAAACAAAAGCTACAATAACCTCAGTGTTTTTAAAACTAGGTTCCATAGATTACAAATACTGTACAGTTTGAAATAATAGTAGATACATTCATAATATATATTTGTTTATTCAGTACACAAACTAAGGCTGCAGCTGCCCCACCCCACCCCCATGGCCCGTACTCTGGGAACCACTGCATCAGGGACTAGAAGTAACTACAGTTATTTTATTTTATTTTTTAAAGATGCTACTTACTGAATGTTTTCCCTTATACCGCAAGAATAATAAAGTATTTAAAATGTGGATGGGAGAACAAAGCAAAGCAGAATCCTGGCAGGCTTCCAGCAAATAGAGCCTCAAATTGTTAAACTGTTTTATCAAGGTTCCATGAATTTCTGATAAAAAGTCTAGTAGGTAAATTGAAACAGCTTTTTAGAAACTATATTTTTATGGCTTATGTGTGTTTTTGTGCCTTAATAATAACTTTCAATAAATAGTAAAGATCTTTTAAAATATATAATACACTTTCAATCTTCACCAAAAAGAAAACTGATTATTTTTCTTAAAAGTGTTTCCATTTGACAAAAAGTTATAGACAGGGTGGGACAGAAGTAGGTTTACACAGTTGTGAGTATGCAAAACAAGAGTTTATTCTTGTATTATTAATTATTGTGTTATTTTCTACATGAGTAACAGTAAATCTACTTCTGTTTCACCCTGTATAGATATATATCAGTTTCATTCCTAAACAATATAAGTAAATATGACATACAAAAAAGTATTCCCTCAAAAATAAATTAAAGCAAAAAGCTTTAAGCTATCAAAGAATAAGACAGTGAAATCTGTAATTATATGAGCTAATAAATCCATCAAGATATCAGAAAATACCAATTCTATGTATTTTGAACAAATGCTATTTTTTTGTATCAGCACATTATCCTGGTTATTTTTTTAAACTCAATTACATAGTAGTAAGAAAAGTATTTATTGCTATCAATCATCTATGAAAGGGAGATTTATTAATTTGCTTATACAAACATTTGCTTATTTTTAAAATGTACTATATACAAACTTTAAAAATAATGATCTATGAAGAATGGAGAAAAGAGCAAAGAGGGGCCAGGGATAAGAACTAGACATCTTTGATCCCTAGTTCCATAGATCTGATTTTGTAATGGTATAAATATTTTACTTCCAATAAGCAATCTCCAAAATCAAAAGCAAAGTGAAACAACCAAATCTAACTCTATATTATATACAGAAAATGTAGAATAACCACATAAAGAAATTAGTTCAAATGATTTTACAATATAATAATTTGTAAATTGTTGGTGGTACGTACTGTAAGAAAAAAAATTATTTAAAAAAACTTCAAAAAGCCTTAAATTGTGTCAGTAAAAAAAAGTGTTCATAGTTCCACTAAAACAAACCAGGGCTGTTAGAAAAATGGCTGATTCCAAGTCTGGAGCAGGAAATGAGTTTAAGATGGGCCTAGAGCACTGTGCCCTATCAGAAAGGCTACTGAGGATATGTCGAAAGAACTCACAGGACAAATTGAAGAGACTTCAAGTGGCTAAATATAAAATCATTAAGAATCATTACTGCAATGAATTACAGCATTTCAAATATTTGAGTTCATGAAATTGTAGAGATTTGTTTAAATTCCACTGATCATCTGAAGAGCGCTAAAGAACTCTTTTTAAAAAGTGATAGAAAATTAAGCATTTGCCACGGCAATCAGAGCGTGGATGAAAATTAAGTTTCTCTTTAATAAAATATTTAACAATGAAGAGATGATAAAATTAAGAGTACCATCATACTGCAATTCTTAATATATCTGGAGTCTGGCAGTCATGAAGTCACGAGAGAGAGAAAGAATGGGAATGAGAATGAGAATACAAACCACATATTACATGCCTCTCGAAACAAAAATGCACACCAGCATCCATAAATGAAGCTTCCTGGGATTAAAAAAAAAAAAATCAAACCTGATTCTGATTTAGGAAATGCAGAGGACTGAGAAATTGTTACAATACAACATAGAGATGAACTAAGCAAAATTCATACTGTGGGAAACACTAAAGGGCAAAAAATCCAGTTCCCTCAACAAATCAAAGACGAAGGTAAAGGAGAAGGCGAAGTGAGACTCTGTTAATTGCAATATGTAGAGCTTACTTAACTTGATTTTTTAAAAATAGGAAAAGGACAAAAAGGAGAAAAATGAGGAGGAAAAGAAGGAAGAAAGAGAAACTAATTATGTACATATTCTGTTATTTAATGATATTAAGTTAGTTTCCTTTTTATTAATAGCTGGTATAATGCTATTATAGTTTGTTTTAATAAAAAGAATACTTATGTTTTAGAGATTCATGATTAAGTATTTATAGATGAAATCATATATCTGGAATATGTTTCAAAATAATTCTGGAAGTAGTGAGTGGGAGAAAAGTGAAAAAGAATATAAATGAAATATAACTGGTTGTGAGTTGATAAATGTCTAAGTTGGGCATGAGGACAGGGAGTTCATTATACTAATGTATCTACATTTAATGTTTGAAATTTTTCATTAAAATTTTTTGAACAAACAATAGTTACAAAATTCACTTAGATAGTAAATGCGACTGCATTTCTTAAGTAACCACCACAGGATGCCATGTGTTTAGAAGTTTCCCGTAAGTTGATAGTAGAGCAATATACACTTGGCTGCTCAATTAAGAAAAAGATTCTTCTAAACAAAACAAAGTAATGAGTTTTAATATCCTATTTTGTGTGTGAGTATGTGTACACTTTATAAAAGAACTACGATCCTTCACAATAATTATTTTGGGGGGTTTCATATTGATTCTATAATAATTAACTATGTATTAAGCCTTAATTACACAAAAATGAATCAGACAGTTTCTGCCCTCAATATGCTCACAAACCACAAAGGTAATATAATAAGTGCCGTAATAAAAAGACTCTCTAAATGGGACTATAGAAAAGATAAGGCCTCCAGAGCTTTAAACAGTATTGAAACACTCTTTAAATTGTCTTCAAAGGCCGTTCTGCTTTGAAACAAACAAAAAAATCAATCTCTTTTCTTTACACTTACTTCTTTCCATCAAAATGGCATTATTTAAAACTGATTATTAACTTTATATACTAAAGTTTTGGCAATTTTCAAATCCAGAAACTCCAGCCTTGGCCAGTGGCTCCATTGGTTGGAGCATCATCCCACACGTTCCAAAGGGTTATGGGTTCAATCCATGGTCAGGGCACTTACCTAGGTTATGGGATCAACCCCTGGTTGGGCAGTGTATGGGAAGATGGGAAACAACCAAACGATGTTTCTCTCTCACACTGATGTTTCTCTCCCCTCCTTCTCTAAAATCAATAAACACATCCTCCAGTGAGGATTTAAAAAATAATTTAAAATTAAGGAAAAAACAGAAACTCCACACGAACAAAGATTCACAAAAACAAATGCTAAGGCTATTCAAAAGTGTGCCACAGGAAAAGTATTCTTTGATTCAAAAGGAGGACAAAGAATATAAATTCCTCTCATAATCTAATCTGATAGGGTCAAAGCCACTTTGATCAAGAACTAGCAATCAAATTCTAAGATTTTGTGGCACATTTTTAAAATATACTTTTTAATTGTAAGATCTAATTTTTATACAAATGGAATTTATTTCCAAGGGAACAGTGTCGCTAAAAGGGAACATGCATCATCAAAACTACGGAAGTTCCACCTGCATGAATCATTACTCTTCCCTCCCAAGGAAAACAAGCAGAAAAGCCAAAGGTCAGTTCCAACATATCTCCCTGATTTTTCTATGGGATGAGTAGGAGACTGCCTATAAAAAATATTTACTTAGACTCAATAAAAATAAATAAATAAAGATAATACTGTAAGTTTAAACATATTTTACTCTGAGTTCATTTAGTAAATCAGGTGCTCAGAACATGAAACCCACTGATGGAGAGAAACATCATAATTCATCTGGGTTATATTCTTGGGACAAAACACCAAAGTATTATGTGTGTGTTTTATTTTTGTACTTAAATATGCAGGATAAAATAATAGAAAAATATCCTCCCTAAGTAACCATTCCAATTTCAAGCCACAAATCATGGTGCTCAGAATCAAGACCTCAACAAAAAAGAAGCTGAAGGTGGCACGATTCGCTGCCAGAAAACTTACTGCAGACGGGATGGACATCAGCCATCTGACTTCATGACCCCATTACTACTCAGTCTTCCATACCAACGATTGAACCTGTTTCATTTTCCACGACAATCTTCTGTGGCTTCTAGTGAGGTTTCCTCTCTCACCATAGTATGCAACAGAACCAAACACATCTCAAATATCTCAGTAGGTGATATTAGTTGGTCTTTGTTACAAAGGGATTGAAAACTGGAGTGTTTCATTTGGTCAAAATAGTTTGTTTTTGTTTTGTTTTTTTAGTTCTGTATAAACAGTTTTAAAAACGACATAAAAATAAGGAATTCCAGCTTTTCTTCTGGAATCAGATCCCTGCAAAGCAATAATGAGATAGGGCTGAGTGACCACAACCCCCATGAAAATGAACCAGGTCCCAACACTAGCTATAGGGTTTACCAGATGCTGAGTCCAAAGATAATCATCAGAATCTTATAGCTGTTTTAGAGAAAGAAGCAAAATATTTATCTGTACCTATCAAAGGTGGAAAAGAAAAGATAAACCAACAGAGCAGCGGTTCTCAACCTGTGGGTCACAACCCCTTTGGCGGTTTAACGACCCTTTCACAGGGGTCTCTTATGACCATCAGAAAACACATATATAATTAGATATTGTTTTTGTGATTAATCATTATGCTTTAGTTATGGCTGGGGGTCACCATAACATGAGGAACTGTATTAAAGGGTCGCGGCATTAGGAAGGGTGAGAACCACTGCAATAGAGTAATGTGTTTTAAAAAATAGCAGACAGTCTATTTTATAGTGGATGTGAAGGTATATGTGCCCATTTCATGAAGGGATTTCAATTCATGCATCTGATTTAAGCATTTCCTTTTATATTTTAAATTTAAGCATTTTCCCTAATTTAGTCTGACAACAACCACTTCAAAGAGGAGTAAACTAATGGCCTCCAGCAAAATCCAGTGGAGTAAAGAAGGAAAAAAATTAGGAAAATCACAAATAGTAAAGGCTGTAAAGGGGAAATTTCAGAACTCTGTTAAAGAGAGGAAGAATAAAAGGAAATGAAAGCAATCAAGGAAAACTAATACTGCTTTGAAAGTGTATCCTTGATTATCTTTAAGCAGAAGAAAACCTAGAATTCCAGGGATTCTGTTTTCACTCTCCTACAGTCTTACTATATATACAATCCCTGAGTAATCTTGTTTTCTAATCTACCACTTTGAACTACATCATTTGTACTGTGACTTCTAAACTGTGCTTCCAGCCCAGATGTACCTTCTGAGTTTCTAAAACTTATGTACAATCGCATATAGAACATTTCTGCCTGAATTTCTCATGGGAACCTCAAACTCACCATGTCTAAAATTAAATGTATTACATACTCCAAATATCACCTATATCCCCTTATTTAAAACAAAGCATCAGTGCCTATCCAATTACTGAGAAGAGTTGACATGGACTGCCATCTTACAACTCTCACATCCAATTAATTAGATATATTTCACACCCCAAATATCTCTTGTGGCCCTCTCCTCTTCACCACCGAAGCTTTAGATAAGAGAGACCTTCAATAGAGCCTACAAGATGAACTCCTGCCCCCCCCCCCATTCTATCTGCCTTGCTGCCAAAATGACCTTTGAAAAAAAGATTGAGATATCTTGCTTTTCCACGAGCAGGCCCGGTTCTTTGGGTTTTATTCTCCAGGATGGATTACCTTTCTTCTCCAGCAAGAACTCTACCAAGTCTCCTTCATGAAGCAGCTCAAGCTTGTATATTTCATGAAGCAATCCTTCCTTCATAAGCACCTCTCTCTCTTCCCAGGTAGATTGTTCAGTCCTCGCATTCTCTACCTCTGCTGCATTCAAGTTCTACAGCAATTATTGATGTATATCTGCCTTTTCTAGACTGGAAGCTTCTTTTATTCATTGATGAAACCCTTATTGAGGTCTATTATGTGCCCTCTATAGCCAGGCTCTGCAATTTCAAAGATAAGTAAAGCACTGATTTGATCGTGGCCTCAAGAAGCTCACAGTCGTGTTAAATATTTCATATATACATATAAATATATATATATATATATATATATATGCAATTCTACTGAAAATGACATACATATATCAGCTATTACAAAGTACGTACTAAAAAGAAGCATGTGATCTGACCCAGTCCGAAGGGGAAGTGGGGTGGCAAATCAGAGGAAGCATCCTGAAAAAGGTGACACCTAAGAGTAGTATCAGAGGATAACAGGACATAGCCAAGTGAAGAACAAAGCACCTGATGAAGAGAAGACAACAGGGGTAGGAACTGAAGCAAAAAACTGTGTTCCAGGGGAAGTCACTGAAGATTGTTTTTAAAAGGTAGATTATGAGAAGCATATGGGACATTCAAGTTTAAGGCATTCTCAACTACCTGAAAGATTTGAAATAAGCAAACCTGGAGGCAGGAAAACCTATGAAAGGCAATTACAATCATATTGGGTTGGCCAAAAAGTTCATTTGCTTTTTACATAAGATGGCTCTAGTAGCACTTTGTTGTCTTGAACTTCATTCAAAACAATTTTGTTAAGAGTGTATTGTGACAGCTGTCATATCAGCGTGCATCTAAAACAAAACTTATCAAAATTGGTAAATTTTTGTGTAGCCACTTTAAAACTGAAGATGGAAGAAATATGCAACATTTTCAGCAATATTATGCTTTATTATTTCAATAAAGGTAACACAAACACACACAAAATATATATATTTGTGCAGTGTATGGATAAGGTGCTGTGATTGATCGAATATGTCAAAAGTGGTTTGTGAAAATTTTTGGTACTACTGACATTTTGGCCAAATAAGTCTTCACTGTGGGGCTGTCTTCTGCATTGGAAGATCCTTAGCAGCACCCCTGGCCTCTACCCACCAGAAGCCAATAGTGGGAGAGAGCCGACATACTCAAAATATCCAAATCAATGAAGTTGTTGGTGAAAATGAAAAATGTGTCTTTTATTTTACAGAATAAAAAACTAAATGGACTTTTTGTCCAACCCAATATAATTTTCTTTTTTAACACACTTAATTATCTTTCTCCTCTAAATCAGGAATTTTCTGCTCACACCACAGATCAATATTATCAGATTTTCTGGGGGCAGGGCCCAGAGAGGTTAAATAACTCTTAGGATTTTTTTCTTCAGTATCAATTTCTTGGGGCTTTGGAAGGTACTGAGTGTCACAGAGTCTGAGGTCACTGGGTGTTGGCAGTTTATATTTCTGTTTTAGAGTTAATACAGATATAACTAAAAATCAGATAAGACATAAAAAATAAAGAAACTCCTAACAAGTTTTCTCACAACCATACTTTTTTTAAGGTGAGAGACTATAGCAAAGTTGATTGAATAAGCAAAGTCAAAATTTTCCTCAAGATGCAAAGTTAGGGGAGCAGAGGAAAAGCAAGAAATTGAAAACTTACTCAAAAAAATAATGAAGAAAAACTTCCTTAATTTGTTGAAGAAAATAGACATAAAAGTCCAGGAAGCACAGAGGGTCCCTAACAAGCTGGACCCAAAGAGGACCACACCAAGACTCATCATAATTAAAATGCTAAAGGTTAAAGATAAAGAGAGAATCTGAAAGCAGCAACAGAAAAGAAGAGAGTTAACTACAAAGGAGTTCCCGTAAGACTGTCAGCTGATTTGTCAAGAGGAACTTTGCAGGCAAGAAGGGACTGGCAAGAAGTATTCAAAGTGATGAAAAGCAAGGACCTAAAACCTAGATTACACTATCCAGCAAAGCTAACATTTAGAATGGAAGGGCAGATGAAGTGCTTCTCAGGCAAGGTAAAGCTAAATGAGCTCATCATTGCCAAGCACTTATTACATGAAATGTTAAAGGGGCATATTTAAGAAAAAGAAGATCAAAACTATGAACAGGAAAATGACAATAAACTCACAACTATCAACAAATGAATCTAAAAAACCAAAAACAAACTGAGCAAACAGCTAGAACCGAACAGAACCAAAGATATGGAGCTCATATGGAGGGTTTTAGAGGGGATGGGAGAGTGGGAGAATGGGGGAAAAGGTGCAGGGATCAAGAAGCATAACTGGCAGGTAGAAAATAGGGGGACATTAAGAATAGTAAAGTAAATGGAGAAACTAAAGAATATATATGCATGACCCACGGCCGTAAACTAAGGGGGGGGATTACTGGAGGGAAGGGAGGTACTGGGCAGAGGGAGCAAAGAGGAAAAATTTGGGACAACTGTAATAGCATAATCAATTAAATATACTCAAAAATTTTTAAAAAGAGATGCAGCTTTGGATATATTTCAACATAAATTTTGACCTGAGTTATCAGAATTTCCCACGATACAGTACAGCAATCATTTTGGCCTAGAAATTTAAGCCAAGTGATTTCAGCCACAACAACGACAACAACAAAAAATCTCATTAGCATACCTATAAACAGCCTGAATCTGTAAAATGAAACTATACCACAGATGACTAAGACAGCCAACTTGCTATGAAGATTTTTTAAAAAATAAATATCAATTCAGTTTTGAAAAATGGATGTTACTCACATCAGGTAAATCAATGACTATAACCCAAAATCAGAAGAAAAAAAAACAGATTTAAATTGCTCCTCAGTTTTCACCTTGCTAAAAAGCATATTCAAAAACTATATATGCAAAAGAAACATATAAGAGTGCATGTCACAACCTAGCTGTTAAAAGCATCCTGGTTCTCAACTGGTTAGAGCATCATCCCAATGTGCCAAGGTTGCGGGTTTGACCCCTGGTCAACCAATGAATACATAAATGGGTAGAACAACCCAGTGTTTTTCTCTCTCTCCCTCCCTCCTTTCTTTCACCTGTCCCTCTAAAATCAATAAATAAATAAAAATTTTTTAAAGCATCCCTTTGATGTAGCCTAAATCCCCATGACCCATCACAGGCTTCATCTACTTTGTGTCATAGCCTAGAAAAGTTAGTTTCATAATTCAAACACATGCAAAATAAGGCCACTGTATACAAAATCGTCCAGTTTTAAAAAGTCTAAAAGCCTTAATCATCACAGATATGTGCTTAAAGGAGTGGGCTTGAATTATTAGTTAACATCATATACTATAATAATGCAAAATATTATTTTCCACTTAGCATACAATTTTCTTATTTTTACATCAAGCTGTTATCAAATTTATTACTTTACTACTTACCTTATTTTGGCCAAAATATATATTAAAAATATTTGATGTTGCACCCCTATGTTCATTGCAGCACTGTTTACAATAGCTAAGTGCTGGAAACAACCTAAGTGCCCATCTGTAGATGAGTGGATCAAAAAACTGTGGTACATCTACACAATGGAATACTATGTAGCAGAGAGAAAAAAGGAACTCCTGTCATTTGCAACAACATGGATGGAACTAGAGAGGATTATGCTTAGTGAAATAAGCCAGGCAAAGAAAGAAAAATACCATATGATATCACCTAATACAGGAAACTAAAGAACAACACAAACAAAGGAACTAAATAGAACAAAGAGCAGAATAGCAGTCAATAGGGGGGAGGGGAGAGGGAGAGAAGGGGGATAAGTAAGGGAAGGGTTTAATTAAAGAGCCTGTATGGAAGACTCATGGACATGGACAACGGGGAGGGATGTGATTGCGGGAGAGGGGGTAGGATGGGTGGGGGAGAGAAATTGGGGGAAAAGGGGACAACTGTAATTGAAAAACCAAAATAAAAAAATTAAAAAAAAAATATTTGATGTTTTGAATGAATTCTTAATTAAAAGGTAATATCAAAGCTTATTTGCATAACTAGGTTAGCTCTTAAAGTCTATATGTATTATACTTTTTAAAGTTTTCTTCAATTTTAGAAGAAAACTAAATTTCCTGTGCTCTGTTGACTGTGATATCTGATGTTCTCATTTTCTAAGTTTAACAGTACAAAAAAATTGAGTTACATGTCTAATTAATGAGTTAACAAATTTATCCTTAAAAGAAATTGGAATCAGTGTAACAATTATAAATTTCTAATCCCATTACAGCTTATACTTTATTTAATCTAGGCTGAGTGTTTTCTTTGTGAAACTCATTTTGACTCTACGAATAAAATTCTAACATCTAAATAAAGAGAAGTTTGCGAGCCCTGGCTGCTGTGGCTCAGTGGATTGAGTGTCGGCCTGTGAAGCAAGTGTCGCTGGTTCGATTCCCAGTCAGGGCACATGACTAGGTTGCACATCAGGTCCCCAATTGGGGGCGTGAGTGACAGGCAACCACACAGTCATGTTTCTCTCCCTCTCTTTCTCCTTTCCTCTCTCTCCAAAAATAAGTAAACAAACAAATAAATAAAAAATTTTTTTTGAGAGAGAGAGGTAATATATAAGGTCCCTTGCCACTTTTTCTAAGTCTATAGCATTTCTTCTATATTAAGAAAAACACCTATCAGTCTTGCTCAAAAATCTGGAACTGGGAGATTAAAACTGTTCCTGAAAAGCATCAAGTGTAAAAGTAAAGAAATAGTAAAGGAGCATGTAAGAGTGAGCAGAGCTATGCTACGCAAAACTGGCCAAGCCTCGGCACTCCAGAGCCCCTGCCTGCCAGTGTCAGAACAGATGGGCCTCTAACCACTTCCCTGGGAACCTGAGGAACGTCAGCCTGGAACTCTGGGCCTCTCCATAGGTCTTGAAGATCTAACCCCCTTCACAATCAATCCAAACCCTTGAACAAAGAGAAAGATACAAAGCTAGGGCTTTCAATGAAGTTCAATCCATCAAGGTCTGTCATCTGCTATGGGACCACTGACTGTATTTTCCAGACTAATTCTGAACCCACTATGCCCTGCTATCTTTGGTCATCTGCAAGAGCTCAATTTATTCAGTTTTCAGTTCTCTTCTGTACTCTATGCACTGTACTGTTCCTGCTTTTTCCTCCACTACCCAACTTCCCACTGCTTCCCTCCCTACCACAGCTTCCCTTGAGGTTTACTCTGCTCCATGGAAAACAAACACACCTGGGTCCTCAAAATCCTCACTGCTTGCTTAAGTAAAAGTTGCTTCTCCTGCAGCCCTCTGAAAGGCTGCTTATTCTTTATTCATTATGTACCCCAACTTCATGATGCAGGGTCACAGTCCCAACCATAACTCCCACCCAATTTCCTGTAGAAAATTGCTCCCTGTGCAATCCCTGCCCATTAGAATTAGCTGGAGCATTTTAGAATCCTACGGCCCAGGTTACATACACCCTCTGCAAATTAAATCAGAATAGCTGGGGGGTGGGGGGAGCTAACCATGAGAATTTTCAATGTGAAGCAAAGTTAGGACAGAGCATTAGTAGTCTGTAAAATTCTCCAGGTAATTCCAATATGCAGTTACAGTGAGAACCACTGATCTCCAGGGTATTCAAAACTCGACATGGGGCACACAACATTCTTCTCTATCCCAAGTACTACATAATTCTGATTGTTTCAACATACATAAGGAGAATAGATCCAACAGTCTATTTTTAATATCGTAAACATTTCACCTCCACCAAGTTTCACGTAACTCCACTTTGGCCACTATAGACCACACTCTTAACTTCATCATCACCTTGTCTTCTCGGAATGGAAAAATGGGGAAATTACCATATTTTTCGCTCCATAAGACCCACTTTTTTCCCCTAAAAGTGGGGGGAAATGTCTGTGCATCTTATGGAGCAAATATTGTGTCACAGACCGTGATGTGTATTACCTGACCTGGGGTTCCGAGAAAACCAGAAGAGTACTTGAACCTTAAAGTCTCTCCTCATTTGTTAATGACAGTGATGATGGGTTCTTAATATTGCTGTTGACGTCACATGGTTGAAATATTATTGTTATATTTTATTAAATATTTTAGTACACCATTTGGTTCAGAATATTTTTTTTCTTATTTTCCTCCTCAACCTGGGTGCATCTTATGGTCAGGTTATGTCTTATGGTCAGGTTATGTCTTATAGTGCGAAAAATACAGTAACTGTCCTTTTCTCTCACCACAATCTTCCAGTTCTTAGTTACACCAACTTTATCTATTTTTCATTTGCATTCTGAAGAGCAGGCACTAGATTCTTCTATTTTCTCCTTACTTAGCCCACTTCTGTATTCACTTCCCTATCAAGACTGGACTCCATTTCAACCACTCCTCTGCCAATATCCTCATTTATCACATTATGTTGTAACTGCCTGTTTACTTTCCTTCATGTACCATATGATATAAGTCACATGAGGACATAAATTCTGTATGTTTTGTCAATGGTGTATTCTTATTGCCAACTATAGCATTTGGCATATACAATAGTATACTGTTAATATTATTAAATACACAGAATTTCTAACTAATCATCTAACTCAATGTTATATAAATCAAGGCTTTTTCCCCGTAATAATCTTCAATAGTTTATCTTTCTTTCTGATCATTAATTAATTGGCATCTTAACATTTAGGTTCTACTTGCTCTTGGTTTCTACGTCAAATCAATTCATTGAACTACTACCATCCATAGGACAGAGGGAAGGGGAGAAGAGTATAAAATGGTAAGACTAAACAGAAACCACTGGAAAAATTAAATAAACACTTGAGAAACTTATCAAAGCAGGAAAAGATAATTCACATCACTATCTTTAAGAGCGATTTTTTTAAATTTAATGAAAATTCTCCCTCATGTATGCTTAAACAAAAAAGGTACAGAAGTACCCAGACTTTTTTAAATGGGAAAAGCAAATAATGCTTTTACTTTTTACCAAATACATTTCTGTACTGACATACTTTTCAGGAATCATGTAATTTTTTAACAAAAACTATATTAGAAATACTTATTTTTTGAATACACATACCACTTTCCTATAAGACACATTATATCTTTAACTCATTTTATTAACATCAACATTAAATGAATACACTATTACTATTTATTTCTGTCAAGCAATGACTATAAAGGCTGTCATAAAACTTCTACTCCACCAGATAAAATGCATGAAACAAACATCCTGTTTAAGAAGGCAAAACTAAATAGTTGATCAACTTATGGTAGTAACAAAGAAAAATCTTAACACAGAAATAACTTTTAAAACAAATGTGTATATGGAAAATCTTAAAGAGAAAAAAGCATGCATTTGTATAATGTCTAAGTTTATTTAAGTAGTAAAACTTTTTCAATGTTTAATAAGAAGTATGACGCTAAGAACGTGGAGGTGATGAGGACAGATACACTGCTACAAGTGTCTGTGAAGAGGCAGGTGGACCACAAAGATGTCCTCAAGAATATCATGATCTGAGCTATGATTCGTGAACCTGGAGTGCTGCCGAAATAACAAGCCAGTCTAGTAAGAAATCTCCAAAGTTAAGACCCAGAGACTCAGAATGTGCAGAGAGAAAAGAAAACATGGAAAAGCACCCCAATAATCATAAAATAATGCAGGCAGGAATTCAGCAAGGAGTAAGCGGATTGCATAGGCAGGGGACAGCAGGGTTGGAATATGGCCTCTGCTTTTGGAGGATTCTTCCTCCCCTCAAGGGGGTGGCTAACCATGAAATACATTCACAGCAGGGCAACTGAAGACAGGAACACTGCAGAATGTTAAATTACTGTAGTTGGCATCCCCACTACAGAGAACAATGTTTAACTATCCAGCATCACTACATTGTAAACTCCAACCCCTCCTCTCCCTCAAATTCTCAGTAAAGTTTTCTGCCCGCACACGTGCGCACACACCACCACCACCTCCACCGCTACTACCACCACCACCACCTCCACCACTACTACCACCACCACCACCTCCATCCACCACCACCACTGCCACCACCACCACCACCCCGATAGATATGATAATAAATCTCACAAAAAAATATATTTTCAAAATTCAACTTAGGAAAACCTATAACAGCTTAGTTTCAGCCGACTTTCATCTACTTATTTCGTCTTGCTTGTGTGATACCTGATACCATATCCTGAAGCTAACTAAAGAAAAAGCATTGCAAAACTTAAATACTTTTTGACACCAAAAGCACAATCAACAAAAGAAGATAAATTAGACTGTGATAAAATTAGGAAAGTTTGTGCTACAAATGATACCATGAAGAAAATGGAAAGCCAACCCACAGAATGGGAGAAAATAACTCGTAAATCATATATCTGATAATGAACTTCGACCTAGAATATACAAAAAAACTGTTAAGACTAAATACAAAAATAGACAAAACCCCCAGTTTTAAAATGAGCAGAAGGACTAAGGGCTTTTATGTTTGGGGTAAAGATGTCTACAATTTATAGTGGCACTAAATACACAGCTCTGTGAATATACTGAAAGCCACTAAATTGTTCTTAACTGTACACTTTAATTGCATGAATTGTATCATATGTGAATTACATCTCAATAAAGCTATTTTTTAAATTACCACTTATTAGTTAAACAACAAAGTAAAATAAATAAGCACCGTCCAGAGAGAAATCTCCAGTACGAAACTTCACAAACCACTTTTGACACATTGTCGTAGCACCTTGACCATATACAGCACAAATCGTTTTCTGTATTTCAGTTGCATTTTTACCTTTCTTGAAATAATAAGGCATAATGTGCCAAAAATGTTGCATATTTTCTTCCATCTTCAATATTAACATGGCTACACAGAAATTCACCAGTTTTGATGTTTTATTTAAATGCATGCTGATATGACAGCTGTCACAATACAATCTAATAAAATTGTTTCAAATGAAGTTCAAGACAACTAAGCACTATAAGAGCCATCTTATGGAACAAAACCAAACAAACCTTTTTGGCGAACCCAATATACACTTGTAAAAAATATGTACCAATTACAACAAAAGGTTAAAAGCCATGAGAAGAGATGTTATAAATTATTAAGCAATAGACCAATACTCCAAAAGAAAAACAGAATAGGAACAAGCAATTCAAAACAGAAAACACAAATGGTCTATAAACATATGAAAAATTATCAGCCTTATCAATGATCAAAGAAATCCAAACTTTAAAAGTAAAAACATAGTTTCTTATAATACTCAGGATTTTTTCTGCATTGACCAATCAATAATCAGTTATAATAGCATTTCTAAAAAATGAGCCATTTTTGCATATCTGCAATGACTCCTGCTTAATTGTAGCAGTCTTCTTTTAATGTAAAATTAAATCTATTTTGCTTATAATTTTTACATGAATAATCATAAATAAAGTTGTTCTATAAATTTACATTAAATGAAGACAGGTGGTTATACAAATTTGTTTGTATATATAATCCCACTTTAAATAGTGTACAAATATAACACAGAATAATGAAGATACGAAATGTTAAAAGTGATTATTCTGAGTGATGACATTACAAGCAATTAATATATCTTCATACTTACCTTTATGCTTCAAATTTTGTAAGCATAAATTATTTTAAAAACTAACTACCAAAAAAACTATCTTCATTTGGAAAAGAAAAATAACTTGTTGTGAATGCCTACATAAAGAAGAGGCGACCCCTGTATACTTACTTGAGTCCCTAACAACAGAAATAAGTCTTTGAATTAAAATGATATAATCTCTAACAGGTTATACTACTTCTGTACCTAGAATGCTCAATCTATGTGCATAAAGAAAAATAAGCTGATTTCCACCAAGAGTTTGTAAGAATTTTAAAAGGTTGAAAATTATGTTGCTAGAAATTTCAATCATATTCTTAGAAATAAACATTTAAATTGCATTCCTTATTAAACATCTAAGAACAAAATAAAAGTTTAAACTATATTTAAATCACTTCTTTAAAAAGCTCTCTCTGAAGAATGGAGTTTTAATTTATTATTTTTCATGAAATAACTACGGAAATGTTTTAATGGGGAAGGGGGTATTATTCCACTGTATTTTTCAATGCCAGAAAGGAAATATCAAAATGAAATTAAAATCCTGACTACCCAGGTTGCTCACTAATTCTCCTACTATCCCATAAATTTTTTGTTCTCTTTAGATCCTGTCACTATGACACTAAACCAAAACAAAATGTATTAATTTGATATAATACAGTACTGCACTTGCCATTTCTAACCCAACAATCTGTCTACTCCCTACCACTCTGTTTGGGCCACATGAAGATCCTCACACATCAAAACCATTCTCTATCATTACTTCGTGAAATATAAGCTGATACACAGCAATTCATCATAAGCCCTTTTAACAAAATTAGAAAAAAAAAGAAAGAATGGATTTAGTTTATACATCACAAGACTTCCAATCACAAAAGTGTTACTCTACAAAAGTACACCCAACTTTTACCACAGTAGTGAACTGGTGCAAAAGCAAGATAAAACAGGCCACATTAATAAATGGCCCCCTCCTCCATCACTCACATAGGACTATAACACTGTAAGAATAAAAGTCCCAATATTCAGTACTCAACTCCTACTCTTCCCCATAATATGTAATCCAAGGAGAAATCAAACAATACAACCTATTACAGTAGAGGGGGCTAGATCTTCAATTCATAACAACTGAACTATCACCAATCTCTACCTTTCCTTTCCTTCCTATGAAAAAGGGCATCCTCTAACACAACAGGAGTCATTGTTTACTAAGTGTTCAGCATTGACTGGGTCCTTTGTTAACAACTGTATATATTGTATGTGTATATAATACACAGGTTGTAAATATATATATATATAAAATTCTCACAACTCTGACATGTTATTTTATTAACTGTTCTATAAATGAGAAAACAGCTAAGTCATAGAATTGGACCATGAACTGAGCTTGGTTTAAAATTCAAGCAAGCTCTGACCCATTATTTTACACTGTCTCTCAAGAAGAGTTTTAAAAGGTGGGTAGGGAGGTGAGAGAGGAGAGGAGATGGGAAAATTCTGCACATTGTATTTGATTAATTAAATAAAGGTAATTTATTAAGATTTAAAAACTCAACTTATCAGAAAAACCTAAAGTAACTAAACTGACACACCTTAAAGTCCCTGGTACTCTTCAACACGATGTAGATTTTGTAGATATTAGTATTCAGATAACTTTTAGGGTATGTTCTGGAGTTGGTACAGATTCAAATAAATTTCCTTCACATTCCTGAAGGCTATACAGTAACTCAATATCAGAACAATGATCTTGAAAGTACTACAAGATCCCTTAAATCACAACAAAAAAAACCACAACAGCATTTATTAACTCAGAGATTATGAGTCTTTTAATCCAGATAAATTCAGACAAGAGGCATACAATCATAAAAGGAAGTTATACTGAGTTGTACTGTTTTTAAAAATGTATATAAAATGTTCTATTGGTTTGCCTTTTAAATTAACAATGGAAAATATTTTTAAACCCATAAGTGAAATATAAATTAAAAAATAAAATTTTAATATTATTGCGTGTTTGATTTATTGAGACAGGAGAAAAAGGTAAAGGTTGGGGAAAAAACTGAGAGAGCAAGCTGCAGACCTACAGACATAAAGAAAAATAATAACCCTGACTGCTGTGGCTCAGTGGATTGAGCGTCGGCCTGCGAACCAAGTGTCGCTGGTTTGATTCCCAGTCAGGGCACATAATTAGGTTGCACGTCAGGTCCCCAGTTGGGGGTGCGAGTGAGAGGTAACCACACAGTGATGTTTCTCTCCCTCTCCTCCTTTCCCCTCTCTCTAAAAAAGAAATAAACAAATAAATAATTAAAAAAAAAAAGAAGAAAAATAATAAAAGAGCGGCAATGGGTGAAAATCAACACATCGACTAAGTGACAAGGTAAAGAAGGAAAAAATAAGTGTAGAAAGAAAAATGGAGATAGACATAGTTCACCCACAAAGAACCTTGATGGCATAATCTCCACTAAGTAAAATGTTGTTTAACATGAACACTTCGCTCTTCGAGTATAACAGTTTATTGTACTATTACATGAATGCAGATAAGCTGCTGTTGTATAAAGGGACTAACATTATTTATATGCTTAATACCATATTTAGAGTTTTAAGTATAAATTTTATTTGTAATAACCTAGCCCGAAGTCTGTTTCCTAACCCACTACACAGTTCTCCTAATACCAATCAAGCTGGCTACATATTTTTTATACAAAGAATTTTACCATTCCTCACCTTTATATGCCATATAAAAGGGACAATTCAATAAAAGATTTTATAAATTTAAAGCTACTTTACAGAAAATGTTATCAAATTGACAAGAACCACAGTACTTCCCATAGCAAAAACTACATAACACTGGTATTTTTAAAGCATGATATGAGATCATACTACAATTTTCCCTTTCTCTTCAGCTATAGTAAAAGCTTTAATGGCCAGAAGAAATATTGGTTAGTCAAAAGTTCTAGTTATGACCAAGCCATATTATAGAGGTGTCAACTCTCTTAATTTCCTCCTGAGTTCATTTAAAATCTAGATCTTAATGCAATACATAAATTAGAAAGTTAATAAAAACAGAAGAATTAGATCATGAGTCAAAGAGCATTAATTTGATATTTTAAAACTTCCTCAATGAAACAAAGACAGACACAGAAAACAGCTTCAGACATTAAATTCTGTTACAAAAATAAACCACTTGCTACTTACATCTGAGAAAATAATAATAAAACCTTGTATTTATTGAGTGTTACTGTGGGAAACACTTAAAATGTGTTATTTCACTGAATACTTATAACAAGTCTGAGGGGTAAGGACCATTAATTTACAAGTAACACACATGAGAAAACAGAAGCTCAAAAAGGTTCAAGTCAAATGCTCTGAAGTGGCAAAATTTAGATTCAAATCCAAATAATCAGACACAAGCCATCATTCTTAACCAAAAGCAAATACTCTTCTTCAGAAATTAGAGATATTCAGTTTGTGATGAGGAGTGTGTGTGTGTAGATATAAATAGATATAAATGATTAACACTCAGAGTCCCAATACAAACACAATCTAACTTCAGTAGTCCTGTAAATGCTGCATTAATGCCTATTATTTGATTGAATATTCTCAGCTATCAGATATTAACTTACAGAGCTTTTCTGGTTCATAAAATATTTTTAATAAATTATAAAATACTCTTAAGCCTAACTGATTTTTCTAAAATTGCTATGTAATCAGCACCTCCACTATTTGTGAAATACACTATTTCAGTTTCTTTTTCTGTTTATTTTTGTTTTCCACCTTTCAAATTCCAATCTCCCTCTGGCCCATTTCCTCTTATTCTGCTACCTTTTACCAAGATTAGACTATCGCAACAGTTTAAGTATCAAACACTTAGGTACTATTATTCAAGAATAAGTATCAGATGTTAGTAATTAACATGGGATATGAAAATAGCTGATTATGTTAATAGTTGTAATCTAATTAAACCCTAAGAAAAATTCCGAGAACAAAATGTCATCTCAAACTCCTAAAGAGAAATCAAGAACAAATTCTGAAGTACAATATCATGATTTGGAGAAACGCTGGAGAACATGTAATATCCTGAAATTAGACCATGATTTCCCAAAATTTATGTAATAACTAAAATGAGGTGAAATTTTATTTCATACTTAACTCTTCCATAAAAACTGTATAACTTCAATCGATATTACAATTTCTAAGCCTCAAATGACAGTGAATCCAAAAGCCATTCTCCACACATACTTGCCATATAACTCTAGCCTGAAAATAAAAGTCACAATACAAAGAATCACATACTCTTTCATGTGCCAAACCAGGGCCAGGCTAAAAATAGCCCAAGGGTTCCAGGAGCAAAAGGAATTCAGGTTTAAATAGAGTAACATTCAAGGACTCTCCAACAATGCAGGGCTAAGGTCAAAAGCAAAGCAGGATGTCACCCAAGGGATGTCACAGAGGATTCAGAATGAAAAGATTCCTCAGGAAACTGGAAAAACCAGGGCAGTAAGCCCACAATTGTGAATTACTTCACTTGATATATATGAGCGTCTTATACTAACTTAAAGATCATTAGACCAGTTTAATTTTCACAGTTCAACACAGAATTCCTATTGAACTTTTCTGGCACATATTATTTCTAAATATGCAATGGAACTGTAGATGGGTGAAATCCTCTAACAATGTGACACCAAGAGGCACTCCAGTCAAGAGACTGTGGTGGCAGCTGCACGCCTTGAAAATATGACCCCAAATTTTCCAGCTTGTTGAAATCCATGACCAAATTTTTACTCATACTTGCAAACTTTCAAGATAGCATTAAAAATCATACAAACTATGATACACTCTACAAAGTGCCACAAAAATCAGCATTATTGTACTATTATAAACAAATCTTTCTTTCAGTTTATCTAGTTCAGGAATACATTTTTAAGTGGTACACATGAAATCATAATAAAATTTAAACAATACAAGGTACAAGATAAAATCCAAGCTGTTCTTGCATTTATAACTGGCTACATGAAAATAACATCAATCTAATCTGATATTTCCTCTAGGAAAAATTATGACATTCTAACTAAAAGCTTGATGTTCAACTTTTTTTTTCTCAAACTTTTTTTGTGTTTTGTGATCCCAAATACAGTATTAAACTACAGTGGACTATTAAAAAATGTCTACTGGACATCAATAGTAAACAATCCATGAAGGGTAATTAATGTGAGTTACCACAGACAATATTTATCTTAATTTTTCCCTTTCACCTTAATTTTACTTCAAGAAATGAATATTCAACATTCATTCAACAGACACTTAGGACTACTAAGCATTCGGCTCTGTTCCAGATACTGGGGATACAACTGTGAACCCTATCTTCAGTTTACATTCAAGTAGGGAGGAAATGTAAAATAAGCAAATAAATCAAAGGTGGGTGGGGACCAAGTATGACTTTCACCATGGTTACGGAATTCAGCTGGGGCTTCTGGTAAAATTTGGTAGACCTCTTAAGATTTTAAAAGTATTTTCAAGAAAAAAAAAAATGACAGATGCACAGATTTTTCTTTTTCTCTATTCTCATTTTGTTTTTCGCTTTACACCATGAATTAGCTTGGAGCAAATGCAGAGATGGGCTGACTCTAGTTGTGAGCAGCAGCTCATTTTAAAGCTGTCATCTCATCCAAACTGGTAGCTTTACCTGGAGTTATAAAGCTAATACAGTAATTATCTTTTAATTACATCCTCCAACCTTTTCTTCCTCTTCATTTTTCACCCTTTAATTATATTACTTATTTGATTCTGACAAAAGACCTCAAAGCTTTGGCTGAATGATGGCTCAACTGGCACAATTTAATTCTGATAGTCAATTTTCTGAGGGCAGGTTTTCGGTCTGACGCACCTCTTCAGCACCAGAACTTAGCATGTGCCGAACATGCAGTAGGTGTCTTTGTGTTTGGTACAAGTAATAACCAAAGCTTTATAAAAATCATCCTAAACAATAGCTTTCCTTTTAAGAATAGTACCAGGATTTTTAGAATTTACCAGGATTGATTAACAATAAAAGATTCCCTACAAATATTTCTGAATATATACACGCAAATAACTGCTAACCCTTACATAAGTAAACTTTTACAAAATACTTTTTGGAACTTCCCTTTCAGAAATTCTTTGGCATCAGTTTACCAACCACACGATAAACTACCTTCATTACTAGTTTGCAGGACATGCTCTGTCTACTTTTTTCCTTTCACCTCTTTTAGTCTGTTTTCTGCCTCCTCTGTAACTACACCAATCGCCAGGGGACACCCTCTTTTCCCAGGGATCCATCCCCCACCCACTGAGAAACTAGTAAACCATAAAGCTAGATGGAACCTAGGACCTGAATTCATATTAGTACAAGGTATTATAGAGAAAAACATCTGTTGTACTAACCAATGATATCCGTATAATGACTGACAGTTTACAAAGAGTTATATACCCTCTTTCATTTTACTTGATCTTCACAATAATGAGAAAACAGCTTAGGAAGGTGTTAATATTATCCCAATTTTACAGAGAAGGAAAGTAAGGCTCAGAAAGTTCAAACAACTGTGCCAATGTCACATCATAAATAAGTGGTGAAGATGGGACTCATAATGCTTAACATATAGGTCATCTGTGTGCTATCTCAGTACTGTGGTAGGTATCATTTGGTGATAGACATCAGCACACATTACCATGACTCCAGTCTTTTATTTCCCCACTCAATTTCAGCCTTTTTAAAATGGTATGTTAACAGCTGTCTACTTGTTTTAATTCAAAGTTCACTCTCTTCACATTTTTTGGCTCTTAACATCCTTTTAATGCCAATGGACCTAAGTTTCTTTCCCTGGTTAGTTGCCTTTATATTGTCATTAATTAGTAATTAAAGAAATAGCTCATGTAGTTTAAGAATCAATCCATTGAAAGAGTAGTTCTATTAACAAATATATTAATCAACAAAATCAAGTCATAATTTTTTACTAATCATTTATTATGAGCAAGAGTGTGTTAGTGTGAGTGAGTGTGTATGTGTGTGTGTGTGTGTGTGTAAAAAGAGCCCTGCAAGTCCAGAGTTCCTTTCTTGATGAACAAACTCATCCATCACATCTCAGGCTTTCCTAAAATGAAATACGAGAAACTCTGTAAGTCTCCATATTAGTCTGAGTTCGCCAGAGAAACAAAACCAATAGGTTAAACAACTTTGAAATATAATGCAAATTCTATCTCCTCCTTTGAGAGTAAATCACATATCAAAAGCTATGAGCAGTCGTCCAGAGAAGAAACCTATCAAAATCCCTTTAGGCAAATATCTTCCAAATTTATTTGAACCACAAAATTTTACTCCTTTAACTATTAACCTGGGACTTCTAAAAGTGCTGCATTTTACACCTTTTCCCACCTGTACCATAGTTGTAAATCACAAAATCAAGAATTAGTGCTAATATATATAAAAAATAAAATAAATCTAGGTTAAAGTAACAACACAAAGATAAAATTAACCATTTTTACTTAACATTAACTAATACCCCACACTTGCACACATCCCAAACAACTATTAAGTTTTAATAACCAAAACTGTGATTTGCTAGTTTTAAAAGCACAAGACAAGTGTCAATAGGCTGGTAATTGGTTTTGACACAAAACAACCTCCAGAGTATACCAAAGCACTGGTACAAATTTAGCATGCTTTTTCTACATCTTCTATACCTTTACTTTTCTGTAATAATAAATGCTCAGAACAATAACACTAATAGTTTTGAAACATCAAAGAATAGTTTAAAAGTGTGTTTAATGAAAACAAATAATATTTTATCATATTCAGTGTTGTGAAAAGTCAGATTAAATGAAACAAATTATCAGGTAAACATCCCATACCTAACTAATTCTGATATACAGAAGTTTACTCTTACCTTAAAAATGGGAATAGGGGATTAGAATATGAGTGGTTGTTAAACAAATAATTTTTATGTATACTATGACAAATGTTTTGCCAAATCTTGTAGGATTAACATTAAGAGTAAGAAGTCCTAACAGAAGCAAAGACAGTACAAGGTGGAAAAAAATTAATTGGACATATTAAAAAAAAAAAAAAAAGGCAAGATGACCTCCTGGAGCTATATTTTCAATTCACACTGATCTATCATATTTCACAAGTTTCAAAGTTCACTGTACATATTTCAGTAATTTTCTCTTCTAGTTTAACTTAATATAGCCCTTTGTTGATCATTTGTATGGTTTCTCATTTCTGAAAAGGTTTCAAAGATCTGACAAAAAGCAAAACATTCATATGAATGTTTATCATAACTATGCTAGTCTACACACTTGGAATCCTCACCTTGATTTTAAAAGAACCCTAAAAATAGTATACTGTTGATTATCAGGTACAAAAAATTAATGATGCATTTCATACCAAACCACACACACAACACACGATTTGGAGTAAGAGGACTTAGATGTGACTGTCAGCTCCACCACTCATTACAGGCACGCCACTTTAGTTCTCAATCGCTGCCTTCTCATCAGGCTAATGGAGACGCTATCACCTACCTCAATGTCAAAATCTGAAAGAAACAAGCAGACAGTAACACGCACCACTTCCTCAGCATAAGATATGCTTGTTGAACATATGAATCTTTCACAACATAGTTCTTCATTATACATTTTAATACCTAACAAAAGTTAAATCACATCTCCTAAAACTTATCTAAAATTAGCACTAGAAGCAGCAGTAATTTTTTAGTAACTAACATTGAGCAAATTGTTTTTTAAATCTTCACCCAAGGATATGGTTATGGATTTTAGAGCGCTAAGGAAGAGAGATTGTCAGACAGACAGACATGGGTGATTGCCTCCCCTATGCACCCCAACCAGGGGATCGAATCCACAACCTAGATATGTGCCCTGACCAGGGAATCAAAGCAACAACTTTTTGGTACACAGGACTCCAACCAACTGAGCACCCACCCAGGCCAAGTAAAATTTTTTTATCTAAAATCTTTCAAAAGAAGGCTATTTCTGAGCCTTGTTTACACAAACTAAAAAGCTAATTAGAAGTAAAGCAAAAAGTCTCAAGTAATGCTAACTTTCAGTTTATCTGACCATATTCAGACAAGGAAGTAGCCTATTTTAAAATCTATGAAAGGAGATGAAAACTACGCATTAATAGCAAAATGGTCAGAGTTCTGTACTGAGAGTCAGCAGATAGGATTCTACTTCCACCTTTGCCACTAACAACTGTTTGACCTTGGACAAGTCTCTGGACTTCGGTTTCCTAATCTATAAAACTAGTACTTAAAAACATAGATGAGATCCAAGTGCCACTGAATCTGGACCTTCCTTTACAGAGGCAATCCAGGGTAGTGGTTAGCAGACTTGGCAGGGACGGCCAACGTGGAACCCGGCTCTGAAGCTGTGCACGGTACACACAAGCGCTCAAGTGTGTCTTACAACTATCATTGGCTTACTGTTTAAAATATGTCACTGAAACACAAAATTATTTTAAAATACAAAAGCTCAGAAAGTTTATCTTTCCAAAGTCAAGACACTATCATTTTATTGTACTAGCAGACACAATGGGTTCATGTGAAAGCATTAGTTCTTTTAAAATGTGCTAACCTTAGCCAAATTTAACCGAAAGATCATTTCATATAACACTGTACATTAGAGACACCACTGAAAACTTTTAAGTCTAATTATTCTCACCAAAATATCACAACGAAGGTTAAAATAGAACTTGTGCTACTTCTAAGATTGTTTTAAAACTAATACTGCTAATGACAACAGGAGCTTATGATATACCATAATCTGCAGGAATGAAATAAATTCCAGAAATGGAAAAAAAAAAAATCTGTGGAATTTAGAAATACAAAGTGAACTACAAACTACGAAAAATAAGTAGTTCATGAATTAAAATCAATCAATAAGTATTTAATAAACACGTCATATGCCACGCTCTGTGCATAGATTATTAAGTACAAATACCAAAGTAGGAAGTTCCCCAGAGTTAACCACATTGGAAAGACAAGTAAGTCCTTTATTATCACAAACCGTTTTATTTTCTTTTTGGCCCAAGTAAGAATACTTCCATTGCCCATTAAAATTGATTTCTATCCTTAAGTTCGGCCCCAAAGATGCCCACACTAGTCCCCAACAGCTGACACCGGAATCCTCAGAGGACTTCCAGTGAGTAGCTCTTAAAATATACACTCAAATCCACAAACTTCGGAATTTATCTTCAGTGATGCCTGCACGAGCCTACACCACGACACACGACTGTGTTCACTGTGTCAAATACCTAGCTACATCAATTTAGTTCTTAAAAGTAAAGGCAGGCTCTTCAAAAAGTCTGCTTTGTGCCATGGACATCTGGCACTAGAAAGGAAAATTGATTGGCTACTGACAGCTGCTCTATTTCCATTTCAGGTCCAAGAGGAAAAAAAAAAAAAAAAAAAAACCCTGTTCGCGAGAGAAGAGGACCACGGAGCCTTAAGCAATCCAGAGGGCGGATGCCGCACAGAACTTTTATTCCCACCGTTCAAGCGAAAGGTGACCGGGTGTGGGAGTGGGCGTGACCCAGGCGCTGCTGGAGGAAACAGAAAGTCCACCTCAAGAAGTAGTCCAAGGCGGGGGTGGGACCCAAATCGGTCAGGCCAAGTGACAGGATGCTGACCGAGCGTGGAGGCGGAGGGCCGCGGAGGCCGGAGACTGGAGACGGGAGAGCTCGGGCGCCCCGTGGGGAAACGGGAACCGGCGGCAGCACAGGGGGACCCTCGCTGCCACGCAGCAGCATGGAAGGGGGCACCACGAAGGGAGAGGCGAGTTACGAGGTAACGACAGCAGGAGCGAGACCAATACCAGGGGCGACGGGCAAGTGGCAACTGCGAAGGAAGAGCACAGGCAGCAGGAGGTGGCGGGACTCTGTTGAGTCAGCACAGCTCCTATTCAGGGGGCACTTGTAGGATCCCCGCTGCAACTCGGGCCCCGCGCGGCCCGCTGCCGGTCGGACCCGCCGGCGCGAGAAACGATGTTCCCTGACAGGCTGGCACCAGCCCCTTCCCCATTTCGCAGGTAAACACTGGCCGCCGTCGCCGCTTACCTCTGTTAACATTATTACACCCCGGGGAAGTGAACTCCTCCCTAGCCTCGCCGCATGGCAACAGCCGTAGCAGCAGCGAAAACTGCCCGAGCCGCCGCCAGCGGCGGCAACAGCTCCTTCCGTCCTTTCCCGGGCGGCAGCTTTACTCGGCTTCGATGGCCTCCCCCCGGCCCGGCTGCTCGCGGCGGACGCGCCGCCATCTTGGAAGAGTGACGTTTGCGTCTCCCCGCGACGTGCGCTCCGATTGGCGGGCTCAGGAGCCTCCGGCGTCTCGTGACTGTCTCCATAGCGCCGGCGCGCAGGGGATCGGCGACCAGTGTCGGGCAGCCCAGTCGTAGCCGGCAGCTGGACCCTTGATGCTCGGCCCTCAAGCCTACCGGGGGTCGTGGGGAGCGGGGAGAGGCCCCAGCGCCAGGCCGGCGCAGGAGCCGGGGCGAACGCCCGCGGGAGCCGCTCGTCTTCCGCCACACGCCGGGGTCGGCTGGCCCTTGGGTGGGGCGAGATCGACAGAGGCCGAGCCTTGGACGGATGGCGCTGTGGAGCTCGCGCATCTCGAGAACCAGGCGGCAGACGTCCTGTAGAAAAGCTTTCCCCTCGCATTGCCCTGGCCCCCTCCACGACCGAAGTGCATGCGGGAGTTTCGGCTCCCTGCACGGTCTGGGCCTTAACTGTGACCTGAAAGTGGTCCCCGCTTTGTCGCTGCCTCCTAAACTTGGACAGAAACTTTCCTTTGTACCAGTCCTCGGCGAGTTCTTCACTGGGGTATGCGACAGGTTGTGGAAGTGATACGGGGCATATCAGCTTTACCCTGATCCCAGCAGTTAGGACTGTCGCTGATTAGTTGATTGGCCAGCACCTGCATAACAATGAGGACTTAAGAGACTAAAAAAAAAAATAAAGTCAGTTTTGTTTTTTGATAGCCATCTCTACAGCTATCCTGGCTTCTTGACCCAATGTATGTGCCAGTCAGGGTGAGCAAATTTTAGCAGGTGTCATTGTAAAGCGCCCCAGCCTCAATGGGACAGAACTCCGGAACGCTGTGTGCCTAGAAGCCCGAGACAACATCCTGAGCCTGCCACCGGTTACAATGTGTGGAATTGTGTGGAGGCAGTCCCTTCTGCCTCAGTTGCAATGGAAGTAGTTTACCCGAAAACAATTGGAGAAACCATTTCCCAAAGAAATTGAGAAGTAAATTTTCAGATTTGACATAACCCCCGTCCATCATTTTTTTTTTTTTTAAACAAGGGCTACAAAGGCATTTTGAAAAACTAAAGCCAATAGTAGCTCCTCCCGCGTTACCAGAGTCTCCCCCCTCCCTCCATTCCTCTTCTTTAATAATAGTACTATTGAGAAAATGAAATTTACTTAGTACATTACTCTCATCTCAAAACATTAAGTAAAGGTATTACAAACCTTGTGCTGTCTCTATGTTAATGTGTCCTTACTAAGGAAACAAAGTGGTTCATTTAGATAGGCAGGAATTAAAAATCCTGATTTTACTCCACTAATTGAGGCCAAGTAGATTTTGTTGTTTTAATCTGCATCTGATACATATAGTTTCCATATATCTGGGCCAGCAAAATTCTGGCCTCTGCAATACAGTAAAAATGTGTTACTGGTATTGACAGATTAAGCCATGAATGAGAAATAAGATTGGAAAATACTATCTGGACTAAGATATTAAGGAAAACCAAGAGATACTAGAGACAACAAGGAGCCTGGAAAAAGATACTGTTCCAACCTGTAAATAAGGAAACAGAAGAGGCTCATTAATATTTAAGATTCTAGCTAGTGAATTAAAAACTAGGTGTCTGTCGTGAGCATTTAATTTTCTTCATATATTTTTCCAATTCCATAAGCAAGGCATTTCCACTTATTTTAAAGACTACGTACAGACACAACTTGAGGTCTATACCAGTCTGAAATGACATGGATATGCTTTTAACATTTAGAAGTGTCTATAGACCTCAGAACAAGCCAAAATCATTAGCTCCCAGCTTTCTCAGCCAGTCCTTTCTGTGACCTAAAAAACCTCATGTTAGCTAGCCTACCAAATCCCTACAGTCACCTCTCTGACCTCATTTCTACCAAGCATTCTGTTCCAGCACTATGCTCCTGTAACAACAGGCATCCTCTTGCCCTGGGGCCTTTGCACTTTATCTGGAAAGATCTTTCCACTAGATATCTGCATGACTACTAGCTGGCTCACTTCTGTCCCACCTTTGCTCAGATGTCACCCTTTTCAAGGAAGCCTGCTCTGACCATCTCATATAAAATGTTGTCTCTCCCCCAACATCCTTTCTTCCTTGCTTCAGTTTTCTTAATAGCACTTACACCTTCTAACAGAAATACTATTTTTCTTATTGTCTGTCTTCCTTCCACTGGAATGTAAGTTCCATGAAGTCAGGATTTTTCTCTTTTGTTCCATGACATTTTCTCAGCACCTATTCTAGAATTCAAGAACAGTGCATAGTACATAGTAGACAATAAATATTTCTTAAATGAATGGGTGAATCACTTTCTAAAAGACCCCAAGAGGAAAGGCCTAATTAAAACTGATAAGAAATCCTTAATGTTGAAGGATTTTTTTTTTTTAATTGGCCATTGGATGTTCTTATCTTGCAATTATGGGGAATTACTTTTATTGTCACTAAGAATGCTAGAGTGAAGTTTATGGCAATTGTTAGCTACACCTTTCCCTTCACATTATACATTGCAAATATTTTCAATGGAAGTGATAGGAGGGGAGATAATAAAGATAAAACATGTTAAAAACAAACCTTATATTTTAATTATTCATTAAAGTCATGTTGCTAACAAGGGAATCAACAAAGTGAATAAGGTATATCATTTTAGAGCTATAGAAATTTAGGAGTTATATAGTTAGGAAAGAATCCTTACAGAAACAACTAGCTTTTTAAAAAAAATGTAAGCATGTAATTTGGTACAGAGAGCAATTTTATTCCATGTGATCTTAAAAACATTATGTCAGTAGTTATAAAGGAAGCCTGGGACAGACTGATCTTAGATGCTGGAATCTTTGGTTATCAACCAGAAATTTAAAACAAAAGAAAACAATTCATCTTAAGAAACACATGATAAAGATACATTTGTGTCTATAATTTAAATGTTTGATTCTCCAATAGCAATATCCGATCTGTCTGATGACAAAAAGAAGTCAGAGGCAAAAATAAAGTGCCTGATGCTTCCAAACAGGCCACTGCCAGTGATTTCTAAACCTCCAAGTAATGTCCAGTTTGCTTATTGTTAAGTTTTTTTTTTAATCTGCTACATATTCAGGTTGGCACAAATTTGCTATAATTCCTTTTGAGAAACTGGCAAAGTATAGAACCAACCTCCCTAGCAAATTACATCTATCATACAATTGTCCCATTTAATCTTGATTTTTTAAACCATGTGATTAACTCGTTTCTTCATAATGCAATGTCATCAGTGTCACTACCTCTGCAGAAGGTTACATAGTACTATACATTCATTAACAAGGTCTAGTTATGAAAGCCAGTGAGTCTGTGTTGAAATAATGCATAACCAACGGAGGAGGCACTTTCTAAGAACAGATAATAGCAGGATATCCTGATTCTTTGTTATAGCTTAAGTAAGGCAACAGTAAGCAGAAATCTCAGGGCATTTATGCATGATCTGAGATCTAGCTTCAAATAGCCCAGCACACACTTTTTTCTTGGGTGATTTTTTTTTTTTTTTTTTTTTGAGGAAATACTGAGGCACTTTAAGCCTAAGAGACACAAATAATATGAAGCCTTGCTAACAGCAGATAGAGCCATAGCAATAATGTTCACAAATCTCTTCAATAATAGATACACAGAACCAAGATCTAAAGCAACAGGACCATGTTATTTATGTATACACATAATATTATATATATATGTATCTACATCTGTAGTATATTTCAGAAGTATTACTAAATCATTGGCAATGTCAGTCAATAGTTTATAAAATAAATATTTTCACGTCACAAAAATTAGACCCAGTGCACTTTTCAAACTTTTAATTCTCAATTATGAATGTTATTTTTCAGACCTGTTATGGATCAGATGCTGTGGGAGGCATTTTACATATATTTAACAATTGAAAAGACCACCACAGGATATCTGATTACCCTCAGAGGCCTTGAGAGATTTAGTAACTTGCCCAGGTCACCTATCAAAAATGCATACTATCAATATGATTTATCACTCTTGATGTTGACTCTGACCACCTGGCTGAAGTAGTGTTTGCCAGGCTTCTCTACTGTAAACTTACTTTTTTCCCCCTTTCCACACTGTACTCCTTGGGAGGTAGTTACTATGTGCAGCCTACACTTAATGATCAGGGATTTATGCCCCTCCTCCTTGAGGGCAGAGTAATCTACATAAATTATTTGAAATGATTCTGCATAGGAAATTTTCTCTTCTGCATTTTACTAAGTCAATAATTTGTTTATATGAGTGTGAACACTCAGATATTTATTTTATACTTTGTGTGAAACCCATTACTATTTTATTTTGTTACTCAAATTGTCCCAGCTTTGGCCATTGGGAGCTTTTTCCAGTTGTCCTGTATTTTTTAAATATCCATCAAAGTTAAGTGGTTTTTTATTCTGTTTTTGAGCACTTCCTTACTTCCTGGTACTACATCATACCCCAGTCTTAGAATCAGCCATTTCTCTAGGGAACTTTGTTCTTTTATTGAAGAATGGTATTAGAAATCAAGATGTAGGCACCAGATGTGTTCTTTACTACTCTCAGAGTCCTTTACTTTTTCAGCCCTTGCATTTGACAAAGCAAGGAAATATATGGGTGTACACTTATCCATATATAACACATCTATCTATGAATAATTCAGTCTGAAACTATCTGTATATTAAGCTAAACATTCAACTACTGATGTATCTAGCTCTAATCCATTACCAGATGGATCATTCTGGGATGGATCATCTCCTCTTTGCTAATCTGTAAAATCCCACTCCAACAGTGAGAAAACTGGTTTCTACCATCTGCCATCCATTTACATAATTGTTCAATTTCAGTATACATGTTAAGCAGTATTGTTAACCAATACCCTCTTACAAAACAACTTTATGAACTAGAGTACTATGCCTAGACATAGTTCCTTCCATTTTTGTTTTACAAGCTTCACTCATTTCCAAAATAGCTTAGCTCAGCACCTTTTCCCCCACCCACTTCATGAGGTTGTTTTCATAAATGTGTAATACTTTCAGATTCTCTTGTTGCAGTCCACTTTCTTTCTTGAGATTCCCCAACCTTCTAAATGATTTGATTTTTTAAAACTGTCACTCTTTGTGCTGACTTTTGAAAAATGTATGTTATATCATATAGAATAGTTTCACAGCCTTACAATATAAAGCAAAGGGGAAATGCATAATAAAATTACTTTTACATTTTTGCCTATAGAACCAAACAACTGATGATATTACAGAAGAAACTTCAATTGCCTGGCTAGGTTGCTCAGTTGGTTGGACAGTTGTACAGGACACCAAAAAGGTTCCATTCCAGTCAGTCACATGCCTAGGTTTCAGGTTCCATCCCCAGTCAGGGCATGTATGGGAGGCAGCCAAACGATGTCTGTCTCTCCCTCCCTTTTTCCCTCCCTCCCTCACTAAATTTAATAAACCTATCCTCAGGCGAAGACCAGGAAAAGAAAAGAAAAAAATTTCACTCGTGTATAAATAGCTATATCAGTAAGGGGATATACACACACACACACATATATATAAAACACACATATATATTAGATATGTGATTCTCTATAATATCTAATATTAAGTTCTTCCCATGTGCCAGGCTCTGTTCTAAGTGCTGCACAACAACCTAAGGCTCAGAAAGTTGTTGTTTTTTTCCCCAAGTTACTACAACTAGTAGCAGAGTCAATATTGAATAAAAAATGAAATATATACATACATTGTATGTGTACATATATTCTGTATAGTTACATAATTCTGAATCATATATGTATATATACTGTGTCTTTAAGTATATTAAGTCAGTTAAATTTAAAAACTAAAATTTTTCTATGATCTTGTCCTGTTTCTTACATAAATCATAAGAATTGTGATGAGCCGCTGACCTCCTGTTTTTGCCTTCAGCCAAAGGAGGAAATGAGAAAAGGAATCAGTGCTCAAAGACAAAACGTACTGCGTCCCCATATTTAAGGCTTACCGCAGCCAGTTCCCCTTTTACAGAGTAAGGGTGAAATCAAAGACTGTTACTATATTGCTTCCAACTTTACTAGCTTAATGACTAAGGCACACACACACACACACACGCACAAAGATTATTCTAAGAATCACTATTGTTTTTAATGGGAATATATTACATTAATTGGCACAAAGTTACCTGGACCTGCCTTTGTCTTTTCATATATGATCTTTCTGTTTTCAATGAAAATTTTAAATTTAAAACTATTTGTAATAGATGTACACACAACTAAGTGGAAGAACTATTAGACATATGCTAAATAATTATTAGACATATGCTCAATAATATTGGTGGTGGAATGAAAAGAATAAAGGCCTGTGAAAATTTGCACTGCAGTTCTGTCTTTGCAATTAAATAGGATTAAACCTTCAAGTGAAAATTCATCATTTATTAAGCTTCAGTGTCTTTTTCTGTAAAGTTAAGAGGTTGAAGCCTATAATTTGATTAACATTATTATGCTCTGTGTACCCTGGCTGGTTTGGCTCAGTGGATTGAGCGTCGGCCTGCGAGCTAAGTGTCGCTGGTTCGATCTTCCAGTCAGGGCACATCAGAGAAGGAAAACTCTGACTCCAAAAAACCTCCGCTGCCTTGCGGCATACCTCTTCAGGGGAAGGGCTAAGGGAGTAAACCCCGACAGAAAATCCGGACCGGAGTCCCTAAGGCGGTTTGACATTGTAGTCAACACCGGCAACTCCTGCGGCGTACCTGAAGCCAAGCTGTATTGACTCCGTCTTTCCCTTGGATCCCTCAGCTGCGAAGAGAGGGGGGGTCTGCTGCATGGGCAACAGCAGACCCTCCATATCACCCTGCCCAGGCTCTGTAGCTTCAGCTTCACTGGAGAGGACACTCCAGCATCATCGCAAGATGTCGATTCAACACGGGAGGAGACAGATACCGTGTCACTCCCGAGTCGGACTGCACAGCCATCCTCGGCGGTGCAGATAGACTCTTAAGAAGCTACACCATCGTCTCTCGAGAGGACGGCTGCCGACGACGATTATGCTCTGTACATCGACAGTCAGTTATTTGAAGCATTGGGCAATGCCTTGTGGCTCAAGCTCAAATAATCTTTACGGTTTCTTTCCATTTTAAAACTGTGGTATTATGATAGGAAATAAATTGCAGTTTATTTTCCTATCACTTTCCCTCAACAAGTGTATTCATTTATAAAAACCTTGCTACCAAGCAGAGATACACACTACTGTTAACTGTCTTTGTGTATGGAAATGAACTTGAATTACCACATTTCCACTTAAAATGAGACACCTCCTACCTCATCATGGTCATGTATGTAAATACCCATCAACAGAGAAATCAGCAGAAATGTCAAGAAAAGGTCTAGTGTATAAAAACCAAAGTAAATAATCAAATACAAGGCATGTAAAATCAGGCTATTTATTCTTGAAATCTGTAAGACATTCACCTAATTTAAATGGATAAGATTTATCTTCTTCACTAAATCAGCAAAATGCTGAGGGCTTCACATTTTATTTTAAAAATAGATGTCCTTTTCCTGTTGCTGGGGAAGTGTTCTTTCTGTTGCTAACCAAAAGCTAAATGTTCGGCCTTGAATGGGACATGTTTGTTTTTACAGGTAGGTGTGGTAGAAGGATGAATGAAAGAATTCATTTTTTTTTAAACTGTGTTTCTATAAGTCAGATGTCTGCCTCCTGGGTAAAGACATATGATTGACTATCAGAGAATCCTTTAAGCGAATCAGGAAATTTACGCATTTGTTTACACATTATTTTATTCACTATATCTTAAATGGGCTAACTAGTCAAATTTTAAAGATCACGGGGTTATAGGGTTCACATTGAAACATCTATTACCACTCAATCTCTAGTGGTTAGAAGGTACAAAGAGGATATTTTTCATCTTTAAATTTTTATCCAATATAATTTAGATTCAAAAAGATGGGGGTGGAATAAATGAGATTTGGCTTTCCCTTCAAATCTTATGATTGATACAAGCCATCTTGTGCTTCACTGTTATATATTATTGTTTGCACTGTCTAGAAGAAAAAATAATGGGGGAACTATCACAGGCAAGCAAAGCTATAAAAAATATTACTGTACTTAAAACTGCATGAAAAAGAAATGGTCATTCTGGCTATCCTAAGCTTAAAATAAGAATTACAGAATTATTTTTAATAACCTGAAATTAGGTTCTCATATTCTCACATCTTAATTTTGTCAAAGGACTCCGTGAAAGACTGTTGATTTCTTAAACAAGAGCTTTGATCTTATCTGAAGATGAGTCTCTGGGTAATTCATTAAATTTATACTTCATGGTTATGCCAGAAATTTGGGATACACTGAAACTCAATGCTGTGAAAATATAATTGAGTTTCTTTCTTCCAAATTTCATTTTGTATTTAGAAGGAAGTTGTTATTCTATGGGCCACTGGCTTTTGGGAAAGAGGGAATTTCAGGATATTTCTCTGAATCGTTTTGTGGCATGATGGTACAAGGTTGACCTTTTATTTCATTTTCCTCTGGGGCATTGAGGGAGATTACAAATCCTGCCTATCTACAAGGTGGAGAAGTGTAACTATCTCATACCCATGGAACAAAGTGAATCCTCCCCTCTCCACCTTTCAAGGTGACTGGTGGATTCTACCAGTTGAGATAATATAGACTCAAGATAGAAGGAACCACACAGGAGAGCTTGTCAGCTGGATCAAAAAAAAAAAAATCTTCAGAATTTGTATGAATGGCATATTCTCTTACTGTAGGTTGTTGTTACAGCAACTAGCAATACATAACCTGAACAAAATACTCTTAACTGTTCCTACTGAAAGCAGAAAGTGTCTATCCTGAGAAATCCTTCCCCTCTCTGCCCCCTCCCCTTTAAGTGATATTGCTTAAGTATATCTCAATAGTTACACAGTTTGTTTTTTTTTAATAAACCATGGCCTGGGTGTTACAGATTAGACACATATGTGCATGCGCGCACACACACACACATACATGGAGCACCTAAAGATTTCTGGAGGTAGGGAATGGACTAAAGACCTTGCTCCATCCAGTCAGCTAAGAGAAGAAAACTAGGGAAGTTAATAGAATATGGAAAAGCATGCATAAGAAAAAAGCATGAATCAGAATCAAGGACCAATTGTTTTAAAAATCCTGAGAGCCTTCCTAGAATTTAATAGCCATTAGCAAAGGATGTGGCCAAATTGGGAACTAAGGAGGGCGTACAGTGAGATATTTGAATCAGGAATTGAATCAAAAATGACTTTCTGGTCACCTGGACTGTGAGGCAAGTTTGCCCTAGGGATGTCTTACAGATGCTCCTGACCTCTGAACAATTCACTCAGGAACAAGTGAACTAATGTCTATTAAACTCCTTCTCTGGGCCAGGTGCATAATGTATCTGGCTACCTTTAATCCTTGTGGTAAGTATTGTTAGCCCCATTTTTAAAATAAGGAAGTCAATGTTCAGAAGATGACTTAATTTCCCTAAGAATTCTCTGCTAACAAATAGCAAATCAGTTTGAATCTAGACTTTTCTTGTAACAGAACCCCAGGGCTGCTCCAATTGAAACAGAACTGACGGGCTGTTTAGTTAGGGGCCCAATTGCCCGCCGCCAGAATTATAATTCTCAATACCAGAGTTTGGTGAAAAGAAAAAGAATTGTTTATTTACACATAGTCCTGCCTCCCCCCTCCCAGACCTGGCCAGTCTTAGGAAAGTCAGAAACACCATTTCCCTACTTCCTAGGCACAGTTCAGCTTTACCAGTAGCTGCCAATCACTCAATTCTGATTGGGGAGGTCCTTTCTGTGCTGTGGTGCCCTCCAGCTCTCAATGCAGGAACGCCTGGATTCTCAGCCTCCTTGTAAACTGCCTTCTTCCTGCAAACCATGTGGATCTCCTCTCCTTCTTAAAACCGCATGGCGAGAGCTTCTTCTTTAAGCAGTCTGGAGACCCCTGCTCCTCCAAGCCACATGGAGTGAGCACACGAGAGCGAGAGAGCCAGCCCCAAAACGCCAGCTAAAATGTCCGCAGCTGCTTATCTCTTCCCAGACTGCGTCCTCTCACACAGTGGGTGTTGCAAACAGTTCTGACCACTCACAGAAACCTACGTAGGCTCTGTAGGCTCCTTCTGTACCATCCCACAGTTCAAGACTCCTCCCATCTTCTTGGGCCTTGGAAGTAAAGCGGATCTTTGTGCAACAGTGTTTCCAGCCACTAGCTCCAGGCATGCAAGGGCATCCTGAAAGCTGCTTCCTTTTCCCTATCTCCCAGCCGCAAAACCTAGGGTTTGTTTTTGGACTCCCCTGTTTCTGTAACATTCTGACTTGAAACTTAACTGTTTTTTCCTACTATTCCTCCCAGGAGCTCAGCCTGAAATCTATGAGTTAATCTACTCTTTGAATAGCCAATAAAAGCTTATCTCTTTTCCCCAAGCATTTCCTGCTTTTTATAGTTCAGATCTCACGAGGGTCTCTTGAAATAAACTACCATAATGACTCATTTTTTCTAGTTTAGCCACTTCCCCCAACCCCATCTCATATAAGAAAAGACCAGATTATGAGCCCAATAGAGTTTCATCTGATTTCTTCTGTTAATTTGTAGTTCCAGTCTAATGTGAATACACTTTACCTATCCTGATTGTAAAATGCTACTCACATGTTTACTTAATTTTTCTTATCGATTGACAAGCATTATATGTTCAGCTAATCTCACAGAGCCTACTTGTGGCTGCTTTATCATTAACGTCAATGTGACCTTATATGTCTGCCTTGTGCCTACTAGACCCTGCCTCAGGCCAGGCCTATACCTGTAACTTAAGGGTCTCTGGTCCTTTTATTTTGTTCTGCCTCCCTTTCCAAGGGAGCTGCCAGCTGTATCAATTCTATTTTCCTTGACTTCACCTTCAGGGGACTAAGCTTTTCTTATTCTAGACCAATTGCATCTCCCACTCCTCATCTGCTTCTGATATTTGTGAGTCTAGCATTAATCACATCTTCCTCTTCTCCTTTGGCTAATCCCTAGCCCTTAAAGTATCCTTTGTGACCATGGTTATGGGCTGTCTCTGAGCCCCCTTAGAGCAGAAAGGGATGACCCTGTGACCTGTTACCCTCAAAAAGAGCAAATGACAAAGTGAAAATGGTACATTAGCTTCAACAGCAGGCCTATTTTGTTGTAGCATAAGTCCAGAGTTAACTGCAAAATTGTTCATTTTTGACAACACAGACAACTAATACAAATTTATTTTCATTATTTCATTATTTTCAGTCATTCCTGCTGATTTTTCTTCTAAACACCAGACTATCTTTTCCTTGTTTAATAGTCTCATTAATTATTCCTTTTTTATTGAATCAATGCCTTAGAAAAATGTTTGGTGTATCGTATCTCACGTAATTATGTTTTCTTTGCTCACATTAAGAACTAAAGGCACTACAATTTAAAGTGTATACTAGAAAACTGATAAGTTTTTACAACTGCAATGTTTAAAAGCAACAAGTCTGTATTCAACATGGCATCAAAGACAAAATAATTAGTAAATGGCATTATTACTATATAGTTTTTAACTTAATTTATTCAGCAATTGCTCTCACTTATCCATTTCTTTCACTGCTGAAGGCACGTAAGAATTTGAGTCACCAAGAAGCCAACAAACAGACACTTCTGCATTCAACGCCAAATACATAAAATAAAAATATCAAAAGTGTTTTTCACTGTTATTTCCTTTATTCCTCTTAGCCAAATCGTATTCAATATTCACTGAAAGATGGTGGTATATCTGAGATAAACAGCATATTCCTAGTGTTCATCATCTCACTTTGTCTAGTATAGTTTTTTTTAGAGGATTATTAAAGCATGAAAGAGATTCTGATAGAGTTTCTAATGTGAAGAAATGGAAGTCAGATGCTAATCACACACATGAATGAAGGAGCAGAAAAGGCTTTCAGAGATTCTGCATTTGCTTCCTTTTCTGAATAAAATATAAAGCTTACGGAAATTATACTCTTTTTGTAAATGTGATAAAATAACCTCTCAATCACTCGCACTAATAAAAGAGAAAATGGATTTGAAAAATCCAAAATGGTGAATAATCTAAAACTTGTCAAACTATAAAGTAAAGCCATTCAAATTTGAGTGTATCTAATACTGAATATCCCTAGCTATATTTATTGAGTATATTGTTTTAGATAAAGCATAGTGATGCCAGCTCTCTATCTTAAAATAGTTTCAAGTTATTATTTCTTAACTATCCTATTCTTCATAGGAATCATGCAAACCATCACTAGTGATATGCTGGAGCTGGTTCGGACTGGCTCATGACTTAGGGAAATAATTAAAATTCTTGGTATTTTATTAGCCAATTTTTAGATATATTTATTATTAAAAATTAAGGTATGTAAACTTATAATTAAATGAAGTATGTATAAAACAGAGGTAATAATCAAAAATCTTCAATTCCTAATTATTTTACTGCTTTTTTACTATTATCTGTGTTTTTGAGAATATTTATTTTTATAGTGTGCTAGTTCACATTTCTTCCAAATTCTGTTCAGTGATGCAGTGTTGGTAGCTTAAACCAGCTGTGGTGGTAGTATTTACACCATGGAAATTGGCAAATACTACAAATCAAGGCTTGAATTATTGTCTTGTTGATTTTCTATAGGTAAAGAATTGATCAAGATATATTAAACTAAAAAGGTGTTATGACTAACTTTAATTGTGAATAACACAAAAATATTTAGAAATTATCCTTCAAGTATTAAAAAATGAATATCCAATTCAGCAAAGAAGTTGCTCACACCATTAACAAATGAATGAAGTTCTGAAAATCTTACTTGTTTATAAAAAGAGAAAATATCACCCTGGCCAGTATTGCTCAATTGGTTGGAGCATCATCCCATAGACCACAAAGCTGTGGGTTCAATTCTTGGTCAGGGCACATGCCCAGATTGTGGGTTGAATCCCTGACTGGGGTGCATATGAGAAGGCAACTGATCTCTGTTTCTCTCATACCAATGTTTCTCTGTCTTTCTCTCTCTCTGTCTCTCTCTCTCTCTGTCTCTCTCTCTCTCTGTCTCTCTCTCTCTCTGTCTCTCTCTCTGTCTCTCTCTGTCTCTCTCTCTCTCTCTCTTTCTCTCTCTCTCCTCATATATTCCTCTATACCTACAAAAGCAATAAAAAATGTCCTTGGTTGAGGATAAAAAAAGAAAACATCAACCAATATTCTTGTTAATTGCAACCATAGTTCAGCTAGCATATAAGAATTAAGCAAAATTCAACAAAAGCATTAGTAGAGAATCAATTGGCTGTGTGCAAATAATACAAATATTGAACATTGTATTATTTTAATATATTTTGTGCCACTCATTCTTTATTTCAGTAAAATATATAAATTTATATGCACCTATAAATAGTTGCATACACTATTTTTCAGAGAGCCATTTTAGCAGCTCACCACTGTCTATCATGGGTACACTTTGACCCCCTTCACATAACCTCAGTTTACCCATTGGTTGTCAGCTTATTCCCCTCTCTTCTAGTCTCACATTTGATTGGTAAAGACTTGAAACAGAGTTCTCAGATAAAGGTTGAAAAAAGTAATTCCTTGGCCCTTATCTCTATTGCCTTCGATTCTTGATGCAGGGACTCATGAATATTGGCTATAGTTTTTAAGGTGATCTATTCTTTTTTTTTTTTTTTCTGGTTATAGACTCTATCTCCCTTGCCACAGAGGTGTCCATGGAGTTTGGACTTGATTAATTTCAGCAAAAGTGATTAGTGGATTAATAAGAGGCCTAAGGAGAGATAGAGTCCTTCTCTGACTTTGGTACCTGGATACCCAGGAATACCATTTTTCCTGGGTTTGCTCAGTAGGATCTTCTGGCAGGTATGTTCTCTGTCACATGAAGAAGACATCTCTGTAGCATGAGAGGATGAAATTAATATGCCAAGAGCTGTATAGACAATCAGAAATGAGCCACAGATAGAGTATGTTAAGTTCCCAGATCCAATTCTTCCTATAGGCATTGATTGCTTCCTATAGCCATTTCTTCATTTCTGTGAGTTATCCCAACACCTTCCCTGGTACATGGACCACTATATTTATCTTTGCCTTCAGATAATATGAGCTGTTTTTCTCATGTTTGCAATAGTAGAGTCCTGGCTAATACAAATCCCTGTGCAGTTTATGGACAGTCTTCATTCAACAAGTCTTCGAACTGTCTGAAATTGTACGTATATTTTCTGTGTTTGTGTTTAAGTGCATTTTCCCAACCCGAAATAAGGTTCATAGCTTTCCTAAGTTGCAAAAAGAGCTATAAACCCTCAAAAGCTGACTTAAGTTAATGCAAAACAAAATAAATAAAACAGATAGCTTTCTGTGTCAGAATTTAATGAGCACATACAACACCAATCTAGAAGTGGTTACAGGCACTCAAGTAAGAATTTGAGTCTGTATTTGCCTGATATTTTTAACCTAGATTTTAAGGTTTCCTAAGAATTTCGAATCCCAAAGGCACTTAATTTTTATTTAATTCCATTCTTATTGCTACTGTCTTCACATCCTAGCCTATTTGTATACATGTGGTATTGTTAGCATATTTCTCAAGAGAGGCTAAATGGGAAGCACTTGTTATTCACTTGACTTATGAAACTTCAAGGAAGATGAACATCTTATAAGAAGCAAGTATCTGTATTCTATCAGAACTTTAAAAAATGACTTTTATTTGTCTTTAGGAATAACTTTAAGGAAATAATGCCAGACATTATATTCAAACTTGATAAATATATCTCATATGTTTTAAGATTAAGATTCAAAATGACTCTGGGTTAAGAGGACGATGCCTTCAGTTATAGGGCAGGAAGAATCTTTATTGGAACACAGTAAAACTAGAATCAATATGAATGAGAAAACAGTGAAATACAGAAAACCCACCTTATTCTCTTATGATGTTAGCTATCACATGAAATATAATTGTATTTGATAAAAAGCAAAGTAAATTGTTCCCAATACTATGCATTCAGTACCTTTTACTTCAGAAAAAGCTGAAGCAATTTCAGAGGATGATTTTTGTCTAAAAAAGTAATTTATTGCTTGGATAAGCATGAAACAGAAGGCTGTGCAGGTTCAACTTACCTAACCAAAGCAATATTTTGTTAGGCTTTGTGAGAGTTTTGGTTGATTGTACCTATTGCAACAAAAATAAATTATTTAAATCTTATTTAAAATAGAACAGACACAGTAAGGAAATACAGTCAAGATTTCTTTGAAAATAAATTTATTTAAAAATTAAAATGTGGTATATTTACCCCTGACCGGTGTTGCTCAGTGGGTTGAGCATCATTTTGTAAAGCATAGGGTCACTAGTTCAATTCCCAGTCAGGGCACATGCCTGGGTTGTTCGCCAGGTCCCTGGTTGGGCATGTGTGAGAGTCAACCAAAGGATGTTTTCCTTGCACACAGATGTTTCTCTCCTTCTTTTACTCCCTCCCTTCCCCTCTCTCTAAAAATAAATAAATAAAATATTTTTTAAATGTGGTATATTTAAGTTTCTAAAGAAAAAAATCACTTTGTAACCACAGTCAATAGACAACATTATAAATATCCTGTCAAGGCTGAAGTGAATAAACAATGTTTAGGGCTTATACTGAATATGATTAGATGATGATATCAGGTTAATTGTTAAGTCTAATAATGAGAGTTTAGGAGCTAAAGAGATAAAATTTATAGCAGTTAATCTTTATTCTTAGTTGAAATATAGTGTTGGTTCTCTAATTTTTATAAACCATCAAGTTACCAATTAAGAATGATGCACAGAAAGAAATTATATTCTTAAAGCTGCAGGAAGTTATAATCATTTAATGGGTAGTTGGGTTAGTGTGACCTTTAAGGCTAGCTCACATTCCTGGAATCCCTATTTTTGCCTGTATATTTTCTCCACCAATACTTCTTATACTACTGGCTATAATGTTATATGCAAGCATTCTAGGAATCTATATTTTTGTCTATATAATTGTCTTCACAAATACTTCTTATGCTATTGGTTATAATATTTATCCAAACATGCACAAATAGATTGAGAGATAAGGGTGACACAGAAAGCTATGAAGACCCTGATCACCAAATGCAAACAACATTTTGCTATGCTTTAATATACAAGGTCTGTCCAGAAAGTACTGAAGCATGTATATGAAAAATAGAGACCTTTATTGAAGAAGATACAAGATACAAGAAACATTGTACACAGGACAATGACACGTCAGTCCCGTTCAAAGTCCACTTGAGACCTCACACAGTTCTCCCAATCACCATCAGCTGCCTCGTTGCATTTTCCTGAATCTCATCAATTGTCTGAAAATGCTTTCCTTTCAAAGACGATTTTAGTTTTAGGAAAAGCCAGAAGTTGCAGGGCACCCAATCTGGGCTGTAGGGTGGCTGAGTCACCTGGGTGATTTGATGTTTCGCCGTAAAACTCTGCACAAGACGTGATGCATGAGCAGGTGTATTGCCATGATGAGGGTGCCAATCACCAGTTGCCTATAGCTGCAGCCTTCTGAATCATTTGAATAGTTTCCACAGAGGAATGTTCAAGCTTAACACAGAATTTGATGCAGATTCATTGCTCTACTTACTCAATCATTTTGAATATGATGTCCACACGGTACACATGCTCACTCATTGGTGTCTACCACTCACACTGACAAATATAGGGAAGTCATCATTGTTCATGCATACACATTCCAGTCACTCTCCTTAGTTGCCAGGTTACATGGATGTGGTGTAAACCATTCTTGTTATATTAATAATGGCTGAATTTTTCTGAACAAACCTTCTTGTATATATAAAAGAAAGATTTGTGTACAATTAAGAAATCGGGCCCTGGGTATTCAGGACCAGAGAGCTCAGATTTGCATGGTGATAGTTCATTATACTAGTAGTGCAAATTAACTTGGCTCTAGGTGTTCAGCTTCAAGAAGAAAAAGTTAGATGCAAAGAAATCTGTTTTGGGATGAGAAAAGAACTATGTGACTTCACCCAAACTAAACAAAATACTGTAAAGCTAAGCTTGGTACCTGTTTTAGTAGTTATTCCAAATGACATGGAGATGGAGTTTAAAAAAACAAAATAAAAAACCTACAAATCCATGTGGTAACTCCCCACACCAAAGACTTTATAGACAGTAAGAAGCATATAAAACATCATGCACTCACCCATCCATAGCACCAATAAAGAGTTAGGATATTTTCACCCTTATACTCTCAGGGAAATAATATGAACAAATAATTTGCACGGTTCATTGACATACCTAATACACTTACCCTGTGAAGTGTAGAGAAACTATCAAAAAAGAAATTATGAACAATGTTTCAAATGTTCAGGAAGTTAGTAATATATTTCAGAAGAGTAGTGATCAAATACGACTTTCTATTTCATACAAGTTACTCAGATAGCTGCGTAAGTTTCCTCCCACATATAAAAAGCTGAAAACAAATGGCAAAAACTTATCAATGATGTCACTAATATTGTCATATTCAGAACAAGGGCCAATAATGTGGCAATGTCCATAGCTGACAGCATTTCTGCTGGACACGTGTTGGAGTGTCCTCTACTGGGCTTCTTCTTCCACCTATTTCTTACTCGCAAGTTTGCTGCTGCAAGTTAACAGCCTAACTAAATTAATAGCCTTTGTTTTGGGTAAGAACTCCTGCCATGGTGTCTCAGTCTTATTCTGTTTTAATCAACAGAGATCAGTAAGCTAGAAAAACATCTTAAAATCTCCTTTACTAGTCTCTCCTAAAATACAGCATCTAGAATTAGTCCTAAGCAGCCACTTTGTGTTTCCTTCCTCATACTATATCCTAATCTCTCTACCTTTTCTGATTGAGGAGTAACTTCCAAACTGATGGTGCCCCAGAGCAAAGAGACGGAGAGCCGGCATGGGAAGAAAGACGTCCAGATGTTGCACTGGTCCAGGCTTGAGAACACACAGGCCAAAAGTTTACCTCAATGTGTCTAATTTAAAAAATCTACAGCCCTCCCCCACAAAAAAATAAATAAAATAAAAATTTACAGACCATTTTAGATTTAAAATTTTATCTTTTTTTCCCTAAATTTCCACTGCTATTCCCTACCCTAAGCATTTTGACAATCTTTACTACTATCCTCTAAATTTGAAATTAGCTGAGAAATTAAAAAAGAATGAAGTCAGTGAGCACTAAGAGAAAAAAATATGGTTCTCAGAGTTGGTTGGGGTAGGTACAGAATATTTAAAATGTTAGCGTTAACCCTTAAATAAAAGTAAGAGATTCCCCTGGGCTTTCAAAAACATTTATTTGTATAACATTGTTTAACAGACAACTGAGGCTTTCAAAAACATTTATTTGTATAACATTGTTTAACAGACAACTGACTGTTCTTTGATGATAAAATACTTATGTAAACACCAGGAATTGACAAGTGAGTGAGATTGCTTGCCATAATCAATACAGCTATAATTAGAAAATAACATGTGTGGTAACGGGGAAGCAGGGCAAGAAATGTAGAATTTCTGGAAAACACCATGATGTTTTTCAGTCAGTGACTATTGATAAGGGCCCATTTTGAATTATTTTTAAAAGCAGAGATTGGTAGTATTAGAGGATGCAATTTTACAAAACTTAAGGAGTAAATATTTTATGAACTCCCTAGATAGTCAACTTTCAGCAAAGTTACTAGTAATGTGTTAATTTTATTGTATGTAAGCATTAGTTTGTAAGTGTTTTTTCTTTATTAAATTGAGTGCTTGGAAGGAAAGAAGCTTGTCTTTGTATCCAGAGGTCCTACACAAAATGTGACTCCAATGTTTGTACAAATGAGAATTTACTTATACCTTGTATTGTTATGAAGCATGTTCTCCAGTGAGAGTTTATATCAGAATCATTTTTAAAGCTTTTTATACAAAAGTTGCTCAGTCCCCAAGCCATACGCTGGTCTAGATATGTTTTAAAAAACTCTATAGATTGATATACCTTTCCATAATATGATGAATATATAGAGAACCACTAAAAGCATTCCCACCAAAGTCAAGAACAAGGCAAATGTGCCTATTAGCTCCACTACTATTAAACTTGAACTAAAGGTATTTACCAATTTAAATATAAAAAAGAAAATAAGCAGAAGTACAAGAATTGAAAAAAGAGTTAAACTATTTCTAATGATATATTTTATGTTGGTATATCTAGAACAGAAAAGAGAATCAACACCAAGACTAACACAAATAAAAAAATATTTAATAAGGTAGCAGATTTTTAATTAACATATACAAATCAGTAGCTTCAATGGATAGAAATATAAGCACTTAAATTATATAACTGAAGAGAAAATATTTATAACAACAGAAAGATACTTAGAAATAGTCTTAACAAAAAAGCATTAAATGTATATAAGTAAAATCTTTAAATATGCAGATTTAGAATGTAGACCTGAAGATATGGGAAGATATCCCTTTTAAAAATACCCTGTAGTTGTTTTATTTTGTTTTCATTTCTTGATGAAGATAGGCTAATTCTCAAGTTCATATGGAAAAATAGACACAAAAGAACCATTAGAAAAACTCTAAATAAAGAAATATAATGACTAGGACTCACTCCCCTATGTGATAAAAACAACTAAAAAGTTTTTATAATTTAAAAAGTAGGGAGTAGATGTATGAATAGAAAGACCAATGCAACAGAATACTGAGTGCAGAAATAGATCTAACTACATATGGAATTTAGTAAGTAATAAAGGCGGCAATTCAAATTGCTATGTGTCTGTATGTGGGGGGGGGAGGGTTAATGGACGTTTAAAATTGCATTAGAATATTATATATAATTTTTTAAAGACAAAATGGGATGCATACCTAACCCATACAGAAGAGAGAGTCCTGTATGCATCAGATATCTAAATGTAAAATATTAAATCACATAAGTATTGGAGGAAAACATCAGTAAATTCATTTAAAATGTGGGAATATGGAAAGTATTTCTCACTATGACTCAAGATCCAGAAGCATCAATAGAAAATACTTGATTTCCCAGTCTTCATTGTTGAAGGAATCTTGAGTCAATGGGAGGCTGAGCAGACACAGCAGCAGGAAGGAGTCTGGAATGAGTCCCCCACCTGCAGAGTTAGTCTCCTAGAGTACCTTTGCACCCTGGGCAGATATGTGCCCATCAAATGCAGCCTATTCCTACCCCTCACAGTGTTGCTCACTTCACACAACTGGGATTCTGCCTTTGTTTCCCTGCCTTGTGATACACTAAGGTTAGAGCCTTTAGCCTGCTTCTATAATATCCAGAGACTCTGCATAAAACTTACCACCATCTTCTCACCAAGATGCTACACCCTACTCCCCAAGCTCCACCCCATTAGTCATTGACTGATGATTGTTGTGAAATAATAATCCAGAACCAGAGTCATCAACTTGTCTTCTTCCAGTATTTACATTTCCCTATATATAGGGTGGGGCAAAAGTAGGTTTACAGTTATTTGTATGGACAATAATACAATAATAAATAAATAATAATACAAGAATAAACCTTGGGTTTCACGTACCCATAACTATAAACCTACCTGATACACTGTTTATGTTCTGATATGGCAAGGACTCCTTGTTTTGCTTTCCATCTCTATTATTATTGCACAATTGGCTCTTTCCAAATAATGATTTCTGCTAGAACCAAGCCCAGGATTTCTTTCAACTTTGTATTTTGGACTACTGGCCTGGCTTCCTCAGCATCTTACCCAACAGTGACCCTTTCCCTGTGCAAACATTTCTTTTTTCTCCATGTCCAGTCCTTCTTGATGGAGTTACATAGCTAAACCCATGTCTTTTAGCCTTCCCTTAATCACCAGATTGCTTTTGCGTATTCTGTGGTAGATATTACAGGGCTCGCCTGTATCAGTCCTCCTTCTTGAAACATTATGCATTACACTTCTCTGCCCACCTTTTAGATAGGCAGCATTATCTTAGGTCGACTTCCCCGAATGCAACCTCTAAGACAAGAATGTGTGTGCAAGTGATAGATTAAGAAATGTTCTTAAGGGAGACTGGTAAGGATTGAGAGAAGCAAAACAAAAAATGAAATAAATTCAAGCAAGACTATAAGCTCAGGCAAAAATTCTTCAGAGGGAAGGCTTTAGCATGATCCCCCAGGAAAGTTCTAGAGGCTAAGTGGTGCCTCTGAGTCATCCTGAATTGAGAAACGGTGTTGAGTTCATATTTTGCACAAGACATTCATTCATCAACAGCCACTTGAGGATCCATTCATGTGAATGCCAAGCATTTCTGAAACTCTGTGCAAAGGGGTTGCTGTAGCTCAGAGGTAGGCTGCTAAGAAGAGACCCAGGTACAGACTCCAGATTTAAGGGGGAAAGTCAAGGAAAGACATTGTCTGCCTTAGGTGCTTTGTGAATAGCAGTCTCTACACCAGACAGCACGGCAGGAAGGCTTCTTAGAAGAGGTCATGTATGAGTTAAGTTATAAAACATGAGTAGAAATTAGCTAGAAAAATAAGAAAAGTCATCCTAGGCAATGAGAACATGAGATACAAAGTTCAGATTTCTGAGGCACAGGATACACTGATGCCTCACTAAATATAACAATATTCAAATTAGTATTTTAATATTTTGTTTGTTAGAACTTGGCCTATCAGCTCAAACCACAGACTAGTTAACTGACAGGAAGTCAATTCAAATTATGAGCTGGTTCATGACCGAAGGCAAATTATTATTTTACCTCCCTATGTCCTGTTTACCTACTCTGAAAGATGACAGCACTGACCTGCTTCCTAAGGATGTTGTTTAATTAATATTTGAAGTTGCTTTGGAAGTATCAAGCGCTTTGCAAACACAAGGAACTAGTATAACTTCTTTGGGAGCTGTGTTGACAAAAGCAGCGTGACTTTTAAATCTTTAGGCTGGAATAAATGTAAAGAAGAAAATAATTGTTGGATCCCTGTCACTAGTAGTAAGAGACTCTCACTGCTATGTGCTTAATGATATCACACTAAAGAAACCGGTAAGTTATGATCCTTCCATGACAAGTCTGAAACACTTCACAGCAGATGGGAACATTTTCAAAGTGACCATCTCTGGAAAGTGCTCCCAGGGAACAAGTACTGAGATGGCCCATTTTAAAATTTAAACGCAAATGATATTGATGATAACTAGCATCCAATGAGCAAAGACTGTGTTCTGGAACTGTTCCAAGTGCTTTCCCATGTATTAACTCTCATTTCATTTCTTTTATTTTTATTTTTATTTTATTGTTTATGCTATTACAGTGGTTCCTGCTCTTTCTCCCTCTGTCCATCTCCACCCGCCCTTCTCCCCTCCCTCAGGCGACACCCATATTGTTCTCATGCCCATGGGTCATGCATATATATGTTCTTCGGCTGATCCCTTCATCTTCTTTCATGCAGTTCCCCCCATCCCCGCTCCCTTTAAATTCTTTGGACAATCGTATGTAATAGATTTATTACTATCCCTGTCTTACAGATAAGGGAATGCAGTCACAGAGTTTATTAACCTGGCCGGAGTCACTCAGTAACCTTGGTGGCTTTCTGGTCTAGCAGTATTCCTGAGTACTCATGCGTCCCTGAACTCTGTTTCTTTGTATCTTTTCAGGATCCTTACAATTAATTTCCCTGAAGGTTTCATGGGCAGAACAATGTATTTCAGACGTCACCAAAACTTTTTGTATGTGTGACTGGGTTAATAAAAAGTTACTGTAGAAGGTAAACTATTGTCTGTGGAAATTTTAATCTGAATTCATTTTCTCCTGATCACTTTTGTTGACAATTCTTAGTTGCCCCATCTATTTTCTAATTCAGCTGCCATCAAATTCATGAGGGATTTCTGATTTTTTTTCATCCTGAACAATTGTGAGCAAATATTTTTTGATGTACAACTGCTCCTGAAACTTCTGCCTGCCAATATTCAATGTCACTTTCCAGAATTCAGACAGAACCCAGAAACTGCCCATTTTACTGGCCAGACCTCTTCTCAGGCGTCTTCCCTGCCCATGCTAGGATATGACATTTGGCAATAATAGACACCAAAATAATCCCTTAAGAAAACATTTTTTTGTTTGTTTGTTTTTTGGAACTCATTGAACATGTACCCCCTTAAAGCATATTTTCAGTGTTCTCAGATGTATTAATGTACGGAAATGTTCTGATCTACATTTTTATAAGCCATTCTGTATTTATTCGGTATTCACTCCCTCCTTCCCAGAGAGGAAATATAGAGTCTGAGGTATCCCATTTTAATAAATCCTTTGTGGCTGCCTTTACACCCTGAGTTCCTATGCCCACTAATCAAGGTTTGATGCCGTCACACATCGTGGTTAAAATTTTTTCCTGAGGTCATCAAGGCAGTGTCACAGCGTATCTTGCCCCATCAAAATTCAGAAGAAAACATAGAAAATTAGAAATCTTTTGGTGCTAATCTACATTTTTAAAGCTTTAAGTTTCCCCTTATAGGATATATGCTGAGAGCCCCATTCTGACTACAGCATAAAAAGGCTAATACAGATCAAATTTCAAGTAAATTACGATTAGAGGTGTGTGAGTAGTATAGTCTATCAAATCAATCTGAAGAGCTACAACTATGAAAACAAAGGGGGCGTGTCCTATTATTTTCATTTGCAGAGGGTATTAGGCTTTTAATAGTCAAATGATAGATTCATGTGAAGGACAGTAATGAAAACAATAACTAACATTTATTGAACACTTATTATGTGGCTGACCCTATGCTAGTTACATAACTTGCATTATCGCATCTGACATATTTAAAAAATCTACAACCCTTGTATGTACTGTGTGTACTAATTGATACACTAACTGATAGCTGGTAGAACTTGTGTGTATATTGCCTAATATTTCCATTGTGTAGACTAAATAGTTGTCTCAATGACATGATTTTATGAGAGGTATGAAAATTCTTTTAATCGTCCTCCAGGGACATGCAATTTTCCCATTTATCACTTATTTCCTATTGAAACTTTCCTTTCTTTTCTAGGGGTTTACTTAGTACTTGTAAGTGAGTTTTCTTTTATTTATTTTTTTTTTTGAGTTTTATTTTTTTTAAGCCTGGCATTTAGAAATTGTTGACAAGAGTCAAAAATTATAAGAGTGAACAGCTAGGAGAGATTAGAGGGGGAAAGATAGTGTTTGGGACCCTAGATCTGTATCAGTTCAGATAGCAGTCAGCCTAAAGAGTAGCAAAGACATGACTGGGACTAGAAAGAGGGAAAAAGAGAGAGAGACTTAACTTGTGTGTTAGAATTATAACATAGGCTAAAGACAGATACCTATTCCATTTCACAAAAGATAAACCTGAAAGGTCCAAGAGCCGCGCAACATGACAGAGGTGGCAGAGCCTGCAGTCAAATCGCAATCTGATTACAAACCCTTGCTGCCTGGGTCCAGGATGCTTTTTTTATTGCAGCAGACTCAGGTGACTGATTTTCTCAGGCCCTTCTCAAAGCAAACTAAATCTGAGTTGTCTTATGCCTTTTGAGATTCATGGCCAGTGTGCAAGGGAAATGGGAAGAAAAGTTACGTGCTGAGGCATGAAGCTGTAGAGCCCAGTGCCTAAGCCCGTGGATG